>NC_140582.1:562509265-567309265 GCF_964204655.1 Triturus cristatus | reverse complement strand
TCTTACCAGATGGAGCCAGAATATATCAGAAGGGAGACATGATAAGCAAAACTGTATAATAGCCATGTGCAGAAAGATCCGTAAAGAAATAGAACGCCTACACGAAGAAAGATTAGCGGTAGACCAGTTCGAACAAAGCGAGGAAGAAGCATCAGGACTGCCCACAGGACAGTCAGAAACTATAGCCTATGTAGGTAGAAGAAAATATTGTAATAGTACTAGATGTCTTACTGATCCGATACGTCCGATGTGTCTAGAAAATAACAGGAAATTTCAAACACCAATAATAAATATAAGGTCTAACGAGCATTCATTCCAAGCAGCAGATAAATTACTCCGAGAACGAAGGGGTTATCATTTTCTCGATTCTATGGATGAACAAGAATTAGCCAGGTCAGCCGTTCATTGGGTTGACAGTCCCGGGAAGTATAGTGATGACACAGTAGCACACACATTTTTGAATCTCACCCCAGATGAACAGCGTTTAGCTGGGATTTATATGATTCAACAACTCCTTATACTATATAAAAGCCAACATTCAGATCCTGGTCCCTTACCTGATATATTGACCGAATTACTCACGAATAGATGGAGAGGTTCAGGTACTAAGCTAATTAAAGAAATACTAGAATCAAGAAAGCAGTACATTCTTTTTATATGCCCAGAACATGTCTCACTGCCCATCAAGGAAAGAACCATGTATTACATGGACAGACAGAATCCCTTACGAGAAGTGCACCCAATAAAGGGCGAGGACAATCAGTTTAAACGGGTATATGTGTATACGCCCATATCAAAAATAGAATTGTTAGAAATGAAGAAAGTGGTACCCAGTCATGACAAAGACCCAGCGGGTTTCCACCGAGAAATTAAAGACATGTTACTCATGGGAGAGTATACCTATCCCGACATTATGACAATATTAAAGGTATTAATGCCTGCTGGCATTTATGAAAAACTCAAGGAAAAAGAGTGGGAGGTAGGAGACCAAAAGATAGATTGGACAGCACTAGAAACAGAAGAAAAGGCCCGAGGTCCAGGTTCAGGGCTTGGGGACAAAACTAAAGCATTACCAGGTTTATTAGTACAGGTACTGCCACGTTTATTAACTACGAAAAAGGAAGATTGGGGTACAATTTCAGCCTGTAAACAGAAGCAAGATGAAGACACTAGTGATTACTATGCCCGATTTGAAAAATGTTTTGGTATAAATAGTGGCATAAAAGCGAGTAGCGAATCATACCCACATCTGTTTGTAACAAAATTAGTAGAAAATGCCCTGCCCCAAGTAAAGAATAGAGTATTAAAATTCGAGAGTACCTGGCAAGGTAACACTCCATCACAAATGTTACAAATGTTACAGTACCATCACAATAGAATCAGAGAGGAACAAGATCATGAACAAAGACGCATGAAAGACACGAAAATGAAAATGCTAGTCTCTCAGACAGTTCCAGCTGAAGGACATAAGAAGGGTATGACACATTCCGGTGATTCAGCCGGACCTGTAAAAGGGACATGCAATTATTGTAAAAAGCCAGGTCATTACGTACACGATTGTCCAGTTTTGAAACATAATATCGCCATAGGTAAAACACAAGAAAGACCGCGGCCACCTAGACAGGATCAGAATGAACAAGGAGCCTTGCAACATGCACAGTCCATGCCAGCTCCACCCCAATCTATACAGTTTGTGCCAGCTGCACCAGCGCTGCCAGCTGCTGCCACACAAACCACGACACGACAACTGTACCAGACCGCACAGTACGACTATCCCGATTACCAACGATACGCATGAACCAGCCTAGAGAGGGAAGTTGACTTACCCCTTATCGAGATCCCTGTAGATCAAGAAGGACCTTATGTACATAGTGAATTATTAGGCCAAGACAGAAAATTTTTACTCGATACAGGGGCAAGTCGAACGACCATAAAACGTAGTGAAGTTCCAGGGGCACCCCTCTCAGGTTCTCAGAATATTTCCCTTGGTTTTTCAGGAAAACCTATTGTTAATGAAGTGTCACAACCTCTTCCACTTACGATAGGACCTTTGACCCGAACTACAGATTTATTGCTTACTAAATCATGTCCAGAAAACCTGTTAGGAATAAAAACACTGAAGGCTCTAGGAGCCATAATATGTTGTTCTCCGGAAGGAGTAAGATTGTTTTTACGTGATTTTAAAGGTCATTATGTGTCTAGAGACATGGATCCCCGATTGCAGACTTTACCTACGCATCTATGGGCACAAGGCCCTACTGATGTTGGTCGCATGAATATTACACCATATCGAGTCACATTAAAAGCAGGAGTGGTACTACCACGAATGCGACAATACAAGTTACCACCAGATGCTGTAGTGGCTTTACTACAAATCATTGACGAGCTCATTGCCCAAGGAGTGGTTGTAGAAACAGACTACAATGTATGTAATTCACCGATAATTCCGATTCTTAAACGAACAGATCCAAAGGCCCCGCCAGTATATCGATTGGTTATTGATCTGCGCGAATTAAACAAGTGCATTGTGCCACAATTCCCTGTGGTCCCCGATATCTCATCATTATTGACAGCCATTGATTCCGAAGCGACATTCTTTACTGTAATCGATCTCAAGAATGCCTTTTTCAGCGTCCCAATAGATCCGGAAAGCCAATATTTGTTCGGATTTAGTTTAAATGGACGTAGCTTTAAATTCTCACGCGCACCTCAAGGATTTACAGAAAGCCCCAGCATCTATAGCCAAGCACTGAAACGAGAACTTGACAGTATCCACATGCCAGTTAACACTGCTTTGCTTCAATATGTCGATGATCTGCTGATCACCGCCCGAAGCGAACCTGAATGTGAAAAAGCATCACTGACAGTTTTACAATTTCTAGCCGAAAAGGGGCACAAGGTGTCCCCTTCTAAGCTGCAATTCTGTGTCCAGCGAGTTATTTATCTTGGACACTCGCTGTCCAAGGAGGGAAGGCAGCTTACACCAGACCGCATTCAGTTAATAGCTAACATGCCAATACCCAAGACACAAAAGGAGGTGCGGGCTTTCATAGGCCTCACTTCATACTGTAGACAGTGGATCCCCCAATACGCATTTCTAGCAAAACCACTCATTCAGTTGACAACACAGGAGGCAGCCACATCGACTGTCCTCCCTTGGACTCAGGAACATACACAAGCTTTTGAAAGCCTAAAGAAAGCTTTATGTCAAGCACCTGTTTTAGCAACGCCATGTTACAGAAAACATTTTACACTCTTTGTTACAGAACGAGAAGGTACTGCCTTGTCAGTACTCACACAGGAACAAGCAGGAGCACACAAACCATGTGCTTATTTTTCTAGTACATTAGATCCAGTAGCTCAGGCTCTGCCTGCGTGCCTAAAATCAGTGGCAGCGACAGCTTTAGCAATCAGACAAAGCGATGCCATAGTGTTAGGACATCCATTGACAGTTCAAGTACCACATGCAGTAGAGGTTCTTGTAAATAGAACGCAAACACAACACTTGACTATAGCGCGACTTACAGGGTACGAACTTACATTGTTTCAGCCACACATAGAAATCAGACGCTGTAACACATTGAATCCTGCCACACTTTTACCTGTAAATGGAACAGACCCACTAGCCCATGACTGTATTGAAGTTATCACTATCACGACGAAACCCAGACAAGACTTGACAGATGTTCCATTGTCAGATCCAGACCTGACGTTGTATGTAGATGGTTCATGTATGAGAACAAGTACAGGAGAGTTGGTGGCTGCTTACGCAGTCACAACAGATACTGAAGTCATTGAAACTAATCGTATAAATACTTTGTCAGCTCAAGCCGCAGAGCTTATTGCTCTGACACAAGCCTGTATTCAAGCCACAAGTAAAAAAGTCAACATATACACTGATTCACGTTATGCATTCGGAGTTGTACATGACTTCGGCGTGCTGTGGCGAGAGAGAGGTTATTTAACTTCTCACGGTGCCCACATTCAGCATGGACCCCTCATTCATGCCTTATTAGATGCGATACATCTACCGATTGCAATATCGATTATGAAATGCAAAGCACATACGAAAGTTACTGATATCATTTCTCAAGGCAATGATTTAGCTGACAGAACAGCTAAACAGACTGCTCAAACACAAACATCCGACATGACAAAGACAATAGTCCCGACACATTGTATGACAGTTAAAGATCCTACTTTTGACGTAATTGACATCCAGACACATGCTACATCAGAAGAAATAAAGAAATGGACTGAATTAGGAGGGATCCAAACGGATCAAGGATGGATGATGAAGGAAAAGTCCGTGTGGTTCCTTCCTGATTCAATGGTCCAAGTCATTATTAACACTGTCCATAGTCCAGCGCATCTAGGAGAGAAAGCTATGCTAGATAGCATTCAACATATTTGGTTCAACAAGCATTTACGAGCTGCAGCCAAACAAAAGGTCCGTACCTGCATGATCTGTTGTCAGTTCAACCCAGGAAAAAGCGTTCCCGTAGAAGAGGGTGGATTTCATCCTCCTAATCACCCTTTTGAAGTCCTCCAGATGGATTATATCCAGATGGAACGATGTCGAGGATTCAAATATGTTCTCGTAGTTGTCTGCGCTCTGTCCCGCTGGACGGAGGCATACCTGGTTTCAGATTACACTGCCCCGACTACTGCCAAACAGTTAGTTCGAGAATTCTTCCCACGATACGGTTTACCACGTGTTGTTCACTCAGATAACGGCCAGCCGTTCTCATCCGAATTAATGAAACACGTTTCACTCTTGTTAGGTTATCAGTGGAAATTCCACTGTGTCCGACACCCCGAAGCAGCAGGTCTCGTAGAAAGACATAATCAGACTCTGAAAATAAGATTATCCAAAATATGCAGAGAGAAAGGTGTCGACTGGGTAGTAGCATTACCAGTTGCACTCTTTTTCACAAGAATGGTAGCACACTCTCAAACAGGGCTATCCCCGTATGAAGTGATCTTCGGCAGACCACCAAATATGTGGGGGACGCCTATACCACGCAAAATAACTGATATTGACTGTAATATGCTGACAGATTACTTGGCTTCCTTGATGTCTGCACTACAATCTTGTCGTTCACAGGTAGCTGCAGCCTTTCCCGACAACACTGAGGTGAAACCCCATGACGTAATTCCGGGGGACTTCGTCCTTGTGAGGAATTTCGACCGAAAGACTCAGCTGGAGCCCAGGTGGAAGACACCCAAGTTGGTCTTGCTAACCACAAGGACAGCCGTGAAGATTGAAGGCAGGAAAGGATGGATTCACTCAAGTCATATCAAGAAATTTCATGGACTTCCTTCAGATGTAAACAGCCCACCTCGTGTGTCCTCACCAATTGACTCAAAACTACCTTTGGCTGAGGCCGACAGTAAAAGACTCTATAATCTAAAATTAAGGCCTAGGCCGTCGGACGATTTGATTGTTTAAGTCCTCTCCTAGGTGAAGCGGTTGAATCTGTCTCCGACATGTATCGCCTAGACCTGAATCATGGACAGTCGCGAAAAATGATGAAACGACAGGCGTATTGTAAATCACTGCGTAGCCATTGCATAGTGACATTATTAATCTTGTTTTTCTTAAGTCTTTTAATAATTACTGCAAGTATATTGTTGCACATATATTACCCTATTGCCAGAAACGTTTACAATGTTACTGCTGAACATTCTTTTAGTGACTTACCCCCGCATGAATTGTCTTATAGACTTGCGCTGCGCAATAACACTTTCATTAGTATGTTACATCATTCCCATCAGACTAGTAATGCAACTAATTGTTGGGTGTGTGGCCGGCTCCCTCCCTATCAGAATTATGAAGGAGTCTTGCCTTTCTTTCCACATCCGTTTTCACATAATGGCTCCTGTGGAGCATGGTTCAGCTTAATCAATTCCATAGACTCAGACACAGCAGTTTATCAAGACCATTGGGTATGGGGAAATCTGAACCTAGTTTTATTCAAAGTCTGTTACCCTGACAAGGAGGGTCGCCCCAAAGGAACAGGAACTGATCTAGAAAATGAAGTATATGGATTAGGTAACTTTACTCCTAATCTCATGGTTCTAAATGTCGAATCCGAAGTTGAACTAGTTTTACCAACCATGTCAGTATTCCCAGCGAAAGGTGAATTGTGTGTAAGAAAAGTTGGTTCCATACATATGGGCCATAGTAAATGCACTACTACAGTAGAATTCAGTGATCAAAGCAAATCTTCATTTAGAGCTTATCGCCACTCCTACTTTATATGTGGTCAGACTGCATATATGCGTCTACCTCTAGATTGGGATGGTACCTGTTACATTGCATTCCTTTTGCCACCTGTTTTCCTAGCTCCTCCTGATTATTATAGAAATATTCATTTAGTACACAACAGAGAGCGGAGAGATCTCCCGATTGTCGATTACACTGAAACAGCATGGGAAAAATACACAGATTTCAATAAAGGTCTCTTTCCCTATATAGGTACCGTTACTAATAGTAAGCTGATACGTAGATTGACTAGAACCCTTGAAGCAGTAGTAAATGAAACTATTTCCGCCTTAGGCAATTTAACAGAAGAGCAGTCTGCTATGCGGATTGTTGTGCTTCAAAATCGTCTTGTCCTTGACGTCATCCTGGCCGATAGGGGCGGAGCTTGTAGGGTCATCGGATCAAGCTGCTGCGTATTCATACCAGAAAATTCGCCATCTGTATATAAAGCTATAACTCGCCTTCATAAGATTGTAAGCCAGATACACCAGAACCCAGGCACCTGGACTTGGTCCGGTTGGTTTTGGAGTGTGATATCAGCCTGGGGATGGAGAGTCCTATCCTTCCTAGGTATTGGCCTTCTCATATTATTCAGTTGCTGCTTATGCCTGCAATGTGGACCAGCGATTTGTGGTCTGTGTACCACATCGTGCATTCCACACCAAGATTTTCATTCAAGATCCCGGAAGAAGAAAGAAGAACAAATGATGCTATATGAACAGATCAATGGATTAATGAAGATTGATATCTCTTGACGGGCAAGTAGGGGACAAGGAGGGAATGTGGAAATATGGATTTTTCTGGTCAGTTATGTCCCCTATCTTGGACCCCAACGGTTCTATGTGCATGTTACAAGTACATGTATGTTCCCTCCAGTTCCAGTTATGAAGACGCAAATACATGTGCGTCCACCGTCAACATGTCCTCTGTCAGATCCGTCATGAATAGGCCGGATATTCCCTTCCTAAGTACGAAAGGCCACCGCCTTTATATGGTTCACTTATGCCATTTTTACCGTCCAGGCAAGTAGGCCCTGATTCTGTCATCGAACTCTTCTTGCCTTCTGCCTCTAAAAACTCCAGTCTGAGCCTGCATCTGTGACCATGAACTTTGTCTCATTCTCTGCGCGGCTCACGAAGCCTGACATCAGCTTGCTGCCTGCCAAGAACTGTATTTCACCTTCGAGTTATCTGCCTCATCCCTGCCCAACGCATTCCTGTCTAGTAGCTTAAGTAAACATTCTGCCAGCTACCGAGCAAAAGGCCCGGCTTCTCTGTCTTCATACAAGTAATTCATAGCCCTGTTACTATGGAAAATTCCTGCCCTCGCATCTAGTGTAGACACTTAGACGCTTGTACACGCACTAACAGTCAGTATAGTCAGTATAGAATAAGATTCTACTCGAAGAAACCTCTCTTTTGGATAACTTAGTTCTTTAAACATAGGATGTTAGATATGATTTGGGATTAGGTTGACTTGACCCTCCAGACTTTTTGTCGCCACATGTAGAGCTAAATGTCAAGTCCCCTTCACCCCCTAGTTGCACGTCAATCACACGTCATGCTGCTGCGCGCGCATCTATGCCAAGTATTATCTTATAGATCCACCTATATATGACATCATAACCAATTATGTTCCTTTTTACTCCTTATTACACCCATTTTCGGTTACGCATATGAATCGTCATTTTCCTTATCAATTGTTACGCCTACTGCATTCGCTTCATTGTAATGTATGTACTATAAAAGTCATTTCTTGTCAATAATGTATGTACTTCACTTCCTGAACCTCCGTGGTGATGGAACTTGGAGCAACCGATTATAATCGTTCATTGGAATAAAGCCCATTCTGAACCTCTAATACCACGGATTCTGCCTCTCATTTTACTGAGCTATTTTATTATGTTTCCGCATCAAATTAAGTCCCGGTAAAGGAATTTTATTTACCACAGTACACCTCGGTTTCATCATGAGGATACCACAACAAGATTGGTACGGTGAGAGGTTGCTTTCTCCAAGGGGGCCTGACCCAATACTATATTTTTGAAGAGGTGCAGCCATTCATATTTTATCTGCTGTGCCACATCCTCGTGTTGCCAGCAGGCCCTGCAAAAACTGCTCAAAAGAGATGCACACAGTCCACTGGGAGCGAGTGCCACCACACTGGCATTGCCCAGACCCAGAGATAAGTCATGCTCCCCTGAACCATTGTCATCGACAGGGATTTGGACATGCTCAACCTACTGGGAATCTACGTGGCAGGATGACGTTTAACAAATTTTACATGTAATTTTGATTACTAGTTAGGAGGTACTACATAGTAGGTAAGTGCATATTTAAACTAAACAAAACACTTAAATTCACTGGTTATAGTTAGCTCAGGTAACTAGAACTTGTGTCCTAAAGTAATTATAACTCGCACCCTCACCAATCAATCAATCAATCAATCAATCAAGCAATCAATCAGGGTTGGTAAAGTGCAGCTACTCACCCATGAGGGTCTCAAGGTGCTGGGGGAGAGGGGCAGCTCTGTTGAGTGCTGGGGTCATCCGAAGAGCCAGGTCTTGAGGTCCTTCCTGAATTTGGGCAATGTGGGAGATTGCCGGAGGTGGAGGGTGAGGTTGTTCCAGGCTTTGGCTGCATGGTACGAGAAGGACTTTCCTCATGAGAGAGCTGGGCTGATTGGAGGTGTCTTTTGGGTGCGTGGAAGCAGAGGCAGCTGTTCAGGTTTGTAGGCCCGGTGTTGTGATGGGCCTTGTATGCTTGGTTGAGGAGTTTGAAGATCATTCTTCTTTTGACTGGGAGCCAGTGGAGCTCACGGAGGTGTTGGGTGGTGTGACTGTGACAGGGGATGTGGTGGTTCAGTCTGGCTGTGGCGTTCTGGAAGTCTGGAGTTTGCAACTGAGTTTCTTTTTGATTCTGGCAAAGAGAGCGTTGCCGTAGTCCAGTCTGCTGCAGATGAGTGCGTGCATGACAGTTTTTCTGGATTTGGATGGGGTCCCTCTGAAAATCTTTCGAAGCATGCAGAAGGTGTTGAAGCAGGACAAGGGTACGGCTTTGAGCGATGAGTCTAGTACGATCCTGAGATTTCGTGCGTGGTCCGTTGGGGTAGGAGTAATTTCCAAGGGCAAAGGGCAACCAGGAGTTGTTCCATGTGGAGGGGGTGGATGCAAGGATGAGGACTTCTGTCTTTTCTGAGTTGAGTTTCAGGCAGCTGTTCTTCATCCCGGTGGCGACGGTTTTCATCTCTTCTTGGAAGATGAATTTGGTGTTGTTGGGTTAGTTTTTGAAGGAGAGAATCAGCTGGGTGTCATTGGCGTAAGAGACGATGTTGAGCCTGTGGTTCCTGATGATGGTTGCGAGGGGGGCAATGTAGACGTTGAAGAGGGTAGGGCTGAGGGAGGAGCCCTGTGGCACTACACAGTTGTCTCTGTTTGTTCAGAGAGGTAGGGAGAGAGTCTGATAATGCACAGTGTTGATGTCAATGATGCCATTTCAAATGTCGTTTCAAATGTCATTAACACTAGGGCGGCTCTGTGAAAGCATCCATAGGTTTTGACGCAAATTCTGACCTACTAAAATAGCTAGACCAGGCTTAGCATAAAATATTAACTCCTCTCTGAAGCAGCTGCAAACAACGAGAAATGTGTTAATCTCTCCAAAAATACTGTGGATTGTATGTGTCCTCTAGTAAATAACACGAATCACTGGCAAAATATTGAAGGTCAAAAAATCGACCTACAAAAATATCGGAGCAAAAATATCGATGACAAGAATATCGAGATCCTATCTACAACATGGTAAGTACAAAAATATCGTAAATAAAATATAGAATGTCAAAAATATAGTTATTAAAAATATAGAGTATTTTTTCGTTAAAAACAAAATATGTAAAATAAACCAAATAATACTTATAAATAAAATAAACATAATGAAATATATTTATAATGTTTAAAATTGATAATTAATATGTATAATTTAATAAAACATTAATTAAACATATACATATAATATATAATATATATACTTACTTAATATTACATTTTAATAATTGTTTTATTAACTTATAACTTGTTAAAAATTATTATAAATTACAAATACATCATACACATAAAACAATAACATGAATAAAAATTAAATAATTATATATAACATTTAAAAAATTACATTTCATTTGAATATTGTTAAAATTAATTATATATTACATTAGCTAAAATAATACAAAAAATATTAAATAGCACCGACAATAAAACTACTACTCCAGCTCCAAAAAAACAGCAAGGCAAATGTTGGATAGCGTAGAGCTAAAAATTACTATTTCCACTCCAGGGAGTGTAACAATAGGGAAAGTGTTGGATAATGTACAGGTATAAATTACTATACCCACTGCAGGGAGTGCAACAGTAATGAAAGTGTTGGATAGCGTGGGGGTAAAAATGACTATTCCAACTCCAAAGAGTGCAACAGTAGGGAAAGTGTTGGATAGCATAGGGGTAAAAATTACTATTCCCACTCCAGAGAGTGCAACAGTAGGGAAAGTGTTGGATAGCGTAGGGGTAAAAATTACTATTCCCACTCCAGAGAGTGCAACAGTAGGGAAATTGTTGGATAGCGTAGGGGTAAAAATTACTATTCCAACTCCACAGAGTGCAACAGTAGGGAAAGTGTTGGATAGCATAGGGGTAAAAATTACTATTCCCACTCCAGAGAGTGCAACAGTAGGGAAAGTGTTGGATAGTGTAGGGGTAAAAATTACCATTCCAACTCCAGAGAGTGCAACAGTAGGGAAAATGTTGGATAGCGAAGGGGAAAAAATTACTATTCCCACTCCAGAGAGTGCAACAGTAGGGAAAGTGTTGGATAGTGTAGGGGTACAAATTACTATTCCAACTCCAGAGAGTGCAACAGTAGGGAAAGTGTTGAATAGCGTAAGGGTCAAAATTACTATTCCAACTCCAGAGAGTGCAACAGTAGGGAAAGTGTTGGATAGCGTAGGGGTAAAAATTACTCTTCCAACTCCAGAGAGTGCAACAGTAGGGAAAGTGTTGGATAGCGTAGGGGTAAAAATTACTATTCCAACTCCAGAGAGTGCAACAGTAGGGAAAGTGTTGGATAGCGTAGGGGTAAAAATTACTATTCCCACTCCAGAGAGTGCAACAATAGGGAAAGTGTTGGCTAGTGTAGGGGTAAAAATTACTATTCCAACTCCACAGAGTGCAACAGTAGGGAAAGTGTTGGATAGCGAAGGGGTAAAAATTACTATTCCAACTCCAGAGAGTGCAACAGAAGGGAAAGTGTTGGATAGCGTAGGGGTAAGAATTACTATTCCCACTCCAGAGAGTGCAACAGTAGGGAAAGTGTTGGATAGCGTAGGGGTAAAAATTACTATTCCAACTCCAGAGAGTGCAACAGTACGGAAAGTGTTGGATAGCGTAGGGATAAAATTTACTATTCCAACTCCAGAGGGTGCAACAGTAGGGAAAGTGTTGGATAGCGTAGAAGTTAAAAATAACATAGTTATAAATAAAATAATTATTTAAAATAATTAGTGATTTAATTATTAAATAACTCAAAATTATTTACAAATACCAATAAATAATTATTACAAACATAACTACCAAAGAATAATTAATTAACAATACATTAATAATAAATACCAATAAATAATAATGAATAAATATTAATTACCAAATAATAAATATTAAACGATAAAATATTTTTCATAACCAAAAACATATGAATTATTAAAAAGTAAATACCAATTAAAATATATTTAACAATTTTCAAAAATACATTAATTACCAATTAAAAAATATTGAACTATTAAATATTTTTCAGACGCCAAAATATTAAATATTACACATTAATTACCAATTAATAATTACTTATTAATATATTAATTAGAAATATAAATGCATAATATTTAATTATATTTAATTCACAATTAATGACTAATCAACAATTAATTATTTTTCATAACCAAGATATTATAATTTAAAATATTTACCAATTAATAATTATCGTCCAATTAATTAATTATCAATAACCAACAACAAATTTAATGATTACTTAATTATATTTCAATTACTTCCAACACTATTCCCCTATAAACGCACGACACACTTCACTAATAAAATAATACACTTAACATAATTATCAATTAATCAACTAATTAAAACTAATTGCCAATTAATAAAAATTAATTACCAATTAATACTTAATTAACAATAATATAATTATCAATACCAATAAATTAAAATAAATTATTAATTAATTACAATTAAATTACTTCCCACCCTATTCCTCTATAAACCCACAACCCGCTACAGAACTTAAACGCAAAAATGTATTAAATTGAATTTATAATTCCTAAAAATGTATAATTAATTCCATATAATTAAATTACTTCCCACCCTATTCCCCTATAAACCCACAACCCGCTACAGAACTTAAACGCAAAAATTAATTAAAATTAATTTATAATTCCTAAAAATGTATAATTAATTCCATATAATTAAATTACTTCCCACCCTATTCCCCTATAAACCCACAACCCGCTACGGTACTAAAACACAAAATTGACTTAAAAAACTTTGTTAACATATGAAAGTTGTATACATATATTTTAAAACCAGTAGAACACTTAACAAAAAACATATAACACATACATATTGAATACATAATAAAATACATAATAATAATATAAATATCAATATTAGTAACATAAATATTATTAAAATCGATATATTTGATGTCGATATTACTAACTTCGATATTACTAACATCGATATTAAAATACTTACCTTAGGATCGATATTCTGTCCATAGATATTATTGACATCGATATTCTGTCCCTTCGATATTTAAAACTCGATATTAGTGTAGGTAGATATTTTAGTTTCGATATTTTGACTGCTCACCAAATAACACACATCTTGAGGCTGGGCCCTTTCTTAGTTTTCCCTTCGTAGTGCAAAAATGCTTTGCATCAAATGAGGCGTTAGTGGGAAGAGCAGTGCAAGCACCCATAGGTTTTGATGCAATTCCTGATCTACTAAGGTTGATAGACCAGGCTTTGCATCAACAAACTAATGCCTCCTTGTAGCAGGTGCAAACAAAAAAATGTATATCACTTTCTCGAACAAATGGTGAATTGCATGTGTGCAGCAGGGAGCAGCACACTCCAATGACTGGGAGCCTTTTGAGTTTGTGTGGGAATAGGAATTTGTCCTGGAAGTGTATGCTTCTAATACAAATCCGCGGCATAGGAATTAGTACTGGAAGGGCATGCCTCTAGCACAAAGCCTTCGCTAGTTAGTGCACACTCATGTCTGCACCATGGTGTGTAGTTGTGTGTCATGCAAGGCAGCTTTGTTTGACTCTCGGTGCAGGAGATCATACCAGCTGCAGAACAATTTTAGTAGATATGACTCTGTGCTTAATTTTCTCAATTGTGCCACACTGTGCAGCAGGTTTGGATTCTGGACTACACGAAAAAATTGTAAATCTGCGCAAAGCGCAGTCCACCATTCGTCCTTGGCGAACTGAAAACATGTGATTAAAAATCTAATACGTCAAGCACAAACATCAAGGTGCCGATTACGATCCGGTAAAAAAATAGCCCGTACGACTCGTATCCGGTCTTTTTACCGTACGAATCGTACAAGTGCCGTACAAACTGCCAATTACGATTCGCATGGGAAAAAGACCATACGAATCACATTGGGAATAATTCCCCACACGTCCTCGGGTCGGAAATTGTGTCCGACACGTCCCCGGACGATTTACCGTACAAATGTGAAAAGTGAAGTCCGACCGCGGAATCACGATCCATCCCGTGCGTCCGATGTTACAACCGTATGCAAAAAACACCGTCCGCACCGAACACCCATAGCAACCATGGAGACATGTGCCCGCATACGCGCCTAACACCCCCCTAGCCCCCGTACGTTCGAGTCATACCCCCCCATGTATGTACACCCGTGTACGTTCGAGTCGTACCCCCACCCGTGTATGTACACCCGTGTACGAGTCGTACCCCCCCGTGCATGTACACCCGTGTACGTTCGAGTCATACCCCCCGTGTATGTACACCCGTGTACGTTCGAGTCGTACCCCCACCCGTGTATGTACACCCGTGTACGTTCGAGTCGTACCCCCACCCGTGAATGCACACCCGTGTACGAGTCGTACCCCCCGTGCATGTACACCCGTGTACGTTCGAGTCGTACCCCCACCCGTGTATGTACACCCGTGTACGTTCGAGTCGTACCCCCACCCGTGTATGTACACCTGTGTACGTGTCGTACCCCCCGTGTATGTACACCCATGTACGTTCGAGTCGTACCCCCCGTGGATGTACACCCGTGTACGTTCGAGTCGTACCCCCACCCATGTATGTACACCCGTGTACGAGTCGTACCCCCGTGCATGTACACCCGTGTACGTTCGAGTCGTACCCCCGTGTATGTACACCCATGTACGTTCGAGTCGTACCCCCACCCGTGTATGTACACCCGTGTACATTCGAGTCAAACCCCCGTGTATGTACACCTGTGTACGTTCGAGTCGTACCCCCACCTGTGTATGTACACCCATGTACGTTCGAGTCGTACCCCCACCCGTGTATGCACACCCGTGTACGAGTCGTACCCCCGTGCATGTACACCTGTGTACGTTCGAGTCGTACCCCCACCCGTGTATGTACACCCGTGTACGTTCGAGTCGTACCCCCACCCGGGTATGTACACCCGTGTACGTGTCGTACCCCCCGTGTATGTACACCCGTGTACGTTCGAGTCGTACCCCCCCGTGTATGTACACCCGTGTACGTTCGAGTCGTACCCCCACCCATGTATGTACACCCGTGTACGAGTCGTACCCCCCCGTGCATGTACACCTGTGTACGTTCGAGTCGTACCCCCGTGTATATACACCCGTGTACGTTCGAGTCGTACCCCCACCCGTGTATGTACACCCGTGTACATTCGAGTCGTACCCCCACCCGTGTATGCACACCCGTGTACGAGTCGTACCCCCCGTGCATGTACACCCGTGTACGTTCGAGTCGTACCCCCACCCGTGTATGTGCACCCGTTTACATTCGAGTCGTACCCCCACCCGTGTATGTACACCCGTGTACATGTCGTACCCCCGTGTATGTACACCCGTGTACGTTCGAGTCGTACCCCCCCGTGTATGTACACCCGTGTACGTTCGAGTCGTACCCCCACCCGTGTATGTACACCCGTGTACGAGTCGCACCCCCGTGTATGTACACCCGTGTATGTTCGAGTCGTACCCCCACCCGTGTATGTACACCCGTGTACCTTCGAGTCATACCCCCACCCGTGTATGTACACCCGTGTACGTGTCGTACCCCCGTGCATGTACACCCATGTACGTTCGAGTCGTACCCCCACCCGTGCATGTACACCCGTGTACGTGTCGTACCCCCCGTGTATGTACACCCGTGTATGTTCGAGTCGTACCCCCACCCGTGTATGTACGACCCGTACCCTCACCCGCGTACGTATGGAGCGTACCCCAGGCCCCAACATCACCACCTACACACAACATCGCGCATGTACGAGTCGTACCAAGCCAGACACAAGGACAGCACTGTACAACAAAATGGCCCATGTACACACCGTACACACGCTAAAAACGCACGTATACAACCAGGACAAAGCAAAACAACACAAGAATACACCATTCGAATGGCACAAAGCCACTAAACATGTCCAACAACCACAAAAACAACACATTCACTGACCTGCAACTGCCAAAATCCAAAACAGAGGCCCAAAACACAACCACTCCTTATAACACACCCACCCAAAGTTCAAACACAGCCACACCCACCAATGGACCAATAAAAAGGGCCCACACACACAAACCATGAGCCTTTGCAACAGACTCACTGCTGCCAGACCCCACAGACAACCTACAGCACCATACTAGAAGCCTTACCACACCTTACACTTGCACACCTTCACACACACACCTTCACAAACACCCCCTCATCACATTAACACACACACCTGCACAACCACACCCACACACCCACAACCATCCACACCCCCCCATCCACACCCACACCCCTCACCATGCCCACTAACAAGAATCCAAAGTTCACTAGCCGAGAGTTGGAGGTCCTTGTCGATGAAATCCTCAGAGTTGAGCCACACCTCTTTGGAACATTGGTCAGACAGACCACCATTTCAGAAAAAACAGCCATGTGGCAGACGATCGTCGATGCTGTGAATGCTGTTGCGGACACCAGAAGGACCAGGCATGGATGCCAAGCCAGGTGGTACGATCTGCGGAGGAGGGTCCGAGCCAAAATGACGGACGAACACAACCAGGCCAACGTCACTGGAGGAGGGCCGCCCCGCAGACGCGTAGAATACCATCCCTGGGAGGAGAGGGTGATGGCCATACTGCCGGTGGTGGCAGTGGACGGATTAGACGGACTCCGAGACCCGGGTGAGTACACAAACAACTCACCTCACATGGAGGGAACGTCATCCACAACCACACTCACAAACAGGCACGCAACCACCCCAAGCTATCGCATGACTCAACCACACTCCATGAACACGCACATGCCACTGGCGCCACCATGCCCCATGCACCCAGCTGGACGATGTCAAGTCACAGGCCACAGAAAACACCAACACATGACACAGTAAGCCAGATGGCGGGAGTGTGGGCCCCAAAAATCACATAGTGCAAATCAGAAGCAGACAACAATGCCCCCTGCCCATATGGCCTAGGTCACAGCCAGAAAAACAGCGTGTCCCCACACAGGAAAGACTCGCCAGCAAATGGCGGACGCCTTGCATCAACACATGGGGGTGACGGCACGTTCTTGCACATGACAGCAGCTAATGAACAGCCAACACTGTGAAAGAGTGGCAGCACACACCACCACAGCAGCAGTGCAGACACAGACACTACACCCAATGGGTGCCTGGAGATCAGAAACAAACTCACATCAACAATCCAAGGGCCATTCAAAGATCTGCTAACAGTGTGTGCCCAGGAAGCTGGGCTGAGGTGACAGAGGGTGACACACAGAGGGAGGGAGAGGGGGACAGAGAGGGAGGGAGACACAGGGAGACGGACAGAGGGAGGAGGCTGACACACAGAGGGAGGGAGAGGGGGACAGAGAGGGAGGGAGACACAGGGAGACGGACAGAGGGAGGAGGCTGACACACAGAGGGAGGGAGAGGGGGATAGAGAGGGAGGGAGATACAGGGAGACGGACAGAGGGAGGAGGCTGACACACAGAGGGAGGTAGAGGGGGACAGAGAGGGAGGGAGACACAGGGAGACGGACAGAGGGAGGAGGCTGACACACAGAGGGAGGGAGAGGGGGACAGAGAGGGAGGGAGACACAGGGAGACGGACAGAGGGAGGAGGCTGACACACAGAGGGAGGGAGAGGGGGACAGAGAGGGAGGGAGACACAGGGAGACGGACAGATGGAGGAGACTGACACACAGAGGGAGGGAGAGGGGGACAGAGAGGGAGGGAGACACAGGGAGACGGACAGAGGGAGGAGGCTGACACACAGAGGGAGGGAGAGGGGGACAGAGAGGCAGCGAGAAAGGGACACACAGGGAGAGCAAATCAGCCTTGTGGTGTGTGGGAATGTCTGCTCGTCAGCAGGTGGACTGCGTGCATGTAGACAAGGGTGGCCAGTGCCAGAACCCCCCCTCTTCTCCATGGCAAAACACAGGGCCATGTCACAACCTGTGCACAAGCACAACGCCAGCTACCTGCATTATCTAAGTGTGTGGAACCACTCCATGTGCACACGTACAGTGCTACACGGAAGGCGCCAATGCATGGCTCGCCACACCTGCCCACTCCACTGCTGACTGCAGTCACAATTGACGCAGCAAGTAAGACTGTGCCACACATAGGTAAAGTCGCAAAAGCTGTGGCCAAGGGACATACCCATGCACAAGTGCACTGTGAGTGGAATGCAAGACATATCCAAATTCCAAGAGGAAATGTGCCAACTTTGAAACCAATGAAACATGGATGTTGCATGGAACAAAATTAACATTGTCTCTCTCACACACAGGTCAACGTCGTGGATCACCCCTCAACACTGGGGGGGAAAACTCACAGGTCCCGGCTCGGCGGGATGACGGAGCCACTGGCAGCGACGACTCTCACCACTCTGTGGACGAACCCGACCCCGACCAACCTGGCCCCTCTGGTGTCCAACGACCTGCAGCACCTGCGTCAGGTACAACTGGGCCAACCACCACCCCCACTCCTGCAACATCTCAGGAGACACCCAGGATCCCTGCCCCACCACCACAATGCAGCCATGCTGGCCAGGAGGCACACGGTGTCCCGGGCACCCAGGAGAAGGCAGGCGACAACGCCAATGCCACCCCTCAGGGGTCCCGGAGACCCGATGTGCCCACAAGGGCAGGCCAGGGGCAAGTGGGCAGGGGTGGTGGGAGTGGAGGACGGCGGAGGCGCGAGCCTGACCGGTTGGCTGGGGAACCGGTATATTCCCATGTCCGAAACATCCTGGACACATACCGGCAGGACACCACGGGCATGGCCCAGGTTGTGTCCATCCTCGAGGAGATCAAGACCCAGCAGGCCCAGCAACATGCGGAGCAACATGCCAGTCTACTGCAACACCAACGGCGGATGGAGGACAGACAGGCTGAGCTCGTGACGGTGTTCACGGGAATTCACAGTACACTCCGTCGGATGACCGACAACATGGGCAACCCTCCGTGTGCCATCAGGCGTAGAACATCACCACCCACAGGGAGTGCTTCTGAGGGTCCCCGCAGGAGGGCGGGTCGTCCACGGAAAAGACCGTGAGGGTCGGCGCTACAGCACCATTTCCCAGGACACCTGGCCTGGCACCTGGCCCACTGGAGCAACAGCAGCACAGCAGCAAAAGACATTCTCTGCCACATGGACTTGCTGGTCACTGTCTGACCAATGTTGAGAAAGACTGTGGCATGGACTCTGAGGATTTCAAATGGCAAGGACACCAACTCCCCTAGTGAACTTTGGATTCCACACACCCGGAAAGCCCCTCATGTCAAACCCCCCCCCCCCCCCTACCCCAACCAAAATAAAAAGTCACACCATAAAGAGAAGATGCCTACTGATTGCATTATTACCTTACATGTGTCTTGTAAAGTCTAACTATGCCTGAGTTCTCATTTGACTTCAACCATCCACACCCTGGGGCCTGAGTCTGGCACAGGACACACATGGGTCACATTGTATTAGGCAAGACAGACATGGAGCACCATACACACCCGTGATGGGCCCAACCAGCTGAGGGGGTGGCCGAAACAACCGTGCCGACAGACATATTGAGTACAGCGACAGCCATGCGCAGAGGTCAGGGATCATGTGGAGTGTCCTGGGGGGCACCCAGGTATGTGTGGACAGGTGGCAGAACCATGTCCTGCAAGCTTGAGTCAGGTGGATGCAGAGAATGGTGGCCTGGCCAACGTTGGATGCATGGGGATGGCACATGTCACAATACCCACACAGTCATGGACATCATGCACAATACACAGTCTAATCCCACACAAACAGCTTGCATCTTGCTACTCTACACATAGACACATAGCCACTATGACGGAAAACCATGCCAGACATGCAGGATGCACTGTGGCAACACACCAGCATTGACTGAGAAGAGGCACCTTGGAGGCATAGGGACACCTTTATTAGTCATGTATTTGGGATTGCAGAGGCAACTCGGAGTACACATGAACGGGTCATGTGGAGTAACATGTGGGTCCAACACTGGCACCCCCCTTCTGCAGCACAAATGCGTGATAGCCATGGAACTGGCACACAAGTGTCGGCTAACAGCTAAACACCCCCTGCTGCTCACGGAGAGACTGCCATACACCATTGATCCGCTGATGTGGAAGTCCCACACCATGTCAAGCCAATGCAAACCGTATGTGTCCGAGGGCAGTGTAACACACATTGATGCCATCATCACATTCCACAATCCCATCACTGATGACTGTCAACAAGTCTGACCATCTATTCAGGTGTACCCAGCTGCATGTAATGTGTACCATGGTGATGCAACATGTCTGCAGAGGAACCAAACATCGACAGGGGCAGTGTGCATACATCGTAAACAACTGCCACACCCAATACACCCCTGATGCATCCCTTACCCTAAGGAGACTTCCAAACTTGTCCGTGCGTGTAACGCTGAGTCAGCACACGATGACGTGTCCATGAGGAATAGCAGTGCCACAACAATGCAACCAGCAGACGGCATGCGCAAGTACCTGGGGATGAGAGACACACAAGAAGTCAGACACAAAAAGCACAGCCACTTGCATGTGCATGTACTCAACACATGTAAGGATGACAACATGCCAGGTCACAATTATGACTGGGGAAATACACATCACTGGCACCATTACTCCAGTGACACATCCACACACACCTCTGACTCACGTGGCATACATGCAGATGGACACACACATCGCAACACATGCCACACGGGGACCAATGCGTGCACACACAGACACTGGTACTCACCACTAAGCAAAGAAGTCGCATATGAGACGAGTCCGGATGTCCTCTTGCGGAACCACATCCTCCACATCACTAGCCCCATTGCCAAGCCCTTCGTCCTCCACGGGTGGATGGTCCTGATCATCTTGATCCAGGATGAGTGGCACAGCTTTCTCAACTGCCATGTTGTGCAGCATGCAGCAGACCATGAAGATTTTGCAGACCTTCGCCGGGGCATATGGGAGGGCGCCGCCGGTCTTGTGGAGGCATCGGATTCGGCTCTTCAGGAGGCCAAATGTCCTCTCTATCTCTCGCCTTGTCCGGCCATGGGCGGTGTTGTAGCGGAGCTGGGCGGGCGTGATGGGGTTGCGGAGAGGTGTGATCAGACATGGCATGTTGGGATAGCCAGCGTCCCCTACATGGAAAGCACATGGACATAAGTAGGACAGGAGAAGCGGTCGTGCTGGAAGTCTACGCAAAATACAGGACAGACAGAGTGTACCCACCAACAACACATGCAGGAGAAGCAGCAGCAGGAAGGGGGTAGGTACATGTGTGTTTGTTGTGTGTCACCAGCATTTGTAAGTGCACAGTTGCATGGATACACTGCCAGGGTTTAAAGGTGCTGTGCAGATCCAGTTACCCACAGTATAGCTGTGCTCTCCTGCCTCCCTTCCCCTCCTTGCAATGTGTTCCCTGGTCTGTGTGTAGTCACTCCTTCACAAGGTAATGTAGGTTGGCGCTTTCTCCACGTGAACTATGCCTGTAGCATCATGTGTGGGGGTGGTGTGTAACAGGTTTGGGGACCTTGCCTGTGTCCTGCCTGTCCAGTTCAGTACATGTGGGTTCCATGTCAGTTGGCACTGATGCTGAGTCCAGACATGGGAGTTAGTCTCTCAAGTGTCATGCCTTACAGCGCGCATGTCCTATGTTGTGGCCTGTGACATGATGTGCATGAGTGTGCGATACGCATAGTGCAGGGATGGTGGCGTGTGTTGCAGTCATTCCCATTCAGGACCATGGAGTTGTGTGGCCACTACTGTCCCCTGGGGCATATTTTCATAGGTGTCATGTGTGTCATCACAAAACGTGGACACTCTCAGTGTCTACAGCATAGGTTGTGCTCTGTGCCATTGTCCCCTGGCACCATGTATATTGACGTGAAATGTAGTACAAGTGTCCACTGTACAGCCTGACCTGATTTTCCTTATTCATAGTCACAGTGGCCAGTGCCTGTGTGTCTTGTTACAATCATCTGATGATGACCATTTGCACATGATTATTTGGACAGGCACACCTTGGGAATTTGGCGTCCAATCTTGCATTTATGCAGCCCCTGTGTATTTCACCCAGACTAAGAGATGTAAGTGCCACCTGTGTCTCAACAAATTGTCTCATGTAGGGGGTGGTTGGTGCGGGCCAAGCCTACATGAAAAAAACAGAATTCTCCTTGCTAGGTCTGGCCAGTGTGTGATGTTTGTCTGGACATACACTCAAGGTGCAGTGAGCCAGTCATGGTGGGCATGTTTTCAGTATTACCTATGCAGCAACTGCCTCAAGTTCATGGATATGCTCCCTTCTCATCCCTATTTTTTTCGGCAACGCTGTGTGGTGCAGATGCAGTGCTGGATTGTCCCCAGGGCCTGGCTCCTATGTCAAACTCCATTTCATGTCATTTGCTATTGTGTCATGCTCTCCATGGATTTTCAGTGGCATGGTGGGTCAACCAACTGTGTGTTGCATGCCCTACATCTGTACCTTGTTTTGTAGATGTTCCTGATCTTTCTTTGCAGGCTATGCACTGTAACCTATGTAGATTGGACTCATGTGACATATGTATATAGGTGTGTGATTAATTGCTGTCTCTTCACCTTGCCCACAGCATCGTCGGGGGACACGGAGGGAGACATGAGCACAGACGGAGCGGAGGGACCGAGCACCAGTGCCAGCGTTGACATCGTGGCTGGCACATTGAGTGGTACTGAGGCGGAGGAGAGTGAGGCCGAGGACCTGTCCACTGGCACGACAGAATATGAAGCTGACGGGTCCGAGGATGATCTCTCCGAGTGGGCGGAAGCTGCACCAGCAGCTGACAACGGCACAACATCGCACCCCGCCCCCTCCATTGCCATCAGCTGCCTCCCACTTGCTTGTGTCCCTTCAAAGCGTGCCCGGTCACCACATGTCTCCTTCCTGCCAGGCACCGCACCCCCTGCCCCTGTCTCCACTGCTGCCGCCAATGCCGAGTCTGTGGACATCCAGCGGCAGTTGCAGGTTGGTCAGGCTGCGATCCTTAATGTCCTCCATGGCCACAGCCAAGTGCTGCACAACATGGAGGCATACTTGGAGGGCATTTTTTCATCGCAGGCTGACCAACGCCAGTTGCTGAGGTCCATCGACTCGACACTGACTGCAGCAGTGGGTCTCCTGCAGTGCTACGTCCCACCCCCTACCCCTGCCCCATCCACACTTCCCACTCCCATGCCTTTCCCACGTACACCCAGACGTCAGCATGCACCCACCACAACAGACACAGGCACCACACCAGCAGGGAAGGTCATACGCACACCTCCTGGCACGCACACACAGGGTGAAGTAGGCACACCCACTGGTTCGGGGGGCAAACGTAAGTCATGCAGCCAGAGTGGGTGTCCGCATTCCACCCAATCCACTCCCTCCAAATCCCCTCCCCTCAGCTCTCCTGGCCACATATCCAGCAAGGACTCCTTCATGGCCGCTCTGTCCCTGAGCCCCACTGTGACACCACCCCGCAAGCGGTCAAGGGAGTCCCCGGTCAGGGTGGTTGAGTCCCCCCCCCTGTCCGCACCCTCCCCCAGTGGCGCTGCGACCCATCCCTCTGCCCCCCCCTCCTTGGGGCCTGTGGTTCCTTCGGGTGCAGGGGAGACGCTGGAGGACCTTGCTAAGGTGTGCAGCGACATCCTGGCCTCCGCCTTTGGCCCTGCCCCACTCCCTGTGGTGGAGTCCTCCATCCCTGCACCCACGATGCCTACCCTTCGCCCTCATGTCCCTGCGGTGCCTGGTCCTTCCCCCCCACATGATGCCCTCCCCGCTGTGGAAGACAAAGGGGTCTGACTGTGCAGGCAAGCTAGGGGACACGCGTCCCACTGTGTCCTCCATCCAGCTGTGACTCATGGACTGCCCTATGGGCTTTGTAAATATTGAACTTGATCCACACACACATTATTTGGAAATGCTGAATAAAGCCTTTTTTTTCCTTAGAACACTACTGCTTTTGTGGTGTTGCTGTTGGTGGGGCTGCTACGTGATTTTGGGTGGTGATCATGTGTTGGGTGTGTGGGAAATGTAGTAGTGTGCTGGTCATAGGGGGGACCCTGGTATCTGTGTGCCATCAAAAGGTGTTAGCTAGGTTTCTCTGTTCAGGTAAGCAGTTACTGCATGGTGAAATTGTCCCAAGGTGTATTCCTTCCTCTGTGTACCCTGACATCTTCCCTGCAGGGTGTTTCCAATATGTTGCTTTGAGCTGTGTCTACATTAGCTGGGTGTGTGACGGACCCCTTCAACTTTGGCCATGCATGCAGAGCGATGTCTCCACCTGCATCATTCGTGGCATCCTTGGTGATCACTGTACTTGTGTATGTAGTCTGTTGACATGACTTCATGTGGACATGTTCCCTTTTAGGCTGTATGCATGTGTGTACTCCCAGCCTCGCACACATGTGTTACATGTACTGCAAGGTCTTTGTGCACCTGACTGACAATTGTGGCAATTGGATCTGTGGGTACTCCACCCTTATTTTTTTCCATGGGCAATGCTGGGGGCCTCTGCACCCACC
The DNA here is from genome assembly GCF_964204655.1 of Triturus cristatus. Lineage (NCBI taxonomy): Eukaryota > Metazoa > Chordata > Amphibia > Caudata > Salamandridae > Triturus > Triturus cristatus. The sequence goes on along the minus strand of NC_140582.1, from coordinate 567,284,635 downwards.
CCTCCTGTGTCTGGGCACTGCTGGGAGGACTCTGCACACACCCCTCCTGTGTCTGGGCACTGCTGGGAGGACTCTGCACACACTCCCCTCCTGTCTCTGGGCACTGCTGGGAGGACTCTGCACCCACCCCTCCTGTCTCTGGGCACTGCTGGGAGGACTCTGCACACACCCCTCCTGTCTCTGGGCACTGCTGGGAGGACTCTGCACACACCCCTCCTGTGTCTGGGCACTGCTGGGAGGACTCTGCACACACCCCTCTTGTCTCTGGGCACTGCTGGGAGGACTCTGCACACACCCCTCCTGTGTCTGGGCACTGCTGGGAGGACTCTGCACACACCCCTCCTATGTCTGGGCACTGCTGGGAGGACTCTGCACACACCCCTCCTGTGTCTGGGCACTGCTGGGAGGACTCTGCACCCACCCCTCCTATTTCACGATATGTACGCTTAGAACATACACGTGTGTGGGTTCGCTCCATGCATACGAGGTGGGGGTACGTGTCGTACATACACGGTTGGGGTGGGGGTACGCTTCATTCATACGCGGGTGAGGGTACGGGTCGTACTTACACTGTTGGGGTGGGGGTACGCTCCATACGTCCGCAGGTGAGGGTACGGGTCGTACTTACACTGTTGGGGTGGGGGTACGCTCCATACGTCCGCGGGTGAGGGTACGGGTCGTACTTACACTGTTGGGTTGGGGGTACGCTCCATACGTACGCGGGTGAGGGTACGGGTCGTACATACACTGTTGGGGTGGGGGTACGCTCCATACGTCCGCGGGTGAGGGTACGGATCGTACTTACACTGTTGGAGTGGGGGTACGCTCCATATGTCTTCGGGTGAGGGTACGAGTCGTACTTACACTGTTGGGGTGGGGGTACGCTCCATACGTCAGCGGGTGAGGGTACGGGTCGTACTTACACAGTTGGGGTGGGGGTGCGCTACATACGTCCGCGGGTGAGGGTACGGGTCGTACTTACACTGTTGGGGTGGGGGTACGCTCCATACGTACGCGGGTGAGGGTACGGGTCGTACTTACACTGTTGGGGTGGGGGTACGCTCCATACGTACGCGGGTGAGGGTACGGGTCGTACATACACTGTTGGGGTGGGGATACGCTCCATACGTACGCCGGTGAGGGTACGGGTCGTACTTACACTGTTGGGGTTGGGGGTACGCTCCATGCATACGGGGGTGGGGGTACGGTCCGTACATATGCATCCACACGCTATGTGATGCTTGTGCGGGACGTACCCAGGCCTTTGCCACGTGGGTACAGCCGTCCCGCCATTGTTGGGATGACGTAGGTGTGGGCGGGGTACGACTCGTACCCACGCTCTTAAGGCGTGGGTACGGGACGTACCTGTATTGTTGTGTTGCCGGTTCGCGTCGTCAAGCACTTCCGTTGTGGCGGACGCTGGCTTTGCTGGACACGCCCCCACCCCCTCGTAGTGACCAGGGCCTGGGGGTCAGGTATGTCCAGGGCATGTGTGCTGTGTGACTTTGGTGGGGGTTTTGTGGCCTGCCCCTGGTCCTGCCCCCCTCCCTTTGTTGTTCTGACCTTCTGCGGCGTCTGCGTCCGAACCTGTAGAGGAGGTCGACTGCTATGAGGGCCGGGATGACACGTAGGTTCGGGTCCATGTCTGTCCGTCGCGTACAGGTACTCCTTGTTCGCGTCGTCCTGATTTCCCGGCAGTTTTTGGCAGCCGAAAAATATTCACCGTGCTGGATGACGTCGGTGCGAATCGTGATTCCTGGTTCGTGAATGGCAGGCTGCGTGCGTCCCGACGTCACGTCGGCGCTTTCCCGGATCGCATTTGTATGTTTATTTTCGTCGGTCGGGGTTTTGTACGATTCGTACGGAAATAGTGTTTCCGTGAGAATCGTAATTCCATGTTTGTATATTTTGACGACCGGGTACGCGTCGGACGGAGAATATGCTCCGTCCGACGGTTTGTACCCGGTTTTTACCGGATCGTGATCGGCACCCAATTTTTACCACGACACTTCGCACATTGTTACTGCACGATAAATATAATAATTGCCCCCCCCCCCCCCTCCATTCCTACGTAATTTAATAAGAATGGCGCATAAAGGGACACACAAAAGGAGTGGAACGCCTAAACAAGAAGCTTAAAGACAGCGTGATGCGTAGTAAACAATGGTACGGCAAATGCTAGACCACGTCACTCAAACTCGAGTTTGAAAGTTATGGAGCTGCTCCTCTCCAGTGCTCAGGAGCAACAGACTCATTTCATAGAAGCTAAATAAATCCCTTGGCGAGGGACAGGGCAAGTCACCACTTTCACATGTTTTAGGTCCGTTTCACGTGTTGTTAATGACAGAGGAAAATCATAAGGAAATTCTGAGCTTTGCTTGAGTGAGATAATTGTTCGTGAATAGAGCATGCTGCGATTTAGTGATTCATAAGATTCACAGCTGTGCGTGTCATTTCGGTTGCAAACAATCACTCTAAACCTTTACTAAAAACATTCTAAGCGCCAGAAACTGTGACTCAGAATATCTCATTGACAAGACCTGCACTTCCTGCACTTCCTGCCCAAAGAACGACATTCTTCTTGCATCTGTTTCACTATCACCCAAGTAAGAGGCAGGTGAGCTGGGAATGTTGGACACCGCAGGTGTGATACAGTACTAACTGCCTGACTACTCGCTGGCAATATAGATAGTCACTGGAAAGTAATCTGGAAATTAATCTCTGCCCAATTGTGCCATTCTGTCAAGTATTGATCAGCACTATTTCCTCTTAGCGAAGAGAATGTTATCTTCTGAATTTGGAGATTGTTTCATTGTATAAAGCGGTTTTCTTTTATAGGAAGGTGATTGTCATTATACCGGACGCCAGCCACAAAAACAGTGTGTGCACCTAAATGCCACTGAGGTTCACAACAACGCGGATACTGCGCTAACAGTACGACCCTATTAACTCCTGTGAACATGCATGAAATGAAAACTTCATGAGAATACACAAATATCTCTATAGCATTTCACACCGTGAAAATACACAGAGAACTACTTAAAAAGGCAAGCATGAGCATTGGAAAGGGAAGGCAACGCCCCAAAATATATATACATTCATAAATCTAGTTTAATTAGAGGTTTAAGGGGAAAGGTGAGGAGAAAGGGAGTTTTCAACAGGGAAAAGTATTTTACCTTTGGGAAAGTAGTTGGTTTTACAGAGAAGCGCAAATCCCTCTGCAAGTCTGTTCCTGAAATTGGTTGGATCAGGATTATGGGGTTAGAGCACTAGGCACCTCATTGTGAGTAGGATGGCTATCTAGACGTGATCATCGGGATTGCATGTAATCTGGTAAAAGTGCAGAATACTGCATCTGCAGATAGCTTTCAGCTCAGCTGTCTGTTTTTAAAGACCTATTGAGTCCCATACACCACCGATAGTGAGCCTTTGTAGAGCACTGGTTGGCTTACTGGATAAGCTAATTAGTTCGCTTATTTGACGACTTTTCTTCCTCCTCTTCTCTTTGCTCCTTCTCTGGAGCATAGGTTCCACCTGACCATTGTTTTGATTGAATGACGTGAAATATAACACTGCTAATATCAGGGAACAAATTTTCTTTTGGCACTCCGAGGAGTAACATGCTTTTAGCGCTTTTCCCATATACTACATTCCCCCTCTAATGGCTGCCCCCTACAATCTCTGAATTCCTCCCCCATCTTGTCTGTTGCTTCTCCTGCTCTTCCCTGTCTTGCTTGACTTTTATTTTTGGCTTTTTTTCCCCCAACAGTCAGCTATTCCATTGCTCTTCCTCCCATCCTTGCTCCCCATTGCTCCCCCCAAGCCACCCCACACCCCTGTCCCCTCATTACTCCCCTGACCCTCACTGTAAGATTCTTTTAGTTTTTTTGTTTTTTTTTAAGTACTTCTTGGGTTTTTACCAGTGCTGGAAGCTGCAACTTCCAGGGCTGCTCCGTTGTCAATATTGTTAGCACCTTATATTTTTTAATATAGTGCTCCAAGATGGGTTTCCACGATCTTGAAGCCTTAAATTCAACAAAATGGCTGCTACAGTGTTAGATGCATGCACTCACGTACACTATAATGCTGGGGCCACTTTTGGGATTTTTTGCCAAAGCTGTTTAGTATCAACAACAAGCATTTCATATTTTTGCCTAAGCATTGGCCAAGCCAAGTGAAAAGGTCGGGAAACGCAGTTCAAAGGCAAGACATATTGGTGCCGATCACGATCCGGTAAAAACCGGGTACGAACCGTCGGACGGAGCATATTCTCCGTCCGACGCGTACCCGGTCTTAAAAACATACAAACATGGAATTACGATTCACACGGAAACACCATTTCCGTACGAATCGTACAAAACCCCGACCGACGAAAATAAACATACAAATGTGATCCGGGAAAGCGCCGACGTGATGTCGGGACGCACGCAGCCTGCCATTCACGAACCAGGAATCACGATTCGCACCGACGTCATCCCGCACGGTGAATATTTTCCGGCAGCCAAAAACTGCCGGGAAATCAGGACGACGCGAACAAGGAGTACCTGTACGCGACGGACAGACATGGACCTGAACCTACGTGTCATCCCGGCCCTCACAGCAGTCGACCTCCTCCACAGGTTACGAAGCAGACGCCGCAGAAGGTCAGAACAACAAAGGGAGGGGGGAAAGGGGGGGGCAGGACCAGGGGCAGGCCACAAACCCCCCACCAAAGTCACACAGCACACATGCCCTGGACATACCTGACCCCCAGGCCCTGGTCACTACGAGGGGGTGGGGGCGTGTCCAGCAAAGCCAGCGTCCACCACAACGGAAGTGCTTGACGACGCGAACCGGCAACACAACAATACAGGTACGTCCCGTACCCACGCCTTAAGAGCGTGGGTACGAGTCGTACCACGCCCACACCTACGTCATCCCAACAATGGCGGGACGGCTGTACCCACGTGGCAAAGGCCTGGGTACGGCCCGCACAAGCATCACATAGCGTGGGGACGCATATGTACGGACCGTACCCCCACCCCCGTATGCATGGAGCGTACCCCCAACCGCAACAGTGTAAGTACAACCCGTACCCCCACCCCAACAGTGTATGTACGACCCATACCCTCACCCACGTACGTATGGAGCGTACCCCCACCACAACAGTGTATGTACGACCCGTACCCTCACCCGCGGACGTATGGAGTGTACCCCCACCCCAACAGTGTAAGTACGACCCGTACCCTCACCCGCGTACGTATGGAGCGTACCCCCACCCCAACAGTGTATGTACGGCCCGTACCCCCACCCCAACCGTGTATGTACGGCCCGTACCCACACCCGCGTATGTATGGAGCGTACCCCCACGCCAACAGTGTAAGTACGACCCGTACCCTCACCCGCGTACGTATGGAGCATACCCCCACCCCAACAGTGTAAGTGCGACCCGTACCCTCACCCGCGGACGTATGGCACGTACCCCCACCCCAACAGTGTAAGTACGACCCGTACCCTCACCCGCGGACGTATGGAGCGTACCCCCACCCCAACAGTGTAAGTACGAACCCTACCCCCACCCCAACCGTGTATGTACGGCCCGTACCCACACCCGCGTATGTATGGAGCGTACCCCCACCCCAACAGTGTAAGTACGACCCGTACCCTCACCCGCGGACGTATGGAGCGTACCCCCATCCCAACAGCGTAAGTACGACCCGTACCCTCACCCGCGGACGTATGGAGCGTACCCCCACCCCAACAGTGTAAGTACGGACCCTACCCCCACCCCAACCGTGTATGTACAGCCCGTACCCACACCCGCGTATGTATGGAGCGTACCCCCACCCCAACAGTGTAAGTACGACCCGTACCCTCACCTGCGGACGTATGGAGCGTACCCCCACCCCAACAGTGTAAGTACGGACCCTACCCCCACCCCAACCGTGTATGTACGGCCCGTACCCACACCCGCGTATGTATGGAGCGTACCCCCACCCCAACAGTGTAAGTACGACCCGTACCCTCACCCGCGGACGTATGGAGCGTACCCCCACCCCAACAGTGTAAGTACGACCCGTACCCTCACCCGCGGACGTATGGAGCGTACCCCCACCCCAACAGTGTAAGTATGACCCGTACCCTCACCCGCGGACGTATGGAGTGTACCCCCACTCCAACAGTGTAAGTACGACCCGTACCCTCACCCGCAGACGTATGGAGCGTACCCCCACCCCAACAGTGTAAGTACGACCCGTACCCTCACCCGCAGACGTATGGAGCGTACCCCCACCCCAACAGTGTATGTACGGACCCTACCCCCACCTCGTATGCATGGAGCGAACCCACACCTGTGTATGTTCTAAGCGTACATATCCTGAAATAGGAGGGGTGGGTGCAGAGTCCTCCCAGCAGTGCCCAGAGACAGGAGGGGTGGGTGCATAGTCCTCCCAGCAGTGCCCAGACACAGGAGGGGTGGGTGCCTATCACTCCCAGCAGTGCCCAGAGACAGGAGGGGTGGGTGCAGAGTCCTCCCAGCAGTGCCCAGAGACAGGAGGGGTGGGTGCAGGGTCCTCCCAGCAGTGCCCAGACACAGGAGGGGTGTGTGCAGAGTCCTCCCAGCAGTGCCCAGAGACAGGAGGGGTGGGTGCAGAGTCCTCCCAACAGTGCCCAGACACAGGAGGGGTGTGTGCAGAGTCCTCCCAGCAGTGCCCAGACACAGGAGGGGTGGGTGCAGAGTCCTCCCAGCAGTGCCCAGACACAGGAGGGGTGGGTGCAGAGTCCTCCCAGCAGTGCCCAGACACAGGAAGGGTGTGTGCAGAGTCCTCCCAGCAGTGCCCAGAGACAGGAGGGGTGGGTGCAGAGTCCTCCCAGCAGTGCCCAGACACAGGAGGGGTGTGTGCCTATCACTCCCAGCAGTGCCCAGAGACAGGAGGGGTGGGTGCAGAGTCCTCCCAGCAGTGCCCAGAGACAGGAGGGGTGGGTGCAGAGTCCTCCCAGCAGTGCCCAGAGACAGGAGGGGTGGGTGCAGAGTCCTCCCAGCAGTGTCCAGAGACAGGAGGGGTGGGTGCAGAGTCCTCCCAGCAGTGCCCAGACACAGGAGGGGTGTGTGCCTATCACTCCCAGCAGTGCCCAGAGACAGGAGGGGTGGGTGCAGAGTCCTCCCAGCAGTGCCCAGAGACAGGAGGGGTGGGTGCAGAGTCCTCCCAGCAGTGCCCAGACACAGGAGGGGTGTGTGCCTATCACTCCCAGCAGTGCCCAGAGACAGGAGGGGTGTGTGCAGAGTCCTCCCAGCAGTGCCCAGAGACAGGAGGGGTGGGTGCAGAGTCCTCCCAGCAGTGCCCAGACACAGGAGGGGTGTGTGCAGAGTCCTCCCAGCAGTGCCCAGACACAGGAGGGGTGGGTGCAGAGTCCTCCCAGCAGTGCCCAGACACAGGAGGGGTGGGTGCAGAGTCCTCCCAGCAGAGCCCAGACACAGGAGGGGTGTGTGCAGAGTCCTCCCAGCAGTGCCCAGAGACAGGAGGGGTGGGTGCAGAGTCCTCCCAGCAGTGCCCAGAGACAGGAGGGGTGTGTGCCTATCACTCCCAGCAGTGCCCAGAGACAGGAGGGGTGGGTGCAGAGTCCTCCCAGCAGTGCCCAGAGACAGGAGGGGTGGGAGCAGAGTCCTCCCAGCAGTGCCCAGACACAGGAGGGGTGTGTGCCTATCACTCTCAGCAGTGCCCAGAGACAGGAGGGGTGGGTGCAGAGTCCTCCCAGCAGTGCCCAGAGACAGGAGGGGTGTGTGCAGAGTCCTCCCAGCAGTGCCCAGACACAGGAGGGGTGGGTGCAGAGGCCCCCAGCAGTGCCCATGGAAAAAAAAAGGGTGGAGTACCCACAGATCCAATTGCCACAATTGTCAGTCAGGTGCACAAAGACCCTGCAGTACATGTAACACATGTGTGCGAGGCTGGGAGTACACACATGCCTACAGCCTAAAAGGGAACATGTCCACATGAAGTCATGTCAACAGACTACATACACAAGTACAGTGATCACCAAGGATGCCATGAATGATGCAGGTGGAGACATCGCTCTGCATGCATGGCCAAAGTTGAAGGGGTCCGTCACACACCCAGCTAATGTAGACACAGCTCAGCGCTAAATATTGGGAACAACCTGCAGGGAAGATGTCAGGGTACACAGAGGAAGGAACACACCTTGGGACAATTTCACCATGCAGGAACTGCTTACATGAACAGAGAAACCTAGCTAACACCTTGTGATGGCACACAGATACCAGGGTACCCCCTATGACCAGCACACTACTACATTTCCCACACACCCAACACATGATCACCACCCAAAATCATGTAGCAGCCCCACCAACAGCAATACCACAAAAGCAGTAGTGTTCTAAGGGAAAAAAAGGCTTTATTCAGCATTTCCAAATAAAGTGTGTGTGGATAAAGTTCAATATTTACAAAGCCCATAGGGCAGTCCATGAGTCACAGCTGGATGGGGGACACAGTGGGACGCGTGTCCCCTAGCTTGCCTGCACAGTCAGACCCCTTCGTCTTCCACAGCGGGGAGGGCATCATGTGGGGGGGAAGGACCAGGCACCACAGGGACATGAGGGCGAAGGGTAGGCGTCGTGGGTGCAGGGATGGAGGACTCCACCACAGGGGGTGGGGCAGGGCCAAAGGCGGAAGCCAGGATGTCGCTGCACACCTTAGCAAGGTCCTCCAGCGTCTCCCCTGCACCCGAAGGAACCACAGGGGGGGGGTCAGAGGGATGGGTCGCAGTGCCACTGGGGGAGGGTGTGGACAGGGGGGGGACTCAACCACCCTGACCAGGGACTCCCTTGACCGCTTGCGGGGTGGTGTCACAGTGGGGCTCAGGGACAGAGCGGCCATGAAGGAGTCCTTGCCGGATATGTGGCCAGGAGAGCTGAGGGGAGGGGATTTGGAGGGAGTGGATTTGGTGGAATGCGGACTCCCACTCTGGCTGCGTGACTTACGTTTGCCCCCCGACCCAGTGGGTGTGCCTACTTCACCCTGTGTGCGTGCCAGGAGGTGTGCGTATGACCTTTCCTGCTGGTGTGGTGCCTGTGTCTGTTGTGGTGGGAGCATGCCGACGTCTGGGTGTAGGTGGGACAGGCATGGGAGTGGGAAGTGTGGATGGGTCAGGGGTAGGGGGTTGGACGTAGCGCTGCAGGAGACCCACTGCTGCAGTCAGTGTCGAGTCAATGGACCTCAGCAAGTTGCGTTGGTCAGCCTGCGATGAAAAAATGCCCTCCAAGTATGCCTCCATGTTGTTCAGCACTTGGCTGTGGCCATGGAGGACATTAAGCATCGCAGCCTGACCAACCTGCAACTGCCGCTGGATGTCCACAGACTCGGCATTGGCGGCAGCAGTGGAGACAGGGGCAGGGGGTGCGGTGCCTGGCAGGAAGGAAGGAGACATGTGGTGACCGGGCACGCTGGGAAGGGACACGAGCAAGTGGGAGGCAGCTGGTGGCAATGGAGGGGGCGGGGTGAGATGTAGTGTCGCTGTCAGCTGCTGGTGCAGCCTCCGCCCACTTGGAGAGATCATCCTCGGACCCGTCAGCTTCATATTCTGTCGTGCCAGTGGACAGGTCCTCGGCCTCACTCTCCTCCACCTCAGTTCCACTCAATGTGCCAGCCACGATGTCAACGCTGGCACTGGTGCTCGGTCCCTCCGCTCCGTCTGTGCTCATGTCTCCCTCCGTGTCCCCCGACGATGCTGTGGGCAAGGTGAAGAGACAGCAATTAATCACACACCTGTATACATATGTCACATGAGTCCAATCTACATAGGTTACAGTGCATAGCCTGAAAAGAAACATCAGTAACATCTACAAAACAAGGTACAGATGTAGGGCATGCAACACACAGTTGGTTGACCCACCATGCCACTGAAAATCCATGGAGAGCATGACACAATAGCAAATGACATGAAATGGAGTTTGACATAGGAGCCAGGCCCTGGGGACAATCCAGCACTGCATCTGCACCTGCACCACACAGCGTTCCTGAAAATAGGGATGAACAGGGACCATATCCATGAACTTGAGGCACATGCTGCATAGGTAATACTGAAAACATGCCCACCATGACTGGCTCACTGCACCTTGAGTGTATGTCCAGACAAACATCACACACTGGCCAGACCTAGAAAGGAGAATTCTGGTTTTGACATATAGGCTTTGCCCGCACCAACCACCCCCTACATGAGACAATTTGTTGAGACACAGGTGGCACTTACATCTCTTAGTCTGGGTGAAATACACAGGGGCTGCATAAATGCAAGATTGGACGCCAAATACCCAAGGTGCGCCTGTCAAAATAATCATGTACAAATGGCCATCATGAGATGACTGTAACAAGACACACAGGCACTGGCCACCGTGAGTATGAACAAGGAAAACCAGGTCAGGCTGTACAGTGGACACTTGTACTACAATTTACGGCAATATACATGGTGCCAGGGGACAATGGCACAGAGCACAACCTATGCTGTAGACACTGAGAGTGTCCACGTTTTGTGATGACACACATGACACCTATGAAAATATGCCCCAGGGGACAGTAGTGGCCACACAACTCCATGGTCCTGAATGGGAATGACTGCAACACACGCCACCATCCCTGCACTATGCGTATCGCACACTCATGCACATCATGTCCCAGGCCACAACATAGGACATGCGTGCTGTGAGGCATGACACTTGAGAGACTAACTCCCATGTCTGGACTCAGCATCAGTGCCAACTGACATGGAACCCACATGTACTGAACTGGACAGGGCACAGGCAAGGTCCCAAAACCTGTTACACACCACCCCCACACATGATGCTACAGGCATAGTTCACGTGGAGAAAGCGCCAGCGTACATTACCTTGTGAAGTAGTGACTACACACAGACCAGGGAACACATTGCAAGGAGGGGAAGGGAGGCAGGAGAGCACCGCTATACTGTGGGTAACTGGATCTGCACAGCACCTTTAAACCCTGGCAGTGTATCCATGCAACTGTGCACTTACAAATGCTGGTGACACACAACAATCACACATGTACCTACCCCCTTCCTGCTGCTGCTTCTCCTGTAAGCGCCTGTCCAAGTCTGGAAATACCACCGCCAGCACACGCTTGTGGATGTGGGTCAGACGGCGGCGCCCGCGGTTCTTATGGGTCTCAGGTGAGTCCCCCAGCAGGACCCGTGCGATCCTCCGCGTCCAGCACCGGATATCCTGCCAGCGTTTCCTCACCTGGGCCAGGCGCCGCTTGCGACCATCCGCACTCCTCACGGCACTGACGGCGGTCAACCATATCTGCTTCTTGGCAGAGGCGCCTACCTGTGAGGATGAACAAGTGACACTACATCAATACACCAGGCACATGTCACAGAGAGACATATTAGAACAAATTTGCTGTTTACAACAAGGCATAGTATGCATCCAACGCATTGCACCTTTGTCATAGGGACATGATCCTCTGGGGAAGGGCAAAAGCAGTACGTGCCATTGAAAGTACACAGGTGGAATGAGGTCAACGACACATTCACCTGCCATTGCCAAATGCAGCGACAAACCTCACTCTGCACATGTGCCACTAGACGGGGGGGACTCACAGGTGTGGGGCTGGCCCTGCACATCAGACACACAGCACTGCTCCCTGCTCACATCACATGGGCAGGGTATATCCATCCCTCATGCAGCCTGGGTGCCACACTCCACATATGCACCCACCCACATGACAGGGGACTTACACACACACCGATGTCCAGGTTACGAACACATCATGTGGACACTCTCAGCACAGGTACACAGAACTAACACACATCTGTGGGTACAGTCACCTGTCACACTGGGCTGACCACATAATAAAATGAGGACTGTAGAGGCTACATTCCCAGGAGGACAAGACAGGCAGAATGTGGCATGCACCATGCAGTGATTGTCACAGTAAACACAATGCAAGTGAGGACGGCAGACATGCACCACAGCATGCACAGGCTGGGAGACATCAGGCATTTCCCCCCCGGGACCCCCCCTACAGTACATAGCATGTGTGCCACACCTGGACACAATGCCAGAAGTCACAGTCACAAACAAGGGACACAGTCTGTGCTAGTAGACTCTGCACTCACCTGATACCCTGGTCAGCCATACAGCAGGGGGTACTGTGGGAGGATCACATCCAGCAAAGCCAGGTTCTCCTCCAGGGTGAAAGGCTGTGACCTCTCCACAGACCTTGACATGGTTCCAGGGAATCAGTAGCAGCAGCTGGGTCGTCGAATACAAAGATGTGCAGGCAAGTGCTCCCTCATGGGACCTGGCTGCCTTATATCTGCCTTGCTGGCCTGTTTCATGCACAGGAGTACAGAGTGATTGGTCACTCACATTTGCATCCTATGTTTCCTCCAATCCCTTCAAACCTAGCACAGTCAGTGGGTTCTTATTGTGTTTTTTTCTTGAGCATGATGTCATCTCCAGAACCACATTGCAACAAAGTAGATTCATTCAAACTGACTACTGCTGTGCACCTGCAGAAAAAAATTCAAACTTTAAACTTGGTCTCCATGACAACCAGCATGCATGTAGGCCTTTATCCTTGTCCCTCATGTGTCCCCTATGTAATTTTGAGTTTCACACACAGGTACGGTGCATACCGGGGCCCTAGGGCACCACAAATGCATAGCAACGGCCCGTACAGGCGTGTGTACGGTCCGTACCACTATGAGTACGCATACGCGAGAACACCCATAGTGATAGTGAGCGTACAGGCGTGTGTACGGTCCATCTCACTATGGGTGTTCTCGCGTATGCGTACTCATAGTGATAGTGAGCGTACAGGCGTGTGTACGGTCCGTCTCACTATGGGTGTTCTCGCGTATGCGTACTCATAGTGGTACGGACCGTACACACGCCTGTACGCTCACTATCACTATGAGTACGCATACGCGAGAACACCCATAGTGATAGTGAGCGTACAGGCGTGTGTACGGTCCGAACCACTATGAGTACGCATACGCGAGAACACCCATAGTGATAGTGAGCGTACAGGCGTGTGTACGGTCCGTCTCACTATGGGTGTTCTCGCGAATGCGTACTCATAGTGATAGTGAGCGTACAGGCGTGTGTACGGTCCGTCTCACTATGGGTGTTCTCGCGTATGCGTACTCATAGTGGTATGGACCGTACACACGCCTGTACGCTCACTATCACTATGAGTACGCATACGCGAGAACACCAATAGTGATAGTGAGCGTACAGGCGTGTGTACGGTCCGTCTCACTATGGGTGTTCTCGCGTATGCGTACTCATAGTGGTACGGACCGTACACACGCCTTTACGCTCACTATCACTATGAGTACGCATACGCGAGAACACCCATAGTGAGCGTACAGGCGTGTGTACGGTCCGTCTCACTATGGGTGTTCTCCCGTATGCGTACTCATAGTGGTACGGACCGTACACACGCCTGTACGCTCACCATCACTATGGGTACACATACGGCAGCACTCCCATAGTGCTAGGGAACGTACACAGGCCCTCTGAGCGAAAGTACGGTGCCTTTCACACATCACAGTGGTGACAGGCAGCACACAGGAAGGAATAGGGCTGACATACTTGTCCATGGATGGACATCGAGGCATTGTCTGGGCAGTACTACATGTGTGGGGCACAGGTGTGAAAGGCTGTGATGTGGCACATTACTCCTGAGTGGAGAAGGCACCAGATGTATGATGAGATGTGTACAGATGTTATGTGTGACGGTGCAATGTGTGCAAGGCATGCCCTTAACTCCTTTGACATGTGTGCATGTCGTACTGCACACTTGGGATGAGCGTCACTGGCATGGCACAGTCAACAACACACGCAAGTGTCCCCTGATGCCCGCTACTGGGGTTACCACACCAGAAATGTGACTACCCACGGTGCACGATGTGACTATGTCATGTATGTGTGGGGGTGGCCATTTGCTTGATGTTGGAGCTCCCTCAAAAGCATCAGCTGTTGCAGCAACCAACATGTGTCTGTGTGTAGATGGACATGGCACACTGTTACGCACACCAGGCCACATGTGGTATCGGATGTGAGGTGCGTATGTATGCATGGGACACGGAGTAGCGTAACAAGGACATGTCTGCATCCTCTCTATGAATGTGTGGTGAGTCAGTACATGTACACCTTATTGGCAAGGTGTGTGGGCTGTCCTAGTGTAATGTCATGTGACCTGTGGCTCCAGTGTTCCGCTACCAGTCTCTGCAATCGACATCCTACTTCTGCTGATGTGTTTATGTATGTCACTCCTGTGTTGCTTCTGGCTGTTCACTTACACTGGGACATACCTAATCCCATGCCATGGCATGTGGAGGTTCACAATCTCCGTGTGTAGCTGGGTCTTGGTAGGAGTGTCACCTGGCAGCCATACGTGTCCAGGGCATGTAGCACATACCTCACTCCGTATGTCGCATATGTGTATTGACAGATTAACATGTACTCAGCACCCAAAAATTGTTGTAGTAGTGCACTCACTCTTCCTTGTCACTTCCAAATTACTGCAGAGCGCCGCCTCTTCCCCGAGCAATTCCGGACTTGGCTGACATGCGGGAGAATGACTGTATCCGGTGCTACCGCTTCCCCAACCGTTGATTCTGGAGTTGACGGCGAGGCTGGCACCACACCTGCAACCGCTGCACAGGTATCCTACGGCAATGACACCCAAGCTGAAGGTAATGGCAGCCCTACATTTTCTTGCCACGGGTACCTTTCAAAATACCATTGCTCATGTTGGTGGCATGTGCCAGAGCATGTTCTGCCGTGTGCTGCATGATTTCTTAGAGGCCATGTTGCTTCACCTGGATGAGTTCATCCATTTCCCAACCCCTGAAATGTTGACTGGTGTCAAGCGTGGATTCTATGCCCTGGGAGGGATGCCCCATGTCATTGGGTCCATAGATGGGACACATGTGGCTTTGGTACCACCACAGGCACAGGAGGTAGCGTACAGGAATCGCAAACACTACCACTCCATCAATGACCTTGTGGTGTGTCTGTCCAACATGGTGATTTCACATGTCTGTGCTCGTTTTCCAGGATCAGCACATGATGCCTACATCATGAGGCGTAGCAGGGTGCCTGAAATGATGACGCAGCTGCGCAACGAACGAGCATGTGTTGTTGGTGGGTACACTCTGTCTGTCCTGTATTTTGCGTAGACTTCCAGCACGACCGCTTCTCCTGTCCTACTTATGTCCATGTGCTTTCCATGTAGGGGACGCTGGCTATCCCAACATGCCATGGCTGATCACACCTCTCTGCAACCCCATCACGCCGGCCCAGCTCCGCTACAACACCGCCCATGGCCGGACAAGGCGAGTGATAGAGAGGACATTTGGCCTGCTGAAGAGCCGATTCCGATGCCTCCACAAGACCGGCGGCGCCCTCCCATATGCCCCAGCGAAGGTCTGCAAAATCTTCATGGTCTGCTGCATGCTGCACAACATGGCAGTTGAGAAAGCTGTGCCACTCATCCTGGATCAAGATGATCAGGACCATCCACCCGTGGAGGACGAAGGTCTTGGCAATGGGGCTAGTGATGTGGAGGATGTGGTTCCGCAAGAGGACATCCGGACTCGGCTCATACGCGACTTCTTTGCTTAGTGGTGAGTACCAGTGTCTGTGTGTGCACGCATTGGTCCCCGTGTGGCATGTGTTGCGATGTGTGTGTCCATCTGCATGTATGGCACGTGAGTCAGAGGTGTGTGTGGATGTGTCACTGGAGTGATGGTGCCAGTGATGTGTATTTCCCCAGTCATAATTGTGACCTAGAATGTTGTCATCCTTACATGTGTCGAGTACATGCACATGCAAGTGGCTGTGCTTTTTGTGGCTGACTTCTTGTGTGTCTCTCTTCCCCAGGTACTTGCGCATGCCGTCTGCTGCTTGCATTGTTGTGGCACTGCTATTCCTCATGGACACGTCATCGTGTGCTGACTCAGCGTTACACGCACGGACAAGTTTGGAAGTCTCCTTAGGGTAAGGGATGCATCAGGAGTGTATTGGGTGTGGCAGTTGTTTACGATGTATGCACACTGCCCCTGTCGATGTTTGGTTCCTCTGCAGACATGTCGCATCACCATGGTACACATGACATGCAGCTGGGTACACCTGAATAGATGGTCAGACTTGTTGACAGTCATCAGTGATGGGATTGTGGAATGTGATGATGGCATCAATGTGTGTTACACTGCCCTCGGACACATACGGTTTGCATTGGCTTGACATGGTGTGGGAATTCCACATCAGCGGATCAATGGTGTATGGCAGTCTCTCTGTGAGCAGCAGGGGGTGTTTAGCTGTTAGCCGACACTTGTGTGCCAGTTCCATGGCTATCACGCATTTGTGCTGCAGAAGGGGGTTCCAGTGTTGGACCCACATGTTACTCCACATGACCCGTTCATGTGTACTCCGAGTTGCCTCTGCAATCCCGAATACATGACTAATAAAGGTGTCCCTATGCCTCCAAGGTGCCTCTTCTCAGTCAATGCTGGTTTGTTGCCACGGTGCATCCAGCATGTCTGGCATGGTTTTCCGTGATAGTGGCTATGTGTCTATGTGTAGAGTAGCAAGATGCAAGCTGTTTGTGTGGGATTAGACTGTGTATTGTGCATGATGTCCATGACTGTGTGGGTCTTGTGACATGTGCCATCCCCATGCATCCAACGTTGGCCAGGCCACCATTCTCTGCATCCACCTGACTCAAGCTTGCAGGACATGGTTCTGCCACCTGTCCACACATACCTAGGTGCCCCACAGGACACTCCACATGATCCCTGACCTCTGCGCATGGCTGTCGCTGTACTCAAAATGTCTGTCGGTACGGTTGTGCGGCCACCCCCTCATCTGGTTGGGCCCATCACGGGTGTGTATGGTGCTCCATGTCTTTCTTGCCTAATACAATGTGACCCATGTGTGTCCTGTGCCAGACTCAGGCCCCACGGTGTGGATGGTTGAAGTCAAATGAGAACTCAGGCATGGTTAGACTTTACAAGACACATGTAAGGTAATAATGCAATAAGTAGGCATCTTCTCTTTATGGTGTGACTTTTTATTTTGGTTGGGGTAGGGGGGTTGACATGAGGGGCTTTCCGGGTGCATAGAATCCAAAGTTCACTAGGGGAGTTGGTGTCCTTGCCATTTGAAATCCTCAGAGTCCATGCCACAGTCTTTGTCAACATTGGTCAGACACTGACCAGCAAGTTCATGTGGCAGAGAATGTCTTTTGCTGCTGTGCTGCTGTTGCTCCAGTGGGCCAGGTGCAAGGCCAGGTGTCCTGGGAGATGGTGCTGTTGCACCGACCCTCACGGTCTTTTCCGTGGACGACCCGCCCTCCTGCGGGGAACCTCAGAAGCAGGCCGTGACGATGTTTGGGATGCTCCGTCGGATGTCTCCTCCTCCTCCTCCTGATCCCTCCCTGTGGGTGGTGATGTTCTACGCCTGATGGCACAGGGAGGGTTGCCCATGTTGTCGGCTATCCGACGGAGTGTACTGTGAATTCCCGCGAACACCGTCACGAGCTCAGCCTGTCTGTCCTCCATCCGCCCTTGGTGTCGCAGTAGACAGGTATGTTGCTCCGCATGTTGCTGGGCCTGCTGGGTCTTGATCTCATCGAGGGTCCCCTTCATCTCATTGAGGGTGGACACAACCTGGGCCATGCCCATGGTGTCCTGCCGGTATGTGTCCAGGATGATTCGGACATGGGAATATACCGGTTCCGCAGCCAACTGGTCAGGCTCGCGCCTCCGGCGTCCTCCACTCCCACCACCCCTGCCCGCTTGCACCTGGCCTGCCCTTGTGGGCACATCAGGTCTCCGGGACCCCTGAGGGGTGGCATTGGTGTTGTCGCCTGCCTCCTCCTGGGTGCCCGGTACACCGTGTCCCTCCTGGCCAGCCTGGCTGCATTGTGGTGGTGGGGCAGGGATCCTGGGTGTCTCCTGGGATGTGGCAGGAGTGGGGGTGGTGGTTGGCCCAGTTGTACCTGACGCAGGTGCTGCAGGTCGTTGGACATCAGAGGGGCCAGGTTGGTCGGGGTCGGGTTCGTCCTCAAAGTGGTGAGAGTCGTCGCTGCCGGTGGCTCTGTCATCGCGCCGAGTCGGGTCCTGTGAGTCTTCCCCCCCAGTGTTGGGGGGTGATCCACAACGTTGACCTGTGTGTGAGAGAGACAATGTTAATTTTGTTCCATGCAACATCCATGTTTTATTGGTTTCTAAGTTGGCACATTTCCTCTGTGAATTTGGATATGTCTTGCATTCCACTCACACTGCACTTGTGCATGGGTATGTCCCTTGGCCACAGCTTTTGCGACTTTACCTATGTGTGGCACAGTCTTACTTGCTGCGTCAATTGTGACTGCAGTCAGCAGTGGAGTGGGCAGGTGTGGCGAGCCATGCATTGGCGCCTTCCGTGTTGCACTGTATGTGGGCACATGGAGTGGTTCCACACACTTAGATAATGCAGGTAGCTGTCGTTGTACTTGTGCACAGGTTGTGACATGGCCCTGTATTTTCCCATGGAGAAGAGGGGGGTTTCTGGCACTGGCCACCCTTGTCTACATGCACGCAGTCCACCTGCTGACGAGCAGACATTCCCACACCCCCCAAGGCTGATTTTCTCTCCCTGTGTGTCCCTTTCTCGCTCCCCCTCTGTCCCCCTCTCCCTCCCTCTGTGTGTCAGCCTCCTCCCTCTGTCCGTCTCCCTGTGTCTCCCTCCCTTTCTGTCCCCCTCTCCCTCCCTCTGTGTGTCACCCTCTGTCACCTCAGACCAGCTTCCTGGGCACACACTGTTAGCAGATCTTTACATGGCCCTTGGATTGTTAATGTGAGTTTGTTTCTGATCTGCAGGCACCCATTGGGTGTAGTGTCTGTGTGTGCGCTGCTGCTGTGGTGGTGTGTGCTGCCACTCTTTCACAGTGTTGGCTGTTCATTAGCTGCTGTCATGTGCAAGAACGTGCCGTCACCCCCATGTGTTAATGCAAGGCGTCCGCCATTTGCTGGCAAGTCTTTCCTGTGTGGGGACACACTGTTTGTCTGGCTGTGACCTAGGCCATATGGGCAGGGGGCATTGTTGTCTGCTTCTGAGTTGCACTATGTGATTTTTGGGGCCCACACTCCCGCCATCCGGCTTACCTTGTCTTGTGTTGGTGTTTTCTGTGGCCTGTGACCTGGCATTGTCCAGCTGGGTGCATGGGGCATGGTGGCACCAGTGGCATGTGCGTGTCCATGGAGTGTGGTTATGTCATGCGATAGCTTGGGGTGGTTGCGTGCCTGTTTGTGAGTTTGGTTGTGGATGACGTTCCCCCCATGTGAGGTGAGTTGTTTGTGTACTCACCCGAGTCTCGGAGTCCTTCTAATCCGTCCACTGCCACCACCGGCAGTATGGCCATCACCCTCTCCTCCCAGGGATGGTATTCTATGCGTCTGCGGGGCGGCCCTCCTCCAGTGACGTTGGCCTGGTTGTGTTCGTCGGTCATTTTGGCTCGGACCCTCCTCCGCAGATCGTACCACCTGGCTTGGCATTCATGCCTGGTCCTTCTGGTGTCCGCAACAGCATTCACAGCATCGACAATCGTCTGCCACATGGCTGTTTTTTCTGAAATGCTGGTCTGTCTGACCAATGTTCCAAAGAGGTGTGGCTCGACTCTGAGGATTTCATCGACAAGGACCTCCAACTCTCGGCTAGTGAACTTTGGATTCTTGTTAGTGGCCATGGTGAGGGGTGTGGGTGTGGATGGTGGGGGTGGGGTGTGTGTGGATGGTTGTGGGTGTGTGGGTGTGGTTGTGCAGGTGTGTGTGTGAATGTGATGAGGGGGTGTTTGTGAAGGTGTGTGTGTGAAGGTGTGCAAGTGTAAGGTGTAGTAAAGGTTCTAGTATGGTGCTGTAGGTTGTCTGTGGGGTCTGGCAGCATTGAGTCTGTTGCAAATGCTCATGGTTTGTGTGTGTGGGCCCTTTTTATTGGTCCATTGGTGGGTGTGGCTGTGTTTGAAGTTTGGGTGGGTGTGTTATAAGGAGTGGTTGTGTTTTGGGCCTCTGTTTGTGATTTTGGCAGTTGCAGGTCAGTGAATGTGTTGTTTTTGTGCTTGTTGGACATGTTTAGTGGCTTTGTGCCATTCGAATGGTGTATTCTTGTGTTGTTTTGCTTTGTCCTGGTTGTGTACGTGCGTTTTTAACGTGTGTACGGTGTGTACTTCGGGCATTTTGTTGTACAGTGCTGTCCTTGTGTCTGGCTTGGTACGACTCGTACATGCGCAATGTTGTGTGAAGGTGCTGGTTTTGGGGCCTGGGGTGCGCTCCGTACCTAGAATGTTGGGGTGGGGGTACGCTCCATGCATACGCGGGTGGGGGTACGCGTCGTACATACACGGTTGGGGTGAGGGTACGCTCCATGCATACGCGGGTGGGGGTACGCGTCGTACATACACGGTTGGGGTGAGGGTACGGGTCGTACATACACGGTTGGGGTGGGGGTACACTCCATACGTACGCGGGTGAGGGTACGGGTCGTACATACACGGTTGGGGTGGGGGTACGGTCCATACGTACGCGGGTGCGGGTACGGGTCGTACATACACGGTTGGGGTGGGGGTACGCTCCATACGTACGCGGGTGCGGGTACGGGTCGTACATACACGGTTGGGGTGGGGGTACGGGTCATACATACCCAGTTGGGGTGGGGGTACGCTCCATACGTACGCGAGTGAGGGTACGGATCGTACATACACGGTTGGGGTGGGGGGACCGGTCGTACATACACGGTTGGGGTGGGGGTACGCTCCATGCATACGCGGGTGAGGGTACGGGTCGTACATACCCAGTTGGGGTGGGGGGTATGCTCCATACATACGCGGGTGAGGGTACGGGTCGTACATACACAGTTGGGGTGGGAGTACGCTCCATGCATACGCGGGTGGGGGTACGCGTCATACATACACGGTTGGGGTGAGGGTACGGGTCGTAGATACACGGTTGGGGTGGGGGTATGCTCCATACGTACGCGGGTGAGGGTACGGGTCGTACATACACGGTTGGGGTGGGGGTACGGTCCATACGTACGCGGGTGCGGGTACGTGTCGTACATACACGGTTGGGGTGGGGGTACGGTCCATACGTACGCGGGTGCGGGTACGGGTCATACATACACGGTTGGGGTGGGGGTACGGCTCGTACATACACGGTTGGGGTGGGGGTACGCTCCATACGTACGCGGGTGAGGGTACGGATCGTACATACACGGTTGGGGTGGGGGGACCGGTCGTACATACACGGTTGGGGTGGGAGGTACGCTCCATACGTACGCGGGTGAGGGTACGGGTTGTACATACACGGTTGGGGTGGGGGTACGCTCCATGCATATGCGGGTGAGGGTACGGGTCGTACATACACGGTTGGGGTGGGGGTACGCTCCATACGTACGCGGGTGAGGGTACGGGTCATACATACACGGTTGGGGTGGAGGTACGGGTCGTACATACACGGGTGGAGATTCGACTCGTACATAGGAGGGCTGGGGGGGTGTTGGGCGCGTATGCGGGCACATGTCTCCATGGTTGCTATGGGAGTTCGGTGCGGACGGTGTTTTTTCCATACGGTTGTAACATCGGACGCACGGGATGGATCGTGATTCCGCGGTCGGACTTTACTTTTCACATTTGTACGGTAAATCGTCTGAGGACGTGTCGGACACATTTTCCGACCCGAGGACGTGTGGGGAATAATTCCCAATGCGGTTCGTATGGACTTTTTACCATGCGAATCGTGATTGGCAGTTTGTACGGCACTTGTACGATTCGTACGGTAAAAAGACCGGATACGAGTCGTACGGGGAATTTTTTTACTGGATCGTGATCGGCACCATTGTCTTTGACAGTGCTTGTTGTTTAATGAAAATGTGTTGCAAACCCCTTATTTATGACCGAGAATAAGAAGCTCTGCAAAGCAGTTTGGTAGTGGATTCAATCCTGTATAGTAAAGTTGTTGTGACTATATATAGGGCAAACTGTTACTTTTTCAGTATAGTTTGAGCAGGCACAAAAAGGTGTCTTTGTTCTGTGTCTAAATGTCATATGCCTGTCCCAATGTGCTGACAAATCCATCTGTGGTGCTAAAATAAATAATGTCACAGTTTTGGAACCCTTGAGTCAGGTTTCAGTCCAATCCAGCCACACAGGGGCCGCCAAGTGTGGGGGCTGCTAAATGGTCAGAAATGACTATAAAATCCATTCGATATAACAGATAAGAGGATGTAGCAGCCATCTTGGACTTTCACACGAAAATATAATCCCCCTGGCCTGTCTTTGACCACTTTGTATGCTAAACATTCGCAATGAACGCAGATGCCTCCAGTTCTCCGGGTCCACTGACTTCCAGCTTTCTTCTGCGGACACAGGTCGATGGGGGACCCTTGTGGAATACTCATGTCTATTTGGCTGGATGATCTAGTTCCGTAACTGTATGTGGTCTAGCAAGACCACTCCTTATTTGACTTTTATTCTTGGTGCTCACATTGTGAGAAAGACAATTTTGACCTTAAGAATAGTTCTCAGAGTTAAGCAGATATATTGGCACTTGTGCCTTGCAAGCAACAGTGGAAGCATCTTATGAAAAGAATTACTATCACTCTTTAAAGAAAACATGCCACAATTAAGGCACTGTGCCAGTAACCTGTGCTCAGATATTTGAAACTGTGCTTAAAACTCCGAAGGCTCCGTGCCACAGTACAGTGGCATTCATTCAAAACTGCATTCAAGATGTGTGTAAAAGCACATTGGCAGAAAGTCTAGGTGATTTGGAAAGGAGTTATTTAGTTGAGTGACATGGTGTTTTTTTCTTGTGTTATAGTCTTATAGTCCCAACTCCCAACCTCCTCTTCCTCCACCTATGCAATGGCATGTTCAAGGATGCCCATTATGTATGGAAAAGGACCCCCTTCCATTCTTTATAAGGATATTGCAAGTCACTGATTAGTTCCATAACTGTATAGAGGCCTTAGAACTATCACATTTCCCACTAACCACATAAATCCTGAGTGTGTAGCTCTTCCATATGAAAGCGAGAGCATGTTTGCAGACATAAGGAATCACCATACTCTCAAGAGCAAAATGAAACACATAAAAGCGCTGTTAGATGTTGCTTGCAAAAAGATATTACAATCAGTTTAATAAAAGTCGATTTTAGAAAAAATGTGCAGTAGGTCGAAATGTGTAGATGCATGCACAAATATCTCCTTTCTGCTTGTCACTATACAGCTGAAAAATGGAGCAGAAGACAGATAAGCAATGTTTTGTTAAGTTACATGAACAGCTGCTCCGTGACATGACTTGCCATTCTCCATGCAGGTACTTTTTTCTTTATAATACATGATCAGTCAATCACCTTTCCCACAAACCACTTAAATCCTGGGGTCCTAATTCACAAAGGTAAACTTAGACCTTGAGTGTAAGTTTAGACCTGAAGTCTAACTTTAGACCCGAAATGAAAGTGTTGTCCGGGGCCATAGTGCATAGCTCTTTCTAATGAAAGAGATAGCCTGTTTGCAAACAATAAAAATAAAAATCGAATCTCTAGTGCAAGATTAAATGCATCAAAAAATCTGTTAGAAAAACTTTTTTACAATCAGTTTAGTAAAACTCATATTTTTTTTACAAAAGGTGCAAAACAGTTACTATAATTACCTAAGGATGCAAAAAATAAACATGTTGACCTAAATATCTCCTTTCACCTCATAGCTAGAAAAATAGAGCAGAAGAAAGAAAAGCCACATTTCTTTCCTTTCCTCTTTGCCACTGGCTTTGGCAGCAGGCATTGTGATGTCAGAGCTCAACTGTAATAAGTTATTACAGTTGAGTTCTGACATATTTTCTTTATGATTGGTGATTGAGTATGTCAAAGTTGCAGATTGTAAGGAAATTAAAGACAGGTTTTTATGCAGGGATTAGAGTTTAATGTATGATAATAGCTATGCTAGCAAGTCTCCTTTGCAGCAGCCTATTTTGCCACATTGATATACTATGCTGAGCCCAATCAAAGTTAATACTAGGAAAAAGTGGACTTTTGAATGTGTGCTGGTTCCATGGAATCCAGAGCTGTCAATGAAAGAAGTACCATGCTAAAACGAAAAATTAGACCACTCTTCTTTATTATGTTTCTTTCTAGATTGAGAGAAGAAGAATGTAACTTCATGCTGGAGGCGAGATACAGCGGCTGCACATAAGCCCCCTGGTGCAGACATTATCAAGCCAGGGTAGGTGATATTTTATGTCTCTTCCCAAAATTTTGCAGCAGGGCCAAATCTCTTCGTGTTACACTATAATCAAGTCTGATTATATCCTGCACTGCAAGGACAAATTCCTCTATATCTTCACACGACTTCATCAGTGATGTCATGAGTGATGTCACTGACCATGTCATGAGTGATGTAATATGTGATGTCATCAGCAGTGCATTGCGGGCGCATGAGTTATAGTTAGCTGAACTAACTATAACGGGGGAATTTCAATGGTTTTGTACGAGTGAAAAGTTCAGCAAACTATAACGCCCCTGAAACCTATGGTTTTTTCAGTGAATTTCTAAGGTTTTTTAAATGCTAATTCCTAACTATAACGTGCCTGAAACCTATGGTTTTCACAGTGAATTTCAAAGGTTTTCTAAATGCTAATTTCTAACTATGCCTACAGAGATAGGACATGTGAAGAAAGAGGAAAAAACGCACAGAAAGAAAAAAAAGAAATGCAGAAAGAAGCAACAGAAGTCCTCAAAGATGAAGAAAAGTGCAGGAAGAAGGATAATGTGCAGAAAGAACAAACAGAAGAGCAGTAAGATGCCTTGTTGCAAAATCATTCCGGAACCCACAACTTTTTCAGACTGATACTGGTGGCAACTGAGTCTGACTAACCAGTCCTAGAGCCAGTACTATGTTAAAAGACACTCAGAATACAGTGAAAACACCTACATACAGTAGGGAACACTGTGCGTTGGGGTCCCCCTGTGATTAGCATGACCTCCTCTGTAAGCCCCTAGTATTTAATAGGGCAGGGGGATTAAAACTACCTCTTAAAACGCACCACAGGGCGTGTTTGCACACGTCACCTCAGGCCCCATCCCCTCCCTTCCCGACTGTGTAAACACGCCCTGTGGCCGTTTTAAGTTGGGAGATTAAGTTCATTTGAATCCTGAGGGTCCCTAGGGTCCAACTAGACCACTAGGCACCTCCAGTAAGTGCCACAGAGCTGCGTTGCAGGGAGATGTAAAAAGGGGCACGGCCTAGACCACCTTTCTGCAACGCAGCGCAGTGGCGCTTACTGGAAGCACCTGGTGGGCTAGTTGGCCCCCAGGGTCCCTCAGGATTGAAGGTGAATTATTTCACCAAATTAAAACGCGCCACAGGGCGTGTTTGCACACGTTAACTCAGGCCCCGTCCCCTCCCTTCACCACTGTGTAAACACGCCCTGTGGCCATTTTTAGTTGGGAGATTAAGTTCATTTGAATCCTGAGGGTCCCTAGTGTCCAACTAGCCCACTAGGTACCTCCAGTAAGCGCCACAGAGCTGCATTGCAGAGAGGTGTAAAAAGTGGCACGGCCTGGACTACCTCTCTGCAACGCAGCTCAGTGGCGCTTACTGGAAGCACCTGGTGGGCTAGTTAGCCCCCAGGGGCCCTCAGGATGGAAGGGGAATTATTTCCCCAACTTAAAATGCGCCATAGGGTGTGTTTGCACACGTCACCTGAGGACCGTCCCCTCCCTTCCCCACTGTGTGAACACGCCCTGTGGCCGTTTTAAGTTGGGACATTAAGTCCCCTTGAATCCTGAGGGTCCCTAGGGGCAAAATAGCCCACTAGGTACGTCCAGTAAGCGCCATTGCAGAGAGGTGTAAAAAGGGGCACGGCCTGCACCACCTCTCTGCAACGCAGAGCAGAGGCGCTTACTGGAAGCACCTGGTGGGCTAGTTGGCCCCCAGGGTCCCTCAGGATTGAAGGTGAATTATTTCCCCAAACTAAAACGCGCCACAAGGCATGATTCCACATGTCACCTCAGGCTGCGTCCCCTCCCTTCACCACTGTGTAAACACGCCCTGTGGCTGTTCTAAGTTGAGAGATTAAGTTCCCTTGAATCCTAAGGGTCCCTAGGGTGAAACTAGCCCACTATGTACCTCCAGTAAGCGCCACAGAGCTGCGTTGCAGAGAGGTGCAAAAAGGGGCGTGGCCTCAGAACACCTGTCTGCAACGCAGCTCCCTGGCGCATACTGGAGATACCTGTTGGGCCAGTTAGCACTCAGGGACCCTCAGTATTGAAGGGGAATTAATTCCGCAACTTACAACTGGCCAGGGGGCGCGTTTGCAGAGTGCTGCAAGGAGTGGGCGTGGCCTCCGGCGCAATGCCGGTCTTTTATTTATATTATTTTCTTAAGAAGGAGGGCTGTGTGGCCCCCCTTCTTTTTCTAATTTATTGGACCCAGGGACCCCATCCCCCAGGGCCTGCCCCCTAATTTTTTTTTTTGAAAAAAAAAAATTTGGAAGTGGGCTGCGTGGCCCCCCTCCCAAGGCCTTAATCGGCCCCTGGGACCCCAATCCCCGGGGCATGGCCATTTTTTTTTTTTTTTAATTCCTAAGGAGGGGGGCTGCGTTGCCCCCCTCCTAAGGCCACTTATGGCCCCGGGGACACCATCCGCCAGGGCCGGCCTTTGTTTTTTATTATTTTTTTTTAACATATTTATAGAAACACCTAGGACATGCTGGACAAACCGTATGTACCTATCACCATGACGAATTGCGTGATATTCATTAAAAGGCGACTATGCATACAATGAATCCACGTGGAATGTATTTACACAGCTAGTGAAGCTCTGATGTGTCTGACACCCTACCGTGCCTAATCCTGGCGCCCCCGCCGGTGGGTACTCTCCAAGTAGACACCCTTGTCGTTTATTTATACAAACATGGGTAGCTGTTGACGGGCACATTTAATACACACGCACACCAAGCCATTCAAAGGGGATTCAACAAAAATTCGACCAAAACTATGCAAGAAACCCCCCTCACGGTTAACAAAACACACATCCACCGCCGGATGTGTAATACTTTTTATTTTACTCTCTGGAAAGGAGACGAACCTCACTTGAGAGTCACAGCGCGCTCCTGGCTGAGCCCAATGCTGTGTTACACCCACCAGTGCCCGCCGAGTGCCACACACCTCTGTGTTGTATTCCACCAGCTAGTGCGTATGCTATGACACTCTCTAGCCCATGTGCACTGTAACACCACCCCGTTAATATGTCATGCCACACTTGCCTTCGCACGGGTTATATTGCCCCATCTAACATGCCTTCCTCGATGCCTATTTTATAACGCACAGCGCTATGCCATACATATTACAATCTGGGATCCATATATTTGTCATAGTGCATATGCAACGTTACACTCCCCAGCACATATTTTATATTACAACTTTAGAGACTAGTTAGGTTACACAACAGTGCCCTGTGCATATTACACTCCAATGCGCATATCACATAGCACGCGCTAGTGCCTGTGCTATCTCGTGCTCTCCAATGAATCTGTCAGTGCGCACAATGTATTGCATATTATATTTCACACCCCGGTTCATCTTATATCACACTTTTAGGGGGAATAGTTTATACCATACACTATATCTAGTTTTCATTTTCAATCATGCTCTCAGGACTATGTTCTATATAACTCTGCGTTCACCTACCCTTTTCACGGGCATTACATTTTGCGATGGGGGTGGAGGTTCAGGGGGTGTTTCTGCCAAGTGAGCCCGGAGTCACAGTCACAAATGTCCTCTTCTTCCTGAATAAAAGTGAGATTATGCTGCATACTTGTTCATATTTTAAGTACTTTGCACAGACACACATTTTAAAAACAATAAAGTTCCTAATACCCACCTTCTCTGAACAGTTAGCTTGCTGCCCCATCCTCCTCCTCCCTATCCTCTGTTGTCTGAATCCATGGACTAGCCTCCTCCCTCCTGCCATGCATGGTCTGATGTGCTGCCACTGCCCTCCATTTAGCATGGTGTACCAGTCCACTCCTCCTTCGTTCCATTGCCCAATTCTATGCCCCATCATTGACCTCCTGCTTAGCCTCTGTGC
Source organism: Triturus cristatus (assembly GCF_964204655.1). Lineage (NCBI taxonomy): Eukaryota > Metazoa > Chordata > Amphibia > Caudata > Salamandridae > Triturus > Triturus cristatus. The sequence goes on along the minus strand of NC_140582.1, from coordinate 567,256,488 downwards.
TTAGCTTGCTGCCCCTATTCTCTTTCCCCCTGCCCTCTGATGTCTTTGTGCATGCCCCTGCTCCATCCTTTTTGCCCACCATGTTCCATGGACCTGTCACTTCTATCTACTCTGAGTGTTCTGTCGAGCTGCCACTCCCCTCCCACCTGCCTAGCATTGTCAGATGACTGTAACCTGTCCCTGCCACCTCCACCCTGCCTGTCCACATGCCATGCCCCTATCCCCTTCCTCCTGTCCTCCATGGTCCATTTTCCTGCCACACCCTTCGGCCCTCCCTGGTCTGTTGTGCTGCAACTGCTCCTCCTGCCTGCCCCGCGTGGTCTGTTGTGAGGCCCCTTCCCCTGAACTCTCTTGTCTGTGCCCAGGACCTGACCCTCCCTTCTGTCTTCCATGGTCCTTTGTGCATGCCCCTGCACCCTCCTTCTTGCCCATCATAGCCATTGTGCTGCCACTAACCCTCCCGCTTGCCATGCATGGTCTTCTGTGCTGCCATGGCCCCTCCTACCTTTCCTGTGTGGTCAACTAGCTGCCCCTGACCCCCTCCCACTTCCCCTCCATTGTCTGTGTGTATGCCATCATAGTCTCACTGTTGCTCTCCATGATGTGTCTTGTTTTTAGTGCCCATCCTGCCTGACCTCCATGGTCATCTTGCTGCTCCTGCCCTGCCCCATTGCCCCTAGCCCTCTGTTTCCATGTGCAGACCCCTATTCCCTCCCTCCTGGCTTTTCTGTTCCATTGTAATGCCCCTGATCCATCCCTCCTGCCCTTTATGGTCTGTTATGCTGCAGCTTTCTCTCCTGTCTGTCCATTATGGTCAGCTAGCTACCATTGCCTCTTTCCCCTCTGTTCTCTGGTGTCCATGTGCATGGTCCTTTCCCCTCCCTATTGCTTTCTATGAATTGTCGTGCTGCACTCCCGTCCCGAATGCCCTGTGTGGTGTATTGTGCTGCTGCAAACCCTGATGCCTGCCCTGTAGGGTCAGTTTGGTGCACCCCTCCATGTCCCTCCTGTCCTCTGTTATCCGAGTCCATGTCACTACCCCAATTCCTCCTGCCTTCCATGATCCAATGTACCATACTTGCGAACATTTTGAACTTGGTAAGAGGGAGATTTTGGAAAAAAAACTGGGGTATTGATTTTCCCCTTTGAGTTACGTTCAAAAAGAGGAGATTGTAGACTGGAGACAGATCAAATAAAGCCCATTTGAGCTTAAAAATATTGGACGTTTCCTGGCTGTTGACGTGTATGGTTGTACTACCACTGCCTCTTCCTTCTGCCCACAATGGTCTGTTATATTGCCACAGCCTCTCTTGCCAGTCCTGTATTGTTGGTTTGTTGCCCCTGCCCCCCTTTCCACTGCCCTCCATAGTCTGTTGTGCTGCCACTGCCCTTCCTGCCTGCCCAGTGAGGTCAAATTGTTGCCTCTGTACCCTCCTAACTGCCTTCAATTTTCAGAGTCCGTGCCCCATGCCTCTGCCTCTCAACAGTATCCTAATTCTATATTTATTACAAAAGTGTGGAACACCTAACGTCATCTTGATGCAATCAAAACTGTAATACCTAGAGCATTTCCTTTAGAAATTACATATATGAGAGGGTCTTATTTGCATCAAAATTATGGTTAGTGCTCTAAAAAACTAAAATGAGGACATATTTTCTGATTTTTCAAATAGCGACAAAACACATTTAAATTATTTGTTATCTTTATGTTTTTTTATCCAGTTGACCACTTTTAAATGTTGCACTTAGGGGAGAGGATGTAGTGTTACTTCCAGAGCTGCAGACTTTGCAACTGGGGAACCAGATTGGAGTTTCAGCTTCAGCTCAACATTCTGTGATTCTGGTCAAATCACTTAATCTCCCCATGTCTACAACCAAAATCAATTTGATCTTGTGTGATGTAACCAATGCTCATGTAAAGCACTCCAATACCTGACAAGTCTGCACTATATAAAACGGCAAAAACACAAAAAATTAGTGTTTTGCACACTTCTGTCATTGGGCTACAAGTGGGCTACATCTGAGTGATATTTGTGCTGCATTTGGGCTCTTTTGTCTCTGGTGGCCATCTTGGGAGATTTATTTGTTATGAAGTTGCCTAATTTCCTCATTTACTGCAGTCTCCTCAGTTGGAAATGCTTTCAGTTTTTTACTTTGATTCCATCAAGAAGGTATTCAAATATGTCACACATTTGCCATAAATTCTGAATATTAGCACTCTAGTTGCTCATTAGATCACTGTAGTAAAGCAACTGCTCACCATGGAAGTCTGCTGCTGGTATTAAAAGTGCATGTTTCAGTCTGCATGTCAGAATTTTTTAATGAAATAGAAGAGGATTTGAGAAGTCACTCAAAATGTGCGCTCATTTTTCTTTCTTCAGCACTAATCATAATTTCTATGGCAAAATGAACCCCCTCATTGTGTTCCTTTTTAAATTAAATGTTTTAAGTGTTACCAGTTTATTCCAATCAAGATGGCTTCAGGTGTGCCATACTTTTGTCATAAGTAAGACAGTAAGCACTCTAGTTGTTCTTAAGAACACTCTGGGACATTCTGTCTTTGGGCTATACTTGGGCTACATCTGGGTGATATTTGGGCTACATGTGGGCTCTTTTGTCTCTGGTGGCCATCTTGGGAGACTTATTTGTTATGAAGTTTCCTATTCTCCTCATTTACTGCAGTCTCCTCAGTAGGAAATACTTTTAGTGTTTTACTTTGGTTCCATCAAGAAGGCATTCAGATGTGTCACACATTTGCAATACATTCTGAATGTTAGCACTCTAGTTGCTCATTAGATCACTGTATTAAAGCAACTGCTCACCAGGGAAGTCTGCTGCTGGTATTCAAAGTGCATGTTTCAGTCTCCATGTCAGAATTTGTTGATGAAATAGAAGAGAATTTGAGAAGTCAAAATGTGCCGTAATTTGTCTTTCTGCAGCACTAATCATAATTTCTATGGCAAAATGAACCCCCTCATTTTGTTCCTTTGCAAATTAAATGTTTTACGTTTTACCACTTTATTCCAATCAAGATGGCTTCAGGTGTGCCATACTTTTGTCATAAGTAAGACTGTTAGCGCTCTAGTTGTTCGTTAGAACACTCTGGGACATTCTGTCATTGGGCTATACTTGGGCTACATCTGGTTTATATTTGTGCTACATTTGGGCTCTTTTGTCTCTGGTGGCCATTTTGGGAGACTTATTTGTTATGAAGTTTCCTAATTTCCTCATTTACTACAGTCTCCTCAGTAGGAAATACTTTCAGTTTTTTACTTTGATTCCATCAAGAAGGCATTCAGATGTGTCACACATTTGCATAAATTCAGAATGTTAGCACTCTACTTGCTCATTAGATCACTGTAGTAAAGCTACTGCTCACCAGGGAAGTCTGCTGCTGGTATTGAAAGTGCATGTTTCAGTCTGCATGTCAGAATTGTTGAATGAAATAGAAGAGGATTTGAGAAGTCACTCAAAATGTGCCCTAATTATTCTTTCTGAAGCACTAATCTGGCAAAATGAACCCCCTCATTTTGTTCCATTTTTAAATTAAATATTTTTAGAGTTACCACTTTATTCCAATCAAGATGGCTTCAGGTGTGTAATACGTTTGTCATAAGTAGGACTGTTAGCGCTCTAGTTGTTCTTTAGAACACTCTGGGAAGCTGCCGTAGAACACAAAGGAATCAACTAACAGTCTCTGCCCTTGTTGGATGTACATGTTTTACGGAGAATGTTAGACTTTATTCTCACATGACTGAGAAAGATAATGTGAATTTACAGAAAATATGATTTATAGATCACCTTCCAAACCTCTGTGGGAAAAGCATGAGAAAATAGTTTTCTCTCAAACATAATTCATGATATCACAGCAGAAGGCTTTTTCACCTGGTAAAATCACCTTAGAAGACACCACAATTCCTAAAATGAGTATGGTACCATCAACAAATGATTTATAATGGAGCTAAAGTCTTAAAACCTTCTATTAACTGCAATGCTTTTTAATGAGGTGCTATCATGTATATTGGTCCCAAGATGGCTGCCAACACTTCTTGGAAGAAGTACTGACAGCAAATCAGATCTCACGATGAGATGTGTGGTTAGGCTCCGCCCAAAAATATATGTGATTTTGATTTTCTCAGGAACTACTGAATGGATTTACACCATTTAAGCAAAAGGCATGACTCTGAACCAAGGTCTACTTTTCTGCCAAATTTGATGTAATTCCGTTCAGCAGTTCAGGCTGTAGCTGCGGCTAAAGGTCCTATGGGAAATTGCATGGGGAAAACACGTTTTGGGACCCCCCTTTTTTCTCAGCCCCCACTACATGAATCATCCCGAGACGTTCAGGATAGGAGCGGACCGGAGCTGGCCAAAAGTTTTGAAAATTTTGCAAAGATTCGTCAACGGGCGCCAAAGTTATTCCAAATAGAATGTTGCGGATTTCCTATGGAAAATAGGTCTTAACTATAACTACCTACTGGCGACGAACTGCGTTAACTGGGCGCGCATGCCACGAATGGCGTAAAGTAACTTAGCATTTAAAAAACCGTACAAATTCACTGAAAAAACCATAGGTTTCACACACGTTATAGTTAGGAATTAGCATTTAAAAAACCTTGCAAATTCACTGAAAAAACCATAGGTTTCACACAAGTTATAGTTAGCTGTACATTTCACTCGTAAAAAACCAATGAAATTCCCCTGTTATAGTTAGTGCAGGCAACTATAACTCACGCGACCGCAATCCTCTGCTGATGACATATGTGTCTTTATGAAAAAAAAATATTTGTAATATATGTATAGCTAAAATTTAATGGAAGAAGACATGGGCAAATAAGTGTCTAAATACAGTATTAGCATCAGCAGAGGATTGCGGTCGCGTGAGTTATAGTTGCCTGCACTAACTATAACGGGGGAATTTCATTGGTTTTTTACGAGTGAAATGTACAGCTAACTATAACTTGTGTGAAACCTATGGTTTTTTCAGTGAATTTGCAAGGTTTTTTAAATGCTAATTCCTAACTATAACGTGTGTGAAACCTATGGTTTTTTCAGTGAATATATATATATGTATAAAACTATAATAACGAAGTAGACACTTACTCAGAGATAGTTTGTCTGTAAAGATTTTGGGCCATATGTAGGTAGCATCACATTTACCGATTCATAAATACCGAATTTTACCGATTCGGTATTTATGAATCGGTAAATGTGATGTAGGTAATAATTCGGTAAATATTACCGATTCGGAAAAATTCGGTAATTATGAATCGGTATTTACCGATTCGGTAATGAGGCATACCTTCCCATTGATTCTTATTAGCCTGGAGGCCCATAGGAATCAATGGGAAGCCATTCACCATTACCGATTCGGTAAATACCGATTCGGTAATGGGGGGAGCATATTCAAGGGTGGCAGAGTGTCACATTGACACCCTGTTGCACCCCTGAATCTTGCATGTGTGCACATGTGGCGCACATACATGCCCTAAGGGCATGTATGTCTGGCACATGGCACTCTTAAATCTGCAAAATATTACTTTTTGCAAGGTATTCGTTATTTATCACCAACCTGTATTTGGTGGTAAATAACAAATTCTTAATACTAATTTTCACTCTTTAGAGTGCTCCCTACATATGATTTCAGGATTCGGTATTTACTGAATCGGTATTTTACCGATTCGGTAATTTACTGAATCCTGAATTTATGCCTCCTACATCTCAAATAGCTAAATACCGGTCGGTAACGGGATATTTACCGAATTTCGGCCGTTACCGACCGGTATTTAGCTACCTACATGAGGCCCTTAATCACCACGTCTCCTTGTTCACACACCGGTCAAAGTACCAACCACATCTTTACATAATGTAATGACGACATAGAAAATTGACAACCTTGAAGACAACCTTAGTGTGGCTGGTAACAATGGCAGCCATTTTGTATTCCATGCCACCGTAGGCTCTATGGAGGTGACCCAAATCGACCCCCCGTGACTAAAATTTAAAAAAATGACAATTTTTGCCACAATCACAAAAGACTACCACATGATCGGAAAACAAAATTGCATCCCAGGGCTGCATTTTTTTATTGTTTTATTGCAACCCCTCCTCCTCGAGCTGATTTTGGCCCAGGGATCCCATCCCAGAGGCCCAATATCATTATTTAGGGTAATGGGCATGCGGCCCTCCTACATGACCTGTATTAGACCCCCGGGGACCCAATCCCCCTGGGCTACAGTGTTTTTTAAGGGGAGGGAAGCGGCCGAAAGACCTCCCCCTCTGACCCTTCAAAAGGCCCTAAGAACCCCATCCCCAGGGCTGTGCATTTGGCAAAGAGGGAGGGGCCATATGGACCTCCTCCATGGGCCTCAAATGTCCAGGGACCTCATCCCCAAGGCCAGCTCACATACTGTGTCCTGGGGAGCCAATCCCCAGGACGCAGTAGTTTCTCTGCCCCACTGGCGCAGGCAGGGAAACTTGTGTTTGCTCCTACATGAATCTACAGAAAGTCTGCTCTCAGCATAAATAGCTGCACCCCCTTGACAGGAGTAATGTCAGCTCTCGAGCATGCGGAGAGCTATGTGAGGGTCTCAAGGTCCCTGGACCTCTCCTCATGGCCACCAACATGTTGATTGTAGGTGCCTCGAGTGGGCACTGGGGCACCATCCTAATGCAGGCCCTGGGGCATGCGGTCCCAGGGCCAGGGCAAAATAAGCTCTGGAGGAGGGCTGCATGACCCCATCCTGTGTGCAACCTCTTCCCCTTTAAATTAAAATGGTCTTGGTGGGATGGGTCTCCAGGACCTAATGAGCCTCGTGTAGGGGAGGCACGCAGCCTCCTTCCCTTTAAAGTAAAAACAGCCTTGGAGGATAAGAGCCTCAAGGGCTAATGAGGCTCAGGAAGCTGGGACACATGGCCCCCTCCCCTTTAAAATTAATATGACCCTGAGGGATGGGATCCCAGGGCTTAATGTGGCTCAGGGTAGGTAGCCATGTGGCCACGCCGCTATTTTTAAAAAATAGATTCCCCGGGGAATTGGGTCCCAGGGGCCTGTGAGGGCTCGGAAAAGGGGACAGTGTGGTCCCCTTACATTTTTAATTATATTTTGCCCCAGGGGATGGGGACCCTGGAGCCTGATTAGGCTCAGGGAGGGGGACTGCACACCCCCTCCATTTATTAATCACTCATCCCCAGGGGATGGGGTCACTGGGGCATCATTAGGCTCAGGGAGGAGGGATGGCACTTCCCCCACCACTTATTAATCACTCAGCCCCAGGGGATGATGTCCCTAGGGCATGATAAGGCTTGGGGAGAGGGGACGTGCAGTCTCCCCTCCCCTTTTAAACAAAAAACGGCCCTGGGGATCAGGTCCCCTGGGCCTCTAAAGGCTTGGAAAGGAGGGCCACACAACCCCCTTCCCTTTTTCATTGGTTTGACCCAGGAGACTGGGCTCCCCAGGGCCAAATAACGCTCAGGGAGGGGGGAAGCACAGCCCTTTCTCTTTTTTTATTATATTTGACCCCAAGGGATGGGGTCCCCATGGCCAAATAAGGCTCGGGAGGGGCCTACCTGCCCCCCCTTAGATTTTGAGCCAGGAGATGGGGTCTGTGGGGACAAATAAAATATATGTTACGGGGCCCGAAGGCCGTCTGCAACATGGGCCTGGCTGCAACACAGACCCTGCAAATAACCTCACACCATGTATAAGCAAAATCTGTGCACAGAATTGGGTTGGCTGCGTCTTGGTGGCTGGCTGCAGGGAGTTAGATGCAGGGCCTGGCTGCAACCCAGGCCCTGTATCCGACCCGACAGTGCATGCTGCAAAAGGCTATGTGCAGCATGACTTTGGATGCCTGCCAGGGGTTTGACTGTCTCCTGGTGGGTTGGACACAGGGCCTGGTGTTCAGCCAGGCCCTGTTGCCAACTCCCTGCTGTGCATGGCCAAAGGCTCTGTGCAGTGTGAGGTTGACTGCCTGGGAGGGGTTTGCCACAGGGCCTTGCCTGAGGGGGTGGTCCCACAGGGGCCAATTAAGGAATGGGGAGGAGGCTGCATGCCCCCTCTCCTTAATATATATGTTTTGGCTTCAGGGGTTGGAGTTCTCGGGGCCCAAAGACCAACTCTACGGTGCACACGCCAAAGGCTGTGCACAGTGTGGGTTTGGCAGCGTGCTAGGGGTTTGGCCACAGGGCTCGTTGACAGGCCAAGTCCTTTGACCACCCCCCTCCCACAACTGTGCAAGGCCAAAGACTGTACATAGCATGGAGTTGGCTGCCTGCGTGGAGCTGGAAGCAGGGCTTGGCTGCAACACAGGTCCCGAGGCTAACCCCATGCTGCATACGAGCAAAGGCTATACATGGTATGGGTTGGCTGCCTTCTGGTGGCTGGCTGTAAGGAGTTGGATGCAGGGCCTGGCAGTGGCCAACCCCAAACTGCCAGCGATGAAAGGCACAGCTTAGCATAACTTTGGCTGGCTGTAGGCAGGTTGGCTGCCTCCAGGTGGGTTGGCCACAGTGCCTGGGCCATCCCTCTGTGGTGCATGGTCAAAGGCCATGCACAGTTTGGGGTTGGTTGCATGTGCCATGAACAGACTTTGCTATGCACATTGGGGGTTTTCCCTTACATATGGAATTAAAATATTACTTCACGGTAAAAAACACTACAAATCCACTAAAACAAACAAAGGTTGAAATAACATTATAGTTAGGTGTGATAAAAAGATCTGTTTTTGTTTAAAAAACAAATTTGGCAGGAAGCTAGATCAAGGTCAGCAGGTTGTGCTTTTTGTGATTTGGTTTAAATCTGTTGAGTAGTTTTCTGAGAAACTAAGCTCCAAAAATATTTGTATATCTGGATGGTTGGGTTTGTGGGACTCTCGCAAGAGTCTCTCGAACCGAATTTAAAAAATAGACTGTTCTGATTACCCTTGGTAGCTTTTTTCCCTTGGGCCACTCTTGTGGAGCGAGCAGACTGATTGGCTGCCAGCAACAATGGAAAAATGTTGCCGGTAGCCATTACAGGACTCAGGGACTTAGAGGGTCATTACGATGGAGGACGGACTTTATTCCGTCCGCTATCGTCATGGGGATTGGGACTAGCCGCTTATATGGCGGCGGTCCCCCAAGTGTCATTACAATGCAAGCACCACTGTGGCGGTCACAGTGTGCATTTTTACCATTGCAGCGGGGAGCTGCAGGCTGCAGCACCCGCCGCAATAGTATGAATGCAAGTTTTGCATTTCCCTGCACTACGTGGCAGGCACCACGCGATGCCTGCCACATGGTGCAGGGAAATGTTTCCAAGTGGAAAACTTGAGTGCCCCTGCAAAAGTGGGGGCCACAACGGGCCCCCAAACTACATCCCCAACAGCCTGTGAATGGCGGTTGAACCGCCATACACAGGCTGGCAGGGATGCAGCATCCACCATTTTGTGAATGCACGGTGGGTCTGACAGGCAATCGTAACAATTGCCTGTGTCGGACACGTGGCAGACGGACTTCCCGTCCGCCAGCAATCCGCCTGCCATCCTTATCTGGTGGGTGGAGAATGGCCGCATGATTCACCGTTATCGTAATCTGCCCCTTAGTCCCCTGTTCTGAAGTTAAAAAAAAAAATTACATAAGAGGGCAGGCTAGAGATATGCTGCTCCCCTAGGCTCTGTGTGTCCCTCTCACCCATTTTTATTATATTTATCCCGAGGGATAGGGTCCCTGGAGCCTATTTGGGCTTGGGGGTGGCCCCCTCCCCTTTTTAAGTGCATTGAGCCCAGGGGGTTGGATCCCCAGGGCCTATTAAGGCTGAGGGAGGGGAGCTGCCCAACCCCCATCCCTTAGGTTTTGGACGCTAGGTGATGGCTGTGCATGGTAGGGGTTGGTCTAACATGTGGTAATAAAATATTACTTTATGTTTAAAAATATTGAAATTCACTGATAAAAACAAAGGTTAAAGTAACGTTATTGATAGGTGTGAAAAAAGTTCTGTTTTTGTTTTAAAAAGCCTAAGAAATTTAATGGAAAAAAACAAAGGTTAAAGTGACATTATAGTTAAGTGAATATCTCAGTGACAGCTTTAACATTTTGAACTAAAAGAAACAGACATTCACCCGTTATAGTTAGCAGAGCTAACTATATCTTGCGCCCCATCCATGCACTGCTGATGACCTCACATATTACATCACTCATTGCATGATGGATGACATCGCTTATGACATCAATGATGACATCTCCAATGACATCATTGATGACACCACAAAAAAGTGAGGTGTCTCTTTCTGCGTAAAAAAAATCCAGGCTGTAAAGCAGACACCCTTGCACCATTGCACCATGGCCCAAAGACACCTGTGTTGATGCTTCTCAGCCACATGTGTGTTGCACAAAGAGAAAGCAGGAATGTGCCATAGGTTAGTAATTATGGCACATTCCTGTTCTCTCCATTTGACTCTGCTGCAGCAAGTTCTTTTGCTACGTTGTGCTGCTTCAAATTTTAGCAAATCTGGTCCCAAATATTTGTTGGACAAGACAACCACTAAATTGCCCCCACTCCCCCCCAACCCACCACACCGTCCTCAAAATGACCTCTGTAGCCTTTACTCTAATAATATCTGCCTGCCTTAAACTCAGTACAAAGGGTAACCAACCTTTTTATTGAACCACACCTGGACATGAGTGCTGTTTGCCCGTGGGGTGTACTTATCTTTCAGGTATGAAGTTGAATAAACATAACATGTTCATCACTTCATGACATGCAGATATTTTTCAGAACTAATTAAAAGAGAAATCGAACGTGAAACCCAGAAATCCACAGATTTTGAAAGCACCATTTACTGACGATCTTTGCTGGCCATAAGAATTTTTTTTTTTAATCTTCGAATCTTGTAGTTAAAAGTCGGTCCTTAGCAGGTGCAATTTTCTTACTAACTTTCTAAATTGTCAACACCTATGGCTCTTTATTTAATGCAACATACTGACCTATTTTCCTTCCTAACAGTGGAAAGCAGGCTCTCTTTGGCTCCCTTCCCTACTACAGCTAAATGATGAATGTAGTCTTTTTCTAGAGGAGTCTCAAGTGAGTCTTGCCTTGGGGTAACGATTCCTTCACTAACAATGCACAACACGAGCCTGTGTGTCACCAGAAATTATTTGTTGAAAAGCCCTAATTTATTTCCAGCTAGACGAATTACATCACCCAATCTACTGTATGGGAAAGTTCACTTAATATATGAAAGAAACACACTTTTCGTTCAAGATAAAAGCATTTTATAGGTTGTCTGGGATTTCAAATGTCTGTCAAATGTTTAATTTATAAAACATATTTTATTTATTCAGCTTCATTTCGTGCTGGAGCTGCCAAGTGCAATCTCAAAGTAAAACGACTTCTATTCACATCGTAATTTTTAATGGAAATAATCATGTAATGTGTTCCTTATTAGGAAGGACTTCACTTTGCAGTCATTTTACATCAGGGTAAGACCACACGTACACTGGATGTAAAATAAGAAATACTCGATAACTTTGATTGTCAAACCGAAGTATAAAAAAACTGATCACCGCCCAAAACATACAACGGAGGTGATTAATTTGCGAACTTTACATTTATTTATTCATGTACTTTTTAGTTATTTTGCACATCAATTTATATGTTAAGTGAAGACCTAACCCGGAAGCATTTCAGTAGTTCTACATTAAATAACAGACTATAAAGCAAGAAATGAACCTCAGTAAAGATCCTGAAGCAAAATAAAGTATGTAGTTCACAGTTTGCAGATGAGTTGATGTCTACTGGATAGCAGCTAGGTAAGACTTGGGCAAGCCTATTTTTAGAGACCTTCATAAACAGATGAGTTTAGGTTCTACTCTAATCGCTACTTTTAGTGAGTTCCACCATATCAGTGTAAGGTTTTGTTTGGTGTTTTGGCAGAGGCGTAGCGATAGTCCCTGCAGCCTCCGAGGTGTGGGGGGGATCCAAGCTCCAGGGGGTCCCCTCATGCACTAAGCACTATGCACGGGCGGTGGGCTTGAATGGGTCTGGAGCGTGGGGGGCCTCCTCCATGTAACTTGTTGGGGGCCCCCTAAAGTTACGTTGCGCTGCTGTGTTTTTGTATGGGGTCTCAGCTGACACCATAGCACATAGTTAACCTTTTCATTCACGAAGGGTGTCAGGCAAGTTATTATCCAAAAGAGAGGGCTGCGTAGGATGAGACTAGAAATCTCTGAGGTCCAGATGCACCTGGTGTTGGCCTATGGCCCCTGACATCTGCCTTCACTTCCAGACAAGGTCACAAACGCAGTTAGAAGGAGAGGGAAGGCAACAGAGGTGGAGACTATGGGATCTTTGAACTCTGAGTCTAAAATACACCTTGTGTTGCTGTCTCCAATTGTTGCTGTCAGTACCTCTCGCATTTATTACCGGTTGAAGCTTCAAGCAACAGGGAGAGGAGCAGATAAATGCAGTCGGTAGAGTGTGGAATAGTGTGTCAAGGGCTGGATACAACAGTTGCACCTCTTTGTCTAGTCATCCTTACCAGAGGAAAGTGTGACTTTTTGCTGTAGTCATGACAATGTCTTACACTCCATTTGCAGAGAAGCATCAAATTTCGGCTAAGAAGGGTCACAAAACGAGGAAAAAGCTGGATAGGCATACATAATCACTAGGGCAAGACATATGAAAAAATTCATGAACAAGTAGAAGGTCAAGCAAGGCACAAAACTGCACTGATAAGCAGGGTATAACAGTATCAATGAAAGGAGCCAGAATCCACCTTAAACAGAAAAGAAACAATCAGGGACAAAAAGGTGGTCAAAGGGGCCATGAGCCTAATGTAAAAACCCTACAATCAGACTCCATGTTGAGCAGGCCAAGACTCCATTTTCTACCTGATCATCGGCATGTCTACCTTTGACGAAGATGCCACCTGTCCTTATCTGTAGAGGAACCTGTGAAAGTGTCAAATCATCCAAACAATGACCTCGGTAAGACATTTGGGGGCATTTGTACAAGAACTTAACTCCGCCGTAGCATAATTGTTTGCGCGCTATGGCGGCTTTTTTTATCGCCTTATTTACAAGGTGCCGCTAACTGCAGTTAACGGCACTTTTCCAGCGTAAATGTGAATTGTTAAGATTGCCACTTCTGTTAATGGGACTTAACAAAAATGAGATGCAAGGAGGGCGTTACTGTGCAAAGACTGCTGCTTACCCCACTATGCGATATTTACAATGAAATTCCCATACTGCTATAACCCCCCAAAACTTCTGCTAAGTCCAGTTGGAGGCAGTTTTTTAAGACCAGAAAAATGCTGGTATTAAAATTGGTGCAAACACTTGGGTCCACATACTAGATGTTTGGGTGCCTGGCAGCGCTGCCAGGAAAATTGCTGCGCTGCCCTGCACCATAACAAAAGGGCCAGGATGTGCTCTATAAATAGGAGAGGGTGCATTCCTGGGCCGCATTAATGAAAAGTGTTGCATAGCTGCGACAAAACAGAGTTGCAACAATTTTCACTGCGCCCTCCTTGTGACACCGTGGAGGCGTCATATTCAATGTACGGCGCTCCATGTCGCAATCAATGACAGAAACGTATGGAATCCTGACGTATCTGGCAGCGCTAAAGTCAGGCATTGCTACAGTTGTGTTGCAAGCATGATGCAACTTCAGCAATGCATGGGGCCAGCCTATCCCTATGCCACTGTGTCACCCTTAAGCCTGCCATGAGGCAGGTGTAAGGTGTTGACGCAGTGGTATCCTAGCATTGTCGCTGTGAAATCAGAGAGACTTCACAGCGCCAATTCTACAACGCTATGTTACGTTGGAACGCCTACCCTGCATACGTCACACCTGAAACAGGTGTAATGTGGCACAGGGCTTCACAAGGTCATGCATATGCCTAGATGCGTCACTTTGGAAATACGGCACAATGTGGTGCAAGATTCACGCTGCAAGTATGCCAAGAAAATGACACAATGGCGGTGTTAAACTGCCGTAAGGGGCTCAGGATTAATCTCCACTGTCTTTTTCCTCTACGATGGCACACAATGGCTGCCCTGCACTAACGCAGGCACCCTTGCACCATGGCACAAGGGTGACTGTGTTGCGGAGTTGATTGATGTAGCTCCATCTCCACTCGAGACATCTGCAGGTGCATCTAGACTAGTGGAGGGTGGGAGTGAACCAGTTCGCCTTCTTGGAGTGCTGTCTGCCTAGTCATTTCTTGAGGGGTGCCAGGGTGTTGGCGCAGTTGGGGATTCATTGGTGGAGGTTGCGTGCTGCTGTGTTGATGTCTGTAAGCATTGGTGGAGTGGTGGTGCAGAGGGAGTTGACGAGAAGTTCTTCGGTGGACTTGATCCAGCTGCGACGAAGGGGGGCGATGATGGCGGTTGTGTACGGTGGACGTGGTGAAGGCATGATGTATACAATGATGGTCGATCCAGGAAAGTTCTGTGGTGTGGCTGTAGTTGAAGTTCCTGCTAGTGGAGAAGATGGGATCGAGCTTGTGTCTGGCTATGTGGGTTGGTGCTGTGACCAGCTGCTTGAGTACTATGTTGGCGAGGTTCCCCATGAGGGGGGTGGTGTTCTGGTCACTGGGGTTGTCCAGGTGGAACTTGAGGTCTCCGAGTAGGATGTAGTCAGTGGATGGGAGACCCTCAGGTGCGATGAGGTCCACAATGGCATCAGTGAATGGGAGTTCATGGCCTGGTGGGCCTATAGACGAGGGTGCAGCAGAGGGTGGTGTTGGGGTTGGTCCGGATCTGGAAGTGGAGGTGTTGCATGGTCACCATAGGGTCATTAGAGTGCATGGTCAGTCAGAGTGTGCTTTTGTAGACAATGGCAATGCATCCTCCTGGATGGTTGGGGGGGTCCTTGCAGGTGATTTTGTAGCCACTGGGGATGGCAATGGTGATGTTCAGTCTGGAGCAGAGGTTAGTCCAGGTTTCCGTGAAGAAGCTGATGTCTGAAGATGTTGCATCGATGAGGTCCCAGATTTCTGTGGCATATTTGTGAAGGGACCGCATGTTAAAGAGGATGCAGTTGAGCTACTTGGGTGTGCTGTTGGTCAGCTGGGCAGCGAGAGGCGCTGGTGTGCTGATGTGGCACGAGGTGCATTTGCAGTTTTGGCAGGCGCAGGGTGCAAGGGTATTCTTCGGTGATTCTAGATGGCAGGCAATGTGGCATCCAGGGTTGAGGGCGTGGAGGGTGCTGTCGTCGTAGCGGTGGAGTGTCTGAGAGGCAGGTTCCCTGGTGCTGGGCGTAGTACAGGGGCAGACAGATGCAGACGGGCTTGCCTTTGGCTTGCTTTTAGTGCACCAGTGGCACGTCCGCACAGAGTCTGCCATTAAGTAGGTCCCCATCAACTAAATCAGCACCCAGCTTGGCAGCACACCAAAACACCCAGTAGCCAGTCCAGCCCTGCTCCTCACCTGGACATTGATACCGGGGCTCAATGCGCTGCACTCTCCCTAAATCTGTGACTCAGCCAGCAGGAGCCTCAGCCAGGTTGTATTTCACAAGCCTGGGTACAGCAGTCACTGCCAAGTCCGCTGTAGAACCTCCCAATGCAGGTGACACAACAGGGCCCCCTTAGGTATGAAAAGGCAGTGCTCCCGCCACACAAGTTTGGTGCAGCTCAGGGGCCTCACCCTCCACAACATCCAGACAGCACAACATCCTCTGGCCTGTGACGCAGAGAGGCACTGCTCACCATTGGTAATCTCTGTACGGTGTAGTTGTCCCACCTTGGTGCACAGGAGTGCCTCTACCGTTCACAGCTCCAAGGTGCGCCAGGCGGTCTTCTCACACAGGTCAGCAAATTGTCTCCGTGCAACCTGACAGACTTCTCCACCTGGTAAGGGCGATCGGCGACGCCTCAACTTCTACAGCCATGGCCCAGCAACTCCTCAGCACCTCTGCCTCCCCCTCCAGGTCACAGATGGAGGCCCAGTGAGTCCTCCAGGCCCCGGGGACTGTCACCACTTTCAATGTTTTGGCTGCAATGGTGTTGCAAGGAGGGCGCTATGAAAAGTGATGCATCACTGGTTTTTCCCAGCGACGCGCCTTGTTTCATAACTGTAGCCCAGAATCTGCATTTCCTCTTCCCCTGGGACTCTGGCTGGTCATCCTGGCTGTTGGGGATTTGGGGGGATTATTGATCTGTGCTGCACTTTGCCCTGACTGCTTCCTTCTGCATTCCATTGGTTTTCTTTCCTATTTTTCATTGGAGGTGGACTTATAGGCTATTTTCACCTCTAGAAGCAAAAAAAGTCACGCTAGGCTGACAAACGTGAGTTTTTTTTGCCGCCAATGGGCTTTTTGTCACTTTTCTCTCACTAACATCAACATTTATATCGCCCTGACATTAATGTTGGCGACATGAGTCTTGTTATCTATATTTCAAGGTCAGATAGTGACAATAACAGAAACAATGTAGACTGATCGCAGCCACAGACAACATCAGAACACTCCTCGACCGCGGAGAGACTGTGGCCCTGATACACTGTCTCCCATCACACCCTCATCAACAGTCTCAACAACAGCAGCATACAACACAACTCCCTCAAGTGGATTGCCTCCTTCCTGCCAGGTCACACACAGAGCATCTGACTGCCTCCCATCACCTCCGAACCCAAGGATTTCATATGCAGGGTTCTCCAAGGATCATCGCTCAGCCCTACCCTCTTCAACATCTACATGACCCCACTCACAGACATCATCAGATCCAATGGCCTCAACATAGTTTCATATGCTGATGACACTCAAATTACTCTCTTGTTCTCCGAAGACCCCTCTACTGCCAGAACCAACTTCTGCAATTCCATGACCAATGTAGCCAACCGGATGAGGCACAACTGCCTTAAACTCAGCTCTGAAAAGACAGAGGTGCTGATCTTCAGCAAGAACACTTCCATTTGGGACCACAGCTGGTGGCCGACAGAACTCGGACAATCATCCATGCCGACAGACAAAGTGTGTAACCTAGGAATCATCCTCAACAGTGAACTGACAATGAAACAGCAAGACAATGCAGTCACCTCCTCCTGCTTCCACATTCTTCACATGCTCTGCAGAATCTCACGTTGGATCCCAACACACCATAAAAAACGTCACTCAGGCCCTCATCACCGGCTGCCTCGACTAAGGCAATACTCTATGCTGATATCTCCACCCAGCTCCACAGATGACTTGAGACCATACAGAATGTGGCAGCCCGACTCATCCGGGACCTCCCTAAAGAACCCACATCACCCCCACCTCAGACACTTCTATCTGCTCCCAAATAAGAAGATATGCCAGGTTAAGATCCTTACAGACACCTACAAAGCTCTACATGATCAAGGACTGGTCTACATAAACCATTGATTGAATTTCTATCAACTCGCAAGGCACCTGCGCTCCAGTGCACTAACCCATGGACACTCCGTCCACATCCACCGCAGCAGCACTGGGGCCACTCCTTCTCCTACATCACCGCCAAGTCTTGGGAAGACCTGCCCCTCCATCTCCATACAGCACCCCTCCTGGCGGACTTCAGAAAGAATCTCAAGACCTGGCTTTTTCGACTGAGATGTCGCCCCCTCAGCACCCAGATACTCATAGGGATGACAGTGCTGCGCGACACAAATTCTATTTGATTCAATTTGATTAGTCTGAATCAATGCATCTTTACCATACTCATTTAAATTGGTGCATCTCAAAACTAGCATATTGATGCATTTAGGTTATTTCAGAAATTCCTCAAAAATTGCCCTTACAAGATAAGATCAGTGATCAACTGAATGAAAGGCTCATCATGTGGCCACTTAGGGAGAGAGGTCCTTCACCAAGTTTATCGCCAAAGATTGCTGTACTGCTGCAGCATTCAGTTCTTCACTGAGAGATGATACCGAGCCAAATCTGAGAGGAGAGAAGCTGAGCACAGATAAAGTTTGTTTTCCTTTCAGGGGTACACTCTCTCCTGGCTACTGACAGTCATATCTTTATGCTGTAAACAGGTCTGCAGTGCACAGAATCCTAAGAAATTCTAGATGAAGGCCAGTAGGGCTGGTGATAGCAAAAAGTGGTGGCGCAGGGGGCTAAATAAAGTGCAGTCCACAAACTCTTTAGTGGACTTGCTCCTTTCACAGCGCAGATCCGTCTGGTAGCTGCTGCTGTCCCCGATGCTGCTGACCCAAAGGACAGGAGTTTAAAGCCCTCTTCCACCACAGACTCCTTCCTGCTCCTCATCCCTGGTGGTCCAGAGGTAGAGCGTCACTGTTCTACTGATTGACTGCCCTTCTGTCTCCCTCTCTTCTCATTCTGTCTCCCTTTCTGCTCTTTTGCTTTTCTGTCTCTCCTTTATTTTGTCTGCCTCTGCCTTTTGGGCTTTGCATTCTCTGCCCTTTTTTCAGTTTCTTTTCATTTGCATTCTTTTCCTTTCATTTGCTTTCGCTGCCCTTTTTTCACTTTCATTTACCTCCTGCTTTCGTTTCCCCTGTCAGTGCGATCCCCCACGGTTGTCCCTTTCTACGTTTTCCCACCTCCCAGCTGTCCAGCCCCCTGCAGTACAACTTAATGGCAGCCGCTGTGCAGTGAAAGTGCAGTCTACTAACCCTTTAGTGGACTTGCTCTTTTCACAGAGCAGTTCCATCTGGTAGCTGCTGCTGTACACGTTGCTGCTGTTGCTAACCTGGAGGTGAGGAGTTTGAGACCCTCCTCCACCAGCAGGCTGCTTCCTGCGCCTCATTCCTGCTAGTCCAGTGATAGAGCGTCACTGGTCTGCTGCTTGACTGCCCTTCTGTCTCTCTCTCTCTCTGCTCATTCTGTCTCTCTTTCTGCTCTTTTGCTTTTCTCTCTCTCCTTTATTTTGACTGCCTCTGCCTTTTTGGGCTTTGCTTTCTCTTCCCTTTTTTCATTTCATTTTCTTCCTTTTTTCTTTCTTTTCCTTTCTCTGCCCTTTTTTGATTTCCATTTTCCTCCTGATTTTGTCATGCCTGCAATCCCCCACGGCCTGCCCCCTCCAATGACCCTTTCCATGTTTACCTTCCTCCAGCTGTAAAGCCCCCCGCAACACTACTTAATGGCAGGGGATGCACGGCCATGCCGCTGGAGCACCAAAGGCAATCTTGTCTGTGACTGTCCGAGCCTGGACTGCTCCCAGTGCCAGGGACCCTGGTTCTCGAATCTTTCACCGCTATTATGCCAGCACTCTCCTCGCTCTCAACCCTGGATGCTATGCTGCCTGCCACCTAGTGTCATAGAAGAATAGCCATGGACCCTTTACCTGCCGGAACTTCAACCACGCCTTCACCTACTGCAACATGCCAGCTCCTCCTGCCGCCCTGCTGACCAATAGCACACCGACTAAATCAACATCATCCTCTTCAATGTGCATTCCCTCCACAAACACGCCATGAAAATCTGGACCTCCTCTATGCCACCTCTCCCGACATCGCTTTCTTCATGGAAACCTTGACCCTCCTCTACTCCAGACCGGACATTGCCATCGCCATCCCTGATGGCTACAAAATCACCGGCAAAGACCACCCTGACCGCCCAGGAGGAGACATCTCCTACAAGAACAACCTCCAACTAACCACACACTATAACGGCTGAACGATGACCATGTAACACCTACACTTCCAGATCCATAACAATCCCAACACCACCCTCCACGGCACTCTCGTCTACAGTCCCCCTGGTCCCCGACCGCCCTTCACCGATGCCATCAAAGACCTCATCGCACCACAAGCTCTCGCATCCACCAACTACATCCTACTCGGAGAACACGATTTCCACATAGAAAACCTCAGCGACCAGAACACTGCCTCCCTACTGGAGAACCTCGCCAACATCAGACTCAAGCAGCTAGATACCACTCTCACCCACACAGCTGAACACATGCTTGACCCCATTTACTCTGCCAGTGGGAAAATCAGCTACAAGCACACCACCTAAATCTCCTGGACTGACCAACACTGCATGCATCTCGTCTTCGCCACGCCCATCGCACATCACTGCACTCATTGACCTGTAGCAGCTGGGGCAAGGCCAACGAAGAACTTCTCATCGACTCCCTCAGCACAACCACTCCACCAACGCCAACTGATGCCAACACTGCAGCACACAACCTCCCCTGATGGATCTCTGACTGCGCCAACACTCTGGTACCCCTCAAGAAGAGACCAGGAAAGCAACACTCAAAGAAACCCAGCTAGTTTACTTCTGCACTTCACAAGTCCAAACTTAACTGCTGATGACTCGAGAAGAGATGGAGGAACAGCAAAACCCTGGAAACCCACGTAACCTACAAATCCTCTATCAAGGAACATCACCTTCTCCTCAAAACCACAAAGAAAATGGCCTTCCAAGACAGAATCAGCGCCTACGCACACAACAGCAAAGAACTCTTCGCCATTGTCAAGGAGTTCTCCAGGCTCAACAGCAAGACCACAGATGTTTGACCCACCTCAGCCCTCTACAACAAACTCAGCACCTTCTTCCACCACAAGATCAGGCAGGTCTAGATCAGCTTTGATTCCCTAGACCCTGCCACTATGCCCGTCACCACTACACGCAACAACGCTAGACCACAACAGACCATAATTAGCTGGACACTGCTCACAACAGAGGACACACTCAAGACCATGAAGAGCATCCACTCAGGAGCCCCTTCGCATCCCTGCCTGTACCACATCTTCCACAGAGCAGCCGCCGCCATTGTCCCCCAGCTTTGCTGCACCATCAACTGCTCCATCAAAACCACCACCTTTTCCAATGAGTGGAAACACGCCAAGATCAACCCCTTGCTGGAGAAGCCATCCTCAGACTCGACAGCCCTCAAGAACTTCAGACCCACCTCCCTCCTCCCCTTCCCAGGCAAGGTCACCGAGAAGGCCATCAACGCCCAACTCTCCGAGCTCATAAAAGTAAACCACATCCAAAACACCTCCTAATCCAGCTTCCGAAGCAACCACAGCATGGAGAAACCACTCCTCGTCGCCACCGATGACATCGCTCCCTCCACGACCCAGGCGAGACTCCAGCCCTCATCCTACTGGCCCTCTCGGCCACCTTCGACACCGTCTCCCACCCCACCCTAATCATGAGACTCCATGACGCCAGCATCCGCAACAGGGCACTGGACTGGATCCACTCCTTCCTCCCCGGCTGGACAGAGTGAGTTAGACTACCCCTGTTCCTCTCAGAATCTACAGAGATCAGCTGTGGAGTGCAACAGAGTTCCTCCCTGAGCCACACCCTCTTCATCGTCTACATGGTCCACCTCATAGAAATCATCAGAAGCCACAGACTCAACATTGTCGCCTACGCCAACGAGACCCAGCTGATCCTCTTTCTCACCAATGAACCCACAACCGCCAGAATCAGCTTCCATAGTGGAATGAAGGTCGTCACCACCTGGATGAAAGACAGCTGCCTCAAGCTCAGCTCAGACTACTACTACTCTTAGGTCCCATCCCTTCAGCTTTAAACGACTCATGTTGGCCAGCCACTCTGGGACCCCCACCCACCACTACAGACCATGCAGACCATGCACGCAACCTTGACATCATACTGGACCTATTGCTCTCAATGAACCGCCAAATCAAAGCAGTTTCCTAGGTCTGCTTCTACACACTCCGCCTGATTCAAAAGACATTCAGATGAATCCCCACAGAAACCAGAAAGACTGTTACCCACTCACTCATCCTCAGGAGATGTGACTATGGCAACACACTCTTTGCCGACGTCAACCAGAAACAGTTCAAGGAACTACAGAAAGTTCAAAATGCTGCAGCCAGACTAGTTCACAACACCCCCCTCCGCAGCCACATCATGCAACACCTCCAACAACACCACTTGCTCCCATTCAACATGAGAATCACCTTCAAGCTCCTCACATATGCATACAAAGCTCTCTACAACATAGGACCAGCATACCTGAGCTACCACCTCATATTCCACATACCCGCCATACAACTTTGTTCTGCCCATCCTGCCCTAGCCTCTGTCCCCAGGATCCACAAGACCAGAACCATAGAAAGTTATTCCTCCTATCTCGCCGCCAAGACCTGGAACACCTTGCTCCCAACCTCAGCCAATCAGCATCGCTGACCCAATTCGAGAATGACTTTAAGACCTGGCTCTTTGAATGATCCTCCACACCCAGAAGGACCAGCAGCCCTGACCCCTGCACCTTGAGACCCTTATGGGTGAGTAGTTGTGCTTTAGAAACCCCTGCTTGCTTGATTGATTGAATACAGATATTCATTTTTACCCAACTCAACAGCCTTCTTTTTATCGACCCTAAGAGGATGAAAGGCTGAGTGGGGAGCCGAAATTCAAAACATGGGGTCAAATACAGATCATCAACCCTGTCGGAAGGCTTAGTAGATGCATTAGTCCCATGAGTCTTCAGACCCAGTTAAGCGGCAAGAGGCCTGTGACTGATTAGATTCCCTACAGACCTTCACCCTTCACCAGTAATACCAGCTTATACTTCACACCATTTCTTATCAACTCACATTCATCTCTCCACTTACACTCTCGCATTCTCCTGGGAGTGGGGGCGCAGCCTCTGCACACTTATACAGGAGCTGCTGATTATGAAAGCTAGGCTACTCCATGCTCTTATAGTATAGTGCATAGTGGTAGTCTTTAGGGTGTTAGGTTGCCAAATTACATTTTGGCTATGTTAGAAGCGTATATGTCATTCTCGTAGTTAGTAACATACACCAATGCTGTTTAAGTAATATTCTGGATAGTTATTTTGCATATGATGTGCTAAAAAACAGAAAGAAACTGCTGAGATAAAGAACTTTAACATTTAAATGTTCTTTTCTCTTGGTGAAGAACTTGTGTGTGATATTCTAAATAATGAAATTGAGCTTGAATTACCACTGTGTTTTTAAGGGACTGTTAGAAACCCAGAAAGGATGGACACTACATTATGTATTGAATGGGGTTGTGAAGGGCTACAACAGCCTGTACTTTCACACTAAAGCATTGGTGCACTGAACTAAGTTCAGGCATCACTGGGCGGGAAAGTCAAAGCTTGTAGAGATGAACCAAATCCTTGGTTTACTCAACAATCCCAAAGAAAAATAGAGCAGGAAAAGTACATGAATGATCATTCTCTCTATAAGCCACAGCAGGTCCATTTGGGCTCAGGGGACACGCTCCCTCACCTTTTGTCCCTCACGAGCATTGTCGTCAGGCTGAGAAAATGTCAGCCTGACAGACACTGTTCAATTTCAGGTCAGGCAGCCAGGAGCTAGACATGAGCTAAATCCGCAGGCTCCTGGCTGCGTGGCCTGAGCTTTGGTGGGCCGAGAATGCCACAGCTCCTGTGGGCATGACCTCCTCAGCTCAGCAAAAGTCCTTGAGGCCCTCCCCCTCAGTGACGAGGGGTAGCGTCACTGATTGCCTCACACCGGGGCGCTTCAATTTTAAGCCCTGAAACACCCAGGATCAAGTGTCAATCAGTGACACTTCATTTCAGATTGGGGTTGGGTGGGGTCAGCAGTCTCCCTGACCCCATCACACTCGGTGATGACATAGGGATTGCTTCCTTCCCTCATTGGCTCACCAAGGCTCCTGGGATCTCCAAAAGCAGAGCTGCAGGTAAGTGTGATTTTTGTTTTATTAATGTTTGGTGCATGCCTGTATATTTGAATATTTAGTAATTAGTGTTGTGAATGGATGTGGGTGTGCGTGCATGTGTGAATGCATAGTTCTGAGTGGATATGTGTATGTGTGCATGTGTGTCCCATCTGCCCCCTTCCTCCCACAATTACTGGCCACTATTGCTAGGGAAAAAACCTGTAAATGGAGCCGAAAGAAACAGAGACGTCTTGTCCAAATAGGACAAAGACACATGCATAATTAGTTTAACAGCCATCTCAAACACTGATGATTAATAAGGGAAGTCCTCATTTCTTCCTGAACTGGTTCAGGTTTGCTATGGAGAACTGCGAGTTATTGAGTTCTAGATTCATGTTATTGGTGTTATCCCTTGTGAGTTGTCTCCTTTTATTGATGTTTTATGGAGCTATGTGGGAGAATACATTTATGACTTAATGGTTCATCTATACAAAGCAAATCAAAAGTGCTCCATCCAAGTTTGGATCAGATGCTTTAATAAGCAAGCACAAAAATGTAAAAAACAGCATATTCCAGTGACAGATATGCCTATAACTAATATTGAGTCATACTGCTTCACATACGGTTTGACACAAAGCTGACTCTACTAAGGGATCCCAGACCCAAATACCACACCAACAATGCATTTGAGGCGTATCACACCCCTGCTGAAGCTATGCCCTTTCCCTTTCCCATCCTGGTAGTTCTTCCTGAGAAGTCATGACTAAGGTCACATGCAATACACCGGCCTGGATTTCATGCCCTGGCATCACTAATTTTAAATGTATTTTCACTGCACTCATTTTTCTTGGTCTCTGCTATGAGAAGTATTGATGGTAAAGTTTGTGAATCGGTGCATGTAGGCAGGGCTCCATGTTTCTAGTCATCACCTTTTGCAAATCATTTTATCAAGTGATTGACGGCCCCATGTAATGATCCTGTATCTCAGATAGAATAGGTTGTGCAGGCACATAAATTGGACTAGTCAAGCCAGAGTCGAGACTCCGTTTTAGCTCTAAGATTTTGTGCATGAGCCTAGCCATGAAAATGTTTGGCTTGTATATTGTGTCACAAACATCATGTACAAATATCATACAATTTCTCCAAAATTCATAAAAGTTTATTTTTATAATACACAAAAAAAGGTTTTCATCATAACATAGCAGACAGTTAATTAGAAACATTCAAATCCCTCCACATAACGACAAGGCCATTAGTCAACTAAGAGGCAAGTCAGTAGTCACATAAACCCTAAACGTAGCCTAGATTCTTAAATATGAAGAAGCATTATAGTCTACTGATGAAAAAGGAGGCTCTGTGAAATAATATATATGTCTAGGATCACACAATTTCAACAAGCAGGGAAGCGATTTTGGTTCCAGGCTCTCTGGTTTCACATTTTGAAGCTCAGCCACCAACTTGTGCCTGCCTGTCTCTCTCCCTCTCTCTTTCTCTCTTTTGATTTGATCATGGAACTCTAGTCTCTGAGGAGGGAGACAGCAGAGGATGTGGTCAAATTAATTTTAGAATTGGATGAGATGATATTAAAAAATCTTGACCATTCCCGCTTAGATACCTATCAAGAATGTGAATTAATTTACATGTGCAAGGATGTTACTAGGCATGCTGGATACGCTCATGATAAGATGTCTGAGTTAATTTGAGTGTATGATGTACATTTAAGTTAGACCCAACTCAGGGGCCCCGGAATTCATACTCATGAAGATAGCGTCCTGCCATGAAGAGTTGAAGGTGACAGGGGAGCATGGCATGACATAAACATAACATGAATTCAGTTTTCTGGTCATTCCTTCTTCAATAACAGAAGACCACTGATCAAGGGTTTGTTGTGCCACTGACACCCCTGTGCCATATTTATTCACTCTTGCTCCAGGTCACCTCATCATCTCCTGGTAGCCATTTGAGGAGTTGAGATGAGTGGCAGTTAGCAGTAGGCAATCAAGCAGGCAGTTAGGAAAGGTTTTGCTACCTGCAGGATGTAGAGGCTGCTAAGCATAAGGAGATCAACTTCCTCCTGGATTGCCTCCGTATCCTCTCCCAGACCGCCCTGTATTTGCTAGTCCCACCCATTACACCATCATTACTTCTGCCCTGTGACAGATTACCTACAGGAGGTTTTGGGCCCAGCACTCCATCAAAAAGCCCATTTATGTGAAAGTTGTACTGTTCTCTGTACCATTTGATATGGAAGACGGTGGCCTGTAAATTAAGACAGGACAGCCAAGAGAGCATGATATCTGTCATTTTTGTTTTAGCATGCCTTTTTGTTTATTTGGAATTATACTTGGAATTTTGGATTTTACTTTTGAACCTTTCATTTTCAGCTCTTGGTGTTGACAGCCCAGCTGTCAAACAGGCTTATGGTCTCTAGTATACTTACAGTGGGCATTGGATCTTTCCCTGTCAACCGTTGGCTTTTATGATCAGCTTCTTTCAAACATTGACTTTGTCAATTACATGCTGGCCAACACCAAAGCAGTATTTCTCTTTCACCAGATGCTAGCTGTTGGATGTATCCTTCTACCACCAATCGAGTGCTTGCATTACCATGCCTGAGGGGCTATGTTAAATTAAATGCCTCCTGCCTCATCTCTTCCTCTCCATTGCTTCCACAGTTTGTCCACTCTTGCTTGCTTCCTCTCATGTGTAATGCTCCTTCACCATCTCTTCTGTGATGTATATTTACTTTTGCTTGCTCCCACACCCCTTCTCTGTCTATTGCTCCTCATTCTTCCTCCCACCTCCTCATTCCTGCTTGTCTTGTTCCTTGCTGCCCACTCCTTTCATGCATTGTTTCCCCTGCCATTGCATCTGCAATGTATCAATCCTTCTTGCCCCCACACTTTGTGTCATTTCACTTCCACTGATTCCACAATGTGTCTGCTTTCGCATGTACCGCCCACCCACCCTTTCCTGTTCTTCTTACTGTCTGTTCTGGCTTAACATGGACATTTGTGACTTGAAAGTGGACCCATTACAATCAATAAAAAAAATCAGTATTTCTATAGCGCGGCTTAACTCCACTGGGGGAATCCAGGCACTGGGTCCCAAGGTCAATTAGTCAAATAGCCAAGTCTAGAGCCCTTTCCTGAAGTTGGAGTGAGGTAGCAGTGCAGAAGTGTAGGGGAGGTCGTTCCAGGACTTGGCGGCAAGGTAGGAGAAGGTACAACCTCCGCTGCAGCAAATGCAGGGCACATGCGTGAGGGAAGTGGAGCGGAGATGTCTGTCTGGATGGTGGAAGGTCAGGCGGTGGTTGATGTAGGTGGGTCTGATGTTGTTTCATAGTGAATTGGCTGTCTAGGATGATGCCCAGATTGTGGGCATGGTCAGGAGAGATGGGCTCTGGTTTCCAGATCCACCTGTTGTTGGCTCCCTTGCCAGCCTTACTTAAGTCATTGCTGAAGCTGCTATGAATGCAAAATCCCCTATAGGGCAACCTCTCTACAACATGTGTATGTAATTAGTGCTGATCAGTGTTTACGTGGAGGAGCTCTACCATGATCAAAATATTGTGCTGCCTGAGGGCTTGTATATCGAGAAAAACAATATTTACAATCAAAAATGTTGCCATAAAACACCCAAAAAATGTAATATTATGACCCTATACTTAAACATCATAGAAACAAACAGTGATAACAAAAAAAAATTGAAAACAAATCTAAAATACAACAAAATCTTAATGAATAATAAAGAAATAACAAATATAATCTACATACTATAAAGGTAACAATTCGAAATAAAAAAAATGTCATTAAATATATATAAACATTTAAAAAGGTCAAAATAATTTAAATATCCATTCGATAGATACTGAAAGTACTAATTAGCATTTAGCACATAGGAAACAAAATAAAATTCAAACTTGTCTCTAACCAACCTATCGAACAACAAACAATACTTAGAAATATATTCCCAATTAAAAAAATATACAAGACAACATAAATGTAAAACAAAAAGCTTCCTGAAGAGCAACTACAGTAGGACAGTGGCACTCTGCCGGATTGCAAATCTACAAATAAGACTTCAATGGACCACTAAATGCTACAAGGGTGGTTTGACAAAAAATGAAAGCTGATAGTAATAAATAACTAGAACTATGTTAAATTAAACATAATTTAAGCTATAGTACACATTTATTTATCCAAAATATGGGTTGATTCTCCAGAAGAAGGAAAAACACTAAAAGTAATAGAAAATAAAGGCACGGACTCTGATTGCTCAAATACCAAAAAGGCCACCTCAAACATAGGTATTAATACTAAAGTATGAAAATAAAATGAAACTAAAAATAACTCTTTAGCAGATTACAGAAATAAATTAAAACAAACTACTAACTAAATTTTAACATGAAAAATGAAACCACACAGCTAATAAATCTCTTCATCTCAGCAGGTTACAATAGGAGAAAACTTTGCCGAAGCAGCACCAAACAGGCCTGTCGAGCAAAAATGAAAACTAAAACGAAGTGAAGACAACAACTAGAAGATAAGTTACAATGTTTGCCTGCAATTTAAATATGTTAAAATAAATATAATGTAAAGTTTTTTTTTTTTTTTAATAAATATTTTCTATACTCTTAAAAATGTTGGAAACAGCAAAATATGTCAGATCCTAAAAAGAGAAGGAATTATTACATTTTAGAGGATACTTATAGCAAGTAGAATAACACCTGTGAGAAAATACACTGAAAGTGCACCGAATATTATTCAAGCTCATTATATGGCAGGTCTGACACTAAAAATGAAATCATGACGGAACATACCCATTCCCCTAATAACTGAAAAAGAAGTTAGCTATATTTTACAGGACCAGAAAGAGGCCAGTAAGAACTCATGAGAGCTATCAGAAACAACTCTGAACAATATACCAGGAGCGAGGCAAATTCCCTTGCATACAAACCTTTCAAAGGTTAATTACCAGAACACACAGAACGGCCAGGCACACACCAGTGGCTCAAAAAATATATTATGATAGACAAACCTCACCAATCAATAATCACAAAAAGACATCTTCCTACTATATGAAAATCTCAATAATGATAAAAGAATGATCATTTATGCTACCAATAACAATGTCGTAACCATAGTGCAATGAAATACATGGGTGGCACTTACAAGTCATGCTCTTCACCATTCAGTAAAATATACACAATACATGGTCAATATCAAAATACAAACATCGCATTAATGTAGGCACTGTTAACTCACAAAGGTCAACCTACAATGTAATACTAACACATATAAAACTTCAAACTGGGCAACAAAACCCACAAAAAACCATTACAGGTTTTGAACAGACAGTGATCTCAACCATACTTAAAATCTACGCACACTGCAATTCAAAGGTATTACTACTGGGTGGCAGGCATAGTCTGTATGCTTTGCCGCTGAGCGCATTTGTGGATTCTGCCTGCCCCCTTCACTGAAGGCTTCCAGTTCCACTACAGGGGTCAGCTGTGTGCTTGCATTCATCCCGGCAGCCAGCGCTACACGCCACGTGCTGCATGTAAGAGTGGCGTCTTCATGTCGCAGCAGAAGGCGCAACCACTTGGAGATGCCACAAGCCTGAGTCTGCTCTGCCTGAGTCTGCCTAAGTCCATTTTGCCGTAGATGCCGCTCGGCGCGGTTGGCGCTGAAGAGGGGAAAACATGATTTAAGGAGAAGGCACACAGACTGCGAGGTTTGGAGTCCAGGTGACACCTCCCAGAAGTGGCTAAATGGATAAACTGCAGCATCAAGGGAAACTCGGCCCCCACATGCAGAGTTGTATGCAGCCAGATGCAAGGAGTCGGGCGGGTGGGCACTCACTGTAACTTTCAGAACTGGGACAGGGAGAGGAATGGGGAAAACATTTCAGAAACCCCCAGCTAAGCCCAGCGTAAGAGAGGACAGAGATAAACAAAAAGCTAAGAGTAAGGAAAGAAATAAAAACTAGTTCAACCCCTCCCACCCAGAGAGCTCAAAGGCGAGCCATACAGTACTGCTTGTGAAAAATTGAGCCAACAGTCTAGAATCGACTCTTAAATAGTGCCACAGTTGAATGTCAGCTGGGCAAGTAACCAGAGTTGGAGTGAAAGGGAGACTGTATCTGAAAGGCTCAATGTGTCTACAGAATTCGATGCAAAGGCTTTCAGGCAATCCTCCATAGGGATGGTATTGACACATACTAATAAGGATGAGCAAGTAGCGCCTACGATCGGAGCTGCAACAAATTTAATAATTGAAGAAAGGTCCAAAGAATATCCCTTGTTTGCGAAGCAGGCATAAACCTGTTTGGTGATGGTGATTGCACAGTCGGTGTCCAAAACTAAAGAATCAGCACAAATGTCAGAGTCAGGAGTACATCAAATATCCGCAGGAGTATTTCAGACTCCTATCTCTTCCCAACAGACTCTTGCACTGCCTGATGCCGATCAGTCTCAGGTCCAATCTCAAGGGCGTGTAACTACTTGCCCAATTTCACTAAATCAGGGGCTGAACAAGGGGGATGGCTTCATGAAGGACAGCTACTCAGACCCAGTCAAAATCATTCTCGATACTATCTTGCTCGAGCTCAGAGAGTTTAAGTTTTCACCGGCACAAGTGGTCGTAGCTCTTCATGATAGGTTAACTAAAATAGAGGAAGATTTGTCTCAACTGCCAGCCACATTGAGAGAGGCAGAATCCAGGATATCAGACCTTGAGGATAAGATGGAGTCTGTGCAGCAAGGGAAGCTTAATCTGGGAAAGAAAACGGGCTATTTAGAGAAAAAGAGCGAAGAACTGGAGAACAATACAAGATGCTCTAATTGACGTCTGGTCGGCATTCCAGAGAGAACTGAAAGCCAAAATGTGCCTTAGTGGATGAGAGTCTTTGATCTAAGCCCATGTGCTGCCAGGTTGTACGGAGATCTGTCTATCAAGAGGGCCCATGGTGTACCATCCCAAGCTTCACCTATCTTGAAGCACCAATGTACCATTCTGGTGACCTTTGCTGATTACTTCATCAAATAACAGATTTTGAACAAATCAATCAAGAGGAATGGGTCTCCACCTCAGAAAATATCCAGTTCCACATCTTTTAAGATATCTCAGCTTCTGCAGCCTGTCACCGCAAAGAGTTGCAAGACTTGCAGTCTTGATTAGAACTCAGGGTACCCAGGCGTCTACGATACAAGTCGAATCTGCAGGTGCTAGCCAAAGGACAGTTTCATCTCTTCACAAGTGTAAAAGAGGCTCAGTATTTTTTTAAATTTCTGTCTAAGTGTTGATAACATTTGTTTAGTATACCCCCTTTTTCCCTCCCTCCTCTTCCTTTATTTCCAGATGGTCAAGGAATTGTATAATTGAATGTAGTAGTGGTTTTGGGTTAGGGGCAGGGTCCCTTTTGAGAAGGCCACGAATGAAGCAGGGCGCGATAACATGCCACTCTAGGTACTGGTTCAGGGGGAAGGGGTAATATGGGCAATTCCCCTCCCATTAAGTTTTGGGACTCAGAGGGTCACTGGGACATTTGAAGGTGGGCTTCAGAGTGGAGAGGGAGCACATTCAGTAAAAATGAACAGGTTTAAAGTAGCTTGTAAAGTCATTTCCTGGAGTGGGAGTTCGAGGAGGGAAAGGAGTGCATGTGTAAATAATAGCAGCATTATTGAATGATGTATAGGTTAAGGTATGATTTTGCAATGCCAATGGTGTTTTAAATAGACATAAATATGGGTGAGATGGCTTTCCTCATTCAGTCCAGAAGTCATTTTTCTTCAAGAGACTAATCTCAAAAGTAATAATCCAAAGCTTTACATCCCTGAGAAGTATTCCCATGCACATTTTGCCTCTGCTAGGGTAGTGAATTATTTGGGTAGTGATATCAATTGTAAGGTGAAATAAATAATCAGGGATGTCAGAGGGAGATGGCTTTAGTTAAAAGATTAAGTTCAGGGTGCTCCCTTGAATTTGGTCAATTACTTTGGTCCTGTTTGCGATAAGATAGACCATTGACACCGTTACACAATCTCGCTATGGGGGCAGGAGGTCCCACGATTTTCAGGGGTGATTTCAATAATATCCAGGATTTGACTGTTGACATGTCTATTTGGGCCAAAAAACTGTTTAAGCCAAAAACTAAAAAAGTTCTCACCACTATAGTGCAAGATTTTCATTTAGTAGATACCTGGTGGGAAGGCAATTCTCAAATTGTCTTAAGATGGCGTCACGTTTAGATTTTTTTCTAATATCCCAGGCAATTAGATATTGGGGGCTCATATATCTGGGAAATTTCATTTTCTGACAATTTGGTTGTTTTCATTCAGGTAGATTTGGAAACTTCCATTAGAGAAAGGCTTAGATGGCAGTTTGAGAGGTCTTTTTTGACAAATCAGAAATGGCTAGCAAAGATGACTTTTTTCATAACAGAGTTTTTTTTGGTCAAATCGTAATACTTACTTACTTACTTACTTTACAGTCTGAGAGGCCTTTTATAGTGTATATGGTAAGCCAAAATAGGTAGCGGTTTCTCCAAAAAGAGGAACTACAAGTAGCAGTAATCTCTGCCCTAGTGGCCTATATCGAAACAGGAGATAGGGCAGGTTCTAAAAAACAGCTGAGATGACTAAGCAGAATCTCAGGGATATTTTTATTCTTGAGAAAATAAATAACTGTAGATCAATTCAGCAACAGATTAACGAAGAGAATCAATAGACAGGGACATTCTGGTCTACTAGAATCAAATAGGATAAATAAGTGGTTAGTCAAATTGAGAACCCCAATACCCTCTTGCAAGTACCTGAAAATTAGGAAGTTACTCAGGTTTTATTGGAATACAATAGAAGTCTATATGGGGACAACTATTCTGTCCTCCTTACCAGTATGGAACAGTATTACAGCTCAATACGATTATCCCAACTAGGATGCAATTTTGGAGAAAATAACAGTCTTAGCGGTGGCAGGAGTGCTCCAGAAGATACTGAATGACAAAGCATGCAGACATTATGAAATACCAATAAAATCTTATAGAGGTTCTGCAAAAGTATTGATTCCGTTTTTAGTAGACCTTTTTAATTTTATAAAGGAAGGGGAGAGATCCCTACAACTTTTAAAGATTCCACCATAGTTAGTTTAAAAAAAAAGATAAATCCCCAACAAATGTGCATTTATATCACCTGATAAATTTGCTTAACGCAGATTATAAACTTTGAACTAAAGTTTGAGCATCTAGCATCATCCCTGCAATGACACATTTTAATTCATAATGGTGAGAGCAGATTCGTATTTAATAGATTTATGGCAGCAAACACCAACTTTTTAATCCAGGCCAGAGATTATTTTACGAACAATCAAATTAGTGCAGCTATGGTAATGATAGACACTGAGAAGGCATTCGATTTGATCAATTGGGATGTCCTGTTTTATAGTTTGCAAAAATGTGAGTTTCCTGTTCAATTCATAACTATGCTCTGAAATATAAATCAGGGTGCACAGGCCAAAATCATGATTAATTCAAAGGTTGGGAGTTCTGTGAAAACTAATGGAGGCACTTGACAGGGGTGCCCCATGTTCAAAATTGTATTCACTTTCTTATTGAGCTTCTAACAGTGAAGATTTGCAGTACAGGGGTTTACTCACCAATAGACGGAATGGACAAAATAAAGTTATTTGCAGATGAAAATATTTTGTATTTTAAAGGTGAAGGGGGAAATTTACAGGGAGTACTCAACCTAATCCAAGAGCTTATCAAAATAGGTGGATACAAGGTCAATCATTTAAAACTGAGTTGCTTTTATTTAATGCATCTTCTGATTATCTTCCACTGGCTCTGCAGCAACAGGGTTGCTCTCAGAGTCCAATTCCGTACTTAGTGATCTATGTCACTAATAGATATTCCCAGTTATTTAAATTTAACTACATGACAATGTTGTGGAAAGTTCAATGTCAATTAAAAAGATGGTCCCTTCTTCCACTGACACTGATAGGGAGAGCTGCACTCATCAAAATGTTAATTTTACCACTATTTCTATTTGTTTTTACTAATCTACCCATAAAAACTCAACAGTTCATATTTTAAGAAATTGGATTCTCTCATTAGAAGTTTCATTGGGAACAGGAAATCCCCCAGGGTGAAATATTCAGTCCTCTAACTGCATAAGACTCATGGTGGTTTTGCGCTCCCCCAATTCCAAACATATTATCAGGCAGCATTACTTGACATTATGATTACACAAATTAATGGGCCTGAAGTGCTAGATGATTAGTTATTGAGGTACATAGTGCAAGAATCAACAATTGATCTGCTGGCTTTCATAAAATCTGCAAACCTACCGAAGTAGATTAGATATAAGGTATTGCAGGAGGTGTGAAATTGAATTGGTGCACTGTTTAAATTACATTAGATCCCAGCTTGTCAAGGTATATGAAGCTACAGGAATGAACATTTCGTTGTTTCTATTTACCTATGGCAACATTGGGATTTTGGAATTCCAGAGGTTATATGGAGATCGGGGATGCTTTTATAGGACATCATCTGATCAAATGGGAAGAGCATATTTTGCATCATGGGACACAATGTAATCAGTTATTTTTAAGCTATATACAGATAATCTGTTCAGGAAATGAGTGAGGAAGCCCAGTCAGTTGTCTGTTCCCTAGTAAAAAGTATGCTTAATTTTATTGGAACTAGTTTAGGATTATTCGGCTCAGGAGTTAATCACAGACTTTCTGGAACAAATCTATGAGAAAACACATTGATCTTGCTGCACTACAGTGCCCATAGTGCACAGGGCCCCAGGAGGCGGACTTGATGAGTGGGCTCACCTGTGTTTCATCTGCTGCAGTGCTACAAAGGGCATATCCCGGTCCCATAGCTCGGGTTGCCTAGACTCCTGATCTTGCCGCACTAGAGAGCCCGCTGTGCACACGATCCCAGAAGGTGGTCCTGCTGAGTGGGCTCACCTATATCTCATCTGCTGCAGCGTTGTAAAGTGCATCTTTTGGTACCGCAGCATGAGACGAAGACCAGGTCAAGAGCGTGCCCATCTGCGCCTGTTCGCAGCTGTTCGAGGCTGGGCGGGGCCTGCTCCCTTTCACCTTTGAGTCACCATTGATTGTCTTTTTTGGTAAGTGCTACTTGTTACCATTATGGATAAATGTAAAGCAATCTGGGCACGAGCAGGTGTGGCAGACATTCCTCATTCCACTTTAAACATTGATATTATGATGGAAACGGCCTTGGAGATATTTTAGAATGAGAACCCACTGACAGAGCGCAGACTATCATTAGATTGTGGATCTGATGGTAGGATGTGTTTCGGCAATCATTTTTCGTACAATGCTGCAACGAGTCTTGGTATCACAGGGACCCCAGACCACTTACAGACCTCTCCCGTTCATCATGACTTAGCTAATAATGGAACAGTAGGGCTACCAGTCTCCCAAAGTCCCTCCAGGATCCTATCAGAAACTGAGCCTGTTGTTGCAAAGAAAAAGATTGCAGCAAAGTAAATCATTAAGCCCAGAAGACCCAATGCCGCATGCCAGGGCTAACTTTCCTCATGGCGTCATAACCAGTCACATACCCATACCCAGTTGACACGGACCTCAAACGACACTAATATGGCTATGTTTAACTATGACACCCTGTATGAAAGGCTAAGTGCCCTTTTAAAGGATAAACTGAAACCAATTAAGGCCCAACTAAGCCATATTGAAAGTAGCATGACATTATCCACAAATTAACCATCCGCGAGA
The DNA here is from genome assembly GCF_964204655.1 of Triturus cristatus. Classification (NCBI taxonomy): domain Eukaryota; kingdom Metazoa; phylum Chordata; class Amphibia; order Caudata; family Salamandridae; genus Triturus; species Triturus cristatus. Next base: position 567,221,148 of record NC_140582.1, on the reverse strand, counting down.
ATAACCGGCCTACATTAACACCTTTGAAAAATCCTGTGGTGAATAACAAGGTGGTCTTCTCAACTTAATCCACTGCAAGCAGTGGTACCATAGTCACTGAAGGCACCAAGAAGAAATCAAAAGATACGAACCGACCGAGCCTACTCGGGCTACTGTCCAATTCTTTATGTGTGGGTCATGTGGACATGTGTAAATCTGACTCATAAGGGAATAGAACTACTGCTCATGCCCAGATTGGAACCCGTTCCATTTCTGACAAAGTTCAACTGGATTTGCCACCTCCATCCTGCCACTATGTTTTGGTATTGGCAGGAGTTCCTCCCTTTTGTTACAGGACTGGTACATTGAAATATATGTTATGCTTTCCTTTGGGTTTTAATAGCAACCTTGACTCCTTGCCATTCCCCTGTGATGGGAAGTATGGTTACAATTTTTTGCATTTTACATTTTACTGTGGTTATTTAGCTATGTATTCAAGGCTTTTTCTGTTTCCCCTTATGAAAAAGCGCCACAATAGTAATCTCAAAGAAGCCCTAAATGTGCTCTTTCAATTTATGGATGATTAAGTGATAATTCATCTAGGTGCATTTCTGAGAGCAAGCTCATTTTCTGTGAATACTGAAAAGATCTGCTATAATGCCTGTTGTATCGATTGTCTGTTATTTGAAGGGAGGATGAACTTCAGTCGATTGTTTTTCTGAACTGTTTTATCATGTATGTATTTTATTGTGTGTGGTTTATTCACCTTTATGGATGCATTTGGTATTTGACTACATTTTGAACTTTAAGAACTTTACACATTGTAGGTTATCAGAAGGAGACTGGCAGCTTATTTCAGATATAGGACATAAATCCTTGAGGGTACAAATTATAAAAGAATGTCTTTTCTGTCCCAAAGTATGTCCTATTACACTCCTCAAGCTCTTCATAAAAAATATTTCTGTTAGTGCCAGATCAATTTTTTTGTTGTCAACGGAGCCCGCGATTGGCCTCAGATATTTCATGCATGTCCAAAATCTCTCAATTTTGGGAGGAAAAAGGCCTTCAATCCAGGATTTCAGCACAGGCGGGCTTGGTTTCATTTGGTGTCTCCAATGGGATAAATAAGTATACTCAGTACTTTATTTGTATTGCCTTAACGGTAGCTTACTCACTTGTACTGCAATATTGGAGAACACAGCGGGTTCAACTTTACAGGGCTGGCACACAAAAATATCTTGTCAAATAAATAAAATAAATAAATAAATAAATATCAAGGACCAAAAGTGTCATGTAGGTTCCACTTTCCAGTAGAAACTGTACATTTGTTGGGCAACATAAATGTTGGGATGGTGCCAGACTGGTTCCGAGCACCCCCACAGGATATGTTGTCATATAGATCAGTTAGCATTATACAGGGAATACACAGTGGGGCGTCTTCAATATTTATTCACTATCATGATCCTTGTATGGAATATATGTGCTGCAATGATCAATAGACAGAAGCAGATAAAAGTGATAAGCAGTATAGGGACAGTGAAAAAAATAAATAGTTCCACCATCTTGCTAAAAAAATGTATAAATGCAAGCATATAAAACAGTATATAGCGTACTCCTGCTATCCATTTCCTAACCTAGATGCCTAGGGTGTGTGTATGTGTTCTGCCAAGAATCCCCTATTGGATGATCCAATTCCTATTACCTAAAGGTAAAGTATGTAGGTCACTGTCTTGGTCACAGGTTAGACATCCCTCCTTGCAGAGGTATCAGCAAGCAGCTCAGAAATGCTTCTTTATTTATAACCAGAAGCATCCTTGCCCCCGAGCAGAGACATTAGTCAGACTGTCATCGTTTGTGATCAATTGATAGCTGCGTTGCCTCGTGGAAGAATAACAATCAATCACATTAGCTCAATGTATGTTCAGACCTTGCAAGATGTTCAATATGTTGTTATAGTGTTCTTATGAAGTGGAATTTGTAAGCAAATGTCGTTTCATGGAAACTGATCCTACACTGTCATGCAAATCTGTGTCAAAAGTAATCATGTGAGAGAGAAGGCAAACTAGGAAAATGTGTGCATGTTGAAAAAGCAGTATTTCTCCTCCGGCCTAACTGAGCCACGCGACACCCACTTCTCGGGCATAAGTCAGCTAATAAGCTATCTAGTAATTAGAAAGCTATGTCAATGTATGTTACAGCATATGCATAAAACATATTTGAAATTATATCTCAAAACCAATTAAAAACGCAATCATACAATTATATAGCCAAAGCACAAAGAAAGCCACTATCAACAAGTGTGAAAGCTGATAATAACCAAATTTAAAAACAGTTTACGATGTTAAAAGTGAGCCACCAAATGGAATAGCCAAATGTTTATGTGTTCTAAGTGATGGACTAAACATTTCTGTTCCCAGCAACTGCAGATGATGATCCCAGAGGTACACTTTAAAGCTGGTTTATGGAACAAATGGGTTCCCATCCAGCCCCCCACAGCAGCTACTGAGGGAGTGACCACCGCCAGTGGTAGATCCGCCAAACAAGAGTTATGATCCAACTCACCAGGAGCAAAAGCATCACAGGAAGGCTTGTGAAATGCAATCAGAAGCAGTGCAATACCAGTGGACAGTGATACAGATAGGCCTTTAAGGGGTCAACCTTTACATTTATGTCTGAAGGCTCAACCAATTGAGTTCCTAGGCACAAGTCTAGAGCACACTCAAAAGTGCACAGCATGCAACAAAATACGGGCAGCAAGTAGTGAAGCAAAATAGGCCAAAATGATAAGAACCATGCTCATTCAGTTCCTGGAGCAACGGTGGGCCAAAGCAATATACCATGCGTTCACTGCATGGTATATTGGTACATGTGGTAGTGCCAGCTCCATTGGTTCTTGAAACGGGACCTCCATTACGGAGAAGAAAAATTCAAACCACAGTCCTGACAACCAGGAGCAGGGCCAGTGGAAGACCTCCAAAAACACTTCCAAGCACGGAGTGTATGAAGGATGGAATTACTCTAAAAACTGTCTGGAAGGTGCCAATCAACCAAGGGCCTATACATTTAAAAATGTGCTATTCCTGCCATATCAGACATGTTAAAAATGCAGTGCACCAGCTCTCTAAATTGTAGTGGGAAGCTAGTGCAGAACAGAGAATGTATCAATGAAGATGACCTTGCAACTTGAAGATCAAATGACTCCTTTGCAGATGTTAAGGTGACATCTTTCTGAAACAGCAAGGCTTTCAGTTTGCTCAAGGAATCAAAGAGCACATTTGAAAGATTTATTGAAGGCCAAAGCGCTGCCTTCCTAACTGTACAGGAAGGTGGAATTAATACTTGTATACAACAAGTTACAAAGGAAGAAACCATCACCAGATAGGCGACCCCTGGTTTCATTCCACACTCAGCAACCTTGATCGTTCAGCATTAAGAAATTCCCATTAGAGAATAATCTGAAAGTTGGACGCATCACAGGCCACTATGGAACCTTTCAAGTTCAAGATAAGTTTGCCACAGAAGCATTACAGGCCCCAGGAAATGAAACGTACTTGAACACTAAGCAGAGTTGTCACAGCCTGAACTGTTGAGAAACACTTCAGTTTCCTTATTTCAAAAGCGAGATTTGAGGGTGTTTCCAATAATCGTGTACGAACCCTCCCTCCAAACCTTTGTATCTGCCCACTTGGTGGTATTGCAGACAGTAATGAAAATGAAATGTCGACGTTGGTAGAGTGATGTACCCGTGGATTACCCAATCCACAGATGGTTTTTCAGCAATGGTGAAAGGTAATCTCTCTAATTTCTCTATTTGTAACATAGTTTATGTTGCATCTTTCATTGCTATGAGTATTTATTGTTTCCTAAGGTGGTATGGGAAAAACAAATTTGTGAGGAGAACAATGGGAGAGCTAGGGAGGCAAGGGTGCGTCCGTATCCCCTGTAGTATATATGAGATCAATCAAAAGTGGACAGACCCATTGGTGTTGGTACGAACACTGGCAAGCAGTGCTTGGGAACCCACTAGGTGAGTAAAAGGCCCCTCACACACCAACCTAGTTGGTGTCATGCTTCATCATAGGGGCCCCAACCGGGTGGCCGAGCGCCTCCCGGTTGTGCTGCAACGCCTGACTACAGCGGAGCTGGTGTGGTGTGATAGTGTGATATTGTGAAAAATTAAAAATATCTCTGAGAATCCTTGCCGGGGGAACTTTAATGGTGGCGGCTCAGGATATATTAAAATTACAAATTATGTGTAGTAACTAAGAAAAGGAATTAGATTTCGTAGTTAACTATGTGTGTGGTCTACATGTTTCAGCCCGCTTAAAAAGTGTGTGGGGCTTTCTTCAGGACCAGGAAGTGCAGTGAATGGCAAAATAGTGCCACGTGAGTAGTGAAAAGAGAAAAAGAGGGTAATTTACCTACACACTCGCTAAGGTGTGTGGAAGCGATATCAGCTCATTGGCAGACACCGCAGCGAAAAACCTGTGGGAAAGAAAACAATACACAGACATAGATGCAAAAGAGATGCTGTAATACGTAACAATTATAAAATGCAATCTTTGACTGACTGTGAAGAGCAATCTTACAGGGCAGGTGGTCGTACAGATGGTAACACACACGTGGTGACATGCGGCTATTGGCTAGTGCTTCATATGATCAGATGTTAGGGTGGGCGGAGTGCGCCCTTGGTGAGCTAATGGTGAGGCCAGCAAGGAGCGTGTGGGTCGCTCTCGTGAGGAGTGGCAGGCAACTGTAAGCCCGTGATGGCGTGTGGCCACAGGCTAGGGTAGTCGGGCTCGAATGAGCGAGGGCGAGACTAGAATATTCAGATAAACTGTGCGTGTGCCAAGTAAACTATAGGGCACACTGTATAGAAAAGGGGCGATTACCCTTGAGTGGCGCTCTGCAATTGTGTGCTCAAAGTCAAAGCAAGAAGACAAAGGGAAAATATATTACACTATGGCTGAGTATTGTTCGCCGATCAGGAAGGGGAGGAGTGCGCTCCTCCTGACACAGAATCTGTGAAGGAACGGTACAGGGTCAAAACAGGGTGGGTATAGTAGTTAGAAGTCCGGCAATGCCAGGATTTGTTAGCGCGCGTCACCTTACTTGGTCTGAGAGCAGCACCCGCTTGGCACCTACTGAGGTCTCCCGGCTCCTGGATGGTGTGGAGTCGAGGACTGTCGGGGATTTTAAGGAGGCGGGGGCCATGGCGTACGTGCTGTCTGTCTGGTGATCGCGCTAGGGGCCAGGCAGGCTGCGCAAGCGTGTGTGCGAGGCATTGATTCGCTAGAGAGAAAGCGAATACAGGTGATCGCGTGAGGGACAAGGCTAGCTGCGCATGCGTGCGTACCAGAAACTGAATCACTACGCTAATGCGTGTGTCAGGGATGCTGTTACCGTGCGTGTGCGCACAGGCAAACGAACTGAGTGTGCTGTACAGCGTGTTTGCCAGAAGTGTCAAATGATTAAGGCTTCCAAAATGAGTGGGGCGTCAGTGCCCCTACTGGAAATATTTTAGATATCTGCCCAGTGTGTACTAGGGAATGAATAAGACTGCCATGTAGTGTGTGGCGTCAGTGCCCCTACTGGGATAGTGTTTAGGTATGTGCCAAGTATATTCAGGGGCACAGGGGATTGATGTGAAAAGGCGGACTTATAGTGGCATAGTGGCTACGATGTTAATGGGTGCAACAGCTACGGTAGAAGCGGCGTCTGAGCCCCTGATGGGGATGATGGGAGTGACAGTCACACGGTTAAGGTCTCCTTAGGCTGTTCCAAGGGATATTGTCGTTCAGCCCATTGAGGTGGCTGGAAAGGCGATAGATCCATCTTTGCTCTTGTTCAAATAGGCGGTTCTGGATATTGGGTAAATTGTTGTCCAGGGCTTCCACAACGACCCATCTCATATCGTTGGTGGTATGGCCCTTCTCCATGAAATGATTTGTCATTTTGGTGATGTTCTTTTTACAACGTATCGTGCTGCGATGCTCGCAAATCCTGGTTTTTACCTTCCGAGTGGTCATGCCAATGTAGACAAGATTGCATGGGCACGTTATGCGGTACACCACATTTTCTGTATTGCAATTCGTGTGTTTACGAAGCTCCCATACTTTGCCAGGTTCTAGGTGTAGGCTTTTAGTTGTTTCTGTGATGTGGCAAACGCTACAGTTGCCACAGGGGAAATGTCCTTTGATGTTGGGCAGACCCCAGGCGTTCAAGACCGTGTTGGTAGGTCTCGGAAGGGGAAGAGGTCTTGTGGACACTACAGTGTCTTTGATGGTGCGTGCTCTCTTGTTCGATAGGAGTGGGGGTTCCCAGTTGAGTTTGCCTGTATTGAGTATTTTCCAATTCCTTTTGATGATCTGGGCGACTTTAGGTGTCACTGTATTGTAGGTGGTGACACATGTCAGTGGGGGATTGGTGGGTTCCTTAATGAGGTTATCCAAGAGGCCATCACGATTTTGATTCCTGGCCCTTTTGTTCGCAGTCTTGGTTATCTTTTTGGGGTAGCCACGTTGGTGTAGTTTCTCACAGAGGTCACTGGCTTGTATTTTATAGTCTTTGATCTCACTGCAATTCCTCCGAAGGCGGAGGAACTGGCCGTATGGGAGATTCTCACAGAGAACCCGTGGATGGAAACTGGTGAAGTGCAGTAGGGAGTTCCGGGCTGTAGGTTTAAAGTGTGTCTTGCTCGTGAGGCCTCCCGAGGTTGCCTGTATGTCCAAATCAAGAAAGGTGGTCTTGTGCCTGTCTGCGTTATGTGTGAATCTGAGATTAGGGTCACATGTGTTAATCCATTCGCAGAACAAGGCCAGGGACTCATGTGATCCCTCCCAAATTAGGAGGATGTCATCAATGTATCGCCTATAAAACTTGATTTGCGGAATGCGTGGTGTGCTGTTGTTGAGAAGGTGTTTGGTCTCAAAATTGAATACGTACAGGCCTGCTATGCTGGGGGCGAAAACGCTCCCCATAGAAGTGCCGTACTTCTGTAAGTACAATTTGCCCTGGTACTCAAAGTAGTTTTCCTTGAGTGCTAAGGTGGCGCATGTCAGTATGAACGAGCGTGGGGTTTTGTGTTGCCAATTGGAGTCTCTTAGAGCCTCTTCTAGTACTCTCAGTGTGTCGTCTTGGGGAAGGCTAGTGTAAAGGCTTTCCACGTCAAGTGATACAAGAAAGGAGGTGTTGGGGTCGTAGTTCACGTCTGCTAGTAGTCCTAGTAGGTCCTTGGTGTCTTTGAGATACGTACTGGTGGATTGGACCAGTGGTTGCAGGAAGTAGTCACAAAAGCGTGACAGGGGTTCAAGTAGTGACCCAATGCCTGAAACAATCGGGCGTCCAGGAGGGGGGTTTTTGTTTTTATGGATTTTAGGGACTATGTAGAAATACGGAATTTTGTCTTGTGTAGTGGTAAGGAATTTTGCCTCATTCTGAGATATGTGACCAGAGGTTTCTGCATCATCCACTGTGGTTTTGATGCGGGTTTTCAAGGTGGGCGTTGGGTCACGAGTGAGTAACTCGTAGTTTTTGGTGTCGTTTAGTAGGCGTTCACATTCCTGATGGTAATCTTCTTTGTTAAGTATAACCGTACCACCCCCTTTGTCTGCCGGTTTGATTATGATATCTGTATTGTTTTTCAAAGACATGAGAGCCATACGTTCTGCTTTGCTGGTGTTCTGGAACGTGTGAGGTTCTTTGAGTGCTTCTATTTCTTTATACACTGTCTGTTCGTATACCATGATCTCTGGTGGTATGGAGCAAGGTGGAGGCATGAATGTGGATTTAACCCTGAGGGTGGTGTCCCCCTGGTCTTCCGGATCGGTGGTAATCGGTGTGTTTTCAAAGAAGGCCTTAAGTTTGATTTTGCGGAAAAATTCGGCAAGCTCAGTAGTGTCCACAAGACCTCTTCCCCTTCCGAGACCTACCAACACGGTCTTGAACGCCTGGGGTCTGCCCAACATCAAAGGACATTTCCCCTGTGGCAACTGTAGCGTTTGCCACATCACAGAAACAACTAAAAGCCTACACCTAGAACCTGGCAAAGTATGGGAGCTTCGTAAACACACGAATTGCAATACAGAAAATGTGGTGTACCGCATAACGTGCCCATGCAATCTTGTCTACATTGGCATGACCACTCGGAAGGTAAAAACCAGGATTTGCGAGCATCGCAGCACGATACGTTGTAAAAAGAACATCACCAAAATGACAAATCATTTCATGGAGAAGGGCCATACCACCAACGATATGAGATGGGTCGTTGTGGAAGCCCTGGACAACAATTTACCCAATATCCAGAACCGCCTATTTGAACAAGAGCAAAGATGGATCTATCGCCTTTCCAGCCACCTCAATGGGCTGAACGACAATATCCCTTGGAACAGCCTAAGGAGACCTTAACCGTGTGACTGTCACTCCCATCATCCCCATCAGGGGCTCAGACGCCGCTTCTACCGTAGCTGTTGCACCCATTAACATCGTAGCCACTATGCCACTATAAGTCCGCCTTTTCACATCAATCCCCTGTGCCCCTGAATATACTTGGCACATACCTAAACACTATCCCAGTAGGGGCACTGACGCCACACACTACATGGCAGTCTTATTCATTCCCTAGTACACACTGGGCAGATATCTAAAATATTTCCAGTAGGGGCACTGACGCCCCACTCATTTTGGAAGCCTTAATCATTTGACACTTCTGGCAAACACGCTGTACAGCACACTCAGTTCGTTTGCCTGTGCGCACACGCACGGTAACAGCATCCCTGACACACGCATTAGCGTAGTGATTCAGTTTCTGGCACGCACGCATGCGCAGCTAGCCTTGTCCCTCACGCGATCACCTGTATTCGCTTTCTCTCTAGCGAATCAATGCCTCGCACACACGCTTGCGCAGCCTGCCTGGCCCCTAGCGCGATCACCGGACAGACAGCACGTACGCCATGGCCCCCGCCTCCTTAAAATCCCCGACAGTCCTCGACTCCACACCATCCAGGAGCCGGGAGACCTCAGTAGGTGCCAAGCGGGTGCTGCTCTCAGACCAAGTAAGGTGACGCGCGCTAACAAATCCTGGCATTGCCGGACTTCTAACTACTATACCCACCCTGTTTTGACCCTGTACCGTTCCTTCACAGATTCTGTGTCAGGAGGAGCGCACTCCTCCCCTTCCTGATCGGCGAACAATACTCAGCCATAGTGTAATATATTTTCCCTTTGTCTTCTTGCTTTGACTTTGAGCACACAATTGCAGAGCGCCACTCAAGGGTAATCGCCCCTTTTCTATACAGTGTGCCCTATAGTTTACTTGGCACTCGCACAGTTTATCTGAATATTCTAGTCTCGCCCTCGCTCATTCGAGCCCGACTACCCTAGCCTGTGGCCACACGCCATCACGGGCTTACAGTTGCCTGCCACTCCTCACGAGAGCGACCCACACGCTCCTTGCTGGCCTCACAATTAGCTCACCAAGGGCGCACTCCGCCCACCCTAACATCTGATCATATGAAGCACTAGCCAATAGCCGCATGTCACCACGTGTGTGTTACCATCTGTACGACCACCTGCCCTGTAAGATTGCTCTTCACAGTCAGTCAAAGATTGCATTTTATAATTGTTACGTATTACAGCATCTCTTTTGCATCTATGTCTGTGTATTGTTTTCTTTCCCACAGGTTTTTCGCTGCGGTGTCTGCCAATGAGCTGATATCGCTTCCACACACCTTAGCGAGTGTGTAGGTAAATTACCCTCTTTTTCTCTTTTCACTACTCACGTGGCACTATTTTGCCATTCACTGCACTTCCTGGTCCTGAAGAAAGCCCCACACACTTTTTTAAGCGGGCTGAAACATGTAGACCACACACATAGTTAACTACGAAATCTAATTCCTTTTCTTAGTTACTACACATAATTTGTAATTTTAATATATCCTGAGCTGCCACCATTAAAGTTCCCCCGGCAAGGATTCTCAGAGATATTTTTAATTTTTCACAATATCACACTATCACACCACACCAGCTCCGCTGTAGTCAGGCGTTGCAGCACAACCGGGAGGCGCTCGGCCACCCGGTTGGGGCCCCTATGATGAAGCATGACACCAACTAGGTTGGTGTGTGAGGGGCCTTTTACTCACCTAGTGGGTTCCCAAGCACTGCTTGCCAGTGTTCGTACCAACACCAATGGGTCTGTCCACTTTTGATTGATCTCACAAAAACAAATTTGTAACATTAATATATCACCATGGCACACAACCAGAACGTAGTGTTTGCAGTGGCAAGCTCAATAGCAGAACAGACCTAAGCTGTGATTGCCCATGTTGTAATGCGGACATATCTTGTTGAATAATGTCTATTGCTGATGATACTATATTTCACAAGGAATACATTCTAGAGGAAAAGGTGCTCATACCATTGTCAACCACTGCTGGAGCCTTTTCTAAATTGGCCCTATCAATTTTGCACAGTCTTTCAGCAGTCTCCTGGTGAGAAACTTTACATATTTCATTGTATATTGCATATAAGAAGCATTTTATATGTGGTTTTAGAGGGCCTTATAAAAAGTCCCTGTGTTCCAAGTCATCAGACAGAAGGGACAAGTATTGTTTCACCTGAGACAGTGTCGAGGTTATTAGTCAATCAAAGCACAACTTCCCAATCTGTAGGCTGTCACCGCCCTTGAGTGTTCTGACTGCAAATAACGCATGAATTGAAACGTTGCACAGACAGCTGGGAAACAAAAGAGGCAGAATATATCAGCTTGGTGCTGCTCAGCATATTTATCTTTGCAGGTAATGGTGCAATCCTATAACTATAAGTGGCAGGGTCAGATGCATCATAACCAGAAAAATAAGCCAAATTATGTGCAAACGTTTTTGAACTACCCTGTTGTGGTGTAGAGTAATGTTCCCATTGTGCATTTAGAGTACTTGCTTTATGCAGGAAATGACAACCATAATGTTGAAACCGAAACATTTCATCATAATTAGATGTACCTTCATACAATTCATTAGTCGAAAACACAGAAGAATGCTCTGGATCTTCAAGCGTTTCATGCACTGTATCAATGTCCCAATCGTCAGAAACAGTATTAGAGGTAATGACATCATTCAATGATACTTTAAACAGGTATGGAACTTGTATAAATTCAGGGAGGCCATACACATCATAACATACCCTATCCCAAGCACTCCCATCAGGAACCGGAACAGCTGAAATGCTATTCCAAAGGACCAGGAAAAGTAAAAAAATTGTAATCCAAAGCAATAAAATATGTCCTATTCAGCCAAAGATAGAAGACTCACACTTTCAGACTAAACAATATAGGTGGCAGTGGTGGGGGATCAGATTAATCTGAAGAGAAATCATCAAAGTTGATGAAGTAGCCAGAGGCCGTCTGATCTATTTTTGGCAACTTATTGGGTTTAGTAGAACTGGGAGATGACTCGATCTGTAGTAAGATGACATATACAGTATTCTTGTCAGGATTCCAAATTGAAATCTGTGTTTCTGTATTAGTTGACTTTACAGTGGTTGTTGTTATAGCAACAGGTAAAAGGCATACTTCATTGTTGTTTATTGTTGTCTCTCGTTGGAGAGTGGATGCTTCATTAATTATTAAAGCTTCCACCTGAACTTCCTGTATGGTAGCGGGAGGAGCCAGGGAGCTACTCAGGAGCCCAAGTGGCTAAGGTTTGAGAAATGGCCTGATATTATTGTTTGATCAGAACAATGGAGACTAATTTTGGGTCTTTGTGACCAGCAAGAGGTGGAAGAAGTATATTTCTGGTACCTTCAATAGCCAGGACAGGTATAGGCTCTCTGTAAGATGGCCCAAATTAGCTGCTGCTTTGTTCATTCCGGAAGCTGTTAAGTTCCTGTAAAACAGCCAAACGTTCATGGATGTCAAATTGTGTTTCCTTCGTCACTGTGCTGGGATTGTCGAGGTCTGGGACCCATATCTTTACCCCAAACAGAATTTCATAAGGAGTCTGACCACACAGGGATTTTCTAGGCAGGTTATTGAGTGCCTTCTGGACCCAATAGATGTGATGGACCCAGCTGCGACCTGAGATTAGTACCCTAGCCATTAAAGACTTCTTTAAGTCACAGTTTTTCCTCTCCACTACTGAATTTCCCTCAGGATTGTAGGGGGAAGAGAAATGCAGGGTCACACTCAAACTTCCCATGGCCTCATTGTTAGCCCTAGAGCTAAACGCCAGACCCTGGTCGGACTGGAATATGCCTACTCCATATGTCCAGATAAAAACTTGCAGATCCTTTATAACAGTTCAGCCCTAGACCGACCACTGTGGTCATACCCACAGGATTAGAGAGCAGGAATCCACTGCTACCAATATGTACTTGTAAGCCCCATCAGATGACAAAGGGCCGCAATGGTCCAAATAATCACAAGCCCGAGTCTTGTTCAGTAGAAGTGTTGGTGGTGGACGTACCGTGGTGGAACCCTTCATCTGCTGGCAGATGTTGCATTTAAAAATGAAGTCCTTGGTCTGTTTGTAAAGACCTGGCCACCAGTAGTGTTGCTGCAAGAATGAAATTAAAGCGTCCACCCCTGAATTTGCATGAGCAAGACCCTTGTGTGCAGCTAGAATTAGACCCATCAGTGTTTGGTATTACTCTATCTCCCACTCCAGGAATGTGAGCATATAGAATAAATAGTAATTGAGTACTTGAGGGGAAAGTCTTTCGGCAGGTGAGTGTCGTTACAAGCAGCGTTGGCAGCCACCATGATGTGTCTGTCTATCCTCGTATATGAACGAGTAATTGCAGCAACTGCAGCAGAATGAACTGTTTCTTTCGCCGCTTCATCAGGCATAAAATTCCCTGCAACATGTACTTGAGCACGCTGATGACTCAATGTGTATATTACATGAGTCAATGGCAAGAAATCTTTCAGGTTTGCCACCTGTTCCCAAAGCATTTTGTGCTTGATTGTGCAACCCTTTGAATCTCTGAATCCATTCTGGCTCCAAAAGTGTAGATATTCTTATAAGACTGGACACAATATTATGAATCACACACGATGTGTGGGGAATCCTAAGATCCATATTCTTCAGTGCCAGGGACAAGGGTAAGATTTAAATCGGACCCCAAAGGAGAGCAGGTTGGATGCAAATGCCCTGTTTGTGGTTTATCCCAGTCACAAAGCTATCAGACAGTGCCCCACTCCACCAAAATCCATGATGCCAGGAACTTTCTTCCCTTAGTCAGAGCCCCCGGGCACTTCCAGAGGTGTGGCTATGACAATGGGCAAACACACCCTTGTTATCACTCTCCCCCTTCCACTGGGTTTGGAGCCAAGCTGACTAGAGAGAGCCAAGCTGACTAGAGGGACAGTTTAAGTCTCTTTGAAGAGTAAACAGTCTTTGGGCACATCCCAGGCCATCATGTAAAGGGAATGTCAACATATCCTCTCAGTCAAGCCTTATGTCCTCTTGCTGGGAATAATCCACATCTCACCACAGGAGAGCCATCAACAATCAGCTAACAATTGAATAGTGCAGAAAGGCCACCTGATGTTTAGGCAGGGAAGGAAGCTTTTCTAAAAGTACTCTTTGCAACATAGTTAGTCAAAAAAGGGGAGCTCATTTGTATTGTTTTCAGTACCTGCCAGAGAGTCCGGGAGTGCCTGGAGATGTTTCATAGTCGCCCAATCCAGGATTTGCATTTCACCACTGGGGGCTGCAAGGACTACACCTCCTAGCAGCGTTAGTGGCGCGCTCGCCGCATCTGTCATCGATCGCACCAGGAGGTGCATTTAAGGAGGTCAGGGCTCCCGCAGCGCCGGAGCTAATTTGTATTGTTTCCAGTACCTGCCAGAGAGCCCGGGAGTGCTTGGAGATGTGTTTCATAGCTGCCCAAGCCGGGATTTGCATTTCACCACCGAGGGCCGCGAGGACTACACCTCCTGGCAGCATTAGCGGCCCGCTCGCCGCACCTGTCATCAATTGCACCAGGAGGTGCATTTAAGGAGGTCAGGGCTCCCGCAGCATGGGACACACGGGGGCAAAGCCCGGGTTAAGGGTGGACCTGTCTGCGCCCGTCAGAGGCCGAAGGAGGCCGGGCTGGGCCAGGTTATCAACATCCCTAAATTGCATCAGACTCAGACTCAATCAGTGTGGTCTTCAGAAGGTATTGTGACATTACCTTTGTTAGGATTGAATCTATACTAAGGAGGGGGGCTAAAATTAACAGGTTAAAATCGGGAAACAGCCAAGGGGTAGTGTGGACCCTGGACGCTTTCTTATTGTGGGCTGAATCTGCACTCAGCCACAAAATTGAACTCACCGAGCGCAGATTGTCCCTGGAGCTACAAAACCCTCATAATCAACCTGCTCTTAATGTCCCTCTGTATGTCCCTGCCCCACAAACGGGTTTGGAAGTTGCTCCATCACAAAGCAGTATGTCACAATCATCAGGTCTTGAAATTGAAATTATTAACGCTTCAAATATAAATGAAAATCTGATATCTCAGTAACGCCAAAAGTTGTCTTCTCGGGGTCAAAAAGCTAAGATCAACCATGGGAGTAGTCTTGCTCCACCGACAAAGAAAAGGAAGGGGCAGGCAGCAAATAAACAAAATAAGCAAAGTTACACTCTGCCTAAACCCTGCGGACCTAGGAGTAAACTTGTTGACACAGAGCATAATCAGGGGATAACTAAAGCACTAGCATCAGCTGCAGTGGAAGGGGTATCACTGGCAGTATCACCTAGTCGGGAGAGGAAAGCCTTCTTGGAAAAATTAGAATTTGTGATTTCAGCTCATCTGGATCCGATATTGCTAAAGCTCACTGAAATTGAGGCAAGGTTAGCGAATCTAGAAAAAACAGCATCCAGTGCCTCCTTAATTCCTGCAGCTCACGGGGAGAATCGGGCTGAGGATGCCACTGTGAAGGGGGCTGTGATGCACCCCGAACTACCAATAAGACCTGCTGGTCTGCCCCTACCAAAGGTAGCATGCTCTCCTTTGAATGGCACCGAGACTCTGCAACAGATGGAAGGCCCGTCCCATAGGAACACCCAGATAGCTCATGCCCCAATAAGCACTCAAGCCCATAAAGCCCATAAAGCAAGCAATGATCAAGCTGAGAGACCCGATACAGAAGTATTATAGAAGGCTGGCCTTCAGATCGAAGACCCCTTAGTGGCCCACATTCTAACCTGCATTTACCCCCAGAAGCTACCCCATATATTGTAGTGCTAGCCAACGTTCCTTCACTGCTGCCCAGGGATATTGAGCACTGGTCCACACTGAGGAACAAATCTGTACACTTATTGAATGCAAGGACAGGCATCAATAATAGATTGTTATTCTCTGAATTTAAGATGGCGAGCAGGACTTGGTGGGTGGGGAAATCTAATAAGACACTCCCTGGAGACTGTATTACATTAACTTTCAGCTCCCCAGGTTTGGTCAGAACAATACTAGAAAGGATGGATGATTATTCTGCTACTGTAATAGGAATCTCCATTCCACCTTTGGGGTTCTTCTATCAGCCACCCAGACCACAATGGCAAATAGTGGAAGATAATATATGTGCATGGGCGAAATCACATCCCCAGCGACCCCCCCCCTGGATCCACCAAAAATCGTTTTGAAGTTCTGAGCGGACTTGCAGACATAGACTGACTAACACCAAACTTGGGAAAACCAGGGGAAAATGTCATTTTAGACAATGCCTCAAAGATTGATCCCCATAAATCAGATAGTACAGGAGCCTCCCCTCTTATATTAGACCACGAGAACAGCCCATACTCACCGCTGCACCGGTATAATGATAGTGTAGGTTGTGGGCTCGGATACAGCTATTTTGCCAGAAGTTCTAGTCACTATGCATTCTGAAGGTAGTCTCAAAGGGTGGGAATCTTAATACCCCTCGACTCAGGCTTATCTCATGGAACATTGCGGGTATTTCAACAAAACTAGCAGATGAGGCTTGGGTTCAATATGTAACTTCAATAACTTCCTACACCTCTGAGGCGGAAGCCGGAGGGCAGAATCACTCGTGTTTTTAAAAATTGTATTTGTGCTTTTACATGATTTCAAACTTACCTAACTCCTTTACTGAGGCTGACAGCACCTAAAGCCTACCAGGGCACCCCACGAGCAGCGGAGCTAGCGCTGCATCGCGGGATAGACAGTGAAAGGGCCGCCATCGCTGCTTCACGAGGCCACGCCCATCTCTCTGGCCACACCCACTCCCCCGCCTATATCTAAGTGCTGACTGAAAGCGCTGGTGATTACTTCCTACACCTCTGAGGCGGAAGCCGGAGGGCAGAATCACTCGTGTTTTTAAAAATTGTATTTGTGCTTTTACATGATTTCAAACTTACCTAACTCCTTTACTAAAGCTGACAGCACCTAAAGCCTACCAGGGCACCCCACGAGCAGCGGAGCTAGCGCTGCATCGCGGGATAGACAGTGAAAGGGCCGCCATCGCTGCTTCGCGAGGCCACGCCCATCTCTCTGGCCACGCCCACTCCCCCGCCTATATCTAAGCGCTGACTGAAAGCGCTGGTGATTACTTCCTACACCTCTGAGGCGGAAGCCGGAGGGCAGAATCACTCGTGTTTTTAAAAATTGTATTTGTGCTTTTACATGATTTCAAACTTACCTAACTCCTTTACTGAGGCTGACAGCACCTAAAGCCTACCAGGGCACCCCACGAGCAGCGGAGCTAGCGCTGCATCGCGGGATAGACAGTGAAAGGGCCGCCATCGCTGCTTCGCGAGGCCACGCCCATCTCTCTGGCCACACCCACCCTCTCCCCAAATGTGCCATCCTCGCAAGCGCAGCGGACGAGCGCAGCGGGAGCGCCGTTTGCGCGCCGAAGGCGCGCATAGGGCAAGCTCGTCTGCGCTCGTCCGCGCCGAGGACGGGCCAACGGCCACCCCCCCTGCAACTTCAGCTCCACGGCCTTCTACGGACACGGTGAGACTAACCTATTCCACCGATGAATTACTACAACTGAGACATCTAGCGGACCAACCGCATATACCCCCGTATTTAAGCTACTCTAATCACATCTTAGGTCCACTCTTATGTCCGACTTGCATCAAACGTTCCGGGAAACCTCCAACAAATAACTTACCTTCAATTCAAGCAGCGTTAATAAACGCCAGATCCCTCCCCAAACACAAAACAGAAATCGCCGACTTGATCGACGCGCACAAACTGGACCGACTGTTTGTCACCGAGACATGGGGCGATGACGCCTCAGGACCCGATTTTGCAGAAGCCACTCCAATCAACTATAATGTTTGTAGACTAGACAGACCAATAAAAAGAGGTGGCGGCACTGCCATAATTTATAAAAGCCACTTCAAACTCTCGACTAAACCATATACATGCCCAGAATATGAGTCTCTCACATTTACTCTAGTCCTATCAGCAAAATCATCCTTCAAGGGAATGCTGATCTACCGCCCTCCAGGGTCAAGAGCTAAGTTCCTAGCTAACATAGGTAGTCTAATCGAAGCAGTCGCCGACGCCCCTCATTTTACGCTACTAGGTGACTTCAATTTTCACCTTGAGACTTCGAATAACCACGATACCACGCAACTTCTTGCAGACCTTGAAGCTGCAGGCCTAATACAACTTATTAACTCCCCGACTCATCAGGCAGGTCACACATTAGATGGTATATTTACCAACAGTCCTCTTGTAAATATCACCCAAATAATTCCACTAATCTGGACAGACCACTCAGCTATTTGTTTTACAGTGCAAATAAACTCCACCAAACCAAGCCGCACTGTACCAGCCCGTTCAACATACAGAGACTGGAAAAACATTAACATAACACAATTAGCAGAGATGATACAGGATAATTATATTCCCAATGAGCATGACCCTACCAAAGCATCCGCAAACTACCTGACAAACCTATACACGGCCTGTAATAAGCTAGCCCCACTTAACTCATCACACCGAAACAGGAAAATACCTTCAGCCCCATGGTTCACTGAGGCCCTACGCATGCAGAAACAATACTGCAGGAACCTCGAAAGACAATGGCGTCGCAACTACAGCCCTGCAGACAAATCCAACTATAAAAATGCCCTCGCCATCTACAAAAGAGCGATAATCACTGAAAAAAGCCATTACTTTATCACTCAAATCAATCAGGCAAAAAACTCGTCAGGAGAACTATTCAGGGTAGTTACCACTCTATCCAACCCCCCGACGCCGCCCTTAGAAGGCTCTCAATCACTGGCAGATGCCTTGGCCAGCTTCTTCGAGGAAAAAGTCAGTTCCATCTTCCAGACTTTCTCACGCTCTGCCCCCCTACCTTCTTCGAGTCCTCCCCTTACGAGCACTCAGCCAACTTTACTATCTTTCAACGCCGTGGATAAGGATCACATTCAACGTTTGGTAGCCAGCACTAAATCCGGCTCCCCCCTCGACCCATGTCCCCCTTCCATTCTCAACCGCATACCGGAAGCAATTTCCCCTTCGTTGTCTACCATATGCAATGCTATGTTCGCAACAGGTATATATCCCTCAGTCTGGAAAGAGGTGATTATAAAGCCATTGCTGAAAAAACCAACGCTAGACCCTCTTATCCCAGCAAGCTATAGACCCATCGCCTGTCTCCCATTTCCAGCAAAGATTTTTGAAAAGTCCATGAACATGCAGCTATCAAAATACATCAACGACAACAATCTGCTAGATGACACACAGTTCGGTTTTAGGCAGGGACACGGGACAGAGACGGCATTACTGAAAGCTGCAGACGAAATCAGAACAACCATGGACAAGGGAGGATCAGCAGTCTTGATACTCCTTGATCTCTCCGCTGCATTTGACACGGTCGATCATATCACCTTGATCGACCGTGTCGCAGCTCTGGGAATAGGAGGAACAGCTAAAAATCTGATTGCTTCGTTCCTCGCCAATCGTCCACAGACTGTCAAAATGGGTAACTTCACCTCCCAGACCTTCTCACTCCCCTGCGGCGTTCCACAGGGCTCCTCACTAAGTCCGACGCTTTTTAATATCTATGTATCGGACTTGGCGAGGGTGATAAAATCTTATGGTATTGCCCTTACCACGTACGCCGATGACACGCAACTAGTACTATCGGTGTACAATAATGGAGCTAGCGTGGCAGCCAACTTTCAGGAGGGAATGAAGGCAATAAGCTCCTGGATGTCATCAAACTGTCTTAAACTTAACTCTGATAAAACGGAGGTGATGACATTCGGGAGCTTGAAACCAGCATGGTCCCCACAATGGTGGCCACCGGAGTTGGGATCTCCCCCCCCAACCGGTGGTTAAGGTCCGCAACCTGGGAGTCACCTTTGACAACAAACTGACTTTCCACCATCACACCAATGCTGTTGTATCATCTGCATTCTACACCCTCAAAAAAATCAAGAAACTCCTTCCTTATCTACCACAGTCAGCCGGCAAAACACTTATCAGTACTTTAGTGTTTTCTAAAACGGATTACTGCAACTCTCTGCTTCTTAATGCTCAGGAAGGAGTCCTCAACAAACTCCAGACCGTGCAAAACGCGGCTGCCAGAACCTTACTCTCTATTTCCAAATTCACATCTGTCTCCCATCACATCAAAGAGCTCCACTGGCTCCCAATCAGGAGCCGAATAAAATTTAAGGCCCTTTGCATAGCCTATAAGACCCTTAACCACCCAGGGCCTAAGTTCCTAAAAGAAGCTCTACGCCCATTGGAGCATCGCAGAACCCTTCGATCCTCCACAGCTTTCATGCTGTCTGTCCCTCGGACAAAAAAGGCCACTTGGGGAGACAGGTGCTTCACTACAGCCACTGCTAAATTGTGGAACAGCCTCCCACTGCACATCAAAACCGCCCCCACGCTCCTTAAATTCCGAAAAAACCTCAAGACATGGCTTTTCTCCTCTGCCTAACCACCTCGTCAAAGTGTAGGAAGTTCTGTGATCACTAGCGCCGAGACACCTGTATGGGTATTTGCGCGCTTTAAAAATAGCAAAAAATAAAATAAAATAAATAAATAAAATAAAGACGTTTGATATTATCTGTGCCCAGGAAACTTGGTGCAGGGATGATGTTACCATGGACAAATACTGTTCATTTAATGTCCAGGCAACACCATCACCTGCCAGGAGGGCAAAAGGAGGCCTATTGACCCTGATTTTTGTTCAATATGAGTCACTAATGATAGAAAATATAACAAGCTCTCCCTGGTACCAGCTTATTTTGATTTCTAACCTAATTAACCTCACACTATTATTGATTCATTGGTACTACAATATTTTTGACCCACAAAACTGTGGGGTTATAAACACCCTTAAAGAGGAAATTGACAAAGTCGCGGGGAGATTTTTCCCATTATGCAAATTATGGGTTGGTGATTTTAATTGCACTCCATGTCAGCACAGTATGCATAAAATATGTGGGATTGTAGACATCGTAGATCAACCTTTGTCACACTTTAAGCATAGCCCACAGGGTGAAGCATTAAATGCTATCATTGTAGTAAATGAATTATGCATGATTGACACCCTGGTTAGTACTCCTTCTGCCCAGCTTCCAACTTATCAAGGTGGTGGAAGAGTAGGTACAATTGATTTTATGCTGATTTTTAATAAATATGCATGCCTTGTAGATAGTTTTGCGGTAGAACCAAACCCTGCTAGCGACCATAATCCCATTACTGCTTCCATACATGCTATCGCACATAAGAGTACGTGTGATGTTTACCAACTAAAACATAATCGCAACCAGGGGGTCAGGTTAAAATGGAGCACAATAAATCCTGCAAAATTTGAGGACACGATCATAAAAGCAAACTTAAGTAAAATCATGACATGCTTAGCAAATGACTCCCATCCAGACTCTATAATTCAATGTTTTGAATCTATTTGTGAAGATGTGGCAAAAAATCTAACTATAACAGTGAGGAGTCGGGACTTACCGGAAGTAAGATGGTTTAATGCTGAATGTTCAAAAGCGTGCAAAGACTTGAAGAAAGCTTTGCATGCAGTCCCGCGCGATAGGGCCCTGATCAAGACTGCTAGACAGACCAACAAAAGTATTATTAAGTGCAGGAAGGATGATCTAAGAAGAATGGCCTGGGAAGACCTTGAAAGAGCTAGCGCTCTCAAGGATTCCAAGAGTTTTTGGGAAGTTATAAATTGTCCCCTCTTCTCCAACGAAGGAGTATGTATTCAACTATGACTGGGGAAGCCTAGAAGTCTCCCTTTTTTAGCATATTTAACCCAAAAGGCGTCCCATTACAAGAGCAAAGGGATGAAATAGCTATTAACTTACAAACCGCATGTCAACTTAGTTCATCCCTGTCCTAAAATGAGGTTGAGGACGGCCTAGCAAAGGGCATTTCTGCAAAAGCCCCAGGTCCAGATGGGATGCCTATGGATTTATTTAAAAGTACCCTCAACTCTGGGACCCCCTGATGCTAAATGTTTTTAAAGCAGTCAGAGTGGGTCGTATCCCATTATCATGGAGAAACGCAGTGGTAGTCCCGATCTTGAAAAAAGGCAACAGGAATGACCCCTCACGCTATAGGCCAATCTCCCTAATAGACTCTACGTGCAACGTTATGGGGAGGGTAATCCTTGCTCGTTTGGAGTCATGGGCCAATGCCTCTGGATTAATATCAACTACTCAATACGGCTTCTGACGGGGGATGGGAACAAATGAACAGTGCTTCAACTTGTCCTTGATTATGGGCAAGTATATGAAGACCAGGAAGGGGTCGATCCACCTGGCCTTCATGAACTTCTCAAGTTATTTCGATACTGTGAACAGGGGGAAGTTGTGGACACTGATGGAAAATATGGGTTTTGAAGAACCCCTCATTACCCTGCTTCGTAGGCTACATGCGTCTACCACTGTACCTATTTGTTTTGGCCCTGTAGGTGAGGAGACTAAGCCCATTACTTCCACCGAGTGGGTACGTCAGGTTTGCATCCTGGCCCCTTTCCTATTCCTAATATATACAAATGGATTAGAATCATTCCTGTTAAAACAGCAATTATACTTCCCAACCATAGAAGGTAAACAGGTTCCATTGCTGTCTTATGCAGACGATACAGTCTTGATGACTTTAATGGCCAATAGCCTCCAAAAATGTTTGAACGCTTTTACCAAATTCATGATGGAATTGGACCTAAAGGTTAATTTTAGCAAATCATTTGTTATGGTATGCGGCCCTAAACAGACAAAAACAAAAACATTTATCGTTAAGGGAAAACTATTGATAAGGTGCCAAATTTTAGTTACCTTGGGAATGTTTTTAATAACAAATTAAATTGGGATAATCTAATTGTGGCTAGGAGCCAACATACCAGCAGATTAATTAAGGGGCTTTTTCATTTTGCTGGTAAGCTAGGACATAAGCCAGTAAAAGAAATGTTAACCCTATATAAATTGAACTGTCTGTCAGTAGCTACTTTTGGGGCAGGGGTATGGGGCTACCATAAAAGCTCACAGATTCAGATTTTAGAGAACACATTTTTACAAAGGTTACTGATGATTCCTAGTAGTTCTTCAACACTTTTTTGTCACTCAGAAGTGGGTCTGGACTATGTAAAAGATAAGATAAATGTTGCCCCATTGATTTTATGGGGGAAAATCTGGACCTCTGAGGGCTTATTATTCTCAAGGAGTATTCTTAGAGATTGTATGAAACTTGATAACGCCATGTTACTTCCTTGGCTTCGTTATATTAAAGATACCTTTTATAAAATAGGCTTAGAAAACTACTACGATAATCCCGAGGGTATCCAGCAAAATATGAAACAGGTTATAAAAAATGCATTTTGTACTGAATTATGTATGTCTAACCGGGATTATGGATTACAAGATTGTGTATCTCCAAGCCAACAGCAATTTTATTTGTCCTTTACCACGCATGGTCACTTACATTTCCTTATGACCAGATTCCGTCTTGGCACATTGCACTTTCTTGTGGCCTTCCCTAAACAGGCAGGTTGGTGTGAGAGACTAACCCCCTGTCCTTGTAATAATTTAGCCCACCAGAGCACAATGCATTTTATGCTGTTTTGCACGCTTTATAAAGACCCAAGGGCACGCTTTATCAAGCCCATTTTAAAGGAAATCTGTCCCTGTGCTTATCAGGAGGGTTTTAATTATTTGCGGTCATTATCTACTGTTCCCATCTGTTGTGCTGTGCTCAACTTCATTAGAACTGCACTTTTAATTAGGAAACATTATGAATCGTAGATTGAATAAAAAATCTTTTAATTGATTTTAGTTTTTTTTAAAATATTTCATATTCTGTATAAATAAGTTGTAGAACGGTAGGAGATTTTATTCAAATATCTAGAATCTGTGCTGGGATAATATGACCTAGGAAAAGAAAATATGTGTACTGTATATGTAATTTTTGCACAAAGTTTGTCTTATGTACATTTTGCCTTGATCTTTTTAAATGTATGTATGCAAACTTTTATGATTCGATTGAATCGAATAAAGTTATTTGAACTTGAACTTGAACTAGTCAAAATTCAATTTCACCATTACACTGGATTTTGATTAAATATTAAAATGAGACTTTGAGGAGTGTGTTCAAGATGGAGGCGGATTAGGAGTTCTTTCTCCCCGCTTTGCATCACGCTCCAGGAGGCCCATTCCCACGGCACTTTGGTAGTGAAGCTTCTTTTTCCAAGCCTCCACATAGAGAAATGACAGCAGAGTGATGAGGCAGTGGTCAGCTGGGGATCCCCCCCACTGAATGTTTACACCCTCTGCCCCGGAAGAGAGTCAGCCCCTGAATCGCGGACTCCTGGTGTGCTAGGGGAGGGAGTCTGGGCTTATCAGCGAGAGTTGCAACACAGTGCTGCTGGCAATTGCTATACTCCACAAACCAGCAGAGAGCTATCTGACTCGTGAGCATGGCCTGAACAAACGTGGGCCTGAGGTTGGAAGCTGGAGGCTGAGAGCAGGGACTTGATGGAGGTTAACACTCCTTTTGAGACACTTTCCCAGATCCAGCCCCTTATGTCCTGGTGCTCTGAGACTCTGCCGAGTTTCTTGAATTTCTCTTTGCAAGATGTTCTGCTTTTATTGCTATTTTGATTTATATAGCTGCCTTTTAATGCTAAAGCTTTATGCGTTCTCTCATTCTCTCAAACTAGAACACTGTATGGGTTCTGATTGACACCATTTTCTCCCCATTCACAGAACAGGGATTTTTTCCTTTATGGAGCGTGCTTTTATGCATAGATTTTATACTCTGATTAACCAATATTGATTTTCTATTTCTTTCATGTATTGATGATTGTGATTAATGCAAATTTAATTTGTGATTTCAATAAAGATGAACTTCTAAAAGATTTGATTAATAAAACCCTTTAATTCATACCAAACTCTCGTTATTGACTGAAAAGGGATTAATGAATGTGATTATAATTTATATGAAATGTACAGCTCTTGATGTACTCTTAAACAACAGCAACAATCCATTGGACCTGGAGAGACACAAATTAGGGATTAGCCTGGATGACAGGGAGTGGTGTGGTGCAGCTGCCAGAGCAACTGACTCCGGAGCGCAGGGCTCACGGTTCGATCGCCGGCGGCTGCTCAGCTCAGCATCATGTGACTCCGGGCAATAGCTCGCTTAATCTTCCCAAGGGCCCCCAGCACCTTGAAACCTTAAGGGGTGATATGTTTGCACTTTGCAAATAGGGATTATTATTATTATCATTATTGTAAACTGATATTTTAACTAAATCCCAGCTCCATCAGTTAGCATTTGCTTCTTAATAAATAGAATACTGTGGGCTGAAACGATCTATTCTCTTCTGCACCCACAACATCCCTAAAATGGGTAATCTCAAACCTAATGGCAAAAAATCATTTGTCGTGACATTAGGAAATTAAATGGGAGGGTCTGAATATCATGATTGCCACCCATCATCACACCTGAAATTATATCTGAATTTTAAAACAGACATCAGGTGAGGAATATTCAGTAGAGGCTGACCATTTGGCACAGTAATTTAATAAAACTCTATACTGTCAAGAGAATAATAACAATCACTGCATGCTAGGAGGCGAGTTTGAAATTAGAAACTCCTTAATATTTAAATGATAAACATATAACTTCATACAATTAGGAAAAAAGTATTAGGTTTATGTTGTAAATGGCCCTTTCTGCAGCGTCACCCCTTAAACGTTTTCCCTTCCTTCTCCCCCTTTGCTGAATTCGTTTTTTTCTGGCTTTAGGGATCTGGGCACTTTACCACTGCTAACCCGTGCTAAAGTGCATAAGCTCTATACTTAAAACATGGTAACATTGGCGGGTCCACAATTGCCATATTTAATTTGCCTATAAGCCCCTCATAAAGTGCACTACATATGACCAGGGCCTGTAAACTGAATGCTTATAGTGGACCTGCAGCACTGATTGTGCCACCCACTTGAGTAGCTATTAAAACAAGTCTCAGGCCTGCCACTGCAGGGACTGTGTGTACAGTTTTAAACTGCCATGTTGACCTGGCAGGTTAACCTAATTGCCAGGTGTTAGAAATGGGGGTCTCTGGTTGGCACAGGTATGCACTTGCGACAAGCAGGGACTCTCAATTCTAAGTCAGAGTAAGGGGATCACCCTTTCAAATAACCCCTGCTCACCCTTTAGGTAGTGTGGCGCAAGCAGTCAAGACTATTCTCAGGGCGTCATAGGTTAAGCATTTGTGAACACATACAGTAATGCAATGACACACCACAAATGGACACCAGTCAAGGTTATATCAAAAATAGTTCTCTTTATATAAGGCTTAGCACAAGACCAGAATAACGTTTAGAAATGACCACAGTATTATTTCAAAGTTCAATGTTCTTGCAAAAAGGCTTAAAATGCAAAAATAGGCTTCTTTTACTCAATTATGCTTCTTTCCAGGCTTTGTACGGTTCGTACCGAGGTGTACGACTCGTCCGCATTAAAAACAAAGAAAGTACGAGTCAAACAATCAGTACCAGACTGCATGCAGGTTCACATTTTACCCCGCTGCTTCTGTGGGTGGCACAACCAGTGCTGCAAGCCCACTAGCAGCATTTGGAAATACAAGCCCTTGGCACCCCTGGTGCACTCTACGAGGGACTGATAGTAAACCAAATAAGACAAACATGGAAGTCAATTCACATAATACATTTTACCATAGGGAGCACTTGCACTGTGGCACTGGATGGCAGTGGCACAGTGCCCTGAGCAGCTAACACCAGCACAAAAATACATTGAGGCACAAACAAAAATGGAAGGGGACCCACGCCAACGGTGCCAGGTCTAACACCAGGCCCAAACCTACCTTTTTAATACATATAGGTCACCCCTAAGGTAGGCCCTGGACAGCCCATGGGCAGGGCGCAGTGTATTTAAAAAGTAGCTCAATAACACAAGAGTATCCCCTCCGGAGCTGGAGCGGCTCCTTCAGAAACATCAGAGATGGGGAATTGAAAGTATGCCAGGTGGCAGCACACCCACTGTTGTGGGTGGGAAGGGAAAGAGACCCTTTTCTTTATACAACCTTCACCCACTCTAATGGTTGCATGCTTCATCATTGGGTTCATCCTAACTCCCAAAGATCAGGATGAGATCAACCATAATCCAGGGAACACTTTTGATAATTGGGTGTATGGGGGTTTAACTTTAAAGATAAAATTCCTCACCCACTCCAAATATATCCTTTATTAATGGGGTGGGAGGGAAGGTTAAAAGATATATAAATAGGGCTATAAGGATGCAATGGTCCTCTGACACTAAAGCACCAACCTGTTTCAGCCCTGTCATATCAGCCTGTGCAAGATCCTGGGCTGGGCTATAAGGACCATTACATCCTTCTAGCCCTATCTGTATATTTTGAACCCTTCCCTTTCCTGGAGCCAGCACAGAAAAGAAAGGGACATGCACTTCAAAGGCATCTGTTTGAAGTCTCCACCATTTCAAAGGGCCAACTGGGAATAAGTACTCGACTTCTGACACCACCAACTCCGAATGCTTCTGGAACTAAGGACATTCTACCAGGAAGAAGACAGCTGTGCTGCTGGAGCGGCTGCCACTCTGCCTGCCACTCTGCTGACTGTGTTGTGGTCCTGGCCTGCTGTCTACTGCCCACTTGCTTGGGAGTGAGAAGGACTGGACCTATATCTCTACTTCACAGAACCTAAGTATCCCCAAGGGCTTGTTGGCTTGACACCTGAACCTTGCTTGCTGCAAGTCCTGCTCTGCCAACTGTTGCCAACCCAGTCGTATGGCCCTCGGAAGTGGAAGTGCTACTTCAGCCAGAACCCACGCATCAATACTGTTGTGCCAATAGGAACTGATGTATCACCAACATTGTGGGAACCAGATCGATGCATCGTACTTGGAGCCACCAGCATCACCTCAGGAACTGGCGCATTGAAGATTGATGCATCGCCTCTACAGTGTGGACACACCTGGTGCATCGCAATCAGAACCGATGCAACTTGGAACCGGCACATTGCTCACAGAACTGATGCATCACCGCTGTTGAGTGGAGAAATCCGGCGCATCACCCTAACCCACATCACATTGTTTATGACCAGAATCAAGGTACTTTTGCTCAGGGGGTCCTGCATGGGTCCTGTGTCTGGCATTCACTCCATCACGATCAGCCTGAAATCTTGACTTTTGTCCTGGTCCAGAGTGACCAATTAACTGTCTAAATGCTGACTGTTTCTAAGTTCTATTTTTTGATTTAATCATTAAAAATTAATATCCCGACTTCTACTGTTTGGAGTTTTGTTGTTTTGGTCTTCCTCTATTTATAAAATTATTCTCTATTTTCCTAAACTGGTTTGGAGTCTTTTTGTGATGTTTTCACTGTCTTACTGTTTGATGTGTTGCACAAATGCTTTGCACATCACCTCTCAAGTTAAGCCTGACTTCTCTGTGCCAAGCTACCAGAGGGTGAACACAGGTTAATTAATGGTGTATATCTGACTTGGACAGGGTGCATACCTCTGGCAACCAGATACCCTGTTTCTAACATTCTATAAACAGATTGCAAAAATAGAGCACTGAAGCTGAATTTTGCAGGTTATTGACTGTATCGAATGCAGCATTCACATTACCCTTAGGTCCATTCCGTAAACAGCATTGACACTGCTATCCAGGGCAAGGTTGTGTATGCTCTTAAAACCTCTGTGGCATTTCAGACACATTTTCTACTCTAGTGTCCACGCTCTTTAGCATACAAATTATTACAAGTTCATGAATTAAGCTGTCAATGAATGGTGAATTTATTGGGCATTACAATGTAATTTACTGCCTAAAGACAATCTCTGAGAACTAGAAAAAATATTGTTTAGATGTAATTAAAACATTGTAATTTAAAAAAACAGTTGCATACTTTTTTCAAGAAAGCATTATTTAAAAAATGTTAGTGTTTATATGCATACAGAATATGTTTACTAATACCATACATGTGCAGGGCTATCTTAAACTAAGTCATGTAAAATAAAAGCAGTCAAATATGATAGAAAGACACATAATTTAAATATTTTTGTGTGGTTAGTCATATTTCTAGTTAAAGACAAAAGATTAACCTAAATTTACCTGTATTTTGTTGTTTTTTAATTTGAGGTGTTTCGTGTAGAGCAAATCTAAATCAAAACAGCAATAGGGCACTTTACAGAGCGCATTTAAATGACAGCATATCAAAAACAGAATGTACCTACATCAGTAATGTGCATTTGGAGATTTGGCTGCGAATACATCAGAAAAGCATAATGAGATGGAGAATAACAGTAAATGGGCCAGTAAAGCACAACATCAGGGTGGATGGAATTGATTTCCCCGCTGACCCCTAGGACTGTCTTAGGCTCCTGTGTAGCAGTAGGGATACACATCTTCCACCAACATGCTTGTATGATGAAGAACATACTTCCCATTCACCAACATCTGCTGCCAGAATTACTACAGAAGTACCCAGGACATTGGAATTATGCAGTTCACTGTCCCCTGTATGTGAGCCACTCACACAGGAAGGCAGACAGTGAACTGTGGCTGCTGTTATCTCATGAGTACTGGTCTTGTGACCCTGACACGGTTACACAGGAACCTGCTGTTAATGTCTTTTTTATTTTTTAAATATTGCAAGCTGTACAATTCTGCAAATCTGACAAAAGTAAAAAACAAATGGGAAGTTACGAAGCACATATTCAAGCAAGTAAAAAATGTGAATATTTATTAATGTGCAACAATTTTAAATTAACAAACATTATAAATGATTTATCAACTGGTGCCAGCCTCTAGGCCAAGATTTTCCAGGACGTTATCTGCCATCCAAGGATGAAGTGTTTGCACTCAAATGAAAAAGTGCTGCATCCTGTCCACAGGGGAAATAGTACACTGCTTGGGATTGCAGTGCCAGCATTCTGTTTAGCCTTCATCTGTCATGCAACAAAAACATTTTAAACAAATACGCAAAGCTACTAGAATAGAAAAGAAGTCGTCCTTCTAGAACAAGAAAGTGACTGCCTTGTGTGGCATGTCTATGTACATCATGCAATGATGTTTCAGTCTGGTATCCTAAGTGGTTTTTAAATGCAGGTGCTTGTATTGGTTTTTTTCCCCTCGCAAAAGTAAAATTTTCACGTTAATCGTATAATATGCATACTTTTTGGAAACATTATAAGCAGTTTGCAGGGAAAAAATAAGAATTTTCTTCTGGTCCCATGTAAGAATGCCACCTTACAATGTGCGAGTCCCAAAACGCTTCCAGCGGTTAACAGTTCAGAAGTGCATTTACCACTCACTGCATATTTCAGAGTCCAGTAGTCTTAAAACAAGATGCGTCACTGTGTGTATCCATCTCAAACCACTATCTATTGAAACCCCAATTGGTCCAAAGCAGTGCTGTGTTCCATAAATGACATACATTGTTTTCGGGAGAAATAGCTGCCTTTGGATAGTGAAGTGACAGTTAATCCAAAGATATCAATTTCATCAAGTTGTTGAACATGATGCCATAAGCTGTGCACATTTATGAAATGTTGGAGTTATTTAATGTCATGATGGAGGCCAAGCAAGGAGGATAGGAGTCTGCCATGTGTTTCCATTTATTGCCTGAATTCTGAGATTTCATCAGCGGAACCAATCACTGAGGTTCTCATATAAGCAATTGCACTTCAGGGGCATATATATATATTCACTGAAAAAACCATAGGTTTCAGGGGCGTTATAGTTAGCTGGACTTTTCACTCATACAAAACCATTGAAATTCCCCCGTTATAGTTAGTTCAGCTAACTATAACTCGCGCGCCCGCAATGCACTGCTGATGACGTCACATATTACATCACTCATGACATGGTCAGTGACATTACTCATGACATCACTGATGACATCTCAAATGACATCACTGATGACATCACTGATGACATCATCCAGTGAATGTGTATTTTTCTGAAAATTACATATGTTTTATATATGTATATCTCAAGGTCGATGGAAGAATAAATGGGTATATAAGTGTCTAAATGGATGATTTGTTTTTGAAAAATTGATTGTATAACTGACTGATTAAGTGTATCTTAGTGAATACATGGCTTAGTGAGTAATGTTTAAATATGTAAATATCTGTATCAGTCTCTCACTTTGTGTATAAGTGGCTGCATGAGTTGGTGTGTAGCTACATGAGTGTCTATATAGGTTATTAGTTTTTTTTTTAGTATCAGTATGAGGGTCTGAGTGTCTGTATGGTTCGGTGGGGGTATTACGTAGTGCATAGGTGCATGAATGAGTGACTCACTGTTTGTATGTGTTGAAGACAGAATGTGTGCAGGACTGTATGGGTGGATGAGTGTGTGCATGGGTGTGTTAGTGAGTGAATGACTGTCTCAATAGTGTCTTTATGAGTAACTACATATGTTTTAAACTAGTATATGTGACTATTGGTGTATATAAGTGAGTATATGTGAGAGTGAGAGATTGAAAGAGTTCCTGTATGAATAAGTATGTGTTTCTATAAGTGATTGTTTAAAAGACTAAGTATGTGTAAGTTTCTGTAGAAGTAAGTGTGGTGGTGTGTGTATAACTGTATATGCAAGTAAATGGATGTTTGATTCTTTATTAGCATGAGTGACTATGTGTGTGAGTAACTCTATGGATGAGTAGCATTGTGTAACAGGATGTATAGGTGTATGAGTACATATGATGAGTGAGTACATGTTTGAGTGACTGTATAGGACTGTTGGTGAATGAGTGGATGTGTATGTTGACCTTAGAATTACTGAATAGGTTGTTGTAACTGGTATTGATATGTCCATTGTTTTGAAAATTTTAGTTTCTATTTTTGAATGTGTGTATCAAAGGTTGTATTAGGGGGGAGGAGGTCTGCCACTCTAACACAAGGATGATGTCATCAGTAATGTCATCAATGATGTCATTTGAAATGTCATCAGTGATGTCATGAGTGATGTCACTGACCATGTCATGAGTGATGTAATATGTGACGTCATCAGCAGTGCATTGCGGGCGCACGAGTTATAGTTAGGTGAACTAACTATAACGGGGGAATTTCAATGGTTTTGTACGAGTGAAAAGTCCAGCTAACTATAACCCCCCTGAAACCTATGTTTTTTTCAGTGAATTTCTAAGGTTTTTTAACTGCTAATTCCTAACTATAACGTGCCTGAAACCTATGGTTTTTTCAGTGAATTTCAAAGGTTTTTTAAATGTTAATTTCTAACTATGCCTACAGAGATAGGACATGTGAAGAAAGAAGAAAAAACGCACAGAAAGAAAAAAAAGAAATGCAGAAAGAAGCAACAGAAGTCCTCAAAGACGAAGAATAGTGCAGGAAGAAGGATAACGTGCAGAAAGAACAAACAGAAGAGCAGAAAGAAGCCTTGTTGCAAAATCATCCTGTACCCTCAACTTTTTCAGACAGATACTGGTGGTAACTGAGTCTGACTAACCAGTCCTAGAGCCAGTGCTATGTTAAAAGACACTCAGAATACAGTGAAAACACCTGCATACACTAGGGAAAACTATGCGTTGGGGTCCCCCTGTGATTAGCATGACCTCCTCTGTAAGCCCCTAGTATATATTAGGGCAGGGGATTAAGACTACCTCTTAAAACGCGCCACAGGGCATGTTTGCACACGTCACCTCAGGCCCCGTCCCCTCCCCACTGTGTAAACACGCCCTGTGGCCGTTTTAAGTTGGGAGATTAAGTTCATTTGAATCCTGAGGGTCCCTAGGGTCCAACTAGACCACTAGGTACCTCCAGTAAGCGCCAAAGAGCTGCGTTGCAGAGAGATGTAAAAAGGGGCACGGCCTGCACCACCTCTCTGCAACGCAGAGCAGTGGCGCTTACTGGAAGCACCTGGTGGGCTAGTTGGCCCCCAGGGTCCCTCAGGA
This sequence comes from Triturus cristatus, assembly GCF_964204655.1. Taxonomy (NCBI): domain Eukaryota; kingdom Metazoa; phylum Chordata; class Amphibia; order Caudata; family Salamandridae; genus Triturus; species Triturus cristatus. The sequence continues at coordinate 567,188,773 of NC_140582.1, read as the reverse complement.
TTGAAAGGGAATTATTTCCCCAACTTAAAACGTGCCACAAGGCGTGTTTGCACACGTCACCTCAGGTCCCGTCCCTTCCCTTCACCACTGTGGAAACGCGCCCTGTGGCTGTTCTAAGTTGAGAGATTAAGTCCCCTTGAATCCTAAGGGTCCCTAGGGTCAAACTAGCCCACTAGGTACCTCCAGTAAGCGCCACAAGCTGCGTTGCATAGGGGTGTAAAAAGGGGCGTTGCCTCAGAACACCTGTCTGCAACGCAGCTCAATACTGGAGATACCTGTTGGGCTAGTTGGCCCTCAGGGACCCTCAGTATTGAAGGGGAATTAATTCCCCAACTTACAACTGGCCAGGGGGCGCGTTTGCAGAGTGCTGCAAGGAGGGAGCGTGGCCTCCGGCGCGATGCCGGTCTTTTATGTATTTTATTTTTTTTAAGAAGGAGGGCTTTGTGGGCCCCCTTTTTCTAATTTATTGGCCCTGGGGACCCCATCCCCCAGGGCCTGCACCCTAATTTTTTTTGTCAAAAAAAATTAATTTGGCCCTCCCAATGCCTTAATCGGCCCCGGGGACCTAAACCCCCGGGTCATGGCCTTTTAAAAAAAAAATTCTTTAGGAGGGGGCTGCGTTGCCCCCCTCCTCAGGCCACTTATGGCCCCGGGAACCCCATCCCCCGGGGCCGGGTTTGTTTTTTATTATTTTAAAAATATATATATTTAGAGAAACATCTAGGACATGCTGGACAAACTGTATGTACCTATCGCCATGATGATTTGCGTGATATTCAGTAAAAGGCGACTATGCATAATATGAATCCACGTGGAATGTATTTACACCGCTAGTGAAACTCTAACGTGTCTGACGCCCTAACGTGCCTAATCCCGGCGCCCCTGCTGGTGGGTACTCTCCAAGTAGACACCCTTGTCGTTTATTTATACAAACATGGGTAGCTATTGACGGGTACATTTAGTACACACGCACACCAAGCCATTCAAAGGGGATTCGACAAAAATTTGACCAAACTATGCAAGAAACCCCCCTCACGGTTAATAAAACAGACATCTACCGCCGGATGTGTAATACTTTTTATTTTACTCTCTGGAAAGGAGACGAACCTCACTTGAGAGTCACAGCGTGCTCCTGGCTGAGCCCAATGCTGTGTTACACCCACCAGTGCCCGCCGAGTGCCACACAGCTCTGTGTTGTATTCCACCAGCTAGTGCGTATGCTATGACACTCTCTAGCCCATGTGCACTGTAACACCACCCCGTGAATATGTCATGCCACACTTGCCTTCGCACAGGTTATATTGCCCCATCTAACGTGCCTTCCTCGATGCCTATGTTATAACGCACAGTGCTATGCCATACATATTACAATCTGGGATCCATATCTTTGTCACAGTGCATATGTTACACTCCCCAGCATATATTTTATATTACAACTTTAGAGACTAGTTAGGTTACACAACACTGCCCTGTGCATATTACAATACAAGGCGCATATCGCATAGCACGCGCTAGTGCCTGTGCTATCTCGCGCTCTCCAATGAATCTGTCATTGCGCACAATGTATTGCATATTATATTTCACGGCCCGGTTCATCTTATATCACACTTTTTGGTGCATAGTTCATACCATATACAACATCTAGTTTTCATTTTCAGTTGTGCTCTCAGGACTACGTTCTATATAACACTGCGTCCACCTACCCTTTTCACGGGCAATACATTTTTCATATTTTAAATAGTTCGCACAGACACACATTTTAAAAACAATAAAGTTCCTAATACCCACCTTCTCTCAACAGTTAGCTTGCTGCCCCATCCACCTCTTCCCTATCCTCTGTTGTCTGAATCCATGGACTAGCCTCCTCCCTCCTGCCATGCATGGTCTGATGTGTTGCCACTGCCCTCCATTTAGCATGATGTACCAGGCCACTCTTCCTGCCCTCCATTGCCAATTCTATGGCCCATCATTGACCTCCTGCTTAGCCTCTGTGCTTAGCTTGCTGCCCCTATTCTACTTCCCCCTGCCCTCTGATGTCTTTGTGCATGCCCCTGCTCCATCCTTTTTGCCCACCATGTTCCATGGACCTGCCACTTCTATCTACTCTGAGTGTTCTGTTGAGCTGCCACTCCCCTCCCACCTGCCTAGCATTGTCAGATGACTGTAACCTGTCCCTGCCACCTCCACCCTGCCTGTCCACATGCCATGCCCCTTTCCCCTTCCTCCTGTCCTCCATGGTCCATTTTACTGCCACACCCTTCTGCCCTCCCTGGTCTGTTGTGCTGCAACTGCTCCTCCTGCCTGCCCCATGCGGTCTGTTGTGAGGCCACTTCCCCTGAACTCTCTTGTCTGTGCCCAGGTCCTGACTCTCCCTTCTATCCTCCATGGTCCGTTGTCCATGCCCCTGCACCCTCCTTCTGGCCCATCATAGCCATTGTGCTGCCACTAACCCTCCCGCTTGCCATGCATGGTCTTCTGTGGTGCCATGGCCCCTCCCACCTTCCCTGTGTGGTCAGCTAGCTGCCCCTGACCCCCTCCCACCTTCCCTCCATGGTCTGTGTGTATGCCATCATAGTCTCATTGTTGCTCTCCATGGTGTGTCTTGTTTCTAGTGCACATCCTGCCTGACCTCCATGGTCATCTTGCTGCTCCTGCTCTGCCCCCTTGCCCCCAGCCCTCTGTTTCCATGTGCAGACCCCTATTCCCTCCCTCCTGGCTTGTCTGTTCCATTGTAATGCCCCTGATCCGTCCCTCCTGCCCTTTATGGTCTGTTATGCTGCAGCTTTTTCTCCTGTCTGTCGATTATGGTCAGCTAGCTACCATTGCCTCTTTCCCCTCTGTTCTCTGTTGTCCATGTACATGGTCCTGTCCCCTCCCTATTGCTTTCTATGGATTGTTGTGCTGCACTCCCGTCCTGCATGCCCTGTGTGGTGTATTGTGCTGCTACAAACCCTGATGCCTGCCCTGTAGGGTCAGTTTGGTGCACCCCTCCATGTCCCTCCTGTCCTCTGTTATCCGAGTCCATGTCCCTACCTCAATTCCTCCTGCCTACCATGATCCAATGTACCATACTTGCGAACATTTTGAACTTGGTAAGAGGGAGATTTTGAAAACAACTGGGGTATTGATTTTCCCCTTTGAGTTACATTGAAAAAGAGGAGATTGTAGACAGGAGACAGATCAAATAAAGCCCATTTGAGCTTAAAAACATTGGACGTTTCCTGGCTGAAACGGGTCTGTTGGCATGTATGGTTGTACTACCACTGCCTCTTCCTTCTGCCCACAATGGTCTATTATATTGCCACAGCCGCTCTTGCCAGTCCTGTATTGTTGGTTTGTTGCCCCTGCCCCCCTTTCCACTGCCCTCCATAGACTGTTGTGCTGCCACTGCCCTTCCTGCCTGCCCAGTGTGGTCAAATTGTTGCCTCTGCACTCTCCTACCTGCCTTCAATTTTCAGAGTCCGTGCCCCTGGCCTCTGCCTCTCAACAGTATCCCAATGAACAACTAGATTGCTAACATTCTATATTTATTACAAAAGTGTGGAACGCCTGACGTCATCTTGATGTAATCAAAACTGTAATACCTAGAGCATTTCCTTTAGAAATTACATATATGAGAGGGTCTTATTTGCATTAAAATTATGGTTAGTGCTCTAAAAAACAAAAATGAGGACATATTTTCTTAGTTTTCAAATAGCGACAAAGAACTTTTAAATTATTTGTAATCTTTATGTTTTTTTATCCAGTTGACCACTTGATTAAATGTTGCACCTAGGGGAGAGGATGTGGTGTTACTTCCAGAGCTGTAGACTTTGCAACTGGGGAACCAGGTTGGAGTTTCTGCTTCAGCTCAACATTCTGTGATTCTGATCAATTCACTTAATCTCCCCATGTCTACAACCAAAATAAATTTGATCTTGTGTGATATAACAAATGCTCACGTAAATCACTCCAATACCTGACAAGTCTGCACTATATAAAACTGCAAATACACAAAAAAATAAGTGTTTTGCACACTTCTGTCATTGGGCTACAAATGGGCTACATCTGGGTGAAATTTGTACTGCATTTGGGCTCTTTTGTCTCTGGTGGCCATCTTGGGAGATTTATTTGTTATGAAGATTCCTAATTTCCTCATTTACTGCCGTCTCCTCAGTAGGAAATGCTTTCAGTTTTTTACTTTGATTCCATCAAGAAGGTATTCGGATATGTCACACATTTGCCATAAATTCTGAATGTTAGCACTCTAGTTGCTCATTAGATCACTGTAGTAAATCTATTGCTCACCGGGGAAGTCTGCTGCTGGTATTGAAAGTGCATGTTTCAGTCTGCATGTAAGAATTTTTTTATGAAATAGAAGAGGATTTGAGAAGTCAAAATGTGCCCTCATTTTTCTTTCTGCAGCACTAATCATAATTTCTATGGCAAAATGAACCCCCTCATTTTGTTCCTTTTTAAATTAAATGTTTTAAGTGTTACCACTTTATTCCAATCAAGATGGCTTCAGGTGTGCCATACTTTTGTCATAAGTAGGACTGTTAGCGCTCTAGTTGTTCTTTAGAACACTCTGGGAAGCTGCAGTAGAACACAAAGGAATGAACTGACAGTCTCTGCCCTTTCTGGATGTACATGTTTTACCGAGAATGTCAGACTTCATTCTCACATGACTGAGAAAGATAATGTGAATTTACAGAAAATATGCTCTCAGTTTAGCTTATAGATCACCTTCCAAACCTCTGTGGGAAAAGCATGAGAAAATAGTTTTCTCTCAAACATGGTTCATGATATCACAGCAGAAGGCTTTTTCACATGGTAAAATCACCTTAAAACACACCACAATTCCTAAAATGAGTATGGTACCATCAACAAATGATTTATAATGCAACTAAAGTCTTAAAACCTTCTTATAACTGCAATGCTTTTTAATGAGGTGCTATCATGTATATTGGTCCCAAGATGGCTGCCAACACTTCTTGGATGAAGTACTGACAGCCAATCAGATCTCACGATGAGATGTGTGGTTAGGATTCGCCTAGATATATCTATCTTTTTAACTCTAATTTTCTCAGGAACTATAGAACGGATTTACACCATTTAAGCAAAAGGCACGAGTCTGAACTACCTCTTTGCCAAATTTGGTGTAATTCCGTTCAGCAGTTCGGGCTGTAGCTGCGTCAACAGGTCCTATGGGAAAATGCATAGGGAAAATGCGTTTTGGGACCCCCCTTTTTTCTCGGCCCCTGCTTGACGAATCACCGTGAAATTTTCAGGATAGGAGTGGACCGGAGCTGGCCGAAAGTTTGGAAAATTTCGCGAAGATTCGTCAATCGGCCCCAACGTTATTCCAAATAGAATGTTACGGATTTCATATAGAAAATAGGTCCTAACTATAACTACCTACTGGCGACTGCCAGTAGGTAATATATATATATATATATATATATATATATATATATATATATCTTTACTGAAAAAACCATAGGTTGCAGGGGCGTTATAGTTAGCTGGATATTTCCCTCGTACAAAACCCTAGAAATTCCCCCGTTATAGTTAGTTCAGCTAACTATAACTCGCGCCCCCGCAATGCACTGTGATGACGTCACATATTACATCACTCATGACATGATCAGTAACATCACTGATGACATCACTGATGCCATCTCAAATAACATCACTGATGACATCACTGATGACATCAACCATGTGATAAATTAGTGCATCTTCTCACACCCTAATATAACCTTAGATACACCGACTCAAAATTTCAGACGGCCATTCTCAAAACCATAGATACTCCAATACCAATAACTACATACCCACTCATTGACTCTTAGGTCTACACACATCCACTCACTCACCTGTACAGTCACTCATACTTACAGTCACTCAGTACAGGACTCTCATATGCATTTATACACCTATATAGACACTCACACACCACCAATCATCCATAGAGGTACTCACACACCTAGTCAGTCATGCAAATAATTAATCACACTCCCATTTACTCACCTATACAGTTATACACACACAAGTTCACTTACTCATAAAAATACTACCACATTCTTACGCTCTTATACAATTACTGATACATGCACACACTCATCCATACAGCCACTCTCACAATCACACACTCTCACATATAGCCAGTTATATACTCTTACACACACATATACTGCCTTTCACATATGTAGTTACTCACACATGTACCACTGAGATATACATTTAATCACTAACACACCCATACATACACTCACCCAACCATACAGTCCATCACAGATGCACTCCTAAAACCATGCACCCATATAATCACCCACTAAAACATCTATGCACAGAGTCATACACACCCCACCCACACAAACACTCAGGCACCCATACAGATACTCAGACAACCAATCAATAACCCATATAGACACTCATATAGCTATTCACAAAACCATGCAGCCACTTATACACCAACAGACAGACAGATACAGGCATACACACAGTTTAGTCACTAGTCTGCAGTAAGATACGTTTAATGACTCATTTATAGAGTCAGTCACACACAGTAGTGGTCCGTGGAGGGAGTTCAGTGGGGCGGTGAGGCGGGGCGGGGGAGGGGCAGGGTGGGGAAATGTAAACACTGGGATATGGATGAATGGAGGTAAGTACACATTTAAATAAATAAAACGAATTCCTTTGCGCGCGCTGCATTGCAAAATCCGCTGCAGCAAAATTTGTTTTAGTGTTTACATTTCCCCACCCTGCCCCTCCCCCGCCCCACCTCACCGCCCCACGGAACTCCCTCCACGGACCGCTACTGGTCACGCACCTACAAAATCATCCATTCACACACTTATACACCCACTCATTCTTCCATAGGCCTTTCCCTATATATATTAAACATATTTAAACTTTACAGAAACACACACTCACTGGATGACGTCATCAGTGATGTCATCAGTGATGTCATTTGAGATGTCATCAGTGATGTCATCAGTGATGTCACTGACCATGTCATGAGTGATGTAATATGTGACGTCATCAGCAGTGCATTGCGGGGGCGCGAGTTATAGTTAGCTGAACTAACTATAACGGGGGAATTTCTAGGGTTTGGTACGATGGAAATATCCAGCGAACTATAACGCCCCTGAAACCTATGTTTTTTTCAGTGAATTTCTAAGGTATTTAAATGCCAATTCCTAACTATAACGTGCATGAAACGTATGGTTTTTTCAGTGAATTTCAAAGGTTTTTTAAATGCTATTTCCTATCTATAACTTATCTCTAAAGCGATGATGTTTAATGATTTTCATTGGATTTCAAATTTTTTTTATTTCAGTGCGTCAATTTCTTTAATTATGTTTTTTTAAATACTTTTTTATCACCATTTTTTAACTTATTTTTACAATGAATTATTTTAAAAATTAAAAAATATTATCTGTTTTTATTATTTTTTTTAATTGTAATTTTTTAAAAATTGTTTTTAATATTTGTAAAAATATTTTTTAAACTATATTTTCAATACTTTATTATTTATTTGTTTCCATTTTTTGGGGGATTCGCGCACCCTATGCGCACTGTTCTCGATCCCTGTGCGAAATCATCCGCGTACGGTATGCGTTGGGTACGTATTTGGTGCGCGATTGCAAAGCGACCGGTACGCGACTCCATGCCTATACGCGACACGTACGATGCACGTTACACAACGCTTGCGCGCTTCCACGATACGTCATGTGCATGTATGATGCGGTGGGTGCGCGAATCCCGCGAAATATTTTACATTTAAAAAATATATATATATGTATTTCATGTGAATATTAATTGAAGACAAACTCTAAACTACTCATAAAAGTAATATATTTTTACTTCTAATCCTACATTCCTTTTAAATTCAATTTCGCGGATGCGCGCTGGGTGCGTGCTGCCTATGCGCACGGTACGCGGATCCCATGTGACCTGAAAAAAAGAGATTTGATTGGTTCATTACACTTCCTGTTCTAACTATTGAAAGACCCCACCCATTTCAATCATTCTTCTTTGACCTTCTTTGGAGGAGCATCTCTTTGCAGAGAAGAAGCTTTTTTGGATTAAGTTTACACTTAACTCAAACTTTTTTTTTTTTTACAAACAATGGCTTCAGGGCAGCAGGCATCTCCAGGATCTCCTCATTCTTCTGAGGATGATTTTTTGGAAGAACCACCACGCCCACCACGATATTCATCTGTGGTGTGGACATTTTTCACCTTTCCTGAGGGGCAAACGAAAACCAATGCCATCTTAGTAACCTGCAAGATCTGCCAGAGAGTGCTGTCCTGTGGGGATCCGAACAAAAAATATTCCTGCGGAACTGCAAGTATGATGAAGCATCTGAGGACCCTTCATCCGGTGAACCTTGCTCGGGAGGAATGCCGCAGAATGAGAGTTGTTACTGCTCCTTCAGATCCATTGCAGCCAAGCACTTCAAGGGTGGATCCTTCTATACAAAATTTGGACATCCGTCCACAGTTTCAAACCCTGAAAGTGCTCTGCATAAAATGCAATGCTGGTTTATGCTATGGAGAGCAGTCAATCAATCTTATCTGCCGAAAGCAAGAGAGTCACCATTGCTAGGTTTTTTGTTGTTTTTTTTTCCCTGAAGTTCATTGTTTTGTTCCTCCTGTTCTGTTTTTTCCTTTTTTTTCCAAGAAAAACCCACAAATCTTAAAAATTGTTCAAAAAAACACACAAAAAATATAAAAGAAGAAAAAAATGTTCTTTCCTGGTTTAAAAAAAGAGCTATATCTGTTTGTTAGTGTGTGAAAGTTTAGATGAATGTATGTGTAGTATGTAATTGACTGAATGAATGCATTAGTAGCGTGTGGTGAATGCAGAACTATGAGGAAGAGCTGCAGCATCACATAGTAACCTCTTTAACTGCAGTGTGCTGTAGTACTTCCAAAGCACAGGGATGCAACATATGTACATAAATATGTTGCAAATCTATGCTTCTCTCTGCACGGTTGCTTAAATTGCAACCATGTGGTGGCACAGGCACCCTTGCACCACAGTGCAAGGATATTTGTGTCATGTGCTGTTTGTTTTTGTGCAGGAAGACACACCTTCTGAAAACGCATTTTTCTCCTTCAATGTATGCTGAACATTTTAGTATGCATTGAATATTTAAAAATGAGGAGAAATGAAAACAATTCTCCTTGTTGTGCTTTCCTACACCAATTAGAGAATGGTGCAGCATTCACACACATATCGAGATTTATGATTTCTGATGAATCTGGAGATGTGTCTTCTTCTATGAGTATTCAGTGCAATCACGCACAACAACACTTATAGAACACCCTTTCAACGCAAAGTGGTGTGTATGGTGAGGTTGTATTTACATGGAGTAGAAAACGTACACAGGGTGCCTTTTCCTCTCTTTGTAAATATGAAAGAGTGTCTTGCGCAATAACTATTTTACAAAAAGTGACATATTTCTATTTTTAAAATTGCTTTCGAATGATAAAAGGTAAGCACAGTGTTTTGTCTGCAAAGATGCTCAATGAAGAATGATTGAAAGGATTGCGGTCCTTCAATAGGTACAATGGGAAATATTATGAACCACTCAAATCTGTTTTTTTGGAGGTCACATGATATCCGATAACAGAGAGATTTCAAAACTACATAGGTATAAACAGATTGTTTTTAAAAACGTGTTCAAACTTTTTAGCTTCTTGCAGATCTTCCCATTCTGCATATTAATACTTACTGAAACTTACCTTCACAGTAATAGAAATTAAAAAGGGTGCACATTTTTTTCAGATGTTTTTTTGTAATGTAAATTGATGTAAATTGCTTATTTTAGAATTAGGATCTGTGAAAGAAAAGAAAAGTAGTTATAACATGTAATAATACATTTCTAACGACACAGCATAATTTAAACAAAGTAATTTGTTTCCCTTTTTTGCTGTTCTCAGAATATAGTGATTTCAATCGTACTCATCACTTAACAGCGGGCAAAAAAAAAACAATCAAAAAGATTGTTTAAAAAAAAACAACATGCTATTCTCAGTCAAATACCAGAAAATACAAATCACACATATATGAAATGCTTATGGCTAACAAAATTTTATAACTTTAACTTAGAAAAACTGTAAATGTTGTCGCTTTAAAATATTCACAGAGTCAATGAGCACGAAAAAGTCCATAATTCAAACATATTCCTTTCCTTGAGGTCAAATGGTATTTTTGCACTCCTTTTTATGTAAGTTGTCCAATGGTAATCCTATTAAATTATAATAATAAATTCATCAGAGAGTGAATTATCTTCCTAAAAATTTGACTTTAAAAATATTAGGTATGAATTTGGTAATTCCCTAGGCAAACGTTGTTTGAAAACCAACTGGGAATCATTACAAAGTGTCCAGCCTTTGTCACATTTTAGATAGGCAGTGTAATGTCCAGGTGATGTGGAAAGACCATCATGGAAAATTATTGCAATTGCTACAAAAGTCCTTCCTGATATTGATAGTTGTGTTGCTACAAATTGCTTTTATTAAAGTATCCCATTTTCTTTCATCAGCTGTACAACGTTGCATCATTAAAATGATGTATTGTCCATATTTTGTTAAAAATAATGTGGATAACATTTCTGATTTACATTGGCTACACTCCATGTTTTGATTTGCACCTTTAACTAATTTATTGAAAGACACTGATTTACAGTCTGGTAATGTTAAATTCAGAAATCTTTCAGTGTCTACATTAGTGGTACATGTATACATGCAATTTTCACAATGATGTTCCCATTTGTAAGAAAGGCCAAAAATATTTTCTATTTCTACATCTTCATTTTCAAAAATGGAAAGCATATACATAAAAAATTCCTGAGCATCTTGTTGGATATTTTGTGTAAATTGTGTAGAACCAGAACACACATCCAAAAGATTACGAAATTCTGAAACAGATTGTATTTTACTTGTATCTGTTGTCAATTCTTCATAAACACAATGCAACAGAGAACAATATCTTTTTTGAAGATTCTGCATAATTTGTTGCAAACCTTCAAGATAAAAAACAACATTGACCACTACATTAGCATAGCAGTTGACACCGGAACTATTTTCAAACTGATAACCAACAATCTCTTTAATAGTGTCCTTTTTCTTTTTACTTGCAATCACAACATTATCTTGTTCTTTTCCCTTCTCTACACCTTCAGAACAGATATTCTCAAACCTTCTTTTTCGACCAACCACACGCTTTTCAAATAAATTTGGAGCATACACCCTCTTAACCTATTATACTCTTTTACACAGTTTGCATCTGCAGTAACCTTTGTCTCATCAAAATCAATCAAAAACAGACCAGATAATGTTCTGACTCGCGACAAAGCAACATATGCCATACCCTCTTTAAATACGGTAGATCCAATGTTCACCAATGCACTGTCTACACTTAATCCTTGAGATTTATGAATAGTCACTGCATATGCTAGAGAAAATGGAAATTGTTTCCTACGGACATATAAATCTTTAACAAGCAAAAAACGAACTGAACAACGACCAATTTCTTTAGCTTCTTCAATCTGATCAAATTTAATTTTTAAAAATTCAATTCCTTCTTTTTTCTGATAATTAACAAAATCCACCACTTGAAAACTTCACAACAAGCTTCTCCAGATAGCTTGTGGTATTCCAATTTGTTCTCATGCTCTACTGGTAGTATTAGTAAACGATGTAAAGTAATTCCTTTAATGTGATGTGCTGCCAACCCAGTTGGAGCAGTGACAACACAAGACAAATGCGACTCAGTTGTTTTCTGCAGATAACTTGTAATTACTTTAATTAAGAAACTTTTTCCTGTTCCAGCTTGACCACTCACATACATTCGGATAGGTTGAAATGATGTACATGAGCACCCTTTCTTTTCATGAAGTAATCCATGGTCAATCTGCTCTTTCACTTGTTGATATATTTGTTTCTGTTCAACATTTAGTTGTTCTTCCAAGTTTCCTAACTGTATTACATCTTCTTGAGCTTGATACATTGCTGTTTCCACCTCATTCATGGCAGTCGCTGCTTCATTTTCAACAATTAGTTGTCCTAGTGGATCTTGACTCAGTGCAGCAGAACTTTGACTGTCTAGAGAACTGTCTCTAGCAATCTCAGCTGCAATTGTAGTTTCTTGATCAATTTCATCATTCAACATTTTCACATAATTTGCAAAAGCACTGCATTGTATGGTATCTTTACAAGCATTAAATGAATCTTCATAGCTCTGAAAATCTCCAAGAAATTCCAGTTCTGAATGCCACGGTTTGAACTTTTGCAAAAGGTCTAAATAGTAAAATTCCTTTTTGTCAGCAGTGTCGCAACTCAGTTTCCTGTGATTAATTAAATTTCCTTTCCTTTGTTTCATCAGACATCCTTCGGAACCAATCACTGCATATTTTCCATCATTGATGTTCTCTGTAGTATTCCGTTTAAAAGTGTAGTTTTGCAGCACTTCATAGAGACACATGTTCTCAAGATGATGACTTCTGTTTGGGTAATATGTGTCCAACATATTCGTTTTCAAAATATCTGTACTTTCTGGTTCTTTTTCTGCTAAATATTCAATTTCTTGAACAGAATTCAGTACCCGATTTCGCATTCCTGCAAGACTTAGATTCACCCAAATGATTCTTCTACTTTTGGAATATAGACTTGCAGATGATAACCGATCTGAACACTCATATGCTCTAATTTCACGATGCGATAATAACTGAAACTGTATAATTTCTTACTTATAGTCTTCTCGTGAGAAATCTCTTCCCACATTTCTTGCAATTCCGTCTTTTCTGATTTAGTAATGTAGGACGTTACATATCGAGCAACAGCAATGGAATTGTCCGCAACATACTGAATATCCATGTTAGCATTCCACATAGATAAAATAACTGGATTGTAGTCATTTATGTATTTTGATTCTTTTCTTCTTCTAAAGTTGTAGGTATTTTTTGGAGACTTTCTTGTGATGGTATGTCACATAGCTGACATAAAACTGTTCACTCTTCCTTTGGATAATACAGGACGTGGAAATCCAAAATGACATTTGGTATAGAACTTATCCTTTGACTTGTACTTTCGTCTACAGTATTTTCCACACCTATGGCTTTGGAATCGTAAGACTTGTTGTTTTACATTTTTATCTTCTCTGCTATTGGGTACAGCACATGTGGCATAATCTTCAATGAAAGACAAAACAGTTTCATATGAATCTGTTCCAAATTTGGGGGCGTCCTTGATCCATAACAACATATGTATATGAGGAGCACCTCTTGCTTGATACTCCTTTCTCCAAAAGAAATCCACAACTTCTCCAAGATGAGGATTCTTTTTATTGCAGATGAAAGACATCATAGCTTCAAATCTATGATTGAAATATCTGCATACATTAACAGGATCCAAAGAGCACAATTCTCCAGGTGTCTTGTATTCAATATTTTTTATATTGGAATTTGCCTGTCGAAGAAATTCAAGTAAATCATCCCAAGCATACTCAGCACAGCTTAGTGTAACAAACCATGTAGGAGTTCCCAAGTTCCGTAGCATAAATTTCAGTTCTCCATGACGACGGTACCAATATTCATTAGTCCCACGCTGGCATGCCCTCAGATTAATCAACTGAGATTCTAAATGATCATCTCTCTGATGCACTTTATCCATAAAATCGTCTGCAGTTACATTTTGCAGATGCATTCCAGTTTTTAAAATGTGATATACTGCATACGAAAGTCCAGACAAGCCACTTTCAAACAGAAGATGAAACATATAAGGGATACATTGTTGAAATCTTGGATCTTCTGCATATAATCTTGTTGTCCGATATTCAGATGCAGGAATCTGAACAGGACGTTCATCATATCGTCCACCTTTTCCTGTTGGAAACAACTGCGGTTAACAACGAGCTTCCAAGCTCTCTTCCCATACACTCATGGGACTTCCTCTTGCTTTTTTCATTTGGAACAACTCAATCGTATTCCCCATCACCTCTTTGGAATGAAGTGGATGTACACTGTAATGTTCATAGATTTCTTCAAATCTCGACACGTCCACTTTTTCAATTTGTCCACTTAATGTTTCAGTATCTTCTGCTAAATCTATTTCTTCTTCTCCTACAAACACATTTCTATAGTACTCATTATTTTTTATCAGATACAATGATGCCTTTTGCACTTTTCTAACATCCACTATCTCTTGCCAGATTTTCTTATTCTTAGTAGGTACACCAATAACTAGAATGACTAGTGGTTCATTTTCTGCATGGTCTACACCAATAGTTTCAATATTTTTCTTTAAATCTAACGGTAAATACACAACTCTTCCTTTCAATCCTCTTTGTAACTCTGATGGAGGTAATTTACCTGTTTTAGGCTCCATACGAACAATAGCCTGAAACGGGTGCACACATTGAATGAGAATATACTCATATGTATTTAAATCTATCAGCTCTGGAGGAATAGCAACCAACTCTAGATTAGTATGAACAGCTCTAGCAGGCATTTTATTCTCATCTAATTTGTTATAACAATATTTGCAAATACGCTGCTCAGATCCCAAATCAAAACAATCCTCTACCAACAAATAAGCTGCAAATTCCTTCCACTTATCATTATCTTCTATTTCACTTTTTAAATACAGATTGACACCCCTAGTCTGATTTTTATAGTGACTTCGCCGACAACAAATACAAGAAACATTTGGTCTTTCACCTGAAATTACCCTAAACTTTGTGATTTCATCCTCAAAATTTTTTGTAATCACGGGTTCTACATTGTCTTCAACATTTTGTTCTACTAATGTGTCAGTTTCTGCACTCTCTTGCTGAGGACCAAAGTAACAAAACTCAATATCATCACAAACCTTCTTCATATCTGCTACTGACCCACGCAAAAGAGCACTGTTCATCTCATTTAACTTTAGTGCTGGACTTTTTGCATAATATAATCTTCTCACTAACTTCCGCATTTGAGTATGATGTACTGCCAGCATCCTGAAATGGTGAAAAACACTTTGACAAACTTTCCTAGAAAGACAAGCCAGAGAAGGACCTTGCCAACCAGTATTTTTTCTCACTCTGCAAGGGCCTAGTCCTTGCAACACCTTAATCTTTTGTTTAACACTTTTTTTACTATTTGCTCGTAAAAAACTACATAATTTATAAATAGATGCTTGTCGTACACTACAAATACTACTGCAATCCCAAGTGTACACAGGGTGTTTAGGACGTCTCCCTAGAACTTCATCAGCTATCACTTCTTCTGCATTTCTTTCAACCATTTTCTCTTTCTCAATTGGACAACCATCTCTAACCTCATAACCTCGACCGCTGGTGTCAACTGCATACAATAATTTTTTGCTCTGTAAATAACTCTCTTCATTAAAGAAAGGCTCTGAACTGGATCTGTGTTTCCATTCTCTCAGAAAAACATCACAAGTTTATTTCTATTAATTACACTCTTTCTCCTACTATAATCGCCTTCATTAAATGGATTGGTTTATCTAGTGATCGAATTCTGTTTAATTCTAAAATGAATAGTTTCCTTTTTACTTCAAAAGCCTTTTCAACAATGGTTTCAATATGCTTCCTCTTTTTATAAAATAGAGCTCTCTTTTGATATTTCTTCACATCTTTCAGCAAATTATGTACTACTCTCTTGTAAAATATTTTTTTGCGTAATTCCTTATACTGATTTTGCCTTCTTTTACCATACTTTGGGCCTCATGTAGGTGGCATACACTTTACCGATTCTAAAATACCGAATCATACCGATTCGGTATTTAAGAATCGGTAAAGTGTATGTAGGTAAAAATTCGGTAAATGTTACCGAATCGGAGTGAGTCGGTAATTACCGAATCGGTATTTACCGATTCGGTAATGAGGCATACCTTCCCATTGATGGGAAGGTATGTCTCATTACCGAATCGGTAAATACCGATTCGGTAATGGGGGAGCACATGCAAGGGTGGCAGGGTGTCACATTGACACCCTGTTGCACCCCTGATTCGGCCATGTGTGCACATGTGGCACACATACGTGCCCTAAGGGCATGTATGTCTGCCACATTGCACACTTCTAAGCGCTATTAAATGCGTTTACACATCCATACTTTATTTACCACCAACTATTAGTTGGTGGTAAATACCGACTCCAAACAACACACACACACTCCCCCTACATCTCATTTCTGTATTCGGAATTTACCGAATCGGTAAAACTACATGTATAGTGCATACTACTTTGAAGCAGTTCATGCCCTAAAGCCTGCCTCACTAAAAGACTGCATGCTAACTGACTGAATGATTACAGCACTATAAGGAGAGACAATGGGTGAGTGACAGGGTGTTTGCTAGAAGTGTATGAATACTGACTTGGATATTGATGGTGTGAAAGACAAGTGTGTAGGTGATTAGAGACCTACAAGCATAGTGGATACGTGTTTGAATCCATCCATATGTTAGGCCTGTCTCAGTCCAATAGTACTTGGATACTGACTGAATGTTTTGAGTATTGCAAGGAGAGTGCCAGGATGAATTTATAAGTATTTGTATTTTGGTGCAGTAAATACATTAGTACATGGTGCTGAATAAGTCACTGGAGAAGTATAAGGGGAGTGACAGGGTGTTTGCGGAAACTGTATGAATACTGTCTGGGATATTAAAGGTGTGAAAGACAAGTGTGTAGCTGGCTACAGACCTACATGCATAGTGGATAGACATTTGAAACAGTCCATAGAGTAACACTTGGGTCATTGCAAAACTACCTGAGTACTGACTGAATCATTAGAGTACTACAATCAGAGTGACTGGGTGAATCTTTTTAAGTTTTTGGGTTCTAGTGCAGTGAATAGTTTAGTACTTAGTGCCAAATGAGTCAGTGGAGGTGTGCAATTGAAGTGACAGAGTGTTTATTGGAGTTTATAGATACTGACTGGGAAATTGAAGGTCTGAAAGACAATTGTGTTGGTACTTAGAGACCCCATGCATAGTGGAAACACGTTTGAATCTATCCATGTGCTAAGGCGTGCCTCACTCCATTAGTACTTAGGTACTGACTAAATGATTAGTACTATTGCAAGAAGCGTACCTGGGTGAATTTATAAGTGTTTCAGTTGTGGCACAGTGAATGCATTACTACATGGTACTGAATAAGTCACTGGAACAGTGCAAGGGCAGTGACAGGGTGTTTGCTGGAAGTACATGGATACTGACTGGGGAATTGAAGCTGTTAAAGACAAGTGTATAGTATGTTAGAAGACTGCATGCATACTGCATATACATTTGAAGCAGTCCATGTGGTAATGCATGGTTCACTACATGAGTACCTGGGAACTGACTGAATCATTAGACTACTGCTAGGAGAGTGCCTGGTTAAAACTTTTAAGTTTTTCAGTTTTGGCGCAGTAAATAGATTAGTACATGGTACTGGATCAGTCACTAGATGAGTGCAAGATGAGTGAAAGGGTGTTTATTGAAGTATATAGATACTGACTAGTTAATTAAAGAAGTGAAAGACAAGTGTGTAGGTGACTAGAGGCCTGCATGCATACTGGATAGACGTTTAAACAGTCCATGAGCTAAGACCTCAGACACTGCATGATTACTTCGGTACTGACTGAATCATTACACTACTGCAAGGAGAGTGCATGGGTTAATCTTTTTAAGATTTTGTGTTTTGATGCAGTGAATGGATTACTACATAGTGCCAGATGAGTCAGGTTAGGTGTGCAAGTGGACTGAAAGAGTGTTTACTGGACTGAGTAGTTAATTGGACAAGTGAAAGACAAATGTGTAGGTGACTAGAGGCCTGCATGCATACTGGTCAGACGTTTGAATCAATCCATGTGCTAAGGCCAGCCTCACTCCATTAGCACTTAGGTGCTGACTGAATGATTAGACTATTGCAAGAAGAGTGCCTGGGAGAATTTATAAGTGTTTCAGTTTTGGCACAGTGAATGCATTACTACATGGTGCTGAATAAGTCACTGGAAGAGTGCTAGAAGAGTGACAGGGTGTTTGCTGGAAGTACATGCATACTGACTGGAGAATTCAAGCTGTTAAAGACAAGTTTATAGTAGGTTAGAAGCCTGCATGCATACTGGATAGACCTTTGAAGCAGTTCATGTGGTAATGCACAGTTCACTGCATGAGTACCTGCGTACTGACTGAATCCTTAAACTACTGCTAGGAGACTGCCAGGATGAAACTTTTACGTTTTTCGGTTTTGGCGCAGTGAATAGATTAGTACATGGTACTGGATCAGTCACTGGAGGAGTGCAAAATGAGTGACAGGGTGTTTATTGAAGTATATAGATACTGACTAGTTAATTAAAGAAGTCAAAGACAAGTGTGTAGGTGACTAGAGGCCTGCATGCAAAGTGGATAGACGTTTAAACAGTCCATGAGCTAAGACCTCAGACACTGCATGATTACCTGGGTACTGACTGAATCATTACACTACTGAAAGGAGAGTGCCTGGGTTAATCTTTTTAAGCTTTTGTGTTTTGGTGCAATGAATAGATTACTACATAGTGCCAGATGAGTCAGTAGAGGTGTGGAAGTGGACTGAAATAGTGTTTACTAGAGTTTATAGATACTGACTAGTTAATTGAAAAAGTGAAAGACAAATGTGTTGGTGACTAGAGGCCTGCATGCATACTGGAAAGACGTTTGAAGCACTCCATGGGCTAAGGTGTAGGTCACTGCATGAGTACCTGGGTACTGACTGAATCATTAGAGTACTGCAAGGAGAGTGCCTGGATAAATCTTTTAAGTTTTTGGGTTTTGGCGCAGTGAATAGATTAGTACATGCTGCTGAATGAGTCACTGGAGGTGTGCAAGGGGAGTGACAGGGTGTTTATTGGAGTATATAGATATTGTCTGGGCAAATTAAGGTGTGAAAGACAATTGTGTAGGTGGTTAGAGGCCTGCATGCATAGTGGATAGTCATTTGAAGTAGTCCATGTGCTAAAACCGGTTTCACTACATAAGTACCTGGGTACTGACTGAATCATTAGAGAAGTACAAGGAGAGTGCCTCAGTGAATTTATAAGTGTTTGGCTTTTGGCGCAGTAAATGGATTAGTACATGGTGCTGAATGGGACACTGGAGAAGTGTAAGGGGAGTGACAGGGTGTTTGCGGAAACTGTATAAATACTGACTGGGATATTGAAGGTGTGAAAGACAAGTGTGTAGGTGGTTAGAGACCTGCATGCATACTAGACAGACATTTGAAGCAGTCCATTATCTAAGGCCTGGGTCACTGCATGAGTACCTGAGTACTTACTGAATCATTAGAGTACTGCAAGGAGAGTGCCTGCATGAATCTTTTAAGTTTCTGGGTTTTGGCATAGTGAATAGATTAGTACATGGTGCTGGATGAATCACTGGAGGTGTGCAAGGGGAGTGACAGGATGTTTATTAGAGTATATAGATACTGACTGGGCAATTGAAGGTGTGAAAGACAATTGTATAGGTGATTTGAGGCAAGCATGCATAGTGGATAGACGTTTGAAGTAGTCCATGTGCTAAGTCCTGGTTCACTACATAAGTACCTGGGTACTAACTGAATCATTAGAGTACTACAAGGAGAGTGCCTCGTGAATTTATAAATGGTTGGGTTTTGGTGCAGTCAATGGATTAGTACATGGTCCTGAATGAGTCACTAGAGGAGTGCAAGGAGAGTGACAGGATGTTTGCTGGAAGTATATGGATAATGACTGGTGAATCGCAGGTATGAAAGACAAGTGTGTAAATGGTTAGAGGACTACGTGCATAGTGGATAGGGGTTTGAAGCAGTCCATGTGCTAAGGCCTGGTCACTGAATGAGCACTTGGGTACTGAATGAATGATTAGAGTACTGCAAAGCCACTGCCTGGGTGAATTTATAAGTGTTTGGGTTTTGGCACACTGAAAGGATTAGTACATGGTGCTGAATGGATCAGTAGAGTAGTACAAATGTATGGATATTGACTGGGGGATTGAAGGTGTGAAAGACAAGTGTGTAGGTGGTTAGAGGACTACATGAATAGTGGATAGGCGTTTGAAGCAGTCCATATGCTAAGGCCTGGCTAACTGTATGAGCACTTGGGTACTGACTGAATGATTTGAGTACTGCAAGGAAAGTGCCTGGATGAATTTATAAGTGTTTGGCTTTTGGGGCAGTGAATGGATTAGTACATGGTGCTGAATTGGTTACTGGAGGAGTGCAAGGGGAGTGACAGGGTGTTTGCTGGAAGTGTATGGATACCGACTGTGGAATTAAAGGTGTGAAAGAGAACTGTGTAGATGGTTAGAGGAATGCATGCATAGTGGATAAGCATTTGAATCAATGCATGTGCTAAGGCCTGCGTTACTACTTGGATATTAACTGAATGTTTACAGTATTGCAAGGAGGTTCCTGGGTGAATACATAAGCAATAACTGCCTTCTAATTCAACCAAAACTTGAGAACAGGAAAGGTTTTTAAGCAGTTATGTGTATGCAAAGATATGAAGTACCCAAATGCTTCTCTCACAGTGGTTCCCAAATGCACACAGACTCACAGTGTGATTCTAGACAAGCAACACTATCCTTAGGAGTTTATCAAAACTCATTCACTACTGTGGAAGAGATAAATGGACTGCACACAATCTATATATTTCAGTACTGCACTTTAGTGTCAAAGCCTGACTCATTTTATCAATGCATAAGCAAAGACTGGCTTCTAATGCTACTAAAACTTGACAGCATGACAGGTTTTAAAACAGTTATCCGTCAGCAAATACATGATGTTACCAAATGCTTCTCTCACAATGGTTACCCAAATGCACACAAACTCACAGTGTGATTCTAGACAAGCAACACTATCCCTAGGAGTTTACCAAAACTCATTCACTACTCTGGAAGGGGTAAGGATACTGCACACAATCTGCATATTTCAGTACTGCACTTTAGTGTCAAAGCCTGACTCATTTTATCAATGCATAAGCAAAGACTGGCTTCTAATGCTACTAACACTTGACAACATGACAGGTTTTAAAACAGTTATCTGTCAGCAAATACATGATGTTACCAAATGCTTCTCTCACAATCCTTACCCAAATGCACACAGACTCACAGTGTGATTCTAGACAACCAACACTATCCCTAGGAGTTTACCAAAATTCATTCACTGCTGTGGAAGAGATGAGAGGACTGCACACAATCTATACATTTCAGTACTGCACTTTAGTGTCAAAGCCTGACTCATTTTATCAATGCATAAGCAAAGACTGGCTTCTAATGCTACTAAAACTTGATAACATGACAGGGTTTAAAACAGTTATCTGTCAGCAAATACATGATGTTACCAAATGCTTCTCTCACATTGGTTTGCCAAATGCACACAAACTCACAGTGTTTTAAAGGCATTCTTATCTACCTCCCTCCAGGAGGCAAGACCGATTTTCTCAACTCTCTTAACACACTACTAGAAGATGGTCTGACTCAACAATCCTTTGTCGTACTAGGTGATTTCAATTTCCATTTGGAAAAATTGGAGGACCCTGATACGGCTAGACTTAATAGCACTATGGCCTTAGGAGGCCTTGAACAATTGGTCTCTTTCCCCACCCACATAAAAGGACATACCCTAGATGGGATTTTTTCAAATAATTGTGACTTGGGTAACACTTCTGTTCTTCCCATTACTTGGTCGGATCATGTTATAATCACCTTTGAATTAAAACATGTTACGAGGGATCCTTCAAACTCTAAAGATAAGAAGGAAATCACAACTAGAGCTTGGGGAAAAGTAGATGTTATACATCTAGAATCTTCCCTCCTGGAAAATATGCCTCTAGATTCACCCGACTCTGAAGTAGCAAGCCGACGGTATAACAACTGGTTGGATGAGGCGTGTCTTCGTGTAGCCCCCCCCAGAAAATGGATACCGAGAAGGACCATACCCACGGCTCCTTGGTATTCAGAAGAACTCAGGAGAAAAAAACTTCTATGCAAGCGGGCAGAAAGATTGTGGCGAAAAAACTACGCAACGGCTGATAAAAGTGACCTTAAATCAACAATTGCAATTTATAAACAATCTCTCCTGGAAGCCAAGAGAGATTATTTCTCACGCCAAATCTCTAAAGCCAAATCTGACTCGAAGGAGCTTTTTAAAACTGTTATTAAACTCTCAAATCCCAGGACGCCCAACGGTCCTATCGCACCTAACTTCTGCAATACAGTCGCTGCATTCTTCAAATCTAAAGTGGAAACCATCTTTTCTTCTCTATCAGACATGGTCAACAAAAAGCATGAGGACTTCCCCTCTTCCTCGGCCAATACCCTGGATCACTTCACCCCGTTGAACTTAGAGGAAACAAAGAATTTCATGAATAATATTAAATCAGGCGCGCCCAGCGATCCTTGTCCCACCTGGATTATCAAACAGCTTGCAGATACCACTTGTAGGGTTTTAACAACCCTCTTCAACAACATATTTCAAACTGCCACTTTCCCCACTCCCTGGAAAAATGCCTCAGTACTTCCTCTTTTAAAGAAACAATCCCTGGACCCTAAAGATCCCGCTAACTATCGTCCCATCTCCAGACTTCCTCTACCAGCCAAAATGCTTGAAAGAGCTATGAACAAGCAACTCAGCGATTTTCTTCAGCTGAATAATTCATTGGATCACTCACAATTTGGTTTCAGATCTTATCATAGCACTGAGCTGGCGCTCATTAAATCGACGGAGGAGATCAGAGAAATTATGGACAAAGGAGGAAGTGCCATGCTAATCCTCTTAGATTTATCCACGGCCTTTGACACCGTACATCACGAAATTTTGCTTAATCGGTTGTCAAAGATCGGGATAACAGGACAAGCTTGGAGGCTCCTTGAGTCCTTTTTAAAGGATAGACTTCAAATAGTCGAATTAAATGACACTACATCAGAAGCTTTCACTCTGCCCTGTGGGGTTCCGCAGGGCTCTTCATTGAGCCCCACTCTTTTTAATATTTATGTGGCCCCCCTGGCTGACATTATCAGATCATTTGGTTTCCAGCTTACCTCCTATGCTGACGACACGCAAATTGTGCTGTCGGTCAGGGAGGGTGCTGAAAACGAAATAGGCAATCGCTTTTCGAAATGCATGCTATCCATTTCCAGGTGGATGTCAGCTAATTGCCTTAAGCTGAACTCTGCCAAAACAGAAGTGGTGAGGTTTGGAAATAACCCTCAGATGTGGACTCCTGATTGGTGGCCAGACTCATTAGGGCTTTGCCCTACTCCATGTAGGAAGGCAAAAAACCTGGGAGTGGTGGTTGACGAAAAACTTAGCATGGGGGACCAGGTGAGCAGGGTCACTTCAGGCTGTTCCCTGGTACTCAGGATGATTAGGAAAATCAGGTCCTATCTTACTGAGGGCTGTCTCCGCACTGTAGTGACTGCACTTATACTATCCCAACTTGATTATTGCAATAGTCTCTATATCAACATGCAGTCTCAACATCAAAACAGGCTGCAAGTCATCCAAAACGCTGCAGCCAGACTCCTGACTCGGACTCCTAGATGGGTATCAGTCAAAGAGGAGCTGAAGAGACTGCATTGGCTTCCTATCCACCTGAGAGCCAAGTTCAAGGCTTCGTGCATTGTGTTCAGAGCCTTGAACGGGACAGCTCCCGAATTTCTCAAAAATAAGTTTTCATGGTACACTCCATGTAGAATGCTCAGATCTTCTGGAGCCAAGCTAGTGAAAATTCCTTGCATAAAAAAGGTAAACTGGGGAGGAAGGAGTTTTACCTACGGGGCAGCTAAAATCTGGAATGAACTTCCGTTCATGCTGAGAAATGCAGCAGATCTCACCTCCTTCAGGAAGAACCTTAAAACTTGGTTTTTCTCTCAGTTCTAATCCCCCACTCCAGTGTAGGCTATCAGTGTTTAGCTCCAGGACACCGCAAGGTAATCGTGCGCTCTATAAACTCTAATAACATAACATAACATAACATTCTAGACAAGCAACACTATCCCTAGGAGTTTACGAAAACTCATTCACTACTCTGGAAGGGGTAAGGATACTGCACACAATCTGCATATTTCAGTACTGCACTTTAGTGTCAAAGCCTGACTCATTTTATCAATGCATAAGCAAAGACTGGCTTCTAATGCTACTAACACTAATCAACATGACAGGTTTTAAAACAATTATCTGCAAGCAAATACATGATATTACCAAATGCTTCTCTCACAATGCTTACCCAAATACACACAGACTCACAGTGTGATTGTGGACAGCCAACTATCCCTTGTACAAAATACATTTACTAGTCTACAAGATCTAAGGTGACTTCACACATTACAGAACATTTTCTACTACACATTAGTACCAAAATGTTTCTCTCAAAATGATTCCTAAATGCACACAGACTCACTGTGTGATTCTAGACAAACAACACTATCCCTTGCACTATACCAAAACACATTTCTTAATCTACGAATACTACATTTTAGTGTTGAAACATGAATCATTTTGCAAATTCATAAACAATGACTGTTTTTTAATTGTACCAAAATATAAAAACAGCACAGTTATCTGTCGGCAAACACATGAAAAACACAAATGCTTATCACAGAATGGTTTCTACATGCACACACACTGTCAATAAGATTGTAGACAAAAAAAAGTACTCCGTACACTTTAGCAGGAGAAACACATTAGTTTGATTAAAATCAAAATAGACCACATACATCCACTCACAATTAAATAACTCACCTTTCAAGTTGTTTTGTAGATTAAGAAGTATATCAGTCACACACCAGATTTTCTTATACAAAATCTCTGCACTGTGCACCTGTCAGCAAAACCAAAGAATGGCATTTTCCACACATATACATGTAAACATCAAATCACATTCCTTCCCACATAAATTCTAAAGCTAACACATATTTCTATTGGTTAAACATTTCAACCCTTGCCAAATGACATAAATTTGAACCCTACCCCCAATCTGCCTTCTGCCTGTTACCATAGAAACAGGTCATGGAACACTGAACTGAGCACACAGGTCACAAGTTCAGCACACAATGTTGCTAATCAAAACAGCAAGTGTGCTTGACTTTTCAACATGTCAGCTTATCATATATAATGTTCCTTTCAATCTGTTTTTGTTAACCAATAAGAATCATGTGTTTAAAAAACAGAAACATGCACCCTACCTTTCAGTGTAGAAGGTTGTCAAACAACCAATGATTTCTTGTCTTTTTTCAAAACTGCATCTTAGCCACCATTTTAGAAAAATCTTACTGTTCAAACTGCCATTTCATTTACAGGGACCATCCAGACCTCCCTTCAAGATGCTTACCGTGTGGATTGTGGGACACAGCTATATTGTCTGGATCCAAAGATATGCAGAAAACAAAGGTATTCACAAAGACCTTGGTTTGCCAAATGTAGTATTTAAATGGATTGGACAGAGAGGGTTAAAGTGGCACCAATTGATGCCATTGGTAAAATCCTTTATGCATATCCAACACCCTGACCTCATAATAGTGCACTGTGGTGGCAATGACCTAGGCACTTTGACTGGGGTAGGTCTGGAAATGCTAATGAAGGACACCTTTGCAGAATTGATTTCACTTTTTCCCAAAACTGCCTTTTTGTGTATTCTAAAATATGCCAAAGGCAGAAATGGAACTGGTCCAATCATTTTTGTCCACAGATTGAGAAAGCTAGGAAACATGTTAATAAATCTGTTTCTGCTTTTCTCTAAGACTATAGAATGGGATCCATTTACAATAACAATCTGCGCTTTAATATGCAAGAGATGTATAGGAGAGATGGAGTACACTTTACTGATGAAGGAAACAGAGTCTTCCTCAACAACTTTAGACTCTGTATAGGTACCTACTTATAAGTACCAAAATCTCTCAATGAACACAACGGCTCTTTTTAGAGCCACTCAAGAACAAAACACTTAAGCTTGATGTGTATCTCCCAAAAATTTCAGTTTTTTTCCCTTGGATCCGCGCACCCAACGCGTGAGAAACCGTGCACCCAACGCGTTAGGATGCGCGACTCCTAATTTTACCGTAAAAAAAAAAATAGCCCCTATCACTAATTTTTATTATCCCCGGGGACCCCATCCCCCGGGGTTTATTAAAAAACATTGGGGACCGTGGGGGGAGCCCCACCGCCCCCACGGTCCCAGCCGGCTCCCCGCGTCCTTCGGGAGCTGGCATTGCTTTTCCACATGGGGAGCTGCTAACATGCAGCTCCCCGTGTGGAAAAGCAATATCGTTTGGATTTTGAATTAGAGAGCAGGTTTTCCTGCTCTCTCTTTCAAAATCCAAATGAAGTTTGCTATGGGAGGGCGAGAGACTCCCGCCCTCTCATAGCAAACAACAGTGTCCTGGGGTGGGCACCCCAGGACACTGTAGGAGCCGGCCCTGGGGGGTGGCGGTCCCCAGGGCGCTCAAGGGCTCCAGGAGGGGGGCCACGCAGCCCCCCTCCCCTATTCATTTTTAAAGATGTTATTAATGAAGCACGGAAGCCCGCACTTTGGGGGGGGGGTTTCGGCCGGATCCGCTCACCCTGCGCGCATTTTTCAGTTTTTGCCCTGCCCCCTTTACATCTTTCACACACTTATTTCCCTTACTTAATCAGCCTCGCTTCTACCGAGGCACAAAATGGCTGCCAACAGTTCCTGGTTTCGAATGTAGACAGACACTTGACAGCCAATTAGCATTCAGCGCGTGATCAGGAGGGTGCGTGCTCGGTTCGCAGAGGGTGCGCTTAGGGTGCGCATAGGGTGCGCGGATCCTCCGAGGCCATAGATATATCTCTCTTTTTACTCTAATTTTCTCAGGAACTACTGAACGGATTTACACTATTTATGCAAAAGGCATGAGTCTGAACTGAGGACTACCTCTTTGCCAAATTTGGTGTAATTCCGTTCAGCAGTTCGGGCTGTAGCTGCGTCAACAGGTCCTATGGGAAATTGCATGGGGAAAACGTGTTTTGGGACCCCCCTTTTTTCTTGGTCCCCGCTTTATGAATCACCACAAAACTTTCAGGATAGGAGCAGACCTGAGCTAGCCAAAAGTCTGGAAAATTTTGCGAAGATTCGTCAACCGGCGCCAGACTTATTGGCAATAGAATGTTGCATATTTCCTTTGGAAAATAGGTCCTAACTATAACTACCTACTGGCGACCGCCAGTAGGTAATATATATATATATATATATTTTTTTTTCACTGAAAAAAGCATAGGTTTCAGAGGCGTTATAGTTAGCTGGACTTTTCACTCGTACAAAACCATTGAAATTCCCCCGTTATAGTTAGTTCAGCTAACTATAACTCGCGCGCCCGCAATGCGCTGCTGATGATGTCACATATTACATCACTCATGACATGGTCAGTAACATAACTCATGACATCACTGATGACATCTCAAATGACATCACTGATGACATCACTGACGACATCATCCAGTGAATGTGTGTTTTTCTGAAAATTACATATGTTTTATATATGTATATCTCAAGGTCGATGGAAGAATAAATGGGTATATAAGTGTCTAAATGGATGATTTGTTTTTTGATGTATAACTGACTGATTAAGTGTATCTTAGTGAATACATGGCTTAGTGAGTAACGTTTAAATATGTAAATATCTGTATCAGTCTCTCACATTGTGTATAAGTGGCTGCATGGGTTGGTGAGTAGCTACATGAGTGTCTATATAGGTTATTAGTTGGTTTTCTGAGTATCAGTATGAGTGTCTGAGTGTCTGTATGGTTCGGTGGGGAATTATGTAGTGCATAGATGCATGAATGAGTGACTCACTGTTTGTGTGTGTTGAAGACAGCATGTGTGCAGGACTGTATGGGTGGATGAGTGTTTGTATGGGTATGTTAGTGAGCGAATGACTGTCTCAATAGTGTCTTTATGAGTAACTATATATGTTTTAAACTAGTATATGTGAATATTGGTGTATATAAGTGAGTATATGTGAGAGTGAGAGATTGAAAGAGTTCCTGTATGAATAGGTATGTGTTTCTATAAGTGATTGTTTAAAAGACTAAGTATGTGTAAGTTTCTGTAGAAGTAAGTGTGGTGGTGTGTGTATAACTGTATATGCAAGTAAATGGATGTTTGATTCTTTATTAGCATGAGTGACTATGTGTGTGAGTAACTCTATGGATGAGTGGTGTTGTGTAACAGGATGTATAGGTGTATGAATACATATGATGAGTGAGTACATGTATGAGTGACTGTATTGGACTGTTGGTGAATGAGTGGATGTGTATGTGGATCTTAGCATTACTGAATAGGTTGTTGTAACTGGTATTGGTATATCCATTGTTTTGAAAATTTTAGTTTCTAGTTTTCAATGTGTGTATCAAAGGTTATATTAGGGTGAGAGGAGGTCTGCCACTCTATCACAAGGATGATGTCATTGGTGATGTCATCAGTGATGTCATTTGAGATGTCAGATGTCATGAGTGATGTCACTGACCATGTCATGAGTGATGTAATACGTGACATCATCAGCAGTGCATTGCGGGCGCGCAAGTTATAGTTAGCTGAACTAACTATAACGGGGGAATTTCAATGGTTTTGTACGAGTGAAAAGTCCAGTTAACTATATTGCCCCTGAAACCTATGGTTTTTTCAGTGAATTTCTAAGGTTTTTTAAATGCTAATTCCTAACTATAACGTGCCTGAAACCTATGGTTTTTTCAGTGAATTTCAAAGGTTTTTTAAATGCTAATTTCTAACTATGCCTACAGGGATAGGACATGTGAAGAAAGAAGAAAAAACACACAGAAAGAAAAAAAAATGCAGAAAGAAGCAACAGAAGTCCTCAAAGACGAAGAAAAGTGCAGAAAGAAGCCTTGTTGCAAAATCATCCTTTGCCCTCAACTTTTTCAGACGGATACTAGTGGTAACTGAGTCTGACTAACCAGTCCTAGAGCCAGTGCTATGATAAAAGACACTTAGAATACAGTGAAAACACCTACATACACTAGGGAACACTATGCGTTGGGGTCCCCCTGTGATATGCATGACCTCCTCTGGAAGCCCCTAGTATATAATAGGGCAGGGGGATTAAAACTACCTCTTAAAACGTGCCACAGTGTGTGTTTGCACATGTCACCTCAGGCCCCGTCCCCTCCCTTCCCCACTGTGTAAACACACCCTGTGGCCGTTTTAAGTTGGGAGATTAAGTCACCTTGAATCCTGAGGGTCCCTAGGGTCCAACTGGCCCACTAGGTACCTCCAGTAAGTGCCACAGAGCTGCGTTGCAGAGAGGTGTAAAAAGTGGCATGACCTGGTCCACCTCTCTGCAACGCAGCACAGTGGTGCTTACTGGAAGCACCTGGTGGGCTAGTTAGCCCCCAGGGGCCCGCAGGATTGAAGGAGAATTATTCCCCCACCTTAAAATGCCCCATAGGGCGTGTTTGCACACGTCACCTCAGGCCCCGACTCCTCCCTTCCCCACTGTGTAAACACGCCCTGTGGCCGTTTTAAGTTGGGAGATTAAGTCCCCTTGAATCCTGAGGGTCCCTAGGGGCAAAATAGCCCACTAGGTACCTCCAGTAAGCGCCACAGAGCTGCGTTTGCAGAGTGCTGCAATGAGGGGGCGTGGTCTCCGGCGCGTTGCCGTTTTTTTTTTTAAGGAGGGGGTCTGTGTGGCTCCCCTTCTTTTTCTAATTTATTGGCCCTGTGGACCCCATCCCCCAGGGCCTGCCCCCTAATTTTTTTTTTAGAAAAAAAATAATTTTGAAGGGTCCACCTGGCCCCCCTCCCGAGGCCTTAATCGGCCCCGGGGCATGGCCTTTTTTAAAAATATTCTTTAGGATGGGGGCTGTGTTGCCCCCTTTCTCAGGCCACTTATGGCCCTGGGGACCCCGGGGCCGGCATTTGTTTTTTATTATTTTTTTTTTATATATATTTATAGAAACACCTAGGACATGCTGGACAAACGGTACGTACCTATCACCATGACGATTTGCGTGATATTCATTAAAAGGCGACTATGCATACAAAGAATCCACGTGGAATGTATTCACACCGCTAGTGAAGCTCTGACATGTCTGACACCCTACCGTGCCTAATCCCGGCGCCCCCGCTGGTGGGTACTCTCCAAGTAGACACCCTTGTCGTTTATTTATACAAACATGGGTAGCTATTGACGGGCACATTTAATACACACGCACACCAAGCCTATCAAAGGGGATTCGACAAAAATTCGACCAAAACTATGCAAGAAACCCCCCACACAGTGAATAAAACACACATCCACAGCCGGATGTGTAATACTTTTTATTTTACTCTCTGGAAAGGAGACGAAACTCACTTGAGAGTCACAGTGTGCTCCTGGCTGAGCCCAATGCTGTGTTACACCCACCAGTGCCCGCTGAGTGCCACACACCTCTGTGTTGTATTCCACCAGCTAGTGCGTATGCTATGACACTCTCTAGCCCATGTGCACTGTATTACCACCCCGTGAATATGTCATGCCACACTTGCCTTCGCACGGGTTATATTGCCCCATCTAACGTGCCTTCCTCGATGCCTATGTAATAACGCACAGCGCTATGCCATACATATTACAATCTGGGATCCTTATCTTTGTCACAGTGCATACGCAACGTTACACTCCCCAGCACATATTTTATATTACAACTTTAGAGACTAGTTAGGTTACACTACACTGCCCTGTGCATATTACACTCCAAGGTGCATATCGCATAGCATGCGCTAGTGCCTGTGCTACCTCACGCTCTCCAATGAATCTGTCATTGCGCACAATGTATTGCATATTATATTTCACGCCCGGTTCATCTTATATCACACTTTTTGGTGCATAGTTTATTCCATACACTATATCTAGTTTTCATTTTCAATCGTGCTCTCAGGACTATATTCTAAATAACACTGCGTTCATAGTTATAGTTAGCACCTATTTTCCATAGGAAATCCGCAACATTCTATTGGGAATATCTTTGGCGCCGATTCACGAATCTTCGCGAAATTCTTGTAACTTTTGGCCAGCTCCGCTCCGCTCCTACCCCGAAAGTTTTGCGGTGATCCGTCAAGCAGGGGCCGAGAAAAAAGGGGGGTCCCAAAACGTGTTTTCCCCATGCAATTTCCCATTGGATCTGTTGTCGCAGCTACAGCCCGAACCGCTGAACGGAATGACACCAAATTTGGCAAAGAGGTAGTCCTCAGTTCGGACTCATGCCTTTTGCATATTTGGTGTGAATCTGTTCAGTAGTTCCTGAGAAAATTAGGGTAAAAAAGTTAGTGATATCTATGGCCACGGAGGATCCGCGGACCGTACCCGCACTGTAAGCGCACCCTCCCCGAACGGAGCGCACACCCTCCCGATCGTGCGCTGAATGCTAATTGGCTTTCGAGTGTCTCTCTACATTCGAAACCTGGAACTGTTGGAGGCCATTTTCTGCCTCGGTAGAAGCGAGGCTGAAGATGGAAGGGGAATAAGTGTGTAAAAGATATAAAGGGTGCAGAGTGGAAATACTCTGACCCTCTAGATCTGCTTAGGGGGTCCCAGAAGGACCTCCTGTGGCCCCCCTTTTAAAAAAAAAAAAGTGGCGAAATGCGCGCACGTTGGGTGCGCGGATCCACAGCAACGTTTTTTGAAAAACAACAAGAAATCATTGGTTGTATAACAACTTTCTACACTGAAAGGTAGGTGTATATATTTTTTTTAAAGGTATGATTGTTATTGGTTAACAAAAACAGATTGTAAGGAACATTATATATGATAAGCTGATATGTTGAAAAGTCAAGCACACTTGCTGTCTTGTTTAGTAACATTGTGTGCTGAACTAGTGACCTGTGAGCTCAGTGCAGTGTTCCATGACCTGTTTCTATGGTAACAGGCAGAAGGCAGATTGGGGGAAGGGTTGAAATGTATTTCAGTTGGAAAGGGTTGAAATGTTTAACCAATAGAAATGTGTGTTCGCTTTTGAGTTTATGTGCAAAGGATTGTGATTTGATGTTTACATGTATATGTGTGGAAAATGAAAGGGAAACATTTTCATTCTTTGCTTTTGCTGAGAGGTGCACAGTGCAGAGATTCTGTAAAAGAAAATATGGTGAGTGATTGATATACTCCTTAATCGACAAAAGAACTTGAAAGATGAGTTATTTAATTGTGAGGGGATGTATGTAGACTATTTTGATTTTAATCAGACTAATGTATTTTTCCTGCTAAAGTGTAGGGAGTACTTTTTTTCTCTACAATGTGTGTGCATGTAGAAACCATTCTGTGATTGGCATTTGTGTTCTTCATGTGTTTGTAGACAGATAACTGTGCAGTTTTTATATTTTGGTAGAATTAGAAACCAGTCATTGTTTATGAATTTGTGAAATGAGTTATGTTATGTTTCTATACTAAAATGTAGTACTACTTCTAGCTGAAGAAATGTGTTTTGATATAGTGCAAGGGATAGTGTTGTTTGTCTAGAATCACACAGTGAGTCTGTGTGCATTTGGGAACCACTGTGAGAGAAACATTTGGTAACATTGTGTATTTGCTGACAGATAACTGTTTTAAAACCAGTCAGGTTGTCAAGTTTTAGTAGCATTAGAAGACAGTTATGGCTTATGCTTTCATTAAATGAGTCAGGCATTGACAGTAAATTGCAGTCGTGAAATATGTAGATTGTGTGCAGTTCCCTTACCACTTGCACTGTAGTGAATGAGTTTTGGTAAACTCATAGGGATAGTGGTGCTTGTCTAGAATCTCACTGTGAGTCTGTGTGCATTTGGGATCACTGTGAGAGAAGCATTTGGTAACATCATGTATTTGCTGATAGATAACTGTTTTAAAACGTGTCATGTTTTGAAGTTTTAGTAGCATTAGAATCCAGTCTTTGCTTGTATGTTGATTAAATGAGTCATGCTTTGACACTGATGTGCTGTACTTAAATATGTAGATTGTGTGCAGTCCCCTTACCCCTTCCACAGTAGTGAATGAGTTTTGGTAAAGTCCTAGGATAGTGTTGATTGTCTAAAATCACACTGTGAGTCTGTGTGCATTTGGGTAAGGATTGTGAGAGAAGCATTTGGTAACATCGTGTATTTACTGACAGATAACTGTTTTAAAACCTGTCATGTTGTCAAGTTTTAGTAGCATTAGAAGACAGTTATGGCTTATGCTTTCATTATATGAGTCAGGCATTGACAGTAAATTGCAGTTCTGAAATATGTAGATTGTGTGCAGTTCCCTTACCACTTGCACTGTAGTGAATGAGTTTTGGTAAACTCATAGGGATAGTGGTGCTTGTCTAGAATCACGCTGTGAGTTAGTGTGTATTTGGGATCACTGTGAGAGAAGCATTTGGTAACATCGTGTATTTGCTGACAGATAACTGTTTTAAAACCTGTCATGTTGTGAAGTTTTAGTAGGATTAGAATCCAGTCTTTGCTTATGCGTTGATTAAATGAGTCATGCTTTGACACTGATGTGGTGTACTTAAATATGTAGATTGTGTGCAGTACCATTAACTCTTCCAGAGTAGTGAATGAGTTTTGGTAAACTCATAGGGATAGTGGTGCTTGTCTAGAATCACACTGTGAGTTAGTGTGTATTTTGGGATCAGTGTGAGAGAATCATTTGGTAACATCATGTATTTGTTGACAGATAACTGTTTTAAAATCTGTCTTGTTGTGAAGTTTTAGTAGCATTAGAATCCAGTCTTTGCTTATATGTTGTCAGGCATTGACATTAAAGTGTAGTTGTGAAATATGTAGATTGTATGCAGTTCCTTTACCACTTCCACTGTAGTGAATGTGTTTTGGTAAACTCCTAGGGATAGTGTTGTTTGTCTAGAGTCACACTGTGAGTCTGTGTGCATTTGGGAACCACTGTGAGAGAAGTGTTTGGTAAAATCGTGTATTTGCTGACAGATAAGTGTTGTAAAACATGTCATGTTGTCAAGTTTTAGTAGCATTAGAAGACAGGTATGGCTTATGCTTTCATTATATGAGTCAGGCATTGACAGTAAATTGCAATTGTGAAATCTGTAGATTGTGTGCAGTTCCCTTACCACTTGCACTGTAGTTAAAGAGTTTTGGTAAACTCATAGGGATAGTGGTGCTTGTCTAGAATCACACTGTGAGTTAGTGTGTATTTGGGATCACTGTGAGAGAAGCATTTGGTAACATCATGTATTTGCTGATAGATAACTGTTTTAAAACCTGTCATGTTGTGAAGTTTTAGTAGGATTAGAATCCAGTCTTTGCTTATGCGTTGATTAAATGAGTCATGCTTTGACACTGATGTGGTGTACTTAAATATGTAGATTGTGTGCAGTACCATTAACTCTTCCAGAGTAGTGAATGAGTTTTGGTAAACTCCTAGGATAGTGTTGCTTGTATAAATCACACTGTGAGTCTGTGTGCATTTGGGTAAGGATTGTGAGAGAAGCATTTGGTAACATCGTGTATTTGCTGACATATACCTGTTTTAAAACCAGCCATGTTGTGAAGTTTTAGTAGCATTAGAAGCCAGTCTTTGCTTATGCTTTGATTATATGAGTCAGGCTTTGACATAAAAGTGCAGTCCTGAAATATGAAAATTGTGTGCAGTTCGCTTACCACTTCCACTGTAGTGAATGAGTTTTAGTAAACTCCTAGGGATAGTGTTGTTTGTCTAGAATCACACCGTGAGTCTGTGTGCATTTGAGAACCACTGTGAGAGAGACATTTGGTAACATCGTGTATTTTCTGACAGATAACTAATTTAAAACCTCTCATGTTGTCAAGTTTTAGTAGCATTAGAAGCTAGTCTTTTCTTATGCATTGATAAAATGAGTCAGGGTTTGACACTAAGGTGCAGTACCATGTACTATTCTGTTTACTGTGGCAGAACTGAAAATTTTAAAGTTTTATCTAAGCACTGTCCTAGAATTAGTTTGATTATTTAGTCAGTTTCTAAGTACCAAATAGACTGCTTCAAATGTCTATGCAGTATGCATGTAGTGTTCTAACATACTATACACTTGTCTTTTACACCTTCAATTCCCTAGTCAGTATCCATACACTTCCAGGAAATATCCTGTCACTTCCTTTACAGTCCTCTAGAGACCCATTCAACAGCATGTACTAATCCATTCACTGTGCCAAAACCCAAACACTTATAAATTCACCAAGACACTCTCTTTCCAGTACTCTAATGATTCAGTCACTGCCTAAGTATTCATGCACAGAGCCAGGTCTTAGCATATGGACTTCTTCAAACCCCTATACACTATGCATGCAGTCCTCTAAGCACCTACACACTTGTCTTTCACACCTTCAATTCCCCAGTCAGTATCCGTTCACTTCCAGCAAACACCCTGTCACTCCATTTGCACTCCTCTAGTGACCCATTCAGCATCATGTACTAATCCATTCACTGCGCCAAACCCTAATAAATTCACCCAGGCACTCTCCTTGCAGTACTCTAATCATTCAGTCAGTACCCAAGTACTCATCCAGTGACCCAGGCCTTACTATATGGACTGCTTCAAACCCTTATCCACTATGCATGCAGTCCTCTAACCACCTACACAATTGTCTTTCTCACCTTCAATTCCCTAGTCAGTATCCATACACTCCCAGGAAATACCCTGTCACTCCCTTTGCAGTCCTCTAGTGACCCATTCAGCACCATGTACTAATCCATTCACTGTGCTAAAACCCAAACACTTATAAATTCACCAAGATACTATCTTTGCAGTACTCTAATCATTCAGTCAGTGCCTAAGTATTCATACACTGAGCAAGGCCTTAGCACATGGACTGCTTCAAACCCCTATGCACTATGCATGCAGTCTTCTAACCACCTAGACACTTGTCTTTCACACTTTCAATTTCCTAGTCAGTATCCATACAGTCCAGCACTTGTGACTGCCTTTGCACTCCTCTAGTGACTCATTCAGTACCAAGTACTAATCCATTCCCTGTGCGAAAATCCTAGCACTTATAAATTCGCCTAGGCACTCTCCTTGCTGTACTCTAATCATTCAGTCAGTACCCAAGTAGTCATGCAGTGAGCCAGGCCTTAGCACATGGACCGCTTTAAATGCCTATGCAGTATTGATGCAGGCCTCTAATCACCTACACAGTTGTCTTTCACACCTTCAATTCTCTAGTTAGTATTCATACTCTTCTAGCAAACACCCTGTCACTCACCCAGTGTGTCTCCTTATAGTACTGTAATCATTTAGTCAGTTAGCATGTAGTCTTTTAGTGAGGTAGGCTTTAGGGCATGAACTGCTTCAAAGTAGTATGCACTATGCATGTAGTGTTTTAACGATCGTCACACTTGTGGCTCAAAGCTATAGTTTCTTAGTCAGTTTTTATATAAAATGTGTTTGTACAGTAATGGAATAGTATAAATTTGAAAGTTATTAATATACATTTATTTGTGATTCTTTTTTACAGATACAGAACAGGAGTGTTTCTCATCTGTTTGCACTCTTCTCGTGCAAGATTGTTTGGATGAAGGGTCCTTAGGTGTTTCATCATACTTGCTGTGCCGCATGAGTATTTTTTGTTAGGATCCCCTCATAACAGAACTCTTTGGCAAATCTTGCGAATGAAGAAGGTGGCATTGGTCTTTGTTTGCCCCTTGGAAAAAATAAAAAAATTCTTCACCACTGATGAAAAACGTTGTGGGCGTGGTGCCTTCTGCAAAAAAAATTCCTCAGATTCGGTAAATATTTTAAAGCGGCAGCATTTACAGTTTTTGTAAGTTAAACTTATAAAATTTTGTTAGCTGTATACATTTTATATATCTGTGATTTGTTTCTTGTGGAATTTTGTTAAGAATACCATGTTGTTTTTTTTTTAACAATCTTTTTGATTTTACAGGTCTGTCGTCGACATCCGTGGTTCCCACAGGAGTGTGCTTTGTTGTTTTGTATTATTGTTGTTACATTTTGTTTATTAGTTTATTGTTTATATTTATGTTAATAAAAATATAAAGTTTGAAAATAGTTTATCGTTTATATATTTATTATTATAAAAAATAAAGTTTGGAAAAAAAATTAATAATTTTTTTGGTTGTTCTCTTAACTGCTGTGTGACTCTTTCTCTTAACAGCTGTGTGACTCTTTCTTGTTCTTATTACTGTTATTTGATGGAGTCCACCATGGTGTTAAATTTTGGGGCACTTATTGCTGGAATACTAGTGATATCTGTAGTTTGCACCAACTTCTGAATAGTGTGTTAGATTTATCTCAACTTTACTTCCGTTAAAGTGTTGATAATGAAATGGAGAGTAGCCATTCCCGTGCAAAAAGACATGAGGTGCACCTTTGCGATTTATTCTAAATACTAAAATCCTGTATTGTATTGCACTGAGGTATTGGCTGCACTTACAGTGTACACACGAAATCTATTAAGAAATCTCATTGTATTTATATTGATTGGGAATAGTGCGTTAGGTGCTGGATCTTGACGAGATACACTGCTCAGTTCGTATGTTCTGCATACGAAAAAAAATCACATCACAACTTTCACACTAATTGCAATGCGAAACAAATTCCGGCGATAAGACACGTTAGCACCAGGGATTTTACACCTGCTTTCTGCTGGTGTTAAGCAGGACAACTACCTGCACCATGAAAGGGAACACAGCCAAGAGCCACACCAGAACACCCACAGGTGCCATAAAGTCAATGAGCATGATACAGGGATACCCATGAGGGCCAGAAGACTCATTTCAACAACTCCAGGACCGCCAATGCCCCCCAAACCCATATCTTAGTAAGTGTGTCCCTGTGGTCATTGTCTTAGCATGATAGGCACGAGCCCTGCAACATCACAGTGTGTTGTCACCTGAGCGTTGGCAGTGAGCCAGGATGTGTAGCTACGTATGCATCCTCCTGCATGTACAACTGGCGTGTGCTGGTCCGGGGTTCACAGGTCAGTGGAGGGGTGTGCCTATCCGGCAAGGGGAACGGGGTGTCACGGACATGTCCGTGTACAGGAAGTGCGGTAAGTGTGTCTCTGTGTTCTGATGTGGCCTGTTACAAGAGCCGCAGCAGCCGATGTTGTAAAGTGGCATGTACCACCTCCAAACTGCACTGTGATGTTGTTGTTGGAATGTAGCAGGACATGCGCAAATAGGCATTACAATGGCGTGCCATACGAGTGCACGAGATACAACAGCTCACCGTACAAAAGTGTGGGGCTCGTGGGAGCGAGGAGCAGCCGTTTGGCAACATAACACACAGTGAACTCGACCATGTGCCACATGCTGGGCATCTCATCCATGATGACCACAGTCGCAGACATCCCACAACACCAACGACTGGCCTTTGTACACATCCTGTATGAATGCAGCGTGGTTTTCACTTCTATGCTCGTTCAGTGGTGTGATGTTGGCGGGTTGTGTGACTTCTGCTCCTTGTTGGTGTGTTTCATTTTGGCCATTGATTGTCTATACTTGTGCTGTACTTAATTGTGCACGTGTGCCATTCTGCCCATCTCCCCTCATCCCCCACTCCCTGCTTCTTCCTCTTCCTGGTGCTGTTGTGTCTATAATTTTGTTGCTGCACACATAAATACATGTAAAGAATAAATTAGAATAGTTCCTTGATTCTTTTAGGTTTCAAAACTTCTCTATTGGTTTCTTTTTAATTTTCCATATGAACCGTTTTTTTAATATTCAACAACACATAGAAGTCAGAAGTGCAACGTATTCTATCAACACACTTTCTAGAACATTCTACAACACGTGCAGGTTAAAAGTTCATCAATTTTTTAAAACTTTACGATATTTTTTTGTAACATTTTCTTGAACATTTAATGACACGTGCAGGTTAAAATTTGACGATTGTTTTAAGTTCGAACAGTGCCTTCCAAATGCAAGTAGCAGGTGTGGTTGAGCTGAGCAAATTTTATCCTATGATATGTACTCCACGTTGAAACTGCTTTTTCTTAACCAATCACAAAGATGCTTTTCCACAAAACTAATGTGCACCCTACTTTTAAAAAAGAAGGCTTTTCATGCTATCTTCAGAGATAAGTTATTGATAGGAATTAGCATTTAAAAAACCTTTGAAATTCTCTGAAAAAACCATAGGTTTCAGGGGCGTTATAGTTAGGAATTGGCATTTAAAAAAACCTTAGAAATTCACTGAAAAAACCATAGGTTTCAGCGGTGTTATAGTTAGCTGGACATTTCCCTCGTACAAAACCATTGAAATTCCCCTGTTATAGTTAATTCAGCTAACTATAACTTGCGCCCCCGCAATGCACTGCTAATGACGTCACATATTACATCACTCATGACATGGTCAGTGACATCACTTTTTAATTTTTTTTTATTTCTTTATTGAATAGAGACCACGGTACAAACAAGAAGAAACATGACCCAACATTCAATTAATTATGCAATGCAGGATCGATTCGCAAAGTTTGAATTACAATAGTATTCGGCAGATTTCAAACTGTGAGACAGTTTATACAACTAATACAAAAAATAATTCTATTATATCGTTCATTACGAAAAAGAAGAAAACAGATAAATAGTAGGTACACTAGATAGCTTAAGATCATCTTACATGTCCATATATGCGCTGACAGCGCCCCATATTAGCTGCCCCAATGCCTTTTTCCGCCTCCCCTTAACAGTATACAGATTATATTCCATATTGTACGTGAAAAAAAAATGAGTTCTCCACATATCAATTGAGGGGGCATCAGTTTGTAACCACACTGAGGCAATGCACATCCTAAGCACTGCTGCTGCCATAAATATCAGATACCTAACTTCATTACTAGGGTCTGTGCGCACTCCACCTGCATCTATACCCAGCAGAATCTCACTAATTGACAATTGTATAGAAGCACCGAGAATCTCAGATAAGAACCTGTTTATATGTCTGAGCAATTCTGATAATTTAACACAAGTGGCAAAAATATGTACTACATCAGCATGTAAAGTATTACATCTGAAACACTTTCCATCTGGATCTCCTACCCACTTTGCAATCTTATCAGGCGTGCGATAAAGATAAAACAGAGTCTTATAATGTTGTGCCTTAAGATTGGCAGACATAAATAAACGGCAAGCCAATTCAATCGAGAGCTCCAACGGTATTTCAGGGCACCCCAGTCTTTCTTCCCATCTCGTACGATGAGTTTCCAAGTCGTTGGACATTGTCTCGATGATTATATTATATAATACTCCTATACGAGAACACTTTTTATTTGCCTCTATGAGAGGATTAGACACATTCACAATATTCAATTTAGCAAAATACTCACGCATCTGCAAATAC
Source organism: Triturus cristatus (assembly GCF_964204655.1). NCBI lineage: Eukaryota > Metazoa > Chordata > Amphibia > Caudata > Salamandridae > Triturus > Triturus cristatus. The sequence goes on along the minus strand of NC_140582.1, from coordinate 567,148,504 downwards.
TTAAAAAAGTGCGAAGTGGGTAGCAGATATTGTTTCTTCAGTTGAGAGAAAGATTTTAACCCGTCTGATGTATATAAATCTCCCACTGTTATTAAACCTCTTAAACGCCAGTTAACAACTATGTGATCCCAGCATATATTGGGGTGCAATACCGGTGCAATTAGAGGGGTATAAATAGACACGTTTCGAATATTATATTGCTTCCTTATTACCTTCCAAACCTTATACGCAGCGGCTATCACCTTGAACCTAGTGCGCTTATAGTAGTTCCAATCTATATCAATAAAAAGGCGGTTCCTAGCTTCGGTCCCTAAAAGCAGAGAATATATAGAAGGTTGTAGTGCTGGCTCCACGGGTCCCTGGCCGGTTAATAAAACATTGATTCGCTGCAACATACATACATAGTAGTACAAAAGAAAATCGGGGACTGCCCAACCACCCACTGCCCTAAGCAGCATCATATACTTCTTAGCCCGCCGCTCTTTCCCCTGGGACCACATGAACCTCATACATATTGCTTGCAATTGTGAGATACGTGTACAAGTAATCTCTAATGGTAGACAACAATAAAGATACAGCACCTTAGGTAATACCATCATTTTCAAGATGTTGCATCTGCCGACCAGTGTCAAATGTAAACATTCTAGCTGATCCAGCTGTTTACGGACCCCGTGTATCAACTTCTGCCAATTAACCTCTACCGTAGTCGAAGCTCCAGCACAAATCTGCACTCCCAGATAAGTAACCTCGTCTAAGACTCGTGAATCAACATAAGACTTAATATTCATACAGAGTATTTGAGTCTTAGCAGTATTTAATTTGTATCCCGATACCGATCCAAATATCCTTGCAAGATTTTCGATTTCGGGCATAGCCATAGACGGTCTTGGTGAGAGCACAACGACATCATCAGCGTATGCCAATACACGGTACTGCTGTGATTGTATCCTGACTGAAGGTTACCCTACTGCTCCTCTCAATCATTTTTAAAAAGGGATCTATATACAAAGCGAACAGCAGTGGAGAGCATGGACATCCCTGCCTAGTCCCTCGTTGTATTGGTACCACTGCAGATTGAAGACCCATTACATTAATCCGTGCACTAGGTTGTTGATAGAGCACCTGTATTGATTTGATAAAATTTGGCCCAAATCCCTGTAATTTCAACAGATCCCATAAGAAGGCCCACGATACTTGATCGAAGGCCTTCTCTGCATCCAGTAATATAAGGCTCAGTGGGTTCCCCGACACATTTGCGTGATCAATTAAAGTAATCACCCGGTTAACATGATCGGTTGTGCCGCGCTTTGGGATAAACCCGTGCTGATAGATAGAAACCAGAGGGGTTATCACTTCTGATAATCTGGTAGCTAAGATCTTAGAATATACTTTCCCGTCTGTGTTTAATAATGAGATAGGCCGATATGAGCCTGGTAAATCCGCCGGTTTTTCCTTTTTTCTAAACACTACTATACTCGCTTCGCCCCATGTTATAGGATACTCCCCTTGCTGAGCCATTCGGAATGTAGCTAGCATATCCCGTTTTAGAGCTTGAATTTTTTTTTTATATATTTCAAGCGGGAGCTTATCAGGACCCGAAGCCTTTCCTGCTGGCAATGCTTTAAGAGCCGCTTCCAATTCAAACATCTCTATAGGGGCCTCCAATATATCTGCCAGTCCTTGATCTAGTTTTGGCCCAACATTTTGCCCGAGAAAGGTCAGAGCTCTAATACTATCATATTCTTCTGCTGCATATAGACAGGCATAAAAACTTCTAAAGACTTCTAGCATTCCACTCTCGGTTTCTTCATATTGCCCAGCCTCATTTTTCATACTTTCGATTCGTTGAGCAGTTTCCCTGTTCCTCATTCTCTGGGCTAGACACCTCCCACTTGCCTCCCCATATTCGTACAACACCTGTCTCTTGGTCTCAAAAGTCTTTGCTGCTTCCTTACTCCAGTAGTTATTGGCCTTGGCCTTAGATCGCGTCACCTCAGCTGATGTATTATAGGTATCGCTATTATGAGCAATGTCTTGAGTCAGCAGCTCCTCGACCTTATCTAGATCCTGATAAAGCTCCTGTAACTTTTTTCGCAACTGTTTTTGAGCATACAATCCATAGCTGAACACCTCACCCCTAAAAGCTGCTTTGAACGTATCCCAGACTATCCCAACTCTTGCGCTTCCCCTATTTGAATTAAAAAACTCACGAATCCACTCACTCATATATTCTAGAAATTTAACTTCCAGCAGTAACTTGCGATCGAAAGAGAATTCACGGGGTTTGCAGGGTGGATATAGAGCCCGAATGGACAACACTACTGGCCCGTGATCAGACGTCACTCGGGGATAAACCTGTATTTGTGCGTCATGAAGCAATTTATGTGTAACTAAGAAGTAATCTAGGCGAAATAATTTTTGGTGAGGAATCGAGAAAAAAGTATATCCGGGATCAGTCTTCCTGAGATAGGCCCAAGCACCAGTTAGCCCATGTGCTTTCACCAAGGAACTTAACGCCCTGTATACCTTTGGTTTCCTACCTACATACCTATATTGATCACTGCCTAATGTTCCAGAATGGAGATTAATATTCAAATCACCACAGAGAATTACGGGAGCGGCCCAGAATGCCAATTCAACATTCAGGTATTCCAAGACTGCTGTCTCATCAAAATTAGATCCATAGATGGAGCAGATAGTACATTTAAAAGTTCCTACATTACATTTCGTAATTGCCCACCTTCCAGCACTATCCTCTAAGACTCATCCGCCATCAATCAGATTTCTCTTTGCTAGTATGGTGACCCCCCGTGTTGTAATAGACTGCTTGGTACACACCAGCACACTATACCCAAGATCGCTTAAGTACTTTCGATTAGACCATGCTAGATGCGTCTCTTGAAGTGCAATATTATCGCAGTTAAGCTACTGCAATTCCCGAGCGACGCGTTGCCTTTTATTTAAAGCATTCAAGCCTCTCATATTTAGAGTACCTATTCTTAACATTCTAGCTGCCATCTGCTCTGGCTCTAAAAAAAATAGAAATACTCTGCCCCCTGTCCTGCATTATTTTCATATAATCAATAAAAATGATACCCGTGATCCCTGTTTTTCCCTTTTTAGCCATCCCCCTCTGACCCACCCTCTGGCCCCGTACCGAGGTCACCCTCCCTTCCCCCCTCCCCCTCCCCACTTCGGCCACCCCTTGTGAGCAAAAGGACATAGTCCTTAGTGATGCGAGTGTGCGAGATCCACCTCGACAGAGGATCTGCCAGGCTGTTACCCTCTCCTTACATTTATCTGTAGTCTGTTTTTACTAAAGCAACATATTTCTAAACATATTATCTGACCTTCAATATGAACATCCCACAGAGCGACACCTTATCCATTGCTCCTTAAATACTATTAATTACATAGTCAACCTCGAGTATCACTTTTTTAGACAGTCCAGCTTTTCTGCCTCGGTGAAGAGAAAAAAAAAAATATCCAATACAAAAAGACAGGAAAAGAAAAGGACCACAGATATTCAAGCAGCATTGAGAAGCCATAGATGTCCTATTGGTGCAAACTGGTGCTACCACTCCTCCCTCCATTATTTAATTCACCTCTAAGAAACAATACACCCAATACACCCCAAAGTGAAGTAATATTATAACTACTAACTTTTTTTTTTTTTTTTCCTTCCACACTTCCACACAGTTTACTTCCCACCATGTTTTTTTTCTCTTTTTTTTCCCTTCCTCCCCTTCTCTTTCCTTCCACCTTCAGGGTGGACCACCTTTAGTGTCGATAGACTTCAAATATGCTTGCGCTTGAGATTCCGAGGTAAAATATTTAGCCTGACTCTTATAAATCACCTTGAGTTTAGCAGGATTCAGGAGGAACACCTGCGCGCCCTTAGCTTGAAATGGCTGAAATAATTGTCGAAATTGCCATCTTAAGGTCACAGTTGCTGAACAATAATCCGGCCTAACAAAAAAAGTCACATCCGGAACCCTTGCGTTGTTTATCAGGGCGAGCCAGATCGTATAATGCTTCCCTCAGAACAAAATTATTTACGCAAATTAGTATCGCTCGTGGAAAAGCTTTCGGGCCTGCCGAGGCATTTGATTCCCCGTGAATCTTGCGCAATACAAATGGATATCTCTGCGCCCTGGTGATCTCCTTCTCCCACTGCCATTCGGCTAGCTCTGGCAATGCTTCTGTGAAAGTCTCGATTATGAACTTTCGGACATCTTTCCCTTCTTTCATCTCTGGAATTCCAAGGACACGCAGATTATTGCGCCGTGCGCGGTTTTCCAGATCCGTCATCTTCCACTCGATATCCTCTCGAGTGGCCTGTAAAGTCTCTATCACGGTTTGCTACTTAGTAAGTATATCTTCAGTACTCGATATTCGTTCCTCTGTGTCTGTCACCCGCTTGGTAAGTTCGTTAACAGACTTAACCATCCGCTGCATAGTATTCTGTAGTTTCCGAACTGCACCCTGAGTTCGATTGCTTTCAGCCTTAGTCTCAGCCCAATGGGCCATAATGCTCCTATATATTAAATCCAAAGTTACTCCATTAACGCCTTGATCAGGATCCTGCAGTTGGGGCTCCTCTCCCCCCATGTCCCAGTTGGGTTGTGAAAGAGGAGTCTTTTCCTGTAAGGCCCCTTCAGCCGGACCGTGTCTTGTTGATCCTCCAGTCCCCTCGTCAGTGTGGGTGAATGTGTCATATCACCGTATTCCTCCATCAGGTCTTCATCGTCTGTGAGTGCCACCTCATCACCCCACTCACTTTGGAGGCTGTTACCATCATCCTCCGATACCGCGGATAAATCTGACATTGAATAAAATTTGCCATCGGACACTGCAGAATCTGTGTCTACCTGGTCCACTGTGGCTGTAGATTGCCCATTCATGCTACCTTCTCCTTCTCCTTTCCTAATACTGCGCTCAGGAGGGGCCGAGCCATTGAAATCAACCCCATCACCACATGTCGCTCCTACAATGGGTCTTGAGCTTATAGCAGCACCTTTTTTTTCATAAAAATTGCATGTAGCATAGGTGCTTTTGCAGCATCCAAATTCCCAGGCATTGTAGAAGTAATATGCATGGTGTTACTAACCATTATCGCTATTGCCGCTGGTCAAGCCGGCCCCAGCTCCAGTCGATGCTGTGATCTTCATATCAGTTAATTTGGAGGAAAGAGCCGCGCTCCCTGATGCATTTACATTGCTACTAGTACTGTTGCTGATAGTAACATTATTGCTGGCGCTGGTTGTATTATTTATATTGGTGCTGCCTGCATTGTTAGCACTAGTGTTATTCACATTCACAGCAGCAGTTTTTCGTGAGCCTCTGCCTTTCGGCGCCATACCTGCTTTCTTGGCGTTTTTGAAGGTTATTCGCTTTTACTGTAAAAAAATCCTTCTCACGTTTTTCTGGAGGCACCGGACACTTCTTAGCCTCTCATCCTCTCAGCCTCTCAGCCCCGACTTAAAGTTTGCTGACGGGAATCTCGCTGCAACTTGTAACACTGTGGCTAAAGAAAAGATCTCCACAGTCCGGTGAAACAGAGTCGCAGTTGCAACAGTTGCAATGTAATCCTTCCTCAGATCATTCACGCTCGTTTTCAGCGTCTCAAGAGCAGAGCAGACGTCTCCTCCACTTAGCTCTCGCTGCGGCTCCGGCTATCTGCCGTCCGGTACTAGATTGAGGCTTTGCTCGTCTCGCCCTCCACCTCCACCTCCAGGGGCCGAATCCGCTGCCTGCCGGCTGCCGCTTCACCCGGATTTACCGGAGCCTTGATCACGGCGGGAAATATAACACAGCGAGAGCCCTCAGAAATGGGCTAGAAAGCAGGCGACACTATTCCCCCATCAGCGGCCAGCCACACCTCCCTCGAACACGGTAATCCTGGCGTTTCTCCTTCGCCGAGATGCGGAGTTGCTCACTCGAACGGCCGTGCGGCCGCCATCTTGCTCCACACCTGCCTTCTCAAATGACATCACTGATGACATCACTGATGACATTATCCAGTGACTGTGTGTTTCTGTACATTTTAAATATGTTTTATATATTTATAGTGAAAGGCCTGTGGAAGAATGAGTGGCTGTACAAGTGTGTGAATGGATGATTTTCTAGGTGCGTAACTGACTCTATAAGTGAGTCATTAAATGTATCTTACTGCAGACTAGTGACTAAACTGTGTGAATGTCTGTATGTTTCTGTGTGTTGGTGTATAAGTGGCTGCATGGTTTTGTGAATAGCTATATGAGTGTCTATATGGGTTATCGATTGGTTGTCTGAGTATCTGTATGGGTGCCTGAGTGTTTGTGTGGGTAGGCTGTGTGTGACTCTGTGCATAGATGTGTGAGTGGGTGATTCTATGGGTGCATGGTTTTAAGAGTGCATCTGTGATTAACTGTATGGTTGAGTGAGTGTATTTATGGGTGTGTTAGGGATTGAATGTATATCTCAGTGGTACATTTTTGACTAACTACATATGTGAAAGGCAGTATATATGCGTGTAAGAGTATATAAGGGGGTATATGTGAAAGTGTGTGATTGTGAGAGTGGCTGTATGGATGAGTGTGTGCTTGTATCAATGATTGTATAAGAGCGTAAGAATGGGGTACTATTTTTATGAGTAAGTGAACTTGAGTGTGTATAACTGCATAGGTGAGTAAATGGGAGTATGATTAATTATTTGCATGACTGACTAGGTGTGACAGTACCTCTATGGATGATTGGTGGTGTGTGAGTGTCTATGTAGGTGTATAAATGCATATGAAAGTCTTGTACGGAGTGACTGTAAGTGTGAGTGACTGTACATGTGAATGAGTGGAGGTGTATGTAGACCTAAGAGTTAATAAGTGGGTATGTAGTTATTGGTATTGGAGCATCTATGGTTTTGAGAATAGATGTCTGAAATTTTGAGTTTGTGTATCAACGGTTAAATTAGGGTGTGAGAAGATGCAGTAATTTATCACATGGATGATGTCATCAGTGATGTCATCGGTGATGTCATTTGAGATGTCATCAGTGATGTCATGAGTGATGTCACTGACCATGTCATGAGTGATGTAATATGTGACGTCATCAGCAGTGCATTGCGGGGGCACGAGTTATAGTTAGCTGAACTAACTATAACAGGGGAATTTCAATGGTTTTGTACGAGGGAAATGTCCAGCTAACTATAACACCCCTGAAACCTATGGTTTTTTCAGTGAATATATATATACATACATATATAAACATATATATAATCTGCATATCTATATAAATACAAATATAAATGCATGCATACATATAAATATACATATATGCATACATATGCATGTTATGTACATGAAAGTTTGAAAAACACTAATAAAAGCAAAGCTAAAAAACCACCTAATTACAAACAGAATTGCTTGTACTTAAACGAGGGCGAGACCTATTGCATTTTCAATGCTTGTTTGCTTTAGTTCCATCAAGAAGGCATTCAGATGTGTCACACATTTGCCATAAATTCTGAATGTTAGCACTCTAGTTGCTTATTAGATCACTGTAGTAAAGCTACTGCTCACCAGGGAAGTCTGCTGCTGGTATTCAAAGTGCATGTTTCAGTCTGCACGTCAGAATTTTTTAATGAAATAGAAGAGGATTTGAGAAGTCAAAATGTGCCATAATTTGTCTTTCTGCAGCACTAATCATAATTTCTATGGCAAAATGAACCCCCTCATTTTGTTCCTGTGCAAATTTAATGTTTTAAGTGTTACCACTTTATTCCAATCAAGATGGCTTCAGGTGTGCCATACTTTTGTAATAAGTAAAACTGTTAGCTCTCTAGTTGTTCTTCAGAAAACTTTGGGACATTCTGTTATTGGGCTATACTTGGGCTACATCTGGGTGACATTTGTGCTTTTGTCTCTGGTGGCCATGTTGGGAGACTTATTTGTTATGAAGTTTCCTAATTTCCTCATTTACTACAGTCTCCTCAGTAGGAATTCTTTCAGTTTTTTACTTTGATTCCATCAAGAAGGCATTCAGATGTGTCACACATTTGCCATAAATCAGAATGTTAGCACTCTAGTTGCTCATTAGATCACTGTAGTAAAGCTACTGCTCACCAGGGAAGTCTGCTGCTGGTATTGAAAGTGCATGTTTCTGTCTGCATGTCAGAATTTTTTAATGAAATAGAAGATGATTTGAGAAGTCACTCAAAATGTGCCCTAATTTTTCTTTCTGAAGCACTAATCATAATTTCTATAGCAAAATGAACCCCCTCATTTTGTTCTTTTTTATATTAAATGTTTTAAGAGTTACCACTTTTTTCCAATCAAGATGGCTTCAGGTGTGCCATACATTTGTCATAAGTAGGACTGTTAGCGCTCTTGTTGTTCTTTAGAACACTCTGGGAAGCTGCAGTAGAACACAGCCCTTGTTGGATGTACATGTTTTACTGAGAATGTCAGACTTCATTCTCACATGACTGAGAAAGATAATGTGAATTTACAGAAAATATGCTCTCAGTTTAGCTTATAGATCAACCTTCCAAACCTCTGTGGGAAAAGCATGAGAAAATATTTTTCTCTCAAACATGATTCATGATATCCCAGCAGAAGGCTTTTTCACATGGTAAAATCACCTTAGAAAACACCACAATTCCTAAAATGAGTATGGTACCATCAACAAATGATTTATAATGTAACTAAAGTCTTAAAACCTTCTATTAACTGCAATGCTTTTTAATGAGGTGCTATCATGTATATTAGTCCCAAGATGGCTGCCAACACTTCTTGGATGAAGTGCTGACAGCCAATCAGATCTCACGATGAGATGTGTAGTTAGGCTCCGCCCAGATATACATGTAAGTTTGATTTTGATTTTCTCAGGGACTACTGAACAGATTTACACCATTTAACCAAAAGGCACGAGTGTGAACCAAGGGCTACCTCTTTGCCAATTTTGGTGTAATTCCGTTCAGCAGTTCAGGCTTTAGCTGTGATTAAAGGTTCATATGGAAAATTGCATGGGGAAAACATGTTTTGGGACCCCCTTTTTTTTCGGCCCCCGCATGACGAATCACCCTGAGACTTTCAGGATAGGAGTGGACAGGAGCAGGCCACGAGTTTTGAAAATTTCGGGAAGATTCGTCAACCGGCACCAAAGTTATTCCAAATAGAATGTTACGGATTTCCTATGGATAATAGGTCCTAACTATAACTACCTACTGGCAACTGCCAGTAGGTAATATATATGTTACAGTCAAAGTGTGAAATCCCGCATTCTATAGAATGCCTAGGTAATGTATAGAATGCCTGAAAAAGCCTGAAAATCGAACGTCAAAGTATGAAATGATTGATATTTTATACATTGCCTAGGCATTGTATACTTTGCCGGATTGTCTGCCGGCAAAGTATATAATACGCCTAATCCCGCCATTTTATTCCCACCCGGCAATGTGTGAAATCCGGCATTCTATAGAATGGCTAGGTAATGTATAGAATGCCTGATGATCAAACGTCAAAGTATGAAATGATTGATTTTTTATACATTGCCTAGGCATTGTATACTTTGCCGGATTGTCTGCCGGCAAAGTATATAATAGACCTAATCCCAGAGACAGCACAAGTTATCAGCAAGCGAGGGGCAGAGACAGCATAAGTTATCAGCAAGTGAGGGGCAGAGACAGCACAAGTTGCCAGCAAGCGAGGGGCAGAGACAGCACAAGTAACCAGGCAAAGAGCAGGTGGCAGCCGTGCGGTGGTGTGGGGAGCGACCTGCCTGCAAGCAGGGTCAGAGGTCATGTATAGCATCCGGCTGAGGTTCCACAGACGCTCTGCCGTCATCCTTTCCCGTGGTTCTTGTATCACCATGTCAGAAGGGAGTGTAGTGCCAAGACAGGAATCATGCCATGCTGACATGCAACGACGGTTCTGCGATTAATTATCTCAAGTAAGAGCCAATGCTACTAAAAACTGTGTTTTCCTAACCGAAACCAGTTACCAAAAGTTAGTGGACGATGTGAAAAAGGCTAAGACGACCATTAAGAAGGAACCACAGGACTATTGGCTGGTAAAACACTATGACGTAATGATGGTTGAGAATACGACTAAGTTGATCAATCTTGTTAAAGAAGGTACGAGTGCTATTCAGTTTTACGTCGTGGACTCCGAGTTATTTGACGTACTCCATAAGGCCCATTTGGCTATTGGTCATGGAGGACGGGACAGGATGTTGAAAGAACTTTCACCCAAGTATGAGAACATTACCCGTCATGATATTGAGCTGTACATTCACCTTTGTGAGCCTTGCCAGAAGAAGCAAAAAGGTGTTAAAAAAGGTGTTGTGGTCAAGCCAATGGTTGTTTCTGAATTCAACTCCCATTGTCAGGTCGATCTCATCGATTTTCAATCCCATCCTGACAGAGAGTACAAATGTATAATGGTGTACCAAGATCATCTCACTAAGTTTGTAGTTCTCAGGGTTCTGAAATCAAAGAGAGCGGATGAAGTAGCCTACAAGCTCATCGACATATTTATGTTGCTTGGTGCTCCAACGATTCTACAGTCCGATAACGGCAGGGAATTTGCAAACAATGTGGTAAGCAGCCTAAAGGAGTATTGGCCATAGTAAGACGCGCCACTCACAAAGTCAGGGGAGCGTCTAAAGAGCTAATCAGGACATTGAAAATATGCTGTGTGCTTGGATGCAAGATGAAAAAACTAGCTGCTGGAGTGAGGGATTGCGGTTCGTCCAATTTATGAAGAACAGAGCTTTTCATTCTGGGATTAAGAGGTCACCATACGAAGCTCTGTTCGGCTGCAAAGCTAGAGTAGGTCTCTCGACATCGTCCCTGCCTGACGACGTTTTACAAGACGTAGAGACTGAGGTAGAGCTCGAAAAAATAATAGAGAGCGTACAAACAACACAACAGCAGGAAGAAAGACGAGATGAATCAATGTAAGAGGCACAGCTCCCTGCAGAAGACATAGCTGAGAATGCAATCCATGATGGAGGAAACCAAAACAGTGATGAAGCCATGGTTATCGAAGAGCCTTCCATTTTCGTGGTTACCGAAAATCCTTCTTCTTCCGCTATCTGTTGCGTCTGCTTTAAAGAAACCAGCGGTGCTCATACATGTCGAAAGTGTGGCCGAAACGTTCATGCCATCTGTGGACATTCTTCTAAAGACGATGACGGCGACGAAGTAGAAGGTCATGGGGTTAGCATTTTGTGCAATGTTTGCTTCAATATTGAGAAAGCTATCCAAAGTCAAATGGAATCGAAATCGAACCTTAAGATTCAGGCCAAAAAAATGAAAAGGGATTCTGCAAAAAAATTCCTCCTGTGTCTTTGGTTGCCACTGTGCGAGTTCCGATTCCCGACGTCGACAAAGGGCGGGGTGACTCACGCAATCTCTTGGCAGTTGTTATGAACGTGACGGAAGATGGCTTTTACCGACTTGGAACTGCACAAGGAATCTTGAAGCAACTCTACGCCAGATCACAATTCACCGTATGTCCAAAGAACTCAATGAGAATTGGAAACGTTCCTGACCACCAAATACCTCTCTGATCTGCAGCTACTTCTCAGTCCACAGGAAGCGGCCAAGGATTTGTCAGGTGTATGTGCAAGACGAAATGCCAAAATATGAGGTGCCTTTGTGTGAAAAAGAAAATTAATTGCAATTCAAAATGTCAATTTAGCCTTCCCTGCTGCAACAAGTAGGTCATGCCAGTTCTGCTTTGTGTTTCACCGGTAACAATATTCTGTTTGCATTCTTCTTTAAGTCGTGAAATGTATGTACAAGATCAAAGTGCCAAAATAGAAGGTGTTTTTGTGGTGCAACAAGTAGGTCATGCCAGTTCTGCTTTGTGTTTTACCGGTAAGAATATTCTGTTCGCATTCTGTAGGTCATGCCAGTTCTGCTTTGTGTTTTACCGGTAACAATATTCTGTTCGCATTCTTCTTTGAGTCGTGAAATGTATGTACAAGATCAAAGTGCCAAAATATAAGGTGTTTTTGTGTGAAGAATAAAAGTGAGTACAATTCCACGTGTTACCCCGGCCTTTCTTAGTGTAACAAGTACTTCAATCTCAGTTCTGCTTTCATTGTTTTCCGGTAAGAATATCCTGTGCTTTATTTCGTAGTTTTGTTCTTTCAGCTTCAAATGCGTATTAATTAATAAAGGCTTCTCATCTTGTGCCCTTTTAACACTTTGCGTAAATGGTACTGGTCATTCTGTATAATGCCTAGGAATCTCATCTTGTGCCCTTTTAACACTTTGCGTAAATGGTACTGGTCATTCTGTATAATGTCTAGGAATTGTATAGAATGCCTAGGAAAAGTATGTAACATTTTCACAAAAAACTTATATTTCATAGTTTGTCGAAAACCATCAGGCATTCTATACATTACCTAGGCATTCTATACAATACCGGGATTTCACACTTTGACTGTAACACATGTATATGTATATATATACATATATATATATATATATATATTCACTTAAAAAAACATAGGTTTCACACATGTTATAGTTAGGTGGATAGTTCACTCGTAAAAAACCAATGAAATTCCACCGTTATAGTTAGTTCAGATAACTATAACTCGCGCGCCCGCAATCCTCTGCTCAGGACGTCACATATTACATCACTCATGACATGGTCAGTGGCATCACTCTTGACATCACTGATGACATCATCCTTGTCAATAGAGTGGCGGTCGCGCGAGTTATAGTTATCTGAACTAACTATAACGGTGGAATCGTAGATCTAAGCTCAGCTGTGGAGAGCGAATCAGAAGCTGAAGGAAGACCAAACCGAACACATTCAAATGCCATCAAACCTACCTTGGGGGAGGAACTAGACTACATGAGAAGAAGTAGACGGGAAACATTGAGGCCGCGTAATCAACCGGCAAAAAACGACGAACAACGTCTAGAAGACAAAGGAGAAAAGCAAGGAAACGCAACTTACAACAAGCATTCGAACAGGGGGAGAGGACGACGAGGAGGATGGAGAAACAGACAGTAAATAATCCTCCTTCAACGACATCGATGGCCAAAACAATAATCAACTTGGCTACTATCAATCTGACCCAAGCCGAAAAACAGTTACTGTCATTGGGATTATCATACTGTCCTCAGTCTGACTTTGATTATCCAACAACTCGTGTAGATGTCTACAAATTTATCCGTAAGCTAAAACTTAAAAAGTTCCATGAATTAAAATCACGGTCTAGAGTTGAAAGTACGGATATGATGACTAACACAAGTGACACCTGTGAACTACTAGTGGCAGACTTAGAGGCCCTGAGAAACCTACAAGAATTGGCGAATGAATCTGACTCATCTACAAACAGATCAAGTCAAAGCCTGCTTTTCGAACCAGGTACCAAAGATCAATTGTTGGAAATCAATGTGAACACGAAACCGATTACTCCTTTTAAGGCGAAGTCTAAATTTATGCCCATCATGCCGCGTGATTCCATCGATGTCTTCAATGAACAGGTCGTGGCACAAATTAAGAAACTTAACATCAAAATCAACAAACAAAAAAGGAAAGTAACTAATCATGAAAGACAATATAACCAATTGATGACAAAATTAAACAAAGAAAACAAAATAGTCATCAGAAACTCCGACAAAGGGGGAAACATTGTACTATGGCCAATGAATGATTATATGGAAGAAGCCTACTTGCAACTGAATGATGTGCAATGTTACCGTAGAAGTACTGTACTAAGGTATAAAGCCATGATAAATCAATTCCATTCTAAGTTATTGGCCTGGAAGAGTGTGGGGCTTTTGAGTATGGAAGAGTTCAAATATTTAAAAACAGAACACCCAAAAACTCCATCTATGTACTTTATTCCTAAAGTTCATAAAAACATTCACAAGCCCCCCGGGAGACCAATAATCGCTGCCATCAATGGACCATTAGAGCACATGTCACGCTATATTGATTTTTTCCTCCAAGAACATGTGAAAGAATTGAAATCATTTGTGCAGGACACTGGGGATTTCATCAGGAAAATTGACAAGATCAAATGGCAAGAAGGATATTTTCTCCTGGCTTTGGATGTATCCTCACTATACACGTGCATCAAGAACCAGGATGGTCTAAGGGCAGTTGACTATTTTTTGGCAAATAGACCATTATACTATGCACAGCATAACAAGTTGATAATGGACATGTTGTGTTTCTGTTTAGAGAACAATTACTTTATGTTCAAACATCAAATGTTCCAGCAAATTCAAGGCGTTGCTATGGGGGCCAGTTTTTCCCCCAGCTACGCTTGTCTTTTCATGGGCTGGTGGGAGGAGCTGGTCCTCATGAAAACGTATGAAGAGACATACAAAGACAATATCGTATGCTGGTTACGCTATATAGATGACCTATTCATTATATGGCAGGGAACCCAGGATAAAGCCATTGAATTTGTCAAATCGTTAAATATCAATGATGTAAATTTACAGTTCACTTCCAATATAAGCAACACTAGTATAACCTTCCTAGATGTTCAGGTCAACATAGCGAACAATTGCATGAACACTTCACTGCATCGTAAGGAAACGGCAGGCAACACTCTGTTACATGCTTCGAGTGCACATCCTCCACACTTGATATATAGCATTCCGTATGGGGAAATGCTTCGAATTCGCAGAATATGTAGTGAGGATGGGGACTGTAACAATAAACAGCAAGAATGCAGACAGCGATTCCTTGACAGGGGTTATACAAATGCATCCATCCAGAGTGCGATTGACAAATCAAAAAGGCTTGCTAGACATGAGCTTATAAATAATGTGACAAAGAGAAAGGACAAGGGAGAAACTCTAGTTGAGCCCACTAGACTTATCCTTACATATTCCAAGCAGGAACAACAGATAAGAACTATAATAAGAAGGAATTGGCCAATAGTTCATGATGACCCTATAATTGGTACATTTTTGCCTAAACAACCTGCCATTACATACAGAAGAGCGGCCACAATGGCAAAAGCTCTAGTAAGGAAAAACCCTGAGGAAAGTAAGAAAGTGGGTTGGCTGGTGGCTAGGAAAGGTTTTTTCAAATGCTCTGTCTGTAAAGCTTGTAACTATGCTTCAAATAGAACCACTTACCAGACAGCGTTCAATGGTACGACCCGAGAAATCAAACATCATTTGACCTGTCGCACTGACTTTGCTATATATGTGTTACAGTGCTCGTGTAACTTATTGTATATAGGTAGCACCAAGTTACAAGTACACAAGCGCATATTACAGCACATTAGAGCTATTACCAACAGCGACCCAACCTACCCTGTAGCAAGGCATTTCAAGACACAACATGACAACAATTTAAAACATCTTCAGTATTATGTCATTGATACGATACCTCCACTAGACAGAGGGGGAGATCGGGAACAAAAACTTAGGCGCCTTGAAACACGCTACATTTTAGAGCTAGACACCAAGAATCCAGGAGGTCTTAATACTAGCGAGGATCTGTATACATACCTTGACTAGACATACTTTTATCAGCTGTATAAATGGCATCAGGTTCCTTTCCTTTATTTCCTAATTACTGCCAGGGATGAATAGAATTCAGTGGGATGATGGTGTGATATGCTAGGATTGTATATTTATGTGGAAGAATATTTTAAGATTGTATATACCAACATCCAAGTACAAAAATTCTTCTTTTAACATATTTTATATTGTATGCTTGTCACACCTTACTATCACTTTATGAATCATAACTCTTCTTTCATCATAAATTGTTCAATTGTCTTATGATTTGAGATCTTTTAATTAATTTATCTTTGCACAGACAATAATGATATGTTACAATGTTGGTATTTTACCTATTTTGTTAGGGGAGGTTTTTTACAGATATTATATGTGGATGTTTTAAGAATTTATTTATATTTATATTTATATATTTATGTATTTAAAAACATTTTATACAATTATTTATAAAGGTCTATTAGAGCTAGGAATGTCCAGTAATTATCTGAGCCCCCACAACATATATTTGTCAGTCCATGAGGTAAAAGTTGACATTCTAATTGAGCATATGGCATATAGGTGATTTCAGTCGGCGATATATATTTCTTAAGAACTTATAGCTCAGACATTTTAGTCTGTGACACTAGATAGCATCCATGTAGTTATTACATTTGCACATACTGGGAGGTTATATATTAATAACCAATCCACCGCGCACACTATTTTATTACCTTTCAAGCACTTGCACTTTACGAAAATTTCAACACCGGTTCTCTTGCTAATTTCTTAAAATTTTCTTTTTTAATATTTATTGGATACACGGGTTTAATCATTTTTTATCACATAGGTCCTATGCAAAACAATCAGTCAACAAACGGAAAACACAAAGGTTTTTGGCATTTAGGCCATTATTTTAACCTTTGAAGTGACATGTTGGGTATATAAATATTGAAACATTACATCAACAACAGTCATGACAATCAGGTCCTGTTATAATGAGTGGCATTTAGCGATTAAATAAGCAATTCCTGATGTCTTTCTTTTAAATTACACACTTGTAATTTTACAGTATGTTTTCTATGTTGATTGTATTGAGTGTACCATGTGACCTTGCACTAGCACTTTAAAAATGAATGTCTCCCGTGTTAGCGCTGTCATGTGATCAAGGCAGAGAAGCTGCCGAAACGCGTCATGGTGGAGAGTGGCTTGTGAATAAAATCTATCAAGCACCTATTTGGGTCCTATCTCGCTTTGTTCCAGCGGAGTGGTATGGAGTTATAGAGCGAGCAATCTATGGTATATATATACATATATATATATATATATTCACTTAAAAAAACATAGGTTTCACACATGTTATAGTTAGGTGGATAGTTCACTCGTAAAAAACCAATGAAATTCCACCGTTATAGTTAGTTCAGATAACTATAACTCGCGCGCCCGCAATCCTCTGCTCAGGACGTCACATATTACATCACTCATGACATGGTCAGTGGCATCACTCTTGACATCACTGATGACATCATCCTTGTCAATAGAGTGGCGGTCGCGCGAGTTATAGTTATCTGAACTAACTATAACGGTGGAATTTCATTGGTTTTTAACGAGTGAAATATCCACCTAACTATAACATGTGTGAAACCTATGGTTTGTTAAGTGAATTTGCAAGGTTTTTTAAAAGCTAATTCCTAACTATAACGTGTGTGAAACCTATGGTTTTTTCAGTGAATTTGTACGTTTTTTTAAATGCTAAGTTATGTATGTATTATTTTTTTTATATATTTCTTTTTCAATAAACTACGTATTAAAATTATAATTATTTTTTTTATGGTTTTTCACCATGCACGCACGGTGTGCGCACCCCTCGATTTAAAAAAAAAATTTCTTATTTTTTTTCTGCCTTCGGGGTGCTTCAGGGACCCCGTGACAAAGGCTGGGGGGTCAGGAACTCTCTACCCTGCCCCCTTTTCACGTTCGCCACCTTCCTTTTCCACTCTCACACTAAAAACAAACAAAATGGCGGCCGACACTTCCTGATTTCGACCGATTCGAATGTTGACTGACATGTAACAACCAATCATAATTACGCTCGCGCACGTTAGGGTGCGCGGAAGGTGCGTGCACGGTGCACGGCTATAGATATGTATGTGCTTTTAACTGCAATTTTCTCAGGAACTACTGAACAGATTGACTCCATATATGCAAAAGGCACATCCCTGACCTGAGGACTACCTCTCTGCCAAATTTCAAGTAATTCTGTTTAGCCGTTCAGGCTGTACTTTCGACTAAAGGTCCTATGGGAAAATGCATGGGGAAAATGCGTTTTGGGACCCCCCTTTTTTCTCGGCCCCCGCTTGACGAATCCCCCCGAAACTTTCAGGGTAGGAGCTGAGCGGAGCGCCCCATTAGTTTTGAACATTTTGCGAAGATTCGTCAACCGGCGCCAAAGTTATTGAAAATAGAATTTTGAGATTTCCTATGGAAACACGGTCCTAACTATAACTATCTAACGATAACGATAACGATCGCCAGTAGATAATATATATATATATATATATATATATATATATATATATATATATATATATATATATTCCCAAACTAGTTTGGCTGTTCCCGAGCCTCCTGAACGGCGGGCACACGGCAGGGGTAGCCACCCCCAAATATACCAAAACAATCCACTGCGTCTCACTTTCCCAGTCACAGGACGAAAGATCAAACACTGGAGCCGTGGCCTCAATCAAAAAGTGAGACGCAGTGGATTGTTTTGGTATATATATATATATATATATATATATATATATATATATATATACGAACAAATCCAAAATTGCTCCTTCCGACTGCTGGGACCCAAAGGGGGAGGTGGCGCACACTCCGGCGGAGCGTGCCGGTAAATTCAATCCCAAAAGTTGCAAAGCAATCCACGTGCGCTCTCAGGAGAAAAACCACAAACGAGAGTAATACAGGAAAGGGGTGTTTAATCCACAACGCGTTTCAGCTCGAAAGCCTTGTGAACAAGGCTTTCGAGCTGAAACGCGTTGTGGATTAAACACTCCATCAGGCTTTCGAGCTGAAACGCGTTGTGGATTAAACACCCCTTTCCTGTATTACTCTCGTTTGTGGTTTTTCTCCTGAGAGCGCACGTGGATTGCTTTGCAGCTTTTGGGATATATATATATATATGTATATATATATATATATGTATGTGTGTATATATATATATATATATATATATATTCACTGAAAAAACCATAGGTTTCAGGCACGTTATAGTTAGGAATTAGCATTTAAAAAACCATAGAAATTCACTGAAAAAACCATAGGTTTCAGGGGCGTTATAGTTAGCTGGACTTTTCACTCGTACAAAACCATTGAAATTCCCCCGTTATAGTTAGTTCAGCTAACTATAACTTGCGCGTCCGCAATGCACTGCTGATGACGTCACATATTACTCATGACATGGTCAGTGACATCACTCATGACTTCACTGATGACATCTCTCCTACCTGCCTTCAATTTTCAGAGTCCGTGCCCCTGGCCTCTGACTCTCAACAGTATCCCAATGAACAACTAGATTGCTAACATTCTATATTTATTACAAAAGTGTGGAACGCCTGACGTCATCTTGATGTAATCAAAACTGCAATACCTAGAGTATTTCCTTTAGAAATTACATATATTAGAGGGTCTTATTTGCATCAAAATTATGGTTAGTGCTCCAAAAAACTAAAATGAGGACATATTTTCTGAGTTTTCAAATAGCGACAAAGAACTTTTAAATTATTTGTAATCTTTATGTTTTTTTATCCAGTTGACCACTTGATTAAATGTTGCACCTAGGGGAGAGGATGTGGTGTTACTTCCAGAGCTGCAGACTTTGCAACTGGGGAACCAGGTTGGAGTTTCTGCTTCAGCTCAACATTCTGTGATTCTGGTCAAATCACTTAATCTCCCCATGTCTACAACCAAAATGAATTTGATCTTGTGTGATGTAACCAATGCTCATGTAAAGCACTCCAATACCTGACAAGTCTGCACTATATAAAACTGCAAATACACAAAAAATAAGTGTTTTGCACACTTCTGTCATTGGGCTACATGTGGGCTACATCTGGGTGATATTTGTGCTGCATTTGGGCTCTTTTGACTCTGGTGGCCATCTTGGGAGATTTATTTGTTATGAAGTTTCCTAATTTCCTCATTTACTGCAGTCTCCTCAGAAGGAAATGCTTTCAGTTTTTTACTATAATTCCATCAAGAAGGTATTCAGATATGTCACACATTTGCCATAAATTCTGAATGTTAGCACTCTAGTTGCTCATTAGATAACTGTAGTAAAGCTACTGCTCACCACGGAAGTCTGCTGCTGGTATTTAAAGTGAATGTTTCAGTCTGCATATCACAATTTTTTAATGAAATAGAAGAGGATTTGAGAAGTCACTCAAAATGTGCCCTAATTTTTCTTTCTTCAGTACTACTCATAATTTCTATGGCAAAATGAACCCCCTCATTGTGTTCCTTTTTAAATTAAATGTTTTAAGTATTACCAGTTTATTCCAATCAAGTTGGCTTCAGGTGTGCCATACTTTTGTCATAAGTAAGACAGTAAGCGCTCTAGTTGTTCTTAAGAACACTCTGGGACATTCTGTCATTGGGCTATACTTGGGCTACATCTGGATGATATTTGAGCTACATTTGGGCTCTTTTGTCTCTGGTGGCCATCTTGGGAGATTTATTTGTTATGAAGTTTCCTAATTTCCTCATTTACTGCAGCCTCCTCAGTGGGAATACTTTCAGTTTTTTATTCCATCAAGAAGGCATTTAGAGGTGTCACACATTTGCCATAAATTCAGAATGTTAGCACTCTAGTTGCTTATTAGATCACTGTAGTAAAGCTACTGCTCACCATGGAAGTCTGCTGCTGGTATTAAAAGTGCAAGTTTCAGTCTGCATGTCAGAATTTTTTAATGAAATAGAAGAGGATTTGAGAAGTCACTCAAAACGTGCCCTAATTTTTCTTTCTGCAGCACTAATCATACTTTCTATGGCAAAATGAACGCCCTCATGTTGTTCCTTTTTAAATTAAATGTTTTAAGAGTTACCATTTTATTCCAACGAAGATGGCTTCAGGTGTGCCATACGTTTGTCATAAGTAGGACTGTTAACGCTCTAGTTGTTCTTTAGAAAACTCTGGGAAGATGCAGTAGAACACAAAGGAATCAACTGACAGTCTCTGCCCTTGTTGGATGTACATGTTTTACTGAGAATGTCAGACTTCATTCTCACATGACTGAGAAAGATAATGTGAATTTACAGAAAATATGCTCTCAGTTTAGCTTCTAGATCACCTTCCAAACCTCTGTGGGAAAAACATGAGAAAATAGTTTTCTCTCAAACATGATTCATGATATCACAGCAGAAGGCTTTTTCACATGGTAAAATCACCTTAGAACACACCACAATTCCTAAAATGAGTATGGTACCATCAACAAATGATTTATAATGTAACTAAAGTCTTAAAAGCTTCTATTAACTGCAATGCTTTTTAATGAGGTGCTATCATGTATATTGGTCCCAAGATGGCTGCCAACACTTCTTGGATGAAGTGCTGACAGCCAATCAGATCTCACGATGAGATGTGTGGTTAGGCTCCGCCCAGATATATATGTGATTTTACTTTTGATTTTCTCAGGAACTGCTGAACGGATTTACACCATTTAAGCAAAAGGCACGAGTCTGAACTGAGGACTACCTCTTTGCCAAATTTGGTGTAATTCCGTTCAGCACTTCGGGCTGTAGCTGCGTCAACCGGTCCTATGGGAAAATGCATGGGGAAAGCGTGTTTTGGGACCCCCCTTTTTTCTCAGCCCCCGCTTGACGAACCACCGTGAAATTTTCAGGATTGGAGCGGACCGGAGCTGGCCAAAAGTTTGGAAACTTTCGCGAAGATTCATCAATCGACGCTAACGTTATTCCAAATAGAATGTTGCGGATTTCCAATGGAAAATAGGTCCTAACTATAAGTACCTACTGGCGGCTGCCAGTAGGTAATATATATATATATTGTTCTGTGATATATATATATATATATATATATATATATATATATATATATATATATATATAAATATATATATATTATCTACTGGCGGTCGCCAGTAGATAGTTATAGTTAGGATCGTGTTTCCATAGGAAATCTCAAAGTTCTATTTTGAATAACTTTGGCGCCGGTTGACAAATCCTCGCGAAATTTTCAAAACTAATGGGGCGCTCCGTTCAGCTTCTACCCTGAAAGTCTCGGGGTGATTCGTCAAGTAGGGGCCGAGAAAAAAGGGGGGTCCCAAAACACGTTTTCCCCATGCATTTTTCCATAGGACCTTTAGACACAGCTACAGCCCGAACGGCTCAACAGAATTACTTGAAATTTGGCAGAGAGGTAGCCATAAGGTCAAGGAAGTGCCTTTCGCAGGTCTGGTGTAAATCTGTTCAGTATTTCCTGAGAAAATAGCATTTAAAAGCATATCAATATCTATACTTGCGCAGGGTGCGCGCACTGTGCAAGCCCTGTGCGCGCACCCTGCCGTGTGCGAGCGTAATTCTGATTGGTTGTTAGATGTCAGTAAACATTCGAATCGGTTGAAATCAGGAAGTGTCGGCCGCCATTTTGTCTGTCGCACTGAAAAGGAAAGGTGGAGAACGTGAATAGGGGGCAGGGTAGGGAGTTCTTGACCCCCTAGCCATTGTCAGGGGGTCACAGTAGGAGCACGAAGGGGAAAAAAAAAGATTTTAATTTTTTTTTAAAACATCGCGAGGTGCGCGCACTCTGCGCGCACCCAAAAAAAAACATTTAAAAAAATAGAAATAAAAATCAAGTTTAAGTGTTTAGATATTTGGTGGCTCTAAAAAGAGCACTTGTGTTTATTGAGTGTTTTTCGGTACCTACAAGTAAGTACCGATGCAGAGTCTAAAGTTCAAGAGGAAGACTCTGTTCCCTTCATCATTGAAATGTACACCGTCTCCTCTATAAATGTCTTGCATGTTGTAACACAAGTTGTTGTGGTATATAGAACCCATACCATAGTCTCTGAGGAAAGCAGAAACAGACTTATTGACGTGCTTTCTTGCTTTGTCAATTTGCGGACAAAATTGGTTGGACCAGTTCCACTTTTGCCTTTGGCATATATTAGAATATACAAAGGCAGTTTGTGGAAAAAGTGACATCAATTGCAGAAAGGTGTCCTTAATAAGCATTTCCAGACCTACCCCAGTTAAAGTGCCTAGGTCATTACCACCACAGTGCACAATAATAAGGTTAGGCTGTGGGAGATGTAGAAAGGTTTTCACCAAAGGCATTCATTTGTGCCACTTTAACCCTCTCTGACCAATCCATTTAATGTCTACATTTGGCAAATCAAGGTCTTTGAAAATACCTCTTTTTTCTGCATACTTTTCACTCCAGAAGACATAGCTATGACCTACAATCCACACTGTGAACATCTTCCAAGGAGAACAGGATGCACTCAGGAGGTGTCTTTCAGTAGAATGGCAATATGAAAAGAAAGACAGTTGAAAAATGGAGGCATACATACTTTTTTTTAATAAAAAGAACTCATTGGCTGATTCAAACCATTTTACAGTTAAAACTAGGCTGTATGTTTACATTTTTAAAAGCATGTTTTGGATTGGTACAGAAAAATGTGTTCCCACTGAACATTACTTTGGATTTGCTGTTAGGTTTGAAAAGTCAAGCAGTCTTGCTCTTTGGATTTGAAACATTGTGTGCTGAACTTCTGACCTCTCTGCTCACACCAGTGTTCCATGACCTGTTGCTATGGTAGCAGGCAGAAGTCATGTTGGGGGAAGGGATGATTTGGAAAGGGGTTGAAAGTTGCAACCAATAGAAATGTGTGATTCCATTTGAAAAAATGTGGGAAGGACTGCGATTTTACATTAATATGTATATGTGTGAAAAAAAGAGAGGGAAAAATTGCCATTTACTGGTTGTGGAGAGAGGAGAGAGGTGTACAGCTCTGAGATTCTGGCTCTGATAATCTGTTGTTTGAGTGCCACATTTCGTTCTCAACTAATTAATTTTAAAGGTGAGTTATGAGTTTGAGAGGGGAAGTATGTGCTGTATTTTGATATAAATAATAGAATTGTCATTCTTGTTTTAAAGTTGTGTTTTACATTTTGTGATTTAGGAGAAATTTAACTGTCTTGAACTTGTAAGATATTATGGAGTATGTCGTCACTGTAAGTTAAGGTGTACTGGTATCACTGAGGAATACTGTTTTGTGCCTAGAATCACATCATGAGTCTGTGTGCACACAGGATTTGTTGTCAGAGATTTAATTTGTGTTGCTCTTGTTCTGTTAGCCTTGCACTCGCAGAAAAGGGGCAGTTTGTCTGCTTAAAGTGTGATGGTTATCATTCAGCAGAAATTAGTTACTCACAAAAAAGAGGCAAATGCAAACACATTTGAAAATAGCATGGTACATTTTCCTACCACTTTAAAAGTGGTGTTTTACATTTTATGTTAAGGAAGATATTTAAGTGCCTTGAACATGTTAGATATTATGGAGTATGTCTTCACTATAAGTTAAGGTGTACTGGTATCACCCAGGAATACTGTTGTCTGCCTAGAATCACACCATGACACAGTGTGCACACAGGAATTGTTATCAGAGATTTAATTCGTGTTGGTCTTGCTCTATTACCCTTGCACTCGCAGGAAAGGGGCAGCTTGTTTTTTGTAATACATGGTCATGGTGTCAAGGAGCTGTTAGGACATGTGCTCTTTTCTGCTTGTCTAAAATATAAGAAAAAAGTGGCAGGCTGTCACAGTAATTATCACTTACTCCACCACAGTACTAAATGTGCTTTCAAATTGCCAAACAAAATATTGCTTTGTGGTTAGAATCACACCATGAGTCTGTGTGCACACAGGAATTGTTGTCAGAGATTTAATTTGTGTTGCTGTTGTTTTGTAAAACTTGCACTTTTAAGAAAGGGCAGTTTCTTTTTTTCAACTGTGTTGCTTAGCACTCAGCAGAAATCACTATCTGAAAAATGAGAGGCAAATACAAACACATTTGAAAATAGCATGGTACATTTTCCTACCAATTTAAAAGTTGTGTTTTACATTTTATGTTAAGGAAGATATTTAAGTGCCTTGAACTTGAAAGATATTATGGAGTATGTCTTCACCATAAGTTAAGGTGTACTGGTATGACCCAGGAATACTGTTTTCTGTCTAGAATCACACCATGAGACAACATGCACACAGGAATTGTTGTCAGAGATTTAATTTGTGTTCCTGTTGTTCTGTAAAACTTGCACTTTCAGGAAAGGGCCTGGTATCACCCAGGAATACTGTTTTGTGCCTAGAATCACACCATGAGACAGTGTGCACACAGGAATTGTTGTCAGAGATTTAATTTGTGTTGCTGTTGTTCTGTAAAACTTGCACTCGCAGGAAAAGGGCAGCTTGTTTTCTTCAACTGTGATGGTTAGCACTCAGCAGAAATCACTATCTCACAAATGAGAGGCAAATGCTAACACATTTGAAAACCACAGGGTAGATTTTCCTTCCACTCCTGCAATGGGTGAGGTAGTTCCTACATGTTCAAAACTCCAATTAACCTTTACCAAACATGTACTCTTACACACATATCTGCAGTCTTCATGCACTTGTAAAAGTCTCCATGCAGATCTCTCTTGCAACTGACAATACACAGTCTCCAGAAACACACTCTTTGCACACATGCAGCAGCTTCTCCTACACTCCCATGCATAATACTCAGCTCTGTGTTATGTTTCAGATAGCAGTGTGTAACGCAAACAGATTGAATGTCACTAAGGCTCTTTTCCTTTGCTCTAGTCTAATCACTCACCCTGTAACACATGGTCATGGTCTCAAATAGGTGTAAGGACATGTGCTCTTTTCTGCTTCTCTAAAATATAAGAAAAATGTGTCAGGCTGTCACAGTAATTATCATTTGCTCCTCAACAGAAGTAAATGTGCTTTCAAATTGCCAATCAAATATCGTTTTCTGCCTAGAATCACACCATGAGTCTGTGTGCACACAGGAATTGTTGTCAGAGATTTAATTCATGTTTCTCTTGTTTTGTAAGACTTGGACTCGTAGGAAAGGATCAGCTCATGTGATAGGATTTGAAAAGTTGAAAAAAAAAATTGTAATGAATTAAAATTACATAAAGGTATTTTTTTTTGTTTTTTGTAGGTATTGCTGAGCAACAGTGAAAAAATATAAAGATGCCTATAAAGTCAAGAAAGAGAAAAGAAAAGAAACAACAACTATATTTGAAGACAACTGGTAAAAAAAAAAATAGGAGGAGAAGCGTGTGTTGGAAAACAGAAAAAGTCTTCTGGTAAGCAAACTAAAGAATTTTAAAAAAATATCTTCAAAAAAAAAAAAATGATCGAAAGATAAATTCAAACAGTGTTTCAAGTACAAAACAACAACAGAGTCGACAGCAAAAACAAAATGCTAATGTAGACTCAGAAGTAAGAAAGAGTGACTTAACACGGAAAATAGATTTTAAAAACATTTGTCGGAAAATGTTTCAGAGAAGAGTGATGTTAAATTTGCTAAAGGATGTGAAAAAATATAAGAAGAAAAACAAATTTTATAAGAAAAAGAAATTAATTGAAAGTATTGTTACCAAGGCATTAGAAATAAAAAAAAACTATTCATTTTAATTTTGAACAGGATGCGTAGATTAGATAAATTAGTCAATGCAATGAAGTCACAAAGCAAAAGGAAAAGAGAAGTAAAAAAAAATAACTTTTGTAAAGTGTTCTTAGGAGAATGGAAGCATAGTTCAAGTACTGAACCATTTTTTAATGAAGAGAGTTATCTTCAAAGTAATAGTTTGTTGCATGCAGTTGACACCAATGGTAGAGCATATGAAGTTAAGGATGGTTGTGTAATGGAAAAGGAGAAAATGGTTCCAAGAAATGAGGAAGAAGTGATGGCTGATGAGGTTATGGGGAGACGTCCTAAAGCCCCAGTGTACACTTGGAATTGTAGTAGTATTTGTACTGTGCGTCAGGAATCTATTGATAAATTACGTGACTTTCTAAGAGAATATAGTAAAAAGAGTGTTAAACAGAAAATTAAGGTGCTTTAAAGACTAGATCCATGCAGAGTGAGAGAGAATACTGGTTTGAAAGGACATTCTCTGGCTTGTCTATCTAGGAAAGTGTGTCAAAGTGTTTTTCACCATTTTAGGATGCTGGCTGTTCATCATACTGAAATGAGAATGTTTGTAAGAACATTGTATTTTGCTAAAAGTCCATCACTAAAGTTGAATGAGTTGAATAATGCTCTGCTCCGTGGATCTGTATCAGATGTAGTGAAGATTACTGATGAGATTCAGTTTTGTTACTTTGGTCCAGAACAAGAAAGTACAGAAAATGACACAGTTATTGATGAAAATGTGAAAGAGAATGTAGAACTTACTGTTAGTAAAAATTTTGAAGATGAAATGACAAAATTTGCTATCATCTCTAATGAAACACCAAATATTACTTGTATTTGTTGCCGGAGAAGCCATTACAAAATTCAAACAAGGAATGTTGATCTGTATAAAAAAAGTGAAAATGAAGATAATTATAAGTGGAAGGATTTTGCAACATATATATTTCTGGAAAATAGTTTTGATTTGGGTGAAGATCCGCGTATTAGTAAATACTGTTATAACAAGTTAGAAGAAAATAGAATGCCAGCAAGAGCTGTACATAATAAATTAGAATTGGTTGATATTCCCCCAGAACTCTCTGATTTAAATACGTATGAGTCTATACTCATTCAATGTGTCCATCCGTTTCAGACCATAGTGCGTATGGAGCCAAAAACAGGTAAATTTCCTCCTTCGGATTTACAAAGAGGTTTAAAAGGAAGAGTTGTCTATTTGCCATTGGATTTGAAAAAAATATGGAAACAATTGATGCAGATAGATTGGAAACTGAACCATTAGTTATTCTGGTTAATGGAGTACCAACAAAGAATAAGAAAATTTGGCAGGAGCTGGTGGATGTACGAAAAGTACAACGAGCAAATTTGTATTTGAAAAAAAATAATAAATGGTATGAAGCCATTTATATGGATGAAGATGAAGAAGAAATACTAGAAGACACAGGAATACCAACTGGGCAAATTGAAAAAGTGGATAAGTCAAAAGAAGAAGAAATTTATGAACATTTCAGCATACATCCTCTTCATTCTAAAGAAGTTATTGGAAACGCTATTGATCTGTTTCAGATGAAGAAAGCAAAAGGAACTCCTGTGAGTGTATGGGAGGAGAGCTTGGAAGCTCGTTGTTTTCCCCAACTGTTTCCTACAGGAGAAGGTGGACGATATGATGAACGTCCAGTACAGATTCCTGCTTCGGAGTATCGGACTACAAGATTATATGCAGAAGATCCCAGATTTCGTCAAAGTATTCCTTATTTGTTCCATCTTTTATTTGAAAGTGACTTGTCTGCACTATCTTATGCAGTAAATCACATTTTGAAAACTGGAGTACATCTACATAATGTGTCAGCAAAGGACTTTCTCAACAAAGTGCAACAGCGAGATGATCATTTGGAATCTCAATTGATCAATTTGATGGCTTGTCAGCGTGGAACTAATGAATATTGGTACCGACGCCATGGAGAATTGAAGTGTATGTTACGGAATTTAGGAACTCCTACATGGTTCCTTACCCTGAGCTGTGCTGAGTACGCTTGGGATGATTTACTGGATTTTCTGCGAGAGGCAAATTCAAACATTGAAAACATCCAATACAAGACAGCAGGAGACTTGTGCTCATTAGATCCGGTTAATGTTTGCAGATATTTCAATCATAGATTTGAGGCTATGATGTCCTTCATCTGCAATAAAAAAAATCCACCTCTTGGAGAAGTTGTGGATTTCTTTTGGAGAAAAGAGTACCAAGCAAGAGGTGCTCCTCATAGTCATATGCTGTTGTGGATCAAGGATGCCCCAAAATTTGGAACAGATGCTGATGAAGCAGTTTTATCTTTCATTGAAGGATATGCAACATGTGCTATACCTAAAAGCACAGAAGAGAAAAACTTAAAAGAGAAAGTTTTACGTTTCCAAAGTCATCGGTGTGGAAAATACTGTCGACGAAAGTTCAAGAGTAAAGATAAATTCTACACAAAATGTTGATTTGGATTTCCACGACCTGTTCTTTCAAAAGGAAGAGTAAACAGTTTTATGTCAGCTGTGCGACATACTATTACAAGAAAATCGCCTAAGAATACCTACAACCTAAGAAGAAAAGAAGAGTCAAAATATATAAATGACTACAACCCAGTCATTTTATCCATGTGGAATGCTAACATGGATATACAGTATGTGGCTGACAATTCTATTGCTGTTGCTCGGTATGTCACCTCTTACATCACTAAATCTGAGAAAACGGAATTGAAGGAAATGTGGGAAGAGATTTCTCACGAGAAGACTGTCAGTAAGAAGCTATACAGTTTCAGTTTAAAGATGTTATCGCATCGAGAAATTGGATCCTACGAATGCTCAGATAGGTTATCATCTGCAAGCCTGTACTCGAAATCCAGAAGAATAATTTGGGTAAGTTTAGGCCTTGCAGGAATGCGAAATCGGGTACTGGAATCTATTCGAGAAATTGAATATTTAGCAGAGTTCGAACTAGAAAGTACAGACATTTTAAGAACAAACATGTTGGACACATATTACACACAAAGAAGTCATCACCTTGAGGACATGTGTCTTTATGAAGTGCTGCAGAACTTCATTTTTAAACGGAATGCCACAGAAGATATCAACAATGGAAAATATAAAGTCAGTGGTGAGGAGGGATGTTTGGTGAAGCAAACAAAAGGAAGTTTGATAAATCACCGGAAGCTGAGTTGCGACACTCCTGACAAAAAGGAATTTTACTACTTGGCCCTTTTGCAGCTGTTTAAACCATGGCGTTCAGAGGACGAACTACTTGGAGAATTCCAGAGTTATGAAGATTCCTTCAATGCTAGCAAAGACAGCATAGAATGCAGTACTTTCACAACTTATGTTCAAATGTTAAATGAAGAAATTGAACAAGAAGCAACATTTGCAACTGAAGTAGCTAGAGACAGTTCTCAAGACAGTCAAAGTTCTGGGACATTCAGTCAAGATCCTCTAGGACAACCAATCGTAGAAAATGAAGCAGCGGATCACTGACATAATATCGACTACAAAAATATAGACTTACAAAAATATCGATGCAAAAATATAGAATACCAAAATATCGAAGTCCTATCTCCAAACAGGAAATTACAAAAATATCGAATCCAAAATATCGTTGTAAATAATATAGTTAGTCAAAATATCGAATTTTTTAAATGTTTTAAAAGTAATGTTAAATTAATGAAATAATACATATAATTAACTGACACATACTTAAAAATACTTAAATAACAGTAAACTTAATGAATAATTAAAGTAAGTAAAAAAAAAAATAATACATATATCCTAACGTGATATTAATTAAAAATATTAAATATTTTCTGTGTAGGATAGCGGGCGCGTAAAATTTACTATTACCACTCCAGTAAGTGCAATAGTAGGGAAAGCGTTGGATAGCGGGAGGGTAAAAATTACTATTCCCACTCCAGACAGTGCAATAATAGGGAAAACATTGGATAGCGTAGGGGTAATAATTACTATTCCCACTCAAGTAAGTGCAATAGTAGAGAAAATAATAAATGTTTTTTTTTTAAAATTAATTAATTATTAATACAAAAACAAGTATTACAATTAATTACCAATCACACAAGAATTGATTATTTATAAATACCAATAAATTTTTGTTTAATTAATTAACTATTAATAATTAATTAACAAACAATTGTTTTTCAATAACAAACATTAATAAATGCAAATAATACCAATTAATAATTAATTTATAATATATTAATTAAGGATATACACAAATTATTTAAATAATTTTTTTTTTCTAATTATATTACTTCCCACCATATTCCCCTATAAACACAATACCCGCTACAAATATTAATTGAATACAATTAACATAATTATCAATTAAACTATTAATACTAATTAATTACCAATTAATACTAATTATTTACCAATTAATAATTAATCAACAACCAATTAATTTGCAATACCAATTAATAATTAACTAATAACAATTAAATTACTTCCCACCCTATTCCCCTATAAACCCACAACCCGCTACAGAAGTAAAACGCAAAATTAAATTAAAGATATATTAATTAACAATATACACAAATAAATTAAATAATTATTTATTTACAATTATATTACTTGCCACCATATTCCCCTATAAACACACTGCCCGCTACAAATATTAAATGAATACAATTAACATAATTATCAATTAAACAATTAGTACAAATTAATGACCAATTAATACTAAATATTTACCAATTAATAATTCATCAACAACCAATTAATTTTCAATACCAATTAATAATTAACTAATAACAATTAAATTACTTCCCACCCTATTCCCCTATAAACCCACAACCCGCTACAGAAGTAAAACGCAAAATTAAATTAAAAATAATTAATAATTCCTATAAATTATTATTTAATAATCTATAAATAAATTACTTCCCACCCTATTCCCCTATAAACCCACAACCCGCTACAGAAGTAAAACGCAAAATTAAATTAAAAATAATTAGTAATTCCTATAAATTATTATTTAATGTACTATAATTAAATTACTTCCCACCCTACTCCCCTATAAACCCACAACCCGCTACGGAATTAAATTACAAAAAAATAAAAAAACATTAAATTCATTAATTTAAAAATATTCTAACATACATTCCAATATTAATACATACTTTTAACACATATACTAACACTTAAAACACTATAAAAAATTTGATATTTTTAACAACTATATTATGACTGTCGATATTACTTACTTCTATATTATTGCAATCGATATTTCTTACCTGTTTTTCGATATTCTTCACCACTATATTTTTGCAAGTCAATATTCTGTCCATTCGATATTAAAAACTCGATATTCTGGCTACCCGATATTTTTTTTCGATATTATGTCTAGTTACCGAAGCAGCAATAGCCATGAATGAAGTGGAAACAGCTATGAATCAAGCTCATGAAGATTTAGTAGACTTAACATATTTGGAGCAGCAACTGAATGAAGAACAAAAACAAATTTATGAAGAAGTCAGGAAAAAAATTGATCACGGATTACTACATGAAAATAAAGAGTGCTCATGCACATCTTTTGAACCAATGAGAATGTATGTAAGTGGACAAGCAGGAACTGGAAAAAGTTTCTTAATTAATGTAATTAGAAGCTACCTACAGAAGAAAATGGATTCCATTTTGTCTTGTGTTGTTACTGCTCCAACTGGGTTAGCAGCGTATAACATAAAAGGAGTTACCTTACATCGTTTGCTAATGTTACCAGTAGAGCATGAGAACCAAATACAGTACCACAAACTAGCAGGAGAAGCATGCTTGGAAGTTTCAAGAGTATTGAAGAAATTGAAAGTACTCATTATTGATGAGGTAAGCATGGTATCAAACTTAATGCTTGCCTTTGTGCATTTAAGAATGCAGCAAATTCTGAAGACCGAGTATGACGTGTTATTTGGAGGAAAACACGTCATAGTTTTTGGGGATCTTTTGCAACTTACTCCAGTTAAAGGACAACCGCTATTCCATACTCTTACACATGAAGACACGAAAAAGTCGTTAGGAAGTATAGGTAATGTAAATATTTGGACATATTTTAAGTATAAGGAACTCATTACCAATATGAGGCAAGCCAATGATGAGGACTATGCAAGTATTCTGAAAGATATAAGAATTGGACTACTCACAGAACATGGCAGAAAAGTATTACAGAGTCGATTGCTGACTAATTTGTTTACAACAGAAGAAATAGTTCCAGAGAAAATATACAAGAAAATTGCTGAAAAAAATACTGTAATCTGCTTAATGCCAACACTACATGAATGCTCTGTATTCAATCAAGAACTTTTGAAATTGGAAAATGAAGAGATCATAAAACTGGAAGCTGTAGATAAAATTCAACATGAACGAATAACTATTATATTGACAGGCAAATTGGCTATTAAATTGGATTCTCTGGAGAAAAACATTTCAAAAACAGCTGGTTTGGAAAATAATCTTTATGTGTGTATGAACTGTAGAGTAATTTTAAGACGCAATTTGGATGTAGAAAACGGTTTAGTGAATGGAGCTATGGGTAAAGTTGTGGGTTTTGTAAAGTACCAGAAAAAAGATGGAATTGAATTCTTAAAAATAAAATTTGATCAGATTGAAGAGGTTAAAGTCATTAGTCGTTGTTCAGTTCGTTTTTTGCTAGTGAAAGACTTATATGTACGTAGGAAGCAGTTTCCGATTTCTCTAGCATATGCTGTAACTATTCACAAGTCTCAAGGATTAACTGTTGATAATGCTTTTGTAAACATTGGGTCTACTGTGTTCAAAGAAGGTATGGCATATGTTGCTTTGTCACGCGTGAAAAAATTATCTGGTTTATTCATGATAGACTTTGATGACTCAAAAGTAAGTGCTGATGCAAACTGTGTAAAGGAGTATAATAGATTAAGAAGAAGCTATGCTCCTCATTTAGGTCAGTATCCTGTGTTTGAAAAACATGTTGTTTGTCGGAAAAGGAGATTTGAGAATATCTGTAATGAGGATGTACAGAAGAGAAAACAAAAAGATAGTGCTGTGACTGCAAGCAAAAAGAAAAAGGACAGTGTGGAAGAGGTTGTTGGTTGTCATTTTGAAAATAGCTCTGGTGTCAACTGCTACGCAAATGTAATGCTGAATTTATTTATTTATGGCGATTTTTAGAGCGCGCAAATACCCGAGGGTGTCTCGGCGCTGTTGTCACAGAACTCTCTGTCGGAGAAGGAGGTTTAGGCTTGAAACAGCCATGTTTTAAGTTTTTTTCTAAAATTGAGCAGAGTCGGTGCACATTTGATGTGAAGAGGGAGAGTGTTCCACAGTCTGGCTGTGACAACGGTGAAGCGTTTGTCTCCCCAGTTAGCCCTTCTTGTGCGGGGGACTGTTAGCAGATGGGCTGAGGATGAACGCAGTGTTCTTCGCTGTTCGGGCGGGTGAAAGGCTTGTTTTAGGAATAGAGGGCCCTGATTGTGGATCGCTTTATAAGCTATGCATAAGGCTTTAAATTTGATGCGGCTCCTCACCGGCAGCCAATGTAGCTGTTGGATGTAAGGTGAGACAGATGCAAATTTGGGAATGGGTAGCAGGGTCCTGGCTGCTGCATTCTGTACAGTCTGCAGTTTGTTGAGGACCTTTTGTTGGGCATTTTGAAGCAAGGCATTACAATAGTCCGTTTTAGAAAAGACCAACGTGCTGACTAAAGTTTTGCCTGCAGAAGATGGTAAGTACGGAATGAGTTTTTTGATCTTTTTTAAGGTGTGGAAGGAGGATGAAACCACTGAATTTGCATGCTGCTGGAAGGACAATTTGTTGTCAAAGACAACCCCCAGATTTCGTACCTTGATTACTGGTTCTGGAGGTTGTCTCATTCGTTGGGGCCACCATAGTGGAGACCAGATAGGTTGTAGTCTCCCGAATGTCATCACTTCTGTTTTATCAGAATTTAGCTTAAGGCAGTTTGATGACATCCAGGAGCTTATTGCTTTCATGCCAGATTGGAAGTTTGAAGCTACTGTTTGGCCATCATCGAATACGGACAACACCAATTATGTGTCGTCTGCGTATGTGGTGAGAGAAATTCCGTGGGCTTTGATGACCCTCGCTAAGTCAGACACATATATATTAAATAGTGTCGGGTTTAGCGAGGATCCTTGTGGTACACCGCAAGGCAGGGAGAAAGTCTGGGAGGTGAATTGTCCCAACTTCACCGTTTGTGGGCGGTTTGACAAGAATGAGGCGAGAAGTTCCTTAGCCTTGTCCCTTATTCCTATAGCCGCGACACGGTCGATCAGTATGGTATGATCGACCGTGTCGAAGGCTGCGGACAGATCTAAAAGTATGAGGATTGCAGCTCCTCCATTGTCCATAGCGGAACGTATCTCGTCCGCAGCTTTCAGGAGAGCTGTCTCCGTGCCGTGTCCCTGACGGAACCCGAACTGGGTGTCATCCAGTAAGTTGTTGTTATGGATGTATGTTGACAATTGCTGGTTCATGATCTTTTCAAAGATTTTGGCCGGAAAAGGGAGGCATGCAATAGGCCTGTAGCTGGCTGGAAGAGAAGGATCTAAACTGGGTTTTTTGAGTAGTGGTTTAATAATGGCTTCTTTCCATACCGAGGGGTAGGTGCCGGATGTGAACATTGCGTTGCAGATGGTAGTGAGTGACGGGGCAACGACTTCTGCGACGAGATTAAGAACGGCAGGAGGGCATGGATCGAGTGGTGATCCAGATTTGGTTCGGGCGATCAGGGATTGAACAATTTCTTTCGTGGTGTTTTCGAAGGCTGAAAATTGTGAAGTATTATTGGCAGTGGAGTGCTCAGTATGTGATACGGAAAGGTCAGGCGAAAAAGTGGAGAAGATGGCTCTGACCTTATCTTCGAAAAATGTGGCCAGTGTATCTGAAAGGGCCTGGGATCCCTCTGAGGAGGGTGTCAGAGGATTGGACAGATATGTTACCACCTGGAACAGTTTTCCTGAAGAGTTTTTGGCCTGATTTATTTGGTTAGTGTAGTAGGTGGTTTTCTCGGATGTAATCAGTTTTTTGTAATTAGAGAGGGCGTATTTATAGCTAATCTTGTCCGAGTTATTATAGTGTCGGCGCCACTGCCTTTCTAAGTTTCTGCAGTGTTGGCGCTGTAATCTAAGGGATTCCGAGAACCAGGGGGCGGATAGACGCTTTCTGTTCCTATGAGAGGTTTTTGTAGGGGCTAGTTTGTTACAGGCTGCGTTCAGATTCTCCAGGTAGGTAGCTGAAGCAGCTATAGGGTCCTGATTGTTTAGCGGAGGGCTTTCCTGTATGATCTGGGTGAGCTGGTTGAGATTAATGTTCTTCCAGTCTCTGAATTTCGTTGATCCAGAAATAGTCTGGGAAGGTAGACCATGATTAATGGGAACTGAAAAGCATACTGCAGAATGGTCTGTCCATATTAGAGGGATGACCTTAGTGATTGTGATGTCTCTATAGTTGGTAAATAAGCCGTCTAGGATGTGCCCTGCTAAGTGGGTGGGTGATTTGACAATTTGCATGAGGCCTACTGTCTCCAAGTCACCGAGTAATGTTCCTGTATCAGGGTCTTCATAGGATTCAAGATGAAAATTAAAGTCACCTAAAACGGTGAAGTGATGGGATCCAATAGACATCTCGATGATTTTGTCTAAGTTTGAGAGAAATTTTGATCTAGATCCTGGGGGGCGGTAGATTAGCAAACCTCTAAAAGTAGTTTTACTGGAGATGCATATGGCGAAAAGGAGAGCCTCGCATTCAGGAAGAGTTGTTTCTGATGTTGTTAGTTTTAGATGTTCTTTGTGTATAATTGCTATTCCTCCGCCTTTTCTTAAAGGTCTATCTAGCTTGCTTACACAATAGTTGTTAGGCGTGGCGTCTCTGAAGTCAGGTCCGGAGGATTCGTCTCCCCATGTCTCGGTAATAAATAATATATCCAGATCATGGGAGTCAATGAACTCAGCGATTTCAATCTTGTGTTTAGGTAAGGAACGGACGTTTATTAGGGCTGCAGACACTGTGGGTGGGGAGATAGTGGTGTCTGTGGACGGCGTCTCCGTGCATGTGGGACATTTAAACGGGCCGATGCAAGAGTTGTAGTTAAGGATGGGTATGGGGTGGGCTTTTGAATGTTGTATTTTATCTTGAAACTTTGCAAGAGCAGATAATACTAAATCATGAAAAAAGATTCTGTTCTTTGCTGAGTCTCCTTTATGAGAAGCTGAGTAATGATAAAAATAAAATAGAAAGTGCTTCTGATGTTAGAAATCTTTTAGATGTATGTTCTGGATGTACACAGTTTACACAAAATGTCCAGCAAGATGCACAGGAATTCTTGATGTATATCCTGATGGTACTGGAAGATGAAGGAGTAGAAGTAGAAAATGTATTTGGTGTCTCTTATACATGGGAACATTGTTGTGATAACTGTATGAACACAATCAGTAGTAATGTAGATTCTGAAAGGTTCATATATTTACCATTACCAGAAAGTAAAACAGTGACTTTTAGTAAATTAGTTAAAGATGCTAATCACAACATGGAATGTTCTAAATGTAAATCTGAAATGTTGTCAACGTTATTTTTAAAGAAATATGGACAGTATGTAATTTTAATGGTACAACGTTGTAGAGCTGATGGAACAAAATTGGAAACTTCACTAAAGAAGTTTGTTGGCAACCAATTATCTATATCTGGAAAAACTTTTGTAGCAGTTGCAATAATTTTTCATGATGGTCCTTCTATAACTTCTGGTCATTACACAGTTTATCTTAAATGTGAAAAAGGTTGGACACTGTGTAATGATTCTCAATTGATTTTCAAGCAACGTTTGCCTTATGATTTACCCAATTGTTACTTAATTTTTCTGAAACCCAAATTTTAAATACTAAAATCACCATCGGAAGAAAGCATTATTAAAATTTAAAAGGATTAAATTTGGATATTTCACTCAAAAGGGATTTTAAACTTACCATTTGGCCTCAAGGAAAGGTAAAACAAACAATTGTGGACTTCTTTGACAGATATTATTTTGGAAAATGTTCTTTTGCAACAAGGTTTACAGACGTTATTTCTTGTAAATTGTTATTGTTCTTAAAAGGTATTTTTGACATTTCTATTAAGGTATATTTTAGTGAGGATACATTTGGGGCTTTTTTAAACAATCTTTCAGATTGTTTTTTTTTTGCCCGCTGTTAAATGATGAATACAATTGATTTCACTATTTTCAGTGAAAATCAAAACATTCTGAAAACAGCAAAAAAAGGGCAAAAAATTGCTTTGCTAAATATGAAAAAACATGTCCTCTTTAATAAAGTGTATTGTTAAATATTAATACTTTTTTTCTTTTTTTCAGAACTAGAAAGAAAATTTAGAAGATGTAATTCAGTTTCCTGGCAATTAAATAAAAACATTTCTTTCTAAATAAGTTACTTTGATGGTCAGGTAAGTTTAAAATATCTGTATGTGTCACTGCTTTCGTTTTATGCTTCCTTTTCTTCACCTCTCCTTACTCTGCTTTTCTCATTTCTCTTCTCACTCACTCTTCCTGCTTTACTACTCTTTTGTAACTCCCTCACTCCTTCTCTACTACTCCCCTACCTTTACTACCTCCATCACTAATTTTTCATCCATGTTTCTTTCTCTGTATCCATATGTCTTAGTCTTTTTAACTGCCTTACTCCTTCTCAGTTGTTTGCTCTCTGTCTCTGTATCTGTCACTCTCGGTTTGTCTGTTTTACCCTTAATTTCCTTAACATCTCTGGGGCACATTTACAAGCCACCTGCACCACCACTATGTCACTTTTCTTGACGTACTAGTGGCGCAGGGTGCTTTTCCATATTTACTAGGAGAGGATAAGCCACTCTGTGTGTCTTTTCCTCTCCTTGTAAATACAGCCAATTCAAATGCAGCACTAAAATGAGCTATTATCTTATTGTGATAGGTTTAGGGTACCTATAGGTAAGTACTGATGCAGAGTTTAAAGTTTAATAGGAAGACTCTCTTCCCTTCATGTGTGAAATGTACACCATCTCTTTTTTAATTACTTTGCTACTCCCCTCTCTTTGTCAGGGAGTCCCTGAAGGTTTACTAAAGGTGAGAAAAATGTTTTTTTTTTTTTTTTAAATGTCATTGGGTGCGCGCAGGGTGCGCGCACCCGAAAAAAAAAAGGCAAATAGATTCAAAAAACAATTTTTTGTGTTTTGATTTTAGGTGGCTCTAAAAAGAGCCCTTGAGTTAATGTAGGGACAGAGGAAGAGAAAAACGAAAAAAAAAATAACAAAACTATGGCCTAGTGCAAGGGTGCTCCTCAAATTTCCTCTGAATGAGATCAATACTGCTCTCACCCATAGTAATAAGAGTACCACAATCCATGCACCGTGTACTCATCCTCCCAAAACAAGGACGAATATCCAGAGGTGTGTTAGAAGGTGAAGGCACCATTGCAGAAGAAGTGCTCGCCTGAGCTGCCGAAGATGTGCTCGGCTGAGCTGCTGCAGATGTCGTCGTCTGAGCAGGTGGAGGGTTTGCTCCAGAAGCTTGACGAAAAGTCACAGGATGCATTGCCTCAACGTGCCTCATCATAGTGTGAATACTAAAAGAGTACTTCTTATTAGCATTCCCACGTGACAAGGTGCGCTGACACAGTGTGCAGGTGACCTTTGGTGCATTCACCTTCTTTTGTCCCTCAGGAAAAGTGAAAAACTGCCATATAAAGGAGTCTTTCTGCTTCCTCTGCCTCTGTCCCTCAAGAGTGTCCTGCTCACTCTCAGAAGGTGGCTGGTGCTCTGCCATTGTCTCACAAAAACAGAGTAGCTCCTTCTCCAAGGGAATCAGAACTAATAATGAGGGGAGTGGGTGTGGTTTTGGAAGAATGTGGAACTGAAAGTACTTTGAACCAATGAAAAGTGATGTTTCTTGATCACATGACTTGCCATGAGGGGATTGGGTGTGGTGTTGGAACAATCTGAAACTGAAAGTAATGAAAACCAATTAAAAGTGTTGTTATATTATTCACATAACCCGAGGTGCGCACACGGAGCAAGCTCAGAGCGCGCACCATGCAATTACGCATGCGCGAACGCGTACGCGCGCATGCGCATAAGTATTATGCGCATACGTAACGCGCATACACAGGACGCGCGCATGCGCGAACGTCAGCGCCCGTACTCTACGCGTATACGCGAGTGTGGCACGTGGAGCACGTACGACGCACACATGCGTACGTACGCATGCGTACTGGGTGAGCGCTGTGAGCGCGTACTAAAATGTACGTATGCGTACGTATATAGCGTACGCATGCATACACAAAAAACGTACGCATGCGTACTAGGTGCGCGCTGCGAGCGCGCACTAAAACGTATGTATGCATACGTAGATAACGTACACCTGCATACATGAAAAACGTACGCAAACGTACTAGGTTCGCGCTCAGTGCGCGCACCCTAAAAATTTATAGAAAAAAAAGAAAGAAAGTGGACATAAGTTAATAGAAGATATTAACTATGCTGTTCAACTTTATCCAAATTCAAAGTAAAAAAAAAATGACCCACACAAAATTAAAGGATACAGATAATTTATAAATGTATACATAGGGAAATTTTTGTAAAAGAAATATATAAAAAATATATTAAAAAAATTAAAAATGAGCATTTAAAAAACCTTTGAAATTCACTGAAAAAACCATAGGTTTCACACATGTTATAGTTAGGAATTAGCATTTAAAAAACCTTGCAAATTCACTGAAAAAACCATAGGTTTCACACACGTTATAGTTAGGAAATAGCATTTAAAAAACCTTACAAATTCACTGAAAAAACCATAGGTTTCACACATGTTATAGTTAGCTGGACATTTCACTCGTAAAAAACCAATGAAATTCCTCCGTTATAGTTAGTTCAGCTAACTATAACTCGCGCGCCCGCAATGCACTGCTGATGACGTCACATAGTACATCACTCATGACATGGTCAGTGACATCACTCATGACATCACTGATGACATCTCAAATGACATCACTGATGACATCACTGATGATGTCATCCATGTGAAAAATTAGCACATCTTCTCACACCCTAATATAACCTTTGATACACCTACTCAAAATTTAAGAGTTCCATTCTCAAAACCATACATACTGCAATACCAATAGCTACATACCCACGTATTAACTCTTAGGTCTACATACACCTCCACTCATTTATTTATTTATTTATTTATTAGATTTGTAAAGCGCAAATTCACCTGTACAGTCACTCATACTTACAGTCACTCCATACAAGACTATCATATGCATTTATACACCTATATAGACACTCACACACTACCAATCATGCATAGAGGTACTCTCACACTTACTCAATCATGCAAATAATCACACTCCCATTTACTCACCTATGTGGTTATACACACTCAAGTTCACTTAGTCATGAAAAAAGTACCACATTCTTACCCTCTTATAGAATCATTCATACAAGCACACACTCATCCATACAGTCACTTTCACAATCACACACTCTCATATCTACTCATTTATATACTGTTACACGCACATATACTGCCATTTACATATGTAGTTAGTCACAAATGTACTACTGAGATATACATTCAATCCCCAACACACCCATACATACACTCACTCAACCATACAGTCCATCACAGATGCACTCTTAAAACCATGCACCCATAGAATCACCCACTCACACATTTATGCATAGAGTCACATACACCCTACCCACACAAACACTTAGGCACCCATACAGATACTCAGACAACCAATCAATAACCCATATAGTCACTCATATAGCTATTCACAAAGCCATGCAGCCACTTATACACCAACAACAGACACATACAGACATTCACACAGTTTAGTCACTAGTCTGCAATAAGATACATTTAATGACTCACTTACAGAGTCAGTTACGCACCTAGAAAATCACCCATTCACACACTTATACACCCACTCATTCTTCAACAGGCCTTTCCCTATATATATTAAACATATTAAAATTGTTCAGAAACACACATTCACTGGATGACATCATCAGTGATGTCATCAGTGATGTCATTTGAGATGTCATCAGTGATGTCATGAGTGATGTCACTGACCATGTCATGAGTGATGTAATATGTGACGTCATCAGCAGTGGATTGTGGGCGCGCGAGTTATAGTTAGCTGAACTAACTATAACGGGGGAATTTCATTGGTTTTTTACGAGTGAAATGTCCAGCTAACTATAACATGTGTGAAACCTATGGTTTTTTCAGTGAATTTGTAGGGTTTTTTAAATGCTATTTCCTAACTATAACGTGTGTGAAACCTATGGTTTTTTCAGTGAATTTGCAAGGTTTTTTAAATGCTAATTCCTAACTATAACGTGTGTGAAACCTATGGTTTATTCAGTGAATATATATATATATATACATATATATATATATATATATATATATATATATATATATATATATATATATATATATATATGCCAAGGTGTATTAAAGTCTGAGTGGGTGTATGAGTGAATAGATGATTTAGTCGGTGTGTGACTCACTGTATTAGTGAGTGATTAAATGTGCCCCACTGAATGCATGGGTTAGTGAGTAAACTGTGTAAATCTCTGTATCAGTCTGTCAGTTGGTGTGTAAGCGGCTGCATGGGTTGGGGAGTAGCTAAATGAGTATCAATATGGGTTATTGATTGGTTGTCTGAGTATCTGTATGGGTGCCTGAGTGTCTCTGTGAGTGGGTGGGAGATGTGTGACTCTGTGCATTGATATGTGAGTGGGTGATTCACTGGGTGTATGGGTTCAAGGGTGCATCTGAGAAGGGCTGTATGGGTGGGTGAGTCTGTGTATATGTGTGTTGTTGAGTGAATGGATATCTCAGTGTACATGTGTGAGTATACATAGATGAAAGGCAGTCATTGTGAATATTAGAGAATATAAATGACTAAATGTGAGAGTGAGTGATTGTGAGAGTGACTGTATAGATAAGTGTGTGCTTGTATCAGTGATTGTATAAGAGAGTAAGTATGTGTTAGTATCTGTATGAATAAGTGAGGTGGTGTGTGTATAACTGTATAGGTGAGTAAATGGGAGTGTGATTGATTCTTTGCATGACTGACTAGGTGTGTGAGTAACTATGGATGAGTGGTGATGTGTCAGTGTCTGTATAGGTATATGTGTGCATATAATAGTGCTGTATTAATGAGTGACTGTATGTATGAGTGACTATATGGGTGAATAAGTGGATGTGAGTGTAGTCTTAGGAATAAGTGAGTGGGTATGTAATAACTGGTACTGGTGTGTCTATGGTTTCGAAAATGGTAGTCTGTATTTTAAAAATGGGTGTCTCAGAGGTTATATCAGGGTGTGAGGAGGTGCATCAGATTATCACGTGGATGATGTCATCAGTGATGTCATTTTAGATGTCATCAGTGATGTCATCAGTGATGTCACTGACCAGTTCATGAATGATGTAATTAATATGTGACGTCATCAGCAGTGCATTGCGGGGGCGTGAGTATAGTTAGCTGAACTAACTATAACGATCAAATTTCTCTGGTTTTGTATGAGTGAAATGTCTAACTAACTATAACGTCCCTGAAACCAATGTTTTTTTCAGTGAATATATATATATATATATTTATATATATATATATATATATATATATATATATATATATATATATATATATATTTTCTACTGGCGGTCGCCAGTAGATAGTTATAGTTAGGACCGAGTTTCCATAGGAAATCTCAAAATTCTATTTTGAATAACTTTGGCGCCGATTGATGAATCCTCGCGAAATTTTCAAAACTAATGGGGTGCTCCGCCCCGCTCCTACCCTGAAAGTCTCAGGGTGATTCGTCAAGCGGGGGCCGAGAAAAAGGGGGGGTCCCAAAACGCGTTTTCCCCATGGATTTTTCCATAGGGACTTTAGTCGCAGCTACAGCCCGAATGGCTGAACAGAATTACGTGAAATTTGGCAGAGAGGTAGCCATAAGGTCCATGAAGTGCCTTTTGCAGGTTTGGTGTAAATCTGTTCAGTATTTCCAGAGAAAATAGCATTTAAATCAATATATATATCTGTACGCGCGCAGCGTGCGCGCTGGGTGCGCGCACCTTGCCATGCGCGAGCGCAATTCTGATTTGTTGTTAGATCTTAGTAAACATTCGAATCGGTCGAAACCAGGAAGTGTCAGCCGCCATTTTGTCTCTCGCACTCTGAGGGGGTAAAAAACAAATAACGAGAACGTGAAAAGGGGGCAGGGTAGACAGTTCCTGACCCCCTAGCCGTGGTAAGGGGGTCCCAGAAGGACCCCCAAGGGCCAAAAAACATTTTTTTTTTCAAAAAATCGCCGACTGCGCGCACCTTGCGCGCACCACCCAAATGGAAAAAATTCTGCGAAGTTCGCGCAGCGTGCGCGCACTCCGCGATTTATCGAAAAACAAAAAATGAATTAGGCCCTTGGGGGCGAAGTGCTCCGTGCGTGCACGGCAAGAACTTTGTAAAGTTGCCTGGCGGTGTGCAAAGCGCACCGTGTGCTCATCGTGCGCGCACGGTGCGTGAAGCGCTCCGTGCGTGCACGGCACGAACTGCGTAATGTGGGCACGCGGGGCGCGAAGCCGTGAAAAAGTTTTGTTTAAAAAAATATATTAATAAATACATAACTTAGCATTTAAAAAACCGTACAAACTCACTGAAAAAACCATAGGTTTCACACACGTTATAGTTAGGAATTAGCATTTAAAAAAACCTTGCAAATTCACTTAAAAAACCATAGGTTTCACACATGTTATAGTTAGCTGGGCATTTCCCTCGTAAAAAACCAATGAAATTCCCCTGTTATAGTTAGTGCAGGCAACTATAACTCACGCGACCGCAATCCTCTGCTGATGACGTCAGATATTACATCACTGATGACATATGTGTCTTTCTTAAAAAAAAAAAAATGCAATATATGTATAGCTAAAGATGAAAGGAAGAAGACATGGGTAAATAAGTGTCTAAATACAGTGATGTAATATCTGACGTCATCAGCAGAGGATTGCGGTCGCGTGAGTTATAGTTGCCTGCACTAACTATAACAGGGGAATTTCATTGTTTTTTTACGAGGGAAATGCCCAGCTAACTATAACATGTGTGAAACCTATGGTTTTTTCAGTGAATATATATATATATATATATATATATATATATATGTATATATATATATATATATATATATATATATATATATATATATATATATATATATATATATATA
Source organism: Triturus cristatus (assembly GCF_964204655.1). Classification (NCBI taxonomy): domain Eukaryota; kingdom Metazoa; phylum Chordata; class Amphibia; order Caudata; family Salamandridae; genus Triturus; species Triturus cristatus. The sequence goes on along the minus strand of NC_140582.1, from coordinate 567,104,014 downwards.
TATATATATATTTATCATCCAAAAGTTGTCCAAAATTAGAGTCACCCTCAATCACAGGTAATCCGACTTTTTAGAAGAATTTATTTGTTACACCAACCAGCAGATTCACTGGAATTTCCTGTTTTGCCCGAGGCATTTCAGAGCCTCAGTGCTCCCTGTTAACAGGCATGAGGAGTTAGCAGATGCAAGTGATTACAAGCCTTAAATGCGTCATTTTATCATACTCCAATGGGCTGTCATTATACTTTGTTTTATGGGACTTGTAGTCACGAGCTCAAATATTACCATGATTGGTTCTTCCTTCTTGCATAGTTTTTTTCAGACTCTCGATAGAGCCTCCAGGTAAGCGGCCAGTTGAATTTTGTGTGTGCCTGTGATTCCACTTTTTGACTTGAGATAAAGCCAGCAGTCCATGGCTTTATTTGGCGGTGCGCACTCCCCAAACCGAACCGGCTGGTATACATCATCCAAAAGTTGCCCAAAATTAGAGTCGCACTCAATAACAGGTAATCCCACTTTTCAGAAGAATTTATTTGTTACAACAATCGGCAGATTCGCTGGAATTTCCTGTTTCGCCCGACGCGTTTCGGAGCCTCAGTTCTCCTTGTTCACGGGCATGAGTAGTCAGCAGATGCAAGTGATCACAAACCTCAAATGCGTCATTTTATCATCCTCCAATGGGCTTTCATTATACTTTGCTTTATGGGACTTGTAGTCACGAGCTCAAATATTACCATGATTGGTTCTGCCTTCTTGCATAGTTTTTTGCAGACTCTCGATAGAGCCTCCAGGTAAGCAGCCAGTTGAATTTTGTGTGTGCCTGTGATTACGCTTTTTGACTTGTGATAAAGTCAGCAATCCATGGGTTTCTTTGGCGGTGCGCACTCCCTGACCCGGACCGGCCAGTGTACATCATCCAAATGTTGTCCAAATTAGATTCACCCTCAATCACAGGTAATCCCACTTTTCAGAAGAATTTATTTGTAACACCAACCGGCAGATTCCCTCGAATTTCCTGTTTCGCCCAATGCGGTTTGGAGCCTCAGTGCTCCTTGTTCACGGGCATGAGCAGTAAGCAGATGCAAGTGATCACAAGCCTCAAATGCGTCATTTTATCATCCTCCAATGGGCTTTCATTATACTTTCCTTTATTGGACTTGTAGTCATGAGCTCAAATATTACCATGATTGGTTCTGCCTTCTTGCATAGTTTTTTTCAGACTCACGATCGAGCGAAACAGGAAATTCCAGCGAATCTACCAGTTGGTGTAACAAATAAACTGCTGAAAAGTGGGTTTACCTGTGATTGAGTGCGACTCTAATTCTGGACAACTTTTGGATGATATATATATACATACATATATATATATATGTATATATATATGTATATATATATATATATATATATATATATATATATGTATATATATATACATATATATACATATATATATATATATATATATATATACTGTACTGAAAAACAAACATTGGTTTCTGGGACATTATAGTTACAAATTAGAATTTAAAACACCTTTGAAATTCACAAAAAAAAACATAGGTTACAGGGACATTATAGTTAGAAATTAGCATTTAAAATACCTTAGAAATTCACTGAAAAAACCATAGGTTTAAGGAACGTTATAGTTAGTTGGGCGTTTCACTCGTACAAGGCCAGAGAAATTCAGCTGTTATAGTTAGTTGAGCTAACTATAACTCGCCCCCCTGCAATGCACTGCTGATGACATCACATATTACATAATTCATGACATGGTCAGTGACACAATTGATGACATCACTGAATCACTGATGACATCTCAATTGACATCACTGATTACATCTCAGATGACATCCCTTATGACATCACTGATAACATCATTCAGTGACTGTATGTTTCTGTAAAGTTTAAATATGTTATATATATATGTGTGTATATATATATATATATATATATATATATATATATATGTCAAGGTGTATTGAAGAATGAGTGGGTGTATAAGTGTCTGAATGGATGATTTAGTAGGTGCGTGACTGACTGTATAAGTGAGTGATTAAACGTGTCTTACTGAATGCATGGGTTAGTGACTAATCTGTGTGAATGTCTATATCAGTCAGTCAGTTGGTGTGTAGGCGGCTGCATGGGTTGGTGAGTAGCTACATGAGTATTTATATGGGTTATTGATTGGTTGTCTGAGTATCAGTATGGGTACCTGAGTGCCTGTGTGGGTGGGTGGGGGGTGTGACTGTGCATAGATGTGTGAGTGGGTGATTCACTGGGTATATGGGTTCAAGAGTACATCTGTGAAGGGCTGTATGGGTGGGTGAGTTTGTGTATGGGTGTGTTGGTTAGTGAATGGATGTCTCAGTGGTACATGTGTGAGTAACTACATATGTAAAAGGCAGTATATGTGAGTGTTGGAGTATATAAATGATTATATGTGAGAGTGAGTGATTGTGAGAGTGGCCGCATGGATGAGTGTGTGCTTCTACCAGTTTGCATTAAAGAGTAAGTATGTGATAGTATATGTATGATTAAGTGAGGTGGTGTGTGTATGACTGTATATGTGAGTAAATGGGAGTGTGATTTATTCTTTGCATGACTGACTAGGTGTGTAGGTAACTCTATGAGTACATATGATAGTGCTGTATTGATGAGTGACTGCATGTATGAGTGACTGTATGGGTGAATGAGTGGATGTGTGTGTAGACCTAGGAATCAGTGAGTGGGTATGTAGTAACTGGTATTGGTATGTCTATGATTTCGAAAATGGTAGTCTGTATTTTAGAGTGGGTGTATCAAAGGTTATATTAGGGTGTGAGGAGGTGCATCATATTATCACGTGGAAGATGTCATCAGTGATGTCATCAGTGATGTCACTGACCATGTCATGAATGATGTAATATGTGATGTCATCAGCAGTCAATTGTAGGGGCTCGAGTTTTAGTTAGCTCAACTAACTATAACAGCTGAATTTCTCTCGATTTGTTTGAGTGAAATATCCAACTAACTATAACGTCCCTGAAACGTAGGTTTTTTCAGTGAATTTCTAAGGTTTTTCACATGATAATTTCTAACTATAACGTCCTTGAAACCTATGGTTTTTCAGGGAATATATATCTATATATAGCACCTAAGACGCTGCACTCTGGAATATTGCACTGTGATCTTTTATTGCTGATACAGAGCCAGTCTGTGTCACCGACGCGTTTTGGTGAGAAAGGCCTGTTGGCCGAAACGCGTCGGTGAGACCAACTGGCTCTGTATCAGCAAAAAAGATCACAGTGCAATATTCCAGGGTGCGGCGTCTATTGTGCTTAAAATTGAAAATTGGCCATTGGCCATTGGTTTGGCCCAACGCCTGCACCCGCTGCTGCGCACTCCAACTGGAACCACATTTTGGAAAAAAATAAAATATATTCAGGGCGTGCCGTAACGCATGTTAAATGGAGGACATGCTGCACTTGCACTGAACCCATCTCCCCAGAAGAAGGAATAATATCCGAAACGCGTCAGGCAGAGGGGCGATCTGCATGGACACTGCCCATATCAATAAAAAGAGAGTGTTATCTCTAACAGTGGTCCGAGTGCTTCCTACGAGTGGGCAACTCTGAACTTGATGTAAAAGGCGGCAGCCCAGCCGTGAGGAGAGCACCACCCCGTGAATTCCAGAGGGCCACAGCCGGTGCGATATTGATTGTGCCGACAATATGTGGGGCCACATGTTTTGAATTGAGGACAGTTTTCCGTGCTGAGACTCATTGGAGTTTTTTTTTTATTCATTCACAGAGTGCAATCATCGAAATGCTAATGAAGCAACTACGGTTCCCAGCATGCTCGGCACAGTGACATTCGGACTGCCCATTCAGGGCATGCCATTATGCATGTTAAATGGAGGACCTGCGGCACTTGCACTGAACCCATCGCCTCAGAAGAAGGAATAATATCCGAAACGCGTCAGGCAGAGGGTCGATTTGCATGGCCACTGCCCAAATAAATAAAAAGAGTGTTATCTCTAACAGCAGTCCGAGTGCTTCCTACGAGTGGGCAACTCTGAGCTTGAAATATATATATGTATATATATTACCTACTGGCGGTCGCCAGTAGGTAGTTATAGTTAGGACTTAGCTTCCATAGGAAAAGCGTTTTTTGTTTTCCCAATAACTTTGGCGCCGGTTTACGAATCTTCGTGAAATTTTCAAAACTTGTGGCCCGCTCCGGTCAGCTCCTATCCTGAAAGTTTCGGGGTAATTTGCCAAGCGGGGGCTGAGAAAAAAGGGGGCCCCCAAAACATGTTTTCTCCATGTTATTTTCCATAGGAAACTTTAGCCATGGCTACAGCCCGAACTACTGAACGGAATTACACCAAATTTGGCAAAAAGGTAGCCCTTGTTTCAGAAAGAACTCTTTTTCTAAAATGGTGTGAATCCATTAAGTAGTTCTTGAGAAATTTAAAAAAAAGAGGTCGGAAAACCAATTTCCCATAGGAAAATTTAGACACGGCTACAGCTCGAACTGCTGAACGGAATTACACCAAATTTGGCATAAAGGTAGCCCTTGTTTCAGAAAGAACTCTTTTTCTTAAATGGTGTAAATCCATTCAGTAGTTGCTGAGAAAATTAAAAAATAAAAGTTTCGATATATAGAGGTGCGGTGGAACCGCGGACCCTCACGACCACGTGCTTTATTCTAATTGGCTGTCAACACTCCAAACCAGGAAGTGTTGGCAGCCATTTTGTGACTCGGTAGGGAAACAAAGGTGAAAAATAAGAAAAGGGGACAGGGTAGAAACACCCTGACCCCCTAGGCCTGCTCAGGGGGTCCCACCAGGGCCATAAATTGCCTTTTTGTTTTTAAATAGCGGATGCAGGTGAAATATTTTGATAAAAACAAAGCGAGGGCTTCCTCGCTTCATTAATTTTAAGCCCCCGGGAGGGCCAGGTCCAGGGGGGATTTTGGAAATGTATAGCGAGGCCCCCGCAGCCTCGGGTCCCGCCACCTCCCCAGGGCTCTCTTTTTAAAATTAAAAATACCGGTGTGGGGGGGCTCGAGCCTCCCCACATGCCTGGGGACCACCACCTCCCTGGGACACTAACTGTTTAAATGCAGGGGGTCCATTATGGACCCCTGACCCCCGGGGACCACCACCTCCCCGGGGCTTTGGAAAAGTTGGGAGGGGGCTGTACAGCCCCCCCTTCTGGAGCCTTCGATGGCCCTGGGGAATGCCACCCACCAGGGCCGGCTCCAGCAGTGTCCCGGGGTGCCCACCGCCGAGATACTGCTGATTGCTATGGTAGGGTGGGAGCACGTGTCCCGCCCTAGCGTAGCAAACTCTGGTTTGGATTTTGGAAGAGAGAGCAGGAAACCTACTATGGTCCATACTATGGTCTCTGAGATAAGCAGAAACAGCTTTATTGACATTTTTTCTAGCTTTCTCAATCTGTGGGCAAAATTGATTGGACCACTTCCATTTCTGTCTTTGGCATATGTTAGAGTAGACAAAGGCAGTTTTGTGGGGAAAAGTAACATCAATTCTGCAAAGGTGTCCTTCATTAGCATTTCCAGACCTACCCCAGTCAATGTGCCTAGGTCATTCCCACCGCAGAGCACAATCATGAGGTCAGGGGGTTAGAGATGTAAAAAGGTTTTAACTAAAGGCATCCATTGGTGTCACTTTAATCCTCTTTGTGCAATCCATTTGAAGTCCACAATTTGCAAAGCTAGATCTTTGTCAATACCTCTGTGTTCAGCATACCTTTTGCACCAGAAAACATAGCTGTGTCCCACAATCCACACTCTAAACATCTTGAAGGGAAGTCTGGATGCACTGAAAAGATGTCTGTAGCTGAAGTAGGCAGTTAAGGTATCTAAAATAGTGGATAAGATGCAGTTTTTAAAAAGAAGAGAAATGATTGGTTGTTTAAGAACATTATAGAGTGAAAAATAGAGTGCATGTTTCTGTGTTTAAAAAGCATGTTTCTTATTGGTTATTTAAAAATGTTTGAAAGGTACATTAGTAAGGATAAGCTGATGTTTTGCAAAGTCAAGCACACTTGCTGTTTGTATTTGCAACATAGTGTGCTGAACTTGTAACCTGTGAGTTCAGTTGAGTGTCCCATGATCTGTTACTATGGAAACAGGCATTAAGCAGAATGGGGGTAGGGTTGGCAGTTATGTGTGGTATTAAAATGTGTACTTATTATAAATATTAAAGGAATATGTTATTGTAGTGAGATTTCCCAAGTCAGTGCTATGGTTAAAAGTGGTGTGTTACTAAAAAAAAAGAGGTAAAATTATTTTTAATATATTTTTGAACTCTCGTATGGATCCACGGTTCCATCGCTTACGGTGCACGGTCCGGGCGCGGCTCCAGAAAATTACAGAAGCAATTTTGGTTCAGTTAGAGGTCAGTTGGCAAGGGTTGATATGTGTAACCAATAGAAATGTGTTTTACAATTTGAATTAACCTGGGAAGCAATGTGATTTGATATTTACATGTATATGTGTGGAGAATGAGAGGGAAACTTTGCCATTTTTTGGTTTTGCTATGAGCAGTGCACTATATTCATTGTGTGCATAAGAAAATCTGGTGTGTGATTCTGATACTTCATAATCTACAAATCAATTTGAAAGGTGAGTTATCAATTTGTGAGGTGTACTATGTTGTGCCTTTGTTTTTAAACATAAAAAAGAAATCATAAAATATGAAGTTTGAGATATATTTTGTTATGAAGTAATATTTATTGCAGTTTTTTGTAATGTATTTAAATGTTGTTTAATATACATTTTGTATAGTATTATGTGTGTTTTGGAATAGGGATTGCTAATAATGACAGATTGTTTTAATGTGTGGATATGTACATTAGTAGTACACTGCATAATTTTCGGTGTTGATTTCAAATTGGAAATGTGTATGTAGAGTTAAGGTATTAGTGATGAGACTAGTTTTTATAAGTCTCTAAAGAGGTACAGTTAAAATATGCAATATGATTTTTGTTGTTTGGTTTCAATTCGGAGTTTGTTCTGTGAATTTATGTGGTGTAGATAGTGTTGTGGTAGCGAGACACCCATTCATGTTTTTCAGTGATATGGTGAGACTTATAGCAGAGAAATGGGGATGGTTTCTACTTTGTATTGGCTAGGTGTAATATTAAAAGTAGTTGTAGAAAGGTAAATTAGCAGTAGAGATTTATGCAGTACTTTAATCCTATAAGGAGTATCCTTGCAGAGCAGATATTGCCTTCTTAGTACTGAGACACCCCTCCAATCACCCATCAAGCACAATACACTAATACCTAAGTACTTATACATTCTGCATGCGCTCTGTTTGCAGCACTGTAATTATTCCAGTTACTAGTCATGTACTTATAGAATGCCCTAGCCAGTAATACTAGTACATGTACAATATTCTGTGCACTATGAATACAGACCTCTAACCAGCTCCATACTATTGATACACTCTTGTAAATACCCAGTTAGTACCCATGCAGTCTAGGAATCCTCCTGGCGGTCCCAAGCACTTCTTCAATTACCCATTCAGCCCTATCTACTTATGCTATCAGTCCGCCAATACCTAAGCACTTATAGACTCACCCTGCTCTGAACTTGCAGGACTGGAAGTATCAAGTCACTATCCATATACTTGTAAAGTGACTCCAGCATTAACACATGCAGTGCTACAGTCAAATGTGCTCAATCTATGCAGGCCCCTAAGCCCCTGTAGACTACTGAATTACTCTTGCAATAACCCAGATAGTACTCATGCGGTGCCCCAATCAAACTGTCACTCTCTGTCCACTCTTGCAATCATCCTTACAGAACCATGTCCTTATCTAATCACTGTGCCGAAACACAAGCACTGATAAACTCACCCTGCTGTGAACTACCAGTACTCTAACTATCCAGTCACTGTCCATGTACTTGTAGAATGCCTCAGGCATTAAGACATGCAGTGCTACAGTCAAATGTGCACAATCTATGCAGTCCCCTAACCCCGTGCAGACTACTGATTCACTCCTGCAAAAATCCAGGTAGTAGCCATGCAGTTCAGCAATCACAGTGTCACTCTCTGTCCACTCCTGCTATCATCCTGACAGAAGCATGTCCTTATCTAATCACTGTGCAGAAACACAAGCACTTTTAAACTCACCCTCCTGTCAATTACCAGCACTCTAACTATCCAGTCACTGTCCATGTACTTGTAGAATGACTCAAAATAGTGGTACAGAGAAGTTTGAAGAAGAAATTTCAAAGTTTAAGGTAATTTCGTGTGAAAGGCCAAATTATGCTCTGTTGTCAACAAACTCACTATAAAATTCAGACTAGGACAGTTGATCTGTATTTAAAAGGTGTAAAAGAAAATAATGATAAGTGGAAGGAATTTGCAACTTATTTGTTGGTAGAGGATTGCTTTGATTTGGGTACTGATCAGCATATTTGTAAATATTGTTATGACAAATTAGAGGATAATAAAATGCCTGCTAGAGCTGTCCATAATAATCTAGAGTTGGTAGCTATTCCTCCAGAACTGATAGATTTAAACACGTATGAGTCTATTCTGATTCAATCTGTGCACCTGTTACAGGCTATTGTTCGTATGGAGCCTAAAACGGGTAACTTGCCTCCCACAGATTTACAGAGAGGATTAAAATGAAGAGTTGTATATTTACCTAGATTTAAAGAAAAATATTGAAATTATTGGTGTAGAGAAAGAAGAAAGTGAACCACTAATTATTCTAGTTAATGGTGTTCCTACTAAGAGTAAGAAAATCTGTCAGGAATTAATAGATGTCAGGAAAGTGCAAAAGGTTACATTGTATCTTATAAAAACAATGATTACTACAAAAATGTGTATGTGGAAGAAAAAGAAATACTTTTAGGAGATGATAGTGAAATATCAAGTAGTCAAATTGAGAAATTGGACATGTCCAAAAGTGAGGAAATTTATGAACATTATAGTGTACATCCTTTACATTCGAAAGAAGTGATGGGGAATACTATTGAATTATTCCAAATGAAGAAAGCAAAGGGGAATCCCATGAGTGTTTGGGAAAAAAGTTTGGAAGCTCGTTGTTTTCCCCAGCTGTTCCCAACTGGAAAAGGTGGACAATATGACGAACGATCAGTACAGATTCCTGCATCAGAATATCGGACAACAAGATTGTATGCAGAAGATCCAAGATTTCGACAATGTATCCCATATATATTTCATCTTTTGTTTGAGAGTGACTTGTCTGGACTTTCATATGCAGTCAACCTCATATTAAAAACAGGAGTACATCTTCAAAATGTTTCTGCAAAGGAATTTATGGATAAAGTACATCACAGAGACGATCATTTAGAATCTCAACTAAGAGAACTTAAATGCATGCTAAGAAACTTAGGAACTCCTACATGGTTTGTTACCCTAAGCTGTACTGAATACGCTTGGGATGATTTAGTTGAATTTCTTCGAGAAGCAAATTCAAATATTAAAAACATTGAATTCAAGACTCCTAGAGCCTGGAGGCGATCTCCGCTGTGAAGCCAGTGACCGGGCGGATAACAGGCCCCATCTTGGAGCGGAGGGCCGCTGGGACTGGTGTGCGTGCTGGGAGCCCTGGACAGAGTGAGAGCGCAGAGGTGAGGCGGCGGGGCCTTGGGTCATTGAGGGTCCGTGAGCGGCGCACTGCAAGACCGCCGACTGGGAGCGGGGGCCTGCCTGCCGGGAGCACGGTGCTCGGCCCACACGGTGGAGCCGAAGGAACTGACTGCACCCCTAAGAGGCCCGAGAGGTCACCCCTTAACCCTGAGACTGAGCAGCAGGCTGGGCCGTCATGGCTGTGATCGCAGCCCCCACCGTCCAGGCGAATCGGCGGACCGGGAGCAGGGGGGCTGCTGCTCACGGAGCTTTGGGGAGAGGAGATGGTGGGAGGTCTAGAGAACAGAAGAGAGGTGAGGAAGGCCGGAACTCCGCGACTTCGAACTTGGAGCGGCGGGGCTCTCTGGCAGCGACGAAAGATTGAGCTGGTGCCCACGCTGCTGCGGGCTGGGCACGGAGAGTAGGCCAGAGAGAGATAAGAGTCGAACTGTTTGTTGTGCAAGGAGCAAGGAGGAGAGAGCATGCACTTTGGGGCCCGCAGGCAGACACCGCCTCCACGCGCGCTGGTAATCCCGCAGCCGCGTTCTGCCATTCACGACACCGCACCATCGGACTACATTCCCCAGGCTCCTGAGCGCCACTGGGGCACTTCCACCCGCCATCGCGCCAGGAGGCGCTAAAAAGCGAGAGGCTCCCTCCGCGTCGCGGGACGCGCGCGGGCGGCGCTGGGAGAAGCCCGGGACCTCAGAGGCCTGAGGAGACTGGACTGGGCCAGGAACTTCATATTGCCTTTTTCGGACCTCTAACGTGCTATGAGCATGTAAGACATTTTACACATTATTATTATGTTATTTTCGTTTTTTTTTTTTTTGTGAGTGCTCATAATGTCTAAATCCAAAACTGACAAAGTGATGGTGGGCCCTGCTACCCTAGACAATTTCCTGGTTAGGAAAGTAAATCAGATTAATAATGATAGACGTGCATCTCTGGGGAAAGGCACTGTGATAGGGAAATTTTCAGATATTATTTCCCCTATTAGTCTGACCCAAGACTGTGAAATTAACACGAGTGATGTCATCTCTACTGACCCTCCAGCGCCAATTTTAGTGAATGTGGAGGTTCATCCTGACTCACGGGCGCTGTCAAGTCCAGACATTGGTGTGCTGAATGAGATCCAACCTGAAATCAGGCATTTGAGATCTTGTAGAACACTGTCTCAAAGGGAGAATGGGAAACATAACAATTCTAAGTCTAAAAAAAAGGATGGTAAGGCAATTATCAGTCCTGCTATAACAACTCCTTTTGTATTTACGGGCACTAATGGTAATGGTAATGGTAATGGAGTAAATTTAAATCCTGATTTGCTTGCTTCACTTATGAAAAACTTAGAAGTCACTTTAACAGCAAAAATGGAGGAGCTTATTAAACCATTAACCACTAAGATAGATAACCTAGTCAAGGAAGTGACAAGGCTGGGTGGTCTGTTATTGACACAGAAGACTGTAACATCTAGTGGAAATGTCCACTCTGGGGGGAAAGGGAGAGAAATTGCTGAAGTTAATGATACACGAAATAAGGGGAGGGGGGATATTGTTGTTGCAGTGGCCTCAGGATCTGTAACACCAATTCGACCGGATATCCCTGTGGCAACTGCAACTGCCTCGCAGCAACAACCATCTACAAACCCCCAAAGCAGCAGAGCTCCCAGACCCCCGAGGTACAACCTCTATCTTAATTTACCACCAGACTGTGCTCCGTTTGTGGCAGTACTGACTAATGTGCCCCCCTGTGGCACCCATCCCGCATCTCCTTTTAATGAATCTCAAACCTCTTTGAAAAATAAGACCCTGTCATGGCTCAACAAAAACTGTGGTTTTCCCATCTCATATTTTGACCAGATAATGACAGTAAGGCGTGTAAACTGGGTGGGCCGTCTAAAAAGTTTGGGTCTGGGGACTGTATAGTTGTAAATTTCAAACACCCCCAGCATGTGGCAACTGTTCTTTTGAGAGCTTCTGCACTGGTATATAATATGAACAGTATCTGTGTACGCCCCCTGGGTTACTTTTATGCGCATTTGTGCAAACCGCCACCACAACAGAGTCTAACCAGGCGGGGGCTTGAACCTTATACTCCTGTGCAAGAGACTCAATTCCCTTACAACATCACTAATCCTTGTGGGTCAGGTGGACCCATTGGATCTTATAATAGGAGCCCCAGTGCTGGACACTATCAATATGGGTCGAACTTAAACACACAGAACAGGTATGAAGTGTTATCCGGTCTTGAGCTGTGTGATTGACAGGGGGCACCTGCGGCTCAGGATACTAGGGCTACAGGTGAATCTATAAACTCAGATAACCCGGTGGACAAAATGCCAGGATGTCTTGCTGTCTCTTGGAATATTGCTGGTCTTGCGGCCAAAATGTCTGATGCAAATTGGGTGACTTACATTAAGCAATTTTCGATTGTCTGTTTACAAGAGACCTGGGAGTTGGGCTGTAACCTCTTCTTAGAAGGGTATAAGGCCTTCTTTGTGCCAGCCTTGCCATCTTTGCGGGGTAGGCCCAAGGGGGGTCTTGTAATTTTTGTTTCCATACTAATACCCTGTGAAGTACGAAGAATTGAAGCACATCATACAGGTGTAATGGGCTTAATTCTAACTGGAGGTAATGTCCTTGTGGGCCTGGTGAATTTTTACAATGCTGCTTATGATAGTGCAGGCAGGAATCACATTCATATATTACATTCTTTTGTCTCTAATTTTATGAAAAATGTGGGCCATAACCTCATGATTATGGGGGATTTTAATTTGCATCCTTGTATAGACCCATTGCACAAGTGCTTACCAGAAATGACTTGTGAACGTGCGGACTGTCTCCATATGGAGCACACTAAGGAGGGGGAAATGTGCAATGACCTACTGAACGACTATGACCTCTCTCTGGCTATGTCATTAAAGGACCCGCTATATTGCTTTGATACCCCTACCTTTAAGGGGCATGGAAGGGGTACCTTTATAGACCACATACTTGTTTCGCGGACGATGCAAACTTTTTTAGATTCTTTTTGCATTGTTCCTAGCGAATTCAGCGACCATCACCCTCTAACAATCTGTTTAAAATGTCCCTGGTTGAAAAAAGGTAATAAGATCATCAATCAAGGTAGATTGGGCACAACAGATGGGAGGAGGCGGTTAAAATGGTCTATGGTCTCTGCGGATATCCTCTATAAGAACATCTCTGTAGGGTGTGCAGAGGATATTAAAGTCTGTACCAATGGGGGGGGTGAACCTAGGCTGGTTCTAGAGGCTTATCAAAATATTTCGGAGAAGGTGTCAGCGTTTCTATCGGTCCCAAATAAAACTAAGGTTAATATAGGCCCGAGATGGTTTAGCCACGACTGCACTATAGCTGCTCGCAAACTGAGGCTTGCACTGTCAGCCTACCCGAGGAATCGGGAGGTCGTAAAACTCTGTAGAAAGGAATATAAGGCTATTACTGTTGCCCGCAAGGAGTTTCTGAGGAAAGAGGCCTGGGAGGAATTGCTTGATCCCTCCACCCTGAATAGCAGCACCAACTTCTGGGCCCTGGTTAAAAAAATCTTTTTTGACCGAGGACCCTGGAGACGGACTTGTCTGTTGCATAACCAAAGAGGAATGGGAAAGTCATTTTAAAAGTCTGTATTATTCTGAGGGTTCTGGAACCGTGGCTGCTGCCCCCCATGATAGGGACAGCACCATTATTTTTGACAAAAGTGAGGTCTTGGCTGCCATAATGGGTCTCACTGCAAATAAAGCGCCAGGTCCTGACGGAATACCACCGGATCTTTACAAATCTGATCCAGTTCTCTGGGCTCCCATTCTGGTTGCTGTATTTAATGCTGCGGCCATAGTAGGTTGTCCGGGAACATGGGGTCTGTCAACTATAGTTCCTGTCTTCAAGAAGGGAGATAGGGGAAGTGCTCTTTGTTACCGACCAATATCCCTAATAGATTCAATGGTTAAGATCATGGGGAGAGTTATACTTCAACGCCTAACAAGCTGGTCGAATGAAAATAACACCATGTCGATTTCCCAATATGGCTTTTGTGAAGGGCGCTCTACCATAACTCAGTGTCTCAACCTGTTTCTTATTCTGAATAAATATACTGTTGTACAGAAAGGAGTAATTCACCTTGCCTTCATGGATCTGTCCTCAGCCTTCGACTGTGTTAACAGAGGGAGGCTGTGGCAGACCATGAAGGATAAAGGTATTGATAGGGGGATCGTGGAGTTCCTAGCGGATCTGCACAATGACACAAGAGCCAACGTGAGGTTCTCATCGACCGGGGAAACCACAGGAAGTTTTAGTACTAATAAAGGAGTACGTCAGGGGTGTATCCTGGCCCCTTTTCTTTTTAATTTTTATATAAATGATTTAGAGGCTGAACTACAAGAGGTAAAATCAGATTGTCCTAGAGCTGGTGCGAGGGGTATTCCTTTACTTTTATATGCCGACGATGCGGTTTTAATTTCACGAACAGAATTAGGTCTCCAGGCACTTTTGAATGCTTTTAATAATTTTATTTCTGACAGGGACCTTTTGGTCAACAATTCTAAATCTTACATAATGCATGTTGGCCGTCAACCTAAAAAGAAGTTCAATTTTAAACTGAATGATGTTCTGATCCCCATCACCCAGACGTTCTCATATTTGGGTGTTTTATTTGATACGAAGCTTAGTTGGGCCCCACATTTGGCCAAGAAGAAGGGGGAAATGACTAGAGTAAATGCCTCCATCTTCAACTTTGCCTCTAAATTGGGGAAAAAGCCAAATGTGGCTATGATGAAATTATACAACACTAAATCCATAGCCACCGCAGTATACGGAAGCGAGATATGGGGCTACATAAATGGCGAACAACTACAAATAGTTGAAAATAATTTCTTAAAGCGTCTGTTATGTGTCCCAGGTAGCACACCGAACTTAGCTGTACATGAAGAACTTGGTTGCCTGCATTTATCCGACATTGTTGGACTGAAACCACTGTTATGCTGGGTAAAATTATGGTTAAGTGATGTAATTCCTTTAACACACCAGATAGTGGAAGATCTTGTATCACTCGATCATGCAATGTGTGTACCTTGGCTTAAATATTTGAAGTCCCAATTTTTGAAGCTTGGCCGCCTGAACTTGTTTGACAACCCGAGGGATATAGTTATGGGTGATGTTGCAGCAATTAAGAGAGCTTTTTTCTTGGATTGTAATGCCCTAAGAGATGAAGTTGAGCTTTCGAAACCCAATGTTAGAAAGCATATCATGTTGAGAACTTGTGTTTCTATGGAAATGTACCTAACATGCTCCTTTACCTCCCATGAGAAATTTCTGCTGACCCGATTTAGGTTTAACATCTTTCATCAACTTTTAATTAGACCCAAGTCGGACATTTTTAAGAAACCTGCAGCTCCCTGTGGCTGCGACGGGAAGTCGCCACAGGATATGCTGCATTTTATATTTTTATGTACATTTTATGATTATCCCCGTAGGCGGTATCTTGTTACTCTTTTAAAGAAATTAAATTTTAAACAAATTAGACCCGCCCTTATGTACTTACAGCTGCTGCACTCTGATAGTGTCCTCCAGGTGCTAGAATTTTTAAAACTAACCATAAGACTAAGAAAATGTTTAGATGTGTAACTGTGAATCATCTGCAGCCCAATGCACTAATGCACTTTTTCTGTATGTGGGCACTATTTGCACTTTTCTTGTACTGATTTCGTCTATGCACTCTTTTAAGAAATATATGTGTTGTATGTAACTTAGATTGACTTTGTAATTATTGTGATGTTTTTTTAATATGAATTGTTTAATGTTGTGTACTTTTATGGATTGCGATATATCCGAAATAAAGTCAATTTTGAATTTGAATTTGACTCCTAGAGAATTGTGTTCTTTGGATCCTGTAAATGTATGCAGATATTTCAATCAAAGGTTTGAATCTATGATGTCTTTTATCTGCAATAAAAAGAATCCTCCTCTTGGAGAAGTTATTGATTTCTTTTGGAGAAAGGAGTATCAAACTAGAGGTGTTCCTCATATACATATGCTTTTATGGATCAAGGATGCACCCAAATTTGAAACTGATTCGGATGAGACTGTTTTATCTTCTATTGAAGATTATGTTACATGTGCTAAACCAAACAAAGAGAAGAAAACACCTTAAGGCAACAAGTGTTACGATTTCAAACTCATCGATGTGGCAAAATACTGACGACGGAAATACAAGTCGAAGGAAAGTTTTCTACGTCCAGTAATACCCAAAGGAAGCGTAAACTGTTTCATGTCAGCAGTGAGACATACCATCACTAGAAAATTTCCCAAAAATACTTACAATTTGAAAAGAAGTGAAGAATCAAAGTATATCAACGATTATAATCCAGTTATTCTCTCGAAGTGGAATGCTAATATGGATATCCAGTATGTTGCATATAATTCCATTGCTGTTGCTCGGTATGTAACATCATACATAACAAAATCAGAAAAGACAGAGTTGAAAGAAATGTGGGAAG
Organism: Triturus cristatus; assembly: GCF_964204655.1. Taxonomy (NCBI): domain Eukaryota; kingdom Metazoa; phylum Chordata; class Amphibia; order Caudata; family Salamandridae; genus Triturus; species Triturus cristatus. The sequence continues at coordinate 567,087,884 of NC_140582.1, read as the reverse complement.
AAATTTTCCACGAGAAGAGTCTTAGTAAGAAATTGTACAGCTTTAGTTTGAAGATGCTGTCCCATCGAGAGATTGGAGCGTACACATTCTCTGATCGGTTGTCCTCTGCAAGTTTATATTCAAAATCAAGAGGAATCATTTGGGTTAGTCTAGGTCTTGCTGCAACACAAAATCAAGTACGTAAATCTATACAGGAAATCGAATATTTAGCATTAAATGAACCGGAAAGCACAGATATTGTTAAAACAAACATGTTGGATACGTACTTTCCAAATAGAAGTCCCCATCTTGAAAACATATGTCTCTATGAAGTGCTGCAATATTACAGTTTTAAGAGAAATACTACGGAGAACATAAATGAAGAAAAATATGCAGTGATTGGTTCAGAAGGATGTTTGGTGAAACATAGTAAAGGAAATATGATTAATCATAGGAAACTGAGTTGTGATACTCCTGATAAAAGAGAATTTTACTATTTAGCACTTTTGCAACTCTTCAAGCCTTGGCGTATGGAACTGAAATTACTTGGAGATTTTCAGTGCTACAAAGATTCTTTCAATGCATGTAAAGATAGCATTGAATGCACAGTTTTTGCAAATTATCTGAAAATGTTGAATGAAGAAATTCATCAAGAAGCTACTATTGCAGCTGAGATTGCTAGAGACAGTTCTCAAGACAGTCAAAGTTCTGCTCCACTAAGTCAAGATCCACTAGGACAATCAATTCTTGAAAATGAAGCATCAATCACTATGAGTGAAGTGGAAACAGCAATTCATCAAGCTCAAGAAGATATTATGGACTTAGGAAACTTGGAAGAACAACTAAATAATGAACAGAAAGGAATATATCCGCAAGTGAAACAAAAGATTGACCATGGTTTTCTTCATGAAAAGAAAGAATGCACATGCACATCATTTCAACCTATCCGAATGTATGTCAGTGGTCAAGCTGATACAGGAAAAAGTTTCTTAATTAAAATTTTGACCAGTTTCTACACAAAACAACTGACTCATATTTGTCTTGTGTTGTAACTGCTCCGACTGGGTTGGCAGCTCACAACATTAAAGGAATTAAATTACATTGTTTACCAATGCTACCTTTAGAGCATGAAAATAAATTGGAATATCACAAGCTATCTGGAGAAGCTTGTTATGAAGTTTCAAGAGTGCTAAAGAAAATGAAACTTCTGATTATTGATGAGGTGAGCATGGTCTCAAACTTAATGCTTGCCTTTGTGCATTTAAGAATGAAGCAAATTCTAAAAACAGAAGGAGGAAAACATGTGATAGTTTTTGGTGATCTACTGCAACTTACTCCTCTAAAAGGGCACCGAGTATTTAAAATACTTGTGCATGAAAACACCAGAAAGTCTTTGGGAAGTGTTGGAAACATTAACATTTGGTCATATTTTGAATACAAAGAACTTATTAAAAATATGCGACAGGCAAATGATGTAGATTATGGAACCATTCTTCAAGATATAAGAATTGGAGTATTGACAGAACATGGCAAAGAAGCTTTGCAAAGTCGACTACTTACAAACTTGTTTCCAAATGAAAATATACTTCCAGAAAAAATATACAAAAGAATTGCAGAAAATAAATCTATAATCTGGCTAATGCCAACACTACGAGAGTGTTCTACACCCAATTAAGAACTTTTAAAGCTCGAAAATGAAGAAATTGTAAAAATGGAAGCCATTAATAAAATAGAGCATGAAGGAATTACTAATATTTTGACAGAAAAATTAAAAGCAAAATTGGATTCTTTGTTAAAATCTATATCTAAAACTGCTGGTTTAGAAAATAATTTATAAGTATGTGTAAACTGTCGGGTAATTTTATGGCGTAATTTGGATGTGGAAAAAGGTTTAGTAATGGAGCAATGGGAAAAGTTGTTGATTTTGTTAATTATCAAAATAGAAATGGAATTGAATTTTTGAAAATCAAATTTGGTCAGATTGAAGAAGTAAAACAAATTGCTTGTTGTTCTGTTCGCTTTTTGCTTGTTAAAGGTTTGTATGTACGTAGAAACCAGTTTCCTCTTTCTTTGGCATATGCGGTGACTATTCATAAATCTCAAGGTTTAAGTGTAGACAGTGCTTTGGTAAACATTGGAAGTACCATATTTAAAGAGGGTATGGCATATGTTGCTTTGTCCCGAGTTAGAACTTTATCTGGATTGCATTTGATTAATTTTGATGCGAGAAAGATTAGTGCAGATGCAAATTGTGTAAGAGAGTATAATCGGTTAAGAAGACGGTATGCTCCCAATTTAGGTGAATATCCTGTATATGAAAAGCGTGTAGTAGGTCAAAAATGAAGATATGAGAATATCTGTAGTGAAGCTGAAAAGAAGAAATGAAATCAAGATAATGTTGAGATTGCAAACAAAAAGAAAAAGGACAATCTTGAAGAGATTGTAGGATATCAGTTAAAAAATAGTTCCGGTATCAACTGCTATGCTAATGTTGTGGGAAATGTTGTATTTTTTCTAGAAAATCTTCAACAGCAAATTATGGAGAATCGAGAAAAAAGGTTTTGTTCCTTGTTGCATTCTATTTTTGAAAAATTGAGAACTGATAAAAGTAAAATCCAAAGTGTTTCTGATATTCAGAATCTTCTGGATATATGTTCTGGTTCTTCGCAATTTACACAGAATGTGCAACAAGATGCTCAGGAATTCCTAATGTATATGCTTGCAGTATTGGAAGATGAATGAATAGAAATTGAAAATCTGTTTGGACTTCGTTATAAATGGGAACATGAATGTGAAATTGTAGATTCACTTCCACCACTTTCATATACACTGAAAGATTCATATATTTAACAATACCAGACTGTAAAACAGTGTCTTTCAACAAATTAGTTAAATCAGCAAATTAAAACATGGAGTGTAGCCAATGCAAATCCAAAATGTTATCAACATCATTTATACACAGATTTAGACTCTATATAATTTTAATGATACAACGTTGTAGAGCAGATGGAGGAAAACTTGAAACTTTAATTACAAATTTTGTAGCAAGTCAACTATCAATATCAGGAGGAACTTTTGTAGTAGTAGCAATTATTTTCCACGATGGTCCTTCTACAACATCTGGACATTACACTGTTTATTTAAAATGCAATAAAGGATGGACATATTGTAATGATGCTCATTTGATTTTTAGATATCGTTTGCCTAACAAATTACCAAATTCATACCTAATATTTTTAAAGCCAATATTCTAAGAACATAATTCGGCCTATTGGGAATCTGTTAATATGTATTAATACGATTACTTTGGACAATTTCAGTATAAAGGATTTCAGGAATATCATTTGGCCTAGAGGAAAGATATTAATATGAATTAAGCAGTTTTCTGGGATATTCGGACAGTAAATATTTTAAAAAACATCATTTTTTTTAGAGTATATGGAAATTACGAAGAATTGTTGATTGAATTATTGTTTCTGTTCTTTCATATTGTAGTGACAAAATTCTCTTAGGAAGAAGCATTTTATATATTTGTATTATATGCTATATTATTGAGGATGTTGTTCTTATGCAATGTGCAGAGATAGTTGACTATGTTGGAAATATTTTTGAGACAGATTTGTTCTTTTTTAAACAATCTTATTGATTGTTTTTTTTTGCCCGCTGTTATGTGATGAGTAACATTGAAGTCACTATCTATAGTGAAATTCAATATATTCTGAGAACAGCAAAAAAGGCAAACTAAATAATGTATATAATGCTAACATTATGTTGTGTTCTAAAAATTAGAATAGTATATATTATAACTGTATTTTTCTTCTCTTTTATAGATCCTAATTCTTTTTTTTTTTTTTAAATGTTTTTATTGATTTTAACATATTTTTAATCCCACCCCCGACAAGTAGACAGTTTGTATTTTTACATCATACATTTTTATGTTTATCACATTTATATGACTATTATAGGAAATCTTGCAGGAAATATTCCAAAGAAAAAATAATAATAATAAAAAGAAAATGAAAAAGAAATCAATAAAAAATAGATAAATAAAAGGAAATAAGGCAAAGATAGCATAAATATGTTACGGCATTGATAGTAAATCAGATTTGTAAATCTCGCCAAAGTGTAAGTGGAGTCCAGATATTCATACCCCTTTCCCGTCGCCTTCTGTTTTTCCGTTTGTAAATAGCTATCTCGATGTTGTGCAACGCTAAGAGCCTTGCTAGCCATTGATCCTAATTCTAATGTTCGAAAGTTTTTAAACTTTAAAATATATAAAAAACTACAAAATAATTTTACAATATTTTGATATCTACTACTGTAAAGGTAAGATTAAGTAATCCAAACACTATCCATCCACTACTACATGCACCTGTGTACTATCCATATATCCATATATGGTTAATCTAACCACCTACTCACTGCTCCATGATGTCTAAAATACCTCAGGTACTAACCATATAGTCCACCAATCACTCTGTTCCTCATAATGCAGTTCTTCAGTCATCTACTAGTAGCATGTACTAATTCAATACCTCTGTCAATACCCAAGCAGTTATGAATTTCCTCAGGTGGTCTCCTTGCAATACTCTAATCATTCAGCCAGTACCATACCCTTATCTAATCACTGTGCCAAAACACAAGCATTTATAAACTCACCCTGCTGTCAACTACCAGCACTCTAACTATGCAGTCTAGATATCCTCCTGTCTATCCCATGCACTTCTCCAATCACGTATCCACCACTATCTACTTATCCTATCACTCGGCCAATACCTAAGCACTTATAAATTTACCATGCACTCTGTTTGCAGCACTGTAATCATAATCATTCTAGTTACTAGTCATGTACTGATGGAATGGTCTAGCCGGTAACACAAGTACACCTACAATATTCTGTGCACAATCCATGCAGATCTCTAACTAGGTACATACTATTGGTAAACTCCTGTAAATACCCTGTTAGTACCCATGCAACCTAGGAATCCTCCTGTCAGTCCCATGAAGTTCTCCAATCACCCATGCAGCACTATCTACTTATTCAATCACTCCGCCAATACCAAAGCACTTATAAATTCACCATGCACTCTGTTTGCAGCACTGTAATCATTCCAATTACTAGTCATGTACTTATAGAATGGCCTAGCCACTAACACAAGTACACCTACATTATTCTGTGTACAATGCATGCAGACCTCTAACCAGGTACATACTATTGATACACCCTTCTAAATACCCAGTTAGTACCCATGCAGCCTAGGAACCCTCCTATCAGCCCCATGCACTTCTCCAATCACTTATCCACCACTATCTACTTATCCAATCACTCCGCCAATACCTAAACACTTATAAAATCACCATGCACTCTGTTTGCAGCACTGTAATCATTCTAGTTACTAGTCATGTACTCATAGAATAGCCTAGCCACTAATACAAGTACACCTACCATATTCTGTGCACAATGTGTGTAGACCTCTAACCAGGTACATACTATTGGTACACTCCTATAAATATCCAGGTAGTATTCATGCAGCATAGGAATCTTCCTGTCAGTCCCATGCACTTCTTCAATCACCCCTCCAGCACTATCTACTTATGCTATCCCTTTGCCAATACCTAAGCACTTATAAATTCACCATGCTCTCTGTTTGCAGCACTGTAATCATTCCAATTACTAGTCATGTACTTATAGAATGGCCTAGCCACTAACACAAGTACACCTACAATATTCTGTGCACAATGCATGCAGACCTCTAACCAGATACATACCATTGGTACACTCCACTAAATACCTGGGTATAGTACCCATGCAGCCTAGGAATACTCCTGTCAATCCCATGCACTTCTCTAATCACTTATACACCACTATCTACTTATCCTGTTACTCTGCCAATACCTAAACACTTATAAATTCATCAGGCACTCTGTTTACAGCACTGTAATCATTCTAGTTACTAGTCATGTATTTATAGAATGGCCTAGCCACTAACACTAGTACACCTACAATATTCTGTGCACAATGCATGCAGACCTCTAACCAGGTACATACTATTGGTACACTCCTGTAAATATCCAAGTAGTACCCATACAGTCTCGGAATCTTCCTGTCAGTCCCATGCACTTCTCCAATCACCCATCCAGCACTATCTACTTATCCTATCACTCTGCCATTAGCTAAGCCCTTATAAATTCACCATGCATTCTGCTTGCAGCACAGTAATCATTTTAGTTACTAGTTATGTACATATAGAATGGCCTAGCCACTAACACAAGTATACCTACAATATTCTGGTGCCGATTACGATCCGGTAAAAACCGGGTACGAACCGTCGGTCGAAGCGTTTTCCCCGTCCGACTCGTACCCGGTCGTAAAACTTTACAAACATGGAATTACGATTCACACGGAAACACCATTTCCGTACGAATCGTAAAAAACACCGACCGACGAAAATATACATACGAATGTGATCCGGGAATGCTGCGACGTGACGTCGGGACGCTTTCAGGCAGCGTTTCACGACCCAGGAATTACGATTCGAACCGACAGCAGTCCGGACGGCAATATTTTCACGGCACCCAAAAAGTGCTGGAAAGCGAAGTACGGCGCGAATCGACCAGAGTAGGTGGCCCGGTATGCACCGTACCCCCCCCGCCCCCGTACGTACGCGCCGACCCCCCTCAGCCCCCGTACGTACGCGCCGACCCCCCCACAGCCCCCGTACATACACGCCGAACCGCCGTGTATGTACACCCGTGTACGTGTCGAACCCCCAGTGTACGTTCGAGTCGTACCCCCCGTGTACGTTCGAGTCGTACCCACCCCGTGTACGTTCGAGTCGAACCCCCCCGTGTACGTTTGAGTCGAAACCCCCCGTGTACGTTCGAGTCGAACCCCCCCCGTGTACGTTCGAGTCGAACCCCCCCGTGTATGTACACCCATGTACGTTCGAGTCGTACCCCCACCCGTGTATGTATGGTGCGTACCCCCAGCACGTAGCGCTGGGGGTACGCAGCGTACATACACGGGTGGGGGTACGACTCGAACGTACACGGGTGTACATACACGGGGGGTTCGACTCGAATGTACACGGGGGGTTCGACTCGAACGTACACGGGGGGGTACGACTCGAACGTACACGGGGGGTACGACTCGAACGTACACAGGGGGTACGACTCGAACGTACACGGGGGGGTACGACTCGAACGTACACAGGGGTACGACTCGAACATACACGGGGGGTACGACTTGAACGTACACGGGGGGTACGACTCGAACGTACACGGGGGGTACGACTCGAACGTACACGGGTGTACATACAGGGGGGTTCGGCGCATACGTACGGGGGCTGGGGGGGGTCGGCGCACACGTACGGGGGCTGGGGGGGGTCGGCGCGTACGTACTGGGGCTGGGGGGGTCGGCGTGTACGTACGGGGGCTGGGGGGGTCGGCGCGTATGCGGGCATGTCTCCATGGTTGCTATGGGAGTTCGGTGCGGACGGTGTTTTTTCCATACGGTTGTAACCTCGGACGCACGGGATGGATCGTGATTCCTCGGTCGGATTTCACCTTTCACATTTGTACGGTAAATCGTACGAGGACGTGTCGGACACATTTTCCGACCCGAGGACGTGTGGGGAATGATTCCCAATGCGGTTCGTATGGACTTTTTACCATGCGAATCGTGATTGCCAGTTCGTACGGCACTTGTACGATTCGTACGGTAAAAAGACCGGATACGAGTCGCACGGGGACATGTTTTACCGGATCGTAATCGGCACCTCTGTGTACTATGCATGCAGACCTCTAACCAGGTACAGACGATTGGAACACTCTTGGAAATAACCAGTTAGTACCTATGCAGTCTAGAAATCCTCCTGTCAGTCCAATACACTTCTCCAATCACCCATCCAGCACTATCTACTTATGCTATCACTTTGCCAATACCTAAGCACTTATAAATTCACCATGGACTCTGTTTGCAGCACTGTAATCATTCCAGTTACTAGTTATGTACATATAGAATGGCCTAGCCACTAACACAAGTGTACCTACAATATTCTGTGTACTATGCATGCAGACCTCTAACCAGGTACAGACGATTGGAACACTCTTGTAAATACTAAGGTATTACCCATGCAGCCTAGGAATCCTTCTGTCAGTCCCATGCACTTCTCCGATCACCCAACCAGCACTATCTACTTATGCTATCACTTTGCCAATACCTAAGCACCTATAAATTCACCATGCACTCTGTTTGCAGCACTGTAATCATTCCAGTTACTAGTTATGTACATATAGAATGGCCTAGGCACTAACACAAGTATACCTACAATATTCTGTGTACTATGCATGCAGACCTTTAACCAGTTACAGACAATTGGAACACTCTTGTAAATACTAAGGTATTACCCATGCAGCCTAGGAATCCTTCTGTCAGTCCCATGCACTTCTCCGATCACCCAACCAGCACTATCTTCTTATGCTATCACTTTGCCAATACCTAAGCACCTATAAATTCACCATGCACTCTGTTTGCAGCACTGTAATTATTCCACTTGCTAGTCATGCACTTAAGGAAAGGCCTAGCCTGTAACAGAATTACACATACAATATTCTGTGCACTATGCTTGCAGACCTCTAACCAGGTACATACTATTGATACACTCTTGCAAATATCCAGTGTTAGATCTGGGGGTCTCTAGTTGGCAGAGGTAAGTACCTTTGTCCAAATAGGGACCCTTACTTCTAGTCAGGGTAAGGGGGTACACACTGTTGATAACCCCTGCTCACCCCCTTGGTAGCTTGGCACGAGCAGACAGGTGTAAAGTATTTGCAGCAACACCCAAATTGACACTGTGAAACACCACAAATGGACACCACACAGGTAGTTATAAAAATATCAATCCCTTTATATATAGTTTAGATCAGATCAAAAACGTTAGCAAAAATGTACATGCATATAAATAAAGTTTCTTTGTCCTTGAAAATGGTTCCTTGTTATGTTTCTAGCCCAAAACAAACTGGTAGATTTCTGTTGCCAAAAGCACACTTTAGTAACGTTCCTTGTATACACACAGTTCACCTTTGTAACACAGTGCACCTTTGTAACTTTGGGCTCACACAGTTCCCTTCAGTAATGCTCTTCGCTATCAGCCCAATTCCCTTCAGAAATTGTGAAACTGGTGCTCTGCAACCATACAGTAATGTCACCTTCTCAGCGCGTGGTTTGTGCCGCTGGTTGACTCAGGCGGAAACAAATGTGGAAGTCACAAACTCCCCCCCGTGTCACAAAGGCGTGAGTGTGTGATAATGCTGCCGGTTCTAGATTTAAATCACCCCCGTGGCGCCAATGCACGCATTATCTTCATTGTGGTGGAGGGAAGAGGGCTCGGCAGTCTGCGTGGCTTCAGAGGCAGCTTCCTTCATGCATGAATCCCCCGACTTCTGAGGCCGTCCTGTCGACATCAGAGGAGCGGGGAAGCCTCATTGCTAGGTGACGCCCCGCGCCTCCTCCAGTCCCTACACAGCTCTTCCCAGTCGAGCCCCTCGGTTGCTAGGGGATGCCCAACGCTGTGGCCAATCCCAGCGCGGTGGTCCTCTGATTTCAGCAATGAGGGGAAGCCGCTCTTACGAGGCTCCCGGGCCGCTGGCGGTGACTCCTGATGTGGCGATCTCGTGCCTCCGGGGCGGAGGCATTGAATGTAGCCCTCACAATGCAGCAACGCCAGAGGCCGGGGGCTGCTTCAGAGCTCCCGGTCCAGCGGTGACGATGGCAAACCTGATCACGACACCTCAGACCAGACGGGGGCGGCGAGGACAAAGTGCCGGTCCTCTGATAGTCACACTGGCCACAATAATTACCGTGCACGTTAGGCAGGCAGCACGAACAACCTCAGCAGCGTTCTGGGGTCACACAGGTTAGCCCAGAGTCAGCAGGGATAGCGGAGCATGATGTAGGGTGAGCTTGTGGGAAGTCCTTAGGGTAACTTTTATGTTCCTGAGTTAAAACAGGAGGTCAGCTCTCTTCTGGCCCTTGGAGACTCTCAGGACACAGCACAAAGCAAAGTCCTTGGTTTTCAAGCAGGGTGGGACACAACACTCAGCAAAGTCCCTTGTCCTCACCCTTAGTAGATTCAGCAAACTGCAGGTCAGCCCCAGAACACACAGCAAGGGCAGTCTTGCTTTCCAGTCTCTTCAATTGATCTCCTTGGGCAGAGGTTCCTCTTGATTGTAGAAGTCTAATTTTACTGGGGTTTCAGCTCTTACTTTTATACCCCAAAAGTCTTTGTTCTGACATGTATGAGGGGTCCAGGATCCAGCCCAAACCAGTTCTGGGTGCCCTCTGCCAGGGCATTTCTTCTTCCTTTGTGAGTGTGGGCCAGGGCTAATATACGCCCCGCAGGAGGTGGAGCCAGCATTGTGGGAGGCAGGAACAGCTCTATTCAGACCCAGGTGCAAATCCTCCTACCACTACAAATGCAGATAGATCTATTCAGCCTAGTGCTGACTCACCCAGCCTCCTGGAGCCACCCCAGCCCCTGTCACTCACAAACCAGACAGTCAATACACAAACAGGCAGAGGCACACAGAAAGGTTGAACAGGAAAATGGCCACTTTCTAAAAGTGCTATTTTCAAACACGGAATTAAAAAACCCTCTTTCCTAAAAGATGCGTTATCAAATTCTGAGTTCAGGGATACCAGACTTCAGCTTCCCATCTTGCTTCTATGGGGAGATATGCAGGCACACATGGGACACAGCATTCCCCATTGTATCCTATGGGCAAGATGGCCTTTCAATAGAGAAAAACTAAATTGGCAGTATTTCACTATCAGGACATGTCACCCACACTAGTACATGCCCTACCTTTCACATACACTGCACCCTGCCCAGGGGGGTACCTTGGGCCTACCATAGGGGTGTCCAATGTGTAAGAAAAGGGAAGGGTCAGGCCTGGCAAGTGTGTACACTGGTCAGGACAACATGGCAGTTCACAGACTGCGCACATGCACTGCGGTGGCAGGCCTGAGACACCATTTTAGGGCTACTCAGGTGGGTGGCACAATCAGTGCTGCAGGCCCACTAGTAGCATTTGAATTACCAGCCCTGACACACTCAGTGCACTTTTCTAGAGACCTACGGGTAAAACAAATATGCCAATCATGGATAACCAATCACAATAACAATTTACAGAGAGAGCATATGCACTTTAGCACTGATCTGCAGTGGTAAAGTGCCCAGAGTGCTATAGAAAACCACCACAGGTCAGGAAAAACAAGGGAGGGAAAGGAAAAATGTTTGGGGATAACCCTGCAAAAAGGGCCATTTCCAACACAACCCCCTTCCAGCCTAAAGCCAGGGTAGACCAAACGATACCTCAATGGGCTTCCCAGCTTGGGGCGATAGAACACGGAAACTGGCCCGAACAGGAGGGGACTATTCCTGTTCTACGCCATCCTGAACCTAGTTGGATCCCTCTATCTATACTCTCAGGGCCCACTAGGCTAAACCATGGGGGACCCTTCTCCTCACCTGGGGACCCCATCTGTGCGGCACCTAACCTTACCTCGCTCACAGATGTGTCCGCACAGGTAGACCGTACCCACCTGGCCAGCACCACAGCGTGGCCCAGCCCACCCACAGGGACAACCAACCACAGTGGCCACTGACAGCTGTCAGTGATGAGAGCCAGGCCTCATGCCTGTCAGGCCTCTCTAACCTCTGTGGTGTCAGAAAGTGGGGGGCAGTAGCCCCAGGTGCCTGGCACCTTTCCTCCACTCTCCCTCCTGCCAAGTCAGGTATGGCATCCTGACACTGGCCCGCCAGCCCAGGGTCTGTACCCTCAGGCTGACCAGAGGACACGGGTGAGGTGCTCCTCTCCCTACCCCTCCTTCTGGTGTCGCGCACTCTCCTCACAGGGAAAGCACCCTCAGAACACAACTCTCCCACCAGTTCAAGACCTCTCTCTTGCAACTGGTCTCCTAAACTAGGGTCTAATCCCTCAGGTTGACCCAGGGTCAGAGGCGAGGACTCCCTCCCTCCGCACCCTCTACCAGAGGATGGCACCCCCCCAACTGGGGTGATCCCCCTGTTGGGACACTGGTTACAGACTTCCTTCCATCCAGGTGAGGCAGATCCTGAACCTGGCCTCCCAACCTTGGGATTAAACCCTGTGGTTGAACACTTGCCTGGCACACCAGGACTTTTGGGGACTCACACAGTATCCCCCGAGGGTAACACATGACTCCTGTGTCGTGTGACAGTCTGCCTGGTGCAGTTTTCCCAACCCCTGTCCATCTGACAGTGCGTGAAGATCCCCCAGGACAGAAGTGGTGTCACCATGGTTACCCCTGTGAGGCTCAGCCCTTCTGGCTGGCCCCTCACCCACTGGTTCTTCCACTGGGGAACACATCCCCCTCTCACCCCTCACTCTGGTCTTCTGCACCCTCCCAAGTGGAGTGGCACCGCCAGACACCAGAATCACTGGAGCTCCATTTACAGATGCTCCAGGTTCTCCTGACACTAGGAGATCCCCTTCAAATGGTCTACTGGTACCGCCTAGGTCACCAACCTGGTGTTCCCTTAAGGAACCCTCCAGGCCCTGAGACTGGGTTTCGGGTACCTTGGGACACCCAGTCCCACACTCACTCCTTCTCCACTGAGACAGGACGTGAGCCCCTACACCCCTCCCACTACACTGGGACCTAGCTGGGCTACACCGAACCTCTTCCACCACACAGGACCGGAAGATATCCAGGCCACTACTTTAGGAATCACTCCCCAATGCCTCTTCAGACCCTCTGGAATCCACCAAGAGGTCTGCCTCCAATGCAAGCTCCCTGGAATCAGAGAACTGGCACTCCACCGGGTGTTGGCATAGCTCTGGAAAAGTGGGACTTAAAATATGCTCTCCAACCAATGAATCACACAGCCCCACACAGTTGTTAACCAGGTTATCCTCTGCCTCACCCTCCAGTGCCTCACACAAGCACCCCACACCACTCTCCTGAGATTGGCAAGACAGTGTCTGACTGTCTCTGTCACTCAACCCATACTCTTCTGGGCGGTCTTTACACTCACACACCAGGATTTCTACCATGGGGAACCCCTCTCCCTGCACCTCTCATCTAGAGTCAGTAGAGCGTCCCTCCCATCACTAGGAATATGATCCCCTGTGTCAGTTCCCCAATCTACTTCAGGGACACTGCACACCACTGAAGCTACCTCATAAACCTGTACCCCCTGGTGTATGTCAACCCCCTCCCTCAAGTCAGGTGCCACATCTCTGGGTGTGTGTACTTCTCCCTCAGCACTAGATACCATAATCTTGCTGCCACCAACTGAGCTGGACTCCAACTCCAACTCAGCAAAACTCACTTCCTGGTCTGAGACACTCATGGCCTCAAGCCTCTCAAGCTCCAAATCAAGCTCCCTCATTCTCAATTTATGAGCCAAAAGCATTCTGTTCTCCTCCATCAGGACCTCGAGCCTCAGGACTTCCAGCTCATGATCTCTGATCCTCTGGTTCTCCTGTAACTCCTCTGGAGAGAGTTCCCTACTGGAATGGTTGCTGCCAGGAATTGAGGCCGGTCCGCCCACTGGCAGATCATGAGACCTAAATCCATCCCTCCTAAGGTTCTCCCCTCCATTGTCAGCATCTGCCTCCTCTGCCTCTTTGGCCTCCCACCAGGCCTTCAAGGCTTCCTGCAGCTCCTCCTTCCTGGAGCTGCTTCTCATGGCGCAACCAAAATCTTTGCAAAATTGTGGCTTTCTCGTGCCTCCCGGGCGGCGCAGGTGAATGTAGCCCTTACAATGCAGCAACGCCAGACGGCGGGGGTCGCTTCAGAGCTCCCAGTCCAGCGGTGCCGACGGCAAACCTGGTCACGACACCTCAGACCAGACGGGGGCGGGCGGGGACAAAGTGCCTGATGCTGAAAAGACGTATCCAAAGAACTGGAACTTTTGCTTGGGGAACTCGCATTTGTTGCAGTGAAGGGTTAGTCCTGCCTCTTGAATTTTCTGGAGTACTGTGGTTTGTCGGAAGTTGTGCCCCGCAAGGGTTTTGGCATGGATGAGAATGTCATCACTAATAGTTATGACTCCGGGGACGTCCATCAGCAGTTCTTGAATGGTGTTTTGAAACACCTCTGCTGCGCTTGACACGTCGAAGCTCAGGTGTGTATATCTCCTCAGGACTACATGGGTGGAGAAGGTCATGATGTATCTCGACTCTTCATCGAACACTAGTTGATGGTATCCTGATCAGAGATCAAGTTTCGAGAACCAACACGCGCCGCTCAGTTCCCATTTGAGGTCATCTATCATGGGAGTGAGGTGTCTTTCTCTTTTTATGGCAGTGTTGTGCAGCCGCATATCTACGCAGACCCTCACTTCCCTGGGCTGCTTCGGCTTACAGGTGATGACGATGGGGGAAACCCACGGTGTTGGTCCTGTCCTTCTCAATGATCCCCACGGCCTCCAGCTTGGCCAGCTCCTTCTCAACCAATGGTCTCAGGTGAAAGGCAATGTGTCTACGTCACAGGGCTACGGGCTGCACCATGGGATCTATATGCAAATGTATTTCCTTCCCCTTCAGTTGTCCGATGCCCTCACAGACTGTCGGGAATTCGGCCAAGATGTGCTGAACGGTGTCCTGGTGAATTCCAAAAGTGAAGGTGACGATTCCCAGGTCTTCTGCCGCTCGACATCCCAGCAGCATGCCATGCCCATCGTCTGCAACGTAGATCTGTGACACTATGGAGTTGGAGCCATACGAAAGAGTGGTTTTGAATCTTCCTCGCAATCCCATCAGCTGATTTTGGCCATATGCAAATACTCTAATGGTTGCAGTGTTGAGGGGCGGAGCTTGCTTCAAAATCTCATAAAACTCGGCCTACATTTTTTTAAAATTTTTATTTTATTAGGAGGTTTTTTATTGAAAATAGACCCTGTGTTACAAAGTATACAATTCTCAATGGTAAATGATAAGAGCATATCCCCCTGATCTCCATACACAAAATAGAAAAAGAACAACATAATAACATAATAATAAGAAAACATACCAGTCAAGTACAGTACTCTTCTAATGATCTTGTGCGTTGTCCACATGTGTACTGCGTCCCAAGATCTTACCACAGAAGGTAACAGTCCAGTTATTCACATACAGATCAATGTACACAAGTTATTGCATATTTACACCAAGTTCGTTTTGCTCTGACTCAGGAGATACTCTCGCAAGGGAGCCCATATGTCCTTAGGCTGGGAATTCGCTGATAATTCTTATGCGTATAGTTCCAACTGTTCATGGCACCAAACCATATCTTTAAGCCACAGATCTGCTTTATGGCTCTGCCTGCTGTCCCATGTAAATAACACCCGCCGTTTGGCTACCAGCAGGGCTACCCTGACAAATCTACCCACCAAAGCTTTCAAATGTGGAACATAACCAAGCAGACACACTAATGGCGCACACTGAATCTCCTGGTCAGTCATAGTGTTTATGAGAGCAGTAACTTTTCCCCAATATTGAAATACCGAGGGACAGTGCCATGCCAAGTGAAGAAAGTCCGCTCCGTCCCACCTGCATCTTCTGCAACAGGCCGTCTCCCTCAGTCCCATCTTGTGCAACTTCTTGGGGGTGTTATATACCTGATGAATAAATTTCAAATGAATAATACGCAGATTGCAATTCGAGGTCAGTCTGCCCATTAGCATACAGATCTGCCGCCATTCTGCGATAGTTATCTGAGGGGATATCTCTGCATTCCAGCGCTCCAGACTATGATCAGGCCCAGTACCTGTTTCCCCCCGAACTGTTTTATATAGTTTAGTTACCAGCTTCTTCCGGTTTGGGGCTACTAAAACCAGTTGCAGCGCTTGCAACGTCTCAGGTTCGGCAGGAAAACTAGCGTAGTGATCTTTCATTGCACGCCTGAGTCTATAACAGGTGTACTGGAATAAAGGCGTGGGGTTCTGTATGTAATCTAAATCGCTGCCTGTAATGTACATGCCTCCTGGATACAGATCGCTCATGAGTGTAATACCTGCCTCTCTAAGAGCCGTGATAGAGCCACTCTCACGAGCCACCGATAAGGCCGCATGCCCAGCTATGGGTAATTCTGGGGCGTAAAGTGGTAATTTGTGTGTTCGTTTCCCACTTTCCTGCCACGCTGCAATGGTAGTGTCTATCGTGTTAATCTCAGATTTAGGCGTCTGTCTAGCAGTGTGAGTGATGATGCTACTCAAGGGTACTGGGTGCGCGTCCCCCTCCTCCACAGCTACATGTGGGATAAAAGCAGAAGGCTTGAACCAATAGTATGCATATTGCGCCTGCCCACATAAATAATAGGCATACAAATCCGGTGCATTAAATCCCCCTTGTTCATATGCCAGGGTTAACGTATGCCAGCTGATTCTCGGCTGTTTGTTGTCCCATACCAGCTTGAGCAACTGAGTTTGAACTGTCTTAAAAAATTGTTTCGTCAGTGGAATGGGAATATTACAAAAGAGATATAAAAATTTCGGAAGAACGACCATCTTTATCAGTGCTATACGATCTGCCAGGGACAACGGCAAGCCAACCCAGTGGTCAATTTGCTGCTCCAACATCAAATATGCCCTGCCATAGTTTTCTCTTACCACCACCGCAGGGTCCCGATGGATCCACACCCCTAAATATTTAACTGGTTCCTCAGACCACAACAGTGGGAACTCAATCTGGGGCGAGGCTGTGACAGATGTCAGGGGAATAATAACAGACTTTTCCCAATTAATCTGGAGCCCAGAAAAAAGGCCAAATTTGATATATTCACGGATGACCTGAGCAAGATAGCGTTGCGGCTCACGAACATAGAGGACCATGTCGTCCGCGTACAGGGAAATACCGACCAGCCTATTCTGAAAATTCAAAGCAGCAGCCCTGTGGGACTGTCGAATTTTACATGCCAATGGCTCTAGCACTATGGCGAAAAGCAGAGGCGAAAGAGGGCAGCCCTGCCTGGTGCCACGTTTTATGCAAAAAGGCTCCGATGTGATCCCGCCCACTCTGACCCTTGCAGAAATGTCAGTGTAGAGGATCTTTATCCCACGAATGAAAATTGGAGGAAACCCCATTCTATTCAGGATATGTAACATGTATTTCCATTCTATAGAGTCAAAGGCTTTCGCAGCATCTAATAACACTGCGACGGCCGAGAAATCAGGATTGAGCACATGGAACATTGCAAACATGGTGCGCAGATTGAGGGAGGTAGAGCGACCCGGTATAAACCCAGCTTGGTCCGGGAGCACGAGAAGCGGCAACAAAGATTGCAGCTTGATGGCCATCATTTTTGCCAATATTTTGGCATCTAAATTTATCAGTGACAATGGGCGATATGAATCGCACCGTGAGGGGGTTTTGTCTTTCTTCAGCAATGTTATAATTAATGCTTGCCGCATCGAAGGAGGCAGCTTACCGGAGCCGTGAGCCTCAGCATATACATCCAGCAAGTGTGGGATAAGAAGATCCGCATAGGCCTTATAAAATTCCACTGTCAGATCATCTGGCCCCGGAGCCTTATTATTGGGCATGGAAAAAATGGCCTCCCTGTCATCACACTCTTCAATGGGTAAACTTAAGTATTTCCTGTGGTCATCAGAGAGCCATGCACAGGCCGTGTCCTCCAAATAAGCTGTCATAGCGTCATCACTTATGCCCCAGTGGGAAGTATACAGAGAGGCGTAGAAACTGCGAAACTGCTCCACTATGGCACTGTGTGAACAGTGATCCACCCCATCGTCATCTGTTATATGGTCAATCTCGGGGTTGGCCGACCTATCTGCTATTTTATTAATCAGCACTCTGCCCGGCCTGCCCCCCTCACCATAAGCCCTGGCTACGTGTCTCTTGGACACATATTTCAGTTCTGTGTCCGCCAAAGAGTTGCATTCCCCCAGGTGTTCATGTATGTGAACCAAAGTCTCATGGGATGGTGCATTATTGTACTGAGTTTCCAGAACCCCTAGTTGCTGTTCGAGCTTGCTCAATTGGCCCCTGATATCTTTGAGGATTCCCGCAGAAGTACTTATGCAAATCCCTCGGATCGTCGCCTTGAAGGCGTCCCATAGGATAGCCTGGCTATCGACCGAACCTTCATTTTGCTCGAAATACTGTGTGATGACAGCCCTAATAGTCTCGGCACATAGCGGGTCCAAGAGTGCATCCGCTCTAAAACGCCATATGAATGGTTGGTGCGGGTTTGCCGGCACAACCATATCCAATAACACAGGGTTGTGGTCGGACAGAGTCCGCGGAATTATGCGGACATCTTCCACCCAACCATTAGCCTCCCCGCTAAGTAGCCAATAATCTAGTCTGGACCAGCTGTTAAACGCAGGGGTTATGTGTGTACCTTCCAAGACGCCTATATGTCTCAGGCGCCAGGCGTCCACCAGTCCCATTTCAATCATGACATCCCGTATGCATTGTGCCACCTTAACCATGCGAGCCCCAGTCGGGTTAGATTTATCTATGCGTGGGTCAAGGTGTGTATTGAGGTCACCCCCCCATAAAAGTGCTGCCTCTGGCCAAGTGCGCAGCACATCTAACATTTGCAAGAAAGGTGTCGTATCATCCACTACCGGGCCATATGTGTTGACTATTGTCACCAATACCTTCCCCAGTTTGCCCTCCCCATCCACGCAGTGCTTCACAGGCGTAAACAGCACTCCCTTCTTAATGAGGATAAGGACCCCCCTCGCATACGTGGAGTATGATGAAGCGAGCCGGTAGGCCGCCCATCTACATGCTACAGTGCCCTCAGTGTGTCTATGTAGGTGTGTCTCCTGCAACAGAGCAATTTGCATGTCTGTCCAGGTGCGCCAACACTTGCCTGGTCTTTTTTGGTGTATTCAATCCCCGGACATTCCAAGTTATACATTTGTATGATATTCCCTTCATCTGATGCAATAAATGGACCATCACATATATCGCCCTACGACCACCCGCATGCACACAAAACCATATACAGTTAACACATTAGTGTACTCCCTAACGCTGTATCGTTGACTGAAACCCTTGAAACAATCCCTCCCTCCCCCCACCCACTTCAGCAACCCCAATTCGCTAAAGACCTGCCCCTCAAAAAACTCCCACCCCAGCAACAACAACCGGCTGTGGCGTCTCAGGTGGGGGATACCCATCGGGGGGCGTAGCGGCGAAAGCCACTCCCAAGTCTAGTAGGGAGGGGGCCGCCGATACACAAGTACATTCCTCCACCTCAACCAAACTATCATTCTGACCAAAATCATATATGACGACACAATGAAGGAAACCCTCGCCACCTCCCAAAGGCATACACCGGGCCAAGGAGCACACAAAAACTCAAACAGCTCGCCCCTGGTATGGTAGGCCCGCGCGCCTTCCCACCCCAGGCCACTGCAAACAAATCATGGAAGGGGGTAACATCCAAGCCAAGATAAATAAGTCAAATGATGCAACCAATCTGCACCATCCCCACTGTCATATTCACAACCCCAATCCTTGTGCGGGGCAGAGCCCCTCTTACTGGTCATTCATCAATGTCCGACGTGCGGTCCGGCGATTTCTGGTGGCGCCTCAGGGATCTGGCGTGGTCCATCGCGTGTTTAGTGTTTGTAAAGATCTTGCCGGTGGCGATCTCCCCAATGCGCAGCCGGGCTGGATAAAGCATCGCATAGGGAATCCGTTCTTTGAGCAGCACCATCTTAACATTTTGAAACTCCTTCCGGGCTGCTTGCACATTCGCCGTGAAATCAGAGTAGAAGGATAACGTATTATTCTGATAGATGGTTGTGGCGTTTTGGCGCGTTGTATGTAAGGTAGTGTCCCGGTCCCTAAAATTTAGTAGCCTGGCAATTTTTGGCCTTGGAGGAGCCCCCGCCGATGGACGTGCCGCCAGAGCCCGATGGGCTCGCTCAACAGCAAAGAGGGGAGACAAATTGTCAGCACCGCAAACTTCGCGAAATAACCCCTCCATGTAATCCTCCAGGCGCCCCACATTGGTTGATTCCGGAAGGCCCAAAACGCGGACATTATTGCGCCTCGAGCGCACTTCAATGTCCTCATTCTTTGCCTGAATAACAGCTAGGATTTTGGTGATATCCGACGTCTTCGCAGCAACTTGCTGCAACCCATCTTCAGCGTCGGAAATACGCAGTTCTGCCTCTCCGAGGCGCGTCGCCTGTTTGTCCAGTTTCGCAGAGAAGTGATCCATTCTGCCATTGAGGGCCTCAATCTTGCCGTCTATTGCTTGAAGACTCTCATGAATCGCAGCAAGCAATTTTTCAAGCGCCGTGGGGGCCTGCGATGACGACTCCAGCTCCGAATCAGAGGCCGCATTTTGGGTCGATTTACCACCCTTTCGAAGCTCAAACGTGAGCCGTGGTTGAGTCTTGTCCGGCTTGCCCATGGCGCTCGCCTCCACCAGCCACAGCTCTCCCCTCTGATAAAGCAGCACTTCCCCACTCCCGGAATCACAAGGACCCCCTTTGCAGCTCATCCAAAGCGTGGTCCCCCAGCAAATATCAGTGGCCAAGTCCCAGAAGGACAGCGCAGAAGAGAAAAAGAGAAGGGGGGGACACCAAGAGATCGTTCGCCGCCTCACTGGTCCACCATTCGCTTCAGGCACGATGAACTGCCCCCCAGGCAGCACCGGGGGCTGTCTAGAGGCGACCCCACACCGCTACAGCATATGAGAGGGGGGGGCCACACGCGTCTGCACCTGCAGCACTCCAGCACCGCTCGGGTCGTCAGGGCTCCGATGCTGTGGAGAGGGCGCACCCGCTTATCCGTGTCAACGCACCATCCACTGTCTCCTGTGTCATGGGCCCAATTCTCCCGCAGGAGCGTCTCGCCCGGCGGCAGCCCGGGAGGGGGTGCGGGAGAATCCCCCACAGAGCAGCACAGTGGCGAGAGACCCCGCCCGCCCCTCGCTCAGTCCCGGCCCGCTCCTGCTGCCTCCGCTGCCTCCCGAAGCCGGGCGCTCGCGTGAAGCAGTTCTCCCGAGCTCCGAGCGCAGGGCCTCCCTCACCTCCGCCGTCCGTCTACACCGTCCCACACACCCGTACCGCCAGCAAAGCGGCGCCGCAGCGGGAGGCGAAGCCCACGCCGAATTTCTCCCCAACCTGCCAGCGGCGAAGGTCGTGCAGCTCCAAGAGGGCGGCAGTCAGATGTCCAGCGCCCAGCACTCCGCCATTTACAGCCACGCCAGCTCTCCAGCACCTCTGCCGATTTCCATACGGTAGGCGCAGTGCGATACCAGCTACACCACCAGGAAGGTGATGATCACGTCCATCCCATCGGTCTGAATTTGGGCACCAGTTGGGCCGGTAGGAGAAGGATTTCTGCAGGATCTCGTTCGACGGCCGGCAGAGCTACATCCCAATGCAGCCATCTTGCCGAGCACCAGGCCATGCGCCCCCAACCTCGGCCTACATGATATTAATGGTCGCTCTGGTGTCAACGACAGCTGTGGTGTCTTGTTCTCCAACTTGCACTTGGCATTGAGGAAGTCGACGCGATGATTGGGTGGCTGTGTCTGCTGTGAACGCCGAGTAAACGGTGTGCTCTTCTGCTTCATCATCGTCCATGTCACTGTTTCCGCTTCTGACTTCATAGACCATGTTTACGGTGGGCCGTGGGCCGTGACTCATCCGGTATCGGCATACAAAGTGATTCATCTTACCACATCCCGTGCATCTTTTCCCGCATGCCGGGCATTACGCCGAACTCTGGGGGCTTCCTCCGCAAAATCTGCACATTCAGGCATTCACCTTGTCTTTTCTGCTTGGCTTGGTCATGGAACGTGTCATGAAAGCGATGACTGGCTCTGTCTTTACTGGAGTCTGTAGGGCCGCCTCCATGCGGGCAGCTCTGGCCTGTGGCAGTCCCTTAGTCTGACCTACCATCAGAATGTCTGCCAGTGGCTTTCCAGACTCTTCTAGTATTCTCTCTCGGAATTTGGCAGAGGCACACCCTATGATTTGTAGTATCTCTTCCTTTCCATCATGAAATCCGCACTTGCTTTCTAGGTCTTTGAGGCGAGCATGGAATGCATCAATAGACTCTTCAGCTTGTTGGCGTGCCTGGCGAAAAACGAAGCGTTCGTAGTCGTGATTCGCCATGGGCTCAAAGTATGCTGAGAGAGCAACAATAAGGGTAAGATTTGTCTGGAGGGCTGCTTTAGTGATAGACTTTGAGATTTTATAAATGTTTTTCACCCCAGGTGTATTAGCATGGCTCTCTTCTGGTCATTGGCTACCTTGATGGCTTCGAAGAACAGAAGGATTCTTTCCACCCATTCCTTCTATCTGGGTGCTTGTGCTGAGGGAACCTTCCATGATTTATCTTCTTTGCCCTGTTAAAAGTGGCTTTTGTTATATATTTAGGGCCCGATTCACAGAACTAACTTAAGACAAAATCCTAAACTTACTACCATTTTCGTATTCACAGAAGGCACTTACTCATTTTGGTATTCACAGAAGACACTTACTCACTTCGGTATTCACAGAAGTTAGGAGTCCTAACTTTAGGACTCCTAAATGCCTTCTGTGAATACAGAAAGTCTTAAAATTAGGATTTTTCTCAGTTTAGGAGTCCTAAAGTTAGGACTCCTAACTATACTACTACTAAACTGAGAAAAATCCTAATTTTAAGACTTTCGGTAATCGCATAAGGCATTTAGGAGTCCTAAAGTTAGGAGTCCTAACTATACTACTAGTAAACTGAGAAAAATCATAAATTTAAGACTTTCGGTATTCACAGAAGGCATTTAGGAGTCCTAAAGTTAGGACTCCTAATTTCTGTGAATACCGAAATGAGTAAGTGCCTTCTGTGAATACCAAAATGAGTAAGTCCCTTCTGTGAATACCAAAATGGTAGTAAGTTTAGGATTTTGCCTTAAGTTAGTTCTGTGAATCGGGCCCTTATTGTTGAGGGTGAATCCTCTCCAGCACCCAGCTGCATGGTTCCCTGTTTGTGAGAGGTTTAGGGTTAGCAATGTGCTTGTACTGATGGCGGCACTTTTCTGTTGCCCTCCACCTGTGATTCTGGTGGCTGCCCTGACTGTGTCACTTCTTATTATTGCCAGTGAGCAGGTGGCAGGTGCAGGTACTCTCTCGAGGGCAGGAGGGGCCTTGTGTCTTGGTGGGGTGCGGCATGTGCAGGACTGGCACACACCTAGGCAGTGAAAGGTTCAGTGTCTTTTTGCCTTATGGCACAGATGATGTTTCTAGTACAGCCAGGCAGCACTGAGTTTGTCTTTCTGCTGGCTCGCCTTCGCCTGCCATCCAGCATGCTACGGTGGTCTCGCTGTGGCATGAGCACCATGTGCATTGACACAGCACATGCAGCTGTCCTGCAGCTGTCACGGTGGCGTCCAGCTCCCACCCTCACGGCTAATATTGTGTCGCAAATCGCAAGGGGAGTCCGACACTAATTAAGTCCTATGCAAAGGCGGCCCCGGTATTTGGTGTTGCGCCACCGAACCAATTAACACACAGACATGGGCATTAGTGAATGAGCCCTGATCCGTGCACGCCACTGGCGTCATGTCTGGCCAGACTCTCTTTTATTACCCTGGTCACGTGGTGTTGGCGGACTAAGCAATGCACAGAATGGAGGAGGGAAGCACACAATGTCCCCTGCGACCCTCACCCACAGTTGTTCGTCCTGTGTCGCACCTGTTGCGACACAGGGACGACACTACATCAATGCACCTGTAAACAGACATTTTGCCACTGCGCCCCTGTCGACTGAACGATGAAGGCACCAAAGCAAAGTCTTTCCATCATTTTATTTGGGCCAGGGCCCAATGCAAACACCAGGAACACTTCCTTAGGTCTGCGCTGGTGCTACATGTGTGCCAGCGAGATCTGTATAGAAAGAGGCCTCTCAAGCGTCTGCAGCCTTTTCGGTGATACCAAAGAGCCCTGTAAATGCAGAATGCAGGTTCACTCACCCGTTGTGCCTCCCTGTGCACTTAGGTAACACAGGCCAGATATTCACTTAATAGAAGCATAAAAACATATTTTTATAATCTTAGCAGATCACCACAGTTCTTGCTCACAGAACACCTGCTTCAGGGGCAGGTCTGAGCTTCGGATGCTGGCTCAGGACCATCTCACGACCAATCTGACTGACAGAGATTTGTTGACATTAAGATACATTGAAGCAATCCCTGCGCATCATGTGGAATGCATCGCACTAGGATGGTGGACATTTCACCAGTGCCTAGACTTAAAAATTAGGCACAGGAGAAATAATGCACCTCCGCATACGCTATTTTCATTAATTTTTTCGAATCATGTCTCCCTGTTTGTTAATTTTCTTACGTTTGCAAAGTTTTAACGTGGGTGGAAAAATGGCGGGTTTTAGGAAAGACGTTTTACGGATTAAAAAAAGTAAGAAAAAGCGCAATGCTGATCTGCTCGATACTATATCATGTCTTTAACAAAATCATATTGCTAAAACTTTGAGGGGCATATTCTCAAGGACTTACCGCCGAGTTAGTGACACTTTATCTCAGCCAAAGTGGTGATAAATGTATCGCCATATTCACAAGCTGGTGCTAACAACCGATATCACCAGCTTCCCTGCGATAGCAGCCGCAAAAAACATCGCCACAGATGATACAGGCAACTAACGCTAATGAGATGCAGATTAGGCGTTCCCGTGAAAAAAGCCACGACAACACCACTTCGCAACATTCTCAAGGACCAGCCAAAACATGTGATAAGACGCGTTAGCAGCAGCAATTTAACACCTGCTCCTACCTGGTGTTAAGTTGAACGACAACCTGCACCATGAAAGGGAGCCCAGCCCAGAACCACACCTGAAGAACAACAGATGCCATGGAGCTACTGATCATGCAGCTTGGACACCCAAGAGGGCCACAACACCCATCGCCACCATCCACAGTCCCCCCCCCCCCCCGGGCCGTACCCCGGGCCCGCCTACACAAAGATACTGCACATCACCTTTACGAAATCATGAACAAAACAATTCGCCTGATGTCGCACAATTACAACAATTAACATTCATGTGTGGTCAGAAAAACAGAAAAAGGTGAATCATACATTCATCTTAGAATTTCCAAACAAAATATTTTATTCCAATTAAACTCAATACAACTATTTGGAAGAGTCATGGCGGCTCTTCTCTGGACAATCTGTAAGTCACAGCCTGTAAGACAAAATTCAAGAAAAGAAGGTGTGTCATTCGCTCATCAAAGGACAGAGAGAGAGAAAAAGAGAGAGAAGAAATGGGAGATAGAGAGAGAGTAAAAGGGAGAGGGAGGGAGAAAGAGAGAGAAAGAGAGAGAGAGACAGTGAAAGGAAGAGAGGGAGAGAGAGAGAGAAAGAGAGAGGGAGAGAGGGAGAGAGAGAGAAAGAGAGAGGGAGAGAGAGAGAGAGGGAGATTGGGGGAGAGAGAGAGGGAGAGAGAGAGGTAGAGAGACTGTACAAGGAGCGCAAGGCCGCTCGTGCTTCTGGCTCATACATGCCAACTGTTGTGTGTGTATCGCTATTGGTGCACCATGAGCCTAAGGCCCTGCCTGCCTTGCATCGCGAAAGCCACATGAGATTTCCAGAATGCAAGCAGTAGTCAGACTAACATTAGGGATAAAAGCTCCTTTGTCTCAATACATAAGGGGGAAGGACATCTGCAACTCCGACCTTGGTCTGGCCTGCGGCTGGCACCCCCTGAGAGAGATACCACCGCAGATGATGACAACTCCCACACCACGCACAGCGCTAATGAAAGACCAACGTAACCACACCCCACACACAGAAGTCCTTGCTTGAGGTACTCCTGCATGGGATGCCCTTGACACTTACGTACACAACCCATTCTTGCAAACATTGCACACACATGACTCATTGCTCCGAGCTGTGGCATATCATCCACATAACTGCTGCAGGTCAAAAGAGTGCCGGTTCTACGAGACCCACCAACGCAATGGCGGGACATTCCGGGCACATGCACAACCCCTGTCACGTGGGACTGGACAGTGCACGTATACTGCATTTGTTGGGAGCACTGCCACTGGCAGTGTTGCGCATCAATTACCGTCTGAGCTTCCGTCTTGCGTACGTCAACTGCGTCCAGCCCTGGTTCTGTCGATCATGCACATTCGAGTGGCCAATAGATGTCTGCCTATCCCACACAATGGTAGCTGACCTGGATTATGACTTGTGTGTGCGCCTCCTGTTGGCCCATGAACAGGAGTGTAACCGTGATACCCCTGCATGGGATGCCTTGATATTTGGCGTGTGTGCTGGAAGTTGGGCATGGGAGATTGCACAATTCCTCGTGTGCAGTGACCACATCAAGGCGCTCCCCTATTGGGCTGTTTTGCGGATTGGTGAAACGGCATGGACGGAGCACATCTGTCCGGACCAGTTAATTTATTGGCTGTCCCTTGTGTTCGTTGAAGTCGACAATGACGTACCCTTGGAACTGATTGCCCATGAAGTTGTTCTCGCATTCATGGACAAGTAACTACATTCCTGCAGCCACAACTGATTGTAACCCAGAGCACAGGTCCCAACACCTTGTTGCATCTCGGAGTAATGGTCACATATCCCACAACAACAGTGGACATGTCTGCATTCACCTGGTCCCAGAATGCATGTGCGTGCACCTACGCGTTTTGACACACACCTGTGTGAGGTAGTGCCATTGGTGGAGCTGCACAGCATCGTTTGGCAACGTTCCTAAATCTGACATACTGCTGGAGGGAGTGTACACACATGGCAATGTAGTACTACATGTGACCTTGTTGGACCCTTTCTCCCGCTCACTGTCAGCAGAGCAGACAGTCAGTGCAGTCCGGTGGTACAGCGCTATGCAGATCCGATGAGCTGTGAGTCGTGTCCCCTGACACAGGGCAATGGGCATACGACAAACATCACAAGACTCGTCCAACAAGGCAAGGCGGGCTGAGACTGTTGCCATCCGTAATGATTGGTGTTCATTTTTGCCTCTCCATTTTTTGCACCTCTACATGTTCCTATGCTGCCTGTTAGTGTCTGAAGCATTGTCCTGCATGTTGTGGCCCTTGTCTTGCCCATACTGACACGCACATGCTAATAAAGTCTTGGCAACTTCACTAGTGTTCAACTGTGATGAGTGTTGATTGGAATGACAAATCGTGTGCCTCGATGAGCATTGTTCGTACACAGGGAGGGGCTGACTGACGCATTTCACTTGGGGGTGAGTCCCTATTGGCAGTTCCACCTCTGTGTGCCAGACATTGTGGTCAGTATAGTTGCTGATAGACGTGTGCCCTTAAGTGTCTTCAGCAATGTGAGTATCGTGTCCAACTTCTTGCCATGTGGCTCAATGTGATCCATCAAAACAGGCTGTGTCCACACAGTTGAGTGTGAGTAGGTATGCAAAGAGATGTTCTGTTGTCACATGTGACGAGGACACTACTTTGGGCCTGCTACCCAATTTGACATTTTTACACACAGCTCTATTCAATCCATGGACGTGGGGCTACGTTGGGGGGTTGAGAGATTGTTGATCATGAGCAATGAGGCCACAAATAGTTCACACCTTCACAGTCATCTAATTGGCCATGTGGGTCAGGCTCAAACATGCGCATTGAGGTCATTCACCAGGGTGCACCTTTTTGTGCAATGTCCATAGATTCATCCATACTTTTATACATGATTGAACATGGACATGACACATCTGTGTGATTTGGAATGTTTTATTCACATTATGTGGTGTGTCGGAGCTGGAGCAGTACATGGCCATGCAACCCACACTTTACATGGTTGCCCAGTGGAGGGTCAACCAGAGTCCTTTGGGGAATGAACAGTTAATCGGAAGAGGAAGAGTTCAGTCCGCAGCCTGATTGCTGTGTCATTGGTAACCAGAGCAGATATGGCAGTCCCTGTCGGGGTCCAGGTGAATGTCGTGGAGGGTTTCGGGGGCCAGTGAAAGGTGTTGTCCCAGGGCATGATGCAGAGGGCTGAACCAAGTAGGAACAGGCCATATGGCAGGGATGAATGCTACAACCTCCTTTCGCTCACAGAGTCATTACCGTCCACATCTTAGTTCTCTGATATGTCTTCTGTGTCAGGTGTGTCAGGTGTGTATGGTGGTGTTAGGGGGTATCAGGGGCGGAGGTGGTATGGCTGCCTCACTGGGTACCACTGGCACATCAGGGGGCGGAGGTGTGTGTGTCGAAGTTCCTGCAGCAGTCATCTTGGACAGGCTCTGTGGTAGCAATGGCAACATGAGGTTCTGCAGGGCATGGAAGATCCCAGCTACATCTCGCTGGTGTACATCCGTGGCAGCCATGCTTCCAGCCTGCATTCGCTCCATGTTCTCCAATGTCCTCCGCATGTGTCCCAACTCCAGGCTGACATCGCTGGAGCCTGTCTGACTAGACA
The DNA here is from genome assembly GCF_964204655.1 of Triturus cristatus. Taxonomy (NCBI): domain Eukaryota; kingdom Metazoa; phylum Chordata; class Amphibia; order Caudata; family Salamandridae; genus Triturus; species Triturus cristatus. Next base: position 567,059,484 of record NC_140582.1, on the reverse strand, counting down.
GTTCTTGTATCCGAGTAATGGTTCCAGCAAGGTCAGCCAAGGAGTGTTGTAGAGCATGGTACACACTGTGGGTGTCCATTAGGGACTGTAAGTGGTCCCTGATGGGACTCATACACCCACGTATGGCATCAAGTTTGGCTACCATGAGATCAAAACCCACCCACACCTGCTCAGCCAGCCCCCTCTGGCAGTCTAACACACGGAATTGGAATGCCATGTGTTTTTCTGCGAGGTGCTGGGAGCCAGCTGTGGTGGTGGGTGCTTCCTGCTGTGTGGGCTGTGCAGGGGGTGAGGTCACCTCAATCCAGCTGGGCTGCCCTGCTCCTGGAGTTGGGGTGCGGAGGCTCTCCACAAGCCGTTGGAGGGTGTCTGGGCAGATGACCAGGGGTTTCTCTTCATCATTACTGAAGAGATGTCTGGTTTGCTCTGCAGGAGGTGTTGATTGTCCCTCTGAAATGCAAACGGGAGGTGCAGGTTAACAGTGTGTCCCATGTGTGTTGATGCACTGTACATGTTTACATAAAGACTGCATGACAATGTACATTGTGACTGTTTGGGAGGAGCTGACTTTTTGATGGGAGACAGTGGACATTTCGACTACATGACGGATGTGAGGTTGTACTCGTACATTATCATCTCACAGTTTCCTGCAATGCCAGATGTGATTGGCCAGTTTCTATGCACAAGTGGCACCAGTTGTGTCCTCTGTCCTGTAGTGAAAGTGTTGCACTTTGTACCACATTGTCGTCAATGTTGATGTGCTGTGATTGCTATGTGTGTGGCCTGCATTGTGGGAGAGTCGCCCCTGCCGCTCAGATTTAACGGTGTTATTTTCCCGCAATAGACTGCGATATTCAAAGTTGCGTTAAGCTGATTTTGCGATGATTAACACACATTCTTGAGAATATCCCCCTGAATTCTTTAAACTTTAAGCTATTTTATTGGAGGCAGTGGTAAACCTTAACACAAGCGACTCCAATCAGTAGCATAACGTTCTCATAGACGCTCAGAAAATCAGGTGCCTTCCTCCGAAGTTACTCATTTCTAGTTTTCATCAGTTGCTGCTCACATCACAAGACGTTTGTAGCTGCTTCAGAATGCAGAATGATTGACTTTACTGAGGCAGGGCTAATGTTTGCTGCACAGTGTCAGTGGATTGATTTAACATTAATCTAGATTTAAACTGTGCTTATCGTTAGATAACAGACTGAGAGGCCTGCATTGAATCTCTTTAAGTGGTACTTTCCTTTCTGAAAAATAATTAACATTGCTTGAAAAGGTGCCAAAATGTACCGAATACCTAAACAACTGCTCATTGTTTAATCTGCTGCCAAGGCCACCCAGCATCCCTCCTGATGGAACGTTACTACAGTTTTATGCGAACGTGCACGATGGTAGCAGCGCTGAAAGTGCCCTTGCTTATCATACTGGGCATCCATTTCGTCCTTCAACATACACCTTTTTGGGTCTGGCGTGAAAACGCAGCTGTTGTCCGACGTTATGTCAGCAACAAAAAAGAGCTTTAAGAAGCACTAGTGAGAGGGAAGCTTATGCTTTTCTTACATCTTGGTCCTCTTGAGCACAGAGCTATATTTTGCGAAAATAGACTGCTTCCACTGGAAGATAGTGCGTGCATTGCACTGTTGTCGTGCTAGTTACGGTGACAAGCCAATGCTCAATCCTGTACGCCTGATCTGTTCATAATGACAAGGTCCAACGAACACAGTAGGCCTGACATCATTATTTTGAAAAGTATATGTTAAAGTTTATAAGCATTTAAGGCTGGATTTTTATCACTTTGTAATAAAGCCTGCATAGTGGTATTTACATGAAATCGCACAAATTACAGCAGTAGGAAAGGGTATAGATGTTGGATCCGCCCCCTGACAAATTATGGGGATAGGAGAATTGCACTGTAATAATCCTTGTTAGGCCTTCTTAGGAGTGACAATATTTTGCATTGCCAAAAGCAATTGTGTATACATTTGTAATTTCATGACATTATGCTTGATGGTTGCCTTATGGGAAAAATATGATCAATACAGTAGGCCTGGGTTATTTTTGATGACACGCCGATGATAAAAGCTATAGAATTGATTGGTTAATTTTACCATATATAAACCAGGCATATCTCAGGATTACATACCATTTGCCGTCTTAAAATGGTGTGTCATGGGCTGATACTTGTTTACAAATAATTAGTACACAGGATTTTTTTTTGCAAAAGAGAGCATCCTTATGCATTGGTACGACGAAAAGCAAATTATGCACTCTTTTCACTAGTTTTTCAGTAGAACTCGGAAAAAACGTTTATGGTGAGATGTTTAAATGTTAGGTAACAATTTGTGAGGGCCTCTGGAAATTAGAATTGGTAAGGCTCTGACTACCCCATCCTGTCTCGAGTCAGAAGTCCGCCATAATTTGTGGTTACTTCGCAAAAGACGTCAAAGTGGTACAGCATTAGAAGTACAATTAAAGTAAAGGACCCCAAATATGGGACAGGTACTGAATACGAGGAAGCCCTTACATAATATCCCAATCGGTGAAACCAACAGTGGCAGCCATCTTCGTGGTCTGATTAGTACCGAGTCTTCTAATAGAAAGAACCAAAATTCAACCTAATAGGTAGAGATAAAATTGTACAAAGTTGCAACAGGACTCAATATTAGGCCTGGGCTTAAATTCCGTTCCGCTCGCGGAAATTGCGATAATAAGACATTTCCGCGTTCCGCGGAGAGCGCGAAAATGTCAAAATTTCCGCAATCCGCATTTTACCGAAAATGTTTTGCTTGCTCGCGTTGTAAAATAATACATTCTCGCGTGCGCGCGATCGCCTTACCTGAATCCCCGCGTTCGCCGACAGGTTTCCCCGATCCGGTCGCGTTCTCCACGAGATGTTGGATTGTTAGTAGCCATTTGCGCTGTCTCGCGACAGTTCGCGCCCGCAGTAACGTCATTCGTCGCGCGATCACGTCTTTCTTCTCGCGATCATGCACCGCGAGACAAGTGAAAACAAGATGGCCGCACCCGCGAGCAACCGCATGGGTAAGTTGGCGAGCCGCAACCACGCAGAAAATACCGCGAACGGGCGGGAAAAAAACTTCCGCATCTTCGCGATATTTCCACGTGTTTGCGGAGATTTTTAACATTTTCGCGATAATTTGCGAAAGTGAATTTCGCAAATTCCGCCCACCCCTACCCAATATGCAATTGTCTTCTTTCTTTTTTACCAACTGGATAAATGATTTTTACATAGTGTGCCAGATTGATTATATTTTGCTAATAGATATGTGGTCATCGTCGGGCCCAGGGCCCTTAGTCACATTTTTTGAGGTGTAGGTTCATAAAAGTAGTGCCATCATATCTCATTTACATTTATGTGACAACTGAATAAGACACTGGTGTAATAATGATGTGACCCTAGATTTTAACGAGGTGCAACAGAACTTCATATATGCAAACTGTGTTGGTAATTTGTGTATGATGCAGCAATAGAAATGGAGTCATCAGCAGGCACAGTGACCTTGTCCACATTTCTCAAAATCCATGGTCATGAAAATCCAGTCATCATATCTAAATTACATACATGTGTGAATTGATTAAAAGATTGTTGCATTATTGATGTGACACAATATTTTAACTAGGTCCTGAGTCACACTGGCTTAATTTATAGAGGGATATGGTCATACAGTGTAAGTAATTTGCATATAATACATCAATAGATGTATAGTCATTGACAGGCCTAATACCCTTAGCCACATTTCGTCAGATACAGGATCATAAAATTACTGTCTGTCATCATGTCTCCTTAACATACATGTGACAATCGCTTAAACCATTGATGTATAAATGTTAAGACACAAGACTTTAAAGCGGTGCAGTATCACACAGAAAGTGATATATGCAAATTAGGTAAGTAATTTATGAATGACACATCAATTTGGTCATACTGTTTTGAATGATTTGCAGTCTTCAGCTTGTCCTAAGCACTTAGCCATACTTTTTAAAGTTAAGGATCATGAGTTCAAAACAGCACACCAACTTATTCAATTTACATACATGTAACCAACAGTTTCTCCAATGGTGAATTCGTGGAAAAGACCTTAATTTTGTTAACACCCCATTCTCTGTGCCCTGATAGTTTCTGGATTTTGTTTGGTCCATTTAAAAGAAAATCAACAGTATTTCTAATCTGCCTTGTCTATAGATTATTCAGCTCTATACTAATGGCATAGTATTGTACTGCTAAATTGGGTAAACCCCTCCAATGCAAGTCTATTATCCGGGTGCTGAGTGGTCTGTGGCATTGGAATATTCTCAGTACTTTATCATCCTAGATTTTGTATGAGGTAGAAAGCTAAAGGCAGAAGTGCATTTCCTGAACCGTGTTGAGTTCAGTTTCACCAGTGTTGACCCTAAGGATCATTTTGTTCTCTTGTCTTTTAAGCTGAAGTTTCCAGTCTCCCCTCTGAGATATTTTCGGATTGGTTCAATCCTTTTGAATGTGAACATTCTGCTGCGTTCATTGTGTTTATTAGACCTAGCACCATTGGCGTGGGTCTCTCTTCCATTTTTCACTGTTGCCTCCTATGTTTTGCTATGTTTTTGCTTTGGACACTTTGCCACTGCTATTCAGTGCCAAAGTGCAAGTGCTCACTACTGTAAATTGTTGTAATGGATTAGTGACTCCATGATTGGCTTATTTGATTTACTTGTCAGACCCTAGTACAGTGCACCATGTGTGCCCAAGGCCTGTAAATCAAATGCTGCTGGTGGGCTTGCAGCACTGGTTGTGCCACCCACAGAAGCAGCTTGTAAAATATGGCTCAGGCCTGCCATTGCAGAGCCTGTGTGCAGCCTGGAGCTGCCATGTCGACTTGTAAACCTTCCATTTTCTACGTATTAGTCACCCTAAGGTAGGCCCAAATTACGCCCATGGGCAGGGTGCATTGTATGTAAACGTAGGACATGCCCTGATTTGTGTTGCATGTCCTGATAGTGAATTACAGCCAATTTCGTTTTTCACTATTGCAAGGCTACCTGTTCCCATAGGCCAGAATGGGCAGTTTTATTATAACAGCTTATAATCCTAACTGACTCAGGGAACTAGGTAGAAATTCGAGTCTAGTATGCCCAAACTCAGAATGTTAAAATACATCTTTTAGTGAAGGTGGTTTTTACATTCTGTGCTTGAAAATACCACTTTTAGAAAGTAGGTATTTTCTTGCTGTGTACGGGGATTCTGCACAAATACAGAACTACGCGCAAAGACCAGGATCTCGGTGTACAGTGGCGAATTTAGAGTAGTGGAGAAAATGGAGAGAATATTTTTTATTCGTGCTTGTAAATAGGTGCACCCAAAAAATATGTGTCATATAAAAAATAGACAAAGATGAGCGCCAGCTTTTTTAATCCATCAGAGTGTATGAGCAGTAAACTGCAACGGCTTCCAATAGGAAATCATTGTAATCAGCAGAAACAAAGAGATGCCATCCAATTTAGCAAGCAGAACGAGCATTCATGATTTTCATAGGTGGGTGCTTCTTGCACCATCGTAGGACAACTTGCGTGATATTCAATGTAGCTACATTGTAGGAAGGCCTACGCCGCTGCACAGATATCCCATTGTGCCAATACTCCAAGCGTAGCCGCAGATGCCATAAATCCAACCCGGAGCATTCTTGCTCATGGGCCACTAAGGGACTCATTAATAGGTCGTAATCCGGGTCGGGTGTTGACGTTTTGGAGAGGCAAAGATCCAACGCCCATTCCAAGGAGCATTCCAAGCATGAAAAGACGGGTTGCACGCAAGTGTTGTACGCAAAGCGGAAAGACAGTCTATAAGCCATGCTGAGAGTTGCAAGTGGCAGTGTGCCATAGCACTGAGGCATCCGGTCACAGAGCATTTGTAGCCATTCTTGGTAATGTAGGACCACAAATGGTGCATCCTTTGTGCATCAGGCAGCTCAATAGAAGGACACCAGTGGCTATGGTAAGCAACAGAGGTAATCCACCAAAGACCCTGGAGAATATAGAATGAATAAAAGCCGGTATTACACCAAATATAGTCTGAAAAGAAGTCAGAAGGACAGATCCCACAACTTTAAAAAAATGCACCAGGCCATGTGTATCAGACGCATTGAAGATACAATGACTTAGTTCACCGAAATGTTGTGGGAGGTTCGTATTTAAAAGGGCCTGAATCTCAGAATTTGTACTCGCTATCTGCAGGACAAATGTCTTGCGCGCAGAAGTGAGCGGTACCTCCTGTTGGAACAATAGTGCTTTTATTCTGCTCAACTTATTGAAGTCTGCTTTTAAGCTTGGGATGCAAGGCCAAATTGAGGTATCCAGGTTCCCATGCGGGGGTGGGAAAATGCACATTTTTACAGCAAACTACGCGCTGTGAAACTGTTACAATATACGGTATGCCAGCAAGCAAACCGCAACATTCTTCATTATTCAAAAGAAGATAGCTACCATTAGAAAGCAGGGTGAAAGTGGGCTTAATAGCTGGTACAGGAATACCCTTAAAACACAGGCAAGATTCGGGACAGTAACACTACAAGACCAGTGTATCTGTATGTTTTTGCAGACAAGGGAACGACCTAATGTAGAGTCACAAGATACCCCTGTAAGGTATACTTCTCTGTCATCTCGCAAACATCTGTATGTAAAAGGCAAGGACCACACTTCATGGAGGAAAGTGCCCAGGGGTTCATAGCGACCTATTGGGTAATGCTTCATGCACGAGTTAAATTTAAACAAAGAAAACGGTAAAGAGATAATCCCGCGGATGAGCCAGACAGCAGAGTCAGTTTCGACCACAGAGAATGGTAAAGGGTCAATCTTCTCAATATGTAAAAGTGTGTATGTTGCATCCTTTATGGACATAAACTGTTGTTTGTCAGGTAAATCAAATGGTAAAAATAAGGCAGTTGCGTTTATATAATCCCATTGCACTTTTCCCATTTTCAGTGTTTGCAAAGTCCATGCAAACTGCATCACAGAACGTAATTGATTTTGACCATGATACAACACAGATACATCATCTTGTACAATATCAACAACAGATGAAACAATATTATCTAACGTGTAAATGCGAGAACACAGTGTGTTAATACTATTGTCAACAACTGCAAGGACCTTTTCTAGATTAGCTTGATCTATTTCCCTCAAACGTGATGCAGCTTCAATTTGAGAAAGCTTCCAGATTTCATTGTATGCTGCATAAAGAAATCTCTTTGTTCTGGGACCAGAACGGCCTTTAAGAAAATCGGCAAAATCAATGTTACTGGACAACAGCGATAAATCTTGTTTAATCGATGATAGGGACGAGCGTTGTAACCAATTTTGACACAATTTACCTACAGAATACATAGTGAGTGTATGTGTATCTGAAAAACGTGGGACTGGTCTAACTTGTTTGTAACCAGGGGCTGAGTCATGGAAACTCAATTGGCAGGTATCAGCACTCATCGGCCAAACCAGCCATCCCAATGGGTCTAAACTTGAGACATTAAACGTTACATTCTGGAATAAAGCCTGCAGTTCCTCAATCGAGTAATCAGTATGCAAGCTCCAGTTATGATATTGAGCCAGAGTAGGGATGGTAGGGGAATTCATCTGTTTTGTAGTTGCTAGGCCAAAACAGGTTGTTTGATATATGGAATCATTCAAAAACAGGATTTGTGCCGGGATAAGGCACGCACGATGAAAAGCTTCAGTGCCTCCAACTTGCCAGGATCTAGAACCCCAGACAGATTTCAAATCAACTGTGTGCTTCCAATGTTCATAGCCACCCAGTGAAAGGCTGTGTATAAACAAATTGGAATACAACAATTTTGTGAGTCAACATCACTTTGGGAGTATATGATATATTTAATTTAAAATAAAAGGATGCTGGGTTGGCCCTATTAAAATCTGTAAAATATCTAAATTTCTTTAACAGGGTTTTAGAGCTGCCTTCCAATGGAGTTTGGCAATGTTCCCATTGTGTGTAATTAAAAACATTTCTAAATGTATTAGCTTTATGCAGATAATGGTGTCCAAAGTGCTGATAACAATATAAATCGGCATAATTAGCAGTATTTAAATACAAATCCTCAGCATCAAAGGCAGCATAATAACTCAAATCTGAAAATAAAGATTGTATTGCTTTCACATTTTTACGTGGCTACGGCAGACTTGGCTGCTTCATCAGCCAAGCTATTGCCGACAATGTGTGCTCCCACACTTTGATGTCCAAGAGTATGTATAACATGTGTGAGTGGCAGATGTTTAAGGTCTGCCACTCGAACCCAAAGCATCTTATGCTTAATTGTGCAGCCTTTGGAATCACAATAGTCATTTTGAGACCAAAAGTATAAGTTTTAATTGAAAGCTTGAACACAGTAATAAGAATCACTTACAATTAGAGTAGTCAAATTAGGATCCGCAAACTCCAGTGTAAGCACTAAAGCGCGCAACTTGGCCAATTGGATGGTACAGTCTCCTGATGCCTGTGTATGTACAACACTGGATTTGAACTCACCGTTCACCATGGCACCTGCCACAATTGGACAGGCCGCTGAATATTTATGCTTAGAACCTGTTGCCAGTTGTGCTGAACCATCGGTGTAGATGATACAATCGTACTCCTCTAACGGACGCATAGACAGAGGAGGAGGAGGAGAAAATTCATACTGCAAAAACTCCTGTGTCTGTAGCGAGGAGTCAAAGATAAAGGTGACATCGGGAGATGTCAAAGAAGTAGCCCACTGTATCCAATGCAGATGCAAGGCCTTCGAGTTTGGTACACTTGCCTTCGTCACTGCTTCAAGTGCAGGGTAAGGTATCACCACCAAAATGTGTTTCCCCTGTGCCTGTGCACGTTCATTCAAGATCGCCATCTGCACAGCTGTCAACTGTCAAGACCTTTTCAACACTGGAAAATCGCATCTCGGCTGAAGTGTATAAATGTGATTTGTAAGCAATAGGTACTGTTGCCTGGGCCGATTCTTATCACCAGGTTTGTGCGGTTATCACATTTTAACAAGTATTTAGATTCAAGAAGATCAGACTCCAAGGATTGCAGGATAGTCCAATGTTCCAGAAGCCAGCAGGCTTTAGAAAATGTTGGTTGTATCAAGGCATAATGAGGCTTGATACGCTGGGCATATTCGGGAATGTAAGTACGTCCGAAGTTCAAAAATCCCAGCAAAGATTGCAGTTTTTTTCAGTGTTGCTGGAGGTCGCAAACGTGTGCACTTTTCCAGGAAGTGTGGCGCTAAGCCTCTACTTTCATTATTGAGCTCATATCCCAAAAACAACACTGTGTACTCCGCAATGTGTGATTTAGCGAAGTTACATTTGTAACCTTGGTCCGCAAACAAACCAATGTTGCGGTCGACTCAGCAAAGATACGGTCATAATTCGTCGTCACTGAGATAAATATCATCAACGTACAAGTACGCATCTGGGTCAATGCTGTCCAGTAACGAGACAACAGGGGTGGCAAAAACACCAGGGCTGTTTTTATAGCCCATAGCTAAACGCCTAAATTGTTTTTGTTTACCACCGGCTGTAAAAGCAGTCCATTGACTGCATGCCGGGGACAGATTGTGACTGAAAAAGCCATTGTAAATGTCAAGTGTAGTCTTATATTTCCTACGGACAAGACTGTCTACTAGAGCAGAACTATGGGTATTCTGTACCGCAAAAGTGCGACAATTAGAGTTAAAATGCCGATAATCCAAAACTATGCGGTACGACCCATCGGGTTTGGTAACTGCAAAAAGAGGGTTATTCATCGGTTACACACGTCTCAATCACTCCTTGATACTCTAACTGTGTTAGAATCTCAGAAATGGGACCCTTCGCTTCCCGCCAAAGGTGATATTGGGGTTGAGGCTGTGGCATTGACCGCAGTGGTATCTCATGGGGTGGAGAATCCTTATCCCAGCCCATATAAGTATGGTACAGAGACGGTGCAAGCTCCAAAGCCCACTCCTCCGCAAAAGCCTCTGAATGCTCCTTGGAGATGTTTTTCGAAAAACTTGGAAGTATCACCTTCTCCCCTTTCGGAGCTGCTAGAACAAAAGGTGGGGGCCAATCTCTCTCCACTAACAAAATGTCGTAAGAAGAGGTCAGATTTTCCCAAAATATCCCTTTAATAACTCTTTGAATGTCACCTTCAATTAAAAGAACTATGTCATATAGTATGTCAGGGGATGCCACTCGAGTGTCAGCGGTTTCAACTGTAATGAACGTGTCAGTTACTGTCGCCTCCAGAAATGGGCACATTGCTTGCTGCATTATTGTAACTTCCACTGCGCTGTCAAGCAGCGTTACTGCCCATGTTAAATTCAGGAGGCGGGTCCTCACCGTCTGTGGCATATCTTGCTGTTAAAGCTGCAACTTTCTTCTTCTGAAACTGTGGGCGCTGACGCGGAAAATCGTCTTGTTTTCCCTGTCTGTCAGTCTGACGAGGCTGCTCACATCCTCGATCTCTGACGTGCTCCTGGCATTCACCTCCACCGGCTTGTGAGCCTGACGTTTCCTCCAAAGAACAAGGAGAACGCTGATTTGGAACCTGAAACCGGTTAGGAGACCTAATTCTTTTGCGGTCGTGCAAATCATAAGTGCGCTCAGAAGACTCGGTGGTCGGTGAAGTGGCTTGCGACCCCTGTTTCTGTTGTTGCTTTCCCTGTTTTTTAGTCTTCTAATTCTTTTTATTAAAGATGGGGCACATGTCTTTCTCAGACTGAGATATCTGTTGTGTTTGCGGTTGATCTGATATCTTAGCAAAAGGCTTAACACCCAAACTATTGCGTCCAATAGTCTTATAAGCCTGCGCAATAATCTTCGGCAATTCGCGTGGCCTGTCAGGCTCTGGGACTGGAGCCAAAGCATTAGCTACTTGAAGGTTCACTGCATCTCCCTTAACCTTAGCAAGGATCAGATCAGCAACCATGTTGAACACCCTGACCAATCTCACCCCCAATTCAACAGCCGCCTCTGGGCCATGCTCATCCTGAACATGCTTAATCACGGAGGGTAGTACAGTCACTGAGGGAGTGCTGAAAATTTTTGCATACACTGCCGCAAACACCTTTCCCCAATTGTTATAATCGGTTGCTTCGGGTATTAAGTCTTTCTGCAAACTAATTGTCAAAATACTGTTTCTCAAATTTTTCAGCAAGCCAATAAGGTAAGTCATCCTTATTTTGAGGACGCTTGCCCATTACCGAATTAACCATAACAGGACTGATAGTGACAGCGCCAGGTCCAGATGGTTGCGCAGCAACCACAGGTGGTCGCACCTGGACGTTGCGCATAACATATCGTACAACAGCCCTATGCACCCGAGTTCATCGACTCAAACTGTCAGATAACGTGGCTATGTGGCCCCATCGTGTGTGGGAGGGCGCCATTAAACCAAATATGGTGTTGCCATGCCGATAGCGGAACATCAAGATGTGTATAGGGCAGATAATTGTGAGGAAGATCCGACGGAGTATAAGTATGGATCAAATCATCGTCCCCATTTACCGCCGGAAAAGTGACCCACGAATAAAACACTTCAAAGTGTTGTGTAGGATCAGCTTCTACCACATAGACAAGATCGACATCCGCGTCAGGCACCCCATATGCTGTCAAATGCCGACGGAGTGCAGGGCGACTATGCGCCGGTATATCTACTTCAGCCATGAAGACAAAGAAAGTCTAACAACCTTATGAGCGACAGCACAATAGAGGGTATCTATGGAAAAAAACACTTTTTAATAACATCAAGCTTGAAGAAACCTATAAAAACATCAATATAGCAGGTATCATCTGTTTCCGGAAACAGAAGCGAGGTTGTCGCGGACAAGCACAAGTAATACTCAAGCGTCTCGCAGATAAGAGCCAGACCAAACGTTAGTGGAGCCATGTTGCAGGGATTCTGCACATATACAGAACTACACGCAAGAAACCAGGACCTCGGTGTACAGTGGCATACCAACCACCCACCTTAGTGCCCGGAACCCATATCTGACTAGCTATTGTGTTTCATTTGTTCTTCGTACTACAGCGAAGCTAACAATGATTAGACATCCTAGAACATGAAACTCAGACTCTCTCAGTAATCGCGGGAGCAAGAACACTCTTTCGCCAACTCACTTATACTTGTCCACAACATAAGTAATAGGAGACACATTATAGTTTAATTGTTTATTTTAACTAACAGGCTCTATAATGCAGTACATGAGACAATACTAGCAGCAAAATGCATAAATTCAATATAGTGAGCATTGTTACAATTCCATAAAATATACTTTTTATAAAGCTAGTGGAAAAAAGGCCTAATGTGCCTTGCTACCCTTCCCGTGCTAGGAACTAGTTTATAATAACTATAGAAGACCTCTGGGCTTTGTCAGGGAGACCCCATACCTCCAGGTTTATATGCAAGGGTTTACATCTCCGGACAAACACAGCTCTTTTCTTCTGAAAGATTTTCCTTCAAGTGCCTTAACCTGCCTACACGCAATATTGAAAAGCACCCGGTTTTCAGTAGTACACCTGTGGCAGTATTATGTCTAACATGCGTGGGACTGACCAACTCAGATTAATTGAGCACATTGTTTTTCGACCTTGAACACGCTGTGCGGACAGAGTATCAGAGTACAGGAAGAAAAGTGAAAGGTAGACGGTTCTCATGTGAACGAGCGCAAGCACAGGATTTGTGAAAACAAATTCATGTAGAATCATGTACAAAAAGCGGCAATATGGCAGCCAAGCTTATACTAACTTATGCTAAGTTAGCAATGTACGCAGTGAATCCATAAGATCACTACATTGCCTAACCATCCAGCATGCCTCTGCTAGGTTTGTGTATTCCATGTCTGGTTTGTGAATGACAGGGGACTGGAGAGGGCCTTGGCTCCAAAAGTCTGCTGGGTCAGGGCTGGGCTGAATAGGACCTGCATAGAGAGTGGGGGGCGGAGATTTCCTTTCACTGACCTGAGCCCTAATAGAATAGAGAGTAGGGGGAGGAGATTTCCTTTCCGCTACCTGGGCCAGGTCTGCCTTCAACAATGCTGTCTCCGCCTCCTGCCAGAAACATGCACAGATCTGGTTTTTGCTGGGCACAGGCATCCTCTGCCTTCAGAGGGCAAAGGATTTACTGGTATAAATATTGGGGCCCAGACCCCAGAAATTTAGATCACTTCTGGGAATCAACACAAACCTTTGTCAAGGAGAAGAACCAAGGAAGCTGAAGGAGGAGACTGCCCCTGTGCTGTTTTGCTATTTCTGGGGTTGGCCTGCAGTGGTTACTTTATTGCCAAGGAAAGGGGAAAAGGATTTTAGTGAACTTTTCATAATCTTGAAGAAGAATCTCCAAGGGTTTGAAGTGTGCTTGCAACCTGCCTGAAGTCTAAGGGATACAAGACTTCACCATCAGTGCCCCTGAATTACCTTGCTGGGGATTCTACCTGCAGAGAGGTGCCTACTGTTGTTTGGGTCCTCTGACACGACTGCGTGTCGCTGGGAGCTGGAAGTACGACGCAACGAGGAGAAGCGTGTAGCCGCCGCAGCTGTTGCCGTCGCATTACCAAAGAAGCGTGCCGCACCTATTCACCGCCACATCACCGACGAAGCGTGTCGCATCACCGGAGAAGCATGTTGCCACCGCAGAGGTCGCCGTCTCATCACCGGAAAAGCGTGTCGCAGGGTCTGTCTTGGCTCAGAAGTTACTGAGTTCGCTGCATGGCCGTCAGGCATGCACGCATCTCATCCAACGTTGTTGCGTCGCATCAAAGACGCCGTTTTGTCACACCGCACTGGATTGTCGCATCGCATCGAGGCGCCATCTTATCGCATCATCACCGTGCCACAGTAAGAAACAACGCCTCAACTCCCCACACAGTAAGGAAGCGAGCCTCAACTCCCCTGCGCAGCAGTAAGGTACCGACGCATCCTCTCCCCTGAGTGTAAGAAATGGCACATCAACTTACCTGCGACCCTTTTGCTTGTTTTACGTGACGCATCTAAGGTACTTTGAGAGTAAAGTGTTGCATTTACCATCTAAATTGAACTAAGCTATTTCTACCATTTTAAAGTCTATTTTTGATTACAGTATTGTGGATTTTTGTTGTTTGGTCTTGTGTTAAGTCTAGTAAAGATAACTTATTTTTCTAAACTGGTGTGGTTTCCATTTGTAGTGTTTTTACTCTATGGCAGAGTGTTTTTACTCTATGGCAGTTACGCACGCTAGATTGGTTGTTCTGGGTGACTTCAATCTGTGGTTCAATGGATCACTAGATTGTGGTTTTAAGAATCTACTTCAGTCATGCGAGGGTTTTAACCTTCATCACCAGGTCTCTGAACCTACCCACAAGGGTGGACATACCCTGGACTTAATTTTTGCAGAGGATCACATGTTGGGAATGTTGGACATACTGCAGGTGGTCTGGTCCGATCACTATCTGATTAAATTTCAGGCATTTATACCGAAGGGTAGCAGCCACGCTACTAGGGAAATAAAAAACTATGTTAGCAGAGATTGGAAGGCTTTGCTACGAAGGGGTAGCACGCCCCCGGTGTTTGCTCTGGAGGGTTGTTTTATGCCAGACGGCCTTTTGGATGAGAATTATGTGACCTTCTGTAAACAGATAACTTCCACCCGTGATCAGGTTGCTCCACTGAGAAATCGTAGAAGAGTAGGTAGACCCTCTGCCCCATGGTTTAATGATAGACTAAAAGATCTGAAACTAGTTTGTAAACAGGCAGAGAGGAAGTGGAGGAGGAGGTATGAAGTTAAGGATAAGTCCGCTTAGAAAATAGCAATTGCTAGCTACAAAAAGGAGATAAATATTGTAAAAGCGGAATATTTTTCTAACTCTATCCTAAATGCTCCTAATAATACCAGTAGTATCTTCAAAATAGTGAATAACTTGATGAACACTGACTGCGTTAAGAAGCAGACACCCCCCTCCCAAGCTCTCTGTGAAGACCTTGCCAGGTTTTTTAATGACAAAATTAAAACTATCATTGATGGCCTTGGTAGGGACCCTGTGGAAGAGGTGGGAGCTGGCCCAGAGTTTTGTGGGCAGCAGAGGAGGTCCTCTTCCGGTGTTAGGAAAGAACTCGAGACAGAGAGTATGATTTCCCTGATGGAATTTGAGATGCCCACTATGGAGGAATTTGGTCGGGTGGCCCTAGGTATTTCCTCAGGCTCACCATTAGACCCTGTGCCTCACAAAATCTGGAAAGAGTTGGGAGGAGAACTGTTCCCTGTTCTCCACCTTATCTGTAACCAATCCCTCAGCTCTGGAGTAGTACTGAGTAGCTGGAAGCAGTGATTGGTAACACCTCTTTTAAAAAAGGCAACTTTGGATCCTGCCTGCTCAAAAAACTATAGGCCAATTTCCTTGCTAACTTATCCAACTACAATCGTAGAGCGGATAGTTAGTAGATCACTATCCAAATATCGGGAAAGTAATATGATCCTAGAAGATGTGCAATTTGGATTTCGTCCTGCACATGGCACAGAAACTGCCCTGGTCACAGTAATGGATGAACTGCGTGCGCGGGCAGATAGAGGTCAAGCAGCGGTTCTTATCCTGCTTGACCTCTCTGCCGCATTTGACACGGTGAATCATGCCATTCTTTTGATGAGACTGAGGGAGGTGGGAATATCAGGGACCGCCTTGAAGTGGTTTAATTCCTTCCTCTCTGATAGGAGGCAGGCAGTGGTGACGCCCCCCTATCAATCCAATTTTACTACCACTTCACATGGCGTCCCTCAGGGCTCCGCGATTAGCTCGATTTTATTCAATATATATTTGCAACCTCTGATTTCGGTTATAAGGGCACATAATATTAACATTGTTAATTATGCGGATGACACTCAAATGATCCTCTCCTTGGAGGGGGAAAAGTCTACGTCCCTTGAAGTGTTCCATAGAGATGTAACTAACTGGCTAAGGGAAAACTGATTGCAATTTAAAGTTTAAAAAACTGAGGTTCTCTATTGCTTAGCGGGAAGGCCTCCCCCATGTTGCCCTCAAACTTTTGGCCTTCTAATTTGGAGTGTCCACCGTCGCCTGTCGACAAGGTGCAGAATTTGGGTGTCCTGTTTAATAACAAGCTGACGCTCGAATCTCAGGTTAATAAAACCGTGGGGAGCTGTTTTGTTATTATTAGGGCTCTTCGCAAAATGTTTCCGCAATTGCCTATCCACGCGCGAACATTGGTAGCCCAGAGCACCATCCTGAGTCGATTAGATTATTGTAATGCGCTGTTGCTGGATTCTCCGAGAAATCTAATAGCTAGGCTCCAGAGGATCCAAGCAATTGCAGCTAAGTTGGTTCTTGGGAAGTCAAGACGGTTTTCGACCACGTCGGCTTTGGCTGAATTTCACTGGCTTCCGATTCTGCAGAGAATCCAATTTAAGTCACTCTGCATAGCCTTTAAAGCTCTGCACGGATTAGGACCAGAACCTTTGCAGAGGAAGTTTGCTTGGTACGTCCCTGAAAGAAGCCTTCGCTCCTCCTCAGCCAGATTAGCGAAGGTGGCAAGATTTAAAAAAATAAAATCCGGAGGCAGAATTTTCAGTATTTCTGCCGCTCGATTATGGAATAAGCTCCCAGCGGAGATGAGACATTTGGTCGACCTTCTGCCCTTTAGGAAGAGATTAAAAACTTGGCTCTTTCCTAGTGCATGAGATGATTTTTTTAGCGTTCTCCCGTAACATTAGTCCTTGAGTGCACGTATATGCCAGCGCCAAGATGCCTGATAGGTGATAGTGCGCTCTATAAATAAATAAATTAATAAATAAATTACTGTATGTGTTCACAAATGCTTTACCCACTGCCACTGAGATAAGCCTGTTTGCTCGTGCCAAGCTACCAAGGGGATGAGCAGGGATTATTTTAGAAGTGTAGCCCCTTACCCTGACTAGAAGCAAGGGTCCCTATTTGGAAAAAGGTACCTATATCTGCCAACTAGAGACCCCTATTTCTAACATTGGTGGTCAGCGGTAGGATGTGGACTTGCATTTGTGATTCATATACAGTGTTTGGTGTAAACTACTAGTGACCATAACGCGACCACATACTTTTTGGTAGAATTTCCCTTGGAACTTTCTTTTGCTTTTTGAGAACTGCCAACTGTTTTTCACCATGAGCAAAGCAGCATCCATTGCATCTGTTGACATTGATTTTGAAGAAGATAGGATTGACACCTACACTGTCTTACCTCAAAGCCGCTTGCAGAAAATGTAAAGTCTCTATAAAAGACCTCACCAAGAAAGACGAATACCAAAAGGCGCTGAAGGCCTGGGAAGAATCTAGGAATGCCAGTGAGCATTCTGAAGAGCCTAGGGAGGAGGTAGAGAATTTAGATGGGCAGCTAGAGGGGCCAGTGGGCCTGGATGGGAGGAAAGTGCCTTCCAGAGCAGGTAGCAGTGTCTCTTCAAAGGATCTGTCACCAAGAGAGTTGGAGGCCAGGGAGAGAGATAGGATGCATAAGATGGAGCTAGCCAAGCTCAAACTAGGTGGTCAGATGGAGTTAGAAAATAAGAAATTGGCCTTGGAGGAGAAAAGAATGCATTTGGAGCATAAGAGGATGTTCAGGGAATTGGAATTGAAAGCTAAAAGTTTAGAAATTTCTCCCTCTGGTGGCAGCGCACCATCCGTGCCTGTAGAAGCAAGAGTGTTTACTCCCAAGGGTGTCATTAAGGAATATCATAAGGGTGAAGATTTTGAGCAATGGTTTAAGGCCTATGTGGTAGCTATGACCTCCCACCGGGTCCCTGAGAAGGATTGGGGAGCGGGGTTGTGGGTGTGGTTCCTCAGTGATGGGCGGTATACCTTATTAGAATTGCCTTCTGAGGATCAGAATTCTTATGTGCAAATGAAGGAAGCCTTAATGACCAGGGATGGGTTGACCCCTGAGCTTTATAGACAAATGTTTAGGAATTGTAAGAAACTGGAGTCTAGCACTTGGGTAGAAAATTTGAAATTTTTTTGCAGAGCATTGGTGGGTGGGTGAACGGTAGCAAAGTGAATGATTATCAGGGGCTCTATGATTTGTTGGCATGGGAGCACTTGTCTAGTAATCGTTTTTTAGAACTACGCCAGCACCTTATTGATAGCAAGCTGACTAAGCCTAGGAAGCTTGCTGAGGAGGCCGACCGCTTGGTGAGTACCTGGGTCCACAAGGGTCATGTGGGAGACTTCGCCAAAGGTGGGCAGCGTCCCCAGCAGAAGAGTGGTGGGGACAAGGGTTAACAGAGGGAGTTCCAGAAAGGGCCCTGTTGGACTTGGCCCTTTTTGCAGGGTCATTCCTGAACTTTTTGCCTTCCTCCTCTATTTTTTCTGACCTGTTGTTGGCTGTTTTATGACTCTGGGCACTTTACCACTACTGATCAGTGCTAAAAGTGCATATGCTCTCCCTATTGTAAATTGATGTGTGGATTAGTGATTCCATAATTGGCTGGTTTGGTTTACCTGCCAGACCCTAGTACAGTGCACCAGGAGTGCCCAGGGATGGTAATCCAAATGCTGCTGGTGGGCTTGCAGCACTGGTTGTGCCACCCACAGAAGCAGCCTGTAAAAGTGTGTCTAAGGCCTGCCATTGCAGAACCTGTGTGCAGTCTGGTGCTGTCATCCTGACTGGGCAAGTGCACCCACTTGCCAGTCCCTAAACCTTCCATTTTCTTCATATCAGACACCCCTATGGTAGGCCCAAGGGCAGGATGCATTGTAAGTATAAGTTAGGACAAGCCCTGATGTGTGTGGCATGTCCTGATAGTGAAGTACAGCCATTTTCGTTTTTCACTATTGCAAGGCTACCTGTTCCCCATAGGCCAGAATGGGCAGTTTGATTATTACATCTTATAATCCTACCTGACTCAGGGAACATGGTAGAAATTCGAGTTTAGTATGCCTGAACTCAGAATGATAAAGTACATCTTTTAGTGAAGTTGGTTTTAAAATTCTGTGTTTGAAAATATCACTTTTAGAAAGTAGGTATTTTCTTGTCTAACCATCCAAACCTGCCTCTGCTAGGCTGTGTCTTCCTTGTCTGGAGTTTGAGTGACAGGGGCTGGGGAATTCCAGGGGGCTGGGGAATTCCCGGAGACAGGGTGAGTCAGCACAAGGCTGAATAGAAGATCTCCATGTAGATGGGTGGGAGGAGTTGCACCTGGGACCTGAATATGGCTGTGCTTTCCCTCCAGAATGCTGGCTCCACCTCCTGTGGTGCGTCTGATGTCTCTGCCCTGCACTGTGAAAGGAAAGAAGGAGTCATGCCAACAAAGTGCTCCAGGACTGACCAGAACTGGTTTGGACTAGGCAAGGCCTATCTGCCTTCAGAAAACAAAGAGAAACTGTGTATAAAAAGGGGACCAAGACCCCAGAATTTTAGATCACTTTGGGGAACAAGAAGAAATCTTTGCTGAGGAGTGGAACCAGAAGAAACTGAGGAGAGACTATCCCTAAGCTGGAGTGCTGCATGGGGGATTGGCCTGCAGTGGTTGCCTGACTGCCAAAGAAAGGAGAAAGGACTTTGTGTGCACTTTATTCAACTTGTGAAGGATCTCCAAGGGCTTGGAAAAGAGCTTGCCTCCTGCTGAAGTCTCAGGGACAACATACTTCACCCACCAGCTCCCCAAGAGTTCTTTGGAAGTGCTTGCTGCTTTGCGCGGCTTTCTGAGGGACTGCGTGTCGCAAGGCGCTGGAAGTGCGACTCACGAGCAAGAAGCGTGTCGCCGAACTGCCGCTTCACAACACGAAGTGCCTCGCATCGCCGGAGAAGAGGATAGACGTCGCATCAGACACCGCCGCATCACCAGGAAGTGTGTCGCAGAAGAATCGTTGAGTCATCACAGGTCCACCGAAGCGCCTCTCATCGCCAGAGAAGAGGATGGACTTAGCATTAGATGCCACCACATCTCTGGGAAGCGTGTCACAGGGCCTATCGTGGCTCATCGCCGGAGAAGAGGATCGCCGTCGCATCAGACGCTGCCGCCTCACAAGGAAGAGTGTCGCAGGGCCTGTCGCGGCTTGCATCGTTGTGGAAGCAACTCGTATCACCATGGGAGAGGATCGACGTCGCATCAGATGCCGCCGCATCACTGGGAAACGTGTCGCAGGGCCTGTCGCGGCTCGCATCGTGAGGGAACATCTCACATCGCCGGAGAAGAGGATAGACGTCGCATCACCGGGAAGCGTGTCGCATCAAGAAGGAAGCACCATCTTTGTTTCTTCAATGCATCACCGTCCTTGCAACACTTTCGTTGTCTTGCGTTACGCATCTTAAGGTACATTGAACTCTGAGTGTCGCATTTACCATCTTAAGAGAACTAAGCTAAATTCTACCATTTTAAAGTAACAGTATTGTGGATTTTTGTTGTTTGTGGTCTTGTGATACGTCTATATAAAGAATACTTATATTTGATATAAACCTTGTGTGGTGTCCATCTGTAGTGTTGTCACTTGATTACTGTATGTGTTCACAAATGCTTTACACACTGCCTCTGAGATAAGCCTGTCTGCTCATGCCAAGCTACCAAGGGGGTGAGCAGGGGTTATTTTAGGAGTGTACCCCTTTACCCTGACTAGACACAAGGGTCTCTATTCCTCACAGTTACCTACCTATGCCAACTAGAGACCCCAAATCTAACAGGCCCCAAAAGTAATTCCCAAGGGAACCAAAGGAAGGGTTCCCATCCTCCCCCTGAGAAGAAGCCAGGGGATCCCTGAGATGTTTTCAGTGCGGTGAGGTGGGCCACCGGATCTATGATCCCCAGTGCCCACAGAGAGACAAAACAGCACCCACTGGTGCACCAACCCGGCAGATAGCTAGTGTAGCCCTGGGGGAGGAGATGGGTGCCCTAGGTGGGTGGGGTCCCGCAGAGATGTCCCTAGTCTCTTTAGGAGACTGTGAGGTTGTCTCCAGGACCCAGCTGCCTGATAACACTAAAAAGTACAGGCAGTGGGTGACCATCAATGGCCATAGAGTGGAGGCTCTTAGGGACACCGGAGCCAGTGTGACAGCTGTCAGTTGTCAGCTGGTGTCTGTAGAGCAGGTGGTCCCCAATGCATTTTACCCAGTTGTTGCCACTGACAACACAGAGAGCCACTGCAAGGTGGCTCAGGTTCACTTTGAGTGGGGCATCTCCGGTACTATTCAAGAAGCTGTGAGGCCAGCCATGCCTGTTGACTGTCTGTTGGGTAACGATTTGGAGAGCTTCCCTTGCGCTAAGGTGGAGCGAAGTGCTCGTTTGAAGACGTTGGGTTTGCCTGAGTGGGTTTGTGTGACCACTCAGTCTATGGCATCCAGTAAGGGTGTTCAAGAGGACCTGGAGCTTGAAAGAGTGGCCCAGGTGCATGCCTTAAAGAGAAGAGGCAGGGGGCTCGGAAAACCCACCCCCACCGTTTCTATGGTCCAGGAGGAGGCAGACCTTGAGGGGGATGCCCTGGAACCTACAGGGGAGCAGGTAGCTGAACTGGGGGACCTGCCTGAGCTGACCCATTGGCAGCAGGAAGGAGGACCCTACAGGGAAGATTTCTGTGAGGAGCAAAAAAAGTGCCCTTCTCTTGTGGGTTTGCGGCAACAGGCTGCAAACAAGGCAGCAGGTGATCAGTCTGGATCACATTGGATCTACTGGGAGAATGGTCTCCTGTATAGCGAGCCTAAAGTTGCTGAGCCTGGGTCAGCCTGTGTGCTGATGGTACCCCAGCACTTCAGAGCCTTCCTACTGGGTTTTTCTCATGATGTACCTTTAGCAGGACATATGGGGCAGGACAAGACCGTTGAAAGGCATCTCACTCACTTTTATTGGCCCTAAATGCGCATGAGTTCAGACACTCATTGCAAGACCTGTCAGACTTGCCAGGCAAGTGGAAAGAGTGGGAGGAAGCACACGGCTCCTCTCTAGCTATTCCATGTGGTCAACACCCCCTTTGAAAGGGTGGGCATTGACATTGTGGGGCTTCTGGATCCCTAGACAGCCATGGGCAACAGGTTCATCCTGGTATTGGTGGACCATGTCACCCAGTACCCGGAAGCCATCCCTCTCAGGACTGTGACGACCCCGTGGTGGGAAGGCGTTGATGGGGATTTTCTCCCATGTGGGGTTCCCCAGAGAGGTGGTGTCAGACCATGGTACCAACTTCATTTCCAAGTACATGAAGTCCCTGTGGCAGGAGTGTGGTATAACTTATAAGTTCACCACTCCTTACCACCCCCAAGGTAATGGGCAGGTTGAGAGATTCAACCGGACCCTTAAAGGCATGATTATGGGTCTTGAGGAACCTATGAGGCGTAAGTGGGACATCCTTTTGCCATGTCTTCTCTTTGCTTACAGAGAGGTGCCACAGAAGTCTTTAGGGTTCAGCCCTTTGAACTGCTGTATAGTCACCCTGTGAGAGGACCTCTGAGTTTGGTAAAAAAAGGCTGGGAGAATGCTCCCAGGAAACCTCCCCAGGATGTATATAGCTACATGCTGGCCTTCAGAAACCAAACCCGGCATTTCAGGCAACTTGCTTAGGCGAATCTGGAAGCCAGCCAGGAGGAAATGAAGTGGTGGTACGATCAGAATGCCACTCTGATTGAGCTTCAGCCTGGTCAGAAGGTTTGGGTCATGGCCCCCATGGAGCCCTGTGCGCTCCAGGAGAAGTGGACCGACCATTTGAGGTGGTGGAGCGCAAGAGCAAGGTCACCTACTTGGTGGACTTACGGTCTCCCAGGAATGCTTTGCAGGTCCTAAATGTCAACCGCCTGAAGCCCCACTTAGAGAGGTCCGAAGTGGGCATCCTCCTAGCGACAGATGATGGAATGGAGGAGGATACTGAGCCTCTTCCTGACCTCCTGTCTGCAACAGAGCAAGATGGGTCAGTGGATGGTGTAAATCTCTCTTCCACCCTGACCCCTGAGCAGCAGAATGACTGTTGCCAGTTGTTGGGACAGTTTTCTGATCTGTTCTCCCTGATTCCCAGTGTCACTGATTGGTGTGTCCATGATGTAGACACTGGGGACAGTCCTCCCGTTAAGCACAAAACATATAGGGTGACTGACAGGGTGAGAGCATGCATGAAGGAGGAGGTCTCCAAAATGCTTGAATTAGGGGTGATTGAGTCCTCTAACAGTCCTTGGGCCAGCCCAGTGGACTTGGTCCCAAAGGCTGACACACCGGGTGCCACGCCAGAACTCCGGTTCTGTGTGGACTACCGAGGGCTCAATTCAGTCACCAGAACTGACGCGCACCCCATCTCCAGAGCTGATGAGCTCATTGATCTGTTAGGGGCTGCCCGGTACCTCAGCACGTTTGATCTAACTCTGGGTATTGGCAGATCGCCTTGACTGATGGGGCAAAAGAGAGGTCAGCATTCTCTACACCAGATGGGCACTGCCAATTCTGGGTTATGCTCTTTGGGATGAAGAATGCCCCCGCCACCTTTCAGAGGTTGGTCAACCAGGTGTTGTCTGGACTGAATGATTTCAGTGCCGCCTACCTGGATGACATTGCAGTGTTCAGCGCCAGTTGGGAAGAACATCTGTGCCACCTCTGGGAAGTGTTGATGGCGCTGCGAAGTGCAGGCCTCACGATCAATGCGAGTAAGTGCCAGATCGGGCAGGGTTCTGTGGTGTACTTGGGACACCAGGTTGGGAGCGGCCAGGTGGCATCCATACAGCCCAAGATTGAGACCATCCTGGCTTGGGAACCCCCAAGACCCAGACAGAAGTGAGAGCCTTTTCAGGACTCACTGGGTACTACAGGAGGTTTGTCAAGGGGTATGGCACCATTGTTGCACCCTTGACAGAGCTGACTCCAGGAAGCAGCCCAAGAAAGTGAATTGGACTCACACCTGTCAGAAAGGTTTTGATGCCCT
This sequence comes from Triturus cristatus, assembly GCF_964204655.1. Taxonomy (NCBI): domain Eukaryota; kingdom Metazoa; phylum Chordata; class Amphibia; order Caudata; family Salamandridae; genus Triturus; species Triturus cristatus. The sequence continues at coordinate 567,035,620 of NC_140582.1, read as the reverse complement.
GATGCCCTGAAGACTGCCATGTGCACGGCGCCCGTGCTTCTGGCGTCCAACTTTTATAAAGAGTTCCTTGTACAAACAGACGCTTCAGAGCATGGTGTGGGGGCTGTTCTTTCACAGATGAATGAGGAGGGCCTAGACCAATCTGTAGCCTTCATCAGTAGGAAGTTACTTCTACAGAAACAGAGGTGGAGTTCAATTGAGCATGAGGCATTTGCTGTGGTCTGGGCACTGAAGAAGTTGAGACCTAACTTGTTTGGGACTCACTTCCGGGTTCAGACAGACCACAGGCCACTCAGATTGTTGATGCAGATGAGGGGTGAGAATCCAAAGCTGTTGAGGTGGTCCATTTCCCTACAGGGGATGGACTTCACGGTGGAAGACCTCCCTGGTACAGAACACGCCAATGCTGATGGCCTGCCCAGATTTTTCTGCCTTAGTGAAGAGAACTCCCAAAGGGTGTGTAGTTTTCCCCACATTTCAGCTGGAGGGGACACATGTTAGACCTGGCACCATTGGCGTGGGTCATTTTTTCACTGTTGCCTTCTATGTTTTGCTATGTTTTTGCTGGTCTAGATGCTTTGGGCACTTTGCCACTGCTATTCAGTGCCAAAGTGCAAGTGCTCCCTATTGTAAATTGTTGTAATGGATTAGTGACTCCATGATTGGCTTATTTTATTTACTGTCAGACCCTAGTACAGTGCACCATGTGTGCCCAGGGTCTGTAAATCAAATGCTGCTGGTGGGCTTGCAGCACTGGTTGTGCCACCCACAGAAGCAGCTTGTAAAATATGGCTCAGGCCTGCCATTGCAGAGCCTGTGTGCAGCGTGGGGCTGCCATGTCGACTTGGCAAGTGCACCCACTTGCCAGTGCCTAAACTTTCCCTTTTCTACGTATTAGTCACCCCTAAGGTAGGCCAAAGGTACCCCCATGGGCAGGGCGCATTGTATGTAAAAGGTAGGACATGCCCTGATGTGTGTGGCATGTCCTGATAGAGAATTACAGCCAATTTTGTTTTCACTATTGCAAGGCTACCTGTTCCCATAGGCCAGAATGGGCAGCTTATAATCCTCATTGACTGACTAGGTAGAAATTCGAGTTTAGAATGCCTGAACTCAGAATGCTAAAATACATCTTTTAGTGAAGGTGGTTTTTACATTCAGTGTTTGAAAATACCACTTTTTGAAAGTGGGTATTTTCTTGCCTAACCATCCAGCATGCCTCTGCTAGGTTTGTGTATTCCATGTCTGGTTAGTGAGTGACAGGGGGCTGGAGAGGGCCTTGGCTCCAGCAGTCTGATGGGTCAGGGCTGGGCTGAATAGGTCCTGCATTGAATACAGAGTGGGGAGGCGGAGATTTCCTTTCACTGACCTGAGCCCTCATAGAATAAAGAGTAGGGGGAGGAGATTTCATTTCAGCTTCCTGGGCCAGGTCTGTCTTCAACAAGGACAAAGGATTTACTGGTATAAATATTGGGGCCCAGGCCCCAGAACTTCCGATCACTTCTGGGAATCAAGACAAACCTTTGCCAAGTAGAAGAACCAATGAAGCTGAAGGAGGAGACTGCCCCTGTGCTGTTTTGCTATTTGCGGGGTTGGTCTGCAGTGGTTACTTTATTGCCAAGGAATGGGGAAAAGGACTTTTGGGAACTTTTCATAATCTTGAAGATGAATCTCCAAGGGCCTCCTGCCTGAAGTCTCAGGGATACAAGACTTCACCACCAGCTCCCCTGAATTCCTTGCTGGGGATTCTACCTGCAGAGAGGTGCCTACTGTTGTTTGGGAGCCCTGAGAAGACTGCATGTCGCTGAGAGCTGGAAGCGCAACGCAATGAGGAGAAGCATGTGGCCGGCACAGCAGTTGCCGTCGCATCGCCGAAGAGGCGTGTCGCCGTCACAGCTGTTCACCGACGCATCACCGACGAAGCGTGTCGCAGGGCCTGTTGTGGCTCAGAAGTTACGGAGTTCACCGCACAGCTGTCGGGCATGCACGCATCGCATCCAATATTGTCGCATCGCATCAAAGACGTCATTTTGTCGCATCGCACCGGATCATCGCATCGCATCCAGGCGCCATCTTCTAGCATTGTCACCGGGCCGCAGTAAGAAATGACACCTCAACTCCCCACACCCCAGTAAGGAAGCGAGCCTCAACTCCCCTGCGCACAAGTACGGAACCGACGCATCCACTCCCCTGAGTGTAAGGAGTGGCGCATCAACTTCCCTGCGACCCTTTTGCTTGTTTTGCGTGACGCATCTAAGGTACTTTAAGAGTAAAATGTTGCATTTACCATCTACATTGAACTAAGCTATTTCTACCATTTTAGTCTATTTTTGATTACAGTATTGTGGATGTTTGTCATTTGGTCTTGTGTTAAGTCTACTAAAGATTACTTATTTTTCTAAACTGGTGTGGTGTCCATTTGTAGTGTTTTCACTGTATTACTGTATGTGTTCATAAATGCTTTACACAATGCCTCTGAGATAAGCCTGTCTGCTCATGCCAAGCTACCAAGGGGGTGAGCAGGGGTTATTTTAGAAATGTAGCCCTTTACCCTGACTAGAAGCAAGGGTCCCTATTTGGACAAAGGTACCTACATCTGCCAACTAGAGACCCCCAATTCTAACAGTGTACAATATTGTTTTCCTCCAATGGTTTTTAGGGTCACACTGAGGATTTTACAGTAATGTTGCTGATTGTGTTGTTTCAGATGTCTGGTGGTGCAACCTACATACTTTTAATGACAGAGGCATTTGATCATGTAGACAACAAAAATGCTATTGCAATTGATCCATTTGGTGATTTTTTTGTTTGCCTCTATTAAGGAGCAGCACTTCTTTGGTCTTGTTTTCCCCCGCTTGCAGATGGAACAGACATTTCAGGTTAAGAATCCCCATGGTTTGTCCACGAAGTTACTTTTCTTGGATTGTTCATCCTGAAAATGCAATGTGCATAGTACGTGTTTAAGTTTTTTTTCATCCTGCCTCCATGATTGGTCTATGGTCTTGTAGGAGAGTAGTCCTGTCCAAACTGGAGACTTCATATCTCGCTGCATCGAGAAGATTAAGGTTATACCCCCTGTTGGATAATCTAGTGATTAATTCCTGGGATTTGATCAGATCAAAAAGTTCTGGCTGCCATTTTATGAATCGGGACACGGTTCTCGGGGAGGTGGGAAATAAAGTCTAAAAAGGATAAAAGGGGTGAGGATAGAGGTATCTTGATCCCACTGGACTGATTGGAGGGATCTGTGAGGGACCCGCTTGGGTAAAAAATTGTCCAAATATGTTTTTTTGCATGTGTGAGAATCCGCGAATCCACAGAAGTGCCAAGCATAGCCCCCGGGGTGAATCTATGGATCCAGACACCAACTAAAAAACACATACAGTCCCTCACAAACCCACTCAGATACCCTCTCACACACCCACACAACCACTCAGACATCCATACAGCCACACACACACTCATACATTCACTGATATATCCATTCACAGACCCAGAGAACCACTCACATACCCACTCATGGACCCACACAGGCACTCTCACACACACACACACACACCCACACACACACACACACACACACTCACACACACAGACACACACACACACACACACTCCCACTCCCACTTACACACCCACAAAATCACTCACACACCCACTCACACACCCATACAGCCACTCACACCAAAACTCAGAGACCCAGAAAACCACTCACACACACATCCATACAGACATATACACACTGCCACATGTGAATCCATGACTGATCCACAGATTCAGATCCAAATTAAAAACACACATACACTCACTCACAGACCCACTTACACACTCTTTCACACACCTGCACAACCACTCACATACCCACTCACACATCCATAAATCCCCTCACACAGCCATACAGTTGCTCATGCACCTTCTCACACACCCATACAGTTACTTAGAGATCCACTCAGAAACCCAGAGAACCACTCACTCAACCACTCACAGACTCACACAGGGACTCGCACACCCACTCACACTGCTATGTATACACCAATATAGCCACATGCACACCCACACAGCCAATCGCACATCCACTCAGACTCACAGAACAACTTACACACCCACAGAACCGCTCACACGCCCATGCAGCCACTTACACATCCACTCACAGATCTAGAAAACCACTCACACATCCACACAGGCACTAGACAGTTATTGATACACCCACACAGTTACCCTCACACTCAGATACACACCTACGCAGCCACTAACAGACCCACTCACACTCTGATATAGGTCCTCACACACACACAGTTACTCACACACTCACACACAGGCAGTGATACAGTTACATACATTATAACAGCATATGTTTGCATTAAATGTGTTGTTGTTTTGTATTGAATATGTGCTTTTGTTTTGGAAGGGATCTGTGGAATTGTTGTGGATCCGCCTGCAACATTGCCGACAGACCCCTTATTTGTCCAAGGATCTACAGCAAATCCATGGATCCAACTGAGAAATGTGAAAAAAGGATTTGAAAACAAAAAGAACCAGTGTTTGGGGAAAGGATTGGCTCTGAAAAGACCCTTCGTGTTGATGATGTGTAGATTATATTTCAACATAGAACAGGATGCAGTCTTTTAAGATGTGGAGGAACACCCTGTTGCCTGTGTCTGTGAAATGGACTCAGTCTTTTTATATATTCCGTCCATGTCGAAGTTGTTATGGCATATATAGCCCATGTTGTGGTCTCAGAGAAATGCAGAAACAGATTTATTGACATGTTTCCTGGTTCATAGTGTTATATTCGGATGAGCTCAGCAAAGCAATCAACTAAGCATTTCAGCCCAGAGGCCTTGCTGTCACCATGCCCCCCAGGCATGGTGGGGCGTAAACGTAGTTAAAAAAATAGTTTACCACAATGTCATGCCCCCCCTCCTTAAGCCTGTCCTTGGGACCCCATTTTCCAAGCCCATGTTTTCCCTGACCACAGGGGCACAGGTGGGGGATGTCCTATGTGTCCCCACTCAGCAGGAGCAAAAAGCTATTGCTCCAGCTCAGTAGGAGCAGGAATAAAAGCAGATACTTGTAGGTGGGAACAATATTGGCCCCTGCTGCAGCCAGGATGGGTGTAGGTAGGGGAGCCATAGGGCTGTGGGGGCCGTGGGTCTCCCCCTGCAGTCTTCATGTTGGAAATGCTGTACTGTGCCCTGGGTGGGCACAGGGGCACCCCAGTATTAAAAACAATGTACTGCCAGCTCCTACACACCCCACAGGGTTGCTTACTGGGAGCTGGCAGGGCATGGGGGCACCGGGACACCCCACAAATAATAATAAAAAATAAAAGAATAATAAATAAGCACCTGAGAGTAGCTCATCTACTTTTCACTTCCCCAACATGGACGAGCCTATAATTTTCTGCAAGGACTGTTTGCTGATTGAACTGGGTGGTGAACCTAGAAGGGGCAGGGGCACCATAAAGCATTTTGCAATGCTGAGGGGGGCTGCACGGAGTGCAGCAACCTCCAACAACATTAAAAACAGTAAGTCTCCTGGGCCATTAAATACATGACCCCAGAAGAGCTAGCTGGAGCTCTTTGCCCTGCTGCTGGAGGCAGCACCCTCTTGCAATTGTTTTCATGGCTACATTTTGTGGGCTGAAAATATTAACGAAATACTCAAAGACATGTTGAAATTTGTTTCGATAAAACTTTGTTTAATTTTTATGACAATCATTTTTATTAAACATTGCACTATGTGAAATAAAGAAATATACATTTGATTACTGGTATTGGTGATTTTTCGACAAAGACAATAGGTCTGTGTTATTTATGTTGATATGCTTTCTCCTTGATAAAGTCAATAGGGCCATCTTTTTATATTTCGGTCTTCTGACTCTTTGACAAAGACACAATACCACCTTTCATATTTTAACACCATATAGTCAGCTTGTGGGGTTCGCCTGTAGGTAGGCCTTGTGCCCAATCCCATAGTGTGTTCAGCCAAAGCAGTGTGCTGCAGGGGGTTGGGTGCTGGCAAGGGGTTACGTGCATGGCCATTCTGTATGCCCAGAGGGGTAGGGTACACTCAGTGGGTTAGACGCAATGTCAGGCAGCAGGCAAGCCCTCCACCCAACCCCATACTATGCATGGCCATAGGTTGTGCCGATCTGGGGGGTGGTGGGCACCAGCAATTTGGCATGCTGCACACAGAGATCAACATCTTACTTTATGTAAACGAAAATAGAAATTCACTGAAAAAAACTAAGGTTAAAGTGACTTCATCGTTAGGCGTTGTAATAATATGTTACTTTACATTAACAAAAGGTTAAAGGAACCTTATAGTAAGGTGAAACTGTTGGTTAAAACATATGGTTGTAACTGAACAAAACCACTGAAACTCACCAGTAATAGGTTTTGCAAATAACTATACATTGTGCCCTAACCTAACTATGACTCACATGCCCAAGCACAATTTTCTCATTATTAATTTCATTACAAATGTTGTAGTGATATTATCGATGATGATGTAGAAGAAATCATGAGTGAAAATAGTATGTGCGGTAATTAGCGGTGCATGGCACGTGTGTCAGTTATAGTTTCCTTAAGGCATAAGTTATAGTTAATTGAGATAACTATAACAATAGTTCGTGAACTTCTATGGTTTTTTTAGGTTAAAATGTTTCTGAACATTTCACCTGACTATAATGTTACTTTAATCTTTATTTTGCTGGGTGAATTTCTTGGGTTTTTTACTTAAAAAGCAATACTTTAACATATGTAAACCCAACCCCTGCAGGCAGACCACCCCAAGATGTGAGGTTGGTCAGGGCCTGTGGTCAACCACCCCTCTGGAGGCAGTGAACCCACCTGCAGACAGCCAACTCCACACTACGTACAGCTTTTGGGAGTGTGCAGCGAGAGTTTGGCCGGGCCCTGTGGCCAACCCCCTTGCAGGCTGCCAACCGCACACCTCGTATGACCTTCAACTGTGCTCAGCGGGGGTTAGCCATGTGGCCTGCCCTACATGACCCCCTCCCTGAGCCTCAATAGATCCCAAGCCAAATTCAACTAATAAAAGGGAGGCTACCACAGTGCCCCTCTCTAAGCCTCATTAGGCCTCAGGGACTACATTCCTCTTGCACAAATGCAATCTACTAAAGAGGAGGGCATTCAGCTCCCCTCCTTGAGCCTTCTTTGGCCCCAGGGACCCCATCTTCTTGGGCCAAATTCTAGGGAGAGGGGGCGCTCATTCCCCCTCCCCGGGACAAATACAATAAAAAAGGGGAGGGTGCATGGAGCCCCCAACCCCATCTCCTGGGACATTTGTACATTATAGTGGTGTGCCCTGTGCCCACCTCGAGCAACCACCACGTTGGGTGCCATGGTGGATCACTAAGACTCCTGCTGCCCCACCTGGCTACCCACATGGTGTAGGAGCCGGCATGGCTCCCACCTGGACGGAGCAGCTGTTTCTGCTTGCTCCATCCCAGGCAATATGTGTTTTGCTTTCTTGTCCTGGAAGTGCACAGAACAGAAGTCGCTCCCACCTGGAAGTAGCATGTTTAAAGCACCTTCTGGCTAGGAGCAAACTTTTGTATTTGCTCCTGTTTGGCAGGAGATTTAAGAATGCTCTGGCCATGTGGGAGCAAACATATTTTTTTATTGTGCAAATCCATTGAGTCACTCCTCGGGGAATAGGGTTCTTTGGGCTTTAAAGGCTCAGGGGGTGGGGCCCCCCTCTCTTTTGATTAGTGTGATGCCTCTGGGAATTGGGTCCCCAGGCCGTTTTAAGGCCCAGGGAGGAGTGGCCAAGTGGCACCTTCCCTTTAATTCACATTTCAGCCCCATGAATAGGGTCACCGGGGGCTAATAGGCTCAGATTGGGGGGCTAAATACCCCCTACCTTCATTCAACTACTTGGCCCTAGAGTATGAGGTCCCTGGAGCCTTTTTAGGCTCAGGGAGGGGGGCAGGCACCCCTCACTACTTTTGTTCACCGCAGATGCAGGGATGGGGTCCCCAGGGTCTCTCAAGGCTCGGTGAGGGGGACCATGTTACCCCTCCCCAAAATATTAAGTCAACCTCGCCCTCCAGGACCTGTTCCACCCAGGGGATTCTTTTTTAAATGATGCTCAGGAGCCCATGGGTTTTTTGTGAATTTAGCATCAGATTTTGGCACCAGGCACGTTCCTCTGGGACCCCACCAGCAAGCCCTGGGTGTGAGGACATCCCTACCCTGCCCGTTACATATCTTTTTATTTGCTTTTATCTTCAGACTTGCACACATTTTGGGACTGCCCTCATTTTCTCACTCCTCGCTAGATGGATCACCCAAAAACGTTTGAGGAAATTCGTCAAAAGGTGCAAAAGTTAATAGCATCACAAAAAAGGCATTCCCAATGGAAACATGAGCCTAACAATATATATACATATATATTCTCTCCACAAGTCCCTGTATATCACAGGAAACACTCGGACATCTCGATGTATTGCAAAGTCTTTAATGGCAGACTCAAAAACAACGCATTTCGGCTTCTGCCTTGCTCACGCTCGTAGAAGCCCAAAACACACATTGTTATATCCACTTCCTTTCAATCAATAGAAGATGGACTAACCGCATTCCAGTGTATGGACTCAGATGCTGTAAGAACTGCAAAGCATGTAAAGGAAGCAGTAACTGGGACAGGCTTTTGCTACCAAACTCCAAGAGGGAGTTTGTGATTAGAAAATCATTAACCTGCAATACTGCATACTGTGTGCATGTTTTGATCGGCCCCTGCAACAAATGGTATGTTGGGAGTACGATGCACCGGGCGAAGAAGCGGGTACTTGAGCACATTCGTGCAATAAGAAATAACAATAGGCAATACCCCGTAGCTCGCCATTTCCATGCCTGTCATTTCCAAGGTGAAAATGCTCTCCGTTTGGTTGTTGTTGACTCTGTAACCATGAGTGTCAGAGGGGGCAATAAGGAACTCTCATTAAGAAAGCTTGAATCACGGTATATTATTGATTTTCAAAGCATGACACCCAAAGGTTTAAACTTCAGTGAGGAGCTGGCAATCCACCTGCATGATCAATGATGTTGAACAACATTTGTGCATAGTGTGTAGCAGTTTCCTGGTTTTAGTAATTTTAATCTTTTGTATTTTTTAGGTTTGGGCACTTCACCTATCAACTGTGAAAAGAACCATAAGTGGCTAATTGTGTCTTGTGCATTTCATTGGGACACTTTGGGTTGTAACAATCAAGATGTGATTTATACTAATGCCCACATGGGCTAGGTTGCCTAGTTATCACATTACGTCCCTTAATGCATATCAAAGATTGATGTGTGTCATTGGCCCACTTGGGCGAGACCGCCATGATTGTGACCTGTTGAGGATAATAGATTACTTTCTGCACAATGTTAGAACTTCGGAAATATTTAATTGAAGGTGATATGTACTGGACCTTTCATGATCATGGAATGTAATCCTTAAGCATATATTGATGGATATATTATGAGAATACATTGTTTGTATATATTTATAAGAGTGAGTTAGGATATTTCCTATGTGTATACAATGAACTTTGCACATTACAATATGGCCGCCACAGTTGTTAATATTGTACATACACTGGAATGGGGTTAGTCCATCTTCTATTGATTGAAAGGAAGTGGATATAAAAATGTGTGTTTTGGGCTTCTACGAGCGTGAGCCGAAACGCGTCATTTTTGAGTCTGTCATTAAAGACTTTGCAATACATCGAGGTGTCTGAGTGTTTCCTGTGATATACAGTGACTTGTGGAGAGAATAATTGGGATCTCCGGTATCCCGACTCAGACCGCCCGTGACAGCCTGATATATTCCCATTGGGAGTTGTGGAATGAATATATATATATATATATATACTCACTCATGTTTTCCTCCCGGGACGCTGCTCACAGAGCAGCGGGTGCCTCGGGCGTGGTGGCGGTCCCGCACCACACATCCAAGGCATCGTCGGAAAGACAATGCTGGGCACTCCCAGGCTAGTAAATTACTGTATATTTATTTCATACACTGGTACAACCACAATAAACTGACACACGCGTTTCGGCCTCCTGGCTCACCTGAAGCCATGTTGATTGAATCAATATGGTAAAAGTTCAAACATTTAATTTAGTAAGGAACAAAACAAGGGGGTTCAGTTTGTCATAGCAATTATAGTTAGTGCAGTAGAAAGAAAAATTAGGACAAATTTTAAGTGAGTTCTCAAAAATCTTCCTCTTCTATTCCCTTAAAATATTCTGACATGCAGACTGAAACTTGCACTTTCAACTCCAGCAACAGACTGGCAGTTAACTCACTGGTGATCAGCAGTTTTACTACAGTGTTCTAATGAGCAACTAAACTGCTGACATTCTTAATCAATGCCAATGGTGTGGCACATATGAATACCATCTTGATGGAATCAAAGTAGAAAATTGAAAGCATTTTCTACTGAGGATACTACAGTAAATGATGAAATTAGGGAGCGTCATAACATATAAGTCTCCCAAGATAGCCACTGGAGAAAATAAGCACCCATATATAGCACAAATATCCTCCAAATGCAGCCCAATGACAAAAGTGTGCAAAACACTTAATTATTTAGTTTTTTTCAGTTTTATATAGAACAAACTTGACCCAAAGGAATAAGAGTGCTTTACGTGAGCATCAGCTACATTACACATGGACACATTCATTTTATTTTTAGGCATGGTGAGATTAAGTGATTTGCCCAGAATCACAGGATGTCGAGCTGACTCCAAAACTCAAACCTGGTTCCCCAGTTGCAAAGTATGCAGCTCTGGCTGTAATGCCACATCATCTCCCTTAAGTGTAACATATAATCAAGTGATTAACTGGATTAAAAAAACATGAAGATAGCAAATTATTTAAAAGTGCTTTGTTGCTATTTGAGAATACAGAAAATATGTCCTCATTTTAGTTGTTTACAGTACTAACCATATTTTCTATGGGTATAATACCCTCTCATGGAGGAGGGTGCAGAGGCGACAAGTTGACCATGCTGTTATGGGAGGGGGGCAGTGGCAGCACAACAGACCATGGAGGGTAGGGTAAAGAGGGGCAGGGGCAACAAACCATCTGAGCAGAACAGGCAAGACAGGCTTTGGCAATATAAAAGAGCATTGAGGGCAGAAGGAAGAGGCAGTATCAGTACAACCATACATGCCAAAAGACCCAATCCAGGCAGGAGACTCCTTATGCTGTTTAGCCCAAAAAGGCCTTTAATTTATTTGTCTCCTTTCTAAAATCTCCTCTTTTTCAATGTAAGTCAATAGGGAAAATTAATTCCCCAGGTTTTTTTCAAAATCTCCCTCTTACCAAGTTCAAAATGTTGGCAAGTTTGGTACTTTGGATCATGCAGGGTAGGAGTAATGGGGTAGGGACAAGGACTCGGATAAGAGAAGACAGGAGGAAGATTGGCAGGGGCACCAAACTGAACTTACAGGGCAGGCGTCAGCGGTTGCAGCAGCACAATACATTACACAGGGCAAGCGGGACGGCAGTGCAGCAAACAGACCATGGGAAGCATTAGGGAGGGAACAGGGCTATGTTCATGGACAACAGAGAGCAGAGGAGAAAGAGGAAAGGGCAGCAAGCTGACCATACTGGACAGGCAGGAGGGGCAGTTGCAGCATAACAGACCATGAAGGGCAGGAGGGAGGAGGTAGGGGAACAACAGTGGACCAAACAAAGCAGTAGGGAGGCAATAGGGGTCTGCACATGGAAAACGAAGTGCAAGGGGGCAGGGTAGGAGCAGCAAGCTGACCATGGAGAGCAGGTGGGATGGGCACTGAAAGCACAACACACCATTGAGGGCAACAGTGAGCCTATAATGGCATACAGAGAGACAATGGAGAGAAAGTGGGAGGGTGTCAGGGACAGCAAGCTGACTACACAGGGCAGGTGGGAGGTGCTGTGGCAGGGCAGAAGACCATGCATGTCAAGCAGGAGGGCTAGTGGCAGCAGAACAGCCATGGTGAACAAGAAGGATGGGACAGGGGCATGCACAAAAGGCCATGGAGGACAGAAGGAAGGGGTAGGGGCTGGGCACAGACAAATGAGGGCAGGGGAAGGAACATCACAACAAACCAAGCAAGGCAGACAGGAGGAGCAGTTGCAGCACAACAGAGCACGGAGGGCAGAGGAGAGTGGCAACAAAATGAACCATGGGAGGCAGGTGGGAGGGCATAGGGTCATGGAACCTGGACAGACAGGGACAGGCAGCAGCCACCCAACCATGCTAGGCAGGTGTGTGGGGGCAGTGGCAGCTAAACAGAACACTCAGAGTAGATAGGAGGATGGCATGTCCATCGAATATAGTGGGCAGAAAGGTGGGAGCAGAGGCATGCACACAGACATCGGAAGGCAGGGAGAAGGACAGTAAGGACAGCAAGCTAAGCACAGAAGCTAAGCAGGAGGACAGAGATGCTGCATAGAATTGGGGAACGGATGGCAGGAGCTAGCCATACCCCCCACCCCCAACGCCTTGAGACCCTCACAGGTGACAGGAAGGACAGCAAGCTAAGCACAGAAGCTAAGCAGGGGGACAGAGATGATGCATAGAATTGGTGAACAAATGTCAGGAGCTACCCATACCCCCCACCCCCAACACCTTGAGACCCTCACAGGTGAGTAGTGTGCTCTATAAATCCCTGATTGATTGATTGACTGATTGATTGATTGATTGATTGATTGATTGGAGAAGTGGCCAGGGACATTGAGCTAAATGGAAGGCAGTGACAGCACATCGGACCATGCAGGGCAGGAAGGAGGGGGTGGTGCATGGACACACACAACAGAGAGTAGGGAGGAGGTGGATGTGGCAGCAATCTAACTGTTTAGTGCAGGCAGGGAGAACAGTGGCAAAACAACAACCACATACAGGTGTAATGAAGAAGCAGGGTCATGGAAAATGGGGGCAGGAGCAGCAAACTTGGATGGTGCAGCAACAATGCCAGGCCAGGCCATGAGTTCAACTCCACCCCCACTGTGCATTGTGATGGGCATCTTACTTCACGTTAAAGAAAAACACTGTAGAAATTCACTGAAAAAAGCAAAGATTAAAGGGACATTATAGTTAGGCTCAGATTTCACTCCTACAAAACCAGTGACATTTAGCAGTTACAGTTAGCTGAACTATGCATTGCTTATGACTTCACATATTACTCATGACATGGTGAGTGATTTCACTGATGAGCTCTCAAATTACATCACTGAAGACATCACTGATGACATCCACAATATCACCAACGCACCCACTGAAACCCCCATAGAACCTTTCATACATCCACTACCCCTCCCACACAACCATTTACAAACCCATTCACAGACCCATACTGGTAATTACACACTGACTCACTAAATCCATAGATCTACAGACAAATCCACTCATTCACCCATACAGGCATTCATACAACGACTCACTAACTAATACAGCTACTGACATATCCACTCATATATCCATACAGCCACTCACACACTGAGTTAGTCACGCATAGAGCTACTCACACACCTACTTACTCACCCATGCAGTCAATCACACAGCCACTTACCCATACAGTTACACACACACACACACACAGACACACACAGTTACTTATACATATACTAACACATGCTCAATTTCTTATACAGTTACTGACACAAACACACACTTAACCATACAGTCACTCATATACCCCATCACTCACCTATACTGCTTTTCACATACCCAGTTACTCACCCATATGCCACTGCCACATCCACTCACTCACCAGCACAGACATACACACACTCACTCACACACCCATAAACACACACCCTCACTAACCCATACATCCACTGACTCACCCACTCACTCATCCATACAGGCAGTCACACACACCCTTACCCACCACACAGACACTCATATAGGTACTCAATCAACCAATCAATCACCCATACAGCCACTCACATAACAAATCACACACCCATACATCACTTAGACACCAACTGACAGACTGATACCAACATTCAGACAACCAGTCACTCCCCCATACATTCACTGAGATACCTAATCACTCACTTATAAAGTCAGTCGTGCACCCACAGAATCATCCATACAGGCACTCATATGCCTACTGATTCACCAATACACCATGGTGTATATATATGTGTTAGACTTTGCATCTTCTGGTGTGTTTCCCCTGTCTTTTTGCTTTCTGACCTCCCGGTTTTGACTCGGTTTGTGCTATTTTAGCGTCTCTGTGCACTTTCTTTCTGCTGTTCAGTGTTCAAGTGCAAGTGCTCCTGTTCTAAATTATGTTATGGATTGGTGTTTCCATGATTGGCATGTTTGATTTACTGATTTACTGATGAAGTCGCTAGTAAAGTGCACTGAGAGTGCCAGGGCTGGTAAATCAAATGCTACTAGTGGGCTTGCAGCACTGGTTGTGCCACCCACAGGAGTAGCCCTGAAAAGGTAACTCAGACCTGCCACTTCAGAGTCTGTGCGCAGTTTGTAACTGCCATGTCGACCTGGCAAGTGCACCCACTTGCCGGCCCCAACCTTCCCTTTTTCTACATGCCAGTCACCCCTAAGGTAGGCCCAAGGTACCCCTGTTGGCAGGGTGCTGTGTATGTTAGAGGGAGGACATGTACTTCTGTGTGTGACATGTCCTGGTGGTAAATTACAGTGTATTTCGTTTTTCACCATTGCAAGGCTGCCAGGACAGAATGGGGAGTTTTTTTTATAACATCTTATAAACATAACTGGTCCTGGAAACAAGGTAGGAAAATAAAGTTTAGTATGTCTGAACTCAGAATGTTAAAATGCATCTTTTAGTGAGGGTGATTTTTACATTCTGTGTTTGAAAATACTACTTTTAGAAAGTAGGTAGTTTCTTGCCTAACCATCCAGTGTGCCTCTGCCAGGTTTGTGTATTGCACTTCTGGCTTTTGGATGACAAGGGATGGAGAGGGGCAGCAGCTCCAGAAGTCTGATGGGTCAGGGGTGGGCTTAATAGACCTGGGTTGCATTTAGAGTAGTGGGAGGAGATTTCCTTGCACCTGAATGGGCCTGGTCTGCCGTGCACAATGCCGTCTCCACACCTGCTAGGAAGCTGTACCAGTGAGGACTGAACAAATATTGGGGACCAGACCCCAGAACTTTAGAACTCTTTTGGACCAAGAAGGCTGCCAGGAAAAAGAGCTGGATAAGCTGTGAGGAGGAACTACCACTTTGCTGTGTGTTTTGCTGTGTTGGCCTGCAGTGGCTGCTTCTTGTCTTGGGCAGTGAAAGGACTGGACTTGAACTTTCTGCAATCTCTTTTTGTGAGTTTCTCCAAGGGCTTGAGGTAGAGCTTGCCCTCTGTTTAAGAAGTCTCAGGAACAGCAAAAACGTCATGTTCTTCTGCCCTCAGCACTGGGGACTGTGTGTTTTGTGCTGCAACAGAAGAAGAAGCAATCTGACGCTGTCTACGACGCCGCTGCCGACTCCGCGTCCTGAAGGCACCACAGAGGGCACTTCAGAGGTCACCGCCGCAACGCCATACCGCAACCCTGGTCTCACCGACGACGCCTACTGATGCCGCTGACGAGCCGCTGCTTGTACCACGACCTGTGGGCACCGCACTCCGCACCACCTCACTTCACGATGCTACCTTGGTATCCCCGACGACGCCACTTGACTCTGACATCGACGCATCTTCTTGTACTGTGGTTCGAGGGCACCGCCCGTAAGTTACACGATGCACCGTTCTCATCCCGCACCGCAGCCTTGACCTACTCACGCCAACGCCATCAACTCCAGTTCGTCAGCTGACGACAGAGCTTCAGCAACGACGACACTGCTTGCACCGTGACCTGCCAGCACCACATCACTTCGCACCGCGTCACTTCGCACCGCAGCCCTGGCCTCACCAACACTGCTGGATGACCATCACTGAGCCGCTGCCTGCACCACAACCTGCACAGCACGTTGCACTGCTGCACCGCTGCACTTCGCACTGCCGCACCCAACGCCTGCTGACTTTGGAGCTCCTGACTTCAACCGCGAGGAGTTTGATCTGCAACACGTGTGACTTCAAGGGCCCGACAACTCATGCACCGTCCCCCGGAACCGACGCCTACTGACGCCGTGCTTTCAGAGCTCAACAAGAGGTCGCCGACACCCTGCATTTCTAAAGGTACTGCTTTACGAGTATTCCCGACACCGTAGTTGGCCGGCGACGCCGCAGTCAGACAGAACTGTTTGGAATTTGTTGTTCACTACGCCGTGATAGCCCCAGGCAGAGCTATTGGCTGTAAGGAACTTTATTTCAAGTTTATTTGAATAACTGAAGATTTCTAAGTACTGTATTGTGGATTTCTATCGTTTTTGGTCTTGTCTTAAGTATATAAAAATATTGGATATTTTTCTAAACTGGCGTGGTGTCCTTTTGTAGTGCTTTCACTGTTTTACTGTTGGTTATGTGCAAATGCTTTACACACTGCCTCTAAGATAAGCCTGACTGCTCATGCCAAGCTACCAAGGGGGTGAGCAGGGGTTATTTTAGGAGTGTAACTCCCTTATCCTGACTAGGAGGAAGGGTCCCTACATGGACAAAGGTGCAAAACCTTGCCAACTAGGGACCCCTATTTCAAACAATATGTAATACTCATCAACCTTTTGAAGACACTCACAGTCGCTGGATGATATGATCAGCAATGTCATTTGAGATCTCATCAGTGATGTCAGCAGTGATGTCACTGACCATGTCATGAGTGATGGAATATGTGAGGCCATAAGCAATACATTGTGGGGACGTGAGTTATAGTTAGCTTAGCAAACTATTTTATTTATTTATTTGTTTATTTTAAGAGTTTTATATAGCGCTGGATAGACCCGGAGGCATCAGAGCACTTTACATGAGGTTTAGTGCGATGACAAGTTACAAAGTGACATCAGTTACAGGAGCATATTAAAACATAAGAAAAGGAGAAACAGTGTGACACGGTAAAACGAGTGTTACAAGAGCATGGAATAACATCAACATATACGGAAACAATGTTCCACAGTCCCAGGAGTAAAAAGAGCATAGCATAACAGAGACACATGCCATTTGGGTCAAAGAAGGTAATGGGGAAAGAAAGGGGAATAAAGAACGTAGCTCGGGTCAGGCTGACCAGCGAGAGGGGAGCAATCAGAATGAAAGGCAGCCAAAGGAGCAAGGAGGGAGGAGGGCAGGAGAACGCAGATCTACATGCATAGGTTCAGGACTGAGATTACCTCCGATGTTTGGCAGATCATCGGTAGTTCATCAGAAGGTGGGGGAGGAAGGAGATATCAGTGGGGAGATGAGGAGAAATGTGTCCAATGTCTGGCTGGATAGGTGGCGGCCGAGGCCGAGGGGGTGAACCAGAGCCGATCTCCTCTATAGCTGTCTGGGCATCTCCACCGGGCATCGACCATGTTGTTTGGTCTCATACATACATGGATAAGTGTTTTTATTGTTAAATTTGTAGATTATTTTGTTGAGATGAGGCTTCTTTTGGTCTTTCATTTAGCAATTCAACTTGTGCTTAGGAGTTCATGTAAACATTCCAACCCTGTGATCATACTACAGCTGCCAGTGATTTGCGCTTTGGGATTGCCCTGTGTGCTTCTGGCTGCTAGAGCAGGGCACCTCAAGATAGTCATTTTTATTGTGCCCCTGAGTTTTCCTAGCAGGGCAGGTCTCCAGGACAGTCATCAGTCCATGTCTCAGCCTCGGACCAGTCAGGGAAAAAGACGATCAAACATTCGGCCCGACAAGCAGGAGACAGCAACCCTACCTCCGGGTAGTGCCATTGAGAGGTGAACTCAGCAATTTTATCATCAGCAGAGTAAGTAGCAGTCCCAGGATCCCGGGATCGGGCCACAGCGGCTGCTGGGTGGAAAAAATGAAATGCCACAAACATGGTCAAAACATTGCTCGACTATGGCCTCACAGGGAATCAGGAGTTGCGATGAAGAAACCACTCACGGTGGCCAGCAAGGACAAGGCTGCGTGGCGTCAGGGAGCAGCTCTGGCCCTAGATCTCGTAGGGCCGCTCCGGTGGGAAACAAGAAAGGCCTCAGATGTGTCCAAAACAGCGCACAGCTGTGGCCCTTTAGGAAAACTGGCCATCATCCTCTTGGGGGGAACTCAGGAAAGGCCCCACCATGTCCAAAATATACTATAGAATGTGTCCTCCCGGGGGGTCAGATTGGACACCATCTGGGGTGGTACTTCAAAAGAGGATCACCCATCAGGAGATCCAGCAGGACGGACGACAGACGGTGGAGACAGAAATCACTCACCACATCCTCACTGGGGGACCCAGTTTATCGCCATTTTGTGGAGCAACACTCCGGAGGACTCATCGATCGTGCAGAAGAGGCAGCTAGCAGACCTGCAAGACCAGGGGCAGCGCGGGAGGCTCGTCGTTCGTGCAACAATAAGGTCACCAGAGGACGGGGGTGCTGGCTGAGCTGTGGAGGGGCATAGATCCGGCCCCCGAGCTCCAGTGGTGGCTCGAGTCGAAGGGCTCCCCACACTACGAGCCAGCAGGAGCAAGCAGTCCCAGCAGTGTGGGACCAAGGCAAAAACACCACTTTGGGCCTCCTCAGCATCAGCGCCGACGAAGAAAAGTGGATGAGCAGAAGCACGCCCCATCCAGAGGAAATTAGTCTAGCAATGGAGAGGCGAGTCCAACTGTGGAACAGCCCTGAAACAGTGCGACAGTGGGTGGAGGAGTCACAACTATAACTGCTGAATTTCACTGGTTGCATACAAGTGAAATCTGAGTCTAACTAGAATATCCCTGCAACCTCTGTTTTTTTCAGTGAATAAACAAACAACTTTTGTGCCTAACTTTGGATCTGCGTGGTTTCTGCTTTCCGTGGACACGGATTCTTTTGAGACTGCAAGCATGGGATTTAATGTCGGAAGGTGATTGTGTCCGAGGCATTTCCACTCCCAAGAAGCTGGCTGCTGTGTTCAATCAACTCGCGTTATTTTCCTTGAAAGGGATTTCTTCAACAGCAGCCCCCGTGTTCATTTGGTTCGGAAAAGCCAGGCGGAGGAGATTTACGAGCAGCGTTTGTTTTCAGCATCAAACAACTTTCTGCAACAAAGTAACCTCCGTGGTGAGTGAGCCATAATTATTGACTCGGTTGGGAGGTTGTTAGGCACATGGCGTTATAAGCCTGGAGGCAAGTTTCAGCTCAGGTTAAATAGCGTTTGATAACTTTTTAAGCAATTCGAGTTTTCACTATGTCAGAGGAAACTCTTCGTGGGAGAGAAGCGGCGGCGGCTGCACTCTATTCTAATCTACCTAAAATTACGAGTAATTCCAGCAATAAGAATACTGCTGAACAAAGTGGCAGTGACAATTCTGATGAAAATCAAATTAAAGCGGCGCTAAAAAGATTGGAAAAATGCATGTATCAGGAAATGTCGAAGTGGTGGGAACACAAGTCTTTAACTATGTATTTGGAAGAAAACCGTGTGCCTCGAGGGCTTCGAATACTGTTGGCACCAAGTTATGAGAAACCTAATCCAAATATGCTTAAAGAATGGGGCCATGCTAATTTGGAATCTTCGGCTAAATTAATGCAAATATTGGTCAAATACGCTATTATTGACAGGGAGGCATTGATGGCAGAGATTCAAGACATAAATGACCTGTTAGCAAAATTTGAGCCTAATGCTTTGATTACTGAAACGCGCAAATCAATCAATGAGAGGCTCGTGAAACAGGAAGATAAGATCAAGGCGCGAAAGGTGTACAAGTTCGCCCGTGACAAGGATGATTATGCCCAGGGCCGTATCTACACCTTCGCCAAGAAATTTGATAATGCGAAAAGATCCAAATTTGCACAACAGTCACAACAAACTAAATCTGCTAGGCCCACAGATCGTATAACAACGTCTAGTTCTGTTCTACCTAATGAAGCAACAAATACAAATCAAGAACTAAGTGATATTGAATCATTAACAAGCGGACCTTCATCGGACGAAGAAGGCTGCAGCACATGGGACCCCAATGCCATTATTTTAGACTTAGGAGAAGAGGTGGATTTTTTAGTGTCGGACAGGCTCCAAACACTTCGACCACGAACCAAACCACCACCAAAGACTCAACAGCAAAAAGAACAAGATATAATAAAAGGAGGAGTGAACGTCGGAAAAAGCATAAAATCGCCCAAAAAACAAAAAAAGCAATATTGGCGAAAAAAGCAATAATGAACAATGAAATTATAAATGTATCCACAGTCACCCTTACTGAAGCCGAGAAACAACTTCTGAGCCTTGGATTAACATACTGCCCGGTTTCAGACTTCAACTATACAAAAACGAGAGTTGATATTTATCTTTACATCAGAAAACTCAAATTAAAAAAGTTCTTTTGTGTCAAGGAGGGTCATAATGAAAATGAAAAGGATCCAACCATTGACACTGCTGTTGCAATGAACCCCTTGAATTTGCATGCGAGAGACACCAAAACCTTTTTAACAATGCATCAACTGGCTACTAATGATACAACTAATCTTGATACAACTTCCACTCAGGAGGAGCTTAGAATGGCCTCGGTTACACAATTAGGAGCAAACCTGAGTCCGTTCAAACCTAAATCGAAATTTATCCCCACAATGCCTAGGGATTCTATTGATGTTTTTCAAGATATAATTGTAGATGATCTTAAAAAGCTACATCATAGGATCAAACACAAAAAAAGATATAAAAGCCAGCATGAAAAGGACTATGCATTGCTAACCAAAAAATTAAGTGATGACTATAGGATCGTTGTGGCCACTGCTGACAAAGGAGGTAACGTGGTTATCTGGCCGCAGGAAGCCTACATCAGGGAAGCAATGAATCAGCTCAATAATCCATCATGCTATTCCAAGAGTACCATCAAGGACTTCAATGAAGCCAGAGAAGTCCTAAAAAAACTTTTGATGAAATGGAAAAGAGAAGGCATGATCTCCAAACAGGAATTTGAGTTTCTACATGTTGAGCATCCTTTACTACCAAAATTATATCTTTTACCCAAGGTCCACAAGCAAGTTGTTCCAGTGCCTGGGAGACCTATTATCTCTGCCATTGCAGGAGTAGCGGAACATGTGACTGAATATATCGACTACTTCCTGCAGGATTTGGTTAAGGGTCTTCCTACTTACATCAGGGATACTGGGGACTTCATTGGTAAGATTAAAGATGCTGGTTGGAGCGATGATATGCTATTTATCACCTTAGATATCGAATCGCTTTATACTAGTATTGACCATGCATCTGGATTAAAGGCCTTGGAATTTTTCCTGGGCAAAAGGTCGATCAATTGTTATAACCATAACAAATTACTGATGGAACTTACCAGCTGGTGTCTTAATAGCAACTTTTTTCTGTTTGGAAATGATATTTACATTCAAAAGCGTGGTGTGGCGATGGGGGCATGCTTCTCTCCCAGCTATGCATGTTTGCATGTAGGCTGGTGGGAGGAGCATGTCCTCAGACTAACACATCATGATATGTACAAAGAGCATGTGGTACTTTGGATGCGATTTATTGATGATGTTTTAATCTTATGGCGTGGCGATCCTGCCAGTGCGACCAATTTTGTCACTGCACTCAACACTAATCAGCAAAATCTTAGATTCACCTCTTCCATCAGTGAGTGTGAAGCTGATTTTTTAGATGTTAAAGTATTTGTACATCAGAATCATTTGGCCACTAAACTTTATTGAAAAAGCACTGCTGGCAATAATACTCTTCATGCCAGCAGTGCACATCCTAGACATGTTATCGATAATATTCCGTTTGGAGAATTATTGAGGCTCAAACGGATTTGCAGTGAAGCCAATGATCTTAAAATTTGTACAACTGAAGCTCTGGAAAGATTCAGACAAAGAGGCTATAGGGAATCCATCTTGAGGGATGCAGTTGTTAAAATGGAAGCTAGAACTCGTGAGTCACTATTAATAACAACGCCTAATGTTTCTGTTGATAGTGACTCTACAAACAACAGCCAGACCCCCAGGCTCATTATAGCCTACAGCAAACAGGCGAGACAAATCAGGTCCATTGTTCAAGAACGATGGCCGATATTAAAAACTGATTTGGTCTTAAAACCTAGACTACCGGATGGGCCAACAATCACATACAGGAGGGGACCCTCTTTAAGGACCCAAGTTTGCCATGAGTTTCCCGAGCTCAGAAAACAAGAAGAGTGGTTGAAATCCCGGCCGGGGTTCAAGCGCTGCTCCACATGTAGAGCATGCAAATTTGGCAAAAACACCAACCAATATTGCACACCATTCAGCCCAGATCCATTTGATATACGTGGATCCTTTACTTGCAAAACCGAATTCGCTATCTATGTACTAACTTGTACCTGTGATCTTAGATATGTCGGGAGCACCCGGCAACCAGTACATGTTAGGATTCTTCAGCATTTACGTGCCATTGTAAACAATGATGCATCATATCCGGTGGCGAGGCATTTCAAGGCTTGTCACAATAACAATTTGCAATGCCTTAACTATTTTGTAATTGCCTCAGTCCCTAAAACCAAGAGAGGGGATGACCGTGATAAAATGCTTAGAAGATTAGAATCTGAATTTATTTTAAAACTAGACAGCAGATTCCCTAATGGGCTTAATACAACTGAGGATCTACATGTATTTCTTTAACTTCGCATTATGTATTGTATATGGTGAGATTCCTATGGAGTGTATTGCCCTGCCTGCTTCCACGCATATATATTATGAATTTCCTTTTCTGATCCCATTTTTTCTTTATATTCACATTTTTACTTTTCCTAGTATGTTTAATTACATGATTTAGGAATATATAAATGTGTTTTTTTCACTTCATTTATTAGACATAGACTCTTTGATATGTCTGTTTAGACCATACAATTAACAATAGTGAGTTCACATACAATGCTTTATAACATTTTTTATATCTCAACTTTCAGGCGTTTTTCCAGCACAATATAATCATTATCTTAGCATGCTAACTGCATTATATGCGTTCAGACATTTTTTGCTTCTTCATCTCCATGGTTTGGTACTTATATCCAAAAAATACATTGAATTATTGACATTCTTGCATTATTTGCACAATTTTTTGTGTTTACATTACTGCGTAATTTGCACATTATTTGTATATATAATGAATTTTAATCTAAAATATTTGCACTTTATTGCGTTATTTGCACGGTCAATTAAGATTGGATATTATTGTATCGCTAACTATGAAGTTTGATGTATTTTATACTAAATAATGATGTGTATCTCCCCTTTCCCTCAGAGATTGCCCGAGCCATCTAGCTTTCAGGAAACGCCTAAAGACAACCCTGTTCTAGTTGGAGCGCTGCCCTACCTGTTTCTTCACAGCACCGCGCGGAGATACACCTTCGGGTGTGATGCCGGCGCGTTACAAGCCCATAAATAAATAAATAAATAAATAAATAAATATATGTTTTGCATAATTATCATGTTAGAACATATATACTATTTGCGCCTGAGGGTTTTGGTTTTTATCCTGTTATTTAATTGCACAGAATGTTTAATGTGGTCTAAAATGAATTGTTTGGAAAACAGACTTTCCAAGTTTGAGTAATGTGTCTTCACTTTCTAAATGTCACATGGTGTAAAAAAATGGTGGAAAAAAATGCAGCCAATTGAAAGCCTTGATGTATAAAATGGGCTCATTTTATTTAACTGATTGTCTGTGAGCAAGGGCGGATGCCCGAAACGCGTCAGATGTTTGTGAAGACTCGGCTTTAAAATAAATTAACAACTTTTGTGCCTAACTTTGGATCTGCGTGGTTTCTGCTTTCCGTGGACACGGATTCTTTTGAGACTGCAAGCATGGGATATATATATATATATATTCACTGAAAAAACCATAGGTTTCACACATGTTATAGTTAGCGGAAATTTTACTGATAAAAAACCAATGAAATTCCCCCGTTATAGTTAGTGCAGGCAACTATAACTCACGCGACCGCAATCCTCTGCTGATGCTAATACTGTATTTAGACACTTATTTGCCCATGTCTTCTTCCATACATTTTTAGCTATACATATATTACAAATATTTTTTTTTCATAAAGACACATATGTCATCAGCAGAAGATTGCGGTCGCGTGAGTTATAGTTGCCTGCACTAACTATAACGGGGGAATTTCATTGGTTTTTTATCAGTAAAATTTCCGCTAACTATAACATGTGTGAAACCTATGGTTTTTTCAGTGAATTTGCAAGGTTTTTTAAATGCTAATTCCTAACTATAACGTGTGTGAACCCTATGGTTTTTTCAGTGAATTTGTACGGTTTTTTAAATGCTAAGTTACTTTACGCCATTCGTGGCATGCGCGCCCACTTAACGCAGTTCGTTCCGTGCGCGCACGGTGCGCTTCGCGCACCGTGCGCGCACAGTGGCACGCGGTGCGCTTCGCGCACCGCGCGCCCACTTTACGCAGTTAGTGCCGTGCACGCACGGTGGGCACGCGGTGCGATGACAAAGCAAGAAAGCACGTCAACAAATCTGTTTCTGCTTTCCTCCGTGACTATGGTATGGGTGCCATTTACCACAACAACTTGCGTTATGACATGCAAGACATTTATAGAGGAGATGGTGTGCACTTCAATGATGAAGGGAACAGAGTCTTCCTCTTGAACCTTAGACTCTGCATCGGTACTTACTTGTAGGTACCACTAAAAAATCATTTCATAAACACAACGGCTCTTTTTAGAGCCCCCTAATATCTAAACACTTAAATCTGATTTTCATTTTTTTTTTTTTTTTTTTCTACCGTACGCTTACCGTAAGCTTACCGTACGCGTACCCCGTGATTTTTTTTAAAATCAATAAATGTTTTCTTTGTACTTTACAGTCCTTCTTTGACCCCCTCACAAATGTAAGGGGGTCTGTAACTCTCCTCATTGCCCCCTTTTCTTGTTTTCACTCTTTTTTTTCTGAGTGAAATACACAAAATGGCGGCCGCCGCTTCCTGGTTTCGGCCGATTCGAATGTTTACTAAGATCTAAGAGCCAATCAGAATCGCGCTCGCGCACGCCACCGTACGCTTACGGTAAGCGTACGGTAAGCGTACCGTAAGCGGGCTCAGATATATATATTGATTTAAAGGCTATTTTCTCAGAATCTACTGAACAGATTTACACCAAACCTACAAAAGGCACTTCCTTGACCTAGGGACTACCTCTCTGCCAAATTTCGAGTAATTCTGTTCAGCCGTTCGGGCTGTAGCTCGTTCTAAAGGTCCTATGGAAAAATGCATGGGGAAAACGCGTTTTGGGACCCCCCTTTTATCTCAGCCCCCGCTTGACGGATCCCCCCGAGACTTTCAGGGTAGGAGCGGAGCGTAGCGCCCCACCTATTTTGAGAAATTCGCGAGGATTCATCGACCGGCGCCAAAGTTATTCAAAATAGAATGTTGAGGTTTTCCTATGGAAAAGGGGTCCTAACTATAACTACCTACTGGCGACCGCCAGTAGGTAATAGATATATATATATTCACAGAAAAAACCATAGGTTTTGGGCGTGTTATAGTTAGCTGGCCATTTCACTCATACAAAACCATAGAAATTTCTCTGTTATAGTTAGTTCTGCTAACTATAACTCGCGCGCCCGCAATGCACTGCTGATGATGTCACATATTGCATCATTCATGACATAGTCAGTGACATCACTGATGAAATCACTGATGACATCTCAAATGGCATCACTGATGACATCACTGATGACATCATCCAGTGAATGTGGTTTAGTTTGAAATTTAAATATGCATTATATATATACCAATCTGTATTGAAGATTGAGTGGATATATAACTGTCTGGATGGAGGATTTAGTAACTGTCTGACTGTCTAAGTGAGTAATTAAAAGTGTCTCACTTAATACATGGATTAGTAACTAAACTATGTGAATGTGTGCAGCACTGTCTCTGTTGTTGTATAACATGCTGCATCAGTTGGTCACTAACTACATGAGTGTGTATATTAGTTATTGATTAGATGAGTGAGTATGTGTATGGGACACTGAGTTTGTGTGTGGTCGGATGGGATGTGTGTAACTATGCATAGATGTGTGAATGGTTGATTGACTAGGTGTATAGGTTTAAGAGTGCATGTGGAAACAGTTGTTTGGGTGACTGTATTTATTTGTGTGTTGGTGAGCGAATATATGTCTTAGTTGTGCATCTTCAACAAAGTAAAAAAATAAAAAAAATTGTATGTGAGAGTTGGTGTATATAAATAAGTATGTGTAATAGTCAGTGATTGTGAGAGTAACTATCTGAATGAGTGTATAATTGTAATGGTGCTTTTTTAACATATTAACTATGAGTTACTATGTGTTTGAATACATGAGGTGTTGTTGGATAATTGTGTAAGTGAGTAAATGTAAGTGCGATTCATTTTTTTCATGGTTGAGTAGGATGACTGCATAACCGTCTAAGATGACTGCTGATGTGTCAATGTCTATATATGTGTATCAGTGCATTTGATAGTGTTCTATTAATTAGTGACTGCATGTATAAATGATTCTGTTGTTGAATGGGTAGTTGTGTGTGTAGACTTAGGAATCAGTGAGTGGGTATGTCGTAACTGGTATTGGTGTGTCAATGGTTTCAAATATGGTACTCTGTATTTTACAGTGAGTGATGAAAGGTTATACTAGTGTATGAATAGGTGTATCAGATTGTCATGTGGATGATGTCATCAGTGATGTCATTTGAGATGTCATCAGTGATGTCACAGACCATGTCATGAATGATGCAATATGTGACATCATCAGCAGTGCATTGCGGGCGCGTGAGTTATAGTTAGCAGAACTAACTATAACGGAGGAATTTCTATGGTTTTGTATGAGTGAAATGGCTAGCTAACTATAACACCCCCAAAACCTATGGTTTTTTCTGTGAATTTCTAAGGTTTTTTAAATACTAATTTCTAACTATAACGTCTCTGAAACCTATGGTTTTTTTCAGTGAATTTCAAAGCTTTTTTAAATGCTAATTTCTAACTATAACGTCTCTGAAACCTATGTATTTTTCAGTGAATTTCAAAGGTTTTTTAAATGCTAATTTTTAAGTGTGATAGTAGTTATACCTATTTTTTGTACTGATTTTCTACAGTTTTTTAACTGTTTATTTATAAATATTTTATTAATTAAATAACATTATATATTTTTCTGAAAATTGCAAAAAAAATATTTAAAAAAAATAAAACTGAAATATTGATTAATTTTCTTGTTTTCATTTTTTATTTTAATATATTTATATTATTTTCTTTAATAAAAAATCCAATTTTTTCAGGAGTCGTGCACTCAAAGCGCACACATCACAGTGGGTGCGCGCATTCTAGCTGCCATTTTAGAAAAGTCATGAAGGATCCGCGTATGGTGTGCGACGGCTGCGTGTTTTTTACAGTTACATCATATACATTTACTATCATGTGATGTGCGCGATTGGTATGCGACCAGTCTGCGACTCCTGCTCCCGCGCATTCGCAACACACGCGCATTACGGTATGAGATGTTTGCGCGGTTGTGGGTCCCATGTGACGTCATATACGTGCTGGGGCGCACTGGGTGCGAGACTCCCGCAAAAAAAAATGATGTTCCAAAATGATAGGTATGTGTCTTTAATGTACATATTAGGGCAAGAAATTATGTAAGATATTCATAAAAATAATATATTTGCACTTATAATAAACTTATATTATTTTTAAATATATTTTCGCGATGTCGGGTGCGTGCATCGTGAGTGCAGAAAACCAGGTCAGCAGAGCTGCTGTAGAGCCAGACAACCAGGTCAGCAGAGCTGCTCTAGAGCCTAAGAACTAGGTCAGCAGAGCTGCTCTAGAGCCAGAGAACCAGGTCAGCAGAGCTGCTGTAGAGCCAGAGAAACCAGGTCAGCAGAGCTGCTTTAGAGGGAGAGAACCAGGTCAGCAGAGCTGCTATAGAGCCAGAGAAACCAGGTCAGCAGAGCTGCTTTAGAGGGAGAGAACCAGGTCAGCAGAGCTGCTTTAGAGCCAGAGAACCAGGCCAGCAGAGCTGCTTTAGAGCCATAGAACCAGGTCAGCAGAGCTGCTTTAGAGCCATAGAACCAGGTCACCAGAGCTGCTCTAGAGCCTAAGAACCAGGTCAGCAGAGCTGCTCTAGAGCCAGAGAACCAGGTCAGCAGAGCTGCTGTAGAGCCAGAGAAACCAGGTCAATAAAGCTGCTTTAGAGGGAGAGAACCATGTCAGCAGAGCTGCTCTAGAGGGAGAGAACCAGGTCAGCAGAGCTGCTCTAGAGCAAGAGAAACATGTCAGCAGAACTGCTTTAGAGCCAGAGAACCAGGTCAGCAGAGCTGTTGTAGAGCCAGAGAACCAGATCAGCAGAGCTGCTCTGTAGCCTAAGAACTAGGTCATCAGAGCTGCTCTAGAGCCAGAGAACCAGGTCAGCAGGCCTGCTGTAGAGCCAGAGAAACCAGGTCAGCAGAGCTGCTTTAGAGATAGAGAACCAGGTCAGCAGAGCTGCTTTAGAGAAAGAGAACCAGGTCAGCAGAGCTGCTCTAGCTGACACTGACTGACTGACACTGATTGGCTGACACTGACTGACACTAATTGACTGACACTGACTGACTGACACTGACTGACTGACACTGATTGACTGACACTGACTGAAACTGATTGACTGACACTGACTGACTGACACTGACTGACTGATACTGATTGACTGACACTGACTGACTACTAACTACTACTCACTCTCTACTACTCACTACTACTCACTCTACTACTCTCTACTACTCACTCTCTACTACTCTCTCTACTACTCACTCTCTACTACTCACTCTCGACTACTCGCTCTCTACTACTCTCTCTACTACTCACTCTCTACTACTCACTCTCTACTACTCTACTACTCTCTACTACTCTACTACTCTCTACTACTCTCTCTACTACTCACTCTACTATTCTCTACTACTCACTCTCTATTATTCTCTACTACTCACTCTGCTACTCTCTCCTACTCTCTACCACTCACTTTCTACTACTCTACTACTCACTTTCTACTACTCTCTCTCTCTACTACTCACTCTCTACTACTCACTCTCTACTACTCACTTTCTACTACTCTCTACTGCTCACTCTCCACTACTCACTCTCTACTACTCGCTCTCAACTACTCTCTACTACTCACTCTACAACTCACTCTCTATTACTCTACTACTCCTTCTTACTCTCTCTACTTCTCACTCTCTACTACTCTCTCTACTACTCACTCTCTACTACTCTCTACTACTCACTCTCTACTACAAACTCTCTACTACTCACTCTCTACTACTCCACTACTCTCTACTACTCACTCTCTACTACTCACTCTACTACTCACTCTCTACTACTCACTCTCTTCTACTCTCTACTACTTACTCTCTACTACTCTCTCAACTACTCTCTCTCTACTACTCTCTACTACTCACTCTACTACTCACTCTCTACTACTCTCTACTACTCTCTCTCTGCTACTCACTCTCTACTACTCTCTACTATTTACTCTCTACTACTCACTCTCTACTGCTCTCTACTACTCTCTACTTCTCACTCTACTACTCACTCTCTACTACTCACTCTCTAATACTCACTCTCTACTACCTACTCTCTACTACTCACTCTACAACTCTCTACTACTCACTCTCTGCTATTCTCTCTACTACTCTCCACTATTCACTCTCTACTCTCTAATTTTCGCTCTCTACTCTCTACCTCTCTACCTCTCTCTACCTCTCTCGACCTCTCAACCTCTACCTCTCTACCTCTACACCTCTACCTCTACACCTCTACCTCTCTACCTCTCTCTACATGCACACATATGCACATATATATATGCATATGCATTTATATATATGTATGTGTATAGATATATACTACATACATATATAAACATATATGTAATCTGCATATCTATATACATACAAATATAAATCCATGCATACATATACATATACATATATGCATGCATATGCATGTTATGTACATTAAAGTTTGAAAAACACTTATAAAAGCAAAGCTAAAAAATTACCTAATTACAAACCGAATTGCTTTAACTTAAACGAGGGCGAGACCTATTGCATTTTCAATGCTTGTTTACTTTGGTTCCATCAAGAAGGCATTCAGATGTGTCACACATTTTCCATAAATTCTGAATGGTAGCACTCTAGTGTTCTAAAGCACAACTAGAGCGCTAACAGTCTTACTTATGACAAAAGTATGGCACACCTGAAGCCATCTTGATTGGAATAAAGTGGTAACACTTAAAACATTTAATTTACAAAGGAACAAAATGAGGGGGTTAATTTTGCCATAGAAATTATGATTAGTGCTGAAGAAAGAAAAATTAGGGAACATTTTGAGTGACTTCACAAATCCTCTTCTATTTCATTAAAAAATTCTGATATGCAGACTGAAACATGCACTTTTAATACCAGCAGCAGACTTCCGTGGTGAGCAGTAGCTTTACTACAGTGATCTAATGAGCAACTAGAGTGCTAACATTCAGAATTTATGGGAAATGTGTGACATATCTGAATACCTTCTTGATGGAATCAAAGTAAAAAACTGAAAGCATTTCCTACTGAGGAGACTGCAGTAAATGAGGAAATTAGGAAACTTCATAACAAATAAATCTCCCAAGATGGCCACCAGAGACAAAGAGCCCAAATGCAGCACAAATATCACCCAGATGTAGCCCACATATAGCCCAATGACAGAAGTGCGCAAAACACTTATTTTTTGTGTATTTGCAGTTTTATATAGTGCAGACTTGTCAGGTATTGGAGTGCTTTACATGAGCATTGGTTACATCACACAAGATCAAATTCATTTTGGTTGTAAACATGGGGAGATTAAGTGATTTGACCACAATCACAGAATGTTGAGCTGAAGCAGAAACTCCAACCTGGTTCCCCAGTTGCAAAGTCTGCAGCTCTGGAAGTAACACCACATCCTCTCCCCTAAGTGCAACATTTAATCAAGTGGTCAACTGGATAAAAAAACATAAAGATTACAAATAATTTAAAAGTTATTTATCGCTATTTGAAAACTCAGAAATTATGTCCTCATTTTAGTTTTTTAACCATAATTTTGATGCAAATAAGACCCTCTCATATAAGTAATTTCTAAAGGAAATGCTCTAGGTATTACAGTTTTGATTACATCAAGATGACGTCAGGCGTTCCACAATTTTGTAATGAATATAGAATGTTACAATCTAGTTGTTCATTGGGATACTGTTGAGAGGCAGAGGCCAGGGGCACGGACTCTGAAACTTGAAGGCAGGTAGGAGAGTGCAGAGGAAACAATTTGACCACACTGGGCAGGCAGGAAGGGCAGTGGCAGCACAACAGACTATGGAGGGCAGTGGAAAGGGGGGCAGGGGCAACAAACCAACAATACAGGACTGGCAAGAGAGGCTGTGGCAATATAATAGACCATTGTGGGCAGAAGGAAGAGGCAATGGTAGTACAACCATACATGCCAACAGACCCGATTCAGCCAGGAAACGTCCAATGTGTTTAAGCTCAAATGGGCTTTATTTGATCTGTCTCCTGTCTACAATCTCCTCTTTTTCAATGTAACTCAAAGGGGAAAATCAATACCCCAGTTTTTTTTCAAAATCTCCCTCTTACCAAGTTCAAAATGTTCGCAAGTATGGTACATTGGATCATGGAAGGAATTGGGGTAGGGACATGGACTCGGATAACAGAGGACAGGAGGGACATGGAGAGGTGCACCAAACTGACCCTACAGGGCAGGCATCAGGGTTTGCAGCAGCACAATACACCACACAGGGCATGCGGGATGGGAGTGCAGCACAACAATCCATAGAAAGCAATAGGGAGGGGACAGGACCATGCACATGGACAACATAGAACAGAGGGGAAAGAGGCAATGGTAGCTAGCTGACCATAATGGACAGACAGGAGAGAAAGCTGCAGCATAACAGACCATAAAGGGAAGGAGGGACGGATCAGGGGCATTACAATGGAACAGACAAGCCAGGAGGAAGGGAATAGGGGTCTGCACATGGAAACAGAGGGCTGGGGGCAAAGGGGCAGGGCAGGAGCAGCAATATGACCATGGAGGTCAGGCAGGCTGGGCACTTGAAACAAGACACACCATGGAGAGCAACACTGAGACTATGATGGCATACACACAGACCATGGAGGGATGGTGGGAGGGGGTCATGGACAGCTAGCTGACCACACAGGGAAGGTGGGAAGGTGGGAGGGGCCATGACAGCACAGAAGACCATGCATGGCAAGCGGGAGGTTTAGTGGCAGCACAATGGCTATGATGGGCAAGAAGGAGGGTGCAGGGGCATGCACAAAGGACCATGGAGGATAGAAGGGAGGGTCAGGACCTGGCCACAGTTAAGAGAGTTCAGGGGAAGGGGCCTCAACAGACCGCACGGGGCAGGCAGGAGGAGCAGTTGCAGCACAACAGACCAGGGAGGGCAGAAGGGTGTGGCAGTAAAATGGACCATGGAGGACAGGAGGAAGGGGATAGGGGCATGGCATGTGGACAGGCAGGTTGGAGGTGGCAGGGACAGGTTACAGTCATCTGAAAATGCTAGGCAGGTGGGAGGGGAGTGGCAGTTCAACAGAACACTCAGAGTAGATAGGAGTGGCAGGTCCATGGAAAATGGTGGGCAAAAAGGATGGAGCAGGGGCATGCACAAAGACATCAGAGGGCAGGGGGAAGGAGAATAGGGGCAGCAAGCTAAGCACAGAAGCTAAGCAGGAGGTCAATGATGGGCCATAGAATTGGGCAAGGAGGGCAGGAGGAGTGGACTGGTATATCATGCTAAATGGAGGGCAGTGGCAGCACATCAGACCATGCATGGCAGGAGGGAGGAGGCTAGTCCATGGATTCAGACAACAGAGGATAGGGAGAAGGTGGATGGGGCAGCAAGCTAACTGTTCAGAGAAGGTGGGTATTAGGAACTTTATTGTTTTTAAAATGTGTGTCTGTGCGAACTACTTAAAATATGAACAAGTATGCAGCATAATCTCACTTTTATTCAGGAAGAAAAGGACGTTTGTGACTGTGACTCCGGACTCTCTTGGCAGAAACACACCCTGACCCTCCACCCCCATCGCAAAATGTAATGCCCGTGAAAAGGGTAGGTGGACGCAGTGTTATATAGAACATAGTCCTGAGAGCACGATTGAAAATGAAAACTAGATATAGTATATGGTATAAAGTATGCACCAAAAAGTGTGATATAAGATGAACCAGGGCGTGAAATATAATATGCAATACATTGTGCGCAATGACAGATTAATTGGAGAGCGCGAGATAGCACAGGCACTAGCGCGTGCTATGCGATATGCGCCTTGGAGTGTAATATGCACAGGGCAGTGTTGTGTAACCTAACTAGTCTCTAAAGACAAAGATATGGATCCCAGATTGTAATATGTATGGCATAGCACTGTGCGTTATAACATAGGCATCGAGGAAGGCACATTAGATGGGGCAATATAAGCCATGTGAAGGCAAGTGTGGCATGACATATTCACGGGGTGGTGTTACAGTGCACATGGGCTAGAGAGTGTGGCACTCGGCGGACACTGGTGGGTGTAACACAGCATTGGGCTCAGCCAGGAGCACGCTGTGACTCTCAAGTGAGGTTCGTCTCCTTTCCAGAGAGTAAAATAAAAAGTGTTACACATCCGGCGGTGGATGTGTGTTTTATTAACCGTGAGGGGGTTTCTTGCATAGTTTGGTCGAATTTTTGTTGAATCCCCTTTGAATGACTTGGTGTGCGTGTGTATTAAATGTGCCCGTCAATAGCTACCCATGTTTGTATGAATAAACGACAAGGGTGTCTACTTGGAGAGTTCCCACCGGCGGGGGCGCCGGGATTAGGCACGGTAGGGCGTCAGACACGTCAGTGCTTCACTAGCGGTGTAAATACATTCCACGTGGATTTATTGTATGCATAGTCGCCTTTTAATGAATATCACGCAAATCGTCATGGTGATAGGTACATACGGTTTGTCCAGCATGTCCTAGGTGTTTCTATGAATATATATTTTTTTTAAATATTAAAAAACAAAGGCCGGCCCCGGGGGATCGGGTCCCCGGGGTCATAAGTGGCCTGAGGAGGGGGGCTACGCAGCCCCCCTCCTAAAGAATTAAAACAAAAAAAAGGCGATTAAGGCCTTGGGAGGGGGGCCATGCCTTCCAAATAAATTTTTTTCAACAAAAAAATTATGGTGCAGGCCCTGGGGGATGGGGTCCCCAGGGCCAATAAATTAGAAGAAGAAGGGGGGCCCTCCTTTTAAAAAAAATAAAATAAATAAAAGACCGGCATTGTGCCGGAGGCCACACCCCCTCCTTGCAGCATTCTGCAATCGCGCCCCCTGGCCATTTGTAAGTTGGGGAATTAATTTCCCTTCAATACTGAGGGTCCCTGAGGGCCAACTAGCCCAACAGGTATCTCCAGTATGCGCCAGGGAGCTGCGTTGCAGACAGGTGTTCTGAGGCCATGCCCCTTTTTACACCTCTATGCAACGCAGCTCTGTGGCACATACTGGAGGTACCTATTGGGCTAGTTTGACCCTAGGGACCCTTAGGATTCAAGGGGACTTCATCTCCAACTTAGAACGGCCACAGGGCAAGTTTACACAGTGGTGAAGGGAGGGGACGGGGCCTGAGGTGACGTGTGCAAACACGCCCTGTGGCGCATTTTAAGTTAGGGAAATAATTCCTTCTCAATCCTGAGGGACCCTGGGGGCCAACTAGCCCACCAGGTGCTTCCAGTTAGTGCCACTGCTCTGCGTTGCAGAGAGGTGGTGCAGGCCATGCCACTTTTTACACCTCTCTCCAATGCAGCTCTGTGGCGCTTACTGGAGGTACCTAGTGGTCTAGTTGGACCCTAGGGAACCTCAGGATTCAAGGGGACGTAATCTCCCAACTTAAAACGGCCACAGGGCGTGTTTACACAGTGGGGAAGGGAGGCGATGGGGCCTGAGGTGACCTGTGCAAACACGCCCTATGGCACATTTTAAGTTGGGGAAATAATTCCCCTTCAATCCTGAGGGCCCCTGGGGGCTAACTAGCCCACCAGGTGGTTCCAGTAAGCGCCACTGAGCTGCGTTGCAGAGCGGTGGTCCAGGCCGTGCCACTTTTTACACCTCTCTCCAATGCAGCTCTGTGGCGCTTACTGGAGGTACCTAGTGGTCTAGTTGGACCCTAGGGAACCTCAGGATTCAAGGGGACGTAATCTCCCAACTTAAAACGGCCACAGGGCGTGTTTACACAGTGGGGAAGGGAGGGGACAGGGCCTGAGGTGACGTGTGCAAACACGCCCTGTGGCGAGTTTTAAGAGGTAGTTTTAATCCCCTGCCCTATTATATACTAGGGGCTTACAGAGGAGGTCATGCTAATCACAGGGGGACCCCAATGCATAGTGTTCCCTAGTGTATGTAGGTGTTTTCACTGTATTCTGAGTGTCTTTTAACATAGCACTGGCTCTAGGACTGGTTAGTCAGACTCAGTTACCACCAGTATCCGTCTGAAAAAGTTGAGGGTACAGGATGATTTTGCAACAAGGCTTCTTTCTGTTCTTCTGTTTGTTCTTTCTGCATGTTATCCTTCTTCCTGCACTTTTCTTCGTCTTTGAGGACTTCTGTTGCTTCTTTCTGCATTTCTTTTTTTTCTTTCTGTGCGTTTTTTCATCTTTCTTCACATGTCCTATCTCTGTAGGCATAGTTAGAAATTAGCATTTAAAAAACCCTAGAAATTCACTGAAAAAACCATAGGTTTCAGGCACGTTATAGTTAGGAATTAGCATTTAAAAAACCTAAGAAATTCACTGAAAAAAACATAGGTTTCAGGGGCGGTATAGTTAGCTGGACTTTTCACTCGTACAAAACCATTGAAATTCCCCTGTTATAGTTAGTTCAGCTAACTATAACTCGCGCGCCCGCAATGCACTGCTGATGACATCACATATTACATCACTCATGACATGGTCAGTGACATCACTCATGACATCACTGATGACATCTCAAATGACATCACTGATGACATCATCCTTGTGATAGAGTGGCAGACCTCCTCTCCCTCTAATATAACCTTTGATACACACATTCAAAAATAAAAACTAACATTTTCAAAACAATGGACATACCAATACCAGTTACAACAACCTAGTCAGTAATTCTTAGATCCACATACACATCCACTCATTCACCAACAGTCCTATACAGTCACTCATACATGTACTCACTCATCATATGTACTCATACACCTATACATCCTGTTACACGCCACTCATCCATAGAGTTACTCACACACATAGTCACGCATGCTAATAAAGAATCAAACATCCATTTACTTGCATATACAGTTATACACACACCACCACACTTACTTCTACAGAAACTTACACATACTTAGTCTTTTAAACAATCACTTATAGAAACACATACTTATTCATACAGGAACTCTTCCAATCTCTCACCCTCACATATACTCACTTATATACACCAATTGTCACTTATACTAGTTTAAAACATATGTAGATTCTCATAAAGACACTATTGAGACAGTCATTCACTCACTAACACACCCATGCACACACTCATCCACCCATACAGTCCTGCACACATGCTGTCTTCAACACATGCAAACAGTGAGTCACTCATTCATGCACCTATGCACTACGTAATACCCCCCACTGAACCATACAGACACTCAGACACTCATACTGATACTCAAAAAACCAACTAATAACCTATATAGACACTCATGTAGCTACTCACCAACCCATGCAACCACTTATACACAAAGTGAGAGACTGATACAGATATTTACATATTTAAACATTACTCACTAAGCCATGTATTCACTAAGATACACTTAATCAGTCAGTTATACAATCAATTTTTCAAAAACAAATCATCCATTTAGACACTTATATACCCATTTATTCTTCCATCGACCTTGAGATATACATATATAAAACATATGTAATTTTCAGAAAAACACACATTCACTGGATGATGTCATCAGTGATGTCATGAGTGATGTCATTTGAGATGTCATGAGTGATGTCATGAGTGATGTCACTGACCATATCATGAGTGATGTAATATGTGACATCATCAGCAGTGCATTGCGGGCGCGCGAGTTATAGTTAGCTGAACTAACTTTAACGGGGGAATTTCAATGGTTTTGTACGAGTGAAAAGTCCAGCTAACTATAACGCCCCTGAAACCTATGGTTTTTTCAGTGAATGCATATATATGTATACACATATATATTCACTGAAAAAACCATAGGTTTCAGACATGTTATAGTTAGGAATTAGCATTTAAAACACCTTAGAATTTCACTGAAAAAACCATAGGTTTCAGGGCTGTTATAGTTAGCTGGACATTTTACTCGTACAAAACCATTGAAATTCCTCCGTTATAGTTAGTTCTGCTACCTATAACTTGCGCGCCCGCAATCCACTGCTGATGATGTCACATATTACATCATTCAGGACATGGTCAGTGACATCACTGATGAAATCTCAAATGACATCACTGATGACATCATTCAGTGAATGTGGTTTGGTTCGATATTTAAATATGTATTATATATAAAGCAATCTGCATTGAAGAATGAGTGGATATATAAATATAAATATCTCGATGGAGGATTTAGTAGCAGTTTGATTGACTCTTTACTTGACTAATTTATAGTGTCTCACTAAATATATTGGATAGTGACTAAACTGTGTGAATATCTGCATCACTTTGTCAGTTGTTGTGTAAACTGCTGCACCAGTTGGTTACTAGCTATGTGAAAGTCTATATTAGTTATTGATTAGTTAACTGAGTATTTGTATGGGATAATGAATGTGTGTGTAGGTCAGTGGGGGGGGTGTGACTGCCCAAAGATGTGTGAATAGTTGATTCAGTAGGTATATGAGGTTATGACTGCATGTTATAACAGTTGTTTGGGTGAGTGAATATTGTATATAGTGTCGTGATGAGCAAATATATCTCTCAATGGTACATGTCCAAAAAACTAGAAAAATAAAAGGCAGTGTATGTGACAGTTATATATAAATAAGTATACATAAAACTCAGTATGAGTGACTGTATAGATAACTGTATACTTGTAATAGTGATTTTATAACACACTAAGTATAAGTTACTAACTATGGGCCCGATTCACAGAACTGACTTAAGACAAAATCCTAAACTTACTACCATTTTGGTATTCACAGAAGGCACCTACTCATTTTGGTATTCACTGAAGGCACTTAAATGAAGTGGTGTTTGTATAAGTGTGTAGCTGAGTAAATGTAAGTATGATGCATTGTTTTCATAAGTGAGTAGGATGACTGCATAAGTGAATAGGATGTGTGCTGGTGTGTAATGTCGAGATATGTGTATAAGTATATTTGATAGTGATATATTTATCATTGACAGCATGTATGAGTGAATCTATAGGTAAGTGATTAGATGTGTGTGTAGATCAAGGAATCACTGAGTGGGTTTTTAGAAACTTGTATTGGTGTGTCAATGGATTCAAATATGGTACTCTGTATTTTACAGTGAGTGATGAAAGGTTATACTACTGTATGATGAGGTGTATCTGATTGTCACGTGGATGGTGTCATCAGTGATGTCATCAGTGATGTCATTTGAGGTGTCATCAGTGATGTCATCAGTGATGTCACTGACCATGTCATGAATGATGTAATATGTGACATCATCAGCAGTGGATTGCGGGCGCGCGAGTTATAGTTAGCAGAACTAACTATAACAGAGGAATTTCAATGGTTTTGTACGAGTGAAATGTCCAGCTAACTATAACAGCCTGAAACCCATGTTTTTTTCAGTGAATTTCTAAGGTTTTTTAAATGCTAATTCCTAACTATAACATGTCTGAAACCTATGGTTTTTCAGTGAATTTCGAAGGTTTTTTAAATGATAATTTTTAAATGTAATAATAGTTATATGTATTTTTTTATACTGATTTTCAACAGTTTTTTAACTGTTTATTTTTACATATTTTATTTTTTAAATTACATTATATATTTTTAATATAAATGGAAATAAAAATGTTTTTTTAAAATATTGAAACTGAAATATTGTTTTTTTGTTGAATGTATAAGTGCAGAACTATAAGTGTGTTGGTTAGTTAGGGGACTGCATTCATAGTGGATAGGGGTTTGAAGCAGTCCATGTACTAAGGCCTGGCTCAGTGCATGAGTACTTGGGTACTGACTGAATGATTAGAGTACTGCAAAGAGAGTGCCAGGGTGAATTTATAAGTGGTTGGGTCTTGGCGCAGTGAATGGATTAGTACATGGTGCTAAATGGGTCACTAGAGGAGTGCAAGGGGAGTGACAGGGCGTTTGCTGGAAGTGTATGGATACTGACTGGGGAATTTAAGGTGTAAAAGACAAGTGTGTAGGTGGTTAGAGGACTGCATGCACAGTGGATAGGCGTTTGAGGCAGTCCATGTGCTAGTGCCTGGCTCGCTGCATGAATACTTGGATACTGACTGAATGATTAGAGTACTGCAAGGAGAGTGCCTGGGTGAATTTATAAGTGTTAGAATTACTTTTCAGGATCAGTACTGGGCTCAAAGATGCAGCACTGAGGTCTCTCCTGATAACAGGTGAGTAAATCGGAATTCGTAGTTCGGCTGATTTTAGAGGAATATTTGTAAGTTTCAAAAATCAACACTTAGAAACTTTTTCAGCAAAAAGCAGGCAATTCAAGTTACTGGTAAATACGGTTAGAATTACTTTTCAGGATCAGTATTGGGCTCAAGGATGCAGCACTGAGGTCTCTCCTGATAACAGGTGAGTAAATCGGAATTCGTAGTACAGCTGATTTTAGAGGAATATTTTAAAGTTCGAAAACTCCACACTTAGAAGAATTTCCAAGTGAAAACAGTCAATGTTAGCCTATGGAAGGAAATTCAAGTTTCTGGTAAATACGGTTAGAATTACTTTTCAGGATCAGTACTGGGCTCAAAGATGCAGCACTGAGGTCTCTGATGATAACAGGTGAGTAAATCGGAATTCGTAGTTCGGCTGATTTTATAGGAATATTTGTAAGTTTCAAAAATCAACACTTTAAAAACTTTTTCAGCAAAAAGCAGGCGATGATATCCTATGGAAGGAAATTCAAGTTACTGGTAAGTACGGTTAGAATTACTTTTCAGGATAAGTACTGGGCTTAAAGATGCAGCACTGAGGTCTCTCCTGATAACAGGTGAGTAAATTGGAATTCGTAAGTTCGGCTGATTTTTCTTTGGTCCAGTATATATAGAGCCACTTTCCTACACCATTCCCTCCCTTCACCACTGTGCAAACTCACTCTGTGTCCGTTTTAATTTAGGAGATCAAGTCCCCTTGAATCCTGAGTGTCCCTAGGGTCCAAGTAGCCCACTAGGTACCTCCAGTAAGCACCACAGAGCGCCATTGCAGAGAGGTGTGAAAAGGGGTACGGCTTGGACCACCTCTCTGCAACGCAGCACAATGGCACTTATTGGAAGCACCTGGTGGGCTAGTTGGCCCCCAGGGGCTCTCAGGATTGAAGGGGAATTATTTCCCCAACTTAAAACACGCCACAGGGAGTGTTTGCACACGTCACCTCAGGCCCCGTCCCCTCCCTTCGCCCCTGTGTAAACGCTCTCTGTGTCTGTTTTAAATTGGGAGATTAAGTCCCCTTGAATACTGAGGGTCCCTAGGGTCAAACTAGCCCACTCGGTACCTCCAGTAAGTGCCACAGAGCTGCATTGCAGAGAGGTGTAAAAAGGGTGTGGCCTCTGAACACCTCTCTGCAACGCAGCTCCTTGGTGCATACTGGAGGTACGTGGTGGGCTAGTTGGCCCCCAGGGACCCTCAAGATTGAAGAGGAATTAATTCCTCAACTTAAAATGCACCACAGGGCGCGTTTGCACAATGGTGAAGGAAGGGGGTGGGGCCTGAGGTGACATGTCTGCAAACACGCCCTGTGTTGCGTTTTAAGTTGTAAAATTAATTCCTCCTCAATCCCTAGGGTCCCTAGGGGCCAACTAGCCCACCAGGTACCTCCAGTATGCGCCAGAGAGCTGCGTTGCGGAGAGGTGTTCAGAGGCCACACCCCTTTTTACAACACTCTGCAACGCAGCTCCGTGGTGCTTACTGGAGGTACCTGGTGGGCTAGTTGGCCCCCAGGAACCCTCAGGATTGAAGAGGAATTAATTCCTGAACTTAAAACGCGCCGCAGGGCGTATTTGCACACATATCACCTAAGGCCCCGCCGAATCCCATCACCACTGTGCAAACGCGCCCCGTGGCGCGTTTTAAGTTGGGGGATTTCCCCCCTTGAATCCTGAGGGTCCCCAATCCCCCCACGGTCCTGCCGGCTCCCCGCGTCCTTCGGGAGCCGGCATTGCTTTTCCACATGGGGAGCTGCTAACATGCAGTTCCCCGTGTGGAAAAGCAATTTGGTTTGAATTTTGAAAGAGAGAGCAGGTTTCCTGCTCTCTCTTTCAAAATTCAAACCAAGTTTGCTATGGCAGGGTGGGAGCCGCGAGGCTCCCGCCCTGCCATAGCAAACTACAGTGTCCCGGGGGTGGGCACCCCTGGACACTGCAGGCGGTCCCCAGGGCAATCATTAGCTCCAGGGGGGGCCGCACGGCCCCCCGCCCACCATTTTCCAAAGCCCCGGGGGGTGGTGATCCCCGGGGCCGGAGGTCCATCACGGACCCCCCAATTTACAAATTTAGAGCCCCGGAGAGGTGGCAGTCCCTGGGGCATGTTGTGCCCCCCCACACAGGGTATTTTTTCATTAGAGGCCCATAGGAATGAATGGGAAGACATTTGCAATTTGCGAGTACCCATTAGGTACCCATTAGGTACTTGCAAATTGTGAATGCAATTTCAAGGTGCAAGAGTGTCAAAAGGACACCCTGTTGCATCCCTGAAATATTTATGTGAGCACATGTGGTGCACATACATGCCCTAAGAGCATGTATGTCTGCCACATGGCACTATGAAAAATGCAAAAATGGAAATTTTTCGAAGAAACTTGAAGTTGGTGGTAATTTGCGATTTCTTTGGGCAAATTCGCACAACTTGGGTGCTACCTGCATTGCATTTAAGGAATCGCAATTTGCGAATCGCAATTTGCGATTCCTCAAATGCATTTTCAAAATAGAGAATCGCAAATTTTGCGATTCCCTATATTGCGAGGGCCTTTTGGGATGATACATCCCAAAAGGCTTTTTCCCGTTCGCAAATGGGACGATTCTTAGAATCGGCCCTTTTGCGAACGGGAGAACCATTGATACATCTGGCCCTTAGTTTATTTTAAAATGATCATAAAAATTCACTAAAGAGGTGTGGCGCCGCGGCCAGGGCGACTGACTCCGGAATCAGGGAATCACGGTTCGATCGCCGGCGGCAGATTAGCCCTGCACCATGTGACTCTGGGCAATAGCTTGCTTAATCTTCCCGATGGCCCCCAGCGCCTAGAGACTCTTACGGGTGATTGTTTGCGCTTTACAAATGTGGATTATTATTATTATTATTAAAAAACAAATGTCATAATGAGAATGTGAAATGAGTTAATAACTAATGCTTAAAAACAAAGAAAGCACTGAATTTAGCCATTTATATTTCAGCAAGCTAATGATAAATTGCACCCCTGCCATGCACTGCTTCTGACCTCCATATTACTTCACTCATGATATGTTCAATGACATCTTTGATGACATCACTGATGACATCTCAAGTTACATTACTTGTTACATCATCCAATGAGTGTAAGTTTACTATACAGGTAGAACAATGAATGGTACTTTGTACTGCTAATAACTGTAATGTTTTGTAGCATGCCTAGCCTTCTAAAGAGTCTTGGCTGTATGAAGAGTGTAGAGTTTCTGTAAAGAGTTCTGCATGGAGTGACGACTGCGTGTCCCAGGGGTTTGTCCACATTATAGGGTTGGTTGGGTGAAGAGAGTGCGCTCTTTGAAGAATTGTGCACAGAGTGAAGGTTGTGTATAGGAAGGACTAGAACATCTAATGGGACTTGGGTGTCTGGAAGGAGTGGCCTTACCATCAAGTTCTGTGCACAGCATGAAGGCTGTGCATAGTCAGGGTTTGGACACCTAATGTGGCGTGGTAGTCTGGTGGCAATTATCTCTATGTAAAGAGCTGTGTACAGAGTGAAGGCTGTGTGTAGCTAGGGCTTCTGCACCTAAGGTTCATGCGTGTGAAGGTAGTGCCATCTCTGTAGAGAGTTGTGCACAGGGTGAAAGCTGTGCATTGCAGGGGCTCAGTCACTTTATTGAGCTTGGCTATCTAGAAGGATTGGCCTCTCAATGAATAGTCGTGTACAGGGTAAACGCTGTGCCTAGTAGGAACTTGGTAATCTAATGACTTTTAGGTATGCAAGAGAGTGGTTTC
Source organism: Triturus cristatus (assembly GCF_964204655.1). Taxonomy (NCBI): domain Eukaryota; kingdom Metazoa; phylum Chordata; class Amphibia; order Caudata; family Salamandridae; genus Triturus; species Triturus cristatus. Next base: position 566,992,142 of record NC_140582.1, on the reverse strand, counting down.
TAGGCCTGTGTGGTAGAGGCTTTCTACATAATCATGCTTGTGTGTAGAAGGAGTGGGCTACAATATAATTATTTTATACAAGCACATAATGTATGCTTTTAATGCTGTAGAAGTTATTTATTTTGGAAAGTTGTACTGGTGATACAGTAAACTGAACAGCAGATGATGTAATCAGTGATATCATTGAACATGTCATGATTGACTTATTTGTGAGGTTAAAAGCAGTGCATGGTGGTGTGAAAGATATAGTTAGCTCTCGGACCTACAATAGGCTTGTTTCAATGTTTTTTTTGTTTTTAAGTGTTAATTTTTAACCTATTGTAACACCTAACTATAACGTTACTTTAACCTTTGTTAATTCAGTGAGTTTCTAAATGTTTTTTAAACGTAAGACAAGGTCTTATTAATATACCTAAATATAACCCAATTTTAACCATTGTTTTTTCCATAAATTTCAGCGGAAATCATATTACCATACCATCTATTTAAGTTTTTTGTTCATGAATTTCATCTTTTTTCAACATATTCAGCCAACATCTCCACTGCAAACAGCCTTCAACCATTCGCAAAAGGGGGTTGGCACAGCCCAACACCCTGCTGGTGACCAACCCACTGCAGTCCACCCTCTGGTCAGCTTGATACCCCTGCTTCTGCTCCCCTTGCTTGCCTTCCATTCCAATTTGCTTGCTCCTGTCCCCACCTCCTGTCTTCCATAATCAGCTTGCCAGCCCAGCGCCACTCCAACCAGCCTTTATTCTCTGTTGGCATGCTCCGGAGGCTCCCGCATGCCCTCCACGGTCAGCTCTCTGCCCATACCTTCCATTCACTGTGTGCATGGCCCGGCCCACTATTGTCTTTCCTCCATGGTCCATTCAAGTGCCACTGCCCATGCCGGCTTGTTCCCTGTGGTCAGCTTGCTAACCCTGCCCTACACTCCCTCCCCACCATTCTCTATGGGCATTCTCCTGTCCCTCCCTCCAGCGCTCCAGCACTCCATGACCCATTGTGCTGTCACTGCCCATGACAGGCTGCTCACCATCTTAAGATTGGTGTTCCTGCCACGCTTCTACCTGCCCTCTATTCACCTGTGAAAAAAGAAAAGAGCTCTATCAGGATAATATATAAGAAACTTGAAAAGAGGCCCACTTTTAATTTGTAACCTCGCCCAATACCCCCTCCTGAACTCCATGGTCCTGTTTGCTGCTTGTCCCCCTGCCCTCCATGGTCCAATGTGCTGCCATTGCGCTTCTTGACCTGTGTGGTCTGTTCTGCTGCCACTGCCAATGTGTGAACTACGATTAGTTCTCTCTAAAAAGATAAAGAGGTTGCAAACAGCATAAAGAGGTACAAATGATGCTTGGCATTGAAAATCACACTATGATAAAGCCACCTTTAAAGTGGCTAGTAGGCCTGGTCTTGAAGCAAAAGGGTTACCACTATTCAACTCACAAAACAGAGGGAACATGAGGAAGGGGGTAGTCTTTTTCTCTCTAAAAATAAGGGAGCAACACATCCACTCCCACCCATCTACCCTGAGGGTATCATGCTAGAGAACCTGCATGGCTGTTTATTTTGCTCATTATAATGTCTCTGACAGAGGCATGTTTAGCAAGAAAATCTGTCCTAAACAGCACAGATTTAAGATGAATAAAACAGTTAATAGAGTGAAGGATTCGAGTAAGATCAAACTAGAGCAATGAAAAAGAGAGAAAGAAAGGGGAGGATTAGAGAGATGAGAACAAAGCTAGATCAGTTGCGTTTCTGAAAATACTGCAAGCATTAACAAGTATTACCAAAAGCCAGTAGGTCTTGTCTGTGATGCCTGTTGGCTTCGACAATGTTATTTTTTTTTTTACCTGTTATGTATCTGCATGCATGCACAGCAACCATCTTTGAACTGTGTTATAACCATTCCAAAAACAAAACAAAAGACATTCAAATATGGATGTGGATGTGTGTGAGCACACACATCAGCCATGTTAGATATGTTTTCTTTTTGTTTTAAGAAAAAACATTTAAAGAAGATCACCATGCCCGTATGAGCACAAGTGACAAAAACCTTTTCATGCTTTTCATTTCAGGGTGGCCAACATGCATGTGCACACATGAGGTGCAACCTCAAAATGGTTTTAAATCCTTTTAAAGCTGGCAACCAGCCAATACAGCACACGCGGCAATGATAATGTGAGGATGCTAGAGGGGCAAGCAAGTCCTGGGGGTTTATAACTTATAAAGAGACAAGGGGCCTAACAAAGCTGGAGAAGAGATGTTACTGACCCAAAGAGGTAAGGAAAATAGTCCTTTGTGCACCTCAGTGCAAGATTCTGATATCAGCGGTGGAAAGATACAACTCAGCGAGTCAATACACAGTGAGACTGACAAACACAATAAAAGGGAGGAAAGATATTGATTCTGAAGGAGAGAACTGAGCTTGTCAAAAAATCCATTGAAGCATGAGCAAGGGCTGGATGCAAAGCCAACTCTAAGTTTCAATTGGCTACAATGGGTCTGTTTTCCAATACACATCTAAAGTTGTAGACTAGATTGAATAGTAAAACATAAATACTAAAATGTATTGAATCAACCCTCACATATTGAGCAACATATTGGTTGATCAATCTTATGTTTACTCAGGCATCTATTATGTGCAGGGTAAACTGAGAGATAATTATGCTGCAGAAGGCTCCATGTCATCCGATCTGTTCGCCTGAGAGATTGCATTACTGTTAGAGACCTGAGCCAGTGAGGTAACTCTACTACCCAAGATCTGAACTTGTAACTTCTCCTGTATCACACAAGAGTTAAATCTACTAACCAAGCCCTAGGCTAGTGATGTTTGTGTAGACTGAGTGATAGGTCTGTTGTTGTTGTGTGCAACCTGAACCTGTGAGTTTAGTGTAGGCCATCAGATAAATCTGAGTAAAGAATAAATGCAGATTGTATGACATACTGAACCGCTCTGCTGTGTAAAGCAACCAGCTGTATCATATGTGTAGCATTAGGTGTGACACACCTGTCTACAGCCAAATCATGTGGATTTATAGGGTAATCATCAACAAGTCATTGGAGTCACTATCTCTTAAGGACTGGAAGCTTAAAGTCTGTTGAGTCTCCTTCTTGAGTACCCATTGAAAGTGTGGCTCTTCCCACTTGTCCTGATCCAACGCTGCAAACAATAGTATTTGAAAAGTGACAGGTGTCTCCATAAGAGGGTCCCAGTAAGGAGGAAAACCAGCAAGGCACCAAATGCCCCCCATCATTAGGTAAGAGGGAATAACTAAGGAAGGATAGTCAGAAATAAATCCAGTAAGATTTACAACTGCAGGAAGCAACAATTGGGACAAAAATACACCCATTCAGTGATTGCCCCTTGTGATTTTAGTATCTCGTGCAATGTAGCTAAATGTGGTGCCGCAAAATCTGCACAGTCCAATTAATGGACTTCATCCTGCATGGTAAATGAAAGTACAGTTCTGAATAAACTGATAAACTAATATACATCTGACAAATCAGACTATAAGAGAATCAGAAATGGAAATAAGTATTAAACAACTCATCTTGATGACTCCAGCTGCCTCTTTAAGAAAACCTTTATGATCATAACTTAATCCCACAACCTAAGACAAGCATACTTGAATCAATTTCATCTCAGCATGTTTATAACATAATAGCAGATCGCTTGAACAAGAAAGCTAAAGTTATCAAACTTCGTCCAGAAAAAGCACTGACCAAAATGGAAAAATGCAGCCTTTATCCTGCCCCCAGTTTCCATTGTATCTTGTTCTAGTTCCAAGCCATTTAATACTTACTTCTTGAAGGGGATTGCCAAGTGACCCTATATACTGGATACCTTTTAGAAGCTCTTGTCACTTCCACCTCTTACAGGGACAGGACCATTCTGAACACCTCTTTCATTGTGGGAAACAATCTAAAATATTTTAAAGACATCCTTAGTGACACAACTCATGAAGATTCCCACCCTTGAGCCAAACATCTTGGGCGGTTCACTAACAGGGCACCAACAGATCCTTCATTTCCATACTATTTGGAACATCTGGACTCACGTAGCTCAGAAGCTACACTCACAACAAGAAATTCTTGGACTTTTCCTAAGTGGGCTATTGCCCCACTATGGAAGCGAATCTTTGATCCTTGTCATATGTGAGGACTGCAAAATTCAATGGCCTTTCAGCTGCTTTCTAACGTGGATCATAGCCCTACTCACCGCATTGTTTCTCATACTCCATTCATATGTATACACAAACTTTCTTCTTGTCCCCTTGTCCAATCTACAGTGACAGACCACAGAGTGCAGGGATTGCTACTCTAGTGTTTATTATTTAACTCAGGCCTTTGCCCTATCATCCCAAATCCTTCACTCTGAATTTCTGCACTCGGACCAGTTGACACTGGAACCTCTTTTAGATGCTGACTACACTGAACTTAAATGTTTTCTCCCTTTCATCCACCACTGGATGAATCTTCAAACCAAGGGACAAAAAGTGATGCAAAACTGGTGCAAAGTGTTTGGGTGGGATTTAATATCCAACGTAAACCAGGATTTATGTTGGAAAGCTCTCCAATGTAATACAAACCTGTGTTCTTCGCTACTTTTCTCTGCCTTGAATCAAAGGGGCATCTATGGGTGGGACTCGGGCATTCCCATGCTACCACTTATGGGTTTTGACACAGATCCTTATCTACTAACAATTATAGGCAAGGAATTGTGCCAAACCCTTTCACCTCTTTGAAGCAGGCGTAATGAGGAGAAATATTTTACAAAACAAATACAAAGTGGGAAACATCTTAAAGGATAATTTCAGTACTGGAAAGGTCTCCTCTAAATATGAAACCTAGTGGCATATTTACAAGAACTTAAATACGTTACGGCGGCTATTGCCTCATTTGCAAAGTGCCGCTAACTGCAGCTAGCAGCACTTTTCCAGCGTAAACGTTTATTTTTTAAGATTGCCACTTCTGTTAGAGGTACTTAACGAAAGTGAGATGCAAGGTGGGCGTTCCCGTGCAAAAACTGCAGCTAACCCCACTTCGTGATGTTTCCAATGAAATTTCCATCCAGAGATAACCCCCCAAAACTGTTGCTAAGTCCAATTAAAGGCATTTTTTTTAAGACCAGAAAATAGCTGATCTTCAAATTGGTGCAAACACTTGGGGCCTCATTTCAGAGGTTTTGATGCTGGACAGCGCTACAAGGAATGTTGCTGCACTGCCCTGCGACAAAACAAAAGGGCAGGAATGCACACTATCAATAAGATAGGGTACATTCCTGGACCTCATTTATGAAAAGTATTGCGTCGCTGCGATAAAACATCGTTGCAACACTTTTCCATGTGCCCTTCTTGCGACACCATGGATGCGCTGTATTCACTGTACGGCGCTCCATGTCACATTTAATGACAGATACGTCTGGAATCCTGACATATCTGTCAGTGCTAAAGTCACACATTGTTGCAGTTGTGTCACAAGCATGATGCAACTCCAGCAATGCATGGGGTCAGCCTATCCTTATGGCACTGCAGCACCCTTATGCCTGCCCTGAGGCAGGCGTAAGGTTCTGATGCAGTAGCGTCCTCGAATTGTCAAAGTGAAATCTGATGGATTCCACTGTGCCACTACTACAAGGCTTTGTTGCATGGGAACGCCCACCCTGCATACATCATACCTGACGCAGGTATGATGTGACACAGGGCTTCATAAGGTCACGCATATGCCTAGATGCATCACTTTGTAAATGCAGTGCAATGTGGTGCAAGATTCACGCTGGTCAAGAAAATGATGCACTGGTGGGGTTTAACTGTCAGAAGGGGCTCATGAATAAGCCTCCCTGTGTTTTTCCCCCATGTTGGCGCACAATGGCTGCAATGTACCAACGCAGGCACCCTTGCGCCATGTGCAAGGGTGACTGTGTTGCGGAGTTGATTGACATTGTGGCTCCATCTCTTCTTGAGTCGTCTGCAGGAGATTCTGGACTAGTGGAGGAAGGGAGTGAACCAGTTGGCCTTCTTGGAGTGTTGTTTGCCTGGATTTTCTTGAGGGGTGCCAGGGTGTCAGTGCAGTTAGAGATCCATCGGTGGAGGAAGTGCTCTCCGGCATTGGTGTCTGTAAGTGCTGGTGGAGTGGTGGTGCTCAGGGAGTTGACGAGAAGTTCTTTTGTGTCCTTGATCTAGCTGCAATGGGGAGCGGCCAATGATGGCGGTGGTGTACAGTGGGTGTGGGGAAGGTGTGATGTATACAACGATCCAATGATGGACGGTCCAGGAGAGTTTCATGGTGTGGCTGCAGTTGAATGTTCCTGCTCACGGAGAAGACGGGGTTGAGCATGTATCTGGCTATGTGGCTTGGTGAAGTGACTGGCTGCTTTAGTCCCATGTTGCGAGATTCTCCTGGAGGGTGGTGGTCTTCTGGTCACTGGGGTTGTCCAGGTGGATGTTGAGGTCTCCGAGTAGGATGTAGTCGGTGGATGCAAGAGCCTGGGGTGTGATGAGGTCTACAATAGCATCGGTGAATGGGGGGTCGTGGGCCGGTGGGCATGTAGACGAGGGTGACTGCTGAGGGTGGTGCTGGGCTTGGTCCATATCTGGAAGTGGAGGTGTTCCATGGTCGCCGTTGGGTCATTAGAGTGCGAGGTCAGTCAGAATGTGCTTTTGTAGACAATGACAATGCCTTCTCCTGTGTGGTCAGGGTGGTCCCTGCGGGTGATGTTGTAGCCGTTGGGGATGGCGATAGCGATGTCCGGTCTGGAGCAAAGGTTGGTCCAGGTTTACGTGAAGAAGGCGATGTCTGAAGAGTTGACGTCGAGGAGGTTCCAGCTTTCTGTGACGTGTTTGCGGAGGGACCACACGTTGAGAAGGATGCACTTGAGCCGGTCAAGTGCGCTTTTGGTTAGCTGGGCGGCGAAATGCGTTGGTGTGTTGATGTTGCAGAAAGCGTGTTTTCAGTTTTTGCAGGTGAAGGGTGCAAGGGTATTCTTTGGTGATTCTAGATGGCAGGTGGCGTGGCATACAGGGTTAAGGGTGAGGAGGGTGCTGGCGTCATAGTGGTGTAGTGTCCAGGAGTCAGGCTCCCTAGCTCTGGACGCGGTCCATGCACAGATGGCGCAGACGGGCTTGCCATTGGCGCAGCAGTGGCCTACCCACTGCGCATGCCCACACAGCGGCCGCCATTAAGTAGTGCTCTGGGAGGCTGGACGGCTGGATGGTAGGAAATGCGGCAAAGGACACTGGAGGACCAGGCCTGCGGGGGTTTGCAGTATCAATGAGGGAGAGGACAGGGGAAAGGAACTGTAAAAAGCATATGAAAGACAAAGCCAAACAAAGCAAAGAAAAAAGAACAAAGCCAAAGGTAGAAAACAATGGAGAAGAGCAGAAAGAGGGACAGGGACAGCAGAGAAGAGGGACAGGAGGGCAGTGAAACAGAAGAGCAGTGACACACTACCACTGGACCACCATCGAGGAGGCTCAGGTGGAGCCTGCAGGGGAGGAGGGCCTCAAACACCTGACCTCCAGGTCAAAGGAACCAGCAGGAGCAGATGGGGACAGCAGCAGCAGCTACCAGACGGTGCTGCGCTGTGGGAAGAGCAAGTCCACTAAGGGCTAGTCCTCCATACAATCACTACCAGGGGGCGAGGAAAGGTAGCACCACCCGGTTGCCTCTTCCGATCTAACAATGGCGACCAGATTCCATGTTTCCCAGTTCTCTAGTGAGTAATGGTGGATCAAGAGGCATACCCAACGGCCTCGGCCCAAACTGGCCTCTGTGCCTGTGGCACCTGCTGCCAACAATGGCCGATCTCAGCAACTTGAGCCAGTTAGTTGGGTCCCCCACCAGTCTTGTGCAGTGTCCTCAGCAATGTGCATCCTATCCAGTGCAGGGATTGCTCAGGGCACAGTGTGCATGACCCACAGGTGCTAGGCCTGGGCCCGACATGACTCCCAGGCCTCCTCTGCTCCCCATCCCACCTTCTCCTCAACTGGACATCAACACCAGTGCTCAATACACCGCACTCTCTACAAAATCTTTGACTCAGCCAGCAGCCTTGGCACAGCAGTCGCCGCCAAGTCCGCTGGGGAACCTCACGATTTAGGTGAAGCAACTGGGCCCCCTAAGGCATGAAGTTACTGCACTGCACTCCCACCACACAACTCTGGCGCAGCTTAGGGGCCTCACCCTCTACAGCATTTGGGCAACACCAGATCCTCCAGCCTGTGATTCAGAGAGGCATGGCCCACCATTATCAATCTCCTGCATGCACCCCAGTGTAGTGGTGGCATGTGTTATGCGATGCAGACCTCCCTATGTTGGTGCGCAGGAGCGCCTCTACCGATCACAGCTCCAAAGGGGCGCCGGCTGTCTTCTCACACAGGTCAGCCACGTGTCTCCATGCGACCTGCCAGTCTTCATCACCAGGTAAGGGCAACCGCAGATGCTTAAATGTCTACCGCTATGGCCCAAGGGCTTGGTCCCAATGTGGCCTGCCTCCACCACCTGTCCGCAGCAATTCCACAGCTTCCCACTACAGGCCTCCGACGCAGTCCCAGTGAGGCCTCTGGGCCCAGCTGCCATGGTGTTGCAAGGAAAGCTCTATGGAAAGTGATGCATCACTGGTTTTTCCCATCGATGCGCCTCTTTACAAAAATGGAGCCCTGAATCTGCATTTCCTCTTCCCCTGAGACTCAGGCTGGTCATCTTGGCTGTTGGGGGAATAGGAGGGGGGGTTGTTTACCTGTACTGAACTTTGCCATGGCAGCTCCATTCTGCATTCTATTGTTTTTATTTTATTTTTATCATTGGTGGTGGATTTATAGGCTATTTTTGCCTCTATTGGCAGAAAAGGGATGTTGGGCTGACTAATGTGAGCTTTTGCCTCTAATTGGCCTTTTGTCACTATTCTCTCGCTAACGGCAAACATTTTATCGCCTTGACGCTAGTGTTAGCGGCAGTGTTCACCGTGCATTGTTGATACTGGGCCCCCTAAGGCATGAAGTTACTGCACTGCACTCCCACCACACAACTCTGGCGCAGCTTAGGGGCCTCACCCTCTACAGCATTTGGGCAACACCAGATCCTCCAGCCTGTGATTCAGAGAGGCATGGCCCACCATTATCAATCTCCTGAATGCACCCCAGTGTAGTGGTGGCATGTGTTATGCGATGCAGACCTCCCTATGTTGGTGCGCAGGAGCGCCTCTACCGATCACAGCTGCAAAGGGGCGCCGGCTGTCTTCTCACACAGGTCAGCCACGTGTCTCCATGCAACCTGCCAGTCTTCATCACCAGGTAAGGGCAATCGCAGATGCTTCAATGTCTACCGCTATGGCCCAAGGGCTTGGTCCCAATGCGGCCTGCCTCCACCACCTGTCCGCAGCAATTCCACAGCTTCCCACTACAGGCCTCCAACGCAGTCCCAGTGAGGCCTCTGGGCCCAGCTGCCATGGTGTTGCAAGGAAAGCTCTATGGAAAGTGATGCATCACTGGTTTTTCCCATCGATGCGCCTCTTTACAAAAATGGAGCCCTGAATCTGCATTTCCTCTTCCCCTGAGACTCAGGCTGGTCATCTTGGCTGTTGGGGGAATAGGGGGGGGGTTGTTTACCTGTACTGAACTTTGCCATGGCAGCTCCATTCTGCATTCTATTGTTTTTATTTTATTTTTATCATTGGTGGTGGATTTATAGGCTATTTTTGCCTCTATTGGCAGAAAAGGGATGTTGGGCTGACTAACGTGAGCTTTTGCCTCTAATTGGCCTTTTGTCACTATTCTCTCGCTAACGGCAAACATTTTATCGCCTTGACGCTAGTGTTAGCGGCAGAGTTCACCGTGCCTAGTTGATACTATCACCATTTAGCTACGTATTGTAAATACGTCTGTACCAAGGCGATAGTTTTCAGCGATAGGCAGCGTTATGAAAATTTCCGCTGGCTAATACTAACACTAGTTAGCAGCAATTCTTTTAGATGTACCCCCCACTCTTTTGACAATGCACACACCCTTGCACTATGGTGGAACAGTGTGTGCATTGGCACATAGCAGCCAAAGGTGCACCTGCGCTGGTACAGAGAGAAAATGAGCCATGTTAAATAGATATGGCCCCTTTTTTCTCTCTCTCATTGACAAAAGGCAGCACAGAAACTTTGGTTGCTGCCCTTCGATGTGTTAAATAGTAGTAAATCTGGGCCCCAATGCTCATATATAGCTTGCACCAACATCTTTCGCATCCAAACATGCATACACTTGTATTCCCCATGGGCAAGGATTCATTACTTCTGGCCACACTAATGGCAGCAATGTGCTAAGTAATTAGAAAAGACATTTAAAAAACATCTGCAATCAATTTAAAATCTGCCGCCAGAAACACTCTAGATTCACAACCTGATCCAGGAGAAGATAGTCTATATCCAGTGGTGTTGTTGGCCCCATACAGTATGTTTCTGATGGGCTGCTACGGTAACTAGTCACAATATCGAAAAAAAATATCGACTGAACAGAATATCGAGTTTTTTATATAGAATGGACAGAATATCCAATTGCAAAAATATAGTGGTGCAGAATACCGAAATGCAGGTAAGAAATATCGATTTCCTTAAAATCGAAGTTAGTAATATCGATTTATTTTTAGTGTTTTAAGTGTTAGTATATGTGTTAAAAGTATGTATTATTTTTGTAATGTGTGTTAGAATTTTGTAAAAGTAATGAATTTTATGTTAATTAATTTTTTTGTAATTTAATTCCTTAGCAGGTTGTGGGTTTATAGGGGAATAGGGGGGAAAGTAATTTAATTATAATATACATTTTTAGCATTATTTAGAATTAATTAATTATATGTTAAAAAGTTTTTTGCGTAATGTAATTCTGTAGCGGGTTATGGGTTTATAGAGGAATAGGGTGGGAAGTAACTTAATTGAAATTAATTAATTTATTATTTTTTTACATAATGAATTAATATTTAATACGTTATATTGTTAATTAAGTAATTTAATGTATTATTAAGTAATTAATAATTGATTAATACCAATCAACAATGAATTTGTTAATTATATTAATGTGGGATTTTTTACAAAATTAATTAGAAATTAATTAGATATTAATTATTAACAATTAATTTGTAAATATTTTAATTAATTATATTATTAATTCTTATTAGTTAATTAATTAATTGTTAAAATTATCTTAAATGTAAAATATATTATCACAGGGATAGAAATTTTCTGTAAAAACAAGGAAGGGAGATTAATCCATGTTGTTTGAATCATTACCTATTGTATCTTGTGGGAGCAAACCCTGAACCCCAAAATGTTTGACACCCCAAATTGTTACTTAAAGAGATACTGCTCCAACACCCTTGATGTAGCATTAAAGAACACCCTGCTCATCACCAGACCCAGCATTATATTAACAGAGTAATACAATAGTAACTGGGACCACTCAATAATTGAGTTCTAGATCATGGCAAAGTTAAAGAAAGTATTACAAAATATCAATCAAGTGATAAAAGTGAAAAATGCAAACGATGCCAATTTTTTGAAGTTCCAAATGAGCAGCAAACATCATCAAGACAGCATCTCCAATGGAAAGGTATGTCATCTAATTCTCTGATATAAACTGGGCAGAGTTTCAGGAGGAAAATAATAAATGCCTGGCTCACCCTCAAAACTGAAGTGGTATTATACACATTTTATGAATAGGTAATAAGCAAAAACAGCAAATCCAGCGTGGTATGATTAGTGATAACACATATCAGACAAATCAGAAGTAAGATTGTCATAATAAAGCACATAACACTAACCCAATTTTAAGATAGGATTCAAGCAACTTCTGCTTTCTTGCTGTTTTGAGATGCACAACACAATATGATACATTTTTCAAACAATAAAACATACACCATTGTATTCTACCATGACTACACTAGAACTACTGTGGTTATATTCTTGGGATTGCAACATTTAGTACACAAAGAAAGTTTCACTCACAATGCACATACTCTAAGGAAAATAGCCAGTTATGTCACAGTGTTCTGTGCTTTGTGAAGACTGTAGGGAGAGAAGACACACTGGTGGACATTGTTTGGGAAGGAAAATGTGCAGGAGCAAGATAAACAGAACATCAGAACATCATCCATATTAATAAAAATGCTGTCTTCTAAAATATAACACATTAATAAACACACGTCTAAAGGACACAATAAAATTGTTTTAATTGCAATATTAATAATTCCTCAATTATGATTAGATTCACCATACAAAATCATAAGATCAAAAAATAATTTGTCACCCATAATTGTGCATTGAAAAAAGTTATACCATGAATATCATAACCCTGAAAATATTGTTGACTGCAGTTGTTTGTTTATGAAGCATTTCAGTGTCTTGGTATTAAGATTTCATTCTGATATCCTTTCTAAATTTTGCACAGGTTTTCTAGGGTAATAGCCAAATCGGTAGAATCATTTAGGGTTCTTCTGGAGAATACGCTGGTTGCAATTGTTGAGAAAACAGGATAAGTTATTTCCCAAAACAATCACACAAATTATGTTGCTGTAAACGTTTCATAGCTGAACAGAGAAGTGGTTCATGCTCCAGCATTTTTTTCACATTTTGGTAGCCTTTACCTACATCAGTAAAGTTTCAGTTTTGGATGCATTGTGACATCGAACAAATAATTGTGTTTCATTTGCCATTCCATTTTGTTGCCATAATATAGTAGTTATAGTATTTCGATATATTATCTATATTGCATTTTAAAGTGATGGTAGTATTTGTTTAATATTTGTTACAACTATATTTAATGTGGACTTTTGAAGAATTGCACATAAAGCTTGATTTTAATGAAAATAACATCCTTTTATTTCTGTGTGAGGATACATTTTAAGGACTGTGTGCATCATTGGTTCTTAAAAACCCTACTTTTTGTGGGTTGTAATTTTTCATTTTTAACTGTCAGTAATCCTAATATGCGGTTCTCTGATTATTGGACTAGAGTGTTTTTATCTGTGTAATGGATGGAGGACAGGATTAAAAAATGCCATCTATTAGCCTGATATTGTATTGTGTTAACGTTAGAGTGTGTTGAACTATGCTGCAAAAATATAATTCTTTTTTTATTATTTTCATTAACATAGATAATTAAAATTCCATGTGTGTGGGGCTATATTGGGGCTCTTATGAATTGTCTCTGGTTCTTCTGGTTGTAGTAATTAGTGTATTTAAATAAGGGGCAGCTGTTCCATTACTTTCATATTAATGTCAGGATCGTATGGTTTTAAAACTGTTGATGCTGAAGTGTTAGAGGTTGCTTCTTCCACTTCTTGTGATTTATGATGCATTTGTTCCTCAGCTATGCTAAGTGGGTGATTGTCCTATTTCATATCCTCAAAATTAAAATGTATGGTAATTTCTAGACCATACCAGCTGTTAGACTATTTACTGCACTTCAGGTGGGTTCTTTCGTTGACACTGCTTTCTTCATTGTATGTCTAACCCATATTGCTTAGTAAGAGTTCCTTTCTGTGAAGTTGTGTAGGTAGCTATATTGGACATTTTGGAATCTGTGAATGATATAAATTTGAAAAATATAAATATGAATGTAACTTATTTAATGTAATATTGTTTTAAGTCTTATAAGGTAAAGTTAATAATTTGTGAAATTTTCCTTTCACACATCCTTTCTTCTTATTTTTTAATGTGTTCTTGATTTGCGCAGTTGTCACAGCGGTTTTCAGTTTTTTAGATTGGTTTCACATTTAGTTCTGTATTGGAAATATTTGGATAAAAATACATTTAATGACTTTTGTTCTGATTATTTTTCTTTTCTGTAACAGTTTGGTTTCAAGTACGTTTTTACTATCTTTCAGGATGCAATGTATAGTGAGGTTCCATAATGACTTGCACTTTGGTAAAGTGATGGTCTCCTTTGCTGTGGCCAAGCTGTGCAGCTATTAGTGTGTTTAGCCTGCTCTGTAACTACACTCTAGTTATATTAATTCAGTTTTTTTCACTTGTTAACCATTTTTATTATGAATTTCATTGGTTCAAGATTCAGTTAGATATTTGTTTTTGGGTAGTACCATAAATGAAAGAAGGCCAGTCGGAGCCGGCTTGTAATTTCAAAGGGCGAGCCTTTCCGCCCTGGGATTACGATGCATGGTTCCTGACATGGTTTCCATGACGGCCTCTCCGACATAGAAACTATGTCCAAAAGCGTGTTTGGGGGCCCCCAGCAGGGCACCCTTGTGCTTTCGGCCTCCGGTTGGGGACTGGGGGTTGATCCCTGCACCCCATAGCAGGCACCTTTAAGTGCCTGCCATGGGGTACAGGGATGAACACCTCCCATTTCTCAATGGGAGTTTGTGTTATGGCCGGTTTACAGCCCTAACACGAGCAACCATTGAGAAAGGGGTGTATGCGACCGAACAGTGTTCGGTCGCATTGTAATAAGGCGGTTAGCCGTTGGGACCACCTATTGGAGGTCATTCGGTCCCAGGACTGAGATGGTGTCAGTGGGACGCAAGTCCACCCAACTTTGGAATCAGGCCCTGAGTGTGTGAGGCCTTTATTGCACTACCTCACCACAGGCCTGACCGTTTGCATTGTATTGCACCACTGCATGTGTGATTCTGTGCATTATATGGGATACGGTACTACCAGGTGTAATGTATAACGAGACTGTAAGCGTTTGGAGGTTCATGACCATGAACATGAACAAAGCCAATTGGCTTTATAAAATCACAGCACTCCAACGTGACATCCATTACTTCAACCCCAACAGTTTAAGCGCTCTCGATAAATCTGGTTGTAAAACACATCTTCTGTTTCAAATATATATTTTGCTACAGTTCCTCTTGGTTAAGAGGTAGTGGAAAATGGGAGGAAGTCTCAGCATTTGGGTTGTAAGTGCTACTTAAGCAGTGATGCCCTGCAGTGTGGAAGGAAATTTTACATCTTCTCAGTGAAGGTGCAAACAGGGTGGCACACTAAGTATCCACAGATAAACCCCCCTCTTGTCCCATAGACTGCCTTCTCTTTTGCGATCTGCATATCTTGGCAGCAACAGTGATGGGAGAGCCGGGGAGCAGATCGGTTGCTTCCACTGCAAAGAAGTGTGCCTGGAGAGTACAGTGAAGCAAGTCTGCCTGGCAGAGCCAATAGAGAAAGGTTTCTTCTGTCCAGAGTACCTAGTTTCCACATCTTCTTGAAGCTTGATATAGTAGCTGTGCCCCACAAAAGTCAGAGTGATTGCATTGGCAATGCCAATCTTTTTTAACTTTCCTGTATTGAAATGATGTTAACAAGTTGACTAATGTGTGTCCCATGAGAAGCTGTAGAGACGTGGTGTACCTTTTTTGGGTGTGTGAACAATCACACACTGCTGCCGGGAAGAGGAAGGCATAGAAGGAATGAAGCATGGTAGTTACTGGGTGCAAGGTGTGAGGGTAAGGCGGAATGTGGGAGGGCTGGGTGCAAGAGAAAACCTTGGAATGGAAAGTGTAGGATAGGATGCAAGTAAGGGTGCAGATTACAAGCGGATGGGAAGTGTAGGATTCTAAAGTACAAGCGGTTCACACTTTTCAAGAGTGTGGGAAGCACAGGGTGCAAGGGGGTGTGATGTATTCAGGGTATATACTGAAAGGTGGAAGGGAACGATGGGTTAAAGGGGTGGAGAGGATAGAGTATGAAGAGATGAGGGGTTGGGGAGGGCAAAATGCAATGAGTGGGATGGGAAAAGCAGGTAGAGATCATCCGCCCGAACCGAAGGTTTTGTGGATGCCCAACGGACAACATATTTCTAACAGAAGTAAACAGAGGGGCAGATGTCACCTTCCAAGACATGGCAATACGTCATTTTGTTAGTACAAGTGCTAGATCCTGAAGCCCCCTTTTTTGTTTTGTTTGTTTCGTTACTATCCCAGAATGAAGAAGGTAGAGCATAGAGTCATGTGGCAAAATGGAGGCAGTGACATCTGATATACAGGGGGTTATAGTTTACCAGAGACAGATCCTTCCAAAGCTTAGGGCCGTAAAGCGCAAATGCCCTTGTGCCCTGGCGTGATGTTCATCAATGGTGTCATCAGTAATGTCACTGACTATGACATGAGTGATGTAATATGTGAGGTCATAAGCAGTGCATTGCAGGTGCATAGTTATATTTAGCTCAGGTAACTATAACTGCTGAATTTGTTTTTTTCAGTGAATTTCTAAGGTTTTTTCAAATTTATTTCCTAACTATAACGTCCCTGTAACCTTTGTTTTTTCCAGTGAATTTCTAAGGTTTTTTAAAAATTGTATTTCCTAAATAAAACTAACGTTTGACAGTGAGTGTGTGAGTGAGTGCATGAGTGTCTCAGTAAGTTTGTGAGTGGGTCTGTGAGTGGGTGTGTGAGTGTCTGAGTGCTCCCTGCTTTGTCCTCTTCTGTTCGTTCACTGCTCACTTTCACCCTTTTTCTGCTCACTTCTGACATTTATTTTGCCTGTTTCTGCTCATTGCTAACCTTTATTCAGCCTCTTACTGGTCATTTGTCACTTTTTATTTTAGATTAGTTTGTCTCTTTTTGCTCCTTCATGACCTTTATTTTGCTCTTTCTGCTCATTTCTCATCTTTATCAGATCGTTATGAGACCTTGATCAGACCTTTAATTTGCCTCTTTCGCTCATTACTGATCCCTATTTTGTCTCTTTCTGCTAGTTTCTGACCTTTATTTTTCTTCTTTCTGCTAATTTCTGATCTCTTTATTGCTATTTTTCCGCTGTTTGATGATTCTGCCTCTTACTGCTCCCTTCTGCCTCTTTCCGTTCATTTCTCACCTTCATCTTGTCTCTTTCTGCTTGTTGCTGACCTTTTTTCTGCCTCGTTTATGACCTTTATTCTGCCTTTTCCGGATCATTTCTGACCTCTATTTTGCCTCTTTCTGCTAGTTTATGACCTTTATTCAGACTTTTTCTGCTCATTTTCTCATCTTATTTTGGCTTTTTCTTTACATTGCTGACCTTCAAGTTGCCTTTTCTGCTTGTTTCTTACCTTTATATTGTCTCTTTCTGCTTGTTTCTGAACATTATTCTGCCTCTTTCTGCTTGTTTCCCACCTTTATCTTGCCTCTTCGTGCTTGTTTCTCACCTCTATTCATTCTCTTTCTGCTCATTGCTGACCCTGCAGGAGCCAGCTTTGTTCTCACAGACAGGGAGTTGCTAAACATGCAGCTCCCTGTCTATGAGAGCAATGCAGAAAAATAGACGAAACCTCCACTTCCAGCAAACAAGAGCATTTTTGTCAGCTCCTGCTTGCTGGATGCTTAGGGCCTTATTATGAGTCTGGTGGTTCATGGACAGCCAGACTCACGGGGTGAAGTGGTGGTGGTCCAACCACTTCCCAACCGGTGGTCCGACTGCCATGTTATAAGTTTGGCTATCAGACCGCCATTTGACCACTGCAACCACCAGGAAACCACACTCCCTGGTGGTAGCACGGTGGTCACTGGCTCACAATATGCTAGTGGTGCTACTGTAGCACCACCATGCATATTTTGAGTTTCCGGACCGCCATCCTTACATGGTGATCAACACCACCATGTGAAAGCTGGTAGTGAGGAAATAAAGGGAGCCCTGCAGGGCCCCCCGAACCCCATGCAGGTGGGTGCATGAAGGGGGGCACAGTCCATACCGTGCTGGAACGAGCTGTAGCTGTCCCACAGTGAGGTAGTATTAAAGGCTCGTTGAGCCTTTTTGCTGCACCGCCATGGGACAGCCATGCTAACCGCTCAAAAATGATTTGTATCGTAATCTGGCGATTGGGCAGAGTTCGGGTTTGGCAGTGCGGGAGCAGACCAATGGTGATCCACCCTGCTCCCTCACCGGCAAACTCGTAATAAAGCCCTTAGTCTTGTCCTAACTTGGTATGAGCTGTCAAAGCTCCTGTCAAATCACAGCAAACAGCTTTGTTGAGTGGGAAGTGTTCGGTTTTTGGGGTACGGGAGCAGGGTGGTGGTGAACCACACTGATCTCTCACCGCTAAGCTCGTAATAAGGCCCTTAGTGTTTGCTCTGACTTGGTGGGACCTGTCAAAGCTCCTGCCAAGTCACAACAAACAGGTATGTCCCGGGGAGCCCTCCCCCGGGACATACCAGGTGCCAGCCTGGGAGGGAGGGGGTGGTAGTCCCTATGCCTATTATTGGGTCCAGGAGGGAGGCCATCTGATCTGTGACCATGGGCCGGCCGTTGGAAGGTGTTGATCACCATGGCCATATATGGCCCAGGAGGGGGCCGCACGCCCCCATTCCCAGTTTGAATTTCATTTTAGGCCCCGGGGAAGGGGCTGTCCTCAGGGCACGGATGGGGGCTCACACGGCCCCCTATTGCAATGGGTGTCCATGGGCACACACGGCCCCCCATTACTTTCAATTTAGTCCTGGGAGGTGGTAGGCCCTGGGGCTTGACCTGCCCCTGGGGGCTTGAAACCAAAGTCCCAGAAAGGTGGTGGTCCCCGGGGCTCAAAACAGCTCAGAAGTCTGGTGTGTGTGACCCGCTCCACTATATTAAAAAAGCCTGAGGGAGGTGGTGGTCCTCAGGGCTTAACAGAGCATCAGGAGAGGGCCCGTGCACCCCCCTCCTGTTATTAATCCCGCATGCCTACAGGATCTGGCCCACCCAGAGGCTAAATAGTAGAGAAGTGCAGGAGCCCATGCTTCTTTTCTCTTCTGAATTTTTCAGCGGGAGCCATGGATCCAGCCCAAATCCTTACAAAAAAGTTTACAAAATGTTTTTTTCCCCAGGTGGGGTACCTGCGGGACCCACTCAAGATGCCTAATGTGTCAGGGTATTCCTCCCCTACACCCTTCTCTTTTTTTGTCATTTTTTGTGTGGGACTCAGCTGAATCCGAGTTCCAAGCTGGCTAACAGCACTTCCTGATTGAAGTGTTGGTAGCCAATCACATTTCAGCACAGGGACTGTCGGATCCTTGGAGGATCCGAGTCCCTATATATACAAATTAGTTTTTTTTTTATTTCTCAAAAACTACTGAACAGATTTACACCAGATAACAAAGTGTTCTTTCTGGGCCAAGAGCTATCTTTATGACAAATTTGGTGTAATTCCGTCCAGCTATTCAGGCTTTAGTCATGACAAAAATTTCTATGGGAATGACACTCCCTTTTTCTGGTCCCCCTGCTTGACAGATTGCCTGAAACTTTCCAAACACAACAAGAATCACAAGGGCACTTTTTAAGAAAATTTCATGAAGATTTGTCAACCGGTGCCAAAGATATAGCCAAGTCAAAAAACACTTTTCCTAGGGAAACATGGTCCTGGCTATAACTACCTACTGGGAACCGAAAAAAGGGGTTATACTTACCTGTAAAAAACATACATTTTCGAGGTAAAGTCATTGCGAAAACATTTGTTGTAATGACGCTGTTGTGGTTCCAGCAACGTTGTAAAGACATTTGTGGTAAATGCCCTTGTTATCCCATCATACAACCGCTTTTTATATTTGAAAGTGCTTCTTTATTGATTGGAGAACTTGTTTGTCTGGTTGTATGGATGGGTAAATGAGTCAATGGAGTGATATATGGGTAGTTGAACGGGTGAACGCCTGGGAGAAATCACACATGGGTGAAAGGATCAATGAGTGCATAGATGAATGAGTGAATAGCATCAGTAGTAGTAGACATCAGACTTCTTCAGCTGGAGGAACAATAGCATCCTGACCTCAGCTATCCATGCACTCACTCATCATCTTTTATACTCATCCATACATTTATTAACTTTACACACTCACGCATTTATCCAGTGGCATCGCCAATGCATTTACTCACCTATTCATCCATCCACTAACACCGTAATTCATCTATACGTTCATGCCCTTAGTCATTCACTCACTCTTTCGTCGGTTCGTTTACTCATCCGTTTTCCTCCTTTTGACTCATTCCAACATTTACCCACATGCTGCTCATCACAACATACGTGACATCGCTAATCAGTGTACTTTCATGAAAAGGCTAATTGGCTTTAGTACAGCCTTTAAGAAGATAGAGCTTCAAATAAAGTTTAAGTTATCACAGAACAAAATCTTTAAGTGATTCCACACGAAATAACAGTATAAGACAATATCATTGTTAGGACTTAGAAAAAACTTTACTGCAGACATCGCAGTCTCTTTCAATATGGCTCAGCTTGCTGCATTGCAAAGTGACAAGCTGCAGACCTACTCACTATACATTGCTGCATTGTGTGTTGTGATTAAGGCTCACAAGCCAGGACTCTGTGCAATTTGCTTCCGCGCTCTGGGAGCCTGTGGGAGCGAAAGAACCTGCCACATTAATCTAAACATACGCCTTGAACCAGAGCAGAGAGATAGCGCTTGTCAAAGAATGCGCTGCAAGCCTCTCAATAGTGTGTCTCTCTTGGGGACAAAATACCTTTTCACGCACCCTCCCTGGCGCAGTGCAATTAATCATTGTGCATCCCCATATTATGATTTATCTGCAGAGCAGGGCGCATTGTTGGCAATTTAAGAGTACAATATTATGCTTTGAACCTTTTTTTTTACAGCTGTGTCTTTCTTAAAGGCACATCTGGATGTTGTTTGGAACATGTTTGTGTTATGCCTGTTTCTTCATGAAAATCCTCATTAAACATGAACTAATGTGAACATTCCCCATATAGGAATCAGGCAGTAGTAATTTGCTAACTAAGGTGGCAACCAATCCCCTCATTTTCTTAAAGTTTTCCGCTGGACCCTACCCACGAAAAAACAGTCTCAATTTACTAACCAATATAAAAGCCAAGCGAGCAGAGCTAAATTGAACGGCAATTCACGGCCGCCCGCACAGCCTTTAGTAAGGGACCTCATTCCATAAAGTGAGCAATGGCTTTGGGCTACTGGTGCCTGACGACGGGGTTGCGCTATTTTACCATCTTAGAAAGAGGTGAATGGCTGCTTGTTACAGGAACGTCCAACGAATCTACTGCTTTTGGCTTAAAATAAGGCATAGCTTGCTGTCTTATCTAAAGAAAACAACAGAATGTACCACAATAACATAAAAGCAAGAAAACAGCACAATTACATCATAAGTGGGCACATCACAATAAAACAGTCAAACAGAATGGAACAAAACAACCACAGTACAACACAACAAAATCCCATTGCCAATAATGCAGAACATATGCACAACAGCACAAAAAACGTAACAAAAGCACAACCACCACAATAAATACTTCACAACTATGATGCTCAAAAGTCTTTGTCACAAATTACCAGCGCCAGAATTTGTTTTGATGATAGAGTGGTAAAAGGCGTTTAGAGCAAGCAACGCCTTAATAGCGCCAGTCACAGATGTGTTGTGTTCTTGCCCCAATAGTTTCAGGCATTCAGTGAGTGTTTTCCAATACTGTCAAAGGTCAGTCAAAGGGGCAATACTTGTTAGGGATGGACCTCCAGCAGCAGTGAACGACCAGGAAAGACAGGACGTGGATGCTGAGTGGTCGCACCCTGCTCCAAGCCCTGAGTGGTGGCCGAAACATGTTTCTGCTAGTGAGCAGGTAACCTCGTTCGCCCTTTCTGTTAAACTTCAACAGCTTTCTACTTCCCAAGGCCAGCAAAGTCAAAGAAAGTTACGTGAAATTGCAAGATGCTCTTCTTCACATATCAAAATTTTGTGTCGAATATTACAACATAGAAATTGCTTCCATGTAGCTTCTACAGTAAGAATTACTTTCCCTGGATTTTAATTATGATTATTCTCTGCTCTTCCATTGGTAGCAATGGTCAATGCAGCAGGTAAATGCAAAGAAAAGTATGTGTCGTCAAACAGCACCAAACAACAAAGTCATAAAGACAACAAAATAAAATCTCAAAATCAATTTAGAAAAATTAAGAAAACGGTATTAAGCAAAACATTTCTATAATTGTTAAAATCGCTTAAGGGGAAATAGGGATATGTATTTTTAAGTGTTATTACATAGGGTCAAAATAAGCTCTTCAGTACAATGAAGATGTAAAACTGCTTAAAGTCTATGTATCTTACCCCAAAAAGGCAAATAGATGATGTTCTTGAACAAGAAAAAAAGAATGGAAAAAATGTTTGTAAACTTTTATACATCCAGGGATAGTGGGAAGTTAAGAACAGTCAACCATCTTTCACACTAGTAACCTCCAATTCTTACACTTTTCCTAGTGTTCTTCTGTGGGACTCTAATTACATATAATACACATTGTTAAAGGTGTGACAGATCTCTCTGTTTTTGCTTTCATCTACAATCAAGAGTCTCACTATTTCTAGGTGTGGGGAAATTCCCATCTGGTCTCTTCTTCAGTCCTCAGCTTCTTAGGGCAGACTTCAGGGTCCCAGGTTATCTCCAGGCAGGGATTTAAGCCCATCCATAGCTGGAGTCAGCTGAAAAGATGTATAATTCAAATTGCTAATTGTCTATGTATTGCTGCAGTAACGTGATAGAAATATGCATTCATGCCATGCTTTAACATCTTTTTGGTAATGCCATACATTAATCTAGTTCACTTTTGTACCAGCATTGTATGCCACTTTATTGTCTGTTGATTGATTTGTGTGGTCTTTCATGTAAGGACCTTCCACTTTTCAAAATCCATTTCTGTATCCTCCCTTAGCCAATTACGAAGCTGCTGTCACCAGCATGACATCAGTGTCATGATTGGTTTGAGCAGCCTGGTTCGGCGCTCAGAAAGGGAGTGGGCGCCTGTGCATGTCCTTCACCAAGGCTGTGCAATACAGCTGGGTGGAGAACATGCTAAGTGCTCATGACCGTTTGGCTGGCCCAAGACAGCTGGCCAAACCGTCATGTGCACTTAAGAGCACCAACCATTCCTCCCTCTGCAGGTGTTTGAATAAAAATCATGTTTTTATTTGTTTTACGTAAGTTAGCATTCGAGGCGGCATTTTTATGTTCCGGCACCGTTTTGTATCATGATCGAAACTAATTCTCTGCCATTTCTGAGAAACGGCCTTCTCTAGATTATGTTTCTTCGGAGCTGAGTTCTGCCACATTAATGAATGCCATGTTCCTATTAGCGCATACCTTTCCTTTAGATGTAAGACCTCTCCCACTTGTCTAGTGGCGGGCGCAGAAAGGATGGCCTTGACTGATAGATAATGTGTGCCATACTTCAGAACTGAAACTTACTCCTTTGTAATGTACTGTCCAGCTGCAGTTTTCTGGAAAATTCCATGGTGGGCGTGTTTTTATTGATTCTGAAATGTTCACAATGTATCGTTATGCTTGCTGAAGTCAGACTCTCTTTGCAGCACTCTTAGCTACTGGGCAGACAGGGCTCCGCTCTGAGAGAGCTTTGAATAAACTGTTATTGGTTTGTGTGCTCTACTGTCTGACCGACTATTCATTTCGTAGGAGGCAGAGAGGTGGTCGTGAGTGACCTGAGTGACCCGATCGTGCCACTTCCTTCAGTTTGCACCTGAACAGGGACTCCTTTAGGTGAGTGGTCCTTCCCCTTCCGCGGACCGGGGGGAGGTTGAGGGTATCCTTGGGTCGGATCAGGGATCCCTGCATGAAGAGTTTCTGATACTCGCAGCTGCCCCTTCTGTCTGGCCGATCGGTGCATCGCCCAGTGGTCATCACAACTGGAGTCCTGGATCTGACCGTTTGGTCTAAAGAGTCGGCAGTGGGGAACAGATTCGTTTTGACCTGCAGATATCAGGTGAGTTTGTTTTGGTTCTTTGTGGATATGGTACCATTTTGGTTTGTATTTGGTATGATCTAAGGACCGCCTTTCGGATAAAAGGAATTGCAATTGTTTTGCTAGGCACAGAATAATGGATTTGTTTTTTTTTAGAATGCCTAGATTAAGTAAATTGTTTGCCTTGTGCTGTCGTTGTTGCTCCACTGATGCTCGATTGGAAGAAAGTCAGCCAGCGCCTCCAGAAGGCACGCCTAATTTTGAATGTATGTGAAGAATGGTCCTGGCCCTATTATGATGAGCACATTATGGCACAAATATGCGGGGACAATGCCGAATTGCAGTGGCCGTTGATGGGCACTTTTGATGAACAGAAGATTGAGTATTTACAAGAACAGTTGTTTAAGAAACGAAGTATGCTGAGGAAAACAAAGGTCCCATGCAATTTGATTTAGAAGCAATATCACAATTTTACTAATAAAAATTGAGAAGAATAAATATATCAATGAAAAAATAAGATTTAATAAACAATTAAATTGAATGCAAAAAATACAAGAAGAGTGAGTGAGCAAACCGTGACTGGGCAGAGGGAAATCAGCCGATTTTCTTACCACAGGCAAGTGACTTAAAACGGTGACTTTTCAATAAGCGAGCATGTAAATAAGCAAAAAGTCACAATCTGTATTACATCTCATACTCCACAATTAGATACAAATTTTGGTATAGAGTTGAAGATGTGTGTGTCACACACATGCCTGTGCAAAGGAAATCGGTTGAATTCCCTATGCCCTGTCACAGATTGCTCACTCACTCTTCTTGTATTTTTTCCTTCAATTTAATTGTTTATTAAATCTTATTTTTTCATTGATATATTTATACCTCCCAATTTTTATTACTAAAATTGTGATATCTGTTCTAAATCAAATTGCATGGGACCTTTGTTTTCCTCAGAGTACATTTACCCTTGGTCCTATCAGACTTCTAGGGTCGCCTTGTTCCTTTTTTTGTAAGAAAAGAAGGGGAATATCAGCAACAACCGGCGATAAATATCGCTAAGCGCACTTAGCGCTAGGATAATTATCACCGGCTATTGCTGGTTGATATCGCAGAGATAGTGTGCTATCAGCAATGCTTATCTCGATTGCAATAAATAAACCAGCGATAGTTAAAAAAAGGTGCGATTATCGCCGGAAATCCAGCGATAAACGCACAGGGACAGGGGTTACCTTGTTGATAGGGCTGGGTGGTCTCAGCCCTATAATCCACCACCCATTTGCTAACATTGTTTAGTCAAAGAAAAAGCAGGTGTAAAGAAACCTGCGATGAGTGCGGTTAGCGCTCCTTTTATTATCACTGCACAGGTTAGCGTGCAGGTTGATAATAGGAGTAAAGTCGATTAGCGACATTTTCCTAGAAATATCTCTGTGTTACGCCCACTTTGCATCTCATTAGCGATGCAAAGCTGGGCATTGTTGTAACGGGCGCTAAGTCAGCAAAAGACGTGATAGCGTGTCTTTGCTGATAAGGCAATGAAATTATCGCTGCTTTTCGCCCGAAAACGGACGCAAAACCGGCGATAATTTCATAGCGCCGACTTGATGATATGCCCCGAAGTAGGCAGTCTATGTTTGATTCCCTCAGAACGTGGCAAAAGGCAGCTAAGCAGAGAGAAATGAAAGCAGAGAAAGAGGCCCGGAAAGGGAGAATGCAGATGTTGACTCAGAAGTCTGTAGCATATGGCAGGTAAAAGCCCGAGAAGGGTATTGAAAGTGAAGTTAGAAGGTTTCGATTACATATTGACAAATCATATGTGGCACAGGAGGAAAATGATACTTTTGTGGAAGAATTGTTGGATGCCCGACCCCCGCCTCCATATGCACCGCAGAGAATCCATCCTGCCGTTCCAGTGCCTTCACAGCCTCCCGTTACAGTTGCGTCTACTGTCTCTGTCCCTGTGTCCAGTGTTGTTACATCAATGGCTGTGGTTTCGGCTCCTCCTCTTACTTCCATTTCTTTGCTGTCGATGGCAACTGTGACTGTTAGTACTCTTGCTGCGCCTATTGTTTTAGCATCCCTTTTGCCAACTCTTTCCCCTGCGACACAACCACCAGCGACGATAGTGCCTTTTACTACTGTTGCCTCTCCCACTAAAATTGTGATATTTGTTCTAAATCAAATTGCATGGGACCTTTGTTTTCCTCAGAGTACATTTACCCTTGGTCCTATCAGACTTCTAGGGTCGCCTTGTTCCTTTTTTTGTAAGAAAAGAAGGGGAATATCAGCAACAACCGGCGATAAATATCGCTAAGCGCACTTAGCGCTAGGATAATTATCACCGGCTATTGCTGGTTGATATCGCAGAGATAGTGTGCTATCAGCAATGCTTATCTCGATTGCAATAAATAAACCAGCGATAGTTAAAAAAAGGTGCGATTATCGCCGGAAATCCAGCGATAAACGCACAGGGACAGGGGTTACCTTGTTGATAGGGCTGGGTGGTCTCAGCCCTATAATCCACCACCCATTTGCTAACATTGTTTAGTCAAAGAAAAAGCAGGTGTAAAGAAACCTGCGATGAGTGCGGTTAGCGCTCCTTTTATTATCACTGCACAGGTTAGCGTGCAGGTTGATAATAGGAGTAAAGTCGATTAGCGACATTTTCCTAGAAATATCTCTGTGTTACGCCCACTTTGCATCTCATTAGCGATGCAAAGCTGGGCATTGTTGTAACGGGCGCTAAGTCAGCAAAAGACGTGATAGCGTGTCTTTGCTGATAAGGCAATGAAATTATCGCTGCTTTTCGCCCGAAAACGGACGCAAAACCGGCGATAATTTCATAGCGCCGACTTGATGATATGCCCCGAAGTAGGCAGTCTATGTTTGATTCCCTCAGAACGTGGCAAAAGGCAGCTAAGCAGAGAGAAATGAAAGCAGAGAAAGAGGCCCGGAAAGGGAGAATGCAGATGTTGACTCAGAAGTCTGTAGCATATGGCAGGTAAAAGCCCGAGAAGGGTATTGAAAGTGAAGTTAGAAGGTTTCGATTACATATTGACAAATCATATGTGGCACAGGAGGAAAATGATACTTTTGTGGAAGAATTGTTGGATGCCCGACCCCCGCCTCCATATGCACCGCAGAGAATCCATCCTGCCGTTCCAGTGCCTTCACAGCCTCCCGTTACAGTTGCGTCTACTGTCTCTGTCCCTGTGTCCAGTGTTGTTACATCAATGGCTGTGGTTTCGGCTCCTCCTCCTCCTCTTACTTCCATTTCTTTGCTGTCGATGGCAACTGTGACTGTTAGTACTCTTGCTGCGCCTATTGTTTTAGCATCCCTTTTGCCAACTCTTTCCCCTGCGACACAACCACCAGCGACGATAGTGCCTTTTACTACTGTTGCCTCTCCCACTGTGGTTTTTCATCCTCCGACATTAGTAAGTGGAGGGACGCCCGTGCGTGGATTTAGGGATAGGGATTGGACGAAGTTTAGGGAACACATGGGACCGTTAATGAGGTCTGATGTGGGAGATGAAGAGAAATAGGTAATAGCCAATCAGGCTGCGCAGTCGGCCCGTAATCCTATTTAAAGTGCGGAGGATGTTTGGGCGACTATGATAGATTTTGAGCCTTTTATACAGCAGCATGCCCTTAAACACGTCAGCTACTTTGATTTATCTTTGGCAGCAGTACTTTGGAATGGAGACACCCCAGATTTTATATGATATTAGAGACCAAGGGGCACATGCATCATTTCTTTTTGCGCTCGCAAAGGGGCAGATTCGCATTTGAGATGCATCATCCCAAATGCAAAAATTGCAACTGAAGGAATCGCCAAATTGCGATTACTTTAATTGTGATTGCATTTAAGGAATAGCAAATTGTGATTCCTTAAATGCAATGCATTAAATAAAAAATGATTGCATTTCTTTGAAAAATACACTAAAGTAACATTTTACACACAAACATGCCCTTGGGGCATGTGTGTGCGCAACATGTGTAAAAATTGGAATTTCAGGGGTACAACATGGTATTCTTTTGGAACCCTTGCCCCCTTGAAATTGCATGCACAATATGCGAGTACCTATGGAGTATTGCATGCAATTCCCATTGATTCCTCTGGGCCTCTAGTCCCATATGAATGAATGGGAATAAATTCCTTATTTGCGACACACAATTTGCGAGTCGCGATTAAGGAAATCGCATTTGTTTTTGCAAATCCTACATGCATTACATTTTGTGATTTATAAATTGCAAATCGGTAATATTTGCTATTTAGAAATCGCAAAATGTGGGATTGATGCATGTGCCCCCAAGTGTATATTAGTAAATTTGGGCCAGAACAAGTTTTTGCTAATGTTACTACAATCATAGCTTACAAGGGGAGACTGCATGAGAAAAGCCCCAAGTCGGTATCCCAGTTTCCGATGAGAGAGGTTCATCCTATATATCACTCAGAGATACCAGAGTTAACAGATGGGCGAGGGATGTGGCTCCAGCGGCACTAGCAGCCCGATTTCAAGAACAATGGGTTTATACTCCATGGAAAAGAAGTGAGGTTTTATCCCTTAAAACTCATTTGCCTGACCCCCGATCTACTTCCTATTATAAAGAGTTGGCTGAAGCTGCTTCTTCAACGGTAATGACTCTTGCTGACAATGAAATGTTTTTTGGTCTTCTTGTTCCGTTTGATATTTGGAGGCAGGTCCATACTCAAGATCATGTTCCAGAGCTGGGTGGTACTTGGGATCAAATTAAGTCATGGGACCAGGAAAGAAAGCCAAGTGATAAGCCTTGAGACGTACAATGGTACTCTCAAACTGAAAATGGCAAAGGTTAAGGAGACAGTAGGGTTACAGTGGCCAGATGCTTTACCATTAGCCCTTTTGTCAACAAGAACTACAGCACATTCTAGGATAGGATTGTCACTGTATGAGATCGTGTTTGGACACCCGGCAAATGTCTGGGGCGTTCCGGTCCTCTGAAAATGTGTGTTCTATTCACCAACAGGTCCGTGAGTCCCTGCCAGCTACACCAGAGGGGCCCAGACACGACATTTAGCCTGGTGATTTCGTCCTTGTTTGTAGTTTTCAGAGTAAGAAGAGTTTGGAGCAGCGCTGGAAGGGGCCACACCAGGTTCTGATGGCAACCCACACTGCCATTGAAGTCTCTGGACATAAGAACTGGGTTCATAACTCCCATTGTAGGAGGGTGCCCCTGCCTTTACCCTATGATCAGTGGGTCAAGGAGGGAGTAGCTGATCAGAAATGTGAACAGATTTCTCATTTTGTTCTATTCAGCCACACTTTCCTCACATGTACACAAAGTGACAAGGAGAATGACAACATCCTAAATGAGGCTGTCCCACAAGATATAAGAGTTTTTCAGGAACCCCTTTTCACTGATCCCTCTGTGCCTCGAGTCACCAGGTACAATCTGCGAGCTCAGCTGAGGAATAGTGCAACGAAGGAGAAGTCAGATTAGACAGGGATGGACTGTGCAAGTGAGGGTGTACTTTGCTTTAGTACCAACAGAGTTAGTTTAGGGGGATGTGTGCACTGTTTTGACATTGGACAGGATAGATTGAACATACTCTCTTGGAGGGAGGTACATTATCCTGATCGGCATAGGATACATCAAGAGCTTAGGACAGAGCAAGCTCCACCGCCGATGCTCAAGAGCGCCAACGTTTTGATGGATAGAAGCCTGTACCAGTGACACTGGGAACTTGTTGGCAATTTGCCCCCTTGCTTTATCATTGCTTTGCACCCCTTTGGCAGAATGGTTGCTGACGAAGAGCAGCCAGTAATTCCCCTTGCTCATGTGCGAAAAGTTTGGTCTATTAAGCAGAAAGTGCTCTGTGCTATTCTTGTGTTACAACTGTTGTGGATTCTGGTCGGGGTGTCTTGGGTTTAGTAGTGTGATCACAATGTACCATTATGTAATATACACAAGATTGTTTGTCAAGTTCCTACAAAAAGAACAGCCCGAGTAATGTATTCCTAGCTACACATAAAAAAGGATCTTCAGAGAAGGTACTGCCTGTTACCCTACTGAGTCCGTTACTAGCTTATGGACTGCATATCCATTGTCACTTGTTAATTACACTTATACTTGGCCCCCTAGTTTCGTAGAAGTGAAAGGGCATTTGGCTTTGGTTATCCAGGCCCATGTCTGCATTATCGAAAGCCACAAGGTATAGGTTATCTAGGATGTATCAACAATACTTATTGTGATAATTTTTGTATGGAAAAACAGAATGTAACGTTGGTAGGTTGACA
The DNA here is from genome assembly GCF_964204655.1 of Triturus cristatus. Classification (NCBI taxonomy): domain Eukaryota; kingdom Metazoa; phylum Chordata; class Amphibia; order Caudata; family Salamandridae; genus Triturus; species Triturus cristatus. The sequence continues at coordinate 566,962,197 of NC_140582.1, read as the reverse complement.
GTACAAAGAATTGACAGTTTCCAGAGAGGCTGGTTATTATCCTGCATTTTGCCCCATTGTTAATTTAACTGACCTCATTTTGTATGTCAACTGCTCAGGGATAATTTTGCCAAAGGGCCCATACTCTAGGGTAAACCCAAAAGACCCCAGTACCATTGTGTGGAATTCCAGGTATGCTGCTGTGGACTATGATAGGCCTATTTTTGCACACCCAGGGTTTCTTTTTTTATCTAATAGAACTTATTCCAATATGCACAATGGTACAAAAATGTGGCCCTTGGGATGGTGTTGCCTCGAGGTGTGCCTTGTAATGGTCAGATGGATTTAATGAACTCTGACAAAGGAATTTTGCGAGGGGGTGACAGACCTTGTGGTCAATAATTATAGTAATGGTATTACCTTTGGGTATATTCTTTCCTCCATTATTACCTTAGGTGGTACCGCTATGGCCAGGGGTGAAAGGGCTAGGGAATATTTTAGATGTAATCTGCAGATACTGTCTAATTCCCCAGTAGCTGCTTTGCGTGACATCACCACCCAATTGGAAAGTATGCAAATATATTCTGAGCAAACTAGATATGCAGTTGATTTCATCCTAGCTAAGAGCAGTGGTGTGTGCACAGTAGTAGGAGACCAGTGTGTAGTCTGGATCACTAATATGAAAAAGAATATTACCCAACATATTTTAGACACCTTGGAAAATGTTAAAGGAATGGAGAGTGGAAATTGGAGTTGGTCCCTCTTTGGTGGATGGGGTTGGATCCTTGAAAGGGTGATCAATTTTATTGTAATTCTGATTGCGTGCTTTGTTATGGTGCAGTCCGTTCCCTTATGTTGCTCCTACCTCAACACCCTTCTCGCTTCTAAGAGAATATCGATCCATGATACCAATGCAACAATTATGATCCAGTAGGAAGTGAACAATCTTATGCAGATAGACAAGGGAATTTTTGAGACTTCTTCCCTTCTCAATGTTTCTCTCCCTGAAGCTGAAGATATGGAGTGCTCCTAAATCAATTTACCATGTTTTATTGAATGATAGGTCTTTTGTTATCATCTATATTTGCTTAGCGCATGCTAAAAGGAGGGTCTGTTAGAATAAAAATCATGTTCTTCTTTGTTTTACGTAAGTTAGCATTCGCGGCGCCATTTTTGTGTACCGGTACCATTTTGTATCATGATCAAAACAAATTCTCTGCCATTTCCAAGAAACAACCTTCTCTAGGTTAGGTTTCTTCAGAGCTGAGTTCTGCCATACTGATGAATGCCATGTTTCTTATAGCACATACCTTTCCTTTAGATGTAAGCCCTCTCCCACTTATCTAGTGGTGGGCACAGATAGGATGGCCTTACTCCATTGTAATTTACTGTCTAGCTGAAGTTTTCTGGAAAATTCCATCGTGGGCGTGTTTTTATTGATTCTGAAATGTTCATAAGGTATCGTTATGCTTTTTGAAGTCAGACTCTCTCTGCAGCACTCTTAGCTACTGGGCAGACAGGGCTCTACCCTGAGCGAACTTTGAATAAACTGTTATTGGTTTGTATTCTCTACTGTCTGACCGACTCCGGACGAGGTGGTCATGAGTGACCGTAGTGACCCGAATCGGGCCACTTCCTTCACAGGCTGCGATGAAAGCCAAGCAAATCCCCTGCACCAAAACTGGCTTCACCACGAAAAAATAAATTATATCACCATGTTATCATCATTTTATTTTTCCTTTTTTGCACTGCTGAAAAGCAGTGGGGTGACACTCTTATGCCTTGGGGTATTCTGTCATATCTCTTAGTTCATGGTGATCTTTTGTTTTTTTGCAGTTTCAATTAAGTTTTTTTAAGTAATGTGAATTCCATCCCTGCTCATTGCAGTTACTGATGTTGAAGGACACCATTCTATTATATATGGATGCTATTCTGGATCTGCTGTTGTGAAGCAAACTGATATTTTTTAAGGCAGGGCTAGTTCTTCTGTTAAAGCAAGAATAATATTTCAGATACTGTGACTTGTGTAACTTTTGATCTCAGTCTATTTCCCAATGTGTTCACTACTTTGGGGCCGATTCCGATCTGGGTCGGAAAGCACTCCGACTGAGTCGGATCCAGAGTGTTCTCCAACCGAGCCGGAGTCCTGCAGTCCGACCGAGCGAGTATGATGCGGCCGTATGCTGTTGGACTCGGTTCGGTCGGACTCCCATAGAAGTCAATAGGAGCCGGTCGTACGACGCGTACATGGGCTCCTATTGACTGAGTGGGTACGTCGCGGACAAGTGCACCCCTACACTGAGTACGCATCGGTGCCATCCACACCGTAAATGCCTGTGTTGGGGAGACCCATGGGTATCCCCCTGTGTCCGAGTCGTAGGGCTGTGGGTGACAGGGGGTCCGACGCGGACCCCCAAAGGCAACACTCCGGCTCGCACAGGCTGTCTGATGCGTGCATCGTACTGGCTCGGCCGTGAATCGCATCCATTGCACGCCACGGTTAGCTTACGACCGAAATGTATGGAGCGGTTCAGACCCGGAAGCGAGTCGGTCGGTGAATTTCATGTAGCTCGCATCGTACTTGCTCGCTCGTACAGCTGTACGAGTCGGGCGGAAAACACGCGTACGACGCATAGTTTTTCCGTCCGGATCGCGTTCGGTGCCCTTCCGACCCGGATCGGAATCGGCCCCTTTGTGTTTCTGCCAATATTTTAGTCAAGTTCTCACTACTGATTCTTTGCTGTTTTATCATGTTGGTATGTTTGTTCTGTATACAGTATGTCAATGGTGCTGATAGCACACATAAATGGGTTGTTTGATTATCTTTGGCGTCCTTATGGTTAGTGTTCTCTGGTCCCTATTGTTGCTTCTTTTTTGTGTGATTGGTTCTCTCCTTGGTCTATATTTATAATCTTTTTTATACTATCTTCTGAATTCCATGTTGAAATTAGATTAATTGTAGTTCTTTTCTGTTTTTGTTAATTTTTCTTCTTGATGATATCTCTCTGTAGCCTTCGACACGGTCCCCCATTTTCTGTTGCTCACCCGCCTTGCAGTTATTGGGATCTCGGGTGCTGCCTTGAGTTGGTTAAAATCCTTCCTGGAAGGGCGCACCCAACAAGTCTGGCTCCCTCCGTTCTCCTCATCACCTCAGAAGGTGACCACTGGAGTGCAACAGGGGTCCTCTTTGAGCCCCCTTCTCTTTAATCTATATGTTACCCCTCTGATCTATTTGGCTGAAGAGCTGTGAGCCAAAATTATAGCGTACGCTGATGATACACAGCTGCTGTTTACCTGGGGAAAATAAGACTGCTCCCCGTTACTGGCCAAAAATTGCCTGGCAGCAGTCTTTCAATGGCTTTCCACAGCACAGCTTAAATGCAATGAGGACAAGTCTGAAATTCTTCTCTATGGGTCTTTCCCTCCCCAGTTCAGAGAAACTCTATGGCCAGCGGAGTCTCCCTTGCCAGCTGCAACGGGGCACCCCGCAAAAAATCTTAGAGTCAGGTTCGAGGAGAATCTTTCTTTCTCCACCCAGATTAAGAAGCTTGCGGGAAACTGCTTTGGAATACTTAAAACCCTTAGGAAATTTCTCCCGCTTCTCCCCAGAGCAGCTAAAGAAACAGTGACCAGGGCCCTGATACTTTCATAGCTCGACTACGTCAATTCTCTGTATGCCCGCTTACCGGGTTACATTTTTTATAAATTACAGGTTGTCCAAAATGCTGCTGCAAGACTTGTTTTTAACATCCCAATGAGAACCAGTGTCAGACAGCATTTACGATCACTTCATTGGCTGTCTGTGGCAAATTGAGTCAAGTTTAAAGCCCTGGCCCTGGTCCAATCGTACTTTGTATGACTGTGGCCCCTCCTACTTACGGAAGAGGTTCCAGTTCCAGGTCCCCGCCAGAAATCTTCGTTCATCATCTCAGTTCCTGGCCCATACTCCCCGCTTCCGGCTCACTAAAGTGGGCGGTAGCTCATTTGCTGTTAGATCTACTACAGCCTGGATTGCACTCCCTCTGGTTCTCTGAAGTATTTAAGACTTCTGTCTATTTAAAAAAAATATTGAAGACTTGTTTACTTAAGTGTAGCTTCATGCGTTCCATGCTCACTTCCCTCTCTCCAGGCTAGCCCCGGAACACTCCTCGGAGTATCTGTGCGCGATACAAGTGAAAATAACATACCATAACTACTGTGGATATCCTGAGTCCGTTTTTCCTTAAACTGTCTTTATGGCACCATGGTTGCCATAGGACCTAATGCATAAAAGTTACAAGCATTTGCAATGCAATAGGTCTTGGTATTGGCGTTGCAAATAATAATGCAACGCCAATAGGTCTTACTTTCAGTAATGCGAGACCTAGTGCATTGCAAATGCTTGCGTAGTGAGCCAGGAACCAGCATTGTATGTCTCAGTGAAGTACTGCAAGCTGCTCCTAGAGGTCCCTAGCGAGCAAGGCACCAGCACTGCATGTCTAGGTGCAGTACCGCACACTGTTCCGAGAGGTCCATAGTAAGCAAGGGACCAGCACTGCATGTCGGGGTTGTTGGACTTGGCCCTTTTTCCCTGAATTTTTTCGTTTTTGTAGTGTTAAGGTGCAGGTGCTCCCTTCACCCAAGATGGCTGCCACAGGCCCCTGCTACTGCAGAGTGGTCTTTCATAGTAGCACCCTAGCTGCCAGGAGCTGGCTGGAACCCCACAACAATGTTGCGACTCCAGCCCGCCTTTTTGTCCCATAGGTAGAGTGGGGAAGCTCCTGGAATGTTCTGGAACCTTCTAGAAGGGAGGTGTGGTTTTACTTTTGCCGCCTTGGCCAGAGGTCACCTGACCTAGGGCTACTTAGGAGAGGGAGGGAACTTCTTGTGGTGAGTTGGCCATTGGGGTGAAGCAGAGCTGGAAGAATCCACCAGGAGTGTAGGTGGTAGGGCCTAGCCAGGGACTTATGCCTCTGAGAGTGACAGGATTTAGGTGCTGCCTCTTAAGTGAGTGAGGGACCCTGTGAAACCCACTGATCTTGCCCAGCAGTAGGAGGACCCAGAGACTCTCTGCCCAGCCTGACTAGGAAGGATCTAGTCGCCCTCTCCATTCCTAACCCCCTGTAACAGAACCCCTTCAGGGCGCCAGATACATCTGCGCCAACAAGACCTTATCTGACATCTAAGAACAGAAACTTACAAGCCAAGCACTGAGACTGCGTGTCCAGACTGAACTCTAAAAACTATTCACCAAGCACTGAGACTGCGTGTCCAGACTGACCCCTGAGCCCTGATGCAAAGCTGACTGGAGACCCCAGGTCTTACAGGGGTACAGTACCGCAAGCTGCTCCTAGAGGTCCCTAGTAAGCAAGGCACCAGCACTGCATGTCTAGGTGCAGTACCGCAAGCTGTTCCTAGAGGTCCCCAATGAGCAAGGCACCAGCACTGCATGTCTACAAAGTGGAGTTATTGGCCTTACCTAGCCATGCTGCAGGTTGCCGTACCATATATGGCCAAAAGGGGACCTCTTTTGGACACATATGGTGCTCCACCCTGCAGAAGATATGTTAAATCCACCCTACCCACAATGCACTGCATGCAAGACAGTATTACGAATATATTAAAAAAGCAATGTCCATATATACAATTAGTAGCTTTGAAATGTGACAAAAGAATTATTACATTAATTTCAGATTAGGTTGTACTCTGTGTGGAGCTGATGAAGGAAAATGTATAGACGGTCTCATATAAATGTGAGATGTTCTAGTGAATGAAGTAACCACTGCCAGCCTCGCTTAGGACCAAGTGTGTTTCCTGCATGAAGCCTTTTAAGAAAATAGTGCCTTGAGGCTGCAATTAAAACCTCGGAAGTAACACTACATGTAACAGAGGGTGTCCTCATGGGAGGTTACAAGAAGAGACAAGGCAGTACTAAGGGGGGATTACTAAGCCTATTGGCCAATGAAAAGCCACCATTTACAAAGGATAGGCACAGGAGCCAATTAAAACAATGCGTGGAAAGTGGGCGGACCTATATGCCCATAACCTGAATACAGCATGTCTCAAAGAGACAGCACAAGCGCTGCCTAAGTGAGACCTAAAAAGCAGCCCTCTCCCCTCAGGGCAACAGTGGTCATCATTTTTCAACCTATGCCTGCCTGCCATAGGAGGCGAGATACGTACCAGAATCCTCATAATGACATGTAATAACTCTCTAGTTCTCTCCATATCTCTCTAATTTGAACCCCGTCTCAGTCCTCCATATGAATTCCTATCTCACTCTCCCACAATTCTTTTCTCTCTCTCTCTTGCTAGTTCCTTCTTCAGAACTGTTTGTACCTCTCTTCCCCATCTTGTTCTCTATAGCATGAGTAACACTACTTTTCCCTTCCCCGTGCAATATTTCTCTCCAGCTCCCTTGCTTGTGCTCTGCTGGGCAAGCGCTCCATGCCATGCACAGCTTTTTGAGTGCTGGCAGAATGAACACAAAAAAGCGTGCATTGAGCAGTGGTGCTTCTTTCCACACTTTACTTAGCAACCCATGCAAAAGTCAGTATGGGGAGGTGCTCACTTTCTTTGTAGGCAACTGTAAGGTTTGTTGATTAGACAGTATTTTTCCACTGCTGTGGTCAGTAGCAGAGGGTCCTGAATTCCCGCATATGAAGATGTTTTTCACCATCTTTCCCAAGCCTTTTTCCCATGATTGTCTCCAGAAATAAGCATCAATAAAGTAAAATGGGCATGGATGTGATAGCACGGCAAGAGTCCAAACTTTAATTATAAGTTCAGTTCAACCTGTGATTTACAAGATTGGGCTCCAACTCTGGTCCAATTTCTTCTCCTAGGTGACAGATCTTTGCCACTATTTTTTAAAGGAAGCTAAATCAAATCATTAGTAGTCAAACATCAATTTAAACAGTTCTTAAATTCAGGAAATAATGAGAGTTTTGGATTGGTTTCGAAAACCTGTATTCTCATAAAGAGAGTAGTAATTATCTTTATTCAATTAGTAATTCAGATAAATCCATTTGCATTCCACTTGTAACTGCCATAGGTAATACTTACGTAGTATTCTAGCAAACATTATTGGTCGGATATTTGTCCAGCCTACATCCTGTTGACTTATGAGGCGCACGCCATTGTATAACCATTTATGATAAGAATGTGTTTAGCGGAGATGTTTCAACAAAAACAAAATGAACAGGCCAAGATGTATTTAATATTGCCAGTGTACCGTTCATTGGTGTGCAATAAAGTTTGTTAAAACAAAAAAATTATTTTTTACAGAAATGTATTAAGTAAAATATGGTTAGTTTCATCAATAATGCAAAAAGGACAAGCATGTTCCATAAAGGAATTAATCCCTATTCAAAATAAAAGGATCAGAAATAAGAATTATGAGAACCCATAAAGAGTTTAAGGAAAGAGTGAGATCAATAGAGCATAAAGCTGAGCATGGCTGCTTGGTGCGTTTTGCATATTTTCCTCCAGAAGGTTTCTACAATATGTTTGAATGTTAATTTCTAAGACAAACTATCAAATTTATTAATAAATGGTTAATTAAAATTGTTGACTTTTACAGATGCCATCTACACTGATTATGAGTAGGACCAGCTAAGGGAAAGCTTTGATTCGAGCATGCCAGGTTCTCTACTTCACAATGGGTGGGCTCATGCATGTTACTCAGTCCGGATGGACTGCTTGTAGAAAAAGAAAAGTGAGTATGCACAGTGACACAGTAACAGCATGCCATGAACATGTTCCTGGTTCTTGATGTACCCTGGTGTTCTCAGCCAATAGTGGTGCTGCTGTCATGCTAATATAATATAGCTCATGAGAGAAGCATTGGGATTAGCTGAGATCTGGGCTTAGTATACAGAAGCATTCATTGTGGGCTGCGCATAAAACAGCTGATGTGTAACACTGGGACAAGAGGATTAAAACATGTCCAATCACTGGGGGTGTTTTAGTACCGCTTACTGATTGAACATATTTTGAACCTTAGTTTGGTGTGTGTCTGCCCCTTTTATCTTTTTCCCACCCACAGCATTGCTACTTTGAGTACTGATCTGAGGAGTGTGTGAGGAACTGTCCTGTGTTCTAACTCCTTCCCTGGTGAGTATGTGTGCTAGCTCTACCGAAATCTGGTCTGGCTGGGCTGCCCCTGCTATATTATGGTTCTGGGAGCAAGCAGGGTCTTAGCTAGCAGTGGTGCAGCCCTGGGGCAGAGAGGTGGTAGGGGACCAAACAACAGCCCCTTGAGCCTTGAGAAGGCACCTAAATAACCGTGCTGCAGTACTGAAGCTAAACGAGCATGAAAGATTACTTTCAATTTAGTTTTTATCTTGGCACATTTGCTGTGCAGTCAAAGGCAGAGTTCTAATGTCAGTCTAGTCTTCTGACAAATTAGTGCTTCTTCTTTTAAAATGGAGACTGGTATTTACTTTTCTTTCGCATACTGCAAAGTGTGTGGATTTTCTAAAGTGATCTATCTAAAAATCTTGGTGGTGTGAAATGAAAGCTTGAAGGATGTCGTTTTCTTCTTACACACAACAATATTTAAATAACTATAAATGAACTGGACAAATATTCTAAAATAAATAAACAGCAAAGCAAAAATGAAGCAAGATTTCTAAATCTAAAGTGTGATGGAAAGTGATTTTAAGAGAGGAAAAATAAATCAAGACATTTTACTTGGTGATGCACACGTGACAAGAATTTGCTGACACGCATACTCATTTGTGTGCTATGTAGTTTTATCAAAAAGTTGTACTTCTGTACAGATTTAGTGGTAAATTTCAATTGAAAATATGCTGTTTGTACCTGAAAGTGGCTACCATACCATGTTTTTAGTAATATATTTGTGACAGTGTGCTCGCAAATGCAACACCAGCTGCATATTACACCCTTACAACTCTCCTGCTGAATGGGTGTGGTTCCTTTGTGACACTTGTTCTTTGTATGATGCTTGGGTTTTTCAGAATCCATATGATATAAGTGATGTAAAATTGATAGCAGTATCACTGGTCTGAAAATAGTTCCTGCATCCATGCCTATATGGCCACAGGAGCTCTTAAAGCATGGGAAGCTTGCTGATAGCTCTGTCCGATTCCTTCAGCTTCAAGAGTTTGACTTGAAGCAAAAGAACCTACTATATAACCCCCAGGGGCCCTGCAAAGTATTCATTGCGCACTCACTGAATGGCTGGGCAGTGCACACACTAATTTTTGTAAATGCAGAGCGTGCCATTCGGCTCTGGCTGTCTGACGCCCGCATAGGTCAAAGAAGTTCTGCCCATGCTGTTAGGTTGCTTCTGAAGACAAGACAGTCACAGTAATCACTGTGCTCAGCCTGACAGGTGGAGGGCAGACAATGGGAGTCAGTAAACGAACACAGACATTTCTTAGAAAAGAATGTTGGAGCTGGGAAAAATTACAATTTGAGAATTGTTTGCTTCATTTTATGCAGCAAAAATGCACGTGTGTCTTTAAAAACTTCTTGGAGTCCTTATTAAAACCAAAAGTAGGAATAGTTATCCTTCTGAGACCTGTGGAAACTACCTAGAATCTCGGAAAACAAGATGTTGCCGTCCAGAGTAAGACACTGAGAGAGGTGGAACTCGAGCAACTGTTATACAAAGTACAGTAGTAGAGGTGGGTGAGCCAACAATTGACAGGGAGAATCTTGTTAATGGTTTTTATTGACCCTAAGAGCCCGTATTGCTCTAAGAGCCCAGGCATATGCTAAGCCATGCAGTGGCGGCTCGTTTGGAACAGGGGTTGTGGGGTGGGGGAATTAAACAAAAAATAATAAATAAAAAGCTTACCTTCTCTGTCACGACGCCTCTCCCGCCGCTGCACATCTCTCCTCTGTCCTGGAAGGAAGGTTCGCTGGAAGTACCGGAAGCACCCAGGCATCCGGACTCTCCCAGCCAATCACAATGCTGCTGGAGCAGCATTGTGATTGGTCTGAGCATCCTGTTTGGATGCTCAGGCAGTGCCTAGGAGCCTGGGCATGTTCTCCATGGGGCTGTGCAACACAGCCCAATGGAAAACATGCAAAGTGCATATGAGGATTTGGCCGGCTCTAGAGGGCCGGCTAAACCATCATGTGCAGTTGGAGTGCAAACCACTCCTCGCCTGCTCTGGCAGCAGGGAGCCAGCCTCACCTGACTCTCGAAATAAAATGATAATGTCTTGTTATTATCATTATCATTTTCTTTTTCTTTTTTTCATTCTGCAATAGCAGTGGGGCGATGCTGCTCCGCCTTAGCGGATGAGTCACCACTGGAGTCATATGAACATTTGGCATAGAATGCACACAACAAATATTATACAAAAATATGATAAAGTGTCTTCAAATTCAATAAAGTATATTCATTTGACAAACACACATCAGCTTGTATCACTGCCTTGAGAGGCATTTATTAAAAGTGATGTTTTTCAAACATTCATGTCACTACCCCCCACTCTGATGACAATACCATTAGTGAACTCAGAGGCAAGTCAGTTGCCATTTTATTTTACACGGAGCAGCAGTATAATCCATTAAGTCAATCACAAGAGATATTTTGGTACAGCACACATCCTCTTGTATTTCAAGGTTTTTTCACATGCAATAATGAACAAATAGGAGGCTCCATAAAATAAGAATAATTGCAGAGGATCACACCATTTGGTCACATGGCCAAACCAGGACTGATTCAAGGTTTTCTGGTCTCACATTCTGTAATTCAGCCACTAGACTCGTATCCCTTTTTTGCTCCTGTTTGATGTCAAAGCTTAATGCATTGTCTCTCTTTCTTGAGGCATTAGGTTAGAGTGTGGGTATTCTGTGCCTGAAATAGGCTTAGATGCTGCCTCGAGGGTCTTTTAGCTTGCACTGCTGATGGCCATCTTGTACCTGTGATGTATGTGAGGGGATCTTACAATACTGCCATACGTTGCACACTGTCTGTGTGTTATGCTGTCCATGTTCTTGTGTCTCTACAATACTAAATTTGTTCCATGTCTTTGAAACACACTTGTACTGGCCTGAAGTGGCCCTGCAGTGCCACACTTGATCCATGTCTTTGAACAAAGCATGCACTGGCCCTGCAGTACCACATTTTATCCATGACTTTGAAGGAAGCTTACACTGTTGGCTCTGCAGTAGCATATTTGTTCCATGACTTTGAAGGAAGCTTGCACTGCCTGGCTCGGCAATACCACACTTGTTCCATGCCTTTAAGAATAACTTGCACTGGTCCTGTAGTACCACGCTGGTTCCATGCCTTTCAGGGAAAATTGTGACGCTCTTGACCAGTACTTTGTGTTTTAACATGTGAACCAAGAACCCCCTGCACTACTGTTCTCTGTGATCTATTTCTGTGTGTTTCAGGTCTGACCAAAAGGCTAGTTCAGCCTCATGTTTTCTATAAAAGAATACATAATCTTGCTTAGAGGAAATTGGCTTTAGGTAAGGCCACTTCAGTTATTCATCAGACAGAGTGTAATTCACATATTAGTTCAGCCTTTCAGAACAGCATACATACAATTGGAGAGTGGATCAGCCCTCTTTAGCCATTGGCTTATTTGCCAATGCGTGGGCCAGCCTAGTAGACAACCACTGGTCTTTAGGATGTCAGGTAGTTTGAGTAACAGTTTTTTGCCTGCTTCCTCTGTGGCCGATTACGATGTCTTATGGAAAGGTTTCCGTCTGACTCCTTGTCGGAATTGGTTCCGACCGACTCGAGTTCGGCGAATCTGACCGACCGATTACGATGTTTCCGTTCGGTCAGACTCCCATTGACTTCAATGGGAGCCTGTATTCCGACCAACAACACAGGCTTCCATTGAAAAATGGGGTGCTTGCAGAAAAACTTGCACCCTGTTGCAGGTACCCCATGGTGCCTGCAACACTGTGCATGGATGTAAAGAGTGGTTCCATGGATACCTCCACAGACCCCAACCGGAGGCCTCTGGCTGAAGGGGGCCTGCTACGGGCCCCCAATGTCAGTTTCTGACAGCCTTTTCATGTCAGACAGACTGATTCAGAAAGGCTGTACGAATCCGACATCATAATACGTCGGTCAGAAACGCAGTTCATAGAGCTGTATGATTCATCTCCAACCGACTAGGAGTCTCTGAATGCCGGTCAGAACCGAGTCGGAATGCCCGAATGGTTACCTTCTATCGTAATCGGGTGGTCGGAAATGTTTCCGAGTCAGTCGGAAACATGGGTTACAACAGGCTTTAGGAAGATCCAAATGCCGTTAGGAGCTTTTCCTGTGAATATCGTAATTAGACCCTCCGTGTTTCTTTGGTCCTCAGGTGATATTTCCCTTAGTTGTTCCTATAGCAGCTCACCTGCAAATGCAGACTAGTGCTAATCAAGTAATGAGAGTACCAGCAGCTCTGCTGCTGCTGGAACATAAATGTCTTATTAGAGCCACCATCTTGATATCGTATTCTGTATAATCTATCATTTTTGATTGTTACAAGGTGGCAGACGGGTGCAAAGCTTTACTTTTCAATTTTTTTATTAAAGCGCTTCAGCTCCACATTTAGCATTTTTTTCTTTTTTTTTTTCTTTTATTCTATCTTTTTTATTTTAGCATATGCCTGCACTACAAAGAAAAGCACCACTTTGTTTTTTAGAAGGCAAGAGGGACTTTTTATTTGAGGCTAAGACTTTTCCTCCCAAAAGTCCACAAAGATTACATTCAGTCTGCAGTGCTGATAAAAGTGTGATTGATCGGAGATTAGATACCCTCAGTGGACATTCGGGTTTCAGTGTAGCTAACTTCAAGAGATTTGAATTACACTAGAGGACCAATGCACCAGATAATGAACCTGTGTCTCCTATGCCATCATCTGTACAAGCTCTGCTCCTTGAGTGAGCTGTGTGCTTGAGCGAGTGCCGGATAGCCATCATGTTTTGTGTGTGCATTGTAATGGATGTGACATTCTGAATGAAGGATTAACATTGTATTTTGTGAGTGCAGGGTAAGTGGTCTATAGGTTTAAAGATGTGCCTGTGCGAGTGAGGAAAGAGGCCTATGCCTGTGTGAATGCAGCATGAAAGATGTGCCTATGTGAGGGCAGTAGTGTGAGTGTAGGGTGCCTGCATATGTCATTGTGTGCATGTACTTTACAAGGGCCGAACCTATTGGCTTTGTTATTGTTTTTAGGGTTATGGCTTTGACTTGCAGAAATGCAGTGTAGGGAGTGGGAATACAATAATGTGTATGATAGTAGTAGTGATTTCTGGCAGATGCAGACTCTGTCAAAGGGAGTTGAGGAATGGCAGCGCAGCAGACAGAGATATCATCCTAGTGAGGGGGCCCAGTTACTTTGCTTGCAGTAGGGTCCATGGAAACCTAGCTATGCCACTGAAAGATAGCAGCAGCCTCTTTTGAAATAAAATTAGATATTTTATGGAAACGCTACATGGCTACATAAATAAGAGAGGTGATTATTCTAGGCCTGACATGTTTAGTTACTAATAATTATCCTCTCTTCATTTATTCAGTGATGTAGCTTCTCCAAAAATATCCCTGTCTGTGTACAGAAGAGCAGATAATCATTCTGCCCATTACTAGTGCTAATGGTGGGTGTTAATGGTGGGTGTTAAGGGTGTTGCTACAGGCAGCCATAGCTTTGGGATTAAATCTGCAACACCTCTGCATGATCATCATATGTCCCCCTCCCTACTGAAGAGTTTCGACTTTATCTGCGTGCTATGAAATTATCTTGCAAAACATAATTTGGAAAAACTGGCGCAGCAGTCATTATAGCTCAGTTACCTGTTGCCTTCTGTGTAAAGCATGCCATGTGATGAGTCCCTGCAACACAATCCACCTCAGTCTTCTACGCTTCCAAAGACACTAAATGGAGTGCCATCAATTTGGCGAAGTAAGGCCTGTCAGGGGCAGCGCATAGATATTGCTGCGGCATGGTATGAAATGCTGCGATGATATTTATCACAACATGGATATAGCTTTTTGGTATGGAATGCTTTGATGTTATCAGTGCAGGAACAGTTGAGCTGTGCAGAACTGTTGACCCTGTTGCTGCTTACTCCAATAGCATTCAGGTCGTACAAATGGTTTAGGGGACCCCGGCTTCCAGCAGTTATTCAGTGGGGTTCCTCAGAAGTCAAAAGTTTAATAATCATTGATGTACAAGACGCTTGGATTTTTCTCTGATTTCCTAATCCTGATGGTGTGTAACACCTATTACCCCTACCCTCAGGATTACTGAGTTAATAATAATGACCCCGATGGGGTATCTCATTAAAACCTATTAAATGTTCTGTATCCCATTTGTTCTATATGTTGGATGCACTTTGATGTATTGGATGTGTATGCTCTTCATCGGTGTGTTTTGTGTAGTATGCAGATTTTTCTCTTGTTTAAGAATCATTTTCTGTATGAGTTCTGTATTTTAATTTGCTTTTCCTCTTGTTTATGCATTAATTTCTTCTTGTTTAGATCCTGTTGGAGGGTCCTTTTAGTTTCAGGTTCTCCTCTTGTGATATTGACTTTCATATTAATTGTATCATTTGTGTTTCTTGTTTTGGTTCTGGTTGTTGGGTATTTTCTTTATTTTGTTATGTGATTTCTTTGCTAGATCTGTTCTCCTCTGCCCTTTGTCACAGGCACCCTTTTACTTTTTCATATGCATTTATTCTTTGCTGTTTTCTATGCTAATACATATAAAAGTATATCCCTCCAACAGATCTCTTTGCTCGTATTTCCACTGTGCCTTTCGGTGGTGATGAGAAGAACGGTCTCCTCTACAATAATCTCCTCCCCTCTTTCCACAGTTACTTGAAAGTATACCGTGCACCCCACAGCTGATTCTCTAATAAAGTATACCGTGCACCCCACAGCTGATTCTCTAATGTATCTGCTTAATTTGGCAAACTTGTGCAGTACTGAAGTGAGTGGAACATGCCCCAAAAAAGCTGGATTTCCCCCTCTGCCAAACTGATATTTGCCCCACCCCTTTTAAAGGTGGGTGAACTGCAGGGTGTCAGGGTGTCTGGTGGTGGAGCCTTAGCTGGCTTCGACATTAAAAACCCCTGTGCTAAAGACCCATCCATGGTAGGACGCAACGTCATAGTGGCAGTTGCTTCACCCTATTTAGGAGTAGCCATCACTGGATTTCTCTATCGCCATATGAGGAATGACAGACCAATTGTTGGCCCAATACACACAGAGAAACTCCATTCCAGTCAGGAACATTTATTTTATATTATGTTTTCCTAAACCAAACTCCTTTTCAGGTGTTTGCTCTAGAAATTCAAAAACGTTTACTGAAAAGGGAAAAAACTCATGTGGCTGCTCTATCGACAATTAAACTGCCATACTGTCAGGTACTTTGTAGGCTATATGACCCCACTAGGCAGGTAGGGGTCTCAAAATAAAAGAGACTATCCTTCACTAGTGGAGTAGAAGCCATGGCCCCCGCTGGCAACCCCACACCCAGTTTAAATGACCCCCCCAATCTGTACAGAACCCTCATAATATGGTTATAATCAGGAGCACCAAATGGGCTGGTTGTTAATTTCTATAGTCTGTGTTAAAAGTATACAATGTGGATGGCACCTACATTTTATAAATAAAGGGCCTTCGAGAAGAAGGAGTTTGGCGGGAGAACATGGCGGCCGGCTAAGGAGGTGGTCCCTGAGAACTCGTCTCTCCCAATGCCGCATTCCCTTGAAACGGACTTCGCCGACTTAATCAAACTGAGCGGGATAAAACTGCTTAGTATCTGGACCTTCGCTTTCTTGTCTGCGGTCTCGGGCAGTTCTTTTCTCCACCATTCTGCCTCTGGAGAAGTGCCGGGAAGGGCGGCCAGACACACATGGGTTTCCGTGGGTCCTGGCAGCTAGACTGCTGCAGAGAGCCGTTGCACGAGTCTGCCTCCGGGGACATAGTGGCAGAGTCAGAACAAGCGGGCAACTGAGGTGAAGTGCTCCACATTTGGCATTGGGCTCGCTCACGCTGGATTATACTTCGCATATGATCCCAAAAAGAGTGCCTGCAGCTGGAGAAGAATCCAAAGCACTGGGGAAACCTTCTATGAACATCAAAACAACCCATAGGAAGAAGGCTAAAGATAAGCAGGAGGCTCCTCCTGTGAAAAACTCCCAGAAGACTAACAGGTATGCCTTAGGAAACCACTGCATCGAGATTGTTGAAACCCAAGTTACCTGGGAAGAGCAGAGGGGTGGGAGAGTAACCCCCATAGTTGTTCCAACTATACCTCAGGTTCCTAGCTCCTTGTTAGGATCACCTGGCCAAGAACATACTACTAAACATAGGAAAATAAGGAAAGCAAGAGGTGCACTCACCCCAGCCACAGTAAAGGGTGGGGCTATAATCAAAATTACGCCCTCTTTAACGTCATATTTTAAGATAAGTGAGAATATAAGTATACCTACCAGAGGCATGGGGGCCCCAGATCCCCCGAATGGCACCAATATTATGAAACAACAATTGACTGGGGAGACGCTGATTCCACCTGAGATATCCTTGACTAACAGGTTCCAAGTTTTAGAAGAAGCCACCCAGTCTCATGGGCTTATGACATTCACTGAGGGTGAGTTTGTGGCAGCAGGGTCTTTGTCAAGTACAGAGACGCCTACGCATACCTCGAGACAGGAGAACATTGGGGAATTACTGCAAACCCTCTCCATGGAGATAAAAACTAGATTTGCTATGTCAGAATCTAATCAGACCAAAATTTGTGATGCCTGTGAAAATTTTGAATAAAACTCACTGATTTAATGGACAGGATAAGGGACTTAGAAACTTCCACAGAAGATATGAGAAGGGAGGTTGCTGGAAATAGAAAAGAAACACAACGGTGCAAGGAAAAAGAGAAAGCACTACAAGAAAAAATTGACATGCTAGAGAATAACTCTAAAAGAAATAATTTAAGGATCCTCAATGTGCCGGAAGGGAAAGAAGGCGAGAATCTGAAAGGGTTCTTTATAGACCTGATTGAATAGATAATACCAGAAGTCAGGGAAATACACCTCCACCAAGATATTCAGCGGATACATAGGGACCCCTACAGACGCAATCCAAACAGATACAACCCCAGGAAAATTCTCGTAAACTTTAACACCTACTCAACTAAAGAAAAGATTCTTTCTGAAGCCTTGAAAGCAGGATCCTATAATAAAGACAGTTGGTCCTTCGCTCAGACCTTGCAAAAGAACCCAAACACGTCGATGGGAGCTGGGCATGTATATACAGGAACTTAAATCCATAGGAGCTAATGCCCAAATTAAATTCCCGGCCACATTAAAATTTATGTGAAACAATAAAATGCACATTTTTAAAGATCCCGAGGAGGTGGAAAACTTCATCAAGCAAATTAAAACATAAATAGCGAAGTCCACAAGTATCACAAGTATCGTTAGACATAAAAGTTGGGAGAAACGAGGGCGGCTGGGCAGACCTATGCCCAACTATGTTAAATGGAGGGTTCCCCGGGGTGGGAGAATGGCGGGAAACAGGAACAGATTAGGTAAGACTTATGCACGACATGTAAATACCACATTGGGTGGGGAGCATTGAGAGAAAAAAAAAATACACAGTCCTCATATGCGAAAATTATACACAGTATATGAAGATTAGGAGAAGGGGGATTGTAGGAAGATTCCTAACTTAGATGGTAAACACACACTGAGGTTACTAAGCTGGAACATAAATGATCCTAGAGCACCAGCGAGAAGGAGAATGCTCTAATTTTTTAAACAATCCAAAAATGAAATAATAATGTTACAAGAAACACATTTGCGACAAGCTGAATGGGATTTAATACTTAAGGGACACAAATGGATTCTACAGATTGCATGTACTAATCAGAACTGTAATGTTAAGGGGGTAGCTATTTTGATTAAGAACTCGGCCCATGCTAAAAAAATAACAACTATCTTAGACCATATGGGGAGATGGGTCATTATCAAAACAAGAGCATATAATACAAACTTCACCTTGATGAGCTATGACGACCCGAAAATAGATGACCCTTCACCATTACAGGAGCTGTTCCAACAGATTTTTGATGAAAATAATCCCATTATAATGGCAGGGGATTTTAATACCTGCTCGACCTTGAGTTAGGCAAATCAACCACTAGTCCAATAGTCACCAACCCGAAGATGAGAGCTTATATACTAAATATAATGAATAATTTGGGATTGATAGACCCTTGGAGACAAAAAGCTGGCAGTAACAAGGAATTCACACACCAGAATAAGAAATATGGCCACGCATCCCGATTGATTATTTTCTAATAGATGTTAGACTAGGTGAAAAGGTTAAGGTAGTTTTTCATCAGCCAGCCCATTTATATGATCATGCAGCGGTAAGCCTGGAGTTAGTTTGAGAGCATGAACTGCCTAGATTTAGACGGACAATGGATAGGTCTCTTTTGGCAGAACATAAAATATTAGAGAATCTGAAATGTGACACCAATGAATTCATCGATTTAAACACAGGTTCCGCCTCTGAGCGTACAGTGTGGGATACGGTCAAAGCTCTCATTATGGGGAGAATAATTAGTTACGCCACTCACAAGAAGAAGGAGAATATTAATAAAAAAGAGGAGATAGAGAGGGAAACAGCTACTTGGCAAAAAGCAAGAGGTTGTCGACCCAAACTTAAATAATGAGATCCAGACAAAAATAGGCTAGGGAAAAAAAGACTCAGTAGAGCATTTAGAAGGCATTGTTAAAAAGAAATGGAATGCTAGCAAACTGTCAAATTATGAATATGGCGAGGGGTGTGGGAATCTCCTTGCTTGGAAGACTAGGGGAGATTTAGTACAGAACTCAATAAAATAAATAGTTATAGAGGGGTTGAGTGAAAGTTGCTGTGATGCCCAAGATATCGGAAATGCTTTTACTGATTTTTCCCAGAATTTATATAAGAAAGAGATACAATTATCTGATGAGCAAATATCAAACTGGCTCCTAAATGATCTCCTGCCCAACATTTCTCCTGATAAGCAACGTCACCTTAATAGATTAAAAACAAGTGAGGAAGTATTTATAGCTATAAAAAAATCTAAAAAACTTTAAAGCACCTAGGCCTGATGGAATCCCCAGTGAAGCCTATAAGGCATTAGCAGATGAAATAACCCCCGCCTTAACCTCGATACTTAATGCAGTGTAAATAGAAGAAGTTGCCGTCCCTGAGTCCTGGAACAATGCCACAATTACAGTAATTTTAAAACAAAACAAAAGCCCCAAAAAGTGCGAGTCTTATAGACCGATCTCCTTACTGAAAAACGATTATAAACTGTACACCAACATTCTGGCTAAAAGACTAGAGATTGTATTAGGTGATCTAATAGGGCACTCACAGAAAGAATTTATGAAGGGCAGACAGCTAACAGACCTTACCGATGACTTGGTGTGCACCATAGACTTGGCTATAGACAAGAACCTCCCATTAGCCATTTTGACAGTAGACACCACCAAAGCATTTGGTAGGGTTAGCTGGCCTTTTCTCTACGCGGTTATGAGACAGAATGGGCTAGAGGGTAAGTTTTTGAATGCAATAAAAAGTATATATAGGAATCCATCTGCAAAGATCTTGATCAACGGCTCCCTTACTAATCGATATAAGATAGGAAGAGGTATGCGGCAAGGATGTCCTCTCTCTCCCTTATTGTTTAATTTATATATTGAGCCCCTAGCAAGGAGAATTAGGGAAGAACAGGGGATTCAGCCTTTTCAACATCATGGCTGGGTTAAGAAGGAGGCCCTTTATGCTGACAACTTAATGATTTACACACAAACCCCATAGAATCACTTCTGCTCATTATGTGTATATTAAAATACTTTGGGAATGTAGCTGGATGCCAGGTCAATGAAGGAAAGATGAAGATAAAATCCTATAAGTTACAACTGGGCACCATCTTGGAGAAAAATGTAAAAAGTGAGATTAGAAACGTAGGAGTTCAGGTAGTTAGAAACTTGGAGGAAATGGCCCAGATCAACTTTTGGAAACTTCTAAGAGAGACCAAGAGGCTTTTACAACTTTGGTCCCATCTGCCTTTAACAATCATAGGCAGGGTCAACCTGATCAAGATGATGACCCTCCTGAACTTTACCTTCATATTCAATGGCCTACCACTGCACATGAAGGCAAAAGGCTTTAGGAAACTACAAAGTATCCTGACTAGCTTCATCTTGGCTTACAAAAACCCAAGAATTGCCTGGAAAAGGCTACGTAAGTAAAAAATCTCAAGTGGGCTGGCCTTCCCAGATTTTCAATTATAATATTGGGCTTTTCAGCAGAAAAACCTTAGAGTTCTCCTAACCAAAAACTATCAATTAAGATGGCCATGCTATGGAGCTTTGACCCACGACTTTGCTGAATATGGCAACTACTTTGGTTAAATACAGGCACCTTAAATTCTTTAAAAAAGTCTTGTTAAAGGTCTTGAGCACAGCATGGAAACTGTGGATCCAATTTTGGAGAATATTAGATTTACCCTACTATAGTTACAGGGCCCCAATTTGGAAATCACCTGGGACTCCTGAGTGCCTTCAAGATTCACTATCTATGCCACTTAGGGATGCCGCAATGGAGAATTGGAGTCATCTCATGGATATACATGGTGCAACCTCTTGGAAACACTTATCGAAGGAAACCAACAACCATTTGTCTAGATGCAAGTACTTTCAACTGACAAGATGGGCTCAAAGCCAAGAACTTAGCAGCCTGAATATCTGGGAGACAGCACTATGCGGCAATTCCCTTCCGAAAAAAGAAATTTCTAAACGGTACTGGATGCTGGTATAGGAGGAAGACCTCAGACGTGAGTCCCTTGCTCACTTTGCCACTGGATTCTAGCAAGCCTGGCTGAAGACGGCTGAAATGCCAGAAACCGGTCCTAGGATGCTAGTTTCCGGTCCAGGGAAGACATGGCTTGGCAGTTCGGGCAGGACTGTTCCCATGAGGCACAGGGTCAGACTGATTTGCATATAGCCATGTCTGAACTGGGGTGGCAGAGTGGGCTAAAGAACGGTGATGGATTAAACCCAGATCAGTTGACTGGGGGTGAGTGCTTGCAATGTTCAACACTCCGTCCATCATTTCCTTTGGTTTTTGCTTTGATAGGAGGAAGACCACTATAACATACCATTGGAGGAAAAGTGGAAAAATGAGCTACCTAATGCTGACCTAACTTCTCTGTGGCAAGTGTCTTTGAACATGCTATGGTTGTTTGTTAAATATGCTCCATTAAAGAAAAATCATCTTTTTACTTTACATAGAGTTTATTGGTCCCCCCAAGAAACTATCCAGAATAGGAGGGGACATCAGGAGTTGTCCTAAGTGTAGATTGGCTTAAGCAGATGATGTGCACATGTTTTGGTTGTGCCCAGGTGTTCATGATTATTGGCCAGAAGATACTGACGGCCATTCTGAAAAGGAAGATAGAGGTAAGCCTTTCTCCGATTATCTTTGGGATTTTGGATAATGGTGGCTTTATTGTGAAAAATAAGAAACTACTAGAGCAAATTCTATTAATTTTAATTATAATAGCATACAGAGAAATATGTACAAATTGGGTCTCTAGCAATGTACCTTCCTGTACACCTTGGCTAAAGGCAGCTAGGCGTTTTGGCAAGTTGGACTGTGTCAATGGCTCAGCTAAGAGAATGAGCACTTGGGAACCTCTTGTACTTCATAACTCCAATCCAATTAGAGATTAAGAGTCTAATGGTCCAAGGATTAAGACATCTAAATCCATGAAGAGGTAAAAGTGGGGGTATACTCATCACCGCTAAATAAAGGCTGAATGTAGGTGTAACAGGGCAGGAATATCCAGCAGGGTGTGGAACCAGGCCCGAGTCTAAAACTTGACCCCACCATAACCATCGCCTTTATGGATTGTCGCATATGAGGACCAAAAATAAATAAATAAAGTGCCCTCCTTTTATTGTTATGGAAACTTTAGTTTGCACAGAGAGATATGCCACATGTTTTGGTCTGTGAGGTACCAACATTATGAGACTATTGAGCCCAGACGTATGATGACCTTTGTGGCAAACTTGTCTGGGGTTGCTTGTGTTCTCATTCAGAGGTGACCTGGCCTGACACTCTAGCCTTACCTGTTCCTATTAGAGCAGGACCAAGACTGATTTGTATATGGTTGGTTCCTGTGTGAGGTGGCATGGTAGGCACCAATACAATAGACTGGAAAGTGCACTAGTAATTGCCAGTGGCTGAGATGAATTCAAGCACTCCGACCTTTGCCTCTTGTTATTCTTTTGTGCTATAGAAGATAGTACATTTCCTAGATCGTGACTTTTTGCAGTTACCCTGGGCTTCGATAAGCACACCTTGGGTTGTTGCCTTTTCTTGCAAGGCATTCGAACTGTAGAATCTCCTCATCTGGATGTTTGCAACACTCTGCAACTTCATATTTCACTGTGGCTAGCCAAGAGACACCTTTGCAATATATATTCAAATAAAAGTTGCATTGTTAGGCTTTTTTTCTGCGTGCATCAGATATAATAATATGGTAAGTTCACGCCGGAAGTCATAGATAGTGGTAACATTAGTAATTCTTGTATGAAGAATCTCAGGGTTGATCAGGCTGGACCCTCAGAAGTGGAGAATGGCGGAGAATCTGTGTTACTGAATATTGCCAATTCCAGCCCGTTTTCCACCTGTAGATATTTCCACATCACTCTAATCCTGATGCAACTGATAACTCGCATTACTATGATAGAATTTGTGCCAGCAGACCAGTGAAATAAATAAAAGAAAAATAAATCGGGACAAATGCCAACAAAGGCCCCAGGCAAAATGGACCAGTCAATGATCAAGCAGAACCTAAACGTCTGGGAACAATTTATACACAGTAGCAGGATTTTGGAATATATGCTAGTCAACTGTCTGCATGAAATTTACCTTTATTAGGGAAACTGAAGCTGATACGAGAACACCTGTTTGATCCTTTGCCAGAAACGTATAATGGCAAAAAATCTTACACAATGTACTCATTCTATCACACCTGCCCACAAAAGAGCACACAGTAAAGTACACTGTTCAGGTGTACCTTTTATAGCTATATAATTGATACACGCCAGTCGCTAATAAAGTTATCTAAGTGTTGATAAAGCCTTTTCATCACTGTTTTTATTGAATCCTTTTGAAACATTTTCAAGACAACAAAAACCAATAGAAGCAGTCCAGTATTCAACATAAGTGCACCAAAGTGATAAGTAACTGGTAAATGTTGGGAGAGTGCTCGCAAATTATGTGATGAGATTAATTTGAATTTTACACCCAGAGCACGTTGAATAGATTTGCAAATAAAATTCTTATTTTTCCCACCACAATCTGAGATATTTCAATAGAAAAACCAAATATATTTTGTAACACTCCATTCTGACAGTATTTACAGACGTCCAGTCCAGATTTTCCATTTCTCTTGTTCAGACTATGACGTTGATCCTACTTCATATCGAGTTACATCCCCTTTTTAGGTCTCGCCTGACCCAGCGCATGCGCTGGTCTGGCGAGACTTATTGAGAGGGCTCCAAAAAGTGCTACCAGGCCAGCCTAGAGCTACAGTGCATGTGCGCGGGCGCGTGCGCTGCGTTTTACCGCAATTACTTTCACTGTCGCGGCCGCGAGGCCGCTTTGATGTTGATCACGATCGCAATCGCGATCACTTTAACTTTCACATAGCCAATAGGTCTCGATTTTGGGACCTTATAAGTATTTAGTTACGCAACTGTTGCATGGCTAAACACTTCTAAGGTCCCAAAGGCGAGACCTATTGGCTATGCCAATGCTTGTTTATCCTTTGCTTCATTTGGAATGTGCTTTGGAGAGGTTCTGCCTTAAGATTCCTCTTCTTACACAACTAGAAATCAATTATAATCTTAATTCTTTATTAATTAGAAATTGTTTTGTAATACAGAATGATATCCCAGGGCTTTGGCATTCCAGTTCTTCCTTAATCAAAGCTAAGGCATTATTGAGGCGGTGCAGCGCAAATTTGCCCATTCTTCATGTCACCAAGTCAAAACATATACATGACATGAAAGTGCATTTAGCACATGATTTTTCTATGGTTTAACAATATTAAAATAAGTGTACTTGACATTATTTTTAATGTGTAGTCACTGTAGGACTAGTGACTTTTGCCAAACTGTGTTTAACGAGTAATTAGTAAATCAATCTTACTTAGTAGATATGTAATTACTATAAATATGAAATCCGACATTCATAATGTGTGCCTTAACACATTTAATAATATTTACTGTTTAGATGACTGACTAGAAACCATCCTCATATATGTAAAATATGTTTACTCTAGATAAGACAAAAGGTTTATGTAATGTCTGCACTGTTTCATATATTGCATTAAAATGTAGTTCTTAGACATACCGACACATATACATTATAGGGGCATATCAGCAACAACCGGCGATAATTATCGCTAAGCGTACTTAGCGCTAGGATAATTATCGCCGGCTAGCATGGATTTTTATCACTGAGATAGCGTGCTATTAGCAACGCTTATCTCAAAAGCGATAAAAATCCTAGCGCTTACTGCCTAACGTGACATTATCGCTGGAAACCCAGTGATAATCTCACAAAATATGGCGTTAGCTTGTTGATAGGGACTCACAAACTTAGCCATGATATCCACCTTCCATAGGATATCATGGCTAAGTCAGTCCTGAAGCAGGCGTAAGGAAAGTAGCGATAACAGTGGTTATCGCTACTTTTCCTACCGCTATGCTTCATAGCATGGGGCTGATAGGAGAAATGTCGCTTAGCGACATTTCTCCTGTCAGGTCAGGAATGCCCACTTTGTATCTCATTAGAGATGCAAAGCTGGGCGTTAAGAACAGGTGTGCTAATGCAAGGTTTCACGCGTTAGCGTGACCTTGCTAATTAGGCAAAATTATCGCCGCTTTTCGTCCGAAAACGGCTGCAAAAGCGGCGATAATTTTCTAGCGCCGCCTTGTAAATATGCCCCTAAGATTTTACTGTATACTCTATGGAATATGAATATAATGTACTGACTGTTGATATTCATTTGTGTTTAAATGTTCATACACACATTAAATGTGCACCATTGAGTTCATACGTCAATTGTCTTTGGTAGGCCTGATTAACGTGTTGCATAAAATACTGTTTTTCATTTTCTGCTAACGTGACATTTCTTGCAGGTATTCTCACACATTGTTAGTTGAAGAATAGATGCATTACTGTACTAGTGATAGAAGAAGTGTGACTGAGAAGAAGATATTGATGAAAGAACATGTAGCGACAGTGAGTTAACTGAAAGGCCTATTCAGTAATGTTACAACATTGTCTGTGTGTGAGAAGACAATGTCGTTCCCATTTCGAATGTGGAATACTTTGCGAATGTTGCACTCTATCTATCTATCAAGAAGTAGGGAACGACATTAGACCCATGATGATGCGATCAGAGGGAGGTTACCTGAATGATTTGGTGTGAATAATTGGAGTCTAAACAGTCTGCGATTTCCACACCTTTCTCTGGACTTTGAGAGTTTTAGACCTCTCTGCCTTCCCTTATTGTTTTGCTGAGGGTGGCTCAGGCTAACACTTACTTCTCTGACCCAAGAAGACACTTAAATGAGCTTCTGAATTGCTGAAACCTTTTTACTTATTTTCCTGCCTAGTTCTATTCTCCTTTATGGAATTCCCGTATTTTTGAGACCCACTAGAATTTAGAACCATTCTTTTTGACTTATACTTTATTTTAGGTGATTTAGATGTGCCCATGTGTAGACAAGAAAACCTGAGACTATTCTCTAAACATGAAATCCTTTTGTTAGTGTTTTGTGTTGCTATGACTGAACTTCTTGTTTGCCTAATATTGGTCTGCCTCAATTTCTTCTGGAGGTTGGGCTTTCCCGTTATTATTCTGTATCTTTATAGTATGGTGCTAAGTGTTGTGTACCTTAATTTTGATTGATAATTTGTAATAAACCTTCTTAACCATAGTTACTGATTTCTGGTCTGTATTGTGCAGCTAAATGGCTTGCACTGGTAATTGAAATTGAGTGATGTAATGTTAACTCCCATCCCCTCAGAAAATAAAAAGTCCATCAGAGGACCACTGGTAAGAAAATAGCACTGGATCAAAGGCATATTGAATACTTTATGTTTCTATAGTTTAGGTTTTTGGGCTTCTGCTACTTTGCTAATTTGTCATCAACTAGCATAATCATCCTGTGGTTGTTTGGTTTTATGACTCAGAAAACTTTATTCGTGGTGACCATCTTCTGTGGCCATTTATTTGATGATTTGGTGAGTATTTGCTTACCTTCTTAAGTTGTATTTTGAAATCAGTAGTTCCACAAGACAGCAAAATATGGCAAGTTGTATTGGCAACTGAAAAAAGTGCATGGTCAAAGAACTGACCCTGGTTGATATGTCCTCATATTAGAAAGGCTGTCCTGAGACACAGGGATGGCATGCAAGCAGGTATGAGAAATTGCTGTGAAAGCTTCCATCATTGAAGTTATGCATTGTCAGACAAATTCAGCTTGCAGAAGGTGGTTGAAATGTCCTGACTTTGATGAGGGTAGGTTTTGCTGTCAGTAGCCCACATGTGTGGACTCTGTTTGAGCCATATGATGTTCCATAAATGGTGGGTGATACTGCTACTGGGAATGGCTCAGTGAAGGGCTTAAAGGAGGAAATGGTTGGTGTCTGGTAAGTCCTGAGTGATTCGACAGAGAATGGGAGGTACTTCACAGTGGGATGCTGCTATAAGAAGATGAGTGCTAAATCAGAAGGCAATGGAGTGGAAGGCTCTGATGGATGGCAGCAGTCAAGTGATGCCAGTCCATCAAAATCCTCGAAGCAGAAGTAACATTTTACCACTACCACAAATGCTGTTGAAGATACTGCTTATAGTGTTAGAAGCATTGTAAATCATGGTGGGCCTAAAGCACTGAGGTGACTGGTGGGGAAACATGGAGGCAGGCTAATTCTCTGCAGCAAGTGCTGCTCAAATCCCTTCCCCTGTTTTAAGCAATGCAAGAATGTACGGCCGTAATTTTGCAGTCTCAGACCTGTCTCCTGCCTCTAAGTCCCTCTATTGTGATTTTTGATAACAAATTACCTTGGGGTGAAAGGTTTGAGCACTTAGGCTTCGGTACCCTGAGAGAAGCAAGAGAAGCAATTCGGTACCTGGGTACCTGGTACCCTCTAACTCTGGGCGGTGGAGGCAGCAACTGTGTTTAAGGAGTGCTGGGAAGTTTGGAGAATCACCTTGCGGGAAACGAGTGTTGGTGTCTGCACAGGCTGATTGCATAATCCTTACACAGAGAAGGAAAGAAAAGCAGGAAGCATGAAGGCAGTGTGCTCCCCTTGTGATTGTCAGAGCCAGACAAAGACTAGCCAACAGCTTGTTGAGATTAAGGAGCCCATAAAGGTAGCTTATTTTATGGAATTTTGAATGTTGTCTGGAGAAGGGATTTTGACTGGGAATTAGCAGTCAGGCAATTCAAGGAAATCTGCTAAGATTCCCTAAAGGGCCAACAATATCCCTTTACCTGTCAGGAAAATATGAAGGATATTGGGCAGGAATATAAGCATAAAAAAGTTATGGCTCGGATGGAGCAAAGGGAAGGGGGAAAACAATACAAACAAAAGAATTGGGATCCATGCAGTAGAACAACAAAAGAAGAATGTTAAAACAATTAAGGGATGCCCTAAACTAGTCTTTAGTCTTCGACTCCCCAAATAGGTTTAAAAAATAGAACAAGTGGGGATGACCCAGAGGGTAATTAGTGCCCCATCATCCCTCTTGACTGCTTATTTTTATCTCAACATGTTTAAGCTGTTTTTTTATCGCCCTCAGGGGGTTGTTTGGCCTTCCTCAGGAATATCGATCCCACTTACTTCATTCAATGTAACTTTAAATTGTAATTAAATATAATGAAATTACTTTTAATTAAATTGTACACCTCTTTCAATAATTATTCATGCATAATAAAAAACATTTTTTTTACTTTACGTGGAAATTTACTTTTTAATTTAAACTTCAGATTTTTTAAATTTAATTGAATGTATTTTAAGTAATATAGGTTTAATTCAAAATTATGTGAATACTTCTGTAGCATGTTTTCTTTTGTGCTACTTGTAAAATAAAATTGCAATAACATTTAAAATAAAAGATATGTTTGCTAATTGTTTTCAAGTTAAATAAACGTTTTTACTTTTCCCGATACTTTACCAATTGGGGCAAAGATCTCATACTGTAAAGCAAAGACATTATTCTGCTTAAATATAATGTCCATAGAGTTGACTACACATAAGATGACCTGGAGAAAGAACATGTTTCCATTTTACCCTTGTATGGCATGTGCATGCAAATGTTCATACCTTGCGAAGAGAGGGATCTGGCCCACTTCAGCAGCAAAAAGGTAGTTACATATCAATAATGTACTTCCATCTGATGCTGTATTCTTTAATATAAGCAAACCTAGCCTTCCTCTTGAGCGCAAATTTATAAACCACATTCCTCTTTACTGTATCACACATGCCCCCTCTGTGCATATATTTACTGTGGGCACATTGTTAGCTGTATCTATTGAAGGCTATGTATTTATCCATCACTAATTTCTATACCTGTGTGACTATCCCACAGTGTGTTTTGCTGTGCTTGACCCCACATCTTACCACCAACTTGCAGTTACCATCACTAGCAGATGCACCCACAGATCATGCTTCTAGCTGGCCACGTAGTATGTTCACTGATATATCCATGGCTGGTCCAAGGAATCGTTAGCATGTGAGACCAGGAGCCATATTACAGAAAGTGTCCCAGGCGCGCCACAGGCATGTGTGCCCTATTTGGGGGCCCTCAGGGCACTTTGGTATTACAGAAGGAGCTGCATACTCTTGTGCAGCCCCTTCAGTAACACACATAGCGCTGGTGCATACGTAGCGTCAGCATTATCTCAAGAGGGTGTTCCCTCATTTTCATGGTGGCATCGTCTCATGCAAATGAGGGAATCTCCTTGCATCTGCATCTGCACCATATTATAGGCACGAACGCAAAGCAAACAATCTGTCAGAAGGCGCACTGAAAGTGCGACACAAAAAGATAGCACACTAGCAGTGCACCCCCTGATGGCAACACTCTGAAGGGAGGATATTGGTTTCCATAGATCCCCAGACATCCTCTTCCAGGAGGGTGCAGTGACCCATTACACCCGCCTCCAAAGGGATCTCTAATCCCTATTTAAAGAGCAGCTGAGTTGTCACATGCACAGTGAAACACGGAGCATCTTTGAAGCAGCCACTCTGTATTTCCCTTAAATGCACTGCCCCCAGGGCAGCACAAGTTTGCGATGCCCTGGGGCAGTGCACTCAGTGTAGTAGGGTTCACTTTCCCTGATTGCGTATGGCATACCTAGGTAAAGGTGCGCTGTGGCGCAAATAGGGAAAGTATGCTGTATATGTAATACAGACCCATATGCTATCTTACACACACTCATACTGTCATATCATTCCATAGATCAAGTGTTATGACATTGGGAGCTCGCCTTGATTTTCATGAGCTTTCCTTTTTGATGGATACATTTGTCCGTCTCTAACTGAGCTATGTGCTCACTCACATATAACATAACTAAGCATACATGTTAAAGTACATGATGTTCCAGGTGGAATTTTGCTGCTTGTTTAACTGTTTGCCTAACTCCTACTGTCATCTATATTGAAGCTGTACCCCTATGATCAGTGCACCACTGCACAACTATATACATTTATTTAGACCTGCTGTATGTGTGAGTGACACTGTATGGGCTTTTGACTTTCCGATACCAAACCTGTTGTTAACTGCGTGTTGAGCTACAGAAGTCAATGTTACTTTGTATGGTTCTGTGATGTCTTGACTACTATTGACTACAGGTGCAGGATACAATGGGCCTCATTTATGAAAAGTGACGCATCGCTGCGTGAAAACAGCAATGCGTCACTTTCATTGCGCCCTCCTTGCAGCATGTGGATGCATCATAGTTATAATATGACACATCATGTCTCAAGGACTTACAGATACGTCAGTATTTCTGATGTATCTGTAGGTGCAAAAATGACTCATTGCTGGAGTGTGTCATAAAAGTGACGCCACTTCAGCAATGAGTCATTTAACATGGGCAAGTCCCATTTCAATGTGCCTGCGTCAGTCTTATGCCTGCTGTGAGGCAGGCATAAGATATTGACGCATTTGCGTCCTGGAAGTGGCGCAGTGAAATCTCATAGATTCCACTGCGTCACTTCTACGAGGCTTATTTACGTCAGAACACCCACCCTGCATACATTATACCTGGCGCAGGTATCTACCTAGATGCGTCACTTTGTAAATATGACGCAACATGGCGCATTTTTTACGATGCTGGTGCGTCACAAAAAGTGACGCACAGGCAGCGCAAAAGTGAAGCAAGGGCTCATAAATAAGCCCCAATATTTTGTTGTCCCCCTTTGTAATAGCCATGGATCTAGGGCAAATGCCCTTCCTGGATGTGTTGCGGCATCTGTTTTTGTGAATGTGCTCGTTTTATCTATCCATGAAGCAATCAGCTCGGGCGGGTATTTGTTCAGCGCATGGCAATAGTTCCTTTTATATAGCTTGCAGTTATTTTTCACCACATGTCACTGGTACTTGCTGTTGGAGTCTACTGGGGATGCAAAAGGCGCCCATTGGCCGGCCCTGGGCCACTGACCATGCTCTTTACATGCTGGTCTCCTCCTAGCTGTTTCCTTTGGTGCAGGACAGCCATTCATTGTAAGTCACTGACGCTATCCTCCTCCAGTTGTCATTTAGCATGCATTCATCTTAATGCACTCCAAACACCTCCTCGCTGGTTCAGCACACACACGTATGACACCCCAAAAAGGGAAACCCTTTGTAGCACTGAGAATGGGGCCAATGAGAGGTGTGTGCTCGGTGGCTCATTGACTTAGAAATATGTGCAGGTGCTTACTTACTTACAGAGGGGCATTCGTTATCCTGTCCGACATGCCCCCGATCAGTGGTCAGTGTCACACACGTTTTCAATGAATTATAGGCCACCTGAATCTCTGTAAGATGCATCTTCTCATTTCAAAAGTGGCTTGCAACTACTGTGCACTGCGAGGTTTTTGCTTCCTGCCTTTTTTGGTTAAGGAATTGCTGCCTTCACGTGCCAGGTGTGTTTCGATGTCACTGTGCCCTTCTTGCTCATAAAATTCTTGGAGCTTGAAAGTGCGGATATCATTCTGTCTGTCCTTAGTTTATGGCGGCCCTAAACTCACTGTAGACTGTCTCAACCTTCTGAAACATAATTGTGGACATTATTTCTTTTTATGTAATTCTTTAGTCTATTTTAGGTTCTTTACACTATTACATCACTCAATACATGGAAAGCAACAGTTTTAGTGTGTAAAAAAAATACAGAAAAACAAACAAGCAATCAGTCCTGAAACGACATTCCACCTCTAATGTGGCGTCAGTAGAGATTCAGCTTTCTGTTAATCGACACATATACTGAAGGAATAGTGACAAAGTAACTTACAAAGGATTCCGTTTAAACAACCGTGAAAGTTGTAAACAATTCTGGCAGCAGCATCAATCTCTTGACAGATAATTCAACCAAACAAGCAAATTGCCATTATGATTATTATTATGAATCATAATAATAATATGAATAATAATAGTCTTGGACGAAAACACGTCAACACTTCTCCCTGGGAGATCTCACTGTCACTGAATAGCTTATGTTCCTGCACCGTTCCAGGGTTACAGTTATGATGACTGGTATATAAGGGTCACCATCATTGGGGAGAAAGAAGATTTGGAAAGATTGTGAGAGGGTATCTCTTTCCGCCCGCTAGGAATATCCAACGGCCCGTATCCCCATTGCCCATTTAGAGATTACTCTATGGACTCTGTTCAGTGCAGTCCCACCCCTCAAAGAGTGTGAGTTCCTGGGCACCAATTCCATGGCAAGAAGGATACCCAGCAGATGAGGGACACCGCCGCTATGCTGCCTGAGTAAGCTGCACGCCCTTCCTGGTTCCTGTGCCGAGTGGCCCTCCCACCGACAGCGCTGGAGGAGCCCCCACCGAGCTGAAGGCGTGTTACATGCCGTAGATGAGGCTTCTCCAATGAATAGCTCATGAGCTACTGGTAGCTCTCCAGTGACTTGTGAGTAGCTCTCCTGTGTGCAGCCCAGACTGCTGAATTAGAAGCGTTTGCTTGGTTGAAATAATATATATATATACCAAAACTGAAAGTGTGTATTTAAGATAAAAATTTGAATATTTTCAGAACCTACAGTTTCCAAAACTTATGCAAAGCTGATATTTGAATGATAAATCATGTAGCATTGGGAGATGTATGGCTAATGTTTTACCTTGGTATGATTCCCTTGGTGCCAGGGCGTTGCAGATGTGGCTGTCCTGTATTACCCTTGTAGAAGCATTCCTAACCAACAAAGCCTTTTTTTCATGACTGCTGGCAATGCTGTATTGAGATGATCACGACAGATAATCTTGCATTGGGTGGTCACTAATAAGTAGCTCTTATTACTGAGCAGGTTGGAAACCCCTGCTGTTGATCATCTATGAGGCCGAGCTCCCAATACCATTATTAACCCCATTGCAGTCTCCTACATGTCCCCTTTTGTAGCCTGGTTTTAGCCCTGGCAGTCCTGGTGGGTCTTGCCTCTCTAAAAGGCAGGGAAAGAGAAGGCATTTACAGTCGCAGTTTCAGGAGGCGAGAGAGACAACATGCTGCACTGTATGCAACTGAGGACTTTTTCAAAGTCTCCAAACCAGCAGTCCAAGGCAGCAGGGTACTGGCATATTCACCTCACCTGTGGGGCCATTCAGAAAGTAGAAGCAGTCTTGGATGGTAAAGTGTGGGGCAGGACTGATTGGCTGGACTGACTGAGGAGGCTTCCCCGGCAGTAGGGGATTGTGAGGGCAGCAAAGAGTGGCAAAAGCTGAGAGGACTATGGTTTTGAGTGTGGGAAGATAGAACCTGTAAGCATCTTGAGCATTTAATCAAATTACTGCATTCTGATGGAAGAGGAAATATAGAACCCTGTATGGCAAAGGCATTGTGACTGTGATGAAGTCTGTATTATAAAACTTCCTACTGGGGTTCACTTTTGAATGCTGTAGCTTCAGGGCAGACTTGCGACAGCCCTTGACAAAAATCAGATAAGACACTGGGCACCTATATTGTTACACCTACTTTCTGACCTTGAAGCAAAGACTATATTTTTTGGTCATAAATGTTTTCAGTTAGTTAATCTAACTTGTGTGAAAATAAGCATTAAGGTATCAAGGCATTAAGTTAACAAGGTGTAAGCATAGCTGATAGAGGTCTTAAATTGTGAGCAGGGGCCCTGCCAATTGATATATTTTTTCAAGCATATACAGAAAAGGGCTTCAGATATGAGACCCCCCCCCCCACGTTTGTGTCACAGTGCAGAATATACACATTGACTATTCCACCAAAAGCTTCTAAAATGTAAACAACAAAGAACGGGAAGCAGTTTCAGGACACAATTTCTAAATCGCCTCAAGTTATTTTGACCATCAATCAAAATCCTGTGGTGTCAGAGTGAATGCCTCTAACTGCATTCATTTACAGCTACCTTTAGTCGCTGCCAGATGGGAATCCAGCTGCAGTCTTATCTCCAGCCTCAGCACCAGTCCTGACTTTACATGCAAATGGTAATGCAAAAGCACCAACACCTGAGGGAGGTAGCCGGTTAAAGATTCCAGGGATTGAGCCATGGGAGGAAGCATGTTCTCCAACCCCAGGCAGACGTCAGCGGAAATGCATAGTTTACCAACTAAGTTCTCATGTACTGCTGTCTGCAATATGTAGTGAGTGGAGAGGGTTGTGGATGTGGAAGCTTTTGGGGATGGTGGCAGGGCCAGGCCATCGGGCTCTCATACAGGCTTTCGACTGAGTCTGAGTCAGCAGACAGTCTCTCCTCCCACATCCCACACAGGAGATTCAAATGTCGAGGACTCCTTCCCTTCGTCAAGTGTATCTGGAATATCTGCACCCACCAAGATTTTGGTCAAAAAAACCCAAACCCATTAATAATATGATTATCTAGAACCCATCAGCAGGGCTCTTGCATCAATTTAGACATCTGGATCCTCTTGGGGTAAGTTTTAGCAAGGAGATGTCAAGCATCCTGATGTTGGTACTGAAATCTGCCTGCTGTCTTTTACCCTTCTTGGGCAGTTACTTAAACAAAGTACTCCCCCCAACATTCTATTAATTTGAGCATAACAGTAGGGGCTTCAGGAGCATACACCAATTAACGTGCATTACGTGCCTAAAATACCTAAAGTGCTTAACTAATAAAAGGAGTTTTCATAAATATATAGACAAATCCATGCAACGATATAAAAACTTCAGAGAAATACCTGAGAACCTTTGCATCTAAAGCACTCTCTTTTGCCCTCACGGTCCCCTGGGTGAACTCAGAGGTAGTTTCAATAATTTTCCAGCAAAAGATGTTTCTAATTTCATTGATGTGTTCATTTACTTGTTTTCAAAGGCACCCAGGGGAGGTTTTCCTCGTTCAGGGATAAACGCAAGTCTTAGCGGATTCCTCTATTTCCCAGAGCGTAGATCCCAATCTGCTAGGAGGCAATTGGTTAATTGTATCTATTTCTATTTTTGTGAATACGGTAAGTTAAATTTTATATGGAGAGAGATAAAAAGATGTCAAGTTCCCTTCTATAAGTAGTTGATCAATTGTGCGTATTCCTTTTTCTTTTCATGTCCTCCACTGGATGGGCGGCTTATCAACTATGCTAGAGTAGACAAAAATGGCCCCTCATCTCTAAATCTTCAGGTTGCTATGGAGCAATTTGCGGTGGGATAGCCATGTTCTCATTATATGGAAAATAGAGCTCGTAGATACCAAGGCTAGGGTTTTAGAGAGGTAAGGGGGCTCTATGCCTGGCCCACCCTCAGTGAAGCTTATTTCCATCAATACCCAGAATGGCGTTTCCCTATGTCCCTCGCATCACGTGCGCCACTTGAGAAAAATGCAAGGCTAAATAATATTTGGTGGTAACTTATCCAAATTCCCTGAGCGTCTGCGGGCAATCCCTTTAAACAGTTGCAGCCTTGGTCGCATCATTCCCCATACAAAAGATCGCATGTCGATATCAATAATTAATAATATATAAGGCTCCCATTTTGTGTTTTACTGATTTCTACAGGTACATACAGACGGAAAACATGGGGGTTTCAGGACAGACTTTATTTTTAAAAGTGGAAAAATTCTGAAAATTGGGCTTCTTTTGAGTGATCGACCGTGCTGTCATTCATGAATTTCAGGCTCGCAGCTGTGCAGATTCACAGCATAGGTGAACCCGAGCAAATCTCAACCGATAATATCAGTAAAGTGAAACTACTCGGAATAAATTTACGGCTGCCTATCAAGAAGCTAGATAGAACCCAGACGTCTCTTCGTAAGTTTATTCTGATTAGTTTCACTTTACTAATAATATGGGTGAATATTTACTCGGGTTCACCTCTTGTTTAATTTTTTAATGACTTTTTTGTACATGGTTTCCTTCTCATTTCTTTCGATTTTGCTGTGCTAGACGCGTCTTTGACATATATTGGAACTTCCAAAATCTCGCTATACCGGCACGTGTTTGTACCGATCTTCCCGTTTAGTGTATTTATTATCACTTTTTTCTTGTTTCACGAGTTTTATTGCGGGCACTCTTTGATGGTAACAATTTGGTAACCACTTGTTTTTTTTCATGTTGCCTCATGTTGCATGTTTCTTAAAGAGTTTATTTTGATGGCAACTGCATGCCAGCCTGGGCCATTGTTGTATCCCTTGTCTGGTGATGAATACTGCATTACCAGTAAGGCCGTTTCTCACTTCACCTTATAGTTTCCTTACAGAACCTTTTTCCCTGATGAAGGGCTATTGTAGCCCGAAATGCATTGGGATGATGTGGATATATACATGATGCATTTGTTCTCCAATGAATCGATTAGCTGCTGAAATGCACATTGCACTTTTTGAGCATTTTCATCATTTTGGAAGTTTAAATTCTTGATAAATTAAATGAAGCAAACACTACAAAAACCATACCAACCCCATTGTTAAATATTTGGGAATATTGATTACTTCCACCCACTGGGAATTCAAGCAGTGCAATGAAGGGATGTTTGTCACAACGGGAAACACTACCCTGCACGGTGGAATGGTGCCATCCACTTTATTGTGCTCATCGTTCATATTTCTGACTATGTTGGACTGTACCAGGGTTGATTTTGGTATATGGATCATCACTGAAGTGTACAGTGAGAGCCTTGCTATTACTTGGTTGCAATGCCTGTTCCAGATTTGTAACAGCAGGCTATCAGCAATGGTGTGGAATTACAGTATAAAGAAACAATTTATGGACGGCAAGCTGGACAATGCAAACATTCACCCCCAGTTATAAGGATCTGGGTTTAATCCATCATTCTTTTGCTCACCCCAGTTTGGACCCAGCCATATGCAAATCAGTCTTGACCCTGTTCCTTGTGGGAACAGTCCAGCCCGAGCTGCCAAGCCAGGTCCTCCCTGGAACAGAAACAAGCATCCTAGGACCGGTTTCAGGACATCACCCTTCGCCAGCCAGGCTAGCTTGAATCCAGTGGTGTAGTGAGCACGGGACCCATGTCTGGGCATACCCTTCCCACTTAGGGTGACAAATGCAAAAGAAACAATAGAGGGACGGAAAGCTGGACAATGCAAACATTCACACCCATGCCGTGAAGTATTCTCCTCTCCAGCCTCAACACTTCAAAATGTTTAGTGTACTCTGTTGCATCCTCAAGGGCCATATTTTCATCCTTCGGGAGATGGTTTTGCTCCTGAGTATGACTAAATGGTTCCTGTACCCTATGAACCCCTACATGTTGACAAGACAATGCTGCAGAGAAATTGTCTTGACAGAAAATCACCCTCCCAGATTACACCTTCCCAAAGAATGCAACCTGCATGCATGTGTGGCCAGCACTCTCTGACATCTAGCAAGACACGAAGTGCAGGTGTGGCAACAGGGAGTTTGCAGTTTGGTGAATCGAGTCTAGGTGTAGGACATAGATATCCTGGGTAATCTTACATGTGTGGGACAGAACTGGCTATTGTAGATGAATCATATAGAGAGTGAGGGGAAAATACACATTTGTTGTATCTACAAAGTGAATTAAATAACCAAGTGAGACCTATTTAGCTTTTATTAGCTCATGTGGGGCCGATCCACACACTTGTGGACTAGGAAGATTAAAGAGCTCCACATGAAAACTAAAACTGGCCTTGGGTGATTGTGCTGATTGATGTAGATTAGAGGTATGATCACCCTCCTCATTGCTCTGCGAGGGGGGCACAATCTTCTCACGTCCTTGCTGAGATGATGTTTCATTATGTTTCCCTGTAAGAATATGAGATTCTATCCAGTCTCATTTGCTGAGTAAGGTATATCTGTGGCGTGCTGGGAGAGGTTATTGCTTAGACCTCATTTTCTGCATGAAGGTGGGCACCAATGTGACTGCTGAATGGCAGCTGTGTGATGTCCTGCTTGCAGTGAGCCTCATGATGCACTAGGCTGGATGTATGTTATGGCTGCTACCAGCAGCCATTGAACAACACAATCAGTAGAGGGATGCAGACTGGAACATGTCATGTGCTGGAAGATCAAAGTGGACAAAGGCTGTACTAGGGTTTCTTCCTTTCTGGTGTCCTCCCAGACTGTGAATCACACAATCCCACCATTTCTCTTACTTTGTCAATGTAATGTGGCAAACCAAAATCTTATACTGGGTAAAAATACCCGAATAGTTTATGACAGCAGGTACATGGACATAGTCACTGACATTTTGCTTGCAGCAATGCAGTGTAATCGGGCACCTCCATTTCAGACAATTTGTCTTTCCAATATACAGGTCTTCAAGACCACTATGATGTACTTGTACCTGGATAACACAACAATACAATGTACAGTCGATCAAAATGAGTCTTTCATGTGACATCTTTAGTTGTTTTAATGCTTAACCTGGGTTTGTCACAACATTGTGTTCCATACAAGGGTATGAGTGTTTGAAGTCAATGTATGCTTATTGTTTACGAAGCAAATGGTTCGGTGACACATTTATTGTACATGATGAATGGTTCATGATGAGAAGTATGAGTAAGATATAGTTGGCAAGGAGTGTGCAGTGTCTATGACAGGGGGTTCAAACCGTATTAGACTTGACAGACAACACCTACCAGGCTCCTTCATTTGCACAGTTAGTTTTTTCCGGCTCAGTGGCAAGAGAAACACCATCATTGATGGTGATTTCAGAAGATGCCAAACTTGCTGATGACACAGGCTCTCTAATGGTACTTGGATGCATTCATGTAAACATGAGACAGGCATGTAGTTGTGTGTGGATTTAGTTGATGTGTGCAGACAGCTTCTAAATCCTACGTGGACCTAGGGATATTATGAGAGGTGCAAAATATATCTCACAGTGTAAAAGTAAGCAGGGAATTGCCTTACTTCACTCATTTATGGCTTGTGAATCTGACATATGCTGGATTAATACATTTGTGGATCAGGGTTTGGAGATGGGATGAATGGAGCCCTTGACAAAACGAGATTGGCTAGTGTTTTTGGTTGCTGCAGTGAAAGTCAAAGTGTACGGTCACAAAAAATGGTGTGCTGCCGCTAGGTTTGCCTTCAATTATTTGTATAGAAAATCTATGTTACTTCCAGATGATGTGATTGCTTATGATGTATAGATGCATAAGATATATTATTTGTATAAATGTGTCTTAAGTTTTTTCCTGAAAGTTTGATAATTACTCATGGTGAGTAGCTGATCAATTGGATCAATGTGTTTGTTTTGATATATATGTGTGTTGCACTTAGGTTTGTCTGCCTGCTTGGCAAGCATGAGGTTGCACTTTGTGATATAAGAGCAGGAGCAGACACATTTTGTTGCTTGTGTTAATCACAATTCCTAACCTGGCCTGATGATGACAATGGTATTACGAACTGACAGGCCATACAGCGGGTAGAAGCAGAGTTTGCTGAGAATATGTTGGACCACGGAGGTAAGTTTGAGACTTGCTCTAGTTGTATCACTAAAGAGTACAGCAGACAGCTGCATCCTGACGAACTTGCCCTTCACATGTCTCTTCTGTCTTGCCACAAGCCTCTTCTCATCTTGCCACTTCTTATCTTCCTCATGGAGTATATCTCCACCCTCATAGCAATCTGTGACCTCCACCCACATGACCTATATGACTGGCACACTGAGAAAGTCTCTAGACAAACCTTCCATTTTCCTAGAGACAATCCACAAAGTTGACCTCAAAGTCTACATTTTCCCTGGTTAATCTTCTCTTCCTCTTTAGTGGAAATTGCTTTACCTTTTCAATGTGACTGTGGTTTGATGTGTACAGCAGAAGGGGAAGTGTGCTAGGGTTTAGGAGCATTTCCTATGTATGCGCCTTGGAGTTTGATTGCTTCGTGGGGGGAGTGGGTTTACACAGATGTGGCTAGTTTTCTGTTCCACCCAGTGGTGGCTGCTCCGGCAAGTCAGTAGTGCAGCGGGGAGGGGGAGGGTATAAAAAAATGAGATCAGTTATCTGCCGGCCGGCCAGCTGTTCTCTTTTCCCGGCTTCTCTACTGTTCTCTTTTCCCGGCTTCTCTACTAACTAAAGCAGGAAGCGCCCTGACTCCCTAAACCAATAACAACCTGCAATGAAGTGTTGTAATTGGTCTGAGCGCCATCGTTAGGTGCTCAGACAGTGAATGGGAGCCTGGGCATGTTCTCCACTTGTAATTACCTAAAATGTTTGAGAGATAGATTTAATATGTAAAGAGCGTTTGACTATGAAGTACATTCCTCATGACTTTGTTGGCCAATCTGTAATTTGGAGTTGCCTTTTTCTTGCCATTCACTCCTTTATCCTTCTGCACTAACCCCATTAGTGTTCAATCTCTATCTGATATGCATATCCTTCTTGTTCCTCAGACACTACATGGGTGTTCAAATACGTGCACAGATGGTGAGTCATGGGAAATATATATAAAGAACAAAATTATCAAGATTAATCCACACTGTAAATCTTTCCTAACTCTTAGTGCTATAGGCAGGTAGTGGCAAGAAATACAAATGCTGCACACAGAAATTCATAAAACGTCTGGAATTAAACATCTCAATATCCGAGTGCTTCGTTTTTAAGGGGGTCATATTAAGAGTGAGAGACTATTACTCTCATTCGTTTAGTAATTTTCCTTTTCTTTTTGGCAAAACAAATTAGCCTAATTTTGTCCCACTCTTTAATGAGTGCATTATAAGAGCTAACCATCCCTGCATGTTGTGATTTACAAATGAATTTCAAGGGTACCACACTCCCTAGGGGGCATCTATGGAACTATTATGTTCTGTTTACATATCTATTCCTCTAGTTACCATAGTGTGTGCCGTTATGAAGACTCTAGGTTTAGCTCTTCCAAGAGTGGGTTTCCAGGAAGGAGAGGATTTACACATTTGCAGCTGCTCTTCGCTTTTAGGGGTGTTTCTTATTAGTGCACTTTATTGGGACTCCCTCCTGGTCTAAAGTACATTTTTGTATGATGAAGGTAGTACATTATTGGGTAATTTAGCTGCTTTTCTGAAGTGTCAGCTGGCCCACTTACCATCAGATAGCAGAAGGTATCACAACTTTCAACCTCGTTCACTCAGTATGGTTTAGCCAAATATTGAAAGGCAACTTTTTTGTGACTTCCTAAATTACCAGGGCATTTATATAGTAGCCCTCTTCTATTCCCCTTTCTGTGTTGGGTTTGATTTCCTTTTCTGGGTGATGTATTTTCTCTATTAAAGAGCTCTGGCTCTTTAATAATTGATTGGATGATACTTATATGGTCATGGTCTACTCTCCGGCATCGTGGGACAGGTTCGGAGAGAGTGGGATTTTCTAATTTTGTAGTGTACAGCATAATTTAATACTGTCAACTGTGGGACCGTACTCCTTGTGGTCACTTGGAAGATGCCACAGGGTAGTTTTTATTGGTCGGCTTTCGGTGTGATCATCCTGTGCCTCATAGGCAAACTGGAAACTGCGATGAGGTTTGGATGTCATTAAGGCCATATGGCATTGCAAGAGCTGCAGGATTGTGTCCTTTATCACATCTTGTATATGATTTAGACCCCGACGCTGCTTGGTACATCCTCATAAAGTAGGTGACAATGAAGACATAGGGCCTATCTTATAGATGGACAGATGGCCCATTATTCCGCAAGGGGAGCAGAGTAAATTACTCGGTCCCCCTGCCAGACACATTTATGAATGACTACCAAGGAGGCGGCCATTTTTAATTCATTAATTGGAACCTTTGTCACGACTGTTCCTGTCAATAAATTTCGCTGTTTGGTGCAAGGCTGCGTCATGTTGATGCAGCCCTGCATCAAACAGTTTTCTTTTTTAAGTTTTCAAAAACAAAATCCTGAAACTGAATTTTCTTTTCTTTATCTCTTTTGTGTGGGGACAGGCACAGCCCAATTCAGGTGCAAATGTCAGTTCCTCTCTCTCATCTTGCCTCAAGATGACCAATCAACATGCAGATGGCTGCTCAGTCACACCTACTCTTCCTTTGTGTGTGGCTGTCTAGAAGAATGCAGGGAACCAGCGGTCATCCACCCAGACAAGTATTCCAGGGACTGGTAGAAGTCACCAAATGAGTTAAGTAAGAAAATGCCAACTTTCCCCATGGGCACTGGGTCAAGACTGATTTGCATATGGCGGGTCCAAACTGGAATGGCATGGTGAGCAAAAAAACGATGGATGTAGGCCCAGATCTTTGTACTGGGGTGAATGTATGAAATGGTTCTGCATTGTGTCCATCAATTGTTATTTTTGCATTTGTCAGCCCGTGTGAGACGGGCATGCCCAGACGTGGGTCCCGTGCTCACCGTGCAACTGGAGTCAAGCTATCCTGGCTGAGGAGGGCTGAAAGCCCAAAACCAGTCCTCGGATGCTTGTTTCCAGTCCAGGGAGGACCTGGCCTGGAAGCTCGGGCTGGCCTGTTCCCATTGGGCGCAGGGTCAAGACTGATTTGCATATGGCTGGGTCCAAACTGGAATCGCATGGTGAGCAAAACAACTATGGATTTAGGCCCAGATCTTTGTACTGGGGTGAATGTATGACATTGTTCTGCATTCTGTCCATCAATTTTTGTTTTTGCATTTGTCACCCCGAGTGGGACTGGTATGCCCAGACGTGGGTCCCCTGCTCTCCGTACCACAGGAGACATGCTATCTTGACTGATGAGGGCTGAAGGCCCGAAACCAGTCCTAGGATGCTTGTTTCCAGTCCAGGGAGGACCTGGACTTGCAGTTCGGGCTGGACTGTTCCCATTGGCCGCAGGGTCAAGACTGATTTGCATATGGCTCGGTCCAAACAGGAATGGCATGGTGAGCAAAAAAACGATGGATGTAGGCCCAGATCTTTGTACTGTGATGAATGTCTGACATTGTTCTGCATTCTGTCCATCAATTGTTGTTTTTGCAACTTTCTAAACCTGGCATTTTCCGAAATGCAGTTTAAAAACAAACCTCACAGTAAGTTGTGTTTTTAAATGGTGAGTCCAGAGACACCAAATTTGATTTTCCTATCTTGTCCCAGTGGGAAACTACACTTATAGAATTTTATAAGGCAGTCCCCAGGTTAACTTATAAGAGAGATGGGACTTACCAATGACCTAATTACTTACCAATAATACTATTATACCAATGTCCAAATCACCATTGTTAAGTCCCTGCTTTTACTTCTTGGCCTTCCTTCCTCTTATGGTAATGGTTCTTCAACAATGTGGTTGGTTTCTAGAGAAGAAAGAATGTTTTGTTAAGTTGAGAATATTTCATCCCTAATAGTGGAGTGGGAGTTTATATTGGAAAGAAGAACAAAAAACACACAGTTATCAATGGATAAATAATCTTTGTAGGCCAAGTGAGTTGGGTGTCTCTGGCGCACACATAAGTACATTATGATTGTGATGGAAATGCACACAATTTGCTAAATTTGTTTTGACAACAAAGATCCCCATGTTTTCCAGCACTATGAGACAATATACATTCACACATTATACTTAACACTAAAAAGCCACTCTTTGCCACTGCTTGCCTGCAGCATCAAGTGTTACCAAAGATTTAAAATGAAGAGTAACCTTGATGATTTTGTTCATTTTCCTATGAGTCACCATCTGTGTGGGCATTTGAGCACTTTAAATGTGTCATTATTGAGATTTGTCATGGCTGAATTTCAAAAGGCAGCAGTTACCATGGAAACCATATGCCAGTGAAAGAAGCTGTATACATTAAAGAATAATATTTTTTTAACAGAAGCTCTGTAGAAAATCTGAAATCCAGATATATTTTATTATTATAGCATATATAAAGGAGTCTACAGAAAAAAAGTAATACATGTGATTCTGACCTATAAGTCATTTGTTAATGATAATCCGACTTTTAAAGGATTGACAGTATTTTTTACAATGGATGTTCTTGTTTTATCTTAAACATCCTTGAGAGACAGCCATTA
Source organism: Triturus cristatus (assembly GCF_964204655.1). Taxonomy (NCBI): domain Eukaryota; kingdom Metazoa; phylum Chordata; class Amphibia; order Caudata; family Salamandridae; genus Triturus; species Triturus cristatus. The sequence goes on along the minus strand of NC_140582.1, from coordinate 566,918,583 downwards.
TCTTTAACACAGTGGTGGGCAGCTCAATGACATACACCATGGCAAAAAATATAGTACCAGTTCTCCTGCTGTCTCATGCACAACCCTTCAACCATATTTTTGTGATATACCACCTACTTTCAAATAATCATTTGGAGTTCTGATTCTGGACTGAAATGAGCAAAAATATGTATTTCAGTTCAGACTCTCCCTTGTTCAGTCCGAATGCAGACTTTTTCCTGACTAGCAATAATCCTGCTTTTATTGATGGAGCAGGTCAGAGTTGAGGGGAACATCACAGAGACATTTCCCAGTAGCAAGCTTGGCTTATCAAGATCCTCCACAGTGTTTACAGGGTGGGGCAGTGAGAAGCTGTACACTGCTCTCATGTGCATGCAACGCATAAATAACCCATAGTGGTAGGAGTGCAGATAGAAGTATGGCATTGCATAAGCGTAAGGTTAAGAGTGGAAAAGTAGTGCTGTGACTAGAAGTTAGCAGGTAGGAGCAGTAAAAGGGGGCATAAGTGTTGGGTGTGCGAATGCAAAAATCATGCATCTCTATTACACTGCATAGGCATTTCTCCATCCATGCTGTTGGGGTGGGAATGCCACCTGCATGCTGTTCCCTTGCCCTGAATGCCCAAGTGTGTATATCTGATATCCTGACTTTTGAATTTTGGACCTGATGTCAAGCTACTTTAGTGTATGTGCAGAGACCTAGGCATGTCCATAACTACGAGGATGTCCTAGATCTGTCATATGGCCGAAAGGAACACATCAAGCTTGTCCTCAGTTGATGACAGTGGACTACAGTACCTGCCAATCGGTTTAGTGCATAGTACAGTGGTGACAGCATACCATGGTTTGAAAATGAATAGTGTGACTAGACCTTTGTAATTTGAGTTACTGGAGTGTAGGCCCATTCATGTAAAGTACTGCTTCTATACGCTTACTACAATTCAATTCAAAAGCTTTATTCGGTTTGTACAATGCAACCATATAAGCAGAACAAAACAATAAAACAGAATTTTTAAATAAAATTTAAAAAAATTTGGTCACAAAGAGGTTAATTTTCATAGCAAAAAGTTGCCATATACAATGAACAGAATGCAGCCCCTTTCAATGCCAAGCAAATGTTCCATTAACATTATTTGGCAATGTGCAATTTCCGCATAAAGTGACGAATGTATATTAGCTGTGCAAAGAAATGCAAAGTGCAATGAAGGCATTATTAAAGTGCAATAAACATCCACAGTCTCCTCAAGATTAGAAGTACAGAAAGATTGCTATCAGTACATGATAATGTGCAAAATACGCAATTAAAATAAAAACTATACAGGGCAAATTATTGACTTCCTTATGGTTACACATTTTAACACATAAGATGCAGTAGAAAAACAAATATCTGAACTTCCTAAAGATGATATTAACTTCATTGCTGTTTTAGTGGACCGAACATTATATTTTAAAAAGATAGGTTTAAGATAAAATGTCCTAAAATGGTAATAAAACAATAAAAAATGGCAGCAGCTTTGTTTTGAAATATTGTCACAAGGGCACATAGAGTTAGATTTAGTTCTCATATGCGGGAATGACACTAGGGTGTCGATTCCGATCCGTGTAAAATATTCCCCGTACGAATCGTATCCGGATTTTTTTCCGTACGAATCGTACATATCCCGTACAAACTGGCAAGTACGATTCGTATGTGAAAAAAATCCATACGAATCACATTGGGAAAATACCCCGACACGTCCTCGGGTCGGAAAAAGTGTCCGACACGTCCTCGGACAGTTTTACTTACGAATCGGGAAACTGAAGTCCGAGCGCGCAAGTACGATCTGTCCCGTCCGCCCGAATGCACAACCGTATGGAAAAAACACCATACGGTGCGAACTCCCATAGCAACTATGGAGATGTCCAAATATGTGCCCGCATACGCGCCGAACACCCCCAGCACACCCTCCCACGTACGTGCCATACCCCAGCACCCCCCATATCCGTGCCGTACCCCCACCCCACCCCCGTAGGTACGGAGCGTACCCCCACCCTGTATAGGTACAGAGCATACCCCCACCCCCCGTAGGTACGGAGCGTACCCCCACCCTGTAGGTACGGAGCGTACTCCCACCCCCATAGGTATGGAGCGTACCCCCACCCCGTGTAGGTACAGAGCGCACCCCACCCCCTAGGTACAGAGCGCACCCCACCCCCTAGGTACGGAGCGTACCCCCACCCCACCCGGTAGGTACGGAGCGTACCCCCACCCCCGTATGTACGGTCCGCAGTGTACCTACAGGGGTGGGGGTACACTCCATACCTACAGGGTGAGGGTACGCACCGTCCATAGGGGGTGTGGGGGTACGCACCGTCCATGGGGGGTGGGGGTACGCACCTTCCATAGGGGGGCTGGGGGTACGGCACGTACATACGGGGGGCCGGGTGTACGGCACGTACATACGGGGGCAGGGGGTACTGCGCGTACATATGGGGGGCTGGGGGACAGTGCTCACATACGGGGGCTGGGTGTACGCACTGTCCATACAGAGGTGGGGGTACGCACCATCCATACGGGGGTGGGGGCACACACCGTACCCCCAGCACCCCGTATGTATGCACCGTACCCCCAGCCCCCCCAAGTACGCACCGTACCCTCTGTTCACGTATGTATGGCATGTACCCCCAGGCCCCTACACCCTGCCCGTGCCTGCACGCACCCTACCCCAGGCCCCTACACCAGCACCCTCACCCAGCCTTGCGCATGTACGAGTCGTACCAAGCCATAGCAAATGTGAGCACTGTACAACAACATGGCCGATGTACGCACCTCACAGACGCGAAAAACACACGTACTGAACCAGGACACTGCAAAACACCACAAGGAGAGTCAATTCGAATCGCACAACACCACAAAACACGTCCAACAAGTCCAAATACATCCAATACACTGACCTGCAACAGCCAAACAGGTAAACAGAGGCTCAAAACAACCACTCCTTATAACACACCCACCCAAAGTTCAAACACAGCCACATCCACAAATGGACCAATAAAAAGGGCCCACAGACACAAACCATGAGCCTTTGCAACAGACCCACTGCTGCCAGACCCCACAGACAACCCACAGCACCATACTTGAACCTTTATAACACCTTACACGTGCACACCTTCACACAACCACCTTCACAAACACCCCCTCATCACATTCACACACACACCTTCACAACCACACCCACACACCCACAACCATCCACACCCACACCCCCACACCATGCCCACAGACAGGAATCCAAAGTTCACAACAGCGGAGCTGGAGATCCTTGTCAACGAAATCATCAGAGTCGAGCCACAGCTCTTTGGAACATTGGTCAGACAGACCAGCGTAGCAGCTAAATCAGCCATGTGGCAGAGGATCATCGAGAGGGTGAATGCTGTTCCGCCCATCAGAAGGACCAGGCATGAATGCCAAGCCAGGTGGTACGATCTGCGGAGGACGGTCCGCCGCAAAATGACAGACAAATACAACCAGGGGAACATCACTGGAGGTGGCCCGCCCTGCAGACCGGTACACTACCATCCCTGGGAGGAGAAGGTGATGCGCACGCTGCCGCCGGTGGGAGTACACAGAGTAGAAGGAGTCGCTGAGCCTGGTGAGTACACAAACAACTCACCCCACATGGGGGGAACCGCATCAACAACCCAACTAACAATAATGCATGGACCTACCCCAAAGCCATCGCCGGACACAACCACACTCCAAAAACACGCACATGCCACTAGCGGCTCCATGCCCCATGCACCAAGCAAGGCCATGCCAAGTCACAGGCCACACAAAACACCAACACAAGACAGGATGTCCGTGATGCCGGGAGGGGGGGCCTCCAAAATCACATTGTGCAACTCAGAAGCAGACACCAATGCCCTCAGCCCATACGGCCTAAGGCAGAGCTATACAAACAGTGTGTCCCGACACTGTACTGTGTCGCCTGCAAATGGCGGTCGCGTTGCAGGCTGACATGGGTATGAAGGCCCAATTTGCACATAACAGCAGCTAATGAAGAGGCATCACTGTGAAAGAGTGTCAGCACACACCGCTGCTGCAGCGCAGACTCAGAGACACTCTGCCCAATGGGGTCTGGGAGATTCTAAACAAAGCCACATGAACAAGCCAATGGCCTTTGAAAGACCTGCAAAGTGTGTGTGTGCCCAGGAAGCTGGGCTGAGGTGACAGAGGGTGACAGACAGACGGAGGGCGAGGGAGAGAGAGGGAGGGAGACAGCGGGCGACAGACGGCGACAGAGGGAGACGGACAGAGGGAGGGAGAAGGAGAGAGAGGGAGGGAGACAGGGCGACAGAGGGAGACAGACAGAGGGAGGAGGGTGACAGAGGGAGGGAGAGAGGGAGACAGAGGGAGACAAAATCACCCTTGGGTGGTGTGGGCATGTCCGCTCATCAGCAGGTGGACTGTGTGCATGTTGACAAGGTCTGGCAGTGCGTGAAACACCCCTCATTCGTTTGGAAAGCACTGGGTCATGTGTCAAACTGTGCACGAGTCGATCCTTGCTGCAGGCACAAACCTAACCTCACACCCAGTATACCCACTCACTGTGTTTGTTAGAACCCAGTCACAAATGCATAAGTTACCTACCTGCATTCTCCAATAGACATGACAAAGCACCATTTGGCCACGTACAGTGCAACAGGTAAGTCGGTTCTGCAGTGCTTGCTACGCACGCTCGCTACACTGCTCACTGCGTTCAAAACTGATGCAACAACAAAGAGTGTGTCACACATAGGAAAAGTGTTGACAGCTGTGGCCAAGGGACATACCCATGCACCATACACAATGCACAGAGACTTGCCAAGTACAGACAAGGTAGATGACACCTGACCCTGCTGTAGACAGCACAAGGCAAACCTGTGACCACTGTACACTCAAACAACTACTCCACATGCCATCTACCTACCACACGAACTCACATTCACTGTCATGCCAGCAGGCACCATGAGGGGATAGACACATCACCTGATAGACCCAATGACAAATCACACCACACCCAACAGCATGCCCGGTCACACACCCCCCCCCCCTTACACAAGCACACACCCCTGGGGCAGCCAACGCAAATTGGCACTCCCACAATGGATATGTGACACAACAAGACCAATCCATAGCCAAATAAGCATCCCAACACTCATTAGACAGGCCAAATAACCAGGAGTACATATCAATCTGCCCCCCGCAACATACCCATCCACAAGTGCACTGTGAGAGGAATGCTAGACATATCCAACTACACAGAGGAACTGTGCCAACTTGAATATGTATGAAACATGGATGACGCATAAAACACCATTAACATTGTCTCTCCCTCACACACAGGGCAACGTCGTCGATCTCCCCCCAACACTGGGGGGGTAGAATCACAGGACCAGGCTCGGCGCGACGATGATCCCACCGGCAGCGACGACTCTCACCACACCGTGGATGACCCCGACCAACCTGGCCCCTCTGGTACCCAAGCACCAGCAGCACCTGCGTCAGGTACAACTGTGCCAACCACCACCCCCATTACTGCCACATCCCAGGATACCCACAGGAGCCCTGCTCGCACACAACACAGCCAGCCTGACCAGGAGGGACAAGGAACTCCTGGCACCCAGGGGGAGGCAGGCGACCCCGCAAATGCCATCCCTCAAGGGTCCCGGAGACCTGATGTGCCCGCAACGGCAGGCCAGGCTCAAGTGGGCAGGGGTGGTGAGAGTGGAGGACGGCGGAGGCGCGAACCTGACCAGACAGCTGAGGAACCCGTTATGTCACACATCCGCAACATCCTGGACACATACCGGCGTGACACCAGGGGCATCAGCCAGGTAGTGGAGACCCTCAATGAGATGAAGAACATGCAGGCCGAGCAATATGCCAGTCAACAGCAACACCAAGGACGGATGGAGGCAAGACAGGCTGAGCTCGTGGCGGTGCTAACGGACATGAGCCGTTCACTCCGTCGGATTGCCGAAAACATGGGCAACCCTCCCTGTGCCACCAGGCGAAGATCAAGACCAGCCACAGGGAGGGATCAGGAGGAGGAGGATTCGTCTGATGGAGCATCACAGACATCGTCACGGCCTGCTTCTGAGGGTCCCCCGAGGAAGGTTGGTCGTCCGCGCAAAAGACCTTGAGAGTCAGCGGACCATCACCATCTCCCAGGCTACCTGGGCTGGCACCTGGCCCTCTGGCGCAACAGCAGCACCTCATCCAATGACATTCTCTGCCACATGGACTTGCTGGTCACTGTCTGACCAATGTTGACAAAGACTGTGGCATGGACTCTGATGACTTCCAATGGCAAGGATCCCAAATCCCCTTGTGAACTTTGGATTCCAGACACCCGGCGAGCACCTCTTTTCATCCCCCCAAACACGTACCCCACCACTAATAAAAATCATACAAATCACGAGATGATGCCGTCATTTTGCATTATTCCATAACATGTGTGTGTTGGAAAGTCAAACCATGCCTGAGTTTTGAAGTAACTCCAACCATGCATACCATGGGGTCTGAGTCTGGCACAGGACACACATGGGTCACAATGTATCATCCAATACAGACATGGAGCACCATACTCACCCGTGATGGGCCCAACCAGCTGAGGGGGTGCCTGCTCAACTGTGCGGACAGACCTATTTCGAAGAGCAACAGTCATGCGCAGAGGTCAGGGATAATGTGGAGTGTCCTGGGGTGGGAGTCCCAGGTATGTGTAGCCAGGTGGGAGAACAATGTCCTGCATGCTGGAGTCAGGTGGATGTGGAGAATGGTGGCCAGGCCAAGGTTGGATGCAAGGAGATGGCACAATGGGGTCTTGGATGACAGTGCCACAAGGTTGTGTTGGGGTCGTGGTCGTGGGCTGCATCCTGAGTGTGGGCGTGGATTGTGAAGGTCATCCTGCAGCCGACAGTGAACCATTGCAGTTATCTCTGTTGGACGGTGATGTGGCTGGGTTGCCGGATGTTGAAGCAGAGCTGTGCAGATGCACCCTGGATGTGGACAAGTATCATGGGAGTCGTAACGTACTTCTCCCTAGAGTGCAGGGTAGGATTAGACACGGATGTTGTAGTTGACCTGGGGGATGATCTGTCTTGCCTTGAGGTGGATTGAACTGTGGAACTTGTGCATAATGCAGAGTGTGCTGAAGCCTGAGGTACAGATGCTGGTGATCAGCATAGCACATGTGAGCAAGCAATCCATGATGCACACCAGCTCATGTGCGTGGACACTGTGTGCCTGTGCAGGGCCCTTGCGGGTGGGACACAAGCAGTTGACCCAGCTGTAAGGGGACAATCCGCTGATGAACACCTCAGTCGTGTACAAGTCCAGCATCAGGTAGCCGATGTTCAGCCATCTGCCAATGGATACCATGCATTATTGTATATGAGAACTGGCAAGGACTGCATCTTTGGGGAGGGTGAGGAGCACCTGGCTGGCAATGGGACACCAGATGATGATGAGATGCAGTGCGCATGTCATGGTGTAGAGGGGGATCCTGGACACATTGTAGACTGACTCGCTGAGACATGATACCTGTGCCATGTGTCCCACAACGACACCATACTACATGCAGAGGTCTGGCGTACCACTCCCATGGCCTTGTTGGGGTACAGAGCCGGTGGGGAGTAGGAGGGACATGACATGGTTGGTGTGACAGGGCCTGGAAGGCGTGCCAGCGGTGTGTAGGCAGTTGGAGTTGCACACTCATTATGCCAAGGTGTAGTGTGGGCGATGAGTGCATGCCTGAGTGCATGCAACAGATGTATTGGATGGACACTGCTTGGTGGGTGGCCTCAACATCATGGTGTAGCGTGATGTGGCACATGCAAGGACATGAGGCACGTGCAATGTGCACGTAGCATGTGCAGACGGTCCAGCCTTTCCCACCGCAACTGTGTCACACACAAGCAGATTACACCAAAATGAATGGGTGGAGGGAGGAAGGGGGGTGCGTCTTAGAGGCGTGTGTGTGAGGGCAAATATAGAAACTCTGTGTGCCCATGCTGCAGGGCCTGCAGCAGCAGGCGCCATGTCCTGAAAACCATGCCACAAGTTGCACACTAACACAAACATGTCAGAAAGGGCTACTGCAAAAGGTGTATGAGAAGGAAGGAGTGTCTGGTTCAACATGGCACACACACAGACAATGGATGCACATGCAGCAAAGTGGCCGTTGTGGGGACTGAGATGCCAAAATACCTACACAGCCATGTACATCATGCACAATACATATCATAATCCCTGACAAACAGCTTGCATCTTGCTACTCTACACATAGACTCATATGCACAATCTGTGACAACTATGCCAGACATGCCGCATGCACAGTGTCAAGAGACCTGCATTGAGAGAGATGAGGCACCTTGGAGGCTGAGGGACACCTTTATTAGTCATGTTTGCCTGAAGGCAAATGCATCTATATTAACAGATGCACAGGTCATGTGGATGAACATGTGGAACCTACACTGGCACCCCCCTTTGCACCACAGATGCAGGAAATCCATAGAACTGGCACACAAGTGACGGGTTTGAGGCAAACACCCCATGCTGCTCACGGAGAGGCTGCAATTCACCATTGAGCCTCAAATGGGGATTTCCCACACTATGTCAACCCGGTGCATCCCGTATGTTTCCAAGGGCAGTGTTACACACATTGATGCCTTCATCCCAATCGACAATCACATTACAGATGACTGTCACCAAGTGTGACTATCAATGCAGGTGAATCCAGCTCCATGTCATGTGCCCCATGGTGATTCGACATGTATGCTAAGTAACCAAACATGAACAGGAGCAGTGCACACACATTCCAAACAAATAGCACACCCAAAAAGCCGTGGTGCATCCCTTACCCTAAGGTGAATTTTCGACATGTCCGTGCATGTTACGCTGATTCAGCACACGTTGCTGTATCCATGAGGAATAGCAGGATTACAACAATGCCACTAGCAGACAGCATGCGCAAATACCTGGGGATGAGAGACACCTAAGAAGTGAGCCAAAAGAAGCACATCCACAAGCATGGGCATGTACTCGACACGTATAAGGTTGTCAACATGCTAGGTGAAAATAGTGTCTCAGGAAAGACATTCTTTTATTACACCATCACTCGAGTGACACATCCAAACAAACCTCTGACTCACTTGCCATACATGCAAATGGACCCACACATTGCAACACATGCCACACAAGGCTCAATGCGTGCACACTCAGACACTGCAACTCACCACTAAGCAAAGAAGCTGCGTATGAGCCGACTCCGGATGTCCTCTTCCTCCTCCTCCTCAACATCACTTGCCTCGTCACCAAGCCCCTCGTCCTCCATGGGTGGATGTTCCTGCTCATCCGGATCCAGGATGAGTGGCACAGCTTTCTCCACTGCCATGTTGTGCAGCATGCAGCACACGAGGAAGATTTTGCAGACCTTCACCGGTGCATATGGGAGTGCGCCACCGGTCTTGTCGAGGCACCGGAATCGGCACTTCAGGAGGCCAAAGGTCCTTTCTATCACTCGCCTGGTCTGCCCATGGGCGTTGTTGTACCGGTGATCGGCAGCCGTTCTGGGGTTGCGGAGAGGCGTGATCAGCCATGGCATGTTGGGATAGCCAGAGTCCCCTACATGGAAACATCATGGACAGAAGTGGGTCAGGAGAAGCAGTAAGACAGAAAGATGATGCTAAATACAGGAGTAACAGAGTATACCCACCAACAAGACATGCTCGTTCGTTGCGCAGCTGCAGCATCATTTCAGGCACCCTGCTACACCTCATGATGTAGGCATCGTGTGCTGATCCTGGAAAGCGAGCACAGACATGGGAAATCACCATGTTAGCAAGACACACCACAAGGGCATTAATGGAGTGGTAATGTTTCCTGTTTCTATAGGCTACCTCCTGTGCCTGTGGTGGTACCAAAGCCACATGTGTCCCATCAATAGACCCAATGACATGGGGCATCCCTCCCAGGGCATAGAAGTCACCCTTGACACCTGTCAACTGCTCAGGAATTGGGAAATGAATAAACTCATCCAGGTGAACCAACATGGCCTCTAAAAAATCATGCAGGACACGGCTGAACATGGTCTGGGACATGCCACCAACATGAGCTATGGTCTCTTGAAACGTACCCCTGGCAAAGAAATGTAGGGCTGTCATCACCTTCATCTTGGGTGTCAGTGCAGTAGGATACCTGTGTAGCAGTTGGAGGTGTGGTGCCAGCCTTGCTGTCAAGTTCAGAATCAACCGTTGGGTGAAGCGGTAGCGGCGTATACAGTCACGTTCCCTCAGGGCAGCCAAGTCTGGGATTGGTCGGGGGAGAGGCGGAGCCCTGCAGTAATTTGGAAGGGACAACGAAGAGTGAGTACAGTACAACAACACTGTCAATGTACTGAGCACATGTTGAACAGCCAATACACATATGCTACATGCAGAGTCAGGTCTGTGCAATATATCCTGGACACGTATGCCAGGCAGGTGACACTCCTACCAAGAGCCAGCTACAAACGTGGATTCACAAGCTCAACATGACATGGCATGAAACTAGCTGTGGGCCAGTGTAAGTGAACAGGCAGACGCATTACAGGAGTGACAGACATCCACATGTGTGCAGAAGAAGGATGTTTATCATACAGAAGGTTGCGGAACACTAGAGGCACAGGTCACATGTCCCTGAAAAAAGGACAGAGCACACACCTTGCCATGAAGGGGTACATGTCAAAACTGATCACACATACATTGATACTACGCAGATATGTCCTTGTCTCGCAAGTCCATGTTCGATGCATACATACACACGTTACGTCTGATTCCACATGTGTCCTGGTGTGCATAATAGTGTGCCATGCCCATCCACACACATGCACATGTTGGATGCAGCAACTGCAGATGCATTTGATGGAACACCAACAGCAAGCTTATGGGAACACATGACACACACATGACATACTCACATCGTGCAACGCCGGTTGTCACATGTCAGGTGTCATTATCCATGTACCTGGCATCAGGGGACAGTTGCGGGTGTTGGCGACTGTGCCATGCCAGTGACACAGTGCTCAACAAGTCTGTACTACATGCACACATGTCAAAGGTGTGAAGGGGATGTGTGGCACATAGTGCACCATCACACATGACATGTGTACACAGCTCATCACACATCTATTGGGTTCAAACATGAGGAGATGTGTGCCACATCACAGCCTGACACACCTAGGCCTGAGACATGTAGGACTGCACTGACAATGACTTGATGTCCAGTCTTGGCCAAGTATGACAGCTCAATTCCTTTCAATGTGCTGCCTGTCACCAGTGTAAGGTGTGAAACGCACCGTACACACGCTCTGAGGGCGTGTGTAGGGTCCGTATCACTATGGTTGTGTTGCCGTAGGCGTACGCCATAGGGATACGGTCCGTACACGTGTGTGTAGGGTCCGCATCACTATGGTTGTGCTGCCGTAGGCGTACGCCATAGGGATACGGTCCGTACAGGCGTGTGTAGGGTTCGTATCACCATGGTTGTGTTGCCGTAGGCGTACGCCATAGGGATACGGTCCGTACAGGCGTGTGTAGGGTCTGTATCACCATGGTTGTGTTGCCGTAGGCGTACGCCATAGGGATACGGTCCGTACACGCGTGTGTAGGGTCCGCATCACCATGGTTGTGTTGCCGTAGGCGTACGCCATAGGGATATGGTCCGTACACGCGTGTGTAGGGTCCGCATCACTATGGTTGTGCTACCGTAGGCATACGCCATAGGGATACGGTCTGTACACGCGTGTGTAGGGTCCGTATCACCATGGTTGTGTTGCCGTAGGCGTACGCCATAGGGATACGGTCCATACACACGTGTGTAGGATCCGTATCACCATGGTTGTGTTGCCGTAGGCGTACGCCATAGGGATACGGTCCGTACAGGCATGTGTAGGGTCCGTATCACCATGGTTGTGTTGCCGTAGGCGCATGCCATAGGGATACGGTCCGTACAGGCGTGTGTAGGGTCCGTATCACCATGGTTGTGTTGCCGTAGGCGTACGCCATAGGGATACGGTCCGTACACGCGTGTGTAGAGTCCGCATCACTATGGTTGTGTTGCCGTAAGCGTACGCCATAGGTATACGGTCCGTACACGCGTGTGTAGGGTCCGCATCACTATGGTTGTGCTGCCGTAGGCGTACGCCATAGGGATACGGTCTGTACACGCGTGTGTAGGGTCCGTATCACCAAGGTTGTGTTGCCGTAGGCGTACGCCATAGAGATACGGTCCATACACGCATGTGTAGGGTCCGTATCACCATGGTTGTGTTGCCGTAGGCATACGCCATAGGGATACGGACCCTACAAACGCGTGTACGGACTGTATCCCTATGGCGTACGCCTACGGCAACACAACCATAGTGATAGGACCCTACACACGCGTGTACGTACCGTATCCCTATGGCATCCAACACTGTGGACATTCTCTGTGTCTTCAGCATAGGTTGGGCTCTGTGGCATTGTACTCTGGCCTAATTTGTATTTACGTAAAGTGTGCTACATGTGTCCACTGTACAGGGTGACCCAATTTGGCTTGTGCATACTCACAGTGGCCAGTGCCTGTGTGTCTTGGTACAACTATCTGATGATGGTTGTTAGTTAATTTCAATGTGTGGACAGGCGCACAAGGGGTACTTTGTGTACACTCAGGATTTATTGAAGGGCATGTTTTTAATCCTCGAGTAGGAGGTGTAAGTACTTCCTCTGTCTCAATCACATTGTCTCAGGTAGGGTGGGGTTTGTGCAGGGAAGGCCTACATGTCCAAACCTTATGTCTCCTTGCCAGGTCTGGCCTGTGTGTGATGATTGTCTGAACATACACTCAACATGCAGTGACCCTGTCATGTTGGGCATGGTTTCATGTATTTGCTAAGCAGCATGTGCCAAAAGTTAGGAGACATGGTTCCTGCTCATCCCTTTTTTGGTGTGTGGTCCAGATGCTGTGCTCGACTGTCCCCAGCGACTTGCTCCTCTGTCTAATTTGATATCAAGTCATTTGCTGTTGTGTCATGCTCTCCATTGTTTCCCAGTGGCATGGTGGGTCAACCAACTGTGTGGTGCAGGACCTACACATGTGCGTAGTATTGTAGATGTTACTCATGTTGTTTTTCATGCTATGCACTGTGACCTATGTAGTTTTGAATCATGTGTCATATGTATACGGGTGCCTGATTATTCCTGTCTCTTCACCTTGCCCACAGCATCGTCGGGGGAAACTGAGGGAGATACTGGCACGGACCTTGAGGAGGGATCCAGCACCGGTGCCACCAGTGCTGGCGAGTCTAGTGCAGCGAGTGGCATGGAGGCCGAGGGGAGTGAGGCGGAGGACCTGTCCAGTCCCACCACCGACTATGACTATGGCGCTGACGGGACCGAGGCTGAGCTCCCAGAGGGGGCGGAGGCTGCTCCCAGAGCTGAAAGCAGCACTCCATCTCTCGCTGCCCCTCCATTCCCATCTCCGGCCTCCCACTTGCTCGGGTCCCTTCCCTCCGTACTAGGCAACAACATGTCTCCTTCGTGCCAGGCACCGCACCCCCTGCCGTCAATGCCGAGTCTGTGGACATTCTGCGGTAGTTGCAGGTTGGTCAGACATCGCTACTTAATGTCCTCCATGGCCACACCACACTGCTGACACAGATGGTGTCATACATGGAGGGCATGTCAGCAGCGATGTCGGACCAACGGATGTTGCTGAGGTCCGTAGACTCGTCACTGACTGCAGCAGTGGATCTCCAGCAGCGCTCCGACCCCCCTACCCCTGCACCATCCACACTTCCCACTCCCATGCCTGTCCCACGCACACCCAGACGTCCCCATTCACGCATCCCACCAGACACAGGCAGCACACCACCAGGGAAGGCCAAGCGCACACCTCCTGTCACGCACACACAGGGGGAAGTAGGCACAGCCACTGGGTCGGGGGGGGCAAACGGCAACCACGCAGCCACAGTGGGAGTGCGCAGTCCTCACAACCCACTTCCTCCAAATCCACTTCCCTTAGCTCTCCTGGCCAACTGTCAGAAAAGGAGTCCTTCGTGGCCAGTTTGTCCCTCAGCCCCAGTGTGGCACCACCCCACAAGCGGTGGAGGCAGTGCCCGGCCAGGGTAGTTGAGTCTCCCCCCTGTCCACACCCTCCCCCAGTAGCGCTGCAACCCATCCCTCCGACCCCCCCCCCCTCCTTGGGGCCTGTGGTTCATTCGGGTGCAGGGGAGACGCTGGAAGAGCTGGCAACCGTGTGCAGCACCCTGCTAACCACCACCTTTGGCGCTGCCCCACCCCCTGTGGTGGAGTCGTCCGTCCCTGCACCCACAACACCTACCCTTGCCCCTCCTGTCCCTGCGGTGCCTGGTCCTTCCCCCCCACATGATGCCCCCCCTTCTGTGGATGATATGGTAGTGTGAACTGTGCAGGCAAGCTAGGGGAGACGCGTCCCCAAGTGTCTCCCACCAGGACTTGGCACATGGCCTGGCCTATGGGCCCTGTATATAGTTGACATTTCTTTAGCTATGATTTTTCATGCTGAATAAAGCATTTTGTTTTTCATTTGCACACGAATGCTTTACTGGTCTTGCTGTTGGTGGTGCTGCTCCATGATTTGGGGTGGTGATAATGTGTTAGGTGTCTGGGAAATGTTGCAGTGTGCTGCTCATGGGGTGGACCCTGGTATCTGTGTGCCATCACAAGGTATCTGCAAAAAATCTTTGGTCATGTAAGCTCTTACTGTATGGTGACATTGTCCCAAGGTGTGTTCCTTCCTGTGTGGACCCTGACATCTTCCCTGCAGGGTGTTTCCCAATTGTTGTGCTGAGCTCTGTCTACATTGCCTGGGTGTGTGACGGATCCCTTCAACTTTGGACATGCATGCTTGGCAATGTCTCCACCTGCATCATTTGTGGCATCCTTGGTGGTCACTGTACTTGTGTATGGAGTATATTGACATGACTTCATGTGGACATGTTCCCTTTACACACTAGGCATGTGTGTACTCCCAGCCTCGCACACATGTGTTACGTGTTCTGCAGGGTCTTTGGGCACCTGTCTGACTATTGTGGGCATTGTGTATGTGGGTACTCCACCCTTTTCCTTCCATGAGAGGCACCAACTTGTTGGCTGCCCCAGCACCTGTACATTCCTATCAGCCCTGGAATGTGCGTGACAGTGTGTGTTCCCTTTGGGTCTCTTAGTTTAGTAGGGTGGCACATGAATATACAGTCTTGTTGCATGCTCTCAGTGTGTGTATTGTGCTGCCAGTGCCAGGTAAGCAAGTGTCTTATGTCATCACACCCACATGTGGCGTGTCATGCAGTGGGGGATGGACATCCACCCTCATGGGAGTAGGACACTGCTGTCAGTGATGTGTTGCCATGCCACTCTCAATATAGTCGCACTTTGTGTATGCCTTCATGCACCCATGGAGGTTTGCTACTTGTAGGATGGTGTACACACCACCATGTCTCTGTCCACTGCTGGGAGGACTCTGCACCCACTCCTCCTGTGTCTGGGCACTGCTGGGAGGACTCTGCACCCACCCCTCCTGTGTCTGGGCACTGCTGGGAGTGATAGGCACCCACCCCTCATATGTCTGGGCACTGCTGGGAGGACTCTGCACCCACCCCTCCTGTGTCTGGGCACTGCTGGGAGGACTCTGCACCCACCCCTCCTGTGTCTGGGCACTGCTGAGAGTGATAGGCACTCACCCCTCATATGTCTGGGCACTGCTGGGAGGACTCTGCACCCACCCCTCCTGTGTCTGGGCACTGCTGGGAGTGATAGTCACCCACCCCTCATATGTCTGGGCACTGCTGGGAGGACTCTGCACCCACCCCTCCTATGTCTGGGCACTGCTGGGAGTGATAGGCACCCACCCCTCATATGTCTGGGCACTGCTGGGAGGACTCTGCACCCACCCCTCCTGTGTCTGGGCACTGCTGGGAGGACTCTGCACCCACCCCTCCTGTGTCTGGGCACTGCTGGGAGTGATAGGCACCCACCCCTCATATGTCTGGGCACTGCTGGGAGGACTCTGCACCCACCCCTCCTGTGTCTGGGCACTGCTGGGAGTGATAGGCACCCACCCCTCATATGTCTGGGCACTGCTGGGAGGACTCTGCATCCACCCCTCCTGTGTCTAGGCACTGCTGGGAGTGATAGGCACCCACCCCTCCTATGTCTGGGCACTGCTGGGAGGACTCTGCACCCACCCCTCCTGTGTCTGGGCACTGCTGGGAGGACTCTGCGCCCACCCCTCCTGTGTCTGGGCACTGCTGGGAGGACTCTGCACCCACCCCTCCTGTGTCTGGGCACTGCTGGGAGTGATAGGCACCCACCCCTCATATGTCTGGGCACTGCTGGGAGGACTCTGCACCCACCCCTCCTGTGTCTGGGCACTGCTGGGAGGACTCTGCACCCACCCCTCATATGTCTGGGCACTGCTGGGAGGACTCTGCACCCACCCCTCCTGTGTCTGGGCACTGCTGGGAGTGATAGGCACCCACCCCTCATATGTCTGGGCACTGCTGGGAGGACTCTGCACCCACCCCTCCTGTGTCTGGGCACTGCTGGGAGAACTCTGCACCCACCCCTCATATGTCTGGGCACTGCTGGGAGGACCCTGCACCCACCCCTCCTGTGTCTGGGCACTGCTGGGAGTGATAGGCACCCACCCCTCACATGTCTGGGCACTGCTGGGAGGACTCTGCACCCACCCCTCCTGTGTCTGGGCACTGCTGGGAGGACTCTGCACCCACCCCTCCTGTGTCTGGGCACTGCTGGGAGTGATAGGCACCCACCCCTCATATGTCTGGGCACTGCTGGGAGGACTCTGCACCCACCCCTCCTGTGTCTGGGCACTGCTGGGAGGACTCTGCACCCACCCCTCCTGTGTCTGGGCACTGCTGGGAGTGATAGGCACCCACCCCTCCTGTGTCTGGGCACTGCTGGGAGGACTCTGCACCCACCCCTCCTGTGTCTGGGCACTGCTGGGGCTAATGGCCACACACCCCTATGTGTCTGTCCACTGGCGTGGTACGACCCATACCCACGCTCTTGAGGCGTGGGTACGGGCCGTACCCCTACGGCACCCCAACAATGGTGGTACGGCCCGTACCCACGTCCCACAGGCATGGCTACGGGTCATACCTCCATTGTTGGGGAGACGTAGGGGTACGGCCCGTACCCACGCCTTTAGTGCGTGGGTACGGGTCGTACCACGCACAACCCTACGTCACCCCAACAATGGCGGTACGGCCCGTACCCACGTCCCAAAGCCATGGGTACGAGCCGTACCACCATTGTTAGGGAGACGTAGGGGTACGGCACGTACCCACGGCTTAAGAGCGTGGGTGCGGGTCATACCACGCCCACCCCAACGTCACCCCAACAATGGCGGTACGGCCCGTACCCACGTCCCAAAGGCATGGGTATGAGCCGTACCACCATTGTTGGGGAGACGTAGGGGTACGGCCCGTACCCACACCTTAAGAGCGTGGGTGCGGGTCGTACCACGCCCACTCCTACGTCACCCCAACAATGGCGGTACGGCCCGTACCCACGTCCCAAAGGCATGGGTACGGGTCGTACCGTGCCCACCCCTACGTCACCCCAACAATGGCGGTATGGCCCGTACCCACGTCCCAAAGGCATGGGTACGGGTCGTACCACGCCCACCCCTACGTCACCCCAACAATGGCAGTACGGCCCGTACCCACGTCCCAAAGGCATGGGTACGGGTTGTACTGCGCCCACCCCTACGTCACCCCAACAATGGCGGTACGGCCCGTACCCACGTCCCAAAGGCATGGGTACGAGCCGTACCACCATTGTTGGGGTGACGTAGGGGTACGGCTCGTACCCACGCCTTTAGTGCGTGGGTACGGGTCGTACCACGCCCACCCCTACGTCACCCCAACAATGGCGGTACGGCCCGTACCCATGCATTTGGGACGTGGGTACGGGCCGTACCGCCATTGTTGGGGTGACGTAGGGGTGGGCGTGGTACGACCCGTACCCACGCTCTTAAGGCGTGGGTACGGTGCGTACCACAATTGTTGTGTTGCCGGTTTGCGTCCATGTCGACTTCCGTTGTGGTGGACGCAGGCCTTGGTGGAGATGCCCCCGCCCCCCGAAGTGATCATGCCCTGGGGGTCAGGTATGTGCAGGGCATGTATGAATTTTGACTTGGGTGGGGGTTATGTTTCCTGCCCCCTCCTTTGCCCCTGGGTGTTGTTCTGACCTTCTGCGGAGTCTGCGGCGGTTCCTGTACACCAGATGGACTGCTATGAGGGCCGGGATGACACCTAGGTTGGGGTCCATGGCTGTCCGACGCGTACTGGTGCTCCTTCTGCGCGTCGTCCTGGTTTCCCGGCAGTTTTTGGCTGCCGTAAAATATTATCCGTGCGGAGTGACGTGGGCACGGATCGTACTTGCTGATTCGTGAAACGCTGCCTGACTCTGTCCGGACGTCACGTCCGCGGTGTCCCGGATCCGATTTGTATGTTACTTTTTGCCGGTCGGTGTTTTGTACGAATTGTACAGAAACGGTGTTTCTGTACGAACCGTACTTGCGGGTTTGTAAGGTGTTTTTCCCGGGTACGGGGCGGACGGAGAAAACGCTCTGTCCGACGATTCGTACCCGATTTTTCCAGGATCGGAATCTACACCTAAGTGGTGAACAATCCCCAACCTTAAACGGGTTAGAACAAATCGATGAGAATTACGTGTTACAGTGGTAAAATATGTCTGAAAACCTTTATTTAAATTTAGATCATAATAAAATACTGCAGTTGGTAGGTTTCAAGACTGCTTCTCTCTGGCTGCTCTCTTATATGATAAAAACCTCAGTTTTAGATCTTTCTTGGATATCAGCGCTGCAGCTTCTGGTCTCAAGCAGATATTACAATCATATAGAAGAGTAAACCAATGAACAATATAGCTCAACCAAGGTATACGTGATGAATGGTCAAACCTCAGACAGTCTTTGATGATTGTTTGTGTAAATAATGTTTCAGGTTTAGACCAAATAGAACGCCAGAGTAATAATGGGCGTAATGCAGCTAAATCCATGACATATTCTATCCCTACTTCCTCGTGAATTAACATAGTTGATGCTGGGGGGGGACACATAATAATTTTTTTTTAAACGTATTTTCATCGCTCTGTAAAGAATTCACACAATGATGGCCCCACTCTCCCGCCCCATACAGTGCCGATGAAACACACCTGGCGTTATAAATGTCCATCATTTCTTTTATTCTTCTTTGCCCCAATTTGGCGGAGAATTTAGATTTTTCACAGCCTGCTGGGCAGAAAATCTGGATTTTATTAAGGACACGGAGGCTAAGATTATGCAAATCTCCTTTATTGCGCAGCTCACAGCAGCAACAATGAAGAGATCTAGAACTTCAAAACCTTCTAACAAGGTATATAGTCCATGAGAACGTAGACATCTCCCTTCTTTGGGCAGCGTACAAGATAGCTTCGAACAAGATAACTTTAGACAACAAAACATTCTAACAAGGTATATAGTCCATGAGAACGTAGACATCTCCCTTCTTTGTTGCTGCTGCTCACAAGATAAGTACATATTTATCTGTTCTTGATCTGTACTAGTTTTGGATATGTGTGCTGAGTTATAAGGTTGGCTGACGACTGGCCGAATGTTTACCCTTTATCCCTCTCCCACCCTCTGCACAGTTTTTCTGCTTCATTTCTATTAATGCCCGTTTCTTACTGGGTTGAGCTTCTGACTTGCGTCGTGCCTTCTCATAACCTTTTTCGCACCCCCCTTTTGTGTCTTAACTCGCTTCTGACCTGATTTCGTGAGGAACTGTTTTTTTCTCCTCTTTCCCTGTCAGATAGTAATGACAAAATGGATGTCGGTTGTTATGGTAACAGGGATACAAAATGGGTGTGATTGTGTGCTAAGGGACTTTCCTTTGATTGGAGTAGTTATAATATTATGAAAGTCCTTATTCTGTTTTCACAATTAGATTAAAAGTGAGGTTTGTTTGTCCTACCTCTTTGTCTACTGTTATCTTCTTTTTTTAAATTTAGGAATGCTTTTAGATCGTGAAAGAAGTCCAAGAGGATTGAGGGGCATCCGGTAAAGAAAATCCGGTAAGATCCTTGATTTGCGAGGTATCGGATGAAAAGAAGGAGTCTCCGTGTGTACGCGAGAGATCTCCGGCGAGACCAGTCTCCATAGCAACCCTGCGCGGCCTCCCGGCTTCGGGTGAGGTCGCAGAGTCGCTACGGAGATGGGAGTAGCATCGCACTGCTTGGAAAGGATCGGCGTTGGGAGGGAGCCGATCCGCGTGCGTGAGGGGCAGTGCGAGTCTCAGCACGGGATCGGCGTTTGAAAGACGCCGGTCCCGTGTGAGAGGGGCTTTCCTCGGCCTAAAAGAGCCGAGGAAAGGCGCGGTAACAGTGTCGGTCGGAGATGGGAGAGTCTCCCTCCGAGGTCAGCTCTAAGGCATTACGAGGTTGGGGGCACAAGGTGTGTAGCTCTAGACCCTGTCTAACGCAATGTGCGAGGCGGAGGGAAAGAGGAGAAAAAAACAGTTCCTCACGAAATCAGGTCAGAAGCGAGTTAAGACACAAAAGGGGGGTGCGAAAAAGGTTATGAGAAGGCACGACGCAAGTCAGAACCTCAACCCAGTTAGAAACGGGCATTAATAGAAAGGAAGCAGAAAAACTGTGCAGAGGGTGGGAGAGGGATAAAGGGGAAACATTCGGCCAGTCGTCAGCCAACCTTATAACTCAGCACACATATCCAAAACTAGTACAGATCAAGAACAGATAAATATGTACTTATCTTGTGAGCAGCAGCAACAAAGAAGGGAGATGTCTACGTTCTCATGGACTATATACCTTGTTAGAATGTTTTGAAGTTCTAGATCTCTTCATTGTTGCTGCTGTGAGCTGCGCAATAAAGGAGATTTGCATAATATTGGCCTCCGTGTCATGCCATAAAATCTAAATATGCTATTGGTGTTTCTACTCATCTTCAATCTCACGTTCTCATCCTCATTTGCCCATTTCCCATCTCCGGAGAATGTTATTCCTAGGTAGCAAAACCTACTGACCGTTTGCATTTTAATTTTATCAATATAGAAGGTGCTAACCGGCTTTACTTTCTTGCTGCAAATCATCGCGAAAGTCTTGGTTTTGTTAACTATCAATTTTCTATTTTCAATAAATAACACAAAGTTATCAATAAGACGTTGTAATCCAACCTGTGTTCGCGATAAAAGGACAGCGTCATCCGCATATAATAAGATCGGGATAGCACTCCCGTCTATAATAGGGGCATCCATAGGTAGCTGACTTAAGATAGAATCAATTTGATTAATAAAGAATGAAAATAAAAAGGGCGCTAAAATGCAACCCTGTCGGATTCCTCTGGCAACTTTAAAAAACGGTGTGCATTCCCCTAATGGTCCATAGCGAACTTTACATGACAATCTTGAGTAGAGCCGTGCTAAAACATATACACATTCCTTTGGGGCACCTAGTTCTAATAAAATTTCCCATAGAATTTTATGATCTACAAGATCAAAAGTGCTGCTCAGGTCTGCGAAACAGAGGAACAGGTTGCCCTCCTTAGCGATTGTGTATTTATTAATAAGGAGGTCAAGATTTACGCACTGTTCCAATGTCCCCAGACCTTTTCTGAAACCATATTGTGCTTTTGATAAAATTGTGTTGTCCATGGCCCAGGTTTCTAATCTTTTTAGCATAATTCTACTCATTATTTTAATTGAGGAATCCAAAAGAGAGATGGGGCGATATTTACTTGCCTCAGATTTGGAACCTTTTTTGAAAAGGGGAATAATTAAGGATTGGCCCCATGAAATAGGTATCTGTCCCACCGCAGTCGCGTTAAAAAGCCTAGTCAGAATAGGTGCCCACAGATGTAACTCAGTTTTATATAGGTCCAGTGGGACCCCATCTGGTCCAGGGGCTTTACCTCCTTTACTATTAGTTAGGCCCTCATATACCTCATCTAGACTTATTTCTAGGGGTAACCTTGGCCATGTACAGTCGTTATACATTGAAGAATCTAAAACTAGACTACCAGGGTTAAAAATATTTAAAAAATGTTCGGTCCATGAGTTGCAGTCTACATGTGAGGTTATTTAGGGCACTCTGTCATTCTTTAAAAAGGAGCTATTTATAGTCTCCCAGTAGAGTTTGCTATTATTTGTATCTGCCGCTAAGTTAAGGTTGTTCCAGGCCTCTTCTTGAAGGTCTCTTTTCCTATTAGCAAGGGTTACTTTATAGATACCGCAAAAAATTTGAATACTAGTGGAAGTACGTGGTTTGGTGCTCAAAGCTTGTTTTAAATCATGTAGGGCGCGGGTACAACTGTTTTCAAACCATCCTGAATTTATTTCTTTTTTCCCATTATTTTACTTAGTGAGCAGGCTTTCTATTGTTTCATTAATCCTAAGAAACTAGTGAGTATGATGTTAGGATTAACTTCCTCACCAAGGTAGTAGTCTATCTCCTTGCTGCATTTTCTTATCACCTCCTCATGTATTTTATAAGGGACGATCCTCGACCATCTAATCCTCATACCATTTGGTCTCACGGCTTCGGCGTTATTAATACAGTTGTTTCCCTTTGTTTGTTTATTACCTCAGCATTGTAATATTATAGATATGCTATTGTGGTCACTTAACGCTTGCTCATTGACCCATAAGTTAGAGTAAGCGGTGTTATTGGAGAGCAGAATGTGGTCAATGTAAGTATTAGCATTTCTCCCTTTAAAAGTTGGGCAGTTGAAATTTTCCCTATTTTTCGTGCAACTTAGCATTTCCAGATCAAACTTTGCTATCATGGTATTTAGCACTGTGCCATAGGTGCAATGTGGGAAGTGTAAATAGTCAACATCTTCCATGTTTCCGCTCTCCCTTCTAGTCCCACACAAATTACTCATTGCAAAAGGGCATGGGCTAGTATTAAAATCTCCAGCCCATAAGATAATGGGCTGGTTACATGATAACGCCAGAGCCCTCTCAATTTCGTTTTCCAACGGGGCTAGGATTTTACCTCTGTCAGCACTAAAAACATTATTATAAAAATTAATCAATATTAAATCTTTTCCTTTGTTAAATTCTATACGTAACACCAGAGAGTAAATATCCACTGAGGTGCAACATCTAATTTTGCAGGTATTAAGTTTAGTTGATATTAGGAGTAATAAGCCTCCCTTGGCCCTACCAGCGACTGAGCTAACTGCATTCAAGCAGTACGAGGTATAACCCTCGATAAAAATAGGCTCCTTACGCCAAGTTTCTTGGAGGCATATTATATCATAACCTGTAGTTGTAAAATCCCTCCAGAATGGGGTATCCAGTTTTCTGTTTATACCTGCTATATTCCAAGTAACAACACTATAACCCAAATCCAGGTCAAAGTTAGCAGCTGCACATCCATTATTTACTGCTACAGGAATTTCTGTGGATAGGGGAGTATCTTTCCTATATAACTTGACTGGTGTACTGATGGGTACCAGTCCCTCTATTGTGCTAACAACTTCGTCGGTGTTAAGTTTAAATGCAGTGGGTGTTTGTGCGGCTATTGCTGCGCTAAGTAAATGGCAGGTATCCTGGCTGCCATATCTCTTTTCTCCCTTACGTTCTTCGGGTGTTACATTCGTTATAGGGCTTATAGAATAGCTATCCTGATTTGTAACTTTTGGCAGATTAAGTCAATCAATATCCTCCAAGGATTCAAAGGCCTTGAATCTATTGTATGTTGGAATAGAAAAATTAGAACATTGTCTCGAGTGATTTGCAGAGTTATTGTTGGTTGAATGGCTGGGTTCCAATAGGTGCCTATAAAAATAGCCTAATGGTAATAAAGTTGTATTGAATTCCCACGCCGATGGTAGTGGAGCATTTTTAAGGGTGCTTTTGGCCCATGAACGAGATTTGAAATTTATTATGACGCAATCACCCTCAAAGTTTTTCCAGAGGGGGCCTACCCAACCCACCCTTTGTGTTAATATAATCTGGTTAGCCCCCTCCATAGGAAAATTACAGTTGTTAGCCAACCAGTGGAGGATTTTATTTTTTAGTGTATCGTGATTCTCTACTTGCCCATATCTTAACTTAGGTATGTTAGCGAGTACTGCCACATAAGCACTGCATTCCGGGGGCAAATTGATACAAGGTGGGGACTGTCTAGTAGTTATTGCTGTCGTGTGGACTTCCTTATCCCTACATAGTTGCTCTATAGGTGTAGTTTTTACGTTAAGTTGTGCTCCCTGGTTTATACTAGCTGTTGTTGAATTTCCTCCCACAGGTAATTGAGGACTTATGACTGAACCTCCACAGGACTGACGTGTAACATGTTGTTTGCTAACAGGAATGCTACTAGTGTTTGTGGTAGGAACCGTGGAAGGGTTATTCTATTTAGTTGACCAGTACTTCCTTCAATAATACCCTTTGGTATAATGGTTGCTTCTACACCTGCTCTTTGTAGTTCATGCAACCCGTTTTTATCAATGGAACCTCTTAATTTGTGAACCTCCCTAGCCAAGTTATCCACTTTTTCGTGTAATGGCCTAATCAGCTCAACTAATTTATCAAAGACTGCTTCTATGTTAAATATACCCGCAGAGTTTTGCTTAGCCCTTGTGCATGTAGTGACCGTATTCTCCATTGTAGGTAATTTTTTTCCCCTTTTCCTCATTATGTTGCCCTGCCCTGTGTTTTTTTTCCGTGCACCTTTTGGGTTAGCCAAGGGGGATAATGAAGGAACAGAGCTCTCATCTGTGTCAAACAATCTAGGAGTATTTGAAATTTTAGACTGGGTGCTGTCGTTAATATTAACTCCATCTGAGGTGGACATGCCTATGGCCACTTCGCTATTATGTGTAGTTGCTCTACTGAGGTTTCCTTGATCTATTGGTTGTGGTGCACTTGATCCCATAGATAATCGTCTTTCTGTTTGATCTATTTCTTGGGTAAGGACACTACTACTGCTTCTATACTACTGCTTCTATACGCTTACTAAGTTCTTTGCACTCACATCCTGAGTACGTGTTAACCGTGTTGATATGTGTAGCCTGTGTGGTACATGCATGGTTTATTTAAGTGAGACACAGTAATGGAGGTCTGCAGAATGCATTTTGGATACCCCTGGCCTGGCCCTGCACAAGATGGAGGTAAGGACTGTGTTCCCAGAAAATGGAAGTGTATTTTTCACATTCTTGTAACTGGAGGGAGGAGATCTTAACACTGAAGTGAGTGGAGTGGAGACAAGGCTATGATTCTATGATATTGTGGTTATCAAGGAGCTGATAAATAATCTCTCTGATAACTGCCATGTGTCGGATAGTAGCAGTGCGGGGCGGGACTTTAGGCTCTTTTGTGAAAGATGAGGAAGCATAAGGTAAGTACTGATCACTTGTTTGGCTTGTAACATCCACTTTCAGAAACCTCTATTGTGAGTTCTCCAGTTTGACGACTACCTTGCTGTGAAAGGCATTAAGCTACACAATGGGCTTTCTGTAGAGCAGCCTGAAAAGGACATTTGAACGGTGAATCACCCTAAGTAAATCCTACAGTTTCAGACAGTGTATACATATCGCGTGTCTGATAGCTGGGTATAAATGTGGGACCCCACTACTCCCCTTGTTGCTCCAGGTCTGAGTCCTCTATGGCCAAGGAAGAGAGTGCTCCATAGAATAATCATAGAGCTGTAGTACAATAAGGACTTGTATCAACTTGACAGCTAGTCTCTTAGAAGTTAATGGACATCACTTTATGTCTGAATCTCATGCTGGAGAAGCTGCATACCTGTCCTGAAGCACCTTGAATACTACCTGCAGCTGAGTGAAGAAAGGAGCCTGCCTACCCGACAGGAGAAGAGACTGTCTCAGGAAGGAGGTGGTGCAGTGCGTCCCTGGTGGTTGTGAGGCACCCTGAATTGCTGTCTGGCAGAACCCAGGCATCTAATAGCCCCCAGACTATCACAATATTTCTAGGTAGGAACTGTGATTTTACCAGTGCCCAGAGACTAGCCTTGCAGGGTTGCAACTACCAAAGTAGTGTCTGGCTCATGCAGGGCTTCATCTACCCAGAGATTGGCTCATGTGGAGCTGCTGATGTTGTGTCGGGAATTTGTGGGCTGTCTGGGGCTATATAGGAGGACCACTCAGCCCCAGAGTGGACCCATTACGCAAATTCCAAAGCTCCTAGCACTCACCATCAGACCTGTCAGGATGGCACCAAACTCTGTGGAACGGCTCTCTGCTCCCACATACCTGAATAGTTAGAGCAGGTGTGCTGCAGAATGCAGCCCTGTACCCAAGTAGAAGAGACTGGGGACTGCCTACTGGTGTGCCACGATTCAAACATGGCTCTTTGGTTTTTATAGTGGCACCACCTTAAAAATATCTCAAGCCTTCAGGTCAATAAAGTGGGGCCCTACCTTGCGAGACAGTTGAGAGAAGAGATTGGATACATTTTCCCTCACCCTATATTCTCTCGATGCTTTCTCAGATGAGGACCTGGTCTTTTACGTATCATCTGTACCACTCCCACATCTGAATCTATACCAGAGACACACTCTTGAAACTCATATTACACAACCAAAGTATTCGCAGCAACTAAATCCATCATATTGCACCAAGCAACTCTACCAGATGGATTTATTGGATTTATTTATTTTTAAAACTCTACAAATTGCTTAGCTCCACATTTAACCGCCCTCTTCTGTTTATTTCTAAAGGAGGGTACCTCCATGATGAGTGAGTCCAATATGAAATCCCACTGCCAGGAATAAATCCAAAGCTTCATGCCTTATATAGCCCATTGTGCCTTTCAGTGCCAATATTAATCTATAAACATGGGTTCTCGTGACCAGATATGACCTTCCCTTTCCTGACTGTATAGAGCCTGCACCGTTTGGCTTTATTAAAGGCCGGCAAATGCATGATAATATTCACTGTACAGTCAACCTGATAGAAAAAGCCAGTAAAAAATGAACCTGCAGACACTAGCCTTTTTGGATATAGAGAAGTCTTTCTGGGTGGACTTGCAGTTTCTTGGATTCAGCTCACATTTTTAGCCATGCACTAGCAGACCATAATGCAACCACCTCTAGGTTAACACTCAATGGCACGCTATCATTCTTTCTCACATTATCAAAGGGTAGACATCAAGATTTCGTCCTACCTTCATTAGATTTTGCCATTAGCATCAAGCCTTTTGCAACACTCATCTGGTCTGATGAGCCTACCAAGGGCAATAAGTTTAGCAGAGACATACACAAAATATCATTATTTGAAGAAAATATTTTGCTACATTTATGTAAGCCAAACATATCCAATCCATAACTTC
This sequence comes from Triturus cristatus, assembly GCF_964204655.1. NCBI lineage: Eukaryota > Metazoa > Chordata > Amphibia > Caudata > Salamandridae > Triturus > Triturus cristatus. The sequence continues at coordinate 566,891,171 of NC_140582.1, read as the reverse complement.
AATCCCAGTTATCGACTTTTGAGAAGGTTTCTGTCTTTCAGATAAACTTGATTAGACCAGAGGTCTTGAACCTGAAATTACCCCTTTAGACATGTTAAAATTTCAGATTTCCTACCATTGGTCATACGATCTTTCAGACAGCTAGACGTATACATCACTTTAAATCCATCAAAGATATATAAAGTCATCTGTCCTCACATCCTTACATTCCTCCATTAGGAGTTTCCGAGATGGCCACCCCTTTCTCTTCCATGATTGGGTAGAATGACTGATATAAAAAAATAACATAGTATTTAATACATAACAAATGCTTCACAGTACTTAAACAAATGCTTTTGAAATTCACCTCGCTATCAAGCCAGCCAAGGTTGGCCTATAGAGTCTTATACCAAGCTTGCCATTAAACTACCTCTACTGGGCTTTCTGACAAATTATAAGGCAGCACAGCTACATATCTTCTCAGAATGGCCTCTTAGAGAGACTGACAAACTATAGCCACAAATGTATTGTCCAGAAACAGGCAAAACTGATTGGGAATCGGTTTGGACACCCAAACAGGATCAATGCCTATATTAGCACTTCCATGAATACCATTATGATGATCTAGGACACCCTAATAAGACACTTAACTATGTTCCCTTTACCACATACTCCCATTCATTGCAACCCAGCCTTTTCAGCAACATTAGAACCAGGGCCCTTTGAGAAGAGCAGATGTGAAAACTGTCTTACAATTTCTAATATGTTCCATGGGAAAGGCATTTTAGCCTTTGACACATGAGAAACGGTTTTCAAACTGAATGACAAAGAAAGGTTTCATGACACTGGCACTTGTTTGATAAATCCTAAAATTAGGGAGGTGGCTACCCATGACATAACTACCCATGGCATAAACCCCTGTAGAAAGGTTTGTGAAATTAGAAGGTGGATCAAAAGAGATAATGTATAGCCTATATAACATATCAATCGAGCTCCCAACCCACATTTATAAATGTATGTGGAATACGATCAAGAGAATAGTAAATGGAGGAGACCCACTGGACATGGCTATAGTGTAATATTTTCCAGAATTTGCATAGCATCCTCACAAGGGAAGTTCATTATAACATAGTGTTTGATGTGTATCTCCCCTTTGTGAAGCTAAAAGAAGATGTGCCCAACACAAGCACTTAATGTTGGAGATATTATGGTATACTAGGAGATTTCAGACATTTCTGGCACAATTGCCATGTATTAAACCATTTTGCGCAGAGAACTTGCTAGCCATGAAAATAATTTTGGGATACCCTATCCCTTTAGCTATTGCCTTTGTACTGCTGGGCCTCCACTCCCCACTCTTGGAACACAAAAGTAGGGCATACTGTCTCTAATTGTGGAATTGTTTGGGTGACAAAAACTGCATTGGCTTCATACTGAAGGAAGAGAGAATCGTACCTATCTTGCACTTAAGACTGTGGAAGTTCATGGTGATGCACAGACTCTCTAGATCAATGTTCAATCAGTAGAAAGACTTTGAAGTGACATGGGGCCTGTCTCTTTTATACCCACACAGCTATACTCCCTGATTTTGATTTTAATTGAGTTTGGAATTACGATGTGTCCTCTTGAAATATAGGCGGCACAATTGGTATGGAGTACCTAATACAGATGACTGCATTATTAACACACATGGTTATGAGGGCCTCCAATGGGGAGGAATGCTACAAAGCATTGCACTGATTAACCTAGCTGTTGGTATTTTTGATGAGTGCATCGGGAGGGATTGAAGGGTAACTACAAACAGATTCAACATGCCTTGCAAACATTGTGTTAAGAAACTGTACTTTTCTTAATGCCGTCATAACCATTACAATTGTTTACTAATGTACTTTACTGTATTACATTACAAATCCAAAAATTCAACAAAAACACTTGTTTAAAAAAAAGTTACCGCATTTCAAATTCAGAAAAAAATATTGTTGCTTGATATAGCAGGAATTACATCCATATGTGTGACAGACTTCTCAGAGATGTTGCAACCTGCTCTAGGTTGTGGGAGTATTTGAGAATATAAAATATTTGAAGGTAATATTAAGTAATTTCCACTGGATATTGCAACAGTTTCAGTCACATTCTTCAATGCAACATCCACGTGATTCACATATTGGAAGTAGGGCTGGGTGAAATTTTAATTTCTTGTGTGACATTACTGAATTTCATGTAATGCAGAATTTCCAAATTTTCTTGAAGTATCACATAATATGGTCCAGTTCTGGTCACACATTTTTACTCGAGCATGCCCCTTGTGCAAAAAATCTTGGAAAATACCAGTAAGCCACAGACATTTTCTGCTCATACCAGTCTATTGCAAGAACCTTTTAAGCAAGTTGCATGCATGCACAGGTAAAAAAATTAAAGTAGAACACACCAGCTTTTCACTAGAACGACATAATTTTCATGAAATTCTGTGAGAAAAATAATGCAATTTTACAGACCACTAGATTGTCTCAAGTGCATTCTATGATCCCACTTGTGGGAATATATGCATTGTTGTAAGAATGTTGCACAGCTGTACTGGGTTGACAAAAGGGTACCAAGCGATGAGGTTTTAGAGACATTTAAATGCTATCAAAGTGTGTTATGAAAGCAGTTTGAGTGAAATGTCCTCCTCATATGAATATTCTCAAGATAAACATATCACACATATCACACACCTATACCAGTCTCTACCTGACATGCAACCCAAGACCACCTGAAAAGGAAACTGTCATAGGTAAAGCCTGGGGGATTGGCTCATTGTGCTCAGAATGTTTTGCATCATATACACAGATTTGAGGATAATAGATTTGGACAGAAGAAACCTGATTGGTACAGGATGACAGGGAACCATACCCCTGGAAAACTGAGGGCTTTAAAAGAACTTGTTCAGAATCCTCCATTGTTATACATGTGGCAGATAAAATGAACATCTAGTAATAATAGAGAGATGATTATAAGAATGAATTCAGAAGACAGTTTGATGATACCCAGTGTTATAGGAAGATACCAAATAATCATATGAATCATGTAAAAGTTATGATACTTGAGAAGTTTAATACTTGAAAAGAACTAGTTCTCATCAGTGATACGTAATATAAGTACCTTAGAGCAGAGAATCCCTGGTTTCCTTTTATGTATGTACTGCCCAAGGACCACAAACCAGTAATTTTTCATCCAGGAAAACACATTATTTTGGGAATAGGAAGTATCACTTAGTATATTTCTGAATTTGTGGGACAATTAGTTAAAGGTTTTTGTGATGAATGTACCCTCTTACATAAAAGACACTATGGATGTACTCAATAAGCTGGAAGATGTGATATGGGATCCATTTATGATGTTTGTGTCCTTGGATGTTGTAGGTCTGTACACTTGCTTAAAAAAAGAATTTTGATTAAGTGCACTAGAGTACTTTCTGGCATCGTGTTGTGCCACTTTTATTCTTATCATTCAAGGATGTTGATCAAAATAGCAGATTTGATCCTGACAAACATTTACTTTTTGTTTGACTGAGACTAGTATCAACATATCTAGTGTGCAGCAATGGGGTTCAGGTTTGCCCCCTCTTATGCAAACCTCTTTATGGGGTGGTTTGAGGGGGGTATGTCTGTTCACCATCAGCAGGAGAGTGGTCCCAATATATATGTTTTGGGGGCCTCTTTATTGATGATATTCTAAATAGTTGTAAAGGTTCCAAAAAAGGTTGATGGAATATGTGGAGTACCTTAATCATAATAACTACAATGTACAGTTCATGATTTGTCACCATATGAAAAGGATTACATTCTTTGATGTTGAACATATGTTGTAGGAGAAAAAATTCACAATAAAATATACAGGAAACCTACAGCAACCAACAACATCTTGAGGTAATTTCTCATCCTGGTCTGTCATCAAAGACATTCGGTATAGCGAGATGGTTAGAATTTGATGTAATTGTAGTGTGGATGATAACTTTAAGGATAGTATACGAGATTTGCAAACCAGATTAAGGAACATGGGATGCAATCAGACTTTATTGGAACAGCCTGAGAATAGAATTTTTTATGTGGACACTTTGAAGCCAAAATAGATAAGAGATAAAGAAAGTATGGTGCTAGTCACTCCTTTTAACGTTGAGCATAATGAAATATACAGGGTAATGTCTAAGCGTTGCATTGGTCATTATCTTCAGGGGTACTAGGTCTGGGTGATAATGCATCTAGGAAACCCCTCATCACTTACTGAAGAGGCAAAATAATAAGCGACAGGATCACCAGAAACTACTACCCACTAGTAATAAACTCAGTGATGTGTGTCAACTGATTCTATACATGTGCAGATTGAAATATGTGCAAATTCAGCATTAATGGCTTGAAACAGTTCATGTACAATTCTGATAGACAGTATTATATTGACCAAGTCATCAACTATAACAGTACCCTTATCATTTATGTTATTGTATGCAGATGCCTGAAAATATATATGAGAAGCACCAAAAGACGGCTGGAGACATGCACAGAGGAACATTGTAGATTAATAAAAAATGGTGAAACACATCCGATAGCACAGCATATTATCGAGCAACAGTTAAACAGGTAATATTTTATATTCCCTGGGCTACAAAAAATTATCAGTGAACCATGGGCGGAGAAGGAGGTGATACTGAATTGGTTTTGAGAGAATGTGAGGCCATGTGGATAAGAAGGCTACACGCATCAGAATATAGACTGAACACTGAGAATGAATTACACTATATTTTCTATCGGACAGAGACACTTCTCCCATGAATTCAGGAGACAATGCATGGATTGTGTGATACATCATTTTAACAGTTAGCTAGTGATTGCAGAGACATCAGGTGCTAGGAAGTCATGACACAAAAAAAAGGATTTCTAATGTGTAGAATAGTGCTGGCCTAGTGACACAGATAATTGTTGGCAATGCTGGACAAAAGGAATCATTATATCTTCTTGTGAGTATCTCCTGGAGGTGCTAACATTAAATGAGTTAGAATCATCTTGTGGTATTTATATGAAAGGGGATTGTGAGTATACTGAAAACATACTGTTAAATGACTGGTAGAATGCTGAGGATACCTTTACTGTATTAATGATGACAGGTGTATTGGCAATATATGATTCAACAATAGATCCTGATTTACTGAACAGTATTTGTGGAATAGAATATCCCATTGAGTTAGTAACTAACATTCAAAAATGTTGCAGTTGTCTACTGAACGTTGTTTGTTTTTATGTGGAAAAGTGCTATGGAACTTATGTTAGGTGAATAATTTGTGAAGGTATTGTTTTACCAAGGCACTTTATAAATTGGCTCATCATAATTTTTTAATGAGAAATCTTTTTGAACATGTTTTCTGTTTTTGGTGAATGAATTATCCCTACTTTTTACTGAAGAATGTTCTAAGATGGCATGACTCTTAGATAAGTAGTGTGTGTTTTTAGGTAAATGAGTGTTAAAAAATGTCTGTTTTGAGCAACTTGCGATGGTATAGCTTTTCTAAGGTGCTTTAAAGATTAACTCATCATAATTCAATTTAAGAGAGATCATCTTCGAACATTCGGTCTGTGAGGGAGAGTAACAGCAGCGCTGATAATGCTTGTGGGACTAAACATGGTGAATTTAGGACATATAGAAGGGTTGGCGCTCTTGTTGTTATGGTGCCAAGGATGATTGGAATCCGATATAAATGAATGCGTATGGCAAGATGGACCCTTTGGGTGACGGACACATGAAGTGACACATGGGAACATGGTTAGATCGTAGGTAAATAATTGGTAATGACGAGGAACACACTTTTAAAAGTTGTAATAACGCAACATGTGTATTTGTAAAACGCATGTTAACCTGTAGGTAACTTGGCACTAAATAATCGATGTTTATTGTTACCCAACAGAGCTCATTTTATCGACCTCAGATAGATGAAAGGTTGAGGGGACCCACTGGGATTTGAACCTGTAACCATGAGGTCAAACACAGGTCCCTGCAGTGGAAGCATTAGTCCACTAAGCCACCAGACCCGGTTAATGGGAGTAACTATAGGAGTAATGGTGGTACTATTAATGCAAATGGCGATGGATTAGGCACCATTACTAAGAATACACATGTTAGTACAGTACAATGTAAGCACATGGGGTACTCATATACTCAAATAAATGACATTTGTGTCACCGCAAGAAAATGGAAGTACTGTTACTACTTACTTGGGGTTGATGAGGTACTGGCAGTAATGAAACGTTAGAGCTATAGTTATGGAGATAATAGTATGGAGAGAACTATATATTAACGCTCGAGGTCTGGAGATTACTAGTGTTAGGAAGGAGTTGTACTGTCACAGATAAACTAATAAAGTTTGGGTGGTGAGAGGGTATACAGTGAGTGCACACTAGTGATTTTCTGAAACGTGTCTAATGAAGATAGGTTTCTAGTGTTTTATAACACTTGTCTGAAAAACTAAAATCTGATCCTTGAAATCCTTGCCCATGTTTCGGGAATTTTAGTATATTCGTGACACTGAGAATCAAGATGAAATTAATGGAAAACACGGGACATAGAAAACGCATAAAATGTGAGTAGTAATGCTTTCCTATTCTGGGAAATGAGAAAGGAAGTTAGTAATCTGGTGTAGATGGACACATTGGGGTGACTGTTGTATTCAATATTTCGTTAATTTTGGGACATGAGGAGCATTTGATGTTCACATAAAAGTTACAATGGATAAGGCCTGTCAATTGTATTGATTTCAAAACAACTTTATGACATGAACTCCAATGATATGAAGAATGACATTTTCATATTGGTTCCTCCCTCTTATGCATATAAACGTTAGGTCACTGTATATTAGGAAGCAAATAATATTGTATATGCTTTCTAATATTGTGTCCTGAAGAAGGTGGGGTGAACCAACTCAAGTACCACTGAAATGCCACATCGACATGCTTAGCTAATTGTTTTTGTAATACGGTTCTTATGAATAGTCCGTAAAAATATTATCCTTTTTAAAAATTGTTTTTGTAAATTGTTTTCATGAACAGTTTTTAAATTGGGAATTTGTTTTAAGACTTCGTAAGAAGAGATGGATTTACCTGTATAAGTGCAATAATGGTGGGATTGTGTGTAATGTGTTTTTAACTTCATAGGTATGATTTTATGGAATTTTAATATTTGATTGCGCTAAATAAAAGTAGACGTTTATGCAGAATACAGTGTTCAATGTTTAAACAATTTCTATATAAAGTCTTTTTGAATACGCACATGTGTGATGGTGCATCCTTATAGCCTCTCAACTAACATATTCATATTCCACGTAATCTGTTTTCACAAAAGGGACCCCGTTTTTCTCAGACCCAAATTATCCATTACTTACCTGTTCCATGCTAGCTCTTTTACAGGGGGCTGTAAAATTAATTGTTGTAATCTTGTTCCTTTATGGTTACAGTTACTTCAGAACAAACGCTTTCTTTCAATTGAATAAGACCTGGCACATGCCATATCTTAGTATCACAAATGTTACAAATATATATTTGCTGAGTGGTTGTACAATATGAATACGTATTTGAAAACCTAAGCCATTCATCAAAGAAGCCAAGAAGTAGACTGCTAAAACACAGTTCGATTGGTTTTCCATTAAAAACAATAAATTCATTTCTATATGACTGTCCCATGTATGCACCCTGGATGTGTATGTGACCAACTGTTTTTATTTTGACTGTTCAAGACATTTTTGGTTTGTTTCTTTTCTTGCAGAGTAACTTAAATGTATTATTGATGCATCATAATGACACAAGTTTGAAAAAAATGTCTGTAGAAACCTGTGTTGATCAGTCAGTAAGCTTACCTGCTATATTGCTTGTCCTTTGCAGTCACTCCACAGGTCACTCCAAGGCTATCGGGTTATTGTGGGCAGGGCGAGCTCTTCCACAAACCATGCACGCTTCAATCTTCACAGTACAACAAAAAAACTAAACTGCACTTTTTCAGAATCCTTTCCTAAGAAGAACAATAAAGTAATCTGTTCTGTTCTAAACATTTTCACCCCCCCAGCCAGCACTCTGTGTCAGCAACGCATGGTAGATTGTGGAGTAATACTGTCACCAAAAGCTGCTCTAAGCTAGTCACAGAATGGTGGGGAAAACAAGCTCCCCGTGAACCCTGCTCTTTTCAAACCCAAAGTACAACAAGCATCTACAGAGCACTATTTCATAGTTCACTCTTGCTTAGTTTATAAACAAATTAGTGTTGGTTCCCAAAGATCTGCTTTGAGGCACACGGCTGCTTGCTAAATATCAAGGCTGCATAGTCCTAAATCAACCTCATGCCTCTTTAATCCCCTTCCAGACACCCCCTGTAGCTTAAGCTAACTCTTGCAGGCATTTGCCTTCTCCCATTGTGAGAGTTTTTCCGTCTTTCACTTCCTCTGTCTTTCTGCGAAGAAATAAGTGCGGGTGTCCAAACATGAGTGCTTCTGGGCCCCATTGGCAAATGCCGGCTCAGATTAAGCACTGGACAAATTGCTCTTGGCAATGCTAAACACACTCAAACAAACTTTAGCCAATGCCCCACTTGAGTCCCATTATGGGACTCTTTTCCTAGCAAAGTCACCAACTGATTGTACAATCCATTGTCATCTCGCTTCTTGACTACTGCAATATCCTCTACCTGGGCTCCAAAAAATTTGCTTTAAACCGATTGTAGGCTGTTCAAAATTCTGCCATCCAGTGACTTTTTCCCACGCTAAATTAAGCTCTGCTTCCCGACTTTTGGGGAAGCAACACTGGTTATCAATTGAAAAGCTCACAAAGCCCTATGCAGCTCCCATAAAATCCTATTTAAGCAAGGATCACCCTGCATTGTTACCTTGATGCAGTTCTACAGGCCTTCCTGATCGCTATGTTCACATTCTCCATCACAGCAGAGCCAGAATGGAAGGCAGCACCTTTCGTGTCTTAGACCTGACCTGACCTTATGGAACTCTATGCCATCTGACCTTAGACAGATTCAAAATCAGTTACAATTCCAGAAACAGTTGAAGACCTGGCTGTTCTCCGGCTAGGCTGATGATTTCTCTTCCCTCTTATTGTTTTACATCTCCCATGATCAGTACTGGCAGACCTCTTCTGAGGCAGCCATGTGCTTTAGAAATCATTTTACCATAACATAACATTATTTCATGATCTGAAAGACCTTGAAATGGATCTCCATTGAGTCCAGAAAGATGGTCACCCACACACTCGTCAGCATCAGAATCAACTACGGCAATGCACTCTATGTCGGGATCACCCAAAAACTTCTCAAGAAACTATTGAACATACAGAACGCCTCTATCAGACTCATCCTCAACATCCCCCATCGCAGCAACCTCACCAGCCACCAAAGAGACCTCCACTGGCTCACTATCCCTGCTCGTAGGAAAGGCTCAAGATTTGTCATGTGTAACTATAAGTGACATCACATGCACACTTAATTGGATAACAATAAATAAAATTTCAGTGTCAAAAAAGCACAAGCAAGGAGGGACGTCTATGAAGATTTCCAAATCTGAAAACTGTCTTTTCTTTAATAGGTCCAGTTTGGAGATTCTCTTGGATGGAGAGTCCAGTCCTAGCCTAAATAAAGAAAATATCTTAAAGTTATATTCAATGCAGACCTCTCTTCATCCTACGTAACAGCATCATGATAAAGAGCACTCATTTTTTGTTTATGTTACTCAAGAGAGTTCTACCAGTTCTTGAAACCAACCTTTTTATGGAAATCCTCAAGGACCCTCGTATTAGCCAAATTAGACAACTGCAACAACGTCTATGTGGCTGACCCAAAAAATAAATGTAAAGTTTTCAGAGGATTCAAAATGTGCCTGCTACACTCTGTTTGAATATGAAGACATCATGATGTGTTAGACTCACTCTTAGAGCTCTCTATTTGTTGCTTTTGGATTGTAAAACCAAATTCAAGAACTTATAGAACCCCAGAAATTGCTTGATAAAAGATCTCCCCTTAGCTACTCAGACCCAGCCGGTCCAGATATGTTCATGGTGCTAAACTGAGGCAAGGTTAGCAGAGTGGTAATTTCAGAAAAGCAGTATGCTGCGCCGAAAGTAAAATCAAATGCCTACCCCCACCTTGACCAGCTAACAAACGGTAGTGAAGCAACTGAAAACATAATTCCCACAAAAGAGCATTCAAAGTTTCTGTGCTGCATTGAGTGAGAGGGAGAGAGCAGGTTTGCTCCGCATTTACTAAGATATGGCACTGTCATGCTCTCTCCCTTTTCCTGACACACAATCATACTCTATGAATGAAGTACACCAGGGAAATCTCAGTTTCCCTTTAATATCGGGTGCCCTACATATGGTTAAACCAAAGCAACGGGGTGCTTGTGGATATTAGTATCCCTGTCACCTCTTACCGAATTGTCACAATGTTTCAGCCAATTAGAATTGGCCACTAAGGGTCCCAGGCTTTAATCAGGGCAGATCCATTGCCACATTCAACAGTATTGTTGGGTAGTTATTGTACTGTCCCAGTCAGACACTGTTTCTAAGACAATGCATCTCTTACACATGCAGGCATACGTACCCCAAATAAAGAAGCACATATTAGTGCCTGTAAGAAATGAACACAAATGTCATCCTGTCAGTTCCTTTTGCATGTTTTCTATCTCAGCATCCACCTCGGTGTTAATTTGTACAATTAAGACTTACCAAAACACAGCACACACATATGCAACAAATGCATTAGTGATCTCTTGTAGTTAGGGAGATTACTTCTGACGATACAGACTAGTATTTTGTAAAACACTTAGGAACTTATTACACCCGACCTCAGGTTGGCAGTTCCTACTGTAGAATTTTGATGTGACCGCCTATGACATGGTCACAAACCTGCATTTCACTATGGAAGCTTGTGCGGCGGACAAAAAAGCCAAGCAGCACAAGTTTTGAAACATCCCTGCACCATGTGGCAGGCACAGTGGGATGCCTGCCACACAGTGCAAGGATGTTTAGCGCAGGCCCTATTGTGGAGGGCCAGGGGGAAGGGAGCCCTGCCAGGGGCCCCAATGTTGTTTTCTGACAGCCTTTCCATGTTGGAAAGGCCGACATGGAATGGCTGTCAGAAACCAACATCAATATCCTGACTGCGGAGCCGCAGTCATTAAGTGATTATGCAGTCTGTCTGACGGACCCATGGCCTCCTTGAGCCCGTCAGACCTATGTCAGAACCCCTCCCACAGGTTTACCTCCGACCACGATCATCCTAATATGGCAGTCAGACTGTAAACCTACCATGTCGAGAAGAAAGCCTCAGACTGCTGGTCGGGGGCTTTCCACCCAACATCGTAATGAGGCCGGTAGTGTGCTCATTCTTAGTGACATACTGCACACTACACATAGTGTAGGTAAAAATGAGGGTAATAGCAGAGCCACAATATCGCATCCTGAATTAGTCATGGGTGCAACTTCACAGGATGGCATGGGAGACATGCCCCTTTAGACACTCTAATATGTTCAAGCTAAAAGGAACCAACAAACCAACACCATCAACATAGCACCACCTTTATCAAAGATGCACAGAAATGGAGTGAATACTCAGCCAACCTCAGTAACAAGTTTCAAGTACTGCAAGAACTAGAGAACAACAGAGACCCAGTAGAACATCAGAGGAAGCACATTAAAGAAACAGTGACATCAACCTACCAAGAGGTAGTGGGTCCTAAGAATCACCAGCATAAAGAATGATTTCCACTGAGACTCTTCGCAAAATACAAGAGAGAAAGAAAAAGTAAGCTTCAGTCAACAGCAGCCAAACAAGAGCTGAAAAAGCAAAATCTCAAGGCGAATACACCTAAACCAACAAGGAACCAAGTGCAGCTAAGATCAGACAAGCGAAGATGGTCTTGCCATAGAAGCCCAGGAAGCAGCAAGCTATGGAAACTTGAAGGAACTCTATGTCATAACTAGGAAACTCTCCGGCAGATACAACAAATTTTAAAAGACCTGTTAAAGACAAAACTGGGAAGAAGTATGAAATGCGTAACAACAGCCATCAAAGAATATGGGTGGAGCACTCTGAGGAACTGCTGAACCGGCCTGTACCGCAGTCTTTACCAGCCATACAGCCAGCTGACAAGGACTTACCAATCAATGGCAGCAGACCAACAAAGGAAGAAATAAGCCAAACAATCAAAAATCTGAGAAATGGGAAGGCAGTGGGACTTGACAACATTTTAGCAGAGGTACTGAAGGAAGGCATTAACACATCAGTTAACATGCTTTAGGATTTGGGAAGAGGAAAAGGTCACAAGACTGGAAGGAGGAATATCTCATGAAGATCCTCAAGAAAGGTGACCTGAGTAACTGTGCAACTGACAGAGGGATAACTCATGTATCAACCCCAGACAAAGTGTTCCACAGAGTCATTCTGAACAGAATGAAGTAACAAGTAGACGCTCATTTGCGAGACCAGCAAGGAGGCTTCTACAAAGATAGATCTTGAATAGATCAGATTGCAACACTGCGCACCATCATTGAGCTGTCAATGGAATGGCTCTCCCCTCCTCTATGTCAACTTTATGGACTATGAGAAGGCATTCAACAGAGTGGACAGAAGGACCCTTTGGAAACTCCTCCACCACTACGGTGTCCCAGATAAACTTGGAAGAATCAACTGGAACTATTATAAGGGAATGAAGTGAGGACTGGAGTTTGTCAGGGTTTTTTGCTCTCACCTTTTCTCTAGAAATGCTATCCAGTGGACACTTTGGACGCAGCTCAACAACCTGGACTTTACAGATGACCTGGCCCTACTCTCCCATACCAATCTGCAGATGCAAGAGAAGACCGACAAGGTGAAAGCCACATCAGCATAACTTGGCCTCAACATCCACAGGAGAAAAACCAAGATCCTGATGGCTAACATGGCCAGCACAACTGCTCTCACTCTTGTATGTGATGCACTGGAAAAGGTTGAGGTCTTCACTTACCTGAGTAGGGCGGCACAGATGCAGACATCAAGACAAGGATCAACAATGCAAGAAGATCTAAAGAAGATCTGGAGCTCTAAGGACCTAATGCTGTAAACCAAGATAAGGCTTTTTAACATCAGCGTAAAAACAGTACTTCTGTATGGAGCAGAAACTTGGAGGCCAACAGTGACCACTACAAAATCCAGACCTTCATCAACACCTGTCTGAGAAAAATCTTCTTAATCACCTGGCCAAAGACCATCAGCAACCACGACCTATGGAAGCAGATTTTCCAAATCCCTACTCATTAACCCCTTTGCCGCGGCACGAATTCCGCTTCGGCGCTGGGGGGGTTCGGGGTCAGCGCGGCGCCGCCATGCTCATGACGGAACCACTCCGTCATGAGCCACGGGCGCACTGTGCTCATGACGGAGTGGTTCCATCACGACTCCGCCCACTCGCATCGATCGCCCGCACAGGCGGGGAATCAGTGCCGCGTGGGCGGAGCGCCCGCCAACGGCTGCAGCATGACAGAACCACTCCGTCTTGAGCACACGGCGCCCGTGGCTCATGACGGAGTGGTTCCGTCATGAGCAGGGAACGGGTTAAGAAATCATGAAAAGATGCTGGGGATGCAAAGTCTGCATCAAGCACCACCAGGCGTGCCCTGACCTGGAAAGAGGAAAAGTGAAGGCCAAGAAAAAACCTGGCACCGAGGCATCGAGGCTGTCTGTAGGAGATGGTTACAGCTTGATTCAGAATAAAAGAAGAGCCCAGGACAGAGATGGCTGGAGAGTCCTGGCTGATGGCTTAAAACCCAAGGGGGTAGTAGGTGTATAAGTAAGTAAAAGGAAAACACAAATTAAATGAAAGGTTCGAACTCCTATGTCAAGTATTGTGCTATATTAAAATTCACCTTCGTGAACAGTTAAAGCCCAATTTTGTAATCAACTGCGATTATGGTACTGTGGTGTATTTTCACCTGTTTTCTCCCCTACCGAGTTTGTAGCTGCACAATTATGTCTGTGCCTTTCTCTTACCCTATTAATGTGTGTTTGTTGCGTTCCTCGGAAAGCACTCTGCCCTGTGAGTCAAAGTGTGTTGTGCAACGGTATCATGTCATGTAATGCCTGTGTCATCACTATGAGTTAGGGAAACTGTAGTCATGGACTGACCGCATTTCTGAGTAGGAGGAGTTTATGATAAATATGAACCTGGGAGAATGAAGACTGGGTGATGGGGGGATCATTTTATATATAACTCAATATTTATTTTTGTAATAGTGAGACTCAGATGTTAAATTAAGGTACAAACACTTCAGTGACGCTGGCATTCATACTAAAAGGAAACAGAGGCAGAAGAGACATTGCTTTGTCCACTTCACATATTTGCTCCTAGTTAGGTTGCTGATTTTCTGTGTAATCATGGTGAGCATGTAAATGGTCCTGCGTAAACCCCATATAATAGGAGAATATACTGACTAGTAGATAGTACCAAGAGTGTCAGTACATTGGTGGTTTTTATAAAGGATGCAAGCTGTTATGTCTTACATAGGAACAAATAACCCCTGTGGTATTAAACCGAAAGGTCTCGATTCAGTCGTGGTGCCCCCACCACCATGGACACACTCGGGGTCGTGCTTATGAATTAATGTGATTCCATGGAATATCAGCCGTGAGACCTGTCATATGTGCTTCAAGTCTGCATACCCAGCATTATTCATGCTCTAGAAGTTTTTGTATGTGTTCAAGTTGCTATGAACCTTATCAAAATGATCTAAGTTGGTTCATTTTCTGAATGACCTTGTTGATAGTAGATGGGCAGTCATCTTAGAGGTGTTTTGATGACATCTGATCTTACTACGATATTTGCTTTTCCTAATTGTGATTTTTCTCAATGTCATTCCCATAATCATGAGGCCGCAGGTCACCATATTAGGTAGACCACCTTCATGGAGTTGTAGTTTGTGTGGTTGCATTGTTCCCAAAGTGGTCTGAGACCTATGTCAACGAATTTTGTAGGTGCTGTGAACGGGCACACTGACCATTGTCAACAGGGGTAGTGTCCAATGACTCTTAGCATGTTCTATATTGTATTTTGATCTTGTTTCCTAAACTCTATTGGCCTGCTGTGTACCAGTAAGTCTCTTAAACAGGTGTTGCGTTCAACTGAAAACATAGGTTCATCAAGTGAAATTGTGGTAAAATTCTATATGTTCTAAGGTTTGTTTATTATTTTCGTAAACTCTTTGGAATTGTTGGTGTAAGCACCAAGACAGATACCCTGCTTTAGGTCCTCCTTGGTTTTGTCTTCTAGACTGCTTTCTCTATGGTTGCGTCTGGCTTGCTTTGTCTACAGTGTGCTTTGGGTAGTGTTTGTCCATTAGTCTAGCAGCTAATTTTGTGGCCTCAGTTTAAAATCTCCTAAATCAGAACAGTTCTTTCTTATTTGTAGGAATTGCCAAATAGCAAGTTCTCCCTGAGCACCAGAGGATGAGCACTTTCAAAGTGTAAAAGGTTGTTCTTACATGTTAGTTTATAAATCGTTTTTGTAAGTAGAGTATCCATTTCAGCTTTTAGCAAGAAGTCCAGAAAAGGAACTTCCTGATTGTTCATGGAGCTGATGAATTTTGAAAACTGATGTCCTTAGAGCCTTTTCAGATGATGAAGACATCAATATAGCAAAGCTACAAAGATACTGATCATTGGCTGATATTATGTCCCTCTCGAATTGATGGATATATAGGAATGCTGGGCTGGCTGCAAAGGTGCTTCCCATTGACCTGCCATTTTGTTGCAGATAGTTTCTTAACATTTAAAGTAGTTCTCTGTGAGTGCCACCTTTTCTAGTTGCATTATGAAATCAATAGGTGCTTTGAATGTCCATTCTCCCTCACATAGAATATCGTTGAATACTCTCAAACTCTCCTTTTTAGGTATACTTGTATACATGGCCTCAATGTCCAGACATAACATAAATTCTGTGGTGGGATTGAATTGAATGTATATAAGTATGTTGAGCATATGTTTTGCATCCGTTATATAACATGGCATCTGTGTCATCAAAGGTTGTAAGAACGAGACAAGGAATGTAGAAAGTGTTTCCAAAAGTGAACCTATCCCTGAAATGATGAGGTGGCTAGCTGAGGGAGCCATTTCTTATGTATCTTGGGCAGACTAAAGAAATAGAGGGTCTCTGTTATCAGAAAACCTGCTTCGTTTTTTGTGATCCAATTTAGATTGTTTTGCTTTCTCTACAAGACTTTTAATTTTGCTTGTAATTTATTTGTTAGATCTATGGCCAGGCACACACCATTGTATCATGGTGCAACGGTGTCTGCATGATGTCTAACATCGAATTAATACTAGAATTTTATATCACTCCCATTTTGAATGTGTGCTGTACAGTTTAGCACACATGTAAAGCCGTAAACATTTTGAGAAATAAAAGCATTTCTTCTTCTTAAAACATCCCTTAAAGAGATATTTTTTGGCACAAAACCGTGGGCGTGATTTAGCCTTTTGCAGATGGGTTACACTATCACAAACGTGACAGAGATCCCATTCCCCTTATTACAAGTGCATAGTGGGCCTCATTATGATGCTGATCGGACCGTGGCGAAAGCAGGAACGCCCGACAGTCCGCAATGCGACTGACTTCAAGGTGGTCGTAATGTGTATACTTTGTATACTGCATGTGCTAGGGGCTGCAGCATGCGCCACAATACAAAACATACACATCTGACATATCCCTGCACTATTTGGCAGGGAATGTGCAGTGGCTGCCACATGGTGCAGGGATATTATGGTGCCCCCCAGGGCCCATAATAGGAGTGCCAGGAAGGAAGGGGGGCCCCCAAGTCACCTTTCGCCTGCCTTTTCATGGCGGGTTAATCGCCATGAAACGGCCGGTGGAAAGGGACATTGTAATCCCTACGGCAGTGCCTAGGCATGCACCGCCACTGTTGTAGAGATTGCAGTCCCTCTGATGCTCCGATGGGCTCCTTGAGCCCATGGGATGAGTGGCGGTCTGTTTCTCTGCCCGCCCTCCATCCACCCACCATCAGAATGCGCCGGGCGGTCCTGCAGGGTCAGTTGGCGGTAGGACCGCCATTGACGGCCTGACAGTGTCTGTGCCACCACCATTGTAATGAGGCCCTATATCCTATGGCAATGGCAATAAGTCGTACAGGAATTAACACATTGTGATGGAGTAACCCATCCATCAACCTCTATTTTTTGTTTTTTTTATTAAGCTTTTATCCATTTTTATCATCTATCCAATACTTTAGTAAATCTTCAGCAGCAAGTGTTACATAAATACAATAAATAGCAATATATCCAACAATTGGGTTAAAAATAGAAATTCATCACTGATCACATATTAATTTAAAAAAAGAGCAATACAAACATATTCCAGCCATGCTGTACAATATATAATTTTAGACCCCTGGGTCACCCTAACAGGCTACCCTTCTTTCCCTTCCACTTGCAATCAAATTTTTCACCCTGGTACTGATAGGACAATACCCAGTCTGATCAGGTCCTCCATATCCTCCTCTCTTTTAGTTTCACTTTCTTACCCTTAACTCTTAAAGTGCCTTTTCCAGGTTATACATAAATAAAAAGAGCCCCTTCCATTGCTGAAATGTAGGAGGTAGGGGATCCAACCAAGTAGAAGCTACACACTGCCATTGCGATACAAATTACCTCGACCCCCTTCCCTCTGATTGACTCATTTACACCCACCAGCATAACCTGCAGTGACAGGGAGATATTCAATGTAAGGATTTCCTTTAAAAATAGTGCAATTTCTGACCTCAGTATATTGAGGCAGGGGCATAAACAGAACATATGGACCAAGTCTGCAGTTGGTTCCTGACAACAAGGGCAGCATATCCCTGTCACTCCACCCCATTTAGCTATTTTGGTGGAGGTAAAGTATAAGTCCATAATCGGCTTATTGTGTTTGTAGATTAGATGAACATAAGATTGATCCTCACATCTCTAAAGATTCCAAGAAGCAGGAGTTATCCATATCAAATCGCCCCTGCCATGTGGTATCGCATTTTATCAGGTCATCTGGAATCCCCTCTTTGAGGCACCAATATATTTGTGATTAGTTCCCTGTGTTAAAATCGCCAGCAGGCGTACCCTGGAAAAGCCAACTAATCTCCCCCATCTTTCTTAACAAAAAATCCCTAAATTGTAGATATTTTAGAAAAAGCTTGGGTTTCTAAATTAAATCCAGCCCGAATCTCTTCAAATGATGCCATATCATTCCCAAAGAGGAAATCACCTAAGCTACCCAGGCCAACTTGTTCCCATTTAGATAAACAACCGTCATGGAAAATTTCAGGCAATTGGATATTCTGGTGCATAGGGGTAGACCAACTATAGCGACCTACTCCCAGTTTCTTCTGAATCCTGGTTAAATTTCTGAATGCCCCCATACAAATCTTGAACCGTGTTCTCTTATAATATCTCGGCCCAAAGATTTTCAACAGGTATCCCTTAGCCGCAGTCCCGATCGCTAAATCAAATATTGAAGGGACATACCCCTTATTCACGGCCTCTACTACCTAGCTATCAAAGAGAGGGAGAAGATATTGCCAAGCTGATGCTAGGTAATATAATAAAAAATTTGTCAGCGCCACCCCTCATTTCCCTGGAAAGGCACGAAAACCTATTGGCCCTCCTGATTTTCCCATATGACCAGATAAACCTGGCCACCAGAATGTCTATTGTTTTAAACCAGGCCATTTTTAACTCCCGAGAGACTGTACAAAACATATGAAGTAACTTCGGGAGGAAGACCATTGTAACTAAATTACATCTTGGCATAGTAGATTGTCCCATCTGTTAACGTCCTTTTTAGCTTTTTCAGTAATTGGGGACAGGTTTATTTTGTCTAGCTGCTCCAATGTAGCAGAGATGGTGACCCCCAGGTAAACAGCCTGTTCTTCCACAGGATAGTCATGGGTATCAATATCTATTTACCACAACTTGCTTTTTACGCTTATTTAACAAATACCCGGAGTAGGCTCCAAACTCCTCAGTTATCGTTTTAATAGCATAATGAGCTTTATCTGGATCTCTTGTGACAATTGCAACATCATCTACATAAGCCAATATTTTCGTATCCCATCCATGCAAACAAATTGGTATAACATCAATAGAGGTTTCGAGTCCATCATCCTCTAAATGAGGTCCCTGTCTGCTATTGTTAGAAGATATGGCTTTGCGCCAAAATACATGTGGGGTTTCATTGGAATGTATCACCCATAGACTGCCTTCTTGACCCAAAGTATTGCATTTACATAACATTCAGGCAAATTTCTAGTACAAAACAAGTTCTGTGCCTGAAAGTAAATTTGAAATAAACATTAGATAGCTTGAAATCATTTTTGTAATGATGCAAACCTGCCACAAAATGTTAGTAAAGTCGCCCTTGAATTTATTTGTTCAAGCTAGCTTTCTTCTAATGTATTCTCTGTATTTAAATAAAACACCTTCTCATCTCTATGAACGCAGCTGTTTGTAGTTCCCCTTACCACAAAAGTGCAGAACCTGCCACCATCATATTTTCAATTATAAGCATCATAGTACTGCATCAATGTTGCAAAGTGCGTAAAATCTACTCATAAATGCAATATTAAACGTATGGCAATATGTTGCAGATATCTGGCTCCCATTGGTAGTTCACAGATAAGATTCTTGCATAAAATGCAAATATTAGGTATTCAGACAGAATATCAAGTTCAAAATACCAACAGACTAAAATAATGAATCAGAAATACTGTGACATGGAAATATCTACATCAAGAATATCTATGTCAAGAATTTTGAATTTTAGGTAAGTAATATCGATTTTTAAACTATAGAAGTCATTAATATCCTTTGCTAAAATATAGTTGTTTCAAATATCGTTTGTTATTTATTGTCATGTATTTTAGTATATATTGTAAATGTTTATGGTGTATTGTTTTTTGTTTACTCATTGTTTATGTTTCACACTATATTAGTTACAACAAACAATTGATGGACGGAATGCTGACAATGCAGACATTCTCCCCCAGTCAAGAGATCTGGGTTAAATCCATCGTTCTTTTGCCCACTACGCCACCCCAGTTCAGACATGGCCATATGCAAATCAGTCTTGACCCTGTGCCTCATGGGAACAGTCCAGCCCGAACTGCCAAGCCATGTCTTCCCTGGACCGGAATCAAGCATCCTAGGACCGGTTTCTGGCTATCAGCCGTCATCAGCCAGGATAGCTTGACTCCAGTGGCGTAGTGAGCACGGGTCCCACGTCTGGGAATACCCATCCCACTTAGGGCGAAAAGCGTTACAACAAACAATTGATGGACGGAATGCTGACAATGCAGACATTCTCCCCCAGTCAAGAGATCTGGGTTAAATCCATCGTTCTTTTGCCCACTACGCCACCCCAGTTCAGACATGGCCATATGCAAATCAGTCTTGACCCTGTGCCTCACGGGAACAGTCCAGCCCGAACTGCCAAGCCATGTCTTCCCTGGACCGGAATCAAGCATCCTAGGACCGGTTTCTGGCTATCAGCCGTCATCAGCCAGGATAGCTTGACTCCAGTGGCGTAGTGAGCACGGGTCCCACGTCTGGGAATACCCATCCCACTTAGGGCGAAAAGCGTTACAACAAACAATTGATGGACGGAATGCTGACAATGCAGACATTCTCCCCCAGTCAAGAGATCTGGGTTAAATCCATCGTTCTTTTGCCCACTACGCCATCCCAGTTCAGACATGGCCATATGCAAATCAGTCTTGACCCTATGCCTCATGGGAACAGTCCAGCCCGAACTGCCAAGCCATGTCTTCCCTGGACCGGAATCAAGCATCCTAGGACCGGTTTCTGGCTATCAGCCGTCATCAGCCAGGATAGCTTGACTCCAGTGGCGTAGTGAGCACGGGTCCCACGTCTGGGAATACCCATCCCACTTAGGGCGAAAAGCGTTACAACAAACAATTGATGGACGGAATGCTGACAATGCAGACATTCTCCCCCAGTCAAGAGATCTGGGTTAAATCCATCGTTCTTTTGCCCACTACGCCACCCCAGTTCAGACATGGCCATATGCAAATCAGTCTTGACCCTGTGCCTCATGGGAACAGTCCAGCCCGAACTGCCAAGCCATGTCTTCCCTGGACCGGAATCAAGCATCCTAGGACCGGTTTCTGGCTATCAGCCGTCATCAGCCAGGATAGCTTGACTCCAGTGGCGTAGTGAGCACGGGTCCCACGTCTGGGAATACCCATCCCACTTAGGGCGAAAAGCGTTACAACAAACAATTGATGGACGGAATGCTGACAATGCAGACATTCTCCCCCAGTCAAGAGATCTGGGTTAAATCCATCGTTCTTTTGCCCACTACGCCACCCCAGTTCAGACATGGCCATATGCAAATCAGTCTTGACCCTGTGCCTCATGGGAACAGTCCAGCCCGAACTGCCAAGCCATGTCTTCCCTGGACCGGAATCAAGCATCCTAGGACCGGTTTCTGGCTATCAGCCGTCATCAGCCAGGATAGCTTGACTCCAGTGGCGTAGTGAGCACGGGTCCCACGTCTGGGAATACCCATCCCACTTAGGGCGAAAAGCGTTACAACAAACAATTGATGGACGGAATGCTGACAATGCAGACATTCTCCCCCAGTCAAGAGATCTGGGTTAAATCCATCGTTCTTTTGCCCACTACGCCACCCCAGTTCAGACATGGCCATATGCAAATCAGTCTTGACCCTGTGCCTCATGGGAACAGTCCAGCCCGAACTGCCAAGCCATGTCTTCCCTGGACCTATTACATTTGTTGTAAGTTTCATAGGTGTAAGGGGTGGGAAGAAATTAATTAATAATTAGTTGTTAATTAATATTAATTAATTGATAATTAATTATGCTAATTGTTTAATTACATTTGTTCAGGGAAGATTGTGGGATTTATAGGGGCAAAGGGTAGAAAGTTAAGTAATTGTAATTAATTTATATATAGGGTACAATTACGATGCCGGATGGACCTGAGTCCGTCCGGCATTGTTCTAGAACTGGAACCAAACGACCTCCAGTCGTCAGTTCCAGCCCAGGAATTAGGATGCCTCCGAACCATGTTCGTCGCAATTCTTTACTTTGCAATGAGAGCAGCATTTGGAACGGAATGCATGCTCTCATAGCAAAATGCTAAGGTGCAGGTCATCCCTGCACCCTGAGGCAGGCACCTCAAGGTGCCTGCTGTCGGATGCAGGGATCAATGAGGGGCGCTATAGGTCCCCCCTGTTGATCCCATAGGGCACCATGGGCCACCATTCGGTGGCCTTGCACCCACCAAGAGCCGGCCGGGGGATTACGGCGGGCCTTACGAATTGATGAACGGGCTCTCCGATTCTCTTCTGACCAAGCCCATTGGAATGGCTTGGTCGGGAGGGGATCCGAATCGGTGATTACGATGCAGGCAGGAGGGCCTGGCCCGATGGTCGGAGCCCTCCCTGCCTGCATTGTAATCCGGCCCATAGATTTTAATAATATTTGTGTAATTAATAATTAATTATATTACTTGTGCAAATATTTTATTTTTGTTTTAGATATGGGTTTTGTAGGGGTATGGGGTGGAAAGTAAATTACTTTCTAGCAAATAATCATTATTTTGTAAGTAACATTAATTATCAATTTGATAATTTATTATATTACTTATGTAAATAATTTTCTGATAAATATTATGAGTGTTTTTTGTAGGGGTTTACTGGGAAACACATGAACTAAAATTCATTAATGATAATTGGTTTGTTGATTAATATTTATGTTATTAGTATATATATATTTTTTGCTTTAGTTAAGTTTTAGTTTTGTGTGGTTATAGGCTGGGAAGTAACTAAATTAGATTTTTCTAATAAATATCTTTTTGTTAATAAATACTTTATTAAATGTATTTGTATGAAAATTATTTTTGTATTTTATTTATAATAATATTTGAAGGTATTTGTTATACATTAGTATTTTTTATTCAACGTATTTATAATTTAATTGTTTTTTTAATAATGTCATTTTGTTCCAGATAGTTTATGTGTTTTTAGGAGAATTTTTAAGGGCTCCTACTGTTGCACTGACTGGAGTGAGTATATAGTAAATTTTACGCCTCTGCAATCCAACACTTTGGTGCCGATTCCGATCTGTTAAAAAAAATTACCGTACGACTCGTATCCGTATTTTTTACGTACATATCGTACAAGTCCCGTACAACCGGTGAAGTACGATTCGTACGTGAAAAATACATACAAATCGCTTCGGGAAAAGTCTACGAGACATCCCCGGACAGTTTTACATACAAATCGTAAAACTGACGTACCGCCCTTCCGAAAACACAAGCGCATGGAAAATGCCCCGTATGGAGCGAACGCCGTACCACTTGTATCCGTGTAAACTTGTGCCCGGAATACGACTCGTACAGCCCCCCCCTCCCCACCCCATATGTCAGCACCGTACCCCCCCATATCCGCACTCTACACCAGCCCCTTACTTGTACGCACCGTACCCCACCACCGTACCCAAGCCCCGTACTTGGACGCACCGTACCCCAGGCCCGTACTTGGACGCACCGTACCCCAGTGCCATACCCCAGCACTGTACCCCAGCCCTGTACATGTATGCACCGTACCCCAACGCCGTACCCCAGCCCCGTACATGTATGCACCGTACCCCACCACCGTACCCCAGCCCCGTACTTGTACGCACCGTACCCCACCACCGTACCCCAGCCCGTACTTGGACGCACCGTACCCCAGCACCGTACTTGTACGCACCGTACCCCAAGACCGTACCCCAGCCCCGTACTTGTACGCAACGTACCCCAGCACCGTACCCCAGCCCCATACCCCAGCACCGTACCCCAGCCCCGTACATGTACGCACCGTATCCTAACGCCATACCCCAGCCACGTACATGTACGCACCGTACCCCACCACCGTACCCCAGCCCCGTACTTGTACGCACCGTACCCCACCACCGTACCCCAGCCCCATACTTGTACACACCGTACCCAACCACGGTACCCCAGCCCCGTACTTGGACGCACCGTACCCCAGCGCCGTACTTGTACGCACCGTACCCCAAGACCGTACTCCAGCCCCGTACTTGAACGCACCGTACCCCAACACCGTACCCCAGCATCGCGTATGTACGAACCGTACAACAACATCGCATATCTGAGCACTGTACAACATCACGTATGTACACACCTTACATACGCTAAAACTACTCGTACAGAACCAGGACACTGTAAAACAGCACAGGGAGGGTCAATTTGACTCGCACAACACCACAAAACACGTCTACAGTAGAAAATACATCTAAAAGACTGACCTGGCACATCCAAACAGGCAAACAGAAGCCCAAACTCACACCCACCTCTTATAACACACCCACCTAAATTTCAAACCCAGCCACACCCACAAATGGACCAATAAAAAGGGCCCACTCTCACAAACCATGAGCCTTTGCAACAGACCCACTGCTGAGAGACACCACACACAAACAACTGCACCCATACACCTTAACTTACACACCTCCACACAACCTCCTTCACACATACCCCCTCTACACATTCACACACACACCTACACATTCACACCCACACACCAACAGCCATCCACACCCCACACCATGCCCACAGACAAGAATCCAAAGTTCACAAGGGAGGAGCTGGACATCCTTGTCAACGAAGTCATCAGAGTCGAGCCACAGCTGTTTGGAACATTGGTCAGACAGACCAGCATAGCCGAAAAATCATGCCTGTGGCAGAGGATCGTCGATCGGGTGAATGCTGTTGCGCCCATCAGAAGGACCAGGAATGAATGCCAAGCCAGGTGGTACGATCTGCAGAGGGCAGTCAAGCGCAAAATGAACGAGGACTACGCCCAGAGCAACATCACTGGAGGTGGGCTGCCCCGCAGACCAGTACATTACCATCCCTGGGAGGAGAAGGTGATGGGCCTGCTTCCGCCGGTGGGAGTACACGGAGTCAAAGAAGTTGCCGAGCCTGGTGAGTACACAAACAACTTACGTAACATGGGGGTAATGCTATCCACACCCCAACTACAACAAATGTACTCACCTACCCCCAAGCCCTCCCCGGACACAACCACACTCAAAAACAACGCTCATGCCACTAACATGTGTATGCCCCATTCACAAAGCAAGGCCATGCCATGTCCAAGCCTACACAAACCACAAACCCAAGACTGGATGTCCGGGATGCTGGGAGGGTGGGGATCACTAAACATATTGTACAACTCAGAAACAGACACCATTGCCCTCAGCCCATATGGCCCAGGTACATACCCATGCACCATGCTCAATGCACAGGGACTGGCAAAGTACTGACAAGGTAGCTGACACTTGGCCCTGCTGTAGGCAGCACAAGGCCCTCCTGTGACCACTGCAAACTCTAACACAAACACAACAAGCTCAGATATCTAGGACAGGAACTCACACTCACTGACATGGCAGCATGCTCCATCGGGGGACAGATACATCACCTGGGAGACCCACTGCCAAATCACACTACACCCACCAGCAGGCACTGTCAATCAATCAACAATCGATCAGGGTACGTGTAAGGCGCGCTACTTACCTGTGAGGGTCTCAAGGCGCTGAGGGGGGGGAATTTCCACTACTGCTCGAAGAGCCAGGTCTCGAGGAGTCTTCTGAAGGCAAGTAGGTCTTGGGTCAGTCGTAGGTGGGTTGGGAGGATGTTCCAGGTCTTGGCGGCGAGGTAGGAGAAGGATCTGCCACAGGCGGTCATACGTTGGATGCGGGGGACAGCTGCAAGGCGAGGCTGCCGGAGCGGAGCTGGCGAGTGGGGGTGTAGAAGCTGAGTCTGATGTCCAGGTAGGCTTGTCCGGCATTGTGGAGTGCCTTGTGTGCGTGGGTGAGGAGCTTGAAGGTGATCCTCTTGTCGATGTGGAGCCAGTGCAGGTCACTCAGGAGGGGGTTGATGTGGCTGTGGCAGGGGGCGTTGACGATCAGTCGTGCGGAGGCATTTTGGAAGCATTGTAGCCGCCGTTGGTGTTTGGATGGGAGTCCTGCGTAGAGTGCGTTGCCGTAGTCCAGTGTGATGCTGACAAGGGCCTGTGTCACTGTTCTACTTGTTTCGGTTGGGATTCACCTGTAGATCCGGCAGAGCGTGCATAGGGTGTTGTAGCAGGAGGAGGAGACAGCGTTGACCTGCTTGGACATGGAGAGGGAGGATGCGAGGATCAATCCTAGGTTGCATGCGTGGTTGGTGGGTGTCGGTGCTGTCCCCGAGCGGTCGGCCACCAGGAGTCGTCCCAGGCTGAGAGTGTGGGTCCGAGGATGAGGACCTCCGTCTTGTCTGAGTTCAGTTTCAGATGGCCGCTCCTCATCCAGTCGGCGATGGCCCTCAGCCCCTCGTGGATGTTTGTTTTGGCGGTGTGAGGGTCCTTGGTGAGGGAGAGGATGAGCTGGGTGTCGTCGGCGTAGGAGATGATTTTGAAGTTGTGGTGGCGGGCCACTTGTGTGAGGGGGGCCATGTGAATGTTGAACAGCGTCGGGCTGAGGGATGATCACTCACCCCTTACACAAGCACACATCTCCGGGGCAGCCAATGGAGTTACCCACTCTCACAATGGACATGTGACACAACAAGATCAAGCCACAGCTAAAGAAGCATCCAAGCCCAAATTTGACATGTCAAACACCCTGGAGAACATTTCAATCAGTCCCCTGCAACATACCCATCCACAAGTGAACATTGATGTGAATGCTAGGCACATACAACTACCTGGAGGAACTGTGGCAACTAGAATATGTATGAAACATGGATGTCACATTAAACAGCATTTACATTGTCTCTCTCTCACACACAGGGCAACGTCATGGATCTCCCCCCAACAATGGGGGGGAAGTACCACAGTCCCAGGCTCGGGAGGGATCTGATCCCACCAGCAGCGACACCTCACAACACTCCGCGGATGACCCCAATCCACCTGGCCCCTCTGGTGTCCAAGCCCCTGCAGCACCTGCTTCAGGTACATCTGTGCCAACCACCACCCCCATTACTGCCACATCCCAGGAGACACCCAGGAGCCCTGCCCACACTGAACAACTGAGCCAGTCTGACCTGGAGGGACATGGTTCGCCGGGCACCCAGGAGGTGGCAGACAACACCGACACTGCCATCCCTCAGGGGTCCCGTAGACCCGATGTGCCCACAACGGCAGGCCAGGCTCGTGTGGGCAGGGGTGGTGGGAGTGGAGGCAGGCATAGGCGAGAACCTGACCAGACAGCTGAAGGGACCGATATGTCTCAAGTACGCAACATCATGGAGCCATACCAGCGTGACACCAGGGCCATCAGTCAGGTAGTGGCGACCCTCACAGACATTAAGAATCAGCAGGCCGAGCAACACGCCAGTCAACAACACCAAGGACGGATGGAGGCAAGACTGGCTGAGCTCCTGGCGGTGCAAAGGGACATAAGCCATTCACTCCCTCGGATCGCCGACAAAATGGGCACCCCTCCCTGTGACACCAGGCGCAGACCAGCACCAGCCACAGGGAGGAAGGAGGAGGAGGATTCGTCCGACGGAGCGTCCCAAACATCGTCAAGGCCTGCATCTGAGGGTCCCCGGAGGAAGATGGGTAGTCCACGGAAAAGACCGTGAGAGGCAGCAGACCATCCACATCTCCCAGGTCACCTGGCCTGGCACCTGGACTTCATGCGCAACAGCAGCACCTCATTCACTGACATTCTCTGCCACATGGACTTGCTGGTCACAGTCTGACCAATGATGATCAACACTGTGGTCTGGACTCTGATGACTTAAAATGCCAAGGATCCCATCTCCCCCTGTGAACTTTGGATTCTATGCACCCGGTAGAGCACCTTATTTTTTTCTAACAAAACACGCACCCCACCGAGAATAAAACTGTTTATATATTATTAGATGTTGCAGTCATTTTGCATTAGTCCACAACATACGTGTGGGTAAATGTCAAACTATGCCTGAGTGTTGATCTAACTCCAGCCATCCATACCCTGGGATCTGAGTCCGGTACAGGACACACATGGGTCACAATGTATCATCCGATACAGCCTGGGAGCCCAATACTCACCCGTGATGGCCTCAAGCTGCTGAGGGGGGGGCTTGCAATACTGTGCGGACACACCAATCAGGAAGAGGATGATGAAGGCCTACAGGTCATGGCTCATGTGGAGGTTCCCGGGGAGGGAGTCCCAGGCATGTTTGTCCAGGTGGGAGAACCATCTCCTTCATGCTGGAGTGTTGTGGATGTGAAGAATGGTGGCCAGGCCAAGTTCGGAAGCATAGAGTTGGGCCAACGGGGTCTTGGATGACAGACGTACAAGGTTGATTTTGGGGTCTGGGGTTGTTGACTGCCTCCTGAGTGTGTGTGAGGAGTGTGAAGGTCATCCTGCAGCACACAGTGATCCCTTGCAGCTATCTCAGGTGGACGGTGATGTGGATGGGGTGCGGGATGTTGAAGCTGAGTTGTGCAGATGCACCCTGGATGTGGACAAGTTTCCCGTGAGTTTGGATGTACTTGCTCCGTAGAGGGCGGGGCAGTAGTTGACACAGCTGGTGTCGTGGACCTGGGGGATGGTCTGTCTTTCCTTGGAGTGGATCTATCTGTGAATCATGTGCATCGTGCAGAGGGTGCTGCAGCATGAGGTACAGATGCTGGTGATTTGCTTGGCAAATGTGAGTGACAAATCCATGATGCACACCATCTTGTGTGCGTGGCTACTGGGTACTTGTGTAGGGCCTCTGCGGGTGGGACACAAGGAGTTGTGCCAGCTGTAAGGGGACAATCCTCAGATGATTATCTCAGTCCGGTACAAGTCCAGCCTCAGTTGGCTGATGTTCAGCCATTCATCCACAGACCTCATGCCTTCTTGAATGTTGGAACTGGCAATGGCTGCGTCTTTGGTGAGGGTGAGGAGCTCCTGGGTGTCAATGGCGTACGACATGATGATGAGGTTGTGTGCGCATGTGATGGTGGAGAGGGGGTCCTGGACACATTGAAGAATGACACGCTGAGAGATGATCCCTGGGCCATGTGCCAGATGACGCCACTATACTACATGCTGAAGGCTTGAGTCCCACTCCCATGGCCTTGCTGGTGGACGGAGCCGGTGTGGAGCAGGAGGGACATGATCTGGTTGGTGTGACAGGGCCTGGAAGGCGGGGCAGTGCTGTGTAGGCAGTTGGAGTTGCACACTCAGCATGCAAAGGTGTCGTGTGTGAGCTTAGGGCATGCCTGAGAGCAGGCGGTTGATTTTCCGATGGACATTGCTTGGAGGGTGGCTGCAACATCCGACTGTAGTGTAATGTGGGTCATGCAAGGACATGAGGGTCGTGCAATGTGCACGTTGTATGTGCTGACGGTCCTGCCTGTGGCACCGCGTGGCCGCAACAGTGGCACAGACAAGATGATGACAGCCAAATGAATGGGTGGAGGGAGGCAGGGAGGAGCATCTTTGAGGCGTGTGTGTTGCCGAATCCCGCTACTGTGTGGGCCCTTGCTGCAGGGGCAGCAGCAGCAGGCAGCATGTCCTGGAAACTATGCCAAAAGTAGCACACAAAGACAAGGATGTCAGAAAGGACAACTGCAACAGGCGTATGTAAAGGAAGGAGTGTCCGGTTACCCATGGCACACCCAGAGAAAATGGATGCACAATCACCAAAGATGACTGACACAGGATCAGGAAACAGAAGGCCGAGCCGCACACAGGAGACACACCCTAAGCAGGCATTGACGGCCCGTCGTGGGGACCAACATGCCCAAATACATACACAACCATGGACTTCATGCACAATTGAGATTCTAACCCATGAAGAACTGCATGCATGTAGCCAAACTACACATAGACTCATATGCACAATCTTTGACAACTATGCCAGAGATGCCGCATGCAAAGTGGCAAGAGACCTGCATTGACAGAGATGAGGCACCTTGGAGGGTGAGGAACCCCTTTATTACTCAGGCTCACACTAAGGGAAATGCATCAATATGAACAGACTCACAGGTCATTTGGCTGAACATGTGGGACCTACACTGGACACCCCCTTCACAACACAGATGTAGTAAATCCAAATGGCCTCACACACAAATTAAGGGGATGAGCCAAACACGCCCTGCTGCACACGGAGAGGCTGCAATTCCCCATTGAACCTCTTATGCGGATGTCCCACACTATGTCCACCCGTAGCATCCCGTATGTTTCTGAGGGAAGTTTTACACACATTGATGCCTTCATCAGAATCCACAAACCATTACAGATGACTATCACGAAGGTTGACTATCAATTCATGGGAGTCATGCTACATGTCATGTGCTCCATGGTGAGTTGACATGTATGCATGGTAACCCAACATGCACAGGAGCAGTCCCCACACATTCCAAACACGTAACACCCCCAAAATGCCTTGCTGAAATCCTCACCCAAAATGACTTTTCCCCATGTCCGTGCATGGAACGCTGATTCAGCACACGTTGCAATACTCATGAGGAATAGCAGGAGGCCAACGATGACATGACCAGACAACATGCGCAAGAACCTGTGGATGACAGACACACAAGAAGTCCGCTAAAAGATTGGTATCCGCATACTTGGTCATTTACTATACAGGAATAATGTTGTCACCATGCGAATTGAAAATTTAGTGTCTCAGCTAAAATGAGTGGAATGACATCATCACTCGAGTGACACATCAGAACACACATCTAAGTCACTTAGCATACAGTCAGCTGGACACACACATTGCAAAACATGCCGCACAAGGCTCCAAGCGTGCACACTCAGACCCAGTGACTCACCATTATGAGAAGAAGTTGCATATGAGCTGACTCCGGATATCCTCCTCCTCCTCCTCCTCACTTGCCTCATGACCAAGCCCTTCATCCTCCACGGGTGGATGTTCCTGCTCATGCTGCTCCAGGATGAGTGGCACTGCCTTCTCCACTGCCATGTTGTGCAGCATGCAGCACACAAGGAAGATTTTGCAGACCTTTGCCGGTGCATATGGGAGGGACCCACCTGTCTTGTGAAGGCACCGGAATCTGCTCTTCAGGAGGCCAGACGTCTTCTCAATCACTCGCCTGGTCTGCCCGTGTGCATTGTTGTAACAGTGATCTGCAGCTGATCTTGGGTTGCGGAGAGGCGTCATCAGCCATGGCATGTTGGGATAGCCAGAGTCCCCTACATGGAAACATAATGTAAATAAGTGGGTCAGGAGATGCTGTAAGATACAAAGATACCGCAAAACACAGGACAAACAGAGTATACCCACCAACAAGACATGCTCGTTCGTTGTGCAGCCGCCGCATCATTTGTGGCACCCTGCTACGCCTCATGATGTAGGCATTGTGTGCTGACCCTGGAAAACGTGCACAGACATGGGAAATCAGCATGTTAGCAAGACACACCACAAGGGCATTTATAGAGTGGTAATGTTTACGGTTGCGATAGGCGACCTCCTATGCCTGTGGTGGTACCAAAGCCACATCTGTCCCATCAATGGACCCAATGACATGGGGCATCCCTCCCAGGGCATAGAAATCACCCTTGACACCTGTCAACTCCTCAGGAGTCGGAAAATGGATGAATTCATCCAGGTGCTCCAACATGGCTGCCAAAACATCATGCAGGACACAGCTGAACATCGTCTGTGACATGCCACCAACATCAGCTATGGTGAATTGAAACGTACCTGTGGCAAAAAAATGTAGGGCTGCCATCACCTTCATCTTGGGGGTCAGCGCAGTAGGATACCTGTGTCGTGGTTGGAGGTGTGGTGCCAGCTTGGCGGTCAAGTCCTCAATCAACTGTTGGGTGAATCTGTAACGGCGTATGCAGTCACGTTCCCTCATGGCACCCAAGTCTGGCATTGGTCTGGGGACAGGCGGTGCCCTGCAAAAAATTGGAATGAATAACGAAGAGTGAGAACATAACAACATCAATGTCAATGAACTGAGCACATGCTCAACTGCTAATACACATCTGCTAAATGCAGAGTCTGGTCTGTGCAATACATCCAGGACACGTATGCCAGCCAGGTGATCCTCCTAAGAAAAGCCAGCTACACCCGTTGATTGTCAAGTCTACATGACATGCCCTGAAACGAGCTGTGGGCCAGTGTCAGTGAACAGCCAGAGACATCACAAGAGTGACATACATCCACATATCAGCATTTGAAGGATGTCTTCTCATACAGACAGCTGACGGCAAGCTAGACGCACAGATCACATGGAATGTCAAATGTACAGATCACACACATTGCGATGAAGGGGTACACGTGAAAACAGAAAACACAGACATTGAGACAACGCAAATATGTCCTCATGTCAAAATATCATGTTCGATGCATACAGACACACGTTACGTGGAAATCCACATGTGGCATGGTGTGCGTAGATGTGTGCCATGCCCATCTACACACAAACACATGTTGGATGCAGCAACAGCAGATGCAGTTGACGGAACACCAACAGAAAGCTCATGGGAACACATGGCATGCACATGACATAGTCACATCGGTGCACGCTGGTCGTTAAATGTCAGTTGTTAGTGTCCCTGTCCCTGGCATCAGGGGAAAGGTGCGGGTGGTGGTGACTGTGCCATACCAGTGATGTTGTGCTTGGCACATTTGTACTACATGCACACATGTGGAAAGTGTGAAGGGGAAGTGTGCCACATAGTACCCCATCACACATGACATGTGTACACAGGTCATCACACATCAATTGTGCAAATACATGAGGAGACATGTGCAATATCACTGCCTGACACACCTAGGCCCTGCACATGTAGGACAGCAATGACAATGACTTGATGTACATCCTGGTGCGAGTCTGAGACCTCCATTCCTTTCGTGTGCGCATCCTATCAACAGTGTAAGCGTGTGAAACGCACCATACACACGCTCTGAGGGCGTGTGTACAGTCCTTATCACTAGAGTTGTGTGGCCATGGGAGTACGCGTGGTACGGACCGTACAAGTACAGTCCATATCACTATAGTAGTGGTGCCATAGGAGCACACGTGGTACAGACCGTACACATGTACTTGTACTACCAGTGCCTACACGTACGTGTACTACCAGTGCCTACCCGTACGTGTACTACCAGTGCCTACACGTACGTGTACTACCAGTGCCTACACGTACATGTACTACCGGTGCCTACACATACGTGTACTACCAGTGCCTACACGTACGGGTACGCACTGGTAGTACACGTACCCATACGTGTACTACCAGTGCCTACCCGTACGTGTACTACCAGTGCCGGTACGGGTACGCACTGGTAGTACACGTACCCGTACGTGTACTACCAGTGCCTTCCGGTATGTGTACTACCAGTGCCTACCCATATGTGTACTACCAGTGCCTACACGTACGTGTACTACCAGTGCCTACACATACGTGTACTACCAGTGCCTACACGTACGGGTACGCACTGGTAGTACACGTACCCATACGTGTACTACCAGTGCCTACCCGTACGTGTACTACCAGTGCCTACCGGTGGCAGGACATCCCGTGCTGGACCCGGAGGATGTTTGTGCTTTGCAGCATGTGTCAAAAGTTTAAATACATGATTCCTGCTCATCCATTTTTGGCACCAGTGTGTGGTACAGATGCTACGTAGTTTGGTCTTTGTGTGCTGACATCTGTGTGGACATTCTGGCTTGCCATGAGGGTGTCTCCTCAGTGCAGGTGTGCCTTATTCCGACACAATTGCAGGCCCATTAGCTTATGCATTGTCCTGTGTTTGGACATGTGTGCCACTCCACATGACAGGCAGTGGATCAGATGTGTTGCCAACTGTGTCATCATGGTACGGATGGCCATGTGACAGGTGGCATGATTCAAGTTGTTAGTCAAGAAGTCTTGTACCTTGGCACTCACTACACTTGTCAACATGTCTTCATTTTTTCAATGCTTGACTTTGATGTTTTGTTGTGAAGGACAATAATATGACTGCATGACAGATGTCTCCCAAGGAAGTGCACAAGAAACCACCTTTACACTTTCAGGGGACACGCTGGCACATCTTAAAGAAAGGCACAGTTCGAATGAGACTGTTTTTCAGATTATACATATCCATGTTCCCACAGTGTGGTGGCATTTGGGTAAGTCCTTGGTTGTTGCTGATACCAACTTACGAGTGTCAAGTCATCCAGACCGCCATGGTGCCATGTATATGTACTTACTAAAACCCCATTTCTTTCTAACAGTGGCTTCTTTGAATAAGGCTGGCAGCTCATACAATGACTGTGTAAATGTAGTTTTATGTGCACCTCCTAGTGTGACTTCTTTTATACAGGCACATGTGTGTTCTGTTCACAAAGTGGCACATTCACGCATTCTAAACATGTAGATTGTGTAAAGTGGTGTGATTCCCAAGGGAACACAATGTATTTGGTTTGGGTTTCCAAAGTACTTACAGGTCTCTGAGTGCGGGGACACCTTCAGCATTGAGGTCTGTTATTTAGCCTTGGGTGCACCAATACTGTTTCTTTCACAGTAAACAAG
This sequence comes from Triturus cristatus, assembly GCF_964204655.1. Classification (NCBI taxonomy): domain Eukaryota; kingdom Metazoa; phylum Chordata; class Amphibia; order Caudata; family Salamandridae; genus Triturus; species Triturus cristatus. The sequence goes on along the minus strand of NC_140582.1, from coordinate 566,856,591 downwards.
GTGGCATGCCTTCATAGTATTGCTGTGCTCAACTGTTCCCAGACACTAGCTTCTCAGTATATTTCTAAATCAAGTTTTTGGCTGTTGTGTCCTATTTTTCCTTGTTTCCAAGTGCCATGGTGGGTCAACCAACTGGGGTGTACAGGGCTTACATATGTGCGGAGTAATCTAGATGTTACTCATGATGCATTGCCTGATATGCACTGTGACCTATTTTGTTTGGACTCATGTGTCAGATGTATACAGGTGACTGATTATTTTCTCTATCTTCACCTTGCCCACAGCATCATCGGAGGCTACCGAGGGAGAAACCTGCACGGACCTGGAGGAGGGATCCAGCACAGGTGCCACCAGCGCTGGCGAGTCTGCGGGAGCAAGTGGCACGGAGGGCAAGGGAAGTCAGGCGGAGGACCTGTCTGGTTGACACCGACTACGACGCTGACGGGTCCGAGGCTGAACTCATCGAGGGGGCGGAGGCTGCTACAACACCTGGCAGAAGCACAACATCTGTCCCTTCCTCCTCCATTCCCATCATCGCCCTCCCAGTTGCTCTGGTCCCTTCTGTCTGTGCAGGGCACCACCATGTCTCCTTCGTGCCAGGCACCACACCCCCTTCCCCTGTCACCCCTGCTGCCCTCACTGCAGAGTCTGTGGACATTCAGCGGCAGTTGCAGGTTGGCCAGACATCGATGCTGAATGTCCTCCATGGCCACACCAGACTGCTGACACAGATGGTGTCGTTCATGGAGGGCATGTCTGACCAACGGATGTTGCTGAGGTCCTTGGACTCTTCACTGATGGCAGCAGTGAGTCTCCTGCAGCGCTTCGTCCCCCCCTACCCCAGCCCCATCCACACTTCCCACTCCCATGCCTGTCCCATGCACACCCAGACATTCCCAAGCACGCACCCCACCAGACACAGGCAGCACACCAACACGTAAGGGCAAGCACATACCTCCTGGCATGCACACTCAGGGGGATAAAGGCACACCCACTGGGTCTGGGGCACACAGACATACACGCAGCCACAGTCTGAGTCTGCATGCCTCACTACCCAGTCCCTCCAAAAGCACTCCCCTTGGCTCCCCTGCGACACAGTCAGACAAGGAGAGCTACATGTCTGTGCTGGGCCTCAGCCCCACTGGGTCACCAGCCCGCAAATGGGCAAGGCACTCACCGGGTAGGGGAGTTGAGTTCCCCCCCATGTCCACCCCCTCCCCCAGTAGCGCTGCACCCCATCCCTCTGACCCCCCCTCCTTTGTGCCTGTGGTTTCTTCCAATGCAGGGGATACTCTGGCGCCCTGGCAGAAGTGTGCAGTGCCGAGCTCACCTCCACCTTTGGCGCTGCCCCACCCCCTGTGGTGGAGGCGTCCGGCCCTGCACCCAATACACCTACCCTTACACCTCCTGTCCCTCTGGTGCCTGGTCCTTCCCCACATGATGTCGACGAACCTGAGGGTTCAAATGTGCAGGCAAGCTAGGGGAGACGCGTGCCCATGTGTCCCCCAAAGGACTTCTATTCTGGACTGGCCATTGGCCTTTGTATAGTGTTCTTGAAAAACAAAATGTATGCTGATTAAAGCTTTTTCTTTTTACTTTGAACACTATTGCATTTCAGGTATTGATGTTGGTGCTGATGCTCCAGGAGTTGGGGTTGTGGTAATGTGTTATGTTTCTGGCAAAGGTTCGAGTCTGATGGTCATGAGGTGGACCATGGGATCTGCGTGCCATCACAAGTTCTCTGCAAAGGATCTTTGGTCGTGTGTGTTATTAGTTTTTTGATACATTGTACCAAGGAGTGTCCCTTCCTCCGTGGCACCTGACATCTTCCCTGCAGAGAGTTGCACAATCGTTGTGCTGACCTGTGTATACATTCCCTTTGTTGGTGACGGATCCCTTCAACTATAGCCATGCCTGCTCAGCAATGTCTCCGGCTGCATCGTCTGTGCCATCCTTGCTAGTCACTGTACTTGTGTATTGAGTATGTTGCCATGCCTTCATGGAGAAATTCTCCCTTTTCCGCACTATGCATGTGTGTAATCCCAGCCTAGCACACATATGGTACTTGTTCTGCAGGGTATTTGGGCACCTGACTCACAATTGTGGGCTTGTATCTGTGGGAACTCCACCCTATTCCTTCTATGAGAGACAACATCTTGGTGGCTGTCCCCGTGCCTGTACATTCCTATCAGTCCTGGGATGTGCGTGACGGTGTGTGTTCCCTTTGGCTCTCTTAGTTTAGTAGGCATTGACATGACTATACAGTCTTGTGGCATGATCTCTGTGTGTGTATTGTGCTGCATCCGCCAGGGGTGGGTATGCATGTGTCATTTGTCATCACACCCACATGTGGTGTGTCATGCAGTGGGGGAAAGACATCCATCCTCAGGGGATTGGGACACTGCTGTCAGTGATGTGTTGTTATGGCACTATCAACATAGTCGAAAATTAGGGATGCGTACATACAACCATGGAGTTGTGGTCATCTGATAATGATGTACACACCCCCATGTGTCTGTCCACTGCTGGTATTCCTCTGCACCCACCCCTCACATGTCTCTGTCCACTGCTGGGAGTGAAGGCACCCACCCCCATGTCTCTGTCCACTGCTGGCAGTGATAGGCACCCACCCCTCACATGTCTCTGTCCACTGCTGGTAGCGAAAGGCACTCACACCTCACATGTCTCTGTCCACTGCTGGGAGTGATAGGCACCCACCCCCATGTCTCTGTCCACTGCTGGGAGTGATAGGCACCTACCCCTCACATGTCTCTGTCCACTGCTGGGAGTGATAGGCACCTACCCCTCACATGTCTCTGTCCACTGCTGGGAGTGATAGGCACCCACCCCTCACATGTCTCTGTCCACTGCTGGGAGTGATAGGCACCCACCCCCATGTCTCTGTCCACTGCTGGGAGTGATAGGCACCCACCCTTCACATGTCTCTGTCCACTGCTGGGAGTGATAGGCACCCACCCCTCACATGTCTCTGTCCACTGCTGGGCGTGATAGGCACCCACACCTCACATGTCTCTGTCCACTGGTGGGAGTGATAGGCACCCACCCCTCACATGTCTCTGTCCACTGCTGGGAGTGATAGGCACCCGCCCCCATGTCTCTGTCCACTGCTGGGAGTGATAGGCACCCACCCCCATGTCTCTGTCCACTGATGGGAGTGATAGGCACCCACCCCTCACATGTCTCTGTCCACTGCTGGGAGTGATAGGCACCCACCCCTCACATGTCTCTGTCCACTTCTGGGAGTGATAGGCACCCACCCCTCACATGTCTCTGTCCACTGCTGGGAGTGATAGGCCCCCACACCTCACATGTCTCTCTCCACTGCTGGGAGTGATAGGCACCCACACCTCACATGTCTTTGTCCACTGCTGGGAATCCTAGGCAGCGACCCACCTACCCACCCGCACCCTTGGTGCAGTACACTGCTGTCCTGGGCATACACACACCCCAATATACTGGTTATATGCTGCACCAGGCCCTAAGCCAACATTCGTGGCGTGTGTACGCCTTGTATCACAAATGTAGTGGTGCCCTAGGGGTACGGGTGATGCGGTCCGTACCCCCGCATTCATAGGGTGGGTACGGTCCGTACCACGCGTACCCCTACGTCACCACTACAATGGTGGTACGGACCATACCCACGCTCTGAGGCCGTGGGTATGGTCCGTACCACCATTGTAGTAGTGCCGTAGCGGTACATATGGTATGTACCATACCCACGCCCTCAGAGCGTGGGTATGGTCCGTACCACCATTGTAGTGGTGACGTAGGGGTACCCGTGGTACGGACTGTACCCACGCTCTGAGGACGTGGGTACGGTCCATACCACCATTTTAGTGGTGCCGTAGGGGTACGCGTGGTACGGACCGTACCCACGCTCTCAGAGCGTGTGTACGGTCCGTACCATGTGTACCCATACATCACCACTACAATGGTGGTACGGACCAAACCAACGCCCTCAGAGCGTGTGTACGGTCCGTACCATGCGTACCCCTACATCACCACTACAATGGTGGTACGGACCGTACCCACGCCCTCAGAGCATGGGTACGGTCCATACCACGCGTACCCCTATGTCACCACTACAATGGTGGTACAGACCGTACCCATGCTCTGAGGGCATGGGTACGGTCCGCCCCACCATTGTAGTGGTGACGGGTACGCGTACACGTCCACTTCCGTTGTTGCGGTACGCAGGGATTGGTGGACACGCCCCCGAAGTGACCAGACCCTGGAGGTAATGTATGTCCTCCATATTGTATGTTTTAATTTGTGTAGGGGGTATGTTTCATGCCCCTCACCCCCCCTTGACCCATGGGTGTTGTTCTCACCTTCTGTGGCGTGTGCGTCGGGTTCGGTGCACCAGGTCGTAGGCTAGGAGGGCCGGGATTACACGTAGGATGGGGTCCATGGCTGTCCGTCGCGTACCGGTGCTCCTTAATCGCGTCGTACTCAATTTCCCGGGAGTTTTTGGCTGCCGTAAAAAATGAGCCGTGCGGAGTGACGTAGGCACGAATCTGGTACTTGCTGGTCCGTAAAACACTGCCTGACTCCGTACGGACGTCACGCACGCAATGTCCCGGATCAGAATTGTGGGTATTTTTTAGCCGCACGTAGTTTTTTACGAATCGTATGGAAATGGTATTTCTGTACGAATCGTACTTGCTGGTTTGTAAGGTGGATATCCCGGGTACGAGTCGTACGGAGAATACGCTCCGTACGACCATTCGTACCCGGGTTTTACAGGATTGGAATCGGCACCTTTATGTATTGTTTCACTGACTGGAGTGGGAATAGTCAATTTTACCCCTCCACAATCCAACACTTTCACTACTGTTGCACTGACTGAAGTGGGAATAGTGGGAATAGTAAATTTGACCCTCCACAATCCAATGGTTGCACTGACTGGAATGGGATTTATTACTTTTTTTGTTAATTATACATTTTATTGTTGTGTTCAGTGTTGTGGGAATAGTAGATTGTATTATTTTGCAATGTTATATTTAATGTAATTTTATATTTATTGTACTTAGAATATATTTTGAGTGATGTAAACAATTTTTGTTACTGTTGGGGTGTGTAAGGTGGGAATAATTATTTATATATTTATTTAGCATAAAAATGTTTCGTTTTTAATGTAGTGGGAAATTTATATGTATTTTTGTTAATTTTAAATAATTAATTTTATGTTGTAATTGTTTTAGAATTATGTGTTTGATTTATTATAATAATAATATTTATAATGTACAATATTTTTTTGTTTGTAGCTTACTTTTAATTAAATTGTTAAACATGTGTGTTGTTTAATTTTTATTTTAAATTAAATTCATTGCCTTTTTTAATAATTATGTTTTTGGTATATTTAAATATGTTTACATATATTTTTGATGACATTATGTTGATTACGATTTTACAAATTAAATTGTTAGCTAAAATATTACTTTATTTTTAGATATGTTTATATATGTATGTGTGTGTGTGTTTACATTTTTAAAAGGAAGTTTATTTATTGTATTTGTTAAAATATGTATTTAATTATATATTTTATTTTATAAATTAATGTTAGTAATTAATAAAAGTTTACTTCAATATTTTAAATTATATATATTTTAAAATAAATTGATATTGAATACAATTATATTAATGTAAAAGACACATATGTTTTAAAAATATTTTTGTACCTACCTTTTAACTCGTTCCGTGCTCATGACGGAACCACGCCGTCATGAGCCACGGTTGCCGTGTGCTCATGACGGAGTGGTTCCGTCATGCTGCGGCCGTTGGCGGCCGCGCCGCCCATGCAGCGCTAATTCCCCACCTGTGCGGGCGATTAGCGCTGTGCGCGGAGTCATGACGGAACCACTCCGTCATGAGCACAGCCCAACCGTGGCTCATGACGGAGTGGCTCCGTCATGAGCACCGCGCCACCGCGCTGCCCCCCGCACCTCTCAGCGCTGCGGCGGAATTTCTGCCGCAGCGAAGGGGTTAAAGTATGGGGAGTCAATATTTGTGTATCTTATATTTTCCCTCGATATTTTTTACATATATTTTTTTGTGGTCGACATACTGTCAGTGAACCCAAATATTAAGCGTGTCATGTCAGTGACAGACTAAAGGGCTAATTAGAAGACAAACGGAATTGGGACCGACAGACGTGCGGTCGGCGGTTACGACTGCCGTATTACGATTTGACCGAACGCTGTTCAGTCAGGGTTCCATTGTTCACTATGGGAGCTCGTGTTTCACCCGACAACCGGCCATAACACAGGCGGATATGGGGAAATGTGGTGTATGCAGAAAACCCTTCCCCCTGTAAAACACCCAGTCCTTTAGGTACCCTGTCAGCCATTAACTGTAGGAAGTCGGGCCTAGGGGGCCCTGGCAGGCGACCCCAAAGTCACTTTCCAACAGCCTTTTCGTGTTGGACAGGCCGATGCCGAAAGGCTGTTGGAAATTGGCATCGTAATCCCCTGGGCGGAAACGCTGTCATTAGGGTTGTACGATGCGGTGCCGACTGCCAAGAATACTACACGAGTCGCTCTGAACAGATGCGGAATGAGCACCATACCCACCATGAACATCGTAATCGGGCCGTTGGAATGTAAACCGACCAAGTTGGTCAGAAGGGCTCCGATGCGGTCGAGGAGATTCCAACTGTCTGGAGGAGGTGTTCCGCCCGACATAGTAATCAGCCCCTAAGTGCGAAGATCCTTTAGGAAGCTTAATTAATAGAATTCCTTTCCTTACAGGTTAATTCTAAACACACTCAGGATCTACTCTCAGGATGGTGAGAATCTTCATGTGTCTGCATCAAGGGAGTGACAATGTAACAGCCTGTTTTTGATAGTATGGATGCAGTCAGACATCAAAAGAACTGGGTTACTGGTTATACTTTATTCTAGACAAAGAACACATGCTATTTGTCTGAGACACATCTTCCAATTTTCTTTTCTTTTTTTGTTTGAAATCTAAATGAACCTGTGTTATTGGAGCGACAAATGTGGTTGAAAATGTATTATTGATTATTAGTTTAGACAGTATATCATGCTAATATACTGACAAACAACATACACATTCAATTATAGCAAACATATTGGTAATAAAAATAACTGTCCTTCCATTCCCAAGTAATTATTCAGCCAGCAAAAAATATGACTCTCTCCCCTTAAAAGCAAATCTACTCAAGTCAAATGGCCTATACTTAGTACATTTCACCAAGCAATCAGCCACTGTGGACAGCTTTATCTTGGTCTCCATCCAAGAATTCTTTATTTGAGGATTACCATTATTAATCAAATAGATAAACAGTTTGACATTATCAAGCTATCTGATCTCTTTATCCATTCCAAAATAGATATGATTTGACGTGCTTCAATGGCAAGACCTAATATTTCAGAGACATCGTTACAGACTGATGTGATCACATGGAAAGATCATGTGCTATGTGTCTGCATTTTCAGGAATGTAGTTGAAATACTTTGTCTTTTTTTCAAAAAAACATTAAGGGGTCAATTACGGTGGAGGTTGGAATGTGAGAGTGAATGAGTATTTTTTATTTCTGAAGGGGACAACTTAATGTTACTTTGTTATACAAGGTAGCAGCAAGAAAGACTGGTTTAAGATTATTGTCCATTGTTCGTAGCATGTGCCCCATCATCGAGCAAGAGCTCAGGAATATAGCCACTACCCCTGTGTGGACATAGTAAGTGCGCCAGTGTGTGACCCGGACATTCGCCCTCACAGTAGTGTCTAGCCCTTGCATATCTTCTCAGGTGTGTCACCTCACAATCGACCAGGTCCTGAAATTAGGTGAAGAAGTTGCGGGCTATTGCGCTGCTGAGGGTCTCCACTGTCAAGTTCTCATAATGCCTCGTGAGAGCACAACATGTGTTTCACAAAAAACCGGCTGTTAGACCTGACCGCCTTTGCATTTTTTTGCCTTTGCCTCCTGTGTTGTTGCTGTGTGTTGGACCTTCGTTTTGCTAGCCTAGATGCTTTGGGCACTTTGCCACTGCTGTTCAGTGCCAAAGTGCAAGTGCTCTCTTTGTCAATTGTTGTTATGGATTGGTGTTTCCATGATTGGTTTATTTGATTTACTAAGTCCCTGGTACAGTGCACTATGTATTCCCAGAGCCCGCCACCCACACAAGAAGCCTTGCAAAAAGATCTCAGGCCTGACCTTTGTGGTGCCTGTGTGCAGTCTAGTACATAGGATAGAAATGGAAGTTTGCTCATAACATCTTATGAGTAAAACTGCCTATGGGAACAAGATAGAAAAATAAAGTTTGATATGCCTGAACGCAGAATGTTGAGATGCAGCTTTTAGTGAGGGTGATTTTTACATTCTGGATTTGAAAATACCACTTTTAGAAAGTAGGTATTTTCTTGCCTAACCATCCTGTGAGGCTCTGCTAAGTTGTGTATTGACTGTCTGGCTTTGGATTTACTATGAACATGTACAGCCATGGGCAACAGCGTGACGTATTGGAAACTGAACTGTTGCTGTCACAGCCATAGCGCCGAGAGTCAGCCATGTCGAATCCAGTCCTAGACTACGATGGTGGATCAGTCATGTGGAAATAAATCAGAACTGCTTGTAGTGTGCAAGTCTGGTGGCGAGCGATCCGGGGTACCGGGAAGGGCAGGCGGGTGATTTTAGCATATTGCTTGCAAAAGGCCTGTGCGTCCACAGGAGCATCAAAGACTTGTCCCTTACTGTTGACATCTACATGCAAGCCGGCCGTGTACAGCCTGCCATACCTCAAACCCAGCGGTCTGATTGCGGGTTTGGCATCAATGAATTTGGGGCATGCCTCCTGGACAGTCAAGGTGAAATGCAGAAAAAAGGAAAGTTTGGAGCCTTGATATTGCACCTGTCAATGTTTGCTGGCCAGTCATTGCGCGGTGTTGTGGTCTCTGAAATTTAGTAGATGGGCAAGTATGGGCAAGTATGGGGAGGTCCCAGGAGGGTCTCAGGCAAAGGATGCAAAGTGTATACACAAATGTAGAAGTGAAGTGTTCATGGCTAAAAACTCTGTTAGAAGGCGTTCCACAAACTGGTCCATCCTGCCGGAGTCTGTGGACTCCGCAAGGCCCACTATGCGTATACTATTGCAATGTGATGTGGCCTCCAAGTCCTCTGTTTTTATGGCAATGGTTTTTACGAGACACTCCAGCTTATCAAGCCATTTCACCATTTTCACAGTGCCATCTTTCAGGGTGGAAAGGGGCTCCTCAGCACCATCAAGGCGGGTCTGATGGCGAACTAGGCATCTTCCCATACCACCAAGCCTGCCTGTGATGGCATTGAAGTTTGCATCCATGGCACCACACCCTGATCGTATTTCTGCCATGAGGGATTCTGTGGTATTCAGTTGCTCTGGGCCAAGCAGTCCTGTCAGACTCTCCGCCTTTCTGCCAGGTACCCAGACCTATCCGGGACACTTACTCACTCAAAGAGCTGCTTCCTCCTCTTTCGGTCAGTGCACCCCATGGTACGCTGAGCACGGGGGGGGGATTGTGGTTGTTAGGCTGGTATGAAGGTATGACTTGGAGGTAGAAGGCAGCCGTTTATAATGGCACAATCAGGAGCTTTAAATTGGGGTAGACCAGTGGAGGGCTACTCTAGAACATCAGGCAGGTAGGTGCTGCTTGTAGTCACAGTCTCCACTATGGAGGCGAAAAGACACTGGCAGCTAAAGGGTCTGATGGCTGCATCTGAAGCTCCCGCCACCCAGCAAACATTCAGCAGGCAGTCAAGGTAGGGGGCCACAACTGGTTGGAAGATGCCTGTGCAACAGCAAGTAGTGCAAGGATCTCAAGCATAGCTCCCAATCTGATCAACAAACACCAATGCAGAGGACTAACAGATGCAATTCCTCGAGGAGGTAGGGTGGTAGTCGCCAGGGAGGGGGCAGAGAGACCCTATGGCAGAGTCACTCACCGGATCTTTGTCTGGCGGCCCCGGTCCGAAGGTCTAGTACGTGGCAGTGCCGATACCCAGAGGGGGCACCTGGCACTACGGAGAGGCCACAATGCATGTCGTAGCCGGTATAGGCAATCGAGCAGGTTCAAGAAGTCTCCAGGCCTGATGGTTGCTGAGGGCGAGCTGCTCCACTCTGCTTTGGGTAATGAGCCACTTGATTGTCGGGTACGGTCGCTAAGCAGCTCCGCAGCAGCAGAAGGCTGGTGACACAGGAATGATCAGACCCTGCCGCTCTGTGCATCTGTCGATAACGTTGAGGTGACTTGTGGCAGGCAAAGTTAGTCCTCGGGCCCATGAACCGTTCTGGCACTCAGCTCAGCAGCTCATCAGCACAATCTCGGGGTAGGATGGGCAGCATGGGGCAGTGATGTGCAGCATACGGGCCAGGCAGGGCTCTGTAGCCCTACACCTTAGGATCACCTGTTGTTCCTGTTACTGCGGGGCCTCTGAGATTCGATCCAGGCTAGCCATCGTGCAGGATATATATTTGTCTCTATCACTGCCTGATCGCCGGATCTGGCCGAGGCGATCTGCTCCTGTTGTGGTTGAGGTCGCAAAGCTGCCGATGGTCAAGGATGCATTTCAGCAGCCAAAAATCCTTCATGTTGGGGAATCAGAGGACGGAGCTTCAGTGCAGAGGTGCCAACGTATTCACCAGCATGACCACGCCCCCAACCCGAGTTGATTCTAGATATTTATGGAACAAAGTTGCTTCCAAGTGGTTTGATAGGATATGACTGTATACCTTCCTGTCCTCATTCAGGAGTGAGATCTCCATATAGAGGCACTGTCCCTCTGGCAACCTATTTCCAAGATGGAGCCTGTGGCTGGGGTTTCCTGGTAGTATTCTTACCTGCTTGGATAAGAATGTTGTAGGAAGGGATGTGATGAATGGTGTCTGCAATACTAATATGTAATATGGCATTTTAAGGGTTTAAGTTGAGTAGCAGTTAAAGCAAGTGGCCTTTCACAGCCTACCATGCCTCTGTTGTGTCTTTTCTCTCACCTGCTTGAATCTGCATAGAATAAACTTTTGCTGAGAACACTGCTGGTGTCACTGCTTCCATCTTTCTACTATATCAGAGGGAAACTGCCAGCATTTAGCATCTGTGTAAATAGATTAAATGGGTGAGAATTAAAAATCTTCTTCAGAACCTTGTAAAGTTCCACCACCGAGCTCATTAGGCCTGACACTTCACCACTATTAGACACGTTAAGGTCACTCACAAGTTCCCTGTGGGCAATACCCCCTTCCAGAATCACCGCCTGCCCCTGCACAGAGTCATCATGGGAATAGTGCCCAGGGAAATCTTATGCAGAATTGCTTGTGAGATGGCACCCTAAAGTACTTTCAGCTGACAGAGTCAGTTATCCCTCCCAGCTACAAAGCAGTGACTTCTTGCATGGTATATTTCAGCCTCAAAAGCAGTAGAGTTTCCAAAGATGTCCTCAAACATGAACCAATCACAAGTGCATGAATCTCAAGGCCTCCCAGCTCTCCTATCAGCCAGGTAGATTTAGTACACGTGAGACCCAAGACTGACATGTAAATCTTGACGTCCATGATGAGGTAGGCTTTCTGTCCTGTAGAATATATGAAGAGCTTGAGAAGATTCCCTTCTTGTGCTTTGGGTGGACTTTAAGAAACATGGACCTTGGTTATAATTTCCTATAGACTAAATTTGCAGTGCTCTCTTGGAATGTGGAGGTTCACTCGTTTCAATTAATTCCAGTAGATGTTTCCGTGCAGCATTCTCTAACCCTGAAACTTTGAAAGTGAAGATTCTTGAATGGGAGCGAATGCGACAACACTGGCCCTGTTAGTAAACCTCATTTCCTATCGCCCGCTCCCAGGATGAAAATATTTCCCTTACAATTTGTTAGAACAAATGGACTCATATCCAGAGTTCAGCGAATCTCTGCTCCTCGGAATAACAGAAAAGGCACAGGATGGGTTAGCAGTAATGGCTGTGAAATGTGTTTTAGATCTATTTTTTCGACGTCTCAGTTTCTGCAGGCATTTGAGCACTTCGGTACTGCAATTATTGAGAGTGGCTTAGGCAGGATTTCAGCAAACAGCTGCTACCATGGTAACCAATGCTCCATCAAACTATATGTGTACCACCGAAGCTGCACGTATCAATATCATCATTCTGTCAGTTCCATGCAACTATTTTATTAGCATGCAATATGGAAGGAATCCACAGTCAGGAAATTCCTGCGAGCGGGCAAGGGCATTGGAAACCTTTCTATTCCTTCTCTACTGCAGCAGGTGGGGCTCTATGGACTGACTTCAATCGCAGCCTTGTGCACCTTGTCACACGCACTTTCCTCCGGCAGCTTTATTAGAATACCATCGCTCTCAGACAGATGGGGTTTGCTGGTTCATATCTGCACACACAGTTGTCGAACTGATTAAGTGGAAGGCATACTTTCCTTGCATGTGACACTGTATTAAATTGTCAACCTTTCTACATTTTTTTAAAGTCAGTTCTTTGGCCTCTCGTAAATATTTACATTTTAATATGCACTATATATGTAGATGAATAGATATTAGTGTTTTAGAGATTTATATAGCAATTACGGCCCCTGACGAGGTGTTGAAGACCTTTGTGGTTTGTTGTCAAACTACTCTAGTTAGCTTGTAATGTTTTATGTGTTGTCGTTAGTTGTATAGTATTCAACATTACAGTTGGTGAACGGATTTAGATTTGCATAAAGTTTCTAATCTGAGGAAAGTTAGTTCCTATTTGTTCTCATGAAGGCAGACATTTTAGTTATGTATCATTTATATTCTTAATTCTGTCTCTGGTGGCTATAGGGGATGGAGCTAATGGGTATTGTATTGTGGGCCAGGTACAACGTGCTATTGGATGGCAGTAGTGTTATTACAGAATACAGGCATAGGTATTTTGGGTCATGCTTATACAGAATGGGTCAGTGAGTCTGATGGGAAGAGCTTACTTGGATTTAGTTTGGAAGGTCAGTATAGGATAGAAGGAGGCATGAATTGACATGGATTCATTTAGTAATGTTATCAAATAATCTTGTTATGCAAATTGTGCTTAATGTAAGGTGTCTAACATACTGTGTCATATCAAGAAGTTCAAGTAGTCATTTATATTGGTTTTTAGGCAGAGCCTATGCAGCGCATGCGCTGTTTCTTTGAAATATGCTCTATTCACTCTGTGGGCCCATTGCCTTTTTATTAATCCTTTCCATTGCCATTCAAAAATGCTTGCTAGTGGTTAATCCTTCCTCTTCATCCCTCCTTTTTAGGTCTCGCCTACGCAGCGCCCATGTGCCGCATAGGCAAAAGACCTTTAGCAATCACTTGGGCTTTTCAGCCAAAAACATGCACGCGTTCCTTTGCCTTCAATGGCAACACGTGCACGTGTGGCGATTCACTTGCGGGAGCAAGCGGCTGGCGCCACGATAATTGATAACATATGGCGCGAGCCGTTCGCTGACGCAAGTGAATTGCGCAGGCCCCCTCCTCTCTCCCCTCCCCTCCCCCTGCTGCTGCGCGCCCTTGTGCTTGTTAATTCATAGCAGTGGACAAGGTCGATATTTACTTGTGGATAGGCGCAGGCGCGATGCCATCTTGTGTCATACCAGCCTGTAGTGTGGTTCTGGACAGTGGCTTTCCAACACCCTGGATCCATGTCGAAGTTCATTAGTTTTCACTGACCCCCAAGTATGCCATTCGTGACCTCTGTTTGCACCTGCTGTCTGCCGGTTCTGTCCATCCCCCAACCCCGTTCTCCACTGGATTCCTTCCAGGCCTGGCCCTGCGCTTGTTCTCTACTGATTCTATTCCATCATTTGCACCCGTCCTGTACTGGTTTCCTTCCGGCTATGCACTTTATCTGTATTGTTTCCTTTTGCCTGGCTCCTGTCCTAGGTGCCGTACTGCACCTGCCCCGGCTTCCGTACAGCACCTGTCTCGGCTTCCGTACCTGCTCCTGTCCAGTTCTGTTTTCCCTTCCTCCTTTGCACAAATTCCATAGGTTTCCTTTCATAGCCATGCCTGCTCCGTGCTGGTTTCCTAATATGCTTTGCTCTTGTCCAGTACAGGTTTCTTTCCCTCCTTTGCTCATCATCTGCGCCGGTTTCCTTCTACATCCACGCGTGTTCTGTTCTGGTTTCTTCTATCCCTTCACCTTTACTTTACTGGTTTCCTCACACCTTTAGCTCTCGAGATGTGCTTGTTTTTTCTACCCTCACACCAGGTCTGCTCCATTTCCTTGTAACCCTGCCAGGCTTTTAAATAAATAAATGACAGAGCTGCAGCTCCCCGTGTAGATCTTGGACTGCAGCTGCTGCGCTCTCCGTGTCCCAGGCACAGCCAGGGCCCAGTCTCCAGCCTGCAGTGACCCATTTCATCCCCTTTTCATACAGTGCTCTATCTCAGTGGGTTGAACACCTAGTGCAGAGACAGACGAGCACCTGCCTTGAATTCAGCTGGTGATGTTCTTCCTTGAATCAACCAACCATGTAAGCTTCAGACAATCTCTTCCCCAGCCCTGCCGGCCTTTAAAGGTATCTGTGCTGTCTCACAAATCCGAATTCCCAGTAAGCTGATACTGTTCAAAGACCAGCAGACGTGGGGCAAGGAGCCAGTCTTGTGTATGGTCGTAGCTGACAAGGGACTGATGTTGACGCAACTTGGCCCTGTCTGACAGGTGACTGACTTGGCCCCAACACTAGCGACTTTCCGGGAGATCTCGAAATCCCTCTGATGGCCAATCAGCGTTCTAAACCGAGCAGGTCCATATGACTTGGCCACTGAGTTCCTTTGGAGACCCCTCTGTGAGCAGCACCAGTGTTTGTTCTTGAGAGCACGATGTACAGACAACCCTTCCCTTTCAGTCAGTGACTGAAATCTTCGAGTGATCTGGGAACAGTCAGACGTCTCTGCAGAAGGTACCCGGCTGCTACTACCTGCCCTGCCCACCACCTGCCTCCTTGGAACGACCGGGGCTCTTTGAGTCGCCTGAATTGTTTCGTCTCCTCTTTTTTCAAAATAAATTGTTATTTTTGTTGACGTTCCTGCCATCCGTTTATGAAAAGGGGGTTCTTGTGGACGGGCACAACAAAGTCGACAAACAAACAATTGTCCTGCAGCTGCAGGCTCGACTGAAGCGAGGGTCTGTGTCCGTTGTGGGAAAACACAACAATAACAGCCTTTGGTACACTCGGAAGAAACTAATGCAAAACCCTTGAAACCAGGCCCCGTTCTATCTCCCCCAGTAACCGTGTGGCGCAGCAGAGGGAGCCCATTCTAGAAAGTCTTGTGACATTACTTGAAATTCAAATAAGGAACTCCCCACTAGAGCAGGCAGTTTGCACCGTCGAGACAGAGCTCTCTCCTGATCTGATTGGTAGCACAGACATGCATTCAGCCAATCAGAAGGCTGGCACTGACTACTGTTATTTGCCTGCATTCTAAACTTAGTGGGTGTATCACGTGTGTGCAGCAGACAGAAGCAATTAGTCTATTTGATCGTGTTGGGTGAATTGTTGACTTTGTTTCTAGAGATATGGCTACATTTTCATTTATGAAGTTTTACTCTTGTCTTAGTCTACCTGACGTTTGTCCAGACGTCCCCTCATAAGATTTAGGTCATACCCATGCGCATGGAAAAGTTATTTGGTATCAGAGTGACCATATTTTGGAAAGGAGTGTAAAATCTCAACACGTCACCAGGTGTTTGGACCATTCAACCATTCCAAGCCATTATATCTTGCCTCACTAATAGATCAATGCCTCGAACTCCAGAGAGGCTTATATGTTGTGATGCAGCCCAAATAGGAAGATTTATAGGGGAAGGAGACAAATTAAGCAGAACTCTATTACGTTAACATTAACATAATTGTCAATCTGTCTTGATCTCCCTTTCACAACATTTCAGTCATGTTTAATTGGGGCATGAAGGATTTTTTGGGCGAATGGATGATGTTCTGTATGTAATCAGCAGATCGTAAACCGGTGGTTGTCTTTCATTAAAGAGATTTCCTTGACACACACCTCAATACAAACAAGCATTGGCATAGCCAATAGGTCTCGCCTTTGGGGCCTTATAAGTATTTAGTTATGCAGCACAATATCCTTCCTGCAACAACATCAACTGTTGCATGGCTAAACACTTATAAGGTCCCAAAGGCAAGACCTATCGGCTGTGCCAATGCTTGTTGTGTTTGGCTTCCTCCTACAGGGCAATGCCTAATTTCTGTTAACATTACGCTTCTGTGTTTATGCGTTCATTTGGGGGACTATTTTTTTGATTCCTGCTTGTGTTGCTGTTTTCCTGTCTTTGATGTTTCAGCTCCGGCACCCGTCATGCAATCTCCCCGTCCCGTTCAAATACCGAGATTAAGTGTCATACGCTTTAGACACTGTTTTCGAAATCGCCTTTTTAATTTTCTCTGACTTCAAGGTGCGAAGATTTCCTTCAAACCCTTGCTGCTTCGCTGCCTGTTGCTTTACTGAACCTCGGTCACAGGACCTTCAGCAGCCCAACCTTGCAGCACAGTTAAGGGCAAGGCTTGGGCAACTCCTGTCGCATTTTCTCTGATGCTTGTTTATATAATTTGAACTCAAGCAACCTGAAGGTGTTGGAACGATTTACATGAGCACTAGTAACATTACACAATGTCAGATTAATTTTTGGGGGCATTTTTATAGAGCACGAACTTGACTGACCCAAAGGTATTAAAGCTCTTTACAAAAGAGTGAGTTAGATTACACAAAGGTCAGATTCATTTTTTGTTTTTTAGTTGCGTGGATATTAAGTGATGCTGACGCCACGCCTGTTCATTCATTATTTCCCCTCTACCTGACAAATGGGAGCAGCATGAGTCCCTCCCACAATGCTGCAAGCTTGCCCCGCTGCCTCTTCCTGTTCTCCTCCTCTTGGAGCTCTAATTTCAAAGCACATTCACGGCAGCTCCCCAGGGACTGTGAGCCATTTTGTATTATAAATTGTGAACTCAAGCGACCTGAAGATGTCGGACCGCTTTACATGAGCGCTAACTACATTACACAAGGTCATATTAATTTTTGGAGGAATGTTTATGGAGCATAAACTTGACTGATCCAAATGTATAGGAGCTCTTTACAAAAGCGCCAGTTACATTACACAGGGTCAGGTTAATTTTTGGGGTTTTATGTGCTCGGAGATGAAGTGATGCAGATGCCGTCCTTGCTTATTCATTATTTCCCCTCTACTTGACAAATGGGAACATTTTGTTGCTGATGCTATCTCCAGTGCTCTTACACCCAGGGGGCTGGCGCGGAGGGCAGGGATGGGGGTTTACTGGTAAACGGATGGTGCGAGCATTGTTTTCATTGGAAAACTCTGGAGAAGGGTGCCTGAATAGAGACCTAGTGGAGGAGGGATGTGACGTCTCTGCCATTGAAACATCCTTCATTGCTTTTTTTCATAGGCTGTTCAATTTTTTGATGATGCACACCGAATGTTATAGTGCTGTTGACTTACATCAAGGCATTTGTCTTTCTGTCTGTGCATTACAAAGCCCTGGAATGTCTCCATAAATATTTCCTGAGGCAAGCATGTATTCCTGAACAACACTGCATGATTCAGTGTGCAGTAATTGTATAGCTCTTCAATCCCTGGTGGCACAGCACCCAGGAAAATGTGCTGCATGGCTAAACACTTATAAGGTCCCAAAGGCGAGACCTATTGGCTATGCTAATGCTTGTTATGGTCAGGTTTTATAGCGCAACTGTCACCTGACAAATATGTGATTATCACTAGAGAGGGGCTTTGGCTCCACTCACATGTTGGGAGGCAGCAGTACATGTTTTGATTGGGAAGACGTTGAGGGCTTCCACAAAACAATAGTGCTTGCCGTCTAGCAACTGTCATCATTTTGATTATTTACCCAGCTATCTAAGCTTGAATTTTGAGGGGCACAGACATGCCATTGGAATGCAATCAAAGTGTCTCAGATAACTAGAAAACATTTGTTGTTGTTCTCTGCAGCCAGATGGGAGAAGGGCAGTCGTTAAACTACACAGATTTTTAAAGCCCACTTAACAGTGCAATTGTCACCAGACCTTTTAGCCTACATTATTATTCTACAGTTCTTTGCTTCCATGCAAATACATATCTATTTCCATGCTCTTTATTATTAATGCTTCATATTACCACATAGCATTCCTTTAAAGCCAGGCATCTTGGCATTCCCAATGCCTGTTTATATTTGTTAATACAGAGTTATGTGCCTCAGATTATGTGAGTATTGAATGTTGTCGGAATTTCAATTGTGTTGTGTGGGTCTTTGTTGATGTGTGTGATAGAAGCAGGATCCCATCCTCATGTCTGATAGTAATCTGGCATTCCATCTTTGTTGATGTTTTAGAAGTATTGTTTTGGGACACAACAATTTTAGGTCATTTTCAAGACTATGTGATTCTCTTGGATTCTTAGGGTTAGACTAAGACCCCAAATCATTAGTGGTAAGGTTTCGAGAGAGCCATGCTGCCTCTGTGGTCCCCACCCTTGTAATGAAGTCACAGGGCGATTGGTCAATTGCTATGTTTTTCTGCCCTCATTTCCCTTCATTCACATTATTGTGAGTGCAGGTGGGAGGTACTTTAACCTTCACAAATTCATCTGGTAATTTTACTTTATTGCAGTTACATTCATATAGCTATTCATAACCTTGGCAAAACACTGAAGTGCATCTGATAGAGATCAGGGTGTGTATAATATTCCCACTACCACAGATAGAGTAATCTCACAGTTACACGCACATACATTCATCATACGCTAGGGCCCATTTCACTAACATACGCTCAAATACTCTACCAGCAGCAATAAACCTGTGGAAAGAAAACTCCTAATCACCCTGCCTCTATATCAGGTCGATAAGATCTGGTTATTGTGACTGTCCATAAACATAATCTATACAACCTATGCGAATAATCAAAATATAATACACAATAATTGACAAGAAATAATATCCAACACCATGTTCAAGTTATATTGCTTTATCTAATATTAGTCAAATGAAAATCAAGCAGCATAAATCATTTTTCTCATAATTACCTATTCTAGCTAAATGTCAGAACGGGTCAGGACAAGTCTCTCGGTAAAGTCTCTCAAGACGAAGTCCCTTCAGCATCAATCCTCAGCAACGCAGATTCGATACGCGGCAAAGGCAAATGGCAAGTGGCAAAGCCCTCTCTAGGCTAACAATTCTTATACTAAATCAAACAAAAGAAGGATACAAAGAAAAGTTGTAATGTCCGCTGGACCGCTGAGCAGAGCGAGAAGGAAAGGATGTAACATGGCAACATTCAAAAATCTCCGCTCAGGAAAAATCACAAAATAAAGACTACGGAACAGGAACCAAGAATTTCAAATGTATCTGTTAGTTCAACTTCTCCTCGGCATTGAGACCAATGCTCAGAGTCTTTCTCTAAGGCTCTTTTGTTTTCCCAAGGTTGCCAAGGACGTTCCATTTCACTCGAAGATTACCCCGGCTGCTGATGTCCTCACGGAAAATTTTATAAGGCAAGCAAGGACTGTGGTCAGCTGACTTCAGGACCATTTTCAGCAGGGCTCTCTTCCATCACAGTTTCTTATTCTCAACTCGAGGCCAGGCTTACAAAATCGGCCATCTTTAACTAGGCCGCCATAGGCCACAATAGACCATCTTAATTAAAAGAAACAAAAACAACGTTACCACAGCATAGTGATTAAACAGTGTTAACCCCACTAATACCCTTATGTGTATGCATCTATCTAGCACTTGCAACATAGAAAAGCATTAATTCGGAAAGCGTTTTGTGCTCAAAAATAAACAGCACATAGCAACGTTTAAACATGAAAACACGCACGTTATTTTTAAACAGCATATTTATGCGCACCCACGTGTAACTCTCTCTTATTAGGACAAACAGATTGATTAATATAAACGCACTTGCACAAGACAAATAATTAATTGCTAGTAATTGATAAAATTAATATGACAAATAGACATGCCAGAGCTTCAAAAGCCAGCGAATTTTCAAACAGAAAACTCTGCTCCAGCAATCCCCCCTTTGGTGATTTTATCACCAAATAAACCCAAAAAAAAAAATTGTGAAAATTTAGTCCCATTTTAGGAGAAATCGGAAATGTCTTTTTCCCCTTACACAACATTACACACCAGTCACTCTTTCATCATCCCTTTTTGTCTCTAAGTAAACACTCTCCCTCAATTCTTCTAATTCAATTTCTTGAGGTTCTCTTTTCAACCTCTTGTTTTTCTTTTCTTTATTCAATTTCTTCCTCCCTCCCCTGTTTTTACAACACACACACACCAATCTTATTATCAATAAAGCAACAATTATAAAAGTTAAAGGAAACAATATTCTACCTATAATAGTACTACCTATTTTTGCAATAAAATCCTTAACAGCTATCATTTTATTAGCTATTTTAGTCCATAAATTCTCAGCTTCAAGTGGTACTAATTCTTCATGCAAATCAGTAATATTTTTGATATAGACCTTCAGGTCTTTACTTTCGTCTGGAATGTAAGTGCAACAATGTTGAACTTTCAGCATTCCACAGACTCCACCCTCCTTGGCCAATAGAATATCAAGGGCAAGTCGATTTTGCATAGACATGGCACGTACGGCACTTAATTCCGTATTCACCAAAAGAAACCCTCCAGCGGTATTTGTCGATAAGCGATCAACCACTGTGGACAGTTTCCGAATTCCATAAGCATTCAAAGAAATTCCCACTGCTGGAATCAAAACCCCAAAAATGTCACCCACTATTTCAGACCAAGTTTCTCTCTTAAAACGCATTAGTAAATTAATATGTTCTACATCTGTTATTTTATCTATATGAAAAATCTTTGGAAAAACCAGGCCCACATAACACGTGCCATACCAATGGTCAGGCAACTTGTAATAAGCCTTGTTCCCACAAACATAATATACTCCTGGAAAAATTGTATCTTCTCCACCTCTGAAACCCCAACCTGTTGCAATGAAGTATGTATCATGGCACTCACTAGTCCCAACAAAATATGTATCATATTGGGATTTCCTTCTTGTAATGCAAAGTTTACCTTTCTGTGGTGCATCTAAAGCTAAAGTTGGACTAGCCCCATTCTTCAACTCTTTTCCCATCTCAATGTCCCAAATTGTCTCACTCACTTTATATTTTCCTGCTTTTTCCTGCATGTTCAATCTCCTTTCTTCTACCATATCCAGGAAAGCTTTCTCCTCTCCTTTCAGACTGCAAGTTAAATTATTCTTAAAAATGTAATCTAATGTTAATCCTTTTTCTTCAATAAAAATTTCACCAAATGTGTTAGCTTCTTTAGCTGGATTCAGCTCTTTGTTCATTGGCAAGTGCCCAAAAATACTGTCTCTGTTAGACATCTTATAATCTACTTTCCCTAACAAATAAAAAACACTACTTAAAATACTACAGGAAATACCATATGTAGCTGGTAAATGATGATAAGTAACACCCTCTGAAACGGATGCAGGTAATTGCATACAGACGTAGCAATCCCTTACTTCCATTGTTTTCACATATTCATATAACAATTTTGAAAAAACATTACTAGAAAAGTTATTAATTGACCTATCTTTGTGTATGTAAGTATTACTAATTCTAATTGGAACTACTTTTTGCGAATTCTTCTCTACATTTGTCACATTCTCTGTATGCATCTCAAACTCTACTTTAAAAGTAACTAATAAAACTAAAACACCCCATAGAAGCATTAATAATCCAGTACAGCAGCAGCACATTCTACACCACCTTTTAAAGAAGGCACATCTATTTCTATTATCCTCTATGTTAGCCATTTTATTACTTTAGTTTAGCCTCTACTACTCCACTACTGTTGGAACTCTTCAATTCTTCAGCAATTCTTCAGCTTTCAGTTTTTCCAAATGATCTTTTCGTTCACTTAATCCAAGTGAATCCTCCTTTATTCAGTTTGGATACTTGTCATTCTTCACGCCACTGTTATTCCATCATTTCTTCTAGTCGGGTAAGCTTCCACCCACCTTGAAAACAAACAGACTACCACTAGAACATACCTCAGTCTGTTTACTTGGGGCATCTCAATGAAATCAATCTGCATTCTTGTAAAAGGACCTCCTTCTCTGCCTATTGTTCCCAGACTCACCACTGTCTTTTTTCCAGTGTTAAATTGCTGAAAACCAAACACCTCTGACAGATGCTTTCTGCAATTGTCCTGAACTTTGCATTGTACCAGGTCTGTTTAAATGACCTTACCATCGCATCCCTCCCCAAATGTCCCTGGCCATGATACATCCTTGCCATTGACGACAAAATGGAGTTAGGCATTACTGGTCTGCCATCTCTGTAGACCCAAACATGGTCTGTTTCTCTTGGAGCACATCCTGCCTTAATCCAATCTTTTTTCTCTTCCTCTCCTGCCTCATCTTGCAACTGTTTCACTTCATCCCAGGTTTCTAAGACATTAGTAAACATCACAGAGAGAAAAGACATTTCCCCCTCTCGGTCCCGATTTATGGACTGATTTGTCTTGGCACAGTATTGCGCTACATCATTAGCGTAACGGTTTCCAACCGTGATAAAATCCTCTCCTGGTCCATGGGCAGCACATTTTACAACTGCTAACTCTTTAGGCAGCTGTATCGCCTCAAGCAATTTACCAATCATTTCAGCATTCTTTATTGGAGTTCCACTTGATGTCAAGAAACCTCTTTGTAGCCAAAGCTGGCCAAAGTCATGCACAACTCCAAATCCATACTGACTATCAGTCAACACAGTCGTCCTCAAATCTTTCCCAATTTCGCAAGCTTTTGTCAATGCTATCAATTCAGCAACTTGCGCAGATTTCACTCCTTTCAATGGTGATGCTTCCATGACCTCTGAAACTTTGCACACCGCATATGCTGCACATAGCACACCATCATCATTTCTCAGGCATGAACCATCCACAAACAACACATGATCACTCTCATGTAAGGGAAGATCCCTTATATCTGGTCTCGGTTTTGTACAGTACTCAAGTACATCCAAACAATCATGATCATCTTCCATTTTCACACCCACGTTTTCAATATCTGGCAAGAGTGTCGCTGGATTCACATTTACACATCTCTCAAGAGTCACATTTGATGCTCCCAGAATCACTTTTTCATATTTAGTCAACCGACTATGTGACATGTACTGAGTTCTGCTTCTTGTCAAAAGAATTGCCACATTGTGAGGTACGAATACCCTTACAGGATATCCCATTATGATTCCCTCACTTTGTTCCAGACTCTTGCATGTTGCAGCCACAGATTTCAGACAACCTGGTAAACCCACAGCTACAGGGTCAAGTGTCGATGAGAAGTACGCAATAGGCCTTCTCAGTAATCCATGTTTCTGAATTAACACTGAAAGTGCACATCCATTTCTCTCACTGCAGTACAGCTCAAATTCCTTTTCGTAGTCAGGCATACCCAAAGCTGGAGCCTCACACATTTTACTTTTGAGCTCTTCAAATGCTGCCATTTGTTCTGCATCTAGATCCAATGGATCTGTCATCTCACTTTTTGTCAGTTTAATCAGTGGCTTTGCTATCAAGGAAAAATTAATTATCCACTGACGACAATAACCCACCATACCCAGGAACATTCTCACTTCTCTCTGAGTTTTTGGAGCTTTCATTTCTCTGATTATTCTGATCCTGTCATCCGTCACTTTTCTCAAACCCTTTTCAATATTGTGTCCAAGATAATGCACCTCTTTCTTGCAAAATTGCAATTTGGCTGGAGATACCTTTAACCCTCCATCTGCCAGATGATTCAGTAAAGCTATGGTATCTACTTCACAAGCTTCACGTGTCTTTGATGCCACAAGTAGGTCATCAATGTATTGCACTAGTACTGAGCTCTCAGGCATGATCAAACTCTCCAACGATTTCTTCAATAACTGATTGAATATCGAAGGACTCTCCGTATACCCCTGTGGGATTCGACACCATGCTAAGATACGCTGGCCAAACCTAAATGCAAAAATCGGCTGGCTATCATGATGTAATGGAATTGAAAAGAACGCATGACACAAATCAATTACTGTATACCACTCGGCATCATGAGGAATTTGATACAGGATCACTGATGGATTTGGCACGATAGGACAACATGCCACCACAATTTGATTAACTTTTCTCAAATCCTGTACGATCCTAAATTTCCCATTAGGCTTTTTCAGTCCCATTATCGGTGAATTACACGGACTACTCAGTAGTTCTCTCAGGACTCCCTGCTGAATCATTTTCTCAATTATAGGAGTTATCCCTTCAATTATTTCTGGTGTCATTTTGTATTGAGGAATGTTAGGATATGTAATTCCCTCTTTTACTGCAATTTTCACTGGATCTACATTATTCATCAATCCCACATCCTCTCCAGTAAAATCCCAAACTGTCCTTTTCACTGTGTCTCTCAGCTCTCGAGGCAAATTCTCCAGATTAAACACAGCAAATGCACCAATTAACTCACTCTCTCTATTCTCTAGAGTCACTCGGTACAAAACATCTTCATCTGGTGTCTCAAAGGCTATCCCATCCGGTGTACAAAAAATTGTGCAGTTCATCTTGCACAACAAGTCCCTACCTAACAGGTTCACTGGACTAGTGTCACAGACAATGAATCTGTGCATGTCTGAAAATTTCCCTATCTGTACTTTTACAGGTTCAGTAAGACGTGTTCTGATTTGCGTATTGGCTACACCAACTACTTGGATTGCTTCATCCGAGAGAGGAAGATTTCTAACATCTGTTGACCTGACAGTTGATCTTGTCGCACCTGTGTCTACCAAAAAAGTAACACTCTCCTCATTTATTTTCCCATCCACAAATGGTCCTGCCTGGTCTATTTCTAGAGTTGCACCAAGTATGCACTCTTCTTCCTCTCCTCGGCACCGTCAATAATCACCCTCAGATTCACTCCCTTCACTCTTTAACAAGTACTGTTGTAACTTGTTTGAACGTCTCGGTTTGTTTACCTGTTCATCATTGTAGAATCCTGAATCCTGATTATACTTTTGTAACCCCTTATTCTGCGGCAAGGGCGGTTTTGGCTCTTGACTCTGCTGTCTCACAACTTTATGTTGTTGCTGCTGTTGATTATTTCCTTCATTCTGCACCTGTTGATTTAAGGATTTATTCTCATTACTCACTAATGGTGGATTAGGACACTCCGATCTCCAATGCCCCAATTGGCCACAGTTGTGACAAGGAAACTTTTTCTTCGCTTCCTCAAGACTTCCTTTTCCTTTCCCTACATATCTAGGTCTATTCCCTGCATTATTTCCTGGATTATTTGCCTGTTCCACTAACTGTGCTTCCTGTCTCTCCGCAACTTTCACTTGTGCCCACATTGCTTTCTCTTTCAGCTTTCTTTGTTTTGCTTCAATTTCATCACTGAAGTATTTTGCATGTCTCAGAATCTCATCTACTTTCTTACTCTGCCAATCCACTGTATGCTCACGAATTCTCTCACCAATTTCAGGTCTAAGGCCATATACAAATCTGTATACAAAATGACTCAAATCTTTGTCACCCAGGTGTTCATCTCCACTGAATTGTTTGAATGCCAGTATCAGCCTCTCGTAAAAAGCATGAACTGATTCTTTCGCTTCCTGTTGTGTTCGATCTATCTTTACCCAGTCTGTCTCTTTTGCAGGAACTTTACTCTTCAGGTATACCATCACCTGATCATACTTTCTCATTACCTCTGGATCTGGTGCCCCTGTTCTTGGGTCTCTTGAATATTCCTCAGTAGGCCAACTCACAACTATTTTACACTCAGTCCACAAGTCTGCTGGAACAATTATATCAAACAGACTATTCAGGTCAACCCACAGCACTTTTGACAATTTCACAAACCTATCTACCTGCCTATACCACTCGACGGGCTTTTCTCTCAATCGAGGGAAATCATTCGTGAATGATAAAATATCCTGTCTGGTCCATGGAACATGTACATATCCTCCTCCAGGTATTTCTCTCACAGGATAATTATCCACTGGTTTCTCCTTTTCTCTCACTGGAAATGCTGAATAAGTTGTTCTATCTTCAGCCTCATCTCTTTTCTTGTACCACCTATCCTTCCACTTTTCTACATCACCCCATCTTCGCAATAATGCTACCATTTCCTTAATCTGTCCTGTTCTACCAGTAGCATTCAAATTCTCAATATCCTTCTCTGTAAAATCCATCCTGTAAGTTCTTTGTAAAGCTTTCACTTTATCAATGTCAACTCCCTGCTCATTCGCTATTGCTCTTAGCCTGTCATGTGTATTTCTTGCTCTCCAGGTAATATTTTTACACATGAACATTAATTCACCATCATGATGACTCTTCAGAATCTCTGTTGGAACTGTTCCTGTAACAAGCTCTTCTAGTTCTACACGTAACCTAGCTACATCAATTACTTGTGAATCTTTATCCTTTTTCTGTAGAACCTTCATCCAATCATTCAAATCTTCCACTGTTATTTCAGCAGTTTTTCTCACTGGAACCACTCTCTTCTGCGGTTCTAAAATTGGCATCCCTGAACAACTAGCTTCACTAGCATCCAATATTTCACTACATGTGTCATGTCTTGATTGTCTCAGGTCACTTCTTTCTGCTCTTTTGCCTGAATCTCCTGAAGGACCAACTGAATTTGTCAAATTATTCCCAACATATGGAATCACCAGTCCATTCTCACCTGTCCTCTGTTTGTCAAACACAGGCATAACCGGACCTATTGTTACAGGCACCGTAACAGCTTCTAGATTCTTCGTTAACTCCCTAATCTTCTCTGTCAACTCTGTTGTAGTTCTGGCTAATTGTCTGGCATTCTCATCAAGGTAATGATCACTTCTTACCTCAGGTGTCTCATTTTCTGTCTCACTAACACAAACTGTATCTCTTATCGGAGAAACTACTGGTGTACTTTTATCCGGTTCTGGTCTATATGGAGGTGGTCTCTTGTAAATCATGTAATTCAAGACCTCATCCTCATACTCATTAACTCCATATTTTCTCATTTCTGACTCAGGAACCCTTTCTGCTCCTCCTTCAACTGTTCTCATCGGATATAATCCCTCTGACATACTAACATCTCGCCACCTTTTCATTCGATCATGATGAGTCTCACGATCATGTCTCCTCCCAAACATGTACCTGTAGTACCCTCCAGATCTCTGTTTTTCTCTCTCATGTACTTCCTCTTCCCATTCCACTAAAGCCTCGAACTGTGTAGGTCTCGGTTTCGGGTCTAGACATAGCATCTTTTCCCTTAAATTTCTCAACACGGGCAGATTAAATGAACCATGTTCTGGAAATGCTAGAACACCATCTTCTTTACTATACCTAACCCAATTCTCCAACCATATACAGGTATGAAACCCATGTCTTGCAGCCATGAAGGATGCAGGTGTTTTCGGTGGAGGTAACAACTCACCCTCTCTCGTTTTAACATCTTTATCCTTGCTAAACCACTTTTTAATTTTACCCAAAAATGTTTTCTTCTTTTTCTCTTCTTGGTAATACATTTTAGCGTTTACCAAAAAAAAAACTCTCTACTCTTTCCGTATTATAAATATACAATACGAATTTTTCAACCAATTGCAGCGCGACTCACACTAACGCACCAATCCTGGAACGTCTTCGTCACTAAATAGCCCTTCCAATCCTTGCGCGGCTCACACTAACGCACCAATCCTAGCGCGAGCACTATTCTGATCTACTATCCAATCAGAGCGCGGTCTTTCTGACGTCAACAGTCGCTGCAGTCGCTTGTCTCCTGTCTTCTGTCACTCGTCTACCCCTCCTTTACAAAATCTTTTCAGTAGACTTCGTGTCAAAATTTCTACAAAATCTATTAGTTACAACATAAAAACATCTCCATTGTCTGCTTCGCTAACCACAGAATAGTAAAAGAGAGTCTATTTCACAAGAAACCTCTCATTGACACAGTAGCACTTCCTCTACTCTGCCCTACTAACATACATTCATTAACTGTTTCCTCTAGGACTTGTCCAAAGAGTCTTACAATCAACTAAATGTACAAACATTCACGCACATTCATACAAGAAAATATAGTACATACGCACAGAATCCTGCTTCCCGAGAACAGACAATCTGCTCCACTACAGAATTATAACATACATCAACTAAACAGCTTTCCTCTGTTCAGTTTCTCAAATAAGCTCAGAGAATACCTATTACTTCTCCCGTGATAAGCTTTAACGGTAATCCTTACGGATCCCTGGGACTTAAGACCAGAGTTTCACAGATAACCTTCACTATCATACACACTCCTTATATTCCAGAAATATCTAGTAGTAACATACGACGATGTCACTGATTCCGAACCCAGACAATGTGACGCGCAACTTCAATTGTCACACGTTATTCCTTACAATTCCGTCTTTCCAGAGAGTAGCATATACTTCCCTCTGCCCTACTACGGAACTGCTACCAGCTCCCAAGTTCCAGAAGCACTACATATAACTCAACATTACGACTCCAACATATAGTATTAGTATATATACCAACATCAATCAATAATCAATAATCAATAAGCTAATGTACATGCAATCTTATCAGATCAAGACAATCATCAATAACCATCCTCTGCTACCAGGAAATTGATAGAGATCAGGGTGTGTATAATATTCCCACTACCACAGATAGAGTAATCTCACAGTTACACGCACATACATTCATCATACGCTAGGGCCCATTTCACTAACATACGCTCAAATACTCTACCAGCAGCAATAAACCTGTGGAAAGAAAACTCCTAATCACCCTGCATCTATATCAGGTCGATAAGATCTGGTTATTGAGACTGTCCATAAACATAATCTATACAACCTATACGAATAATCAAAATATAATACACAATAATTGACAAGAAATAATATCCAACACCATGTTCAAGTTATATTGCTTTATCTAAAATTAGTCAAATGAAAATCAAGCAGCATAAATCATTTTTCTCATAGTTACCTATTCTAGCTAAATGTCAGAACGGGTCAGGACAAGTCTCTCGGTAAAGTCTCTCAAGACGAAGTCCCTTCAGCATCAATCCTCAGCAACGCAGATTCGATACGCGGCAAAGGCAAATGGCAAGTGGCAATGCCCTCTCTAGGCTAACAATTCTTATACTAAATCAAACAAAAGAAAGATACAAAGAAAAGTTGTAATGTCCGCTGGACCGCTGAGCAGAGCGAGAAGGAAAGGATGTAACATGGCAACATTCAAAAATCTCCGCTCAGGAAAAATCACAAAATAAAGACTACGGAACAGGAACCAAGAATTTCAAATGTATCTGTTAGTTCAACTTCTCCTCGGCAATGAGACCAATGCTCAGAGTCTTTCTCTAAGGCTCCTTTGTTTTCCCAAGGTTGCCAAGGACGTTCCATTTCACTCGAAGATTACCCCGGCTGCTGATGTCCTCACGGAAAATTTTATAAGGCAAGCAAGGACTGTGGTCAGCTGACTTCAGGACCATTTTCAGCAGGGCTCTCTTCCATCACAGTTTCTTATTCTCAACTCGAGGCCAGGCTTACAAAATCGGCCATCTTTAACTAGGCCGCCATAGGCCACAATAGACCATCTTAATTAAAAGAAACAAAAACAACGTTACCACAGCATAGTGATTAAACAGTGTTAACCCCACTAATACCCTTATGTGTATGCATCTATCTAGCACTTGCAACATAGAAAAGCATTAATTCGGAAAGCGTTTTGTGCTCAAAAATAAACAGCACATAGCAACGTTTAAACATGAAAACACGCACGTTATTTTTAAACAGCACATTTATGCGCACCCACGTGTAACTCTCTCTTATTAGGACAAACAGATTGATTAATATAAACGCACTTGCACAAGACAAATAATTAATTGCTAGTAATTAATAAAATTAATATGACAAATAGACATGCCAGAGCTTCAAAAGCCAGCGAATTTTCAAACAGAAAACTCTGCTTCAGCAATCCCCCCTTTGGTGATTTTATCACCAAATAAACCCATCAGTAGATGGGTAGCAATTCTACACCATAGGGAGTGCTTTATACTTAGGCCTAGATTTACAAAGGTTTTGCATCATGTATGTACAAAGAATTTTCATCGTATTTTCATTACATTTTTTAATGTAAACTGGACACAAAATCCTGTTTGGGATTTAGAAACCAGTGCAAATGGTGATTTGTGTTGGTTTGTAACAAAAAGTACCATAAGGCCACATATTGCTTTCTCTTGCATTACTTTGCATAAGGGAGACGTTGCATGAGTGATGCATGGGCGTGCCTGTGCATCCACCTGTGTTCTTGTTGTTTTGTCTGATACGACTGTTGGATGAGTGGCTGATTGTGGGAACTGCAATGGTGTTGTGTTCCATAAAGTACTACTTGTATTACTGTGATTGTGTAGTTGCACTTACGTCAGAAGTGGACTTAACTAGCATTAGAGATAGACGCACAATAATGAAAATTAAACTCGATGATGAGGAGACTCATATTCGGGCAGGCTTCAGCACTGATGGCGCCCGGTACTATAATTCTTTTTTGCCCCCCCACCCAATGCCTCCTCCATGGATTCCCTTACTACTACTCTTCACCAGTGCCCCTCATCTCGCCATAATCCCCCTCTCACATACATTTCATTTCATTTAAAGCGCTGGTTGTGGTTGGCTATACTAATAAAAATGTATGGGCAAGATGTATGAAAGATTTTTGCATTTCATAACTGGCAAAATCGCTATTTTGGCCCATTAAGAAATACAAAACAGCCTTTTGCATATGTACAAAGGCCAAAGGCCAAAAACCGGTCATAATTTGCGATTTTTATCTGGTACAAATCAACTATTGTGACTGTGATTTAGGAAATGAAAATAGGGATTACCTATTTGCGATTCCTAAAACAGATGTACTAAGCATTTCCTAAATGCGAATTGAGCATTTAGGAAATGCTATAACAATTGACTGAAAGTTGATGGTAACCATGCCCAAAATTAAAAAATGCATCCAAACTCACACCCGAGATCACATATTTTCCCGCTCTGTGCAATGCATGATGGGTATTCAGGTGCCAGCCACTGCAGGACACAAATGAGAAATTTATTTAGCAGTCTAACCATTAGTAGCAAGAAATGAGACACCTTGGGGCATTCTTACAAAGAATTGACATATGGCAGTGCTGCAGGTCATTTTGCTCCACTGCCCTCTGCCAAGTCAAAAGGGCAGAAATGCAACATATTAACAAGATACAGTGCATTCCTTTCCTTTCAGCTGCGCTGGCGCACGGTTAGCAGCTGGCTGCCAATGCAGGCAAACTACCTACTAGTAACAAGATTGGGGAGTGTAGAGGGATGGCCCTTCATGGGCTTCAGAGATGGATGCGTCCTCCACTTCAAATTATTTACTTAACAAAAAGATCCATCTCTTACGGGGAGAAAAGAAGGAAATTCAAACCTGGGTTATCTGGGTGTAAATGTCCCACAATGGTTGGACATACACAAAGGTGTTTAAATACCCCTCACACACCAAGAATGACCAGTGGTGTCATGCTTCATCATAGGGGTCTTCCCGCCCCGCTGCGGGACGGGGCGTGCTACGACCTACGAATACGTGGGAGCACTGATAATAAAGTGCTATGTGTAGTGCAGTGGGAGGGTCTGGGATAGGCGTGAAAGTGAGTTAAAAAGGACCTGGCCCCTAGGACAAAAAAATTTTTAATAAGTCGGAGGGGGCTGGTACTAGTAAAAGGGTGGTGCGGAGACTTCCTACTCAATGTGTGGTGTTCTCCTAGTATGTTGTCGACATGTTTCGATGCTAGGCATCTTCTTCAGGACAGGGTTAAGATCCCTCCTATGTGCGCATATTGGTACTCATGATAAGTTTATCAATGTAAGAGAAAGCATGCGTGAGTATACAGTACCTAATGGTATTCGTATTTGATTTTAAGTGTATGTGAGGTTTTGCCTCATGGACCTTAGGGTTGATGGAAAAACAATAAGGAGCCTCAATGGTATCCTTTTAGCAGCCAATCGCTACATGTGCATCCATCCCGAAGTCCGGTCGTACTGTGACATCGGGATGGATGCACATGTAGCGATTGGCTGCTAAAAGGATACCATTGAGGCTCCTTATTGTTTTTCCATCAACCCTAAGGTCCATGAGGCAAAACCTCACATACACTTAAAATCAAATACGAATACCATTAGGTACTGTATACTCACGCATGCTTTCTCTTACATTGATAAACTTATCATGAGTACCAATATGCGCACATAGGAGGGATCTTAACCCTGTCCTGAAGAAGATGCCTAGCATCGAAACATGTCGACAACATACTAGGAGAACACCACACATTGAGTAGGAAGTCTCCGCACCACCCTTTTACTAGTACCAGCCCCCTCCGACTTATTAAAAAATTTTTTGTCCTAGGGGCCAGGTCCTTTTTAACTCACTTTCACGCCTATCCCAGACCCTCCCACTGCACTACACATAGCACTTTATTATCAGTGCTCCCACGTATTCGTAGGTCGTAGCACGCCCCGTCCCGCAGCGGGGCGGGAAGACCCCTATGATGAAGCATGACACCACTGGTCATTCTTGGTGTGTGAGGGGTATTTAAACACCTTTGTGTATGTCCAACCATTGCCAATGCAGGCACCCTTGCACCATAGTTCAGGGTGTCTGTGTTGTTGACTTGATTCTTTTTGTGCGGAAGGTACACCTTCATGAGAGACATTTTCTTCTTTCTATGTGTGCTGCCATGGATAGAGGAAAAGGTGAGGAGAAATGTAAACATTTCTGCTAGTTATGCCTGCTCTAGGGAGGTAGAAGGTTTTGGTGCTGCACCAGGTTTACGAGATATCACAAATCTGGGGCAGCGTCAAAGTCCATGGGTGTTGTGCGGGAACACCCACAGCAACACCCATGGAACGCCTCTTTGATGCAGAGTAGGGCACGGTCTTTCACTGCTTTGCCTTTCTTGATATCTACAGGGCCTTGAAAAGGGAGGCTTCACGTGGCCTTGTAGATTTGGCCAAGCCCTGTGTGCCTTCAGAACAGGGCCGATTTTGCAGATATGCTGCAAAAACGGCCCTGTAACAAAAACGGCCCCCAGAGGCCCAAAACCGTCCCCCACCGGTGCGGCGCACCGGGGGATTGCCCGGTGCTTGCTACGGCCAGTCCGGCCCTGCTTCAGAACATCACAAAAAGTGACATTCCGGCAGTGCACAGGGTTTGTAAATAAGCACCCTAGTAGGAAAGAAAGGTTCACTTTCAGGAAGTGATAGAAATAAATGTATAAAGATGAATAACAGAGTAATTCAGAAACACATTCATCTGCTTTCAGATCAGTTCTAAACCCTTTGGCGTTAGAGCTGTAACAGGTGAAGAAACCACGGAGTGCCGTGAAAGCCACAAATATGTTCCATAAAACAGCACTTAGAATATTTGTGGTGCACTGGAGCAGGAGTTTAACATCATCTGAAAATTTTACAATACAATACAATGTTTTTATTTGATTCAGACCTCTACTGAGATCAACAAATTCATACACATAAACTCATCCTTATTGAAATACAATCGCAAACAATTCATTATAGAAATAAAACAATAAAAATGCTTTAAAATCCGCCTGTGCAACCTTCTATTAAGTATAAGTGCTACGATTATGTGCTCTACTTTAAAACAATTTCAAGAAACTTTAAAAAAAAAATGTAAACAAGTTATGACAGACTAATTTGTTAGCTGGAGAGTTACACAATGTCATCAAGTCATGAGCTAGAGTCGCTTTGTGCTTTAATTGGATAGGTTTTATGAATCTTTGTCGAGCCTCTACCATTCTCGGGTTTAGACAAATGAGTAAAACATGCAAGAAATCTTGTTGTCCTCCTTTACACAGTTCACATATGCCTTTATTATTATTTATACCGTCCCAACTAGCTAGGTATGTTGCTAATGGGAGTATTCCCATACTTAGAAGAATACAACGTATTAACCAGTGTTCTAATTGAAATTGTAAATAGGGCGCATGGGTTTTAAAATCTATGCCTTCAGCGAACGCTTTATACTGCTTTAGCTGAATGCAATATTCTTTGTCATTTTCGTAACTGATTCTAGGAGTCAGATTTTTTTTAAAAAACTTCAAATGTGCTGGGTACCATTCCTGTAAAAGTGCTACAGTGCATTGAGAGACCTCAACAGCCTTTGACAAATTCCTATTAAAAGTTCACCGTGATCCTTCCTCTCTTG
The DNA here is from genome assembly GCF_964204655.1 of Triturus cristatus. Taxonomy (NCBI): domain Eukaryota; kingdom Metazoa; phylum Chordata; class Amphibia; order Caudata; family Salamandridae; genus Triturus; species Triturus cristatus. The sequence continues at coordinate 566,822,291 of NC_140582.1, read as the reverse complement.
GGGGCATATTATCACGCACGACGTTAGAATTATCGCCGTTTTCTGCCACTAAAGCGGCGATAATTGTAACCCCCGTTTCTTGATAATATACCCATTAAAGTCTCCAATTTTAAGAGATACCTTAAAGTGTCTGGTGCTGCGTGTAATAAATTGTACGCCCACCATATGATGTTAGAAATTATTAGAGCGAATATTCCCGTTAGAGATAATTCCAAATGAAGGGCTTGAACTGGTACCGACTGAGACACCTTTACTAATTTTCGAAGTATGATTCCCTCCTTTACCTTCATAGATTGCCATGTTTTCATTTGTGAAAATTCCATAGCATATGATAGAATCGGTGGGATTTTTCATCTGAAAATTATTTAAATGAGTTGCCAGCTATTCTAGAATGTGAGTTGACACGTTTATTTGAGTTTCAATGCTGCTTAGGGCTCAAATGCAATGAAAGTATATACCTCAGCCCCATTGAAAGGCAATGCCCTCGTTATTGGGGTGCAATGGGAATTTAGCATCCCTGGTCTCCGGTGACAGTGCACCTGCTGCACAGTACTGTAGCCGTTGTGTCATGGGCCCTAGCGCACAGAAGGAGATGGGCCCTCGTGGTCGCTTCTTGAGCTATAGGAATAATCAGAGTTAAATGGGCCCCTTAGGCTTCTGGGCCCCGGTGCGCTGCATCTGCTGCGCCAATGAAAGTTACGCCCCTGCTGCTGCACCATTATAACCCTGCTGGTGTGTGTTTTCTATCGATCTGTTTACTCGATTTATGGGTTCAACGAGCCTTAGTCTATCATTCTGCATCGTACACAGACTCCTTGCTGTTTCATCCTACTTTGTATAAACCACCTAAAATTGCGTGACTTGGACGTCTTGACGTTTCTTTGGCGTGTGTGAGAAATGGTTTATTTAGATGGAGCCGGTATACACCTAGTGACGAGAAAATATGAGTAATCAGTTCAGATGATTAAAATGTTGATGGATGGACTTTGTAAACGGCCTGTTGCAAAACAAAATGGCGCACAGGTCAACTGCTTTGCAAGCTGTTCAAATGTTGATGCACGCCAGAGGTCAGGGAGGTGCGAGACATGCTTCTAGGATCTCTAACAGCTCCTTTCCGCACGTTCACAGGGAAAGAGGAATGGATTGATCGATCGCTAGATGACAACATTAATCCTCGAGAGGAGGCCTCTTGCAGAAGCCTCTTCACTGAAGATCAATGACGTCGAACTCGTACAGTCCACGGATAGGGCTCGGAGAATGCTTTCTACTCTTCCCCCGATTCACACTAGAAACGCTTATATTAATACCAACATAGTATTATAAGGCATGCAATGATGCAATTAGACATCAAATAACATAGTAGATACGTTAAAAAATAGTATATTTAATACTAATATAGGCTACAGAACAATAAATGTATGAGGTTAAATAAATAACATACTTATCTGTGAAGAATTGCACATGAAACAAAAACTGCACACAATGGAAGAAGCTTTGGAGTCATGCAGCATTTTAACATTTTTTAAGAAGATTCAAAAGGCTGGAAATAAGGCACGCATCATTTACAAGTGGACAGGAACCAGCAACAAGTAAAAGCACATGGCCAACCGAATCGAGGGTGCATGCATCCGCCAGTGGCTTCACTCATTTTAGCTGCTGCTCGTGCCGTGGGATCCACGCTGTTGGGCCTCATTGTCTCTTTATGAGGGAGGAAGAGGAGAGGGAAGAATTATAAATGATCAAGCGGAAGTTAATATGCAGGAGAGAGGAAAAGGAAAGGTCTGTTGAAAAGGCTGACATGCACTGCTGATTCTGAGGGCCTCGCTGGCCATAGTCAACCTTCCGGTTATCAGAGAGGGTAGGAGAGACAGTAAGGTCACTAGAAGTATGAGAGGGAATAAACAAGTGTAGTTCGCCCTATGGAGGAAATCCTGGTTCTTGGTTTATTGATGCCCGAGATCGAGGGATGGTAATAAAATGAATTCGGGAGATAGATGTGCAAAAACTAGTTAATGAGTTAATGTAGAACATTTGGTTGGAATGCAATCTACCTGTGTGCTCGACCTTTCATTGATAAAGCACATGCTCTGGGTTTACTTGGGTTCAATTTCCGAACCTTGTTTCCTGGCATTGGTGTGACTGACATACTGTCTGCCAGGTTCGAGGATATAGTGAGGGTGACTCAAAACATGTAATCAAGAATACCAATCTCTCCCCTCCCCTTTGGGTTGATCGCCAAAGTCTGTTCAAATCAGGGCTAACCATTGATGATCAGTTGTGGGGAATGAGTGAGAGAGAGTGGCAGGTTGCTATGTCTCTCATCTTCACGAATGGCAAGAGCAGATGCTTCGCCAGGTCATGCAGAAGTTCATCAACTCCTTGTTATCTGACAAAGGAAAGAGCACAATTCATTATAAGGATACCATAAAAAGTTAGGTACTGTATACATGTTATAGAAGTAGGGTTCCTACTCGCTATAGTAGTGTAAGTTTCTGTAACTAGTGCCCCATATACCTTGAGACTGCCAGAGAAGTAATCAAAGGATTCACAGCGTTTGGAACTCAGGTGGAAAGGAGTAGCGCTGCAGCTGCAGCCAGCGGGGATGTGAGAAAGAAAGAGTTGTCTTTGGAAACACAGGCCAGGCAAACAGGTCTGTAGCGGTAGAGAAACGAACAACAAAGCCCTAACCTTGTAACTGCCCCAGAACTAAAATGTAAAAGGTGCAAGGATGCAAAACAGGTGTCAGATGAGTGCAGCAGGAGTAACTCGTGGTAGTTTGGACACATCACTTCTTATTTTGACTTTTCTCCTCTCACCGGAGAATCTTCCTGTGCATACAGTATCTTCCTAAGCGTCCCCAGATGTGCCTCAGTCTGAGTCCCTGCAGCCATGTCCCATATGATTGACTGGTGTGCCAACCTCCCTTTGGTCATAGTTTCCATCGCTGTTTCCTAATTGGCCCAGTTTTCTTTGCCTGCCCTATTTGCTATTGACATTGTTTTTTTGATGCTTTCTGATATATACAGGATTGAATATACCTATGTATCCTGGCACATTTTTGCTGATAGTATTATTCAACCCGTGTTCCCACTTAGCACGCCCACCATCATGACATACCAAGTCTCTCTCAGATAAGCCCCTCTAGCTCTCATTTTTTATGGCCCCAGTCTCAACTATCATATGTATGCCAACGGTACTGGAGAACAGTTCTTGTGAATGTCAGAAGGTAGGCAACTGTTTTATTGTAAACCAGCAATGGATGCAACCAAACTGCCTCTGCTGAAGCAAACAGAATTCATGAGATCACACTCTTGTGACTTCTCAATCAACATCCTCCTACTTTCATCTTGTCAGATTTCTTGAAGCTGGAGCTCACCCTCTACTATTTCAAATGGGCAAGAGCTAGCTTTCTCTTTGATGACAAACTCTTCTAAGTAAACAGTCCACAAGAGTGGGTTCCACCACCCCAGCTTACTACAAAACCTCTCCCTCATCTTCTCCTACTTCGTAAGACAATCATGTTTTGACAGGCTGCAGTGATCTTGCACCTATCCTTGTCAGGTCTGTCAGGACTCTCGGGTTGAGAACTTCTGCCCAATGGTTTAGGACGGCAAAAAGATGTTTGATTCCAAGTACTTACCATCTTGGTCTGCAAGAGGTAAGGGAGACCCCTTCCAGTAGACACAATGACTCTGACTCTTTTAGCTTCTAATCAGATAGTTTCTTCCAGAAGGGGCCCCAAAGGGGAAAACCCTCCAATTATGGTAGTAGGGTCCCAGATGACAACAGAAGAGACCAAAGGACCCAAAAGACTAGAACTGAACACAGGTGCACCACCAGAGGCACCATCTGGAAGAGGGACCTTCAAAAGCAGTGAAAACACCAACAGGAGTGAGGAAGAACTCAGCAGGAAAACAGGGGCAGCCAAACTGGAAACCTGAAAAGAAATTAGAATCAATAGGAGTGTTGAAACACACCTACAGGATTGAAGAAGGGTTGCAATGCAATGACGAAGGAAATTCCGCTCCTTATATACCCCCAGGAAAAGGAAATTAAATCAGAAAAAATTGCTGCCATGTTGCACTGGGAAATACATTCAATAATGAATGCCACCATAATGGATTAGGGACCAGAAAACTCCTTCCCAGGAAAACTGGGAAGAAGAACTATGGTGGCTTTCAACATGGTCCCCAGGAAGAGCAATGCCCAAGACTGCACTGGCATGCCAACTGCCAGAAATATGTACCCTTGAATTCCTGCAGCACCCCCCCCCCCTTCCCCCCACCTTCCCCCAGCAAGGCCATCACCCCACAGGTAAGGAAGCAGTGTATCCCACTGCATAGAGGGGAATGAGAGGGAAGTTGTTGGGGGGGGGGATCGCTGGCCGCCTTGCAGCCCGCAGTGTAATGGTGTGCCCCTCCTCCCAAGGTCCCGGCTTTGTCAGGAAACAGCTGAAAGAATTGATGGACCAGAACAGGGGCAGGAACTGTAGAGGCATCTTTCCATGACCTCTCACTGGGAGGATAACCCTTCCTATAGATCAAAATCTGCAAGCTATTCCTAAAGAAATGGGAGTCTTAAATGTCCTTATTTTCATATTCAAGAGCATCGTTTACCAAAATCTGAGGTGGTTGATAAAAAACATGACAGGAAAGATCAATTACATATGGTCTTTACTGCCAGGAATGGAAAACAGGATGCACTTTCCATGAAAGAGGCAACTGAAGCCGGAATGCCACCGGATTGATGACACTATGAATCTTGAATGGTCCATAAAAACGCAGTGTAAATTTGTTCAATGAGAGGTGGGTAGGTAAGTATTTGGAAGATGGACATACCTTGTCTCCCACTTGATAAGCTGGAAACTGATGCAAATCGGTATGCATAGAGACTTTCATATTCTGCTTGGATTCATGTAAACTCAGGAACATTTTATGCCTAACATTTTGGAGATGGTGAGTGAAAGAAGCAGGAGCAGGAACTGAGACAGACCCCTGCAGGCGTGAAGGAAAGGTTAGAGGATTCAGCCCATACAAACATAAAAACATTGTGTTTTCTTGGATGTGCTATGAACTGAATTACTATATGAAAACTCAAAAAGAGACAAACAGGTGGACTAGTCACTCTGAGTAGAATTGCTAAAATATTGGAGGTATTGTTCAAGTCTCTAATTGAGGTGTTCTATCTGACCATTGGCCTGTGGATGAAAACCAGAGGACAATGCGACCTCCCACCAGCTCACTTGCCCATAAGTTAGTGAGAGACAATCAAGAATACAGTAATAAGGAGGTTTGGGAAGCAAGCACTGATGGACTTTGGCATCAATACATGACGATCTCTAAGGACTGAATACTACAAACATTTTGAACCCACTACCCCCTGGAGGCTGACGAGCACATCCAGAGGGGTACACAGTTAAAGTTTGAAAAGCTGGTTGATTGATGATCCTTGAATAAGAACTCCTTTTGGGCTCGGAGGAGTTAATAGATTTAATCTTGTGAATTCCCAACCACCAAGGGCTGTCGCACTTCCTTCTTTTGTCCTGAAGAAGACCCTACTTGATGTATCTACAAACACATATATATATACAGGGTCAAATGTCAACATACAACCATCTCATGTCCTGGCTCACTATACAAATTATTTAAAAAAATAGGACTAGCTAAAGTGAAAGACCTGAAGAGGACGGAGAATTTATGTTATTGTCTTGTTTATTGTTTGAATTTGAAAGGTCACTGATTTGCACTATAGGTCACCACAGTTACCCATTGAATTGTCTGTGTATTTGTTGACAGCCCTTATTGGTATTATCTTTTTGTATAAAATAGTTTACACAATTAGCTCGAAAAATAGAGAAACAAAACAAATAATTTAATAAATACATCTACTTTTGATAAAAACATACAGAGGTGTGGTACATTTATAAAAGTCTAGTATACAATCACTATCGATTGTGAAAGAAATAATCAGGTTCTGCACCAGTACCCCGTGGTACTTACACAGTGGCTGCTCTCCTACACAACCTGTTTTTTATTCAATTAGGAACTGCATACCCTTCTTTGTATTGATCATTTGCTGGGCATGTATGCTAGACCTACTAAAAAAGCCCTGGGCTCCCTTTCTTTGTAGACATTTCAGGCACGGATAACCCCCGTGGGACTTGCTATCCTCAGGTTACCAGGATAATAATTTTGTTTTTCCTGGCCCACACAAGGACACAAGGACTCACCGTTCTACCTTGTCTTTTGAGCTCCCTGAGACTCCCATACCACCGGGATGGAAGAGAACCAGAGACTCAGCTTTGGCTACGACATAGTGGCAGAAATTCTGAAAACACCATCCATTTTGGGGACGGAGGGCAGCTCTGCCTCCGGTAGCCAGTCGGACAACTTTACACGGTGCCATGATGACCGATTATCTGCAGGCAAACATAACCCCTAAAGGCCTCATAGTGAACAACTTTCCACGCCTGTTCCTATAAGACATTGTCTTTAAGAAAGAGTGGTCCCTGGTAGCATGGAAATGCATGAGGGACCTACTCATCCTGATTATTAACACCGCAAAAAGGATTGCCGATGCTCTGTTAGTAAGAATCCAAATAGCAGAAGGGGCACTTAAAGTGAGTGTGCAGGTCACTGCTTTCAAAACTAAGCTAGCAGAGATTAATGCTGAGATTGCTGACAATAGAGAATATCTGATGCATCAGAAACTCTCCAAGCTCCAAAAGAATATACAGAAATTTGACAAAGAAAAAGTGTATTCTTACTTGAGAGCAGACTACACCCCAACGAGTGGTAGCTATTCATCTGATTAGGGAGCCAATACGACGAGGATAGGTTCCTCATCCAATAGCGACTTGACTAATGGTAGCTGGGGGAGCAACAACTACAGACGTAAGACACGCCCCAGGTACCCAGCATACAATATGCCACCATACCAAGGACCCCCTTTCTGGCAATTCCCCATGTACCATCAGGGACAACCACAATTCTTTCAACAAGGAAACAACCCTCCTTCTGAAGAATCAGTAATACAGAAGGGTTTGGGTTATGTCCCCACCCTCAAGACTGACACATTTCGGGACACCTGTGAAATTCAAGGCTTCTTTCACAAAATACGCCACAAAGCCTACTGCCAAGACAAACCCATTTTTCCAACTGAGGATTCAGGGCTACACAGACCTTCCACGTTCACACCAGATAGGAGCATGGTACCCAATGAGGAGTTGACATTCGAGCAGGCTGTACTGAAGGACCTAACCAGCTACACTAAACCCACCACATACCATAATCTATCCACAGCTGAACTGACGGCCGTCAGGGCACTGGCGGATGATCCTGATATTACAATCAGACAAGCAGACGAGAGTGGAGCTAAGGTTATCATGACAACTGTTTACTATGACACAGAATGCCTTCGGCAACTTAGTGACCGGAGATATTACACCCCCATAACAGACAATCCTACATCAAGATTATCCACCATCATATCCACTATGGTATTTACAGCTGAGACAGAGGGCTTGATTACCAAGAGGGAAGCAGAATTCCTCAATGCTAAGGACCTTAAGATACCCTACTTCTACACGTTGCCCAAAATTCATAAAGGGGTCACTCCAGTCCCTGGTAGGCCCATCGTCTCAGGGATAGGATTGATCTTAGAACCTCTTTCTATGTTTTGCAATCACCTTTTGCAACCCTTGGCCAGACAAATCCCATCTTTCTTATAAGACACTACTGATGTCCTCCACCTGATTGAGGGAGTCCGACATCCATAAGAAATTAACCTATTGGTTACTCTGGATGTTGAAGCCCTTTATACCAACATACCACAACGTGCTACACTGAGTGTCATAGAGGATGCCCTCACAACAATAGACTGGGAATCATCTACCCCTCCTTCATTTGGGCTTGAATGTGCCACATTGGCATTAACTGAAAACTTTTTTGAATACAAAAAACAACTTTACCATCAGACCCAGGGCACATCCATAGGCAGCACATTCGCACCAAGCCTGGCATGTTTGTATATGGCTGCTTTTGAAGCGAGGGAGATCCATAGTCCTTCTAATCCCTACCTGACTAACGTGATTTTATGGAAGAGATTTATTGATGACATCCTCATTTTTTGGAAGGGCGAAAAATCTAGATGTGATGAGTTCTGTCATTGGTTCAACACCCGAAACCCCTACCTCAAATTCACCAGCACCATCTCTGGCAAAAATATCCCTTTCCTTGACCTTCTAATTAAGTTGTCTGAAGGTCAAATCAGTACTACTCTATACAGGAAGCCTACTGACAGAAAAAGTGTGCTATTATTCAGCAGCCACCATCCGAGAGCTTTGAAAGAAAACTTGCCTTTCGGCCAGTTCCTCCGCATCAGGAGGAACTGTAGCTCTGTAACCGACTTTAAAACCGAGGCAGCTGTTTTAGCAAAAAACCTGCGCAAAAGGCAATATCCCAAACGCAATGTTTCACTGTAACTCAAAAGGGCTAGGAACAACAATCGTGAGGCACTATTGGAGACAAAACAAAGAGATCCCAGTGAGGTGCTCACATGTGTCACTACCTTCACCCCAGACTCTAACAGAGTAAGAAGTATAATCAGGAAAAATCGGGGCATCCTTAACACCGGCACACTCAACCTGCCAGTCCAGAGGTTTGCATTTAAATGCACCAGCAACCTCAAGGTATGCTGATACACACTAGACCCAAGATCCATAACACCAATACTCAAAGATCCTTATGGGACCTCACACCGATAGTGGGTCACTACCTGTGTGGTATCTGCGTTGCCTGTCCCCTTATGAATCCCACGAAAGAAATAACATTCACAAATAACTTCAGGTGGCAGCTCAAGAGGCACACTAACTGCAACACAGCCAACTGCATTTATATGCTCACGTGTCCGTGTGGACTCCAGTACTAAGGCATGACCACCAGACCTATTAAGACAAGCAACACAGAGAATAGGAGTAACATTAGGAGTCATAAAACCAACACATAGATGACTACACACTGTGAATCAAGAAAACAATCACCGGATTTACTACGTTGGGTGATTCTAGAGTCACACGCTAAGATGAACATGGGCACCCTGTTCTGCACTGAGCAGAGGTGGGTACTGAGGCTTGCCTCTGACAAAGAGGGATTGAATGAAGATATCCCGTGGAACTTATTGATTAGTTAAGGGACATTTTCTGCATATAATCATATTGACATACACAGATCAAGTCCATCTGGCTCATATTGTTCCACCAATTCTCTCACCCTATGCGATACAGGGGTTTTCCCATCTTTACCCAGGATTCATAGACTCCATACATCCCCTTGACTATATTAATGCGATTTTAGTCATTGGCTTCTCATGTGGCACTAGAGATCCCTATACACCCATGACCACCTTATCCACCACAAAATGGCTGTCACGTCGCATGGCTCCCAGATCTCTCCTTTTTTTCCCCTATGGAATTCCATAATGGCGCCTAAGCTCCTCAATCGAGGTTACCGCTCTAGCGCATTTCCTAGTAGGACTGAAGACCCTGCCCCCCTCCACTGCCGGCCGAGAGTTTAACAACACCATGGCCAGGTTGTCAGTTACCTCCCGGTCCCAGCAGAGAGAGGGGTAGGTCCTTCCGCCACTGTACAGAGAAGACACATGAGTATCCTTTTCCCGCTACATATGTGGCAGCTCCTTCGGATTTCCTGATGCCATCACCCGAGGTGAATTCTTGCAGTTTTTGCTATTACAGACCACAGGCTGGCTGCTCTTGATCCTCCTGACACCATGGTGATGCATGGGGATTGGCGAGGTCACCCTTGTCCTGAAGAGTGCGATGGATGGGCACGGCCTCGGCCCACCCCATAGTACTCGTTTTGGGTACTGGGCGTCACCACACGCTCCCTTGCGCCTTACCGATTTGCACCAGCCATCTGACACAGCCCCCTTCTGTACCCTAAGTCATGGGACACATAACCAGACTTCTTTTGACAACTTGATCTGAAGATGTTGGGCGAACCCTAGGCCACTGCGACAGGTAGGGCCACCATTATAACCATACCTGCCATTTTACTATGCTATTACTATTCCTATTCGACAGGGCACTAGTTGCTTCAGTGTCCATACCTGCTGGAATACGCTGACACAAACCACTGACCCCAAAGGGGTGAGTTACCGCGTAACTGTTGTTAACACCGCCACCACATGGTTTGCCACAGCATTTCAGATTGAAGCATGCCCTTTTCACAGTTTGAATGCTGCATGGGCATGGTTTTAAGCTGTATGACGAATGCCAAGTTCACCCTAAATTTATGCTATGAATTTCCCGTTTAGTTACAGGTTGTCGTTCTTGATTGACAGGTACCACATTTAGGGTGCTGTGTGTGGTCTTTCACTTGCACTACCACTGACCACCTTCAATAGTGTAGATTCTACCACTGGTCCTGAAGAATATTCGTCTACTTGTTAAAAAACATGTCAACCTTAGAACGCGGTACCCTATAACATCACTACATGGGTGCGCCACACTTAGTTGTAATCAGGAGAGGGGCCATACTCATTAAATTAGTTCTGACTGGACCCCCTCCTCCTGTTTTAACCTCACCTTCCTTTACATCTACACCCATTAGGCCCCGCACACGCACTGCACCTTACGGCAAGGAATTAAAGATCTCCGCCAAAGATCCCCTTCTTGGGTGCCAGTCGGGTATTGCAGCGCGGACCCAACGAGGAGCAGATCCAATGATGAAGCATGACACCTAGCTGGCTGGGTGTGTGAGGACCTTAATTCCAACAAGAGGAATTCCTCTCCTCTTTCTAGATATCAATAGAGCAGCTGTTCTCCTACACAACCTGTTTTTTATTCAATTAGGAACTGCATACCCTTTTTTGTATTGACTTACCCAATGGAACCACTTGATACGTATGGAAGACCATCAAAAAGAAGGAAGTACTAGTTGTAAAGTGAATTTGACACCTTGGTGACCAGCAATGGGGGAATCATGGCATATGTTAAGAGCTTCAATTGTAACTCTGTTAATGGTATGAAAAAGGCCTTGCCCTTGAAGTAGTATTCATCATGCTTTTGGACCTGTCCAAGTAAGGAGCTCCAGTCTTCCTTTGTAACGGTTGCATATTCGGATAGAACCCCGTCCAAGAATTATTGCGTAGCTCCAGTTATACATTGAGAGATCAGGATATTCTGATTGAATGTGATTGGGGATTCCAGATATCTGCGAGAAACAGCGTGAGCTACTATGTTCTCGGAACCAGGTATGTAAGTGATAATGAAGTCATGTTGATTGAAGAAATAGGCCCATTGTGCTTGGTGGCTAGTCCTACATTGCATGTTGCGAAGACACTGAAAAGTTTGGTGGTCAGTCCTAATATTGAAAGGTTCCCTTGTTCCCATTAGGAATTGTCTCCACTCACTACAGGTTGGCTTCATGGCAAATCGTTACCGTTCTAGCACTGAATAATTCCTTTTAGAATCTATCTGACAAAATGTGTGAAAGATAGATGATGGGATGTTCTAATCCATTGTCTTCTTGCATTTGCAGAAAAACTGCTCCCACAGCTTGATCTGAAGCATTTGTTTCAACTATGAACTTCTTGGTGGTGTCTGGATGGTGTAAAACAGGAGCTTGAGTAAATGCTAGTTTTAGTTTTTGAACAGACTTCTCAGCTTGGTCATCCCATTTGAACCCATGTCAGGGATTTTCCTTTTTAAGGGTTTGGGTGATAAGACTTGTTAAGGAAGTGTAATTTCCCAATGAATTGTAGGAATGAGCAGGTTCTGGTGTGAACCTGGGCTTCTATTGGAATTCTCAAGGGCATATTATCAAGCCCATTATCGCCGCTATAGCGGCAGTTTCCTGCCGCTAAAGCGGCGATAATTTTGACGCCGTTCTTGATAATATACCCCTTGGTTTCTTTGATTGAGGAAGGTGAAGGCAAATCAAGAATGGCAGAAAACATTAGAGGATGCACGGTTATTCCAGATTCATTGAGACAATAACCTAAATATTCTACCTCAGGCTGATCGACCTCAGATTTTTCAGGTTTGCAATATAGTTGATTTTGTCATAGCCTAATCAGTACTAGACAGACATGTTGATGATGCAAACATGAATCAGAAGAAAAGACAAAAATGTCATCCAAGTAGACCACAGCTATTTGATTTAACAAATCTGCACAGACATGATTCATGAAGCACTGGAAAATGACAACGTATTTGAAATGTACCAGAGTTGTTTTAGAAGTGGTTTTCCATTCACCCCCTTCTTTGATTCATAGGAGATGATAGGCTCCCCAAAAGTCTAACTTGGTGAGGAATTTCGCACCTCGAAAAGACTCTAGGGTATCTTTAATGAGAGGTACAGTATATCTGTCCTTGATGATTACTTTATTCAAACCTCTAAAGTATATGCAAGGACATAGTCTGTTGAATGTCTTTGGTACAAAAAATTGGAACGCCCTGGCGGAAAAGGGTGACAAGGGTCTGTTCAACCCACGAAGTCTCTGTGGCCAACTGGTGGAAGTGAGTGATGTATATCAAGGCATCTTGATTTCCTTGCTGAATATCACAGAGAGTTTCATCGGCAGAGCTCTCTAAATCTGGTTTCTCAAACATATGCTTGAAGGCAGTGAGGAAGGCGGGTCTTCTGTGGCAACCAGAGGGGTCACCCAGGCCAGTGCTGGGCCAGACAGAGCACTGATGAGTTATCCTACCTTTGCTCGATCTAAATTAAATTAGGCCAGACAGAAGGCAAAGGAAACAGTCACTGAGTCCAAAAGTTTCATTAACTTATTTGGATCCCCGGAAAAGTGGGGAGTTGCAGGAGAACTGGTTGGAAAATCAGATATTCTTACATTAAGCGCTTGACAAAAATCAGGGTTTCATTCCACAGCTTTTGCAGTTCTTGTGCCTGTTGTTGCAATGTCTGAAACAAGGCTTGCGCATCGCCTTCCTGTCCTACCTGCGTTAGGTATTATCCCAGCCTGGACTGGTAGATAGGCATTGCACATATGCCAAGTCTTTCAGGACCCCCAGGTTGAAAACTTCAGGCCGATGGTTTAGGATGATGCTAAGTTCTTTGAGCCCAAGTTTTAAACTTCTTGGTCTGCCAGAGATAAGGGCGACCCCATCCAGTAGCTGCGAAGTCTAAGCAGATAGTGCATTCCAGAAGGAGCCCCTATGAAGAAAAACCCCAAAGGAAAAATACCTCCAATTATGATGGTAGGCTCCCACATGTTGAGAGCAGAGACCAAAGGACCTAGAAGACTGGAACTTGACCCAGGTGCACCAACAGAGCCAAAAGAGGGATCCCCAACAGGAGTGAAAACGCCAACAGTTGTGAGGAACAACTTAGCAGGAAAACAGGAGCAGCCAAACTGGAAACATCAACAGGAATGAGGATTAATAGGAGTGTGGAAACACACCTACAGGAGTGAAGAAGTGTTGCAGCACAACGAAAAAGGAAATCTCACTACTTATATACCCACAGGACAGTAAATTACATTAGAAAATGGTGCTGCCATATTTGATTGCGAAAGCAATTCAATAATGAAAGAGTAAGCCGCCGTGATGGATTGGGGACTAGAAAACTCCTTCCCAGGAATTCTGGGGAGAAGAACTATGGTGGCTTCTAACATGGCCTCCAGGGAGAGGAACGTCAAAGACTGCATTGGCAGGCCAACCGCCGTGAAGATATACCACTGAATGCCTGCGGTGGCCCACCAGCACAGCCATCACCGCACAGGTAAGAAAGCAGCATGTCCCGCTGCATAGAGCGGTGCATGAGGTAACCTGTCGAGTGGGAAGTGGGATGCGATGCGGCCCGCAGTGTAACAATCTAACTGTGACATCTTGCATATTGAGCTCCTCATGTCTACATTAAGTAAACTACAAAGTGTTCCTATGCCTCCTTTATAGCTTTCATAAGGAAAACCAACCACATCACACCTGTTTTTAGGTTGTCCACTTGCTCCAGGTCATAGAAAGGTCACTATTGAAAACTGTAGGTGTAGTTCACATGGATGTTGTACAACAATATTGTGGTTTACATTTTGACCTGCAGCAATAGCTTGGCAATAATCGTGTTACCAAAATATTGTCACAGTAGAGTTGATGATAGTAAATCGAAACGTGCCTGGATTATATTTTGGTAATTGACATTATAGTCACAATAAATCTTCAGGCTAATATTTAAACTGTGATATTGTGACATATACCTTCCCAAGATGATACATGCCAAACTTCAGGCTATCTAACAAATCATGTCAAATTAAACCCCCCCCCCCCCCACTGTAGAGGCTGAGCTTCTACCATCTAAAGCAAAAAATATTTAATGGCTGGATTATTCATCTTAAGGTGCTTCATCAAGAACAAGGTAAACCTCTGTAAAAAATTGTCAGTGCGCCTTTTTTACCCATTTGCAGCGTGTTCTGCAATTTATGTGAGTAATCATCACTTTGCCTTCATGCCCTCTGTTGTGATTAGTGCAGATGCTCACATCACTTTTTTTAATCAGCTAGTCTATATTTTGTAAAGTGGTCCCTAACTGAGAACCTCTATCCACATTTTGGGTCCCTTTCTTTGGATACTGGAGACTAAGGGGCATATTCTCAAGGAGCTATCGCAGAGTTAACGGCACTTTAACGCAACCAAAGTCGCAATAAATTTATCACCCCATTCACAAGCTGGTGCTGACAGCCCGTAGCACCAGAAAAACATCGCCACAGATGACCCCGGCAACTATCGCTAATGGGATGCAGAGTAGGCGTTTCCGTGCAAAAAGCCGCGACAATACCACTCCACAACATTCTCAACGACCAGCCACATTGGCGATAAGAACACAAAACATGCAATAAGGCGCATTAGTAGTAGAAAATTAACACCTGCTCTAACCTTGTGCAAAGTCGGACGGCTGCCTGCACCACAAAAGGGAGCCCAGCCCAGAGCCGCACCTAAAGAACAACAGATGCCATGGAGCCACTGAACATGCGTGCCGGACAGACAGGAGGGCAACAACACCCATCGCAACCCCCCCAGGATCCCCCCTCACTGGCACCCCCCCGGCCAAAGACATGCCATATAAACTACACGGAATCATGTACCTAATAACCTGCCTGATGTCACACAATCACATCTGGTGACATGCATGTGTCATCACAAAAATGAGCATCACACATTCACCTTCGAAGCAACAAATGAAAATGTATTAAAATAAACACAGAAATGAAGACACATGGCGGCTCCCCTCGGGACATTCCGTAGGTCACAGGCTGCAAGACAAAAATCATGATGAGAAGGTGTGTCCTGCGTACATCAAGGGACAGAGAGAGAGCGAAGGACAGAGAGAGGAAGAGAGGTAGAGAGAGATAGACGGACAGAGAGGGGGCGAGAGAGATAGACGGACCGAGAGGGGGAGAGAGAGACGGACAGAGAGGGGGAGTCAGAGGTAGACAGACAGAGAGGGTGAGAGAGAGATAGACGGACAGAGAGGGGGAGAGGAAGAGAGAAAAGAAGAGAGGGACAGGGAGAGACTGCACACCCAGGCTACACTGCTCACCTGCTGCCACTGGTGTGTCTCTTACCACGTGCCGGTATGTAGTGCAGTTCACCATGTCCCACATCTGAGACAGACTCGTCATCTGAAACAGAGTCCAGATACATAAATGGCACAGTACATACAATTGCACAAGACATAATCGCCTTACCGCCCCAGCACACCCAGGCAGATGCACCCCAGCCCCTCCTGCCACCCAGTGGTGCATGCCCGCCTCTGCGCACCCAGGCAGATGCACCCAGCCCCTCCTGCTGCCCAGCGGTACATGCACGCCTCTGCACACCCAGGCAGATGCACCCCAGCCCCTCCTGCCTCCCAGTGGTGCATGCCCACCCCTGCGCACCCAGGCCTCACTGCTCACCTTCTGCCACCGGTGTGTAGAAAAGAGGGCCAACCACGTGCCTCTGCAAGCCACAAGCCCAGGGCCCGCGGACATGGTACCCTCCACAACATGCAGCCACGCTCCCCAGGCCACCAGGTCTCACTTTTGATGCTGGGTCTTGATTTTGCCATTGCAGAGGACATGCTAGTGCACAGGGCATCATCGCAGGCTGCACACCCACTCAGCCCTTGAGGTGCCATTAACTCTGTAACCCACGAGGTCACACCACATGGCGGTAGGCCCCTGCTGTCCGCTGGCTCAGGCCTACACTGTGGTTCAGCAGGGCACACAAAACCTGAGCATGCTAGTGCACAGGGCATCATCGCATTCTGCACACCCGCTCAGCACTTAAGGTGCCCCTACCTCAGTGCACCGAAAAGTCACCACCCCGTGGTGGTGTGCCTGTGCCGGCCGCAGTGTATCTGGTGCCACTAAGTCTGTGCCCCGTAAGTCATGGACCCTCTATGATTGGGCATCGTGGTGCGGATGCCATCATGTCACCTCTGGGCCTGCGGAATGTGATGTCGCAGGCCCCTGGACCTGAGAAAATTCGATTTTCGATCCTGATCGAATCGACCCGCCATTTTGTGCTCCGCCGCCATTTTGTGTTGCCCTCACTCAGGCAGCACGGCGAACATAGTCTTTTCTGCTTTTTCCTGCAGCTTCGTGTCAAAATAAGCCTTCTGCCTCTATTTACAAAGCTGGTGTTAGAGCTGGCCGAGTACACTAATCCCCGTCTGGTTTTCCTAATCCCTGTCTCAACTATCTGTTGGTTCACACTATTCTCTTCTGACTTTATCTTATCGTCTGGCCTTCGCTGTCCTCTGCTAGTATTCTCTCGTTTCACAACTGTCCTCCAAAACACACACACGTATCTCGCCACCTGCAAGTCGGTCACAAACCTGTTAATGAATTAGTTCGTGGGGAGGGTTGACAAACACAGATGGAGGAGAGGCTTCTTCGAGTTACTCGATACTTTATTTTCAAACCTTTCCTATTGGTTCTGTTCTGTTTTCCAACCTTTCTTCTTGGCTCTTTTTATATGTTTTAGGTGTGTTCTTGGTTAATGTATATTTCACATATGACCTATATAAGATTGTGCGCCACGGAGTGAAGTGGCAGTCTCCTGAGAACATACCGTGTGTACTTCTAGGACAACTGTACTAGCTGCAGCTAATAAAATCTGATCTTTTACGCCGACAGAGTGTCCCCGTGTCTCTGTTAGCTGAAGCAGGAGAACCCAGGAGATTAAGGCGTACCCTGCGCTGCCGGACCCAAAAGGTTCTGGTTCTTCAACCCCCAATGCCTACATGCACACCGCACGATACACCCTGAGAGAGGTTGGAAAGGGAGTTGAGCACATGTGCCCGGCCCTTTTTATGGGCAGGGTCATATGTGCTGTGACACGTGTGCTGGATGGGTGTGGTGTTAGTGTACACCAGCTGTGAGTGAGTGGCTGTGGCATGCTGACAACTAGACCTGTGAGCAGCAGATCCCTACAGGGAAGACCTGGGACATGCAGCGTTGTCATCCCCCCTGTAAGCGTAAGCGGAGTGGGCTGGCCTGGCGTATGCCAGTCCAGCGTAAGGGTTCGAACAATGGTCCCAGGGCTCTGGGCGTTGTTCCGTATGGGGCTGGACAAGGAAGTAACAAATGCGTGTGTCGCTGTTGTTGCGTCGGCGCCAACCTGGCAACATTCGGCAATGTGTCACCCTGTGACCCAAGTCCAATGACATGAGTCACATGGACGTAAGAGGAATTCACAGACCCTACATTCGTCCATACTACCACAAGTGAAAGACCATAGATACGGCACATCTGTGTGATTCGGAATGTTTAATGCACATTAAGTGGAGTGGTTGCATCTGGAGCAGTACAGGGCCATGCAAAGCCCACTTTACAATGTTGGCCCATGGAGGGCCAGCCAGTTCCTTCAGGAATGACAAGTCCAAAGGAAGAGTTCAGTCCGCAGTCTGTTAGCTGTGCCATTGGCCATCATACAGAATATGGCAGTCCATTGCAAGGTACAAGGTGAGTGTTGCAGAGTGTATCGGGGGACAGTGGAAGGTGATGATGCAGAGGGCAGAACTAAGCTGAAACTGGCCATATGGCGGAGATGAATGCCACAGTTTTCTCTGTACTAGTAAAGCGGTTTCATTCACATCTTCATCCTCTGCTATCTCATGTGTGAGTGGTGCTGCCCTTTCTCCAGCACTGTGTGGCAGTGACACCTCAGGGGCCGGAGGTGGAATGTCTGCCGCACTGTGTGGCACTGACACTTCAGGGGGCAGAGATGTGGATTTAGTGGTAGCAGCAGCATGCATCGGCACCAGGCCTTGTGGCAACAATGCCCTCGATGGCTTTGAGGTCATTGTGGAACCCAGCTACCTCTCTCTGGTTTGCAGCCGTGGCAGCTGCTCTTTCCGCTTTTGGCCTGCTCCATGGTCTCCATGAGCCTCCCCATGAGTCCCAACTCCCAGGCGAGCGAGCTGGAGCCACTCTGACTAGAGAGTTGTTCTTGTCTCAGAGCCAGGACTTTGGCGATGTCAGCCATGGTTCATTGGAGAGCATGGTGCGGACTGTGGATGTCCGTTAGGGACTGTGAGTGGTCCCTGATGTGACTTAGACACCCACGTATGGCATCTAGTTTGTCTGCCATGCGGTCGAAGCCCACCCGCACCTGTTCAGCCAGCTGCTCCTGGCATCCCAACACACGGTGTTGGAAGGCCATATGTTCTTCTTGGGGGTCCTGGGAGGTAGCCCTGGTGGTGGGTGCTGCCTGCTGTGTGGTCTGTGCAGGGGGTGGGGTGTCCCCTCTTCAGCTGGGCTGCCCTGCTTCTGGAGGTGGGCTGCGGAAAATGTCAATGAACTCTCGGAGGGCGTCGGAGTCAAAGCTGTGGTGGTCCTCTTCGTCATCAGAGAAGAGAGGTTCGGGCTGCTCTGCAGGAGGTGTTAATTGTCCCTCTGCAATGTGAAGGGGAGATGCAGTTTGACAATGTGCTCACATGTGTGTTGTCGGATTGTACATGTTCACATACCGACTGCATGACTGTGTACATCATGGCTGTTTTGGAGGGGCTGCCTATTTGCTGCAGGACAGTGGACAGTTCGACAACATTACAAATGTGTGTTTGCACTTGGGTACATTGTTCTCTTGGTAGAAATTGGAGTCTGGGGCATGGTTTGTCCGCAGATGTGCTCAGCTCAATTGTGCATGTGTGCCATTGTGCGCATCTCCCCCCGTCCCCCCAGTCCCTGGTTGTTACTCACCCTGTTGCTGTTGTGTCCGGTCCTGTTGAGCAGTATCCGGTCCCACCACTCCAGCCACCGTCTCCCCACTGATGACTGTGGACACCATTTCCTCAATGTTGTCCAGCTCCTCCTGTGGCGCAGGACTCCCAACTCCAGTCTGCATTGCTGCCTTCCGGTTGTTGGCGAGTTTCAGCTTTGTTTTGCGCTTGAAGTAATTCCAGTGCCTCTTGACCTCTCCCAATGTCCTCTTCAGCACTTCACCTTATCCACGATGGACTGCCATAGTCCATTTTTTGTTGCCAATGACTCAGTGGAGGTGACGTGGTGCAGTTCGGGTTCCTCAATTTCCCACTATTACCATGGACAGAGTGATTTCGCAGTCACACACACACACACACACATCACACGCTGGTGGGGCCCATAACACCAACTTTCATTCTATCAATCTATCCGCACCTACCCAGAAGGGGGAAATACATCGGTTCTGAACCACACTGCTTCATTGATGGGAACTTTATCGCTTTCCCTATTCTATCAAACCCTCGCTTTCTCTTCCCATTAAGAAATATATAGGTCAATGAATCATTTAGTTGGGATTAGCTTAATGACTCCTTAATTCTCCGAAATTAACCGATAATACATTTCAATGAAAGAACAACCCGACACATGAATTCAATTAATATTTCTTTATCTAAATCAAATGCAAGTTAAATACTGGTTAATAAATTTCATCTTTTGTCATATTTACCTAGCTAATTGTCGTTTTCTATGTCAGAATCTGGTCCTTAGTCAAATCGTGAAAGTTCTTGTTCTATCATGCAGAGTCACCGTCCTCTCCGTCAGCATAACATCAGGATACTGGCAATGACGTTCAAGAAGTCGTGCTAATACCGCTCTAGTCTACTATTATTTATACTAAAATTTACATTCCAAATGTTACAATAGTCACTTTCAGAGATTCTCATTGGACAATCGAAATACATTCTAATGCATTAGGAAACATTTGATGTCGTTCCCACATATTAAAGGTTCCAAACGAATGTATGGGAATATTAGCAATCCATAGTGCAGGTTGCAACAATTTCTGTTGAAGGGCTGGCCTTTCGCCCAGAGCAGCCTTGATGGGCACAGCGATGACAGTTCACCGGCAGGTCGCAGCTGCTGAAGTTTGCGCAGGCGCATTTCTCCTTTCCCTTCATTGATATTACTTCGTAAATGTCTGATTCAGTCGGCGGCCATTTTATAGCAGGCCCAAATGGTCAATTTAAGCAAAGAAACACAAAAAACGTCATTAATACATTTTAATGGTTAAACAGTGTTATTTCCCTTGCTGATACCCATATGTGTGTGCATTTATCTAGCCATAAGTAACGTTCAAAGCCATTAATACTCGTTTATTTAAGCATAATTCACGATAACATCACATAAGCAACGTTTATCCTATTAATATGCATACGAACTTTGTTTACATGTTATTTTAGCCATGCAAAGCAATCCCACATGTATTCTCTCGGTTAATAAGGGTGATTAGTTTTCCATACAACACACTGTTAATTATCAGGATTAATTATTAATCGTTTTAATACAAACATACATAAATGGATTGGGTACATAAAAGGAAAACATTTTACCCGCTCCATCAATCCCCCCTTTGGTGATTTTATCACCATAAAGCAAAACCTACAAAATTAAATTTATTTTCCCCTTTTACGGATATCCAAATGTTTTCTTGCTCAATTATAATTCTGTTTCCCCTTCATCTTCTCCTTTTCTTTTGTCATACATACTCTCCTTCCATTCTTCCAATTCTATTTCTTCAAAATCTCTTTCTTGTTTCTTTTCCTTCTTTTTGATAATTTCTCGTCTAATTTTCTTTTTATTTCTTTTATGTCTGCAACACATACATCCTAATCTAAGTATTAATAATATGAAAATTACACACGTTACTGGAAATTATATTTTCCCTAATATAGTACTACCTAATTTACCTAAGAAAGTCTTAATAGCAGCCATCTTATTACTAATTTTAGTCCAGATACTTTCAACCTCCAGTGGTACTATTTCATCATGCAATTCTGTAATATTTTTTATATAAACCTTTAGATCTTTGCTTTCATCAGGAATGTAAGTACAACAATGTTGAACTTTCAGTATTCCACAGACTCCACCCTCTTTCGCCAATAAGATATCAAGGGCAAGTCGATTTTTCATTATCTTTGCACGCATAGCAACCATT
Organism: Triturus cristatus; assembly: GCF_964204655.1. Taxonomy (NCBI): domain Eukaryota; kingdom Metazoa; phylum Chordata; class Amphibia; order Caudata; family Salamandridae; genus Triturus; species Triturus cristatus. The sequence goes on along the minus strand of NC_140582.1, from coordinate 566,800,852 downwards.
TCGGTGTTTACCAAAAGAAATCCACCAGCGGTGCTTGTTGACAAGCGATCCACTATTGTTGACAATTTCCGAATATTATTTGCATTCAAAGATATTCCCACTGCTGGTATCAAGGCTCCAAAAATGTCACCTACAATTTCTAACCAAGTTTCTCTTCTACTACGCATTAATAGGTTATTTTGTCCATTATTTTCTACTCTATCTATGTGAAAGATCTTTGGAAAGACCAGGCCAACATAACATGTGCCATACCAATGGTAGGGCAACCTGTAAGAAGCCTTGTTCTCACAAATGTAGTACAATCCAGGAAATACTGGATCCTCTCCGCCTCTAAATCCCCATCCGGATGCAATAAAATATGTATCATGACACTCACTAGTCCCTATATAATAATAATCATATTGGGATCTTTCCCTCATAATACATAATTTGCCTTTCTGTGGTGTATCTATAGCTATTGTTGGTCTAGCTTCACCTATCAGCTCCTTTTTCCCGTCTATGTCCCAAACATTTTCCCCTACTTCATGTCCTTCTGCCTTTTTATACATTCTCAATCTCCTTTCTTCAACCATGTCTAGAAATGTTTTATCTTCTCTCTTTAAACTGCAAGTTAAATTGTTTCTAAAAATATATTCTAAGGTTAGTTCTTTAGTTTCTATAAAAATCTCACCTAATACATTAGCAGTTTTAGCAGGATTCAATTCATTATTCATGTGCAATTGTCCAAGAATGTTATCTATATTTTTCCACTTGATAAAATATACTTGTTAAAACACTACATGTTATTCCATAAATTGCTGGGAGATGATGATAAGTCACTCCTTCTGAAACAGAGGCACGCAACTGCATACACACGTAGCAATCCCTTACGTCCATTGTTTTTACATATTCATACAATAATTTTGAAAACACATTGCTAGAAAAATCAGTTATAGACCTATCTTTGTGTATATGTTCAGTGCTTGTTTTAAAAGGAACTACCTTTTATGAACTCTGCACTACGTTAGTCATATTCTCTGTATGCCCTTCTAGTGTATCTCAGGTTACCTTGAAAGAGATCAATAGAGCGAGTACGCTCCAAAGAAGCATTAATAATCCTGTACAACAACAACACATTTTACACCATCTTCTCATAAAGGTACATCTACTCTTGTTATCGTCTATGTTAGCCATCTTGTTAAATTGACCGTGTCTTTTGACTTAGCCTCTTCTACTCCACTCCTTGTACTTTCACCTGAAAGAGCTAAGCACTTATCAGGTTATCCCAGTCCTTCAATTTCTCATTCAATCCTTTATATTTTCTACAAAGACCTTCTTGAAATTACTCAGTTTGGCATCTCATCGTTTTTCACTTCCTTCTCATCATCCACATACAGAAATTCCTGAATTTCCGCTTCTTTTCCAATATCGGATAGGATAACTCTCAGGATTTCCGCTGTTTCTTCTTCTTCTTCCACCACTTTCAGTAAAGTCTCCTCTGGATTTCCTTGACTATCTACCTCTTCTCCTTGTTCAGGTAGTGCCACATACGTCCATTCAGGTGACTTATACCTCTGGTTTGGTTTTCTTGATCGTTTGTTTTCTTCAGACACTTCTGTCTCTCCCTCTTTTTCTTTGTGCTGACTTGTCACTTCGTTCACTTGTTCAGCTTTCGAGGGTTCAACTCGTGTCAATCGATATCTCAGTCTCTTTATTTTGTTTGGCCAAAGGTCTCCTTTAGCATTTCTTCTTGGTTTGCCTTCTTTACTGTTTCTTTCCTCGATCCAAGTTCTCTTTCTCAGAACTCGACCCTCTGGTTCACTGTCTTCAGATTCTGTCTCGTTTGGCTTTTCTTTTCCACCAGTTTCTTTTTTCACCTCTTGTGTTTGCCCTACATCTGTCCCTCCTCGGGTCTCCGACACGCAATCTTTCTGCTTGCTGCTTGTCCCTTCACCTAACTCAGTGTTGGATGTCCCTACACCTCCTCGGGGGTTTTCCGCAGAAATCTGTCCCTCTCTCTCTATTTCTGTCCCTTCTTCTCCTTCAAGAATTATCTCAGGTGGAACTTCTCTTACTCTTTCATCTGGTGTGAATGTCACTTCTGTTGAAATGTTCTTTTCTTTTCTCTTCTTCTTCTTGCGCTCGCCACTGGCGTTTTGCTCGTCAACAGAATCTGAACTTGTATCTGAAATCTGCAATCTTTTCCTCAGGATTTCTTCTCTTGGAGTTGGAGCTAGTCTTGGCTCCTTCTCCCCCCTTTCGGGATTTTCTTTCGTCTTGAAATTCTCGTTGTCTGAGTCAGCACTCGATTCCGAATCATCAAAATATTCTTTTCCAATGCTGTCTGCTGGATTTGGAACTCTCAAAGTGTGACTTGCATGTATCCAATTTTTCAGTCCAGCACACTTCACAGCAGTTGTTGTGGTCAGGATAACTTGCCTTGGCCTTCCCCACCTTGGAACCAAGCAATTCCTTCTTCTGTGGACTTTTATTCTCACCCAGTCTCCTGGGCTCAGGTCATGGGCTGGTTTTCTTTCAAGGGTAGTGGCATCCGCTCCAACCTGGTGAAACACAGAATGGACTGCGTCAGCCAGGCCTTTACAGTAATCCAAAATCATGTCATCAGTTATTGTCATCAATTTGTTGACTGGAACAAATACGTGTCTCATGGCCCGTCCCATGATAATTTCGTGGGGACTCAAACCTGTAGTTCTGTCTGGAGAAGATCTGATCGTCATCAAGACTAGAGGCAAGACATCAGGCCATTTCATTCCTGTGGCTAAACACATTTTCCCTATTCTGTTTTTGATCGTACCATTCATTTGTTCAACCACACCAGAAGCCTCTGGTCGATAGGCACAATGTAGTTTTTGTTGTACACCCAATGCTTCACAAATCAATCTCATGATTTCATTGCAAAAGTGTCCTCCTCTGCCTGATTCAATGGTCACTGGGAACCCGAACCTTGGGATGAATTCTCTCAATAATAGCTTGGCCACTGTTATTCCATCATTTCTTCTTGTTGGGTATGCCTCCACCTACCTGGAGAACAGACAAACTATCACCAGAACATACCTTAACCTGTTATAAGGGGGCATTTCAATGAAATCTATCTGCATTCTGGTGGAAGGTCCTCCCTCTCGGCCTATTGTGCCTAGGCTCACCACTGTTTTCCTTCCAGGATTGTACTGCTGACATATCAGGCATCTTTGACAGAGACTCTCTGCTATCAACCTGAATTTTGCATTGTACCAGGTCTGCTTAAAGGCCCTTATCATGGCATCTCTCCCTAGATGTCCTTGGCCATGATACATCCGTGCCATGGTTGACATCATGCTATCAGGCATTACTGGTCTTCCATCCCGATAGACCCACACATGATCTTTCTCCCTTGGTGCACAACCTGCTTTTACCCACTGTTTCATTTCTTCATCTCCTGCTTCATCCTGCAACTGCCTCACTTCTTCCCATGTTCCCACAACATTAGTAAACATTATGGAGCAAGAAAACATTTCCTTTTCCTTAGCCCTATTGATTGAATACTGATTTCGGGCACAATACTGGGCCATGTCATTTACATATCGGTTCCCGGTAGTGATGTAATCACTACCTTGACTATGAGCAGCACATTTTACAACTGCCAGTTCTTTGGGCAACTGTATTGCTTCAAGCAATTTTCCAACCCCTTCTGCATTCTTTATAGGAGTTCCACTTGAGGTCAGGAAACCTCTCTGTAGCCAAAGTTGGCCAAAGTCATGGACAACTCCAAAGCCGTACTGGCTGTCAGTTATCACAGTCACTCTCACATTCTTCCCAATTTTGCATGCCCTTGTCAATGCCACTAGTTCTGCTACTTGAGCGGATTTAACTCCTTTCAAGTGTGATGCTTCTACGACTGCTGCAACTGTGCATATAGCATATGCTGCACTCAACAATCGTTCATCCGTTCTCAAACAAGATCCATCCACAAACAACACATAATCACTTTCTGGCAATGGTCAATCTTTTATGTCTGGTCTGGGTTTCGTGCAAAAATCAAGCACATCCAAGCAATCATGATCAACATCATCTCTTACCTCCACTCTCTCTGCATCTGGCAATAGTGTGGCTGGATTTACATTCACACATCTTTCCAAACTCACATTGGTTGCACCTAGAATGACCTTCTCATACTTAGTCAGCCGACTATGTGACATGAACTGTGTTCGGCTCCTTGATAAAAGGATTGCCACATCATGAGGTACAAACACTCTTACTGGATATCCCATCACAATTCCCTCACTTTGCTCTAGGCTTTGGCATGTAGCAGTCACTGCTTTCAGACATCCTGGCAAACCTACAGCCACTGGATCTAGCATTGACGAGAAATATGCAACTGGTCTCCTTAATCTTCCATGTTTCTGTATTAACACTGAGAGTGCACATCCGTTTCTCTCACTGCAGTACAACTCAAACTCTTTCTCATAGTCTGGCATACCCAGAGCTGGGGCTTCACAAAGGCTGTCCTTTAATTGTCTAAATGCTGCCAATTCTTCTTTGTTCAATTCAAGGGGGTCTTTAACCTTACTTTTTGTCAACCTTACCAATGATTTGGCAATCAGGGAAAAGTTACTTATCCACTGATGACAGTAACCAACCATCCCTAGGAACATTCTCACTTCTCTTTGTGTCATTGGGGCTCTCATTCCTCTGATGATTCGGATTCTGTCTATTGTTACTTTTCTCAGCCCTTTTTCAATGTTATGTCCTAGGTATTGTACTTCCTTTTTACAGAATTGCAATTTTGTCGGAGATACCTTTAGTCCTCCATCTGCCAAATGATTCAGCAAAGCTATTGTGTCTGTCTCACAAGCTTCACGTGTTTTCGATGCCACCAGTAGGTCATCGATACACTGGACCAAAACTGAACTTTCAGGCATTGTTAGACTTTCCAGAGATTTCTTCAGCAACTGATTGAATATTGAGGGGCTCTCTGTGTACCCCTGTGGGATTCGGCACCAGGCCAAAATACGCTCTCCAAACCGAAATGCAAAAATCGGCTGGCTGTCATGATGCAACGGAATGGAAAAGAAAGCATGACACAAATCAATTACTGTGTACCATTCTGCATCATGGGGAATCTGATACAAAATCACTGATGGATTTGGAACAATGGGACAACATGACACAACAATTTTGTTAATCTTTCTCAAATCCTGCACTATTCTGAACTTTCCATTAGGCTTCTTCAGTCCCATTATAGGTGAGTTACATGGACTGCTCATTATTTCCCTCAAAACTCCTTGTTGAATCATTTTCTCAATTAAAGGTGTCACTCCTTCAATTATTTCAGGTGTCAGTCTGTATTGTGGAATGTTTGGATAAACTACTCCTTCTTTTAATGTAATTTTTACTGGATCTATATTTCTCATAAGGCCTACATCTTCTCCAGTAAAATCCCAGACTCCTGCTTTCACAGACTGTTTCAATTCTTTTGGTAATTCATCAGGCTGGAATACTGCATAAGTCCCTGTAATTCCATTCTCTTGATTAGCTATTGTCATTTTATACAGTACATCCTCATCTGGTGTCTCAAACGCTATTCCATCTGGGGTACAGAATATAGTGCAATTCATCTTGCACAGAAGATCCCTTCCTAGCAAATTCACAGGACTGGTGTCACACACCACAAATCGGTGCATGTCTGTGAATTTCCCTATTTTAACCTTAACGGGTTCTGTAAGGTATGTCCTAATCTGGGTGTTTGACACACCAACTACTTGGATTGTTTCATCCGAAAGAGGAAGATTCTTTACATCTGCTGACCTGACAGTTGATCGCGTAGCTCCAGTGTCTACTAGAAAAGTAATGTTTTCATCATTAACTTTCCCATCCACAAATGGTCCTGTCTGATCTATTTCTAGTGTTGCGCCAAGCACGCACTCTTCTTCCTCCCTTCGGCACCGTCAATAATTCTCCTCTGAATCACTCTCGTCATTTCGCAGCCAATATTGTGAAACAGCGCTTGCGCGTTGCGGTTTGTTTACCTGTTCTTCATTGTAGAATCCCACTTCTTTGCTATATTTCTGGGTATTTCTGCTTTGCGGTAATGGTGGTTTTGGCACCTGATTCTGTGGATTAACAGTCTTCTGCTGTTGCTGCGGTTGGCCACTCACCTCACACTGCACCTGTGGATTCAATGATGGATTTTCATTATTAGTACTTGGTGGATATTTACACTCGGATTTCCAGTGCCCTAACCTTCTGCAATTGTGGCATAGAAACTTCTTTTTAGCTTCATCTATATTACCTTTCCCCTTTCCTGGGCCAAATCTCGGTTTGATTCCTGGGTTATTGGCTTGTTCGACTAACTGAGCTTCCTGTCTTTCTGCAACTTTCACTTGTGCCCACATTGCCTTTTCCTTTAGTTTTCGCTGCTTTGCCTCAATCTCATCACTAAAGTATTTGGCATGTCTCAGGATTTCATCAATTTTCTTGCTTTTCCAATCAACTGTGTGCTGCTTTATCATTTCACTAATTTTGGGACGTAAACCATACACAAATCTGTACACAAAATGACTCAGATCCTTTTCACCAAGATTCTCATCTCCACTAAACTGCTTGAAGGCTAGTATTAGTCTTTCATAGTAAGCATGAACTGATTCTTTTACTTCCTGATGTGTTTGATCTATTTTTACCCAATCTGTTTCTTTGGGAGGCACTTTGTTTTTCAAAAATACCATAACTTGTTCATATTTCTTCATTACCTCGGGGTCTGGTGCTCCTGTTTTGGGATCTCTCGGGTATTCTTTAGCTGGCCAATCTATGACTATTTTGCATTCTGCCCATAAGTCTGCTGGCACTATTATGTCAAATAAACTATTTAGATCAATCCACAGTACCTTTGACAGCTTAACAAATCTGTCCACCTGTCTGTACCACTCGACAGGCTTTTCTCGCAATCGAGGGAAGTCATTTGTAAATGACAAAATGTCCTGTCTTGTCCATGGGACATGCACATATCCTCCTCCTGGAATCTCTCTCATGGGAAACTCTGTCACTACCTTCTCTTTTTCTCTCACAGGAAATGCTGGGAAAGTATTGTCTGAGGTATCATCTCGCTTTCTATACCACCTACTTTTCCATTTGTCCACATCTCCCCATTTCCTTAACAATGTGATTATGTCCTTAATCTGCCCTATTCGTCCTGCAGTGTTCAGATTTTCAATATCTTTTTCCGTGAAATCCACTCGGTTAGGCTTTTGTAAAGCTTTCACCTTATCCATGTCAATTCCCATTTCACTTGCTATTTCTTCTAACCTGTCATGTAAATTCTTTGCTCTCCAAGTTTTGGAGAGGTGTGGCTCACTGGTTAGAGGCGGCAGACCCGTAAGCAAAGAATCGGCCAGGGACCAGGGTTCAATTCCCGACGCGGCAGGGTCATGGACCAGGGTCAAAACGGACTCAATAATTCTCGCCTCGGTACCTACTCTAACCAGGAACACACTCGGTAACTCTGGGCATTAAGCTTGCCTCATCTCTACAACGGCCCCCCACAGATGCCGGGGATGCCTGGTTTCACCTTGGAGATACCCAGAAAGGGACCATCTCACAGGGATGGCCAGGACGGGTTCCCCAGTGGTCTACAGCGCAGGGACGCCCCGTTGCTGGGGCAGCTGTGCGCTTTACAAGTCTACAACATTTACATTTATTTACATTTACAGTGACACTCTTGCATAAAAACAACAGCTCCTCATCCTGGTAATTTTTCAGCTTTTCTGTGGGGATTGTCCCTACTATTAATTCTTCTAACACCATGCATAATTTCGCCACAACAATTGTTTGGGATTCTTTCTCTTTTCCTTGCAAGCCCTTCAGCCATTCGCTCAATTCATCTGTAGTTATACCTACTGATTTTTCTACATTCCCTGGTTCTGTCATTCATTGTGGTTCTAATATTGGTCCTCCTACTATTCTGTTTCTTTCTACAGAATCATGACTATAAAACGGGTTATTTCACACATTTAGTTCACCTTCACTCATTGTGTGTCTCCATGGATTCTCCCTTGCTCTCATTAGGGGTTGTTCCACCTGTCTATTGCTTACATACGGAACTGTAAGACCATGCTCGCTTTCTTTCTGCTTTTCAAAAATGGGCATAACCGGACCTATGGTTACAGGGACTGTAACTGCTTCTAGATTTTTGGTCAATTCTCTTATTTTCTCTGTTAGTTCTAACGTGGTTTTTGCCAATTCCCTGGAATTTTCACTCTCAGCCTTATTTTCCATCTCTCTTTCCCTAAGAGAATTCCTTCTCTTCACCTCTGGAGTCATAACCTCTGTTTTGATGATTCGCAGGGTTTCCTTCACTGGAGTACCTGAGGTTAATATCTCTGATTCCTGTCTGTACGGTGGTGGGTTTTTGTAAACCATATCATCTAGGACATCATCCTCTGATTCATTTGCTCCATACCTTCTAGGTTCTACATTATGTCTTTTCTCTATACATTTCCTTCCTTCATCTTCTTCTGCAGCTCTTACGGGAAACAGTCCTTCAGTCATACTTGCGTCTTGCCACCTTCTCATTCGATCACAATGGGTTTCACAATCATTTGGTCGTCCGAACATATATCTATATCTACTGCCGTTTCTCTGTTTTTCTCGCTCATGCATCTCATCTTCCCACTCAGTCAAAGCCTCAAAATGTGTCGGTCTAGGCCGTGGATCTAAGCTCATCATTCTTTCCCGCAAATTCCTTGAAATTGCCAATTTAAACGAACCACTTTCTGGGAACGCTAAAACTCCGTCTTCCTTTGTGTACTTTGCCCAATTGTCTAACCAAATGCAAGTATGGTATCCATATTTCGCAACCATGACGGATGCGGGGGTTTTTGTCAGAGGAAGTAACTGTCCTTCCCTAGTCACAATCTCTTTGTCTTTCACAAACCATCCTTTTATTTTACTAAACAAGGATTTTTTCTTCTTCTCGCCTGAATGATAATACATTTTCCTTTCTCCCGTGAACCCTTAGTCCAATAGCAACGCGACTCTCACTAACACACCAATCCTGGCGCGTCTACGTCACTGTCACAATCCTCAAATCCCAGCGCGACTCACACTAACGCACCAATCCTGGAGCATCTACATCACCCTGTACTTCTCCAATCCTAGTGCGGCTTTACACTATCGTACCAATCCAGTCACTTCTGACAGCTGTCCAATCCCAGCGCGGTCTTCCTGACGTCAGCAGTCGCTGCGGCAGCTCCTGCACCTGACTCCTGTCTCCAGTCTACCCCTCCTTTACAAGACTACTCGGTAGACTTTTTTTCAATTTTACAACACTGTTAGTTACAACATATAAACATCTCCATTGTCTGCTTCGCTAACCACAGAATAGCAATAGACTTTTCTCACGAGAATCCTGTTTTTCCCGAGAGCAGCGCTTACCTCTGCCCTACCACAGAATCGTTACTTCCGTTGATAAAGTAGCACATCCCTCTACTTCACCCTTCTATCAAGCATCAATTAACTGTTTCTCCAGAATTAAGACACATAGTTGGAAACGCAACGCTCCTGAGAAATAAGACCAGAGTTTCACAATTAACCCGAATGCTATTTCATTCACGCACTTTCACACAAGAAAATGTAGTACATTCACACAGAATCCTGTCTTTTCCGAGAACAGCGAACAGTCTGTCCTACTACAGAATTATGACATACGTTAACAAAGCAGCGCTTACCTCTACTTTGTCCTTCTAACAAGCTCAGAGAACACCTGCTACCTTTTCAGTGATAAGCGTTATTGGTATGCCAATTGGTTTCCTGGTACTTAAAGACCAAAATTTCACAGGTACCCTTCGCTATCATTCACACTTCTCTCACACAGAGAATATCACTAATGGCAACACACAGCGATGCTACCGAATCGAACCCAGACAATGCGCCATGCAACTCCAGTTGTCACACGATTTTCCCGTGTACCTACGGGCAACCACAATCCCGTCTTTCCCGAGAGCAGCGCTTACCTCTGCTCTGCTACGGAACTGTTACCAATTCCAGACTTCCTACATCCCAGAAGTCGTGCAGACAACATAAAACTCAATACAACTTCAACATATAGTGTTAGTACATATATCAATACCAATCAATAATCGATAAGCTATATACATGCCAATAATCATTAAACCAAAACAATAAAAACCATCTCTAGCTACCAGAAAAACTGGTGCCGTTCGGGTTCCTCAATTTCCCCTATTACCACGGATAGAGTGATTTTGCAGTCACACACACACACACACATCACACGCTGGTGGGGCCCATAACACAAACTTTCGTTCTATCAATCTATCCGCACCTACCCAGAAGGGGGAAAAACATCGGTTCCGAACCACACTGCTTCATTGATGGGAACTTTATCGCTTTCCCTATTCTATCAAACCCTCGCTTTCTCTTCCCATCAAGAAATATATAGGTCAATGAATCATTTAGTTGGGATTAGCTTAATGACTCCTTAAGTCTCCGAAATTAACCGATAATACATTTCAATGAAAGAACAACCCGACACATGAATTCAATTAATATTTCTTTATCTAAATCAAAAGCAAGTTAAATCCTGGTTAATAAATTTCATCTTTTGTCATATTTACCTATTCTGGCTAATTGTTGTTTTCTATGTCAGAATCTGGTCCTTAGTCAAATCGTCAAAGTTCTTGTTCTATCATGCAGAGTCACCGTCCTCTCCGTCAGCATAACATCAGGATACTGGCAATGACGTTCAAGAAGTCGCGCTAATACCTCTCTAGTCTACTATTATTTATACTAAAATTTACATTCCAAATGTTACCATAGTCATTTTCAGAGATTCTCATTGGACAATCGAAATACATTCTAATGCATTAGGAAACATTCAATGTTGTTCCCACATATTAAAAGTTCCAAACGAATGTATGGGAATATTAGCAATCCATAGTGCAGGTTGCAACCATTTCTGTTGAAGGGCTGGCCTTTCGCCCAGAGCAGCCTTGATGGGCACAGCGATGACAGTTCACCGGCAGGTCGCAGCTGCTGAAGTTTGCGCAGGCGCATTTCTCCTTTCCCTTCATTGATATTACTTCGTAAATGTCTGATTCAGTCGGAAGCCATTTTATAGCAGGCCCAAATGGTCAACTTAAGCAAAGAAACACAAACAACTTCATTAATACATTGAAATGGTTAAACTTTGTTATTTCCCTTGCTGATACCCATATGTGTGTGCATTTATCTAGCCATAAGCAACGTTCAAAGCCATTGTTGCAGGGATTCTGCTTATACACAGAACTATGCGTAGAACCCCAGGACCTCAGTGAATTGTGGTGTACCAGAAACTCACCTCAGAACCCAGAACCCAGTATCCGGCTAGCATAAGTGTCCCATTCGTTATCCGAGATTTGGCTCGGCGATCCCAATGAAAAGACAACCCAGAACAAGCTACTCAGTGTACTCTCAGGAATGGTGGGAATCGGAAATACCTGTTCGTATATTATTCTCACATCAGTCCACAACAAGAATCAAATGAGACACGGTGAAAATAAAAAGAGTTTATTTTATAGACCACGTGTCCTCAGATGCAGTACTTTGGCTAATACAAGCAGACAAATGATTATAATTAAAACCATCAGCATCGTTACAATACCATAGAATATAAAAGGAGTGATCATGTTATAATGACAGTGGATACTACCACCTTCCCTTTACTAAGAAACTAATATTATTATTATGCTAATAGAAGGTCTCTTAGGCTTGAATGGGGGACCCCATACCTCAAAGATCAGCTTAGTGAAATCACATCACAGGAGCATCAGGAGTCTTCTCGCAGGAAGGCTCCTCTTCGGTCTGAATATTAAACATGATGTCTGCAATATTAAAAGCACCAACTTTCAGGTATTTGCAGCTGCCTGTGTGTTATGGCTAAATAGTGGGTCGATCAACCTAGAGTGGAAAACATGCATTGTCTAACAACCCAGACTGTTTGTCACACCATGTACAGACCAAGGTCGCTGCGCAGAGCTCGGGATGGCAACAACAGATTGCTCTCATGTGAGGCAAAGCGCGAGTCAGCAGTTTGTTTTAAACAATAACATGTAGACGCAGTGTCGTGTGCAAAAGCAGCAAGATGGCTTTCTAACATCTAACGTGGTTATGCTAACTTAACAATGTATGTACGTATTAAGGGAGTCCTTACTACATGCCCCCTTGATCGAAGCACTAACCAGTAGGCAAGAAAAGAGAGAACGCAGAGTTCAGATGCGACAGAGCAGAACAAGGCGTATTCAATTTAAAAAACAAGTTTCAGTTCAGGCAAAGTCCGAAAATGAAAAACGAAAAGGGGAGAGAAAAAAATAAAAAACCTCAAACGTGTAGTGGGGGAAAAAAAATGAAAAAACGCTGCGCCGGGCAGCCGTCCAAGGGCACAGGTAACGTTCAAGACATGGCAGTAAAAACATAGTGGACGACAGTTCACTCAATCCATGAACGTATATGCAGCATACGTGGCAACTGCTTCCAACAGGAAATTGTTTGCAGAGCCACTAAAAGTTTCAGCCATCCAGTTAATCAAAGAAAAGGAACATACATGTTCTCCAATAAGCGGAGCCTCTAGCACGATCAGAGGGCAACCGACGTGTTCCTCCAGATAGCTCATATTCAAGAAGTCATAGGCAGCCCTTGCGATGTCCCAATTACCCAGGATTCCATGCGCCGCACCACAGGCCATAATCCGAACACCAGAACAGGCAAACTCGTGAGACACTAAGGGCCTCATCAGTCGATCATAATCCGGCACCGGAGACACCGTGTTGGTTAAGCACAAATCCAGAGGCCATTCAAAGGGACAATCTAGGCAGTGAAAGACAGGTTGCACGCAGGTGAAGTAGGAATACCGGAAGGATAATCCATACGCCAGGCTTAAAGTCGCCAATGGCAGCGTACCATAAAAGTCAAGCATCCTGTCACGAAGAAGATGCAGACGGGACAGGCGGTCGTGTGGCACAGAAAGAGCAGCCATTCCGCAGTATGAAAAGTAAAAGGAGCACACCTGCCACCAGCGCCAGAATCAGCGGGACACCTCCAAAGACGCTCGAGAAAATAGAATGAAAAAATGCCGGAATCACACCAAAAATAGTTTGGAAGGAGGTCACGAGGCCCGAGCCCATAAGTTTAAAAAAATGAGCCAGGCCGGTTGTGGATGAGGCATTGAAAATTGTTTGGATCAAAGCTCCAAAATGCAGGGGGAGGTCAGTATTTAAAAGCGCCTGTACCTCAGTGCGCGTATTTGCCACATGAAGGACAAATGTTTCACGGGAGGAAGTCAATGGCACCTCCTTTTGGGACAATAGAGCTCTTATTCTGCTCATCTTGTTGAACTCTGCTTTCAAGGTCGGAATTGAAGGCCAGATAGAAACATCCAGCCGTCCATGCGGGGGTGGGAATAGAACATTATTACAGCAGACTACTCTCTGCGATACAGTTACTATATATGGGATCCCCACTAACATCCCGCAGCAAGCTTCATTATTCAAAATTAAATAACTACCGTTTGCAAGCAGCGTGAAAGATGGTGTAATCACTGGCACCGGGATACCCTTGAGAACGCAGGCCAAATTCGGGGCGTGTACATTGCATGCACCGTGTAACTGAATGTGCCTACAAACTACAGAATGATCCGGTGTCGAGGTACACTCCTCACCTTTCAGATAAACCTCAGTACCGTCTCTTGTACATCTGTACGTAAAAGGGAGGGACCAAACCTCATGTATGAAAGCGGTACCCAGCTGTTCATATCTACCCAGAGCATAGTATTTCATACAGGACGTAAACTTGAAAAGCGCAAACGGGAGAGTGATCAACCCATGTGCTAACCACACGGCTGAATTCAATTCCGCCACAGAGAAAGGTAACGGCTCCAACTTTGCAATATGTAACAATGAATATGTAGCATCTTTCATGGACATGAACTGCTGCTTAACAGTAAGGTTAAAAGGAAGGAATAATGACGTTGTATTCATATAGTCCCAGGGGACCTTCCCTGCCTTTAACGTTTGTAAAGTCCATGCAAACTGCATAACAGAACGCAATTGGTTTTGACCATGATACAATACAGACACATCATCATGTACAATATCAACAATTGAAGAAACAATATTGTCTAATGTATAAATTCTAGAAGAAAGAGTGTTAATGCTGTTATCAATAACTGCCAATACCTTTTCCATATTGGCTTGATCAATAGCTCTCAATCTGGAAGCCGCCTCAATTTGCGACAATTTCCATACTTCGTTGTAAATAGCATATGCCCACCTTTTCGATCTGCCACCCACAGGACCTTTAACAAAATCATTCAAATCTATTTTGTCATGTAATCTTGATAAATGAACTTTGACAGATGCCAAGGTGGAATGTCGCAGCCAGGACTGACATAATTTCCCTACAGAGTAGGTAGTTACTGTATGAGATGACTCAAACCGAGGGTCTATGCGTTGTTGAGTATACCCCGGTTTCAGACCCAGAAAACGACGTTGACAGGCATCGGAACTGCTTTGCCAAATCAACCATCCCTCACTACTAAATTTCGAAATATTGAAGGATGCATTAGAAACCAATGACTGCAAAGCAGGAAGGGACAGATCTGTGTGGTTATCCCAATTGGGGTAAGCGCCCAGATCTGGCACAGAAGGGGAATTTAGTTTTTTAGAAGTGGCCAATCCGAAACAGGTGGTCTGGAAGATGGTTGAATTCAAAAACAACATATGATTTGGTACGAGACAGGCACGATGTAAAGCTTCAGTTCCCTGAACCTGCCACGGTTTGGAACCCCAAACCGACTTAAGATCAATAGTAGCCTTCCATAGATCATAACCTTTGATTGACAACTCATCCATAAAGGACTTAGAATAAAGTAATTTGGTGTGTGTCAGTCTAACCTTCGAGGCAGACTCAGGCATAACTTTAAAATAAAAGGATGCCGGGTCGGAAACACTGAAATCAGTAAAATAAGTATACTTATCAACTAATGTAGGTGAACTGCCGAAAGAGGGGGTGGGACAGTGTTCCCATTGGGTAAAATTTACAAAATTTCTAAATGTATTCGCCTTATGCAGGAAGTGATTGCCATAATGCTGAAAACAATACTGTTCCGCATGGTTAGCCGCATTTTCATATAAATCTTCAGCATCAAAAGCGGCATAATATTTCAAATCTGAAAACAGTGCTTCAATGGCGTGAACATCCCAATCATCAGAACGTATGTTCTGCTTAACCACATCACCCATAGAAACACGAAATACATTAGGTACATTGATGACCTCTGTAGGCCCATGAATTTGGAATTTAACAGCATCCCACGCGATTCCATCCAAAACGGGCCAGGCAGTAATATTCACAAAAGTCTGGTCCCTTTTCATGATGTGGGACGAGGAGTGGGGGGCCAAAGTTCCATCGATAAGTCTAATTGTTGATCTCTCTTTGAGATAGTGACCATCCACCAGACGGAAAAACACTATCACAAATCCAATGGACATAAACAAAAAAATACTGAAGAGCAACAGCCAAATGTATGTCCAAGGGGTAACCAAAAAATGTCTTTTAAACCAGCTTGCAAAAATAGCAATGTTCGAAGGGGGGGTGGAGGGCAATGAGTTAGTGTCAAAGGAGAAACGGGACTGGTCAACCGCCGTAGATTGTAACACAGGCGAGTGACCATTTGTAGGATAAGCATACTCAGTCTCGTCGGGCAGACCACCAGCCGGTGGTATTAACAAGGGATCAGTAACTGACTGCATCTCGATGGCAACATCAGACAAGGTGTTAGAAGCAGGAACCAACATTGAATTTCTTTGCATCGTCTGGCATGAAACTGCTGGAGTCAGACTAAGAAGTATCGGCCACTCGCTGAAGTTTGACATTGTCAATAGAGATGTACCTGTTTTCTTTTCGACCAGGAAGTGGAGGTAAAATGACTGTTCTTGTACCCTGCACTCCAAGCACTGGAACCGGTGCACGATAAGAGGGGCCAAACTCCTTCTTGTTCTCCATCTTCTCACGGACCAGGTCTCCAACTCGGGGTAGCCAGCCGACTACCGGAATCTGAACCTCAGCTTCAGACGTGGAGGGCAAGTGTTCCTTCGAAAGAGTGTCTCTGGCTTCTTGTAGAGTCTGCAAAACAGCACAGTGATCATCTACGTCAAAGGGTGCGGTTGACGCCGCCATGTCTAGACCATCAAGGTCTGGAACAAACATTCTGATTCCGAAGAGCATCATGTACGTGGTCCGCCCACCCAGAGACCTTCTAGGGAGATTATTAAGTGCACGTTGGACGTTATACAAATGGGCTAGCCAGTTCCGGCCTGTGCCTAAAACACGTGCTGTCAAAGATTGCTTTAAGTCACGGTTCATTCGCTCCACCACACTATTACCCTCAGGTCGGTAGGGGGACGAAAATTTGACTTGGACCCCCAAATTTCTCATAGCCTCCTTGTAAGCCTTAGAGGCGAACGCAGGGCCCTGATCAGAATGGAAGGTACCACACGCAAAAGTTCCCACAAAGACACGCAAATCCCTGATGACAGTCCGCGAGTCAGCACTCCTTTGTGGCCATACCCAGAGAAAACGAGTGCACGAATCCACTGCAACCAAGATATACTTGTACACAGTATCAGAAGAAAAAGAACCGCAGTGATCTAAATAAACACAACCAAATGGCTTATTAGATATGTACAACTGTGTTTGTGGTGGGCGCGCAACAGTAGAAGGTTTAATCTGTTGGCAAATGTCACAATCAAGAACATAAGCGCGCGCTTGTTTATATAAACCAAACCACCAGTAACGTTGTTGTAACAGAGATATAGTAGCGGACACGCCGGCGTGGGCTGACGCCAACCCCTCGTGCGCTGCTAGTATCAGAGCTGGTCTGCAGTCCGCGTTAGGAATAATTCTGTCACCAACATCGTTAATCCTCACTAACGGGACGTTATCAGGACTTAAATGATAAAAATAACGAGAAGGAAAACCCTTCGGGTAATCACTTCCCTTCTCTGTAGCAGCAATAGCTGCCAAGATGTCATCATCA
Organism: Triturus cristatus; assembly: GCF_964204655.1. Taxonomy (NCBI): domain Eukaryota; kingdom Metazoa; phylum Chordata; class Amphibia; order Caudata; family Salamandridae; genus Triturus; species Triturus cristatus. Next base: position 566,783,793 of record NC_140582.1, on the reverse strand, counting down.
ATCTTACTTTTGGATCTTGTAACTGCTGCCACTAAGTATGTAGCCACTGTGATTTTTGCTGCCTCGTCAGCCAAGCTGTTACCGACAGCATGGACACCAAGTCGTTGGTGACCAAGAGTGTGAATAACATTCACAAGAGGGAGACGTTCTTTAAAGTCTGCCACTCGAACCCAAAGCAGTTTATGCTTAATTGTGCTACCTTTGGTATCTCGATAATCGTTTTGAGACCAGAAGTGTAAGTTGTCATTGTAGGACTGGACACAATAAAAGGAGTCACTTACTATAAGAGTCGTGACTCGGGGATCAGCAAACTCCAGTGCAAGCACCAGAGCCCGAAGCTCCGCCAATTGCGCGGTACAATCACCCAATGACTGCGTATGCACTGCATCGGATTGGAATTCACCATTTCCGAATGTACCCACGACAATTGCGCAAGCCGCAGAATAGGCGTGCTTTGATCCAATCGCGGGCTGCGCCGAGCCGTCAGTGTATATGACACAATGGTATTCTTCGAGCGGGCGCAAAGACAGAGGAGCTGGATGAACGAATTCATACTGCAAGTACTCCTGAGTCTGTAATGAGGCGTCAAAGATATAAGTGACATCTGGTGATGTCAGAGTTGTGGCCCATTGTATCCACCGTGGATGCAAAGCTTTAGAATTTGGTACACTTGCTTTAGTCACTGCCTCTAGGGCAGGATACGGTGTTACAACCAGAATCTGTTTTCCATGCGACAGTGCGCGTTCCTTAAGGATCGCCATCTGTACTGCCGTCAGAACTTTCTCGACTGTGGAAAAACGTAATTCAGCAGAGGTGTACAAGTGTGATTTGTACGCAATGGGGACTGTATCGCCCTCATTAAACGTCAAATACGTGAAACCCACGGCGCCTGTTACTATTCTTATCACCAGGTTAGTGCGGTTATCACGCGTCAGCAAGTACTGTGAAGCAAGAAGATCAGCCTGTAAAGACTGTAGAATAGCAGAATGTTCTAGCTCCCAGCTAGACTTCGAAAAAGAAGGTTGTACCAAGGCGTAAAGCGGCTTGATATGCTGGGCATAATCAGGAATATACGTACGACCGAAATTCAGAAAGCCCAGCAAAGATTGTAATTTTTTCAGTGTTGTAGGAGCACGCAGGCATGCGCACTTCTCCAGAAAGTGAGGAGCTAGTCCCTTATCTTCATTGTTGAGCTCGTAGCCCAAAAACAACACTGTATATTCTGCAATGTGAGACTTCGCAAAATTAAATTTGTAGCCATAGTCTGCAAAACTCACTATAATATTGTCGACTCGAGACAGATGTGGCATCAGCTCATCATCCGTGAGGTAGATATCGTCAACATAGGAGTATGCGTCGGGGTCTATTCTTTCTAAGAGAGAAACCACGCGAGCGGAAAAGACGCCAGGGCTATGTTTGTAGCCCATGGCCAATCTCGTAAAATGTTTCTGTTTGCCGCCCGAAGTAAACGCCGTCCACTGGCTACTCAGTGTGGACAGGTTATGGCTAAAAAAGCCATTGGAAATGTCAAGTGTCGTTTTAAATCTCTTACGCACGAGACTGTCGACCAGAGCCGAGCTGTGAGTATTTTGTACCGCGCAGGTCCGGCAATGTGAATTTAGGTGCCGGTAATCCAAAACTAAACGGTACGAGCCGTCAGGCTTCGTTACAGTGAATAAAGGGTTATTCATAGGGGACACACAAGTTTCGATAACACCCTGATATTCCAATTGTTCAAGGATCGCCGCGACGTGCGGTCTAGCTTCACGACGCATGGGATATTGGGGTGGAGGCTGGGGCATAGACCGTAATGGAATCTCATGGCAGGGGGACAACCGGTCCCATCCCACCTGAGTACGATACACCGCCGGCGCAAACGCCAGCGCCCACTCCTCAGCGTACACTTCAGCCTGGTCCTTAGGCACTGTGTGCGCAAAGGACGGGAGGATTACCTCCTCCCCTCTAGGAGCTTCTAAAATGAAAGCTGGGGGCCAATCTGCCTCCGCTAGGAGGATATCATAGGTGGTAGTCAGATTATCCCAAAAAATCCCCTTTATTGTACGTTGTATGTCACCCTCAATTAGTAAGACTATTTCATAAAGTCTGTCAGGGGGAGCCACTCTGGTGTCAGCTGTTTCAACAGTAACCAATATATCAGTTGCTGTCGCCGCCAGAAATGGACGCAGAGCTTGACGGACTATGGTAATTTCCGCTGCGCTGTCCAGTAGCGTCAGCGCCCATGTCCGGTTCCGAAGCTGTGTCCGCACTATCTGAGGCATACCTTGTCGTCAGAGCAGCCACTTTCTTCTTCTGAAACGGGGGTTTTTGTCGTGCAAATTCGTCCTGCTTGCCTTTACCCTCAGTCTGCCGGGGCTGGTCACGTGTTTGTGGAGCACCCCGACCTTTGCCACCGCCTCCGCCACCGGACTGTGAAGCCAATGTTTCCTGTGAAGAACGAGGAGAACGTTGTTCAGAAACCTGAAACCTATCAGGAGACTTAATAGTAGCACGATCTCGCAGATCATAAGTGCGTTCACTACCTGACTGAACGGGAGAGGCAGGCCGAGAGCCCTGTTTCTGCTGCTGCTTTCCCTGTTGTTTTGACCGCCAATTTTGTTTCGGAAAGTTTGGACGGTCATCCTTACCAGAGGCTTCCGCCTTACCCTGCTGCTTAATCTCGGGAGTTTTGACCACAGGTTTAACTCCTAAAGAGCTACGACCCAAATCTCTGTACGCAGACGAGATTATTTTCGCAAATTCCCGCGGCTTATCCTCATCAGCAACCTTCTCCAGTTCATTACGAACTTGGAACTGCATAGCATCACCCTTAAGGTTACACATCATCATGGAAGCCACCAGGTCAAACTGTCCGAGGAGCCACATTCCTAATTCTACCGCAGACTCCGCACCGTGGTTATCTTGAACACGCTTAATAACGGAGGGTAGTACCGACATAGACGGAGTGCCAAAGCACTGCGAGTACGTCGCCGCAAAGACCTTGCCCCAGTTTACACAATCATCAATGTCGGGGACCAAGTCTTTAGGCAAACTAATGGTAAGGATCCTGTGTTTCTCCACAGGAGATGTATTCGGGTATACCGCTTCTATTTGGTCAAATTTTTCAGCAAGCCAAAAGGGGAAATCATCCCTAGTTTGGGGGCGCTTGCCCATAACAGAATTAACCATAACAGGACTAATGACCACCGCGTGGTGGTCAGTAGGCTGTCCCGCAACAGCAGGTGCCCCCGCCTGCACATTGCGCGACACGTACTGTACCAACGCCCTATAAACCGTAATAAGGGCAGTGTGTAGTACACGTAACTCAGCCACCGTCACTGTGAGGTAACGGGGATGAGGCGTAAATCCGGCTAGTACCGGCCAAGTGGCCCCTGCAATCGATAAAGGGCCCATTCTTGGCGGTATAACCACATGGGGAAGGGCGCCATTAAACCAAATAAGATGCTGCCAAGCAGATATTGGTATTTCCTGTGTCCTATACGGCGTATAGTTCGCTGGCATGGCAGTGGCAGTGTAAGAATGAAAGGTATTATCGTCCTCACTAACTGCCGGAATCGTCACCCAAGAGTAGAATAACTCATAAGGATGAGCCGCATCGGCTCCTACCACAAAGATGACGTTCATACCAGTGTCCGGCACCCCATACTGCGTCAAATGACGTTTCAGAGCTGCACGGCTATGCGCCGCAATATCTACCGCCATAAGGACAAGCTACACTCGAAGTAATCAGTAGCACAAGGGTTCAATAACCTTTTTAATGATCAAGCTTGAAGAAACCTATATCAAAAGAAATAGGTAGGTTTAAATCCGTCAGACTTGTTATCCGGAAACAAGAATGAGGGTGCTGTGGACTAATATAAGCACTACTAAGGCGTTTCAACTCATAGACCAAACGTTAGGTGCGCCATGTTGCAGGGATTCTGCTTATACACAGAACTATGCGTAGAACCCCAGGACCTCAGTGAATTGTGGTGTACCAGAAACTCACCTCAGAACCCAGAACCCAGTATCCGGCTAGCATAAGTGTCCCATTCGTTATCCGAGATTTGGCTCGGCGATCCCAATGAAAAGACAACCCAGAACAAGCTACTCAGTGTACTCTCAGGAATGGTGGGAATCGGAAATACCTGTTCGTATATTATTCTCACATCAGTCCACAACAAGAATCAAATGAGACACGGTGAAAATAAAAAGAGTTTATTTTATAGACCACGTGTCCTCAGATGCAGTACTTTGGCTAATACAAGCAGACAAATGATTATAATTAAAACCATCAGCATCGTTACAATACCATAGAATATAAAAGGAGTGATCATGTTATAATGACAGTGGATACTACCACCTTCCCTTTACTAAGAAACTAATATTATTATTATGCTAATAGAAGGTCTCTTAGGCTTGAATGGGGGACCCCATACCTCAAAGATCAGCTTAGTGAAATCACATCACAGGAGCATCAGGAGTCTTCTCGCAGGAAGGCTCGTCTTCGGTCTGAATATTAAACATGATGTCTGCAATATTAAAAGCACCATCTTTCAGGTATTTGCAGCTGCCTGTGTGTTATGGCTAAATAGTGGGTCGATCAACCTAGAGTGGAAAACATGCATTGTCTAACAACCCAGACTGTTTGTCACACCATGTACAGACCAAGGTCGCTGCGCAGAGCTCGGGATGGCAACAACAGATTGCTCTCATGTGAGGCAAAGCGCGAGTCAGCAGTTTGTTTTAAACAATAACATGTAGACGCAGTGTCGTGTGCAAAAGCAGCAAGATGGCTTTCTAACATCTAACGTGGTTATGCTAACTTAACAATGTATGTACGTATTAAGGGAGTCCTTACTACACCATTAATACTGGTTTATTTAAGCATAATTCACGATAACATCACATAAGCAACGTTTATCCTATTAATATGCATACGTACTTAGTTTACATGTTATTTTAGCCATGCAAAGCAATCCCACATGTATTCTCTCGGTTAATAAGGTTGATTAGTTTTCCATACAACACACTGTTAATTATTAGGATTAATTATTAATCGTTTTAATACAAACATACATAAATGGATTGGGTACATAAAAGGAAAACATTTTACCCACTCCATCAGACGAACAGTTGTTGATGGAGTTTGACCACCTCCATTATGATGATCCTGTTTTCCTGTGGACTGAAGCGCTTCTTCCTACTCTTCTTCTCCTGGCCCTTCCCTGACCCCGAGGTCACAGGCAGGTCCTCCGCGGGGCTTGTGGGGTTCTGGTTCTCCTCCGTACTTGCTACGGCAGCATCCATTGTGCTTGGCTGTTGTTTGGCATTTGTTTGTCAGTTTTTTTTCTACTTTTATGGTGATTTTACCCGTCTGACACGTGTGAATTGCAGGCCAGTAGCTGGTTTTCGCTGATTTTTGTATCGCGCTTGGCCTCATCGCAGCTTTTCTTGTGTTCGCATTTCACATTTCTGCGGTGTGGCGTTGATTTTAACGCGGTCAGTGGATGCTTTATCTGGTGAATATCGCATGGTGCCGCAGTGTTGAGAATGCTTCGTTAACAAGGCGTAGTTTTCCTGTGATATACTGCGATATTGAAGGTTGCGTTAAGTAACTTTTGCGATGGTTATCACACGTTCTTGAGAATATCCCCCTAAGTTGCCTTCTGTACTTTTCATTACAATGCCTGTCACGAAGGTGCTTTTCAATAGAGGAGGTTGAGCCAACAAATTAACAGGTAGAGGTGAGCCAGAGCCGAGTCAAGAGTCTGACTCATATCTTAGCGCCTGTGTCTGAGCTGAGCCCTCTAAATATTTACTATTTACATCACACCACCGAAATATGGTAAATTCTTGTCAAAATTCGAAAAAGTGTATTCCTTTAACATATGGAAGTTTAAACATTAATAAGGGACATTATAGCACTGCACTGATAAGTGTTTATTAACAATGATTATTTTGTGCAATTAGTATTCTGAACTCACATAGTTGAAAGTGCTTTCATATGAGATAATGAAGAAAAAAAGAGTTTTGTTGAAGTAAAGTATTTACTTGAGATCACACAATTGTGTGGGGAAGCAAGGTTCTATTCAGATTTTCTGATGTCAATTAGTGTAAATCAGCCACTAAATGGGTTTATGTTTGACTTCCCTTATCTTAAGGCTTTGTTTTTACCTCTTAGTTCATTTTCAGCAGCTTTTAAATACAGTGCAAACTCAACCCTGAGGCTGAGCGCTTTACATGAGCACCAGTTGCATTACACAAGGTGACATGCATTGTTTATAGGCACGGGGAAATTAAGTGATTTGCCCAGAATCACAGGATGTTGAGCTGATGGAGAGACTCAAACCTGATTCCCGATTTCCACAGTTGTTGGCAGTTCAGACAGTAATGCCACATCCTAGACAGACGGATGAAGGCAGACGAGCAAAGCCAAATGAAATCTCAGCTCATTATGGGCTTGAGGTTCCAACAAAAACCTCGATCTGAGCCAGATCCAAGCTTCAGAATCGAGCCTGGCTCTAGCTTTCAATGACTTGCCCACCTCTTCTCCAAGGAGAATCTTCACCCACTTATCTGGAAAGCAGAAATAAAAGAGCTGATGAAAACCCTTATCAGCCTAAGAGGAAGCAAGACAATACAAGACAACTTTTCTGGAAAAGGCATAAGGGGACCCGGAGGACAATCACATGAATTATTCCTCTGCCCTCTTCAGTCAGGAGCAGCGCCTCTCTCTGAATTCTTTCTTCCAATGAGTTGGCGGCGCATATGGAATCTAACAGCATGGAGATACAGAAAATGATCTTAAGTTGAATCGAATATTTTGAATGAAGTTTTATGCACCTGGTTCAGTTGGAACAGCGATTAGGGGGAGAATAGCTGCAGCTGGAATGGATATCTTCGAAAGTTTACTGGACTCTAAAGTAATTTATTCTGGGCACCTTCAGAAAATGCCTGACCTGTGGGTTAGTATGATAGTACGTCCGAAAACCGATGGGAGAATTACTGGAAAGCATAACGAAACTTGAGGGGCCCCCCTGCTAAGTACATGGAGGGGGCCCCTCAGCGGCCCGGCCCACCACCTACCACTTTGCCCCACCGACAAAAATAAGCAGTCACCTAAAGCTGTATTTTCAGCACTTATCTGTGCATACTTTGAACAGCAAATATAAATAGAAAGCACTTTTATTGTGATCTAGGGCTGCCTGAATGATGAGATCCATGACTGATAATTAAAGAGAACAAAGACAGAAAAGTCACATTACAAATTAATACATACTTTTTTATTTATAACCCTATTTAGTGCCAAGACGAGGACTTTCCAGGCTCTTTAAACACATGGCTGGCATTTTTCTTTTGGCAACCCTACTTTATATTCCTTTTCATGTAATGCACTCTCACACTACAGCAGTAAATCTAAATTTCAAATGCAAGGAATATACAGAGTGGGGGCCCAGGGGGTACTGGAACCAGAAAAACTAAGCCCTGGTAACCAGTTTACAAAGGTATGTTGACTGTGCACCTCAGATAGAGTGTACAGCTGACTGTTGTGGTGCACTGTAGCATCCAACAACACTTTTTGATAATGTACATCACACGCAGACATGTAATAGCGCACACTGGGTAGAGCTTATATAGCACATAGCTTAGAAATACCATATAGCTGGATGGCACACAGCTCCCAAGAGCATTGCAAGTAGTTTAAAACACACACAAGCATCAAACAGAATGCACTGGACAGACCTTGCATACACCCCACATAGCGCAGATATACTATATACAGCTGGCTGCAATGTGGCCCCAAAGAGCACTTTTCAATAGCATGGAACACACACAACCGTCCAACACAACACATTAAATAGAACATTTTGCTAACATCTAACTAAGCACAGACATGGCATTTGGGCCGTGGGCCATATTTGCATAGAATGCAGTATATAAACATAAATAACGTAACATACCATGTAATTGCTGCACCCATAGTTGTGTAGCTCTACCTATAACTTGGTCATCAGAATGTGCTATCACAAAGACGATGATGCTGGGCTGGTAAACAGGCGAGAGGGCCAACCCATCTTCACTATTGAGAGGCTCAGAAGCGCACCATTTAATTTATGAGGCAGGCCGCCTAGCGGAAGGACTGATATGAGGCTACTGGTGCACCCATGCTGCAGCTGCGCGCTACAACTACTGCGCTGATGGCCCGAACTCTACGCCACTGTACTCTATGCCACTGCACTCTACTCCACTGCAGTCTACTCTGCACCACTCCGCACCACTCTAGTCTGCGTCACTCTACTCTACACCACTGCACCAATACACTCTGCATCAATGCAGTCTATACCACTTTACTCAAAACCAATCCACTCTATGCCAATCTACTCTGTACCACTGTACGTAATGCCACTTCAGTCTAGGCCACTTTACTCCACTCTGCAACACTACACTCTTTGACGCTCTTCTCCACTCTATGTCAGTCTATGACACTACCTGCGCCATTCCACTCTACGCCATTACACTCTACGCCATTACACTCTACGCACTGCAGTCTACTCTGCACCACTCCACTCTGTTCTGCACCACTCTACACTGCACCACTCTACACCACTCTACTCTATGCCACTTCACTGTATGCAAATTACTCAAAACCAATGCACTCAAAGCCACTGCACTCTATGCCAGTCTACTCTTCACCACTGTACTTTATGCCACTTAATTCTAGGCCACTCTAATCCACTCTACAACACTCCAATCTATGATGCTCTAATCCACTCTATGCCACTCTGCAACACTACTCCACTCTATGACACTCTATGCTACTCCCTCTATGCTACTTCATGCCATTTTACTCCACTATATTCTACACTACACTCCAGTCTACTCCACTACTCTACTCTACGACACTACACTCCATGCCACTCTATGCCACTCTACTCTATGACTCTACTCCACTCTATGCCATTTCATTGTACTACACTACTCCTCTTTATGCCACTCTACTCTACAACAATCTACTCCGCTCTACACCACTCTATAACACTGTACTCCACTCTACGCAACACACTCTATGCCACTCCACTCTGCTCTACACCACTCCACAACACTCAATTCCACTCCACTCTAGGACACTCTGCTTCAGTCTACAATACTCAACTATATGACACTCTAATACACTCTACACCCTTCCAATCTACGACACTCTACTACCTCCATGACAATCCACAACACTATGCCAGTCCACCCTATGCAACTCCATGACACTCCACTCCACTCAACTCTACTCTACACCACTCCATGACTCTACGCCACTCCATAATAGCCCACTCTACTCGACACTGTGCTTTATGACACTCCAGCAGAAAAGCAACTTGCGCATTGTCTGTCTAAATGCCCCTCCATGCTGTGTAGCAAATGGGGAAGGGTCAAATGTGAACATTAATCCTACCCAGATATTTTGATTAATCGAATCACTGGCTTAGTGATTTCTCATTAGTCAGAGCTGTCACCCCATTACCATTGGTGTACTCAAAGGGTATGCAATGTGTTTCTAAATTATTCCTACTGAATAAATATAAGCAACTGATAATGAGCCCTTAAATGTCCATTCTCCTGTGAAAAACAAAATATCGAATCCAATGCTTAATATGAGCCTGTGGTTTCCGGTGCTCAGCACCAGAACTAAATTGTCAGCACCTGCATGTATGACCGCCTGCCCCATGGCAGAGCAGGTGGCTGAAATAGGGATGACCACAACTGCAGCCGGCCATTAATTCAATATACGTTAACAATGATTAATAACTGCCACGCAAGCCCTTCTTCGAGCTTTGGTGGCCGGGAATAGTATGAATTGTAATACCTGCAAAAGTGTGAGGGTTAGTAGTTGTCTTGGTACTGTCATTGACAGCAACAATGGATAGTTTAAGTTGCAGTAGCCTTCTGGCAAGGGCCCTGGCACCTAATTGTTCACAAACTAAGCACCACATGTGAAGCTTAACTATACGGGGTCCTCTAATTACTAATCAGATATAATTGACGCAGATGTAGAAGCCCTGTAAAAATGCTTTCCATTTGTATTTGCTGTTTGAAGTATGTGCCAATAATGCGGTTTTACTTCTCTAATTGTTTAATTCTTTGTCGGGGGTGTAGTCGCATGGGCTCCCTCCAGGTAAGTTATCAGCCACGGAAAAACGCCTCGCCAGCAACAGGAAACGCCTCGCAATGTGTTTCCTTTTAATTTCCTTATTTCCTCACCAAAACCCTCTCTCGCAATGAAAAACATTTAAAACCTGGTGAAGATTATTCCTTCACCAAACTAGGAGCGCAGCCATGAGTTTCTATGCTGTGGCCAAGCTTCCATCGGTTTTAATCCGATATCAGAAGACAATCTAAAGGCGCTCTTGTGGCAGCCAGTAGGTAATGATCATGCCCGAACACAAACAATAAAAACAAGATAACATTGCATTATAGACAAAAGGGAAAATCTTTAAAACCAATGAAATTATGGGTTGGACAATTACCCATGACCGGCAAGGTTAGCATTGGCAATAATTAAATTAAGGCTGCACCAGTCCGTCCTGGACCGCACGGTCCCTCTCAGCCGCCTCACACCTCAAGCGCAATTTAAATTGCGCAAAGTGACATGCGCATGAAAATGACCAGCCCCACCATAGTATGGTCCACCCTAAGGGTGAAGACCGCGGAGACGCGGCGAGCACCAGCCACCGCCAGTGGAAATTGCACATCTAATTGTCATTGTTTCCTGAATTATGCGCTGTCAATTTTTGCAAAGTGCCCGGCTAAAATACAGTATAATCATAGCTGCCAAGTTTTCAGATTGCTTATGTGTGACATTTTCATAATTTTAGTGAAATTATCAGTGACATTCAACGACTATGAGCGACACTTTCTCGCGAGCAAAATCAGGCAATGAAGACGAGGGAAACACATATCAGCAAATACACCCATTTGAGCAGCGAGAAACTCTAAAATCTTAAAATTGATGCAAATGCACAACATAGTTTTCTTTAAGTTCGTTGTTCTTATTTATACAACAGCACTCATTCATTCTGAGGCACTGCACAATGTTCAGCCTCTTCATTTCTGATGCGCACAGTCTGTCATAGCTGCCAAGTTTTGCGATTGCTTAGGTGTAACATTTCAATGATTTCAATATACTTATGAATAACATTCAGCTGCCAAATGTATGACACTTTCCATTAAAACCATGGAATTAAATGCATTGAAAGAGCTAAATATCAGAAATGACAATATTTTGAAGAATGAGAAGCTCTAAAGATATCTTGAAACTAATAGAAAACTCCTGAAATTAAATCTCACTAATCTACAACCTCTTTATAAGATGACCATACTGTAAAACAATTGCGGCAAAGCCTTTCAGAAGGAAGTTTGCAGGGGGCTGTGAGCCACTAGCTTAGCCTGACAAGACATAAATAGTGGATCAACACTATGGGGCAGATTCCGATCCAGGTCGGAAAGCACTCCGACCGAGTAGGATCCGGAGTGTTTTCCGACCAAGCCAGACCCCTACAGTCCGACCTAGCGAGTACGATGCGCACGTATGCTGTCGGACTCGGTTCGGTCGGACTCCCATAGAAGTCAATGGGAGCCAGTTGTACGACGCGTACATGCGCTCCCATTGAATGAATGGGTGCGTCTCGAACAAGTGCACCCCTTATAGTGGGTATGCGTCGGTGCCATCCGCACCATACATGCCTGTGTTGGGGAGACCCATAGGTCTCCCCCTGTGTGTGAGTTATATGGCTGCGGGTGTCGGGGGGCCCTACGTGGACCCCCGAAGTCAGACTCCGGGAGCTTTTGCAAGTCAGACACTCCGGCTCGCACAGGCTGTCCGACGCGTGCCTCGTACTGGCTCAGTTGTGAATCGCATCCATTGCACGCCACGGTTAGCTTACAACCGAGATGTACGGAGCGGTTCGGACACTCAGTGAATTTCATGTAGCTCGCATCGTACTGGCTCGCTCGTACAGCTGTATGAGTCGGCCAGAAAACACGAGTACAGCTCGTAGTTTTTCCGGCCGGATCGAGTTCGGTGCCCTTCTGACCCAGATCGGAATCGGCTCCTGTGTAGCAGGCACCAAGTAAATTATGGAGGCCAGTCCGTCTGAAAATATACTGAGATTAAGAAAAGCATGCCTCGGGCTCTCAGTACAATATGGGTAAAAAATGGAATGGTGGCGTAGTAGGGTAATATAGGATGAAGAGCTGCAGACAGTCCAGTCCTGAGTTGTCAGAGATCTCACTTGTGTCTGCCAGCCAGACTGGAAAAGAAACACTCCCCACTCCTGGGCATCATTGGGACAGAAAATAAACCTGGGCAGCAGACTAAAAGTGCCCACCCTTGAGCAAACTAGAAAATTAAAATTGGCCCTCATTTGCAAATCAAAGCAGTTTTGAACACGCTCTATAGTTTTTTGCAATGTATAGAAAAGACTGCATGCATCTAGACTTGCTGCAAGTAATCTTTTTTACATTATGAGGGAAATCAACAGTAATACCTAGTGCACTAGTCACAAACAGTTAAAGGAAATTAGCCCACACACTGACTGGTCATATGATCTATACTTCGGGGCATGGCAGATGTTGGTGCCTCAAGGAAAAAGAAAGCTGCTGCCCGCTAACTCCACTGATTTCCAAGATAGAGACTCCCTCATTTAAAAGCTGCGGGCAAGGTTTGCTAATTATATGAGGTAGATAAACAGTAAAACCTGACGCTGCACAGCAGACCTAATAGGCGCTGAAAAAGTTAAAGAAAGTCAGCGCATATGAGGACCTGTGACAGTAACATGCATACTTTGGGAAAGCACTGCACTTGCAACAGAAACACCAAAAAAAAACAAATGGTGCAGCCAAAAGACAACACTATAAAATGTTCCTGCCAAGAAAACCTCCTCCCCTCTTTTAATTGTGTGCTGCCTCTTGAGTGCATGTCAAACAGAGCAACTGAATGTAGACTTGGTTCCATGCACCTAAAAGACGGCCCAGTTAGTCTGAATCACTTTTGCAGATATGTGGCCTATACAATTATGCATTCCTCAGAATCGGCTGTTATTATTGGTGCAGAAAAACTATGCTCCATTTCAACATCGGTTTTCTAAAGCACAGAATTTATTCCCTAGCCAAGTGGATTCTCTGCACACTACGTGATTATTCCTATCCCAACACTTGGCAAGGTACATAATTGTGCCTAACTAACATGAGGTTTAATAAAAAAGACATTGCCATGAAGTAAGTGGTAAATGAGACATAATAGCTGCAGCCCTCCGGCACTACAATACAAGCCAGCAGGAGGTGTGAACTGCTTGGCTAATGCGTTCACACTATAGATAAAATACTGTTAGAAATGGGACCCATTGGTTGGTGTTGGTAAGTACCAGCGACAAGCAGGGACCCTTCACTTCTAGTCAGGGCGTAGGATTACCCCTAAGAATAACCCCTGCTCACATTCAAGGTTGCGTGGCGCGAGCAGACAAGGCTAATCCCCAGGCGTTAAACGGTTAAGCATTTGAGAGCATACACAGAGTAAACACATTCGTTGCACCACAGAGAGACACCAGTCAGGTTTTTATAAAAATATGTAGGCTTTATGAAAATATAGATTCTTATGCAGGCTTAAGTTCAAGACCATCAAATAACGTTTTAAAATGCACGCAATACTGTTTTGGATTCAAGAGTTCTCTTTTTAAATGCCTAAAGTCAGGCTTGTGCAGAGCGTATTTCTTGGGCGGTCCCCTGGGGGTCGAGGTGAAATTACGGGTCTTTTCAAGGAGACGGATCCTCGGGTCCGCGGTGTGCACTCGTAGGTGCGATGTGCACAAAATACCTGACAGGCGGGTTGGAATAATGCGGGGCCACAAGAAGACGGTCGTCAGCAGCTCCTGCAGGCAGGTCCGGCTCTCAGCAAGCGCCGCGATGCGGGGCGTTGGGGCGGGACCTCCGTAGGTGCTGCGGAGGTGTCGGGCTGCGGCAAGGTCCGGGACAGGAGATTCCTTCGTTAGCGAGGCTGCTTCCTCAGGGGCGGCAAGACGGCACTCAGCGGCCTGTACGCGACGTACAGGGCGGCTTCTCGGGTGCGGCGCGGCCTCGGGGGGGTGAGACACAGTGCGAGGGTATGCATGTAGTCTCTCCGAACTGCAATACGAGGTCGTGGCGGCTGTCGGCAAGGGCGGTGCGGCTCAGTCGTGAAGGGGAGTGCGAGTCAGGTGCGGGGCGGCCCCAGCGGGACACGGTGCGAGCTACGGCTTCACTCAGCGGAGGTCCGCAGTGTCGGGCGGCACCAGCACGGACTCGAGGCACTTCAGGGCAAATAAAGGTTGTGAGGCACACTCAGCGACGGCGTCAGCGAGGCGCGAGCACAGGCAGTCCAGCAGCTTGTTGTTGAAGGGGGAAAGAGCCCAATGGTCCTGAGGCTCAGTTCAGGGGGCAAGCTCGGTTCCAAGCCCTTGGAGATTTGTTCACAAAAGCACAAGTTGAAAATAAAGTCTTTCTCAGTCTTTTCCTCTCCCTCTTGCAGCAAGGCACCCACCACAGGCCAGTCTCCCAGGTCAGAGACAGTAGTCCTCCATGCAGCTTTTCCAGGTCCTTCTCGTCGGGCAGAGGTTCTTCTTGGTGCAAACAGGATCTGATTTCTTAGGAGCAGGGCTCCTACATTTATACAACATTTCTTTTGTTCTCCCAGGCCAGGGGGGCCCTTGCCTAGTTCAGTCCGGTTTCTGAGCACTTTGTTTATGCGATGTAGGCTGTTTCTTTCAGGGTGCAGGGCAGAGCCATCAGACGCTCCACAGGGGGTGGAGCCAGCATTGTGGTGGCAGAGCACACTCCTATTCAGAGTCCAGGTGTACTCCTCCCACCCATCTATCTGCCAATCTTCCTATTCACCACCAGGCTACCTAGCCCTGCCCATCTGGGTTTCCCCAGCCCTGTCACTCACACAAGCCAGACAGCAGATACACATCACGCAGAGGCGGGCTGAAATGGTTAGGCAAGCAAAGGCCAACTTTCTAAAAGTGGCATTTGCAAACGCAGAATATTAAAATAAACCTTACTAAAAGATGTACCTTATTATTCTGAGTTCAGGCATATTAAACTCGATTTTCTACCATGTTCCCTGGGTCTTGTAGGATCATAGGATGTAACAATCTTAACAGCCCATTCTGGCCTATGAGATCAGGTAGCCTTACAATAGTGAAAAACGAAAATGGCTGTAATTCACTATTAGGACATGCCACACACATCAGGGCTTGTCTTACCTTATGCTTACAATGCACCCTGCCCTTGGGCCTACCATAGGGGTGACTAATATGAAGTTAAGGGAAGGTTTAGGGACTGGCAAGTGTGTGCACTTGCGCAGTCAGCATGACAGTACCAGACTGCATGCAGGTTCTGCAATGGCAGACCTTAGACATATTTTACCAGGCCGCTTCTGTGGGTGTCACAACCAGTGCTGCAAGCCCACCAGCGGCATTTGTATTTACACGCCCTGCCACTCCTGGTGCACTTACTGGGGTCTGATAGTAAACCAAATAAGCCAATCATGGAATCCAACCAACATATACATTTTACATAGGGAGCACTTGCACCGTGGCACTGGTTGGCAGTGGCACAGTGCTCTGAGCGGCCAACACCTTAAAAACACATGAGGTACGGTGACAAAAAGTGGAAGGGAGACTCACGCCAAGGTGCCAGGTCTAACACGTGTCCCCTCCAGCTGAAAAGTGGGGAGAACTACCCTACCCCAGGGAGTTCCTCATCACTAAGGCGGAAAAATCTGGACAGACCGTCAGCATTGGCGTGATCTGTACCAGGGCGATGTTCCACCGTGAAATCCATACCCTGTAGGGAAATGGACCACCTCAACAGCTTTGGATTCTCACCCCTCATATGCATCAACCATCTGAGGGGCCTGTGGTCTGTCTGAACCCGGAAGTGAGACCCAAACAGGTAGGGTCTTAGCTTCTTCAGCGCCCAGACCACAGCAAATGCCTCACGCTCAATAGCACTCCATCTCTGTTCCCGTGGTAGTAACCTCCTGCTAATAAAGGCTACAGGTTGGTCTAGGCCCTCTTCATTAATCTGTGAAGGAACAGCCCCCACACCATGCTCTGAAGCGTCTGTCTGAACGATAAACTCTTTGGAGAAGTTGGGAGCCAAAAGCACGGGCACCGTGCACATAGCAGCTTTCAGGGCCTCAAAAGATTTCTGACAGGTGTCAGTCCAAATCACCTTCCTGGGCTGCTTCCTTGAAGTCAGCGCTGTCAAGGGGGCAACAAGGTTGTCATACCCCTTGACAAACCTCCTGTAGTACCCGGTGAGACCTAGGAAGGCTCTCACCTCTGTCTGGGTTTTGGGCGACTCCCAATTTAGGATGGTTTCTATCTTGGGTTGAAGGGGTGCCACCTGGCCACTCCCAACTTGGTGCCCCAAGTAAACCACTGAACCCAGCCCGATCTGGCACTTACTCGCCTTGATCGTGAGGCCTGCCCTCCGCAGCCCCATCAACACTTCCCAGAGTTGGCGCAGGTGTTCCTCCCACGTGGAGCTGAACACTGCGATGTCATCCAGGTAGGCCGCACTGAACGAATCCAGTCCAACCAACCTCTGGAAGGTGTTAGGGGCATTCTTCATCCCAAAGAGCATAACCCGGAACTGGTAGTGCCCATCAGGGGTGGAAAATGCTGGCCTCTCTTTGGCCCCATCGGTCAAGGTGATCTGCCAATATCCAGACGTTAAATCAAATGTGCTGAGGTAGTTGGCAGCCCCTAGCCGATCTATGAGCTCATCAGCTCTGGGGATGGGGTGTGCGTCAGTCCTGGTGACCGAATTGAGTCCTCTGTAGTCCACACGGAACCGGAGTTCGGGTGTGGCTCCTGGCGCTGCAGCCTTTGGGACCAAGACCACTGGGCTGGCCCAAGGACTGCTTGTGGACTCAATTACCCCAAGGGCAAACATCTTGGAGACCTCCTCCTTGTTGCAGGCCCTTACCCTGTCAGTCACTCTGTAGGCCTTGTGCCGCACAGGTGTACTATCCCCAGTGTCCACATCATGGACACACCAATCAATGACACCGGGAACCAGGGAAAACAGGTCAGAAAATTCTCCCAGTAACTGGCGACAATCGTTCTGTTGCTCAGGGGTCAGGGTGGAAGAGAGGATGACACCATCCACTGACCCATCTTGCTCCTTGGCTGACAGGAGGTCAGGAAGAGGCTCGGTCTCCTCCTCCATCCCAGCATCTGTCGCTAAGAGCATGCCCACTTGGGACCTCTCCAAGTGGGGATTGAGGCGGTTGACATGAAGGACCCTTAAGGGGTTCCTTGGAGACCGGAAGTCCACCAAATAGGTAACAGGACTCTTGCGCTCCACCACCTCAAAGGGACCGGTCCACTTATCCTGGAGCGCACAAGGCTCCACGGGGGCCAAGACCCATACCTTCTGTCCAGGTTGAAGCTCTACCAGAGTGGCATTCTGGTCATACCACCGCTTCATCTCCTCCTGGCTGGCTTCCAGGTTTGCCTCAGCAAGTTCCCTGAAACGCCTAGTCTGGTTTCTGAAGGCCAGCATGTAGCTATATACATTCTGGGGAGGTATCCTGGGAGATTGCTCCCAGCCTTCCTTGACCAGACTTAGAGGTCCTCTCACTGGGTGTCCGTACAGAAGCTCAAAGGGGCTGAACCCTAGAGACTTCTGTGGCACCTCTCTGTAAGCAAAGAGAAGGCATGGTAAGAGGACGTCCCACTTACACCTCATGGGTTCCTCAAGACCCATTATCATGCCCTTTAGGGTTCGGTTGAATCTCTCAACCAACCCGTTTCCTTGGGGGTGGTAAGGTGTGGTGAACTTGTAGGTTACACCACACTCTTGCCAAAGGTATTTCATATATTTAGATACTTGCCTGGCAAGTCTGGCAGGTCCTGCAGTGAGTGTCTGAACTACTGCGCATTTGGAGCCAAAAGTGGGTGACAAGCCTTTCAAAGGTCTTGTCCTGCCCCAAATGTCCTGCCAATGGCACATCGTGAGCCAGCCCCAGTAGGAAGGCTCTGAAGCGCTGGGGTACCACCAGCACACGGGCTGACCCAGGCTCAGCAACCTTAGGCTCACAATACAGGAGGTCATTCTCCCCGTAAATGAAATGTGTTCCAGACTGATCACCGTTGGCCTGGTCTGCAGCCTGCTGCCGCATACCCACGAGAGAAGGGCACTCTTTCTGCTTCCTGCAGAATTCCTCCCTGGAGGGTCCTCCTACTTGCTGCCAATGGGTCAGCTCAGGCAGGTCCCCCAGTTCAGCTATCTGTTCCCCTGTAGGTTCCAGGGCATCCCCCTCAAGGTCTGCTTCCTCCTGCACCGTGGGAACTTCGGGGGCCGGTTTCCCACGCCCCCTGCCTCTTCTCCCTAAGGCCGGTTCCTGGGCCTCCCTCTCAGGCTCCAGAGCCTCTTGAGCACCTCTACTCGCTGTCATGGACCGTGTGGTGACACACGCCCAATCTGGCATACCCAACATCTCCAGGTGAATACTCCGCTCCACCTTAGCCCAAGGTGAGCTCTCCAGATCGTTCCCTAACAGACAGTCTACAGGCATGGCGGGCCTCACAGCCACCTGAAGAGTACCAGAGACCCCCCCCACTCAAAGGGAACCTGAGCCACCGGGCAGTGACTCTCGGTGTTGTCGGCGGCAACCTGCTCCTGAGACACCAGGTGGCGTTTGACAGCCATCACACTGGCTCCTGTATCTCTCAGAGCTTCCACCCTATGGCCATTTATGGTCACCCACTGCCTGTATTTCTTAGTGTTTTCAGGCAGCTGGGTGTTGGGGACCACTTCACGGTCTCCTAGTGAGACCAGGGACATTTCTACAGAACCCCACCCACCTTGGACACCCATCTCCCCACCCAGGGCTACACTACCTGTCTGCCGGGGGGTTGCACCAGTGGGTGCTGGTTTACCAAACAGGCGACACTTGGGATCATTGGCAAAATGACCCAGCTCACTGCATCTGAAACAGGTCAGGGGCCCTCTTTGAACAGGGGCCCCAGTCGGTTTCTGGGGTGGGGGATGCTGATAACCTTTCCCTTGGTTCCCTTGGGGATTACTTTGGGGCCTCCTCTGGAACTCCCTCTGTTTACCCTTGTCCCCCCCGCTCTTCTGCTGGGGACCCTGCCCACCTTTGGCAGAGTCTCCCACGGGACTCTTGTGGACCCTGGTGCTGAGCCAGCGGTCCGCCTCTTCAGCAAGCTTCCTAGGGTTAGTCAGCTTGCTATCTATCAGGTGCTGGCGTAGCTCAGTAAAACAATTACTGGACAAGTGCTCCCATGCCATTAAATCAAGAAGCCCTTGAAAATCATCATCCTTCCTACCCCTCACCCAACCATCCAGTGCTCTGCAAAAAAAAGTTACATACTGCACATACGTACTCCCAGGAATCTTTTTACACTCCCTGAACCTCCGTCTATACAATTCAGGAGTTAACCCATACCTGGTCATCAAAGCTTCCTTCATGTGAGGGTAAGAGTTATACATATCTGCAGGCAAATCTAAGAGTGTGTCCCACCCTTCGCTAATGAACCGTCCCCACAACCCCGCTCCCCAATCTCTCTCAGGGACCCGGTGGGAGGACATGGCTACCTCGTAGGCCTTGAACCACTGCCCTATGTAATCATTCCTGAAATACTCTTTCACCACATCCTTAGGCATGTACACCCTTGGCTCTACCTGCACTGGTACTTGGCTGCCACCAGAGGGAGTTGTTCCCAAACTTTTCGCTTGTAGCTCCAACTCCTTCAACTTCATTTCATGATCCATTTGGATCTTTTTTTCTTCCATTGCCTACCTTTGGCTTTCCATTGCTAATCTTTGTTTCTCCATTTCCATTTGACCATTGATTTTTGCCATCTCCACTTCATGTGCCCTGGTTGCTGCCCTGTCTGCCAACTCCTCTGGCGACAGGCCACTACCACCTCCATGGATGCTTCCGGGTGGATCCTCTTCCACCACATTCTCTGGTGCCCGTGACTCAATCCAGGCCCTCAGCGCCTTTAGGTATTGAGCTTTGTGCCTAAATCCAGTTTTGGAAATTCCAAATTTGTTGCAAAAGCCCTTCAGCTGTGCTACTGTATAGCTTTCTAGTCTTTCTTCTTCCCACTCTAAGTCTTCCACGTCACTTCCACTAGGGACTATGGATGGCGCTTTCTCTGCGGACTTGGAGCCAGGAATGATTAAAAAAAATGGAGGTTCTTGGCAAAGCAACAGCAAAGATCAACAGTATGTGGCTGCGTTATTTGGTCTGAACTCACTACGTGGTGATTAATTATTCACTGTGTATAAACCACAAATGCAAATTCGAAAAATCCCACCGCTGATCACCAATGTTAGAAATGGGAACCCCTGGTTGGTGTTGGTAAGTACCAGCGACAAGCAGGGACCCTTCACTTCTAGTCAGGGCGTAGGATTACCCCTAAGAATAACCCCTGCTCACCCTCAAGGTTGCGTGGCGCGAGCAGACATGGCTAATCCCCAGGCATTATACGGTTAAGCATTTGAGAGTATACACACAGTAAACACATTAGTTGCACCACAGAGGGACACCAGTCAGGTTTTTATAAAAATACGTAGGCTTTATGAAAATATAGATTCTTATGCAGGCTTAAGTACAAGACCATCAAATAATGTTTTAATATGCACACAATACTGTTTTGGATTCAAGAGTTCTCTTTATAAATGCTTAAAGTCAGGCTTGTGCAGAGCGTATTTCTCGGGGCAGTCCCCTGGGGGTCGAGGTGAAATTACGGGTCTTTTCAAGGAGACGGACCCTCGGGTCCACGGTGTGCACTCGTAGGTGCGATGTGCACAAAATACCTGACAGGCGGGTTGGGACGATGCGGGGCCGCAAGAAGATGGTCGTCGGCAGCTCCTGCAGGCAGGTCCGGCTCTCAGCAAGCGCCGCGATGCGGGGCGTTGAGGCGGGACCTCCGGAGGTGCTGCGGAGGGGTCGGGCTGCGGCAAGGTCTGGGACGGGAGATTCCTTCGATAGCGAGGCTGCTTCCTCAGGGGCGGCAAGACGGCACTCAGCGGCCTGTACGGGACGTACAGGGTAGCTTCTCGGGTGCGGCGCAGCCTCGGGGGGTGAGACACAGTGCGAGGGTACGCTTGTAGTCTCTCCGAACTGCAATACGAGGTCATGGC
Organism: Triturus cristatus; assembly: GCF_964204655.1. Taxonomy (NCBI): domain Eukaryota; kingdom Metazoa; phylum Chordata; class Amphibia; order Caudata; family Salamandridae; genus Triturus; species Triturus cristatus. Next base: position 566,762,580 of record NC_140582.1, on the reverse strand, counting down.
GGCTGTCGGCAAGGGCGGTGCTGCTCTGTCGTGAAGGGGGGAGCGAGTCAGGTGCGGGGCGGCCCCAGCGGGACACGGTGCGAGCTACAGCTTCACTCAGCGGAGGCCCGCAGTGTCGGGCGGCACCAGCACGGACTCGAGGCACTTCAGGGCAAATAAAGGTTGCGAGGCACACTCAGCGACGGCGTCAGCGGGGCACGAGCACAGGCAGTACACCAGCTTGTTGTTGAAGGGGGAAAGAGCCCAATGGTCCTGGGGCTCAGTTCAGGGGGCAAGCTTGGTTCCAAGCCCTTGGAGATTTGTTCAAAATAGCACAAGTTGAAAATAAATTCTTTCTCAGTGTTTTCCTCTCCTTCTTGCAGCAAGGCACCCACCACAGGCCAGTCTCCCACGTCAGAGACAGTAGTCCTCCATGCAGCTTTTCCAGGTCCTTTTCGTCAGGCAGAGGTTCTTCTTGGCGCAAACAGGATCTGATTTCTTAGGAGCAGGGCTCCTACATTTATACTACATTTCTTTTGTTCTCCCAGGCCAGGGGGGCCCTTGCCTAGTTCAGTCCGGTTTCTGAGCACTTTGTTTTTGCGATGTAGGCTGTTTCTTTCAGGGTGCAGGGCAGAGCCATCAGACGCTCCACAGGGGGTGGAGCCAGCATTGTGGTGGCAGAGCACACTCCTATTCAGAGTCCAAGTGTACTCCTCCCACCCATCTATCTGCCAATCTTCCTATTCACCACCAGGCTACCTAGCCCTGCCCATCTGGGTTTCCCCAGCCCTGTCACTCACACAAGCCAGACAGCAGATACACATCACGCAGAGGCGGGCTGAAATGGTTAGGCAAGCAAAGGCCAACTTTCTAAAAGTGGCATTTGCAAACGCAGAATATTAAAATAAACCTTACTAAAAGATGTACCTTATTATTCTGAGTTCAGGCATATTAAACTCGATTTTCTACCATGTTCCCTGGGTCTTGTAGGATCATAGGATGTAACAATCTTAACAGCCCATTCTGGCCTATGAGATCAGGTAGCCTTACAATAGTGAAAAACGAAAATGGCTGTAATTCACTATTAGGACATGCCACACACATCAGGGCTTGTCCTACCTTATGCTTACAATTGCTGGAGCAGAGTTTTCTGTTAGAAAATTCTGGGGCTTTTGAAGCTCTGGCATGTCTATGCGTTTTATTAATTTATTAATAATTAACAACTAATTATTTGTCTTGTGCAAGTGTATTTTATTAATCAACCTGTTTGTCCTAACACAAGAGAAGGTTACACGAGGGTTAGCATGTATGTGCTGTTTATGTATTCACAATAACGTGCAAGTTTTCATGTTTAAACGTTGCTGTGTGCTATTTATTTTGAGCACAAAACGCTGTCTGAATTAATGCTCTATATGTCGCAAAGCTAGATAAATGCATACACATAAGGGTGTTAGTGGGGTTAACACTGTTTAATCATTATGATGTAGTAATCTTTATTTTGTCTCTTTAATTAAAGATGGTCTATTGTGGCCTATGGAGGCCTTCATGAAAATAACTGAGAATAATTTGAAGCCTGGCTGAGCTCTGGTGCAGGTGAAATCTGTGATGTGACAAGGGAGACCTCTGCTGGAATTCGGTTACAGACAACTGACCGTAGTCCTTATATGGAAATTTCCGGGAGGACATCAGCAAGTTTGGAGGATCTCCAAAAGAAATGATTTGTCCTTGGTGAACAATGAGCCTCAGAAAGAACTTTGTGCTAAAGCCGGTTTGCCGAGGGAAATGAACTTTAAAAGTTTCTAATCTTTGGTTCCTGTTCCGAAGTTTGTGTATTATGACTTTTCCTGAGCGGAGATTTCAGGATGTTGCAAAGTTACATCCCTTCCTTCTCGTTCTGCTCAGTGATACAATTTTACTTGTAGAAGTTTATGTGGGTTTTCATTGTATTTTGCATTATAAAATGTTAGCTTAGGGAGGGCTCTCCCCACACTTTCTTTCGTCGCCTTGCTGCGTGAACTTGCGTTGCTGAGGACTGATGCTGAGGACCTTATCCTGAAAAGACTTTACGAGAGACTGGTCCTGACCCGTTCTGACACTAGTTAGAATAGGTAATTATGAGAAATGATTTATTCTGATTTTATTCTGACTAATTTTAGATAAAGCAATATAACTTTTAAACATGGTGTTAGTTGTTCTTTCCTTGTCGTTTATTGAAGACTTATTGATTACTGTTTATAGATTGTTTATATTATGTTAGACAGCCACTAAACTGGTCCTATCGCCTAGATATAGATGCAGGGTGCTTTAGGAGTTTTCTTCCCACAGGTTTGCTGCTGGTAGAGTATTGGAGCGTATGTTAGTGAAATGGGCCCTAGCGTATGATGAATGTATGTGCGTGTAACTGTGAAATTACTCTATCCGTGGTAGTGGGCATATTTCTGATACCCTGATCTGTATCAATTTCTCTGGTAGCAGAGGATGGTTTAGATGGTTGTCTTGATCTGATAAGATAAGATTGCTTGTAAATTAGCTTATTGAATATTGATTTATTTTGATGTTTTTGGTATATGTACTAATACTATATGTCGGAGTCGTAATGTTGAGTTATATGTAGTGCTTCTGGAACTTGGAAGCTGGAAGCAGTTCCGTAGTAGGGCAGAGGAAGGTGTATATGCTGCTCTCGGGAAAGACGGGATTGTAAGGAATTACGTGTGACAATAGAAGTTGCGCGTTCACATTGTCTGGGTTCGGAATCGGTGACATTGTTGTATGTTACTATTTAGACATTTCTGGTATATAAGGAGTGTGTATCGTAGTAAAGGTTATCTGTGAAACTCTGGTCTTAAGTCCCAGGGATCCGTAAGGATTGCCGTTAAAGCTTATTGCGGGAGGAGTAATAGGTATTCTCTGAGCTTGTTTGCAGAACTGGGCAGAGGTAAGCTGCTTAGTTGTTGTGAGTTATAATTCTGTACAGAGGCAGATTGTGCGCTGTTCTCGAGAAGCAGGATTCTGTGTGCATGTACTATATTTTTCTCGTATGAATGTGCGTGAATGCATATACATTTATTGATTGTAAGACTCTTTGGATACGTCCTAGAGGAAACAGTTATGAGATGTATGTAAAGTTGTTGACTCTTGAGAAATAGACACTCTTTTACTATTCTGTGGTTAGCGAAGCAGACAATGGAGATGTTTTCATGTTGTAACTAATAGATTTTGTAGAAATTGTGACACACGAAGTCTACTGAGAGTTTTTGTAAAGGAGGGGTAGACGAGTGACAGAGACAGGAGACAGAGACTGCAGCGGTTACTGACGTCAGAAGGTTCGCGCACTGATTGGATAGTGACTCAGAATAGGGTTCGCGCTAGGATTGGTGCGTTAGTGTGAGTCGCGCAGGGATTGGAAGAGCTGCTTAGTGACGTAGACGCTCCAGGACTGGTGCGTTAACGAGAATTGAGTTTTCGACTTAAAAGTAGAGAGTTTAATAAGTATTAGCTAAGATGTATTATCAAGAAGAGAAAAAGAAAAAGACGTTCTTTGGAAAGGTTAAGAAGTGGTTTAGTAAGGATAAAGAGGTTAAGACAAGAGAGGGTGAGTTGCTACCTCCAGCGAAAACACCTGCATCCTTCATGGTTGCGAAATATGGATTACATACCTGTATATGGTTGCAGAATTGGGTTGGCTATACTAAAGAAGATGGTGTTCTAGCATTTCCAGAACATGGTTCATTTAATCTCGCCGTGTTGAGAAATTTACGGGAAAAGATGGCACATCTGGACCCGAAGCCGAGACCTACACAGTTCGAGGCTTTAGTGGAATGGGAAGAAGAAGTATTAAATCGAGAAAGACAGAGAACTGGAGGTCAGTACAGGTATATGTTTGGGAGGAGACATGATCGTGAGACACATCAGGATCGAATGAAAAGATGGCGAGATGCTACCATGTCAGATGGATTATATCCTATGAGAACAGTTGAAGCTTCGGCTCCTTCAGAAGAAAGGGTTTCTGAGTCAGATAGGAGAAGATATGGAGAGTATGAGGATGAGGTCTTGAATGATATGATGTACAAGAGACCACCTCCATATAGATCAGAATCGGGAGAGAGTACACCAGTTGTTTCTCCGATAAGAGATACAGTTGAGAAAGAAAAAATGACACCTGAATCAAGAAATAATAGTTCTTTCAGAGAGGAAAATGCCAGAAATGCCAGACAATTAGCAAAGACGACAACAGAACTGACTGAGAAAATTAGAGAGTTAACGATGAATATGGAAGCTGTTACAGTGCCTGTTACTATAGGTCCGGTAATTCCTATGTTTGACGGACAGAGAGCAGGTGAAAATGGGCTGCTAGTTCCATATATTGCAAATAATTCAGCTGGTCCTTCAGGAGATTCAGGTAAAAGAACAGGGAGAAATGACCTGAAACAAACAAGACATGACACAGGTAGTGAATTAATGGATGTTAGTGATTCTAGTAGTTCAGGGATGCCAATTTTAGAACCGCAGAAAAAAATAGTTTCAGCGAGAAAAACTGCGGAAATAACAGTTGACGACCTAAATGACTGGATGAAGGTTCTTCAGAAAAAGGATAAAGATTCACAAGTTGTTGATGTGGTTAAATTACGTATAGAATTAGAAGAGCTTGTGACAGGAACAGTTCCGACAGAAATCCTGAAAAGTCATCATGATGGTGAATTATTGTTCATGTGCAAGAGCATAACATGGAGGGCAAGAAATACACATGATAGACTGAGAGCGATAGCAAATGAGCAAGGAGTTGACATTGATAAAGTAAAGGCTTTACAGAAAACGTACAGGATGGATTTCACAGAGAAGGACATAGAGAATTTGAATAATTCTGGTAGAACAGGACAGATTAAAGAGATGGTGGCATTATTGCGTAGATGGGGTGATGTGGAAAAGTGGAAGGATAGGTGGTATAAGAAGAGAGATGAATCTGAAGATAAAACAACTTACTCAGCATTTCCAGTGAGAGAAAAAGAGAAACCAGTGGAGCAGTTTCCCATGAGAGAAATACCTGGAGGAGGATATGTACATGTTCCATGGACCAGACAGGATATTTTATCATTTACGAATGATTTCCCTCGATTGAGAGAAAAGCCCGTTGAGTGGTATAGGCAGGTAGACAGGTTTGTGAAATTGTCAAAAGTGCTGTGGGTTGACCTGAATAGTCTGTTTGATATAATTGTTCCAGCAGACTTGTGGACTGAGTGTAAAATAGTTGTGAGTTGGCCTAGTGAGGAATATCCAAGAGATCCGAGAACAGGGGCACCAGATCCAGAAGTAATGAGGAAGTACGATCAGGTGATGGTATACCTGAAGAGTAAAGTTCCGCCAAAAGAGACAGACTGGGTTAAAATAGATCGGACACAACAGGAAGCAAAAGAATCAGTTCATGCTTTTTACGAAAGGCTGATACTGGCTTTTAAACAATTCAGTGGAGATGAACACCTGGGTGACAAGGATTTGAGTCATTTTGTATACAGATTTGTATATGGTCTTAGACCTGAAATTGGTGAGAGAATTCATGAGCACACAGTGGATTGGCAGAGTAAGAAAGTAGATGAGATTCTGAGACATGCAAAATATTTCAGTGATGAAATTGAAGCAAAACAAAGAAAGCTGAAAGAAAAAGCAATGTGGGCACAAGTGAAAGTTGCAGAAAGACAGGAAGCACAGTTAGTGGAACAGGCAAATAATCCAGGAAATAATACAGGAAATAGACCAAGGTTTGCAGGTAAAGGAAGGGGAAGTCTTGAGGAAGCAAAGAAAAAGTTCCCGTGTCACAACTGTGGCCAACTGGGACACTGGAGATCGGAATGTCCTAATCCACCATTAAATGAGGGTAAATCCTTAAATCAACAGGTGCAGAATGAAGGGAATAACCAGCAGCAACAGCAACAACAGCAGAAAGTTGTGAGACAGCAGCAGAGTCAAGAGCCAAAACCACCTTTACCGCAGAATAGAGGGGTACAAAAGTACAGTCAGGATTCAGGATTCTTCAATGATGAGCAGGTAAACAAACCGAGACGTACTAACAAAGTACAGCAGTACTTGTTAAAGAGTGAAGGGAGTGAGTCTGAGGGGGATTATTGACGGTGCCGAGGAGAGGAAGAAGAGTGCATACTTGGTGCAACTCTAGAAATAGACCAGGCAGGACCATTTGTGGATGGGAAAATTAATGAAGAGGGTGTTACTTTTTTAGTAGATACAGGTGCGACAAGATCAACTGTCAGGTCAACAGATGTTAGAAATCTTCCTCTCTCGGATGAAGCAATCCAAGTAGTTGGTGTAGCCAATACACAAATCAGAACACGTCTTACTGAACCAGTGAAAGTACAGATAGGGAAATTTTCGGACATGCACAGATTTATTGTCTGTGACACGAGTCCAGTGAACCTGTTAGGTAGGGACTTATTATGCAAGATGAACTGCACAATTTTCTGTACACCAGATGGAATAGCTTTTGAGACACCAGATGATGATGTTTTCTACCGCATGACTCTAGAAAATAGAGAAAATGAATTAATTGGTGCATTTCCAGTGTTCAATCCGGAGGATCTGCCTCAGGTGCTGAGAGACACAGTGAAAAGAGCAGTTTGGGATTTTACAGGAGAGGATGTGGGATTGATGAATAATGTAGATCCAGTGAAAATTGCAGTGAAAGAGGGAATTGTATATCCTAACATTCCTCAGTACAAAATGACGCCAGAGATAATTGAAGGGATAACTCCTATAATTGAGAAAATGATTCAGCAAGGAGTCCTAAGAGAACTACTGAGTAGTCCGTGTAATTCACCGATAATGGGACTGAAAAAGCCTAATGGCAAGTTCAGGATCGTGCAGGATCTGAGAAAGGTTAATCAGATTGTGGTGGCATGTTGTCCCATCGTGCCAAATCCATCAGTGATTCTGTATCAAATTCCACATGACGCTGAGTGGTATACAGTGATTGATTTGTGTCATGCATTCTTTTCAATTCCATTGCATCATGACAGCCAGCCAATTTTTGCATTTAGGTTTGGCCAGCGTATTTTAGCATGGTGTCGTATCCCACAGGGGTATACGGAGAGTCCTTCGATATTCAATCAGTTATTGAAAAGATCGTTGGAAAGTCTGATCATGCCTGAAAGCTCAGTGCTAGTACAATACATTGATGACCTACTGGTGGCATCAAAGACACGTGAAGCTTGTGAAGTGGATACCATAGCTTTACTGAATCATCTGGCAGATGGAGGGTTAAAGGTATCCCCAGCCAAATTACAATTTTGCAAGAAAGAGGTGCATTATCTTGGACATAATATTGAAAAGGGTCTGAGAAAAGTGACTACTGACAGGATCAAAATAATCAGAGAAATGAAAGCTCCAAAAACTCAGAGAGAAGTGAGAATGTTCCTGGGTATGGTGGGATATTGTCGTCAGTGGATAATTAATTTTTCCCTGATAGCAAAGCCATTGATTAAATTGACAAAAAGTGACATGACAGATCCATTGGATCTGGATGCAGAACAATTGGCAGCATTTGAAGAGCTTAAAATAAAAATGTGTGAAGCTCCAGCTCTGGGTATGCCAGACTATGAAAAAGAATTTGAACTGTACTGCAGTGAGAGAAATGGATGTGCACTTTCAGTGTTAATCCAGAAACATGGACAATTGAGAAGGCCTATTGCGTACTTCTCATCGACACTTGACCCTGTAGCTGTGGGTTTACCAGGTTGTCTAAAATCTGTGGCTGCAACATGCAGAAGCCTGGAACAGAGTGAGGGGATCATAATGGGGTATCCTGTAAGGGTATTCGTACCTCACAATGTGGCAATTCTTTTGACAAGAAGCAGAACTCAGCATATGTCAAATAGTCGGTTGACTAAGTATGAGAAAGTGATTTTGGGAGCATCAAATGTGACTCTTGAAAGATGTACGAATGTGAATCCAGCGACACTTTTGCCGGATATTGAGAATGTGGGTATAAAGATGGAAGATGACCATGATTGTTTGGATGTGCTTGAGTACTGTACGAAACCAAGACCAGATATCAAGGATGTTCCCTTGCCTGAGAATGATCATGTGATGTTTGTGGATGGATCATGCCTGAGAAATGAAAATGGTGTGCTTTGTGCAGCATATGCAGTGTGCAAAGTTTCAGAAGTTATGGAAGCATCACCATTGAAAGGAGTAAAATCTGCGCAAGTTGCTGAATTAGTGGCATTGACAAGAGCTTGTGAGATTGGGAAAGATTTGAGAACAACTGTGTTGACTGATAGTCAGTATGGGTTTGGAGTGGTGCATGATTTTGGCCAACTGTGGCTACAAAGAGGTTTCTTGACATCGGGTGGAACTCCGATAAAGAATGCTGAGTTGATTGGAAAATTGCTTGAGGCGATACAGCTGCCTAAGGAGTTAGCAGTGGTGAAATGTGCTGCACATGTTTCAGGAGAAGATTTTATCACTGTTGGCAATAGATATGCTAACGACGTGGCACAGTATTGTGCGAAACTAAACCAATCAATTAACAGGGAAAGAGAAAAAAAGGAAATGTCTTTCCCTTCTGTGATGTTTACTAATGTCCTAGAAACGTGGGATGAAGTGAAACAGTTACAAGATGAGGCAGGAGAAGAAGAGAAACGAGATTGGGTTAAGGCAGGATGTGCTCCAAGAGAAACAGACCATGTTTGGGTCTACAGAGATGGCAGACCAGTGATGCCAAACTCAATTTTGTCGTCAATGGCAAGGATGTATCATGGCCAGGGACATCTGGGGAGGGACGCGATGATTAGGTCCTTTAAACAGACCTGGTACAATGCAAAGTTTAGGACAATTGCGGAAAGCATCTGTCAAAGGTGTTTAATTTGTCAGCAGTTTAACACTGGGAAAAAGACAGTGGTGAGTTTAGGGACAATTGGCAGAGAAGGAGGTCCTTTCACAAGAATGCAAATTGATTTCATTGAAATGCCCCAAGTGAACGGACTGAGGTATGTCCTAGTGGTAGTCTGTTTGTTTTCAAGGTGGGTGGAAGCTTACCCGACAAGGAGGAATGATGGATTAACAGTGGCAAAATTACTGTTGAGGGAGTTGATTCCTAGGTTTGGGTTTCCAGTTACAGTTGAATCTGACAGAGGTAGACACTTTCAAAATGAACTCATTGGTTTGATTTGTGAAGCATTAAAAATACAGCAGAAGCTACATTGTGCATACCGACCAGAGGCTTCTGGTGTGGTTGAGCAGATTAATGGCACGATCAAAAACAGAATTGGAAAAATGTGCTTAGCCACTGGCATGAAATGGCCAGATGTTCTGCCTCTAGTCTTAATGACTATGAGATCTACTCCAGACAGGACTACAGGATTGAGTCCGCATGAAATCATTATGGGACGTGCAATGCGCCATGCATTCGTGCCTGTGAATAAGTTGATGACAATAACTGATGACATGATTTTGGATTACTGTAAAGGCCTGGCTGACGCAGTTCATTCTGTGTTTCACCAGGTTGGAGAAGAAGCTACCACACTTGAGAAGAAGCAAGCCCATGATCTGAGTCCAGGTGACTGGGTGAGGATTAAGGTGCACAGAAGAAGAAATTGCTTGATTCCAAGGTGGGGAAGGCCAAGACAAGTTATTCTGACTACAACGACTGCAGTAAAGTATGCTGGAGTAAGACACTGGGTACATGCAAGTCATACTCTGAGAATTCCAAGCCCAAGAGAGGGAACTGGTGAAGAGTATTATGAAGAGTCAGATTCCAGTGATGGTGAAGATCCTGAAGATACAGAATCAGTGAGAAAAGAAGCAGAGAGAGCTTCAAGAGATTCACTGCGAGTATCAGAGGGAAGATCAGATTCTGTAAAAGAGCCTGAAGTTTCGGGTAGCAGTGGAGGAAAAAGAAAAGAAAAGAGAAAACACACAGAGACTACTCCTGAATCAGAAGAGGAGGAGATTGAAGAACCACTTGAGATTATTCTTGAAGAAACAGGGTCAGAAAAAGATAGAGAGGGACAGATTGCGGAAGACCCCCGAGGAGGTGTAGGGGACATTGATGAGGAGCTAGGTGAAGGGATAAGTAGACAGCAAGAAGATTGCGTGTCGGAGACCCGAGGAGGGACAGAAGTAGGGAAGTCTCAAACAGTGGTGAAAGAATCTGTGGAAGAAAAGAGAACTGCTAAGAAACGAAAGCAAGAGGCAATTGAAACAGAATCGGATGATGAAAATGAACAAACAGAAGGTCGAGTTCTGAGAAAGAGAACTTCGATTGGAGAAAGGAGTGTTAAAGAAAAGCCGAAAAAGGTCGTGAAAGGAGATCGTTGGCCTAACAACAGAGTGAAAAGACTGAGATACAGGATAATAAAAGCAAATACATCGGAAGCTGAACAAGTGAATGAGGTATCCAGTCAAACTTCAAAGGCTGAAGAAGAAGAATCAAAGAGAACAAAAGAACCAGTGGAAATAAAAAGAGTTAAAAAACCCAACCAAAAGTACAGATCACCGGAATGGTCTTATGTGACACTGTCTGAAGAAGGAAAAGAAGAAACAGTGACTCAAGATAATCCGGAAGTGGTCTTGAGAGAAGTGGTTGAGGAAGATACTGGTGAAATCCTGAAAGTACTCTTGACTGACATTGGAGAAGAGTCAGATACTGAGGATTTGAATGTTGGAGATCTGATACAATTTGATGTTGAAGAAATTGGAGTGAAAAATGATGAGTATCCAAACTGAGTAAAAGAAGGATTCACTTGGCCTGAGTGAACAGGAAGATTCATTTGAAAAGTTGAAAAGTTTGGAACCAACGTTGAAGAATTGAAAAGATCTAATTACAGTAGTGGAGTAGTAGAAGTTAAAGCAGAATGGCTAACATAGAGAATAATCAAAATAGATGTGCCTTCTTTAAAAGATGGTGCAAGATGTGCTGCTGTTGTACTGGAATATTAATGCTTCTATGGGGTGTTTTAGTTTTATTAATTACTTTTAAGGTTGAATTTGGGATGGATACAGAGAACATGACTAATATAGAGAAGGATTCACAAAAAGTAGTTCCAATTGGAAATAATTACATACACAAAGACAGGTCAATTAACAATTTTTCTAGCAATGCTTTTTCTAAACGGTTATATGAATATGTGAAGACAATGGAAGTGAGGGATTGCTATGTCTGCATGCAGTTACCTGCATCCGTTTCAGAGGGTGTTACTTATCACCATTTACCAGCTACATATGGTATTTCTTGTAGTATTTTAAGTAGTGTTTTTTATTTGTTAGGGAAAATAGATTATAAGATGTCTAACAGAGATAGTATTTTTGGGCATTTGCCAATGAACAAAGAGCTGAATCCAGCTAAAGAAGCTAACACTTTTGGTGAGATTTTTATTGAAGAAAAAGGACTAACATTAGATTACATTTTTAAGAATAATTTAACTTGCAGTTTGAAAGAAGAGGAGAAAGCTTTCCTGGATATGGTAGAGGAAAGGAGAGTGAACATGCATGAGAAAGCAGGGAAATATGAAGTGAGTGAGACAATTTGGGACATTGAAATGGGAAAAGAGTTGAGAAATGGGGCTAGTCCAACTTTGGCTCTAGATGCACCGCAGAAGGGTAAACTATGCATTACCAGAAGGAAATCCCAATATGATACATATTTTGTGGGGACTAGTGAGTGTCATGATACATACTTTGTTGCGACTGGTTGGGGTTTCAGAGGTGGAGAAGATACAATTTTTCCAGGAGTGTACTATGTGTGTGGGAACAAGGCTTATTACAAGTTGCCTGACCATTGGTATGGCACATGTTATGTGGGTTTGGTTTTTCCTAAGATTTTTCATACAGATAAAATAAGTGATGTAGAAGATATTAACCTATTAAAACGTTTTAAGAGAGAAACTTGGTCTGAAATTGTGGGTGATATTTTTGGGGTTTTGATTCCAGCAGTGGGAATTTCTTTAAATGCTTATGGAATTCGGAAATTGTCCACAGTGGTTGATCGTTTATCGACAAATACCGCAGGAGGATTTCTTTTGGTAAATACGGAATTAAGTGCCGTACGTGCCATGTCTATGCAAAATCGACTTGCCCTTGATATTCTTTTGGCCAAGGAGGGTGGAGTTTGTGGAATTTTGAAAATTCAACATTGTTGCACTTACATTCCTGATGAAAGTAAAGACCTGAAGGTCTATATCAAAAATATTACTGATTTGCATGAAGATTTAGTACCACTTGAAACTGGGAGTTTATGGACTAAACTAGCTAATAAGATGATAGCTGTTAAAGATTTTATTGCAAAAATAGGTAGTACTATCGTAGGTAGAATATTGTTTCCCTTGTCTTGTATAATTGTTGCTGTGTTGATACTGAGATTAGTGTGTGTGTGTTGTAAAAACAGGAGAGGGAAAGAGAAATTGAAAAATGAAAAGAAAAATAAGAATTCGAAAAATTCGAAAAGAGAACCAGAAGAGATTGAATTAGAAGAATTAAGGGAGAGTGTTTATTTAGAGACTAAGAGAGATGATGAAAGAGTGACTGGTGTTTAATGTTGTGTAAGGGAAAAGACATTTCTGATTTCTCCTAAAATGGACGAAATTTTCACTAATTTTTTTTTTTTGGGTTTATTTGGTGATAAAATCACCAAAGGGGGGATTGCTGGAGCAGAGTTTTCTGTTAGAAAATTCTGGGGCTTTTGAAGCTCTGGCATGTCTATGCGTTTTATTAATTTATTAATAATTAACAACTAATTATTTGTCTTGTGCAAGTGTATTTTATTAATCAACCTGTTTGTCCTAACACAAGAGAAGGTTACACGAGGGTTAGCATGTATGTGCTGTTTATGTATTCACAATAACGTGCAAGTTTTCATGTTTAAACGTTGCTGTGTGCTATTTATTTTGAGCACAAAACGCTGTCTGAATTAATGCTCTATATGTCGCAAAGCTAGATAAATGCATACACATAAGGGTGTTAGTGGGGTTAACACTGTTTAATCATTATGATGTAGTAATCTTTATTTTGTCTCTTTAATTAAAGATGGTCTATTGTGGCCTATGGAGGCCTTCATGAAAATAACTGAGAATAATTTGAAGCCTGGCTGAGCTCTGGTGCAGGCGAAATCTGTGATGTGACAAGGGAGACCTCTGCTGGAATTCGGTTACAGACAACTGACCGTAGTCCTTATATGGAAATTTCCGGGAGGACATCAGCAAGTTTGGAGGATCTCCAAAAGAAATGATTTGTCCTTGGTGAACAATGAGCCTCAGAAAGAACTTTGTGCTAAAGCCGGTTTGCCGAGGTAAATGAACTTTAAAAGTTTCTAATCTTTGGTTCCTGTTCCGAAGTTTGTGTATTATGACTTTTCCTGAGCGGAGATTTCAGGATGTTGCAAAGTTACATCCCTTCCTTCTCGTTCTGCTCAGTGATACAATTTTACTTGTAGAAGTTTATGTGGGTTTTCATTGTATTTTGCATTATAAAATGTTAGCTTAGGGAGGGCTCTCCCCACACTTTCTTTCGTCGCCTTGCTGCGTGAACTTGCGTTGCTGAGGACTGATGCTGAGGACCTTATCCTGAAAAGACTTTACGAGAGACTGGTCCTGACCCGTTCTGACACTAGTTAGAATAGGTAATTATGAGAAATGATTTATTCTGATTTTATTCTGACTAATTTTAGATAAAGCAATATAACTTTTAAACATGGTGTTAGTTGTTCTTTCCTTGTCGTTTATTGAAGACTTATTGATTACTGTTTATAGATTGTTTATATTATGTTAGACAGCCACTAAACTGGTCCTATCGCCTAGATATAGATGCAGGGTGCTTTAGGAGTTTTCTTCCCACAGGTTTGCTGCTGGTAGAGTATTGGAGCGTATGTTAGTGAAATGGGCCCTAGCGTATGATGAATGTATGTGCGTGTAACTGTGAAATTACTCTATCCGTGGTAGTGGGCATATTTCTGATACCCTGATCTGTATCACAATGCACCCTGCCCTTGGGCCTACCATAGGGGTGACTAATATGAAGTTAGGGGAAGGTTTAGGGACTGGCAAGTGTGTGCACTTGCGCAGTCAGCATGACAGTACCAGACTGCATGCAGGTTCTGCAATGGCAGACCTTAGAAATATTTTACCAGGCCGCTTCTGTGGGTGTCACAACCAGTGCTGCAAGCCCACCAGCGGCATTTGTATTTACACGTTCAGGCACTCCTGGTGCACTTTACTGGGGTCTGATAGTAAACCAAATAAGCCAATCATGGAATCCAACCAACATATACATTTTACATAGGGAGCACTTGCACCGTGGCACTGGTTGGCAGTGGCACAGTGCTCTGAGCGGCCAACACCTTAAAAACACATGAGGTACGGTGACAAAAAGTGGAAGGGAGACTCACGCCAAGGTGCCAGGTCTAACACGTGTCCCCTCCAGCTGAAAAGTGGGGAGAACTACCCTACCCCAGGGTGCAGGGCAGAGCCATCAGACGCTCCACAGCTCCTCGAAACCGTCCGTTTAATTTGCCTTTGCAGCATAATAGTTTCCCTGCTGCCTCAACATGTGATTATTTTTGTCCCCTATGCCAGACAGTGCTTGTTCCGCTGCTCCAATTATTTGTTTTTTTCCTTGTGCCCATCGCACAGCATTTGTGCTTACAGTTTACCGTGCAAACAGGAGTTTACCTGCAGCCCCTACCAGAGGCACTATGCCACTGAATATTTTCCTTGTCCCGCACCACTGCTTTTTTTCCTGTCGGCTGTTTTTCCCCTGCCTGTGTCAGGGCTTTTCTACCTGCCCCCTTGCTTGTATTTCTGCTCCCTGCGCTTGTTTGTCGCTTGGAGGAATTGGTGGAAAGGTGGTTCGAAACTCGCAAAACACGCCAGCCCAGAAAGAGCCTCGGATTATCTGTCAACAGGTCACACACCAGAGGCCAGGGAAAGGGAGGGGGTGTAAATCCAGGATCAGACTTAGAATCGGCACAAAGTGGAGCTGGGGTGATTGTCGGGTAAGAGGACCATCAAAGAGGGAATGATTACACCTATCTTAGACAATAGCACAGCCCAGGCCATAATCACAGAAGTGAGAAACCGTCCGTTTAATTTGCCTTTGTAGCATATTAGTAGCAGCTGCAGCGGCTCCACGGGCGGGTGCACATCGGTATCAGAGTGACTGTAGACCAACGGCCTCGATGAGCATCCTCCAAGTAGCCTGGTCCGGTCAGTCACAGCAGGCCACCATGATGCGAGGCACAGGAGGCGATGCGAGTATTGGCAGCTTCAAAAACAAAACTTTCAAACATAACTTCCGCCCGCTCGCACCGCCCAGGTTATGAACTAATGTTCTGGCAAGGGAGGAAAATGAACAATGTTGCAAATGCCCCAGTGAGAGCACAGCTGAGCCAGCCTGGCCGGTAGGAGCGACCGGAACCCCCTCCTGACAGATGATGATGTGTATTAAACTGTTTAAACACCAGAGCAGTGCAGTAAGTGGTTGCTCGCTGTGTGGCTGCAAAGGGGGCCCTTGGAGCGCGTGGTCCCCCCCCGCACCGCGGGGTCTGCTGGGGCCTGTGTTATGCCTCTACGCGGAGGTGTGGCTTGGGGGAAAGAATTGGAGTTCCCAAAGGCCCCAAATTTGAACAAAAGAGGGGAATCGAATTATACTTCAGGAAATAAATGCAGAGGTGTACCTCTACAATATTATCACCATTAACTAGCCTGAACAAAAATTTGCACCACTACTAATGATCAGTATATTTCGTAAGCAGTAAGCATCACATTTTTAAACTGCGAGTAAAGGGTATTTAAAAGGTATATTATTTACTATTATTATATAATATTTAAATATTTAACATTTTCAATTAATTTAACACATTATAAAATATAAACTATTTAGTTGTTTTTAAAGGTTTGGGTTAAGCTCACATTCATAATGTAAAATAAAAACAAATTAATTAAATATATTTTAATGTTAAAGGTAGAATAGTAAATAAAATAAAATATAAATATGTTAAATCTATTTAAATTATAGTGTTTATTATAGTATTTAATTAAATAAAAAAATATAACTATGCTAAAATATTAGGGGTCAGATATAATATTTAAAATATATTCCAAAAACGAAGTTCCACTCGCGCTCTCAGAGTCTCCTGACACAGAAAAACAGGCTTTGTCCAATTACAATGGGGGTTTATTTCAATCATAAACTCGCCGTGACGCGTTTCGCCACCGTAGTGGCTTGTTCAACAAAGCCTGGTTTTCTGTGTCAGGAGACTCTGAGAGCGCGAGTGGAACTTCGTTTTTGGAATATATTTATTACCGGTTTCTCTCCGCCGGTCTTGCGCCACCCCTTAATGATTGAGGACGCTGTAGGAGAAACTTGGATTGAATATTTAAAAGATATATATAAAACAGTTTAGGGTTATGGGATAAAATACATTGAATATACCTCATTTAAATGCATTTTTAGAGTTGGATAGCTTAATGAAATTAATCTAAAGCAATTAAGTATATTGCAAAATTAGGCTTGTGTGAAATAATTACAAATTTAAATACAAAATTAATAGGCGTTGATATGTTATGAAAATAATTTAATGCAACGTTCAAATTAAATACAAATTAAATGCATTTGAAGTTAGGATAATCAATTAGCTGCATTATGAATTAACTTTATGCATTTAAAGCTCAAAAACCAAGAAAGAAAGGGGCAACAATTACAATCTGGATAAAAGCAAGTAATAAAAATAAAGTTAAACATGTCTGTGTTCATACAAGATGAAGGGTTCAATCAATTGATGTTGTGGATGCTGGTACAGTACCAGCTCCTGCAGATAAACCGAATCAAAGAGGTTCAGGGGCAGAAAAGGAGCTGTAAATTGCTCACCAATGTTTAGCAACCAGTATTTTATTTTGCGAACCTGTCTATGTACCTATTAGTTGGTTTGTAAAATAAGAAATTGCAGGGGATTGCAAAGTGGCCTACATAATAAATAGGGATCCCAGGTTTTATGGTTTTTATTTTTTCAATGTTTTCTGTATTTACCAATATTTATTTTTAGGACATTTTTCTGTATTTATCCATTTGTATTTTGTGTTTTCTGTATAACCGAAGCTACAATGGGCATTTTTCTACATTTATATAACTGATAAATTTATTCTCGTATTTGAATGTCCAGGAGGTTTCAGCAGTATACAGTGCAATAGCGTTATCTGAGAACATTTGCGTTGTAGAATAGTGTAAATAACAGTAGATTCGCACTTAATTAAGCTTAATTAGGAAATCTATTGTCTTTTTGAATCTCCCCTACCTCTCAATCTATACACCTACTGACCTGACACTCATGATTGACGGTAGAAAAAATATCCAAAGAAGGTCTATTTTCCGTATTTAAAAATAAATACAGACAGGAAAATAAATAGTTTTCTCACTGTATTTATCTGTAAAAATCAGTAAAAACGCAAAGCTGGGAGCCCTAATAATAAATATTTATCAGGCAAGCCTAATTTTCTATTCCCTGTGATTTGTTTCAATTACAGGATGGTGGTCTGCAAGGGACATCAGACCACCATCCCCATCTTTGTATTTAAAAAAATGAAAAACTTTTTTACAAAGCAGTTTGATTTCTTTTAAGGAAACCATGCTGCTTTAAAAAAATAGATTTCCACTTTGAAAAAATTCAGCAAGAGTAGGCAGTGGTCTCTTTGACAACTGCTCACTGCCCTTGAAGGTGCAACCCTCATTCCAAAAGGTGAAGGGGTTCAAATTAAGTTCTTTCCTTTTGAGAATCTGTTGCTGCCCCATCTTAGGAGTTGGTAACTGATCAATTCTTTGTGACTGGAGTTACAGTTGTAAACCATTGATACATATTTGACCAAATCTCAGTTTTGGAAGGGATGCCCCTTACAATGCGATTCAATAATCATTTCTTACCACATTCTGTGGTTTGAAAATTTGTTTTAATTTACAGTGTGTTTTGTACATATGAAAAAGGATTTTTTTAGCACTCACAAACCCTGTTCTATTTACAGATTCAAAGGGTTTGGCACCACAGAAACCCTTCATAAATCTTGTTCCTAAGAGTCAAGGGAGGATGGACGGTGTTTGATGCAACTGGGGTTTTCCATTTTAAAAAGAAACTATAGACATTTCTGAAAACTTTTCCTTGGTTATATATTTAAGGACTTGGTGATGACAGAAGGGATATTTATCTATAGATATCCTTGGGTGGAAAGTGAAAGTGTACTTCGAAGGTTAGTAAAGGGTTTTTAAATGGTACTAGTGAATTAGGTCCTTCTAACTCCACTGTGAGATTCCTGTGGAATGGGTCATTGGCTGGAATACGCTGTGCAGTTCATAGTTGGTAAGATGTGGCGGATACTCAGTATCCACAAAAATGAACATGGCCAGCCTCCTGAGGAGTTACCTAGAGGAGGTTGGCAGTCTGACTGAGTCTGCTTTTTGAGTGCATCCTTGCAAAGACTTGCCACATTAAAAGTGAGGACCTTCAAGTTCGAGATCCCAAAAAGCAGCTCCAAAAAGATTCTGAGGGGCATATTCTCAAGGACCTATCGCTGAGTTAGCAGCACTTTATCGTAGCCAAAGTGTTGATAAATTCATCGCACCATTCACAAGCTGGTGCTAACAGCTGATATCACCAATTTTCCTGCGATAGTAGCCGCAGAAAACAATGCCACGGATGACACCGGCAACTAATGCTAATAAGATGCAGAGTAGGCGTTCCCATGTAAAAAGCCGCGACAACACCACTTCACAATATTCTCAACGACCAGCCAGATCCCAAAACATGAGATAAGGCACGTAGGCAGCATGAATTTAACACCTGCTCTTACCATCTCCAGGAAGCCCCCCCCTCTTGGGCCATACCCCAGGCCCGCCCCCGAACGAAGATAGTTCACATCAACTTTACAAATTCTTGAGCAAAACAATTTCCTGAAACCGCACAATAACAACAATTAACATTCATGTGCGGACAGACAAAGGTAAATCATCCATTCACCTTTGAATTTCCCAAAAAGAATAATTCAGTCAAATGTAACTCAATACTACTATTTGGAAGAATCATGGCGGGTCTCCCATGAACATTCTGTAAGTCACAGCCTGCAAGACATAATTCAAGACAAGAAGGTGTATCATGCGCTCATCAAAGGGCAGAGAGAGAGAGAGAGAGAGAGAGAGAGAGAAGAGAGTGAGAAAGAGAGAGAAAGAGAGAGAAAGGGGGAGAGAGGGAGAAGGAGAGAGGGAGAAACAGAAGAAGAAGGAGACAGTGAAAGTTAGAGAGGGAGGGCCCGATTCACAGAACTAACTTAAGACAAAATCCTAAACTTACTACCATTTTGGTATTCACAGAAGGCACTTACTCGTTTTGGTATTCACAGAAGGCACTTACTCATTTCGGTATTCACAGAAGTTAGGAGTCCTAACTTTAGGACTCCTAAATGCCTTCTGTGAATACCGAAAGTCTTAAAATTAGAATTTTTCTCAGTTTAGTAGTAGTATAGTTAGGACTCCTAACTTTAGGACTCCTAAATGCCTTCTGTGAATACCGAAAGTCTTAAAATTAGGATTTTTCTCAATTTAGTAGTCCTAAGTTTAGGACTCCTAACTTTAGGACTCCTAAATGCCTTCTGTGAAAGTCTTAAAATTAGGATTTTTCTCAAGTTTAGATTTAGGACTACTAAATTGAGAAAAATCCTAATTTTAAGACTTTCGGTATTCACAGAAGGCATTTAGGAGTCCTAAAGTTAGGAGTCCTAACTATACTACTACTAAACTGAGAAAAATCCTAATTTTAAGGCTTTCGGTATTCACAGAAGGCATTTAGGAGTCCTAAAGTTAGGACTCCTAACTTCTGTGAATACCGAAATGAGTAAGTGCCTTCTGTGAATACCAAGATGAGTAAGTGCCTTCTGTGAATACCAAAATGGTAGTAAGTTTAGGATTTTGTCTTAAGTTAGTTCTGTGAATCGGGCCCGGAGAGAGAGAAAGAGAGAGAATCATCCCTGGGCCTTTTGCGTGGTTCATTTCTGGGCTGGACAGGAAACCAACTGATGCGTGTTTCTCTATTGCAGTGTCGGCGCCACATGGACCTCAAACGACAATATCGCCCTGTTGCATGCACACGGAGGGCGGCCACGCAGGAAGGGATTGTACAAGGAACGCAAGGCTGCTCAGGGTCTTGGCTGATACATGTCAACTGTTCTGTGTGTATCGCTCTTGGTGCATCATAAGCCTAAGGCCGAGCCTCATTTGCAAAGCGAAAGCCACATCACATTTCAAGAATGCAAGCAGTAATCAGAGTAACATTAGGGATGAAAGCTCCTTTGTCCCAATACAGAAGGCGGAAGGACACCTGCACCTATGACCTTGCCAG
This sequence comes from Triturus cristatus, assembly GCF_964204655.1. Taxonomy (NCBI): domain Eukaryota; kingdom Metazoa; phylum Chordata; class Amphibia; order Caudata; family Salamandridae; genus Triturus; species Triturus cristatus. Next base: position 566,742,230 of record NC_140582.1, on the reverse strand, counting down.
TGCATGCGGCGGGCACCCCCTGAAAGATACACCATAGCAGATGACAACTCCCACACTCCACACAGCGCTAATGAAGGAACAACCAATTCACACCCCACACACAGAAGACCTTGTACAAGATACTCCAGCATGGAATGCCCTTGACACTTAAGCACAGCAAAACCCATATGTCCATACTTTGCACACCTATACTCATTGCTCCGAGCTGTGGCATATCATCCACACAACAGCTGCAGGTCAGAAGAGTGTCAGTTCTCTAAGACCCAACAACGCAATGGCAGGACACCCCGGGCACATGCGCAACCCGTGTCACGTGCAACTGTGCCGTGACCAAATGCTGTATCTGTTGGGGGCACTGCAGTGATGCGGATCACTTACTGTTTGAGCTTCTAACTTGCGTACGTCACCTGCGTCCATCCCTGGTTCCACTGTTGATCATGCATGTTCAAGTGGCCCATGGATGTCTGCCTATCCAACACAATGGTAGCTGAACTGCATTATGACAAGTGTGTGTGCCCCCTGTTGGCCCACGACCAGGAGTGTAACCATGATACCCATTCATGCGATGCCTTGATATTTGGCGTATGTGCTGGCAGTTGGGCATGGGAGATTGCACAATTCCTTGTGTGCAGTGACCACATCGAGGCGCTCCCCTATTGGGCTGTGTTGCGGATTGGTGAAACTGCGTGGACAGAGCACATCTGTGTGGATCAGCTAATGGATTGGCTTGCCCTCGTGTTTGATGAAGCCGACAACGACGTACTCTTGGAACAGATTGCCTATGAACCTGTGCTCGCTCTCATGGATGAGTAACTACGTTCCTGCAGCCACAACTGATTGTAACCCAAGCACAGGTCCCAACACCCTTTCGCATCTTGGAGAAATGGTCACATATCCCACCATTACAGTGGACATGGCGGCATTTGGCTGGACTCCGAATGCATGTGTGGCAACACTGCGGGTTGACACACACCTTTGCAAGGTGAGTGGACAGCGGCGCATGGCAGCTTTTCTCAATCTGACACCCTGCTGGAGGGAGTGTACACACATGGCAATGTAGTTCTACATGTGACCCTCTTGAACTCTGTCGCCTGCTCACTGTCAGCCAGTGGTACAGGACTATGCAGATCCCATGGGCTGTGAGTGGTGTCCCCTGACACGGTGCAATGAGCATACGCCAAATATCACATGACTCGTCCAGCAAGGCAAGGTGTACTGAGACAGTTGCCATCCGTGATGATTTCTGTCCATGTTTGCATCCGCATGTCTTGCACCTCTACATGTTTCTATGCTGCCTGTTAGTATATGATGCATTGGTCTGCATGTTGTGGCCCTTGTCTTGCCCGTACTGACACGCACATGCTAATAAATTGTATGCCTCTTGACTAGTGTTCAACTGTGATGAGTGCTGATTAGAATGCCAAATCGTGTGCCTCAATGAGCATTGTCCGTACACATGGAGGGACTGACTGACACATTTCACTTAGGGGTGATTACCCATTAGCAGCTCCACCTCTGTGAGCCAGACATTGTGGTTGGGAAAGTTGCTGGTAGACCTGTGCGCTTACGTGTCTTCAGCAATGTGAGTATGGTAGCCAACTTCTTGCCATGTGGATCAATGTGATCCATCCACACAGGCTGTGTCCACACAGATGAGTGTGTGTAGGTATGCAAAGAGATGTACTGTTGCCACATGTAATGGGGGACACTACTTTGGTCCTCCTACCAACTTTGACATTTTCACAAACAGCCCTATTTAATACATGGACGTGGGGCTAAGTTGGGGGGTCACGGGAATGTATTCAATGAGCAATGAGGCCACAGCTAGTTTACACCTTCACAGACATGTGATTGGCCATGTGTGTCATGGTAAAATGTGCGCATTGATGTCAATTCCCAGGATGTACCTTATTGTGCAATCGATGCCCCTACAGTCATCCATAATTTTATTCTTGACTGGACATAGACATGACATATCTGTGTGATTTGGAATGTTTTATTCACTTTCTGTGGAGTGTCGGAGCTGGAGCAGTACATGGGCATGCACACCCCGCATTACATGGTTGCACAGTGGAGTGCCAACCAGAGTCCTTGGGGGAATGATAAGTGAGTCGGAAGAGGAAGAGTACAGTCCGCAGCCTGATTGCTGTGTCTTTGGTAACCAGTGCAGATATGGCAGTCCATGTCGGGGTCCAGGTGAATGTCGCAGAGTGTTTGGGGGGACAGTGAAAGGTGTTGTTCCAGTGCATGATTCAGAGGGCTGAACCAAGCAGGAACAGACCATATGGCGGGGAAGAATGCTACAACCTCCTTTTTGACGCAGAATCATTACCATCCACATCTTCGTCCTCTAATATGTCTTCAGTGTCAGGTGTTCCAGGTGTGTGTGGTGGTGTTATGGCTGCATCACTGTGTGCCACAGACACATCAGGGGGGCGGAGGTGGTATGTATGCATCACTGTGTGCCACAGACACATCAGGGGGTGGAGATGTGTGTGTCGAAGTTCTTGCAGCAGTCATCTGGGACAGGCTCTGTGGAAGCAATGGCAAGATGAGGATCTTCAGGGCATGGTAGATCCCAGCTACATCTCGCTGGTGTGCAGCCGTGGCAGCCATCCTTTCTGCCTGCATCCGCTGCATGTTCTCCATTGTCAACTCTGTGCTGTCGTCGCTGGAGCCTGTCTGACTAGACAATTCTTGTATCCGAGTAATGGCTCCAGCGAGGTCAGCCAAGGATTGTTGTAGGGAATGGAACGTACTGTGGGTGTCCTTTAGGGACTGTAAGAGGTCCCTGATGGAATTTATGCACCCACGTATGGCATCAAGTTTGGCTGCCATGATTTCGAACCCCAGACGCACATGTTCAGCCAGCTCCTTCTGGCAGTCTAACACATGGCTTTGGAACGACATGTGTTCTTCGGTGAGGTGCTGGGAGCCAGCCGTGGTGGTGGGTGTTTCCTGCTGTGTGGTCTGTGCAGGGGGTGGGGTCACCTCGATGCAGCTGGCCTGCACTGCTCCTGGGGGTGGGGTGCGGAGGCTGTCCATGAGCCGTTGGAGGGTGTCTGAGCACTGAAGAGATGTCTGGTCTGCTCTGCAGGTGGTGTTGATTGTCCCTAGGCAATGTAAAGGGGGATGCAGGTTAACAGTGTGTCCCATGTATATTGACGCATTGTAGATGTTTACATACAGACTGCATGACAATGTATATTGTGACTGTTTTGGAGGAGCTGGCTATTTGATGGGAGACAGTGGACATTTGGACTACATGACGGATGTGAGGTTGTACTCATACATTGTCACCTCACAGTTTCCTCCTATGCCAGATGTGATTGGCCAGTTTCTACGCACAAGCGTCACCAGTAGTGTCCTCTGTTCTGTAGTGAAAGTGTTGCACCTTGTACCACATTGTTGTTGATGTGCTGTGATTACTATGTGTGTGTGCTGCATTGTGGGAGAGTCGTTCCTGCAGCTCTAATTTAGCGGCTCTGTATCCCTTTGAGGAGGTGTTCCTTTGACTTGTGTGCTTTTACGGTGCAGAGATGTTGGTGACTTGGGTCATTTGTGCTCTTGGACGGTTTTTGTACTCGTGTGCATTGTTTGTCTACAGTTTTGTTGTTGTCGTCATGGGTCGCATGTGCACGTGGATGTGTCAGAGTGTGACCTGCTCATTGGAGGATGTGATCCACACTGGGCCACCTCAGTGTTGTGGCGTGCACCATGCCATGTATTTTGACTGCAGCCATGCTATTGGTCATGCAGTGTCACTTGCATTGTCAGTGTGGCTCACAAAGCCGCTGCTTAGGTGGATTCAGCAAATGTGCATGGGTATGTTGTGTGATTGGTGATAGGGAGGGGGGGCCCTTTGTGCACATAGTGGAGGGGGGCCTGCTTGGTGTTTCTATGTGTGCAGCAGTGTGCCATGGGTATCAGGGACATGATCCAGGGTCATTGTGGGTGTGCAGTGTGCTACACATAGTTGTGCATGTGTGCCATCATGCCCATCTCCACCCGTCCCCCAAGTCCCTGGTCGTTACTTGCCCTGTTGCAGTTGGGTCAGGTCATATCGAGCTGTGTCCGGCCCCCCAACTCCTGCCACCGTCTCCACACTGATGATTGTGGCCACCATTTGCTCCAGATCATCCAGCTCCTCCTGTGGCGCAGGACTCCCACCTCCAGTCGCCGTTGCTGCCTTCCTGTTGGCAGCGACTTTCTGCTTGGTTTGGCTTTTCACGTCATGCCAGCACCTCTTGATCTCCTCCATTGACCTCCTTGACACTCCGACTGCATTCATGTGTTTCACGATGGACTGCCATATTTCTGTTTGTGCTCCCAATGACACATTTGCAGTGCCGAACAGTTGTTGGTAGTGTCCTATCACCTCCGTAACGATGATCCTGTTTTCCTGCAGACTAAACCGCGTCTTCCTCTTCTCCTTGGCCTTCCCTGAGCCCGGGGTTTCTTGCTGGTCGTCTGTGGGGCTCGTGTTTTCCTCTGCACTCGGTCCGGGTGCATCCATGGTGCTACGCGGTTTATTTTTTTTTGTTTTTCTTTTATAGTGCATTTTCCCACATGACGAGTGGGAATTGCAGGCCTGTTTATCGCAGATTTTTGTAACGCGATTGGCCACATAGCAACTTTTTTCGCCTTCGTGTTTTGCGTTTTTTCGGCCTCGCGTTCGTTTTAACACAGTCATTAGGCGGGTTATCGTGAGACTATCGCATGGTGCTGCCGGGCTGAGAAAACAACGTTAACACGGTGTTAAATTCCCACAATAGACTGCGATGTGCAAAGTTGCGTTAAGCAAATTTTGCGCTAATTAACACACGTTCTTGAGAATATCCCCCTGAATGTACTGACAACGAATTTAGGGTTCAGGTCTGACATACTGTTTGATGACACAGGCTGGCAATACCACCTATGAAGTTTTGCTATGCAGCCAGCTCCCAAAATATTAAGTTACAAGTGAAGAGGTTAGCCACAGGGAAATATAGTGAGCTGGAGTACCAGCCTCATGCTATGTCCCTTGCTAAGGAGAAAGTAGAAGAAGGAGTTGCTTCCTTCAGAATGTAATTTGTTTGTCCTACTGTTTGAGTTTTGCACATATTCAGTGACATCTTGCAACAAGACTGTTGCGCCATTTTCTCGTAGTTTAGTATTCAGAACCTTTCTGCATTCAGGGTTTTGTCAAAATGTTGTTTTTCCTTCTTTGGAGCAGAACCAAGTAAAGAGCGTTCACTCAAATGACACATTTTGACTCATTTTTCTACAGAAATTGAACCATGTCACATGAATCATTGATTAAAATAAGTACATTTTTCGAGATCACACTACAATGGCCCAGGCAAGCAACTGGCCGTGCTACTTGGAACTCACACATCTCCTTAAGTGTGATGTTCTTTGATGGACGACGAAGAGGGAACATTAATTATTTATTAAATTTCCCTTGTCGTTTGTCGAACCCCCTCCCCAACCAGGTCCCACCGCTCTTACCTGCACGGGCCGCGGATGGTACACTATGCTTAGTGCAAACATTTGTCTATTGAAAGTACAATTTCTAGAGCTCAGCTTATAGCGCTGTGACATTAAGTATCTAAAAGAATAGATGATTGTCCCCATTAAACCTCAGATGCCTCCATCAATTAAAGCCTAAACTAGCTTCCAAGCTGCCTATACATTTGGTGATTAATCAATTGCACAGATTTACATTCTTTCAGGTAGCAGGCACCCTGGTGAGAATAACTGTCCTTAGTTTTATGTCCTTCCCTGAACTTCACAGCATAGGAAAACTCTGTCCCCAACCCCACCCTCCCTTCACTTTTACGCAGAGGCACGTCAAGGGCCACAATAATTATTCAGGGATGGTTATTTTTTAATGAAAAGTATGCAAACTCCTTTTGTAACATTAGAAAAACATGGGGCATGTGGCTCCTCATATATACCATTTGCTTCGACCTCTGTTTGCATGCTAGATGTCCTTCATTGTGAATAGCGGGGGTGACAGGGAGGAAGCCAGCAGGTTCATGGTCAGACAGAGTGCTCTGATCATCCTGACCTCTGGGCCTCAGAGTAATGGTCCAGAAGAAAGAGAAATGTTGTGTGCTTCTTGAATAGCATCAAAGAGATAGCCCAGAGGAAGTGGCGCTAAAAGGGGAGGGGGTCATTTTTAGATTGCCAATTATAGTGACAGCTTCATCAGAGAGATGACTTGAGGAAGTTGGGGAATTTTTGTGGCTTTTTTAATGGGTTTTTTAGTGCAGCAAGTGCAGTTGCATTGAGGCCCAGGCTCACAACATCCCAAATATGGGGTCTAGTGTTTTTGGTCCATTTCTGTTTTGGATTGATATTTGTGTACTTTTTTTAAGTCTCACATAAAGCGTAGATTATAAGCTACAGGAAACTTCCCTTGAAATTATCTCCTAAGCGCCGTCCTGGACCTCACCCTTGTCCTTCCCACTCTTTCTATTGTTGCCATACATTTCTGGAGGGGGAACCTGAATCCAAAACATTTTGGTTGGGGGGGGGGGGGGAAGACTCAGAGCAAAAAAGTTTGAAGATCTCTGGAGTGTAGTGGTATCAGGTTTGAAATTGTGTCTAAAAATGTGTCTGGGAATATTTCATTGCTAGGTGGAGGTCTGCAAAGAAGAAAGAAGCTACAGGAGGCAGTTGGTGTAGGGTTGCATCTGGTGATGAGAGCCTCACAACCTTGTAAGGAAATGTCGTCCGCTTTAGTGAGATTTATAGTTTGCTTGGATATAGCAGCTACTCCAGCTCCTCTTCTGCCTATACAATTTGTGTGATAGTTTGATAGCCTAAAGGAATGGCTTCATGCAACACTGGAGCCATGTCACCTCCCAATCATGAATCAGTTATAAAGAGTAAATTAGGTTGTGTGTCAGTGAGTGGGTTGTAGATGTACTGCTTGTTTTTAGTTAGCAATTGAGCATTTATTAGTAGACAGTTTAAAGATTGCGTTTTGGTGGTGGTGTGACTTTGTTTTGTAGATGTGTAAGTAGCATCTTTTAAACTTACAGCAGATGTGTCATTAGTGCTGGTATTAGCTGTATGAGGATAGCAATAGTGTTTTTCTTTATTGTATTCCTCCTCCAGCAGGCTTAAAAGGCATTTTGATGGGTCTGTGTGTGTAGATGGTGGAGATGTTGGTTGAGAGTGAGTTGGTGAGCAGTGTTGTTTTTGTGGACTAGCCTTGTTGTCTAATAGACATAGAGATGTGAAATTGTGAAGAGTGGCATGTTGTTTATTTAGTTTACATTTGTTTAGAATGGAAGGTATATGAGTTAGGGGTGGTGGTGGAGCATGTGGGTCATGTTGTAAGACTCTGAATTATGTTATGGATGAAAGATAGATGAATGAGAGTTGTTGGGTTGGTGTATGTGTGGTAGGTGTGGGTGAAGAGACATAATTTGGAATTAAAGATGGTTTAGGATATGTATTATTTTGTAGTCAGGAAGGTGGAAGGGGTTGTATGTTTCTAATTTCTGATGGGATTCTGTTGGTGTGTGTGTTGTCTTTTGTTTATGTGGGGTATTGAAAGGAGAAGTTGATGTGGTGGTTTTATGGGAAGAATTTATATGTAAAGTACTGTTTGTGAGTGGAAGTTGAATGGTAAAGGGGTGGTGATGTGTTTAGGAAAATAGTGTATGTGGTGTATTAGAGGGGATGGATACAAGTTATGAGTGTTTGTGTTGAGAGCTAGAAAAGGTAATTTGTGTGGTGTATTGGAGTATAAGTATTGTTTGGTTGCGAGTTTTTGGCAAAAAGAGGAGGATGGTGTTGGTGGATGATATGATGGAGGGCTGAGTATAGGTTTAGTGGTGACACAGAGGGGTCTTTTAGGAGCAAGTAGAGGGTAGAGCTGGTGTTATGTATGAACAGGGAGTGTGTGTCTGGATGGACATACTTTATGTATTATGTTGCGAACTGTTGTGTTGGTGGTGGGGGATTTGTTAGTGGTATGGGACAGAGTATTGTTTTGTGTGAGAGTGAAGGTGAAGGTAACATTTTGTGGTAGTTGGGGTAGAATGTGTATGGGTGTTGTTTGAGAGGTTTTGCAGTGATGTAGAAGCATTGAAATGTGGATAGGGTTTATTTGTAGCAAATGAGTAGAGTGGCTTTGCTGAGAGTGTGTTTTTATGTTTGTGGTTGTGGATGTGCTAAGGTGAATGCTGGCGAATGGCATAAATGGCAGGATCTCTGGAACTAGGCCAGACCAGTCCTGAACCCGCCCAAACAGGCATCTCCCCTTGTTTTCTCCGCCCATAGCCTCGACGCCCAGGCTGAGATGCCCTGAGCCCTAGGGCCAACTAGCCCTAGGTCAGGTGACCTTTGGCCAATGAGAGCCCAAGCCCTAACACTAACCAATCAGAACCGTAGCCCTAAAGCCTAGAGCCAATGGGAGACCTGCCTCTATAAATTAGTCACAGCACAAGCTCTATTAGATCTCTAACCCAAAACCCTATGTACAATAGAAACCCTAGCCACCAATCACAATTCCAGATCTATCAGCCAATCAGAACTTTAACCCTAAGCCATAAGTCCAATAGAAACCATAGCCCTAAGAACCAATCAGAGCACAGATTTAAGAACCAGTGTGAAACATATATAAGGGGTTTGTGACCTTAAACAAAGGATGATGCCCAGGGGGCAGGGAACTGCTCTTGAAGTTACAATCTACTTGGACACAGACAGGCGCAATCCACACTTTGAAGGCCCTATTTTAACCTTGCCAGTAAGGTCCAAATCTAAGCCACTTAAAACACTGTTTTTTAAGCACTTAAACAAATCACTCTTTCAACCTAAGAATGAGTGCTACATACACTTTCCAAACACAGTTTTGACCATAAAGCAGATTCAGCAGTCTCTTAACCCCTTCAGTGCCCATGACGAGCTGGACTCGTCATGGGCTGCGGTGGCGCTGTGCCCATGACGAGTCCAGCTCGTCATGAACTCCGCCCGCTAATGCAAAGCGCGGCACTGGGCGGGGAAAGGGGCGGGCATGCAAGGGGTTAAACACACTCTGCTTAGCCTCTGTGGTGTAGTTTTTCTTTTCACCTTTTAAAAACATGGGGGCTGTCCCTACAGGCCTTAGCACAGTACAAGGAAAACTAGAAGAGAAAGTCAAACAGTCAGGGGTAGAAAAAAACAGCAGTTTTAAAAATGCAAACAGCACAGAACCTAAGAGTTCAATTTAAACAGTCACAAGTAGAAAAACAACAGTTATAAACTTTCAAGAAGACACAGAACAAGTCTGTGTTCTTACCACCTTCTCTGTCTTTTTGCTCACTGGGTTGTGTAGGGCATACAGGGGCTGGGGCTACAAGATGGAGGTGGCTGTCTTGGGATTCCCTCCACAAACCTTAAGGGCCTCTGCAGGTGTGAGAGGAGGGCTCAGGGTTGCTTGGGTGCTTGACGACAAATTAGGAAGACACAGGCCGACGGCCAGGGGGCAGGGAGCTGCTCCTGAAGTCAGAATCTCCTTGGATACAGACAGGCTCAATCCACACTTTGCAAGTCATGTTTTAATCCTGCAGGTAAGGCCCAAATTTAAGCCACTTAAAATACTGCTTTTCATGCACTTAAGCTAATCAATTTTTCTAGACAAAACCAGTGCTACATGTACTTTCCAAACACAGTTTCAACCCTATAGCAGATTCAGCGGTGCCTTTAACACACTCTGCTTAGCCTCTGAGGTGTAGTTTGCCTTTTTACCTTGTCAAAACACAGGAGGGGGGGAGTGTATCTACAGGCCTTAGGATAGTACAGGGAAAACTAGGAGAGAAATCGAAACAGTCATGGGAAGAGAAGCCATCGCAGCTTTAAAAGTACAAATTGCACAGACACCAAGAGTTCAATTTAAACAGTCACGGGTGGAAAAACAGCAATTTTAAAGTTTCAGGAATACACAGCATAAATCTGTGTTCTTAGCACCTTCTCTGTCGTTTTGCTCATTAGATTGTTTAGGGCACAGAGAGGCTGGGGCTACAAGATAGAGGTGGCTGTGTTGGGGTTCCCTCCACAAACCTTAAGGGCCTCTGCAGGTGTGAGAGGAGGGCTCAGGGTCTTTTTGGGAGCTAGGGGGCAATCAGGAAGGCACAGGCTGATGGGCAGGGAGCTGCTCCTGAAGGTAATGTTCAGTTTGGGTCCACCCAAACACAGTTGTGCCCGTAATGAAGATTCAGCGGTGCCTTTAACACACTCTGCTTAGCCTCTGAGGTGTAGTTTGCCTTTTTACTTTGTCAAAATACAGCGGGGGTAACAAGTGGGGGAACATGGCGGCGGATTAACTCAGCCGCGAGCTCCGTCAAAACCCTCGCCGATGTAGCGATATTGTTTAATCCTTATTTAGAGACCACCATGAAACATCTAAAAAGAGGTAGTGCAGCTGGGTTAGAGGGTATCCCCAATGAGCTTTACATTTCGCTTGCTGAGGGATTTTCTCTGGTGCTGGTGAGGCTGTTTAATGGTATTTTTTCTGATGGCCTCCCAATCCCAAAATCATGGGATGAGGCTTCTATCAGCTTAATGCTTAATCTTGAAGCCCAGTAAGGATCCTAAAGATTGTGGGTCTTATAGGTCCATCTCTCTGCTGAATTGCGACTACAAGATCTACACGCAAATTCTAGCTGGGAGATTAAATCAGGTAATGGGTTCCCTGATTCATCGTGATCAGAATAGGTTTGTTGAGGGTCGTCAACTTCACAATTTAACTCATGAGCTGATTGGCAATATTGACATTGCCTCCCCAGAAAAGCTGCCTCTTACCATTTTTGCATTTGACGCAGCTAAAGCCTTTGACAGGGTGCACTGGCCTTTTTTACACCATATGATTCACATTAATAGGCTAGGGGACAACTTTGCTGGGGCCGTTACTAACATCTATAAAATTCCAACAGCGAGGATAGGGGTTAATGGGAATTTAACTAGGTCAACCAAATTGGAGCGAGGAACTAGACAGGGTTGTCCACTTTCCCCATTACTTTTCGACTTGTACATTGAACCCTTGGCATGTAATATTAGGGCTAGTCAGATCTTTGCTCCATTTGAATGGAATGGGTGGGTACAAAAACTAGCCCTTTACGCTGACGATTTGATGATCTTTACGAGGGAGAGTCATTGTATCCTATCGAATTTAGAGCTGTTGTTGATGGAGTTTGGGAAAGTTTCAGGTTACTTAATCAACACTCAGAAAATCGCAATGATGTCCTGGAATCTGCAGACAAATGTCCCACTGGTTAAACAACAAATCAGATACTTGGGTGTACAGATATCAAATGACATCACTAGGTTAGCTCAAATAAAACTTGAATCAAAAATAAAAGATGCAGAAATATTATTAAGATCTTGGAATAGCCTTCCACTTTCTATCTTGGGCCGCTCCAATTTGGTTAAAATGTCTATCCTGCCTATATTTACTTTTATTTTTAATGAGATCCCTTTATCCTTTAATCATACAATTTTATAATCTTTACAGAATGACATATCTAGCTTTCTCTGGGCTAATAAAGGGGTGAGGATCTCTTGGAGGAAATTGCGGAACACTAAGCTAGATGGGGGGTATAGCAAGTCCTAATTGACATCTCTATTGCTGGGCCTTCCAACTAAAAAATATAAAATCTCTCCTGTTTGATTCCTCTTGTTTTCCCCTTTTCCTTCAGGCTATGTCCAGAAATACTCCCCTGGGTGGAGATGGGTTTCTTTTTAAGTTCGGCCACCCCAAAATCTTCAAAAAAGTCAACCTGACGATATTGAGATTAGCCTGTGAGCTCTGGTACCAGGATCCCATACTACAGTGCTGACACCCCAATTTTGAACTCTCCTGGTGCGCCTTTGCGTCTTAAGGATAGCTGTCAACCCCATTATTGGAAGAAGGCATTAAGAAATGGGGTCAATTGTTGCAAAACAATAAATTATTACCTTGGAACTACTTAAATAACATCTCAAACCATAGGCTATCAAGATTCAAATTCTACCACCTGTCTAGTTAAGTCTCAAAGATCAGAATGGAAGGGGATGGGAATGATGAGCATGAACATGAAAACATCCTCTTGGGTCCGCTAATCCTACGTAAAGAAGTCTCCAAATGGTACTGGTTGCTAGTGAAAGGGGAGCCCCGTCAGCACCGATGGAGGAGCCCTGGAGAAGAGACCTGCCTTCGATCGACATAGCATCTCTCTGGCAAGTCTCGGTGCGCACTTTATGGAGTGTTGTTAAAGCTGCTCCCCTTAGAAGAAATCATTTGTTTACACTCCACAGGACATACTGGACCCCCCAGAGATTGGCAACGCTGGGAGGTGAAGGTGTAAAGCTCTGTTTGAAGTGTGGACTGAAAAATGTGGACGATCTGCATTTGTTCCGGCAGTGTTCTCGGATTCAGGGCTTCTGGCGCGATGTTGGTAAGACCTTGTCCAAGGTTTTAGGCCAAAAAATTCAGGTAAGCCCGGTTTTGGTTATTTTTGGAGTTTTCTTAGAGGAAAGTACAACTAGTAACCTCTCTAAACTCCAATCATCATTGCTATTTTTTTTTAATCCTTTTGGCAAGGGAGAGAAATCTGGGTTGCCTCAGTTAAAAGTGTATGTAAGTTGGATCACTGTTGTCTTTTGAAAAAACAGAACTAGATTTTGGGTGGCCTGGGATGAATGGCTTAATACATTTAACAAGACATCATCTCAATAAAGTCCAATGATTAATAAATAAGCAAGATTATGGGAAGAAGGTCGAATTTGGGGGAAGTGGATTTAAACTCAATCCTCCTCTAACCAATAGTCTTGCGGTTGGCTATTCTGGGAACCCTGGAGGTGGCAAGGACACAGGCGAGATCGTGGCCCCCCTCTGAGGGAACTAGGAAGGAGCCTATATCCGCTTAAGGACAATCTGCTTATTTATGAATGAGGGCAAATAAAAAAAACACAGGGGGGGAGGTGGTGCCTCTATAGTGCTTAGGATACTACAGGGTAAACTAGTAGAGAAATCAAAACAGCCATGGGTAGAAAAGCCACTGCAGCATTAAAAGTACAAATTGCACATAAACATAAAGGTGGCAATTACGATCCGGTAAAAAATTTCCCCGTACGACTCGTATCCGGTCTTTTTACCGTACGAATCGTACAAGTGCCGTACAAACTGGCAATCACGATTCGCATGGTAAAAAGTCCATACGAACCGCATTCGGAATATTTCCCCACACGTCCTCGGGTCGGAAAATGTGTCCGACACGTCCTCGGATGATTTACCGTACAAATGTGAAAAGGGAAGTCCGACCGAGGAATCACGATCCAACCCGTGCGTCCGATCTCACAACCGTATGGTAAAAACACCGTCCGCATCGAACTCCCATTGCAACCATGGAGACATGTGCCCGCATACGCGCCCAACACTCCCCCAGCACCCATACGTTTGAGTCGTACTCCCCGTTAATGTACACACCCCCCTGTATGTACACCCGTGTACGTATCGAACCCCCACCCATGTATGTACACCCCTGTACGTTCGAGTCGTACCCCCACCCCTGTACGTGTCCTACCCCCGTGTATGTACACCCCAGTACGTTCGAGTCGTACCCCCACCCCTGTACGTGTCCTACCCCCGTGTATGTACACCCCTGTACGTTTGAGTCATACCCCCACCCCTGTACGTGTCCTACCCCCGTTTATGTACACCCCTGTACGTTCGAGTCGTACCCCCACCCCTGTACGTGTCCTACCCCCATGTATGTACACCCCTGTACGTTCCAGTCGTACCCCCACCCCTGTACGTGTCCTACCCCCGTGTATGTACACCCCTGTACGTGTCGTACCTCCGTGTATGTACACCCCTGTACGTTCGAGTCATACCCCCACCCCTGTACGTGTCCTACCCCGTGTATGTACACCCCTGTACGTTCGAGTCGTACCCCCACCCCTGTACGTGTCCTACCCCCGTGTATGTACACCCCTGTACGTTCGAGTCATACCCCCACCCCTGTACGTGTCGTACCCCCCTGTATGAACACCCCTGTACGTGTCGTACCCCCGTGTATGTACACCCCTGTACATTCGAGTCGTACCCCCACCCCTGTACGTGTCCTACCCCCGTGTATGTACACCCCTGTACATTCGAGTCGTACCCCCACCCCTGTACGTGTCCTACCCCCGTGTATGTACACCCCTGTACGTTCCAGTCGTACCCCCACCCCGGTACGTGTCCTACCCCGTGTATGTACACCCCTGTACGTTCCAGTCGTACCCCCACCCCTGTACGTGTCGTACCCCCCTGTATGTACACCCCTGTACGTGTCGTACCCCCGTGTATGTACACCCCTGTACGTTCGAGTCGTACCCCCACCCCTGTACGTGTCCTACCCCGTGTATGTACACCCATGTACGTTCGAGTCGTACCCCCACCCCTGTACGTGTCCTACCCCCGTGTATGTACACCCCTGTACGTGTCGTACCCCCGTGTATGTACACCCCTGTACGTTCGAGTCGTACCCCCACCCCTGTACGTGTCCTACCCCTGTGTATGTACACCCCTGTAGGTTCGAGTCGTACCCCCACCCCTGTACGTGTCCTACCCCCGTGTATGTACACCCCTGTACGTGTCGTACCCCCGTGTATGTACACCCTTGTACGTTCGAGTCGTACCCCCACCCCTGTACGTGTCGTACCCCCCTGTATGTACACCCGTGTACGTCAGAGTCGCACCCCCACCACAACTTCCTAAGTACGGAGCGCACCCCAGGCCCCAACATCACAACCGCATGTACGAGTTGTACCAAGCCACACACAAGGACAGCACCGTACAACCAAATGGCCCATGTACACACCGTACACACGCTAAAAACGCACGTACACAACCAGGACAAACCAAAACAACACAAGAATACACCATTCGAATGGCACAAAGCCACAAAACATGTCCAACAAACACTAAAAAACACATTCACTGACCTGCAACTGCCAAAAACAGAGGCCCAAAACACCACCACTCCTTATAACACACCCACCCAAACTTCAAACACAGCCACACCCACCAATGGACCAATAAAAAGGGCCCACACACACAAACCATGAGCCTTTGCAACAGACTCACTGCTGCCAGACACCACAGACAACCCACAGCACCATACTACAAGCTTCACCACACCTTACACTTGCACACCTTCACACAACCACCTTCACAAACACCTCCTCATCACATTCACACACACACACACCTGCACAACCACACCCACACACCCACAACCATCCACACACACCCCCCACCATCCACACCCACACCCCTCACCATGCCCACTAACAAGAATCCAAAGTTCAGTTACCGAGAGTTAGAGGTCCTTGTCGATGAAATCCTCAGAGTCGAGCCACAGCTCTTTGGAACATTGGTCAGACAGACCAGCATGGCAGCAAAAACAGCCATGTGGCAGACCATCGTCGATGCTGTGAATGCTGTTGCGGACACCAGAAGGACCAGGCATGAATGCCAAGCCAGGTGGTACGATCTGCGGAGGAGGGTCCGAGCCAAGATGCTGGAGGAACACAACCAGGCCAACGCCACTGGAGGAGGGCCCTCCCACAGACCCGTACACTACCAGCCCTGGGAGGAGAGGGTGATGGCCATACAGCCGGTGGAGGCACTCGAAGGATTAGGAGGACTCCGAGACCCGGGTGAGTACACAAACAACGCACCTCACATGGGGGGAACGTCATCCACAACCAAAATCACTAACAGGCACGCAACCACCCCAAGCTATCGCATGACTCAACCACACTCCATGAACACGCACATGCCACTGCCGCCACCATGCCCCATGCACCCAGCTGGACAATGTCAAGTCACAGGCCACAGAAGACACCAACACATGACACGGTAACCCCGATGGCGGGAGGGTGGGCCCCGAAATTCACATAGTGCAACTCAGAAGCAGACAACAATGCCCTCTGCCCATATGGCCTAGGTCACAGCCATACAAACACTGTGTCCCCACACAGGAAAGACTCGCCAGCAAATGGCGGACGCCTTGCATCAACACATGGGGGTGAAGGCACTGTTTTGCACATGACAGCAGCTAATGAACAGCCAACATTGTGAAAGAGTGGCAGCACACACCACCACAGCAGCAGCGCAGAGACACACACTACACCCAATGGGTGCCTGGAGATCAGAAACAAACTCACATCAACAATCCAAGGGCCATTCAAAGATCTGCTAACAGTGTGTGCCCAGGAAGCTGGGCTGAGGTGACAGAGGGTGACACACAGAGGGAGGGAGAGGGGGACACAGAGGGAGGGAGAGGGGGACAGAGAGGGAGGGAGACACAGGGAGACGGACAGACGGAGGAGGCTGACACACGGAGGGAGGGGGAGGGGGACAGAAAGGGAGGGAGAGGGGGACAGAGAGGGAGGGAGACACAGGGACACGGACAGAGGGAGGAGGCTGACACACGGAGGGAGGGAGAGGGGGACAGAGAGGGAGGGAGACACAGGGAGACGGACAGAGGGAGGAGGCTGACACACGGAGGGAGGGAGAGGGGGACAGAGAGGGAGGGAGACACAGGGACACGGACAGAGGGAGGAGGCTGACACACGGAGGGAGGGAGAGGGGGACAGAGAGGGAGGGAGACACAGGGACACGGACAGAGGGAGGAGGCTGACACACGGAGGGAGGGAGAGGGGGACAGAGAGGGAGGGAGAGGGGGACAGAGAGGGAGGGAGACACAGGGACACGGACAGAGGGAGGAGGCTGACACACGGAGGGAGGGAGAGGGGGGCAGAGAGAGAGGGAGACACAGGGAGACGGACAGAGGGAGGAGGCTGACACACGGAGGGAGGGAGAGGGGGACAGAGAGGGAGGGAGACACAGGGACACGGACAGAGGGAGGAGGCTGACACACGGAGGGAGGGAGAGGGGGACAGAGAGGGAGGGAGACACAGGGACATGGACAGAGGGAGGAGGCTGACACACGGAGGGAGGGAGAGGGGGACAGAGAGGGAGGGAGAGGGGGACAGAGAGGGAGGGAGACACAGGGACACGGACAGAGGGAGGAGGCTGACACACGGAGGGAGGGAGAGGGGGACAGAGAGGGAGGGAGACACAGTGACACGGACAGAGGGAGGAGGCTGACACACGGCGGGAGGGAGAGGGGGACAGAGAGGGAGGGAGACACAGGGAGACGGACAGAGGGAGGAGGCTGACACACGGAGGGAGGGAGAGGGGGACAGAGAGGGAGGGAGACACAGGGACACGGACAGAGGGAGGAGGCTGACACACGGAGGGAGGGAGAGGGGGACAGAGAGGGAGGGAGAGGGGGACAGAGAGGGAGGGAGACACAGGGAGAGCAAATCAGCCGTGTGGTGTGTGGGAATGTCTGCTCGTCAGCAGGTAGACTGCATGCATGTAGCCAAGGGTGGCCAGTGCCAGAACCCCCCCTCTTCCCCATGGCAAAACACAGGGCCATGTCACAACCTGTTCACGAGCACAACGACAGCTACCTGCATTATATAAGTGTGTGGATCCACTCCATGTGCACATGTACAGTGCTACACGGAAGGCGCCAATGCATGGTTCGCCACACCTGCCCACTCCACTGCTGACTGCAGTCACACTTGATGCAGCAAGTAAGACTGTGCCACACATAGTTAAAGGGGCCAAAGTGGTGCCCAAGGGACACACCCATGCACAAGTGCACTGTGAGTGGAATGCAAGACAGATCCTAATTCCAAGAGGAAATATGCCAACGTTGAAACTGATGAAACATGGATGTTGCATGGACCAAAATTAACATTGTCTCTCTCACACACAGGTCAACGTCGTGGTTCACCCCCCAACACTGGGGGGGAAGACTCACAGGACCCGGATCTGCGGGAGCCCGATCCCACCGGCAGCGACGACTCTCACCACTCTGTGGACGACCCCGACCAACCTGGCACCTCTGGTGTCCAACCACCTGCAGCACCTGCGTCAGGTACAACTGTGCCAACCACCACCCCCACTTCTGCCACATCCCAGGAGACACCCAGGATCCCTGCCCCACCACCACAAAGCAGCCAGGCTGGCCAGGAGGGACACGGTGTCCCGGGCACCCAGGAGGAGGCAGGCGACAACGCCAATGCCACCCCTCAGGGGTCCCGGAGACCCGATGTGCCCACAAGGGCAGGCCAGGTGCAAGTGGGCAGGGGTGGTGGGAGTGGAGGACGGCGGAGGCGCCAGCCTGACCAGTTGGCTGGGGACCCGGTATATTCCCATGTCCGAAACATCCTGGACACATACCGGCAGGACACCACGGGCCTGGCCCAGGTTGTGTCCGTCCTCGAGGGATCATGACACAGCAGGCCCAGCAACATGCGGAGCTACATGCCTGTCTATGCAACACCAACGGAGGATGGAGGACGGACAGGCTGAGCTCGTGACGGCGTACTCGGGAATTCACGATACACTCCGTCAGATGGCCGACAACATGGCCAACCCTCCCTGTGCCAGAAGGCGTAGAACATCACCACCCACAGGGAGGGATCAGGAGGAGGAGGAGGAAACATCCGATGGAGCATCCCAGACGTCGTCACGGCCTGCTTCTGAGGGTCCCCGCAGGAGGGCGGGTCGTCCACGGAAAAGACCGTGAGGGTCGGAGCTACATCACCATCTCCCAGGACACCTGGCCTGGCACCTGGCCCACTGGAGCAACAGCATCACAGCATCAACAGACATTCTCTGCCACATGGCCTTGCTGGTCACTGTCTGACCAATGTTGACAAAGACTGTGGCATGGACTCTAAGGACTTCCAATGGCAAGGACACCAACTCCCCTACTGAACTTTGGATTCCAAACTCCCGGAAAGCCCCTCACGTCATACCCCCCCCACCCCCCACAAAAATAAAAATTCACACCATGAAGAGCAGATGCCTGCTGGTTGCATTATTACCTTACATGTGTCTTGTAAAGTCAAAACATGCCTGACTTCTCTTTTGACTTCAACCATCCACACCCTGGGGCCTGAGTCTGGCACAGGACACACGGGCCACAGTGTATTAGGCAAGACAGACATGGAGCACCATACACACCCGTGATGGGCCCAACCAGCTGAGGGGGTGGCCGCACAACCGTGCTGACAGACACATTGAGCACAGCAACAGTCATGCGCAGAGGTCAGGGATCCAGTCCAGTGTCCCGGGGGGCACCCAGGTATGTGTAGACAGGTGGAAGAACCATGTCCTGCAAGCTTGAGTCCGGTGGATGCAGAGAATGGTGGCCTGGCCAACGTTGGATGCATGGGGATGGCACATGTCACAATACCCACACAGTCATGGACATCATGCATAATACACAGTCTCAGCCCACACACACAGCTTGCATCTTGCTACTCGACACATAGACACATAGCCCCTCAGGGGAAACCATGCCAGACATGCTGGATGCACCGTGGCAACACACCAGCATTGACTGAGAAGAGGCACCTTGGAGGCATAGGGACACCTTTATTAGTCATGTTTTCGGGATTGCAGAGGCAACTTGAAGTACACATGAACACTTCATGTGGAGTAACATGTGGGTCCAACACTGGCACCCCCCTTCTGCAGCACAAATGCGTGATAGCCATGGAACTGGCACACAATTGTCGACCAACAGCTAAACACCCACAGCTGCTCATGGAGAGACTGCCAAACACCATTGATCCGCTGATGTAGAAGTCCCACACCATGTCAAGCCAATGCTAACCGTATGTGTCCGAGGGCAGTGTTACACACATTGATGCCGTCATCACAATCCACTATCCCATCACTGATGGCTGTCAACCAGTCACACCATCTATTCAGGTGTACACAGCTGCATGTCGTGTCCCATGGTGATGCTACATGGCTGCAGAGGAACCAAACATCGACAGGGGCAGTGCGCATACATCGTGAACAAATGCCACACCCAATACACCCCTGATGCATCCCTTACCCTAAGGAGACTTCCAAACTTGTCCGTGCGTGTAACGCTGAGTCAGCACACGATGACGTGTCCATGAGGAATAGCAGTGCCACAACAATGCAACCAGCAGACGGCATGCACAAGTACCTGGGGATGAGAGACACACAAGAAGTCAGCCACAAAAAGCACAGCCACTTGCATGTGCATGTACTCGACACATGTATGGATGACAACATGCTAGGTCACAATTATGACTGGGGAAATACAACCATCACTGCCACCATCACTCCAGTGACACACCCACACACACCTCTGACTCACGTGCCATACATGCAGGTGGAGACACACATCACAACACATGCCACACGTGGAGCAATGTGTGCACACTCAGACACTGGTACTCACCACTAAGCAAAGAAGTCGCGTATGAGCCGAGTCCGGATGTCCTCTTGCGGCTCCACATCCTCCACATCACTAGCCCCATTGCCTAGCCCTTCGTCCTCCACGGGTGGATGGTCCTCGTCATCTTGATCCAGGATGAGTGGCACAGCTTTCTCAACTGCCATGTTGTGCAGCATGCAGCAGACCATGATGATTTTGCAGACCTTCGCAGGGGCATATGGGAGCGCTCCGCCGGTCTTGTGGAGGCACCGAAATCGGCTCTTCAGCAGGCCAAACGTCCTCTCTATCACTCGCCTTGTCCGGCCATGGGCGGTGTTGTAGCGGAGCTGGGCCGGCGTGATGGGGTTGAGGAGAGGTGTGAGCAGCCATGGCATGTTGGGATAGCCAGCGTCCCCTACATGGGAAGCACATGGACATCGTTAGAACTGGTGAAGCGGTCGTGCTGGTAGGCTATGCAAAATACAGGACAGACAGACTGTACCCACCAACAACACATGCTCGTTCGTTGCGCAGCTGCATCATCATTTCAGGCACCCTGCTACGCCTCATGATGTAGGCATCGTGTGCTGATCCTGGAAAACGAGCACAGACATGTGAAATCACCATGTTGGACAGACACACCACAAGGGCATTGATGGAGTGGTATTGCTTCCGATTGGGGTATGCTACCTCCCGTGCGTGTGGTGGTACCAAAGCTACATGTGTCCCATCTATGGACCCAATGACATGGGGCATCCCTCCCAGGGCATAGAATCCACGCTTGACCCCAGTCAACTGTTCAGGGGTTGGGAACTTGATGAAGTCATCCAGGTAAATCAACATGGCCTCTAAGAAATCATGCAGCACACGGCAGAACATGCTCTGGGACATGCCACCAACATGAGCTATGGTATTTTGAAAGGTACCCGTGGCTAGAAAATGTAGGGCTGCCATTACCTTCAGCTTGGGTGTCAGTGCCGTAGGATACCTGTGCAGCGGTTGCAGGTGTGGTGCCAGTCTCGCCGTCAACTCCAGAATCAACCGTTGGGGGAAGCGGTAGCACCGGATACGATCATTCTCCCGCATGGCAGCCAAGTCCGGAATTGCTCGGGGAAGAGGCGGCGCTCAGCAGGAAATTGGAAGTGACACGGAAGAGTGAGTGCCCCACAACAACAAATAATTTGTACTGAGCACATGTTAATCTGTCTATACACATATGCTACATACGGAGTCAGGTATGTGCCACATGCCCTGGACACGTATGGCTGCCAGGTGACACTCCTACCAAGACCCAGCTACACACGGAGATTGAGAGCCTCCACATGCCATGCCATGGGATTAGCTGTGTCCCAGTGCAAGTGAACAGCCAGACGCAACACAGGAGTGACATACACCCACACATCAGCAGAAGTAGGATGCCGATTGCAGAGACTGGTAGCGGAACACTAGAGCCACAGGTCACATGAAATTACACTATGACAGCCCACACACCTTGCCATGAAGGTGCACATGTCATGACTCACCACACCTTCATTGAGAGGATGCAGACATGTCCTTGTCACGCTACTCCGTGTCCCATGCATACATACGCACCTCACATCCGATACCACATGTGGCATGGTGTGCGGAACAGTGTCCAATGTCAATCTACACACATACACATGTTGGTTGCTGCAACAGCTGCAGCTTTTGAGGGTGCTCCAACATCAACCTAATGGGAAGCCCCCACACATACATGACATGGTCACATCGTGCACCGTGGGTAGTGACAAGTCAGGTGTGTTAACCCCTGTACCGGGCATCAGGGGACACTTCCGTGTGTTGGTGTCCGTGCCATGCCAGTGACGCTCATCCCAAGTGTGCAGTACGACATGCACACATGTCAAAGGAGTCAAGGGCATGCCTGACACACATTGCACTGTCACACATTACATCTGTACACATCTCATCATACATCTGGTGCCTTCTCGACTCAGGAGTAATGTTCCACATCACAGCCTGTCACACCTGTGCCCCACAGATGTAGTAATGCACAGACAATGCCTTGATGTCCATCCATGGATAAGTATGTCCGCCCTATTCCTTCCTGTGTGCTGCCTGTCACCACTGTGATGTTTGTAAACCGCCGTACTGCTGCTAAGAGGGCCTGTGTACGTGCCAATATCACTATGGGAGTGCTGCCGTATGTGTACCCATCGTGATGGTGAGCGTACAGGCATGTTTACGGTCCGTACCACTACGAGTACGCATACGCAAGAACACCCATAGTGATATGGAGCGTACAGGCGTGTGTACGGCCCTACCACTATGGGTGTTCTTGCGTATGCTTACTCGTAGTGGTACGGACCGTACACACGCCTGTACGCTCCATATCACTCTGGGTGTCCTCGCGTATGCGTACTCGTAGTGGTACGGGCCGTACACGCGCCTGTACGCTCCCTATCACTACGTGTACGCATACGCGAGAACACCCATAGTGATATGGAGCGTACAGGCGCGTGTACGGCCCTACCACTATGGGTGTTCTTGCGTATGCGTACTCGTAGTGGTACGGACCGTACACACGCCTGTACGCTCCATATCACTCTGGGTGTCCTCGCGTATGCGTACACGTAGTGATAGGGAGCGTACAGGCGCGTGTACGGCCCGTACCACTACGAGAACGCATACGCGAGGACACCCAGAGTGATAGTGAACGTAGGCACGCGTGTACGGGCCGTTGCTATGCATTTGGGGTGCCCTAGGGCCCCGGAACGCGCCGTACCTGTGTGTGAAGCTCCAAATTTCATAGGGGACACATGAGGGACAAGTATTAAGGCCTACATGCATGCTGGTTGTCATGCAGACCAAGTTCAAATTTTGAATTTGTTCAGGAAGCTGAATGGCAGAAGTCAGTTGGAATGAATCTACTTTGTTGCAATGTGTTTGTGGGGCTGACATCATGCAGGAGAAAAAACTGATTGAGAACCCACAGACTGCTAGGTTTGAAGGGATTGGAGGAAACATAGGATGCAAATGTGAGTGACCAATCACTCTGTACTCCTGTGCATGAGATGGGCCAGCAAGGCAGATATAAGGCAGCCAGGTCCCATGAGGGAGCACTTGCCTGCACATCTTTGTATTCCACGACCCAGCTGCTGCTACTGATTCCCTGGAACCATGTCAAGGGCTGTGGAGAGGTCACAGCCATTCACCCTGGAGGAGAACATGGCTTTGGTGGATGTGATCCTCCCACGGTACCCCATGCTGTATGGGCGACCAGGTTATCAGGTGAGTGCAGTGTCCACTGGCACAGATTGTGTCCCTTTTTAGTGACTGTGACTTCTGCCATTGTGTCCAGGTGTGACACACATGCTATGTACTGTAGGGGGGGTCCCGGGGGGGAATGCCTGATGTCTCCCAGCAGTGCCCTGAGACAGGAGGGGTGGGGGCCTATCACTCCCAGCAGTGCCCTGAGACAGGAGGGGTGGGTGCAGAGTCCTCCCAGCAGTGCCCTGAGACAGGAGGGGTGGGGGCCTATCACTCCCAGCAGTGCCCTGAGACAGGAGGGGTGTGTGCAGAGTCCTCCCAGCAGTGCCCTGAGACAGGAGGGGTGGGGGCCTATCACTCCCAGCAGTGCCCTGAGACAGGAGGGGTGGGTGCAGAGTCCTCCCAGCAGTGCCCTGACACAGGAGGGGTGTGTGCAGAGTCCTCCCAGCAGTGCCCTGAGACAGGAGAGGTGTGTGCAGAGTCCTCCCAGCAGTGCCCTGAGACAGGATGGGTGGGGGCCTATCACTCCCAGCAGTGCCCTGAGACAGGAGGGGTGTGTGCAGAGTCCTCCCAGCAGTGCCCTGAGACAGGAGGTGTGGGGGCCTATCACTCCCAGCAGTGCCCTGAGACAGGAGGGGTGGGTGCAGAGTCCTTCCAGCAATGCCCTTAGACAGGAGGGGTGGGGGCCTATCACTCCCAGCAGTGCCCTGAGACAGGAGGGGTGGGAGCCTAACACTCCCAGCAGTGCCCTGAGACAGGAGGGGTGGGGGCCTAACACTCCCAGCAGTGCCCTGAGACAGGAGGGGTGGGGGCCTATCACTCCCAGTAGCGCCCTGAGACAGGAGGGGTGGGGGCCTAACACTCCCAGCAGTGCCCTGAGACAGGAGGGGTGGGGGCCTATCACTCCCAGCAGTGCCCTGAGACAGGAGGGGTGGGTGCAGAGTCCTCCCAGCAGTGCCCTGAGACAGGAGGGGTGTGTGCAGAGTCCTCCCAGCAGTGCCCTGAGACAGGAGGGGTGGGTGCAGAGTCCTCCGAGCAGTGCCCTGACACAGGAGGGGTGTGTGCAGAGTCCTCCCAGCAGTGCCCTGAGACAGGAGGGGTGTGTGCAGAGTCCTCCCAGCAGTGCCCTGAGACAGGAGGGGTGGGGGCCTATCACTCCCAGCAGTGCCCTGAGACAGGAGGGGTGGGTGCAGAGTCCTCCCAGCAGTGCCCTGAGACAGGAGGGGTGTGTGCAGAGTCCTTCCAGCAGTGCCCTGAGACAGGAGGGGTGGGTGCAGAGTCCTCCCAGCAGTGCCCTGACACAGGAGGGGTGTGTGCAGAGTCCTCCCAGCAGTGCCCTGAGACAGGAGGGGTGTGTGCAGAGTCCTCCCAGCAGTGCCCTGAGACAGGAGGGGTGTGTGCAGAGTCCTCCCAGCAGTGCCCTGACACAGGAGGGGTGTGTGCAGAGTCCTCCCAGCAGTGCCCTGAGACAGGAGGGGTGGGGGCCTATCACTCCCAGCAGTGCCCTGAGACAGGAGGGGCGTGTGCAGAGTCCTCCCAGCAGTGCCCTGAGACAGGAGGGGTGGGTGCAGAGTCCTCCCAGCAGTGCCCTGAGACAGGAGGGGTGGGGGCCTATCACTCCCAGCAGTGCCCTGAGACAGGACGGGTGGGTGCAGAGTCCTCCCAGCAGTGCCCTGACACAGGAGGGGTGTGTGCAGAGTCCTCCCAGCAGTGCCCTGAGACAGGAGGGGTGTGTGCAGAGTCCTCCCAGCAGTGCCCAGAGACAGGAGGGGTGGGGGCCTATCACTCCCAGCAGTTCCCTGAGACAGGAGGGGTGGGGGCCAAACACTCCCAGCAGTGCCCTGAGACAGGAGGGGTGGGGGCCTATCACTCCCAGCAGTGCCCTGAGACAGGAGGGGTGGGTGTGATGCACAGTGTGAGCCTGGATCATTGATTGTGTAGTTGCCCTCATTCCACCTGTGTCCTGTCAATGGCACGTACTGCTTTTGGCCTTCCCCCAGAGGATCATGTCCCTATGACAAAGGTGCAATGCGTTGGATGCATACTATGCCTTGTTGTAAACAGCAAATGTGTTCTAATCTGTGTCCCTGTGACATGTGCCAGGTGTATTGATGTAGTGTCACTTGTCCATCCTCACAGGTAGACACCTCTGCCAAGGAGAAGATATGGCTGGACGCCGTCAGCGCCGTGAGGAGTGCGGATGGTCGGAAGCGGCGCCTGTCCCAGGTGAGGAAACGCTGGCATGATATCCGGTGCTGGACGCGGAGGATCGCACGGGTCCTGCTGGGGGACTCACCTGAGAGCCATAAGAACCGCGGGCGCCGCCGTCTCTCCCACATCCAGAAACGTATGCTGGCGGTGGTCTTTCCTGACTTGGACAGGCGCCTACAGGAGATGCAGCAGCCGGAAGGGGGTAGGTACATGTGTGTGTTTGTTGTGTTTCACTAGCATTTGTAAGTGCACTGTTCCATGGATACACTTCCAGGGTTAATGGTGCTGTGCAGATCCTGTTACCCACAGTGTTGCAGGCCTCTCCTGCCTCCCTTCCCCACCTTGCAATGTGTTCACTGGTCTCTGTGTAGTCACTCCATCACAAAGTTATGTAGCCTGACACCTTCTCCAAGTGTACAATGCCTGCAGCATCATGTGTGGGGGTGGTGTGTAACAGGTTTAGTGACCTTGCCTGTGCCCTGTGCAGTTCTGGACTTGTGGGTTCCATGTAAGTTGGCACTAATGCTGATTCCAGACATGGGAGTTAATCTCTCGAGTGCGAGGCCTTCCAGCAGGCATGTCCCATGTGGTGGCCTGTGACATGATGTGCATGAGTGTGCGTTACGCATAGTGCAGGGATGTTAGCGTGTGTTGCAGTCATTTCCATTCAGGAGCATGGAGTTGTGTGGCCACTACTGTCCCCAGGGGCATCTTTTCCTAGGTATCATGTGTGTAATCCGAGAATGTCGACAATCTCTGTGTCTACAGCATAGGTTGTGCTCTGTGCCATTGTCCCCTGGCACCATGTATATTGACGTGAGATGTATTACAAGTGTCCACTGTCCAGCCTGACCTGATTTTCCAATTACATACTCACGGTGGCCATTGCCTTTGTGTCTTGTTGCAATCATCTGATGATGCCCATTTGTACATGATAATTGTGATGTTTGTCTGGACATACACTCAAGGTGCATTGTGCCAGTCAGGGTGGGCATGTTATGAGTATTACCTATGCTGCATGTGCCTCTACTTCCTGTATGTGGTCCCTGCTCATCCCTATTGCCTGCCACGCTGTGTGGTGCAGATGCAGTGCTGGATTGTCCCCAGGGCCTTGCTCCTCTGTCAAAATTCCATGTCATCTCATTTGCTATTGTGTCATGCTCTCCATAGTTTTTCCATGGCATGGTGGGTCACACAACTGTGTCTTGCAGGGCCTACATATGTACCTTGTTTTGTAGTTGTAACTCTTCCTTTGTTTCAGGCTATGCACTGTGACCTAAGTAGATTTGACTCATGTGACATATGTATACAGGTGTATGATTAATTTCCGTCTCTTCACCCTGCCCACAGCATCGTCGGGGGACACGGAGGGAGACATGGACACAGACGGCGCGGAGGGACCGAGCACCAGTGCCAGCGGTGGCATCGTGCCTGGCACTTCGAGTGGGACAGAGGCGGAGGAGAGTGAACCCGGGGACCTGTCGACTGGCACAACAGAGTATGAAGCTGACGGGTCCGAGGATGATCTCTCCGAGTGGGCGGTGGCTGCACCACCATCTGACAGCAGCCCTACATCTCGCACCGCCCCCTCCATTGGCATCAGCCACCTCCCACTTGCTCGTGTCCCCTCCCTACGTGCCTGGTCACCACATGTCTCCTTCCTGCCAGGCACCGCACCCCCTGTCTCCACTGCTGCTGCCAATGCTGAGTCTGTGGACATCCAGCGGCAGTTGCAGATTGGTCAGACTGCGATCCTTAATGTCCTCCATGCCCACAGCCAGGTCCTCAACAACATGGAGGCATACTTGGAGGGCATTCATTCATCGCAGGCTGGCCAACGCAACTTGCTGAGGTCCATAGACTCCACACTGACTGCAGCAGTGGGTCTCCTGCAGCGCTACGTCCCACCCCCTACCCCTGCTCCTTCCACACTTCCCACTCCCATGCCTGTCCCACATACACACAGACGTAAGCATGCACCCACCACAACAGACACAGGCACCACACCAGCAGGGAAGGTCCGCCGCACACCTCCTGACATGCACACACAGGGTGAAGTAGGCACACCCACTGGGTCAGGGGGCAAACGTGTGACACGCAGCCAGAGTGGGAGTCTGCATTCCACCCAATCCACTCCCTCCAAAACCCCTCCCCTCAGCTCTCCTGGCCACATCTCCCCCAAAGACTCCTTCATGGCCGCTCTGTCCCTGAGCCCCACAGTGACACCACCCCGCAAGCGGTCAAGGATGTCCACGGTCAGGGTGCTTGAGTCCCCCCCCTGTCCACACCCTCCCCCAGTGGCTTGCGTCCCATCCCTCTGACCCCCCCCTCCTTGGGGCCCGTGGTTCCTTCGGGTGCAGGGGAGTCCCTGGAGGACCTTGCCGAGGTGTGCAGCGCGCTCCTAGAATCCACCTTTGGCCCTGCCTCACCCCCTGTGGTGGAGTCCTCCATCCCTGCACCCACGTTGCCTACCCTTCGCACTCCTGTCCCTGCGGTGCCTGTTCATTCCCCCCCACTTGATGCCCTCACCCCTGTGGAAGACAACGGCTTGTAACTGTGCAGGCAAGCTAGGGGACACGCATCCCACTGTGTCCCCCATCCAGCTGTGACTCCTGGACTGCCCTATGAGCTTTGTAAATATTGAACTTTCTACATACCAGTTTTTGGATCATGCTGAATAAAGCTATTTATTTTTTGCCCTTGGAACACTCCTGCTTTGCTGGCATTGCTGTTGGTGGGGCTGCTACATGGTTGTGGGTGGTGTTCATGTGTTGGTTGTGTGGGAAATGTAGTAGTGTGCTGCTCATAGGGGGACCATGGGATCTGTGTGCCATCACACGGTGTTAGCTAGCTTTCTCAATTCATGTAAGCAGTTGCTGCATGTTGCAATTGTCCCAAGGTGTTTTCCTTCCTCTGTGTACCCTGACTTCTTCCCTGCAGGGTGTTCCCAATATTTAGCGCCGAGCTGTGTGTACATTAGCTGGGTGTGTGACGGACTCCTTCAACTTTGCACATGCATGCTGAGCCATTCTCCACCTGCATCATTCGTGGCATCCTTGGTAGTCATTGTACTTGTGTATGTGGACTATTGACATGACTTCATGTGTACATGTTATCTTTTTGGCCCTATGCATGCGTATACTCCCAGCCTCGCACACATGTGGTACATGTACTGCAGGGTCTTTGTGCACCTGACTGACATTTGTGGGCATGGTATCTGTGGCTACTCCACCCTTTGCATTCCATGGGCACTGCTGGGAGTGTTAGGCCCCCACCCCTCCTGTCTCAGGGCACTGCTGGGAGTGATAGGCCCCCACCCCTCCTGTCTCTGGGCACTGCTGGGAGGACTCTGCACCCACCCCTCCTGTCTCTGGGCACTGCTGGGAGGACTCTGCACCCACCCCTCCTGTCTCTGGGCACTGCTGGGAGGACTCTGCACACACCCCTCCTGTGTCAGGGCACTGCTGGGAGTGATAGGCCCCCACCCCTCCTGTCTCAGGGCACTGCTGGGAGTGATAGGCCCCCACCCCTCCTGTCTCAGGGCACTGCTGGGAGTGTTAGGCACCCACCCCTCCTGTCTCTGGGCACTGCTGGGAGGACTCTGCACACACCCCTCCTGTGTCAGGGCACTGCTGGGAGGACTCTGCACCCACCCCTCCTGTCTCTGGGCACTGATGGGAGGACTCTGCACCCACCCCTCCTGTCAGGACTCTGCACCCACCCCTCCTGTCTCTGGGCACTGCTGGGAGGACTCTGCACCCACCCCTCCTGTCTCTGGGCACTGCTGGGAGGACTCTGCACACACCCCTCCTGTCTCAGGGCACTGCTGGGAGTGATAGGCCCCCACCCCTCCTGTCTCAGGGCACTGCTGGGAGTGATAGGCCCCCACCCCTCCTGTCTCAGGGCACTGCTGGGAGTGTTAGGCACCCACCCCTCCTGTCACTGGGCACTGCTGGGAGGACTCTGCACACACCCCTCCTGTGTCAGGGCACTGCTGGAAGGACTCTGCACCCACCCCTCCTGTCTCAGGGCACTGCTGGGAGGACTCTGCACACACCCCTCCTGTCTCAGGGCACTGCTGGGAGGACTCTGCACCCACCCCTCCTGACTCTGGGCACTGCTGGGAGTGATAGGCACCCACCCCTCCTGTCTCAGGGCACTGCTGGGAGTGATAGGCCCCCACCCCTCCTGTCTCAGGGCACTGCTGGGAGTGTTAGGCACCCACCCCTCCTGTCTCTGGGCACTGCTGGGAGGACTCTGCACACACCCCTCCTGTGTCAGTGCACTGCTGGGAGGACTCTGCACCCACCCCTCCTGTCTCAGGGCACTGCTGGGAGTGTTAGGCACCCACTCCTCCTGTCTCTGGGCACTGCTGGGAGGACTCTGCACCCACCCCTCCTGTCTCAGGGCACTGCTGGGAGTGTTAGGCACCCACCCCTCCTGTCTCTGGGCACTGCTGGGAGTGTTAGGCACCCACCCCTCCTGTCTCTGGGCACTGCTGGGAGGACTCTGCACCCACCCCTCCTGTCTCAGGGCACTGCTGGGAGTGATAGGCACCCACCCCTCCTGTCTCAGGGCACTGCTGGGAGTGTTAGGCACCCACCCCTCCTGTCTCTGGGCACTGCTGGGAGTGTTAGGCACCCACCCCTCCTGTCTCTGGGCACTGCTGGGAGGACTCTGCACCCACCCCTCCTGTCTCAGGGCACTGCTGGGAGTGATAGGCACCCACCCCTCCTGTGTCAGTGCACTGCTGGGAGGACTCTGCACCCACCCCTCCTGTCTCAGGGCACTGCTGGGAGTGTTAGGCACCCACTCCTCCTGTCTCTGGGCACTGCTGGGAGGACTCTGCACCCACCCCTCCTGTCTCAGGGCACTGCTGGGAGTGTTAGGCACCCACCCCTCCTGTCTCTGGGCACTGCTGGGAGTGTTAGGCACCCACCCCTCCTGTCTCAGGGCACTGCTGGGAGGACTCTGCACCCACCCCTCCTGACTCTGGGCACTGCTGGGAGTGATAGGCACCCACCCCTCCTGTCTCAGGGCACTGCTGGGAGTGATAGGCCCCCACCCCTCCTGTCTCAGGGCACTGCTGGGAGTGTTAGGCACCCACCCCTCCTGTCTCTGGGCACTGCTGGGAGGACTCTGCACACACCCCTCCTGTGTCAGTGCACTGCTGGGAGGACTCTGCACCCACCCCTCCTGTCTCAGGGCACTGCTGGGAGTGTTAGGCACCCACTCCTCCTGTCTCTGGGCACTGCTGGGAGGACTCTGCACCCACCCCTCCTGTCTCAGGGCACTGCTGGGAGTGTTAGGCACCCACCCCTCCTGTCTCTGGGCACTGCTGGGAGTGTTAGGCACCCACCCCTCCTGTCTCTGGGCACTGCTGGGAGGACTCTGCACCCACCCCTCCTGTCTCAGGGCACTGCTGGGAGGACTCTGCACACACCCCTCCTGTCTCTGGGCACTGCTGGGAGGACTCTGCACCCACCCCTCCTGTCTCAGGGCACTGCTGGGAGTGATAGGCCCCCACCCCTCCTGTCTCAGGGCACTGCTGGGAGGACTCTGCACACACCCCTCCTGTCTCAGGGCACTGCTGGGAGGACTCTGCACCCACCCCTCCTGTCTCTGGGCACTGCTGGGAGTATTAGGCACCCACCCCTCCTGCTTCTGGGCACTGCTGGGAGGACTCTGCACACACCCCTCCTTTTTCACAATATGTACGCTAATGACATACACGGATGTGGGTACGCTCCATGCATTCGAGGTGGGGGTACGTGTCGTACTTACACTGTTGGGGTGGGGGTACGCTCCATACGTATGCGGGTGGGGGTACGGGTCGTACTTACACTGTTGCGGTGGGGGTACGCTCCATACGTACGCGGGTGGGGGTACGGGTCGTACTTACACTGTTGGGGTGGGGGTACGCTCCATGTATTCGAGGTGGGGGTACGTGTCGTACTTACACTGTTGGGGTGGGGGTACGCTCCATACGTACGCGGGTGGGGGTACGGATCGTACTTGCACTGTTGGGGTGGGGGTATGCTCCATGCATTCGAGGTGAGGGTACGGATCGTACCTACACTGTTGGGGTGGGGGTACGCTCCATGCATTTGAGGTGAGGGTACGGGTCGTACTTACACTGTTGGGGTGGGGGTACGCTCCATGCATTCGAGGTGAGGGTACGGATCGTACTTACACTGTTGGGGTGGGGGTACGCTCCATACGTACGCGGGTGGGGGTACGGGTCGTACTTACACTGTTGGGGTGGGGGGTACGCTCCTTGCATACGCGGGTGAGGGTACGGGTCGTACTTACACTGTTGGGGTGGGGGTACGCTCCATGCATACGGGGTGGGGGTACGGTCCGTACATATCCGTCCCCACGCTATGTGATGCTTGTGCGGCCCGTACCCAGGCCTTTGCCACGTGGGTACGAGCCGTCCCGCCATTGTTGGGGTGGCGTAGGTGTGGGCGTGGTACGACTCATACCCACGCTCCTAAGGCGTGGGTACGGGACGTACCTGTCTGGTTGTGTTGCCGGTTCGCGTCGTCAAGAACTTCCGTTGTGGCGGTCGCTGGCTTAGCTGGACACGCCCCCACCCCCTCGTAGTGACCAGGGCCTGGGAGTCAGGTTATGTCCAGGGCATGTGTGCTGTGTGACTTTGGTGGGGGGTTTGTGGCCTGCCCTGGACCTGCCACCCCCCCCCCCCACTTTCCCCCCTCCCTTAGTTGTTCTGACCTTCTGCGGCGTCTGCGTCGTAACCTGTAGAGGAGGTCGACTGCTATGAGGGCCGGGATGACACGTAGGTTCGGGTCCATGTCTGTCCGTCGCGTACGGGTACTCCTTGTTCGCGTCGTCCTGTCTGTCCGTCGCGTACTGGTACTCCTTGTTCGCGTCGTCCTGATTTCCCGGCAGTTTTTGGCTGCCGGATAATATTCACCGTGCGGGATGACGTCGGTGCGAATCGTAATTCCTGGTTCGTGAATGGCAGGCTGCGAGCGTCCCGACGTCAGGTCGGCGCTTTCCCGGATCGCATTTGTAGGTTTATTTTCGTCGGTCGGGGTTTTGTACGATTCGTACGGAAATGGTGTTTCCGTGCGAATCGTAATTCCATGTTTGTATATTTTGACGACCGGGTACGCGTCGGACGGAGAATATGCTCCGTCCGACGGTTCGTACCCGGTTTTTACAGGATCGTGATCGGCGCCAAAGAGTTCAATTTAAACAGTCACGGGTAGATAAACAGCAGTTTTAAAGTTTCAGGAATACAAAGCACAAGTCTGTGTTCTTACCACCTTCTCTGTATTTTTGCTCATTGGGTTGTTTAGGGCACAGAGAGACTGGGGCTACAAGATAGAGGTGGCTGTGTTGGGGATCCCTCCACACACCTTAAGGGCCGCTGCAGGTGTAAGAGGAGGGCTTAGGGTTGTTTGGAAGCTAGGGGGGAAATCAAGAAGGCACAGGCTGATGGGAAGGGAGTTGCTCCTGAAGGTAATGTTCAGTTTGGGTCCACACAGTTCAAGCATCCTGGTTAATCTAGCACAAACTGACTTGGGAGGATGAGGCATCCCACAAAAGTAGCATCCCTGTGATAGTAATGATGATGATAATAATAATAATAATTATCATTATTATTATTATTATTATTATTATTATTATTATTATTATTATTATTGTTGTTTTTGTTGCTCTTGTTATTATTATCATTAAGATCTGGCAAAAAAATTGAAGCTGAATAGAATGGATAGAGACAGTGGTCTTTAGATGAACAATGACCATTTATATGTATAGTGCTGAATTGTGTTTCTTTTCATACAGGTATCATTTTTTTATTGTGTTTTTGGTTGGCATTGCTGGGCTCTGTCATCTGTGAGCAGCTTCCTGTTGGCTGCAGAAATGTGGACAATGGTGTAGATGGACAGGCACTGCTGGGCATATGATAAGGACTGTGAGTGTTATCCAGGATCACATATTTTAGGGTGGTCTCTATGCTAGGCTAACTGTGCTAGGGGCATTGTGTCGCACTCTCTGCACAGTTGCAGAGTACTCAGAGGTTTGAGTTGATTTTATCTTGTTGTTTGCTGCTGCTGGTAGCATGTGGGCATTTGTCTGACCCCTATCAGAGATAGCCAAGAACGTCTTTACTGCACAAAAAGGGTTCTGCAGAGTGGGCCATTATTTCACCATTTTCATGTAAACATCCTTCCATAGACTCAAGTCACATACAATGTGTACTTATTCTGAGAAACAAACACATTTCTTTTTGTATATGCCTATTTCAAATAGGTGTTGCATTTCTTACACAAAGCAGAGTTAGGGTATGTCATTAGAATAGGCTTTGCATCAAATCCTATAGGTGTTTGCTTTGACCCACTGCAGAACCCCCCTCTTTGCTCACACACACACACATGTACAAATGCACACACGCTCTCACACACACACACACACACACACACATTTCAGGCAATGCAATGCAAAGCAGCATGAACTATTTTTACTGCTGAGAAAAAGGCACCATTCTACTGCAAAACAGATTTTTTTCTCCAAATTAATTTTCATGTGCTTATTTGTGTCTGTAAAACATAGTAATCTACTAATAATGAGTAGACCTGGGCCCAGATTTCATGTGAAATACCAACTTTGGAATGCAAAGTGGTGAATGTTTGATAACTATTGAAGTGACCAAAGCAA
Source organism: Triturus cristatus (assembly GCF_964204655.1). NCBI lineage: Eukaryota > Metazoa > Chordata > Amphibia > Caudata > Salamandridae > Triturus > Triturus cristatus. Next base: position 566,707,797 of record NC_140582.1, on the reverse strand, counting down.
GTGAATAATGCTCCACCAAGAACTGTAGACAGAATTATGTATTCAAGCTAAAGAGAGACATTGATCATACTTGCACTTCATGTCTAAGTATATACATGTGGATTGCTCTTTAAGAGTCTTTACTTTGAAATATAGAAACTAGGAGCTTTTGAGCTGGTGGTGTGCCAATGGCGAGGCCTGCTGACTTCATACTTTTATGAAAGACTAGAGTAGGTCATTTGTTGTTGTTGTTATGTCTTTGTTTTTTGCACAGACCATCCATGCATTTCAAGCCACGTCCATTTTCACTGGCATGGTATACTTAAAGTATGATATCGTTAATAGCCTCCATTTGGATAAGACACTGATACTGGGTCACAACTGATTAGTAGGAAATAGTGTGCACTCTTTATTTAGCCTGTGTCAGGAAACAACACCTAAGGACTATGTGTATTGTACCTGGGTCAAATCTTAGTATAACTGTTATATATGGTGACTACACTAAGCATAACAGAGTTTGTTCAGCCGGAAAAAAAACACTTGCCCACTGTGTTAGCCATATATTTATATTAATTATATCTTCAACATGTTCCACTAGTGAGACCTCTGGAACAGAACTACCTGCTACGAGAAGTCATTCAGATTACAAGAAATATTTATTTTCATGTACACTTCCCCTGGAAGTCTTTTCATTGACTAAGTCTCCTTTATTAATGTGGATTGAGGTAAAGAAAAGTTGATGTTGTCCTAGGTAATAAGATGCTTCACACCTCATCTGCCATCTTAGTATGTAAATTGCCAATCAAGAAGGCAAATATTTCAGGTATATTCCAACGGTAACATCTATCTCCTCAATCATTACTTTTCCTTCCACTACTCTCTTCTCTCATCATTTGAAGTGTTTCCTACCAGCTTATTTTTCTGCTATTCTTTTTCTCTGATTCCAGCATTCCTTTCTTCACTCTTCAGTTAACCCTCAGCCGTTTACATTGCCAGGGTCATATTACACCCAGCTTCCCCTTTGCTTTCTGCCAAAGCTTTAACTTCTTTATGCCCTTTTCCACATCTCCCTCAATTCATCCATGGTCCCCTACAGACCTTTTGTGATGCAGATTATATGCCATCAATAATGTGATTGTTTTTGTTTTGCAATGTCCAGTGTTATTTTGATCACATGTAAAACATTTTCTAAACTTTCAATATTAATTATGCCATAAGTCCACTAATGGGAAATGTACAGATGGCAAATTAATTACTTTTATCTTTTGATCGTATAACTGCCCAAGCTCCCACAAAGCCCATCTTCTTTTGAGAATCTCTCTTCATGTCATTCATTTCCTTCAGAATATCATCTGAGGAAACGGCCCTGCCAGTTCTAGCTGTATTATTTCTGTCCACTTATCTGCTGTTTTCTCTTGGCCTTGTTTGGGTGCAGGTATGTTTTTCAACTTTATTCTGTCAATGACCAGGTGGCAAGCTTTTAATTGTGGCTCAGTCTTGTTATCCATTCCTTTGCCTACCCTGGTCCCTTGTGTGTATAGCATTGCTAAAATGGTTGCCTACGCATATTACCCCCTCCAGCTGTGTTCGCAGGTCAAGGGATATCTCCTCACCTGAGAATCACCCCATTCACTGTCATTTCACTTCCCCTTTTTTACATGTTAACTCTTAGACTCCATCAATGAGGTCTGTTTAAAAAGGTTGAGCAGATCCTCTACCCTGTAGTAATCAGTAGTGTTGTATTCTTTTTGTCACATTGAATGTAGACCTCAACTATTTGAATCCACAAAATAATCATAAATGTTCCACAATATCTAGTTTGCCAATTTGATCTCTAAGTCTTGACCGTCTGTGTTGGCTTTAGGTCTTACATGCTATTTGAACGGGAGGATAAGGCATGGGTGTGGATAGGGCCATTGCTAGCTCCTCTCCTTACTATTGACTTACTTATACTTGTACTTATGCTTGTACAGGAAACATCCTTCACCACATAGGCATTGCCTTTTTAGCACATGTTTTTACCCCGCATATACCTTTACCACGCATGCCTTTACAATGGAATGGTATGTTCAAGGATTGGGGCGGTAAGGGTGTTTTTAGGGTTTAGGAGTGGATACAGGTATAGGGTGGTAAGAATGTTTTTAGTATTTGGGGTGGCTAAAGGAATTGTGTGGTAAGGGAAATGTTTAGGGTTTACGGGTGGCTTAGGAAATTGGGTGGTAAGGGTGCTTTTAAGGTTATGGGTGGGTAAGGGAATAGAATGATATATGGGTGTTTTTAGGGTTTAGGAGTGGGTAGGGAAATACGGTGATAAAGGTGTGTTAGAAAATGGATTACTGGTTGGCTGGGGTTTGAGCCCTGGTCAAGCAGCAGTCACAATCTTAGTCAGGGTAAGGCAGCCACAAACCCCAAATTAACCAGTGGTCAACCACCAGTGGATTGGCCCAGAGCAGTCAGACTTAACTTAGAGGTACTGTGTACAGTATTTGTGCAACACCTCAAACAGGAAAAGAGTGAAAACATCAGACAAAAAGATCCCACACCAAGTTTGAAAAATATAGCTTAACTTAATAAATAAAACAGGATCTAAACAGCAAAATTCCAATCAGTAGAACCAGAGTTATGAATATTGTAAGAATAAACTGTAAAATAGCACCTAGAAGCAGAACGTGCCATCCCCGGCTATTTGGCAGCTCAGGATCTGGTCAAGTTCAAAAGTTCAGAACAAACGTGATGGAGCGCCGGTCGAATACAGTGCCAAATTAGTCCGCTGAAGGTTTACAGTCTCAAGTTTTATGGCAAGAGTCCCATTCGTGTGGCTAAGGCTTGCAAGAAGAGCATCACAGACAGCAGTTGGTGTGGTGCGAAGAACAGACTTAGTGACCCAGACAGGTGGACTGGAGCTTCCTATTGGCAATTCCCCACTGGCTGTCGATGCTGCTGTGCAAAGAGAAGGGCTGGCAGTGGCTTTGGAGAAAGCGGTTCTTTTGCGAATGAGCATTTTGTTGTCGGAAGAGCCCAAAAGCCTGAATTAAAGGGCCTGTGAGCCACACCAAGGGTCCATAAGCTGAGAAGCACATCTTGGGGGTCAGGAACTCGCTGAAGAAGGGTCTAGGAGCTGTTGAGGAGCCTGTTGTGTCCCTGAGGCTCGGATCAGGAGGGCAGCAGACTAGCCCTTTGAGTCACTCTGGGGTCCTGGATTCAGTATGAAGTTGCAGGTCCAGTTCTTCTTCCCCAAGCAAGAGAGAAGCAGGCAGCAGGTAAACACAGCAGGTCAACAGTTCCTTTACAGCAGCAGTCCAGCATAGTGGCAGTCCTTGTAACAACACACAGCAGTCCTTCTTCCTGGCAGAGTATCAATTGCTCCAGAAGTCTACTGAAGAGTTGACCAGGGCCGACAGCACCCCAAGAAAGCCTCCTGGTTCACCACCAATCTCCAAGAAGCCAGGCACATCTGCAGACACACGGAGAAGAACTGGAGAAACACCAATACAACCCACAGCTACTCCACCTACATGAATGCCATGACTGACTACCACAACCAAATCAGAACAACCAAAAGGAATTTCATCCACAACAAAATCCTCGCCAACTCCTCCAACTCCAAGTAACTCTTCAGCCTCATTCAGGAATTCACCAACCCACACAGCGAAGCCACAGACATCATCCTGTCCCAAGACCTCTGCGACAAGTTGGGAACCTACTTCCACCTCAAGATCAGAACACTCTACGACAACTTTGTTAACCGCCCACAAGACGCAACAGTCGGCCGGCTGCCCCCCAGAGACACCAGCCAGCCCACCATCTCCAACTCGACACCTATCACGACCTAGGACACCGCCACGACCATGAAAGGAATCCACTCGGGACCCCACCTTCCCCTGCCCCCCTCACATCTACCACAGGACACCATTGCCCCTGAACTGCAACGGACCATCAACATCACCTTCTCAACAGGCACCTTCCCAGATGACTGGAAGCATGCAGAAGTAAGGCCCCTGCTCAAGAAGTCCACGGTCGACACCACAGACCACAAGAACTATCGGCCCATCTCGCTCCTCCCCTTTGGATGTCAAGGAAGACAGTCACCCACGCACTCATCATCAGCAGACTGGAGTATGGAAACGCTCTCTACGCCGGCATTTACAAGTTCCTACTCCACAAACTCCAGACAATACACCACGGCAAGACTCGTCCTCGGCATCCCCCGGCACGAACACATCAGCCAGCACCTGCGGAGACTCCACTGGCTTCCCGTGGAGAAGAGAGTCACCTTCAAGATCCTCACTCACGCCTACAAATGCCTAAATAACAACAGACCCAAGTACCTCAATGACAGAATAAACTTCCACGTACCCAATAGAAACCTCCGATCTGCCAACCTCACACTTGCTGAAACCCCTCGCATCCATAGAGCCAAAGCAGGCGGAAGGTCGTTCTCTCACAGTGCAACCAAGACCTGGAACGAACTACCGGCAGACATCAGACACGCTCTCTCTCTGGACACCTTCAGGAAGGCTCTCATGACCTGGCTCTTCGGCTGAACGGATCTGCATACCCCTCCCCTCAACACCTTGATACCCTCTCGGGTGAGTAGCACGCTTACAATTCCCTGATTGTTTGATTGATTGAGTTGGTGCCCGAGATCCTTCTTTTATACACAGTTGTGCCTTTGTAATGTGGAGAAGCTTCTAGCAGCATGCCTTTGAAGTGCACAGGTGCCCTGCCTTCGCTGCTCTGGAGTAATCACAAGGGGTATGCAGGCCTTTCTGTGCAGACAGATAATAGCCTATTCAAGTGTAAATGGGGCTGTGCCCAGCTCCTACATCCCCATCCTGCCAGTGATGGCCCATCGAGTCACACCTATGCTCTCATTATGTGTGGCTGTCTAGGAGGAATAGACAAAGCCAAACTGTCACCCTCACTCAGTCATGTGACCCAGAGATAGGCTATGGCACCAAATGGTTAAGGCACAAGCATGCCATCTTTCTAAAACTGACATTTTCACAATTGTAATATTAAATCCGACTTTACCATAAGTTGGAATTCTAAATTCGGATTCCAGAGACACCAAGCATAAACTGGTTATCTCTAATGGACTCTCCACAGCTCTCTTTACATCTGACTCAGCATTTTGGGCCAAGACACTAACTCCCTTGTTCGAATACTGCCCGGTAACTAACAGCAACCCAGATTCATGGAGAGGCTCCATCATCCAGCCAATTTTTAAAAAGGGTACGAGATCCTTGCCATTATCCACGCATTTCTTTAATTTCTAATGATGCTAAGCACTAAGACAGTCTGCTTTTCAATGATCTAAGAGCCTGAGCTGAGGAACGCCAGGTCAGTCTGAAAAATCAATGCAGCTTTAGAGACAAGTGTGGCACTACCTCAAATCTGATGGCACTGGCTCTCATATGTGACAAAACCTCAGAAATAAATGGGTGCTTTACTTTTGCTTTGGGGACTTTAAAGCTGCTTTTGACAGCATAGCAAAGGGACTCTTATGCTGCAAACTGCCTGGTATGGAGCCTGTCAGTCGTCTTACTGAGATCAACTGAGCAGCTCCCTACTAACATCTGGGTGCGGGTCAAAGTGGGAGATGGCTCTCGCATCTCAAGGAAGATCTCTACAAACACAGGGCCCGATTCACAGAACTAACTTAAGACAAAATCCTAAACTTACTACCATTTTGGTATTCACAGAAGGCACTTACTCATTTTGGTATTCACAGAAGGCACTTACTCATTTCGGTATTCACAGAAGTTAGGAGTCCTAACTTTAGGACTCCTAAATGCCTTCTGTGAATACCGAAAGACTTACAATTTGGATTTTTCTCAATTTAGTAGTCCTAAGTTTAGGACTCCTAACTTTAGGACTCCTAAATGCCTTCTGTGAATACCAAAATGAGTAAGTGCCTTCTGTGAATACCAAAATGGTAGTAAGTTTAGGATTTTGTCTTAAGTTAGTTCTGTGAATCGGGCCCTCTGGGCTTAAGCAAGAATGCGTTCTCGCTCCTTTGTTCTTTAATTTATGTATTTCTCATATGTTGGAGCCCCTTGATGAAGCAACCTGCCACCCTCCCAAATTGGGAGGTCAACGTATGACTCACCTGTAAAAACGCAGATGACCTCTAGCTCCTTAGCCAGATAAAGATTGGCTTTCCGCATAAACTTTCTATCTTACATGCTTATTCTCCCAGGAATGGGCTGGAAATCGATCAAACAAAAACCATGATGGTTACATTCAGGCCAAAATCAATCTGTCATGGCAGGTGGCAGCTCACTGGCACCTGCCTCCACCGTAGCAATGAATACAAATATTTGGGTGTCCACCAAGACAGTATGGAATCATTCAAATCTCACTTTCGCTCTATGAACAATGAAGGCTCCAGCCTAATTTTCATTCTCTCTGCTGTCGTTCAGAGCCTGCTGGGACCCAGTCTTGACCTCCTTCTCTAGCTGATGAAAACAAAGATCATCCCCACATTAACGTACGAAAGCAAAATTACCCTGGACATTAAGGCTATTATGGCAGACATACTTATCACCCAAATCTTCAAAGCAGTTCTCTGTCTACCAAAGAGAGCTTCACCAGCACAAGTGAGACTTGAATTCAGCTTTACAAAAGAGCATTGGGCCACAGGCTTAGACCTGCACTGCAAGACTCCATGCCTGACCTAATCTGGTGCTAACAAGAGGGTGCCGGTCCAACTTCATCTTACATGCAACACCTCGAAGACAAACTAATAGAATTTTCACTTAACGAGGCCTGGGGCAAGCATCTCTCTCACCTGGTCCTCAAAAAACTGATGACAACCATAACAAAAAAACAACTTTCCAAACTGGAGGATATGGCAGCACTGAGTAAGCGCTCACTTGCATGGTCAGTAATCAACTCCTATTCCTCCAATAATTAGCAGAACTACGGGGCATATCAACAAGGGCGTTATCTCTGCTTTTTTGGCTTTAAAAGCCAAAAAAGCAGAGATAAAACTAGCACCCTATCAACAACAGGGTGCTAACATGCAAATTTGCATGTTAGCACCCTTTTACTCTTCGCTTCCCCTTGCATCTCTAATGAGATGCAAAGGGGGCGTTCCAGAGTAAAATAATAGGAGAAATGTCGCTAAGCGACATTTCTCCTATTATCAAGAATGTCGCTAACCCTGTTAGAGACAAAAAAAGCAGCGCTAACCGCGGTTAACGCTGCTTTTTTACGTCTGGTATTTTTCTGACTTAGCCATGATATCCTATGGAAGGAGGATATCATGGCTAAGTTTGCCTGTCCCTATCAACAAGCTAACGTGAGATTATCGCTGGCTTTCCAGCGATAATCTCACGTTAGCCTGTTAGCGTGAGGATTTTTATCGCTAATGAGATAAGCGTTGCTAATAGCACGCTATCTCCGCGATAAAAATTCACGCTAGCCGGCGATAATTATCCTAGCGCTAAGTGCGCTTAGAGATAATTATCGCCGATTGTTGTTGATATGCCCCGAAATTTCTTGCACATACCCTCTGTAGATTAAGGAAAGGCTACTGGCATTGAGACTGGGTGAACTTGTGAGCTCACTTTTAGGCATGGCATCGCTCAGAACCCCGTGATACAAGATGTCACATTTGTGGACAGGAAAAGGAAACCGTAATCCTTATCTTATATACCTGCCGTTTTTTGCTGCAGCAAAGAAAAATCCTTCCCCACACTAACTTCATTCGCTTAGGAGTTCGCACCCGCCAGCAGTCAGTAATACCAGGTCTGAATCCTGCTAACTCAATGTTAAAACTGTTACGTTTAATCAGATGGCTGCGGCCAAACTGAACGATGTTAATTCTGTCTCTGCAACAAAAACATGATGTCACGTGTCCCACTTTAAGTACACCTTCTATTTATTTTGCATAGTGCACTTTTTTCTATAAAATTTTAATATCGTGCAATCTGATAATGTTTATTTTACATCGGGCTTGTTTGTGTTTGCAAAAATGTCTTGGCCTACATGTTACATTCCAAAATTCAGTTTTACATGGCACTATTGCCTATAATGCGTGCTTCAAATTGGCATGGTATGGTCTATGCTGCTACTGCAATTTGTGCATTGCTTTTTAGTAATCAAATATGCTGCATTACAGTTCGCACTCTCATAATTGCACTTTGCCCATTGCTTTCAGCGATCAATTATGCTGTTTCATCTTCAGCACTATGAACTGTTCTGTGATGTGTTATCAATCAAAATGTTCTTTTCCACTGGTATTTTATATTGTATTAGGTGCCTCCATAATGGGTTAGGATGGGAGCTGGAAAAACTGATGTGCACTAAGCCCCCCTGAGCGTGGCGTGCCATTCAACAGGTTTGTTATGAACCAGGATGGCACATAACATATTCTTGGTTTACCGCGTCATCTGCACTTCGCATATTCCTTCTCTGATCGGGATAAGACTACCCTGATTTATGTTGCACCGATAAAAAAAAAAAGTTCTGTACCTTGTATTATATTTTAAGCCTTCTGTTTTAACAATGGCTCAGTTTGTACCGAATTTAGATCTGTTTGTCCTTATAAGACATATTTACTCTGCTTGCTGAAAGTTTTTAACTACTATGTTTCTTTGTTAAGATTTTTATTAACGGTAATTGATTACTGGTTATCCCTTCACATTTGGAAATTACACTTATAAAAGGTAATAAGGCACCTCCACTGTTATCCCGTGGAAGAGAAAGGCATTGCAATAGTGAACAAGCATTTGCAATGCAATAGGTCTCCCATTTATGAGAGTTTGAGCAATTGGCATTGTAAATGACAATGCCTTTTATTTATGTGTTGTTTTTAAAACAGATAACTAAAAGGCATAAATACATTGCACTCTGCCCTCTGGGCTGTCCAGGGTCTACCTTAGCGGTGACTTATGTGTATTAAAAATGAAGCGTTGGCCTAGCAAAAGGTTTATTTTGATAGGTCGAAATGGAAGGTTAAACTGCACACACAGGCTCCACAATGGCAGGCCTGAGACATGTTTAAAGTGCTACATAAGTGGCTGACACAACCAGTGCTGCTGGTCCACTAGTAGTATTTAATGTATAGGCCCTGGGCACCTGTAGTGCCACTTTGGTAGGGACTTACAAGTAAATCAAATGTGCCAATTTGGTAAAAGCCACGTTACCTTGTTTTAGAGAATGCGCACAAGCATTTTAGTACTGGTTAGCATTGGGAAAGTGAGCAGAGTCCTATGGGCAGCAAAAATGCAGTAAGAAAAAACAGGAGGTCTGAAGTCAAGGTTAAGGGGAAACGACGGCAAGGATGTCAGGTCTGACAGGGTGTTTTTAGGGTTTAGGGTGGGTAAGAGCATAGAGTGGTAAGGTTGTTTTTCGGGGGTTGCTAAGGAAATTGGGTGGTATGGGTGCTTTTTGGGGGGTTTGGGGGTAGGTAAGAGAATAAAATGGTATGGATGTTTTTAGGGTTTAAGGTTGGATAAGGGAATTGGGTGGTAAGGGTGTTTTAGGATTTAGGGGTGGGTAAGTTATTTGGGTTGTAAGGGTGTTTTGGGGTTTAAGGGTGAGTAAGGGAATTGGGTGCTAAGGGTGTTTTTTTAAGATTTAGGGGTGTGTGGGGGAATTGAGTGGTAATGCTGTTTTTAGGCTTTAGGGGTAAGTATGGGTATTAGGTGGCTAGGTTGCAAAAAAAAAGGGTTCTCCCCAAATAAATTCTGAAAAACAAATCAAGGGGTTTGGGGTGGTTCCCTAAAAACAAAATATATATATAAATGAATATATATACTTTAAACCTGCACCGAATTGTGGTCTGTGCTCCTGTTTTCCATTCTTTACAAAAGCGATATATATATCTCTTACCTATTGGCAGTTGCCACGTGGCAGTTATAGTTAGGCCTGCTTTTCCAAAGAAAGAGCTTTTTGGGGTTGGCTAATAACATTGGCTGTTTGACTAATCTTCCCAAAACTCTCCCCTATAAAAAGTTCATCCACCTCAGCTCCTTCAGGTTAGATGGGGGCCGTGAAAAAAATGGGGTCCCAAAATACAAAGTCACCAGGCATTTTCCATCGACTTCTTCAAGATGGGCTACAGCAAAAAATCCTGAACGGAATCACACCAAATGTGGCAAGAAGCTAGATCTTGGTTTGCAGATTGTGCTTTTTGTGATTTGGTGCAAATTCTTTTAGTAGTTTTTTAGATACTCAAGGTAAAAATTAATACTATATTTTGGAGGTTGGGACCACAAGAGTCTTGAGAGAATCTTGCGGGAGCACCAATTTAAAAACAGAGAGTTCTGATTGGCCCACGGAGCCTATTTTCACTTGGGCCATCTCACTCCCATGGAGTGACGAGTCTTATTGGGAGCCAGCAACATGAGAGAAATTTTGTTGGCTGCCATAACAGGACTTGGGGACTTAGTCCCAAGCCCTGAAGTTATAATAAAATAAAGATATATGAAGGCAAGGTAGGGATACCCTGACTACTGAGACCCCATGCAGGGGACCCAGAGAGACTTGTGCAATCCTCTCCCATTTAATTAGCGTAGCAACCCAAAGGGATGGGTCCTCATGGCCTTTAGAGGCCTGGGGGGGCGCCTCCACTTAAACAATAATGGTGGCCCCCGGCTAGGGTTTCTCCGGGGCTGAATATGGCCTGAGAGGCAGGCCATGCCCCCTTCCCTAAAATACCTTTTGGGCCCTATGGATGGGATCCCCGGGGCCGCAAGTGGCTCGGGGAGAGGGTCTGCATATCCACTCCCCTTTAAACATAATTTGGGCACTAAGCAATGGGGTACTGGGGCTGAGAATGACCTGAGAAAGAGGGCCACATGCCTCCCCTAAAAAAAATGTCAGGACCGGGGGGATTTTGTTCCTAGGGCCAAAAAACGGCCTGGGGTGAGGGGTACTAGGCGTGTCCCCTGCCCCAAAAAATAAATAGCATCGTCCCCTCAGGCCCTAGTCCTCCCTGGGGTTTTTAAAAAGAAGTGCAGAAAATCCTGCTACTTTTAGGAATTTCCAATGGAAACACGATCCTAACAATAACCATCCAGTGGCGACCACCACTGGGTAGTATATATACATATGGTAAAGGCAATGCATGATAAAGGCATTGAATTGTAATGGATGCATGGTAAAGACATGCATTGTAAATGCATACGTGGCATTTTCATGCCTCAACCACTAGCTTTGTGGTTCAAAAACACCACAATTAGGCATAGTAACACTTTTCTTATATAAGGATTCAGAATTAGTGAAGAAGTTTCTGCATTTGGGGAAGCTGCTCCTCTCAGATCAGATTTAGAGCATCTCTACTTCCAGTCTGCTCAGAGGGGGGGTCACATCGCCCGAACTGCTGAACTTGGTTTGATAATAAACATCCTGAAATTCTTCTCACCTTGGCAGAGATATACCTATAACTAAAGCTGCAGGAGCATGTGCACAATTAAAGCTGTCCTTCGCCACGAAATTTTCAACACTTGAGTTAGGGCCTATGGCACCTTTGCTATACTACTGCACATTGGTGTAACAGATGGAGAAAAAAATACTAAACGTTGTTCCCATGATCTTAGTTTTGATCTCAGCTGGCATTAACACATTCTATCTGCAAAGAATGGGATCATTCTAGAGTTATAGGGTTTCATTATATAAAGTGAGCGCAGGGAGTGCTAAGATAAGACACAGTCCTACTGCACTATTGGGCTAACAGGTGTCTTAAGTAGTTGAAATGATGGTGCAGTGCCATTTTAGTACTTGAGACAGTAGTATGTGGTTGCTAGTCACAGAAATGTTTCAGACATGGGCTGCTTAGAACCCGGGCCGGGTAGGCAAAGCCGGACCCGATAGGGGCCCAGGCAAAACGCCGTCCGGGGGTGGCGCCCCTCCCCCGGCCAACCCCCTCAGGGATTTGAATAAGGGCTAGGCCGACGGGGGCCAGGATTGGCCCCGAAGGCGTGAGCGAGCCCCCCCCCAATCAGGGGTCGCGCTCAAGGGCCAGGGGGGGGGAATAAAAGGGGGGTCACCGGGATGGTGATCACAAATCCCCCCCCCGGGCCAAGGGCGAACAGAGAAGAGCATAATAGGGCACATCACAACAAACCAGTCAAAGCAAAATGCAACACAACAAAATCACATTGCAATGATGCATCACAAAACATAGCAGACAAAAACAACAGAACACACACCGCCCACCAAAATAGGTCACACAACAAAGGTAGAGAAATTTTCTTCTCACATAATACCACCTCTGGAATCCTATTGTCATAACAGGGTGGTAGGTGTTTGGAGGGCGAAGTGCCTTAACTTTAAACCAAGGAAATAAAATAGTGCAGGTCAAAAATGTTTTGTTAAATGGTTCCTGGTGTTTAAATACTTAGAATTCCGCAACAGAACAGTGGTGGCTCGCACAGGTAAACTTGGTGAAGCGGTGAGGTGGGGTGGGGGCACGCAGGGTGGGGGTTAGTGGAATTTGACATACGACGGGCTAGTGAGAAGTAAAGAAATAAAACCACTTACCTTACACTCGCCGCATCCCTGAGTCGGCGATGTGGCGAGCTCAAGGTAAGTGGATTTATTTATTTACTTTTGACTATACCGTCTTATGTCGAATTCTACTACCCCGCACCCTGCCTCACAGCGCTTACCTGTGCAAGGAGCGACTGCTACATAATAATTAAAAGTGTGTTTTATTTGACTGCAACAGCTAATAGATTTAATTCAACAAATAAATACTATCCGTGATTTAGATGCCTCAGATATGGAAGCACAATTTAGTAGTCTATGGGCCTCATTACATATTTCATGTTACCTCTGTGTTGAGATTACGGGGCAATAATTAGTCATTCCTGCGGTAACCACCTCTGACTTAATGGGATCGTAAGTTAAGCTCCCCAAAATAGGAACTAAGCTTTTAGACCTTGGACCTTCAATTGCAGGTTTTCCCTGATTCTAATTTATCACTGCTATTTACCACCTCCTCAAAGCATGTGGTACATTTCATTGAGAGAGTCTGGTGTATGTCGTAGTGGGGAGGAGATGTGATGGTGGGTGTAACAGGCCACACCACAGTTTCAACTGTTGAGAAACTGCCCCTATTACAGCCACATCCAATATTTTAAGTCCAAAACGTAAGAACACTTGTATTTCACAGGAGCAGTATTCCCACAGAGATTCTGCTTTAAACAAGTCTTAATGAGCATGACTTTTAGCTGTTTTTCTAATATCCTAACCTAGTATTTATTTCATATTTGTCAGTGTTCCCGACTTTTCACTTCCTTCCTAGGCTATTTCTTTGATAAACCGGGCCAGCTTTGGCGCTGGTGGCACCTAGTGTGACAATCTTTATTGGAGCCTCCGCATGATCCTCTCTTCTGATTCCCTCACTGCCACCCAGCAAAAAGTGCCCCTCATCATTCCATAGTCCCTATCTCACATACAATTCATTTGTTTTAAAGTGTAGGCAAAGGCTTGCTTTACTAATTCACTCAGCTATCCCATAAAATACAGGTGCGTTCTTTGCAGCAGGCATATTACAAAACTCTGATCTCTCTAACAGCAACATTAATCACAAGACTTATCTTGACATTTTGATTGCTGCCTGAAAGCTGGGCGCATGGAACTCTGCAGCAGGTGCTTTTAAATCGTAAGTTGTTGCTAAACACAGGGCCCCCTTTGAGGTCAGTGCTCCCCCTCCAGCTCAGCGTCCAGTGCGGCTGCACCGGGCGCACTGCCCTAAAGCCAGCCCTGTTGATAGTAGTGTTAGAATAAGTAACACACTGGTGAATAAAATTGATATACTCTTGAGCCTCCAGCAAGTAAAAGATAAAAAGGTTCATAGTGTTGACCCTTGCAATGGTACAGGGGACTGTTCAAAAGACATCAACTTATTCTCTAGGCTAGATGAAATACTATATCCCCTCCACTGATATATTTGACACTAAGATCACATGTTTGAGTCTAGGCAAGGGCACTCAATATTTATCCTGAAAGATTGATAAACGAGTATCATTGAATTGGGTAACAATAAAGACATTTTATCTGTCAATAGCGCCCAGAGATTTGCATATGGGTGAATGTGCACTGTTTTGTCATTCAAGGTGGACTTGCAGCTGATGTTAACAAGAGGTATGCAGTAATGTGTTGGACATGAGGGGGCATATTTACTAGAGAAGTGGCGGAGCGTGGCGTTAGCCTCCTTATCTTAATGCCATGCTCTGCCACTTCTGAAACGCAGTGCTGCACCCTATTTAAAACAACACAGTGCAGCCCTGCGTTTAGCCTGTGCTGGCACTAAATTTAGCAGCCTAGCGTCAACGCAGGCACACTTGCACCATGGTGCAAGGGTGTTTGTGTTAAGGGTAAGATTTTTTATGTGCAGGAAGGCGTCCCTTCCTGCACATAAACAATCTTTAAGTGGCATTTTGAAACTTCTAGAAGTTGCAAAATGTCATTTTTTTCATTCATTGTTTATGTGCAGGAAGGGACACCTTCCTGCACATAAACAATCAAAGGCATTTTGCAGTTTCTATGTGTGCTGCACAATGCAGCACACATGGAAACAGCAAAAACGAGGAGAAATTGAACATTTCTCCTAGTGCGCCTGTTTAAGACCAGGTTTACCCTAGTCTTAATTTTGGCGCTGCCTCCTATTTACGCCACCTTTGTAAATAGACGGCAGTGTTGACATCAATGAGTGTTGGGGTGGAACGCCCACCGTAACACCCATTGCCCACCCCTTTCACGCTAAGTATAGCATGAAAGGGGTCCGTATTTACAAGGCAGTGTGAAGCCAAGCTAAGGGGCTTAACGCTGCCTTGTAAATAAGGTGAGGCACATATCACCACAGGAACGTCACTAAAAGTGATGTTCCTGTGGCGATAGGGGCTTGTAAATATGCCCCTAAAAGAGAGAGAGGGTGGGCAAAATCGACGGGAGACATTTTCTATGCTTTTTTATGAGTAATTTTTAAATGACATCTATCATAATAGGCAAATATGCTCATTGCACTAATCTTAATGATTAGCAAAAGTTAGGCATTTACAACAATTGTGTAGATTAGGAGAGGAAAATGTCCTTTGCCAACTCCAGGCTCACTATGTTTATCAAAACAGCCACCACTGCGCTGCACAAATATTACCTGTGTGTCTATATGCAAAATGAATTAAATAAATCTTAAAATTCAGGTGTGAAAAGGACTGTTCGCTATTAGTGGCAGCAGTGTGCAATCTGTTAGTTTTCAGATTCCTTTAGCTGTAGCGCCCAACCCAGAAGCTCGTGCCTGGTTTTAAAGTTATCATGTTACTTATACAGAAGGACTTTTATGAGATTCCCAGAGACTGTTCACCACAAATTTTCTTCATTATTATTCTATCTACTGCAGTATTGTTTTGGCCCCAATATGAAAACGGTATTTAACTTTAACAACATTTTCTAAAGGAGTGAAGAAAATTGTTTCCTAGGAAAGGCTTCGAAGTTAATGAAACTTTCTTGAAAAACATTTGTGATATTTAAAAAATGCATTTCCCAGACTCTGTAATAGCTTTAATGAAAGATACAGTGGGGCCATAGATAGAACATCTGTAACATGTAAAATAAAGCACTTTAATGCTTTGGAATTAGATGGTCCAGTTGCTCGTCGGCCGAGGAATCCCCATGACATCATCTAGCGAGGATTATATTTCATTTGCTGCTTTCATCACTGCAAAGCAGTCAACATGATCCAGATGTGCCCGTGTGCTTCAGTTGGGATGGACTGTAATTGTTGTCTGGGTTTCAAGTTCTTTTTTATAGGACTGACATAAGTGTTTTTGTCCCAACACATATGTATTTAGACAGTCAATGAGCTAAAGGGGGCAACAATGTTCTTTTCTTTAATACTATCATCGGTGATGAGTCATCCAAATATCAAAAGGTTTTTCATTTAGTCCTGTGGCTAATTGCTACAAAGAACCAATTGTTTGCAACAAATATGGGGGAATGGATAATTCATCTCAGTCTAAGGGGAAGATGTTATTGTTTTAAAAGTTGCTTCAGTGCTTTGCGCCAGAGGGCAGGGGAGGGGAGAACATCACAGCGCCAAATGTACCAAGTTGTGCCACTGCTTCTCTCTTCCACAGTGCTGACACACAGACAGGTTGCACAGTGCCACTCACACAAGTGTGCATTATATCACACAGTGAGTGCATGATGTCTAGCATAGATTATCTTTAAACCTTTTCACACATTGGATGTGTGCTGAACAGTGCAGCATACATGGGGGCATATCAACAAGGGCTTTATCTCTGCTTTTTTGGCTTTAAAAGCCAAAAAAGCAGAGATAAAACTAGCACTCTATCAACAACAGGGTGCTAACATGCAAATTCGCATGTTAGCACCCTTTTACTCTACGCTTCCCCTTACATCTCTAATGAGATGCAAAGGGGGCGTTCCAGAGTAAAATAATAGGAGAAATGTCGCTAAGCGACATTTCTCCTATTATCAAGAATATCGCTAACCCTGTTAGAGACAAAAAAAGCAGCGCTAACCGCGGTTAACGCTGCTTTTTTACGTCTGGTATTTTTCTTAGCCATGATATCCTATGGAAGGAGGATATCATGGCTAAGTTTGTCTGTCCCTATCAACAAGCTAACGTGACATTATCGCTGGGTTTTCAGCGATAATCTCACGTTAGCCACTTAGCGTGAGGATTTTTATCGCTATTGAGATAAGCGTTGCTAATAGCACGCTATCTCAGCGATAAAAATCAACGCTAGCCGGCGATAATTATCCTAGCGCTAAGTGCGCTTAGCGATAATTATCGCAGGTTGTTGTTGATATGCCCCATGGAAAGTTAGGAGAGATTAACACATTTCTTCTTAGCGCAAAGCCCTGTCTACCAATTTTAGTAGGTAGGACTATGAGTCAGAAACCATGGGTGGTAGCTTTGGAACGCCTAGGTACCACCCATGGGATGTCCCTTTGGTGCAAAGTAACAAGGCAGAACAATACACTATTTTTGTTTTTTTTTACTTTTAGGACTACTTGCCAGTGCAAACAAGCCTTTTGTTGTAGAAAGTAAATAGTGTATCAGGACTCTGTGCTGATTTGTCATTTTGTGTGAGTTTTCACCAGCACAAAGTCCTGCTAAATCTGCCACTGAATAGCAAAATGTTTTTCATTAAGTCCTGTGGTTGATATCTCTATAAATTATTTGTTGTAAACAGATATGAAAGTGTAGATGATTCATGTTTTGCCCATCTTCACAAAATCAATTAACAGAGAAAAGTGGCTACAATAAAATAAATCATAATACATTATAACTTCTATAAGAAGAAACCTTATCGAAAATATTTTTTGTTGAGGGCTAAGCTCGACATGAGCAGTGGTGCTAAACATGTGGGATCCTGCTTGTAATTTTTCTCTTTACTACTTCTTACCCCATGCTTGTCACAGTCCTTATTTAATGTGAGTAACCAGGCATTACTGGCACAGCCCTTATAATACCCACATTCTTTCATAACCGACTCCTTTTCCAATTCGTTAGGATAGGAGAGACCATTCTACCAAGGTTTATTGTATTTCATCACATAGCTCTACTGGTTGTCTGCTTTAAATATTGTTGCTTTCGTTTTTTTAACCTTAGGTGTGAGTCATTACTGCGCATGTTCCATGTCTGCGTCATTTACAGAGTAAACATAGCCTTTAATAGTCAGTAGCTGTGGGATAGAGCTCTAAGACTCAACCATGTGTGGGAGCGAATGCTCATTACCCTACTCACTCCTCGCCCCTTCTCAGTTCAGCTTTACAGGGGTGCCTCCTCCTCTGTCTGGCAGCTTGTTCCTGAAAGTTGTTTTGTGACAGATGCATTTTCAATCGAGAACACTGTGTGGGAAGTTGGCTCCTTTTTTGATCCGTCATCTCAGTTGCTGTCTATCTAGAAAGGTGGAATCAAAGCTACTTTTCACAAAGACAGGCGTTGCTCCTGTAGCAAAGGAACACAGGTGCAGTTAATATCCCCATCAGTAGATAGGGTAAGTTTGTTACTACATTTGTGCTTGAGTTGCATTTGGGGTTTTTTCTTCTATGGTGTTTCATTGACATTGCTGCACCGTGTGCAGTTTCATGAGTTGCTGGGTGGGAGACTA
The DNA here is from genome assembly GCF_964204655.1 of Triturus cristatus. Taxonomy (NCBI): domain Eukaryota; kingdom Metazoa; phylum Chordata; class Amphibia; order Caudata; family Salamandridae; genus Triturus; species Triturus cristatus. Next base: position 566,689,717 of record NC_140582.1, on the reverse strand, counting down.
GTCGGCTGCATAGATATCATTGAGTGGAAGGAATTATCCCACATAGCTCTTCCAAACTGCATTATATTTCTTGACTGGGGTATCATTCACTTTCCACAGAGACACTAGGGACTTAATGGGCGAAGATGTGGGATACTAAGCACAACCACAGAGTGCTATTCGTTATTATACTATTCCTGTGCAGACCCAGTGGACACGCAGTCCTCACTTTTGCCCATCGATCAAATGCCAGTGATTTGTTTCTGTGAAATGTTTGGGATATATGACAGTTAAAGTGCCAATACTTGATGATGGCCTCAGTGAATTCATTGCTAAATTGGAGTTTCCAACTTAATAAGCTCCTAAGAGGACGATCATTCAATCTCCCTGATATTTATACACTAGAGAAAAGCCTAGTGAACTAAATTGACTTGGATACATTGAGCAAGTACAGCTACAGACAGAATCTGAAGGAGTTGATGGTTTGCTTTCAAGTAAATTAGTATGGACACCTAATCCCCTGTAGAAGAAGGTTTTTGCATATATCAACCAACTATGGTCCTAGTACTGCATCTTTTGCTAAGCATCCACGCCCTAAACCTGATAAATGACGTCCTGATATGGTTGCTGTACCACTATATTGGCAGAAGCTCAGGAGTATATTTTCAAAAATTGTCGCAAACCAGTTTTTGCGTTAGTTAGCAGCAATATTCTTAACACTGTCTATCGCTTAAAAATATTGCCCTGTTATTGACGTATTTACAATACGTCACTACGTGGCGATAGTATCAGCTAGCCGTGGTGAAAACTGCTGTTAACACTAGCGTAAAGCCGATAAATGTTTTAGGTTAGTAAGAGAAATGTGACGAAAGGCCAATTAGCAGCAAAAAAATTCAAGTTAGTCAGCCTAACATCACTTTTCAGCCTCTAGAGGCAAACATAGCTTATAAATACACCTCTAATGGAAAAGCGCACCACTACTACACCGGGGTGCATGAAGGAGATTGCCAATGGTGGGCTGCGCCTCTATGCATCACAGGCCGGAGGATGTGGCACTGCCCAGACGCTGTGGAGGGTGAGGCCCCTGAGCTGCACCGAACTTGTGTGGCAGAACCGCTGCAACTTCATGCCTAAGGGGGCCCTGTTGCATCACCTGCAGCAGGAGGTTCCCCAGTGGATTTGGTGGTGACTGCTGTACCCAGGCTTGTGAAATCCCAAATGGCTGAGGGTCCTGCTTCCTGAGTCAAAGATTCAGAGAGTGTGACGGATTGAACTCTGTGACGATGCCCAGGTGAGAAGAAGGTGGGACGCGGAGTGGAGGAGGCACAGGGGGTTGTATGCCCCAAAGGCTCCCAAACACCAACCTTGGGATGGTGTTAGATTCTTTCACATTCTGAAGGTTTATGGTTTATGGGTTAAACCCAGGAATGCTTCAGATTCAATTGGTTTGGCATGGGAACACCCACAGGCACACCCCTTGAACACCCCTTTCACGCTGTTTAAAGCATGAATGGGGCACATATTTACAAGGCCATAAAAGGCCACATAAAGTGGCTTTATGTGGCCTCTTAAACATGCTGTGGCATATTGCTCCACCGGAACATCAAACAAGTGATGTTACAGCATTGTAAGAGTGCCGCTTGGGCCTCATAAATGAGGCCCTCGGATAATAGTAGAGCTCCCATAATTCATCCTTGGCAACACCATGGACCTCGTACCATTGCAGCTAGGAGTACCAAGGAGACCACCACCACCACCACCCCTGACATGCATCACTCAATCAATCAATCAATCAATCAATCATTTGTAAAGCGCACTACATACCCACGAGGGTCTCAAGGCGCTGGGGGGGGGGGCGCTACTGATCGAACAGCCAGATCTTGAGTATCCTCCTGAAGGTCAGCAGGTCTTGGGTCTGTCGTAGGCTCAGTGGGAGGGTGTTCCATGTCTTGGCGGTGAGGTGGGAGAAGGATCTCCCACCGGTGGTTGTTCTTCGGATGCGCGGAACGGTGGCGATTGAGAGGTCGGCGGAGCGTAGCTCGCGGTTGGGGATGTAGAAGGAGAGCCGTCTGTTGAGGTAGGCTGGGCCGGTCTTGTGGAGTGGTTTGTGTGCGTGCATGAGGATCTTGAAGGATATCCTCTTGTTGATGGGGAGCCAGTGCAGGTTTCTCAAGTGGGGGGTGATGTGGCCGTGTCGTGGTACATCGAGGATCAGTCGTGCAGAGGCGTTTTGGATGCTAAGTGCGCTCAGCGATAATTATCGCCGGTTGTTGTTGATATACCCCGAAGTTATTCCAGCAAGATCACACGCCAAAATGTATGGTCAGACAACCAAAAGTGATGGTAGTTTTGGATTTAAATTTTTGTCTCCACCACAGTAATGTACAGGTGTCGAAATTACAATTGAAAATAATTTTTACAAAAATCATTGTAATAGATGTCCTATTGTGGCCAACAAACAAACGCAGACACTCGAATCTCTGTAAGAAAACTATTGTTCAGCCAGTACGTCATCAAATTACAGCCACAGCAGGAATACATGTCGCTCATAGTGCTTGCTTGCTTCATTCCTAAATCACCAGGATTTCAGTGTCGAAAGAACAAAAGAAATCATCGCAGCATTTATTCCGTCTGCATAGACTGGGCTCATCTGCTTTATCATTTTTCCACACATATGAAATCTCTTTGTTACATCTCTTGATTTACTCCTTCGGGTTTCTGCTCTCCTACTTTCCAATAATATATGTATCAGATTTCACATTGTTATTTGGCCTCTGTATGCAGGGCCGGCTTTAGGGCTGGTGGCGTCCTATGCGACAATGTCTGTTGGTGCTTTCCCCCCCACTGACCACCTCTGCCACAGATTTCCTCACAAGCACCCTTTAACAGTGCCTTTCAAGACTCCATAACCACTGTCTCTCAGATTCATGTAGTTTTATCGCACCAATCATACCAGTGTAAGGTGTCAGAGCACAGAGACAATAATATGTGTGTAAATCAGTGTATAGGAAATGTTACATCAGACAGGACTACAAGGTGTAGTGTAGGAGTGACATGTCATCGATACTGGTAGGCAATATAGTTTGAGTCCTTATTCTGGAAAATCACAAATCCAGAATTTAAAATGTAACATCATTGTTAGGGGTTGTCTTTCATAATAAGAATTGTATTCTACCCAAATGAACCCTTTTCACAAGATTAGGATGATGAAAGACTGGGCAAAACAAGCATTTGCAATGCAATAGGTCTCGCATTTTGTTGAAGCTATTAGCATTGTAAATGACAAAGGTGCACATGCATCAAAATAGACTATAGTGATTCTTTAATTGCAATTTTTAAGGAATCGCAATTAAAGAATCGCTATTGCCTATGCATGTAGGAATCGCAAAAAAAATGTGCGATTCCTACATATTCCTTAATAAAGGAATTGATTCTGAATCAGGGGAATAAGGGGAATTGCGTGCGTAATTTGCGAGTACCAAATAGGTACTCGCAAATTGTGCATGTCATTTCAAGGGTGCAAGGGGGCCAAAAGGCCACTCTGATGCACCCCTGAAATTAGAATGTATCCACATTTTGCGCACACACATGCCCCAAGGGCATGCATGTGTAACATGGGAAAAATGCATTTTAGTTTTTCAAAGAATTTGCACATTACCATCAACTTTAGATTGATGGTAATTTGCGATTCATATTTGCGAAATCTCCCAATTTTTTTTAATGCATTGCATTTAAGGAATCGCAATTTGCGATTCCTTAAATGCAATCGCAATTTAAGGAATCGCAAATTTTGTGATTCCTTAAATTACGATATTTGCATTTGAAATGATGCATCCCAAATGCAACAATACCGGTCTTCGAATCTGCCCGTTTGCGACCGGTTTTTAGGTTGATGCATGAGGGCCTTAACCTTTTATTAATGTTTTGGTTTTTAAAACATAAATAAAAGGAAGTGTCATTTACAATGGCAATAGCTGAAACCCTCACAAATACAAGACCTATTGCATTGCAAATGCTTGTTTGCACTGGGACAAAAAGCACATTCTGGTGCTTTTGGGTAAACCACAGATATTGTGACTGCTACAGGAGAGATCAGTGTGCTACATGAAATGCCCTCTATTACCAACCATATTGTATCGTGTGCAGAAGTGAAAGAACTGCCTGAACATTGATTTATTGACTGATAGTGCTTGGTTTATTTAGCTAAAAGTTTCTAATCGCACACAACGTCTCCGAGTAAACCTTGGAGTTCTTGGTCTCGCTAGCCAGAGGGTCAAGGGTTAAACTTGATGCTCAGTTTTCGGCTGAAAGATATGGTTAAGCGCTACAACACAATAGTTAAAACTTCCAATGGTCACAATCTGAGCCCAGTATCCTGCGTCTGCCTTGGGACTCCTGATAAATAAAAATAGTGCTGTAAATAACACGTACAGTACGGTGTAACACTCAAAGTAAAGGAGCCAATAGCCATGGGAGGGTTCAAATGACGACATGGTGGGACTAACAAGCCTCATAATCAATCAGAAGACAGAAGCTAATGAAAAATATGGGCGGAGAGTGAGGGCGGCTTGTCTTCCATACTCTTGTACAGCATGCCTCGCAGAGCGAACAGCACATGCGTGCTGCCACTAAAGCTCAACCTAAAAACATATAGCTCTAACATATACCTTGCAGTTTGCATGCAGCTCTAGGATGACAGTTAATAGCTCAATGATCTATATTAGGATTTTGACTTATAAACGCCAAGTAACAAAAGGAGATCTCTTACCGAAGCAGTAACCCACTGACCTAGTTACATTATATGCATTTTGTTATCCGCATGGTACATGTTCTTAGCAGCAGGCATTTTAACCCTCTGCACTACCTTAGAATGAGTCAAAACTTCCACTAGACAAACCTCAGGTCACTTTCCAGGAAGATGATTAATCACCGGAGTTATCTTGACATTTTAAGTAATGTCTGACAATTGCTGGAGGACAGTAATGCAGCAGGTGCTTTTAAAATGATAATATACATTTTAAAAAATGATGCCTCCACCCCAAGTCAACGCCCGGTCTGGTCGCACCGATCGCACCGCCCTAGAGTCTGTATGATGTCCATGTCTGAAACCAGCAATTAATTCCATTGAAAATTTGTGATATTTTTTATCCCAGGTATTATTTATCTACTGCATGGTGCAGCTCACAGGTCAAAGTTTCATTCAAAATGAGAGTAATGATGAGAGCACTACCTGGTGTGAGGTTACGCAGCAAAAGTGGCTTTATGTTGAAGGAAATAATGTAGCAGGTTTACTGCTGGGCAGTGTGAACTACTCATCATGCATTGTAGCAAATGTAACAGACTGTTCGTCTCTGAACTCTTCTAAGACATAAAATCATGGACAAAAATACTGCAATTCTGATTATTGGCAAAAAAATGTAAAGGATAAAAAAATCAACTTTAATACTGTCCATACAAAGTCCAAAAATATCGACTACAAACATATAGTGGAGCAAAATACCGTCATTCAATAAGTAAGTAATAGTTAACGTAATACTAATTTAAAAAATAAATTAACTGAATAATGACCACATTTGAAAGAATTTCCCAGAAGATGTCTTCACTACAATCAGTCCCAGTTACAAAAGTGATTGAGTTCAGATGAGCCAAAATGATTCAATCAAGCCTGTTCTAAGTCCCTTCAGCAACTGAAGGATGTTCTTAAGCAGGCTCCCAGAGATAGGGAGCATGTAGCCCGCTGCCTGAAGGAATTCAAAAATGCCTTAATGAGTCAGAACCGTACACTACGCAAGTCTGCGTGGGAGGACTTAGCATAACCTAGTCATGCTTGAGATAGCGCTTTCTTCTGGAGGGTGATAAAAAGGTATTGGTTTGCTGAATTTTCAGGGCCTGTTCTATGTCATCATATTTCAGTATAGCAATGGGTGGTGCAATTTAAACGCATGTATAATTTTGGACTGGAACATGGTGTTGAGGTCCAGGGTGGTCTAGTGCAGGGGAGAGTCAATGTTGTTTTTACCTTAGAGGAAGTCACCCAAGGCATTCATTGATGATCTTGTAGTAAGGCCCTGGGACCTGATGGTATATCCACAGATTTGTTTTGGAATAATATTGAGTTCTGGAGCCTGCTTTGATGTTGATCTTGAATGCCAAAGTGAGATAGGTCATCCCGTTTTCATGGTCGATTGACATGATAGTCCTGGTTTGTAAGAAGGGAGACAAGGTCAACCCTCAATGTTACCACCCAATCTCACTCATTAATGCAGTGGTTAAAGTCCTTGGGAGGATACTTTGAATAGATTGACCTTATGGGCACCAAGGATTGATATTTTCTCAGATGTTCAATATGGCTTCAGGCCAGGCAAAGAGACTACTGAACAATGCCTGGTAATTATGGACCTCACAGCTGCATTTGACAGGGTCAACTGGAAAAGGTTGTGGAATCTGCTCCTGGGGATGGGCGTGGATTCAGAAATAGTACTTCTTTCATCAAACTTACATGTGAGTATATCGGCTGCAGCTAGGTACTCATGGGGTGGCGGATCTTACTGAGAATTTTAGTACCACAAGGGGCGTGCGTCAGGGCTGCATACTTGCTCCTCTTCTGTTCACCCTTTATATAAATGGGCTACAATAAGCCATGCTCTCAGAACAGCCTGATTGCCAGAGGTTGGGCACAAGATTAATGTCTGTCTTAGTATACGCCGATGTAGCGGTGCTTATGGCGTGCACCGCGGTCGGACTTTGGGTATTATTGGATCAGGTCACCTCCTTTATGGACAGCTTAGACCTTGTGGTCAGTTCTACAAACCCAAACGTCACGGTTGCCGGCCCTTGGTCCACCAGCTCTAAAACATTTAAAGTAGGGCGTTACACCATGTCAAAAGTCCCATCTTTTTCCTATCTTGGGGTATTAGTTGATTTTAATATGAGCTGGAAACCACTAGTGGAGGGAAAGAGATGTGATCTGGTCAAGTCCACAGGTGAAGTAGTTAGTTTTGCATAAAGCTCATGGTCACTGGACACCTTGGTTAAGCTGTACCAATCTAATTGTGTTTCTAAGGTATTATATGGCAGTGAGGTATGGGATTATATAACAGGTACACAGTAACCCTGCATTCCCTGTCCATGAGGAGCTTGGTTTAAGATACATTGTTGACTTTATCGCTCTAAGGCCTCTGTTGTGCTGGATCAAAAGATGGACAGGAGAGGGCTCCAAATTGAACAGATTGATCTTGTCTGAGTGTTGGTCCCTCGATCATGTGCAGACAATCCTGTGGATCGCATATTTGAAGGCAGCCTTTAACAGTATGGCCAGGGTTGTTATATTCCATAATTCTCAGAACTTGCACCCTTCGGAGCTTAAAAGGATGAAGGATTTGTTTTTTGAATGTACTGTATTGGAATGGGAATGTAAAGAGCTTGTGAAACCCATGGTATGAGCCCATATGTTACTAAAAACTGATCAAAGCATGGATCCCTATCTATCTTTTATAACCAATGAAAGGGATATATATTTGTGGTGACAAGATATAGGTGTAACTTGCGACACCATTTCTTGGCATATCCCAGTGGTTGGTCCCGCCCGGGTTGCTTGGTGCCTTGTGGCTGTGACATCATGTCTCTACAGGATACATTACACTATGTTTTTAAAAAAAAACATTTTAGTTTACCCAGGAAATGTTTATCTGTCCACTGCTGAAACCTCTGAATATATCACAGGTGAGTCCAGTGCTTATGTATTTGCAGCTTCGGATGAACGAGCCTGCTTTATCTGTGGTCACTTGCTTTTCACTTGCAGCCTTGAGATCAAAGTGATCTAGACCAGATTAATTTCCATGTGGTATATGAAGAATTTTAATTATGCTGTAGGTTAGTTACATTTTTATCCTTTTTTAACTATTTATGGTTTTAATATATGGATAGTCTGTATGTTATATAAAATGTTTGCTTTTCATGAATATATGTGCTTTTTATGGAGGCTTTTTATAACCGATTCAAGGCCCATAGGATGATGATTCTTAGGTGTCCCTGAACATTTCTAGACCTGGGCGGTAAATTCCGTTCCGTGTACGAATTACATAAATGATATGAGGAGAAAATGACCAAAATCCAAGCAAGTAACATAAAGTAAGCTGAGCAGGAACAAGAGGGAACCGTGAAATAGGAAACAAAGTCACGATGTCTCCGACTGCGAAGAGTTTTGTGTGCAGTTACCCAAGATCTCCCTGATAACCAGAAATGATCCGGGAGTCAAAACAATGGAATTCCACGGAGTACAAGACTTAAATGTAGCCTAAAAAGGATTTTAGACCCATCTGCAAGTAGCAGCAAGGATGGAACAGGACTCTTCCGACCATCACCTGCAGAGAAGAGCCGTCACGACGCAGGATCTTCAACAGGAAACTCAATGCGAAGCACTGAGGAAGAGCCTGGGTGAGAGTTAAATACATTTTGCCAGGCTCATGAGTCATGTAGGCTGATGAGTTATGGAGGTTGCTGAATCATGGAGTCTTGTTGAGTCACGGAGGCTGCTGAGTCATGGAGGTTATTGAGTCACGGAGGTTGCTGAGTCATGGAGGCTGCTGAGTCATGGGGGTTGCTGAGTCACGGAGGCTTGTTGAGTCATGGAGGCTGCTGAGTCATGCTCTGGGGTGGCCTGGAAAACAAAGATAAGGAAAACAGCACCACATACCGAAGCAGTGAAATAAAGAACTATAAGTCAGTTTTTCTTCCTCAGGGAACACGGGGAGTAAAAAGAGGGGACGAGCCGAGGGCAAGAGGCATGTGTTGAGAACCTGCTAGGAGCCCCCACCCGACAGGCAGTCTTCCTAGGTAGGATGTAAGTGAGGGAAATGCACCTAGGGCCCTGGGGTTTACCCTGAATTGTTCCCCCACTACTGCTGGAGTGCGGAAGGCGGTGGGTAGTCCAATGGATCCTGACACTATGAGAGTTAGAAATGTCATTATTACTTTCAACCCTACACTATCCTTTCAGATTGCACAAATGTACCATACATGCCAAATCTCTTTATCTATATGGAGGAATTCTTAACCTGAGGAAATATATTTTATTGTGTTTTCTACATTCTTCTTCTACAACTGCCAATAACTCCAATATTGCTCAAATACAACTGTTGGGAGTTATATGTTGCCATGTAGACATGCCTCCACAACAAATGGATATTTTACTCTGATGCAGCTTAGTATCTTTAGATGTATACTAGATGAAAGATCCTGTACTTAAATCTCTGCTCTACAGTAGAGTCAGCATGTGCCTTCAGGAGAGTTGATTGAGCTGACCCATACCACTCTTTGGTGGCTAAAGAAGTAATAGGCACATTTATTGGCAGGTTTACTGTACTGGACAGTTTACTCTGAGGAAGACAGAGTAGAGATGTGTAGCAATGAAGAGAATACAGTGGGCAAGGGATTCAAATCTGTGTACTGGAAAGTAAATGTGTGGGCTTCTTTTAAATGCCTAGTCCAGCATTGATACATACTTATCTTTATCCTCTCACAAAAGGCAAGAAAAATGAGTTATATTAAAAATAACTTGTAATGCCTTTGCTTCAGTGAGAAACCCAATTAAACACTAACTTGGGCAACAGGAGGTAAAATATACTTAGTCCTTAACCAAACCTTCTTATGGAGTGCACACACTTGAAAATGAATGGCCTCTACAGCTTGGGAGTGGTTATCCATAGTTGGATGATTCTTAAATGCCCCATGAGAATGATGTTTTAACAATTTGGAAGAGATTTTGGGAAGGACTGTTTTTCTTTTGGGTGGTCTCTTAGGTATTTTGTAATGAGCTACCTGAATCTCACTCATGGTAAAATCAAGGTCATAGGAAGGACAGTGCTAGCCACCAGTGCCAGATAAGGCAGGTGCTGCGTAGGTAGGGTAAATGACTCTGGGCTATTTACATGCATGTGTGCACATGTGCAGACTGTTCATGTAAGACTACCGTCTTGTGCAACAAATTATCTGTGCACAGGTAGCCTGTCATATAAGGGGCTCTTCAGTAATTGATACTTTTAATGTGAATAGGCATCATACTACTGGTCTGTAGTGCTCACTGAAGGTCTGCAGTGCTTACACTTTATTACACATTCTAGGTGAACTCTGCACAAAATTACAATTTCACTCCACATACACTTACAGGGGCCAGCAAGGTAACAATCTACGCATTATCATGCACTGAGCGTCGATCTACAGTCCCTAACATCATATCTACACTCCTTATGAAACTTTATCAGCTCAGATTCATATTTCAGGCCTTTGTCCCCTCCTACTGTGCCAAGTTAAATGCTCCTCAGCAGGAGGATCAAAACAGTTGCCACACAATACATCAATTAGCAGTGCTTGATCCAGTTCCTAGGAATGGACATGGTGGGAGGAAATATGCCTCTGTTAATTAGCTTGTCCACTTCACCTGTGCTGGGATGGCTCAAGCCCATTGGAAAAAATGAGGAGGGACAGACCTCGGGAGCCAACACAGGTATAGCTCTCCTTTGAAGCTTTGGTGGGAAAGGACCAGGCAACTGTGGTGTATAGAGTAAGAGTTGAAGCCCTTAGGGAAGCTCTTCTCACAGACAACTTGAAGTCTCCATATCGTAATATTCCAGAATGCTGTGGAGGAGGGTTGAGACAGGGATGGATTGATAATGTGGTACACTATGATTGGCCAGGAATGCCTGGCTTCCTGAACTTTCCAGTCTTACTTAAAAAAGCCTGCACAAGGGAGAGACATATGAGAAGACTCTGGACCTGGGAGCGATGATGTCGAAAGGATGGCCAGCTGGAAGGAGAACAAAGCAAACAAAAGGAGATGATGGACGGAGCTCGGAAACTTTTAAGACACTCACCCCCAGTCAAAGGTCTGGCTTGAATCCATCATCAATCTTCAGCTCACTTTGACACCCCAGTTCAGACCCAGCTATATGCAAGTCAGTCTTAATGGGAACAGTCTAGCGCTGAACTGCCAAGCCAGGTCTTCCCTGGACAGGAAGCAAGCATCCTGGGATCAGTTTCAGGGTAACACCCCTCATCTGCCAGGCTTGCATGAATCCAGTGGCAAAGTGATCAAGGGGCCGACGTCTTGGCATACCCTGCCAACTTAGGGCGAACAGAGAAAACACAAGGAGATAATGGACGGAGTGCTAAAACTTTTCTGACACTCACCCCCAGTCACAGATCTGGGTTGAATTCATCATCGTTCTTTAGCTCACTTCGCCACCCCAGTTCAGACCTAACTATATGCAAGTCAGTCTTGACCCAGTGCCTTGTGGGAATAGTCCAACATGGACTGCCAAGCCAGGTCTTCCCTGGACCGGAAACAAGCATCCAGGGACCAGTTTCGGGGTAACACTCCTCATCAGCCAGGCTAGCTTGAATCCAGTGTCAAAGTGATCAAGGGACCCACGTCTGGGCATACCCTGCCAACTTAGGGTTCACAAAGCATACACAAGGAGATGATTTACGGAGTGCTGGAACTTTTCAGACACTCACCCCCTGTCACAGATGTGGTTTAAATCCATCATCGTTCTTTAGCTCACTTTGCCACCCCAGTTGATACCCAGCTATATTTATTTATTTATTTATTTATTTGTTTATTTATGTGTTTTATAGAGCGCGAACTTGACCCGTTAGGGTATCAGAGCGCTTTACAAGGGAGCAAAGCAATATACAGACAGATTTAGGGTCGACCAGTTACAGCTCAAGTAGCAGTATAGTGCAAGAATATATAGGGTAAAGCGTAGCATGTATTCACAGTTTACATAACCAATTACACAGAGCGAGAAACCATATTTACAGAGTACCTTTTCAGTAATTCTGACCCGGTCCCAAGTTTCTGGTGTTTCGGGAGACCCGGTAGTTAGGAGGGAGGTAGTGGGCCGCCATAGGTTATGCCATAGAAGTAGTTGAGGTAGTGTTAGACGAGAAATTTGCCCATAAGGAAGATTTTGGCATCCTTTTTGAAGCGAGACAGTGAGGGGATTCTTCTGATGTAGGGTGGGAGAGAGTTCCATATTCGTGGAGCAGCCCCTGAGAAGGCCCGATTGTATGGTTTTTTTTCCGAAAGCGTGCAGGTTGGAGCAGGAAATCTCTGGCGGATCAGGAGTTTCTGGTTCCTCCGGAGATCACGAGTTTCTGTGGCAGATATGCGGGGGAGTTAGAATGTAAAGCTTTGTGCGTGATGCATGCTAGTTTGAGCTGTATTCTTGCCTCCAAGGGAAGCCAGTTGAGAGCTTTCAGGTGTGAGGAAATATGATCGTATTTCCTTGTGCCGGTCGGTAGTCTGGCGGCCGCATTGAGGCAGGCTTTTAGAGGTGCCAGGGAGATCTTGGGTAAGCCCGAAAGGGTTGAGCAGCCATATTCCAGTCTAGAGATGACGAGTGCTTGAACTGCCATTTTTAGGTCGGGAGCATCAAGGAAGGGTTTCAATTTCCTAAGGTAGCTCAGATGGAATCTGGCTGTTTTAGCCATGTAGTTTATGTGGTCCCTCATGTTAAGGTTGGTGTCAAGGGTAATTCCCAGGGATTTAGCCAAATTCACAATGGTCGGTGGGCAATTTGAGGCTGTAATAGCCTTAATTCATGATTGAATCTCTAAGTTAGCATTGGGAGGGGAGATCAGGAGAAATTCTGTTTTCTTTGCATTGAGTTTGAGTTGATTGGATGAGAGTTATTGGACGGTGAGTTTCAGGGCTTCGTTCAAGGAGATAATCTCTTTGAGAGAAGAGGTTTTGATGTAGATCTGGGTGTCATCGGCGTACATATGATAGGAGATATTAGCTATGCGCAATACTTCGGTAAGCGGTTCTAGGTAGAGGTTGAAGAGGGTGGGGGACAGGGTTGATCCTTGAGGGTCTCTAACTGTGACCGGGGATGATGATGAAAGGTTGCCATTAATCAGGAATCTCTGTGACCGGTTATGGAGGAAGGACCTAAACCAATCGAGAACAGAGCCAACTAATCCCATTCTGAGTTTGAGGCGTTCGAGTAATTTTTCATGGTTGACTGTGTCGAAGGCTGAGGATAGGTCCAGGAGGATTAGGAGACAAGTTTTGCCATGGTCGAGGGCTTGGAGGGCATCATCCACGATGTGGAGCACGGTGGTTTCGGTGCTGTGCCCTGGTCTAAATCCGGATTGAAAGTCATTGAGGAGGTGGAAGTTGTTGATGTGGTGATTTAGCTGCTGTTGCACACATTTCTCCAGCACTTTGGCTAAGAGGGGTATGTTGGAGATGGGTCTGAAGTTGTCTGGGGATGCTGGGTCCAGCGATGGCTTTTTCAGGATAGGGAGGACTTGGCCAGCTTTTAGAGAATCTGGCATCATTCCCTGCTGAAGGAAGGCATTGATTATTGTAGTCCAGCTGGGAATAATGGATTGGGCGACGACCGCAAGGCAGTTGGCAGGGAGCAGGACATTGAAATGGTTGTTCGGTTTTAAGGTAGAAAAGATTTTGGAGATGGAGTCTTCATCATAGTCTTTGAAGATAGACCAGTGAGCGTGATTTTTGGGAGGAGCCTGTGGGGGTGTCGTTGTGGGAGGAGGCGGGTCAGGAGGGGGTTGGGGGTGTGTGATGGCGCTGAGTTTGTTTCCAAGGGCCAAGATTTTGTCAGTGAAGAAAGAGGAGAATTCTTCAGAGGATATAAGAGATCTGGGGGTTTCTTTAGAAGATTTGGCCAGTTTATTAGATTGGTGTTTGACCCATTCGAAGAGCTTGTGGGGTCTGTTCTTAGCTTTCTCAAGTTCGGTTCTGAAGAAGTCTTTTTTTGAGTTGAGAATGTTCCTGTTGTAGATATTTGTGACCTGACGGAGGAGTTGTAGATGTGCAGTAGAGGGGTGTTGTCTCCAGGCTCTTTCAGCTTGCCGGAGGGCTCTCCTCTCGTTGTTAAGGGAACCCGTGAACCAGGGGTTTCTGTCTTTGATTTGGGTTCTTTTCAGTTTTAGTGGTGCTAGATCATCCAGGATGTTTGAGATGGTCGCAGAGTAGTGATCATTGAGCTCACTGACTGTTGAGAGATGCGAAGGGGGGGGGGGAGGTTGGATTTACATCGGGCCACCAGTTCACTTCGGTCCAAGTTCTTGGTGTCTCTGATCCAGCGTTTAGGAATCATTGGTTGCGGTGCTTTTGTCTTGATGGTGCCAGGTAGATGGAAGGTGATGGCGTGATGGTCAGACCAATCGCAAGCGTCAATAGAGATAAGCTTGACAGTTGATTCTTTGGAGATGATCCAGTCAAGGGTGGCCCCTTTTGAGTGAGTTGGTAGTGAGCAGGCTTGGGTCAAGGCTTGATCTGCCAGGAGGTCTTTGATGGCGTTGACATGTGGGTCCTTGGGATCGTTCCAGTGTAGGTTAAAATCGCCTAAGAAAATATCTTTGGAGTTTGTGGGAATCTTAGCTGTGATGATTTCCATGAGGTGGTCGGTGAAAGAGTCGTTCGTACCTGGGGGGTGGTAAAAGATGTGAAGGTTGCAAAGTAGGGAGGAGTTGTTGCAGATAGCGAGAGCGAGGTATTCGCAGGATTTGGTGGAGTCCGCCAGAAGTTCGGTGACGAGGAGGTTAGAGCGGTAGATGCAGGTGATGCCTCCTCCTTTCTTGTTAGTTTGTCTGTCCAGATGCAAATCAGTCTTGACCCTGTGCCTCATGGGAACAGTCCAGCCCGAACTGCCAAGTCAAGTCTTCCCGAGACCGGCGGCAAGTATCCTGGGACCAGTTTTGGGGTAACTCCCCTCATCAGCCTGGCTAGATTGAATCCAGTAGCAAAGTGAAGAAGGGAACTATGCCTGGGCATACCCTCCGAACTTAGGTCGAACAATGCAAACAGAAGGAGATGAGGGACAGAGTGCTGAAACTTTTCAGACACTCACCCCCAGTCACAGATCTGGGTTGAATCCATCATTATTCTTTAGCTCACTTCGCTAACCCAGTTCAGGTCCAGCTATTTGCAAATCAGTCTTGACCCTGTGCCTCAAGGGAACACTCCAGGTGCCAGTTCATTCTTTAGCTCACTGTGTGACTTATTATGTGGGGGCATGTGTGGGGGCCACTCACCATGAGCAACCATGGCCACAAGGACCCATCTCTCTGGGTCCGACGCTCATAAGGATTGCTCCAGAGGACCTTATTCCCCCAGGGCAGATGATGTAAGGTGGTACACCTCACGGCTCCCCTTACCCATGTCTGAGAAGATACACCCTTCCTCCCCTAAGGGATTGAAACCCTGACCACAGGAGATATTTTCCTTTATTTAAGCACTTCTGGAGTTGGAGTTTGTTTTAGTGCCCTGCAGTGAGGGGATTCTTTGTGGTTGGTCCAGTGACTGCAGGAGCTGGGTGATAGGAGTAAAAGAAAGACTCTAAAACATATGTTTGGAATTTCATTGTTTTATTGGGCACAGTTGTCAATGCAAGGTTTTCTTTCAATTCAATGCTGTTGACTGTAGTTATATCTCCCTTTGATTTCAATGGTGCTTCAGTTAACGTAAAGCATACTGATACTGCCCTCATTGACTTTAATGGTGTGGCAATGTAAATTATAACATGCGGCTGCTTTTACTGGTGTGATGGCACCCTTCAAAGCCACTAGACCTTGCTTATTTATAATGAGACCTCCTAATTTTGTGATGTTATATCTAGTATGGGTGGGGTGGATTACAGTTCTATGAGTCAGGACCTACTAAGGGTGTAACATGATGTAACGGCATCAGCAAAGGTATTTCAATTTACCTGAATGTAAACATTTGTAATTTAATGCATAGTATTTTGTAGTGTGTGTAATAAAAGTGCTGTTTCATTTTATAAGACTAAGCACTGGCTGGACAATAATGTATTTATTGTTGGCATTACGTACCAGAAGACTGAGGTTACTAGTCCACACCACCTCCCATGAATAGGCCTTGGATTGCTCTGTTTCACTACCCCGAGAGAGTCAAGTGTTTTAATAATGGACTTGATTCCCTGTAGAAAGACAATTATGTATTATTACTTGTGAAGAACTTGTCCATTTAATAACCCAATTTCTTAAAAATATTAGATCAAATGTATGTACTGATAGCATGGGTATAATAGTTCATTTGTTACACAAGAATTACTGTATATCCCACTTTTTTATTTCACAGTTACCATGTGATTAACAATTTTCTAGATGGACTAGAAATCTTAAGACATAGATGTATCCCTGCATATCTTTGAAGAGCTATACAAAGGAATATGGAAAATAACAGAAATTGCCTAATAGGCCCTCATCCTAAACTCCTGCAAATTGTAATTCTGACCACATTGTATGCATCATTCTTTGCTCATGTGGAAAGAGATGCATAAGGTTTACCACCCATAAAGTTGAAATGAGGATCCAAAATAAGGCTGGGATTTGAATGTATGACAACCAATTTAGTGCCTGAATCTGACTTTGGCGGTGTGGTGTGGCGCTGGGTCTGCACCGGCGCCATACCACCAAAGCTGTGATGAGGCCGCCCATCAGATTAGGAGTTTGCTCCTGTCTGGCGAGCTTTTTTTGATGTTCCCACAGAGGTGCCCTTATAATGGGCACCGCAATGAGGACACCAAGAACAGTTCCTGCATGGCATGGACTGTAAAGTACATGCTGTGCAAGAACTGGTGTGCATGCACACAGGGAGGCACATGTTGTGCCCCCCTGTGTGCATCCACATGGTGCAGACGCACTTTGGGGTTCTGTTGGGCCCCCTTTGTATTCTCTCCGCCACCGTCTTCATGGTGGTGGAACCACAATGTACACCATTGCGGAGAAGAAATTGTGATATGCTTGGCGTGATCACTGCGGTCGTGTCAAGCATATTACTGCTGCAACACTGCCAGAGAACAGCGGTTCCCTGGCAACTATGGCACATCAATGCCAGTCTAACCGCCCTTATTGTAGTAGGGCAGTTAGGTAACCACTACCACAGCGCCTCCAGGAGTGTAGCGGTCGGTGGACCGCCAGGCTCGTAATTAAGCTCTTAGTGTTATTCACTGTTTACTTGCCTGTAGATTCTTCACTAGAAAGAGCATACATGAATATTCAAGTTAATATCCCACATCATAGGCCTTTTATTGATTTCAATGGACCACGCATAGGAGGATACTACTTGCCTAGCTTCTCAGAACTCACTCATTATATGAACAGGTTGCAGATGGTAAATTGTGTATTGCACCTCTATAAGATGATAATACAAACAAAAGTCCTCTTTGTATTTATATTGTTATACACATGCAGTATATTGTGTAAAATGATAGACATTGGAGAGAGTGGCATTTTACCGCAAACTGGTACTCTGACGCATTAAGAAGGGTCATTGAACCAGATCTCATAGAAAGCCAACAGTCAACACATGTTGTGCCCCGTCCCGGCATGCAGGCCTGGGGTTTTCGCAAGGCTGATCAAATTTAAGAGTGTACATAGCCAAACAAAATGTAATTAAAAATACCAAAAAATACATTAAACATGCCAAATATATAGATCAATAATCAATATTAATCCATAATGCACCCATCGATACGCACGTAGCAAAAAGTAAATGCAGTGAACAGACAAAATATAAATCCAATCATAGCTCAAATAACGACATTCATCATAGCTCAAAACAGAAATTATCAGTCAATATCATGTTTGTAGTGTAATCCCAATGTAATTGAGAGAGTTGTATATGAGGAATCATTAAGCAAAGAGAGTATTATAAAGAAAATGCTTCATCCGAACACGTTTAATATATTAGTGTTATAATCTGTAGTTGTCCCATACCTCATTGCCAAGTGTAAGTTGAAAAGAAAAAAGTAAACTTGAATTTGTCCCAAAAGTTAAAAGGAAAATAAATTAAAATAAAATATATTAAAAAATATGCACCAAAAAAAGTCCAAAGCTGAGTCCCCAGTAATTAAAAGTCTAGTCCAAGGCATGCTAGAGTTAGCAAGTCAACTCATATAATATCGAAGTGACAGGCAGTATGCTTACTGGCAAGTAACACAACCGTGTCAAAGTATTATTTGGTATTACTTTGTGGTACGTTTCAAATGATCAAGCTCTAAAAAGGATAGCATATGGATTAACCAGATTAAAGTGAGACCTCACAAAACCGTAGGATATTAAAATAAAAACCAAAAAGTTGAAAGCAGGGTGAGCCAAATAAAACCCTGCAAATGCATATGGCTCCTGGCATGAGAGAAGTGCACATAAATACATTATATAGAATGTGTATATTCAATGCAGTCTCTCTGGAAGCTAAAGTCCAATGCGGTCCTGGTCAGCAAAGTCAAAATGCCATAGCAGAATCGCCACAGTTTTTAAAATGCCTCCGACTTCCTGTAAGGTTAAAGAATGACCAGTAAAATAGAGCTCAGAATGTAGGTCCTGGGTCTTCAATGGGTGAAGAATGTTGCTATGTTATAAGTTTTGGTTGAGAGATAAACAATAATGGTACTAAACTCAAAAAATAGGAGAGAATAATATTTAGGCAATTTCAAGATTTGCAAGAAATATAAATTCAGAGCATTATTTACTTCCAATGAGGTTCAGGAACAGGCAAAAACATAAAGCTCAGAATGTAAGCCCCGCATCTGTGGTGGGCGAAGGGCGCCGTCTTATTGGAAGATACAATGAAAGCATCAGTAATAATAGTAGACCTGAAAATTAAAAGTTTAAAAGAAAAAGTTAAAAAGGGCAGAGAGAGCAAACCTATCTTGGATAATAGTAATGTTTGAAATTTGAAAATTATCAAGCAATATAAATGTCAAGTACCAAAATGGTACTAGGCATTGGCATGGTAGTAGACATCTCAAACTCACACTGTAATGTAAGAGATGCAGCCATTAAAATGTGAGCAACAGAGTAAATATCAACAAATTAGAGATGAAAAATAGAAGTGGGAAAGATTAAAGTTGGTATTTAAAGGGAAGACCCGATCTAACAGGGAATCAAATTGAGTAGTTAGGACAACCATAATCAGGGGTCAGAAGGAATATGTTAGATTGTGTAGTCTGATATTAGGATATTAAAGCCTCTGTCATAGTTTCTTTGAAGTAATAAATCAAGCAGAGTAATGTGATTTATTTGTGAACCCGATTAAGTTAAAAAAAATTGTAAAAATGAGGGAAAATCTGAAGAGGAATGTAATCTGTTTAAAGAAACCCATAAAATGTAGCACTAGATGTGGTCTGAGAAACTCATATTGAATTTACAACACATCATTATGGAATATGAATATGCTTAATTCTCAGACAGCCAATAATGCATCTCAGAGTTTATCATTTATTTTATGGTATCTGATGATCAAGTCACTTTACTTTTTTGTTAGTCCGAGTTCACTATTACCTCCTTATGTGTGTGTGGGAATGATTTAAATTCCTATAAATGTGAACGCTTTGTTGTGTTAATGGTATTCATGAAAGTGTTCCATTAGGGTATATGCAGTTGTGAATTTATTGATATTTCAATAATTGTCCTGTATTCACATTCATTTTGTTCGAATGGTACTACCAATGTATGGCTTTTCAAATGGACAGATAATGATGTATATTACAAATTTGCCAAAGTGCGAATTTTTATTGGTGCACCTATTTTTAGTTCAAATTCTTTTGTCTTGTGAAGTCCAATTTTAGAAATATTGCAATTGTGACAGACGTGAAATCCTGCTTGTCTGTCCAAAAATGTAGTTTTGATAGATCTTTGGTCAATGAATTCTGATTTGCACAGCATTTGTTTCAGATTTCATGCCTTGCAGAATACTATTATGGGGAAATCCATTATGGAAGTGGTGAAATAAGATTTGTTTGTCAGTAGATGACAGTGTTGTTTTGAGACTGACTGAATCATTTTGTGGCCATTGTGATAATCCATCAGAAAACAAATTGGTTCTTGATCCTGATTTGGTATGTTGGGTTTCAGTTGAAGAGTATCGAAACATGTGTTATCTCTGATTGTTTTCACTGTATCTTGGAGATATTTTTGATTATACCCCTGGTTGTCGAGACAACTGAGTAATTCTATACTTTTCTGGTGAAATTTTCTGCCCTCATCACAATTCTGTTTGATGCGTAGGAGTTCATCCTTGAGTATATCCAGCGTGCTGCTTTTGGGGAGACAGCTGTCCACTCACGGGACAGACTTTGCCGCAGTATCTTTCTGAAATAGTTTTGTTTCCAGTTGATTGTGTTTAATGTAAATACTAATATCCAGAAAGTCAATATCTGTTCATGAACATTTGGACATAGTTTTGATATTCCATTTGTTATCATCCAGTTGATCAAGTAAAGAATTAAGTAAAATACCATTTCCTTGCCAGATACACAGAATGTTATCTATGTATCATCCCAAGAAAATTATATGGTGTGTATACTCAGAGAATCTGTCATCCCACAACCAATAGCGTTTAACATTGTCCATCAGGATACAGGCATATGCTGGTGCAAATTGTGCACCTATTGCAGTTCTGTGAAGTTGTTTGTAATATTGTTTGTTAAAACTGAAAATATTATATGTTAGATAACAAGAAAGCATGTCGAAAAGCATCCTGTTAGATTCCAAGTACTTAGCTGGTCTGGTCCACACTACTTGATGTATCACTTCGATGCCAATAAAGTGTTCAATAGCTGTATACAGAGTAACTATATGAATGGTTACCAAGAAATAGTCCTTCCCATCTGATATTCTGTAGTTTCATCAAGATATCTTTAGTATCCCTTATATAGCAAGGGAGGACGTTTATGTATTGTTGCAGATGTTTGTCAATATATTCACCCAAGTGTGAGCAAGGTGCATCAATCCCAGCAATGATTGGATTAATAATGTTTGTGAGGATGCTACCTGC
Organism: Triturus cristatus; assembly: GCF_964204655.1. Lineage (NCBI taxonomy): Eukaryota > Metazoa > Chordata > Amphibia > Caudata > Salamandridae > Triturus > Triturus cristatus. Next base: position 566,668,905 of record NC_140582.1, on the reverse strand, counting down.
ATTTACTTTGTGCTATGTGCATATTGATGAGTGTATTATTGATTAATAATGATCCTCGATCAATATATTTGTGGGACATATGTAATGTATTTTTTGGTATGTTGAAGTTTTTTATTTTTGTTGACTATGTACAATACATTTACACCTTAATGTTATCAGCCATGAGAAAGCCCCTAGCCTGGTCCCCAGGAAGGGGTGAAACACAAGTTTACTGTTAGCTTTCTGTAAGATCTGGTTCAATGTTCAAACCAGTATATTGATCTAATTATAAATAAAACCGTACTCTTCAGTTACTTTGAAAAATATGACAAATAACTCAATCTTGACCTCTAACTTTCTGTGAAGCATACTTTCTAGCAGGAAAGGGCTTTCTCCCACTCTTGAAGTCAACGGAGAACATTAGATATTCCACCCAATATTAAAGGATTTGTGACATATGAGACAAACCACTCTTGGAGCAATATCAAGACTGATTTGGTCATGGCTGGGTCCAAACTGAGGCAGCATGGTGGGCAAAAGAGTTATGAGTTGGAATTCTACCACACACAAATCCCAGTGGTTAGATTTCTCCATCACCTTTTGTGTTTGATGTACTGTCCTAAGTGACAAGGCTATGTCCAACCGTGGATCCCCTGCTCACTGTGCTTACCAAACTACACCCACATGAAGAGCCCTAAACATATGAAATTCTTCAGACTGGATCATTCAGACTGGAGCAGTGTCAAGGCTGATTTGCAGAAAGCTGGGTCCAAACTGAGGTGGCATTGTTGGCTAAAGAATGATGGGTTGGAATCCTACCCGAACAAATGCCAGTGGTTAGACTTATTGCAAGCATTCCTCCCATCGCCTTTTGTGTGTTTGATGTACTGCCCAAAGTCGCAAGGGTTAGCCCAGACGTAGTTTCCGATGCTTACTGTATCACTGGAACTAAGATACACCCACTGAAGAGCCCCAAGCAGGGCGCAGCGGGTTTTGGGTTGCTGTGTTCAGGCTCAGGGAGAACCTGATCTGGCAGTTCAGGCTGGACTGTTCTGATTGGAGCAAGGTCAAGACTGATTTGCAAATGGCGGGGTCTAAACTGAGGTGGCATGGTGAGCAAAAGAATGATGGGTGAAATGCTAACCTGGGTGATTGTCAGTGTATTGCAAGCATTCCTCCTGTTGCCATTTGTGTGTAACGTTTCCATGTATACACTTGCCATTTATGTTACTATTTATTAACCACAAAACTGCTGATACATTTCCATCCGCAGTGCTGAACCCTTTTTTGATATTTGTAGTAAATCATCCTTTCCACATAAGGTATCGACTCAAAATTTGTTTCCTTTTTCCAACATTCTAGGCATGCTAGCTACTTAGATTTTCTAGATTCTCCTAGAGGGAACCGGGAAAAAAAATAGACCAAATGTAGCTACATTTTGATTTTTGGGGTGGAAAATTGAAAAACATGCTGCACAAGAAAGCGCAGTGGTTTTTTTTCTCCTAGAAAATGGCATGAGCAAAAGGCTTGCGAAGCTGGGATCACCATCTTCCCTGCTTTCAGAAATAGGCAGACTTGATTAGAAATCAACACTTTTTATCACAATTTTGATTTTTTGTAAAAGGTAGTCAATTTCCCCATATGCTTGTGGTTTGCACCTATTTGTAGTATGATGTGAAAACAGGTGTGAAACCAATGAATGATCCCAGAATGCTTAACATTTTTGAAACATAGCCTACATTTTGAATTCAACCAAAGGTTTGTGTGGATCCCTCAAGTTTTTCCTCCAAAAACTAATTGTTAGAATAAAAAAATAATTAAAGTAAGTAGATACAAATAGTCATTGGTGACAATGGGGCCGATTCACAGAACTGATCTGAGACAAAATCCTAAACGTACTACTTTTGGTATTCACAGGAGGCACTTACGATTTTTGGTATTCACAGAATGCACTTACGACTCCTAACTTTACATCCGCACTCAGGCTGGAATTTCCACAGTCAACAATGAGGGGAGAGCAAATTGTGCACTGCATGTACCATGATGCAAAGGAGAAAACGTTTCTGGGTTATGATGTAGTGTCTGGCCGTACCCTTTTCCCTGCCCAAACTGTTTTTCATGACCTCCTCTACCATTTATCACACATTCCTAATGTTTCTTTTTGTAAAAATTGCAATCTGGCCCATTGATTATACTTTATCTGGCCCAAGCCGGAGATTACGGCTCAAGCCGGAGAGTACAGCCCAAGCCGGAGGGTACGGTCCGGGTGCTGAGAGTACAGTCCGAGTACGGAGAGTACGCTCCGGGTGCGGAGAGTACGGTCCGGGTACGGAAATTCCGGTTCGAGTGCGGACATGAAGTTTGGAGTCGTAAGTGCATTCTATGAATACCAAAAATCATAAGTGCATTCTGTGAATACCAAAAGTAGTACATTTAGGATTTTGTCTCAGATTAGTTCTGTGAATCGGCCCCAATATTTTTATCTATACATTTTTTTCATGGTATCAAAGCAATATACCCTTATGTCCGATAGATCCATTTGGTCCCAGGGCTATACAAGGTATGTAGGTTCTGCAAAAAACACAATATATATTTCTGAAAAGCACATCAGATACTGACTTTAGGATCAGTCGTTATTTATATTTCTGAAATTAGGGTTGCCCATAATTTCATTTGATTCAGAGGGCATATTGCAAAATGTCTTATTTCTAGTACACTGGCTTACATTTGACTTACATTTCAAAGCCAAACATGCAGCAAAATCAAATTGATGATAACAAGTTTGTGTTCTCATAAGACTCTTGATAAATATGGTACCCCACTTGTGTGGTCAAGCTTAGCACCTGAGACACAAAAGACCTCCATACATGACCTGGAGACACATTTTACCCAGCAAAATCAATATTTTTAGAATATGGGTAGCTGTGGAGTATTGGCCCTAGCTCAGCTGCCACCCAAAAAACCTAACATACCCAGACATTTCTGAAAGTTATATTCATGGGTAAGTCCAAGGTGTAGTGACTTGTGTGGATCTCACAAGGTTTCTTTTACTCAGAAGTCCTTAGAAACCTTAGACTTTGGGTAAAACACACATTTTACATTTCTGCCAGAGAAAGTTCTGGGACCTGCAGGGAACCACAAATTTCCTACCATCCAGCATTTTCACATATCTCCTAATAAAACACGCTACCTAACTTGTGTCGATGGCCCAGACACTCAACTCAACAGACTATAAAACACAATGTGAAGACGTCAACATTTGTTTTTTTCAATTCGTAACTGCTGCATTTGTGCCGGGCCTCGGCTGCTGCCCAGGAAAACACACCAACCTCAGACATTTTTGAAAAATTGACACCTGGGGGAGACCAGGGTGGTGTGCTTTGTGTGAATCCCATGAGGTTTTCTTACCCACAGTGCCCTTCAAACCTTAAACTTTCCCTAAAAACATGCATTTTCCTCATACTTCTGCAATAAAAATGTGTAGATTCTGCAGGGATCCAAACACTTCCAAGCAAATCCTAGCACACTTGTGTAGCTGGGCCTGGTGCTAACAACAGGAATGGATCAAACCAGGGACAACACAAGTCCTAAATTGTCACTCATAATTGATTGAGATCAATGCAAATTGCACCACAATTGACACCTCTGGGGGTTCAGTTTTCAAAAATGTTGCTTGTCGGAGTCCATCAACTACAGCAGTGAAGACTTCAACTGGTCAGTTTTGGCACCGCGATTACTAATAGGGTCAAAGATTAAATACTAATAATAGTATCAGAATACTGTACCCATCACTTTGTGGTAGTTAGCCATAGAGCCATGTCAAGGCACCAACCACTTTATGGTTCATTCACACACCTTTCATGCATGCTAAACAAGCCACTCACACCACCAGCCATGCACACAGCACACACAACACTTACATCAACAAACTGCCCACATTCACTGGCCCATTGCAATCAAACTCAGACAGGAATGAAACACATATCTCACTACCACTCAACTAGTCATCAGTAACATACCAACAAGTACAGCACTAGCAAATGAAAACACACATTACACCTGTCAACAGACATTCATGCCACCAGTCAACCACCACACAAGCCCTAGGTAACAGCCACACATACCACCAGCCGACAGCCACACGTTCTGTCAGCCAACAGCCACATTTCCTGCCAGCCAACAACCACACAATCACCACCACGCACACCACAAGCCAATGTTGGACATGAAATCCCTAAAAAAGATAAACCTAGGCTAAGTTTTGACTACCTGTTCATGTCTGTCTTCCTAGGAGTTCTAATACCTAGTAGAATGGCAGGTGCACCTTTGCTAATGCTTCATCACAGCAACCTGATTAGGCACAGAAAGACGTTTCTTTCATGCACCACCAGCACATTCACTACACTTAATCTAACTACATCCAGTTGGTGGAAGTAAGTTAGGGAGCCAAAGGATGCTTATGGCTGCAATTCGGGTCCATTCCTGGAATGTGCTAGCAATACTGCAGGCAGAATATACTGCATGTTCTGACAGAGGATAAAAGTGGCAAGCAGGACACAAGTATGACATATGTGACTAGCAGTAGGTACAGTGATCTGTATTAGGGGTGGGCGGAATGTGGGTAGTCGCGCTATGCAAAGCTCAGCGAAATGGTAAAAAATCTCCACGAGCACGCAGAGTTCCGCAAACATGCGGAATTGCTTGTTCCGCCCGTTCGCAATGCTTTTTTCCTGTTTGCGAACGCTGTGTGCATGCTCGGGGGGAAATATCTCGTGAACACGCATTTTGAAAGCACGAACAAGCCAAATATTCCGCGAAGCTGCGGATCACGGAATTTTTGGCGATTCCGTGTTCTCCGCAGAACCCAAAATTACCCAAATTCTGCAAATTCCGCGAGCGGAACGGAATTTACCGCCCAGGTCTAATCTGTATGCCACTTCTACCTTGACCATCTGCCTTCTACCTAGAAGGGATCCCTATGAAAACAAACCTAGGCTAAGCTTTGACTGACTGTTCATGTCTGTCGCATTTGAGAATGCACTTATGGCCCATTCTTTGGACAGAGGGAACAAGTTTACATTTGAAAACTGGAATAAACCTGATGGGGGACACCCTAGAGTACACTCCTTAAAGAGTACCTCTGAAAACACTAAGGCTAGGATTTGTTAAAGACTTGCACTGTCCTTGTGTGACACAAGTCACTGTAAGGCAAAGCAAGTCCTTAAGTGGGATTTACAAAGTCACACAAAGGGCAATGTGCCATCTTGTGTGGCTTTGTAAAACAAATTAACGTGGCTTGAACTGCATTACATTGCATTTCGAGCTGGGTGGATTTCCATGGGTGGAGCATGGGTGTTCCTGTGCATCACAAAGTTTTGTAAACTGGGATTGTATTAAATGAGTACACCCTCCAGAGCATGTCTTAACGAGGAGAAAACCCCTTTTTCTGCTTGTTTTTTCCTATTCCTAAGTGTGATGCATTCAACATCACACATTGAAAGAGGAAAATGCTTATTTGGAAGGTGACCATTTCTGCACAAAAACATTGCTACCCACAATGCATGCACCCTTGCAGCATGACGTGAAAATACCTGCATTGATGCTAGGCAGCACACAGTGCACCACCGCTAGCGGAGAGCCAAAGTGCTCCATTTCTTAGTAGATATGGCACATTTCTGCTCATTCCATTTCACTCAATGCAACACAGCAACTTTGCTTTCCTTGGCTCATGCTCTGTCCACCGTTATGTACAGTGAATTGACTGTAATGCACTTGTAACACAGGGGACAGCACTTCTACCACATGTTGAGGGGGATAGAGGTTAAAAGCAGCCAAAAGCTACACCAGTATTTGCCTCTTTACTGGAGGCAATAAAGACACAGTGCCCCAAACATAACCTAGGAAGAAAAATGTTTGATTAGAGTCCTTCTTTCCAAATTAGATGGAAGAACTTAAAAAGCTACACTGCTACTCAAATAATGGGCCATGGAAGGTATGTATCCATGAATAGCCATTTAGGGCAAGTAACTCTTCAGTGTGCTCCACATTTTCCCAGAACATCGGAGCATATTATCAAGGCCAGGCGATAAACTTATCGCCGCTTTAGCGTCTGTTTTCGGGCGTAAAGCGGCGATAACTTTATCGCCTAATCAGCAAGCCCACACTAGCGCGTGTTTTGCTGACTTAGCCTCCTTTTCCAGCATGCCTAACTTTGCATAGCTAATAAGATGCAAAGTAGGCGTGGCTGTGAAACCAACCAGGGAAAATATCGCAAAGGCAGCTTCGCGATATTATCAAGGAAGGGTAGCGATTTTTTAAATTGCGTTAATTATGCCTTAACGCAGGAATTTACGTCTGTTAAATTCCTGACAAAGGCATACTTAACATGGATGGTGGATTGTGTGGCTAAGACCACAGGCCCCTATCATCAAGGGTATCACCGTTTTCCATGGAACATCGCTGGAAAACCAGTAATGTTCCATGGAAAGCATCGCTATTGCTAGGATAATTATCACCATTGCGCAGAGCGTTGTTAATACAGCACTGGCATTGCAATAATTATCTGCGATAGCCAACATTAATCATTTTAATGCTAAGAGTGGCCAGCGATAATTATCACTGGTCGTTGATAATATGCCCCTTCATTTTGTGTGGTACAAAGTGAGGCAAGTTGGAATATACAGGTCAGTCTGAGATGGGGACTGGGGACAGCATTATCTACCTGCCTGCCTCTTTCCTTGCCGAGCATAAACTCTGCATCGCAATATCAGCCCCTCTTTTGCTCTTTTCTAGGAATATGGTCAGCAAAATGCTGAACCTTCAGCCTTGCAACGTCCTCCACAGCAGATGAAGTAAAGGTTGCTACTTTTACAGCAGTAAGGCTTTCAATACCATCCAAATGAATGTCAAGGAAGGACATCACTCTTCTTATGGTGGTCTGCTGATATATGCATTGTATGCTGTCAAGAGAATCATGTGAGTAGCCAGCTTCTTACACCATATAAGAATATACATTTTATGGTTGAAAAACTTGGTAATTTGTATCCACTCCACTTGTTGTAGCCAAGTAGGTGAGTGTTAGACCTGTGATCCTAGGTGTGGTCTTCCCCAAAATGCTTTGCCTCACCGTTCATGTTTTCTAAATTTTGTTTTTATTAGCAACCAGTACTAAAGTGCATGTGCTCTCTCTTTAAAGCATGGTACCGTTGGCTTACACTTGATTGACATATTTAATTTTCATAGAAGTCCCTAGTATATCGTACTAAATGTACCTAGTGCCTGTAACTTAAATGCTACTAATTGTCCTGCAAAAGACACACAATTGATGGACGGAATGCAGAACAAATCAAAACATTCACTCCCAGTCAAGAGATCTGGGTTAAATCCATTAGTCTTTTGCTCACCATGCCACCCCAGTTTAGACCTGGCGATATGCAAATCAGTCTTGACCCTGTGCCTCATGGGAACAGTCCAGCCCGAACTGCCAAGCGAGGACCACCCTGGACTAGAAACGAGCATCCTAGGACCGGTTTCGGGGTTTCACCCCTCTTCAGCCAGGATAGCTTGATTCGAGTGGCACAGTGAGCCCAGGACCCACGCATGGGGATACCTGGTGCACTTAGGGTGAGAAAGCAAAAGACACAAAATTGATTGATGGAATGCAGAACAAATCAAAACATTCACCCCCAGTCAAGAGATCTGGGTTAAATCCATAATTCTTTTGCTTACCATGCCACCCCAGTTTAGACCTGGCCATATGCAAATCAGTCTTGACCCTGTGCCTCATGGGAACAGTCCAGCCCGAACTGCCAAGCCAGGTCCTCCCTGGACCAGAAGCAAGCATCCTAGGACCGGTTTCGGGGTTTCACCCCTTTTCAGCCAGGATAGCTTGATTCCAGTGGCACAGTGAGCCCAGGACCCACATCTGGGCATACCTGGCGCACTTAGGACGAGAAAGCAAAAGACACACAATTGATGGATGGAATGCAGATCAAATCACAACATTCGCCCCCAGTCAAGAGATCTGGGTCAAATCCATCACTCTTTTGCTCACCATGCCACCCCAGTTTAGACCTGGCCATATGCAAATCAGTCTTGACCCTGTGCCTCATGGGAACAGTCCAGCCCGAACTGACAAGCCAGGTCCTCCCTGGACCAGAAACAAGCATCCTAGGACCGGTTTCAGGGTTTCACCCCTTTTCAGCCAGGATAGCTTGATTCCAGTGGCACAGTGAGCCCAGGACCCACGTCTGGGCATACCTGGCGCACTTAGGACGAGAAAGCAAAAGACACACAATTGATGGACGGAATGCAGATCAAATCACAACATTCGCCCCCAGTCAAGAGATCTGGGTTAAATCCATCACTCTTTTGCTCACCATGCCACCCCAGTTTAGACCTGGCCATATGCAAATCAGTCTTGACCCTGTGCCTCATGGGAACAGTCCAGCCCGAACTGCCAAGCCAGGTCCCCCCTGGACCGGAAATAAGCATCCTAGGCCCGGTTTCGTGGTTTCACCCCTCTTCAGCCAGGATAGCTCGATTCGAGTGGCACAATGAGCCCAGGACCCACGTCTGGGCATACCTGGTGCACTTAGGGCGAGAAAGCAAAAGACACACAATTGATGGACGGAATGCAGAACAAATCAAAACATTCACCCCCGTCAAGAGATCTGGGTTAAATCCATCATTCTTTTGCTCACCATGCCACCCCAGTTTAGACCTGGCCATATGCAAATCAGTTTTGACCCTGTGCCTCATGGGAACAGTCCAGCCCGAACTGCCAAGCCGGGTCCTCCCTGGACCGGAAACAAGCATGCTAGTACCGGTTTCGGTGTTTCAACCATATTCAGCCAGGATAGCTTGATTCCAGTGGCACAGTGAGCCCAGGACCCACGTCTGGGTATACTTGGCGTACTTAGGGTGAGAAAGCAAAAGACACACAATTGATGGACGGAATGCGGAACAAATCAGAACATTCACCCCCAGTCAAAAGATCTGGGTTAAATCCATCATTCTTTTGCTCACCATGCCCCCCCAGTTTAGACCTGGCCATATGCAAATCAGTTTTGACCCTGTGCCTCATGGGAACAGTCCAGCCCGAACTGCCAAGCCGGGTCCTCCCTGGACTGGAAACAAGCATGCTACTACCGGTTTCGGGGTTTCAACCATCTTCAGCCAGGATAGCTTGATTCCAGTGGCACAGTGAGCCCAGGACCCACGTCTGGGCATACCTGGCGCACTCGGGGTGACAAATGCAAAAACAACAGTTGATTGACAGAATGGAGAACAATGTCATACATTCACCCCAATACAGAGATCTGGGCCTAAATCCTTCGTTTTTATGCTCACCATGCCATTCCAGTTTGAACCCAGCCATATGCAAATGGAGAGCACGGGACCCACGTCTGGGCATACCCATCCCACTCGGGGTGACACATGCAAACTGACCCTAGGATGGTTGTTTCCAGTCCAGGGAGGACCTGGTTTGACAGTTCGGGCTGGATTGTTCCCATGAGGCACAGGGTCAAGACTGATTTGCATATGGCTGGGTTCAAACTAGAATGGCATGGTGAGAAAAAAACGATGAATTTAGGCCCATATCTCTGTACTGGGGTGAATGTATGACATTTTTCTGCATTCTGTCCATCAACTATTGTTTTTGCATTTATCACCCCTAGTGGGACAGGTATGCCCAGATGTGGGTCACCTGCTCTCCATGCCACTGGAATCAAGCTATCCTGGCTGAAGAGGGGTGAAACCCCGAAATCGGTCTGAGGATGCTTTTTTCCAGTCCAGGGAGGACCTCGCTTGGCAGTTTGGGCTGGACTGTTCCCATGAGGCACAGGGTCAAGACTGATTTGCATATGGCTGCGTTCAAACTGGAATGGCATGGTGAGCAAACAAATGATGGATTTAGGCCCAGATCTCTGTACTGGGGTGAATGTATGACATTGCTCTGCATTCTGTCCACCAACTGTTGTTTGTGCACTAATTGACCTGCAGCACTCTTCTTGCCACTCACTTAAGTAGGACTTTAAAACGTCTCAGGCCTGCCACTGCTGTCTGTAGTAGGTTTAAAACTTCCCAAACAGACCATAAGGTACATTATATTTAAAAACTGGGAGATATATTCTTTTAAGTTTTACATGTCCTAGCAGAGAAAAACTCCTAAATTATTTTCTTTGCTACTGTAAGGCCTACCTCTGCCTCTGGATAACATTGGATTACCTTATTACATTTAATAAGTGCTGGTGTTTGATTGGTAACAGATAGGAAAGCTAAGTTTGGACTCAAATTCATTCGAGTTTAAAGTCGTCTTTAATGGTAATGCCACTTTTAGAAAATTGCCATTTTCTGTTCCTATTTGGTGCCTGTGTCCTGGTTCACATGACTGTAAGTAGCTTGGCAGTTGACCTTTGTCTATTCCTCCCAAACAGTGAAATAAAGGGGGAATAGTTGTTGGCATGGTAGGTTATCCTTCCAAGATGGGTGGGGCAGATAGTTTCTTGTTCACTTATATTTCAAAGGGCTTCCTCCAGAACACACACCAGTCTTTTGTAATTCCAGACTACATGGAGCCTTGGCAGGGTAAGGGAAAAACTTTCCAGAACAAGATGAGGGACTAGCCAGGATATTGTCCCAGATCAATGGCTGGCACGAGGAATAAATATTGGACTTCCAAAGCCACCTCTTAAATAAACTGCTGGACCTGTGGAAGGCCTGCCTTGTGCTCCAGGGGATGCCATGCTGCTGGGTGCCTGCCTTGCTCTTCAGAGTACTGCCTTGCTGCTTGAGGCCTGCCTTGCTGCTTGAAGGAGAGAAGTCCATCTCCTTGAATCCAGGACTAGCATTTTGACTTCAAGGGCTAGTTGGCTGCCCCCCTATGTGAGCTACAGGGGCATAACAAGTGCATAGATCTTGAAACCTGCATGTGGCCTCTGCTGTAGTGAGTCCTAACTCCCCAAGTGGTGCCTCCCACATCCTTGACCCTTGGAAGTGGTGTTAGAGGTGCTTCTTCTGACTAATTCCAAAAGTTGGATCACATTTTTATCAAAAAGTACCAGAAGAACTGAAAGAAGACAATGACCTACCTGCCAGCCAATCCACCCAAGGTGAATGAATGGTCAGTCTGACTACTTGGTTGCTCTCACTATGTTCTTTATTGCAAGAGCAGATCCTGTTCAGTGAGACCTCACAGCGACTGTATCAGGTCTCATGGAACCCTCTTGGGCTACAGGTTGCAGCTTTATTGCACTGGTGGTTTACACCAGAACGTTATATAAGTCTAAAGGTAAACATCTTTACTGGGCTTGATGGCAACAAGCTCCACATTGACAGTGACAGCCTCCTCAGTCTGGAAAGCTGGCTTCTCCTGCTCTAAAATTTTTCCCACCATCATCGACGGCTTCAAAAAGACCTTGCCCAGAGCTCCGCAGGGATGACAATTCCTCCTTAGACACAGCCTGCTAGCCTTGTCCTGCTAAACTCTATCTTCCCCTGGACTTTTGCTCAGAACTTCTTGTAAATCTGAAGGTAAACTGAGTCCAGACCCAATACACATTGTGTTTCCAAACTGTGCTCCAGCGCCGTCGGCCTTAACTTTAAACTTTTCCCTGGTCGTGCACAACCAGATAACCAGTTAGCACTTTGATCTTTTAGGTGCAAACTTTCACCCAAAACTTTTAAAATTAATAACTCTAGTTCTACTGATTTGATTTAATCTGTTATAGTGTCATTTATTTAAAAAAATATTACTCTATTTTTCTAAATTGTTGTGGAATTTGTCTTGTGTTTTGCTTTCTCTTATTTACTGTGTGAGTGCAGCAACAATAATTTAAACATTGTCTCTAAGTTAAGCCTGACTGCCTGTGTGCCATGCTACCAGAGTGTTAGGCATAAGCTGAGTTTGTGACTTTTGCAGTACACCCTGGCAAGGATTGTGGTTGTTGCTCGAGAAGGGTTTACACCCTCTTGAATCAATAATCCTATTTCTTACTGCGGGCTTGTGGTCTTTTATCAACTGACCTTAAACTGTGATTGGAGAAGCACTTAAAGTTTATAATCTTAATGAAGAAGAGAATGGGCAAGCTCCTATATGATCTTGTCACTAACTCCTGACAGCCTGTACTATTTATTGTGATTCCTTGTATATACTCTCAGATTGTAAACATACCCAGTAGATACCTCGCACAACATGTTCATCTTGATGCTGTAACAATTTATTTTGCTTGGCATATATCTCCTGTTCTGCAGGTACCCTTTCTACAAGACCAATGACCCCTCAACCACTATATTCTTTTCAGGTGTACAAAACTCTGGAAACTTGGCAGACAATTTCGATGACAGACTGAATTTTGAACAACCTGTCATGGTCTAGGTGGTTCTGGGACACTACAGCAGAATTATCACTGAGCTGCAGCTTATGCTGCAAAATCAGAAGCCTGTCTCTGCGCATGACCGGTGCAAAGCTAGGTGTAACCAAAACATGTGAGTAGGCCAGTTGGACTGTATGGTTGGTTTGTGCACTATGGCCATTTCCAATGCTAACCCCTGAAATGTTTTCAACTGCCCATGTCAAGTGGGAGTCCACAGATGCATACTAGAGTGCCACCAGTGTGCCTCCATGCCCTATTATAAACTGTTCAGCATGCAGATTTGTTGGGTGCACAATTTCCTCAAGGAAGTCTGCATCCAGCGAAAAGATGGAAGTAGTCAATAGTACAAAGCGTCTGGGTTTTGACCTTACATCCAGAATCTGCAGTGAAAGAGGTAATTTGTGAGTAAACTAAATTAGGAGTCTGCCAAGTGAGTACTCTGCCTGTGCTCAGTGCTGTATCTACCTGCATTCTGGTTTGGTTTACCCGGTCAGTGACTGAACATGTTTCCATCATGAGTTCTGAGACAGCTCTTTGTGTCATACATCATAAGAAAAAAGGCACTTCATGTACTGTTTTTACCATGTGAGAGTCAGTAGAAAATGTCACTCAGCCTTTTATAATGGATATAGAAACTGATCTATAAGGGGAGAAACATATCCAGGACATTTGGAATGTTGCCAGACATGGCCGTTGTACAGTCCTTAGGCAGTGTGAGCTTGGGCTGTGTTCATCTTTAGTTCAGGTCTCTCCTCTCTTAAAAGTTGATTCCAAACTATTAGTAACTATGGCAAGGTCATGTATATACATACAAGATATATATATATACAAACCATTACAATGTACAGTTTTTTGTGCATTCTTTTGATACATTCACTGTTTCAAACATAATCATGATTCCAGCTGCTATCTTGCTGCGCACATTCTGTTTGAGGCTGATGTATAATACAAGTCTTTATTATAGTATTCTTTCTTCAGTGAGAGGCAGAGGAATCACCAGTAACCTGCTGAGTATTTTGCAGGAATATTAATATATCATGATTTGCTCCTTCCAATTAGTATAGTGTGAGTGTGTGATCAAAGTGTAACATGCATCATTCAGGTTCTAAGAAGTACCCTTTGATAAGATTACCCTTTAATTGATTGAGATCTAAATTAAAATATCGGAGCCTCTAATGCAGAGTCCACACACATACACAGGCAGAAGAGAATCTTTGTGACATCAATCTATGATTTGTTTTGCAATGTCATTGCCGAATAATCTTACTAATAGGGTTAATTGCCAATGAGTAACATATGTAATAATAGTTTTGCAATTCTCTCTTGGATGTGTGGTAAGATATCAGTTTATAGTAAATTCAGTTAAGCAAGAAAGGATGTAACCTAGGATCTCTTAGTTACGTTCACTCTCTCATGCCAGGAGAATCATATATAGCTCCCTCAGTGTGTTTGCAACTGGCTGTCCCACAGAGAATTATATGTTCAGGTCTTATTTACTGCCTAATTCTGGTTGTATTTGTGCATCAAGTAACTTGGATGGTGGTAATGCTTGCTGAATTCAGTATGTAATATTAGCAACATTTTTACTGAGCCTTCGTTATTATGAACCTATGGGCAAGGTCAAATAATTTGAGAGGTACGTTATGGTAATTATTCTTATTAAGTGCTCAAATAACCGTGGGCGTCTTGGTGCTGCTTTATTCTGAAACAGGGTAAGCAGTGACTTTACTTGATAGGGGACGTGATAGTACTGACAACTAGGAGGTTACTGAATAAAAAGTCATGTTTTAATGCTTTCCTTAACTGTAGGAGATTATTCATTTCTGTCAGGTTAAGAGGGAGATAATTCCACAGTTTGGTTGTGCAGATAACAAAGCTTTTTCCCTTCCCAGTGAGATTTCCTAAATTTGGGGACTATGACATTTTTAGCTGCCATTGACTAGAGAGGTCTGGAGGAGATGTACCTGGAAAAGCTTTATATTAGACACTGAGGTCGTAAGTTATGAAGTGCCTTGAAAGCAATACCTAACACCTTAAAAGCTATTCTTTTTTTCATGGGCAGCCAATGCAACTCCCTGAGTGCAAGGGCTGCTGACTGGTGTTTAGGTATTCCAAATAAGAGTCCTCCTTCTGCATTTTCCAATGTTTTCAATTTGGTCAGCAGTTTTTGTTGCATATTAATATACAGGGCATTACAATAAGATAGTATTAGTGCTGTGACCACTGTTTTTTGAAGATTATTTGGGATGAAAGGAAGGATTTTCTTAATTATTTTAATGATGTAAAAAACAGATAAGGTAATCTGGTTAGTTTGCTATCAAATATCAGTCTGTTATCGAACAGCATTCTTAGGTTCCCTACTTTTTCTCCTGGTGCAGGTAAAGTACCCAGTTTCAGGGTCCACCTACTCATGGAGTGGAAAGGAAGTATTGTTTCCAAATAGAAGAACCTTAGTTTTACCTGAGTTCAATTTTTAACAGTTGTTGTTCATCCAATCTCCTGTGTGTTCCATGCAGTCATAAAATATGACAGCCCTGTGGTCCAGAGTGCCTGAAGCCGAGACCACAATTTTGGAGTCGTCTTGCTAAACATTTTTATCAGTTTAGCAAGAGGTGTGATATAAAGGTTAAAAAGTGAAGGGCTCAATGAGAAACCCTGTGGCACTGCACATGAGAGGGTAAAGGAGTTTGATACAAAGTTATCAAGGGCTAAACTTTGTTCCTATTCTGGCAGGAATAATTTTAGGAGGGCTAGCGCCATTTCTCTAATTCCTAGTGAGTCAAAGGGGTCAATCAGACTGCCATATATGACTGTGTCAAATGCTGCTGGGAGGTCTAACAGGATCAGTACAGCATTTTCTCCTTTCTTAATGGAGGCTCTAATGTTCTCAGATGCAACAATCAAGGCAGATTCTGGGCTGTGTTGGCTTCTGAAGTCACACTGAGTTGGAGCTAAAGTATCTATAAAGGAAGTCAGGATTTTGGCAGGAAATGGTAATCAAGATATTGGTCGATAGTTGCTCTGGTCTATCAGAGGAATTTTTGTTTTCTTTACTAAGGGTATGATTGATGCTCTTTTACAGTTTTTGGGGGGAAATAACCTGTACTAAACATGTCATTAAAGATTTTAGTCAGGCAATGGTTTCTGGAATCTGTTGAAGAATTTTCAGGAGACAGGGGGCAGACTTCATGGATTTGGTAATTCTTAGTACATGATCCTTGTAAATGGTGAGAACAAGATCAGAGATTCTGGGGTCTTCAGAAGAGCAGAGAGTCAATGTGGTTTTGGCGGTAAAAGCCACATATACATCTTCAACTTTTGCTCGAAAAAAAGTATTAGCAGACAGTCTGGTTGGTATTAGTATTTTTGTTTTCAGAGATATTGGAAAGAAATTTGAAGGTATTAAAAAGCTCTTAAGTAGAGTTTTTGGCAGTTACAATTTTATTTGTGAAGTAGAATGATTTTTCTTCAAAGATCGTGGTTTTTCGTATTCTTTTAGAGATTTTTATATCAGTTTCTTCCTCTGACATAATAGTGTTGCCTCCATCTTTGCTCGAGTCTATGACACAATTGCTTTTGATTTTGAGCCTACCTGAAAACCAGAGTGCAGTGGGAGCTTGCTTATGATTTGTGGACTAACTAACTCTCAGCATTCTTTGCTTAAGTAGGTTTTGTCCTGGTGAAACGTGTGTAAAGTGGAAGCATGGAAGAGCATCCCCAGTGCCCTGAGGTTTTTTGTTCTTGTTGGAATAGCAATCAGCATGAGTGGTGTACTGATATGGTCACTACTGATTATGTCATCTCTACTGATTGCAACTGGAGAGGTACTGTTGAAAAGGGAAGTGTCAGACTATCCAACACAAACATTCAGTAAATAAACCAGTGCTCAATCCCTGGTAGATTAACTCCAACTCCAAACCCACGAAAATCTAATAAGGGGAACAAAAGATATAATTGAGTAATGTTTAGTGCAAAAACTTCCAAGAAAAAGTAAAGCGCCAATCAGAAGTCACTGTTTGTGGTTAACGAGACTCAGTTTCAGATTTTAGGTCAACCACGATAGAGCAGAGGTCGGATGACCCAAGTGGCCATCCTCATCATCAAAGATTTTACCTTTTTACTTAGGGCCTAATTACGAGTTTGGCGGTCCTGGAGTGGATCGCCACGCCAGCGCCCCACTCCAGGGCCACCAAACTTGATGACCGGCGACCCGTCAGATAGTGAGTTATCTTGTGGTTTGGCGGAGAGATCCTTTGGCATTCCCACTGCGGTGCCTATTAAAATGTTACTGCAATGGAAACACAAAAGTCTGTTAATGCACAGCATGGACTGTAAATTCCATGCTGTGCAAGAATGGGGGTGACTGCATACAGGGAGGCAAAACATGTGCCCCCCTGCAGGCACCCCTTGGCCTTGAGGCAACAGGGGGCTCTGTTGACATATGGGCCAGAAGAGAGGTGGTAAACTCCCCCATTCTTCCTCACTCTGGTAGCAGAATTATTAACTGATGCTTGGAGTAGTACTCAATGCCATGGCAGTCCGGTGTCTAACAGCATTTATTTGTTGGAAGCCAATCCCTGGTGTCTACTGGGCTTTCTATCCCAGTGATATGAGATGAACCCTCCAATCATTCCCTCTAAGGGGGCAGAAAGGGTGTCTAGTACTCGAGGTCGGTTCTGGAGTCCTGTTCCTGGATGGGAAAGCTCTGCATCCCTTACTATTTCTCATTTTTTTCCCTGCTGGTCTGTGTGATTTGAGACCCCTCCCGCTTTTGAGATGGGCATATAACAGTGAATGCCCCAATCCATCTTTTCCCCCAGAAATCTAAGGAGCTCAATAGAATTCCATTCGAAAAAAGTGAGAAAAGTAATGTGATGAGTTGCTGGACTGTCTTGGCCTTGAGACCATGTTTTCCCCCTCTCATCCAGGCGATATTTCAGAGCTACCCCCAAAGAAATATCACCTTCCTCTCACTTGTTTTCCCACCCATAATGCCCTGATTGGATCAAAAATATGACCAGAACACCAGATTGTATTGTTCTTTCAAGGAAGGTAGTCTGCAGCACTATTACATTACTGGAATCCTCACAAACCACATCACCCTGGACTCCCATAGTTGTCTAGTTTATTGAAATGTTTGTGGTTCATAGATCCCCATGGATGCCGGCTGAACCTGTGCCCAACTACTCCATCTCTCCCCTCCTGAGGACGATTGCAATTCCAAAATACATTGTGGATGTCTCCATGTTGCATGTTGGGGCCTCTTCTGTTGATGGTAATAGACCTATCTATATAAGTAGGTTAATGTTTTTATCAAGAAAATGGCTGAAATGCTGAGCAGTAGGACTTTTGTTAACCCCTGCAGATTCCAGCACTTTCCTTCTCAGAAATTGGAGAGAAATCTGTTAGTTTAATGAAAGTTTGATGTTTGAAGGGCATTCAGGGTTGGGAAAGGTAGTGGAATGTATGTATACCACACCACACGGGACTCCTCCACATGTCTGGTTTTCAAAAATGTGTTGGGTTGGTTGGTTTCGTAGGTGCTGAGTGAGCTTGTGCTGCAATTCTACAGCTTCCCACATCCCCAGAATAAATTACATTTCAAGGAAGAATCGTGGGGCCCGATTTACAAAGGGTGTGGCAACTGCTGGGCCTCTGCCACGAGTGAAGAGGCCCTTTCTGATTCAAGCCCTTTATGTCTCCATGTTGTATTTTGGGACCTTTCATGTAGCAGGTAATAGGACCACCAATAGAAGTGGGCTACTAAGAAAAGTGTGGGAACACAGAATTGTAGACTATTTTGTATGTTCTATTGAAGTTCTTGCCAATTTTGGCTTCCAAAAGTAAGTCATTGTGTAAACATTTGGCACAACATCAACTGAATCAAATTATTATCATGGGTAACTCCAAAACCACAGTTGTATGAATAACCACTTTTCCCATACTAATATTCTTAGACTTATTTAAAAATGTCATACTTATTTTTCTTTCTTTAGCTTTTATCTAATGAATTGATACATCTTGGATGCACAACAAAAAATCAATACAAGCTGCAGCTTGGTTGATCACTCAGAGTATCTTTGTATTTGGACGGCCAACAAATGATATATTTCCTGCCATTGGAGGAATCTGATAATCATAATAGTTGATTATTTTCGTTGATCAACAAATAAAGGAAAAAATATTTCTATATTTTCCTACTTGCTTTTATTCATTTTTTTAAAAAAAGAGTTTCTTTTGGAAAATTATGAGTAATCTACAGTAATGCCCCACTGTGGAAATAAGAATGATGCCTACTTTTTAGAATGTGCTGCTTTTGGTGTTCACTCATTGGTTTTACACCTCTTTCTCCCACTAAGTGCAAGTAGGTAGCATCAGTATTGACTAACTAGGAAACTGAAATAACAGAAACTGTGGTGAAAAACGTATTGTATTACAATTCTGCTTGTTTTTCAAAATGGAAAAAGGCATAGAATCTTTTGTTGATGTCATTTTTAGAAAAAAAAACTATCTTGTAAATGACTTATTCCCAAATTTCAAAAGAAATAAAATAATTTTGGTACATTTTGGAAATTTTCTAAGTTTCCTCCAGGTGAATCTAGAAAACCTCAGTACCTTTAAAATCATCACATGCGAGAAAAGTGGATAGAAATTCGACTTGGATATTTTCTGTGGAAATCAGTTATGAAATCTTAGGCACAAACAACCCTGATTGGCACTTAAAAGGTTAATATTGTGTGTAGCTATTTTATTGGAGTTGACTTATGACAGTTTTGTTGCTCCTCATCTGCAATGTGTCTGCTTAATTATGCACACCCATTCTTGTCTCGCATTTCTACCACCACAATCTTATTTTCATAATACAGTGGTACAACTTGTTTTCAATTAGCTCTGCTCTCTTTAGAACCATGTGCATGAAGTAGCTCCAAACAAAGCATGTTTTGTGATGTGATTCATCCTCTTTCATTTGATTTGTTGTATTTGTGCATATTTAAATGCACTATTAACATGTTACCATCTATATTTTTAAACACTAAGGGGCCGATTCCGATACCGGGTCGGACAGCTGTCCATAGCCTTACCGTGCGACCGACACGTACCCGTAGCCAGTCCGTCCTGTAGAGTAAGTACGATACGCATAACTGCCAAAAACACAACCAACATGTAGGCTGTGATTCAAGCTCCATTCCCCGTCCGAGCCGTAACTCCTAACGCTGAACCGAGTTGCCCGGAAGCAGTATCCATAGCAGTTTCCGGCCGGACAAGTACGATGCTTACTTCCTACGCGCCGGAAGGGTCGCCACGTACGGGACGTCACAGCACCCGGAAAACATGCATATCAGCATAGAGCTGCTGTGGCCCTCAGCTGGGGGGGATGGTGCTGACGACTCCTCTGTGTGGCTCCTCTCGCCCTCCGTGCCACTGGTTCCACCCGACTCCTCTCCTTCTGTCCCTGTAAGGCTCTGTGGCTCCTCCTGGTCCATGGAGCTGTCCCCTCCTGTGGCCGTGGATGTATCTGGATAGGAATAGGAAGAAATAGAACAACATCAGTCACCTGCACCGACTGCACACACCACAGTGAGTACATCACATCACAGGGCAAGCCCTGGCATCATCAGCTGAACACAGCTCAAAGTGCCAACACTGTTTAGAATAAGACAATTGTCATTCTCAACATCAACCATGGCTCACACATATGTCTGTTGCATGTTGGATGCTAACACCCCAATGTGCCAACATGCACCACCCACACATTAGTTGTACATGCAAGTGAACATGTAGGAGTATGTCACTATACACACAGCACATCTCTTGCTACTGACTCAGTACAGGTGTCCGGATGAAGGGATGGGCAGAGACTCATTTCACATGCTTGTGATGCATGCCAGCAACACACACTATGATGTTCTCATGTCCTGATGGGCAATGACACAATGGGGTGCATGGTGCACACTTTAACACAACGCAGGATCACTCATATCAAGTTAAATGCCATGGCACTGGGATGCCCTGAAAGTCAGTCAACACTGGCTCCTATCACAGGGGCAGGGCATCCAGACAACAACAATATGCACTGACTCACAATCCTAGCTCAGGGGTAAAGCTAACTCTGCAGATGACTGGCACACTTTCCCATCCCATGCAAACAACATATCCAGGACCCAGAAGACCCCACATCATGCAAATCAGACATATGAGTCTCTGCAAACACAAATCCCTGTACATTAACACATCACAGTCTGACATGCATGTAACCCAGCTGCATGAAGGACACAGTTGCATACACCATTGTGCGCTGTCAGATGATCACACACCTATATGTCACACAGGTCTTGTCCCTCACAGTCACATCTCAGATGTCCTGCTGACCCTCTGAATCATGGACACCCCAGTTGTACGTAACAACAAGCCACACCCTAATGACACAGAGGCAGACACCTGAGGGCACATGTCACTAAGCACAACCTGCAATTTCATACACAGTAGTGGGATTACAGAGTGTTTCTAAATGCCCTTGAGGAGGCATGACTGGCCAGGTCTACGTGAAACAGTGTTAGGGCCGTGGACATTAGTCAGGTGGCTAAGCAAGTGTGACATACTTGATATACATACTCCTGAGGCCCAAAAATTGGAGTCCCCTGCTGCATGGGTTTGTTTGGAATACCCCAGCCACATGTTGCGAGTCAGACCAGCTATTGGGACACGTCTCAAGGGCACACACAGATCACATGTCAGATCTCAGGCATTGTGTAAACAATTGACCCACCCATGAAACACACAACAGAGTCACGGGAACAGATGCTGACCGGTAGCGGAAGCGTAGCTGACTGCAGGGACGCAGTGCCCTAGAGACACAAGCAAAAGACTGTAGGGGCCACACCTGTGGAACAGATGAGGAGGGTGCATCACACAATTGAGGGACATGAACATTGGACTACAAGACCTACGTAATGTGGAAGTGTGACCAGGCCAAAAGACTGCTATTAGCATGTCAGATATAGTACACAGATTAGGCATGGACTTACCCCCTTCCTGCTGCTGTCTGACCTTCAGCTGCCTATCCAGGTCCGGGAAGACCACCGCCAGGATCCGGAGCATGTGGGGAGTCAGGGTCCGGTGTCTGCCCCTCCTGCATGGAGGTGACAGCTTCAGCTGGACTCTAGCTATCCTCCTGGTCCAGCCCCGAAGGTCCTGTCACCTCTTCTGGCAGTTGCGGATCCGTCGCTTGTAGACCCCCACCAAACAAACAGCCCGCGCGATGGTCAGTCACATCTCCTGCTTCTGGTGGGCATCAACCTGTGAGGATGACAAAGTGAAAAGTACATTAACACACATGCCCCAGATTCGTGCAGCACACATTTGGATATACATGTCATCATCACAAAGGGAAATGAATTACACAGGTAGTGCAACCATGGGGAAGGAAAAATCACTTGCATGTCTGACATGTTAACAATACCTGGATAGTTTAAGCTTGCTCTAATGCACTTTAGCAGCAGGAAACCTATTCATTACATGTACCTACACACTTTGGGGGATGAAAGGAGTCAGTGAGAATGCTTGCCACTGGTGAGCACACTGCTAGTACTGCTAGTCAGACAACATGCATAATTAGGAAGGCAGTGAACTGCACACTCACCTGCTCCCCTAGTTTCCCATAAAGCTTGCTGTACTCTGGAAGGAGCCCATCCAGCAGGGCCTGGTTCTCCTCCTCAGTGAAGGCTGGGGCCCTCTCCAGAGTACGTGCCATAGCAGGAGCCAGAGGATGCAGAGACAGCAGCAGTGGTAGCAGGGATGTGGTCCAGTAGCATTTAGTGCAGGCAAGTGAGCTCCCTGGGGGCCAGCCAGCCTTATATCTGTGCTGCAGAGGCAGACTCTGTGCCATGTGTCCCAAGTGATAGATCCAACACGATTGCATTCTATGAATCTGGCCAATCCATTTAAATGTACGACTCGTACACGCCTTCCGCATCGTTCAAATCTTCACCTTCATGGAACACTTGAAATTGCAACGTTGTTGTAGGCATCCAACTGAATTTCCAGTGCACAACTCGTACAAGTTTTGAATCCGCATCCGTCTGCATGACAGTCTGGAACCAATGGGTACGCTCGGCTCGTTCAACTGACTGTACAACGCATATTTTGAATATACACATGCACCCGTCTCCATACGATTCAATGGCCAAGGCGTATGCCTGTCTCGGACCATGTCTGTCCGACGCGTATGCATGATAGTCACCCGCGTCGGACCTCATTGCATTCAATGACAAAGCGTACGCATGGCTCGGTCATGAACCGTGCAATGCGTACGCATTGTCACCCGCGTCAGACCTCATTGCATTCAATGACAAAGCGTACGCACGGCTCGGTCATGAACCGTGCAATGCGTATGCATTGTCACTCGCGTCAGACCTCATTGGTGTGACTATTATACAGATGCAACACACATTTACTGGCCAGGGACACCTGTGCACACATACCACACTACAGCATTGGCCACACAGTGTCCCATGGCATGTAAGGCTGCATTCCCTGGGTGTTTGGGGGGGCCACATATGGTTTGCTGGGTGGCACTTTGTGCAGCCACTCCCAGGCTGTGCACATGTACATGAGGGCAGAATCCTGTGTGTGTTGTGCACATTACCACTGTGATGTACAATTGTACAGTAATGGGCATGAGTCACAGACACAGTTTCAGGTTGGATAGGTTTAGGACATGTCACATACACCCTGAGTCCTGGGGGTGATGGCATATACGTCACAGTGAGACCTGTACCCACAATACTGATGTGCACCCACAGTCTGTGTGCCTGTTGTGTCTCAGATGTGTCTGATCAAATGTGCGCAATGGATGACAGTCTCCACATCCATGTGGTATATGCATCAACCTTGATGGGGTGTGTGTCTAAGAGACATACATGTAGGGCCAGTAGGAACAACATTGGCCACTACCTGTGAGACTTACGCTTGTCTTGTGGTGTGTACGTGCTACGCCATGTCCATTGCTGTGTCGATGTGGCAATACAGGGACCCAGGGTTTCTGCATGGCAAAGATCTGTGATGCCTGGGAGACATCAGGCCTCACTTGTCACTGTGGTGTGTGTTTGGAACGTTGCAGCAGTACATAGGTTGGGTGACACAGCCAGATGATTGGCCATTGCACTACATGGGACTCATGTGGACATGTGGAACTGAGATGTGAGGTGGTGGTCATTTAGGTGACATATGTGTCCATGCCCAACAGCACACACCTCAATAAATTGTGTAATGTCATGATCTGGCATGTGATATTGATCCTGGTCATGGCCACATGGGTGGATGAACTGACAATCTTCCTTTGTGCATCTATGTACTGCAGGGCACCAGCTGTCCATCGACCGTTCCCAGACCTTGCAACCATGCAGGAACGCGCCTGCATCAGACGGTACCGCTTCACCAGGCCACTGATTGAGGAGTTGGCAGAGCAGTTGGCGCCACATCTGCTACCTGGCCGGACATACCCTACAGCACTGACCCCAGAGGTGAAGGTGATGGCAGCCCTGTACTTCTTTGCTACTGGTACCTTCCAGTACACTGTGGCTACTGCTGGTGGTATGTCGCAAACGATGTTTAATCGGGTGCTACGCGATGTCTTGGAGGGGATGTTGCATTTCCTAGACCTGTATATCAAGTTCCCGAGCCCTGCTGAACTCCCTGAAATAAAGGATGCCTTTTATACACTGGGTAGGATGCCGAACGTCATCGGATCTATTGATGGGACACATGTGGTTCTGATACCACCACAGGCACATGAGCAGGCATACCGTAACAGGAAGCACTACCACTCCATCAATGCTCTGGTGGTATGTCTTGCTGACATGTCGATCACACATGTGTGTGCACGGTTCCCTGGTTCTGCGCACAATGCCTACATTATGAGGAGTAGTCGCATTGCAACGCTGATGTCACAGATGCCAGCTCAGCATGCCTGGCTTGTTGGTGTGTACTGACTGTTTCTCATTGTGTGTGTTTGTCAATGTTGTATTCCGCACTCCTACAAAACTCAGCTACTTGTTCATTTTTGTGTGTGTAGGTGACTCCGGATACCCCAACATGCCGTGGAGGCTAACACCCCTCAGGAACCCTGTGACACCAGCCGAGCTGCACTACAATTAGGCACATGGTCGGAGCAGGAGGGTGATTGAGTGGAAATTCGGCCTTCTGAAAAGCCGCTTTTGCTGCCTGGACAAGACCGGAGGGGCCCTCCCGTATGAGCCTGCAAAGGTGTGCAAAATAATCCTTGTATGCTGCATGCTACACAACATGGCAGTGCGGAAGGAGGTGCTCTCATCCAGGATGACGATGACCAACCTGCGGCACCTGTGGAGGATCCCGGCCTAGGCCAAGATGCCAGTGATGATGAGGATGAGGGTGACGTCCGCTCACAGTTCATCAACAACTTCTTCACCTGAATGTGAGTTCCAAGGGTTGTTATGTGAATGTATGGAGGTAGCCTGGAATGTGTTGTGGCAGCTCTGTTGCTGTCTGAGTGTGTCTGTGTGCCACTTGACTGGATGGGTGCAGTGATGTGTCCATTCAGGTGGTGTGTACTCCACAATAGGGTAGTACTGCTAACTAGTTTTTGTGTAGGTGTCTTGCAACATGTTTTGTGCATGTGTATTGCAGTTCTCTCCTGTTAACTGTGTCTTGTGTCTGTCCTTCCCAGGGTACTTTGCCTGTTGTTTGGTCAACACTGACCCCCAACACCCAGAAGCCGACACCAGTGTGGAAGTTGACAATTCCCATCAACTGATGTACCACACATCCCTGGACTTCCATTCTCTAACACATTGTGAGTGTGTGTCCACTGTTACGTAGAATTACCGTGCAACTATTGTGGAATAAACGTGTTGCTGATGTGTAATGAACCTGTGCTACACTTTCTTATGTGCGTTGTCTGTCTTCCCACATCTGAGTGACATCTGCTTACCTCACCTGTGGACTTGTTACCATTGACTGGGGTTGGTGTTGTGTCTGTGCATGCCAATGTGTTTCAGGTCAACATCATTGTGTGTGATGAGTAACATGGCCATGGTGAGTATGTGTTGTGTTACCATAGTGGTGTGTCTCCCTCACATGTGTCACATCACCATGACTCACCTTACGTTGGTCACATTGTTGCAGTATTTGGCATGCACTGTGTTGTGTAGCAGATCGACATCTCCCTGAACATGACAAGTTGGACTCACAACAGAGGCAAGTATGGTGTACTGGTGAGTTTATTTTTAAACATGTGTGAGGGAAGTTCACAGGATGGTGGGTGCTGTACATTGGCTTGGGAATCCAAAGTTCACATTAGAGTTGGAAGTGCTGGTAGATGAAATGTCCAGAGTAAAGTCCACAGTCATCTGCTACATTGGCCCATCACGAACCCTCCATGTCATGTGGGCGAGTTGTGTGCGATTGGACAAGGTGAACTGGTTGCGCACAAAGGACATTGTCCAGAACAGGTTTAGAGGCCCAGGGGGATGTGCTGGGTCATCTGCTTCTCACATGTCCTTCTTCGGACGACCCCTCTTCTTCCGGGGGGGAATCCTCATGTGCAGGCCTCTGCGGTGCAGGGGACTCTCCGCCAGAGTCCTCCTCCCTCCCTGTGGCGCTGGCAGATGGTGTTGCGACAGATGTTGTGGCCACACAGGGAGGTGTGGACAGGTTGGTGTTGATCTGGCAGAGGCATTGGAGTATGTCCTGATGCACCGCAGTAATGTCATCCCACTTGGACTCCATGCGGGCATGGTGGGTGACCTGCTCGTGTTGCATGTCCTTGAGGATCCCCACTACCTGGCCAAATCCTCCGGTGCTATCCTGGTACGCATCTAAGATGCGTGCCAGGTAGGGGTCATCATGCAGTCCAGATCCCTCTGCAAGGCAAGCCCTGTGCCTCCCACCCCTCCCAGCACCCATATCCACACGGGCAGGACCAGCGGTGTGCCGCACAGGTGAGACTAGGACCCCTTGGGTGAAGCTGATGGTGATGTTTGCTGTAGCTTCCGGGGGGTCCTGTGTCCCTGTGCTGTGGGTGTTGATTGGCCTTGGTCTGTCCGTGTTGGCGGGGATGCCCAGTTGGTGTCCAGATGCTGGAGGCGTGGGCACAGGGGGTGCAGATGTTGATGCTGATGGTGATGCATGATGGCTCATACCGGAGGGGCCAGGTGGGTCATCGTCATCCAAAGAGGACAGAGAGCGAGTCAGACCAGAGAGCTCAGTGTCCGCCAGAGTCTGGGACTGAGTATCCTCTTCATTTGGTGCTGGGTGCCCAGCACCACCTGTGTTTGGAAAAGACACACAATGTGAGTTATGTTTCTACATGCATCGATGGGTCACAAACATGACATTTCCTACTTTTCGAACAGATGCCTGCCTGTACACTGCTTTTTCCCAGCTTGTCACGGACAGAGTTTGATATTGTTGTTGGCCATTTCCCAGCATGGCCTTGTGCTCCCCACAACAGAGCCCAGTGTCAGCCATCTTGGCTGTCCTTTCCCACTCCCTGTGAGGCGAGTATGGTTCAGTTTGATCTTGCTGGGCCATGTGGGTGGGTGTAGATTGTCTGTGACTGCGACTCCCATCATACTCTTGGCTACCCCCCTTCCCAGCATGCCCATACTTCCTCCCACTTGACTCTGCTTCCCTGTGAGGGGGTGTAACAGCAATGGCAAGATGGCTGACCGTGTAGTCCTTGTGTTTGTTGTTGGCCATTTCCCAGCATGTCCTTGTGCTCCCCACGACAGACCCCAGTGTCAGACATCTTGGCAGTCCCTTCCCACTCCCTGTGAGGTGAGTATGGTTCAGTTTGATCTTGCTGGGCCATGTGGGTGGGTGTAGATTGTCTGTGACTGCGACTCCCATCATACTCTTGGCTACACCCCATTCCCAGCATGCCCATACTTCCTCCCTCTTGAATCTGCTTCCCTGTGAGGGGGTGTGACAGCAATGGCAAGACGGCTGACTGTGTAGTCCTGGTGTTTGTTGTTGGCCATTTCCCAGCATGGCCTTATGCTCCCCACAACAGAGCCCAGTGTCAGACATCTTGGCAGTCCCTTCCCACTCCCTGTGAGGTGAGTATGGTTCAGTTTGATCTTGCTGGGCCATGTGGGTGGGTGTAGATTGTCTGTGTCTGGGACTCCCATCATACTCTTGGCTACACCCCCTTCCCAGCATGCCCATACTTCCTCCCTCTTGACTCTGCTTCCCTGTGAGGGGGTGTGACAGCAATGGCAAGATGGCTAACTGTGAAGTCATGGTGTTTGTTTGGCTACAAGTCCAAAGTGAGCCCCTGTGCTTCACACAGCAGCACCCAGTACAGGGTATCTTTTGCTGATATTTCAATGAGGTGTGTGGCAATGCATTCTACCCAGTGAGTTGTGTGGAGTTTGTGTTGAGGGTGGGAGTGTGTCCACATGCTGGTAAGTATGGTCAGGGTTTCAGTCCTCCTTCCCATCATGAAACATGCTTCCATTGTAGGGCGTGCAAGTTGTCTTTCAGGATGTCAGTCAGTGGTGTCATGCTTCTGATTTGCACACAACCCCGAGCAGGGCCTTGTGCTTCCCACAGCAGGACCCAGTGTCAGCCATCTTGTCAGTCATTTTCCACTCCCTGTGATGTGTGCATGTTTCAGAGAGGTCTTGATGGGCCAATCAGGAGGGGGAGCATTATCTGTGACTACAGGCCCCATGCTTTTGGCTACACTCACTTCACCTGCATCCCCACTATTCCTTCCTAACAGTCAGCTGCACTGTGAGGTGGTGTGTTTGTGGTGGCAAACTGTCTGGCAGGGTCTATTTGGCTTTGTGCCACTGGCTTGCTCTATTTGTTTGTAGGTTGGTGCATGTCATGACACAGTACCCAGTCACTATGAGATGGCAGTTATTGTGTTTGTCTGACTGGCATACACATCTTGGGATGATTATTGGTTAGTGTAGCTTTGCTTGCGGTGCATGGTTTCACTGTCCCCTTGCCACACAATCTTGGGTATGTTGTTTGTGTACTCACCAGGCTCTGGGATGTCTGTTAGGACATGGACGCTCTCTGGTGGTAGGATGTCCCGCACCTTCTCCTCCCAGGTCCTGAAGTAGACTGGTTTGGCAGGAGGGCCACCGCTGGTGCACTGACTCAGGGCGTGATCTTTTTCGATGATTTTCTTGACCCTCCTGCGCATGTCATACCACCTGTTCTGGATATCGTCCTTTGTGCGCCTTGCTGGTGCTTGTGCGTTCACCTTGTCCACAATCCTTTGACCCTGTTCACCAGGCAGGTCGCTCCCCTCACCGCCACGCAGCCCCCTGTGTGACAGTTGCCGCTGCCCAAGACCTGACTGCCTGCCGAGTGCCAGTGTCCCCCTTCCATTCTGTTCCCGTGTGAGTGCCTGCCTGCCTGCCTGCCTTCTATTGTGACTCTTTTGCCTCCTTTGTGCCTCCTTGTGCCCTCCATTTGTGACTTGTTTCTGCCTCCTTGTGCCCCCGCTTGTACCTGTATTTTTGCCCAGTGGTGCTCCCTTCGTCCGTTCCCGTCCCTCGCTGCCCGCTTCCCGCCGCCGCGTCCCGTAGCTCCGCCCCCCTCGCACCCTATTGGCCGCCCCGCTCCCACCTCCCAGCTGCTCCTCCCTCCCTCTCCCACTCATATGGAGGCCGCGCAGCGGCCGCGCCGCTGGCGCGCCGAAGGCGCGCCTAAGGCAAGCCCGTCTGCGCCCGTCCGCGCCTGGCCCGCACCCAGCGCCAGACCCCCTGGCCCCCGCAGATGCCAGCCCACCCGCAAGATCTACAACGCCACCACTCTCATCGCACTCAACACCGGCCGGAGCCCCGGCTGCTGCAGAGCCACCCCAAGACGCACCCACGGACCCTTCACCTGCCAATCCTGCAAGTTCTCCTGCATCCGGACCCATACCGCACCCACCAAGCCAAGCACCAACAGCAACCACCTGAAGCACCTGAAGTGCATCCTGCTCAACACCCGCTCCGTCCACAGGCACGCAGTGGAACTCTGGAACCTGCTCGACGCCACATGCCCAGACGTCGCCTTCCTCACGGAAACCTGGATGAACGCCTCCTCAGCACCCGACATCGCCATCGCCATCCCGGACAGATACAAGATCACCCGGAGGGACCGCGCCGACCAGAATGGAGGAGGCATCGCCATCGTCCACAAGAACACCATCCGCATCACGACCAACTGCGAAGACACCCTCACAGCCGCTGAACACCTGCACTTCCAGATCCACACCGACCCCAAGACCACCGTCAGAGGCACCCTCATCTACAGACCCCCGGGACCTCGCACACAATTCAGCGAAGACATCGCCGACTTCATCAGCCCGCACGCCCTCCCCTCCGCTGACTACATCCTCCTTGGGGACCTCAACTTCCACCTGGAGAACAACAACGACCGCAACACCACCACCCTGCTGGACAACCTCGCCAACCTCGGACTCAAGCAACTGGTGACCACCCCCACCCACTACGCCGGCCACACGCTCGACCCCGTCTTCTCCTCCAGCAAGGACATCACCTTCAGCCACGCCACCGGACTCCACTGGACAGACCACAGCTGCGTCCACTTCAGCTTCAGAAGGACCACGACTCACCACCACCCGCAACTGGTCCCCCGCAGAAGCTGGAACAAGATCACTGCCGACCAGCTCACCACATCCCTTAGCCAGAACCCCCCACCAGATCAGCGAACCCCAACCAAGCCGCCAACAACCTCACGAAATGGATCAGCAACTGCGCAGACTACCTCGCTCCACTGAAGACCCCGCCCGCCAGACCCGGCACCAAGAAAGCATCTTGGTTTACCGACGAACTCAAGAGCTCCAAGAAGAACTGCCGGGCCCTCGAGAAAGCCTGGCGCAGAGACCCAACTATAGACAACATGACCACCCTCAAGCTCGCCACTCGAAGACATCACCAGCTGATCCACGCCAACAAGAAATCCGCATTCAAGGAACGACTGGACAACAACGCCCGCAACAGCAAGGAACTCTTCAACATCGTCAAAGAGCTCTCGAACCCCAGCGCCGGAAACAACGACATCACGCCCTCGCAAGACCTCTGCAACTCGCCTGCCTCGTTCTTCCACAGCAAGATCGCAGACATACACAACAGTTTCAGCACACAGCCATCACACCCTACGACCGAAACAATGCCCCCCACCACCACCCTCCGCGCCTGGACCCCAGTCAACACCGAAGACACCATCCGCACGATGAACTCCATCCACTCAGGATCTCCAACCGACCCCTGCCCTCACCACGTCTTCAACAAGGCCGACTCCGTCATCGCACACCACCTGCGGGACATCATCAACGCCTCCTTCGACACCGCCACCTTCCCAGAGAGCTGGAAGCACGCTGAACTCAGCGCCCTACTGAAGAAACCATCAGCGGACCCCACCGACCTCAAAAACTACCACCCCATCTCGCTCCTTCCTTTTCCGGCCAAAGTCATCGAGAAAACCGTCAACAGACAACTAGCCGCCTTCCTCGAGACGAACGGATCCCTCGACCACTCGCAGTCCGGCTTCCGGGCCAATCACAGCACCGAGACTGCCCTCATCGCAGCCACCATCGACATACGAGCTTTGCTCGACAACGGGGAAACAACGGCCCTCATCCTCCTGGACCTCTCCGCGGCGTTCGACACGGTCTGCCACCGCACCCTAGTGCAGCACCTCAACAACATCAGTATCCAGGAGAAGGCACTGGAATGGATCATCTCCTTCCTCGCCGGAAGAACACAGAGAGTCCGCCTACCCCCGTTCAGATCCGAGGCCACCGAAGTCATCTGTGGCGTACCACAAGGATCATCACTCAGCCCCACCCTCTTCAACGTCTACATGAGCCCCCTCGCAGCCATCGCACGCAAACACAACCTCAACATCATCTCCTACGCCGATGACACCCAGCTGATCCTCTCCCACACCAACGACCCTGCCACCGCCAGAACCAACCTACACGAAGGGATGAAAGACGTAGCCGAGTGGATGACGAACAGCCGCCTGAAACTGAACTCAGATAAGACGGAAGTCCTCATCCTGGGATCATCACCCTCCGCCTGGGACGACTTCTGGTGGCCCCCTGCC
The DNA here is from genome assembly GCF_964204655.1 of Triturus cristatus. Classification (NCBI taxonomy): domain Eukaryota; kingdom Metazoa; phylum Chordata; class Amphibia; order Caudata; family Salamandridae; genus Triturus; species Triturus cristatus. The sequence goes on along the minus strand of NC_140582.1, from coordinate 566,637,430 downwards.
CTTGGCAGCGCACCCAAACCAACAGACCACACACGCAACCTGGGCTTCATCCTGGACTCCTCCCTCTCCATGACCAGACAAGTCAACGCCATCTCCGCATCATGCTTCAACATCCTACGCATGCTACGTAAGATCTTCCGGTGGATCCCCACCGAAACCAGGAAGACGGTCACCCAGGCCCTCGTCACCAGCCGACTGGACTACGGCAACTCCCTCTATGCCGGAACCACAGCCAAACTCCAGAAACGACTCCAGCGCATCCAGAACGCCTCAGCACGCCTCATCCTGGACATTCCCCGACACAGCCACATCTCCATACACCTGAGAAACCTGCACTGGCTCCCCGTCAGCAAGAGAATCACGTTCCGACTCCTCACCCACGCACACAAAGCTCTCCCCAACCAAGGCCCAAGATACCTCAACGACCGCTTGACCTTCTACACTCCCACCCGCCAGCTTCGATCAACCAGCCACGCCCTCGCCACCATCCCCTGCATCCGAAGAGCCACAACAGGAGGAAGATCCTTCTCCTACCTGGCTGCCAAGACGTGGAACTCCCTCCCCATCCACCTCCGCCTGACCCAAGACCACCTCTCCTTCAGGAAGCAACTCAAGACCTGGCTGTTCGAGCAGTAGCGGACCCCCCTCCCCCAAGCGCCTTGAGACCCTCCGGGTGAGTAGCGCGCTATACAAATGCTTGATTGATTGATTGATTGATTGAATCCTCACCCACATCTTGGTTTTCTGTGAGATGGGCGTCCTTTGGACCAATGTGCCAAACAAATGTGGCTCTACTCTGATGATCTCGTCTACCAGCATTTTTTTGGGGGCATGGTGATGGGTGGTGGTGGTGAGGGATGTGTGTGTGAGGGTGCAAGTGAGGGTGGGTTGGTGTTGGTTTTGCTGGGTGTATGTGTGCGTGCTTTTGTATGAGGTGCTGATGGTGTGTGGGTTGTGTGATGGGTGAGTTGTGAGTGTGTCTGTGGTTGCTGTGTAATCGTGTTTGCTGCTGGCTGTGACTCCTGTTTGCAATGGATGATGGTAGTGATTGTAGTCCCTTATATAGTTGGAGTTGTGAGTGTGTCTTTGTCCCAGATTTTTCTTATGTGATACTTATTGGCTTTGTCATTGCTTGTTTGGTCCTTTTTTTGTCTTTTTTCCTTTGGTTTTGGCAGGCATGAAGGAGACGTTCATGTGACGGAAACGGATGCTGCTGTTGTCTCATGCGGGCTTCTCCGCCGCGTTCACGCTGCCTATCTTCTGTGTTTGGTACGCATCGGTCACGGCGGTCTCTATTGCTTGTGTGCCCGGTTGTCTGTGCGTGTCGGTTGTGCGGCTTGGTCTCCTTGTGAGTCGGTCTGGGCTTACACGCATTGCATCGTACTGCGCGGATCGGACATCGCGGGTACGGGTCTGTCGGGTTAATTCCGGGTTCGTGTCGGTCAGTGAAAGTCGCGTCGGTTTTCCGGCCAGATCACTATTTTCCCTACGGCTCGGTCGTATGGCTTGTATTCCGTACGTGTCAGTTGTAATTCACTTGCGTTGCATCGTATTGCACAGGTCGTACGGCGCTGGTCCGTGTCGGTCGGTATTTGGTCCGGGTCAGTGTTGGTCGGTTCGTTTTGCGGCCGGAATCAGAATCGGCCCCAAAAGGCCATATTTAGCAAAAGGTAATGCATGGTAGCCCGGCAAGAAATCTTGGTGCACTCCGAGACAGGGAAAGGGCAGGAATGAACCATATTTAACACAATACAGTGCTTTCTTGCCTTTCCCAACACTGGAGCACAATAGGCTGCCTAGTGACTATTCAGGCACTCTTGCACCATGGTGCAAGGGTGCAGGTGTTGCATCCAGGATAGTTTTTGTGCAGGAAGAGGCACCTTCCTGCACAAACAATCCCCTGAGGAATTGTTCTCTTTTTTTAGAAAGAGGAAAAGAGGAAGTAACGAGGAGAAATAAAGATAGTTCTTCTCATTATGCTTAGCATTTTGATGGATTCCAAGGTCTACTGGTAATGGTAAATCTGGGAATGCATCATAATCCATGGGTGTTGCATGGAAATACCCAAGAAACACCCATGGATGCATCCCTGGTGCAGAGTAACGCAACGCAGTAAATTGGGCTGCATTGCAATGCTCTGGGTTATCAAGCCACTCAGGGCCATGCAAAGTGGCATTGCATGGCTTGATAAAGCGCATTTAGGGTTGCGTAGCAGATGCATCACATGGTGCATAAGTGACACAACCCCTTGATAAATAGTACCCATAATTGTTTTCTTTCTTGGGCTTGCACACCTTAATCTAAATTTGTGAAAGAACATCATCAAAACATATTGAGACCATCTAAGCAAATGTCTGCTGCTATTGTTTTCTGCATCTGATCATTTCAGAGATTTTGCTTCTACTGCACCATGGATAATATGATATGTGGTTGAATTACCCCATGGAATTTCACTCCAACTGTTTCTCAGTGGGTCCATTTTTTCACACCTAATTTTAGCAAGAGTGGGTGAACCATACCTGATTTATCTACCTGAGTTCTTACTCATATATGCATGTCACTGGTGTGAAATTACCACATGGTAATGGTAAAATCTCAGGAGATTTTACTGCTATCCCCAAAATAGTGCAATTAGGAAACATAGCATAAGACTACCTATCCATCTTCCTACTGATATTGGTACAGAATAACTGAAAAAAATATTGTGATACAAATATAATATTGAAGGTGACTATATCATTTTTAGTCTTGTTTTTAATATTGTTGTGTTGTTTTCTAAACTATTGCTGTTTATTATGTCATTTTTTATGATATTTTGTTAAATAGTTGTCATTTTTTAAATGTATTTCATGAATTTAATTTTAAAATAATTTGATGTCATGAATATTTATTTTTTAGGCTAATTAATATGTTTATTGTGCTAAATTTAAAATGTATTTATACAAAACCATTAAATAAAAAATGTGTATATATATTATTATTCAATTTCTAAATTGTTAATTAGTAATTTTATATTTTTTAACTTTTACATTTTAAATATCTTTATGTAAAGATTACAATTTTGTTGTGTTTTATAATGTTTTAATTTTTTAAATGTATTTATTTTAAGTATATTTTTTGTTTATGATAAAATGTAAAGATTATATAAAAATATTATTTTAATATTGTGTTAATTTCATTTTTAAAGGATCCTTTATAGAGTATTTTGAATCAATTATTTTTCTTTTTTTTATGTGTTCCGTTAATTACAAATATATATTTATTATGTATATATGTTCAATTGTTATTTTTTGTGATGTCGTTTTTTTTTAATGTAATAAAAAATGATTATTAATATTGTTATTAGTGGGATGCTGGGTTCATAGTGAAAGTATTTGTTATTAGATTAGATTTATAATTTATTTACCTTTTTAGTAAGGTATTTCTATTTTTGTATATGTTACATTTGCAATGTATAATTTAATATTGAATTATTTTTCATTTAAATTAACATTTTAAGTTATTAGTTTGTAATGGCATGGGTTGGAGTGGAAATAGTAAATCTAACTCATTTAGTATCAAATGCCTTCCCCACAATGGTTTATATTGGAGTGAGAATATTAAATCGTACCCCTTTAGTGTCCAGTACCTTCCACAAAATGGTATGCAATGCAATGCAGATAATAAATATTACCCTTTCAGTGTCAAACACCTAGACCAAAACGGTTTGTAGTTTGTACTTTAGTATAGTACATCGTTCTTTAGCATAATTATGTTTAATGGAGATTCTTGATTTGCAAAGAAGCAAAATACATATTTTTATTATTTAATTTATATTTTACGTAGTCATTTGCATTTGTTCAATACAGTGTTTAGAATTTCAATTATACCCCTGTAAGTGCAATATTTTTATGTATTTTGGGCTAGGAAATGTCATTGTTTGCTATTAATACAATAAGAAACATTTATTTTGTCTGTGTTTTAATTTGTGAGCTGCTTTCTACATTTTTTATATTGCATCTCTTTGGTTTACCTATGAATATTTGTAATTACATATTAAATTAATCCATTTTATTTGTCATTCTTATTTTGTGCTCTATTTATATAGTTTAGTTGTAGACGTATTTATCACAATGATTAACATACCATTTATTTAAAATCTGGTGTCAGTTTTTCAGTTTTAGTTGTGAGAAAATTGGTAGATCGTTAATAATCATGATGTAGCTATAATTTTTATGGAGCAAAATCTTTTGTTATTTACAAGGAGTCTAACTTTGCATTGTACCATTCAATTTTTTCCCTGGTCTGTTTAGTTGCTTTAGGGTTTATTTGGTTTACTGACTTTTTGTCCTTAGTTGTAGGTAGCTTTTTTATTTTTGGCTTTTATGAAATTGTAGAGTGTTGGTTGGGTTCTTACTACTGTGGCATGGAAGGCATTGTGCTATCCTTCTACTGCACTGTTGGTGTTGGCTTGTTGAGCCGTGGTGTTGTCATTGAAATTCCACCATGGTATTTGGAATGTGGGTTGACATCTGTGTCCAATGAGATGCCATCTGCCAACCCAAGCGTCTTCAACGTAGTCCGTTAGTGGACTTAGGAGGTGATTACCAAGTCCGCCCGCCACTGTAGCGGTGATTGGGACCACATGCCAGACATGCGGCGGTCCCTCCACTGTGATTAGGATGCGGCTGCCATACTGGAGGGCGCATCCTGGGCCTTCAACATTGTGGGCGGTGCTGCTGGCTGCAGCACCGTCCGCAATGTTAAAGATGCTTGCACCGCATTTCCCTGCACCACGTGGCAGGAACCACACAGTGCCTGCCACTTGGTGCATGGAAATGCAGGGGGGGGTACCATGGGTACCCCCCAGTGCAGCAACACCACCCCAAACAAGGGGGGCCTGCAACGGGCCCCCAAACCCAATTCTCACCAGCCTTTCCATGGTGGCATCGCCACCATGTAAAGGCTTCTTCCAGGACACCTCCTAATATGGCAGTCAGGGTCTACTAGGCACCACCACCATATTAGTGGCTCTTTTCCGTTCCCCAGGCAATCGGTGCGATTGCCTTTGGCAGTGAAGTGGCAGACAGACTTTCCGTCTGCCGTGGTACCCACCGCCATCCTAATTTGGTGGTGGGTAATTCACTATGTGATGGCGGAAGAACTGCCAACTCCGTCCTGGGGGTGGCGGTCCTCCCACCATCATAATGAGCCCCTTAGTTTTAGTTTTTTGTTCAAATCTTTGTTAAAATTGTATGAGCATGTTGTAGTTGTTATATATGTCTTTTGCAGGAACTTATGTCAGAGCTATTACCTTATATAATCCAAAAGCAAACTGAGTTGTTCTTTTATATGCTACACTTGGAGGAGACGTTTGCTGACTTTTCGCAAACGTTTTTTGAAGTGGTAATACTTACCTTGCATGTCTGCATGGGTATAAGTGAAGCACTGCTTGTATCAATGCCTGTTCAAAGTCTATTATAATTTTGGTGGAGTAGTTGTTAGTTTTTACTTTGATGGGTTTAAAGGTTCATAGTAAGTTGCACTTTGTTTGTTAGGCAGCAGTCCAAAAGTGAAGGGTATATTAGTGTTATGATATTTACCATGTATGGTGTATATCAGTGTGAATGTTGGAGGGCATATTTTAAATGTTCTGTCCATCATCCCATTCATATTGGCTTCGTTTTATGAGGTTATTTCATGTTGCAAATATTAATATTGATCTGTCATCATTGTGGTTGTAGTGTAGGGAAAAGGCTTCCTCATTAAGGGCCCTATTATGAGTCTGGCAGTCCAAGGACCGCCAGACTTGTGGTGGCACTGCGGTGGTGGGTCCAGCCACTGCCACACTGGCAGTCCGACCACCCGATTAGGACTTGGGCAGTCAGACCACCCTGAGACCGCCGGCTCTGCCAGGGAGTCATGTTCCATGGCTTCGTAGGGGCGGTCAGAGGCCGCCATATGCTTGGTGGGACCGCCACGGTCCCGCCAATCATATTTAGAGTTTCCACTCAGCCAGATTTTCATGTCGGTTCCACTGCCATGAAAAGCCTGGCAGAGAGGAAACAAAGGGGGTCCTACAGGTCCTCATGTGCCTCAAACATAACTGGATGCACACAGGGGAGCATAACATGCCGTGCAGGAACATTGTGACGCATTCCCATTGCAGTGCCTTTTTAAAAGGCACCTACAAACTTTGAAAGGGTGGCAGCAACCTTCAGGAGAGCGGTGGAGCACCGGTTTGCACTGCTGTGCCACCACTCTGCTGAAAGGTCGTAATGAAGCCCTAAGTGTAATGGTCAGGTGTTCTGGAATCTGCATGTCTTGGTATCATTTAGGTGCAGCAGGAGTTTAACTTTTGGCTTTTTAATACATTATATTAGTTGTTTTAAAGTAGTAATTGCGAGCAGCTGACGTGCAGTGTGCTGAAGTACTTAAGGATAAAAAGAACAGATGAGGGATGGAATGCTGAACAATGGAAACATTCACCCCAATCACAGATCTGGGTTTAATCCATCATAATTTTGCTCACCATGCCACCGAAGTTCGGACTCAGCCATATGTAAATAAGCCTTGACCCTGCTCCTTATGGGAACAGTCCAGCCCGAACTGCCAAGCCAGATCCTCCCTGCACCGGAACCTTGCATCCTGGCACCGGTTTGGGATATCACTCCTCATCAGCCAGGCTAACTTGAATCCAGTGGCATATTGAGTACAGGATCCACATCTGGGCATACCCTTCCCATTTAGGACGAGAACAAGCAAATAGAACAGATGATGGACAGAATGCTGAACAATGCAAACATTAACCCCCAGTCACAGACCTGGGTTTAAACCATTGTTATTGTGCTCACCATGAAAACCTCAGTTTTGACTCAGCCATATGCAAATCAGCCTTGACCCTGCTCCTCATGGGTACTTAAGGGAGCATATCTTTTAACATTTTAGTAGTGGCTCTTGGGAGCTAGGGCTTGCCTTTAGAAATATAGAAGTACATGCTTTGCTTTTATCTCTATTACATTTGGGGGGGTTGTGTTCTCTAAGGTTCATTACAGTTGTGCTTTACAATGTAGCCCTCCCTTAATGAGCATTTGCATAATATTTAGTTTATGTTTCCAATTCTCATTCTCTGTGCTTGTGCTTTCCTGGCTGTATGTGAACCTCCTGTGGTGAAAGCAATTGTTTTGCCTTTTTGTGTTGCAACTTATGTGACTTATTTAGCCATTCTGTCTGAAATTAACATAATTTAAAAACTGAGTCTTTTGTTAAAAATGTTTATTTTTTTTGCTAATGTAATTTAAAATTGTTTCATTGCATACCTACATAAATGCTGTTGCCTTAAGTTCCACTTGATTGTCTTCCATTTCTCTTTGATGTTGTCCGCGTTAAAGTTATGTGAGGTTTCTTTTTCTGTTGGTGAGTGGAGTTTAATTTTTATTTAAAAAATAGTTTTTTTTTTATTTTGCTAGTTTTGAAAGTGCCTTTGTTTAGGTTTACAAGTGTGTAGTTGGATTTGTCGGTGGTCAGTGATCTTTATTAATATACAAAATAAAAGAAAAGGTTTAGTAATTAGCATATAAATGTGTGTTTTAAAAATGTCAGTTTACATTGTAGTGCATTCATTTTTCAAACTTACTTGTGAAGGTGCTGTGTTATTTAGATTGTTTTTTTCTTTCAGTTGTTACATTTTTCCTTTGAAAAATAGTGAGGTTTTGTGCTCTCGCTATATTGTTCACTTAATTATGTTTATATTTTTATCGGTTAATTTGTTTTATGGTAATCGTGCTGGCTACTTTGTGAGTAATTTGAATTTCTTTTAGTTATTACCTTTTTGGTGGATATTAATTATTGTTTCAGTTTCAATGTTTAATATATGCATTTATTGGAATGTTATATTATTAATATATTTTACCTTTAACATTTTATTTATTTATTTGTAATGTGTGTTGCAATATTTATTATCTTATAATAATGTTTTTTTTTAATTTTTTAATTTGTATTAGTAAAAGTAATGTAAATAGACATGGTCATATATATATGAATAATGCTATGTTATGTTAATATTAAAATAATTGATTCTGTCATTTTTGATTCATTGCTATTTTCATATTTATTTAATTTAAAAAAGGAGTTAAGGATTTTAAATATTATTTTATAACTCTTCTGAGCAATATTATCATGGTCAATAGTGGTCTTTTTATATATTTGATGGTATCTATATATTTAAATAGAGGACAATATTTTGTGTTCCCACATTTGTGTGCTCGATATTTTTAAATTTTTGTATGTTTGACAGTGATATTTTTCTTATTGATATTTGGTTTTTTTTGGTTAAGTATACAATGGCAATATTTTTTAAATCAATAATATTTTGTCAATTTTATGGTGAGCCGATATTGTTTTTCACACTATTCTGTCATGGAATCCTTCCTACTCATACATAGAGGAATGTACTTTAGTTTTGACTGTTCCTTTTTTATTATTATTATCCTCTAAAGTCGTGCAAACTGATAGTACCTCTTGGTCAATAATGCTTAAATAAATTTCAGTTTCATTTTCACTTCCACAAATAATTTGTGCATCATCTCACATTCCGTCTATCAGAGTTTAGAACCTGTGATTTCCTGACTTGTTAACTTTCAAGGTCCTATTTGTTTTGGATAGTGGTTTGAGGCATAATAAACACATGGTGACATTCGTGTCAATGAGGAAATGTTCACATAGAATCAGCTCTGTCATTCTAGGCCACAATTTCTGTGACAGTTCATTGCGAACTCTTGATGAATCACACAGCCCTGCTGATATTAAACTTTTCATGACAATAAAAGTATTGGAATCTGTAACCACCATTTTCATTAAATGCACTAACATGGATGTCCGCCAGCCAATATCTGTCATGACATGAGCTAGGGGCTTCTCTGGAGTATCTAAAATAGGAACCACAGCAAGAAATGTTATCATCACAAAAATGGAAAGCGATGATTTGTCACCAAAGGATATTTTCAAAGCTCTAAATATAATATAGAGCAATTAGTATTTTTGATCTTTGTTCCATTACATATGTATTAGAAGTATTCAATTGAAAACTGTTGGACTGTGATGAAAGGTTTTAGGTCAGCTAGCAAAGAAAGACATTTGATACTTAAATAGTGACCCTTGATACTTATATAGTGACCATATTTACAGCTGCAAGTCCTGCCCACACCAGATATTGTGATCAAAGGTGTTGCCACAATATACAAATGACTTGGTATGTGGGAATATTTCAATAATACGTTTGGAGATGAAACATGTTGTTTCATATGAATTGCCCATGGCCATGATGTAAACTGCAGGTATTCCTCAACAGAAAAAAACAAATAACACTACACATTATGTAAGGGCTCTGCAAGTAATTTGTATTCTGAGTCATTTAGTGTGTATTAACACTCACTATGAGTTATGTAGATTAATAACTGCACCTTTTATCTTAATTTGAATAATTAGAACCAAAGTTGTGAAGGGTCTTTAAAGGGCAGGTTTTAAGATTGGCTCCAAGCAGAAAAAACTGATGGATAACATGATAATTATGCCAGTCTTTTACTGCTGGGTATGGTGAATGCAATATGCCAACAGTGGAGTGGAGATATTTAGTTATGTGGGTTGTATTGACAGTTGAGACAATGCTAATAGCATGCACTAATCGTGCTTAAGTTTTTTAACTGAAGTAATCACAGTGACATACATCTGACATATAACTGCGGGTTCTAGTGACTTCAATCTGACATAGACTTCACTGTGATATGATTAAGGCAGGGTATTGCAGTACTGCATATATATGACATCATTCATAGCAGTACAATGGAGTTATCATTAAATGCACTATTTTATTCTTCTGTTCTGGATCTGTTGAGGACTGGACAACTAGCAAATCACAGCTGATTCCTTTCCTTTCTTGTAGGTATTTCACTTTTATGCTGACATGAAATTCAATACTTTTCAATTATAATTGTTGCACTTATAATAGTGTATTAAAAACATAAACACCCATACATTTACAATTGATATTATTTTACATTGTAGAATAAAACCTTTAAAATAGTGATATAGTATCCTGTTCATGTAAATTCATTAATAAACTTCAATACATTGTGGGACTTTTTCTAAGAGTATAAAACAAGGTATATTGCAATAAAACATGATCTATAGTATCTCTTCCTTGGCAACAACATCCACGTATTCTACAAACCCTCAGAATAGAAATCCAAACAGCATTTGTACCAAAAGTGCCAATACGATTGATGCCAAGTATGGTCAAAGCAATTAGGGCCGGATGAGCAGACAATCTGTAATAATTGCCACTTGGCAGAAAGACAATGTTGTAAAGAGGATTACTATTAATTAATTTGGGAATTTAACCCTCTCAATGTATTTCCCTACGGTACTATATACATTAAAGAGAAAGCTAGATGTACACCCGAAGATATCACTTTGACCTGAGTCCTGTTCCCTAGAAACAGGTGTCAAAAGAAAGTGGAATATACAGCTGTAACTGTATCACATGTAACAGCTATCAAGAAATTACTATTATGGCAATACCGCATGCAGGACTCCAACCACAAAGCTACTCCCTATCCCCACTCGTTGGTCCCCTTCATGTATGCTTTAGTATTTGCCAAATGGGACAAGGAGAGGCAAATGGTGACCCAGAACCTATCCAAAAGAGACATACCCAGTAAATGACCACAAGTAAGTGATCTCTTTAGGTAAACTAGTGTGGATCACAGAATGCAAACCCTGCTGAACTGAGCCTGCAGAAATTGAAAGTCAGATCCATTCACTTAAAAAAAAACAAGACAAAATATCATCTTGTTATATTAAAATAATATATATATATATATATATAATGTGTTTTCCTAAATTATTGTAGTGAATCTCCTCTGACCTGGAAGGAAGGAAGAAAAATGGCAGAAGATTATCCTGGAAACAGTAGGAAAAAAATCAGAACTAATAAAGATTCATACCTAGTAATATGTAAGGGACTGATGCGCAAGCCGTGATTGCTGTGTCATATAAACCAATGCCAAACGTTCATCTGGCAAGTGAGCTATCTACAAAGTAAACATGACGGACAGGAATATCTGGGTGTTGGTATTAAATTGTTAAAAGACTGGCTGAAGACAGAGCAATAACAGTTACGAACCACTTGCAGTAGTACTTATCTATCAAGAGATTGAGATAATGAGTCACTCAGTCATCAAATTCGTCTGTATCTTTCTATGAACATCTACAATCTAGTTCACATCCCTGATGATAAATAAGGTAGAAATGAATGGATAGTGGTCCCTATAAAATCCTTTATAGGAGGATGGAAAACATATTTATGTTTTATTTCAGTGCAAAGTGAATTTTTTCAAATCACGAGGAACGTGCATACCTGCTCAGCTTTGAGATCAATATCATATTTGGACACACTGGGATTTCTATAGGAAGACATCTAAGGGGATATGGGATGGGCAGGGTGTAGGATTCTGGGTACACCATTATCATACAAAGAAGATGAAACCATTGTATCCTCGTTCAATAGAAAAGGTAAAAATTGCCTGCAGTCTCTCCCATTTTCCATTGTCAAAGTTGATTGGTTTTATAGGAATTTAAGGAAATGTATTTTATCAACCTTTCATGCCTACTCACAGTCTGTAGCAAAAAGAATAGAACAAAGATGTGCTCTCTCAAGATGCAAAACGATTCATCTGTGGCATGTTGCTAAAATAAGACTTTGGTTGGTTCAGAAGGACTTCTCTATCTTTCACAGTTGCAGAATCATTTGTGCCCGAAAATTATATGGAGAATGGATCAGATAGGTTTCTAGACATGAGTGAACCATTACTCTCCTATCCTGTTAAATTCCAGGGACAGCATACCTTTTTTGGCTGGCTTTACTCTTTGTTTAAAGACCCCCAATCCTAATTAAAGTGTACAGCTTCCAAACACACAGACAGAATGTTTCCCATCTAAAACTCCCACCTCTTATACCTTTCTGTCTTTCACTATATGAAAAGAATAGCCAGAGTAATAGCTGTGCAGGTTGATCTTTGACCTCGTATCCGTATGTCCGCAGTGGGCCCTCCTTCTCTTAGATCTGTCTAAATGTTGCGACCATGGATATTGGTAACCCCTCAAAACAACATGGAAGTGAAATGGAGTTTCCTAAATGTAATGTTTGGGTGATGGTAGATTAATTGAATATTGTTTTTATATCAAGGCATAGAGCCAAGGCTTTCTATATTTCTAGAGTTTGCAGATGAACAGACAGAATTGTTATATTTATTGTGCATTTGAAACCTTGATAAATATTGTTAACTAATTAGGCTGTTGTAAGATTTGGATATTATATACTGAGAAGGTTCTATTGTTGTTGGACATTTTCTGAGAGATTGTCTATGCTGATAGGTTGGCTGAGGGTAGAAGGAAGTGATTTACATAGATGGCAGTTCTTTACAATAGGCTTCCATACGACAACACTATCAGCCACTTCCTTCTATGCTTTGTTCTCAACATAAGAGACAGCACAGATTTTTTCAGCAGTATTGAAACTATACATTAGGAATCTAGTCATCTATTTACAACCCTGGACGAGTGTTCACTGTATACCATCATCCAACACAAGGAGGGTTTGATAGCTTCATTCCTTTCAACTGAGCAGACCTCTCAGCTACTATATTAACACACTGAGATGCTCTTGTCAATTATTGAGTTCAACTTTGAAAGCAATATTTTTATCTTTGAATATAAGTCTTTCAGACAGAAGCCTGAAACCACGAAAGGCACCTGCTTTGCTCCACAGTATGCCGGCTGCGGAGCCGGCTATCGGCTGTGGGGGCCCTGAGGTTCCCCTGCAGCCCCCAAATAGCATAACATATGTGGATGTCCAGGGCAGGCACCAGTAAGGAGAAAAGGCTCCCCCTAAGATACTTTTAGGTCCAAGAGGAGGGGGGACAAACCAAGACAAACTAATATAATACCTCTGTTCCGACCTATTTACTTTTCGTATGACCTAGACAGGTTCTAACAAGTCAATACCCCACATTGATTTTGCAAACTTGACAGACCAAAGAATGAGCAGGCATAGGTTGTTGTAGGGTGAATGTATTGTTGTACCTACTGAAATGATTTCTGGATAATTTAGCAACTTTGTATTACTGTTTTTGAAAGAATATAACAGTCTTCTACATATATATGTATTTTTGCAATAATTGTTTTTGAAATGTATTTAAAAAATATATAAAAATATTAACAGGCATAATAAATTTTTTAATGCTTAAAGAAAATTTGCGATAAATAAAATAAATAAATAAACAAAATGTGTTCTTTGGACTGTCAAGTTTGCAGAATCAATGTGGGGTATTGACTTGTTAGAACCTGTCTAGGTCATATGAAAAGTAAATAGGTTGAAACAGAGGTATTATATTAGTTTGTCAGGGAAAGCGTCAGAACACATACAAAAATGTTTTTTAAAAAGCGAAAGCTGGAGACACTCATTTATTATTCCCTGCTCCATGAGGGAGTGTCACGTAATACCCTGCAAGGGCTGTTTACATTGTTTTTATTACCTTGATGGTATCCCTATAAGGGGTTTTGACACCACCAAGCATTTTTGCTTGAAGTCATAAACAGTGTATGACAGGGCTGCAAGCTATAGTTAATTGAGTAAAGTACAGCTGGTGTATTCGTGTTTTGCCAGTTACTTTCTCTTTTTTATCATATTCTTAAATTGGCTCAGTCCCTATCCCTCTATGACTCCCCAACGTGCCTTTGCACAGCTGTAGGCCAGAGCAGCACACTCTGTAGCAATTCCTGGCCTCCTGGCCAGGCCTGGTACCCAATCCTCTACAGGACCCCAACCCCTGCTGTGATCAGCCTTTGACAATGCCAATTGGGGGTATGTCACAGGCACATGCCTCAAGACCAGGTTATGCAATCAACCATAAACAGGCAGTGCACAGCCGCAGGCCATGTGAAACATGGGGTGGCCACTGGGCCTATGCACAATCCCTCTGCATGCACTCAAACACCACTGCACACAAAGTGCATAGTGAGGGTTAACAACAGGGCTTGGAGTCACAGCCTGCGTAGGCAGCCACCTCCTCTGCATACAACGTTTTTCTTCCAAAATATTTATCATTTCAAAATTTGGGAACTCTTAAGTTACTGACAAGAGGGCAGAGCGAGTAAAGAGTTGTGGAAAGGGATGCTGTACTTATTCAAATGTCTTGCTCTTTACTTATTTTTAACCATTTTAAAAATAATATATGCCTCGAATTACTAAAACTCCATACCTCCCATACATTTTTACCTTGTTGGTTTTATACTTGCATTAAAAACTAAATTCTCATTTACTTCAGCCTGTTCCTCATGCAAGGCTTTACATTCAACAACCCCTATTCAAATGAAATGACATTCAGGAGTGCCTCAAATTTGTCTTGAATACCAAATGTTAGCACTATAGCTGTTCTTTAGTGATACCTAGGAAGTAAACTGACAGACTGCTGCTGATGTTGCAAGTACATGTTTCACTCAGTAGGTCAGAACATTTACATGACTTTCTGAATTTAGGTTTCTAGAACACTACCAATAAGTTCTATAACAATAGGAAATCCCTCCATTTCTCATTTACTGCAGTATAGGAAATGTGTTCAGGTTTACAGCTTTGATTCCATTCAGATGACTTTCAGATGTGCATACTTTTGTCATAAATGCAGGATGCTAGAGCTCTAATTATGCTTCAGAACACCATGGTGAAGCTGCACAAAAACAATGGGGAATGAACTGACAGGCTGCTACTGGTATTGGACATAGATGTTTCACTCAGCATATCAGACATTTTTCTGACATTGATCATGAAGCTATTTGTAAATTTATAGAAAACATGCCTTATTATAGTTTTTTACAACACTATGGGCCTGATTACACTATCGGTATTCATGCATCCTGTACTCTGACCGACCGCTGAAAGACCACCGACTCTGACAGCTTTTCTCCAACCCCGGAGATAGCAGTTGGAGAAAACCAGCAGCCATTGGGAAGTACAGGGATCTCTGATTTCCTTCTGAATTACAATAAGGGTATCTGACGACCCCACCATGGTGGTCTGACCACTTGTCTCGAGTCATTTAAAACTTAGTATTTGGGCGCATACTCACGCAAATCCGCTTCTATCTAGCAGTCTCTGTCATGGATCCCTTCCTCCCGGTCCCCCCTACACCTGGGCAGCTGTACCCTGATGACTGTGATCCTGTGGGCTCCAGAATCCAGGTAAGTCCTCATGCAGTATGTATCCCCTTTGACTGGACTGTGTACAATCTTCCACACTCCAGCAATGGGGTAGATGGTACACAAGGCATATCCTCAAATATGTCTTGCATGTGTGTACAATTCACATGTTTTCTGTGAGTTTTGTTCGCATATGCATCAACATATTTGGGAATATGTGCTACTCCGTTGATGTGACTACCGCAGTAGCAACAGTTCCATTGTAAAGAGGTGGGGGAAGCTTCCTGTCCTTGGCGGTCGTAAAGGTCTCACAAGGACGGCGGTCGGATGGTCAGCCGAACCAGCATCGTAATGAGGCCGATGTTTTCTAGAACATAAACCATAATTTTTAAGCCAAAAAGAAACCCCTCATTTGGTTCACATACAGCAGTATCCTCTGTAGGAAATGCTTTCAGTTTTACAGCTTTAATTCCATCAAGATGGCATTTATTATTAAATTATAAATATTTATATTTTTAAATATTTTAAATAATTTCAAATTCAAATCAAATCAATCAAGCTTTATTCGATTATAAGGGTAATACTAAAAAGCGCATTAAAATAGAACAGTAAGAAGAACAAAACTCATGTTACTAGTAGATAAAAAGCCACAAGATTATACAATAAATTTTACGGTGCAAGTTCTTACATGAGAATAGTCTTTCTACAATTTAAAACAGACTTTAAAAACAATGTGACAGATAATGTTATAAGTTCTTCCGCCAAAGATTGCATAACTAGAAAAGCAGGGCGACATTGTTTCAGACCTAGTGTTCTAAGCACCGGAAGTATCCACCTTTCCCTCTGGACTGTATAAAATTAGAAAACAAATAGAACATGCATAGTGGATTGTGCAGACAGGTCATCACATGGACAATTAGACAGCTGCCTGGACCAGTCGTTATTTGTTGGAAAGCTGAATAACCTATGAACAATGCACATCCTAAAACAAGTTAATAAAAATCTTTCAAAATCAAGGGTTACATAAGTCAAATACGGCTGCATCTTAAAAGTGGTCGGAATGTTTTGGTGTGCCAAGACTGAGTTTTTTTGAATCTCTGTATTTATTCTTAAATTTTTGAGATATTGCAAACAGCTGAGTTTAAAAACTTTCCTATCTAACTTAGTCAGAGTGATGGGGTTATCAAAATATTCTGGATGGCCTAATTTGCACAAAAACTCCTTAATATACTTGAGCCATCCTATGTGTAAAGCCCCATCTAACCCGCAACAGTCACTGATCATTTGGCGATTTAGGCTGGTCTGCTCTGTGGTCCAAATATGATGCCAAAGGAGGATTGGATGGATGCCGATGACATCCTCTGTGTGCGATAAACCCAATTGCGAGTGACAATTAAAAGTAGAGACACTAGCCGGAACAACAAGCAAATGTCTAAGGAATTTATTTTTGGCCCTCTGCAAAGATGTCACGTCTACGTGTCCCCAGATGCCCACTCCATAAGTCACTATTGAAGCACATTTAGCTTTGTAGATGTGGAGCAGTTCTGTGGGTGGACCTCTGTCCAATTTTCTGCCAAAATTAGTCAGGGCAGCCAATAGTAACTCTTGAAGGTCAGTTCTTCAACCGCACTGCTCAAATTCTTTTGTGGATAGATGAACATCCCTACATAAACCATTTCCTATCTCTTGTTTAAACCCTCCTCAGTCCTCTCTATTCCTGTCCCCTTGAAAAGTCAGTATTCACCATTTTCCAGACACTCCCCTGTCCCTCCCACATTTTATACTAAAATGTATACTTGAGTGTGGAGACTCCATAATGAGAGCATAGATCTCTGCAAAAAAAGTATAAGAAAGGTGAAGGTGGAAACTCCACACATAGGTTTGTGAATAGCATTTTGTAGTTCGTTTGGAGCACTTTTGAAGTACAACAATCCTCCTACAAAGAGCAGTTTGTGAATAGGCCCAAAACTATTTAGAAGGGCTGGAATATAGAGGATTAGGTCTATATTAGGATAGTTTGAATTACTAAAATTACCAAATGGCACTATCAGTAAAAAAAAATTGTATTTCCTTGCAAGATTGCCTTAAAAATTAAGAATTGAGAACAGGCAATTCGTTTAAAACTTGCAACTGAAGGAATTCGTAGGCAACTGAGCCTTCCAGACTCCAGACCACATCTTTGTCCATTAAAAATCCGAAAATAGCTCACCGACTGTCACAAAGTAATTTGCTTTAGATGTTTTCTCTCCAAAGAAGCCTTTCTTTGCTCGATGATTCCAGGGTTACAAGTCTAAAGCCCATGACTCTATCAAAAGCATTTGCCTAGCAACACATGTTCCAGTTTCTTCTTTAGTTGTTACCATTCGCTTCAATCTAACCTTTATCTGCAGTCCTTAAATGTTTCATTGTGTCTATCCAAATGAGTCGGGCCTCGGTTTCCTTTGATCCTTGAATCTGCGGATAACATATGACCCTGTTCTAAACACCCTTTGGATACTAAGTGCATGGGACAAATTGTTCATTAAGTATACTCTATAATGCACTGTTTTGAAATTCAATCTGCTACTGAGACTGCCAATTCCTGCTACAAAAAGGACATCTGCCTGAAATAGGAGAAAGACATCTTTAGCTGCCAGCAAAAGGTATTTTGTGTGGACAAATTTTCCCTCACCAAAGGGAAAGAAGAAGGCAAAAAAATAGTATACTGGACGTTATAGAAAAGTGTTAGTATAATAGAGTTTGGCTTCGAAATCATTATTTCCTATAATTGCAATTTATGCTGGGTAGCAAGTGTGAAAACACACTCTTAATTGAAAAATGTGAAACACTTTACAAATGGCTGAAACAGAAAGATTCCAACCCACATTCTCAGCCACATAAGAAGTACGTAAATTACCGTGTACATTGATAAATCTACATTTATTAAACAATAAAGTAAGACAGGACTTGCGCAAATGATATTCGAATAGTGTTTTTGTGCAAATTTTATGGAATGTGAGAAATTGATGAAGTGTGTGAAACTGCAAAATGATCTTGAGCTAGAATATTTCAAATTATGAACAAACCAGAACTTGTAGCTGGGTAAATTATGCGAAAGGTGGCACATATAGCTTTACAGCTTTACAAAGCCAATTTGTCTGGCTTTTTTAACACTTCAAAGTGCTTATTAAATGATTGGTGATTTTGGCTGTGGGTGTGTGGTTGAGTGAGTGGATGAAAGCAAAAAATAGTCAGTTCACTTCAATAAACTTTATTCAGCAGTTAAAAAAATAGCCATAAAAGTACAAATTAATAAAGAGGACAAAACAGAGCGTAAGAACGCTTCATTGAATCCTCAAAATAAAATCATGCATCCAGTAGGGAAAAAAACAAATTCTTTCTAGTACATGACCCTTATTCTCCAATTCATTGCTTTCTGGATAAAAAAACGACATCGAAACATACTTTAAATCGTACATCTGATTAAATTAATTATCAGGAAGATATCTAATACATAGCATTTTTTCCTCCAGTTCACAGCTTTCAAAATAAAAAGAGCAATGTTAAAACATTCCAGATGTTAATTCAATGCAAGCAAGAACTCGAGGGCTTCTTTATGAATTCTATTCTGTGTAACAAACAATGGTTTCAAATTGTAGCACCCAAGCTGGGATTATAACTTGCAAAACAGAATAAATTGGAAAGTGCTTTGTTTTCTAATAACGTCACATGGACAGGGGGTCTCACATGAGGGGCAGGACCTCATGATAGGAAATGCAACCAGATAGTGCACAATTCCAAGCCTTAGCCTGGATAAGGTGAAGCGGTGCTGAGTGTTGGTAACATGGGTTAAGTAGTTTTGGAGGCCTTGCTCAAGAGACATGTAAAATGCTTCTGTTGACTTTTTCTTCTCAATACCCATCCGATGTTCAGTTCTATGTGGTTGAAAAAAAACCTTAATGTTTTTCTTGGATAGGGATAACACTTGAAGGGTGCTATACCACACTGTTAAATTAAATAGAGTGCTAAAAGAAGAATGTTTATATTCCAACCAAGGGATCCAAACAGTATTGTCCTGTGCTAAACAATCTAAAAGGATAGATTTAGTAAAACTGGTTTCTTCTTTAGACCACATGGACAGCAAAGTAAAAGCAGTCTTACTGAGATCAGAGCCTCCATATACAGTAAGCCAGCCTGACGTTAAACAATCAAAGTTGAGGCATAGGTTGGTAAACAGACTAAGCGTTTCAGGGAATTATTTTCCTCTACTTGCAATGGCTTACAGGGGACATGGCCTGCTCATTGGTGGCGGTACCAACCCCGTGCCCTATATATCTCCACCATTTCTTTAATAGGGCAACAACCCAGCTTGGCGGAAAACCTAAAGATCCCAAGAGAATTTCTTCTAATCTTTTCCTTGGCATTTAAAATCTGTTGGACCCATGAACCAGTGCTTGTAAATAAAACTCCCAAATAACAGAACAAATTAACTCTAGATATTATGGTGTTATCAATAAAAAAAAATCTACACTTGGTTAATTTGTGCCTGCAAAACGATAATAAAGGTTTTAGATTTGTTGTTCACCATTTTTGTAGAGGTCATAAAATCCCCGAAAGCATTCATCAAGCTCTGCAAGCTGACCGGGGTTCTAGATACCAAGACAGCGTCATCAACATATAATGATACTGGTATGGGTCACCCAACGGCACACAGGGAATCAGCTTGTATAGACTCAAGTCATATCCACTCCATTTATACAAAGGGAAATCAACAGAGAGGCCAATACACAATCCTGTCTGATTCCTCGCCCTACTTTAAAAGAAGGAGAACATTCTCCCAATGGGCCACAATGGACTTTGCTTGATAGATTCTCGTTCATGCATGACAGAACATTGATAATGGCCATAGGGGCACCCAGGGTGAGCAATGTTGGCAACAAAAGGGCGTCAGCAAGATCAAAATTGCTATTTAAATCAGTGAAACAAAGATATAAGTTGTCTTAATAAGTCATTGGCTGAAAAATGCAAGATAATAATAATAATAATGATATCACTTATAAAGCACCTGGTTACACCAACAGGTGCGCTGAGACCACTCATCTGAAAAAAAGGGATAAGGTACCGGGCCTGGAAGACAAGAAAAATGAAGCAGTAGAGAGCTCAAAGCTGGTAAAGTCAGGTTTTTAATCTTTTGCAGAAAAGGTTCTCCAAGGACCCAGCGCAGAGGAACAGAGGCAGTGCATTCCAGATTTTAGCTGCCAAGTAGCTGAATGAGCGTGCGCCCATTCTTACTTTTTGGACTTTGGGGGTTTTAACCAGGTAAGTTCTGGTCGATCTGAGATGACGTGCTAGGTTATAAGGGAAAAGTAAGTCTCGAAGGTAAGTCAGGCCTTTGCCCTGCAGGCTATGGTGGCAGATGCATAGGGCCTTAAAAATAATCCTTTTGTTTATTGGCAGCCAATGCAAGGAATAAAGAGCTTTCCTGGAGAAAGCTTTCCTGGGTAGGTTCAGAACTAAGCAGGTTGCCACATTCTAGATACATTGCAGCCTAAGAAGACATTTTCTGTTGCTCCTAAATATAGGACATTTCTGTAGTCCAATGGAGATGTTACAAGGGCGTGGACCAGGATTTTCCTGGCTGAGGTAGAGAGAATGTCCAAAGTTTTCTTTAACATTTTAAGACTTCCAAAACACTTCCCTGCAACCTTCCTGGTGTGTGTGTCTCAAAGGAGAGAGTAGGATCCAGCCATACTCCTAAGTTTTTAACCTCCTTTGTTTGATTAGGAGCAGGGCCCAAGATCGGTGGCCAACACACTGAGGACCAGATGGAGGGGCTTTTCCCACCACGAGGATCTCTGTTTTACTGCCATGCAGTCTGAGGTCCTTATTTGCCATCCAAAAATCCAGGTCCTTCAGACAGGATGAAAACTTACTGGCTGCTCCCACCGAATTATGGGACAGGGTGACGACAAGCTGTGTGTCATCCACATAGGACACAATGGTAACACCATGTTTTTCCACAATCTCCGCCAAGGGTGCGATGTAAAGATTACAAAGAGTTGGGCTCAAAATTGAGCCATGCGGAACCCCCTGAGGGAGTGCAATGTTTTTTGAGATATGTGAGGGTTGTATAACTTGGAAGCTGCGATCCTGCAGGAAAGGAGGCCATCCATTTTGAAGGGACTCCATCCAATCCACCTAGTCTAAGGCGTTGCAGAAGTAGTTTGTGGGATACCGTATCGAATGCTCCACATGCCTACGCATTGTCTCCGTAGCTTTGAAGCCTGATTGCATAGGGTAAAGTAGATTGGGCTGATTAATATGTGCAGCCATTTGGGCATTCACTACCTTTTCTGCTATGTTAGAGAAATAAGGTAGGAGCGAAATGGGGCACATCTTCTCAAGTTGATTCAAATCTGCTGTCGATTTTTTCTTAAGAGGGAGAAAGATTGCAAAATCACATGCAAAGGGCGAGAAAGCACCAATACCTTTGTAGTTTTGGAACAAAAGTTGGAGTTTTGAATACCCATCTGGCCTTTCATCATTCCAAGGCCACTGAGCCAAATGGAGATGGAGCAGTTAGTTTGTGTTTACCTTTTTTTTAACAGTGAAGGAAGGCAGAACTCTAAAATCCTTTCTCCAAATGCTCCATAAATTGGGCTAATGAATTAGAACACATTATCTCAGAACAATAAGATGATAAGGTTTTGTCATCAATCACAAAAGTGCAGTTATTCAGTGAGGTGAAATTGCATTTTTTTTCTTTTCAGAATGCATAGTACTCTGGTTAAGAGGATGACGTTGAAATTACACATCTCAGACACCTGCTGGACAGGTAATAAAAAGGTAGCTGATTATAAATATATGGCACAGATTTCCTAACAAGTCACGCAATCCAGCAAGAGAACTTGTTACACTGTGATGCATGACAAAGAAATAGCAGGAATGCACCAGATCTACTAAGATATGATAAATTCCTGTTCTCTCCCTGCACTGAAGCACTGAGCCCGGTCTAGCACTATTACAGCCACCCTTGAGCCATGGTGCAAGGGCGTCTGTGTTCCAGGCAGGATTGATTTTTTGCAGGAAGGGACACCTTTCAGCACAAAAACAATCATTTGAGTCTTTTTCTCTGAGGCCTTTTCCTCTTTCTATGTGTGGTACATAATGCAGCACACGTAGAAAGAGAACAAACCAAAGAGAAATAAACATATATCTTCTCATTATGCCTCATCTGGGAAGGCGTAGCATTTTGACGCACTCCCAGATTTACTAGTGTTAATACATCTGGGAATGTGCTGAATACGATGGGTGGATGCATGGGAACACCCACACTCCATGAAAAAGCAGATGCAATGCACCTGTATACCGGATGCACAGCTAAGGAGTAGCTTATAAATATAGTCCACTAAACCTGCAATTGAATAGGTTTTTTTGTATAAATAAACCAGAAGAAAACAATACAATTTTTCATGCTAATAATGTATACTCATTTACTTCATGAGTTTGTTTTTCCAAAAACATCACAAATAGAAAAGATTTTCAACTAAAAGTCAAAAGAGAAACCAACTGTGCTGTAAAAAACAAATTGCAACTCAACAAATATCTCGCAATATCAACAAAATTAAATTTGTAATGTTACAAAAAATGACGATTGAGGTTGATGAAGCCCAATGCATTTCGGGATTTTCACATAATCCCTTCTTCAGGGGCCTGTATTCAAAAGAATAAAAAAGGAAAACCATGTTGCAACAAATGACTGTATTACAATGAAAAACACTGAGAATTATTGCATTTGTTGATAGATACATCGTATAATGACCAGAGTGGTACTAACACACCTGTACTTGTCCTACACCATACAAAATGGGTGTCAATTGTTAGAAAATGGAATGGTAAAAAAAGCTAAACCAGTGTGTGATGGCATACATGTGAAGAAACAAACAGGAAACCTGACCCCGAAAGAAAAAGCCTGAACCACAGTGAACCACTCCATATTGATTTTAGTGGATGTGTTAGGTGAAAAACTCAGAGGAAAGTAAGAAAAATAATCAACAAATGGACCTTACAGAAAACGTCGACTATCAAGATCTGAACAATCAGTGACGTGGTGAATGTCCAGCTGGCTGAAGATACACAGCAACCGTACTAAATCTTGAAGTATCACCAAAGCGCTCTGGCATTGAAAATACTGTGTTAAGTGGTGTGTGAACTGCCCAGAACTGTGATTCGTGCTCCCCTTGGGGATATATCACAACTCTGAGACCTGTATTAATAAATGGAGTCGCAAATAAGGAATGTGTAGGAATTGCTATTATTATAGCGATTCCTACATGATTAGGATTTTGCGAGTCCTTAATTGCGAAACCTTAATATTCGCAATTAAGGACTTGCAAAATCCTAGTTTGATGCATGTGCCCTGTTAGATTAGTACCACAAACCTGTGCATAGTTTCCAAATACCTTTTTCCACTTTGACCACACTATAGATGGTTCATCAGGGGATGGAGGAAAAAAAGGAGGTGACGTTACATTCTACATTTTCCTCTTTAGTTTAAAATATCTAAATTGCGCAAGTTAAGGTTTAAGCTAATAACCCTTTTAAGCAACTAAAAAGTCACAACAATGACTAAAGTAGTGCCATAGATCTGTCACTCAGATTTACAGTTAGTTTGTCTTTTCTCTCTCAGAATGATGTCGTGTTCAAGAAAAGCTAGAGGGCAAACTTGACGTTCCTCCACGCTACAATTATTAAAATACTGTACTTTTAAATAATGCTGAAGTAGCATGAACTTCCTACAAAAATGAGTTGGAGGGCGAACTAGACTCTGAGCACTCTAGATATGAGTGAAATTGAAGGCATTTCACTTCCTGCTGCTTTACATGCTCTAGTTGCCTGAAAAATAAACAATCTCCTTCCTGAAGACTGATGCAAGCGCAAAGCGAACACAGTGGTCACAGCGTCGGAGGGAGAAGAGTCGTTCCTCTGAACACCTAAAAGCAATGCAGGAATGAGCTAAAGGGCGAATAGTCGTTCCTCTGAGCCCAGGGGCAAGAACATTACACGTACTTTGGGGCGTTCTTATTTCACAAGCTCCATCAGTAACGCTCAGGGAGAGCACGTACCAGTCCTCCAACAGCAGCATTTGAAGAGAAAAGATGCGTAGGCTCAAAGCAGAGAGAGTGTCTCAAAGTCAGAGACACGCCAGGAAATCGTCTCACCGAGGATCCCTGGCCTAAACAAAAGTGGAGGAATGCATCGGTTGATTACATGAGGTCCGCCAGCAAAAACGACCAACTAAGCATCTCACACTGCACAGCTGCGACAACGAGCTGACGCTCGCCTTGTTGAGGCGTACAACGGTGATAAATACAGCATGAAGACAAATCCCATCCTCGTTGCCAAAATTTTGATGTTGTGATAAAGAAGAGATGAAGCGGTTAAAGGTAGGAGATTGATCTTTACACTTCATCCAACAGCGATGGTGCAGCAATTGTCAACTCTTGGAATTCACTCACATGAGAGTCTTCCGAAGCATTGTGACAGTGACCTCATAACAACTGAGATTCCACCAACACTATCCTGCTAGATAAGATCTTTACTAGAATCTATAAAGCAGTATTCGATCTTCCAAAGAGAATGTCGTCTGCCCAAATAAGGCTAAAATTCAATCTCACCAAGCAGACCTGGGTCAGGAGCAGTTCCTTTTTAAATTTCTGCCACAGACTCAGGCTTGTCCCTTAAGACAGCCTGAATGGCTTAGTCTGGTGAGACATGAATGGCTTGAGATCTGCTTCCACCTATAATTGCCACCTTCAAAATAAGCTAACCCAGCTTTTGCCTAAAGAATCATGTTGAAAAAATCTTCCGGAGTCGCCATTCAAAAAATTGTCAACAATTACTGCAAAAAACCTGCCAAGGCAAGATGATATGGCTGTTCTGAGCAGGTGCTCCCACGCCTGGCCAGTATTTAATTCCTACGAATCGCAAAACAACTGCAACATATCACCTGTTCTTACCCGAGGTGGCTAAAGTCCAGGTTTGTAGTGCACAGACTGGGAGAGTGGAATCTGCCAGGTCACACAGAAAAAGAAAAATTGTCCGACTCTGTTATCAGAGCAAAGCAACTATCATCCACATTTTGTGCACTTGCCGTTCATTGTTACAGTTAAGGAAATACCTACTCTGAAGAGAGTTTAACAGTCTGGGGATCTGAACCTGCTGCCAGGCTGTAATTGCAGGCCTGAACTCAGAGAACATATTGTTGCCCATATTTTTGCAGATATCATTTTTTAACTATTTTATTTTGTATGGCATAGACTGGCTGCATTGTTGTTGATGTTTTCATGATTCATTCATGCCTCCAACACTCTTACAAGAAGGACAAGCGGCACTCCAGCAGCAATTTAGGTGCAGAGATATTTTATTATGTAAGGTGGTGAACAAAGAAAATGACACGTTTCAGCAAAATTGCCATTTACTTCTACATATACATATGTGTGTTTTCTAAATAATTCAAGGTTATTTGTGGTAGAAGACGCAGGTGTTGTAGTACTTCACCATATTTTAATGGTGGATTTGTAAATACCTTAATGTAGTTGGTCAATTGCAGTTTAACGTTCATGTTAGTGTCAAATTTGTGATAATGCTGTACCTCTTCTAGTGACTAAAATGGTTATTCTATCGCTTATGTCTTGTCCTGTTCCGTTGTGTCACTCTTTGAGTTCTTCCACATTTGTATTCACAGTACCATGTACGTACAAAGAAATGCATAAATTAAATATATGTTTCCTTATATTTTTGCCTAATTTATACCTTTCTCCAAAGATTTGCCTTATATTTGTCAGTAAAAAGACAAGTCCTTTTGACCACTGCTCATGATTTTCAAATATTTGGTATCAGTGATTGAAGCCTTAGCTTTTTTTCTGCATAAATCATTTTAGGGTTGCTATTATAATTGTCTCCTGATTGTTTTTCCATAGGAAGGCCCCAATTCATCATTGTAGGAGGGGCTGCAGTGGAAAACATTGGACTGCTCTGTTATGTGGTCCCATTATAGGCCTGGGTAGAGACACCACCATTTTACTTGCTCACATTTTTAAGTTGACTTCTTTTCTTAAATATGACGATCTTTGACACACATTGATTTGTGTGCCAGTGCAGAATTATATTCTCAGAACTGAGCTTTGCTTCCACTTCCATTTCGTAGGCACTTTATCAAATGCCTTAAACCGTCTGTACATGGGCTAAGTTAATTATGCAAAAGGTTGTTATTAGTTACTGACCGATCGGGGACAGAGCTATCACAATATAACAACAATAAAAGTCTGACTGGGGCTTGAGCATGGCAACATGGATAATGTTTATTACATAAACAACATCACTCCTTTGTTCAGACAAAGGAGAATTTTGCTGGAACTGTGAGGTTACCACATATCCGAATTCCAGCTCAGCTGATTCCTGTTTACCTCATGGGAGGGATGCTACCCAGCTTTCCACCAAGATGGGCACCCTGATGAAACTTACCCACAGGTAATGAGAGTTAGATTACACTACAGGGATTTGGCAGATTCACTCACCCTAGGCACACTAGGTTAGGAAGAACTAGTTAGGAGTACAATACATTAAAGTACTTATATGCAAGCATATCTTCCCTGCAATAAAAAAATTTTGTAACTGTTTATATTTTTCACCATTCTCATTATTCTAATAACATTATTCTGTTACTTTCCACAGATTATTGCAGCACATGTATTTACTCAAGAATCACAGTTTTTCAACAAATCTTGAACCTGCGTGTTGTGTATTTCTTGTGTATCTCTTTGGGTATGCATGAGTAACCAAATGAAAAGATTTCTAGATCTGTTACCACTATTTTCTTGGGTAGTCAGGGTTGTCATGTCCTGAGGTTGCACAATCAATTTGCCACCTTGTCAGGTTAGGATTATAGATGATGCACTGTGAGCTAGCAGCACTAAGGCCAATATATCTGGATGGTGTGCGTGGTCAGTCTCGCACAGCTCTGATGTTTATGTTTCCCTACAAGCACCCAGTTTTTACTGAGAAAGTATAAGCCTTACGACAGTTCCTATCGATCACTGTGTTATAAAACGGGAATGCACATCTCCAAAATCTATACTATTATCTATTTATTAAATGATATATAACATTTAGCTTTTTCTTTTCATGTTGAAATCAGTTTGGTACCACACCTTTATATGCGGTATAGCACCCCAAACCAATGTCTTTTTGAGTATTTTTTCATACTTATGTATAAACAATTTTTTCAAAAATCCCAAACCCTTTTTTGCTTTGCTATTGAATTCTGTATGTTGTAACTATGTACCACGCAGGCATAATCAAAGATTCACTATATGTACACAAGTCAGAAACGTATATATAGCAAGGAACCTTTCATCTTATAATCATTCAGAGAAACATCTGGATGCACAATTGTGTTTCAGGTATAACTCATCACTCATTGTTCTAGTAATACATTACTAGTATTAGCCATTCTCCTGAACATGTTCATTCAATATTGGGCAGAACATCGAGCCAGGCACTGTATAGATTTTGTAAACCTCCATTTGTTCTAGTAATCCATTCCAACAATAGCCTATAGCATTGTTTCCCAAACTGTGGTCCGGGGACCCCCAGGGGTCCCTGACACTTTCCCAGGGGGTCCGCAGGCAGCAGTTTAAAAAGCACTGCACTTGTATAATTAGCAGTTTTCCAGCAACAATAAAAGTGTCAAGATAACACCAGTGATTAATGTACCTGCTGGAGAGAGATGAGTTTTGTCCTGTGGCAGCTTTGAGTTATCTAATGTAGCACAGAGGGTTAATATGCCTATTGCAAAGAATGTGTACCATGCTTTTTAAATACAGTATTTTATGTGCATAGGTGAGTGGGTTACTGCTTTTGTCACAAAGATTATTTTGCTACTGTGCAGTACATAAGTGATAACCATAATCTAGCACAGTGACCTATAAACTGTCATCAAAGAGCTGCTTGCAAACTGCATGGTACAAGTTAGTAATTTATGTTTTTTCCCTGTCTTTCATTATCCCGATGCTGCTAAAAAGGTTTACCAGGGTGGAAATACATTTTTATTGTTAAAGTCAATGCTAACCACTGTCTTATGTTCTGAATCCCAAGTTTTTTGTGCTTCTCCAGACCAAGCACTCTTTAAAAACTGCCTACCAGTATAAATGACATGTGAATCCTCACCTTGTAGTCCCCTTTGCCTTATGTAACATTTTCTATACACTGAGTTACACTTATGATTAATTGTCTCTATATGTGTGTGATGTAAAGTGATAAACGTGTTGTAGACTGCACCATTGTTTTCTAAATTTCTTTGGGGGTAGAGCCTCCCAAAGCCCCCTTTGTAGTGGTCAGGCACACTCAATGCACTTGGTGTGCACCGTATGGGGACTGGTCTGAAACCATTTGCCAGGGCTGCTTTGGGTTTCCAGTCTGGCCCTGGCAGGAGTAGGAGCCTCTTACTGCGAAATAAAACCAACCATTTAAAAGTTAGTCACAGAGATGCAGCACCAACCTTCCCATTAAAATTTTAGTTTTTTGAAAATTCTTTCAATATAAAATACTAAGGGGGATATTTGCAAAAGAAGTGGTGGAGCGTGTCGTTAGCCTCTGTGGCTTAACCACACGTGCCGCCACTTCAGAAACGCTGCGCTGCACCATATTCACAAGAATATAGTGCAGCCCTACATTTCGCCCTGTGCTGGTGCTATACTTAGCAGTGTAGCGCCAATGCAGGCACCCTTGCAACACAGTGCAAGGGTGTCTGCGTGAAGGGGAAGATTGTTTATGTAAAGGAAGGTCCACCCTTCCTGCACGTACACAATCTTGAAATGGGGTTTTGTCACTTGTATGTGTGCTGCTTAATACAGCACACATGGAAGTTACAAAATGCCATTTTTCTTTAATGATTGTTTATGTGCAGGAAGGGTCACCTTCCTGAACATAAATAATGCAAGGCGTTTTGCTTTTTCCATGTGTGCTGCACAAGGCAGCACACATGGAAAAAGCAAACATGAGGAGAAATAAAGCATTCCTTCTCGTTTCGCCAAGTTAAGATCTGGTTTTCCCTGGTGTTAATTTTGTCGCTGCCTTCTATTTACGCTGCCCCTGTGAATAGGGGGCAGCATCAAAATCAATGGGTTTTGCGGTGGAACGCCCACTGCAAAACCCACAACCCACCCCTTTCACGCTAAGCATTGCGCGAAAGGGGGCCTTATTTACAAGGCAGCGTTAAGCCATGTTAAATGGCTTACCGCTGCCTTGTAAATAAGGCGAAGCCCCTATCGACACGCGAACGTTGCAAAAAGTGATGTTTCCATGGTGGTAGGGGTTTGTAAATATGCTCCTAAAATCCTTAGTAATTCGAGTATTTGTTTTGTGTGCACACATGTGTTTATTTTTTTCGAATTACTGTTTCAACGTTTGAAATTTAAATCATGCAAATTTCTTGGGGGTCCCCGACTTCAATTGGTGACTCAGTCGGGTCCTCAGGAGTCAAAAGTTTGGGAACCACTGGCCTATAGTGCTGTGGTTTGGGAGCATGTGTGCACAGTCTAATTAAAAGTAGCTAGCTACTGATACATTTGCTATGTTTTGCCACCTTAGTAATATATTTTATGCTTCGGGATAAATTCAAAACCTCCTAAATGAAATGTTACCCCCAAATGGCCTTCAAATAGATAACATAAAAGATGAGATGCTGGCAGTAAATTAAATACCCATTTTGGGGCGCTGCATGCATTTGTGCAGTCGATGTCTAGAAAGCTTTTTGTTTTTATTCTTCTGGTACCTGAATAAGGCACCTATTTCATTTTCCGTGCTGTGTTCCATAGTTTGCAGCTAAACCTAGCACTTAGCATCACAAGTATTAATCTAAGAATGGAATTGGATGTACGATGTACTTTGCAATTAGTTGCAATCAATATTTCCTGGTGTGTGATTAACTGTGGATTAATGGACTGTTTTTGTTTAAAGATACGGGGGTTTATTTACAAGCCCCTTGTGCCACTAGTGTGTCACTTTTAATATGGGAAAATGGGATGTACCGGCGGTGCAACCCCACAGTTCAAGGTATATTAAGAAACAGTATGGCCAATCGGAAACCCTGGTATAAAATTTACAAACATATTTTGATGATGTGGTTTTAAAGAGTGGCATACTTAATAACTGGCATTTAGAATTGTTATTACCAATAGCTACACTTGTGAGATGCTGTGCAAAATACCTTAACCCATTGAGTGTGTTCAAGTGTATTTGTGTTTGACAAGACACGTTACTATAAATTTATCAGATGGCTGGAAATATCACTGAGATTTTATCTGTAATCATGTTATATTATTTTTAGTTATGATTAATACACGTCCAAATCACCCCAGCGGAATATCACGGCGCGAGACCAAGACCACAGATAAGGAGGGCTACCTTTGAAATAGATGAGTCTTGAGTAGTTCCTTGCAGTGGAATTGGTCCTCACAGATATGTAATTGCAGTGGCAGGTTATTCCAGAGGTGGGGGGCAAGGAAGGAAAACTACCTACATCCTGAACTGGCCTTTCTGAACCTGCGGACCTTAAGCAAAGCCTTGTCGCAGTATCTTAAGAATCTGGAGGGGGTATAGTGAGTGGGCTTTGATGATATATAGGAAAGCCCTTTACCATGCAGAGCTTGTGAGTTAAACAGCAGATCTTAAAATTAGTTCTGCTTCTCTCAGTTAGCCAATGTAAGGTCTGTATAAGAGGGGCAGATGCTGTTCCATGGGGAAGGTTGCAGATAAGATGTGCAGAGGTGTACTTTACTACCTGAAGCTTAGATAGCAGCTTCTCATTGCCAGAGGCCAAAAGCGCATGCATTGCCATAGTCCAGATGGCTGATAACCAGTGTCTGGACTAAAGATTTCCTTGTGGAGAGTGGTAATAAAGAAAAGACTCTTCTCATCAAAAACAACATGTAAAAGCATGAGCCTGTAGTAGCTGAGATGTGCTCTTTCATAGTGAGGTATTGATCCAGCCGCACTCCCAGATTTTTTTCAACTAATTTGGGTGAAGGGCCCATACCCAGTTCTGGGGGCCACCAATACGGTGACCAAAGTAGCTGGGCCCTCCCAAATAACATAATCTCCGTTTTTGCTGTGTTTAACTGGAGTTTATTTTCTGACATCCAGGTATAAATGGCTTTCATCGCAGCAGAAAAAGATTCTTTGGATTTAGTCAGATTTTTCTCAAAGGAAAAAAGCCAAAAGTTCTCACAATTTTGGCAAGGGGAGCCACATAAATGTTGAAAAGTGTGGGGCTAAGACAAGAGCTCTGTGGTACTCCTCTCTGTGTGGTCTTTAAATGGATTACATAGATACATTTTGGAGCTTAACATTGTAATTACAAGTTTAATAAAGTAAAACAAATGTCAATCAGTTAAATAACAAGGTACTTCAAAATTGAAAATGATTTACAACATTTTAGCTTATTCTTAAAGATTATAAAACAATAAAGAAATATAAAACAATTATAATCAGTAATTTATCAGAAATGCACCTCTCAGTACTAACGTTATGAGGATCGCATTAAACACACAGAAGGAAAATAATGGTGGTGGTGAATAAAGATGAGTAAACTAGGGACGGAGAGTGAGATGCATAGGGTGGTCTGAGAGAGATTAGCATATACATTGGACTTGTAAGTAGGTTTCAACAGAACAGTCTTGGGGAAAGGCTTTTGTCTCTCAATTGCCTCTAGCTGTTTTAGAGATAAGTATTAATAAAATATATAGGAATGTAAGGCTGCAATGACAGCTTCCCAACAACGTCCCAAAACTCAAATGAAGTTCGGCACGAGACACTTTTAATCTAACGAATACAGAAATAAGCATGGAGTATAAAACATAAGGAATCATAATGATTGTCAAATTTCAGTGTCTCTTAAAGGAAACTGTGCCTAATTAAAATGAACTTAACAGAGACAATCTTCCATTATATTCCACCGTTGTTTCATTTCGTAAACTCAGTAGGAGACCGCAGTTAATTTCACAACCAGTGTAACAGTGAGATGCTTTTTCCAAAATATATCATAAGGAATTCTTATGTGTTTACAAGTTTAGTAACTTAAGTTTAAAGACTGTAGAAATCCGATAGAAACGTAGCTTAATTGAGTCGTGTGGCTGTTATTAGCAGAATTTTCAGCATCTGAATACATTTATATTTTTGTATCGTATTGATTATAGTACAAAATTTACAAAATTTACTCCAAAACAGGTGACGCACTGTAAAAGTAAAAGGATAGAATACATATGAATAGTGAACATCCACATTGTTGTGTCTGTTATGTCAATGTGTTTCTGAAGCATCCATGTTCAATAGAAGGACAATACAACGTAATGCGTTCTTTGAAATGTCATTGCAGCCGGATATTCCTATATATTGTTTTAATACTGATCTACAAAACAACACAGGGTGCTTGAGAGACAAAATCATTTCCCCAAGACTGTTCTTTTCAATTAAGCTAGACAAAATGAATAACTTCCTATAGGATGACATATTTCTATGACGACAGAAAGCGCCTTAAATTGGGGACGGGATTTACTTATATGTGCATCAAAAGGAAAGAGAAAAAAAATCATCATAACTACTAGGACAAGTTGTATTTTTCTATTCCCCAGCGTTGGCGCAATTTTGCCTTTCATGCGCCAATGCACACACCTTTGCATCATTGTACTAGGATGTGTGTGTTCTCCGAAGCATAGATTTTGTACTGGAGGGAACCGTTCTAGCACAAAAACTATCCTTAAAGACTTTTTCTACTTTATATGTGTGCTGTACAATGCAGCATACAAGCAAAGTTGGGAAAATAAGGAAAAATTAAAACATTTCTCTTCATTCTACCTTCCTCGCGGAGGCATAACGTTATGGTGAAAATCCCTTTCTGTGAATGTTAGTAGATAGGGATTTGCATCAAAACCATGGGTGCTTGCATGGGAATGCCAAAGTATCGCCCCTGAATGCCCCCTTGATGGAAAGTAGCACAAAGCATACCGCTACTTTGTGTACGCAAACCCAGCATAAAGCATTAGTTATCTTAAGTGTGGGTTTAGCCCTTTACTCTTCCTCCAAGCAGAACACCTAGAGCTGACTCCTCATAAATCTACATGTTTTGAGCACCTTTTCAGTGTTTTACTTAGTGAAGGGGCGTGCTGGTAAGTGTGGATAATTCGCCAAACTGCCCTGATGCAATTCAACCTTTGCACCTATTGTGATTACGGCAAGGTGTCTGCTGTCCAATACATCAAAGTGCACATGGAGCATAAGCAACCTGTTTAATAATGCACAAACAATGAGGAATCAGGTACAAACCATAAAATCAGACAATACAATATAAAAGCAAAATGAAGTAACAGGCACAGCAAACCAAGGAAGAGGCGTTAATGCTGAAGGCAGCGAGGGGGGCCCTGGAGCAAGGGCATACTCAATGGGGCCACACTGCAGCCTCCATTAAGGAGTTCCTGGGAGGAGCACTGGGAGGCGGGAAGCAGTGGCAAAAGCAACCAAGAAAAAGGCGCTAATGCTGAAGGAAGCAAGGGAGGAGCTGGCACAAGGGCCTGCTCCTGCTAGACATCATGTAGACACCTTTGCAGCATGGTACAAATGTGTATGCGTGCTCTAGGCATGCTGATTGTGCACCAATGCTAGGAACTAGAGCAGGAGGTCCATAATTTAGCAGATAGGGTAATGTCCTGCTCTCCCTCTCACATTCAAAGAAGAACTTTGCAAACCTGCCCCTTGAAATGTTGGTGCTGGCCCTGAAGTGAAAAGAATTTGAGCCAGTTTGAATTATTGACAGAGAGAGAAGGAGTCAGTTGACCAAAGAAGGAAGATAGGGTGGAGTCCAGAAGCTGCAGACTTTATGCAGGTAATTGACTTTGAACTGCCTTTTAATGTCTCAGTAGAGTGGTACCCCTTGGGCAGTTCTTACATTTAGAAAGTTATACACAGGCTCTCTCAGATGTATCCTGACTGAGGTCCGGGAAATAGCTACGCAGGGCTGTGAGTGCAAGACCAGTCTGTGTTGATGATTGCCCTTGCCCGTATTACATTGGAAATCAGTTGATTTTCATGTGAAAAAGTGCAGTTAAATGACCTTTTTCATTAAGCGTACTCACATGGTGCATCGTCTCCTTAATTATCTAAAGGGAGTAGAAGGTTCAGAAAGCATTTGGGAGTTCTCAGAAATAGACTGGTGATACACACCATACAGCTGTTATTCAGATGTTACATGCCAGAGAGACAACACAAAATGCATCGCTTGTTGACAGTGTCAGATAGTGAGGCCACGGTTTGTTTGGTTATGGTTTTTCCATGTGGCACACCTTTTTCCGTTTTGAATAGATATTAAGCACCAGTCATGACCCGTGCACGTAAGCGAGGTGGGGCGGGGCAGGGGCAGACAGGGATGGGGGTGGTGGTAGTGACAAATGACAGAATAGGGAAAATAAAATACATAAAACCACTTACCTAGAGCAAGGTAAGTGGTTTTATACAAGGTACTTAGATGTAGTGTTAGGTATTGCAAATCTATACCTGCTTACCCTTCGATATTTCATCCCTCAAAATTGTATCCATGATAGTAGTGTTCGACAATAAGGTGGACTAGGTGTTCAGGAGCCACACATTTCAAAATGTTTCTAATGATTCTACCTAATATCAATCATTCTGAACCCTTACAGTGAAATCTTTCTTCATATGGACATAATGAGGTTAGTGATAGAACCACATGCATAATGGTGTGGGCCTCAGTACATAGAGAGAAGCACAAATGGGGATGGGTTTGCTGGAGAGATTAGAGAGAAGAGAAAGAAGGAATGGGTTCAAGAAAATGATGAGACAGCAGGAGGGAGAAAAAAGTCATGAGAAAAAATGCAAGAGAGGGATAAAGGGCAAAGAGCTTCATATTGAGGGGAAAGAGAGAAGATTGAGAAAGACAACAGAAAACATGTATGAGAAAATATAAAACTGAACATAAAATATAGAGCAAGGATGGAAAATGTGTGTATGGAATTGAAGGTAAGAGGAAAAGCTAAAGAGAAAGTGAGAAGTTGGAAAAAGAGATTGAAAAGAAAATAGAGAGGAAGTACAGAAAGAGTGAGGGAAAATAAGAGAGAAGAGGAGAGAAATGGAGTAAAATAAGATGGAAAGGAATGTAAGAGGCAAGGCAGAGAGTAGGAGCGAGAGGAAGTGGACTAGGCAGATACAGAGAAAGGTGAGGCAATGGGTTAATGGGCCAGAGAGGCAGAAGGGACAGAATGTGAAATGGGCAGGATTAAATTGCATTAAAGTGCAAAGTGAGAGAAAGGGGAGACAAGCGGGAAAAAAGGTAATGCATGCAGTTAAGGTGTTGTTAAAGCATTTTTGATTTAGACCACTATTACTACTTTAATATGCTTTACACGTACAGTTTTGCAAAACTTTTAAAACAATGAGGTGGTAGATACATTTTGTAACAAAGTATTTAAAATTGCCGAAGTTGTTGGCAAATTTTTAAACAAACCTATGTTTGATCATGTTTTGACCGATGTTACTGACCTACTATGTTTTCAAAAAACTATTGTACTTATTTCCTAAATATATAACTGGGAAACAATTCTCCTACAAATTGGTCTTTAGAGTCCTATTAAAGTCTAAACAGGGTTGTTAGTGGCACAGTGCTTGTTGGGTGATCTCCCTAACTGATAATATTTTATTAAAAATTTGGCAGTTTGGATCTGTTGGATGTGAGTCCCTCGATCACTGTGCCACTGTGACCAAGCTACACCCAAGTGACGAGCCCTAATCAGGGTGAAACCGGTCTTGGGTTGCTTTTGTTCTGGTTCAAAGAGGACCTTGCTTGGAAGTTCAGTCTGGACTGCTCCTACTGGAGCAGTGTCAAGAATGATTTGCTTATGGGTGGGTCTAATCTGAGGTGGCATGGTGGGCAAAGGAACAATGGGATGCAATGCTACCCTGAGTGATAACCAGTGGTTAACCTTATTGCAAGCATCCTCCTATCATCTTTTGTGTCAGGTATGTCTACCCATATCCTGAACCAGCAGGAGCGGAGACAGCAATCCTGGTTTGATGCTGTCCCAATTGAACCAATAGTGAGTGTTTCTGTCTTTTTGGTCATGGTGGTGGGCCCTCACTAGCTCTGCCAGATCCTTGACGGAGCCCCAGCCAAACCAGGCAACACTACTGCAAGTGCAGCCTCCTCAGGCTGGTGATGACCTTAGTAGTTACAGCCCTGGATGTGCTGGGTTCAATGGGTAATTGCAGCCCCCACACTAGCTTATCACACAGGGTTGTGATGACCAGCACAGGCTTATTACAATACCTGCCAGTTGTGACAGTGCACAAGCCAATTCAGCCTCATCATTACAGCCCTGACCTGCCCTTGGCGGTTACAGGAGCGGGCACTGAGAGACCACAGTACCCCTAGATACTGCGGTCCAACCGATCACTCTCCTCAGTACACTATTCTGGACTTCTCACAAACAATGGGAATTTGCTCCCCCTAGTTCCTCCTGGGCAGACACTCTGCCTTACAGGGTGGCAGGCTTCTTCCATCTCTAAGAACACAGACAGGTTCTAGGCACTTTAAAAACGGTGTGCTTCTCAAGCAAGAAATTCAGACTTCAGGTGCTGTCCTCTCACCTTTGGGAGAATCAAATGGATGTCAAGCAGACTCAGCCAACCATTCAGATTCTGACATAAATCAATCTGTATTGCTTTGTTGTTCATCTTCATAACCTTTCTCAGTCCTGTGAACTTGGACCATGTTTTTTCTCCTTCTGGAGCTTTAATCCTGACTACATTTTCTACTGTACAACTATTCTATTCACAGCATCCCTCTTGTAAAATTAACATTTTGTTCGCCCCAATCTCGCTTCAGCCTTTTTCCACTCCATGCAACTAATTTTGAATTAGGCGCACATCCGCTCACCAGCTCGAACAGTATTTTACCAGGTCTCATATGAAGAGACAAATGGTATTCAACCTGTTGATTTGAACAACATTTTTGAAATCAGATAGTTACCTCTCAGTAACGGTATACTGTCCTTATTGCTTTTTCTTTAAATCTTTCAACCATATCCTTGATTTTAGGGTGATATAACCAGCTCAATTAAGCAATTCTTTAAAAATCTTTTAGCCTCCTTGTAGCACAACTGAACACCATTCTTCATCAATATAATCTTCCATCCTAAACCTCCTTATAAAAAATCCAGACATCTCCTGATAGCACCAGAGGATATGTCTCCTACCCAGACCATATAGCACAAAGGGCCATAGGGACCAGGAAATAAGGTGAGAGAGGCCCTTTGATAGCCTTTGAGAGGCCCCACAATATCTGTGGCTATCTCTCGCTAAGGACCACTCAGCAACTCTCTGCAAACCACAGGTGCTACCTGAGGTTTTCACAGCTTGTCACTTACTGAACATTCAACACAATTCCTCATGCACTTTTCCACATCATTGTCAATACTCAACCACCAGAAATCTTCCCTAATGATGTTCATTGTGACCACAACTTAATGTCCTTCAATAACTTGAATGATGATTCTGCCTCTAGTCTCGGACCAAGAGCCATGAACAGCCTTTTCTTTCTGAGCAGATGTCAATCTTTCGCCACCAGCATAACCATAACTATATAAAGATCTGTGTGTGCCCAAACATACTCTCCTCTACCAAACACAACCAAGGGTCATAGAGTGAAATACTCCATTGCCCAAACAGAGGACACGTCCTCCGAATATATAGACATGCCAATCGAGCCACCTTGAACCAGAACACAGGCATCCCAGGACTACTTTTGCTTTTGTTATGGGCTCAGCAGCCGGGTATAGCTTGGTTGCAGTGACAAAGAATGCATGAGACCCACGTCCCGGCATACCCGTCCCATTTAGGGCGACACACTACAGTATACAAAAAGTGATGGATGGAATGCTTGAAATAATCTCAGCCATTGGTAATCAGTCGGCCCGCATCACAGTCCATCATTATTCTGCACACCATGCCACCTCAGTTTAGACCCAGCCAGATGCAAATCAGTCTTGACCCTGCTCTAATGGGATAAATGCAACCCACACTGCCAAGCCAGGTCCTCCCTGAACCAGAACACATGCAACCCAGGACTGGGTTTTCCCAGACTATGGGCTCATCAGCCAGGTTTACTTTGGTTCCAGTGACACAGTGTGCACAGGACCCAAGTCCGGGCATGCCTATCCCACTTAGGGCGACATACTACAATATACAAAAAATGGTGGATGGAATGCTTGAATTATCCTCACTCACTGGTAATCACTCTGGGCCTCATATCAGACCATTATTATTTTGAACTTCATGCCACCTCAGTTTGGACCCAGCAACATGCAAATCAGTCTTGACCTTGCTGCACTTGGAACAGTCCAGCCTAAACTGCCAAGCCAGGTCCTTCCTCAACCGCAACACAAGCAACCCGGGACTGGTTTCAACAGCAGGGTATAGCCTGTTTCCAGTCACGCAGTGTGCCCGGGACCCACGTCTGGATATACCCATACCACTTGGAGCAACATACTACAGTTTACAAAAAGAGAGGGATGGAATGCTTGAACTAATCTGAGCCAATGATATGCACTCGGGCTGCATCCCTGTCCATCGTTATTTTGCACACCATGCCACGTCAGTTTGGACCCAGCTATATGCAAATCAGGCTTGACCCTGCTCCAATAGGAGCAGTCCAGCCAGATCTGCAAAGTCAGGTCCAAGTAATTACCAGTGGCTTCCCATCCATCACTTTTTAGTATACTTTGATGTGTCACCTGAAAATACTGTCAGCTGTGACAGACACATAGACCCTACATAATACCTTTCTTCCTTTGTACCGGATTACAGCATAAATGTAAATCTTCATATTAGCATGTCCACACTATCCCCCAGGTTTATTGTCTATGCTGCACAACTTCGCATTGTGGTAATTTCTTAAACACCTCCATGGCTATAATGCTGAACTTCAATATGACTAAAACATTGTTTCCACAGGAGTGCCCTCCACAAGTAACATATCAATAAGGGCGGGTGGAGCTGGCGTAGTGCCTGTATGCGGAGTTCCACGGAGTTTGGAAAAAACTCTGCTCCGCTCTGCTCCCTCCCCTCTCCCAAATTAATTTAAAATAAAAAAAGAAGGCACTTACCTGCGTGGCTGCCTCCTCCTCTGCCTGGCTGCTCTTCTTCCTTCTTCTTGCCGTCCTTCTTCTATGAAAAAAACTCCTACGTTGTACGTCTTGCACGTAAATGAAACAGCTGTGAATAAAAGGTACTGTGCCATTATGCAAATTAATGCTATACGGAGTAAAGAATGCTAAAGGCGGATGCAACCAGGTGACAAAAGCAGCATATAATGATAATTCAGTGCAAATTAAATTGAAATTCATCTGCTACGAAGCAGAGATTAACCAGGTGGTTGTGAAGAAACATTTCAGCACAAAGCCGACCAAAAAAATCATAACACCATCTGCTTTGATGAACTAGTAGAATACAAGGTTTATCTACATACCAAAACAATTAACGAACTATTTTGCCACAACCTGCTACTGAGTGACACCAGAAGAAGTGCCCCACCACCAAAGCAGCCTCATAGGGGCCAAGAACAAATCCCCAGATCAAGTAAAGAGCTCAAATGGAAAGTGCCTGAGAGACACCTAGGGGCCGATTCTGATCCTGGAGAAATATTCCCCGTACGAATCGTATCCGGATTTTTTTACGTACGAATCGTACAAGTCCCGTACAAACTGGCAAGTACGATTCGTATGTAAAAAACACCATACGAATCGCATTGGGAATATACCCCAACACGTCCTCGGGTCGGAAAAAGTGTCCGACACGTCCCTGGACGGTTTTACGTACGACTCGGTAAACCGACGTCCGAATGCGCAAGTACGATCCGTCCCGTCCGTCCGAATCCACAACCGTATGGTAAAAACACCGTACGGAGCGAACCTCCATAGCAACCATGGAGACGTCCAAACATGTGCCTGCATAAGCGCCGAACACCCCCCCATGTCCGCGCCGTACCCCCAGCCCCCCCCTTGTATGTCCGTGACGTACCCGCACCCCACCCGTGTATGTCCGGTGCAAACCCCCACCCACGTATGTCCGGTGCGAGCCCCCACCCCGTATGTCCGGTGCGAACCCCCCACCCCCGTATGTATGGTGTGAACCCCCACCCCCGTATGTATGGTGCGAACCCCCACGCCCGTATGTACGGTGCGAACCCCCACCCCTGTATGTACGGTGTGAACCCCCACCCTGTATGTATGGTGCGGACCCCCAGCGCTACGCGCTGGGGGTCCGCACTGTACATACGTGGGTGGGGGTCCGCACCGTACATACGGGGGTGGGGTGGGGGTCCGCACCGTACATACGGGGGTGGGGTGGGGGTCCACACCGTACATACGGGGTGACGGTCCGCACCGTACATACGGGGGTGGGGGTTCGCACCGGACATACACGGGTGGGGTGCGGGTACGTCACGGACATACAGGGGGGGCTGGGGGTACGGCGCGGAGATACGGGGGGGCTGGGGGGGTGTTCGGCACATGCCGGGCCCCCTTTTCCTCACGCTTCGTGGCGTACTTAGCTTTTCCGGCACTTTTTGTGTGCCGTAAAAATATAGCCGTCCGGAGTGCTGTCGGTACGAATCGTACTTGCTGGTACGTAAAAAGCTGCCTGACTCCGTCCGCATGTCGCGTACGCGCCGTCCCGGATCACATTTGTATGTGTTTTTGTGTCAGTCGGTGTTTTGTACGAATCGTACGGAAATGGTGTTTCCATACGAATCGTACTTGCATGTTTGTATGGTGTTTTTACCGGGTACGAGTCGGACGGAGAAAACGCTCTGACCGACGGTTCGTACCCGGTTTCTCCAGGATCGGAATCGGCCCCTTACTGTCCACCAATGTATATACGGGTGCTGCATTCTTAAAACCACCAACTGTAATTGATACTGCCAAAAACACAATATTGGCAATAAATGGACTGCATAAATAGAGACTTGACAAAAAGATGATAAAGTATCGGAGGAACATAGCTGGTAAAGGAGTAAAACAAGCCATGAAAAAGATATCACAAAAGTGAAGTGACATACAAACAAATTAAAACAGCCTTGAATGTCAAATTTAATCCAGTGTCCAATGTGGATTATGAAAGATACATATTCAGTCAAGAATGCCAGAGACCAGGTGGAACCATCGATTAATTTGTTGAGAGCCTGGATTCTCTTGTGAAGCAATGTAGATTTAATGAGTTTAACTATGAGGAAGTTAGATGAATGTC
The DNA here is from genome assembly GCF_964204655.1 of Triturus cristatus. NCBI lineage: Eukaryota > Metazoa > Chordata > Amphibia > Caudata > Salamandridae > Triturus > Triturus cristatus. The sequence continues at coordinate 566,595,850 of NC_140582.1, read as the reverse complement.
TGTCAGATTACTTTAGACAACGAATGCTGAAGGAAACTATGAGCTTAGAAGAAGTCCTCAAGGCTGCGCGCACTGAAGAGCATGCTGATCATTGAGTGACTGACATGGAAGCCTTAGGTGCCCAAAGTGCATCAGTCATGAGCATGAAAAGTAAGCCACGGTAAAAGGCTGAGTGACACAAGGCGATGTCGCCACAGAAAAAGAGAAGGTTTTTCAGCATGGATTGTCATTTCCACACAAAGGTAAATGACCCACCATTGGACAAACATGCCTCTGCTGTGGTAAAGCGAACCATTTCGTGATGACTTGCTGGGCAAAGAGGTTAGTGCAACACAGCGTGAAGACAAAATGTCTGACTGAACGCTACCTCAACGACATTCGACGTGCACCCACAAGGTCCAGTGGTCACATCAACTGAGGGATATCGACACCAAAGTCGATCATCATTTCAATAATGGACAAAAAGTTCCTCAGTCTCAGTTTCCAGTGTAAGTGACAAAAATAATTGTGTACTGTTGATGTTTACCTCAGAAAGGCATGCACATGTGGGACCGGTCAAATGTGAGAAAAAACTCAAAGTGAATTAAAATCGAAATGAAGAACACCAAACACATTCAAGCATTATCTGAAGATCACTCTAAGTAAATAGGTGATTGATACCATTTATAATTGACAGTGGAGCGTTGATAAATATCATGCCAGGGGAGAAGTATCAAGAACTGTCTCTGTAGTAGTGCCTAAAAGAGGCAATGAAGGAGCTGTACGCACATGCGTTGATGTGCGTCATTGAGAGAAAGGGACATCCTGTCCGCACATTGCTGATATGATAACTAAACTGAATGGTACAAATTACTTCTCTCGACTCGACTCAAATAAAGGTTGTCACCAATCAGAGCTTGAAGAAAAATCCAGGTACATTACAAACTTTTCTATGCATATTGGTTTGTTTTGCTATAAGCGATTGAGTGTTGGTGTACCCTCTGCTGTAGAGCTTTTCCAGGATGTCATTCAACGTATGATACAGCCTGTAGAAAATGCATTTAACTATAGTGATGACATATTAGTTTTCTGAGCCACACTGTAGGAATATGACATGGCTCCCATGCAAGTATGCCGTTTGTTGACCAGTGCAGGCTTAACTCTGATTGCTGAGAAATGTAAATTCCAAATGAAAAACGTGAAATTCTTTGTCCATGTCTTTTCTCATGTGGGTATGAAACCTGATCCAGCAAAAGTGCAAGCATTATCTACTGAAATCCCCCACAAGTAAGTCAGTCAGTAAGTAAGTAAGTAAATGTATTATTGCATGGTTAATCAAAACCATTGCAAACAGTACACAAATGTATTAAAACATCATTACCATCCAATGTAATATCAGTTAAAAAACAAGGTGCCTCAAATTGTACAAACAAATAGAATACATGTTGGCACGTAGTCACCGTTAAAATATTTCCAGCTCCTAAGCAGGGTGAATTCATTAGCCGGAGTATGCCAAGACGCAAGAGTAAATGTGCAAAATCATCAGATAGACAACAAATTAATATATCGAGAACTTAAGTCCATAGAGAGAGCAGGCTTCCGGTGCCTGCCAGTCCCCTGTCTGAAGTGAATGCATTGGTAAAGTTACACAACATTACTATGCAGTGTGATATCAGTTAAAAAACGAGATACAGCATTTTATACAACCAAATAAAATAAATGCTGTGGCGCGATCAATGTTAAAATACTTGCTGGCTCCCAGGCAGGATAAGGACCGTAGCCAGAATGAGCCAAGCTGCAGAAGTGAATATGCAAAGTCATCAGATAGGAATAAGTGCGTAGGGGAAGTAGGTAGTTCTCAGTTGAAGACCTTTGTGATGTTTGATGGTATTCAGTAGATTCGATGCAGCTCCCTCCTTCCACAGTTCCTGGAGTCAGAACAGATTTTACAGAGCATCGGAGGCGTTCTGAAACTGTTGTTTCCTTTTTGCACTCGTGCCTTGATCCTCCTGCTCTTCCTCAAGTTTGATTTTAGCTATCAGTTTCCTTTCTACCTTGTTTAGAGATCTCACGAGGTGACAGTTTAGCTGCAAATCTTATAGGGCAAAGCATGCCATGAATGCCTGTCTGCATGATCAAATTCCTCTTTGGTTGAAAAGGGGGCGTAGCATTAGTCTTCACTTGTCCAGTAGTTCTTTGCAGATGCATAGTAAGTGCAGCAGATCTTCTATCCCTACTCTACACAACTGACAGCTGGTCCTGGCCGGGTGACGCCTCCAGGGTGGGAAATGGAATAGCGGTGGCAATACCCCGAAGTGCTAGCATTAAGTACTTCTCTGTGTCTGCTTTAGGGGACCCTGTGTGGAGGTAGTGTTGCTATGATGTTATGGCATAACTATGTAGTAAGAACTAGCTGTGTGCTCTGGCTACCAGGGCTGCCTTATCCTCCATTAATGAGATCTGTTTGGTGGTTTTATTTACCAGGTCATGATAGCTTGCATGGGTTGCAGACGTTTCCCACAATCCCTTTTTTTTTCTATTGACTTATTGAGGTAGGCTCTTGTGGGGAGTTATCCCTGGTTGTGAGATCTATCCAGAGATGGGCATTCAAGGTGTTTGGTTATACACTCTTTATCTTATGCCAGCAGTTAATGTATGCACCCCTTCTTGTGAGTGTTTACTTCTGCAAGCCGAATTCTCGCTGTATCTGCACTGGTGAAGTGTACTTGAGGAGTCTGAAGATCATTCTATATGTGCCTGCCATTATTCCATCCAGATTGGACGTGTCTCTGCCCCGCATCAGCACACTCCCATAGGTTATTGTTGGTAAGAGCTTTGCCTGAATCACCAGGAATTGTAATGTAAAGCTGGAGCTAACCCCTGTTTTCTTCAGATTTTTAGTGCAAGAGTTAGAACGCTGCCCCTCTTCCTCAGGGCTTCTTTCTGGGGAATGAATGATCCTTTGCTGTCTATTATTACTCCCAGATACTTATATTCTTCTACTGTCTCAAGAGATCAGTTAGCCAGATACCAGAGTGTGTTCCTTTTTCTTGCTTGATTTAGTGCCAGAGTTTTAGATTGATATAAATTGATCTTCAGGCCATTCTCGGCAGAATTTGTGTAACAACAATCAAGTGGTGGAGCCCAGCTGGAGTGCCACTTATTAGTACCAAGTCATCAGCGTAAAAATGTTTTGATAGTACCAACCCTCCTAGCTGTGGTGCATAGGAATTGCAGCAGTTCAGCATGGTGTAAGGTCCGCCATAAAACGATTGAATAAAGTTGGGGCTAGGACACCCACCTGCTTCAGACCTTTGGAAATTGGAATGAGTCTAGAGAGGTGCGTACCTGATCCCAGTTTCACTTGTACTAAAGTGTCTGTGTGCAACAGGGCCAGCTGTTTCAATTGTGCAGGTGGGAATTTCCAGTTGTTTACTTTGCACCACCATTCATCCCAATCTATATGGTCAAATGCAGACCGATAATTGTTGAAGCAAAAGTACAGGGGTAACTTAGCCCCCTTTGTGGCGTCAACTAATAAGGAAAGGGCCAGACTGTTGGTAATGGTGCTCATATATTTTCATAATCTAGTCTGGTTTAGAGGGATGATTGAATTGCTTGTAGCCCAGGATGTTAGCTCCTCTAAGATGACCCTGGCAAAGTATTTGGCCTCATTGTCAATAAGAGCTACAAATATATAGTATTTTGCACTGGACTTGTCCTTGAGTATGTAGATAGGTGAGATAATTGACCTGTTCCAAGAGGCCAGGATTTTTCTCGTCATTAGAATTTGCTCAAACACCGGCACTAAGCTCTTTGCCCAATAAGATGGTTCCAGTTTAAACAAGGTAGGTGGCATGCCATTTGGACCTGGGGCCCCCTCTCATCTTCCTTTTGATATCTGCCTCATGATTTGCTTCGTTGAAAGTGCGATCTTTGTCGATTGAAAGTACCAGTGCAGCTGCTGTTCACATGTTACTTGGTCTGCTCTCACTTCAATGTTCTGTTCAGTGCATTTGATGGTTTGTGGCTGAAACTCCACTGAGGCTTGTGGTGGAATTCCTGCCTCTGCTAGATGATTGAAGTGCTCAAACAAGAACTTGGCCCAGGCCTCCTCAGTTAGATGAGGGCTGACCCCACAGTAGGTGGGGTGTTGGAGCATGTTTATTGTGCTCCAAAAACATGTGCTGTCATTATTTTTCACATCAAAAAACAGCTTGGCCCAGAGGGATTTGTCTTCTTGCCTTTTTAAGGTACAGTTTAGTTTTCTTCGGCCTGCTTTTAGTTGTCTCATCTCTTGTTGAAAACTGCTATCTGATGGATGCCACCAAAGCTTTCTTAATATCATATATATTGTTTTCTTAAAAGCCCTTATTTGCTCCTGCTGTGTGAGGATGTACCCCCACTGCCAAACCCCTTCCTGAGTCATATTCCTGGGCTTTACTGGAGTGACATGTGTCCCCCAATTACTTCATAAAGCCTTCCGATCTAGCCATGGAATTAATAATTGTTTTTCGTTGATGATGTTGATACACTGATCTCTGACCTGCGTTTCAGTGCGGACAAAGGCATAGTCATCAATGACCTTATTTTCTATTCCAAAAGAACCCCCTCTTGGCGCAATACATTTGCGCACCTCCTCAGTGTACGCACAGCCAGGAATATTCCCTACGGCACTAAGCTCACAATAGCACCCTCCGAAACCATGCGAGCTGACCTCACCATCACCCTCTACAAAAGCAGCATCGTACTGATCCAAGCCTCAACCAAAAACCTCAATAAATATGCGGACCTTTTTACCCTCCTCAGAAACCATGTGCAAAACACTAGCAGGGCGACCAACACCCGCCTCGACGATCCTCCGACCAGCCTGCCCTGTGGGACTAACCTCCCTCAAACCACCTCCCTAAGGGTTTACAACTCAGCTCCTCCTAACCCCTCTAGGTCATCTCCCGGCCCTGCCAACACAACCGCCCCAAGACTTTTAGACCCCTCCCCTCTATCTCCCCATACTGTCCCTGAGGGTTGCAACACTGTTCATCCTAACTCCTCTAGCTCGTCGCCAGGCCTGGCTAACGCAATCGGCCCGAGACCCTTGGTCTCCTCCCCACTAGCTCACCACTCTCACTCTGACACTGCTACACCTCCAATGATCTATGATACAGGTCAAGCTAGCCCTGCTAGCCCACAAACCACCCCTCCCATTGCTCCTAACACAGTCCATCCTAACCCTTCAAGCACGTCTCCCGGCCTTGCCAACAGAACCGGCCCTGGACCTCTGGTCCCCTCCCCACTAACTCCCCACCCTGACCGTGAGAATGAGATGCCCACAAAATCCTATGACTCAGGTTAAGCTTGCCCTTCATTCCTATCCTGTAGGCATGACAATAGAACTGCCACTAAACCTCTGCCCCCTGTGCTTTAGCGCCTCCATCTTATATGGATATCGATACACTGCACTCCAAAGCTGCCAAAATATTTCAGAGCATCCATGTCTTCCTTCTTAATCTAATGAACCTCCTTCACCTCACCGAATTCTCCCTCGCTAGCCACAAGCCCCTGCTGAACCCCACCCCCTCTCTTATCACAGAGCTCCCCAAACACCCACTACCTCTATCCTTGAGACACCTTCGCCCTCGCAAGCATCCTTGCCACCTTTCAGAGAAGGAAACCCTAGCGCTCGACCTCTCCTACAACTCTACTCTCGTCACACCAAATCAACTAGACCTCTCTGAAAAGGAAATCCTTTCCATCCTACAGGACTACAACGCAGCCCCAGTTACACCCTGCCCATCAGACGTGAGTGCCAAACATACCATCTGCACGGTTGCTATCAATCCCTGCAGACCAGCTACCCTCCGTAACAGAAGGGTGATTAAAAGCAATCTAGCACCTATATACCTGTCCGCCCCGACGCTCCCTCCGACCCATCTCTGACTGGTCTCTTAATTAACTGCCGATCGGCAGTAAAGCACGCCACCGATATTGCTGCTCTCATCTTGAACAAAAATCTCGACTTAGAAATTCTAACAGAATCATGGCTAAACGACTTCTCATCCCCATGCCTAGACCTCTTAGTCCCTCCCAACTATAATATTGCATGGCTGGACAGGCAACATATCAAGAAAGGAGGTGGCATCGCCTGCATCTATCGCTCTAACCTTCTTGTCACAGAACTTCTGGCGGATACCACACCCTCTCCATTTGCAGTAACTCCACCCAACTGTGCAACCTGCACATCTTTTACCACCCCAAGGCATGAATGACTCCTTCACTGACCCCCTCATGGAAATTCTCAGCAAAGAGTTCCTCCAACGCTAAAGACGTTTTCATTGGCGATTTCAACCTGCACTGGAACCATCCCAAGGATCCTCATGTCAACGTCATTAAAGACCTCCTGGCCGACCAAGCCCTGACCCAATCTTGCTCACTCCCAACTCACTCGAAAGGGGCCACTCTTGACTGGATCATCTCTAAGGAATCAACAGTCAAGCTCATCTACATAGATCCCTGTGACTGGTCTGACCAACACGCCATTGCTTTCCTATTAACTGACACCCACAAGACAAGGGCACCGCAGCCGGTGATTCCTAAACGCTGGGTTAGAGACACCAAGAACCTGGACCACAAAAAACTGGAGGCTCAGTGCAAATCTGACCTCCCCCCTCGCATGTCACAACGGTCAGTGACCTCAACGATCACTACTCTGTGACTATATCGAACATTCTGGATAACCAAGCCCCTTTAAAACTAAAAAGAACCCAAGTCAAAGAACCCCTGGTTTACTGGATCCCTCAACAATGAGAGGAGATACCTCCGGCAATCCAAAAGAATCTGGAGACAGCACCCCTCTGCCGCCCACCTAAAACTTCTCCGCCAGGCCAGAAATACATACAATAGGAACATCCTCAACTCAAAAAAAAATTCTTCAGATCAGAACTGGGGAACAACCAGAACAGACCCCGCAAACTCTTCAAACTGGTCAAACACCAATCCCCCAAACTGGCCAAAACATCGAAAGAAAACCCCAAGTCTCTAATATCATCGAAGGAATTCTCCTCGTTTTTTGTGGACAAAATCAAAGCCTTAGGTAACGAACTTAGTTCCGTCTCATACTCTCTACTTCCTCTTGACTTGCCTCCTCCTTCCACGCCGCCCCAACAGGCTTCACCTAAGAATCAAGCACACTGGGCCGACTTCACACTCTACGAAGAAGACTCCATCTCCAAAATCCTATCTACCTTAAACCCGAACAACCACTTCAACGATCCGCTCCCCTCCAACTGCCTAGCTGCCACCGCTCAATCCATTATTCCTAGCTGGACTACAATAATTAACGCCTCTCTCTGGCAGGGATCGATTCCTGACTCTCTGAAAGATGGCCAAGTCATCCCCATATTGAAAAAGCCGTCGCTGGATCCAGCCTCCCCCGACAACTTCAGAATTATTTCCAACATCCCTCTCTTAGCTAAAGTGTTGGAGAAGTGTGTGCAACTGCAGCTAAGTCAACACATCAACAACTTCCACCTACTCGATGACTTCCAATACGGATTCAGACCGGGACACAGCACTGAAACCACCATGCTCCACATCGTCGATGATGCCCTCCAAGCCCTTGACCAAGGCAAAACGTGTCTCCTAATCCTCCTACATCTATCCTCGGCTTTTGACACGGTCAACCATGGAAAGTTACTCGAGCGCCTCAAAATCAGGATGGGATTAGATGGCTCTGTCCTAAAATGGTTTAGATCCTTCCTCCAAAACTGATCTCAGAGATTCCTAATCAACAGCAACCTGTCCGCTCCCTCTCCAGTCACGGTTGGAGTCCCTCAAGGATCAACGCTGTCCCCCACCCTCTTCAACCTTTACTTATAACCGCTTGCTGAAGTCCTACGCACTGCAAATATCTCCTACCAAATGTACGCTGATGACACTCAGATCTGTATCAAAATGTCATCCCTCGAGGAGATTCTCTCCCTGAATGAGACCCTGAAGCTGACCGTTCAATGGCTTGCCTCCTATCAACTCAAACTGAATGCAAAGAAAACAGAATTTCTTCTAATTTCCCCTCCTAAAACCGACCCTGAGATTCAGATATGGATTAAGGCCATCACAGCCTTAAATTGCCCACAGACCATTGTAGACTTGGCCAAATCACTGGGAATAAACCTGGACTGCAATTTGAACATGCGGAACCACATCAACTCGATGGCCAAATCAGCCAGATTCCACCTGAGCTACCTATGGAAACTGAAACCCTTCCTTGAAGCTCCCGACCTAAAAATGGCAGTCCAAGCACTAGTCATCTCTAGGCTGGAATATGGCTGTTCTACCCTCTCGGGTTTACCCAAGATCTCCCTGGCACCCTTAAAAGTTTGCCTCAATGCGGCCGCCAAACTTCTTACCGGCACAAGGAAATTCGACCACATTTTTCCACACCTAAAGTGCTGAATTGGGTTCCTCTCGAGGCCAGAATACGACTTAAGCTGGCATGTATCACAGATAAGGCGTTACACTCAAACTCCCCTGCATATCTTGCACAGAAACGTGTGGTATCTGGAGGAATCAGAAACTCACGATCTGCCAGAGACCTCCTACTTCAGCCGGCACGCTTTCGGGAAAAAAAAAAAGTACAATCGGGCTTTCGCTGGGGCCGCACCACGAATATGGAACTCTCTCCCACCCGCCATCAGAAGAATCCCCTCTCTTGCACGCTTCAAAAAGGAGGCCAAATCCTTCCTTATGGGTAAATTCCTCACTTAAACTTGACCTTCAACCGCCACAGATACCCTGATCAACTCACGGCTTTTGCCTCCCTCTGAAGACCTACTCACCCCACCATGTAACTTGGGACCTTGTCTTGAGTAACTGTAATGTAATCTGTACATTGTTATCCCTCCATCCCTTATGAACCCGGCACCCCGCCCCCTCCCTATTGATGGTATACTCTTATTATTTCATGCCTTTTGTACAACTCTGTGACTCTGTAAAGCGCTCTGATACCCTAACGGGTCAAGCTCGTGCTCTATAAACCACAAAAGTAAAATAAATAATAAAATAAATGACGGTGTAGAAAAACCTTCTGCGATTCCAACATGTTGTTTAAGGCAGAGGGGTTATATTTTATTCTTTTGTTGTTCACTGTGTAAATACGGCTAGGCGCTTCCACTGGATGACAAAGGGGAGAGTACTCGCTTTGAGCGTTACTTCTTGTGGGAGATGGCCACTTAAATCTTTTTCTCCCAAGTGATATGGGGAGATTTGAGGGGAAGAGGGCGAGTAACAAACGTGCAATCTATTGTTGAGCTAACTGTCGCTGTATGAAATGTTGCTGCTGGTGGGCAATCTTCAAGGAACCGTCCATTTAAAGCCTGGAAGCCGAGATACTCAAGCTTGCTCAGGAGCCTCTTGGTAGTTTTATTTTGCCCACCCATTTTGTTATCTACCTGAGGGGGGATGTTCCATTGCGACGATTTGGCAGTTAAAAGTTCGTCATTCTCTTTTGAACCCAATAGATGCAGGTTGAAATCTCCTGTTAATATAACGTTTGTAGTCTGCTCCTCTTCTAAGAGCCTTGTTATTTTGTTTACCAGCAGAATTGCCCCCTTAACCCTTCTGTAGAAAGCAGCTATGCGTTTATTATCACCAACTTCAGGTCTTGATTCACACATCTGATTGTTACTCTGATAGCATTTAGTGCATTTGCTGTCGGACACTTTACAAACAGCTCTTTAACAGTGGCAATACTTGAGATGACTGTGTGCGGCTCCTTTGGCATGATGATCATTCGTATAGCTCTGTATTTGAAATGGATGTTCAAGTTAACTTTCCTGTAGGAATATTATGTCAAATTATTGTAGGTAAAGTAGAAACTGAACGTCTGATTTTGTTTGCCCAGGCATTAATATTCCAGGAGCCTAAGCGAAAAGATTTTGGCTTTGTTTGCCGGCAGTCATTGTTTGCAAGGTTTGTCAATAATTTCTCCTGCCGCCCTTTATTGTGCGTGCTAGCCAGGACCTATCTTGAAGTGATGCGTCTCTGATTCAGAAGGTTGTGTCCTGCTGTGATCTTGATTTTCACCTACCAGGAGGGGATGCAATCCTAACGCACATTAGCACTGAATAGGGAGCTATAGGGCTTAATGGCTCTATCATTGATTGACTCAAGGCTAGCAAAGTAAGGGGATTGCCTGGTTTGTAATAAGCTGATATTTGTATCCACCATTGTCTAAGTTGTGCTTGTTCATTCAAAATCTTCGTGGCTATCTCGGGTGATGCCCATGAGGATTTTTTCGCTTCATTGTTTAATGGGTTGCCAACTTGTATGAACTCAACAGAGAAAAGATCAATTGTTCTTAAGTCCTTTAGACTATTAATAGATGTTAATAGGTCAGTATGTTCCCTCTTTGTAGATGTCTTGTCTCCCCTTTGACTTGTATTTGGGTAGAAAAGTTGTATTTCTTGTTTCTGCCTGAACATAAGGTGGGTCAGATTGACTTTCTTGACAGTGCTGCAACTGAGCTTGTGGCGGGGATCACTCTCCTTTATTAGACTCCTTGTTTACTGCAATAGGTGGGTTTACTAAGCCTGTGCATGTTGAGTCTGGCAGTGTGTCCCCTACTTGTGGCAGATTTATTGAGTCGCTAAGGTTCCTGGAATTGCTAAACTGTGAGGTGTCGCGTTTACGGTGATGAGGCCAGGAGGAGCTGTTTTTGCGTACACTTGCTCCAGGTCCTGGCCCCGGCATGGTTTGCTTTGTTGTCGGGTCAGGCTCGACACCTGCAACATTTTGCTGGGCACTGATCAAGGTGATGTTATCATAGGTTACTACTCTGTTTGTGTTACTGTGAGTGCTCCAATGATGTTGTAATGCAGACACAGTGGATCAAGTATATGCTTCCTCCAGCCTCAAGGATGGACCCTTCATAATTTCAATTATTTACTCTTCCAAAAGGGTTGGGGCAGGGCTGCTCCTCCCAGACATTTAGGCTAAGTGGCCCTTTGTGGATGTTGTGGGCTGGCTGTCTGCAACTGGAGTGCCTTGTGAGTCGGAAGCCGATTCTCAATGACCCATCTCAGTTTGTCTTGCCACTGCTCTAAATAAAGGGTAGTCTCTTATCTTGTTTTGGGCAGCATTATTTTTGGGGTCAAAGCCTGTGTCCAAATTGAGGGCTCACTTCAGGGTGGCTGCTGACTGCTCCAGTGTGGGGAAAATTAGTGATGTTCTTGGGGCCCTACAGATGTTTAAGTTTAATTTGGGCTGCTCTTATCCACAGTACTAGCTTCTCTAGATGCTCCAATGATGTTAAAGGTTGGATTAATGCAGTGCTCATCTGCAATTGTTGATGGATCAGGGTTTTGGAAGCCTTGTGGCTTTGAGTGGGCTGTGATGGCCCGGGTTGAGAAGACCTGTTGCCGACCTCGCCGACCTCGCTGGGAGCTGCGCTGACACCCACCGACCATGCACACATTCTGGGGTTCATCCTGGACTCATCTCTTTCAATGACCCAGCAAGTCAATGCTCTCTCCTCCGCCTACTTTAACACCCTCCGCATGCTTTGCATCCCCCACCACAGCCACATCACAGTCCACCTGAGGGACCTGCACTGGCTCCCCAACAAGAGGATCACCTTCAAGCTCCTCACCCACACTCACAAAGCACTCCACAATGCCAGACCAGCTTACATCAACAACCGACTCACCTTCTACACTCCCACCAGCCAGCTTTGCTCCACTGACCATGCCCTCGCCACCGTTCCACACATCCACCGAATGACAACCGGCAGCAGATCCTTCTCCCACCTCGCCGCCAAGACATGGAACCCCCTCCCCATTCACCTGCGACAGACCTTCAGGATAATTCTCAAGACCTGGTTGTTCGAACAGTAGCAGCTTCCCCCCCCACAGTGCCTTGAGACCCTCAAGGGTGAGCAGTGCGCTCTACAAATAATTGATTGATTGATTGATTGACCTGTTGGAGCTTCGAAAGTTGTTTGAAGTCAGTGAGTAGATCAGTGGGTATTGTGAGGAGAGACAATAATTTGCATATAGGCGTACTGAAAGAGCAGTTGAATTGTACCAATGCGGTTGAGCTCCCCTACCATTCCATCAATGCCTGCAACAAATACAGTCGAGGTGTTAAGGAGTGAAAGCTGAATGTCCATTTTGTTTGTGTCTTATTGTAGTGTCTCTACAGACAGCTCCTCTGTGTTCGGAAGAGATACCCAGACACTGTCTTAGGGCAATATTATTCTCCACTTGACTCCACTTCTGGACCTTGGGGGCTGGACACCAAAGGTGGTTTCCAGAGAGGATCATCCAGATATAATGCTAGCATTTCCTCTCATTTTGGGTTCGGAGGTACAAAAGTGGCCCTCGACCCTCTTCTCTCTCCTAATCTTCGGCACCCAGATTACTTATGTCACAGGAAAGTTGAAAATAGTTCTGGTTGTTGGCAGAATTGGCTGATCTTGTGGACCTCTGTCAGTCCACCTGGGCTTGGGATTTGTTACACAGTGGTGTGTGGGGCTCCACAGAAGTTCTTTGTTCACTTCGGATGGTTCCCCTAAGCTCACTTTTTGGATCAGGGGTGCTATTGTGCAGGCACTCAGGCAAAGCTAGAAGGGGCAGGAAGTGGCATGTGCAAATATCACCTAGTACATGGCCTCAGTCTGGGTTAGTGGGCCCTTCTTTCAAGGCAAAAGGCACAGCCTGCATGTTCCAGGTAGGGTCTTGATTTGGGCACATGGAGCAGACCCCCGTCTGCGGGGGCCCCACCCAAAATGAATCAGTTTAAGCCTCTTCGAGAAATGTTCAAGAAGACAGGCCGGGGGCCCTTCCAGGATGACTAATGGGCAACTCAGGTTGCAAAGGGGACTGCAGCCCCATGAGCCCTTTGTTGCTAGAGAATAGGGTCGAGAAGCTGAACTTGGTAGACATTTTTGGTTAATGAGTACAGGGAAAATACTTGGCAGGGATGGTGACCATGTTAGAGTTGAGGTCCCCAGCTAGATTACTTTCAGGCTTTTTCTCAGGGCCCTGACTGGTGACAGTTACAAGTGGGTCAGTTGTGAATTGTAATTTGGAGTTATTTTCCTGCCCAGGCAAACGGTTATGTCTGCTGCATCTTTTCCTTGAGGACACTGTGGGAAGTAGTTCCCTAACTCTCCCGGACCTCATGAGATGAGACCAATGTCTTGTACAGGTATGGACCTCCTTAGGCACTGCCATGCCCCTCTCATGTTGGTTTCCCTGCTGTAGCAGGGAGGGAGGCATGAGCACGCTGAGGGCACTGCAAGAAATTGGATTAGAATTTGCTAGGGGTCTATTGTTTGCCCGTGAGGCTTGAGTGCTTTAGACAGGAGGGTTTAACAGTACACTGTACCTTTTCTAATGCTAGTTGTCCCAACGGCTTGTCTTTGGTGGGCTTCTGTGCTCTCCCTATAGGGCAGTTTGGTTCGGTATGTCGTCAACCTCTGGTGATATCAGGTAGAATCGTGAAGCACCGGCCCATCTAACAGTAAAGCAGATGATTGAGGTGCCAGAGCCCACGTGTTTGGCCAACCACACCTGACCCTAGGTCGGGCTGCTTCAGCTTACCAGGCTCGACCAATATGCAGCAGCGCCTAGACCTGCTGCTGCCTCACTGGAGTCGTTGGAGTTGCTGGTGTCCTGCAAGATGCCTTCAGTAGTCCGCTGGGGTAGCCTACCCCTCTTTTATCAAGCAATTGACAAGCTTTGAGTGAGCCTATAACTCAAGGGCTCAATACGCCAGATTGTGTTGAGTGCCAAAGATTACGTCTGCTGTGTGCACTCACTGCTCTGTGTGCTCTCTGCTTCCTCTCCTATTGTTTGTCCATGCATGGGGCGAGTAGGAACAAGGGGCCAGGTGGAGCCAATCAGCCCCCTCAGGAGACCTGAGAAAGATGACGACGGTTAACAAGGCTTGTGCAGGGCTTATGCAGTCTTTGTGCCTGCTCCCTGCTTACCCGCTCTTGTCTTTGACCCTGAGGTGCTGGTGAAACCAGAGAAAACCAGAGAGCTGTGAGCCACCTCCTTGCAAAGTTTTAAGTAACGATAAGCACCAAGCCGGCTCATCTAGTCCTCCAAAACCGACTGGCTCCCAAACCCCTTCTGGGTGGCTGCGAAGTGACTCAAGCCCTCAAGTAACCCTCAGGGAGGCTGGCTTGTGAATACTTCCATGTTTTCTTGTACAGAAAGCCTTTCACTTTAGTGACTGATCATCAAGCACTGTTGACGATATTTGACAATTGAGGAATAGCTGCCAACAAGAGAGCTCGCCATGAGCAAGTCTGGTTTCCGAATCGCAACAAAATGGTTGAAAAATAATTAAAGACGTCACATATGCAACTGTCTTTCCTCTCAAGTCATTCAGCACCCCTTGAACATCTCAGACTTGCCACATCATGCTTGGGAGAGAATTGCTAATCATTTCTTTGGTCCTCTTGCGAATTAACATCATCTTCTATTCATTGTCGATGAATACTCCAGTTTCCCATTGGTGGAAGACCTTTAATCCACTACACATGAAAAGGTCATTCGAAAACTGGATGGCATCTTTGTGACATTGACTGTACCTGCAATATTAAAGTATGACAACTGCCCACATTTCAACATCGAGGATTTAAAGTCTTTCTAAACCACCTCAATATAAAGCAACACAAAAGCACTCCTCTTTGGCCCCAGTCTAATGGCCTGGCAGAACGGTTTATGAGTACTCTAAAGATAGCTCTTGAGTATGCTGCATTGGAGAAACTCAACCTCAAAGCTGTTTTAAACACTACTCTTTCAGCTTACCATTTCATCCCTCATTCACTGATAGGGGAACGCCCTGCTACACTAATGTTTGGAAGAGCCATGAAGGACAAGCTGCCCCAATGGACCACCTTCAGTTCCAACAATGAGGATAACATTCACACTATGGACTTTGGTCGCAAACAAAGATGAAAATATATTCTGGCTGACGACATCATGAAAAGGACATCACTTTTAAGAGGAGATTGAGTGCTAGTTAGACAATACAGGAGAAGGAAATCTAATTCTCTTTTTGAGGTGGAGCCCTTTACTATCCCCAACACCAAAGGACACATGGTGACTGCCCAGATTTCTGGGAAGTCTCTTACGAGAGATTCCTTTCATTTTCGACATGTGGTCCATCACTAACCAAACATCAATGTCAGTGGAAATAAAGACATGTAAAACTACTCTACATGTGTGGCGTACTTATTGGCGAGTGCATAGGCTTGCAGGATCCTATGATGCACACCTGAACCGCAAAGTTTGTTTGTGTTTCACTGGCTCTAGCTGTGAGACCAGGTTGACATTCCAAGTTTGCCTTCCCTCAATAATCAGGCACAGTCAATTTAAACAAAAAGTCACCTGTAGTGGCCACTTACAAACAAAACCGAAATGCAGTGAATGATGGCTTGCTCCTAGTCTTTGTCATCAGTCTCATAGCAAGACATACAAATACATACAGCAGGCATCAGTTCAAACATGTCCCAAAACAACTGACGAGGTGTGGTTGACTCAATTTCCCAGGCATCGGTTTGAGATGTTCTCTTGTCCTTCCCATCTCATTCAACACATGGGAAGTGAAAAGTCCAGATTGAAGCCTCTATTTAACACCAGGCATAGTTTACCTAATTCCAATTTACAACCACAGATTCCTGTTAGAACCACCTTCACGCTTCTAGAACCACGTGACATCTAAAGTACTGAGGGGCATATTATCAACGACCAGCGATAATTATCGCTGGCCGTGCTTAGCAATAAATTTCATATTGCAGGCTATCTCTGGAATTCATCACCCTGGTAGCGCGTTATTAACAACGCGTTTCTCCAGGGCGATAAAAATTCCAGAGATAGCGAGGTTATTACCGTTTTGCAGGGAACATCGCTGGTTTTCCTGCGATGTTCCCTGAAAAACGGCGATAACCTTGCTGATATGACCCTGTGGTTGTATCAGCATAATCCACCCCCTATGTCAAACATAGGTAAGTTAGGATTTTAGCAGACGTTTTCGCCAAAATCTAAAGTCTGCTAAAATCCTGTGGGCTGCCTTGTAAATATCGCAATGTGAACATCAGCGATATGTGCAAGGTAGTCCATCCGGGGTACGCCCAGTGATGCCCACTTTGCATCTCATTAGAGATGCAAAGGGAGGCGCTGGGAAAAAGGGTGCTAACATGCGATTATGCATGTTTGCACACTCTTGTAAATAGGGCGATAGTTTTATCTCCGTTTTTTTGCTTTTTAAGCCAAAAAAGCAGAGATAAAGCCCTTGTAAATATGCCCCTGTGTTGGTAGAAGAAACAAAGGCTATCATATGTTTCTATTAAAAAATGGGGAAGATGAAAATGACCTGCTTCAAAATGAAAACATTGTACTATGAGGTCCACATTTAATTGCCCAATAATACTTGAATAAGTAACGACCTTAGTGTTTGCAAACAATTACAATCGATATCGCACAGCATGTTCCCATAGCCAACTTCAGACTTCTTCGCTGGCAATAATTCAAGCCATTAAATATTTTCCCGTACTTACACCTTTTTAAGAAGGTAAGAGGTTTAGCAGTTATTGTGCCCCAAGGATGAAAAGTATGTGGGATGTCAAAGCGAACTACAGTGAGATCATGGGTGAATGCTTATAACATTTTATTTGACACTATACTAGGTCAAAATATATTCATTATGTCTTTCATGGTAAATATCAATTAGTAGTGAAAAAACACTTCACTTTGTACATGTTAGCTTTTGATGGATGGAGGGCTGTGGTGCTGCACTTTTTATTGAATCATTTGACATTGCTTCACTTGTATTCTGATCCTCGATTCATCATATGTATGAGCAGTGGTCGCACATAATTCGGATAATTTATATGGTATAATTTGCAATGCCTTTCTGCACTTTTCTGCTTTAAAAATTCAGATAATGATATTAAGTCTGTAAATTAGACCTCAAATAAAATGGATTGAAAATAATTATTAAAGTTAATTCTGAATCAGTTCCGTTCTATATGTTGCATCAGCAGACTTCTGTGCATATTTTACTTTCAATGGAAAGAAATTCAGGAACAAACAACGTGATCTGAATCGATCCAGCAAAGTGCACTTACACGGTGAATAAGTCAGAGAGAAATAGAGTTCACTCTACTCCAAGAGAGAGAGAGAGAGCGATTAAAAGAGAGCGCAGACTGCTACCGCTCCAAATATTGCTGCAGTGACTACCATTCAAAAGGCTAACTTTAGCTCAGACAGGATGCATGACTCAATGACATGGAACTGTAAATTGAAAGCGTGGTTTTCTGGAATCAGCACCTCCCAAATTACCGGAAAGGTCTTGTGGTTCATTTTGCTGATTGAAGAATACTGCAAAAGACATTACCAATTCAGAATTTAGTTTTTCGACTTACTCTTCCTGTCTTTTTGAAAGTGGTTTGATAGAAATTGTTGAGGTTTAAATCTCGTTACTAAGTGAAATACAATATCCATTTAATACAAAACACTTCTGGCGAATTTGCCTCCTATTGAATTTCCTTTTACTACAATAAAATAATATTTGTGTCACAAGGATGGAGTTTGAAATGAGACTACTGTTCTTGATTTACTTCTTTTGCTCTATGCATACTTCTCTGAAATTTGATTATGTCAAAGAAAAACAAAAACGAAAATAAATTTACTAGTGTTTCATCTAGAAAGACCAATGTGATGCGAAGCTTACAAGAACTTTTTTTGCCAGCTGTACTATACACTTGTCGCAAAATACACCTTGCAATTTGGGACCACTATTTTTGCGATCATTGTATTTTACATACCTACCTATGTACTAATAGGTTGATTTGCAAAATAGTCAAATTGTAGTTGGTTGAAATTTGACTTAACTCGTGAATATTAATGAGGTAGGTCGCAAATTTTAACCCACTATGATTCATTGCCATCACAGGGATTGTATTTGTACTTGTATTTATGATTTATAGAGCGCATGGCTGCCCAAGGGTTTCCCTGTGCTGATGAGTGCTGTAGTAAGAGTGTAGCCCATTAATGAGGTTGGGGAAACAGCCAGGTCTTGAGTTTTTTCCTAAAGGCGAGTTCGTTTTGCAATGATCTCAGGTCAAGTGAGAGCTCATTGCACAGTTTTGGTATCAGGTGTGCAAAAGATCTTCCTCCCCATCTTGATCTTTTAATTCTGGTTGTGCAGAGAAGGTGTAGATGAGAGGACCTTAATAGTCTGGTGGGGGTGTAGGCGGATATCAGATTTCTAAGTCTTTCTGGGCCATTATTATTTATGGCTCTGTGTGTAATGCAGAGGGATTTTAACTTGATTCTTGTCGCAATCGGCAGCCAGTGGAGCTGTTTGAGGGATTTTCTTATGAAGATGTAGCAAGGGATTTTTAGCAGGAGCCTTCCTGCCGCATTCTGCATGACTTGAATTCTCTTTGTAACATATTTCGATGAGCCTAGGTAGAGAAAGTTGCCAAAGTCTTGATGCTAGACCACAAGGGACTGCTCTGAGATGATAGCCAGTATCTTTCTGAGCATTCTTAAATCCTGAAGCAGATTCCAGACAGTTTGTTTGCTTGGTAGTCCATTGCAAGGGTACCATCCATCCAGATACATTGATTTTTTATAGCGGGTTTGGGGTCAGGAGGATTACCCATACCGGTTGGCCAACTATCCAGTGGTTTGGGTATGGACATGTTAACTAATATCATTAGTTCTGTCTTCTCTCCATTCAGCCTTAGGCAACAGTTCAACATCCAGTGGGATTTGCGAACCCTCCCGAGCACGAGCTTCATTCTGATTGGTGCCAACACTCCAAACCAGGAAGTGTTGGCAGCCATCTTGTGACTCGATAACCGAGTCATAAGAAAACAGTTGTAAAAAGATAAAAACAAGAAAAGGGGGCAGGATTGAAACACCCTGACCCCCTATGCCTGCTAAGGGCCAAAAAAAGCATTTATTTCCCCACAAATCGGCCGAATTCGTGTTGCACGCTCGAATTCGGATGAAAATATTTTTAAAAAACAGCTCCCAGCACACAGTTCAGCCGGGTAAGTGCTTGTGGCGGAGCCCAATATTCCCAAACTGGGCGCTGTTTGTTCCGGGCAAAGCAGGGCTTTGAGTTGATGGTAAAGCCCGGTTGAAGGATGTATAAATATATATATATAAATATAGTTGTACATTTGCGAACAAACGTGTAAATGGTCATTTTACACCAGCGTGACATTAACAATTCTAATTTCAATTTGAGATGTCCTGTCACAGAGATGGTAAAAAGGAAAGTGAATTAAGGGTCGGTAGGCGCTATAAGTTTTATTGAACCGAGTTGAGTGATTGTGGACGCCTCCACTGCGGTCTCTTTCCCTTGCCAAGTTCATTGTCACGTGGACCCCGTACAACGAAGTGTCCACACGAACTGTGGAGGCAGTGGTTGTTTTACAGCTCAGAGAAGCATTCGGTGGGTGCTATGGAGCTCTGAAAACAGGTGTCTGAAGGTCCGAGTCAATTTCTTTCTGAGATGGGGGATGAGAGGTCATTGGATGGTGTCTGCCCCCTGCTATTCAGTACAGGCTTAGGGGGAGCCGTCCAGCCATTAGTGACCCTGTAGTTCTTATTCACTATTGTCTGTGTGTTATTGTCCGTGTGTATAGTTTCTGTGTGTTATTGCTGCTCCTGAATGCCCCGCCCCCTCCTCTACCGATGCAGAGGCTCATCTGGCAACTTCCGCACGTGTTCTCAATTGCTAGCTCGAGGCCCTGCGGCTGGTGCAGGTCCCTCCATCCTTCCCCTTGGGGGGGTGCGCCACCAGGAACTGAAGATAGATCTCTTTTTAGCATCTGTTCTAGCTTCCGCTGGCTTCATTCAGGCTGATTGACTGAACCTCAAGAGCACGAGACCCCCCCCCGTAAAACCCCACAGCGATGGCATGTCAGACAACCAAAACCCGAAACCACAACACCCATGATGACCATGACAGGCAAGCCCCATAGAAATAAATCCATTCCATGGCCATGCCAGGCAAGCCATCCCTGTACCCCCCTCACCAGCCACACATGGCCATGACAGGCAAGACATAGACATCCTGTTAAAACCCTCATCCATGGCCATGGTATAGCCCCCCTCCCCAACCAACAAGCCAGTTCACTCCCCCAGCTCTCTACTCTGGGGGAGGGTGGAGGAGTTACCCACACAGGTCCGGAGACACTCACAGCGCGTCCAATAACCAAAGTAGCGTTTAATCCGGCACATAGTTAGCACAATCTCTTTATATAGAAGATTTATATATTTATATATATATTTGTATAAGATACTCAAAACAGGTAGAAAAGGGTGGAGCTAGCAAACATCTGGCATGGGAGTAACATAAAAGGAACACAACGGAAATGCAATCTACAAAATAGGTCGCACACTGCTCGTCATACCAGCAAATCTGTACACTTTAAATATAATCACAGCGGCAATAGTTACGGGGGGTAATACAGAGTTCAATAAATACTGGGCACTTCCAGTCTGCGCCTCTTGGGTTTGGTTTTAAATCTCGGGATCCTGAGCTGAGGAGGGAAATGGTAGTTAGGGAAACAAGTAAACCGGAATTCATGCAGGCCTGGGGGTGCTGGATGCACTGCTCCCCATCCCTACAGGGTGGGGTGGGTGCCCCACACCCATCGCTTGTTCTATGTCTCAGCTGGGCTCTGGTCTGGGCCTGCAGTGGCGATGAACCAGGGAGGGGCACCAGCCCCCCTCTCCCCATGAGGAGAGTGGGGCAAAAGGGGGAGCGGCCCATCTTTGGGGTCCAGGAGGACAATTGTATTTGCGGTGACTGCCTTGAGCTGTTTGTCCTGCCTTCCACAGGTCTGGATCGTAGGAAGTTGGCAGGGCGAGAGCCCGCAGGCTTGAGTTAGGGGACACTCGGTAGTGGGGGCAGCAGGTCTTCTGAGGGCCCTAGTCTGTGGTTGCAGTGGGCGGTGGCCCAGGGCGGCACCCACTCCATGTATTGAGAGAGGAGCGGCTGTGGTAGAGCTCCTCACTTCAGGGGCCAGGGCTAGGGCTGTGACTGCCGGGGCACATCAGGTCTCCAGGGGCCCTGGGACTGCCTCCCTGGGGCCCTCCTTCGAACAGCTTGTTCACATGCTCCTTTTAGTCAAAGTTCCGTCAGAATCCCTTACCGCAAGTGGGGCAGGTGAAGGGCTTCTTGTCAGTGTGCATGTGGAAGGTGAGGTTGTACCCCTGGTGAAAGGCCTAGCTGCAGATCCTGCACTTGAATTGCTTCTCCCCGCTGTGCGTCTGCTTGTGGTTCTTGTAATTCCCTGAGAAAAGGAGGAGCAGAGGTCAGAAGTTAGCAATGGAGCAAAGCATTTTTTCCTTTTGTACAAGCAGTGTCGACTGTCAAGCCCATCCACACACACACAAGCATGACTACTCCTCATTTCAGCAGTTTCCATTTATGGCTCCTCTTTTCATCATTTTTTCCGCCTTTGTTCATACCCATAAGACAGCATCCATTCCTTCTTCATTAAAACCTGCACCATTGAAATATTTCAGCCATGACTGCTGTCATTGAATAAAACATAGGCTTCAGGGACATTATAGTTAGAAATTTTCATTTAAAAAACCTTTCAAATTCATTGAAAAAACATAGGTTTCAGGGACGTTATAGTTACAAATTAGCATCTAAAAAACCTTTGAAATTCACTGAAAAAAACCTAGGTTTCAGGGACGTTATAGTTAGAAATTTTCATTTATAAAACCTTTGAAGTTCACTGAAAAAACCAAAGGTTTCAGGGACGTTATAGTTAGAATTTAGCATTTAAAAAACCTTAGAATTTCACTAAAAAAACACAGCTTTCAGGGACGTTAAAGTTAGTTGGACATTTCACTCGTACTAAACCAGAGAATTTTGGCTGGTATAGTTATTTGAGCTAACTATAACTCGTGACCCCGCAATGCACTGCTGATGATGTCAAATATTACATCACTCATGGCATGACCTACTTCTTTTGTGTTTGGTGTATTGTACTTGTGGACAGTAGGGTTGCCTTGTCTTCCCCGGACTCTCTCTGTAGTGGTTTAGGCAACAAAGAGAAATACCTTTATTTTTCCTTGTTTTTGCTTTTTCTATGTGTCCTGCATTTTGCAGCACACATAGAAAGAACCCTAGATGGCTCTGGGAACCACCACCCCAGAGGGATGGCTCCTGCAATGTCCCAGAGTGCCCACCCCTCGGACATAGCTGTTTACTATGACTTGGTGAGAGCACCGCTCCCGCCAAACCATAGCAAATGGTGTTCCGCTTCTAGTAAGCGAGATCAGAAAATGCTCTTTCTTACTAGAAGCAGAGTAGAATTGCTTTTGCACACAGGGATCTACATGATAGCAGCTTCCTTTGTGTATAAGCAATGCTGGTTCCAGGAGGCAGCGGGGCGCCGGCAGAGACCACTGGGGCCTTAAGGCTCTCCGTGGTCCCCAACCTTTAAGTGGGTGAGACCAGGGCACCCACAATACTGGCCGGGTCCTGGGGACTTCATCCCCCAGCCAGCAGTGCACCTGGAGGCGTGTTTGCAGAGTGGTGGAGAAAGGGGGCATTGCCTCTGAAAACCTTTCCGCAATCCCACTGTGTGGGCCTTACTTGAGGTAACAGAAGGGCTTGTTGGCCCCCAAGGACCCTCTGGAGCCAAGGGGACTTCATCTCCCAACCATCAGTTAACCAGGAGGTGCATTTTCAGAGTGGTGGAGAAAGAGGGAGCGGCCTCCGAAGATCTCTAAGCAATCAAACTGTGTGGGACTTAGTGGAGCTAACCAGAGGAGTTGTTGGCCCCCAAGGATGTCCTTGTGGGCCAACTATCCCTTCTGTTACCTTCAGTAAGTTCCATAATGCGGGATTGCTGAGAGGTCTTTGTGGCCCGCCCCTTTCTCTACCACTCTGCAAACACGTCTCCTGGTGCACTACTAATTGGGGGATGAAGTTGCCTTGGCTGCTGAGGGTCCTTAGTCATGGACAACCTCACACACTGAGTCTGTCACCCATAGAGATACTCACACAACCAATCACTTACACATACAGTCAATCACACAGGTACTCATTTACAGCATCACTCACCAATACAGCCTTCCACATACCCAGTTACTCTCCCATATACCACTGACACATCCACTCAGCCATACACATACTCACTCACCCATACAGCCAATGACACACCCACTCATTCATTCATACAGGCAGTCACACACCCCCTCACACACCCACACAGACACTCAGACTTGCATACATGTACTCAGACAACCAATCAATCACCCATACAGCCACTCATGTACCACTCACACACCCACATAGCCACTTAGAAACCAATTAAAAGACTGATACAAACATTCAAACAACCAGTCACTCACCCATACATTCACTGAGACACCTAATCACTCACCTATACAGTTAGTCATGCACCCACTGAATCCTCCATACAGGCACTCATACACCCACTAATTCACCAAAGCACCTTGGTATATCTATTTAACACTCATATCCTTTTTAATACACCCAGTCACTGGATGATGTCATTAGTGATGTCATCAGTGATGCCATTTGAATTGTCATCAGTGATGTCATCAGGAATTACACTGAATATGTCATGAGTGATGTAATATGTAAGCAATGCATTGTGGGGGCTTGAGTTATAGTTAGCTCAGGTAACTATAACAGTTGAATTTCACTGGTTTTGTATGAGTAAAACCTGAGCCTAACTATAACGTCCCTGTAACGTTTTGTTTTTCAGTACATTTCTATTGTTTTTAAAATGCTAATTCCTAACTATAACGTCCCTGTACCCTTTGTTTGTTTTTGCCAGTGAAAATATATAAAAATATATATATTTATATTTATTTATGCAAACACCAGGCGCATTCTCCCACTTCCAGGCAGGTGAGGAAGAAAGCACACGGACACCAGTCGTGCTTCAGGAGAGTTTATTCAGAGCCAGCACCAACACAGCACGTCATAACGCGTTTCGGCCACAAGGTGGCCTTGATCACATAAAGTAAGCGCCATAGCTAACAACCTAATATACACAGCACTCAAAAGTCATGTGATGGTTGAGATGAAGGACATAGAAGAAATCTCTGTGGTAAGTAGTATATATACAAAGTAAACAAATACAATTGTAATGACTACATGAAAAATACATACCGGAAATCCTAGGTGTGGGCTGAAATATATCAATCTCTTTCCGAAATAGGCTGATGAAAATGTGCAAAAGAGCATAAACAGTACTGTAACATAGTGCAACTGCTGAGTGTGCAAAATATGCGAATAAAAGTGCAAACTGCAATGACATAATTGTGCAAAATACGCAAAAACAGTACAGAGTGCAAGCAAACGTATAGAATATATACATAGCAGCAATATTGGCCAAATGCAAGGTGTTCATAAAAAAGTACAAATACAACTCTTAGAAATTTGACACAGAGGCAAGAGAAGAAATAGATGACAATATATATGATGATCAAGCCCAGGATCGCGCAAAAAAAATCAATTGCAACCACTCCTATCATCAGAACACTATAAAAAAAGCTTAAAAAGGAGTGCAAAATGTGAAAAGATAAAGGAATAGAGAAGAGAGGGAAATCAAAGTGAAAATATTAGAGTACATTTAGACGAGCAACTTATGTACTGAAAAACGAAGACTAGTTACTCAACATTGGTAGAAAACAAGAATAACACAACTTCTGTCGAGATGATCCCAAAAAGGACATGGCTGGCAGATGCCGAAGGAACCGATCTGCATGGGACATCAACTGGCGAAGATAAAAAGATGTGTTTGACCGCAACAGAAAAGGGGAGAAAAGAAAGGAAGAATGTGAACAGAAATCAGCAAAGGAAAAAACCAATATTCCAGTTATCAAACATCAAGAAGGGAAAGCATTTTCATATGCAATAAATGTCTCGACATGACCACTGGAGAAAATACAGATAAGTGATAGGGAACACAGAGCATGTAACAGGGAAAACCCACCCAAGATGTTAGGGATTGCCTACCAGGATCTAAAAGGGCACTGTGATATGCAGACCATAGTTAACTAGCTATTTTTATATAAAATTGTGTAGGTCTTCAGTATTGTTGAGCCCTGTGGGTGCTTTGCTGTCGAACTCAAGGATATACCTTGTTTCGAGCTGTCTGAGGAGCTTTTCTCTGTTGCCCCCTCTGCGTTGTGCAGGAATGTTGTCAATAATGAAATATTTGAGGCAACTAAGATCATTGTTGTGGTATTTCTTAAAATGCCTAGCTACGGGGTAGCTGGAATCGTTGTTAACGATTGCTCTTAAATGTTGGAGAATTCTAACATTAGCTTGTAGTTTAGTGCTACCTATGTAGTTTAACCCGCATGTGCAATTGAGAACATATATCACAAAGTCAGACCTGCAGGTGTAATGACCCTTGATTTGCCTGGTGTTGGGGCTAAATGAAACGGAATATTCAGTCTTGTTCTGTCCAAATTTGCAGGCCCTACAACTGGCGCATTTAAAAAATCCAAATTTGGGTTTCAGCCATGTGCCATTGGAAGAACTCTGAGTGCTAGATCTAGTGAGTTCTCCCTTCATGGTTTTAGCCCTTCTGAAAGTGAGCACAGGTTTAGAGGGTAACGTGGGTGCCAGAACACCATCAGTGAGCAAAATGGGCCAATTTTTGGTAACGATGGCCCTGATTTTGTGATGTTGCTTATTGTAGGTCGTAATGAATCGTGGTGTGTCAGGGAATGGACTGTCAGACCCCAGAGTGGGCGCGTTGGGACTGGGATTACTGGGCTTGTCTTTCAACAGTGAGTCTCTGGAGATGAACTGTACTTTCTTGTAAGCGTCCATCAGAGTCCTATCTGTATATCCTCTTTCCTTCATCCTCATTATTGCTTCCTCAGAGCATTTAGACCTCTCCTCATTTGTACTACAAATGCGTTTGATATGGAGGAGTTCCCCATGGGGGATACTTTTCATGAGGTGTTGAGGATGAGCACTGCTGGCATGCAAGATGGAATTGCCAGCAGTGGGTTTTCTGAAAAGAGTAGTCTCGATCTTGTTATCGACAATCAAAACTCTAGTATCCAAAAACTCAGCGGTAGTAGTGTCGATGTTGGAAGTAAATTTGAGATTGAAAGCATTGGTATTTAAAATCTCAATAAAATCCACCACACTGGTAAAATCACCCTTCCAGACCATAAAAACATCATCAATATATCTGAACCATTTAACAATCTTGGAATTAAAAACATCAGCGTGAGTCCCCGTGAGAACCTGCTCCTCCCACCAGCCAACATGAAGACATGCATAGCTGGGGGAGAAGCAAGCTCCGGACAACTTCCTGCACAAAAGCAATGCTGAGAGGCAAGTTTCTCTTTCTATGTGTGATGCAGAATTAAAGATATTCCTCCTCATTAAACCTCACCTATGAAGGTGTATCTTTTTGGCACATTCCCAGGTTACCAACTCTGAATGAACTCTTCAATGAAGCCTAGCACACCCATGAGTTGACACATTTTTTTCAAAAAGTATTATGTGTGACTCCATGTGGTACTTACTACCTCCATTGTGCCAGTGCCAGCTTTTTTGTCATGTGTGCCCCCTTATGCCAGGCGTGCTCCAAGATGCCAATATTTCCTTACAATAAGCCATTGTCAGAATGTGGCCATTGAATCTCTCCATATATCATTTGTGAGGCAAATGTCAACAATTACCTCAAGTATGTGATGGTCAGCATTTTGTTATTTTGGTACTGCACCACGTGGCATGGTTGTCCTTTCTTAAGTCAAGAATTACCTCCAATATGCCAGCATGAATATTTTTGGGATATGACAAGAAGTAACTCCAGTATGATATCTCCAGCATTTTTCCACAGTAGCGCCATATGCCAAGAATTATTGCTAGTATATCACGGTTATCATTTTGTCATTATTTCTCCCCCCACACAAGCCTTGGCTGTCCTTCCTTAAGACAAACATTGCCACTAATATGCCAGCACTAGTAATTTGCTATGGGTACCCTATATTTCAAACACCTGCATTTTGCAAAACTGTCCCATTTTCCAAAAATCACCTCTACTATACCAGCACCACTATTTTAACAGTTGTCCTCCATTTTGTCATAATGAGACATGGCTGCCAGTTATGCCCAGTACTACCTCCAGCATGTCAATGTCAACATATTGTCATGGGGGTTCTATATGATAAGTATTTTCTATAGTATGTCATGGCCTGCATTTTTCCTCGGGTTTCCCACATGCGAAGAATTACCTCCAGTATGGTGGTGCCAGCATTTTTCCATGGGTGCCTTGGTAATTCAAGATTTGCCTCATAATGTCATGGCTAGAGGTAATCTTGCAAGCATATAACACTCACACACATTCTCACCCCATCATGCTGACTTCCATCCGCTCTCTCAATCGTACTGAAACTTATTCTCTCTAGCTCACACTCCTTCACTCTGAACCTCCTCACACACTCGCACACTGTCTTACATTCATCCATACTCTTTCTTAATCAGTGTTACTCACTTTCACTATTACTCGCATTCGCTCAATCTTGCTCTAAGTCACTCTCCCACTCATTCACACTCAGTCTCACTCATTCTGGCTTACACATTCTCAATCACAGTGTCATGCACTCACTGCCACTTACCCTCACTCATTCTCACTCACTTCATCTGTCACTCCTCACTCTCACTCATGCATTTTCACGTGCATGCATACTTACACACGTTCCCAAAAATATCTGATCTCACATTCTCATACACACAGTTTTACCCTCACGCATGCACAGATATGAGAGTTTTATTTTACTTACCCTTAGGTCTCTTTCTCAGTCTGCTTCAGTTCCTCATCACTCACTGTTGTATGGACCCAAAGTTCGGGCAAACAGCTCTGTGGTGTCTCAAACGAGTGAAGTAAGAACCTGAAAGCTGGAGACAGTTAAATGCTTCATCCATGCTGATGCACTGTACATGGTATAGCTTTGAACTAGTTGATTGCAGGCTCTTTTTTTTCATGCCACCCTCTTCCAACTCATCTCAGTATGGAGTGGGTCAGTGAGGCTTGCTGAGGAGATGGGAGAGGATGAGATGACAGACTGATTGATTTGTTGCCTTGTAACCGAAATACCTTTCTACAGCCTGTAACATAATGTGACAACAATCCACTGTTAGAGGCATACTGGCTTTACCATATGCTTTTCACAATAAATCAGCCAGGCCTACTGCCTTTGTTATAACTTTTCATAATAAATAGGCCAGTCCTATGGCATCAGGCATAACCTTTCCCTACACACCAATCAGGTCTATAGCTTTTATTATTGGCTTGTCACCATAACCAACTACTCTACTTAGCATTAGCCGGAAGACAACCATCAGGCATACAATCATAAAATCCCAAATAGAAACAAAGTGAACTTTGGCAAAGCAAAATAGTATCTCTCTCAAAAAGGGCTTAACAAGAATTCTCATTGTGAAAATCTCCTATATTCATGGTTTGCCAGGGGCATAAATGGTAATATTGATGTCAATGTACGCAATGATATATGTTTGCATAAAAACAACATCAAATCCCTGTTGTGTAAATCACCCAAGATCACTTCTTCATCAACTCCAAGTCAGAAATGCATGGTCAGGCAGGCCCTGCGACCTAGGCCTGAGGTAACTGAGTGACAGATCACAGGAGGGGTGGCACCTAGCCAGCAGAACAAACATGGAAAAACCCAGATAAGTCCCATTGATAAGCAGAGACAGAACAATGGTCCAAAGAGATTGAGCCAATAAAATGCATATTGCCAGAGGGGTGCGCATTCTCAAAACATCATAAAGTTAGATGCCACATAAAGTTAGAAACACACAGCCAATCAGAACACAGCACACACAGCATATGCAGTGATTATGCATGCCCCATGCCGGACATCTGAACACATTGCCCACTGGCCCTCACTGTGTGCACGCAAGGTCGAGACCCACCTGCATTTTTCATCAGATGGGAGTAATGTATGGCTCCATGACTAAAGCCCACATTCCTCTCCTTAAACAGGATCTAAAAATAGTTTTATGATGCTCCAAGAAATGTATGTAAAGGTGTTCAAAATGATTGTACTTTGATTCAGTCCTCTGACCCATTTCTGTATGTTGTACTCCTGGCCTCAGTGTTTAATTAAACCAACTGTTTCTGTTTTGCCAAACACATCTTGTCTTTGTTTTTTCAAGGGGAATTCCTTTTTAAGCAACATTTTGACAAGCCAGCCCAGTGAGATTGGTGCTTCGAACCCGACTGCAGCAGAAGGAAAGTTGCCTTGCTCTGGCGATTCACATCTGTGCAGCAAGAAATGTGATCAGACGCCACAATTGATCGACAGTTCTGCTGAATCTGCGGGGTTGAGGGCCCTCTTGAAGCTGCCATCAGTGGGTAAGAAACTACATCTGATACTTAGTCCCAGTATTTGGTGTATGGCAAACTAGGAAGAAGTGCAAAAAAGTAACCGGATCGCCCTGCCGCTGACAGAAGTCTAACATGCTGCCTATTTTACGTGTCCGAACTGAGTAGTCGCAAGGCGGCCTTGGAGGCGATCCCGTGGAGGTCACCTTTCTTTGATAGCCATCATGCTACAAAAGGTGAAGTTGTTAGTCGTTTGAACAGCTGGGCATTACACAAATGGTACGCTTGTCCACTGGGTGTGATACACGGACGAGGCCTAAGCTCTTGGACTGCTGGTCATGATGCAGATGGTATGCATATGCCCTGGGTGTGATATAGGGCCAGCACCTTGATTTTATTTTTTAGTCTAAAAGGGTTTTCTCAGTTCTATCGGTTTCATAACACTGTTGGTATCTGAAAGAAGTGAGAGGTGTTATTCTTTTTTTGTTCATTGTGGTTATTAATTGATGTATTCTTGATGTTGTGGTGTTGGTAGATTGTTGAAATTGCTTTTTTGTCTTGGATATTGTGTCTTGTTAATGAGTCAATATGCTTATGAAGAGACTGCTAATTCTCACAATAGTTTTTCCATATCTGCTATTTTTCTTCTGAATTCCCATGTATTTGAACTAACATTTGCACTTTCTTTCAGGTTGCACCCCTTCATATGCATTCTTTGTTTGTATTTGTCAAATGTCTATTCTGATGCATCTATATATATAGTATTGAGCTTGTAGAAGTAGTTGCAACCAGTAAACCGCCTATATTTATTTTCCCAATGGTCTAATATCATTTATCCTGAGAAGCTAGAGCGTATCAGTCCCTTAACAAGTTTCCAGCTATCATGGAGGCACTGCTAAAGCACATGAAAACTAGATTTCCCACACAGGTTGAAAAATGTAGCAAGTATTGCCACGAATAGCACATACACACTAAGGTACACGCATTCCCCTGGCCAGAGGGGGGAACCTTCAACACTAACATAATGGGACACATGAGAAAACACATTCAGACCAAATACGTAGGACAAAAGAAGACCAGAATAGAGGCACTGTTAGAACTATGGGCCATCTTTGAGGAGGCGCAAACTGACCAACCAATCCTAGAACCCACTAGTAAGGCATACACGCCTCTCCCTCCATATGTAGAAATGGAGGTGCTCTCTCCAATGACTTCCATCCCTGCATGAGGTTATACCAATCCACCGGTCGAGGGAGCTTTAGAGCCCCCCACCAAACATCGAACCACTCTCCAGAGAAGGGAGGCAATCAAGCTCAACCCCCTTGTCATTGGGTTCAACCCATCGAACCCCAGTGGCACGGAGAACATGCACACCCGCCTGCCCTGGTGAACACACTTGGGTTACCGGGAGATTCATAGCAGTACTGGGCAGTGATACAACTAGTGGGGTGAAGAAAGGGGCCTCAGTCCTCAGGGATCAAACGATGATGGTGGAGCCACAGGGTGTGCTCATGCAGCCAAAGGGACCACAGAAAGCGAGTATGAGTGCAAATTCATACCCAGAAGAGCAGCACCTAGCTCAGAACGAAGGAGGAAACCCAGGTGGGAGCTAGAGGAAAGGTGTGAATTAAGAATGGAGAGAGAGAGAGAGAGCTCTCACCCTGGGAGCACAACGAGAGAGGAGAGCAGTACCCCCTCCATCTGATGAGAGTGGGGATAGGTATAGAGCATCGCTTAGAGGAAGAGTCAAAGGCAGAACTAGAAGGGAGGCTTCTGCCGGGGGCTCGAGCCTCACAAGATCGTCAGCGTAGGAGATGGGCTGACCAGGCGATAGGGATCAAGGTACAGACTCAATTAAGATGCAGGAAAAGCGACATGGGACCTTTATGTGCATATGAGGAGAGCAGCGACAAAGACGTCCACTGCTCCACCTGAACAAGCGGTACAGACAAACTGAACCCAAATGAGATACTGACCAGAGAGGAAGGAAAGACCTTTGCACAACCATATTGCCACCTGCTAGCCCACTGAACTGAAAGGGACAGCCATTATGATAGACCCTGGCTGAAGGAAGGATCCTTTGAACCAAAGGATATGGCTATTGCGGAGGACTGTATCCAGTATGGAGGGGAGACCCCAAGTGGAACTTCCCCTTCATGCAGGATAGCCTAAGACAATGGGAGCACTACATTAGAGAAAAACCAGCAGTGCGGCACCAGCCAAAATGTGCCCCTACTGCAGAAGTGCATGTTAGGGACCATCTATGTACTAGAAGGTAGTGACCCGCCATGGTAGCAGGACACACGTGGGTTGCAAAGCTGTATGCACATTGGTTTTGCCAAATTAATACACATCCACCATAGTAATTCGATTTTTATCATGTTTATTTCCGTATTTCTTAACATATTTTATCCATTTTGTTAAAACCATCACGTCAAAAGATATGAAATTCATGCCATTTTTGGTGTTTAAAAAAGGTTTGGAAATTCGTCATATATTCATGTATAGGCCTGGATGGGCAACACATGGAATTTAAAAAAAAAAAAATGCTACGAATTTCATATCTTTTGACGTGATGGTTTCAACAAAATGGATAACCCGCGTGTGTCCTGCTACCATATCTGGTCACTACCTTCTTGTACATTATGCCCCGGTGCGAAAGGAACGGCGCACCGTTCATGGGTGCAAGCTAAATTTGAAAAAAGAGGATACTTCAACTGTAATGTGAAATATACAAGGTGTGCTTCAGGACATTTTCATTCAGGGACCATCTATGCACCTTGGGCCTAGATGGATAAGGAAGGGCTCAGAACCAAACTGCTACTATTGATGGATGGGCGGTGGAAATGGATCTCATGTTTTGAGAAGAGCACCGCTGGGATAAACCTAGCAATATCTAGGAAAATCGGACCTGCATAATGACAAAGGAATGATTCCAGAGTATCACGGCTGGATGAGACTGATATGACCCAGGATCGTGGGGTTTCCCTCTGTCATTATTTTCAATTGTGTTTGTTTATACTTGGAGGCGTTTTGGAATACAACCTTTCATTATTATCAATAGCCCTGATGAAGTTCTTATGGAACGAAACACGTTGGCTGATGTCCAAACTTTGATTATTCTGAAGAATACAAGAAACTTTATGGACTTATTTTAGTGATTCTGACTTCTTCTCTGGTGCACCCTCTACAATGGAAATATCTAGCAATAGAGGATGGTGAACCTCCGCCAAGCAGTCTCATCAGAGAGCAGAATAATACAATGTTCGCAGAAGCCCGCAACCCAGCAGTCACATTGAAAAACACCGAGCATGATGGGATGCATTCAACTTGTACAAGCACCCGACAAAGACAGCCCTGAGGGGAATATTCCCTGATCACCCAGATGTAGAAGGTTGATTGCAGAAAGTATGGAGCCTTGGGAGACTATAATTACCTTTCTAGAGAGAATGAGGGAATGATGAGGACAAGAGACAGGACGGCCATGGACCTATACGGGCCCCCAGGTTACATTCTTCAATAACATCCTCAAAAAGGGACTGCCCACCACAATACAAAGTGATTTGGATAGAATAGCAGGTTTAGACATCAAACTATGGCAGGAAATACAGGCACAGATATTACGTTAATACAGAAAGAAACAGAAAAAAGACAGGTAAAACAGAAGCAAGCCCAGAGAGACACCGCCAAGTTGGTTCAACACGAATTGAAAAGATTGCCCTCGAGGGACCGTGTTGGCTGCTAACATACAAATGGCAACAGTTTTGAAGGGGGCTCCACTGCAAAACTCCAGAGGGTCTCAACCCAGTTACAACAGCAGAGGTCAGGGAGGTTGGCAGCAGCTGGACCTCCAGAAATGCTATTATTGCCACTGAATGGGCCACATGGCTGACCAATGCTGCTTAGAAGCAGATCACGAGTAGAGATTGATAAACCTTGTCCAGTCCCCGCAAAACTCCCATCCTCAAAACCAAGCCCAAGGTAACACAAATGCAACATACGCTCAGTCGCAGGATAGGATGTAGCCGAAGAAAGAGGGAGTGCCGGGAATGGGAGAGATCACAAAAGTCCATCACAGCTCTGTGTAAGGTATTCAGATATAGGCTCACCTAGTGACCAAGCTGACACACACAAGGCCTTACACACACTGTTTAGGAGAGCAAATAAGGCCAATCTTTGATCCCGTCACATTAGAAACGCATGGAGGCTCCAGGACAATTCTCCGACCCCTTCTGGTACATGACAATAGAAATAGCCGAATCACATCAAAACCTAAGGAAATTCCCGATACCAGCAAAAAGAATCTGAAAGCCATCCCAAAAAGATTACTGAAAGGGAATAGTAAAGACACCTGGCACTGCTAGGGAGGGTCACACTGCATGCTGTGTGCTGGGACTAGGGGGGTAAATAATATCACATATTGGAGAAAAGGGGAGGCATTATGGGGCTCACATCTTCCCTTACAAGCTCAAACAAACACAAAAAGTGTTGTGATACCCTTAGAAAAATGTTGTTTGCTTATTCAGCAAAATAGCAGGTCTGAACCCGAGACTCAATCTCTGTATGCTGCTGCTTGTTTGTTACCTAAATTCAAGGCAATTCCAAGAATTGGACGAGGATGGCTCACTCACGTAATGCGACATGCTTCATAATTTGCACCTCGTCTCACCCTGGTAAGATGTTACTACCAGGGCGGACTCAACTTCAGAATGGGGCTTTTCTGAGGGAGTTCTTAGATATTACTTTGCTCAGGACAATGAGTTAAGTCCAGATTATTACTTTAAAAAACTTGGATAATCCACTAAAGTATCCTTTAATATAGTGGTATCCCTGGATGATTAAAAGGTTACCAAGGGGTAATACAGGAGGCATGTTTATGTGTATTGACCTTAATGTGTCACTGTATAAAAAAATATTTTTTTATACCAACATGTTTCTGCCTCTAATCAGCCATGGGTCTAAGGTATTCATCAGGACAATGTCTATACCCAATACACAGCAAATAGTAAGTGCCTGGTGGGCTTAGGAAAGAAAGAGGACCTACCTCACAACTGGTATCCTACTTTGGGGCCGATTCTGATCCGGGTTGGAAAGCTCTCCGATCAAGCCGGATCCGGAGTGTTTTCCGACCGAGCCGGAGTCCTTCAGTCCAACCGAGCGAGTACGATGCAGTCTTATGCTGCCGGACTCGGTTCGGTCGGACTCCCATAGAAGTCAATGGGAGCCGGTCGTACGACGCATACATGAGCTCCCATTGACTGAATGGGTACGTCTCGCACAAGGGCGCCCCCTACAGTGTGTACGCCTCGGTGCCATCCGCACCGTACATGCCTGTGTTGGGGAGACCCTTGGGTCTCCCCCTGTGTCCAAGTCGTAGGGCTGCGGGTGACAGGGGGTCCGACGCAGACCCCCAAAAGCAACTTCCCAGACATTTTGTGAGCCGGACACTCTGGCTCGCACCGGCTGTCTGACGCATGCATCGTACTGGCTCGGTTGCCACAGTTAGCTTACGGCCGAGATGTATGGAGCAGTTTGGACCCGGGAACGACTCGGTTGGTGAATTTCAAGTAGCTCGCATCGTACTTGCTCGCTCGTACAGCTGTACGAGTCGGACGGAAAACACGCTTACGGCTCGTAGTTTTTCCAGCCGGATCGTGTTCGGTGCCCTCCCGACCCAGATCGGAATCGGCACTTTAGTGATAGCCTAGAGCTATTTAGCTAGGAGCTTCATGGTCTGTTCGGGGTGGGTCTCTCCTGTAGTCGCACTTTTATCAAGGACGAGAACCCACCTTAGCACAAAAATTGCCCCATCGAACAGCCATCTGGTGCCAGAGGGATATACACATGACTCCAGAGCATGCTGTGCTCATCCAACAATACCCAATCACGGCACGCCCCCTCGTTACATGTCATCCCACACATGTGTAGGTCAAAAGGCATGCCACACATTCATTCACTAGGGAAGGTAAAATATTTTAAGTCTAGCAACATCAATAGATAGATAGTTTAAAAAACCAAGACCATCCACAGGCTCACGAAAACCAGCTATTAGCAAAATGTAGCCCTTTCTGTCATGGTGAGATGGGAGAACTGATGACCCATAAGCAAGAATTAAGTGGACCCATGAATCAACACCAATTGTCTTAAAAAAGTAGACACCCTGATTGGAGCCACCTTCCGGTGCCCCACTAAAAAAACACATATGAATGTAAAATTGCACCCCTAAAAAAGAAAGGCACAGGAATACCCAAGAATGATTGAATTATGATACATGAGGGATGCAAATGTTTTATGAACTTAATCAACAAACAATATCTCTCATCCAACAGGTCTGCTATCGAGCCACCAAAGTGCACCACAGTTATAGCGGCCTACCATCTCTTCAGCGTCCACTTCCATAATACTAACAAGACCCAAGTGTGCAAGTCAAAGACCTTGAATTTTTATCACAAACTTTTCCACCAAACTCTTTCTAACGTTTCCAAAGTAAAGAAATCCCCCAATCACAGAGAACTACAGACATCTTTCCTGGAGCCATCCCCAAGACCTACAATGCTCAATAAGCTATTAATTATTCTACAATTGTATACCCTCTGTTTGCTGGGGGTGTGGCCGCACCCATACATTGCCAAAGACCTGCCTAGTCAAGTGGAGTCTACCCCGAAATTTGCGCAGTGCTTGTGCAGGGACCTCTCCCATGTCACTAATAATTACCCTGAACCCAACGCTAGTATTCTACACGCACTACACAGCACACTCTTACACAAAACATGGTATCAGCACATGTCCACCGTGGGTGCCAAAACATCAGCCAGGTCATGTTACATCTGTTCACTTATACCACATGCAGTAGGTGCAGACAGGCTTTACTTTTCCCAAGATACAGCCCCCAAAAAAGCAAAGTGCCTTCTCCACATGTAACTATGAAGGATTAGGGCCAAGATACAATCCCAACAGAGTAGAACCCCATAGAGTAATAGTGAATGTGACCTGTTACGAGCTCAATCCCACAGAAATGTACCTCTTCACTGATGCTAGCGAGATTCAAACAGAGCTAGATCAGATGCGCAGGCGGAGCGCCAAAAGGGAGGATACTCTTTTCCCCCTGAGATTTCCCAGAGAAGAAATTCTTAGAGGTAGCAAAGCCATCACACCAGTGCGCAAACACATCTGCTCCGCTTCCGTCTGTGGTCGCAGAGTGGCCCTTAGTGTGTCTGGGGCAGTATTCTATAATAACAAATGGATGCCAGACATGGAGTTCCAGTGCAGGGCCAGCCACCTCGATGATATGAAGAGAAATGATTCTCAGAGGGACGGTTAAACATCAGCATAGCTAACTTGTGCCTGGAAATATGGACTACTGAGATAGATAGGTAAGATAGGTACACATGGTTGGCAGGGGAGTGGGACCCCCTAATTCTATGGAAACTTACACTGTATTCCTTGTGTTTTAGAAGCAAAGGAACAATTCCACTTGGCATAAATGAGAACTGTGGCGCAATAACATACTGAGCATGCAATGGAGCACCTCCAAGCTGATGGCTACCTGCTTGTAGTGCAGCAAATTTGCCTACACTCAACTCGTCCCTGGATTCGGGATCTGTGACTACTGTTCACCATACACACCCTGGTCATTCCTGGAGAAGATCTGTCAGAGTTGTACTAATATCTGTTACCGAAGAAAAAAACTCTGTTGCATCAGGCTCGAGAGAAATTAACTGCTGATTATTCTGGCTGGGTTCAGTTCAAGAACATTCCAGAAGAATTCACATTTTGTTTTGACACACAAGTCAATGCAGGAGGGATGATACCCTTATTTACCATGCAGATAAAAGCAAATGCCCACTGGTTGCAAATAACCAGATGGGGAATGATTAAAATGATGAACAGTACTGAGCTTGGCCTTAAACTCAATTAAGGAAGAACTAAGAGCCATCCACCTCTTGGTGAAGCAACATCAATATGTGTTGGGCTTAATGACCGCAGTGGAGGGAAGGGGTTGTGCCAAGGTTGTCTTGTTGCATGTTTTTCCCAGGCAATGACATGAACAATGGGACTCTGACTTGTGCCATCCAAGCACTGTATCATTTAAAAACTGACATGCGTAAGTAGGGAGGTGCCCATGAGTAAGACTGATACATCAGTTGGTTTTCCTGGCTCCACGGTGGGTGACAGGACCGTGCATGTCATTGTTGCCTATTCTTATTTTTGTAGTGTTATTGTGTGATTTCCTATTAGTGGGGGTTTTATGCTGTAAAAATGCAGTCCTCAAATTAAGTAGAATGCAAGTAACTCGGGAAACAGTAATAGTTAAAACTGAAACACGACAAGCCCCTAATAATGTGACTGTCATGAAGTATGGGGTAAATGTTGTAGCTGAAAATTCAACTAGAGAGGTGAATGTTACTATTGATGTCGATGTACGCAATGATACATGTGTGCATAAAAAACTAATTTGAATCACTGCTGTCGAAATCACCTGAGATGACCTTT
Source organism: Triturus cristatus (assembly GCF_964204655.1). Taxonomy (NCBI): domain Eukaryota; kingdom Metazoa; phylum Chordata; class Amphibia; order Caudata; family Salamandridae; genus Triturus; species Triturus cristatus. The sequence continues at coordinate 566,557,968 of NC_140582.1, read as the reverse complement.
CCATCAGCCCCAAGTCATAAATACATGGTCTGGAAGATCCTGCGACCTAGGACTGAGGCAACCGATTGGCAGATCACAGGTGAGGTGGCAAGTAACCAGCAGAACAAATGTGCGTACATGAAAAACCTAGATTAGTCCCACAGAAAGTCAGCAACACCACAATGGTCCGGGGTCATTGGCCCCAATAAAACGTGCACGGCAGGAGAGAGGCACGTTCCCAAAACATAATAAAGTTAGATGCCATGTCACTTTAGGAACACTCAGCCACACTATGTTATTGTATGAAATTCCATGTAACAAAAACATATGTGGGCTTTAATGTAGAGTATTAATCCACTCTTAGATACATATTAACTTTAACATATGCATTACACAATCAATGTGTTACTTTCATAACAAATTATCAGGCATGCAGCCTTTATCATTGCCTTGTCACTATAACCAACTGAAATCCATTGTACTGAGCATAAGCTCTCCATCTGGCATACAGTCATTAAAGTGCAAATGAATAAGAAAATTACAGTTGGCAAATTAAAATACTATCTCTAATAAGACAACCTAATAAGGATTACTGTAGTGCTTATCTTCTAGCACCACAGTTTGTTAGGGTAGATCCCCAGCACCAAAAGTCGTGTCTACCACAGTAATCTATGAAATTCCGAGTAGCAAAGTATCTGCCTACAGGCTTTAGCACAGTGTAATCGCCACACATCCTTAAACACATGCGTTCCACTGTCTTTGTCATAATATTTAAATAGATCTAACTAAATTTAGCAAGTGTTTCTCAATAAACTGATGAAGGCTTTGAGCCTTTAACACTGGCTTTACACTTTACCCCAAACCTGGCCTATTCAAGTGCACATAAACTGACAACCATCATGCATACAGTTATAAAATTATAAATATGCAGAAAAAATACAGCTTGCACAACAATCTACAACCCCGCTCAAAAGGGCCTAAAAAGAAGCATCACAGTGAAATCCTCCAGGGTTCATCAGAGTGGTGATCAACATCAAAACCCATGCCTATTATGGCAATCTGTGAGATTCCATGTAACAAAATAGCTATCTGAAGGCTTTAATAGATAGTAATAACAATCCACATCTAAATGCCTATCAACTTTAACATATGGTGTTCACAATAAATACATTAGGCCTATTGCCTGTATCATAGCATTTCATATTAAACAGATCAGGTCTAAAGACATGAGCATTGGCTTGTCACCGAAAGCTACTAAGTATTGCTGCACTGAGCATACACTTTGCAACAAGCCAAACAATGCAATACATGGAGTATTTTTAGTGGAAGCACAGAAAACCAGCTCAATCAAATCCTGTACTCTGGGGCACCAACATATGGGTGGACCTATGGACCCTCTCTGAGGACTCTGAAAGCTCATTTTGTTAATCACATAAGGTCAGCTGACAGTTACAATGCTAAGCTAAACCTAAAACTCCATATAGGTTAATGAGTGCCTTCCTTCCATTTGTGCTGTTGGCAGAGAAAACATCATAAATTATCTAATTATCTTAGATACTTTATTAGCCTTAGAATGTTTTGTGTGTGGCCCTGAATGTTTAACCATACAAAGCTGAATAAATAAGAAAATGGTTACAGCTGTGTGGAAGGCAACAATATTTTTATGGAAATGTGGAGAACTTTTGTCTAGCTCAACCCACTCTTGGCCGGCTCAACAATGCCCCTTGTATTATTAGGGAATTTCATACGTATTGAGGGTAGGGCCAACAACACTTTTCGTTATTTGGATTTGTGTTGTGCAGAGTGTATATTTCCCAGAATGTATATTTACTTATAATTCAAATTAAAAACACATTTTTAAAAACATTTTATTGAGTGAACAGTTGTCAGTCAAAAAGTCATATTGTTCGATAAAAGCGATACAATTTAGTTGCATTTTTTTGGGTGCAGAGACAGAATATTGATGCAAAAATATTGACTTCCACAAATATCGAGGTAAAAATATTGTGGGTCAGGTGTATCGACAGACAAAATATCGTGTTCAAGAATAATGATTTTATGTAAGTAATATCGATGTTTAAAATAACGAAGTGTTCAATGTTTTTTGCAAAAATACAGTAGTTAAAAACATCGATTTTTCAATAATGTTATGTATTTTAGTATATATTTTATATGTATGTGATATATGTTTTTGTATAAGAATTGTTTGTGTTTTTATTATATATGTTAAAATTTTAGTAGTCATTAATTTTTTTTTATTTGAATTTTGCGTTTTTAGTCCAGTCACGGGTTGTGGGTTTATAGGGGAAAAGGGTGGGAAGTAATTTAATTATATAAAATGTATTGATTATTTTTAGTTATTAATATTTGTTTATTTGAATTTTGCATTTTTAGTTCCTTAGTGGGTTGTGGGTTTATAGCGGAGCAGGGTTGGAAGTAATTTAATTATATTAAATGTATTGAATATTTTTTATTTAATAATATTTGTTTAATTGAGATGTTATAGTGTTAAATATGTAAAGTAATTTATCATGAAAGAATTAATCATTTATTGTAAATTTAATTTAATTAATTGGCAATTAATTATTGCAATTGTGTAATTAGTTTTAGGTGTGTATTGTCTTGTTTATAAGTGTAAATGGTGGGAAGGGTGGGAAGTAATTTATTTTTAATTGTTGAAATAATAATTACTTGTTAATTAATTTTAAATAATTAATTATCACCATTGTGTAATTCGTTTTAGGTGTGTGTTTAGGTGTTTATAGGTGTAAATGGTGGGAAGGTTAGGAAGTAATTTATTTTTAACTGATGAATTAATAATAAGGGGCCGATTCCGATCCGGGTCAGAAATAGGCCTGGCGCGGAAATTGCGATAATTTGACATTTTCGCGTTCCGCGGAGAGCGCGAAAATGTCAAAATTTCCGCATTCCGCAGCTTAGCGATAATTTGTTTCTTGCTTGCGCTGTAAAATAATACATTCTCGCGCGCGCGCGATCGCCTTACCTGAATCCCCGCGTTCGCCGACAAGTTTTCCCGATCCGGTCGCGTTCTCCACGAGATGTTGGATTGTTGGTAGCCATTTGCGCTGTCTCGCGACAGTTCGCGTCCGCAGTAATGTCATTGGTCGCGCGATCACGTCTTTCTTCTCGCGATCATGCACCGCGAGAAAATTGAAAACAAGATGGCCGCGCCCGTGAGCAACCCCATGGGTAAGTTGGCGAGCCGCGACCATGCAGAAAATACCGCGAACGGGCAGGAAAAAAACTTCTGCATCTTCGCGATATTTCCACGTGTTTGCGGAGATTTTTTAAATTTTCGCCATAATTTGCGAAAGTCACTTTCGCAAATTCCGCCCACCCCTAGTCGGAAAGCACTCCGATCGAGCCGGATCCGGAGTGCTTTCTGACCGAGCCGGAGTCCTGCAGTCCGACCGAGCGAGTACGATGCGGCCGTATGCTGCCGGACTCGGTTCGGTCGGACTTCCATGGAAGTCAATGGGACCCGGTTGTACGACGCGTACATGGGCTCCCATTGACTGAATGGGTACGTTGCGGACAAGTCCGTCCCCTACAGTGGGTATGCGTCGGTGCCATCCGCACCGTACATGCCTGTGGGTCTCCCCCTGTGTCCGAGTCGTAGGGCTGCGGGTGACAGGGGGTCCGACACGGGCCCCCAAAGGCAACCACCCGGACGATTTGCGAGCCGGACACTCCGGCTCGCACAGGCTGTCCGATGTGTGCATCGTACTGGCTCGGTCATGAATCGCATCCATTGCACGCCACGGTTAGCATATGACTGAGACGTACGGAGTGGTTCGGACCCGGAAACGACTCGTCGGTGAATTTCATGTAGCTCGCATCGTACTTGCTCACTCGTACAGCTGTACGAGTCGGGTGGAAAACACGCTTACGGCTCGTAGTTTTTCCAGCCAGATCGCGTTCGGTGCCCTTCCGACCTGGATAGGAATTGGCCCCTTAGTTGTTAATCAGTTTAAAATAATTTATTAGAAACTAATTATGGTAATTGTGTAATTAATTGTATGTTTGTGTGTAATCAATGAATGTTTATCTTTTTATTAATACTATCTTTTTAATTGATTATTAATTATGTTAATTATGGAACTAAATGTTTTTTATTGGTGTGGTATTATAGGGTAGGAAATACAATAAATACATTTATATTTGAAATCATTTTTTTGTTTGTTAATATTTGATCCTTTTAAACAATTATTGTTTATACATGTATTTATTAATTTATTTTATATAATATTTGTAGCCTTTTGCTATATATAATTTATATTATATGTGTTCTTTTTATGTTTATTATATTTAATTGTATTTTTTTTAATATTGTTTATTCATTTGTATGAATTTTTAAACATTTCTATTGTTTAAATGTCATTGGTAATTTTTGTTTCTCTGCTATTTAACACTTTCCCTACTGTTGCACTCACTGGAGTGGGAATAGTAATTTTTACCCCTCCACTATCCAGCACTTTCCCTACTGTCGCACTCACTGGAGTGGAAATAGTAGTTTTTTACACCCTCCTATAGCCAACACTTTCCAAACTGTTGCACTCACTGGAGTGGGAATAGTAATTGTTATCCCCTGCTATGCAACATTTTCCCTACTGTTGCACTTACTGGAGTAGGAATAGTAATTTTAATTCCTCCGCTATCCAACACTTACCCCACTTTTGTACTCACTGGAGTGTGGCTAATAATTTTTACCCCTTCGCTATCCAACACTTTAGCTGCTGTTGCACTTTTTGGAGCAGGAATAGTAATTGTTGCCCCTTCGCTATTCAACACTTTTCATACTGTTGCACTTACTGGAGTGGGAATAATAATTTTTACCCCTTCGCTAGCTAACATTTTCCCTACTGTTGCACTCACTGGAGTGGAATTGTAAATTTAATTCCTCCGCTATCCAACACTTACCCTACTTCTGCACTCACTGGAGTGGAAATAGTAATTTTTACCCCTCCGCTATCCAACACTTTCCCTACTGTTGCACTCTTCGGAATGGGAATAGTAATGTTTGCCCCTTTGGTATCCAACACTTTCCCTACTGTTGTACCCACTGAAGTGGTTATAGTAGTTTTTACCCCATCACTATCCAATAGATTCCCTACTGTTGCACTCTTTGGAGTGGGAATAGTGATTGTTTCCTCTCCGCTATCCAACAATTTCCCTACTGTTTCTCTTACTGAAGTGGAAATATAAATTTTTAAACCTCCACTATCCAACACTTCCCCCATTATTGCACTCACTGGAGTTGGAATAGTAAATGTAATTATTTTACTATCCAATATTTTCCCTACTGTTGCATTTATTGTATTGCGAAATATACGTTTTTTTATTTTTAATGATGTTATGTTTTAATTTATTATAGAATTTTTTCATTTGAAATTATTGATATACATATTATTTGTATATAATGATAAAGTTTAAAAATTAATAAATATAATAGTTAAATATATGTATATGGGTGTTTATATATTCTTTAATTAGGTTTATTTGTTATTTAGTTAAAATGTAAATTAAATTAAGTTTTTGTTAAAAATTATATTAACATTTAGGTGCCGATTCCAATCTTGTAAAACCAGGGTACAAATCATCGTATTCTCCGTACGACTCGTACCCGGGAAATCCACCAAGTACGATTCGTACAGAAATGGCATTTCCGTACGATTCGTACAAAACACCGTACGGCTAAAAAATACCTACGAGTCTGATCCTGGACAGCGTGTACGCGACGTCCGTATGGAGTCAGGCAGCGTTTTACGGACCAGCAAGTACGATCCGTCCCTACGTCACTCCGCACAGCTATTTTTTTATGGCAGCCAAAAAATGCCAGAAAACTGAGTCCGACGCGAAAACGGAGCCCCGGTACGTGACAGACTGCTATGGACCCCATCCTTCGTGTCATCCCGGCCCTCTTAGCCTATGACCTGGTGCACCGAACCCGATGCACACGCCGCAGAAGGTGAGAACAACACCCAGGGGCCAAGGGGGGGTGAGGGGCAGGAAACATACCCCCTACCCAAATAAAAACCTACAATAGTGAGGACATACATTACCTCCAGGGTCTGGTCACTCCGGGGGGCGTGTCCACCAATCCCTGCGTCCCGCAACAACGGAAGTGGACGTGTACGCGTACCCCTACGGCAACACTACAATAGTGATACGCACCACACTCACACATCCATAGCGTGGGTACAGTCCGTAGCACTATAGTAGTGGTGCCATGGGGGTACGCGTGGTACGGACCGTACACACGCTCTCAGAGCGTGTGTACAGCCCGTATCACTATAGTGGTGGTGCCGTAGGGGTACGCGTGGTACGGCCTGTACATACGCTCTCAGAGCGTGTGTACGGTCCGTATCCCTATTGTAGTGGTGCCATAGGGGTATGTGTGGTACGGATCGTACAGACGCCCTCAGAGGATGTGTACGGGCCGTACCACGCGTACTCCTACGGCACCACTACTATACTCATACGGACCGCACCCACACATACATAGCGTGGGTACGGGCCGTATCACTATTGGATTGCCGTAGGGGTACGCGTGGTACGGACCGTACACACCCTATGAATGCGGGGGTACGGTCCGTATCACACGTACCCCTACGGCACCAGTACATTTGGGATACAAGGCATACACAAGCCACGAATGTTGGCCTACGGCCTGGTGCAGCATATTACCTTTATATTGGTGTGTGTGTAGGCCCAGGACAGCAGTGTACTGCACCAAGGGGGTGGGTGGCTGCATAGGATTCCCAGCAGTGAACAGACATGTGAGGGGTGGGTGTAAATGACTACCAGCAGTGGCCTGCAATATGAGGGGTGGGTGCATATCACTCCCAGCAGTGGACAGACATGTGAGGGGTGGGTTCAGAGGACTCCCAGCAGTGGACAGAGACATGGGGGTGGGTGCAGAGGACTCCCAGCATTGGATAGAGACATGGGGGTGGGTGCAGAGGACTCCCAGCAGTGGACAGAGACATGGGGGGGTGCACATCATTATCAGATGACCACAACTCCATGGGTGGATGTACGCATCCCTAACTTTGGACAATGATGATAGTGCCATAACAACACATCACTGACAGCGGTGTCCCACTCCCAGGAGGATGGATGTCTTTCCCCCACTGCATGACACACCACATGTGGGTGTGAGGACAAATAACACATGCATACCCACCCCTGGCAGATGCAGCACAATACACACACTGAGATCATGCCACAAGACTGTATAGTCATGTCACTGCCTACTAAACTAAGAGAGCCAAAGGGAACACACACTGTCACGCACATCCCAGGACTGATAGGAATGTACAGGTGCTGGGCCAGCCACCAAGACGTTGTCTCTCATGGAAGGAATAGGGTGGAGTTCCCACAGATACAATGCCCACAATTGTGAGTCAGGTGCCCAAATACCCTGCAGAACAAGTACCATATGTGTGCTAGGCCGGCAGTACACACATGCATAGTGCTGAAAAGGGAGAATTTCTCCATGAAGGCATTTCAACATACTCAATACACAAGTACAGTGACTAGCAAGGATGGCACAGACGATGCAGCCGGAGACATTGCTGAGCAGGCATGGCCATAGTTGAAGGGATCCGTCACCAACAAAGGAAATGTAGACACAGGTCAGCACAAAAATTGTGCAACTCTTTGCAGGGAAGATGTCAGGTGCCACAGAGGAAGGAACACTCCTTGGGACAATGTCTCAAAACCAAAATAACACACACTACCAATGATTCTTTGCAGAGACCTTGTGATGGCACGCAGATACCATGGTCCACCTCATAACCATCAGACTAGAACATTTCTCAGAACCATAACACATTACCACAACACCAACTCCTGGAGCCTCAGCACCAACATCAATACCTGAAATGCAATAGTGTTAAAAGTAAAAAAAAATGCTTTATTCAGCATAAAAACCAAATTTTTAAATCACACTATATACAAAGGCCAATGGCCAGTCCATAATAGAAGTACTTGGGGGGACACATGGGCACGCGTCTACCCTAGCTTGCCTGCACAGTGGAACCCTCAGGTTCGTCGACCGGGGGGGGGATCATGTGGGGAAGGACCAGGCACCGCAAGGACAGGAGGGTGGAGGGTAGGTGTGGTGGGCACAGGGGTGGATGTCTCCACCACAGGGGGTGGGGTAGCGCCAAAGGTGGAGGTGAGCTCGGCGCTGCACACTGCTGCCAGGGTGTCCAGGGTAAGCCCTGCACCGGAAGAAACCCCAGGGCCAACGGAGGAGGTGGTGGCCTAGGGATGGGGTGCAGCACTCTTGGGGGACGGGGTGGACAGTGGGGGACTCAACTACCCTGCCTGGGGACTTCCTCGCCCGCTTGCGGGGTGGTGTCACAGTGGTGGTGATGGGCAGCTCACCCATGTCCACCTCTTTGGGTGTCAGTTTGGCAGGGGTGCCAAGGGGAGTGCTTTTGGAGGGACTGGGTTGTGAGGCCTGTGGACTCAGACTGTGGCTGCGTGTATGTCTTTTTGCCCCAGACCCAGTGGGTGTGCCTACATCCCCCTGAGTGTGCATGCCAGGAGGTGTGCGCTTGCCCTTACTTGGTGGTGTGCTGCCTGTGTCTGGTGGGGTGCATGCTTGGGAATGTCTGGGTGTGCATGGGACAGGTATGGGAAAGGGAAGTGTGGATGGGGCTGGGGTAGGGGGGGACGAAGCGCTGCAGGAGACTCACTGCTGCCGTCAGGGAAGAGTCCATGGACCGCAGAAACCTGCGTTGTTCAGTCATCGTTGCTGACATGCCCTCCATGAACGACACCACCTGTGTCAGCAGTGTGATGTGGCCATGGAGGACACTCAGCACTGGTGCCTGCCCAACCTGCAACTGCCGCAGTATGTCCACAGACTCTGCACTGAGGGCAGCAGGGGTGACAGGAGCAGGGGGTGCGGTGCCTGTCCCGAAGGAGACATGGTGGTGCCCTGCACAGACAGAAGGGACCGGAGCAACTGGGAGGGCGGTGATGGGAATGGATGAGGCGGGGACAGATGTTGGGCTGCTGCCAGGTGTTGTAGCAGCCTCCGCCCCCTCGATGAGGTCAGCCTCGGACCCGTCTGCGTCGTAGTTGGAATCGCCACCAGACAGGTCCTCCGACTGACTCCCCTCGCCCTCCATGCCACTGGCTCCCGCAGACTCGCCAGCACTGGTGGCACTGGTGCTGGGTCCCTCATCCAGGTCCGTGCAGGTGTCTCCCTCGGTTTCCAATGATGATGCTGTGGGCAAGGTGAAGATACAGAAAAACATCAGTCAACTGTATACATCTGACACATGAGTACAAAACCAATAGGTCACAGTGCATATCAGGCAATGCATCATGAGTGCTACACAATATATTCAAAAAGGGGGGTCCAAGGGAAAATATTTAGAGACCGAGCAGAATTATGTCCCCAACATACATAACAAAAACACGAATGAGAAAACTGCTGGTCTAGAAAGAGAAAAGTAAAGGATTGGGAAAAAAAGTTAGACTGCAATAGCCAGTCAGAATTGGTGCTTAAGGAGAGTCTTTCTATGAGGATAGAGTCCTATCACCCACTTGAGTGGCAAGCTTCATCATTTGGGATTCTTCTGGGTAAAAGCCCAAGTATATCTGTGTGCTACAACCTTCTAGCTTAACGAAGGGAGCTGACAGATTATACAAAAAATATTTTTTGTATCAATTGGTGGTAACAATGAACCCTAGATGAGTTATCTCCAAATTTTAGTCATGGGTGTGTGGTTTGCAGTGCAAAAAAGTGTCATCTATGTATCTTTTCCACAACAATCTTTCTTTATAAGATTTACTGTTATCAAGCCTTGCTCTTATTACTAAAAAGATTAGACTTAATTGAGTTTATCTCTTCCGTTTTGAGAAGAGAGCCATTAATAACATTCCTGGCTCCCCTTTTTGCCAAAAGAAGAATTTTTGTACCACAAGCATTTCCTGAAGTGCTTATAAAATAATAAAATCTTTTCAACAAATAAAATCTTTTCTATAAATAACTTCTGAGCAAGTATTAATATTCTTTTATGACCATGAATACCGTTCCTCTCTGTATTCTTCGGGCTCCGTTTTTACATCACTAATAATTTTCATTACAGAGGCCATGCCTTGAGTACATTTTTGCGTATTGTTTTTTATCTTCTAAACAGTATGTGTGAACGCCGTTTGCGGAAAAACCAAAAACTACATTTCCCTATAGATACTGACATGCGTACGTTCGGCGTGCAGCTTCGAAAAAAGTTGACAACACGCGCACACGCTTGCGCGGTCAGGTGATGTTGGCTTGACGTGATTCACTCTATTGGCGGTGAATGGATGACTCAGACATAAAAACTCGGCCCCTGTACTGTCGGTTACCTCCCCTTCCGGCTTAGATCCAGCCAGAGGTACCGACGGACAGGTAAGATTCGGCCTTTTCTTGTTTCTTTTTAAAAACAGGGAGAATGTTTCTAGGCTCCTCTGTTCAATCTTGCAGGCTACTTTTAAATGAGCGTATTACCAGAATTCTGAAAGCGGCACCCTTTCCACACAAATAGTCGTCGTATATATGAGTTTTGGTTAGCTCTCTGGTATGAACGAACATGGTTTTGGCGAGAGCATTATTGAGATTCTCTATGAAACATTGAGGTAATCAGAACAATGTAGTGGTAAATAGTGCTCTGCAGACATAGTATACGTTACACTCAAGCATCTGTTGAGAAGTTGTAACAAGTATGTCTGCTAGGTCCGAAACCAACTTTATCAGTATTCAATATAATGACTGTGAGCATTTTGTGAACAAGCCTTGGAGATCATTATATAGGGTTGATATCAAAAATGTATTGGAATAACCATATTCTCAGAGAACGTTACAGTCTCTGACGCAACTGTTATGTTTATACCCTATTTATAGAGCGGTGCCTCCTACCCTGAGCGGTTGCCAGGTGAGGTGAGGAGCACACCCGCATAAAGCAGGGTAAGTGCATGAGTTTGCATTAAAAAAACTTTTGATACTTTATACCTTTGGATAACAAGTTACGGATATAGAAAACAAGATTAGAAAAATTGGGATAAATGTTCTTCTTTACAACAATAGCACTGTGTATGTCTTTGGGAGGTTTTACTATTTGCTGTTGTTTCTCTGTCTTTCTTGCAGGATTGCAACTTATACTCCTGTGATAGCCTTCTCAATTTGTGCATACAGGAGAAAGACAGGTTGTATTGTTCCAACCAGTTTTTTGTTTATATCTTGCTAAACTTTAGCACCTATACACAATTTTGCTGTAGCGTTTCATTCCTTCTGAGGTCCTGATGAAAGCTAGGGAAATAACACCCTAAAGCTGAAACATGTAGACCTGCCATTATATATGGCCTTCGTACAGTTATTTGCTTAAAACTGTTTACGCACTGTTTTTACTCTTGACACTAGGTTAGCACTTATTAAAAATTCTCAGTATCCTAGTAGTCAATTTTAAACATCACCACCTTTTTGCACCAACACTTTTTTGCACTGCAACCCACACACCCATGACTACAATTTGGAGATAACTCATCTAGGGTTCATCGTTACCACCAATTGATACAAAACATATTTTTTGTATAATCTGTCAGCTCCCTTCGTTAAGCTAGAAGGTTGTAGCACACAGATATACTTGGGCTTTTACCCAGAAGAATCCCAAATGATGAAGCTTGCCACTCAAGTGGGTGATGGGACTCTATCCTCATAGAAAGACTCTCCTTAAGCAGCAATTCTGACTGGCTATTGCAGTCTAACTTTTTTTCCCAATCCTTTTCTTTTCTCTTTCTAGAACAGCAGTTTTTTCATTTGTGTTTTTGTTATGTATGTTGGGGACATAATTCTGCTCGGTCTCTAAATATTTTCCCTTGGACCCCCCTTTTTGAATATATTGTGTAGCACTCATGATGCATTGCCTGATATGCACTGGGACCTATTGGTTTTGTACTCATGTGTCAGATGTACACAGGTGACTGATGTTTTTCTGTATCTTCACCTTGCCCACAGCATCATCATTGGAAACCGAGGGAGACACCTGCACGGACCTGGATGAGGGACCCAGCACCAGTGCCACCAGTGCTGGCGAGTCTGCGGGAGCCAGTGGCACGGAGGGCGAGGGGAGTCAGTCGGAGGACCTGCCTGGTGGCGATTCCAACTATGACGCAGACGGGTCCGAGGCTGACCTCATAGAGGGGGCGGAGGCTGCTACAACACCTGGCAGCAGCCCAACATCTGTCCCGCCTCATCCATTCCCATCACTGCCCTCCCAGTTGCTCCGGTCCCTTCTGTCCATGCAGGGCACCACCATGTATCCTTCGGGACACGCACGCACTCCCTGCCCCTGTCACCCCTTCTGCCCTCAGTGCAGAGTCTGTGGACATACTGTGGCAGTTGCAGGTTGGGCAGGCATCAGTGCTGACTGTCCTCCATTGCCACACCATACTGCTGACACAGATGGTGTCGTTCATGGAGGGTATGTCAGCAACGATGTCTGAACAACGCGGGTTTCTGCGGTCCATGGACTCTTCCCTGACGGAAGCAGTGAGTCTCCTGCAGCGCTTCGTCCCCCCCTACCCCAGCCCCATCCACACTTCCCTCTCCCATACCTGTCCCATGCACACCCAGACATCCCCAAGCATGCACCCCACCAGACACAGGCAGCACACCACCAAGTAAGGGCAAGCGCACACCTCCTGGCACGCACACTCAGGGGGATGCAGGCACACCCACTGGGTCTGGGGCAAAAAGACATACACGCAGCCACAGTCTGAGTCCACAGGCCTCACAACCCAGTCCCTCCAAAAGCACTCCCCTTGGCTCCCCTGCCAAACTGACACCCAAAGAGGTGGACATGGGTGAGCTGCCCATCACCACCACTGTGACACCACCCCGCAAGCAGGCGAGGAAGTCCCCGGGCAGGGTAGTTGAGTCCCCCCCTGTCCACCCCCTCCCCCAAGAGCGCTGCACCCCATCCCTCGGCCACCCCCCCCCCTCCGTTGTCCCTGGGGTTTCTTCCGGTGCAGGGCTTACCCTGGACGCCCTAGCAGCAGTGTGCAGCGCCGAGCTCACCTCCACCTTTGGTGCTGCCCCACCCCCTGTGGTGGAGACGTTCACCCCTACACCCACCACACCTACCCTTCCCCCTCCTGCCCTTGCGGTGCCTGGTCCTTCCCCACATGATGCCCCCCCCGGTCGACGAACCTGAGGGTTCCACTGTGCAGGCAAGCTAGGGGAGACGCGTGCCCATGTGTCCCCCCAAGGACTTCTATTATGGACTGGCCATTGGCCTTTGTATATAGTGTGATTTAAAAATTTGTTTTTTATGCTGAATAAAGCATTTTTTTTTTACTTTGAACACTATTGCATTTCATGTATTGATGTTGGTGCTGAGGCTCCAGGAGGTGGTGTTGTGGTAATGTTTTATGGTCATACTCATCTAGGGTTCATCGTCACCAGCAATTGATACAAAAATATTTTTTGTATAATCTGTCAGCTCCCTTCGTTAAGCTAGAAGGTTGTAGCACACAGATATACTTGGGCTTTTACCCAGAAGAATCCCAAATGATGAAGATTGCCACTCAAGTGGGTGATGGGACTCTATCCTCATAGAAAGACTCTCCTTAAGCACCAAGTCTGACTGGCTATTGCAGTCTAACTTTTTTTCCCAATCCTTTTCTTTTCTCTTTTTAGAACAGCAGTTTTTTCATTCGTGTTTTTGTAATGCATCATGAGTAACAGCTAGATTACTCTGCACATATGTAAGCCCTGGACTCCCCAGTTGGTAGACCCACCATGCCACTTGGACACAAGGAAAATAGGACACACCAGCCGAAAACTTGAATGAGAAATACACTGAGAAGCTAATGTCTGGGAACAGGTGAGCACTGCAATACAATGAAGTCATGCCACCTTTTGTTTACCCTGAAAGAAACAGTAGTGGTGCACCCAAGGCAAAGTAACACACCTCAATACCAAAGGTGTCCCCACACTCAGAGACCTGTAAGTACTTTGGAACACAAAACGAAAAAATGTTGGTCCCTTGGGAATCACAATACTTTACACAATCGACATGGTCAGAATGTGGGAATGTGCCATTTTGTGAACAGAACACACATGTGCCTTCATAAAAGGTGGCTCCCAAGGAGGTGCACACAAAACTACATTTACCCAGTCATTGAAAAAGCTGGCAGCCTTCTTTAAAGAAGCCACTGTTAGAAAGAAATGGTGTTGCAGAAAGTACATATACATGGGCCCACGGAGGTCTTGATGACTTGAAACTCGTAAGTTGGTATCACCAACAACCAAGGACTTACCCAATTTCCACAACACTGGGGGAACATGCATATGTATAATCTGAAAAACAGTCTCATTAGAACAGTGCCTTCTTTTAAAATGTGCCAGTGTGTTCCCTGAAAGTGTAAAGGTGGTTTGTCGTGCACTTCCTTGGGAGACATCTGTCATGCAGGCACATTATTGTTCTTAACAACAAAACATCAAACTAAAGCATTTAAAACATGAAGACCTGTTGACAAGTGTTGTTAGTGCCAAGGTACAATACCTTGTTACTAACAACTTGAATTATGTCAGTTGTCACATGGCCATCCGTTACCTGATGACACAGTTGGCAACACATCTGACCCACTGCCTGTCATGTGGAGTGGCACACATGTCCAAACCCAGGACAATGCATGAGCTAATGGGCCTGCAATTGTGTTGTAAAAAGGCATACCTGCACTGAGGAGACACCCTCATGGCAAGCCAGAATGTCCACACAGATGTCAGCACACAAAGACCAAACTATGTAGCATCTGGACCACACACTGGTGCAAACAATGTATGAGCAGGAATCATGTATTTAAACAATTGACACATGCTGCAAAGCACAAACATTAAACCCTGCACAACATCACTGGGTCACTGCACGTTGAGTTTCTGTCCAGCCAATTATCACACACAGGTCAGACCTGGCAAGGAGACATAAGGTTTGGCCATGTAGGCCTCGCCCGCACAAATCCCCCATACCTGAGACAATGTGATTGAGACAGATCAAGAAGTGACACCTCTTAATCAGGGTTTACAGAAATGTGCTGCAAGAATTTCAAAATGTACTCCACATCACCTCGTGAGGCTGCCAACACATATTTGTGACAAACAACCATTGACAGATAGTTGTGAATAGACACACAGGCACTGCCCAGTGTGAGTATGCACAAGCCAAATGGGGTCTCCCTGTCGAGTGGACACATGTACCACACTTTGGATAAATACAAATGAGGCCAGGGAACAATGCCACAGAGGCAAACATATGCTGAAAACACTGAGAATGGCCACAGGGTTGGATGACACAAATGATTACGAGGCAAGGGTGTCTCAGGGGACTGTAGTGGGCACACTGCTCCTTGTTCCTGGAATGATCTGACTGTAACATGAGCAACCGTCCTGGCACTATGCATATCTCCCACTCATGCACATCATGTCTGAGGCCACAACATTGGTCATGCATGCTGCAAGTGTGTTCATTTGAAACCTCACACTCCCATGTTAAGACTCATCATCGGTGCCAACAAATATGGACCCCCAACAGAGTGAACAGGACAGGCCACAGGCAAGGTACCAACACAGTCACCCTCCCACATGATGCAGAAAGCAATGTGCACTTGGATTAACTGGCAGCCTAGATGACCATTTGCAATTGTGATTACACATAGACCAGGGGACACATGTCAAGGAGAGGAAGGGACGAATAAGAGCACCGGTTGACTTTGGGGAACAGAATATGCACTGCACATATAAACCCTGGCAGTGTATCCAGGCTATAGAGCACTTTCAAAAGCTGGGGACACAACACAACAAACAGACAGGTACCTACCCCCTCCTTGCTGCTGTCTCTCCTGTAACTGCCTATCCAGGTCAGGGAAGACCACCGCCAGGACACACATCATGTGGGTGGTCAGGCGTCGGCGCCCGCCGTGGGGGCGTGGAGATGAGAGCCCCAGCTGGACCCGGGTGATCCGCCGGGTCCAGCACCAGATGTCCTGCCATCATTTTCTGACTTGGGCTACGCGCCGACTGTGACCCCACGCCAATCTCACGGCCCTGACGATCTCTTTCCAGATCCCCCCCTTCTCGTAGGCAGTTACCTGTGAGGATGACAAAGTGAGACAACATCACTACACCTGCTCCATGTGACAGAGACACACATTTAAAAATCGATGATATGTTGAACAGGGCATAGGATGCTGCCAAGGAATAGCATCTTTCTCATATAGACATTGGCCTCTGTGTAAGCCCCAATGCACTACATGGCATTGAAAGTACATAGGTGGCAGGAGGGGTGCGACACACTCCCTGATCATGGCACACACTGTGCATCACATGCAACACCAGGCTGATGGACAGCACCTCAAAGCAGTTACATGCCCCAGGCCACTGACGCAACCTCAGCAGAGTACACAGACACACACAGGCACAGATCAATCACCTGCCATTGGCAACAGCAGATACATATCTCACTCTGCACATGTGCCACTTGCCTGTGGGGTGTCACAGGTGTTGGGCTGGCTCAGCAAGTCAGACACACAGCACGGCTTAATTCTCACATCGGATGGGTAGAGCTGTTGCCTCCTCCATGCAGCTGTGGTGCAACACTTCACATAGACACTCACCCACATGACAAGGAACCTTCACACACATCAATGTCCAGGAGGGCGTACACATCACTTGGACACTCTCACCACAGCTCCACTCAGCTCATACACATCTGTGG
Source organism: Triturus cristatus (assembly GCF_964204655.1). NCBI lineage: Eukaryota > Metazoa > Chordata > Amphibia > Caudata > Salamandridae > Triturus > Triturus cristatus. Next base: position 566,541,193 of record NC_140582.1, on the reverse strand, counting down.
GTACAGTCACATGTCACACCGGGGGGACCACTGAATCAGCTCAGGCCAATAGCCAAAAAATGCCACCAAGGATTTGCCAGGCTGAATGTGTCATGCACTATGCAGTGAATGTCACAGTAAGCACAAGGCAAGTGAGGAGTGCACACAGGAACTACATCATGCTCTGCATGACAGACATAAGACTTTACCCCCCCCTGGGACCCACTCTAAACCAAATTGCTTGTCTGTCACACCTGGACACAATGCCAGAAGTGACAGTAACACAAAAGGAGCACAGTCAAAGGTAGTGGAGTCAGCACTCACCTGCTCCCCTGGTCTTCCATACAGGCTGGGGTACTGCGGGAGGAGGACATTCAGCAATGCCTCATTCTCCTCAAGTGTGACTGGCTGGGCCCTCTCCACAGTACGCGACATGGTGCCAGAGGAAGCACAGACAGCAGCAGTGTGGTCGACAGGAAAGTAGTGCAGGCAAGTGCCCTCTCATGGGTTCTGGCTGACTTATATCTGTCTTGCTGGGGGCTTTCATTTACAGGAGTACAGAGTGATTGGTCAGACTCATTTGCATCCTACGTTTCCTCCAATCCCTTTAAACATACACCAATGACACGAATTTGCATGGTTCAAATTTTGTGCATCATAGCAAGGCAAACACCACTTTGCAACATAGTAATTTTTGGACCAACTGACTTTTCAAGCCCACATGATGGCCACATTGCAACTGAAATCTCTGTATCCATGACAACCAGCATACATTTTGGGCCTAATACTTGTCCCCTATATAATTTTTGATTCCAAAAAACATGTACGGTGCGTTTCAAACATACCCGTACACGTACCGCACCACTACAATAGTGATACGCACCGGACTCACACATCCATAGCGTGGGTACAGTGCGTATCACTATAGTAGTGGTGCTGTAGGAGTACGCGTGTGTGCACGGTCCATACCACGCGTACCCCTACGGCACCACTATAATAGTGTAACAGACCATACACACGATGTGTGTTTGGTCCGTAACATGTGTACTCCTATGGCACCACTACTATAGTGATACGGACCGTACACACGCTCTGAGAGCGTGTGTACGGTTCGTACCACGCGTACCCCTACAGCACCACTACAATAGTGATACGGACCCTACACATGATGTGTGTACAGTCCGTACCACGCGTACTCCTACGGCACCACTATTATAGTGATACGGACCGTACACACGACGTGTGTACGCTCCGTACCAAGCGTACTCCTATGGCACCACTACTATAGTGATACGGACCGTACACACGCTCTGAGAGCGTGTGTACGGCCCGTACCACGCATACTCCTACAGGCACCACTACTATAGTGATACGGACCGTACACGCGCTCTGAGAGCGTGTGTACGGTCCGTATCACGCGTACCCCTACGGCACCACTACAATAGTGATACGGACCATACACACGCTCTGAGAGCATGTGTACGGTGCATTTTACACGCTTACACTGGTGATAAGAGGCGCACACGAAAGGAATGGAGGTCTCCAACTCGCACAAGGCTGTACATCAAGTCATTGTCATTGCAGACTTTCATGTGCAGGGCCTAGGTGTGTCAGGCAGTGATATTGCACATGTCTCCTCATGTAGTTGCACAATTGATGTGTGATGACCTGTGTACACATGTCATGTGTGATGGGGCACTATGTGGCACACTTCCCCTTCACACTTTGCACATGTGTGCCTGTAGTACAAATGTGTCAAGCACAGCATCACTGGTATGGCACAGTCACCACCACCCGCAACTGTCCCCTGATGCCAGGGACAGGGACACTAACAACTGACATTTCACGATCAGCGTGCCCCTATGTGACTATGTCATGTGTGTGTCATGTGTTCCCATGAGCTTGCTGTTAGTGTTCCGTCAACTACATCTGCTGTTGCTGCATCCAACATGTGTCTGTGTGGAGATGGGCATGGCACACATCTACGCACACCATGCCACATGTGGATTCCCTCGTAAGCAGGGTCTGTATGCATCAGACATGATATTTTCACATGAGGAAATATCTGCGTCGTCTCAATGTCTGTGTTTTCTGTTTTCACGTGTACCCCTTCATCGCAATGTGTTTGATCTGTACATTTGACATTCCATGTGACCTGTGCATCTAGCTTGCCGTCAGCTGTCTGTATGAGATGACATCCTTTAAATGCAGCTATGTGAATGTATGTCACTCCTGTGATGTCTCTGGCTGTACACTCAGACTGGCCCCCAGCTCGTTTCAGGGCATGTCATGTAGACTTGCCAATCAACGGGTGTATCTGGCTTTTCGTAGGAGTATCACCAAGCTGGCATACGTGTCCTGGATGTATTGCACACACCAGACTCTGTATTTAGCTGATGTGTAGTAGCAGTTTAGCATGTGCTCTGTTCATTGACATTGATGTTGTTATGCTCTCAATCTTTGTTATTCATTACAATTTTTTGCAGGGCACCGCCTGTCCCCTGACCAATGCCAGACTTGGGTGCCATGAGGGAACGTGCCACAGTGTAAATAACAAGGGGACCCGAACAGGTAGCTTTGGACCTCGTTTGATTACTTATTTTTAAAGAACAAAGGTCCTTGGCTTAATGATAGATAAAAAAGACATTTCGACATAGACTTCAATGAGACCTATGGAAAGACTTCCAAAGGAACATTTATTTCTTACAATTCAAAAGGAATAACAAGGAATGAAAGACCAGGAAGAAAATAAATTAAGGGCACAATCCTGTACCGAGCTTTAACAAAAGAAAAAAATGAAAAAGAGAACAGAAATGACAGGCAAAAACATGGGGAGCAAGTAGTGGCTTACAATACAGTGAAAACTTAAGTAAGCTCTAACCAACAGTGGCCACAATCAAATTTTCACAATGGATAAATTGCGGTACTGTTTGGAAAGTCGACGTTTCGATCCCTAGCTCCAATGCAATGGGATCATCCTCAGGACTACAGAATAAACTATTGCCTGAATATATGACGCCTGTGGGATTTAAAACAGGAAAAGAGGAGAAAAGAAAACATAATAATGTCCACCATAAATTGCACGGTAGTTTGTCAGCAACATTAAAAGTTGTAAGGAACAGATGTATTGTCTGTGAATAAGAATAAGGAAAAGGACACAGGGAAAGTAGCACATGCAATGGCAATTAAGTGCATATAATGCATCGGTGAGCAAATAAGGTGAAGAGCCTTATGCGAGTGAGTAACAGAAAATCACAATTATAGCAGCGGGCTGGGCGAAGGTGCCTGAGTGAATAAAGAGCAGTGACAAACGACGCAATGGAGTAAGACAAAATCATGCTGAGGCGTTTTTCGGAAGTGGACTAATCAATAAACACTATACGTTGTCAATTTGTGATCGTAGCGTGTTAATTGAACCGTGTTCGGCAAGAGTTGCGACAGCTGTGAGGGAAACAGTCACGTATATTAACGACGGAGGGGATGCGATTGTGGTGATTACGGGTTGTGAACAACTATGTTGCGAAGCATCGTCGTGAAAGTGATAAGGAGCTAATGAAGGCTAACCTTGTGATTTGGCTCATAGTGTGCCAGAATCCGGGTAGATGGCCATTAGAAAGCCGTTCAAATATCTGGAAAAAACGGAGTGAGAGAATTTGTGAGCCATTAAATTGGTCATGTCAAGTGCCCAGGGAGTGGGGAAGTGGGAGGCAGAGTACCTTGAATGCGAAATATGGACCGTTGTATGGGAGATAAGGAACAGTTCCTGATGTCCACTAAAGGGGGGCGTCTGCAGACGTAACAAGGATTGGGTAACAGCAAACGATGGCTGTTGGAATATATAGAGCTGTAAAAACAGAATGGGGCGTTAATATAGGAATACCGAGGTCAGGAAATTATGCCTGATATCTCGGGTGCTATGTGTAGTGCTTACCTCAAAGGAGTCTCTAGGGACCGGGGTGAGTAGTCGTCCGGTCTTCCGTTCGTGCGAGCGTGATAGCTGGAACGGGTTGTTGGACCTGCCATGACGTATTTGTAGGAACTGCAGATGCCAAGCGTGCGTGGAAATGAACGAGGGACTGGGTGGTGAGAATCTGAAACGGCACCGATGGGGGCCATTTTGGAAAGGGATTGCTGATTGTGCCGACAACTTGGAGGGGTGGGGGGTAGAGAGTGAGGGTGGTTGGCGCTGAGTGCTAATTAAGAGGAAAGACGTCGCTAGTGCAAGTGTGTTATCTAAATAATTCTTAATTGTGAAAGGACATATGTGGTATATAAACATCTATGATATAAATGAAGTTCAGACAATAAAATACATTATTAACCTGACACTCCTTCCTTTACATACGCCTGTTGCAGTTGTCCTTTCTGACATCCTTGTCTTTGTGTGCTACTTTCGGCCTAGTTTCCAGTACATGCCGCCTGCTGCTGCGGCCCCTGCGGCAAGGGCCCACCAAGTTCCCGGATTCTGCAACCCACACACCTCCAAGATGCTCCTCCCTTCCTCCCTCCACTCATTCATTAGGCTGTCATCAGCTTGTCTGTGCCACTGTTGCGTCACCCGGTGCCAAAGGCAGGACCGTCAGCGCATGCAACGTGCACATTGCACGACCATCATGTCCTTGCATGACCCACATCACACAACAGTCTCATGTTGCAGCCACCCTCCAAGCAATGTCCAACCGAAAATCAACCGCCTGCTCTCAGGCATACCCTAAGCGCACACACGACACCTTCGCATGCTGAGTGTGCAACTCCAACTGCCTACACAGCGCTGCCCCGCATTCTAGGCCCTGTCACACCAACCAGGTCATATCCCTCCTACTCCACACCGGCTCCGTCCACCAGTGTGTCATGCACTATGCAGTGAATGTCACAGTAAGCACAATGCAAGTGAGGAGTGCACACAGGAACTACATCATGCTCTGCATGACAGACATAAGACTTTACCCCCCCCTGGGACCCACTCTAAACCAAATTGCTTGTCTGTCACACCTGGACACAATGCCAGAAGTGACAGTAACACAAAAGGAGCACAGTCAAAGGTAGTGGAGTCAGCACTCACCTGCTCCCCTGGTCTTCCATACAGGCTGGGGTACTGCGGGAGGAGGACATTCAGCAATGCCTCATTCTCCTCAAGTGTGACTGGCTGGGCCCTCTCCACAGTACGCGACATGGTGCCAGAGGAAGCACAGACAGCAGCAGTGTGGTCGACAGGAAAGTAGTGCAGGCAAGTGCCCTCTCATGGGTTCTGGCTGACTTATATCTGTCTTGCTGGGGGCTTTCATTTACAGGAGTACAGAGTGATTGGTCAGACTCATTTGCATCCTACGTTTCCTCCAATCCCTTTAAACATACACCAATGACACGAATTTGCATGGTTCAAATTTTGTGCATCATAGCAAGGCAAACACCACTTTGCAACATAGTAATTTTTGGACCAACTGACTTTTCAAGCCCACATGATGGCCACATTGCAACTGAAATCTCTGTATCCATGACAACCAGCATACATTTTGGGCCTAATACTTGTCCCCTATATAATTTTTGATTCAAAAAAACATGTACGGTGCGTTTCAAACATACCCGTACACGTACCGCACCACTACAATAGTGATACGCACCGGACTCACACATCCATAGCGTGGGTACGGTGCGTATCACTATAGTAGTGGTGCTGTAGGAGTACGCGTGTGTGCACGGTCCATACCACGCGTACCCCTACGGCACCACTATAATAGTGTAACAGACCGTACACACGATGTGTGTATGGTCCGTAACATGCGTACTCCTACGGCACCACTACTATAGTGATACAGACCGTACACACGACGTGTGTACGGTTCGTACCACGCGTACTCCTATGGCACCACTACTATAGTGATACGGACCGTACACACGCTCTGAGAGCGTGTGTACGGTTCGTACCACGCGTACCCATACAGCACCACTACAATAGTGATACGGACCCTACACATGATGTGTGTACAGTCCGTACCACGCGTACTCCTACGGCACCACTATTATAGTGATACGGACCGTACACACGACGTGTGTACGCTCCGTACCAAGCGTACTCCTATGGCACCACTACTATAGTGATACGGACCGTACACACGCTCTGAGAGCGTGTGTACGGCCCGTACCACGCATACTCCTACAGGCACCACTACTATAGTGATACGGACCGTACACGCGCTCTGAGAGCGTGTGTACGGTCCGTACCACGCGTACCCCTACGGCACCACTACAATAGTGATACGGACCATACACACGCTCTGAGAGCATGTGTACGGTGCATTTCACACGCTTACACTGGTGATAAGAGGCGCACACGAAAGGAATGGAGGTCTCCAACTCGCACAAGGCTGTACATCAAGTCATTGTCATTGCAGACTTTCATGTGCAGGGCCTAGGTGTGTCAGGCAGTGATATTGCACATGTCTCCTCATGTAGTTGCACAATTGATGTGTGATGACCTGTGTACACATGTCATGTGTGATGGGGCACTATGTGGCACACTTCCCCTTCACACTTTGCACATGTGTGCCTGTAGTACAAATGTGTCAAGCACAGCATCACTGGTATGGCACAGTCACCACCACCCGCAACTGTCCCCTGATGCCAGGGACAGGGACACTAACAACTGACATTTCACGATCAGCGTGCCCCTATGTGACTATGTCATGTGTGTGTCATGTGTTCCCATGAGCTTGCTGTTAGTGTTCTGTCAACTACATCTGCTGTTGCTGCATCCAACATGTGTCTGTGTGGAGATGGGCATGGCACACATCTACGCACACCATGCCACATGTGGATTCCCTCGTAAGCAGGGTCTGTATGCATCAGACATGATATTTTCACATGAGGAAATATCTGCGTCGTCTCAATGTCTGTGTTTTCTGTTTTCACGTGTACCCCTTCATCGCAATGTGTTTGATCTGTACATTTGACATTCCATGTGACCTGTGCATCTAGCTTGCCGTCAGCTGTCTGTATGAGATGACATCCTTTAAATGCAGCTATGTGAATGTATGTCACTCCTGTGATGTCTCTGGCTGTACACTCAGACTGGCCCCCAGCTCGTTTCAGGGCATGTCATGTAGACTTGCCAATCAACGGGTGTATCTGGCTTTTCGTAGGAGTATCACCAAGCTGGCATACGTGTCCTGGATGTATTGCACACACCAGACTCTGTATTTAGCTGATGTGTAGTAGCAGTTTAGCATGTGCTCTGTTCATTGACATTGATGTTGTTATGCTCTCAATCTTTGTTATTTCAAACAACAATGGACCCTAGAGAGAAAAGATTTTAAGTATCGGTAAATAAGGACCCAATCAGTGCTTATTTCTTGAGACTTGTCCAGCCGGACAGAGGTCAGGAATTTTACTAATATCAAAAATATCAAAATTATCAAAAATTTCATAAAGTGGGACACAAGCCTGTGTCCAATACATACATCAAGGCACACAAAACAAACAACAGAAGGTTCAGGCACGAAGTAAGGTTTGTTATAAGTAACTGAAAATGAAGAAACAAACAATTCAACCAATACCCTTATGTATCAAAATTGATATTTACAACATATAGGGTATTTGTAGGTGTCGACGGCGTTTCGATCCTATAAGGAAATTGCAAGGATCATCATCAGGACAAGGACAATAATGCCTGTGAGGTATAACCTGAATGACCTTAGGGAGGAAGGGGAAGAAGGAGGGAGAAGATAATGAGGTTAGGACATAAACAGAAAGATTTCAGAGGGGCGACAACTTAAAGCCTGTATTTCATGTACAGAATGCCAATAGTAATTCCAAGGGAGGAGAGGTAAGGGCTAGCAACCTGAGACATATAGAAAAACGTTTAAGGCAATTGGGCTAAGAATTATGTGCAAAGTAAGACGTATAAGAGAGAATCATAGTAAACTATTAATCACGACATGAATTCCTAAGCAATGAACATATAGCTGTTGGTAATAAACAATATGTGCTTCAAGGGCTGGAATCAGCCCGGGGTGCGCTGAAGAGCATGCCATAATGCCGGATGTGTAATTATGGAGTGATATTACCGGTCATATGGACGGAGTTGCTGGGACACGGGTGAGAATTACCTATAACGTGCTCGTGAATGCCTAGGGGCGAAAAGCAGTGAAATTGAGCCATGCAGAAAACGAACCAACGTTTGGCTTACCGCAGCAGCAGTGAAACAAGAGCAGTGTCTGAAAGTGATAATTGATTAAAATTAGAGCCAGAGCGGATTAGGCAGTGGGCGGTTGAATCCGTGTGCAGAGGAGGAAACTTACTGTTTGCTAAGGCCGAGGGGCGTAGCAGATAGGCGAGGGCAGGAATAGACACCTCGTATCAACTTGGAACGAAGGGAGTCAAAAGGGACTCCTAGGATAATCTGTGAAGGAGGAAATGACATGAGTATAGGGAAGCATGCGGGAAGAGGCGCAATGACAACCGAGGGAAGAGCACTTACCAATGTATTTCCAAGGTTGGAGAATTCCGGCAATACGGCGAGCAGTGTTCCGTGATTACGGCAGCTAACGAGGGCCGGAAGGGACGGTGTGTTATAGGTGAGTGACGGATTGGTGGAGCATGCGCGGACTGAATCAGCGAAAGAGTGAAGGGACAATAGGGAGGAACAAGGAGGCCATCTTGAAGGAGTATCAATCATACATATATCGTGGCTTGTGAAGTAGTACATCATGTAAAACTCCTGAAAAGGTAATTGTAAGTGATAGTAATTAATTAATTACAGAGAAACGACGGTTAAGAGAGCAATAAGGAAGGCAATGAAGGAAAGACAGAGTGCAAGGAGAAGTAAGGGATAGATAATGGAAACCATGGCGGCCATCTTAAGTGAGTGGAATATGCATTGTAGGAATAGATTATGAATTAATAAAATCGTTAGTCAACCAATTGCAGGTGGATATAATTAAGCTTAGGGTAGTAAATGGAGATATAGAGAGAAGGTTCTGCATATGGCAGAGTCGAATATAAAATCGGAGAGGAGTGAAAGGGACAAGGTAGAGATTTAAGGAATTATTCCATTAGTATATACTTGGTAGGTAATAAGGCTCAATATAATAGATAAAGGGAAAAAGAGATGATAACAGTGAAGGGCAAAAGAGGACAAAAATTGAGCTGAAGCTGAAGTAAATCGCCAATTGGCAAATACAGATCATTACTGTAAACTCTGCACTAACCCTACCAGGGAACTCCAAACCCTGATCAGACAGATTACTGATGAAGGCTTACACCAAGGTTTTCTGAGCAAATTTGAATATCAATTCCTTAACACAAAAAACCCTAGGGTACCTGTGATATATACATTGCCCAAGATCCATAAGAACCTTGAAAACCCCCCTGGACGTCCCATTGTTTCTGGGTGTGGCTCTATTTTGGAGCCCCTAGGCCACTATGTTAACTATTTTATTAAAGATTTCGTGCCCAACACTAACTGCTATATCCGTGACAGCATGTCTATGATTAATATGATTGAGAACCATCCATTTGACCCTGAAATCAATACTCTGTGCACATTGGATGTAGAATCCCTCTATACCAATATACCACAGAAAGACTCCTTGCTTGTGATTGAAAATATTCTCAATCAAAGACCTCGGCCCCACACAGTTCCGACCAATTTTATTTTGCAATTATTGGAAGTTTGTCTCACTAGGAATTTTTTTATCTTTGAAGATCAGTTTTTTCAACAAGTTAAAGGTACGTCCATGGGCGCAATTTTTGCACCTAATCTAGCAATACTATACATGGACGCAATTGAAATGGGGCACATTCTTACTCCTGACAACCCTTTTTCGTCATGTATCTATAAGTGGAAGAGATACATAGACGATATTTTCATGATATGGCAGGCCAATGTCAGCTTACTTGCCCCCTTTCTCCACTGGTTGAATAATAATTGTGGCGGCCTTAAGTTTACCCTGACACATGACAAGGAATCAATTCCTTTCCTTGATCTCCTAATCAAGCACACAGATGGCTACTTGATAACTAGTCTTTTCCGCAAGCCCACTGAAAGGAACACTTTACTAAGCTATAACAGTAGCCATCCTCGTGCATTAAGAGACTCCCTTCCTTTCTCACAATTTCTGAGAATTCGCAGAAACTGCTACTTAAAGACAGACTACTTTCATGAAGCCAAAATACTCTGCCAAAAACTGTCCAAAAGAGGTTACCCACGGAGGTTAGTACGTAATTCTATGAAACGTGCTTGGTACTGTCCCCGTGAGACTCTCCTAGAACCTAAATCCAAGCCTGATTCCACTCGCTTGGTTTGTGTCACAACATTTTCTACAGTATCTAATGCCATACGCAAAACTATTTTGAACAACTGGCAAATCTTGAATGTAGGTAATCTCTGTCTAGAACGCCCTCTATTTGCCTTCAAGAAAAATAAAAACATTAAGGACCATCTGGTCCGTGCTGCTTTACCCATTACAGCAAAAAAGAACACTGTGAATACTTTGAATGATATCTGGGAAATTCCCCCATTAACAGGGCATGCTAAATGTGGGAACTGTGTTGTATGTTCACTGACCATTGAAGGTAAAACGTTTGTTTTTGGGAACATCAGAAATGAACTAAAAATGTTTACCAATTGTAACTCTGCAAATGTCATTTATGCAATCTTTTGCCCATGTAACAAAATCTACATCGGTCAGACTACCCAAAAGATCCGGTTGCGAATCTCCCAACACCGAAGTAGGATCAGATGTAAAATCCTCACAGCCCCCTTGGTTGAACATTTTCTAGAAAAGAAACACACCGAGGATCAAATCCGTTGGACTGTGATCTCTGCCGTAAAGCTACCACCAAGAGGCGGAGATATTACGAAAATTCTAAACAAAGAAGAGCTCAAATGGATTTTGAAAACTGATAGCCTCAACACAGGACTCAACCGCCTTGAGGATTGGACTACAACTATTTGATTCCTTGATTAATCCTTTCTCGTCTTTCCGAGTCAAATGTGGTTCAATTATTCTTAATTGCTGTTTGAATCAAATGCCAATGTAATCTCAATTTTTGTCCTCTTTTGCCCTTCACTGTTATCATCTCTTTTTCCCTTTATCTATTATATTGAGCCTTATTACCTACCAAGTATATACTAATGGAATAATTCCTTAAATCTCTACCTTGTCCCTTTCACTCCTCTCCGATTTTATATTCGACTCTGCCATATGCAGAACCTTCTCTCTATATCTCCATTTACTACCCTAAGCTTAATTATATCCACCTGCAATTGGTTGACTAACGATTTTATTAATTCATAATCTATTCCTACAATGCATATTCCACTCACTTAAGATGGCCGCCATGGTTTCCATTATCTATCCCTTACTTCTCCTTGCACTCTGTCTTTCCTTCATTGCCTTCCTTATTGCTCTCTTAACCGTCGTTTCTCTGTAATTAATTAATTACTATCACTTACAATTACCTTTTCAGGAGTTTTACATGATGTACTACTTCACAAGCCACGATATATGTATGATTGATACTCCTTCAAGATGGCCTCCTTGTTCCTCCCTATTGTCCCTTCACTCTTTCGCTGATTCAGTCCGCGCATGCTCCACCAATCCGTCACTCACCTATAACACACCGTCCCTTCCGGCCCTCGTTAGCTGCCGTAATCACGGAACACTGCTCGCCGTATTGCCGGAATTCTCCAACTTTGGAAATACATTGGTAAGTGCTCTTCCCTCGGTTGTCATTGCGCCTCTTCCCGCATGCTTCCCTATACTCATGTCATTTCCTCCTTCACAGATTATCCTAGGAGTCCCTTTTGACTCCCTTCGTTCCAAGTTGATACGAGGTGTCTATTCCTGCCCTCGCCTATCTGCTACGCCCCTCGGCCTTAGCAAACAGTAAGTTTCCTCCTCTGCACACGGATTCAACCGCCCACTGCCTAATCCGCTCTGGCTCTAATTTTAATCAATTATCACTTTCAGACACTGCTCTTGTTTCACTGCTGCTGCGGTAAGCCAAACGTTGGTTCGTTTTCTGCATGGCTCAATTTCACTGCTTTTCGCCCCTAGGCATTCACGAGCACGTTATAGGTAATTCTCACCCGTGTCCCAGCAACTCCGTCCATATGACCGGTAATATCACTCCATAATTACACATCCGGCATTATGGCATGCTCTTCAGCGCACCCCGGGCTGATTCCAGCCCTTGAAGCACATATTGTTTATTACCAACAGCTATATGTTCATTGCTTAGGAATTCATGTCGTGATTAATAGTTTACTATGATTCTCTCTTATACGTCTTACTTTGCACATAATTCTTAGCCCAATTGCCTTAAACGTTTTTCTATATGTCTCAGGTTGCTAGCCCTTACCTCTCCTCCCTTGGAATTACTATTGGCATTCTGTACATGAAATACAGGCTTTAAGTTGTCGCCCCTCTGAAATCTTTCTGTTTATGTCCTAACCTCATTATCTTCTCCCTCCTTCTTCCCCTTCCTCCCTAAGGTCATTCAGGTTATACCTCACAGGCATTATTGTCCTTGTCCTGATGATGATCCTTGCAATTTCCTTATAGGATTGAAACGCCGTCGACACCTACAAATACCCTATATGTTGTAAATATCAATTTTGATACATAAGGGTATTGGTTGAATTGTTTGTTTCTTCATTTTCAGTTACTTATAACAAACCTTACTTCGTGCCTGAACCTTCTGTTGTTTGTTTTGTGTGCCTTGATGTATGTATTGGACACAGGCTTGTGTCCCACTTTATGAAATTTTTGATAATTTTGATATTTTTGATATTAGTAAAATTCCTGACCTCTGTCCGGCTGGACAAGTCTCAAGAAATAAGCACTGATTGGGTCCTTATTTACCGATACTTAAAATCTTTTCTCTCTAGGGTCCATTGTTGTTTGAAATACATAATTCCCAGGGTCCCTGGTTGACCTTTCTGGGCGCTCTTGTTGTCATTAAATATGTTTAGCGCAATCGCTTGATTGCAAGGGCTTGGTCCATCCTTACCCCTTCTCTAAGTGGGTCCTTCCTTCGTCCCTGTTTCTCTTCCCCCTTGACACATTTTCTGCCCGCCCCAAAACCACCAACCCCCCCCCCCCCCCCCCTTTGTTATCCTCACACTTTGCAATCTATTGTTATGTCTGACAACACACCACTATACTCGGATGACTACATTAAAAAGATCCTAGAAGGCCCCTCGCTCTTTTCCAACATTGATGAGACTCCTGGTGCCGGTAATAATTTGATTGATCACTCAGAGGAACTAGAGAAACAAAAAAAGAAATTTATCCGTTTGGAATTAATGATACGTATGTTAACGGAGTATCTTAAATCCAATACAATCCCACAAGGCCTAATAGTGAGGAACATCCCTGGTGTCTTCACAGATAATCCCAAATACATTACTAACTTCAGTTATATTGGTACCACATGCTCCAGACATTGGCTGGTGCTTGGAATTGATATTGCCTCTGAAGAACTCAAGGAACTAACTAAAATAATTAATGACTTAGAGAAAAATATTAAAGATAACAATACAGTCCCTGATGCCAAAAAACTTCTTGAAAAGGTTGAGAAAACAGCCGAGGAATTCCACCGAATAGAACAAAATAAAAAATCCATTAAGGTCAAAAGGGACATAAAATCCTTTGCACAAGAAAGGGCATACCCTTATCTCAATAAAGATTTCTATACCAATCGCTCTTACAATAACCCTCAAAATTCTAGACCTTGGGGCCGTTTTAACAAACGCCACAATCTAGTAGGGTTCTCTGACACTTCCGCAGAGTCTTCCGATAGTTCAGACCCAGGAGAGGGTACAAGTAACACCACACGCACTCCCAACCCCCTTTTTTTAGATCGGGACCAGCAAGACCTACCAAGGAGAGGAAGGGGCAGACAACGTTCTCGTTGGTACAATCCTCCAGGAGAACGCCAAACACGACAAAAGCTTTACCGCTGGTAAATGCTAAACTGCCTTCCAATATGACTGACGAAAGCTTAACAATTCCTATTTTTAATCTTTCTGCACATGAACTTTCTAGTCATGAGATCTCACTACTTAGCAAAGGACTTTCATTTGTCCCAACGACTTATCCTAATTTCCTGGATCTCCAAACGGAACTTCTTAGGTTCTTCCGGAAAATAAGACTTCACAGCTACTTCCTAGAGAACCCCTTGATCCCGAAACCATCAAACACGCCACTGAGACCTCCCTCCACTTTCTCACCACATTCAAACATGATCCCCAGTGAGATCATTACTTTCGAGAAATTGGTACTTAAAGAGGTAACTAATATTTCTACAGCACATCACTACATTCCCTATAATATTTCCAAGGAAGAAAAGACAGCCATATCATCTCTTCGTGACAATACTAGTTTGGTAATCAAACCGGCTGACAAAGGTGGAGGAATAGTACTACAGGAGATAAATGACTATAAAGCTGAAGTAAATCGCCAATTGGCAAATACAGATCATTACTGTAAACTCTGCACTAACCCTACCAGGGAACTCCAAACCCTGATCAGACAGATTACTGATGAAGGCTTACACCAAGGTTTTCTGAGCAAATTTGAATATCAATTCCTTAACACAAAAAACCCTAGGGTACCTGTGATATATACATTGCCCAAGATCCATAAGAACCTTGAAAACCCCCCTGGACGTCCCATTGTTTCTGGGTGTGGCTCTATTTTGGAGCCCCTAGGCCACTATGTTAACTATTTTATTAAAGATTTCGTGCCCAACACTAACTGCTATATCCGTGACAGCATGTCTATGATTAATATGATTGAGAACCATCCATTTGACCCTGAAATCAATACTCTGTGCACATTGGATGTAGAATCCCTCTATACCAATATACCACAGAAAGACTCCTTGCTTGTGATTGAAAATATTCTCAATCAAAGACCTCGGCCCCACACAGTTCCGACCAATTTTATTTTGCAATTATTGGAAGTTTGTCTCACTAGGAATTTTTTTATCTTTGAAGATCAGTTTTTTCAACAAGTTAAAGGTACGTCCATGGGCGCAATTTTTGCACCTAATCTAGCAATACTATACATGGACGCAATTGAAATGGGGCACATTCTTACTCCTGACAACCCTTTTTCGTCATGTATCTATAAGTGGAAGAGATACATAGACGATATTTTCATGATATGGCAGGCCAATGTCAGCTTACTTGCCCCCTTTCTCCACTGGTTGAATAATAATTGTGGCGGCCTTAAGTTTACCCTGACACATGACAAGGAATCAATTCCTTTCCTTGATCTCCTAATCAAGCACACAGATGGCTACTTGATAACTAGTCTTTTCCGCAAGCCCACTGAAAGGAACACTTTACTAAGCTATAACAGTAGCCATCCTCGTGCATTAAGAGACTCCCTTCCTTTCTCACAATTTCTGAGAATTCGCAGAAACTGCTACTTAAAGACAGACTACTTTCATGAAGCCAAAATACTCTGCCAAAAACTGTCCAAAAGAGGTTACCCACGGAGGTTAGTACGTAATTCTATGAAACGTGCTTGGTACTGTCCCCGTGAGACTCTCCTAGAACCTAAATCCAAGCCTGATTCCACTCGCTTGGTTTGTGTCACAACATTTTCTACAGTATCTAATGCCATACGCAAAACTATTTTGAACAACTGGCAAATCTTGAATGTAGGTAATCTCTGTCTAGAACGCCCTCTATTTGCCTTCAAGAAAAATAAAAACATTAAGGACCATCTGGTCCGTGCTGCTTTACCCATTACAGCAAAAAAGAACACTGTGAATACTTTGAATGATATCTGGGAAATTCCCCCATTAACAGGGCATGCTAAATGTGGGAACTGTGTTGTATGTTCACTGACCATTGAAGGTAAAACGTTTGTTTTTGGGAACATCAGAAATGAACTAAAAATGTTTACCAATTGTAACTCTGCAAATGTCATTTATGCAATCTTTTGCCCATGTAACAAAATCTACATCGGTCAGACTACCCAAAAGATCCGGTTGCGAATCTCCCAACACCGAAGTAGGATCAGATGTAAAATCCTCACAGCCCCCTTGGTTGAACATTTTCTAGAAAAGAAACACACCGAGGATCAAATCCGTTGGACTGTGATCTCTGCCGTAAAGCTACCACCAAGAGGCGGAGATATTACGAAAATTCTAAACAAAGAAGAGCTCAAATGGATTTTGAAAACTGATAGCCTCAACACAGGACTCAACCGCCTTGAGGATTGGACTACAACTATTTGATTCCTTGATTAATCCTTTCTCGTCTTTCCGAGTCAAATGTGGTTCAATTATTCTTAATTGCTGTTTGAATCAAATGCCAATGTAATCTCAATTTTTGTCCTCTTTTGCCCTTCACTGTTATCATCTCTTTTTCCCTTTATCTATTATATTGAGCCTTATTACCTACCAAGTATATACTAATGGAATAATTCCTTAAATCTCTACCTTGTCCCTTTCACTCCTCTCCGATTTTATATTCGACTCTGCCATATGCAGAACCTTCTCTCTATATCTCCATTTACTACCCTAAGCTTAATTATATCCACCTGCAATTGGTTGACTAACGATTTTATTAATTCATAATCTATTCCTACAATGCATATTCCACTCACTTAAGATGGCCGCCATGGTTTCCATTATCTATCCCTTACTTCTCCTTGCACTCTGTCTTTCCTTCATTGCCTTCCTTATTGCTCTCTTAACCGTCGTTTCTCTGTAATTAATTAATTACTATCACTTACAATTACCTTTTCAGGAGTTTTACATGATGTACTACTTCACAAGCCACGATATATGTATGATTGATACTCCTTCAAGATGGCCTCCTTGTTCCTCCCTATTGTCCCTTCACTCTTTCGCTGATTCAGTCCGCGCATGCTCCACCAATCCGTCACTCACCTATAACACACCGTCCCTTCCGGCCCTCGTTAGCTGCCGTAATCACGGAACACTGCTCGCCGTATTGCCGGAATTCTCCAACCTTGGAAATACATTGGTAAGTGCTCTTCCCTCGGTTGTCATTGCGCCTCTTCCCGCATGCTTCCCTATACTCATGTCATTTCCTCCTTCACAGATTATCCTAGGAGTCCCTTTTGACTCCCTTCGTTCCAAGTTGATACGAGGTGTCTATTCCTGCCCTCGCCTATCTGCTACGCCCCTCGGCCTTAGCAAACAGTAAGTTTCCTCCTCTGCACACGGATTCAACCGCCCACTGCCTAATCCGCTCTGGCTCTAATTTTAATCAATTATCACTTTCAGACACTGCTCTTGTTTCACTGCTGCTGCGGTAAGCCAAACGTTGGTTCGTTTTCTGCATGGCTCAATTTCACTGCTTTTCGCCCCTAGGCATTCACGAGCACGTTATAGGTAATTCTCACCCGTGTCCCAGCAACTCCGTCCATATGACCGGTAATATCACTCCATAATTACACATCCGGCATTATGGCATGCTCTTCAGCGCACCCCGGGCTGATTCCAGCCCTTGAAGCACATATTGTTTATTACCAACAGCTATATGTTCATTGCTTAGGAATTCATGTCGTGATTAATAGTTTACTATGATTCTCTCTTATACGTCTTACTTTGCACATAATTCTTAGCCCAATTGCCTTAAACGTTTTTCTATATGTCTCAGGTTGCTAGCCCTTACCTCTCCTCCCTTGGAATTACTATTGGCATTCTGTACATGAAATACAGGCTTTAAGTTGTCGCCCCTCTGAAATCTTTCTGTTTATGTCCTAACCTCATTATCTTCTCCCTCCTTCTTCCCCTTCCTCCCTAAGGTCATTCAGGTTATACCTCACAGGCATTATTGTCCTTGTCCTGATGATGATCCTTGCAATTTCCTTATAGGATCGAAACGCCGTCGACACCTACAAATACCCTATATGTTGTAAATATCAATTTTGATACATAAGGGTATTGGTTGAATTGTTTGTTTCTTCATTTTCAGTTACTTATAACAAACCTTACTTCGTGCCTGAACCTTCTGTTGTTTGTTTTGTGTGCCTTGATGTATGTATTGGACACAGGCTTGTGTCCCACTTTATGAAATTTTTGATAATTTTGATATTTTTGATATTAGTAAAATTCCTGACCTCTGTCCGGCTGGACAAGTCTCAAGAAATAAGCACTGATTGGGTCCTTATTTACCGATACTTAAAATCTTTTCTCTCTAGGGTCCATTGTTGTTTGAAATACATAATTCCCAGGGTCCCTGGTTGACCTTTCTGGGCGCTCTTGTTGTCATTAAATATATATACTCAATCTTTGTTATTCATTACAATTTTTTGCAGGGCACCGCCTGTCCCCTGACCAATGCCAGACTTGGGTGCCATGAGGGAACGTGCCACAGTGTAAATAACAAGGGGACCCGAACAGGTAGCTTTGGACCTCGTTTGATTACTTATTTTTAAAGAACAAAGGTCCTTGGCTTAATGATAGATAAAAAAGACATTTCGACATAGACTTCAATGAGACCTATGGAAAGACTTCCAAAGGAACATTTATTTCTTACAATTCAAAAGGAATAACAAGGAATGAAAGACCAGGAAGAAAATAAATTAAGGGCACAATCCTGTACCGAGCTTTAACAAAAGAAAAAAATGAAAAAGAGAACAGAAATGACAGGCAAAAACATGGGGAGCAAGTAGTGGCTTACAATACAGTGAAAACTTAAGTAAGCTCTAACCAACAGTGGCCACAATCAAATTTTCACAATGGATAAATTGCGGTACTGTTTGGAAAGTCGACGTTTCGATCCCTAGCTCCAATGCAATGGGATCATCCTCAGGACTACAGAATAAACTATTGCCTGAATATATGACGCCTGTGGGATTTAAAACAGGAAAAGAGGAGAAAAGAAAACATAATAATGTCCACCATAAATTGCACGGTAGTTTGTCAGCAACATTAAAAGTTGTAAGGAACAGATGTATTGTCTGTGAATAAGAATAAGGAAAAGGACACAGGGAAAGTAGCACATGCAATGGCAATTAAGTGCATATAATGCATCGGTGAGCAAATAAGGTGAAGAGCCTTATGCGAGTGAGTAACAGAAAATCACAATTATAGCAGCGGGCTGGGCGAAGGTGCCTGAGTGAATAAAGAGCAGTGACAAACGACGCAATGGAGTAAGACAAAATCATGCTGAGGCGTTTTTCGGAAGTGGACTAATCAATAAACACTATACGTTGTCAATTTGTGATCGTAGCGTGTTAATTGAACCGTGTTCGGCAAGAGTTGCGACAGCTGTGAGGGAAACAGTCACGTATATTAACGACGGAGGGGATGCGATTGTGGTGATTACGGGTTGTGAACAACTATGTTGCGAACCATCGTCGTGAAAGTGATAAGGAGCTAATGAAGGCTAACCTTGTGATTTGGCTCATAGTGTGCCAGAATCCGGGTAGATGGCCATTAGAAAGCCGTTCAAATATCTGGAAAAAACGGAGCGAGAGAATTTGTGAGCCATTAAATTGGTCATGTCAAGTGCCCAGGGAGTGGGGAAGTGGGAGGCAGAGTACCTTGAATGCGAAATATGGACCGTTGTATGGGAGATAAGGAACAGTTCCTGATGTCCACTAAAGGGGGGCGTCTGCAGACGTAACAAGGATTGGGTAACAGCAAACGATGGCTGTTGGAATATATAGAGCTGTAAAAACAGAATGGGGCGTTAATATAGGAATACCGAGGTCAGGAAATTATGCCTGATATCTCGGGTGCTATGTGTAGTGCTTACCTCAAAGGAGTCTCTAGGGACCGGGGTGAGTAGTCGTCCGGTCTTCCGTTCGTGCGAGCGTGATAGCTGGAACGGGTTGTTGGACCTGCCATGACGTATTTGTAGGAACTGCAGATGCCAAGCGTGCGTGGAAATGAACGAGGGACTGGGTGGTGAGAATCTGAAACGGCACCGATGGGGGCCATTTTGGAAAGGGATTGCTGATTGTGCCGACAACTTGGAGGGGTGGGGGGTAGAGAGTGAGGGTGGTTGGCGCTGAGTGCTAATTAAGAGGAAAGACGTCGCTAGTGCAAGTGTGTTATCTAAATAATTCTTAATTGTGAAAGGACATATGTGGTATATAAACATCTATGATATAAATGAAGTTCAGACAATAAAATACATTATTAACCTGACACTCCTTCCTTTACATACGCCTGTTGCAGTTGTCCTTTCTGACATCCTTGTCTTTGTGTGCTACTTTCGGCCTAGTTTCCAGTACATGCCGCCTGCTGCTGCGGCCCCTGCGGCAAGGGCCCACCAAGTTCCCGGATTCTGCAACCCACACACCTCCAAGATGCTCCTCCCTTCCTCCCTCCACTCATTCATTAGGCTGTCATCAGCTTGTCTGTGCCACTGTTGCGTCACCCGGTGCCAAAGGCAGGACCGTCAGCGCATGCAACGTGCACATTGCACGACCATCATGTCCTTGCATGACCCACATCACACAACAGTCTCATGTTGCAGCCACCCTCCAAGCAATGTCCAACCGAAAATCAACCGCCTGCTCTCAGGCATACCCTAAGCGCACACACGACACCTTCGCATGCTGAGTGTGCAACTCCAACTGCCTACACAGCGCTGCCCCGCATTCTAGGCCCTGTCACACCAACCAGGTCATATCCCTCCTACTCCACACCGGCTCCGTCCACCAGTGTGTCATGCACTATGCAGTGAATGTCACAGTAAGCACAATGCAAGTGAGGAGTGCACACAGGAACTACATCATGCTCTGCATGACAGACATAAGACTTTACCCCCCCCTGGGACCCACTCTAAACCAAATTGCTTGTCTGTCACACCTGGACACAATGCCAGAAGTGACAGTAACACAAAAGGAGCACAGTCAAAGGTAGTGGAGTCAGCACTCACCTGCTCCCCTGGTCTTCCATACAGGCTG
This sequence comes from Triturus cristatus, assembly GCF_964204655.1. Taxonomy (NCBI): domain Eukaryota; kingdom Metazoa; phylum Chordata; class Amphibia; order Caudata; family Salamandridae; genus Triturus; species Triturus cristatus. The sequence continues at coordinate 566,520,299 of NC_140582.1, read as the reverse complement.
GGGTACTGCGGGAGGAGGACATTCAGCAATGCCTCATTCTCCTCAAGTGTGACTGGCTGGGCCCTCTCCACAGTACGCGACATGGTGCCAGAGGAAGCACAGACAGCAGCAGTGTGGTCGACAGGAAAGTAGTGCAGGCAAGTGCCCTCTCATGGGTTCTGGCTGACTTATATCTGTCTTGCTGGGGGCTTTCATTTACAGGAGTACAGAGTGATTGGTCAGACTCATTTGCATCCTACGTTTCCTCCAATCCCTTTAAACATACACCAATGACACGAATTTGCATGGTTCAAATTTTGTGCATCATAGCAAGGCAAACACCACTTTGCAACATAGTAATTTTTGGACCAACTGACTTTTCAAGCCCACATGATGGCCACATTGCAACTGAAATCTCTGTATCCATGACAACCAGCATACATTTTGGGCCTAATACTTGTCCCCTATATAATTTTTGATTCAAAAAAACATGTACGGTGCGTTTCAAACATACCCGTACACGTACCGCACCACTACAATAGTGATACGCACCGGACTCACACATCCATAGCGTGGGTACGGTGCGTATCACTATAGTAGTGGTGCTGTAGGAGTACGCGTGTGTGCACGGTCCATACCACGCGTACCCCTACGGCACCACTATAATAGTGTAACAGACCGTACACACGATGTGTGTATGGTCCGTAACATGCGTACTCCTACGGCACCACTACTATAGTGATACAGACCGTACACACGACGTGTGTACGGTTCGTACCACGCGTACTCCTATGGCACCACTACTATAGTGATACGGACCGTACACACGCTCTGAGAGCGTGTGTACGGTTCGTACCACGCGTACCCATACAGCACCACTACAATAGTGATACGGACCCTACACATGATGTGTGTACAGTCCGTACCACGCGTACTCCTACGGCACCACTATTATAGTGATACGGACCGTACACACGACGTGTGTACGCTCCGTACCAAGCGTACTCCTATGGCACCACTACTATAGTGATACGGACCGTACACACGCTCTGAGAGCGTGTGTACGGCCCGTACCACGCATACTCCTACAGGCACCACTACTATAGTGATACGGACCGTACACGCGCTCTGAGAGCGTGTGTACGGTCCGTACCACGCGTACCCCTACGGCACCACTACAATAGTGATACGGACCATACACACGCTCTGAGAGCATGTGTACGGTGCATTTCACACGCTTACACTGGTGATAAGAGGCGCACACGAAAGGAATGGAGGTCTCCAACTCGCACAAGGCTGTACATCAAGTCATTGTCATTGCAGACTTTCATGTGCAGGGCCTAGGTGTGTCAGGCAGTGATATTGCACATGTCTCCTCATGTAGTTGCACAATTGATGTGTGATGACCTGTGTACACATGTCATGTGTGATGGGGCACTATGTGGCACACTTCCCCTTCACACTTTGCACATGTGTGCCTGTAGTACAAATGTGTCAAGCACAGCATCACTGGTATGGCACAGTCACCACCACCCGCAACTGTCCCCTGATGCCAGGGACAGGGACACTAACAACTGACATTTCACGATCAGCGTGCCCCGATGTGACTATGTCATGTGTGTGTCATGTGTTCCCATGAGCTTGCTGTTAGTGTTCCGTCAACTACATCTGCTGTTGCTGCATCCAACATGTGTCTGTGTGGAGATGGGCATAGCACACATCTACGCACACCATGCCACATGTGGATTCCCTCGTAAGCAGGGTCTGTATGCATCAGACATGATATTTTCACATGAGGAAATATCTGCGTCGTCTCAATGTCTGTGTTTTCTGTTTTCACGTGTACCCCTTCATCGCAATGTGTTTGATCTGTACATTTGACATTCCATGTGACCTGTGCATCTAGCTTGCCGTCAGCTGTCTGTATGAGATGACATCCTTTAAATGCAGCTATGTGAATGTATGTCACTCCTGTGATGTCTCTGGCTGTACACTCAGACTGGCCCCCAGCTCGTTTCAGGGCATGTCATGTAGACTTGCCAATCAACGGGTGTATCTGGCTTATCGTAGGAGTATCACCAAGCTGGCATACGTGTCCTGGATGTATTGCACACACCAGACTCTGTATTTAGCTGATGTGTAGTAGCAGTTTAGCATGTGCTCTGTTCATTGACATTGATGTTGTTATGCTCTCAATCTTTGTTATTCATTACAATTTTTTGCAGGGCACCGCCTGTCCCCTGACCAATGCCAGACTTGGGTGCCATGAGGGAACGTGCCACAGTGTAAATAACAAGGGGACCCGAACAGGTAGCTTTGGACCTCGTTTGATTACTTATTTTTAAAGAACAAAGGTCCTTGGCTTAATGATAGATAAAAAAGACATTTCGACATAGACTTCAATGAGACCTATGGAAAGACTTCCAAAGGAACATTTATTTCTTACAATTCAAAAGGAATAACAAGGAATGAAAGACCAGGAAGAAAATAAATTAAGGGCACAATCCTGTACCGAGCTTTAACAAAAGAAAAAAATGAAAAAGAGAACAGAAATGACAGGCAAAAACATGGGGAGCAAGTAGTGGCTTACAATACAGTGAAAACTTAAGTAAGCTCTAACCAACAGTGGCCACAATCAAATTTTCACAATGGATAAATTGCGGTACTGTTTGGAAAGTCGACGTTTCGATCCCTAGCTCCAATGCAATGGGATCATCCTCAGGACTACAGAATAAACTATTGCCTGAATATATGACGCCTGTGGGATTTAAAACAGGAAAAGAGGAGAAAAGAAAACATAATAATGTCCACCATAAATTGCACGGTAGTTTGTCAGCAACATTAAAAGTTGTAAGGAACAGATGTATTGTCTGTGAATAAGAATACGGAAAAGGACACAGGGAAAATAGCACATGCAATGGCAATTAAGTGCATATAATGCATCGGTGAGCAAATAAGGTGAAGAGCCTTATGCGAGTGAGTAACAGAAAATCACAATTATAGCAGCGGGCTGGGCGAAGGTGCCTGAGTGAATAAAGAGCAGTGACAAACGACGCAATGGAGTAAAACAAAATCATGCTGAGGCGTTTTTCGGAAGTGGACTAATCAATAAACACTATACGTTGTCAATTTGTGATCGTAGCGTGTTAATTGAACCGTGTTCGGCAAGAGTTGCGACAGCTGTGAGGGAAACAGTCACGTATATTAACGACGGAGGGGATGTGATTGTGGTGATTACGGGTTGTGAACAACTATGTTGCGAAGCATCGTCGTGAAAGTGATAAGGAGCTAATGAAGGCTAACCTTGTGATTTGGCTCATAGTGTGCCAGAATCCGGGTAGATGGCCATTAGAAAGCCGTTCAAATATCTGGAAAAAACGGAGCGAGAGAATTTGTGAGCCATTAAATTGGTCACGTCAAGTGCCCAGGGAGTGGGGAAGTGGGAGGCAGAGTACCTTGAATGCGGAATATGGACCGTTGTATGGGAGATAAGGAACAGTTCCTGATGTCCACTAAAGGGGGGCGTCTGCAGACGTAACAAGGATTGGGTAACAGCAAACGATGGCTGTTGGAATATATAGAGCTGTAAAAACAGAATGGGGCGTTAATATAGGAATACCGAGGTCAGGAAATTATGCCTGATATCTCGGGTGCTATGTGTAGTGCTTACCTCAAAGGAGTCTCTAGGGACCGGGGTGAGTAGTCGTCCGGTCTTCCGTTCGTGCGAGCGTGATAGCTGGAACGGGTTGTTGGACCTGCCATGACGTATTTGTAGGAACTGCAGATGCCAAGAGTGCGTGGAAATGAACGAGGGACTGGGTGGAGAGAATCTGAAACGGCACCGATGGGGGCCATTTTGGAAAGGGATTGCTGATTGTGCCGACAACTTGGAGGGGTGGGGGGTAGAGAGTGAGGGTGGTTGGCGCTGAGTGCTAATTAAGAGGAAAGACGTCGCTAGTGCAAGTGTGTTATCTAAATAATTCTTAAGTGTGAAAGGACATATGTGGTATATAAACATCTATGATATAAATGAAGTTCAGACAATAAAATACATTATTAACCTGACACTCCTTCCTTTACATACGCCTGTTGCAGTTGTCCTTTCTGACATCCTTGTCTTTGTGTGCTACTTTCGGCCTAGTTTCCAGTACATGCCGCCTGCTGCTGCGGCCCCTGCGGCAAGGGCCCACCAAGTTCCCGGATTCTGCAACCCACACACCTCCAAGATGCTCCTCCCTTCCTCCCTCCACTCATTCATTAGGCTGTCATCAGCTTGTCTGTGCCACTGTTGCGTCACCCGGTGCCAAAGGCAGGACCGTCAGCGCATGCAACGTGCACATTGCACGACCATCATGTCCTTGCATGACCCACATCACACAACAGTCTCATGTTGCAGCCACCCTCCAAGCAATGTCCAACCGAAAATCAACCGCCTGCTCTCAGGCATACCCTAAGCGCACACACGACACCTTCGCATGCTGAGTGTGCAACTCCAACTGCCTACACAGAGCTGCCCCGCATTCTAGGCCCTGTCACACCAACCAGGTCATATCCCTCCTACTCCACACCGGCTCCGTCCACCAGTGTGTCATGCACTATGCAGTGAATGTCACAGTAAGCACAATGCAAGTGAGGAGTGCACACAGGAACTACATCATGCTCTGCATGACAGACATAAGACTTTACCCCCCCCTGGGACCCACTCTAAACCAAATTGCTTGTCTGTCACACCTGGACACAATGCCAGAAGTGACAGTAACACAAAAGGAGCACAGTCAAAGGTAGTGGAGTCAGCACTCACCTGCTCCCCTGGTCTTCCATACAGGCTGGGGTACTGCGGGAGGAGGACATTCAGCAATGCCTCATTCTCCTCAAGTGTGACTGGCTGGGCCCTCTCCACAGTACGCGACATGGTGCCAGAGGAAGCACAGACAGCAGCAGTGTGGTCGACAGGAAAGTAGTGCAGGCAAGTGCCCTCTCATGGGTTCTGGCTGACTTATATCTGTCTTGCTGGGGGCTTTCATTTACAGGAGTACAGAGTGATTGGTCAGACTCATTTGCATCCTACGTTTCCTCCAATCCCTTTAAACATACACCAATGACACGAATTTGCATGGTTCAAATTTTGTGCATCATAGCAAGGCAAACACCACTTTGCAACATAGTAATTTTTGGACCAACTGACTTTTCAAGCCCACATGATGGCCACATTGCAACTGAAATCTCTGTATCCATGACAACCAGCATACATTTTGGGCCTAATACTTGTCCCCTATATAATTTTTGATTCAAAAAAACATGTACGGTGCGTTTCAAACATACCCGTACACGTACCGCACCACTACAATAGTGATACGCACCGGACTCACACATCCATAGCGTGGGTACGGTGCGTATCACTATAGTAGTGGTGCTGTAGGAGTACGCGTGTGTGCACGGTCCATACCACGCGTACCCCTACGGCACCACTATAATAGTGTAACAGACCGTACACACGATGTGTGTATGGTCCGTAACATGCGTACTCCTACGGCATCACTACTATAGTGATACAGACCGTACACACGACGTGTGTACGGTTCGTACCACGCGTACTCCTATGGCACCACTACTATAGTGATACGGACCGTACACACGCTCTGAGAGCGTGTGTACGGTTCGTACCACGCGTACCCCTACAGCACCACTACAATAGTGATACGGACCCTACACATGATGTGTGTACAGTCCGTACCACGCGTACTCCTATGGCACCACTATTATAGTGATACGGACCGTACACACGACGTGTGTACGCTCCGTACCAAGCGTACTCCTATGGCACCACTACTATAGTGATACGGACCGTACACACGCTCTGAGAGCGTGTGTACGGCCCGTACCACGCATACTCCTACAGGCACCACTACTATAGTGATACGGACCGTACACGCGCTCTGTGAGCGTGTGTACGGTCCGTACCACGCGTACCCCTACGGCACCACTACAATAGTGATACGGACCATACACACGCTCTGAGAGCATGTGTACGGTGCATTTCACACGCTTACACTGGTGATAAGAGGCGCACACGAAAGGAATGGAGGTCTCCAACTCGCACAAGGCTGTACATCAAGTCATTGTCATTGCAGACTTTCATGTGCAGGGCCTAGGTGTGTCAGGCAGTGATATTGCACATGTCTCCTCATGTAGTTGCACAATTGATGTGTGATGACCTGTGTACACATGTCATGTGTGATGGGGCACTATGTGGCACACTTCCCCTTCACACTTTGCACATGTGTGCCTGTAGTACAAATGTGTCAAGCACAGCATCACTGGTATGGCACAGTCACCACCACCCGCAACTGTCCCCTGATGCCAGGGACAGGGACACTAACAACTGACATTTCACGATCAGCGTGCCCCGATGTGACTATGTCATGTGTGTGTCATGTGTTCCCATGAGCTTGCTGTTAGTGTTCCGTCAACTACATCTGCTGTTGCTGCATCCAACATGTGTCTGTGTGGAGATGGGCATGGCACACATCTACGCACACCATGCCACATGTGGATTCCCTCGTAAGCAGGGTCTGTATGCATCAGACATGATATTTTCACATGAGGAAATATCTGCGTCGTCTCAATGTCTGTGTTTTCTGTTTTCACGTGTACCCCTTCATCGCAATGTGTTTGATCTGTACATTTGACATTCCATGTGACCTGTGCATCTAGCTTGCCGTCAGCTGTCTGTATGAGATGACATCCTTTAAATGCAGCTATGTGAATGTATGTCACTCCTGTGATGTCTCTGGCTGTACACTCAGACTGGCCCCCAGCTCGTTTCAGGGCATGTCATGTAGACTTGCCAATCAACGGGTGTATCTGGCTTTTCGTAGGAGTATCACCAAGCTGGCATACGTGTCCTGGATGTATTGCACACACCAGACTCTGTATTTAGCTGATGTGTAGTAGCAGTTTAGCATGTGCTCTGTTCATTGACATTGATGTTGTTATGCTCTCAATCTTTGTTATTCATTAAAATTTTTTGCAGGGCACCGCCTGTCCCCTGACCAATGCCAGACTTGGGTGCCATGAGGGAACGTGCCACAGTGTAAATAACAAGGGGACCCGAACAGGTAGCTTTGGACCTCGTTTGATTACTTATTTTTAAAGAACAAAGGTCCTTGGCTTAATGATAGATAAAAAAGACATTTCGACATAGACTTCAATGAGACCTATGGAAAGACTTCCAAAGGAACATTTATTTCTTACAATTCAAAAGGAATAACAAGGAATGAAAGACCAGGAAGAAAATAAATTAAGGGCACAATCCTGTACCGAGCTTTAACAAAAGAAAAAAATGAAAAAGAGAACAGAAATGACAGGCAAAAACATGGGGAGCAAGTAGTGGCTTACAATACAGTGAAAACTTAAGTAAGCTCTAACCAACAGTGGCCACAATCAAATTTTCACAATGGATAAATTGCGGTACTGTTTGGAAAGTCGACGTTTCGATCCCTAGCTCCAATGCAATGGGATCATCCTCAGGACTACAGAATAAACTATTGCCTGAATATATGACGCCTGTGGGATTTAAAACAGGAAAAGAGGAGAAAAGAAAACATAATAATGTCCACCATAAATTGCACGGTAGTTTGTCAGCAACATTAAAAGTGTTAAGGAACAGATGTATTGTCTGTGAATAAGAATAAGGAAAAGGACACAGGGAAAGTAGCACATGCAATGGCAATTAAGTGCATATAATGCATCGGTGAGCAAATAAGGTGAAGAGCCTTATGCGAGTGAGTAACAGAAAATCACAATTATAGCAGCGGGCTGGGCGAAGGTGCCTGAGTGAATAAAGAGCAGTGACAAACGACGCAATGGAGTAAGACAAAATCATGCTGAGGCGTTTTTCGGAAGTGGACTAATCAATAAACACTATACGTTGTCAATTTGTGATCGTAGCGTGTTAATTGAACCGTGTTCGGCGACAGCTGTGAGGGAAACAGTCACGTATATTAACGACGGAGGGGATGCGATTGTGGTGATTACGGGTTGTGAACAACTATGTTGCGAAGCATCGTCGTGAAAGTGATAAGGAGCTAATGAAGGCTAACCTTGTGATTTGGCTCATAGTGTGCCAGAATCCGGGTAGATGGCCATTAGAAAGCCGTTCAAATATCTGGAAAAAACGGAGCGAGAGAATTTGTGAGCCATTAAATTGGTCATGTCAAGTGCCCAGGGAGTGGGGAAGTGGGAGGCAGAGTACCTTGAATGCGGAATATGGACCGTTGTATGGGAGATAAGGAACAGTTCCTGATGTCCACTAAAGGGGGGCGTCTGCAGACGTAACAAGGATTGGGTAACAGCAAACGATGGCTGTTGGAATATATAGAGCTGTAAAAACAGAATGGGGCGTTAATATAGGAATACCGAGGTCAGGAAATTATGCCTGATATCTCGGGTGCTATGTGTAGTGCTTACCTCAAAGGAGTCTCTAGGGACCGGGGTGAGTAGTCGTCCGGTCTTCCGTTCGTGCGAGCGTGATAGCTGGAACGGGTTGTTGGACCTGCCATGACGTATTTGTAGGAACTGCAGATGCCAAGCGTGCGTGGAAATGAACGAGGGACTGGGTGGTGAGAATCTGAAACGGCACCGATGGGGGCCATTTTGGAAAGGGATTGCTGATTGTGCCGACAACTTCGAGGGGTGGGGGGTAGAGAGTGAGGGTGGTTGGCGCTGAGTGCTAATTAAGAGGAAAGACGTCGCTAGTGCAAGTGTGTTATCTAAATAATTCTTAAGTGTGAAAGGACATATGTGGTATATAAACATCTATGATATAAATGAAGTTCAGACAATAAAATACATTATTAACCTGACACTCCTTCCTTTACATACGCCTGTTGCAGTTGTCCTTTCTGACATCCTTGTCTTTGTGTGCTACTTTCGGCCTAGTTTCCAGTACATGCCGCCTGCTGCTGCGGCCCCTGCGGCAAGGGCCCACCAAGTTCCCGGATTCTGCAACCCACACACCTCCAAGATGCTCCTCCCTTCCTCCCTCCACTCATTCATTAGGCTGTCATCAGCTTGTCTGTGCCACTGTTGCGTCACCCGGTGCCAAAGGCAGGACCGTCAGCGCATGCAACGTGCACATTGCACGACCATCATGTCCTTGCATGACCCACATCACACAACAGTCTCATGTTGCAGCCACCCTCCAAGCAATGTCCAACCGAAAATCAACCGCCTGCTCTCAGGCATACCCTAAGCGCACACACGACACCTTCGCATGCTGAGTGTGCAACTCCAACTGCCTACACAGCGCTGCCCCGCATTCTAGGCCCTGTCACACCAACCAGGTCATATCCCTCCTACTCCACACCGGCTCCGTCCACCAGCACACCATTGGACTCTGTTACCTCCTCAACACAACAGGCCCACACATCACCTTCATGACAGTGACCTGGATGAAAGCATCCTCAGCACACAACTTCTTCATTGCCATCTCAGACGGATACAAGAGCACCCGCAGTGACGGCACTAACAATCCCGGAGGATGAATTGATATCTATTCCCAAGTACGCACTCAGGGTCACAAATCCGGTTTGGCACAAACCCCCTGCAAACCCTCAGAGTAACACTCATCTACAGATCGCCAGGTCTACATCCACAATTCCGCAAAGCCATCAACACGTCCATCGTCACGCACGCCCTCACATCCACAGGATACATGTGGCTGTGGGCCAGGAACTTCTGCCTGGATGAGAACCACACCAGCATCCATAATTGGTCCATTCACATTAGCATCCACGTCTCCGACGAGCAATACACTGCCACACACCCCGCTACCAATCCCCCAAAGAGGCTTGATGTAAGTCAACACAGACATGCTGTGTGGGACACTGGAACCAACACCACCGCCACACCCTGCAACCTCACACACTGGATCAGCAACTGATCCAACAATCTAGCCACGTTGACGGACTTTCCTGTGACGCACATCAACAATTAAGCCACCTGGGACAAGGCAGACCTATTGGACTCATACATGTCTAGCAGGACTCTTGTGCACAGCTTGCAACACAAATAACCATCAGTGGCCTTACAACCCTGGAAAACGGCACACACAGCCATCACCATATCATCAGCAAGGACAATTGGAGATCCTTCAGATGGGGCTGAGGCCAAAAAAACGCACAACATCAAGGAGCTCATCAGCATTGTGAGTGCACTGACATCAGCTCTCCATCCAAAAGACACCCCACGCTTGCAAGGCTGAGCCAATCCCTTGAAACTTTCTACCACTGCAAGCTCATGGACATACACGCAAGCCTTGGCACACAGAGGCAGAACGCACTATTATACGCGGGACCAACCCCCCTCAGGTTTTGGACTTCCATCATCAGCAGAGACAACACCAGGCTCATGTGCAACATCCCCTGGGGATCTCCATCAGGCCCCTTCCCACACAACATCTCAACCACATCATTCCCCATCCTTTTAGCCCCCGTCCAGCACGTCATGTATGTATCATTGGAGTTAGCAACATTCCATGGTAGACAGAGGCATGCAGTGACCCAGGCCCTTCTTAGAGAATGGATGGCAGGAACGCTGGCTCTCAAGGAACATCACCGTGCTTCCCTAGCCAGCAAATGTCATCAGGAAGACAGTCAACGAGCAACTGACAAACTTCCTCCATGCAAAGAGCTCCAGGCAACCTGCACAAGACCGTCTTCCACAGTAATCACCCCACTGCAACAGTCATCATTGCCACCAACACCGATAACTTTGCCCTGCTCAACAATGGTGAGGCCACCCCCCTTGACCTCTCCACAGCATTATACACGATGTGCTCACACACTGTCAGCTCACACATCTCCAACACTGGTATCCAGGGCATGGACCAGGATGAAATCACCAAGTAGCTCACCAGCAAGGCCATGGGAGTGGGACTCAAGCCTTCAGAATGTAGTACAGTGGCGTCATCTGGCACATGGCCAGGGCTCATCTCTCAGCGTGTCACTCTTCAATGTGTCCAGGACCCCCCTCTCCACCATCACATGCGCACACAACCTCATCATCATCTCGTATGCCATTGACAGCCAGCTGCTCCTCACCCTCACTAAAGACACAGACATTGCCAGTTCCAACTTTCAAGAAGGCATGTGGTCCGTTGATGAATGGCTGAACATCAGCCACCTGAGGCTGAACTTGTACAGGACTGAGGCAATCATCTGAGGATTGTCCCCTTACAGCTGGGTCAACTCCTTGTGTCCCACCCACCATGGCACTGCACCAGCACCCAGTGGCCACGCACACAAGATGGTGTGCATCATGGACTCGTTGCTCACAAATGCCATGCAACTCAAAAGCATCTGTGTCTCATGCTGCAACACCCTCCGCATGATGCACATGATCCACAGATAGACCCACTCCAAGGCAAGACAGACCGTCCCCCAGGTCTACGACACCAGCCATGTCAACTAAAGCCCCGCCCTCTACGGAGCAAGTACAGCCAAACTCCCGGAAAACTTGTCCACATCCAGGGTGCATCTGCACACCTCAGTTTCAACATCCCGCGCCCCAGCCACATCACCGTCCACCTGAGATAGCTGCAATGGATCACTATCTGCTGCAGGATGACCTTCACACTCCTCACCCACACTCAGGAGGCAGTCCACAACCCCAGACCCCAAACCAACCTTGGACGTCTGTCATCCAAGACCCGTTGGGCCAACTCCATGCATCCAACCTTGCCCTGGCCAACATTCTTCACATCCACCGAACTCCAGCATGCAGGAGATAGTTCTCCCACCTGGCCAAACATACCTGGGACTCCCTCCCTGGGAACCTCCACATGAGCCAAGACCTCTCCGCCTTAATGATACTCTTCCAAATTGGTCTGTCCGCACAGTATTCCAAGCCCCCCCTCAGCAGCTTGAGGCCATCACGGGTGAGTATTGTGCTCCATGTCTGTATTGGATGATACATTGTGACCCATGTGTGCCCTGTACCGGACTCAGATCCCAGGGTATGGATGGCTGGAGTTAGTTCGACACTCAGGCATAGTTTGACATTTCACCACACGTATGTTGTGGACTCATGCAAAATGACTGCAACATCTAATTAAGGAAATGTAGTTTTATTCTCGGTGGGGGGCGTGTTTTGTGGGGAAAAACAGGTGATATACAGTGTGCCTAGAATCCAAAGTTCACACGGGGAGATGGGATCCTTGGCCTTTGAAGTCATCAGAGTCCAGAACACAGTGTTTGTCATCATTGGTCAGACTGTGACCAGCAAGTCCATGTGGCAGAGAATGTCAGTGAATGAGGTGATGCTGTTGCGCATGAAGGCCAGGTGCCAGGCCAGGTGACCTGGGAGATGTGAATGGTCCGCTGCCTCTCACGGTCTTTTCCGTGGACGACCCACCTTCCTCACGGGACCCTCAGATGCAGGCCTTGATGATGTTTGGGATGCTCAGTCGGACGAATCCTCCTCCTCCCTCCCTGTGGCTGGTGGTGGTCTTCGCCTGGTGGAACAGGGAGGGTTGCCCATGTTGTCAGCGATCCGACGGAGTGAATGGCTTATGTCCGTTTGCACCGCCAGGAGCTCAGCCAGTCTTGCCTCCATCCGTCCTTGGTGTTCTTATTGACTGGCGTGTTGCTCGGCCTGCTGGTTCTTAATCTCTGTGAGGGTCTCCACTACCTGGCTGATGGCCCTGGTGTCACGCCGGTATGCGTCCATGATGTTGCGTATGTGTGACATACCGGTCCCTTCAGCTGGCTGGTCAGGTTCTTGCCTCTGCCTGCCTCCATTCCCACCACCCCTGCCCACACGAGCCTGGCCTGCCGTTGTGGGCACAGCGGGTCTACGGGACCCCTGAGGGATGGCAGTTGCGGGGTTGTCTGCCTCCTCCTGGGTACCCGGCGAACCTTGTCCCTCCAGGTCAGACTGGCTCAGTTGTTCACTGCGGGCAGGGCTCTTGGGTGTCTTCTGGGATGTGGCAGGAATGGGGGTGGTGGTTGGCACAGATGTTCCTGAAGCAGGTGCTGCAGGGGCTTGGACACCAGAGGGTCCAGGTGGGTTGGGGTCATCCGCGGAGTGTTGAGAGGCATCGCTGACGGTAGGTTCAGGTTCCTCCCGAGCCTGGGACTGTGATTCTTGAGGTTGCCCTGTGTGTGAGAGAGAGACAATGTTAATGCTGTTTCATGCGACATCCATGTTTCATACATATTCAAGTTGGCACAGTTCCTCCAGGTAGTTGTATGTGCCGAGCATTCTCCTCAATGTTCACTTGTGGATGGGTTTGTTGCGGGGGACAGATTGATATGTTCTCCTTAGTGTTTGACATGTAGATTTTTTGCTTGGATGCTTCTTTGGCTATGGATTGATATTGTTGTGTCACATGTCCATTGTGAGAGTGGGTAAATCCATTGCCTGCCCGGGGTGTGTGCTTGTGTAAGGGGTGTGTGTGACAGGGCCTGCTGGTGGGTGTAGTGTGATTTGGCAGTGGGTCTCCCAGGTGATGTATCTGTCCCCCCATGGAGCATGCTGCCATGACAGTGAGTGTGAGTTCCTGTCCTAGATATCTGAGCTTGTTGTGTTGGTGTTTGAGTTTGCAGTGGTCACAGGAGGGCCTTGTGCTGCCTACAGCAGGACCAAGTGTCAGCTACCTTGTCAGTACTTTGCCAGTCCCTGTGCATTGAGCATGGTGCATGGGTATATCCCTGGGCCATATGGGCTGAGGGCAATGGTGTCTGATTCAGAGTTGAACAATGTGTTTTGTGAGCCCCACCCTCCCAGCATCCCGGACATCCACTTTTGGGTTAGTGCTTCGTGTAGCCTGGGACATGGCATGGCCTTGCTTTGGGAATGGGGCATACACATGTTAGTGGCATGAGCATTGTTTTTGAGTGTGGTTGTGTCCGGTGAGGGCTTGGGGGTAGTTGCGTGCATTTGGTGTAGTTGGGGTGTGGATGTCATTACCCCCATGTTACATAAGTTGTTTGTGTACTCACCAGGCTCTGCAACTCCTTCGAGTCCGTGTACTCCCACCGGCGGAAGCAGGGCCATCACCTTCTCCTCCCAGGGATGGTAATGTACCGGTCTGCAGGGCAGCCCACCTCCAGTGATGTTGTTCTGGGTGTAGTCCTCGTTCATTTTCCGCTTGACTGCCCTCCGCAGATCGTACCACCTGGCTTGGCACTCATTCCTGGTCCTTCTGATGGGTGCAACAGCATTCACCCTATCGACGATCCTCTGCCACAGGCGTGATTTTTCGGCTATGCTGGTCTGTCTGACCAATGTTCCAAAGAGCTGTGGCTCGACTCTGATGACTTCGTTGACAAGGATGTCCAGCTCCTCCCTTGTGAACTTTGGATTCTTGTCTGTGGGCATGGTGTGGGGTGAGGGTGTGGATGGTTGTGGGAGTGAATGTGAAGGTGTGTGTGGGAATGTGAAGAGGGGGTATGTGTGAAGGAGTTTGTGTGAAGGTGTGTATGTTAAGGTGTATGGGTGCAGTTGTTGGGGTGTGCTCTGTAGCTGCAGTGAGTCTGTTGCAAAGGCTCATGGTTTGTGTGTGTGGGCCCTTTTTATTGGTCCATTTGTGGGTGTGCCTGAGTTTGAAATTTTGGTGGGTGTGTTATAAGAGGTGGTTGTGAGTTTGGGCCTCTCTTTGCCTATTTGGATGTGCCAGGTCAGTCATTTCGATTTTTTTTCTACTGTAGACGTGTTTTGTGGTGTTGTGCGATTCAAATTGACCCTCCTTGTGCTGTTTTACAGTGTCCTGATTCAGTACGAGTCGTTTTCACGTATGTAAGGTGCGTATATACGCGATGTTGTTGTACTGTGCTCGCATACGCAATGTTGTTGTAAGTTCCGTACATGCGCGATGCTGGGGTGCGGTGCTGGGGTACGGTGCGTCCAAGTACAGGGCTGGGGTACGGTGCTGGGGTATGGTGCGTCCATGTACGGGGCTGGGGTACGGTGCTGGGGTACGGTGCGTACAAGTACGGGGCTGGGGTACGGTGCTGGGGTACGGTGCGTCCAAGTACGGGGCTGGGGTACGGTGCGTCCAAGTACGGGGCTGGGGTACGATGCGTCCAAGTACGGGGCTGGGGTACGGTGCGTCCAAGTATGGGGCTGGGGTACGATGCGTCCAAGTACGGGGCTGGGGTACGGTGCTAGGGTACGGTGCGTCCAAGTATGGGGCTGGGGTACGGTGCGTCCAGGTACGGGGCTGGGGTACGGTGCGTCCAAGTACGGGGCTGGGGTACAGTGCGTCCAAGTACGGGGCTGGGGTACGATGCGTCCAAGTACGGGGCTGGGGTACGGTGCTAGGGTACGTTGCGTCCAAGTATGGGGCTGGGGTACGGTGCATCCAGGTACGGGGCTGGGGTACGGTGGTGGGGTACGGTGCATACAAGTACAGGGCTGGGGTACGATGCGTCCAAGTACGGGTCTGGGGTACGGTGCGTCCAAGTACGGGGCTTGGGTACGGTGCGTCCAAGTACGGGGCTGGGGTACGATGCGTCCAAGTATGGGGCTGGGGTACGGTGCTAGGGTACGGTGCGTCCAAGTATGGGGCTGGGGTACGGTGCGTCCAGGTACGGGGCTGGGGTACGGTGCGTCCAAGTACGGGGCTGGGGTACGGTGCGTCCAGGTACGGGGCTGGGGTACGGTGCTGGGGTACGGTGCTGGGGTACGGTGTGTCCAAGTACGGGGCTTGGGTATGGTGCCGGGGTATGGTGTGTCCAAGTATGGGGCTGGGGTATGGTGCAGGGGTACAGTGCGTCCAAGTACAGGGCTGGGGTACGGTGGTGGGGTACGGTGCATACAAGTACAGGGCTGGGGTACGATGCGTCCAAGTACGGGTCTGGGGTACGGTGCGTCCAAGTACGGGGCTGGGGTACGGTGCTGGGGTACGTTGCGTCCAAGTACGGGGCTGGGGTACGGTGCTGGGGTACGGTGCGTCCAAGTACGGGGCTGGGGTACGGTGAGGACATGGGGGGAGTACGGTGCTGACATACAGGGGGTACGGTGCTGACATGCGGGGGTACGTGCAGACATACGCGGGGGGGGACTGTACGACTCATATCCCGGACACAAGTTTACCCAGGATATGAGTGGTAAAGAGTTTGCTCCGTACGGGACGTTTTACATACGCTTGTGTATTCGGAAGGGCGGTACAGATCGTACTTGTGCGCTCGGACTTCAGTTTTAGATTTGTACGTAAAACTGTCTGGGTACGTCTCGTAGACCTTTTCCCAAAGCGATTCGTATGTATTTTTCACATACGAATCGTACTTCACCGGTGGGACGGGACTTGTACGATTCATACGTAAAAATATACGGATACTAGTCGTACGGGAAATTTTTTTACCGGATCGGAATCGGCACCATAATGTATTTAATATATTTTTTATTTTATTCATATATATTTTTAAATCAATATGTTTTACATCTATATTTTTTACTTCAATATTTTTGATTCATTATTTTTGAATTTATCTGTTTAAGTACAGCGAGTCGATATTTTTGCATTCTATATTTTTTCATTGAAATATTTGTCATGGATATTTATAACATCGATATTTGCCAGTAAACATTTTTTGTTCTATATATTGAATATGTGCATTCATGGTCCCAATACATTATATATCCTAGATGTGGTGTGCATATTAGTATGTGCGATACTTGAGGAGTTTCATTGTGCTGAATTTCGCAGAGTTACCTAAAACCTCCTTGAGATTCTGCTGAGTTCCTCGAGCACTGGAATTCAGCACATTGCACTGCTCGTGCTGGAGTTTAGGACCAGTAGCCTGTCCCGTGCTGTAAAAACAGTAATATGGGGACCTAGCGGCACGTCCCAGGGTGCTGCTTTTTCTGACGCTCAAGTAGATGTTATGGCAAGACACGAAGGCACCTATTATGCCTTCTTAACTTGCTTTATTTTATACAGCAACAGTCAAGATATAAATACTACAAGTCCCAAAAGGCAGGAGACAAACAGCCAATAGGGACAGAAGAGTAGTTCATCATGTCCACCACTCAGAGCCCTACTAAACCTATGACACCTATCTAAACTGCGAACATCCCTCTTTTCTTGCTGCTTTCAAGTCAAGATAAGTATCTCCATTTTGCTTCTTTTTATTGTGCTATGTGGGAAAGAATATTGGTATCATGTTGTGTTTGGCTTATTATTGCTTATATATCCCTCTCACCTATGGCGGCGTTTGTCTAGTCCACAGGTCACGTTGGTGGTGTTCCTTTCTCCTCGCAACTTTGTTACTGGCTCCCAGTGGGTGCAGAGCTTCCCTTTCAGTCAAAATGTTGTCTGCTAAATTGAGTATGTTATTATGTCTTTTTCTATCAAGCGTATTTCTGATGTCAAAGCCTTAGACATTTCTTCTCGTCCTTTTCAATATACGAAGGTGCACAAAGACTAGTTTAGCTTCTTTGTTTGATCCTTTCTTTCCCAATCATCCTCAGCTATGTGTGGGCAACTGTTTGAAGGTCTATAGACAACAAACAAGCCATCTCAAAACGTCTTCCGACACTCAACTTCTCATTTCCTTAAAAAAAAACACAAACCGGTTTCTTCCCCTATCTTAACTCATTGGGTTAAGTGGGTCATGCCTTTAGCTGGGGTCAATACCACCATCTATGAAGCTCATTCCTCTAGAGGGAATATCACATCCAAAGCCTTTTGGGTGGGTTCACATCTAGAGGACATTCTGGTATTGGCTGATTGGTCCAAGGATAATACTTTTCGTGCTTTTTATTGCAAATCTATTCATCCTGCATCTTCTGTGGTGATAAATATGCTATAAAAAGCATCATAGGAGCCTCCGCATCTTGCCATAAAATATAGAATTTCTTAGGTTCACGAAGGAAAGTCTTCAATTTTTAAAGACACGGAGGTGAGTATTATCCCACCACAACATGTCATTAACAATGCTTTCTCCCACCCCACAGTTACCGGTGCCTCAACATCAACATCTACATGAAGTGCCTGCTAGTTCTTCCAATTTCAAAGTTCCAGTGGCTTCTTTTCCATGTCTTTCTCAGCATGGCTTTCATGACTTGTATGCACTTCCTCCAGGCTCCAGATTTTTGGACTTGACTCAAGAGACTTGTGAGTACACAACACTCCAGTGATAACACTGCACACAAGCTTATATATAAATTGACTTTTTAGATTAATTTCTGAATAATCTGTCATGGTCCTATATTTAAATATTTTAATTATTGTTATTTGATTTTTAAAATGTGCATTATGATTAGAAATGTGAAACAGCTAGCACTGGTATAAATTGTTATGGCATAGGGACATACGCTGTCCAAGCAGGTAGCACAATTCTATTCAGGGTAAGTGTTGGACCCGGCCTCGTGGCGTGGTCCTTAACCCCCTGGATTGTGCCCGTTCCCCGCCCCGGCCGTCACGGGCCACCCGTCTGAACTGCACCAAGGCCCTTCACCCGGAGCTGCACGTGGTCGCATACTCCTCGTGGCTCCGCCATCTTGTTGGCATCCACGTCACACCGTGCACCAGCCGGCGCGACCCCGCTCAACCCGGCCTCGACCCCAGCGAAGCCCCGACATCGAGGCACCACGAACTGGCCAGGGGGTGCCGCAGGAACCATTCATCGCCCCCGGCGGAGGACAGTATCGATGGGACCCCCAACTGTCCTCCCCTCTCGAGGTGTGATCGCCCTGCAACTCCCATGGGCCTGGCGCCTCTCCTGCTGGGCGTCTGGCCACCTCCACCCGGCCACTCCGCCCCCTCGGGCGCATAGGTCCGGACATCAAAGGGCTCCAGACCTATGTCTGGGGCGACCCCACCACAGCTCGGCAGTTGTATCCCGGAGTCGAGAGCCCTGCTGATTGAATCGCGGCTGACCCTACGGAGAAGAACTCTTGTCGGAACCATCACGAGCCCTGCTGACTGCATCGCGGCTCCTTCTTGTGAACCCTTTCTGAACCACCTGGAACCTCGGAGCCCTGCTGACGCTGTCGCGGCCCAACCTCGCTGAAACCTTCCTCGGAGCCCTGCTGACGACGTCGCGGCTCGAGCTGAGCAGAAACCATCTTGAGAGCCCTGCTGATTGAATCGCGGCTCTCCACGAACTGTACGCCAGAGCCTTGCTGACGCCGTCGCGGCTCGACCCCTCCGAGATCCGGAGGTCCTCCAGCTTGAGGATAAGAACTGGGCCCCAGGTACCCTCGTACCGCATTCCTGCCAAAGACTGTCCCGCTACCCCGACCCTTCCAAAGAGACACTGAGACTTTTGGTGGATCCCTTGATCCCTTCGTGTAAATATTGACCTCGTAACCTTTTTATTGCTGATAAAGAATTGCTTGTCACAAGACAACCTCCTTGAGTCCGGTGTGGTGGTGTTACTGTGCTAGTACGTGATAGGAGAAGGATCTCTCAGGAGACTTCTCGGCAGCGCTCGGCTACTTCGTGCAGTGAGAGGGCCCCCCTTGGTGGTCTCACCGACTCCTCGGGGTCCGCCTTCCAACATTTGGTGGCCAGCGACGGGATCCGAGCCGAACGCAGTACGTACCAGCCAGTACCCACTAGCTACCCATCCAAACGAATAGCATCATGAGCAGCCAGGAAAACAACGCGACAATGGAGTTCCAGCCCGAACGGCTGGAAGAATATACGCACAAAGAATTAAAACAGTTCTGCAAAGACAAAGGCATTGCAACCACCAGCCTAGGTACCAAAGAAGAGATGCAGAAAGCTCTGAGGGCATGGTTGGAGGCCGGGGCAGGCCCCTCCCAGGAAGAAGGGCCCTTGCCCCTGACGGAGACCACAGCAACCGCACTGACTCCGGCAACCGGAGGAAGAAAGAGCCTAGAAACCGGCCTCTCCGAAGAAGAAATACGAGAGCGGGAAAAGGTCCGGAGCCACGAGCTAGAGCTCGCCCGACTGCGGCTGGACGGCGAACTCCAGCTGACAGAAAAGAAACTGGCCCTCGAGCAGCTACGCCTTCAAGAAGAGATAGAAGAGAAGAGACGACACCGGGAGTTGGAGGAAAAGAAACTAACTCTTGAGCACGAGCGCAGTCTCAAGGAGCTCGAGATCAAGGCCAAGAACGGAGGGACCGACACCCCCAGTACTAGAGACACTCTACCGCCTCCCGAGGCCAAGGTACATATCCCGAAGGAGGTCGTCAAGGAGTATTACAAGAATGACGATATCCAACAATGGTTCAAGGCCTACGAGGTGGCCATGACCTCCCATCGGGTGCCCCGAAAAGACTGGGGCGCAGGCCTGTGGGGGCGATTCCTGAGTGAAGGGCGGGACACGCTGCTCCAGCTACCGGAGGAGGTGATGACCTCCTACGATCACATGAAGGAGGCCCTGCTCACCCGCTACGGGCTAACAGCGGAAATGTACCGCCAGCGATTCAGAGACTGCAAGAAAATCCCGGGTACCACATGGGTGGAATATGTGGACTTTTTCAGTCGGGCCCTAGAAGGGTGGATCAAAGGAAGCAAAGTAACCACCTACGGGCAGCTGGTCGATCTCATCGTGTGGGAACATCTTTCCAACAATTGCTTCGTGGAACTGAGACAGCACCTCCTCGACAGCAAAATGACCGACCCGCGAAAACTTGCCGTCGAGGCCGATCGATGGGTCAACTCCCGGGTCCCCCGGAGCTCAATGGGGGAGTACCAGAGGAACCCCAACGGACCCCCACGCCAGCGCGGTGGGGGGGAGGGCCAAACAGGAACCGAGACCCTCCCGCTGGGGCCCCCAGGAGCCCCCCTCGAGGGCCACCGCAGCCACATCTCTCCCCGAGCCTAGCTCGAAGGGTGGGCCCGGCCCGACCCGGACCACGGCCACCAGTGACCTGCTATGGCTGCCAACAAACCGGACACTTTGCCAGCGACCCGGCCTGCCCTCTGAACCGAAGAAACGGGGCCGGCGGGCCCCCGCCCCGGCAGCTGACAGCCGCCGCCTTGGGGGGAGGAGAAGAGGAAGAGGAGGCCCTCGACCGAGAGAACACTGAGTGGGAGCCGGCAGCCATGTCCCTGGTCTGCCTGGGTAGCCGAGAGATGGTACCCTGCACCCCCATCCCAACCAACACCCAGAAGTACCGGCAGCAGGTCACGGTCAACGGACAACGGGCCGAAGCCCTTCGCGACACCGGCGCCAGTATCACCGCTGTCCGCTGCCACCTGGTGACCCCTGAACAGATTCTACCGAATGTGCTGTGCCCCGTACGGACGGCCGACAACAGTGAAAGCCTATGCCAGATGGCCCTGGTCCCCTTCGAGTGGGGAGGGGTGACGGGCCTGCTGAAGGTGACAGTGCGCGACGACGCCCCGGTCGACTGCCTCCTGGGGAACGACTTGGAAAGTTCCCCCTGGGCTCAAGTAGAGCGACGAGAGCACCTCCGAATGTTGGGACTGGCTGATTGGGCCTGCGCCATCACCCGGTCCATGACCGCCCAGGCCCCCCGCTAATCCTCGACCTCCGGGACCGCCCAACCCGAGGGGCTCACACCCCCTCCCACCAGCAGCGAGGAGGAGGCGGACACCGACCCTGGGCCCAGCGAATCCTCCCCCGAAGAGATGGCTTCTCCGAGCGCCCTACCAGAGCTGACGCAATGGCAACACGAAGGGGGCACCACCCGAGAGCAGTTCCAGCAAGAGCAACAGTCCTGTCCCTCTCTCGAAGGGGTCCGACAACAGGCGACCGCGCAAGCCAACGGTAACCAGACCGGCACCCACTGGATCTACTGGGCCGAGGGCCTGTTGTACAGTGAACAGAAAGTAGCAGAACTCGGGGCCAGCCGCGTGTTGGTGGTCCCCCTCCGCTTCCGGGAGTTCCTTCTCAACCTGGCCCATGATGTGCCCCTCGCCGGACACTTGGGGCAAGACAAAACGTACAGTCGTCTGGTGACCCACTTCTACTGGCCCCGGATGCGGAGAGATGTGGACAACCACTGCCGGTCCTGCCAGACCTGCCAAGCCAGCGGAAAGACGGGGGGTCGGGTCAAGGCCCCCCTCCAGCCCTTTCCCGTCGTCAGCACCCCATTCGAACGGGTCGGAATCGACATTGTGGGACCCCTGGACCCCCAAACCGCCCTGGGCCACCGCTTCATCCTGGTCCTCGTGGACCAAGCCACCAGGTACCCGGAGGCGGTCCCGCTCAGAACTATAACGGCCCCTGTGGTAGGCCGGGCCTTGATGGGGATCTTCTCCCGAGTGGGATTCCCCAGCGAAGTGGTGAGCGACCGCGGCACGAACTTTATCTCCAGGTACATGCGGTCCCTGTGGCAACAGTGCGGGGTCACATACAAGTTCACGACCCCCTATCACCCTCAGGGGAACGGACTGGTTGAGCGGTTCAACCGAACATTAAAAGGGATGATCCAGGGCCTGGAAGAACCCCTCAGGCGGAAATGGGATGTCCTGCTGCCCTGCCTCCTGTTTGCCTATCGGGAGGTCCCGCAGAAGTCCCTGGGGTTCAGCCCGTTTGAACTATTGTATGGACACCCGGTCCGCGGACCGCTCAGCCTGGTCAAGGAGGGCTGGGAGATGAAGCCCCGAGGCGCCCCTCCTGACGTCTACCGATACCTCCTGACCCTCCGAAACCAGACCCGCAAGTTCCGAGCCATGGCCGAAGCCAACCTCGAGGCCAGCCAGGAGGACATGAAGCGGTGGTACGATCGCAACACTTCTACTGTAGAATTCGAGCCAGGTCAGAAAGTATGGGTCATGGCCCCGGTCGAACCCGGCGCCCTCCAGGACAAGTGGACCGGGCCCTTCAAGGTGGTGGAGAAGAAAAGTCCCGTCACCTACCTGGTCGATCTGGAGTCCCCCCGGAACCCCCTCCGGGTCCTACATGCTAACAGGCTAAAACCCCACTTCGCCCGGACCGAACTGAGCCTGCTGCTGGCGACCGACGAGGGGGGCGAGGACGACTCCGAGCCCTTGCCCGACCTCTTGCAATCCGACATTCACGATGGATCGATCGAAGGGGTCCAACTCGCCTCGTCCCTGACCCCGGAACAGCGCAACGACTGCCAGCAATTACTGCGGGACTACGCAGCCCTCTTCTCTCTCACCCCGGGGGTGACCCACTGGTGCGTCCACGACGTCGACACCGGGGACAGCCCCCCCATACGACACAGAGCCTACCGGGTGCCTGACCGAGTGCGGGCCTGCATCCAGGCCGAAGTAGCGAAGATGCTGGCCCTGGGGGTCATCGAGCCTTCCGACAGCCCGTGGGCCAGCCCTGTCGTCCTGGTGCCCAAGGCCGCAGCTCCCGGTCACCCCCCGGAGTTGCGATTCTGCGTGGACTACCGAGCCCTGAATGCAGTAACCAAGACAGACGCACACCCGATACCCCGGGCCGACGAACTCATCGACTGCCTAGCGGCCGCTCGCTACTTGAGCACGCTGGACCTCACTGCCGGGTACTGGCAAATCCAGCTCACCCCCGGTGCCCAAGAAAGATCCGCCTTTTCGACTCCGGATGGGCATTACCACTTTCGGGTGATGCCCTTCGGAATGAAGAACGCCCCGGCCACCTTCCAAAGACTGGTGAACAAGGTTTTGGCCGGGCTTGAGGCCTTCAGCGCGGCCTACTTAGATGACATTGCCGTGTACAGCAACCACTGGGCCGAGCACCTCCTCCACCTGAAGGCCGTCCTGGCCGCCCTCCAGCGGGCCGGGCTCACAATCAAGGCCAGCAAATGTCAAATCGGCCACGGATCCGTGACCTACCTGGGCCATCAAGTGGGGAGCGGGCAGGTGGCCCCCCTCCAAGCGAAGATAGATGCCATCCAGACCTGGGAACCCCCCACTACCCAGACCGCTGTCCGGGCCTTCCTGGGCCTCACCGAATACTACCGGCGGTTTATCCGGGACTATGGGAGCATTGTTGGCCCCCTCACAGAGTTAACGTCCAAAAAGCAGCCCAAGAAGGTACACTGGACACCCCGCTGCCAAACAGCCTTCGACACCCTAAAAACGGCCATGTGTACTGCTCCGGTGCTGCAGGCCCCGGACTACCAGAAGGAGTTCGTGGTACAGACGGACGCCTCCGAGTATGGGATCGGGGCCGTCCTCTCCCAAGCCGACGAAAAGGGGCTCGACCGACCAGTGGCCTTCATCAGCCGACGACTACTGCCCCGAGAGCAACGCTGGAGCACTATTGAGCACGAGGCCTTCGCTGTGGTGTGGGCCCTCAAGAAGCTCCGGCCCTACCTCTTTGGCGCCCACTTCCGGGTCCAGACCGACCACCGGCCCTTGCAATGGGTAATGCGAATGCGGGGCGAGAACCCCAAGCTGCTGCGATGGTCCATCTCGCTACAAGGGATGGACTTTGACGTCGAACACCGGCCCGGCAATGACCACGCCAACGCCGACGGCCTGTCCCGCTTCTTCCGCCTTGACGAGGAGAATCCCCAAGGAGATGGGTGACTCTCCATGCCTTCGGCTGGGGGGGACGCCTGTTGGACCCGGCCTCGTGGCGTGGTCCTTAACCCCCTGGATTGTGCCCGTTCCCCGCCCCGGCCGTCACGGGCCACCCGTCTGAACTGCACCAAGGCCCTTCACCCGGAGCTGCACGTGGTCGCATACTCCTCGTGGCTCCGCCATCTTGTTGGCATCCACGTCACACCGTGCACCAGCCGGCGCGACCCCGCTCAACCCGGCCTCGACCCCAGCGAAGCCCCGACATCGAGGCACCACGAACTGGCCAGGGGGTGCCGCAGGAACCATTCATCGCCCCCGGCGGAGGACAGTATCGATGGGACCCCCAACTGTCCTCCCCTCTCGAGGTGTGATCGCCCTGCAACTCCCATGGGCCTGGCGCCTCTCCTGCTGGGCGTCTGGCCACCTCCACCCGGCCACTCCGCCCCCTCGGGCGCATAGGTCCGGACATCAAAGGGCTCCACACCTATATCTGGGGCGACCCCACCACAGCTCGGCAGTTGTATCCCGGAGTCGAGAGCCCTGCTGATTGAATCGCGGCTGACCCTACGGAGAAGAACTCTTGTCGGAACCATCACGAGCCCTGCTGACTGCGTCGCGGCTCCTTCTTGTGAACCCTTTCTGAACCACCTGGAACCTCGGAGCCCTGCTGACGCTGTCGCGGCCCAACCTCGCTTAAACCTTCCTCGGAGCCCTGCTGACGACGTCGCGGCTCGAGCTGAGCAGAAACCATCTTGAGAGCCCTGCTGATTGAATCGCGGCTCTCCACGAACTGTACGCCAGAGCCCTGCTGACGCCGTCGCGGCTCGACCCCTCCGAGATCCGGAGGTCCTCCAGCTTGAGGATAAGAACTGGGCCCCAGGTACCCTTGTACCGCATTCCTGCCAAAGACTGTCCCGCTACCCCGACCCTTCCAAAGAGACACTGAGACTTTTGGTGGATCCCTTGATCCCTTCGTGTAAATATTGACCTCGTAACCTTTTTATTGCTGATAAAGAATTGCTTGTCACAAGACAACCTCCTTGAGTCCGGTGTGGTGGTGTTACTGTGCTAGTACGTGATAGGAGAAGGATCTCTCAGGAGACTTCTCGGCAGCGCTCGGCTACTTCGTGCAGTGAGAGGGCCCCCCTTGGTGGTCTCACCGACTCCTCGGGGTCCACCTTCCAACAGTAAGTCAGTAACACAATTTAAATTAACCTGTGACCACCGTCTGGTAGCTTGGCACAGGGCAGTCAGGGTTAACTTAATGGGGCATACAATAAAGTGGCAAAGTGTGTCATTAAGCCAAGAAGGCTAACGACATGCTTTGTCACTTTAGAAACTCAGGGCGGCACCATATTTACTAGAATATGGGGCAGCCCTGTGTTACCCCCTGCACTGACGCTAACTTTAGTTGCCTAGCACCAATGCAGGCAGCTGTGTTGAGGGGAAGATTGTTTATGTGCAGGAAGGTCTCCCTTCCTGCACATAAATAATCTTTAAATGCTGTTTTGTAACTTCTGTGTGCTGCTGTTGCCAGTAGGTAGTTATACTTAGGACCATCTTTCCATAGGAAAATCGTTTTTTTGAATTGCCTATAACTTTGGCACCGTTTGACAAATCTTCCAAAAGTGCTCTGGTGATTTATGTTGTGCACGGAACGTTTTGGGGCGATTCATCAAGCAGGAGCAGAGAAAAAGGGGGGGGCAAAAACTGTTTGTTTTTCCAATGTTAATTTCTACAGAGATTTTTAGACAGAACTGCAGCCCAAAGCACTAAACAGAATTAGATACAAATTAGTTCCCTGAGCAGTTTATCAAATGTCAAATCATTAGTCCATGTACGACAATAATATCAAGTGTTCGTCCTTGGTCTTTATTTCATATCTTGTATCTTGAATCTTGTAACTCACTTCTGCACTGCCTGAATTCCACTGACAAACTAAGGAGAGAAAATAAATGAACAAGCTCCGCAGTTAAAGACACGCAATCGAGGTACACCAAAGAAGGTATATCGCATTAAGCAATTGAGGCCGTCCATTTTTCATTCCATATGACAACTAAGGGGAGAAAAGAAATGAACAAGCTCGTCTGTTAAAGCAACACGATCTAGTTACACCAAAGAAGTTATATCGCTTGAAGCAATTGAGGCCTTCCATTTTTCATTTCACAAGATATGTTTTAAAGGACTGATCTTGCTACCGACTGACGCTTAGGCTATCACCGTTAACTGTTAATTTTGGATTTGAATATACCCTGTCTACAATATCAGTGGAAGGCTGTCTACGAATCTTCTGTATTATTAAAGCAGTCCAGGCCCTGATGAAGTCTTTGGGTATTATCCTATCGACGGAACATGTGTTGGCAAGAACTGTGGCTGTTGGTTGTATCATCGAAGAACTGAAGTGCTTTTCAAGTGCAAACAAGTCTTCTCAAGATACAGAATATGAAATAAAGACCAAGGACGAACACTTGATATTATTGTCGTTTATGGACTAATGATTTGAAATTTGATAAATTGCTCAGGGAACTAATTTGTATCTAGTTTATTAGCATGTGCAATTTGTATATGTTATTTAACAACGTGGGGCGGTCGTTGTTTTAGTTTCCTTTGATGCAGCCTTTGTATGGAAATTAATCTTCTGAATACTAAGTCACAGAACCGTGCGCATAGTAAACCTCACTGCCTATCAGTATAGTTTACTAAACAGAATTACACCAAATTTGGCAGAACGCTAGATGTTGGTCTAGAAAGTGTGAATTCTGTGCTTTGGTGTAAAACCGTACATTAGTTTCAGAGATATTTAAGTTTTAAAAATATAGATATCTGGGAACGCGATTCCTTGCAGTGGACTCGCAGATCCTACTGAAATTTGATTGGCTTCACCTAGGAAGCATTTGTCAGCCATCATGGGACACGGCTTGTAGCTGAGTACCCCAAACATTTTAAACATAAATAAATGGGGGCAGGGTAGGGAAAACCCTGACCCCGGGGGTCCCAAATGTACCCCGCTGGGCATTAAAACTATTTTTAAAAGTTAAATCTTGCCCTGAATTTTGAGTAGACCCTTCAGTCTGAGACAAAAAAAATAAAAAAGAAGCGTGGGCTCTTGCACTCTGTTACTAATGGGCCCCCGGCTGGGCCAGATCCTGGGGGCCATTGCTTATTATAGGGGGGGCATTTAGGCCCCCCTGGGGCTCACTGATACCCCGGCCACCACCATATTCCTACGGCTTTACCTTTTGATGAAAGCGGGGGCCATGTGGACAAAAAAATGCTGCTTTGCTTTCAGCAAGCAAGAGCATTAAAAATGCTCTCATTTCCTCAATGCAGAGCAGAATTGTTTTTGGACAGCGGTAGCCGTATGTTCAGCAGCTTTCTCTGTCCAAAAGTAATGCTGGCTCCTGCAGGACACAAGGAGCCAGCAGGGACCACAGGGGCCTTCAGGCTCCCCTCATGGTCCCCATCTTTTTGAGTGGGTGCCCTGGGTGGGACCAGGGCAACCACATTAGAGACTGGACCCTGGGGGACAGGGTCCCCGGGGCTGAAATCAGCCCAGGATGGGGGCCTCAAAGCCCCCCTCCCATTAATTTTAAAAGTAAATTTTAAAAAAGGCCGGACCCCGGGGGTTGGGGTCCACAGGCCCAAATCCGCCTATGGAAGGGGGGTGTGCAGCCCCTCCTGTAAAAAATACGAAAACCCCCAAAACAATGCAGTACCAGCAAGTCAACGGAGGCTCTGCCCACTTTCTCCACCACTCTGCAAACGTGCCTTCTGGCACCCTGCTGGTTGGGGGATAAAGTCTGCTTGGATTATGAGGGTCCTTCGGGGCCAGAAACCCCTTCTGTTTTCTCCAATAGTTCCAGTCAGCGGGATTGCTGACAGGACTTTGAAAGCTACATCCCCTTTCTCTACCACTCCACAAACGAGCCTCCTGGTGCACTACTGGTTGGGGGATGAAATTCTCTTGGCTCCAGATGGTCCTCGGGGGATATCAAGCCCTCCTATTATGTCCAGTAAGTCCCAAACATGAGGATTTCTGAGAGGCCTTCAGAGGCCACACACCCTTTCTATACTACTGGGCAAACATGTCTCCTGGCACACTGCTGGTTGAGGGATGAAGTCCCCTTGGATGTGGAGAGTCCTTGAGGGCCTACAAGCCCTCCGCCACCTCCACTAAGAACCACAGAGTGCGATTGCTTAGAGGACTTTGGAGGTCACTCCCCATTTCTCCAACACTCTGCAAACACACCTCCTGGCACATTGCTGGTTGAGGGATGAAATCTTCTTGGCTCTAGAGTGTCCTTGGAGGCTAAGAAGCCATCCTGTTACCTACAGCTAGTCTCACACAGAGGAATTGCTGAGGGGTCTTTGGAAGCCACACCCCCTTTCTCTATCACTCTGCAAATGCACCTGCTGGTGCACTGCCAGTTGGGAGATGAAATCCTCTTGGATGCTGAGGGTTCTTGGGGGCCAAAAAGCCTCCTGTTACCTCCAGTAAGTCTGTCCAGTAAGTCTGACACAGCAGGATTCCTGAGAGCTGACGGGAGACCCTGCCCCCTTTCCCCAACATTCTGCAAATGTGACTCCTAGATAAAAAACAAGGAAATTCACTGAAAAACACAAAAGTTACAGGGACGTTATAGTTCAGAAATTTGAAAACCCTTAGGAATTCACTTAAAAAACCATTGTTACAGGGTTATTATAGGTTGGAAGTAAAATTTTAAAAAACCTTAGAAATTCACTGAAAAAAATCCAGAGGTTACAGGGACGTTAGAGTTAGGCTCAGATTTACCTCGCACCTCACCAATGAAATTCAGCAGTTACAGTTACCTGAGCTAACTATAACTTATGCCCCAGCAATAGACTGTTTATGACCTCACATATTACATCACTTATGACACGTTCAGTGACATCACTAATTACATCACTGACGACATCTCAAATGACATCACTAATAATATCATCTATAGAGTGTAAGTGTTTTTAAGAGTTTCTGGGTGTTAAACATATAAAGTAACCTAGTACAAAAGTTAAATTAGTATACTATGTGCATTACTACTGAGTGATACTACTACTTCTAACATATTTTATGCGAGTGGCTGTGTGATTGTATAAGTGGCTGTATGGGTGTATTAGTGGATGCGTGAGTAGCTGTGTGTATGAGTGAGATGCTGTGTGAGTGGCTATATTGGTGAGTGAGTGAGGGTGTCAGTGGCTGTTTGGGTGAGTGAATGGGTATCTGAATGGTAAATGAGTGAGTGATTTGGTCTCTAAGTGGCTGTATGGGAATATATATATATATTCACAGAAAAAAACAAAAGGTTACCAGGATGCTACAGTCAGGAAGTAGAGGCCCCACTTGTGGAGTGGGACCCCAGAACCTTTTCGTACTTTAAAGCTGGCACCAAGTATAAATATTGGACCCTCAAACTCAACTCTTCAGTTCACCTCTGGACTTGTGGACACTATGGAATACTAACCACTGTATTGCTCTGCTGCCAGAAGTAATGCTACCCTACTGCCATGCTACCCTTCTTCCCCGCTACTCTGACGCCATGCTGCATGCTGCCTGCTGCCTTGGTTGCTGAGAAGTAAGACTAGACATGCACCCTTTAACCTAGGCTGAAGTCTCTCCAAGGATAAGCTGACTGACTTCCTGTCATGAGATACAGGGACCAAACAAGCCTCAGAAGCCGCCCTGCATCTGCCCAGCTGACCTGCTGCCTGGACCTGCAACTGGATGAGCAACTTGTTCTGCCTGATCTCTGGTGGCTTCAGCTCAAGGGAGTTCCTGATCCCCAGGAGATACCTTTCAGGTACTGGACCTTTGGTGTGGCATCAGATGAACTCCCCTTTCAAGATAAGTAATAATCCTGAAGCTTAGAGCTCTTTGCAGCAATATCTTGCCACCCACACCCCTGCCAATGTGAAGCTCAAGAACGGCTGACTTTTGGTCCCAGAGCGATGGCCAGCGATGTCGAGGAACGCGAGATCTGCACTTGGTGATACAGCATAAATAGACCACAGTGTACGCCAAAGCCATTCTACAGCAATGACCATCGACAACACCTGATAGGATGTTCGCAGTACAGAGACAACCATGCAATGATAAAACAAGAAAATGTAGCTTAAAATAATGTGCTTAGCTTTTAAAACATTGTCACAAGTAATGCTGAAAGAAACAGGAAAATGGAAATTCTTCAACAGAGAGCGACCCTTGACCCCTCCAGGTAGGTCGCTCCCCCTCCGCACAGCTCTGCCTTTGTATCCCTGCCCCAGCTGCCGCTGCCAAGGAATCGGAAGTTTGCTCATCTCCCGCCTACTGCATCACTGTATTGCCTGTATTCTCTCTGTTGTATCTGGAACCGCTGTTTCTGTTTCCCCCGCTGCCTGCACGCAGTCCTTGCCCGTTTCTCTCCTTCTGTACCTCTCTCTACCCTCGTATCTCTGCCCGGTTTCCTTTCTGTACCACTCGCTGCCCCGTGTCCCTCCTCCCGGTTTCCCTTCTGTTCCCCTCGCTGCCCCCGTGCCTCTCTGCCCGCTTCGCCTTCTGTTTCCCAGCTGCCCCATATTTCTCTGTCCCTTTTGCCTTCTGTGACACTCGTTTTCTACTGAATTTTGTGCCCTCTTGCCCTATTCTGTGCCCTTTTTCCTTCTGTTGCCTCTGTCGTCCCTCACCGCACCCACCGCTGTGTCCCCTGCAGCCCCAACCCCTGACTGCCCACTGCCCATTCGCTGCCCCCGCCTCCCAGCTGCTCCTCCCTCCCACCTCCCCATATATGCAGGCCGGGCATGGTGGCCGCGCATCGGACGTGTGCGGCAGGCGCGCCGCTCCGCTGGTGTGCCAAAGGCACGCCTAAGGCAAGTCCATCTGCGTCCGTCCGCACCTGAACCGCGCCCAGCGCCAGAACCCCTGGCTCCCCCTCCCGCTACGAGGACTGCTGCCGCTACGACGCCAGCACACTCCACGCCCGCAACTCCGGACAAACCCACACCTGCTTCAAGGCCACCGCGAAACGCACACACGGTCCCTTCACCTGCCGGAACTGCAACTACACCAGCCTCAGAACCGACGAACCATCCACCAAGAATGACCGCACCCACCTGCGATGCATACTACTGAACACCCACTCTGCGCACAAACATGCCGTTGAGCTCTGGGACCTGCTCGACACAACATCGCCGGACGTCGCCTTCCTGACAGAGATCTGGTTGAACGACTCCTCCGCACCCGACATCGTCATAGCCATCCCAGACGGCTACAAGATCACACGCAGAGACCGCACAAACGGAGTCGGAGGAGGAATCGCCATCGTCCACAAGAACAGCATCAGGGTCGCGACCAGCAACAACGACGCGCTCAGCACCGCCGAACACATGCACTTCCAGATCCACACAGACCCCAACTCCACCCTCAGAGGCACCCTCGTCTACCGACCCCCCAGACTCCGCCCCCAGTTCAGCGAGTCCATCGCCAACTTCATCAGCATGCACGCCCTGACCTCCACCGACTAGATCCTCCTCAGAGACCTGAACTTTCACGTTGAGACCAACAAC
The DNA here is from genome assembly GCF_964204655.1 of Triturus cristatus. Taxonomy (NCBI): domain Eukaryota; kingdom Metazoa; phylum Chordata; class Amphibia; order Caudata; family Salamandridae; genus Triturus; species Triturus cristatus. Next base: position 566,488,334 of record NC_140582.1, on the reverse strand, counting down.
AACTCCACAACCCTTATTGACAACCTCACCAACCTCGGACTGAAGCAACTCGTCACAACGCCCACCCACTCCGCCGGCCACACGCTCGACCCCATCTTCTCCTCAAGCCTGCACATTTCCATCAGCCACACCACCGAACTCCTCTGGACCGACCACCGCTGCATCCACTTCACCTTCCAGAAACCCACCACACACCACCGCACCCAACAGATCCTCCGCCGCTGCTGGAGAAAAATCACAGAAGACTAACTACATGCTAACCTCGCTCTCAGCCCACCCACCGAACCGTCCAACACCGACGACGCTGCCCGCAGCCTAAGATGCTGGATCGAAGACTACACCAACACCCTCGCCCCGCTGAAGAAACCCCCCCACAGAGACACCAGCAAGAGGGCCAGCTGGTTCACCCCAGAACTACTAGCCTCCAAGCAAGCCTGCCGGAAACTAGAGAAGAAATTGCACAACGAACAAACTCCGGACAACCGCACAGCACACAAGGACGCCATCCGCAACCACCACCACCTCATCAGGGCCGCCAAGAGAACCTTGTTCAAAGACCGCCTCAACAACAACACACAAAATAGCAAGGAGCTCTTCAACATCGCGAAGGAACTCTCCAACCCCAGCTCCAACACCAACGACATCCCGCCGTCACAAGCTCTGTGCGACTCCCTCGCCACCTTCTTCCACCGCAAGATAGCGGACATCCATGACAGCTTCAACACCCAGACAGACCCAACCGACAGCAACACAACAGACCCTCCGCACACCATCGACCACGACCGCCTGCTAGCCTGGGCCAACGTGAGCATCGAGGACACCATCAAGACCATGAGCACAATCCACTCCGGCTCCCCGTCAGATCCCTTCCCGCACCACGTCTTCAACAAAGCAAGCAGCTCCATCGCACCCCACCTGTGCAACGTCATCAATCTCTCCCTCAAGACCGCGACCTTCCCAGAGAGCTGGAAACATGCCAAGATCAACACCCTACTACTGAAAAACCCAAGGCTGACCCAAGAGACCTCTCGGCCCATCTCTCTGCTCCCCTTCCCGGCCAAGGTCATCGAGAAAATCGTCAACAGACAGCTAACCCGATACCTCGAAGAAAACAGAATCCTGGACCCTTCTCAGTCAGGGTTCCACAGGAACCACAGCACCGAGACCGCCCTCATCGCCGCCACCGATGACATCAGGACCATGCTGGACAATGGCGAGACTGCAGCACTAATCCTCCTAGATCTCTCCGCCGCCTTCGACACCGTCTGCCACCGCACAGTACGCGCACGCCTCCACGTCACAGGGATCCGAGACAAGGTGCTTGAATGGACCACCACCTTCCTCTCCGGCAGAGCCCAGAGCGTCCGCCTCCCCCATTCCGGTCCAAAGCCTCCGAGATCATCTGTGGCGTACCCCAGGGATCCTCCCTCAGCCCGACACTGTTCAACATTTACATGGCCCCGCTCGCACATGTCGCCCGACAGCATGACCTCAACATAATCTCCTACACCGACGACACTCAACTAATCCTCTCCCTCACCAAGGACCCTATCACCGTCAAAGCCAACCTCCACGAAGGAATGAAGGCCGTTGCCGACTGGATGAAGACCAGCCGTCTGAAGCTGAACTCAGACAAGACGGAGGTCCTCATCCTCTGCTCCAACCCCTCAGCCTGGGACGACTCCTGGTGGCCGATGGCACTGGGAGCAGCCCCAACACCCACCGACCATACACGCAACCTGGGAATCATCCTCGACTCAATGCTCTCAATGACCAAGCAGGTCAACGCCGTCTCCTCCTCCTGCTTCAACACCCTCCGCATGCTCCACAAGATCTACAGATGGATCTCGACAAATACAAGAAAGACAGTCACCCCGGCCCTCGTCAGCAGCAGACTCGACTACGGAAACGCCCTCTATGCGGGAGCCCCAACCAAGCTCATCAAGCGACTACAACGCATCCAAAACGCCTCGGCACGACTGATCCTCGACGTACCACGCCACGGTCACATCACCCCCCACCTGAGGGACCTGCACTGGCTCCCCGTCAGCAAGAGAATATCCTTTAAGCTCCTCATCCACGCACACAAGGCACTCCACAAGACCGGACCAGCCTACCTCAACAGACGGCTCTCCTTCTACATCCCCAACCGCCAGCTACTCTCCGCCGACCTCTCACTCGCCACCGTCCCGCGCATCCGAAGAACAACCACTGGCGGGCGATCCTTCTCCCACCTCGCCGTCAAGACATGGAACACCCTCCCACTGAGCCTACGACAGACCCAAGACCTGCTGACCTTCAGGAGGATGCTCAAGACCTGGCTGTTCAATCAGTAGCGCCCCCCACCAGCGCCTTGAGACCCTCGCGGGTATGTAGTGCGCTTTATAAATGATTGATTGATTGATTGATTGATTGATTGATTGATTGATTGATATCCACATGGACATCAGATATGGACCTCACAGGTTATGATTCAGTGGATACAACAATAACAACAAACGATCTTATCAATACATTGCCAGCATAGGAGAAAACAACCAACCAATGGACGTCGCTAGAGTTCATCAACAGAAGCCAGTAAAAAGGACAAGTGTGCCTTACAAGATCTCGTAACCATCAGACCAAGCTCGGTAAAGCAACAAAACACAAAGGCCAAAAGATTAAGCTCAAGTTGTGATGTTATCCCTGAAGAAGGACACTCATCTCAAATGCCAATCTAAGAAAACGATCATTCCAGACAATTCCTACAGTCAATGAATGGGCACAAGAGAACAGTGTTAGCAGAAAATACAAAGGCTCAAACCATAGTCTCTAACAGTACTGAAGATGATTGGCGGTCATAAGCAGTTACCAGGTTCGAAGATCTGTAACAGCTCTATTCTGGGCCAAGCAGTCTGCACTCTCTGAACAGCCCATTAAATTAGACAAAATGATAGTCAATATTAATAGACACGGGGTCAGTCTGCATTCAGTAGGCATGGACTGGACATAGATTTTCCCTTCTGCTCTTTGACAAGATAGCCCCCTAACGCTCCTTTCCAGCAGGAATATCTCTCCACACCAGGAGAGAGAAAGCCATATTCTTCTCCTAAAACCTTAATACACCATACAAGGCCCACAGGATACCCTCATTAGATAAATCATCATGAAACTCGTTTCAGAGATTCCCATCAACATGTAACTACATCAGACCTTTCAATTGTTGAAGTCATCTCAAATGAAGGCCCCAAAACAGCCTGAATAAGCCTTGACCACATGGAAAACAGAGGATATAATAACCTTGATATTGAAGTTTGCCAGCACATTTGAAACATGAGCGATAACACTTATGAAATACACATAGCCTAGGTATCCACTTCCCGTCTTGTGAAATATAAGAAAAGTAACTGCTCCAGAAATAGTTCCTGTTTATTCAATCCTGCAGAGAGCTCGAGGAGTCTTACCTCGTAAGCATGTAGCTTTACCTAAACCAATGCCGAACAACAAATCAAGCCTGCATTGGTGAAATTGGATCTCATCTGCACTAAATGCCTATAGTAAAATGTGACTCCCCCACCTCCATACAGCAGGAGTCTTGGACAAGTCATTGCACCTCCTTTCATGGAACATTGCAGGAACCAAAACCTTGTTGCAAGAAGGAACCCCTCCAAAGAACTGGAAAAAATTCAAAATCCATCCCTGACAAGAGACGTGGTCAATGGCAAGCTTGCCTGTGGAAGGCTACACGCACTATCAAGTAATGTCCACTAAACCACAGCACTATGGAATAGTAAAAAGAGGGCTTGAAGCTTACATTTCGCTTACTCTGAACATCATCTCCGAAAAACTACCTTCTGTGAACCCAGGCCTACAAATAATTAAATTTAGTACGGTGGAACAAGCATGACAGGCTGCCAGTATTGTTATTCAATGTTCACGCGCCCCCAAATCCGTCTAAAAACCACGCACTCCATTCAACTATAATTTAAAAAATAACGGATTTTAGGCAAACATTTCCATCTTGGGATAGAATCCTGACAGGGGATTTCAATTCTAGTTTAATTTATACCCCAGACAAGGATGACATGCTGACAGCAGAGAATCTATACTGGAACGTTCAGCCGCAATCATGTTTTACAGTAAAACGTGATATAGAAAGAGTAAAGGTTGTGATTGAACTGGAATCCTTAGGTATGAGAGTGTTAAATGGAAGAACGCTAGGTGATAATCCAATGAAAAACACCTATCATGGTTCAAATTCACGGTCCATCCTAGACTAAACGGTTTTATCATTACCATTAAACCCATTCCTCCAGCAATATGCATTTAAATACACCAAACACAGTTACCATTTTACCAGATGCTCAGCCTTCTAATGCATATCTGTGTCCCAGCATATACTGGTTCAATAAACACAACCAACTCAAAGCACCTGAGATGGAGCAATAAACCAACTGTGGGACATACTCTTGTACCTAAGGAACAACTGCAGACTAGCACTAACATCACAAGCAATGAAATTGCTCCTCTTAGAAAGACTTTATTACCAATTCAACACATGCCACTCTTGTCAAAAATAGAACACAGCCACCACAAAAAAGGCAAACGACTCTTATTATCATCAGACTCTAGAGGAAGGCAAACCAACACTCCTTTCCACGTGAAAGACTATGGGCCAGATGCATCAAAGGGTTTTGCTCATTCTGTGTCTATTGGAAAAGGTGTTCATGCATATGGCCCTAAAAACATTAAAAAAACAATACAAAAACAACTTTGGGAGGACAGAAAGTCGAGCAAAGCTGATACATAGTGCCAAGCAGACCAACTCCAGGATGTTCTGAGAGACTATCAATTGGCTTGACAGACCAGTAAATGTAATACATAACTCAAACGTCGTGGAGGAAGCATGGGTGGTACACCTGGCAAAAACCTTCGAAGCCACAGAATGCCCCAAGAACTCGAGACCGAAGAATATAAGCAACATGACAAAATGGCTATAGTAAATAAAACTGATGACTTAAATGATAGTATGTCAAACTAAAAGATTGATGTTTCCAACCACCATATTTTTCCACAACGTTTTCATATTATTATTTTATAAGTATGTAAAATCAATATTTTTGTGGTTGATGTTCTAGTATCACAATATTTTGTGCTCAATATTTCGTCATTAGGCACGCTCAGCAGGGACTCTCTGGGATGCCCAAGAGCGGTGGCAGACGTTAGGGCTCAAAACACATGCAGGCTGATCTTCACTTAGAGGTCTGCGGCCTCCTTTCCTCATGGATTTCAGTGTTTTCCCACTTATTCCGGCTCAGAAACGTTCCCTCCCAGTGATGGTGTGCCCTCTCCGATGCCTTTAACCTGGTCTCTGTACCCAGCCAATTGCATCCAGATCCTCACGTGGTATCTGATTCTTCTCCCCGCCGAAGCAGCTGCACCTGTGGAGGAGCAATAAATGGTTTTCTGTGTGACATGCATGATGTCAGGAACTTTGACCTTCAAACCAGAGCAACACGTCAGACACTCCATCTTGGTTGCGGGCTTGAATGTCGCTTTCTGCTTGACTTTTGACGTTCACTTTGAATTTTGTTTTTTTTTTCACAATTTATATAAATTTGTATTTGCTTTTACATAGAATACAATCACAGCCACTGTTACAGGGTTAGCCCAGCTTGGATAATAGTCGTTTAGGTATTGGAGTACATATAGCTAGCCCCTTTAGGTTGTTTCTGAGAGAGAAAGAGATGAAAGAGGAAAGGATAGACAAATTAGTGGTGAAGCCAGAGAGGAATAGGAGAGACAAGAGAGAGATATAGTCACTGTACATTACCAATGGCATCAGCTATGCAACCTGTATTAGATCAGGCGCTATACATAACATTTGCATCAGCTATACATATTACGTTGCTACTGTCTAACTTTCTGAGTTTTTTAGTCCAGATGCCTGCCCACCGGTGTTATGTTAGGGAGCAAACATTAGTTTCAGATTTTTGAACTTCTCTTTAGACGACATATGTTTGACCACTTTGATTATTTATATGTATAATTCCCAATGGGCAATGTCTATGGACTGATTTCCTGACTTTCCTATGTGTTCTTTGTATTGCTGTATTGCCCCTCACCTCGAAGTTGACTACCAGGATCTGGACTTTGTGACTGTTTTGTTTCTTTCTCCCCTTTGCAAGGACAGACGAAATATCCCCATATCACGATTATTTAATTTTAAAAAATTACGTTGTTTTTTTAAAACTGACATAGATGTGCTCTTACTCTGTTGTGTAATAGTTTGTTTTCAGACCTACATAAGTGCAGCTTCTTGTTCAATGATCCCCTTGTCTTTAACAGAATTCATTAGAATGTTTTATTTCTTATCACGTTATTTATTCCCATACTTTTCTTTCTGGCCAGGCACATGAGAGATAGCTCACTGGTTAAAAGTAAGTACAAGTGATGATTATTGAAAAGGTTTAACAATAAAAGTGTTTTTATAAAAAAGTTGAGGTGTGTTCTATGAGGAAGGGTCAAAGAGGGGCACAAATTGTTCTCGGGAGATCGGTTTGCAGTTCACAGCCATGTTGCCATACTTGACCCACATTTGGTTAATACTATGGTTGTGGAGTGGGTGCAGGTGGTTAGTGGGGGTGTAGGTGGGTTGTTTGTAGGAGGGGTGGGCGTTGCAGGTTGGTGTTGCTCCCAATGGACTGAGGCAAATTACTTTGACTTGCAGCTTGACTCAAGCAACTGCAGGCCTGTATCATCTGCGTAACCGAGATATGATTCCTTCTATCCTCCCCCCTCAGCTTGCAAAGGTGAATGTCGTCTCCCTGTATTGTACTTTTCTTAACCTTCCATAGTGGATGCTGAGATCGGCCTCTAAATGTGTGTCGTCTAAAATCTGTTAATGCTACTATTAGTTAGCACCTTAATGGTTGCAATTTTAGGGGCATATCAACAAGGGCTTTATCTCTGCTTTTTTGGCTTTAAAAGCCAAAAAAGGAGAGATAAAACTAGCGCCCTATCAACAACAGGGTGCTAACATGCAAATTTGGGGGCATATCAACAAGGGCTTTATCTCTGCTTTTTTGGCTTTAAAAGCCAAAAAAGGAGAGATAAAACTAGCGCCCTATCAACAACAGGGTGCTAACATGCAAATTTGCATGTTAGCACCCTTTTACTCTACGCTTCCCCTTGCATCTCTAATGAGATGCAAAGGGGGCGTTCCAGAGTAAAATAATAGGAGAAATGTCGCTAAGCGACATTTCTCCTATTATCAAGAATGTCGCTAACCCTGTTAGAGTCAAAAAAAGCAGCGCTAACCGCGGTTAACGCTGCTTTTTTACGTCTGGTATTTTTCAGACTTAGCCATGATATCCTATGGAAGGAGGATATCATGGCTAAGTTTGCCTGTCCCTATCAACAAGGTAACGTGAGATTATCGCTGGGTTTCCAGCGATAATCTCACGTTAGCCTGTTAGCGTGAGGAGTTTTATCGCTATTGAGATAAGCGTTGCTAATAGCACGCTATCTCAGCGATAAAAATTCACGCTAGCCGTGATAATTATCCGAGCGCTAAGTGCGCTTAGAGATAATTATCGCCGGTTGTTGTTGATATGCCCCTTAGTAGTGAGAGTCTCCACCAAGGTGACAACCCGTAAATCCCACTACTTGGTGGATATTTCTACCCTGAAATGGTGAATAAAACCAGGTGAAGGCAGAAATGTTCACGGATGGAGATTTCCGCACATGGATGTCCCTGCAAGAATAGGGCCCAGTGAGTTTAGTATTTACTTAGTACCAAAATTGGAAAAGCGATTCGCAGTACAGACATGCAAAATGTTTGGGAAAAATAGCGTTCCACGAAATGGAGGCATAATTTGCTTACTGGGTTTCATTCTACCTCCCATAAAATGAGTTATCAGTGCAATGTCGAGGGGGAAAAAAACTATTGATTGTTGCAAAAATTACTCCTTTCATCCACTGAGAGGCCCCTCCCCCCACATTCTAAGTTGATGTGATCATTAACAAGTCTGTTACTTGGCACGAAAGCAGCCTCGAACAACATGCTAGCTACCCTTAGGGAGAGAATTATTTCCCGAGACCGAGAGAGAGAAAATCAATGTTGAACGGTTAAATGAAGACGTTGTCTTTTATATGGTAGATTATTATGTATTGCCATTTCATTCAGCCATTTAGGTATAAAATACCTTTTTATTTTTTACATCATAGTAATATTGTCTGCTGTGAACTTTTATCAGTTGTTAAGAGCATTTTTGAAATCATTATTCGTGGAGCGACCCGCAAACATTTGACTAATAATGCGCAAACTAAGGCTATCCGGCGCCTGTCAATCAGGCACGGAAAAGGTTTCAGTTTTGTATGACATGGAAAATATCCTTTGAAAACATATCTTGTTTTATGTGAAAGGGCAGTATTTGAAATGCAAATCACGCGTGACTCGTTAATGTGCTCTCCTCGGTATCTAATTTCGCCTGAAACGCTTAATTAACATTTCTTCGGGTCAGGGGTGACACTGTAGCTAGCAATTAATAGCTGGTGCCTCTGAGCTGTCTTTGGACCTAGACTTGGTTTCAGTTTAACAAACATATTCAGACCTAATTGTATGGCTAACACGAATGCACTGATTTCGCTGAGTGTGTATGTGCAGGGCTTGGGGCCTTGATATTTTGAATGGGCAAGACTGCCGCATTATTTTAGAGGCAGGTTGGCGTTACTTGCGCTAAGAACGAAAATAACAGAAATGCAGCGGAGAAGAAACATTCATTCTGCTGTCCTGAGGGCTGTCTGGGATGAGCACATTGCAGGCCTCTTCAGCCCAGCACACAGCAAATGTGGAAGGAAGCATGATGCGATACGTTTGCTTGGCTTTTGCACATGTCTTCAAGTTCGGCATTTTTTGTTATGTGATGCAGATGAGCGAAACTGCACAACTCCCACTCCCCTCTCCTTACAGAATCATTGATGTGAAAGGTCTGAAGAGACCTATGAATTTGGAAGGGGCAGACACCAAGACTGGTTGTTTAGGGAACAAGCATTTGCAATGCAATCGGTCTCGCCTTTGGGACCTTTAATGTATTTAGCTATGCAGCACACTTGCCTGGGTGCTGAAACATCTACTGTTCTTTAACATGGAGGGAAAGTAAGCAGCAAACTGCATGACACGGCAGGTATGGGAACACATGAAATATTGCCTTTCAGCAGGAAATGGTACAGTCCAAAGCTATGTTTTTAATATAAAATCAGGGCCTTCGGTGATCATATCACTGAAAATACAAGATTTGAAAAAAATATTATTGTCTACAGGTGCTCCTGGAAGACAATTTCTATGGACTGGGATCGAGAGAATGCTAAAATTATTCTGGTATTTTACTGACCTCTTCTGATCGTTTTCGATCAAGAAAGTTAAATAGTGGCAGTAGCTAAAAAATAGAAAGTCCCTCAGCAGAAAGCAATTGTGGTATTCTACAGACCTCTACTGGTTGTGTTCTATCAAAACAGTAAAATACAGGCAGTTGAACAATCAGTAAGCAATTCTGGTATTTTACTGACCTCTACTCGTCATTTTCTATCAAGACAGTTAAATAGAGGCAGTAGAACAGAAAATAAAGTCCCTAAGCGGAAGCAGACTAGTCCTAGGGCTCATCTCCAGAGCTCACAAAGTACATATACATATAAGTATATACTAAAGTACATACAAGAGGTCTCGAATGCTCGACCTAAAAATGCCGGACAGCCCTTGTTCGACTGCAGGTCTAGCATCATTCTAAGATATGCTGGGATAGTTTATGGCTTGGCAAAAAATAGTTAGGGAAATTACTAATCATTCAGTCAATACAGTAACCATGAGGCAGAAAATATTATAGATATAGCCATTCATTTTATTCTATATTATTATTGCTGAGAACATTATAATAATTTTCATCATTCTGATATACAGGGTTTGGGTGCTAATTGTACATAATCTATCATTATAAAACAGCAACTTTTGTTTATGTCTACAGTTTTCAGGGTCCAGGTTGAGAGTCTATGCATCTACAAATAACCCCTGCAGATAAAAGTATGTTGGGAAGAGCAGTCTTACTTATAACACTCTGAATCTAGATAAGCATAACAAGTGGCATCGCTTGGGGGTGGGGGGTCATAGGGGCGGTTGCCCCAAGCACAACATTTTTAGGGACATTCTTAGGGATGCAAAATACATTTTAAAAAAGTGGAAGGATACTTGCCTGCCGCTGGCAACCCAAGTCGCTGAGCCTAACTCATCATAAGGAAGAGTAAATGTAAATGACAGACACCTGTATATTTTCCTTTTCTTCTATGGGGGTGCAATAAGCAAGATCACTTGGGTGAACGCTTAGTGTCCCCAACGGGGTCGACTTAATAATCATTTTGGATGCGGCCAGAGACGATGAGGCCACTGGAGGGCAAGAGATACTAGTGCAGGCTAAGGGAGGATCCAGGTTTGCCCCGACGGAACCTTATAGGCTATAGAGCTTGTCGCTGACTCAGATGTGACCTACCAGGAGCAGCAGGGGGACAACGACACACCTGGTAAAACCTCCCTCTAACTGTCTGGTTTGTATGTGTGATTACTTATAATGGTTGGGAGGTGACTATTGCTTCATTGGGATTGGTGTTGTCAAGGGGAGGAGTGACTGGAGAGGGCTTGGAGATAGGCATATTGGCCTATGCTTAAGAAATTAGGTGCTGCTTTTGAGTTCGTGGTAGATATGCACATTAGGGGCTGTCAAGGGGTCCAATTATTAATTGTTAGGGGGGTATTTCGGTGGGGCTGCTTAGCCCCTGATAGGTAGCTGGCCGCATGGGAGAGCTGCAGTGTAATGGCCTCACACCCTCCTGGCTGATTAGCCTATTGCATAGCACAAGTTTGTAAAGGCGTATGGGGGTAAAATGAAGGGATATGTTTGAAGTGTTTTTTTCTCTCTTCCATTTCTATTCTATGTTGGTGAATGGGGTGGCATTTGCTAATTATTTACTTGTGTATAGGCCAGGTGGGATTCAGATACTGCCCATGGGGTGGGGGGAGTTGTGGGTAGAGTACGATTTGGTTGTTACAGTTTGGTTTGATTTCTTCATGCTGCTTTCATGTCTGAACACTATGCGAGATGTATTGAGTTCATCCCCTTTCTGGGGGTATGTGAATGTATCTGCTCTGTACAGGTGGGGAGGTGCCCAACAGTTGTGTGCAATACGGCTGCCTCCACGACTAAATTGATTACCTGGAATTACTGGGGTGTGGCTACCCTTGAGAAGAGAGGACAGGTATTTGCATATCTGAAAGGATATGGGGTGGCAATAGCCTGCCTGCAGGAGATGCATGTATGGGAGGACTGCCTCCCATGTTTGAAGAGGCAGTGGAGAGGGCAAAATTATGCCAACTTCTATTCTGGCTATGCATGTGGCACACTTGTTTGGGTGGCCCTGTGGCCCCCTTTTAGGTATTGCTATCATCTTGTGGATCCGGAGGGGTGTTATGTTGTCTTACATGGTACGCACCCAATACGGACTGTCCGGAAATTTTTTCTGCAGTGATGGTGGTGACAGCTCCCGATTTGGGCATGGCAGTGGTGACGGCAGGGGAGTTCAATTGAGTCATTGACAGGACGCTGGACCGGGAGAACCCAGGGGCTCACACTAAGCTCTGGTTCACAGGAGCTCTCTGGGATGCTCTGGAGGGTCTCTGCTTGTATGATGTCTGGCATGAGCGCCATGCGTAGCGGCGGGTGTTTTCTTGCCAAACTCCTGTGATGGACACCTCCAGCCATTTAGATTACTGCTTTTTCAGTTGATCTGGTGCCCATGACTAGGGAGATCAACTATTTGGCCCGATGCCTATCGGATAATTTCCCTGTCCTGTTAACATTGGGGAGACAGCAGGATTGACTGGCTATACCCCTGTGGCACCTCCAAGTAGAGGCCTTAACAGTCCTCCCTTTGTATCAACGGTTGCGGAAGCTTGGAACATTACCTTGAGGATAACTGGGGGTCTGCGTCCTGCAGGGCGCTTGACTGGAAGGCCATGATGGTTGTCCTCCTGGGAGTATGCTTTAAAACTTCCATGGGGTTCAGAGCCAATTGGAGCAAGATATCAAGACTCATGAAACTGAATTAGGCAGGTTGGAGGCGGTGCTCATTTTGGCCCCTGATAGGTTGTCGGAGTAGTGTGATGCTTGAGAGGCTTTACTTGAAGACTGGGTTAGGCTGCAAAAACATATGCATATAGACTATTGGCAGTGCCTGCATATGTAGAGGAATGGGACGGGTGCTTTGTTGGCTCGCCTGATTAGGCGTGAAGCCCCTGAGGCCCATGTACTGAAGGTACATGCAAACACTGGAGACCTAGTGTATACCCAAATAGCGATAAATCAGGTGTTTTTCTGCCCATCTTAGTGAGTTATATGTGGAGCGCATGTTCCCCTCGAGGGAGGCAGTGAGGGAATTTCTTGCATCGGTTGAGGTCCCAAGACTTGACACTGGGGCTGCGGAGGCTCTGGATGACCTGCTTACTAAGGAGGAGATCCTCTGGGCAATCAGATGTCTTAAACCCACCAAGAACCCTGGCACGGATTGGTTACGGGGGAATTTTTTCAAAAGTTTTCTGCATTGATGGAGGACTGACTATTGGAGGTCTTTAATGAGGGACTTGGTGCCAATACTAGATTCCATGTGCAAAGCCCTGGTGTTCATCATACTCAAGCCATACAGGAATCCTACGGAGGCTACCTCATACTGGCTGATTTCCCTCCTGCATCTCGATGTAAAAATACTGAGTGGTTTTCTGGTGTCCCGTCTTCTCCCCCACATGCCCCTTCTCATAAATCCAGACCAAGCGGGTTTTACTCCAAAATTCAGTAACGCTTAGAAAGTATGGTGGTTGGCGCATATATGGCATGCTCCTCATCTCCTGGAGGAGGACTATGCTCTGGCGCTCCTGGCTATAGAGCAGGCCTTTGATTCTGTCAACTGGTCTTATATATGGTGTGTTGTTTGGCACATCGAGGTGGGTCCTGGATTTATCTGTTGGGTCCGCTTGTTTTATTCTGCCTCATCTGCTAGGATACGATCTGGGGGAATGGTCTCCGCTTCAATTAGGTTACCCAGGATTACCCGTCAGGGGTGTTCACCTTTGCCGCTTTTGTTTGCCATTGCTAAGGAGAAGGTGGCAGAGATCTTGTGCTGCCAGATGCGACTGTGGGGAACAACTTTTGGGGAGACCATTCATGTAGTCTCACTTTCTGCTGATGACACTTTGATCTTGCAGATATGTGGAGACATCTCGGGCCTTCGAATCAACCCATATAAATTTAGGCTGATATCGATGGGGAGACTGATAGGCATGCAAGAGAGCATAGTGCCTGAGGTGGGGTTTCCCTGGGTGACTTTAGGGGCTCGTGACATAGGATTTTGCCTGGCACACACAGCTGTGACATATTTAGAGCTTGAAATCGGAAGGGTAATGGAAGGGATACGGGCCTCTAATCAGTTCTGGAGGGATCTACCTCTGTCTCCTATGGGTTGGATTGCGATTATAAAAAATGATAATCCTACTGAGCTGGGTCTATGCTCTACAGCACGCCTTCTATGCACTTCCCAGACATTATTCCTGCATGCTGGATGGACTGCTTGTGGACCTACTGTGGGGTTCCAAGAGCAGGAGGATGGAACTTGCTACCCTGCAGAGAACATGGAGTCGGGGGGGACTAGAAGTCCCCCGCTTGTAATTTTACTAGATGGCTGCCCAGCTACAGCATGCGGTGCATTGGCTGGATGGGGAGGACAGCTGGGAGAAATGCCTCTTAGCAGGTGCGTATGGCAAACAGCCCTTGTCTACCCTCTTGATGCTTGGGTCTGAGATCCCCTCGTCCCTCTCTTATGTTATACAGCGCATGGTGATCATATGGGAGGAAGTAGTTAAATGGGCTCCATTTTCACCAGATATGTTCCTGTGGTTGGTACAATCCTTCTTTTGCATTTCAGAGTCAATGTCAGTTCAGTTGTGAGGGATGGAGGTTGCCAGTTGATGGGGCACCTATATATGGATAATTGATTTATCACTTGAGAGGAGATGATGCACACCTTTAATCTTGGGGTAGGACAATTTCTCCAATACCAAAAAATCTTGATAATTGAGTGGTAAATCTAGCCATCCTTTCCTGAGGAGCACCTCACAACTAATATCTTGATGGTCTTGTTAAATATGGCTCAGGGTGGCAACAAATATCCCGTCTTTATCAGGTTCTGCATGATGACTTGCTGGAGGCAACTCTTCCCTTGTAGGCAAAATGGGAAGAGCCTTTATCGGCAAGTGACTGGGTGAAGTGCCATGAGGGGGTTAGAACTGTTAGTTCTAATGCATGTTTCAAACATTTGCAGTATAATATGGTAAACCAGACTTGTCTCACTCTCAACCCGTGAATGTTACATAAAATGTATCCCACTCGCCTGGTGAAGTGCCTGCACTGTAAGGTAGTACGAGACGATTTTATTTACATGGTCTGGCCGTGTCTGTCTTTAAATTCCTACTGGAAGAAAATACTCACTGTCTTGAGGAGGCTTCAGGGTGGGAGATATGTATGGAGATACATCAGGTGCTGCTTGGAGTGCTCCCCTCTCCAGCAAACAAGCAATTGAGCAGGAAATTTGTCCTCTTGGGCCTTGTATTGGTGAAGCAGTGGATCGTTATCTCTAGGCTCAGGCCCATGCCCCTAATATATAAAGTGGCAAGTGCCGAGGAGATCCAGATGAGACACGTTCAGAAGAATTAAAAGATTGAAGAAGATTTGCTAACTTTTTTCATTTAAATCTTTATTTCGACGCATTGGCATCATAAAAGATACAATAAAAACATTCATTACTCTTTCAATTTAACACTTCCTAACACAAAAAAGGGATAACAGGATCAATTAAGCTAACCTATTTCTATGTGTATTCATTGCGTCCGGGTACACAATATCTAATTACAAGATTCTTTAACAAGCACAATTTACCAGAGCGAAAATTATACGACAATTAATAATACGATTAATAATAAATACAATTTAAGAACTATTAAAAAGAATAATGAAATCACTAACCGCTAGGACATAATTTTAAAAAGTTATACCAAATTTTAAAAACAGAAAAAGTTTAAAACTTTTGAATAATCCTCCAGGTTGGATGATAAGACATGCGATTTGAGTACATGATCATCCTAATCATTTTAAGATATTTGTTGAACAATAGTCGTGCATTTATATTAAAAATGTAGGCCCAGCTTTATTCTAATGAAGTTAACAGCAAGAAGAAATCTACTGATTCCAAAAACTATCACCTGGCTGGTATCAGTCTTTAGAATTCTGCCAGCCTCCTTATAGGATCTCGAACCAATTTTAAGACAAAGCGGCACTATCCACTTTTTCCTTGGTATTACATAGCTGGAGCAAAAGAGAAGTATATGTAAATCATCTTCCTTTGTATCATGAGTGCATGAAGTACAAAGATCACTACTTAACTTCGCCCAGCTTTTTTCAAGCGCCTTGGTTCTAAGTGTACCATGTCTAAATTTTAGGTACAGAGTTTTTTATAATGCCGGATGGATCTCATCTAAAAAAGGTTCAAAAAGTGCTACATCTTTAAACAATAAAAAAATTTCAGTCAATGGACCATGGGTTTTTATGTACACTGACTCGTAGCTCACTTATGACCAAAATGATAGTTTCACAATTTTCCTAGAGCACGAGTTCATAGCCTCAGGATCATTCCAAAACATGGGCTAATCCAATCATGCCCAGCCAAGTTCTAACGTGCTTGAACCAATAAACTTTATTACAGCTATCGAGATCCATAACTTCTTTCAAGCATTTCTTGTAGTCAAGTAATTCTGGAATCGTCCACAGTCTGACCCACAGCAATAATGGTCTTAATATTGCGTGTTGATCTGTTCGTTTCATGTTTAGATCCAGAAGAAGGGGTGTCAATGGGGTATTAGTAGATAGTTTTAACAGCCCCCTGAAGAACTTGTTCTCAAGGCTTTCAAATGTACTTCTACATGCGGGTCCCCATAATTCTGCCCCATATAGTACTGCTAGTTGTACTTTGTACTTAAAGATCTCTAGGGCAGGAGTTACTGCCTTGTTCAAGCATTTATTATGGCTTTTAAGGATTGGGAGACAGTTTTGTTTAAAAACTATCTTAGTCCTTTCTAGCTGTGATCTCCATGCTAAGGATGAATCTATAGATACACCTAGGTAAATAAAATTCTGCACATAATCAAGCTTCTGTCCATTTAACATTATATTTTTCCTAACATTTTTATGCGGGCTCAGGGCCATGTATTTCGTTTTTTTAATATTAATTTCTAGACTTTTCGAGATACAGTAGGACTGAAACCTGTCCAGTAGGTTTTGAAGGCCCCGTGGTGTTTGGGAAATGAGGATGGTATCGTCCGCAAAAAGGAGGGACGAGACCCGTTCGCCCCCTAGTCTTGGTGAATCTTTATCACTGCTCTCCATGTAAGACGGAATGTCGTTGACAAACAGGGAGAATAAAGTCGGGGCCAGTACACACCCCTGGCGTACTCCCCTCTTTATCGGAATACCTTTTGTAAGTTCCCCAGTTGGACCCCACCTAACCTTTGCATAGTTGTCCATGTTTAGCCCCATGACCAATTTTAGTAAATCTACTGGAAGTCCCTGAGTTTTCAATGATTCCCACTAAAGTTCTCGGGGGATAAGGTCAAATGCCGCCCGTAAATCAACAAATGCCACATACAGGTGGCCTTTGCGAAGGGTGACATATTTCCAATACAAACAACAAAACCTTAGGACTTGGTCAATGGTTCCTGTTTTTGCTCTGAACCCGGCTTGGTATTTTGTTAAAATTGATTCATCTTCCAACCATGTATTAATGCGATTTAATATATGCCTAGCATAGATTTTTTGGGTTATATCTAAAAGGCTTATAGGGCGGTAGTTAGCAGGATTGCTTCTATTGCCCTTTTTAAAAATAGTAATAATTTCCGCTCCATTCCACGTGTCCGGAATTGCTTCCCCAGCCGCAACAGTATTACACAAATGATTAAGGTATGGTACCCAGACGTCCAATTCATGCTTAAATAGGTCGCCTGGTACTTTGTCAAGCCCTGGAGCCTTCCCGTATTTGACTGAATTAATAGCTATTTCTGTTTCCTGTAAGTCAAAAACTATTTGTGTGGGTTCGGCATCTACAAGCGACAAAGCATACTCTTCCTGCACTGCACCTTCGGCCCCTTGAGCGGCATACAAATTCATCCGTCCAAGTTGCTTCATCAAGAAAAACCTCTCTTGAGCCCTTCTCCCTTTTGTTACCCTTGGCCACTGTTTCCCAAAATAACTTTTGGTCCTTCATTTTAGCTGCCGTCAGCATACAGGACCATAATTCCTCGTCCCATAAGGTCTTTGCGTTGGCCAGCACCTTATTGTATAATTTCCTACTTTCCTTAACTGCCAGTAGATTTTTGGTTTTAACCGATTCAATCAAAACAGATTTTACTATTCGACATTCTTTATTGAACCATAATTTACCTACAGGCTGTAAGTTCACAACACCCGTCCCTTTTTTAGGTCTTTTAGTCATGAGTTCTAATAGTTCATTAAAGAACGCTTTGTGTAATTTAAGAAATTGACCAGGTTCACTTTTAAAGGGATTATAGGTATCAAATATGTTAGTAAGTATGTTAGTGAGGCAGCTATAAATATTTGCCACTAACTCCTCTTGTTCCAGGATGTATGCCCATTTAACAGACCGTCGATTGTTGCTTAATATAACATTATCTGGGGCTGCTTGGTATCCTCCCTCTTTAGCTTCCAACCCCATTATTAAACTCTTTACAAAACTAATTTCAAGGGGACGACGATCACTGTCAGACCTTACTTGGACCGTCAGGTCTTTTGTATATGGCCACAAGTCCAAGGAAACAATAATATAGTCAATTATACTTTGACAATTGCGTCTCAAAAAAGTAGGTACCTTGGGGCTATCAGATGGTAAACGCCCATTGCATGCCCTTAGTCCATGGCTTGCCAATACCCTTGTAATTTGAAAGGCTAAGGTAGTACCAGCAACCACCCCATTACTAGATAAGGATGGTATACCATTAGCATTATCTTCATCCTCATACAAGTTATTCATTCCTACAATGGGCTCAAAATTGCAATTCATGTCCCCACATATAATCGTGCTTGTTTCCGGGTCCAGAGTATCCAGTATTGACTCTAGTTTGTCAATACATAGTGACTCCTTATAAGATGGGCACGGTCTATTATATACGTTAAAAAGATGGATCACCCGTTTATCAACGGTAACCATTTCCAGTCCAAGTATATCTAATGAATCAATTCTTAGTTGCTGGATGGCTATATTAATAGACACACTAACCCATATTATCAACCCTCCTGAAGGACGGCCTCTCACTGATGGAACTGCATCCAACTGATAAGTTCTATACCCAACTCTGTGCATGGATTTCGTAGCCCATGTTTCTTGTAGAACACAGATATCAAAAGAATTTATATAATGGTTCCAATCAGGGTCACTTATTTTTGAGCCCACTCCTGCAACATTCCATGAAACAACCTTAGTTAAAGAGGGGCCATGATTTAAACAGCTGCTAATGGTTGATGAGATTTTACTTGGCCCCCTAGATACTCCTGGCCTGGTACAGTTCTGTTCACTCAGCTCTAATTGGTCTATTCGGTCAACTCCTAATATTGGCCCTGAAACTTCCTTAAGTTCTTTTGTAAATGTGGTATTTTCGCCCTGTATACCGGGCGACAGCAATCGGGGCGAGCTATCATGATAATCAGATGACCTGGGTTGACTAGTAACAGACGTGACAGAAATGACCGGTGAGACGGATGGGCAGAAAATAAATGTATGTTCCACCCTATGCACTGTGAGTCAATCAACAGCCTCCAATCCACGGAACCTATTGTAACAGGGGATGAAGGGTTGAACAAACTGCGGGCCCATCCATTCTCCACGGTGCTGCATACTACCGTATTGAGGCCTCCCGGCCCTACGTTGTATTACAGTCCAGCTGTCACCCCCCCCACTTCCCAACTATTAGAATTTGAGTCCCTATACAACTCCCGCCCAATTCCACCCCTAACTTGATTTGAGTCCCTGGTCCAGCTCCATCTATTATCAGGCTGTTCCATTGGCGTATAAAAATATGTGTGGGGTCCTGCCACAATCGATGAACCGTTTTTTCTAGGCACCCCCGAGCAAATATGTCCCACTGAGCGAGGGTCTTCAAATGATACAACCACACAGTCCCCTTGTGTACTTTTTCTATTGTAGCCTACCCAGGGGGCCCTCTCTACCATTAGGATGTTACTTCTTATTGTTGGTGGTAATGGGTGATTAGTATTTAGCCAATGTGACACTTTGTTTTTGAGCTATTGTTGAAGGGCCTAGTTCCGGAACCCCAGTTAGGATGACTACGTAATCACATGCTTCGGGGGGCAGATTAATATTCCTACGCTTCTCTGTGTGCGTTTTATCATCATTGTGTGTAGGTATACTATAGAGAGCCGTTTTTTTTACTACTGTTCCATGTGCCAGAGGAGACTTTGCACTGGTTTTACCTACATCAGTATTGATAAAGTTAGATGTAGGGACCTTAGATGCTGAATTTCTGCCTTTTTCCATTTCGTTATCAGGTGTTTTTAATGTCTGCACTTTACTAATAGGGACTGGTACCTGAGTTACCTTTTTTGACTGGCTAGTGTAATCATTTTTTATCTCTTTCCTCAATTCTATAAGTTGTTTTTCTATCCCATCTAATCTTACTTCTATAGGAGTGAGTAGGGTCTTAAATATTTTTGTCAAGGATGGTATAAGTAGATCTTCATTCCCTATACTTATACCTGTACTATCAGCTGTTGGGCTATCTGATGGAATATCAGCTAGGGAATTGTCTATAAGAGTGTCATTTATAATATTCAGCGGTAATATTTTGAGGCCAGCCCCTTCTTTCCCAGATTCATGGCCCTGACTTTCCCTTGCCGCTCTTGCATTGACTATATCATTTTCATTACACTTCCCTATCTCCACAACTTTAGTGGTTTTAATAGAGGGATATTTTTTGTAAATCCGCTACTTTTTTTTTCGGGGATAGCTCCCTCCCTTTTCCCTCTTATTAAGATATTGTTGCTATCTGCCTGGATATCTAGTTGTGGAGCTAGCAAGGTCCTTCCTGTTGTTACCAAACCCTGCGAGTCAAGAACACTACAGTCTTGATAATCAGAATGTACACCGGTAGTGCTATGGACCACCGCATTTTTATGTAAGGTGTTAGAGTTGCTTAAGGTGTTATCAGGGGTTCGGACTGGGGTTCGAACTGTAGCAATATGACCCATGGAGGACCTTTTAGCTAAAGCGAGGTCTTGAGAAACCCTTCTCTCCATGAGAACAATACCCTGGTCTATCAATGTATTGGTACGTACTATAAAATCGTCTAATGTACCTGTTAGTCTTGAGCTACCTGCCACAGCTTTACTACTTCTTGTTTCGCGTGAAGTCATATCAATATGAACTAAATAACAAATACTCGAAATACAAAAGAAGGTTTTAAATCTTTTGAACTAACAGCTATGCCAATAACAGTAGTAGCAATGGAATCCCTTTTAGAAGAATAATGGTGGTACACCAATATCTAATATCCTCTAAACAATTCTTTCCATGTTTAAATGTAGGCACTAATGTAAAACAGTCCTATATTGAATACAAGATATTAAAATAAGCTTGCTTACAATGTCCGATGATCATGTGGTGAAACAATCAGAATCCCTGGCCCAGCCCAGTCTCCTAAGAGGGCCCGCCCTTTGCCCGGGCTTAGCCCGGCGTGTCCCGCGCACGTCCCACGGTACGCGTTTCCGGTGCAGATTTAAAGCACCTGGTCTGCTCTGGGCGTTGCCGGCGGTGTTCAAGGTGCCACACTGCCTCATGGGAGATGTAGTCAAGTCTGGAATGACTACTCGCTGGTCCCGGTGCGAGCGTTTCCCGCGAAGCGGGAAACGCGAGGAGTAGCTGCTTGTGGCGTCCGGTAGGATTTTAGATTCGGCCCCTGTACCAAAGTCCTGCTTTTGGCCACTGCTTCCACGATATGTCACGGCAGAAAGAGAAGATTTGCTAACTTGGACGTACATGTTATCTGAGTTGCGAGAGCCACAGGAGTTGCCAGTAGCTCGGGACGCCGCCAACAGCTCAGAGCCTTCTCTTCTAGAGATGTGAGTGTACAGTGACTAAAATGGCAGACAACTGAGGGTGAGTGGGGGTAGCCAGGTATCGTCTACATTGATTGTGTTTTCTCTGATGCGATGGTCTAGAACGAAGGCTGTCTTAGGGGGAGGGGTTAAAACTTGTCAAAAAAGGCAAAAAGATTGATAAATGATGAAAAATGTTCTGCTAGATATAGGCTATGGATTGTTTAAGTAATGAAAATTGTAAATTGTTTTTTTTTCTACTTCTCATCCTTTCTCGCACTCCTCCATAGGCGGTCGGCTATTGGTTGACTTCACATTGTGAGCGGTATCAGTTATTTGCATGTAGAATAATGGGGAAAGGGACGGGAAAACTGAAGAGGGCCTTTGTCTGAGATACAATACCTCGTATCATATTTATATGGCAATAAAGTTATTTAAAATAATATAGTACTAATGAGTGATACTATCTCTAACATATATTATATGAGTGGCTGTGTATCTGTGTTTGAGTGGGTTTCTGGGTGCTGGTATTGGTATGAGAGTCAGTGTGTGACTGACTATAAGTGTGTAGTAGTAGATATGTAAGTAGCTGTGTGGGTGAGCGAGTTGCTGTCTGGGTGACTATGTTGGTGAGTGAGTGTGTCAGTGGCTGCATAGGTGAGTCAGTGGCTGTGTGAGTGGCTGTGTGGGTGGGTGAGTGA
Organism: Triturus cristatus; assembly: GCF_964204655.1. Classification (NCBI taxonomy): domain Eukaryota; kingdom Metazoa; phylum Chordata; class Amphibia; order Caudata; family Salamandridae; genus Triturus; species Triturus cristatus. Next base: position 566,466,388 of record NC_140582.1, on the reverse strand, counting down.
GTATGTGAGTTAATGTATGAGTGAGTGACTGGGAGTGTTAGTGGCTGTATGGGTGAGTGAGTGGCTGTTTTGAGTTGGTGTTTGGTTATGTGAGTTGATGTGTCAGTGCTGTATTGTAAAGTAAGTGTCTGCATGAATGGATGTATGTATGGGAGAGTGACCAGATGTGTGAGTACTTGTATGGGTGTATGAATGGGTATGTAAGTGGTTGTGTGTGTGAAGGAGTGTGTGAGTGCATGCATGTGTGAGTGAGTGGCTGTGTTGAGAGGATGTATGGGTGAGTAAGTGGGTGTGTGAGTAGATGTATAGGTGAATGAGTCAGTGTGTGAGTACCTGTTTAGATGAGCGTGTGACTGTGATCAACTGTATGGGTAAGTGACTGGTTGTATGAGTACTTTATAGGTGAGTGAGTGGTTGTGTGAGTGCCTGTATGAGTGAGTGAGTGAGTAGGTGTTTAAGTGGCTCTATGGATGTGTGAGTGGAAGTGTGACTACTGGTATGGGTCTGTGAATGGGTATGTAAGTGGTTGTATGGGTGTGTGAGTGGGTGAATGAGGGGTATATAGAGGTGTTGGTAGCTGTGTGATAGGTTCTGTGGATGATGTCATCAGTGATGTCATCAGTGATGTCATTAGGGATGTCACTGACCATGTTGTGAGTGATGTAATATGTGAGGTCATAAGCAGGGCATTGCAAGGGCATAAGTTATAGTATTCTCAGGTAGCTATAACTACTGCATTTCACTGGTTTTGTAGGAGTGAAACCTGTGCTTAAGTATAACGTCCCTGTAACCTTTGTTTTTTTAGTGAATGTTAAAGGTTTTATAAAAATTCTATTTGTTAACTATAACGTAGCTGTAACTTTTAGCTTTCTCAGTGAATTTTTAAGGATTTTTAAATTCATTTTCCTAACTATAATATTGCTGTAACCTTTGGGTTTTTCAGTGAATTTCAACAGATTTTTACATTTTATTTCCTCAATATAAAGTCTGTATAACCTTTGTTTATTGAGTTTTCAAAAGTGTTTCTTTCTTCTTTCAAAAATCGGATATTGTGGATTAGAGGTGTGCAATGATCCAGTATTTCATGCATTTGTGTTAGTGAGTACATCTTATTTTCTTTAGTTTAGTAATAACTTGTACATTTGTGTTTTGTAATTTTTGTTTGTCACGATGACTTCATGATTGCTGCAGGGCCGCCTCAAAAATGGGGTGGTTTTCAAAGTGTAAAACATATATATATATACTTACCGCATCCCATCGGGGCAAGAGTTTGGCAGCAAGACACTACAAATCCCAGCAGGCGTTGGGAAAACGAATCAAAGATCCCATTGGAGAGAGATTATTCAAATAAATGTCAGCTGCCATACCAATTACTGGAGTCAGCCTATGATTAAGGAATCGTCCGAAACGCATCAGGCTCATTCAGAGGTTGAAGCGCTGGCGGTGCAGAGAAAAAGATTGCAGTCTCCCGAGTGCACCCTCAAGTGTTGAGCACTCATTTGGTAATATTTCCGCGCCGGCTCAGGCGTAGGAGGGCAGCACCACCCTTGGATTGTTTAAGGGGCCACAGCACGAAATTATGTTGATGCTACATGTGGGGAGAGTGTTTTAAATATGGACATTACCTGCGCTTCACGGCCCAGTGAGGGCTGAAGGAACTAATACTTACCGCATCCCATCGGGGCAAGAGTTTGGCAGCAAGACACTACAAATCCCAACAGGCGTTGGGAAAATGAATCAAAGATCCCATTGGAGAGAGATTATTCAAATAAATGTCAGCTGCCATACCAATTACTGTAGTCAGCCTATGATTAAGGAATCGTCCGAAACGCGTCAGGCTCATTCAGAGGTTGAAGCGCTAGCGGTGCCGAGAAAAAGATTGCAGTCTCCCGAGTGCACCCTCAAGTGTTGAGCACTCATATGGATATATATATATATATATATATATATATATACATATATATATATATATATATATATATATATATATATATATACATATATATATACATATATATATATTACCTACTGGCGGTCGCCAGTAGGTAGTTATAGTTAGGACCTATTATCCATAGGAAATCTGCAACGTTCTATTTTTAATAACTTTGACGCCGGTACACGAATCTTCGCGAAATTTTCAAAACTTGTGGCCCACTCCGGTCCGCTCCTATCCTGAAAGTCTCTGGGTGATTGGTCAAGCGGAGGCTGAGAAAAAAGGGGGGTCCCAAAACATGTTTTCCCCATGCGATTTTCCATAGGGACCGTTAGTCGCAGCTACAGCCCGAACTGCTGAACGGAATTACACCAAATTTGGCAGAAAGGTAGACCTTGGTTCGGAGCCATGCCTTTTGCTTAACTGGTGTAAATCCATTCAGTAGTTCCTGAGAAAATTAAAATCACATATATATCTGGGTGGAGCCTAACCACACATCTCATCGTGAGATCTGATTGGCTGTCAGCACTTCATCCAAGAAGTGTTGGCAGCCATCTTGGGACCAATATACATGATAGCACCTCATTAAAAAGCATTGCAGTTAATAGAAGGTTTTAAGACTTTAGTTACATTATAAATCATTTGTTGATGGTACCATACTCATTTTAGGAATGGAATTGTGGTGTGTTCTAAGGTGATTTTACCATGTGAAAAAGCCTTCTGCTGTGATATCATGAATCATGTTTGAGAGAAAACTATTTTCTCATGCTTTTCCCACAGAGGTTTGGAAGGTGATCTATAAGCTAAACTGAGAGCATATTTTCTGTAAATTCACATTATCTTTCTCAGTCATGTGAGAATGAAGTCTGACATTCTCAGTAAAACATGTACATCCAACAAGGGCGGAGACTGTCAGTTGATTCCTTTGTGTTCTACTGAAGCTTCCCAGAGTGTTCTAAAGAACAGCTAGAGCGCTAACAGTCCTACTTATGACAAACGTATGGCACACCTGAAGCCATCTTGGTTGGAATAAAGTGGTAACTCTTAAAACATTTAATTTAAAAAGCAACAACATGAGGGGGTTCATTTTGCCATAGATACTATGATTAGTGCTGCAGAAAGAAAAATGAGGGCACATTTTGAGTGACTTCTCAAATCCTCTTCTATTTCATGAGAAAATTCTGACATGCAGACTGAAACATGACCTTTCAATACCAGCAGCAGACTTCCCTGGTGAGCAGTATCTTTACTACAGTGATCTAATGAGAAACTAGAGTGCTAACATTCTGAATTTATGGCAAATGTGTGACACATCTGAATGCCTTCTTGATGGAATCAAAGTAAAAAACTAAAAGTATTTCCTACTGAGGAGACTGCAGTAAATGAGGAAATTAGGAAACTTCATAGCAAATAAGTCTCCCAAGATGGCCACCAGAGACAAAAGAGCCCAAATGTAGCGCAAATATCACCCAGATGTAGCCCAAGTATAGCCCAATGACAGAATGTCCCAGAGTGTTCTTAAGAACAACTAGAGTTCTTACTGTCTTACCTATGACAAATGTATGGCACACCTGAAGCCATCTTGATTGGAATAAAGTAGTAACACTTAAAACATTTAATTTGCAAAGGAAAAAATTGAGGGGGTTTATTTTGCCAAAGAAATTATGATTAGTGCTGCAGAAAGAAAAATGTGGGCACATTTTGACTTCTCAAATCCTCTTCTATTTCATTAAACAATTCTGACATGCAGACTGAAACATGCACTTTGAATACCAGCAGCAGACTTCCCTGGTGAGCAGTAGCTTTACTACTGTGATCTAATGAGCAACTAGAGTGCTAACATTCAGAATTTATGGCAGATGTGTGACACATCTGAATGCCTTCTTGATGGAACCAAAGTAAAAACTGAAAGTATTTCCTACTGAGGAGACTGCAGTAAATGAGGAAATTAGGAAACTTCATAAAAATAAGTCTCCCAAGATGGCCACCCGAGACAAAAGAGCCAAAATGTAGCACAAATATCACCCAGATGTAGCCCACATGTAGCCCAATGACAGAAGTGTGCAAAACACTTTTTATTCTTTGTGTTTTTGCAGTTTTATATAGTGCAGACTTGTCAGGTATTGGAGTGCTTTGCATGAGCATTGGTTACATCACACAAGAACAAATTCATTTTGGATTTAGACATGGGGAGATTAAGTGATTTGACCAGAATCACAGAATGTCGAGCTGAAGCAGAAACTCCAACCTGGTTCCCCAGTTGCAAAGTCTGCAGCTCTGGAAGTAACACCACATCCTCTCTCCTAAGTGCAACATTTAATCAAGTTGTCAACTGGATACAAAAAAACTAAAGATAACAAATAATTTAAAAGTGCTTTGTCGCTATTTGAAAACTCAGAAAATATGTCCTCATTTTAGTTTTTTAGAGCACTAACCATAATTCTGATGCAAATAAGACCCTCTAATATGTAATTTCTAAATGAAATGCTCTAGGTATTACAGTTTTGATTACATCAAGATGACATCAGGCGTTCCACACTTTTGTAATAAATATAGAATGTTAGCAATCTAGTTGTTCATTAGGATACTGTTGAGAGGCAGAGGCCAGGGGCACGGACTCTGAAAATTGAAGGCAGGTAGGAGGGTGCAGAGGCAACAATTTGACCACACTGGGCAGGCAGGAAGGGCAGTGGCAACACAACAGACTATGGAGGGCAGTGGAAATGGGGACATGGGCAGCAAACCAACAATACAGGACTGGCAAGAGAGGCTGTGACAATATAATAGACCATTGTGGGCAGAAGGAAGAGGCAGTGGTAGTACAACCATACATGCCAACAGACCCGTTTCAGCCAGGAAACGTCCAATGTTTTTAAGCTCAAATGGGCTTTATTTGATCTGTCTCCTGTCTACAAACTCCTCTTTTTCAATGTAACTCAAAGGGGAAAATCAATACCCCAGTTTTTTTTCAAAATCTCCCTCTTACCAAGTTCAAAATGTTCACAAGTATGGTACATTGGATCATGGAAGGCAGGAGGAATTGGGGTAGGGACAGGACGGACATGGAGAGGTGCACCAAACTGACCCTACAGGGCAGGCATCAGGGTTTGCAGCAGCACAATACACCACACAGGGCATGCAGGACGGGAGTGCAGCACAACAATCCATAGAAAGCAATAGGGAGGGGACAGGACCATGCACATGAACAACAGAGAACAGAGGGGAAAGAGGCAATGGTAGCTAGCTGACCATAATGGACAGACAGGAGAGAAAGCTGCAGCATAACAGACCATAAAGGACAGGAGGGACGGATCAGGGGCATTACAATGGAACAGACAAGCCAGGAGGGAGGGAATAGTGGTCTGCAGATGGAAACAGAGGGCTGGGGGCAAGGGAAGAGGGCAGGAGCAGCAAGATGGCCATGGAGGTCAGGCAGGATGGGCACTAGAAGCAAGACACACCATGGAGAGCACCAGTGAGACCATGATGGCATACACACAGACCATGGAGGGTGGTGGGAGGGGGTCAGGGGCAGCTATCTGACCACACAGGGAAGGTGAGAGGGGCCGTGGCAGCACAGAAGACCATGCATGGCAAGCGGGAGGGTTAGTGGCAGCACAATGGCTTTGATGGGCAAGAAGGAGGGTGCAGGGGCATGCACAAAGGACCATGGAGGATAGAAGGGAGGGTCAGGACCTGGGCACAGACAAGAGAGTTCAGGGGAAGGGCCTCACAACAGACCGCGCGGGGCAGGCAGGAGGAGCAGTTGCAGCACAACAGACCAGGGAGGGCAGAAGGGTGCAGCAGTAAAATGGACCATGGAGGACAGGAGGAAGGGTATAGGGGCATGGCATGTGGACAGGCAGGGTGGAGGTGGCAGGGACAGATTACAGTCATCTGACAATGCTAGGCAGGTGGGAGGGGAGTGGCAGCTCAACGGAACACTCAGAGTAGATAGGAGTGGCAGGTCCATGGAACATGGTGGGCAAAAAGTATGGAGCAGGGGCATGCACAAATACATCGGAGGGCAGGGGTAAGGAAAATAGGGGCAGCAAGCTAAGCACAGAGGCTAAGCAGGAGGTCAATGATGGGGCATAGAATTGGGCAATGGCGGGCAGGAGGAGTGGACTGGTACATCATGCTAAATGGAGGGCAGTGGCAGCACATCAGACCATGCATGGTCTACTTGGAGAGTACCAATTAGGATTAGGGCGTCAGACAAGTCAGAGCTTCACTAGCGGTGCAAATACATTCCACATGGATTCATTGTATGCATAGTCGCCTTTTAATGAATATCACGCAAATCGTCATGGTGATAGGTACGTACGGTTTGTTCAGTATGTCCTAGGTGTTTCTATAAATATATATTTTTTTTAAATAATAAAAAACAAAGGCTGGCCCCGGGGGATGTGGTCCCCGGGGCCATAAGTGGCCTGAGGAGGGGGGCAACGCAGCACCCCTCCTAAAGAATAAAAAAAAAAAAAAAGGCCGATTAAGGCCTTGGCCCCCTTCCAAATTTTTTTTCTTCTAATATTAAATTTAGAGGACAGGCCCTGGGGGATGGGGTCCCCAGGGCCAATAAATTAGAAAAAGAAGGAGGGCCACACAGCCCCCTTATTAAAAAAAATAAAAATAAAAGACCGGCATCACGCCGGAGGCCCCGACCCCTCCTTGCAGCACTCTGCAAATGCGCCCCCTGGCGAGTTGTAAGTTGGGGAATTAATTCCCCTTCATTACTGAGGGTTCCTGAGGGCCAACTAGCCCAACAGGTATCTCCAGTATGCACCAGGGAGCTGCGTTGCAGACAGGTGTTCTGAGGCCCTGCCCCTTTTTACACCTCTCTGCAACACAGCTCTGTGGCGCTTATTGGAGGTACCTAGTGGGCTAGTTTGACCCTAGGGACCCTTAGGATTCAAGGGGACTTAATCTCTCAACTTAGAATGGCCACAGGGCGCGTTTACACAGTGGTGAAGGGAGGGGACGGGGCCTGAGGTGATGTGTGCAAACACGCCCTGTGGCGCGTTTTAAGTTGGGGAAATAATTGCCTTTCAATCCTGAGGGACCCTGGGGGCCAACTAGCCCACCAGGTGCTTCCAGTAAGCGCCACTGCACTGCGTTGCAGAGAGGTGGTGTAGGCCGTGCCCCTTTTTACACCTCTCTGCAATGGCACTTAATGGACGTACCTAGTGGGCAATTTTGCCCCTAGGGACCCTCAGGATTCAAGGGGACTTAATCTCCCAACTTAAAATGGCCACAGGGCATGTTTACACAGTGGGGAAGGGAGGGGACGGGGCCTGAGGTGATGTGTGCAAACACGCTCTATGGCACGTTTTAAGTTGGGGAAATAATTCTCCTTCAATCCTGAGGGCCCCTGGGGGCTAACTAGCCCACCAGGTGCTTCCAGTAAGTGCCACTGCGCTGCGTTGTAGAGAGGTGGTCCAGGCCTTGCCACTTTTTACACCTCTCTGCAACGCAGCTCTGTGGCACTTACTGGAGGTACCTAGTAGGCTAGTTGGACCCTAGGGACCCTCAGGATTCAAATGAACTTAATCTCCCAACTAAAAACGGCCACAGGGTGTGTTTACACAGTGGGGAAGGGAGGGGACGGGGCATGAGGTGACGTGTGCAAACATGCCCTGTGGCACGTTTTAAGAGGTAGTTTTAATCCCCCTGCCCTATTATATACTAGGAGCTTACAGAGGAGGTTATGGTAATCACAGGGGGACCCCAACGCATAGTGTTCCCTAGTATATGTAGGTGTTTTCAATGTATTCTAAGTGTACTTTAACATAGCACTCGCTGTAGGACTGGTTAGTCAGACTCAGTTACCACCAGTATCCATCTGAAAAAGTTGAGGGTACAGGATGATTTTGCAACAAGGCTTCTTTCTGCTCTTCTGTTTGTTCTTTCTGTACTTTATCCTTCTTCCTGCACTTTTCTTCGTCTTTGATAGGGGTGGGCGGAATTTGCGTTACGCAAATCTGCGCGAAACGGTAAAAATCTCCGCGAACACGCAGAAATTCCGCGAACACGCGGAATTGCTTGTTCGTGATGCTTTTTTCCTGTACACAATCGCTGTTTGCGTGCTCGGGGAGAAATATCTTGCGAACACGCATTTTGAGAACGCGAACAAGCACAAAATTTCGCGAAGTCGCGGAAAGCAGAATTTTGGGCAATTTCGCGTTCTCCGCGGAACGTGAAATTACCCAAATTCCGCAAATTCCGCGAGCGGAACGGAATTTACCGCCCAGGCCTAGTCTTTGAGGACTTCTGTTGCTTCTTTCTGCATTTCTTTTTTTTCTTTCTGTGCATTTTTTTCTTCTTTCTTCACATGTCCTATCTCTGTAGACATAGTTAGAAATTAGCATTTAAAAAACCTTTGAAATTCACTAAAAAATCCATAGGTTTCAGGCACGTTATAGTTAGGAATTAGCATTTAAAAAACCTTAGAAATTCACTGAAAAAACGTTATAGTTAGCTGGACTTTTCACTCGTACAAAACCATTGAAATTTGAGATGTCATGAGTGATGTCACTGACCATGTCATGAGTGATGTAATATGTGACGTCATCAGCAGTGCATTGCGGGCACGCGAGTTATAGTTAGCTGAACTAACTATAACAAGGGAATTTCAATGGTTTTGTAAGAGTGAAAAGTCCAGCTAACTATAACGCCCCTGAAACCTATGGTTTTTTCAGTGAATTTATATATATATATATACATTCTATAGTATATTTGATACTGGGGTGTATTTGTGTACTGTCCAAAGTCATGTTTTTGTAGTGAGTTTCCAGAAAAAGCATCTTTGGAGTGTATTTTCCATTTTCACGTCACCGCCCCCAGTGGTGATGTTGGCGATAACTGCAACAATCACGTCTTTATAAAAAGTGTAAAACAAATTTATATCAACATTCTATAGTATTTTTGACACTGGGGGTGTATTAGTGTACTGTTGAAAGTCATGTTTTTGTAGTGGGTTTCCAGCAAAGTATCTTTGGAGTATATTTTCCATTTTCGCGCCAACGCCATCCGTTGCGAGGACGTCGATACCCACGATGATCGCATCTCTTTAAAAAACTGTTAAACATTTACATACACACATTCTGTGGGATGTTTCACACTAGAGGTTTATTAGTGCACTGTTTAAACTCAGGTTTATATAGTAAGTTTTCAGAAAAACCTTCTTTGGAGTGTATTTTTCAGTTTTGCTGCGATGTCACCCACCACAATGACGTCGGTAACCGCGATGATCACTCCTTTTTTTAGAAAGTGTAAAATATATATATCTACACACATTCTACAGTATGTTTGTCATTAGTGGTTTATTAGTGTACTGTTTATTTTGCTTTAAATTAATCTATTTTGCATTTCTGCGGCGACGCCTGTCATCAGGACCATATCGATAATCGCGACGATCGCATGTTTATGAACAGTGTGAAAAAGATATATAGACATATTTACTGGTAGGTGTGAATTTCAATTTTTTTTGCATTTTATTTCCAACTATAAAGTTTGTATTACCTTTGTTTTTGAGTGTATTTCAGAAGCTTTTATTTTTTCTTTAAAATTTTGTGTTAGTGAGTCCTTCTAATTTGCATTAGTTTATTAATAACTTGAAAATTTAGTTTTTGTAATTTTTGTTTGTCTAGACGACTTTGCGATTGCTGCAGAGATGCCTCGAAAACGTGGTGGTTTTCAAACTTTAAAAAATATATAGATACATTCTAAAGTATTTTTGATACTGGTGGTTTATTAGTGTACTGTTTACCATCATGTCCTTGTGGTGAGCTTCCAGAAAAAACATCTTTGGAGTGTATTTTTCATTTTCATGGCACAGCCGCCAGTTGCAATGATGGCGGTAACCGCGACGTCTTTTAAAAAAAAGTGTATAACATATGGTGTATAACATATTTATACACTTATTTTACAGTATGTTTGACACTAGGGGTTTATTAGTGTACTGTTCAAACTCATGTTTTTGTAGTGAGTTTACCCAAAAAGTATCTTTAGAATGTATTTTCCTTTTTTGCGGCAACAACGCCAGTCGCAAATACTGTTTACAAATGAATGTTTTTGTAGCTATTTTGCTTAAAACTCAACTTACAATCTATTGTACAATTTTGCAGCGATGCAGGTCATCAGGACCATATCAATAATCTAGACGATCACATGTTTTTGAAAAGCGTAAAAAAGATATATAGACTTATTTACTGGTAGATGCTTATAAAAATGAGGTTTAACTTTATGTTTCTATATTTATGTTAGTGAAACCTAGTTTTATATTCCATTTCCGGTGTTCGCCAGGAAATTTATGTTCGGGGAGATCATGTGACCAGGAAAGAAGTGATATGATGATTGTGGAATCATTCTAATCAGATTTGTGTGCAGTGGAGTCTTTCTATTGGAGATTGGCTGCTCTTTTCATTTTGGAAAGTAAAAATGGGAACAGATGACAACCAGTTGCAACAGGAGAAAGACCAGCATTTTGTGATAGTGGAAGAAGAAGAGGAAATATATAAAGAGCTCCAGAAGAAGAAGGCCAGTATAGCAAGGGATTTCTTCACTATCCCGTATGGGTAGTCTAAGACGATTGCCAAGTTTGTAAAGTGTTCCCTTTGCAGCAAAACGTTATCTAGAGGCTCCAACAAAAAGTACTCATTTGGTACTACCTCTTTGCTTTATCACTTTAAAAGATACCATAACAATAATTTGAAAAAGGCAAAGAGAGCCAGAGAAGCTGCAGGACCATCAACGTCATCTACTTCTCTACCAGGAGAAAAAGTGCTACCTCAAGTAGAAAGCCATCATGTGGACTTGTTCCCAGAATTCAGAAGGATGACTATGTTCTGAATGGACTGTACAACCATAGTCACTGCTGGAGAGCAGTCAGTTGCAGCTTCAAGAAATGCAGCAAAGCAGCAAAAGTGTTGATTTTTTCTATTGCAAACCGTACTTTGTGAAGCTTGTTTCTGCTGCTTGTTTTAGTTTTTCATACCTTTTTTGCCATTTCTTTGAATAAAAAATACAAAACACAAAAAAAGCCTTATACGAAAACGGAACTGCCTTAGATGTTTAAAAAAGTTATGCTGAATGAATGAATGAGTGCACGAGTATGTCTATGATAATCGAATGAGCTCATGAGAGGTGAATGGATGATTGAATGGATGCATAAGAGGTGCATGGATGATTGAATAAGCACACGAGTGATGCATGGATGATTGAAAAAAATTATGAATGGTGGATGCATGAGTGAATGAGTCCCTAAATTATTTAGCACTACACCTGAAGTCCGAACTCTAGTGGCCTTGGACTCTCCTTGAATAGTTATGCCGCATCATAACTCCATGACCCAGCGCTATGTACATGGCATCATATTCTTAATCTTAACTGTCAGACCTGGCACCTTGGAGTGGGTCTCCTTTCTATTTTTTGCTGTTGCCTAATGTGTTTTTGCTGGTGTTAGATGCTTTGGGCACTGTGCCACTGCTAACCAGTGCCACAGTGTAAGTGCTCCCTATTGTAAATTGATGTATGGATTAGTGATTCCATGTTTGGCTGGTTTGGTTTACCTGTCATACCCTAGTACAGTGCACCAGGAGTGCCCAGGGATGGTAATCCAAATGCAGCCTGTTAAAGTGTGACACCGCCTGGCGACCCTCACCAAACGGGACGCTGCGTCCGAAGAGGAGACGCGGTGTATAGCCGAAGCAAAAACGGCCTACCAAACGGCCTCCGCGGATCTGCGCAGGTACAACTTCCGCTCATATGCTACACGGATGCATAGAGAGAGGGACAAGACAGGCACTCTACTGGTGTGGTTGGCCAGGCAAGACACGGAAGTCAAACCCATCACCGAGATACTGGACCCTGGGGGGGGTGTTAGTGCGCTCCCAAGCGGAGATTCTGGGGGCCTTCCGCGACTACTATGCTGAGACATATAGCGACCCCACCTCTACTCCGCAAGAGGTGGTGGATCGCTTTCTCGCTCCTTTATCTCTCCCAACAATCACGAGGACAGAGAAGGAGACCTTAGACGCCGTAATAACCTCAGCGGAGGTGTCACGGGCCCTGCGTGCCCTGGCCCGAAATAAAGCACCGGGGCTGGATGGGTTCCCCCTAGAATATTACACGACTTTTTCGGTGCACCTAATCCCTCGGTTAGTGGAGGTGTTTGCGGCGGCGCTGAAGAACGGAGAACTGCCGAAATCTATGCGAGAATCCGTGATCGTGACATTCCTGAAACCACATAGGGACCCGCTGCGAATGGCCTCCTACCGTCCAATATCGCTATTATCAGCAGATTGCAAACTCTTCGGGAAGACATTGGCGGATAGATATGTCCAAATTATACGCTCTCTGGTTCACCCGGATCAGTGCGGATTTATACCCGGCAGATGTACGTCCCAAAATATACGCCGAGTCTTCCACATTCAGGATCAGGTACGGGGGGTATACCCTCGAGCGGCCTGTCTCATCTTAGATCTCGAGAAGGCCTTCGATTCCCTCACATGGCAGTTTCTGTTCTCGGTGCTGCAGCGAGTAGGCATTGGGCCCACCCTCCTAGCCTATACGCGCTTACTGTACACTGGATTGACCTCGCGGGTGCGCCTAGGCCGATACATATCGACGGAGTTTGCGGTTCGGAGGGGCACGCGACAGGGCTGCCCGTTGTCCCCTCTGCTTTTTGCCCTGGCAGTGGAGCCTCTGGCCATACGACTCCGGCGGGAAGGGGAGAGCTGGGGCATCCCGATCGCAGGCACGGTGCATAGCGTTTCCTTATACGCGGATGACCTGCTGATCTATGTGCGGGACATTACGGAGGATCTGACGCCCCTTTGGGAAACTTTGGAGGAATTTACTGCGGCCTCGGGATTACGGGTGAATTGGGATGAATCCACAATTTATCCACTGCATCCGGAACTCCCTCCGCAGGGGGTTCACATAGGTGCTCAGCGAGTGCCCTGGAGCGCGGAGGCCCCCCGATACCTTGGTATTCGTCTCTACCACTCCCCCGCAGATATGTTCGGGGGTAACCATTGCAGGGCACTGGCGAGTATTAGAGCTACGATCGGATTTTGGAAGAGCCTTCCATTGGCCCCAATTGGGAGAGTGGCATTGGCCAAAATGATCATGGTCCCGAGATTGCTGTATTTCTTCACCAATCTACCCGTGGTCCCGCCCAGAACTTTCTTCCGGGACCTAGACTCCCTTCTTAGCACGCTCATTTGGGGGTCCGCCAGGCACAGAATAGCCCTGACAAAATTACAACTGCCCACCACGCAGGGTGGCTTGGGAGCCCCATCATTCGAGGCCTACTTCTTGGCAGCACAACTGCAATGGCTGTCTCATTGGACAGCAGACAGGTATAATGTGGAAACGCATGCCGTCGCAGGACAGGTATCGGTTCCGGAGATCCGTCGCTTGCTCCTCCCTGGCACACGCCCAAAGCCCACATACCCTTTGCAGGTGTTGGTCGCACGTAAGTGCATGTTGCGGATACACCGCATGTCCCCGGGGACCCCGTTGTACTCCCCTCTACTCACCCTGGTAGGATGGCCCAACCGGGAGCACTACTACACAACTAGCGCGCTTTGCACATGGACGAGGTGTGGCTTAACGGAGGTGGCGTCCCTTTTCGAGGACGGGCAACTAAGACCGTTCCTTAGCTTAGTGGAGGAGTACGAGCTTCCCCCAGGACAATTCCTGCTTCACCGTCAGCTCCTGAGCAGCTTCAGACCGCATCAGGACCTCAGTAAAGGGGAACCACACACACACCCAGTGCTTCACACGATCCTACACATGGGAGCAGGTCGCCATCTAACTACATGGCTTTATAAAGCCATACGGGAATTGACTAATAAACCATTGGAGACCCTCCGGGACACCTGGGAGGCGGAGATCGGGCGGGTGCTCCATGAGGGGGAACGGGAGAGAGCTTTGAGATACCCTAAGAAGGTCTCCAGAAACGCACGTTTTAAAAACATCCAATATTACATCCTACACAGGGCCTATCTAACACCTGCACGTCTCCAACGATTCTACCCCGACACTCAGTTCCTATGCCCCAGATGTCATGAGCAAGATGCAGACTTTCGACATATGTTTTGGAGCTGCTCCGTCATTCAAATTTTCTGGCACCACATTCACACTGCTTTGGGTACCCTCACTGGGCTAACTTACATGAACACTTGGGAGGCCAGCGCCATAGGCATCTTTCGCGTAAGTAAGCAACACAAGGTGCAGACGCGCTTCCTCTCCTTAGCGGTGCTATTGGCCAAACGCAGCATAGCCATGCATTGGCGTTCCCCCGCCGGTCCCCCGTTGGCGGCGTGGGTGGGAGCTACGCGCAAATGGGCGGCGGCGGAGGAGGAGACACTACGGGAGGAGGAGGTGAAAGGGACCCGCAAGCATCCTATCTCAATGGAATGGGCCATGTTATTGTACCAGTTTGGGCAACTCTCCCCAGGGGCGGACCCACCAGATGACGCATCTACACAACTAATCCAGGGCACACAGTTACAGGCCCTACCCCCCTGATTCCGTAGACACCCAACCACACGAGCTCTTGACAAGCCTTAGCTTCAGGTACACTATTGCACTTCTCGGTCGCACCGACTAGGATAGGCAAACATAAGTATCAGCGGTGCCTCACCATCACAACGCTACATTCCCTCGCCAGTGTAATTGGACATATTCCTCCATATCCATTCCCTAGTTTATGCCTATGTTAAACCCCAGTTCCTTTGCCATATATGGAACCCGAGATCGCAGGATCTAAACGTCAGGATAACTGTATGCATTATTTATGCTTCCTGGTGACGAATCATCAATCAGTACAGTTGTTAAACACCATTACAGGATGTATGATCGGATACGCTCACCTGAAGAATATGAATGATGTACAATGTATGAAATATGAAAATGGCAATAAAAATAAGTTTAAAAAAAAAAAAAAAAAAAGTGTGGCTAAGGCTTGCCATTGCAGAGCCTGTGAGCAGTCTGGTACTGCCATGCTGACTGGACAAGTGGACCCACTCGCCAGTCCCTAAACCTTTCCTTTTCTTCATATCAGACACTCCTATGGTAGGCCCAAGGGCAGGGTGCATTTTAAGTATAAGGTAGGACATGCCCTGTTGTGTATGGCATGTCCTAATAGTGAATTACAGCCATTTTCGTTTTACACTATTGCAAGGCTAACTGTTCCCCATAGGCCAGAATGGGCAGTTTGATTATTACATCTTATAATTCTAACTGACTCAGGGAACATGGTAGAAATTCGAGTTTAGTATGCCTGAACTCAAAATGATAAAATACATCTTTTAGTGAAGTTGGTTTTAACATTCTGTGTTTGAAAATACCACTTTTAGAAAGTAGGTATTTACTTGTCTAACCATCCAAACCTGCCTCTGCTATGTTGTGTATTCCTTGTCTGGAATTTGAGTGACAGGGGCTGGGGATTCCAGGAGACAGGGTGAGTCAGCACAGGGCTGAATAGAGAGATCAGCATCTAGATGGGTGGGAGGGGCTACACCTGGGACCTGAATAGGGCTGTGCCTTCCTTCCGCAATGCTGGCTCCACCTCCTATGGTGCGTCTGATGTCTCTGCCCTGCACTCTGAAAGGAAAGAAGGAGTCTTGTCAAAAAAGTGCTCCAGGACTGATCAGAACTGGTTTGGACTAGGCAAAGGCCTCTCTGCCTTCAGAGAACAAAGAGAAACTGGGTATAAATATTGGGACCCAAACCCAAGAACTTTAGATCACTTTGGGAAACAAGAAGAAACCTTTGCTGAGCAGCGGAACCAGAGAGACTGAGGAGAGACTATCCCTAAGCTTGAGGGATTGTCCTGCAGTGGTTGCCTGACTGCCAAAGAGAGGAGAAGGAACTTTGTGTATACTTTATTCAACTTGTGAAGGATCTCCAAGGGCTTGAGAAAAGAGCTTGCCTCCTGCTGAAGTCTCAGGGACAACAGACTTCACCGACCAGCTCCTCAAGAGTTCTTTGGAAGTGCCTGCTGTTTTGCGAGGCTTTCTTAGGGATTGCGTGTCACAAGGAGCTGGAAGCGCGACTCACGAGCAAGAAGTGTGTCGCCGCACTGCTGCTGTCGCCTCACAATGAGAAAGCGCCTCGCATTGCCGGAGAAGAGGATCGACGTTGCAGCAGAAGCCGCCACATCACCGGGAAGCGTGTTGCAGGGTCTGACGCGGCCCAGAAGAACCGTTGAGCCATTGCAGGGTCCCAGAAGAGCCTCGCATCATTGGAGAAGCGTGTCCCAGGGCCTGTCGCAGCTTGCACCATTGCCGAAGCACATCGCATCGCCGGACAAGAGGATCGATGTCGCATCAGATGCCGCCGCATCACCGGAAAGCATGTTGCAGGGTCTGTCGCGGCTCGCATTGTTGCCGGAGCAAGGTGGATGTTAGCTTAGTAGGAGTATGGGGATGGGGGATGTGGTTCCCCTTAGCAATGGTTGCTATGTATGAAGGATAAAATGTTCTCTCTTTCCACTTTGCTTTGGTAAAATGCCAGTAAATAGATCTCGAGGTTCATGTGTCCGCAGTAGTAAGACTGGCGGACTGTGCACTATGGCGCATCTGCTTAATTAAATTGAATAGATGAAGGGCAGAGCACGTGAAAAGGAGGTCTGCCCCTAACCAGCAACTCATGTGTTCGAATCCCGAAGGGGCCTACTCGGCTTGCCATCCAACCATGCATGGTAGATCAAATGAGTACTTTTGCGCTGCCTAAAAGTGTGTCTACTATAAACTAACTGTTCGTACGTGTGATGTCACGAGCACAAATCATTCTAAAAGAAGCACCTTATGGAGACCTCATCCCCAGTGCCATCTGCTGTCCCAACAGGAAGCCAACTATGGAAGGGGTCCTTCAGAGATGTAACTGTGGAAATATGGATTTTTCTGGTCAGTTATGTCCCCTATCTTGGACCCCAACGGTTCTATATGCATGTTACAAGTACATGTATGTTCCCTCCAGTTCCAGTTATGAAGACGCAAATACATGTGCGTCCACCGTCAACATGTCCTCTGTCGGATCCGCCATGAATAGGCCGGATACTCCATTCCTAAGTACAAAAGGCCACCGGCTTTATATGGTTCACTTATGCCATTTTACAGTCCAGGCAAGTAGGCCCTGATTCTGTCATCAAAACTCTTCTTGCCTTCTGCCTCTGAAAGCTCCAGTCTGAGCCTGCATCTGTGACCATGAACTTTGTCTCATTCTCTGCGCGGCTCACGAAGCCTGACATCAGCCTATTCTCTGCCAAGAACTGTATTTCACCTTCGAGTTATCTGCTTCCCCCTCAGCCGATGCATTCCTGCCTAGTAGTTTAAGTAAACATTCTTCCAGCGACCAAGCAAAAGGGCCCGGCTTCTCTGTCTTAATACAAGTAATTCATAGCCCTGTTACTATGGAAGATTCCTGCCCTCGCATTTAGTGTAGACACTTAGACGCTTGTACACGCACACACAGTCAGTATAGAATAGATTCTGTCCGAGAGTCCTTCCTTTGTGGATAACATAGTTCTTTAAACATAGGATGTTAGATATGATTTGGGATTGGGTTGACATAACCCCAGACTTTTCGTCTCCACATGTAAAGCTAAATGTCAAGTCCCCTTCACCCCCCTAGTTACACGTCAATCACACGTCATGCTGCTGCGCGCGCATCTATGCCAAATATTATCTTATAGATCCACCTATACATGACATCACAACCAATTATGTTCCTTTTTACTCCTTGTTCCACCCATTTTCGGTTACGCAGACAATTCGTCATTTTCCTTATCAATTGTTACGCCTATTGCATTCGCTTCATTGTAATGTATATATTATAAAAGCCATTTCATGTCAATAATGTATGTACTTCACTTCCTGAACCTTCGTGGTGACGGAACTTGAGGCAACCGATTATAATCGAGTAATGGAATAAAGCCCATTCCGAACCTCTAATACCACGGATTCTGCCTCTCATTTTACTGAGCTATTTTTATTATGTTTCTGTATCAAATTCAGTCCCGGTAAAGGAAAATTATTTACCACATGATGGCGCCCGAATAGGGACACTTTCTCATCTCACGCGCCGGCGGTGCGTTGCAGGCCCGGTCTCCTGCCACAGCTGGACGGACAATAACGCGTACCAGCAGGATTTCCTGTATCTCCCTCCGGTCAAGCGGGGGCGACTGAGACTGCGATCAACACCCAGACGAGGCGGTGAGAAGTGCGAAGTATCCCGACCAGAGCCTAGCTGAGAGAGCAAGATCCGAGGTATACAGAGGCCCACCAGTGTCTGAAGTCCCAAGTCAAGCCCAGTGTCCGACGAGTCGAGTCGAGTCCAGTCCGGGTCAAGTTCAAGTTACTGAGGCCTTCCGTTTCCGAAGCTACCCGGTGAGTACCATTGCTGGGGAGGCATTTCTGACGTGCACATAGGTTGTGCCGGTCAAGACGGGTTTGGGTACACAAATCCGGTCTGCACTGTTTTAGCAGTGTATCTGTACTGTTTAGCAGTATATCAAGTATTCCGAAGTATTCCGAAGTGTCTAGTTATTGCCGAGAATTAAGCTTGGTGATTAGTTATGCAGACGATCATCATTGTTGCTTTAGTTAAAGGTTTAATGCTTAATGTTTAATGTGTTTAAGTATGTTCTGTATTTTGTGGTATGAATGACTGTTCATTATCGTGTTTATTGTATTAAGTCTGTTCAAAATCAAGTATCAGGTCAGTTGGTCAAAATCAAGTATAAAGTCAGTTCTCAATATGCCGCTCTTTTCGAAATTAAGACAGATCACTACAAGAAAAGGGGTACTCGAAGAAGCCGTTCCTATTCCTCCTAGGGACACTCCAGGGCACTTTATGTATCATAAACATGGCTTAGACGCTATATTATTTCTTGATTTATGGGTAGACTATACCAAGGAATTACCAGAAAGTCAGAGGTGGCCCACAGCGGGAACCTGGGATGCAGAGTGCATCATGAAAGTAGAAGAAGAGTTATGGAAAAGAAAAGTCAGACAGTCACAGAAAGATGCCATTGAATTATGGCGTAAAGAATCACATAGACGAACAGAAAAAGCACGTAGACAGGAAGAGAAGAGTAAAGAAAATTCCAATAAAATTCGAGAGAATCTATTAATTGAGGAAGGTATCCGAGTGAAATCAGAACAAGTAGACAGACAAAGAAATGCCCTTATGAATGGTATGTATCCCCTTCTGGCCGAAGGATTACCTAAGGCTACCCCAGAAATACCGAAAGACTTGCCACCCCCATTGTTCCCAATAAAGGTACATCCTAAGGGGCATCCTAGAACCGCAGAAGATGTTTTTCTTTCCTCATATTTAGATGACGCAGCTCCCGAGTATGCAAATTCCGCCCCACATAGACCGCATACCAGGGAGGTTCAACGCCAAGATCCGGCACCCGTATCTCTACAGTCACAAGTTCTGGCAAGCACATCTGTTTCTACATCTGTTCCCACAGCTGCTTCTATAGCTGTGTCCACACCTATAGTTGCTGTATCACGTTCAACGAATCCTTTCACACCCGACACCCCAGATGGGGCTACGGGAGGTGCTACCAATATCTTTTCTACGCCACCCAGAATAAATAAACTCACTTTTCAAGAGTCAGCACATTCACGTACACCCAAACTCCTTAGTGCCCGTGCGCTTAAGGAACTTCTTATAGATTGTAGATATGACCCTGTGCCTGGAAAGGAGGACGAAATGACCCTAGCATCATTGCGTATCAGACGAGCCGCAGTGTATTTAGGGAAGTTACCAGGAATGACTGCGCATCTAGATAATATATACCATTTTGTCCACACCGGGCGAGATCCAGGATGTATTAACAGAGCTATGGAATACCAGAAGGTAGAGATACAGGGGGAACTGTTACGTTTCCTCATAAACTGTGTGATCAGAAATCAAGACCGACCGGGGGTAGACCCGGAAGCAATGCAAATTCTTACAAGATGGAGCCAGAATATATCAGAAGGGAGACATGATAAACAAAATTGTATAATAGCCATGTGCCGAAAGATCCGTAAAGAAATAGAACGCCTACACGAAGAGAGATTAGAGGTAGACGAGTTCGAACAAAGCGAGGAAGAAGGGTCAGGACCGCCCACAGGACAGTCAGAAACTATAGCCTATGTAGGTAAAAGAAGATCTTATAATAGTACGAGATGTCTTATTGATCCGATACGCCCGATATGTCCAGACAATAACAGGGGTTTCCCAACACCCATAGTCCATATAAGGTCTAACGAGCATTCGTTCCAAACAGCTGACAAACTACTCCGAGAACGAAGGGGTTATCATTTTCTCGATTCTATGGACGAACAAGATTTAGCCAGGGCAGCTGTCCATTGGGTGGACAGTCCCGGAAAATATAGTGATGATACAGTAGTACGCACATTCTTGAATCTCACCCCAGATGAACAGAGGTTAGCTGGGATTTATATGATCCAACAACTCATTATACTATATCGGAGTCAACATTCAGATCCTGGTCCCTTACCTGACATACTGACTGAAATACTTATGAATAAATGGAGGGGTGCAGGTACTAAATTAATTAAAGAAATTCTAGAATCAAGAAAGCAATATATTCTTTTTGTATGTTCAGAACATGTTCCATTGCCCGTCAAGGAAAGAACTATGTATCACATAGATAGACAGAATCCCTTACGAGAAGTGCACCCAATAAAGGGCGAGGACAATCAGTTTAAACGCGTATTTGTATATACGCCCATATCGAAAATAGAATTGTTACAAATGAAGAAAGTGGTACCCAGTCATGACAAAGACCCAGCGGGTTTTCACCGAGAAATTAAAGACATGTTACTCATGGGAGAGTATACCTACCCCGACATTATGACAATATTAAAGGTATTGATGCCTGCTGGCATTTATGAGAAACTCAAGGAAAAAGAGTGGGAGGTAGGAGACCAAAAGATAGAATGGTCAGTGTTAGAAGCAGAAGAAAAGGCCCGAACTGCAGGAGCAGGGCTTGGGGACAAAACTAAGGCATTACCAGGATTACTAGTACAGGTACTGCCGCGTTTATTAACTACGAAAAAGGAAGACTGGGGTACAATTTCAGCCTGTAAACAGAAGCAAGATGAAGACACTAGTGATTACTATGCCCGATTTGAAAAATGTTTTGGTATAAATAATGGCATAAAAGCAAGTAGCGAATCATACCCACATCTGTTTGTAACAAAATTAGTAGAAAATGCCCTGCCCCCAGTAAAGAATAGAGTATTAAAGTTCGAGAGTACCTGGCAAGGTAACACTCCATCACAAATGTTACAAATGTTACAATATCATCACAATAGAATTAGAGAGGAACAAGAACATGAACACAGACGCATGAAAGACACGAAAATGAAAATGTTAGTTTCCCAGACAGTTCCAGCTGAAGGACATAAGAAGGGTATGACACATTCCGGTGATTCAGCCGGACCTGTAAAAGGGACATGCAATTATTGCAAAAAGCCAGGTCATTATGTACACGATTGCCCAGTTTTAAAACATAATATCGCCATAGGTAAAACACAAGAAAGATCACGGCAACTCAGACAAGATCAGAATGAACAAGGAGCTATGCAGCATGCCCAGGCCATGCCAGCCGCACAACAGCCAATACAGTTTGTGCCAGCTGCACCACCGTTGCCTGTTGCTGCCACACAAACAACAACACGACAAATGTATCAGACTGCACAGTATGAATATCCTGAGTACCAGCGTTACGCATGAAAAAGCCTAGAGAGGGAAATTGACTTACCCCTTATTGAGATCCCTGTAGATCAAGAAGGACCTTATGTACATAGTGAACTATTAGGCCAAGACAGAAAATTTTTACTCGACACAGGGGCAAGTCGAACAACAATAAAACGTAGTGAAGTTCCAGGGGCACCCCTCTCAGGCTCACAGAATATTTCCCTTGGTTTTTCAGGAAAACCTATTGTTAATGAAGTGTCACAACCTCTGCCACTTACGATAGGACCCCTGACCCGAACTACAGATTTATTGCTTACTAAATCATGTCCAGAAAATCTATTAGGAATAAAAACGTTAAAAGCTCTAGGAGCCATAATATGTTGTTCCCCGGAAGGAGTAAGATTGTTTTTACGTGATTTTAAGGGTCACTATGTATCTAGAGACATGGATCCCCGACTGCAGACTTTACCGACACATCTGTGGGCACAAGGCCCTACTGATGTTGGTTGCATGAATATTACACCATATCGAGTCACATTAAAGGCAGGAGTGGTGCTACCACGAATGCGACAATACAAGTTACCCCCAGATGCTGTAAGGGCTTTACTGCAAATCATTGACGAGCTCATTACCCAAGGAGTAGTTGTAGAAACAGACTCCAATGTATGTAATTCCCCGATAATTCCGATTCTTAAACGAACAGATCCTAAGGCCCCGCCAGTATATCGATTGGTTATTGATCTGCGCGAGTTAAACAAATGCATTGTGCCACAATTCCCTGTGGTTCCCGATATCTCGTCATTACTGACAGCCATTGATTCCGAAGCAACATTCTTTACTGTAATCGATCTCAAGAATGCCTTTTTCAGCGTCCCAATAGATCCGGAAAACCAATATTTATTCGGATTTAGTTTAAATGGACGTAGCTTTAAATTCTCACGCGCACCTCAAGGATTTACAGAAAGCCCCAGCATCTATAGCCAAGCACTGAAACGAGAACTTGACAGTATACACATGCCAGTTAACACTGCTCTGCTTCAATACGTCGATGATCTGCTGATCACCGCCCGAAGCGAACCTGAATGTGAAAAAGCATCACTGACAGTTTTACAATTTCTAGCCGAAAAGGGGCACAAGGTGTCCCCTTCTAAGCTGCAATTCTGTGTCCAGCGAGTTATTTATCTTGGACACTCGCTGTCCAAGGAGGGAAGGCAGCTTACACCAGACCGCATTCAGTTAATAGCTAACATGCCAATACCCAAGACACAAAAGGAGGTGCGGGCTTTCATAGGCCTCACTTCATACTGTAGACAGTGGATCCCGCAATATGCATTCCTAGCAAAACCACTCATTCAGTTGACAACACAGGAGGCAGCCACATCGACTGTTCTCCCTTGGACCCAGGAACATACACAAGCTTTTGAAAGCCTAAAGAAAGCTTTATGTCAAGCACCCGTTTTAGCAACACCATGTTACAGAAAACAGTTTACACTCTTTGTTACAGAACGCGAAGGTACTGCTTTGTCAGTACTCACACAGGAACAAGCAGGAGCACACAAACCATGTGCTTATTTTTCTAGTACACTAGATCCCGTAGCTCAGGCTTTGCCTGCATGCCTAAAATCAGTAGCAGCGACAGCTTTAGCAATCAGACAAAGCGATGCCATAGTGTTAGGACATCCATTGACAGTTCAAGTACCACACACAGTAGAAGTCCTTGTGAATAGAACGCAAACGCAACACTTGACTATAGCGCGACTTACAGGGTATGAACTTACATTGTTTCAGCCACACATAGAAATCAGACGCTGTAACACATTGAATCCTGCCACACTTTTGCCAGTAACCGGAACAGACCCACTAGCTCATGACTGTATTGAAGTTATTACTATAACGACGAAACCTAGACAAGACTTGACAGATGTTCCATTGTCAGATCCAGACCTGACATTGTATGTAGATGGTTCATGTATGAGAACAAGTACAGGAGAGTTGGTGGCTGCTTATGCAGTCACAACAGATACTGAAGTCATTGAAACTAATCGTATAAATACTTTGTCAGCTCAAGCCGCAGAGCTCATCGCTCTGACACAAGCCTGTATTCAAGCCACAAGTAAAAAAGTCAACATATACACTGATTCACGTTATGCATTCGGAGTTGTACATGACTTCGGCGTGCTGTGGCGAGAGAGAGGTTATTTAACTTCCCACGGTGCCCACATTCAGCACGGACCCCTCATTCATGCCTTATTAGATGCAATACATCTACCTACTGCAATATCAATTATGAAATGTAAAGCTCATACGAAAGTTACTGATATCATTTCTCAAGGCAATGATCTAGCCGACAGAACAGCTAAACAGACTGCTCAAACTCAAACATCCGACATGACAAAGACAATAGTCCCGATGCCGACACATTGTATGACAGTTAAAGATCCTACTCTTGACGTAATTGACATACAGACACATGCTACACCAGACGAAATAAAGAAATGGACTGAATTAGGAGGGATCCAAACGGACCAAGGATGGATGATGAAAGAAAAGTCTGTATGGTTCCTCCCTGATTCAATGGTCCAAGTCATTATTAACACTATCCATAGCCCAGCCCATCTAGGAGAAAAAGCTATGCTAGACAGCATTCAACACATTTGGTTCAATAAACATTTACGAGCAGCAGCCAAACAAAAAGTCCGAACCTGTATGATCTGTTGCCAGTTCAACCCAGGAAAAAGTGTTCCCGTAGAACAAGGTGGATTTCATCCTCCTGATCACCCTTTTGAAGTCCTCCAGATGGATTATATCCAGATGGAACGATGTCGAGGATTCAAATATGTTCTCGTAGTTGTCTGCGCTCTGTCTCGTTGGACGGAGGCATACCCGGTTTCAGATTACAATGCCCCGACTACTGCCAAACAGTTAGTTCGAGAATTCTTCCCACGCTACGGTTTACCACGTGTTGTCTACTCAGATAACGGCCAGCCGTTCTCATCCGAATTAATGAAACATGTTTCACTTCTGCTAGGATATCAGTGGAAATTCCACTGTGTCCGACACCCCGAAGCAGCAGGTCTCGTAGAAAGACATAATCAGATACTGAAAATCAGACTGTCCAAAATATGCAGAGAGAAAGGTGTCGACTGGATAATAGCATTACCAGTTGCACTCTTTTACATGAGAATGGTAGCACACTCTAGAACAGGGCTATCCCCGTATGAGGTGATCTTCGGCAGACCACCAAATATGTGGGGGACGCCTGTACCACGCAAAATAACTGATATTGACTGTAATATGCTGACAGATTACTTGGCTTCCTTGATGTCTGCACTACAATCTTGTCGTTCACAGGTTGCTGCAGCATTTCCCGACAACACTGAGGTGAAACCCCATGACGTAGTTCCGGGTGATTTTGTGTTTGTGAAAAACTTCGACCGAAAGACTCAGCTGGAGCCCAGGTGGAAGACACCCAAGTTGGTTCTGCTGACCACAAGAACATCCGTGAAGATCGAGGGCCGCAAGGGCTGGATTCATTCAAGTCATATCAAGAAATTTCATGGACAATCCTTGGATATAGACATTGTGCCCTGCACTCCCTCACAGACTGATTCAAAACTTCCTTTGGTGGAAAAAACTGAAAGCGAACTTTACAAAGTTAAGTTAAGGCCTAGGACGTCAGACGGTTTGATTGTTTAAGTCCTCTCCTAGGTGAAGCGGTTGAATCTGTCTCTGACATGTATCCTCTAGACCTGAATCATGAACAGTCGCGAAAAATGATGAAACGACAGGCGTATTGTAAATCACTGCGTAGCCATTGTATAGGGACATTATTAATTTTGTTTTCCTTAAGTCTTTTAATAATTATTACCAGTATGTTGTTGCACATATATTACCCTATTGCCAGAAATGTTCACAATGTTATTGCAGAACATTCTTTTAGTGACTTACCCCCGCATGAATTGTCCTATAGACTTGCGCTGCGCAATAACACTTTCATTAGTATGTTACATCATTCCCATCAGACTAGTAATGCAACTAATTGTTGGGTGTGTGGCCGACTCCCTCCCTATCAGAATTATGAAGGAGTCTTGCCTTTCTTTCCACATCCATTTACACATAATGGCTCCTGTGGAGCATGGTTTAGCTTAATCAATTCCATAGACTCAGACACAGCAGTTTACCAAGATCAGTGGGTATGGGGAAACCTAAACCTAGTTTTACTCAAGGTCTGTTATCCTGACAAGGAGGGTCGCCCCAAAAGAACAGG
The DNA here is from genome assembly GCF_964204655.1 of Triturus cristatus. Lineage (NCBI taxonomy): Eukaryota > Metazoa > Chordata > Amphibia > Caudata > Salamandridae > Triturus > Triturus cristatus. The sequence goes on along the minus strand of NC_140582.1, from coordinate 566,440,451 downwards.
AACTGATCTAGAAAATGAAGTGTATGGATTAGGTAATTTTACACCTAATCTCATGATTCTAAATGTCGTATCCGAAATTGAACTAGTCTTACCCACCATGTCAGTATTCCCAGCAAAAGGTGAATTGTGTGTAAGAAAGGTTGGTTCCATACATATGGGCCATAGTCAATGCACTACTACAGTAGAATTCAGTGATCAAGGCAAATCTTCATTCAGAGCTTATCGCCACTCCTACTTTATATGTGGTCAGACTGCATATATGCGTCTACCTCTAGATTGGGATGGTACCTGCTACATTGCATTCCTTTTGCCACCTGTTTTCCTAGCTCCTCCTGATTATTACAGAAATATTCATTTAGTACACAATAGAGAGCGGAGAGATCTCCCAATTGTCGATTATACTGAGACGGCATGGGACAAGTATGTAGATTTCAATAAAGGCATCTTTCCCTATATAGGTACTGTTACCAATAGTAAGCTGATACGTAGATTAACTAGAACCCTTGAAGCAGTAGTGAATGAAACTATTTCCGCCTTAGGCAATTTAACAGAAGAGCAGTCTGCTATGCGGATTGTTGTGCTTCAAAATCGTCTTGTCCTTGACGTCATCCTGGCTGATAGAGGCGGAGCTTGTAGGGTCATCGGATCAAGCTGCTGCGTATTCATACCAGAAAATTCGCCATCTGTATATAAAGCTATAACTCGTCTTCACAAGATTGTAAGCCAGATACACCAGAATCCAGGCACCTGGACTTGGTCCAGTTGGTTTTGGAGTGTGATATCAGCCTGGGGATGGAGAGTTCTATCCTTCCTAGGTATTGGCCTTCTCATACTATTCAGTTGCTGTCTATGTCTGCAATGTGGACCAGCGATTTGTGGTCTGTGTGCCACATCGTGTATTCCACCACCAAGATTTCATTCAAGATTCCGGAAGAAGAAAGAAGAACAAATGATGCTATATGAACAGATCAATGGATTAATGAAGATTGATATCTCTTAACGGGCAAGTAGGGGACAAGGAGGGAATGTGGAAATATGGATTTTTCTGGTCAGTTATGTCCCCTATCTTGGACCCCAACGGTTCTATATGCATGTTACAAGTACATGTATGTTCCCTCCAGTTCCAGTTATGAAGACGCAAATACATGTGCGTCCACCGTCAACATGTCCTCTGTCGGATCCGCCATGAATAGGCCGGATACTCCATTCCTAAGTACAAAAGGCCACCGGCTTTATATGGTTCACTTATGCCATTTTACAGTCCAGGCAAGTAGGCCCTGATTCTGTCATCAAAACTCTTCTTGCCTTCTGCCTCTGAAAGCTCCAGTCTGAGCCTGCATCTGTGACCATGAACTTTGTCTCATTCTCTGCGCGGCTCACGAAGCCTGATATCAGCCTATTCTCTGCCAAGAACTGTATTTCACCTTCGAGTTATCTGCTTCCCCCTCAGCCGATGCATTCCTGCCTAGTAGTTTAAGTAAACATTCTTCCAGCGACCAAGCAAAAGGGCCCGGCTTCTCTGTCTTAATACAAGTAATTCATAGCCCTGTTACTATGGAAGATTCCTGCCCTCGCATTTAGTGTAGACACTTAGACGCTTGTACACGCACACACAGTCAGTATAGAATAGATTCTGTCCGAGAGTCCTTCCTTTGTGGATAACATAGTTCTTTAAACATAGGATGTTAGATATGATTTGGGATTGGGTTGACATAACCCCAGACTTTTCGTCTCCACATGTAAAGCTAAATGTCAAGTCCCCTTCACCCCCCTAGTTACACGTCAATCACACGTCATGCTGCTGCGCGCGCATCTATGCCAAATATTATCTTATAGATCCACCTATACATGACATCACAACCAATTATGTTCCTTTTTACTCCTTGTTCCACCCATTTTCGGTTACGCAGACAATTCGTCATTTTCCTTATCAATTGTTACGCCTATTGCATTCGCTTCATTGTAATGTATGTATTATAAAAGCCATTTCATGTCAATAATGTATGTACTTCACTTCCTGAACCTTCGTGGTGACGGAACTTGAGGCAACCAATTATAATCGAGTAATGGAATAAAGCCCATTCCGAACCTCTAATACCACGGATTCTGCCTCTCATTTTACTGAGCTATTTTATTATGTTTCTGTATCAAATTCAGTCCCGGTAAAGGAAAATTATTTACGTCAAACCCTGGCCTTCACGCGCAGAAGAGATGCGAGTCTACAAGGTGTGGAGTGAGACTGATGTTTACAGATGCACGCAAAGCACAGACACTAAGGTAGATAGAAAGTGCTCTGAAATCCCTCGAGATGTCTCACAGTCCCCATGCGTGGGCTCACTTATGAGCCATGAGGGCAGGCATCTTTTTATAGGCTCTGTAGGACTCATGACTTTTAACTTTGGCTAAAGTCAGATAAGGAGCCAAAATGTGCAGACACACACACACACACACACACACACACACACTGACGGGTACAGATAATGCAAATCTGGCACACAGGCAAACTGTGCAAATGGGCACAGAAACACTATGCACAACATCAACAAGTCATGCGTATCAGACACAAAGACGCAACTTGTGCAAAGACACAACCAGGCATGCGCACAGACACATAAACAGGAAGCATACAGACACACAGACATGCATTCAAGCAAGATATCCATAAAGACATGCATGCATACGGTGAGTATAAACACACAGACAATGCAGCCATAAAAATCACAACCCAGATATTCAAACAGACACAAAGAAGAAATGCATAAGTTACATGGACGTGTGACATATATACATACACATAAATAAGACATGCACATTGACACTCAGACATAAAGCATGTATATGGACACACAAACAGGATATATATACCACCTCACAAACAAGAGATGCATACAAACAGGCAAACAAGACATGCAGCTAGACACGCAGGCATAAGACATGTGTAGGGACCCAAACAAGATGTGCATATAAACACACAGATCTACCATGCGCATACAGACACAAGGTCATAAGGTAAGAATATCTATACACAGAGACGGCACATGCATAAAGAGATACAAACAGGATATGAACAAGTCAAACAAACCCAACATGCATAACAAGTCTAACAAACCCGATATGCATACAGAGACACAAATAAGAAAGCCATACGGAAAGTATATAAGCATATAGACACAAATTAAATATACATAAAACAAACAAAAAGATATACATACAGACACGCATACAGGTACAAAATCAAGACAGGTATACAAATACACTGACATAAAACATGCATACAGGCAGAGTGGAAACACAGGCTCACATGCATTAAAGGTGCATACGGATGCACAGATTTAAGATATGCAACAGACACACAAACCAGACATGAGTGCAGAGGCACACACATAGGTCATGCATACAAAACCATGAAATTCATGCAGGCACAGAGACATAAGGCATGCATACAGAGACACAAACTCGAGATATATACAGAGGTATATAACATAGGCTACCATTAGGCCAGAAGCAAGTCATGCATACAGAAGACACATAGGAACAAACAAAGGCAAGATATGGACGCCGAAGAGCAAACATAACACATGCAAAGAGATACAAAGATATAAAAGAAGCATACAGACACACCACAACAAAACATGCAGACCGACGAATACACAAAACAATGTACCGACGGAGCATGTCGATACAAAGTATACACACAGACAGGACCAACATACGCATATACACAATGTACACAAGCACAGAGACAACACTTACACACGGAGAACGTGCAGTCAGACATTATACAATGAGACACCATAGACTGATACACAAACAAACAGGCACACAAACATAAGATAAGCACACAGACGCACATAAACATGACACATTCCGACGCTGGGTACAAAAACAGACGTTCAGACCTGGGATATACAAGTACATAGTCAAACATACATCAAACGAGGAGCAGAGGTGAACACAGAAATGTCAACAGACAACACACAGCTCAAATACATAACATATACAGAGCACACAGAGACCTGTGACACTGACAGGGAGTACTCGAGTCGCAGACACAAGTTACTCACTCAGTCAGCACTCCTGGACAGTCTCCATTGAGGCACAGCTCCCAAATGAGAGCCTTCATTCTTGCTGATAACAGAAACCTGCACTGCACAGCACACCCGGAGACACCAATAGGAACACCATATGTGCGAAAGCCATAACAAGATGTACTGAGACAATCAGGATGGGCATTGGACAGGCACAGAGTCAGCGCTAACGTACATGTACACACAGCAGGCTACGGTTCATCTTTCCATATCGTGGCAATATGAAAACACATTTGACTACTATATTCTCGTGACAGAGGTTACCCATCACACATCCTGTGTGACACTGGCCATGGGAACAGGCTTACACACTCCATGACACACAGCATGCCTATAGGACTCGAGGTACCCATCCTCTTTGCAGCGGAACCAGACACACGAAGGCTGATTGCACAAAGGCCACAGTAGACCAATGGGGTGTCGGATGCCATCTCTTGCCCTGCATGGGTCCTTCAGGGTAACTCTAAGACACAGGCACACTGCACAGATTCACAGTAACAATAGACAGTGGTGTATGGGGCATTGGTGCTTTCCTCAAAGTGTGGAGCTTCGGGGTGGGGGGCTGTGCCAACCACAGGAGCAGAAAGCGACCCCCTACCCTTGACCACCACTAGCCACATCCCAGGAGGCCCCTTGCAAGACACAGTGGATAGGGGTACGGGTTATATCCTATTCAACAGACCCTTCTCCCTCGGCACTCATAAGGGCAGCAAAGATCCTAGAGATGGTGACCCCCTCCCCCATGGGATCTGCAACCCTAAATCACCAGGCATGCACTTCTTACCCCAGGAGCATCTGTGGACCTGGTGGTACTGCTTCTCACACCAACAACCGAGAAGATCAGAACACTGCAGTTTATTGCGTAGCTGCCCCCGGCAGGTGACAGCAGACTCCCGGCTGGGCTCTTAACCCATCCCCTTCACCTGGGAGGGTGAGGGGGGGCGAGAAGTCGTGGATTGGGGAGGGGGCGGGGGGTACACAGGGAAGAAAATAGTGTTTCGAGTTAGGGGCCAGTAGCCATGGAAGGATAAAATGACTGACATGGCTGTCATGGGGAGGGACTAACACTCTTAAAATCAATCAGAAGGCAGCATTTATAACCTAAGCCAATGAAGAAGATGGGCCGGAGAGTGGGCGGAGCTTCCACGAAGCTTCCACACTATAGTGTATACAGCATGCCTCGCAAAGCGAGGCAAAACCTAAAAATGACATCCCTAAACAGCAGCTTGTTCACCTTCTTTTGTATCAGCTTGTACTGCAGAAGCTTGTGATTTGAACACGGGCAATGACAAGTGCATGTTTCTTTCAATCGTTGCCCTTTCCTCCTCTTTCAAATTTGCAAGCATTCTTTTTCATGTCCGAGCCTCCTCAAGCATTGTTAGGGCAGTTGGCTGATCCTTGCTGAGAAGCTGCACTTATCAGTTTAGGTTCCTCAGTTACAAGGGGAGCTAAAATCTTGTTGGGTCATTGTTGTCAGCTGCTTTCCCATAATGCTGGGTTATATAAGAGAAAGAATGTCCCTAGTTTTTATTTTCAAAATTATATGGGTATGGTTCATTTGGTGCCATCTTACATGACAGAGGCGCAGCAGTTTACGGCCTCCATCGATCTTCCTTTCTTTGCTCTTGTGAGACATTGACAGCTACTGCTGGTCTGGCACCACTGCACTGCCTGAGAGTAGTGCTGATACAATGCAAAAGTGCTGTGATTGATATCACAGGGTTCAACCATGCCATGCCAATCAGGGTGTATGTATGACGGAATATTTCTTATCTGCCACCTTATGTGCACCTTGGAAAACCAGGCTGTATTAAAGCAGCCAGCTCACAGTGGGTATAATGACAGGAGCAGTAAGCATTATATGAAGAAAGTATGCAACTGTAAGAGTGCATATGTGTGCATGTGTCTCTGCCTACGTGACTGTGTATGTTGTGCGCACTAGTACTTGCTAAAATTATGGCCCTCAAAAAACCTGCATACCAAATATATAGGCTGCCCTGTTTTCAGTGTTAATTGTTTGTGGATTTCAGTGGTGTTTTCGCAGTGTTTTCCTAAACTTTTGAAATCAGTGCTTGTCAGAGTTTATTTAGTTAAGTAACTCCCAAAATAGACAAAACTGTGCCTTTTTATTGTTTACAAGACATTTTGCTTTTTATTAAATGATTGTTATAAAGCACAGTATAATACAATATAATTTAAAATATAAAGGAGAGGTAAAGAAGGGTATATAGTGTTTTCATATTGCCAATATGTCCAATAGACTTATGGTAGATGGTTTCTGGCATGGAGTTACTGTCTTCACACTCGCATTGCCTTACCTTCTCTCACATTCCATATGCTTTCACACTCACTCTGTCAGGACTCTCTCTGGTTTACGTGACTATTGAAAAGGTAAGAGTGGTACATTAAAATGTTTTAATAAACATATTCCTACTCACATACTGTTTACTGAATATTATGACATTGTAGGGTTGGTCAATCCTGTCAACAGCATAGTACTTTGTAAAACCTTTAAACATTTAAATTAATTTGTAGCCCTGCATTCCAAGGTAGTACCTGAAACATGATGCCTTAAGTATGCTTGCCACTTCTTCTTTGCGCTTTGATTAACAGCATTAAGGAAGTGCTGCTGCGATGTGGACATTCATAGCGGACCGGTTAGCCCATGGAAAATGTCTAATTTTAAGTTAGTCTTGACCTTTGAACAGAAATCACATGCAGATTGGTAAAAAGTCAGAATAGGTTGAAGGCATCTTACATAACAATGGGATGCCCTACAGCTCTGAACTTTACTGGTATTTCAAAATCCTTGTGCCATGTTTTCACCATCATCCCATGTGCATGATGTCAGCACTCTTTTCAGAGGTGCCTGCCACTACACCTTGCATTAAGGGGCTTATTTATGAGAGGCGTGTGCTGCCAGAGCGTCACTTTTTTTATGCTCCAGTGAAGCCTCTCAATCATATTGTTAAAAATGTAGCTTCTGGCAGGCTAGGGTGTGCACCTAAGCCAGGCAAAACCCACCACTCTAGTGAGGGAAAGGGAGTTACACACACAAGATAACCCCTGCTCACCCCCTTGGTAGCTTGGCAGAGCAGTCAGGCTTATCCCTGAGGCAATGTGTAAAGAGTTTGCACAACACACACACACCAGTGACACACTAGGCACACCAAAAAAGAGACTCCATACAAGATAATTTACTATCCTTTGTATTATACACCAAACACATTAGACCACAGTCACATAAATCATTTTGCCATTAGGCAATTGTCATGAACATAACATATAGTGCACTGAAGTGATTACTCATAAGTAGCAAAGGTTACAACTCACTTTGCTAAATGGAAGGTGCCCCTTCCTGCACAAAAACAATTCCTGCCTGCAACGGAGGGGCCCTTGCACCATGGTGCAAGGGTGCCTACGTTGGCGCTAAGGTCGCACATTGTGTGCCAGTACAGGGATAAAGGACAGACATAAACCGTATTTTATAATAATGGTGCATTCCTGCCCTTTCACATTGGCAGATGGCAGCGCAGCAAGAAGACTTGGGGTACTGCCCTATGCTAATTCCTCATGAATGAGGCTAAAATGTTTCAAGCCTGGGGTGGTTGTTGTCAGTTGACCTGCTATCAATGTCAGTTACTTAGAAAATGTGGCTGATGTGTCAATGGCTTTAACTGATTCTGAGTCTGTGGGTAAATGTGATAGAGTATATTGGCCAAGATTCTTTAGGAGTTAGCCATTTCAGCAATCAGTACCAAAAGATCAAATATAATTTCAATTTTCCAAGATTCTCTACAGTGTATAAAATAATTTGATCAAATTTAGAACATGATTCTGAACCCTGCACTTTAATGCAAGCACACAAAGTTGGAGGAAATAAAAAGAAGACAAAAGAAAATATTTAAGTGATATCCCTAAACAAAATTCAAGCAGAATAATCGTGGAGAACTATTTCTTGCTGCTCCCTTTTATAACAAACCTATATTATGTTGGTGCCTTCAGGAAGAAGGAAAAATGACTCATACTCTCTCACTTTCCTTCCTTTGAGTGACATTTTACTATGTGGTTGTACAGGTGTTGATCATCAAGATCAAATGAGTTGTGAAGAATTTATTATTTATGTATTTATTTAAGATTTTATAAATCTCTGGCTCGTCACAGGGGTATCAGAGCGCTTTACAAGAGTGGGGATATAGTACAGGAGTTTCATAATGTAGGATTCAAACAGGATATCATATAGAGAACATATAGGAAAAAAACATTTTACATGTGTCAGAGTGGCAAGAAAGAACTATCTGCATAAATAAAATGGGTACAGGTGCTCAAATTATTAAACAGTAACGAGAGATGGAGTAAGGCTGGTAGGTAGGATGGTAGAGGGTTGTTAGAAGTGAGTAGGGTGAGAAGAAGAATGGAATAAGAAAGGGGAGAAAGTAACTAAAAGGAAGGGAGTATGGAGGGAGATGGGAAAGAAAAAGGCGAGGGCAGGGCGGGTAAAGGAGGGGGAAGGGAGAGAGAAGAAAATGAGCGAAATGAAGGGTCTAAGGACCCCAAAATTTGTTGAGCAGGTGCAGTTTGAGGTCTTTTTTAAAGCTGATGTAAGAGGGGTTACAAATCAGGTCTTTAGGGAGGGCATTCCAGATGATAGGGGCGTTACCGGAGAAAGAGAGAGATTGTGTGGATTTCTTTTTTAACAGAGGTGGAACAAGGAGGAGGGCTTTGGTGCTTCTCAATGGTCGGGAGCAGCCCGCTTTGTTGAGTTTGTTAGTGAGATATAGCGGGCCTTTTGGTGAAGGGCTTTGTGCATAATGCAAGCAATCTTGTAGGAGGATCTGCCTTCGATGGGTAACCAATTGAGGGCTTTGAGGGCTGGGGAGATGTGATCAAAGCGTTTGCAGTCAGGGATGAGTCAAGAAGCCAGGTTGAGCACAGATTTGAGCGGGGCAAGGTTAACTTTAGGGATTTCAGAGAGGACAGCGTTACCATACTCTATTCTCGAGAGGACTAGAGATTGGACCACAGATTTAAAGTCGTCCGCTGGAATGAAGGGTTTAATTTTCTTGAGATGACGGAGAGAGAAGAGTGCTCCTTTGGCTGAGATTTTATGTGGTCCTGAAGGGAAAGGCTATTGTCGATGGCGATACCAAGACATTTTACTGAGTTGGAAAGGGAGAGCGGACAGTTGAGGGCATTAAGGTCAGAGATCCATGTTTGGATAGGAAGAGGGTTGTGTTTTGGAGAGAAGAGAATGATTTCAGTTTTTTAGGGTTTAGTTTGAGATGATTGGAGTGGAACCTGGATTGGATTTTTGCCAGGGTGTTGTTAAGATGCAGAACATCATAATGGGATCTAACCTTATAGTAAAGTTGGGTGTCGCCAGCATAGAGGTGCTAGTTGATTCCAACTTGTTTTAGAATGAGGGTAAGGGGTTCTGGGGTTCCATAAAGAGGTTAAAGAGAGAGGGACAGAGAATAGAACCCTGGGGGACGCCAAGGGAGATGGGTGTGGTGTTTGAGTGGCAGTTGTAGATTTTAATTTTCTGTGTTCTATGTTGGAGGTAGGAGGAGAACCATTTGAGGACAGGACCATCAAGGCCAAAGTGAACTTTGAGCGGGTTAAGTAGGGCAGGGCGGTTAACAGTATCAAATGCTGCAGAGAGGTCGAGGAGAATAAGTAGGCAGGTCTCACCATTATCAAGGGGGTGGTGGATGTCATCCAAAATGTTAAGCATGGCTGTTTCAGTACTGCAGCCTTTTCAGAAGCCGGAATGTAAGGAGTCAAGTAGGTTAACAGTGTCAATGTGTTTGTCCAGTTGAAGCAGGGCACATTTTTCAAGGGATTTAGAAAGCAGGGCGAGGTTGGAGATCGGGCGGAGATGATTAAGGTCGTTGGGATCGGCATTGGGATTTTTAAGAATGGGAGTGATTTGTCAGAGTTGGAGGGAGGCAGGGACACATCCCGTGGTAAGGGAGGAGTTCATGAAAGGGGTCTAATAAGGGGCAAGGATGTGCCTAAGCTCCTGGGCAAGGTTAAAATGGAGAAGGTCTTTGCTGTGTGAGGACGGTTTCAGTTTAGAGATGATGTTAGAGACTTTGGGCTCTGTTACAGAGTGGAAATTGTGCCACGAGGTGTTGTTTTTAAGCTGTGAGTTGGAAAGGCTGTTATCCGGAGGGGTAGGGGCAAGAAGGAGGGAAGAGGATTCAGGGGGGAGAGTTAGTGGGGAGGGAGGTATAGAAGAAGAGTCGGAAGCAAATAGGGTATAAGGAGGGACCTGAGATACAAGGAAGGATTGGTCTAGTTTGGCTATTTTTTCAGAGAGTAAGTTAGCAATTTCTCCGCATCTGTCAGTAGAGGCCATTAGTTTAGGGGGGGCAGAGGATGTTTGGTTTCAAACTATGTTGACAGCTCTTTGGGTCTAGTTTTGGCACGATCGAGTTGTGTGAGGAAGAAGGAAGCCTTTTCAGTGAAAATGTGTTTCTTGTAAGTGGCTCTAGTGCATCTGAGGAGGGCAAGATGTGCGGGTGAAGGGTGATGTCCCCATGTTCTTTCAGTTAGTCTAAGTGCACATCTTTCGTTGTGAGATTGGAATTGGAAACCACGATTTTGATGGAATGTTTCTCAGAGTTTTTAGTTTGGATGGGCAATTTGGTCTAAGACATCAGTGACAGTTTTGTTGAAATGCTCAGTATGGCTGGTTAGCATTTTGGGAGAGAGGAGTGAGAAGAAGTTGTGCTTGGAGTTTGGACTCCAGTTCGCCATGAGGGATACGATTAAGATTTCTGATCCATTTTGTACATTTTATGTTATTGGTGGGGGGGTGGAGCAGTGGAAGGGATTGAGAACAGGATGAGGTGATGGTCAGACCTGTCGATGGGGATGATGTTGGAAAGGGAAACCAAGTCATTGTTGGTGATGATGGCATCAGGGGTGGCCCCTTTGATGTGGGTTGGAGAATGGCAGAGTTGTTTGAGGTCACTGATCTCTAGAAGATTAGTGAGGAGGTTGACTGAGGGTTCATCGGTTTCATTCCAGTGGAGATTGAAATCTCCTAGGAAGAGATTTTTTGAGTTAGAGAGTTAGGATTGAGTAAGAAGTTCAGATAATTCCTCAGTGAAGGTAAGAGGATCACCAGGAGGGTGGTAGATATTGTGTGGTCGAATCGGGGAGAATTTTGATCCTTAAGTTCAGGTTCAAGGTATTCAAAGGTAGTGCGGTCAGAATTCTTGACTAGGGAAAGTTGAAGGTCGTTTTTAAAGATTATTGCTAATCCACCCCCTATTCTCTCAGTTCTGTCTTTTCTGATGATAGAATAACCGGGGGGAGAAAGTAAGTCAACGCTGGACGTTGAGTGGTCATTGAGCCAGGTTTCCATGAGGAAAGCTATGTCAATAGCTTCGCTAGGGATAATTTCAGATATTTTGATTGCATGTCGGACGGCCGAACAGCAGTTCACAAGCATGCAGGAGAGGTGTTTAGGGTTGTCTTTGGGGAAGGGGCACAGATGGATGGAGATAAGTTGGTGTGGGGGTCGGGGAGAGATCGGAGAGGAGGGGATTCTGCTAGTCCCCAAAATAGCAGAAATGTTGGAGTGAGTGAGGAAGGAATGTTAATCGATGAATTTGGAAGGTAGTAATAGCAAAGGTCAAGGAGGTCGGAAAAGGAGAGATGGCTCGAAGCACAGAGGGGCCTGTGGGTGCGGCAGCTGAGGGGAGTAGTGCTCCACGGTTTAGGCATAGAGATGTTTTGTGAGCCAGAATCAGGGGAATTAGAATGATTGAAGAAGGATCTGGGATAGAGGCAGTTGAAATCTTCTCTCAGTCGTGAGAGTTCAGTCATCAGGGTTGAGAGATTGCTTTCAATTTTGGACAGTGTCTGGGTTAAAAGAATGGGGGAGTGCGGTTGAGAAGGAGGTAAGGGATAGAATGTGTTAAGAGTTGATCGTAGGAGAGAATCGGGTGTGAGGAGGTAGAGAGTAGCCAGGAAGGGGGAAGAGAGGAGTGCTCAGGCTGTTGGATGCGGTGAGGGCTGATGAGAAGGACAGGTTATTCATAGGGTCAGGTGATGTGGTTTGGGATGATAAGAGGGAGTGAGGGGCGCAGGGATAGATGACAGTAGGTTTAAGAGGTGGAATGCAGTTCTGAGAGGGGTAAATTGGGTTAGGGCCGGGTGAGGGGCATTAGGGGGTTTTAGGAGGGGGGCAGGTGGTAGGAGTGTGGTTAGGCATGAAGTTAGGGGTGGGGGTGGGTAGGTCGTTAGAGAGCGAGTGAGGTTGGGAGGCACAGCACGTAGTTGGGAAGCCAGGGGGAGGTGGGGTCACAGGAGAGAGTGAGTAGTTGGATGCCGAGATTTGGGAGACAGCATTGGCAGTAGAGGCATCTAGGGGAGGGAGGGTTAGAGCCGTGGGGAAGGGTGAGAGCAAAAGGGGGTTAAGAGGTTGGGTAGATGGGGGTTAGGAGAAGGTATGGATAGAAGGAAGGACAAAGTATTGAAATGGTGCTCAAAGATGGAGAGGTGGTGTTCGGAAGATTGTGTAAGAATATTACCAGTTTTAAATATGGAGATGTCAATTTCACCAGGAAAATCTGGGGAAGGGGTAGTAGACAGTTTAAATCCATAAGAAATTTAGCTAGATTTGGATACTGGGAGGTGGTGAAGGAAGATGCTTTTCCATTAGGAAGGGTGTTTGGAGTAGAAGATGTAGTTGGTTGTTATAGGGGAGAATAGGCTAAGGTAGTTATCGACAATTAATGTTTTAGGATGCTGAATTAGTAATTTATATTTAAAGGTTTTCTTTCGTTTTTGGAGAGATTAGGCGGGTAAAGAATGGTCCATGAGTTGGGGCCATGTTTGGAGAGGGTAAAGTCTTGGGGGGTGAGGGTGTAGTTGAGTGGGGGCATGATGGGACACTGAGTTGAGGTGGGGAGGGGAGAGAGAGAGGGGGATGACAAAGAGAGAAGTAAAGTGAATGGAGAATCAGGGGGAGAGATGGGGAGAGAGGTAGGACGGTGATAGGGGTGAGAAGCAATTGGAGGGAAAAAGTGAGGGAGGGAGGTCAGTGAAACACAGAAGGAAAATTGCCAATTAGAGCATTCACAGGAGGATAGGTTACCGTGAGAGACAATTACAGAAATAGTAAAACCAAGACATGTTTAAACACTGGTAGTTGCGGAGTGAGCCAATTGGAGCAGACATAAGAGGATAGGATATCACGCATTACTCAAACCTCGTATCAGACACTAGAGGGAACACATTCTAAGTATGAGACAGAGGAAACCAGCTAAAACACCAAAGGATAATGTTTTTGCGAGGGGGTCGTGAGGGGGCAGATATGAAAGGCAGGAAAAAAATATACGTTCAACTGAGGGGTCCCTGGAGAGTCAGGTTCGGAGGTTTTGGAATCGGCACGGTGAGGACGTGGTCAGTGCCCCAGCAGATGACTTTGGCAGTGGATTCAGTTAAAAAAGTCTGTAGCTGCTCAGGAGGAGAAATAGTAGAGGCCAGGAGAGGCCTCACAGCACTGGGGCAACGACGTTCAGCAGGGGCACATAAAGTTAGACATAGGCATAAGGTGGCGGCCTCACTGGGGGCCCAAGAATAGCCACAACAGAAGGATTGGAAGACAGTTGAGGCACTGTTGGGCTCCCTGGGCAGGCAGGTCGGGAGGGCATGTTGACAAGGATAGATCATAAGAATCTTGAGGTTGGTTCAAAGAGGCCTCTTGGCATGGGAGCAATAACGTTCAGCAAGGGCCAAGGAGGAGGGAGGTGTTAGGGGGTTGGTCACACTGGGAAGGTCTGAATATAGTCATCGTGGGTGAGCATAGCTGGGGGTCACCATGACCACAATATACAGGCAAAAGACACACAATTGATGGATGTAATGCAGAACAAATCAAAACATTCACCCCCAGTCAAGAGATCTGGGTTAAATCCATCATTCTTTTGCTCACCATGACACCCCAGTTTAGACCTGGCCATATGCAAATCAGTCTTGACCCTGTGCCTCATGGGAACAGTCCAGCCCGAACTGCCAAGCCAGGTCCTCCCTGGACGGGAAACAAGCATCCTAGGACCAGTTTCGGGGTTTCACTCCTCTTCAGCCAGGACATCTTTTTGTGATATGCTTGCCCAAGAAAAACACAATGCTAGCTCAAGATTACATATTGGTGGCATAATAAAACACAGTTTGAAGCAAAGATTATGCAGTGCTGAGTTGAATTCACACAGAACCAAGCCCAGAACACACACTTCTAGCCAAATATCTCCTGGTGTTGCCCTCTAATTACTTAGCACATGCCCAGGATCACACACCACTGTCCCAAAGTTTCACTGGGAGAGTTGGCAATTGTCAAGCAGCACTGGCCCCAGACCAAACAGCTTTGAGACAAAGTTATTAAGTTCTGGACCAAGATTATACAGTTCTTCCCATTTCACATTTTTAAAGCTTGTTTAATCCCAACAATATATAAAGCTTTGATCTTCATGGTCTGGTGGATTTTGATAGATCACCGTAGGGGCCACAACCTTCCACCAACCACTAAATACCACTTTCATTTTCCTGACTGTTATCATATTCTCACTGTCCATATTTTGGAACTTTTAAGCTAATGTCTCCCACCGTCAAATGACTAAATATTGCTATTTTGTGAGAGATTGACACTCTGAGCCACTAACAACCTTTTCTCCTCCAAGGCCCTCTAAAGCATTGTTCTCCGTAGCCAGATTCCTTCCTCCATTCTTAACTAGTCTGAGGACAGGCTATGGGAAGACACACAGCTCCCTGTTCTGGCAGGGGGCTTGCCTTCAGAGGTTGATTTATCCCACTGAACCGTAGGTGGCAAAATAGAAGGCTTTCTCCAGGCCCTTAAATCTCATCATCTCCTTCTTTGGCTTCAACCACTGACTGGTGAGCTTCTTCCCAGGCCCTCAGCGCCTTTTGAAGCTCCACCTTCCTGGTGGTGCTCTGAGCTGGAAGTCCCACCTCCTTACAGAACTCCTTGAGCTGGGCCACAGTGTAGGACTCCGTGTTAGCCAGCTCAAACTTCATACTTGTAGGAGCCTGAGGTGGATTCAAGCACAACACTCACAGAGAGAATTTAGGAAAAGCAAAAAAAGACAATCAGGGAAAGTTTATGGTTTAAATCTTTGTATTAGTTTTGAGAATGCAAGGATAAAAATAGCCACCACCTACATCCAATGGCCAGTGCGGAACAATAGGAAAAATTCAACTCAAGCAAGGGTGAAAGGACAGATAATAAGAAGAGAGATTGGCCTACGCATTTTGGAAGTAGGGTTTTCTGTCATGTGTGTGTTAAGTCATCTGTGGGGGGAGGTGCTTTAGTAAATCGGAGGACCCAAAGGCATCTCGGGCATGTGAGCTCGTCGAACTCCTTAAATAAGAATTCTATAGTGGTATCCTGGGTTTTGTTGAATTTGGGGAGTGTATGTGTAAGGGTTGCCATGATCTTTTCCATGCCCAACGTCTCCCATACCTTGTGTAGCCAATCTAGTCGGGTTGGAACCTCTTCAGTTCCCCATCTAGATAACAACACCTGCTTGGCAGTGCTCAGCGTTAATCAGGGACAATTTAAATGTCAGTTGGTCTTAGATATGGGATGGTAGTAAACACCAAGCCACTCCATAGCAGGCCAAATCTTCAACGCTGATCACCAATGTGAGAAATTGGGTTACTGGTCGAGGGAGGTGAAATCCTTCTCAAGTAGCAATCACAATTCTTCGGAGGGTGAGGCACAAGCCAACCCTAAATTACCCAGTGCTCAACCCTTTGGTAGCTTGTCACTGAGCAGGCAGGCTTGATTTAGAGGCAATGTGTAAAGTATTTGTGCAACAATTCAAACAGTAATATAAAGTGTAAAAGACTACACAATTAGCACCCCACACTACATTATAAAAATAGAGTGGCATGTAATAAATAGATCAAGACCAAAATTGCAAAGATGCAACGAGTAGAACCGGATTTATGAGTTCTTCAAGATTTAAATGGAAAGTAGCACCAAAAATCACAAAGCATCAACCGCTGCTATCTGGAAGCACTAGACCGGATCAAAGTTATACTTTCAGGCTGACGGCAATGGAGTGCAGGTTGGCTACATTCGCCAGGTTGGTCCTGCTGAAGTTTGCTGTCTCAAATCTGTACCAAGAGTCCCATTTGCAGTGGAGGGGGCTGCGAGAAGCAGGGAGAGCATCATGAGAGGCTGCTGGAGTATTCAAAGAGCAGGCCAGACATTTGTGGGAGAGCATTGCTCGAGCTTTGCATTGGCAGTTCTTTGCTAGCGGTCAATTGTGTAGTGCAAAGAAGTGGCTGTCAGAGCTTTCTGTTAAATTGCGGGGTGAGCAGCTAGGTATCGGTGCAAACAGGCTTTTTTGAGTCACAAAGAGCCCAAAAGCTTGACTACAGCGCCCTTGAACGACACCAAGGCTCCAGGGCCTGGCAGCACCACTTGGGGTTCAGGAACTCACTTGAGCTGGTCCAGGGGCTGGATGTTGGGGAGCCATTTATGTCCGTGAGGTTCAGACTAGCCCTTGGAGTCACTCTAGTGTCCTGGGGTCCCGGTCTCTTCTCACCAAGGCAAGACTGCAGCAGGCTGAAGACCAGCACAGCAGGGCAGCAGTTCCATATAAGAAGCAATCCATCAGAGTGGCAGTTCTTTCAGCAACATAGCAATCTTTCTTCCTGGCAGAGTATACAAAGGTCCAAAAGTGTACTGAAGAGTTTCTGTCTGCGGCTCAGTATTTACATGCTCTTGTGCATTTGAAGTGAAGAAAAGCATCTAGATGCATGCCTTTGAAGTGCACAGGTGCCCTGCCTTCCTGGCCCTGGCCCTGGCCCCAGACTAACTACAGGGGGTATGCAGCCATTTGTGTGGATACAGGGCACAGCCTATTGAAGTGTAAGTGGGGTTGGGCCAGCTCCTTCCTCCCATCCTGCCAGTGATGGCCCAGCCAGTAACACCTAAGCTCCCCATTGTGGGTGGCTATTTAGGAGGAATAAACAAAGCTCATCTGTCAATTACACCCAGTCATGTGAACCTGTGACAGGCTGCAGGCAACAAATGGCTAATGCAAGAAAATGGCAACGTTTGCTAAGTGGCATTTTAACATTTGCAACTTAAAATCTGACTTCACCATCAATTAAGATTTAAAAATTCCAATTTCAGAGACACCAAACATAATCTGCTAATCTGCTCCCATTAGGAAATTACAATTATACCATGTAATAAGGTAACTTCAATGTTATCCTATGGGAGCAATAGGCCTTGCAGTAGTGAAAAACAAATTTGAGTGTTTTCACTACCACAACATGTACAACTTAAAAGTACATGTCCTACATTGTACCTTACCCACTGGGCGGTCCAGTGCATACCCTAGGGGTGACTTATATGCATTAAAACAATAGTTTAGGCATAGCAAAATATTTTCTTTTCCAGGTCAAAATGTCAGTTTAAAAATGTACACACACAGGCTGCAGTGGCAGACCTGAGGCATGTTTAAAATGCTTCTTAGGTGGTTGGCACAATCAGCGCTGCAGGCCCACCAGCACCATTTAATTTACAGGGCCTGGAACGGGTAGTGCTGCTTTACTAAGGACAAACAAGTAAATTAAATATACCAATTGGCTATAGGTGAATTCTATCATGTTTTAAGGAGAGAGAACAAGCAATTTAGCACTGGCCAGCAGTGGTAAAGTGCGCAGAGTCCTCAAAGCAGTGGCAGCCGCCACAGGTAAGAGCGGTGAGGCGAGGCACAGTGGGGGCGGGGGAAGTCAACATATAATAGGATAAGTTCAATTAAATTTAAATTAAATAAACCACTTACCTTTTGCTCACCACCACGTCACCATGGCAGCGGCGAGCGCAAGATAAGTGTTTTTTTATTTAATTTAATTTAGCTTATCCCGCCCTATGTCAAATTCCCCGTCCCCACCCCACCACTCTTACTTGTGCCGACGACTGCCTACAAAACCAAATAAATTGGTTCAGAAAACCTGATGGTGAAGGCAAATATTTGGGGATGAAGCTGTGGAAAGGGCCAAGTCCAACACATTGCATTATATTTTGGAGGATTGAGTCATGGAGTTAAGAGGATCGTAAAGGGCACTGTAAGTGAACCACTACTAGCCATTGAGGCATTAAGAATAAATTCCACAGATGTTGACCCGATGAAGCCTAAAGGGGTTTGCCACTCTGCGAGCTAGTACAGGACCATGGAATTATATTATTCTGTTTTCTTCCTTAAATTACCAATGTTATGCATTAGAGGGCATAATGTGAAACTTCAAATATCTTTCATGTTCCATAGCAATCAGCGCATATGTAAAGCGCCCCCAATTCCACCCCTAATTCCGACCTGGGCTCAATTTAGTGAGTACCTGCACTTCTTTTTTCCGAATTTAAAGCACTGCCGAGGGCACTGCCGAGGGCAGTATGTGCTGCTTGCGTGCCTCAGTGTCATCAGCTGTCATCCTAGGGCTCCATATACCTAACGAGAGCCTCCCTCAGGCTTGTTATTGCATCGAAAGAGTTCTCTTGTGCAGCCTCGTCTTCACATGACTTAACACGGGTTGCAGCTATCCCCACAAACTGCACAGGCTGCTTCGCGCACTCATGCTGGTCAGTGCAAGAATGCCAGCCGCTTCAGCTTCCTCAACTCTCCCATTCTTTTGGTATGACATTTATGTTTAATAAAACACACAAAATGTGTTATTCACAATATATTATGTAGCTTTTTTTCTGCGTACTCCTCAGATCACTTAGGGGCATATTTACAAAGAGATGGCAGTGAGAGGCGTTAGCCACCTTGGCTTCACACCTCTCACCGCCACTTCGGAAATGCCAGGCTGCACCCTATTCACAAGAATGTGGTGCAGCCTGGCGTTTCCCCCATCAACGGCGCAGAGTCTCACGACTTAACGCCAAAACAGGCACCCTTGCACCAGAGCGCACGGGTGTCTGCTGGCAGGGAGGTTTGTTAATGTACAGGAAGGTGTCCCTTCCTGCACATTAACAAACCCAAAAATGCCAGTTTGCTTTTTCCATGTGTGCTGCTACATGCAGCACAAATAGAAAAAGCAAAACCAAGGAGAAACAAAAGCTTTTCTCCTCGTTTAGCCACCTTAATACCTGATTTTTCTAGGTCTTAAGTTTGGCGCTGACACCTATTATCGCCGCCCTTGATAATAGGCGGTAGCGTCAAACTCAATAGGTGTTGCGGTGGTACGCCCACTGCAACACCCACTGCACGCCCCCTTTCACAATAAGTTTAGCGTGAAAGGGGCCCTATTCTCAAGGCAGCGTTAACCCACTTAACGTGGCTTTAAGCCACGTCAAGGGGCATATTATCAAGAAACGGCGTTAAAATTATCGCCGCTTTAGCAGCAGAAAACTGCAGCTAAAGCGGCGATAATGGGCTTGATAATAAGCCCTTGAGAATTCCCATAGAAGCCCATGTTCCGGTGTCAACCTGGGCTTCTATGGGAATTCTCTGCGGCATATTATCAAGCCCATTATCGTCGCTTTAGCGGCAGTTTTCTGCCGCTAAAGCGGCGATAATTTTAACGCCGTACTTGATAATATGCCCCTAAGTGAGTTAACGCTGCCTTGAGAATAGGGCTCTGGCACTATCGCCACGGGAACGTCAAAAAAAGTGATGATCCCGTGGCGATAAGGGCTTGTGATTATGCCCCTCAGTTTGTAGTTCTCTAAAATCGTTGGCTATTTATGTCTAACTGAATGCTGATTTGACCTTTGTACCTTAGTCGTAAACCTCAAGTAAGAGTGGTTCTTTTCCAAAAGCATGTGATCTGTTTTTGCACCAAATAAACAAGGTGAATACAAAATAATAAGCAGTATAAAAGCTAGATAGACGGGAGACTTTTATGTTAATGAAGAGACAGAGAGGTAGATCGTCCTATAGATAAACATTATGCAACTACATTTTCCTTCAGTGCATTTTGAATGTATCAGTGATTTTGATTACTAGCCAAAAATGTTGAAGAAGTTGAAAAATACAAACGGACAGGTGAATAAGCAATTGCTCACCCAGTTTGGCA
This sequence comes from Triturus cristatus, assembly GCF_964204655.1. Taxonomy (NCBI): domain Eukaryota; kingdom Metazoa; phylum Chordata; class Amphibia; order Caudata; family Salamandridae; genus Triturus; species Triturus cristatus. Next base: position 566,420,292 of record NC_140582.1, on the reverse strand, counting down.
AAATGATGTTTCCTCTGATGTAATCAACTCCGTAACGTTCAATGTCTCTGCATTCATAAGCCTCAGGGCGGGTTGCAGAAGACATTGTCGTCCTTCTAGAAAAATAACTTAAAACAGAACCGTCGAAATGCGTAAAATGTGACACAAGTATTACTTTTGTACAGAAAGCATAGGCTTTTGATTAAAGCAAGGAGATATGGTGATTGTATCTTATTACTAACTAATGCAGTTTAATGCTGTGAAATGAACTTTACAGTTTGTACCTCTATAAACAAACCAAACTGCCTATATGTGCCTTCGACAGCTGTTGTTAGTAAATTCATGTGGCTCACAGATATCACACATTATCGTCGCAAAGGGCAAGTTGCTGATTTAATTTATTACTGCAGAATGTGTTCAAACCACACCATTCTGCCGAAAGTAATTTTAATAGTAAGCTATATACAATGTGTGGCTGGAGATTTTGTAGGCTACCAATACTTGACGGATATTGCACTGAATGAGACATGCACAAGTCCTATTTCTGCAATCCTCCAGGGGTGTCATTATTCCGAGAAAGCCCGACACTATGCAGCGTCTGAGGGGCATATTATCAAGAACCAGCATTAAAATTATCGCCGCTGTAGCAGCAGGAAACTGCCGCTAAAGCGGCGATAATGGGCTTGATAATATGCCCTTGTGAATTCCAATACAAGCCCATGATCTGGTGTGAACATGGGCTTCTATGGGAATTCTCAAGGGCATATTATCAAGCCCATTATTGCCGCTTTAGCGTGCCGCTAAAGCCGCGATAATTTTAACGCCGCTCTTGATAATATGCCCCTAAAGACGCAATTTGGCATCGGCAATGTAGCATTCACTACCATACAATGACCATAGACGGGTGTGCCGCTTCGACAGCTGGAAGTCTATGGCAAATATTTAGATTAACGATGTTTTGTAGAACGGAAACATTCAGCAGTTCTTCACTTTAGACCCCGAAAAAACGTTCCGAAAGAAATTAAAAATCTTCGTTCATGCATCTTTACAAGGACTGTATTACGCATAGTGCCACAGGGGCACAACAGGTGTGCGCACCCACTTTTTGCACCTCCGGAGCACTATGTTATTGCAAAAGAAGCCACAGATGCTTGTGTGGCTCCTTCTATAATTCTGATAGCGCTGCTGCACATGCGCCTGTAGGAAATTGGATTACTAGTTGGGTGGGGGGGGGGGGGTGGGTATCAACGTACTCCGTGCAGCAACCAGAATTTTGGTCAGGACAGAGTACAAGAAAACCCCAAATTAACTTGTGCTTAACATTTTGGTAGCCTGGCAAAAAGCAGGTAGGCTTAATTTAGAGGCAGCGTGAAAATATTTATGCAGCACTTCAAACAGTAGAAAAGTTAAAACACAACTCAAGAAAAGTCCCACAACAAGTTTTTAAAAAGAGAATCAATCAATCAATCAAAGACATTTCTAGAGCGCGCTACATACCCGTAGGGTCTCAAGGCGCTGGGGGGGGGGGTGCCGCTACTGCTCGAACAGCCAGGTCTTCAGCTTCTTCCTGAAGGAGAGGTGGTCTTGGGTCAGGCGCAGGTCGGTCGGGAGGGAGTTCCAGGTCTTGGCGGCCAGGTAGGAGAAGGACCTTCCTCCTGTGGTCGCTCTTCGGATGCGGGGGACGGCGGCGAGGGCGTGGCTGGCAGATCGGAGGTGGCGTTTGGGAGCGTAGAAGTTGACTCGGCTGTTGAGGTAGCTCGGGCCTTGGTCGTGTAGGGCTTTGTGTGCGTGGGTGAGGAGGCGGAAGGAGACTCTCTTGCTGACGGGGAGCCAGTGGAGGTCTCTCAGATGTCCGGAGATGTGGCTGGTTCGTGGGATGTCGAGGATGAGTCTGGCTGAGGCGTTTTGGATCCGCTGGAGTCTCTTCTGGAGCTTGGCGGTGGTGCCGGCGTAGAGGGCGTTGCCGTAGTCCAGTCGGCTGGTGACGAGGGCCTGGGTGACGGTCTTCCTGGTCTCTGTGGGGATCCACCAGAAGATCTTCCGTAGCATGCGTAGGATGTTGAAGCATGACGAGGAGACGGCGTTGCCTTGCCTGGTCATGGAGAGGGAGGAGTCCAGGATGAAGCCCAGGTTGCGTGCATGGTCTGTCGGTTTGGGTGCGGTGCCCAGGGCGGGAGGCCACCAGGAGTCGTCCCAGGCGGAGGGTGAGGAGCCCAGGATGAGGACCTCCGTCTTGTCTGAGTTCAGCTTCAGGCGGCTGGTCGTCATCCACTCGGCTACCTCTTTCATCCCTTCTTGTAGGTTGGCTTTGGCGGCGGCGGGGTCGTTGGTCAGGGAGAGGATCAGCTGGGTGTCGTCGGCGTAGGAGATTATGCTGAGGTTGTGTTTGCGTACGATGGCCGCGAGGGGGCTCATGTAGACGTTGAAGAGGGTGGGGCTCAGAGAAGATCCTTGGGGGACGCCGCAGATGACTTCGGAGGCCTCTGACTTGTATGGTGGTAGGCGGACTCTCTGTGTTCTACCGCCGAGGAAGGAGATGATCCATTCTAGCGCCTTGTCCTGGATTCCGACGTTGCTGAGGCGCCGTACTAGGGTGCGGTGGCAGACCGTGTCGAAAGCCGCGGAGAGGTCTAGGAGGATGAGGGCCGCTGTTTCTCCATTGTCCATCAGGGCTCGGATGTCATCGGTGGCGGCGATGAGGGCGGTCTCGGTGCTGTGATTGGCTCGGAAGCCGGACTGAGAGGGGTCGAGGGATCCGTTTGTCTCGAGGAAGGCGGCCATCTGCTTGTTGACGGTCTTCTCGATGACTTTGGCTGGAAACGGGAGAAGCGAGATGGGGCGGTAATTCTTGAGGTCGGTGGGGTCCGCTGTTGGTTTCTTGAGTAGGGCGCTGAGTTCGGCGTGCTTCCAGCTCTCCGGGAAGGTGGCGGTGTTGAAGGATGTGTTGATGATGTCTCGCAGGTGGGGTGCGATGACAGCGTCGGCCTTGTTGAAGACGTGGTGAGGGCAGGGGTCAGTCGGTGATCCGGAGTGGATGGAGTTCATTGTGCGGATGGTGTCTTCGGTACTGATCGGGGTCCAGGCGTGGAGGGTGGTGGTGGGGGGTGGTTGTTCGGTCATGCTGTGCGTTGGTTGGTTGTCGAAGCTGCTGTGTATGTCTGTGATCTTGTTGTGGAAGTATGAGGCGAGGGAGTTGCAGAGGTCTTGCGATGGGGTGATGTCGTTGTTTCCTGCGCTGGGGTTGGAAAGCTCTTTCACGATGTTGAAGAGTTCCTTGCAGTTGTGTGCGTTGTTGTCCAACCGGTCCTTGAATGCTGTTTTCTTGGCGGCGCGGATCAGCTGGTGGTGCTTCCGGGTAGCAAGCTTGAAGGAGGTCCTGTTGTCCGGTGTCGGTTCCCTTTTCCAGACTTTCTCGAGGGCTCGGCAGTTCTTCTTGGAGCTCTTGAGTTCGTCGGTGAACCATGGGGCCTTCTTGCTGCCGGGTCTGCTGGGCGCGGTCCTCAGTGGGGCGAGTTCGTCCGCGCAGTTGCTGATCCACTTCGTGAGGTTGTCGGCGGCCTGGCTGGGGTTCGCTGAGCTGGCAGGAGGGTGCTGGCTCAGGGAGGTGGCGAGCTGGTCTGCTGTGATCTTGTTCCAGCTTCTGCGGGCGGCCTGTTGTTGGTGATGGTGGGTCGGCGTTCTCTTGAAGGTGAAGTGGACGCAGCTGTGGTCCGTCCAGTGAAGCTCTGTGGCGTGGCTGAAGTCGATGTCTGTGCTGGATGAGAAGACGGCGTCGAGAGTGTGTCCGGCAAGGTGGGTGGGGGTGGACACCAGTTGCTTGAGTCCCAGGTTGGCGAGGTTGTCGAGCAGGGTGCTGGTGTTGCGGTCGTTGTTGTTCTCCAGGTGGAAGTTGAGGTCTCCCAGGAGGATGTAGTCAGCGGAGGGGAGGGCAAGCGGGCTGACGAAGTCGGCGATGTCCTCGCTGAATTGGGTGCGTGGTCCAGGGGGTCTGTAGATCAGGGTGCCTCTGAGGGTGGTGGTCGGGTTGGTGTGGATCTGGAAGTGCAGGTGTTCGGCGCTGGTCAGGGTGTTGTCGGTGCTGGTCGTGAGACGGATGGTGTTCTTGTGGATGATGGCGATGCCTCCTCCCATCTGGTTGGCGTTTCGGTCCCTCCGGACGATCTTGTAGCCCTCTGGGATGGCGATGGCGATGTCGGGAGCTGAAGAGGCGTTCATCCAGGTCTCCGTGAGGAAGGCAACGTCAGGGGCTGTGGCGTCGAGGAGGTTCCAGAGTTCGATGGCGTGTCTGTGGACGGAGCGGGTGTTGAGCAGGATGCACTTGAGGTGGGTACTGCTGGTGTTCGGCTTGGTGGGTGCGGGGCAGGATCGGATGCATGAGAACTTGCAGGCGTGGCAGCTGAAAGGTCCGTTGGTACGTCCAGGAGTGGCTTGATGGCATTCTGGGTGTCGGCCGGTGTTGAGAGCGCTGAGGGTGGCGGCTGAGTACGTCAGGCGTGTAGGTCGGGGTCTTCGAGGTCCAGGGGTCCTGGCACTGGGCGCGGTCCAGGCGCGGACGGGCGTAGACGGGCTTGCCTTTGGCGCGCCTTCGGCGCACAATCGGCGCGCCCGCTGCGCGTGACCGCTGCGCGTTCGCACGGTCGCCATATAAGGCGAAGTGCGCGGGTGGGCGGGGCAGCTGGGAGGCGGGAGCGGGGAGGGAACAGAAAGAAAAAAGGGGCGTGGTCAGCGGTGGTGGCGGGAAGCGGGGAGCGGGGAGGGAGGACGGCGCGGTGGGCGGGCAGGCAGGCAGGAGGGCGCGAAGGGCTGAAAAAGACACGAACAAAATGCAGGCACAAATGTCAGGAGAAAAGAAAAACAGAATAAAATGTAATTAATTATTTGAGACTAAAACAACAAAAACCCAATCAGTCAATTAGCCCTTGGAGTCACTCTGGTGGTCCTGAGTTCACATGTCCAATCCTTCTCATTGAGAAAGCAGGACATCAGGGTGGCAGAGGAGCTGTCTTTCCTGCATGCCAGCACAGCAGTCCTCAGTCTTCCACAGGTCCAGAGGTGTACTGAATAGTTGGGTCTGAGGATCCACTATTTGCACCTGAACACCACTTTGAAGTAGGAGAAGGTTCTGGAGGTTTCCACCCTCAGAGCTAATTGAAACTTACTGCCTTCCTGCCCTGGCCCCAGGTTGTCTGGATACACAAAAGACTAGTGTCAAACCCTTTGTGAGTATGCTCAGACAGAGCCTTTGTGAAGTGTCAGTGTGGTAGGTTAACAGCCCCACCCCTTCATCAAGTCAGAGATGGCCCATCTGCCAGCTCCTATTTCCCTTTTGTCTTACTGTCTGGGAGCAATGAACAAAGACCAACTGCCAGCTACATCTGGTCATGTGACCCAGGGAACTTTACTAAGTCCCTACACGGCTGTGGCATAACAGACGACTGGCTACCCGCATACAGGACCTAGAGGCCCCCTGAGTTTTATGCAAGTGTGAGTTGAGGCACAGTTCCCGACGTCAGCGGGTGCCACCAGTGAATCCTAAACTTTATGATGATTCAGAGGATCACTGGATGGCTTTGTATATTTAATATTTTCTATATACACTTGCACATACACTATTTCTATTGAGCATATTATCTAGAATCACTTATAATCAGGTCCTGAAGAAAGCCGCAACACCTCTATAGAGGGTGTATGGGCGGAAACGGTGAGGAGTCAAAATATCCAATTTTTAATATCGACCTACACTAATATCGAGTTTTCAATATCGTAGGGACAGAATATTGAAGTCAAGAATATCGTTGACCAGAATATCGACATTAAGGTAAGTAATACCAATTTTTTTAATATCGAAGTAAGTAATATCGAATTAAATAATATCATTAGCAAAAATATAGTTTTAAATAATATTGTTTTTTTGTGTTATGTATTTTTGTATGTATTTTATATGTATGTTTAAAGTTTTTTAAATTATATTTTAATTATTTGTAAATATATGCATTTAGGTGCCAATTACGATCCGGCAAAAAAATTCCCCGTACGACTCATATCCGGTCTTTTTACCGTACGAATCGTACAAGTGCCGTACAAACTGGCAATCATGATTCGCATGGTAAAAAGTCCATACGAACCGCATTCGGAATATTTCCCCACACGTCCTCGGATCGGAAAATGTGTCCGACACGTCCTCGGATGATTTACCGTACAAATGTGAAAAGTGAAGTCCGACCGAGGAATCACGATCCAACCCGTGCGTCTGATCTCACAACCGTATGGTAAAAACACTGTCCGCACCGAACTCCCATTGCAACCATGGAGACATGTGCCCGCATACGCGCCCAACACTCCCCCCAGCACCCATACGTTCGAGTCGTACTCCCCGTTAATGTACACACCCCCCCTGTATGTACACCCATGTACGTGTCGAACCCCCACCCGTGTATGTACACCCCTGTACGTTCGAGTCGTACCCCCACCCCTGTACGTGTCCTACCCCCGTGTATGTACACCCCAGTACGTTCGAGTCGTACCCCCACCCCTGTACGTGTCCTACCCCCGTGTATGTACACCCCTGTACGTTCGAGTCGTACCCCCACCCCTGTACATGTCCCACACCCGTGTATGTACACCCCTGTACGTGTCGTACCCCCGTGTATGTACACCCCTGTACGTTCGAGTCGTACCCCCACCCCTGTACGTGTCCTACCCCCGTGTATGTACACCCCTGTACGTTCGAGTCGTACCCCTACCCCTGTACGTGTCCTACCCCCGTGTATGTACACCCCAGTACATTCGAGTCATACCCCCACCCCTGTACATGTCGTACCCCCGTGTATGTACACCCCTGTACGTTCGAGTCGTACCTCCACCCCTGTACGTGTCCTACCCCCGTGTATGTACACCCCTGTACGTTTGAATCGTACCCCCACCCCTGTACGTGTCGTACCCCCGTGTATGTACACCCCTGTACGTTCGAGTCGTACCCCCACCCCTGTACGTGTCCTACCCCCGTGTATGTACACCCCAGTACGTTCGAGTCGTACCCCCACCCCTGTACGTGTCCTACCCCCGTGTATGTACACCCCTGTACGTTCGAGTCGTACCCCCACCCCTGTACGTGTCCTACCCCGTGTATTTACACCCCTTTACGTTCGAGTCGTACCCCTACCCCTGTACGTGTCCTACCCCCGTGTATGTACACCCCTGTACGTTCGAGTCGTACCCACACCCCTGTACGTGTCCCACACCCATGTATGTACACCCCTGTATGTGTCCTACCCCCGTGTATGTACACCCCTGTACGTTCGAGTCGTACCCCCACCCCTGTACATGTCCTACCCCCGTGTATGTACACCCCTGTACGTGTCGTACCCCCGTGTATGTACACCCCTGTACGTTCGAGTCGTACCCCCACCCCTGTACGTGTCCTACCCCCGTGTATGTACACCCCTGTACGTCAGAGTCGCACCCCCACCACAACCTCCTAAGTACAGAGCGCACCCCAGGCCCCAACATCACAACCGCATGTACGAGTCGTACCAAGCCACACGCAAGGACAGCACCGTACAACCAAATGGCCCATGTACACACCGTACACACGCTAAAAACGCACGTACACAACCAGGACAAACCAAAACAACACAAGAATACACCATTCGAATGGCACAAAGCCACAAAACATGTCCAACAAACACTAAAAAAACACATTCACTGACCTGCAACTGCCAAAAACAAACAGAGGCCCAAAACACCACCACTCCTTATAACACACCCACCCAAACTTCAAACACAGCCACACCCACCAATGGACCAATAAAAAGGGCCCACACACAAACCATGAGCCTTTGCAACAGACTCACTGCTGCCAGACACCACAGACAACCTACAGCACCATACTACAAGCTTCACCACACCTTACACTTGCACACCTTCACACAACCACCTTCACAAACACCCCCTCATCACATTCACACACACACACACCTGCACAACCACACCCACACACCCACAACCATCCACACACACCCATCCACACCCACACCCCTCACCATGCCCACTAACAAGAATCCAAAGTTCAGTAACCGAGAGTTGGAGGTCCTTGTCGATGAAATCCTCAGAGTCGAGCCACAGCTCTTTGGAACATTGGTCAGACAGACCAGCATGGCAGCGAAAACAGCCATGTGGCAGACCATCGTCGATGCTGTGAATGCTGTTGCGGACACCAGAAGGACCAGGCATGAATGCCAAGCCAGGTGGTACGATCTGCGGAGGAGGGTCCGAGCCAAGATGCTGGAGGAACACAACCAGGCCAACGCCACTGGAGGAGGGCCCTCCCGCAGACCCGTACACTACCAGCCCTGGGAGGAGAGGGTGATGGCCATACAGCCGGTGGAGGCAGTCGAAGGATTAGGAGGACTCCGAGACCCGGGTGAGTACACAAACAACGCACCTCACATGGGGGGAACGTCATCCACAACCAAAATCACTAACAGGCACGCAACCACCCCAAGCTATCGCATGACTCAACCACACTCCATGAACACGCACATGCCACTGGCGCCACCATGCCCCATGCACCCAGCTGGACAATGTCAAGTCACAGGCCACAGAAGACACCAACACATGACACGGTAACCCGGATGGCGGGAGGGTGGGCCCCAAAATTCACATAGTGCAACTCAGAAGCAGACAACAATGCCCTCTGCCCATATGGCCCAGGTCACAGCCATACAAACACTGTGTCCCCACACAGGAAAGACTCGCCAGCAAATGGCGGACGCCTTGCATCAACACATGGGGGTGAAGGCACTGTTTTGCACATGACAGCAGCTAATGAACAGCCAACATTGTGAAAGAGTGGCAGCACACACCACCACAGCAGCAGCGCAGAGACAGACACTACACCCAATGGGTGCCTGGAGATCAGAAACAAACTCACATAAACAAGCCAAGGGCCATTCAAAGATCTGCTAACAGTGTGTGCCCAGGAAGCTGGGCTGAGGTGACAGAGGGTGACACACAGAGGGAGGGAGAGGGGGACACAGAGGGAGGGAGAGGGGGACAGAGAGGGAGGGAGACACAGGGAGACGGACAGAGGGAGGAGGCTGACACACGGAGGGAGGGAGAGGGGGACAGAGAGGGAGGGAGAGGGGGACAGAGAGGGAGGGAGACACAGGGAGACGGACAGAGGGAGGAGGCTGACACACGGAGGGAGGGAGAGGGGGACAGAGAGGGAGGGAGAGGGGGACAGAGAGGGAGGGAGACACAGGGAGACGGACAGAGGGAGGAGGCTGACACACGGAGGGAGGGAGAGGGGGACAGAGAGGGAGGGAGACACAGGGAGAGCAAATCAGCCGTGTGGTGTGTGGGAATGTCTGCTCGTCAGCAGATAGACTGCGTGCATGTAGCCAAGGGTGGCCAGTGCCAGAACCCCCCCTCTTCCCCATGGCAAAACACAGGGCCATGTCACAACCTGTTCACGAGCACAACAACAGCTACCTGCATTATATAAGTGTGTGGATCCACTCCATGTGCACATGTACAGTGCTACACAGAAGGCGCCAATGCATGGCTCGCCACACCTGCCCACTCCACTGCTGACTGCAGTCACACTTGACGCAGCAAGTAAGACTGTGCCACACATAGTTAAAGGGGCCAAAGTGGTGCCCAAGGGACACACCCATGCACAAGTGCACTGTGAGTGGAATGCAAGACAGATCCTAATTCCAAGAGGAAATGTGCCAACGTTGAAACTGATGAAACATGGATGTTGCATGGACCAAAATTAAGATTGTCTCTCTCACACACAGGTCAACATCGTGGTTCACCCCCCAACACTGGGGGGGAAGACTCACAGGACCCGGATCTACGGGAGCCCGATCCCACCGGCAGCGACGATTCTCACCACTCTGTGGACGACCCCGACCAACCTGGCACCTCTGGTGTCCAACCACCTGCAGCACCTGCGTCAGGTACAACGGGGCCAACCACCACCCCCACTCCTGCCACATCCCAGGAGACACCCAGGATCCCTGCCCCACCACCACAAAGCAGCCAGGCTGGCCAGGAGGGACACGGTGTCCCGGGCACCCAGGAGGAGGCAGGCGACAACGCCAATGCCACCCCTCAGGGGTCCCGGAGACCTGATGTGCCCACAAGGGCAGGCCAGGTGCAAGTGGGTAGGGGTGGTGGGAGTGGAGGACGGCGGAGGCACCAGCCTGACCAGTTGGCTGCGGAACCGGTATATTCCCATGTCCGTAACATCCTGGACTCATACCGGCAGGACACCACGGGCATGGCCCAGGTTGTGTCCACCCTCAATGAGCTCAAGGGGACCCTCGATGAGATAAAGACCCAGCAGGCCCAGCAACATGCCTGTCTACTGCAACACCAACGGAGGATGGAGGACAGACAGGCTGAGCAAGTGATGGTGTTCCAGGGGATACACGATACACTCCGTCGGATGGCCGACAACATGGGCAACCCTCCCTGTGCCAGAAGGCGTAGAACATCACCAGCCACAGGGAGGGATCAGGAGGAGGAGGAAACATCCGATGGAGCATCCCAAACATCGTCACGGCCTGCTTCTGAGGGTCCCCGCAGGAGGCCGGGTCGTCCATGGAAAGGACCGTGAGGGTCGGCACTACATCACCATCTCCCAGGACACCTGGCCTGGCACCTGGCCCACTGGAGCAACAGCATCACAGCATCAAGAGACATTCTCTGCCACATGGCCTTGCTGGTCACTGTCTGACCAATGTGGACAAAGACTGTGGCATGGACTCTGAGGATTTCCAATGGCAAGGACACCAACTCCCCTACTGAACTTTGGATTCCAAACTACCGGAAAGCCCCTCACGTCATACCCCCCCCCCCACCCCCCCACAAAAATAAAAATTCACACCATTAAGAGAAGATGCCTGCTGGTTGCATTATTACCTTACATGTGTCTTGTAAAGTCTAAACATGCCTGAGTTCTCTTTTGACTTCAACCATCCACACCCTGGGGCCTGAGTCTGGCACAGGACACACGGGCCACAGTGTATTAGGCAAGACAGACATGGAGCACCATACACACCCGTGATGGGCCCAACCAGCTGAGGGGGTGGCCGCACAACCGTGCTGACAGACACATTGAGTACAGCAACAGTCATGCGCAGACGTCAGGGATCCAGTCCAGTGTCCTGGGGGGCACCCAGGTATGTGTAGACAGGTGGCAGAACCATGTCCTGCAAGCTTGAGTCCGGTGGATGCAGAGTATGGGGGCCTGTCCAACGTTGGATGCATGGGGATGGCACATGTCACAATACCCACACAGTCATGGACATTATGCATAATACACAGTCTCAGCCCACACACACAGCTTGCATCTTGCTACTCGACACATAGACACATAGCCACTATCAGGGGAAACCATGCCAGACATGCTGGATGCACCGTGGCAATACACCAGCATTGACTGAGGAGAGGCACCTTGGAGGCATAGGGACACCTTTATTAGTCATGTATTCGGGATTGCAGAGGCAACTTGAAGTACACATGAACACTTCATGTGGAGTAACATGTGGGTCCAACACTGGCACCCCCCTTCTGCAGCACAAATGCGTGATAGCCATGGAACTGGCACACAATTGTCGGCCAACAGCTAAACACCCACAGCTGCTCACGGAGAGACTGCCATACACCATTGATCCGCTGATGTAGAAGTCCCACACCATGTCAAGCCAATGCAAACCGCATGTGTCCAAGGGCAGTGTTACACACATTGATGCCATCATCACAATCCACTATCCCATCACTGATGACTGTCAACCAGTCAGACCATCTATTCAGGTGTACACAGCTGCATGTCGTGTCCCATGGTGATGCTACATGGCTGCAGAGGAACCAAACATCGACAGGGGCAGTGTGCATACATCGTGAACAACTGCCACACCCAATACACCCCTGATGCATCCCTTACCCTAAGGAGACTTCCAAACTTGTCCGTGCGTGTAACGCTGAGTCAGCACACGATGACGTGTCCATGAGGAATAGCAGTGCCACAACAATGCAACCAGCAGACGGCATGCGCAAGTACCTGGGGATGAGAGACACACAAGAAGTCAGCCACAAAAAGCACAGCCACTTCCATGTGCATGTACTCGACACATGTATGGGTGACAACATGCTAGGTCACAATTATGACTGGGGAAATACAACCATCACTGCCACCATCACTCCAGTGACACACCCACACACACCTCTGACTCACGTGCCATACATGCAGGTGGAGACACACATCACAACACATGCCACACGTGGAGCAATGTGTGCACACTCAGACACTGGTACTCACCACTAAGCAAAGAAGTCGCGTATGAGCCGAGTCCGGATGTCCTCTTGCAGCTCCACATCCTCCACTTCACTAGCCCCATTGCCAAGCCCTTCGTCCTCCACGGGTGGATGGTCCTCGTCATGTTGATCCAGGATGAGTGGCACAGCTTTCTCAACTGCCATGTTGTGCAGCATGCAGCAGACCATGAAGATTTTGCAGACCTTCGCAGGGGCATATGGGAGCGCGCCGCCGGTCTTGTGGAGGCACCGAAATCGGCTCTTTAGCAGGCAAAACGTCCTCTCTATCACTCGCCTTGTCCGGCCATGGGCGGTGTTGTAGCGGAGCTGGGCCGGCGTGATGGGTGTGCGGAGAGGTGTGAGCAGCCATGGCATGTTGGGATAGCCAGCGTCCCCTACATGGGAAGCACATGGACATCGTTAGAACTGGTGAAGCGGTCGTGCTGGTAGGCTATGCAAAATACAGGACAGACAGACTGTACCCACCAACAACACATGCTCGTTCGTTGCGCAGCTGCATCATCATTTCAGGCACCCTGCTACGCCTCATGATGTAGGCATCGTGTGCTGATCCTGGAAAACGAGCACAGACATGTGAAATCACCATGTTGGACAGACACACCACAAGGGCATTGATGGAGTGGTAGTGCTTCCGATTGCGGTACGCTACCTCCCGTGCGTGTGGTGGTACCAAAGCTACATGTGTCCCATCTATGGACCCAATGACATGGGGTATCCCTCCCAGGGCATAGAATCCACGCTTGACCCCAGTCAACTGTTCAGGGGTTGGGAACTTGATGAAGTCATCCAGGTGAATCAACATGGCCTCTAAGAAATCATGCAGCACACGGCAGAACATGCTCTGGGACATGCCACCAACATGAGCTATGGTATTTTGAAAGGTACCCGTGGCTAGAAAATGTAGGGCTGCCATTACCTTCAGCTTGGGTGTCAGTGCCGTAGGATACCTGTGCAGCGGTTGCAGGTGTGGTGCCAGTCTCGCCGTCAACTCCAGAATCAACCGTCGTGGGAAGCGGTAGCACCGGATCCGATCATTCTCCCGCATGGCAGCCAAGTCCGGAATTGGTCGGGCAAGAGGCGGCGCTCTGCAGTAATTTGGAAGTGACAAGGAAGAGTGAGTGCACCACAACAACAAATCATTTGTACTGAGCACATGTTAATCTGTCTATACACATATGCTACATACGGAGTGAGGTATGTGCCACATGCCCTGGACACGTATGGCTGCCAGGTGACACTCCTACCAAGACCCAGCTACACACGGAGATTGAGAACCTCCCCATGCCATGCCATGGGATTAGCTGTGTCCCAGTGCAAGTGAACAGCCAGATGCAAGACAGGAGTGACATACACCCACACATCAGCAGAAGTAGGATGCCGATTGCAGAGACTGGTAGCGGAACACTAGAGCCACAGGTCACATGACATTACACTAGGACAGCCCACACACCTTGCCATGAAGGTGCACATGTCATGACTCACCACACATTCATTGAGAGGATGCAGACATGTCCTTGTCACGCTACTCCGTGTCCCATGCATACATGCGCACCTCACATCCGAAACCACATGTGGCATGGTGTGCAGAACAGTGTGCAATGTCAATCTACACACAGACACATGTTGGTTGCTGCAACAGCTGCAGCTTTTGAGGGTGCTCCAACATCAACCTAATGGGAAGCCCCCACACATACATGACATAGTCACATCGTGCACCGTGGGTAGTGACAAGTCAGGTGTGGTAACCCCTGTACCAGGCATCAGGGGACACTTCCGTGTGTTGGTGTCCGTGCCATGCCAGTGTCGGTCATCCCAAGTGTGCAGTACGACATGCACACATGTCCAAGGAGTCAAGGGCATGCCTGGCACACATTGCACCGTCACACATTACATCTGTACACATCCCATCATACATCTGGTGCCTTCTCGACTTAGGAGTAATGTTCCACATCACAGCCTGTCACACCTGTGCGCCACACATGAAGTAATGCACAGACTATGCCTTGATGTCCATTCATGGACAAGTATGTCCATCCATGGACAAGTATGTCCGCCCTATTCCTTCCTGTGTGCTGCCTGTCACCACTGTGATGTGTGAAAACCGCCGTACTGCTGCTAAGAGGGCCTGTGTACGTTCCCATATCACTATGGGAGTGCTGCCGTATGTGTACCCATCGTGATGGCGAGCGTACAGGCATGTGTACGGTCCGTACCACTACGAGTACGCATACGCAAGAACACCCATAGTGGTAGGGCCGTACACACGCCTGTACGCTCCCTATCACTATGGGTGTCCTCGCGTATGCGTACTCGTAGTGGTACGGGCCGTACACACGCCTGTACGCTCCCTATCACTATGGGTGTCCTCGCGTATGCGTACTCGTAGTGGTATGGGCCGTACACACGCCTGTACGCTCCCTATCACTATGGGTGTCCTCGCGTATGCGTACTCGTAGTGGTACGGGCCGTACACACGCCTGTACGCTCCCTATCACTATGGGTGTCCTCGCGTATGCGTACTCGTAGTGGTATGGGCCGTACACACGCCTGTACGCTCCCTATCACTATGGGTGTCCTCGCGTATGCGTACACGTAGTGATAGTGAGCGTACAGGCGTGTGTACGGCCCGTACCACTACGAGTACGCATACGCGAGGACACCCATAGTGACAGGGAGCGTACAGGCGTGTGTACGGCCCGTACCACTACGAGCACGCATACGCGAGGACACCCATAGTGATAGTGAACGTAGGCACGCGTGTACGGGCCGTTGCTATGCATTTGGGGTGCCCTATGGCCCCGGAACGCACCGTACCTGTGTGTGAAGCTTCAAATTACATAGGGGACACATGAGGGACAAGTATTAAGGCCTACATGCATGCTGGTTGTCATGGAGACCAAGTTCAAATTTTTAATTTGTTCAGGAAGGTGCACAGCAGAAGTCAGTTGGAATGAATCTACTTTGTTGCAATGTGTTTGTGGGGCTGACATCATGCAGGAGAAAAAACAGATTGAGAACCCACAGACTGCTAGGTTTGAAGGGATTGGAGGAAACATAGGATGCAAATGTGAGTGACCAATCACTCTGTACTCCTGTGCATGAGATGGGCCAGCAAGGCAGATATAAGGCAGGCAGGTCCCATGAGGGAGCACTTGCCTGCACATCTCTGTATTCCACGACCCAGCTGCTGCTACTGATTCCCTGGAACCATGTCAAGGGCTGTGGAGAGGTCACAGCCATTCACCCTGGAGGAGAACATGGCTTTGGTGGATGTGATCCTCCCACGGTACCCCATGCTGTATGGGCGACCAGGTTATCAGGTGAGTGCAGTGTTCACTGGCACAGACTGTGTCCCTTTTTTGTGACTGTGACTTCTGCCATTGTGTCCAGGTGTGACACACATGCTATGTACTGTAGGGGGGGTCACAGGGGGGGGAATGCCTGATGTCTCCCAGCAGTGCCCTGAGACAGGAGGGGTGTGTGTAGAGTCCTCCCAGCAGTGCCCTGAGACAGGAGGGGTGGGTTCCTATCACTCTCAGCAGTGCCCTGAGACAGGAGGGGTGGGTTCCTATCACTCCCAGCAGTGCCCAGAGACAGGAGGGGTGTGTGCAGAGTCCTCCCAGCAGTGCCCTGAGACAGGAGGGGTGGGTGCAGAGTCCTCCCAGCAGTGCCCTGAGACAGGAGGGGTGGGTGCAGAGTCCTCCCAGCAGTGCCCAGAGACAGGAGGGGTGGGTGCAGAGTCCTCCCAGCAGTGCCCTGAGACAGGAGGGGTGGGTTCCTATCACTCCCAGCAGTGCCCAGAGACAGGAGGGGTGTGTGCAGAGTCCTCCCAGCAGTGCCCTGAGACAGGAGGGGTGGGTGCAGAGTCCTCCCAGCAGTGCCCTGAGACAGGAGGGGTGGGTGCAGAGTCCTCCCAGCAGTGCCCTGAGACAGGAGGGGTGGGTTCCTATCACTCCCAGCAGTGCCCTGAGACAGGAGGGGGGTGTGCAGAGTCCTCCCAGCAGTGCCCTGAGTCAGTAGGGGTGGGTGCAGAGTCCTCCCAGCAGTGCCCTGAGACAGGAGGGGTGGGTTCCTATCACTCCCAGCAGTGCCCAGAGACAGGAGGGGTGTGTGCAGAGTCCTCCCAGCAGTGCCCTGAGACAGGAGGGGTGGGTGCAGAGTCCTCCCAGCAGTGCCCTGAGACAGGAGGGGTGGGTGCAGAGTCCTCCCAGCAGTGCCCTGAGACAGGAGGGGTGGCTTCCTATCACTCCCAGCAGTGCCCTGAGACAGGAGGGGTGGGTGCAGAGTCCTCCCAGCAGTGCCCAGAGACAGGAGGGGTGGGTGTGATGCACAGTGTGAGCCTGGCTCATTGATTGTGTAGTTGCCCTCATTCCACCTGTGTCCTTTCAATGGCACGTACTGCTTTTGGCCTTCCCCCAGAGGATCATGTCCCTATGACAAAGGTGCAATGCGTTGGATGCACAGTATGCCTTGTTGTAAACAGAAAATGTGTTCTAATCTGTGTCCCTGTGACATGTGCCAGGTGTATTGATGTAGTGTCACTTGTTCATCCTCACAGGTAGACGCCTCTGCCAAGGAGCAGATATGGCTGGACGCCGTCAGCGCCGTGAGGAGTGCGGATGGTCGGAGGCGGCACCTGTCCCAGGTGAGGAAACGCTGGCAGGATATCCGGTGCTGGACGCGGAGGATCGCACGGGTCCTGCTGGGGGACTCACCTGAGAGCCATAAGAACCGCGGGCGCCGCCGTCTCTCCCACATCCAGAAACGTGTGCTGGCGGTGGTCTTTCCAGACTTGGACAGGCGTCTACAGGAGATGCAGCAGCCGGAAGGGGGTAGGTACATGTGTGTGTTTGTTGTGTTTCACCAGCATTTGTAAGTGCACTGTTCCATGGATACACTTCCAGGGTTTATGGTGCTGTGCAGATCCTGTTCCCCACAGTATTGCAGTGCTCCCCTGCCTCCCTTCCCCTCCTTGCAATGTGTTCCCTGGTCTGTGTGTAGTCACTCCATCACAAGGTTATGTAGCCTGACACCTTCTCCAAGTGTACAATGCCTGCAGCATCATGTGTGGGGGTGGTGTGTAACAGGTTTTGTGACCTTGCCTGTGCCCTGTCCAGTTCTGGACTTGTGGGTTCCATGTCAGTTGGCACTAATGCTGAGTCCAGACATGGGAGTTAATCTCTCGAGTGCCAGGCCTTCCAGCAGGCATGTCCCATGTGGTGGCCTGTGACATGATGTGCATGAGTGTGCGTTACGCACAGTGCAGGGATGTTAGCGTGTGTTGCAGTCATTCCCATTCAGGAGCATGGAGTTGTGTGGCCACTACTGTCCCCAGGGGCATATTTTCCTAGGTATCATGTGTGTAATCCGAGAATGTCGACAATCTCTGTGTCTACAGCATAGGTTGTGCTCTGTGCCATTGTCCCCTGGCACCATGTTTATTGACGTGAGATGTATTACAAGTGTCCACTGTCCAGCCTGACCTGATTTTCCAAGTACATACTCACGGTGGCCATTGCCTGTGTGTCTTGTTGCAATCATCTGATGATGCCCATTTGCACATGATTATTTGGACAGGCGCACCTTGGGTATTTGGTGTGCAATCTTGAATTATGGCATCCCATGTGTATTTCACCCAGACTAAGAGATGTAAGTGCTTCCTGTGTCTCCACAGATTTGTCTCATGTAGGGGGTGGGTGGTGCGGGCATAGCCTACATGTCAAGACCTGTAATCTCCTTGCTAGGACTGGCCAGTGTGTGATGTTTGACTGGACATACACTCAAGGTGCAGTGTGCCAGTCAGGGTGGGCATGTTATCAGTATTACCTATGCTGCATGTGCCTCTAGTTCCTGGATATGGTCCCTGCTCATCCCAATTTCCTGCCACGCTGTGTGGTGCAGATGCAGTGCTGTATTGTCCCCAGGGCCTTGCTCCTCAGTCAAAATTCCATGTCATCTCATTTGCTATTGTGTCATGCTCTCCATAGTTTTTCCATGGCATGGTGGGTCACACAACTGTGTCTTGCAGGGCCTACATATGTACCTTGTTTTGTAGTTTTAACTCTTCCTTTGTTTCAGGCTATGCACTGTAACCTAAGTAGATTGGACTCATGTGACATATGTATACAGGTGTATGATTAATTTCTGTCTCTTCACCCTGCCCACAGCATCGTCGGGGGACACGGAGGGAGACATGGACACAGACGGTGCGGAGGGACCGAGCACCAGTGCCAGCGGTGACATCGGGGCTGGCACTTCGAGTGGGACTGAGGCGGAGGAGAGTGAACCCGGGGACCTGTCGACTGGCACAACAGAGTATGAAGCTGACGGGTCCGAGGATGATCTCTCCGAGTGGGCGGTGGCTGCACCACCATCTGACAGCAGCCCTACATCTCGCACCGCCCCCTCCATTGGCATCAGCCGCCTCCCACCTGCTCGTGTCCCTTCCCAACGTGCCCGGTCACCACATGTCTCCTTCCTGCCAGGCACCGCACCCCCTGCCCCTGTCTCCACTGCTGCCGCCAATGCTGAGTCTGTGGACATCCAGCGGCAGTTGCAGATTGGTCAGACTGCGATCCTTAATGTCCTCCATGCCCACAGCCAGGTCTTCAACAACATGGAGGCATACTTGGAGGGCATTCATTCATCGCAGGCTGACCAACGCAACTTGCTGAGGTCCATTGACTCCACACTGACTGCAGCAGTGGGTCTCCTGCAGCGCTACGTCCCACCCCCTACCCCTGCCCCTTCCACACTTCCCACTCCCATGCCTGTCCCACATACACCCAGACATAAGCATGCACCCACCACAACAGACACAGGCACCACACCAGCAGGGAAGGTCCGCCGCACACCTCCTGACACGCACACACAGGGTGAAGTAGGCACACCCACTGGGTCGGGGGGCAAACGTGTGACACGCAGCCAGAGTGGGAGTCCGCATTCCACCAAATCCACTCCCTCCAAATCCCCTCCCCTCAGCTCTCCTGGCCACATCTCCCCCAAAGACTCCTTCATGGCCGCTCTGTCCCTGAGCCCCACAGTGACACCACCCCGCAAGCGGTCAAGGAAGTCCACGGTCAGGGTGGTTGAGTCCCCCCCTGTCCACACCCTCCCCCAGTGGCGCTGCGACCCATCCCTTTGACCCCCCCCCCCCTCCTTGGGGCCTGTGGTTCCTTCGGGTGCAGAGGAGTCCCTGTAGGACCTTGCTGAGGTGTGCAGCGCGCTCCTAGAATCCACCTTTGGCCCTGCCCCACCCCCTGTGGTGGAGTCCTCCATCCCTGCACCCACGTCGCCTACCCTTCGCCCTCCTGTCCCTGCGGTGCCTGTTCCTTCCCCCCAACATGATGCCCTCACCCCTGTGGAAGACAACGGCTTGTAACTGTGCAGGCAAGCTAGGGGACACGCATCCCACTGTGTCCCCCATCCAGCTGTGACTCCTGGACTGCCCTATGGGCTTTGTAAATATTGGACTTACTTCATACCAGTTTTTTGCTCATGCTGAATAAAGCTATTTATTTTTTGCCCTTGGAACACTCCTGCTTTGCTGGCATTGCTGTTGGTGGGGCTGCTGCATGGTTGGGGGTGTTGGTCATGTGTTGGGTGTGTGGGAAATGTAGTAGTGTGCTGCTCATAGGGGGGACCCTGGGATCTGTGTGCCATCACACGGTGTTAGCTACCTTTCTCCATTCATGTAAGCAGTTGCTGCATGGTGAAATTGTCCCAAGGTGTATTCCTTCCTCTGTGTACCCTGACTTCTTCCCTGCAGGGTGTCCCCTGACTTTAGCGCAGAGCTGTGTGTACATTAGCTGGGTGTGTGACGTAGTCCTTCACCTTTGCACATGCATGCTGATCCATTCTCCACCTGCATCATTCGTGGCATCCTTGGTAGTCATTGTACTTGTGTATGTGGACTATTGACATGACTTCATGTGGACATGTTTTCTTTTTGGCCCTATGCATGCGTATACTCCCAGCCTCTCACACATGTGGTACATGTACTGCAGGGTCTTTGTGCACCTGACTGACATTTGTGGGCATGGTATCTGTGGCTACTCCACCCTTTGCGTTCCATGGGCACTGCTGGGAGTGATGGGCACCCACCCCTCCTGTCTCTGGGCACTGCTGGGAGGACTCTGCACACACCTCTCCTGTCTCAGGGCACTGCTGGGAGGACTCTGCACCCACCCCTCCTGTCTCTGGGCACTGCTGGGAGGACTCTGCACCCACCCCTCCTGTCTCTGGGCACTGCTGGGAGTGATAGGCACCCACCCCTCCTGTCTCAGGGCACTGCTGGGAGGACTCTGCACACACCCCTCCTGTCTCTGGGCACTGCTGGGAGGACTCTGCACCCACCCCTCCTGTCTCTGGGCACTGCTGGGAGTGATAGGCACCCACCCCTCCTGTCTCTGGGCACCACTGGGAGTGATAGGCACCCACCCCTCCTGTCTCAGGGCACTGCTGGGAGGACTCTGCACACACCCCTCCTGTCTCAGGGCACTGCTGGGAGGACTCTGCACACACCCCTCCTGTCTCTAGGCACTGCTGGGAGTGATAGGCACCCACCCCTCCTGTCTCTGGGCACTGCTGGGAGGACTCTGCACCCACCCCTCCTGTCTCTGGGCACTGCTGGGAGTGATAGGCACCCACCCCTCCTGTCTCTGGGCACTGCTGGGAGGACTCTGCACACACCTCTCCTATTTCACAATATGTACGCTCATTACATACACGGATGTGGGTACGCTCCATGCATTCGAGGTGGGGGTACGTGTCGTACTTACACTGTTGGGGTGGGGGGTACGCTCCATACGTCCGCGGGTGAGGGTACGGGTCGTACTTACACTGTTGGGGTGGGGGTACGCTCCATATGTCCGCGGGTGGGGGTACGGGTCGTACTTACACTGTTGGGGTGGGGGGGTACGCTCCATGCATTCGAGGTGAGGGTACGTGTCGTACTTACACTGTTGGGGTGGGGGTACGCTCCATTCGTCCGCGGGTGAGGCCACGGGTCGTACTTACACTGTTGGGGTGGGGGTATGCTTCATACGTCCGCGGGTGAGGGTACGTGTCATACTTACACTGTTGGGGTGGGGGTACGCTCCATGCATTCGAGGTGAGGGTACATGTCGTACTTACACTGTTGGGGTGGGGGTACGCTCCATACGTCCGCGGGTGAGGGTACGGGTCATACTTACACTGTTGGGGTGGGGGTACGCTCCATACGTCTGCGGGTGGGGGTACGTGTCGTACTTGCACTGTTGGGGGTCCGCTCCATGCATACGGGGTGGGGGTACGGTCCGTACATATCCGTCCCCACGCTATGTGATGCTTGTGCGGGCCGTACCCAGGCCTTTGCCACGTGGGTACGAGCCGTCCCGCCATTGTTGGGGTGACGTAGGTGTGGGCGTGGTAAGACTCGTACTCAAGCACTTCCGTTGTGGCGGTCGCTGGCTTGGCTGGACACGGCCCCACCCCCTCGTAGTGACCAGGGCCTGGGAGTCAGGTATGTCCAGGGCATGTGTGCTGTGTGACTATGGTGGGGGTTTGGTGGCCTGCCCCTGGACCTGCCCCCCCCTTCCCTCCCTTTCCCCCCTCCCTTAGTTGTTCTGACCTTCTGCGGCGTCTGCATCGTAACCTGTAGAGGAGGTCGACTGCTATGAGGGCCGGGATGACACGTAGGTTCGGGTCCATGTCTGTCCGTCGCATACGGGTACTCCTTGTTCGCGTCGTCCTGTCTGTCCGTCGCGTACTGGTACTCCTTGTTCGCGTCGTCCTGTCTGTCCGTCGCGTACTGGTCCATGTCTGTCCGTCGCGTACGGGTACTCCTTGTTCGCGTCGTCCTGTCTGTCCGTCGCGTACTGGTACTCCTTGTTCGCGTCGTCCTGTCTGTCCGTCGCGTACTGGTACTCCTTGTTCGCGTCGTCCTGATTTCCCGGCAGTTTTTGGCAGCCGGAAAATATTCACCGTGCGGGATGACGTCGGTGCGAATCGTAATTCCTGGTTCGTGAATGGCAGGCTGCGAGCGTCCCGACGTCAGGTCGCCGCTTTCCCGGATCGCATTTGTAGGTTTATTTTCGTCGGTCGGGGTTTTTTTACGATTCGTACGGAAATGGTGTTTCCGTGCGAATCGTAATTCCATGTTGGTAGATTTTGACGACCGGGTACGCGTCGGACGGAGAATATGCACCATCCGACGGTTCGTACCCGGTTTTTACAGGATCGTGATCGGCACCTAAATGTTTAGAAAATAGACTTTTTTTTAAAGTAAATTTTGCATTTTAGTATCAGAGCGGGTTGTGGGTTTATAGGGGAATAGGGTGGGAAGTAATTTAATTATAATTAATTAATACATATGTTATTGTTTATTGTTATTGATTATTAATGTATTGTTAATTAATTATTAATTGGCATTTAATTTATATCAATTGGTTAATTTATAATTATATTAATTATAATATGTTTTATGTATTAATTATTTTAATGTATTGTTATTGTTAATTAATTTATTGTAAATTAATTATTAATTGGTAATTAATTTTAATTAATTGATTAATTGGTCATTAAACAAATGATGTTATTTTTAATGTGTAGCGGGTTGTGGGTTTATAGGACAGTAGGGTGATAAGTAATTTAAATATAATTAATTCGTTAATATGTGTTTATTTATTGTTATTGATTATTAATTTATTGTTAATTAATTATTAATTGGCAATGACTTTTAATTAATTGGTTAATATAAATCATATTAATTATAACTAATTGATTATTATTTTTATTTATTCTTATTGTTAATTTATTGTTAAATAAATATTAATTGGTAATACATTTTCATTAATTGATTAATTGATAAGTAAATTAATTGTGTTATTTTTTATGTTTAGGGCATCATGAGTGTAGGAATAGGGTGGGAAGTAATTTAATGTAAATATTAATTAGATTTAATAGGTATTTATTAATTATTATTTTGTTAAATAATTATTAATATGTTTTAAGTATGTTAATTGAACCCCTACACTATCCTACATTTTCCCTGCTATTGCACTCACTGGAGTGGGAATACTAATTTTTACCCCTCCGCTATCCAACACTTTACCTACTGTTGCACTCACTGAAGTGGGAATAGTAATATTTACCCCTCTGCTATCCAACACTTTGCCTACTGTTGCACTCACTGGAGTGGGAATAGTATTTTTTACCCCTCCCCTTTCCAACACTCCAACACTTTCCCTACTGTTGCACTCTCTGGAGTGGGAATAGTAATTTTTACCCCTCCGCTATCCAATACTTTCCCTACTGTTGCACTCACTGAAGTGGGAATAGTAATATGTACCCCTCCGCTATCCAACACTTTGCCTACTGTTGCACTCACTGGAGTGGGAATAGTAATTTTTACCCCTCCGCTCTTCAACACTTTTCCTACTGTTGCAGTAACTGGATTTGGAATAGTAATTTTATTTCCTCTGCTATCTAATATTTATTGTAATATTTTAGATAATGTACTGTACAATTAATTTTAAAAAGATTTTAAAAAAATGTTTTAATTTGTTACATATGTTTATTTAATTTTCATTTATATTATTGTTTTATGTGTATAGCTATAGATATAATTTATTTAAAAAAACAATTTATAAGTTATTAAAATAAATATTAAAACATAAGTATGTATATATAGTATATATTCTATGTATATGTTTAATATTTTTTTAAATTATATATGTTACTTATAAGTTTTTAAGCATTTTAAATGTTTCTTTTAATTATATGCTTTTTTAAATTTATTTTACATTATTTTTTAACTTAAATAAAGAACGATATTTTAAAAAAAGATATTTTTGACATCGATATTTTTTTTCTCGAAATTTTCCTACTTACCATAATGTAGATAGAATGTCGATATTCTTGACCGCGATATTTTTGCTGCGATATTTTTGTAGGTCAATATTGTGACCGTCAAAATTTAGTCAAGTGATTCGGCGGAAACATGTCGACCTTTTACAGATACTAACAGCTGCTTTATTTTTCTCCCACAGTGCCTTGTTTTTAATTGTTGTCCAAGATGCATGAATAAAGGAAATCGCGCACCCTGTAAGTAGTTTCAACTTTCTGCTGTTCCCACCACTCTAGGCTCTTCATTGTGGTATTTAGTATAGGTGCAGATTCCCAATGATGAAGCATGAAACCTATGGTGGGTGAGGGAAATCATCCTTTAAAGGTATATTTCACCTTAGCTAAGTCTCCATTTGTAACAGTAATCCCTCTAGGCCCAAGTGATTCTTTATTGTGGTAGATGTATTAAAATGGGATTTTAACCCTTGCCGGTCTTTAAACCTCCTCAAACCCCCCCGTGGGATAGACATAGGTTTATTTTGCCAGGTTGAAATGACAGTTTAAAACTACACACAAAGGTAGCAATGGCAGACCTGAGACATATTTAAAAGACTACTTAAGTGGGTGGCACATTAAGTCCTGCTGGCTCACTAGTAGCATTACATTTACAGGAACTCGGTAATGGTAGTACCATATTAATGGGGACTTATAAGTAAATCAAATGTGCTGTCTGGGTGTAAGCCAATGTTACCATCTTTGAAGGAGAGAGCACAAGCACATTGGCACTGGTTAGCTGTGGTAAAGTGCACAGAGTTCTAAAGCCAGCAAAAAGAGGAGGATGGACCCCAAAAAGTGAGGAGAAGACCACACCAAGGATTTTAGGCCCAATAGTGCCACATAAAGTTCCAGTGAGGGTAGCCCTCTAGACGGTATAAAGTGGGTCACACAAACCCCACATATATAACTCCCTACAGGCGGTTGCAGTCACTCGCTGCACCCACCTGTAGGGGGACATCTAAACCCTCTTTAAATTGCAGGCAAGGTACCATCTGCACAGAGAAAATTGAACAGCTTTAAAGCAGCCACTCCATCTGTGACTGAATGCTCTGTGCCCAGGGCAGTGCAAGCTCAGAGCCACCCAAGGAGGCAAAACCTCCGTGGCAGAACATTAATTGTAATAAAGCGCACTGTCCCTGTTTGCACCTGGCCCACCTGGGTGGTGCAAACAAGGAAAGTACGCCCTACATGTAATACGGTGGCAGCAATTCTACTAGGAAGCATTGAATTCCATTGTTTTAACTCTACATACCCTTCACAAAACCATGGTGCAAGGGTGCCTGCAATGCAGGCAGGATTGTGTTTGTCTAGGAAGAGGCAAGACAGGGCACCTTCTTGCACAAAAAATCCTCAGAGGCATTTTCCTTTTTCTATGTGTTCTACAGAATGCAGCACATGTAGAAAGAGGAAACAATGAGGAGAAATAAATATATTTTTCCTTTTTGCATCTTTAGTTGTGAGGCGTTCAATTCTGATGCATATTACCAGTGTGGGTAGTATTACCACTTCAATCTAAGGCGATTTGAAGAAGCTGTTAGACACTAAAGAGCTATAATTAACTATATACACTCCAATCTAAAGCACTTTTAAAGAAGGCTTACACAGACTTTAGGCCTTACTACGATTACGGTGGTCCACCCGCCGTATCAAGAGTGCAGTGGTTGGACCACCAGCAGCCTGCTACAATACTACCAGTACCACCAGGATCCTGGATCCCGCGGTGCTGGTAGTGTAGGAAATTAAGAGGAATGGAGGGGCTGCCAAAATTAAACTTTACAGAAACACACAGTCACTGGATGATGTCATCAGTAATGTCATCAGTGATGTCATTTGAGATGTCATCAGTGATGTCATCAGTGATGTCACTGACCATGTCATGAATGATATAATATGTGATGTCATTAGCAGTGCATTGATATATATATAACTCACGCCCCCGCGAGTTATAGTTAGCTGAACTAACTATAACACCAGAATTTCTATGGTTTTGTACGAGTGAAATGTCCAACTAACTATAACGTTCCTGTACCAATGGTTTTTTCAGTTAATTTCTATGGAGTTTTAAATGCTAATTTCTAACTATAACGTGCCTGAAACATATGGTTTTTTCTGTGAATTTCTATGTTTTTTTAAATGCTAATTTCTAACTATAACGTGCCTGAAACCTATGGTTTTTCCAGTGAATTTCAAAGGTTTTTTAAATGAAAATCTGTAACTCTAATGTACCTCAATCCTATGTTATTTTATTTTCTCTCTCTCTCTCTCTCTCTCTCTCTCTATATATATATATATATATATATATATATATACATATATATAATATATATATATACATATATAGAGACACGTATATATTTCTATTTTAAAAAATTGTGAATAATTTTTAGTAAGGAAAACTATAGTCATTCTTTTAAAAAAAAATATTATACAGAAGTTGCGCACCCTACACGATAGCTGCGTGCATTCCGGTAGCCATTCTGAAAAGTCACGCTGGGGTTGCTTATGCGGCATAATTTGTAAAGTATGAAATATCTGTATATCAATTATAAATAAAAGTTTTCCTTTAAGTGTTTATCAAAATGTATTAATAAAAGTATTTTTAAAGTATTATTTTCAATATAATTTTGACTAAAAATTATTTGATTATTATTGGATTTGGAGGTTATGAGGGATGGCCATTTTGCTCGATCTGTTTTGCAAGATTTTTGGTCTAGTCAGGTGGACACCCTCCTCCTGGTGAGGTACGGCTTGAGGATTCTATTCAAAAGGTGAGGAATAAACAGGCAGAAGTATCCATCAGAAGAGCAAGTTACGTACCTTCGGTAACGCTTTTTCTGGTGGATACAGTATCTGCCTGTGGATTCCTCACTGTCCCGCCCACCTCCCCGTTGTCCACCTGTTTCTAACAAAAAGATGATTTTACTGTTTGGCATGAATGTTTTTAGTATGTCTTAATCATGGCACGGAAAAAATGGGTGGAACTGACGTTAGCACGCCGACGAGGTCCTCTTATGGCTCCTATGATGTCATACGGTGTAGCGAGCGGAGCTGTGCTATTATGACATCGTTGTCGACGTGGGAGAGCTAGGAAAGAATTTCCACGGAATGCTGGTGCAGGGGATATTAACCTAAGTGTTCAGGCTAGGCCTTTGGGAGCAACTGTTTATGATACCACTCCAGAAACCAAAACCAGTGACCCGAGGGCAGAGGACCTGCAGATGGCACACGAGGTGGGGAGCCCAGTCGTATGCACTGGCGAGGCAGCGAAGTGACAAGCACCACTACCCACAGAAAAGGTAACAAGGGCACTGAATAACACAGGATCTTCTCTTTGTATCTGGCAGGAACAACAAGGTTAAAATGCCTTAGTTCCAAAATGTAGAATTAGTGCTACAACGGTCTTCAAGAGGACCTGCGATGGATGCCGCTTCTACCTTCCGTACACTGGAGGTGGCACATTGGTCATGCGGTACGGTCATATTGCAGTGGGACGCACACTCGTTGACCTCTCATGGCACTGCTCCACACTTCGGGGACAATGCTTTCCATTAGCTGTGTTTTCTGATGATGTGTCGTGCCGGCCCGTCCAACAGCAGAATCCCTTTAGATCCAAACAGACTCTTCCTCTCTCTCACTAGAAGTGAAACCAGGCCACTTCACAATACAACAGCCGGGAATGCACTTTTCGGTAAAAAAAAAAACACATTCTTTCCTCCTAATTTATCAAAAAAACGAATCACTGAAGAACAGGGGCCAGCTTCGATCGGTAAACAGCCGTTACAACAAATTTTTTACTTCGCGATACCAGTACAATGCATGCATTACCACGCATGCATTGTACATCACAAAGTCATTACTACGCATTTTTTTAGAACACATGGTCATTTATTACGCATGCTTTTACAACAAATTTTGTTGTAAAGGTATGTATGGTACATGACCATGAGTTCTAAAAAAATGTAGACGATCCACGTCGTTGTAAGGAAACAGAGGCTGTTCCATTACCTCACAACGACGTGCACCGTCCCTCAGAGACGACATGAAGCAGGAACCATGAGGAGAGAGGAACCACGAGGAGTGAGAGGCAAGGGGGATTGGGCATGAGGTGGTGGTTACATTTCTAGGGTTTAGGGTAGTGCAGTGGTGTTTGAGTAGTGTGGGCCAAACTAGACACCGAAAAATGGAAGCAGGTCTTGGAATTTTCCAAGCCAAACCATGAAACTGACCCCGTAATAGCGGATGCGGAGTTTTCTTCCTGTATCGAGAACTCTCTCAACACGATCCTCCTAAAAAAACCGCACCTTAAATCCCGCAAAAAAAATTCCTCTCCATGGTTTACCCAGGAGACTCGCCTTCTGAAAAAGCTCTGTAAAAGGGCGGAAAGAGTGTGGCGGAAAGATTTCGACCCTAATAGCAAGAGGGACTACAGACTGGCCATTCTTAATTACAAAAAAGCCCTGAAAAATGCCCAAATAGCCTTTTTCCAGGAGAAAATTAGTGCTGCAACTTGCTCGTCGAGGTAGACTTTCCGAATTGTAAAACAACTTTTAAAAACACCAGAGCCCATATGCTTGACTGACCTCTCGGACAACCATTGTAATGAGCTGGCCACTTATTTTGATCAAAAGATTCAAAATATTCTTCAACAACTTCCCCCGCTCACCCCTACGGACCCCTCATCTATGCCCCTAATGCAAGTCCAGAACCTGAATACGGGACTTGACACATTCACGCCCATCAGTAAGGACACCTTATCCCCCATCCTTCAATCACTTAAAAGTGGTTCACCGTCTGACCCCGCCCCAGTCAAAATCTTAAAGCAGGTAGCATCCACCATTCTTGCGCCAATGGTAAACTTAATTAATGCCTCTCTAGCAGATGGAATAGTGCCCCCTAGCTGGAAGAAGGCGAAGGTTAGGGCCCTACTTAAAAAACCCAATCTAGACCCCCTCAATCTATCCAATTTTAGGCCTATTTCTCTCCTTCCGTGTATCAGCAAGATGACAGAAAAATTAATCAATGCCCAGATGTCTAATTATCTGGAATCGAACGAACTACTCAAACCTTCACAGACAGGCTTTCGCCCTGGCCAGGGTACTGAAACAGCGATGGTTACGGTGGTCGAAGAGGCCAGGAAGATCATGGATGCAGGAGGATCAGTGGCAGTGATCCTCCTGGACCTACGCGCGGCCTTCGACACGGTCAACCACCAGATCCTGGACCAGCGGCTTAGAAATCTTGGGATCACAGGTGTCGCCCTGTCCTGGTTGAAATCCTTTCTTCATTGATGCTCATTCCAAGTGATAGAGGGTAGTTACATCTCCAAAGAGACCCCTATACGTTGTGGAGTGTCTCAGGGCTTGTCCTTGAGCCCCACGCTCTTCAACGTTTATATGTCCCCTCTGGAAAGGATTGTCACACCATATGGTATCAAACTTCTGACGTATAGGATAGGATGGTCATTTATAGAGCGCATACGTATGCCGGAGCGTCTTGGCGCTGGTAGAGAGAGAGAGAGAAAGGATGTCTTCATCCGCGAGTCTCATCAAAAAGCCATGTTTTTAACTGTTTCCTGAAGGCCAAATGATTGCCTAATGATTTCATAGAATGAGGAAGCCTGTTCCAAAGACTAGCAGCCCGGAAAGAGAAGGCTCTGCCACCCCATCTGACTTTACGTATCCGATTTATCTTGATGAGGCTTTGTGTGGTAGACCTTAAAACCCGGCTGGGCACATACGGAACGAAAAGCTTCTGAACGTCCTTGGCTCCTCCTCCAAATATAGCCTTGTGCACTAAACATATTGCCTTAAATTCTATGCGCTGCTGGATCCAGTGCAGCCAGTGTAATGTTTTGATGCCGCCAGAGATAGAATGGTCTCTGGGTACAGCAATCAGGAGTCTAGCAGCAGCATTTTGCAGAGTCTGCAACCTCTTCATCTGGGTCTTATCTATGCCTAGCAGCAAGGTGTTGCAGTAGTCAAGTCTCGATAGTACAAGAGCCACCACCACCATCTTGCGAAGGTCAAATTCGATGAGAGGAAGAGTCTTCCGCAACGTCCTTATTAAAAAGGAACATGCTGAAGCAAGATTGCTGACATGTGCTGAGAAATTGAGTTGATTGTCAAAGAGCATACCCAGATTCCTGACTTTATAGACGGGACTAGGACATTCCCCCGCCTCCACCGGCCACCAAGATCCATTCCACACCGGGCTGCCCTGGCCAAACTCAATGATCTCGGTCTTCTGTGTATGAATTTTCAGGAAACTCTCCCGCATCCAGCTCATAATCTCAGACAGGCAGCTATGGAATTTAAGAGCCACCTGTTCAGAATGATCCATGGTCGAGACTATGAGCTGGGAATAGTCAGCATAGGAGATAATGGTAAAACCATATTTCCCGATGAGCTTGGCCAAGGGGGCTACGTAGATGTTGAAAAGTGTTGGTGATAAGGCAGAACCCTGCGGTACCCCACAGGGTAGCTGGAAAGTGTTAGACTGTAGACCATCCCATAGCAGACTCTGTTCCCTACCTTCGAGAAAAGAAGAGAGGAGCGACAGAGCTGTTCCCTGCACACCTATGTTCTGAAGTCTGCGCTTCAACACCGTGTGGTTAACAGTGTCGAACGCCGCAGACAGATCTAACATCACCAGCACTGCCCTACCTCCCCCATCCACGACGCTACGAATTTTCTCCGCTGCCACCAGGAGTGCTGACTCCGTGGAATGCTGAGCGCGAAAACCGTGCTGAGAAGGGTCGAGCAGCTCATGGGAAACCAGATATTCTGTTAAGGCCCGTGTTAGACCCGGCCATCGTAACATAGTCAGACCTGACCCCTGCACCTCACACCAGCCCCAGCCCCTGGCCTGGCCGATACTTCCCACCAGAACACACACACCCGACCTGGACTTCCCCCGTCCGTAGGCCTTCCTCCTTCGGCCACCCCGGGCCCGCGTGCCCACTTCATGCACCAAGATGGCCGCCCGGCCCCAGCGCGACCCTAGCCTACAAGCGCCACTCCGGCTGGAGGACATCGCGCTCCCCTTGGGATGAGAAAGGGAGGAGCAGTTTCCATCACACCTCTGCGCTTCCCTGGGAAGGTGGGTTTCGATCGACCCGCCGGCCTCCCCGAGGGCTGGCGCCACGCCTGCTGGGTGTCGGGGGCTCCTCCCGACCCGGCCCTGAAAGGATCAAAGGACAATGTCAGGAAACCCCCAACAAGCGACCCCCAGGTGACAAGACCCCTGCATGCACAGACTCCGGACATCAAAGAGGAGTCGCCCTATAACAAGGGGTGCCCTGGGACTGTCCGACAGATTCGCCTTGGAAACACCTGAGCCCTGCTGAGTGACTCGCGGCTCCCTGAAGATCGTAAGACCTCCGAACTTGTGCTTGAGCCCTGCTGAGTGACTCGCGGCTCCCTGAAGATCGTAAGACCTCCGAACTTGTGCTTGAGCCCTGCTGAGTGACTCGCGGCTCCCGGAAGATCGTAAGACCTCCGAACTTGTGCTTGAGCCCTGCTGAGTGACTCGCGGCTCCCTGAAGATCGTAAGACCTCCGAACTTGTGCTTGAGCCCTGCTGAGTGACTCGCGGCTCTCTGAAGATCGTAAGACCTCCGAACTTGTACTCGAGCCTGCTGAGTATCTCGCAGCGCCCCCGGACTCCCTCGGTCCCGCCGGACCCCACGACGACAAGCGTATCCCCCAGCTCGAGGATTGTGAGCTGTGCGCCGGATACACTCCTGCATTTGATCCATTCCCCCAAAGACTGTCCCGCTACCCCCTAACCCCCCTCCAGGACTTTGTGAGCCCGCGCTCTACTTGTATATATATTGCCTTGCTGATCATAAAGATCTGACCACTCCGATCTGATAAAGATTTACTCTTAAGAACTCTCGGTGTGGTGTCTCTTTGTCGTGTGGTGCCGAGTGTACGATCCTAGATACGAAATTCCTCCCCTGAGGAGTCTCCCGCCAGTGCCCGGCTACGATACCTCAAGGGTTGGTCTCAGGACAGTCAGGGGCCCCTCCGGGCCCCTCTGAGGTCGCCTTCTAACATTGGTGGCAAGCGACGGGATTCGGGCCCATAATCTAGAGATCGTACCGTGAGCGGCTGACGCACTACCGACAAAGATGGCAGAAGGAAACGCCGTGGTTCTCGTAGAAGACGACGCCAGTACCGTGTTCCAGGTGGAACAGCTGGAAGAGTACACTCACAGGGAACTAAAACAATTCTGTAAGGAACTCAGAATCGCAACCACTGGTCTCAACACCAAAGAAGATATGCAAAAGGCACTGAAAGCTTGGGTGGATTCGGGAGCCCCCCGCCCAGAAGGAGCGGTGGAGCCCCACGACGAAGCAGGACCCCCCCCAAGGAGAACGCAGCAGCAACCAGGTGCGAGGCTTCGTACCAGACGGGGGCCTATCCCCGGAGGAACTCGCAGACAGAGAAAAAAGTCGCCATCACGAGCTCGAACTAGCCAAACTCAAAATTGAGGGCGAGTTGAAATTAGCCGAAAAAAAGCTAGCAGTAGAACAGTTGCGAGTGAAAGGAGAATTGGAAGAGAAGAAACTCCAACGAGAACACAAGGGAAGGAGACTTCAACTAGACAATGAACGCAGTTTGAAGGAAGTAGAACTGAAAGCAAGAAGCGAAGAAGCGCGGCCCCCGGGGAACCGAGAGGCGGCCGCCCCGACGGAACAGAAGGTCCACATCCCCAAGGATGTGGTCAAGGAATATTACAAGAATGATGACATTCAGCAGTGGTTTCGGGCCTACGAGGTCGCCATGACCTCCCATCGGGTCCCGCAGAAGGATTGGGGGGCTGGGTTATGGGGACGGTTCCTGAGCGAAGGAAGAGACACCCTGCTCGACCTACCCACCTCCATGCAGACCTCATATGAACACATGAAAGCGGCCCTCCTCACAAGGTACGGCCTCACCCCGGAGATGTACCGCCAGCGGTTCCGGGACTGCCGGAAGATCCCGGGTACCACCTGGGTGGAATATGTGAATTTCTTCAGCCGTGCCTTCGATGGGTGGATCAAGGGCAGCAAGGTAACCACCCTGGAAGAACTAACTGACCTTATGTTATAGGAACACCTGGCTGCCAACTGCTTTGTGGAACTACGCCAGCATCTGCTCGACAGCAAGCTCACGGACCAGAGAAAGCTGGCTGTCGAGGCGGATCGCTGGACCAACACCCGGGTCTCCCGGGGCCCTGTAGGAGAGTACCCCCGAGCCAGTCAGGGACCACCCCGCCAGAGAGGGGGGGAAACCAGGGAGGGCAGAGAGAGCCCCAGACCAGTCCCCCGAAGTCCCAACCTCCGCCTTTCCCGGCACCCCCTCCAGCTGTATCCGGCCCCCCCCTGAGACGGGGGCACTGGGTAACCATCACTTGTTTCCGTTGCCAGAAGCCCGGGCATTACGCCAACGACCCTGAATGCCCCATGGCCCCACGCACCAACCAGGCAGCACCCCCCACTAGACAGATAGCCAATGTAGCCCTGGGGGAGGAGGTTGAGGAGGCCGAGGAGTGGGAACCCGCCGCTATGGCCCTAGTGTCCCTAGGAGATAGAGAGATGGTCCCTGGGAGCCTCCTGCCCTCTAAAACAAAGAAATATGG
This sequence comes from Triturus cristatus, assembly GCF_964204655.1. Classification (NCBI taxonomy): domain Eukaryota; kingdom Metazoa; phylum Chordata; class Amphibia; order Caudata; family Salamandridae; genus Triturus; species Triturus cristatus. The sequence continues at coordinate 566,386,459 of NC_140582.1, read as the reverse complement.
GCAGCTCGTCACGATCAATGGCCACCAAGTAGAAGCCCTCCGTGACACCGGGGCCAGCATCACCGGTGTCCTCAGCCATTTAGTCCACGAGGACCAGGTCCTCCCCAACGTATTTTGCCCTGTCATTTCAGCCGACAACACAGAAAGCCTATGTAAGGTAGCCCTGGTGCCTTTCGAGTGGGGAGGGGTGGTCGGTAAACTGAAGGTCGCAGTGAGAACATCCCAGCCCGTCGACTGTCTCCTGGGGAATGACCTGGAAAGTTCCCCCTGGGGGCAAGTTGAGCGCAAGACCCACCTAGGCCTCCCTGAGTGGGTGTGCGCCACCACTCGATCCATGGCGACTCGACTGACCCCCCTGAGGGACGTCGACGCCGCCCCGACCCCTGAAGATGGGATGGTCCCGGCCGAGGGCCCCCACATCCCCCCACCAGAAGAGTCGCTCGCCAGTGACGAACCGCCGCCTTCCGACTCCACCCCAGACACCGAGTTAGGCGATCTGCCCGAATTAGCACAGTGGCACCACGAAGGGGGCCCCTCCCGAGAGGAGTTCTGCCGAGAGCAGGCTACCTGTCCCTCCCTGGTCGGGCCCCGGCAACAGGCAGAGGCCCAGGCCGCAGGCGACCAGACGGGGACGCACCGGGTCTATTGGGAGAATGACCTTCTGTACAGCGAACAGAAGTCGGTGGAGCTAGGGTCCGGCCGAGTGCTGGTGGTACCACGACGCTTCCGAGACCTCCTCCTGGGCTTGGCCCACGACGTCCCCCTCGCAGGCCACTTGGGTCAGGACAAAACATACAGTCGCCTCGTGACTCACTTCTACTGGCCCAGAATGAAAGCGGATGTAGAAGCCCACTGCAAGTCCTGTCCCACGTGCCAGGCCAGTGGGAAGAGTGGAGGGAAGCGCAAGGCTCCCCTCCAGCCCTTCCCTGTCGTCAGTACCCCCTTTGAGCGGGTCGGGATCGACATTGTAGGACCTCTGGACCCCCCAACTTCCCAGGGGCACCGGTTCATCCTCGTCCTGGTGGACCATGCCACTCGTTACCCTGAGGCCATCCCCCTGCGCACCGTCACGGCCCCCGTGGTGGGCCGGGCGCTGATGGGGATCTTCTCCCGCATGGGTTTTCCCCGCGAGGTCGTGAGCGATCGCGGTACCAACTTTATCTCCCGATACATGAGGTCCTTATGGCAACAGTGCGGGGTGTCCTACAAGTTCACCACCCCGTACCACCCCCAAGGAAACGGTCTGGTAGAGCGGTTTAACCGGACTCTGAAGGGGATGATCGCGGGCCTGGAAGAGCCCCTCCGGCGTAAGTGGGACCTCCTGCTCCCCTGCCTCCTATTCGCATACCGAGAAGTTCCCCAGAAATCCTTGGGTTTCAGCCCCTTCGAGCTACTCTACGGGCACCCCGTCAGGGGGCCCCTCAGCCTGGTCAAAGAAGAGTGGGAGGCGGCGCCCCGAGGCACCCCCCGAGACATGTTCCGTTACGTCCTGACCCTCCGCAATCAGACTAGGAGTTTCCGGTAAATGGCAGAGGCCAATCTGGAGGCGAGTCAGGAGGAGATGAAGCGCTGGTACGACCAGAATGCCGCGCTAGTCGAGTTTCAGCCGGGCCAGCTGGTGTGGGTCATGGCCCCCGTGAAACCCTGCGCTCTCCAGGATAAATGGACCGGGCCCTTCAAAGTAGTTGAGCGAAAGAGCCCGGTCACGTACTTGGTAGACGTCCAGTCACCCCGGGACCCCCTCCGGGTCCTCCACGTGAACCGCCTCAAGCCCCACTTTGTGCGGACCGAGCTGAGCCTCCTACTGGCCACTGACGACGGGTCCGAAGAAGAGTCGGATCCTCTCCCTGATCTTCTATGCACCAAGGAGAAGGACGACTCTGTAGAAGGAGTGAACCTCTCCCCGTCTCTCACTCCCCAGCAGCGTGAGGATTGCCGCCAGCTCCTAGGGCAGTTTCCGGACCTTTTCTCCCTGGTCCCCAAGGTCACCGACTGGTGTGTCCATGATGTGGATACCGGGGACAGCCCACCAGTGAGACACCGAGCCTACCGAGTCCCCAATCGGGTCCGGTCCTGTATCCAAGCTGAAATCTCGAAAATGTTGACCCTAGGCGTGATCGAACCCTCAGACAGCCCCTGGGCCAGCCCCGTGGTCCTGGTCCCAAAAGCAGCCGCCCCCGGGGTCGCCCCGGAACTCCGCTTTTGCGTGGACTACTGGGGGCTCAATGAGGTCACCCGAGCCGATGCCCACCCCATTCCCCGAGCCGACGAGCTCATTGACCAGCTCGGGGCTGCCCGGTTCCTCAGCTCCTTCGATCTCACCTGCGGCTACTGGCAAATTGCGCTCACAGAAGGAGCCAAGGAGCGGTCCGCCTTCTCCACCCCGGATGGGCACTATCGCTTTCGCGTAATGCCCTTCGGGATGAAAAATGCCCCGGCCACCTTCCAGCGACTGGTAAATAGAGTCCTGGCCGCGATGGAAAAATTCAGCGCTGCATATCTCGACGATATCGCAGTTTTTAGTTCCGAATGGAGCGAGCACCTCCAACTCCTCCGGAGGGTGCTAACCGCCCTACGCCAGGCGGGCCTCACCGTGAAAGCCAGCAAATGCCAGATTGGGCAAGGTTCGGTAACCTACCTGGGGCACCAGGTCGGGAGCGGGCAGGTCGCCCCTCTACAGCCCAAAATCGACGCCATCCTAGCCTGGGAACCTCCCACTACCCAAACAGAGGTCCGAGCCTTTCTGGGCCTCACGGGCTACTATCGGAGATTCATCCGGAATTACGGCAGCCTGGTCGGTCCCCTCACGGGGCTCACGTCCAAGAAGCAGCCCAAAAAGGTACAGTGGTTCCCTGCCTGCCAAGAGGCGTTCAATGCCCTGAAAACGGCCATGTGTACGGCCCCCGTCCTCCAGGCCCCCGACTACTCCAAAGAGTTTGTGGTACAAACTGATGCCTCCGAGCATGGCATCGGGGCCGTCCTCTCCCAAGTAAATGACCAGGGTCTGGACCAGCCCGTGGCCTTCCTCAGCCGACGGCTGTTGCCCCGGGAACAGAGATGGAGTACCATCGAGCGCGAGGCGTTCGCAGTAGTCTGGGCCCTCAAGAAACTTCGCCCTTACCTGTTCGGCACCCATTTCAGGGTCCAGACCGACCATCGCCCCTTGCGATGGCTCATGCAGATGCGAGGAGAAAACCCCAAGCTCCTGCGGTGGTCAATCTCCCTCCAGGGGATGGATTTCACCGTGGAACATCGCCCTGGTACGGACCACGCCAACGCCGATGGCCTCTCCCGATTCTTCCGCCTCAGCGAAGAGAACCCCCAAGAAGATGGGTAGTTCTCTCCGGCTTTCAGCTGGGGGGGACGCGTGTTAGACCCGGCCATCGTAACATAGTCAGACCTGACCCCTGCACCTCACACCAGCCCCAGCCCCTGGCCTGGCCGATCCTTCCCACCAGAACACACACACCCGACCCGGACTTCCCCCGTCCGTAGGCCTTCCTCCTTCGGCCACCCCGGGCCCGCGTGCCCACTTCATGCACCAAGATGGCCGCCCGGTCCCAGCGCGACCCTAGCCTACAGGCGCCACTCCGGCTGGAGGACATCGCGCTCCCCTTGGGATGAGAAAGGGAGGAGCAGTTTCCATCACACCTCTGCGCTTCCCTGGGAAGGTGGGTTTCAATCGACCCGCCGGCCTCCCCGAGGGCTGGCGCCACGCCTGCTGGGTGTCGGGGGCTCCTCCCGACCCGGCCCTGAAAGGATCAAAGGACAATGTCAGGAAACCCCCAACAAGCGACCCCCAGGTGACAAGACCCCTGCCTGCACAGACTCCGGACATCAAAGAGGAGTCGCCCTATAACAAGGGGTGCCCTGGGACTGTCCGACAGATTCGCCTTGGAAACACCTGAGCCCTGCTGAGTGACTCGCGGCTCCCTGAAGATCGTAAGACCTCCGAACTTGTGCTTGAGCCCTGCTGAGTGACTCGCGGCTCCCTGAAGATCGTAAGACCTCCGAACTTGTGCTTGAGCCCTGCTGAGTGACTCGCGGCTCCCGGAAGATCGTAAGACCTCCGAACTTGTGCTTGAGCCCTGCTGAGTGACTCGCGGCTCCCTGAAGATCGTAAGACCTCCAAACTTGTGCTTGAGCCCTGCTGAGTGACTCGCGGCTCTCTGAAGATCGTAAGACCTCCGAACTTGTACTCGAGCCTGCTGAGTATCTCGCAGCGCCCCCGGACTCCCTCGGTCCCGCCGGACCCCACGACGACAAGCGTATCCCCCAGCTCAAGGATTGTGAGCTGTGCGCCGGATACACTCCTGCATTTGATCCATTCCCCCAAAGACTGTCCCGCTACCCCCTAACCCCCCTCCAGGACTTTGTGAGCCCGCGCTCTACTTGTATATATATTGCCTTGCTGATCATAAAGATCTGACCACTCCGATCTGATAAAGATTTACTCTTAAGAACTCTCGGGGTGGTGTCTCTTTGTCGTGTGGTGCCGAGTGTACGATCCTAGATACGAAATTCCTCCCCTGAGGAGTCTCCCGCCAGTGCCCGGCTACGATACCTCGAGGGTTGGTCTCAGGACAGTCAGGGCCCCCTTCGGGCCCCTCTGAGGTCGCCTTCTAACAGCCCGATTTAACTCCCTCTCCATGACCTTAGCCGCCAAAGGGAGTGCAGCAATCGGACGGTAGTTCTTCAAGATGTGCGGATCCAAAGTTGTTTTTTTTAACAAAGGTCTTCCAACTTGAAGGATAACTACCAGACGCGATTACTTGATTTATCAGCGGGGACAGCTCTCCAGCGATAACCTCAGCCGCACGATGAAATACTGCTGGGGGGCACGGGTCGAGAGGTGATCCTGATTTCGTTATGGTAATCAACCTACACGTTTCCTCCACAGAAATGGGAGCAAAATTGCTAAAGCCCGTGTCGTCCTTGAGATTAGCTGCCTGCTGCTGGTCGCCACAGTCCACATTGGTAGAAGAGCTCATAAAATCGCTATGGATGATCTGAACTTTCTCCTGAAAGTACAGAGCTAATTTTTGGCATGTTGCTAGGTCAGGCCGATATGTGCTGTCTTGAGGAGGCTTAGAAAGAGCCGATATGGTCTTAAAAAGCTCCTTTGCTGAATTACCGGCTTCACTGATCTTGGTGACAAGAAAAGCACTTTTAGCTGCAATTATTGCTGCCCTATAGGCTGTGAGAGCGCAATTATACTGTTCTTTGCCCTCCACATAGTCCCTTCTCCACCTGCGCTCTGCCCTTCTGCAAATGCTCTTCTGGGCCTTAAGCTCCTTGTTATACCATGGCGCAGATGGTTGAGTTCTTCTGGAACCCAGCAGCTTCTCAGGTGCTACTTTGTCTACCGCCGCCGCCAGCCAACCCTTGAAGAGCAGAGCAGCCTCCGAAGAGTCTGAGCTATGAGTAAGACGCAAACCTCCCAGAGCAGAGCAGAGATTGTCAGTGGTCACCTGAGACCATGGTCTAATCTTCTGCTTACCTGGCCTAGGGCCCTGGGCGCACACTGGTGCTCCGGTTGCAATGTTGAATAAAACAGCCCTATGGTCAGATCAGGGGAGAATCATAGTATTCACTATTTCCAGATTCATATTGTTAGTGAAGATACCATCTAAGGTATGGCCCAAACTATGCGTCGGGCCCTTGACTACCTGATTAAAATCTAATGCTGCTAGATTTTCAATTAGCACGGCCACATCTGGCTGATCCGTAAGCTCTAGATGATAGTTAAAGTCACCTAGAATCATAAACGGATGGTAGTCTATCCGAGATTCTGAGAGTTGCATGAGCTTTTCTGGAAAAATAGTCTTGGGCCCAGGTGTACGATAGACTAATACTCCTTGACACTTATAAGAGTTGCCAACATAGATAGTGAAGAAGAAAGCTTCTGCGGGAAGATCTAGGTGTGTCTCCGTATGAATTTTTAGATGTGTTGCATATGCAATAGCTATCCCTCCCCCTCTTTTGCCTATTCTATCCTGGGAGGTAACCACATATCCTGTAGGCAAGGCAGAGTTCCAGTCTGGACCTGATGAACTATCCGTCCAGGTTTCGGTTAAAAAGAGTATGTCAGGCGCACTGCGTTCGATCAAGTCATAGATTTGATAGCTGTGTTTATGCAGAGAGCGTACGGTTACCAAGATGCAGCTAAGTGTTTGCGATGTTCTAGCTCTTGTTGTAATGTGCTCGTCCTCTGGGGGCTTACTCACTGCCACTGCTATGTGCTGGCTGTTCCTCGCACACTTCATTCCCACCCCTATATGCTGCCCCTCCTTCTGGAAGTCACATCTAGTGCAGGGTCCAGGCTCTAAGGATTCCCCACATGGGTCCCAATCATGGGACCTACATGGTACAGTATCCAGCACCAACAGCTCGCCTCTACTGTAAAGGTGAATATGAGCGGGGGCAGGGGTTTCAGCGCTGGGTGCTGAGCGGGCGCGGACGGGCGCAGACGGGCTTGCCTTTGGCGCGCCACCTGTGCGTCCGCTGCGCGCGCCCGCTGCGCGGTCGTCTCAGCGCCACTTTTAAATTCATTGGCCCCGCCCACCCTAACTAACGCGTCAAGCCCAGGTGCGATGCGGACCCGCCTAGCCGGGTCCGCTTGGGTCGAGCGTCAAGATAGCAGAAGGAACAATCGGCGGCCACAATACAGTCAGTGAGTGGTATACAGTGTGCAAAGTTATGCTGTGTGCAAAAATGTGTTCGGCGGCAGTTCACCACCTATAATTCTGCTGTTAGGAACAACACAAGCGCGCTTATAGGAAAAGTGCAGTCACTGATTAAAAATCCAACTGTGATTCCCGTATTTAAAAACAATACAAAAACGATTTAAAAAAGCATGCAGTCGCAATTTAAAAGTCGCCGCTATAAAAACAACACTGCGGATGACACCCAGCTGGTTGTCTCTCTTAGTCAGCATGAAAATCCTACCATCGACCTTTATTCCTGCTTGAGAGACATAGCCAGCTGGATGGACAGATCTCACTTGAAACTTAATAGTGACAAGACTGAGATTCTGGTGATGGGGAATCAGTCCCACTTTCGTCCGGACTTCCTCTGGCCCCCATGCATGGGCAGGCCTCCAACCCCCAAATCCGAGATTAAAAGCCTCGGACTATGGCTGGACCAAAATCTCACCATGCATACCCAAGCAAGGAAAACTGCCGGAGTCTGTTATGGTCTCTTGCGCTCCGCCCGGAAGATTCTACCATTGCTCCCTTTCCAATCGAGGAAACTCCTGATCCAAGGCCTCATTCTGTCAAGGTTGGATTACGGAAACGCACTGTACCTTGGCGCACCGCGGAAAGTAACAACTAAACTCCAGGTAGTGCAGAATACGGCCGCACGGATTCTTACCAACACCAAGAGTCGTTGCTCGGCCAAGCCGGCCATTAGAGCACTACACTGGCTGCCCGTCTGTCTAACACACAAAATTCTCAACGAGAAAGCCCCCCCTATCCTCAAAGATCTGGTGACTCCTTACATCACCTCCAGATCCCTCCGATCTTCTAACGCCCACCTAACTCTGCCACCTAAGATCAAGAGAGCACGATCGGGAGGTCGTCGCTTCTCTTACAACGCCTCCAAACAGTGGAACTCCCTCCCCCCTGATCTCCGTGCACAACCTAATCTTCTAACATTCCGAAAATTTCTGAAGACCTGGCTGTTCCCGTAAGCTTCCCCTCTTGATTCTGCCTGTACTTCTGTTCAGCGCTGGGACGCTTACGGGCAGCTGTGCGCTCTAGAAATCTTCTAACATAACATAACATAGGGGGTCGTGCTGAGGGTAGTGTTTTAGGGTTTAGGGTAGTGCAGTGGTGTTTGTGTAGTGTAGGGGGTCGTGCTGGGGCTGCTGTTTTAGGGTTTAGGGCAGAGCAGTAGTGTTCAGGCAGTGTAGGGGGTCGTGCAGGGGGTGGTGTTTCAGGGTTTAGGGCAGTGGTTTTTGGGCAGTGTAGGGGGTCTTGCTGGGGGTGGTGTTTCAGGGTTTAGGGCAGTGCAGTTGTGTTCGAGCAGTGTAGGGGGTCATGCTGGGGGTGGTGGTTCAGGGTTTAGGGCAGTGCAGTGATGTTCGGGCTGTGTGGTGGGTCGTGCTGGGGCTGGTGTTTCAGGGTTTAGGGCAGTGGTGTTCAGGCAGTCTAGGGGGTCGTGCTGGGGCTGATGTTTCAGGGTTTAGGGCAGCGCAGTGGTGTTTGGGCAGTGTAGGGGGTCATGCTGGGGCTGGTATTACAGGGTTTAGGGCAGAGCAGTGGTGTTCGGGCAGTGTAGGGGGTCATGCTGGGGGTGGTGTTTAAGGGTTTAGGGCAGAGCAGTGGTGTTCGTGCAGTGTAGGGGGTCTTGCTGGGTGTCGTGTTTCAGGGTTTAGGGCAGTGCAGTGGTGTTTGGGCAGTGTAGGGGGTCATGCTGCCATTCAGCAGTTTCAGCTGTAACCATGTCTGAAGTTTCCTTTGGAAAATTGATTTTTTGTCCTCTATTTTTTGAATTTCTCAAAAACTACTGAACGGATTTACACCATTTGAAAAAAAGGTCTCATTCTGAACCAAGGGCTACCTTTTTGCCAAATTTGATGTAATTCCGTTCAGCAGTTCGGGCTGTAGTTGTGTCAAAAGTTTCATATGGGAAAGAACATTGAGAAAACGCGTTTTGGGACCCCCCTTTTTTCTCGGCCCCCGCTTGGAGAATACACCCCAAAAATTTCAGCATAGGAGCTGAGCGGAGCGGGACCAACGTTTTGAAAATTTTGTGAAGATTCGTCAACCGGCGCCAAAGTTATTGGGAAAAGAAAAAATGGCTTTTGAATAGAAACAAGGTGCTAACTATAACTATCTACTGGCGACCGCCAGCAGGTAATATATATATATATATATATATATATATATATATATATATATATATATATATATATATATATATATATTCACTGAAAAAACCATAGGTTTCACACATGTTATAGTTAGCGGAAATTTTACTGATAAAAAACCAATGAAATTGCCCCGTTATAGTTAGTGCTGGCAACTATAACTCACGCGACCGCAATCCTCTGCTGATGCTAATACTGTATTTAGACACTTATTTGCCCATGTCTTCTTCCATACATTTTTAGCTATACATATATTACAAATATTTTTTTTTATAAAGACACATATGTCATCAGCAGAAGATTGCGGTCGCGTGAGTTATAGTTGCCAGCACTAACTATAACGGGGCAATTTCATTGGTTTTTTATCAGTAAAATTTCCGCTAACTATAACATGTGTGAAACCTATGGTTTTTTCAGTGAATTTGCAAGGTTTTTTAAATGCTAATTCCTAACTATAACGTGTGTGAAACCTATGGTTTTTTCAGTGAATTTGTACGGTTTTTTAAATGCTAAGTTACTTTACGCCATGCGAGGCGTGCGCGCCCACTTAACGCAGTGCGTTCCGTGCACGGTTTTTATCAACTTTAATAAGCCCTGTACATTTGGTGGCCTTCGGCCACCAAAAGCACAGGGGGTGGGGTCAATGTGGATAGTGTTTTTTTTATTTCGATTTTATAATTTCATGTTGCCAAAATATAGTTTTTTTACTGATGTAATAAGCCCTGTACATTTGGTAGCCTACGGTCACCAAAAGCACAGGGGGTGGGGTAAGTGTGGATAGTGTTTTTTTTATTTCTATTTTTTACCGTACGCTTACGGTAAGCGTACGGTAAGCGTACTCGGCGAAATTGCCAAAAAAAAAATAAAACCGTTTTTGCTCTTGGGGGATGTTTGGGGACTCCCTCAACATGACTATGTGGGAGGGAGTTGTCAAAACAGCCCCGTAACATGTTTTTGGGCATCATGTTTGATAAATAACACTCAGTGCGAGAGACAAAATGGCGGACGCCGCTTCCTGGTTTCGGCCGATTCGAATGTTTACTAAGATCTAAGAGCCAATCAGAATCGCGCTCGCGCACGCCACCGTACGCGTACGGTAAGCGTACCGTAAGCGGGCTCAGATATATATATTGATTTAAAGGCTATTTTCTCAGAATCTACTGAACAGATTTACACCAAACCTACAAAAGGCACTTCCTTGACCTACGGACTACCTCTCTGCCAAATTTCTAGTAATTCTGTTCAGCCGTTCGGGCTGTAGCTCGTTCTAAAGGTCCTATGGAAAAATGCATGGGAAAAACGCGTTTTGGGACCCCCCTTTTATCTCAGCCCCCGCTTGACGAATCCCCCCGAGACTTTCAGGGTAGGAGCGGAGCGTAGCACCCCACCTATTTTGAGAAATTCGCGAGGATTCATCGACCGGCGCCAAAGTTATTCAAAATAGAATGTTGCGGATTTCCTATGGAAAAGGGGTCCTAACTATAACTACCTACTGGCGACCGCCAGTAGGTAATATATATATAGATATATATATATATATATATGTGTATATTACCTACTGGCAGTCGCTAGTAGGTAGTTATAGTTAGGACCTATTTTCCATAGGAAATCCGCAACATTCTATTTGGAATAACATTGGCGGCGATTGACGAATCTTCGCGAAATTTTCCGAACTTTTGGCCAGCTCCAGTCCGCTCCTATCCTGAAAATTTCACGGTGGTTCATCAAGCGGGGGTCGAGAAAAAAAGGGGGTCCCAAAACACATTTTCCCCATGCATTTTTCCATAGGACCTGTTGACGCAGCTACAGCCCAAACTGCTGAATGGAATTACACCAAATTTGGCAAAGATGTAGTCCTCAGTTCAGACTCGTGCCTTTCGCTTAAATGGTGTAAATCCGTTAAGTAGTTCCTGAGAAAATTAGAGTTAAATAGATAGATATATCTGGGCGGAGCCTAACCACACATCTCATCGTGAGATATGATTGGCTGTCAGTACTTCATCCAAGAAGTGTTGGCAGCCCTCTTGGGACTAATATACATGATAGCACCTCATTAAAAAGCATTGCACTTAATAGAAGCTTTAAGACTTTAGTTACATTATAAATCATTTGTTGATGGTACCATACACATTTTAGGAATTGTGGTGTGTTCTAAGGTGATTTTACCATGTGAAAAAGCCTTCTGCTGTGATATCATAAATCATGTTTGAGAGAAAACTATGTTCTCATGCTTTTCCCATAGAGGTTTGGAAGGTGATCTATAAGCTAAACTGAGAGCATATTTTCTGTAAATTTACATTATCTTTCTCAGTCATGTGAGAATGAAGTCTGACATTCTCAGTAAAACATGTACATCCAACAAGGGCAGAGACTGTCAGTTGATTCCTTTGTGTTCTACTGCAGCTTCCCAGAGTGTTTTAAAGAACAACTAGAGCGCTAACAGTCCTACTTATGACAAACGTATTGCACACCTGAAGCCATATTGATTGGAATAAAGTGGTAACTCTTAAAACATTTAATTTAAAAAGGAACAAAATGAGGGAGTTCATTTTGCCATAGAAATTATGATTAGTGCTGCAGAAAGAGAAATTAGGGCACATTTTGAGTGACTTCTCAAATCCTCTTCTATTTCATTAAAAAATTCTGACATGCAGACTGAAACATGCACTTTCAATACCAGCAGCAGACTTCCCTGGTGAGCAGTAGCTTTACTACAGTGATCTAATAAGCAAGTAGAGTGCTAACATTCTGAATTTATGCCAAATGTGTGACACATCTGAATGCCTTCTTGATGGAATCAAAGTAAAAAACTGAAAGTATTTCCTACTGAGGAGACTGCTTTAAATGAGGAAATTAGGAAACTTCATAATGAATAAATCTCTCAAGATGGCCACCTGAGACAAAAGAGCCCAAATGTAGCCCAAATATCACCCAGATGTAGCCCAAGTATAGCCCAATGACAGAATGTCCCAGAGTTTTCTAACGAACAACTAGAGCGCTAACAGTCTTACTTATGACAAAAGAATGGCACACCTGAAGCCATCTTGATTGGAATAAAGTGGTAACACTTAAAACATTTAATTTACAAAGGAACAAAATGAGGGGGTTCATTTTGCCATAGAAATTATGATTAGGGCTGCAGAAAGAAAAATTAGGGCACATTTTGACTTCTCAAATCCTCTTCTATTTCCTAAAAAAATTCTGACATGCAGACTGAAACATGCACTTTGAATACCAGCAGCAGACTTCCCTGATGAGCAGTAGCTTTACTACACTGATCTAATGAGCAACTAGAGTGCTAAGATTCAGAATTTATGGCAAATGTGTGACACATCTAAATGCCTTCTTGATGGAACCAAAGTAAAACACTGAAAGTATTTCCTACTGAGGAGACTGCAGTAAATGAGGAAATTAGGAAACTTCATAACGAATAAATCTCTCAAGATGGTCACCAGAGACAAAAGAGCCCAAATGTAGCCCAAATATCACCCAGATGTAGCCCAAGTATAGCCCAATGACAGAATGTCCCAGAGTGTTCTAACGAACAACTAGAGCGCTAACAGTCTTACTTATGACAAAAGTATGTCACACCTGAAGCCATCTTGATTGGAATAAAGTGGTAACACTTAAAACATTTAATTTACAAAGGAACAAAATTAGGGGGTTCATTTTGCCATAGAAATTATGATTAGTGCTGCAGAAAGAAAAATTAGGGCACATTTGACTTCTCAAATCCTCTTCTATTTCATAAAAAAATACTGACATGCAGACTGAAACATGCACTTTGAATACCAGCAGCAGACTTCCCTGGTGAGCAGTAGCTTTACTACAGTGATCTAATGAGCAACTAGAGTGCTAACATTCAGAATTTATGGCAAATGTGTGACACATCTAAATGCCTTTTTGATGGAACCAAAATAAAAAACTTAAAGTATTTCCTACTGAGGAGACTGCAGTAAATTAGGAAATTAGGAAATTTAATAACAAATAAATCTCCCAAGATGGCCACCAGAGACAAAAGAGCCCAAATGTATCTCAAATATCACCCAGATCTAGCCCAAGTATAGCCCAATGACAGAATGTCCCAGAGTGTTCTTAAGAACAACTAGAGCGCTTACTGTCTTACTGATGACAAAAGTTGGCACACCTGAAGCCATCTTGATTGGAATAAACTGGTAACACTTAAAACATTTAATTTAAAAAGGAACACAATGAGGGGGTTCATTTTGCCATAGAAATTATGATTAGTGCTGAAGAAAGAAAAATTAGGGCACATTTTGAGTGACTTCTCAAATCCTCTTCTATTTCATTTAAAAATTCTGATTTACAGACTGAAACATGCACTTTTAATACCAGCAGCAGACTTCTGTGGTGAGCAGTAGCTTTACTACAGTGATCTAATGAGCAAATAGAGTGCTAACATTCAAAATTTATGGCAAATGTGTGACATATCTGAATACCTTCTTGATGGAATCAAAGTAAAAAACTGAAAGCATTTCCTACTGAGGAGACTGCAGTAAATGAGGAAATTAGGAAACTTCATAACAAATAAATCTCCCAAGATGGCCACCAGAGACAAAAGAGCCCAAATGCAGCTCAAATATCACCCAGATGTAGCCCACGTGCAGCCCAATGACAGAAGTGTGCAAGTGTATTTGCAGTTTTATATAGTGCAGACTTGTCAGGTATTGGAATTAGGGGTGGGCGGAATTAGCGAAATCCACTTTCGCAAATTATCGCGAAAATGTTAAAAATTATCGCAAACATGCGGAAATATCGCGAAGATGCGGAAGTTTTTTCCACGCATGTTCGCGAGATTTTCTGCATGGTTGCGGCTCGCCAACTTACCCATGTGGTTGCTCGCGGGCGCAGCCATCTTGTTTTCAGTTGTCTCGCGGTGCATGATCGCAAGAAGAAAGACGTGATCGCACGACGCATGACGTCACTGCGGGCGCGAACTGTCGCGAGACAGCTCAAATGGCTAAAAACAATACAACATCTCATGGAGAACGCGACCGGATCAAGAAAACTTGTCGGCGAACGCAGGGATTCAGGTAAGGCGATCGCGCGCGCGCGAGAATGTATTATTTTACAGCAAGAAACAAATTATCGCCAAGCTGCGGAATGCGGAAATTTTGACATTTTCGCGCTCTCCGCGGAACGCGAAAATGTCAAATTATCGCAATTTCCGCGAACGGAACGAAATTTTCGCCCAGGCCTAATTGGAATGCTTTACTTGAGCATTGGTTACATCACACAAGATCAAATTCATTTTGGTTGTAGACATGGGGAGATTAAGTGATTTAACCAGAATCACAGAATGTTGAGCTGAAGCATAAACTCCAACCTGGTTACCCAGTTGCAAAGTCTGCAGCTCTGGAAGTAACACCAAATCCTCTCCCCTAGGTGCAACATTTAATCAAGTGGTCAACTGGATAAAAAAACATAAAGATTACAAATAATTTAAAAGTTCTTTGTCGCTATTTGAAAACTCAGAAAATATGTCCTCATTTTAGTTTTTTAGAGCACTAACCATAATTTTGATGCAAATAAGACCCTCTCATATATGTAATTTCTAAAGGAAATGCTCTAGGTATTGCAGTTTTGATTACATCAAGATGACGTCCGGCGTTCCACACTTTTGTAATAAGTATAGAATGTTAGCAATCTAGTTGTTCATTGGGATAATGTTGAGAGGCAGAGGCCAGGGGCACGGACTCTGAAAATTGAAGGCAGGTAGGAGAGTGCAGAGGCAACAATTTGACCACACTGGGCAGGCAGGAAGGGCAGTGGCAGCACAACAGACTATGGAGGGCAGTGGAACGGGGGGCAGGGGCAACAAACCAACAATACAGGACTGGCAAGAGAGGCTGTGGCAATATAATACACCATTGTGGGCAGAAGGATGAGGCAGTGGTAGTACAACCATACATGCCAACAGACCCGTTTCAGACAGGAAACGTCCAATGTTTTTAAGCTCACATGGGCTTTATTTGATCTATCTCCTGTCTACAATCTCCTCTTTTTCAATGTAACTCAAAGGGGAAAATCAATATCCCAGTTTTTTATCAAAATCTCCCTCTTACCAAGTTCAAAATGTTCGCAAGTATGGTACATTGGATCATGGTAGGCAGGAGGAAATGGGGTAGGGACATGGACTCGGATAACAGAGGACAGGAGGGACATGGAGAGGTGCACCAAACTGACCCTACAGGGCAGGCATCAGGGTTTGCAGCAGCACAATACACCACACAGGGCATGCAGGACGGGAGTGCAGCACAACAATCCATAGAAAGCAATAGGGAGGGGACAGGACCATGCACATGGACAACAGAAAACAGAGGGGAAAGAGGCAATGGTAGCTAGCTGACCATAATGGACAGACAGGAGAGAAAGCTGCAGCATAACAGACCAGAAAGGGCAGGAGGGACGGATCAGGGGCATTACAATGGAATAGACAAGCCAGGAGGGAGGGAATAGGGCTCTGCACATGGAAACAGAGGGCTGGGGGCAAGGGGGCAGGGCAGGAGCAGCAAGATGACCAAGGAGGTCAGGCAGGATGGGCACTAAAAACAAGATACACCATGGAGAGCAACAATGAGACTATGATGGCATACACACAGACCATGGAGGGAAGGTGGGAGGGGGTCAGGGGCAGCTAGCTGACCACCCAGGGAAGGTGGGAGGGGCCATGGCAGCACAGAAGACCATGCATGGCAAGCAGGAGGGTTAGTGGCAGCACAATGATGGGCAAGAAGGAGGGTGCAGGGGCATGCACAAAGGACCATGGAGGATATAAGGGAGGGTCAGGACCTGGGCACAGACAAGAGAGTTCAGGGGAAGGGGCCTCACAACAGACCGCGCGGGGCAGGCAGGAGGAGCAGTTGCAGCACAACAGACCACGGAGGGCAGAAGGGTGTGGCAGTAAAATGGATCATGGAGAACAGGAGGAAAGGGATAGGGGCATGGCATGTGGACAGGCAGGGTGGAGGTGGCAGTGACAGGTTACAGTCATCTGACAATGCTAGGCAGGTGGGAGGGGAGTGGCAGCTCAACAGAACACTCAGAGTAGATAGGAGTGGCAGGTCCACGGACCATGGTGGGCAAAAAGGATGGAGCAGGGGCATGGACAAAGACATCGGAGGGCAGGGGGAAGGAGAATAGGGGCAGCAAGCTAAGCACAGAGGCTAAGCAGGAGGTCAATGATGGGCCATAGAATTGGGCAACAGAGGGCAGGAGGAGTGGACTGGTACATCATGCTAAATGGAGGGCAGTGGCAGCACATCAGACCATGCATGGCAGGAGGGAGAAGTCTAGTCCATGGATTCAGACAACAGAGGATAGGGAGGAGGTGGATGGGGCAGAAAGCTAACTGTTCAGAGAAGGTGGGTATTAGGAACTTTATTGTTTTTAAAATGTGAGTCTGTGCGAACTACTTAAAATATGAACAAGTATGCAGCATAATCTCACTTTTATTCAGCAAGAAGAGGACGTTTGTGACTGTGACTCCGGGCTCACTTAGCAGAAACCCCCCCTGACCCTCCACCCCCATCGCAAAATGTAATGCCCGTGAAAAGGGTAGGTCGATGCAGTGTTATATAGAACATAGTCCTGAGAGCACGACTGAAAATGAAAACTAGATATAGTATATGGAATAAACTATGCACCAAAAAGTGTGATGTAAGATGAACTGGGCGTGAAATATAATATGCAATACATTGTGTGCAATGACAGATTCATTGGAGAGCGTGAGATATCACAGGCACTAGCGCGTGCTAGGCGATATGCGCCTTGGAGTATAATATGCACAGGGCAGTGTTGTGTAACCTAACTAGTCTCTAAAGTTGTAATATAAAATATGTGCTGGGGAGTGTAACGTTGCATATGCACTGTGACAAAGATATGGATCCCAGATTGTAATATGTATGGCATAGTGCTGTGCGTTATAACATAGGCATCGAGGAAGGCACGTTAGATGGGGCAATATAACCTGTGCAAAGGCAAGTGTGGCATGACATATTCACGGGTTGGTGTTACAGTGCACATGGGCTAGAGAGTTTCATAGCATACGGACTAGCTGGTGGAATACAACACGGAGGTGTGTGGCACTCGGCGGGCACTGGTGGGTGTAACACAGCATTGGGCTCAGCCAGGAGCACGCTGTGACTCTCAAGTGAGGTTCGTCTCCTTTCCAGAGAGTAAAATAAAAAGTATTACACATCCGGCGGTGGATGTGTGTTTTATTAACCGTGAGGGGGGTTTCTTGCATAGCTTGGTCGAATTTTTGTTGAATCCCCTTTGAATGGCTTGTTGTGCGTGTGTATTAAATTTGCCCGTCAATAGCTACCCATGTTTGTATAAATAAACGACAAGGGTGTCTACTTGGAGAGTACCCTTCGGCGGGGGCGCCGGGATTAGGCACGGTAGGGGGTCAGACACGTCAGAGCTTCACTAGCTGTGTAAATACGTTCCAAGTGGATTCATTGTATGCATAGTCGCCTTTTAATGAATATCACGCAAATCGTCATGGTGATAGGTACATATGGTTTGTCCAGCATGTCCTAGGTGTTTCTATAAATATATATTTAAAAAAAATAATAAAAAACAAAGGCCGGCCCCGGGGAATGGGGTCCCCAGGGCCATAAGTGGCCTGAGGAGGGGGCCAACGCAGCCCCCCTCCTAAAGAATAATAAAAAAAAGGCCATGACCCGGGGGTTGGGGTCTCCGGGGCCGATTAAGGCCTTGGGAGGGCCAAATTAATTTTTTTCAACAAAAAAAATTAGGGTGCAGGCCCTGGGGGATGGGTCCCCAGGGCCAATAAATTAGAAAAAGAAGAGGGGCCACACAGCCCTCCTTCTTAAAAAAATAAAATAAATAAAAGACCGGCATCACTCCGGAGGCCACGCCCCCTCCTTGCGGCACTCTGCAAACGTGCCCCCTGGCCAGTTGTAAGTTGGGGAATGAATTCCCCTTCAATACTGAGGGTCCCTGAGGGCCAACTAGCCCAACAGGTATCTCCAGTATGCGCCAGGGAGCTGCATTGCTGCATTCTGAGGCCACGCCCCTTTTTACACCTCTTCAACGCAGCTCTGTGGCACTTACTGGAGGTACCTAGTGGGCTAGTTGGACCCTAGGGACCCTCAGGATTCAAATGAACTTAATCTCCCAACTAAAAACACCCACAGGGCGTGTTTACACAGTTAATGTGTGCAAACAAGCCCTGTGGCGCGTTTTAATTTGGGGAAATAATTCCCCTTCAATCCTGATTGACCCTGGGGCCAGCTAGCCCACCAGGTGCTTCTAGTAAGCGCCACTGCGCTGTGTTGCAGAGAGGTGGTCTAGGCCGTCCCCTTTTTACATCTCTCTACAAAGCAGCTCTTTGGCGCTTACTGGAGGTACCTAGTGGCCTAGTTGGACCCTAGGGACCCTCAGGATTCAAGGGGACTTAATCTCCCAATTTAAAACGGCCACAGTGCGTGTGTACACAGTGGGGAAGGGAGGGGACGGGCCTGAGGTGACGTGTGCAAACACGCCCTGTGGCACGTTTTAAGAGGTAGTTTTAATCCCCTACCCTATTATATACTAGGGACTTACAGAGGAGGTCATGCTAATCACAGTGGGACCCCAACGCATAGTGTTCCCTAGTGTATGTAGGTGTTTTCACTGTATTCTGAGTGTCTTTTAACATAGCACTGACTCTAGGACTGGTTAGTCGGACTCAGTTACCACCAGTATCCATCTGAAAAAGTTGAGGGTACAGGATGATTTTGCAACAAGGCTTCTTTCTGCTCTTCTGTTTGTTCTTTCTGCACGTTATCCTTCTTCATGCACTTTTCTTCATCTTTGAGGACTTCTGTTGCTTCTTTCTGCATTTCTTTTTTTTTCTTTTTGTGCCTTTTTTCTTCTTTCTTCACTTGTCCTATCTCTGTAGGCATAGCTAGAAATTAGCATTTAAAAAACCTTTGAAATTCACTGAAAAAACCATAGGTTTCAGGCACGTTATAGTTAGGAATTAGCATTTAAAAAAATCTTAGAAATTCAATGAAAAAACCATAGGTTTCAGGGGCGTTATAGTTAGCTGGACTTTTCACTCGTACAAAACCATTGAAATTCCCCCGTTATAGTTAGTTCAGCTAACTATAACTCGCGCGCCCGCAATGCACTGCTGCATTCATCACTTAACAGCGGGCAAAAAAATAAACAATCTGAAAGATTGTTTAAAAAAGCCCTGAATCTATCCTCAGTAAAACATACCTTGATAGAAATGTAACATATATATTAAAAATATCTTCTAAGAACAATAACTATTTGCAATAAATAACGTCTGTAAATCTTGTTGCTTAAGCACATACACCAAAATATTATCTGTCAAAGAAGTCCACAATAGAAACATTTACCTTTCCATGAGGCCAAATGGTAATTTTTAAATCCTTTTTTGGTGAAATATCCAATGATAATCCTATAAAATCGAAATAATGGTTTCTTCAGATGCTGCAATTTGTATCTAAAATTTTGGTTTTAGAAAAATTCAGTAGGAATTTGGTAATTCTGCAGGCAAACGTTGCTTGAAAATCATTTGAGAATCATTACACAGTGTCCAGCCTTTTTCACATTTTAGATAAACTGTATAATGACCAGAAGTTATAGAAGGTCCATCATGGAAAATTATTGCAACTGCAACAAAAGTCTTTCCTGATATTGATAATTGATTTCCTACAAACTTCTTCAGTAAAGTGTCCAATTTTGTTCCATCAGCTCTACAACGTTGCATCATTAAAATTATATACTGTCCATATTTCTTTAAAAATAACGTTGATAACATTTCTGATTTACATTGAGAACATTCCATGTGATTTGCATCTTTAACTAATTTACTAAAAGTCACTGATTTACTCTCTGGTAATGTTAAATGTATGTACCTTTCAGAATCAACATTAGTGCTGCATGTGTTCATACAGTTTTCACAACAATGTTCCCAACATATTTTCTATTTCTACCCCTTCATCTTCCAGTACCATAAGCATATTTATTAAGAATTCCTGTGCATCTTGCTGGACATTTTGAGTAAACTGTGTACATCCAGAACATACATCTAAAAGATTTCTAACATCAGATGCACTTTCTATTTTAGTTTTATCATTACTCAACTTCTCATAAAGGAAACTCAGCAGAGAACAAAATCTTTTTTCATGATTTAGTATTATCTGTTCTTGCAAACTTTCAAGAAAAAATACAACATTCAGCACTACATTAGTGTAGCAGTTGACACCAGAGCTATTTTCAAAATGACAACCAACAACCTCTTCAACATTCTCCTTTTTCTTTTTGCTTGCAATCACATCACTCTCCTTTTGTTTTCTCTTCTGTACATCCTCATTACAGATATTCTCAATTCTCCTTTTCTGACAAACAACACGTTTTTCAAACACAGGATACTGACCTAAATGAGGAGCATAGCTTCTTCTTAATCTATTATACTCCTTTACACAATTTGCATCAGCACTAACTTTTGAGTCATCAAAGTCTATCATGAATAAACCAGATAATTTTTTCACTCGTGACAAAGCAACATATGCCATACCTTCTTTAAACACACTAGATCCAATGTTTACAAAAGCACTATCTACAGTTAATCCTTGGGATTTGTGAATATTTACAGCATATGCTAGAGAAAAGGGAAACTGCTTCCTACGTACATATAAGTCTTTCACAAGCAAAAACGAACTGAACAACGACTAATGTCTTTAACCTCTTCAATCTGATCAAATTTTATTTTTAAAAATTCAATTCCATCTTTTTTCTGGTAATTAACAAAACCCACAACTTTACCCATAGCTCCATTCACTAAACCTTTTTCTACATTCAAATGACGTCTTAAAATTACTCGACAGTTCATACATACATAAAGATTCTTTTCTAAACCAGCTGTTTTCGATATGTTTTTCTCTAGAGAATCCAATTTAGTTTTCAATTTGCCTGTCAATATAATAGTTATTCCTTCATGCTGTATTTTATCCACGGCTTCCATTTTCATAATCTCTTCATTTTCCAATTTCAAAAGTTCTTCATTGAATATAGAGCATTCATGTAGTGTTGGCACTAAGCAGATTACAGTATTTTTTTCTGCAATTTCCTTGTATATTTTCTCTGGAACTATTTGTTCTGTTGGAAACAAATTACATAGCAATCGACTCTGTAAAGCTTTTCTGCCATGTTCTGTGAGTAGTCCAATTCTGATATCTTTGAGAATACTTGCATAATCATCATCATTTGCTTGCCGCATATTGGTAATGAGTTCTTTGTACTCAAAGTATGACCAAATATTCACATTACCTATACTTCCTAATGACTTTTTCGTGTCTTCATGTGCAAGAGTATTAAATACTGGTTGTCCTTTAACTGGAGTGAGCTGCAGTAGATCCCCAAAAACTATAACATGGTTTCCTCCAAATAACACGTCATAGTCTGTCTTTAGAATTTGCTGCATTCTTAAATGCACAAAGGCAAGCATTAAGTTTGATGCCATACTTACCTCATCAATAATGAGAACTTTCATTTTCTTCAACACTCTTGAAACTTCAAAACATGCTTCTCCTGTTAGCTTGTGGTATTCTATTTTGTTCTCATGCTCTACTGGTAACTAAGGGTGGGCGTAGTTTGCGAAGTAGCACTTCGCAAAGCTACGCAAAGTGAAGTTCGCACTACGCGAGCTACGCGTAGCACTTCGTGAACTGCGTAGTAACATGTTCGCACTGTGCAAGATGTTGTTTTCAATTATTGCACAGTGCGGACAAGCAACCGGCACTGTGCAATCATTGAAAATGACATCTTGCACAGTGCGAGCTGTAGTTTTCTGCTGCTCGAGTAGATTTTTACTCGAGCGGCAGCTTTCACAAAGTGAACTGGTAGTTTTTCATCGCGAGCGGTCGCGAGCATACGCGACCCCTCGCAATGAGAAACCTGACCTCCTCGCGTTGGGAATCTCGCCAGGAGGTTTATTTTCCATGCTCGCGATCGCCAACTTGATGTTGCTGATCGCGAACAAGGAAAAAGTCTCGCCGGGATGTCATTTTGCTTGCTCGCGGTCGCCAACTTGACGTTGAGGACCGCGAGCAAGCAAAAAATGACCGCAACACTACGCAACACTATGCTACGCGTGTTCGCACTGTGCTACGTGCAGTTCGCGTAGTGCGAAGTAGCGCGAACTTCGCAAACTACACGAGCGTAGCGTAGTGCTTCGCCCAGGCCTACTGGTAACATTAGCAAACGATGTAAGGTAATTCCTTTTATGTGTTATGCTGCTAACCCAGTTGGAGCAGTAACAACACAAGACAAAGTTGAATCAGTTTTTTTCAGTAGGTAGCTTCTAATTACTTTAATTAAGAAACTTTTTCCAGTTCCAGCTTGTCCACTCACATACAATCTGATTGGTTCAAATGATGTGCATGAGCACTCTTTATTTTCATGTAGTAATCCATGATCAATTTGTTTTGTGACTTCTTCATAAATTTGTTGTTGTTCATCATTCAGTTGTTGTTCCAAATTTGGTAAGTCTATTAAATCTTCCTGAGCTTGATTTATAGCTGTTTCCACTTCAGTCATGGCTATTGCAGCTTAATTTTCTACGATTGGTTGTCCTAGGGGATCTTGACTGAGCGTACCAGAACTTTGACTGTCTTGAGGACTGTCTCTAGCTACTTCAGCTGCAATTGTAGCTTCTTGTTCAATTTCTTCATTTAACATTTGTACATAATTTGTGAAAGTACTGCATTCCATGCTATCTTTACATGCATTAAAGGAATCTTTATAGATCTGAAAATCCCCAAGTAATTCATCCTCTGAACGCCATCGTTTAAACAGCTGTAAAAGTGCTAAGTAGTAAAATTCCTTTTTGTCAGTAGTGTCGCAACTCAGCTTCCTGTGATTAATCAAACTTCCTTTTGTTTGTTTCACCAAACATCCTTCCTCACCAATGACTTTATATTTTCCATTGTTAATGTCTTCTGTGGCATTCCGTGTAAAAATGTAGTTCTGCAGCACTTCATAGAGACACATGTTCTCAAGATGATGACTTCTGTTTGGGTAATATGTGTCCAACATATTTGTTTACAAAATGCCTGTACTTTCTGGTTCGTTCTCTGCTAAATATTACATTTCTCGAATAGATTTCAGTACCCGATTTCGCATTCCTGCAAGGCCTAAACTTACCCAAATTATTCTTCTGGATTTGGAGTACAGACTTGCAGATGATAACCTATCTGAGCATTCGTATGACCCAATTTCTCGATGCGATAACAT
This sequence comes from Triturus cristatus, assembly GCF_964204655.1. Taxonomy (NCBI): domain Eukaryota; kingdom Metazoa; phylum Chordata; class Amphibia; order Caudata; family Salamandridae; genus Triturus; species Triturus cristatus. Next base: position 566,363,286 of record NC_140582.1, on the reverse strand, counting down.
CTTTAAACTGAAACTGTATAGCTTTTTACTGACAGTCATCTCGTGAGAAATCTCTTGCCATATTTCTTTCAATTCCGTTTTCTCAGATTTAGTGATGTAAGATGTGACATACCGAGCAACAGCAATAGAATTGTGAGCTACATACTGAATATCCATGTTAGCATTCCACACGGATAAAATGACTGGGTTGTAGTCATTTATATATTTTGACTCTTCTTTTCTTCTTAGGTTGTAGGTATTTTTCTGAGATTTTCTTGTAATGGTATGTCGCACAGCTGACATAAAACTGTTTACTCTTCCTTTTGAAAGAACAGGTCGTGGAAATCCAAATCGACATTTTGTGTACAATTAATCTTTACTCTTGTACTTTCGTCAACAGTATTTTCCACACCGATGACTTTGGAAACGTAAAACTTGCTCTTTTAAGTTTTTTTCTTCTGTGCTTTTAGGTATAGCACATGTTGCATATTCTTCAATGAAAGATAAAACTGCATCATCAGAATCTGTTCCAAATTTCGGGGCATCCTTGATCCACAACAGCATATGAATATGAGGAGCACCTCTTGCTTGGTACTCTTTTCTCCAAAAGAAATCCACAACTTCTCCAAGAGGTGGATTTTTTTTATTGCAGCTGAAGGACATCATAGCCTCAAATCTATGATTGAAATATCTGCAAACATTAACCGGATCCAATGAGCACAATTCTCCTGCTGTCTTGTATTGGATGTTTTCAATATTTGAATTTGCCTCTCGAAGAAAATCCAGTAAATCATCCCAAGCGTACTCAGCACAGCTTAGGGTAAGGAACCATGTAGGAGTTCCTAAATTCCGTAACATACATTTAAATTCTCCATGGCGTCGGTACCAATATTCATTAGTTCCACGCTGACAAGCCATCAGATTAATCAATTGAGATTCCAAATGATCATCTCGCTGTTGCACTTTGTTCATAAAATCCTTTGCAGACACATTAGGGCAGATTCCGATCCTGGAAAAACCGGGTACGAACCGTCGGTCGGAGCGTTTTCTCCGTCCGACTCGTACCCGGTAAAAACACCACACAAACTTGCAAGTACGATTCGTACGGAAACACCATTTCCGTACGAGTCGGAAAAAACACCGACCGACAGCAAAATACATACAAATGTGATCCGGGACACCGCAGACGTGACATCCGGACGGAGATAGGCATGTTTTTACGTCCCAGCAAGTACGATTCGTACCGACAGCAGTCCGGACGGCAATATTTTTACGGCACACAAAATGTGCTGGAAAAGCGAAGTACGCCGCGATGCGAGCGGAATAGGGGGCCCGGTACGTGCCGTCCCCCCCAGCCCCCGTATGTATGCGCCATCCCCCCCAGCCCCGCGGATGTATGTTCCGTCCCCCCCAGCCCCGCGGATATACGCGCCGTTTCCCCCCAGCCCCCCGTATGTACGCGCCGTCCCCCCCAGCCCCGCCGGATGTACGCGCCGTCCCCCCCAGCCCCGCGGATGTGCGCGCCGTTTTCCCCCCCATCCCCCCGTATGTACGCGCCGTCCCCCCAGCCCCGCAGATGTATGCGCCGTCCCCCCCAAGCCCCGTGGATGTACGCGCCGTACCCCCAGCCCCACCGCGGATGGACGCGCCGTACCCCCAGCCCCCCGCAGATGGACGCGCCGTACCTCCACCCGTGTATGTATGGCACGGACCCCCACCCCCATAGGTACAGTGTGGACCCCCACCCGTGTATGTACGGCGCGGACCCCACCCGTGTATGTATGGCGCGGACCCCCACCCGTGTATTTACGGTGCAGACCCCCACCCCCGTAGGTACGGCACGGACCCCCACATGTGTATGTACGGCGTGGACCCCACCCCCGTAGGTATGGTGCGGACCCCCACCTGTGTATTTACGACACGGACCCCCACCCGTGTATGTATGGCGCGGACCCCCACCCCCATAGGTACAGTGCGGACCCCCAGCGCATAGCGCTGGGGGTCCGCACAGGTGGGGGTCCACTGGGGCTTTAGGACGTTTCCCCATAACCTCATCAGCTAACACTTCTTCCTCATTTCTTGGAACCATTTTCTCCTTTTCCATTACACAACCATCTTTAACTTCATAACTTCGACCACTGGTGTCAACTGCATGCAGCAAACTATTACTTTGAAGATAACTCTCTTCATTAAAAAATGGTTCAGTACTTGAACTATGCTTCCATTCTCCTAAGAACACATTACAAAAGTTATTTTTTTTCACTACTCTTTTCCTTTTGCTTTTTGACTTCATTACATTGACTATTTTATCTAATGTACGGATCCTGTTCAAAATTAAAATGAATAGTTTTCTTTTTAATTCCAAAGCCTTTGCAACAATTGATTCAATATGTTTCTTTTTCTTATAAAATATTGCTTTCTTCCTATATTTTTTCACATCCTTTAGCAAATTGAACACCACTCTTCTCTGAAACATTTTTTTACGAATGTTTTGAAATTCTGTTTTTCTTTTTAAGTAATTCTTTCTTGCTTCTGATTGTACATTAGCATTTAGTAATTTATTTCTATTGTGTTGTTGTTTTCTTCTTGAAACACTATTTGCAGTGGCTATACTTTCTACATTTTTTCTATGTTTGAGGATATTTTTAAAAAAATCCTTAGTCTGCTTACCAAAGACTTTTTTCTTTTTTCCAACATGAGGTTCTTCAACTAATTTCTGTTGTCCAGTTGTCTTCAAATATAGATGTTTTTGCTGTTCTTTTCTCTTTCTTGATTTTATAGGCATGTTTAATTTATTTCTGTGTTGTTCAGCAATACCTAAAGGAGACAAAAAAAAATACCTTTATGTAATTTAAATATATTACTATATTTTTTTGAGCTTTTCAAATCCTATTATATGAGCTGCCCCTTTCCTACGAGTGCAAGTCTTACAGAACAAGAGCAACACGAATTAAATCTCTCACAACAATTCCTGTGTGCAGACAGACTCATGGTGTGATTCTAGGCAGAAAACGATATTTGATTGGCAATTTCAAAGCACATTTACTACTGTGGTAGAGCAAGCCATAATTACTGTAACAGCCTGACACATTTTCCTTATAGTTTAGAGAGGCAGAAAAGAGCACATGTCCTAACAGCTACTTGAGACCATGAGCATGTGGAACCTGGGTGAGTGATTAGACTAGAGCAAAGGAAATGAGCCTTGGTGATGTTGAATGTGTTAGCGTTGCACACTGCTATCTGAAATACCACACAGTGCTGAATAGTAAGCATGGGAGTGCAGGAGAAACAGCTGCCTGTGTGCTGAGAGGGTGTTTCTGGAGACTGTGTATTGTCAGGTGCAAGAGAGATCTGCATGGACGCTTGCACAACTGCATGAAGACTGCACAGATGCATGTCAGATCACCTGTGGTAAGGGTTAATTGGAGTTTTGAACATGTAGGAACTACCTCACCCATTGCAGGAGTGGAAGGAAAATCTACCCTGTTGTTTTCAAATGTGTTAGCATTTGCCTCTCATCTGTGAGATGGTGATGTGTGTTGTATGCTAACCATCACAGTTCAAGAAAACAAGCTGCCCCTTTCCTACCAGTGCAAGTCTTACAGAACAAGAGCAACACGAATTAAATCTCTGACAACAATTCCTGTGTGCACACAGACTCATGGTGTGATTCTAGGCAGAAAATGATATTTGATTGGCAATTTCAAAGCACATTTACTACTGTGGTAGAGCAAGTGATAATTACTGTAACAGCCTGACACATTTTCCTTATAGTTTAGAGAGGCAGAAAAGAGCACATGTCCTAACAGCTACTTGAGACCATGAGCATGTGGAACCTGGGTGAGTGATTAGACTAGAGCAAAGGAAATGAGCCTTGGTGATGTTGAATGTGTTAGCGTTTCTCACTGCTATCTGAAATACCACACAGTACTGAATAGTAAGCATAGGAGTGCAGGAGAAACAGCTGCCTGTGTGCTAAGAGTGTGTTTCTGGAGACTGTGTATTGTCAGGTGCAAGAGAGATCTGCATGGACGCTTACACAACTGCATGAAGACTGCAGAGATGTATGTAAGATCACCTGTGGAACTACCTCACCCATTGCAGGAGTGGAAGGAAAATCTACCCTGTTGTTTTCAAATGTGTTAGCATTTGTCTCTCATCTGTGAGATAGTGATTTGTGCTGAATGCTAACCATCACAGTTCAAGAAAACAAGCCGCCCCTTTACTACGAGTGCAAGTCTTACAGAACAAGATCAACACAAATTAAATCTCTGACAACAATTCCTGTGTGCACACAGACTCATGGTGTGATTCTAGGCACAACACAGTATTCCTGGGTGATACCAGTACACCTTAACTTATGGTGAAGACATACTCCATAATATCTTACAAGTTCAAGGCAGTTAAATATCTTCCAAAACATAAAATGTAAAACACAACTTTAAAAGAAGAAACAAATTTCTATTATATATATCAAAATACACCACATACATCCCCTCTCAAATTCATCTCACCTTTAAAAGTAGTTAGTTGAGAAAGAAATGTGCCACTCACACAGCAGATTATCAGAGCCAGAATCTCTGAGCTGTACTCCTCTCACCAAAACCACTAAATGGCAAAATGTCCCTCTCTTTTTTCACACATATACATGTTAACTTCAAATCACATTGCTTCCCACATTTTTTTAAATGGAAACACACATTTCTATTGGTTGCAAATTTCAACCATTTTCCAAATGATTCCTACCCCCAACATGACTTCTGCCTGCTACCATAGCAACAGATCATGGAACACTGGTGTGAGCAGAGAAGTCAGAAGTTCAGCACACAATGTTTCTAATCCAAAGAGCAAGAGTGCTTGACTTTTCAAACCTAACAGCATATCCAAAGTAATCTTCTGTGGGAACACATTTTTCTGAACCAATACAAAACATGCTTTTAAAAATTTAAACATACAGCCTAGTTTTTAGTGTTGAATGGTCTGAAACAGCCAATGAGCTCTTTTTATGAAAAAAAGTATGTAAGCCTCCATTTTACAACTATCTTTCTTTTCATATTGCCATTCTACTGAAAGACACCTTCTGAGTGCATCCAGATCTCCTTGAAAGATGTTCACAGTGTGGATTGTAGGTCATAGCTATGTCTACTAGAGTGAAAAGTATGCAGAAAAAAGAGGTATTGTGAAAGACCTTGCTTTGCCAAATGTAGACATTAAATGGATTGGTCAGAGAGGGTTAAAGTGGCACCAATTAATGCCTTTGGTGAAATCCTTTCTACATCTCTCACAACCTGACCTTGTAATTGTGCACTGTGGTGGAAATGACCTAGGCACTTTAACTGGGGTAGGTCTGGAAATGCTTGTTAAGGACACTTTTGTGCAATTGATGTCACTTTTTCCACAAACTACCTTTGTATATTCTAATATATGCCAAAGGCAAAAGTGGAACTGGTCCAGCCAATATTGTCCGCAGTTTGAGAAAGCAAAAAAGCACGTCAATAAGTCTGTTTCTGCTTTCCTCAGAGACTATGGTATGGGTTCTATATACCACAACAACTTGCACTACAACATGCAAGGCATTTATAGAGGAGACGGTGTTCATTTCACAGATGAAGGGAACAGAGTCTTCCTCTTGAACTTTAGACTCTGCATCGGTACTTACTTGTAGGTACAAAAAAACACTCAATGAACACAACGGCTCTTTTTAGAGCCAACCAACATCTAAACACTTAAACTTGATTTTTGATTCTATTTTTTTGCTGAATTTTTTGCCGCCGTGCGCGCACAGCGCAATATTTATAATGTTTGGGTTTTTTTGGGACCTTAGGGGTCTTTCATGGCCCCCCTGAGAAGGCCTAGGGTGTCAGGGACTCTCTACCCTGCCCCCTTTTCACGTTCTCCACTTGTGTTTTCAGCTCTCTTCTGCGTCTAAAACTCAAAATGACGGCTGGGGGGTGCGCGCACCCCTTGATTTTTTGAAAAAATAAAATGTTTTTTTCACCCTTCGGGGTCCTTCAGGGACCCCCTGACAAAGGCTAGGGGGTCAGGAACTCTCTACCCTGCCCCCTTTTCACGTTCTCCACCTTTCTTTTTCACTGCCACACAAAATGGCATCCGACACTTCCTGATTTCGACCGATTCGAATGTTGACTGACATCTAACCACCAATCAGAATTACGCTCGCGCACGGCACTGTGCGCGCATATAGATATTTATGTACTTTTAACTGCAATTTTCTCAGGAACTACTGAACAGATTGACACCATATATGCAAAAGGCACATCCCTGACCTGAGGACTACCTCTTTGCCAAATTTCAAGTAATTCTGTTCAGCCGTTCGGGCTGTACCTTCGACTAAAGGTCCTAAGGGAAAATGCATGGGGAAAATGTGTTTTGGGACCCCCCTTTTTTCTCAACCCCTGCTTGACGAATCACCCCGAGACTTTCAGGGTAGGAGCTGAGCTGAGCGCCCCATTAGTTTTGAAAATTTCACGAAGATAAGTCAACCGGCGCCAAAGTTATTCAAAATAGAAATTTCAGATTTCCTATGGGAACTCGGTCCTAACTATAACTATCTACTGGCGCCCGCCAGTAGATAATATATATATATATATATATATATATATATATATATATATTCACTGAAAAAACCATAGGTTTCACACACGTTATAGTTAGGAATTAGCATTTAAAAAACCTTGAAAATTCACTGAAAAAACCATAGGTTTAACACATGTTATAGTTAGCTGGACATTTCACTCGTACAAAACCATTGAAATTCCCCCGTTATAGTTAATTCAGCTAACTATAACTCGCACGCCCGCAATCCACTGCTGATGACATCACATATTACATCACTCATGACATGGTCAGTGACATCACTCATGACATCACTGATGACATCTCAAATGACATCACTGATGACATCACTGATGACATCATCCATTGAGTATGTGTTTCTGAACAATTTTAATATGTTTAATATATATAGGGAAAGGCCTGTTGAAGAATAAGTGGGTGTACAAATGTGTAAATGGATGATTTTCTGTGGTGCGTAATTGACTCTATAAGTGAGTCATTAAATGTATCTTACTGCAGACTACTGACTAAACTGTGTAAATGTCTGTATGTGTCTGTATGTTGGTGTATAAGTGGCTGCATGGTTTTATGAATAGCTATATGAGTGTCTTTATGAGTTATTGATTGCTTGTCTGTGTATCTGTATGGGTTCCTGACTGTTTGTGTGGGTAGGGTGTGTGTGACTCTATGCATAGATGTGTGAGTGGGTGATTCTATGGGTGCATGGTTTTAAGAGTGCATCTGTGATGGACTGTATGGTTGAGTGAGTGTATGTATGGGTGTATTAGGGATTGAATGTATATCTCAGTGGTACATTTGTGTTTAACTACATATGTGAAAGACAGTATATATGCGTGTACGAGTATATAAGTGGGTAGATGTGAGAGTGTGTGATTGTGAAAGTGACTGTATGGATGAGTGTGTGCTTGTATCAATGATTCTATAAGAGCATAAGAATGTGGTACTATTTTTATGAGTAAGTGAACTTGAGTGTGTATAACTGCATAGGTGAGTAAATGGGAGTGTGATTATTTGCATGACTGACTAGGTGTGAGAGTACCTCAATGGATGATTGGTGGTGTGTGAGTGTCTATATAGGTGTATAAATGCATATGATAGTCTTGTATGGAGTGACTGTAAGTATGAGTGACTGTACAGGTGAATGAGTGAAGGTGTATGTAGACCTAAGAGTTAATAAGTGGGTATGTAGTTATTGGAGTATGTATGGTTTTGAGAATGGAACTCTAAAATTTTGAGTCGGTGTATCCAAGGTTATATTAGGGTGTGAGAAGATGTGGTAATTTATCACATGGATGACATCATCAGTGATGTCATCAGTGAGGTCACTGACCATGTCATGAGTGATGTAATATGTGACGTCATCAGCAGTGGATTGCGGGCGCGCGAGTTATAGTTAGCTGAACTAACTATAACGGGGGAATTTCAATGGTTTTGTACGAGTGAAATGTCCAGCTAACTATAACATGTGTGAAACCTATGGTTTTTTCAGTGAATTTTCAAGGTTTTTTAAATGCTAATTCCTAACTATAACGTGTGTGAAACCTATGGTTTTTTCAGTGAATTTGCAAGGTTTTTTAAATGCTAATTCCTAACTATAACGTGTGTGAAACCTATGGTTTTTTCAGTGAATTTCAAAGGTTTTTTAAATGCTAATTCCTAACTTTAACGCGTGTGAAACCTATGTTTTTTTACTGAATTTGCAAAAAATTTTATATGCTAATTTATGTATGTATTATTATATTTTTTATATATTTTTTTTTCAATAAACTCCCTATATATATAGTTATAGATTGACTGTATCCTGTAACATGGAATGGCTCAGCTCTTTTTTTTTTAATTTTGATAAAGTTGAACAGCATAGTTAATATCTTCCATAAACTTATAAACAGTTTTTTTGGGGGTTTTTTTTAGGGTTTTTTACGGTGCGCGCACTGTCTCCGTGTGCGCATGCATGCGTGCTCCATGCGTGCTCCGTGTGCGCATGCGTGCACGCTCCGTGCGTACTCCGTGCGTGCGTGCTTCATGCGTGTTCCGTGTGCGCATGCGTTGCGTTCTCCGTGCGTGCACGGTGCGCACACGGTGCGCGCACGGCAAGTCACGTGATTACGAAACAACACTTTTCATTGGTTCATAGTAGTTTCAGTTCCAGAATCTTCAAATACCACACCCACTCCCCTCATTATTTCTTCTTATTTCCTAGGAGAAGGAGCTGGAGAGCTTTTCCACTACGTGAGAATGGCAGAACAGCAATCTTCTACAGAGAGTGAAGAGGAGAACTTTGTGACACCAAGCCAGAGGAAACAAAAGGACTCCTTCATATGGAAGTTCTTTACTTTTCCAGAGGGGCAGAAGAAGGTGAATGCTCCAAAAGTCACCTGCACTGTTTGTGGAGTTGTCCTTTCTAGAGGAGATCCCCCCCAAAAAATACTCCTTTAGCATTTATACGATGCTGAGGCACTTTCTAAAAGTGCATCCTGTGGCTTATGCCCGTGAATCCACAAGAGCCAAAGAGACAACCCTCCAGGAGGTCAGCCGAGCACATCATCTGCGGCCGCAGAATCACCAGCATCAAGAACTATGGATATCCACCCTCTGTTCCAGAAGGTCCATATACGGTGCAATGTGTGCAATGTTGTTCTCTGTTATGGTGAGAGCAGCATCAACTTAATAGAGAACAAAATCCAGCAGCACACATGCTCCACCGTATAATTTTTTCCATTTTCTTTTTTGTTCCCATTGAACACTTTTTCATTCCCTGTTTTTTTTTGCTGCTCTAAAAAAAACAAAAAAAGACAAAATTGTTAAAAAAAAAAAAAAAAAATACAAAACAAAAAGACAAAAAAAACAGTTCTTTTCAGAACTCACTTCACTTCTCCAAGAAGAGCTATATTCCTAATATACTGTGTTGTAATTATAATGAATGAATGTGTAGTGTATACATGAATGATTGAAATGATTGAAATGACTGAGTGAAGAGGAGGAAAGAACTGACAGAATGAGTGAGAAAAGGAAAGTATAATCAGTCATGAAAGGGAAGTGAAAGACTGACTGCAACAAAAGGACTAAGGGTAGAGGATACAGGTAAGAAGAGTAAATGAGTAAGGGAATGGCAGTGAGTAATGGAGAGAGAGGGAGGGAGAGTGAGAAAATGAGAGTAAGGGACGGAGATAGGAAAAGGGAGTAACAGACGAAGTGGGGTAAAGGGATTGAAAGTAAGAGAAGTGGCATGATGGTGAGATAACAGGTATGAGGATTAAACAAGGGGGTAAGAGAAAGTGAGAGATGGGGAGTGAGGGGATGGAGGGATTTAGGAAACTGGAGTGAGAGAAAGGGAGTCAGGATTTCAATGAGCAAAGCAGAGTGAGGGAGAGTGAAGGAAAGAATGCAAAAAGGTGAAGGGGTGTGAGATACAGACAGGAGGAAGTGAAGTAGGAGAATAGGAGTGACTATGAGTAAAGGATAGTGACAGTTAGGGAAGGTGAGGGAAGGAGAATGACGGAGAAGGTTAAAAAATTAACATAGATGGAAAATGAGTGATGGAGAGAGGAGGAGTGGTAGAAACAGAGGGGCAGATTTATAACAAACTAACGCAGCACGGTGCAGCAAGTAATTTTGCTGCGCTGTGCTGCGTTAGTTTTGAAGCACAGAGATGCGACATATTTACAAGAATATATCGCATCTCTATGCTTCCCCTGCGCTGGCGCACAAACTGCAGCCATGCGCCGGCGCAGGCTCCCTTGCACCATGCTGCAAGGATGCCTGCGTGGTGGGGAGATTGTTCTTCTGCAGAAAGGGACACTTTCCTGCACAAAAACAATCACAAGAGGCTTTTTCCTCTTTCAATGCGTGCTGTAGCATTCAGCACGCACTGAAAGAGGAAAAAACGAGGAGAAATGAAAACATTTCTCCTTGTTGTGCCTCGCTACGCCACCTCTAGTGTGTCGTAGCATTCACACGCATCTCCAGAGTTACGATGTCTCGTAAATCTGGAGATGTGTCTAGGGAACACCCACAACAACACCCATTGAACGCCCCTTCAACGCACATTGCTGCGTGTGAAGTGGCTGTATTTACAGGAGAGGAAAAGTCACGCAGGGTGGCTTTTCCTCTCCTTGTAAATATGGAGGAGCCCCCTGCGCCACCAGTACGTCATGAAAAGTGACATAGTGGTGGCGCAAGGGGCTTGTAAACCTGCCCCAGAGATTTTAAGGAAATTAAGGGTAAGACAGACAAAGGGAGAGAAACAGAAACAGAGACAGAGAGCAGGGAACTGAGAAGGACTAAGGCAGTTAGAATGACAGAGACATATGGAGACAGGGAGAGAAACATGGTTGAAAAAATAGTGATGGAGGCAGTAAACTAAGGGGAGTAGTAGAGAAGGAGTGAGGGGGTTACGAAAGAGCAGTAAAGGAAGAAGAGAGAGAGAAGGGGAATGAGAAAAGCAGAGTGAGGAGAAGTGAACAAAAGGGAGCATGAAAGTGAAGGGGTGAGAAATACAGTTATTTTAAACTTACCTGACCAACAAAATAACTTAATTAGAAATAAATGGTTTTTCTTAATTTGCAAGAAAAAAGGATTCAATTTCCTAAATTTTCTTTCTCGATCTGAAAAAAAAGAAAAAAGTAGTAATATTTAACAATACATTTTAGAATACAGTCCACAAAATTTCATATTTAACAAAGTAAGTTTTTGCCCTTTTTTTGCTGTTTTCAGAATATATTGAATTTCACTGAAAATAGTGATATCAATTGCATTCATCACTTAACAGCGGGCAAAAAAATAAACAATCTGAAAGATTGTTTAAAAAAGCCCTGAATCTATCCTCAGTAAAACATACCTTGATAGAAATGTAACATATATATTAAAAATATCTTCTAAGAACAATAACTATTTGCAATAAATAACGTCTGTAAATCTTGTTGCTTAAGCACATACACCAAAATAATATCGGTCAAAGAAGTCCACAATAGAAATATTTACCTTTCCATGGGGCCAAATGGTAATTTTTAAACCCTTTTTAGGTGAAATATCCAATGGTAATCTTAAAAAATCGAAATAATGGTTTATTCAGATGCTGCAATTTGTATCTAAAATTTTGGTTTTAGAAAAATTAAGTAGGAATTTGGTAATTCTGCAGGCAAACGTTGCTTGAAAATCAATTGAGAATCATTACGCAGTGTCCAGCCTTTTTCACATTTTAGATAAACTGTTTGGGCAGGGAAACTGCTGTGTCCCTGCAGTGGGCAAGTTTTATACACTGACATCTAGGTGTCTATATGGGAGTAAACCCTCACTGACATGATTTTCTTTATCATCATGTGATTTTCTTCATCATCATGTGACTAAGGGCAGTTTTTGGCTGAAATACATCATGAGATGCTTGAGGAATAAACACGCTTTTTGCACTGTAGACTGACTCTAAGTGAGCCTTGTTTCCGTTTTCATATCTATCTATCTTTTGCCTGCAAGTGAACTACTGGTAGAGGATAGACAAACCCTTGAAACATTGAAAACAATGGGGGATATGTAGTAATATGTGGTAATATAGTAATCCAAAACAAACCAGATTACGTACAAGAAGCCAATAGACAACTTGAAGATACCACTTGTTATTAAATCTTAAACACCAATCCAACAAAACAAATCGAAGAGATACTAGGTAAAAATCTAAACATTTGGTTAAGTCAAGGTCTAATCATAAAAGAGGAAAAGAAATATCTGACAGTCGAAAATCCAACAGTGGCGACAATATATTTTCTACCGAAAATGCATAAACGTTTACGAAATCCACCGGGCCGACCAATTGTGTCTGCAAATGGGTCAATATTAGAACCAATATCTACATAGATTCCTTCCTGGCACCATTGGTAAAATACCTCAATTCCTATCTACGTGATACAACAGACTTTCTACAAAAATTGGAAGGAATATCGTGGCATCCAGAATATAAATTAATAGCAATGGATGTTGTTTCGTTGTATACGAATATTGAACATCAAATAGGAATTAATGCGTGCAGCTTTTTTCTAGGAAAATGAAATATCCAATATCAACAACATAACACCATGCTAATTAACATGATCTCTCTATGCCTAAAAAATAACATCTTTACATTCAATAAAAACTATTTTAGACAAATAAAAGGAACAGCCATGGGCTTTTCATTTCCTCCAAATTTTGCGAATATGGTCAAGGGATGGTTCGAACAGAAAATTGCCTGGAAGTCTGAAAATGATGTATATGTTGATAAAATAATTCTATGGCTCAGGTTTATCGATGACCTGTTTATTGTTTGGGACGGGTCAGAGGAAGACTTTGCTACATTTTTTCAAATACTGAACAACAATAAGGCTAACCTAAAATTTTCATATGAAATCAGTTCCACTAAAATAACAATTTTAGATACGGAAATCTATGTAGATGGAAACACCCTACAAAGTACATTATACCGTAAATCAGCCACAAATGCAATTCTCCACGCCAACAGTTTTCACCCATCTAACCAAAAATGGAACATACCGTACGGTGAACTTTTATGATTACGGAGAAATTGCTCATCAAATGATGAATTTGAAAAATATAGAACGGCAGCTCAAGCAAGATTCAAAAAGAGAAACTATCCAAAAAAAGGTATTGAAAAAAGTTTACAAAGAGCAAAAAGCAAAAACTGAACTGAGATCTTAAATAATTCCAGCAAAACAAAAATGGAAGACACACCAAAAATTAGACTGATAACAACATATATGACAGAAACAAATCAATTGACAAGAATCATCAAAAATCATTGGGACATCTTGAAATTAGACCCCACAGTATCAGGCTTCATAGGAAATCATCCCAATATTACTTACAGAGGAGCTCCAAATCTTGGTGATAAATTAACACACAGCCACTTTAAAGCAAGGCAAACAAAATCATGGACCAAAATAGAAGGTGTTTGGCCGTGTAAAAGTTGTAAAGCTTGCAAAATTGCTGAACAAAAGAAAGAAGTGAAAATCAACAAAGGAGTCAAATGGAAAATCAAGCAACATATAACCTGCAAGAGTAAGTATGTCATCTATGTAGTGGAATGCCCTTGCAAATTAAAGTGCATTGGGATCACGATATGTGAAATCACAAAACGCAAATTGGAACACATCAGAGCCACCACAAAGAATGACCAGTCCAATGAAATTGCTAAACATATGGAGAAAATGCATGAAAGCAAATGGGAATTACTCAAGTTCTATGCAATTGAACAAGTCCCAAATCTGGAAAGAGGGGGTAATTGCGAGAGATTACTAAAACAAAAGGAATAAAAACACATCATAACTTTTCGCACCTTAACACCTTTGGGATTGAATCAAGACGAGGAATTATATGTACATCTTTAAAATATTTATACCAAGGCTTGATTAGTAACCTTCAAGACATACCAATTGGTTTCCAAGAACTGTTATACTTACTAGAGAGAAATGACAAACTGGAGAAATAAAAAGGAAAAATAAGGACAATATCGGCATGATGGATAAACCAAAAAGAATATTGGAATCCCAAAAATAGAACTACTCTAAAATAAAAATGAAAAGAATACTTGAAGGTGTTGTATAAATATAAAATATAAATACAAGAAAGAGATGTACATTATAAAACTGTATGGACAGTCAATAGGGAGAAGAGACTGAAGAACTATTAAGAGGGATGGCAAAAATGTAAAAAAGTAATTGCATACAGAATTTTTCCTTTGCCTCAAAATCTCTTTAGGAAAATTAAATCGTTGCACCATTTTGCACATATATTTGCACTTTATAATATTTGCATCAATAAGCACTGAAGCACTTTAAACTAATTGTTCGTCTTCTTAGCACAAATATATATAAAAAAATCATAAATAATTTATAATAACTAATGCACTGTACTACAAATACCATGATGCTAGGCGAGAGAGGAAACAGGAAATGCTTCATGATATAGAAATAAATTATGCCTGTTTGTCCAGGAGTGAGACAAATATATCCCGTGATCAAGGTTCGAGGCTCGAACCGAAACGCGCTGGGCATGCCACTTTTACAAAACAAAAATTGAAGAAATTGGACCTTGAGTGAGTGCATTTTTTGAAATAACCTCTGGTGACAGAGGTACCCTGCGGCAATATTTATATAAATATACATATAAATATATATAATTTGTTTTGTGTTTATATGTTAAATACATTATTACTTTTTAAATATATTTATGTATTTAAATAGTTATTAGTAGTTTAAGGCATTTTATATTAGTTATGTGCTGTAATTTAAATATAATTTTAATGTAGTAATGGCAATATTGTTGTAGTCCATGTTGTTAGTTTGAATATTTTGGTAATATTTATGTTTTTAACTTTAGAATAATATTTTGTATGTCCTTGAATTTGTTTTCAATTTTAGGAAATTTAAGATATTAGGTGCAGCAATATTATTGTAGACAATATTTGGCTTTTTGTTCTTTTAATATAGGATGATTATATTTTGGTAATCAATATTTTTCTTTACCAATATTGTGTTGTTCTACTTAATATTGTGTCATGTAACCTGTTCCAAGAGGTTGTGCTATTGAAACTAAAGAGGCAAATAAATGAACCCTCCTGTTTATGGTTCAACACAGATCTAAATGAAGAAAAGAGACAGCTCAGAAGGATGGAAAAAAGATGGAGACTTGTGCCTAAACCCCTCATCTAACTCCCCTAGCATACAAAAGTACAAAAACTAATTTTCAAATGAAATCCTCATTCTTCAGGTCACAAGTAGGTATGGTAGGAAGCAGCCCCAGCTAATATTTCAACATCATCAGATAACAAACAAATCCTTCTAAACTATTATGGACTCCTCACCTAAAAGATGTGAAGAGTTCTCTAATGTATTCACTGACAACATCAAAAAGCTAGAAATATCTCTAAGTAATGAATCAAACGACAATCTCCCCCAATGCGCATCACTGCTCTCTTGGGAAATACACTGACAATTTGGTGGAATCTCCTCCCTCACCACTGAACCCAAAAACAAGGCCACCTGGAACACATTTAGGTGCCGATTCCGATCTGTTAAAAATTATTTGCGTACGACCCGTATCCGTATTTTTTTACGTACGAGTCGTACAAGTACCGTACAAACAGCCAAGTACGATTCGTACGTGAAAAATATCAACGAATAGCGTCGGGAAAAGTCTCTGAGAGTGCGTCGGAAAGTTTTTCCATCTGAATATCGTCGGGAAAAGTGTACGAGAGTGAGCCGGACATTTTTACGTGCAAATCGTAAAACACAAGTCTGAGCGCGCAAGTACGATCCCGAGCGTCCGTCCGAATACACAATTGCATGTAAAATGGCCCGTATGGAGCCAACGCAGTAGCACACATGTACACGGGTAAACTCATGCCCGTGTACGAGCCGTACAGCCCCCCCACCCCCTAATATGTCAGCACCGTACACCACCCTGTCCGCACTGTACCCCAGCCCCGCAACTGTACGCGCCGTACCCCCCCATGTATGCACCATACCCCCCATGTACGCGCCTAACCCCCTGTCCGCACTGTACCCCAGCCCCGCACCTGTATGCGTCGTACCCCCATGTATGTGCCTTCCCCCATGTACGTGCATCACCCCTGCATGTACGCGCCATACCTCTGCATGTACGTGCCGTACCCCAGGGCCGCACGTGTACGCACCGTACCCCCACCGCATGTACGTGCCTTACCCCCCATGTACGCGCCGTACCTCCGCATGTACGCACCTTACCCCAGGCATGTACGTGTACGCACCGTACCCCCACCGAATGTACGTGCCTTACCCCCCCATGTACGTGCCGTACCTCCGCATGTACGCGCCATACCCCTGGGCCGCACGTGTACACACCGTACCCCCACCACATGTACGCGCCTTACCCCCCATGTAAATGCCGTACCTCCGCATGTACGCGTGGTACCCCAGGGCCGCACGTGTACGCACCGTACCCCCACCGTATGTACGCGCCACACTCCAACACCGTACCCCAGCACCCTCACCTAGCATCGCGTATGTACGGATCGTACCTACGCGAAAAAGACTCATACAGAACCAGGACACTGTAAAACAGCACAAGGAGAGTCAATTCGACTCGCACAACACCACAAAACACGTCTACATGACAAAATACATCTCAATGACTGACCTGGCACATCCAAACAGGCAAACAGAGGCCCCAAATCACAACCACCTATTATAACACACCCACCAAAATTCAAACACAGCCACACCCAAAAATTGACCAAGAAAAAGGGCCCACACACACAACCCATGAGCCCTTGCAACAGACCCACTGCTGCCAGACCCCACAGAGAAACAACTCCACATTACTCATACCTTCACTACACCTTCACTCACACACCTTCACACAACCTCCTCCACAAACATCCCCCTCTTCACATTCACACACACACCGTCACATTCACACCCACACACCCACAACCATCCACACCTACACCCACACCCCACACCATGCCCACAGACAAGAATCCAAAGTTCACAACGGCGGAGCAGGACCTCCTTGTCAGCAAAGTCATCAGAGTCGAGCCACAGCTGTTTGGAACATTGGTCAGACAGACCAGCATAGCTGAAAAATCTGCCATGTGGCAGAGGATTGTCGATAAGGTGAATGCTGTTGCACCCATCCGAAGGACCAGGCATGAATGCCAAGCCAGGTGGTACGATCTGCGCAGGGCGGTCAAGAGGAAAATGAATGAAGAATATGCCCAGAGTAACATCACTGGAGGTGGGCCGCCCCGCAGACCCGTACACTACCATCCCTGGGAGGAGAAGGTGATGGCCCTGCTACTGCTGATGGGAGTACACAGAGTTGAAGGAGTCGCAGAGCCTGGTGAGTACACAAACAACTTACGGAACATGGGGGCAATGGGGTCCACACCACATATACACCAAATGCACGCAACTTCCCCCAAGCACTCACCGCACACAACCACACTCAATAACCACGCTCATGCCACTAACCTCTCCATGCACCCTTCACAAATCAAGGCAAGGCCATGTCCAAGGCTACAACAACCACAAACGAAAGACTGGATGTCCGGGAGGCTGGGAGGGTGGGCCCCACACAACACATTGTGAAAATGAGACGCAGACACCAATGCCCTACGCCCATATGGCATAGGTACATACCCATGCACCATGCACAGGGACTGGCAAAGTATTGACAAGGTAGCTGACACTTGGCCCTGCTGTATGCAGCACAAGGCCCTTATGGGACCACTGTACACTCAAACACCAACTCCACAAACACTGGTATCTAGCACAGGAACTCACACTCACTGTCATGCCAGCATGCACCATGAGGGGACAGACACATCACCTGGGAGACCCAATGACAACTCACACTACACACAACAGCATGCCTGGTCACAACCCCCCCTAACACAAGCACACACCCCCGGGGCAGGCAATGGATTTACACACTCCCACAATGGACATGTGACACAACAAGACCAATCCAGAGCCAAATAAGCATCAGAGCCAACAATCTACAGGTCAAACACTCAGGAGAACATCCCAATATGTCCCCCGCAACATACCCATACCCAAGTGGACATTGAGAGGAATGCTAGGCACATCCAACTACCTGGAGGAACTGTGTCAACTTGAATATGTATGAAACATAGATGTCGCATGAAACACCATTAACATTGTCTCTCTCTCACACACAGGGCAACGTCGTCGATCTCCCCCGAACACTGGGGGGGAAGAATCACAGTCCCAGGCTCCGCGTGAAGACGATCCCACTGGCAGCGACGACTCTCACCACTCCGTAGATGACCCCGACCAACCTGGACCCTCTGGTGCCCAAGCCCCTGCAGCACCTGCGTCAGGTACATCTGTGCCAACCACCCCCCCATTCCTACCACATCCCAGGACACACCCAGGAACCCTGCTCACACTGAACAACAGAGCCAGTCGGACCAGGAGGGACAAGGTTCTCTGGGCACCCAGGAGGAGGCAGGCAACCCTGCAAATGCCATCCCTCAGGGGTCCCGTAGACCCGATGTGTCCACAAGGGCAGGCCAGGCTCAAGTGGGCAGGGGTGGTGGGAGTGGAGGCAGGCGGAGGCACGAACCTGACCAGCCAGCTCAGGACACCGGTATGTCACACATACGCAACATCCTGGACTCATACCGGCGTGACACCAGAGGCATCAACCTGGTTGTGTCAAGACTCTCCGAGATGCAGGGGACCCTCGATGAGATTAAGAACCTGCAGGTCGAGCATCATGCCAGTCATCAACAACACCAAGGACGGATGGAGGCAAGACTGGCTGAGCTCCTGGCGGTGCACAGGGACATGAGCCAATCACTCCGTCAGATCGCCCAAAGCATGGGCAACCCTTCCTGTGCCACCAGGCGTAGACCAGCACCAGACACAGGGAGGGAGGAGGAGAAGGAGGATTCATCTGACGGAGCGTCCCCAGCATCGTCAAGGCCTGCATCTGAGGGTCCCCGGAGGAAGGTGGGTCGTCCACAGAAAAGACTGTGAGAGTCAGCGGACCATCCACATCTCCCAGGTCACCTGGACTGGCACCTGGCACTCTGGCGCAACAGCAGCACCTCATCCAATGACATTCTCTGCCACATGGACTTGCTGGTCACAGTCTGACCAATGATGACCAACACTGTGTCCTAGACTCTGATGACTTCCAATGCCAAGGATACCATCTCCCCCTGTGAACTTTGGATTCTATTCCCCCGGTAGAGCACCTAATTTCATCTACCAATACACATACCCCACCGCAAATAAATATATCACTTTGGTCATGAGACGTTCCTGTCATTTTGCATTATTCAACGACATATGTGTGTGGAAATGTCTCACTATGCCTGAGTGTTGAACTAACTCCAGCCATCCATACCCTGGGATCAGAGTCTGGTACAGGACACACATGGGTCACAAGGTATCATTCAATGTAGGCATGGAGCACAACACTCACCTGTGATGGCCTCTGGCTGCTGAGGGGGTGCTTGCTAAACTGTGCGGAGAGACCTATTTGGGAGATTATCATCAAGGCGTAGAGGTCATGGCTCATGTGGAGGTTCCTGGGGAGGGAGTCCCAGGTATGTGTGGCCAGGTGGGAGAACAATGTCCTGTATGCTGGAGTTCGGTGGATGTGAAGAACGGTGGCCAGGGCAAGGTTGGATGCACGGAGATGGCTCAACGTGATCTAGGATGACAGACGTACAAGGTTGGTTTGGGGTCGGGGTTGTGGACTGCCTCCTGAGTGTGGGTGGGGAGTGTGGAGGTCATCCTGCAGCAGACAGTGATCCATTGCAGCTATCTATGGTGGACGGTGAGGTGGTTGGGGCGCAGGGTGTTGAAGCTGAGGTTACAGATGCCCCCTGGAAGTGGACCAGTTTCCTGGGAGTTTGGATGTTCTTGCTCCGTAGAGGGCAGGGCAGTATTTGACACGATGTTGTCATGGACCTGGGGGATGGTCTGTCTTTTCTTGGAGTGGACCTATCTGTGGATCATGTGCATAATGCAGAGGGCGTTGCAGCATGAGGTACAGATGCTGTGGACTAGCATGGCATATGTGAGCGAGCCAAACATGATGCACACCATCTTGTGTGTGTGGCCACTGGGTGCTTGTGCAGGGCTATTGCGGGTGGGACACAGGCACTTGACCCAGCTGGAAGGGGACAATCCTCAGATGATCACCTCAGTCCTGTACATGTCCAGCATCAGGTGGCTCGTGTTCAGCCATTCATCAATGGATCTCATGCATACTTGAATGATGGAACTGCCAATGTCTGTGTCTTTGTTGAGGGTAAGGAGCACCTGGCTGTCAATGGCATACGAGCTGATGATGAGGTGCTATGCGCATGTGATGGTGGAGAGGGGGGTCCTGGACACTCTGTAGATTGACATGCTGAGAGATGATACCTGTGCCATGTCCCAGACGATGACACCATACTACATGCTGAAGCCTTGAGTCCCACTCCCATGCCCTTGCTGGGCTACAGAGCCTGTGGGGAGAATTAGGGACGTGACCTGGTTGGTGTGACAGGGCCTGGAAGGCGGGGCAGCACAGTGTAGGCAGTTGGAGTTGCACACTCAGCATGCAAAGGTGTCGTGTGTGTGCCCAGGGTATGTCTGACAGCAGGCGTTAGATGTGCGGATGGACTTAGCTCGGAGTGTGGCTGATACATCAGACTGTAGTGTGATGTGGGTTATGCAAGGACAGGATGGTGGTGCAATGTGCACCTTGCATGTGCTGATGGTCCAGCTTTTGGCACCGCATGGCTGCAACAGTGGCATAGACAAGCTGAGGACAGCCAAATGAATGGGTGGAGGGAGGAAGTGAGGAGCATCTTGGAGGCGTGTGTGTTGCCAAATCTGGATACTCTGTGGGCCCTTGCTGCAGGGGCCCCAGCAGCAGGCGGCATCTCCTTGCAAAATGACAGAATTTGCACACAAAGACTAGGATGTCAGAAGGACAACTGCAACAGGCACGTGTGTAAAGTAAGGAATGTCCAGTGTCACATTGCACACCCAGAGACAATGCATGCACAATCAACAAAGAAGCATGACACCGGATCAGGAAACTGAAGGCCGACCTGCACAAAGGAGACACACCCTCAGCAGCTGTTGATGGCCCATTGTGTGGACCAACATGCCAAAAAACATACACAACCATGTACTTCATGCCCAATAGGGAGCCTAATCCATGAGCAACTGCATGCATGTTGCTAAACTAACACATGGACTCCTATGCATAATCTTCCACAACTATGCCAGATATGTCGCATGCAAAGTGGCAAGAGACCTGCATTGACAGAGATGAGGCACCTTGGAGTGTGACGAACACCTTTATTACTCAGACTCACAGTAAGGGAAATGCATCAATTGGAACAGACTCACAGGTCATTTGGCTGACCATGTGTGACCTACACTGGACACCCCCTTCAACACACAGATGTGGTAAATCCTACTGAGCTGGCACACAAGTGAAGTGATTGAGCCTAACACCCCTTGCTGCACACGGAGAGTCTACAATTCCCCATTGAGCCTCATATGGGGATGTCCCACACTATGTCCACCATTAGCATCCCGTATGTTCCTGAGGGACGTTATACACACATTGATGCCTTCATCAGAATCCACAAACCATTACAGATGACTGTCAGGAAGGGTGACTATCAATTCATGGGAGCCATGCAACACGTCATGTGGCCCATGGTGAGTCGACATGTATCCATGGTAACACAACATGCACAGGAGCAGTCCCCACATATCACAAACACGTACCACCCACAAAATGCCTTGCTGCACTCCTTACCCCAAATGACTTTTCACCATGTCTGTGCATGTAACTCTGATCCAGCACACGTTGCAATACTCATGAGGAATAGCATGAGGGCAATTATGACGTGAGCAGATGACAGCCGCAAGAACCTGGGGAGGCCAGACACACAACAAGTCAGCGAACAGCTAGTAATCCTCAGACATGTACATGTACTCTACAGGAATGATGTTGTCACCATGCCCTTAATAAATTTAGTGTCCCAGCTAATATGTGTGGAATGACATCATCACTTGAATGACACATCAGAACACACCTCCAAGTCACTTAGCACACAGTCAGCTCGACACACACATTGCAACACATGCCACACAAGGCTCAAAGCATGCACACTCAGATACAGGGACTCACCATCATGAGAAGAAGTTGCGGATAAGCTGACTCCGGATGTCCTCATCCTCATCCTCATCCTCACTTGCCCCGTGCCCGAGCCCTCCATCCTCCACGGGTGGATGATCCTGCTCATCCGGATAAAGGATGAGTGGCACGGCCTTCTCCACTGCCATGTTGTGCAGAATGCAGCACACAATGAAGATTTTGCAGACCTTCACCGGGGCATATGGGAGGGCGCCGGCGGTCATTTGGAGGCACCGGAATCTGCTCTTCAGGAGTCCAAACGTCCTCTCAATCACGCGCCTCGTCTGCCATAGGTGTCGTTGTACCGGTGTTCTGCGGCTGTTCTGGGGTTGCGGAGAGGTGTCATCAGCCATGGCATGTTGGGATAGCCAGAGTCCCCTACATGGAAACATCATGTGAAGAAGTGGGTCAGGAGATGCCGTAAGATACAAAGATAGCGCTAAACACAGGACTAACAGAGTATACCCACCAACAAGACATGCTCATTCCGCGTGCAGCTACAGCATCATTTCTGGCACCCTGCTACGCCTCATGATGTATGCGTCGTGTGCGGACCCTGGAAAACGGGAACAGACATGGGAAATCAGCATGTTAGCAAGACACACCACAATGGCATTAATGGAGTGGTAATGTTTTCTGTTTCTATAGGCTACCTCCTGTGCCTGTGGTGGTACCAAAGCCACATGTGTCCCATCAATGGCCCCGATTACATGAGGCATCCCTCCCAGGGCATAGAAATCACCCTTGACACCTGTCAACTGCTCACGAGTGGGAAAATTGGGAATTCATCCAGGTGCACCAACATGGCTTCTATAACATCATGTAGGACACGGCTGAACATTGTCTGGGATATGCCACCGACATCAGCTATGGTCAATTGAAACGTGCCGGTGGCAAAAAAATGTAGGGCTGCCATCACCTTCATCTTGGGGGTCAGAGCTGTAGGATACCTGTGTTGTGGTTGGAGGTGTGGTGCAAGCCGGCGGGTCAAGTCCTCTATCAACTCTTGCGAGAAGCGGTATCTGCGTATGCAGTCATGTTCACGCATGGCATCCAGGTCTGGCATTCGTCTGGGGAGAGGCGGTGCCCTGCAGAGATTTGGAAGGAATAACAAAGAGTGAGTACATTACCTCACCAATGTCACTGAGGTGAGCACATGTTCAACAGCTAATACACATCTGCTTAATACAGAGTCTGTGCTGTGTAATACATCCAGGACACGTAGGCCAGCCAGTTGATACTCCTACGAAGAGCCAGCCACAATAGTTGCATGGCAATGTTGATGTGACATGCCATTAAAATAGCTGTGGGCCAGTGTAAGTGACAAGCCAGACACATTACATGAGTGACAGACATCCACATATCAGCATTTGAAGGATGTCATCTCATACAGACAGCTGGCGGGAGTCTAGACGCACAGGTCACATGTCATCTGGAAAAGGACAGATAACACACATTTCCATGAAGGGGTACATGTCAAAAACTGATGACACAGACATTGAGAGAACGCAGATATTGCCTCATGTCAGGAAGTCATCTTCGAACCATCGTGACACATGTAACGTGTGAGTCCACATGTGGCATGGTGTGCGTATATGTGTGTCATGCACATATGCACACAGACACATGTTGGATGCTGCAACAGCAGATAGAGTTGACGGAACACCAACGGAAAGCTCATGGGAACACATGACACACACATGACATAGTCACATCGTGGCACGCTGGGAGTCACATGTCAGGTGTAATTATCCGTGTACCTGGCATCAGGGGACAGTTGCGGGTGTTGCTGACTGTGCCATACCAGTGATGCAGTGCTTGACACGTGTGTCGTAGATGCACACATGTGCAAAGTGTGAAGGGGAAGCGTGCCACGTAGTGCCCCATCACACATGAATTGTGTAAACAGCTCATCACACATCTATTGTGCCACAACATGAGGAGACATGTGCCACATCACTGCCTGACACACCTAGGCCCTGCACATGAAGGACTGCACTGACAATGACTTGATGTACAGCCTTGTGCGAGTCTGACACCTCCATTCCTTTCGTGTGCGCCTCCTATCACCAGTGTAAGCTGTGAAAGGCAGTACACACGCTCTGAGGGCGTGTGTAGGGCCCGTACTCACACGTGAGTACCTGCTGTACACGCGTCAGTACGTGCCTATCACTATAGTTGTGTTACTGTAGGTCCGAGTGATACGGCACGTACTCAGGCGTGTACGGGCCGTACACGCGTGAGTATGTGCCTATCACTATAGTTTTGGATACCGTAGGGCCTAGTGATACGGCACATACACGCGTGAGTACGTGCCATATCACTAGGCCCTACGGTACCCCCAACTATAGTGATAGGCACGTTCTCACGCGTGTACGGCCCATACACACGTGAGTACGTGCCGTATCACTAGGCCCTATGGTACCCCCAACTATAGTGATAGGCACGTACTCACGCGTGTACGGCCCGTACACGCGTGAGTACGTGCCGTATCACTAGGCCCTACGGTACCCCCAACTATAGTGATAGGCACGTACTCACGCGTGTACGGCACATACACGCATGAGTACGTGCCGTATCACTAGGCCCTACGGTACCCCCAACTATAGTGATAGGCGCGTACTCACACGTGTGCGGCACGTACACGGGTGAGTATGATGGTGCCCTAGGGGTACATGTGAACCGTGCCGTACCTGTGTGGGGATTTAAAAATTACAATGGGGACACATGAGGGACAAGTATTAGGGCCTACATTTATGCTGGTTTTCATCGATACCGAGTTTCAAGTTCAAAATTTAACATCATGTGGTCTGGAAAAAGCAGTTGGCCACATTATACATTGTTGCAAAGTGGTTGTTGACTTGACATGATGCTGCAAAATCGAAAGATGCAAAGGCTGTCACTGGTGTATGTTTAAAGGGATTGGAGGAAACGTAGGATGCAAATTAGTCTGACCAATCACTCTGTACTCCTGTAAATGAAATAGGCCAGCAAGGCAGATATAAGCCAGGCAGAACCCTTGAGAGGGCACTTGCCTGCACAACATGTCAGTCGATACCACTGCTGCTGTATTGTCTCCCTCTGGCACCATGTCAAGGACTGTGGAGAGGGCCCAGCCTTTCACCCAGGAGGAGAACGAGGCCGTGCTGGATGTGATCCTCCCACGGTACCCCATGCTGTATGGTCGACCAGGGGAGCAGGTGAGTGCTGACTCCACTACCTTTGCCTGTGCACCTTTATTGTGTCTGTCACTTCTGGCATTGTGGCCAGGTGTGACAGACATGCAATGTTGGTTGGAGTGGGGGGGAGAGGCTTATGTCTCTCATGCAGGGCTTGATGTAGTTCATGTGTGCACTCCTCACTTGCATTGTGCTTACTGTGACATTCACTGCAAAGTGCATGGCACATTCAGCCAGCCTAATCCTCTTGGGCATTCTTGTTCTATTGTCCTGCGGTGATTCAGTGGTCACCCCGGTGTGACAGGTGACTGCACCCACAGATGTATGTGAGAGTTGAGTGGAGCTGTGGTGAGAGTGGTGAGAGTGTCCAAATGATGTGCACGCCCCCTGGACATTGATGTGTGTGACTGTTTCTTGTCATGTGAGTGAGTGTCTATGTGGAGTGTTGCACCACAGCTGCATGGAGGAGGCAACTGCTCAATCCACCTGATGTGTGAAGTAAGCCGTGCTGTGTGTCTGACTTGCTGAGCTAGCCCCACACCTGTGACCCCCCCCTGGCAAGTGGCACATGTGCAGAGTGAGGTTTGCATCCGCTGTTGGCAATGGCAGGTGATTGATGTGTGCCTGTGTGTGTCTGTGTACTCTGCTGAGGTTTCGTCAGTGGCCTGGGGCGTGTGACTGCTTTGCGGTGCTGTCCATCAGCCTTGTGTTGCTTGGGATGCACAGTGTGTGCCATGATCAGGGATTGTTTCGCACCCCTCATGCCACCTGTGTACTTACTATGCCATGTAGTGCATTGGTGCGTCGACAGTGGAAAAAGTCCCTATGACTAAGGTGCTATTACTTGCCAGCATACTATGCCCTGTTCAACAAATCTAAGATGTTCAAATGTGTGTCTCTGGGACATGGTGCAGGTGTAGTGATGTTGTCCCACTTTGTCAGCCACACAGGTATCCCCCTACCACAAGGGGAAGATCTGGAAGGATGCCGTCATGGCAGTGCAAACGGTGGAGGGTCGCAGTCGGCGCCTGCCACAAGTGAGGAAGAGATGGCAGGACATCCGGTGCTGGACCTGGAGGATCGCCCGGGTCATGCTGAAGGCCTCACCTCCTCGCAAGCATGGCGGGTGCCGGCGCCTGACCCACCAGATGCGGCGTGTCCTGGCGGTGGTCTTCCCTGACCTGGATAGGCGGATACAGGAGTTACAGCAGCAGGAAGGGGGTAGGTACATGTGTGTTTGTCGTGTGTCGCCAGCTTTTGGAGCTGCCAGTTTATCAAGGTGCACACTGCTTTCAGCATCATGTGTGGAGGTAGTCTGCCTGTGCCCTGTCCTGTTCAGTCACTTGGGGGTGCATAATTGTTGGCACTGAAGCTGAGTCTCAACATAGGAGTGTGAGGGTTCAAATGAACAGACTTGCAGTATGCATTACCAATGTTGTGGCCTCAGACATGATGTGCATGAGTGGGATATATGCATAGTGCCGGGACGGTTGCTCCTGTAACAGTCAGCTCATTCCAGGACCATGGAGCAGTGTGCACACTACAGTCCCCTGACACAGCCTGCCCTCCTACTCATGTGTGTCATCCAACACTGTGCACATTCACTGTGGGTTCATCATGGCTCTGCCTCTGTGGCATTGTTCCCTGGCCTAGGTAGTAGTTTTCACATGTGTGATACATTTGCCCACTGGACAGGGATACACCAGTTTGCTTGTGCATACTCACACTGGGCAGTGCCTGTGTGGCTATTCACAACAATCTGTTGATGTTTGTTTGTGACCAATATGTTTTGGCAGCCCTACAAGGTGATGTCGTGTTAATGAAGCTAGTTTTCAAGCACAGTTATTGTAACCCTGAATAAGAGGTGTCACTTCTTGATCGGTATCAGTCACATTGACTCAGGTATATACAGACACATGTGTGTTGTGTTCACAGAGTGCCACATTCACACATGCTAGACATGTCCATTGTGTAAAGGGTTGTGATTCTCCAGGAGTCACAATGTATTTCTTTGGGGTGTCAAAAGTACTCACAGGACTCTGAGTGTGGGGACACCTTCTGCATTGGCATGTGGTATTTGGCCTTGGGTGCGACAATACTGTTTGGTTCACAGTGAACAAGAGGTGGCATGCCTTCATAGTCTTGCTGTGCTCAACTGATCCCAGACACTAGCTTCACATGATCTTGTGATTTCAAGTGATTTGCTGTTGTGTCCTAATTTTCATTGTTTCCAAGTGGCATGGTGGGTCAACCAACTGGGGAGTGCAGGGCTTACATATGTGGGGAGTATCCTAGATGTTACTCATGATGCCTTTCCTGATATGCACTGATGCCTATTTTGTTTGGACTCATGTGTCAGATGTATACAGGTGACTGATTTTTTCCTGTCTCTTCACCTTGCCCACAGCATCATCGGAGGACACCGAGGGAGACACCGGCACGGACGTAGAGGAGGGATCGAGCAGTGGTGCCACCACTGCTGAGGAGTCGGTGGAATCTAGTGGCACGGAGGGCGAGGGGAGTGAGGCGGAGGATCTGCCCAGTACCAACAATGACTACGAGGCAGACGGGTCCGAGGCTGAGCTCCCAGAGGGGGCGGAGGCTGCTCCCACAGCTGAAAGCAGCAGTACATCTCTCGCCGCCCCCTCCATTCCCATCACCGCCCTCCCACTTGCTCGGGTCCCTTCTGTCCGTGCTAGGCCACACCGTGTCTCCTTCGTGCCAGGCACCGCCCCCCCTGCCCCTGTCCCCCCTGCTGCCCTCACTGCCGAGTCTGTGGACATTCAGCGGCAGTTGCAAGTTGGGCAGACATCGATCCTGACTGTCCTCCATGGCCACACCAGACTGCTGACCCAGATGGAGTCATACATGGAGGGCATGTCATCAACGATGTCTGACCAACGGATGTTGCTGAGGTCCCTGGACTCGTCACTGATGGCAGTAGTGAGTCACCTGCAGCGCTGCGTCCCCCCCTACCCCTGCCCCATCCACAAGTCCCACACCCATGCCTGTCCCAAGCACACCAAGACATCCACACACACGCACCCCACTGGACAGAAGCAGCACACCACCACGTAAGGGCAAGCGCACACCTCCTGACACGCACACTCAGGGGGAAGCAGGCACACCCACTGGGTCTGGGGCACACAGGCAGGCATGCAGCCACAGTCCTCGTCCACATGACTCACTCCCCAGTTACTCCGATGTCACTCCCCTTGGCTCCCCTGCCCCAGATTCGGAGAAGGAGGCCTACTTTGCTGGGCTGGGCCTCAGCCCCACTAGCTCACCTCACCAGAAACGGTCAAGGCACTACACGGGTAGGGGAGTTAAGTCCCCCAGCCCGTCCACCACCTCCCCCAGTAGCGCTGCAACCCATCCCTCCGACCCCCCCCTCCTTGGGGCCAGTTGTTTCTCCGGGTTCAGGGGAGACGCTTGATGAACTGGCAGAAGTGTGCAGCGCCGAGCTCGCCTCCACCTTTGGCGCTGCCCCACCCCCTGTGGTGGAGTCGTCCGTCCCTGTATCCACCACACCTACCCTTCCCCCTCCTGTCCCTGCGGTGCCTGGTCCTTCCCCACATGATGCCCCCCCCAGTCGACGACACAGTCTTGTGATGTGCAGGCAAGCTAGGGGAGACGCATGGCCATGTGTCCCCCCCCCAAGGATTGATGATATGGACTGGCCATTGGCCTTTGTGAATAGTCTCATTTACACATTATTATTGTCATGCTGAATAAAGCATTTTCTTTTTCTTTTGAAAAGTCTTGCATTTCAGGTATTGATGTTGATGCTGATGCTACAGGAGTTGGGGTTGTGGGCATGCGTTATGTTTCAGGCAAATGTTGTAGTCTGCTGCTCATGGGGTGGGACCTGGTATCTGCGTGCCATCACAAGGTCTCTGCAAAGATTCTTTGTTGTGTATGCTCTTTGTGTTTGGAGACATTGTCCCAAGGAGTGTTCCTTCCTCTGTGGCACCTGACATCTCCCCTGCAGAGAGTTGCACAATTGTTGTGTTGTCCTGTGTCTACATTTCCTTTGTTGGTGATGGATCCGTTCAACTCTGGCCATGCATGCTCAGCAATGTCTCAGGCTGCATCGTCTGTGCCATCCTTGGTACTCACTGTACTTGTGTATAGAGTATTTTGCCATGCCTTCAGGGAGAAATTGTCCCTTTTCCGCACAATGCATGTGTGTAATCCCAGCCTAGTACACATATGGTACTTGTTCTGCTGGGTATTTGAACACCTGACTCACAATTGTGGCCATTGCATCTGTGGGAACTCCACCCTATTCCTTCCATGACAGACAACATCTTGGTGGCTGGGCCAGCACCTGAACATTCCTATTAGTCCTGGGATGTGCGTGACAGTGTGTGTTCTCTTTGGCTCTCTTAGTTTATTAGGCAGTGACATGACTATACAGTCTTGTGGCATGATCTCAGTGTGTGTATTGTGCTGCATCTGCCAGGGGTGGGTATGCATGTGTTATTTGTCCTCACACCCACATGTGGTGTGTCATGCAGTGGGGGAAAGACATCCATCCTCCTGGGAGTGGGACACTGCTGTCAGTGATGTGTTGTTATGGCACTATCATCATTGTCCAAAGTTAGGGATGCGCACATTCACCCATGGAGTTGTGGTCATCTGATAATGATGTACACCCCCCCATGTCTCTGTCCACTGCTGTGAGGGATAGGGACCCACCCCTCACATGTCCCTGTTCACTGGTGGTGTTCCTCTGCACCCACCCCCATGTCTCTGTCCACTGCTGGGAGTGATGGGCACCCACCCCTCACATGTCCCTGTCCACTGGTGGTATTCCTCTGCACCCACCCCCATGTCTCTGTCCACTGCTGGGAGTGATGGGCACCCATCCCTCACATGTCCCTGTCCACTGGTGGTATTCCTCTGCACCCACCCCCATGTCTCTGTCCACTGCTGGGAGTGATGGGCACCCACCCCTCACATGTCCCTGTCCACTGGTGGTATTCCTCTGCACCCACCCCCATGTCTCTGTCCACTGCTGGGAGTCCTCTGCACCCACCCCCATTCAATGTTCCCTCTAATTTTTTTCCTCTGTGTGCGGCAGTGTTGGGTCTCTGTGCGCTGCAGCCAATGCTATGTGCGCCAAGAACCGGACCGCACATATGGGGCAGTGACAAATATCAGCTCAAACATCACTCCAAACTTTTGCTTGAAAAATGAAAATACGGTGCATTCCACACATACAGTGCCACATGATGGCTCTTATGGCAGGTTTTCAATTTACATACACATACCATGACATGAATTGGTTACACAGGCAAGCACACTTCAGCTTTAGAAAAGCACAGGACTCACAACAGTGGTACCAATATAAGATTTCAGTAATTATTCTCAACTAGAGCTCTGTTCACAGGGTGTGGAAATGTCTGGAGCCTATACAAGCTTGTATAGCTGGGGAAACATGCAGGGGGGCACATGTTATGCCCCCCTGTGTGCATGCACCCCAAGATCCTGCAGGGCATGACCTTGGCAGTCCATGCCCTGCAGGAATTTGCTTTGGCGTTCCCATTTCGGTGCCTTTTTTATAGGTACCGCAGTGGGACAGCCGGGCACTTTGAGATCTGTATGTTGCACATTCTTTGCATCAGGCATATTAACCCTCTGCTGTACCTTAGAACTTGCACTAGAGAAAACTCAGAGAGTTATCTTGACATATTTATAATTGCATGAAAATTGCTGGAGTCAAGGAACATAGCAGCAGGTGCTATTAATACAATAATATACTTGCAAACACGGTGTCCCCCCCCACCCACCTGAAGTCTTCACCCGGTACAGTGGCACCGGTCACACCTTCCTAAGGCTGGCACTGGCCCCGCGGCTGCGCCCTATTAACCAAAGAAATGCAGCAAGTCTACCGGGCACATCTTAAGGATTTTGGGGTCCCTGGGCCAATCCTATTTTGGGGGCCCCTGTTCAGAACAGGTATGAATTTATGATTTAATTTCAGCTCTTTCTTGCCCTCTTAGGCCAGGTCACTGAGAGTATACAGGCGCAATTGTCTGGATTCTACATGTGTTTACATCTAAATGTTCAGGGATAGTGATGTGTGTTATCAATTTTGTAACACATCAGCAGTTCACTAATATTACTGCAAATAATATCTGTGACACTCCCATGTCTCATGTTTGGTCCTATTGCGATCTAAAAGAAAACTTTTTATGGGTGTTGAATGAAAAATAAACATTTCTCTGCAGAATGGCAAGAATAGACTCTCGCACATCACCCACCTTATAAATAAATTAAGGGAAAATGGTATTCAAAACAATCGGTTTAGTAATTATTCAAGGTCATCATGGCAAGACTATCGGGAGCCTCCCCTAAAAGGCTGGGGCCCTGGGCCAGAGCCCACTTTGGCCATGCCTTAACTCGCCTCTGAAGTCTCAGCTATGTCAAGTGCCACGCATCAGGCCTTAGACTAACACATTTCAGTGTGTTGGTCCGTATCACTGCCCTGAAATGCAAAGTCTGGGCTTGTCAATCATTAGGGGCAGAAATGATAGTGGGATTCTGCACTTTTCTGGCTACATCGGCACAACGTTAGTAAAAAAGGTACTGTTTGCGGGCGGCGCTGGCACAATCATGGCGCTCAGCTCGTGGTAAAGTTGCTGCTCTGAATGCTCGGGCTGCCCATGCTGAGGCGGCCGCCACCCACGGCAAATTCAATTATATTGCCGAGCCTGGGGTCCAAGGGGCATATCAACAAGGGCTTTATCTCTGCTTTTTTGGCTTTAAAAGCCAAAAAAGCAGAGGTAAAACTAGCACCCTATCAACAACAGGGTGCTAACATGCAAATTCGCATGTTAGCACCCTTTTACTCTATGCTTCCCCTTGCATCTCTAATGAGATGCAAAGGGGGCGTTCCAGAGTAAAATAATAGGAGAAATGTCGCTAAGCGACATTTCTCCTATTATCAAGAATATCGCTAACCCTGTTAGAGACAAAAAAAGCAGCGCTAACCGCGGTTAACGCTGCTTTTTTACGTCTGGTATTTTTCTGACTTAGCCATGATATCCTATGGAAGGAGGATATCATGGCTAAGTTTGTCTGTCCCTATCAAAAAGCTAACGTGAGATTATCGCTGGGTTTCCAGCGATAATCTCACGTTAGCCACTTAGCGTGAGGATTTTTATCGCTATTGAGATAAGCGTTGCTAATAGCACGCTATCTCAGCGATAAAAATCAACGCTAGCCGGCGATAATTATCCTAGCGCTAAGTGCACTTAGCGATAATTATCGCCGGTTGTTGTTGATATGCCCCCAAGTCTTGTGCAGTCACGGAGGCAGTGACTGACTTTCACTCGGTTGTGCAGCGACCCCGGGCCGCCAGGACAGCTGACCAGCCTGGAATAAGGAGAAGGGCACCGGCATACTGAAATGATTGCTGCTCGCTGCAAATGGGTAATAATTGAAATAATTATTTTTCATAACGACAGTGAGCAGCTGTCTGTGTAATTCGATCTAGACTACAAATGACATTTTTTTAGTTGATGGGGACGTTTACCCACAGGGTGTGGATACTTAACACCACTTTGCTTCACTCCAGCGCTGCCTTAGTTGCCCCTCACCCAGCGTAAATCCATATGCACCCGTCAATCACTTTATAAAGAGCCGGTTGCAGGGCCCTGTCCAGCTGTACGCAACACAAAAGGAGGGGAGAAAACGGAGTGACTGTCACATACAGGCAGTGTTCGGAAAGCTGTAATTTGCTTCCCCACCTACCCAATAGAAGTCAAATGTCAGAAAGGAATACAGCCCAGACATCTGCTTACGGCAGACACCGTGGGAATGCCAATGTACATCCTCACTGGGCAGCGTGAGATTTTAGTGCCGTCAGCCTTAACTGGGCTGAAAACAATTCACACGAAGATGACGTACGCTGTGCATACCTCGAAAATTCGAAGTTCACATAGGATGATATCGCTCGTAAAGATACACACAGTCACGTTTTTAAGCTTATCGGTTAAAATGAATTAGGTTGACATCACATTGCTGAAATAATGCTGCTCTCGCAAACCAGGCCCCCAGTAATTGCTGCTGCAGCTCAGCGCTGGCTAAGTTAAATTACAGGAAGACCGATGCCTGTCTTCGACCTCCTGACCTCGACACACAAGTGCGTGTTCGTGCCCTTCTATTACTGGTGCTTTACAGCAGTTAAAATCTTCTTTGGGTTTATCATTGCTCAAATGTGTGTTATTTCTATATTTCTCTCAGCTTCATTGCGTGTTTAGCTCGCGAGAATATGCCACTCAAAGTTGTTGAAATGTCACTCGTAATTAACCCAAATTTTGCATCGAGACACCCATTTCGGCTCTCTGTCCCCTGCTTGCTCGGTCTGCCTTTCACAAATGAAAGGCAGCAAGTCTACAAGCATGATGTGCTTGTAGACTTGCTGCCTTTCATTTGTTAATAGGGCACAACACTGAACAGCCGAACAGATTGTGTGCCTTTGTTAAAGTTATCATGTTAATAGCAGCGCTTGACGGGCGCTGCGATTAACATGATTACTTACAAAAGGGAAACAATCTGACCGTTTTCGGGGCCGCACGCATTTTAAAAGCGGCGGCGCCGAAGTTCCTCAGTTGCCTGTGCGCGCTTTGTAATTTACAGTGCGCGCTCCAGGAGATATAGGTGCGCGCCCGCTCACGCGCGCAGGTTGGAGGGAACAGTGCCCCCATTTCTCTGTCCACTGCTGGTATTCCTTTGCACCCACCCCCATGTCTCTGTCCACTGCTGGGAGTCCTCTGCACCCACCCCCATGTCTCTGTCCACTGCTGGGAGTCCTCTGCACCCACCCCCATGTCTCTGTCCACTGCTGGGAGTGATGGGCACCCACCCTTCACATGTCCCTGTCAACTGGTGGTATTCCTCTGCACCCACCCCCATGTCTCTGTCCACTGCTGGGAGTCCTCTGCACCCACCCCCATATGTGTGTCCACTGCTGGTAGTGATATGCACCCACCCCTCACATGTCCCTGTCCACTGCTGGTATTCCTCTGCAGCCACCCACCCACCCACTTGCGCCCTTGCTGTGGTACACTGCTGTCCTGGGTATACACCACCCCCAATTTACAGCTGATGTGCTGCACCAAGCCGTACACCTACATCTGTGGTGTGTGTACGCCTTCTATCCATCATGTAATGGGGCTGTAGGGGTACGTGTGGTATGGCCCATACCCATGCTCTGGGGGCATGGGTACGGACCGTACCACCATAGTGGTGGTGACATAGGGGTACGCGTGGTACGGCCCGTACCCACGCCCCCCAGAGCGTGGGTATGGGCCGTACCACCATTGTGGCAGTGACGTAGGGGTACGCGTGGTACGACCCGTACCCACGCTCTGGGGAGCGTGGGTACGGGCCGTACCACCATTGTGGCGGTGACGTAGGGGTACGCGGGGTACGGCCCGTACCCATGCTCTGGGGGCGTGGGTACGGGCCGTACCACCACAGTGGCGGTGACGTAGGTGTACGCGTGGTATGGCCCGTACCCACACTCTGGGGAGCGTGGGTACGGGCTGTACCACCATTGTGGCGGTGACATAGGGGTACGCGTGGTACGGGCCGTACCCATGCTCTGGGGGTGTGGGCACGGGCCGTACCACCATAGTGGCGGTGACGTAGGGGTAGGCGTGGTACGGCCCGTACACACGCCCCCAGAGCGTGGGTACGGGCCGTACCACCATTGTGGCGGTGACGTTGGGGTACGCGTGGTACGGCCCATACCCACGCTCTGCGGAGCGTGGGTACGGGCCGTACCACCATAGTGGCGGTGACGTAGGGGTACGCGTGGTACGGCCCGTACCCACGCCCCCAGAGCGTGGGTACGGGCCGTACCACCATTGTGGCGGTGCCGTAGGGGTACACGTGGTACGGACCATACCCATGCTCTGGGGGCGTGTGTACGGGCCGTACACGCGTACCCCTACATCACCACTGCAATGGTGGTATGGACCATACCCATGCTCTGGGGATGTCGGTACGGGCCGTACACGCGTACCCCTACATCACCACTGCAATGGTGGTACGGACCATTGTGGTGGTGACGGGTACGCGTCCACGTCCACTTCCGTTGTGGCGGGACGTTGGATTGGTGGACCTGCCCCCCGAAGTGACCAGACCATGGAGGTAATTAATGTGCAGGATATATTAGTTTTTTGGGGGGTGTGGTTTATGTTTCATGCCCCTTGCACCCCCCCCTTTGCCCCTGGGGGTTGGTCTTACCTTCTGCGGTGTCTGCGTCGGTTTCTGAACACGAGGTCGTAGGCTATGAGGGCCGGGATGACGCGTAGGTTGGGGTCCATCGCATGTCCGTCGCGTACCGGTGCTCCTTGTTCGTGTAGTCCTCTATTTCCCGGCAGTTTTTGGCTCCCGTAAAAAATGCTACGTGCAGAGTGACGTAGGCACGAATCGTACTTGCTGGTCCGTAAAACGCTGCCTGACTCCGTCCAGACGTCGCGTATGCGCCGTCCGGAATCAGATTTGTATGTAATTTTTTTGCCGGTCGGTGTTTTTTACGACTCGTACGGAAATGGTACTTCTGTGCGAATCGTACTTGCGAGTTTGTAAAGTGTTTTTCCCGAAAACGAGTCGGACGGAGAAAACGCTCCGTACGACCATTTGTACCCGGGTTTTACAGGATCGGAATCGGCACCTTAGTGTGCAAAGTATAGATTAACTCTGCTGCTACCTTGTCCATTCAAATCCCTTCCTCCCTGATCAAAGAGATCAGGCTCCTCATCTTCCTTAAATATACTTAAATTATCAGCTACTCATTGTCACTAGGCACAGTTCCAGAATCCCCGTAATCAGCTAAGGTCACTCCAGCCCTCAAGAAAAATGGAGCTGGCTTTGAAGATATGGCTGTCCATTTGAAAAAAAAAATGCTTGCGATCTTAAGTAAATAAAGCACATTGAAGAATTTGATCTACTAGACAATTTGCAGTCAGGTTTCAAGACTTAGCGTAGTATGGACACTACCACACTTAATATAATAGATGAAACCCTCTCCATTTTAGCCAAAGGGAATCATATCTATTCTCCATCTTTTCCCAGCCTTCAACACAGTCAAGCACAGCATTCTTCTCAACATCCTAAAGTCATGTATAGGAATTGATGGCACAGTCCTGAATGGGTTTTTATCATATCTCAAAGATTTCTGTCAACAAATTAAACTAAAGGATAGCCTTTCAATCCCTGCTATAGGTAGTCGATGGCTCCATTCTCACCCCCACATGCTTCAATCTCTATATTGACCCTTACATTGATCATCAAACAAACCAATATCACTTATCATCTGTAAGTGGATGACATTCAGCGTTACCTCAAAATCACATCTATAAATGATGTACTTCACTTAAATATAGCTCTATAAAACGTTCAATCATGGCTATTAAAACTAAACTCTATGAAGGCTGATTTCTTCCTCATTTCTCCCATACACAATTCTCCCCAGATTGAAGACTGGTTCAGCTGCCTCAGTACAATCAATTTCACTCCCAAAATTATTGACGTACCACATCCCTTGAAATACCACTGGGCAAAATTCTAAACATGCTTAACCATATCAACTCCATGGCAAAAAGTACCTTATTCCAAGTCAGACTACTACAAAATATGAAACCTTTCATCATGTTAAATGAATTCTGAAATGTCTCACAAGTGCTTGAAACCTCTAAGCTAGACTATGGTAATGCAATCGTAATCAGCAACATTAGACCTCACTACAACCTATGAAGTCCACACTTAATGCAGCTTCCAGGCTAGTCTCAGAAGCCAGACATTATGGATACCTTACTCTCTTACTGATCACTCCCAAGTGCCTCCAATTGAAGCTCACTGCATTTTCAAAGTGTGTGCATTACTCACAAAGCACTTCTTCTTGGGGCCCATAAATACCTCGCTTGTAAACTTATCCATACTTGAGGCAGACACTCCCTGCAAAGCTCATACATGCCTTTTCATGAGCCACCTAGATTTAAGAAATCGACATTCCACTCTTGCTTCTTAACTAACAATGCTTCAAGGATCTGGAACTCACTGCTGCCTGAGATTTGCACAAACTCCTCACTGGCATCTTTCAAGAAGAGTATTAAATCCTTTTTATTTGAAAGATACCTAATGAGCTGACCTGCTATTATGTACTGAAGATAGTCCCTGAATCCCTCCAGGCAGCTGTACTAAATTCTCTTCCTTTCTTTCTCTCTACTGTTTCTCAGCATTGTATATACTCTCCCTTATTGTATATAACTGTGAACCCACTCACACTGTCACCTGTTGTTACCTTTTATTCTATACAAAGCTCTGATGCCCACAGGTCAGGTACATGCTTTATAACCCTCTCAATAACTAAATTAATAAATGACCTTTACCACTCTTGAGGCCAACCATAAAACCCTAAATAAGCCCCTAGGTCTGGAGGGAAAATCTGCAATGGAGGAAGGTTTCAAATCTACTGCAGCAACAAAGCGACTTCAGTGGCAATTTAACTCTGCTTTGTCTACTCTGAGCATTTGACTCCAGAACTGAAGGCTTCATGGGAGCCCATTAGAAAACATCTGACTTCAAGAGATCCTCGCAAACACAAGGAGAGGATGGACGGAGAGCTGAAACGTTTCAGACACTCACCCTCAGTCACAGATCAGGATTGAATCCATCATCGTTCTATAGCTTACTTCGCCACACCAGTTCAGACCCAGCGATATGCAAAGCAGTTTTGACTCTGTGCCTCCTGGGAACAGTCCAGCCCAAAATGCCCAGCCAGGTGTTCCCTGGACCAGAAACAAGCATCCTGGGAAAAGTTTCAGCTCTTCATCTATCATCTCCTTGTGTTTGCTTTGCTCGCCTTAAGTTGGAAGGGTATGCCCAGACATGGGTCCCTTGCTCACTTTGCCACATGACTCAAGCTAGCCTGGTTGATGAGAGGGTGTTACCCCTAAACCGATCCCAGGATGCTTGTTTCTGGTCCAGGGAAGTTCTAGCTCGGCAGTTCGGGCTGGACTGTTCCCATGAGGAAAAGGGTCAAGACTGATTTGTATATGGCTGGGTGTGAACTGGGGTGGCGAAGTGAGCTAAAGAACGATGATGGATTCAAACAAGATCTTTGACTGGGGGTGAGTGTCTGAAAAGTGTCAGCTCTCCGTCCATTATCTCCTGTTGTCTCTGCTTTGTTCGCCCTAAGTTAGCAAGGTATGCCCAGACCTGGGTGCCTTGCTCACTTTGCCACTGGATTGAAGGTAGCCTGGTTGATGAGGGGTGTTACCCTGAAACCGGTCCCAGGATTCTTGTTTCCAGTCCAGGGAAGACCTGGCTTTGCAGTTCAGGCTGGGCTTTTCCCATGAGGAACAGGGTCAAGACTGACTTGCATATGGCTGGGTCTCAACTGGGGTGGCGAACTGAGCTAAAGAACGATTATGGTTTCAACTCAAATCTGTGACTGGGTGGTGAGTGTCTGAAAAGTTTCAACGCTCTGTCCGTCATCTCCTTGGGTTTGCTTCAAGAGATAATCTCTAACTTCAGCACTGTGCCTTTGTTCAATTTTGAGAATCAGAAAAACATCTAAGTCTCATGCTACAAAATTGACCAGTGTGACCTGCTTTGCCTATCCCATTCATCTTCCTTTGCGGTGGCCTTGAAATCACACCTAGGTCCTTGTCCATTGCAAACATTGACTTTCAATTGGTGCTTTGTTATTTCTTGACACTTTTTGCCTTACAAATTTTAAAATCTATATGGCTTGTTTCCCTATGTACGGTTTTGATAATTGTGTGTCTTTTTTGCTAATTAAATTGTTTTTAATGTTTCTATATTGGTTCGTGAACATTATACGGTTTTTAAAGTTGTTTGGTAATGCTCAACTTAACACACCTGTCTCCTCCCAAATGAATAGCCTAGCTTCTGACAGGGTATACCTAGGGCACCAATCTGTGTAATGTTATTTCAGTTGGACTACCTTTGACCTTTTGGTGAATATGTACACCTGGAGCTGTAGGAGGCAGAAGACCTGGGAAAGGCATGTAACAAGAGAGAATAAGTGGCAAAGAAAGTTTTTTGTTTAGAGCAACACATTCCCAGTGTGTTAGCATTTGGCATGGTGGTGTATGTGGAGAAAATGTATTTGCTTAGAATATATACAGGGCATGTATTTAGTAGTGATGCAGTGCAAGCAATGTGTTTATTTTATTTATGAGAAGGATGAGTGAGTCTTGTGATAGTCTGCATAAACAGTTTCTACCTAACTTTGAGATTGTCAACAGGAGGTGTTGATTTTATTGAAGTACGTGAATCAATTTTCCCCAGTGTAGACTCTATCTATCATGTGTTGATATTCTCAGCTCCGGAGCACAGGAGGTTTACGCCTCAAGACATTTCTACTCATCGCCACTTTTACTAAGAGATTTGAGTTGTGCTCTAATTACCACACTGATTTCTCCTCATAGATTTCACCTGAAAAAGCCAAACAAATCTATCAGGATAAAATGTTACAAAATAAATTTTAAAAATGCAGTAATTGATGACTCCAGTTTTTGATTCCTTAGGGTGTTCATTGCACTTTATAAATAACAAATCAAATCAACTAATATCTTGCATGCCTATATTTTCAAAATATCTAGTAGATGCCTTTAGGCAATAAATGAATGGCCAGTGGAAAATGTATAATAAAATGAGAATAGTTGCTGTGTTTTGGCTCTTGACTGTTAAGTTTTTGTGAAGGAGCATTGCCACCTGAGAGATATCTCATGTGTCTGGTGTATGACCTCTGGATAAGTGAGATATAGCTCAGCTATGTGAAGCCAGAACAAAAATAAATGTCTTACCAGAGGGATACCTCTGCCTCCTAAGGCAAACAACTCTATGATCAGTTTCCCAGAGTGTATTGTAAGACAGATGTAGAATTTGCTTTTACGTATGCCTTATGTCTTTTTGCTCAGCGGTGGTGCCTATGCAGAGGAAGAACACCAGCACTCCCCTTGTGTAGTCATTCTGTCGCTGTGTCCTGCCACATCACACTAGTGTAGTTTGACAGTAAAACGCTTTAGATACCCCACTCTGCTGTCAAATTAAACCTAGGTATGTCAAAAGCAGCATAACTCTGACATAGGTGCCAATTCCGATCCGGTAAAAAAATTCCCCGTCCGACTCGTATCCGGATTTTTTTCCGTCCGAATCGTCAAAGTAGCGTACAAACTGCCAAGTACGATTCGAACGGAAAAAAGTCCATACGAATCGCATTGGGAAGATTTCCCCACACGTCCTCGGGTCGGGAAAAGTCACCGACACGTCCCCGGGCGAGAAACCCACCGTGCGGAAAAATAAAGTCCGACTGCGCAAGTACGATCCCTCCCGTCCTCCCCATTTCACAACCGTACGCAAAAAACACCGTCCGAACCGAACTCCCATAGCAACCATGGAGACATGTGCCCGCATACGCGCCGAACACCCCACCACCCCCCGCCCGCGTATGTACGCCCCGAACCCCCACCCGTGTATGTACGCACCGAACCACCAGCCGTGTATGTACGCACCAAACCCCCCCCCCAGCCCTGTATGTACGCACCGAACCACCAGCCGTGTATGTACGCCCCCGAACCCCCCCCAGCCGTGTATGTACGGACCGAACCACCAGCCGTGTATGTACGCACCAAACACCCACCCGTGTATGTACGCCCCCGAACCCCCCCCAGCCGTGTATGTACGCACCGAACCACCAGCCGTGTATGTACGCACCAAACACCCACCCGTGTATGTACGCCCCCGAACCCCCCCCCAGCCGTGTATGTACGCACCGAACCACCAGCCGTGTATGTACGCCCCCGAACCCCCCCCCAGCCGTGTATGTACGCACCGAACCACCAGCCGTGTATGTACGCACCAAACCCCCACCCCAGCCGTGTATGTACGCACCGAACCACCAGCCGTGTATGTACGCACCAAACACCCACCCATGTATGTACGCCCCCGAACCCCCCCCCCAGCCGTGTATGTACGCACCGAACCACCAGCCGTGTATGTACGCCCCCGAACCCCCCCCCAGCCGTGTATGTACGCACCGAACCACCAGCCGTGTATGTACGCACCAAACACCCACCCGTGTATGTACGCCCCCGAACCCCCCCCCAGCCGTGTATGTACGCACCGAACCACCAGCCGTGTATGTACGCACCAAACACCCACCCGTGTATGTACGCCCCCGAACCCCCCCCCAGCCGTGTATGTACGCACCGAACCACCAGCCGTGTATGTACGCACCGAACCACCAGCCGTGTATGTACGCCCCCGAACCCCCCCCAGCCGTGTATGTACGCACCGAACCACCAGCCGTGTATGTACGCACCAAACCCCCACCCCAGCCGTGTATGTACGCACCGAACCACCAGCCGTGTATGTACGCACCAAACACCCACCCATGTATGTACGCCCCCGAACCCCCCCCCCAGCCGTGTATGTACGCACCGAACCACCAGCCGTGTATGTACGCCCCCGAACCCCCCCCCAGCCGTGTATGTACGCACCGAACCACCAGCCGTGTATGTACGCACCAAACACCCACCCGTGTATGTACGCCCCCGAACCCCCCCCCAGCCGTGTATGTACGCACCGAACCACCAGCCGTGTATGTACGCCCCCGAACCCCCCCCAGCCGTGTATGTACGCACCGAACCACCAGCCGTGTATGTACGCACCAAACCCCCACCCCAGCCGTGTATGTACGCACCGAACCACCAGCCGTGTATGTACGCACCAAACACCCACCCGTGTATGTACGCCCCCGAACCCCCCCCAGCCGTGTATGTACGCACCGAACCACCAGCCGTGTATGTACGCCCCCGAACCCCCCCCCAGCCGTGTATGTACGCACCAAACACCCACCCATGTATGTACGCCCCCGAACCCCCCCCCCAGCCGTGTATGTACGCACCGAACCACCAGCCGTGTATGTACGCCCCCGAACCCCCCCCCAGCCGTGTATGTACGCACCGAACCACCAGCCGTGTATGTACGCACCAAACACCCACCCG
This sequence comes from Triturus cristatus, assembly GCF_964204655.1. Taxonomy (NCBI): domain Eukaryota; kingdom Metazoa; phylum Chordata; class Amphibia; order Caudata; family Salamandridae; genus Triturus; species Triturus cristatus. Next base: position 566,320,766 of record NC_140582.1, on the reverse strand, counting down.
TGTATGTACGCCCCCGAACCCCCCCCCAGCCGTGTATGTACGCACCGAACCACCAGCCGTGTATGTACGCACCAAACACCCACCCGTGTATGTACGCCCCCGAACCCCCCCCCAGCCGTGTATGTACGCACCGAACCACCAGCCGTGTATGTACGCACCGAACCACCAGCCGTGTATGTACGCCCCCGAACCCCCCCCAGCCGTGTATGTACGCACCGAACCACCAGCCGTGTATGTACGCCCCCGAACCCCCCCCAGCCGTGTATGTACGCACCGAACCACCAGCCGTGTATGTACGCACCAAACCCCCACCCCAGCCGTGTATGTACGCACCGAACCACCACCCCACCAGGGAATGTACGGACCGCACCCCCACCAGTGCATGTACGGACCGTACTGACGCCAAAAAAACACGTACTGAACCCGGACAAACCATATTTACACAAGGAGAGTCAAGTAGAGTTTCCCCACACCACCAAACAGGCCCAACAACCCCACAAACATCACATACACTCACCTGCAACTGCCAAACTGCCAAACAGAGGCCCAAAACTCAATCACTCCTCATAACACACCCACACAAATTTCAAACACAGCCACACCCACAAATGGACCAATAAAAATGGACCACACACACAAACCATGAGCCTTTGCAACAGACCCACTGCTGCCAGAGCCCACAGACGACCCACACCACCATACTTGAACCTCACACTTGCATACCTTCACACAACCACCTACACAAACACCCCCTCATCACATTCACACACACACCTCCACTACCACACCCACACACCCACAGCCATCCACACCCACACCCCCACAACCACACCCCACGCCATGTCCACCACCAAGAATCCAAAGTTCACAAAGGAGGAGCTGGAGATCCTTGTCGACGAAATCCTCAGAGTCGAGCCACAGCTCTTTGGGACATTGGTCAGACAGACCAGCATATCCGAAAAAACCGCCATGTGGCAGAGGATCGTCGATTCTGTGAATGCTGTTGGGACAACCAGAAGGACCAGGCACGAGTGCCAATCCAGGTGGTACGATCTGCGGAGGACGGTCAAGAGGAAGATGACTGACAATCACAACCAGGGGAACATCACTGGAGGAGGGCCGCCCCCCAGACCGGTACAATACCATCCCTGGGAGGAGAAGGTGATGTCCACGCTGGCGGTGGAGGGACTACACGGACTGCCAGGACTCCCAGACCCTGGTGAGTACACAAACAACTCACCTCACATGGGGGGGATGCCATACACAATCAATCATGCATGCCACCCCCCCCAAGCCACCACCGGACACAACAACACTCCACAAACACACACATGCCACTGGCACCTCCATGCCCCATGCATCAATCAGGGCCATGCCAAGTCACAGGCCACACAATACACCAACACAACACAGGATGTGGTCGATGCTGGGAGTGGGGGCAGCAAAACTAACATTGAGCAACTCACAAGCACACAACAATGCCCTCAGCCCATATGGCCCAGGGCACAGCCATACAAACTGTGTGTACCCACACAGTACTGTCTTGCCTGCAAATGATGGCTGCCATGCAGGATGCCATGGGTCTGAAGGCACAATTTGCACATAACAGCAGACAATGAAGATGCATCGCTCTGATAGAGTCTCAGCACACACCGCCACAGCAGCAGCCTACACTCAGACACACTGCCCAATGGGTGCCCGGAGAACAGGGACTAACTCACATGAACAAGCCAATGGCCATTCAAAGACCGGCTAACTGTGTGTGCCCAGGAAGCTGGCCTGAGGTGACAGAGAGTGACAAAGAGAGGGAGGGAGAGGGGGAATGAGAGGGAAGGAGACAGAGGGGGGACACAGGGAGACAGACAGAGGGAGGGAGTAGGGTGACAGAGGGAGACCGACAGAGGGAGGGAGGAGGGTGACAGAGGGAGGGAGGAAGGGAGACACAGGGAGACTAAATCACCCTTGGGTGGTGTGGCCATGTCCACTCGTCAGCCGGTGGACTGTGTGCATGCAGACCAGGTCTGGCAGTGCCTCAACCCCCCCTTCCGTAGATGAAGACCGGTCCATGTGTCAATCTGTGCACGAGTCCATCCGTGCTGCAGGCACAGACCTAACCACACACCCAGTATACCCACCCACCGTGTCGGTAAGAACCCTGTCACAAATGCTTCAGTCCCCTACCTGCAACATCAAATTGCCTTGCCAAAACACCATTTGGCCACGTACAGTGCAACACGTAAGGCGCCTCTGCATGGCTCGCTACGCCCGCACACCACACTGCTGACTGTGTACCCAAATAGATGCATCAACTAAGATTGTGTCTCACACATGCGTAAAGCCCTGACAGCTGTGGCCAAGGGACATAGCCATGCACAAGTGCACTGTGAGAGGAATGCAGGACAGATCCAACTACCCAGAGGAAGAGTGCCAAATCAGAAATGCATGCAACATGGATGCCACATGTGACACTGTCAACATTGTCTCTCTCACACACAGGTCAACGTCGACGAACACCCCCCAACACTGGGGGGGAAGTCACACAGGACCAGGCTCCGCGGGATGATGACCCCACCGCCAGCGATGACTCTCACCACTCCGTGGATGACCCAGACCAACCTGGCCCCTCTGGTGTCCAACCACCTGCAGCACCTGCGTCAGGTACAACTGTGCCAACCACCACCCCCATTCCTGCCACATCCCAGGAGACGTCCAGGAGCCCTGCCCGCACACGACCACCCAGCCAGTCTGCCCAGGAGGGACACGGTCCTCCGGGCACCCAGGAGGAGGCAGGCGGCAACGCAGATGCCATCCCTCAGGGGTCCCGGAGACCCGATGCACCCACAACGGCAGGCCAGGTGCACGTGGGCAGGGGTGGCGGGAGTGGAGGACGGCGGAGGCGCGAACCTGACCAGGCAGCTCAGGACCCGGTAGTGTCCCAGGTCAGCAACATCCTGGATACATACCGGCGTGACACCAGGGGCATGGACCAGATTGCGTCCACCCTCAATGACATCAAGGGGACCCTCCAGGAGATGAAGACCCTGCAGTCCCAGCAACATGCCTGTCAACTGCAACACCAAGGAAGGATGGAGGATAGACAGGCTGAGCTCGTGGCGGTGCAAACCCAAATGACCGGTGTACTCCGTCGGATTGCCGACAACATGGGCAACCCTCCCTGTGGCACCAGGCGAAGGCCATTACCAGACACAGGGAGGGATCAGGAGGAGGAGGATTCATCCGACGGAGCGTCACAGACATCGTCACGGACTGCTTCCGAGGGTCCCCGCAGGAAGGTGGGTCGTCCACGAAAAAGACTGTGAGAGTCAGCAGAACATCACCATCTCCCAGGTCACCTGGCCTGGCACCTGGCCCTCTGGCCCAATAGCAGCACATGACATTGTCTGCCACATGGACTTGCTGGTCACTGTCTGACCTATGTTGACGAAGACTGTGGCATGGACTCTGACATTTTGCTACGACAAGGATACCAACTCCCCCAGTGAACTTTGGATTCTACACTCCCGCTGTGCACCTCTTGTCATCCCCACAAACCCGTACCCCACCACAAATAAATTAATCACACTTACAAGATGATGCCGTGATTCTACATTATTACAATACATGTGTGTGTCGTACAGTCAAAGCATGCCTGATCTCAGAATTAACTCCAACCATCCAAACCGTGGGGTCGCAGTCTTGCCCAGGACACACATGGGTCCCAATGTCTCATCTGATACAGACATGGAGTACCAAACTCACCTGTGCTGGGCCCAACCAGCTGAGTGGTTCCCGCACAACTGTGGCTACAGACACATTCAGGGGAGCAACAGTCATGCGCAGAGGTCAGGGATCATGTGGAGTGACCTGGCTTGCCGCTCCCAGGTATGTCTAGACATGTGTCCCTACAATGTGCAGCATGCTTGCGTCAGGCGGATGTTGAGAATGGTGGCTAGGCCAAGGTTGGATGCATGGAGATGCCAGAATGCAGTTTAGGATCACTGTGCCACATGGTTGTGTTGGGGTTGTGGGCTGCATCATGAGTGTGGGCGTGGATCTAGAAGGTCATCCTGCAGCTGGCTGTGAAACATTCCCCCCATCCCGTTAGGACGTTGATGTGGCCTGGTTGCCCGACGCAGTAGCAGAGCTGTGCAGATGCACTCCGGATATGGACAAGTACCATGGGAGTCGTGAGGCACATGTCCGTAGACTGCAGGGTAGGATTCTACACAGATGTTGTAGTTTCCCTGGGGGATGGTCTCTCTTGCCTTGAGGTGGATGGAACTGTGCATCTTGTGCATAATACAGTTCCCACTCCCTGACAAACCCCTAGCATCTTGTCACTCTACACATAGACACATATGCACCACCTATGAAAACTATGCCAGACCTGCGGCACGCACAGTGGCAACAGGGCACCATTGACAGGGAAGAGGCACCTTGGAGACAGAGGGACAAATTTATTAGTCATGTGTGTTGGAATGACAATGATACTCTGTCAACACATACACAGGTCATGTGGATGTACATGTGGGAGCAACACTGGCACCCCCCATTGCAACACAGATGCTGGCATCCCATTGACCTGGCACACAAGTGACGGATAACAGCTAAACACCCCCTGCTGCCACGGAGAGGCCGCTATACACCATTGAGGCCCTGATGGGGCAATCACACACCATGTCAACCCGGTGCAACCTGTATGTTTCCGAGGCCAGTGTTACACACAATGATGGCCTCATCACAATCCCCAATCCCCTGCCACATGACAGTCACCAAGTCTGAGCATGGCTCCAGGTGAAGCCTGCCCCATGTCATGTTCCCCATGTAGGATCACCATGTATGCAAATGGAACACACATGAACCGGAGAAGTGCACACAGACTACAAACAATTCACACACCCAAAACGACGTGAGGCATCCCTTACCCTGAGGAGATTTCAACACTTGCCCGTGCATGTGACGCTGAATCAGCACATGTCGCTGTGTTCATGAGGAGTAGCAGGAGCACAACAATGCCACCAGCAGACAGCATGCACATGGACCTGTGGAAGAGAGACACACAAGGATTCAGCACAAAGGAGCACATCCGCAAGCATGTACTTAACACGTATCATGTTGTTAACATGACAGGTGACAATGATGACCCTCAGACAACATCCTTCCATTGCGCCATCACTTGAGTGACACTTCAATACACACCACTGACTCACTTGGCAGACATGCAGATGGACACACACATTGCAACACATGCCACACACGGCCCAATGCGTGCACACTCAGACACTGGAACTCACCACTAAGCAAAGAAGTTGCGTATGAGCCGACTCCGCATGTCCTCCACAGCCTCCTCCTCCTCCACATCACTTGCCCCGTCACCAAGCCCTTCATCCTCCACGGGTGGATGGTCCTGGTCATCTTGATCCAGTATGAGTGGAACAGCTTCCTCCACTGCCATGTTGTGCAGCATGCAGCAGACGATGATGATCTTGCACACCTTCACCGGGGCATATGGGAGTGCTCCGCCGGTCTTGTGGAGGCACCGGAATCGGCTCTTCAGAAGTCCAAACGTCCTCTCAATGACTCTCCTGGTCCGCCCATGTGCGTTGTTGTAGAGGTGCTCGGCAGCCGTGCTGGGGTTGCGGACAGGCGTCATCAGCCATGGCATGTTGGGATAGCCAGCGTCCCCTACAAGGAAACATCATGGACAGAAGTGTGTCAGCACAGGCAGTGAGATTGGAAGATGACGCCAAACACAGAACTGCCAGAGTCTACCCACCAACAATACATGCTCGCTCGTTCCGCAGCTGCAGCATCATTTCTGGCACCCTGCTACGCCTCATGATGAAGGCATCGTGTGCTGATCCTGGAAAGCGAACACAGACATGTGAAATCACCATGTTGGACAGACACACCACAAGGGCATTAATGGAGTGATAATGTTTGCGATTCCTATACACCACCTCCTGTGCCTGTGGTGGTACCAACGCAACATGTGTCCCATCTATGGACCCAATGACATGGGGCATCCCTCCCAGGGCATAGAACTCACGCTTGACATCTGTCAACTGCTCACGATTTGGGAATTTAATGTACTCATCCAGGTGAACCAACATGGCCTCTAAGAAATCATGCAGAACACGGCTGAACATCGTCTGGGACATGCCCCCGACATCAGCAATGGTATGTTGGAACGTACCCGTGGCAAGGAAATGTAGGGCTGCCATCACCTTCAACTTGGGTGTCAGTGCACTTGGATACCTGTGGCGCGGGAGGAGTTGTGCTTCCAGCCGGCCAGTCAACTCATCAATCAACCGTTGGCTGAATCTGTAGCGGCGTATACAGTCCCGTTCATGCAGGGCAGCAATGTCTGGCATACGTCGAGGGAGAGGCGGAGCCCTGCAGTGAAATGGAAGGAACACCTAAGAGTGAGCACTGTACAACAACATCGTCAATGCACTGAGCACATGTTACACAGCCAATACACATATGCCACGTTGTGAGTCAGGTCTGTGCCACAGTTCCTGGACACGAACGCCAGTCAGGTTACACTCCTACCAAGGGACAGCCACTAACGGAGGGGGGCAAGATCACGATGACATGGCATGAGACTAGCTGTGGGCCAGTGTAAGTGAACATGCACACGCATCACAGGATTCACAGACATCCACACATGTGCAGAGGTAGTATGCGTATGGTACAGACAGGTAGTTGGATGCGATATGCACTGGTCACATGTCATAGGAATAGGACAGGCCACACACATTGCCTTTGAGGAGTACATGTCGAGACAGAACATACATAGGGAGCATGTGGATATGTACTTGTGTTGATACTCCGTGTAGTTGGATACATACACACCTCATGGCAAATCACATATGTGGGCTGGTGTGCGGAACAGTGTGCCATGCCCATCGACACACAGACACATGTTGGCAGCAGCAACTGCTGACACATTGAATCACACACCTACAGCAAAATCATGGAAAGACATGCCACACACATGACATGGTTGCAGCATGCAACGCAGCCATACACGTGTCATATGTAATATTCCGTGTACCTGGCATCAGGGGACAGGTGCGGGTGTCCGTGACTGGGACATGCAAGTGACTCATGGCTCCACTAGTGTGTACGACATGCACACATGTCAAAGGAGTGCAGGGGATGTGTGGTACAATGCGCACCATCACACACGACATGTGTACACAGCTCATCGTACATGTGCTTTGCCCACACCTCAGGGGTAAAGTGCCACATCACATCCTGACACACCTGTGTCACACACAGGTGGTATTGCACAGACAATGCATTGGTGTCCACCCTTGGCAATACCTGTCCGCTCCATTCCTGTCTGTGTGCCGCCTGTCACCACTGACAGTTGTTATACGCACCGTACATACGCTCGGAGCGCGTGTATAGGGTCCCTGGGCCAATATTGCCGCTGGCGTATGCGTACGCCACAGTAGTACGGACTGTACACGCGCTTGTACGGTCCGGATCACAATATGTGCGCTGGCGTATGCGTACGCCACAGTAGTACGGACTGTACACGCGCTTGTACGGTCCGGATCACAATATGGGCGCTGGCGTATGCGTACGCCACAGTAGTACGGACTGTACACGCGCTTGTACGGTCCGGATCACAATATGGGCGCTGGCGTATGCGTACGCCACAGTAGTACGGACTGTACACGCGCTTGTACGGTCCGGATCACAATATGGGCGCTGGCGTATGCGTACGCCACAGTAGTACGGACTGTACACGCGCTTGTACGGTCCGTACTACTGTGGCGTACGCATACGCCAGCGCCCATATTGTGATCCGGACCGTACAAGCGCGTGTACAGTCCGTACTACTGTGGCGTACGCATACGCCAGCGCCCATATTGTGATCCGGACCGTACAAGCGCGTGTACAGTCCGTACTACTGTGGCGTACGCATACGCCAGCGCCCATATTGTGATCCGGACCGTACAAGCGCGTGTACAGTCCGTACTACTGTGGCGTACGCATACGCCAGCGCCCATATTGTGATCCGGACCGTACAAGCGCGTGTACAGTCCGTACTACTGTGGCGTACGCATACGCCAGCGCCCATATTGTGATCCGGACCGTACAAGCGCGTGTACAGTCCGTACTACTGTGGCGTACGCATACGCCAGCGCCCATATTGTGATCCGGACCGTACAAGCGCGTGTACAGTCCGTACTACTGTGGCGTACGCATACGCCAGCGCCCATATTGTGATCCGGACCGTACAAGCGCATGTACGGTCGGTATCACTGCTTGTGGGGTGCCCTAGGGCGTGGAACGCACCGTACCTGTGTGTAAATGTATGAAAACACATAGGGGACACATGAGGGACAAGTATAAGGGCCTAAATGCCTGATGGTTGCCATGGAGACTGAGTTAAATTTTTGAATTTGAGCACCAGGTGCACAGCAGAAGTCAGTTTGAAAGAATCTACATTGTTGCAATGTGGATGTTGACTTGACATCATTATCAAAACTGAAACCATGCAAAGCCACACACTGGGGTAGGTTTGAAGGGATTGGATGAAACGTAGGATGCTAATGTGACTGACCAATCAATCTGTACTCCTATACATGAACAGGCCAGCCAGGCATATATAAGGCAGCCAGGTCCCATGAGAGAGCACTTGCCTGCACATCCATTCATCCCTGACCACTGCTGCTGATAGTGATTCCTCTGGCACCATGTCCAGGACTGTGGAGAGGTCACAGCCATTCACCCAGGAGGAGAACCTTGCCCTGATAGATGTGATCCTCCCACAGTTCCAGAGCCTGTATGGTCGACCAGGGGTTCAGGTGAGTGCAGACTCCACTAGCTTAGACTGTGCCCCTTTTGTGTGACAGTGACTTCTGGCATTGTGTCCATGTGTGACAGACATGCACTGTTGTTTGGAGTGGGTCCCAGGGTGTGGAAGGCCTCATGTCACCCATGCAGAGCATGCTGTGTTTCCTGTGTGCACTCCTCACTTGCATAGTGCCTACTGTGACAATGAATGCAAGGTGCATGCCACATTCTGCCTGCATACTCCTCCTGGGGATGTTGTTTCCACAGTCCTGATGTGATCCTGTGTTCCCCCCAGTGTGACAGGTGTCAGTACCCATGGATGTGTGTTTGTTCAGTGTACCTGTGCTGTGAGTGTCCAAAGGCCGTGTTCGTCCCCTGCACATTGGTGTGTGTGTTAGTCCCCTGTCATGTGGGTGAGTGCATATGGGGAGTGTTGCACACAAGCAGCATGAGGGATGGATATGGCCTGGCCATCGGATGTGAGCAGGGAGCAGTGCTGTGTGCATGCCGTGCTGAGCCAGCCCCACACCTGTGACACCCACGTCTACTGGCACATGGGCAGAGTGAGGTGTGTACCCGCAGTTGGCAATGCCATGTGATTGTCCTGTACCTGTGTGTGTCTGTGTACTCTGCTGAGGTAGCATCAGTGTGCTGGGGCAGGTGACTGCTGTGAGGTGCTGTACATAATCCTGGTGTAGCCTGTGAGGCACAGTGTGATCCCTGGTCAGTGAGTGTGTGGTACCCCTCATGCCACCCGTGTGCTTCCACTGGCACGTAGTGCATTTGGCCTTCCACAGTGGATAATGTCCCTATGACAAAGGTGCAATTAGTTGCATGCATACCATGGCCTGTTCATAATGAGGATTGTTCTATATGTGTGTCTCTGTGTCTTTGCTCATGTGGATTAATGTATTCTCTCTTTTGCATCCTCACAGGTAGGCGCCATTGCCAAGGGGGAGATCTGGAGGGAAGCCGTCAGTGCCGTGAGGGGTACAGAGGGTCGGAGGCGGAGCCTGTCTCAGGTGAGGAAACGCTGGCAGGACATCCGGTGCTGGACGAGGAGGATTGCACGGCTCCTGCTGGGGGACTCACCTGAGAGCCGTAAGAACCGTGGCCGCCGTCGTCTGACCCACATCCAGAAGCGTGTGCTGGCGGTGGTCTTCCCCGATATGGACAGGCGCCTACAGGAGAGGCAGCAGCAGGAAGGGGGTAGGTACATGTGTGTCAGTTGTGTGTCCCCAGCCAATGTAAGTGTGCAGTTGCATGGATACACTGCCAGGGTTTGATTGTGCAGTGCGTCAACTTCTCCACAAAGTAGCACAGTGCTGTTCTCACTCCCTCCCTTCCCCTCCTTGCAATGTGTTCCCTGGTCTGTCGCCACTCTTGCACAAGGTTATTTATGCAGGCAGTTCATGCAGGTGCCCTATGCTATCAGCATCATGTGTGGGGGTGATGTGCCACAGGTATGGGGACCTTGCGTGTGCCATGGCCAATTTCAGTCATTGTGGTGTCCATGTCACTTGGCACTGATTGTGAATCACGACATAGGGGTGTGTCTCCAAAATGTACAGCCTTCCAGCATGCATGTCCAATTGTGTGCCCTCTGACATGATGTGCCTGAGTGGGAGGCCTGCTAAGTGCAGGGACGGTTGCTTAATTTGCAGTCATGTCCATCCTGGACCATGGAGGAGTGTGGGCACTACTGTGCCCTGGGGCACCTCTTCCTAGGTATCATGTGCGTCATCCAACAATATGGCCATTCACTGTGTCTTTGCCATGGGTTGCGTAGGGTGGCATTGTACCCTGGGCTCAACTGTTAGGACCTACAGGTTGCTACATGTGTCCACTGTACAGGGGGACCCATTTTGCTTGTGCATACTCACAGTGGGCATTACCTGTGTGTGTTGTTGAGACAATCTGATGATGTTTGCCTGTCAATGATGTGTGGACATGGCCACCAGGGGCTGTGTGTTTACAGTCATGAATTAGTGGAGGCCATGTGTTTCCATCCCAGAGTAAGAGGTGTACATACTTTCTCCGTCTCAATGAGATTGTCTCAGGTGTGGGTGGTTTGTGCGTACAAGGCCTACATGTCAGAAGCTTCATCCTCCTTGCTGGGTTTAGCCTGTGTGTGATGTTTGACTGGACATACGCTCAAGGTGCAGTGACCCTGTCATGTGTGGCCTGGTTTCATGTATTGCCTTTGCAGCATGCGGCAAGAGTAAATGGATATGATTCATGCTCATCCCTTTTTGACGACGCAGTGTGGTGCAGGTGCTGTGCACATTTGTCCCCAGAGGCTGACTCCTCTCTAAAATTTCAGGTGCAGTGATTTGCTGTTGTGTCATGATCTCCATTGTGTCTCAGTGGCATGGTGGGTAGAAAAACTGTGTGTTCCATGGCCTACATGTGTACATTGTTTTGTAGGTGTTACTCCTGTTGCTTTTCAGGCTATGCAATGTGACCTATGTATATTTGACTCATGTGACATAAGTGTACAGGTGTCTGATTTTCTCCTGTCTCTTCACCTTGCCCACAGCATCGCCGGGGGACACGGAAGGAGACACTAGCACGGACCGGGAGGAGAGATTGAGCACCAGTACCAGCAGTGCTGTCCTGTCTGGCACATGGAGTGGCACGGAGGCCGAAGGGAGTGAGGCGGAGGACCTGTTGACTGCCAACACAGACTATGACGCAGACGGGTCCGAGGCTGAGCTCCCAGAGGTGGCGGAGTCTGCCCCCCCAGCTGATGGCAGCCCTCCACATCCCCCCGCCACCTCAGGTTCCATCACCGGCCTCCCACATGCTCGTGGCCCTTCCCTCCGTGCTCGGTCCCCACATGTCTCCTTCCTGCCAGGCACCGCACCCCCTGCCCCTGTCACCACTGCTGCGGTGAGTGCGGAGTCTGTGGACATCCTGAGGCAGTTGCAGGTTGGTCAGACTGCGATGCTAAATGTCCTCCATGCCCACACCCAGGTGCTGACCCAGATGGAGGCATACATGGAGGGCATGTCGGCTGCGCAGTCTGACCAACGGCAGTTGCTGAGGTCCATAGACTCCACACTGACTGCAGCACTGGATCTCCTGCAGCGCTGCGTAACACCCCCTACCCCTGCCCCATCCACAATTCCCACTCCCGTGCCTGTCCCACGCACATCCAGACGTCAGCGTGCACGCACCCCAACAGACACAGGCACCACACCACCAGGGAAGTCGAAGCGCACACCTCCTGTCACGCACACACAGGGTGAGGAAGGCACACCCACTGGGTCGGGGGGGAAACGTAGAACACGCAGCCACAGTGGGAGTCCGCATTCCACACAACCCACTCCCTCCAAATCCACTCCCCTTAGCTCTCCTGGCCAACAGTCAGTGACAGCATCATCCACTGCGAGTGTGCCCCCCAGCCCCAGGATGACACCACCCCGCAAGCGGTGGAGGCGGGACCCGGCCAGGGGAGTTGAGTCCCCCACCCTGTCCACACCCTCCCCCAGTGGCGCTGCGACCCATCCCTTTGCCCCCCCCCCCTCCTTGGGGCCTGTGGTTGGATTGGGTACGGGGGAGTCGCTGGGGGAACTTGCCGACGTGTGCAGCGCCATTCTGTCCTCCACCTTTGGCGCTGGCACCCCCCCTGTGGCAGATTCATCCCTCCCTGCACCCACAACACCTACCCTTTCCCCTCCTGTCCCTGCGGTGCCTGTTTCCACCCTCCCCCCTGATGCCCCCTCTTCTGTGGATGAAATGGACTTGTGAACTGTGCAGGCAAGCTAGGGGACACACGTCCCGATGTGTACCCCCCCCCCGGACATTGCTGCTGGGCTGGCCCATGGCCCTTGTACATAGTGGACATTTTCTCTGATATATTTTCCTGCTGAATAAAGCCTTTTCTTTTTGTTTTGCACACTGATGCTTTCCTGGACTTGCTGTTGGTGCTGGTGCTCCCTGCGTTGGGGTGGTGATAATGTGTTAGGGGTCTGTGAAATGTTGGAGTGTGCTGCTCATGGGGTGTACCCTGCCATCTGCGTGCCATCACAAAGGTCTCTGCAAATGGTATTTGGTCATGTTTGCTCTCACTGTATGGTGACATTGTCCCAAGGTGTGTTCCGTCCTCTGTGGCCCAGGCCATTTTTCCTGCAGGGTGTCTCCCAAATGCTGTGCTGTGCTGTGTCTACATTTCCTGGATGTGTGAGGGTTGCCTTTCAATATAGCCATGCTGGCTCAGCGATGGCTCCGCCTGCATCTGGGGTATCACCCTTGTAGGTCACTGAACTTGTTGATGGGGTATATTGTCCGATGTCTGGGCACTGCTGGGAGTGATAGGTACACACCCCTCCTGTGTCTGGGCACTGCTGGGAGTGATAGGCACACACCCCTCCTGTGTCTGGGCACTGCTGGGAGGACCCTGCACCCACCCCTCCTGTGTCTGGGCACTGCTGGGAGGACCCTGCACCCACCCCTCCTGTGTCTGGGCACTGCTGGGAGTGATAGGTACACACCCCTCCTGTGTCTGGGCACTGCTGGGAGGACCCTGCACCCACCCCTCCTGTGTCTGGGCACTGCTGGGAGGACCCTGCACCCACCCCTCCTGTGTCTGGGCACTGCTGGGGGTGTTTTGCACACCCCATTCTTATAGCAGGTTCGGTGCGTACATGCACGGGTGGGGGTTTGGTGCGTACATACACGGGTGGGGGTTCGGTCCGTACATACACGGGTGGGGGTTCGGGGCGTACATACTCTGCTGGGGTGGGGGTTCGGTGCGTACATACACGGGTGGTGGTTCGGTGCGTACATACACGGCTGGGGTGGGGGTTTGGTGCGTACATACACGGCTGGTGTGGTGGTTTGGTGCGTACATACACGGGTGGGCGTTTGGTGCGTACATACACGGCTGGGGTGGTGGTTTGGTGCGTACATACACGGGTGGTGGTTTGGTGCGTACATACACGGCTGGGGTGGGGTTTCGGTCCGTACATACACGGGTGGGGGTTTGGTGCGTACATACACGGCTGGTGGTTCGGTGCGTACATACACGGCTGGGGGGGGTTAGGGGGCGTACATACACGGGTGGTGGTTTGGTGCGTACATACACGGCTGGGGTGGGGGTTCGGTCCGTACATACACGGGTGGGGGTTCGGGGCGTACATACTCTGCTGGGGTGGGGGTTCGGGGGCGTACATACACGGGTGGTGGTTCGGTGCGTACATACACGGGTGGTGGTTCGGTGCGTACATACACGGCTGGGGTGGGGGTTTGGTGCGTACATACACGGCTGGTGTGGTGGTTTGGTGCGTACATACACGGGTGGGGGTTTGGTGCGTACATACACGGCTGGGGGTTCGGGGCGTACATACCAGGGTGGGGTGGGGGTTCGGGGCGTACATGCACGGGTGGCGCTTGGGTGCGTACATACACGGGTGGGGGTTCGGGGCGTACATACCAGGGTGGGGTGGGGGTTCGGGGCGTACATACACGGGTGGCGCTTGGGTGCGTACATACACGGGTGGCGGTTCGGGGCGTACATACACGGGTGGGGGTTCGGGGCGTACATACCAGGGTGGGGTGGGGGTTCGGGGCGTACATACACGGGTGGCGCTTGGGTGCGTACATACACGGGTGGCGGTTCGGGGCGTACATACACGGGTGGGGGTTCGGGGCGTACATACACGAGTGGGGTGGGGTTTCGGTCCGTACATACACGGGTGGGGGTTCGGGGCGTACATACTCTGCTGGGGTGGGGGTTCGGTCCGTACATACACGGGTGGTGGTTCGGTGCGTACATACACGGCTGGGGTGGGGGTTTGGTGCGTACATACACGGCTGGTGGTTCGGTGCGTACATACACGGCTGGGGTGGGGGTTTGGTGCGTACATACACGGCTGGTGGTTCGGTGCGTACATACACGGCTGGGGGGGGGTTCGGGGGCGTACATACACGGGTGGTGGTTTGGTGCGTACATACACGGCTGGGGTGGGGGTTCGGTCCGTACATACACGGGTGGGGGTTCGGGGCGTACATACTCTGCTGGGGTGGGGGTTCGGTCCGTACATACACGGGTGGGGGTTCGGGGCGTACATACTCTGCTGGGGTGTGTGTTAGGTGCGTACATACACGGGTGGGGGTTTGGTGCGTACATACACGGCTGGTGGTTCGGTGCGTACATACACGGCTGGGGGGGGTTAGGGGGCGTACATACACGGGTGGTGGTTTGGTGCGTACATACACGGCTGGGGTGGGGGTTCGGTCCGTACATACACGGGTGGGGGTTCGGGGCGTACATACTCTGCTGGGGTGGGGGTTCGGGGGCGTACATACACGGGTGGTGGTTCGGTGCGTACATACACGGGTGGTGGTTCGGTGCGTACATACACGGCTGGGGTGGGGGTTTGGTGCGTACATACACGGCTGGTGTGGTGGTTTGGTGCGTACATACACGGGTGGGGGTTTGGTGCGTACATACACGGCTGGGGGTTCGGGGCGTACATACCAGGGTGGGGTGGGGGTTCGGGGCGTACATGCACGGGTGGCGCTTGGGTGCGTACATACACGGGTGGGGGTTCGGGGCGTACATACCAGGGTGGGGTGGGGGTTCGGGGCGTACATACACGGGTGGCGCTTGGGTGCGTACATACACGGGTGGCGGTTCGGGGCGTACATACACGGGTGGGGGTTCGGGGCGTACATACACGAGTGGGGGTTCGGGGCGTACATGCACGGGTGGGGGTACGGGCCGTACTTCCACGGGTGGGGGTACGGTCCGTACATACCCCTGCCCACGCTCTGCGTGCCTGGGTACGGGCCGTACCCATGCCTTTGGTGTGTGGGTACGGTGCGTCCCACCATTGTTGCGGGCCGTGGGGTCCGCACCGTACACAGGCCTTGGGGGCGTGGCTACGGGTCGTACCACGCGTACCCCTACATGACCCCAGCAATGCTGGTACGAGCTGTACCAAGGCCTTTCTGACGTGGGTACGGGCCGTACCGCTATTGTTGGAGTGACGTAGGGGGACGCGTGGTACGTTCCGTACCCACGCTCTTGCGGCCTGGGTAGGGTACGTACCGGTTCGCGTGACCATCCACTTCCGTTGTGGCGGACGCTTGCGTTGCTGGCCTTGCCCCCACCCCCTGGAAGTGACCAGGCCCTGATGGTCAGGTATGTCCAGGCCATGTGTGATTTGGTACCATGTGTTGGTGTTGTGTGTCCTGCCCCTGCCCCCCCCTTTGCCCCTGGTTGTTGTGCTGACCTTCTGCGGCGTCTGCGTCGGTTCCTGTACGCCAGGTGGACTGCTAGGAGGGCAGGGATGGCACGTAGGTTCGGGTCCATGTCTGTTCGTCGCGTCCAGCTGCTCCTTGCGTGTGTCGTCCTGATTTCCCGGCAGTTTTTGGCAGCCGGTAAATATTTTCCGTGCGGGATGACGTCGGTTCGAATCGTACTTCCTGGTTCGTGAAACGTAGGCTGGATGCGTACCGACGTCACGTCGGCTCCTTTCAGGATCGGAATTGTGTTTAGTTTCTGTTCGGTCGGTGTTTTGTTCGAATCGTACGGAAATGGTGTTTCCGTATGAATCGTACTTGCATTTTCGGATGGATTTCGCACCGGGTACGAGTCGGACGGAGAAAAGGCTCCGTCCGACGGTTCGTACCCGGTTTTTACCGGATCGGAATTGGCACCATAGTGTGTAACCCATAACCAATGCAAAGGCATTGCACAATGAAATCATTACTTTGGGCACTACTTATTCCAGTGTTAGAAAAACAAACTGGTAACCATGTTTTCTGGCTGGTGTCTCTCTAGTGCTCTTTTAAAGGTTTCCCCTTGCTCTACTAAGGTGAGGTTAATTGGTAAAATTTGTATACATATTTAGTAACAACCAACATAGAGAATATGGCCATTCTTCTCCAATGTATTTTTACAGACATTCATGAGAGATGTTGAATTTTATAATACTCATTACCCCCAGGTCCCTTATGTCCTCGTCCCATTCATTTACATATTGGAGATAACCATCTCCCGACAGGAAAAAAGAGGAGAGGCATGCTGGGACCCTACTGCCCCTCCCACCGGGAGTACATAAGCAGTACTTACCCAGCATCCCGGCTGTTCTTTTTTTCTGTCTGTCGACAGAAGGGACGTGGCTTTGCTGGTGCTGCTCCTGCTGGGCTGGAGTGGTCTTTCTTTTCTCCTCCCCCCGCCCTGCTGCCTGGCTGTGAGGGCAGGGGGTCTTCTGGTCCGCCTCCTGACCTGCCGGGCTTGCTGGGTTGCGGGCCTGTTCGTGGCCGGATCTGCCCCCTATGGCTCTTCGCGCCTGGTAGGGCTGTGGGCGCCCTGGCGTTCGCAGTTGGTGGAATCTGCTGGTTTCTGCTGCTCGATTCCAGGGTTCGCGTGCCGCTCCTCTGATTTTCTCCGGCCGGCCCTTTGTGGCTGGCCTCCCGGTTGCTTCCAGGTCACGTGCGCGTCCTCCTGTTGCCGGGCCGTGTGGATGGCGCGCCACGTTTGCTGGTCTCCTGGCGTTCCTGGTTTTCATGGGCCCGCCAGGTCGGATCGCATGGGCTGTTGGAGGGGGGCCGTCTTCCTGGTGGCGTCTCGGCCACCTCTTCAGGTGAGTACTGCGTAGCAGTCTTCCTTTTATTTGGAAGGAGAGTTACTGTGACCTCATGGTATTGCTTCATGCTGTGCTTTCTCAGGAGGCGCCTCGTCCAGGGTGCAGTGTCCCAAGGACTAGGGCAATACCCTGAGCCATTTACTTCTGCTTTCGGCACTGTGTAGTTTCCTGCTCTCGTTTTCCCTGGAGTGCTGTTCTCTCTGCCTCCTGCCTTCTCATTTGGGCGCCGGAGGCTGTGGCTCAATGGCTGCATTATGTGGCTTTGGTGTGACGGCCCCCTACGCTGCTGGGGTTCGTGTCCCGCCACCAGCTCCTTCTTTCACATGGTTTGATGTTCATATTCCTGCACCGTTGAGTTGGGTATCAATGTACATCTGTTATTCAGCGCCTTGAGACCCCTGGGTGATATGTGCGCATTGCATATATAAGTGTTCTGTTGTGTCATGCAATGTTTCAGTCTGTCTGTTTCTGTACATGTATGGTTATGTACTACTGTCTTGTTTTGCCTACTGTTGCATTGTTGGGCTGCGGTGGCTCCTGGGGATGCCGGGATTTGAACCCGGGACCTCATGCTTCCGCTGCATGCGCTCTGCCTCTGAGCTACCTCCCTGTCGGCACCCTCTCGGCTTGCCTGTTTGCTGGCGCTGTGCTGTTGCTCTTCACTTGGGCTGCCCTGCTCCGGTGTTGTTGGGGTGCGTGGCTCCTTGTGACACCTTCTGCCCGATTGCCTGCTATGTGTCCGGGTCCTTTTCCTACTGCCTGGGTTTGTGCCTGTGACAGTGGGGCACTCCTTCCGGCTGCTGCCTCTGAGTCTGCTGATTTCTTTGGGGTGTGGTTGCCACCTTGCCGCTTAACTACCTGTTTTTGGCACTGGGTTTCCGGATTGGGGCCTGGTGTCGGCTTTCTGTGCCTTCGGCCGGCTCAGCTTGGGGTGCGTCCTGTTGAGGCTGCTCTGTTCCTCGCGGGGGGCTTGCTGTTGTCTCCGGGCTCCGGCGTCTGCTGCCCTGGTCAGTTGCGCCTTGGTTTGGGCTGTGCTTCTGTGGGTGCGCGTTCTGCTTCCGCCGCTCCTCTCGGGGGGCGTCCTGTCCGGGCTGCTCTTTTCCTCTGTCTTGGTTCGCATGCTGCCGGCTCCTTCCCTTGCCCTGCTTCGGGCTTGCTCTGCCCGGTTTGAGTGCGCCCTTGGTTGAGGCTGTTCCCCCCTGTGCCTGCGGTTGCTCTGGGCTCCACCCCCCCACCTGGGGTGTGTGGTCTACGGGGGTGGTCGCGGTTTTTCCCCTGGTTGCTTGCGATCCTAGGCCGGGTGGCTTGCGTAGTGTGGCCCGCCGTTGCCTCTTCCTCTTTCCCGGCTCTTCTGCATTTTCTTTTCGGGCCTTGTTGTTGGGGTTCTCCTATCCGTTGGGTTTGTTTGCTGCTTCTCTGGGATTTTGGCATTTGCTCTTCTATTTGGGGGCCTGTATCGGGTTGGCATGGGTTCCTGTCGCCTCTGTGGTGGCTGTTTCCTTTTTTGCTGGCTCTGTCTGTGCTCGTTCCTGGGGTTCCCTGTGTTGCTGGGGTCTCCCTGCCGGCTTGCTTGCGCCTTCTCCGTCTGTGTCGGGGTCGCCTTTCACTTCCTCGGCTGCAGCCTCTTGGGGTGTGCTTCTGGTCCCCTCTCCTTTGGGTTCCTCCATGGCTCCCTGCCCCTGGTAGTTGGTGGGTCACTGTTCCTGCTCCTTGAGTGGCTGCAGGGGGGGGTTCCTGTTGCCGCCCCTGGGTTCCTGTTGGTCCTGCCTCGGGATTCCCCTCTTTTCTTGCTGCCCATCTAATGCCCTGCTTTTCACGGTGGCGCGGGTGCAGGTGTTGTGGCCTTGTCTTGGGTGTGTTGGGTCTGTCTGTCTATCTGCCCCTTTTTTGGTGGCCTCCCTCCACTGCGGGCTGGCAGTTGTGTTGTGGCCTCTGCTCCACTGTGGGTTCTGGGTGTTCGTGTTCGCCTTTGCTTCTGCGTGGTTGGTTGGGGTTTGGTGCGTGGGGGCTCCTGGTTCCTGGCTTTGTACCTCCCGTTCCTTGGGCTGTGTCTGGTTCCTCTTGTAGCTTCCTGGTGCCATGCCTGGGGCTCTCTGGGGATCTCTGCCTCCTCTGCCTGCGCCTGGGTGGCTCGTGCTGCCATGCGTGCAGCTGTTTTCTTCTCTTTTGATCAGGCCTGGGGCTTCAGGTGTTTGTCCTGGGGCCTTCTGTGTTCTTGGGTTGATTCTGGGGTCTGGCTCCTTCTGTTTTTTGTTTGCTCCTGCCCTGACTTTCCCTGTGCTTGCCTTTGGCTTGCTTCCGGATTTTCCTGCCCGCCTGGTTTTGCCGCTGTTTTTGCCTGGTTTGTTCCTGGTTGTGGCTGGTGGTGCCGGGTGGGGGCTTCTCTGTCTGGTTTGGTTGGGCGCCTGCTCTTCCTTTTCTTGGCATCCCCCCGGGTTGTGTTCCGGTGGCGGTTCCCCTTTTGGTTCCTGGGGTTTGTGCCACTGCTGTTTGTGCCTGGCGGTGTGTCTGCTGGGGCTTTCCGCTCCTGCATGGTTTTGTGTGGCTGTTGGTCACCTTTTTGGTCTCTGCGTCATTGCCTGGGCTCTCTTTTGTGTCTTGGCAGGGCGCTGTGCGGTTGTGGCCGCATCTTGGTGGGTCCTTTGGGGCCTTCTCCTGCCAGCGGTTCTCTTCCTGGGCTTGTTTCGCCTGTGTTGGGGCCTGTGTGGGGTCCTGTGACTCCGGGTTGGCCGGCTTCCTGCTGGTTCGGGGTGGCCTCGGGCTGTGCCTCCTTGGCTTTGTGGCTGTGCTGTCATTTTAGGCTGGCTCTGTGGTGTGATTTGCTAGGTGTTCCTGGTTTTGGTCTCCTGGCTCGCTCCTTGCTTCCCCGGGCTTTGTTCCCGGTGTGTGTCTGTTTGGGTGCCTTCCCACCCCTCTCTGTTTGGGGTGCGGTTCTGTGGTGCTCTTGCCCCTGTGGGGTTCTCCTTCCTGGCTGCGGGTTGTCTGGGGTTTTCCTGCTGCTTGTCCCTCTGCTTCTTAGCGGCTTCCGCTTTGGCGGTTTCCTCTGTTTCTTTTTCTGGCCTTTTGTGTGGTCCGGCGGTGGTGTGCTGGGGGTCCTCTGTTCCTCCCTGCCCTTTGCTTTGGCCTTGGTGCTGCGTGGGCTCCTTCCGGGGTTTGGTTGGGCCTGCGGGTCCTCCTGCGTCGTCAGGTTGCTTGGCCTTGGTCCAGGCTTCCTGGCTCCTTTTGGCATTTGTTGCCCTGGTTTGTGCTGTTTTCTTGGCTCCTCTCCGGTGTGGCTGGGGTTGGGCCTTGGGGCCTTTTGGTCTGGGTGCTGTACGCCCTGGGGACGTTTCTTTTTTGGCTGCTCCTGTCGTTGCTGCATGCTTGGCCTGAGTGTGGGTTGCTGAGCGGTCCTCTGCCGTGTTGGCGCCTGTTTTTGTCTGCCCTCTGTGGTTCGGTGGGTTCCTGCCTGGTTGTTTCCTGGTTTGGGGGCTACTGGGTGTTCCCGGTTGCTCTGGCCTTCTTGCCTGCCCTATTCTCTCTCCCTTTTGGGGTTGGGGGTTTTGTGGGGGTTGTGGCCGGTGGCTCGGTCCAAGCCCTTGTTGGGCTTGTTCGTTGTTTCCGGTCTTGTTAGCCTCTCCTTGCTGGTCGGCTGTCGGCTGGTTCTTTCTGGGGGCGTCTCTGGCCTGTGGTCTTTGGGTTTGCCTTCTCTTCCCTGTTGTTCTGGGTTTGGTGGCCTTCCCGTTTGGGCTGGTGGCCTCCTTCCCAGTGGAGTTTTTTTTGGGCCTCCTGGGGCTTTCAGTTTTCTTCCCCTTGCCTGTCTTTCTGTTGGTTTGGGTCTTGCTCCTGTTCGGACCCTGCTCTAGGCTCTCTGGGGCCGGGTCATTCGTTTTGGTGGGGTGGGCTGGTTTCTGGCCTGTGCTCTCCTCCTTCCTTGTTGGTTTGGGTGCTTGTGCCTGCGCTCTGTTGGCCGGTCTTGGCTTCTTTCTTTGGCCTTCTTCGGGGCGGTCGCGGTTTGCTCTGTGTCTTTGTGGCTGGTGTGTCCTGTGTGCCTTCCCGGTGGTTCTGGGCTGGGCTGCGTTGTCCGGAGGGTTGCTTGGCCATGTCCTTTGTGTCTTGGTTCCAGTTGCCCTGTTCCCGGTTTCTCTGGTTGACGGCCTACTTGTTGGGGCTCTGGCCTTCTGTTTTTTGGGTTGTCTCCGGTCCTGTTCTGGGTTTCGGGCCGGTTATTTCCCGCGGTTCTCTTTTCCTCCTTCTCGGTGCTCCCTTGGGTTGCTGCTTTGGTTGTGGTTTCCTGGGTGTGCTTGTGGGTGCGTAAGGCCGATTTTCTGCTTTGGTATTCTCCAATATGTAAATGAATGGGACAAGGACATAAGGGACCTGGGGGTAATGTTCTATTACTTACCGGTAATCTTCATTACTCCGGGTCCCGTTGTCCTCGTCCCATTCATGCGCCCCTCCCTCCCTCCTGGGCAGCCAGCCTTCCTGTCTGGGCTTGGTTGTACAGACGGGATGCTGGGTAAGTACTGCTTATGTACTCCCGGTGGGAGGGGCAGTATTAGCGTCCCAGCATGCCTCTGCTCTTTTTTTCTGTCGGGAGATGGTTATCTCCAATATGTAAATTAATGGGACGAGGACAACGGGACCCGGGGTAATGAAGATTACCGGTAAGTAATAGAACATTACCCTGCAGGATTTAAAAACAACATTGATGTTTTAGTGGGTATGACACTTTACATGCTGGGGACTTCAGAAAAGAATTAAATTCATGGTTGTTGTTGGTATAATGAGCCTCAAGTTCTCTTTCAGTAGATGTGACCTCTTTGTGGGACATTACCCATCAGCCACACAGCCTATGTGTTCTGGAGCTTGAAAGAGAATACTTGTACCCCTTGCATGACTGAACACCATTTGTTGCAAACTTATTTCAAAGCCACTACCTTTTTTGCTAGTTCTTTCAGCCTGGAGGCTACCTGCATGGATGGAGCTCAGTCACCTCACATGAGAACTGCTCATTGTGCTAACAACAACTATTTTATTTTGGCACAGTATAGAGCAGATTCCTGGCTGAGAATTTCACATCTCATTATATTTCAAACTGCTTGAAACTGCTGATAAAATATGAGAACTAATTAAAGATGCATTTAGAATCAAACCTGTGACTTGCCTGTCATAAATTCCAAAACTTGGTGTGTTAACCCAATAAGCTCAATATTCCTAGGCCTGTAACTGTGTGCGGGCTCAAACAAGCACATGTTGCAACATATCAATGAGCAGACTGAAAATGTACCTTTGGTTAAAAGTCAGACAGGAGCTTGTTTCTAAAGATGGAATAATTTAGGAGCATATTATCAAGTACGACATTAACATTTTCGACGCTTTAGCGGCAGAAAACTGCCGCTAAAGTGGCGATAATGGGCTTGATAATATGCCGCAGAGAATTCCAATAGAAGCCCATGCTGACACCAGAACATGAGCTTCTATGGGAATTTTCACGGGCATATTATCAAGCCCATTATCGCCGCTTTAGCGGCAGTTTTCTGCCGCTAAAGTGGCGATAATTTTAACGCCGTTTTTTGATAATATGCCTCAAAGTTTTATGAACTCACTGTCCTTTCACAGAAGAAATTGGATAAAGGGTCGTCATCTTGAAGTAGCTTTGCACGAAACTGGTTCTAAAGTGCTTTATATTGAAATTTGGAGTAGCTGCATTTTAGTTGTCAAATCATGCAAATGCTTTTGAGCTGTCAGTAGCTTATATAACTGTCAAATGTATTAAACCATGTTTGTTGTACTTATATTGGGTTTGACCAGTATGTTTCAAATTAACGTCACTCCAGTTTCTGGCTCTAAGGATAGCTCCGCCTCATTGCTTGCAGTGTTAGACCTGCCTGAATTGGTGGACCTGTTAGATGCCTCTCTGCCAGGAAGTTTGGGTCTAGTTGCATCTAGGGTTGTCACCTTTCCAAGAGAAAAATACTGGTAATTCGTTGTTGTTTTAAAAATCTGCAAACTCCTGGATGTCATACTAAATAAGAATGCAAACAAAATGATCTTCATTCATTTGTAACATTACTTTTCTTTGTTCAATTTAATTAATAGTCATTGGTCATTAATGCAGCTCTAAAAGACATTTAAAAGAGTTTTCTATTTCTATTAGACATCAAAATACCAGTTGCTCCGGTAGAAACCCGGGCAGGTGGCGAGCCTAGTTGCATCTCTGATGTCTCTGAACCCCATATGCTATGACGCAATACAAAACAGCTGTAAATCTTCAATAAAAGCAACTCTTTTTCCCCACAGATACTAACTCACCACTCAAGTTATGCTAACGCCCACTCAACTGGTTTCGCTCGAAGCAATTAAGGAAGAAGTGAAATTGAAGTGATACTAAAAGGAAAAAAACCATCAAACAAATCTAGGCGTCCATGTTTCCAAAGTGCGAATTTTGGAGCTGGAGCCTCCCACGGCCATTGGTTTAACAAGCACTGTATGAAAGGGTGTGGAGCTCATATTCAAACTTCTTTGTAGAACATTAGACGCTTCAAAAGAAAACTGAGTGAGGTGTGGCGGTGTGAAGTGCCACATGTGTACAGTGAAAAAGGAACAATGTAAAACATGCAAAAAGCAAGTCTCCTAGAACAGAACTTCAGCAAATAGGCCTGGTTCGATGACTGCTCTTCAAATGATAAAAAATGTCTTGTTTCGCCCTAAATGCAAACACCTACGTCATTTCATAAAATAACACAAAAAAGTGCGTGCACATTTCCTAGTGGTCCGGGTAGCGTGTCTGCTTGGATTTCAATAAGCGCAAGTGAGAAAAAAGATACGAAACCATGGGGCATATCAACAACAACCGGCAATAATTATCGCTGAGCGCAGTTAGCGCTCGGATAATTATCGCCGGCTAGCGCCGATTTTTATCGCTGAGATAGCGTGCTATTAGCAACGCTTATCTCATCAGCGATAAAAATCCTAGTGCTAACTGGCTAACGTGAGATTATCACTGGAAACCCAGCGATAATCTCACGTTAGCTAGTTGATAGGGACTCACAAACTTAGCCATGATATCCACCTTCCATAGGATATCATGGCTAAGTCAGTCCTGAAGCAGGCTTAAGGAAAGTAGCGATAACAGGGGTTATCGCTACTTTTCCTGACGCTATGCTTCATAGCGTTAGGCTTGCTGAAAGGAGAAATGTCCTGTCATGCCAGTTCAGGAACGCCCACTTTGCATCTCATTAGAGATGCAAAGCTGGGCGTTAGGAATCCTGACGCTAAAGCAGGGTTTCACGCGTTAGCGTGACCTTGCTGATTAGGCGATAAAATTATCGCCGCTTTTCGGACGAAAACGGACGAAAATGGCCGCAAAAGCGGCGATAATTTTTTATCGCCTGCTTGTTGCTATGCCCCCAGGTTTCAACCGATTCTGGGGCATATCACCAAGGACATACGATGATTATCGCAAATAGCATTTAGCGCGATTTACATTATCGCCGTCTATCACTGGATTCCTGCGCCAGGTTAGCGACGTATTATCAATGCCTTTCACCAAGGCGATGTGAAATCCAGCGATAGAGGGTGTGAACCTGCATTAACGTGTGAAAAGCAGCGATAATTATCCTGCGATCACAAAAATCCTTGATATTAGGCAGGTGTGGACCTAGCCTTGCAATCCACCTCCCATGTCACAGATAGCTAAGTAGAAATTTTAGCAGGAGTAAAAATCCAGCGTTAAGGGGCATTAGCGCAACTTTTATCGTCGCTTCGCGGCTCTGGGGCATCCTTGTAAATATCGCGATGCTGTTAGCGATGTTTTACAAGGATATTATGTGACAAACGCCTACTTTGCATCTAATTAGAGATGTGAGGCGAGGTGTTTGGAAAACGGCAGCTAACATGCTCTTATGTGTTAGCGCCGCCTTGATGATTGTGCGATATTAAAATCGCCGCTTTTTCGGCGCTATGTGCCGAAAAAGCGGCGATATTTGTCTTGATAATATGCCCCTTAGTCAGGGCTGAAGCACACCCATTATCCCGGGATTCTGCCCGTTTAGCTACTGACTCACAAGGATTCAGGTGACCGGCAGTATCAAACTGAAAATCCTCGGTGAGTTGACTCTGCTGCTGTATGGATATCAGATATTTAACATTCCTATATGGTTACTCAATATTGCTCCTATTGGAGGCTAACCACATCGACTTTCTTCAAATAGTTGCTAGCTGAAAAAATGTTGAACACCTCGCAACAAGTTACTGTGGGATACATATGTCCAGGTTTGTCGTAAGAACCCACCATCAGCGCTGCCAATTGTCAAGGCTGCCAATTCCGAGGTTGCCTATATTTATTTCTGAATCTTACCCTCTTCACCCTTCCTACAGTTTTCGCTTTAGCTCATCATTTCAGGATCTATAAACCTGGCTTTCTGCCTTTGTTATTGTTTCCCTGTCTTTCGGTATTTTCTGCCTCTCTCTCGCTCTCTGTCAAAGTCTGATAATATAAATTAAGTCCTGGCAGGGGAGCCAACTTCCAAATTTCCTAGGGGACTGAGCCACACGGCACCATTCGGAAATCACCGGAAGTACTGTTATAGGACGTGATGTCATTGGAAAATATGTGGCACTGAGGAGGCCACTGAACAGAGAGAAAAGGAGAGTTAAAGTCTTAAGGCAATACACCAAAGTTCCCCAAACACAAATGTGCAAAAACATGACCCCGCTGAAGTTCTAAGATGCTGTCATTAATTACTTTTGTAACACAGATACACACATTTTTTGCAGCTAGCATTTCCTGAATCAATTTCTCACAGATTAATATCTACTCACAAATGGTGAATTGAGACAGACATCTGAAACACTGGACAATCCTGCAAAAGTCAGACTAGTTGGCCACTGTACTTTTGTCCCAGAAGCTGGGTCTGGCAATATTTGTTTTTATCAACTTTTTCAGACCCAACGCTTCAGTACACCACTGAACCTATGGAAGACTTAGAAGGACTGCTGCGCTGCTCTGCAAGGAGAAATACTACTCTGCGGCCCTGCTGCTTGAGTGAAAGGACTGGACCTGCATCTTGAACCCAGGCCACCAGAGTAACTTTAAGGACTAGTGGGCTGGCCTCTTGATCTGAACCTATGGTACAGAAGAGGCTCTAACCACCTTGAACTCAGCACCTGGACTCTGTCCGTGGTGAGTTCTACTCCCCAAGTGGTTCTACTCCAGTCCAGGACCATAGGACGTGAGCCTGAAAGTGCTCTGCCAGCTCCGCTGTGGTACTGTTAGCGGAAATGATGCAGCATGATGGATCTCCTTGCAGCTCCGCTTGGGAACTGTAGCAGTGCGACACGTCCAGCTGACGAACTTTGAATCTCAGCCTGCAGTCTCTTCAGAACTGCCGCTACACGACACATCCTTGACCAAGACCTTCACATCACAAGTCCTTAGTCGATGGCATCCTCAAAAACGATGCAGGGCTGTGCATTGCAGCCATGCAGCTTCTTCGAAACCGTCACTGTGCAACACATGACGGACTTTGCAATGCAAGGCCTGCGTCAATGTCATTCTCAATGGCATTACCAGGACACCACATTACAGCCCTGCAGGTTCTTCAAAACCACTGCTGCCTGACGCATCCTCAAAGTGGGATCTTGCAGCACTCTACAAACTATGATTTAAGGTACTTTGTTCAGTGGGCCTAACTTCGTCCCTGTATCTGGGCAACGTGCCATTGCGGACGACTTGAACTTGTGACTTTGTCCAGGTCCCGTGCAACCAGATAAGCACAATTGGTGCTTTGTGGTTTTAAACACTTTTTTTACTTAAACATCTGAAATTGCATATCTCCAGTCCTACTGACTGAATTTTTATCATTTTGATCTTAAATAATGTATTACATTTTACTCTATTGTTCTAAATTGGTGTGAGAATTTTCGTCTGTTGCATTTTCACTATATTACTGATTGAAGTACAGCATATATGCTTGACATATTGCCTGTAAGTTAAGCCTGACTGCTTTTGTGCCATGCTACCAGAGGGTTAAGCACAGGTTGACTTGGGGTTTGCTTGTGTTTCACCTCGCCAGAGACAGTGGTTGCCGCTTGAGTAGGGTTTTACCTCTATCAACTAGTAACCCAATTTCATACACTAATTATTTGAGGTAGCCAAAAACACCTATTGCTGCCAAGTTGATCCATTTTTTTCACAGTATGATTAGGCTTAGAAATCTAAGCATGCACACTGCTCTTGGCTTAAAGGTCAAAACTGGCTGAAGGTGTCACATGCGACATGAGCTCAGGTGACAGCTGTGGTGCGGTACACACAGAAGAGGCCTCAAGAGTTTTAGTGACCAGCAGGGGCCGACTCCCCTCTAATGTAAGCTAAAGAACAAGATTGCACCCATGGGTCTAAGGTGAGAAAACAGTGCTGGGGAGTCCCTTTTAAAGGATGGTTTCCCTCACCCACATGTACAGGGCATGCTTCATCATTGGGTAACCTCCTCGCACTGCGAACCTAGTTGCAGTGCGGGCGACAACCCTCTCACTAAGAGGGAGGAGCTCAGGGATGTTTTGAAATATGGCCAAGAGGTATTCTAAAACCTGTAGATGAGTTAGGCGTGGATGGAGAGAAAAGGATGTGAAAGTGAGCTAAAAATAACTCCCTAGTATGTTGAAACAAGCTTTAATAAGACATCCAGATGTCAGAATTAAAAGAAGTGGGCTATGGCAGGAGAATTCAACCTGTCATAGACTCTTATTGGTCGACATGTTTCAGCCTTGTTACCCTCCGTAGAGGTGTAGTGGCTTTCTTCAGGAACATAAACCGTGGGAAATAAAAGTGAAGAAACCATGCATACCAAACTTAGTAGGTGGTTGAAAAGGCATACAACAGCTAGGAGGTATAATAACCATTCAAGGAATTCTGCTGGTCAGCGTCTTCCCTAAAAAGAGACAAGTGTTACAAAGAAAATGATTAATACATTTCACACACACTCTTTCATCAAGTGCCACATGCATGCATTATCGGTGCAAGTGTAGCCTTATACAATTTTTAGGATAATCCATTTGTAATGCTTACCCGTATCGTCAGGTGAGCTAAAGGCGCCTAACACTTGGTGCACACATTCGAGATGGCATCCAAATCCTATTAGGAAAGAAGTGGGGAAAAGGTTGACTGTAACGTACAGTCATACAACTACACAGATATACAGTTGGGTCGGTTTGGAAGTATGAGCCGTAGTGTAAACAACCAAAGCCATCCTTTGGTACAACTCAATTGGTGAACCGGGCTGTGCACTGAGTATCATTTATCCAGCCACCCACCAAAGGCCTAAATACAGAGAGGTGGCGAAAGCTAAAGACTCAGGAAAAGTAAGGATTTCATGTTGGTATCTCCCTCAAGTATGTGTAAAAGAGTGTATAGAGAGGGCACGCATGACAAACGTATCAGACATGCATAACATTACAGGACCATGCACCACCCCATCCATGGACGTGGTACCTTGTGAAAACAGCCTGAAGTGCTTGTGGCCCAATATAAAATACACCGGCACTTAGAAATAAATGGGCTGGGTGCCCAGCATCCTAAGGACCTAAAGGCAACTTAAAGTAGTGCAATTGCGGTAAAACTATAGGGTAAAGAAGCCAAAGCCCAAAGGCCTCAAGCCAAAACGTCACATGTTGCTAAAGGACGATATTATCATATGAAACCCTGCAGCACTCATGGCTCAGTAGAATTTGTAGGCGCCTGGTTCACACAAGGGGGTTCCAAAGGGCGTGGGGATTGGCAAATGAAAGCTGTAATATAGTTGGAGGGACGCTCGCAGAAAAAGAGCCAGGAGCTCCCATAAAAAAATCAAAGTGTGGGGAACTGAGCCTCTTGTAACAAAGGTGCTCGGTTTCCGACACTTTGATTTATATTTTATATGATATGATAATATCAGCCTTTAGCAACAGGCTTCTTTACCCTATAGAGTTTCCGCAATTGCACTACTTTAGGTTGCCATCACCTCCTTAGGATGCTGGGCACCCAGCACATTAATCTCTAAGCGCTGGTGTATTTTAAACTGGCCCACCACCCCTTCAGGCTGTCTTCACCAGGTACCACGTCCATGGATGGGGTAGTGCATGATCCTGTAATGTTATGCATATCTGATAAGTTTATCATGCGTGCCCTCTTTATACCCTCTTTTAACACCTACTTGAGGGAGAGACCAACATGAAAATACTTACCTCTCCTGAGTCTGTAGCTTTTGCCTCGCTGGAAATGTCCAACTAAAAGCAGTGAAAACCTTGTTGATACGACCCTGTGGTCGTAACCCCAGAATCCACCTCCCATTGTAGGTATGCCCAAGTCTGCTTTTTAGCAGACGTTGCAATCCAGCGTTAGAGGCGCAATAGCGCGATAATGTTTATTGCTATGCTGGATTTGGGCTCATTGTAAATATTGCGAAGCTGCCTTTGCGATATTTTTTCATGGAGTTTTGTCAGACACGCCTACTTTGCATCTCATTAACGATGCGAGGCGTGCTGACAACGGGCGCTAAGGCTTGGGAACACGCGCTATTGTGTCCTTGTAGATAATTCAATAAAATTATCACCGCTTTTCGTCCGAGAACGGACGCAAAAGCGGCATTATTTTTATCTCCAGCCCTTGATAATATGCCCCGTGGTTCTTTCAGCTGCTCCTGTAGACAGCTGTCATCCAGGTAGGCAGCTGAGGAGGCCGGTATACCAGCAAGGATCTGGTTAACCAACCACTGGAAGGCGGCAGGGGCATTTTTAAGTCCAAAGTGGATCACATGAAATTGGGAGTGGCCCTCTGGAGTGGAGAAGGCTGACCTCTCCTCGGCACCTTCTGTTAGGGTGATTTGTTGGTACCCTGATTTTAGATCAAAGGAACTTAAGTACTGGGCAGCTCCTAACCTGTCAATCAGCACATCAGCCAAGGGGATGGAATGAGTATCTGTTTTTGTAATTGAACTGGGCCCTCTGTAGTCCATACAGAACCTAGGTTCTGGTGTGGTGCCCCGTGGGGCAGCTTTTGGAACCAGAATCACAGGACTGAGCGAGGGCCTACTGGAGGGTTCTATTACCCTCAATCTCAGCAATTTAGAGACTTCACTCTCAATACTGGTCCTTAACTTATCTGACAATCTGTAAGACTTATTCTTAACAGGGAGGTTGTGCCCTGTGGCTACATAATGGGTACCCAGGTAGGCAGTCCCAGGAATAAAGGAGAGCAGAGAGGAGTACTGTCCTAACACTTGGTGGCAATCTCTCTGCTGTTCAGGAGTTAGATTAGGGGAACGGATTACTCCTTCCACAGCCACATCTTTGTCCTTGGCATCTAAGAGGTCAGGGAGAGGTTCACTCTCCTCCTCTTTTCCATCTGTCACCAACAGAGCTCACACCTCTTGAAGTGGGGTTTGGGGGGATTGATACAGAGCACCCTGTAGTGCCGCCTGGTTCTCTTGAGGTCCACTAGATAGGTTGCTTTACCTTTCCTCCCAATCACCTCATAGGGCCCAGTCCAATGGTCCTGGAGGGCCCTGGGTTCCACAAGTTCCATAACCCACACTTTCTGTCCAGGCTGCAATTCCACAGTGGTAGATCTTTGGCTAATCCACTCCTTCATTATAGCTTGTTTTGCTTCTGAAGCCCAGGATGTAGCTCTCTAAATCCTGGGGAATCTTCCTGGAAGCTTGCTCTCACCCCTCCTTCAACATACTCAGAGGTCCACTAACAGGGTGACCATACAGAAGATCAAAGGGGCTGAAGCCCACTCCAGTCTGTGGTACCACCCTGTAGGCAAACAACAGGCATGGAAAGAGGACTTCCCAATTACTCATCAGGGCCTCAGGTAGGCCTCTAATCATGCCCTTCAGGGTCTTGTTCAATCTCTCAACAAGCCCATTGGTTTGTGGATGGTAAGGGGTGGAGAACTTGCAGGTTACCCCACACTCCTTCCACATTGACTGCATGTATGCAGACATGAAACTTATGCCCCTGTCAGGCACAACTTCATTGGAGAAACCCACTCGAGTGAAAAATCCTATTAGGGCTTTAGCACTGCAGGTGCAGTATAGTTCTCAGAGGGATTGCCACTGGGTACCTAGTGACATGATCCACCAGAACCAGGATAAACCTGTTGCCTGATGCTTTCTGGGGATCCATAGGCACAATGTCGATGCCCACCCACTCAAAGAGTATGCTAATGGCAGGCAAGGGATAAATGGGGGCTTTAAGCATCTGCCCTGTGTTCCCAATGGCCTGGCAGGTCACACAATTCCTACAGAATTCATCTGAGGAATTCTTGAGCCTAGGCTAATAAAAGTGGGGGACAAGCCTTGCAAAGGTCATATCCTAAGCCAGCTCCAGTAGGAAGGCCTGTAGCATTGGGGGGCCGCCAGGGCCCTTGTTGTCCAATGCATAGGAGTCTAAGGCTCACTGTAAAGGAGGTTGTCCTCCCAGTAAATGAGATGAGTCCCAGAGGCATCACCTGCTGTTTGGGCTTCAGCTTCTTGTCTCAGTCCCACAAGGGTTGGACACTCCCTTTAGACCCTACAGAACTCCTCCTTGGTGGGTCCCCCTTCTACATGACATCCATCAATTGTAGGCAGGTCACCAAGGGAAGCAATGCCCTTCTCAGTGGACTCCAGGGCGGTCACCGCAGGTACCCAATCCATCTCACTTGGAGTAAATTCAGTGGTTGGTTTCCCACGCCCTCTGCCTCTCCCCTCTTAGCAGCTGGCTGGGCCATTGTTCTAGGTTCAAGACCTTTTTGACTCCCATCCTGGGCAGCCATGGACCTTGTCATAGCACAGATCCAGTCAGGTTACCCCAACATCTCCACGTGAGCCTTAAGCTACACTTCCCTCCTGGTAGTGTGCTCAAGGTCATTACCAAAAAACAGTCCACAGGCATGGCAGGGCTCAGAGCAACCTTCTAAAGACCAGAACACTCCCCCCCAAATGCAACAAGGGCCACTGGATAGTGACCCTCTCTGGTGTCAGCCACCACAGCCTTGTGGAGTTCAATGGCAATCACCTTTTCTGGGGACACCAGCTGTCTCCTTACCATAGTCATACTGGCACCTGTATCCCTCAGAGCCTCAACACAATGCTTATTGATTGTGACCCATTGCCTATACTTTGTAGTATTTGAGGGCACATGGATCTTAGGAACAATCTCACTGTCACCCAATGACACTAGGGTAACCTTACTAAACTCCCCCCCATTAACTGGAACACATTTCCCCCAACACCACACTAGCCACCCCTGGAATCTTTCCTCCAGTGGGAGTTGGTGCTCTTATTGGACACTTGGGTTCACCTTTGTAGTGTCCATACTCAAAGCACTCATAGCATTTGTGAGTCTTGGGCTGCTTACTTTGTTCAGGGTAGTTTTTCTTCAGGTGGCCAGTCTGGGAATGAGAACCAGACCCTTTCCCCTGTGAGCTGTTGTGAGGGCGTCTGGAGAACTCTGTCTTTTTATCACCCCTCTCCTTCTTCTGGTGGGAACCCTGACCACCCTTTTTGGAGTCTCCCCAGATGCCTTCTGGGACACTCTGGTGCTGACCCTGATGTCCGCCTAAACAAGCTTCCAAGGGTCTGTAACCTTGCTATCAACAAGGTGTTGTTGCAGCCCTCGAAAACAAATATCAAGCATGCACTCCTTTAAAATTAAGTTGTACAGCACTTTATAATCATGAGCCTTGCTGCCCCTCACCCAGCCCTACAGTTCCTTGCTTGCATCATCCAAGATGTCTACCTATGTTTGTGATGATATCTTGTGGTTGTCCTTGAATCTGAGCCTATACCTTTCAGGGGTCAGTCCAAACTTACTGTCTAGTATTGCCTTCAAAGCAGTGTAGCATGTCTCGTCCTCTACCTCTAGTGTATGGATTGTGTTCCTCCCCACCATAGGCATATACATCCATAAACTACCACCCTCTGGGACCTTGTGCACTCTTAGAGCCACTTCATAGGCTGCAAACCATTTATCTATGGCACCCACCACCACATAATTGGGAACCAAACCCTTGGGTATCCTGACTTTGGACTCACCAGTGGACACTGTAGGTATGCTGCCTTTGCTGTCGCTGGGCCCCACTTGCAGGGCTCTTATGTCCAGCTCTCTCATGCTGAGCACGTGGGCCATTTTCCTTACCTCCATGGTCAGATTTTTCTCTTCTGCAGCTTGTTCTTTCCCAATTTTAGCAAGGGTTTGATTCTCCTCTAGCTTGGCAAGGGCCTGCTCCTTTTCCAATTTTGATTTTGCAAGCTCTAGCTTTAGTTCATTCTCCTCCCTCCTGTCTTCCAGCTCTTTTGGGGACAGGTTCCTTGAAGATAAAATGCTGCCTGGCCCGGGAGGATGTTACCACCTACATCAGTAGGCTGAATGACAATACCTCCCGACAGATCCTGCTCCAATTCCTCCTCCTCTGACTCTGAATCCTCCCCCTCCTCATCCTGTGTGTTTGTCTTGTGGACTACTGCCAGTCTCTTAAGGCAATCTGAAGTTCTGCCTTCCTGGCACTTCCTTTAGTGAACACCCTTCTTTCCTGGCAGAACCCCTTGAACTGGACCATTGTGTAGGTTTCCAGATTGGCCTTCCCGAATTCTATATTGCCAGGAAAGGCCACAGACATTGCAGTTAAAAAATGAGCATGGGGCAAAAAGACTTTTGGAAAAATCAAAGATGTCAATTTACGAAGAATTTGAAAAGGTTCAAATTGGTCTTAGTATAGAGTTGTAGTAAACCATGAGTTACTATATGGAATTGCAGCAACACACGTCCTATCCTCACAGCTAATTACAAATGTTAGAACTGGGGATTCTGATTGGCAGAGGTAGGCACCCTGCCAAGCAGGAACCACTACTCTAATCAGGGTAAGCTAGATACACACTAAAAGATAAACTGTGCTCACCCTCTTATAGCTTGATACAGATCAGTCAGGCCTATCGAAAGAAACAATGTGTAAAGTATTTGTGTAAACATCCACACACAGTGACAACATGAAAACACCACAAAAATACTCACACAGGCTTAGGAATATAGATTATATTTGTATGAGTAAAACAAGGCCAAAACAACAAACATCCAATAAGTAGAACCGGAGCAATGAATTTTTAAAGAATGAATAAAAAAGTAGAGCTTAGAAGCAAATAGCGCTTAAGGGTTACTTGAGGTGGCTTTAGACCAGGGTAAATGCAAAGTTCAGGTGGCCAAAAAAGCTAAATTTGTCTCTCGGCCACCATATGCAAATGCCTGAGTTTGTTATACTTTAATTTTCTGTTGTTATTTTTCCCACTTATATGTCTTCCTTGAAATCTTCGGAATAAACTATTACATCTAAATTTGATATATTTTCATAGACGTCACTGTATCTCTATGTGAATTACAACTGTAATTTATTGATGTGAGGGACCACCGTTCCAATGTAAAATACTTGTATCCAAGGTCCCTGACTGATCGCTTGGGCTCCCTTGTTGTAAAGCAGCGAAAAGATACACCAAAAAGAGGAGGTAAGCATGCATAACGTTTGGGGGAAGATCACCCTAAGGATGACAGGTCTAACCGGAACGATAAACTAAGAAGTTATTTATTTACCCTTTAAAAAAGAAATGTGGGTAAACAATTGGGCAGTGGTATCCCCAAATGTGCATTATCAGATATGCAGCAGAATCCGCATATGTGCAAAAAATGAATTTGCAGCTACATTCTGAAAATAAGCAAAGATAATAAAGAGTTATTTGCAAAGCAACTCAAGTGAAAACTCATTGGTGGATAAATAAGTCACAATAAATATTAAGAAACATCAAAACAGCCATAACCAATCTTTAGGCATCTATGAACCACTATGAACTCCATAGTGTAGATGAAATGCTAATAGAAAATTTAAAAGTCAGAAAAGTTCAACGCCTAATCTTCCAAAAACAACTAAGAAATTGTTTTGTGACTGATTTATCCTTAAACATGTTCCTGTGTATTGACATGCACTTGCTTCGAATTAGTATTATCTTCAGTCTTAGCTCATGTTTTTTCAGAGAGCACAATTGAATAGCTCACAGGCACTCATTATATAATGTGGGGACTGGGGTATAAGAAGACAATGGGGGATAATTTCAAGAATGTGCGATAATCATCGCCAAAATCGGTTAACACAACCGTTCATATCGCCGTCTAGCACGTGGAAATAACTCTGTGTCAACGTCGTAATCTCAACACGGCGGTAACATGCGATAGTTTCCCGACAACGTGTCAAATGTCCATGATGAAAGTCCCTGGATGGCGATAAAAATCTAAACCCCAACGTGAAAAACCTGCGATGGGCACAACTGCGATAAAAAATCCAGCGAGAAGCAGCGCCAGCCTGCAAGCCCCACAAGTCAGACAGCCAATATCACTATAAAAGCGGCAACCAAAAACACAAACAAGACCCAAGCAACTGCAAAGCACCATAGAGGTAACGAGAGCAAGTACAGAGGACAACCAGAACCCCACAAGCCCCACGGAGGACCAGCCTGCGGCCATCATTGGGGAGACAGTGGCAGGAGTTGGGGGACCAGACACTGCACAACATGACCTGAACCAAGAGCAACAAAGTGAGTAACGACCGGGACTGGGGGACGGGGGGAGATGGGCACAATGGCACACATGCACAAGCAAGTATAGCACATCTGCGGACAAACCATGCCCAAGAGTCACAACTCTGACCAAGAGCCCAATTTATGCAAGTCTGCAACATCTCAGCACTGTATAAGCACAGAAGTGAAAGGCACACTGCCTAAAAGGGATAAAGGCCAGCCACATCTGAGCTGAAGGGGCAACTCACTCACAATGCAGCACACACACATAACATGCAGAGCACCCCAACATTGACAACAATGTTTCACAACAGAACAGAGGACACAACTTCTGCGGCTTGTGTGTAGAAAATGCCATTCGCATTTGGCATAGCAGGAAAGTGTGAGATGACAATGTACAAGTACAACCTCACATCCCTCATGGTGTGGAAATGCCAAGTGTCCCACTTCAAACAGGCGACTCATCATAAACGGTCACAATGTACATTGCATGCAGTCTGACAGTAAACTTGTAAAATGTGTGAACATACATGTGAACACAATGTCAATTTGCATTTCCCCTTCACATTGCAGAGGGAGAATCAACACCTCCTGCAGAGCACACCCAACAACACAGCACTGATGATGATTAGGACCACCCCAACATCAACACCGACGCACTCCAACAGCTCAGGGACCGCTCCGGCACCCCACCTCCAGGAGCAGGGCAGCCGAGTTGCATCCATGAGACCCCACCCCCTGCACAAACCACACAGCAGGAAGCACCCACCACCTCGGCTGCCTCCCA
This sequence comes from Triturus cristatus, assembly GCF_964204655.1. Lineage (NCBI taxonomy): Eukaryota > Metazoa > Chordata > Amphibia > Caudata > Salamandridae > Triturus > Triturus cristatus. Next base: position 566,283,999 of record NC_140582.1, on the reverse strand, counting down.
GGCCCCCCACGACCAACACTTGGCCTTCCAACGCCATGTGTTAGGGTGCCAGGAGGAGATGTCTGACCAGCTCCGGGTGGGTTTCGACCTCATGGCAGCCAAACAAGATGCCATATGTGGGAGTCTAAGCCCCATCAGGGACCACTCACAGCACAATGTAATGTGGTAAGGCCCGGGGCCATCATTCATACGTAATGACCACATGGACACACTTGGATAGGTGGTGGATCTGGCTATGGGCACGTGCGCCCGGCCCCTTTTTATTACCAGGATCACATATCCAGTGAAGCCTGTGCTGGATGGGTGTGGGGTGAGAGTGAGCCAGCCCTCAGGGAGTGGTTGGTGCTGGCAACAACTTGAACAGTGATCACTATTAAATCGGAAACAGAAAACACCAACATAGCACAAACAACTGCGAAGCATCATGGAGGTAGCCGGAGCAAGTACAAAGGTCACCGAATATTCAATCAGAAGGGGCCATGATTTGTGGTGCACTGAGGAAGGGGCACCAGAGCTGAGCGTGCTCATGTGAAGAAATTGTCAATGATTATGTCCCTTAGGGATATTCCTGCTGCAGTGGGGTGTGTTACACCTGCCTCATCTTCATCATCATCATCCCAGGTCTTCCACACTGCCTGAGATGACATTGTTGCATCCGCAGTCCACAGCACGTGCCTCAATCATAAAGGGTCCATGAGTTGTGGTGCACAGAGTTAGTGGCAACTGTGGCGCTCAGCGGGTGTGCAGCCTGCGATGATGCATCGTCTGTGAAGGTAAGGAATGGATTGTAAGTGTGTGAGCCCTGCTGACCTCAGTGTAGGCCGGAGGTAGAGGCCAGCAGGGGCCCACAGCCATGTGGCATTGAATTGTGGTGCACAAAGTTAGTGGCACCTGAAGCGCTCAGGGGGTGTGCAGCCAGCGATGATGCGTCATCCGGGCGGGCTGCACTGTGAGCAATGTCTTTTGCCTAATGAATTCTGCCCCAATAAGGCCATGTGGCTTTGACTTGTGGTTCACAGAGTTGGTGGCACCTGTGGCGCTCAGCGTGTGCGCAGCCTGCAATGATGTGTGGTCTGGAAGGGCCACACTGGTAGCAATGTCTGTTGCCGACTGGACTGCGTCATCTGCAATCGCGACTCAATCTGAATTGTGAGCCCTGCTGACCGCAGTGTAGGTCGAAGGTAGTAGTCAGCACAACTCTGTGGTGCTGTGCCGCTGGGTTCGCTGGGGGCCTGTGTCGCGTGGATGCCAATGATTGGCTGAGGAGGCCGCCGGTCATGGCGGTGGCCTCGTGGCAGGGTGAGGGGCGCCGCCCTGGTAGACGTGTTGGCCATCCCGGAAGAGAACCACTCCCAAGGTCCCGGCCTATTTATTCACACTCCTATGCTGGACTGGCGTATGCCGGACCAGCCCACTCTGCTTACTCTACAGGCGGGGGGACACAGCACCATGACTGAGGTTGTTCCCACTGCCTGAGGTAACATGGTTGCATCCACTGTCCACAACACTACAAACACCAGCAGTATATGTCCACATTGACAGGTCTGTGCTCTGCATACTGAAGTCTGTCCGGCACATCACCGCCACACTTGGCATTGTGTGCATTCTTATTCATGGGTGACTTGCCTCCTTCACACAAACTTGGTTCCCACCTCTCTCCACATTCTGCTGTTGTGTGGCTGAGGGGCCATGCCATTTTCAGAACGTCCGCTGTCCTGTTCTGCACTGCCATGGTGGTAGTCCAGGGGGGGTGTAGTCGGGGGGCATGGGGTTGGTGGCGGTGGGTGTTGTGGACCTCTTGGGTCTCTGAGCTGCATGATCAGTGTCTCCATGACATGTGTTGGTCTTCAGATGTGGCTCTGGGCTGGGTTCCCTTTCATACTGCAGGTAGTCGTCCTGCTTTACACCGGAAAAAGGCAGGTGTTAAATCCCTGCTGCTAACGCGCCTTATCGCCTGTTTGTGGATCGCATCACAGATCTTGCTGGCCGTTGAGAATATCGCAAAGTGGTGTTTTCATGTGTTTTTGCACAGGAACACCTACTCTGCATATCATTAGCATTAGTTTGTAGCTCACATCCATGGCCATGTTTTTTGCAGAAGCTATCGCTGTTGATATTGGCAGTTTGCTCCACCTTGAGAATGTGGCGATAATTCTTTCGCCACTTTTGCTGCGCTAAGGTGCCGATAACTCGGCGATAAGTCCTTGAGAATATGCCCCATTGTTACTTGCCTAGGATCATGTACCACTAGTAAGCACATCTGTTATGTATACTATTTAATCAAGAAATGGTAACCACATACACACAAATAAGCAGAAAGTCATATTGAAAAACAAATGAACACCTTGACAAGTCATTATTTTCTTGAACTAATGAGAAACATCATGCTAGCAGTACTAAAAAACAGAAATCTGGAAACACTGACATCAGCCTGCACACTTCCTGTGTCTCCAGCCAGAGTCTTGCCTTGGATCGCAGCCACTGCCACAGCCTCAAGGCATCTGTCAGGTTTCTTTCTTTGTTGATTGTCGTGGCTTGTGCAGTCCACGTCCTTAGGAGAGACAGTGCATGGAATGTGTTTTTATCTCTCTAAAGTCCATGGGAAATTAATGTATGCATGAATTGAAGGCGCCGAACTTTGGCTTTTCTCCAGCAGCCATCAATGAACATGTGCATTGAGATGCTGGCATTTCATCTCCAGATGGGGAAATGACCCCAACGCATTATTTTCTGGGGACTGAATTCATGAGCCCCAATAAAGGCAGCGCCACTGAGGCCTGGTCCACAAAAATCTGTGCTACCCACTACTTGCACCTACCAGCAAAATTGAAACATTGCCCAGCCTCAATGTTATGACACACGAACTGTTAATCATATATTGACAGTAATAAGGCCACCACCAGCACCAATACGTATGGGAAGTGATGACATAGATATGTGAAGGACTATCAGAGTAGGCTCTGCTTTTACACCATGTGGAGTAATGACTATTGTATGTCTATTTTCTATTCTCTCCATTTGTCTTGGCGTTGTGTAGGCCACAACTGATCTGGGGCATGCATGTTGGAGCATGAGTGGTGTTAGATACAGATGTTTAATTCTGGGCCACTTGGCCCAGCTTCTTAAGCTGTAGAGTTTGTGGCTTCACAAGGAATGCTCAGAGTGCACAGAATATCATCTATTACTGGATGAAAAAATACTGCTCTATTGGAGTTAATACTTTCACCCAATTCAGCAATATTATTGTTAATGATAATTAGGGCACATTGATTCTTTTTGATGATAATTATTCTAAAAATATCCTGGCATATGGCCCAAGCTGGAGACCATGAGCCTTAACGACATGGAAGAGAAAAATCCACACAGCCCCACAACCAAAGATCTGAGAGTCAACTGTACAAAAACCCATTCACAAATCAGCATGCGCAATTAGCACACAGACTGATTTGTGAATGGGTGTGTGAATGTTACCTATGAATTAATGATGTTTCGCAAATCATCAGGTAAAATTACCTGCCCAATGTATATTAATTAGACAGGTTACAGTTGTCGACCCCCTGTGACTGGTTGCGAATTCAGGAATTGAGGCCTTCAAGGGATAGCAGACATCCATCCTGAATTGCCATTCCCAGCAGCCCATGTCTCTATTTCCAGTTTAGGAAGACACCAGGATTTCAAGAAGTTGTCCACCTGAGGCAGCCTGACAATTCCCACAGCTTCGCTTTTGTTAATCAACTACCATTCCAACTAAGAGGTTTTTAACTGAGCAATAAAATAATTGATAACCCCCCCATTGGGACCCATTAATAGGACAGGGATACCCCTTTCAAACCTTGCCCTATATGCAATTAGAAAAGTCTAACAAACCACTTTTAATCAGTTGAAACCCATTGTGACACATAAATGGGCTTTTGTACATTGTAAAAAGTCATTTTGCAGTTACAAACCCAACCATTGTGAGGATCACTGGCTTTGTGACCACAAAAGGACAGTCCCTATTTACTTGAATCCACTGACTACATCTGGAAAACTTGAAGCCAGCATTGTATGTCAAATGTCACCCTGATTGACCAGGAGTGTTTTCTCCTCTATATCCCAGTTCACTAGTATCTCCCAACCAGCCTCATAGGTCCCATGGGGCCCCCTTTGTATATAGTGCTTAGCCTTCCACTCCCGATTGTCTTTGTCCTCTTTGAAAAATAAAAAAAGCAAAGTTTAAATTGCCGTACTAACTTAGGCAACTCTGGAAGCCAACGTTTGCCTTGATCCTGCTCATTGGAACACTTTTTTGGAGCACTGTTTTTGTAATTTTGACTACATGACGTTTTGTTGCGAGCTCTTTAAAATATCTGTAGAGTGGACTTCGGCATCAGTCATAGTAGTCTGACTTTCTCACTTCATGTTAATTTATCTTTGGTGTATCCCACCTTCGTTTCCAAGGCAATGCATGAGTGACTATTTTAAATCTAAAAAACAACTTCTGTAATCACACATTCAGCTCTTTAACTCATGCATGTACAAGAAGCAATCCTTGTCATTAGCTGCAGTAGGTTTTCTTAATGTTTTTCTATTGACGCTAGTGTGTGCCATGATTACCACCACCTTTACTATCACCACCAATGCCACCATCATTACCACTGGCACCACCTTTATTATGACCACCACCACATTCCTCATTACAATTCACACCACCATTCAGACTGCAGCCACTGTCACTAACATTACCAATCTCACTACCACCATTACCATCAACATGACCTTCATTACCAACACAGCATTTAACAGGCATTTGGTTGCACACATTACTACATGAAAACCAGACCTATTGACTTTGTCAATCCTTGTTTTGAACTTGGGGGCCGATTACGATTGCGGAAGGACCACCAAGTCCAGCCATTCGGTGGCAGTCATTCCGCAAGTGGACCACAATTTTCCCCCGCCACATTACGATGGTGGTGGGAATCGCGTTCGGACCGTGGCGGAGGCAAAGACCGTTCGCCAACGAACTGCCACAGGCAATCGTTTTGATTGCCTGGTGGAGCTGTCTGCATCCTTGAAATGGTGGCAGTACCTAGCAGGCACCATCTGCAAAATCACAATGCTGTCTCCAGTCAGCCTTTCTGTGGCGGGTAAACCGGGTGCACTGGGGTATACCCATGGTACCCCCTTACATTTCACTGCACCCCGGCGCCTGCCACATAGTGCAGTGAAATGCGCAACATGCTATTTTAACATCGCGGCGGGTGCTGCTGTAAGCAGTACCCGCCGCAATGTTAAAATGCAAAATGCGACCGCCATGGTGGCGGTCGCATCCTGATTTGGTGCGCGGAACCGCACCATCTATTGCGGACGGTCCCGGTCAACACCACCTAATGAGCCCCTTAGTTTGTAAATGACTTTCTTTATGTTTTTGAATGTCTTCCTTTTTAAAATTCGTAAATTGTGCACCCATGGCTTTTCTCTAGTGTAAGTACATTTTGTGGTCACCCCACACTGCTAGAGGATGAGACACATATACTTTAAGGAGAAATTTAGTTTAACTCTCTGATGTCTCATTTCCAAGAGGTAGACAAAGAGGTGCCGATCACGATCCGGTAAAAAAAATTCCCGTACGACTCGTATCCGGTCTTTTTACCGTACGAATCGTACAAGTGCCGTACAAACTGGCAATCATGATTTGCATGGTAAAAAGCCCATACGAGTCGCATTGGGAATAATTCCCCACATGTCCTCGGGTCGGAAAAAGTGTCCGACACGTCCTCGGACGATTTACCGTACAAACGTGAAAAGCGAAGTCCGACCGGGGAATCACGATCCGTCCCGGGCGTCCGAATGTACAACCGTATGGTTAAAAGACCGTCCGCACCGAACTCCAATAGCAACCATGGAGACGTCCAAACAGGTGCCCGGTACGCGCCGTACCCCCCCCAGCCCCCGCATGTACGCGCCGTATCCCCCCCAGCCCCCGCATGTACGCGCCGTACCCCCCCAGCCCCCGCATGTACGCGCCGTACCCCCCCAGCCCCCGCATGTACGCGCCGTACCCCCCCCAGCCCCCGCATGTACGCGCCGTACCCCCCCCAGCCCCCGCATGTATGCGCCGTACCCCCCCAGCCCCCGCATGTACGCGCCGTACCCCCCCCAGCCCCCGCATGTACGCGCCGTACCCCCCCCGTGTATTTACACCCGAGTACATGTCGAACCCCCGTGTATGTACACCCGTGTACGTTCGAGTCGTACCCCCACCCGTGTATGTACGGTGCGTACCCCCAGCGCGTACGACTCGAACGTACACGGGTGTACATACACGGGGGGGTTCGACACGTACAGTTCGACGCGTACTCGGGTGTACATACAGGGGGGGCTCGACACGTACTCGGGTGTACATACACGGGGGGTTCGACACGTACTCGGGTGTACATACACGGGGGGGTTCGACACGTACTCGGGCGTACATACACGGGGGTACGGCGCGTACATGCGGGGGCTGGGGGGGGTACGGCGTGTACATGCGGGGGCTGGAGGGGGTACGGCGCGTACATGCGGGGGCTGGGGGGGGTACGGCGCGTACATGCGGGGGCTGGGGGGGTACGGCGCGTACATGCGGGGGCTGGGGGGGGTACGGCACGTACATGCGGGGGCTGGGGGGGGTACGGCGCTTACCGGGCCACCTACTCTGGCCGTTTCGCGCCGTACTTCGTTTTTCCGGCACTTTTTTGGGTGCCCTACAAATATTGCCGTCCGGACTGCTGTCGGTTCGAATCGTACTTCCTGGGTCGTGAAACGCGGCCTGTGAGCGTCCCGACGTCACGTCGGCGCATTCCCCGGATCCCATTTGTATGTATCTTTTCGTCGGTCGGTGTTTTGTACGACTCGTACGGAAATGGTGTTTCCGTGCGAATCGTACTTGCATGTTTGTAAAGTTTTGCGACCGGGTACGAGTCGGACGGAAAAAAGGCTCCGTCCGACGGTTCGTACCCGGTTTTTGCCGGATCGTAATTGGCACCCGAATGTATAAAAACCTGGGCATCTATCAATTTTCCAGTATATGCATGAAAGTGATGATGAAACTAACTCTAAAATGCTGTAGGAATGAGTCACGTATTTCTGTACTCTGTGACTATGAACTCTGAGAGTTGAAACACAATAATTATTATAGCACAAAATATGAGGGCTAATTTGTTAAACTATCTGTTGTGTAACTTTAGAATACAAAGGCAAATGGCCTTTTTACAGGTGTAAAATCTCTTCTGGAATTCTCAAAAATTGCTTTTACACTTGTTAAAAGAGATATTCGCATAAAGAATTTTGTGTGACTTAATTCCAGTGGTGGGGAGATGGAATGGGGTGTGCTCTCTAAGGCTTGAATGCCCTCATCCCAACCTAATAGGTTGAATGAGGCTAAGAGCTGCACTCAGATGTTGATGACAAAGAGTACTACAACCACTCGCTTGACACACCTCTCCCACAATCAGCTACACAGAACAAAACAATTAAATACCAAATTCTTCTGGTCATATGTCCTTGTTTTTAACAAATACAGCATAAAAGCGCAGATTGTTTTCAGCAGGGCCTGAAGTATGAATAGCAATATGTATGTACAAGAGTAAAGAAAAGGTGCAGGCTCTTTCCTGCATTTGCAAAGTAGCCAAGAATCCAGATTACAGGATCAATAAAAAAGTAATAGCAGTTTAGAATGGAAGCTCTTTCTGCTGAAGTCATGCAACAGAAACTGAATTAAAGCAGAATACAATGTAACATTTTTCTATGTAGATGCTTTGATATCCAGATTCAAAATAGGATGCCAAGAAGGTGTCTGAAATCTGCATCATAAGCTTTTTTCTGAGAAAGTGGTTTAATAGTTGTAGTTGATTGTGATCCATCGCATGTAATAAAGGCAGTATCCACTAAAAGGTTTATGTAATTTAAACCTGAGTTCAACCCTTGTTAGTTATTGTATAGAGAAGACGGGCCTAACTTAGAGAAAATGTGTAAAGCATTAAGCAATAACAAAATAGTTAAAAAATCGAAAACACAACCCAATAAAAACACTACTACAATTTATAATAATAGAGAAAAGTTTAATATCCAAATGACACCCAAGCTACAAAAATTCTATAAGGGTAATCAGAGATAGGAATATAAACATTATGTAAAAATAGTGCTGAAAAGGGTAATATGTCAACAGGGTTGTCAACAACCGATGTAGACTGGAACCTAAATGAGATTTCAGGCCAACTGCAGTGGAGCATGGGTCGTTATCACCAACCAGGCTCAACCCAGTTGGAGGTTTACCTTGGGACATAGTCTCTTTTCTGGAAGTCTACATCCTTCATCAGGGAGGTATGTGGTCATTTGAACCCGGAAATGAGCCCCAAACAGGTAGGGCCTTAGCTTCATCAGTGGCCAAACCAAAGCAGAGGCCTCTCTCTCTATGGTACTCTAATGCTGCTCCCTAGTGACTAGTCAACTGTTGATAAAGAAATTAGGTGTCTGGAGGATGAGTGCAGGGCACAGCGCTTCCTTCTGGGTGTCAAAGGCTTTCTGAAACTCCTCAGTCCATGTGACATTCATAGGCTGCTTATTTGATTTCCGCTTGTCAAGAGAACCATAATAGTGTTATACCCCTTTCACAAACCTGTTGGAATATCCTGTCAGTCCCAGGAAATCTCTGACCTGAGACTGGGTTTTAGGATGCTCCCAAGCCATGTTTGTCTGGATCTTGTGCTGAAGAGTCTGCACATGTCTGCTTCCAACTAGGTGGCCCAGGTACACTAAAGACCAGTGCCCTTTATAGGCAGTTGCTTGCCTTGACAGTCAATTTCTCCTGGTGCAGGATCTGAAGCACTTCCTGAGGTGGGTCACATGTTCTTACCAGGTGAAACTGAAGACAGTAATATTGTCTAGATATGCTGCACTAAATGTCTCCATCCCAGATGGTACATTCCCTTACAACCATCTGGAAAGGGAAAGGAGCATTATTTAATCTAAAGGCCATTGCCTTGAGGTGAAAGTGGCCCCTAGAGTTGAAGATTTTGATTTCCCCTTAGCATCTTCAGTCAGGGCAATCTGCAGTTCCCTGAGGTTAAGTTTATTGTACTGAGATACCTGACAACCCCTAACCAGTCAGTGAGCTCATTGGCACTGGGGAGGGGGTGTGTATTAGTCTTGATTAAGAAATTGAGTCATCTGTAATCCATGCAGAACCGCAGTTCTGTGATTAGACGTTTGGGGGTTGGTCTTGGGTCCCAGCAACAGGGGTGGGCGGCAAACAAAGTTTTGCCACTCCGCGCTCCACTTGGAGCCCAGAGTTTGGCAAATAAGACTCCATCTACCGCCGGTGGAGCAGAGTTTACCGGTGGTAATGTATTCTGTTTCTTCTGCTGCCTCCAATGATGCTGCAAATCATTAGGGCTGATACATTAGTGCTCTAGATCTTTGCTAGATCGCTAATGTTCACATTGTGTGCTCCGGAAGCGGAAGTAAGCGCCTGTGTGCACTTTGGTTTGACGGCTTGCACCACCTCCTCCTGTCATTCCTCGCCATGTTGGTCACACATTTGCAATGTCTCCAGGGTGCAGTGTGGGGTGCTGACCAGTGTCAGCATAGGGGATAGTTGGATAACCTTGTAGGGCATTGTGCAAGGGCAGCGTATGTCATCATTTGTAACAATCCAGAGCAGACTCCGCTGCTCCTGTGCTACCTTCCTTGGGGAACTTAACCATGCACCTTTGTGGAGTGTCCACTAAGGTAGCGGCACGAAAGCGAGAAGGCCCCAGACCTTGGGGGCTTTTGTACACCCTCTTCACGTACTCTGCCATATTGGAGTGCAGACGCAGCACATAGTCTATGATGTCCTGTTTGAGTTCCTTGAGGGGCTTCTCTCACCCTTCTCGTACTAGACTTAAGGAGGTCTGACAGGGTGCTCATACAAGTTTCAAAAGGGCTGAAGCCCACCACGTTTTGTAGTACTTCCTTATAAGCAAATATAGGGCATGGTAGCAGACCGTCCTAATTCAGTCGGAGTTTCCAATCATGCCTTTTAGACTCTTACTGAATCTCTCGACAAGTCAACTGGTTTGGGGGTAATAAGAGGTGGTGAATTTGCAAATCACCCAGCATAGACTTCCAGTATTCAGATTTATTGGCAAAAAAAAAACGCTCTTCCTATGGAAACTGTATCCTAACTATATCTACCTACTGGCGACGGTCAGTTGGTAATATACCTATAGATACATATACCCAATAAAATAACAAAATTAAAAAATAATTTAATTACAAATAGAAAATAAACAATATAAAAATTTTAATTTGCTAAATATATATTACATATTAAAAACATTGCTAATTAAAACTATTATAATATTAACTAGACAAAAACCTAATAATATAATTTTAATTAATAAAATCAAAACTATAAAATTCCACAAATGAAACATATAGGGCCTAATTACGATGTCACTCGACACCGTCTCGGTCCTGGAACCTCTGGTCGGTGATCCCGAATGCCTAATTAGGATGCGACCGAACATTATTCGGTTACATTTCTACATTTCCCAATGGGAGCATGCATTACGTCCATAAACCGGCCGTAATACATGATCCCATAGGGAAATAGAAGGTGCTGTTCATCCCAGCACCCTGTGGCAGACACCTCGAGATGCCTGCCACAGGGTACAAGGATCAACAGGCTGGCACCATAGCTGCCCCCTTGGCCACCAACCGGAGGCCCCACATACAGGTGGGCAATGCTGGGGGCCCCCAAACATGCTTTCCGACATGGAAACCATGCCGCAAAATGTGCATCGTAATTCCAAGGGTGGAAAGGCCCACACTTTTGGATTACGAGCCGGTTCCGACTGGCCAGCCGGAATGACCGCCGGTTTAGTTTCCAACCTCCAGCATTGTAATGGGGTGGTCGGTAAGTAAACCGAGGAGCCGATTAGGATGCAGCTCGGAAAGCTCTGACCGTTGGTTGGAGCCTTTCTGGGCCACATCGTAATCGGCCCCATCGTATAGCAATTCCAATTTTTAAAGCAGTACAAAAAAAGTTAAAGTAGGGTAAAACTACAAATTACTATTCCCACTACAATAAATTCAACAGTAGGAAAACATTGAATTTCACTGGGGTAAAATTTACTATTCCCACTCCACTCAGTTTAACAGTAGGGAAAGTGAAGGATTGCAGAGTGGTAAAATGTACAACTCCCACTCTAATAAGAGCAACCGTAGAGAAAGTGTTGTATTACAGACAGGTAAAATGCACTATTCTACTCCAGTCAGTGCAACAGTAGAGAATATGTTGGATTGAGGAGGGCTTAAAGTTATTATTTCCACTCCACACATAACAGTAGGAAAAGTGTTGGATGACAGGAGGTAAAATTTACTATTCCCACTCCAGTCAGTGCAACAATAGGGAAAGTGTTGGTTTGCATGAGGGTAAAATTTACTATTACCACTCCAGTCAGGGCATCAGTAGGGGAAGTGTTGGATTGCGGAGGAATAACATTTATTATTCCCACTCTAGTCAGTTTAACGGTAGGGTAGTGTTGGATTGCGGAGAGGTTAAATTTGCTATTCACACTCCAATCAGTACAACAGTAGGGAAAATGTTGAATTGCAACAGGATAAAATGTACTATTCCCACTCCAGTCAGTGCAAAAGTAGGGTAAGTGTTGGATTACAGAGGGGTAAAATTTATGATTGCCTCGCCAGTGAGTGCAACAGTAGGGAAAGTGCTGGATTGTGGAGCGGTAAAATGTACTATTCCCACTCCAGTCTCTATTTGTAACATTCAATACACAGTAGTTGACTTTAAAAAATAAAGAAAATAGTCAAAACAATTAAGTACCAAAAGAAATCATAGTTAAATAGAAAAATTAAATGTATATTTTTATTTTAAAGAAATAAAGAAATTACATATTTAATACAATATTTCATACATGTTGTATATTAATACAAATAATTATAATTAAAATATCAAACTATATTCCCATTTTTTTTCTAGAAAATACAATGTTTTAATGATAAAAGAGCACAACACATAAAATTACAAAAACCACACTTTTAAGAAATATATTTAAATATTTTTAAACTTTTTATTACGTAAGTAACTTCCGACCCTATATCTATACAAATTACACAACACACACCTAAAATATATTGATTAAATTATAATATTTACATAATTATTTAGCAATTAAAAGGTCAATATTAATTACCTAAGAGTATATTAATTATATTTAATTACCTTTCCAACCTTTATCCCTAGAAAACAAGCAACCCAAACCTAATATATTAAAAAAAAAGAGCTCATAATGTACATACTTAATTATTAATTAAACAATTAATATCATTTACCTAATAACAAATTCATTTTATTTAATTAAATTCCCACTCTTTACCCCTACAAATGCAACAGGCACCTAATATATAACTCAAACAATGTCTTAATTACACAATTTCCAAAATTAACTAACAATTGAATAAATGTATGTATTAACATTATTTAAATAATTTCCTGCACACACATTTTACCCTTACAAAAACAACAAATTATACAGAAAAATGTAGGACATCATTTACATAATTATCAATAAATAAATGAATTAACATAATAAATAATTCCTAATTAATTAAAATTAATTTGCTTCCTACCCTATACCCCTATACCCCTACAAAAGCCACAACCTGCACCTAAAACTGATTAAAAACATTCAATTACGCAATTTTCATTACTAATTATCAATTAAATTAATAATATTAATTAAAACAAAATTATAATACCATTACTTTCCACCCTCTATTCCTACAAAACCCACACCCCACTTCTAAATCCTAAATAAAAATATTTAAATCATAAATCATTTTCAATTAAACAATATTAATTGAAAATTAAATATTAATTAATTATAATGAATTTGCTTCTCACCCTGTTCCCCTATATCCACTATGATACTAAAAATGACAAAAAACGAATAATTTAAATTTTAAAAAGTACTAAAAATCCACAAAGTATATTAAAAACTTCAAAAAATATTTATCGAAACAATGTATGACATAAACAATTGAAAAATATAGTACAATACAAAAATCATAAAAAATCAACATTATTTTCAACAATATTTTTAACATCCATATTAACCACATAGATATTTGCCTAATCAATAGTGACACTTTCTATCATTTTTAAGAGATGCTGTGAGTCAGAAACATGCCGTCTGATGGCTCTAACGCAATGGATGACCACGGAGTGTAATCTGACTCCAGCCCTACTTAAGGAGCTGCTCCAAGGCAAATTTGATTTGAACTCCATTATACGACACACGCCAAGTCAGCTCTCTTTAGACTAAAACACAGCACTATGAAAGGGGGGGGGAGGGGAGCAGATGTTAGCAGCACAAATGAAAAAGGCGTAATCCCATACAACCCTCTGGCTATCAGCGATGTGCACAGCACCCTATTTACTGATCCACATGACATCCTCATGGAATTCACCAATTTCTATGAACGGTTATACTCCCCGACAACACTTAACACCTTGCATGCTGAGCCTACCTTCATGGGCCGGCTCACCTTGTCAACACTCAAATGAGAAAAGGCCGCTGTACTGGAGGGGATATCACTGACATCGAAATTTCTCAGGGGATAGACAACATGTCAACACTGAAGGCCCTGGGGGATGATGGTTTTCCCGTTTTTAAATAACTAAACACCTGTCTGTGCCCTTGCTGGGAAATCTATTCAGGGCGATCTCGAACACAACAGCACCCTTGCTGGAATTCAAATGGCGCAGATTTCATTGACAACCAAGCCTAGTGGAGATTCCCTCTAATGCTTGAATTATCTCCCAATCTCGCTTTTAAATGCAGGCATGAAAGTCTGGCGACTAGACTCAAGGCGTAAATCCCACTGCTTATACACCTCTGTGCCAGGTCGCTCCTCCATTAACTATTTGCGGACACTCTCACATCTCCTCTGGCAGGAATGGCAAGATTAGGATGAGAAGGTTCTCATCACACTTGATGCGGAGAAGGCATTCGATCATGTAGAGTGGCCTTACCTGTTTAGAGTGTTGAAGACCTAAAGGTCTGCTGGCTTTGTACATCACCGATGGCCTTGGTGTTTGGAGGAGGATTCTCTTCAGCTGTTTTTGACATTAGATGTGGGACAAGGCAGGGCTGCCCACTCTCCTCATTTCTGTTCTTAATGGGGTTGGAACCACTGGTGGCCAGGGGACACCTACGCTGGCCAGAATGTGAAAGGCATTTTATTAAGCGGAAGATATTCTGGTGACCCTCCCGTCCCTGGGAGCCAGTCCCAGCCTTGATGCAGGTGATTGAGAAATGATCTAGTTTTGTCTGGGTAGAGAATTAACTGGGCCAAATGCGAGGCTATGCCGATGACACAGTCAACCACAGCTGCATCCTAGGGGGCTCACTTTGCGATCCACCCACCATGAGTCTCATCAGTCGTGACTATAAGATGTTGCAGTAATCCAGCCAAGAGATGACTACGGCTTGGATCACTGACTTTTGAGCAGATACAGGTAAGAGGCTAATAATGTTTTTTTAGAGATTTGAGGATTCCAAAGCACTTGCCTGCGAGAGCCATCATTTGGTCATCAAAGATGAGACTTTGGTCAAACCAAAAGCCTACATTTTTTACCTTAGTCTTTGGAGTTGGAAAGGAACCAAGTTGTGCTGGCCACTAGTCTGGAGACCAGATGGAAGGCTAGTTACATAAGATAAGTATCTCAGTCTGACCTGCGTTTAACTTTAGGCGGTTGAGGTCCATCCACAGGGCAACCTCTGACAGACTGGCCCTTAGAGAGGCAGCCCCGCAACTAGAATTCTGAGATAAGGTGACAATCAGCTGAGTGTCATTGGCAAATGATATAATATCAAATCTGTGACACTCAATGATATCAGTCAGGGGGCACATATAAAGGATAATTATGATATGGCTAAGGGAAGAGCTCTGAGGTACCCCCTGCACCAGTGGGACCACCTGTGATCAAAAAGGCTTCTGAAGAACCTGAAAAGTGCAAACCTGCAAGAAAGACACCAGACATTTTAGAGTCCCATGGCCGACCCTGTAGCTCCACAGCCACTCCAATAAGCGACTGGCGGATACGGTGTAAAAGGCGCCACTTAGATCCAGCAGCAATAATGCTGCAGTGTCTCCTCCATCCATAACCTGCTGCATGACTCTAATGCAAGAAGATGGGTATAGCCAATTCAATATACACTTTAGGGTCAGGGCACTGGCATTGAGGTCTTGTTAGCTGGATTCAGTGCACTCTGAGAGTTGAAATAACAGGCAGCATCAGTCAAAAAGCAAGGTGTGACCATACAAAAATGATGAGCAACTGAGCTTTTTTCTGGTTATTTTCATTATTTAAGTGGAAGAAACTGGAAAGGCCATCCGCATTGGCATGGTTATTCCTAGGTCTGGGTTCCACTGTGAAGTCCATCCCCTGTAGGGAAATGGACCACCTTAACAACTTGGGGGTTCTCTCCCCTCATCAGCATTAGCCATTTGAGAGGTCTGTGGTCAGTCTGAACTTTGAAGTGAGTCCCAAACAGTTAGAGTTTTAGCTTCTTCAGGGGCCAAACAATATCAGAGGCTTCCCTCTTAATGACACTCCAGCTCTGTTGCCTAGGAGGGAGTTGCCTGGTAATGAAGGTAACTGGCTGATCCGGGCCCAAATCATTCACTTGTGACAACACTGCACCTATCCCATGTTCAGAGGCATCTGTCTGGACAATAAACTGTTTACTGAAGTCAGAGGCCTTCATGACATTTGCTGAGCACAGTGATTCCTTGAGAGTGTCAAAAGCCTTTTGCCACTGCTCAGTCCATATAACTTTTCTGGGCTTCTTCTCGGAGGTCAAGTCAGTAGATGGTGCTACCATGGTACCATAACCCTCAGGAATCTCCTGTAGTATCCATTCTGTCCTTCGAAAGTTTTGACCTGGGTCTGGGTCTTAGGAGGCTCCCAATCCAGGATGGACTGGATCTTGGGCTGGAGAGGTCGTACATGGTACCCACTAACTTGGTGGCCCAAGTACACAACAAAGCCCTGCTCTATTTGGCACTTACATGCCCTGACAGTCCGGCCTGCCTGCTGCAAGGCCTGAAGCACTGCTTTGAGTTGGACCCAGAGATCCTCCCAGGTGAAGCTAAATGCAGCTATATCATCAAGATAAGCTCTGGAAGGTGGCAGGGACATTCTTCAACCCGAAGGGCATCACTTTGAGTTGAACGTGACCTTCAGGTGTGGAGAAAGCAGACCTCTCCTGTGCTCTTGGAGTTAGGGCAATCTGCCAATCACCTGATGTCAGGTCAAAGGTGCTCTGATACTGAGCTGCCCCCAATTTATTAATGAGCTCATCAGCTCTCTGAATGGGGTGGGCATCAGTTTTACTGACTGCATTGAGGCCCCTGTAGTCCACACAGAACCTCATCTCAGATTTTCTCCTTTAGGGAACTGACCCAATAGTCTGCTGGATGACCCTATCACCCCCATCTACATCATATTGGCAACCAGTGCCTTGAAGCTAGCCTTTACCTGGTCAGACAATCTATACATTTAGTTTTGACAGGCATGCTGTCATCGGTATCTACATCATGGGTACACCATGTTGTCAGACCTGGGGTCAGAGAAAACAGTCAAGCAAACTGCTTCAGCAAGTGATAGCAGTCTCTTTGTTGTGTGTCTGTCAGTGTGGGGGAGAGAACTACTCTCTCCATAGTGCCATCTTGGGCATTAGTAGATAGGACATCTGGGAGTGGGTCACTCTCTTCGTCCTCGCCTTCATCTGTTTCCATCAACATGGTGATATCTGTCCTTTCATGGTGTAGCTTGAGCCTGTTCCCGCAGATTACCCTCTGAGGGTTCATGGGAGTACCCAAGTCTACCAAGTAGGTGGCTTCCCCCTTCTTCTCTAAGATGGGGTAGGGCCCAGTCCACTTGTCCTGTAAAGCCAGGGCGCTACAGGGTCTAAGACCCACACCAATTGTCATGGCTGGTATTCTACCATGGAGAACCTTTGGTCATATCAGTGCTTGACAAGCTGCTGCCTGGTCACCAAATTTTTGTTAGCCTTTTTCAACTACTCGGCAGTTAAGAGGGTAAGAGAGGTGGGGCAGGGTGAGGTGGGATTTCGACGGACGATGATGGGCCACGGCTGCCAAAATGCACAGGTCCAGAAGAAAGCCCACCCTTAGGGACAAGGTCTGGTATCCATCAAAATCCCCCCTCACCCGGCCCCACCGCCCCACCTCCCTTACCTGCACGGGCCGTGGCTTGATTTTGGTGGCTGGGCTGCCTGCCTTCCTGCCCCTCCTCTTGGCTTTAGGGACTTGGGCCATAATCCAAGCTCCAGGATCCCTTGACTCTCTCTCAGGCCCTTTGTGTTCTGGTTGTGGCACACCCATTCACACCAGCATGGCTGCATGGGTCCTCCTCTCTACTTCTGCCCATGCAGAAAATTCTAAGTCATTGCACAGTAAATGTTCTACTGGAATAGCGGAAGACAGAGCTACCTTCTTTGGGCCAGTAACACCGTCCCAAAGTCACCCACAGCCATAGGGTGTGACTTTGTGACATTGTCAGCATTGACAATCTCGTGAACCTCTTCAAGTAGGATCTGGTCTGGGAAAAACAGTTTAGCCATAACCATGATTATTCTGGCACCTGTATCCCTCACAGCCTTCACCTACACCCCATTGATGTTTGGCCATTGCCTATACTTCTCCATGCTAGGAGGCCAGTGGGCTAAAGGCTCAATGTTTTCATCACCCAGGGACACTAAGGTGGCCTAAGTGTACCTTTTGTAATCTTTAGGGGCAACTTCCAATCCATTCCCTACATTAACCTACCCGTTGGACTGGTCACCGGTGGGTGTCTTTTTGGTGCACATGGCATTGCCTCTCATGTGCCCCGACTGGTTACAGTCAACGCACGCCTCTGCCTTCAAAGGGTCAAACTTCTTTCCCTGATACCCCTTCCCCTTTGACTGGGATGTGGCTCCGGAATCCCACCCTTGGGCTGTTTATGAGTCCTCTTTGGGGCTATATTTCTTTTTATAATTTCGCCCTTCTTCCCCTGAGAGGGGTCTGACCACTCTTCTTCTCATCACCAACCAGAGTCTTTTTAGGGATCCGGGTTCTTACCTACTTTTTGGATATCTTGTCCTGGGGCTAGACAGGTTAGAGTCCACAAGATGCTGGTGCATCTTCTCTGAGTGACAGTTTGTTAAAATGTGCTCCTCAACCAGCAGAATGTAGAGCCCTTCAAATGTATCGACTTGTTTGCCCTTAATCTACCCTTCTAGTGCCTTAACAGAGGTGTCAACGAAGTCTACCCATGCTTGTGTGTCACCTTAATGAAGAGATCTAAATTTCACTCTATACTCTTCAGGAGTTAATCCAAAAAGCTCAACAAAGGTTGCCTTCATGTGGGTGTAGGATTCATCGACCTTCTCCCTTAGCGTGAGTAACCAATCTCTAACTCCAGTGGTTAATTTGTAAAAAACATAAGTGCGGAGACTTTCATCAGGAGGCAGCTTGCACCAGCCTGTTTTTCCTGTTCGCATCACCTAAAGCAGAACCAACTACTAACCATGAAAGTGGGGAAAGGATGTGGCGTAATAGCCAGAGCTGCTGATTTTTGAGCTGGGGAACCAGGTTTGAGTCTCTGCGTAGGATCAACATAATGTGATAAATCACTTAATCTCCCAGGAAATGAAAGTGTCTTTAAGTGGTGCTCATGAAAATCATCGGTGTTGGTGATTATGTGCCAGTGCTGAACACCGGAAACCACCGGCTCAAATTAAGCAATGACTAACTCCCACTCCCATAGAAGTGTTCCCCAGTGTTATCTACTCACCTTCCTCATCTTGAGAACATGTAATTACCTGGCACATAACTAGGGAACACCCCTCTATACAATCCTACACCACGGGCACCCCCCATTAGCACCTCCATATCTGCTGCCACCATCTTCTCTGGACGCCAAACCCAGCCTGGCCCGCTTTTTCTCTGGGGCTAGCCTTCTCTCAGTCAGAGCTATGTCCCTCTGCTCCAAGTCCAGGACTGCCATGCTCTCTTGTATGGATCTGTAGCTGCGTTCAGAGCCAGCCAGGTTGCGTGCCCTGGGGATACTCATGGTCCCTCCAAGGGGGCGGGGTGTAGGTTTCTGCCTGCCTCACTTGCTCTACTCAACAGGCTGTGAATGACCTCCAACTCCTCTTTATCCCCACTACCTTGGGACAGTTCCTTCCTCAGGCATGCAGGTACCCTGTGAGTCTCCTCCCTGTCTCTCAGGGCCTCAATGAATGCAGGTTTCTTGGTTTTAGTTCCCATGATGATTTTCCTTTCAGTAGAAAATGCCCTTAGAGGTGAACAAGCCTCTTGTAGGACAACAGATTTGCAAGGTCATGCTCCCTGTCTCCTTTGATGAAAAAGTGGCTCCTTGGCCTTGTTCAAAAACTTGTGGAAACGTTTTCCTCCTCTATTTGATTTTGTAGGAAAGTTTACCAAACGTTTTCAAACTCTCCATCACTCCTTGGGAAAGCTTTTGCAACTCTTTGGAGACAGTACTCTGGAGTTTGAACTTCTTTTCTAGGTGTTGAACTATGCAGATTTTACGAGGTCTTAACTTTACCAACTGTATGGTACTACTAAACATGAGTTCTGGATCCCACCGCTAGGCACTATTGTGAGGAAATGGAGTGTATTATATGGTGTGGTTGTGCAACCTTGTGGTGTTATACACTCCCCAACCCCTTTAGGCCCTGTAGGTTCCATCTGTAAAACTCCCAGCTCGCCACTCGGTAGCAATAATCATGAGTAGGAAGGATTACAGAGAGGAACCAGTGTGAAGTATTTCAACAGCAGCAAAACGATTGAAGAAGAAAATGACACAACACTCAAGAAATTTGACTCCAATTCATAAAAATATGTTGTATTTTTATAAGAATGTAGATATTAAAACAAAAGAGATCCACCTGAGGGTTACTGAGATATAGCTTTTACAAGCAATATTAAATTAGGGCAATTTCACTCAACCGCAAACAAGCCTTGGAAAAGTACATTGGACACAGAAACTTTTTCAAAGTAAATTTAAGTAAGTGTCAATGCTGTTGGTTAGAAGTACTTGGGGTGACCAACTCTGGCAGGGAGCTAGTCAGGGGGACCAGTAACATGTTCAAGAATAGTTACCTTCACAGGTGAAGCAGTCCTTTAGAAGGATGATGCTCTAATGATCCTGTGGATATGAAGCAGTTGATGGGGTCTTCCTGCAGGGATTTCTCAGTCCACAAAGATGGTTAGGAGATCCTGGTTGCAGGGTCAATTCCCCACAAAGTCCTGTTCTATCTGGCCGAAGTCCAGTCTCCACTGGACTACCAGTCACCTGTTGTCACTGTCTCAAGCAAATCCTTCCTGGGAAGCGAACCTCGATTCTGAGGGTACCTGCAACTCTCCAACAGCACTCCCACGGTCTGCAAACTCAGATGTAACTCTGTGCTTCGGTTATTGGTCTTTGGTGCTGCAGTGGTAGTGACTTGGAAGGTTTGGGCTACTAACTTGCTTCAGCAGGCTACTTCAGCTGTTGTGTCCCTGTTCCTTGAACAGGAGGCCAGCCAGCTGGCTCTTGGAGTTCTCTTGGCTTGACTGGGCTCTGGAGGCAGCTTCTCCTTGAGCAGGACATGAAAGGCACAGTCCCACAGTCGCTAGCAGCCAGGGTCAGCAGGGTTCAGCAGGGCAGTCCTTCAGTCCTTTTTTCTAAGTCAGTCGAAATCTGAGCTGTGGGTGCTGGGGTTCCCTCTTTATGCTCTTTATGCTTGGAAAGTGCCCTCAGGGTAGGATGCAGTTGGTAGCCAATAGGCTACGAGTTTCCTCTCACCTAGTGACCATTTCCTGTGGAGTGTGGCATCTGGTTATCACAGGATGCACCATTATTCCCCCTGCCAAGATGGCGAGATCCCTTTTCTGGTGTACAGGCTTCCCTAGCCGAACCCCAGAGTTTGGTTACCTCAGGGTTACACTCCCCTGTGTAAACTGGTTTGGCCGCTCCTCTCTCTGTTCCCCGTGCCAGTTTGTCTACCTTCACAGTGGGCAGCCCATTACCCAGGTGTGTCACATCTGCTCTTCAATGATGGCTTCACCACTGGAGCCTGCAATTTGGGGCCAGCACTTAAGTGACTTTCTGCAGAAGGGAGGTGACACCTCTCTGGCTTGCCATCCCTCATTGTTTTCCTTCCATCTTTTCAGGAGGGCCGAAAGCTGTCTCGTGGAGCAGGCACCATGTGTGCCTGGGAAGGCACAGGAGATTTGAAGGCTACAAAGTAGCAGCTAAAGCTGCACACTGCAACAAGTTACATTAATTTCGACTTGAGATATGTTAGGCTTAATACAATGAGTTGCTTGATACCTTGGATTGCCCATTTTGGTCACATCATTCCGGAGTTAGCACAGCTGAGGAGTTCATCGCGTAAATCGTTATTTGCCAATTGGGCGACCAAGTCTTTCCACAGTAAAACGGTTGTTTTGCGTGTTTCACTGCCAGGACATTTAAAGTACATTTCCTGCCTTTGTCATATGTTGCACCCTTCCGTAAGGTCTTGGTCAGCCTGCCAGAGGGATGACTTACACACATGTCCACGGGAAGCAGTGGTTTTGCTATTGATTTCAATGGGAAAGTCGGGCTAGCAGCGCATGACTACTCAACCAGGCTGCAGTGACGGACTGGAGGACTTGTTTTACTGGGGGACCTCCATGGTGGCACAATCAGTGCTGCAAGCACAGGAGCACACCTCTACATTATATGTCCTGGGTAACATTTACCTGTGACTGACAGGTAAGTTAGTTATTTCCAATTGGGTATAGACAATTCAGCATACGGGTCAGTGCATTGGCACTGAGTAGTCTGGTTAGAAGGCCTCATTGTACTCAGAGATGAAAAACAAGCAGCAGCAGTTGAAAAACCGGCAGCATCAGTCGAAAAACCTGGGGGCGACCATACAAAAAGAGCCATTTTCTTTGACATGTAGTCGAGGATTACTATTTCTTTTAGTGGTGAGGCTTCTTAAAGCAACTATACCTTGTGAATTCGACCACCTCCCCAGTCCTCTGTACTAAATCGAGAGTTCCAAGGAGAAGATATGTACAATATGTAAAGATGAGGGCCCATGTGGATAGGTGACATTGGTGATGTGAAACCTGAATTATTATGTATACCCAAAGGCCTGCATATTTGTGGGTTTTCAAAAGCACAAACCTAATCGGTTCCCACTCTTAAAAAGGTCAGAGATTTACTCCTTATTATATATATACCTTTCCACGGCGTAAAAAAGAAGGAAATATCCTAACTGTTGAAAGTGGAGCAAAAGGGGTTTCTCCATGGGGAAAAACATTTCCCAATGAAGGAAAAAATGCTGTTACATAAATGCAATGGCATATCTCCACATGTAATTATGCATTACCTGCAATTGCACATGCAGAAATGTCTTGGCATAGTTTCAATTGCAAATGCACTAACGTTTTCCAGGTGTTTGCATGTTTTCAGGTTTCATTACATAAACGTAAAAATCTGGGTGAATTTCCATGAATAAAGGTTTACTCTTTTTCTTAAGAGTCAGGTTTCTGGTATCTTAAAAATGGCTGGTGCAGGAGACCACGGGCTCAAGTTAACACAGTTTAGGTTTCAAAGAGCCCGCTCCAACAAAGCAAGTCTGGCCATAAAACGTGTCTAAGAGCACATCCCGACAATAAACAGTCTTTAAACATCCCCTTCTGTGCTATTGATTGCTGTTCTAATAACTGGACCAGATTAACCCCTGGCTACCCCGACACATCATTTGCGCTTTCCGATGCTTACACTAGGTTTACAGAGGTGCATTTGATCATTTTGATTTTCAAATATTCCCTAATTGTGGCGTCTCTAACAGTAAGATGTTGATATGGCCAGTGGTGCATCTTTAGTGTGAGTAGCATGCCTGTCCACAAGGGAAGTTATAGTAATGTGTGCCACTGTATGCCTATGACTGTAAGCTGCGTAATGTACCCATGTCTCATATGAAATGGTTGGGACATTTCTGGGAATCTACAGAGTGAAGAAAATAAAAATGATTTTGTGGTCGGGGCACATATTTTTGGGGATTTCCCCCTGCATTTATAATTGCGCCATTGTTAGAAATTGGGTTTCTGGGTTTGACTGAGGTATGCGCCCCGTCCAAGCAGGAACAACATTCCTAGGCAGGGCAAGTGTAGTGCATGCTAAAGGTTTACCTGTGCTTACCCACAGAGCGGCCAGGATAAACAAAGTGCGAAGTATTTGTGCACACACGCACACACACAAACAGTACCACAGTGAAAAATACACAAAAGTGCTCCAAACCAGGTTAGAAAAACAACCAATATTTATCTGAGTAAATCAAGACCAAAACGATAAAAATCCAACATACACAAGTCAAGATACAAATTTTGCAAGATTTAATCAAAATGCAGTGTTAGATATCAATGGCTCCAACTGGGGCTATCGGATCTCGCATGACGGGGGCAAATTCAAAAGTTCAGTCTGACAGTGATGGAGCATGGGATGAATACTGGAGAAACACTCACCCACTGATGGTACCTTGGGATGCGTCGCTGTCGCAGGCAGGGCATAATTTCTGAAGTTGGGGCAACGTCTTTCATGCGTCGATGTCAAGAAGCAATGTGCATTAGGCTGATGCGTAAATGTCAGACCACTGGGTTGATTTGCGGTCGGGATGGTGCGTCACAGATGGTGGAGAGCGGTGTCCGCGGCTCCGGTGCAGCAGCAGCGATGCATCGAGATCATAAGGAAACTCACTGGTTCCAATAGATGCTTCAGGATAGATGCATTGGCAGCAGAGCAGGACTCAAGGCAGAGGAGTCCAGGTGCTGGTAGCAAGATGCAGGTGAAGTCTTTGATATCCCTGAGACTTCAGAAACGGAGGGCAAGCCCAACAAGCACTTGGAGAACCTTCATAGAGGCAGAATGTAGAGAGTCAAGTCCAGTTCTGCCACTCTCAGGCAAGAAGCTTTAGGCTAATGCAGCCAAGCAAGCAGCAAAGTGGCTGTCCCTCCTGGCACCACAAAAGCTCTTCTTCCTATTCGAATGTCCTCATTTCCAGATGTGTTCTGAGTATATGATGTCAGAGGTCCAGTACTTATGCCCATTTTATCCTTTGAAGTAGGGAGACTTTCAAGAAAGGTCGTTGTAGTGCACAAGACACTGACCCTGGCTCCAGACTCACTACAGAGAAGTAGGCAACCCTTCATGTGGGGTCAGGCACATCCCTATTCAGGTTCACCTGTCAGCTCTTCCCTCACACTCTAGCTCAGGAAGACCCATCAGCCTGGTGATGGGCCATCAGGATGTGAGTGATCAGTTAATGATGCCTTCAAGGGATTCTTTTTGGAATCAATATCAAAACAACATTTAACAAAATAAATTATCCTTAACCCCAATTGGTGGCTTAATACAAACAAATGTTCAGAAATGAATTATTTCATTAAATAACGAATCAATCATGAAACTGAAATCTATTCAGTCAAGCAAACAATAATATAAGCGTGTATACTTCAAACATTTTGTTTTGATATTAATTCCAAAAAGAATCCCTTGAAGGCATCATTACCTGATCGTTTAGATTACCCAAGCCTCCAAGGGTCTATTGGGTTGCCCATTTCTTTGTTTAGTACCAGGATGTGAGTGGCACACCTCAACTCCCTTTGTGTGTGACTGTATAGAGGAAATGCACAAATCCCAGCTGTCACCCAAACCAGACGTGTATTCCAGAGACAGGCAAAAGGCACAGAATGGTTAAAGAAAGAAAATGCCAACTTTTTAAAAGTGTAATTTTCAGACCTGCAATGTAAAAGCCAACTTCACTAAAAGATGTGTTTTTAAATTGTGAGTCCAGAGACACCAAACGTACTGTTCCTTTCTTTTCCCAATCGGAAGTTACCCGTGTAAAATGTTACAAGGCAGCTATATTATTTCCCTATGGTAAAACTGAAAGATACATGTTGTATCTTTTCAGGACACTGCACCTTGTACATGGGCTGTTCAGGGCCTACTCCAGGGGTGACCTGTGTGTAATAAAAGGGAAGGTTTAGGCCTGACAAGTAGGTTCACTTGTCAGGTTAGAATGACAGTTTAAAACTGTCTACACAGACTCCACAGTGGCAGGCCTGGTACATGTTTGAAGGGCTACTCGCATTGGCGGCATAATATGAACTTCAGGCCTATTATTAGCAGTTGAAGTACAGGCCCTGGGCACATGTAGTGCACTGTACTAGTGACTTATCAGCAAATCAAATATACCTATCATGGCCAAACCAAATGCTATTACATTTTAGATACAGAGCACCTGCACTTCAGCCCAGGTCATCAGCGAAAAAGTGAACAAAGTCCTAACGTTAGCCAAAATTAAGTTCAGCCCACAGTCAGAACAGGAGGTCATAAAGCAAAAAGTCAGGGGAAACCATGGCAAAAGATGCCAGGTCTAAGAGCCATCAATAGCACAACCACTGAAATTATGTGGCAAGTGTGGACCAAATTATGTGGCAAGAAAGGCAAATTATGCAGCATAGTATTGTAATAGTATTTCTTCCCTATGTCATTATTTTTTACGCAAGTTACCATTGCCTGGGCAAAGATTTCACCTTTTTATTACCAGTTTAACAACCCAATACATAATAAGCTACAGAAAAGGCACACATCAACTTTGGCAAACAGCCTTCTGCTGCGCTGCAACACATGTTGCTGCATTTTTGTAATTTTTTATTTGTCTGAGCTAGAAACAACATTTTTGTCTTGCTAAAATCAACAGTGTACACAGCAGATTATAAATGATATGGAAATCCATAATTAGGCGGAAAATGCTGCAGTCACAAATTACATAATTCCAGGGGCTCTGTCAGCAACAGTGGAATTTTTTCAGTTTCTACTGCACATCGCTTGCACTGTGATTGTGAAATCTATTGTAATTAATATAAATCATAAAAGGAGCTTATATCCTGCTTTTCCTTTTCATTTGTTCATGTGCTTGCAACTTACTTTTTCTCCCTTTCTATTGGTTGTAGCATATCATTTCCTGTTGTTCTCTGTGTCTTTTTCTTATCAGTGTCCCGAGTCCAATGTACTCAATTGCATCCCCATGTACTTCTTTGTTATTTTATTTGAAAGCAAGCATGCTGCTTTTTTAGACCTACTATGCGACTGTGCTTCTTACAGAATTTAAATTTAACATTTCTTTTATTTGGTGTGAGTTCTTTGCATATTTTTATATGTGTAGGCACAGGAAGATTAAGTTATTCGCTTACAGGATGTTGAGCAGATGCAGAAACTCAAACCTGGTTCCCCAGTTCTAAAGTCGACAGTTCTGTCCACAGCGTCAGATCCTCTCCCCTCTCTGCGAGTCTTACTGTCTTCAGCTGTCTGATGGATGTCAGCTGCACTAAATATGCTCCATTCAACTGCATCATAGGACGCCCATTCATTTCAGTGGATTTGCAAATCACCAAATCAATTGCCTCACAAGTAAACAATTTTTTTATTTTCAATTACTCTGGGTCATTTATAACATCTATCTCCAAGACAAGACTTCTAGAATAGCTTCTACAATGGCTTCAGCTGGCAACTTTTAGAACTTGAAAACAACTTGGAGTTTTGCCATTATGTGAAGTTCGGAAAATAACTTTGCAGCTTTGTCCCCTTTCGAAATGCACTTTGTGCGTGCAGCATCTATTAGCTAAAGCTTTTTCTGCTTGCTTCCTCCAACGTCTTTGTGTCTTCATCGTTGGTGCTTGCACTCCTCTCACCCTGACCCCTCCATGGCCTCCGCTCTCCCTCCTTTCAAGGCAGAACTCAACCCTTTTGGCAGATTTGCTTTCAGCAGCAGTAGGATCTAGATGCGAGTGCCAAGTAAGGCTGCTTTACTCCTTTATTATGAAGTGCTCCTTCTAACCAAATCACACCTCTTACAAACTGTTGACTGTTTACCCAGTCCGCTTGAGCTGTTACACAGCGCTAAAAACCAAGAGATATAGCTGCAAAACTCCACAAACAGCCTATCATTGTTTAAAGAAATATGATTTACACCCTGCAGCAAGTAGTTTGATTTGACCACATTTTCTGTGGTTAGTGGGGGAGGGAGGGGTCATTTTATGCATTTCTAATGAGTTAAATTATCATGCTTGCAGTTTAGTAAAATGTACTTTTTGCTTTACATGAGCACCAGTTACATTATACATTTATTTTTTGTAGTCACGCGAGATTAAAGGATTGGTGCAGACTCACAGAATGTTGAGCTAATGCAGAGACTTGAACCGTGGTCCCCAAGTCCAAAGTCAGCAGCTCTGACTGCTACACCACGTCTTCTTCACATCTCTTTAGTGTGTTTTCTGACACTGAGCCGAGAGCACAGAATTCCCTTCAGAAGCTCACGTAGCACTTCTCCTCCTTGCTTGTGTTGCTTGTTTGCATATCCTAACAAGCACTCCTCACAATTGCATCTGCAGGCCATCTCTCTCCTCCCTGTCTCTTCCAGCATCCTCCCGGGCCACACCTCATTGCTTTCTCCTCGTTTTACTTATGCCTGTTTCCACAATTACAGCTCCCATATTTTGACATCATTCGCACCCATCCTATAAACTAATCTCTGGATCTTTTAAATTGTTTCCTTCAGACTACAGGGATGAACATTAAGTCCTATGTGGAAAGGCACACAAGGGACGGGACACGAGTAAGCATTTATTGCTGCAAGATATTTTTTGAGTTAAGCAACGCAAAGCCAGAGAAACATGCCAAATCCTCACCTAATCTCGTTCCCTGGCCTCATCTGGAGTCAATCAATCAATCAATCAATCAGGGATTTGTGAAGCGCACTACTCACCCGTGAGGGTTTCAAGATGCTGGGGTGGGTGCGATGGGGTCGCGCAGCTCCGTCTCATCCGAAGAGCCAGGTCTTGAGGTTATTCCTGAATGCTTAGAATGTGGAGGGTCATCTGACGCTGAGTGTGAGTTTGTTCCAGGTCTTGGCTGCGATGTAGGAGAAGGATCGCCCCCCACCCCTGTCTCTGCAGATGCATGGGATTACGGACAGGGAAAGATTGGCAGATCGGAGGCTTCTCTTGGGTGCATTCACACTGTACTTATCGGGTACACATTTTATTTCTTTGTCCTCCCCCTAGTTACATAATCTCCCCTGCTTTATAATACCACCAGTAACAGCACACTTTATTGGCTTTCTCAATATACAAGTCATAACACTTTAACGGAGTTTCAGTAACGTATATTCCAAAACTACTCACCAAGTTACAACTTACAACAAAAAACAGCTTTTAGTCACATAGGCAAACCCTATTGCATCTACCAGTGCTTGTTTGCATTGAGTTTTGACCATGTTGAGATCAATAAATACAATAGCAATATGCACCCTGATGTATGCACGCATAGCAGAGGCAGTACCAATAAATGCAATATCGAGGTACACTATAATCTATGCATACACAATGATTTCAATACCAGTAAATGCAATACTGATGTACATTGTAACCTATGCATGCACAGTGAAGTCAATACCAGTAAATCCAATGTTGATGTGCACGTAACTTATGCACGCATAATGACGTCAATCTCAGTGAATACAATGTTGATGTACGATGTACCAACTGTTCATATAATAATGAGAATATCAGTAAATATGATATCAATGACTGCCATGTTACACGTGCACTCACTCACAAACTCATATCATTGCTGTCGGATTCATCTGAGATGACCTCCCCATAAACTCTAAGTCAGAGATACGTAGTCAGACAGGCCCTGCGACCCAAACCCAAGCCTACCAATTGACAGGTCACAGGTGGGGTTACACTTAGCCCAAACACAAATGCGCACCCAGGGAAAACATTGATCAATCCCACAGATAGGTTAGGCACACCACAAACAGGACCAAGAAGATTGGCCCCTACAAAACATGTTTGGCCAAAGGCGCATGTTCTCAAAATACCACAAAGTTAGATGCCACATGTAGTTAGGAACACTCAACCAATCGGGACACAACATGTACAGTGCAAGGGGTGATCACTCACTCACCGCAACGGACACCTGGACACACACACACACTGGCCCACACTAGCTCTTCCCAAGGTCGAGAGCCATCTGTGTTCCCCTTCTCAGATGGTTTTACTTGTTATTTATGACTATGATGCTTTTCAAAGAATGTCAAAGTGTTTTATTATACCTACAAAATGTATATATCTGCATCCAAAACTTCCGTACTCCCAGAGGTCTTCAGATGCTCCTCTGCCTATACTCTCCCGGCTGCTGCTTTTAATTAAACTAGTTTGTTCCTGTTTTGCCACATGCCTCTTGTGTTTAAATTTATTTAATGTAAATTCATATTCGAGCAACAACCACTCTCACCTTATCGTGTGACTTAGTTTGTGTTAAAGTCATTTTTCTTGAAGAGCATGCATAATGTCAGGTGTTCAAGCCTGGCAGAAAGATGTGTGCCCTAAATAGAAGGGTGAGATGTCCATTCCCCACGAGACACAGTGACTGGCAGTTTAACTGTGTATATTGAGCAAATTAACATATGAAAGATCTGCATGCAAGTATTTCTCGAGTGTCTGCGTGTGCACTTAAGTGCACAGTTATGAAATAGTCATGTTGAGTTCCATTACATATACAATATTAGGGAGAGAAAACAGAGCAAACATTTATTACTGAAGATGCCGTCCATTTTATAACTCTGCATTCACCTCTGAGCCGTCACCGGTGCAACTGAGCGTTTTGTACAATTTGTACTGTTACCAAGCACATAAACGGGACCCTATCATTTTTTGCCCATACATAGGCGTGTAGAGTAAAAGATTGCATCTCTCCTGGGCTCTAACCTTTGCCAAAAATAAGCAGAAAAGCACGAGCACAGACACAAATAGATGCAGACATGGCAACATATTCTGTGTATGCCCTGGCACTGCTACTTTCACAGTGTTATAGGGAAGCTGAGCTGTGCTGAAAGGCGACATGCAAGCTTTCAGCCCGCCCAAGAGGAGCACATCTCTCTGCCATTGCTTGTTTATACTCGTGTCAATAGTAGTGCAGGCTCAGATTACATAAGAGATGTTTAATGGAGCTGCAAGTTACTAATACGTTTATTTCATCTGCGCTGGGCACTGACTCGTTTTTCAGTCAAGCCAATGCACTATGTGTTGCGAGGCATAATGTGTCTTATCAAGAACAGAGGGCCTTGGAGCACACCCATTGCTTACCATTGGTTTGGTTTCCTTGCCACTCTCATTTGCCTGCTTCTTATTCATGTTCCAGCTGGTCAATTTAGTGTTTGTTGCTCCCATGGTGCATGGCCTCTTTTCAATCTTTTTGATTGGCTCGCATTGCTGCTTCTACTAGTTCCTTTTCAAGCACTATGTTTTTCTTTTGTGTGAAGCACTCTAGAGAATGTGTGTTTTCAGCTATCTTCTATGTGTATGCCTGTCGTCCATGCACTCTGTGTTTCTCTCTGTTGCCTGATTGATTTTCCATGCCCTTCTCCCTGTTGTCATCGCCCATGTGCTTCTCCCCATTGCTTACCGCCACCCACATTCCTGTGTTGTTTTCCCGCAGTACCTGTGCCGCTGACACTCTCACCCCATTTTGTAGATGCGGGAATGTGGGCAGCCACATTAAAGGTTTTCATTTTTTTCTTTTTTTGTTATTTTTAACCACCCTGCGCAGTATTGCAAATGCTGTGTAGTGTGGCTATAAACCATTGGCAAAAACCGATAGGTCAAATAGGTGAAACCTATTGGTTTTGCCAATGCTTCTTTATTTGTTTGTAATAAATCTGTTTCAGATTTATCTCTGTTGCAGTGTTGGTGTCCGTATTTATGTTCTTGTGGGTGGGTAATGGTTACCTAACAAGAGATACTTTTTTTTTAGCCACACCTAGAAGATGCAGGATTGTTCTGTTTGTGGAGAACATTACTCTTGGGTACCTTCTCGACCAGTGCCGTAAGGGTGAATTAAACGTGCAGCTACTTTCTTTTTTTTTGCCTCTTTAAAATCTTGGAACTGTCTCAACTTTTTGGGGACAAATATAATTATGGGCCTTAGACTTTCTCCTTCTTCATCAATCTATACAGAAAGGCAAAATACCCTATCCATGATTCAAGAAAGGACAGAACGCTGTCTAGTGCCTAAATTAAGAGACGGATCGATCCTGGATTGCAAGGAGCTGTGATCTTTCCTCACTGATTGAGATGTCCTACAAAGCTTAGCCATCAATTCACCCTTATGTGCCTAACCTAAGCCCTCTCCATAACATAATCAACTCCTCTAACCTCTCCTCCTGCAAATATGCGGACAGCACCAAGATAACTGCAAATTGGAAATTCCTGTAGAAGTTGACTCCTGTGCCCTGGACTCTTGTATACTAGACGTGGAATAACATTTGTCCCGCAATCACCTAAAACTCAACAATTTGGAAACAGAGGTTCTCAAGTGCAAAAAGTATTCAATGCACCACCACAATGCTCAGTGCCTGAGTGACAGTGTTGAAAGAACAGAATATGCGTTAGTGATATCAAACTCATTTGTTATTAGGTTTATCATGTAGTAGATTTGCTATGGGCCTCTTATCCTTGACTACTCAGTGCTAGGATCGTATCTGACGAGGGATCCCATTCCCATTTTATGTGAGTGGCAGCTATGATAATCTCCGAGGGAGACTGAGCGTTCACTCACTTAACTCCTGGTTCCTCCATAAAAGTTGGTCTATGACTCCCCCAAAAAATCAATCAAGTGTCCTTATAGTGTTTTTAATGAGGTAAACACACTGCATCAGTAAGCATGTGTCCTAAATCCCTGAATACATTTGTTGAGGCCCAGTCTGCCTCCTGCATGGTAGCAGTATGGAGCTTTATGTCTGGATCCAGATGGCAGATGGGTCTAAGTGTTGTCACTGACTTCTCCCACTGAATCCTGTTCTTAAGGACTTCAAAACCTCTGTCTAATTTAAGTCATCATCACTCGTCCACTCTGCATCCATCCTTTACCCTCCTCCTCTCTCCATACCTCTTCTCCGCACTGCTCTTCTACATCCATCCTCACGTCTCCTCTGATGTACCCCTCATCCCACCTCTGCCCCTGTCCTTCGTCCATACTCTCCTGCTCTCCAGTCACAATCCTCCTTCTTCCGTTTCCTTCTGCCCCATGCCAGGCCCTCTCATTGCTCCGGCTGTTCCTGAGTTGCTTTCTAGACCTCCAACTGAGACTGGAATGTACGGCTCTTGTCAATCTATTGGCAATAAGCTCAAAAGCAGCTACTAGTATCCAAATTGATGTCTGAGCTCACCTTCTTATACCCCTTCACCTTATGCTAGGCATATGGCCATGGTTACAGCATCTTGACACGGATTCATGGAACAAAGACTTCCTCTGAACACTGCAAGAAATACAAGCGTCTTTTGGGCCACACTGGACAGTATCCACTCTCTTTTGACCATGGAAAACCAAGTCACCGATGCTTCCTCTTCACACTGACAGCCTTGATATGGAACTTCGCATGCCTTGGGTCACCTCACTATGTTCAGCCTATGTGCTTGAGTTACAGTCTGTGTCCTGGGCAGACAGTGCGTTCCCATCACTACAACTAGACATATTCTACATCTTAGAAACTGTGGCCATGTGGCCCCTTACGCTTCTAGCTCTTGAATGGATCCTTATTACCCTACATATCTCCATCCAGGCTGTATACAGTGAACATCGCTCTATCCATTGTCCTGGTCAATATTCCTACAACACAAGCTTCATACACAATCCAACAAGAACTCACAGATCAGGTTGAGTAATATGAGTGGCCAATCCCAGGTACAGAAAGTCCTGCATCACTGGGACCTACTTTGGACTACAGAGGGGCAAACTATGAAACTCTCTCAGCAAGATTCCTGCTGCCTAACCCTCGCACCTGATCCCATGAATACACGGTTTGCATGTTCTATTAATAGGCCAACAACATATTTGTCAAACTGAAGCCCTGCTTGTGATCTTAGGTACCAACAATAACAACCTTATCTAACATACACTGTCTTGCATCACTAGCATGCATATTCACAGCAACAGATATTCAGCATCAGACTGCAGCATCCCTACGGCCCGTAGCTTCCCATGTCGGTAACAGTTTTAAACATATCGCCCTTCCTTTCACACCAGCAAGTACTGCAATAATCCAAACAGTTACTGCTCAAAGCTTCGAGGCCACACAAGTGATATAAATGTGCGATGCAAATGACACAATAAAATACAATGCACAGATCTGTTGGCACCGATTCTTCTTACCTCAGATTAGCTCACTGGGAATTTCTGTGATTTATTATGCTGTCGAACTCGGCGCTGTAAATTGTCTTCCGCCAAGGTATACTCATTTTCATCTCTGCAGTGAACGATTATTGTATGTTGAAATACCGAGTATTTAATATTGCGCTAGCATAATATGGTAGCAACATTCTAACAACCAAAATATCGAGAAGTTATCTATACATTGGAAAGTATAGATGTCCTATTCTTTACTCCAGATCTACGTACTTTGAAGATATAGAAGTCGCCAAGGTACTTATACATAGCTGCCAAGTTTTGAGTTTGACTATGTGTGAACTGTGACATTTCAATGTCATGTGTGACATTTTGAGTAGCTCTTCATTCTGAGTAGAGCAAAGCAGTTTTGTCTATGTAATGAAAGAAATATTTGAAAGAGTCCCTTTTGTGCAACACGATGGTCTAGGAAAAGCCCTAAAACAATCCAGAACGCAATGTGATCTTGACCATAAAGGTGGGACTGACTAAAAACTTTGGTCACAAACGTCATGGGGCAATTTGACAACTCTGTAACAGGCTACTTAGGGGCATATTATCAAGCCAGGTGATAAAATTATCACCGCTTTAGCGGCAGTAAAGCTTGATAATATGCTCTACGGAATTCCAATTGAAGCTCGGGTTAGATGTCCTTCACATCTAACATGGGCTTCAATTGGAATTCCATAGAGCATATTATCAAGCTCTGTTAGAAATGGGGGTCTCTAGTTGGCACAGGTATGCACTTGCGACAAGCAGGGACTCTCAATTCTAAGTCAGAGTAAGGGGATCACCCTTTCAAATAACCCCGGCTCACTCTTTAGGTAGTGTGGCGCAAGCAGTCAAGACTATTCTCAGAGCGTCATAGGTTAAGCATTTGTGAACACATACAGTAATACAATGACACACCACAAATGGACACCAGTCAAGATTATGTCAAAAATAGTTCTCTTTATATAAGGCTTATCACAAGACCAGAATAACGATTAAAATGACCACAGTATTATTTTAAAGTTCACTGTTCTTGTAAAAAGGCTTAAAATGCAAAAATAGGTTTCTTTTACTCAATTCTGCTTCTTTTCAGGCTTTGTACGGTTCGTACCTGGGTGTACGACTCGTCCGCATTAAAAACAAAGAAAGTACGAGTCAAACAATCGGTGCGGACTCCGGGGTCCGGGACGTGCACACTGCGGTGCGAACAGAACAAAGTACCTTAAGTTCGTGGGGTCCGCGACGGACAGTGCGGGACAAGTTGATGGGTCCGGGTCGTAGTTCGGCAGCGTATTCGGTCTGGTCTGGTCGCGGCGTCGGGACGCGGCGTTGGTATGGGACCTTCAGGGATACATACGGATGGCCCGGATCAGCTTGCAGAGTCCGTGGCATCGGCGTTCGGGCCGTACCTTCGGTGCGGATCGGCGGAGACACTTCTCGGCGCCGTACAGCGTACGGGGAGGATCAGCGTACTGCGGCTTCTCGGCTCTGAGTAAGGCACGGTGCAGTACGTTAGCAGCGTACGGACCGTACCTGCGGGTCGATGGAGCTTGGGTCCGGCGTACAGGGTTCGGCAGCCAGGGTTGTACGTCTCGAATCGGCGGGGTAGGTTAGGTGCAATGCAGCCGGGTGGGATACGGTGCGTACTAACGCTTTTGGATCAGCATAGACGCACGGTGCCGGGCGGAAAAGACACGGCTTCGCGGCGGATGTAGTACGAGGCGTACTGGGGCCAAATCCAGCGGGAAACAAGCACAGATCGTCCAGGCAACTCAACTTTAGAAGGCAGACGAGTCCAATGGTCCTGGGACTCAGTTCAGGAGGCAAGCTCTTCTTCCAAGCCCTTGGAGATAGTTGAAAAACAAAGTACAAAGTCTCTTTCAGTCTTTTCCTCTCCTTTCTCAGCAAGGCACCAACTGCAGGCCAATCCCCCAGGTCAGGGAAAGTTACTCCTCCTTCAGCTTCTTCCAGGTCCTTCTAGTCAGGCAGAGTTCCTTCGTGGTTCAATCAGGATCTGATTTCTTAGGAGCAGGGCTCCTACATTTATGCCAAGTTTCTTTTGTCTTTACAGGCCAGGGGGTCCTTTGCATAATCCCAGTCCAGTTCTTTTCAGTGAGGAGCACTTTGTTGTTGGGACTCTGGCTTCTTCTTTCAGCAGGCAGGGCAGAGACATCAGACGCTCCCCAGGGGGTGGAGCCAGCATTGTGGTGGCAGAGCTCTGCCCTATTCAGAGTCAAGCTGCACTCCTAAGACCCATCCTGGTGTAATCTTTCTATTCACCACCTGGCAGCCCCAGCCTGTTTCCTGGAACTTCCCAGCCCTGTCACTCAAGCTACACACAAAGAAGATAGCCCTCCCCTCCAGAGGCGGACTGAGATGGTTAGGCACGCAAAGGCTAACTTTCTAAAAGTAGCATTTGAAAACCCAGGATATTAAAATAACCTTTACTAAAAGATGTATTTTATTATTCTGAGTTCAGGCATACTAAACATGAATTTCTACCATGCTTCCTGAGCCTGCTAGGATTATAGAGGGTTATAATCTAGCAGCCCATTCTGGCCTATGGAGAGCAGGTAGCCTTACAATAGTGAAAAACGAAAATGGCTGTAATTCACTATTAGGACATGCCACACACCTCAGGGCATGTCCTACCTTATCCTTACAATGCACCCTGCCCTAGGGCCTACCATAGGGGTGACTAATATGAAGGTAAGGGAAGGTTTAGGGACTGGCAAGTGGGGACACTTTGCCAGTCAGCATGACAGTACCAGACTGCATGCAGGTTCTGCAATGGCAGACCTTAGACACATTTTACTAGGCTGCTTCCGTGGGTGGCACAACCAGTGCTGCAAGCCCACTAGCAGCATTTGGATATACAAGCCCTTGGCACCGCTGGTGCACTCTACTAAGGACTGATAGTAAACCAAATAAGCCAAACATGGAAGTCAATTCACATAATACATTTTACCATAGGGAGAGCATATGCACCTTAGCACTGATCAGCAGTGGTAAGGTGCCCAGAGACATAAAACAGCCAACACCAGGTCAGAAAAAATACAGGAGGAAGGCAAAACGTTTAGGGATGACCCTGCAAGAAGGGCCAAGTCCAACAAGCTCAATATCGCCGTTTTATGGGCAGTTTTCTGCGCTAAAGCGGCGATAATTTTAGCGCCTGTCTTGATAATATGCCCCTCTGTGACTTGTAATCCGTTACTTTAGTTCAACAGAAGTGAACAAAGACTGTATTCACATTAATATCTGAGTGCTTTGGACTGGGCCTTCTATTTTTGAATGACTTCACCTATCTATAAATAATTTATAATATATAATCAAAAGCAATTACTTTCTCTGATGGCTAAAAAGGCATAGATGTCCTTATCAGGATTACAGCTCGTGACCTAGAGAGTATGGACAACTCTTCACAGAAAGGGTTCATTCTAATGAGCTACCTTTGCATAAATGGATATGATGGCAGCAAACCTCTCATACAGAAGATCATCTCCCCAAATCTGACTCCCACCAGCTTCTATTACAACCAATATTCCCTCTAATTTGTTTCCTCTGTGTGCAGCAGTGCAAGATCTCTGTGCGCTGTGGTCAAGGTTATGTGCACAAATGAACTGAATATTCTTCAGAGCACTGTGCTTAGCAAAATAAATCTGTGGCAATTACCATTTTAAACATTTGTTTACAACAAGAGTGAAAACAGGTGCCTTTCACACATGGGGCATATTCTCATGGAGCTATCTCCGAGTTAACAGCACTTTATCGCTTCCAAAGTCGCGATAAATTCATCGCCCCATTCACAAGCTGGTGCAAACAGCCTATATCACTAGTTTTCCGGCGATAGCATTCTCAAAAATCATTGCCACAGATGACCCCGGCAACTATCTCTAATGAGATGCAGAGTAGGCGTTCCCGAGCAAAAAGACACGACAACACCACTCCATACGATTCTCAACAATCAGCCACATCGGCGATAAGATCACAAAACAGGCGCTTAGGCGCGGTATCACCAGGAAACTAAAACATGCTCTGACCTGGTGCAAAGTTGGATGACAATAGGCACCAGACAAGGGAGCACAGCCCAAAGCCAAACATGAAGAACAACAGATGCCCCCGGGCAACTGAACATGCAACCCAGAGCCCCAATAGGGCAATAACACCCACCGCCGCCACACCCAGGACCCCACCACCCATCCCCCCCGGAACCACCCCCCAATCCACCACAGAGGCAGCACGGACAAAGACAGCGGACCCACAGGAAACGCATCAGCCTCACAGACTCAACACCAGAGGATGCCATTGCCCATTACAAGCTCAAAAGGACAACCATCCTATGCAGCCTGACCATCATCGCCCAACAGGTTGATGGCACAAGCACAGCGGAAAGCCAACATACCACCCCACACAAAGCTGCTGGCTGTGATGCACCTGTTGGCCTCTGGTACCCCCAACCAACACCCGCCAGAGTCGGAGGAGTCACACAGCCAGCCGCATCCAAGTCCCTCACACCTGTCCTGGATGCCACCATCAGCCTGGTACCCCAGTATCTATACATCCACCACAATGCGCAGGAGCAGCTGGAGATCAAGCAAGGACCATATGCCATAGCAGGAAGCACGCACGTGTTGGGGCAATCCACAGCACACATGTCCTACTTGTGCCCCTTGGTGATAATGCACACAATCACCCCAACAGAAAGCACACGTCTCACATCACTGTGCAGCCAACATCCGAACACCATGGAATCTCCACCCACGTCGTCGCCAAATACCCAGCCAGTGTGCATTATTCTTCCGTCCTCCGACAGTCCATCATCAACCAGCTCTACCAGGATGGCACCAAGGGAAATGCACAGCCCCTTGGCAAGTTCCAATTGAAAAACCCACACAACTCAACTCCACAACCATGCAATTCACAACTCTGGCAATGCACACGTCACAAAATCACAACCAACATGCAAAACAACATGCCCACCCACCAGACACAACAGAACAACTTACAATGGTAACCTGGGCAAGCCGTGAACATGAGCCGTCAACGGCATGGCACCTCAGCCACACAATAGCGGAACGTGGGAAGAGGTGGGAACCAGGAATGTGTGAAGGAGGCCGGAGAACCATGATTGGGAAAGTACACAATGCAAAGAGTGGTGGAGATGTGCGGACAGACCACAATATGCAGAACACACCCATATCCATGGTGACATACACCGCTGGTATATGGAGTGTAGTGGACAGTGGAGGCAACCATGTCACCCCAGCCAGTGGGGAAGTTTGCAGAAATATTGCCAGCTACGTCCCCACCGTGAGCGTGAGCAGAGTGGGATACCCCAGCGTACGCCAGGCCAGCATAGGGGTGTGAATAAAAGGCACATAGCCCTGGGGGTGGTCCTCTCCTGAATGCCCAACGTCTCTGCCAGGGCGGCGACTCTCACCCCACCATTAAGCTGATGCCGTCCTCCTGAGCGGAGTTGCATGCGATCCTGTGCACCTGCCATACCCTGGCCTGCTGGACCCCGAACCCGTCAGGCCCGCCCCCACGCAGCCCAGCCACACTGATCACCTGCTGACACCGGCATGTGTCAAGGAGGGCCCACCACGTGCCGGCGCAAGATCCAAGCTCGAGGCCCTCGACCCTGGCAGCCTCCTCAACACAGGCACGCTTTAGTCCTTTCTCGTTGATGTACTCTACTGCCGCCTCCGGCCTTCACTACGGTCAAGTAGTTCATAAATTTGGAACTGAGTCTTGATCATATATTGTCCGAGTACGTGATGCAGATTGGGGTGTACAAAATCTCCCTACTTCCACGGATAGAGTAATTTCACAGTTACACGCACATACACTCACCATACACTAGGGCCCATTTCACTAACATACACTCAAATACTCTACTAACATTGAACCTGTGGAAAGAAACCTCCTAAAACTCCTAAACCCCACACCTACACCAAGGTCAATAAGACCTAGCTATTGCAATTGTCATGATCTAAGCAATCTATACATCAATAATCAAATAGAGTACTCAATAATTGACAAGAAATAATCACCAACACCGTATTAAAGTTATGATTCTTTATCTAAAATTAGTCAAAAGAAATTAATCAGAATAAATCATTTTCTCATAATTACCTATTCTAGCTAAATGTCAGAATGGGTCATCAGGACAAGTCTCTCGGTAGAAATCTCCCAAGTCACCGTCCTCACAGCATCGATCCTCACCAACACAGGTTTGGGAAGAAAATAAAACCGCAATGGAATGGAACCCTCTCTGGTCTAATATATTTATAATAATTCAAACAAAGGAAAGAAACATTTAATTTTTTCTTCATCCGCCGAACCGCTGAGCAGAGCGAGAAGGAAAGGATGTAGCATCGCTACATTTTGAAAAATCTCCGCTCAGAAAAAGTCACAAAAATAAAAAGACAGAACAGGAACTAAGTCTACAAATGTTTCTTCTCAACTTCCACATATTTCCTCTGGTGAGCTCACAACTTAGAGTCTTTCTTTAAAGCTCCTTTGTTTTCCAAGGCTGCCAAGGCTGCTGTCCAGTGCATCTGGAAACATGCCCAGATCTGCTGCTGTCCTCACGGAAAGTTTTAACCAGGCAAGGACTGTGGACAGATGACTCGCGTCCATATTCAGCAAGGCCTTTTCCATCACAAATTCTCACTCGAAACCAGGCTTCAAAAGTCAGCCATCTTTTAGTAGGCCACAATAGGCCACAATAGACCATCTTGATTAAAAGAGACAAAACAACGTTACCACAGCATAGTGATTAAACAGTGTTAACCCCACTAATACCCTTATGTGTATGCAATTATCTAGCTTTAGCAACACAAAGAAGCATTAATTCAAAAGCGTTTCGTGCTTAAAAATAAACAGCACTCAACAACGTTTATTTAATAAAACATGCACATTGTCAATAGCAACATGTAAGCGTTTCCCTTGTGTCGGTTTTTCTCTTGTTAATACATACATGTTGATTAATTTAAAAAAAACATTTACACAAAACAAATAATTAATAATTAAAAATTAGTAATTTTATTTTTACCACATTTAGACAACTGAAGCTTCAAAACCCAATGAATTTTCAACAGAAAACTCTACTCCAGCAATCCCCCCTTTGGTGATTTTTATCACCAAATAATCCACCCAAAAAAATTTAGTGAAAATTTAGTCCCATTTTAGGAGAAATTTGAAATGTCTTTTTCCTCCTTACACAACACTACACACCAGACACTCTTTCATCATCCCTCTTTGTTTCTAAGTAGACACTCTCCCTTAATTCTTCTAATTCAATTTCTTGTGGTTCTCTTTTCAACTTTTTATTTCTCTTTTCATTGTTTCTTTTAATTAACTTCTTTCTCCCTCCCCTGTTTTTACAACACACACACCCACCAATCTCAATATCAATAAAGCAATAATTATACAAGTTAAGGGAAACAATATCTTACCTATAATGGTACTACCTATTTTTGCAATAAAACTCTTAACAGCTATCACCTTATTAGCTATTTTAGTCCAGATACTTTCAGCTTCAGGTGGTACCAATTCTTCATGCAAATCAGTAATATTTTTGATATTGACCTTCAGGTCTTTGCTTTCATCTGGAATGTAAGTGCAACAATGTTGAACTTTCAGCATTCCACAAACTCCACCCTCCTTAGCCAATAATATATCAAGAGCAAGTCTATTTTGCATAGACATAGCACGTACGGCAATTAATTCCGTATTCACCAAAAGAAACCCTCCAGCGGTATTTGTCGATAAGCGATCCACCACTGTCGACAGTTTCCGAATCCCATTAGCATTTAAAGAAATTCCCACTGCTGGAATTAAAGCTCCAAAAATGTCACCCACAATTTCAGACCAAGTTTCCCTCTTGAAGCGCATTAGTAAATTAATATGTTCTACATCTTCTATTCTATCTATATAAAAAATCTTTGGAAAAACCAGGCCCACATAACACGTGCCATACCAATGGTCAGGCAACTTGTAATAAGCCTTGTTCCCACAAACATAATACACTCCTGGAAAAATTGTATCTTCTCCACCTCTGAAACCCCATCCTGTTGCAATGAAGTATGTATCATGACATTCACTAGTCCCAACAAAATATGTATCATATTGGGATTTCCCTCTTGTAATGCACAGCTTACCCTTCTGTGGTGCATCTAAAGCTAAAGTTGGACTAGCTCCATTTCTCAATTCTTTTCCCATCTCAATGTCCCAAATTGTCTCACTCACTTTATGTTTCCCTGCCTTTTCATGCATGCTCAATCTTCTCTCCTCCACCATGTTCAGGAAAGCTTTCTCCTCTTCTTCCAAACTACAAGTTAAATTATTCTTAAAAATGTAATCTAATGTTAATTCTTCTTTTTCAATAAAAATCTCACCAAAAATGTTAGCTTCTTTAGCTGGATTCAGTTCTTTGTTCATTGGCAAGTGCCCAAAAATACTATCTTTGTTAGACATCTTATAATCTATTTTCCCTAACAAATAAAAAACACTACTTAATACACTACAAGAAATTCCATACGTAGCTGGTAAATGGTGTTAAGTAACACCCTCTGAAACGGATGCAGGTAGTTGCATACAAACGTAGCAATCCCTTACTTCCATTGTTTTCACATATTCGTATAACAATTTTGAAAAAACATTACTAGAAAAATCATTAATTGACCTATCTTTATGCATGTAAGTATTACTAATTCTAGTTGGAACTACTTTTTGCGAATTCTTTCCTACATTTGTCTCATTCTCAGTATGTATTCCAAATGTACCTATTGAAACTCTAAATGTAACTAATAAAGCTAAAATACCCCATAGTAGCATTAATAATCCAGTACAGCAGCAGCACATTCTACACCATCTTTTTAAGAAGGCACAACTACTTTGATTATTCTCTATGTTAGCCATTTTACTACTTTGACCTTGTCTTTTGACTTAGCCTCTACTACTCCACTACTGTATTTCTTCAAACTTTGGATTACTTCAGACAGCTGAATTTCAGACTTTCTCCTTTTCACTTTCTCCAAGTGATTTCTTCAGTTCACTCAATTTGGATATTCATCACTTTTCACTCCTTCTTCTTCAGCAACATCAAATTGTATCAGATCATCAACAACATCCTGTGCATCTGACTCTTCTCCAATGTCAGTCAGGATAACTTTTAAGATTCCAACAGATTCTTCCTTTTCCTCAACCACTTTTCTCAAGATCCCCTCCGGATTATCTCGAGTCACTGTTTCTTCTTCTCCTTCTTCAGACAGTGCCACATAAGACCATTACGGTGATCTGTACTTTTGGTTGGGTCTTCTAATTCTCTTTATTTCCTCAGGTTCTCTTGACTCTTTTTGCTCCTTCCTTTTTACTTCGTTTTGACTCGATACCTCATTCACTTGTTCAGCTTTCGATGTATTTCCTCTTATCAGTCTGTATCTCAGCCTCTTTACTCTGTTGTTAGGCCAAAAATCTCCTCTTATGACCTTTTTCGGTCTTATCTCCGTATTATTTCTTTCTCCAATCCAAGTTCTCTTTCTCAGAACTCGACCCTTTGATTTTTCACTTTCACTTTCATCCGATTCTGTTTCAAATGCCTCTTGTTTTTCAGCAGTTTTCTTTCGCTCTTGTTCTTCAGCAGTTTTCTTTCGCTCCACAGTCTTTTTCACCACTCTTTGAGACTTCCCTACTTCTTTCCCTCCTCGGGTCTCCGACACGCAATCTTCTTGCTGTCTACTTGTCCCTTCACCTAGCTTATTAGAAGAGTTCCCTACACCTCCTCGGGGGTCTTCCGCAATCTGTCCCTCTCTATCTTCTTCTGACCCTACTTCTTCAGAAATAATCTCAAGTGGTTCTTCAATCTCCTCCTCTTCTGATTCAGGAGTAATTTCTCTGGAACTGCTCTTTTCTTTTCTTTTTCCTCCACTGCTTTTTGGAACTTCAGGCTCTCTTTCAGAATCAGATCTCCTTTCTGAGATTCTCAATGGTTCTCTTGAACTTGTAGGAAAAGCTTCTTTTCCTGAACCTTGATCCTTTCTTACTGGTTCTGGGTCTTCATCATCACTGGAATCTGACTCTTCAAAATACTCTCTACCAGTCCCATCCTTTGGATTTGGAACTCTCAGAGTATGACTCGCATGCACCCAGTTTTTCACACCAGCACACTTCACTGCAGTCGTCGTAGTTAGAATTACTTGTCTTGGTCTTCCCCACCTTGGAACCAAGCAATTTCTTCTTCTGTGCACCTTAATCCTCACCCAGTCCCCTGGACTCAGATCATGAGCTTGCTTCTTCTCAAGTGTAGTAGCTTCTTCTCCAATCTGGTGAAACACAGAATGAACTGCGTCAGCCAGGCCTTTACAGTAATCCAAAATCATGTCATCAGTTATTGTCATCAACTTATTGACAGGTACATATGCATGTCGCATTGCACGTCCCATTATGATTTCATGCGGACTTAAACCAGTAGTTCTATCTGGAGTAGATCTAATAGTCATTAGCACTAGAGGCAAGACATCTGGCCATTTCATGCCAGTGGCTAAGCACATCTTACCAATCCTGTTCTTGATTGTGCCGTTTATCTGCTCAACAACACCAGAAGCCTCTGGTCTGTATGCACAATGTAGCTTCTGCTGTATGCTTAATGCTTCACAAATCAAACTCATGAGTTCATTATAGAAGTGTCCACCTCTATCAGACTCAATCGTTACTGGAAATC
Organism: Triturus cristatus; assembly: GCF_964204655.1. Lineage (NCBI taxonomy): Eukaryota > Metazoa > Chordata > Amphibia > Caudata > Salamandridae > Triturus > Triturus cristatus. The sequence continues at coordinate 566,239,885 of NC_140582.1, read as the reverse complement.
CGTACCTAGGAATCAACTCTCTTAACAGTAACTTTGCCACTGTTACTCCATCATTTCTCCTAGTCGGATAGGCCTCAACCCATCTTGAAAACAAACAGACTACAACTAGTACATATCTCAGTCTGTTCACTTGGGGCATTTCAATGAAATCAATCTGCATTCTTGTAAAAGGACCTCCTTCTCTGCCTATTGTTCCCAGACTCACCACTGTCTTCTTCCCAGTGTTAAATTGCTGGCAAATCAAACATCTTTGACAGATACTCTCTGCAATTGTCCTGAACTTTGCATTGTACCAGGTTTGTTTGAAGGACCTAATCATCGCATCCCTCCCCAAATGTCCCTGGCCATGATACATTCTTGCCATTGCTGACAGCATGGAGTTCGGCATTACTGGTCTGCCATCTCTATAGACCCAAACATGGTCTGTCTCTCTCGGGGCACAACCTGCCTTAATCCAATCTTTCTTTTCTTCTTTCTCTGCCTCATCCTGTAACTGTTTCACTTCCTCCCATGTCTCTAAGACATTAGTAAACATCACAGAACAAAAAGACATTTCACTCTCTCGTTCCCGATTAATAGATTGATTATTTCTTGCACAGTATTGTCCGGATATTGAAAATGTGGGTGTGAAAACAGAAGATGATCACAATTGTTTGGATGTGCTTGATTACTGTACAAAACCGAGACCAGACATAAGGGATCTTCCCTTGCATGAGAGTGATCATGTGTTGTTTGTGGATGGATCATGCCTGAGGAATGATGAGGGTGTGCTATGTGCAGCATATGCAGTGTGTAAGGTTTCAGAAGTAATGGAAGCATCATCATTGAAAGGAGTGAAATCTGCGCAAGTTGCTGAAATAATTGCATTGACAAAAGCTTGTGAAATTGGGAAAGATTTGAGAACGACTGTGATGACTGATAGTCAGTATGGATTTGGAGTTGTGCATGACTTTGGCCAACTTTGGCTACAAAGAGGTTTCTTGACGTCGAGTGGGACTCCAATAAAGAATGCTGAAGTGATTGGGAAATTGCTTGAGGCGATACAGCTGCCTAAAGAATTAGCAGTTGTGAAATGTGCTGCCCATGGAGTAGGAGACGATTTTGTCAAAAGAATTGCCACATTATGAGGTACGAATACCCTTACAGGATATCCCATTATGATTCCCTCACTCTGTTCTAGGCTTCTGCATGTTGCAGCCACAGATTTCAGACAACCTGGTAAACCCACAGCTACAGGGTCAAGTGTCGATGAGAAGTACGCAATAGGCCTTCTCAGTAATCCATGCTTCTGAATTAACACTGAAAGTGCACACCCATTTCTCTCACTGCAGTACAATTCAAACTCCTTTTCATAATCAGGCATACCCAAAGCAGGGGCTTCACACATTCTGCTTTTCAACTCTTCGAATGCTGCCATTTGTTCTCCATCTAGTTCCAATGGGTCTGTCATCTCACTTTTAGTCAGCTTAATCAGTGGCTTTGCTATCAGCGAAAAATTAATTATCCACTGACGACAATAACCCACCATTCCCAGGAACATTCTCACTTCCCTCTGGGTCTTTGGGGCTTTCATTTCCCTGATAATTTTGATCCTGTCATCAGTCACTTTTCTCAGACCTTTCTCAATATTGTGTCCAAGATAATGCACCTCTTTCTTGCAGAACTGCAATTTAGCTGGAGATACTTTCAACCCTCCATCTGCCAGATGATTCAGTAAAACTATAGTATCTACTTCACAAGCTTCACGTGTCTTTGATGCCACAAGTAGGTCATCGATATACTGCACTAGTACTGAGTTTTCAGGCATGATCAAACTCTCCAATGACTTTTTCAATAACTGATTGAATATTGAAGGACTCTCTGTATACCCCTGTGGGATACGACACCATGCTAAAATACGCTGGCCAAATCTAAATGCAAAAATCGGCTGGCTGTCATGATGCAATGGAATTGAAAAGAAAGCATGACACAAATCAATCACTGTATACCACTCAGCATCATGTGGAATCTGATACAAAATCACTGATGGATTTGGCACAATAGGACAACATGCCACCACAATTTGATTAACTTTTCTCAAATCCTGTACGATCCTGAATTTCCCATTAGGCTTCTTTAGCCCCATTATTGGTGAATTACACAGACTACTCAGTAGTTCTCTCAGAACTCCCTGCTGAATCATTTTCTCAATTATAGGAGTTATTCCCTCAATTATTTCTGGTGTCATTTCGTACTGAGGAATGTTAGGATAAGTAATTCCCTCTTTCACTGAAATTTTCACAGGATCTACATTATTCATCAATCCCACATCCTCTCCAGTAAAATCCCAAACTGTCCTTTTCACTGTGTCTCTCAGCTCTTGAGGCAAATCCTCTGGATCAAACACAGCATATGCACCAATTAACTCACTTTCTCTATTTTCTAGAGTCACTCGGTACAAAACATCCTCATCTGGTGTTTCAAAAGCTATTCCATCTGGTGTACAAAAAATTGTACAGTTCATCTTACACAGTAGATCCCTACCTAACAGGTTCACTGGACTTGTATCACAGACGATAAATCTGTGCATGTCTGAGAATTTCCCTATTTGTACTCTTACTGGTTCAGTAAGACGTGTTCTGATTTGTGTATTTGCTACACCAACTACTTGGATTGCTTCATCCGAGAGAGGAAGATTTCTAATATCTGTTGACCTGACAGTTGATCTTGTCGCACCTGTGTCTACTAAAAAAGTAACACCTTCTTCATTTATTTTCCCATCCACAAATGGTCCTGTCTGGTCTATTTCTAGAGTTGCACCAAGTATGCACTCTTCCTCCTCTCTTCGGCACCGTCAATAATCACCTTCAGACTCACTCCCTTCATTCTTTAACAAGTACTGTTGTACCTGGTTAGAACGTCTTGGTTTGTTTACCTGCTCATCATTGTAGAATCCCGAATCCGGATTATACTTTTGTGCTCCTTTATTCTGCGGCAAGGGCGGTTTTGGCTCTTGACTCTGCTGTCTCACAACTTTCTGCTGTTGCTGCTGTTGATTTTTCCCTTCGTTCTGCACCTGTTGATTCAAGGAGTTTCCCTCATTATTCACTAATGGTGGATTAGTACATTCCGATCTCCAATGTCCCAGTTGGCCACAGTTGTGACATGGGAACTTCTTTTTTGCTTCCTCAAGATTCCCCTTTCCTTTCCCTGCATACCTAGGTCTATTCCCTGCATTATTTCCTGGATTATTTGCCTGTTCCACCAACTGTGCTTCCTGTCTTTCCGCAACTTTCACCTGTGCCCACATTGCTTTCTCTTTCAGCTTTCTTTGTTTTGCTTCAATCTCATCACTGAAGTATTTTGCATGTCTCAGAATCTCATCTATTTTCTTACTCTGCCAATCCACAGTATGCTCACAAATTCTTTCACTAATCTCAGGTCTCAGGCCATATACAAATCTGTATACAAAATGACTCAAATCCTTGTCACCCAGGTGTTCATCCCCACTGAATTGTTTAAATGCCAGTATCAGCCTCTCGTAAAAAGCATGAACTGATTCTTTTGCTTCCTGATGTGTTCGATCTATTTTAACCCAGTCTGTTTCTTTTGGATGTACTTTATTTTTCAGGTATACAATCACCTGCTCATACTTTCTCATTACTTCTGGATCTGGTGCTCCTGTTCTCTGATCTCTTGGATATTCCTCAGTAGGCCAACTCACAACTATTTTACACTCAGCCCACAAGTCTGCTGGAACAATTATATCAAACAGACTATTCAGGTCAATCCACAGCACTTTTGACAATTTCACAAACCTGTCTACCTGCCTGTACCACTCGACGGGCTTTTCTCTCAATCGAGGGAAATCATTCGTAAATGACAAAATATCCTGTCTGGTCCATGGAACATGTACATATCCTCCTCCAGGTATTTCTCTCATAGGATAAGTATCCACTGGTTTTTCCTTTTCTCTCACAGGAAATGCTGAATAAGTCCTATCCCCTGATTCTTCTCTCTTTTTGTACCATCTATCCTTCCACTTTTCAACATCACCCCATTTTCGCAATAAAGCGATCATCTCTTTAATCTGTCCTGTTCTACCAGTGCCATTCAAATTTTCTATATCCTTGTCTGTGAAATCCATCCTGTAAGACTTCTGCAAAACTTTCACTTTATCAATGTCAACTCCATAGTCATTTTCTATTGCTCTTAATCTGTCATGTGTATTTCTCGCTCTCCAGGGAATATTTTTACACATGAATAATAATTCACCATCATGATGATTTTTTAGAATTTCTGTTGGAACTGTCCCTGCAACAAGCTCTTCTAATTCTACACGTAACCTAGCAACATCAATTGCTTGTGAATCTTTATCCCTCTTTTGAAGAACTTTCATCCATTCATTCAAATCCTCAGCTGTTATTTCAGTAGATTTTCTCACTGGAACCACTTTCTTCTGCGGTTCTAAAATCGGCATCCCTGAACAACTAGCTTCACCAGCATCCAATCCTGAATTAGACTCCTCTAATTCTTCATTACAGGTGTTATGTCTGAATTTTCCTGCCCTTTTTCCTGAATCTCCTGAAGGACCAGCCAAACTTGTCAATCTATTCCCAACATATGGAATAACCAAACCATTCTCACCCTTCCTCTGCTTATCAAAAACAGGCATAACCGGACCTATGGTTACTGGTACCGTAACAGCATCTAGATTTTTTGTCAGTTCCTTGATCTTTTCAGTCAACTCCGATGTAGTTCTGGCTAATTCTCTCGTATTTTCGCCACTGCTTCTATTTTCTCTCTCCCTGAAAGGATTACCACTTCTTAACTCAGGTGTCACATTTTCTGTCTCAATGATACGATGCGTATCTCTTATCGGAGAAACAATTGGTGTACTCTCTTCTGGTTCCGGTCTATATGGAGGTGGTCTTTTGTAAATCATGTCATTTAAAACCTCATCCTCATATTCATTAACTCCATATCTTCTCACTTCTGCCTCAGGAACCCTTTCTGCTCCCTCTTCAACTGTTCTCACAGGATATAACCCCTCTGACATACTAGCATCTCGCCATCTGGTCATTCGATCATGATGAGTTTCACGACCATGTCTCCTCCCAAACATATACCTATAGTTACCTCCAGACCTCTGTTTCTCTCGCTCATGTACTTCCTCTTCCCATTCCACTAAAGCCTCGAATTGTGTCGGCCTTGGTCTTGGGTCAAGACATAACATCTTTTCCCGTAAATTTTTCAACACGGCCATATTAAATGAACCATGTTCTGGAAATGCTAAAACTCCATCTTCTTTGGTATACCTAACCCAATTCTCCAACCATATACAGGTATGATACCCATATCTCGCAGCCATGAAAGATGCAGGCGTTTTCGATGGAGGTAACAATTCACCCTCTCTCGTTTTAACATCTTTATCCTTGTCGAACCAATTTTTAATCTTTCTGAACAAAGATTTTTTCTTTTTCTCCTCTTGGTAATACATTTTAACGCTTACCAAAACTTTCTAATCCCTTCCGTAATACAACTACACAATATGATTTTTCAACCAATAACAGCGCGACTCACAATAACGCACCAATCCTGGAACGTTACGTCACTAAATAGCTCCACCAATCCTTGCGCGGCTCACACCAACGCACCAATCTCAGCGCGAGCACTATTCTGATCTAATATCCAATGAGAGCGCGGTCTGTTTGACGTCAGCAATCGCTGCAGTTTCTCGCTCCTGTCTCCTGTCAGTCGTCTACCCCTCCTTTACAAAATTTCTCAGTAGACTTCGTGTCGAATTTCTACAAAATCTATTAGTTACAACATATAAACATTTCCATTGTCCGCTTCGCTAACCAAAGAATAATAAAGAAATCTATTTCACAAGAAACCTCTCGTTGACACAGTAGCACATCCCTCTACTCTGCCCTTCTAACATACATTCATTAACTGTTTCCTCTAGGACTTGTCCAAAGAGTCTTACAATCAACTAAATGTATAAACATTCACGCACATTCATACAAGAAAATATAGTACATACACACAGAATCCTGCTTTTCCCGAGAACAGCGAACAATCTGCTCCACTACAGAATTATAACACACACCAAAGTTTCTCAAACAAGCTCAGAGAATACCTATTACTTCTCCCGCGATAAGCTTTAACGGCGAACCTTACGGATCCCTGGGACTTAAAACCAGAGTTTCATAGATAACCTTCACTACCATACGCACTCCTTATATACCAGAAATATCTCTAATAGTAACATATAACAATGTCACTGATTCCGAACCCAGACAATGTGAATTTTCCTGCATACATACAGGACCAACAATCCCGTCTTTCCCGAGAGCAGCATATACTTCCCTCTGCCCTACTACGGAACTGCTACTAGCTCCCAAATTCCAGAAGCACTACATATAACTCAACATGACGACTCCAACATATAGTATTAGTACATATACCAACATCAATCAATAATCAATAATCAATAAGCTAATGTACAAGCAATCTAATCAGATCAAGACAATCATCAATAACCATCATCACTCTGCTACCAGGAACTTGATGCAGATTGGGGTGTACAAAATCTCCCTACTTCCACGGATAGAGTAATTTCACAGTTACACGCACATACACTCACCATACACTAGGGCCCATTTCACTAACATACACTCAAATACTCTACTAACATTGAACCTGTGGAAAGAAACCTCCTAAAACTCCTAAACCCCACACCTACACCAAGGTCAATAAGACCTAGTTATTGCAATTGTCATGATCTAAACAATCTATACATCAATAATCAAATAGAGTACTCAATAATTGACAAGAAATAATCACCAACACCGTATTAAAGTTATGATTCTTTATCTAAAATTAGTCAAAAGAAATTAATCAGAATAAATCATTTTCTCATAATAACCTATTCTAGCTAAATGTCAGAATGGGTCATCAGGACAAGTCTCTCGGTAGAAATCTCCCAAGTCACCGTCCTCACAGCATCGATCCTCACCAACACAGGTTTGGGAAGAAAATAAAACCGCAATGGAATGGAACCCTCTCTGGTCTAATATATTTATAATAATTCAAACAAAGGAAAGAAACATTTAATTTTTTCTTCATCCGCCGAACCGCTGAGCAGAGCGAGAAGGAAAGGATGTAGCATCGCTACATTTTGAAAAATCTCCGCTCAGAAAAAGTCACAAAAATAAAAAGACAGAACAGGAACTAAGTCTACAAATGTTTCTTCTCAACTTCCACATATTTCCTCTGGTGAGCTCACAACTTAGAGTCATTCTTTAAAGCTCCTTTGTTTTCCAAGGCTGCCAAGGCTGCTGTCCAGTGCATCTGGAAACATGTCCAGATCTGCTGCTGTCCTCACGGAAAGTTTTAACCAGGCAAGGACTGTGGACAGATGACTCGCGTCCATATTCAGCAAGGCCTTTTCCATCACAAATTCTCACTCGAAACCAGGCTTCAAAAGTCAGCCATCTTTTAGTAGGCCACAATAGGCCACAATAGACCATCTTAATTAAAAGAGACAAAACAACGTTACCACAGCATAGTGATTAAACAGTGTTAACCCCACTAATACCCTTATGTGTATGCAATTATCTAGCTTTAGCAACACAAAGAAGCATTAATTCAAAAGCGTTTCGTGCTTAAAAATAAACAGCACTCAACAACGTTTATTTAATAAAACATGCACATTGTCAATAGCAACATGTAAGCGTTTCCCTTGTGTCGGTTTTTCTCTTGTTAATACATACATGTTAATTAATAAAAAAAAAACATTTACACAAAACAAATAATGAATAATTAAAAATTAGTAATTTTATTTTTACCACATTTAGACAACTGAAGCTTCAAAACCCAATGAATTTTCAACAGAAAACTCTGCTCCAGCATACGCACAATAATTAAGAGTTTACTTCACTGTACTCCCTTCGATGTGGTGATACCAAGTCTGTGCCTGGCCTTCCAACCACACGTGTCTGTGGGCCCTTGATGACTATGCCGTCGACCTACACTGCGGTCCAGCAGGCCTCACGCCACTCCAATCCAGTCCGTACCAGGCAGGACACGTCATTGTCGCTGACTGAACACCCGCCCGGCTCTGGTGCTTTTGCATCCATCAGCCACAAGTCACCCCCAAATGTAATGTCAACGTTGTGTGTTAAAGTTCCAGGAGGAGCTCGCTGACCCGTGTCTGGCCCGCGCTGACCGCTGTCTCAGGCCTACACTGTGGTCGAGTTTGCCACACACAATTTGAATTCAGCCTTGATTTATTTATGGCAGACTTGATGTCATTGGAAAGGCCTTAACGCAGACTGCATCCCCTTACAGCCCCGGGGCCACTAGGTCTGTTCCCTGAGACCCGTGGACACTTCCTGGTTGGACTTTGGTGACGACTGAGTCCATGGCCTTGGGGTTGTCGTCACCATCATGTTGGTGATACTGACTTTGTGGCTCAAACGATGCTGTGGCATTCCACTTCTCCATTTTCTGCTTCCAGACAGCTTCCACCCTCTGCATCATGCCCTGGAGGACACCTTCCACTGTCCCCCGTAAGCCTCTGCCACGTCCACCTTGAACATCGACGAGGATCCGCTCAGCCCTTAATGTGAACCCTATCTCACTGCACCACAAGTCACCGTCCCGTGGTGGTTTGCCTGTGCCGGCTACAGTGCATCCGGGGCCACTAACTCTGTGCAATTCGAGTCATGGACCCTTGCTGTTTGTACTTTGAACCTCTGATTGTCTGATCACTTTTGTAGTTGTTGCCAGCATCAACCAACCCCTGAGGGCTGGCTTACACTCACCCCACACACATCTAGCACAGGCGTCACTGTACATGTGGCCCTGCCAATAAAGGGGCCGGGCGCATGTGCCCGTAGCCTGTTCGACATAATATCTGCGTGTGTCCCTGTGGTCTTGTTGTATGCATGAGGGCCCTGGGCCCTACGACATTACATTGTGCTGTGTACAGCGGACGCAGACATGTCACTGCAGGCAGAGGGTTAGAGCTTGGACAAGTAGCTTTGTCGTCACCCACTCAATTCGTAAAGGGAATGGAGTGGGCCATTGTACACAGAGCCAATGTGGGTGTGTAAAGAAGTTGGAAGGTGCACTCGTTTCAGAGTCAATGAGATGAAGTGAGTCGCTTATTCCTTGTAAAAGTCCTTTTATTCAACAAATTCGTTCAAAACTGGCACACAGCCAACGCGTTTCGTTCCCATTTCATTGCCAGTGGGAACTTCATCAGGGCTGCAACATTATAGATAAAAGACAAAATAAATATCACGTAACAATTAACAACATAAAAATAATAATTACCACAAAACACAAATATCATACATACAGATGACCCAACAACAAAGAACAGGGGAAACAGTCTTTTGTATATTATGTTTCATACCTATAGGATGAAGTAATATGTATACCATGTGTGACAAAGCATAAATGACAATATTTAAATGACAATTATATTAAAACAGACATCTAACAACAAACACATATAAAATGGTTAAAACCAATTACAATCACATTGACACGAAAAAGAAGTTGGGGGGAGAAAATGCAAAAACTGGAAAAACAATCTTTTGTATATGGTGTTCCAAACCCATTGAATAAAATATTATAATATAATATAATCTATGTACCATGTGGGACAAAGCATACATGACAAAAAATTTTAGATGACAATTATATTCCAACCGGCATATAACCACAAAACATATAAAAAATATTTAAAACCAATTACAATAAATTGAGATGAAAAAAGGGGGGGGGAGGAAAAACAGGGGGGGGAGAAGGGAAAACAACAGGAAAAGGGGAAGAGAAGGTAAGGGAAAAGGGGAAAGGGGAAGGGACAAGAGCAATGCATTTGAGACATACAATAACCATATAAATATATGGCAGACCATTTGGGTATAAGGAGACCAACCATATATTAACCTATACTTGTGTTGTAGTACCTGTCACCTTCTCGAAGATAATACCATAGTGATTAAAAAATGTTAAATTTAAGTTCACCACATGTCCGATAACTTCTTTCAAAGAGTTCTCACCTCAAAAAAGATTTGTAATCCAAAGTAGGCATCAATTGTGAAGGGCAAATAAAGAGCTGTCTCAAACTGAACAAGTCCCAATCAAATTATATAACCAGACTTATCAGCTCACCATTATAAGGTGAGACGAAGTATCTAAAACGAAGAAACAAAAAGAACGTAAGGAACTGCAAAAAAGTAAAAATAAACAATAATTGTTTAATTTTAGAGTAGGATCACTAACAGAGAACCCATTTGGAAAATTTCTCACCTATTAAATCTTTGATCCACAGTAAGCCTCAATAATAAAGAATAAATACAAGGCACTTTTAGTCTGAAACATCCCAGTCGAAATGCTTGAAAAGACTCACTTATAGTGGGTGAGAAGGAATATCTAAAACAGAAAAACAGAAGAAAAAGAAAAAGAAAAGGCGCCAAAAAACTTAAGTGTAATCAAACAAATATTTGTGTATTATATAATACTTAGTCGCGGGACAATTCTGCTAAAAACGATATCGTAAATTAGTGACTGGAACACTCTCAAGTGTCATGCTGGTGTATCTACGTTCAACATGAAAATGCTCATGCACATAGTAGAAATATTAATATGCCACAACACGTGTGAGGCACAGATTCCCCCGATTGAAGGGGCATTCTGAAAGGCTACTTCGTAACTGGCGATCTGAATAAAACAACAATAAGAATACCACCATCTCACTTATGTACTATACATAAATAGTGAGGTTAAAGAGCAAATACGCATTGAACACAATCACATGAATAGTAGAATCCAATATAACTTCTATGATATGAGCACCAAAAATAAATAGAATCACTCATGGCAGTAATCATCATTACTTAACTGTCATTTTAAAAAGAAACGAGGTAAGCGTGAAGCATTACAAAACGTGCATAGTGCTTGGTATTTGAAAAGCTGCCGTAAACCTAGTGCTGAGAATAATCGCAAAGGTAATCCTTTAATCAGTGGCAGTAATGATCATTTCCTGACTGTCGTTTTATAAATACATGAGACAAGTGAAAGGCATTGAGAAACGAGCATTGTGCTTAATACGCGACAAAGAAACTGCCATAAGCTAAGGACTAAAATCATCACGGAAAGAATCCTTACTTAAATGTGTATTCACTAAAAGTTAGAACGCAGCGAAAATAAGTTCTCAAATAAGTGAAAAATGGAAAATCCAAAGTACGTATTAAATAGCGAGCAAGCGAGCATTATACTAAATGCTGGATAAATAGTGGCGAACCAACAATGCGACCGAGAATAGGTAGCTATCAGGGAGTGTTCCAGACGATCATTTACCTGTAGCGAGTAGAGTTTCAAGCGGCATGATAACCGACAGTAATGAATGAAGGGGAACGCGCTCTTCTTTTAAACCCGTCAATCATGTTTTTTTTTTCTTGTTCCAATGTGGGTGTGTGACTGATATGTGCGTGCCCCTGGGTGTGGTTCTGTACTGGGAATGTGCATCTGCATGTGTCTCTATGGCAGTGTGGGTCTCCTTTGTGGGGTGTGGGTGGTCCCTGAAGGGTATTGGACACCCACATATGTGTTCTAGATCACCTTCCATGGGTTCAGGCCACACCCGCATCTGTTGGGCCACCTCCTTTTGGCATTATGACACCTGGCATTGGGGTGCCGTGCGTGGGTCGGTAAAGTGCCTGCCGTGCTGGCGGGTGCTTCCTGCTGTGTGGTCTGTGCAGGGGCTGGGTTCTCCTCTAAGTAACTTGCCTGCCCTGGTCCTGGTGGTGGGTTGCATGGGATGTCCATGGGCTGTTGTAGGGTGTCGGTGTCGAAGGTGTGGTGGTCGTCTCCAGCATCACTGATGGGCTGTCTGGTCTGACCTGCTGGAGGTGTTGTTTGCCCCTCAGCAATGTGAAGGGGAGATGTATGTTGACATTGTGTTGCCATGTATGTTGGCGCATTGTTCTTGTAAACATGCAGACAGTGTGACAATGTACCTTGTGACTGTTTGGGCGGTGCTGGCAATTTGAGTTGGGACAGTGGACATTTGGACTACATGACTGATGTGCGGTTGTACCCGTACGTATGCATCCCACAGTTCCCTGCTCTGTCCAATGTGATTTGCCTATTTCTGCGCATGGGCGGACCCAGGTATGTCCCCTTTTCTGCAGTGTCGGTGTTGCACTTGGTGCCACATTGTCATGGGATGTGCTGTTATTGCTATGTGTGTGTGCTGCAGTGTGCCACGGGGATGGAGGACATGATCCTGGGTCATTGTGGGTGTGCAGTGTGCTCTACTTACTTGTGCATGTGCGCCATTGTGCCCATCTCCCCAGTCCCCCCAGTCCCTGTTCATTCCTCACCCTGTTGTTGTTGTGTCAGGTCCTCTGGAGCTGTGTCCGTACACCCACCTCCTTGCACCATCTCCACACTGATGACTGGCCTCCATTTCCTCCAGCTCCTCCTGTGGCGCAGGACTCACACCTCCTGTTGTCGTTGCTGCCTACCTGTTGGCAGCATCTTGGTGCCTGGTTTAGGTTTTCATGTCATGCCAGCGCCTCTTGGCCTCCTCCATTGGCCTCCTCGACACTCCAGCTGCATTCCAGGTAGTCTGATTGTGGGTCAGTTGATGGTATTGTTCTGTCACCTCCGTGACGCTGGTCTTGTTTTCCTGCGGACTGCACCCTGTCTTCCTCTCCCTCTTCTCCCTGGCCTTCCACGACCCGTTGTACCTTGCTGGTAGTCTGTGGGGCTTGTGGGGTTCGCATTGGCCTCTGCTCTCGGTCAGGGTGCATACATGTTGCTGCGCACTTTGGATTGTTTCTGGTGTGTTTTTCTTGTTCTGTTTTTATGGTGCGTATTCCCGCCAGACTCGTGGGATTTGCAGGCCTGCCGCTGTTTTTCACAGCTTTTTGTATCGTGATTGGCCTCATCGCAGCTTTTTTTGGTGTTTTTGTTTCGCATTTTTGCGGCGTGGTGTTGATTTTAACGCAGCCATTTGACACGTTATCTGGTGACTATCGCATGGTACCGCCGTGTTGTGGATACTTGGTTCACATGGTGTAAGTTTCCCGCGATAGACTGCGATGTTGGAGGTTGCGTTAAGTAACTTTTGCTATGGTTATCACGCGTTCCTGAGAATATGCACCGTATAGTTCTATTTAATTGCCTCTTGAGACAGTTTTGCACTGTAGATAAAAACCATCATGACAAGGTTTGTTTACTCTTGTGGCACCTACACCCCAGGTTTAATAAAGAACAGGGCTCAAAAGTTTGTACCATTATAAGGTTTTATTGAAAGCATGGTTGATCCAAGCAGTCAGAAGAATGAGGAAGCTATTATTAAGCCCGAACTGGGATTCGGGCCGGACCCAGTGAATTATCCTGAAATATTTTCCACTGTAAAAGGCCAAAACCGGGACACATTGCGCAGCACCTGTAGGTTTTCAGTTTTCCTTTCCAAGCATGAATCTCCAGGCGGTGACCGGGGTTTCTTATTACCAATTCCACCTTGGCCAAAACCAAAAGCCTACTTTAAAGGGCCATCAGCTTTCCTTTTGTTCAAGAATGAACCTGGCTGGGAGCAACATGGAGTCTAATTCCTTGATGTTGATGATATGGAGGGGAAACAAAGGCACATAGCTTATCACTTTACAAGTCAAGTACTTAAAGGAAACATTTGGTGCAGGATTTTGACTTTGATCGACCATTTTATATAAGCTATATGTATGTACTGTAAGAATATAGACATTGGATGTTAAGAATGAATAGCTGAGAGCAACAAAGAGTCAGGATTTAAAATGTAACACAGTGCCTGACGTTGTGTGTAGTTATAAGACTTTATTACCACACAAAGGAACCTTTTTTAGCAGCCTTTTATTAAAAATTGAGAAGGAAATCAAGAAGGTTCTAACCTCATGACTTGCAATTTGTAAGCAGCTTGTTAATGTTGGTTCATAGCTGACTGTGATATATTAGAAGGATTGCAGTTTATGAACTGCAAACAATTAAAGGATCTGTGTTAAAATCAAAAACCCACTTACCTATCTACATGAAATAAAAATCTGTGATCTGCATGTTAGACAATGTGCTTTGCAGGAGACACACTTACCATCTATGCAAACTTGTGTTTCAAAACTGTAAGCAAACAAAACTCAAATCTCTTCAACAACTGCATTAACACCAGAGTTCTCCTACCACTATTATTAGGCCTGAGATTTGCTGGGCACACAAATATCTTTGCAGAAGGTACCTTAACCTCATAAAATATTTTATAATGCAGCCTTTGTGACCAATTGAGCTCTGCAGATTTACCGTCACGTTTATTGTTGTTGCCAATTTCATTGTAATTGCAGTTTCTTTGCAGCAGAGTGTAAAAAAAGAAAATGTATAAGCTGACAGTGAGACTCTGGTTTTCATGACTCCGTTTCTTTTGAACATGATAAACCTGCCTACAAAATTCCCAAAAGTTTAATTCTTCACCGTGCAGAAGCATTTCCCCTTCGTACATCAGATTATTTGGAATGTTTTTATTAAAAGTGAGTGTATTCAAGCATGAACTGAGAAACAATCACCTAACTGCGTCAGTTACCCATACTGCGGATGAAACGCAGGGCATTTCCACCACAGTAAATACATCTTATGGACAATACATTAATTCCTGCATTGTGCCTGCACCCAAATGGGAATTACTGACAGAATAACGAAGGTCAGAATATCGACCTACAGAAATATCGACGCAAGAATATCGAAGTCAAGAATATCAACATCCTATCTACATTATGGTAGGTACAAAAATATCGAGAAAGAAATATCGATGTCAAAAATATCGTTGTTAAAAATATCGTTTTTTTATTTAAGTTAAAAAAATAATCTAAAATAAAGTAAATAATGCATATAATTAAAATAAACATAGTTAAACATATTTTAAAATGTTTAAAAATTCTAAGTTATATATATATAATGTAAAATAAAGTAAAAATATACATATCATATATAATATATATACTTACTAATAATGATTTAACAATTATTTTAATAATATGATGTTTTTAAAAATATCATATAAATTATAAATACATCTATGCACATGAAACAATAATATAAATAAAAATTAAATAAATATATATAACAAATTAAAAAATATATATATTTTTATTCTTTATAATATTAATTATAAACTACATTAACTAAAATAATCCTAAAAATATGAGGTAATAAAATTACTATTCCCACTCAAGGGAGTGCAACAGTAGGGAAAGTGTTGGATAGCGTGGGGGTTCAAATTAATATTCCCACTCCAGGGAGTGCAACAGTAGGGAAAGTGTTAGATAGCGTAAGGGTAAAAATTACTATTTCCACTCCAGTGTGAGCAAAAGTAGGGAAAGTGTTGGATAGCGTAGGGGTTAAAATTACTATTCCAACTCTAGTGAATGTAACAGTGTTGAAAATGTAGGATAAGGTAGGGGTTAAATTAACATACGTATTAATTAAATAATTTTTGTAAAATAAAGAACATATTAAAAATTAATTAACTTAAAAAGTAATAATAAATACCAACAAAATTAAATTAATATTTACTTAAATAACATTAAATTACTTCCCACCTTATTCCCCCATAAACACACAACCCACTACACATGAAAAAGAACACAATTAATTAATTGTCAATTAATCAATTAATAAAAATGAATTACTAATTAATGATAAATTAACAATAAATTAATTATCAATAACAATAAACAAAAAATAATAATACATTAATTATAATTAATAGAATTATAAATTAGTCAATTAATAAAAAATAATTTCCAATCAATAATTAATTAACAATAAATTGATTATCAATAACAAAAAATAAATACAATTAATTAATTAATAATAATTAAATTACTTCTCACCCTATTCTACAGCACTCTACTCATAAAAATTAACATAATTCATTTAAGTATCAATTAATCAATTAATAAAAACTCATTACCAATAATAATTAATTAACAATACATTAATAATCAATACCAATAAATAAAAACATATTAATTATTAATTATAATTAAATTACTTCCCACCCTATTCCCCTATAAACCCACAACCCGCTCTGATACTAAAACGAAAAATGTACTTAAAAAAATTATTAATTTCTAAACATTTAATACATACATTCAAAAATAATAAAAATAAATTACAAAAAATTATAAACATACATATAAAATATATACTAAAATACATAACACTAATATAAATATCAATATTATTATCAACGATATTTCTCCTAACGATATCACTTACTTCGATATTACTAACTACGATATTACTTACCTTATTTACCTTAAGGTCGATATTCTGGTCAATGATATTCTTGACATCGATATTCTGTCCCTACGATATTAAAAAATATTACTGTAGGTTGATATAAAAAAATCGATATTTTGACTGCTCACCCCCAAATGGCGCTGCTGCTAGTGTTTTTTTTTCTTTTCAGTTTTATATAGCGCAAAGTAGGCCTAACAACATTGGAGCTCTTTAAATGAGCACCTACTACATTACAAAAATAATTTTTCTCATACTCTTTATAGGGGTTAATGCTGCCTCCCTGCCCTCTCAGTCTTATTGGGAGAGGAAGGAAGGTCGTACGAACAGTTTGAGTTAGCTATTTATGATTCCCAATGGCCCCTGGAATGGGCATCAATTCACTGAAATGCAAGGGGTAGCAAAAGTGACATCACACACTCTTTAACCTCCACTTTCACTCACACACACATACTTACAAATACACACAAATTCACACATATACACTCTCTAACACATAAACACACTCTCACCCCAAGCATGCACACAACATACATTTAAAAGCAGTTTTTTACGTACCTAAACTGCCATGGAGCTTCACAGCTTCTTGTACTTCATTTTTATCACACTAATAATGAAAAATATATTTTATTTATTCACTATTGTTACAATATTTGTGTTCCTCGCACTGAATTTGCCACCTCTGAGGCCAGAAGGCGCAAAGGCGGTGCTAGGGGTAGCAAAGGGCAAGGCAGGGATCGCAACTGTGACCCCTGGAGACCCTTAAATGACATCCATTGCCCCTGAGTGTACTGTTCTAATTCGCCTAAAATTACAGAGTGATAGCAGCGACTCAACAAAAGCCATCAGAATGAATACAGAATCGCCGAACCTGGTATTCCTACACAGAAAACTGGAGTTGGGACACAGACTAGAAGATAAGAAGTTGCTCAATTAGTAAATGCAAATTCGTAGGTATTAGGAAGGTCGTACTGAAGCTTTATGGAGCTGAATGCAAAATAACAAAGTTCATGTTGGCCGGGATTCAAATTCATTTCCAAGGTCCCAGCATCTAGCAGTGCTGACCATAACGTCAAACGCTCTCTACCCTATCCTGTCAGGTCCCCAACACTAGCAGACCTAGTAGCAAGTGTAGAACCTGCAGCCTCTTTAATGTTCCAAATCCAATTCGCCAGTGGCAGAACAGCTGCTTATTCGATCAGCCTTGCAAAAGAGCCGCCACTGCTCCAAGCACTTCGCCAACAAAGTGACGCTTTGGGCCGCTCATTGGCTTGGCTGGCAAGTGGTCTCTTTGTGACATGCGCGCTTTGGGAGAATGTGTACGCACTGGAGAAAGACTTTGGGGCTGATTCCAATCCAGGTCGGAAAGCACTCCGACTGAGGTGCCAATTCCGATCCGGTAAAAACCGGGTACGAACCGTCGGACGGAGCCTTTTCTCCGTCCGACTCGTACCCGGTGCGAAATCCATCCGAAAATGCAAGTACGATTCGTACGGAAACACCATTTCCGTAAGAATCGAACAAAACACCGACCGAACAGAATCGAAACACAATTCCGATCCTGAAAAGCGCCGACCTGACGTCGGCACGCATCCATCCTACGTTTCACGAACCAGGAAGTACGATTCGAACCGACGTCATCCCGCACGGAAAATATTTACCGGCTGCCAAAAACTGCCGGGAAATCAGGACGACACACGCAAGGAGCAGCTGGACGCGACGAACAGACATGGACCCGAACCTACGTGCCATCCCTGCCCTCCTAGCAGTCCACCTGGCGTACAGGAACCGACGCAGACGCCGCAGAAGGTCAGCACAACAACCAGGGGCAAAGGGGGGGGCAGGGGCAGGACACACAACACCAACACATGGTACCAAATCACACATGGCCTGGACATAACTGACCATCAGGGCCTGGTCACTTCCAGGGGGTGGGGGCGAGGCCAGCAACGCAAGCGTCCGCCACAACGGAAGTGGATGGTCACGCGAACCGGTACGTACCCTACCCAGGCCGCAAGAGCGTGGGTACGGAACGTACCACGCGTCCCCCTACGTCACTCCAACAATGGCGGTACGGCCCGTACCCACGTCAGAAAGGCCTTGGTACGGCTCGTACCAGCATTGCTGGGGTCATGTAGGGGTACGCGTGGTTCGACCCGTAGCCACGCCCCAAGGCCTGTGTACGGTGCGGACCCCGCGGCACCGCAACAATGGGGGGACGCACCGTACCCACCCACCAAAGGCATGTGTACGGGCCGTACCCAGGCACGCAGAGCGTGGGTAGGGGTATGTACAGACCGTACCCCCACCCGTGGAAGTACGGCCCATACCCCCACCCGTGTATGTACGCACTGAACCCCCACCCCAGCAGTGTATGTACGCACCGTACCCCCACTCGTGTATGTACGCACCGAACCCCCACCCGTGTATGTACGCCCCGAACCCCCACCCCAGCAGTGTATGTATGCCCCGACCCCCCACCCGTGTATGTACGCACCGAACCCCCACCCCAGCAGTGTATGTACGCCCCGAACCCCCACCCGTGTATGTACGCACCGAACCCCCACCCCAGCAGTGAATGTACGCACCGAACCACCACCCGTGTATGTACGCCCTGATCCCCCACCCCAGCAGTGTATGTACGCCCGACCCCCCACCCGTGTATGTACGCACCGAACCCCCACCCCAGCAGTGTATGTACGCCCCGACCCCCCACCGTGTATGTACGCACCGAACCCCCACTCGTGTAAGTACGCCCCGAACCCCCACCCGTGTATGTACGCACCGAATCCCCACCCCAGCAGTGTATGTACGCCCCGAACCCCCACCCGTGTATGTACGCCCCGAACCCCCACCCGTGTATGTACGCACCGAACCCCCACCCCAGCAGTGTATGTACGCCCCGAACCCCCACCCGTGTATGTACGCACCGAACCACCACCCGTGTATGTACGCCCCGATCCCCCACCCCAGCAGTGTATGTACGCCCCGACCCCCCACCCGTGTATGTACGCCCCGATCCCCCACCCCAGCAGTGTATGTACGCCCCGACCCCCCACCTGTGTATGTATGCACCGAACCCCCACTCGTGTAAGTACGCCCCGAACCCCCACCCGTGTATGTACGCACCGAATCCCCACCCCAGCAGTGTATGTACGCCCCGACCCCCCACCCGTGTATGTACGCACCGAACCCCCACTCGTGTAAGTACGCCCCGAACCCCCACCCGTGTATGTACGCACCGAATCCCCACCCCAGCAGTGTATGTACGCCCCGAACCCCCACCCGTGTATGTACGCACCGAACCCCCACCCCAGCAGTGTATGTATGCCCCAAACCCCCACCCGTGTATGTACGCCCCGAACCACCACCCGTGTATGTACGCCCCAAACCACCACCCGTGTATGTACGCACCGAACCCCCACCCGTGTATGTACGCACCGAACCACCACCCGTGTATGTACGCCCCGAACCACCACCCGTGTATGTACGCACCGAACCCCCACCACAGCAGTGTATGTACGCCCCAAACCCCCACCCGTGTATGTACGCACCTAACCTGCAATAAGAATGGTGTGTGCCTAACACCCCCAGCAGTGCCCAGACATAGGAGGGGTGGGTGCAGAGTCCTCCCAGCAGTGCCCAGACACAGGAGGGGTGTGTGCAGAGTCCTCCCAGCAGTGCCCAGACACAGGAGGGGTGTGTGTAGAGTCCTCCCAGCAGTGGCCAGACGCAGGAGGGGTGGGTGCAGAGTCCTCCCAGCAGTGCCCAGAGACAGGAGGGGTGGGTGCAGAGTCCTCCCAGCAGTGCCCAGACACAGGAGGGGTGGGTGCAGAGTCCTCCCAGCAGTGCCCAGACACAGGAGGGGTGGGTGCAGAGTCCTCCCAGCAGTGCCCAGACATAGGACAATATACCCCATCAACAAGTTCAGTGACCAACAAGGGTGATACCCCAGATGCAGGTGGAGCCATCGCTGAGCCAGCATGGCTATATTGAAAGGCAACCCTCACACATCCAGGAAATGTAGACACAGCACAGCACAGCATTTGGGAGACACCCTGCAGGGAAAATGGCCTGCTCCACAGAGGATGGAACACACCTTGGGACAATGTCACCATACAGTGAGAGCAAACATGACCAAATACCATTGGCAGAGACCTTTGTGATGGCACGCAGATGGCAGGGTACACCCCATGAGCAGCACACTCCAACATTTCACAGACCCCTAACACATTATCACCACCCCAACTCAGGGAGCACCAGCACCAACAGCAAGTCCAGGAAAGCATCAGTGTGCAAAACCAAAAGAAAATGCTTTATTCAGCAGGAAAATATCTCTGAGAAAATGTCCACTATGTACAAGGGCCATGGGCCAGGCCAGCAGCAAAGTCCGGGGGGGTACACATCGGGACGTGTGTCCCCTAGCTTGCCTGCACAGTTCACATGTCCATTTCATCCACAGAAGAGGGGGCATCAGGGGGGAGGGTGGAAACAGGCACCGCAGGGACAGGAGGGGCAAGGGTAGGTGTTGTGGGTGCAGGGAGGGATGATTCTGCCACAGGGGGGGTGCCAGCGGCAAAGGTGGAGGACAGAATGGCGCTGCACACGTCGGCAAGTTCCCCCAGCGACTCCCCCGCACCCAATCGAACCACAGGCCCCAAGGAGGGGGGGGGCAGAGGGATGGGTCGCAGTGCCACTGGGGGAGGGTGTGGACAGGTGGGGGACTCAACTCCCCTGGCCGGGTCCCGCCTCCACCGCTTGCGGGGTGGTGTCATCCTGGGGCTGGGGGGCACACTTGCAGTGGATGATGCTGTCACCGACTGTTGGCCAGGAGAGCTAAGGGGAGTGGATTTGGAGGGAGTGGGTTGTGTGGACTGCGGACTCCCACTGTGGCTGCGTGTTGTACGTTTCCCCCCCGACCCAGTGGGTGTGCCTTCCTCACCCTGTGTGTGCGTGACAGGAGGTGTGCGCTTCGACTTCCCTGGTGGTGTGGTGCCTGTGTCTGTTGGGGTGCGTGCACGCTGACGTCTGGATGTGCGTGGGACAGGCACGGGAGTGGGAATTGGGGATGGTGCAGGGGTAGGGGGGGGTAGGCAGCGCTGCAGGAGATCCAGTGCTGCAGTCAGTGTGGAGTCTATGGACCTCAGCAACTGCCGTTGGTCAGACTGCGCAGCCGACATGCCCTCCATGTATGCCTCCATCTGGGTCAGCACCTGGGTGTGGGCATGGAGGACATTTAGCATCGCAGTCTGACCAACCTGCAACTGCCTCAGGATGTCCACAGACTCCGCACTCACCGCAGCAGTGGTGACAGGGGCAGGGGGTGCGGTGCCTGGCAGGAAGGAGACATGTGGGGACCGAGCACGGAGGGAAGGGCCACAAGCAGGTGGGAGGCCGGTGATGGAAACTGAGGTGGCGGGGGGATGTGGAGGGCTGCCTTCAGCTGGGGGGTCAGACTCCGCCACCTCTGGGAGCTCAGCCTCGGACCCGTCTGTGTCATAGTCTGTGTTGGCAGTCAACAGGTCCTCTGCCTCACTCCCCTCGGCCTCCGTGCCACTCCATGTGCCAGACAGGACAGCACTGCTGGCACTGGTGCTCAATCCCTCCTCCCGGTCCGTGCTAGTGTCTCCTTCCGTGTCCCCCGGCGATGCTGTGGGCAAGGTGAAGAGACAGGAGATAATCAGACACCTGTACACATATGTCACATGAGTCAAATATACATAGGTCACATTGCATAGCCTGAAAAGCAACAGGAGTTACACCTACAAAACAATGTACACATGTAGGCCATGGAACACACAGTTTGTCGACCCACCATGCCACTGAGAAACAATGGAGAGCATGACACAACAGCAAATCACTTCACTTCAAATTTTACAGAGGAGCCAGCCTCTGGGGACAAATGTGCACAGCATCTGCACCACACTGCGTCGTCAAAAAGGGATGAGCAGGAATCATATCCATTTAATCTTGGCACATGCTGCAAAGGCAATACATGAAACCATGCCAAACATGACTGGGTCACTGCACCTTGAGCGTATGTCCAGTCAAACATCACACACAGGCCAAACCCAGCAAGGAGGATGGAGCTTTTGACATGTAGGCCTTGTACACACAAACCACCCACACCTGAGACAATCTCATTGAGACGGAGAAAGTATGTACACCTCTTACTCTGGGATGAAAACACATGGCCTCCACTAATTCATGACTGTACACACAATGCCCCTGGTGCGCCTGTCCACACATCATTGACAAGCAAACATCATCAGATTGTCTTAACAACACACACAGGTAATGCCCACTGTGAGTATGCACAAGCAAAATGGGTCCCCCTGTACAGTGGACACATGTAGCAACCTGTAGGTCATAACAGTTGAGCCCAGGGTACAATGCCACCCTACCCAACCCCTGGCGAAGACACAGTGAATGTCCATATTGTTGGATGACGCACATGATACCTAGGAAGAGGTGCCCCAGGGCACAGTAGTGCCCACACTCCTCCATGGTCCAGGATGGACATGACTGCAAATTAAGCAACCGTCCCTGCACTTAGCAGGCCTCCCACTCAGGCACATCATGTCAGAGGGCACACAATTGGACATGCATGCTGGAAGGCTGTACACTTTGGAGACACACCCCTATGTCGTGATTCACAATCATTGCCAAGTGACATGGACCCCACAATGACTGAAATTGGCCATGGCACACGCAAGGTCCCCAGACCTGTGACACATCACCCCCACACATGATGCTGCTAGCATTGGGCACCAGCATAAACTGCCTGCCTAAATAACCTTGTGCAAGAGTGGCTACACACAGACCAGGGAACACATGGCAAGGAGGGGAAGGGAGGGAGTGAGAACAGCACCGGGCTACTTTGGGGACAAGTTGACGCACTGCACAATCAAACCCTGGCAGTGTATCCATGCAACTGCGCACTTACATTGGCTGGGGACACACAACTGACACACATGTACCTACCCCCTTCCTGCTGCTGCTTCACCTGTAGGCGCCTGTCCATATCGGGGAAGACCACCGCCAGCACACGCTTCTGGATGTGGGTCAGACGACGGCGCCCACGGTTCTTACGGCTCTCAGGTGAGTCCCCCAGCAGGACCCGTGCAATCCTCCTCGTCCAGCACCGGATGTCCTGCCAGCGTTTCCTCACCTGAGACAGGCTCCGCCTCCGACCCTCTGTACCCCTCACGGCACTGAAGGCTTCCCTCCAGATCTCTCCCTTGGCAATGGCGCCTACCTGTGAGGATGCAAAAGTGAGAATACATTAATCCACATGAGCAAAGACACAGAGACACACATATAGAACAATCCTCTTTATGAACAGGCCATGGTATGCATGCAACTCATTGCACCTTTGTCATAGGGACATTATCCTCCTGGGTGAATGGCTGGGACCTCTCCACAGTCCTGGACATGGTGCCAGAGGAATCACTATCAGCAGCAGTGGTCATGGATGAATGGATGTGCAGGCAAGTGCTCTCTCATGGGACCTGGCTGCCTTATATATGCCTGGCTGGCCTGTTCATGTACAGGAGTACAGATTGATTGGTCAGTCACATTTGCATCCTACGTTTCATCCAATCCCTTCAAACCTACCCCAGTGTGTGGCTTTGCATGGTTTCAGTTTTGATGATGATGTCAAGTCAACATCCACTTTGCAACAATGTAGATTCTTTCAAACTGACTTCTGCTGGGCACCTGGTGCTCAAATTCAAAAATCTAACTCAGTCTCCATGGCAACCATCATGCATTTAGGCCCTTATACTTGTCCCTCATGTGTCCCCTATGTGTTTTCATACATTTACACACAGGTACGGTGCGTTCCACGCCCTAGGGCACCCCACAAGCAGTGATACGGACCGCACACGCGCTTGTACGGTCCGGATCACAATATGGGCGCTGGCGTATGCGTACGCCACAGTAGTACGGACTGTACACGCGCTTGTACGGTCCGGATCACAATATGTGCGCTGGCGTATGCGTACGCCACAGTAGTACGGACTGTACACGCGCTTGTACGGTCCGGATCACAACATGGGCGCTGGCGTATGCGTACGCCACAGTAGTACGGACCGTACAAGCGCTTGTACGGTCCGGATCACAACATGGGCGCTGGCGTATGCGTACGCCACAGTAGTACGGACCGTACAAGCGCTTGTACGGTCCGTACTACTGTGGCGTACGCATACGCCAGCGCCCATATTGTGATCCGGACCGTACAAGCGCGTGTACAGTCCGTACTACTGTGGCGTACGCATACGCCAGCGCCCATATTGTGATCCGGACCGTACAAGCGCGTGTACGGTCCGTACTACTGTGGCGTACGCATACGCCAGCGCCCATATTGGCCCAGGGACCCTATACACGCACTCAGAGCGTATGTACGGTGCGTTTCACACCTGTCAGTGGTGACAGGCGGCACACAGACAGGAATGGAGCGGTCAGATTTTGCCAAGGGTGGACACCAATGCATTGTCTGTGCAATACCACATGTGTGTGACACAGGTGTGTCAGGATGTGATGTGGCACTTTACCCCTGAGGTGTGGGCAAAGCATATGTACGATGAGCTGTGTACACATGTCGTGTGTGATGGTGCACATTGTACCACACATCCCCTGCACTCCTTTGACATGTGTGCATGTCGTACACACTAGTGGAGCCATGAGTCACTTGCATGTCCCAGTCACGGACACCCGCACCTGTCCCCTGATGCCAGGTACACGGAATATTACACATGACATGTGTATGGCTGCGTTGCACGCTGCAACCATGTCATGTGTGTGGCATGTGTTTCCATGATTTTGCTGTAGGTGTGTGGTCCAATGCATCAGCAGTTGCTGCTGCCAACATGTGTCTGTGTGTAGATGGCCATGGCACACTGTTCCGCACACCAGCCCACATATGTGATCTGCCATGAGGTGTGTATGTATGCAACTACACGGAGTATCGAAACAAGTACATATCCACATGCTCTCTATATATGTTCTGTCTCGACATGTACTCCTCCAAGGCAATGTGTGTGGCCTGTCCTTTTCCTATGACATGTGACCAGTGCATATCGCATCCACCAACCTGTCTGTACCATACGCATACTACTTCTGCACATGTGTGGATGTCTGTGAATCCTGTGATGCGTGTGCATGTTCACTTACACTGGCCCACAGCTAGTCTCATGCCATGTCATCGTGAGCTTGCCCCACTCCGTTAGTGGCTGTCCCTTGGTAGGAGTGTCACCTGACTGGCGTACGTGTCCAGGAAATGTGGCGCAGACCTGACTCAGAATGTGGCATTTGTGTATTGGCTGTGTAACATGTGCTCAGTGCATTGACAATGTCATTGTACAGTGCTCACTCTTCGGTGTTCCTTCCATTTCACTGCAGGGCTCCGCCTCTCCCTCGACGTATGCCAGACATGGCTGCCCTGCATGAACGGGACTGTATACGCCGCTACAGATTCAGCCAACGGTTGATTGATGAGTTGACTGGCCGGCTGGAAGCACAACTCCTCCCGCGCCACAGGTATCCCAGTGCACTGACACCCAATTTGAAGGTGATGGCAGCCCTACATTTCCTTGCCACGGGTACGTTCCAACATACCATTGCTGACGTCGGGGGCATGTCCCAGACGATGTTCAGCCGTGTTCTGCATGATTTCTTAGAGGCCATGTTGGTTCACCTGGATGAGTACATTAAATTCCCAATTCGTGAGCAGTTGACAGATGTCAAGCGTGAGTTCTATGCCCTGGGAGGGATGCCCCATGTCATTGGGTCCATAGATGGGACACATGTTGCGTTGGTACCACCACAGGCACAGGAGGTGGTGTATAGGAATCGCAAACATTATCACTCCATTAATGCCCTTGTGGTGTGTCTGTCCAACATGGTGATTTCACATGTCTGTGTTCGCTTTCCAGGATCAGCACACGATGCCTTCATCATGAGGCGTAGCAGGCTGCCTGAAATGATGCTGCAGCTGCGGAACAAGCGAGCATGTATTGTTGGTGGGTAGACTCTGGCAGTTCAGTGTTTGGCGTCATCTTCCAATCTCACTGCCTGTGCTGACACACTTCTGTCCATGATGTTTCCTTGTAGGGGACGCTGGCTATCCCAACATGCCATGGCTGATGACGCCTGTCCGCAACCCCAGCACGGCTGCCGAGCACCGCTACAACAACGCCCATGGGCGGACCAGGAGAGTCATTGAGAGGACGTTTGGACTTCTGAAGAGCCGATTCCGGTGCCTCCACAAGACCGGCGGAGCACTCCCATATGCCCCGGTGAAGGTGTGCAAGATCATCATCGTCTGCTGCATGCTGCACAACATGGCAGTGGAGGAAGCTGTTCCACTCATACTGGATCAAGATGACCAGGACCATCCACCCGTGGAGGATGAAGGCCTTGGTGACGGGGCAAGTGATGTGGAGGAGGAGGAGGCTGTGGAGGACATGCGGAGTCGGCTCATACGCAACTTCTTTGCTTAGTGGTGAGTTCCAGTGTCTGAGTGTGCACGCATTGGGCCGTGTGTGGCATGTGTTGCAATGTGTGTGTCCATCTGCATGTCTGCCAAGTGAGTCAGTGGTGTGTATTGAAGTGTCACACGAGTGATGGCGCAATGGAAGGATGTTGTCAGAGAGTCATCATTGTCACCTGTCATGTTGACAACATGATACGTGTTGAGTACATGCTTGCGGATGTGCTCCTTTGGGCTGACTCCTTGTGTGTCTCTCTTCCACAGGTCCATGGGCATGCTGTCTGCTGGTGGCATTGTTGTGCTCCTGCTACTCCTCATGAACACAGCAACATGTGCTGATTCTGCGTCACATGCACGGGCAAGTTTGGAAATCTCCTTAGGGTAAGGGATGCCTCACGGCGTTTTGGGTGTGTAAATTGTTTGTAGTCTGTGTGCACTTCTCCGGTTCATGTGTGGTCAATTTGCATACATGTGGATCCTACATGGGGAATATGACATGGGGCAGGCTTCACCTGGAGCCATGGTCAGACTTGGTGACTGTCATGTGTCAGGGGATTGGGGATTGTGATGAGGCCATCAATGTGTGTAACACTGGCCTCGGAAACATACAGGTTGCACCGGGTTGACATGGTGTGTGATTGCCCCATCAGGGCCTCAATGGTGTATAGCAGCCTCTCCGTGGCAGCAGGGGGTGTTTAGCTGTTATCCGTCACTTGTGTGCCAGTTCAATGGAATGCCAGCATCTGTGTTGCAATGGGGGGTGCCAGTGTTGCTCCCACATGTTCATCCACATGACCTGTATATGTGTTGACAGAGTATCATTGTCATTCCAACACACATGACTAATAAATTTGTCCCTCTGTCTCCAAGGTGCCTCTTCCCTGTCAATGGTGGCCTGTTGCCACTGTGCGTGCGGCATGTCTGGCATAGTTTTCAGAGGTGGTGCATATGTGTCTATGTGTAGAGTGACAAGATGCTAGAGGTTTGTCAGGGAGTGGAAACTGTATTATGCACAAGATGCACAGTTCAATCCACCTCAAGGCAAGAGAGACCATCCCCCAGGGCAACTACAACATCCGTGTCGAATCCTACCCTGCAGTCTACGGACATGTGCCTTACGACTCCCATGATACTTGTCCATATCCGGAGTGCATCTGCACAGCTCTGCTACTGCATCGGGCAACCAGGCCACATCAACGTCCAAACGGGATGGGGAGAATGATTCACAGCCAGCTGTAGGATGACCTTCTCGATCCACGCCCACACTCATGATGCAGCCCACAACCCCAACACAACCATGTGGCACTGTGATCCAAAACTGCATTCTGGCATCTCCATGCATCCAACCTTGGCCTAGCCACCATTCTCAACATCCGCCTGACGCAAGCATGCAGGACATGGTAGGGACACATGTCTAGACATACCTGGGAGCGGCAAGCCAGGTCACTCCACATGATCCCTGACCTCTGCGCATGACTGTTGCTCCCCTGAATGTGTCTGTAGCCACAGTTGTGCGGGAACCACTCAGCTGGTTGGGCCCAGCACAGGTGAGTATGGTACTCCATGTCTGTATCAGATGATACATTGGGACCCATGTGTGTCCTGGGCAAGACTGAGACCCCACGGTTTGGATGGTTGGAGTTAATTCTGAGATCAGGCATGCTTTGACTTTACGACACACACATGTAGTGTAATAATGCAGAATCACGGCATCATCTTGTAAGTGTGATTAATTTATTTGTGGTGGGGTACGGGTTTGTGGGGATGACAAGAGGTGCACAGCGGGAGTGTAGAATCCAAAGTTCACTGGGGGAGTTGGTATCCTTGCCGTAGCAAAATGTCAGAGTCCATGCCACAGTCTTCGTCAACATAGGTCAGACAGTGACCAGCAAGTCCATGTGGCAGAGAATGTCATGTGCTGCTATTGGGCCAGAGGGCCAGGTGCCAGGCCAGGTGACCTGGGAGATGGTGATGTTCTGCTGACTCTCACAGTCTTTTTCGTGGACGACCCACCTTCCTGCGGGGACCCTCGGAAGCAGGCCGTGACGATGTCTGTGACGCTCCGTCGGATGAATCCTCCTCCTCCTGATCCCTCCCTGTGTCTGGTAATGGCCTTCGCCTGGTGCCACAGGGAGGGTTGCCCATGTTGTCGGCAATCCGACGGAGTACACCGGTCATTTGGGTTTGCACCGCCACGAGCTCAGCCTGTCTATCCTCCATTCTTCCTTGGTGTTGCAGTTGACAGGCATGTTGCTGGGCCTGCAGGGTCTTCATCTCCTCGAGGGTCCCCTTGATGTCATTGAGGGTGGACGCAATCTGGTCCATGCCCCTGGTGTCACGCCGGTATGTATCCAGGATGTTGCTGACCTGGGACACTACCAGGTCCTGAGCTCCCTGGTCAGGTTCACGCCTCCGCCGTCCTCCACTCACGCCACCCCTGCCCACGTGACCTGGCCTGCCGTTGTGGGACCCCTGAGGGATGGCATCTGCGTTGCCGCCTGCCTCCTCCTGGGTGCCCGGAGGACCGTGTCCCTCCTGGGCAGACTGGCTGGGTGGTCGTGTGCGGGCAGGGCTCCTGGACGTCTCCTGGGATGTGGCAGGAATGGGGGTGGTGGTTGGCACAGTTGTACCTGACGCAGGTGCTGCAGGTGGTTGGACACCAGAGGGGCCAGGTTGGTCTGGGTCATCCACGGAGTGGTGAGAGTCGTCGCTGGCGGTGGGGTCCTCATCCCGCGGAGCCTGGTCCTGTGAGACTTCCCCCCCAGTGTTGGGGGGTGATCGTCGACGTTGACCTGTGTGTGAGAGAGACAATGTTAACAGTGTTACATGTGGCATCCATGTTTCATGCATTTCTGATTTGGCACTCTTCCTCTGGGTAGTTGGATCTGTCTTGCATTCCTCTCACAGTGCACTTGTGCATGGGTATGTCCCTTGGCCACAGCTGTCAGGGCTTTACGCATGTGTGACACAATCTTAGTTGATGCATCTATTTGGGTACACAGTCAGCAGTGTGGTGTGCGGGCGTAGCGAGCCATACAGAGGCGCCTTACGTGTTGCACTGTACGTGGCCAAATGGTGTTTTGCCAAGGCAATTTGATGTTGCAGGTAGGTGACTGAAGCATTTGTGACAGGGTTCTTACCGACACAGTGGGTGGGTATACTGGGTGTGTGGTTAGGTCTGTGCCTGCAGCACGGATAGACTTGTGCACAGATTGACACATGGACCGCTCTTCATCTACGGTAGGGGGGGTTGAGGCACTGCCAGACCTTGTCTGCATGCACACAGTCCACCGGCTGACGAGTGGACGTGGCCACACCACCCAAGGGTGATTTAGTCTCCCTGTGTCTCCCTTCCTCCCTCCCTCTGTCACCCTCCTCCCTCTGTCGGTCTCCCTCTGTCACCCTACTCCCTCCCTCTGTCTGTCTCCCTGTGTTCCCCTCTGTCTCCTTCCCTCTCATTCCCCCTCTCCCTCCCTCTATTTGTCACCCTCTGTCACCTCAGGCCAGCTTCCTGGGCACACACAGTTAGCCGGTCTTTGAATGGCCATTGGCTTGTTCATGTGAGTTAGTTCCTGTTCTCCGGGCACCCATTGGGCAGTGTGTCTGAGTGTAGGCTGCTGCTTTAGCCGTGTGTCCTGAGACTCTATCAGAGCGATGCATCTTCATTGTCTGCTGTTATGTGCAAATTGTGCCTTCAGACCCATGTCATCCTGCATGGCAGCCACCATTTGCAGGCAAGACAGTACTGTGTGGGTACACACAGTTTGTATGGCTGTGCCCTGGGCCATATGGGCTGAGGGCATTGTTGTGTGCTTGTGAGTTGCTCAATGTTAGTTTTGATGCCCCCACTCCCAGCATCGGCCACATCCTGTGTTGTGTTGGTGTTTTGTGTGGCCTGTGACTTGGCATGGCCCTGATTGATGCATGGGGCATGGAGGCGCTAGTGGCATGTGTGTGTTTGTGGAGTGTTGTTGTGTCCGGTGGTGGCTTGGGGGGGGTGGCATGCATGATTGATTGTGTATGGCATCCCCCCCATGTGAGGTGAGTTGTTTGTGTACTCACCAGGGTCTGGGAGTCCTGGTAGTCCGTGTAGTCCCTCCACCGCCAGCGTGGACATCACCTTCTCCTCCCAGGGATGGTATTGTACCGGTCTGGGGGGCGGCCCTCCTCCAGTGATGTTCCCCTGGTTTTGATTGTCAGTCATCTTCCTCTTGACCGTCCTCCGCAGATCGTACCACCTGGATTGGCACTCGTGCCTGGTCCTTCTGGTGGTCCCAACAGCATTCACAGAATCGACAATCCTCTGCCACATGGCCGTTTTTTCGGATATGCTGGTCTGTCTGACCAATGTTCCAAAGAGCTGTGGCTCGACTCTGAGGATTTCGTCGACAAGGATCTCCAGCTCCTCCTTTGTGAACTTTGGATTCTTGGTGGTGGACATGGCGTGGGGTGTGGGTGTGGATGGTTGTGGGGGTGTGGGTGTGGATGGTTGTGGGTGTGTGGGTGTGGTAGTGGAGGTGTGTGTGTGAATGTGATGAGGGGGTGTTTGTGTAGGTGGTTGTGTGAAGGTATGCAAGTGTGAGGTTCAAGTATGGTGGTGTGGGTCATCTGTGGGCTCTGGCAGCAGTGGGTCTGTTGCAAAGGCTCATGGTTTGTGTGTGTGGTCCATTTTTATTGGTCCATTTGTGGGTGTGGCTGTGTTTGAAATTTGTGTGGGTGTGTTATGAGGAGTGATTGAGTTTTGGGCCTCTGTTTGGCAGTTTGGCAGTTGCAGGTCAGTGTATGTGATGTTTGTGGGGTTGTTGGGCATGTTTGGTGGTGTGGGGAAACTCTAATTGACTCTCCTTGTGTAAATATGGTTTGTCCTGGTTCAGTACGTGTGTTTTTGGCGTCAGTACGGTCCGTACATGCACTGGTGGGGGTACGGTCCGTACATTCCCTGGTGGGGTGTGGGTACGGCCGTACTTCCACGGGTGGTGGTTCGTTGCGTACATACACGGCTGGGGGTTCGGTGCGTACATACACGGGTGGGGGTTTGGTGCGTACATACACGGCTGGGGGGGGTTCGGGGCGTACATACACGGCTGGGGGGGTTCAGTGCGTACATACACGGGTGGTGGTTCGGTGCGTACATACACTGCTGGGGTGGGGGTTCGGTGCATACATACACGGGTGGGGGTTCGGTGCGTACATACACGGGTGGGGGGGGGTTAGGTGCGTACATACACGGGTGGTGGTTGGGTGCGTACATACACGGGTGGGGTGGGGGTTCGTTGCGTACATACACGGGTGGTGGTTCGGTGCGTACATACACTGCTGGGGTGGGGGTTCGGTGCGTACATACACGGGTGGGGGTTAGGTGCGTACATACACGGGTGGGGGTTCGGGGCGTACATACACGGATGGGGTGGGGGTTCGGGGCGTACATACACGGGTGGTGGTTCGGTGCGTACATACACTGCTGGGGTGGGGGTTCGGTGCGTACATACACGGGTGGGGGTTCGGTGCGTACATACACGGCTGGGGGGGTTCGGGGCGTACATACACGGCTGGGGGGGGTTCGGTGCGTACATACACGGGTGGTGGTTCAGTGCGTACATACACTGCTGGGGTGGGGGTTCGGTGCGTACATACACGGGTGGGGGTTCGGTGCATACATACACGGGTGGGGGTTCGGGGCGTACATACACTGCTGGGGTGGGGGTTCGGGGCGTACATACACTGCTGGGGTGGGGGTACGGGCCGTACTTCCACGGGTGTGGGTACGGTCCGTACATACACGGGTGGGGGTTCGGGGCGTACATACACGGGTGGGGGTTCGGGGCGTACATGCACTGCTGGGGTGGGGGTACGCGGGCGGGGGGGTGGTGGGGTGTTCGGCGCGTATGCGGGCACATGTCTCCATGGTTGCTATGGGAGTTCGGTTCGGACGGTGTTTTTTGCGTACGGTTGTGAAATGGGGAGGACTGGAGGGATCGTACTTGCGCTGTCGGACTTTATTTTTCCGCACGGTGGGTTTTTCGACCGGGGATGTGTCGGTGACTTTTCCCGACCTGAGGACGTGTGGGGAAATCTTCCCAATGTGATTCGTATGGACTTTTTTCCGTTCGAATCGTACTTGCCAGTTTGTACGCTACTTTGACGATACGGACGGAAAAAAATCCGGTTACGAGTCGGACGGGGAATTTTTTTACCGGATCGGAATTGGCACCTGAGTCGGATCCGGAGTGTTTTCCGACCAAGCCGGACCCCTACAGTCCGACCGAGCGAGTACGATGCGCACGTATGCTGTCGGACTCGGTTCGGTCGGACTCCCATAGAACTCAATGGGAGCCAGTTGTACAACGCGTACATGCGCTCCCATTGACTGAATGGGTACGTCTCAAACAAGTGCGCCTACAGTGGGTACGCATCGGTGCCATCTGCTCCATACATGCCTGTGTGGGGGAGTATCATGTGTCTCCCCCTGTGTGCGAGTCGTGCGGCTGCGGGTGTCAGGGGGTCCGACACGGACCCCCGAATTCCGACTCCGGGAGCTTTTGCGAGCCGGACACTCTTGCTCGCACAGGCTGTCCGATGCGTGCACCGTACTGGCTCGGTCGTGAATTGCATCCATTGCACGCCACGGTTAGCTTACGACCAAGACGTACGGAGCGGTTCAGACCCGGAAACGACTCGTCGGTGATTTTCATGTAGCTAGCATCGTACTGGCTCGCTCGTACAGCTGTACGAGTCGGGCAGAAAAGACGCGTACGGTTCGTAGTTTTTCCGGCCGTATCGCGTTCGGTGCCCTTCCGACCCGGATCAGAATCGGCCCCTTTGTGTGCATGCGCACAAATGCTCATGTTAGAGGGAACTATGATTACAACACATCTCCTTGAAATAGACACCCATATATTGAGAAGGATTGCCTACAGAAAAGAAACCATGATGTGAGCTATTTAATACTGCTGTTCTTCAGGTAATAAGCTTTAAAAACAGCTGTGTGTTTCCTAAAAGAATTTGCTAGTTTGGCCTGAAGTTAAAACCTTGGTGCAAAGAGACCTCATAGTATGCTTGATACCTGCCAGTCCTGTCGTTTTTTGCCAGCAACACTTTTTATTCTGGGATTTCTAGTCCTGCTTTTCTCATTTAAGGCATAGGCTTTGCAATTACATTATGCAAGTAGTATTGGGGACGCGCTATTACTTTTGGATATCGCTGCTGCTCATCTATCCATCGCTGTGAGGGAAACGGCCAGCAAGGGGGACTACCAGCACATTCCCTGCACTCCGTAATCAGCTGTGAGTGGAACGGCCAGCAGGACTACACATCCCATCAGCCCCTCGCTCACCCCAGGCGCGTGCCTTTGATGACAGCAGGCAGTGCCGGGGGAGCATAAAGCCGCTCCTACTTTCACGCAGCGCGGGGCGCGCTATTACCTTTGGATATCACTGCTGCTCATCTATCCATCGCTGTGAGGGAAACGGCCAGCAAGGGGGACTACCAGCACATTCCCTGCACTCTGTAATCCGCCGTGAGGGGAACGGCCAGCGGGACTACACATCCCATCAGCCCCTCGCTTGCCCCAGGCGCGTGCCTTTGATGACAGCAGGCAGCGCTGGGGGAGCATAAAGCCGCTCCTACTTTCACGCAGCGCGGGACGTGCGCGGGTGGCGCCCGGGCAAAGCCCGGGCCAAGGGCGGGCCCGTTTGTGCCCGTTGGAGACCGGTAGGAGGACGGGACGGGGCACCCCTCTGTGGAGTGCTGAACAAGGTTAGTACCTTACTGCTGGGAACTGTTGGTGTTTAAGGCTATAGTTGCTTCCAGAATTGTTATTGTTATTTGTATATTACGGCATCCCCCATTTTGCTTTTATGCACACTAGACTATGGCCAATCAGAAGAAGCCCATTGGAGGTTCTGTGTTGGGCACCTTAGACCAGTTCATTACACATGTATCATCGGCACTGGAGAGAGAAATAGTTATGACGGAATAGAGACTCTCTATGGACCCCACATTTGATAGAAGGTTTTCTCTGGGTAATCTAGCGCAGGGAAAGTCCCCCTATGATACCCCTGCTGTTCCCTTGAATACTGTGGACGACGTTACCCGAGGACACGCTAGTACAACATCTGTGCCTAGTTGATTCAATTTGGAGGGGAGAGCTAAGAGGGTTTTAACAACTAACCCTGTGGACAGTAGCACTTTGTCTAAGCCTATGCGGAGATGCACACATACCCGTAGTGTAAAACCCGTCCCTATAAAAAAATAGCCTAACAACGGACACAAAGAGGAAACGGACAGATGTACAACAGAAGGGAAGGAAGGCAAAGGCGAAGAAGCCCAACCCGGAAATGGATGATAATGGTCCCCCAGCGAAAACAATCCCTGAAGTTGCCCCCCCAGAGGCGAGACCGACCGCCCCAACATTAGGTTTCGGGGAAGAGACATCACCCAGCTGGGGAGAGGACATGTGGGCCAAAATGGAAAATCTGTTTATTAAATCCTGTGCCCCCATATATGACAGGTTGGATAAAATAGATATTAGGTTGAGCATCCTTGAGGCTGAAGTAGCGAGGGTCCAGGGAAGAGGGTCCGCTATTTTAGGAGTAAAGGGGTTAGAGAAGGGGATAGAAAAGCAGGGGAGAGGAATGATAGAACCCGCAGCTGGGACGATCCCAGCTTTCCCTGGAGAAGAAGGATTGTCTGGTAATGGCCATTCCCAGGCATCCCATTTAGATCATCAGGGTCAGGATAGTGGCCCCATGTCAACTAGAAGTGTCTCAGCATCCCAACAATGTCTAAGGGGGAAGGGACATGGTATCACTACCGCAATTACGAACCTTCCCGAGACAAACACCACACCCCCAGAGACCGACAGCGGAAAATCTTATCACGTATCAACCTCCCCCTGACTTGTGCACCATACATGGTAAGACTAGTAGGGGTACCAGTTTTACGACCGGGCCAATGGGAGGATTATCTTGCCTTGAAAAGAAAGTGCATTCAGTGGTTGAATGCTAATCGCCCGCTCCCCCCTACGGCAGTGGCGGAGATCTTATTTGCCCGAAGGGTTGAGTGGGTAGGGGGTAGGGAAAAATCGGTGAGGGGTGATTGCATAATAATCAACTTCAAGGATACCAGAGCTGTAGCACACATATGTGGGTGGGTGCAGGAAAGACCTAGGCTCCAAATAAACATTGTTCCCCTTGATTATTTTTATCCAGAGGGCAATATATCCCTAGCACATGATCGTCCAGGAGCAGGGGAGGGGGCCACAGGAAATTTAAGGGGCTTAGAGACTAGGAATATGTACGATGCTCTTTCAGGGCTAGAGGAATGTGACTGACGCCACCTGCCCGAGGTACAGGCTGGAAATACGGATGGCCAAAGTATATCTACAATGGAGGGCATAGGGATAGATAGGGGTTCCCAAAAAGATCTTTCAACTGGCTCTTGCGACCAAACTTTAAGGGGAACACTGGTATCCTATGCTCTGTTAGATCCTCAGGCTGGGAATGTCAACCCACCGCCTAACACCATGGTGGTTGAGCCGGATTCCCTAATAGAACCAGGGATAAACAAGAGTATAGCCCGGTCCCATACTATGGACCGTGTGGTTATCACAGCAAACCCTCCTTCCCCCATTTCTCCCACTTCGAGTAATCTGTCCTTGTTGTCCTGGAATATTGCTGGTTTAAGCTCCAAGACATCACAGGAAGAGTGGGCTGATTTTATCGAGGGTCATGATATTTGACTGTTCCAGGAGACGTGGGCAGTGGATCATGTTTTGCGCCAGGGCTACCTGAACTTCTATATCCCCGCAGAGAAGAAAGATAGGGTACGGCCAGTGGGTGGTTTGGTAATTTGGGTTAGGCAGGCGGCCTGTACCGTATCCCAGCTACCTACAGCAAGTAGTGATATCTTAGCTGTAAGAATGAAGATGGGGTCAGGGACACGAGTAGATATATATAACATCTATGCACGTGGTCTTCCTGGAGGGTGTCGCTCTGAGGTGGTGATAGCACTGGAACTTTTGTTAGAATCCTTGCCTAGTGAAGTCTGGCCATTAATCGGGGGAGATTTCAATACTACATTTGAGCCAATTGGACCCGATGATGGGAGCCTAACGGAAGAGGAGGACCGCAAATGGGGAATACCTACCCTCAAAATCCCGCCGATAAAAAGATGGACAGAGGCGGCCATCCATTTAAAGGGTCTTTGTATGGGCCTGCAGTTGAGGGCGGCCAATGGCCGTACCCTTTTTGATAGGTCCGGGGATGTAACCTTTGATAATGGGTCATCGTCAAGTCGTATAGATTATTGGCTGGTTAGTGTATATTTGTGGCAGTATCTTATCGACATGGTTGCAGTTAACCGAGTCGAAAGTGACCACAATCCACTTATAATGACTTTGGCAGGGGTGTTTTGTAATGCAATCCCCATCAGGGATACCATGGCAAACCACGATGTCATGGTTAGTAATGACATGCGCCACCTTAAGTGGAATCACATAGTTGTTCACCCAGAGATAGTGGCCAAAATGGAACAGGAATTAAGTATAACCATGGGTACACTAGGTATCAAAGATGATAGCCAGGAATGGAAGACGATGGTGATGGAGTAGCACATAGCTCTATTTAATCGCCTGAAGTCTTATTTTCTCAAGTATGGTAGGTCTGGGAAACCAAACATAAGAAAACCCCATAGGTGGTACAATGAGGATTGCCGCCAGGCTAGGGTTGAGTTGGGCACTGCACTAGGAAATAGAGACGGGGATAGAGTACGTTTGGCAAGGAACAACTATAGGAAAGCTGTCGGAGCCGCTAAAAAACAGTGGGAACAGGATAGCTGGGGCGATTTACTGGAAGCGTGTAAGGATAAAAGCCCGAAAGCATTCTGGGATAAACTCAAATGGGCAAAGGGTGGATGCCCAGATCCCCCTCAGAATAATGTTGCCCAGGAACAGTGGGTGGAGTACTTTAAACCCCAGTATGCATTACCACCAGACGAACTAGATAGTAGACCCTTTAATGACAAACCCTTTAATAAGTGGGTATTTACTCTAGGCGATGTGACTAGGGCACTAGATACAGTGACACCTGGTAGAGCCGCGGGGCCTGATTGTGTACCCGCTGATGTGGTTTTGAACAATAAATCGCTGTGGTGCAGTTACATACAAATTATCGCTAATACATTCGCATGTGGTGCTCC
The DNA here is from genome assembly GCF_964204655.1 of Triturus cristatus. NCBI lineage: Eukaryota > Metazoa > Chordata > Amphibia > Caudata > Salamandridae > Triturus > Triturus cristatus. The sequence continues at coordinate 566,201,868 of NC_140582.1, read as the reverse complement.
AATCCCGCCCTCATGGAAGGGAGCGGAAATAATACCTGTCCACAAAAAGGGAGACAAATCGGTGGCAGGCAATTACAGGCCGATCAGCCTTATAGATTCCATTCAAAAGGTCGTAGGGCGGTTGATTCTGCAGAAAGTCCAGTCATGGATAGACGAACACCATATACTTACCCCTTTGCAGGCAGGGTTCGGCCCCCTTACAAGTACAATAGATCAGATATTCCGTTTTGTGACAATTTACTGGATGGCTGTTTTATTGGGCAGGGGAGCATTATATGCAGTGTTCGTAGACCTGAAGGCAGCGTTCGACACTGTACCACGCTGTAAGTTGTGGCAGGTTCTAGGTGATCTGAGCATGCCTTTGGAGCTGTTGTCCTTAATCGTCCGCTTACATGAGGACAACCACGCTTGGGTGCGGTGGGGAGCAAGGGGTGAGGTCACGGAGATCTTTCCCGTTGCCAGGGGAGTGAGGCAGGGCTGTGTGCTGGCACCCACCCTGTTCTCGCTCTTCGTCAACGGGGTGGCCGATTTCCTGGCCCAGGTCCCCTCCGACGCCCCAGTACTATCAGGAGTTCATATTCCTGTCCTCATGTTTGCGGACAATACCCTATTAATCTCAAAGACACCCAGTGGTCTACAGAAAACTCTAGAGAGGTTTGAAGAGTTTTGTAGAATCCGTGGCCTAGAAACAAATATGGGTAAGACTAAATGTATGTCATTCAACGAACATAGATCATTCAGGGGCAAAATTAGCATGAACAATGTTTTGCTTGAGCAAGTTTATGCCTTCACATATCTGGGCGTATCTTTACAGAAGGACATGGGCTGGAAATATCAACTCAGTTTGACTACTCTTAAATTTAAACAACCCGTTGCTCCTGTGTTAGAAATCTATGGGCTAAAGGTTTTGAGCTCTGTTCTTTATGGAGCAGAGCTATGGGGATTCGCAAATTTGAACCAACTGACTGGTAGAGAATTAATTCCTACGTAAAGTGGTTGGAGTCCCAGTGAGTACCCCAATGCACCCTCTTCGGTTAGATTTGGGTAGGAAGGCCGTAAACGATTTTGCAAAGCTACGACCACTATTATATTGGCGAAGACTTTGGTGCACAGACGAGCTAGAACAATACACTAACGGTCTCAAGGATGTAATGGTAGCCGATACCTTCCACAAAATCCCTTGGCTAAAAGAGATTAGATCGCTTCTTGTGAAGATGGGTCTGAGCGAATTGTGGAATGATCCCCAAAATGCAGTTTTCCCATCAAAAAAAACTCTGAAGAATATGTATTGGGATTGGGTAATGGCAGAGGCTTGCATGAGTAGATCCACAAGGCACCTAACAGGCCAATTTTTAGAATTTAAGCAAAACCGGCACTAGAAAAATACTGGGATGTGATTACGAAACCCCACGATAGGAAATTATATTTCCAGTTGAGGGCTGGCACCCTCCCACTAAGGCCGTTTACAAGTAGCTGGGCCGGATCCTCAAAAGAAGAATGTCCATGGTGTCCAGTCAACAAGGAATCTTTAAGTCATCTCCTGGTTTTTTGCCCAATCTATACTGGACCATGAAGGGTATGGGTTATCCCTATATGTAGATTACTGGGTTTTAGAAAGCACAAGGAAGCACTTAGAGTTCTCCGATCAGACGCGTCCCCCCATATTGCTATAGCTTTGGCCAAGTTTTTAGGTTGGGCATGGTCCATTCGAGCCAAGGCATTAAAACAACATCTACCCATATCCTAAGAGATAGCTGTTTTCAGGGGAATTTTGGGGATGCGGAGGCATTTTATAGCATGTATTGTATTTTATATCACAGTATTGGTCTGAAGGTTTGTACCCAGACCTTTTTAAGTATCATTCGACAAATGTCTCTCATTTAATATCTTTTTACAAGTCTTAATATTATGTAAATAATTGTATTTATTGTCTCATATTTTATCATATTCGTACTGTAAAATTGGTGCTAGGTGTTTTTTACAAGCTTTTATGACAGAATTGTCGAATGAAGTTGAACTTGATAAGTATTGGGTTAAGATGCTGATTTGTTTGAGTTCCACGTCTAGCTTTTGAAAAAAAAGCAAAAGGTCTCATAGTTTTATTGTGAAGATGTTAGAGCAATACTCCAGAGTGACTGCAGTGTGCTAAAAAAACACTACAGTCTGCACAGGGTACTCACTAATTATGCAGCAGACAGACACTTAGCACTTTTAATGACGGGAAAAAACAATGTGCTATAATGCAAGCATATGTTGTATAGTGGTCAAATATACAAAGAGTTGAACATTTCCCCCCCAATAATTCTAACATACTTTTTAAACCATTGCAAATGCTCATAAAATTTTGAATTCACTCTATAGTTTTTTGTCTTGGGCAGCTTGGAATTCTTTATGTGAGCCAACTTTCCTTCCTGAATGTCACCTTTTGCAGCCATTGTCCGCAAGAATATGAAGCTGTTAGTACAGACTGTCATGTGTGTTCAAAAGTGTTACTTATGTGGAGACGGGACTGTCACTCCCATGAAGGTGATGCTCACCCTGACCTCCATGGCCTGATATGGTCTATGGCTCCGTCTTCAACAAAGACAGGCGGCATAGTTATGAAAATAGTGGCCTAGGGCAGTGCAGCAAGTAACCTTGCTGCACTGCCATGCTTCATTGGGAAAAGGCAGGAATGTGTGTTGTAGGCAGGACTGTTTATGTGTAGGAAGGTATACCTTCCTCCACAAAACAAACCTGGGAGGCGTTTTCCTCTTTCTATGTGTGCTGTATTCTGCAGCACACATAGAAAGAGGAAAAAACAGGGAAAAATAAAGATATTTCTCCTTGTTATGCCTCATCTGAGGAGGCGTAAGATTTTAGCGCATTACCAGGCTTAAAAGTCCTTGTAAATCTTGGAATGTGTCAAAACATGGGAGGTTGGTTGGAAACACCCACCGCATCATCCATGGAACGCATTCCTTGCGCAGAGTAAGGCAATGCAGCAATTTGTGCTGCGTTGCCTTACTCCAGATTTTTGAAGCCATTCAAAGCGACGCAAAGTGGGTTTTGTGTAGTTTTATAAATATGACTTAGAGGCTTGCATCACACATGTACCACTTTGCTTGGTGCAAAAGTGATGCAAGCCTCTCATAAATATGCCCCAGGCTGTTTTTTGAGCTGAGAGCACTGCAGAAGGTAAGCTCTGAGCAGAACTCGAGGAACAGGAGCTGACCAGGAGCTCCTCAGACGGAGTTGGATGTGGTGTGCACAGCTGAATCACAGTATCAGCGTTCTATCGCTGAATGTCTGATTAGAGCACTGCTTGGTTTTCCGCTGCATGTTTCTCCCATGAGCTCCCCTCAAACCTGGCTGGGCTTGATCACAGAGCTGAAACAAGAACACTGAAAAGACACAGAATGAGTCTGTCTCTTTGATACGTGCACCACTTGAAGTGCTGTGATTTGCGTGACAAAATATTTAATTGCAGGAACGCTGTATCAGTAGTGCATTTGCATTAATGTGACTTTTGATGAGAGACCCTGGGCAGGATTAGTACACTTATACTTACCTATGTATACTTAACTTTGATATTTTAGTCATCATGCTTAAAGATTTATATGCTGATAACACTGGCTGTAGGTATTAGATGAAAAATACTGCAGGAATCATTGTTTTAGGGAACTTCATCAGTCAACGTTCATGTGCTTCAGAGAAAACAATAGTTCCATTAAATGTATATTTAAACTAATCACAAAATCAATAACACATGATGGAATGGAACGTTGGGAGCTGTTTAGTCCGTCAGAATGTTCCCTCTGCTTTCTATATCCAACATTCACTAAAAAAACAAAGATTACAGGGAGGTTGTAGCTAGGATCAGATTTCACTTGTACAAAACCAGTGAAACTCAGCAGTTACAGTTAACTGAGCTAACCATAACTTAGATCCCCGCAATGCACTGCTTATGACCTCACAAATTACATCACTCATGACATGGTCAGTGACATTACTGATGACAACTCAAATGACATCACCGATGACATCACCTACAGAACCAATTACATACTTACTCACACCACCATACAACCTCTCGTACTGAGGATCCAGCTGAAATGTTTTAGTAAACAATGCTTTTGTGGCCCTGCTGGGCCCCAGCAGGACCTCCCCAAGATGCCTTGGAGGTCAGGGTATTTCTACCTTGTCCCCTTTTCTTTCTTTTTTTACATTTTATCTGGGACTCGCGTCGCGTCCCAAGTTGGTTGCCAACACTGCCTGGTTTGACATGTTGGCAGCCAATCAGATCCCAGAACTAGATATTGAAGGGTTCCTGAATCCTCTGTGTCCCTATATATACAATTGGAAATTTCTTTAAATTACTCTGCAAGTACAGAACGGATTTACACCAGATCAAAAAAAATGCACTTCCCTTAACCAGCATCTACCTTTCCGCCAGCTTTGGTGTAATTCCATTCGGCAGTTCAGGCAGTAACCATGTCTAAAATTGGAGATGGAAATTATCATGGGGAATGTGAATTTTGGGCCCCCGGATTTTCTCAGCCCCCGCTTGACAGATCACCCCAAAACCTTCAAGACAGCAGCTGAATTGAGCGTCAAACTAGTTTTGAAAATTTCACGAGGATTCGTCAAATAACCTAAAAGTTATTTAAAATGAAATAACGCTCTTCCTATGGAAACTACATCCTAACTATAACTACCTACTGGGGACCGCCAGTAGGTAATTAGAGCCTCACAAAAGGAACATTCTGTGGCTGGTCAGCTCCATGAACAGAACTTTGGCAAATAAGGAGCAATGTTTTTCTATATTTCTTTGGCTGATTGGGCTTCCCCGCAGCAAAAGCAAGGAGTTGGTCCCAGACAGCCATCTGTATGCAGGAAGCTGAAACAAAGTGAGATACTTCTCTTACTTGCACATAGCTCTCTAATATATGTGTGGACTTTAGCCTTAAAGACCTCATCTGCAAGACAATAACAGCTTTTACTTGCACCTGCACCCCATATTTAGCACCCATGCCTGCTGCTTGAGCCCATAACTGCAACGAGGCTAATTAACATGCACGCAATAGCAATTAATTATAAAATGTTGAGTTTACCTGTTTCTAAACCCGTCAAAAATGAAAACAAAAACTATCCCATTCTTCATAATAATCCTCACAGCTCAGATGTTACTTCCTATAAAGAGCTAATGTGTTGTTATAAGCCAGTCTTCAGACCACATAATAGCATCAGCATATCGTCATGTTCACAGAAGACCACTAACGTCTCATACAGTTTCTGTATTTTCTAAGCCTTCAAGATGGAATTTACAGTACAATAGTGAATACTCACAATTTAGGGGGTTTCACAAAGAACTAATAAAATCGGGCTCAGACAACGCAAAGCCTGGTGTAATGGCTAGGCCTGGGCGTAGTTCGCGAAGTAGCACTTCGCGAAGCTACGCAAAGTGAAGTTCGCACTACGCGAGCTACGCGTAGCACTTCGCAAACCGGCTAGTACCTTGTTCGCACTGTGCCAGATGTCGTTTTCAATGATTGCACAGTGCGGACAAGCAACCGGCACTGTGCAATCATTGAAAATGGCATCTTGCACAGTGCGAGCTGTAGTTTTCTGCTGCTCGAGTAGATTTTTACTCGAGCTTCAGCTTTCTCAACGCGAACTGGTAGTTTCTCATCGCGAGCGGTCGCGAGTATACGCGACCACTCGCAATGAGAAACCTGAACTCCTCGCGTTGGGAATCTCGCCGGGAGGTTTATTTTCCATGCTCGCGATCGCCAACTTGAAGTTGCTGATCGCGAACAAGGAAAAAGTCTCGCCGGGATGTCAATTTGCTTGCTCGCGGTCGCCAACTTGACGTTGAGGACCGCGAGCAAGCAAAAAATGACCGCAGCATTACGCAACACTACGCTACGCGTGTTCGCACTGTGCTACGTGCAGTTTGCGTAGTGCGAAGTAGCGCGAACTTCGCAAACTACGCGAGCGTAGCGTAGTGCTTTGCCCAGGCTTAGTAATGGCCCAGTTTGGAGTTGCCCTTCTATTTGCTATGATCACCTTATTGAAAACTGTTGGCTTGCGAAGCTGATCTGTATCATAAAAAATGATTTCGTTATAGGCATTATACCTACCTGTGGTCAGAAGTATGAGAAACCGACTGACTTTTCTGAAAATGCAATATTAATTTATGTGCATGTAAATTAAATGCTAATGATATACACATTCTTTGTTGCTAATTTCAATCTGGCTTTTATTTTGTGAGAATGGGAGAAGTGCTTCTCTGCTAGGAAACATTAGCTCTGATTTCTTCAGAAATGCAAGTTGCAGTTTTATGAATATCTGCCATGTAGAGACCACTAAAGACATTTGCCCCTGTTTACATAAGAAAGTGGGGGTATGGTCAAAGCACAATCTGAAAAAAATATGATTAAACTATCGTATTAAGGTCAAATCAGTTTGACATCATTTAACAAGCCAATAGGTCTGACGTGTTACAATTACAAGTGTATCTTTTTGTAGTAACACTTATATGAAGTGGTATAGTGGTGGAATAATGAAGACAGAAACAACACACTCTCATTCTCTCAAGCACAGGGAAGCACAAACACACACATTTCATGAGGCAGTATCAAGCATACTGCATCCACTGAAGGAAGGTTGGGGTTTGTCAAGGATTTAGCAACCAAAGGTGAAGTGAATGTAGTAGCGCCATGGACCACGAGGTTTAGGCTCTCTCTGATCCACAATTAGGGCTATCTTATATTATCCAACAGGGATCAAAGGCGCATTTTCATTTCTTGCCTTAGAGTCCATGGAGCCCTTTCTGTGCTACTGGAGTTCCTTGTAATGCACTGGAGTCTCACTCACTGCCTTAAGTCAGTTACATATAGCTGATGAATTTCAGTGTTTTTTTGGTTTTAAAATGTTCGTTTTTTAAAAATGTTAGTATCGGGCCAACCCTCCAAATATCTCTATCTTTTTTAAATGGCTGAACAGAATTTCACTAAATTACAAAAGCATGCTTAGTTTCTGGGTAAAGATATTTCTTTATACCAAATTTTTCAGCTGTTTTTTTCTGCATAATTGTCTAATTTCTCCCTTATAAATGCCATAGGGAAAAGCATTTTGGGACCCCCTTTTTTCTTGGTCCCTGCCTGACATAGTACCTCAGATTTTTTTAGGAAGAAGTTGCGGTCGGTGAACTTTTTGGGCAAAGTTTCATGAAGATCCAATACATGATACCACAGTTATATTAGCCTATTCAATCAAATCTCTAACTACTGTATTTGATGGTTTATGGATGGTATCTATCTATCTGAATCTCTATCTAAATCTCTATCTATCCATATATATAAACCTTTCTGTTGGATATGTAGCGGCTGGAACCCAGCCGCGGGACTGGCCCACCACAAGTGTAGCGGGCCTGTGATGGAACCTGCTGGTTTCATCAGTACAATGGGAGGCTGTGCTCATGATGTCAGCGTGGAAGTACAGCGGGCATTCTAGCATGAATTTGCATTAACCCACTGGGGATTAACAGCACAACATTTGCATTGCGCACTTTACGGACTCACTTGAGGGTATTTTTTATCGTGCACTACCAGAACCAGAAGGCTTGATGACATTTCCATTGCTGCTGCCTGACTGTTCATTGTCATCAATAAAGAGATGAAAAAATGCACGGTTTTTTTTCAGGGACGTATAGTTAGGATGACATTTCACTTGTACAAAACCAGAGAAATTTGGCCGTTATGGTTAGTTAAACTAACTATAACTTGCACCCTCAAAGCACTGCTGATGATGTCACATATTACATCATTCATGACATGGTCAGTGACATCACTGATGATATCTCAAATGACATCACTGGTGGCATCATCCAGTGACTATGTGTTTCTGTAAAGTAAAAAAAAATATATATATATACAATATGCAGAAAGGTTTTACCACATAAAGGAAATTGCAGTATGTTGTCTATGTCAACTAAATGTAAATGAGGCACTAGCACTTTAAAAATGGCATTCACAGTTCAGAGTGTGTCATGTGATCAAGGCCGAGGGACGGCCGAAATGCGTCATGGCGGACTAACTTGGTGGTATACAACAATAAATTAATTTAGAAGCACGGATTTGGGTCACACTTGTTTTTTATGGGGGAGGAGTGGAACGAGGAACTACAAATATTGAATGGAGAGGCTGCCTCCTTTTTGTGGAGCCCCCCTCAATAAGCAGGCTCCGGAATGGCAAGTCAACCGCCCGAAAGGCAACCATGCTGACGACACTGTGGGCTCGCTAGTTGGAGTTAGCTGGGACCCCGGGGGCACAAACAAAGGATTTCCCGCAAAGGAACAACCGGAGCCCCCTGAGCAACAAGATTGTACGAATATTACCTGGCAGGCACGACTGAAGGTAGAGTGGCACTCAACTCAACTCGTGGATTACTCGGAGGAGTGACGACAGGAGCGGGAGCTTTTCTTTTCCTGAGGTGGAAAGCCATCAGGTACGTGGAATTTGTTGCGAACAGGGGAGGAGGTGTGCACCAAGGCATATACCCTATCAGCAAATACCAGACGTAGAGTATATGTACATTGGGACCAATTGGGATTAATTACAAATTGTAATATATCCACCAAGCATGTCCGCCGACACGCTTAAAAATAGAGAAACAGCGGCGGAGGAAATGTTTTCGGACGACCCAGCTGTAACTCACAATACAAATAAAGAGACTGAAGGAGACAGTAATGGCAGAAACAAGGGACTCAAGGAGAATTATCGGATATTAGAGAAACTAAAAAGACAGGAACAATCAAAGTGGTGGGAGGCTAGATCATTGCAGAGGTATCTCGATGTGGAGAGGATCCCTAGGGGTCTCCGCATTATGATCGCCCCCAGTTACGAAACACCTAATCCACTGATGATGGCGGAGTGGGCCCAATGCAATTTGAAATCTTAACGTCGATTAGTGGGCATATTAGTGAAATATGCAGAAATAGATAGAACAGAACTCCAAGAAAAAATAGATTCACTAGAAATTGAGATTCAACAGCAAGGGGATCCACAGAGCAGACAGAAATTGCAGGATGAAATGACAAGTCGACTCAGTAAATAAGAAGACAAAATCAAAGCAAGAAAAACATATAAATTTAAGCGTGACCAAATGGCCAAATATTTACTTTCGCCAGGAGATATGATTCGCTAAGAACAGCAACAGCGAATCGGCGAACGCAAGGAGCCAAGAATAAAGAATCTAATCAACAACAAACTGAGTCGGTGTCTAGGTCCGAATTAAGTTCTGCATTAGATAGTGAATCGGACACCGAAAACACAAGGAGAAGACAAGAACAAGGGGCTATAAGACTAACGTTGGGGGAAGAGCTGGACATTTTAAAAAGAAGTCGGAGAGAAACACTGCGACCCCGAAACAAGGGACCTGCAGTAGCAGGCGTACCCAGAGGAGAAGGGGGAGAAGACAAGCCCAGAGAAATAGGAGAAAACAAGAGGAGGGGGCAAGGTCAAGGCAATCACAGATAAAAGAGGCCGACACTGATAAAACCATTACCACTGATCCCAGTATTACTGCAGAAAATACCATCATTGATCTGGCCAACATTAATCTGACAAAAGCAGAGGAGCAATTATTGTCACTAGGCCTTTCTTATTGCCCAGAATCCAATTTTTATTATGTACAAACTAGGGCAGACATTTACAGTTTTATCAGAAAATTAAAGCTTGCTAAATTTCATCTTTTAAAAGCAACAAAGGACAAAACAGATACTAATGAAATACTGAACGGTGGGAATGAATCAATGGGCCTAATGGTATCTGATTTAGAATTATTGCAAGATATGCATGAACTTCAACTGGGACAATTACAATCTGCTAGTAATAAGGACGTACAAACAAATCAGGATGCTTATGGTGAGAGATCAGAAATATTACCAGTAAGAGCTGTCAAACCCAGCACCCCGTTTAAGACGAAGTCTAAATTTGTACCCATCATGCCACGAGATTACCTTGACATTTTTAGTGAGCAATTGGTGGCACAGATTAAAAGTTTAAATTACTCCCTGAATAAATCAACGACTAAATACACTTCTCAAGAAAGAAGTTACTATTCTCTTATGAAAAAGTTGAGCAATAACAAAAAGGTGGTCATAAGAAATGCAGATAAGGGTGGGAACATAGTGCTCTGGCCCTTAGATCAGTATTTGGAAGAAGCTTATAATCAACTTAAGGATCTGGAATGTTATCGGAGGAACTCCTTTTCCAAGTATAGGCAAATGCAGGAACAATTTTTCTCTTTGCTTCTAGCATGGAAGAGTGTGGGGCTGATTAATTGAGACAAGTACAAGTTTTTGAAAAAGGACCATCCGACCACGCCGGTCATGTACTTTGTACCAAAGATACATAAGAATATTATCAAACCACCAGGCAGACCCATTATTGCTTCATGCAATGGACCCTTAGAAAATGTGTCCAGATATATAGACTATTTTTTACAGGAACATGTGAGAGGATTAAAATCGTACGTGCAAGATACAAGTGATTTTTTGAGAAAGGTTAAAGATATAAAATGGGATGAGAATTACTTGCTCATAGCCTTAGATGTATCGTCCCTGTACACTTGTATCAGAAATGTAGATGGTCTTAGGGCAGTAGAATATTTCCTGTCGAATAGAGCCATACAATATGTACAACACAATAAGATGCTCCTGAACATGCTGATATTCTGCCTAGATAACAATCTATTCACCTTTAATAATCAAATGTATCATCAAACTCAAGGAGTTGCCTTGGGGGCCAGCTTTTCCCACAGTTATGCTTGTTTATTCATGTGCTGGTGGGAGGGGCTGGTCCTCATGAGGCAGTACGAATATATATTCATGACACATATTGTAAGCTGGCTAAGATTTATTGACGACTTATTTATCATATGGAAAGGAACTGAACAAAGTGCGTTAGATTTTATAGAACATTTAAATGAGAATAATGTCAATCTCAAATTTACGTATGCTATAAGTAAAACAGAAGTTACATTTTTAGATGTGCAAATCAAAATAGTAAACAACAGTCTCACAACTACACTGTTTAGGAAACCTACTGCAGGTAATACGCTATTACATGCATCTAGTGCTCATCCCACTCACCTCATTAACAGCATCCCTTATGGGGAAATTCTACGTATACGTCGTATATGTAGCGATGAGGTTGAAGTGGAAAAAATGCAAGCAGAATGCCGCAAACGCTTTTTGGTAAGAGGATATAAGAGCAAGGTCATTCAAGGAGCTATAGTGAAATCCAAACAAAAAGCGAGAACAGACCTGCTACAATATAAGAAAAAGTCTGACAACAAGAATAATACAATGGAACCTATCAGACTTATATTAGGTTTCTCCAAACAAGAAAAACAACTTTGTACCATCATTAGGCGCAATTGGCCAATATTAAGAGGTAATCCCATCATAGGGAAACTCATAGCGAATAACCCCTCAATTACTTTTAGAAAAACCTCTAGCATGGGCAATGCATTAGTAAAAAGCAGCCCGGAAGACCAGAGCAAAACAACATGGTTAACAGCTAGAAAGGGATTCTTTAAATGTACTACGTGTAAAGCCTGCCAGCAGGGAATTAACACCAGCTCCTATCGTACAGCATTTGATAATGAAATACATAATATCATACAGCATTTAACATGTAAGACTGAATTTTCAGTCTATGTTTTAGAGTGTAGCTGTAATCTTAAATATTTAGGAAGCACCAGACTACAGGTACGCAAAATAATTTTACAACATATGAGGGCCATCACTAATAATGATGCCACTTACCAAGTTGCAAGACATTTCAAGGAGTTTCATGATAACAATCTCAAAGACCTTAGGTATTATGCAATAGAGTCAGTACCACCACATAAGAGAGGTGGTGATCGTGAAGGAAAGTTACGACAATTAGAAACAAGATACATTTTAGAATTTGACTCAAAGCATCCCCAGAGGTCTCAACACAACAGAGGATTTGCACACATATTTATGAATTAATGATTTTACAATAACATATGGTTGGTATTTTAGAAATATTTTAAGGGTTTCTATGGGATGCATATCCTGAGGATTTCCAGAGATTTTGATACATATCTTCTATTGATTTTTTAGAAAATGTTTAATCTTAGCTTTTTGGTTTTTATTTGATATTCACCATGTGGATTCCTTTGAAATGTTGATATATATTTTCTACTATATGGAAAGATTGCATATTATTCAGCATTTTTCAGGGGGTTCCAAATAGATTTTATCTTGATCTGTGCTTCTGATGAAATCAGAAATGTCATGAGGTTATAGTCCTGCCGGATTAGAGGGAACGATGTATTAGAATTGTGACCACAAGATCGGATTTTATACACATCTGTATTTATCTATATTTATATATTTATATTTTTATATTGAATGTTTTATGAAAATGTTTATTATATGTTTTTATATGTAATATAGTTATTCTAATCACAATCGTATACATTCCAGTAGTAGGGGATAGATTTTGTAATATACAGAAATGGAGAGAAAGCCTTAGGTTCAACCCCAACCACTGGCCCTCATAAACCTCTTATATCTATATCCTATATCCATGGTCCCAATTGTTTCTGTCATAAATATAAGCATAATTTATTAACAAATAAGATCACAATGCATCAGTACATATATATATGGTTGTATGTAACATAATAACAATCAATATATAGTATATTGGCAGCACACAGCACTTTAAATATTTATTAATATTTGATTCTTTGCACATTTTTCTATTTTCTCTTTCTCCTTTTGTTTATTTATTTATTATGGGGAATCACTTTATTATGTCAAGCCGTTTTTAAATGCACTTTCATGATATTTGGAACATTAAGACCCACCTAGATTGGTAGTTAATTATGCATTTAAGCATTTATTACTTTAACTATACCATCTCATGAGGGTTCAGGTAACATTTCTAGGCAATCTGTACAATTATGGTTGGACATAGGAATAAGGTTTGTTTAAAATGTAGAACTCTATATGCATATATATATATTTTTCTAAAAATATATATATATACAATATGCAGAAAGGTTTTACCACATAAAGGAAATTGCAGTATGTTGTCTGTGTCAACTAAATGTAAATGAGGCACTAGCACTTTAAAAATGGCATTCACAGTTCAGAGCGTGTCATGTGATCAAGGCCGAGGGAAGGCCGAAATGCGTCATGGCGGACTAACTTGGTGGTATACAACAATAAATTAATTTAGAAGCATGGATTTGGGTCCACACTCGTTTTTTCTGGGAGAGGAGTGGAACGAGTAACTACATATATATATATATATATAAGTTTGTGTGGCCTAATTAAACTCTGCCTTAAAAGCACCGGGTGCCGTGAAGCGTTGTTTTTTCCTGGATGGATTTCTAGCAATGCAGATTTGGAATATATATATATATATATGTATACATATATATACATATATATATATATATATATATATATATATATATATATATATATATATATATATATATATATATATATATATATATATATATATATATATATATATTATCTACTGGCGGTCGCCAGTAGATAGTTATAGTTAGGACCGTGTTTCCATAGGAAATCCGCAACATTCTATTTTGAATAACTTTGGCACCGATTGACAAAATCTCGCGAAATTTTCAAAATAGGTGGGGCGCTCCGCTCCGCTCCTACCCTGAAAGTCTCGGTGGGATTCGTCAAGCGGGGGCTGAGAAAAAGGGGGGTCCCAAAACGTGTTTTCCCCATGCATTTTTCCATAGGACCTTTAGTCCAAGCTATAGCCCGAAAGGCTGAACAGAATTACTTGAAATTTGGCAGAGAGGTAGTCCTCAGGTCAGGGATGTGCCTTTTGCAGGTCTGGTGTAAATTTGGTCAGTATTTCCTGAGAAAATAGCATTTAAATCAATATATATATCTATAGGCGTGCTCTGAGCGCGTACGGTAAGCTTACCGTACGCACACGCTGCCGTGCGCGAGCTTAATTCTGATTGGTGGTTACATGACTGTAAACATTCGAATCGGTCGAAATCAGGAAGTGTTGGCCGCCATTTTGTGTGTCTCACACTGATAAACAAAGGTGGAGAACATGAAAAGGGGGCAACGAAGAGAGTTGCAGACCCCCTAGCGTTTGTCAGGGGGTCCAAGAAGGTCCCAAAAGTATAAAAAATACATTTTAATTTTTTTTTAAAAAATCGCGGGGTGCGCGTACGGTAAGCTTACCGTACGCGCACGGCAGAAAAAAAACAATAAAAAAAATAGAAGTAAAAATCAAATTTAAGTGTTTAGATATTAGGGGGCTCTAAAAAGAGCCGTTGTGTTTATGAAGTGTTTTTTTTGTGGTATCTACAAGTAAGTACCGATGCAGAGTCTAAAGTTCAAGAGGAAGACTCTGTTGCCTTCATCAGTGAAATGTACACCGTCTCCTCTATAAATGCCTTGCATGTTGTAACGCAAGTTGTTGTGGTATATAGAACCCATACCATAGTCTATGAGGAAAGCAGAAATAGATTTGTTGACGTGCTTTCTTGCTTTGTCAATCTGTGGACAAAATTGGTTGGACCAGTTCCACTTTTGCCTTTGGCATATATTAGAATATACAAAGGCAGATTGAGGAAAAAGCGACATTAATTGCACAAAGGTGTCCTTAACAAGCATTTCCAGACCTACCCCAGTTAAAGTGCCTAGGTCATTTCCACCACAGTGCACAATAATAAGGTTAGGCTGTTGGAGGTGTAGAAAAGATTTCACCAAAGGCATTAATTGGTGCCACTTTAACCCTCTCTGACCAATCCATTTAATGTCTACATTTGGCAAAGCAAGGTCTCTCACCATACCTCTTTTTTCTGCATACTTTTCACTCCAGAAGACATAGCTGTGACCTACAATCCACACTGTGAACATCTTTCAAGGAGATCTGGATGCACTCAGGAGGTGTCTTTCAGTAGAATGGCAATATGAAATGAAAGACAGTTGTAAAATGGAGGCATACATATGTTTTTTTTAATAAAAAGAACTCAGTGGCTGATTCAAACCATTTTACAGTTAAAACTAGGCTGTATGTGTACATTTTTAGAAGCATGTTTTGTATTGGTTCAGAAAATTGTGTTCCCACAGAAGATTAATTTGGATTTGCTGTTAGGTTTGACAGGTGAAGCACTCTTGCTCTTTGGAATAGAAACATTGTGTGCTGAACTTCTGACCTCTCTGCTCACACCAGTGTTCCATGAGCTGTTGCTATGGTAGCAGGCAGAAGTCAAGTTGGGGGAAGGGTTCATTTGGAAAAGGGTTGAAGTTTTCAATCAATAGAAATGTGTGATTTCATTTGAAAAAATGTGGGAAGCACTGAGATTTGTAATTAACATGTATATGTGTGAAAAAAGAGAGGGAAACATTGCCATTTACTGGTTCTGGTGAGAGGAGAGAGGTGTACAGCTCTGAGATTCTGACTCTGATAATCTGCTGTTTGAGTGCCACATTTCTTTCTCAACTAACTAATTTTAAAGGAGAGTTATGAGTTTGAGAGGTGATGTATGTGGTGATTTTTGATATAAATATTAGAATTGTCATTCTTGTTTTAAAGTTGTGTTTTACATTTTGTGTTTTAGGAGATATGTTTTAGTGAGAAGAGATTCTGGGCCTTTTTTAAACAATCTTTCAGATTGTTATTTTTTTTTGCCCGCTGTTAAGTGATGAATGCAATTACTTTCACGATTTACAGTGAAATGCAATATATTCTGAAAGCAGCAAAAAAAGGACAAAAAATTGTTTTTTAAATATGAAAATATGTGTACTGTATTCTAAAATGTATTATTAAATATTAATACTTTTTTCTTTTTTTTCAGATTGAGAAAGAAAATTTAGGAAAAAATAAACCTTTTTTCTAGCAATTTAAATAAACCATTTATTAATAAATAAGTTATTTTGTTGGTCAGGTAAGTGTGAAATTTCTGTATTTATCACACATTTAGTTTCATGCTCCCTTTTTTTCACTTCTCCTCTCTCTGCTTTTCTCATTTCCGTTGTACTCCCTCAAGGACCTTGTAGGGTGAACTTTTTTTTTTTTTTTTTAAATGCGCGCATGGTAAAAAAAAAAATTAAAAAAATTAATTATACAAATTTAAAAAAAGTTGTGAGGTAAGGTTGGCTCTTAAAAGAGCCGTTGTGATAATACAGGGACAGAGGAAAGAAAGAATGGGAATATTAACAAGGACCACAGATGTGCTGGTCTATCTTATTGTTTATTAGGGAAATACTGGTCTCCCCATGAACAATTAGACCATAACATCTGGTGCACCTCATTTGTACCCTCTGAAATCGAGGGTTCGTTTCCAGAGGAGCAGAAGAGGGTGATGCTCCCACCGCAGAGGAAGTGCTCGGCTGAGCTGACGAAGATGTACTCGGCTGAGCTTCTGCGGGTGTGCTCGGGTGACTTACTGAAGGGTTTGCTTCAGTATGTCGAGCAAAAGTCCTGGGATGTACATCCCTAATGTGTCTCACCATAGTGTGATTACCAAAGGAATACTTCTTCCTTGGATTACCTCTAGATAAGACACGCTCACAAAGTGAGCAGGTGACTAATGGAGCATTTACATTTTTCTGCCCCTCTGGAAAAGTGAAATACTCCCAAACAAAAGAATTCTTTTGTTTCCTCCTTCTCTGTCTGATGATGCTGCTGCCCTGCTCACTCTCAGAAGAGGACTGCTGCTCTGCCATTATATCCCAAAGACAATTCAGCTCCTTCTCCTAGGGAATCACAAGCAGTAATGAGGGGAATGGGTGTGGTGTAGGAAGATTCTGGAACTGAAAGTAGTTTAAACCAATCAAAAGTGTTGTTTCTTGATCACATGACCAACCGTACGCGCACGTTAAGCTTACCGAGCGCGTACGGTAAAAGTACGCATTACAGGCACGCTCGTACACTTCCGCGTAACGTGCACGTGCGCATGCGAGTATGAAGCATGCGCTTACGCGTCGCGTAGGAAGTACGGACGCGTCTGCAAATTGCGTAAGCATGCGCACACGGAGTATAAATATTACGTATTCTCACCGTACATAAAGGGAAGCGTGTGCTTACGGGAAGCTTACCGTGCGCGCACGGTAAAAAAAATTTTAAAATATTTTTGTAATAAAAGATAAAGGTTTGTTGAAGATATTAACTATGTTATACAACTATATCTAACCATTTATTTAAAAAAGGTGAATCTTTCTATATTGAAGAATGCATTAAAACCATGAATATATACATAGGTAGCATAGTGTTTAAAGGAAAAAAGAAAAAGAAAAAAAATGATGTAAAAAAACCAAGCAAATTCTATGAAAAAACCATAGGTTTCACACACATTATAGTTAGGAATTAGAATTCAAAAAACCATGCAAAAACACAAAAAAAAACATAGGTTTCACACACGTTATATTTAGGAATTAGCTTTTAAAAAACCTTGCAAATTCACTGAAAAAACCATAGGTTTCACACATGTTATAGTTAGGAATTAGCATTTAAAAAACCTTGCAAATTCACTGAAAAAACCATAGGTTTCACACACGTTATAGTTAGCTGGACATTTCTCTCGTAAAAAACCATTGAAATTCCCCCGTTATAGTTAGTTCAGCTAACTATAACTCGCGCACCCGCAAACCACTGCTGATGACGTCACATATTACATCACTCATGACATGGTCAGTGACATCACTCATGACATCACTGATGACATCTCAAATGACATCACTGATGTCATCATCTATTGAGTATGTGTTTCTGAACAATTTTAATATGTTTAATATATATAGGGAAAGGCCTGTTGAAGAATGAGTGGGTGTACAAGTGTGTAAATGTATGATTTTCTTTGGTGCGTAACTGACTCTATAAGTGAGTCATTAAATGTATCTTACTGCAGACTAGTGACTAAACTGTGTGAATGTCTGTATGTTTCTGTCTGTTGGTGTAAAAGTGGCTGCATGGTTTTGTGAATAGCTATATGAGTGTCTATATGGGTTATCGATTGATCGTCTGAGTATCTGTATGGGTGCCTGAGTGTTAGTGTGGGTAGGCTGTGTGTGACTGTGTGCATAGATGTGTGAGTGGGTGATTCTATGGGTGCATGGTTTTAAGAGTGCATCTGTGATGGACTGTATGGTTGAGCGAGTGTATGTATGGGTGTGTTAGGGATTGAATGTATATCTCAGTGGTACATTTGTGACTAACTACATATGTGAAAGGCAGTATATATGTGTGTAAGAGTATATAAGTGGCTAGATGTGAGAATGTGTGATTGTGACAGTGACTGTATGGATGAGTGTGTGCTTTGGTCAATGATTCTAATAGAGCATAAAAATGTGATACTATTTTTGTGAGCAAGGGAACTTGAGTGTGTATAACTGCATAGGTGAGTAAATGGCAGTGTGATTATTTGTATGAATGACTAGGTGTGAGAGTATCTCTATGGATGATTGGTAGTGTGTGAGTGTCTATATAGGTGTGTGTATAAATTCATATGATACTTTTTTATGGAGTGACTGTAACTATGAGTGACTTTACAGGTGAGTGTGTGGAGGTGTATGAAGACCTACAAGTTAATATGTGGGTATGCAGTTATTGGTATTGCATTATTTATGGATATGAGAATGGAACTCTGTAATTTTGAGTTGGTATATCAAAGGTTTTATAAGGGTGTGAGAAGATGTGGTAATTTATCAAATTGATGACATGATCAGTGATGTCATCAGTGATGTCATTTGAGATGTCATCAGTGATGTCATGAGTGATGTCACTGACCATGTCATGAGTGATGTAATATGTGACGTCATCAGCAGTGGATTGCGGGTGCGCAAGTTATAGTTAGCTGAACTAACTATAACGGGGGAATTTCAATGGTTTTTTACGAGAGAAATGTCCAGCTAACTATAACGTGTGTGAAACCTATGGTTTTTTCAGTGAATATATATATATATACATATACCAAGGTGTATTGGAGAATGAGAATAAGTGTCTGAATGGATGATTTAGTAGGTGCATGACTGACTGTATAAGTGAGTGATTAAATGTATCTTACTGAATGCATGGGCTAGTGACCAAACTGTGTGAATGTCTGTATCAGTTTATCAATTGGAGTGTAAGTGGCTCCATGTGTTGGTGAGTAGCTACATGAGTGTCTATATGAATTATTGATTGGTTGTCTGAGTATCTGTATGGGTCCCTGAGTGTCTGTGTGGGTGGGAGGGGGTGTGTGACTCTTTGCATAGATTCGTGAGTGGGTGATTCACTGGGTTTATGGGTTCAAGAGTGCATCTGTGAAGGGCTCTATAGGTGGGTGAGTATGTGTGGGTTGGTGAGTGAATGGATGTCTCAGCGATACCTGTGTGAGTAACTGCATATGTGAAAGGCAGTATATGTGAGTGTTGGAACATATAAATGACTATATGTGAGAGTGAATGATTGTGAGAGTGGCTCTATGGATAAGTGTGTGTTTTTATCAGTGATTGTATAAGAGAGTAAGTATGTGTTAGCATCTGTATAAATATGTGAGGTGGTGTGTGTGTAACTGTATACATGAGTAAATGGGAGTGTGATTGATTATTTGCATGACTGACTAGGTGTGTGAGTAACTCTGGATGAGTAGTGGTGTGTGAGTGTCTGTATAGGTGTATGAGTGCATATGATAGTGTTGTATTGATGAGTGACTGCATGTATGAGTGACTGTATGGGTGAATAAATGGATGTGTGTGTAGACGAGGAATCAGTGAGTGGGTATGTAGTAACTGGTATTGGAGTGCCTATGGTTTCAAAAATGGTAGTCTGTATTTTAGAGTGGGTGTATCAAAGGTTATATTAGGGTGTGAGGAGGTGCATCAAATTATCACATGGATAATGTCATGAGTGATGTCATTTGAGATGTCATCAGTGATGTCATCACTGATGTCACTGACCGTGTCATGAATGATGTAATATGTGACGTCATCAGCAGTGCATTGTGGAGGTGCGAATTATAGTTAGCTCAACTAACTATAATGGCTGGATTTCTTTGGTTTTGTATGAAATGTCAGCCTAACTATAACGTCCCTAAAACCTGTGGTTTTTTTCAGTGAATTTCTAAGGTTTTTCTATGCTAATTTCTAACTATAACGTCCCTGAAACCTATGTTTTTTCAGAGAATTTCTAAGGTTTTTTCAATTACAATTTCTAACTATAAAATCCCTGAAACCTGTGTTTTTTTCAGTGAATTTCTAAGGTGTTTTAAATGCTAATTTCTAACCATGCCTACAGAGGTAGGACATGAGCAAAAAGAGGCAACAGAAGTCCAGAAAAATGAAGAAAGGTATAGAAAGAAGCAAGAGATATGCAGAAAGAACCAATAGGGGTACAGAAAGAGGCCTTGTGGCACAGCCATCCTGTGCCCTGGGCACCCCCCAACATTTTGCTGACTAGTACTGGTGGTAACTGACTCTGACTGACCCGGGGCTCTGCCTAACCAGTGCTATGCTGAAAGACACCTAGAACACAGTGAAAACACCTACATAAACTAGGGTACACTATGGGTTGGGGTACCCCTGTGATTGTGATGACCTCCCCTGTAAGGCCCTAGTACATAATAGGGAAGGGGGATTAAAACTACCTCTAAGTCCCTAGCATATAATAGGGCATGGCAGTTTAGAGGCCAGCAGCCCTTTTCTGCACTTGCATGTGTGCACTGCTGAGCCTGAGGTCAGTTTAAAAGTAGCCCTGTGTGTGCAGAAATAGGCAACAAAGGTGCAGCAAGAGGGAAGAGGGTTGCAGGAAGAAGCAAGAGCAGTGTAAAAAGAACCAACAGAGGTGCAGGAAGAGGCAGGACGGGTGCAGAAAGAGGCTTGAGAAGTACAGAAAGAAGCAAAATAGGTGCAGAAATAGGCAAGAGAAGTGCAGAAAGAAGCAGCAGAGGTGCAGTAAGAGACAAGAGAAGTGCATAAAGAGGCAAGAGATGTGCAGAAAAGGCAAGTGAGGTGCATAAAGAGGCAAGAGAAGTGCAGAAAGAGGCAAGAGACGTGCAGAAAGAGGCAAGAGGGTTGCAAAAACAGGCAAGAGATGTGCAGAAAGAGGGAACAGGGGTGCAGAAAGAAGCAAGACAGGTACAGAAAGAGGAAAGACGTGTGCAGAAAGAGGGAAACTCCTCAATGAACATGTTTCCCTTTCAGCCTCTGCCGAGCGGACACTCCATCATCTGACATGGCAAGGGAGCTCGTCTGGAGGGAAGCGGAGCCACTGCTTTAAAACCTGTCCTCAGGGAATAGTAAGAAAAACCACAGAGATGAATCGGTGAACAGGATTTTATTTTTTGGTCACAGAAAAAGAGCCACTTAGCTGGACCAGATGGAGAGACACTCTCTGGAAGCGATTTGTCCCCTGAGTTATGGATAGTGGCGCACTCACTTCAGCTGAGGTCCGAGTCCCACGGGAGATAGGTGTCCGGCGGCCCCCTGCATGCCCCCCATCAGTGCGCATCCTTCCAGTATGTTTCTTCTTGTGAGGCGTTCCCTGCTGCAGCGAGCTCCAAAACAATGTGGAATGGGTACTGAGAAAGGGTGCCGCCGCCTTGTCCCAGCTGCCCTGCCTGGCTCTGCTGCTTTGGGTGTCATGCCTGTCGGTCACCTGCCATGACCTGGGCAGGGGCTTTCTGCTGCCGGGGGTCACCAATGCCTTGGTGCCCGTGGTAGGCAGACACGCCAGGAGCTACCCACACCTCGAGAGAGATGTGCGCCTGAGGAGCCTGCTGTGCGTCACCAACTACTTCCTGAATATCGACATGGACAGCAAGGTCAGAGGCACCACCAAGGAGGACTGACCATACAGTAGGTGCCCCTCGCCCCTCTAAGACATGTAACGGGAGGGTTTACCCCCAAAGGGGCTTTCCAAAGGGGGATTTGGAAATCTGGTGGCCACTGGCACTGGCCTGCGCCCTGCTGCTCCAGGGTGATGCTGAAAGCACGCTTTGTGAAGGGAAGCACACATGTACCTCAGTGTCATTGCATTTGAACTCACAGTTGTCCCCACACAGTGTGTATTTACCTTAACCCACAGCAGACACAGCCTAATTTGTTTTGTAAATAACATGAGTAGGACGGAGCCCGCCAAGGTGAGAATTAAATGTTCTTGTACGCGATAATTTATAATTGACACAGGTGTGGTCATCCGCTAACCCTTCTGGATGTTGTGACAGGTGATATTTCTGGCATTGGATTGGCAATTGCATGTTTAAATGACCCTTGATGTAAATGCTTCAAAAGAAACAAACATACACATTTTAGTTCATTGTTTTAAGTTTTCTCAAAGATAACTTGTAGTGTTAGTCTCAAAGCAGCAGCATGGAGAAAGTTCTGCAAATTTTAGTTACAATGGGCACACACCATAGGTGATGTAAGCCTTGAGCACACGCGTTTGTACATGGAGACAGGTCTGACTTCATAAATTGTGTGTTTTCAGGTTCATATTGGCCGCCCTGGGGACCTGGAACCCTGTAAAATGCTGTCCATGGTTGTAATAGCCACTTTGTGACTGCAGCGCCGGCTGACTCACCTACACACACACGGGCACACAAAAACACCCACTGTCTTAGAGACATTCTCACACACACTCGCATGCTGCACACCTATCTAACACTTACATTGGCCTCTGGAAGTTTCACACACTTATACCGCGGCACACCAAACTCCTCTCGAACTCATACTGGTCACGGTGACCACAGCACTTGCTGAAAGTCAGTCACATGTACATGCAGTCATTCTCCAAACCGCTCTCAGCCTTACACTTGCTACGGTGACCACAGAAGTGGGTGAGAGGCACTCACACATTCACTCTGGCACATTTTAAGCTCACCCAGGCTGACACTGGCAGCAACAGCTCTCACATGCACACAGCCCCATTATATGCCACTTCCTGTCATGAATACATGGCAGCCACCAACTGGCACACACATGCCACCTGAAGACTTATATGGGACACTGCATAAGCATCAGTCACTCACATATGCACACTGCCAAACTAGAAATCTAGCTAGACGTGCACTCACTCACTACATGGCAAGAATGTAAGTCACACGCTGGCACGCCAAGACTACTGTTAGACTTTCCCTCACTGGGCACAGTATAAAATAAACATGATTATCACTGCTACACTGCAAATCACTCATATGCCTACAGTGGTCAAGGTTAACACAGTGTACCGCAGGGGTCGCTCTGCCACACTATAAATCACTTCACCATTTACAGACACCGCTACAACTGGTGAGTTAGGTGGTGACATACTTCAACCCACATTCACAAAAATGCTGGCACATGGTAACATTGATAGTCACGCATCAAAACACACATTCAGAACTCCTAGGTGTTAATGATCACCACCAACTCGTAACAAAACTGCAGTCGTACAGTGCTGTGTAAGAGGCACCACACGCACACAGTCACTAGAACCACATCGAAAAAGATCTAGTCTCCACGGTGTCCACAGTTCACAATGAGAGTCACACACAATGACAGACCATGAGCCCGTCCTAAGTAGACACAGTCCAAAGCAACTACAGGGCGGGGGAATAGCATTCTGGAAGACCACAACCCCATCCTTGGCTTCTCCTGCAGCACTCTCCACATCACAGAGGAAGTCACACAGTGGCACACCAAAAGTGTGATATATCCCGAAACTAGATTTGGCGGCCACAGTTGATAATGCACTTGAAACATAGGCTAGCGCTTACCAAACACAATCAACAGCTTGCCAATGGGTTCAGTGACCATATCACAGTGCACTCCTGACACCAGATCAAACAACCAAAATTCTAATGGATCTCACTGTACCAAGGGGCCACATCACTTTATACACAGGGGAAAATCAGTGGCACTTAGCAAACCTGCTCAGTTTTCTGTCACTTGGGTCAGTGATCACTTCACTAAATTTGACACCCGTCAAACCCATTCAATGTTTACTCAATCTATCAATCAGTATTGTTAAGCAAGGCCACTCACCTGCTAGGTTCTCAAAGAGCTGTTGGGGGGCAGCATGTCTACTGTTCACCGAAGGTCAGTCACATGCTTCCTGAACTGGGTTAGCGATGGGGATAGCTTGAGGTGGAGAGGCATGGTCTTCCAGGTTCCAGTGTTCACTCACTTGGCTCAGTGACCAAATCACAAAACACACTGAGGGCACACATTAGCATAGACCTCTTTCTACATCAGGCCCTCAGTGTTCTATCACTACTCTCAGTGACCACTTCAGACACTGGATCTTAAGGACAAGGCAGGACTGGCCATTCTGCCACTCTTACATGTCCTAGGCAGACTACAGACTAGTGGGCATCTTTCACAGCTGGTTGGGCTGCCTTCACCCAAACATGGGAGACGCCACATTCCCATTCTAGTCGTGGCCTTCTGCTGTGAGAGGATATATGATGTTGCATCACGGTCTTCACACTGCGATACTTTTACAACGCAGGCATTACAACGCAAGTCGTTACAATGACTTGCGCTGGAGGGCGCTGGACTTAGGAATAGTATGATTTACTATTCCAACTCCAGCCTACGTAACAGTAGGGAAGGTGTTGGAATAGTAAATCATACTGTTCCTTAGTGTATAGCGCCATCCAGCGCAAGTCTTTGTAACGACTTACATTGTAATGCCTGCATTGTAAACGTATTGCAGTGTGAAGACCACGATGTAACGGATGTCTCCCGCTGTGAGGGGCTGATTTTGATTTTCAGTCTGTCCGTTCTGGTACACGCAATGGTGCACATTAAACACATTCCAAGATCTGGGAATGCCCTCTGTAATTTCCCAAACTTACTCCATTCATACACAGAGATTCGTGGAATGGTTCAGCACTGTGCACAGTAATGGGTTTGCCAAAGCGTCCCATGTGAGGAGGACACCTTGTCTGTTTTTTTAACACATTATTGCTATCAGATTCCAGCCTATCAAAGAACCCTAGTCTCCAATCAGAGAGGAAGGCCAGGCATGGATCTGCAATGATGTTCTAGAGTAGAACAATATGGCAAACCTTATAATAGACTCTATGTTTTCAGACACATTCTTGTCTTGGGCACACTCAGACTGCTCTAGTCCCATTTTGTGTCCAGTCACTAGCTCAGGCGAGCACAGCCCAGAACGCGGTAGGGACACTGTGTCGGAGTAGGCGTGATCCTTTTTTGTCAGTGCGGATCCCAACCGTTTAGCTAGCCAAGGTAATTGGCAGTGGCTGACTAACAGAAGTCTATTTGGCCGTTATTACTCAGTATTTCGCATTACATTATTTTAAGTTTGAGAGCAAACTATTTAATAATCTAGACAGTTTAATAGTATAATATGATTTAGTTATATGATAATGAGGTTGCCAGATGAACTATTTCATTCCATGATGTGGGAATACATTGATATTGAAAATATATGTCAGTAGGAATTTACACATGGTGACTCAAAATGAATGTCAATTTGCTGTTAGTGTCCATGCAGGCCCACTCATGTCCCCATCAACATTAAGGCCTCCCAGGTTACCTGTAAATCTAAAGTTACTAAATGGCATGCGGGATACAGTGCTCCAGTCATGTTTTTATTTATTTTTTAAATTCCTGTTGCATTCTGGGACTTGTATCTTTGGTTCACATAAACTAACCATTTTGTATGAACCCACCTGAAAATAGTGAATTGAAAAAGAAAAGAAGTTACTGGAATTTGACGTCCTTGTGACATAGATTCATCTGGTGAATGGGATGAGGTGTGGTCATCTGGGTGGATGGGACAAGGTGTGTGGTGGCTGACAGACAGCTCACAGGCCATTGGTGAGGGGGGTTCATCTGGCTTCCGCCACCTGAGCTGCACGGGCACCTGACCCGTTTGTCCTTCGCAACACTACCCATCCTTCTCTTTTAATCGGATCCTCGTGTCTGCCTGTTCGACAGAATGGGTGCCGCCTTGTGTTTGTTCACAGTGCATCTGGAAGCTCCCACGCCACTGGGCTGTGCCCACCACACAACCCCAAGTACTGCAGACATCTGGGACGCATCACACAGGCCTCATTCATAGTCTCTGTTGAGTTATCCGGTGCCTCAGTCAGATGGCGCACTGGCTGCGCACTCCCAGGTAGCAAAAGGGAAAACCTTCTGTCATCGCAATGTATCTAGATGTGGTCCCCTGACCTTGTATTGCCACCTGACGCTCTTTAGTCACCAATACTTATTTACAGCTGCGCGATTGTCTTGTGTTGCATGAATTCGCACCGGCAGTGTGCTTTCAAGTAACCTAGAGGGGCTGTGTCACACAGGTCCTTTCTGTCCTCTCTCCATACACTTCAGTGACCAGTGTTTATAGTATTTAAACATGCCAGGCAAGGAGTGCAGTGTCTCGCACAAGTGTCTCAAGTGATTTTTTTACCTCCCAAAAGCAACTTTGCAGCAACAATATGAACTGAAACCAATTATAAATGGCCAAAGCAAATTTTACAAAGGGATCTCTGAATTCAAAGGCGTGCCTTGAACCTAGTGTACGTTTGCACTGATGTGAGCAATGACCGAGGGTGTTCTCTAATAAGGTGCACAACGTTACATAAGCCCTTTAAAACAAGCAGTGCAGCTGTAGCGCTGACGCTAAACCTACAATATATTTTATTATTGGAAAAATAAACACCAATCCTTTTTGGAGTGTATGACATAGTGTCTTTTCCTTACTTAAGTTTCGTCTTCCTCACCGCAGAAGAACCGATAGACTCACTGTGCCTCATTTCGGCCGGTGAATCATTTCTGATAGTGTTACTGTTTTAAGGTCCTTGTGATTCCCATCAGCGCCTGGCTCAGTCTGAATATTCCCTCCCTCCACCCTCCCCACTCCCGAGTGCCGCCGAGCATGGTTTGAATATCAGAGCTCCCAATAAAGGCACTTAGTGGTGTAGCGGCGCACTGCCCAGTGTTAGTTGGATCTGTACATGGCTGCTGAGTAGCGTCATTAGCTGCGAGATAGGTAAGTGGGAAATGCACATATTGTAGAACAACTGTCCATAACCTGAAGGTCTCATATTGGAACCCCAATGGGACCACCCAGCATCTCATCCTCTCATGGTCAATAAAATAAATATTATTAAATTGCGTAATAGTGACAGCTGTTATCAAACCATGCTCTGGGGAGGTGGTGGTACCTGGGGCTGCGGGGGCCACCGTGACACCTGCTAATTTGTTGCACATTGCCCCGGGACCTGGCCCACCTGGGGCTTACAGAAAACAAAGCGCAGAAGCCCGTGGTCCATTCCTTTTTAATTTTCTCGGCGAATTCTTAAACCCAGCGCAAATTTAGCCGATTATTTTGTGGGACCCCCTGGCCCAGCCTAGGGGGTCAGGGTGTTTCTACCCTGCCCTATTTTATTCTTTTTCAATCTTTTTTTTTACTGTCTTGTGACTCGGTTTTAACGAGTCACAAGATGGCTGCCAACACTTCCTAGTTTGGATTGTTGGCAGCCAATCAGAATGAAGCTCATGCTCGGGAGGTTCACAAATTCTACTCGGTGCTCATGTATCGATATTTTTATTATTAACATTTCTCAGGAACTACTGAACAGATTTGCACCATTTAAAAACAAAGCACGCTTTCTGGACCAAGACCTACCTTTTTGCCAGATTTGCTGTAATTCCGTTCAGCAGTTCGGGCTGTAGCTTTGTCTAAAGTTTCTATGGAAATTAACATGGGGAAAACGCGTTTTGGGACCCCCATTTTTGTTGGTCACCACTTGATAAATCGCCCACAAACTTTCATGACAGGAGCTGATCTGAGCTGGTCATTAGTTTTTTGCGAAGATTCGTCAAACAGCGGCAAAGATATTGGCACAAGAAAAAGCACTTTTTGAATAGAAACAAGGCACTAACAATAACTACCTATATATTATCTACTGGCGGTCGCCAGTAGATAGTTATAGTTAGGACCTATTTTCCATAGGAAATCCGCAACATTCTATACCCAATAAGTCTGGCGCCGGTTGATGAATCCTCGCGAAATTTCCCAAACTTTTCCCCAGTTCCACTCCGCTCCTACCCGAAAGTTTCGCGGTGATCCGTCAAGCGGGGGCCGAGAAAAAAGGGGGGTCCCAAAACGCGTTTTCCCCATGGTATTTCCCATAGGATCTGTTGTCGCAGCTACAGCCCGAACCGCGGAACGGAATGACACCAAATTTGGCAAAGAGGTAGTCCTCAGTTCAGACTCGTGCCTTTTGCATGAATGGTGTGAATCTGTTCAGTGGTTCCTGAGAAAATTAGGGTAAAAAAGTTAGTGATATCTATTGCCGGGGAGGATCCGCGGACCCTACCCGCACCGTAAGCGCACCCTCCCCGAACCGAGCGCGCACCCTCCCGATCGCACGCTGAATGCTAATTGCAGGAAAATTTTGTGAAAAAAGACAAGAAATTATTGGTTGTATGACAACTTTCTACACTGAAAGGTAGGGTGTATATTTCTGTTTTTTGAAGGCATGATTCTTATTGGTTGACAAAAACTGATTGTAAGGAACATTATATATGATAAGCTGATATGTTGAAAAGTCAAGCACACTTGCTGTCTTGTTTAGCAACATTGTGTGCTGAACTTGTGACTTGTGTGCTCAGTGCAGTGTTCCATAACCTGTTTCTATGGTAACAGGCAGAAGGCAGATTGGGGGAAGGGTTGAAATGTATTTAATTTGAAAAGGGTTGAAATGTTTAACCAAAAGAAATGTGTGTTTGCTTTTGAATTTATGTGTGAAGGATTGTGATTTGATGTTTACATGTATATGTGTGGAAAATGAAAGGGAAACTTTTCCATTCTTTGTTTTTGCTGAGAGGTGCACAGTGCAGAGATTCTGTAAAAGAAAATCTGGTGTGTGACTGATATACTTCTTAATCTACAAAACAACTTGAAAGGTGAGTTATTTAATTGTGAGGGGATGTATGTATACTATTTTGATTTTAATCAGACTAATGTATTTCTCCTGCTAAAGTGTAGGGAGTACTTTTTTTCCTCTACAATCTAATTGACAGTGTGTGTGCATGTAGAAACCATTCTGTGATAAGCATTTGTGTTTTTCATGTGTTTGCTGACAGATAACTGTGCTGTTTTTATATTTTGGTAGAATTAGAAACCAGTCATTGTTTATGAATTTGTGAAATGAGTTATGTTTCTATAGTAAAATGTAGTACTCCTTCTAGATGAAGAAATGTGTTTTGGTATAGTGCAAGGGATAGTGTTGTTTGTCTAGAATCACACAGTGAGGATGTGTGCATTTGGGAACCCCTGTGAGAGAAGCATTTTGGTAACATTGTGTATTTGCTGACAGATAACTGTTTTAAAACCTGTCATGTTGTCAAGTTTTAGTAGCATTAGAAGCCAATCTTTGCTTATGCATTGATAAAATGAGTCATGCTTTGACACTAATGTGCTGTACTTTAATATGTAGATTGTGTGTAATCTCCTTACCCCTTGCACAGTAGTGAATGAGTTTTTGTAAGCTGCTAGGGATAGTGTTGCTTGTCTAGAATCACAGTGTGAGTCTGTGTGCATGTGGGAACCACTGTGAGAGAAGTATTTGGTAACATCGTGTATTTGCTGACAGATAACTGTTTTAAAACCTGTCTTGTTGTCAAGTTTTAGTAGCATTGGAAGGCAGTTTTTGCTTATGCCTTGATTAAATGAGTCAGGCTTTGACACAAAAGTGCAGTCCTGAAATATGTAGATTGTGTGCAGTTCCCTTACCACTTCCACTGTAGTGAATGAGTTTTGGTAAACTCCTAGGGATAGTGGTGCTTGTCTAGAATCACACTGTGAGTCTGTGTGAATTTGGGAACCACTGTGAGAGAAGCATTTGGTAACATTGTGTATTTGGTGACAGATAACTGTTTTAAAACCTGTCATGTTGTCAAGTTTTAGTAGCATTAGAAGCCAGTCTTTGCTTATGCATTGATAAAATGATTCATGCTTTGACACTAATGTGCTGTACTTTAATATGTAGATTGTGTGTAGTCTCCTTACCCCTTGCACAGTAGTGAATGAGTTTTGGTAAGCTGCTAGGGATAGTGTTGCTTGTCTAGAATCACACTGTGTGTCTGTGTGCATTTGGGAACCACTGTGAGAGAGGCATTTGGTAACATTGTGTATTTGCTGACAGATAATTGTTTTAAAACCTGTCTTGTTGTCAAGTTTTAGTAGCATTAGATGCCAGTTTTTGCTTATGCTTTGATTAAATGAGTCAGGCTTTGACACAAGAGTGCAGTCCTGAAATATGTAGATTGTGTGCAGTTCCCTTATCACTTCCACAGTAGTGAATGATTTTTGGTAAACTCCTAGGTATAGTAGTTGTTGTCTAGAATCACACTGTGAGTCTGTGTGCATTTGGGAACCACTGTGAGAGAAGCATTTGACAACATTGTGTATTTTCTGGCAGATAACTCTTTTAAAACCTGTCATGTTGTCAAGTTATAGTAGCATTAGAAGCCAGTCTTTGCTTATGCGTTGATTAAATGAGTCATGCTTTGACACTAATGTGCTGTACTTAAATATGTAGATTGTGTGCAGTACCCTTACCTCTTCTAGACTATTGAATGAGTTTTGGTAAACTTCTAGGATAGTGTTGCTTGTCTAAAATCACACTGTGAGTCTGTGTACATTTGGGTAAGGATTGTGATAGAAGCATTTGGTAACATCGTGTATTTGCTGACAGATAACTGTTTTAAAACCGGTCATGTTGTCAAGTTTTAGTAGCTTTAGAAGCTATTCTTTGCTTATGCATTGCCATTGATAAAATGAGTCAGGGTTTGACACTAAAATGCAGTACCATGTACTACTCTCTTTATTGTGCCAGAACTGAAAATTTAAAAGTTTTACCCAGGCACTGTCCTAGCAGTAGTCTGATGAGTTAGTCAGTTTCCAAGTACTCATGTTGTGATTCATACAAATGTCTATGCAGTATGCATGCAATTTTCTAACATACTATACACTTGTCTTTCACATCTTCAATTCCCTAGTCAGTATCCATATAGTCCAGCAAACATCCCGTCACTCCCTTTGCACTCCTCTAGTGACCCATTCAGTACCAAGTACTAATCTATTCACTGTGTCAAAAGCCAACCACTTATAAATTCACCCAGGCACTCTCTTTGCTGTACTCTAATCATTCTGTCAGTTCCCAAGTACTCATGCAGTGAGCCAGGCCTTAGCACATAGACTGCTTCAAATGCCTATTCACTATGCATGCAGGCCTCTAACCACCTATACAGTTATCTTTCACACCTTCAATTCCCCATTCAGTATTCATACACTTCTAGCAAACACCCTGTTACTCTCCCAGTGTGTCTCCTTATAGTACTGTAATCATTCAGTCAGTTAGCATGTAGTCTTTTAGTGAGGTAGGCTTTAGGGCATGAACTGCTTCAAAGTAGTATGCACTATGTATGTAGTGTTTTAACCATCGTCACACTTGGTTCAGGGCTATAGTTTCTTAGTCAGTTTTTATATAAAATGTGTTTGTACAGTAATGGAATAGTATAAATTTGAAAGTTATTAATATACATTTATTTGTGATTCTTTTTTACAGATACAGAACAGGAGTGTTTCTCATCCGTTTGCACTCTTCTCGTGCAAGATTGTTTGGATGAAGGGTCCTTAGGTGTTTCATCATACTTGCCGTGCCGTATGAGTATTTCTTGTTAGGATCTCCTCGCAACAGAACTCTTTTGCAAATCTTGCACGTTTACAAGGTGGCATTGATCTTTGTTTGCTCCTCGGGAAAAGTAAACAATTTCCACAGCACTGAAGAAAAACGTTGTGGGCGTGGTGCCGCCTCCAAAAATTCATCCTTAGATTCGGTGAATATTTTAAAGCGACAACATTTACAGTTTTTGTAAGTTAAACTTATAAAATTTTGTTAGTTGTAAGCATTTTATATAACTGTGATTTGTATTTTGTGGTATTTTGCTGAAAATAGCATGTTGGGTTTTTTCTGATTTTTATTTTTTTGCCCGCTGTTAAGTGATGAGTACGATTAAAATCACTATTTTTAGTGAAATTCAATATATTCTGAGAACAGCAAAAAATGCAAACAAATTACTTTGTGGAAATTATGCTGTGTTGTAAAAAATGTATTGATACATGTTATATATTTTTTCCTTTTCTTTCACAGATCCAAATTTAAAAATAAGCAATTTATATGAATTTAGATTGCAATGAAAATCTGAAAAAAATGTATACCATTTTTTATTGCTATTTATGTGAAGGTAAGTCTAATTAAGTCTCAATATGCAGAATGAGGAGGTCTGCAAGAAGCTACAAAGTTGAAACACGTTTCTAAAAACACTCTGTTTATACCTATGTAGTTTTGAAGTCTGGCCATAAAAAGATATCATGTGACCTGCAAAAAAAGAGATTTGAGGGGTTCATAATATTTCCCATTGTAGCTATTGAAGGACCGCAATCATTTCAATGATTCTTCTTTGAACATCTTTGCAGACAAAACTCTGTGCTTACCTTCTATCATTCGCAAGGAATTTTAAAACTGGAAATATGTCACTTTTTGTAACATAGTTATTGCATAAGACACTCTTTCATATTTACAAAGAGAGGAAAAGGCACTCTGTGCACTTTTTATACTCCATGTAAATACAACCTCATTATGCACACCAGTTTGCGTTGAAAGGGTGTTCTATAAGTGTTGTTGTGCATGATTGCACTGAATACTCATAGAACAAGACACATGTCTAGATTTATCATAAATCATAGATCTCGATATGTGTGTGAATGCTGCACCATTCTTAAATTGGTGTAGGAAAGCACAACAAGGAGAATTGTTTTCATTTCTCCAGATTTTTATATCTTCAATGCATGCTACAATGCTCAGCATACATTGAAGGAGAAAAATGCCTTTACTGATTGTTTTTGTGCAGGAAGGTGTGTCTTCCTGCACAAAAACAAACAGCACATGACACAGATATCCTTGCACTATGGTGCAAGGGTGCCTGTGTCACCATATGGCTGCAGTTTAAGCAGCTGTGCAGAGAGAAGCATAGATTTGCAACATATTTTTGTACATATGTTGCATCCCTGTGCTTCGGAAGTACTACAGCACACTGCAATTAAAGAGGTTACTGTGTGATGCTGCACAACTTCCTCATAGTTCTGCACTTATACATTCACCATACGCTACTAATGCATTCATTCAGTCAATTACGTACTACACATACATTCATCTAAACTTTCACACACTAACTTCTTACAAGAACTTTCTTTTTTCTTCTTCTTTTATATTTTTGGGGGGGTTTTCTGAACAATTTTTTAATTTTTTGTTTTTTCTGCAAAAAAAAAAACCAAAAAACAAAACAGGAGGAACCAAACAATGAACTTCAGGGAACAATAAAAAAAACAAAAAAAAAACCTAGCAAATGTTACTTTCTTGCCGGCGGCAGATCAGCTCGATCGACTGCTCACCGTAGCACAAAGTCACATTGCACTTAGTGCAGAGCACTTTTAAATATTGAAATTGAGGATTGATGTCCAAATTTTGGGCTGATGGATGCACTCTTGAAGTGCTCGGCTGCGATGAGGTGGAAGGCGCAGGAGTGTTTCTCATCCGTTTGCACTCTTCTCGTGCAAGATTGTTTGTATGAAGGGTCCTTAGGTGCTTCATCACACTAGCCGTGCTGCACAAGGATTTCTTGTTAGGATCCCCTCGCGACAGCACTCTTTTGCAAATCTTGCATGTGACCACGGTGGCATTGGTCTTATACTGCCCCTCGGGAAACGTAAAAAATTTCCACACTACTGAAGAAAAACGTTCTTTACGTGGTGCCTCCTCCAAAAATTCATCCTCAGATGTATGAGGAGATGCAGGTGATGCCTGCTGCCCTGAAGCCATTTTTCGTTGAAAAAAGTTAGAGCTAAGTGTAAACTTAGTCCAAAAAAATCTTCTTCTCTTGAAAGAGATGCTCCTCCAAAGAAGGTCAAAGAAGAATGATTGAATTGGGTGGGGTCTTTTAATAGTTAGAAGAGGAAGTGTAATGAACCAATCAAATCTTTTTTTTTGCAGGTCACATGGGATCCGCGCACCCTGCTCATACGCAGCATGCACTCAGCGCGCATCTGGATTAGATTAGATGTAAAAATATATTAGTTTTAAGACTATTTTAGAGCTTGTCTTTAATTAATATTCACATGAAATACATATAAATATGTTTTTTTAAATGTTAAATATTTCGCGGGATCCGCGCACCTACCACGTCATAGACGCAGATGACGCATCGCGGAAGCGCGTAAACGTCACGTTACGTACATCGAACATGTACCCAACGCATACCATGCATGGATGCTAATGCGTAGGGATCGAGAACGGTGCGCATAGGGTGCGCGAATCCAAAAACGTTGCAAAAAATATATATCAAATAAAGTTTTGAACATATAGTTAAAAAAATCTTTTTAAAAATATAAAAAATATGTTTGAAAAACCCAATAAAAACAAATATGATTTTTCAATTTTTAAAATAATTAATTAAAAAAATAAATGTAAAAAATGGTGATAAAAAAGAATTTTAAAAAAAACATAATTAATGAAAATGACACTCTGAATTTGAAAAATATAGAAATCCTATCAA
This sequence comes from Triturus cristatus, assembly GCF_964204655.1. Taxonomy (NCBI): domain Eukaryota; kingdom Metazoa; phylum Chordata; class Amphibia; order Caudata; family Salamandridae; genus Triturus; species Triturus cristatus. Next base: position 566,167,226 of record NC_140582.1, on the reverse strand, counting down.
AATCATTAAACATGATATCTTTAGAGATAAGTTATAGATAGGAATTAGCATTTAAAAAACATTTGAAATTCACTGAAAAAACCAAAGGTTTCAGGGGCGTTATAGTTAGCTGGACATTTCCCTCGTACAAAACCCTAGAAAATCCCCTGTTATAGTTAGTTCAGCTAACTATAACTCGCGCCCCCGCAATGCACTGCTGATGACGTCACATATTACATCACTCATGACATGGTCAGTGACATCACTGATGACATCACTGATGACATCTCAAATGACATCACTGATGACATCACTGATGACGTCATCCATGTGATAAATTAGTGCATCTTCTCACACCCTAATATAACCTTTGATACACCGACTCAAAATTTCAGATGGCCATTTTGAAAACCATACATACTCCAATACCAATAACTACATACCCACTCATTAACTCTTAGGTCTACATACACCTCTACTCACTCACCTGTACAGTCACTCATACTTACAGTCACTCTGTACAAGACTATCATATGCATTTATACACCTATATAGAGATTCACACACCACCAATCATCCATTGAGGTAGTGACACACCTAGTCAGTCGTGCAAATAATTAAACACAGTCCAATTTACTCACCTATACAGTTAAACACACTCAAGTTCACTTACACATAAAAATAGTAACAAATTGTGACGCTCTTATACAATTACTAATACAAGCACACACTCATCCATACAGCCACTTCCGCAATCACACACTCTCACATATAGATAGTTATATACTCTTACACACATATACACTGCGTTTCACATATGTAGTTACTGATACATGTACAACTGAGATATACATTCAATCACTAACACACCCATACATACACTCACCCAACCATACAGTCCATCACAGTTGCACTCTTAAAACCATGCACCCATAGAATCACCCACTCACACATCTATGCACAGAGTCACACACACCCTACCCACACAAACACTCAGGCACCCATACAGATACTCAGACAACCAATCAATAACCCATATAGACACTCATATAGCTATTCACAAAACCATGCAGCCACTTATACACCAACACACAGACACATACAGACATTCACACAGTTTAGTCACTAGTCTGCAGTAAGATACATTTAATGACTCTGTGGTAAATAATTTAATTACCAGGACTTAATTTGATGCGGAAAATCTATAACAATAGCTCAGTAAAATAAGAGGCAGAATCCGTGGTATTAGAGGTTCGGAACGGGCTTTATTCCAGAATCAATTTAAATCGATGAGCTCCATATTCCATCACCACGAAGGTTCAGGAAGTGAAGACCGTACTTTATTGATAAGTAATCATTTTTATACAATAGGCATTACAGTGAAGCAAATGCAGGAGGCGTAACAATTGATAGTAAAGATAAAACATACATGCGTAGCAAAAGTGGGTGTAACTGGGTGTAACTAGAGAACGTCATCAAGTATGATGTCATAATAGGGTGGTACCATGAAAGAATTTCGCAATGTCAGCAGAAATACTTGGCAGAAGTGCGCGCGCAGCAGCATGACGTGTGATTGACGTGCAACTAGGGGGTGAAGGGGACTTGACTTTTAGCTCTACATGTGGCGACAGAAGTCTGGAGGGTCAAGTCAACCTAATCCCAAATCATATCTAACATCCTATGTTTAAAGAACTATGTTATCCAAAAGAGAGGTCTCTTAGAGTAGAATCTTATTCTATACTGACTATACTGACTGTGAGTGCGTGTACAAGCGTCTAAGTGTCTACACTAGATGCGGGGGCAGAAATCTTCCATAGAACAGGGCTATGAATTACTTGCATAAGCCCTTTGCTCGGTAGCTGGAAGAATGTTTACTTAAACTACTAGACAGGAATGCATTGGGTAGGGAGCGGAGCAGATAATTTCGAAGGTGAAATACAGTTTTTGGCAGGCAACAGGCTGATGTCAGGCACCGTTAGCCGCGCAGAGAATGAGGACAAAGTTCATGGATACAGATGCGAGCTCAGACTGAAGCTTTCAGAGGCAGAAGGCAGGAAAAGCTTGATGGCAGAATCAGGGCCTACTTGCCTGGACTGTAAAATGTCATAAGTGAACCATATAAAGCCGGTGGCCTTTCATACTTAGGAATGGAATATCCAGCCCATTCATGGCGGATCTGAAAGAGGACATGTTGGCGGTGGACGCACATGTGTTTGCGTCTTCATAACTGGAACTGGAGGGAACATATATGTACTTGTGATTTATACATGAAACCGTTGGGGTCCAAGATAGGGGACATAACTGACCAGAAAAATCCATATTTCCACATTCCCTCCTTGTCCCCTACTTGCCCGTCAAGAGATATCAATCTTCATTAATCCATCGATCTGTTCATATAGCATCATTTGTTCTTCTTTCTTCTTCCGTGATGAATGAAATCTTGGTGGTGGAATACACGATGTGGCACACAGACCACAGATCGCTGGTCCACATTGTAGACATAGACAGCAACTGAATAATATGAGGAAGCCAATACCTAGGAAGGATAGGACCTTCCATCCAAAGGTAGATAATACACTCCAAAACCAACCGGACCAAGTCCAGGTGCCTGGATTCTGGTGTATCTGGCTTACGATCTTATGAAGGCGAGTTATGGCTTTATATACAGATGGCGAATTTTCTGGTATGAAAATGCAACAACTTGATCCGATGACCCTACAAGCTCCGCCCCTATCGGCCAGGATGACGTCAAGGACAAGACGATTTTGAAGCACAACAATCCGCATAGCAGACTGCTCTTCTGTTTAATTGCCTAAGGCGGAAATAGTTTCGTTCACTACTGCTTCAAGGGTTCTAGTTAATCTACGTATCAGCTTACTATTGGTAACTGTACCTATATAGGGAAAGAGACCTTTATTGAAATCTGTGTATTTTTCCCATGCTGTCTCAGTATAATCGACTATTGGGAGATCTCTCCTTTCTCTATTATGTACTAAATGAGTATTTCTGTGATAATCAGGAGGAGCTAGGAAAACAGGTGGCAAAAGGAATCCGATGTAGCAGGTACCATCCCAATCTAGTGGCAAACGTATGTATGCCGTCTGACCACATATGAAGTAGGAATGGCGGGAAGCTCTAAATGTAGACTTGCCTTGATCACTAAATTCTATTACAGAGGTGCATCTACTATGGCCCATATGTATGGAACCATTCTTTCTTACACATAATTCACCTTTAACTGGAAATACTGACATGGCGGGCAAAATTGGAGTAGCTTCGGATTCGACATTCAAGATCATGAGATTGAGCGTAAAATTACCTAATCCATATACTTCATTTTCTAGATCAGTTCCTGTTCTTTTGGGAAGTCCCTCCTTGTTGGGGTGGCAGACTTTGAGTAAAACTAAGTTCAGATTTCCCCATACCCAGTTATTCTGGTAAACTGCAGAATTCGAATCTAGGGAATTAATTAAACTAAACCATGCTCCACAGGAGCCGTTGTGTGTGAACGGGTATGGAAAGAGAGGTAGAATTCCTTTATAGTTCTGATAGGGAGGGAGTCGGCCACATATGCAACAATTTGTAGCGTTGCTAACCTGATGGGAATGATGTAACATACTAATAAAAGTGTTATTGCGCAGCGCAAATCTATAGGACAATTCATGCGGAGGTAATTCACTAAAAGAATGTTCAGCAGTAACATTATAAACATGTCTAGAAATAGGATAATATGTGTGCAACAATATACTTGCAGTAATTACTAAAAGACTTAAGAAAAACAAAATTAATAACGTCACTGTGCAATGACTACGCAGTGATTTACAGTACGCATGTCGTTTCAACTTTATCCTTCTGTTTCTTTCTCTATACAGGTCTAAGGGGTAGATGTCAGAGACAAGTTCGACCGCTTCACCTTGGAGAGGACTTAAACAATCAAATTGCCTGACTTGTTAGACCTAAGTTTTAGTTTATATAGTTCGTGGTTATTCAGTTCAACCAAAGGAAGTTTTGAGTCAATCGGGGAAGACACGCAAGGTGTGTCGTTTACGTCTGACGGTAGTCCATGAAATTTCTTGATATGACTTGAATGTATCCAGCCTTTTCGTCCTTCGATCTTTACGGCTGTCCTCGTCGTTAGCAGTACGAGCTGAGGTGATTTCCACCTAGGATCCAGCTGAGACTTCCGATCAAAGTTCCTCACTAGAACTAAATCTCTTGGAATTACGTCATGGGGTTTCACCTCGGTGTTGTCGGGAAAGGCTGCAGCTACCTGTGAACGACAAGATTGTAGTGCAGACATCAAGGAAGCCAAGTAATCTGTCAGCATATTACAGTCAATATCAGTTATTTTGCGTGGTATAGGCGTCCCCCACATATTTGGTGGTCTACCGAAGATCACTTCATAAGGGGATAGCCCTGTTCGAGAGTGTGCTACCATTCTCATGTAAAAGAGTGCAACGGGTAAGGCTACTACCCAGTCGACACCTTTCTCTCTACAAATTTTGGACAATCTAATTTTCAGGGTCTGATTATGTCTTTCCACGAGACCTGCTGCCTCGGGGTGTCGGATACAGTGAAATTTCCACTGATAGCCTAACAAAAGTGAAACGTGTTTCATTAGTTCGGATGAGAACGGCTGGCCGTTATCTGAGTAGACAACACGTGGTAAACCGTACCGTGGGAAGAATTCTTGAACTAACTGTTTGGCAGTAGTCGGGGCAGTGTAATCTGAAACCGGGTATGCCTCTGTCCAACGGGAAAGAGCACAGACAACTACGAGAACGTATTTGAATCCTCGACATCGTTCCATCTGGATATAATCCATCTGGAGGACTTCAAAAGGGTGATCAGGAGGCTGAAATCCACCCTGTTCTACGGGAATGCTTTTACCTGGGTTAAACTGACAACAGATCATACAGGTACGGACTTTTTGTTTAGCTGCTGCTCGTAAATGTTTGTTGAACCAAATGTGTTGAATGCTGTCTAGCATAGCTTTTTCTCCTAGATGTGCTGGACTATGTAAGGTGTTAATAACGACTTGGACCATTGAATCAGGAAGGAACCACACAGATTTTTCCTTCGTCATCCATCCTTGATCGGTTTGGATCCCTCCTAATTCAGTCCATTTCTTTATTTCGTCTGGTGTAGCATGTGTCTGTATGTCGATTACGTCAAGAGCGGGATCCTTAACCATCATGCAATGTGTTGGTGTCGGGACTATTGTCTTTGTCATGTCGGATGTTTGAGTTTGAGCAGTCTGTTTAGCTGTTCTGTCAGCTAGATCATTGCCTTGAGAAATGATATCAGTAACTTTCGTATGAGCTTTACATTTCATAATTGATATTGCAGTGGGTAGATGTATTGCATCTAATAAGGCATGAATAAGGGGTCCGTGCTGAATGTGGGCACCGTGAGAAGTTAAATAACCTCTCTCTCGCCACAGCACGCCGAAGTCATGTACAACTCCGAATGCATAACGTGAATCAGTGTATATGTTGACTTTTTTATTTGCGGCTAGAATACAGGCTTGTGTCAGAGCGATGAGCTCTGCTGCTTGAGCGGACAAGGTATTTATGCAATTTGTTTCAATGATTTCAGTGTCTGTTGTGACTGCATAAGCGGCCACTAGCTCTCCTGTACCTGTTCTCATACATGAACCATCTACATACAACGTCAGGTCTGGGTCTGACAATGGGACGTCTGTTAAATCTTGTCTGGGTTTCGTCATGATAGTGATGACTTCAATACAATCATGTGCAAGTGGGTCTGTTCCATTTATAGGTAACAGTGTGGCAGGATTCAATGTACTACAACGTCTGATTTCTATATGTGGCTGAAACAATGTTAATTCGTAACCAGTGAGTCGTGCTATAGTCAAATGTTGTGTTTGTGTGCGGTTCAAGAGAACCTCTACTGCATGTGGTACTTGTACTGTCAATGGATGTCCTAATACTATGGCATCGCTTTGTCTGATTGCTAAGGCTGTTGCTGCCACTGATTTCAGGCACGCAGGCAAAGCCTGAGCTACGGGATCTAATGTACTAGAAAAATAAGCACATGGTTTGTGTGATCCTGCTTGTTCCTGTGTGAGTACTGACAAGGCAGTACCTTCGCGTTCTGTAACGAAGAGTGTAAACTGTTTATTGTAACATGGTGTTGCTAAAACAGGTGCTTGGCATAAGGCTTTCTTTAGGCTTTCAAAAGCTTGTGTATGTTCCTGAGTCCAAGGGAGAACAGTCGATGTGGCTGCCTCCTGTGTTGTCAATTGAATGAGGGGTTTTGCTAGAAATGCATACTGAGGGATCCACTGCCTACAATATGAAGTGAGGCCTATGAAAGCCCGCACCTCCTTTTGTGTCTTGGGTATTGGCATATTAGCAATTAGCTGGATGCGATCTGGTGTAAGCTGCCTTCCCTCCTTGGACAGCGAGTGACCAAGGTAAACAACTCGCTGGACACAGAATTGCAGCTTAGAAGGGGACACCTTGTGCCCCTTTTCGGCCAAAAATTGTAATACCGTCAGTGAGGCTTTCTCACATTCATGTTCGCTTCTAGCGGTGATCAGCAGATCATCGACATATTGAAGCAGGGCAGTGTTGACTGGCATGTGGATACTGTTGAGTTCTCGTTTCAGTGCTTGGCTATAAATGCTGGGGCTTTCTGTAAATCCTTGAGGTGCGCGTGTGAATTTAAAGCTTCGTCCATTTAAACTAAATCCGAACAAGTATTGGCTTTCCGGATCTATTGGGATGCTGAAAAAGGCATTCTTGAGATCAATTACAGTAAAGAATGTTGCTTCGGAATCAATGGCTGTCAGTAATGAAGAAATGTCTGGGACTACGGGGTATTGTGGTACTATGCATTTATTTAATTCGCGCAGATCAATAACCAATCGATATACTGGCGGGGCTGTTGGATCGGTTCGTTTAAGAATCGGAATTATCGGTGAATTACATACATTGGAGTCAGTTTCCACAACCACTCCTTGGGTAATAAGCTCGTCAATGATTTGTAGTAAAGCCACTACAGCATCTGGGGGTAACTTGTATTGTCGCATTCGTGGAAGTACCACTCCTGCCTTTAGTGTGACTCGATATGGTGTAATGTTCATGCAACCAACATCTGTAGGGCCTTGCGCCCATAAATGTGTCGGTAAAGTCTGTAGTCGGTGATCCATGTCTCGGGACACGTAGTGCCCTTTGAAATCACGTAAAAATAATCTTACTCCTTCTGGAGAACAACATATAATAGCTCCTAGAGCTTTCAAAGTTTTTATGCCTAACAAGTTTTCTGGACATGATTTAGTAAGTAATAAATCTGTAGTTCGTGTCAAGGGACCAATCGTAAGTGGAAGAGGCTGTGTTACTTCGTTAATGATAGGTTTTCCTGAAAAGCCAAGGGAAATATTCTGTGTGCCTGAGAGGGGTGCCCCTGGAACTTCACTACGTTTTATTGTTGTTCGACTTGCCCCTGTATCAAGTAAGAATTTTCTATCTTGACCTAATAGTTCACTGTGTACATAAGGTCCTTCTTGATCTACAGGGACCTCAATAAGGGGTAAGCCAACTTCCCTCTCTAGGCTGTTTCATGAGTATCGTTGATAATCAGGATAGTCATACTGTGCGGTCTGATACATCTGTCGGGTCGTTGTTTGTGTGGCAGCAATAGGCTGCGGTGGTGGAGCTGGCATAGACTGTTGCGGAGCTGGCATGGACTGTGCATGCTGCGGAGTTCCTTGTTCATTCTGATCCTGTCTAAGTGGCCTTGGTCTTTCTTTTGTGTTACCTATGGCGATATTATGTTTTAAAACGGGACAATCGTGTACATAATGACCTGGCTGTTTACAATAGTTGCACGTCCCTTTAACAGGACCTGTTGAAACACTGGACTGTGTTATACCCTTCTTATGACCATCAACTGGCACTGTCTGGGAAACTAGCATTTTCATTTTCGTGTCTTTCATGCGTCTATGTTCATGTTCTTGTTCTTCTCTAATTCTATTGTGATGGTACTGTAGCATTTGTAACATTTGTGACGGAGTGTTACCTTGCCAGGTACTCTCGAATTTCAATACTCTATTCTTAACTTGGGGCAAAGAATTTTCAACTAACTTTGTCACAAACAGATGTGGATACGACTCGCTACTTGCTTTTATTCCACTATTTATACCAAAACATTTCTCAAATCGGGAATAGAAATCACTAGTGTCTTCATCTGATTTTTGTTTACAGGCTGAGATTGCACCCCAGTCTTCCTTTTTCGTAGTTAATAAACGTGGCAGTACCTGTACTAGTAGACCTGGTAGTGCTTTGATCTTGTCCCCGAGCCCTGAACCTGGACCTCGAGCTTTTTCTTCGTTTTCTAATGCTGTCCAATCTATCTTCTGGTCTCCCACCTCCCAATGCTTTTCCTTGAGTTTTTCGTAAATGCCCGCAGGCATTAATACCTTCAATATTGTCATAATGTCGGGGTAGGTATATTCTCCCATGAGTAACATATCTTAAATTTCACGATGGAAACCTGCTGGGTCTTTATCATGACTGGGTACCACTTTCTTCATTTCTAATAGTTCTATTTTAGATATGGGTGTGTATACAAACACACGTTTAAACTCATTGTCATCACCCTTTATCGGGTGCACTTCGCGTAAGGGATTCTGTCTATCCATGTAATACGTCGTTCTTTCCTTGATGGGCAGTGAGACATGTTCAGGACATACAAAAAGGATGTACTGCTTTCTGGATTCTAGTATTTCTCTAATTAACTTAGTACCGGAACCTCTCCATTTATTCGTGAGTAATTCAGTCAATATATCAGGTAAGGGGCCAGGATCGGAGTGTTGGCTTTTATATAATATAAGGAGTTGTTGAATCATATAGATACCAGCTAAACGCTGTTCATCTGTGGCGAGGTTCAAAAACGTATGTACTAGTGTATCATCACCATATTTTCCAGGACTATCAACCCAGTGAACGGCTGACCTGGCTAATTCTTGTTCGTCCATGGAATCGAGTATATGATAACCCCTTCGTTCTCGGAGTAATTTGTCAGCGGCTTGGAATGAATGTTCGGGGGACCTTATATTTATTATAGGAGTTTGGAATTTTCTGTTATTATCTGGACGTATCGGACATATCGGATCAGTAAAGCATCTAGTATTATTGCAAGATCTTCCTCTACCTACATAGGCCATTGTTTCTAACTGTCCTGTGGGCAGTTCTAATTCTTCCTCGTCCTCGATTTGTTCTGGTTCGTCTACTGCTAATCTTTCCTCGTGTATTCGTTCTATTTCTTTGCGGATCTTTCGGCTCATAGCTACTATGCATGATCGTTTATCATGTCTCCCCTCTGATATATTCTTACCCCATGTGGTAAGAATCTGCATTTCTTCCGGATTTACCCCTGGTTGATCTTGATTTCTGATCACACAGTTTATGAGGAAACGTAACAGTTCCCCCTGTATTTCCACCTTTTGGTACTCCATGGCTCTGTTAATACTCTCAGGGTCTCGCCCTGACTGAACAAAGTGATATATATTTTCTAAATGTGCAGTCATTCCTGGTAGCTTCCCTAAATATATTGCAGCTCGTCGGATACGTAATGATGCCAGCATCATTTTGTCCCCTTTTCCGGGCACAGGGTCATATCTACAGTCTATTAGAAGTTCCTTGAGTGTGTTGGGAGTTACTAGTTTGGGCGTACGTTGGTGGGCTAATTCTTGAAAGGAAAGTTTATTTGTTCTGGGTGGCGTAGAAAAAATGCTTGATGTACCTCCGGTAGCACCACCTGGGGTGCTGGATGTGAAAGGATTCGTTGAACGTGATATAGCAACCATAGGTGTGGATGCAGATGTAGAAACAGATGTGCTTGCCGGAACTTGTGTCGGAGTTTGCTGTTGCAGAGGTACAGACGAAGGAGGGTCTTGGCGTTGAACCCCCTCGGCAGGCGGTCTATGTGGCGCAGCATTAGCATACTCGGGAGCTGCGTCGTCTAAATAAGAGGAAAGAAAAACATCTTCTGCGGTTCTGGGATGCCCTTTGGGATGTACTTTTATCGGAAACAATGGGGGTGGCAAGTCTTTTGGTATCTCCGGAGTAGCCTTAGGTAGTCCTTCGGCCAGAAGAGGATACATACCATTCACAAGGGCATTTCTTTGTCTGTCTGTTTGTTCTGACTTTACTCGAGTACCTTCTTCCATTAATACACTTTCTCGAACTTTATTTGAATTCTCCTTACTTTTCTCTTCCTGTCTGAGCGCTTTTTCTGTACGTCTGTATGATTCTTTACGCCATAATTCAATGGCATCTTTCTGTGACTGTCCAGCTTTCTTTTTCCATAATTCTTCTTCTACTTTCATAATGCAATCTGCATCCCAGGTCCCAGCTGCGGGCCACCTCTGACTTTCTGGTAATTCCTTGGTGTAGTCTACCCATAGATCAAGAAATAATATGGCGTCTAGGCCATGTTTATGATACATGAAGTACCCTGGAGTGTCCCTAGGAGGAATGGGAACAGCTTCTTCGAGTACCCCTTTTCTGGTTTTGATCTGTCTTAATTTCGAAAAGAGCGGCATATTGGGAACTGATCTGATACCTAATTTTAAACACGTTTAATACCATAAAACACAATAATGAACAGTCATTCACACCACAGTATACAGAACGTATTTAAAACATTTTAACATTTAACATTTAATGAATAAACAATGATGGTCTTTTAGGGAACTAGTCACTAAGCATAATACTCGATACTAACTAGGTAAATCTGAATTATATACTAGACATACTTGATATACTGCTAAACAGTACAGATACACTGCTGAAACAGTGCAGACCGGATTTGTGTACCCAAACCCGTCTTGACCGGCACAACCTATGTGCACGTCAGAACGCCTCCCCGATAATGGTACTCACCGGGTAGCTCGGAACGGAAGGCCTCGGAACTGAACTGAACTTGAACCGGACTGGACTCGACTCGAAACTTCGGAAACTTCGGAAACTGGTGGGCCTCTGTATACCTCGGATCTTGCTCTCTCGGCTAGGCTCTGGTCGGGATACTTCGCACTTCTCACCGCCTCGTCTGGGTGTTGATCGCAGCCTCAGTTACCCCCGCTCGGCAGGAGGGAAATACAGGAAATCCTGTGGGTACGCGTTGTTGTCCGTCCAGCTGTGACAGGAGACCGGGCCTGCAACGCACCGCCGGCGCGTGAGATGAGAAAGTGTCCCTATTCGGGCGCCATTTATGTGGTAAATAATTTAATTACCGGGACTTAATTTGATGCGGAAAATCTATAACAATAGCTCAGTAAAATAAGAGGCAGAATCCGTGGTATTAGAGGTTCGGAACGGGCTTTATTCCAGAATCAATTTAAATCGATGAGCTCCATATTCCATCACCACGAAGGTTCAGGAAGTGAAGACCGTACTTTATTGATAAGTAATCATTTTTATACAATAGGCATTACAGTGAAGCAAATGCAGGAGGCGTAACAATTGATAGTAAAGATAAAACATACATGCGTAGCAAAAGTGGGTGTAACTGGGTGTAACTAGAGAACGTCATCAAGTATGATGTCATAATAGGGTGGTACCATGAAAGAATTTCGCAATGTCAGCAGAAATACTTGGCAGAAGTGCGCGCGCAGCAGCATGACGTGTGATTGACGTGCAACTAGGGGGTGAAGGGGACTTGACTTTTAGCTCTACATGTGGCGACAGAAGTCTGGAGGGTCAAGTCAACCTAATCCCAAATCATATCTAACATCCTATGTTTAAAGAACTATGTTATCCAAAAGAGAGGTCTCTTAGAGTAGAATCTTATTCTATACTGACTATACTGACTGTGAGTGCGTGTACAAGCGTCTAAGTGTCTACACTAGATGCGGGGGCAGAAATCTTCCATAGAACAGGGCTATGAATTACTTGCATAAGCCCTTTGCTCGGTAGCTGGAAGAATGTTTACTTAAACTACTAGACAGGAATGCATTGGGTAGGGAGCGGAGCAGATAATTTCGAAGGTGAAATACAGTTTTTGGCAGGCAACAGGCTGATGTCAGGCACCGTTAGCCGCGCAGAGAATGAGGACAAAGTTCATGGATACAGATGCGAGCTCAGACTGAAGCTTTCAGAGGCAGAAGGCAGGAAAAGCTTGATGGCAGAATCAGGGCCTACTTGCCTGGACTGTAAAATGTCATAAGTGAACCATATAAAGCCGGTGGCCTTTCATACTTAGGAATGGAATATCCAGCCCATTCATGGCGGATCTGAAAGAGGACATGTTGGCGGTGGACGCACATGTGTTTGCGTCTTCATAACTGGAACTGGAGGGAACATATATGTACTTGTGATTTATACATGAAACCGTTGGGGTCCAAGATAGGGGACATAACTGACCAGAAAAATCCATATTTCCACAACTCACTTATAGAGTCAGTTACGCACCTAGAAAATCATCAATTCACACACTTGTACACCCCCTCATTCTTCAACACCTTTCCCTATATATACTAAACATATTAAAACTGTACAGAAACACATACTCACTGGATGATGTCATCAGTGATGTCATCAGTGATGTCATTTGAGATGTCATCAGTGATGTCATCAGTGATGTCACTGCCCATGTCATGAGTGATGTAATATGTGACGTCATCAGCAGTGCATTGCGGGGGCGCGAGTTATAGTTAGCTGAACTAACTATAACAGGGGAATTTCTACGAGGGAAATGTCCAGCTAACTATAACACCCCTGAAACCTAGGTTTTTTTTAGTGAATATATATATATATATATATATATATATATATATATATATATATATATATATATATATATATATATATATATATATATATATATATATATATATATATATATATATATATAAAGATAGATAGATAGATAGATAGATAGATAGATAGATAGATAGATAGATAGATAGATAGATAGATAGATAGATAGATAGATAGATAGATAGAGTTGTTGCTTGAATATGAGTTTACCTTGAAAAACACAAAGACGAGGCATTTGGTAAAACAAAAACTGTTGGTTTCATGAAACACTGCGGCCATGAACACAGCATACAGAAATGGATCTGAGGACTGATCACAGAACAATTGTTTTGGTTGCCTTTATATACATTTGTTGGAGCATCATAAAACAATTTATAGATCCTGTTTAGGGACAGTTATGTGGACCTAGTAATGGAGCCATGAATCACTCACACCTGGTGACAAATGCTTGTGCGTCTCGACCTTGCGTGGATGAAATAAAGACCAGGGTTAACATGTTCAGATGTCCGGCATGAGGAGCGTGTGACCACTGCATGTGCTGTGTATGTTGTATCCTGATTGGCATCTAACTTTATGATGTTTTAGGAATGCGTGCCACTCTGGCCATGTGCGTTTTATTGTGGTCAATTTCCCTAGACTATTGTGGTTTTGCTGTGGAACAAATCAGAGTTTTTCCTGTTTGTGCGTTTGTTCTGTTGGTTACCCTGTGACCTGTCAATCAGTTGCCTCAAGCCTAGGTCACATAACATCCCTGACCATGCATTTCTGACACGAGGTTGATGGAGAGGTCATCTTGGGTGATTTTGCTAACAGTTATTCGATGTTATTTTTATGCATACGTATCATTGCATACATCATCATCCATATTAACATATTCACTAAAAGACAAATGTTACAGAGACATTATAGTTAGGCTCACATTTCACTTGTACATAACTGTAAGTTATAAACGTAAATTACATAAATGTAAATTTATAGTGAGTGAAATGTGAGCCTGACTATCACATCACTGTAAACTTTGTTTTTTTCCAGTGAATTTTTAAAGTTTTTTAATTCTATTTCCTAACTATAACATGCCTGTAACCTTTGTTTTTTGGGTGAATTTCTAAGGTTTTTTAAATTCTATTTCCTAACTGTAAGGTCGCTGTAACCTTAGTTTTTTTCAGTTAATTTCTAAAGTATTTCAAAAAAAAATTCCATAAGTTTAACCTGTAATGTTTCATAGCGGACGTATGAGAATCTATGTGGATCTGTTAGTGGGGTTATGAGTGTGTGTGTGGGTCTCGGAGTGGGAGTGGAAGTGTGTCAGTGGCTATCTAAGGTGGTCTATAAGTGTGTGAGTGAGTCTGTCAGTGACTGTATGAATGTCAGTCAGTCAAATTACTTTAATTTGGCCACCAGGGCCATAAAGGTACAATTACTAACAATAGACAATATACATCACAGAATGGATAATAACAGATACATTGGTTATTACCTAAAAACATATAATGAATATATATATGCACACAATTATAAACAAGCATTTGCAATGCAATAGGTCTCGCAGTTATACGAGTTTGAGCTATTGGCATTATAAATGACAGTGCCTTTTATTTATGTTTTAAATAACCAAACTTAAATAAAAAGCATTGTCATTTGCAATGCCAATAGCTCAAACTCCTATAAATGCGAGACCTATTGCTTTGCAAATGCTTGTACTGTAAAGTTAACCCTATTTAAATAAGACTGTAGCTCAGTGCGGCAATGTAATCCCTTATTCGCTGCCTTGGGTTAGGCTTTGATCAGAACAGCAGTAAGCATTTATGCAGATCAGGCGTGTGTTACTGTCTAACTGTTCAACAGTGCAGAATTCAGTAATGTTTGTGTCCACTTCTCTGCTCGTCCGCATGGACAGTGCTCCCGGGTAAATTCGCTGGAAGGCTGCCTGCCCAGAGGAAGTTGTAAAAGTCACATACTTCACTATTCGTCGCCTCCCTCTGCCCCCTGCGTCACCCTGCCCTCCCAAGATGAAAGGAAGCGGACATTTGTTTAGAGCTTGTAAATTCTGAACCAATTGCCCTGCGTCCCTGAATGTGAAAGGGCCTTGATAAGATCTGCTTGTAGGCCTTTGTCTGGAGTGTGCTGCGTGTTAACACCTCAATGCAGTGCAGTGAGCCTCTTCTACTGCAAGCTGTCGTGGTGGCTCAGATCAAACCCGGGATAGCCAGATCAAAGGGATTTTAAAACAAAACAATAGGTTTCGGCTTTCATTAAGTTAAAGCCATTTGCTTTGCTATACAATACCATTAGCAAAGCAAATGGCTTTAACTTAATCAAAGGTGAGAACTATTGCATTTTCAATGCTTGTTTGTAAGGGAAGCAGAAGACTGAAGGGTTTGAAGATATACAACTGTCATTTACAATGCCTAGAAACCACAACGTGCCGCATGATGTGCTGTATGCAAAGCTATTGTTATGGTGTGCTCCTGCGCAAGTCGAGTCTCGGGACCCAATATTGTGTGCGATAGTGCACTCCAGAGCTGAAAGACACCCCTCACCCCACTGTCACCCAGCCCCGCGTGTTTCCTTTCTCATGGGGCGGGAGCACGCAGTATATAATCTCTACATCCATTCTTTACATGAAAACACTTCAGTCACTTTAGAAACATGTAGCTCCGTGTTTAAAATAAGCCCCAGGCGCTAGATCTGCTAAGGCACTCCCATTAACCCTGCTGTGTAACGCTGCCCTGAAAAGGTGCGGCTTCTACTAAAGCACAGTCCGAGTTGGTGCAGAAATAGTAGCCGCCTGAAAGGGTTAATCTTCCTGCGCAGCTTGAGTTTGAGCCCAGAAGGAGGCAGCTGAACCTTCGGAGTGGGGAGAGGAGGAGGAAGAGCCTGGGAGGGCTGGTGTTAAAAACAACAAAAAAACACACCACACCCCCCCGGGGTATGACAAACGTTACGGAAGATTTATTATATAGCGCGAACTCGAACCAAAGGTATCAGAGCACTTTACACGAGCATCAGTTGCATAACAGAGGGACACATTCATTACTAAGCATAGGGAGATTTCGTGATTTTGCCAGAATCACAGGATTTGTGAGCCTTTTGCCAAACTCGAATCTGGTTTCTCAGATTCAAGGTCGGCCGCCTTGTCCGTTAAGCCACATCCTCTCACCCCCCCAGGGTTTCACTTCCTTGCGTTATAAAATATATTATTTTATTTTTGTTAGTGCTCTGCATAATGCGGTTTCTTCTGTGTCATTATTATCTCCGTGAAACTTACTTTTTTGTAAGGGAAGCGGAACACTGAAGGGTTTGAAGACATACAACTGTCATTTACAACGCCTAGAAAACACAACGTGCCGCATGACGTGCTGTATGCAAAGCTATTGTTGTGGTGTGCTCCTGCGCAAGTCGAGTCTTCGGACCCAATTGTGTGCGATAGTGCACTCCAGAACTGAAAGACACCCCTCACCCTACTGTCACCCAGGCCCCGTGTTTCCTTTTTCATGGGGCGGGAGCACGCAGTATATAATCTCTACATCCATTCTTTACACGAAAACACTTCAGTTACTTTAGAAACATGTAACTCCGTGTTTAAAAGAAGCACCAGGCGCTAGATCCGCTAAGGCACTCGCATTAACCCTGCTGTGTAACGCTGCCCTGAAAAGGTTCAACTTCTACTAAAGCACAGTCCGAGTTGGTGCAGAAAAAGTAGCCGCCTAAAAGGATTAATCTTCCTGCGCAGCTTGAGGTGGAGCCCAGAAGGAGGCAGCTGAACCTTAGGAGTGGGGGGGAGGAGGAGGAAGAGCCTGGGAAGGCTGGTGTTAACAACAACAACAAAAAACAAGCATTGGCCGCACGCGCGCCTCCCGCTTTAAGTTAAAAAAAAAAAAGACAAAACACTTCAGTTACTTTAAGAAACATGTAACTCCGTGTTTAAAAGAAGCACCAGGCTCTAGATCCGCTAAGGCACTCGCATTAACCCTGCTGTGTAACGCTGCCCTGAAAAGGTTCAACTTCTACTAAAGCACAGTCCGAGTTGGTGCAGAAAAAGTAGCCGCCTAAAAGGATTAATCTTCCTGCGCAGCTTGAGCCCGGAAGGAGGCAGCTGAACCTTAGGAGTGGGGGGAGCAGGAGGAAGAGCCTGGGAAGGCTGGTTATAACAACAACAAAAAAAACAAGCATTGGCCGCATGCGCACCTCCCGCTTTAAGTTAAAAAAAAAAAAAGACAAGCTCGGCGGAGCGTGGCGCGCGCTTGGGGGCAGGGGAGCGGACCCTTTGAAGTGCTCCTAAAAAGCGAATTGCATGGCTGCACGATGCGCGTGATTGTGCGCGCGCTAGCCATGCAATCCGCTTTTTGGGAGCACTTTTCTTACCCGTTTTCTATAGTCTCGCTTTGCGATCGCTTATGCGATAGCAAGGCGAGACCTAAAAATGGGACAATATCATTACAAACAGAATTTTAATAAAATATCCAAAATACAGCGCACTTGAATAAAGGATATCAAGTAGGAGATCAATAAAGGGCTTTTCTGCAGAGCACCCTCAGCGCACCCAAACATTTAGGAATAAAGATAACCATCACTGAGCAAGAATCTGATCTGAGGATGTGGTGGGATTCCTGATGGTTTCGTACACTTATTAACCTGAAAATCGGTGCCAGCCATTTTTCCCAGGGGATAAACAGCCAGGGCACATGAACAAAATATGGGAGATACTTTCCTTCGGGCGGTCACAAATAGGACAAGTCATGCCTCCTTGCCCTTCCAGCCTGATGTAAATGTTCTTAGAGGTAAAGTGCCTGTGCAAAACTGAAAATAACATTTTCTGCACAATGAAATGTATGAATGCCTCTTTGGGTTTATCACTGCCTGTGTAAAAGCCTGTGTGTTTCTGTGAGTGGCTGTGTGAGTTATGATTTGGATGTTTGGGTGGGTATGTTAGTGAGTTTATGGGTATATGAGTGGGTGCCTGAGTGATGCTATTGTTTTTGTGGATTTCCATACTCAGTATATTCAAAGTACAGAACCAAGGTTTCTGCTCTTACAAGGAGATTTCTTTATAGAATTAATTTTTCACACTCACTAAAATTCAAATTTTACTCCAATGTATTTATGATGCATTCCTGTTTTTGGTTTCTATTCACCCAGATACATTTGTTTCCATTTTTGCTAGTGGAACTTTACATGGGGCACGTGCTATGTTTATATTAGTTTTTTCATGTAGAGATTTAATTTATCTAAAATGAATGGAATCTAATTTTTTTAAGAAGAGTCCACCGTTTTCTGAAAAATGTTTACTCCTCTGCATTACTTTGTACTGGGAATTTACTTTCAAAGTTGTCATTGTGCAAATGTGTGCTGTAATTTATACACTACACCTGCATAATGGTCCACCCATTGATGTCTTTCTCTGTGTTACTCCTTGTTATTTGTTTTAGTGGATTAAAAAAAATGTAATAGTCGCAAATTCACCGCAAATTATCTTGATATGTATGTTCCCGGTTTTGCAAAAATGTCGCGAAGATGGCATATTGTTGAAAAAGTGTAAAACACATATATACACATATTGTCATTATTGTTTGAAAATAGATGTTTACTGATATAGTATTTAAGCTTCAGTTTTTGAAACCATTTTTAATGTAAACGCACTTTTAATTTGTATTTCCCGTCTTCGCAATGGCATTGGTATTCGCAAAGATCATGTGACTATCTTAGAAAAAGATTTGATTGCAGAAAAGAGTTTTCATTCATCTTGAGAGGAAGTTTTCACCCATTTCTGTCTTCTTGAATCTTCCATTCATTTTAAGGTCGAGCCTAACTGCAGCACGCATGTGCTACTCGCGCTGCAAGACTGCTGTAGTAGGGTATGGGAGAGAAGCCACACCCACTCTCCTCCCATATTTTTTATTGACTTTTGTCATTGTCTTTCGTAAATGTTGCCTTTCAATTCGTTAATAGGCATCTTAGTCCCTCCTTAGTTAGGCCTTGTCTTCATTTGTACCCTCCCATGGCGACTGGTCCTTTTACTTCAGTTGTTACACAGGACCTGTTATTTTGTCTGTAAGCACTATTTACTTTATTGAGTTTCTCCTACTGCAGGCCAGACAGGAAAAAGAAACCCACGAGAAACCTCCAACTCTTCTGCTACAGGCAAGAAGGCAGTAGGTAAAAGATTAGTTCACTCATGGGCAGGAGACTTGGAGGAAGGCATATCTGATACTTTGAACAACAGATGTGCTTTAAGAAATAAGCATTTCTAGGTGGAAAATGCGTCCAATGCGTTCCCTAGAGTCAATCAATCAATCAATCAATCAATCAATCAATCAATCAATCAATCAATCAGGGAACTGTAAGTGCGCTGCTCACCCGTGAGGGTCTCAAGGCCCTGAGGAGGGGGGATCCGCAGATCTGTTTAGCCTAAGAGCCAGGTCTTGAGGGTCTTCCTGAAGGTGTTCAGGGAGGGGGCATGTCTGATGTCTGCGGGTAGCTCGTTCCAGGTCTTGGCTGCAATGTGAGAGAAGGTTCTTCCACCTGCTCTGGCTTTGTGGATGTGCAGGGTTTCGGCCAGTGCGAAGTTGGAAGATCGGAGGTTTCTTTAGAGTACGAGGAAGTTGATTCTGTCGTTGAGGTATTTGGATGCGTTGTTGTGTAGGCATTTGTAGGCATGAGTGAGGATTTTGAAAGTGACTCTTTTCTCCACAGAGAGCCAGTGGAGACTTTGTAGGTGTTGGCTCATGTGTTCGTGTCGGGGGATGCCGAGGACAGGTCTGGCAGCAGTGTTCTATATTCTCTGGAGTTTGCGGAGTAGGGACTTGTTGATTCCCGCGTAGAGTGCGTTTCTCTAGTCCTGTCTGCTGGTGATGAGTGCGTGGGTGATTGTCTTCCTTGACTCTGGGGAGATCCACTTGAAGGTCTTGAGGAGAATGCGGAGGGTGTTGAAGCAGCTGGAGTCGACGGAGTTCACCTGTCGGTCCATGGTGAGTAATGAGTCTAAAACGATACTGAGGTTCTTGGCGTGGTCTGAGGGGGTAGGTGGGCTTTCGAGGGTGGTCGGCTACCAGGTGCTGTCCCGTGCAGAAGGGGTGGTTCCGAGGATGAGTACTTCTGTCTTCAAGGCATTGAGCTTCAGGCAGCTGTTGGTCATCCAGACTGCGACGTCTTGCATTACTTTCTGGATGTTGAGTTTGGCAGTGGAGGTATCTTTGCTGAGGGAGAGGATAGATGAGCTGTGTGTCGTCGGCGTAGGATACGATGTTGAGGACATGTTGTCAGATGATAGCTGCGTGAGGGGCCATGTAGATGTTGAAGAGGGTGGGGCTCAGTGATGAACCCTGTGGGACCCTGCAGGTGATTTTCGGGGGGTCGGAGAGGAAGGGTGCGAGTCTGATCCTTTGTCTTTTTCCAGTGAGGAATGATCGGATCCAGTCCTGGGCTGTTCCTTGTATGCCTGTGTCGTGTAGTCTGGATACTAGTGTGCGGTGGGAGACGGTGTCGAAGGTCGCTGATATGTCAAGTAGGATGAGGGCTGTGGAGTGGCCTTGGTCCAGAAGGGCCGGATGTTGTCTGTGGCGGTAAGTAGGCCGGTCTCTGTGCTGTGGTTGCTTCAGAATCCGGATGGTGACAGGTCGAAGACCGCGTTCTCTTCAATGAATCGTGTCAGTTTCCTTTTGACTGTTTTCTCTGCAACTTTGGCTGTGAAGGGGAGGAGAGAGATGGGCTGATAGTTCTTGAGGTCGGTGGGGTCAGCTGTGGGATTCTTGAGCAGGGGTCTAACTTCTGCACGTTTCCAGTCGTCTGGGAAGGGGCCTGTTTTGAAGGTGGTGTTGATGGTGTGTTGTAGTATGGGTGCGATGGTGGCCGTGGCTCTGTGGTAGATGTGAGGGGGGCAGGGGGCAGTGGGAGTGCTTTTCATGGTCGAGGTGGTGTCTTCAGTCGTGATCGGTGTCCAGTTGGAGATGAGTTATCCTAGAAGTAGACAAAGTAGGTTCTCAGGAGACTGCCACTTCACTCTGTGGCGCATCATGTTAAATACTATACAATGATACAATTATTAACAAAATACACTCCCAGAGCATACAAAAAAGAGCCAATAAGGAAAGTTGAAAAACAAGGCGGAACCAATAGGAAAGGTTTGAAAACAGAAATATCAGATGAGTCGAAGAGACCTCTCCTCCAACTGTGTTTGTCACCCCACCCTCAAGTTAATCCATTAACAGATTCATAACAGATTCATAACTAACTTGCAGGTGGCGAGACACGTTTGTGTGCGTTGGAGGACAGTTGTGAAACGAGAGAATGCTAGCAGGAGACAGTGAAGGACAGACGATAAGATAAAGTCAGGAAAGAATAGTGTGAGCCAACAGATAGTTGAGACGTGGATTAGAAAAGCCAGACAGGGATTAGTGTACTCGGCTAGTTCTAACACCAGCTTTGCAAATAAAGGCCGAGGGCGTATTTCGACACCGGGCTACAGAAAAAGCAGAATAGACTTTGTTCGCCGTGCTGCCTGAGTGATGGCAACACAAAATGGCAGCGGGCCACAAAATGGCGGGTCGATTCGATCGTGATCGAAAATCGAAGTTCCTCAATTGCATTTCTTAACCCCATCATTACCATTAAGCAGGCAAGTCTGGGTCGCAAAGTAGAAGTATTGTTGCTTCGTGCGAGATAGAGGGGAGTAGGGCAGCACTTGAAACCAGAAACAGATTCCACATATTAACTAACGGTATGGAGCAGGATCAGTCTCAGCTGCATGGTTCTCAGCCACAAAATTTAAGCTCCTAGCCCAAGGACAAGAAAGCCAGCTAGGCATTGAGAAGATACTTGCAATTTCAACAGAAGAAATAAGAGGGACGTTTTCCATATCAGAGAAAATCAGGGAAAGAGACAGTGTCTGTGATGCCCTAGAATTCAAAATGAAAACCTTAATGGAAAAAATGTGTGTGAAGGAAGCTTCTTTAAAGGAACTCAATAGGGAGTTTGAGGCCAACCATGAAGAGATTCAGGCGATGAAAATGGGAGAAAAGACTCTCAAAGACCAAATTTTGTATATAAGACAATCTGTCCTTTACCCTGCTTTTTAAAACCATAACCAAAAACCTGCCCCAAGGTGGAGATCATTTCTTTTTAAAATTGGACACCCCAAGTATTTCCAAAAGGTCAGGCTGAGGATGTTAGCGAAAGCATGCAAGTTATGGTATCAAATTAGGCAGACACTTGGAATTTCACATTACAGTGAAATTTCACCAATATGGAATTCAACAGGAACTCCTGAATGCCTACAAGACAAGTTGTCAAATCCCTGACTTGAGGTGGGCATGAATAACTGGGGTCAAATTATTAAGGTGAGTTCATTGGTCTCTCTGAAGTCCCTGACAGAAACCACAGAGGGAACTTGTCCAAATTTAAATACTACCAGTGGGCAAGTTGGGCATGTGGACTGGGTAGAAATGGAAAAGGAAACAGAGAACGGAGGAAAAGATACAAGGAAGTCTGTTCCAAAGAGGAGAAGTCTCCAAATGGTATTGGATGCTAGAGTAAGTTTTTACTTCGCCAACAGGGACCTGGCATGGTAAAGGCATACTGTGTTCACATGTTCTGGCAGTGCTCCTCGATCCAGGTCTTCTGGCAGGAAGTGGATAAGGTGCTCTCTGGGGTAATAGGATAGGAAGCAATGGTAAGCCTGGCACTGGTGATTTTGGGGGTCACATATGGTGAGGGACCACTCTTAAAGTTGACTAAGTAGCAAGTATTCTTACTATTTGTGTTAACTATGGTGGCACAAAGGGAGACCTGTTTGAAATGGGTGGTGCCTAACCCTCCGGCTCTCTGAGATTGAATAACGACTCAGCAGGTAAACAGTTTAGATCAAAACTGCTCAATTAAGACAATAGAGAAGTGGGAGTCATGGAACACTGGTTTAAGTTCTGGCAAAATAATATGAGAGCTTACATGAGGTTCAGAAAAAAAACGTGCAGTGTTTATGCTTCTAAGCAACAGCCTTTTGAGGGGAGATACTACCAGGTCCAACAAGAAGTCTCTCGCATATAATGCCGTTTTAAGGCTCCTGAGCCAGTCAAAAGAGATTTACGACTCTTTTTTCCTTTCAAAGTGAGAAGTGGGAACATTCTGCCAACGTTTCTCTGGACTGAGCTGCTTTTGTATCCAAGCTGCACAAATGAGTACAAGAAAAAAAAAGAATATGAAAACATAAAATACTCATCCTATATTTTTAATTCTTACTTGCCCTCCCATTTTGTGCTTCCTAATCCACTAAGGTAACCCACCACCACCAGGAGTTGGTACTAGTCTCCCATCTGATACCGGCTTGGTGCAATGGCATGCTTGGTGGCCTGCTCAGCACCTAACTTGGGGGATTTTGCTCACCTCCCCGCAGCTTGAAGTTGATTATTAAATTAACATCACACTGGGCTGGATCTTGCTCAATATTCTGAGTTGATTAAATTGCTCAAGTTGCTAATTTCTTGCATGTCTCATAAGAGACATCAGTAAATATAGAAACTGAAATAGACCTCAAAACTGTATTTTCTTTTTTTGAATTGCTTTTGAAGGGATCAGTTCCTTAATTCTGGAATCCATGAAGATCATCAAGATTGTACGTAGACAAGCACCCGATGGGCTCTAGAGATAGTCAGATTTGAGAGACCCTTGGGTACAAAATGCACCTTAATAACTTTGGTAGTCATCTGTTGGACTCCAACTAAAGCAAGATTAGATCCCTGAGATAGGTTTATGGCACCCTCAACATTGATTTTATTTTTTAAAATTAATCAAGCTATCTAAAAATGCAAGTTTCCTCTTTGTTTCTTTGTTTCTTGCAAATTGTGTGTCTTCAATCACAGAAGTTCACATTTTTAGTATTTTTATGCTGGTGTAGTAGATCTATAACTTGGTTATGCACACCCTGATCCTTTTGTGGCAGCAAGAAACTGATTTGCTGAATATATCAGAAGGATTTCCAATGATAATTAGATTAATTGAATCTAGTTCTTACTTCATAGGAGGTATCACTGGTGATGTCTTAGTTAAAGCTGTAGGGGCAGATTTACAAGCCGCCTGCGCCACCAGTACGTCACTTTTCGTGACGTACTGGTGGGGCAGGGGGTGCCTCCATATTTACAAGGACAGGAAAAGCCACCCTGCATGACTTTTCCTCTCCTTGTAAATACGGCCCCTTCATACGCAGGACTTTGCTTTGAAGGGGCGTTCCATGGGTGTTGCTGTGGGTGTTCCCATGCAAAAAACAAGGAACAAGACACATCTCCAGTGAGGTGCAACGAGGAGAAATGTTTTCATTTCTCCTCATTTTTTCCTCTTTCAATGCATGCTGCATTCTACAGCACGCATTGAAAGAGGTAAATGTCTGTAGTGATTGTTTTTGTGCAGGAAGGTGCCCCTTCCTGCACAAAAACAATCTCCCCACAACGCAGGCATCCTTGCACCATGGTGCAAGGGTGCCTGCGCCAGTGCATGGCTGCAGTTTGTGCGCCAGCGCAGGGGTATGCACAGAGATGCAACATATTGTTGAAAATATGTCACATCGTTGTGCTTCGAAAGTGCCGCAGCATGGCGCAGCGAAAGGACTTGCGGTGCCACGCTGAGGCACTTCCTCGTAGATCTGCCCCGATATTGTTTGGAATATTGGATAGGGTTGATATTTTATTGAATTAAGTCGGAAATTTCGGCACTTCTGGGAGAATAATACTCTTTATCTCTGCAAGTTTTGATTTTATCGGGAGATGCCTTCAGAGAGGCTGAGTGCTTGCTACTTGAGAATAGAGTTAGCTGGTTCTGCAGCTGTTTCTGCAATGGACTTGCTGTGTTCTTATTTCGCTTACTTTGACATGGATCCCAAAGTTAACTATTGCCGACAGGTGCATTTTTCACTGGGTAATGTACACTATTGAGCACTGTGGCAGCCATGGTGATAGCTACTTCCCTGTTTGACACTTCTGACTAAACGTGCAATGCTATTAAGCTTGCTCTTTTAAGTGATGCTGAATTGATGGTTTGATTTGAGCTGTCAGAGCCCATCCAGAGAGCATTGCTCTACCTGCTTGGTTTAACATTACAATTGTCCTTGAATGTAGGCTTAAGTCTAAGCAAGGAGGTGAGGGCTCTTAAAAACAAGAAGACAAGGGACTGCTGTGCAGCTGGTTCTTCTTTCATGCACCCAAGATGAATATGGAGTATACAGGTGAAACGAGATGTGCGGTCTTACCCCTGATACACTACCACCCACGCCCTCCAACCATCCACCCTATGTCATTCAAGAAAAAGAAACCTCTGTTTCACCCTTAAATCTCTGAGCAGCCATACAGGCAGCGGAATAAAGCAGTCTTAAAAGGGAGAACACTGGCCGCATCTGTCATCTGAGAAGATTCCTTGCCAAAAGAGAGGCATAAGCACCTGATTAAGCACCTTGCTAAAAGTTAATTGTTTTGCAGCCACTGCTCTTGTAGAGATGCAGACCAACTACCAGTGGAGACTGTGTTGCAGAAATATAGCAAAGATATCAATAACAGTAGCACTCTCTACGAGTCTATTTCATATCATTTAGTACAATGCAGCAGGCAACCAACAACAGAAAAAGGAGTTTGAAACGTTGTATCTTTGCAATTTAACGACTGACAAGGAGACTGAAGGAAGGCTCTGAAGCACATTTGAACTTATTGTTTCATACTTTACCGTCTCTTTTTTAGCTGTTTGTTTATGGCATGCTTCCGCTTCCAACAAGCATTGCCAAAGCCAACAGGTCTCTCTATACGAGAGCTATTGGCTTCGGCAATCTGTTTTAACCATTATGTACACCAGTGTGGCTGCTGTTTAGCATGGCTGGAAGTTAGTGGTATGGAGTGAGGTATGGTAGATTGGAGTGGAGTAGACTGAGGTTGAGTGGAATGGGGTAGATTGGGGGGAGTGGAGAGTTGTTAACTGTCATAGAGTGGAGTAGGGGTAGAGTGGGGTACAGTGGAGTGGGGTGGATTGGAGTAGATTGGGTTGGGGTATATTTGTGTCGATTGGAGTGAAATAGATTCAGGTGCAGTGGGAGAGATTGGGGTGGAGTAGGTTGAGGTGGAGAAGATTGGGATGGAGTACATTGGGGTAGATTGGAGTAGGGTAGATAGGAGTGGGATAGGTTGTAGTAGAGTGGAGTGGTATATATTGGGGTATATTGGAGTGGAGTGAGGTAGATTGTGGAACAGTGAAGTGGAGTTCAGAGGATTGGCGAAGATTGGAGTTGAGTGGGGAGACTGGAGTGTAGTTGGGTAGATTGGAATGGAGTGGCATGGGATGGGTTGGAAATGGCTAGATTGGGTCGATTATAATACGGTAGAATTGAATGGAGTGACTATTGTGGTAGTTTGGGGTGTGGTAGATTAAGGTAGAGTGGATTGGAGTGGGGTAGATTGGGGTGGAGTGTGGTAGATTGAGATAGATTGGGGTAGAGTGGGGTAGGTTGGGGTTGTTTTGATTGGAGTAGATTGGAATGGGGAAGTGGGGTAGATAGAATTGGGGTAGATCGGGATAGAGTGGAGTTGGATATATTGGGGTAGATTGGAGTGGGGTGTGGTAGAATGGGAAAGAGTGGATTGCAGTGGGCTGGTGCAGATTGGAGTGGAGTGGGGTAGATTGGAGTGGAGTGAAATAGATAGGAGTGGAGTGGGGTAGATTAAGGTGGAGTGGGGTTGAGTGAAGTGGGGTAGATTGGAGTGGGATAGCTTGGGTGGATTATGGCAGAGTAGAATGAAATGAAGTGGGATAGATTGGAGTGGAGTCTGGTAGATTGGAGTGAGATAGATAGGAGTGGGTTCGTTTGGAGTGGGATAGATTGTGGTAGACTGGAGTGGAGTTGGATAGAGTGAGTTGGCCTAGACTGGAATGGAGTGAGGTAAACTGGAGTGGAGTGGGGTAGATCAGGGTGGGATATTTTGGGGAGGGGTGAAGTGGGGTGGAGTGGGGTGGAATTGGTTAGATTAGAGTGGAGTAGATTGAATGAAATAGATTGGGGTAGATTGGAGTGGGGAAGATTGGAGTGGGGCAGATCGAATGGGATAGTTTGGAGTATGGTAGCTTGGGGTACAGTGGGGAAGGGGAGTTTGGAGTGGGATGCAGTAGGGTGGATTGGGGTGAAGTGAGCTACACTGGACTGGAGTGGGTGGATTTGGGTGCCATGTGGTAGATTGGAGTGAAGTGGATTGGGATAGATAGAGTAGAGTGCAATGGAGTGTGGTAGGGAAACACCCATTACAACGACTCCGTTTTCACGCGCTGCCATCGCAACGCGGCTTTTACATCGCAGGAAGCTTGACACCGCATGCTTTTGGATCGCATGCTGGTAATGCCGCATGCACATTTACATCGCTACCGTTTAAAACACAAGCAATTGCAACGGGATGATTTTACGAGCCCCCGCACCCACACCTGTAGTAGAAGGCCGTTGGGAGGAGAGGAATTGTTTGCATTGTTTACCGACGTATAATTTTTAAACCCTGT
The DNA here is from genome assembly GCF_964204655.1 of Triturus cristatus. Taxonomy (NCBI): domain Eukaryota; kingdom Metazoa; phylum Chordata; class Amphibia; order Caudata; family Salamandridae; genus Triturus; species Triturus cristatus. The sequence continues at coordinate 566,139,951 of NC_140582.1, read as the reverse complement.
GACAGTTATTAAAATAAAGCAAGCAAATCCCCCAGTGCTCAGTTTATTGTATACGTGAAAGGTGGGAAACAAGCAAAGCTCTTTAGCTGGGATGCACACTGAAATAAAAACAGTCACGCTGAAGCGCACTTTGTTTAAAATAGTGATAATGCGGGTGCATTGCAGCCCCAAACTGATCATATGCATGTGCTGCTGAACATGCAAATCACCGGAAAACGGTAAAAATATACCTATGAAAGCCTTTCTGTGACTAGCCCATTATCCTTCAATGGAAAAAAGGAAAACCTGTCAATTAGGCATTGAAATTTAATTGCTAGATGTGATAAGTTACTAAATTGTCTTGAATTATAGTTCGTATTGGTAGGCCCAAATTTGCAGATGGAAATGTTCCCCCGCACACGCTGCGATCAATGGCTTGGAAATTATTCCAACATTCTCAAATGATCTGCTTGCTCTTTCCGCATAAGATCAACATTATAAAAACACAAATAACCCTTCCTTTCAGCATTTAGAGGTTAACAGAAGTCACAAACGCCCACTTCCCTCGCTTCCCTTTTTTTAAATATACCCTTGGCACTGCCCTTCCGCCCTCCTAGTTCAGGGCTCAAAGGGGTGGTGCCAGCCGGTGAATGTAAACAAGGATTTCTAAAAGACGTTTACTTTCTGCAGTGTCTGCCTTCTGTGGCCTTTCAGCCCCTTCCAAGGGTGTCTTCTCATTTGTTGGGGGGTGGGGAAAAGAGAGAGCATATGAAGTCTTGTTGGCACTACACAACATCATACTGTGGTGTAGGGACGAAGATAATGGTAGGGAGAGATCAGCTCGGTGCCATGCTTCCTGCACCCAACACAGACACGCAGATGGCTCATCTCACTTGCATCTCTTGCCTATTCTCACTTGCATCTCTTGTCTATTCTCACTTGCATCTCTTGCCTATTCTCACTTGTATCTCTGGGCTCCTTCTGCTCCCTCAGCTCTATTAATAGAGGCGGACGGGTGGTTACATTAATAGGCATGTATAATATAAAATAACCGTTGACTAAGGCACTAAGTGAGGGATGGGCAGACGAGAGAAAGGAAGAGGGTAGGTAGGGGCGCAGTTATCATAGAGATGAAGTAGTCTCAGTCAGTTGTTAACACAGGGGCTCTCAGGGTGAAAAGTGTCCCGGAGTTTTCGTAACACTGTGCCACCTCCTGTCTCACACCGATGCGGGCAGGAATCGGCATACACTGAAGGTCCCTGTGACCCGCGCGCAGCCGGAAGTGTCAGTAAAAGGACGTGTTACCTGTGACCGGGGTCCTTTCAGCTTCTCCTGGGGGGCAGTGGGCGGCAGAGCACCTGTCACCAAGGATGGATGAGGGTCAAGCCAGAGAACCCCCGCCCCTGCGGCCTTCGCAGTGCTCCCTGCTCCTCTTTCATGTTCATTGGGGCGGGAACAAACTCATTACAGGGTGTTTACGAGCAACCATTACGCGTTGTAATGGCGTGCGATCTTTCGGTATGCGTCCTAATGGATTTTACTATAGGGTAAACAATATTGGCATTGAAACGCCATGCGGTGGAAAGCGTGGGAAGTAATAGTCATTGCGATGTGGAGGCTGCGTGCTAAAAGCGCACGTTGTAACGGTTGGCGATGTACTGTCATACATCCGTGTGGTAGATTGGGTTATAGTGGAGTGGGCTAGATGTGGTGGATTGTGGTGGGGTAGGTTGGGGAGAGTGAAGTGGGGTATATTGGAGTGAAGTGGTGAGGAGTTGGATAGATTGGAGTGGAGTTGAGATTGGAGTGGAGTGAGATAGATTGGAGAAGAGAGGTGTGGAGTGGGGTTTATTGGAGTGGAGTGTAGTGGTGTAGATTATGGTGGAGTGGAATGGAGTAGATTTGGTGGATTAGAGTAGGGTAGATTGAAATGGAGTTGGTAGTTTAGAGTGAGGTACATTGAAGAAAGATGATTGGGGTGGGGTAGATTGGAGTGCAATTGGGTAGATTGGAGTGGAATGGGTTAGATTGATTGGGGTAGAGAGGGGTGGGGTAGATTGCAGTGGGTCAGTTGGAGTGGGACAGATTGGGTTACAGTGGGATAGAGTGGAGTGGAGCGGCTTGGAGTGGAGTAGATTGAGGTGGAGTAAACTGGGGTAGGGTATATTGGGGAGGGATGAAGGGGTGAATTAGTGTGGAGTGGGGTAGACTGGAGTGGAGTGGAGTTGATTTGAGTGAAATGTGGTAGACTGAAGTGGGGTAAATTGGATGAAATGGAGTTGGCAGATTTTGGTATTCCGAAGTGGAGTGTGATAGAGTGGAGTGGGGTGGATTAGAGTGGAGTGGGTTGATTGGGTGGATTGGAGTATGGTGAATGGAGTAGAGTGGGGTAGATCATGGTAGATTGAAGTGGAGTAGCTTGTGGTGGAGTGAGGTAGATTGAAGTGGAGTGGAGATGAGTTGGATACATTGCAATGGAGTTTAAAGTGGAGTGGGGTAAATTGGAATGGAGTGGGATAAATTGGACCGTGGTAGATTGGAGTTGAGTCGAGTAGAGGGGAGTGTGGTAGATTGAAGTACAGTTGGATAGACTGGAGTGAAGTGAGTTAGATTGGGGTACACCAGAGTGGGGTGTGTTGGGTAGATTGGAGTGGTTTGGAGTTGAGCGGGATAGACTGGGGTAGATTGGAGAAGAATTGGGTAGATTGGAGTGGGCTAGAGTGGGTAGAGTGGGGTGGGGTTGATTGGGTTAGATTGAGTGGAGTGGGATAGATTGGGGTGGAGAACAGTAGATTGGAGTGGAGTAGATTGGAGTGGAGTGGGGTAGACTTGGGTAGAGTGGAGTGAAGTGGGTAGATTGGATCGTAGTGGAGTGGATTGGGCTAGATCAGAGTGGAGTGGAGTAGTCTGGGTTAGAGTGGGGTATATTGAAGTGCAGTAGATTGAAATGGGGAGGGGTAGATTGTGGAAGGTTGGAGTGGGGTTGATTAATTTGGCGGTGGCTTATTATATTGGGGTAGATTGGAGTAGAGTGGGGTAGACTAGGTGGAGTGCAGTGGGGTAGGTTGGAATGGAGTAGATTGGGGTACATTGGAGTGGAATACAGTGGTATAGATTGGATTGGAGTGGGGTAGAGTGGCGTGGAGTGGGGTAAGTAGTGTGGAGTAGAGGGGAGTAGAGTGGGGTTTCATATTGTGTTGTAGAGTGAGTAATTTTGTGTGGCATGTCATAGTGTCTTAGAGTGGAGGGGCATAGAGTGGAGTGTCATAGACTGTTGTCATGTGGCATCGACTGGCATGGCATAGAGTGAAGTGGAGTGGCATAATATGAATGGGGTGATAGCGCACTGCCATTACAGATAACACATTTTCAATTGAAATGACCATGGTGCTCGCTACACCACCACTTCCAAGCTAGCCTGGCTGTTGAGAAGGGATTCCCCGAAACTGGTCCCAGGATGCTTGTTTTCCGGTCAAGGAAGGACTTGACCTAGCAGTTCGGGTGAAACTGCTCCCAGGGGTAAATGGGTCAAAGCGGATTTGCATATGGCTGGGTCCAAACTGGAATGGGGTGGAGAACAAAATAAAAATGGATTAAATCCAGATGTGTGACTGGGGGTGAATGTTTGACAATGTTCGACATTCTGTCCGTCCTCTTTTTGTATTGCATGACATTAGCACCAGGATATGGTTTTACTGCTCATAAACTATAACATGTTTAAATGTCATCACCTAGTGTATTGATGTGTTTTGATTGTGTTCATATATTTGTTTCCACCACACTACAAAATGTTTTTTTTAAATGTGCTTCATTTGAACTAATTCTAATATATTCTGAAATATCAGCCCACTTAATTTTTTTGTGTGTGTCATAGAAAAAAATATATCCTACACCCTCTACTCTTACTTTCATACTCAGCAGGATTGGAGAGTAAACATCAAGCTTGCTGGGAAGAAAGAGCTTGACATTTGACCTCTGTCTTTGAATGCACAGCAAATATGTCAAGATGAGAACAAGATTTAAAGACCTGTTTACAGAAAGCGAGTTTGTGGAAGAATAAAATAAACAAGGTTTGTGGAAGAATAAAGTAAACAAGGTTTGGGGAACAGGAGGGAAAAGCTCCAGCTGGACATCTTAAAGCAAATAAAGCCAGCAAATAGAAAGCCAGAAAACATGAGTTACAAACCACTAAAACAATGGTAAATAACAAGTGGAATGCATTCCTATGTCAGCTTTCTGAATGTCCCCAAGATGTCTTTAGCAAACCAGAGAGCTGCACTGACTTTGAGCTAAAAAAGGAGTCTCCTCTCCCCGCTGCCATGACCTGACGAACAACCGTGAATTGGTAAGTCTAATCCAGTCCCAATGGTTGACATCTAAAGTGAAGAATATTTCTATGAACCTCTCAGAAATCTTATAGCTGGCAAGAGACAAAAAGAAATGAGATTTCAGCAGTTACCGAAGGAAGGCATTCAAGACCCATGGGATTCTACCACCAGGCATTGATAAAGCCCTGTACGCATGTGATCCTGTGTGAACCTCACAACAGTAGCACACCGTAGCTGAAATTGCAGCTCCTGTGAAAGGCACAGCAACGGCCAAATTGTGGCTTGAACAGTAGACGTGTGCATGATATGAACATTTGTTTCCCTTCCTACATGTCAGGCTGTTGCTGTGCTTACTGCTTTTAACCCCCTGGAGCCCACCTGTTAACTCGCCACTTGATGCACACACTTGCGTTGGCCCTGATCTTTCTTCTTGAGACACTCCTCGGTGTAATGCGATAAGGTGGTCTGCTTCAGCTGCTGCAGGGATGTGTACTTGGGATAGCCTGCCAACATACAGAATTATGGCATTGACATGAATGGCATTCGAATGGCTACCCAGTTAAAAGCTGACCTTCTGGTATCGTTCCCCCTCACAGCCATTTGGACAGAGGGCTGTCACTGAAACCAAGGTGGTCCCAAACAGAAAAAACAGGAGAAAAGTTGCAGGACATGGAAAACATTAGTTTGATGCAGAGTTTACCTCTACTTTAAGATTTTACCTGCAAGACTGAAATAAGTGATAGCATTTCCACCATGAGTCTGAAGTACCGGGTTTTTATAACCCAGCGGTGCAGGGGAACACACCCTAAGACTTCGGATTCTTCCTGTTTCAGACCCACAGAAACACAGAGTCTTCTAGGTGAAATCAAAGATTGTGTTTATTGGCTGCAGACCAATCACAGATATCCGAGAAGTACACCACGATGTATGTTCTCAGGAGACTGCTCCCGAACCAAAAACCAGTCTTGACTTATATACACAAAATTACGCTTTGGGGGCAACACCGCCCCTGTTTTACAAGTGGTCATTCACATATTTTAGTTTCAAAGAAACAGCAGAGTCATAATGTCAATCCCACATTTCAGTTTGTTAAGCATACAGTCATTGTACCCAGCAAGGCTCAGAACCCTCATCAGATAACAGCGGACCCCAATAAAACGGGCACCTCCTGCTCGTAAAACAAGCCATAAAGTAGAAAACAGAGTCAGGTGTGAAATAGCTTAGTCAGAGATCGTGTGCGCACAAGGACTTTATGATGGGTCGAGCCCTGATGCTAATCACATTAGGCCGCGAGAAAAGGAACCGGCCGGACAGGATTGACCTCGGGCAGTGGAGTCAGTTTGCACAGGTCAGAGAGAAGTCAAAGAAGGTGTACGTGTCCTTTTAGGCCTAGGCAGGGCCTTAGTGCGTAGCCTATGTGAGGGCAACCACAAAATGGCTACTGTTCTAAAATGGAATCCAAAGGGTTCAATATGTGGTATCATATGCACGGTGAATTCATCAGTGAAACATGACGAAAACACTCATACATACCGCGTTATTCATTTGCGGTTCGCTGATACCAAAATTGGCATGGTGGGACCATGCCACCTACACGGTTCCGAATTTTACAGTACCACAGACCCTCCTTTTGCCCTTACATAGGCAAGAACTATACTAACCTGAGTCCAAGTCTATGTTCATAAAGTCATGGAGATGTTGCTGTAGCATCATCCTATTGCTTAGCTCGTCCCTTGATACAGGTTTCCTTACACATGATGTAACACAGAGGCTACACATTACAGGAGCACACTGTATACATAAACAGAACAGGAGAAGAATGGCTAAGATCATCACAATGACTATTAGAATCCTCCATCCCCAAGCTGATATCAGTCCCCAGAGCCACCCCATCATTGACCAATCTCCTTTATCCACGTGAATGGATTCGGAAATCTTATGCAGTTTGGAAATGGCCTGGTAGACTGTTGGAGTGTTATCTGGTATGAAAATACAACAGCTCGATTGGATAACCTTGCATACCCCACCACGGTCTGCAAGTATGACGTCTAGAACCATACGGTTCTGCAACGTCATGAGGCGATCCGCTTGGAGCTCAGCTGTCAAGTTACCAAGGGCACCAGCCGTTACATTAACAGTGGTTTCAACTACACGAGTCAGTTTTCTCAGGTTCCGACTATTGACCATTGGTCCCCAAAACGGCAGAAAACCCAGGAAAAAGTCTCCCGCTTCCTGACCGGCAGTATCCTCCTTACTAACAACGCCTCTCACAACTCTGGGCTTGTGATAATCAGAGGCGGCAGTAAATGTTGGCGGTAGCAAATTCGCAACATAACACGTGCCCGAGAAATCAGGGGGCAACCATGTATATGCTCGATCATTGCAGACAAAGTATGTACCCTTGGCAGCCAAAAATGCTGGGGAAAACTGTGATGGGAAAGTGTACGTTTCAGTACAGTTACTCTTCCCTAGTTGAGCTCTTGGATTCTGACCATTGCCTTGTAGACAGAACCGACCTATGTGGGGTACGACCCAAATCGGAGATGAACTTTTGCGCTGTTTTTCGCCCAAACTAATGCTATACCCTGTCGCGTTCCAACCTACATAAGCTCGCAACTCATCCTTAGGAATAGATGTATATGCATCGATATCTCTACTCATATCTGCAACTCCTCTCATCAAGGCTTTATTGTTCGAGTTAGGTCTAGTGGAACGCGGTGGTCGCAGGGAGTAGGTTTCAAGCGCAAAAATTAACATGGTCTGGAATGCCCATGATGAACCATTATAGCTAAACGGCAGTACTAGATATGGGATGCCCTTATTAATGGTATGCGGCATCAAACCACACACCCAGCAGTTCGTTGTATTCATAACTAGTTGGTGCTGGTGCAGGAGTTGAATGAATGAATTGTTTACAAATTCAGCACGTCTAGCTTGTTCGTGTTCTGGCAGAGGGTGGAAAGAGTGAGGAAAAACAGTAGGAAGAGGTGTGGGCTGTACAGTGGGTGCAAATGACACTTGGGAAGACAATAATACACAACCTACAGAAAACATCATTATGCTAGATAGCACAAACAGACATAATACTACAAAACATTTGCTATTCATTATTTTACATATTCTGCTCTTGAAATTTATTTCCTCGGTGGGCCTCTCCATCCTGAGAAACTCCATCCTCTAGTCATGCTGCTCGCGGTGGATGAGTATCTTCTGCTAAGGAGTACACCTGTCAGTCCAGGGAACGCCCTAGACCAACCAGAACCGTTGACCTAACATCTTCGGATTGTACCCAAAAGTCTTGGCACCGCGACCCTGCAGCTGAACCCGGATGGTGGTTCAAAAAACAAAAAGTCAAAAAGTTTCTCAGATGAGAGAGCTGCAGAATTTTTATTTGTCCATAGTCCTTGGCTTCAAATTATACCTGTTTCTGCCAGGTACTGTCTGGTCTTGAAACAAGAGTTCAGGCTCTGTGGTGTCCAATCGAATTGATGGCGATATAGCTTCTTGCAGAATGTCGTCACTTTTTTGCTCTGTGATTGTTCCCTTTACACGTGCATCGCTAAAAGGCACAAAACGGGGCACAGTCTCAGCCTCAGAGTCAGCGATCCCCTCCTGGACCCACCGATCATACGGTAGGGGCAAAGGGATCCTCTTGCAATGTATGCCGTGTATCCAATTCTTTTTCCCTTTCACTCAAACCGCTGATCTTGTCGATAGCAGGACTAGGTGGGGGCCGATCCAATGGGGCTCATCATCGTATGTTGAAAATTCTTAATCAGCACCCACGTTCCAGGATTAATAGGGTGTCCTGGAGCTTCAGAGGACTGGGGCAGAGTATTGTGAACCTGTTGGTGTAAGACACGCAATTTAGCCGTCAATTCATACAGATAATCAAGCAGAACTGGATGTTCGATTTCACTGAACTTTGTCGGCCTCGGCACTCCCCATACATTGGCCGGACGGCCAAACACAATTTCATACGGACTAAGTCCCACTCGTGAATGCACAGTCATTCTTGTTGATAGGAGTGCTAAGGGCAGAGCGTCAGGCCATTTAAGACCGGAGCTCGCCTGAATTTTGGCCAACTTAAGCTTCAAGGTGCCATTATAGCACTCTACTAATCCAGCTGATTGGGGGTGATTTGCAGCGTGGAACTTCTGCTTAATGCCTAGTCCCTCACACACATCCTTCATCACTCGACCCACAAATTCACTCCCGTTATCACTCCATACCATCCTTGGCATTCCGAACCTAGGGAAAAATTCTTTGACTAGGGCTTTAGCTGTGGATAAGGCAGTATTGTCTTTTAGGGGATAGGCTTCTATCCATCTTGAAAAAGCACAAACAACAACCAGTACATATTTCAAATTGTTGCATCTTTCCATGTGGATGAAGTCTAGTTGCAGAACCTCAAAGGGATATGATGGAGGCGCAAAATGACCAGATGGAGTTGGGGTTCCCCTACCAGGATTGTATTTCAGACATACCATGCAATTTTTGACCACATTCTCTGCACATTTAGGGATTCCAGCATTCTGCCATACTGGAGCCAATAACTTACAAATCCCTTTCACACTGACATGTGCCATTCCATGTGCCATCGTAACCACTGGAAGCACATATGCATCAGGTAACAACCATCGCTGGTGTTCTGACAAATCAACCCAACAACCATTTTCATCCAATTTGCCCTTACTTTCTTTCCACATACTCAATTCTTTCTCTGTGGCTTCAGCTTGAAAGGACTTCACACTCTCTATCGTGTCTTCACACATTCCAACATCACCAACCCATCTTGCAGGGCCTGCAACATACATTCGAGTTGTCACATCTTTTGCTGTTTCTTTCGCGGTTTCGTCAGCAAATGCATTACCACGCCCAACATCATCGGTAACCTTATTGTGTGCGCTGCATTTCACAATCGCGACTTGTAATGGCAAGGTCAGTGACTCAAGGAGATCATTTACTAACTGACCATTCTGAATCTTAGTTCCATGCGAGGTCAGGAACCAACGTTCTTTCCACAAACGCCCAAAACTATGGGCCACACCAAAAGCATACTGACTGTCGGTATATATGTTCACTTTCATTCCTTTCGACAACACGCATGCTCTTGTAAGTGCAATTAATTCTGCTGCTTGGGCTGAATTATGTGGTACGCGTGCAGTTTCAACAATCGTGTGCAGAGTCGTGACAGCATATGCAGCAGTCGTATCACCATTCGGAAGCTTGAAGCATGAACCATCCACCCATAAGGTACCATCACATTCAACCAGGGGAGTATCTTTAAGATCCACTCTCCCTTTTGTTTCTTCGTCTGTTCTGAACAGACAATCATGCTGTTCAACCTCATCTGTGTCTGCTGAAATTGGCAATAATGTGGCTGGATTCAACGTATTGCACCTCTTTATGTGCACATGACTCGCTAGCAGCGTCAACTCGTAACTTGACAATCGAGCATTAGTTAAATGCTGTGTCTTGGTCCTGTTTAACAATGTGTCCACTGCATGAGGAACCATTACGATCAATGTGTTATTCATCACTAATCCAGCAGACTGTCGAATAGACACAGCTGCTGCCGCTGTGGCTCTTGAACAACTTGGCAATGCCCTCGCTACAGGGTCCAAAGTCGACGAAAAATACGCGCATGGGCGCGGTCTGTCTCCAAAAGGCTGTGTTAGCACTGACAATGCGCAACCGTCCTTTTCATAAACATGCAAGGTAAAAGGCTTACTATAGTCGGGGGTACCCAACACAGGAGCTGAACATAATGCCTTGCGTAATTCTACAAAACTTTTCTGACACTCTTCAGACCATGGGACAGGATTCGGTATATCTTTATATGTTAATGCTAGCAATGGTTTTGCCAACAAAGAAAAACTCGGGATCCAGTGGCTACAGTATGAAGTAATGCCCAGGAAAGCACGCACTTCTCTCTTTGTCCTTGGCACACTTAATTGTGCAATGGCTTGGATTCTTTCTGGGGTCAGCTTCCTTCCCTCCTTCGAGAAGAGATGACCTAAATAGGTCACTTCTTGTCGACAATATTGCAGTTTAGAGAGAGACACTTTGTGATGAAAGGCAGACAAATGACGCAACAATGATGATGTAGCTCGTTTACAAATTTCCTCAGTATCTGCGGCGATTAGTAAATCGTCAACATACTGGATAAGGGTAGCACCACTAGGTAGAACAAGGGCATCAAGCTGCGCTTTTAAAGCCTGACTGTATATTGATGGACTTTCACAGTAGCCCTGTGGAGCGCGTTTAAAACTGAAACTTCAACCTCCTAAACAGAAGCCAAAAATATCCCTGCTCTCCTCTGCAATCGGGATACTGAAGAAAGCATTCTTTAAATCGATCACTGAGAACCAAGCAGCGGAAGCTGGGATCCTAGTCAACAAGGCAGTTATATCAGGGACCACTGGAAACTGTGGTACGACTACCTTATTGACCTCTCTAAGATCGATCACAAATCTGTAAACAGGTAGCTGAGAAGGGTCAGTACGTTTTAAAACAGGCAGAACCGGACTATTGCAAACGTTGCCTCTTGTCTCTTCAATTACATCCTTCTCAATTAAATCATAGATAATTGCTAACAACGCTTTTTCACCTTCCTTAGAGATCTTGTACTGGGGAATGCGTGGCAATTTAACATTGGCTTTCAAAGTGACAACATACGGCGGTATTTCCAAAAGGCCCACATCATTAGGGCCAGTGGCCCAAAGGGCATCAGGAAGAGACAACAATTCGGCTGGCAGTTTATTCTTTGACAAATACATGGGAGAAATCACTTCCTTACCCAGCGTAAGTTGTACTCCTGAGGGGGAACAATATAATGTCGCATGTAATCTCTTTAACAGATCCAATCCTAACAGGTTTTCACCACATCCTGTCGTTAGGATAAGGGGTGCTTTCAGCTCACAAGGTCCAACAGAAAGGGCCATAGGACTTGAGATCGGGTTCCTAACCGGGGCGCCAGAAAAACCTACTGAAACATTCATTTCGCCAGACAAAGGCGCGCCAGGGAGTTTAGAGCGCATAATAGAACTCTTTGCAGCACCATTGTCCAGCAGAAAGGGCTCTGTTACACCCGCTGTAGTCACCTTAACATACGGTCCGCTCTGATCCACTGGCACTGAAACAACTCCCTCTCTCTGTCTACGGCTGTCCTCGTAATCATTACCGTCCGTATTATCATCCTCTGCATAATAGTCATTATTATAATACTGAGCTGTCTTGCCAGTTGCATTGGCTTGCTGATCAAAACTATTCATCGTATTTTGAGGCGGAAGAGGACGCGCGTTCTGGAGAACATTTCTACGTCCTCTACCTCTTGGGGCCTGCTGGCCACCTCTACCTCTTGCGCCATAAGCATTATTCGTGCGCTGCAACAATCTAAGACAATTATTTTTAAAGTGACCTTCCTCCTTGCAATATGAACACTGATTAGGACCTATAGGGACTCGTGGTTGATAATACCCATACATTTGTTGATTATTCTGAAACTGTTGGGGTTGCTGATAGATACCCTGGGGTTGCCTATAATTATTCTGACCTTCACATGGCGGATAAGCCTGCTGTAAGAGAACCTTCGTTTTCAACTCTTTCGTTTTCTTCTCTGTTCTATCCTTCTCATCTTTATCCCTATTTTCGTAATACTGTGCAGTAGCCAGCATTTGCGCTGAAGAGGAAACGGCCCAAGAACTATCCGAATCTTTTAATTTTTTACACAACTCTGGAAGCAAATTATGCACGAATTTATCAACAAATAACCGTTGGCCACCTTCTGTACTCATGTCCTGACCACTGTGGTCGATAAATGTTTCTTCAAACCTGGTGAAGAAATCGGACACTGTTTCATCTTTCTTCTGTTTGCATGCGGATAATTTATCCCAATTTACACGTATTGTGGGCATTAAAGTTTTCATATAGTTAATTATTCTACCAGGGAGTTCTGCTACTGCGGGCACAGGCTTGGCACCACCAACCTGTCTATTGTCTGCATTAATGATATTAGCCCATGTGTCACCTAGTTCTGCAGCATGATCTGCATTACGAATCAATCCCCATAAAGGCTGCGGAACAGCATTTCCGAACAACATATCTATGTCAGCTAGATTCATGACACATGATTCTGCAGTCTGCGATAACTCCTTATAATATCCTGCAGGGTTCTTACGGGGGTCAGGCAATGTCTGCTTAAGCGCTAAAACTTCAGATCGTTTCCAGGGAACATGTACCCAAACACGTTGAAAATGTGGCAGAACAGGTGGATTAGCCTGTGCATCACCAGGTCTCCAGACTGGAGGAACCTCACGCATCGGGTATTGTCGCACTTTTACCTGTTTCCCTTCAGGGAATTCCTGTCCAAACAACGACTGCTGACAATCCCCATTCCTGAAAGACAGCAGTGTCGCAACTGCTTTCTCAACATCAGAACCCACAATCGTACCTTTTCCAAATTCAAATCGCACTTGACACAACTCTTGCGGACTTGAGTCTAAATCATTATCTTCCAATTCCTCACATAGAATTTCACACATTTTCTCAAAAACGTATCTCTGTTGTGGTGCTTGCCACTGATGAAAAACATGCACAACAGACTCTACATCATATCTAGAAGGATAAACAATCCATCTACGTGCCATGCGGTCCAGTTCTTCTTTCTCCCTAGAACCAGGTATTTGACTACGTAACTGCTTTCGTTGTGGACCAGGGGTCGTACTAGATGACCCAAAGAGGGGTGATATAAGACTAGTGACTGCACTAGCTATTCGTTGTCGTGCAGAAGGAGAAGTTGAGGCTAGAACCGGGGGAAAAACAGAGGGAAGAAAAACGGGTGTAGATACAGATACAGGAGTAGTAACAAGTAGGGCACCAAGGGAGGCAGCTGATGTGCTAGATAAAGTCGCAGGGAGCGCAGAAGTGGTAGGTAGCAAAATCGGTGTCCCTTGGGAAGGCTGTGTTACCGGGACAGGAGCCGGCTGAGGAGGAGCTGGCGGCTGCGGGAAAGCTTGCGGTGCATTAGCTGGAGGCTGTACATTTACGGGTTGCGGAGGTGCTGTAGCATTTTGTGCATACGGGGGTGGCGAACTTAGCAAATGCGACATTAGGGGGTCTTTCTCTTTGTCTCTTGACTCATCTTGTTGAAGGGGTGGCAAAACTGGGTAACATTTATCAATGACTAATTTGCGTTGCCTGTGCAACTGCTCATTCATTTGGTCCTCTTCATTATCCTTAAACTGCAAAGCTGCTTGCATTATCGACATACCTCTCTCTCTCTTTTATTCTTCTTTGCTAATTTAATTTCTTTTTGTATGGCTTCCTTTCGCCATAGGTGGAAAGAATCAAACATCGCCGGCCGGGCTTTCTTCTTGAACAATTTAACTTCTAAATTATCTAGGATCTCTGTGTCGAAACTACCATTTTGGGGCCATTTTAAAACACCATCCTTCCTGGTGTATCGGATCCATACTTCATTATACGTAATGGGGCCCACGCCATGTTTCACATAAAGCTCATAAGTTGGAGTTCCAATTGGAGGAACCGGACACGAATCCTCTAATCGGGAATCCCTTTTACAACCAAAACAAAACAAATTTCCAAATATACTAGAACCAGGCATCTTCGCTCACTAGTCTAGTTTCAAACTTCAAAGGATTATCCAATACGATAGTCTCGTGAATACACGAGTCCTCTGGCTTTGGCACTTGCAAGACCCAAATCAAAGCGATCCCGAAGGATACCAAAATCCCGAAGGATACCAAACAAACTGGGAGACGCTCCACTTATACTTAACTGAGGTATCGATGACTTCACCAGAAGACTCTCTCAATTGTTTAGCTCTACCAAATCGTCAAAGGTCCAAAACAGGGCGATTAATCAGGGCAGCAGTCCTTCGTAGCCGTCGGGACGCGGAGAACCTCGCAGAAAAGACTTTCGGACCATGTCGACATGCAGGGGTCGATGAAGTGGCGGCCTTCCTCCAGAATTTCCACACGAAGCTCCTCACGAACCTCTGGCTTGGACCGGTACCACTGAAATCACCCCGAGTTGGGCGCCAACTGAAGTACCGGGTTTTTAGAACTCAGCGGTGCAGGGGGACACACCCTAAGACTTCGGATTCTTCCTGTTTCAGACCCACAGAAACACAGAGTCTTCTAGGTGAAATCAAAGATTGTGTTTATTGGCTGCAGACCAATCACAGATATCCGAGAAGTAGACCACGATGTATGTTCTCAGGAGACTGCTCCCGAACCAAAAACCAGTCTTGACTTATATACACAAAATTACGCTTTGGGGGCAACACCGCCCCTGTTTTACAAGTGGTCATTCACATATTTTAGTTTCAAAGAAACAGCAGAGTCATAATGACAATCCCACATTTCAGTTTGTTAAGCATACAGTCATTGTACCCAGCAAGGCTCAGAACCCTCATCAGATAACAGCGGACCCCAATAAAATGGGCACCTCCTGCTCGTAAAACAAGCCATAAAGTAGAAAACAGAGTCAGGTGTGAAATAGCTTAGTCAGAGATCGTGTGCGCACAAGGACTTTATGATGGGTCGAGCCCTGATGCTAATCACATTAGGACGCGAGAAAAGGAACCGGCCAGACAGGATTGACCTCGGGCAGTGGAGTCAGTTTGCACAGGTCAGAGAGAAGTCAAAGAAGGTGTACGTGTCCTTTTAGGCCTAGGCAGGGCCTTAGTGCGCAGCCTATGTGAGGGCAACCACAAAATGGCTACTGTTCTAAAATGGAACCCAAAGGGTTCAATATGTGGTATCATATGCACTGTGAATTCATCAGTGAAACATGACGAAAACACTCATACATACCGCGTTATTCATTTGCGGTTCGCTGATACCAAAATTGGCATGGTGGGACCATGCCACCTACACGGTTCCGAATTTTACAGTACCACAATTCATGTAATCAGTTTGACTAAATTTTTATGTTGGCAGTCAAACTTTAAACAATGCTCATCTTTGAAGAAAGAAGTACTATTGTCAAGCAATAAATGCTTATTTGGTATAAACCGTGCTTGATGTTGATAGAAGTCACATATTTTAAGCCGCAGATGTGTCTTTCAGATATTGACTCAGGCACTCACTTCCTCTTCAGGCAACATAATGTGCTCAAGGACAAGACAAACACAAGGAGATGGACGGAGCGCTGAAACTTTTCTGACTCTCACCCCGAGTCACAGATCTGGGTTGAATCTATCATCGTTCTTTAGCTCACTCGCCACTCACATCTGTGACTTGGGGTGAGTGTCTGAAAAGTTTCAGTGCTCTTTCCATCATCTCCTTGTGTTTGCTTTGTTCACCCTAAGTTGGCAAGGTATGCCCAGACGTGGGTCCCTTGCTCACTTTGCCACTGGAGTCAAGCTAGCCTGGCTGATGAGGGGTATTACCCCAAAACCAGCCCTAGGATACTAGTTTCTGGTCCAGGAAAGACCTGGCTTGGCAGTTCAGGCTGGACTGTTACCATGAGGCACAGGGTCAAGAATGATTTGCATAAAGCTGGGTCTGAACTGGGGTGGCGAAATGAGTTAAAGAATGAGGATGGATACAACCCAGATCTGTGAATGAGGGAGAGTGTCTGAAAAGTTTCAGCTCTGCCTCCATCATCTCCTCGTGTTTGCTCAAGGACAAGATGGCATTACCAGTCCATTTAGGTCAGCCAATCCAACATTCTAGCCTCCAGCTGGAAGTGACTAAACATTTTTCTTAAGGCTTCACCTCAATTGTATCAGAGTTGTCTTTAACAATGAAATGTATCAAAGTATGTGTCCCCAAGGATTCTTTATATAATAATTGCAGCTGTCACATTGTCAGTGGTGGCTGCTACTTAACAGGGGTGGTGGGTTGGGTGGTTGGGGAGGAGATTAAAAAAAGCACTTACCTAAAGTCCAGCCACCCCCTCTCAGTCCTCCTTGGTCATCGACTCTGAGTCCTAGATGCAGGAAGCCTACAGGCTCCGTTAGCCAATCACAACGCTGCTGTCTTCCAGCATGAAGACAGCGTCGTGATTGGTCTGAGCGTTGCAGTTTGGCACACATACAGGGAATTGGGACATCTGCATGCTCTCCACCCCGGCTGAACAATAGCTTGCTAGGTGGAGAACATGCTGAATGAGCAGCACTGTATGGCCGGCCCAAGATGGCCGGCCAAACAGTCATGCACACTTAACGAGTGCCCAGCACTCCTCTCCTGATCCAGCCATCTCAGTCTTGACCCGCACCTAAACCAGTACGGAAAAATAAAATGATTATAACATTGCGTTATTATCATTTTATTTTTCATTTTTGAACTACTCACAGAGCAGTGGGGCGACGCGGCTCTGCCATAGCAGAGGGTCCATTGCTACATCATGCTGATGCGTGTGTGTGTGTGTGCGCTGTGCACACTGCGCTGTTCGCTTTGTGGGCCATCTTTACATTTGAGTGGCAAAGCAGAGTCTTTTGATTTTTTAAGAGCTAAATGAAGAATACATGACGCCAGTGCAGTTGTCGCCAAAACGGAATAGTATCATAAAGGAAATTCTGCTCTTGGTTTTTTTAAAAATCTGAGTATTTTACATTACCACTTGCCTAGAAATCAGGCAGTGTGTGTGTGTATGCATGCGTGTTAAAAATTGTTGACTTTATCAGTGATTTGTTTTGAAGAAGTTTAAACAACTAGACCCCAATATAATATATACATTGCATTTTGTTTAACAGAAAGCATTATTGCATATATATTTCCAGAAAGAAAATGTTCCCTTTCTCCTATTGCTGCACATCTCTTGGAAATGACAGCAGGCACTAAAGTGCTTGCCAAATGAAAGCTGTGTAGAGAAAGATCAGTTAAGTGCTATAAGTACTCAACTATGAAGCTACTAAACTGCGATATTTCAACATAATGTTGTTACAGGCTCTAAAGGGAGATGCCATTCATGGAGTTTGAAGTTTTTTATTGTGTGCTAGGAAGAATAAATTGGGCACAGTGAGAGTATACTTAGTGTACAGAATACATCATAAAAGAGAAGTGAGTAATCAGTATCTCTACAGAGGAATGACGGTAAAAATAGGCATGGAGAAATGAACACAGGTCCATTGGGACAGCTTACAGCTACAGACTCGAAGCCGGTACAAACGTGTGGAAAACAATTTCCCACAGGTCAGTGACGGATCTGCTGAACTGCCTGTATATTTTTGTAGACTGCAAAACTGCCAGATAAATGCACACTGTGGGCATTCCGAGTACTGCCCTCTCTCGTTCATGGAAAAGATATAGGTGGTTGAACCCAGAAAACATAATATGCTATAGAGATGAAAGAATCCGCATGGAGATAGCAGTGCCAGAAGAAAGACGCATACAATAATGGTGCAGCTATTATTTGTGATTGCTGGCATTGGATTCATGCTATGTTTTGAGCCATCTTATGAAGGCGATTACTTTTTAAAATATATTATTGATCAATGTTCCCACATAGATGGTGCCATGCTTAGTGTCGGAGCTCATGGAGGTTGCAAGCCGGTATACATGATGGGAGAATGGAGGAAGAATTTGCAACAGCGAGGGCGGGGAATGATGGCCGCCAGTCCACAATGAATCCCCGACAAGTACAATCGGTGCAGTGCCCATTTAAAAAATGTCTGTCTTCGGTTACACCCAATGGCACCTCCTCCTCTAAGGGAGAGGAGCGTCACCACACTGCTTTGTAGCAGTGAAATAAAGGAAAAATAAAATGATAATAACTCAAGATTATTATCATTTTATTTTCTCTGCTGCTGCAGCTTTGCAGGGCGGGGCTGCTCTGACGACAGGAGCAGGGGGAATGGTGAGCACACTTTGTAAGTGTGCAAGAATGTTTCTCAGGTCGGCCAAACATTCATGCGCACTTTACATGTTCTCCACCCACACTGCATTACAGCCTGGGTGGAGAGCATGCCCAGGCTCCCATTCCCTGGCTGAGCACTAAACCACAGTGCTCAGACCAATCAGCAGCGTTCTGATTGGCTTAGGGGACTCTGGATGTGCTTCCTGTTCCAGTGGTGCAAAGGGATGAGGAGGCGAGATGGAAGAGAGACCGGCGGTAAGGTAAGTTTTTTTTCTTATTGTTTTCGATCCCCTTACCCCTTGCCCCTTGCCCCTCCGCCCCACCCCCCAATCCGTGCCAGCCGTCACTGGTTACACCATGTCCTGATTCTATCAGTTCCACTGCTATTTCACTATTACCATTGAGTTATTAATATACGACGAAAGGGAAATCGTTGACTTTGGTGTTCACTAGAAGTCACACATTTATTTTGATTTGTGCTGTAGACAACAGGCAGCTCTAAGGAAACTAGAGGTGACAAAGGCAATGTGAAAAACAAATGGGCAAAACTAAAGATAACACTCCTTAAACAAGTTAAGTGTTTTGTGCATTGTGAAATCAGTTTATATTATCTGCCAATTGCAGCTGTTCAAGGAGTTTGTTCTAGTGGCAGACCCAAGAGTCACCTGCAAACTTGCCCTCACATCTTGATGTATCTTGACATACAGAGGAGGGGTGGCACGGATGAACTCTGGCAGCAAATAGGCTGATAATGTTGCAGTCTGTCCCAGAGAAACATTAAACCCATGTACCATTTGGTCGTCTTAGTAATAATAAGCACTCTACATATGACTGTCACCATGACTGGTAGGCACGGCAGCTATGCCATGACCAGGAAATGTGACTTTCTGGTTTCTGGTTACACATGACAAACAATGCACAATTTTGCAACATCTGACTCTAGTGATCTCGTATCTAGGTAATCCTTCATGAAGGAACATACAGTGATTGATCTGAGATCACAACCTAATATGGCAATCTGGAAGTAATAGATCAGGAACTGTGGTCTGTTTTAAAATTAGCAGACTGATTTTCTATGGCATAACCACCTGTTAGATCTCTCTATTAAGGCACAGGTCCTTACTGGCCGAAACTCCAAGGTGTGAAGGTACTTAACCACTGGGGAAGGGGTATTTGTTATTCCCACGAAGGTAGGCTATTGAAGAGGCATTTGATCAGGCATCTAGTATCTCAGGCCTTGATCGAGTTATGGATAGAACGCTACTCTGCATTTATCATCTGTAGTGGCTGAAAAGCTCTAAGTATATGAAGTGTGTAACATTCATTTGAGATGTGAGCTGCTAATTAAAAAATATATTCTTGAAGAGGGCAGGTGGGGAAGTATGAAAGTTCATGCGGAAAAAATCCCCAAATCCTCCTTTTTAATTACGTTGTGATCTAGCCCACTTTTCCTGAACCCTTACGTTTTTACCTCTAGATATGTACCCCTCCCCTTCATTAGCTATTGTTTCTAATTTCCATCCCCTTGGAATGCCCCCTTCCTCTTCTCAATGGGCAACCATGTCTCTCCTATGCATGGGTTCATTCTTCATAACTCCACCCATTGGTTTAGAGTCATTGATGGTATCTTGGTGTCTCATAGATTTCACTTTCTGCAGAAAGTACTGTTGAATCTTTATCTGTTGATTTTTGACATAGGACTTAAATGTTAATTACAAGGTGTGGCTATGCACCCCATGTTCTGATTTAGAACATGCTCACACCCGTCCAATTGGAATGCTCGTTGTAAAAATGTGAAATAAATAAATCATCTTCATTTAATGGTTTCCCAAATTAATGCAATTGTTAAGCACAGTATCGTTAGAAGACATTGATAGAAAACAATCAGTTTAGAGTCTCAGGTTGTTAGAAATTGAGTTTCTGGTTGGCTACGGTAGGCACCTAAGCAAGGCAGAATCCACCACTCTAATCAGGGAAGTAAGTAACATACCAAAGATAACCTGTGTTCACCCCCTGGTAGCTTGCCACCAAGCTGTCAGGCTTATCCCCGGAGGCAATGTGTAAAGCATTTGCACAACACAAACCAGTAACACAATAAATGCACTACAAAAGAGACACCACACAGGCAGCTATAATATATTGTAGATAAATCATAGACCAAACGACATAAATCATAAATACTGTGCATAGCATATAAATCCTGAGTCAGTATTTGTTTCCTGACAATGCAAGAAGAAAAACGACATATACTAGAAAGCAGGGCCTGAAATGAAGCAGTTTAGGTTTTATAAACAAAACCCAAAAATCACCACGTATCACCATAAGTACACTAGTAATCGTCAGGATTACTTAGGTGATAGGATACACATCAGGTTATGAAGGAAGCACAAGAACCACTAAATATTACCAGTAAGGTGGAAATCACATAATATCACCAGTAACGTCCGCAACCATAAGCCCCTGTGGGTACATAAACCGCTATGCCCCTATTAGTGGGGGTTACGGTAAGGCTTGGGAGCCCTAGTGCAATGATTTCAGGTAGGCATATAAAGTAGGCCGCTGGAGCACCTGCGTGCCTACCCCGAGTAATGGTAATTGCCGTAACTTTCCGTACCACGGAGACAGGGGGCCTCCGTCGAGGTCTCACCCCATATTGTGACACTCCAGTAGATGTTCCCCAAATTGCATCCTTAAAAGTAAAGGAGGGCACAATACTTAGTTGTCAGTGGGGCAAATTTGCTGGGGCCTCTGCGTGTGGGATTCAACAAAGGCAGTGACCCGCGAGGGTGCGGTGCAGTTGCTAAGTGAGCACAGCCTACATCTTTGTAAACAAAAGGGGGCCGGGCCACCCACGAAGGAATGCGGGACGGTGATGCCTCCTCACAGTACCTCTTCGGGAAAGCACGAAGGGTGCTGCCCCAGCCGGGAGGACGTTAGGGAGGCTGAAGTCAGGATTTAAATCTCCATAGGGGTACCCCCTCGTGTTTCCCAGGGTTACTGGGCAACGCCTCTGGATCCTAGAGCTGGACTTTCTTTGGTGCTGCAGCGCTGGGATGTACAGCGGGGTGAAGGCAATTCTAATTGATAAAAGCAGAGCCTCTTGAAGAAAATGCTAGGGCTGAGCCAGCAGGTGCAGCAGTGCCTTCTGAATCTGTGGAGTCCTTGGGTCACACAATCGTGTTTGTCCTCAGTATACTCTTCCAAGAGCTCAACATTTGCTATAAAGCTCAAAGCTCCCCGCACACAATGGGGGAACAGGCAATCGTCTTGGTTTCTGTGGAATCTGTGCCCTGAGGTTTCAAAGAGAAAAGGAAGTAACAGTTAAAGTGCTCACTCTGCTAGTAGAGCAGAGAACAAAAGGGAGGAGTAGGAAACAGCACTCCCCATGTGCTGGGCCCCTTGGGAGGCACTTAAGCTTTATGAAAAGGGCAGGCAGGCTAGCTCAAAAAGCAGGTAGCTTGATGGCAATTCCTGTGGGCAACCCAGCAGGGCTGAGTGCACTTCAAGTCAGGGAGCAGCTGGCAGCAAGGCAACAAGCCAAAAAGCAATCCAGTGAGTCCTTTAGCCACCCATCAAGTATAATGCAGCAGGGCAACAACAGAAGAACAGTCTAGATGAGTCCTTTGTGCAGCTCAGCAATCCCTCTGACACAGGTTCAGTCTCAGTTCCAAAAGCGTTCGAAAGACGTGGGGTCAGACTCCCTGTTCTTATACTCAAAATGTCTTTGAACTAGGGGGCACATCAAAAGAAACTTTGCAAGTGCGCAATGCTCCCTTTCAATCCCAGCCCCTGGCTCCAGCCGTACAGTAGGGGGTAAATCAGCCTGTTGTGTGAGGGCAGGATACAGTCTATACAAATATAAGTGCACCCTACCTCCATCTCTCCCAACCCAGAAGGACTATCAGTATGTAGATGGATACAGATGCCTCTTGTTACACCCAGCCTTTCCTGTGTTGTAGCTGTATGGAAAGTATGCATAACGTGTGGCTGTCAACCAGGCCCAAATGTGGATTGGAGTCAGGCTGCAAATCATATAGAGTTATAAGCACAGAAAAATGCCCTCTTTCTAAAAGGGGCGTTTTTAAAATAGCAGTAAAAGATCCAGCTACACCAGTAAGTATGCTTTATGACTAGCATTCTAAACATATCAAACAAGGCAATGCTACTCCTTTCAGATCAGGATAGCGGCGTTGCACTACTGAAGCGATGCATCCATTCTGGGATGCGGGATGCGGCGTGGTTGCCGTACACGGTCTTGTTGCACTATTATTAAGGATCCCATTGTCCGGGCTGGCAGGGACGCAGCGAACAGTCAGGGAAATGCATCGGTTCTGAGGAGCTGCCAGGCTGTGATGTGGAGTCAAGCACCATTGTTGAGGCTGCCATTGATGAGAGGTGCAAGGACCTGTGCATGGACGTGCCACTCCGTGGGGGTGATGTGTCGGTTCAATGGATTTTGGATGCTGAATCACTTGTTGATACTTTGTAGCAAACCCTCCAGCTGAAGAGATATCACACAAGAGCACCCTGCCCATCTATTAAAGTGTGATTGCTTTTGATAACTGATATATAATGACACTACTTAATGTGATACAGAGCAAGAAATATGAAGGGGTGCAATGGTTCTGAGCCTCTATATTAGTATCAATATATGTTGAAAGAGGTGGGTGGAATTTGCGGATTCCGTGATGTTAATTGAAAACTCCGCAATATTCAGTGGAGTTCTGTGAGTGGGTGAAAATCAGCACGTCACACTGCTCGCACTGAATTTTAGCTCTAGGAGCTTGTTCCGCGCTGTAAAAACAGTATGAATTACACCACACAGATTTTCTACTCGAGCAGCAACATTCTCACATCGAACAGACGCGACTGCCCATGGCTGCCCATGTTCAGAAAATCTTGCCGGGGGCCGTTCTAGTGCCCAAAATTTGTGCAAGATGGCATCAATTCTTGCTCGCATTCTCCAACCTGAAGTTGGCAAGCCACTCGCAAGAGAAAACTCCATCACATGGTGGTTGGGGGAGTTTTGCCGGTACTCAGAGTTACAAGCATAACGCGGAGTGTGCAAAACTCTGCAAACTCTGCCAGCGGAGCTGAATTTAGCACCCCCCTCTAATGTTGACAAAAGGGAGGTGTTCTCTATGCCACTGAGTTTACATCTGAGTGATGGATTCTTCGAAGCAGTAGAATATAGTGCTCTCAATCAATAAATCTCTGATTTGGTGGCAATATAAGTACGCATCACAAATCAAGCTTCATGAGGGGTTGATGAAGTCTGATTCTTTATAGACAATTCCTAAAATTATGCTATAAGAGCAAAAGAAAGATGGTTTGTACTAATATGACCCTTACAGTAATGTTTGGGTTGATACATTGGCGCCTGTCTTTGGTTGTATTTTAATCAGTGTCACATTTGGATAATTCTGGAATCATAAAGTGTACCATTGTTTTTAACTAATGATAAACCAGGCAATGTGTAAATAGTTTCATCACTTAGAACATTGCACCATCTGCACTTTGTTTATTTATTTTGCTGTCAATAAACTGAATATGAACGGATTTGAGTGGCTCTGAGTAATTATTTGATGTTATACCGCATATAATTCATGATATATAGCTATACAGATGATACTAGCACATATAGGTACAATTAGGGGATGTCAATTGTTAGAATTGTGGGTCTCTGGTTGGCACAGGTAGGCACTTGTGACAAGCAGGGACCCTCTCCTCTAGTCAGGATAAGGGGATTACCCTCTTAAAATAACCCCTGCTCACCCTCAAGGTAGCTTGGCGCGAGCAGACAAGACTTATTTCAGAAGCGTTATGGGTTAAGCATTTGTGAACTCATACAGTAATCAGGTGACCCACCACAAATGGACTCCACACTAGGATTATAAAAAATAAGTATATTTTATATCAGGCTTAGCACAAGACCATATAACGACAGACGTATCCACAATACTATGAGCAATAAAAGAATTATTGTGTAAAGCGTATCTTTAAAAAAGTCTGTGCGATTCGTATTCCTCGGTTCGGCCCTTACGGTGATGAAATAAACCCAAAGAAACTGACATGCGCAGCGGACGCTTCTGTCCGATGCGCTCAAACCCGGAGTGCGAGTCGTACACAGTACCTTAGATGGAAGAGTTCGTCACGGACGATGCAGTGAAAACAAAAGCGTTGCACGCGGCGATGTCCTTCTCTCACGGTGCGAGTTGCGGCTCGTGGAGGCCCAGAGTCGCGTTGCTTGAGGGGACGGTGCTTTGTGCGGTGCGTTTGCTGTTTGTTGCGGCGTACGAGCCGTACCTTGAGAGTTGATGCTCGGGTAATCCTCTGAGCGCGGTGGGAAGCGGACTGTACACTGCAGTGGAGCGAGACGTACCCAGGCGCTCTACGCACCGCAGCCTCCCCACATCAGTGGCAGGATGTGCGTTGAGTAGTGCGGTTCAGAGGGGGGAAAGCAAGGTGCGGTGCGAAGTACTTCCCTCACGTTGCGAGCTACAGCTCGTGGGGGCCACAAAGTTGCGTTGTTCGGGCCGGACGAGTCCTTCCTTTACGTTGCGAGCTACGGCTCGTTGGGGCCGCAAAGTCGCGTTGTTCGGGGCGGACAGCTTGGCACGGGTTTCCCAGTGTACGCGTCGACCTTGATGAGGCACACACTTCTCTCTGCTTCAGCGCTACGGGGAGAACGGCGTTTTTCAGCAGCTCCTCTCAAGGCGGGTGAAGTCCACTGTTCCTGGGACTTCGTTCAGGGGCAAGCTCACTCACAAGCCCTTGGAGATCTTTAAGCACGAGCTGGAAAATAAAGTCTTTGTAGTCTTTCTCCTCTCCTTCAGCAGCAAGGCAACTACTGCAGGCCAATCCCCCAGGTCAGGGACAGTATTCCTCCTTACAGCTTTCCCAGTTCCTTCTTGTCGGGCAGAGGTTTCTTCTTGTCAAAGCAGGATGTAATTTCTTGGGCTCAGGGTCCCAATACTTATACTGCAATTCTTTTGTCCTCTCAGGCCAGGGGGCCTTTGCCCAGTTCAGCCCAGTTCTGGAGAACTTTGTTTACAGGATTCTGGCTTTTCTTTTCAGTGTGCAGGGCAGAGACATCAGACGCTCCCCAGGGGGTGGAGCCAGCATTGTGGTGGAAAGGCACAGCTCTATTCAGAGTCCAGGTGTACTCCTCCCACCCATCTGGATGTAATCTCTCTATTCACCTCCTAGCTGCCCAGCCTGTCTCCTGGAATTCCCCAGCCCTGTCACTCACAGAAACCAGACAGCAGATACACATCCTAGCAGAGGCAGGCTGAAATGGTTAGGCAAGCAAAGACCAACTTTCTAAAAGCGGTATTTGCAAACACAGAATATTAAAATAAACCTTACTAAAAGATGTATTTTCTTATTCTGAGTTCAGGCATACTAAACTCAAATTTCTACCATGTTCTCTGAGTCTGCTGGGATTATAGTGTGTAATAATTCCAGCAGCCCATTCTGGCCTATGGAGAACAGGTAGCCTTGCAATAGTGAAAAACGAAAATGGCTGTAATTCACTATTAGGACATGCCACACACATCAGGGCTTGTCCTACCTTATGCTTACAATGCACCCTGCCCTTGGGCCTACCATAGGGGTGACTAACATGAAGTTAAGGGAAGGTTTAGGGACTGGCAAGTGGGTGCACTTGCCCAGTCAGCATGACAGTACCAGACTGCACGCAGGCTCTGCAATGGCAGACCTTAGACATATTTTACAAGGCTGCTTCTGTGGGTTGCACAACCAGTGCTGCAAGCCCACCAGCAGCATTTGGAATTACAAGCCCTGGGCACTCCTGGTGCACTGTAGTAGGGTCTGACAGTAAACCAAATAAATAAGCCAATCATGGAATCCAATCAATACAGCAATTTACAACAGGGAGCACTTGCACTGTGGCACTGGTTGGCAGTGGCACAGGGATCTGAGCAGCTAACACCAGCAAAAACATGAGGCACAACGACAAAAAGTGGAAGGTAGACCCACGCCAAGGTGTCAGGTCTAACATCAATCTATAAATCCATGAATCCCACTGTATATTTGGGGACAGTATACATGATTTAGCCTAGTCAGGGTTGGGGATAAAGGGTATATCGTTCATTTTAATGAATATTTCCCTGGTGAACTCAAGGACTCGGCTGCTGTTTACTCGATTGAGTACTAACATTCAGAAAGATGTTAAACGCGGAAGCATTTATTTACATAAAACTGAAATAAAGGGAAAGAAGCACAGCAAGTATCCTGCACAGACTATCTTTAGAACACTTTCATGTTGAAAGAAGTCTTGAAACAAGCATTTAACAATACTATATGGTCTCTTGCAAACAAAAAAAAAGGTGTACTTCTTTATCGTGTGGAAGTGTTCACCCTAGTACCTCATATTATACCACTGCATTGAGAAGCGTTTTTTAAAAGTGACAGCTTTCAACCATGCATTTAGTCACATTCATGGTTCTCCTTACCCTGACATGAATGCCTTTAGTGAACCAACTGGCACATCAGTTCTCACATTAACCTTTATGGCCTAGGCTGTTGTCAGACATGGAACAACATTATAGCCTATTAAACCAACTACATTGGAAGGTTTGTTACACTACACTTCCTACACTCATGTATTTCAAGGTAGTCTCATATATGATACTGAAGAAAAATGAGGCAAAGTGAAATAATACAATAGCCTAGGATGACACAAACTGGTCAGGAAGGTAACCAGGATTGAATACAGGTTTTCTGGCTTTACATTTGACAATACAGCCACTAGATGTGCATCTCTTCCCCTCTCTTGTTTTAATTCTTGGCACATGAGATTAAAGTATGGGTGGCAGACAGAAGCCAAACGAAGGCTCTGCTCGTGTTGGGCTCAAGGATCCAAGAGAACCTTGAGTTGAGCCAGGCCTCAGATAATTGTACTTAAGGTTACAAATGCATTGGAAGAATATGATTTTAACATCATCAAACACATTTTGGAAGCTGGAATACCAACACCAACTTTAAGATTCCTTGTTTCAAGGTTCATAGCCTTTTCACTACACCACATTTTAATGCATGGACAATGAAACTTGGGTGATCTTTTATCCATATATAAAATTAAATCCTTGTTGGTTATGGTCCTGTTTTGTGATCGCATACTTACTCCCAGTTTTAGTTTGATTTAAGTTCTTCCTATTTCTGTAAAAGAAAACGAACCAGAGAAATATGTAGAGAAAGTGATTGCCCACTTGCACACAATTTGTCACAAGAGGAGTCTGAGATTAACAACAAGTATGCATTCTGGTTCTATAGTTTCCATCTTGCTCCAACAACTAGGGTGTGAGTGATTCTGATGGTGAGACTCAGGGACTTCTCTCACCAAAGACATGACACTGTGTTGCAGAACTTGCTGTGTTATTAAATATAGAGTTCACAACCAGCATATTTTGGCGAAGTGGTAAAGCAAGAAGAAAAAACATCAAGTCTCCTAATGCCATGGCTAAATCTTTCCTACTGCCCCATCGGATGCTGGAGATCTATCCGGAGATAATGGCTCTGAGATGCGGGGGCCCGCGGCACCCAACCGCGCTGCCTGGAGCTGAGGATCCCATGGGCTCGGCGTCCGGCCGCGGTGAGTGCGGGCGGGGTAGGCTTCGCCGGGGACTGTGGAGTTGGCTCCGGTGGGTGCCTGGGCTGCGCCCTGCGAGCTGTGGCTGGGAGCGAGGGGAGAGTGGCAGAGAGTGTTGGCGTGGGCCTAGTGCCTGGATGACTATGGAGCAGGCAAACAGTTTAGTATCACGACCAGTGCCGGTGGCCAAGATCAATTACAGGGATCAGTGGTGCGACAGTGCTGAGGATTCATCGGTACGCCTGTGTGACTCGAAAATGCCAAGCGATATGGGACACAGCAGGCACAGTCTCCCTCCTGCGTTCAGCACAACGCTTCTCTGAAATGATGTTGTGATAACCCTGAAGATGGCGGCCGCGGTCTGGACGAGACCGTGAGCGGGATCGCCCCCGGGAATCCCCTTGAGGAGAAACAACTGCAGCCCCGATACATTATGTAAAGATATACCGCAAGGAAAGAGACGGCGGAGGTGACTGGGGGTCGCCATAGTGAACCGAGAGTGCATCCGACTAAAGCAAAACGCTTATAAACAGTATAGTGGGGCTAACGGTGTACAACACACCGCTTATACTGGAGCGACGTGACCACATCAGACATCATCGTAAATTTTCAACTCTGCATATGGTATTGATCGGCTACGGTCGAAAACTAAACCTGGATGACACGCAGACGCCGCGTAGTGACACTAACCAAGACCTGGGAGAAAACTTGCATTCTTGTTAATCACCAGAAGGACATATAAAATCTAGAAGGCCTTGAATGCGCAACGCGATCCCACCTTGCATGTCCCTGTCGTCCCCAAAAGACTTAGGCTGCCTGTGCCACTGTATGCAGGCATAACGTCCTCTAACTCCCTGATTCTGGCTCACGGCTGAGAAGCCTTTGGCTATAGAACAGGAACACATCAGCAAAGTCAGTAAGTGCACGAATTGTTGATACTATACTTAACACCAGCACATAGCTGCCAAGGTTTCAGATTGCCATTTGTGACATTTCCATAATTTCACTGAAATTATGAGTGACACTTTCTCACGAGCAAAAATCATGCAATGAAGACGAGGGAAACTTCTTATCATCAGAAATTACAGCCATTTGAGCAATAAGAAACTCCAAGAAGTTCTTGAAACTGCTGCAGAGCACCAGAAATGGAAGGGTGCTAACCCTAGTGCTCCCTCCTGACAGATGAGTGAGAGCCCTCCTGGCAAAAGAAAACACCACCATGACCACGAGCACTGGCGCACCGTAGGTCACACCAGATCAAGCCAGCCCTAGCGATGTGCACCCTTGGGCCCTTGCTTGCTGTCTGGTGACCCTACTGTGTTTCGGAGTGAACGTTGAGTGCTATACCTACACAGGATTGAGTTCGGATTCGGATTAAAACCTGGTTGCGCCTGGTGCACCCAGCTGTGTCTGCAGGGCCTCTGTAAGTCTGATTGCGACATCATGATACAAAACAAGTTAAACTCACCTTTGAGCATGAAAGACTCACCCAGCACAAAGATGATGAAGTGGACAATGATTTTTCTGTCCCTTCTGGTTGATGTCGCCTATCTTCAAAATGGCGCCAGTCAGGCGATTTCAGGTTGACGCCCTGTGTGATCCACAAAAGGTGAGCAGAGGGGCAGACTGGACATCAGCCATTGTTTTCCTCCTCATCTTGTTTTTCTATGTTTATTGAATGGTTGGGCCCTGGAGGTTTGGGATCGCCATCGGCGTATATCCTGAGTAAACCCTGGAAATCGAGCCTATCAATCCAAGCTACTTGCTTCATATTGCTAAAATATGATATAATATTATAATATAATTGCTCCCCCACAGACTATTGTTTTTGGATTTTATCTTTTACTTTTTGAGGTTTGTGTTTGTTTACCTATCTAATTTGCTCCAATTTTACGATGTAATCTGTTTTGCTACCTAATCTGCTCTTGATTTTTAATTCCTCCCTTGTTTATCCTACTCCCCTATTTAATCGTGTTTGTTTACCTATTTAATGTGATTCATATTAGCACTGGAATCTGCTTTTAATATCTTATCTGCGCCTGACTGTATTTCCTAGCTTATTTGTCCCCTTGCTTGATTCATCATATCTACCGTGCTTGTTTTACCTTTTCTACCCTACTGAACATCAGTGATGTAATTTGTTTTTCTATTGAATATGCTCCTGATTTTATTCCTCTCTTGCTTAACACTTCCTCCTTATCTTGCCCCCGATTTTTCGACCCCACACTCTCCCAGCACCCCCCTCTCCTCTCCTCCCCTACCCCCACCTCCTTTAACTTCCTTCTCTTTACTCTGTCTCACGTCCACCCAACATGCCCCTTCACAGCAGTGACCATCACCCTCAGGACCATACCCTCTCTAAACACGGCCCCAACTCCTGGACCATTCTCTACCCACCTAATCTCTCCAAACAGGCAAGGAAAAATTTTCAAACATAAACTCCTCATCCGCAACTCTGAAACACTCATTGTTGATAACTACCTCAGCCTCACCTCCCCCATTATTACCAACAACATCTTCTACTCCAAACACCCTTCCAAATGGAAGAGCATCTTCCTCCAACACCTCCCTATCTCTAAATCAACCAATATACCATATGGATTTAAAATATCCACCGCTCACTCCCCAGCCTTTCATGGTGATATTAATATCACCATCTTCAAAACAGGTAACATCCTCATACAAGCCTTGCCATCCCACCTCTCTATCTTTGAATACCATTTTGGCACTATGTCTCTCCTCCTTAACCACTCAGCACCTAACACTCCTCCTCCCCAAACGAACAGAGACCCTCAAACCTCTTCCTCCCCCCTCCCCCCACTCTACATCCACTCTCAACCTCCAAAAATTGTCCTCACCATCTCCCTCCCTGGACCCTCCTATTGATAACGCCTACCCCCATCCCCAATTACATACTTCTCATCCCCCACTTATCTCCCGCTTTCCCCCTAATCCCCTTAACCCTTACTCCTCTGACCCCTCCTTGAATAACGGTAGCCCCAAACTCCTGTCACCTACTTATCATTCCCCTCCCATGACCTGCCCTCCCCCTGTCCCCCAAACCTTCCTCCCCCTGACCCAACCACTCACTTACCCCACCGTCTTTTCCCCGCAACCACCTATCACAACTCCTCACCCCCCTACTCCTACCAATCCCATACACTCTCTGCTCCTCCCCTTCCTCTCTACCCGCCCCCTCAGGCTCTACCTACCCAACCCCCCAACCCCGCACCTCAACCACCAATAAACACCCATCTTCCTCACACCCCCTCACCCCAACCCTCAATAATTACACATCCCCATCACACCAATATATTTGTTTCTCACTCGCTTCATGCCCTTTTATCATCTCTGACCACATCACCTGAAGATTTCTGCCCCTTGTATAACCTAACCCCTCCACCCTCACTTAACAGCTCCGCCAGCCATCACCCCATACCTACTACCCTATCTCCCCCCTCACATGGTAGGCCTCCATCCTCAACTAATCATGACCACTCCCTATCCCCAGACCATTCTCCTCCCACCTCCTACGCCCCGTCATTCCTTCCCTGTACCCGGAATACCCCGAGCCTACACAACACTGTACTCGTCCTACCTACTTTAACTTTCGAACCCCTCACTCCTCCCAGCCCCGTTACCTCTCACCCCACACCATCTAACACATCTCCCCCTCACACATTAGTCCACCCTCTGCAAATAATTCAGACCACGGACTCTCAATACATCCCCTCTCCTCAATTGCCCAGATCCTACACAACATTGAATGTGACGTATCTAATTTAACTACTGAATTTGCCCGACACAGAAAAGACTTCTTCGTACACAGCACCAGATCCCTCCCTCACCATAAAACCACCATCCTCCCTCCTCAAACATCCCCAATAACAAACACAACCTTTGGAGATCACTCCCTCTCCGATGCCGTAAGCATAGACCTCTCCGCACCTCGAACCATCTCTCCCCGTCCGACCTCGCCGACCTTTGTAACTCCTACCTTCCTAATCTGCCAACCACCAACCCTTCACTCCCATATGCCCCCATCCCTGTTATCATAGGAACAAATAGAACCCCCTCCTCCCCTGCTTCCCCAGACCACCACCCCAACTTTCGCTGATCCACTCTTGCCCACCCTCCATACCCAACCCCACACCACTGAAATGCATGCTAGTTAACTGTCGCTCCGCGGTCCTACACGCCACGGAAATCTCAGAAACCATCCTGAGTGAATCCATTGATATTGCATTCCTCACTGAAACAAGGCTAAATGTCCACTCCACAAGAATACTTGACCTTCTCTCCCCCCCCCCGGGATACTCTATTCTTAGAAAAGACAGACCTAACAGAGTTGGGGGAGGGAACTTCAGATTTCCCTTATCACTAACTCAGGCTACTCCTCATGCGAATACCTGGAAGCAGAACTGTTAACTCAAAACTCCCTCCCAATTCGTCTACACAACATCTATCGCCCCCCGGGACCACCACAGCCCTTCATTGAGGACTTATCTGATCTACTGGCGCACTCAGCATTATCCAACTCAAAAAATTTCTTTCTTGGGGATCTCAACCCCCATTGGAATGATACCAATGACCCCACCATCTCCCTTCTCACGACACTTCTTGAAATCAACGAACTCAAACAACTCTGCCAATCTCCGACTCACACTAAAGGATCCATACTTGACGTCATTCTGTCCAACGATGATCTGACCTCCGTTACCAATATCATCCCCACTGACTGGTCCGACCATCACCTTATACTGTTCACCATTGCTACCTCAGCAAAACTCCCCGCCCCTAAAACTACCAGACCTAAGAAATTGACCAGAAACCTAAAAGGCATCCCCCAGGTGTTCTACAATCGAAACTCCATGCTCAACTTCTTCTCATTCCCCCCTCCCAAAATGCGAATGAGCTCACTGAACTATTTAACAATACTGTTACAGATATTCTTGACCAACTAGCCCCGCCTAAACTCAAAAACCAAAGAAACACCCCCTCAAACTCTTGGTTTAATACAGAGATAAATAATGAGAGACGGGCACTCAGACCGTCGGAAAGAACCTGGAGACACCATCCCTCACCCTCCCATCTTGCACTTCTCAGACATGCTAGATCCACTTACAAAAAACACATCCTCAAAGAAAAGGCATCCTTCTACCGCACTCAACTTGACCGTGCCAAAAACAGACCCAGGGAACTCTTCAAAATCATCCGAAACCAAACTTCCCCCGCACCTCCTAATATGACAGCCTCATCAGACAGATGTGAAGAAATTGCCCACTTCTTCTCAGAAAAAATTGCCAAAATTGACCAATCCTTCCATCCCACACAACTATCCTCCAACTTCCAATCCAATCTTGTCCTCACCTCTAATGCCTACTCCACATCCCCCATTCCAGATGACACACTCTCTCCTCTGCCCTCTATCCTATCACTCCCCAGCGAGCCTCCTCACCCACCCATTTCCATACCACCCCACCACTCCACAGGCCTCTCACCTTCCACATCCCCAGTAACCAACTCCCCTAAATATCAACCTAAGAACAATGCCTCCTTGCACAACTTTCTCCCCGTCACTGAGCTTGAAGTCCTCAATATAATTGGCAATCTAAAAACGTCCTCCCACACAAAATACCTAATACCCTCCAACCTTGTCCCTGCCCTTAAGTACATCATCATCCCATTCTGGACCAAAATCATCAACACCTCTCTCTCCACCGGCTGTGTCCCCTCCTCCCTTCAGCTTGGTCAAATCTCGCCCAAAATCAAAAACCCCAATGCTGACCCCAATGACCTAAATAATCTCCGCCCCATCACTAACCTCCCCCTTCTCTCAAAGGTACTTGAAAAATGTGTCCTACTACAACTAGACAAACACATAGAAAACGTCAACCTTCTCGACCCCTTTCAATCTGGCTTCAGAAAAGGCTGCAGCACTGAAACGGCAATGCTCAATGTCATAGATGACATCCATCAATCACTTGACAATGGCGAGACCTGCCTTCTTATGCTTCTTGATCTCTCAGCAGCATTCGATACAGTCAACCATTCAGCCCTACTTAATGTGCTTAGGACCCATTTCGGCCTTAATGGCACCGCCTACAAATGGTTCATCTCTTATCTACAACACCGTACTCAGCAAATCAAAATTCAAAACTGTCTCTCTACCCCCACTCCTGTCTCCCTTGGAGTCCCTCAAGGATCTATTCTCTCTCCCTCCCTCTTAAACCTCTTTATGAAACCCCTCACCCTCATTCTTAACCAAGCAGGCATAAATTACCACCTCTACGCCGATGACACCCACATATATTACAAGATTAAAACTCATGCTGACATCTTACACCTGAACAACACCCTTACCAAGATCCAAACCTGGTTCCATTCCAATCATCTCAAACTGAACCCTAACAAAACCGAAATCATTCTCTTCTCCCCAAAAAATAACCCTCTACCCATTCAATCATGGATCCCTGACCTCAATGCACTCAATTGCTCACTCACCCTGTCCAACTCTGTCAAATCTCTTGGCATCACTATCGACAACACCCTAACCCTTAATGTTCACATCAAAAACTCTGCCAAAG
This sequence comes from Triturus cristatus, assembly GCF_964204655.1. NCBI lineage: Eukaryota > Metazoa > Chordata > Amphibia > Caudata > Salamandridae > Triturus > Triturus cristatus. The sequence continues at coordinate 566,105,614 of NC_140582.1, read as the reverse complement.
GAGCCCTCTTCACTCTCCGTCACAACAGGAAAATCAAACCATTCATACCCACCGATGATTTCAAACTCGTAGTTCAGTCGCTTGTTCTGTCACGTATTGATTATGGTAATGCCATCCTCAATGGAATCCCCAAGGTACACCTAGCTCCAATCAAAGCTGTGCTCAACCTTGCTGCCAGGCTCATCACGGACTGCAAACGCTTCGATCATATATCCCCGGCTCTCAAATCTCTTAAATGGGTCCCTATCAAAGGAAGATCTGCCTACAAAACCGCCTGCATTACTCATAAAGTCTTCCACCAAAACAGTCCGCTTTACCTCTCAAAGAAACTCCACTCTGCGGGCTCCACTCGACCTCTGAGAAGTACCAACACCCTACTCCTAATCCCACCTCTGCATAAAAAGAAATCTACACAGTCTCGCTCCTTCTCTGGCAATGTCCCTATTATCTGGAATGCCCTCCCAAAAAACCTGCGCTGTAATCCCTCCCATTCTAGTTTCAAAAAAGACCTCAAAACCCACCTCCTCAATTATTATTGGGGTTCCTAACCTGTGTCCTACTCATGATTTCTTATCTATCATACTATATTTGTTCAGCAATTATCTACCCTGTTCTCCTGTTCACCATTTACCTCATTACTTAAATGTATAGCTCCTGCCCCTGTTTATTTATCTGGTTTTGTATAATGCTCATGTTGTTTGCACTTTGTATATTTCAAATTTCTGTTGCACTACCTTTCATATGCTTTTATACCCTATGTGCCTTATACTATCCTTATCTTGTGAAGCGCTCTGATACCTCTGGGTCTAGCCAGCGCTATATAAAACCTTCAAAATAAAATAAAATAAATAAATATGGGGGGGGGGGGTTGTCAAGGATTTTTCTTATAGCACTTGCTACTTTAATTGAGCTTGTTTCTAAGCACTCCCTAAGTTTACAAATAGAAGACTAAAGACATAAGAATACTGAGATGCCTAAGATTATATTTAATTTCAATTCAGTAATCAGGTTATTTCCTTAGTAAACTTGACTCACCAAAGTTAGCAATAGCAAACAAATAAGGCTTACTCTAAGGTGCTGATAGCAACTCAGATACAGCATAACACAGTATTATTAAATCTATGACTCTTCAAGAATCTACCAATAGAATGAAACCCTCGAAATAACTCCATGACTCACAATCCACAACATGTTTTGTTCTCCCTACACCCTCCTTACACCCCCAGCCAACCTCAAACCTCAACCTGCTTGCTTCAATGCGGCCCTTGGTCACACCAGAGGCCTAACATATTGGCCCTTGGGGAAATGCTTGTGCATACCCAAGACCTAAGCACTCAGGCGCATGTTTATCAACGTTTCACCACACATGGTAACTCAAGGCCGACACAAAACCTGAATGAGACTTAACATTGCGCGTGGCCCTGTGCGGCTAGGTTATTCTGCAGTAACGTGCAGCGCAAGTCGCTGCCTTGCATTACCCTACGTGGTGGGGGCATCACATGGGTGGAGTCTGGGTGCTTCCATGCATCCACTCATGTATTCTGAGGCATTACCAGATTTACCAACACTGGTAGATCTGGGAATGCATCACAGCTGTAGGTCTTCCCACCAGAGGAAGAACAAGGAGAAATCTTTTGTATTTCCCATCGTTGTTTCCTCTTTCTGGGTTTGCTGTATTGTGCAGCACACTTAGAAAGAGGAATATGGCTCTAGGGATTGTTTTTGTGCAGGACAGATGTCCGTTTCTGCACAAAAGCAATTCTGCCTGTAACGCAGACACCCTTGCTCCATGGCGATAAGCTGCTGATTGTGCACCAGCGCAGGCAGAGGACAGGAATGCACCATATGTTGACAAGATGTCTTAGTGCGTTGTGTGACACAATCAGGGCCGGACTGGGAACTACAACCGTCCCTGGCAAAGTGCTCGCCGCCCTCCCGGGGGGAGGAGAGTGCCGCCGAGCTCTTTGCCAGGGCCGGTTTTCGGCCGATTTTGTTACAGGGCCTATAGCTGCAAAATCGGCCCTGTAACAAAAACGGCCCCCAGGAGCGTAAAACCGGCCCCCACCCGTGTGACGAACTGGGGGATTACCCGGTGCCCGCTACGGCCAGTGCGGCCCTGGACACAATGATAAATATGGGCCTCAGGGTGAGTATGTGAGCGTTATATAAATGTAATATCATTCTGGAAATTAGGAAAACGCACTGCTTTTTGTACAGCTGCATTAGACAACATATTTACACTATCTTAAGCTCCAACCCGTCCGTGGATGACATTCAAAAGGTTGAAGAAGAGTACCATGCGAGTGCAAGGCAGTGCATCTATTAAAGTGATGTGAAGTAAAAGCAATGCCTGCATTTGAAAGTGCCAGTTCACCTATCATTACAAATGTTTTATGGACAAGTCAAGTAGTAGTAAAGATGATGTAGCAGAGTGACATGCAGTCGTTATTTAAAGAAGACATCTGAACGATCTTCCACAGGCTTCTTCGTTCAGTCATAGTAATGCGCCACTTAAACAAATGTGCTCGTAGAGCGGCCCCTAGTGGACAGAATCGTTACAACCAGGTAACTGCTGCCATTGCACTACCACAGTGCTGTTTGCACAGTTCACACACATTACGCACGCATGTAACAAGTTGGGGTTACGGTCTCCATAATTTTTTATACATATGCCATTGTTTACTGCCTCATTTTCAACCTGCTGTTGTTTTTCTCGAATTGCGCCCGTGAACGCATTATAACTATCAGGACACAATTGAAATCACGCTGTGTTACGTAATTGAAACAGGTGCAAAGAGCAGGTCTGTTTTGACGCTGTATCTACTAGCACATCACATTAAGAGGCTGCGCTGTGGTATGTGTTAGTATGATCTGCATGACAGGCAGCCTAGTGTTGCTGCCATTCATTGTATATTTATCATTTGTGTGGTCACAAATGTCCACTGGCGTTGCCCGAGGCACATGGCCCACCACATCACTCGGTCGTTCTTCCCTTCACCTGAAACTCCATTCGATCTGAAAGATTCTCGCATCAGACGCATCATTATGCTAAAAATGCAAGACCTGCTCTGTGACATCACTCGCCGTTTATATTCTTCTTTCGTGCGCGCCAACACCCTCTATATTAGTCTCTGTTACAAAATAAAAGTGGCCTCCGCCGCTGCAGAAAACCCGATGGAAGGCTCCCCGGCACCGCTACAGGGAGGAGGAACTCACAAGGTAAGTCGGGAGACAGAAAAAAAAACTGGTGGAGGCGGGGGTGGGCAGAGTTTTCATGGGCTGGGCTAGGGGTAGGTCTGGATGGGAGGTGGGGCCTCACTTGGGCTGAAGGAAGGCGAGGGAGGGGCGGGAGGTAATATCCTTTACGGCGCGAGTGCCTGTCTCTGTTCCTTCAACCACTGAGCAGAGTGGAGGCTACTTTTACTTACGAACATGCACTGTAATCACTATTGCAGGGGGGATGTAAAGTAAATATGAAGCATTCCCACTTTTCTTAACAATATACAGCATCAGCATGTGTTTGGCTCTCATTTGATTTCAATGATGCTAGAATAAGAATACATTTTTGCATAATTACATCTAAACATCACAACCATCGGCAATAGAAATAGGCATGTACTTTGGATGCGTTAGGCCTAATTCGTAAACTTCAATTTGCAATATGTTAAGTACTATAATAGTACTACTTACTTACTACAAAATGCAATTCGTATACATTGGAGAGGAAACCTTAACCACCTTTCCCACCTTTTCCATGGGGAGATCCTCTCACATGTAAGCTTACAACTTAGGACCTTATTACAATGTCGGGCAGATGCCGTTTCGGTGTTGGAACCGACAGATCGTAGGCCGGTGGTTCCGACCACCAAATTATAATGCGACCGCACATGGTGCGGTTGCAAACTCTCATTTCTCTATGGGAGCTTGTGCTGTGGGCGGTTTCCGGAAACGCCTTTAAGGAATTACGTGCCGGTTCCGACGGAAGCCAGCCGGAATGACCGGCCGGTTTCACTTCCGACTGCCGTCATAGTGATATGGCGGTTGGAAGTGAAATCGAATATGTCGGTCGGAAAAGTCTCCGAACTAGGCTTTCCGACTGACATCAAAATGAGGCCCCTAGTAGTAGATGTGGGAGGGGCCAGGGGACTGGCTCAAAAATTGGAAATACTTAGCACTAAATTGAAGGGGCTTAGTGAGGGCTACGGGGCGGGTTAGGAAGGGACGTACACCCACCCACAAAAAGGTAAGCACATTGCTAATCACAATGTACACCTCTAAAGCTACAACAGCCAAAATGGTACCAAAACAGTAGTAAACCTACTCCTGCTCAGACTTGGAGTAAGTCCAGTACCACAGATGGCCTACACCTGGTGCTGCAAACCTTCCAATAGAAAGTAATGGAGGTAGGATTTAAAATAGAATGCACAGGAAATAACGTTAAAATAAATTAATTTACTTAACCTTTTAAAAATATATAAATATTTTTTTTTTGTTTAAAACATTATGTATCAATGTAAAATAAAATAGTTTTGTTTTATGATAAAATATTTCAATCCACATTTTGAATTGAAAAATGAATGTATATTTTTTTTAAAATAACTAAATTGCATTAAAGTAATTCAATACATAACCTTATGTAATTTTTGATATATAATAAACATTTTAATTTTGGTGGGATTTTTTAAAAACAAATCTTTACAAATAATTTTAATTTAATTTAATTTATTTAACTTAATCAAATATTTCACTCAGAATTAATTTAGTAGTGTTTTCATTTTCTTTGTTTTATTCTACAGTTGAAATAAATATATAAAATTCGTTTACATCACTTTTTAACTTAAAAAATTTGTAACCACTTTTTTAAAGTTTAATAAACTTTTTACATTTTCTCTCTACTTTATCATAGGGAGCTCTATGCCCTGGTGGCAAAGACCTCCAAATACACGTGAAAAGTTACTAATAGTAGCTTTACACTATTAGGTATTTACACTTTGAGGTATAATAAATTAAATTAAACTTTATTTTAGAGTCTTATTAAAAGAAATCCTACCTTAAGTAGAAATAAACATTTTACTTTTGGAGGCATTTTTCGGGGTGGAGATCTCTGTATCATAAAGTATAAAGAAAACTTTTGTATACTTTACCATACATAGATCTATGCAGCCAGGGTGAAGCTCTCCACGTGTAAAGTATAGGGAAACATTTCCTATACTTTACCACAGGGAGACTTCCAGTCTGCTGGCAGAGATCTCCGCACAGTAAAGTATAGGGAAAAGTAAAAAAGTATTTTCTACAAAGTTTGTTAACACATTTCTAAGTTAAATATTATTTGAAATTGCTTTTGTACATTCATTGTATGTGTAGAACTAAAGAAAAAAGCTACAACACAATTATCTAAAGTATATCAAATGACATTAAAATATGTTTTCGCTAGTCTAAATTAACAAATAAATTCCCAACTAATGTAAAACAAATCATTTTTTATTGTGCATCAATAACTATTATAAGTTTTGCACAGAATTAATTAAAATTAATCTACTTACATCTTAGAAAATGTATGGTGACATTATTAAGTGCAAAATAGTTTTTTCAAGCATTTATAAATAAATAAAACGTAAGAATTATTGTTATATTTATTTAACAGCATATTATATTTATATTTTTAACTATATCAAATAATTCAATTTAAGTAAAATTATTTTCTATGAGATTAACCTTTAAGTTCCTGCCCTCATCATTTTCTATGGGAGGGTGTTGCATTAGCAAAGGTTGGCCACATGTGATAGTTTTTTCTTTTTAGTAGTAATTCATTTACACTTGTAAGTTAGGCTCCATCCCCTTTCTCAACAGATGAAGACGTGTAAGTCTACACTTTTGAGTAGCTTTACAATTGGATTTTCTGAAGAGCCAAAAGTAGTGAAAATACTCAAGAATGTAAGGGTTAATTTAGTTATGTAAATTACTCAAAAGTGTTGCTTGTAAAAAATACACTAATCTATGCATCAGATATATTTTCACTCTGCCTCCCGTTCAAGCATTTCTATATTCTCATGGGTAACCAGTGATAAAGTGGCAGGAGTGGAGGGAATATTTTTTTTAAATTATATTTAAACCCTTGAAGATGAGAATAAAGAAGAATTTTCTCCTTTCAAAAACAAAATTGTACAGCACACTGTAGGTCCTGAAGGTTTCATGCTGAACAATAAAAAAATGGAAAAGAAGGTTACAACTGTGGAAGAAACAGGTATTTATAAAAATGCCCTTAATGATTTGGATTCTCACATTCTGCTTACTGTCTCTGTAACCGTTTACCGTTTCATACTCTTTATTTCAGTAAATTACCATAAAAGAGATACATAAAACATTAAATAACAAGGTCAATAACAAAGATAAGAACATGCATACAAAGATTTCTAAAAAAAAGAAAGAAAGTGCCTAGTCTACAGGCCAAGGGCTAAAATACAATTAGGGCATTGAATAGGTTGCACTGCCAAGTTAATTGTTTAACATTTACCAAATTATGATTAGAACTCAGGGATCAATGTCCTTTAAAATTGCTACATTGGTCTGTTTTTTCTCATCAACCATGCATGGAGTAGAAATCTGGAGGCAGCAAAAACTATATGGGGTCCCAGGTCTGTTTGGAGAATCCTACATGCCTGCACATATCTTCTAGTGCTGAGTATATGCAGGGCAAAAAAATAAGAAATGTGGTACATTTTCTTTCTTATGACCACACAAAAGGCATCCTTGGTCATTCGTATTTGATGATCCTGACCAACTTGACGTAAAAGCATGAAGTGGTAGTGTCCCATATCCAAACTGAAGATACATTTTTTTAGTCAAGATTTGACTCAATTTCATCAAGAAATGTTTCTAAAAAGTAAGTATCCTTGGCTGCTAAAAAATAATTTGTAAAAGAGCCTTGTGGTTGTATTCAAATATTATTAAACATATATGTTCTAAATTGCTTCTTAAGTTCTTTTGCACTCATGGAAGAACAATAGCCCTCAGGGTCAAGCCAAAAATGTGCAAGACCCATCCCCTCAAATGCATCATTAACAAATTTGATGCAAGGGATTTTGCAGGCGAGGGGATTTTTACATATTTCCTCCAAACCACTACAGTAGTGCGATAGCTCAGGGGTAACCCACAAATGCCTCCAAAGTGCCAATGGTTGAAATTCTATCTTTTCAGAGATCAACCTAAGCCCTAAGCCCACTCTCAGCAGAATAAATGGAGTGCTAGCTGGTAAACAAAGAAGACACCTCATAAACTTATTCTCAACCATTACCAAAGATTTTGGATCTTTATGACCCCAATTCTCAGTGCCATAAAGGGCTACAGCAAGTGCCTGGTGAGCATACAACTGGAGAACTGAGGAGACAGATCTACATAGGGACCCTTTGTGTAACTTCAACATCCCCCCTATGTGATGTTCCAGTTCAAGTGTTCACTTCGCTATAAGGTATGTCCAATTCATCTTTCATCTAGTGTAATGCCCTGGTTATTGAAGACATTAACCTGTTCTAATGGGCTGTCCTCTAGGACGGGATTTGGGTGGGTGTTATGACAGTGATTGAAAACCATATATTTTGTTTTATTTATATTAATTTTCAGTCCCCTCGACACACAAAATGTACTAAAGAGGTCAAGTATTTTCTGTAGCCCCATGAGTGACTTTGCTAAAAGGAGAGTATCTTCAGCAAACATGAGGGCCAGTACCCTCATGCCTGCTAATCGAGGAGCATCATTGTTGCAACTATTAAGTAAAGCCACTAAGGGCCAGATGTAGGTGGCCAAATAGCGATCGGTAACGCTGAAATTAGCAGAATTCTAGCGTTACCGATCGCTATTTGGCTGCGAGCAATGTAGGTGAGTTTAAACCTACTAGCAAAATAGGGAATCGCAAAATTGCGATCCCTTATTTTGCTCTTGCATTTAAGGAATCGGGAATTGCGATTCCTTAAATGCAATGTAAGTAGCACAAAAGTAAGTGCACTTTAGCCTTAAGGAATCGCTAATTACCAACAACTTCAAGTTGGTGGTAATTAGCGATTTCCTTTAAAAAAGCACTTTTTTGCTTTTTTTAAAGTGCCATGTGGCACACATTCATGCCCTTAGGGCATGTATGTGCGCCACATGTGCACACATGCACATTTCAGGGGTGCAACAGGGTGTCCTTTAGACACCCTGGCACCCTTGAAATAGCGCCCACTATTTGCCATTCTTTAATATCGAATCGCTAATAGTGAATATCTTCCCATTCATTCCTATGGGTCTCCTAGCCCATAGGAATGAATGGGTAAGTATTCCTTATTAGCTAATCTCAATTTGTGATTTGTTAATTAGGTAATGTTAAGGAATTGCTAATATTTTAGCAATTCCTACCTACATTCAATTTTGCGAGTCCTTAATAGCGAATTGGTAAAATTCGCTATTAAGGACTCGGTATTTCGGTTTTACCTACATTGGGCCTCAAGTCATTTAAAATTGTATAAATAGGGTAGGAGCCAGGACACCGCCCTATCTTACCCATCTCTTTACTCTGAAGGGTTCTGTTACTTCACCCAGTTTTCCACGCCTAGCTTGGACGTAGTTGTTTGTATGTAATCTCTCCATTATTTCACTCAGGTAGGTTGGAACTCCTAGCTCTGCTAACTTTTTCCACAGCAGGCTTCTGGGGACCAGCTCAAACGGTGCTCTAAGGTCCACAAAGACTGCATAAAGCCTTTCTTTTCCTATGTTCACAGTTTTCCAATAGATCATCTGTAGTCGGAACACCTGATCTACATTAGAAGTATTGGCACGAAAACCCATTTTAAGGGACAAAGTAGGCCTTTCTCTTCTAGCCATTGCTGAAGCCTGGTGAGGATGATCCTTCCAAAACATTTTTGGGTGATGTCAATCAAACTAAAAGGCCTATAGTTGGTGGGGTCCAAGGGGCATCCCTTTTTATAGATTTGAAAAATCACAGTCCCAGCCCACGATTTGGGAATGTTTAGCCCATTTAAGATGGAATTGAACACCACTATGAGATAGGGGGTCCAGATATCTATTTCAGATGAACATAGGTCCCCAGATATCTTGTCAAAGCATGGGGCTTTGTGGGGTGTAATCTTTCTAATCGCCAGCTCTAACTCTCTGTATGTTATCGGAGGAAAGCCAGCAGAGTTTCCAACCACTTTATTGCACAGAGAGGTTACTAGAGCTTCAGATGGCATTCCCTCACTTGACAATACTCGATAAAAGTTAGAAAAATTAGCCATCCAGGCCTCTGTAGCAACATTATTGTCTATCTTAAGTTTCCCTTCCCTGTTTCCTGTGGCAATCAAATTCCAAAAGAGTGTTTGGTTGTTCTTCCTTGTGGCAGCTACTAAAAGGCCACAGTTTTAACCCTGGACATATTGGGTGTAGTGGGGCTACACGGAGCATCACGGAGTGGGGGGAAATCTCCGCACACTCCGCACACTCCGCGAAGCCCCACTATGCGCCCGCACATGCGCATTTGTGAGGAAGAAGGAGGCGATAAAGCAGGAAGAGGGAGCCCCGGGACGCCGCAGCTCAGGAAAGTCATTTTAATTACTTTTAAAACGCTGTTAAAGATTGTAAGGGCATTTAAAAGAGGGCGGGAGGGAGGCGGGTGGTGGGCAACTCCGCTCCACCGTGGCGTGTGCGTAGCCTGACCACTATGCCTACTTTGCGGACTGCGAAGTAGGCAACACTCTGCGCACTGCGCAGTCGGAGCGGAGCACTACACCCACGGTTACACAATTTTCATTATCCCAGTTCATTTTTGCCTTAGCAAAGACCGTTTTATAGGCAGCTCTCTTCACCTGAATCTCACCTCTCCTCTGGCTCTTGATGAATTAATCAAAGTGCATTTAGCCAGTTTACATTATCGATTGAAACAGGATGGTACACTACTCCATGCTTTCTGGTTGCTCGCTTCTTTAAAAAAAAAAATTGTAAGCTGTCAAAGAGGGAATTATGCACAGCTCCAACCTTTTCCAGGTTGGTCTCCAGTGCTGAGACCAGGTTAAGGCTGCAAAGCTTCCCCAAGGACTGTTTCACCCTATTAAATATAGATCACAGGGTTTTCTCAGATTGAGCCACTGCATGCAAGTGAATTCAGAGTTTATTGTGGGAGGGTTGACACCTATTGTCCATTGGATTAGCCAGGGCAATGTGACTGGGCATCAAAGGAAGTTTTATGAACAACTCAAGAGCATTATGATCACTGTCACACGGTACTATAGCCATGTCCATTAGGGATGGCCATTATTTGACATCTACTAGAATGTAGTCAAATCGGCTACTGCTGGCCATCCTATTAAAGGTGTGCTTACCATCTTTATCCAATTTAGTCCTCCCATTGCAGAGCTAAAGCATTTAATTGAACAGCCAGTGGGGACCACTTTTAAATTGGACGTATATTAAGGGTAGGAATTAGCCATATCTAGTTGCCCTCAGAAGACAGAGTGTGGCTGGCAAGGTCTAGAGGCTCAAATTTGCTGTACAACAAAATGGAAAAGAAGGTTACAACTGTGGAAGAAACGAATATCTATAAAAATGCCCTTGATGATTTGCATTCCCACATTCTGCTTACTGCCTGTGTACCTAAAGATAGGCTTAACTTTTTTCAGGAAAAGCCTGGCAAACAGTGAACCTGTTGAGGGTAGGTAGCATCTTTTAAAAACAAGCAATCATTTTCAACTTTCGGAGCATGCACAACAAATTTATACATGACGAAATTATTATGCAAACAAGCATTCCCCATATCTAGGAAAGCTCATGGAAAATGAGAATCAGGCTTTGACAGATGTTATTGCGATCGTCAAGAAGGCTGAATTATCCAAAGGCTGTGCTAAAGCTGCCGTGAACAGTGGCGGGGGCAAGGTACTTTATGCAAAGTTTTGCAAAGAGCGATGATTCAGCAAGGAAGAAAGGTTGAAATGCATTCAACTCTGAAGAACAATCAAACAGGAAGAGCAAAGGAAAATTGTATTAGTCTAAAGACAATGGTCAAGAACTTTATAGATGTCAGAACAGAGACCATTTACCCCATGATAAATGTTGTTCTGCTGTTGAGTAAATGTATTCTAATTGTGGAATACAAGGTCATTATGCAAGATTGTGAAGTTCAAATGCATTGAGGAGAATTCTCGGACAGTTGTATCGGTGTAAAGATGCAAGTACAAGTGAATGTGTTTCAAGTGTAGACACAATTATATCATAGTTAAGTCTTAAGACAAGAAGCAAACAGGTATACAAGAAAGTTAGTGGGGTTACTATCTACCGAGCGGCGGATTCAAGTTTGCCCTACACTATTTTGAACAAACAAATCTGGACAGAGAATTGTGAAGGAATCATATGCAATACTTTACATCCTACTAATATACATCCTAAGAGTTTCACAGATTAGGTTATTCCAATGATGAGCTACAGGTCTTCGACATCAAAAATCGACAAAAAATTCAGAAAATGTATGTGGCAGAGACAAAACCTGATTTTTTATAGTGGATGAATCAATGAGTTTGCAAATCAGATTAGAGACAAATAGTACCAAAAAGGTTTGCTGAGAATCATTTTACCAGGGAATATTGTCTGAGTTTCCTAAATTGTTCTCAGGAACTGCTGGAGAACTCAAAGGTTTTTTCTAACAAATTATTCTCAAAATAATTTTATTCAAGTGCCAGAGAAGATTAGGAACTTTCTCATAAGGGTGAGGTGAAAAATAGAAATAGAATTGAAGAAATTAGAATCAGTTTGCATTATTGAAACTCTGCAGGCCACTGAATGGATGGCACCATTGGCAGTGACCAGGCACACTAATGGCAAGATTAGATTGTACACAGATATTCATGATTTGAAAACCATTTTAGTTGATACATTTCCATTCCCCAAAACTAGAGGGGGTTTTGCCACTTTAGATTTAACTTCAGAATATCAAGTGCCATTACATCTAAAATTAAATGTTTATCTACTTTCATCATGCTATTTGGATTTTATCAGTTTCTTTCAATGCCTTTTGGTTGAGCCTCAGTGGTGGCAGTTTTGCAACAGTTGATGTGCAGTATTGTCAAAGGATTGGATGGTGTCAGTTTCTATTGGATGATATTTTGGTTATGGGGAAGGATAGGAATGAACATGACAAAAGGATAAGGAACATTTTCAGTGTGTTAGAGAAGACAAACTTGACAGCCACATTTGCCAAATGCAAAATTGCAGTACAGTCAATAACATATTTAGGGCATCTTGTTTGTAATAGAGGCATTCTATCCAATCTGAGTTAGTAAAAGCAGCCAAAAATGCCCCTTCTCCTGCAAATAGAAATGAAGTTAGATCAGACCTGGGATTAGCAGAATTTTATTCAAGGTCAGTGGAAACATTTGCTGATAGAACCTAAGATATTTGCAGGCACTAAAAAACAATCTTTTGTATGGAACACGTTTTTACAGAATTATTTTGAGATAATTAAGGATAATGATTGCATGAACACACCATTACAAGAATTCAATTAATCCAACAAGAGAATCATCACCACTAATGCCAGCAGTAAATGTTTAGGCACCATATAATCACAAATTGATGAGAGTCGAAAGAGGTCATAATTACCTTTGTATCTTGCTCTGTTTCACACACAGAGGAGTGTTACCAGGTCATTGAGAGAGAGAGATGTTGGCTTGTGTGTGGGAAGCAGCTTACTTTTGGCAATTTGTGTGGTAATCAGAATTTATATGGTGAGAGGCCATAAACGCCACGGCTCATTTAAACCATTACAACGAGTAGTTTGTTGAGAGCAATGCCCCATGTGGCTAGAATGTATTTGCATCCTCTGAACTCTCATTACAGAGTATTTCATTACCACGATAGTCAGGCAATATCATGGGGATGAATACCACTGCGGTATTCAAAACTAACCTTGGGCGGGTAATTCCTCTCCACCAGTGGAGTTTACGGAGTTTTGCCTACTCCGCATTCCGTTGCGAACGCGGAGTTTAGGCAAAACTCCAACTCCATGGGGGAGCAGAGTTAGCTGGCCCCTCCACACTCCCAAAGTAATTATTATTATTATTTTTTTTATTTGAGAACAAGTGATACATAAGAATAAATCAGTTCCAAGGTTATACAGTATCAGTCCACCCCCCCCCTTCCCCCACCCCTTTACGATAGAAAAATCAGAGATATAACATTTATAAGTGGAAAATACCAGTGGCGACTGTCTTATCATTATATTCTGAAAGAAAAAACCCATGAAGTTCATAACACTGTGTGTGAAAACAAGGTGAAAAATAATTGTTAATATTCTAGCAGTGCGTCTGGTTGAGCCATAGAGTGAGAGGTTCCCAAATGTTTAGGCCCTTCCTTTTTCCCCTTATGCCTTTTCTAGCGTATATTGCTCTCTCCAGATGACAAGTAGATACCAGTCGGGCCAGCGATTGGGAAAACAAAGGGGAATTTTGATCAATCCATGAAGAGGCTATACAGATCCGAAGAATAGCCATTGCCATAAATATAAGTGCACCGCCCCTCCTTCTGCTAACCTTGTCTTGTATCCCTAGCATGATAGTTTTAGGGGTTAGCTCAATTTCCTGAGAGAGGACTGTATTTAGAAAAACCTGTATTTGGAGTAGGAGTGAAGTGAGTTTAGGACAAGTAGCAAACATATGTATTGAGTCTGCACTGAACTCCATACACCTAGGGCAGACCGTCCCTTTGCCCATTCCCCATTTGGCTAGGTGTTATATATAGGAAGAAAGCAGTCTTGAAGAATTGCGCCTGAAGTTTGGCCGATGGCATATTGTTCTGTGCTGCTTTCATAGCATTGAAAAAAGTATTGTGAGGAATCTCCAATTTTAACTGTCATTTGTTTGCTATTTTGGGCAAATCGTCGGACATTTGACTATTTAACGCAGAATGGATATATCCTATCCGGGGTTGGGCGGGGGCTTTTAATTTGTTGATTAGATCTATCCTCGTGAATCCAGTGGGCCCACCAGTCTTTCGAGTCAAGAAATCCCTTATGGCAATGTATTTAAAAATCTCTTTTTCCCTAAGATTGTATTGTGTTTAAGATCATTAAATGATTTGATTTCTTCGATGGTGATTAGGTCTCCCAATTTTAGAATCCCTGCTTTATGCCAGCCTAGGAGATAGAATCTCCCAAAAATGGCTGGCAGGTTGGTATTTCTATCAATGGGGGAATAATAATTCAGTCTCCCCAGCCCGTAATGCTTGCTTATATTAGAAAAAACTTTGAATACACTCATCAGGGTCTTAAATCTAACCTGTTTGTAATACCCGAACGTCAATTGGCGCCACAGACATCCCCTAGCCGCGCTACGAATCAGTAGATTAAAGAGGGAAGGAAGCGCGGTGGTAGAGATATAAGTGTGGTTGCGCAACATTTCCATACTATATTGTAGGACTGAGGCCCAATAATGTAATCTAATGTTGGGGTGTGCCCATCCGCCCCTTCCTCTAGGGAGAGAGAGCTGTTTGAAAGCTCGTCTGGGTTGAGAAAATGCCCGAGTAAATCAGGTAAAGAGCTGTTCAAAGGTCTGAAGCATATTTTTACTTAACTCCAGAGGTAGAGCCCTAAAAAAGTAAAGTAATTTAGAAAAGTAAGTCATCTTAATGACGTTACATTGTCCCACAATCATCAGGTGCAGATTATTAATTTGGTTCAGTGCCTTTTTTGTGTCTGTAGCCAGCGGAATTAGGTGTTCGGTTACAATCGTGTCCAAGTTTGCTGTGATAGTGACCCCCAGATATTTGGCTTATTGGACGACCCGGCTATCCACCCAATTGATTTCTTTATTTAAAATGATCTGGGTCCTATTTTTGCTAAGGGCGCACCCCAAAATGTTCCCAAACTCCTGAGCCTCCTGTTTCTAGGCCAAAATGGCACTTTCAGGGTCCGGGGGGACCACAGCCAGGTCATCAGCATAAGCTATGATTTTAGAGTCCCAGCCGAATCTACTCACTGCCTGAATTTCTTGGTTATTTTCTATTTTCTTAATTAGGGGGTCTATGTATAAAGCAAATAGCAGTGGGGAACTAGGACATCCTTGACAGGTGCCTCATGAGATTTTAAACTGTTTGGTCAATTTCCCATTGATTGATACGCTAGCTGTGGGGTTGATATAGAGAGCTTGGATGGATTGAATTATCTTTAACCCGAATCCCATCTTTCTCATGACTTCCCATAGAAACTGCCAGGAGACCCGATAAAATGCTTTTTCAGCATCAAGTAAGATAAATGACATCGGCAGCGTCGAATAATGTGACAGACCGGTGGATATGTTTGGTTGTTCCTCTTCTGGGGATAAACCCGATGTGCCATTCAGACACCAGGGACTCGATTCTAGAGGATAATCTAGCTGCGAAGATTTCTTTAAAAATCTTGAAGTCGCAGTTGATGAGGGTAATTGGTCTATAGGACCCCATTTCTAGTGGTGATTTATCTTTTTTAGGAAAGATTAAGATTTTGGCGTTGGACCATGAAGCAGGTGGTGGAGTCCCATTAAAAATAGAGATTACTAGAGAGGTGAGGATAATTTTTAAATAGGGAGCAAAGATTTTATAAAACTCGACCGGGGTACAATCAGTCCTGGCTGCCTTCCCATCTGGCAGACTTCCCAAAGCTTTAGCAATTTCTTCCCATGTTGGTGGTTCCTCTAGATGGTCTCTGGCTGCCGCATTAAGATGGGGCAAAGTGGTTTTATCCAGATAGTCATTAATTGCTACCATTCTCTGGTCAGCTGCGCTAACATTCTCGTCAGAATAAAGTTTCTGATAGAACTCACTAAATGCCTCTTGAATTTTAATTGGGTCATTGGTGATCACGCCTATCACCAGTGGTATAGAGAGTATTTTGTTGGCCATAGCCTGCTGTCTAATTCTAAGAGCCAATTGATGGGCAATGAGTTCGCTGCGTTCATAGCTTTTTTCCTGTGCAGTGGCCCATTTGGCTGCGACCTTTTCTGCGAAAATCGAGCCCACTTCAGCTTCATAAACTATCACTTTGAGTTGCGCACTTTCAATTCCTGAGCCTGTTTGAACTGCCTGAATTAGTTTTTCTTCTGCCTATTTTAGCTTGTCTTGGATATCCGAAATCTGTATATTTTTTTTTTTCCTTATAGAAAACCGAAGGGTCTCCCCCCGGATGCCCGCCTTTAATGTGTCCCATGTCGTTCCGGTTGAGGCTGACCCTATATTTAGCTGGAGAAATTCTTGAATCCACCCCTGCATATCTACTCTGTATCGAGTGTCTTGTAGCAAAGCTCTTTAAAAACGCCAATTTAGGGTCTCTCTGCTATTTCTCATTCCAAAAATGTTTAAGATAAGTGGATTGTGGTCTGCCATGAAGCGAGGGCAGTGTCGATAGAGCAGTCACGGAGCAGAGAAGATGACGCCAAGAAATAATCTAGCCTTGCCATGGAGAGGTGTGGGGCTGAGAAGTAAGTATACCCAGGTTGAGTATTTCGTAATTTAGCCCACACATCGCTCAACCCATGGGTTTGCATAAGGATCAAGATCGCTTGTAATGCTTGGGGTTTCCTGCCTACAAATGTCCACTGGTCATCCGCCTTCCAATTACAAGGTAAATTAATATTAAGATCGCCACATATAATGATTGGAAGGGGCCAGTGAGCAAGTTCTCCTGAGATCCAGTTGAAGACCGCAGAGTCATCCATGTTACTCCCATAAATGGAACATAAGGTGAAAGGGTAGTTTGAGGGTAAGCAACATTCCGTGATAACCCAACTTCCGCGGGGGATCGGTTTTCACATGGGTAGATCTGAGCTGGTGTCTATGCTCGACGAAAACCCCTACACCTCTTATTTTTGCCCCTTGTGTAGTCCCCCCTATGACTCTGTATCCCAAGGACTATAGAAGGTGTTTCTGTGAACCCTCAATATGTGTCTCCTGGAGACACACGATGTTAGCCCGTAGTGAGCGTAAACCCAATGCAACTTTCCGTCTCTTCATGGCGTCATTTAACCCACATACATTGGCTGAGACAATTTTGAGAGTACTTAGCTTATTCATTTTAAACAATTTGTCAAAAGTTAATTTATCAACACTGTGCAGATTGTAATCATCCCTGAAAATGATGGTCTCAGCACACACTGCAGTACAAAAAAGGTAGCATCAATTTCGCCCTGAATATACCATACTTTACAAATGATTTCCCTCCCTTCCGTTCCATCAGAACATTTTGTTTTAAATGAGTTTTTTATTTTAGCCATATACCGTGCATCAGTAAAAAATAACCTTAGAGACTCCACCATGACAAAGTTTCCCTCCCACCCCTCCCTAGCCCGCCACCCGCTTGCTTGGAGGAAGAACCTGAGTGATGGTTGTCAGCAATGGGTCCCCAACGCTAGGCCACGTCATTAGATTAATTACAAAGATTGTGGCTTAAATCATGAGAGGAATTTAAGAAGAAAAAAAAAAGAAAGAAAGTAAAGGTAAAGATCATGGATAAATATGTGTTGAGAAGAAGGATGTGAGAAAAAGGATAAACCCAGGTGAAACACCACATACTAACCAATCTGTGTCCTTTATTAAGATACCAGGTAAACAAAGTGTATTAACAGCGTGCACTAGCTAAGGAGACTAGACAGATCTAGGAGATTGAGGAAACGGAGTGCAGATGTGGTTAGTTCAGAGATTACTTTTAAGCTTAGAGACATCACCTATGTTCCATCTCGCCCCCTTTTTTTGCCTTGATTTCTTCCAGAAATTCCCCTGCCTTGATCTCAGATTGGAAAACCTGGGTAGCCCCATTCAGGATAACTTTTAACCTGGCAGGATTCATTAAAAACACTTGGGCTCCCATTTGTTGGAAGGGGACGATTAACTGGCGCAAGCGCCACCTCCTTTCCACTGTAGAGTGGCAGAAGTCAGGTTTCACAAAAAACAAAACCCCATTAGAGCCCTTCTGTGTGTTTGGGTGAGCCTGATCATAAACCAGCTGTCTAAGGAGAAAGTTTCTGAAGAATACCAAGAAGACTCTTGGTTTTCCCCCAGTAAAGCTGCTGCCATCACGGCATTGTTTTAGGTTAAAGGAGAAACGATGTGCCAGTTGGATTTCATGGTTCCAGTTCGAGTGCTCAGGAAAGGCCTCCTGAAGGAGTTTCACTATATAGCGCCTTGGTGTCGTCCCCTTACACACCTTCTGGAATGCCAAGCAGGCGAAGATTGTTCCTTCTTTGCCGGTATTCCTGCTCTTCCATCTTTGCCATCAGGCCTGTCAAACCAGTAGCGTTAGAGGAGCTTAGATCTTTAATAGAGGATACTTCCATTTCCAGATTCTCTGTGTGGCCTTCCACCATAGTGACGCGGTCACTAATGTCAGTACATATTTTATTTAGTTTTCGAATGCCTCCTTGTAATTTCTTGGCTGCGCTTTTAGCTATGCGGCTATCAGAGCGGGCCTCTTCTTGAAACTCTTCAATTGAGGTTAAGATAGAAGCCAATGTGGGTACTGCATTGTCTTCCAAAGTATTTTTTACAATCTCCTCGTTTAAGGGCTGGGTAGGGTCTTCCTCTCTGGAGTAGGACATCTGTGAATCTGAATTAACCCATTTGAGCTGGCTTCATCTTTTCAGCCTTGCTCCTTACTTTTTTTGGGCATTGTTACTCTCGTCCATGCTTGTATCGGACCCAGCCTCATTGGTAGAAAAACAAGAGCCATCCGACACAGAATAGAAATGTTCCCCGGTAAGCTCCGGTGTCCAAGGAGCTTGGGCGCCAGAGTTGGATTCCAAGCTATGAATGTATTTGGCAGTACTGGTTGTAGGGATTGTTGACCCCTCGTATGGCACACAGATTTTTGGGGCTGAGTCTAGAGATGAGCCGATGCCGGAGAAGGGAGTTAGATTCCCCGATTCTCCAAGCCCTCCGTTGTTCCCTCCGTTGTTCCCCTCCATTAGTGCTGGGGTGGGGTTAGAGTTCGTGAGAGCTACTGCTCTTGCAAAGCCGTCACGCTCTCTCCCTGGAGTTTCAGGTTCTGTGAGGTGGCCTATTATACGATCTTCCTCCGAGAGTATTATCGGGTGGGGCGAAGACCGGTTGCCTTGTTTGTCTGCTAGTGAGCGCTCAGGTTCGCTCTCAAGGGGAGTAATATGTTCAAGAGGAGAGTCTGCTGCTAAGGAAGGCGCCTTAGTGCCCAAGAAAAGTTTTGCAGTATTTGGCTGGTGTCCTACGCCTTCCTTTGGAGCGCCACCCCCCCGGGATTAACTGCTGTTTTCTTGGGGGGCTCGACGTCCCGTTTACCTTTGAGAAGATTATCTGTCGATCCGACATGTCCGAGGGTTGTGCAGACTTGTGCAGCTTTTGTTTTATTTCCTTTGTTGACTCTGGCTCCCCTGATCGACATGATCCATCTCCGGCTCCGCTGTCTTTTTCCTCTAGTTTGACTTGGCAGTAGTACAGAACCTGACGTGGATGTTAGTCTCAGGGTAACAATGTATCGTGTCAGCCAGCAGATAAATATCCCCAGGAACGCTCTTGCAACTTTAACGGAGGCGGACGCTCCGAGCCCAGTTACTGCGTTTGTTGCTTTCGTCTTCAGAATGGCAATCCGAGGGCGAGAACTGATCGCCAGGATTCTGCTCTCGTTCTGGGTCAAGATCCGGTATCTGAAAACAGGGAGCATGTCATAAAGCCGATCACGGATATGCGCGACGTGAGTGGCTGAGTGGCAAGAGCTCACGCTGACTCCACTTGCTCGCTCTATAGAATCTTCCCCTCCCAAAGTAATTATAATGTAAAAAAAAAAAGGCACTTACCTGCCGTAGCTGCCTTCTCCTCGGCTTGGCCATTCTCCTTCCTCGTCTCGCCGTCCTTTGATAACACCTACGTTGTAAGTCTTGCGTGTGCCTTACTTTGGGAGATGGGGGGAGCGGAGCGGAGTTCAACAGAGTGTTTTTTCCAACTCCGTGGAACTCCGCGTAGAGGCACTACGCCTGCCCGCCCACCCTTATTTAAAACACCACTTTCCTACAACAAGAATAATTTACCACTAGTAGTAATATGTAATGCCATCTATATGCAAATTACAACCAAGACAGTAAAAAAAACTAGAGCAGTAAAACATATATGCTCAAGTGTCTCTCGTCTTGGTACCTTATTCATAATATGAAAGCCTTTTCAGATTTCCTGGCGGAGGTACCTCACTGCCAGTTGTAATATTCTCACATTTTGTAAAACCTCCACTTCTAATACACATCTCTTATTGTAGTTATACGGCTACATGGTGGGTATATACTTTCTCATCAGTCTTACCATCATTTAAATTTGTTTTGGTTGATTTATTTGATACCATCTTCATCATGGTGTATTGCAGGAACTTAATAATTATTGATAGTACTTAAGCAACAGACCACATATTTCTCACCAGCAGGCATATCTTACCCTCAATATAATGTCTAAAAGCATTCTTCGCATTGTAATCGCACTTTGCATCAAACGTTCTTTTGCAGCTGCGGAGGTGTAGGTTGAAAATTCGGTCAATAAAATCGACAGTTTTGTTCTTGTGTAGGTTCAACATGTGTCAGCTTTTCACAGCTAAGCCTGCCAGTAAAATTGATCACAAATCATAAATAAATATATCGCTAGCTCAGTTTCCTGCACAATGTAATGTCCTCAAAACAATCATCTCTCTAAAAGGTGGATTTTGAAGAAAATTATAAACTTTAAAGGGATTTTCATACCAACTTCGAAACATTTTATTATTTCTTTTACCAACAGTGCGTGAGAGAAAGTTTACAATTTCGCACGTCCCATTTTCAAACATAAAATATATATTTCTTGACTGTATTTCATAGAAGATGGAAATTCGGAAGCTAACTTAGATTTCTTTGCATGGACTATCCAGTAAAATATCATTTTACGATTTGTATGCAGGAAAAGCTGTTCATTTAAAAAAAAAAAAAAATTACTATCTCTGTAGGCACCACCGAACGAAACAAAGTGAACAGCTGTCATTGTATAATTTTATGTTGAAAATAAAACACAGGTGAAATTGTCACTCAGCAATAAATTTCAATTTTGTCCACGTACAGTTATTACTGTTTATGATGTGCCACATTAAGTTTTATGCTTTCGGGCCAGCCAAAGAGAGAATGTCCACATCTTCAGCTCAGTTAGAGAAAGCAGGTGATCCATTTCAAAGACATACAAAAGTGTAAATCTATCTGGTATTAGCATTTCTGTGATTTATTTCATTTTTTGAATGTCAGCTGTTTTAGAAAGCGGTACGAGCGCCTCTCCTGTCCCACCTGTTTTAGGGGTGTAAGTGGAAAATGCAGAACCGGTTTCAGATAGTAGTGCATGTCATGTGCACTTTGATAGCAATTGCTCTCTATTAGCTGGTTTGCACGTTAGGCCACTAAAGAAAATGCATATTCTTTGTGCACAGTAATTTCCTGAAATATTAAAAACTGCGAGCGATGGATTCAAGAGGTGATTCCATAGTAACTGTAGACAAAGAAGGAGCCGTGGGTGCTGCGCCTAGCTGGAGAGACTGATGGACAGCAAGTCATTCATGGCCTGAAGAGCGTGCAGCTGGAGAGGGATCCACTGGGCTGTGGGGATCTTTAAAGACGGGAAAAGATGCTTTTATCTGGGAACGGAGTCAGCGGTTTCATTTCATTTAATCTGTGATGGTCACACCCACCCTATTGCATGTCTAATCTGTAGGTATTGGAGCAAACGTGCTCATCTTTATGTAATAATTTTTAGGAATGCTTTCATGCCTGTTGGTTTGATGGTAGCTAAAATCTGCCTTGTAGGCATGCCAACTGATTCACATGACATGGTGTCATGTTTAGAGCACATGAAAAACCTATAACGTACATATACAATTTCTAATTCATAGTTGATGACTGTCCCTTCACAACACTTGCTACGGGTCTCATGACGTCTCAATTTATGAGTGCAGGTTATTACAGGCAAGCGGTCATGTAGGGCGCTGCATACACTGAAGGTGCAAACCGAGAGGCTCTGGCTTGAGCGGCATCGCGTTCAGGATGTTGAGAATTTATGAATAACAAGTCGGTGGGAGGTAAAGGCGAGTGAGGTTCTTGAGGGAACGTACTGAAGCTTGATGCGCATTTATACAAAGACCTCTGAACCGTGAAGCGGGCCCTGAACGGAATGCGTCGCCGTTCAGGGAACCGGTAGCAGTGAATGGAGTGTAGGAGGGCACGAGCGTGGCTTCACAGCAAGGCACGCGCGACAGCTTGCAGTGCATTTGCAATGAAATATGCTGTCCCAGAGGAAGTTCTGGCTACCAGAATTTACGAATGGTGAAAGGCAGGGCAGCTGATGCATGTGTACCTTGCTCATAAAAAGCACAGAATAAATTCACTATTTCTGACTGCAAAGTATACAGCCAGAAACAATCTGGGAACCCTGGGAAATGTACTTCACTAAATGTAATTAATTATGGCCCACTCTCGGCAGTTAATGTATTACACAAATACAGGAAAGATTAGTGTGCATTCAATCAATGTCATTACATATTGAATAAGTATTGCTTTAACCTTGTCTCTCTGGCGCTTGGCCAAGACTCTTAGCCCACTTAAGCACAATGAAAAGAGCGGAGGCCTCCCCTGGCTCCCACTGATCGAAGGGAAGACATATTTTTAGAACAATCGCGGAGGCTTCCACTGTGGTTAGCCCTGCTACATCATGCTGCTGCCTCAGTGCCCTATAAGGGCCATTATCGAGAGGAGCAGAAAGGAGGCAGTCTGTCGAGCTTTTCTTTGGAAATGATGCTCCTAAAACTAGGGGCCGGAGAGCAAAACATTTAAAATAGTCATATTACATGTTTCTGGTGGTAAGTAAGGCAGTGGATGGCACAAACATCTTTTCCACTGATGTTTGAAAGCAGATTTATGGATTTGGCAATGTGTGACAGGAATATTCATCATATTTCTGATGTCTCTTTTTGTTGTGGTGATTATGTGTTGTGTACTGTTGTGCTGATGTGTTTTTGTGCTACAGTATTGCATTTGTTAATATGTTGTATTGTATTTGTTGCATTGTGTTCCGTTTTGTCTACTTTGTTGTGTTGTGCCTGTTATGTTCTGCTTTGTATTTAGTTAATGCTGTTTCCTCAATTGTGTTCTGTAATTACCCTAGGGAGGTTAACACATTCTGCTACATTTTCAGCCCAAAACAGCACATTAATTAAACGTTTCAGCAACAAACAACCTTTTACCAATGTCTAAGCTGATACAATACCACTACTCTCGCTGTTCCACTATTTAGGACACCAGACAGCACAACACTGGGGCACAGTTTTGCCTTACATTACCATAGTGCTCACTTTAAATGATATGCCCCAAGGACATAAAACTGATGTCAGAAAGAATTATAATCTGACTCATTACGAGCAAATTCACAGTATTAGAGCACACCTGAGGCAAGGTTACTCTCCTTAAATCATGTTTGCATTTCTTTGTGGGGAAATGTAATATATGATGTTTATTATTGGTTTGCAATTTGACAACCATGAGAACATGGGACGCCACACTGATGTTATCACTGGGAAAGGAATGCCTTTCTACTTCTCCAGTGTTTCTCTCATGTAGTAGGGATGCACCACATAGAAAACATGTTTTACTAGCTAGGGAATTTGTGTAGGAAAATTCAAGGAAACGCACACACACACACGCACACACACACACATGTTCCCACGTATTCTTACTTTTATAGATGTCATTATTTTTAGGGAATTTGTGTAGGAAAATTCAAGGAAACGCACACACACACACGCACACACACACACATGTTCCCACGTATT
The DNA here is from genome assembly GCF_964204655.1 of Triturus cristatus. NCBI lineage: Eukaryota > Metazoa > Chordata > Amphibia > Caudata > Salamandridae > Triturus > Triturus cristatus. The sequence goes on along the minus strand of NC_140582.1, from coordinate 566,081,787 downwards.
CTTACTTTTATAGATGTCATTATTTTTAGGGAATTTGTGTAGGAAAATTCAAGGAAACGCACACACACACACAAACATGTTCCCACGTATTCTTACTTTTATAGATGTCATTATTTTTAGGGAATTTGTGTAGGAAAATCAAAGGAAACACACACACACACACATGTTCTCACGCATTCCTACTTTTATAGATGTAATTAATTAGGTGTTCATGATTATGTATCCTGCTTTCTGCAAAACACTCAGCAGTATGTTTTCAAACACTATAGTTGCCATCAATATTAGTGCAACTCAATATTTCCCAAATAACTCCTATACTCCTAAGAGTATGATATAACGCTGGTTTCATCCCAAACCATTATCAGTAAGCTTCCTCTCAAAGCCATCTGTTATGATCTGTTTCATTTGGATGGTATGTGCCTAATTCATATTGCATGAATGCAGTTGCTGCTTACTCAATGAATAGTAAGTTGTCTTATTGGGGTCATCCTTTTAAAGGGAAGATGCGAATAATTGTTCGTGATGCGTGCACTTTTTATTGCATGGGTGCTAATATCAGTTAACCACGGACTCTTGTTTCCTATTGCTGTAATATTTACTTGAATGTACTGTGGTCTGTTCCAAAACTTGGTGACTTTATTGATACATTTTTACATCGATTTGTCTCAAATAGCCACATTCGTTCAGTTTCATGTCTCCTCTTAAATCGAGCATTTTCATTGGCTTTAGTTCTAGACAGAAGACTACCTCACCCAAAATGTTCACTATCTATAAACCTGCCACGAAGGGAATGGTGAACTAATGACCTTAAAGTAGATTGCTTTTACCAGAGCTGGGACACCAATATTCTAAGCTGTGGAATCCTGGTGTAAAGTAATGGAGAGTGGGAATGATCACAATTGTAATTTGTTGCACACATTTGACGCTTTCATAGATTGCTAGAATAATGCAAACCTTACAGGAGGGTGTACATGCACAGCTTGGGAGTGCACAGGAGGTCCGCCATTAATGGGAAAGTAAAAAACCCACTAATTGCGACCACAGGCCTCATCATGAAAGTGTGGGCTCGCACAAGGCACCATATTGCACACGTTTTTATGCAACTGCACTGTGTAATGCTCATACATTTAAACCAGATCTTCTCTGAATTTTTACATGAGCTGTAAACGCCATACGTCACAGGGCCAGCAGTTTATGAATGTTGGAAAGTCCAGCTTTTTTAGGACAAGTCTTCCAGCATTAATTTTTCCTGTCCAGTACTACCATGAAAGGGAAATTATCATCTTAGCGCGCCGGTGTCCTACATAAGGCACTGAAAGCTCCCGCAGCGCGGGACGCGCCGGAGGAGCAAAAGAGTGCGTTACCTTGCCTTCTTCCTAGTTTGCCGTGAGGGGAACGGCTTGCCACGTGGGGGAAACCTGCAACCTGCCTCCACATCAAACTCCCGTGCCGTGAGGGGAACGGCTTGTCACGTGGGGGAAACCTGCAACCTGCCTCCACACCAAACTCCCGTGCCGTGAGGGGAACGGCGGTGCATACTACAATTCCCAGCACCCCCAGACACCGGCGCAGCGTTTGATGTCATCTTAGCGCGCCGGTGTCCTACATAAGGCACTGAAAGCTCTCGCAGCGCGGGACGCGCCGGAGGAGCAAAAGAGTGCGTTACCTTGCCTTCTTCCTAGTTTGCCGTGAGGGGAACGGCTTGCCACGTGGGGGAAACCTGCAACCTGCCTCCACATCAAACTCCCGTGCCGTGAGGGGAACGGCTTGTCACGTGGGGGAAACCTGCAACCTGCCTCCACACCAAACTCCCGTGCCGTGAGGGGAACGGCGGTGCATACTACAATTCCCAGCACCCCCAGACACCGGCGCAGCGCGTGATGTCATCTTAGCGTGCCGGTGTCCTACATAAGGCACTGAAAGCTCCCGCAGCGCGGGACGCGCGCGGGCGGCGCCGGGAGAAGCCCGGGACAAGGGCGGGACCGTCTGTGGCCGTCAGAGGCCGAAGGAGGCTGGGCTGGGCCACGCCCCTTTCCTCTTCAGTAACTGTGAGTACATACTCCCGCTGTGTCTCCGAAAAACTATGTCCACTCGCTCTGGAAAGCTGTTAAGGAACGAAGGCGCAAGGGGGCCAAATGTCGCAAGCCCCATTATAGGAACTATGGACCGTTTTATCACCAGGGTGGCGGCGGTGATTGATAAGGAGATTGCCATGTCTGAGCGGCGTTTATCTGAGGTTTACCTCCCCTCAAGACGCTCATCCCTGGGGGTCGACGCTCAATCGTTTACACCGGCCAGTGCCCAGGTCCAATCCGTTTCTCCATCTAGTGTGCCTAGTGTTTTCATAGACTCCCCCCAGTTGGTTTGCATAGAGCAAAATATAGGCAGGCTGGAAAATTTGGCTGCTCTTTTCCCTATAGTTACAGCGGAGGATGATGGCCTTGGTAAGCTGTCCACATCATCATTTACTAATCTCCCAACTAATCTCCCAAGCGAAGTTAGCAGTGATCTGGAGCCCTCAATACCACTCATTGCGCCCTTAGCTCTACCAGAAGGGGAGCTAGCTAGGTCTCCCAAAAACTCCCAAACCCCAATCACTAGACAGGAGAATAGGCCCCTAAGCAAAAAGGTTCGAAAACGTAAAAAGGGTTGCCTAGTGAGACAGGCCGCTCTTTACCAAAGTTTAAGAAAGCCTTCTGGATCTGGTATGAGAATCACAAGGGGTAAGGCTAAAGCGAATGATACTGACATAGACGGGGATGTTTTGAATCCTTCCGAGGGGCTACACCCAGACGCAAATACTGCCAAGCCTTTAAAGCCCCTTGACTCAGCAACGGCTGAAAATATTTTTGAGAAGGTATACAGCCTCTTGAAACCGTTGCTAACACAAGTCAAGGGTCTCGGGGAAAGGATAGATAAACTTGAGCAATCAACCCTTGACGGCTTTCATTCACTTAAAACAACAGTTAAACAAATAATTAGAGTGACTGAAAACAAGGACTTGGGTGCAAAGGGGAACGAGCCCTTACCTCAGAGAGACCCTAAGCACCCAATGTGTCTTAACAAGGGTGTTTCTAATAGCCCATTAACTCCAGCTCTCATATCTCCCCCCCCGTCCCAAAGCAGGACCACAGCAAAAGGGTTCATTAACTCACATAGAGCCTGATAAAAATAAGCCTAAGCCTCCCCAACAAAAGCAGCCACAGATAGCTAGTGGCAAAATGGAAGTCTCCCAAAAACTAGGGGCACGCAGCAATTTTAACAGGTTAGCGCTAGAGAAAGCCCCTAGGTCTGCACCCCATCCTACCGTTATATCTACCCCCTCACTGGCTTCTAGTAAGCCAGTTCGACGGATCCCCCCAGTAAACCTCCCACCAGACTGTCAACCTTTTGTTGCAGTCATGGCCAATGTGCCCCCTCTAAAGGAAGGCCTGTTGGAAAATCATCAATCACTTAAGAATAAGTGTATCCACTGGCTGAAGGCAAACAAGCCAATCCCGCTGGGTGTGGACGGTATTATCTTAAGTGTCCGCAGAGTGGACTGGGTAGGGCAGGGGAAAAAAACGCAGGAGGGGGATTGTATAATCATAAATTTCCAAGACCCAAGAGTAGTACCATCGATTTGCACCCCTATTAAAAAGTATGGGGGCTCCGGGGATTAAAGTGGTAGATCTTTCCTACTTTTACCCCAGGCAAATTGTTGACTCAACTGGAGGAAGTTTAAGTCCCCCTGCTCTTGGCCAGAACTGGGCTGGGGTTTCAGGGGATATTAGGGAGAACCATTTGAGGGCAGTAGGACCTATCTGACTGGAAATTGGGAGTAGAGCAGATTCAGCGGAAGTATTACTCATCAAAAGAAATCCTACAAGTGGGACAGGCGACTCTATATCCACCCCGCATGATCCCTGTTCCCCTCATATTCCTCCGAGGAGGCCCACAGGCAGGGGCATTCTGGCACCCAGCGACACTTCAGCTGTGACGGACCTAGGCTTTAAGGTTTTCAGCTGGAATGTCGCAGGGATCGCAAGAAAACTGGCTCTACCAGATTTTATTGCTTCGGTTGATGAGCACTCCCTGTGCCTTTTCCAAGAGACATGGAGCTGTGTACCGGTCCATAGGGTGGGCTTTTCTTCCTATTCCTCCCCTGCGCAGGTTTCGGAATCAGGGAGAGGGCGTCCAGCGGGTGGCCTTCTCATTTGGGTCGCGGCTTCTCTAGACTGCAGAATCATGGAGTTCCCCACAGGTTCCCCAGACATACAAAACATCACCCTAATAGATCAAAGGGGAAGAGTTGTCTTAAATGTTTATAATGTTTATGCCCGGGGAACCGTGGGCGGGAGAAAGTCTCCTGTAATATCTCTCCTCGAGACCTTGCTAAATAATACCCCATATAAGTCTCGTACATTGGTTGCTGGTGATATGAATTGTACGTTCGAGCCCTTGGGCTCGGACGTTTCCCTCGACCAAGAAGAGGAGGATACCAGGTGGGGGATTCCGGCCCTGGAAATCCCACCGATTAGAAGATGGTCAGAAGTGGCGCTCCAGTTATACTCCCTGAGCCTTGAATTCAATTTAAGGGCAGCAAATGGAAGGACATCCTCGGATAGGTTGGGTGCCCACACGTATAATAGGCCAGGACATACCTCTAGGTTAGATTATTTTTTAATAGACGTATACCTATGGCCTTATGTAAGGGACATGCAGGTGGTCCCCTCGACTGAAAGTGACCACAGCTTGCTTTCTTTAAGAATGGTCCAGTGGTGTTGCCTTTCAAGTAAGGATAACATAAACCGGGTAGCCGCACCTCCGGATGACTCTGAAGTCTCCCCTTGTGGTAGACGAATAAAATGGGCCAAATTGGTTTTATCAGAGGCAAAGGTAGAGGAAATACAATTTCACCTAAACCACGCGGTATCAAACCTTGGAACCTCCTCAGAAGGGGTGGGTAGAGTGAGTGGGCTCTTTGTCTCCCTGGTAGAAGCCTTAACTAACGTCTTTACATCATACCATAACAAGTTGGGTAACAAATACTCAAAAAAACCAGTCGATGGCTGGTATACCCAAACATGTAGGGTTTACAAGGCTAAGTTAGTTGAGGCGCTCAAAGTCAAGTCCCGTAGTGTGATACAGGAAACAAGGAAGGCCTACAATAAGTCCCTTAAACTTGCCAGGAGGGAGTGGGAAGAAAAATACTGGGAAGACCTGCTCCAGGCCAGTAAAATTAGGGACTCAAGGGCATTTTGGCAACTTATAAGTACACGGAAAAACCCCGATGCATTTGTGAGACCCTGCAACATCCCGCCTCAAAGCTGGGTAAAACATTTTGGGACCCTATACCTCCCCCTAGATGGGGATTGTAATGTGGGGATGGATTTCACACGAACAACTGAACCCCATGCCTATGATCTCTTCACTCCGTTAGAGATTGAGGGGGTTATAGGGTGGGTAGCCCCTCGCAAGGCAGCGGGCCCTGATGGCCTTCCGGGGGACCTTATGAGGGCATATCCAGCGGAATGGGCACGGGTCATAGCAGCTCTATTAAATGATATTATGATGGGAGGGGCAGTGCCAGAATCCTGGAAAGGGGCGGTGGTGGTCCCGATTTATAAAAAAGGGTGTAGGGAAACACCGGGGAACTACCGACCTATAAGTCTGATTGACTCCACCCAAAAGATAGCTGGTAAAGCTATCCTTGGAAGGATTCTGCACTGGGTGGAGGAGAACAAAATCCTATCAGACTTTCAGGCAGGTTTTCGGGCTGGAATGGGGACAACAGAGCAGGTGTTCAGGCTGGTACTACTGGGTGGAAGGTGGTGGAACTGGGCAAGGGTAGTCTTTACTTGGCCTTTATAGACCTGAAGACTGCCTTTGACCTAGTCCCCCGGGAAGATCTTTGGAGGGTACTTTATGAGTTGGGATTACCCCCTTACATCTTGTCCCTTCTCATTAGCCTTCATGCCCATACCTTTGCTCAGGTCCGTTGGGGTAAAAACGGTGAACTCACTGAGAAGATTCCAGTGTCCAGGGGCGTAAGACAGGGCTGTGTCTTGGCACCCACCCTATTCTCACTATATGTGAATGGGGTGGTAAAACATCTACAACAAGAACCAGCAGACGCCCCCTGTCTAGGAGGAGTCCGTATCCCCACCCTGCTTTTTGCGGATGATACGCTCCTGATCTCGAAGACCCCTCAAGGCCTCCAGAAATTACTAATGCGTTTTCAGGAGTTCTGTGCTGCAAAAGGATTAACAATAAATGTGGACAAAACAAAATACTTAGTCCTAAACCCTCCTAAGAAATTGGGCCGTCCACCCACACTTAACTCGATCCCCTTAGAGAAAGTAGCCGAATTCGATTACCTCGGTATTCAGATTACGGATAGGATGTCTTGGGCTAATCATATTGATAAAATGGTCCTTAATCATAGGAGAGTGGGAGGTGCCCTCATGAGGGAGTTCAGGGCCTCTCCTAGGAGATCACTTACCCCAGTAATTGATATCTACAAGGCTAAAGTAGTGTCATCAGCCTTGTACGGGGCAGAACTGTGGGGCCATTGCCGTTTGAACGCCCTAGAGACAGCGGAGAGCAAGCTATTGAAATCCTTTATCTCCGTGCCACTGAGCACACCATCTGTACCAGTGCGGTTGGACACGGGCTGCAAAAACATTAAGGACCAGGCCCAGCTTCGCCCGCTTCTGCTATGGACACGAATCTGGAGGGGTGAAGAACTAAATTCCTATGCTGATGCCCTGGGGGAAATAATGAGTTTGGGGGGTTGGGCTAAGATAAAGTGGCTAAGAGAAACTAAAAAGCTTCTGGAGAAGATCGGTCTAGGAGGCTGTTGGTCATCACGTTCAGCCCCTCCAAAAGAAGTTGTTAAGGCGCTTTATTGGAAATGGTGTGCAGAGCGTCTAATTACAAACTCTAACCACTGCAAGTCCACTGTCGCCTTTTTGCAAATTAAAGACATTGTGGCTTTTGAACCCTACCTGGACTTGATCACTCTCCCCTTTGACCGAGCCCTTTATTTTAAATTTAGAGTTGGATCCCTCCCCCTAGATGCAGTGGTATCGAGTTGGTCACCAGCGGCCCGTATTTCTCCCAACTGTGCATGTTGCCCAAGTAGGGTTGAGACCATTGCGCATGTCTTATTTGAATGCCCGGATTATGCAAGGCCTAGGAGTTCCTGGTTGAAACCCCTCTGTCGAAATATGGGCACACGTAGCCACCTAGAAGCCCTGCGTATCCTAACCACGGACACTTCCCCCCCTATAGTGTGTGGAATAGCAAAATTTTTAAAATTGTCTTGGCTTATTCGTTGTAAGAGATTGTCAGTAGTAGTTTAATTCTTTTTTAGCTAATTTATTAACGGGCATTTTATGTCCTTTTATCTTTTTATGAATTTTATACTGGCTTCTTGTAGCATTTGTCTCTTTGTGTACACTGTAATGATTGTATTTTTATTGTGCTTACAAGATATCTTGCATATCGAATAAAAGCTTATGACTGACTGACTGACTGGAAATTAAAAGATAGATAGATGTTATTGAGCACAATTAATGGAAATCATTGGCATAATCACATTAAAACATTATCCTACATATACATACATACAGATTATAACATATAAAAAAGTTAAAGACTAATCGGTACGAAACAACAACCATAAGAAGCCCCAAGTAGCAGTTCAGAGCCTCTAGTAATGGTCATAAAGTTCACTTTCTTACTGAGGTCTACCTTTTCTGCATTAAAACATAGCCAATGGCTGAGATGTGGTATGCAAATCAGAATGAAGCACTAAGCAGGAAGATGGGGGGAGGAATAAATTCAATAAGACTGAAAGCAATGAAAAAATTATAAACTAATTAAGACATAAGATATAAAATACAGTAAAAATAAAATGTGCACTATAACAAGGCTGTTAAATACATAGGGGTAGCTTTATAAGGAACTGACGCACCTCCATAGATGCGTCAGTTTCCTTGCGTCAGCAATGAGTGTCCTTGCACCACTATGGATGAGCTGTATTTACAATACAGTGCTCCATGGCGTAAGGATTAACAGATGCACCAGAAATTCTGACGCATCTGTTGGTGCAAAAGTGATGCATTGCTGGAGTTGCTCATGAAAGTGACGCAACTCCAGCAATGCATCACAACCGATGGGTGAGTCCCATTCAAAAAGCCCTGCATCATTCCTTACGCCTGGTCTGAGCAGGCGTAGGGATTTTGACGCAGTTAAGACGTAGAGTGACGCAGTGAAATCTTGTAGATTTCACTGCGTCAGTTCTACATGGCTTATTGCGTGGGAACACCCACCCTGAATACAATATACCTGATGCAGGTATAATGTATGCAGGGCTTTATAACGTGATGCATCTCCCTAGATGCGTCACGTTTTAAATGGGCCGCAATATTTATGCCACAGCTGCGTCACAAAAGTGACACAACGGCAGCGCAAAAGTCACGCAAGGGGCTTGTAAATCTGCCCCAGTCTTTACAATAATAAAGTGGAGGCCCATTCCACAAGTACGTTAATTAATGAAAGGATATCACTCAGGTACTGAAGATGAAGGTTTTGAAAGCAATTCTACAGTAATTTAAAACCTAACAGAATCATTCATAAAGTTTATTATTATCATAAAGGCCTCGGATACTTATTACAAATATCGGAAATTTCAGGAATTTTGAAATCAATTGCATTGATTCTCCATTTAGACAGGCTTCCAACGTCTCAGTACAAGAACGAATGTAGAGGATTCTAAATATCGGCCTTAACCAGAATTTTTTGTGCGGAGAGAGCTTTTCACAGATCCACATGAAGTGGATTATTGATTCTATAGGATAATTTCATAAGCCTCATACGGGGTCCAGATATCCCCTCAGTTTACCATATCTTTAGGCTTTTAGCAGAATCAGGCCGAATCATAGTTGCATCAGCTAGTGTTTTGGGGCTTCGAAAGAGGCAAAGTTAAATATGTAGGCAGTTGCATATAAAGCTCTTGTGAGATCCATTGTGAGCTTATTCTCTTTACTGCAGTAAAATAGAAATCTAGCCACAAGCATAACATTTTGTTGTGGAAGATTGAGTTCTAATAATATTTGAGTTAACCTGGTGCATTAAGACAGATGGCAAATTTGTCTGTAGCAGTTGCACCATTACCTACCAGCCAAGTGGCAAGTTTGTTTGTCAGTGCAAATATCGCCATATGGAAATGCAGGCATTAGTTTGCTGGTGATCACTCTTCTTACTGCACTTGTATCTGAACAGGCCAGATTATTGCATAACTTTTAGAAAACTCCAGTTAGTGATAAAGAGATGTTTTTAAAGAGTTCAGGTGGATGAGCTTGCGTGCACTATCATCCACCAATCTCCCCAAGTACTTGCATGATGGTGATCTCTCTACCTTCACATTTGTTTAAGGCCACAGAATCCTTCTTAATTAGTTTGCAGCCAAAGATCACCAGCTTGGTTTTTGCTCATTTATTTCAATTCAATTCTCTTGGCAAAACTGCCCAAGTGCATCCACTGATCTTTGCAGCTCCACTCGCGTTTGATAAAAAAACAGGGTCATTAATGCATTGTAGCGCTTGAATTTCTTTCTGACTGGCAAACTTAGGTGGAAAGGCTGAGACGGAGGCCAAGGCGGCTGGAAGGTCTGCTAGGTAGAGATTGAAGAATAGCGGTGGAAGGATATAGCCTTGGTTCAAGCTGAAGATTACAAGCCTCAGCTAGGCCCGCAGAATGCAAGGGTTCGCTCTCCTGTAACAAAGGTTAGAAGGAAGTTGGCACGGAAGCTGCAAAATACAAAGACAAAGTTTATTAACCCTTAAGGGTGGTCCTACAACCTATACAACACTCTTCAGCATTGCACAGAGTAGTAAACAGAACTTGCGTACATGGTCCCCTTTTATACACAACAGAGGGGCTCATAAGTGGGTGGATACATCATGAGGCGAGCATTTTACCTTTTATGGACATTTTCGATACAGAACCAATATGTGGGCGGAGTAACCAATTTCCTGAGCCCGCGAAAACATGGTCAAGCAAGGATTAACTGATAACAGATGTGGTCAAGTCTGGGCATGCGCCATACGGACAAAGGAGCTATTTATAGACTGTTACTAGGCAGACTACAAGAGCAACTAGCGAGAAGGAAGGACTCTTCTCGTGCACAACACGTGGAGACATGACAATACAAAATGGAGTCCAGACATTAGTCAACATACGACAATAGATATGTTCTAAGGCAGGAAAGTTAATGTCTTTAGTAAATGCTTAACCATCGCTGTTTTAGTTTTCAAGAGACGACCCTTTCAGCATTTACTGAAGACATTCGGCCTATTAGGATAATCATCAAATATGTCAATTTTCATCTTCTCTTCCACTTCTTTGGTTAAATGTTTCTGATGGGCGACATTGGCAATAGTCTTCTTATCAGGAATACAAAATGACACACATAAAGAACAGAGTAAAGGACCACATTGGACACAGAAGCAACAGGAAAACAGAACCGCTACAATAATACAGAGACCAGTTAAAACCTTCCATCCCCATGTAGTGATCAATGCCCAAAACCATCCAGAAAAGGTCCAAGAGCCATTTTCTGTATGGATTTCGGCTGCAATTTTATGTAATTTGTTGATAGCATTATAAACTGATGGCGTATGATCAGGAATAAACACACAACAACTACTTCCGATAATTTTACATGCTCCACCTCTGTCAGCTAACATAACATCTAATACCATGCGATTCTGTAATGCGACAATTCTAGTCATTTGCAATTCTTCCGTAAGATTCCCAAGAGCAGCGGCGGTCTGGTTCGTCACAGCCTCTACAACTCTCGTTAATCTTCGAACTTTCCTACTATTTAGGGCAGCTCCAACAAAGAAAAACAATCCTAAATTAAAATCAATATACTGCTGCAAACTAGTATCAGTTTGGTCAACATCATCAATAGATAGAGTACGTTTATACCTATTTACAGTCACATTATTCAACAACTTCAAATCTTTATGATAAGATGCAGGTGCCAAGAATACAGGAGGTAATAAGAATGCTACATAACATACTCCGGACCAACCGGCCGGTAAACGATAGTAACCCTTATTCCCACACACGAAGTATGTATTATGGGATGCTAAGAAGGTACTATTATTCAACCCGTCAATGTTCAAGATAGTGATACAGTCACTAACACCAACAGGAATATAACCCAAACTCTGGACACACAGGTCCGCTTGAGCTTGTGCCACTTGAATCACGAATCGGTCCTTCCCCACAGTGTCTCTAGTGTTCGTGAAAATGTAGGGGATCGATTCATTGTCTGGTCGATACTCTTCCCATTCCCATACTGTCCCATTCGCTTGCGGATAACCATCTTTGTCTTGATGACATTCCCTATTAAGTCTGAAAAGTAACCGTCCCACTGTTGGTTTCCGTGTAGCAAAAAGCAAAGTGTACCATGCTCTACAAGAGCCATTATGAGAAAAAGGAAGAGGTATGAATGGCGTTCCTCCTTTCTTCTGATGAGCGGGCATCATACCACATATCCAACAGTTCGTAGCATTGGTAGCAACATGGGTATGATGCAACATCTGAATGAAAGTGTTATTCAAATAAGACTGACGATGCTTCAGTTCTTGATACGGAAGGGTATAAAAGTAGTGCTCCTCAGGCACTGGAGTAGTCAAAATAAGCAACTCCCGAGCAGGAGTCACATCTTCAACAAACCATGTGGTTATCCCAACAATAGCCACTGTAATAATAAAACCTGTTGCGCAAAGAATCTTCTTCTTCTCCATCTTAAAGTGAAAAGTCAGTATCTTCCTGAAACTAAGAGGTTGTCAGAACTCTTCCCCTTAGGCAGCGGTTGATTTCTTCACCAGCGGGCCAAGACGGGTGTCGCTACACTAATGCAGGGCTGATCCCCCCCCCTTGCCACATTGGCTCTCCGTTTCACTAACCTAAGGGCCGTTCTGACTACTTTGAATACAGCAGTCACTTCCTCGGTCTGAGGTGATATCTTCTTCCTCCAGGAATCGCTTGGTCCGGAAAGAGCTCCTCAGCGTCGTTCGGTTCCACAGCACGGCCTTTCTCTGCAGTCAAAATTTCTCGATGGTCGGTCAATACAGCAGGCTCCACCAATCCGGGCGGCACTTTGCGACAGTGCAGGGAATGGATCCAATTCTTTCGATTGGAAACTCACACAGCCGTCCTCGTTGCAAGTAAGACTTGCTCAGGGCCAACCCATCTCGGCTCCAAGCTGTTCGTCCTTTCAAAAATCTTCAGCATAACATAGTCTCCAGGTCGGAGATTATGACCTTCACCTGTGGACCGATCAGGGAGCGCCTCTCGGACCTGTTGATGAATAGAAACCAAATTATCCGTTAACTGTGCCAGATAATCATTCATCATTACACAAGGTACATCATACACAGACTTAGGTTTTGGTGGACCCCAAATATTCATTGGGCGTCCAAAGACGATCTCATAAGGTGTGAGACCGGTTCGAGAATGCGGTATCGATCTAATTGACAATAATGCCAGCGGCAAAGCGTCTGGCCAAGTCAAAGAAGTCGAAGCTTGGATCTTAGCGATCTTGAGCTTCAAAGTACCGTTATACTTCTCAACCAATCCCGCAGACTGAGGGTGAAATACTGCATGGAACTTCTGGGTAATGCCTAGACCCTTCAGGACATACTTTATAACGTCCGCTATAAAGTGAGGTCCGTTATCACTCCACAACAATCTGCAGACACCGTATCGAGGGAAGAACTCCTTCAATAGCATCTTGGCTGTAGTCATTGCAGTATTGTCTTTCGTAGGGTATGCCTCGACCCATTTACTGAAGGCACAAACCACTACTAGAACATACTTCAGGTTGTTACAGCGTTCAAGCTGGATGTAATCCATCTGCAAAACCTCAAAGGGTGCAGTAGGTGTCGCAAATCCTCCTGCTGGGGTTCGGGTACCCTTTCCTGGGTTATACCTCAGACAAATCATGCAAGTCTGCACTACCCTCTTTGCCGTACTAGCGATCTCCGGATGCTCCCAAACTCGTGTGAGTAATTTGACAATTGCGGGAGCTCCGACATGCGCTAGTCCATGTGCCATCTGAACCATAGGTTGTACAAAGGCTGTGGGTAACTTCCATTTATCCATCTGCTTGTTTCTCCAACATCCTTCGTCATCTAATTCTCCATCATTGGACCATTGCTCCCGCTCTTTATCGGAAGCGGTCCTCTGTATTTCCAGCACCTCTCTCCTAGCATCGTGCCATCTTTCTGCCTGTGACTTCACAACATACATTGCAGTAGCACCAGGCTGCATCGCAGTCTCTCGTGCCACCCGGTCTGCCAAAGCATTCCCTTCTCCAACTTTATCAACCACCTTCTTGTGGGCACTGCATTTAACTATAGCAATCTTCTTTGGATAAGTCAGTGCGGTCAAGAGGTTGTGAACTAACTCCCCATACATTATCTGGGTTCCGTGTGATGTTAGAAACCCTCTCTCCTTCCAGAGTAGGCCGAAATCGTGAGCTACTCCGAAGGCATAGCGGCTATCTGTATAAACATTCACACGCAATCCTGTACTGAGCTCACATGCTTGTGTTAATGCTATCAGTTCCGCTGCCTGAGCTGATTTCTGCGGTATGCGTGCTGTCTCCACTATTGTTTGTAATGTGGTAATCGCATACGCTGCTGAAGTCGTACCATCTGGTAGCTTCAGGCATGATCCATCCACCCATAGTTCTCCATCTACATCTGTAAAGGGCGTATCCTGGAGATCAATACGACCCTTTGTCTGCTCCTCAGTCACAAGAATACAGTCATGTGTTTCTCGTGCTTCAGGCTGAATTTCCGGAAATGGCAACAATGTGGCTGGGTTTAACGTTACACACCTCTTTAACGTAATATGAGGAGCCAAAAGCGTCAACTCATATCCCGTTAAACGGGCACTGGTCAGATGCTGCGTCTTTGTCTGATTAAGCAGGGCATCCACAGCATGGGGAACTAATACCAGCAGCTTGTGAGATAACACAATTCCCTCACTTTGGCGTATTGACACAGCTGCCGCCGCAACCGAGCGAAAACACCCTGGTAATGCTCGGGCAACAGGATCAAGTACAGCCGAAAAATATGCACAAGGACGCTGCTTGTCGCCGTGCATCTGTACTAAAACTGATAATGCACATCCATCTTTCTCATGCACATACAGTGAAAAAGGCTTCGTGTAATCAGGGGTACCTAACACTGGTGCTGAACAAAGGACTTGTCGTAATTGCTGAAAAGCAATTTCACACTCAGTGGACCAGGGAGGAGGAATCGGAGTGTCTTTTGTCAAAAGTGCTAACAATGGTTTAGCTATGTGTGAGAACCCCAATATCCATTGCCTACAGAAAGAGGCCAAACCCAAAAATGCACGCACATCCTTCTGTGTGGAAGGTGCTGGTGTGTCCAAAATTGCTTGAATACGATCCGGTGTAAGTGCACGCCCCTCCTTAGACAAAAGGTGACCCAAATAAGTCACCTTTGGTCTACAGAATTGCATTTTCTTCCTAGACACTTTGTGATTATGAGATGCCAAAAAGGAAAGCAGGGATAACGTAGTCTTCTCACACAGCTCAGAAGTGTCAGCCGCTAACAAGATGTCATCGACATATTGTATAAGGGCGACACCCTCGTGCAGAACAAAGGAATCCAATTGCCTTTTCAATGCTTGACTGTAAATGCTAGGGCTTTCTGTGTAGCCCTGGGGAACTCTACAAAACCTATAAGGCCTATTATTCAAAGTGAAACCGAAGAGATATCGGCTATCAGGGTGAATAGGGATCGAAAAGAAGGCATTTTTCAAATCAATAACTGAAAACATGGTCGCCGTTGGCGGGACCAAAGTGAGCAACGTCGTGATATCAGAAACCACCGGATACTGAGGTATCACGATCTTGTTCACTTCCCTTAAATCAATGATAAACCGATAAACTTTAGCATCCGTGTCTTTCTTCAAGATGGGTAAAATAGGACTGTTGCAAACATTATAGGGAACTTCTTCCACTACCCCTACCTTAATCAAATCCTGCACAATCTGAATGAGTGCCTCCTCCCCCTCTTGGGAAATGCGATACTGAGGAAGGCGAGGTAACACCGCACCCTCCTGGACACTAATATGGACTGGTGGAATCACCATCTGTCCCACATCGGTATCTGAAGTAGCCCACAAAGAATGAGGGAGGGAAGCTAACACAGAATCCTCCCCGACTACACACATCCGGTCTGTCATCGGGTGATTATCATTTAAGATCACGCGTACTCCAGCGGGGGAACAGCGGATCGTAGCCCTGAAGTGTTTGAGCATAAAAAGACCCATAATGTTGTCAGGCGTGTTCGGAGCAAGCAGAAACGGACAGGGTGCAGAAAAGTGACCAACATGGAAGGGAAGGGGTCGAGAGAGAGGGCTTCGAGAGAGTGTACCATCAAACCCTACCGACGTAACCATTAAGCCAGATGGGGGAGCCCTCGGAACCAATTGTTTAGATAATGCACTACGAGTAGCTCCGGTATCAACTAAAAACCAATCAGTAGACCCCAAAACACTTGCTGAAACATAAGGACCCTTCTGATCAACCGGCACTTCAACTGATTCCAACCCCCATCCAACGCATTCCTATGCATGCCGTGAATCATGGTACCCTGCGCTGTCAGTCCCTGACATTTGATACTGGCGCTGTCGATCAAACACATTGGATCTATCTCGCTGCTGCGCGTTAGGTTCAAAGCGAGCACGATCATTAGAATTCCCTCTGAAATTCGAGAAACCCCCTCTACCTCTCGGTGGACCTTGACCACGCCCCTGACGAGATGCATACAATGCCGGACAATCTCTGGCCCAATGACCCGACTGTTTACAATACGCACATTGATTCCTATTTACATCTGACCGACCCGAAGGGGGACCATAAAATCCTCCCCTACCTCTGTCGACACCCCGACGAGGTGGACCATATACCTGTGCTAACATCACCTTTGTCTTTAAATCTTTCGATTTCTTCTCCTCCTGCCCCTTCGCTTCTTGTTCCTGACGCTCGTAATACTGAGCCATAGTCAGGAGGGATGCCGGAGACGAAGTGGACCAGGAACTTTCACTCGCTTTTAAACGAGCTGCTATTCCCGGTAATAGATTCGCCACATATTTGTCCACAAAAAGATGTCTACCCGTGTCGTCCGTAAGTGACTGACCACTAAAATCGTGAAACGTCTCCTCAAAGCGCGTAAAGAAATCAGAGACTGATTCATCAACCTTCTGTTTACATGATGCTAACATATTCCAGTCAATCTTTTTAGGGGGAATAATCGTTTTCAACTTAGTCAAAATAGCAGCAGGGAGATCTAAAATAATCCGCGGTGGTTTTTGCGCGGGTTTCCGTTCCCTATCCTCATCCTCAATCTCAGCCCATCTAGCCTTAAAAGCGGGAACATCATCCACCTTTCGCACAGATCGCCACATATCAGGCGGTAATATGAGTCCAAAGAACAAATCTATATCTGCTAAAGTCATAGTACAAGAATTCAAGGCCCCTTCGACTTCTTCGTAAAAGGCCGCTGGATTCTTGCGGGGGTCAGGCAATGCGTTCTTTAATGCCATAACATCTGCCCTATGCCAGGGAGTATAAACCCAATTATACACAAAATATCCCTTAGCATCGGCGGAAGTAATATCCGAACTAGTTCCCGCTCCTTTAGGAGGAACATACAAAGGTGCCGCCTCTCGCATTGGTTTAGCATGCACTAGTTCGCTCTTATCTGAGTGGGAGGTAGATGATTGGTCATCGCCGACACGTGAATCCGACTGCTTTTCCTCCTTTGCTCTTAGACGCGCTCTCTCTTTAAGGTCACTCGCCGCGTCCCGTAATGCAAACAGCCGTCGAGCCGCATCAGGCGCCTTAGAGGGAGAAAAAACACCGTTACGTAATGCTTTAGCATCTAATACCACATCATCGGGCTCAAAAACGTTGGAATATTTCCGAAAGGCAGAAATCACTTCATCAGAAAAGTGTCCCAAAAGATACAACTTCTCTCTATCCTGCCACCTTTCCCACAAGTCCAACAATTCAGTGAGAGATAACTTGCCCTTAAGTGCACGAAAAGAAAATTTCCGAAGCTCACCCATTCGGTCAGCCGATAACATGGACCGCGTGTCTACCTTATCCGAAACCACTCCAGAATCCTGCGATCTTGGTGCGGACGCGCCAGCATAAGGGGGCGGAGAACGATCTAATAAATAAAAATCATCTTCAAGATTAGTAAGGACAGGATAAAGTGGCTGGCGGACAGCATATTGACCCGAAACTTGCAACCTATGCTCTTTCTCTTGTCTCTCCGTCAGTTCCCTTTCCTCCCGACGCTTCGCTTCCTGTGCTCGCACATGATCATTCTTCCGTTGTTCTTTATCAAACAGCGCTTTCTCACGTTTCTCTCGTTCACGCACTTCCTTCACCCATAACCGCACACACTCAAACATATCTTGATGAGCACGCCGTTTACACATACACTGTTCCACATACTCAATCTTACGCATATCAAACGAGCCATACAAGGGCCAGCGCAACTCAGGATCCTTCTTGGTGTATTTCCTCCATACTGTGCTGTACATTATAGAAGAAAGACCATGCTTCACATACATATCCCTATTAGGAGTCCCCTCTGGGGGAGCTGGAGCAGATTCCTCGAGGTTTAACCGGTTTCCAAAGCAGCAGCACCACTTACGGAGTGCGCTAAAAGCAGGCATGCTCAAAAATAATGCAGAATATGCAGTTTTATAAAAAAAATGGCACTTAAACGTTGCGCCGTTCAAATTTACACAGCTCCGGAGAAATATCTCCACATTACCTGCCTATATGTGTTTCAACGCATATATTCTCACAGTAATCAATACAAAGCATGACCGGTCATCACAATTCAAACTCAAATAGCCAACTCAGGCTTCAAAACTCGGAGCAAGTACCGTACAACGGTTCTTACCAATCAAGAGTGTCCAGATTCCAACTGCCAAGTTCCAAAAATTCGCCCAAACGGCTGTCACGGCAAACTGACAGAAGAGGTCTCAGTCGAGGACCGGCACCACCCAGAAGGTCAGTTCGGAAGGAGAGGAAGAAAACCTCGGGATGCCAGGGCTAAAAGACGCCGCTGGCAGTGATCACATCCCCGGCCAAATTCCTCACCTTTACCACGACCAATCCTTCGAGCATCCGAGTCGCCGATGAGCCCCACGTGACGGGCGCCAATTGAAGATTACAAGCCTCAGCTAGGCCCGCAGAATGCAAGGGTTCGCTCTCCTGTAACAAAGGTTAGAAGGAAGTTGGCACGGAAGCTGCAAAATACAAAGACAAAGTTTATTAACCCTTAAGGGTGGTCCTACAACCTATACAACACTCTTCAGCATTGCACAGAGTAGTACACAGAACTTGCGTACATGGTCCCCTTTTATACACAACAGAGGGGCTCATAAGTGGGTGGATACGGATCACTGACATAATATCGACTACAAAAATATAGACTTACAAAAATATCGATGCCAAAATATAGAATGCCAAAATATCGAAGTCCTATCTCCAAACAGGAAATTACAAAAATATCGAATCCAAAATATCGTTGTAAATAATATAGTTAGTCAAAATATCGAATTTTTTAAATGTTTTAAAAGTAATGTTAAATAAATGAAATAATACATATAATTAAGTGACACATACTTAAAAATACTTACATAACAGTAAACTTAATGAATAATTAATGTAAGTAAAAAAAAAAATTAATACATATATCTTAACGTGATATTAATTAAAAATATTCAATATTTTCTGTGTAGGATAGCGGGCGTGTAAAATTTACTATTACCACTCCAGTAAGTGCAATAGTAGGGAAAGCGTTGGATAGCGGGAGGGTAAAAATTACTATTCCCACTCCAGAGAATGCAACAGTAGGGAAAGCGTTGGATAGCGGGAGGGTAAAAATGACTATTCCCACTCCGGAGAGTGCAATAATAGGGAAAACATTGGATAGCGTAGGGGTAAAAATTACTATTCCCACTCCAGAGAGTGCAACAGTAGGGAAAGCATTGGATAGCGGGAGGGTAACATTTACTATTCCCACTCCAGTGAGTGCAACAGTAGGGAAAGCGTTGGATAGCGTAGGGGTAAAAATTACTATTCACACTCCAGAGAGTGCAACAGTAGGGAAAGCGTTGGATAGCGGGAGGGTAACATTTACTATTCCCACTCCAGTGAGTGCAACAGTAGGGAAAGCGTTGGATAGCGTAGGGGTAAAAATGACTATTCCCACTCCAGAGAGTGCAACAGTAGGGAAAGCGTTGGATAGCGGGAGGGTAAAAATTACTATTCCCACTCCAGAGAGTGCAATAATAGGGAAAACATTGGATAGCGTAGGGGTAAAAATTACTATTCCCACTCCAGAGAGTGCAACAGTAGGGAAAACATTGGATAGCGGGAGGGTAACATTTACTATTCCCACTCCAGTGAGTGCAACAGTAGGGAAAGCGTTGGATAGCGTAGGGGTAAAAATTACTATTCCCACTCCAGAGAGTGCAACAGTAGGGAAAGCGTTGGATAGCGGGAGGGTAACATTTACTATTCCCACTCCAGTGAGTGCAACAGTAGGGAAAGCGTTGGATAGCGTAGGGGTAAAAATTACTATTCCCACTCCAGAGAGTGCAACAGTAGGGAAAGCGTTGGATAGCGGGAGGGTAAAAATTACTATTCCCACTCCAGTGAGTGCAACAGTAGGGAAAGCGTTGGATAGCGGGAGGGTAAAAATTACTATTCCCACTCCAGTGAGTGCAACAGTAGGGAAAGCGTTGGATAGCGGGAGGGTAAAAATTACTATTCACACTCCAGAGAGTGCAATAATAGGGAAAGCATTGGATAGCGTAGGGGTAAAAATTACTATTCCCACTCAAGTAAGTGCAATAGTAGAGAAAATAATAAATGTATTTTTATTTTTAAATTAATTAATTATTAATACAAAAACAAGTATTACCATTAATTACCAATCACACAAGAATTGATCATTTTTAAATACCAATACATTTTTGTTTAGTTAATTAACAATTAATAATTAATTAACAAACAATTGTTTTTCAATAACAAACATTAATACATGCAAATAATACCAATTAATAATTAATTTATAATATATTAATTAAGGATATACACAAATTATTTAAATAATTTTTTTTTTCCAATTATATTACTTCCCACCATATTCCCGTATAAACACAATACCCGCTACAAATATTAATTGAATACAATTAACATAATTATCAATTTACCTATTAATACTAATTAATTACCAATTAATACTAATTATTTACAAATTAATAATTAATCAACAAACAATTAATTTGCAATACCAATTAATAATTAACTAATAACAATTAAATTACTTCCCACCCTATTCCCCTATAAACCCACAACCCGCTACAGAAGTAAAATGCAAAATTAAATTAAAGATATATTAATTAACAATATACACAAATAAATTACATAATTATTTATTTACAATTATATTACTTGCCACCATATTCCCCTATAAACACACTGCCCGCTACAAATATTAAATAAATACAATTAACATAATTATCAATTAAACAATTAATACAAATTAATTACCAATTAATACTAATTATTTAGCAATTAATAATTAATCAACAACCAATTAATTTGCAATACCAATTAATAATTAACTAATAACAATTAAATTACTTCCCACCCTATTCCCCTATAAACCCACAACCCGTTACAGAAATAAAACGCAAAATTAAATTAAAAATAATTAATAATTCCTATAAATTATTATTTAATAATATATAATTAAATTACTTCCCACCCTATTCCCCTATAAACCCACAACCCGCTACAGAAGTAAAACGCAAAATTAAATTAAAAATAATTAATAATTCCTATAAATTATTATTTAATGTACTATAATTAAATTACTTCCCACCCTACTCCCCTATAAACCCACAACCCGCTACGGAATTAAATTACAAAAAAATAAAAAAACATAAAATTCAATAATTTAAAAATATTCTAACATACATTCCAATATTAATACATACTTTTAACACATATACTAACACTTAAAACACTATAAAAAAATCGATATTTTTAACAACTATATTATTGCAATCGATATTTCTTACCTGTTTTTCGATATTCTTCACCACTATATTTTTGCAAGTCGATATTCTGTCCATTCGATATTAAAAACTCGATATTCTTGCTACTCGATATTTTTTTTTCGATATTATGTCTATTTACCGGTGGATACATCATGAGGCGAGCATTTTACCTTTTATGGACATTTTCGATGCAGAACCAATATGTGGGCGGAGTAACCAATTTCCTGAGCCCGCGAAAACATGGTCAAGCAAGGATTAACTGATAACAGATGTGGTCAAGTCTGGGCATGCGCCATACGGACAAAGGAGCTATTTATAGACTGTTACTAGGCAGACTACAAGAGCAACTAGCGAGAAAGAAGGACTCTTCTCGTGCACAACACGTGGAGACATGACAATACAAAATGGAGTCCAGACATTAGTCAACATACGACAATAGACATGTTCTAAGGCAGGAAAGTTAATGTCTTTAGTAAATGCTTAACCATCGCTGTTTTAGTTTTCAACACAAGCCTCTGTTTGCGACAATATTTTTGGAGGTTGCCCAAGTTGGTGAACCTCGAACTTTCTCCCATGTGTAAGTGTAGAAATATGTTATTGCTCTAAAGAGGTCTTGTGGAATCCACCACTGCTGTAATTTCTTCCACAAGACATTTCTTGCAACACTGTCAAAGGTAGTGGCAATGTTGATGAATGCTGCGTACAGTTGCTTTCCCTTTTTTTCCATTGAATCTCCAATCATTGTGGAAAGGCAAAAGAGATTGTCCTCAATGCTTAGCCTTCTTGAAATCCTGCTTGGAAATTTAGAATTAGTTGCTTCTCCCAAGCCGAAATTTCCAGCTCTTCATTGAGAATTTTAGCAAAATATTTACTCCTCTATGTTCATGAGTGTGAAGAGTCTTACATTCACTGGGAGATTATTGTCTCCCTTTTTATCGATGGGGACCAACAGGGGTTCTCTACAGCTATCTGGAATGATGTTACTCGAGTTGCATTGATTGAGCAAGGGAGCTAAAATCTTTCCAGATGTATAATCTCCAGTTGGCTGTCTGAGGATCAACAATATCAAACTTTGCTCCTGCCAGGTATCCATCTGCTCACTTATTTCCAACTGCCATTTAATATTGAGAATTGGTTCAAGGGAATCTGAATCTCCATTATGATTATGGGGAGAGATTTAATGATTTTCAAGTCCAGGATACATTCCAGCCATGCAAGATCACTTGCTACTGATGGGGATACTTTGAATCCTCTGACCTGGTGGAAATGCATGGTTGAGACCCACATGTAATCTAATGTTGCAGGTCTGCGTGAAGAAATATGCGCGTATGCCGCAGGATGGTCATTTGGGCTGCTACCATCAAGCTTTCAGAAACCCAGAACCTTGAGAGAAATTCTTAAGGGAGAGCCGTGTGCATCTTTCCTTTGAAATTGTATGACTTTTGAGGGATGTTCCAATAATAGTTATCGCTGTTCAGCCAATGTGGGTCAGGACCAATATAAAATACGTTGGCATAAAAATCGCTGGCAATTGGCCATATTGAATTCACATATTACAGCCTCAAGGATCTTAACACTGGGAGAAGAGTGTCTATGGTTCTCTTCCAGATTGATGGGTTAGTTTTCGCCAGCTGGACTTTGACAAAAATAACGTCCCCTTCCTCTGTCCCCATTGAGCCAGGGTTTTCTCCTAAGCAGCTGTAGATGTTAATTGTTGTCATAGAAGGGTGACCTCCGCCAGTCAAGAGAGTGACCAGGTAGAAGAACTGTAAATAATTAGACCATGGGATGGAGGCCATTGCCCACGTCTCCTGTAGACACACTGTATCGAATTTCCTCAGACGTCTTGAGGCCATATTTATTGTATCAGACTCATTCATGCGTCTTATATTCCATGAGCAAATCCTCACAGAATTTTCCACTACATGGTTTTGGTGGGTTTGCCTACTGCAAGTTGGATATGCCTTTAAAGAGACGCAGCTAGGAGCACCTCTGAAGGACGCCCAGCAACTAAATGCAGTCTTGAGGTGTTTTTTCTCTGGGTGCAGCTCTGGCTGCCCACAGTCTAGGGAACCTTTATAATTAAGTTTGAGGGATCAGTTTTAGGAAGATCTGTTGGGTCCATGGCATTAATAAGGACCGGCCTCCAGTCTTTTAAAAGGGCAAATAATTGTCTACCCACAACTTCTGCACATGCCTTGGCAATACAAAATGATGGAAATTTCTGTGTAGAAGGGTGGGAGATTCTTATTCCCTAATCACTAGTTTCCCATAGTGTTTCTCAAGAAGCCAGGCCATTTGTGAATTAGTACATTTTGAGTGGGTTCATTGATTTTGTCTGGTCTCAGAGGCGTAAAGGCAAAAAATAGAGTACCACTGGAGCTAATTTCTTCCAGACAGGAAAGTGCTGAGCTGAGCTTTAATATATTCCCAGTTAAGGGTGTCCTCTTTACCATGGGCGACATAGTCCGGGTAAACGATTATTACCTTTGAGGGGATATTCTTGATACGGGGGTGTTTTTACCTTGGATGGAATTGGGCGTATGTAAACTTTGGGAGCCTGTGGCTTCCAAATGCATTCCTTTTTGTTTGAAAATATTATAAATGCTGCTGTTACTGCTGCCCTCCTGTTCTGGTGTAAGAGCCCTCTCTCGAAACAAGCTGGGCCCATTTGGCTTATTTGTGGCAGAACAAGGGTCTTTAGAAGAGAATGGTCCTTGCTCAAGGGGTGCCTTCAGCATCTCACTTTTTATGTCACCCAAAGGGTGCTTGTCAGTGGTAGACCAGATCCTTTCTTGACCACTATTTAAAGAGGTTGGAGATCTAATTGCAGTTTTCTTATCTAATTCCCATTCCACAATACAGTCAGTAGCTAAGATTGGGTCTAAATTCGATTGTGCCTTTGAGCTTGATGAAGCTATAGATGGAGCTCCTTCTTAATTATGATGGATTTGTTGGCCACTGAGCTGCCGACATTGCCGGCTAGATCTTTGATGGTAGGGGATTGAGGAGGGATGTGGTCTGCCCCAATATTAGATGGACTTTTAGTTTTATGCTCAAAGATGGGAAAGAATTACATGCCCGCATGTATGTACTGGTGCTGCCACGGAGTAGGATCTTTGTTTCTTATTTAGCTTGACAGCTGGACATATCCCCTTGTCTGCAAGTAAACTAATAGGGGTGATATGCGCCATAAGGGAAAGATTTCTAGAGGCCATTGTAGCTTCTGCACCATCAGAACAAGATCTAGCTTCAACATTGATATGGTGGCAAGTATAACCGACACTAAAGGGAGATGGATTACAGCACATTTGTCAAAAGACAATACGGAATTTCACATTACTAATATTTATGCCCCCAACAGGTACGACTCGAACTTCTGGGAAGATCTAAGCAGCCAAATTGATACAATCCCAGATACTGCTATGCACATACTAGCGGGAGATTTTAACTTGCCCATGGACCCGGCATTAGACAGGGTCTCACGCTGCCCCTTTCGTACCAGCAACTCTCACAAATCCCTTATTAATCTCTGCACACGCTTCAACTTGATAGACACTTGGAGGCTACAAAATCCCACAGGGAGGGAATATACCTTCGATTCGTCCCGATATAACTCTTACTCACGCATTGATTACCTATTTATCTCCAGTAATGCCATGGCCAGGATCGAAGAAACTTCGATTGAACCAAGGGTGATTTCAGACCACTCATGCATCAGTTTATCTATATCCGACCCAAAACCTTTTAAAAAACAACTTCTCTGGAGGCTCAATAATGAAGTCTTTAGAAAAGAGTCCCACAGACAAATCATTGAAAGCGCGATACAGAATTACCTTATGGTTAACAAAATGGGAGACACTTCAGACCTCACAAGATGGGAGCCTTTAAAGAACACTAACAGGGAAGAGATCATTGAAATTAGAACCGCCATGAATACTGACTCAAATAACACTCTTGAAAAGTTAGAAAAAGAGATTGCAATGCTAGAAGAAAAACATGTATTATCAAGAGATACCCTAGACTTGAACGAAATAGTGAAAAAGAAATACGAATATAATACTCAGTGACAGGGCAGGGATATGGAAAAACAAGCAAAAAAGCATTACACTTTGTGAATCCAACAAGGCAGGGAAGAGCTTAGCATCGTACTTAAAATTCAAACTGCAAAAGAACACGATTAAGAATTTAATAGATCAAAAAGGTATAGCTCACTCTGAACCTGACAAAATTTCAGAAATGTTTAATTTTTTTTATAACACTATATATAGCAAGAACCAAGATCTGGACAGCACAAAAACACAGGGGTATCTAAACAAATGCACACTACCTGCCCTCTCAGACCAAGAAAAACTCGAAATCAACATCCCATTTACTGCTTCAGAAATAGAAAGCTCGATAAAGGCCTTAAAAGTGGGGAAGGCCCAGGGCCCGATGGGTTTAATGCAACATTTTACAAATGCTTCTCCTCGACACTAACTCTCCCACTTTTAAACTTGTTTCATGAATTTAGTGACTCTGGCCAAATTATTGGGACACCAGCAGAAGCTATCATAGCAGTAATCCCCAAAGAGGGGAAGGACCCAACACTCCCTAAAAATTATAGGCCGATATCTCTAATTAACTTAGACTTCAATGATCCTCGCTAAGCGCCTTCAAATCTTTTACCCAAACTTATCCACCCCTCACAAGTTTAAAAAAACAGACTATCTAGTGACAATACCCGTATCCTAGCTCATGTCCTAGAGAAAGCCAAACTCACTGACTCACCAACAGTTGCTATCACTTTGGTTGCCCAAAAGGCTTTAAACAAAGTGGATTGGGCCTACCTGAAAGCAGCACTGGATAAATTTAACTTGGGTGAGAATTGTACACGTATGGTAATGGTACTATATTTTAATCCTTTGGCCAGGGTCCGAGTGAGAAGCTGCCTATCATCTTCCTTCAAATTAGAACAGGGAACAAGACATGGCTGCTCTCTTTCCCCCTCCCTATTCCTACTTGCAATTGAACCCTTCCTCTACTACCTTAGTAATAATAACCAGATCTCAGTGATACGTTTCAACAACTGTACGGTCAAAAGAACTGCTTATGCCCATGACGTAGTAGTTGTCTCCGAGAATTCGGAAGCTGCTATCCCTGCTCTCTTGTCCTCAATAAATGACTTTTCTGCAGTATCCGGGTATAAGTTAAATAAAGACAAGATTGAGATAAAACTCCTGAATAGCCTTGGTGGGAAAGAAATTACTGGTAAATTCGGGTCTCTTATGGCAACCTAAGTGCTTCAAGTACCTAGGCTTAGACTTCACGAGGGATCTGATCACCACCCTCCAGACCAATGAAAATGCCCTACACAAGAAAATCTCCTCACTGTTAGGTGGTTGATCACCTACATTTTTATCCTGGTGGGGAAGAGCTGAGACATTAAAAATGATGATTACTCCTCTTGTTAACTGTCTAGCTAGCATGCTACCAATGACTTTTTCAAATGACTTCCTGAGTAGGATCTGTTAAACATTTTAACACGTTCCTTTGGCAAGGCAAGAGACCCAGAATATCAATGAAAAAACTTCAATTACCCAAAGAAAAAGGTGGTCTGGGCCTCGTGAACTTTAGGAACTATCGAACAGCCTATCTTTGTAAACAAGGTTCTAACTGGCTACTCCCTCAATCTGACTACACCCCAGTCTGGATGGACATAGAAAGGTCACTCATCAATGATATGCCTTTAACTGCTATCCTCACCATGGATATATCCTCCTTACCCCACTCAAAATATATTCCGCTTAACACTAAAAGAGCCCTACTACGTTTGGAACACTTCTCCACACTGAAAATCAATAAGTCCAACTTATCCTCTCTCTGGCACAATCCGAACCTGAAGATTGATGGAGGGACACTCCATTGGGAACACAGGTCTAAAAACAGCATAAATCTAGTCAAACACCTTTTTACAGGGACTCTTCCCTTACATTTCTCCATTCTTCAGTCTCGACATGGCCTACAACCGATAGATTTTTATGAATTCCTAAAGCTAAAGTCTATCCTCATGCGCTCCATTAAACCTTCCAATCCGTCGATACTCTCAAAGATGTTACAGCTACTAAAGTCAGGACACACTGTCTCCAAAATATATAAACTTCTATCCCCTAAACCCCGCAAATCTCACATGAAATGTGAAGTTAAATGGGAATCTGAACCCAACTCCAGCAATATCCCATTCGACTGGGAGAAAATACATGTCACCCCATTATCGAACAAAATATCTCCAATATTATCGCAAACAAAACTTATGCTAATATATTGAACATACTGGACACCCAAGAGAATCTTTAAACTTAATCTCAACGAGAGCCCTACATGCTGGAATTGTATATCTCACGTTGGTAACCTCGCTCACATGCTCTTCCATTGCCCTACCCTTCAAACATATTGGGGTGAGAGTTACGAGTGTATAAGCAATACCTTTAACATAACTCCTCCAAGGGAATTTTCTTATATTCTACTAGGTGCTTTGGACCCTACTATTGCAGAAGCGAACAACTGATACTTGTTAGATCTCATGCTCACCTTAGCCTGTAAAACTGTACTGAATAAGTGGAAAAACTCCAAAGAAGTGTCTTTTAGGATGTGGCAAGAATGGCTATCTTTCTTCAGAGGAGCAGACAATGTCGCACTCCACACCTCTCCCTTGCGTAAATCACACAGGAAACTGTGGAAGTCCCTTGATGCCTCATCCCTCTCATACGACCCTCCGCGAAAATCGACCCAACTCCCCACAATGTAATGCTTATTGAATGCTAGATTTGCGGTGAGAATATTATACTGTATTGCATTTCCTGCTTCCACAACTGTGAAAAATGTACTTCCTTGACACACCTGTACTATATCTTGCATTGTATCTTTTATCATCACTCGTAGGGGAACTGCGCTTATCTGTCGACCTGTGTGGTTTCACTGTAACTACCATATCAAGGCACTTGAGTAATTTGTAATTTTCTATTTATTTACTTTGGATGTCTTAATGTGTATTTCTTACTTTGTATTTCTTATGATTTGTCAGTACCTCTAATTTTTGCGCTTGTTTTATCATTATTGTATCTCCATTATTTATTTGTTCATTTCTTGAAATTCAATAAAAATGACTTAAAATAAAAATAGAACAAGATCTAGGTTCCAAGTCAGTGTTGGTGCTGGAACTTGCATAATCAGCCTCACTCTTGATCTGGAGGTTAGTAGGAGCTTCTGAAGAAGACACTTCGGCACAGCTAATGCCTGTCTTTTATTCCAGCAAAGAGAGAGATGGTAGTGAAGGAGACAACAGGGGCAAAGTGCTGTTACCTGGTGAAGGGGTACAAAAGGGGGTGGTGATGGACGGAGCATCAGAACCAATCAAACACTCACACCCAGTCAACAGATCTGGGTTTAATCCAGCACCGTTCTTTAGCCCACTCTGCCACCCCAGTTCAGACATGGCCATATGCAAATCAGTCTGACCCTGTGCCTCATGGGAACAGTCCAGCCCGAACTGCCAAGCCATGCCTTCCCTGGACCGGAAACAAGCTTCCTAGGACCGGTTTCTTGCATTTCAGCCGTCTTCAGCCAGGCTCGCTTGAATCCAGTGGCAAAGTGAGCAAGGGACTCACGTCTGAGCATACCCTGCCAACTTATGGCGAACAAAGCGGTACAAAAGGGGGTGGTGATGGATGGAGCATCAGAACCAATCAAACACTCACACCCAGTCAACAGATCTGGGTTTAATCCATCACCGTTCTTTAGCCCACTCTGCCACCCCAGTTCAGACATGGCCATATGCAAATCAGTCTGACCCTGTGCCTCATGGGAACAGTCCAGCCCGAACTGCCAAGCCGAACTGGGGTGGCAGAGTGGGCTAAAGAACGGTGATGGATCAAACCCAGATCTGTTGACTGGGTGTGAGTGTTTGATTGGTTCTGATGCTCCGTCCATCACCACCCCCTTTTGTACCGCTTTGTTCGCCATATGTTGGCAGGGTATGCTCAGACGTGAGTCCCTTGCTCACTTTGCCACTGGATTCAAGCAAGCCTGGCTGAAGACGGCTGAAATGTCAGAAACCGGTCCTAGGAAGCTTGTTTCTGGTCCAGGGAAGGCATGGCTTGGCAGTTCGGGCTGGACTGTTCTCATGAGGCACAGGGTCAGACTGATTTGCATATGGCCATGTCTGAACTGGGGTGGCAGAGTGGGCTAAAGAACGGTGATGGATCAAACCCAGATCTGTTGACTGGGTGTGAGTGTTTGATTGGTTCTGATGCTCCGTCCATCACCACCCCCTTTTGTACCGCTTTGTTCGCCATATGTTGGCAGGGTATGCTCAGACGTGAGTCCCTTGCTCACTTTGCCACTGGATTCAAGCAAGCCTGGCTGAAGACGGCTGAAATGCCAGAAAACGGTCCTAGGAAGCTTGTTTCCGGTCCAGGGAATGCATGGCTTGGCAGTTCGGGCTGGACTGTTCCCATGAGGCACAGGGTCAGACTGATTTGCATATGGCCATGTCTGAACTGGGGTGGCAGAGTGGGCTAAAGAACGGGGATGGATCAAACCCAGATCTGTTGACTGGGTGTGAGTGTTTGATTGGTTCTGATGCTCCGTCCATCACCACCCCCTTTTGTTACCTGGTGAAGGAGCAGTAGTCAGGGACTTAAGGGTGCAGCTTGACCCAAGAATGTCCCTTGCTCTACCTCTGGCAACTTCCCCCTCAGATTTGTGATTAAAGAAGACATTATTTTTGGAATGGCTTTCAGTTTGTCTATCAGAGGGTTACACTGGCATTTAGACTATATGAAGCTTTGGGCCTTCATTAATAATTGATTCATTTTGTCAAGTTTAAAATCAATTGACATGATAATGGTGGCCATGGATTTCAGTAGTGTTATTTGAATGCCTAATTTATTTGCATACAGTGTTACTACCTGTGCCATAACTGAAAGCATATTGTTAATTACCTACCATCCAAGCTATGATTCTGGTGCCAGCTGGGCAGAATGATTCCCCTTTGTAGTTGGGCAAGGGACTGACACAGAATCCACAACCAAAACCTCTGAGTGCTCTTGGATCTCTTAAAAGACCCCATCCAAGGACAAAGGACTCTAGATCAATACGGGAGTTATCAGAGGCTATGTATGGCTCCTTCACACAAGGATGGTACAATACATTAAATTGCTCAAGTTGACTGGGTGCTGATGGGGATTTGATGCACCTTATATCCATATGGACTTGTGTGAGTGCTTGTTGAGTTTTGCTAGAGGGGGACTTATCTGGACAGCATCCCTTAGGATCATGCAAACTGTGGTTCTGTTTTGACAAAGGCTCACTCTGGGAGTGACGTTGTTTTATTAGTATGAATGGATTAAGCAGGTACCTTACAAGCACTGGGGCTGATGACGCTGGGGGTCTGCTGATTTCTTCCTGGTTACTACCGATCTGCTATTTCTAAACCCTTACCAGGGACCTTAGTGGAGCCATTTGCACTCTTGCTGACTCATTGGAATCCTGATTGATTGAGCTAGCAGATATACTTGTGCTCATCCCTATGACATTGAGCCTGAGAGGAGGTGGTGGATGGCCCTTGAATGGAAATTAATCATGCTGATGGCACTAAATAATTTCTGGGTACTGCCACACACAACTGTCACAGCTGAGTGTCCTGCTGGCCTCTCTGAGACACTGAACCTCCAACTCCTCACCACGCCTGCATGCCTCCATGCCTCCACGCCAATAGCATGCCTGCATGCCACGCTCTTCCTGCCTGATCCCGGGTAACACGTTCTGGGTGGACGTTGTCAACTTTTCAAGAGCAAAATGAGTGCGATTACTTCTGCAAACAGCAGAATTTGTCCCTGACATTCAGCGAGTAAAAGTTTGGGGTATGTTTCTAAGAAAAAGCAAACTGCCAGGGGTGGCTCCTCCGCCCTGACAGAGGAGCGTCACCCCCCCTGCCAGCACTCTCTGAAGCATGAAAAATAAAACGATAATAAAATGGGTTTAAAACCCATTTTATTATTGTTTTATTTTCCTTGTGCCGAGTCTTGGGGGAAGGGCCCCAGTGATGACAGGCACTGAGGGGAGGGGTATGTGCACTCCCTTCACTGAACAGGATGGTTTGGCCGCTTCAAAAATGAAAGCAAGGTAAACCTAATTAAATATCCCCCAAAGGGAGGTGTAAGGCTGGTTAAGACTTCCCTCAAGGGCACCAATGACTGTCTCATGTGGAGAAGCTGTGAAAATCTGCACAGGGCTGACTTCGCATAAACAGCACTGATTTGACTCTCTGTGGCTGTTACATGGATATATGGTTTGGAATGACCAGATAGGCAACTCTTTCTGACTCTTTTCATCCCTGATTCCTCCTTTGTCACCATTGTCTACATTTCCCTCTCCTGCTCTCTGTGAAAGTTTGATCCTGTCAAATAAATTCCGGTCCCCAGAAAGGAGTGCTGGTGGCCCCTACCTGCAACCACCAATACAAATTAGGCACGGTGCCAAGTCTGCAGTGACAATGGCGATCCCCTCTGGATCTCACGTGAGACATCCAAGGCTTCCCACAAAGGAGGCACTATAAACAAGCACTGTAGAAGCCAAGTGCACAACGTCTGCACAGTGCTTGAGGACCACCAGCAGTAGCAACATGTTGTGCAAATACATAAGCCAATAAAATGCCACCCCACTCTCCACAAATAATGTTTCCATAATTTGCAGGCTATCAATTATTTCGCTCACAGGGGCGTAATTCTGCGAAACTAAACTGTTTACAGGTACCTACTTTCCAAATGTTTGATGCCAAACAAGATGAAAAAGCAAAACTCAGCACTTGTGTAACCAATGGCTGCATACCAAAGCTCGCGCCTCCATGCAAAAGCAATTATGCAAATGCAATAGGTAGATCGAGGGAGTCTCGGCAAGAAAAAATAATTAAAACAGCATTTAAATATCAGCACAGACTAAGGGCTTTCATTTTTAGAGGTTTAATCAGATACACAATAATAAGACACTGCCACCTTTGAACACACCAAGGAGAGCAGCGAAACCAGACAGAGCACCCCATAAGTGCACCTGTTTCACGTGCGGCAGACCCTTTCGGCCTTAAGCAAACCTTCCCTAAATTCAATAAGCGACCAGTGCCAACTGGATTTCCTGAGGGTCTGCAAGAGCTGCAACTAGCGCCTTCTACTTAAGGGCTTGCTTCATATCCGCCAGGCCTACCTTCCAGAGCACAGTTGTAACAAGTTCCTACAAACTGTGGGGGTAGGTCCGGGTGCAACCTTTTCTTGCCAAAAAGATCTGTGCTTTATCTGATAACAGTTTTTACTTATCATACGTTAGCGCAGAGGGTTCATTTGCTTGCTGCAAAACACAACATGCTGATCCCAGATTTCTATTTTATGTTTATAGGCATGTGGGTTACAAGTTTTGCACACCAATTAAATCTCAGTTAAATCAAATGTGTGCCCCTGTGTCCCCGTAGCCCCGCCCCATAACCCTGCTTCCGCCCAAACCCCACCCCCAATCACATCTTAATATGGTGAGTACCTGCACTTATTTTTTTCCATTTAAAGCACTGCATATATATATGTATATCCATCTATGTCAATAGTATGATTTTAATTATCTTGAACTCGTGGAAAGCTACATTGGCCAGAAAATACATAGTAAGCCAAAACCCAACATTTTGTTGAATGTGGAAGCAGAACACTGCTGCTTTAAATAGTATTTGTTTCTTCGAACCATAGCTCATGCTGGCTTGTTTTTCAGCCCTTAGTAACATGCTCACTGAAAGCTGGCCTGGCTCAATATTCATTAGCCTGGGCAGAGAAGAGGTTAGTAGCACATTTCAGAGTCCGTCGGTTACACTTTTTGCACAAAAGCATATTTTTTCACAAGGCAACGCGTGCAAACCCGCGGGCACATGGCCTCTTGTTTATTATGAGGCTGGCTAAGCATCATGCCCCAGACATACTGTATACCCTATTGCAAACCACAATGAAGTTTCATCTCAGCACCCCTTCTTCATATGCTCACCTCCACCCCACTCTCAGCTCAGCGCCCACTTCGCTTGAGGTTGCCTCCACCTCCTTCACCTCCGTTCCAGGAGTGCGTCCTGGGACCTGGGCACATAGAGAACTGAATAAGAGGAATGATGGGGTCCGCAAAGGGGTCTCACAAGCAACGGACTGTCGGCTCTCTGCACAGGAGAGACATTCGGCGGTCGCCAGGCTCCTAGTGGTGCCCTTAGGAGGTTAGAGGGGGGAGGAAGCGCAGTGCAACAGGAGGCAGCCGATAAAACTCAAACTGACAACAAAAAAAGACGCTCTTCCCTGCATTAATGTAAAAAAGACAACGTGTGTTGCTAATGCGTTGCAGGGGGTGCTGGCTTTCTAATATACCTGCCTGTTTTGTTGGTGTGGCAGTTTGTGTGTGGAAACAGGTGGGGGATGCACACAGGGCAAGCAGTTTTGCTTCAAGCAAACACGTCCTCACTGCGTCGCCTGTGCAAGCTCAATGGCTACAAACTGTGGCGCGCCCAGGGCACAACAGGCCGAGGTTTTAAGGCATGGGCAAAGTGGACTATGGCCCAGGGCCTCAGCCTTTTCAGGGGTCCCCTTACAGAGCCAGCTATCTTCTCCATAGAGTCTAGCCCCGACGACCTTGAATAATTTTTAAACAGATGTTTTTATATCATTTATTTTTAATGAGTGAGAGTCTATAACGGACATTTTGGAGACAAAATGTGTTTGTTTCATGTAACATCCATATAAAAAGTTTCTTTTAGCTCAATAAAGGACCTCACATAGGAGAAATGAGAGGGTGTGACAGATTATTTGCAGCAATATTAGTGAGCTGATGCTGCTGCTGTGTTACAATATTACAAACACACATCACTCTCCCTGAATATTAGATGTAAACACAATTAGAGTTTGATCAAAGAGGGCATGAAGGAGCTGAAACTCGATCCTAAAATCAAAGCTATTCCGAACAGAGGCCCCCATAATACATTTGGCGCAGGGCCCTCAAAATCCTTAAAACGTGCCTGACAATGCCAGCAAGGGAAGTATACCTTCAAACCCCTATTGGGTAATAAAAGACAAACAGTACTGGGGTGCAACTGCCCCGTTACACTCTTGGGCTCCGAGACCAGTGCACCTGCTGCACTATCGATAACTACGACTCTGGTGACTAAGGTTAAAATCATAGCTGCCAAGGTTTCGGATTGCTTATGTGTGACATTCTCATAACTTCAGTGTAATTATGAGTGACACTTTGTCGCAAGCAAAATCCAACAAGGAAGACGAGAGAAACACATATGTCAGAAATTACACCCATTGATGAGAAACTCTAAGAAGAGCTTAAAACTGCTACATAGCACCAGAAATAAAAGGGCACTAACCTAGTGCCCGTACATAGGGGTGCTGCACGGAGGGTGTTCATCGCTACAGCCAGGCTCCAGATTCAGGGGTTTTAAGGGAAGGAAGAGGTGTGAGAAGGCTACATACATGGGTTTGCTGCCTGTAGATTGTGTGTCGCTGCCGTCAGTCCCCAGCTTCAGGGGTCGGAGGAAAGGAGGAGGTGGAAGAAGGCTCCATACATGGGGGTGCTGCCCGGAGACTGTTTTTGCTGCAGCCCAGGAGTTTTGAGGGAAGCATAGGGTTGTGAGAAATCTTCATACACATTGCTGCCACGTTTTCAGACTTGTGTGACATTTCCATGGTTTCAGTGCATGAGTGACACTCAACTGCCAAACGTGTGTCACTTAGTGTAACATTTTCCTGCGAGCAAAACCAAGCAATAAAGTGCTTGGTAAGAGATAAATATTAGAAATTACACTTTTTTGATCAATGAGAAGCCCTAACATATCATTCAATTCCAGCAAAACCCCTGAAATGGAAGGTTAAAATACGGATACATAGCTTTGTATACTAAGAAAATATAAAAGTAAAGCAATCATCATAAAACATCTCACATCGCCCCCCGCCCCCATGTCATTTCACTTCATTGCGACCTAATAATACAGTTAAGTACCTGCTGCAGAGAACAGATAAACACAGGGTGGATATTCTGATGTTTCAGCCAGTACAAGAAAAGCAAAATCACAGCTGGTACATATTTATCTGTATACTTCACAGAAAAAATATAAATAGAAAGCACGTTTAAATGTGTTATAGGGATTAATACCTAAAGTAAACAAACAGAGAAATTGCAGTTACAAATGAATAAATACGATGTTGTTTCCAGTTAGTATAAGTCATGTCCAGGATCCAGGCCTTTGCAGACTTAAAAATACAACTAATGACCTGTAATTTTCTCTCGCAAAGATGTCAACACTAACAGAAATGCATGACTCACCCGAGTGCTGCCATTCCACAGTCGGGTGCAGTTTAAAGCTGTCTCAGAGCACACGGCGAGTCACACAGAGGCAGCGCTCAACAGTATCTCGCTCTGGCGGTAGTTTTCAGTGATTAGGGGACCACTCGAATGTTATTTTCCATTGAGCTAAGCAGCATTGAAGCAGGCAGGATAGCAAATCAGGTGGCGCGCCAACGACCCTCTACAGGCTCAAGTGCACACAGAGTGCATTGACAATTACCTGTCACGTGAACCTGAGCCTCGCACAAGCTCTAGGCCTGGGCTAAAATTCCGTTCCGCTCGCGGAAATTGCGATAATTAGAAATTTTCGCATTCCGCCGAGAGCGCGAAAATGTCAAAATTTCCGCAATCCGCATTTTACCGAACATTTTTTGCTTGCTTGCGCTGTAAAATAATACATTCTCGCGTGCGCGCGATCGCCTTACCTGAATCCCCGTGTTCGCCGACAAGTTTTCCCGATCCGGTCGCGTTCTCCACGAGATGTTGGGTTGTTGGTAGCCATTTGCGCTGTCTCGCAACAGTTCGCGCCCGCAGTAACGTCATTCGTCGCGTGATCACGTCTTTCTTCTCGCGATCATGCACTGCGAGACAAGTGAAAACAAGATGGCCGCGCCCGCAAGCAACCGCATGGGTAAGTTGTCGAGCCGTGACCACGCAGAAAATACCGTGAACGGGCGGGAAAAAAACTTCCACATCTTCGCAATATTTCCGCGTGTTTGCCGAGATTTTTAACATTTTCGCAATAATTTGCGAAAGGGAATTTTGCAAATTCCGCCCACCCCTAACAAGCTCTCAATCTGCAGCGGAATAGAAAGCGAAAGTTGAATTTGCCTACACTCATTTATTGGCTAATTGGCTATAATGATGCCAGAACAAACTCATGATAGTGCTGTGTGGCGCCAGTGGCAGAGTTTATAACCAACACAAGGCACAGTCCGCCTTCCAATTTATTCATTGCAGGTTTACTGCGGGATGAATTTCTCACTTAATATGAAAAACTACAAAATATCATCACAAATACCAGGTGTGTGGGGTCTGTTCTGCATGTAGGGGGCCCCTGGAGCTTGGTGCCCCTCGCACCACAGGGGCTGCGGGGGCCTGTGTTACACCCCTGAGAAAGGGATGATGTAGTGACAGGTACAGGATCACATAGCTTGATAAAGTAGCCAAGCAGTTAGTAAATCCAAGCCATTGTTTCAGAGTAATAATAATAATAATAAACAATCTTTATTCGGCAGTAAAAATGCCAAAAAGGAAATCATACATTAAAAACAATATTAAATTCATTAAAACATATTTCATCATACAGAATCCTACCAATGTCATTATTATTCAACTAGGAAACTGAACAAGCCTTGGCTTAAAATTACTCTTAGAGATACCTAAAAACAGCACTATTATGTACATAAGTTCCACATGCCATAAATACAATCCCCAAATCTTTCCTGTACATTTAACTCTACTATCATCCCAGCCTGGATCCACAATGTCCCTCCCAGGCTCAATCATATCTGGATTTTCTTGATCTTATCATTGCTCTTAGTAGATGAAAAAACACACTCAGTGTATGAACATCTAGCGTGAGTTGCAAATGTAAAGGCACAACGCAAGCCTGCCTAAACCCCATATCTTTCAAATACGGTTTAAAAAATTGACATCTGGGCAGCGTAAAATATTTACATAAAAAGATAGAATGTAAAATATCCTGTGGAGACCTATTGTTGCAGCCACAGGACTCTCTATCCTTGGTACGTACTGCAAAACCAGTAGGAGAGGCAACTAAATGGTGAAACATATTCAGTCTAAAACGGGTAATTAAAAAACGTTCATGGGGGCTAGTTAATATGGAGTGGTTAGGCTCCATACACTGCACTGATTTTACTAAAGTGTGGGTTCTTACCATAGGCTTCAAGAGCTCTTTTCCTTCATGCACAGCGCTAGTTGTTTTAAAAAATAGGTATTTAATGAATGTTTTATCCTCCCTTTTCACTGTCTTATAACTCAAATATATATCTGGTCTACCCAGGGCACTGATTGAATCTTTAATGTATCTTAAACAGGGAATTTTTAATGCGTGATCCAAGGAGAGGCAATCAACGATTACTGCTTGATTAAGAAAAGCCTCTTTGTTAGACCAAACATTCACACAGCAGAGCAAAGGCCTGGCTGCAACTAGGTCTGTAATATATTTGACTCCCAATTCCTTGTGTACAGTATATGCAAGTGTTCCCTGTGACATTTTTAAAATCTGTTTTAGAAATTTATTTTGGGTTACTTGTAATTTATCGGCTACCTTATAGCCTCAGATATCACTCCTGTACAAGTCCTTTGAAATGCAAAATGATTGATATAATTTTAAAATCACACCCGGGGACCATGTGCCTAACCTGTATGCATAATTTGCAATAGCACCCAGGGCTTTATTCATCACCTTTATCTTTTCCTCTTTCAGGTTATTCCACTTTAATTGATCATCAAATAAAACTCCCAGATATGTAAAAGTAGGGACTTTGGCTAAGCTAGCAGTGCCTGCCTTGTAGGTTTTTGTACTAGTCCCCCGGCGCCTTATTTTCATAAAAATGATTTAGCAAAAATAGGGGATAAGTCTAGCGTATTCATAAAGGAGACAAACCCGTCAATTAACACTTGTAATGCTCTTATTGTTGGTGCCATAAGCACAGCATTCCCTGCATATAACAGGACTGGTACTGGTCAAGTTCCTATGCTTGGGGTATCAGCATGCAGTGAAATCAGGTGGGATCCTAGCCCATTAATATACAATGTAAATAAAAAAGAGGCAAGAATGCACCCTTGATGCACTCCTCTAGAACATCTAAAACTATCAGAGAGTCCCCCCTCCTGTGTAAAACCAACTACAGCTGTTGTATTAGCATAACAAGACATTAAAACATTTATTATTACCCTCTCTATGCCTATCTTATCTAATAGAGACCACAATCTACTACGGTTCACTCTATCAAAGGCCGCAGTAAGGTCCATCAACCCCAAATACATAGAACTTTCTTTGGCATTCTCAGGCATTGTCCTACTGTTGATTTACCTGTTCTGAAGCCATTTTGAGCATCTGAGATAATTCCGTTACTGTCTGCCCATTCTGATATCCTATTTAATAGAACCCTACCCAACACCTTGACAATATAAACTATCAGAGATATTAGGCGGTAATACTGTGGGTTGTCCCTATCACCTTTCCTAAAGATGGGGACAATGATAGCAGAGGACCATGACTTAGGCATTAATGTCAATGCTGCTGCATTAAGTACCCTGGTCAAAATC
This sequence comes from Triturus cristatus, assembly GCF_964204655.1. NCBI lineage: Eukaryota > Metazoa > Chordata > Amphibia > Caudata > Salamandridae > Triturus > Triturus cristatus. Next base: position 566,042,895 of record NC_140582.1, on the reverse strand, counting down.
GGAGCTCAGATGTCTAAATTGTTCCGAAACAGGTCCGGGGGGGATCCCTTCCGGTCCTGGGGCCTTATTCCATGACAGTCCCTCAATGGCTGTTTTAGCCTCATCCAAAAGGAATTTAATCTGTGCAACGCCAGGGCGTGACACCAGGTCATCAATATCTTGATCTCCGTCACCATGATTATAGACCCCCTGGAAATGTACCTTCCATTGATCCTGGGTTATATAATGAATCATACTCAGTTTATCAGGTTCAGAGAAACAAGGACTATTGGCGACCTTCCAAAAAAGAGTATTGTCCTTCAATTCGCTAACTTGAACCAGCTCTTCCCAGGCCTGGTTCTGTAATATCAACCTCCACTATTTTAGCATACTTTTATAATTTTTATGGGAAGTCAGTACAATATCTTTGTTATGCGGAGTCTCTTTCAGGGCTGCTTTTAGCTTCTTTAGTGCCATAACATGAGTATTTGTAAAGCACACGTTCATCCGTAGGCATCTTGGAGCTAAATAACAGATGCTAGTTGTTACCTGACTCAATGATACTCATTTTATCGACCTCAGATGGTTGAAAGGCTGAGTGGACCCGCCGGGATTTGAACCTTTGACCATGAGGTCAAACACAGGCCCCCTGCAGTGGATGCTTTAGTCCACTGATCCACCAGAGCACCCACTATCAAACCATCTTGGGTTATCGGAGCAGGGAGGGCCTGCCGACACTGTTAACAAGCCAGCCAGTGCCTGTTCAATGGCGATAAATGAACTAAGTACCTCCTCATTTAAGGGGGCTGACTCGAGGCATGTCATAATCTCTTTTTGCCTTAGTTTGAATAAGGAGCTGTTGAGAATGTTTGAGTCCACCTGCAACCACTGCAAACGCCTCCCCTGATCAGCTGAAGTTATTGCCCCTATCCTCCCATTGACCTGTGCTACACTCCGGAATGTAGGATCACAGGGTAATGATCACTTATGGGACTCTCCAAAATCCTGGAGGACTGTGTAATATGACCCATGGATGATGAAACAAAAATAAAATCAATAATTGTGGCGTGACCCCTTCCTTTATAAGAGGGTGGTTGAAAACGAATTGATTTCCTAAGTACATTTTGCAGTGTAAGCATTAAATCATAAGTATTTAAAAGGGCATTTAACTCTCGAACTTCTGGGGAATGCTCCATATGCCATTCCTCTGAAGACTGGCAAAAAGGGGTTTCACTCGAGCTTTGATCAATATCGGGACACAGATGACAAATAAAGTCACCAAGCAACACAAGATTGTCCTGTACGAAATCATCACCCATTGATGATTCCAGAAGCCCAGATAACTCCATCAAACTTGAGGGACCCTGAGTCTAATTTTTTGCATTATATACATTTACCAATATGAACCGCCATGTTCTCCACACCCCTATTTTGATGCCCTGTGCCACTTTAGAGATCCACTTCAGCTGTTCCATATATGCTCCAATGTCAAGTGCTATAAAAATAATTAGACCCCCTTTTACATCTCCAGAGGGTGACCCTTCTGCTGGAAGAAAAAATGTCTTAGAACCTTCTAAGAAGAATTTATTTTTTATCTCCCAAGTCTCCTGCAAGCATATGATCTTATAGGAGGTTATAAAATTAATCCATCTCTCATCTCCAAATTTGGAAGCTAGACCTGCCACATTCCAAAATATGAAACTAATATTTCCCCCACAGTAGGCATTATATAATGTGGCACGAGCTGCCCCCCCGATTGTCTATCTGGCAGGGAAGGGTGATACTATCAGCAGGTTGAGCTAGAATGTCACTCATATGATGTTCCCTGGGCATCGTGTCCTGATTTTCCAATTCAATATGGGTTATCTGCAATGTACTTTGTACTGTGTCCTCATCAAGTCAGTCCAAATCATTTAAGTCTGACAAAGGAGCATAAACATTTGGTGTTGTCACTAGACCCTCGCATACAGGATCCCCCCCCTCCCACCCATAGGCAGGATTCTTTGCTACCAAGTTTGGGGTAGGTCTGTAGAAAAAACCTAAAGGTAGAGGTTTGATCTCTGAGGCATAGAAAAGAAACTCAGCAGAGTGTCTTAAGATGTTATGCGCCAATGCTGGGAATCTAAAAGATACAATCACGAAATCACCCCTGAAAGTTTTCTTCGACCGGTCAATCCAGTCAACCCTTCTTGCCATCAGAATGTTAGTGTGATCTGAGACATTAAACCTGCTGTGTATCCCTAGCCAATGAGCTACTTCATTGATCAGATTGTCTGTAGTTTCCATGTTATGTGTACCCAGACCTTTAACCCCCACCAAATCACCGTGTAAGGGCACCACTCCGGTGGCTAGTCAATTATCGGCATTGTTTATATAGGTAAAATTGGCCCTAGCTTGCTCTGTCTCAGCTTCATTGGTATGATGCTCCCCACTTCCTCCATCTCCCCATTTCCGCTACTCCTATGGTGAATAGAGTTACCATAGGGTATCCTACTAGGGACCGGCATTTGACCCTGTAACCCTTTCTCTACAGACAACTTATTGTGTGTTTCTTCAGTTATATTACAGGCTGCCTGAGGTTGCGCCATTGGGGGAGGGGGTATTTTGAACACTGTTTGCAGCAAACACTCCACTTTATTAAATTTCTCCTTGGTCTCGGTTAAAACTTCATCCAGTTTGTCCTAGAGCTGCGATTCCAAGTCAGTCAATACGTCTGTGAAAAATGTGTTCAAGGTGCTCCAGAAGTCCCCCATATCTATCATGCTGGTCATACTAGTTTGTACCACTGGCACCTCTCCTCTTCGTATGGGCTTTTTTCTCTCACTTGTTCTGCGGGGTCTTTTATGTACCGGTGAAATGTTTAGCTCTGTCTCTGCCTTATTGCTAGCTGCAGGCGAGTTAGAACGCTCTTCTCCCCCCTCTTGCTATGTATCACAGATAACCGAGGCTTGTGATTTGTCAGAGTCAATAGCCCGGGGGTTCCTATCTGTTGTGTCTGCTACTTCTCCTGACATGAGTACTGGTGTGAGAGGACCAATAGAGCCCATAGATAGTCTCCTCTCCGCTTTGTTTATCTCTTTTGAGATGGCCCCCACTGCTTTTGCCAAGAAGGAGTCGATAGTAGCCCTATTATTACTATTGGAATGATCAGTGTGTGCGTCAGTTCTTTTCCCCATATTTAGATTATACAGGAGATTTCTGCCGTATGATATGAAAATTAGCCTCTACCTCCAAAACAATATTTGCAAAAGTTACGGTAATACACTGACCATCAGCAAAAAATATGAGACCCCCTTAAAAATTACTTGAGGTCAGGGAAAAAGGGGAAATGAAAACAGTCCTATATTGAAAATTCCCTCACAACCTTTATTTCTTATAGTACAAATTAATCGTGATCAGGGAGAAAAAGGCCTAAAAACAGTGATACATTACACAAGGAATAGTGATTTTTACTTTTTAATTTTTTATTATTTCATCAGTTTATTCCCTTTGTTTAAAACTTTTTTTTAGATAACAATGTAAGTTCAATACATATCTTTTTTGTTATCAAGAATTATTCTATTGTACATTTCTTCTTTTGAAATATATTTAGTAGTCACTGACTCTCTTCATTACAGTAATGATGTATTATATCAATTAATATCAAACAGTACTCCCTAGGACACTCTAAGATAAATCACAAAAACAATAAGATATCATTCCACAATCTCATCTGCATATATCTCAAATCATTCCACATTCATACACCTCTCACACACACAAAAGAAATTCATAAAGAAGAAAAAAGATTTTTCATATAATCCACATTGAAAAAAAGGACACACAATGATCTCCTATATCTAGCAGGACAACTGCAAACGCAGGATGGTGATGTCAACTAGTCAATGGTCGACGCGTTTCGATGGCATAGGCGCCACCTTCATCAGGACCACGGGTAAGTTCAACAATGACAAAATCCAGGGAATACTTGTTTTTCGAATGGAGCTGAGGTTAGAATCAACGCCCCGTGTTCAATTCTAGTGGTATCGAACGTCTCTGTCTTCAAAAATAAGTTTTCCTGCCCGTCCTTATAGGTCGACGATTTATATTGAGATCTCAGTCCCAATTTGGTATTAGTAGTAGGAATCAAAGAGTCTTCTGGGAACTCAAGCGCCAAAGAGATATCCCCTTCCTTGTGCAACTTTTGTAAGGATGAACAGAGAGTCAGCTCCAAAACATGGTTCCAGCGAAGAATAATTTTGACACGAATACAGACACCAGTCCTCACCGTCGTTTTCCTTAGAGTTTCTTTGACTTAGAGCATTCTCCAACTATACGACCATCCGGGCGGGCCAGCACGTACAAGACGACCAAAAACGCGTCGATCATTGACTAGTTGACATCACCATCCTGCGTTTGCAGTTGTCCTGCTAGATATAGGAGATCATTGTGTGTCCTTTTTTTCAATGTGTATTATATGACAAATCTTTTTTCTTCTTTATGAATTTCTTGTGTGTGTGTGAGAGGTGTATGAATGTGGAATGATTTGAGATATATGCAGATGAGATTGTGGAATGATATCTTATTGTTTTTGTGATTTATCTTAGAGTTTCCTAGGGAGTACTGTTTGATATTAATTGATATAATACATCATTACTGTAATGAAGAGAGTCAGTGACTGCTAAATATATTTCAAAAGAAGAAATGTACAATAGAATAATTCTTGATAACAAAAAATATATGTATTGAACTTACATTGTTATCTAAAAAAAAAAAAAGTTTTAAAAAAAGGGAATAAACTGATGAAATAATAAAAAATTAAAAAGTAAAAATCACTATTCCTTGTGTAATGTATCACTGTTTTTAGGCCTTTTTCTCCCTGATCACGATTAATTTGTACTATAAGAAATAAAGGTTGTGAGGGAATACACTGACCATCGACATCGCTGTAGACACTTATCCACGACGTACTCCTCAGGTACTGTGTCGCTCCAGCTGAAGTCACCTCGCTGATGACCAATCAAGAGAATGGGCCTGGCCTTGTACGGACGGGCGCAGACGGGCCTGCCCTTGGCCCGGGCTTTGCCCGGCAAGACCTGGGGGATGCCCGCGTGCATCCATGCTGCAGTAAGCCCCAGCACCTTTTCTGTGCCTCTGGGCGTGGGCAAGCATCACACTGGCGGCCATCAGCCGTGGGAATTCTGGGAGTGGTGGTTCTCCGCTGCCGAACTGCTGTCAACGAGCTCCCGTGCTGCGGGAAGCCCCAGCAACTTTTCTGCACCTCCGGGTGTGGTAAAACATCATACTGGCGGCCGTCAGCCGCGGGAATGCTGGGAGTGGTGGTCCTCCCCTGCTGAACTGCTCTCAACGAGCTCCTGCGCTGCAGGAAGCCCCAGCACCATTTCTGCGCCTCTGGGCACGGGCAAGCATCACACTGGAGGACGTCAACGGCAGGAATGCTGGGAGTGGTGGTCCTCCCCTGCCGAACTACTCTCAACAAGTTCTAGAGTAACTATTTACTGTTTTCCCATGCAAAGAACGCGACCTCAGCTACATTTAAGCATAACTTCAGTTTAGAAAGTTTCCTTCATTAGCAGAGTTTATTGGAATTATGGTAGCAACTTCCGTAAAGGGTTCAAAAACACACACACTAACAAAGAAAATAGTATAGCGCCAACGTCAGTGTGCAAAAGTATCACAGGTCGTAAAAATCACAAGTGTGCTGTATAAACTTCTCTAAAGCATGATATCGAAAAGGGCTCCCTCCTGTCCACATTTAGTATCGCCACCTCCAAGTCTCATGCTCACTGAGTGCTTTTCTCACATGCAGCCACCACAGATCAGCCACTCACGAGGGACAGTCTACCAATATAACACCCATGAAGGTTCATTCCCTGACAGCCGAGAGGTGGTGCGGTCCCTAGAATGGCCGCCAGCAGAGGACCTTGACTGGGGGCGGTGGCAGGACACAACTGAGGAGGATTGACCGGCCTAAAGAAAAAATTAAGGGTGCATCAAAAACTACATAAGTAAACCAAAAAGTATGGGGACAGTAAAAAGGGCAGTCTCCAGGGAGAGTCCCAAAGATCAAAAGACAGGACCAATTAAGCATGTCCACAAATGAAAATCACCCATTCATTGAAGAGTACTAACAAGAGCCAAATAAAAAGATGGGAGGTCCTTGAAGCCGTAGTAGCACTACAGCATGCCTCGCAGAGCAGCGCATGCATGCTTACTCTAGGCTCGACCTAAAAAATGGCTCACTATTTTGGCGATTAGAAATAGAAAAGTTGGGTGATTTGCTTCAGGGAGTGCAGACCCTCTGTTGCTTAAGTGGCTTTTCAGCCGCGTTGCCTATCTATTAATGACCCTTTGGGGATTCCAGAGTTACTTTACAGTCATATTATTTTCTGAAAGTAGAATGTTTTCCGGCACACATGAAAGTTGTGAGTTCCACCCTCCACAATGACTGGTATACCATTGGATCCAGAATGCAATTGAGAATTTGAAGTGGGATTTTTACTCCTCAAGATAGATAAAAATGTGGGAAAGTTTCCTTACCTACTCGGTCATACTATCATGTAGCTCTGTTCCTGGACTAACCAAAATATATGTGACGTATACCTCAAGATTCCTTGAACAGGTGAAGTTAACACCATAGCCTTTAGATCCTTCACATAAACTAAGTGAGGCTCACCTGTCAAGTATGCTGATGATGTCATTCAGCATGTGGGAAGCAATAAGTCTTGCTTCCTCCTGCTCTATAAGTTACAGGGGATTATCATACTGTTCCAGTTTCCAAGTTAAACTGAAATAAGACTTAGGGGCATATTCTCAAGGACACGTCAGCGATTTAGCTGCACTTTTGCGCCATGAAAGTGGCGATAGAATTATCGCTCCATTCAGAAACATGCGCTAACAGCTGACATCGTCAATTTACCTGCGATAGCTGCCACAAATAACATTGCCAAGGCTGACAGCTACAACTAATGCTAATCATATGCAGAGTAGGCGTTCCCTTCCAAAATCTCACGATAACACCACTTTGCGATATTCTCAACAACCAGACAGATGGGCGATGAGGGCCAAAAACAGGAGATAAGGCACGTTAGCAGCAGGGACATAAGACCTGCTTTTTTCTGCTCTTAAGTAGGACGAAAACGTGCAGTAGAAAGGGAACCCAGCCCAGAGCCACATCTGAAGACCAACAGATGCCATGGAGCTACTGATCATGCATCTTGGAGACCCAAGAGGGCCACAACACCCACCGCCACCACCTGCATGACCACCACCCCCTGGACTACCAACGGGGCAGCGCAGAACAAGACAGCGGACCTTCTGCATGTGTCTCTGTGTCCACCATATCCTGACCATAGGCCTATACACACGTGGACGACCACTTCCAAAGGCCAACTTTACACCAGCAACGAGGCGGCTACATCACACGCCAACTGACGCACACTCGTCATTGCCTGCAGGGGTGTGTCTGCCAGGGTGGCGCCCCTCACCCTGCCACGAGGCCACCCCCGTGACCGGTGGTGCATGTGCGATCCTGTGCGCCTGCTGCACCCCAGCCCGCTGGACCCCCGACCCGTCCGGCACCCAGCAGTGATTGCCCTCCCCTGCGCACCCAAGCCACACTGCTCACCTCCCTCCACAGGTGTGTCTCCAAGAGGTCTCACCACGTGCCGGAAAAATCTTCAAGCCTGAAGCCCGCGAGCCTGGCAGCCTCCTCAGCCGATCGCTGGGTTCCGCGTAACAGGCCCCCAGCACACCCTGCAGCACCGCACCGCGGGGTTCTGTGTGTGCTGACTGCTCCCTCCGGGCCTACACTACGGTCCAGCAGGTCTCAGTCAAATCCATTCCAGTCCGGTCCAACGGACCACTGCATCATCGCAGGCTTCACACCCGCCCAGCTCTTCAGGTGGGCCTAACTCAATGCACCACAATTCACCGTCCAGCCTCCAGGTCACTGCATCATCGCAGGCTGCACACCCGCTCAGCTCTTCAGGTGGGCCTAACTCAGTGCACCACAAGTCGCCGTCCAGCCTCCAGGCCACTGCATCATTGCAGGCTGCACACCTGCTCAGCTCCTCAGGTGGGCCTAACTCAGTGCACCACAAGTCACCGTCCAGCCTCCAGGCCACTGCATCATTGCAGGCTGCACACACACTCAGCTCTTTAGGTGAGCCTAACTCAGTGCACACCAAGTCACCGTCCAGCCTCCAGGCCACTGCATCATCGCGGCTGCACACCCGCTCAGCTCTTCAGGTGGGCCTAACTCAGTGCACCACAAGTCACCGTCCAGCCTCCAGGCCACTGCATCATCACAGGCTGCACACCCGCTCAGCTCTTCAGGTTGGACTAACTCAGTGCACCACAAGTCATCCTCCCGTGGGGCTACCCCACAAGTCAACCTCCAGCAGCCTCCAAAATGTCCTCGGTTATGCCACTGGAGCCCTTCACAGTCAGTGGGCCACCCCGTCCCAGGCAGGCCACTGGAAAGCCTAGGTGGAACGTCTGGAGATGTACTCCGAAGCGAACGACATCCCAGCGCTGCGGCGGCGGCCCATGCGTAGGCATGTGAGGAGTGTGAAGAAATGGCCCGGGGTTCTGGGCGTGGTTCGGTTCTGGGCTCTGGGCGTGGTTCAGTTCTGGGCTGGGCACAAACGTAACTATGGCATGTGTCTCTTGTGTAGTAGCGTCGCCACCCAGAACTTAATCGACAATGTTGCAATGTAGCATGCACCCGGGGGGGCGGGCTCGCCCGAAAGGAAAAGTAAAGGAGCGCAAGACCGCTCCAGGTCTTGGCTCATACATGCTAACTGTTGTGTGTGTATCTTCATTGTTGCAGCATAAGCCAAAGGCCTAGCTTCAATCACCTACTTGCTTGATCATAGACATGACACATCTGTGTGAATTAGAATATTATAATCACATTCGGTGGAGTGTTGAAGCTGGACCAGTACATTGCTATGCAAACCCCTCTTTACATTGTTGCCCCGTGGAGGGCCAGCCAGAGTCCTCTAGGGATTGACAAGTTCATCGGAAGAGGAAGAGTTTAGTCCATTGTCTGATTGCTGTGTCATTGGTAACCAAACCAAATATAGCAGTCCATGTCGAGGGCCAAGGTGAGTGTTGCAGAGTGTATCGGGGGACAGTGGAAGGTGTTATTCCTGGGCATTATGCAGAGGGCAGAACCAAGCTGAAACAGGCCATATGGCGGAGATGAATGCTACCGCTTCCTTCTTACCAGAATGGCAGAATCATTCACATCATCGTCCTCTGATGTGTGATGTGCCTCACATGTGGGTGGTGGTGTTCTTTCTGCAGCACTGTGTGTCACTGACACATCAGGGCCCGGAGGTGGAATGTCTGCCGCACTGTGGGGCAGTGCCACATCAGGGGCCGGAGGTCGAATGTCTGCCACACAGTGAGGCACTGACACATCAGGGGGCGGAGATGTGGATGGAGTAGTAGCAGCAGCATTCATCTGCGCCAGGCCTTGTGGCAGCAATGCCATGATGAGGATATGCAGGGCATGGAAGATCCCAGCTACATCTCGCTGTGGCAGCCATTCTTTCCGCTCCATATTCTCCATGATCCTCCGCATGTGTTCCATCTCCCGGGTGACATCACTGGAGCCACTCTAACTACACAGTTGTTCCTGTCTCAGAGTCATGACTCCAGCGATGTCAGCCATAGATTGTTGGAGAGCATGAAGAGGACTGTGGGTGTCCATTAGGTATTGTAATTAGTCCCTGATGGGACTTAGACACCCATGTATGGCATCTAGTTTGGCTGCCATGAGGTCGAACCCCACCCACAGCTGATCAGCCATCTGCTTCAGGCCATCTAACACACGGCGTTGGAATGCCATATGTTGGTCGTGGGGGTCCTGGGAGACAGCCATGGTGGTGGGTGCTTCCTGCTCTGTGGTCTGTGCAGGGGGTGGGGTCTACTCAATGCAGCTGGGCCACCCTGCTCCTGGGGGTGGGGTGCTGAGAATGTCCATGAGCTGTTGGAGGGCATCAGTGTCGATGGTGTGAAGGTCCTCTTCATCATCAGTGAATAGATGTACGGTCTGCTCTGCAGGAGGTGTTGATTCTCCCTCTTCAATGTAAAGGGGAGATGCAGTTTAACAGTGTGTTCCATGTATGTTCACGAATTCAGGTGTTGTATTTGCACGTGGATTTGTCAGAGTGTGACCTGCTCCTTTACTGATGTGGTCCACACTCAACCACCTCAGTGTTGTGGCGTGCACCATGTCATGATAATTGGACTGCAGCCATGCTAATCGTCATGCAGTGTCACTTGCATTGTCAGTGTGGCTCATAGACCCGCAGCTGTGCTGGGCTCAGCACATGCATGGGTTTGTTGTGAGATTAGTGATGTGTGGGGAGGACCCCCGCTGGGCACATTGTCGACGGGGGCCTACTTGCAGTTTCTATGTGTGCTGTAGTATGCCAAGGAGATCAGGGACATGATCCAGAGTCATTGTGGGTGTGGACTGTGCTATACTTAATTGCGCATGTGTGCCATTGTGCCCATCTCCCTCCGTCCCCCCAGTCCCTGGTTGTTGCTCACCCTATTGCTGTTGGGTCAGGTCATGTTTAGCAGTGTCCGGTCCCCCAACTCCTGCCACTGTCTCCCCAATGATGACTGTGGACACCATTTTCTCCATCTCATCCAGCTCCAGCTGTGGCACTGGACTCCCACTTCCAGTCTGGATTGCAGCTTTCCAGTTGTTAGCGAGTTTCAGCTTGGTTTTGCGCTTCACATCATTCCAGCGCTTCTTGCAGTCGTCCACTTCCCTTCTCTTCACTCCGACTGCATTCACCTTGGCCAAGATGGACTGCCATACTGCATTTTTAGTTGCCAATGACACAGTGGAGGTGAAGAACAGTTGTCCGTAATCAGGATCTTGTTTTCCTGCGTACTGAATCGCGGGTTCCTCTTCTTCTTCTCCTTGCTCCTCTCCTTCCCCGAGGTCCCTGGCTGGTCTTCCGGGGGGTTTGTGGGGTTCTGGTTGGCCTCTGTAGTTGCTCCAGCTTCCTCCATCGTGCTTCTCAGTTCTTTGTTTTTTTTGTAGGTTTTCTTGGCTGCTTTTATGGTGAATTTTCCCACCTGACATGGGAATAGCAAGCCTGGTGCTGATTATCGCTGATATTTTTATCGCTGTTGGGCCCATCGCAACTTTTTTCACATTCGGGTTTCCTTTTGTATCGGCGTCGCGGTAATTGACACGTTATCGGGGAACTATCGCCTGTTGTCGGCGCGCTGTGAATACGCCGTTAACACGGCGTTAGTTTTCCACGATAGACGGCGTTATGTAAAATTGCGTTGATGATTATCGCACGTTCTTGAGAATATCCCCCTTAGGTTTCCCCTTAACGATTGATTCTCCCAGGTGGTCAAATCATAAAAAAGTGCATGGCTTTTATGGAATTAAAATGTGGTCATACTTAAACTTTGTAACTTGTCTTTTGGGACCAGATTTAGACAATTACTAATGCACGCAATCAGTGTAAGAACAAGCAAGGTGATCATGCCATTATAAACAATAATATGCTTAAATTGTACCTGTAAATGTCATGGTAGTAAAACATATATTCCCTTGAAACAATGACAATATTAATATTGGTTCGAGTACAAAAAGTTTTGTAGGAGGCAGGTTGGAGCAGAAAATATGAGATATTTTATTTATCCACGCACTGGTTCCCTTGCCGTTATCTCGAGAAACGTTTGAATGCTAAGCATTCCCTCATATTCAATTTTCACAAAACATACCCCAAAGAGCACTTCAGTTTAACTGACATTTCATGAAAAAATACCCTATTTCACACAACCTAAAGCAAAATATCAAATAATAAAAACGACTATCAATTTTTACCTGAGTTCTTCTTAAAACACTAAATAAAACACCCTCTAATATCTCTCTACAGAAGTTTTGTTTTGATAAGGGCCATGGTGGAAAGCATGTCCTGGACTATAAACGCAGTTTGTTGCCTTTGAGGTATGCGAAGCACATATAGATGTAATCTCCTATCTACAGAACTGTTCAATTATCACCCAATGGTGGAACTAAAAGATCAAAGCATGACCCCTATCCCCTATGGCTATTGCCTTCCATGAGCTTCACAAAGTTGATGATCTTGCAATATTATGTTAATCTAATTATATTCACAGTATTCTGCGGCTGATTAAAAATATCATGGAACAGAAATATTGTCTACCAAAATTGTTGAAAATGAATCTGTTCCATTCAGTGTTGATTTTATATTATTAAGTCCAAAGAGGTGATATTTTTATAAAATATATTTAGGACCCAGGATTTGGACATATCTCTGTGCCTAAAAGACTTATCTTCGTCAAAGTGCACCTTTCTTTTATAGAATGGGAAAGGTCAAGTGCATCAAACAGTGAAGACATGCCTGATACATAAAGTCCTATGGTTGGGAATTCTTTTCAGATTGGAGAGCAGATGTTATACTACTGCATCACACTATGCAATTTATCACATTAACCATTGAATTGTAGCATTGATTTGAACATACTTAAAAAACATATTCTTAAACTAATACCTCAGAAACATAATCCATTTTGCTCTGCCCTGCACAAGCCATTGACTTTTATTCGCACATGTGCATGCAACCTGTCCCAATGCCCGAAGCTATGCCGCAGGGGATTTTGCCTTGGGACAAGGAAAGGTGCTCTTTGGTGCCCTATTTTCAGTTTTCTCCCTTAACATGCCCTTTTTAGGTCTCGCGCCTAGCGTTGCAGTGAACAGCACTGTTCGTGCAGCCCGAGACCTCTTGTAAGGGGATTCTGAAAGCTGCTCACACGCTCGTGTGAGTGAGCAGGCTTTCGCGGCCCACCATTGGCTTTAGTGTGTTTTTCTTTTTTAAACGGCACGGGATTGGGCAAAGGCGGGCGCATGTCCCGCCTTTGCTCTACCCATTACCGTCCGTGTCAAGGACGCGCATCAGCACGCATCACAGGCGACAGGATCCCTCGCCCCCCGCTCCTATGTGGTGCACGCGCACCACTGGTTATTAACTGGTCTCCTCCGACCACCTTTTATACTTGCAAGACTTTGTGTTGCATTTTAATTGGAGACTCTGTGACTTTAACCTGCTTGGCTGTAATTCATTACAACAACTTTCCGTATATGGTCTTTATTTGAAGCCTATGTCCTGATACATCGAGGCAAATGCATTCGAGTGGCGTGATTCACAGCTCTGATGAAACTGGGACTGCCTTTTAAGACAATACGGACTTATGAACCACGCATTGAGTGATGTTATGTATTTTTATGCAAAGTGAATGCCCACGGAGTTGGGGTGTTGGGTCACCCTTTGCGAGCAATTACCTTGGGGCATTATGGGTCTTGCAGTCCCAAGACGATATCCGTTAGGTTTTAAAGGGTGATATTCGAAGTAAAGGTACACACTTTGTGTTGTTAGGTACTCAGTTTACCCCTCTGTGTTACTACGCAGTGCTCCTACTTGCTCTATGAGGTTCCGATGCATTGGCTCATTCGGGAAAGGCCGCGCATGAATAATGGTCATGGACTCTACTTAGACAGCATATTATGCCACAGGTCAATATTGCAGGTTATTGCCGTCTCCCTAAAAGTGATCAATTTGTCTTATGCAACATATTTGTTTATGATTGTATTATTTGAAGTGGGTTTAGCGCTCACGATTGGTTTTTAATCATTGTACTTATCACATGTCCCTAACAGAATTAGGTGGATTTTATTCATGTATATTAATTCAGGTGTGATTCATCACATTGAGCTGAGTGGGTCACTGATGTATTATGAATTTAATATGTTTTATACTATGCACGATGTGTACTCATGTTTTAAGTGACTATATCTCCCACAAGCCACTTTCATGAGTGTCCACAAATTTCTTCTATTTCTATGTTTGGGGCGTGATATAAAAATTTGAATGTGATTGGCGCAGACCAGATTGAGAATGGTAGTTGGGGCAGCCGAAACATGACTCTTTTGTCACTGGGTCAAAGGAGGCCCTTTTAAAGAAAGAAGCCTTAAACCTGCAGTCCTTGAGTGTGTGCCGTCTTCTTGTGAGGAGTAAGGGTTGATTTGGATATTATCTACTGGCGGTCGCCAGTAGATAGTTATAGTTAGGACCTATTTTCCGTAGGAAATCCGCAACATTCTATTGGGAATATCTTTGGCGCTGATTGACGAATCTTCGCAAAATTTTCCAAACTTTTGGCCAGCTCCGCTCTGCTCCTACCCTGAAAGTTTCGTGGTGATTCGTCAAGCGGGGGCCGAGAAAAAAGGGGGGTCCCAAAACGCGTTTTCCCCATGCAATTTTCCATAGGATCTGTTGTCGCAGCTACAGCCCGAACCGCTGAACGGAATGACACCAAATATGGCAAAGAGGTAGTCCTCAGTTCAGGCTTGTGCCTTTTGCATAAATGGTGTGAATCTGTTCAGTAGTTCCTGAGAAAATTAAGGTAAAAAAGTTAGTGATATCTATGGCCGTGGAGGATCCGCGGATCCTCCACACACCCTCCCCGAACCCTCCCGAGCACGAGCTGAATGCAAATTGGCAGCCAACACTCTGAATCAGGAAGTGTTGGCAACCATCCTGTGCCTCGGTAGAACCGAGGCACAAGAAAGCACAAAAACAAAGACGCAAAACGCAACAAGGGGGCAGGGTAGAAACACCCTGACCCCCTAGGCCTGCTCAGGGGGTCCCACAAGGGTCCGCGCATCCCGCTAACAAAAACAAAATTTAGCCCCCGGGGGCAATATGGTTTTATAATGGGGGACCCAGAGGGGCCCCCTAGCCCCGGGGACCGCCACCCCCCGGGGCTTTAAAAAAAAAAAAAAACCTGTGTGGGGGGGCTCGAGCCCCCCCACACGCCCCGGGGACTGCCACATCCCGGGGCACTGATTATGTAAAATAGGGGGTTACGGACCCCCAAGCCCTGGGGACCACCACCCCCCGGGGCTAAAAATTAAGTAGGGGGGCGCGCGCCCCCCCTGGAGCCAATGATGGCCCCCTCCCCAAATTTAATTTTTTTTTGTTTATAAAATGGCCCCAGGGGATGGGGTCCCCGGGGCCATAAGTGGCACAGGAGGGAGGCTATGCAGCCCCCCTCCATAAAATTTTTTTTTTTTTAAAAAGGACCATGCCCTGGGGGATGGGGTCCCCGGGGCAAATTATGGCCTGGGAGGGGGGCCACACGGCCCGCTTCCCGTTTAAATAAAAAAAAGAAAAAATCAAAATTGGGGGCAGGCCCTAGGGGATGGGGTCCCCAGGGCCAAAAAAAAAGAAAAAGAAGGGGGGCTACTCAGCCCCCCTTCTAAAAAACAGAGGGGAAAAAAAGGATCAGGCGGGAGGCCACGCCCCCTCCTTACACCACTCTGCAAACGCGCCCCCTGCAGAGGGGGAACAAATTCCCCTTCAATACTGGGGGTCCCTGGGGGCCAACTAGCCCACCAGGAACCTCCAGTATGCGCCAGGGGGCTGCGTTGCAGAGAGGTGTAATGAGGCCACGACCCTTTTTACACATCTCTGCAACGCAGCTCCCTGGCACTTACTGGAGGTACCTGGTGGGCTAGTTGGCCGCCAGGGGACCTCAGGATTCAAGGGGACTTAATCTCCCAACTTAAAACGCGCCACGGGGCGCGTTTGCACGTGGTGAAGGTAGGGGGTGGGGCCTGAGGTGATACTGTGCAAATACGCCCTGTGGCGCGTTTTAAGTTGGGGAATTCATTCCTCTTCAATCCAGAGGTCCCCTAGACGACAAATAGCCCACCAGGTACCTCCACTAAGCGCCATGGAGCTGCGTTGCAGAGTGTTGTAAAAAGGGGTGTGGCCTCTGAAGACCTCTCTGCAAGGCAGCTCCCTGGCGCATACTGGAAGTACCTGGTGGGCTAGTTGGCCGCCAGAGGACCTCAAGATTCAAGGGGACTTAATCCCCCAACTTAAATCACCCCACGGAGCGCGTTTGCACAGTGGTGAAGGTAGGGGGCGGGGCCTGAGGTGAGATCTGTGCAAACACGCACTGTGGCGCTTTTTAAGTTGGGGAATTAATTCCTCTTCAATCCTGAGGGTCCCTGGGGACCAACTAGCCCACCAGGTACCTCCAGTAAGCGCCACGGAGCTGTGTTGCAGAGTGTTGTAAAAAGGGGCGTGGCCTCTGAATACCTCTCTGCAATGCAGCTCCCTGGCGCATACTGGAGGTACCTGGTGGGCTAGGTGGCCCCCAGGGGACCTCAGGATTGAAAAGGAATTAATTCCCCAACTTAAAACACGCCACAGGTCATGTTTGCACATGTCACCTCAGGCCCCTCCCCCTTCCTTCACCATTGTACAAATATTCCTCTAAAATCAGCCGAACTACGAATTCCGATTTACTCACCTGTTATCAGGAGAGAACCCAGGGCTGCATCTTTTAGCCCAGCACTGACCCTGAAAAGTCATTCTAAGCGTTCTTACCAGTAACTTGTATTTCCTTCCATAGGAATCCATTGTGTGGTTTTCACCAGAAAATTTTCAAAGTGTCCATTTTTGAAATGTACAAATATTCCTCTAAAATCAGCCGAACTACGAATTCCGATTTACTCACCTGTTATCAGGAGAGAACCTAGGGCTGCATCTTTTAGCCCAGCACTGACCCTGAAAAGTCATTCTAAGCGTACTTACCAGTAACTTGTATTTCCTTCCGTAGGAATCCATTGTGTGGTTTTCACCAGAAAAGTTTCTGTGTCTATTTTCACAAACTAAAAATATTCCTAAAAAATCGTCTGTATGACTTAAACACATTCTTTCAACTGTTTGCAGGAGGTTGGCCATTGCTGGATCCAGGATCCACCACTGAATAAGAAAAAGTAACGATAACACTACTTACCTGCTAAGTGAATTTTCTGCCGTAGGATAACATTGGTGATTCTATGGGAAAAAGTGTCAACTTTTAAAATACAATAATATTCCTTAAAAATCACTACTGTAACCAAAGCGCTTTTACTCAACTGTTTACAGGAGATGTCCAAGGACTGAATCTAGGATCCAGTCTTGTGGTTAGAAAAGTAATCCATAAAGTAACTAATTGCATTTAACTAGAAATTCACATTGAGCTCAATGTTGCTTTGTGTTTGAAATTGTGTTGCCCATTGCAACAACTGTAACTAGTGTACTTAAAAGTCTGTTGCCTATTTGCCAAGTATTTAAACTAAAGTAATTCATTCTGAGAAAGTATATTTTGTATTGTAATGTATAATGTAATTATAATGTAATTAAAAAAAATATATCGACGAATAAATAGTTTAAAAAATTGAGTAAATCAGTATCAAAAAAATCAGTATAACAATTAATACATTAAAAATTGTCATTTAGAAAACCTTTGAAATTCACTGAAAAAACCATAGGTTTCAGGCCTGATATAGTTAGGAATTAGAATTTAAAAAACCTTTGAAATTCACTGAAAAAACCATAGGTTTCAGGGGCGTTATAGTTAGGAATTGGCATTTAAAAAACCTTAGAAATTCACTGAAAAAAACATAGGTTTCAGGGGCGTTATAGTTAGCTGGACATTTCCCTCATACAAAACCCTAGAAATTCCCCTATTATAGTTAGTTCAGCTAACTAGAACTCGCGCCCCCGCAATGCACTGCTGATGACGTCACATATTACATCACTCATGACATGGTCAGTGACATCACTGATGACATCTGAAATGACATCACTGATGACATCTGAAATGACATCACTGATGACATCACTGATGACGTCATCCATGTGATAAATTAGTGCATCTTCTCACACCCTTTGATATACTCAATCAAAATTTCAGACGTCCATTCTCAAAACCATAGATACTCCAATACCAATAACTACATACTCACTCATTGACTCTTATATCTACACAAAATCCACTCACTCACCTATACAGTCACTCATACTTACAGTCACTCAGTACAGGACTATCATATGCATTTATACACCTACATAGACACTCACACACCACCAATCATCCATAGAGGTACTCTCACACCTAGTCAGTCATGCAAATAATTAATCACACTCCCATTTACTCACCTATGCAGTTATACACACACAAGTTCACTTACTCATAAAAATAGTACCACATTCTAACGCTCTTATACAATCACTGATACAAGCACACACTCATCCATACAGCCACTCTCACAATCACACACTCTCACATATACCCACTTATATACTCTTACACACATATATTCTGCCTTTCACATATGTAGTTACTCACACATGTACCACTGAGATATACATTCAATCACTAACACACCCATACATACACTCACCCAACCATACAGTCCATCACAGATGCACTCTTAAAACCATGCACCCATAGAATCACCCACTCACACATGTATGCACAGAGTCATACACACCCCACACACACAAACACTCAGGCACCCAAACAGATACTCAGACAACCAATCAATAACCCATAGAGACACTCATATATCTATTCACAAAACCATGCAGCCGCTTATACACCAACAGACAGACAGATACAAACATTCACACAGTTTAGTCACTAGTCTGCAGTAAGATACGTTTAATGACTCACTTATACAGTCAGTCACGCACCTACTAAATCATCCATTCACACACTTATACACCCACTCATTCTTCCATAGGTTTTTCCCTATATATATATTAAACATATTTAAAATTTACAGAAAGACACACTCACTGGATGACGTCATCAGTGATGTCATCAGTGATGTCATTTCAGACGTCATCAGTGATGTCACTGACCATGTCATGAGTGATGTAATATGTGACGTCATCAGCAGTGCATTGCGGGGGCGCGAGTTATAGTTAGCTGAACTAACTATAACAGGGGAATTTCTAGGGTTTTGTATGAGGGAAATGTCCAGCTAACTATAACACCCCTGAAACCTATGGTTTTTTCAGTGAATATATATATATATATGTTTTTTATCATACTAAATAAAAAGAAACTTAATTGAAAAAATATATTTTTAAGAGTGTTACACTATATATGTATACATAAACATACACACGTGTTGTTCTTAATATATATATATATATACATTTATATATAGTATTAAATATTATTTAAATGCATTTAATTTACATTATGTCAATGTTATATCTTAAAATAGGTATAATTTACCATTGTAAACTATATTTCTCTATATTCATATATATATTAACCCTGGGCGTAGTTCGCGAAGTAGCGCTACACGTAGCTACGCAAAGTGCACTTCGCACTACGCGAGCTACGCGTAGCACTTCGCAGATTAATGCCGCTGGCATGCCAACAGTAATTCTGTCTATGCTCATCTTTACATGGATGGCCCCCAGTGTCCAGAGTCCTGGTCCTCCCCTCACAACGACTACCCCTCCATGCTCCTCCACACTCTCAACCCTGGCTACCACTCACTGCACTGCTGGACTCTGCATCACTGTCCTGCTCAAGAAACCATGTGCAGACCCATTGATGTTCTCAAGCTACAGACCCAATTCCCCTCCCACCATACCTAGCAAAAGTCTTAGAGAAACTAATCATCCAACACCTTGCTGAACACCTAAGTAACATCTAGGTCCTCAGTGTCATGCAATTCAAATTCTGACCCAACCACAGTAAAGAAAAAGCACTCATCACCCTCACAGATGACATCGGCATGAAGTTTGACAAAGGCGACACGTCAGCATTCATTCTCCTGGACCTCTATGCAGTCAGCAGAGTCTGGTGACTCAGTGGACGAATGCGTCCACTACTAGGGCCTGTGTTTGACCTCATGGTCACAGGTTCAAATCCTAGTGGGTCCACTCAGTCCATCATCCATCTGAAGTTGATAAAATGAGTACCAGTAAGT
This sequence comes from Triturus cristatus, assembly GCF_964204655.1. Lineage (NCBI taxonomy): Eukaryota > Metazoa > Chordata > Amphibia > Caudata > Salamandridae > Triturus > Triturus cristatus. The sequence continues at coordinate 566,023,055 of NC_140582.1, read as the reverse complement.
TGGGTAACAATAAACATCTGTTATTCAGCACCAAGAAACCTATGATTGAATGTGTGCTTTACAAATACACATATTATGTTATGTTAGCATTTGGCACTGTCTCACACCCCATCTTCATCAAGCACCTGCACAAAATGGACATCCAACGATCTACATTCTGCTGAATCTGTGGATAGAACACAAGTTATCAGCCTGCCACCTTACTCCTCGAAAGCCTGCAAACTCATCAGCAGAGTACCTCATGGTTCATCGCTCAGCTCCACCCTCTTAAATGCATACATGATACCTCTTGGCAACATCACCCGCACACACACAATATCAACATCCTTCTCTATGCAAATGACAAGCAACTCATACTCTCCCTCTTGGACAACACCCCAGGCACAAGAAACAAGTTCACTGCCTGCATGACCAAAGTCACTTACTGGATGAAACCGAACTGTCTCAAGCTCCACACTGACAAGACAGAAATAGGTGTCCCGCCACTCACCTGGAGTACTTTTCTACAGAGACGATGCTGGATCTCCACTCACTCCTAGTGCTCTGTGTGGTTGAGGAAATATAAACCTCAAATTAGGCACTTCCCAGAAGAGAAGGGTATGGTTGGAATAAAGTAATGAAGATGCAGACCTTTCTCTTCCGGATTTGCTAAAGGGTCATATACGAAACTCTCTTGCTTGCTTTACTGACTCTTCACAGCTCTGGTATTGCTTTTTTGTGAGAAGATATGTAAATCTACACTAAACGAGCTACAAAGAATGCATTACTACAATATGCATTATGGTCATCATACACTCATAATGTATCATAACACAATAGTGCCACACTTTAGCAAGATATACTATTACAGCATCAAATTCTTATGTCGTGCAATTGCATGATATTGCACCAGGGAGATATCTTGCTCCTAATCTGGGCCAAGAATTGAGAGCACTCTTGTACATAATGCTCACAAGGAATAAATAAATCTCTTGTCACTATTTGTGTCCCACTCAAGTTTTATAGAGAATGTGGGGATGCACGTGAAGTCAATTGTCCAAAAATCAGTAGTGCAATGCGCCTCTAGCAATGTCTATGCATGAGCAAGTTTTTGCCTCTTCAATGATACTGTTTTCTGGTCCATGAGAGAATAATCACATAGCAAGAAATGTCTTTCTTTCTTTAGGCTGTAGATAGTTAGTGCACTAACCTCTTTTGTCACATGATTCTTACTTTTTAACCTTGTTTTGTCCTTCTTTGCAGGTTTGTGATGTTGCGGCAGTCCGGCGAGCTCAGAAGGGAGGTCATCGAGGCATGGCTGCTAATGAATACAAGGGCCCCAGGGGAAAGAACGTGTGTGAAACCATCAATATTATCAATAAGGGGTCACCCTGGGAACATGAGTAAGATAGTAGCCGGCCCTGGGGATACCGGAGATAAGGTCTCAAAACACATGTAACTAGTACTAGACTGCATAGGTCTCCAGGGGATATCAAAAAGGCTAGAGAGTAATAAGGCTATATAACACCATATCAGGGGGCATAATAACAGGGGCCCTGGGAAATGGCAACATGGGGCCCACAAGGTGTATTCCAATGCACAGAGGACACAGGGTGAAGCAATGGAACCCAGGGTCCTTAGAGTAGGGATCTTTAGCAAGAAGTAGAACACCTCACCATGGGACTCCAACTGGTGGCTGGCTGAACTCAGACCCAAAACTCACACTAATACCAATAACATTGGGATCATTGTTGACAGCACAGGATATGACCACAAAAGGTATCACAGTCACTGCATTCTGTTTCCAAACCCTGAAGATGCAGAGAAAGATCTTCAACTGGCTCCTAATTTAAGCAACACTAGAAAAACTGTCATTCACCTGCTTGCCACCAGTAAGCCAGACTGCAGGAAGACCCTCTATAGGGGATCATCGAGAAACTCACTAGAAGACTACAAATCATCCAGAATTCAGCAGCTAGACTCATTGTTAACCTCCCACAGAAAACCCACATCACACCACACCTCGGGAGATCCACTTGCTCCCAATACAATAAACATGCTTATTTCAAACTACTCACACTCACATTCAAGGCACTGCGTTACTTACATGCATAGCTTCTCTTCTGTTGGAAATAGCACTTTTCCTGAGTTATCACAAACGTTTGCCCTCCTCCAGAAGACAGACCCAAGGGATGGAAAGGGCCCCATCACTTTGTTGGCCATGGTGGTACTGTCTGATTACTGGGAGAAAATAAAGTTATGGGCTTCACAGATGGGGTCCACAGGTGAGGAGAAGGAGGCCCCATGGGTTACCTCAGTGGCCCCTGAGAGCATAGTCAGAAGGATCCAAATGGGTTCAGAGAGGTGAGGAACTGGCATGCACCCTTGCAGTAGTAGGCCATTGTCCACGTTCTATCGCTCTAAGCAGGGAATTCCATCAAGGTATCGATTAGGCTACTCTGGCTTTAGTATGGGGGGGTCATTTTAGAAATGGCCCTTTTGCAGGGTTACCTCAAACATTTTGCTGTCTTCCTCCTATTTTTGCTGACCTCATGTTTGTTGGTTTTAGGACTCTGGGCACTTTACCACTGCTAACCAGTGCTAAAGTGCATGTGCTCTCCCAGGTCCTGTAATCTAAATGCTACTAGAAGGCCTGCAGCACTGGCTATGCCACTCACAGAAGTAGCCTATCCATGCCTGCCATTACAGGGCCTATGTGCACAGTTTCCTGCCACTTCAACTTGGCATTTAAAACTGCTTGCCAAGCCTTAGACTCCAATTTTATTATACATAGATCACTCCTAAGGTAAGCCTAGGTAGACGTATGGACAGGATGCTATGTAAGAAAAAGGTAGGACATACACTTTTATGTTTGACGTGCCCTGGTAGTGACAAACAGCCTATTTCGTTTTTCACTACTGTGAGGCCTACTCCTCTCATAGGCTAGCATTGGGAATCCCTTTATATACATTTTAGGAAGTATTTCCTGATCAGAAAGGAGTAGCTTTGTCATGTTTGAAATTTTAAAAATGGTAATGACAAATCCTTCTTACTGATGGAGCTGGATTTCACACTGCTATTTTAGAAATTCCACGTTTAGGAAGGGGACATTTCTCTGTGTTTATATTTTTGTGTGCCTTCCGCCTGTCTCCAATACACGTCCGGGTTGGGCGACAGCTATACTTTGTGTATTTCATCTAGATAGCTACAATACAGGAAGGGCTGGGTGTGACAGGAAATTCATCTGCATCCACCTGCATACTGATAACCTTCCTGCACAGGAAGAGGGAGAGATGGCTCATACTTACATCTGAATAGGTTGTATCCTGCCCTCACACAAAGGGCTGATTACCCCCCACCAGTTGCCTGGATGAGATGGCTGGATTTAAAGGGATCATTGTGCACTTCATGGAGCTCCTTTGAGGCCACCACCTACATCAAAGGCGCTTTTGGGCATATGTACTGGGTTTCTGGTGCCACCAAAGTAGACACTCGTGGGACTTGTAACCAGACGCTATGGTCTCCACATCTTCACATTGCCAGAAGGACTGATGTGCTGCCAGTAGGGGTTGCTGATTGCTGGGCTACAGGAGGGACTGCCACTTTGCAACTTGCCTTGATGTACCTTCTTTTGTGCCACCAACACAAGTGTTCTCCATGGGCATGTTGTCTTGACCTGTGTTCTTTTGAAATCTAAGGCAATCAAAGATTCCCCCTGCCTGCTCCCGCCATGAGACTCTGCAACTGGGAGTCTGACAGCAGGCCTTTGGCATGATCAGCACATGGTTGATCCACCATTTGGGTGAGGACCAAGCGCTGTCTGCGTTTGCAAGGTAGAGTGCCTCACGAAGGATTGGGGCAAACACAACAAGATGATGGACAGAGTACTGAAACGTTTCCACCACTCACCCCCTGTCACAGATCTGGGTTTAATCCATCATTCTTTTGCTCATTATGCCACGCCAGTTTGGCCCAAGCCATATGCAAATCAGTCTTCCTCATGGGAACAGTCCAGCCCGAACTGCTAGGCCAGGTCATCCCTGGACTGGAAACCAGCATCCTGGGACTGGTTTCGGGGTATTACCCATCATCAGCCAGGCTAGCTTGAAGGATCGGCACTCTCATTACGTTACTCGCGCTACACTGACAGAGCACGTCGAGTACCTGTGTGCTCTCTGTGGCAAGAGCATTGTGCCGCACCTGGCACTGGCGTGTCCCCCTTCCAACTAATGCCGTGCAGGATGTGTGTGCCGAGCAAATGAGCTGCATGCCAAGGCAATGCTAAATCCTTTGACAAAGTAAACCATGCACCACTCCCATGGGCGGGGCCAAGCCGCCAGAGAGGATCACTGTACTGGTGCTTCATCAGACCCCCAAAGCCTGTTCCTACAGATCGAGGACAGCTCAGCTCGGCCCCTTAATACACGGCTCTGGATTCATCAAGAGTTGTGGTATCATGGCCCCTAAGGGCTGCAGACTCTGTGTTGATTGGGAGCATTACATGTCCTGGGTGAAGAAAACCTCAGTGGAGGGCCCCAGGGAGAAGCGTGCTATGCCCCATCAGCCTAATGTGACAACATCGAGAGTTTTATTGATGATCCCCGCCCAGGATCATTGGATTCATACCAGCAGGACCAGCATAAAATTCCTAATAGATGCAAGGTGCTTTACTTGCCTTTGTACCTGTACTGTGACAACTTGAAAACTACTTATCTGAATCATATAGTTTTGGTCTTATTTATTTATAATATAGAAACCTATTTTTAAAACCCTTTGTTGAGTATTTTTGTGGTGTAATCATTGTTTAGCTGTGTGTGTGTTGCACAAATACCTTACACATTGCCTTTGTTGATAAGCATACATGCTCTGCACCAAGCTACCAGAGGGTGACCACAGGTTATCTTTAGTGTGTATCTAGCCCACCCTGACTAGAGTGGTGGGTTCTGCCTAGCTTGGTTGCATACATTAGCCAACCAGAAACCCCCTTTCTAACATCTTCATATCCATTTTGATTCATTAAGGGCCAGATGTACGACCATCAGAGATTGCAACTCGCAAATTGCGATGTTTAGTTACTTGTTATTTGCGAGTTGCACAACCTGATGTACAACAGTGTCTGAGACACTGTTTGCGATTCCTAAATGGGCCTCATTAATATTCATGAGGCAGTTCATAATTTGGGAATTGGCAGCACTCACAGGGATGGTGACTGCTTTTTAAATAAAGCATTTTTTTAAGTCCAGGCAGTTACGGGATGCTTTTCAAAAATAAAAATGAAAAGTTTTCTTCTCATTTTTTAAGAGTAAGAAGTGGTCCGGGGGATCACTGCTTCCTCTGAAAAATTTTTGGTGCTCCCATTAGCTTGCGCCCTTCCAAATGGAGTTGCATTTTGTATAAAGGATGCAGGACACTCACCTTTGTATCTGATCTTTCCACCTGGATATAGTCACTCAACGCTACTGCCACCAGACAGTCCATCAGGTTCCGGCGAAGTATCATGACTTCTGCCATGCTATCCAAAGACAAAGATACCATGGGAAGATTGGGTATGATCGTGTACTACTCCTCCACCTATCAACCCAAGGGAAGCGCGGTAGTGGAGAGGAAGAACAGGGACTTGAAGAAGTCTGTAACAACTAGGGTACTAGGTTCAGGTCGCAGTTGGGTCCATCATCTATATTGGGTCCAGGGAGCCCTCAACAACCTGCCTAGAAAATCCCTGGGTGGTCGAATTCCCTATGAGATCCTGTTCGAGGTTAAGATGTGGGTACCAGACCTCGACAGTCCCAGTACAAAGGCGGCTGAAACACCATTTGACATCAATGAATACTTGGATGCTTTACAGGAACTGAACTGCTTCTGGGACATACAGAGTAACATCCAAGTAAAACATACCACCACTGGTGAATAGAAGGAAGTGCCAGCAACTCCTGGTTGGATTCCCAAGATTGGCGAAATAGTTCGGGAGAAGATCGTGGACATGAAAGAGTTTGGGCCATCTTACCTGTACCTGTCCTGGCTGTTAAAGGTACCAGAATTGTACTTTTACTGCCCCTAGCTGGTTGCAAAAACAAGAGATTTGTGTCAATAGATCTCATCAAACCACATGATGTGCCCAGTTCTGCACAGTAGGCAAGAAGACTCCTGGGATGTTACCTGTTTTCTCTCACTACCTTACAGGAAGTCCCATTGGAAGCTTCGACCAGCGATGAAGCTTCTTCTCCCCCAGAGGGGATAGCTCATAATGAAGTGGCACTTCCACCTGCTACATCAACAAATACCACACAACCAACTGGTATGGACACACAGATTTCAATTCTAAAGCCTAGCGCAGATGATGTTTATATCAACATATCACAATATGAGTCAATTACCAGTTCTTCAGAGCTGCCAAAAATAGATCGAACAGCCTCAGGCCACGTTGTAGACTTTGATGACTTTTCTTCAGATTCGTCTGACCCACCTCCTCTTCCACATCTATGAGGTAGATTGCATGTATTCTACTTTTAGCAGAATAAAACATACTTTGTTCCTCCATGTCTATACCTGTGAATTACATCTCGTTGCTCTTCCTCATCCTTTGGATTGGTTTTGTGACAGTCTTGTTCCTGCTTTTGAACAGACATTATCTCAGAGAAATTTCTGCCGTGCAAATGATGAACTTGGTTTAAACACCACATTCTTCTTCAAGTGCGAAGAGACCTTTCCCTGGTGAACATTTCTGCTGTTCAGGTTCCTATTGGAATTGTTTAGGATAGGGTATTGTATGATGTATTTGGTCCAACTGAACTCTTGCAAATATCATATATATTTCACATTTCATTGAATGACATTAACACCCCTAGTACTTTCTGCAATAATTGGGACAATGAAACAGTGATTGAAATGCAGAAGAGCTAGAGTATTCCTCTGTTTTTACCTCTGTTGATATGTATGATGGCATAACTTATTTTGATGAAATGTTCTGCTTTAAACATTATGATCACTATTTCTTATATAAAGCAAGTACTCCATGTGCAGTATTTAATTACACACAATGGGAACACTTCCCTACAGAACCACATTTGCACAGAAGTTTGCATATTTTTCTGGTCACAGTACATCAGACCCAGGGTTTTATTATTATAAATTCACACCATTACCAGCAAAGATATGCTCACTGATAAAAAGCTGATATATTCTTCATCATTGTTTCCTCAGTTGTCCACACAAGGGTTTGACTTTTGCAGAGACGCTGTTGATTTAGAATCTATTTGGGGCACTAAAGATTGGCAGGTGCAGGGAAATAAGGCATTATATTTAGCATGCCAGATACCATATCAACTGATTTCTCTGAACAAAGTTTTGCAGCAATCATCATGCTTTGGCCGGGATCAGATAAAAGCTGAAAATACACCAAACATTCCCACATTTGCACATCTTGCAAACTGCCAATGGTTTACAAATTACACAGAGGATATATTAGACACTATGATTTACAAATGCTTATACAACTCTTTAGGGACCAATCACAGGATTGTTCGTCTTGCTGTTAGATACTAACTGATATCATGCACATTGCTTGGGTGCACCAAAGTGTTTAAGATAAGTAGGCTTGACCTATGTTATGTGTAGCCACAAAACTCGGGAGTGGGAATGACATACAGTGATGGGAAGTTATGTCTAGATTGGCTAAAAACCTCAACATTGGTTCAGGTTAACCAAAATTTGTCACATCTCTCTGATGACATGGGACTAAAGGACTTTTTACTAGGTCCTGGAAACCATTTAAAAAGCGCTGCTTTTATGCAATATACAACAAAGTGTGGGAGGTTTCACAGCAGGAAGCTTCTGAGAGTCTGACAGCGCAAATTTAGAAAAGTACTTGATAATGGTATGACGGAATTGTCCACTAGAATATTCTCTCTGAGTAACATGTCCTCTGACATATACATCATAGAGGAAGACATGTCCTCTTTACAACATGGGCAGTCATAGCTTAGATCGATCATGTTACTAAGCTGGACTCTTCAGACACTTTGTGCAGGTCGCGTACCATGGCGACACCTTAATGCCACTAGCTTGTTTTTACCTTATAACTTAACAAAACAGCTAACCATCATCGCAAGAAAAGACGCAACATACTCTATGTTGTACATAGAGACGTTGGAGAAACAACCATTTACTGTTGCAGAAATACCTTCCACGGATTGAATAATCCACAGGTTTTTCTCTGCAAATTTTGACATTTCAATACTGTGTACAGCACCAAGAAGTAGGCAGATATGAAGGAGAAGGATATGTGCATAAATCATGTATATTCACTTTTAGATACCACTGAAGGAATGGCAAAACTGAAGTTTTTGTCAGTAAGACTGACTGTGCAAGTAATTTAGGACATACGTATGTAAATTTCGCTTCATGGTGCATGCAATGCATCCATGTAAAATTTGTCCTGATATCTGAAGGGTTCTCCAGCTGCTGTATCTGTCCGGCTTTCAGATTTCATTTGAATGGGAGTTATTTGGTGTTGAACAATCAGAGCTGCTGTAGCATGAAATCGGTTATTGCCTTTCTGGTAACGGTTTGTGCAGCCGTGACTTGGTGCACACGATGACTGTTTCAACCTGCCTGTACAGTTAGGGAGGCGGCGCTTTGGCCGTCGATAAAGCTTTTGAATGTGCACTTTAATGCTTAGAGCAGACTGAAAGCCTTATTTTTCCAGAAGGATGTAGTCTTCTCATCTACAAAGGACGCGTTTTAACTCTAAGTCTCAAGGCCTTTCTCTGAGATAGAGTCACTAATTTCTCACTGCATTTTGTGGAGCTTGTACACCGTATTTCTTTCATGCCTACTACCCTGGAGTAGTGCATTTTTTCCAAACAATTGACTTTGAGTTGGTTAGCACCTTCCACTGGCCCTGTTCCAGATTGTCGAGACAGTGGTTTTATTTTTTCTGCTCTGCAATGGATGTTCCATCAAAAGGCCAAATGGAACTGGTGCTACTACATGTGCTCCTATGTCACGATCGCATGATGCAGTGTTTTAGCGCACCCTTACTTCATGAACTCAATGAGCATTGGTTCATGTCCTTTCTTCCTGTATGGCTATACTGCTTGCAGCCCATATTCCACTGTCTGTTGTACGCTTTCGAGTATGCCCTGGACATATGCCTAGGAATGCAAAACGTTCCACCTTTGGACATGAAACTGCTGGTGTGTCCCCTAACGACTCACTTGTACCTGTGTCCTTTGCACTTGCAGCTGTTTCTGAACACATATTACAATCCCTCCTGGGAACCTTCTGCTCCTGATACTCTTGATCTTGGCTCGGCATCTGCGGTTTCTGCACTGGTTGTTCCTCCTTTGGTGGCTATTGAGGGGGATGGACTGGAACACAGTCTCTTTTTAGATCTGCTCTGATGGGTGCCTCTGGGAACCTCATCTGAGGTTGCAAGTTCCGTCTACCTCTTGGAACACGTAGATATTCTGACAGTTTTGAGTCATGGGAAGATTTTAATTCAGTCCTTGCTTTTATTTTTATGCTAATCTGCTTCTAAATGATTACCTTTATTAAACGATTGCTTGATTTGGATATTCGAAGACTTTGGCTGTTGCTATGCCCTTGCTTTAAAGTAGCCCAATGCTCTTCGTGAGTTTAGGTTTTTATGGATATTTTACCCTATGTTTTAGTGGAGTTTTGATAGCATTTATTATCTCACATTCAAGGAGTGGGTGTCACGTGGTTAGGATAGGTCTGGATAGAAACACTATCATTTTACATGCCCATGTTTCTCAAGTTGCCTTCTTTCTTACACAGTGACGTTTGACATACATTTGATTACATGTCTGTGCAAGATACTGTTCTCTGAAACAGCATTGCTTATATTTCCACTTCGTATGAACACTATCATGACACCTTAAACATTCTGTACAAGGGATAAAATTCATTTGAGTAAATGTTGTTGCATATTGTTGTTCGTAGGTGACAAAGCTATCACAATAGGATAAACAATAGCGACCTGACTCGCGCTTCCGCATTGCAGCATGGCTATTGGTATTATATATAGAGCATAGCTTTCTTGTTTAAAGGAGAGGAGCATTTTGGTTACACTGCAAGGTTGCTGCATGACGGAATTCGGGTCCAGCTAATTCTATTTACCCCTGTGAAGAGGGATGTCCAGCTTACGACCAAGACGGGCACCCTGATTACACTTTACCGCAGGTAATGGGGAGTTAGACCACCTGACAGGGATTTGGCAGATCACCTACCCTACGAAAACTAGGTTAGGAAGTGCTCGGTAGGAGTACACTATAATACAGTACTTATTGAAGAACCGGGGTTTAACCCAGCGGCGTCAGGGGCCCGCCTAAGATCTTCGAGTTCACCTGTCTTGGTATACAGAGACACGGAATACTTCTGGATGGCATCAGAGACCAAGTTTATTAGCTGCAGCTAGTAACAGTGATCCTAGAAATACATCACGGTGTAAATTCTCAGGAGACTGCTCATTTTACTAAGGCGAGATGTCTCCTTTTATACCCAATATTCACATTATAAATGTACACCCACTGCACAAAATTCTAGCCAATAAGGTACATTTTCAAACAAAGTGTCACATAACAAAAACTCAATTTACAGTATCCCAACCCAAAAGTTAATTATTAGGAATGTCCCAAATTCAATCTCCACAAGCCGGACAAACTTATAATTGAAAGCATAACCCATGTAATGAAGAAACATAAAAAAAAGAAACGGTAACAGATGCTGAACAAGATAAGGCATGTACAAGGAAACTAAAAGTTAACGATGTCCTGAACATTGATTGGCAATCTCAGACAAAGATCGATCAGGGAAATTGGCTTTGCGGGGTCAGTTTCAGGTGCAGAGGTCAGTTTCTTACAGTTCATTTCAGAGTCAAAAAGAAACCTAGTTAATGTATACATGATCTAAGAAGGCCAGGCCACTTTATTCGCCAGGCTACCTTCACAGGCCTACGTGAGGGCAACACAAAATGGAGGCACAGAACAAAATGGAGTCAGACTCGAGAATTATAGAACCTCAGACCCTCCTTTTGCCATTACGTAGGCAACAACCTAAGACTCATGTTAATCTGAATCTAGGTCTATGTCGATATTCATTAGGTCATCAAGGTGTTGCTGTAGCATCATCTTATTAGTCTCTACTTCTCTCGGGACAGGTCTCTGAACACACATAGTAGCACAAAGACTACAAATGGCGGGACCACAGAGGATGCAAAGACAACAAGAGAAAAGGATGGTTAAAACCATACCAAGGAATGTCAAAATCTTCCATCCCCATTTGGACAGCAGTCCCAATAACCATCCTGTCAATGACCAGTCTCCTTCGTCTACATGGATAGACTCAGAGATTTTATACAACCTAGAGATGGCTTGGTACACTGTAGGGGCATTATCTGGTATGTAAACACAGCAACTGGATCCAATCAATTTACATACTCCTCCTCGATCTGCAAGTATGATGTCTAATACCATACGGTTCTGCAAAGTCATAAGGTGGTCCGCTTGAAGCTCAGCTGTAACATTACTAAGAGCACCTGCTGTCTCATTAATAGTAGCTTCAACAACGCGGACAAGCTGTCGAATATGCCTACTATTGATCATAGGACCCCAAAAAGGGCAAGAAGCCCTTGAAGAAATCTCCTACTTCGTTTGCTGCGGTATCTTCCTTATTGAAGACACCTCTACCATATCTCGTTCTATGATAGTCTGAAACAGTAGTGTATGTAGGGGGAAGTAGAAACGACACATAACACGTTCCTGAAAAATGAGGTGGTAACCATGTGTAGGCTCTGTCATGACAAACAAAATATGTGCCTTTAGCTGGCACAAACGGTGGAGAAGTCTGAGATGAATAGACATAGGTTTGAGCACACACACTCTTACCTAGCTGAGCTTTCGGATTCCGACCATTACCTTGAAAACAAAAGTGGCCTTGGTGGGGTACAATCCAAATAGGGGGAGACCTTTTTCGTCTCTCCTTCTCTGTCAAACTGGTACTATATCCAGTCACGTTCCAACCAACGTAAGCCTGCACCTCATCCTTAGGGATAGCATTATATGCATCAATATCTCGGATCATAGCTACTATTCCCCTTATTAAGGCACTATTGCTCGAGTTATCTTTAAGGGAACGTAAGGGGCGTACCTCATTTGCATAGATAAACATGGTCTGAAAAGCCCACACAGACCCATTAAAAGAAAACGGCAAAACCAAATATGGCATACCTTTATCTGTCGTATGAGGCATAAGACCACAAACCCAACAATTAGTGGTATTTACTACTAACTGATGCTGATGCAACAACTGTATAAACGAGTTGTTGACAAATTCTGATCTCCTTGTCTGTTCATGTTCAGGCAACATATAAAACTGGTGCAAAGAAACAGTAGTGAAAGAAAGCATAGGTTGGGAGGTGGGTGCAGATGTCTGTTGTGTAGCATAGACAGTCCAACCCACACAAGCTAATGTGATACTTAAAAACATCAAAAAGCACAATATTATAAAACATTTGCTATGTATCAATGTACAAAATCTTGTCTTAAGATCTATTCTCTCAACATCTCTTTCAGTTACAACAGACTCCATCCTCTAACGTGCTGCTCGCGGCAATTTTCCTTCTTCACTCAAGTGTGCGTCCAGGCGTCCTAGACGTCCCTAGAACCGCAGACCTTTCATCAATACGCGGGCCACCCCTTAAGTTCTTATACCGCGACCCTGCAGCTGAACCCGGATGGTGGTTCGAAAAAGAAAAAGAAAAATAGTGTCTTGTCTGAAAGAGTGTAATTCACATAAAAATTCAAATTTTATTTGTCCTTTTTAGACCTTAAGTTGTAGCGTTCTTTACCAGGCACAGTTTGATCCTGAAAGAGTGTCTCTGGGTGCATAGTATCAAGTCTCAAAACGGCGGCACAGCTTCTTGCAAGACTTTATCATCCGCACGTTCTGACTGAGTCCATTCCAGATGTGCATCGCTAAAAGGTACATATCTCGGAACCCGTTCACTCTCGGAATCTGCAACACCTTCCCGGACCCACTTATCGTACGGTAAGGGCAAAGGTATCTTCTTACAATGGGAACCATGTACCCAGTTTTTCTTGCCGAACACCTTAATAGCAGTCCGAGTTGATAACAGGACTTGGTATGGACCGGTCCATCTTGGTTCCAAGTTCTTTGACCTCTGGAAATTCTTGGTTAGAACCCAGTCGCCAGGTTGAATCGTGTGGCCTGCGTCTACAGAAACTGAAGACAAAGTGTCATGGACCTGTTGGTGAAGAACACGCAATTTAGCAGTCAAATCATGTAAGTAGTCAACCAACATAGGGTACTCGATATCACTGTACTTCTTAGGCCTCGGCACACCCCAGACATTCGCCGGGCATCCAAAAACAATCTTGTATGGGCTAAGTCCCACGCGAGAATGTACTGTTGTTCTCGTTGACAAAAGTGCCAATGGTAAGGCATCGGGCCATGTAAGACCAGAGCTCGCTTGCACCTTGGCCAACTTCAGCTTCAGAGTCCCATTTTAGCACTCGACCAGGCCTGCTGACTGGGGGTGATTCGCAGCATGAAATTTCTGTTTAATACCCAGACCCGCACATACTTTCTTCATAATCTGACCCACGAATTCACTTCCATTATCACTCCATACCATCCTCGGCAAGCCATATCTGGGAAACAATTCTTTAAGCAAAACCTTGGCTGTAGACAAGGCAGTATTATCCTTTAGGGGGTAGGCCTCTATCCATCTGGAAAAGGCACAAACAACCACAAGGACATACTTCAAGTTATTGCATCTTTCCATATGAATATAGTCTATCTGCAGCACCTCGAACGGATACGTTGGAGGAGCAAAATGACCCGCTGGAGTTGGGGTTCCCTTTCCAGGATTATGCATCAAGCAAATCATGCAGTGTTTAACCAAATTTTCAGCACACTTAGGAATTCCACCATTCTGCCATACCGGAGCCAACAACTTACATATCCCTTTTGAACTAATGTGAGCCAACCCATGAGCCATAGTAACCACCGGAAGCACATATGCATCCGGCAACAACCATCGCTGGTGCTCTGACAACTCAACCCAACAGCCTGTTGAATCCAACATTCCCGTACTCTCTCTCCACATACTCAATTCTTTCTCAGTAGCTTCTGCCTGAATCATCTTCACACTTTCTGTTGTATCTTCACACATTCCTCCTTCCACAACCCATCTGGCAGGACCTGCAACATACATCCGACTCGTCACATCTTTCGCCGTTTCTCTCGCTACTTCATCTGCAAACGCATTCCCTTGACCCACATCATCCGTAACCTTCTTATGCGCACTACACTTCACTATAGCAATTTGGGTCGGCAAAGTAAGTGATTCAAGAAGTTCACTCACTAATTGTCCATGCTGAATTTTCGTACCATGGGAAGTAAGAAATCCTCTCTCTTTCCACAAGCGACCAAAACTGTGAGCCACGCCAAATGCGTATTGGCTATCAGTATAAACATTCACTCTCTTTTCTTTTGACAACACACATGCTCTAGTCAATGCTATCAACTCTGCTGCTTGCGCTGAATTCTGTGCAATACGTGCAGTTTCAACAATCGTGTGCAAAGTTGTGACAGCATATGCTGCAGTCGTCTCTCCATTCGGAAGCTTAAAGCACGAACCATCTACCCATAGTGTACCATCAGGATTCGAAAGAGGAGTATCTTTCAGATCAACTCTACCCTTCATTTCCTCCTCTGTCCGGAGAAAACAGTCATGCTGTTCCTGAGCATCTGTCACTACAAAAATCTGCAACAATGTAGCTGGATTCAATGTGTTGCACCGCTTGATGTGCACATGGCTAGCCAAAAACGTCAACTCATAACCTGACAAATGCGCACTGGTAAGATATTGAGTCTTCTTTCTATTCAATAGGGTATCCACTGCATGTGGGACCATCACAATCAATGTATTATCCAATACCAAACCAGCAGACTGTCGGATAGAAACAGCTGCCGCCGCTGTAGCTCTTAGACAACTAAGCAACGCCCTAGCTACCGGATCTAATGTAGCTGAAAAATACGCACATGGGCGCTGCTTGTATCCAAATTGTTGCGTCAACACTGACAACGCACAACCTTCTCTCTCGTGTACATAAAGTGTAAAAGGTTTACTGTAGTCGGGGGTACCCAACACCGGAGCAGAACACAATGCATCACGCAATTCGGAAAAACTCTTCTGACATTCGTCAGACCAAGGAAGAGGGTGTGGTGTGTCCTTAAGAGTAAGTGCCAACAAAGGTTTTGCTAGCAAATAAAAATTCGGAATCCGCTGTCTACAATACGAGGTGATACCTAAGAAGGCACGCACCTCTCTCTGTGTGCATGGCACAGTCATTT
Organism: Triturus cristatus; assembly: GCF_964204655.1. NCBI lineage: Eukaryota > Metazoa > Chordata > Amphibia > Caudata > Salamandridae > Triturus > Triturus cristatus. The sequence continues at coordinate 566,007,677 of NC_140582.1, read as the reverse complement.
GGGCAATCGCTTGAAGACGCTCCGGGGTCAATCGCCTTCCCTCCTTCGACAAGAGATGACCTAAGTAGGTCACTTCTTGGTGGCAATACTGCAACTTCGAAGGTGACACTTTATGATGAAGGTCAGACAGGTGTCGCAACAAAGAAAGAGTAACTTCTTTACAAATCTCTTCATCATCAGCAGCAACCAACAGATCATCAACATACTGGAAAAGAGTAACACCAGAAGGCAATGCAAGAGTATCAAGCTGAGTTTTCAAAGCCTGACTGTAAATTGAGGGACTCTCACAATAACCTTGAGGAGTGCGCTTTAACGGAAACTGCGGCCTCCTAAAGAGAAGCCAAAAATATCCCTACTTTCCTCAGCAATCGGAATACTGAAGAAAGCGTTCTTCAGATCAATAACAGAAAACCAAGCAGCTGAGGCAGGGATCATAGTCAATAAAGTAGTAATGTCCGGGACAACAGGAAACTGTGGCACAACGATCTTATTGACCTCTCGAAGGTCGATCACAAACCGATACACAGGTGGCTTAGAAGAGTCAGTACGTTTAAGGACAGGCAGAACAGGACTGTTGCACACATTACCTCTCGTTTCTTCAACCACACCTTTCTCAACCAAATCATAGATAATCTCTAAAAGAGCTCTTTCACCATCCCGGGAATTTTGTGCTGGGGTTTGCGAGGTAATTTAGCATTCAACTTAAGGGTAAAAACATAGGGTGAAATCTGCAAGAGACCAACATCATTGGGACCTGTAGCCCAAAGTGTATCAGGGAGAGAACGCAGTTCCAGTGGAAGGCGATCCTTAGACAGAGACATCGGGGAAATCACTTTCTGACCCACCGTAAGATGCACTCCCGAAGGAGAACAATGTAATGTCGCATGCAATCTTTTCAACAAGTCCAAACCCAACATATTCTCGCCACAGCCCGTCGTTAGAATAAGGGGAGCCTCCAATTCACCACGACCAATAGAAAGGGGCAAAGGACAAGAAACCGGATTACGAACTGGGGCGCCAGAAAATCCTACTGAAACATTGGTCAAGCCAGACAAAGGTGCGCCGGGTAGTTTAGAGTGCATGATAGAACTCTTTGCTGCACCAGTATCCAAAATAAAAGGTTCTGCCACACCTGATGTAATCACCTCAACATAAGGTCCACTCTGGTCTACTGGAACTGACACTACTCCCTCCCTTTGTCCATGGCTGACCTAACTATCATTAAAACCAGCACTCTCACTTCCAACATAATAATCATCCGTGTAGTACTGAGCGGACTGGACGGTCGGAACATTCTGTCGGTCAAAATAATTCATAGAATTCTGAGGGAAAAAGGAACGTTCATTCTGGGGAAATGTACCACGTCCCCTACCCCTAGGTACTTGTTGGAAACCACCACGACCTCTCAGACCAGACATACCATTCGCACGCTGTAGCAAGATCGGGCAACTATTCTTGAAGTGACCTTCTTCTTTACAATAAGCACACTGATTAGGGCCTAGCGGGAGTCGCGAAGCAAAAGACTCAGGCTTCTGCAACAGTTTCTGAAACTGTGGGGGTTGCTGAAACTGGGAAGGTTGCTGAAACTGACGCTGATTAGGGCGAGGCGGATAAGCCTGCTGCAGAAGAACTTTCGCTTTTAATTCTCTAGTCTTCTTCTCTACTTTATCCTTCTCATCTTCATCTCTATTCTCATAGTATTGTGCAGTAGCCAATATCTGAGCCGAAGAAGAAACAGCCCATGAACTCTCAGAGTCCTTTAACTTATTAGAAAGTTCAGGAAGTAAATTAAAAACAAACGTATCTACAAACAACCTCTGACCACCTTCTGTAATCATATCCTGACCACTATGATCAATGAATGTTTCCTCAAACCTAGTGAAGAAATCAGACACACTCTCGTCTTTCTTTTATTTACATGCTGCTAACTTGTCCCAATTCACCCGCAGAGGAGGCATCATAGTTTTCATTAAATTAATAATCCTACCAGGTAGTTCTGCAACTAAGGGTTCAGGTTTGGCACCTCCTACCTGCCGACCATCTGCAGCAGTAATATTAACCCACGTATCTCCTAACTCTGGCGCGTGATCCTCGTGACGGATCTTTGCCCACAAAGGAACGTTCATTCTGGGGAAACGTACCACGTCCCCTACCCCTAGGTACTTGTTGGAAACCACCACGACCTCTCAGACCAGACATACCATTCGCACGCTGTAGCAAGATCGGGCAACTATTCTTGAAGTGACCTTCTTCTTTACAATAAGCACACTGATTAGGGCCTAGCGGGAGTCGCGAAGCAAAAGACTCAGGCTTCTGCAACAGTTTCTGAAACTGTGGGGGTTGCTGAAACTGGGAAGGTTGCTGAAACTGACGCTGATTAGGGCGAGGCGGATAAGCCTGCTGCAGAAGAACTTTCGTTTTTAATTCTCTAGTCTTCTTCTCTACTTTATCCTTCTCATCTTTATCTCTATTCTCATAGTATTGTGCAGTAGCCAATATCTGAGCGGAAGAAGAAACAGCCCATGAACTCTCAGAGTCCTTTAACCTATTAGAAAGTTCAGGAAGTAAATTAAAAACAAACTTATCTACAAACAACCTCTGACCACCTTCTGTACTCATATCCTGACCACTATGATCAATGAATATTTCCTCAAACCTTGTGAAGAAATCAGACACACTCTCGTCTTTCTTTTATTTACATGCTGCTAACTTTTCCCAATTCACCCGCAGAGGAGGCATCATAGTTTTCATTAAATTAATAATCCTACCAGGTAGTTCTGCAACTAAGGGTTCAGGTTTGGCACCTCCTACCTGCCGACCATCTGAAGCAGTAATATTAACCCACGTATCTCCTAACTCTGGCGCGTGATCCTCGTGACGGATCTTCGCCCACAAAGGTTGAGGAACTACATTACCCATCAACATATCTATGTCAGCTAAATTCATAACATACGCATCAACTGTCTGAGACAACTCATTATAATAACCAGCAGGATTTTTACGGGGGTCAGGCAAAGACTGCTTAAGAGCCAGGACCTCAGCTCTCTTCCAAGGGACATGCACCCACACTCGCTGAAAATGAGCCGGTGCAGCCGCAATACCATGAGCGGCATCAGCCACAACTGCCTCTCTCCATACAGGGGGAACCTCCCCCATAGGATACTGCTTCACTTTTCTCCTAATAGAAGGGTCAGGTTCGAACAATGACTGAGGTGGAAGTCTAGACCTAAAAGTAAGTAGTGTCTCTACCGCTTCCTCAACATCGGAACCCACTATCGTCCCTTTAGCAAATTCAGACTGAACATTAAGCAATTCCAGTGGAATTGAACCCAACTCATTATCTTCCCACTCCTGATGAAGGAAGGTACACATGACATGAAAAACATACCTTTGTTTTGGTGCCTCCCACTGTAGGAAGATATCCATAACCACTTGAGGACTGTACTTGGAGGTATTCGAAACCCATCTACGAGCAAGGAGATCTAACACTGCCCGCTCTTCGGGACCAGGGAGCTGACTACGTCTCTGCTTACATTCAGAAACAGGGGTCATATTCAGTGACCCAAAGAAAGGAGACAAAAGACTAGTGACAGTCTCAGTCATTCGTTGCCGAGCAGAAGGAGAAGAAGTTGACATGAGGACAATGGACAAAGTGTTTTGAGGTGACAGAGTCGTAGGGACAGAAATAAGAGAAGTCGAAGGTAAAGGAGTGTAAGGCAAAGGAGTTTGAGGCAAGGCTGGTGGCAAGGCTGGCGGCCCTGGAGGGGGCTGCACCGGGGGAGGAAGAACCACCTGTGAAGCAACGGGTGGCTGAACTACAACAGGGGGTTGAACGACAACAAGGGGTGCAACAACTGGAGGTAACGGAGGTGCAGTAGCATCCTGCACATAAGGGGGTGGTAATCTCAGTAAATGTGACATCAAAGGATCCTTTTCAGGGTCTACAGTCACATTTGAAAGGGGATGTGGCAAAGCCGGGTAACATTTGTCAATGGCCATGCAATGTTGTCTATCTGACACTTCAATCGCACGATCTTCTTCATCTTCCTTAAACTGCCTAGCAACTTGCATTACCGATATATTCCTTTCCTTCCTATCTCTCTTAGCTTGCTTAATTTCTCGCTGTTTGGCTTCCTTATGCCAAAGGCGGAAAGAGTCAAACATCGCCGGCCGGGCTTTCTTCTTAAATAGTGCAACTTCTAGGTTATCTAAAACATCAGATTCAAAACTACAATGTTGGGACCATCGTAAAACACCATCTTTCCTTGTATAACGGACCCATACTTCATTAAAGGTAATGGGACCTACACCATGCTTTGAATAGAGCTCATAAGTTGGAGTTCCAACCGAAGGTATCGGACACAAGTCCTCCAATCGGGAATCCCTATTACAACTACAACAAAACCATTTCCTAAATTTTCTAAAACCAGGCATCTTTTAGCTCACTAGTCTTGCTTCAAACTTCAAGGGGTTATCAAAAATGATACACTCGCAAATATACGAACACCCGGCTTCGACTATTGCAATGGCCGAATCAAAACAAAGAAACAAAACAAAGTCGTGGGAGTGACCCACTTATACTTAACCAAAATGTCTGTCACGCCACCAGAAGACCGTCTAACGTCTCGCCTTACAAATCATCACAAGAGGTCCAAGACAGGGCGACAGTCAGGGCAGCAGTCCTTCGCAGCCGTCGGAAAGGGGAAGCCTCGCAGAAAAAAACCTTCGGTCCACGTCGACATGCAGGGGTCGATGAAGTGGCGGCCGTCCTCCAGAATTTCCTCACGGGGCTCCTCACAATCTTCGGGCTTGGACCAGTAACGCTGAAGTCGCCCCACGTTGAGCGCCAGTTGAAGAACCGGGGTTTAAATACATCACGGTGTAAATTCTCAGGAGACTGCTTATTTTACTAAGGCGAGATGTCTCCTTTTATACCCAATATTCACATTATAAATGTACACCCACTGCACACAATTCTAGCCAATAAGGTACATTTTCAAACAAAGTGTCACATAACAAAAACTCAATTTACAGTATCCCAACCCAAAAGTGAATTATTAGGAATGTCCCAAATTCAATCTCCACAAGCCGGACAAACCTATAATTGAAAGCATAACCCATGTAATGAAGAAACATAAAAAAAAGAAACGGTAACAGATGCTGAACAAGATAAGGCATGTACAAGGAAAATAAAAGTTAACGATGTCCTGAACATTGATTGGCAATCTCAGACAAAGATCGATCAGGGAAATTGGCTTTGCGGGGTCAGTTTCAGGTGCAGAGGTCAGTTTCTTACAGTTCATTTCAGAGTCAAAAAGAAACCTAGTTAATGTATACATGAACTAAGAAGGCCAGGCCACTTTATTCGCCAGGCTACCTTCACAGGCCTACGTGAGGGCAACACAAAATGGAGGCACAGAACAAAATGGCGTTGACAATATGCAATCATCCACTTAATTTCTCTCTCCAATGGAGATTGTTCCTCCAGGAATGCCACTTATACATATGATCACAGCACAAAGTGACTTCATTTCCATCTTTTATAAGGGCTTGCTGGTATTAGACACTTTACATTTCCTAGTGTTCCCAAATTTGTACTAATTACATTTGGTCCTATCCTTCTCAGGACAGTGTGCCATTTAGAGCTAACAACATTACACATTGTAATGTATTGTATTGTAATTGCATTTATATAGAGCTTACTTCCCCATATGAGGCGTCAAATCGCTTTTTCGATGAGTAGCATGCTACTCCAGAACCACCAAAGGATTAGTGGTGAATTAGTATAGTGAAACTTGAAATTAATTTGAGGGGTGGATATGTTATTCTGTTATTAGGATTGTGGAGTGATAGAAAAGGGAAAGGTCTAGAATGTTTTTTGGGGGAGTTAATAACAGTAGGTGGGGGTTTGTAATGAGAAAGTGGAGGGGGAGAGTCAGAGGGAAGGCTTTAGAAAGGCATGTTTGGGAGATCTAAATAGTAAAAGAGTTATCAGATGATGTGAGGAGAGGTAGAGGAGGGACGAGTCTAGAAAGGGTTATTTTGGTGATCATAGTAGTGGTATGGGGTTTTGGATAAATGAGAGAGTGGAGGTAGAGGATATATTGAGAGAGGTATAGGGTGAGGAATAGAGTAGGTCATTGGAAAGAGTTGTAGAATGAGGTTTGAGATGCATCAAAGAGTTGAGGTAGAGGATATATTGAGAGCGGTATAGGGTGAGACACAGGGTGGTGCATTGGAGAGAGTAGTAGAATGAAGTTTGAGATGAGTCAGAGTGGACTTAAAGGATATATTGCAAGAGATATAGGGTGAGATATAGTGTAGTGCATTGGATATGGTAAATTAGAAGCAAAGTAATAAATGTAAAGATATATAAGTACATGGAAGGTATATATATGCATACGGAAGGTGATATATGTAGAATAAAGTTCCAATTAATAAACTCAGACTTTCAAGTGTTGTTGTGCTGTAAATTCATTTATTTGTTTTCCCATTTTTTGTCATTCAATAGTAAAGTAATTGTACATAAATAGTTATGTTTAAAGATTTACTTATTTATGCAGTCACTTATACACATGTTAAACATAGATTAATGTAACTATAAGTAATATGTAAATTTTTTAAGCAATGTGTGTGGGGTTGTGGATGATCTGCTGTAGGCTCAGTGCGTCTAGGCCAGTGATGATTGTTTTTGAATGGGGCATATTGGGTTTGTCAAACCAACTGCTATGGTCACCCAGAATGCATAGGTTGAAGTACAGTGATATCAGCTTTGAAACTGTGTCTCAAAGTGTGTCTGGGAAAGTTTCATTCTAAGTGGAGGTCTGTAAAGGAGCAGGAAGTTGGTGTAGGATTGTATCTGGTGAAAAGGGCCTCACAACCTTGTATGGAGACATCATCAGCTTTAGTGATATGTAATGTTTGCCTGAACACAACAGCTAGGTCACCTCATCTTTTGCCTATAGAATTTTGCATGATAGTCTGATAGCCTAGAGAAATGGCTTCAAGCAAGACAGGAGCCATATCATTTCCCAAACCGCGAATTCAGTTATGAAGATTATATCAGGTTTCATGTCAGTGCGAATGTCGGAGATGTGATGTTTGTTTTTAGAGAGCGATCGAGCATTTATTAGTAACCAGTTTAGAGAATGTGCTTTGGTGACAGTGTGACTTTGTATTGTAGAAGAGTGAGCAGTAGTTGGTGAGCATGTAGCAGGTTTCCCCTTAGTGTTGATATTAGCTGTATGAGGATAGCAATCGTATAGCTGTTCTGTATTGTGTTCTTTGACCAGCAGGCTAAGAAGACATTTTGATGGCTCTGCATGTTTAGGAGGTGGAGACGGAGGTTGAGAGTGCAAATTTTAATTCATTTTATTTTCCACTTTCATTATGAGGTATTGAGAAAACCCCCTCACTTGTCCATCAGTCAGCGACCACAATCCCCTTCACTACTAATAGAGACATATGTCTTACGCGGTGCACTAGCCGCATCATCTCACATTTAATCTGTGAGACTACATTACCTATGACCTACGACGAGTGTGCTGCACCAGCTGCCCCATCAAACTAAGGGACTACATTTCCCTTCATTAACCTGTGGCGTATGATGAGCACGTAACAGTAGCCACTTTGCCCCACCCTTAAATTGTCAAGATGCGACTACCACCAGCGCCAGTGTCCTCGATCCTGGCAGATGTTGGACTCATAAGGGGCTCTTTAAAGGTGAGGGTAATGCTGCAGTTTTTCTTTATAGACATTTTGAATTTTTGTCCCAAGCTTTCAGGGCTATTACAATAGACAGGGAACACTGTGGAGTGTGACTCTCTCTGGTCAAGTTGACATCATCACACAGCTATTTTGAGACAGCAATACGGCGGACGGCTCCCCTCTGCACTCTTCACCTCTAGTACATCCTTGTACTTAGTAGGCCCTTACTGTGGGCATACTCTTATTTTCCTATTAGATCAGCCGGCATGCAGTGATCGCATTCAGCATGCCACCCCACCTCATGTTTGTATTGGAACATTTTGCAGTGTGGATCTCTCTGGTCAAATTGATACTATCACACAGCTATTTCTAGACAGCACTACCGCAGGGCAACTCCCCTATGCACTTGTTGCCTTCAGTTCACCTTTGTGTTTAGCGTGCCCATTCCATGGCCTTGTTCCTATCTTTTATTAAAGCAGCGGGCACGTGGCGATTTTGTTCAGCATGCCACCATACCCCATGTCTGTATTTAGAGCTGTGGCTCCCTCTATTCCTGCAGCTATAGATTACCCAGCATTGTACTGATGGAGCAGGGTTTTGAAAAAGAAACCTGCTCGAATTAAATACCCCCATAATACGTACTGACAGTAAGTAGTAAGTGAACTAACATGCACCTGACACAAACATGTAAGAAATAGCTTTGCACATGTATGCACTAATATAAAATAATATATGAAAGAAACTAAAACGTGTTTACAGTATGCTTTGAAGAAAACTAAAATCAATGCCACATGTGCATTTTGAAGATTGCATGTTGCATGTTGCTTTCAAACAATAAAATAATGCTGCTGTGCATGTAAAGCTTATGCTAGGTAACTTTAACAAGGAATAGTGCAAAGATGGGTGGTAAACAGTGAAGGTTTCATTATCACATAATTAATGAATGTTCATAGTTCATGTGCTTCAGTGTGCTTGAAAAGGCGCCATCTTCGTTAGGTTGGCGAAAATGGGAGGGGAAGCTGAGGAGTGAATCCCCTCTGTCAGAAGCAAGACAGATGTGCTGTGCACCGCAGAGAAATAATATACGAGTTGAAGGACAAGTTGACAACTGACTGCCAAATGCCATGACCAGTCGTGGGACCGGAGACATGTTCTGCGGATGATGTTAGAATTATGAATAAAAGACTGTCTAAATGTAACATGTCTAAGAAATTGTTAGAACAAGCTAAGAAACAAACCCTGGGAAAGAATGTAAAATAGGAAATTAGCTGAATCGTAGGTGAAGTCACCATGGTGTGACCACGCCACCTCCCTAGCCCACCAATCCACTTGCGAGTAACAATTGTGGGATGGACATGTCAGTTTTAGGGTATATTTGGGGTACCTTTAGGGATGTGGTTTATGCTTAGGCTGGCAGAGAGAAAGAGGGGGAGATGCATCGTGGTCCGTCGGTTTGCAGAGAGGCCTAACTGTACCTGACCTGTTCCTGTTCTTTTACTCTTTGTTCCCTGATCCTATTTCGGGGAACCCCCATCATCTCCTAGGCCCAGCGGTGGGTTTCCACAAACCAATAGGTTTGAATTTTGTCTCTGATTCATACATGCAAATTGTTTGCAAATACAATATATTCCTGAATCTTTTGTCTCTCCACCTATCTACTCCATTTGACTCGTTGAACGTATTATTTTAGAAAAAACTATTGTCTCTGCATCTATCCTTTCCGTTAGGTGTATTCAGTTTTTGCATATAATTTTGCTGAAACTTCTGTCTCCTAATCTATCCACTCCTCCAAGGATAATGTCATTGATCTAAATGATGAATTTGTATTTCATTTATGTTGCTGATGTGTATTTACATTTGTGACTGTATGCATTGGGCAAACCGCATTTTATTGAGCTAAAGCTTCATCATTTTACCGAGTGTCTGTGGTTATTTAGTTAACTGTAGTGTTAATTTAGGAATGATAATCATTATCATCAACTACTCAACTACTTGGTCCATCGACCAAATAGAATGAAAGTTGATTAATTGAAATTGATAGGTTTTTCCAATGACGCTTTACATGAAATAAAGGAAAGAAAGACCATTGAACAAAACAAATTGACCTCAGCACAACAGGGATTCTGGGTGAATGTGTATGGGCCATTGTAAATGTATGAACGGAGTATTGATCCCTGATCAGGTATTGACCGCGGGCTGGATCAGTACTACTTGCAAGATGTAGCCTGAGGCAGTGACACAGTTGTGCAACTCCCCTTCTGTGCTTTCTGTTTCTCTTTTTCTTAGAGCTTTCTGTTTGTTTTAACTGTTACCATTTAATTTTAGTTAAAGGGCCAGCACCAAAGTCATGCACTGGATCATTTGGTCGTATTTGATATGGTTTTGCTTTCCATGTTTGGCCTTTAGACTTCACTTTGTCTACATAATCATACAGATGAAAGTCAAGTTATCTGCTGACCTTACACACATATGAGTTTCTCCCATAATGCCACTTTATACAACCCTCATGTCCTGTGCACCCTGATCTCACCAGCAGGGTATCTCGAGCTGAGATGCGACACTTGATGTTTGCGGATATGCCTACATGTTTTCGTGGGTGTCACTAATGAATTCTAGTTGGATCCCATACTGGTGGAATCTGTATTCCACACTTGTGTTTTTGGTGGAACTGTAATTTGATAGGTGTTAGTAACACTCTCCCTGTAACCTAAATGTCTACTTGACTATGTTTTTAATCTTCCAACAGGTCATTGGAAAGTGGATCCGGTGATGAGTTACTGGTGACCACTTTTTATAGTTTTGAGTTTCCTCTTCCATTTTATGCGCTATTTTTCTGGTCTCTTTGAAACCAGAAGAGAATTTTTTACAAGGTCCTGATGAATACCCATACACCTCTGTTGAGGGTTCTGGTGGCAGAAACATGTTGACCATGAGATAAAGAGGTAGGGTTAATTGACTGCTGCTTAACTCATTCACCAATTTGTAATCCTGACCCAGAAGACAAAAATGAAGCTTAATGTTTGTTTTAGAGTTAGTATTTACCACGTCACTTACACCATTTTTGTTTGCACCACAGCCCTTTTCACACTCTACTAGCCTCACCACCCGATCGACTCCATATGGAATATTACCACACACTAAAAGATCCAATTAGCTCCTCCCGATTAAGGAGGGCTCCCACTGTGATGTGCTGGTTTGAGGAGAATCCCTATGATGATGCATGCCACCTCTGATGCGTGATGGATTTCGTCCTAATAAAGGAATACTTCTTCAACATTCTAGGTTCCTAGCTTTCTGCTTTAGACCCAGGTATTTCATTGTGTGTAGTATTTATTAGGGGTGGGCGTTAAACTCCAGTCTGCCGGCAGAATATGTGGAGTTTTGCCCATTCTGCGCTCCGCTTGGAGCACGGAGTTCGTCAAACCTCCGCCATCCACTGCGTTGCGGCGTTAACTGTCCATGTTCCTTTAGAAAGTTAACCAATCCTTTTGTAACTAACCTTTGTGGTCTAGTCAGGCTTGTTCCAAAATCAGAGTCTGCGCCCTAACCCCTAGTAGCACTTGCAAGTCAAACGCTGCAAGGGCGATTTTGGCGTCTTTCTTCCCTCGGCTATGTGCATTATTGAGACTGTATCCACGGAGCATGCTGTGACTTATGCAAAACACCAAACAGGAGAAAATCACTCGACAGGGACTTTGCTCCGAGCACAGGCCCTTCTGCACTGTGTGATCTTGGATTGGAGACGTGAATTCTTCTTGGCTCAGTACTATGTGAACTATAATCACATGCAATCGGCTGCTTGCTGGGTGTTGGGTACATTCATTTCCCCCTATGTCTCCTTTCCGCCATGCTTTCTGAGTCACAGTTAGAGGAAGTACATTAAGAAAGTATAGTGTCGGCTGTACATGGGTTGCAGAGATAGCCCCCACACCCCTGCCCATACTGTTGATACACTCTAAATCAATTTTTGCCTCACAGGATTGCTGTCAGCAGGTGCAGAGACAAAATAAAGACTTCACCTGAGACAGGATTGGGGTGTATCTCTGCAAGAAATGTGCCTCATGTTACTCCCACAGGTCTTACACCTGCACTACGGTAATACTTTAAATGTACTTAAACATTTTTTTTTACAATATATTATTTATACATCCTTGTGTACCCATGGTATACAGAGACTGCAATGGCCTGATTGAGTGTGGGGGATGTAAATCTTCAGAGGCGTGGGCTGTAGGATCGACAGTGTTGGAACAGAGTCCGTCAGATGTTGAGCACTCTTTACACATTACTTTTGCTGTGCCCCACAAAGCAGCTTTCTGAGACACCAGCATGTTGAGGACAGCACCATTTTGCACCACTATGCATGTCTTAATCACAAACCCTCCGTGTACGTTTTGCTTTTGACGTGTGTTTGTCTTTAGGGCAATAAGCCTCACTCTCCTCGGGTTACCTCCCTCCTCCGTTCTCAGTTCCTGTTTGGTTTTGCCTCTTCGGCCTTTCCTGAGGTGATACTTAGCTGTAATAATTTGCTGCTGTTACATATTATCAGAATATCAGTGCTGTGGTCTGCCTTGTCCATTGTTCTAGTCGTGACTCTGCCCGCTCGCAGAACTCAGCAGAATCTCGTTGAGTTTTTGATAACTTCACGGAACTCCACGAGCTCCACGCAGGCCTAGTATTTATGATGTAGAAATAAATACCCGCTGGTCTCTAAACATCCCTTGGCCCTCCTTTTTGTGTTTTCTGGAAAGTATATGTCTCCAGGAGAACAACTGTACCATGGCTGGTCTGCAAATTAAAATCAATGGCAGTGATACATAGCAGGGTTAAGTGCAGTTGTCATATAGGAAAAGCAGGTTTTATCTATTCATAAGTCACCCCTGAAGTACTGGTAAGTCCACAGGGCAGGGTGCTAATATAAGAAAATAAGGCACACTAAATATTGGGGTTAGTGAGCATTTGCAGTAATATTACATATCCTTCCTTACCTAAATGTCAAAATATGATTTGATGGTGAAAACACATTTTTTATAACTTTTTGATGTCTGAGCCAAAACCAGTTTTACCACTCAGCCGCCCAGAGATACATATTATATCAATTGTGATATCTAGGAGAACCAGAAACTCCCGGACCACCAGAGACCGTGTGCTCCAGCCACCCCACTTCCGCAATGTAAAAACATATAACTGAGCGTCCTCTGGGGCCGCCCCAAGAATCTGGAACTTGCTACCTCCATCCATCAGAAGAATTCCAACTTTGTTGCGCTTCAAAAAGGAAGTGAAAACCTTCCTAATGAGAAAATTCCTTCAACAACTCTCCTTTATTGTTCATTCCGCCCATTCATGACCTATGTTTCTGTGCAGTTTCTCCCGTATTGCTTGGCCCTCTCATGTATCAATTGTTCCCCTTGTTTTACTGCTGACATGTCGCTCACTGATTTTGGTACTGTACTGTTTATTGTATATAGCTCTGATTTTTGTCCTACTGTAGTTAATTCCCTAACCCCATCCTTGTATTTTGCCTATGCCTATACTGTACGCAATGTGTTTATCCCTGTAAAGCGCTCTGATACTCTAACGGGTCATGTTCGAGCTATATAAAAGCTCAAATAAAATAAAATTCTAGATTGGGAGAGTTAATGCTCTAGCTCAGTGTGCAATAGCCTGTGTTTGAACCCATAAAGATGGATGCTGCATTCATAGCAGGGATTACCTATATGAGATAGGGTAGGAATGGGAATAGGAATAGTTAACAGGAAAAAAGTCAGCTTTATCCGTACCTATTTTGGCTTGAGGGTGCCATAGAGGGAGAGATCCAGTTTGGGCACTGTCATGAAGGAGTACAGGTCATCTAAAAAGGGATGCGGCTGTGATACTGAAGATATATCTATGCCCAGTTGCAAGAGGGTTCAGACATATTGAAACAAGGATTCCAGGTACATTTTACAATAAGGTAAGGAGGAAGTGCTGCAAAAGGAGGTGGGGGACTGTGTGCAAATCATTAGGACTGGTGGCAGAATTCCTCTAATCACCAGCTACTGCACAGGATAAATCTTGCACGTCAGTCAAAACCACCTCCTTAGAAAACTCCTGGACCATGGAAGACTCCACTTGAAGAACCCTGCCCCAATTGAAGATTTTGACTTACATTTGCAAGACTAAGACTGAAGATATAATCTATGACCAGGATGACCCACTGGGTGCATACGACCTCTGTTCCACCGCGGGAAAACTAAAATTGTGTCTAGTTGCTAGTCAACTGCAGCAGTGACCTCTGATTGAAGATTGGTGAGATTTACCCTAACACATAAACAAATACATCTCTGGTTCCGATTACCCTATTTGAATGATCTTGCTAATATTGTTGCTCATGATATTTTTAATCACATTTTTCATCACATTCCTAAATTGGTTTGGAAATTGTATTGTGTTGTGTTCTTTCATTTACAATTGTTGGTCCTGCTGGAACAATACACACTTCTCTGGGGAGTGCCTACTGCCTGTGCCATACCTATCATTGGTTGAGCAGATATTCTCCCAGATCTGTGCTGTGAGCTATACTGGGTAGATTCACTAAGATGGTAGGATTTCCCCCTCCCAAATTAATACCCTATTCTGAAAAAGGTTTGCTTTAATATGACAAATTATATTTATTGTGGTGTGACAAAGCAAATGTAGTTCTTGATTATTCATAGGGACATGAGAATAACTAACATGAATATCGATTACCTAAAGCATTCAAGTGTCCGGATATATGATTTAATTGCAAGGGATCCTAGGCGTATGCATCTAAACAAATATTTAACATTTTTTAACTATCAGAAGAGTGCAAATGTAAAGAGTGGTGGCAATCAGAAACGATGAAAAATTAATAATTGTTGGAAAAGAAATCACACTAGGTAGACTATCATGTAGACAAGGATGTAAAAGTGAAGGGCTATGTCTTTTAAAAAGGATGAAAAATCTATATATTTACAAAATGTACTGTACTATATACTCTACTGAGTATGTCAATATGTTAATTTCCACTAATATATTAAAACCAGGTTTCCATCAGGATAAATTATACCTACAATAAATGGTGACACGATGTATAATTCCACAAAGGCTCATGCACCAAGTCTTCCGAAAGAGAGGAAAGGCTTTTGATTGTAACCCTGCCCCTCTAAATACCAAATAAAAAGAGACTAATTCGTTTACGACTTCCTGTTTCCATTGATTCGTTAGGTTCATAAATTAAAATCTGTACTTTTTAAAAGACATTAAATTAAAAAATACTCCACATAAACATTTCGTTTCAGGAATTATTTCTCAATTGCTATTTATTATTGCATTCTAAATTAGCTGCAGTGCTTTTTCAGGTGTTAGCAGAATATGAAATCAGTACAAAGGTCAATGCAATTTCACCACAAACCTTTAGAAGGATGGATAGTAGTTGTCAATTCAATACCCTAGAAGAGATTTTAGACAACACATAATTATGTTTTTCATTGTGATGTACGCTCACTTTATTTTCGTTTTCTTCTTGCAGAGAAACATTTGTTACACAGTTAACAGATCAATATGAAAGTCTCCTGTAGCGATGTTCCCTTGCTGCCTTCAAATCAATAGCATTTCATGTACAAATGTCAATATGGAGGTAAAATAAACCCTCAATGCAAAGATTGTTTGAAAGCTAAGTAATAAATAGTTGTGTTGTGTAACCTGCAACATTTAGGCTCTACTGTTTCTTTCCAGTCAATAAAACTAATTACACCATATTACAAACCCATTTACTTTGAGGCTGGATAGAATCCTAACAAACAGTTTCAGAACTGCGTTTTTATTTCTGGTTTCAGTCTGAGGACATTGAAATATACTATATAATCTTGAAAAAACAAAATCAACCTTGTCTTATTGTAATAGTTCTGATGCGAAAATGTTGTATCTTTGAGGGAAAAGAGATGTTTTAATGCTCTTTGTAATATGGGCGTTGAAGCTGTAAGTCCATTTGCGAGAATGCCTTTGTTGCTGTTGTTTTTAACATAAGTACACCGAAGCAAATAATATGCACAAGTTCATTACCTTGATATTAGGCTCCATGAAGGTGTGTATTTTATACAGAACTTACATTGGTTTATGCCTCCCAATTCAGATATTCGGTTGCGTACGTAAATCTAAAAGTTCAAACTGTGGGCGAAGTATTCAGAACTATTTATTTATCCCACACAGGTACAACCTCATGTTGCATGGAGTTAGAGCTCTGAGGGAGATACCAACCCACAAGATTAGTAGTTTTTCTGGGTGTGAGAACACAGGCAGTAAAGCCAAATGCAGAGCCCCATAGCCTCCGCTTGGAGCTCCAGTATCACCCTTGGTTTGCCATCATACCATGGCTGACTTTCTTTGAGCCAACTCTACCTATTGGCCTGTCGGCGAGTTGTCCCCGACTTCTGTCCATGCTGTGGAATGACCCATGTGCTCTGTCTCCAACCACTGCCGGAGAGGATCCTCAGGTAGCAGTCTATAAGTGGCATTGAATGCTACAGACCCATACTGCCACCTTCACGATTCAGGCTCTCTCTGCAACTCTAGAAAGGGATATTTTCAGCACATTTTCGGTCTCTTCTCAGCATTCTAAGACTCAATTTCCTTCATGTTTACAGTAATATAGAGTGTTACCCACATTCTCTCCATTTGAGCTGTGGTCCATCCTAAATAAATGGGAACTAAGGAGAACTCGGTAACTTCCTGTTAATATGGAACCTGTGCCGGAGGCATATAGTAAAGCTCCTGTTTTGTGCCATTGTCAAGTGCAATCCTGACACCAGCGATAACTCCTGCAATTTGGAGTAGAAACAGCATCAGCATCCTAAGGTACCTTGGGTGCCAGATAAGCGGATGCAGATCAAAGCAGCATGCAGTTGTGAAGGGCAAGATTTGGGGAAACACTTTGCTTACTGCTGACCTTGCCATAGCGCTTTTATTTTAAACTTTATGTCATGTTGCCCTCGTGTTACTTAACCTCCCCTTTCCCCCACACTGTTTTCATTCAAATTGCACAACAGCATGAGCCGCTGTGCAACATGTCTTAAAAGAAATTAAGCACTATGACATGGTCAATGCTGGCCGCGTCATAGAGCTATTTTTTTAAATCTCAAGCCATGTTGCACAGCACCAACTCGTACTTCTGTGCAACATGACTAAAAAAATTGACAAAACCAAAAGGCGAAACCTAATGTTTTTGCCAATGCTTGTTCTAAGTTGTACCCACAGAGGGTGAGGACTGGGTGCAGCATCTGAGACAGAATACCAAACAGGGACCTTGGAAACTGCATATAATTACAGTAGAACACATTCTGATCTATTAAGAGGCTTCTAATTAGCAGTTAGAAACAAGGAAAGAGACCTACATCTGGGAGCCTTATGTGACTATTGAAATGAGGAGTAATGTTGGAAGACGGCAAACAGCACGACAATATTGCATGTTTTACAATTTCAAGTCCGATGTTTCCTCGTCCGATTGGAAGGCTGAGGCACAGCACACCACATGTTGCAAAGTACCAAGAAGCCCAGACATGGAACAATGCACAAGTACCTAGAGTAACTAAAATCAATATGCACTGGGATTTAAAAAAAAAAAAAAAATTGGCGCCCTGATACTGAAAAAGTTAGCGTGGCAACCAGATCGGGGCACATCTCGCAAAGGAAGGTCTCATGCAATGTCTAGCTAAGTTTAAAAACTATTTTGATAAAAAAATCCTATCTGAGGCCCTCGAACATCTGTTCACAGGCATAAACGAAGACATGATCAGTCAAGAAGCAAAATACAAAGCATGGACTTATATATAAGCTATTAGGAAATTGGTTTAGTAAGTAGCTAATATGATGCAATTAAAAGCTGTGTTTCGCTTGACTCTTGAAATGCAAAAAAAACAGTTTTACATATGTGAAGATTTGGACAATAGATCAAAAAAGGACAACATCTGTATACACAATCTGTAGGAAGGCAGTGAAAAAGATGACAAATATGCATCACTCATCTCTTCACAATGTTACTAAAACAATACCTCTTACCAGATACATTTTAAAAGACCACATAGAGTTGGGTAGGTTGTCCTGCCAGACACGTCACTGTATCCACCCACTCCTTGAGGGCTGGTCTTCAATTCACCCCACATCCATTCAACACAGATGTCACGAGTGACGTGGCGCCTGCTAATAAATGGGGCCGGGCCCATGTGCCCTGGGCCAGTTCAGTACCCATATATCTCGTGGCTGTATCGTCCTTTACTCCCCATGTGGGTCTGGGGCCCAGAACCCTATACTGGTGATGAGGGGTCTGACCATGCATGCCATGCTACCCCATAGCTATCCGCTGTTGGAAAAGGAGGATATCAAGATCAGCTAAGTCACCTTCACTGTGATTGGCAGGCAGCACAGAGAAGTGAAAGCAGCGTAAAGCAGCGCTATCGGCAGGACAGTGAGGGGAGAACCCGGCCTCCCCAAGGTATGACAAGGCACACAACAGACAATTGCCCCAACCTGATGAGGCACCTGCAAGCTGGCCGGGCTTTGGCGTGAAGAAGAGAAAGGGGCGCTCTCCCCATGAGGTGCATGCAAAGCACCAGTGAAGCCTGCATTTAGTTAGAGGTACTTCGAGAGGCTCTCCTGCAGTCAATCGTGGCACCCTGCCAGCAGGGGAGAAAGACTGAGTCCTCACCTGCACCCACAGCACCGGCATGGGTGACAGGGCCCAAAGCATTAGGAAAGCTACTGAGGCCTTGTTAGAAATGGGGGTCTCTAGTTGGCAGAGGTAGGTACCTTTGTCCAAATAGGGACCCATGCTTCTAGTCAGGGCAAGTGTGACACACTCCTAAAATAACCCCTGCTCACCCCCTTGGTAGCTTGGCATGAGCAGACAGGCTTATCTCAGAGGCAGTGTGCAAAGCATTTGTGAACACAGACAGTAACACAGTGAAACACTACAAATGGACAACACAACAGTTTAGAAAAATAAATGATCTTTATCTAAACCAAAACAAGACCACAAGACAAAAATTCACAATACAGTATCAAAAATAAGGGTCTTAAACAGCGAAATAGTTCAGTTCAATGCAAGTTATAAATGCAACACTTTCCCCACAAAGTACCTTAGATGCGGCACGCAAAACAAACAAAAGAGTTGCAGGGAAGGTGATGCATCAGTTCCTTGCTTCGGAGGAGGCAATGGGTCTGTTCCTTACTGCAGCGCAGGGGAGGCGGAGCGTCTGTTCCTTACCAGAGAGGAGGGGATGCGTCTGTTTCTTACTGTGTTCCTTTTACGATGAGACAAGATGGCGCCTTGATGCGTTGTGGCGATCCGGTGCAATGCGACAAAATGGCGGCACGATGCGACGATCCAGTACGATGCATGAACTTTTGCAGCCGCACGGCAGGTGCTGTGAAGGTTTTGTTGGTGATGCGTCGGAAGCCGGTGTGGATGCGGCACGCTTCTTTCTGGTTGCTTGGCGAGGTGTCGGAACCAGGTGCAGATGCGGCACGCTTCTTCCTCGTTGTCTGGATCTTCCAGCTCCCAGCAACAAACAGTCTCTCGAGGTCCTAAACAGCAGCAGGCACCTCTTTGCAGGTTGGAATTCCCAGCACAGAAATTCAGGGGAGCTGGTGGTGAAGTCTTTGTGTCCCTGAGACTTCAGAACTGGAGGCAAGCTCAGTTTCAAACCCTTGGAGATCTTTTCTTCAAGCAGGTGACAAAGCAAACAGCAAAGTCCTTTTGCTTCTTTCCTTGGCAGCAAGCAGCCACTTCAGGACCCCAGACAGCAAACAGCACAGGGGCAGTATTCCTTCTCAGCTTCTCCAGCTCTTCTCCTTGGCAAAAGTTCCTCTTGATTCCCAGAAGTGATCTAAAGGTCTGGGGTCTGGTTCCCACTTTTTTTACACACAAATCCTTTGGTCTCTGAAGTCAGAGAGGGTCTGTACCCACTGAAGCCAGCTCTGTCCTCTCTGGTGCAGCTTCCTGGCAGGAGCTGGAGACAGCATTGTTGGAAGCAGGCCTTGCCCAAGCAGGTGAAAGGAAATCTCTTCCCCCTACTCTAAATTCAACCCAGGTCCATTCAGCCCAGACCTGACTCATCAGACTGCCGGAGCCGCTGCCCTCCTCCAGCCCCTGCCACTCAAAAGCCAGACATGCACTACACAAACCTAGCAGAGGCACACTGGATGGTTAAGCATTTCTAAAAGTGGTATTTTCAAACACAGAATGTAAAAATCACCCTCACTAAAAAATGCACTTTAACTTTCTGAGTTCAGGCATACTAAACTTTATTTTCATATCTTGTTGCCAGGGTCAGTTATGTTTATAAGATGTTATAAGCAGACTGTCCATTCTGGCCTATGGGAACAGAGAGCGTTGCAATAGTGAAAAACGAAATTGGCAGTATTTCACTATCAAGACATGCCACACACATCAGGGCATGTCCTACCTTTCATATACAATGCACCCTGCCCACATGAGTAACTTGGGCCTACCTTGGGAGTGACTAACATGAAGAAAAGGAAGGTTTGGGGACTGGCAAGTGTGTACACTTGCCAAGTCGACATGGCAGTCCCAGACTGCACACAGGCTCTGCAATGGCAGACCTCAGCCACATTTTACAAGCTGCTTCTGTGGGTGGCACAATCAGTGCTACAAGCCCACCAGCAGCATTTGATTTACAGGCCCTGGGCACACACAGTGGACTATACTAGGGTCTGACAAGTAAATCAAATATGTCAATCATGGAATCACTAATCCATAACAATAATTTACAAAAGGGAGCACTTGCACTTTGGCACTGAACAACATGTGGCAAAGTGCCCAAAGCATCTAGACCAGAAAAAACACAGGAGACAACATTAAAAAAATGGAAGGAAGATCCACGCCAATGGTGCCAAGTCTAACAGGCCTCCTGAAGTGCACTACAGGCCCCGACGGAACAAACATTGGTGCAAACGTGTCAGCTGCCCTACCGCTCTGCTGCTCGTACATGCAGCCCTGGGAGCAACTTCCCACAGTATGAAAGAAGTCTGTTGTGAGCGATGAGAGTCTAGCACCCCTAGTGGAAGTTGTAGACCACCGCAATTGAGAGCAAATCACTACCGGTACATCAGCCCTCAAAGACTGATGTGGTGGAACTGCCTGCATGAAAGTTAAGGGAAGCCAGCGTGAGCAGCTCATGACTCCCACCCCTCACTGAAGCCATCAGCCAGCAAGCACAACAGGCACGAGGAGCACTGAGCACAGCATGCCCCCCAGTGAAAGTTTGCCGCCACTGAACTAGGATGAAGAGTGCTGTGTGCCCCTAGTGGCCAACTGCTAACATTGCCAGTGAAAGGAGACCCCTGTCTCCCACAAGAACCTTCCTTGCAGCCACCTGCCAACCGGGCAAGGAAAGAAGTGATGGCGTGTTCAAAGCAAGTGAAGTGTACGAAGTCACAAAGAGCAATTGAGCGGATAATTATAGTGGGTGCCAGAAGATGCCATTATACTTACCAATGGAGGAAGACTGGCACCACTCCCCACTAAAACAAACGTACAGGGCACTCTGCCATACACCTCCCAGAGACTGTGCAGGGAGGACCCCCCCCCCTGCCTGAATGGGTACCAGGTCATCAGGGCACACCCTACTAGACGATAAGACACCACTGTTGTAATGCAGTGCAGCCAGCATGCCGACAGGGGGCACAGCGACAATATATGGATGCACAAAAGAGGCTATAAGTTACAGCCGGCAGCCCCAGCACCAAACGGCCTCCGTTGGCCCATCCATGCAAATGTCACATGGAGTGGCCAACCCTGCTAAGCATGCATGACCCTAGGCAGGACCAAGCACTGCAAAAGCGCAGCCACAAGGCACAAATAATGCATTTTTGAGCGACGAGGAGGCAGTAGGAAGGTTATCTGCCATCCATGGAGCAAGGCACCAAGAAGATCCCTAAGGAGGGGACATGTGAAGTGTGGGTGGATGCCACACTGACCTAAAGGGAAGAGTCAAGTTTTACGAACAAGACTGCGAGAGGTCCACGATGGGATTAGATGGCGCACAGTACTGCAAACAGGACAGGGGCTGCAAGAGGTCCACAACGGGAGATGACGCACAGACCTGCGAACAGAACAAGGCCAGCAAGTGGTCCATGAGGGGAGAAAATTCACAGTCCTACAAACAGGACAGGCCTTGCGAAAGGTCCGTGATCGGAGAAGACACACAGTCCTAAGGGCAGTACTGGAGACAGGTGTATGGGAATAGAACCTGCGGCACGTGGCTGGCACCGTATCGCACCCAAAGAAGAAAGGAATGCATGCAAAGTGTGGTCAGACGCCACATCGGAAAAGAGTGTGTGACCAGACCTGTCACAAAGAAGAGCCTGACGCCACAGCGCAATGAGAGAACTGAAAAAGGAGAGGAGAGAAAGGAGAAGAGTGTGTGATCAGACTTGTCACACTGAAGAGCCTGACATCACCTAGTACCAGAAAAAGAGAGCGTGGCATTATGCCACCATGAAAATGAGAACTGGGAAAGGAGAAGAGAGAAAGGTGTGTGACCAGACCAGGCACACTGAAGAACTTGACGACTGCAGATGCGCAGGAGAAGTTGATCAAGACTGAAGACCAATGCACAGGAGAAGATGATCAAGGGTGACAAGACTGATGTGCAGAAGAAGAGTCTCAAGGGTGACAAGACTGAGGACTCATGCCACGACATGAAAATGCACCAACCAACAGTAGCAAGGTACTGATGTGGAGCAATGTCGCTGGTGACAGCCCAGCAGGATTAAAACAATTAATCCACATTGGTGAGTGAGCCGCATATCTGCCCCAAGCTTCGACTGCAGCTGTCCAGTCACAGTCATGGGCTGCTTCATAAAGATGGCATCCCTGAAAAGAAAGTCGGACTTTGGTCCGGGAAGGAGCAACATCTTTGCACGGTACAAAAAGGCAATCACCAGGCCCTTATCAAGGAGGCCCTCACAGGACGCAGTTTTTGGCACTTTCCTTATCACGTGTCTTCGCCGATGACAAAACTGAACATCGACGCATTGCGTTCCATGACTTGACCCACAACCATTGGGGAACCAGGAATTATGGATCTCCATTATTTCTCAGTTACTTTTTACCCTGATGAAGTTCAATATTTATTAAACGAAACGCGCTGGCTGGAGCTCATGTTGTCTGATGATGCTTAAAATAAAGGCTTGCCTTACGTAAAGGATTTGGTCAGTCTTATTGGAAAGACATCTTGGGAGTGCACCTCTCGACGTGTATACAGTTTCTATTCTGCTTTGCAGTTTGCACCTAACAGCGGCGGGTGCAGGAGTTGTATGTGTACACCATCTCTCGTTACCTTCTGAGAATCAAAAGAGGAACTTAGCAGTGAAGTGCGGCTATTGTGGTCTGACGTTGGTTGTTGTACACAAACTAATTTGCATATGGCTGGGTCTGAACTGGGATGGCAAATTGAGCTAAAGAGCGATGATGGATTCAACCCAGATCTGTGACTGGGGGGAGTGTCTGAAAAGTTTCAGTACTCTGTCAATTATCTCCTTGTGTTTGTTTTGTTCACTCTAAGTTGGCAGGGTGTGCCCAGACATGGGTCCCTCGCTCTCTTTGCCACTGTATTCAAGCTAGCCCACCTGATGAGAGGTGTTACCCTGAAACCGGTCCACAGATGCTTGTTTCCAGTACAGGAAAGACCTGGCTTGGCAGTTCTGGCTGAACTGTTCCCATGAGGAACAGGATCAAGACTGATTTGCATATGGCTGGGTCTGAACTGGGGTGGCAAATTGAGCTAAAGAACTATGATGCATTTAACCCAGTTATGTGACTGGGTGGGAGCTTCTGAAAAGTTTCAGTGCTCCGTCCATCATCTCCCTGTGTTTGCTTTGTTTGCCCTAAGTTGGCAGTATATGCCCAGACGTGGGTCCCTTGCTCTCTTTGCCACTGGATTCAAGCTAGCCTGGCTGATGATGGGTGGTACCACGAAACCGGTCCCAGGATGCTTGTTTCCGGTACAGGGAAGACCTGGCTTGGTAGTTCAGGCTGGACTGTTCCCATGAGGAACAGGTTCAAGACTGATTTGCATATGGCTGGGTCCGAACTAGGGTGGCAAATTGAGCTAAAGAACGATGATGGATTCAACCCAGATTCAATTGGGGGGGAGGGTCTGAAAAGTTTCAGTACTCTGTCCATCATCTCATTGTGTGTGTTTTGTTCCACCTTCACCCGGAGGCATACGGTTGGGACCTGTTGGTCTAAGCATGGGCCCCTCTTTACAACGATGCACAGTGTCGCAGGCAGCATGGGATGCCTTCAGCAGGGTCCCAGGTTTTCCACAACCACCCCTTTTTTCAATGGGAGCCTGTGTTGTCGGTCGGACCACAGGCTCAAATTGAAGTCAATGGGAGTCCGACTGAACGGTGTTCGGAAACATCATAATCGGTCGGTCGGACTCTCCAAACCCGAGTCGGTCAGAACCGATTCCGACAAGGAGTCGGTCAGACTGCTTTCCGACTGACATCGTAATGTGGCCCTTAGTGTGTACTATGCTTACCTTGACTAGGATTGTGGCTTCTGCTTGGACAGGGTGCACACACCTGTCAACCAGAAATTACATTTCTAACAGTTCTACAGAGAATGAGATTTCTAAAAGCGGAGTTCTAGGCAATTCATAAGCAAGGTGTAGTGCATGCAACAAATGTCTTGGTTTGTCTAGTTTTTAGGTTTTATAATAGGTTTAAATTCTTTTGTGGTTACTAGTTTTTAGTTCTTGTAATACATTTTAGCTCTGTTGGGGTTCCTCTTAACAATTTTTAATTTTATTTATAACAAGGAAGATGTGTTATATTTTGTATGCATTCAGTATTAGAAAGTTGCAAAGCTTGGTGTGGGCCTGAATGGAATCATAAGAGTGGAATGGTAAGCATGTAATGTGGAACGTCTGAGGGTGTTCTGAGGTTGCCAGTTGAAGGCAGGTAGCAGTTGCCTATGGTAGCAATTTATTGCACCCTTGTACTTTTTACTGTATAATAAAATAGAGACGTGCCAATTATCTTCATAATTCTATCCTTTGGCATAATATTGTGATTGTGGAATTTGTGGCATCCATATTTATTTAGGCCGATATTTTTCAGCAAGATATTGTAACATACAACCATGCTGGAGTAGGCTCTGTGTATATGATCAGTTTGCATGTGGTCTATGGGTGTATGGCCATTTGCAGAGACTGACAAACGTTGGTGCCTGTGCACATATGTACCTCTTACATAGCCTGACAGTAGTGGTCTCTGGAACTGCCAGACCATGCAACCATGCATATAGAAGGGAGTGCATGATTGCAAGGAAGTGCTGCTTGATAGTAGTAAGCTGGACGTGAACACCACATCTTCTACCAGGGATTACAGGTGGAAAACATGTTCTTCACCTCTCTCCACTCGCCTTGCCATTTTGTTTTCAAGTCCCTCATTGTGAGTTCCGTCAGCCACAACACATTCATCCTAATATTGAATTCCTGCCAGATGTTCCTCTTCTCAACTACATGGAGGGTATATAAATGCAGGACACGCAGTTCACTATAAAAATCAACTATAAAGTTGACCACAACCTCTTCCTCATGAGTGAGATACTCTGCATGCTTGCTGTAGTTGGTATAGTGTGACATACCACCGTGTTGGAGTAGGTTCATTAATTGGTGTGCATGCTATTTGTGGGTAAGTTGATATTTGCAGAGGCGAACATTTCTTGTAATCTGTTCTCATGTGTACATTTTATCTGCCCCGAAAATGGTGGTCTCTGGAACTGGCAGATTAAGCAAATAGTTAGGGGTACATCCTGTCGGGGATGGGCTGCTCTATGGCAAATTACCCATGACATGACTTCTATTATTTTGCAATTTTTTCTTCAACTCCCCATGGTGCATTCCTCCATCCCCAACACATTCATCCTATAGTGAATTCCTGCCACATGGGCTTCTTTCCCACTCAACTGAGGGTGTGTGGAGGCAGATCACGAAGTTCACCATAGAGGTCAACTTCAAAGTTGAGAGAGGTGGTCTGCATGCTGGCAGTACATCTTGTAGTGAGACTCTAAAGGAACATCCATTACCAGGGAAAGAGAGCAGCTTCTATTTATGCAATTCTGACTGTTATTGTTCACTAGTTTCTGTCATTGTGATAAGGTAGGGGTAATTTTCTCTTCTTATTTTCCACATTTTAAATGATATGCAGCATATATTAATGCTGTCTACCGTTCCATCTATATGGTGTATGTAGCCCACGCTACTCACAATCGATGAAGGCAAGATCCCATGGCATCAAACAACCTTTATTGCTTCATACCTACATGCTTTTACACTACCTTTGTTTTGCATAGTCATGCTAGTGTAAATACTTCTACCCATGTGTGTTAACATTGAATTTTCTTTGTGAATTGGGCTGCAAGTATTGTTCTCCAAAATATTGCTGTATTTTCATTAATACACTATAACAATTATGGTTGCAGGACTCTCTTAAAGGAAGGAAAAGTGAAGAATACTATAGTGGTATTTAAAAGAATACAAATAAAGGTATGATAAGCATCTTTTCATGGAAGATTTAATATATCACCATACCAGCAACTCCATAAGGGATACAGTTTATCCTGCAGTTTTGGACTAATAATTTTTGCAGTGTATTTACAGTGGCAAAGGAATGTGCTTTGGCCTACTCTACTGGATAGCAGCCTTTTGCTCAGCCCTCCTTGCGCAGGTCAAGATAACAGAACCACAAATACATTTGGGTGATTTCTCCATTAGGTCACTGCCCCACACAAAGTCTGCTCGCCTTTGCTGCATTTTATAGTATAGTAGAAGTAAGACACCTGGTTTATGGTATTTATTTTTTGGACATTTCTACTTGTTTTTATCCCTACTTATTTCTTGCGAATTTTGCCTAGGTTTATCCAGATTTACTTTGGGTTTTGAGAAAAGATGCTGCTGAAACTAGTACATTTTCACATTTATCTAGCCCATAAATATATACTCATATTTGAGTTGCAATTAAAACAGGCAGATTTTAGTGTAAACCTGCTCCACATCTCCAGGTGTTCAAACTTCATTAGGAAACGTTGTTTTTTTTAACTCTCTTATTTGTTAATCCGTTCCGCTATTGGCCTGGCAGGTGTGACTGAGAACAACTATAATTAGTCAAAATTTGACCTAATTGCTGTTTATTAGACTTATTAAAAAACGTAAGCAGGCAGGAATATAGCTGAGTTTCTGTCTGTAGTGATCTTTAAAAACTATGGAGCATATTATCAACACAGGCGATAAAATTATTGCCTCATTAGCGGCAGAAAACTGCCGCTAAAGCGGCGATAACAGGCTTGATAATATGCTCTATGGAATTCCAACTGAAGCCCATGTTAGATGTGAAGGACATCTAACATGGGCTTCAATTGGAATTACATAGAGCATATTATCAAGCCCATTATCGCCGCTTTAGAAGCAGTTTTCTGCCCCTAAAGCGGCGATAATTTTATCGCCTGTCTTGATAATATGCCCCTAAAAACCAGGGGGCATAATATCAAGAAACGGCGTTAAAATTATCGCCGCTTTAGCGGCAGAACACTGCCGCTAAAGCGGCAATAATGGGCTTGATAATATGCCGAAGAGAATTCCCATTGAAGCTTATCTTCTGGTGTCAACATGGGCTTCTTTCGGAATTCTCTGCGGCATATTATCAAGTCTATTATCGCCGCGTTAGCGGCAGTTTTCTGCCGCTAAAGCGGCGATTATTCTAACCCCGTGCTTGATAATATGCCCCTAAGAGCCTTAATTGTAAAATACTCTAAGACCCTCCTACTGTTATCTGGGCCCCACATAGTACCAATAAGAACCCTGAAGTGTTCGTCATCATAATCCATGGTTAGGTGATAATGTGGAGTCGAACTAGGATTGTCTTGCGCAATAACAATGGGTAATATGGTTGTGCCATGAGTTTTTACTGTTACTACAGATACAACATTTACGGTGTGGAGAACATGATCTGTTAATTTGGAAGCCATGTAGCCTAGTTAGCCTGGCGTTCTTTATAAAGTATACGCAGTGTTATATGTGTTTGTAGGTAGTTCCAGACAATACGCTCCATTGGTTATGTTATGACCAATAAAGGTGGGGGGAAAAGTTAAACAAACATTGAGGTAGCATTGCAATCGTATATAGATGGCCTGGTCGGACTGAAGCTAAAGTCAGCCCTGGACAAATAATCCCACCAGCCCACACTGCAGGGGGTCACATGTAGCATGCTGCCACAGGGGCATCGGGTGACAGCATCCCACCCTACTTTGAAATCCAGAGTGGCAGAAAGTCTAGTCCGCCCCCATGTACCTATGTCATGTCCTGGCTTCCAACATATCGACTTCCTGCTGTTTGTGTTTGCAGCAGCAAAGGGTAGACATTTTGGCCGTAGTTATTAAAAACAGTCAGCACCTTCTACCGAGTTAATTTGTTTATCCAGGCATCCCCTGTTACACAAAAAGCTCTTAGGTTTATATTTTCTCTTACTTTTAAAATACCCTTCTCTAGCCACTGATTTATCGTCCCTGCGGGAATTCCAATTAAAAGGGCACATTAGCTCAAAAGAAAAGATATATACTTTACATTGTATCATTACTTAGAATGCCTTTTTAGCACATTTCACGGTGGAGTCGGGAATCATGCGCTACATGAGACCTTCTCAGAAATCATTAAAAGATAAGCTATAAAGTACACGAGAAATCCAATAACAGGCGAAGGCTAAATTTATGGTCATCATTATATGGCATCGTTTTGGGGATTTTATACATTTGCTAGAAAAATGAAGAGCATTATTAGACCTAAATGCATGAGACAGTGAAAGTGTTTATTATGGCACTCTACATATGAACTGTGTAATGTAATATAGAATGTAAAACAATTCACTCTGTGAAGATAATGACAGCTTTTAATCTGTGAATTTCAAGTCCTCTGATAAGGAAAGCTCTGGATTTTAAGGACGGAAATGTGTTTCCTTAGGATTACTAAAATGTTTGGAGCAATTTTCCAACTTTCATGGGATTCACAAAAGTTCCCAGGATTACTCAAAAAAATATACGACAGCCCTAGATTTCTTGGAATCCTCCAATATTTTATACTTATGCACGCAGAATTTTCAACACTTTGAAAATTCTGCATGCAATGGTCCGACAGAAAAGTTTGTAGAATTACCGTATTTTTTTCTTTCTTCATAAGGTACATTTTATCCTCTGGATAAAACCTTTCTCATACACCCACTTTTAATATGGAAGTGTCCTTCCCAGTTTTCACTTTGCAAGTTACTTTACCTTATATCAACAGATGTAAATGTGCATGTGTATTTTGGGCGCAAGGCTGCCATTAAAGGGTTATGTAAAAACATCCACAAACGTACGCCTAACACTAAATTTGTGATTGTGAACATTCCTTCATACTGGCTGTATTTTCTAGATACACATACAGTTTTGACTGAACATTCTGACTTTCCCAATGCTTTGAATCATGACAGGAATTTAGCTCCCAGTTTATATTTAGGCGGGCGACCAGTTTCTTTGCTAGGGCGATGGAGTAATCCGACTGTGATACCACCTGCCTAATTTAGAAATGAACACCAAGCTGGCAGTCATTTCTAATGCATTGGCACGGACCACCCTCAACATGACAGAGCTTTGCACCAAACTGTTTTCTTTTTTCTTTTCAAAAGAAAATCCAGAAGCAGGATTTTCTTTTTGAAAATAAAAGAGGAAATTCTTCCCTTACCATGGGAGTCCACTCCCATGGTGAGGTGGGCATTTAGCAGTTTTCACTGCCCCTTAACACCTGGGTTTTCCTGGTGGTGAGGGACAGTAAAACTGAACTTTAAATCCACCCATCTTAATCAGATAGGCTGAATTAGAGATCTGCCTCTGATGGCCCTTATTCCACAGGGCCGTCAGAGGTGTTAACTCACGGCGGAGACAGAGTAGCCTCCGCTGTAGTTAAACCTGTGGTCTGCACACATTTGAATCAGACAGGGGGACCACTGTGCTGGCAGGAAGGGAACACCATTGCAATTGCAATGGAGTTCCCTCTCTACCAACATATAAATTAGACCTCAAGTTTGAAAAGTGAATATTTTGTGCAGCAAAATTCAAGATATCTGTGCCAATGCTTTGTAAGATTTTGCTGGTCTGCCCAACAACTTTAACAATCAAATTCTGGTGGCGTGGCTGAGCTGGCAACCATGATGGCCACCTGACTCAGGAGCTCCGGAGCACCGGGGAGCGACGGTCGCCACACAACATATCGCCGGGATTACTTCAGCACTGAGGCACTGCATCGTGCTCCTGATGTGCCGGTGCGCCGACTGTGCTGAGTGCAGTGCCACAGGCTGCCGTTAATGCCAAAATCAGTCATGTGACACGCCCAGGCTTGACGTGGCCCTCAGAGGCCCCGAATCGACAAGGGACTCGGGTGAGCCTGAGGGCGGGGCATGAAGCACGAGCACAGGGATCGGAGGCTCTGTTCAGTTGCTGCTGCTGCCATGATTAACCAAGGACTTCTGGAGAGGCTGCCAGGAATGCACAAGTTGAAACTTCTGCGCCATTGGCATCCTGGGAGAGGAGTGCTCCCTTCCCATGCTGGCTGTGGGAGGCGGTGACAGACCCCCAGCCCGATGATGATGATGCAATGCAGCTGGAGCTTATTGTGAGCTGCATGGAAGCTCCTGTTCTTATGACTAGACACCGACTGCACCGTGAGTACAGCACCCATAAACCCGGTAGCCCACCTGAGATTTTTCACCTATTCAGGCTCTCGCTGGATCCCAGTCTGCCCCAGTACTCTTGGCCGCCATTTTAGGTATACTAACCAGCACTACTGAGATGGCCGGCATTAACCGAGTGACGCATGGCCGGGCAGTTCCTGACCTGGCGCTCTTACCCTGACAGTGCATATATACTGCAGTCACCCTGTGACCCCCACTTAGTGTGCCTTTATTGCCCTGCCTGTGATAGCAGCCCCTACTGACGCCTGCACACTGCTCTGAAGGCCCCCTCCATATGCTGGTTGCCAAAAATGGGCCGTACCGACCCAAAACAACAGCAACTTAAGGGGGGGAGACCTCTAGGAGGTATGATACTGAGAGGGCCACTGGGGAAGAATCAAGCCATTATTAATGTTTGCTGTTTGAATGGAGCGTTTTTATTATTCAAAGTTTAGATTATGTGCTTCGTTGACCTCTAGTTCATAATGCTGATTCTACTGATGATCAAATGACTGTTGACGGTGGTGCTGGTCTCGGACTCCACCTTAGGTGTCTATCTTGGAAGGTTAGGGGATTGGATAATCCCAAAAAAAGCAGACAGGAATTGGCATATCTAGCTAGACATTCTATCCAAATCGCCTTTCTGCAGGAAACTCACTATGCACCCCTCCCTGCACATTGTTTTGCATCCACTTGGGGTGGGAACCATTTTTCTTATGTTACAGCTCCTACTCCATTGAGTGTGCATTTTACCGTTGAGGTGGTTGTG
This sequence comes from Triturus cristatus, assembly GCF_964204655.1. Classification (NCBI taxonomy): domain Eukaryota; kingdom Metazoa; phylum Chordata; class Amphibia; order Caudata; family Salamandridae; genus Triturus; species Triturus cristatus. Next base: position 565,976,419 of record NC_140582.1, on the reverse strand, counting down.
GATCCCGAGGGGAGATATGTCCTGGTGAAGGGATTGGTGGGGGGTGAAGCTATACTGCTTATTAATGTCTATGCTCCGAAGACTGACTCCACCGACTTCTTTCCCACAGTCTCTGCGGGTATCGATAGATTGGGGTCCGATATTATCCTGATGGGGGGCGACTTTAACCTTACGCTTGATCCTGTGACTGATGCCACTGGTCCTCGACGTAATACGAAGCCTCGTTCTACTTAGGATCTTTTGAGTCTCTTGCAGGCTTCAATATTGGATGATCCCTGGTGCACACACCATTCAACGACCCGTACATATTCGTTTAATTCTGCTGCACACGGTTCTTGTTCCCGTATAGACCACTGGTATCTTGCGCCACAGTTGCTGTTAGATGTAAGTGACATTGAATACCTACCCCGCACGATATCAGATCATTCTCCGGTCCTCCTTGTATTAGATTTTTCCTTACTTCCTAAACAGCGTCCATTATGGAGGTTCCCTTCATCTGCCCTCTTGGACCCAGTGTTTCGGAGTGAAGTGGGCGATGTTATTCGGAAATATTTTGAACTCAATGAAGGCACAGTAGATTCACAACTGATACTTTGGGACGCCTTAAAGGCAGTGGTGTGCGGGGTCAGCATCTCTAAGCACGCTGGCGTACTCTGCTCTATCCGGGGGGAGCTAGGTAAAATAGAACAGAAACTGAAGGATGCAGACACTATTTCCCTTACAGATCCCTCGCCAGCCTCTTTCCGTACACGCTCAGCATTGATGGTGGAATTCAATGATGCAGCTGTCAGGGAAGTCAAATACCTTGGTAAATATGCTGCGGCCAGAGTGTATGGAGAGGGTGAAAGGCCGGGTAGGACACTTGCCTGACTCCTCGGCCCACAATACCAATTGAAATATATTACACAGTTAGACTCAGATGCGAGTGAGCCATTGATTACTAACATCGACATCTCTGTGACTTTATTAGCTACTATAAACGACTGTACGAAACACGGGTTCCTCCTGGAGGGCAGGCTCTAATAGAATATTTACAGGGAATAGCCATGGTTTGGCTTGAAGATGGGCAGCGTGAGTTCTTTGCATCCCCAATTGATGCAGATGAGGTTAGCAGGCAATAAAAGACTTAGCCAGCAGTCCAGCCCTTGAATCCGAAGGTCTAACCACAGATTTTTACAAAGCCTACCAAGATATACTTGCCCCACGACTGATTGAGGTTTACGCCGAAGCCCTAGACTGCAGTTCCCTCTCTCCGACCATGCAGGAAGCCATAGTAACTTTACTTCTTAAACCGGGCAAACCACCCGCCCGATGCCAGTCGTACAGACCATTATCGCTCTTAAACCATGAGTACAAAATTCTCGCTAAAATTCTAGCCACCCGTCTCTCGTTATTAGTTGATACTATATTATGCCCTTTCCAAGCAGGGTTTGTTTCTGTTAGGTCCATGACGATCAATCTGCGTACAGTATTCTTGGTGATGAACCAGATGGAGCCGACACTCCTGGCAGCAGTTGTGCTGCTAGATGTATTTTATTTATTTATTTATTTATTTTATTCATAGAGTTTTATATATCGCGAACAAGATCCCAAAGGATATCAGAGCGCTTTACAAAAGTATGGAATGAAGGTAATAAATGCAATATTGACATAAGAAAAAGCATAATAAACATGAATAATTACAGTACAAAGGGGTCAAGGAGAAAAATACAACAACTAATACATATCGGGCTAAGAAGAGGCAAACGATGAGGTAAAGAAGAGTGGCATCAAATGAAGGTCTAACGGTTGTAGGATCAGAGACTTCGAGCGGATGATCATAACCCATTTATAGATGATGAGAAGGTATTTGATTCATTAGAATGGTCCTCCTTATATGCAGTAATGCAAAAGCTGGGTATACCCATGGGCTTTTTGAATTTGGTTCACCTTCTACATTTCAATCCAGCTCTTGTGCCGGGACACTCATGAGTAGGCGTGCGCATTATAACTCACTGTAACATAACGTAACATAACAGTTGCCCGGCTGAGGGTGAATGGGATAATTACAACACAATTCCCTTTGACACGAGGCACTCAACAGGGGTGCCCATTGTCCCCCCTCTTGCTCATTGTGGCCATGGACCCCCTTGCCCACCACATACACGAGCTTCATCTCCACAGGGACTTGCAACTACATACTGGCCCACTCACTGCTTTCTTTTACGTGGATGACGTGTTGCTAATTGTTAGGCACCCAGCTGAGAACCTTCCCCCATTGCTGAGGGAGATAGTTCGCTTTGGGGTAAACTCGGGTTTGGTCATAAATTGGACAAAGTAGGAGATTTTTCCATTACCTTCTGCAAGTACCCACGTAGATATAAAATTCCCCTTGCGTTGGTGTACTGATCCCCCTAAGTATCTTGGCATCTATCTGCATTGTAATGCTGCAGAGGTCATCCGCCTTAATTTTGGGCCGGCGATTGACCAGCTTACAACTCAGGTCGATAGATGGACTAAACTCACTCAGTCTATAGCTGGCCAGATTGCCATAATTAAAATAGTTGTTTTACCATGTCTGCTATATTTATTTTTAAATGTTCCAATTGCATTGACGCTGTTGTTCTTTGATAACCTACGCTCTATATTGACACAACTGGTGTGGGCAGGCAAACAACCCCTAATAAGTTTGAATACGCTAACAATGCCATATGAGCGGAGGGGGTTTTGGAGTTTCGGATCTTTATCTCTGTTACCTGGTGGCGCAGGTAAATTTGACATATTCTTGGTATCATACTGATGCTCGCATACAATATCTCACACCTGAGAGATCCCAGGTGCATCCAAACTCACTTTTGGCAATTCTGCCGCAGGGGCTTCCACGTTGTCCCGCTGAAATATAGCCGCTATCTACAACTTGCTGGGTGTGGACCAAATGACATCGATACTTGCAGTATGACCTCCTATATTCCTCTCATACACCATTGCGCGACAATCCGTGGATACCACCTGCCACCGAAACTCTTACTAAAAGGACGCTGGACAAATTGAGGCTTCATACAGTGGGGGACCTCTTTAAAGATTCTCGTCCATGCACTGTTTCTGACTTGGTGTCACGAGGAGATACTACCTATAAGGACAGGTTTCTCCTTTATAGAGTGCGTGGCGCCCTGACGAGCGTTTTATCTGATGCTGACGACTTACCCCCTCTCACGTTAGTAATCAACTCCTCAGAAAGTTCCCATCTCGTCTCCCGCCTATATCACCAATCAATGCGTCCTTCAGTGGGCCTTAAGTCCAGGGTGGGCTGGGAGCTAGATCTGGGTGAAACCTTAACAGACGCAATCTGGTCCTACTGTTGTGCACAGACCCAGTATGTTTCGAATAACTATAAGCATAAATTGTTGCATTTTAAATATCTTCATAGAGCATATATTACCTCAAAGTTAATAGCTAGAATAAGCCCCACTGTCCCTAGCTCATGTGCTAGATGTGCGTCACTGGACGCGGATTTCGCATATTTTGCAGGCCAGTTAGGGCATATTGGGAGGACATATTTTATCACTTGTCCCTTGCAGCCTTCACCACTGATGGCATTACTGAGGTATGTCAAACCCAGTTGAACAACCGGGTCTCGAGTCCCTTTATAAATTCCTGGAGGGAGGGTGAAGTCAGAAGGTGGAAAGGGAGGCAGTTCCAGGGCTTCACGAAAGGTAGGAGAAGCAGTGTCTTCCACTTTCACTTTGGTGGATGTAGGGGTGTGAGCAAGGGAGTAGGAGGTGGAGGGAAGGTTTCTGGATTATTGGTGGAACCTTCAGTGGTGGTTGATGTATGTTGGTCCTAGATTGTGCACAGCTTTGTAGGCATGGGTCAGCATCTTGAATCTGTATCTCCTGTGGATGGGGAGCCAGTAGAGCTTCTTGAGGTGTGTTGGGATGTGGGTTCATCTGGGGAGGTCGAGGAAATCCTGGCCACTGAGTTCTGTATGGTGTGCTGTCTCTTCAGGATGTGTGTGGTAATTCCTTTGTAGAGTGTCTTGCCACAGTACAGGCGGCTGGTGATGAGGGCTTGAGTGACGGTGCATCTAGTGCTAACTGGGAGTTATTTGCAGATATCTTGGAGCATGTGAAGAGTGAGAAAGCAGATGCAGGAGACTGAGTTGATCTGGTTTTTCATGTAGAATGTGCTGTCCAGGATGATGCAGTGCTTTCGCGTCCGGTCTGTAGGAGTGGGTAAGGGTCCTAGTTCAGCAGACCACCAGGAGTCATTCCATGGGGAGGTGTTGTTCAAGAAGATCAATACTTCTGTTTTGTCAGGGTCTGTTCTTGATTATATGAATTCTCATCCTCTATAAACATGCCACCTATTGCTTTCATGGTGCCCACCATCTTGGAAGGAGAGATGGTTTAGCACAAAAGTGGTTAAAAGTGATATTATGAGTAGGCAGCACCAGAGCTATATAATCAGAGTGGCAGTACGGCCGCACACAGCAGGCATGACAGCAGTGCTCTGAAGGTGTGCCAAATCAAGTTATCTGCACCCATTCATACCTGGACAGTGCATAGTGGCAAAGTCTATGGTTTTCTGCCATGGATGATAAGGAGGCTTATTTGGTCTACTCTGGAGACTATCTTCTTTCCCTAAGTGGACTTGGTAAGTTTTGCCAGTCTAAGCACCCATTGGTCCCTGATGTGCTGATCTCTTCCTGTTATTATAACTCTACATCACTTATCCCTGCATTTCTATCTCATATTGGAAGTATGTTCAACAGTGAGAAGAGCTTACCTGTCCCCAAATGTGTATTCTGTTTTTTTTTTGAAAATGTTTATTATCTGCCAAAACATTCTATACACATTTTGTGCTTTATCAACAAATACAGTCCATACCTGGCCTTTCTAAAAAAGACTTGGTCGAAACCAAGGTCAAACTCAGGCATTGCTTTATCAGTTCCCAAGGGTTATTCTTTTGTTCATAATTACTGCTCTGATAAAACAGGGGATAGAGAAGGACTTGTTTTCCGCAACGGCTACAATTGCCATGTTATTTGTACCCTAAGCCTTGGGGTGCAGACTGCTTAAACTGTAAAATCATTCAATTCACTTGCACCTTCACTTTCTTATGCTGTCTCACTTATCTACAAACCTCTCTGTCAATATCCCTCCCTTACTGTGGAAATTGTTGAAACACTGACACCTAATTTGCGCACAGCCCTCACTTTTCTATTACTGGGGGATTTCAATGATCATTTAGACAATAGATTGAACTCTCAAGTTTAAGCACTACCACAGGATTTCTGCACACTTGCTCGGAATCTTATAGTGTTTAACGACATTGTGAGTTATCTTTTAGTCCCTATTTTCACTAATGTACCCATATTGCAAAGGAAGATTCCATTCCCCTTAAGTGGACTGATCAATTATTGGTACCATTTGGAATATCTGGCGAAGTTAACTTGCGTACCATAAGAGAAAAAGCAGACAGTCGCTCACTCATCTTGCATATCTCCGATTAAGTTCTGTGATGTTCTGGATTATCTCTATTGGAGTTGGAACAAGATATGGAACTAGCTTCTGCTAACTTTAATAATTTGATCGCTCAATTCTTAGACTCTATTGTCCCTAATAGACACTTTCAATCAGCTTCCTTCTATTTCAGGATCTCTGTGAGGCAAAATACAAACGTAAAGTATTAGAATGTACATGGAGAGCTTGCTATCCTGTAGAAGATAAGGCCTTTAAAAAGTTCTCAATCAAGAGTTATCAAACATTGCTTTGTGCAGCTCGCAAGCCACATCACTCTAAAATTATTATGGGAAATTTCCACAAATAAATATTTGAAATAGGAAGGAAATTTGAACCCTCAAAAATTGTGAGCAAAGGATCAAGACATTGAAAGAGTTATGTGATAAATTATCTGGTTTCTTACACAAAACAAACTCTTAAAACCTATAATATCTTTGGGCAGCAGCCCAATTTTGACTCCTTAAATTATTAGGAAATAAATACAGCAGAACCAAATGGATCCTCTCTGCTAGATTTTACCTTGCTTCTGGGTGAAGTTATTACAAATGTTCTTCTATGGGGACATTCTGAATCTTCACTAGAGCCTTGCCAACTAAATTTTTTTACTTTCACACCAAAGAGAGTTGTTATCTAGACCACTATACTTTATGCAATATGTCTATCAGCTCAGTAACTCTTCCTAAAATTTGAAAACAAGCAAGAGTATGTTCTCTTTTGAACACCCCACAGCTGATCCCACTGATCTTAAGATACTCTCTAACTACAGGTATAAGTATTTACTATCTGTTCCAGCAAAAATAATAGAAAATGCTGTTAATATCCAGCTCCTAAACTACCTGGAGCAGAATTGTTTATTGGATAGCTCACAATCCGGTTACCATGCTCACCATAGCACAGAGGTGGCTTGGGTAGTGGTCACTGACATGGTTTGTAAGACTCACGTCAAAGGAAGGCCAAGAGCACTAGCCCTTCTGTATCTGTCTATAATGATCAATGCTGTATCCCATAACATCCTAATCAAATACCTTTAGTAAACTTGGAATTTGCCCTTAAGTACTAAAATGGGTGGCTTCTTTTCATACTGGAAGTATAATTTGGTCCTAAGACAGTGAAGTCGATCACATTGCAGCAGGGCATACCCCAAGGATCATTCTTACCTGAGCCTGGCATTCTTTAAAGTTTAAAAATAGAAGTTTATTGAAATAATTATGCAATTAAAATGCAAAGGAACAAAAAACTCGTTAAGCATGTCATCTCAAATATGCAATGTAGCACACCATCAGGAAGAAATGTATCAATTCTATGGCAACCTGAAAACATTTGTAATAAGATCTAAACGGCATAAAATAAATAAATTAATGTTATTACTCTAAAGCGAAGGTTTAGGCACTTCTTAAAGTCTGGGATTACGTAACTGTGAAATACGAATGTGTGACGTTACAACACAAACATTTACAATGCATACCTTTACAACGCAGTTTTTACATCGCATGCCATCACAACGCATTTCTGGAAACTACATTTACAACGCATTCCATTACAATGCATACCATCACAATGCATACCATTACAACGCATATTACTTTTAGGGTAAGTGTTGGATAGTGTAGGGGTAAAAATTACTATTCCCACTCCAGTGAGTGCAACAGTAGGGTAAGTGTTGGATAGTGCAGGGGTAAAAAATTACTATTCCTTATTACTTACCTAATAATGCATTGTAATGGCATGCGTTGTAGTGAAATGCCATGCATTGCAGTGACATGCATTGTAATGGCTACGTTGTAATGTCATGCGATTTAAAGGATGTTGCGTTGTAATGACTGTGTTGTAAAGGTTGCGATGTTGCGTTGTAATGACTGTGTTGTAAAGGTTGTTTCCCGTGAAATACGAGCAGAAGTGTTTAAAAAGGTAGTTATGGGAAGCCACAAAAGATCCCTTTTAAGAGCAAGTGCAACTGGATAAGCGTAGGCTCTATCAAGTATGTGATTGTAAGACACTCCATACCACCAATCCTGAAAGGAGACCTGAGAAGTGTCCCTCCAGGATTTCGTAATTTGTTGAAGAGCAACAGCCAAGATTAAATTTAATATATAAAAATCCTTGGATTGGGAAGTCCAATAGTCGGAAATACTACCTAGAACAATGTTATTAAAATTAAATGTGGCTTGCATATTAAAAATAGTATTTATCTGTTGCCAAACTCTCAACCAAAATTCATAAATAAGAGGGCATTCAAAAAGCATGTGTTTAAGATCTGCTGAGGGTTGAGAACAAGACCGACAATGAAAAGGTACAACAGAATCAATTCTATGTTACGTAACAGGGGTGACCAAAAGGCGGTTATAAATAACGAATAAAGTTTGAGTTGCATTAGCCCCTCTAGATGATTTCCTTATTGTAACCCAAATTGTATTTCAAATTGAGATGGAAAAAGCAGTCAGCAGATCGATTTTTCAAAGATGCTCTACCTCTGTTTTATCTCTATCTTCCAGAACAAGAGTATGACGTTTATATATTTAAGATGCAGAAAGCAATACAATGGAAGAGGAGTGGCGCCACGGCCAGGGCGACTGACTCTGGAATCTGGGGATCACGGTTCGATCCCCAGCGCCGGTGGCAGATTAGCCCAGCACCATGTGACTCTGGGCAATAGCTTGCTTGATCTTCCCGACGGCCCCCAGCGCATAGAGACCCGTACGGGTGATTGTTTGCGCTTTACAAATGTGGATTTTTATTATTATTAATACATCCAATAAGTTATGAATAGGACAAGGTGAGGGCGAGATTACTTCATCAAGAGAGAGTTTGTTATAATAAGATTGTGTTGCCGAGATAAGCAAGCGCTATTTGACTTCATATGAATCTGGAAAGGAAAAAAGTGACTGTACTACTCGAAATGGCAAGCAGGTACCATCTTGAAATAAATGATGAATCCATTTAAAACCTCTAGAGTACCAAGCCTTCCAGAAAATAATTCTATTCTTTATTTTAATGGAGGTATTATACCAAATAGATGAGTTCAAAAACTGACCCTTAGGGGTTTTATAAGAAATAAAGATGGGAGATCAAATTTAGCATGTGTTCTTAAAAATCAGAAGAGATAAGGGTGAGGGTCTAGAAGTGAAAGACAAACACTCCATCAGGAAAAAAAGGATGGCAAGAGGATTTTTCAAGATCTGTCCATAAAGGAGAAAGTGTAGAATCATTTTATTGTAATAAAAGCGATGTTTGTTTAAGACAAAAGGCTAAGTGGTATTTATGGGAATCTGGAAAATTAACTCCTCCCACATTCTTTGGTTTTTTAAGTTTAAGAAGCACCATCCTAGGATCCTAGAACAGAATATTTTTTTATATTGGGACTGTGAAATATTAACTGGCATATTTGAAATATAGAACAATATAATGGGTAATAGCATTATTTTTATAGTGTTGAGGTGACCCCACCAGGATGAAAATAAATAGCTCCAATGAGATGTATGCGCAAAAAGGACTGAGTGTAGCGTTTTCAAATTAATGGCTACAGTATCTGTAACTGTGTCAGCAAGAAAACATAACTTATTTAGAGGGAGGATTTCTTATTTTTCTGCATTTAATTTATAACCCGAGACAGACGCAAACTTATCTACTTCTAATAAAAAGGTGGTAAGGATGTTTGTGGATTAGAGATTAAAAGTAAAATATCATCATCATAGACAGAGAGTTTGAGCTGGTGTCCCCATAAGCAAAACCTGTAATCTGTGGATTAGAACGAATCTTTACGGTTCCCAAGCAAATATAAATAACAAAGGGGAGAGTGGACAACCTTGCTGAAAGCCTCTATGAAGAGGTTAAAAAGAAGACATAAGGCCATTATCTAAAATAGAAGATTAAGGGGAGGAATATAACAAGGGAACATAATTAATAAAATTAGGACCAAAACCAAACCAAAAAAGCTTGGAAAAAAGAAAAGACAAACTAACTCTATCATATGCTTTTTCTGTGTCCTAAGAAATAGCTGCCAAAGAAGATTTTTACGATTTGGAATTACTAAGCACATTAAAAAATTGTTGAGTATTATCCGAAAGGTGCATACCTTTGATAAAACCACATTGTTCTCTCCCAATAAATTGGGGTAATAATGTATCCAAACAAAAAGCTAATATTTTTGCAAAAACTTTATAATCTAGGTTAATTAGGGAAATAGGATGATAACTATTACACAATCTGTGGTCCTTATTATCTGTGGTAATGAAACATAGCAATACCTCTTGAAAGGAGCCACCCAATGTATGAGAAGATATAAAATAGAGGAAGAATTGGTGTAATTTGGGTAAATGAGTAAAAGTAAGAATAGAATTCAATGGTAAAACCATCAGGTCCAGGAGCTTTGCCACGTTTAATGCAATGAATAGCATTAGAAATATCCTGGATTAGAATATCCTTTCCCAATATGGATACAATCAATGTCATGATGTGAGGGAACTGGTATATAGGGCCTGATAACATTTTGTAAATTCCAGAAGTATGTCCTCATTTGTGTGGATATGTTCATTAGTAGAGGTTAAAATAAAATACATTTTTGTATGTTCTTTTTTGATTTTAAGATAATTGACACAAAGTTTCCCTGCTTTATTTTGACCCCCATAATATTTTGCACTATATGTGAGTAAATAAGGATTGGCACTTTCTGTGGAAAGTGTATTTAAATTTATTGGAGGTAGATTGCCGTTTCTGGGAAACAAAATTAATAATTCAATTTCTAGAAGCAGCTTTAAAAGCATCCAAAACAATTTGAGGGGATATGTGAGGGGATTAATTTTCTTTGAAAAAGGTGTTAGCAAATTGCTCAAAGGTATGTGTAAATTGCAAATCTAGGAGGAGAAAATTATTAACTCTCGACAACTTAGTTCCCTGAGAGGGTGGAAGGAGATCTATATCCAAGTTGACTGGTGCGTGATCAGAGATCAAAATAGATCCTATATCAGAGTTAATGAAATACTGAGCAAGAGCGTTAGAAATAAACATATAATCTATCCATGATTGGGAAAAGTGGACAGGAGAAAAGAAAGTGTACTCCTGACGAGTTGGATTGCACAATCTCAAAGCATCAATAGGAGATCATTGGCATATTGTCGACTTGAACTGAGAATGTATTTGTGAAGGTAGAAATCTAAATTTGGAGCACCTATCTATGATTGGATCAAAAACCATATTACAATCTCCACCAACAATCAAATAATCATCAATATAAATCATCAGTTTAGACAACACTCCTGGCCAAAAGAAACTTTTTCGATTAGTAGGTGCATACAGATTAACAATAGTGAGCTGAAACCCATCTACCTTTACAGTCAACATCCTGTGAAAGAGTTTGTATAGTAAGGCGCTTATGACATAACATAGCTACCCAATTATGTTTCCCTGAGTCCAGAGAAAAAAACAACCCTCTGTCTTTTAAGTTTAGTCACTTCTTTTTCTGAAATATGTATTTCTTGCAATAGAACAATATCCCCTTTCAAGTTAGCTATGTGAGACACAACCCATTGACGCTTTATAGGTGACACTAAACCTTTTACATTCCATGAGATAAATCTTAAAGCCATCTATAAAATGATATTACATTTAGAGAATACATAACAGGTAGTACTAATTAATATTCTATGAAAGCTATATAAAATAACAACAAAATATACTATAATATTATCCTGAAAGTGTAACTGTTTATCAGATTGAATTGCATATGAGGCAAAAATTGAAATCAGAGAAGAAGAAGAGAGATAAAAAACGAGAATAGATGATAGAAAAATAGAAAAAGAAGAGCTGATATACAGAGGAATGTTAAAAAAGAAAACTAGAAATAAACAAGTACTTGATAATGATCTTCCAAAAAAAGAAAGCAGAAGAGGGAGACAGAAACTTGATGAAGCAAAAAGGAGAGAGAGACAAAACCCATACATAAAATATACAAACAACATACCAGAAAGAACACACAAAATTCGAGGGTGGTGGAGCCACATAAGGGAAACCATACAACAACTGGAGCTCTCAGGAACGGGCACAGGAGGAAGGAGTAAAATCATAAAAAACTTAAGAGGAGTCACATGTATGACTTATGACAAAGGTAGTACCTGGGATAAAGAAGAAGAAACAAGTATTAACAAAAACAATACAAAAAAAAACATATAAAACATATAAACAGGACTGTATTAGATATTAACAAGAATTATTGAAATAAGTTAAACATTGGGTCTAGTATCTTCCTTATCTTCCAGCCTGCAATTTTCTGAAAATCGTTGAAGACAGGGGTCTTCATAGGTCGTGGTCTTGTTCTTATAAGTGACTTTAAACAGGCAGGGGTTGATAAGACCGAATCTGGCATTAATGTTTCTCAGTGCTGGCCTCATGTCCAAAAACTTCTTCGGTCATTGTGCTGTTGCCTTGGCATAGTCTTGGGAAAAGAAAAGGGTAAAGCCATGCCAGGAGATTCTACCCTTGACCTTGACTGCTTGCAGCACCTTCAACAAGTCTGTGCTTTCTAAAAAATACAAAATAACTCCTCTTGGTTTATTCGATGAAGACGCAGACTGTGAAACATGACCTAAGCGATGAGCTTTCTGAATGTTCAATGTTGGAGATTCAGGCAGATCCAGAAGTTTTGGGAGAAATGATTGGAAGAAGGAGAGAGGATTAGCACCTTCAAGTCCCTCTACTAAGGAGTAAATACATACATTTTTGCATCTGTTGCGGGTTTCAAGGTTCTCAATCTGTTTTTGAAGATGTGAGATCTGAGATTGCATATAGGGGACTTTAGTGGCGACAGAATGGAAAGATTCCACTTTGTTTTCTAATTGAACAACCCTGCTCTCTATATGTGACCATTTATTATTCAGTTGTTTTTATAAAATCAAATTTTATTTTTCTAAACTGGTGTGGAGTCTTTTTGTGCTGGTTTCACTGTGTTACTGTTTAACCTATTTAATAAATCCTTTGCACATTGCTTCTGAAGTTAAGCTTGCCTGCTCTATGCCAATTTACCAGAGGGTGGGCACAGGTCAATTTATAATGTGTATCTGACTTATCCTAACTAGTATTGTGACTCCTGCTTCGACAAGGTGCACACATCTGGCAACCAGATGCCCACATTCTAGCAGCTATCTTTTCAAAATGATCTGGTGACATTTCAATTACGTCCTTCTAGTGGTCTTCTGCTAGTGTTTCCACAGGTAAAACACAGCAGGCTGTGGATTGTGCCTTCTCTTTTCTTGTGCTAAATCATAGAATGAACAACCTTTCTAAATCAGATAAAAGCTCAGATTTTCACTGTTTATGAAAAAGCTCAAGGCCTGGCTTGTCTCGAGGTCTTCATTTTCTTTCTCTTTCTTTCTAATGTTGTTCTGTATCAGAGTTGCTCTAGCGTCAGGAAGCCCTTCTATGTGTTATTAGAACACTGGAATGTTGAGAACTCCATTTTAGAAAATGGAGTAGTTTTGGGCTTATAACGGCTCGTATAAGCCCAGAGCTCCAACATTCCAATGTTTTTCTTCATTTTCTCCCTTTTTAATTTAGCGCATTCTGCCCTCAGTGGGTGGAATGTTCTAATACTCTTAAAGCCCTTCTTCCTCAAGCTAAAGCTGTTGTTAAAGGCCCTCTCCCGCGTTATAGGCTCTTGCGTGTGTCTCTGTCCTATAACTCGACTTCAGGGCCTTTAACAACTGGTATAGCCCTCGACAGCAGACTATAAGGCTATCGTAGAGCATTGGAATGTTGAGAGCTCCACTGAAGGCAATAGTGTGGATCTGGGCTTATAATGGCTGGTATAAGAAGAGAGCTCCAAAATCTCAATGTTTGTCTTTCTGTTTCCCCTTTTTTAATTTAGAACATTCTACCATTAGTGGGTGGCATGTTCTAATAGGCTTATAGCCTTCTGCCTTGCGATACACCTGTTGTTGGCCCTCACCTGCGACTCAGTGTATATCTCGGGTTCAAGGCCTTTAACAACCAGTATAGCCCTCTGCAGCGGGCTATAAGGCTATATTAAGGTACTTTACAAATGTCCCATACATATACGCCAATGATAAGTCTCATTACTGTTTTTGGTGGCCAGTGACTGATACCCTTCTGCAATAGCGGATTATGGCCTTCCTGGTGAAAACGCTTCTAATGTCCGAGTCCTCAAGGATATATGGCTAATGTAACAAAGGAGGTTGGGTTTAATATAAGCAGAAACTTTGCTATGATATGTCAGCAATATATATGAACTACAAACTAATACCATACAATGTACATCAAATCGGTCTTTTGTAATTTTGACAAAATAGAAGTTATGTAATATAAAATGGAAAAGTGTGTAGAAAAGTTATCTTGTACACAAAGTGCAAAAGCAGTGGCTCTGATGCAATATCAGAGGTGCAAGACAACAACAGCAATAGTATCAAGGAGAACAAGTGCACACTTTTTTAAAAACACAACCATAAGAGGCAACTTCTAAACAATATTGCACGATCAACAATGCCGTTTTTGAGATGAAGATAGTATTTCCAAGTTAGACCTAATTCACCTTACATTTTCTCTAGCATCAAAGCAAGCAACAGGAGTGAAAAGTATTTTTATTGCGTCAGCCATTTTAACAAACTTTCTAAAAATGGCGGGGCAGATTTACGTTCCCTGGCGCATCCCTGAAATCAGCAGGGATGCGCCAGGGAAGATGCGTCACGCAAGTTTGCCCTTGCGCCACCGCAGATGCGCCGCATTTACAATGCGGTGCATCGTGGTGCAAGGACAAGCAGATGCGTGACGCATCTGCCGGCGTAAGGTTGGCGCAGTGCTGAAGTTGTGTCGCAAGCGCGACGCAACTCTTGCACTGTTCCAACCTGCCCTATACCTAACATGGTGCGTCACGCCTTACGCCTGCTTGAAGCAGGCGTAAGGATTTGACGCACCAGCGTCGGAAAAGTGACTGCGTGAAATCTTGTAGATTTCACTGTCACTTTTCCGAGGCTTTTTCCGACGGAACGCCCACCCTGCATACATTAAACCTGACGCAGGTTTAATGTAGCGCAGGGCTTTACAACGTGACGCATCTCCCTAGATGCGTCACGTTGTAAATAAGGCGCAACATGGCGCATGGTTTACGCCGCCGCTGCGTCACAGAAGTGACGCAACGGCGGCATAAATGTCTCGCAAGGGGCTTGCAAATCTGCCCCGGCATATTTAACGCAAGATAATGTGCAGTAGGTGGGACTTTAAAGTGCTTATTTACAAGTCCCGTGCTCCGCCGATGCGTCACATTTAATATGGGAAAAAGTGACGTGCTGGCTGAGCAAGGGCTTGTAAATATTTTAAGCGGTCTTCCAATGGACAGCTCTGAAAGTAGTAAGAGCGTGTTTGCAATTGCATCATAAACAGCACAGAACAAGAGCATTATTAAAAGATGTATGAGGGACTGCATTTTCCTATTCCTCAAATCGAATGCAGTGGTTAGCCCCGTGGTCCGTATGTGGCCTTATTGGCAGTAAACCCTTAGAAATGAACTCACAAGTGAGGACGCCCTGACATTTGTCGATTTGTCTCTAAAATGTACCTTTCAGTTTCACTCCTAGCTGAGCTGCAAAAAAAATGATGAAGCTCTGAAGGCTCATAAGGACGTGTCAATTTTTTAGGGCGCCTCCGTGCTCTGAAATGGCAATGTGATATTTTACACAACAAATCCAATCTAGCGCAAATGTTCTGTGCGGAGAATCAGCAAACGTATACGGCAAATTTGGAACCACCTCTATCCATTATTATTTTTTGAAATTGGCAGCTCTAATTTTATCTATTTTATAAAGAAAGGCGTGTGCAAAAAGTGTTGAAATTGTATAGGCCATGTCCAAAACAGCTTCGCTTTCTCAGCGTGACGCCTCTGAAATGCCTATCCCTGCGTTGTGTTGAATAAACATGCCCAGTGCTGCTTTACTAAACTGCTTTAAATCGATGATTCTTTTAAATCATGTACTTTGACAGCACAGGAGTGATGGATGGGATTGCTTGAATAAATCTCTGCCACTGCTTTACAGTAGTCTAGATGAATTTCCCGGTGGTTCCGATTTATAAAAGCATTTCCATCCATCACTCTTCCGCTATGCTATATATATTTTTTTATCACAAACACTTACATGCCTTGATAGAGATCGGGTAAAGTAGTTTGAAAATATTTGGGATGCAATTTTAGAATTGTATAATGAGGTCGGACCATGTGAATGGAATACCCTTTTCCCCCCAATTCCTTATATGGTCCCGCCCTATTTTTGTTTCTACACTTCCTTTTCTTTTTCTCGCCCCCCACCAATATATTCCTGGATAATATCGGTAGATATGTTACTCAGTGGCATCATGCAGATCTGCTACATCTGTGCTGATGACCATCCGAGAAGAGGCTAAGAAAAACAACAGAAACAAGTAAGTACGTGGACAAATATTATAATAAGGGTCACATTTATCAATATTTGGTGCAGCGCAGCAAGCCACCTTTGCTGCGCCCTGCTGCCTGACAGGGAAAGTGCAGGAATAATACATAACATGTGCATTTGTAAAGCGCACGCGCACCCATGCTCATCTTGGCACTGAATAACAGATGTTTATTGTACAGCACATTCCTGCCTTTTCCCAGCGCTGGTGCACAACGTGCTGCCTAGCGTCAACGCAGGCACTCCTGCACCATGGTGACTGCGTCGTAAGCAGGATTGTTTTTGTGCAGGAACAGGCACCTTTCTGCACAAGAACAATCCCCCTGAGGCATTTTTCCCTGAGGCAGCACACATAGAAAGAGGAAAAAAGGAGAAATAATCATATTTACTCATCGTTAATCCTTACCTGGGGAGGCCTAACAGTTTTGGTTCATTCCGAGGTCTACCACTGATAGTAAATCAGGGAACGCTCAAAATCCATGGGGGCAGCGCCTATGCAATGCCTCTCTGGGGCCGAGTAATGCCATGCAGTGATTGGCGCTGCATTGCTTCACTCTGGATTTGTCAAGCCACTGAGGACCAAGTAAGGTGGCCTTGCGTGGCTTGGTAAATCACACTGAAGAGCTGCGTTGCGCGTGCACCCCATTGCAAGGGACAAATGCGACCCAACCCTTCAATAAATATGGCTCTCACTAACCCAAAACGAAAGTTGCATGATTGTTCTAAATGGAAGTTAGCAAAATTATCTACAAATTACTCAGAATATGAAACACTTTGCATACAACATGGATGTGAGGACCCACATCAGGCTACAAAATAGCGGAAGCTCGCACGTTAGGTGCTCTCGTGATCAGATATTGCATGGCAGTCGACACAGCTTTCTTCTACTCACTTGTTTTCACACCCATCCCACTGCAGTGTGTCCCATTTTGTACGTTTAATTTACTTTCCCTTTTCTTTGCCTTTTATCATGTGCTTTTATTTTTCTTTTTTTGTGATGTCTAATATATTTGTTCTTTTTGTCACTTCCCTCTCCAGTTATAGCCGATACCAGCACCAAGTCCCAATCACGCTGGCACAGCACAGGGGAGATCTCTTCAACATTTTCTTTCTTAGAAGGAGGTGGTGGGACCGATTTTTCACATGCAGTGCCAGTTCCCCTTTGTTTTGGTGGCATGTGACAATCCGGTCAGTGGTTATGGCCTAACAGAGTGTCAACTCCATTATGCCTACTGTCCCAATATGGCATGCCCCCAGTAAATGTCATGCACTGCTGGGCAGATATTCTCAAGTGATAGGGGCGTCTGCCTTAGCCTGATCGGAATTATGGCTTTGGCAACAGATCAGTGCTGTTCAAGATTTCTTAAATGCATTTTGAGCACCTTGCAGGGCTCATCACCGGTAAGCATATGTGCATTTAATATAAGATTCATGTTATAAAATGTTAGCAGAATGTCTTTTATCGATAGAGATAGATAGATAGATAGATAGATAGATAGATAGATAGATAGATAGATAGATAGATAGATAGATAGATAGATAGATAGATAGATAGATAGATAGATAGATAGATAGATATTCCACAGTCAGCAGTAGCACTTGAGTAGTTATAGTTAGGTCAAACTTTCCATTAAAAAGCCATTTTTATAATGTTAATAACTTTTGAGGCTCGGTTTGAGGAATCTTCTTGAAAGTTTCCGAAACACAAATTTCAGCCACTTTGGTTTCACAGGCCATGCTTCAGATCTGTCAAGCAAGGGTAAAAAATATGGGGGTGTCCAAAAAGTGACATTTCCCATTTTAGGTCCCATAAGAATCTTTGGACAGATACATCAATACACCGTTTTGCGATTCCCTAGGATAGGAAATCGCAAAACGGCATGCTTGAAAGTGTGTTTCCTAGGAGATCGCAAATGACCTACCTCATGAATATTAATGAGGTATGTCACAATTTGCAACACCCTAGGAATTACAAAAATCACAGGGATGGTGGCCTGTTGGGGCCAGCAGACCACCATGTCAGTGATTGCTTTTAAATAGAGCAATTTTCTTTTTTTTGTAAAGCAGCCCATTTTCCTTGAAGGAAAACGGGATGCTTTGCAAAAATATATATGAAAAGTTTTCCTTTAATTTTTTAAGAGCAGGCAGTGGTCCGTGGTTTTACAAACATTCACAAAGGAGAAGGGGTCCCTAAGGGAAGGGGTCCCTTAGGGACCCCTTCCCATTTGCGAATGGGTTACCACCTACTTGAAGTAGGTGGATAAGATGCGAATGTTTTGCGACCAGATTTCGGTCACAAAACATTCCTACATACTGATGTGATTCGTATTAGGAAAGGACGCCCTAAAGAAGCCCCTTCCTAATAGGAAACCTCCAACCCATTTTACAATTTGGTAACACGTTACTGAATCGCAAAATTGGGTTTGCTGCATCTGCAAAGCATTTTTTGCACTTGCAAATGGGCCAATTCTGCAAATCGGCCTGTTTGTGAAGACAAAAATGCTTGATGCATGTGCCCCTAAGCTCCTTAACATGGAATAAAAGGTCACACTGCCAAGTGCAGGCCAGGACAAAACGTATAAGGAAAGTAAGGGAAGGTGGACGTACATTCTCATATCTGGCAGCTAAGCCGTGGAATCAACTACCCCATGATCTATGCCTCACAGCTGACTAAATCACATTTAGAAAGAAACTTAAAACTCATTTGTTTCCCAAGGCCTAATTATACATGACAGTTCTACTACACCCATCGGTGGCCCTACCACGAGTTCTCGCTACATATCCTTGTGGATGAATGCTGCGCTCTATAAATAAATAAATAAGGCCCTAGTACAAAATAGGGCAGGGGGATTGAAACTACCTCTAAGTCCCTAGTATATAATAGGGCATGGCGGTTTAGAGGCCAGCAGCCCTTTCTGCACTTGCATGTGTGGACTGCTGGACCCTGAGGTCAGTTTGAAAGTAGCTCAGTGTTTCAGGACTGGTTTTAAAAAATAAATTGTGCCCAAATTCGACTTTGGTGTTTGGGGCACTTCACAATGGATAACCTACAATGTTTGGGCATATTAGGTACTCCCAGGGTCTCCCCTAGGTGTCCCAGGGGTGGGGGGTCAGGTATTTATAAGGAGGACCCTTGTAAAAGGAGTTTTATATGCCATGGGTTAAGTAAAATTGCACATTTCACTCCCCACATTGTTATAAAGTGCAGCCCAAAATCGACGTTGGTGTTAGGAGCACTGTAGAAGAAGGATTTGCAATATTTTTACATATTCAGAACCCCTAAAGTCTCCCCTGGGTCTTCTAGGGGTGGGGGTCCTGCAGATATAGGCAGAGGACTTATAAAATATGTTTGTATAGGCCCTGGTGATTTAAAAATGGCCCAAGTCATTTGCTCATTTCAAATCCCCTGCCACATGGGTTAACCTGGCAAGAAGTTATTAATTAATAAATCCTGCTAGGAGAATGATTAAATAGCATTTAAAGGACTTCCCAGATGGTATTGATATATTCAACAATATGATATTGTTGAATTTCTCCTAAAATGTACAGACAAGAAGTTATGAGTCTTTCTTGTCTATAAGGTCAGATTCAGCCTTCCAGTGGTCTGTCCTGATTGGTCAGAGTTGAGTGGATTAGCCAGGCTCCTTTGAAGAGGTGATAAAGAGCCTCGGGGGTTAGCCTGCTCTGCTGGGAGGGCAGTGTTCTTTTACACAGGAATGCCAGAGCAGGGGGAAGAGTCATAAACAATAGACTTCAAGGGAAGGGGAAGACACCAGTGTCATTTACAACTCTCCTCTTTTGAACCCAGCCAGATGCTAGGCTTCAGGAAGGAATGAGCAGATGCAAGGGGGATAGAATATGGAGATTAGCCATCCTAGGGGTGTGTTTAGCCAGCTCTTCTCTCCCAGCTGGAAAATCAGCCATGATAAATTTGGAAGAATTGGTGAACTCTGGGACAAAATAGTGCCACACTTTGCAGGATGTGGTCATACCTTTGGGGCGGTACCCTGGCCCTATTGAACAGGAGTGCCTTCCTGCTTGACCGGGAGGACTTGGAATAAGTATCTGAGAGGGGCAGAGCCTCTCAGATCTGCTGCTTGAAACCTAAGAAAGCAAGGGGGGCCAGGCTGAGAAGTTTGATGTGCAATCACTAAGGCCTGCACTTGAAGATTGTGCCTTCTGCACCATCTGGAACTACAGCCTTGTGGACTACCTTGCTGTAACAGGACTAAAGAGTGGACTCCCTGCAAGCTACTGGTTAACAGAGCTCACAGAGTTTGATTTCCATTCTTAAATCACCTCCCAATGAATTTGTATGCTACAATCTGTTTACATTTTTTAAAACTTTTTAAAATTATAAATGTAATTTTATTGTTTTATCATCTTATTTGTTGTTCTCAGTAGAGAACTAAATCAAATAAATAAATAATTTTGAATTTTGAGCTCACCTGGAATATCACCACCAAGAATCCTCAACCTGGAGCACTACCAGTGGATTTGTAAGGGTTTTGTCCAAGTGGATTGTGGGAACTGAAGTACTCTACTTTCAAGGACCATATTGGAGATTCCAGGGCCTTGGAGTAAGCTTGAGACATTTTGAGACCCTTTGGAGAACTTTAGGAAGAAGTTCCAGAAGTTTGGAGCAACTTTGGAAAAAAACTCCATATGTGGACCAACTCAATCTGGCCAGCCAAGCCGCCTGCCTTCAACTGCAAGTCGGCCTGCCGTCCCGGTTTGTCCCGCTGAAAAGCTCCGTAGGTCTGACTTCCAGAGTTTGACAAGGAGTAGGCAAAATCCGAGGCCGTTGAACCATCACCGAATCCGGCCTGGTGAAGAGCATCTAGAGACCCCGCAAGAAAAAGCTCCGTAAAAGTTTCTAAGTCCGAACGAAGAAAGGTGACCGGGAGCAACTGCGAGAGCTGGGCTGCCTGCCTTCAACCGCCATCCGACCTGGATCCTTGGTTCGTCCCGCTGGAATGCTCCGGAGGTCGAACTTCCATAAGTTTTACCGGGAGCTCGTCGTAAGGCAATCTGGCGAACCCTCACCAAATGCAAATTGGCTGAGAGGTTCGAGAGATCCAGGGAAGATAAGCTACAGAAAAGTTTTTAAGTTAGAAGGTAAATACTTTGACCGAGACCTACCGCGAATGGCTGAAACTTTGACTTTGACCCGGTCTATTGCGACCAGATGTCCAGATAACGCGCTATAGGTTTCTTTGTGCTATCTAATTTTAAATCTTTAAAAACGTATATCTCAAGTTCCCTACATTTGATTTTTGGTGTTTTGGTGTCATTTTAAAGATACAAATATTTTCTATTTATATAAATTGGTGTTGGAGTTTTATTGTACATTGTGTCTTAGTTATTTACTGAATTGGTGTTTTAAAATTCTTTACATACCTGTCTTTGAAGTTAAGCCTGCCTGCTCGTAGCCAAGCTACCAAGGGTTGAGCATGGGAATAATTTTCTAAGACTCATTCTGAGCCCTATACTGGGTTAGTGGCCTTTTGCCAGCAGCAGATATACATTTGCCCCTACTAATAATCAAATCCACTTTCCAACAAAAGGTGTTACTGTCTGGGCATGAATCTTTTAAATCAAAGGCACTCAATTGGACTAGAGATCTTTTCTTCCATCTTCTATTGCAGATTTGAAAATTTAGCTGCAGACAGGTTCAAATTAACCTGCTGTCACAGGAAAATTTCTGTTGCAACCATCATTACCCCACATGATTCACTGATGTTGAGGAAAACGAATAGGGCATAAGGGTATAGCGTGAGTTTAACCAGACCCATGGCGGGCTCAAAAGGGATTCTGACATTAAAATTATTATTTTAAAAATCAGTTTTATTGCCGGATCTGCTGATTTTTTTGCCAGATTTGAGAATCCTAGACCCTTTCCTTTTACCGGTGGACTGGCAAATCCTGAAAATCCTGAAAATCATTTGTGCCATGATGGCTGCGCTTGGCCAGCCCTTACGGCATTTGGTCATCGGTGAGTGCAGCGGTGTTGGCAGCCATCATATGTGAGTGTTTGAAGGCCAGGCTCTGTGGCCAACCCCAGCTGTGTACAGATTCAGTGATTGGTCACCCTGGGGGTGGGTATTCTTTGGATGTGGTATATGAAAAAAAAAAATCACTAAATTAAATAAGGGTTACATTGAAATTATAGTTAGTTTCAATAAAAGCAAAATGTACATTTAAAAAAAACCTTAGGAATTCACTTAAAACACTGTTGAAGTGCAACTATGGTCATTAATTACAACTGAAAAATCACTGAAATTTGCAAGGTATTGTTACGAGCACAGCTTACAACAGCCAGGAAAACCATAACCAGGACGCTAATTGCATTGCTGATAACCTCATGCTTCATGTGATGAATGCACTTACCAAATTACAAATGTCGCAAAAAATGCTGCAGAGGAAATTTTCTACCACATTACCCTTAATATTATGGAAAAGGAGACTATGAATGTACTATTATTTATTGTTTTGAGCATGCTTTATTTAATTATATTGTGGCTTTCAATTGTTATTTATCAACATAAATATGGAGATGTCAGAAGGATGTGTTTGATGTGCAAGTCATGGTTGGCATGGCTATTGTGTAAGCCATGAATTGCAGTTTTAATCCATAGTCATAACTTCACCATAACTGTGGCATTGTGAGTGAAATATTAAGATTGACACTGGGAAGGATTTGAAAAGAACCTCTAGTGCTGACTTTTTATTTTTTTAAAGTGAAGGTCTGAGCTGAACCACTTTCACTTCAGCTTCCATGCCTCTGTCCAGTGTCAGTGTGGAGCGCTGAAACGCTACTGGAACAATGAGGAAGGAGCAGGTAAATTGCTCCTGTGTGCGTCTAGTGGAAATCCCCCCACCCCCCAATGATCTGAGGAACAATGTTATAGCAGGCGAGATATTCCTTCACAAACACAATCTGTGCAGTGGAAAGACCGTAGCAGGATACACCAGTTCAAAGGGCAGGCAAGTACAGTATGGAGCACAAGCAAGGTGATCTCTTGGCAGCCCTCCAATTTAGTACAACTCCAAATTACCCATTCACTGCAGGCACTGGATGTGAGTTCAAAACTGAAAATTTGTTCCTTATTTACTATGTCCATCAGTTTCTAGATGATGAATTACTTGAGGAAACTTTACACCAAACTCTTTCTAAGGGAGCTTGGAGGCACTCTTATGCTTCGCTCTAGGGTCAACCAGTGGACTCCCACTTTACTTTTGGAGCTGAAAAATATTCCAGACCTAATAGTCAACATGGTAATGGTACACAAACCAAGCTGAAAAGCTCCTTGATCTACTCCCACGTTTTGGGCAACACCCATCTTCACACCAGTCATGAGCAGGGACATGTTTTTAATTGTGCAGGGTTTGGTGCATTTCAATTGCCAGGCCTGCGAAACCGCAATGCACAGAGGCCCCAGTTCACCATGTGCTAATGCAAGGCTCCAAAACAGTCCAAAAAATCTATCACATCTAGCGTGGAACACCAGAATGCTAAGAGTGTCAGTATTTATTTAATCCTCTCTGATGAGAGTTAACTCACGGAGCAGCAAACCTGCACATTGCCAACTTGCTGTGGGAGACATACAGGAACTTCTGCTCCATCTCTTGTGACAATAACTGATCTTGTGCGAACAAGTAGACATCTTGGGAGTGGCTGCTATTTAAGCAACGCCCATGATCTGAAACATTGCTTGCTGTTAGCACATCTACCTGGAGCAGGTTGAGTCTGCCGCTCTGCCTTCACGTAGCCGCTCTGCAGCACCTGGTCCTCTCCAAGCCTTGCGACCACCAGAAACCAGAGAAAAGTTACATTTTAAGGACATCTTTAGGCAGTAATGTGCTAGGACGCTTAGGACACCTGGGGTCAGATGTACAACCATGTTATTTTGCGAGTAGCAAATTGCATTCAGAGACACTGTTAGCAATTCTCAATGGGGTCACAAATTGCATGCCTCATCAATACTCATGAAGCACACGCCCATGTCTGGGACTTCTTTCAAATAAAGCAGTGTTTTCTAAAAAAATGCAGTCAGTTTTCCTTACAGGAAAACAGGCTGCATTAAAAAAAAGAAGAAATGTTTTTGTTTCTTTTTTTAAGGGCAGGTAATGGTCCCTGGGACCACTGCCTGCCCATAACAAATATGTTCCTTCCCCTTCCCATTTGCGAGTGCCTTACCACCCTCTTGAAGAGGGCAGTAAATTGCCAGTCTTTTGTAACCGCAATTGCGGTCGCAAAACATTCATACATGAGGTAGCATTTTGCAACTAGGAAGGGATGGCCTTGGAACGCCCCTTCCTAATTGCGAGTCGCAAATCCTATTTAGCGAGTTGCAATTAAATTGCGACTCGCTAAATAGGATTTGTACATCGCCCTGTAGGTTTTTGCATGTGCAAATGGGTCGCAAACCCTTTTGAGCATACAAAAATGGGTCGTACATCTGGCACTTAGGTGCTTAACTCAGAACAATACTTGTCATGTGGCCTGGCAGTGCCAATTTGTTTCCTGAAAATACAAAGAATTACAATGTTGTTATAACAAATAATTGTCGTGAAATATTATTGATAAATGATTCAACAAAAACCTGTAAATATATGGTTAAAATACATGTTTAGAGATCTGTGAATGTATATTTTTTAGTACTCGTATTAGGAAGCAGAAAGTTGTTGTAAGAATATATTATCCACGAGAACGCTCTTATTTGAGGAAATGAACCCTTAAGTGAATTAAGGGAGAGGGTACATCCAAGGCTGGAAAGTGGGAACATCCAGGTACAGATACACACAAATACCCATCATATGGATAGAAAGATGTAGAAGCATGATATGATATCCCAAGTCTTGTTCATATTACAGTCAAATTGCAGACCACTCACCCAGATTAGTCCTCGAACTTATGGAAGGAACGGATAGAAGTTACTCCATCAATGTTCTTGCGCAGTCTATCTCTCCATCCCATTCCCCCTTCCTCTCTGATGCTGCACTTTTGACTATTGCCACTCACATAGGAGTTGTGGTCCAGGGGTTGAGTTGAGACCCAGCATTTTAATCTTCCACCTCGCTCCTTCAGGATTATACTGGTGAGTGCCTGACATCAATGTTAATTCTGCAGAATTGACTCAGATCATGAAAAGTTGTTCAAAATGTGTCTGTTGAGGAACATTTGTCTGCCAGGTTTGCAGAGATTTGTATTACTGGAAAGAATATAGAGGTTGATGAGCCCTATATAAAGGGCAACTGCTGTTCAGCTCATTCAGCTTATGACAAGTGCTCTCATAGCATTGCACATAACGGTTGAAGGAACATAAGCCATGTTGAATAGAGCACACTGTGCACTGAACTCTAAAGACCTTACTAGTTTTGGACGTTTTCTTTAGGGTATTTAAGAAAAACTGCCCGATCATGTTTACCTTAGATTCCAAAGTAGATATGCTTGTACCGACTGAGGAAGGTAGGCCAAGTCTCAAAGTCAGCCTCAGAAACCACCCAACTAGCATCCAGACTCTTGGAGCATATCTTCGTATGGTCCCTGGTGTGATCCAGTCCTGTTAATTGAGTACTGTTTTTACCAGGAAATGTATGGCACTACTGAGTGGTAGGTATTTTGTGAATCTCCAGTTTCTGTGACTTTCCCTTACATAAACTTTAGAAAAATAGGTATTTTTACCCAGAATTTGAGGCTTACAAGGTCTTATGGGTAAGAAGACATTGTGTTATCTACATGACTCCTACCACCCTGAACTCCCCCAGGTGTCTAGCTTTCAGAAACATAGAGTTGTCAGGGTTTCCTGGGTGGCAACAGAGTCAAGCCCAAATTCTGCAGCTATATACATTGTCAAATGCGGTCAGTTTTCTCTAAGATTTATTAATGTCTCTACATCATGGTTTGGAGTGTTTTGTGTCACTGATGCTAGGGCCAACTGTATGTTACTATTTTTACTTGGAGAAGTGTGGGAATCCTGGGTGCTAGGAAGTTTGAGATCCCACAAGCTCCTGGAACTGTTTCTCACAAAAATGTGAAGAAGATGCTTGTTTCTAACCATAATTTGAGGTTTTCAAGGTCTTATGGGTAAAAAGACTTTATTTGATTCACAGGGGTACAGCATCCTGGACTCCTATCAGTGTCTAGTTTTCAGAAATGTCTGGATTTGGTGGGTTTCCTCTAGATGTCAGCTGAGCCCAGGCCCAAAATTCACAGCAACATTTAAAAAAGGGTCTTTTTTGAGTGGAAAATGTAATCAGGTTATGTTACATTTATGGGCCTTTTCTGTGGCGAGCACACCCACACACCTTTTTATCAGGACAAGTGGGGGAACTCTGGTGGTAGGAAATGTATGGCTACCTGCAGATTACACAACTTTCTCAAACAAAAAAGTGGGAAAAATGATTATTTAACCAAAGTTTAAGATTTGCAAGGCTTTATAGGTTAGAAAATATCACAGGATCCACACACGTTAGACCACCCTCAACACCTCTGGGTAAATAGTTTTGGTAGTTTTCGCTGACTGGCGGCGAGGCTCTGACTAACAACATTGCTAATCTGGGTTGTTTTTCAATCAGATTAATTAATGTCTCCATGTTGTGTTGCGGGTCATATTGTATTGGGGGTACTAGCCCTAGCCATGCAAGTGAGGTACTGTTTTAATTAGGAAAAATATGGGAATGCTCCGTGGTAGGAATTTTGTGGGTCCCGCAGCTTCAAGATCTTTCACTAGCAGAAATTGGAGGAAAATGCCTGTTTTTAGCCTATGTTTCAGGTTTGCAAGACCTTATCAGTCAGAAAACACCACATTGCCATGGAGTTTCCTGAGTGTCTAGTTTTTAGAAATGTCTGTGTTTGGTAGTTGATTTGATTTTGCTGAGTCAAAAGTGATGTCTACCATTTACGGAATTGCCACAACAAACTGAAATTCAATGAAAAAATCAAAGGTTAAGGATAAGTTATAGTTAGGAAAAATTGACTTTTTCTATACATTACAAACCCATCTTAAACTACACAAACATTAGATGTTAAAGTTGTAGTTATAACTTAAATGTATTATTTACGTACCACATTCAAAGCACTAAAAGTCGCACATCTCTGTACACAGTGTTGTCAAATTTCTCACCACATGTCATTACTATACCTTGTCACTCTAACACACACAATGTTCTCACAAATGATGCCACTTGAGATGTTATAAGTGTTGTTATCAGTGCTATGATTTCACATGGTATAAGTGATGTTATATGAAAGGGTATAAGCAGTGCATGGTAAAGGTGCACGTTATAGTTAATGTAGTGTGCTGTGGTGAGCAAGTTGACAACACGGTGTACGGAGTTCTGGACCGGTGGTCCTGCAGAAGTCCTGTGGGACTGAACATTAAAAAAACTAGAGCATTCTGATTGGTTTGAGAGGGTTTTTTCCCATTAGCCATCTCAGTACTGGAAACTGGGGCGTTTCCGCTGTACCAAGTGACCTGATTGGTTGCCCACCACATTGGGAGAAAGGAGCCCACTACTTAAGGATTTCTCCCTTTCTTCACAGGAGGAGCTCAACTGATGCCAACCAAGGGTCTAGGACGGGGGATGCACCTCTTTGGGATCAACAACTCTTTCTATCCGAGGCCAGCAGGGCACAGGCAGGTCCATTTGCAGGTCCAGGCAGCACCAGTACACCAGGTTAACTGGGCATATGAAGGGAGGCCTCTGGAGCTTGTTGTGTCTCTGTAGCTCTGAACAGGAGGTCAGCCACTTAACCTTTGGAGTCACTCTGCCTGAGATGATGGAATCAGGTCTAGTCTTCCTTCTTAGAGAGCAGTGCAAGCCTCAGGAAGCAGGGCAGTCCTCTGGCATTAGGGAATTCCTTCCTCTGCAATATCTAGAGGGGCATTTGGGCAAAATATTGGATTAGAAATATCGAATTGTAGAAATATCAGAAAAAAATATTGTTGCTGTCAATAATATCAACTTTTCGGGTAAGTAATAAAGTTTTCAATAATATTGTTGTTAATACTGTTTTGAATAATAACGTTGTAAAAATATATATATTCTAATTATCTCTATGTGTGTTAATTCATGTATTAATTTTATGTGTTATTATTGTTTGTATAATTGTTAATAATAATTTGAAATATAGTTGTAAATATGTCAATTTTGTAATAATTATATTTTTAAAGTTATATATTAGGTGCGGGCTGCTGGGTATGTAGAGGTGTAGGGTGGGAAGTTAATTAAGTAATAATTAACAATGAATTAGCAATTTAGTATTAATTATTTGATTGATTTATGAATTATGTAATTACATTTTTTAAGTTATATAATAGGTGCAAGCAATTGGGTTTGCAGGGTATAAGGTTGGAAGTTAATTAAATAATAATTAGTTAACAATTAATGATTTATTTATTCATAATTATTTAATTGATTAATAAATATGCAAATTGTCAAAATGTATTTTTTAAGTTATAAATTAGGTGCAAGCTGTTGGGTTTGTACGGGTATTGAGTGGGAAGCTAATTACATAGTAATTAATTTACAATACATTGAGAGGTATTTACTATTTATTTAATTGATTAATAATTATATATCGATGCATTTCTGGTGGGGTGATGAGGTCTCCTTGTGTCCTGAGGGCCTCAGGAAAAAGTGGAGGTCATCCCCCAAGCAGCAGTGCACCAGGAGGTGCATTTGCAGAGTGGTGGAGAAAGGGGCATGGCCTGTGACCACCTCTCATCAATAAATCTGTGAGGGGATAACAGGAGATACCAGGAAGGTTAATTGTCACTCAGGGACCCTCAAGAGGCAAGGGGACTTCATCGCTCAAATAGTAGTGCACTAGGAGGCACGTTTGCAGAGTGGTGGAGAAAGGGGCATGGCCTCTGATGATCTCACAGCAATCCTACTGTGTGGGGCTTACTGGAGGTAACAGGTGGGCTAGTTGGCCCATAAGGACCCTTACAGTGAAGGGGACGTCATCCTCCAACCAAGAGCACACAAGGAGGTGCGTTTGCAGAGTGGTGGAGAAAGGAATGTTATAGTTAGGTTGACATTTGACTCACACAAAACGAGAGAAATTCAGCCGTTGTAGTTAGCTGAGTTAACTATAACTTGTGCCCCCACAATTTACTGCTTATGACATCACATATTACATCACTCATGACATGGTCAGTGACATCTCTTCACAATAAGAGGGAAAAACACACCAGGCTGCCCTCCACTCATCAATCATCAATACAATAAAGGCCTGGCAATTAAAGAGAGTCAATAATTTTTCAATCTTAGGACAGGCTTCTGACGTGGGGATATCTACCTCCAGCCAATCTCTGACAACATGTCTTGTTTAGTCCGGTCCCAGAGCCTCCAATTCAAAACGTCTTAAAAAATTAACTGCAGTCAGTCATTCCGCAAACATATATCCTACTCCACAACATGGGAGTGAAGAATACTTACAAAAAATAAGTGAAAGAGTAAGTGGGCACCTCATGTACGCAACACCAAGGAGGTTACCAGCAGGTTCTCACCAGTATGCCCACATATATCATCATCGGTTACCCCCTCACTGAAAAAATAGAATAGTGTCCAGTAAAGAGACAAAAGAGCAGAAAGAAAGAATTAACTTGTCCCAAAACAAAGAACCCCGTGATTTATAAAGAACCATGTGTTCCATACAATTAAAATTGAGATAAGACTCACAGTTGGGTTGCCCTCTTTATTCGCAGTCGTGAACTTACTCAGATTAAAGGCACTGCATGTTGCTAACCTTTTTAAAGAAGGCCAACATGTTTCATTGCCATTGCGTGTGTCATGGAAAATTCGTCAGGGCGTAGGGTTCATTTATTCGCCTCCCTGGACAATACATTTTGCAATGCGGATAGGCAGGTGTGGGCCAAGGGCATTCGTAACAACCTCCACCATACTACAAGGGGTTGTGTTCGTCACAATTGCCCCTATTAGAAAAGCACTTCTGTTACTTATCGTTACACCGCAATCGCGTTGGTTAGGAGCAGCGTCTCATCCCCAGGGAAACACACATTCACTGGATGATGTCATCAGTGATGTCAACGGTGATGTCATTTGAGATGTCATGAGTGATGTCATCAGTGATGTCATTGACAATGTCATGAGTGATGTAATATGTGACGTCATCAGCAGTGCATTAAAGGGGGCGCGAGTTATAGTTAGCTCTACTAACTATAACGTTCTAATTTCTCTGGTTTTGTACGAGTGAAATGTCCAACTAACTATAATGTCCCTGAAACCTATGTTTTTTTCAGTGAATTTGTAAGGTTTTTTAAATGCTAATTTCTAACTGTAACGTCCCTGAAACCTATGTTTTTTCAGTGAATTTCAAAGGTTTTTTAAATGCTAATTTCTAATTATAATGTTCATTAAACCTGTAGTTTTTTCAGTGATTTTAAATTATCATTCCATTCTCAACCTGGTGAAAACAGCCGATATCGCCAGTTTTCCAGCAATAGCTTCCTAAAAAAAATCGCTACAAATGAGAGCAACAACTAACGCTATTAATATGCAGAGTAGACGTTCCTGTGCAAAAATAACACAAAAACGCCACTTCCCGATATTTTCAACGAGCAGCCAAATCTGCGGTGAGATCCAAAAACAGGCGATAAGCTGCGTTAGCAGTAGGAATGTAACATCTGCCTTTTACTGGTGTAAAGTAGGGCGACTACCTACAGTGTGAAAGGGAGCCCATGTCAGAATCACATCTGAAGAACAACACATGTGATAGTGCTACTGATCATGCACCTCCGACACCCAAGAAGGCCACAAAACCCACTGACACCACCCTCAGGACCGCCCCCCTGGACCAGTCCCCCTACTACCACCGAGGCAGTGCACACCAGGACAGCGGGCCTTCCAAAAACGGCATGGCCCCTCAGCCACACAATAGCTGAATGCTGTGAGATGTGGCCACCAAACAAGTGTGAAGGACAAAAGTCACCCACCAATAATAACGCACACAATACCAAGTGTAGCGGTGATGTGCTGGACAGACCTCACTATGCAGAGCACAATCCTCTCCATGTGTACATATACTGCTGGTGCTTGTAGTGTTGTGGACAGTGGACGCAACCATATTACCTCAGGCAGTGGGGAAGATCTCGGTCATGTACCTGTGTCGTCGTCCCCTGTAAGCGGAAGCGCACTGGGCTGGTCCAACATACGCCATTCCATCGTAGAAGTGTAAATAAATAGGCCGGGGCGCTGGGCGTGGTTCACTTGTGTGAAGGCCAACGCGTCTGCCAGAGCGGTGGCCCTCACCCTGCCACATGGCTGCCGCCATGACCGTGGGCCTCCTCGACATAGGCCCCCTGCGAACACAGCGGCACAGCACTGCAAAGTTCTGTCTGTACAGATTACTGCCTTCAATCTACACTGAGGACAGCAGGGCTCACAATTCAGATGGAGTTGCGATTGCAGATGATGCAGTCCAGTAGGCAAGACGCATTTCTCCCAGTGCGGCCTTCCCGGACCACGCATCATCACAGGCTGCGTACACTCTGAACGCCAGATGTACCACTAATTCAGTGCACCACAAGTTAACACCACATGGCCTTACTAAGGCAGAATTAATTAGACAAAAGACATTGCTACCAGTGCGGCCCGCCTGGATCACGCATCATCGCAGGGTGCGCACACGCTGAGTGCTTCAAGTGTCACTAACTCAGTGCACCATAAGTCATCGCCACATACCCTTATTAAGGCAGAATTCATTAGACAAAAGACATTGCTACCAGTGTGGCCCGCCCGGACCACGCATCATCGCAGGCTCCACACATGCTGAATGTTTCCGATGACACTAACTGTGCAGCTCAACTCAATGCCACTTGGCTGTGGGCCCTTGCTGACCGCTGCCTCTGGCCTACACTGCGGTCAGCAGGGCTCACAATTTAAAATTGAGTCTTGATTCATTAATTACAGGGTCCAGTAGGCAACTAACTACAACGTCCCTAAAACCTACATAATATCCTTTTAGTATCCTTGTTTCAAGAACTATTTTGATATCAATTATGGTTCCATGATGGAATATCGTTAACATAAATATCGTCAGAAATAAATATCGTCACTAAAATATCGCTTACATTAATATCGTCATCCTATACTTAAACAAGGATTCACACAAATATCGATTTTTTTTTATCGACAACCCTAATATCGTTCACACTAATATCGACAACATAAATATCGACTACTACATGATCGACTTTATTTTAAATAACATGACCTTAGACATATATATCGACTACACTAACATCGACGACCTATCTGCTTATAGAAATATACAAAAAATATCGTCTTTTTATTACCAACTCGATATGCACTATTCTTTTAATTTACACACTTTTTTTTAACTATGTAACTTTACAAAACTATTCACACATATAATTATTTAACGGTTTTCTAATTCAAAATAACGTTGTCGACCAATGATTTTGAAATTTCACTAATTGAACCAATCAAAAGCTACCATTAATTAACTCACTAATATAAAAACAATTATACACTTAACGTAATTTACCATTTTTGGGCCAAACTTGGAGAAAAACAGTTACCTTGCTGAGATAAGAAAATACAAACCTACGATTACAACTACAAAACGTCATACTACACTTGAAGTAAGTAAAATCCCATTGCTTTTTTCATTCGAACTTAGCATAAAGTAGATAAACTCCCTAAATTAAAAAGTGTTCTTCTTTAGAGTGAAAAAAGAACATATTGAACTTATCAACAACAACCAGAAACTTACATGTAAAAACATTTATTAACTACCTTATCCATGTCTACTTAGATAGCTGACAAAAATTATTTAAACTTGCTAAGTAAATGTACAATTTACTTCATATATTAACAACTACTATCATCCAAATACTATAAGTAACACAATGATTAGAAAAAAAAATGAATGCTGCACTAGGTTGCTGTCCAGTAGCACAGGCGCAAAGGAGGATAGTTCAGTTAATCCATGAATGTATAGGCAGCATACGTGGCAACTGCTTCCAACAAAAAATCGTTTGCAGGGCCACTAAAAGTCTCAGCCATCCAATTAATTAAAGAACATACGTGTTCTTCAACCATCGGAGCCTCTAGCACAATCAGAGGGCAACCGGAATGTTCCTCTAAATAGCTCATAGCCAAGAAGTCGTAGGCAGCCGTTGATATGTCCCAATTACCCAGGATACCATGCGCCGCACCACAAGCCATAATCCGGACACCAGAACAGGCCAACTCGTGAGACACTAAGGGCCTCATCAGTCGATCGAAATCCGGCACCGGAGACACCGTGTTGGTCAAGCACAAATCCAGAGGCCATTCAAAGGGACAATCCAGGCAGTGAAATACAGGTTGCACGCAGGTGAAGTAGGAATACCTGAAGGATAATCCATATGCCAGGCTTAAAGTCGCCAATGGCAGAGTACCATAAAAGTCAAGCATCCTATCACGAAGAAGATGCAGACGTGACAGGTGCTCGTGTGGCACAGAAACAGCAGCCATTCCGTAGTATGAAAAGTAAAAGCAGCACACCTGCCACCAGCGCCAGAAGCAGCGGAACACCTCCAAAGATGCTCGAGAAAATCGAATGACAAAATACCGGAATCACACCAAAAATAGTTTGGAAAGAGGTCACGAGGCCTGAGCCTACAAGTTTAAAAAAATAAGCCAGGCCGGTCGTGGATGAGGCATTGAAAATAGTTAGGATCAAAGCTCCGAAATGTAGGGGGAGGTCAGTATTCAAAACCGCCTGTACCTCAGTGCGCGTATTAGCAACGTGAAGGACAAATGTTTCACGAGAGGAAGTCGATGACACCTGTTTTTGGAACAATACAGCTCTTATTCTGCTCAACTAGTTGAACTCTGCTTTCAAGGTTGGAATCGAAGGCCAGATGGAAACATCCAGCCGCCCGTGCGGGGGTGAAAAGAGAACATTATTGCAGGAGACAACCCTCTCCGATACAGTTACTATATATGGGATTCCCACTAACATCCCGCAGCAAGCTTCATTATTCAAAATTAAATAACTACTGTTTACAAGCAGCGTCAAAGAAGGCGTAATCACAGGCACTGGGACACCTCGTAGGACGCAGGCCAAAATCGGGGCTTGTACATTGCATGCACCGTGTAATTGAATGTGCCTACATACCAAGAAATGATCTGGTGTCGTGGTACATTCCTCACCCTTCAGATAAAACGCAGTTCCGTCCCTAGTACATCTATACGTAAAGGGGAGGGACCAAACCTCATGTATGAAAGCGGTGCCCAGCTGTCCATATCTACCCAGAGCATAATGTTTCATACAAGACGTAAACTTAAGAAGTGCGAACGGTAGAGTTATCAACCCGTATATAACCCACGTGACTGAATTGATTTCCGCCACAGAGAAAGGTAACGGTTCTAATTTTTCAATATGTAATAATGAATATTTAGCATCTTTCATGGACATAAATAACTGCTTATCAGTAATGTTACAAGGAATGAATAACGATGTAGTGCTCAAATACTTCCAAGGGACCCTCCCTGCCTTTAACGTCTGCAAAGTCCATGCAAACTGCATAACAGAACGCAACTGGTTTTGACCATTATATAACACAGACATATCATCATGCACAATATCAACAACTGACGAAACAATATTATCTAATGTATAAATTATGGAAGAGAGAGTGCTAATGCTGTTATCTATAACGGCTAAAACCTTTTCCATGTTTGCTTGGTCAATAGCTCTCAATCTTGAAGCCGCCTCAATTGGCGAAAATTTCCACACTTCGTTGTAAATAGCATACGCCCACCTTTTGGTTCTGCCACCCACAGGACCTTTAACAAAAGAATTCAAATCTATTTTGTCATGTAACTTCGATAAATGAACTTTAATAGATGCTAAGGTGGAATGTCGCAGCCAGGATTGACATAACTTTCCCACAGAATATGTAGGTACAGTATGTGACGACTCAAACCGAGGGTCTACGCGTTCCAGAGGACTAAATACCCTTTTGATCAAAAATAAATTGTAAACTCAGGGAAAGTTCTGGATAGTAAACCATAATAAATTACTATTCTAACTCCAATCCAACATAAGTCAGGGAAAGTGCTGGATAGTAAACCATAATAAATTACTATTCTAACTCCAATCCAACATAAGTCAGGGAAAGTGCTGGATAGTAAACCATAATAAATTACTATTCTAACTCCAATCCAACATAAGCCAGGGAAAGTGCTGGATAGTAAACCATAATAAATTACTATTCTAACTCCAATCCAACATAAGTCAGGGAAAGTGCTGGATAGTAAACCATAATAAATTACTATTCTAACTCCAAACAAAACATAAGTCAGGGAAAGTGCTGGATAGTAAACCATAACATAAGTCAGGGAGAGTGCTGGATAGTAAACCATAATAAATGACTATTCTAACTCCAATCCAACATAAGTCATGGAAACTGCTGGATAGTAAACCATAATAAATTACTATTCTAACTACAAACATAACATAACTCAGTGAAAGTGCTGGATAGTAAACCATAACAAATTACTATTCTAACTCCAATCCAACATAAGTCAGGGAAAGTGCTGGATAGTAAACCATAATAAATTACTATTCTAACTCCAAACAGAACATAACTCAGGGAAAGTGCTGGATAGTAAACCATAATAAATTACTATTCTAACTCCAATCCAACATAAGTCAGGGAAAGTGCTGGATAGTAAACCATAATAAAGTACTATTTTAACTCCAATCCAACATAAGTCAGGGAAAGTGCTGGATAGTAAACCATAATAAATTACTATTCTAACTCCAAACATAACATAAGTCAGGGAAAGTGCTGGATAGTAAACCATAATAAATTACTATTCTAACTACAAACATAACATAACTCAGGGAAAGTGCTGGATAGTAAACTATAATAAATTACTATTCTAACTCCAATCCAACATAAGTCAGGAAATGTGCAGGTTAGTAAACAAAATAAATTTTTCTATCTAAATTATTTTTTAGACCCTATTCCCCTATAATACCAAAATAACGCTTCTTCAATATTAATTTAATATTTGTTATTAATATTAAAAAATAAATTTCGTGTAAAAATTTTAATTTCGATGTTAAATTTTGATTTCATGATACATTTCTAATTTATTAATATTTTATGCAATTTTTAAAGACTACATTTTTAAATTACTACCCACCCTAATCCCCTATAATACCAAAAACCCGCTCCTAAAATTTTTATTTGAAATTTTTAAATTTAATTTCAAATTAAAATTCGTAAACATTTAGAAATTTAAAATTAAATTTTTAATTTCTTAATTATTTTCAAATTTGTTTATATTTTATAATAATTTACTATTCTAACTCCAATCCAACATAAGTCAGGAAATGTGCAGGTTAGTAAACAATATACATTTTTCTATCTAAATTATTTTTTAGACCCTATTCCCCTATAATACCAAAATAACGCTTCTTCAATATTAATGTAATATTTTTTATTAATATTAAAATATAAATTTCGTGTAAAATTTTAAATTTCGAGGTTAAAATTTGATTTCATTATAAATTTCTAATTTATTAATATTTTATACAATTTTTAAACACTACATTTTTAAATTACTACCCACCCTAATCCCCTATAATACCAAAAACCCGCTCCTAAAATTTTTATTTGAAATTAAAAAATTTAATTACAAATTTAATTTCGTGAAGAATTCGAAATTTCAATTTAAAATTTGGATTTCTTAAATATTTTCTAATTTGTTTATATTTTATAAATTTTTTAGAAACCAAATTTTAAATTACTACCCACCCTTATCCCCTGTAATACCAATAACCCGCTACTAAAATTTTAACAATTCTTTTGTAGAAAATATTTTTTAACACATATTATTACTAGTAGGAGTTTTGTAAGTTTTTTAAAAACATAATACATATTTTTTTTAAAATTTTATAACAACTTATATTTTTCTGTCGATATTATATAAAACGACATTTTGTTCAACGATATTCTGTTCATCGATATTTTTTAATGACGATATTTTTGTCATTCTCACGAAACGATATTTTTTAAAAAGATATTTTCTATAACGATATTTTTCACAGTCGATATTCTTACCACGATATTAATGCTAGTCGATATTTTCCCGTCGATATTCTATCTTTATACCATCAATTATAGCTTTAGTACAATGACCAAATTCATCTTGCAAGTCCAAAGGAACACTGAATGGCAGTCTACACTGCGGACAGCAGAGCTCATAATTTACATTGAGACATGATTTATTAATTGCAGACAGAATTGTACTCTATGTCCTCAGATTTGGTCAAGAGGAAGTGACAAAAAGCATTCCTTAATGTATGTGCTGACTACTGCCTTCCATCTACATTGCAGACTGCAGGGCTCACAATTCAGATCGAGTTGCGATTGCAGATGATGCAGTCCAGTAGGCAACAGACATTGCTACCAGTGCAGCCCTCCCGGACCACGCATCATCGCTAGCTGTGCACATGCGGAATGCTTTTGATGCCCCTACCTCAGTGCACCACAACACATGGACCCTTTATGATAGAATCTTTTGTGTATTGTTTCAGATCTGCTGCCCCTACCTCAGTGTACCACAAGTCATGAACCCTTTACGATAGAATCTTCTGTGTATTATTTCACATCTGGTGCCCCTAACGTAGTGCAGCACAAGTCATGGACCCTTTATGATTGAATCTCTGTGTGTGATCCGATGATTACTGTTGTACTTGTTGCCAGCACCAACCATTCCCTGAGGGCTGGCTTACACTCACCTCACATACATCCAGCACAGATGTCACTGGACATGTGACCCTGGTAATAAAAAGAGGCCGAGCGCACGTGCCCGTACCCAGTTCCACTATCTATCTAACTGTGTCCGTGTGTTCATTATATATGCATGATTCTGCCCCTGGGCCCTACCACATTACATTCTGCTGTGGACAGTGCTCGCAACCATGTTACCTCTGGCAGTGGGGAAAACTTTGGTTATGTAACTTTGTCTTGGTCATTGTATAAGTACATAGGTAGAGACTGTACTGTACTGCAAGGAGAGTGTGTAGTGAATTTGTAAGTGCTTCGGAATTTGCGGAGTGATTCGATAAGTACATAGGTTGGCGGGGCCTAACCCCCGAGCACAAGCTTGGCTCTAATTGGCTGCCCTCCATGTGCCAAAAACGGAAATTTGGGCTTTGAATGGCCCTGTATTGCTACAGCTGCAACACTCCACTGAATGTGCAATAAACATTCATATCCACACATAAATGTTATGTGCACGATCTTTCATGTGTGGAAGTATGGATGAATGTAGGGTCAGTGGTTCCCCCTACCTTTCATGTTGGCCATCTTTTGGGACTTGGGTCACAGGGTGACACATTGGTGCTTGCTGCCCGGGTGGCGGCAGCACTACAACAGGGACACCCGCATCAGTTGATTCCTCATACAGCCCAGGACGGAACCATACCCAGAGCTCCGGAGTCATTGTTCACAGCCTCAATCAGGACTGGCATACACCAGGCCAGCCCACTCCACTTATGTACACAGGGAGGGACAACAGCACTACATGGCCCAGATTTTCATTGTAGTGATATGCAGCTCACAGGTCTAGTTGTCAGTACACCACAGCCACTCCCTGACGGCTGGTTTACACCCACACCACACCCATCAAGCACAGGCGTCACAGGCCACTTGACCCTGCCAATAAAAAGGACCGGGCGCACGTGCTCCATGCCATTTCCAATTCAAACTTGGTGGCACCGGATGCACTGCGGCCGGCACAAGCACACCGCCAAGGGACGGTGACTTTCAGTGCACTGAGGTAGGGGCACTGTAAGTGCTGAGCGGGTATGCAGCCTGCGATGATGTCCGGTACCGGCGGCCCAGACAGGTCAGGTTTTGTGCGCCCTGCTGGACCGCAGTGTAGGCCTGAGCCATCGAACAGCGGGGGCCTACTGCCACGTGGTGTGGCCTCACTGGTCACAGAGTTAGTGGCACCGCAAGGGCAGAGCGGGTGTGCAACCAGCAATGATAGCGGGTGCACTGGTATGTCCTATGCCATGGTAAAATTAAGACGCAGCACCAAATGTGAGACCTGGTGGCCTGTGGAGCGGGGCTGCATGATATGCAGGGTACCCTGTCCGCGGGCCCCGGCCTTGGGGCTTGCAGCAGCATGTGGTAGGCCCTCTTTTCTACACACAGGTTGCGAAAGGTGAGCAGAGAGCCTTGTTTGCGCTGTGGCAGGCAGTCACCTCTGGGCAGTGGGAGTGGATGTGGTGCAGCAGCCTGGATGCACAGCAGCAGGAAGACACTTCTGGGCAGTGGAAGTGGATGGGGTGCAGCAGCCTGGGTGCATAGCGGCAGGCAGACACCTCTGGGCAGTGGAAGTGGATGGGGTGCAGCAGCCTGGATGCAAAAAGGCAGGACAGTGATTTAGGCATGCACAGTCGTATGTACTCTGCTTACTGATTCTGTACTATGTTTCAGATGAGTGAGCTTGAGGGCTCCACTATGTCCTGGTGTGTGGTTAGAGGCACACCGGTGGCGGAAAGGTAAGCTGTTAGGGTTTTGTCAACTGTGTGGGCACTCACTGTCCCTCTCCATCTCTTCCTTTCTCTCCCTCACACTATTTCTCTCTCTCACTCTCTATCTCTTCCTTTCTCTCTCTCACACTCTTTCTCTGTCTCTCCCTCTCTCTCTCATTCATTCTTTCTCTCTTCCTCTCTGTCTCACTCTTTCTCTCTCTCTCTCTCTCTTCCTCTCTGTCACACTGTTTCTCTCTTTCTCTCTCTTCCTTGTATCTCACTCTTTCTCTCTTTCTCTCTCTCTCTTTCTCTCTCTCTTCCTCTCTCTCTCACTCTTTCTCTGTCTTCCTCTCTCTCTCACTCTTTCTTTCTTTCTCTCTTTCTTCCTTTCTCTCTTCCTTCCTCTCTCTCACTCCTTCTCTCTTTCTCTCTCTCTCCTTTGATAGACGCATGACGCACAATCTTATCTTTCTTTTTGTCTTGCGGGCTGTGATTTACAAATTTTCGAGGGATGACACGCCATGCCTGTACCTACTTTTATTTTGTTGTTTTGTTTAAATAAAATGTTTTATATGTAAATCCATAGATGACTGAGATTCTTATATGTCCAACCTCACATGCATCTTCTTAATTATAATTGTGCGACATCAGCCAATTTGTTACGTTCCAGATTTCCTAAGGTTGCTGTCACATTTTTTTGGGAGGGGTGGGGGTAAGGGGGGATGGCAGACAAGGGGCTGGTGGCGGGGGGTGTTGGAGCAGTGTTGGTTGTCCGAGCTGCATGATCGTTGGCTCCATTGCATCTGTTGTCATTCAGGTGCGGCTCTGGGCTGGGCTCCCTTTCATGTTGCAGGTTGTAGTCCGACTTTACACCAGCTCAGAGCAGGCGTAAATTTCCTGCTACTAACACACCTTATCGCCTGTTTTGTACTATCTTCGACGATCTTGCTGGTGGTTGAGAAACTTGCAAAGTGATGTGTTTGCTGTTTTTTGCACGGGAACGCCTACTCTACATCTCATTTGTAATATTTGCCGGGGTCATCCATGACAATGCTTTTTGAGACTGCTATCACTGGTAAACTGGTGATATATTGCTCCAACTTGTGAATGGTGTGTTAATTTTATCACCATTTTGGTTGCGATAAAGTGCCGTTAACTCGGTGATGTGTCCTTCAGAATACACCCCTCG
This sequence comes from Triturus cristatus, assembly GCF_964204655.1. NCBI lineage: Eukaryota > Metazoa > Chordata > Amphibia > Caudata > Salamandridae > Triturus > Triturus cristatus. The sequence goes on along the minus strand of NC_140582.1, from coordinate 565,935,760 downwards.
GTGTTTGAAAGACTTAAGGAGTACTCGAGGGCCGCGCTGAGAGCCGCGCACCCATCACTTTCATATGGGGGCTGCGCTGAGAGCCACGCTAGAGTCGTGACTCGATTTATTTTATTTTATTTTTTAAAATGTCCACTTTCACTAAATTACATTCGTATCGGGGACCCCATCCCCGAAGCATGCCGACATGTTCATTATTTCAAAAAAACTAAAAAAACGAGAAGAGAAAAATTCCAGCCCCAAGGACCCAATCCCCCGGGGCCTGGACTCACCATTGGGGACCGTGAGGGGAGCCCCAATGCCCCCATGGTCCCACCCGCACCCTGCATCCTGCGGGAGCCGGCATTGCTTTTCCACACGGAAAGCTGCTGACATGCAGCTCCCCGTGTGGAAACGCAATCAGCTTTGTATTTTTGAAGCGAGAGCAGGTTTTCCTGCTCTCGCTTCTAAAATCCAAAGCAAGTTTGCTATGACAGGGCAGGAGCCGTCATAGCAAACAGCAGTGTCCCCGGGGTGAGCACCATGGGACACTGCAGGAGCCGACCCTGGGGGGTGGAGGTCCCCAGGTCCATCACGGGCTCCAGGAGGAGGGCCGCGCACCGCTCCAATATGAGTGAAGCCCCGGGGAGGTGGTGGCCCCTGGGGCTGCTGGGGCCCCCGCTATTATTTTTTAAGAAATGCCCCCGGAACCTAGCCCACCATGCGGCCTCATTAAAATAAATCGCCGGAACCCGCGCTTCATTGTTTTTAAACAATTTCGGCGCAATTCGCAACCCCAGCCCATATTGTGCTGAAGGGGGTCAGGGTGTTTCTACCCTCCCCCTTCTCTTGTTTTATATCTTTGTTTCTCTGTTTTCTGGTGACTCGCTTCTCCCAAGTCACAAGATGACTGCCAACACTTCCTGGTTTGGAGTGTTGACAGCCAATTAGAATTAAGCTTGTGGTTGTGGCAGCCAATTAGAATGAAGCTCGTGGTCGGGATGGGTCGCGACTCCACCGCTGCCCTAGATATCGAAACCTTTATTTTTTGAATCTCTCAGCAACTACTGAACGGATTTACACCTTTTTGCCAAATTTGGGGTAATTCCGTTCAGCAGTTCGGGCTATTGCCTGTCTCAAAATTTCCTATGCAAATCAACATTCAGAAAACGCGTTTTGGGACCTCCCTTTTTTCTCAGCCCCCGCTTGACAAATCACCCCCAAACTTTCAGGATAGGAGCTGACTTGAATAGATAGTTTTTGGGGAGAATTTCACGAAGATGCATGAAACAACGCTAAAGTTATTAGCAAATCAAAAAATTTCCTATGGAAACTAGGTTCTAACTATAACTACCTAATGGCGACCGCCAGTAGGTTATATATATATATATATATATATATATATATATATATATATATATATATATATATATATATATAGATAGATAGATAGATAGATAGATAGATAGATAGATAGATAGATAGATAGATAGATAGATAGATAGATAGATGGATGGATGGATGGATGGATGGATGGATGGATAGATGGATGGATGGATGGATAGATAGATAGATAGATAGATAGATAGATAGATAGATAGATAGATAGATAGATAGATAGATAGATAGATAGATAGATAGATAGATAGATAGATAGATAGATAGATAGACCACACCAGTACCAGGAAGACTGATTATTTCATCAATAAACAGTGTAGGTGAACATATTACACATTATGTGGATTTTTTTCTGCAAAATTCTGTCAAAAAGCTTCCAACCTATGTTAAAGACACATGAGACTTCCTAAAAAAAAGTGAATAACATCCAATGGGCAGATGATTTAACACTAATAACATTTGACATTGAGTCACTATACACCAGTATAGAACACCACACAGGCCTAAAAGCGGTCAAGCACTTTTTGGACACCAGACCTTTGACCTGTTACAACCACAATAAGATGTTACTTGATCTCATCTCTTGGTGCCTACATAACAACTATTTTATGTTTGGGAAAGATGTGTACAAACAATTGAGGGGCCTAGCAATGGGAGCCTGTTTCTCCCTCAGCTTAGCTTGTTTTCATGGTGGCTAGTGGGAGGAACAGATCCTTGGGGTAACGCATGCCAATTTCTACTCCCAGCATGCGCAAAAATGGTTACGTTACATTGATGACGTTTTTATTGTGTGGAAGGGAGACGAGGAAAGTGCTAAAGATTTTGTCCAGAAAATCAATGTGAACAATGCTAATCTTAAATTCACATCGCATTGAAGCAATCAAAGTATCGAGTTTTTAGATGTAAGGGTATATGTCAAAGATGGTAAATTAGAAACCACATGATATAGAAAAACAATGGTGGGCAATTCCACGCTGTTATGTTATGTTATGTTAAATGAAGCTTGTATAGCGCACTGACACCAATGGTTTCCTGGCGCTTATGGCAGAAGAGTGAGAACAGCAGCAGAATGACAGACAGCAGTAAGCAGGCTAGCAAGAAGAGGGGAAGAGGGAGTACACGCAAGTAGTGCCCATCCAAAAGATCTAGTTAAAAGTATACCCTGCAGTGAACTTTTAAGGTTTAAAAGAATCTATACCACACAAGAGGATTTAGAAGAATGCATACAACAAGCACTCAATAGATCGGGGGCGCTAGCGAGCCCGGAGCAAGATGGCTGCGCCGTAGTGCAGCTCTGCTGGTCGAGCTGTCTATCCGCACATATCGGCGCCTACTGTGGCTACTGACGGCGGCTACCTGGCTCTTGGGAGTCTCGGACTGCACAGGTGAAAGAATTGCTGAACTTTGTTGTCCCTCTCGCCTGTAATCTTGGCGAGTGTTGGCGACCCGCGCTGCGGAGAAAATGGCGGCCGCGTGAGGACTCGGCTGACGGCCCCGCCTGTGGAGCTTCCTGCGCTGGCTGCTGGTGGGTGGCGTGCGGCGGCGCTCACATGCTGAGGATGATTGGCAGCTCTCCGGGACTGTGGTGTGCCCGCTACGACCTACCCCATGGTGATTGGTGGCCCTGGTGGTGTCGCCCCTACGGCCGAGTGGGGCTTCTGGCAACCTGCTGCCGGGGTCGGATCCCACCCCGAGGCTTCAGCGTCAGGTGCTACGGCGAGGGTTGCGGCCTGGGCCCGGTGCTGAGCTCTACCCGGCCTGGCGGCGCTCTGAGGGGGCGAGGCGCTGATCGTGGAGGCTTGCCGGAAGTGGACTGCTTTGGAAGGACGGCGCTGTACCCGGGGCCTAGCGAGTTGGAGCTTCCCGTCGCCGCGGCCTGGATGGACCGGAGGAGCCCGTGGTGGGGCCGGATCCTGGCGGCGGACCTGAGCGATGTGGCCCGGCCTGGTGCACTGGTGAGTGGGTGCTGCCTAGGGACATCGAGGGCGCAGTGCTCCCGGGGTGAGGTGGCGGGCGGCGCAGCCTGAGGGGGCCCCTTCGGACACTTTCGCGGCCTGCTGGGGAGATTCTGGTACATTTGGCCGGCGGGGGACGCATGCTCTGGCCCCGCTGTGGTACCTAGACATTGGCTGCTCCCTGGTGGGGTCGGGCGATCGCAGTCTGGATTGGGAGTGTGTGCGCCATTGTCGGGTCCAGTGCGGTCTGCCCTCTTGTGGATTGCCGGCTTGCTCTACACAAACTCTGCTGTGACTCTGCCCCAGAACATAGTGTACCGGCGGGCGAGGGATTCGGTGATGACCCTCCATCTCTCGGAGAGAGACGTTGCAGACATGGGCCGCACAGATAAGCAACAGAGCAAGCTTCGGTTCGAAGCTAAAGCGACTACTAGGGCTCCTGCGCCTGCTGCCCCTACTCCGGACCTGGAGCTGGAGCAGTGCCCGACCACACGGCTGGAGCAAATGATGCTCACTATGCAGCAAAGCCATCAAACTATAGACGCCAAAATCGACGGTCTAAATCTCCGAATGGACAGCATGGCCTCAAGACTTGACAAACATGATGCGCAAATTGTAGAGGCGGAGACCCGCATCTCAGTGGCAGAGGACCGAATGGAGGTGATGGGTGCATCATGCACTGCTATGGAGAAAGTGCTTGAAGTTATAAAGGCCAGGAGTGAGGATTTTGAAGCCCGTTCTCCGAGAAACAACCTGCGCATAACTGGGGTGGCCGAGACTACCAACACCGGTCCCATGGAATTGTATGTGGAGTCGCTGCTCACAACGTTGTTGGGTGCTGAACACTTCTCTAAGGTGTTTATTGTAGAACGCGCTCACCGTTCCCTGGCTCCTAGACCCGTCCCGGGTGCCCAGACCAATAATTGCCAGGCTCCTCAACTATAGGGACAGGGATGTGGCTCTCCGTCTGGCCAGAGAGAAGGGGAGGCTTGAGTATCAGGGAATGAAAATAGAACTGTTCCCAGACTTCACCGTAGTGGTGCAGCAGGCTCGTCGTGAATTTCAAACTGTGAAGAAAAAGCTGCAATCCCGAAAAATCCAATATGCCATGCTGTATCCTGCCCGGCTGTGGATACAACACGAGGGGAAGGCACGCATCTTTACGGCACCGAAGGAGGCAATGTTGTATGGCCGTTGGTTGGAGCAACAGGAGCCGACTGGCAGGAGCAATAGACATTCGGACTCAGAGGACTGAGCGTGGGGTGCCAGGATATCTGTGCTACCTATTGCTATTCTAAAGTTTCATGGTTCCTTATTGTATGTATTTACTACTATGCTAATGCCATTTATTATAAACAGATTGGTGGGGGCAACCTCAGGGTGGTGAAGGGGGACATGCTTAGGAGGCTTGGCTCCGCATATCGGTGGTGCTAGGTGGCTTTAGCCGTGTTGTGCACACTCCTCCTTCTTATTCTTGTCGAGTTCACGGGATGGCTGCCGCTCTTCTTCCAGCTCGACCCACCCTGCTTCTGCGGGGGGCCAGGAGCCGCTGGTGACCCCTGACATGGGAACTTCCCACACAGTTTTGGGTGTTTGTAGACGCCAGGTTGGCGTCACTGTTGGGGCATTGATGTTCCTCGATCTCTGTTTATTGTGTATTAGGAGATTGCAGTTGCCCTATTTTGATTTGGTTCATACTAGGGAAAATGTGCGGCAGCAGCTGCTATCCGCAGTGGCGGGATGGGGTGGTTGGGGATTTATGCTTCAATATGTTGATGTGATGCAGATTCTTAGGCTACATAATGCATGGTACTGCAGCTGTGGCTGCTTTTCAGCTGCATGTTTATATCCCAATATACACTGCTGTGATGACGGATAGCAGGTCAACCCTTAAATGGCTGAGTTGGAATATCCGGGGGCTTAACAATGCTAGGAAGGTGAGGCAGGTGCTCGCCTATTTGGACAGGCATAAGGTGCAGATTGCGCTGCTACAGGAGACGTGTCTCACGCAGCAATCTGCCCAGAAAGTAGCGGCTGGATGGGCGGGGGTGAGGCTGGCTGCGTCCTACTCCTCATATGCTCGGGGGGTTATGATGCTGATCAAGAAAAATGTTCCCTTTGTGCCCCAACTGGTGGATGCTGATACAGACGGCAGGTACATCATAGCTCAGGGCACGCTCTATAATATGCCGTTGACTATTGTTAATATATACGGTCCAAATACAGATGACCCGGGTTGCTTTGATGCTCTCTGGAGTAAGCTTGCCAATATCCCATGTGCGACTGTTATATGTGGTGGGGACTTCAATGCGGTATTGAACCCTGTGCTGGATAGAAAAACCACAGTTGTCTGCCCTTCCCGGAGGGCTCCAGGCGCAGAGCGGGAGGGAATGGGATCCTTGGGTCTAGTCGACATTTGGCGACAGAGACACCCTCAGGCCATGGAGGGAACGTGTCACTCATATGCGAGGCAGGCCTGGTCCCGTATAGATTATTGGCTGGTAACATCGGATGTTTGTAGTTGGGTGGTGCAGATAGGGCACTTGCCTAGAACACTGTCTGATCACTCTCCAGTGGCGCTAGATATGGCGGTGCCTGCACGAGTCCCGCCCCCCTTCCAGTGGCGTATGCAGTCCACATCATTGTTGGACCCAGTGTTCAAGGAAGGGGTTCGAAAGGCCATAACTGATTACTTAACGGTAAATGCAGGGTCGGTTGCGACAAGGGAGACACTGTGGGAAGTCTTTAAGGTGACCATTCGAGGGGAATGCATTGGCCTGCAGGCTGGTGTCTTGAAGCCTCTCCGTCGCACGATGGAGGCACTAGAGAGGGAGCTGAAGGATCTGGAACACTCCTATAGCGTTCGGCCCAGCCCGACCGTCCTGGCGCAAATAAAGGAAAAGATTTCAGCGTATAATGATACTGCAGACCAAGAGATTAAGCATCTCTCCCGGCGCAGCAGAGCGCGATATTATGGGGAGGGCGGAAGGCCAGGGAGATCACTCGCTTCTCGCATTCTTGATCCGCACCGTAGGGCGCATGTGGTACAAGGCATTAGGGTGGATGAGGAGGTCCGGCATGATGCTGGCGGCATTCTGAGATCATTTACCGACTATTACACTGACATGTATGGTCACCGGCCTACGACTGGGCCGGATGAATTAGACCAATATTTAGATGATATCGCGCTAGTGTGGTTGTCACGTAGGCAACAAGAGTTTTTGATGCACCGCCTGACACTTGGGGAGATACAAGATGCTGCCGGCTGAATTTTATAAAGAATATGCGGACCAATTGGCACCATGTCTGTTGCAACTTTATGAGGAAGCGTATGAGAGTCAGTGCTTGCCGCCGACCCTTCGGGAGGTGCTGGTGGTCGCCCTACTAAAGCCTGATAAGCCTCCTGATCAGTGTGATTTGTACCGCCCATTGTCACTAATAAATACGGACGTCAAAATATTGGCAAAGGTGCTGGCCACGAGGCTGCAACTCCTACTTCCGGTTATGGTTCTTCCGGACCAGTCAGGGTTTGTTCCCGCTCGCTCCACATCCCACAATCTTCGTACCATATTTGCAGTTATGCATGTACTGACCTCCTGCGCTCCCAGCAGTGGCGGTGCTACTTGACGCTACCAAAGCGTTCGATTCTATAGCATGGTCCTACATGATAGCAGTCCTTCATCGTATGGGGGTCCCATTTGTGTTTACGAACTGGATCTGCTTGCTGTATACTAAGCCTGAGGCCAGGGTGCGAATTAAAGGGCATCTATCTGACAAGTTTGCGATTCACCGAGGTACGCGGCAGAGCTGCCCGTTGTCGCCCCTGCTGTTTGCGCTTTTGCTGGAGCCTCTGGCTTGCATGGTGCGACAGCGACATGCCGCATCGGCATTGCGCTTTTTGCAGCGACCGCTGGCTGTTTCCATGTATGCGGACGACATGGTGCTGTATGTCCGTGAGCCGGAGCAGTATCTGGCGCCGCTTATCCATGAATATGTCCGGTTTGAGCGTTTCTCTGGCCTGGAGATCAATTTGACTAAGTCCACTGTATTGCTTCTCACCGATAGCACCAGGTCTTTTGACATGGAGTACCCGTTGGTGTGGGGATTGGAGGCTGTTAAGTACTTGGGGGTGTGGCAGCATAGAGACTCACAAACGGTTATACAAGCAAATTTTGGTACAGCAGTTACCAAATTGGAGGAACAGGTGACCCGTTGGATCAAACTACCGTTCTCCTTTGCAGATCGTATAGCCTTGATGAAAATGATAGTGCTCCCGCGCCTTCTATATTATTTTTGTAACATCCCGGTACGGCTTAGCAAGTCCTTTTTTGACACTCTCCGCTCCCTCCTGATTACACTGGCGTGGGGCGGGAAGAAGTCCCGCCTTTGCTGGGGGACTCTCACCTTACCATACTCCCAGGGTGGATTTGCGGCGCCGGATTTTTATCTCTATTACCTCTGCGCCCAGGCGCCATATGCCTATTATTGGCAACATAACCCGGCCTACATCCCACATGTGGCTGTGGAGGCGGGGGCGGTCCATCCTCTGCCCCTTAAAGCGATGATTGTCAACACATACACGATATACGAGAAAGGGGAGTTTGACACGGTACAGACTACTGCCGGCGCCTGGCGGGCATTGGGGCAGCGTGCGGGCAGATTGCCTCTCTATGCTCCAAATATGCCGTTGCTCCATCATTCCGATCTATCGGTGACTCAGGAGACGGGTACACTACGAACGCTGGCGGAGATGGGGCTCAGCGTCATGGCGGACGTTTTCCTGGGAGGGCAATTTATAACCTCAGCAGATCTAGCGGCCCATGGCGAGGTATCGGCCATGCAGCGCTTTGTCTATGCGAGATTGCGATCTGCCATGCGTGCATTTAATCCACACTTCCCATCTGAGCCGGCGACACTTGGGGCACTGCAGTTGATTTACACGACTACCTCTGTAGGGCGGCTGGTGACCAGGCTCTACAAGGAGTCCGAGAGGGATGGGAACTCAGTGGGGTCAAAGGCCCTGGACAATTGGAACAAGGTGCTTCCGGAACCTCTCACGGAGGGGGAGTGGTTGGATAGCTGCAGCTTGACGGGCCGCTTGACGCCGAATGGCAACCTGCGATTGGTGCATTTCAAGTATCTGCATCAGATGTACTATACACCAGCACAATTGAGTAAATTCGGGCTCCGCCACTCTGATGCCTGTAAGCGATGTGGTGCAACTGGGGCAGACTTTTATCATCTGGCATGGGACTGTCCAAAGATATTTGCATATTGGGGTGAGGTGATTAGAGTGCTTGGACTGATGATTGAGGAGCCGCTGGACTGCCATCCGCGGTTGTGCCTGTTGGGGGTTGGAGCTGTGGTGCGCCCATTTCACAAAAAAATAGTATCCATTGCCCTGCTCATGGCTAAGCGACGTATTTCTCTCTGTTGGGAGAGCCGATTGGCTCCCACGGCCACCTTGTGGTTGCAGGACTTAGCGTACTGCTGTGATCAGCTTACATGCTATGCGGAGGAGCTACCGGCAACCTCCAGACCAAGAGATATCTGGGGGCCGCTTACCTCGTATTTGCTCTCCCTTAATAATGATTGATGTCTGGATTGAAGCTGGCACACAACCCTTTTTATGCTTACCTTCATGGGCTGCTGCCCTGTTTCCTGGTCTTGTCATTCCGGGACAGCCTGGGATTATGCTACTGCAGCAATGTAAGATCACTGTACCACTGCTAATTGTGTCCCTCTTTGTACTGATGCCTTGAATCTGTCAAACTGTAACTTTGTATTATGTATGTCTAAATGTTACTAAAAATGCTTAATAAAAATAATTTAAAAAAAATAAATTAAAAAACAAGCACTCAATAGATTTAAGAGAAGGGGTATAGCGAATACGTACTCAAGGAGGCAGAAAGGAAAATGAGAGACAGATCTAGAGTGTCTCTTATGCCAACAGGGGTGGAGAAGAGCTAAAGCCCACAGGATGATAACGCCACAGACTTATAACTACATATAGCCAGCAGGAGAGAAAGGTGAGGTCTATTATCAAACGAAACTGGCCCATCGCACTCACGGATAGAGTGCTGGCAAATAGACTACCCACAGAACCCACAATTACTTACAGGAAAGGAATCTTCATGAGGTCTCAAATTGTAAAAAACAGCCATGAATTGAGCAGTAAGAGCACATGGCTAAAGCCAAGGCAAGGATTTTATAAATGCTTGACCTGTAGAGCATGCAAATTTGGTGAACATACTACTCACTATTCCACCCCGTTTAGTCCAGGTCGGACAGCCATAAAAGGGAGCTATAACTTTAGAACAGAATATATAGTATATGTACTAACATGCACCTGTGGTTTGAGGTATGTGGGAAGTACTAAGCTACAGGTGCACGCTAGGATATTGCAGCATCTCCGTGCAATCGTTAACAACGATACCGCATATCCTGTTGTACGCCACTTCAAGACCGAGCATCACAACGACTTAAAATGTCTAAAATGCTTTGTTGTTCATGCTATCCCTAACCTCCGGAGAGGAGGCAACAGGGAAAGGTTGTTGCGACAATTTGAGTCTAAAATGATCCTTGAATTCCACAGCAAAGCACCTAATGGGCTGAACAACACAGAGGACCTCCACAATTTTCTGTAGCAAATAGTGATATGATTCAACTGTACTGTTTCCCCACCTTTGGTTTTAGCAAGGTCCCAGTAATATTACTCCTTATGCTCCACTTCAAAATTGAGCAAGGGCTTACAAGTATCGAATCTTAAGAAAACCGATGCCCGCAATCATGAATTTTAGACACATTTTAATCCTAGTCATAGAATATTAGTAGCTTTGGTTTTTCCTAGCACTAGCACTTTTTTAAACCGGTAGGTTGGCTTGCACTTTATATACATATAGCACTTTTTTGTAGTTTGCACAGATAATTGAAGTTATCATAAACAAAAGGCACTTGGTTATATGTTGTATATTATATTACAATGTACACAGTCATAAACTGAACAGCAAGCAATGGAATGTACTGACAAAAGATAGCCACAATTCATATGGAGTAGATGATGTCTAATATGCAATACATATACTACACAGGTATGTCAAAAATAGACGTTATGGCAGTCACAAGTCAACAAACCTGATTTAAGCATTCATGCAGTCATATCATGGCAAAGGCAATTTGTTTACATGGTTTTTATGAGCTATTTTGGCAGAAATTGTACTTATGGCAACATAAGTATGCATTAATTGTGGAATATATTGAAATCCATGTATTTATTTATTTATACATTTATATTTATATACTCATTTACATGAATTTGTATTTATGTACGTTGCCTTCTTCAATCGACATACGCTGAAAAGAGCAGATATTAATTATATTATTGCACAAATAGTCAAACTAACTGAAGACAGACTACGATAATGTCAAGTCAATAGCGGAAGTATGTTCTCAATGTTTATGACCATGTGACACTGGGAGGGTGAAGCAAGCAAGACACATTTTAATCCTAGTCATAGAATATTAGTAGCTTTGGTTTTTCCTAGCACTAGCACTTTTTTAAACCGGTAGGTTGGCTTGCACTTTATATACATATAGCACTTTTTTGTAGTTTGCACAGATAATTGAAGTTATCATAAACAAAAGGCACTTGGTTATATGTTGTATATTATATTACAATGTACACAGTCATAAACTGAACAGCAAGCAATGGAATGTACTGACAAAAGATAGCCACAATTCATATGGAGTAGATGATGTCTAATATGCAATACATATACTACACAGGTATGTCAAAAATAGACGTTATGGCAGTCACAAGTCAACAAACCTGATTTAAGCATTCATGCAGTCATATCATGGCAAAGGCAATTTGTTTACATGGTTTTTATGAGCTATTTTGGCAGAAATTGTACTTATGGCAACATAAGTATGCATTAATTGTGGAATATATTGAAATCCATGTATTTATTTATTTATACATTTATATTTATATACTCGTTTACATGAATTTGTATTTATGTACGTTGCCTTCTTCAATCGACATACGCTGAAAAGAGCAGATATTAATTATATTATTGCACAAATAGTCAAACTAACTGAAGACAGACTACGATAATGTCAAGTCAATAGCGGAAGTATGTTCTCAATGTTTATGACCATGTGACACTGGGAGGGTGAAGCAAGCAAGACACATTTTAATCCTAGTCATAGAATATTAGTAGCTTTGGTTTTTCCTAGCACTAGCACTTTTTTAAACCGGTAGGTTGGCTTGCACTTTATATACATATAGCACTTTTTTGTAGTTTGCACAGATAATTGAAGTTATCAAAAGTAAAAGGCACTTCGTTATATGTTGTATATTATATTACAAGGTACACAGTCATAAACTGAACAGCAAGCAATGGAATGTACTGACAAAAGATAGCCACAATTCATATGGAGTAGATGATGTCTAATATGCAATACATATACTACACAGGTATGTCAAAAATAGAAGTTATGGCAGTCACAAGTCAACAAACCTGATTTAAGCATTCATGCAGTCATATCATGGCAATGACAATTTGTTTACATGGTTTTTATGAGCTATATTTGCAGAAATTGTACTTATGGCAACATAAGTATGCATTAATTGTGGAATATATTGAAATCCATGTATTTATTTATTTATATATTCATATTTATATACTCGTTTACATGAATTTGTATTTATTTATGTACGTTGCCTTCTTCAATCGTCATACGCTGAAAAGAGCAGATATTAATTATATTATTGCACAAATAGACAAACTAACTGAAGACAGACTACGATAATGTCAAGTCAATAGCGGAAGTATGTTCTCAATGTTTATGACCATGTGACACTGGGAGGGTGAAGCAAGCAAGACACATTTTAATCCTAGTCATAGAATATTAGTAGCTTTGGTTTTTCCTAGCACTAGCACTTTTTTAAACCGGTAGGTTGGCTTGACCTTTATATACATATAGCACTTTTTTGTAGTTTGCACAGATAATTGAAGTTATCATAAGTAAAAGGCACTTGGTTATATGTTGTATATTATATTACAAGGTACACAGTCATAAACTGAACAGCAAGCAATGGAATATACTGACAAAAGATAGCCACAATTCATATGGAGTAGATGATGTCTAATATGCAGTACATATACTACACAGGTATGTCAAAAATAGACGTTATGGCAGTCACAAGTCAACAAACCTGATTTAAGCATTCATGCAGTCAGATCATGGCAATGGCAATTTGTTTACATGGTTTTTATGAGCTATTTTTGCAGAAATTGTACTTATGGCAACATAAGTATGCATTAATTGTGGAATATATTGAAATCTATGTATTTATTTATTTATATATTTATATTTATATACTCGTTTACATGAATTTGTATTTATTTATGTACGTTGCCTTCTTCAATCGTCATACGCTGAAAAGAGCAGATATTAATTATATTATTGCACAAATAGACAAACTAACTGAAGACAGACTACGATAATGTCAAGTCAATAGCGGAAGTATGTTCTCAATGTTTATGACCATGTGACACTGGGAGGGTGAAGCAAGATTATATAAAAAAAATATGGCAGACCGTGTTTCTGTATGTGATCAAGGACACTCGATATCCGAAACGCGTCATCATGGAGGCTCGTGAGCAATAAAGAACTTTTGCCATTTCACTCGCTGGAGTTCGTAACTCTCTTCTCGCTGTGTAGAGGTTCTGGGAGTTTACAGTTTATATATATATATATATATATATATACACACACACACACACACACACACACACACACACACACACACATACATATATATATATATATATAAACAATATTTTTGTCTTAATATTTTTTACAAGATATTTCTGTACCACAATATTGTTGTGATCGATATTATGTTAGTGATCCATCTACAGGTCCAGGAGTGCACTGATGAATGTGTCTGAGGGTCCTAGTTTTGTACCTGGTGCAAGCTTTGAAGTGGAAGTAACGTCTGGCTCACCCCCTCCAAAGATGGTTCTGAAAACTCCTTCCACTCTGCCTGGTCCTAGGATGTCTAGGGTGACAAAGAAGTAGTGTTAAGTCCTTTCTGATTATTCTGGGGCAGCACTTTTGAAACATAAGTAGGGCTGTGCACAGCTCTGCCCCTCCCATTCATGCAGGACTGCTCATCATGCCAACAGCTAGTCACCATTTGTGTCATTGTCTGAGAATAATGCACAAAGGCCAACTGCCAACCTACACCTAGTCATGTGACCCATGATAGAGGCTACAGGCACCAAATGGTTAGTACAAGCAAATTCCAACTTTCTAAAAGTGGCATTTTCATAATTGTGATGTAAAATCAGACTTTCATTTGAATGTAAACATGGCATTTCTACCTGTTCCCAAACAAAATGTATCACTTAATAAATGTAACAAGGTAACCCAATGTTAACCTATGAGAGAGAGATGCCTTTTAGTAGTGAAAAATGAATTTAAGAGTTTTCCACTACGTGGACAAAGGCTTTTTTTGCTTGGTCAAAGCTGCAGTTTAAAACTGCACACAATCTACGATGGAAGGCCTCAGACATGTTTTAAAAGGGCTACTTAAGTGGATGGCACAATAAGTGCTGTAGGCCCACTAGTTTTATCATTTAATTTACAGGCTCTTGGTACATGTGGTACCACTCTAGTAAGGACGTATAAGTAAGTTAAATGTCTCAATTAGTCTTAGGCCAATTTTGGCATGTTTAAGGAGTAAGCACAAGCACTTTAGAGGTAAATCGCCCATAGTCCTTAAGCCAACAGAAATGAATTTCAGATAAACAGGAGGGAAGAAGGCAAAACGTTTGGGGGAAAACTAGCCGAAGGTTCTCAGGACTAACATGTATCCCCCCAAACTGAAAGTGGGGAGAACTACTTGCCCTCATGGGAGTTTTCACCACTAAAGCAGAAGACCCTGGGTTGACCATCAGCATTTGAATGGTCTGAACCCAGGGCGGCATTCAGCCATAATGTCCATTAACTGTAGGGAGATTCAACATGACAGCAGTTTGGGATTCTCGTCATAATTTGCATGAGTCATCTGAGGGGCCTGTAATCTGTTTAAACCTCAAAGTGAATGCCAAACTGGTATGGTCTCAGATTCTTCAGTACCCAGACCACAGCAAAAGCTTCTCTTTCAATTGCACTCCACCTCTGTTTCCTGGGGAGTAACCCCCTACATATGAAGGCAACAGGTTGATATAGGCCCTCCTCACTTAACTGTGATAGTACAACCGCTACACCATGCTCTGAAGCATCTGTCTGGACTATGCATTCCTGAGAGAAGTCTCTGGCCTTACGCGCTGGGTTTTCTTGAGGGTGTCAAAGGTTTTTCTGACATTTCTTTGTCCAGATCAACTTCTTGGGCTGCTTCTTCAAAGCCAGCTCAGTTATGGGGCAACAATGTTGCCATAACCCTTAACAAACCTCATTTAGTAACCACTGAGTCCAAAGAAGACCCTCACTTAATTGAGTGATAGGGGGTTCCCAGACAAAGATAGTTTCTATCTTAGCTTGGAGGGGCTGCACCTTGTCCTACCCACCTGGTGACATCTCTGGCAATTATTGACTTTGATAGTCATGACTGCCTGTTGCAGAGCCTAAAGCACCTCGTAGAGCTGTAGACAGTGATATCATCCAGGTATACAGCATAGAATGCCTCTATCCCAGCCAGGACCCTGTTAACCATTTTCTGAAATGTCGCGGGGGCATTCTTTAATGCAAAGGGCATCGCACAAAATTGAAAGTGGCCCTCGGAGGTAGAGAATGCAGTCCTTTTTTAGCCCCCCTAGGGCATTTTGCCAGTATCCTGATGTGAGATTGAAGGTCCTCCGAAATGTGGCACCTCAGAACCTGTCAATGAGCTCATCAGAGGATGGGGAGAGCATCAGTTTTGGTAACTGAGTTGAGCCCCCTGTAATATGCACAGAACCTGAGTTCTGCGGTAACACCCAGAAAGGAAGGTTTGGGAACCAGCATCAGTGGGCTGGACCAGCAACTACTGGAGAGCTCAATCACCCCTTATTCAATCATCTTAGCAGCCTCCTCCTTAATGCTAGCCCTCACCTTTTCAGACAGTGTTAGAAATGAGATTCCTGGTTGGCAAGATTTGTACCCAGGCCAGACAGGAGCCACCACTTTCATCAGGGTAAGCTAGATACACAATAAGATAACCTGTGCTCACCCTCCGGTAGCTATGCACAGAGCAGTCAGGCTTATCTACAAAGGCAATGTATAAAGTATTTGTGCAATACACACACACAGAGTAGCACAATGAATACACCACAAAAAGACCCCGCACAGGCTTAGAAAAATAGAGAATGTTTACCTGAGCAAAATAAGGTCAAAATAACAAATAATCAATCAGTAGAAGTTGCAATATTAATTTTTAAAAATTAAACCAGAAATAGTGCTCAGAAGTCACTAGCAATCAAAAGGTTACTCGAGATTGCAAGAGACCGGCACAAATTTCAGGCTGACCATGATCGACAGCATGCTGGCTACAGGAGTCAGACAGGTCTCGCTGAAAAAATACCTTGTATAGAGCTTTTGTTGACATTGAGAGTGTACTGCGTAGTCGTCCAGCTGCACCAAGCGGGTCCTGCTCATTCTCAAGCTCAATTGAAGTTAATGAAATGCGTCATATTCGAATCGAGCATAGTGGCGGCGGCGAGCCACACATGCTGTGGAACCGCTATCTTTGGGCAGCCTTTGCGTCGAAGGGCGATGCAGTGGAATTTATTGCCCAGGCAATGCAATGCGGCAGTTTTCTATGAAAATAGCTGCAGAACCCTCTTCTGAGTCTTTTGTGTCCCTGAGACTTCAGAAAAAATGAGACAAGCCAGCAAACCCTTGGAGATCACTTGGAGGGAAGGCAGAGTTCAACTCTCCTTCCAGCAGAGTCAGTGAGCAGCAGCAAGCAGAATAGCAGTCCTTTTAGAAAAGCTGTACAAAGGAGTCCTTTAAGCAGCACAGCAGTCCTACTGACAGAGGTTCACTTCAAGATCCAGAAGAGTCTGATTTTAGGGGTCAGCGGGGCCGGACTGGCCGTAGCGGGCACTGGGTGTTTTCCCGGTGGGCCGCCAGGGTGGGTGCTGATTTTGACCCCCTGGGGGCTGTTTTTGCTACCAGGACCCAGCAATATCGCCCCCTGTAACAGTCGGACAAAATCGGCCATAGCAAACATCTCAGCCACTCCCCCCCACTCCCCCGGGGAAGCAGCCGAGCAGTTTGCCAGGGCCGGTTTCGGTTTCCAGTCCAGCCCTGGGGGTCAGAGAGCCAGCACTTATTCTCAAAAGTGCCTGTGATGTAGGGGGTGACTTCAAAAGATCTTCTTGAAGTGCACAAGGATCCCATTCAACTGATTCCTGTCTGCCAGGCAAACCCTGGGGGTAAATCAGTGCATTGTGGGTGAATCTGACACTACCTATCAAAGTCTAAGTGCCAGCCTCTCCCATTCATCCCTGCCCAGGAAAACCCATCAGAATGCAGATATAGATGAGTGCGTAAATATAGATGAGTGCTGAGAATGCAGATGAGCCCCACCTTGCTATGTTTGTGGCTGTCTAAAGGGAATCCACAGAGTGTAGCTGTCACACCAACCCACACGTGTACTGGAGATAAGGATCAGGCACAAAAAGCAGTAAGGTCAGAGAAATGTCCACTTTCTAAAAAAAGCATTTGTAAAACAGTAATGTTAATTCCAACTTCACCACTAAGGAGGATTTATCATTACCATACCAAAGATATGAACATGAAAAAGCTACTCCTCTCTGGTCAGGAATTATAGCCTAAAAGCGTATTGAAGAATTCCCAATGCTGGCCTATGAGAGAGGTAGGCCTCACAGTAGTGAAAAACAAAATAGGCTTTTTGTCACTACTAGGATATGCGTTACTTACATAGCACCCTGCCCTTAGGGTTACTTAGGGCTTACCTTAGGGGGTGACTTATATGTAATAAAAGAAAGTTCAAGGCTTAGCAAGTAGTTTTAAATGCCAAGTCGAAGTGACATTAAACCGCACACAAAGGCACTGTAGCGGCAGGCCTGAGACAGGTTTAAAAGGCTAATTCTATGTGTGGTAAAATCGGTGCTGCAGCCAACTAGTAGCATTTGAAGTACAAGCCCTGGGTGTATAGTATAACACTTTACAAGGGACTTACCTGTACAACAAATATGCCAATCAGGTATACACCAATGTCATCATGTTTCAGGGAGAATCACATACACATTAGCACTGGTTAGCAGTGGAAAAGTTCTCTGAGTCCTAAGGCCAACAAAAAGAATCAACAAAAATAAGAGGCAAAATTTGGGGGAAAGGCCACCATATGGATGACAGGTCTAACAGTCTGTAAATGTTGTTCTTTACAGGCATGCTGTCTCAAGTATCACTATGATGGGTACACACGTGTAAGTCCAGGGTTTGGGCAGAACAGGGGGCCAAACTGTCCCAGTAACTGTTGACAGTCCCTCTGTTGTTCTGGGGTCAGGATAGGGGAGTGGTTGACACCTTTCACTGAGCCATCTTGCTCCTTAGAAGACAGAAGGTCTGGGGATCGGGGAGAGGTTCACTCTTTTCATTCATTCCATTATCTGCTACTAGGAGCAAGGTGACTTTAGACCATAATGGGGTCTGCTGTGACTGACATAAAATACCCATAAGAAGTTCCAGGGGGCCTTGAGGTCCACCAAGTAAGGGACTTGTCCCTTTCTCTCTTTTGCCTGATAAGACCCTGACCAATGGTCTTGGAGAGCCATGGGCTCTACTGGCTCCATCACACACACTTTCTGTCCGGATTGAAATTCAACCAGAGTGGCCTTATGGTCTTATCAGAGATTCATGAACTCCAGGCTTTGTCATGCCTTAGATATCCTACAAGGGGTATATCATGAACCAGACAAGTAGAAAGGCTCTATAGTACTGGGGGACTACTAACAAATGATTGCCCCAGGCTCAGGAAACTTAGACTTGCTATACAGGGGGTCATTCTCCCAATAGTTCAGGTGATCACCAGAGGTGTCAGCAGCTGCCTGAGCCTCAGCTTTCCACCTCTAGAGTTGGGCAATCCTTTTGTGCAATACAGATGTTGTCCCTGGTGGGACCACCCTTAACTTGCCATCCAGCAAGCTCAGACAGTTTTCCCCGGGCTGCAATATCCTCCCCAGTACTTTCCAGGGTGGCATCCTCAGGTGCCCCTTGAACCTGGAGGGTAGGAGTTTCAAGGGCTGGTTTCCAATGCCTCTTGCCCTTCCTCTTTTTGGCAGCAGCCTGGGGCCATTTTAGCAGGTGCCAGGCCCGCCTCCTTGACTCCCGCGTAGTCATATTAGAAAACAATGGTTCGCTAGGATTTTAATCACCGTAATAAACAAAGAGGAACTTGCTTCTCGTAGTAGAAGACCGAGAGTACATCTACGTCATACAATACCAAGGCATACACTTTAGACAGGTTTTTTTGCAATTAATTTATTCACTGCACATTGCAGTATCAAATTACATTTATTCTTGTGAAAGATCCAGTGCTCATGCTTGCGGTGAAGAAAAGTGCAGAGAAGATATAAAAACAAAGTGCATCACAATTAAAAATACATATGACTCCATTGTTTGGTTGTTTTACCAGCATGCTGGGACTCGACATAGGTCTATTGTTGATGGCCTTTCAACCTTGTTTAATTAAAGGACATCATCAGGACAAGAGGAAGAGTGCCCAGTATTTAAAAATTAAAGAGAAGGAAGAGTGAGAATAATGTAAAAAGCAGCTTGCTAAAGGCAATGATTATGATTTGGTATGATTGCCACATTTGCCTGGTATTGGTTAAGGTGATCCTCTTGGGGTAATTAGGAGCGTGCAAAAGCGGAGCACAAAGGTGCCCTAGAAATAATGAAAATTAAGGTAAATACGAGTAAATGAATATCCGCTTGAATATGGGTAATCACCTTATGGGCAAGAAGAATTTTATACTACTTCACAAAGTGGCAGCAAGACTTTAGGTGGTTTAATGGTATGAAGCTTTAGGGGAGGACCTTAGCAGCAGCTATCAGGTCCTAGATAACCTGGTTCCAGAGTTGGAATCCTAGGGGGCAAATGTAGTGTTATTATAAAAGATGAATCAGGGTAGGAAACGTTGTGATTATTTTTATACATATATACTGACCCGAGAGATGGGACAGTTATTGGGCAAGAAATGCTGCCATATACAGAAATAATCAGAGGGTGTGAAGTTGTCTTACTATTGTATTTCAAGACTACCCTAGTGGAGAAAAAAAGGATATAAATATAGGCCGTAATTAGTGGCTTATTAACAATAGAAATGTACGCTTACCCGGAACGATGTGGAAGTGTGGGCTACAATACTATCTAACAGGTTACGGTTGCTATCTTTATCAAAGACCTGAAATTCAAACACAACTTCAGTCATATAGCTACTACCTGTTGCAGACACTTAATGGTGCTCGGAAGAAATACTGCATTAGAGCACAGAAAGAAAGAATTTGAGGAAATCCATCAGTTAGAAAATCCATTCTAGAGTCGACCAAACTGAATGATACTAAACAAGCACTAGAGAAACTGGAGAAAAAAAATATTAGATTTTCAAAAACTTGAACACCAGAAAAAACCCAATGAAGTTTCCAAAGACATAAAAAACTACACCAAGGAAAGAACATATCCCTATCTCTTTGATAAATATTTCACCTCCCATCTCCAAGGCCCACAGAGAATTTACACAGGCACATGGGGCAGATTCAAGAATCAGCAAATGATTACCTTCTCAGATTCCTCAGTCGAGTCAACTGCCCCGTTGCATATCCGGAATGTCCAGGTATGTTCCACAGTTTTCGTTCTGAAACATAAGGAGTAAAGTATAGGTTTCCATACAATTAGGAGTTGCCCCATTGCTTGTAACCACCTCGGTATCTCAGATTTTCTGACATGTGGTGTCTATGCTTTTGTTCAGCCCTCCCGTATGAGACTCAATTCCCTTTGTATCACCAAGCTGGACGACCCTACACAGGAACTCAATGTTTGTGGTCCACTTGTTGAAGAAGCCTGACCCAGATACCCTAAGGGCCACCCTAGGACCACAAACAAATGCTTGTAGTGCATTGAGTTGGGGGTATTGCTGCCTCCAAGGAGCTCTTCTCTGGGAAGTCTCAGGCCAAATAGTATCCTCCCCTATGGTGCCCTTCCAGCGCATCCTGTCTAGCTCAGTTTGAATATGTTAGGCTCGGTGAAAAAGGTATAGAGTCTTTGGGTTGGTCTTGTAACGGGTCAGCTTCACTACTAATCATTGGGGTTCTACCTTGTTCGGTTGGATTTTTGGACTTAATTCTGCGAAGATATAAGTGGAGAAGGCATTTTGCTATTTCAGAGGCTACCTCTTGGGACAAGTATCGTCTGTCTGTGCCTACTGCATGTGGTATCAGTGAAGAGATGTAACACGACCTGACTGATATACTAGAGCCCACAGCGGTCATGTGCTAATACCACATGTTGTGTAAAAGGGCGCTGTGTAATGCAAGCGGAATCCTAGTGATTGGGTTGTTGTAATAAGCACTGTGAAAGTTTTTGAATAGACTCCATTTGACCAGACAGTTCTTTAGCAGTGAATAGGTGCAGTAGCACCCACAACAGGCAGAGAGTGAAACTTGTTCTTGAACACTGCAGATCTTGGATATGGATCCAGTGGAGGTGTCTGCGGTCATCTGGTGATTGGGGTTTTGCATTCAATAGTTCAATCAAAAAATTCACGATGCAGTTCGTAATCTTGAGTCGCACTTTTTAAATCTGTGTTGGGGTGTTGATATGGCAGCTGAAAAGGCGATGTACTTGGAGGTTTGATTGCAAGCTTGTTGTATAATAGCTTGGTTCATTGTTAATTAAGAAAACATTGCATGTGCCATGATTAGTAATTTTTCATTGGGGTTCCTGCACTTCCCTTTGGGGTGTTTTCTCCACACTCCACTTACGCAATTTTTAGTGAGGCACCGTAAGGTGGTCCCAATCATGGTATCTTTTTGATAATTAAAACTTAAAGGTGGCTATGGGGTAATCAGGCAAATGAATCTATTTTATGAGCCTTCGTACCTAACTGAGCGCTTTGATTAGTGTGAAATGTTTATGGAGTGGTCTTAGGGGTGGATTGTATCAGTTTTCATCTAGGGTTTTATGGGCACCACCAGTTTTCTGAGACCCTATTTCTCCTGTTGTCAATCAATTGTCGTGTCTGGTCACCTTCATTGCACAAATGTGAATCCGCTGGCCGGGGTCTCCTTCATTTGGCTGTAGTCGGGTTTGAGGTACCAATCAGCTCTGATGGTGGCTTGCCAAAATGTTACTTGAACATGAAATACCTTGAAAAAAACAAGAGGCATTTGGCAAAACAGGAACAGTTTGTTTAATTAAACAGTGTGGCCGGGAAAACAGTTACAGGCATAGGATCTGAGGACTGTCTCAATTTACAATTGTTCTAACTTGGGCTTTTTGTACAGTTCATTAAATGCAATAAAATAGTTCCAAATATCCTTTTTTAGTAAGGAATGTGGATCTGGAGCCATAAATTAATTTATTGGATGAGGGATCCAGGTGGGCCTCGACCCTGCATGGACACAATGCACCCAGTGAGTAACGTGTCCAGATGTCCGGCATGGGTGGCATGTGATCACTGCATATACTATGTGTTGTGTTTTGATTGGCTAAGTGTTCCTAACTTCATGTGGCATCTGACTTTATAGTGTTTTGGGAACGCACACATCCCTCCGGCCATGTGTGGTTTATTGGGGCCAGTCTCCTTGGACCATTGTTGTGTGACTGTGCCTATATGTGGGATTGATCTGGGTTTTCCTGTAAGCACGTTTGTCTGCCAGTTATGCTCCACCCCACCTGTGATCTGTCAATCAGTGACCTCAGGCCAGGGCCTCAGAGACTCCCTAACTACGTATTTCTGAGTCGGGTTGACGTGGAGTTCACAATGGACAAATTAGTCAATAAAGATGCGATTTCGTTTTTATACATGAATGTATCGTTATTCATATTGACATCGACTTTTTTAATATAAAATATTGCACAAAATCATTGAGTGGTACTGCTTAAATACATGTATTGAATCTCACCACTGAACACCAATGCAGAAAACTGGGTTTTTAATAGAGGGAGTGAAGATCATTCTCAAGCAACATCCACAATCCCATTCAGGGAGAACTGCAAAAGTTACTAAATTAACCTGTGCTTAACCCTCCAGTAGCTTGGCACAAAAGCTGTCAGGCATAATTTAGGGGGAATGTGTAAATTATTTATGCAGCACACAAACAGTAAGAAAATGAAAACACAACACAAGAAAGAACCCACACCAATTTAGGGAAATAGAGCTAAAATTATTAAATAAAATGAGACCAAAACAACAAAAATCCAATCAGTAGCACCAGAACTACGCAATTTTAAGTATGTGTAGCACCCAAAAGCACCAAGCGCCACTTTCGATTATCTGGTTGTGGTAGACCAAGGGGATAGTCATAAATGTAGGAGCCCAGGCTGGATACAGGGACTATGTTAGCTCCACTGAAAAAAGGTAGCTTCTGAAAGTCTGGCACGAAGAGTACAGTTGGCTGTACAAGAGACCACGAGGAGCAGGAAGAGTGTTTCTGACGGTCATCGCTGTAATGCGAAGACCAGGCTGGTCATCCCTGTAGAGTGAAGATCCTGTTGGGTGTCACGGACGGTCGTTGCTGGAGATTTGCACTGGCAGTCACTACGGGCTGTAGATGCAGTAACAAGAAGCTAAGATCTCGCATTGTCAATCGTAGCTGTGGGACCCTGTAGCACGAAGAGTCGCATCCACCAGAACTTCCTGTTGGTGGTCATCATGGGTGGTGAGTTCTCAGCTAGGGGTGGGCGACAATTTCCGTTCCGCTCGCGAAAATTGCGACAATTTGTCATTTTCGCGTTCCGTGTGGAACGCGAAAATGTCGAAATTTCCGCGATCCGCGAGGGAACGGAAATTGTCGCCTTGACTAGTCCTTTCCTGTCACAAAAATTAAACCTCAACAGGAAGCACTTACAGATATAAATAAAGCAGGGGCCCGAGTTGAAGCTCAAATTCAGTAACGCATTAATCAGCACAAAACATTCGGGAGCTAGGTCGAGGCTGGGCAGGTGTGCTTTTCTCCCCATATCTACCGTCAAAAATTAGCTGTGATCCTGGATAGAGCTCTGTGCATCCATGACTTTCTCGAGCGCAATCCCCGTGTAGTTCCTGACACCAGGAGGTTCTGCCTCCTCATCTGCTACTCTGATCGGTCTCTGGCCCTTTATAAACAAGAGGCATGTGAACTGCATGGAAGCCCCGCCCGTTTGGCCCCGCCCCACACACCAGCGGTGGGCATCGTCTTCCCGCCCTTTCCCCCACTATGATGGACAGCTGACTCGAGGAACCCCGGGGCCCGTCGGCGCCGTGGCAACGTTACAGACACACATGGTCACTGTAGACAACTCTTCTGGCCCTTTACGCAGTTGTAGTGTAGGAAAAGCACTATACATTTACCCAACGAGGTAGCACTTACTGATTAGCCAGTAGAAAGTACTCCAGTTGAGTAGAGGTATTGCACAAAACGGTGGTGGCATCTTCCTGGGTAAATATGCAGGGCAGGATTCATTCTGGCACGATGCTCCTGTCACAAAAATTAATCCTCAACAGGAAGCACTTACAGATATAAATTAAGCAGGTGCCCGAGTTGAAGCTCAAATTCAGTAACGCATTAATCAGCACAATACATTCGGGAGCTAGGTCGAGGCTGGGAAGGTGTGCTGTTCTCCCTATATCTACCGTCAAAAATTAGCTGTGATCCTGGATAGAGCTCTGTGCATCCATGACTTTCTCGAGCGCAATCCCCGTGTAGTTCCTGACACCAGGAGGTTCTGTCTCCTCGCCTGCTGCTCTGATCGGTCTCTGGCCCTTTAAACAAGCGGCATGTGAACTGCATGGAAGCCCCGCCACACACACCAGCGGTGGGCAACGTCTTCCCGCCCTTTACCCCACTATGATGGACAGCTGACTCGAGGGACCCCAGGGCCGACGGCGCCGTGGCAACGTTACAGACACACATTGCCACTGTGACAGGAGACAACTCTTCTGGCCCTTTACCTTTACACAGCTGTAGTGTAGGAAAAGCACTATACATTTACCCAACGAGGTATCACTTACTGATTAGCCAGTAGAATGTACTCGAGTTGAGTAGAGGTATTGCACAAAACGGTGGAATCTTCTTGGGTAAATATGCAGGGCAGGATTCTTTCTGGCACGATGCTCCTGTCACAAAAATAATTAAACCCCAACCGGAAGCACTAATCTCTGCGATCACGCTAAATATCGCGAGATCGCAGAGATTTTGTGCCGTTTCGCGATATTTTGTGAAAGGCACTTTCGCTAATTCCGCCCACCCCTAATCTCAGCCCAAATGGGCCTCTTCATGGTTGTGAAGAACACAACCTTTCACCATTTCTACCTTTCTTCACAGGAGGAGCTTGACTGATGCCAGCCAAGGGTCCAGGACCTGGCATGGCACCTCTTTGGGGATCAGGTACTCACTCCAACAAGGGCCAGCAGGGTTCAGGAAGGTCCAGTTGCTGGTCCAGGCAGGTCTGGTGCAACAAGTCAGCTGGGCAGTTACAGTGAGGCCTCTGAAGCTTGCTGTGTCACTGTAGCAGACAACAGTGGTCAGCCACCTGGCCCTTGGAGTCACTCTGCATGGGATGAATGGAGCAGGTCCAATATTCCTTGAGGAAGGCCTCAAGTAGCAGGGCAGTCCAATGGCAGCAGGGCAGTCTTTCTTCTTTAATATCCACAAGTCCAGGAGTACATTTAAGATTAGGTCTAAGGGTCCTATTTTCTTTACCTGGTGCCAGCTTTGATGTGGAAGAAACTTCTGGAGTTTCTCCTCCACAAATGGCTCTGGACTTTCCTGTCAGGTCCTAGGATGTCTGGGGTGACAAAAGGCCAATGTGAAGTCTTGAATTAGTGTGTTGAGGTAGCTCCTTTGAAATGTAAGTGGTACTGTTCACAGCTTTGCCCCTCATATCCTGGCAGGATGGCACATCCTATCAACAGCTTGTCCCCCTTTGTGTCACTGACTGTGAGAAATACATAGAGACCTACTGAGAGCTGTTTAGCTATAAACTCTTTCAGAGACCTCATCAAAACAGTTCTGATTCTTTCCAATTCTTCTGTGAACTGTACAGTGGTTCCTTGCCAACTGTTCTGTGACCAACCAGCAGAGTTCTTCAATAATCACGTGAAGGAGATCCATTTAAGGTTATATACTATGAGCAGCTTATCAGCCTCAGCTTTGGGTTCTACCATTACAGCCCTCATGAACAACACCCTTTTCCTCTTACTGAGGAAAGAGTATCCGAATTCAAACGACAAATTAAATCTGGTGCTCCTTCTGATCCTTCCCCTCCAAGAATTTTTCATGAGGTTGTAGGGGTGGTTACTCCTCCCCTTGCTCAACTATTTAACACCATTATTGACTCAGGAGTTTTTCCTTTGGAATTGAAGAAAGCGTCCATTCTTCTGCTGTTGAAGAAACCTGCATTAGATCGAAGAGAGTTAAAAAATCAACAGTCAATATGTTGATTACCTTTTCAGCCTAAATACTGGAAATGCACCTGAATCTTATACTCTCCAAATGTCTTGAGGAGAATGATATTCTTGATACAGCACAATTCAGACTCAAGTCAAATCACAGCATCAAATCTTCTCTGGTTGTAGCTAAGGAGGAGCTGAGGAGCATTTTAGATAACAGTGGGAAGGCAGCGATGATCCGGTTGGATCTATTGGTTGACTTTGATACCATAAATCATGATGTTATCCTGCAACGTCTGGCAGATATTCCTGTGGGTGACTCTGTTCTA
The DNA here is from genome assembly GCF_964204655.1 of Triturus cristatus. Lineage (NCBI taxonomy): Eukaryota > Metazoa > Chordata > Amphibia > Caudata > Salamandridae > Triturus > Triturus cristatus. The sequence goes on along the minus strand of NC_140582.1, from coordinate 565,909,486 downwards.
GAGCTGATTCACTCCTTCCTCTTGGGTAGAGAACAGGTTATTGCCCTGGGAGATTTGGAATTAAAATCTTTCACATTGCCATGTGGGGTCCTTCATGGCTCTTCATTAAGCCATACACTCTTTAATATTTGTGTGGTGCCCCTAACAATATTGATTCGCACCTTTGGTTTCAGTTCAGTTGCATATGCAGATGACACACAAATTGCAGTATCCATCACAAATGATGTGCAAGAGTATGCACGCTGTTTCAATGGCTATATGCGAGCCATTGAAGACTGAATGAGTAGCAATAGTCTAAAGATGATTCAGACAAAACTGAAATCCTCTTTTTGACAAAGCATATGTGTTTTAGGACCATTCCTGGTGGCCCCAGAAACTCGGCCCTCCTCCCTCCCCAGTGCCATCTGTTAGGAACCTGGGAATCATTTTTGATTCCAGTTTTTCATTCAAGGTACAGATCAATTAATTGACTTCCTCTTGCTTTTTCTTGCTGCGGATACTAAGGAAGGTGCTTCCATTTGAATTAAAAAAATCAGTGGTCAGTGCCTTACTTTTGTCAAATTTGGACTACCGCAATTCTCTATATTTGGGCATCCACCAGTGCCCTCTGAAAAAACTTTAAAGTTTACAGAAAGCAAGCAGCAGCCTACATGCTAATGAAATTTCCTAATTTTAAGTCAGTGACAAAGGCTTTGCGTGAAGTTCACTGTCTGCATGTAATCAAAATAATCAGGTTTAAGGCCTTATGCCTAGCACGGAAAACTTTGTATGGAGATGGCCCAGCCTAACTGAAAAAAAGCCTTTCCTGGTATTGCCCCAGAAAAACACTGCGTTCAACCAACTATAGAACAGTGATTGTTGGTAAAATTAAGGGGCCGATTCCGATTCCGGACGCAAAACGTACTGACCGACACGGACTCGGACCGGAGACCGAACGACACGGACCGGCGCCGTACGACCCGTGCAGTATGATGCAACGCATGTGAATTACAACCAACACGTACGGAATACAAGCCGTATGACCGAGCCGTAGGGGAAATAGTGCTCCGGCCGGAAAACCGACGTGATTTTCACCGACCGACACGAACCCGGAATGAACCCGACCGACCCGTACCCACAATGTCCGACCTGCGCAGTATGATGCAATGCGTGTAAAACCAGACTGACTCGCACGGAGAACAAGCCGCACGACCGACTCGCACAAAAAACCGGGCCCATAAGTAATGGAGATCTCCGCGACCGATGCGTATGAAACACAGAAGATAGGCAGCGTGAACAAGGCGGAGAAGCCCGCACGAGACAACAGCAGCATCCATTTCCGTCAGATGAACTTCTCCTTCATGCCTACAAAACCCAAAGGAAAAAAGACAAAAAAAGGACCAAACAAGCAATGACAAAGCCAATAAATATAAAAAAAAAAAAAAATTGGGACAAAGACACACCCACAACTCCAACTATATAAAGGACTACAATCACTACCATGATACCTTGCAAACAGGAGACACAGCCAGCAGTAAACACCATTACACAGCAAACAAAGACACATTCACAACTCACACACCATCAGCACCTCATCCAAAAGCACACACACATACAGCCAGCAGAACCAACACCAACCCACCCTCACTTGCACCCTCACGCACACATCCCTCACCACCACCACTCATCACCATGCCCCCAAAGAAGAATCCAATGTTCACAGATAGTGAGTTAGAAGTGCTGGTAGACGAGATCATCAGAGTAGAGTCACATTTGTTTGGTACATTGGTCCAAAGGACCCCCATGCCACAGAAAACCAAGATGTGGGCGAGTATTGTGGACAAGGTGAACGCTCAAGCACCAGCAAGGCGCACAAAGGACGATATCCGGAACAGGTGGTATGACATGCACAGGAGGGTCAAGAAACTCATCGAAAAAGATCACTCCCTGAGTCTGTGCACCGGAGGTGGCCCTCCTGCCAAACCAGTCTACTTCCGGACCTGGGAGGAGAAGGTGCGGGACATCCTACCAACAGAGAGCGTCCATGGCCTAACAGACATCCCAGAGACTGGTGAGTACACAAACAACAAACCCAAGATTGTTTGGCAAGTGGACAGTGAAACCATGCACCGCAAGCAAAGCCACAGTAACCAATAGATAATCATCTCAAGATGTGTATGCCAGTCAGACAAACACAATACCTGCCATCTCATAGTGACTTGGAACTGTGTCATGACATGCACCAACCTACAAACAAATAGAGCAAGGCAGTGGCACAAAGCTAAATCAACACTGCCAGACAGTTTGCTACCACAAACACACACAGTGCAGCTGACTGACAGGAAGGAATAGTGGGGATGCAGGTGAAGTGAGGGTATCCAAAAACATGATGGGGTCTATAGTCACAGATAATGTTACCCCTCCTGATTTTCCCATCAAGACCTCTCTGAACCATGCCCACATCACAGGGAGTGGAAAATGACTGACAAGATGGCTGACACTGGGTTCTGCTGTGGGGAGCACAAGGCCCTGGTAGGGCATGTGCGCAAATCAGAAGCAGGACACCACTGACTGACATCCTGAAAGACAAATTGCATGCCCTCCAATGCAAGCACGTTTCATGATGGGAAGTCTGGACGGGTGGGAAGGAGGACTGACAGCTCTGACCATACTTACCAGCATGTGGAGACACACCCCCCTCAACACAAACTCCACACAACTCACCGGGTAGAATGCATTGACCCACACCTCAGTGAAATATCAGCAAAAGATACCCCATACTGGGTGCTGCTGTGTGAAGCACAGGGGCTCTCTTTGGACTTGTAGCCAAACAAACACCAGGATTTCACAGTCAGTCATCTTGCCATTGCTGTCACATCCCCTCACAGGAAAGCAGGGTCAAGATGGAGGAAGTATGGGCATGCTGGGAATGGGGGTATAGCCAAGAGCATGATGGGAGTCGCAGTCACAGACAATCTACACCCACCCACATAGCCCATCAAGCATACACTGAACCATGCTCACCTCACAATGAGTGGGAAGGGACTGCCAAGATGTCTGACACTGGGCTCTGTTGTGGGGAGCACAAGGCCCTGCTGGGAAATGGGCAACAACAAACACCAGGACTTCACAGTCAGCCATCTTGCCATTGCTGTCACACCCCATCACAGGAAAGCAGAGTCAACAGGGAGGAAGTATGGGCATGCTGGGATGGGGGGTGTAGCCAAGAGCATGATGGGAGTCGCAGTCACAGACAATCTACACCCACCCACATGGCTCAGCAAGCATACACGGAACCATGCTCGCCTCACAGGGAGTGGGAAGGGACTGACAAGATGTCTGACACTGGGCTCTGTTGTGGGGAGCACAAGGCCTTGCTGGGAAACGGGCAACAACAATCTCAAACTCTGTCCGTGACAAGCTGGAAAAAAGCAGTGTACAGGCAGGCATCTGTTAGTACAGTAGAAAATGTCATGTTTGTGAACCATTGATGCCTGTAGTAACATAACTCACATTGTGTGTCTCTTCCAAACACAGGTGGTGCTAGGGCACCAGCACCAAATGAAGAGGATTCCCAGGCCCAGACTCTGGTGGACACTGAGCTCTCTGGTTTGACTCTGTCTCTGTCCTCTTCGGATGATGACGACCAACCTGGCCCCTCCGGTGTGAATCATCATGCAGCACCAGCAGCATCAACATCTGCACCCCCTGTACCCATGCCTCCAGCATCTGGACACCGACAGGGCACCCCCGCCAACACGGACAGACCAAGGCCACTGAACACCCACAGCACAGGGACACAGGACCCCCTGGAAGCTACAGCAAATACCACCAGCAACACCACCCAAGGGGTCCCAGTGTCACCTGTGCGTCCCGCCGCTGGTCCTGCCCATGTGGATAGGGGTGCTAGGAGGGGTGGGAGGCAGAGGGCACGCCTTGCAGAGGGTTCTGGACTGCATGATAACCCCAACTGGCACGCATCATAGATGCATACCAGAATAGCACCGGAGGATTTGGCAGGGTAGTGGGGATCCTCAAGGACATGCAACAGGAGCAGGCTGCCCATCATGCCCACATGGAGGCAAAGTGGGATGCCCTTACTGCGGTGCATCGGGACATACTCCAATGCCACCGCCAGATCACCACAAACATGTCCACACCTCCCTGTGTGGCCACAACATCTGTTGCAACACCATCTGCCAGCGCCACAGGGAGGAAGAAGGACTCTGGCGGAGAGTCCCCTGCACCGCAGAGGCCTGCACCTGAGGATCCCCCCCCAGGAAGAAGAGGGGTCATCCGAAGAAGGACATGTGAGAGGCAGATGTCCCAGCACATCCCCAGGGCCTCTAACCCTGTTCTGGACAATGTTCTTTGTGGTCAACCCGTTCACCTTGTCCAATCGCACACAACTGGCCCACATGACATGAAGGGTTCATGTTGGGGCAATGTAACAGATGACTGTAGACTTCACTCTGGACATTTAATCTACCAGCACTTCCAACTCTAATGTGAACTTTGGATTATAAAACCAATGTACAGCACCCACCATCCTGTGCACTTTCCTCACACATGTTCGAAAATAAAGTCACCAGTACACCATACTTGCCTCTGTTGTGATTCCAAATTGTCATGTGTCATGGAGATGTCGATCTGCTACACAACAGAGTGCATGGCAAATACTGCAACAATGTGACCAATGTCAGGTGAGTCATGGTGACGTGACACATGTGAGGGAGACACACCACTATGGCAACACAACACATACTCACCATGGACATGTTACTCATCACACACAATGATGTTGACCTAAAACACATAGGTATGCACAACCAGAACACCTATCCACAGTCAGTGGTAACAAGTCCACAGGTGAGGTAAGCAAATGTTACTCAGATGTGGGAAGACAGACAATGCACCTAATAAAGCATAGCACAGGTTCATTACACATCAGCAACATGTTTATTCAAAAATAGTTGCAAGGCAATTGTAAGTTACGGTGGACACACGGTCACAGAGTGTCTGAGAATTGTAGTCCAGGAGTGTGTGGCACATCACTTGATGTCAATTGACTACTCCCACACTGGTGTCGGATTCTGGGTGTTGGGGATCAGTGTTGAACAAACAACAGGCAAATTACCCTGGGAAGGACAGACACAAGACACAGTCAAAAGCACAGCAAAACAGGAGAGAAATGCAATACACATGCACCAAACATGTCACAATAAACCTACACAAAAACAAGTTAGCAGTACTACCCTATTGTGGAGTACACACCACCTGAATGGACACATCACTGCACGCATCCAGTCAAGTGGCACACAGACACACTCAGACAGCAACAGAGCAGTCACAACACATTCCAGGCTAACTCCATACATTGACATAGCAACCCTGGAAACTTACATTCAGGTGAAGAAGTTGTTAATGAGCTGTGAGCGGACATCACCCTCATCCTCATCATCACTGGCATCGTGACCCAGGCCGGGATCCTTCACAGGTGCCGGAGGTTGGTCATCGTCATTGTCATCCTGGGTGAGAGGCACCTTCTTCTGCACTGCCATGTTGTGTAGCATGCAGCATACAAGGATTATTTTGCAAACCTTTGCAGGTTCATATGGGAGGGCCCCTCCGGTCTTGTCCAGGCAGCGAAAGCGGCTTTTCAGGAGGCCGAATGTCCGCTCAATCACCCTCCTGCTCCGACCATGTGCCTCATTGTAGCGCATCTCGGCCGGTGTCACAGGGTTCCTGAGGGGTGTCAGCAACCACGGCATGTTGGGGTATCCGGAGTCACCTACACACACAAAAATGAACAAGTAGCTGAGTTTTGTAGGAGTGCAGAATACAACATTGACAGACACACACAATGATAAACAGTCAGTACTCACCGACAAGCCAGGCATGCTGAGCTGGCATCTGTGACATCAGCGTTGCAATGCGACTACTCCTCATTATGTAGGCATCGTGCGCAGAACCAGGGAACTGTGCACACACGTGTGATAGACATTTCTGCAAGACATACCACCAGAGCATTGATCAAGTGGAAATGTTTCCTGTTACGGTATGCCTGCTCATGTGCCTGTGGTGGTATCAGGGCCACATGTGTCCCATCAATAGATCCAATGACATTCGGCATCCTCCCCAGTGTATAAAAGGCATCCTTTATTTCAGGGAGTTCAGTTGGGCTATGGAACTTCATGTACAGGTCAAGGAAAAGCAACATCCCCTCCAAGATATCGCGTAGCACCCGACTAAACATAGTTTGCGACATATCACCAGCTGTAGCCACAGTGTACTGGAAGGTACCAGTAGCAAAGAAGTGCAGGGCTGCCATCACCTTCACCTCTGGGGTCAGTGCTGTAGGGTATGTCCGGCCAGGTAGTAGATGTGGCGCCAACTGCCCCGCCAACTCCTCAATCAGTGACCTGGTGAAGCGGTACCGCCAGATGAAGTTGCGTTCCTGCATGGTTGCAAGGTATGGGAACGGTCGATGGACAGCTGGTGCCCTGCAGAACAGAGATGAACAAAGGAAGATTGTCGGTTCATCCACCCATGTGGCCATGACCAGGCTCAATATCACATGATAGATCATGACATTACACAATGTACTGAGGTGTGTGCTGTTGGGCATGGACACATAGGTCACCTACATGACCATCACCTCACATCTCAATTCCACATGTCCACATGAGTCCCATGTAGTGCAATGGCCAATCATCTGGCTGTGTCACCCGACCTATGTACTGCTGTGACGTTACAAACACACACCACAATGACAAGTGAGGCCTGATGTCTCCCAGGCATCACAGATCTTTGCCATGCAGATTCCCAGGGTCCATGTATTGCCACATCGACAATGCCATGGACATGGCGTATCATGTACACACCACAAGGCAAGCGTGAGTCCCACAGGTAGTGGCCACTGTTGTCCCTGCAGGCCTTACATGAACGTCTCTTAGACACACACACACACCATCAAGGTAGATGCATTTACCACATGGATGTGGAGACTGTCTCCCATTGGGCACATTTGATCAGCCACATCTGAGACACAACATGCACAAGGACTGTGGGTGCACATCAGAATTGTGGCTACAGGTCTCACTGTGACGTACATACCATCATCCCCAGGACTCAGGGTGTATGTGACATGTCCTAAACAGATCCAACCTGAAACTGTGTCCGTGGCTCATGCCCATTACTGTACATTTGCACATCACAGTGGTAATGTGCACGACACACAAAGGATTCTACCCCCATGTACACGTGCACAGCCTGGGAGTGGCTGAACAAAAGTGCCACCCAACGAACCAAATGTGCCCCCACTCCAACACACAGGGAATGCAGCCTTACATGCCATGGGACACTGTGTGGCCAATGCTGTAGTGTGGTAGGTGTGCACAGGTATCCCTGGCAAGTAATTGTGTGTTGAATCTGTCGAATAGTCACACCAATGAGGTCCGACGCGGGTAACAATGCGTACGCATTGCATGGTTCATGACCGAGCCGTGCGTATGCTTTGCCATTGACTGCAATGAAGTCCGACGCGGGTGACAATGCGTACGCATTGCACGGTTCATGACTGAGCCGTGCGTACGCTTTGCCATTGACTGCAATGAGGTACGATGCGGGTGACAATGCATACGCATTGCACGGTTCATGACCGAGCTGTGCGTATGCTTTGCCATTGACTGCAATGAGGCCCAACGCGGGTGACAATGCGTACGCATTGCACGGTTCATGACCGAGCCGTGCGTACGCTTTGCCATTGACTGCAATGAGGTCCGACGCGGGTGACAATGCGTACGCATTGCACGGTTCATGACCGAGCCGTGCGTATGCTTTGCCATTGACTGCAATGAGGCCCGACGCGGGTGACTATCATGCATGCACAGTGGGCCATTGCATCGTATGGAGACGGGTGCATGTGTATTTTCAAAAATATGCATTGTACAGTCAGTTGACCGAGCCGGGCGCACCCATTGGCTCTCATGGAGACGGATGCGGATTCAAAACTTGTACAAGTTGTGCGCTGGAAATTCAGTTGGATGCCTACAACAATGTTGCAATTCCTAGTGTTTCATGATGGTGAAGATTTGAACGATGCAGAAGGTCTGTACGAGTCGCACATTTCCATGGATTGGCCAGATTCATAGAATGCAACCGTGTTGGACCTATCACTTGGGACACATGGCACAGATTCTGCCTCTGCAGCACAGATATAAGTCTGGCTGGCCCCCAGGGAGCTCACTTACCTGCACTATACGCTCCTGGACCACATCCCTGCTACCACTGCTGCTGTCTCTGCATCCTCTGGCTCCTGCTATGGCACGTACTCTGGAGAGGGCCCCAGCCTTCACTGAGGAGGAGAACCAGGCCCTGCTGGACGGGCTCCTTCCACAGTACAGCAAGCTATATGGGAAACCAGGGGAGCAGGTGAGTGTGCAGTCCACTGCCTTCCTAATTGTGCATGTTGTCTGACTAGCAGTACTAGCAGTGTGTACACCAGTGGCAAGCATTCTCACTGAGTACTTTCATCCCCCAAAGTTTGTAGGTACATGTAATGAACAGGTGTTCTGCTGCTAAAGTGCATTAGTGCAAGCTTAAACTTCCCAGGCATTGTTAACATGTCAGACATGCAGGTGATGTGTCCTTCCCCATGGTTGCACTACCTGTGTAACTCATTTCCCTTTGTGATGATGACATTATATCCAAATGTGTGCAGCACAAATATGGGGCATGTGTGTTAATGGACTTTTAACTTTGTCATCATCACAGGCTGATGCCCACCAGAAGCAGGAGAGATGGCTGACCATCGCCCAGGCAGTTCGTTCGGTGGGGGTTTACAAGCGCCGGATCCGCAACTGCCAGAAGAGGTGGCAGGACCTTCGGGGCTGGACCCGCAGGATCGCTAGAGTCCTGCTGAAGCTGTCACCTCCACGCAGGAGGGGTGGACACCGGACCCTGACCCCCCACAAGCTCCGGATCCTGGCAGTGGTCTTCCCAGACTTGGATAGGCAGCTGAAGGCCAGACAGCAGCAAGAAGGGGGTAAGTCCATGCCTAATCTGTGTACTATGTCGGACATGATAATTGCAGTCTTTTGGCCTGGTCACACTTCCACATTACGTAGGTCTTGTAGTCCAATACTCAGGTCCCTCAATTGTGTGATGCACCCTCCTCAACTGTTTCACAGGTGTGGCCCCTACAGTCTGTTGCTTGTGTCACTAGGGCACTGTGTCCCTGCCGTCAGCTATGCTTCTGCTACCGGGCAGCATCTGTTCCCGTGACTCTGTTGTGTGTTTCATGGGTGGTTCAATTGTTTACCCAATGCCTGGGATCTGACATGTGATCAGTGTGTGCCCTTGATATGTGTTATAATTGCTGGTCTGACTCACCACATGTGGCTGGGGTATTTCAAACAGAACCATGCAGCAGGCCTCAGGAGTATATATATCAAGTGTGTCACACTTGCTTAGCCACCCGACTACTGTCCAGGGCCAAACACTGTTTCACATAGACCTGGGCAGTCATGCCTCCTCAAGGGCATTTAGAAACACTCTGTAATCCCACTCCTGTGTATCAACTTACAGGTTGTGCTTAGTGACATGTGCCTTCAGATGTCTGCCTCTGTGTCATTATGGTGTGGCTTCCTGTTATGTACTACTGGTGTGTCCATGATTTTGAGGGTCAACAGGACATCTGAGATGTGACTGTGTGAGACAAGACCTGTGTGACATATGGGTGTGTGATCATCTGACAGCGCACAATGGTGTATGCAACTGTGTACTTCAGGCAGCTGGGTTACATGCACAGCAGACTGCGATGTGCTAATGTACATGGGAGTTGTGTTTGCAGAGACTCATCTGTCTGATTTGCATGATGTGGGGTCTTCTGGGTCCTGGATATGTTGTTTGCAGGGGATGGGTAAGTGCACTTGTCAACTGCAGAGTTTGCTTTACCCCTGAGCTATGATTGTGACACAGTGCATACTGTTGTTGTCTGGATGCCCTGCCCCTGTGACAGGAGATAGTGTTGACTGACTTTCCAGGCATGCAAGTGCCATGGCATTTAATTTGCTATGAGTGATCCTGCATTGTGTTCAAGTGTGCACCATGCACCCCATTGTGGCATTGACTATCAGGACATGAGAACATCATAGTGTGTGTTGCTGGCATGCATCACAAGCATGTGAAATGAGTCTCTGTCCATCCCTTCATCTGGACACCTGTACTGAGTCAGTGGCAAGAGATGTGCTGTGTGTATAGTGACATACTCCTACATGTTCACTTGCATGTCACACTGATGTGTGGGTGGTGCATGTCGGTACATTGGGGTATTAGCATCCAACATGCAACAGACTAATGGGTGCAAGTCAAGGAGGGATATGTGTGCCATGGTTGATGTTGAGAATGACAATTGGCTTCTTCTTAACAGTGTTGGCACTTTGAGCAGTGTTCAGCTGATGATGCCAGGGCTTGCCCTGTGTTGTGATGTACTCACTGTGGTGTATGCAGTCAGTGCAGGTGACTGATGTTGTTCTCTTTCTTCCTATTCCTATCCAGATACATCCATAGCCACAGGACAGGACAGCTCAACGGACCAGGAGGAGCCACAGAGCCTGACAGGGACAAAAGGAGAGGAGTCAGGGGACCCAGTGGCACGGAGGGCGAGTGGAGCCACACCGAGGAGTCGTCAGCACCATCCCCCCTATCTGAGGGCCACAGCAGCTCTGAGGATGACTCCCTTGTCGAAACGGGTGTCAGCAGCCACCAAACCCCAGCAAGTGAGGCTGTCCCCGCCACTGCCCCCACCACCACTATCACCACCCTCCCATCGGCTCCCATCCCAGAGGTCCGTGGAGGCTCCTGTGCTCGGGAGCATGTCTCCTTTGGGCCAGGCACCGCACCCCCTGCCCCTATGTTCCCTGCTGCCCTGAGTGAGGAGTCTGTGGACTTACTTAGACAGATCCATGTAGGGCAGACATTGATGCTGAGTGTCCTCCATGCACACACCACTCTGTTGATGCAGCTGGTGTCGTTCATGGAGGGCATTTCATTGGGCATGTCTGCCCTACAGAGGACCAATCAGTCCGTGGCCTCCTCCCTGATGGCAGTAGTGTCCCTCCTCCAACAGTCCCGCACCCCTCCTACCCCTGCACCACCCATGATTCCTAGCAGCCTACCTATCCCAAGCACACACACACCTGCACATTCTCACAAAGCCACAGACACAGGCAGCACACAAACACCCAAACCAAGGGCTAGACATGCACACATGCAAGCGCAGGGGACTGATACCACACTCACAGGGGATGGTTTGCAGACACACACACAGTCATCCACAACCACTCCGCAGTCCTTCGAAACCTCTCCCTCCCAGCCCCCTTCCCTTGCCTCACCTGCAACCCCATCTCCACAGAAGCTCTTCCTCTGTGACCTTGGCCTCTTCCGCACCGACCCAGCAGATCCAGATTACAAGGGGAAGAGGAAGTCCCCACACACAGAGGAGAGTGCCCCTCACACCCGGACACCCTCCCCTAGGCACAGTCAGACTGAGACCCCTACCCGCAAGTCCACCCGGAGCCGGAAAAGCAAGACCCCACCGCCGCCACGCAGCTCCAAGGAAAAGTCTCCGTCCTCCACCCCCCAGGCCACCACTCCAGAGGTTCCCCTGCCACACACTGCCCCGGGTTCCCCCACCCACAGATACACCATCCCCAAAATGCTGAGGCCCTCACCCCTACCAGTTCCTTCTCCACAGCCGGTCAGACGGTTAGTGCCACTGATGTGGGGACCGTTTCCCCCCCTCTGTCCTGCCGACTTCACCTGCACCCCATTCTGCTCACATGGATTTAGGCCCTGGGGTGGAGTCCACGACCACCCCGTCTGACTTGGGCACTGCAGTGGGGACCCAATCCACTACATCTGACCTGCCCATTGAAGTTGTGCCGGCACCCACCCTATCTGACTTGTGTCCCACAGTTGTGACTGCACCCACCACTTCAGTCAGCTCCACTGCAGTTGCAAGTGACTCTCCTGCATCCACCACCCCTTCACTGCCTCCTTCTGCTGCGCCCTGATCCTGTCCCTGCAGTGCCTGGCCTGTCCCCATTGGCCTTTTGTTTGAACGGACGTTTCAATTTTCATCTGCTGAATAAAGCTTTTTTCTTTATCCTTGTAAACTTGATTTAGCTGTACATTAGGTTGATGATGTTTAGCGTGCCCTTGCACCTGTAATGCTTGGGTTTCCAATGTTGAATACTGAGGTGTTGATGTGAGGTACTCCATGTGGTCATGGGATATGTATCCTATTCTGGTTGGTATCCATATCATACTTTGCAGCTAACTGGGTGTGTCATGATTAACAATTTGAGAGCATCGCTGTGAACATTTCATTTGCATGGTCACATCTGTGGCTTGTACCCATGCACATATGATGTGCTTCCCATTGTCCAATTTGTCTATTTCCCTGACTTTAGGTGCATCTCCACTGGACCTACAGGTGTGGGCATCATTGGTATAGGAGCAACTGGGTCCTCTGTGCAACTTGCAGTACATATGTGTTGAGTATCTACAGATGACTTAGGGGAGACTCACGTACCCAGGCTGTTGTGACCAGTTGGTGTTCATTCCAGCTTGTGTCACATGTGTCTATTGTGCTCCCTCTCATCTCACAATGCCTGATTGCCCAATAAGGGTGTCCCAATGAGGGTTTACTTTTGTATGGCACTGTGTCCACATCTATATCACTGTGGTTCAGCCCCTCTCATGTGTTGTGTATTTGCCTGGGGATACTGAGACACACACACACATGTTGTGTCAGATGTGCAGTGTGAGGTTGCCTGTTTGTGTTTGTGCATCTGCATCAGTGCATTGTTATTGCTGTTGTGGGCCTTTGTCTGGATGCTGTTTCTGTGATTTTCCCTGCAGTCCCTGTGAGTCATATCACATCATTGTGCACATTCATCCTGGTTGTTAGGTGCCATTGCTGACATGGAATGGGAGTTTGTGAGCTGACACCTACAGTCTACACAGGTTGTTTTGATTGGTGTGTCTATTTTCGAGATGTGTGTATGCTTTGTGATGGTCACTTCTGCTCTTGTGTCATTGTACACTGTATGCATTGTCAGCCCCCATGTGTGGTGCTTGTCTGCACATGGCCGTGAGTATGTTTTGTTTTCACTGCACTGTTGGCCTCACCACATCTCTGTGGGTATGGGACACAACCACTAGTTTGCCCCAGAAGTGTTTAATGTGTTGGGAGCAGGGATCATACATGCTGTTTGTTATTTGCAGCTTTGACCATGATGACACTTACCTTTTGGTCACTATGATGAGGGGGGGTTTAGACCCCATCACCACAATGCTCAACATCTGCTGCAGTTTGGACACTTAACTTTTGTTCTACACAGTGAGGGGGTGTTATTTTTACATTGACACAGTGCTATAGTGATGCTTGCCTTGTGTAGGCCACACTCATTTGTTGGTCACACATGTGCTGTTAGTTAGATTGTATATTCGAAGTCATAATCACTGTTGTGGGCATTTGTCACAGACTACACACTGTTGTCATGATGTTAGGGGGGATGTATTTTGCTGACATATATAATGTTGGAGTGTGATGGATATGTGGCACATCACCCATCCTATGGGTGGGGGTGGCAGTAGTGCTGGGCAACATAAGCCCTAGGGGTTCGGGTGGCAGTAGTGCTGGGCAACAGGTCCCCCATGAGTGGGGGTGGCAGGGGTGATGGGCAACATAAGCCCTAGGGGTGGGGTTGGCAGTAGTGCTGGGCAACAGGTCCCCTATGAGTGGGGGTGGCAGGGGTGATGGGCAACATAAGCCCTAGGGGTGGGGGTGGCAGTAGTGCTGGGCAACAGGTCCCCTATGAGTGGGGTGGCAGAAGTGATGGGCAACAGATCCCCTAGGGGTGGGGGTGGCAGTAGTGATAGGCAACATAAGCCCTAGGGGTGGGGGTGGGGGTGGCAGTAGTGATGGGCAACAGGTCCCATAGGGGTGGGCGTGGCAGTAGTGCTGGGCAACAGGTCCCCTATGAGTGTGGGTGGCAGGGGTGATGGGCAACATAAGCCCTAGGGGTGGGGGTGGCAGTAGTGATGGGCAACAGGTACCCTATGAGTGGGGGTGGCAGGGGTGATGGGCAACATAAGCCCTAGGGGTGGGGGTGGCAGTAATGATGGGCAACAGGTCCCCTATGAGTGGTGGTGGCAGGGGTGATGGGCAACACAAGCCCTAGGGGTGGGGGTGGCAGGGGTGATGGGCAACAGGTCCCCTAGGGGTGGGGGTGGCAGCAGTGCTGGGCAACAGGTCCCCTAGGGGTGGGGGTGGCAGTAGTGCTGGGCAACAGGTCCCCTATGAGTGGGGGTGGCAGGGGTGATGGTCAACAAAAGTCCTAGGAGTGGGGTTGGCAGTAGTGCTGGGCAACAGGTCCCCTAGGGGTGGGGGTGGCAGTAGTGATGGGCATCAGGTCCCCTATGAGTGGGGGTGGCAGGGGTGATGGGCAACATAAGCCCTAGGGGTGGGTGTGGCAGTAGTGCTGGGCAACAGGTCCCCTATGAGTGGGGGTGGCATGGGTGATGGGCAACATAAGCTTTAGGGGTGGGGGTGGCAATAGTGATGGGCAACAGGTCCCCTAGGGGTAGGGGTGGCAGTAGTGCTGGGCAACAGGTCCCCTATGAGTGGGGGTGGCAGAGGTGATTGGCAACATAAGCCCTATGAGTGGGGGCGGCAGGGGTGATGGGCAACAGGTCCCCTAGGGGTGGGGGTGGCAGTAGTACTGGGCAAAAGGTCCCCTATGGGTGGGGGTGGTGCTGGTCATACAACCCCTATGGTGGCCTGTTGTTAGTGTCCAGGATGTGGATCCCCTGTGTGTGTGTGCCATTTTGCGGGTACGTGTTGTTTGTTTGTGTGGTAGGTGTCTGGCTTACCGTCTGCGCGGTCAGCGTCAGTTCCTGATCCGGTCATAGATGTAGAGTACTGGTATGACCTGCGCGATGGGATTCATGGTGTGTTTGTGTCGTACACGCTGCTTGTTGCTCCGTCTCTTACCCATTGCAAGCTGGTCCATCTCATAGCCGTGGATTGAGTTGTTGCGCGAATCGTAGCTGCTATGCTTGTTTTCCGGATGCTGTGACGTGCCGTACGTGGCGACCCATCCGGCGCGTAGGAAGTACGCATAGTACTTGTCAGGGCGGAAACTGATGTGGATACTGCTTCCGGGAGACTCAGTTTGGCGTTCGGGGTTACGGCTCGGACGGAGAATGAAGCTTGAATCACAGCCTAAGTGTTGGTTGGGTTTTTGGCAGTTATGCGCATCTTACTTCATCTACAGGACGGACCGGCTACTGGTACGTGTCGGTCGCACGGTAAGGCTACAGACAGCTCTCGGAGAGCTGTCCGACCCGGATGGGAATCGACCCCAATATGGGGAGGCAGGAGTTTTATCTTTTCTACAGCTTAAATTTAAAATAATCTTCCAGGACATCTTAGACATCAGTCCAATGTTCTTACTTTCAGGAATCAGCTTAAAACATAGCTATTCTCCTGTCCAAATTCATCAATAGTTAAACTGAGACTCCACTTTTTTACTGGATGAGCAATCAGCTTGTGGTTTGTCTGTGGATAATTTCTTCTTTCACCCAGGTTTATCCTTTATTTTTGTGCAGTGAATATTAGCACCAAGGTGCCTCTGGCATTTGTGCGCTTTACGAATCTTTCAATATCAATACAACTTATTATAATATTTAACAATAATGGTTCGACCAGACACTAACTAGACAGAAATCATGGAACAGCTTACAGAAATGTTAAAATGTTTCTTAATACTAAAAACTACCTTTATGTTGGCAATTGGTATAATGAGTTCCTGCAGCAAGGTACCACCACAATAACACCCACCACAGAGGCCTATGTTAAAGAGAAATAGATAATATCTGGTCCTCCCACAGGGTCCATGTGGCCTCTATAAGAGCTAGTTGAATGCTGGCAAAACAAATCACATTAATTACATTTAATGAATTAACTATAATACCCATGTCTCAGACAGACCTACTAACATCCCTGAAATTGTTGAAAAAATTCTAGAAAAGGAGAAATAGAAAGTGTTGTCCCAGCAGTAATCTTGAGGCCCCTATAAGAATCATTAAATTGTGTAAATATATTGACCATGTTCCAGGGGTTCAAATCAATATGGAACTAGAAAATTGTCAATAGATTTGAAAAATTGGGAAATAATATAGGTGTTTCTTCCGGGGTCCATGGAAACCCTACTGGAGCTGGGGTAAGGCTGGGAAAATCAATGAAATAATACCCTTGGACCAGAGGGCCAAATCAACATAGCAGAAAATGACAAAATTAATTCCAAAAATGTGAAAACAAATGTGTTGTTCCTCCTAGGCCCATGAGACACAGATAGGAGCCATGGGGGAGTATGCAAAATCACTTAAATCCTCATATATTATAATGATGAACATCACAGACTACTACAACCATCTCCTGAACACAATAACAGGGTATATATGTAAAAAAGAACAAATAAAAAAAAATTGCTGTGGACTCCAAAAGGGCTTTAACATACAATGTTTTCAGCTGAAGGCTTTAAAAAGTGCCATAAATTCTTAATATTCAACACACACACACACACACACACTGGTTTAACAAATGGTGCATGAGAACATGGCTTGGCAAAGGAATAAGGCATGTGAACCAAAGACAGAATGTCCCCCTAAGAGACGTATGCTTTTTTCACAAAATGTTGGACAAGTGATTGGAAAGAAAGGAGGAGAAGTAGAGAACAAAGATAAAGTGGACTCCTCTGACACATACATTAGTTTCACAAAATGGTGGACATACATAAGCAAGGAAGGAGTAAGCATGGAGGGCAAAGAGAAAATGGCTAACAAATGCATGTAGAATTGCAGGGAAATAATTTGCAAAAATGTATATCCAAAATGTTCCTAGATCCATTCACAGGCCTATACACCACCAGTAAAACAGCAGCAAGAAGATAAAAAACAATAAAGATAACAATTTATACCAGCACAGAAACATGCAAACAGACCAAAAATGATTCAAATACAATTTTAAAATATACTCAAACCCTCCTAGGCAACAATTACACCATTGAAAGACGTTCAAACATTGCTGGAAATACACATTACTCAACCATCTCTCTCTCTCGCTCTCTCTCTCACAGACACAGAAACATATATACTCAAAATAGTAAACAAGCACATGGACATGAAGACTGATGAGAACTAAGAAAAATGTACAGTTGCCTGGGCCTGAATTTCTGGAGACTCCAAGCCCCAAAAGGGACACACACCTAAAGTAATAACATACATTTTAAATGAAACCAACTCCATCTGACAAGCCCCTAAAATATCCCTAGTGCAGTTTTGACAATGTGAAAATACATTAAAATGTAAAGAGAAACATTAATGTCCTACAGCAGAAGAAGCCCCAAACACCTTCCCCTAAATGGCTTACATTAGAGTGGTAATAGTAAATTTGACCACTTTCGCAGCCAACAAGGATGGTAAATGACACATTTTAAGATTTTTATATGGTTCTTTATTTACTTTTTTATATTTTATTTAATGTATATGTATTTTTTAACATTTCTTATATATTTTATAAAATCCACAACATGTTATAGATTTTTTTAATTGTTTCACATGTTGGATTTTTCATAATTTTTGAAAATGTCCAATCATTTCTTTTAACCATAGACATTTGCAATACATAAATTTTTCATCTTATAACAGGTTGCGTTCAATATTTAAGTATTTATGAATAGTACTATATTATATGATTTATTGTTTTTATATAACTTATGGCATTAAATTGTATATAATTATTTATATTCCAATTATTGACATTTTACATAATGTTAACATTGTTGCATGTTCTGTATACATTATTTAACAATTTTTGCTTCAAGTCCCATTATTTTCTATATATAGTATTTTTTGTATTTACTTAGCAGTCATGTTTTTTACCACTAGGTGTCCTTTTGTAGTCTACTTCTGTAACGTATCATCTGATTTGCTGGGAGTGAGTTGCAGTTATCTGCTGCTGACTACTGAGTATGATAAAACCTTTTAAAAAAGATTTTACTGTGTTTTGGGGGCAGGAGAATTCTGGTAGATCTAGTTATGTTAGTTATAGTGTTAGTTTCTATTTTGAGGTTTATTTAGTCATAGTTTGTGTTCTCTTATTTAGTAGTGTGTTTTGTACGTTATGCCTTCCTGGCTGTAATACATGCAACCTTGCACCATGGCACAAGGGTGCATGTGTTAGCACTAGACTGCACTCAGTGCTCCAATGCAGGGGTGCGCTATATCTTCATATCTTAGTAGATATGGCCTCATTCCTGCCCTCTCCATGTCACGCAAAGCCACATAGCAGATTGTCTTGCTGTGTTTCATTGTGTATCTTATTAATAAATCTGCCACTTGGTTTGCAGAACAGATCCGTTTCAGATTCCTTTTTCCCAGCTAGGACTGCTATCAGTAGTCAAGTGTAATTTTAGAAATTCTCATTTTATATTCATTATAGTTTTAATGTTATATTTGCGATGGATGTATTTGGAAAATAGTGGCTTGTGAGGGTGGGTATTGTATGTTTGTTTACAGGTTACTGAAGTGGAAGTCATCCCATGGACCTAAGGTTTTTGTGTTTATTTTTTAGGTAAATGAACTTGGTTTCCAGTAAACCAATATTATTATTTTCTATTTCCTGAGGTCTTTTGGAGCGGTTCTTCTTTTTTGATATTTCGTTTTTTTATGGTTCTTCATGACTTTGGATTACTTTGATAAATTCCCAATGCACTGCTTCATGGGTGCATTTCTTTAAGGTTTTTTGGACTGTAAGTTTTATTTAGGTTTTGATTTGAGGGCAGGAAATGTTATATTTTATTATCTATTTGTATTTGCTGATTTACATTATATTATCTTAAATTTCTTTATGTTGGCTTACTTGGTTCAATTTTGTGTTTATTTCTAATGCTGTGCTTTGTGGTTGTTGATGTGCAGATTATTAATTAATTTCTAAACATTATTTTCATTTATCAGTCTTCTTTTCTTTGTTATTTGTATGTGTTTTGACTGATCTTCGATGATATTTTTTTTTAAATATTTGTTTCAAAATCATAAGGCTCTGGCATTGTTTACCTTTACTAAGGTTTGTTGGTTAATGTGTAGGTAGCTACATGTTTTATAATAGGGATCTTACATTTGATACTAAGTAGTGTATTCCTTTGTTAATAAGGATTCTAACTGCATATATTAGTATGTAGTACATTTCTACTGGTTTATTTACCTATTTTAGGTTTAATTTGGGTTACTGATTGCTCAATTCTTATTAGTTAGTAGCTTTGTTCTTTTTGCAGGGCTTCTTTAAATTTGTACAGTGCATGTTGGGTTCTCCCTTGTGTGGCTTAGAAGGCATTGGGCTGTCCTTCTACTGAATTGTTGTTTTTGGCTTCTTGAACTATACTGCTATCATAGACATTCCACCATGGTATTTAGAATTTGTGTTGACATCTGTGTCCAGAGCAGTGCAGAATGCCAACCCAAGTGTATTCAAAGTAGTCCATTAGGGGATTTAGTTTATATTATGTTAAAACTGCTATGTTAAAATTACTTATAAAGTGCAATAAATACCCAGAGGTTATATTGTCCTAATTGTTGAGGAGCTAGGTTTTCAGTGCTCTCCTGTAAGGTAGATGGTCTGAGCTAACTTTGATGTCTGAAGGGAAAGTTAACGCCTCAATGCTTTTTTCCATTAAGGGCTCCAGATGGAAATTAAAATCTCTGAAAACTCAGAGAGTTTAGGTACGGTTCAAGAAGAACAGTGAGCTCATGTAAAATCTATTTCTTGGTCATGGTGAGCAGCAAAGTAGAAACCCCTTACTGGACTAGGTTTTAGATATTTCAATATTAAAAGAAAGTACCTCACATTCTGGAGAGGTGGCTGGTTGGAAAGTGGCTTGCATATGGTCACGGTAAATGATGGCTAAAACGCTGTCTCTTTTGTGCTGTCTGTCTAGTCTCAGAAGGGAGCAACCAGGAGGTGTTGCTGATACCATGTCAGGGCCGGAGAAAGTGGCATCCCATGTTTCTGTGACAAAGGTATTGTCAATGTTCTGACCTTCGAGGAAGTATTCAAACTCAGACACTGTTTAATAAGTGAACTAGCGATAATAAGGGCACAGGAGACAGAGTTGTGTTTGTGATGGGTGTGAGGTTCTATCTTAGTGACAGGGTGCCCGTCATTGTAAACTGGTAGGGTTCCCGATTGGTGATTGCAGCTCGTAGAGGTCATGTCAGAATTGTTGGCAAGAGTGATGATATCAGTTCTAGTACAGCCATCACTCTACCCTGTTGGTTTCAAGGCAAGGAGTGCCTCACGGACATAGCATGTTCTGTGCGGGTGTTGGCTATTGAAAGCATCAGGGAGTCTGGCACTAGGTGCGGTATGGGAGTGGACAGGTGCCGACAGGCTTGCCTTTACTTTAAATAAACCCACGAGGATTGGGGTTGTGACCTGGGGGGTGTGGTTTTATATTCACATCCTGCAGCATCTTGCGGGAAACAGGTGTACAAATTAAAACAAAATTGGGGTCCAGCAACCCCTCCAATCCTACGGCAGGCTCCCCTGCAAAGGACTAATGCAGGTAAATCAAGGTAAAATTAAATAAAACATGCGAAAGCAAAAATTCCAAAAATTAATTAAATAGGGTACCAAACCTTTCTAAGATGGCACCCGTGCTAACAGGAGCCAGGCAACTCCAAAAATGGCACTATTGTGTCTACAAGGAAAATAAAAGGAGCAGAGCAGAGTCAGTAATTCCACTTAGAAGTTGCACTGACACTCTGCCATATGTTTTTAAATAGCCTCCGAGAATTGGGGTGTGCCAGCAGTCAACACTTCTCGTGTTTTGCAGCATCTTGCGGAAAACAGGTGGGAAAATTAAAATGAAACTGATATTGGTAAATCAAGGTAAAATTAAATTACTGTTGTGAAAGCGAAAACACATAAAATTAATTAAATAGGGTACCAACCCTTTCTAAGATCGCACCTGTTCTAACAGGAGCCATGCAACTTCAAAAATGGAAGATAATTATAAAAATAGTTTTGCATTTATTCTCTTGGTGAAATGGATTTTCTATAAGTAAGTTGTAGAAGCTTTCTGTCACAAAGACAGAGACTAGAGCAAAAGCTGGTTGTTTGTTGCATATTTTACGTTTCACATAGATTAATGAAGATGTTTCCAAATGCTTTGATAAAATGGCGGCAGCATCCTTGAATGGCTGTGTTTTGGTATAATGTAAGTGCTGTTTATATCATGGCGTGTTCAAATTCGATTATTATTTTATGTGAGAAATTGTTGTTATATTTTTAATCTGGTTTAGCAGTTCGCAGTAGGGGTGACTTTGTTTATAATGTAGCAAGGCATATATAAGTGGTATATAAGCGCTTTGATATTCACCATGTATGGTGTATATCTGAGTGAATTATTTAGGGCAGTTTTGTTAGTTATTTGTACTTTAATATGTTCAAAATATGTAACTTTCAACTAGATTAATTTAAATATTTTACCTACTTAGTTGTATATTGTCTTCCAGTTTTCTTTTTTGGTTTTCTGTTAGGAATCCAGCAGTTTTGTTGTCTTGCAGCTTTAGTGTTTTGGTGTAGTAGGTACTGAAATGTTTTGCTACATGCACATGAGGAAACACCCTTTCATGACACCGCTGGCACTACATGTGATCCATCACTATCAGTATTACAGAAGGGGCCACAAAAGCATCTGTGGCCCCTTTTCTAATACCATTGTGCCCTTGGGGTTCACCAAAGTGGGCTATCACACCTGTTGCATCCCCAGGGCACAATGTATAATATGCCCTCGGCAGTGGCGGGGGAGGAGGAACTCACAAAGTGGAAGCGCGGGGGAATTATACTAATAATAAGACAAAAAGGAATAGACATACCTTAATTTGCTGGCCACCTCCCACGTTGGGCCTGATGTTTCCTCTCCCTTGTCCCAGCTAGCACTGGGGCTGCATCAGACTCCCTGTCCAATCCCAACACTGCAGAGCAGCGCGGGGATTGGTCTGAGCAGGCTGGAAAGACGCTCCACTCAGGCCAGGGAGTTTGTGGGGGTTTCTCCAGCCCGACTGACCAATGCAGCCAAGTTAGAGAAGCCTAAGTGTGCATGTGTGTTTTGGTCAGCCTGAGACAGCTGGCCATACAAATATGCACACTTATAGAGTGCCCATAGCACTCTTCCTACCCCCCCCATGCTCTGGCCCCGCCCCTCCCTGCACCCACCAGCTGAGCCAGCTGCCTAAAAATAAAACAATAATGAAATATAATTTTCTTTTTTAGCTGCTGGCTCTGAGCCAGCGGGGCGACGCTCGTCCACTATTGCGGAGGAGCCGCCCCTGGCCCCCAGGTTGTACTGCTTTAAAATAGTTTCTGACATTTCTTAGTTCTTTTATTATGCTGTACGATTTTTTTCTAAACAAATTTAAAACTAATGTGCTGATTATGGCACCTTGAAAACCTGTGAGAGGAATAACAAAGCAAGGGTTTTCTCCAATGAAATCTCCCATGCCTCATTAACTGAAAATTTCCTATTTGCTACTTAGGCATTTACATGCGATTGACAAATTCTGTGATAGAAACATGATCCCCTCCTTATGTTATCTCTTCATGATTAATTTTCTCTGCCCCCGTTTTTGTTTTGTATCTTTGTGGCATATTATCAAGCATGGCGTTAAAATTATCGCCGCTTTTGCGGCAGAAAACTGCCGCGAAAGCGGCGATAATGGGCTTGATAATATGCCGCAGAGAATTCCCATAAAGCCCTTGTAAATATGCCCTTGTTCTCCACAGACTGAGAAAATTCGTCAATCTATACAAGTAATTTTTCCCCCGAGGTGAGATGTTCAGCTTCGCTACTGTCGAAGTTATCGCTTGTGCAAGTTTCGAATCACAGTTCTCAATATGACATAAAATAATGCAACGGAAGACAAATGGCGGCATATTATCAAGCACGGCGTTAAAATTATCGCCGCTTTAGCGGCAGAAAACTGCCGCGAAAGCGGCGATAATGGGCTTGATAATATGCCGCAGAGAATTCCCATAGAAGCCCATGTTGACACCAAAACATGGGCTTCTATGGGAATTCCATAGAGCATATTATCAAGCCCATTAAAGCCGCTTTAGCGGCAGTTTTCTTGATAATATGCCCCTTTATTTTGTAATTAGTAACTGGATAACAAGTTCCTTATTTTCTTTAAAAAAGCATGTTAATTTTGTGTGGCATAAACATAGGTTAAAATATCAAAATAATTTCATAAAAAACAGCCTTCTAAAATAGACATTTGGGGGCATATTAAGAACGGCCAGCGATAATTATCGCTGGCCGTGCTTTGCGATAAATATATTATCGCAGGCTATCTCTGGAATTCATTGCCCTGGTAGCACGTTATTAACAACGCGTTACTCCAGGGCGCTAAAAATTCCAGAGATAGCGAGGTTTTCGCCCTTTTGCAGGGAACATCGCTGGTTTTCCAGCGATGTTCCCTGCAAAACAGCGATAACCTTGCTGATACGACCCACAGGGTCGTATCAGCATAATCCACCCCAATGTTGGGGATAGGTAAGTCTGCATTTTAGCAGACGTTAGTTTTTGGAGAAAACAGCTGTTTTCTCCAAAAACTAACGTGTGCTAAAATGCTGGGGCAGCCTTGTAAATATCGTAATATGAACATCAGCGATATTTACAAGGTTGTCCATCTGTGGTACGCCCAGTGACACCCACTTTGCATCTCATTAGAGATGCAAAGGGGGTGCTAACATGCGATTATGCATGTTAGCACCCTCTTGTAAATAGGGTGGTAGTTTTATCTCCGCTTTTTTGGGCTTGTAAGCCAAAAAAGCAGAGATAAAGCCCTTGTGAATATGCCCCTTGTTCTCCACAGACTGAGAAAATTCTTCAATCTATACTGGTAATTTTTCCCCCGAGGTGAGATGTTCAGCTTCGCTTCTGTCGAAGTTATCGCTTGTTCAAGTTTCGAATCACAGTTCTCAATATGACACATACAATAATGCAACGGAAGACAAATGGGGGCATATTATCAAGCATTGCGTTAAAATTATTGCCGCTTTAGCGGCAGAAAACTGCCGCTAAAGCGGTGATAATGGGCTTGATAATATGCCGCAGAGAATTCCCATAGAAGCCCATGTTGACACCAGAACATGGGCTTCTATGGGAGTTCTCGAGGGCATATTATCAAGCCCATTATCGCCGTTTTAGCGGCAGTTTTCTGGCGATACTTTTAACGCCGTTTCTTGATAATATGCACCTTGGTTACTTCCAAAATTAACCACTCTATTTGCTTCGAGACTTTAAAAAAAGGAAGGGAAGACGTCATTAACTAATTTCAAAGTGCAAGAATGATCTCCCTGAAGTTTTAGGCAAATGTGTCCTTGCATTCTCTTCAAACTGATTTAGCTAGCAAACCCTTCTTGAGACATAACCTTCAACTATATACATATAAATGAGTTAAATTCCTTTTCCTAATGCTAATCTGAAAAAAAGCCTCTCAGTCGATAGCTGCATTTGGATCCCAGACTAATAAAATCATCATTGCCCCGCCACCAAGAACTTCAGCCCGGCTCCCGTCTAGGAGCTCACATTTAGAAAGCACATCACACAGATGACTGCACTTTGACATCACTCAGATGTTACCTGCCCCTTCGATATCAATATTCCTCTGTTGCCTCGTCCCAATCAAGGACACGGCAAGGGCATCATTGGCCATGAGCATAACGGAAAGGACAGCCGAGGGCCGGCCTCTCGCCATTGATCGACAGTGACGCAGAGTCCTTCCTGGAGCTTTCTTTCATTTTCGAATCGCACTTGGTCATTTTTGTTCCTGACAGATCTTATTCAATCGCACATTCGCTAATGGTTTTAATGATGAAGTGCGCTGTACAAAATTCACACCACGTTTCGGAGCTTCAGACGGAATCTGTGTCCTTTTTGACAATGTCGGACGTGTCTAGTTGGCTCTGTTTAAAACATGAGGAAAAGTCTCTTCGAACTTAAGTTGCAGCATAGCAAACGTCTAAAGGAAAACAACGTATTTTCGACTTTTGTATTCGCTCTTCAAAGAGAAGCAGAGAAACATACTCTTCAGTTTGAACAGTGCTGCCAAGAGTGGCGCTTGATTTCGGGCTAATCATATTTGGGATAAACATATACCTTACCAGTGGCATCAGAAAGGTTTTGCTTGCAAACAATGTGAAGGGCTCTCCTTTAAAGTGTGTGTTTCCGTCTTCAGCAGCAAGCATTGGCAAAGCCAGTAAATCTTATTTTTGCGAGAGTTAGAGCTATTGGCGTTATAAATGACAATGAATTTTACCTATGTGCTATTGAATGGGGTGGCTGTATGTGGTGTGGAGTGGAATTATGTGGGTCTGACTGGAATTGTTAGTTGTGGAATAGTCTGGTGGGGAGTGGATGTGGCATGGTGTACAGTTGAATTATGGGGATTGCAATTATGTGGTCTTGTGTGTACTGGAATTATGTGGGGTGGGATTGTGTGTCATGAAGTGTAATTATGAGTAAGCCTGGGCAGAGTTCACGGAGTTCCGCTATGGGAACTCCGCGAAGTGCAAAAAAAACTCTGCAGCAAGCAGCGGAGCTCCGTGAGCAGCGGAGTGCATTAGATAAATGCCGTTCACTGTGATTTTCAGTGTCAGGTGCTTGTCTGCACTGTGCAATCATTGCAAATGGCACCATGCACAGCGCAAGCGGGTGCTGCTTCCTTTTTGCTGCTCGAGAAGAATTTTATTCAAGAAGCAGCTTTCTTAATGCGAACGGACGGTTTCTCAAAGCGAGCACACGCGACCTCTCGCCATGAGAAATCTGATCGCCCTCATTGAGAAATCTCGCGGAGAGGTTGATTTTCCACGCTTGCCAACTTGATGTTGATGATCGTGATCGAGGAAAAATCTCGCCAGGAGCTGGATTTTTCTTGCTTGCTCTCACCAACTTGACGTTGACAAACGCGAGCGAGGAAAAAAACTCCGCTCCGCTACACGAAGCGGAGTTTTTTGGAACTCCGTGTTAATGCGCGTGCTCCGCGTAATGCGGGGTGCGGAAAGCTCTGCATACTCCGATAGCGGAGCAGAGTTCACCGCCCAGACTTAATTATGAGGAATGGAATTTTGTGTTGTGAAGTGCTATGTAATGGATTTTAATTATGTGGTGGGCTGTTGAATTTTGTGGCATGATGTTGAAATCTGTGGTGCTTTGTGTAATTGTGTTGTTGAGTTGAACTATGTGGCTTGGTGTTCAATTATGTGGTGTGGAATGGAAATGTATGGAGTTGAATTGTGTGTCATGGAACTGTGTGGCGTTGAGCGAAGTTATGTTGATCGGAATTATGAGGCATGGTGTGGAGTGTATACATGTGGATTCTTTCTATGTGACATAGAGTGGTTTTATGTTGGGTGTATTTATGTGGAATTGAGTAGAGTCTAATTAAGTGAAGTTGAATTATGTTGTGTTGAGTGGTATTATGTGGAGTGTAATTATGTTGGGTGGTATTGAATTTTGTGGTGGTGAATTGAGTTGTGTGGAATTGTGTGTTGTTGTGTGTCACACTAAAAAATCTAGGTATGTTACCCAGAACTGGATGCTTTGGATCAATCTACAGAAAAATAGATAATAAGAAATCATTGAGAACTACAGACAGGCAGTAAAAGCAAACAAGTGATGCTTTATTGAGCACCCCATATTCTAACTTTCACAGCAACCTCAAAAATAAAAGCATCAAAGAATGACAAATAGATGAGACAGGTTAACGAGGGACTATTTACTGGTAAATACATACCTGACTCACATAACTGTACCATGTATGGAAGAGGCCTTCCTGAGATTACCAGTCCTATACAATGTTCTTACCCAGTGGTTTACATACAGCAGTCGCACGCAGCACAAATGACTAGAGCTGCTTTGTGGGGAACAAACTCTTGTCAGCTGCGTGTTTTTTTTTTTTTAGAGCAAAATCCATCCAAAAGATTTACAGAACAGCTTGCAGAACTGTTGACATCAAACTGAAATGTTAAATGATGGAGCCTAGAGCTGACATATATATCATATATATGATATAGCATATTTCCAAGCGGCATTGTAAATCCAGGCCTCCGTTCTTTTAACCTGCGGGTTTGCATTACCCAGATAAGTTAATCTACCCTAAACTCTATCTAAACAGAATAAATGTTGCCCTTGTGAAGCGTTCCTTGTTACAACGCAATAGATACTTACAAAAATACAGCATACAATTCTGTAAGCAAATATAAAACTACAATTGTAACAAGTCATTATACTCCTGTCAGGTTTAAAGTATTACAACTTGCAATTTAGACTTAGTTAAATGTTGTGCTTATTTACATAATATCAGTGGTAATTTTGATAATCTACACTCTAGACCAAGGCTTCAGTCTGCATTTTTCACAGTGACATGTGCAGGTCACAAGCCGGCTACAGAGAAACTGTGGAAAGCAGCATCACAACATAAACCTTCAAGCTGCTAATATCTGTTAAAACAAGACACATCTAAAGTAGGGACCGCAGGGAGGCCCTATCTCCATCAAATGATGTGGATAGACATCCGGAGTGTACAGACAGTGTGTGTTGTGCATCAAGAGCAGTCAGCTGGGTGATAAAATGTGTTTACCATTCTGAAGTCCAGCAAGTCGCTGAGTTCTTTGTCTTTTCCGACTGCAGTTATTCTCTGCTGCTGGTTCATTCTCCCACAGGCTTGGTGCTGCCAGTCTTGGAAAGGAATATGTTGGGGAGGGTTAAAGGACCGAGGGAACAGCACGCAGGAAACAGATACAGGGGTGAGGGGTTCAATCTCACACCACCAGCTCTCCCACCACACTACAATCAGGGATATCCAGTAAACACAAGTGGTCAGGACGGAGTGCGCATGCGTGGATAAACACCATAAAAAGTTGTTCAGTAAACTAGGTGAGGAAAACAAACATGGCAAAATGTTTTTCAAATAACTGGACTCAAAACCAAGACACTACTGGGGCTGCAAGCCATCACTAGTGAATGTGTTACTGAAGCGGAAGTGAATGCAGTGCTTCCTTTCAATGGCCTCAAACACCCATCACAGTTGTTATTTGTCCCATTTGTCATCACTGTCGGAATCCACACCCATCTTTAAACTCATATTTTACAGCATTTTGTACACACACACTCTACATGGTGCTTCGGGGACAATTGAGAATAAACAGGTAAAATCAACAAGTTCCTTACTCAAGGCGTGCTTCTCAGACATTGTGATATATTCTAAGCGACTAACTGTAGAAGGCACTTAAACAAGAAGAAGAGAAGGAGGGCGAGCTGGCCCTGGAAATACATTGCCTCTCTGCAGTTTGTTTTATGTTTGCAGAGGTAGTGGTGGGGGAAGAGAGACCTGCTGGAGGGGCATGGATAGAAGAAGGACTTGCTCGCCTAGTTGCAGAGGGAGCGTTGCCACTCTTGAAAACAAGCGATGGGGGCAAAGAGCAACAGAGTCAAAGAGAAAGACGGCACAGCCTCCAAAATAAAATAATTAAACAAATCATAAATAAAAATTTCAAAAACATGGTCAGAAAGCATGCGCCATGTAGATAAAAGTAAAGCTAAGCGTGTGGCCGCCATGTTGAAACATCAAATACGGCAGCTGCGAAGTGGGCACCGGGTGATCAAATGAAAGACTTGCGGCTTCCAAAATGACTTGCGGCCTCCAAAATAAAATAATTAAACAAAGTTTAAATAAACATTTCAAAAACTCAGTGTAAAGCAAGTGGGAGCAACTACCAAAGACAAGCAGGAAAGAAAGAAACAAATAGTTCCAGACACAAAGAGATAAGCACTAAAGTGCAACAATACCAGTAGTTAGGACCTGCTACATGGGAGGAAACAGATGAGCACAAGGAGGGACATGGAGGAAAGATTACCCACTATCAAGCAAGTCTTTTTGACGGACAATCAAAGAAACACATGGAAAGGTGATGAGCAGGTTGTAAGCCCAGAGATTGAATACAGCATGTCTTAAAGAGACAGCGCTTGCGCTGCCTAGGCACGACCTAAAATGAGCAAATTGCAAAGTAGTGTCTCATAATGAAGACACATGAAGATTAGCAACAATGTCACTGAAGCCAGAACTTATTTAATTAAAACTGTAAATTGTGTAGCCATATTCTAACAAATTGTCAGTTTGTCTTGCAGTAGCCTCAAGGGAAAATCTGGTTCTGTTCTTTAAATGTTACAATGAGCACCAAACATTACCAATGCTGTGAGAACGCTATTCCTTTTAATAATCATAAAATAAGAATGTTGCATGTAACATGATGCAGCAAATATTATCTGAATAGAGTGTCCACCTTGAGGCTGGGGTTGTGCTAAACAGTGCTTTCAGTGGATATGTTCCGAAATTATTCTTAATGAAGATTGCTTTATTTTCTCATTACATGCACTCAATGAGGAGCATGGGGGACCAGGGTCCCAGGTCGATGGTGTCTGTAACCCTGCATACTTTGGTAGTGGGGTCAAAAATGCATCTAAAAAGAACAAAATATTCTGTATGTATTTTATTGTTTTTTCATCACCACGTAACTTCATACAATGCACAAACCCTAAATAAAAAATAGATGCAAGTTAAACGAGTCTGTTGGAAACGCACTCTTTTATTTTGTGAAATTTCAGTTGGTTAACGCAATCGTTACAGATATCTGTGTTGTTTAATCAGAGTGTCACAGAGTTGAATTTTGGTTGGTGAAGTGGTTGATAGTAACTTGTATATTTATTATGCTGCTAAGTCCCAGCCTGTAACAGAAAGGTCTGTGAAGTTATTATTTTAAAATTGCATACATTTTATAAGTATCCATTAAAAGTGCACTTTCCAAAACTCAAATAATAACACCATTATTTTTCTTCTTTAAAATAATAAATCATTGTTATCATGAAACTTCTGAATAACTCCATCAAAATAAAGCCTATACAGGCTCCCAAGTGGACTTTACATTTGGAGATTTCTTTCAGGCAGCAGACACCCTTATGAGATGGGCTTTACAGAATAGGAGGCTCCGGATAGCTGGAAAGATAAGGATGGTGTTTGCACTGTGTAAACTTCATGCAAACTCAAATCTCCACTATGACCAATGGGATAGACCTTTATCTCAAACTGAAGCTAAAATCATCAATGAAGCAGAATTTGCCGCGTGGGAATGACAGGGAAGAAATGTTTTACAAACCACAAAGCTTTATTTACAAATTAGTAAAGTTACAATCTCAAATCGAAACAGTTACGCACAAATCAGTAGTCACCTGAATATAACATTTCATAATATAATCCAGGTAAACCAATTTGGCAAATGCAAATATACATTATTAAAGACAGCACATGCAAAGCGAGATCAAATTCCATTCCCATAATTGGAAACTCCCTATTGCTAAGCTAAGGCTGTGGGTAAGTCTGATAATTTTGAAGAAGCTGGTGTGAGCAAATATAGCATTGAAAATAGAACGAAATGAAGGTTCCATACTTGAAAAAGATAAATGTACTTGCTCTAGAAAGTATGTCTGTGAGCAGAAATATTAGGATCATTGGGTCTAGAGAGAGAGAGAGAGGGGACATCTGCCTGGAAAGGTGAACAGTGGCATGTCTCTCTAACTAAAGACAAAGCATACAATTGAATCATCTAATTAAAGAGAAGATACATCTCCCACAGTTTCAACTGTAATAAGAACCAATCAAAAATCAAAGTGTCAGCCACCTCCTAACGGATAATATATGACAGATTCTTCCATCATCACAGCCTTCACAATACATACATGACTCACGTTACTGTACCATGTATGGAAGAGGAATTCCCGAGATTTCCACTTCTACACAATGTTCTTACCCAGTGGTTTACATAGAGCAGTCGCATGCAGCACAAATGACTGCGTTGCTTTGTGAGGAACAAAATCTTGTCAGCTGCGTGTTGTGTTTTTTAGACCAAAATCCATCCAAAAGATTTACTAAGCTTGCTGGACCATTGATATCAATCTGAATTGCAAAATGATGGAGCCTAGAGCTGACATTGATATAGCACATTTCCAAGTAACATTGCTTCGAAGATTTGTACATTCAGGCCTCCGTCGTTTTTAACCTGCAAAGGAGTATCCACCTCCTGGCCTCCCATCCCTTGCACATGCTGACAACTATCGTCCAACCAAATAATTAAAACAAATATGACCTTCAAACAACAAACTAAGAGAAAACATGTTTTTTTATGAGAACACAGTGACTCTTGTACTTGCAACAAAAACAAAGTTACGAACACCAAGCAAAAAGGCAAGGTTCACTTTAAAACGGGCTTGAGCATCTAGGCCCACTCATTTTAACGCAAATGCATATATCTCAATTGTAACCGCATTTAAAACATATCAAATCACTTATTTCACTAAATCTCAATGTAAAATAACGTGTGCCTACATATAAGTAATGTTTATGCATGTTGCAAGTTAACATATTATTAAGCAAGTATATATGATGATGACTTTGTATCGATAACCCTTTGACCCCTGACCTTGCCCTCTCTTCACTTTCACCCAGAGCCACCTCAAGGTCCACTTTAGCTGTCCTGGTATGGTTGTTTTTTAACAAAAAGTATGGGAACTGTTTGTGTAAAATAAAAAAAGCAGGGGTTTCCCTGTACTCATAGATCCCACCCACTGTGTTCTCTGATTACATCCAGGTGACCATCGAGTGAGCCAAGGGGGTGACAGGGTGAATTCCAGCAGGGTCACATTCAGACACAGAGCACTGACCATCCAGACCCCTTGAGCCTAATAATAATGGCCCAGGAGAAAGAGGAAAGGAGTGAGTTCATTGAATAGGATCAAAGAGTAGGCCCAAAAGAAGGGGCACTATGTTGGACACATTTTTCATTTACAAATAAACACAGACAGCTTCCTCAGAGAAATGGCATGAGAAAGGCAGGGAGATATTGGGGCTTGTTCTTATTTTTTTGAAGGGCTATTGTTGCAGCAGATGCAGTGGTTCTGGGGCCAGGGTTGTGAGGGGCCACTGCACGCCATTTTTGTTTGTGTTACTAGCAAAAATGGAGGTGGGGGCCCTTTTACTTGAAAGCATTAGTGCCAAAGTCCCCCTTGTGCACAGGGCCCAAAAATACAAGGGGTAAGACATGGGGCTTTCCCCCCACATATATAGTTTTTTTTTTTACACAAAGGGGCAGGCAGCCTTTTATGGGCCTCAACCCTAGTATGATGGCCTAGTTGAGTGGGTAGAGTAGAAAACCTGATTTGTAGGGCTGGAGCTTTCAAACATGCTACAGCAACAGTGGCCCTAGGGGAGTAACGGATCACCTAAACCCCTAATGTTCCCTGGAGGTGTTCATATTGATAAAAACAATGGCAATGCCTACAGTAGTACACTCACATACACAAACGAAATCACATCACTATTATCATAACCACCCATCATGCACTGCCCATCAACCCAACTCAGAAACACATGATCAGGCAGGCAGGCTCTGAAACCTAGGCCCATGGTAACTAATAATAGGTCACAGGTGTGGTGACATGTAGCCGGCAAACACGTGAACAGGAAAGTCAGGTCCTTCACCAAGATAAGCACAGTGACACTTCAATGGTCCAGGGAAATTCGCCTCAATAAAGCACACATGGCCAGAGGGGTCGGGCATTCCCAAAGCACCATGAAGTCAGATGCTACATGGAGTCAGGAACACACAGCCAATAAGAACAGAGCACACACAGTACACGCAGTGAGCACGCGTCCCTCGTGCCGGACACCTGGAGACACATTAACCACTGGCCCACATTGTGTCCATGCAAGGTCGAGGCCCTCCTGCATTTGTTACCGGGTCCTTTATTCACGATTTCATAGACAACGCCTGCATTCTTTGACCAAAAAAGGATCGCCGGATGTACTTTTATGACACCCAAACCTGTATAAAAATCTCTCGGATTGATTGTACTTTGAGACAGTCCTCAGACCCATTTCTGTAAGCTGCACTCCCAGCCGAAAAGCCTAATTAATCCAACTGTTGCTGTTTTGACAAACGCCTCTTGTCATTTGCTTTTTCAAGGTAATTTGGTCAGACAGATAGGAGAGATTGGTACCTCGAGCGGGACTGCAGCCACAGGAATGGGAGCCTGCTTGGATGGATTTACATCTGCGCAGCAAGGAAGGTGAGCAGACCCCGCAAATGATTGGAAGTTCTGAATCTGGGGGGTGGAAGTCCATCCTGAAGCTGCTGTCAAAAGTGAGGGACCACATCTGATTCTTAGTCCCCAATATTTGGAGTTTGGCAAACTATGAAGAAGCACAAAAATGTACCCTGAGCACCCTGCCATTTACAGAAATCTGGCATGTTATCTTTTTATGTGCCCAAACTGAGTATCGCAAGGCAGCCTCAGAGGAATTCCTGTAGAGGTCACCTTTTTTCGATAGTCAGCCCGTTAGGAAGGGTGAATTGGTTGTCGCTTGGACCTCTGGATGTGACACAGATGGTGCACATGGGCCATGGGTGTGATACATGGCCGGCACCTCAATCTTATTTTTTAGTCTCAAGGGTTTTGTCAGGGCTACCAATTTCTTAACACTAATGGTACCTGAAAGAAGTGAGAGATGTTGTTTGCTTGGACCACTGGTTACTGCGTGCAATTTGGATCTCAAGGAAAGATTTGGATCTGGAAGATCAGGTATAGCTTGTGTTTGGCCAAGAGGGGCCTGTGATTACTTGAGTCATTCTTTTTTTTCAGTGAAAATAAGGTTGTTTCCTTTGTCTCGGAGCCAATATTGAGAGACTATCAGACTCACGTATTCCTGTGTACTGTGCAGGGCTTCCCCTGGTCACAAGGTAGCATACGCTTGTTTGACATAGTCTATAATTTGCTCTCTTTCTTATTGTAGTTTTGAAATTATTTTATATCACAGTCTGTTGTTTGCTGCCAATTTCATGGTGCTTTAACAATTGCACTATCCTCCAGGGTCTGACACTTCATATGCATTGCTATTTTGGGTTTGTGAAGTGTATATATTGATACATCTGTAGATAGCGTTGAGCTCATAATAAGTAGCTAGGACCAGCAATCCCTATGTATAATATTTTTTTATATTTATAATTGAAAATTGCCCAAACCCCCAGAAAAACAAGGGTGTGTCCGTACCTTAAAAAGCACCCAAACTATCATGAAGTTGCCAATAAAACACATGGAAACCAGGTTCTCCACACAGGCAAAATCACTTAACAAGTATTGCCACAAATGGCACGTACACACTAAGGCACATGTGTTTCACTGGCCAGAAGAAAGGACCCTTTGACACTAACATAATCGAACACATGTGGACACACATACAGACTAAATGCGCAGGACAGAAGAAGGACAGGAGAGAGGCACTATTGAAACTGTGGACCATCTTTGAGGAGGCCCAGGCCGATAATCCTATCCCACAGGAAGTCCCCAAAAGACCGACAAAAAGAAGCCCAAAATGAAGTTTCGAGAACAGGGCTGTAGTCAAGACACCTGGAGCCACTGGAAGGGTCACGTTGCTTGTCGCATGCCAGGACTAGAGGGGTGTACATGTGACCTCAGGGCACGTTGCGATCACCTCCTGCATTCATTTACAGCACTCCCCCTCAAATACATCACCCCGCACATGTGTAGGTCAAAACTACCACCCACACAGATAGCACCACCAATGTATACATTGGAGAGAGGGGCAGACAATGCCCATGGAACTCTAGCTAAGATGTTCACAAGATTACCCTGTTAAAATGTTGCACCAACTTAACCGTTAGCTAGGCACAAAGAGGGGGGCGGTCCGACATCCCATAAAAATGATAAGGACCAACAACCCCATGAAATTAATGCGTACCACGAACAATAACACACTTTGCAAAATAAGATACCCCAACTTGGCCCACCTTCCGATGCGCCACTAAAAACTATGAATAAACGTGGAAAAAGCACACCCTTCAAAATAAAAAGCACAGGAACCACGAAAGAAAATGAAGGCGCATGCAATAATGCACCATTTTTGTGTTTTTTAACTAATAAAACAAAGATAGCTGTTTTTCAACAGGTTGGCAATCGAACGTCCAAGTGCACCACATTTTCATCAGCCACATCAGCACCCCAACAGGTGTACGAATTAAGAACAATGAACTGTACAGTGGACTCAAACAAACATTTCGCCTAAATAAACTCCTAATTGTGGGAGGCGCACCAATATCTCCCCTGGATCCAGTCCCAAGACCTGCAATGCTCCATAAAGTATTTATTTGTTGCGCTTCTACGTACTCTCTGTTTGCCGTGGGTGTTTTCACATCCATTCATCATCAAATCACTGCCTAGTCTGATGGAGTCTACCCCTAAGCTATCACAGCGCTTGCGTGGGACGTCTCCAACATCACTTATAATTACACCAAACCCAACACTAGTACTCCACAAGCAATACATGGGACCCTCTTATACAACATGTGGTGTTAGCAAATGACCACTGTGGGCTCCAAAATAACAGCCAGGTCATGTTATGTTTGTTCGTTGATACCACACAGAGTAGGTGCAGACAGGCTTTACTTGTCCCAAGAGGCAGCCCCGTTAAAGCAAAATGCCTTCTCCACCAATATTTTTGTAGGATTAGGGCCAAGATGCAACCTAACAGAGTAGAACCCCCATACAGCAGTAGTGAACCTGACCTGATACGAGACCAATCCCACAGCATTATACCTTTTCACCTAGCCTAGCTACATTTAAACAGAGCTAGTTAAGATGCGCAGGAGGGGCACCATGGGGGAGGTTACCGTTTTGCCCTGAGACATTCCAGAAAAAAGGTTCTAGAAGCTAAACCACCACACCAATGCACAAATATGTCCGCTCCTGCTTTCATCTGTGATCCCAGGGTGCCCCTTACTATTTCTGGGGCTGTCTTATTTATTAATAATGGACCTCAGACATGGAGTTCCGATGTAGGGCCATCCACCTCGATGATACAAAGGGAAACGAGTCTTGGAGGGGAGGGTTAAACAACAACATAGATACCCCATGCCAGGAAATCTGGGACACTGAGGTGAATTGATATAAGCCTGCTACTCCAGCTGCAGCTATCATTAGTGCAGAAGGTTCATTTGCATTGGAAACCAGGAAACGGTGTTGCTTACAATACTTGAATTATAGGGCAAATGGTTTTTAATCAATGTTGACTTTCGCTTGATATAGTTTCTCTTTTATAGGTCTCACTCTTAGTGTGTACTATGAGGTACAGAAAATACCCCTGAAATGATCCCTGCACTCAAGCCTGCCCCTCACGTTCTCCATATTCTAGATTTGGAGAGTGTCACGATTTTAAAAAAATTTGCTTACGGGGCTCAGAACAAAACTGTTTGTGAACCTCTGCTTTAGACTGCAGCTTCTGAAGAACATTTTCAAAAGGTAACACCATCAACGCCATCAATCCTTTCTTGGATCTTGAAGTGTCCAGCACTATTCAGTGACAAAGAAGAACTAGTTTTTTCTAGCTGAAATGGCTATAAATAATACTACCAGAGAATGTGCCACACATTTTACCCTTTTTACACATAATCTAGAATCGATAATCTAGTTGCCTAATTTGTTCTTGCACATAATTCTATTAGCCCTGACAATGACTAAGCTCCGCAGAGTGATGACTGGGGCCTGCAAATATGATGATGAAACCCATAATTCACAGGAAACTGTGAAATATTTTCCATATTTCACCGTTGTATGCAGTCGCGGTCCGTGCAGGTATTTATTTCGTTTTCCTTCAGCATCGTCCCTCGAAATACCCCCTTACCCGGCCCCACCGCCCTACCGCTGTTACCTGCACGGAACGCAGGTGGTTCTATGTGAAATATCAGGTTTTATATCCCTTGCTTTTGTGCAATAAGGCAACCAAATTTAATATGTGTATAGTCTTGCTTGTAACCAGCAGCTGAGTAGTGGTATATCCTCAAGACACCCTATCTCCGGACCTCCAGCCAATAGTGCGTACCACCATAAAAACAAATGCTTTGCTCAAGCTAGTTGCAGACACTTGTTGACTGTAGCTCAGTTATATATAATTCAATTCGTTCATTTCTAATGAATAGTGGGTAAGTAAGAGCAAATGTTAGCAAAACATGTATCAGTGTTCCATGAGAGCAGTCTACGTTCAATCCTGAGATCTGCAGTAGAAGCAATGTGCTGCATAGCAATTAATATTATTTTTCCACGTAAATATTGTTAAAAGGAAGTTACGCCTCATTTGTTTTTAAGTTTGAATAGAATTAATCAGATAATCCGAACCACGAGAGAGTTGTGTTTTTTAACATAAAATAAACATGAATGTTTCACGCGCATACGAATGCTTATTTAACCATGTTCCTAAACGTGTATGCTATATGCATGATATTTAGCGTTAACTGTTTTATCGCATTGTATTAATTGTCATTTATCGTGAACTTTTGTAAATCTTGTTTTTTCACTATTTTATTTATGCTTTTTAAATATTAGTTTGGTTATGCTCACTTATATTTAATGTTTTAATACCTGACATACCTCTTTCAGGTGCTGGAACATGTCAGGTGCGAAAGTAATGTCCATCTGGACAAGCACTGTGTCAACGAAGAGAGGCAGCATCCGAAGAATGGAATTTGCCACTGGAAGTAATTCTCCCCAGGTCTGCTGAAGCTCAGCTCCGCGCAGCACCGTGATGGACATTAGCGCGCAGCCAGCCTCCTTTCATTGTTATGTTGATTAGAATCGGGTCACCGAGCATCACCCAACACCGCATCAATCTGCCAGATGGCCACGTGAGAAATGGCTTTTCACACCTGAATGGCTAAAGTGTGATTTCTTTTAGAACTCCCGTACAGCTTCAGATTGTCTATTTGCCACCAGGTCACCGTGAAAGACTATTTATTTGAAGATGCAAAACTTGCCAACTTATCTCTCTTCATACAATTGTATGCATCATTTTATAAAACACTGAATATAGAAAGAGGCATTCACTTCTACAAATATATCTTTCTAATGTCCCGATTACACTGTACTCGTTTTTATATGGGGGCTATATGGAAATCATGTTTTTGAATTGTATCGCCACACTTAAATCTGGCTATCACAAGCATCTGTGCGCCTCATGGAGGACTAACATGCGGACACGGGTTTCCTGATCTCCTATCAACATACTGTGTCCCCATTCTGAGTAGGAAGACGCTTCCCACACCCACCTGCTCTAAGCAGGTGGTAAACGGAAGCGGGAGAGCTAGTGATAGAATGGGAATTACATTTACAGTTTAAGGAGTAGCAAAAACTGGACATAACACTTTTTGAGAGAAAATAAATAAACGTGCATTAATTGCACATTATAGAAAAGATTGTGAAAACAAAGAATTGTAGATACTGCATCGGAAAAGCATGCAAAATGATTAGTTTAGATGATATCATATGTATAAGTAACAGGTTGTGATTTAGTAAAGAAAAAGAATCTTGTTTTATTAAGGCGTGTTAGAAAATGTGTACGTGATAAAGTTCTCACATGATCAAATTTTCTTCTAAAGAGTTTACATTTCATTTAAAATAGATTAATAACTAAGGAGATGTATGAAATAGTATGAATAAGTTGACTTTGATAGTGAATTTTATAGATTTAAACTTTGTATGTGAGAAAGCATGCACTCAAAATGACAAAAGAAAATAGGAGCTACACCTTTTTACTAAAAGATGCATTTGCGAAACTTTCAGAAAATTTTCTTTGTACATGTGCTAATAATAATTGCTTGATACGAAAATTGATATGCACACTTTAAAGTGCATTTACTTGTTATTACTTATAAATGTAGCACCCTATTTATACCTGAATTAATTTTGATCATATTAAATGTTCCTAAGTGCATCAGAAGTTACACTACAATCTCAACTACTTCATGTTTTCGTATACATATATGCTTATAATTCTATATATTTGGCGTTATATTAGCCTAAGTTAACAGAGGCCAATCTGTATTCATGAAATTTTCAGCTTTGCTAAGCCTACTGAACGTGAGAGGATTCTCAGATGTAACAATTGTTATGTAAATGGGGGATGGGAGCACACTGCCTCACCTCCCAGCACAGTTCGCCCCTTTATTGTTGCAGTTCACAGTGATTTCTTACTTGAATTTTAGCTGTAGTGGTTCACCAAAGTTGGTGCAGGTTATTGCTGTGAATCTCTAGACACATGTGTTTCTGGATATTATCCGTCTTCAGTAGAGATAAAAAACGAAAATTCCTTCTGGGGTTGCTGGAAAGGCTGCCATAGTCTCTCAGGTCTCAGTACCTCTCTCTGGAATATAATGGAACTTTTAATAAGGTGAACGGGATATCTGTCCCATTTGTGGAAGTGTAACACATTCACAAAACTCGTAATTATACCCTTAGTGTGTATGATTTTGGCTGGCCGAAGTTTCTTCAGGAGATTTTGGCCTGCAGAATTAATCCTTGATCTTTATAACATTGTTTTGAGAGTAATTTACATGAGTTTGAATTCAAATTTGTAGTTGAGTTATCCAATTCCTGGTCCTCATTGGATGACTTTATATCCAACCCCTCTTAGCACACAGCAAGGACCATCGGAGGACCAAGACAGTGGAAATGATTTAATGCTACAGATCATCATAGACTTCATCATAGAGAAACAGGAGTTTGCGAGTGCACCATGTGCACTCCCATCATCATAAGGGTCGGTTCTCACACTCAGATGGTGCATCATCCGGACATCATAATAGGCCCTAGAGTGTGAAATCAATATATTTTTAGTTATGATATTATTTTGTCTGTTTACATGTGCATTTGGATGACATTAAAAACAAATAAGCTGTTGTTATTGTTTCAGAAAGCCTAATCTACTGGAATGTAACATTTGTTTATAGAAATAGATAGGTTATTGCTATTTTGTATCATTGTTTCAAACAGTAGAAATGTACTATTAGACCACATAGTTAGAGAAAATCTCTGTATATCCCCAAAACGTTTTAGTCAATTAATGAAATATGAGTTATAACATATGCATTGAAAAGAAGGAAAATGAAATGAAAATGCAATCTCCAAGGTGGATAAATAACATTGGGCCTGATTCACAAAAGTAATCTGAGACAAAATCCTAACTTTACAACTTTCGATATTCACAGAAGGCATTTAGGAGTACTAAAGTTAGGATTTTGTCTCAGTTAAACTTAAGTTTTGGTCTTAAGTTAAATTTAAGACAAATTTAAGATTAACTGAGACAGAATACTAGTCGTAAAGTTAGGATTTTGTCTCAGTTAAATTTAAGTTTGTCTTAAATTTAATTTAAGACCACAATTTAAGATTAACTGAGACAAAATCCTTTCTTTAGTACTCCTAAATGCCTTCTGTGAATACAGGAAGTTGTAAAGTTAGGATTTTATCTCAGATTACTTTTGTGAATCAGGCCCATTGATATTACACGTGGCTTCTTGGTCAATATTTTCTCACCTTTCTTGGAGGAGCTTCCTCCTCAGACAAAACATTTGTCTCAGCATTAGAAGTCAAAATATTGTCAAGACTGTTAGAATCTGTATTGTGTTTTTCAGACCTATTGGTGGTAACTGAGCTTGACTCATGTGCTAATGCAATGCACTCCAGTACTGATGTCATTCTATCCCGAGAGTGCAACATTAAAGTGTTGATGGTTAGAAGTGATTTTTATCTTCCCTTAAGTCATTGACTGACTCCTATAACCCTTGCAATTTCTTTGTAGTGTCGGTTTTGTTTATAGAAGCACAAGCCCTTGCCTTTGATCTCTGTATGAAGTTGTAGGAGGTAGTTGTTTTTTTCCTTTTTATGCTTTACAGTCTTCAGCATGTCCTCATGAATGTCCATGAGTGAGGCATCCAAGCCACGCAAAGATGAATATAACCCATCCATCTTGTCTGGCAGTGACATGGCAGCCTTTAAGGACTCATTAGCATCCTGCATATCAGCATGTGATATTGATAGTTCTTGTTTCACCACGTCCACTGTTATCTGCTAATGTTGTACATATGGGATTCAAATTCCTGGAGATGGTCAATATGATGAGACTGCAGATTGTGCGTTCTTGAAGTAAAATAAACAAAATAATACCGTTGTAATGTGGTCTGTGTTTGCACCTCAGTACAATTTGTTTGTATGGATGTTTCGTCTTCTACACCTTATAGTAGCACATACAAGCTTTCTTCAGATATAGGTGGGAAGTACGTATTAGCATTTTCTAAGGCTACTTCAGTATTGTTGTCCTTATTGTCTGCCATGACAATAACTAAACATAAATGAAAAATAACATTAATAAGAGTGTTTGACAGAGACACATTTTATTAGTCTACCATATTAGAAATATTTAACAAAATATAAAATAGTATCAAATAAATAAATATTTTTTGTAAGTGAATGTGTGATAATAAAGGCTATGGTGATTTAGTTGATCAGATTCTTAAGGAGGAAGAGTATGTGTTTAAGTATCTTACTGTAGCACATATTTTTACAGCAATGTACAACATATTGAGACTTCTCAAGTGCATGTTGGAAGATGTTAAAATTATAGACGAGCAGTGACACAGTGTTAGTGCTATGGTGAGTAGTGGAGATTATGACGGTATTTACTCATTGGCTATAGCAGTAGCACTAATTCAGTGTTGCAGCATTGGTCAAGGTTGTGCATTCCTAATCACCAGTGAGGCGTAGAGGCAGTACAGATCAAGCTGACAAACAGACAGATCATTTGAAAATGAATGGAAATGAACCGTATGTGATATTATAGTTTGATTCTGTAATAATCAGCTTGATATGTTTATAAGTGACAGTGTTGTTAGCAATGCCACCTAGCACATAGGTGTAACATAATTATATGTGTCCATGAATTTGAATTAACAATGGAATGTCATATATCAAAACACATAACACACCACCACCTACAAAGTAGTTAATAAAGATATAGCATATTGAAATAAACAAAATATTACATGCATACTTCCCTAATCCAGTAAGGAGACAAGTATATATGATACTCTAAATTTGGATGTGTTAGGTGAACGTTAGCCTTGTGCAGACCACTGGTCATGCTACACCATGCCATAGTCTACTATTGCATTGTCCAGCATTAAGTCCATCAGTTGTTTCTTTTGCATTTATCCCCCTAAGTGGGAAGGGTATTCCCAGACGTAGGTCCCATGCTCAGTGTACCACTAGATTCAAGATAGCCTGGCTGATGAAGGGTGATGCCCTGAAACCAGTCACCGGATGCTTGTTTTCGCTCCAGGGAGGATCTGGCTTGGCAGTTCAGGCTGAACTGTCTCTACAAGGAACAGGGTCAAGACTGATTTGCATCTGGCTGGGTCCAAACTGGGGTAGTGTGGTGAGAAAAAGAATGATGGATTAAACCCAGATCCTTGTGACTGGGTGTGAATGTTTACTTTGTCCAGCATTCTGTCCGTCAATTGCTTTTTTTTGCATTTGTCGCCCTAAGTAGGAAGGGTATGCCCAGATGTGGGTCCCATGCTCACTGCACCACTGGATTCAAGCTAGCCTGGCTGATGATGGGTGATGCCCAGAATGTTTGTTTCCCATCCAGGGAGGACCTGGCATGGCAGTTCGGGCTAAACTTTTCCCATGAGGAACAGGTTCAAGACTGCTTTGCATATGGCTGGGCCCAAACTGGGGTTGTGTGGTAAGCAAAAGAATGATGGACTAAACCAAGATCCTTGTGACTGGGGGTGAATGTTTGCATTGTCCAGCATTCCCTCCATCAATTGTTTCTTTTGCATAGTCTACTATTAAGCACAACCAGAATGGAGTGCTGGTTAGATACAGGGATCAGGTTGATTATGGTAGAAAGAAAAGGGACGGACTTCATTACTTTGATGTAGAAAAGGAAGAAATATACAGTTTTCTTGAGCTCAAAGTGGCACACTAGATTCTAGTTAGTATTGTAATTAGCTGTGTTGATAATGAGAAGCATGACAGTGCATTTGGTATTGAATTGAGATACCTCTGGTCACATAAAGTCCTGCTTCCGTAATGGTCTTAGCTTTGGCATCACAGTTGGCAAACCACTCTATATTTTGACTATATATGTATTCTTGATGTCAGATCTCCTTCTGTGTGACAGAGTGGCACGGTCATTCCTAACAGTAATTCTATTACAACACCTTTGGCTTGACCAGTTTTTCTATAAGCA
Source organism: Triturus cristatus (assembly GCF_964204655.1). Classification (NCBI taxonomy): domain Eukaryota; kingdom Metazoa; phylum Chordata; class Amphibia; order Caudata; family Salamandridae; genus Triturus; species Triturus cristatus. Next base: position 565,866,169 of record NC_140582.1, on the reverse strand, counting down.
TTTAGATTTTATTGATTATATTTCACAATTTGCTGCTTGGGTGTGGGGAGTACAGTCTGAGTCTTATTTATGGACCACAAAATCTTTGAAACAGCACTCATGTATAAGGACTAATTCCAGTACGTGATGGAAGCAGGGTACAGGTCAGAGCCTGATTCAACTGGTTAGGTGTGGTCTTTCTGAAAGTGACGTTGTTTCAGTCTTTGTCTCACTGCACCTTAACAATATGTACAGCAAGTGACCCGGCTTAAAGTACACTTCTCAGACTAGTGTAAAAGAGGGAGCTGGTCCAGACACCAGAGTTCTACCCAAAGCTTACATCAGCAGAAGCAGTCCTTCTTTGGTCCTCTACCAGTCCAGAAGTGTCCTTACATGGTTAATGGTGGTGACACGCATTTATATACGATGTCCGGCTCAGGGTGGTATACAGTCCTGCAAACTAAGGGCCTGATTTAAATGTTGGCTGAGGGGAATACTCCGTCACAAACGTGACGGATATCCCGTCCACCATATTACAATCCCATTATATCCCATGGACATGGTAATATGGCATACGGGATATCCAACACGTTTGTGATGTAGTATTCTATCAGCCAAGATCTAAAAAAGGCCCACAGTGAAAAATTAGCTAAAAGTTAATAGAGGTGAGGCTAACTAATTTCTATGCACTTCCTGTGTGTTTTAGTGTCACACATTCCTCTGTGACCCTATGTACTTAACACCAACATGGCACCTGCTCATGTCCCACATACATGATGTGGCCAGACAGAGGTATGTCTATGGTTATGGGCAAGAACTCCCTTATGCTTTGTCAACACTGGTTTTAGGGGCAGCGCTTCTCTCACTACATGGCTGAGTAGCAGTAGTAGGAATTTAGATTTAGCAGGCACAGATGTAAATAAATCTGTCTCAGCAAAGATGGTCTAATTTTGACCTTCTTTACCTTCCTGAGCACAGACTAGATTTTCATCCTCCCAGAGAGAGACACATCTTCCCACGCCCAAAACCTCAGTCCGCTGTTTAGGAGTAAGACACATCTCACCACAAGAGACCCAATCACAGCCAGGTAACACTTAACACTGGCATTAAGCCACATTTACTTATGCATAGAAAATGACGACTTCATTACATTTTGATATTCAGTAATTTCAAATTATTAGGGGTGGTTGATAACATTTAGTAGACACTTCCACAGTGACATTATGCATTATGAGATATTACAATGCAGATTAATTTTTGTCAATAGTAGACTTCTTCGGTTATTATCATTTGAGATAGTTTATAAATGTTACAACATATAAACTGTGTAAGTATATATGTTATTATAAGAAAATACATGTAATCGCGCATGCATGGACAATGCGCTACATTTATTTGGATCTTTCCTTGCCTTTGCATTTTTGTTGTGGTGCTATCCCATAATATTTTAAATTTTCCTTAACTAAGCCACGCAAAGCCAATGTAGTTGCATTGCCATGGTTTATTCATAACATTATCATGATACACAGCAGGACACATAGCACTATCTTGCTTTACTTTGCATAACTTAGGAGTTACATGGGTGGAGCATGGTCATGGCCATGATTCACTCCTTTCATGTTCACACATTATTATTGTTACAAACACTTATATTCCTGATTTGGTGAATCTAAAGTGGGCTGTACATGAACTTCTTTAGCAAGGAGAAACGTTTGTATTTGTAATCAGTAGGTCCTCTTTCCACATGCTCTGCATACATGATCACATACAAAAAGAGGAATATGCATATGAGGATGTTTTATTTCAGTTAGGTGTCCCTTTCTGCACAATAACCTTACACACACACAGACACACACAAACAAACACTTTTACTAAGCTGCAAAGGTTCCTGTGTGGACACTAGCCAGCACACGTTGCACCAGCGCAAGGGGAGTGCAGAATCTTTTTTTGAATTGAGGAAATAATGACCATATCTTTGCACTCCATTTCATGCAACACAGCATAGAAACTGACCTAGGTGCTCGCCGTTGTGCCACAAATAAATATATGTGGCAGTATGTATGAAAAAAATATCGTTATCTCCCTATTCTTTGTTAGTATGGAAGCCAAAGATTTTTATAATTGGGTGTTCAGGCTTAAATTATAATACATGCAAAATGTGAAGGCAACAAACTGAGACATATCTTGTTATGAATGCTGCGTTTAAGGTGACATATCCAATTAACAAGTAATGGCACATTTAATGAATTTTCTTGCAATGCAGGGCTGCAACCAAAGTTACAACATTGCACTGCGTGAAAGGAAGAGAACAGTAATGCTACATATTTTCGAAGATACGGATCATTTCTGCTCTCTCCTTGTGCTAGAACTGCCTAGCACCGAATCAGACATCATTGCACCATTGCGCAGGGGTGGTAGCATTACTAGCAGGATTGTTTTAGCACAAGACACCTTCCTGCACAAAAGCAATAAAGTTGTTTCTCATGGATTACATCAGTTGGGATGGCATTGCATGTTTACAGATTGGGTTTCCAAATCTTTTTCAATATGGAATGCATCAAAATCCTTGTGTAGATGCATATGAACACCCATGCACAACCCATGGATTGCCTCCAAAGTTGAAATATAATACACTGCTGCACAAGCAGCTGCCTTTCCTTGAATTTCTTTCAAAAGATGTGTAATCTGCCCTTGCATGGCTTTGTATTTGTACATATTAGTGAAGCCTTTGCATTGTCCTTGCATCACCTTGCATGACACAAGGACAACACAAAAGCTGCAAACATATGGACCCTGGTATGTACACATCCTAATGCATACATTGGCCTATACAATGATGCAGATGTAATTTTACTATATTTGGTTTACAATTTTAACATACTATTCACAATTAACAATACTTCTAGATATGTTAATACAGAATTCAGTCACACAGTAACTTTTAAGGAGCATGACTTTATAAATATCATACATAACATTCTCTTTCCCTGACATACATCTTCCTCGTGATTGGCAGTATCTGGCCCTTTAAGCCCACTAGCCAACTCTGGACCTATGACAGCTGCGTCTTGCTCCGCCATGTGTGTCATCTGCATCCTGCAGTCAGGTCCACCTTCTGCTGCCATGGAAGCGTGCCTATTCCGAGGCAAGTTATCTTTAGTACGACATTTGTAGTCATCCCTGTGCTTTTTGTACTCCTCGACTTTCCTGGTTGTAGGTACAACTGCATGTATTTTTTGTACTATACAATTCCCCAAAGCTGATTTATTGGGCAGAGAAAGTTTAGAATTTACAAAAAGCTGATAATCTTGCTTTGTCACTTCTGTTATTATAATTTCAACCTCCTCTTTAGTAAATTTATAGTTCCTTTTCTATATACATCTTTTGATCCTTCCAAGGAGACATTATAAGTAGGATTCTGTGTAACCTGATGTGTGGAACATGTCTCCTTAAAAAGCTGATTCACTGCTATTCCGCACTAAAGCTGTGCCCAAAATTCATTGCTCTGTTGAACGTTGTTTTATATGCATTTTTGTAGTTAGGGTGAAGCATTGACGTTCTGAACTGTGCCTCGATGCTTTTTTTGCACTCGGGTAGATTGGCACCATCTTGCTTTGTGCTATGTTACATTTTTGACACATGCAGTACAAGGCACAAATATATTGACACAGAGTACTTTTGTAAATCTGGGGCCTAAGTCTGCAGTGAGTGCAAGAGGTCTGCTGACAACAGACGGCTAAAGCTGTCTGGAGGGTGAACTGAAATGAAGCAAACTGAATTTGTTTTAGTTTTTCCAGTGCACTAATTATGATTTGCTCACAAACAGATTGTAAAGGGTGGAATACGTACCTAGGAGGCAGTGCTTCTCTTTATTCATTTTTTTTATTCACGGATGTGTTTTTTTCCATTGTAAAGTACTACGTAACATACCTAAAACGATCGACAATCAATAAATATGTCAATCAATCAATAGATTTGCAGAGCGCTTCTTGTCACAAGTGAAGTTATCCAGGTGTTGGCAGGGCACAGTTGATAAGTCGAATAGCGAGGAGGTCCTCAGGGACATTCAGCACTCTGGAAGAGATGGGGAGGTCCATAGATGATAAGATAGCTCACTCCATGTCTTTGTTGCTAGGCAGAAGAAGCGACCTCCGCATCTGCTATGTCGGTTGCAGGGGCTGAGGATTAGAGAAAGGGCCGTGGAGCAGAGGTGTCTGGTGAGCTAATTGAAGTTCAGGCAGTGGTTCAAGTGGATCCGCAGTTGTGTAGGACCTTGTATGCATAGGTCAGGAGCTTGAACTGGCATCTTTTCTGTGCAGGGAGCCACTTTAGTTCCCTGAGGTAGGGGGAGATGTGGGTTCATCTAGGGAGGTCCAGGACGAGTCTGGCAATGGCATTCTGTATGGTTGCTAGTCATCGGAGGAGGTGAGCTGAGATCTCTGTGTAGAGAGAATTGCTGTAGTCCTGTCGGCTGGAGATGAGGACTTGCTTATGATGGGTTTTTAGCTTTTGGGGAACCATTTGAATATCTTTCGAAGCATACAGAGGATGAAGAAGCCGGAGGAGGAGACAGAGTTGACCTGAGTCATCATGGTTAGCTTGTTGTCCAGAATGATGCCTAGGTTCCTAGCATGGTCATTGGGGGTCGGAGTAGGTCTGAGTTCTGAGGAACGCCCGGATGTGCCCCATAGGGAGCTTTTGTTTACAAAAATCTGTACCACTGTCTGGTCCATGTCAAGCTTCAGGCAGCTGTCCTTTATCCAGTTGGTGACATCTGTAATGCAGTTGAGGAAGTTGGTCTGGGTGGTGTCTTCAAAGAGTGAGAGGATGAGCTGTATATTGTCAGCGTAGGAAATGATGTTGAGTCCGTGGGTTTTTGTGATGCAGGCCAAAGATATCCTATAAGTGTTGAATTAGGTGGGGCTGAGGGGGGATTCTTGGGGTACTCCATGCTTGATTTCCTTGGGTTCAGAGGAGAGGGGGGGAAGGAGGACTTTTTGTTTTCTTTCTGTGAGGAAAGATATGATCCATCTGAGAGTGGCTCTTTGAATGCCTATGTTGTGCCGCCTTGTGATGAGCATGTGGTGGGAGGCTGTATCGAAGGCTGCCGAGAGGTCTAGGAGGATCAGAGCCACAGTTTCTCATGGGTCGAGTAGGGTTCAGATGTCGAAGTTAGCCGCGATGAGGGCTGTCTTGGTGCAATGAAATCTGGATTCAGAGGAGTCGAGTAGGAGATTCTGTTCCAGATGTGATGAGAGTTAATGGTTGATGGCTTTTTCTAATATTTTTGGCCGGGCACGGGAGCCAGGAGATTGGTCGGTAGTTGTTAAGTTCACTGGGTTCTGATGATGGTGATTGGAATTAATGTCCACTAGGGGTGGGACTGAGGCACTCAGAACAGCGCCACACAGATAAAACATGACAACATGATATTGAATTGCACCAGAATGCTGTGCAGAAGGGTTGGGACAGAGGTGGAGGGATGCTTTGGCATCCTAGAAGTAGCCCAAGGGACTGGCATCTTAAACTTTCCAACCTACAATTTAAATTTCAAGCCCCTGTACAGGGGAGACACAGTGAGAAAGACACTGGATCGGTACGGCCACAACACCAGAATCACGAACAGCTGGAAGGGCAAGCCTAGTGATGCCTCTGATGGACTAAGCACTCTTTCTGAAGCTGACCCTAGGACTAGCTGGGTCATTTACGCTGGCCTCTTAAGATGCTTAATGACCAGTTGGGGGAAGACTTGAATTCCACTTCCCCCCAGATGCCCTGCAAAACAGCCAGGAAGGGATTGGGTCTGTAGAGGGCAAGGTTAAGGAGACAACTGGTGCAGAGAGCCAGTGAAACTTGCAAAGTGAGTCCCAGTTGAGGCAGGATGGCTTACTGCCAATGCTTCTGGTGGCTAGAACTCATCACCAGGAGTAAAATGAGCCCAAAATCTTGAAAATCAGCCTATTGAGTCTGTTTTATGCATTTTTAAAGAATTTGACCTTTCTTAAGAAAACTGTGTGTGGGGCTCCTCCGTATTTCCTCAATTTCCACCTAGGGGAGCAAAACCCCTGGGGGATGACACAACACTTATTCTAATTATTTATCAAAATGCTCAGGGGAAGGGGTGTGCATAGGGCTCCCCTGCATAGACTGACTTGGGGCCCTGTGACCCCAACCACCGGGCCAGTGCAAGTATTGCTGTCCCAGGGGACCCCATCCCGGCAGGAGACCAGAAGGTGCGGCAGGCAGTGATGAACCGAGGTCCCCACACTGCTGCAAAAACTAAACAAAAGAAAAAGGAGTATCCAGGTTGTTGGTGCCCCAGAAGGGACTGGGTTACTCCATAAAAAAAGAGAGACCTCACAGGGACTAAGAGCAGACGGAAACATCTGCTGCTCTATGAGGGAGCACCCCATAATGCCCTGTGAGGGCTTATTTATATGTCTTCCTTCTGAGCAGGGGCACCACCACCAAATTAAAGGAGTGTTGTAGGGGACAGAAGGTGTTGCAGCAGCACCTCAGAGGCAATTGATGAAAGTATCTCTGGGTCTCCTGGGTCATTGAATCTATGATCCTAGGACCAGTGTTAATGAATGTAAGCATTTCTTGAGTTGGAGTGTTTGTTTCTTGGATCTAGAGTGCAAGGATCTCTAAATATTGTTCTGAGATCTGCATTTTATGTGGTCTAAGTGTTTAAACTATAGATTCAAACACATGCAATTTTGGTCTCAATGTAAAGTGTGCTCCTGACAAAGATTTGGATTGTTGATAAGCATTGTAATGTTTGTATTAACAATAACGATTGCCTCTACACATAGCACTTTTTCCAGTGATGGGATCATGACCTTTTAACATGTGTTTCTTGTTGCCATAATGTAGTAAGCCCTTGACAATTATGTTATAATGTGGTGACCACAGTACGTGGTGATCCCTTGACAAAGCAAATAGGCTGGTTTTTAAAAAATGACTCCCCCTTGTATTGTGATATTCTATGTGGTATAGGTGGAGGGTATTGTGATTTTGAGGATCATGATTCATTAGGGGCCAAATGTGATTTCAGACGATCACCAAAGGTATTTCCACCTACCTGATGTACATATTTATAATGTAATACATAATCTTGTGTGCAAGACACATACATTTCCTCTTTCAAAGAAATGGCACTAACCGTACAAGCATTTGTTGCGTGTTGTTATTGTGGGCCAGTAATTTGGGATTGATTGCCAACAAAACCTTCCCTGAGTAGGCCTTGGACAGATCCAAGTTTTACCATGGGGTACTTGGTTCTCAGTAAGGAGACATCTGTGGACCTATTACTTGCAAAGGCCTCATATCTTGCTCAACTAATATCCCAGTTGCGTATAGGAACTAAAACCTACTTTCCCCATAGAATGAGATTTTTGAAACTACATGAAAAATAACTTTTAATAATTACTTTAAAATTTCCCCGGGCACAGATATGATAAAATAATTTTAGTCATATCTTGGCCTGCTGATGTAAAATACAACTTTATCTACACTGTGATTTTTGTGTGTGTAATTTTTCACTGTGAGGGCATATTACCCCAAATGGGGATCGTGCTATATTTGTGTACAATACATACCTAGTTGTGATGACTCACAAGGCAAAGTTTAGGAAGAACTTAGCTAAAATATAAAAATATTTTTTCTACATGTCACAGACATTTTGCCTTGCCCGATGTTTCTGGATTGCCTTTAAAATGTAGCCCAATCAGAGCACAATGGTGATCCCTCAAGCCTTATATTTTTGCCATAGATTTGGATGGTGTAAATACAAACTGAAGTCCATGTATAACATCTAACTTCCACACCTCTGGTGCAATTTCTGTGGCAATGTACAATGGAAATACTGGAAATTTAAATGGTTGAGACACACCATGCACTCAGTAGATATGAATAACAGTGTCACAGTGCTCAGAGTCAAAATACCAGTAAAAACAATATCAGTGATGCAAAGGAAGATTGCGGATTGACTCCGCCGCTAGGAGGTCGCTGGCAGAGCTGCTCCTGTTTCCCTTACCGGCAGCGGTATGTTAACTTACCTGTAAACCTCCGTAATCCATAGTTTACTACCCCCCACCCTGCCCCTTCCCCTCCCCACGTCACCGCCCTGCAGTTACTCCTACTACCGGCTTTAGGCATGTAGGAACTGCGGTAGCACTGTAATAGGAGGAAAGTCGGAGGTGAAAGCGCTGTGTAAAAGCTCGTTAAAATAAATATGAGGAATTGAAGAAAGAACCTTTTTTCCCAGAATTTATGGAGGAGAGATACTTGGCATTTTCACCGATTCCCGTTGCAGGTTTCCCGCGACCTGCTTTCAGGACTGTTTAGTTTTAGTAAATTGGCAGAGCTACTCCCGTTTTCATCTACTGACTTAAAAAATAAACACAAGGAATTGAAGAAAGAGCCTTTTTAGTCAAAACCTACGGAGGAGAGAAACCTTGGACTTGCTTGTATGATACTGTTGGCTGCCCACGTTCCGCTCCAAGTTTAACTTTTTATTACCAGGCGTCTTGGGCGTTTTTGCCGATTCCCGCTGCAGGTTTCGAGTGACCTGCTTACCGGACTGGCTCATTCTAGTAAGCTGCAAGAAATTGGGTTGCCGAAGGGGAACACCCAGAAGGGTGTAGGCACTGGATTTCGCTCTGCCGCAGTAGCGGCTGGCGCTGGAGCTGGGGAATCGGCTATTACTTCTGGAGAAGAGGAGCATTCACACCTGGTGGAAAAAAGCATCTCAAAGCGCTCTGCCTCATGGGTAGGTTACCCTATTTTTAATGTGTTGCAACCTGTAAAGGCCCCCGTGGGGGTCAACTGTTTAGCCACCAGAGATTGACATGGTGAGCGCACTTATCGGGGCTGTATTGCCATCTGGGAGAGAGAAGCGACAGGAGGATGCCAATCCATCCATTGCTTTGCGATCACTACCAGGTACTGTAAAGCTAGTATTGGGAGTGATTCACAGGGAACGGAAATATCTGCATATCTGGAGGACATGGGTATAGCAGTTACCATCAATGGTTTAAAGAAAGATTTGACTATTCCTACCTCACAGTCTACTATTCAAGGCACTGAGTACTCTAATACCAGCCAGGCTCTACAGGATCAACTAGTGTCAGCGGTTACCTTGGAGGCTGGTATCTCTGTGTGCTCTGAGAAACCTACAGAATTGATTGAGGGTGGGGATACTTCATGAGTTACAATTGGCATGGACAGTAAGACAGCTGCTCTGCAACAATTGCAACATACTACTAGCCCCATACTTTCTAGGGAAATCGACATGCTAGAAAATAGTTCTGGGGCTAAGGAGGGTTCTCATAGTACGGACACTGCTAACAATGGATGGATAACTATCAGTTGCGAAGAGGGCCTCAAGGAGTATAATGAAGGCCATAATGAATAAGCATACTGAAGGTGGTGCAAAACCTAAAGTTCAGAAACAGCATAAAAAGAAGGATCCCGAGAAACAAAGTGACAGCTCTGCTAAAATTGCAGCAACCAGTAGCCCTCTTCGGAAATGGGTTACAAAGAAGGGAGAAGTTAAGAAAATAATTTTGCGGCTTTCTGGCTCTGGTTCAGACTCGGCTTCTCAACTTACTCAGACTTTCTCAGATTCTTTCGCTGTAACCTTTGTACAAGGCAACAACAGTACCAGTACCAGTGGCAGGGGTACTAGTGGTCAGATGCGATCCTTGCCGCTCCCTTCTTTAACATCTTCAGTCACTAGTATGGTTATACAAGGGGACCAAATTGATATATAGTCAGTACCTAGCATGATATCTGAGCAGACATTGTTGTTAGAAATCCTGCAGGCACTGCAAGCACAGAGGGTAGAGGCTCAAGATTACTACGCCCAAGCTAGGGCTGACAGTTCTGTAAGTAAGCTTTCTCTCTCAGAGGTTAAAATCCAAATAGCCTCTCTCACATCTGATATCACCGAGTTAACAGCAGAGGGTAGCTGATGCAGAAGACCACATGAGTAGAACAGCCAAGCTCACAGAGTTGCATTATACTCAGCTTACAACAATCCAACAGAAGATCAAAGACTTGGAGAACCGGCAGCGATGCAATAATCTGCGAGAGTTTGGGGTACCAGATGGACTGGAAGGTGCGGACTGCCGGACATATATCGTGCATCATTTCCAGAAATCTTTCTCAGATTTAGCTGATTGGGACTGGGACAGTCAAGTCCAACGGGCACACAGGCTACCACTGATTTCTAATAAACCTCCTGGTTGCTTCCCTAGGCCTATCCTAATTTATCTGGGAAATTTCTTATTACGGCATGCAATTTCCATTAAGGCTAGGCCTACTTCTCCTTTACGTATGGATTCACTCTCAATATTTTTCAGATCTGACTTTTGCAAGGGTACAATGGATAGGCGATGGAAACAACGCCAATTTATCAATCCATTGAAGGTGGCAGAAGCGCAGGTTTATCTCCAGGAGCCTGGTCGTTTAAAAATTATAAAGGATGGTTACTCCAAACTAGTATTTACGGAACAGGAGGCTCAGGAAGTTCTGAACTCTTGGCGATAGGGGATTGAGAAATAACTTGAAACGATAGCTATAATGCTTAATGGATAGGTTCATCATGTTTCTATGTATCTCCTTTCTGGTGCTCTCCTTCTTTTGCCTGTTATTTCTGCTTTTTTTCTAATAGCTGTTCGAAATTGCCATTTAATTTGGAGGCACTCTGCATGTGATCCTCCTTGAATGCTGTCTTATTGGACAGTAATGAGGGGGGTGATTCCTTTCTTTTGACATGCGGTGGGTGAGAAGAGGGGGGTGGGGGAGGGTGCGCTGTCGCAGGGTAAAAGCAAAGAAGCTATGAATATGGTATTTTTCTCACTTGGGGGAGTTTTTGGATGTATTTTAGGAAAATTTGTTAAAAGCGAGCTAATTTTGTTTATATCATTGGAGTGATTAAATGTTTATGTTGGAACGTATCCAGGTTAAATGCCGCTCATAAGCGCCAACTTGTACGAGAAGAGCTAAAGATGTATCGCCCACACTTAATTTTTTTAACAGAAACTCATGTAGCGTACAAGGATCGAACATTGCTCAATCAACTTGGATATAACATTGTTGCTCGCTCATCTCAAACAGTCTCAATAAGGGGTGTGGCTATATTAGCTAGTACATTTTTGCCATATAAAATTGGTTCTGCTTACCTGATACTAGGGGGAGGTGGGCTATTGCTCAATTGAAGGTTCATGGAATTAAATATGTTTTATCTGTGTTCTATGGACCTAATATAGAGGATCCGGCGGTTTTTAACACACTCATGTTCACTTTGCTGGAATTTCAGGGGACTTTAATATTCATGGGGGACTTCAATTGTGTTATGAATAAAACACTGGATTCAACTTCTCGACGTTCTCAAGAATGTCGAAAGTACGGGCTGCAATCTTGGAATTTCCTCGTTTGTATAACATTCATGATGCTTGGAGGGTTCTGTATCCAGGTGCCCTGGGGTTTACATATTACTCTTGCCCACATGGGCAATATGCAAGGATAGATATGGCTTGTGACGGTGCCGCAGTTTTGAGTCCAGTAAAGATGGAGGTTTGCCCAAGGATCACTTCAGATCACAACCCTATTTTGTTAACTGCTCAGCTGACACCTGTTACTAAGGCAGGACGGCCTTTTTCTTTCCCATGATATCTGCTATCAGATGTTGAGTATATTTTACATAAGGGGAAACTTTTGACAGAATTTTTGTATTTTAATACTCATACTGCGTTTCCCCATATGGTTTGGGCCTCCATGAAGGCATTCATAAGGGGCATTACACAGCAATTTATATTTGTTAAAAATAAAACCAAGGAGGCTTCCATCAAAGCAGCTTTTATGACTTCAACTAGTTTAGACCTCTCCCATGCACTGTCAGTTAAGAGACGAGATGAAGATCAATTATAGTTGTATATTAAATTAATAGATGCGAAAGAATCAGTAGTGGGGATTATTAAGGAAAGAGTGGCAATTGCTTTTAATAAATTCCGCTCAGAACAATACGAATATATTGAACAGGTGGGTAGAGTATTAGCTTATAAAATCGCTGATAAAAAGACTAAAAGCAGGATTATTGAAATTAAAGGCGCGGACAATGCTTTACATACTGAAGCCCAGGTGATTTTGGATCAATTTGCGTCTTTCTATGAAGATCTTTATTCTCCTTCAGATCCAATAGTATTAGAGGAGTTCTCTAGATATTTCGTTAGTGTTCGACTTCCCTTGTTAACAGCTGAGGATGCTGCCCAATTGGAGTCAGAGATATCAGTTGAGGATATCTGGACGGCTCTTTCATCTCTTCCTTCAGGTAAAGCTACGGGTTGATGAATACAGGCCCCAGCTAGGCCCGCAGGACACAAGGGTTCGCTCTCCTGTAATGGAATCTATAAGGAAGTTGGCACGGAAACTGCAAAGTACAAAGACAGAGTTTATTAACCCTTAAGGGTGGTCCTACAATCCATACCATACCCTTCAGTATTGCATAGAGTAGCACAAAGAACTTGCGTACACGGTCCCCTTTTATACACAACAGAGGGGCTCATAAGTGGGAGGATACAACATGAGGCGAAGAATGTTACCTTTTATGGACATTTTTGATACAAGATCAATATGTGGGCGGAGCTGACATACTCCTTGAGCCCGTGAAAACATGGTCAAGCAAGGACTAACTGATAACAGATGTGGTCAAGTCTGGGCATGCGCCAGGCGGACAAAGGAACTATTTATAGACTGTTACTAGGCAGATTACAAGAGCAACTAACACAAAGATAGGACTCTTCTCGTGTTGAACACGTGGAGACATAACAATACAAAATGGAGTCCAAACTTCAGTCAACATAACGAAAGAGACATGTGTAAGGCAGGAGAATTCATGTCTTTAGTAAATGCTTAATCACATCGTAGTTTCAATTTACAACAGACGACCCTTTCAGCATTTACTGAAGACATCCGGTTTGTTAGGATAATCATCGTATATGTCAATTGTCATCATTTCTTCTACTTCTTTAGCTAAACGTTTCTGATAAGTGACATTGGCAATAGCTTTCTTATCGGGGATACAGAATGATACACAAAAGGAACAGAGCAAGGGACCACATTGGACACAGATGCAGCAAGAAAACAGAACTGCTATAATTATACAGAGACCAGTTAAAACCTTCCAACCCCAAGCAGTGATCAATGCCCAAAACCATCCAGAAAAGGACCAAGTGCCGTTTTCTGTATGGATTTCAGCTGCAATTTTATGCAACCTGTTGATTGCATTATAGACTGACGGTGTGTGGTCAGGGATAAACACACAGCAACTACTTCCGATAATTTTACAAGCTCCACCTCGATCAGCTAACATAACATCTAACACCATACGATTCTGCAATGCAACAATTCTGGTAATCTGTAATTCTTCCGTAAGATTCTCAAGAGCAGCAGCGGTTTGGTTTGTCACAGCCTCTACCACTCTTGTTAATCTTCAAACTTTCCTACTATTTAGGGCAGCTCCAACGAAGAAAAACAATCCTAAATTAAAATCAATATACTGCTGCAGACTGGTGTCAGTCTGATCCACGTCATCAATTGATAGAGTACGTTTATACCTATTTACAGTCACATTATTTAACAACTTCAAATCCTTATGATAGGATGCAGGTGCCAAAAATACAGGAGGCAACAAAAATGCTACATAACATACTCCGGACCAACCGGCTGGCAAACGGTAATAACCTTTATTTCCGCATACGAAGTATGTATTATGGGATGCTAAGAAGGTACTGTTATTCAACCAGTCGATGTTTAATATGGTAATACAATCGCTAACACCAACAGGAATATAACCCACACTTTGGACACACAGGTCCGCTTGAGCTTGTGCCACTTGAATCACAAATTTGTCTTTTCCCACAGTGTCTCTGGTGTTCGTGAAAACATAAGGAATCGATTCATTGTCTGGTCGATACTCTTCCCATTCCCAAATTGTCCCATTCGCTTGCGGATATCCATCTTTATCCTGATGACATTCTTTATTGAGTCTGAAGAGTAATCGTCCCACTGTGGGTTTCCGAGTGGCAAAAAGCAAAGTGTACCATGCTCTACAAGAGCCATTATGAGAGAAAGGAAGAGGTATGAATGGCGTTCCTCCTTTCTTCTGATGAGCTGGCATCATACCACATATCCAACAGTTCGTAGCATTCGTGGCAACGTGGGTATGATGCAACATCTGGATGAAAGTGTTATTCAAATAAGACTGACGATGCTTCAATTCTTGATACGGAAGGGTATAGAAGTAGTGCTCCTCAGGCACTGGAGTGGTCAACACAAGTAACTCTCGAGCAGGAGTCACATCCTCCACAAACCATGTGGTTATCCCAACAATAGCTACTGTGAGCATAAAACCTGTTGCACAAAGGATCTTCTTTTTCTCCATGTCAGAATAGAGAATCAATATCTTCCTGAAACTAAAAGGTTTGTCAGAACTCTTCCCCTTGGGCAGCGGTCGATTTCTTCACCAACGGGCCAAGACGGGTGTCGCTACACTAATGCAGGGCTGATCCCCCCCCCTTGCCTCATTGGCTCTCCGTTTCACTAACCCAAGGGCCGTTCTGACAACATGTCCCGATACTGAAGGATTCACTTTCTTGGCCTCAGATGATATCGCTTTCCTCCAGAAGCCGCGTGGTCCGGAAAGAGCTCCTCAGCGTCGTTCGATTCCACAGCACAGCCTTTCTCTGTGGTCAGAATCTCTCGTTGATCGGTCAATACAGCAGGCTCCACCAATCCGGGCGGTACTTTGCGGCAGTGCAGGGAATGGATCCAATTCTTTCTGTTGGAAACTCGCACAGCCGTCCTCGTTGCCAGTAAGACTTGCTCAGGACCAACCCATCTCGGCTCCAGGCTGTTCGTCCTGTCAAAGATTTTCACCATGACATAGTCTCCAGGCCGGAGACTATGTCCTTCGCCGGTGGACCGATCAGGGAGCGCCTCCCGGACCTGTTGATGAATAGAAACCAAGTTATCCGTTAACTGTGCCAGATAATCATTCATCATTACACAAGGTACATCATACACAGTCTTAGGTTTTGGTGGACCCCAAATATTCATTGGACGTCCAAAGACAATCTCGTACGGTGTAAGACCGATTCGAGAGTGCGGTACCGACCTAATTGACAACAACGCCAGCGGTAAAGCATCTGGCCAAGTCAAAGACGTCGAAGCTTGGATTTTAGCGATCTTGAGCTTCAGTGTACCATTATACTTCTCGACTAGTCCTGCAGATTGAGGGTGGAATACTGCGTGGAACTTCTGGGTGATGCCTAGACCCTTCAAAACATACTTTATAACATCCGCTATAAAGTGGGGTCCGTTATCACTCCACAGAAGTCTACAAACGCCATATCGAGGGAAGAACTCCTTCAACAGCATCTTGGCGGTAGTCATTGCAGTATTGTCCTTCGTAGGGTATGCCTCAACCCATTTGCTAAAGGCACACACCACTACTAGAACATACTTCAAATTGTTACAACGCTCAAGCTGGATGTAATCCATCTGCAGAACCTCAAAGGGTGCAGTAGGTGTTACAAATCCTCCTGCTGGGGTTCGAGTACCCTTTCCTGGGTTGTACCTCAGGCAGATCATACAGGTCTGCACCACCCTCTTTGCCGTGCTAGCAATCTCTGGATGCTCCCAGACTTGGGTAAGCAATTTTACAATCGCGGAAGCTCCAACATGTGCTAGCCCATGTGCCATCTGAACCATAGGTTGTACAAAAGCCGTGGGTAATTTCCATCTATCCATCTGCTTATTTCTCCAGCAACCCTCATCATCCAATTCTCCCTCACTGGACCATTGCTCCCGTTCTTTGTCAGAAGCGGTCCTCTGTATTTCTCGCACTTCTTCCTTCGCATCATGCCATCTTTCCACTTGCGACTTCACTACATACATGGCAGTAGCACCGGGCTGCATCGCAGTCTCCCGTGCCACCCGGTCTGCTAACGCATTCCCTTCTCCAACTTTATCGACTACTTTCCTATGGGCGCTACATTTAACGATGGCAATTTTCTTCGGATATGTCAATGCAGTTAAAAGATTATGAACTAACTCCCCATGCATTATTTGTACTCCATGTGACGTTAAGAACCCTCTCTCCTTCCAGAGCAGGCCGAAATCGTGCGCTACTCCAAAGGCATAGCGGCTATCTGTATAAACATTCACACACAATCCTGTACTGAGCTCACTTGCTCGTGTTAATGCTATCAGTTCCGCTGCTTGAGCTGATTTCTGTGGTATGCGTGCTGTCTCCACTATTGTTTGCAATGTGGTAATCGCATACGCTGCTGAAGTCGTACCATCTGGTAGCTTCAGGCATGACCCGTCCACCCACAGTTCTCCATCTACATCTGAAAAGGGTGTATCCTGGAGATCAATACGACCCTTTGTTTGTTCCTCGGTCACAAGGATACAATCATGTGCTTTTCGTGCCTCAGACCGAGTCTCGGGGTATGGCAACAATGTGGCCGGATTTAACGTCACGCACCTCTTTAACGTAATATGAGGAGCCAAAAGCGTCAGCTCATATCCCGTTAAACGGGCACTGGTCAAATGCTGCGTCTTTGTCTGATTAAGCAAGGCGTCAACAGCATGGGGGACTAACACCAACAGCTTATGAGATAACACAATTCCCTCGCTTTGGCGTATTGACACAGCTGTTGCCGTAACCGAGCGAAAACAACCAGGCAATGCTCGGGCAATAGGATCAAGTACAGCCGAAAAATATGCACAAGGGCGCTGCTTGTCGCCGTGCATCTGCACTAAAACTGATAATGCACATCCATCTTTCTCATGCACATACAGCGAAAAAGGTTTGGTATAATCAGGAGTCCCTAACACTGGTGCTGAACAGAGAGCCTGTCGCAATTTCTGAAAGGCAGTGTCACACTCATTCGTCCAAGGAAGCGGGATAGGTGTGTCCTTTGTCAAAAGAGCTAACAATGGCTTAGCTATGTGTGAAAACCCTAGTATCCATTGCCTACAAAACGAAACGAGACCCAAAAATGCACGCACGTCCTTCTGCGTGGACGGCGTCGGCGTGTCCAGAATCACTTGGACACGATCTGGTGTGAGTGCACGCCCCTCCTTAGACAAAAGGTGACCCAGATAAGTCACCTTTGGTCTACAGAATTGCAACTTTTTCCGAGAGACTTTGTGATTGTGAGATGCCAAAAAGGAAAGCAAGGACAACGTACTCCTTTCACACAACTCCGAAGTGTCGGCCGCCAACAAGATGTCATCGACATATTGAATGAGGGCGACACCCTCAGGCAGAACAAAGGAGTCCAATTGTCTTTTCAAAGCTTGACTGTAAATGCTAGGGCTTTCTGTGTAGCCCTGAGGGATTCTACAAAATCGGTAAGACCTATTATTTAGAGTGAAACCAAAAAGGTATCGACTATCGGGATGAATGGGAATTGAAAAGAAGGCATTTTTCAAATCAATAACTGAAAACGTGGTCGCCGTAGGCGGGACCAAAGTAAGCAACGTCGTGATATCAGAAACCACTGGGTACTGAGGTATCACGATCTTGTTTACTTCTCTCAAATCAATGATAAACCGATAGACTTTGGCATCCGTATCCTTTTTCAAAATGGGTAGAATCGGGCTATTACAAACGTTATAGGGAACTTCTTCCACTACTCCCACCTTAATCAAATCCTGCACAATCTGTATAAGAGCCTCTTCCCCCTCCTGCGAAATACGATACTGTGGAAGGCGTGGTAACACCGCCCCCTCCTGGACACTAATGTGAACAGGCGGAATCACCATCTGTCCCACATCAGTATCCGAGGTGGCCCACAGAGCACAAGGGAGGGTAGCTAACACAGCATCTTCTGTAACCACACACATCCGTTCAGACAGGGGGTAATTGTCATTCAATATCACCCGCACTCCAGCAGGGGAACAGCGGATCGTAGCTCTGAAGTGCTTTAGCATATCAAGGCCCATAATATTGTCCGGCGTGTTCGGGGCAAGCAAAAACGGACAGGGTGCAGAAAAGGAATCAACCTGAAATGTGAGGGGCCGCGAAAGAGGGCTTCGGGAGAGTGTACCATCAAACCCTACCGATGTAGCCATTAAGCCAGATGGGGGAGCCCTCGGAACCAATTGTTTAGACAGCGCACTACGAGTCGCTCCTGTATCCACTAGGAACTGATCAGTAGAACCCAAAACCTCAGCTGATACATAAGGACCCTTCTGATCAACCGGCACCTCAACTGATTCTAACCCCCATCCAACGCATTCCTATGCATGCTGAGAATCATGGTACCCAGAACGGTCAATCCCCGACACTTGATACTGGTTTTGTCGATCGAAAACATTAGACCTATCTCGTTGCTGCCCGGCAGGGTCAAAACGAGCGTGATCATTAGAATTCCCTCTAAAATTCGAGAAGCCCCCTCTACCTCTCGGGCCACCCTGATTGTGTCCCTGCCGCGAAGCATGCAACGCTGGGCAATCTCTGGCCCAGTGTCCCGATTGCTTACAATACGCACATTGATTCCTGTTCAGATCAGATCGGCTCGAGGGAGGACCATAAAATCCTCCCCTACCTCTATTTACACCCCGCCGGGGCGGACCATATACTTGTGCTAACATCACCTTTGTTTTTAGATCCTTTGATTTCTTCTCCTCCTGCCCCTTCGCTTCTTGCTCCTGGCGCTCATAGTACTGAGCTATAGTCAGGAGGGCTGTCGGGGTCGCAGTGGACCAAGAACTTTCACTCGCTTTTAGGCGGGCTGCGATCGCCGGTAATAAATTCGCCACATATTTATCAGCAAAAAGGTGTCGACCCGTGTCATCCGTAAGTGACTGACCACTAAAATCATGAAACGTCTCCTCAAAGCGCGTAAAGAAATCTGCAACTGATTCATCGACTTTCTGCTTGCACGAGGCTAGCATATTCCAGTCAATCTTTTTAGGGGGAATGATTGTCTTCAACTTAGTCAGAATAGCAGCAGGGAGATCTAAGATAATTTGAGGTGGTTTCTGCGCGGGCTTTCTCTCCCTATCCTCATCCTCAAGCTCAGATCATCGAGCCTTAAAAGCGGCAGCATCATCCACCTTCCGCACAGATCGCCACATATCTGGTGGTAGAATAAGCCCAAAGAACAAATCTATATCTGCTAAGGTCATAATACAAGAATTCAAGGCCCCCCCGACTTCTTCGTAAAAGGCCGCTGGATTCTTGCGGGGATCAGGCAACGCATTCTTTAATGCCATGACGTCAGCCCTGTGCCAGGGAGTATAAACCCAATTATACACAAAATATCCCTTAGCATCGGCGGAGGTAATATCCGAGCTAGTCCCCGTTCCTTTAGGAGGAACATACAAAGGCGCCGCCTCTCGCATTGGTTTAGCATGCACTAGATCGCTCTTATCTGATTGAGAGGTGGATGAATGGCCATCTCCGGTACGCGAATCCGACCGCTTCTCCTCCTCGAGTTGTTGGCGTGCTTTCTCTTTAAGGTCTTTCGCCGCATCCCGCAACGCAAACAGTCGCCGAACCGCCTCAGGCGCCTTAGAGGGAGAGAAAACACCATTACGCAATGCTTTAGCATCTAATACCACATCGTCAGGTTCAAAGACACTGGAGTATTTCCGAAAGGCAGCAATCACTTCATCAGAAAAGTGTCCCAAGAAATACAACCTTTCTCTATCCTGCCACGACTCCCAAGAATCCAACAACTCAGCAAGGGATAACTTGCCCTTACATGCACAATAGGAAACCTGCCGAAGCTCACCCATTCGCTCAGCCGATAACATGGACTGCGTGTCTACCTTACCCGAACCCGATCCAGAATCTTGTGGCCTCGGGGCAGACGCGCCGACATAAGGAGGCGGAGAACGATCTAATAAATAAAAATCATCGTCATGATTATTAAGGACAGGATAGAGTGGCTGACGAACAGCATATTGACCCGAGACTTGTAACCTACGTTCTTTCTCTTGCCTCTCCGTCTGTTCTCTTTCCTCCCGACGCTTTGCTTCCTGCGCTCTCACATGATCATTCTTTCGTTGCTCTTTATCAAACAGCGCTTTCTCACGTTTCTCTCGCTCACGCACTTCCTTCACCCATAATCGCACACATTCAAACATGTCTTGACAAGCACGCCGTTTACACATACACTGTTCCACATACTCAATCTTACGCATATCAAACGACCCATACAACGGCCACCGTAACTCAGGATCCTTTCTGGTATATTTCCTCCATACTGTGCTGTACATTATGGAGGAAAGACCATGCTTCACATACATATCCCTATTAGGAGTCCCCTCTGGGGGAGCTGGAGCAGATTCCTCGAGGTTTAACCGGTTTCCAAAGCAGCAGCACCACTTACGGAGTGCGCTAAAAGCAGGCATGCTCAAAAATAATGCAGAATATGCAGTATTATCAAAAAAATGGCACTTAAACGTTGTGCCGTTCAAAGTTACACAGTTCCGGAGAAATATCTCCACATTACCTGCCTATATGTGTTGCAACGCATATATTCTCACAATAATCAATACAAGATATGACCGGTCATCACAAATCAAACTCAAATAGCCAAACCAGGCTTCAAAAACTCGGAGCAAGTACCGTACAACGGTTCTTACCAATCAAGAGTCCAGATTCCAACTGCCAAGCTCCAAAATTCACCCAAACGGCTGTCACGGCAGGACCGACAGAAGAGGTCTCAGTCGAGGACCGGCGCCACCCAGATGGTCAGGTCGGAAGGGAAGGAAGAAAAACCTCGGGATGCCAGGACTAAAATGCCTTTGGCAGTGATCACATCCCCGGCCAAATTCCTCACCTTCGTCGCGACCAATCCTTCGAGCATCCGAGTCGCCGATGAGCCCCACGTGACGGGCGCCAATTGATGAATACAGGCCCCAGCTAGGCCCGCAGGACACAAGGGTTCGCTCTCCTGTAATGGAATCTATAAGGAAGTTGGCACGGAAACTGCAAAGTACAAAGACAGAGTTTATTAACCCTTAAGGGTGGTCCTACAATCCATACAATACCCTTCAGTATTGCATAGAGTAGCACAAAGAACTTGCGTACACGGTCCCCTTTTATACACAACAGAGGGGCTCATAAGTGGGAGGATACAACATGAGGCGAAGAATGTTACCTTTTATGGACATTTTTGATACAAGATCAATATGTGGGCGGAGCTGACATACTCCTTGAGCCCGTGAAAACATGGTCAAGCAAGGACTAACTGATAACAGATGTGGTCAAGTCTGGGCATGCGCCAGGCGGACAAAGGAACTATTTATAGACTGTTACTAGGCAGATTACAAGAGCAACTAACACGAAGATAGGACTCTTCTCGTGTTGAACACGTGGAGACATAACAATACAAAATGGAGTCCAAACTTCAGTCAACATAACGAAAGAGACATGTGTAAGGCAGGAGAATTCATGTCTTTAGTAAATGCTTAATCACATCGTAGTTTCAATTTACAACAGGGTGAAGATCAGATTCCTGTTGAATTTTATAAAGTCTTTAAAAACATTGTAACTCAAGTCTTTATAAAGGGTATTCTTGAAATAGGGGAACTAAGTATTGTACCACCTTCCTGGGACATCAAAAAACATCTTCTGTTTTTTTAAGAAGAAAAAGCGACCAGCAGAGTGCAGATCTAACCGCCCGATATCTTTTTTTTTTCTTTTAGTCCTCATATTACCAAACAAGAAGCTCTTGATGGTATTCCTCCGACCTATCCTGCCACTGCAACTGTTACTGACCCTTGAAGTGAGGCACATGGAGAGAAAAGAGGTCTTTCCCTCCAAGATGTTACCATTACCTATTCCCACTTCTGTTTGCATTTCGTGGGGCACCCAATGTTACTTAGGAGGACAAGACCAATGGTACCTTGGCTTAATCATAGGACCAAATTTTACTTTTCCCTCCAATCCACTAGAGCAGCCCAAATCTTGCTTTTACTTTTTTGGTCACAAGCCACATCTAATTCGCTGGTGTAGATAATGTTCTTTAAACAATCAGCAACATTGGTGGGGGTTTTAGATTTCCATACTCTGCAAATTTCCCTCGTCTCAAGGATTACCACATAGAACATCAACTTGGATGCAGATATATTCATAGAATATCCATTTGGTAAACCAAAAAAAATCATGTTAAGACTTACTTCAATCTGTTGATGCAATACAGCTTCCAAAAAAGCGCATACCTCAGTCCAATATTGCTTGATTCTTGGACATTCCATAAACATGTGAATATCGTCAGCAACAGTGCATTTGCACCGAGAGCAGATATATTCCTTTCCCGTAACTTTAGATAGTTTTTTTGGAGACCAATAAACTCTGTAGGCCGTATAGAGGTGATTCCTCCCAAGTTCGGCTGGTTTAACTATTGCCTGCAACATAGAAAGAGTCAGACCATATTTTATATACTTCCTTTTCTCTACCTCTAGCTTCTTTGCCCCACAGTCTTGTAATTTCAAGTTCCACATCTTCACCAAATTCCAAGAGGGCCCAGTACCAAAAGGAAACTTCCCTTTTCCATATACTTGTTCTGGAAACTAGATCAAACTTCCAGTTCATTTCATCTTTTCCCCAAATCTGTGTTGTCCACCAGGAGGATAACTGATTAAACTTAAACCTAGTCAGCGTCCCTCGAGTTAGGCTACCTAACGCCTCCCAACTTAATAATTTTGAGTCCACTTGCAGGGCTCTCCAAAATCTTATATCTGCCCTTTTTAGCGGTTGACAAAGTTGATCTCGTAGGCATTCCGGTGTACCCGGAGAGTCCCAGATTGGAGCCTGTGCTGCAAAATACGGAATTCTCATTCTTCTCCTGATTTGCCGTCAAGTCTTTAGTGCCGCCCCCAGAATCTTAAGTCTGACTTTTTTGTAAAACTTTGGATCTCCATACTTATAAAGAAAAAACTCCTGCCCATACTCTACATCCTTTAGCATTGCCTCAAACAATAAACCTAATGACGAGGAATCAGTTTTGTTAGCCAAAATTCAAAAATTTTTAAAGTGAAAAGCATAGCAGTAAGTAAGTAAGTCGGGTAGCGCTAGTCTGCCAACAGTGAGACCTCTCCTTAACTTTTTCCACGCTATCCTGGGGCTTTTTTTAGCCCAGATGAAGGAACCTATTTTCCCCTGTAATTTAGCGATATCCTCTACCTTAAATGATAATGGAATAGAGTTAAATAAAAAAGGTGATCTTCGGCAAGATTATCATTTTTACAAGGTTAACCCTCCCATAGATGTTTAAGGGGAGGTTAGCCCATCGTGTAAGTAAATTTACCACCTCTGTAGAAACCCTCTTCCAGTTGATTTTAGGGATATCTTCTAAGTTCTGAGCAAGATTAACGCCAAGATATCTCATTTGGCTCTTAAGCCCCCGAATACCTTTAGCTTGATTCCATTCCATTATTTTGGTCTTTTCTTTATTAATTGTATAACCTGAAACTCCTCCAAACACTTCTGCCTTTTCAAATAACTGTCAGATGCCCCACAAGACTTACCTCTGCTTGTGAAGCGATTCCGCAGAGACGACAAGAGCACCCGCCCCTGTACCCACCTGACCCTTGTGGAAATATGACCAAACAGGGATGAGATGGACGCAGGGATAGGAGCCAGAAAAGGAAGTAGAGGCTTGGTGAGTGGGGTGGAGCTTGCAGGATATCCCGGGGCCAACTGGAAAACAGAAAAGAACCTGATTGGTAAAGAACCCCACTCTCGTCTTTTAAACAACCCTTAAAACACACACAAAACGTTCTCCTGCCGGGGACTCACCAGTGCTTCTGTAGACCACAGTACTCAGACATCAGTGCAGCTCCAAGGAAGGATAATCCAGGTGAGGCGCTCCTGCGCGATGTGTCAAACAATTGTCAAACGTTAAGGAACAGCGCTCCTGCGCGAAGGGGAAGCAACACAACTGTACACCAACCAAAGTAAAGCACTCCTTGTGCATGAAAACCCTTCACCCCTTCCAGAGCGCTGGCGAGGTAAGGGTCACTGTAGGCAGAACACGAACTGCCCCGGATGGCGCTCCTGCGCGGACACAAAAAGAACCAAGATAATAGCGCTCCAGCGCGGACACCAGAAGAACCAAGATAATAGCGCTCCAGCGCGGACACCAAAAGAACCAAAAGAATAGCGCTCCAGCGCGGACACCAAAAGAACCAAAAGAATAGCGCTCCAGCGCGGGTGAAACAAACCAACAGCTGACTTCGGTAGCGTCTGGGCTCAGGAAACACCTACGCGTCTTCAGGGGAATCCGGAAGGATTCGAAGCACGGAGCCGGCGGGAAACGCGATGTTTAAGCGTTTCCCCCGGAAGTGCTTCTGTGACCCGTCGTCAGCTGTCGAGGACTAGACCGGGGCTCAGCCTCCACCCGGAAGTGAGTATCCCGGCAGATTCGTGTGTGCTTTAGCGGGATGGCGGGGAACGGCAAGTGCCGTGAAACCCGACAATAACCTGGGTATAGCTTCTGCGGGATTTGATGTAAACATAAGCAGGTCATCTGCATAAAGGGCCAGTTTTAACTCTAGCTCTGCGATTTTAAAAGGATGAATAATTGGATCTGCCCTAAGCCAACACACAAACGGCTCAATATATAGGTTAAACAAGAGCGATGACAGGGGGCACCCCTGCCTAGTACCTCTTGTAATATTAAACCAGTCTGTCAGTGCACCGTTGACCAAAATTTTAGCTTTCGGGTTGAAATAAAGAGACCTCACAGCCTGAACAAAATTGTTAGGCAAACCAAAACTTTGTAGTGTCTCCCAAAGATATGCCCAATTCACCTGGTCAAAAGCCTTTGCGGCATCTATTGCCACAATTGTGAGGGGGAGCTTCTTTACTTCAGCTATATCAATTGCACCCATTACCTGGAAGGTAAGCTTGTTTAACTGTCTCCCAGGTATGAACCCTCTCTGATCAGGATGAACTATAGTCTTGATAAGTTTAGCTAGTCTTGCTGCTAGAATACCTGCAAAGACCTTATGATCTGAATTTAAAAGGGATATTGGCCTGTAGGACTCAATCTTCTGAGGATCTTTATTAGGTTTTAAGATCATGGTCACTGTCGCTTCTGCCCATGAACTTGGGGTGCCTTCCCCTTCCATGTATATTTTATTAAAGAGATTTTTTAAGACCGGCACTACCTTATCCAACATCCCTAAATATACCTCGATAGGAAGACCATCTGGGCTGCTGCTTTGCCCCTAGCTATTTTTTTGCATTGTACCCTAACCTCTTCCTCTGTTATGCTTGCTTGCAGAAGTGATCTATGATCTTCAGTCAACTGAGGGAGAGTTATTTGCTTTAACCATACCTTGGCTCCCTCAAGACCTGATTCAACATCTTCCTTATATAAATCGTTCATAAAAGATCTTGCCTCCTCCCGAATTTCATCATCCTCATATAGCAATACCCCTGTCCTTCTATGAGTTAAGTTCTTTATCAAACTCCTTACCCTGTCTGTCCTTGCCTTCCATGCTAAAAGAGAACTACATTTCTCGCCATATGAGAAATGTTGGAGCTTGCTGACTTTCCACCTATTGATAAGTTTCTTATCCAAATTTGCCTGATATTCTGCCTGTAAACCTTCCAACTCTTTTTCCAAATATGACACCAAATTCTGGGACGCCAAGGACGCCTTCTGTAGGTTCAACTCTTTTGCCTTTATCTTCCTCATCATCTCCTCGTCTCCTTTTTTTATACATTGCCTCTTACTAATCATAATAGAGGAACATAGCCCTCTTAAATAGGCTTAAAAGGCCTCCCAGGCTATCTGATCTTTTGCTGTGCCGATATTAAACTTAAAAAATTCATCTATTTTTTGCCCCAATTCCAACATCACTGGTTCATCCAATAGTGTGGTCCTATCAAGGGTCCACCTTCTTTGGAGCTCTTTTTGCTTAAACCCCAGAATCATCTCTACAGCTGAATGATCTGATAGGATTGCAGGGATATGTAGTATTGACTCGACTACAGACAACACCCCCTGATCCAAAAGAAAATAATCTATTCTTGAATGATGTTTGTGTCTTTTACTATAAAAGGTGAACTCCCTAACTTTCCCCTTCTTACATCTCCAAATATCAAGCAAGTTAAAATCTTTGATCATATTTTTTAACGCCACAGACATTCTTAATGGGGTATTACATTTCGCTTTAGAAGTACGATCAAGCTCCTTATTCAATATTAAATTAAAATCTCCTCCTATAATAATCGGTGCAGTGGTGTTCAGCAAACTAGCCTCTAATTTCAAGAGCGCTCCTGGGTTGTCATCATTTGGCCCATATTATGCTACACAGACTAATGGCATACCCTTAACTGTCAAGGTGGCCGCCAACTATCTGCCTGACTGATCTCTGTTATATTTTATGACTTTTATGCCTGCATTACCTCTAATAACTAAGGCGACTCCCCTAGTACTTCCCCTTTGCTCTGAGCAAAGCACCTCTTGTATCCATCTGACCTTACTAAAACCCAGTTTACACTCATGGGCCTCTAAATGAGTTTCTTCTAAAAAAAAAAGATGTGAGCCTCGCTGTTGTTAAGGAATTCAATGACCCGAGACATCTTCATCCTACCCCTCAGGCCATTAACATTCCAAGTTATTAACTTAACTTTATTTAAACTAACCATTTTCACAAATCCCTGAGCTCTTCCTTCGCAGCTCTAGTACTTTAAAACTCATATGAGGACTGCATTTTTTATTATTTCCCTCTTGCTCCCTACACCCTGTGCTCCAACCCCTTCTCCCGCCCATAAGGAACCCTCCTATCATTCCCTTGGTGATAAAATACCGCCTCTTCGGGACCCTCCCTTAGCAGCTGAGGCAAAACTAAAACAATGAAAAACAACAAAGAAAACCCACCCTCTATATTTCCTTAGTAGGGTATATCCCAAAAAACAAAAATACATTATCCCTTTCCTTTCCTTTCCTTTCCTTTCCTTTTTTTCTTTCCCTTTTCCCTTTTTTCCCCACCTTTTCCCTTTTCTTTCCCTTCTCCTTTCCTCTTTCCAATTTCCTTTCCATTCTTTCCCTCCCGACCCCCAAACCACTCCCCCAAACCACTCCGCCGCAGCAAACCCATATTATAGCCCCCTCATAATTCCTTAACAGCAGAAGTATGAAAATTGATTAAAATCCTTCTAGGGGCTTTCCTGTCAGGGCGCAACCAAGGGATCTCTGGACTCTCTGAATTTCTTTATCCAGGTCTATATCCATTCTATCTTTCAAAATCCCTTCTCTTAAGAGTTTACATATAAATGCCTTAATATCTCCTCCCTCCGCACCTTCCGGTATTTTAAGAACTCTTAAGTTGTTTCTTCTCGCCTGCATTTCCAACCTTTCCAAGTCCTCTTATAAAGATTTATTTTGGGCTTTTAAATTCACTAAGGGGCATATCAGCAACACCCGGTGCTCTTAGCGTGAGGATAATTATCGCCGGGTAACGTGGATTTTTATCGCTGAGATAGCGTGCTATTAGCAACGCTTATCTCCTCAGCAAAAAAAATCCTCACGCTAACTGCCTAACGTGAGATTATCGCTGGAAACCCAGCGATAATCTCACGTAGTGTGGCGTTAGCTTGCTGATAGGGACTCACAAACTTAGCCATGATATCCACCTTCCATAGGATATCATGGCTAAGTCAGTCCTGAAGCAGGCGTAAGGAAAGTAGCGATAACAGGGGTTATCGCTACTTTTCCTGCCGCTATGCTTCATAGCGTGGGGCTTGATGATAGGAGAAATGTCGCTTAGCGACATTTCTCCTGTCATGTTAGGTCAGGAACGCCCACTTTGCATCTCATTAGAGATGCAAAGCTGGGCGTTAGGAATCCCCACGCTAAAGCAAGGTTTCACGCGTTAGCGTGGCCTTGCTAATTAGGCGAGAAAATTATTGCCACTTTTCGGCCAAAAACGGCCGCAAAAGCGGCGATAATTTTTTATCGCAAACTTGTAAATATGCCCCTAAGTTTTTAGTGTTCTCTTGGACAGCTTCCGAGAGGGTCTTGACTTCAGATTCAAGAATTCCAGTTCGTAGAAAAATATCATCCATTTTCCCTTCTAATAGCTCACATTTCTTGTGTATCCCTTTCTGATTGGACTCAGAGATCTCAAATTTTGTGAGTAAATCACCCCTTAAACTTAAGAGCATTAACTCTAATTGTGACCCGCCTACTGCGCCTACTGCGCCCCCAATAGGAGTGTCAGTATTTGATCTAACCGGGGTCATATTACCGTCAGATATATGCACCATTGGTGTTGTTAGCGTGTTAGGGGGCAGATCCGACATGCTAGAGGACTGAACTGTTGTATAGGACTGAACTGTTGGAGACGGGGTATTTTCAACCCTAGGTATTTCTATAATATTATCTTGACAGACCTCTTTTTCCACTCCAATGTCTGTCATTAATAAAGCATACAGGTTTTCCAATAAGAGGAGGGGAGAACTCTGCTGGAGACCTGACGACTGCCCCTTAGAAATAACCGCCTGGTCCATTATTTTAAAATAAGATTTCAATGAAGGGGTTGTCTTAACCGGTGGACGTGATGACTTAACGTCCCTCCCCATTTTTGTATCAGCAGATTTAATCGTTTTTTTTTCCTTGGGGTAATTGGAAGCACTACCCCAAAATTCCATCCTCCACAACTAGTTTTTCCTTATTTTTTAACTCAAGATGTGAGCGCAGCTGATATCTATTTTTAGAGGGTGGGCTGTCCTCCTTTAACGTGCTGGGTATTCAAAGAGTCACTAAACCCCACCTGGGGCCCTTGGGCAGGTTGCTCCAAAGTAGGTGCTGATGAAATAATCACCCCTTGACTTACAGCCTTATGCAACACAAGGGGATCATAGGCATGGTCCGGGCGGGAAGAACAGAGCTTCTTTTCCATCGACCAAGCCTTCCCCCCGCCAAGCACCCATCTTACTGCATCTATCGCTGAGTCGGGTGAGACCCACGCAGCAGAGCCTTCCTGCCGTGAATTCCGCCGGAATACTACCTTCCACCGCCCTGTATCCGATCCTGATGACAGCCACCTGAACCCTCCGCCAAAGCTTTGTTCGGCGTCCTCCGAACCCGTCCTAAGCTGCTACCTCGTCCTGCCCCATACAGCGTCAGCGTGACGTCGAGATGCCGAGAAAGGATTCCGGCAGCTCAGATCGTAATTGTTGCAGTCAGCGCTCTAGCGGTTCTCGCTAGAGCGCCCTTGTTGGTTATGACGTGCGTACGCTACGACGGTGGCGTACGCACAAGGTATAAATAAAAGGGGCGTGCCCGGGCTGGGCATTCGCGCACCGACTGAGAACCTGAATGTGTGGCCTCCATTATTGCGCGCCACAACAACTAGGCCAGCGCTGCTCGCAGGTCAACATTGGCGACGAGGCGGTCGGACCCGCCGTGTGCTCCTTCAACGGCGCCCCGCCGAGCGCATCGCGGCAGACCCGCGATCGCGCGCCCGAGGCCCTCGAGCTGCTCCTGCACCGGCGCCTCCCACGCTACAGGCCTGCCCGTGCGGCGAGCACGTGCACCACTAACACAGGCCACGCGACGAGGCGGACGACGATTCCCGCCCTCTGGCCCTGCCGCGCGCCTGCATCTGCCTTTGGTGCGCCGCGGTAGGCCTGTTCTGGTGCCCCTTTCGACCCAGGGTCACACCCCAGTTGCCGCGCCATGGCGGATGATGAGGCTCCACCTCCTGCACACCCGTTCCACCCGCCCACAGGTGTCCTGCCGCCGTTCAGCGAGATGGCTGACCCGGCGACCGCCGCTCCACGCTGGCACACGTGGATTGGACGATTGAACAACTATTTCATCGGCACCAGAGAGACGGACGGCGCGGTGAAGAGGTCCCTTCTTCTACATTACGCGGGGGAGGAGGTCTACCTGTTGTTCAAACACCTCCCGAACACTGGTAACGCAGATGACTACGATGCCGCCGTGACGGCCCTCAATGCGCATTTTGACCCCCAGACGAACCCCGATTTCGAGATGTTCAAGATGCGCCAGGCCAAGCAGAAGGAAGGGGAAACGGTAGACGCATTTCATGCGCGACTAAGGGTGCTGGCGGACACCCACCTGGTCGGCGACCGCGCGAAAGAAGAAATCAGAGCCCAGCTCATCTGTGGCATTCGCAGCAAGAAGCTGCGGACCCTCATCCTCCGCCAGCCAGATATTCCCATGGCCGACATCCTCGTGCTAGCCCGATCCCACGACCTGTCCGATGCTCGGGCAGAGGAGATGGAACTAGCACTGACACGAGGCCCAGGGCCGAGCGCGACAATCAAAACGGAACGCGCTGACGCAGTGCGGACGCACGAAAAGAAACGCAGGCCTGCAGCCGGACAGTCAACCACAGCACAGTGCGACTACTGCGGGTATGAAGAACACCAAGGAAAAACCTGCCCAGCAAAAGGAAAGACATGCACGAACTGCGGCACGCTGAACCACTTTTCCTCCGTTTGCAGAAAGCGCGTCACAAGGAAGGAGGCTCGGGGGAAAAGACCCACAAGAGGCATGGTGAGGCAACTCTCCCATTTGTCCCTCTCATCCAAAGCTGAAACGGGGCAGCGGCACGCGCAAGCCCTACGAGAAGGCGAACTGGAGTCTGATGACGACGAAGAAACCTACGTGGTCTCGTTTACCAGAGCACTGAAAAGCACGAGACGTCCCCAGCCTAGGTGCGACATCATGGTCGCCGGATCAAAAGTGAACGCCGTGATCGACACAGGGGCGTCTGTCACCGTCATGGGGGTGCAACAGTACAACCGCCTCCGACCCAAACCAGAGCTCAGAACCTCGAAGGCCCGGATCTATGCGTACGGCAGCGATGTCCCCCTGCCCCTCCTAGGCAAGATGACAGTGCCGGTAGGGACGGAAGAGGCGGAGATCACCATTGAAGTGCACATCATCAACCAGGAGGTCGACACCCTCCTGAGTGGACACGCCGCTGAAGACCTGGGGCTCCTGGTGTTCCTCCGAAAGGTGCAGGACACGCAAACGGCCGACCTGTTGGATCAATTCCCCGAACTGTTCACAGGCCTAGGGAAGATCAAACGTCCACCAGTCAAGCTCCACATCGACCGCGCTGTTGCGCCCACAGCTTTGAAGCACAGGCGAATCCCGTTCTGCCTCCGGCCGCTGGTAGAGGAAGAGCTCCGAAAACTCGAAGAACAAGGGGTCATAGAGCCAGTCACCGGACCCACCCCATGGGTGTCCCCGATGGTGATCGCGGAGAAACCCCGCCAACCAGGCAAGATCCGGGTGTGCATCGACATGAGGCTCCCCAACAAAGCCATCAAGAGGGAGAGGCACATCACGCCTACCATGGATGACATCATTGCAGACCTGAACGGGGCGAGGTGGTTCTCCAAACTAGACCTCAACGCCGGCTATCACCAACTGACACTAGCCAAGGAGAGTAGGTACATCACCACGTTCAGCACGCACCTAGGGTTACGGCGATACCGGCGGCTCAACTTCGGAATATCTTCGGCAGCGGAGATATTCCAGAACACTATTAGAGACATCCTGCAAGGCCTGCCTGGAGTCATGAACGTAAGCGACGATATCCTGATTCACTTGACGACTGTAGACGAACACTATCGGCGAGTCAGAGCCACACTGACGCGCCTCAGAGAGTATGGGGTCACTCTCCACAAGGACAAATGCCAGCTGTTCCAACAGCGAATAGAGTTTTTCGGATACACCTTCACAAACGACGGCATTGAGGTAGACCCCCGCAAATCACGGGCCATCAAAGACGCTCCTGCACCCACGTCGGCCGCAGAAGTGCGAAGCTTCTTGGGGATGGCCACGTACTGTGGAAGGTTCATTCCTAACCTAGCAACCATTGCAGAGCCACTCCGCCAGCTCACAAAAAAGGACACCCCGTGGCACTGGGGCCCACAAGAAGACTCGGCGTTTCAGTCTGTTAAGACGGCGCTCCTCGACCAAGCCACGCTCGTCTATTTTGACCCAGAAAAAAGAACTGAGCTGATAGTCGACGCCAGCCCAGTAGGGCTTGGTGCAGTCCTCACCCAGGAGCAAGAACCAGGCCGGTGGGCCACGTTGGCCTATGCAAGCAAGGCCCTCACAGCGACCGAACGGAGGTATTCACAGATTGAGCGGGAAGCGCTGGCCATACGGTGGGGTTGTCGACACTTCCACCTGTACGTCTGCGGACATCCCTTTACGGTCGTGACGGACCATCAACCACTGGTACCCCTGTTCAAAGGAACTGCTCCGCACCCCCCGCCACGGATAGAACGGTGGGCCATCGGATTGCAACAGTATCACATGGACGTAGCGTACCGGCCTGGAGCCAAGAACCCCGCCGACTTCCTGTCGAGACACCCAGGCCCCCGTGAGCACATCCCCGAGGGGACCACCGAGGAAGACGACGCCGAAGCACATCTCGACTTCATTGCAGCCTTAACATGCCCACAAGTGCTCACAATGCAAGAGATAAGACAAGCAGCAGACCAAGACCCCGTGATAACCAGAACCAAAGAAGCCCTTCTGCAAGGGTCATGGGCTAGTTTCCTCCAGTCCGCTAACGCGTGGACGCCGGAAGAAAGGGCTGACCTGCAGCAGATCTGGAGAGTACGCAACGAGCTCAGCATTACCAGAGACGGAATAGTCCTACGGGGGGCCAAGATCGTCGTGCCAACAACTCTGCGGCGCCAAGCCACCCTCCTGGCCCACAACGGACATCAAGGGACAGAGAAAATGAAAGCCAGGATGAGGGAGAAGGTATGGTTCCCAGGGATGGAAGCCTTGGTGGGCGAGGTCGTAAGGAGCTGTTCAGCGTGCCAGATGACCAGCGGACCGGAACGTCCAGCCCCCATCGCGACCGAGGAACCCGGAAAGCACCCGTGGGACAAGGTTAGCGTTGATTTTGGGACCCTCCCTGATGGCAGAGTCACACTGGTAGTGGTGGACAATTTCTCCAAGTATCCGTTGGTAGAAGCGCTGCCGTCCACGGCATTCACCTTTGTAGGACCAGCACTGGAGAAAATGTTTCATATGTTCGGACGCCCGTCGGAACTAAAAAGCGACAACGGGCCACCGTTCCAAGGACATGAGTTCAAAGAGTTCCTCGTCCGCCACGGAATACGACACCGGCGGATCACCCCGCAGTGGCCTCAAGCAAATGGCGAGGTCGAACGGTTCATGAGGACACTGAACAAAGTCATCCGCATTGCCGTCACAGAACAGTTGGACCCCGAGCGAGAGGTCCAGCATTTCCTTGGAGAATACCGAAGTACACCCCACTGCTCGACCAAGCAAGCTCCTTGGGCCCTCATGCTGAAGGGGGCCCGCCGGGATGGTTTGCCCACGGTCCCGGGGTGGGCTCCCCCACCGTTTGATGCAGAACACGCTCTACGACGACGAGCGCACCGAAACCAGCAGGTGAGCCGGACGAGAGGGTGCCGAGAACGCGCCCTCGAGCCGGGAGACAGTGTCCTTATCAAGGATCGGCGGCCGGGGAGTAAATTCAAGCCACGGTACGAATCGGGCAGTTGGACAGTGGAACGATGTCAGGGGACAATGGTCACAGTGCGCCGAGGGAATGAGTCAGCCACCCGAAACATCTCGTGGTTTAAGCGCATCCCCACGGCCACAAGACACCAGCCCGAGTCGGAGGAAGAAGAGGACAGAGGCGTCCAGGGCCCCGTGAGTTCGCAGTCACCGCCACCCGACCCGCGTGAAGAGACGGCAGCTCAGGAGGGGGCCAGCTCCGGAACTGAGGAAACCGCCTGTGAGGACCCAGGGGTCACCAACACCCGAGCGACGACCAGGTATGAGCTGCGGCGGAACCCCCCGCCAAGCAGCCGCCTCAGAGACTTTGCCTGTCAAGTAAGTGACTGATAGAAGGGACTTGGGGTCTGAACTTTCAGCTAAAGTTGGATAGGGATGTTGCAGTCAGCGCTCTAGCGGTTCTCGCTAGAGCGCCCTTGTTGGTTATGACGTGCGTACGCTACGACAGTGGCGTACGCACAAGGTATAAATAAAAGGGGCGTGCCCGGGCTGGGCATTCGCGCACCGACTGAGAACCTGAATGTGTGGCCTCCATTATTGCGCGCCACAACAACTAGGCCAGCGCTGCTCGCAGGTCAACAGTAATGTAGAGGTATGAAGGAAAACGGGTGGAAAAACAGAAAAACGAGAATAATCAGGGCCAAAAAGATTTATCCCCAGAGCAAACGCATTATCTTATTTACCCTGAGAAGGCTTTTCATGCAGTTACGGGTGATCCCATTGTCGTATGCTTTTCGTCGTTCTACCAGTTTTTTTGCCTCGCTGTGCCGGGAGCTCCCACGACCGGTGTCAGCCCGCCGCCATGTTCCTCCGCCGTAAAGCCCTAACCGCCCGATATCACTCATTTAATGCTAATGCCAAATTGTTTGCAAAGGTCTTAGCTAATTGTTTTTCTCCACTGATGTTGAAATTGGTTTCTGGCAACCACAGGGTTTTATTATGGGAAGAGATATGTCGACCCATATTAATACTGCAATTATGGCATTTGATCTGACTGAGCAAACTAATGTCAATCTAGGTATGATACTATTGGATGCAGATAAGGAAAAAAAAATTATATCAATGAAAAGGTAAAAACGTTCTGGATGAGCACACAGTAACAGTGGATTTCCCACACCTCTCCCATGAGCTTTAGGCAAACCATAGGAAAACCAGTACTTCTGAGAGTCAGAAACAGGTTATTACACTGTATTACTTAATAGGACACAGTCTTGAATTGCATTGGGGTGCTCAATGCAGAGTGGGACAGTGAGGCTCTTCAACTCTACCTAGACCTCATATTTACTACATATGCCTGAGATAGCACAACAATGAAAGACATAGCAGAGCTGAAAACCACTGATTTGTGTTTCTCTGGAAGCAGAAGTGAGATTGCACTTGGAGGAGGACTGGTGGCCCTACTTATGTTGGCTTGCAGTATGTCATAGGGTATTAGTGGGATCCATAGCACTCTGTGAGACCCCAATTTAGGTGGGACTGATTTAGCAATACTGTGCAGGTATATGGGGAAGGTATTCTTGCACAGGAGCATTTCTCACGTGCACATGAGGGAATGCATTTTTCCATTGCACAGACATAGATTGTGTACACGGAATTATGGAAGGTGCTGCACAAGCATCTGAGAATGTGAATGAAAGCTAGAAAGAGAAGTTACGCTCTTAGGGCACTCGTAATCAATATAACAGCAGTTGCTTTCAGTGAAATACTTCAACTGCGTGCTGTCAACAAAATATGGGTGCAGCAACTGCCATGCAAGAATCTTTAATCTGGCTGTTTGCGGGGGCTTAACAAAATCGCGCGGGGTTGGGGGAACAATCCTCCAGGGGGCCCGGTTCACCCTAAAGCCTATTAATATTTGTGAGATATCGGAGACTCGAGGAGGCCCTTATCATATTCTGCAGGGGGTCCCTGTCATTTTGCGTTCTGCCGCTGGCTGCGTTATGACATATCATCGGCAAGGGGCTTTCTTTGATAAGGCTTTTCAGCCTCTCACTTCCGGCTGACGCTCAAAGATCGCCCGTAGTCGATTAAAATGCCGAGGGATGAACGGCGTTTGCATCAGGAGTCACGATGAAACATATGTGTATAGATGAAGCAGAAGTCTGGGTAATTCAAAGACCAGGCGTGCCTTTGTCTTGGGATGAAGCTTTCTAGTTTCCTAGGAAACCAAATAATTGCACGAGGCTTCGTGAGAGGAGGCTGGGGAAGGGAAGGATGAAATCATTAGCAGTTTCTACTGATCAAGTGGCTGGGCGGCACTTCGGATTTCATAGCCACATTCCTAACAGATGGCGAGGTATTTTGTTTTCTGTATACTGTATAAAAATAGTATGCACTTATTCACAAAATGATTCAAATGGACATCATTTCACTGATCATCCATAAGACGATATAGGAATATCTAACTCACCGTTTAGTAGGCTGGATGCGCTTAACGCTTAAAGTATGCAGAGGAGGGATTTCGGGTGCATTATATAACATAAAGAACATATAGAACATAAAGCTCGAACAAATGAAAAACAAAAATACCGGGATTTTTCTCGTAGACTTAAAATAATATCACAATCAATCGTTTATGTCGATGGCAAACTCGAGGGTGCCATGGTTCGGAGACGCAGTACATATCGAACTATACAGTGAATGACAATGCCGGGTTCGCCTGGGCAAACTTACCATTTGACTGAGTTATTGCTCTGGAGCGAAGTTTCTTCAACCAGAGGCAGTATGATTAGAATCTGATTACAATTTTGATTTTTTCCAGGCTCTATCCATATTCCCCATGTGCCTGTTGAGGGCCCCAGTCTTCTAAAAAGGGTCATAAAAGTGCTTGGATATTACAGCAGAATCGTTCCGGTGAACTCAATAAGGAAGTTATTTGCAAAGGATTTCTTAGAAAAGCTGCACACTTGGACCCCACTAAATAATAAAGTTTTGAAAGAATAATCAATTAATAATGCAGTCCAGAGAATCATGGAAAATATGTTACTTGGAAAAACAGCTAGCATATGCAGAGTTGAAAGATTTTTCAGTGGCATTTGATATGGTCGGCAAACTAACATTGTGGTAGAAATGTAATCAAACAAAAAGTACAGGCAGCGAATGGATATGGATGCAACCAAAGGATAAAGGAAAATAATAGAATACAACAAGGCTGGCCATTAGCTTGGTTATTGTCCTTGCTGTACAAAGTACGGGGCATATTATCAAGAAACAGCGTTAAAATTATCGCCGCTTTAGCTCGAAGCCCATGTTCTGGTGTGAACATGGGCTTCTATTGGAATTCTCTGCGGCATATTATCAAGCCCATTATCGCCGCTTAAGCGGCAGTTTTCTGCCGCTAAAGCGGCGATAATGTTAACGACGTGCTTGATAATATGCCCCTACGTTTCTTGCCCACCTTTTCAGAAATCTGTTTCTTCTTGTCTAAGATAGGGACTTACCATGAAGAGCCTTGTGAGCAAGTACCTATCTTAACATGTGCATTTGTAGGTGATATCTCACCAGGAGTTTAGGACTCCCACGCTCAGCACCTGGTCTCTACTAGTGGGGGAACAACCTTTACAACGCAACTTTTACAATGCACTACACTTACAAGGCATTTTTTACAACGCAACATCCATTACAACGCATTCCATTACATAGCATGACACTACAATGCATTTTTAAAAACTACCTTTACAACGCATTCCATTACATCGCATACTACCTTTACAACGCATACCATTACAACGCATAATATTACACTACACTATCCAACACTTACCCTACTGTTGCACCCCCTGGAGTTAGAATAGTAATTTTTACCCCTATACTATCCAACACTTACCCTACTGTTGCACCCCCTGGAGTTAGAAAAGTAATTTTTACCCCTATACTATCTAATACTTACCTTAAATGCAATTTAATATTATGCGTTGTAATGGTATGCGTTGTAAAGGTAGTACGCGTTGTAAAGGTAGTTTTTAAAAATGCGTTGTAGTGTCATGCTATGTAATGGAATGCGTTGTAATGGATTTTGCGTTGTAAAAAATGCGTTGTAAGTGCATGCGTTGTAAAAGTGTGCGTTGTAACGACATACATCCCTACTAGTGTGGCTGTCAGACCGAGGCTGCGGGTGTCACAGCAACATTTCTTGCAGCATCAGACCCATAGTGGAGAAGGAACACCTAGAACACATGGAAAGGAAGACACAACAGAATTAATTTGCTCATATGTGAAGATGAGCTTGTCTTAGAGGGAAATTGCTTTATTCTGGGGCTTCCAGGTAAAAGGAAAGGCAAACTAAATTCCAAATTATGGGCACTCTTTCAATAACCCTAACAGTAGGCACTCGAATAACAACTTCAGCTATGCTCTCTTGCTTCTCTTTAAAAGTTCACAACTTTTGTGTTGCCTAGTTTGCTGTTCAATTTGTTTTTTGGCTTAAATATCGTCTAGGACTTGTAATTATCTCTGCGACAAGGGGGAAACAGTCTACTCAGCTTCCTTATATGAAAGGGAAAACAGATCCATGCAATCCTATTTTGTGGCTCCAAATATTTACCTATAGGAGCACTAACTAGACATAACTGCATAGAGGATACACTGAGGAAAGCCTACCTAGCGGGTGATGAGGTGTAACCTAGCAGTGGAAGTAATATGGCTGGAGACGGATTTCTTGAGCATCAGTATGAAGGGGTGCACTTAGATCGTAAGAGGTGGTCCACAGCTTCTTCATGTTCCAGCAAACGTTAATATATGCCCAAATGAAAATGAAATTAGAGAATACAATGGATATGCATTTGCATTTCAACACTTCACTTTCAGTGGTTCCATATAATTTAAATTGAACAAACCACCAAAAGTAATTTGAAGTCAAACTACTTATGTTGCAAGATGGCAGTGAGGAACTTTGGAG
Source organism: Triturus cristatus (assembly GCF_964204655.1). Lineage (NCBI taxonomy): Eukaryota > Metazoa > Chordata > Amphibia > Caudata > Salamandridae > Triturus > Triturus cristatus. Next base: position 565,827,694 of record NC_140582.1, on the reverse strand, counting down.
CCGGATGAACAAACATTAGGAGAAATGATTGCCTAATTGTGATTCTCTCTGAATCGCAATTAAGAAATCAATATGTATAAAACTCTTTTGAGTTCAACTAGCATTTCCTAGTGGGTCACAAATAGATCTACCTCATGTACATTTTGTACATTGTAGAAAGCTTGAGCGAATCGGGCCATTTGCGACCTCAAAAAAGCTTTCTACACCTGGCCCATAATGCACAGACAAAGAAACATTCACAAATAAAGAGCACAACAAAGTGTTACAATGAATAATTAATACTCAATGAAAAATTATGCAGCAAGCAATCAAATAATAACTAAAGTCTATGGGACAGATTAACAAACAATTTGGGGTCTATTACGATGGCGGGAGGACAAAGTCTGCCCGCCACCGTAACGGTATGCGGAACCGTCCGCTAGAGGTGCAGCAGTCCCGCTGTGGCCATTAGTATGCCTCCGTGGCGGTGGCATCCCCCATCCACAACATTGTGGCGGGCAGTGCTCACAGCACCACCCGCCACAATGCTGTGGAAACACGTTGTGCATTGGCATGCACAAGGTGACAGGCACCGCGCGGTGCCTGCCATCTTGTCCATGTCAATGTACGGGGGTACCATAGGTACACCCCATGTGCACCCTCACCCCTCCAACACTCTGGGGGCCCGCAACTGGCCCCCAATAGCAGAAACCGCATGCCTTTCCATGGCGCCACTGCTGCCATGGAAAGGCAAGTCTCCGCAGACATGATAATACACCATATTGTGGCAGTTTTCCGCCCAGTCGACGAGTCGACCGGCGGAAAAGCGGCGGACGTTCTTCCGTCTGCAGCGGACTCCCCAGCCATACTAATACGGCGGGGCGATCAACCCGCCATCCTAATAGATCCCTTTGTGTTGTGCTTGCATCGCACAAGGGGCAATATTATTTAGTTTACTTTCCAGCACCAAACGTCTTTTGCACTGAAAGGTTGCCTAAAAGTAACACAAAGCAGAACAAAGGCATGCTTTGCAATACTCGACATCAAGGGGGCCTAGGTTGTACATTGGAGTTCCAGTGTAATCAACCATGATTTGCGATGAAAAACTCTATCTGCTAACCATAATTGATACGGATTTGTACCCAAAAATAACACTGTCTGAAAGCAGGGGTTAAAAAGAAGAAATGCTCTTATTTCTCCTAATTTTTCATGTATGCTGTACTCTACATCACACATCCAGCAAGGGAAAATGTTTACATTAGTATAGGCACAGTATTTTGTACTGGAAGGGTGATCTTCCAGTACCAAACAGATTCTTGACTCACACATACACCTTTGCACTATGGCGCAAAAGTGTGTGTGTGGTGCTTGGCATCCTGATTGTATGCCAGTGCTGGGGAGAGAATAGGATAGTGCCATATGTCTGGAGATTTTCCTGCCATCTATTTGTCAAGCAACATAGTGCAGCAGCTTTGGGTGCTGCGCTGCTTTGTATGGCAGTTTTGAAATTCTTGGCCTACGTTGAAACAAACAAATTTTTCCAAGTAACTATCAAACCTGCAGTCAAAAAAAAAAACTAGTTTATGTAAAATGTTAGAGTGTCATGGTTCTGAGATAAATGGAAATAGTCGAAGGCCAAAGTTGGTCTATGTTGGTCAATCTTATATCTTGAATGAAGTGATGCTCTTTAAAGTGGGAGCTGGTACATGAAGGATTATGATAAATGCTTTGTATGAAATTATCAAAACTTTGCTTTCCCTATGAGAATTTTTTTGCACAGTTTTTCCAAGCCAGTGAGCAAGATCTTTTCATCCACCCACCTGAAAATATATGATAATGGGGTTCAAGACGATTGCCCATCCAAACATCTACCTTTTCTTCTAAATGAAAGTCATAAACTCGAGTTGCCAAGCATCAATCCTTGTCAGTACGAACATATACCCCCCACCGCCCCCTACTGGTTCCTAATCAGCTTCTTCTGCAATGAGGCACATAGCCTCAACCAGTTTTTAAAATATCTTTTAATGGTGAACTAGAAACCAGAAATTGGGCTGGCGAAAATGTTGAAGGTGTGGCAGCCCTAACATTTCTTCCCCACAACTGTCACAGGATTTCTACAGTTTTCCTCTTGGCAGGTTACGTTGAAATGCTGATGGGACGGCAAGCATTCTCAGAGAACTTGAAACCAGGATCAATCTAGGCCCATGTTGACCATGTTAATGACATTTGCTTATGCTGTTAATTGAAATGACCCCGTTGTGACCTAGCACTGCGAAAGTTATTCATTACATGAGTGAAGAAGGATATATGTGAGGAATTCCATATACAAATTGGGTTGGTCTTGATTTTTATCTTCTAGACCTCTGAACTTTTTGGCTTAAACTGTGATATGAAACAATGCTAACAAGGGGTGTGCTACATTACAAGCCAAACTAGGAGTGTTCTAAGCTGGCACAGTTTTTCTGAAAAGGGAATTGAAAAAGCGGCCCAATCAATACTGATGATGTTTCCACTGCTGCGGAGGAACAGCATTGTGTGGCACCCATTGACAAAAGGCACTTCCATATTTCCAAGGTACCTACTGTGCATTTCGGACAGTTGAAGGATTGAGAGAAGGACATCTGGCTACCGTCTTTGACAACTACATGATTGTCGAAAAGTGGCAACTGTACTTCAAATGAAACTTCTCATGCAGTAGCAAGTTTTGTGCAGCCTGAAGTTCCAGCCATTTTGGTTAAGACATTCAGGGTGGGGAATTAGGCGTGGGTGAATCTAAACTTTTCCTAGTGGGAAGTCATGTGAAGTTGGAAAAATGAATCTATCTTTGACTTCAAATGCTACGTTTGAATTTCATCCAGCCTAGGTGATAACTAGACCTCTCCGCATCTACTCTTCATAGCTAATGTGCTATTTCAGTTACAGGTCTGTGTGCATTGATAAGGTTAGGAGGACTAAAAGTGTTGTCCCTACTACCTACTAAAACGTTTCCTCTGACAATGGCCGCAAACTGGCTGTAAGCATGGTTGTATCGTGCTTCGCTTTAACATATTTCTAACTTGATACTAAATTAGGATCTAAGATCCCACTACAGCTGCCCCTGTGCGCTAAACTGAATTCAACAAAATCAAGCAGCTGGCAGTAGTACTAAACATTCAAATATCAAATGGAATTCTTTTTAGAAAAGGTAGGAGATGGGAGGAGACCATCCTGGACTCACCTGGTTACATTTCCAGCCATCATCGCTGGGTTTGTGCTACAATTCCAGTCTTCATCTCTGAGTTAGGGCTAAAGAAATCTCCAACATATGAGATCAGGGCCCAGCTATTACAGGGTTTCATTCTTCATGTACTCCTTCCAGCAGTCTTTGGGTGCAATTGCGTGGGAGCTAAAGGCATTTCGACAAGGAAAGGACATTTTCAACCATTGCAGAAGCTGCCCTGAATCCTAATCATATTATATTCAGGGTGCATCACACTTTTGAGCAAGCGGAAGGGGAAAATACAAGAACTAGTTAGGGATTGGGTCAGAGGTGCCTGTTAAACATTGTTGGAATTGAATAATGGTGCAAAGTCATCCTGTGCCCTGAGCACCACCATTTTTGTTTGCTGACTGGTACTGGTGGTATCTGACTTTGATTGTCCCTGGGCTCCGCCTAACCAGGCCCAGGGTCAGCGCTAAACTCAAAACACACTAAGAATGCAGTGAAAACAACTACATACACTAGGGTAACCTGTAGGGTAGGGTGCTCCTAATATTGGCATGAACTCCCCTATAAGGCCCTAGTACATAAAAGGGCAGGGGGATTAAAGCTACCTTTAAGTCCCTAGTATGTAATAGTGCATGGCAGTTTAGAGGCCAGCAGCCATTTCTGCACTTGCACGTGTGCACTGCTGAGACCTGAGTTCAGTTCAAAAGCAGCCCTGTGCTGCAGCACTGCTTTTAACATGTAAATTGTGTCCAAACTTGACTTTGGTGTTTGGGGCACTTAAAATTAATACACTTCAATATTTTGGCATATTAGGTACCCCCAGGGTCTCCCCTAGTTTTCCCAGTGGTGGGGGGCCATGTACTTATAAGGGCCACCCTTATAAATAGGTTTTGCATGCCTTGGGTTTTACTGAAATTGAACATTTCACTTCCCACATTGTAGTAAAGTGCTTCCCCAAATCGACTTTTGTTCTAGGAGCAATGTGGGTCGAGGATCTGCAATATTTGTACATATTCACAACCCTTAAAGTCTCCCCTATGTGTTCCAGGGCTGGGGAGGGGGGGTCCTATAGGTATAAGCAGGGTCCTTGTAAAAGATATTTTATAAGCCCTGGTGTGGGAGAAATAGCCTAGTTCATTTTCCTCATTGCAGATCCCCAGCTATGTAGGTTAATATGGCAAGAAGTTATTAATTAATAACTCCCGCCAGGAAACACAGAACAATACAATTCAAAGACTTAGTAGAATGGTATTGATAAATCCAACAATATCCTATTGTTGAAGTTATCATAAAATGTACAGACAAGAAGGTATAAGACTGTCTTGTCTGTAAGCCAAAACTCAGCCTTCCAGTGATTTGCCCTGATTGGTCAGAGTTCAGTGGATTAGTCAGGCTGCTCTGATGCAGTGATAAGTATCCCCTGGGGTGAAAGAGCCATTCTGGGAGGAGAGGGTTCTACTGCAGAGGAATGCCAGAGCAAGGGAGAGTGGTCATAAACAATGATCTTCAAAAGAAGATGGGGGCAGGCAGAAGAAGCTAGTTTCATTTACACCCCCACTCGTTGAACCCAGCCAGATGGCAGGCTTCAGGAAGGATTGTGCAGATGCCACGGGGAAGGAGAATATGGAGATGAACCATTCAGGAGGTTGGTTTAACCAGCTCTTTTCTCTCTGCTTCAGCCATATTGAAGTTTGGAGAAATTGTGCTGTCTGGGAGACCATTGTGCCACACTTTGGAGGAAATGGTTATGCTCTGGCGTATTGTGCTGCACCTCATTGGGCAGGAGTGCCAATTGTGTGACCCCAACGAACACCGAATAAGTGTCTGGAAAGTGCAGTGACTCTTAGATCTGCTGCTTGAAACAAGAGGATGAACCAACCAGGCCCTGCACGCTGACTGACTGCGTGCTGACTGACTGCGTCTGCTGCACAATCTGGGACTACAGCCCTGGGGACCTAACCTGCTTCAAAAGGACTGAAGAGTGGACTTCTTTGCAAGCTACTGGTTAACAGAGCTCACCAGCCCATCACCACCAAGAATCCACAGCCTGGAGTAATACCAGTGGATGTTTAAGGATTTTGTCCAAGTGGACTGTAGTAATTGAATTCCCAAACTTTCAAGGACCATCTTGGAGCTTCCAGACCCTTTGAGTATGTTTTGGACACATTGGCACCCTCAAAGGGACTTCAGGAAGAAGTTCCAGATGTTTGGAGCAACTTTGGAAAAAAGTTCCAGAAGTAGACTGACTCAACCTGGCCAGCCAGGCCAGAGACTCTCAACCGCGAGCCGGCCTGCCCTCCATGTTTGCCCTGCTGAAAAGCTCCAGAGGTCCAACTTCCAGAGTTTAACAGGGAGTTGGTTGAAACCCAAGCCAGTGAGCCCTCACCAAATCCGGCCTGGTGAAGAGCATCGAGGGACCCTGGGAGAAAAATCTCTGTAAAAGTTTCTAAATTTGAACATAGAAAAGGTGACCAGGACCAACTGCAAGTGTCAAGCCACCCACCTTCAACCACGATCCGGCCTGGCTCCCTGGTTCATTCTGCTGGAAAGCTCTGGAGGTCTGACTTCCATAGGTTTGACCGAGAGCTCGTTGCAAGGCAATCCGGTGAACCTTCACCAAATTTGAACTGGCTGAGGGCTTCGAGGGACCCCGGGAAGAAAAGCTCTAGAAACGTTTCTAAGTTAGAAGGTAAAAACTTTTACTGAAATCTATTGCGAGGAGTAGCCACGCAGGGCTCCGTCACAGATGGCCTTAAATGTCGATTTTGTCCAGGTCTAACGCACCTGATGTCCCAATTGGCGCTATAGGTATCTACATGCTATATAGTGCTAAATCTTTAGAAAATCGTATCTCCAGTTCCCTACATTGGATTGTTTTGGAGTCATTTTAAAGATAAAGATATTTCCTCTTTTTATAAATTGGCATTGGATTTTTACTGTGTGTTGTGTCTTAATTATTTACTAAATTGGTGTTTTAAATGATTTACATATCTGTCTTTGAAGTTAAGCCTAGCTGCTCGCAGCCAAGCTACCAAGGTTGACCATGGCAATCATTTTCTGCGACCTATTCTGAGCCCCATATTGTGTCAGTGGCCTTATTGTCAGTGGTAGATAGACATTTACCACGACTAATAATCCACTTTCCAGAAAATAATAATTGAAATGCCCATCGATAACCAATTCTATCATTGAATCTGGTTGAAAAGGAAGTAGAAAGAGTATTGGTCCAGTCCTGATAGAAAAGATTCCAAAATCGGTCTGCTGTTCTAAACTGTCAGACTTGAAACAGCTTTCGCTTGGCCACGTGCAAGACAATGTTCCAAGGACATGTAATGCTAGTTTCTATGGGTTCAAATATGTCATAGCGACTCAGAGAAGACTATCTTCTACTACTTTTGGGAAATACCATCAATTATGGTGTTGTGGCGCAGAGTTTTCAATTTTATTTCAAGCCCTATTTTGTAATTTTTCTGTGGTGTCAGACTTCTGTGATTTGAGTCTCACACACACACTGTAAGATGTGTATGAAATTGAGTGGGTCCTCATTCAGGTTACTGGCCTGGTACCCTTAGTAATGTCCTGACCAGATGACAAACCACTAACCTGTTACTGTGAAGAAAAAATGACATTTTGAAATTTTGTTGTAAATGTATAGTGTGTGTTGGTGTTGTACAAGCGCAAGTGTACAACCCAAGGCTGCATAGATTGGATATTAATGGAATGCGGTGAGTCTATCGTAATACAGGCATCATGAGCTATGAGGTCCCTTGTAAATATAGTGTAACAAACTGAGTGTAAATTGAACATTAACTTGGTATATGTCTCAGCATCAGTTTTACAAGCTGGATCTTTGAGTGTTGTTTACTCTCAATAATTGTCTATTTTCGTATCTCCCAACAGACATACATGGACAAATTGTCAGGAAGAGCTGGTTGGATCCCAGTGGGGAAAGGGGGGCCTTGAATGCCGAAAAAAGCCAGAGGGTCTGAAGATCTTTCCAGGTTCTTAGTAGTCACAGTATCTAGGAGCTGGTGGTTCTGATGCAGTTTTGTATGCCAGTCTGCAGGAAAGCCCTTTGTATTTGAGGTCTTTTATACAATATAAACACCCCCAATGTAGGTAGGATATCAGTGTCAACATGGACTAGTAAACATTAGCTAAGCATTGTTACTACTGCAAACGTGAGGTAGCACCATATAGGCATGGGACAACAGTGTAGACAACAGTATGGATATCAGTGTCAGTATGGACTAGTAAACATTAGCGAAGCAGATTGGCTACTGAAAGCATGAGGTAGCACCATGTAGGCATAGGATAACAGTGTAGGCTAAGAGTGTAGAGTAACAGTGTGGATATAGAGGGCACAGCATAATGTTCAAGAGGCTGTTTCTGATCACAGGACAGTGCTTTGGAAGAACGTTCCAGGTCAGGACAGAGGGAGGTAGTGTGAAAGTCCCTCGATGTTCATGTCAGGAGCTCCTACTAGGGATGTATGCTAAGTTGTATTTAGCTATTTTAATCCATGATCAGCTATCAGGATTTCAGATGTGAAAGTTGCCCTTGATGTCTCCATAAGTAGCATATTATGGAGCCAGCAAATGAGGAAATAAGTTCAAAAGTGGGCTCTATGGCCGATGGAGGGGATTTAGTAGGATCTTACTTGGCATATAGCCCAATCAGAAGCAAACTTTTTTTCACAAAGAGACTTCTTTGCAATTGTATTGTTATCCAAATCAGGACCATACATTTCAGAAATGTTGCTCTCTCACTCGAGATAGGTCCTGTTTTGCCGTAGAAGCAATAGATGGATCGGTAATATACAGGGTCGGATTGGGATCACAATTAGGTCAGTGCACTCCCCAAAAGAATGGCCCACATTTCTAAAGGGTTCATATTTTCCTTGTAGATATATGTAGCCTGAACTAGGTCCAAAGGCATTGGAACAATTAACATGAACTCCAGCTTCATTGCACAAAATTAAATTCATATTTTTAATTTAAGTAGATTAGCTGATTTTCCAAGAATTAATGGCTATTGAGCTCATGTCAGGACCTTGAACGTACTTCCCCAGTTCCAATGTTAGCAGCTCTGAGACCACAACACTACATCCTATGTTTTTTTTTCTCTCTGGGAACAGGGACCTCACAGCGAAGCCTATGCAAATACTCCCCCACTCCTCCATCAAGGCCAAAAAACAATGGGACCGAGATGACAACACCTGGTCTCTAACGAGGCCACTTCTCTTACTAACCCCTTTCCCATCCCATTATAGCCTTAGGGTATAACCTGGCAGGGGAGTGGGGGTCAAGAAAAGTAAATGGCTGATGTGTCTACCCCAAGGGGGCGTAGGTGAGAATGCCCCCCCTGCGAGGTCCCTGCATACGCCCACCCTCACCACACCTGCCATGACCTGAAAGTGATGGCCCAGCAGGGGAATTACACTGCTTCTGGGCCGATCGGCCACATGAGGCAGGAGGGAGAGGTTAGAATGTGCTAAGGGCCAGAACAGCAACTGGCCCCCAACCTCAGTTTGACAGCATGGCAGGGGAGTTCACATGATATTGGGGACACTTCACAGTGGCGTGGCAGGGACTGGGGAAGATAGCAATCTTCTGTGGGCCAGTTTATAAAGGCCCTTAAAAAAGGGCCCAGTGATGACACTGAGGCACCGGCCCAACACCCAATGCCTGACTGCCGGCTTTCTCAATCCGACCCTGACAGTATCCACATATTAAAATGAGTTGCTGATAGAGCTCAGACTCTGTAAATTTCATGAGGAAGTTTAGTGACAGCTCCAGGTAATTTAAAAAGACCCCAGACACTTGAGAAACTATTGCAATCAAGAATTCATACCTCAACTAAAAGAAGTAAGGTTGAACTCTATGTTTTCCTGCATAGTCTGATGTTCAAGGATCACATATTGAATATGTGTTATGAAGATCATCACCAGCATCCGTTTGAATCCAAGATATCTGGCCCAACAGAGCTTGCCTGGACTCTTTATTAGTTTATCACTACAATACTTTCTGCAAAGACATAAAAGAACATCTCAAGAAGGTGGGTCTGACCTCCCCAAATGTCATATCAGAGTGAAAGTTGAAAACATAAACATAATCATCAAAAAAGGAGCTACAATATCCTTAAACTACCCAAATGGGGGATCCTGTGCCACCTCAGGCATTAGAGAAATTATGGAAAAGCAAGAGAGGAAACCTTTGGTGCCTAAAGACCAATAGAACAGTGTTGTGGCTGCTGAGATTCCCTTAAAAAAACAGTAGACCAAAACTGTACAAAAGAGGTCCACTCCACTATTTAGTCACAAAGGGAATTGCTAGTTGGAACTTGGAGAGGATTGAGGTCCAGCAGGAACTAGAGTGGAAGTGAGATCAATGTGCTGTCTATGAGTGGGCTAGAAGAGAATTCACAATATTTTCCTCAAGTATCTGCTAAGACTGCCTTGTACGCAGAAGCACATTTGGCACATACAGAAAGTCCATGGAAATGAAATCCCTATCTCTGGTCTGAGGGACATAGAGATCAGCTTGACTATTATAATGGAAACTTTGGTTTATCCAGATTGTATCTCCTCAAAAGGATTTATAAGATCAATGCCATAATGAAACTAAGTCTACCCTGCACATAATTCTGCTCAGAGTAAGTGAAGAGGGTCTCTGGCCTACGGAAGGTAGCTACATTTCCTTCTCTACCTGCAAGCTGTTTTACGTATCTTGTTACCAGGCTGGCACTGGTAATGTGTAGCTCAAGATTCAGCGCATTGTGGACTGTGTACCTCCAAAAACCAATCACATAGCAGGCCACACATGGCACTACAGAAAACCTGTGAAATGCCATGGGAACCTTTTGGCAGTCCTCACTGAACTTACTTTCATGGACACACCGAAAATATTAACTGAATACGAGAGTATTAGAAGCTTTTTGTCATCCTGAAAGTTGCCTTGTATGACTCTGATTATGACAAGAAATTTATTGTGCAGTCAGTTGCCTCAGAAAATAGGAAAGGGGCAGTACTATCAAAAATAAATTAATATAGTCAAAATTAACATATAACATTCATAAGTAGGCATTTGCTACTCTGGGGAAACTTTGGAATACTATTGCAAAAATCGTATTTGCTGTAATGCAGTGACCATATGGGATTAAGACTCATTTTGGAGTTGAAAAAGATCACCAATCTATGGGATGCAAATGTGGGAGAAAACCCGTTTGTTATTATGTGGGTTCAAGTCTCTCGCTGGATTGTTTTTCACAAGAGAACACAGGGCCCGATTCACAGAACTAACTTAAGACAAAATCCTAAATTTACTACCATTTTGGTATTCACAGAAGGCACTTACTCATTTCGGTACTCACAGAAGTTAGGAGTCCTAACTTTAGGACTCCTAAATGCCTTCTGTGAATACCGAAAGTCTTAAAGTCAGGATTTTTCTCAGTTTGGAAGTAGTAAATTTAGGACTCCTAACTTTAGGACTCCTAAATGCCTTCTTTGAATACCGAAAGTCCTAAAGTTAGGATTTTTCTCAGTTTAGGAGTAGTAAAGTTAGGACCCCTAACTTTAGGACTCCTAAACTGAGAAAAATCCTAACTTTAAGACTTTCGGTACTCACAGAAGGTATTTAGGAGTCCTAAAGTTAGGACTCCTAACTTCTGTGAATACTGAAATGAGTAAGTGCCTTCTGTGAATACCAAAATGAGTAAGTGTCTTCTGTGAATACCGGTAGTAAGTTCGGATTTTGTCTTAAGTTAGTTCTGTGAATCGGGCCCATAGAATTGGCACTGTCCTTTTAAATGGACTGTCCAAAATCATCCATCTGGATAAAGAAATGGACTTTTTCCATGCTTATGTTAGGAATAGCCCACATTAGAAATTAGTTCTGCGTAACATGTCCCTCGTCAATGTTTGCTTCTCGACTTCTGAAATTTGTTCTGGAATGAGCTAGCCAGGTGCTAGGCAAATGTGCTGTTCTAAAATGTTGCCTTTGATGCAGTTCTTACTATCAGGAGAAAAAGCTGACACTTAGCAGTACCAAAATATTAACATCTGCCACCTTATAAGCTAACTGCAGCATTATTAGACTCTTTATATATCAATTACAGATGCATCCAATTTAAAGGGTAATGGATTTGGGCTGTTATCCTCACTGCCTATCCAAGTCTGGTGGAAACCAAATGTCACGATTGATGATGTGGTGTTAGTTAACAATATCAGAATCACTGCATAGTCAAATTACACTATGCTGATATTGAATCTGGAGACTGAAAATTACAAGTAATAGCAAGGTTCCAGGCTTTGCCTCTGGGAGAGAGCTGAGCAGAATTTCCTTATTTGGCCCAAGATAGGACAAATAGTCAGTAGCTATGTCTTAGCAATATTCTTTTTTCTTTTGGACTGGCTCACAATTCAGAGTGGTGGAATTCAGGAATAGAAGGGGCATGTAGTCAGGAAAGGAAGATTTCTGGCATCTTAAAAAATTGCAGGATTTCCTTTTGCAAAGCAGATTACCTAAAACAAAGTATCCCTAATAATGTGTGACATCACACCATTGCAAACTTTGGAGTATACATGCAAGAACTAAAGAAGTATTGGTTGAGGGATAGCTGCCAATGACTGTCAGGATGAACCCCTTTATACGCCAAAGTAGAGTTCACATTGCTTCATAACCTGCTAGGAAAAGATAGCTAGGGAGGGAGCAGCGCTCTTCTGCTTAAGATCATTTCTTTATCTGTCTGTTGAGGAGCACTGGGCATCTGAGTCTACCTACAGTTTAAATCGTTGGCCCACAACTTGTTCTTAGAACTTTTGATTTCAGTCTGTACTAATTTGAAGTCCTAAATTGGTCATCTTCATTTGCAAAAAAGGTACTAAACCCTCTTGGAATGTTTTTTCCAATGGCTTGAGAATGAAGTAGGTCCTTCAACAGAGAACGCTCTTGCCTGTCTGGAAAAATCTGAGTTGAAGAGCAGGCATTTGACTTTCTAGTAGGTCCGTTTACTGGTTTGTGGGAGTCCGCATAACGAAAAGAGGCTGGGTCGGAATCAGCTGATCCAACATTTAGACAGTTTCTTCAAGGTAGTAGAAGGTGAGTTTAGACTTTACAAAAAAGGCCGGTCTTATCTTTTTATATGTGGAGTTCTCCGGCCTGACTGTCGAGTCTCCCCAGTCGTAAACGTATTATTAATTTGTACTTCGTTAATACAACAAAAATGGTAAACTTACACAGAAGTGTGTTTACCTAAGTGAATCAGGCCCTCAGGGCCCGATTCACAGAATTAACTTAAGACAAAATCCTAAACTTACTACTTTTGGTATTCACAGAATGCACTTACTACTTTTGGTATTCACAGAATGCACTTACTACTTTTGGTATTAATAGAATGGATTTACGACTACTAACTTTACGTCCGCACTCGGGACGGAAATTCCGGCCCGGAGGCGGAGCTTCCGGCCCGAGGCGGAGCTTCTGGGCCGGAGGCGGGGCTTCTGGGCCGGAGGCGGAGCTTCAGGCCCAGAGGTGGAGATTTGGCCATGGCTAAATCTCCGCCACTGGCTGGAATCCCCACATCCGGGCCCGAAGCTCCGCCTCCGGGCCGGAAGCTCCGCCTCCGGGCCGGATTTTCCGGCCCGAGTGCGGACGTAAAGTTAGTAGTCGTAAATCCATTCTGTGAATACCAAAAGTAGTAAGTGCATTCTGTGAATACCAAAAGTAGTAAGTGCATTCTGTGAATACCAAAAGTAGTAAGTTTAGGATTTTGTCTTAAGTTAATTCTGTGAATCGGGCCCTCGATGATTACAGTTTTTACATTTTGCAACCACTTTAGTTATGTAAAAATGAACTTCAAATGATTTTTGATGTTCCTGTGGAGGAATATTGTATCAAATAAAGATTAAAATATGATGCACAGTATTTTACACGTTTTCTTTGAAGGGCACATCCTTCCCAAGCCACTGACACCAAGATGAGCATATCTGATACTCAATTAGGCCTGTTTACCTCTGTGAGCATTTCTGCTTGGGTAGTGTGGTAGCTCAGTCACAGCTCATATCAACCATGGTCTCTCTGCCATCCAGCGCTGCCGCTTTTAATTCGTAATATGTCAAGCTTAAAGGATGCACGATAACATGTTCTAGGTTATGTCCCCAACGTTGATAGACTACGTGCCACGTCCTTTCCCTCTGTATAGGTCAGGTAGATAGTGTAGCAAAAGTTGACGACTAGAAGCAAGACAAGACGAAAATGAAATGAAGAATCTGTGTTGAAAACAAACAATGACAATGAACTGGAGGACAAGGTACCATATGACTATTCAGCTGATGAGAAATGCTGCTTTAACTTTCTGTTTTTTAGTCTATCTTGTTTGTAAATTCAATAAGAGTGTGTAGTTATCCCCCAAAAAATTTACCAAACTATTATTGGCTAGGTGTCAAAGCACCTAAGAAGATTTAAAGTATACTGTCCACTGTCCACTGAAGTAAACATGTGATTAGTGTATCCAACTATTCTTACATGACGAAATATTTTACCAACATGGGACCTTATTCCTGGACAGTGAAGCTAAGTCAGAGTGCATCTCACTGGCAGCTGGTTCTACATTCCTCGTTTCCTGGTGATGCTGCTCTCCTGTAAGATCACAGTTGAAAACACACTTTAAGACTTTCATCTCTTCGTTCTGGTCAGGTAACTTGGAACTCGAATCAGTTTTCCTTCTGTGATATCGGGAAGCTGATATGCTTCTTAATGGAAAAATAACCCCTTGGATTTTAACCGTTTAATTGTGGGTTGTCTCTAGCTGTATTAAATATATTTCTTCTCTCACAGTAAAATCCCCGGACCCTTTTCAAGTTTTCGCAGCTAAAAAAAGAAAAAAAATCCATGTACATTTTCCTCGTGCTGTAACCATGAGGAAATTGCAAATGGGAATGGATCGAGAATTGGGAAAAATGCACAGTTAAAATAGAAAATAGTAGTGTCAGGTAACTATATGGGAGAGCGGCGGAGAATACCGGCTGGGACCGTTAACGCTGATCCTGATATTCACTCTAAATACTGGACTTTCCGTAATAAGGTTTTGAAAGATTTTCATGCAAAAAATACGTCCATCCTGCAGCAGAAATGCTGTTCGTTACAGTGGCAATGAGAACAGAGGCAGTGTAGGGGGCTGTACATGGTATCTGGAGAGTTAAGCCGCTGTGGCCGCATATGAAATACTTGTTTTTCCAACGAAGAGTCACTGCAAAGGACTGTATATGAACAGGTACAACCCTTTAGGAACCTACCTGGCTTGCAAATTGTTTAAGAAGAAGGGTTGATTTGTTGGGGAGAGGGATTTGCTAATAGTTAACTATGACAATAGGTTAAACACCATCGAGCAAATGCCTTTTTTAGCATAACACCGGATGGAACAGGGCTGTTATTTAAACATGGGCTGGCTACCAAGTAGACGTATCTTCCGGTCCCTTGTAGAAGAAAAAGAAACAGGGTTGAGCTTTGCTACAAACCACATCTGGGGCACATTTACAAGATTGTCATGCAGTGAAGAGCAGTGCAGCAAGTCACTTTGCAGGGAAAGGACAAGAATGTGCTGTATATAAAAAAATACGCCAATGTTTTTGCCTTTTACCTGTGCTGGCGTCCTTTCGGCAGACTAGCGCCAATGCAGGCACCCTTGCACAACAGTGCCTGCCTTGCATGCAGGATTGTTTTTCTGCAGTCCTAGTAAGCATATTCCTCTATCGATGTGCGCTGCTGAATGTAACGAGGAGAAAAAAAATAATCTCGTTGTTAATACCTTCCCAGGGAAGCATATCTTTTTGAGCGCATTCCAAATTTGACCAGTTCTAGCAGATCTGGACATGCATAAAAAACCATGGGAGTTGCATGAGAACACCCAGGCAGTGTCCATCGAATGCATCCCTAGTGCAGAGTAAGGCAACACAACGATTTGTGCTGCATTTCTTTAGTCCAGATTATTGGATCCACTCAAGTTCACACAAAGTGGCCTCGTGTGGCTACATAAATCGCATGTGTTAGACTTGGGGGTCTCTAGTTGGCACAGGTATGCACTTGTGACAAATAGGGACCCTCGCCTCTAGTCAGGGTAAGGGGGTAAACTCCTAAAATAACCCCTGCTCACCCTCTTGGTAGCTTGGCACGAGCAGACAGGCTTATCTCAGAGGCAGTGTGTAAAGCATTTGTGAACACATACAGTAACCAAGTGACAACACTACAGATGGACACCACACAGGTTTTATATAAAAAATAAGTATTCTTTATATAGATTTACCACAAGACCATTAAACGACAAAAGCACACAATACTGTTACTTTAGATGGTAGAATTTTGCTTAGTTCTCTTAAGTTCTTAGATGCAACACTTTAAGTCAATGTACGTTTTAGATGTGACACGCAGGGCAACAAAAGTGTTGCAATGATGTTGATGCGATGAAGTTTTTGGTGCAAAGAAATAAAGACGTGAAGATCTTCCAGATGCGGCACGCTTCTCCGATGTTGCGAGAAGACTCGAATCGATGCTTCAGCTGCAGCAGCGACACCCTTTACGCGATGTGACGACAGCGGCCTTGGCAGCGGCACTCTTCTCCGACGTTTGCGAGACGCTTCCGCTCGATGCGATGTTGCAGCGGCGACACCCCTTTACACGATGCGATGACACCAGCTCCAACGGCGGCACGCTTCTCCGTGGATGCAAGGCACTTTTCTTGATGCGGTGCAATGCGTCAGCTACGATGGCTGCGATGGAGACACGCTTCTTCGGCGTTGCGAGACACTTCCTGGATGATGCGAGATGCTTCCGCTCGATGCGATGCTGCTGCGGTGACACACTTTACGAGATGCGACGACAACTGCTCCGACGGCGGCACGCTTCTCCTTCTTGAGTCGCGCTTCCAGCTCCTTGCGACACGCAGTCCCTCAGAAGGCCCAACAACAACAGCAGGCACTTCCAAAGAACTCTGGGGAGCTGGGGGGTGAAGTCTGTTTTTCCTAAGACTTCAGCAGGAGGCAAGCTCTTTTCCAAGCCCTTGGAGATCCTTCACAAGTTGAGCAAAAGTACACACAAAGTTCCTTTCTCCTCTCTTTGGCAGTAAGGCAACCACTGCAGGCCAATCCCCCAGGTTCAGGGATAGTTTCCTCCTCAGCTTCTTCTGGTTCCTCCCTCAGCAGAGGTTCTTCTTGTTTTCCCAAAGTGATCTAAATTCTTGGGATCATGGTCCCAATATTTATACCCAGAAATCCTTTGTCCTCTGAAGGCACCTTTGCCCAGTCCAAACTAGTTCCTGAGCACTCTGTTTACCAGACTTCTCCTTTCCTTTCACAGTGTAGGGCAGAAACATTAGACGCCCCACAGGAGGTGGAGCCAGCATTGTGGAAGGCAAGTACAGCCCGGGAGCCCTTTGTTGACAGGATTCCTTCTCTTCATTCACTGTGCAGGGCAGAGACATCAGCCGCTCCCCAGGAGGTGGAGTCAGCATTGTGGAAGGCAGGCACAGCCCTATTCAGGTCCCAGGTACAACTCCTCCCACCCATCTAGATGCAGATCTCTCTATTCACCACTGGGGCACCTCACCCTGTCTCCTGGAATTCCCCAGCCCTGTCACTTAAACTCCAGACAAAGGAATACACAGCCTAGAAGAGGCAGGTTTGAATGGTTAGACAAGAAAATGCCTACTTTCTAAAAGTGGCATTTTCAAACACAGAATGTTAAAACCAACTTCACTAAAAGGTGTATTTTATCATCCTGAGTCCAGGCATACTAAATTCGAATTTCTACCATTTTCTCTGAGCCAGTTAGGATTATAAAATGTAATAACCAAACTGCCCATACTGGCCTATGGAGAACAGTTAGCCTTGCAATAGTGAAAAACGAAAATGGCTGTAATTCTTTATTAGAACATGCCACACACACCAGGGCATGTCCTACCTTATCCTTACAATGCACCCTGCACTTGGGCCTACCATAGGGGTGTCTGATATGAAGAAAAGGGAAGGTTTATGGACTGGCAAGTTGGTGCACTTGCCCAGTCAGCATGACAGTACCAGACTGCACGCAGGCTCTGCAATGGCAGACCTTAGACACACTTTTACAGGCTGCCTCTGTAGGTGGCACAACCAGTGCTGCAAGCCCACCAGCAGTATTTGGATTTACAAGCCCTGGGCACTCCTGGTGCATTGTACTAGGGTCTGACAAGTAAACCAAACCAACCAATCATGGAATCACAAATCATACATTAATTTACAATAGGGAGCACTTGCACTGTGGCACTGGACAGCAGTGGCACAGTGCCCTGAGCAACTAACACCAGCAAAAATACATGAGGCAACAGCAAAAAATGGAAGGGAGACCCACGCCAAGGTGCCAGGTCTAACAGCATGTGTTTGCATCACGCATGTACCACATTGTGTGGTGCAAATGCGACTTAAGCCAACTCATAAATATGTGCCACTTTTTTAACCTAAGCACAGATGAACTGGTGAATTGTTGCACTAGCTGTAATGCATTTGAGAATGTCTGCATTGTGTCTGACATCCATAACATCACTTATGTGAAGTAAACCCATTCCTCTCACCCTCTACTTTGAAGGTGAAAGTGAAGCCACCAGACCTTTGATACCGGCGACATCACAGGGAGCGGTGTTTCACGATTTACCAGCCAATCACATCACATTACCATGGCCAGTTACATGATAGCTAGTAACATGCACAAGCTCCAGAGTTCTAACACAGAAAGAATTTTATGAAAAAGAAAGTTTCTGAGATGCCACTCGAAGAGGGTATGCTGAATCCTGCAAAGGCTACTTAGAGGGCCAAGGCATATCCCTCACTTGACTCTCCATCAGTTCTTTCTATAAATTAGCTCATTTACTCACCCATAACGGCAACATGGGGAAAGGCAGGTGAGCTAAAAGGTATGGCTGTGGAATGATTCTGTTTGTTCTGTGCTTTTTTAGACCTACCTTAGCCATAAAGGAATAAAGCATTATTTTCCAGCACAAAATAGAAGCACACAACACAACCTAACAGATGCATTGCAGGGCTCTAAGGTCATCCTTATTTGCAACAAACTACTGAGGCCATTCTCCTTCAATTTCTGTCATAAATATTTATGAGTTAAGCAATGTGGCTGAAATCATTCAATCAAAAAATCTATCAGTTGTGAGTCCATGCACTTGTGAGACCAAACCACCTTTGTAAAAGCGTGGCATGGACCAATCTATTGTTTCTTCGTTGACTACTATTCACACAATTCAGTATCTCTTCAAGAAGCAAATCAGGGATAACCCAATTTTTCATTTATGGAAGCTAAAGAAGTAGACACGATGTGTGCTTGCATGCATGCTGTACTTGTTTGTTCCAGATGGAGCACCACTTTTTTCCTTGCCATTCCTCTGTCGAACGTCATGCATTTAGTTTTGTTTCTCCCCACTCAGATTTATTCTGTATTGTCTATGGCTTCCTGATGTTTTTGATTTGCCCAGGTAGTGGATTTATTGACCCGAGACACCTATCAGGAAGGCAATTAAAAGCCAAAGAAAACAAGCATTCCAAATCCAATAGGTCTCGCCTATGTTAACTATTGAAATTGTAAATGTATTTATATAGCACTAATGACCCCTGACAAAGCATTGAAGTACTTCTTTCAGTGAGTAGCACGCTGTTCTGTAACCCAAGATTAGTAGTGTTAGGATTGTACTCTTGATTTTCTTCTGTGTGTAGTGGAGTGTGTGGATGGAATAGAATAATAGGCGTTATTTTGAAAAGGGGTTTTGGAAAGTAGTAGTGATAAGTAGTGACTTACCACTTGTGAAAAGGCCAAAAACACATTTAAAGGGTCAGTCATGATCTCAATAAATTAATCCTTTGCTCAACCCGTGGAAGCTGGCAATGACAGGCATATGTAACTTGGGAGACAGTTGTCACAACTCGCTCCCTGCGTTCTCGTGTCCATCACCAGGGGGCTGAACTGTGGAACTCTCCAGTGTTCTAATAATCTTCTAGACCCTTCCCTTTATGCATATACGGACTTCCCGCCCTTTGGATGCTTCTATGAAATTGCCATCCATTGCCAATCCATGCCGGGTTTTGTGGAAGCCAGCCTGCTGATGCTTGAAACTCCATTACCTAGAATTACCTGCTCACTGCTTCATCTCCACCCCTGCAGGCCAAGGATGGGTGGAAGAATTCAGCTCACCTGTGACTGGCTGCTGCTAGCCTGCTCATACCTGATGCATGTAATTACTGTGTGCTCTTTTAAGCCCCAGCTCCATTCAGTCTAGTGTTGGTCATTGTAGCTGTGTACCGGTGAGACTGACCCTTATTTCCAGTGTTTCCTGAGCTTTTGATATCCTGGTTTCCAGTGTTTCCTGAGCTTATTCCTTATTCCTGAACTGCTTCTATTTTCCGTGTTCCTGAATTAGCAATGCCCGCAGTACTGCCTTGACTCCTGAGCCTTAGAATTTTTTGTTCCTGAGCTGCAGCAGTTTCTATTGTTCCTGAGCCAGCACTGCCTCTAGATGCACGCCAGGGAGTCTACAGTGCAGTCTTTCTTCTTCTCGTCTCTTTAGGCAGCAGATCTGAGGAGCTATGCAGCTCTCCCATATGTATTCACAGTTTCTGGGCATCAAGCAGGGGGGCATCCTTGACCAATGGGATGTAGGTTGCCACCCAGGTGTTACAAACACTTCGTCCAAAGTGTGACATATTCTTGTCCCAGAAATGTCTCAAAATCCAACAAGGAGAAAGTCTCTCCAGAGGAGCTGTATCAGTGTAACCCAACCTATTGGTGTGGATAAGTTTGCAGGATATGGTGGTGGGCCTGGGCTGTTCTAAAGTGTCATTCTCCCTTTGAAGAGCAGTTTGGCCACACTACTCTCCTTCCTGCCATCTGCTCTGCAGCTTGCACTTCTCTGACAACAGGAAAGCTATTGTCTCTCTAGCAGGGCTTTTTACACCTCATTAGACCAGCTTGGGCAGAGGCTGACCAATCAGAAGAGAACAGATAAAATGCTGGATTTTGGCCCACAGAAAACAAAATAGATAACTTATTTTCAGTAATAGTTATTATAAATCCAACAATGGCAAGTTGTTGGATTTATCTCACCTATTAAACTCGATACCTTAAAGTATATTTTACATGGCTCCTATCAATATATATAGGTAAATTCAATATTACAATGTCAGCCTACGGAGCCATTTACTAAAATGTGGAAAAATGAAATTGGCAGTTTTCCCCCACCAGGGCTTATAAAACATATTTTATAATGTTCCCGCTTATAGTTACATGGCACCCTGCCCCTGGGGCACCTAAGGGAGACCTCAGGGGTGACTTATATTTACAAATATAGAAGATTAATACTTTGGAAGTACCTTGAATCCAAAGTCAAATTTACATACACTATCATTTTAAAAACACCAGCCTACAGGGCTGTTTTTTTAAATTGACAGCCGACACCACAGTAGTGCACAAGTCAATGCAGGAAATCAACTGGGTCTCTAAACCTACCAGCCCTGTTATATACTAGGGACTTATAGGTACTTTGAACCACCTTGCCTTATTATCTATTAGGGACTTACAGGGGTTTCTCATTGCCAATTGTAATTACACCAAATTACCATGCACTTTTAACATAGAGCAAAGGCTGAGTCAGAATAATGTGGGGTGACACTGCAAACCGGTCCCGAGTTTTCACAAAGGGAAGTAGTACATTGTTTTTGTAAATGATGATTGTGGGAGCTTGTTAGTTGGGTGGCATGGCTGAAAAGGATGGGTGAAAGATTGAGATAGATGTTTGAGAGCTCATAGTAGTCAGAGGGGTTGATATGAATCAAAGGGAGTTGGGATGGGAAGAAGGGAAATTCCTTTTCTAATAGAAACACATAAAAAATGTGTTCATATATATCTATACACATGATAGTTGGTAAAGTGTAATTTGCTTGATTAAACCCCTCCATGAAAATATCCTTATGTACATTGAAGGGCAATAGCTACATAGCATGCTGTCCACATTTAGCATGTGGTACATTTTTATGTTATTAAATAACTGTAATTAACTTATATATACATACATAGACATATTACAGTTACTGTAGTTATTAATAGTAGGCATACCCTCTATATATCTACCTATATGTACATAGAAGCAACAATTAAGACTGTGTTGTAATATATAATTTCCCCCTTACATCTGTCAGTCAGTCAGCAAGCATTTCTGTAGCGCAGCATTGTCACCCATAGAGGTAATTATCTGGGCGCTGAAGGTGCCGTGTCCCTGTCAAAAAGTCAGGTCTTAAGATTTATTTCTGAAGTCTGCCAGGGAGGGTGCTGTTTGGAGGTGGAGGGGCAGTTTGTTCCAGATCTTGGCAGCGATGTAGGAGAAGGAGTGACTCCAGCTGCAGCTTTGATCGATGCAGGGGGTGTGTGCAAGCGTGAATGAAGCAGAATGCAGGTGTCTTGTGGGTAGAAAGTAGGGGAGGGAGTCGATGACAAGCAGGTTGATGAGGTTGGAGATGGGATTGCAGAAGGCTGGTAAGGACCCTGGGGGTCTGTAAGTAAGGGTGCCTTTTATTGTGGTGTTAGCATCGATGTGTAGTTGGAAGTTGAGATGTTTCATGAGGGGCATTCTAGGGTTTCCTTGAAGATTATGGCGATGCCATCTCCATGTTTGTTGTTGCGGTTTAAGTGTATCATATTATAGCTGTCAGGAGTGGTGGTGGGAATGTGGGAGTTCGAGATGGGGTTGAGCCATGTTTCTTTGATGAAGGCCATGTCAGGGGAGAGGATAGTGATGGTGACCCAGATTTTCGGGCTTGACTACAGAAGGAGTGGGCATTGAGCAGGATACAGTGGAGTGGTTCTGGTTTGTTTGTGGTCTTCTGAGCAGAAGTGGCGTGGGGTCTGGTGCAGGCAGGTGGTCCTGTGTAGCAGGAGAAGCAGCAGTGGCGGCAGTTGAAGGGTCTTTTGGTTGATTGCAGCAAGGACATGAAGCAACTGCTGTTGCGGTGTCTGGCACAGACCGACACAGACCGGTTTGCCTTTGTTGCACCGGTGACACGGCCATGCAGTGGCCTCCATAAGTAGTTCTGGGAGGTGGGAGGGGCTGTTAGGGATGCGGGAAGTGGAAAGTGGCAGGAGCAGGAATACAGCAGGTAAAGCAGTGCACTGAAAAAATAACAACCCAAATACACCAGTGTGAATAAAGCGTGCCAAAGCCACTAAAAATAAAATAAAGTGTCCAATGAAGAACCAATAATTAGTAGTCACTAGCAAACAATTCTGTTTTACCAGAAGGCTAAATGGGACCTGTCGGGTAATCTGGCTGTGCGAGGGTCCTCTGACAGCAGGACGGAATATGAGGCTTTGGGACAAGGAGCAGAGTCCCAGTCTCGTGGAGCTAGGAGGGGGAGCGGTCCAGTGACCAGAGTTCAATCAATCAATATACCTGCTTATAACCAGGGGCACAGTTCAAAGTAAAATGGTGTGTACATGTATAATGACAGCTCTTTTACATACCGTGAGAAGTATAGTTTTTCATGTCTGTGTATAGTCTTGTGGTACATTCTTGAGCTGTGAGTATGGTCGCCATGTGGGGTGAGCTGTCTTTTGACTAATCTTCTGAAGTGGAGATGGTTGTGGCTTTGCCACTGATTTGTTGCCATGCTGTAAATTATCGTGGATGCTTTGCAGTGTGGGTAAAGCTAACTTAATAAATAGCTGTGACGCAGCCAGGGCTAATGCACGTATTTAAAAAGTGAATTAGCTCTGGTTACATCATAGTCTTTTATTTGTTATTTTTAGCCATGATGCTCAGCATCGAAGCTGATATAGAGCATGGTTACAAATCATTGACAATGTCGGAAAGGCTCATACTGTACAGCATGAACAAAAGGCAATGCCAGATGCAATAGTCTTAAAGGTGAGACCTATTGGCTTTGCCAATGCTTGTTAGGTCTCAGCACAACACCCCTGTGATTCTGAGCGAATCAGTTAATCTGCTCGATAGTAAAAAAGAAAAAGAATATGAGATATGGCAAAAAATCCTATCATATAAAGAAAGCCATTGCACCCATGTCATACTGAAAATAAATTTGAAAGCAGATAACTTCTGTTGTCACAATAAAAGCACATGACATCTGTTGTCACATAAGTGTTAATTTCAAGGAACAAAATTGTTGCTTTGAAGTCGGTGTTGCATTGTAAAACATAGCTACAAATGGCAAGAGGTTCAACAACTGACAGAGAAGAAGAAAAAAATAAAAGTTGTACCTCAAACTCAGTGCGATCAGCGGACGGACAGCAGGCAAACAGTGGAGTGGTTCTGGTTTGTTTGTGGTCTTCTGAGCAGAAGTGGCGTGGGGTCTGGTGCAGGCAGGTGGTCCTGTGTAGCAAGAGAAGCAGCAGTGGTGGCAGGTGAAGGGTCCTTTGGTTGATTGCGGCAAGGACATGAAGCAACTGTTGTTGCGGTGTCTGGCACAGACCGACACAGACCGGTTTGCCTTTGGTGCACCGGTGGCACGGCCATGCAGTGGCCTCCATAAGTAGTCCTGGGAGGTGGTAGGAGCTGTTAGGGATGCGGGAAGTGGAAAGTGGCAGGAGCGAGAATACCGCTGGCAAAGCAGTGCACTGAAAAAATAACAACCCAAATGAACCAGTGGAAATAAAGCGTGCCAAAGCCACTAAAAATAAAATAAAGTGCCCAATGAAGAACCAATAATTAGTTGTCACTACCATACAATTCCATTTACCAGAAGGCTAAATGGGACCTGTCGGGGCAATCTGGCTGTGCGAGGGTCCTCCGACAGCAGGACGGAATAGGATGCTTTGGGACAAGGAGCAGAGTCCTTGTCTTGTGGAGCTAGGAGGGGGAGCGGTCCAGTGGCCAGAGATCAATCAATCAATTTACCTGCTTATAACCAGGGGCACAGTTCAAGGTAAAATGGGGTGTACATGTATAATGACAGCTCTTTTCCATACCGTGAGAAGTATAGTTTTTCATGTCTGTGTATACTGTGTGGTACATTCTTGAGTTGTGAGTATGGTTGCCATGTGGGGAAGAGCTGCCTTTTGACTAGTCTTCTGAAGTGGAGATGTTTGTGGTTTTGGCAATGATTTGTTCCCATGCTGTAAATTAGCATGGATGCTTTGCAGTGTGGGTAAAGCTACCCTAAGAAATAGCTGTGACGCAGCCAGGGGTAATGCACGTATTTAAAAAGGGAATTAGGTCTGGTTATATCATAGTCTTTTATTTTATGATTTTAGCCATGATGCTCGTTATCCAAGCAGATATAGAGCATGGTTACAAGTCATTGACAAAGTCGGAAAGGCCCATACTGTACAGCATGAACAAAAGGCAATGCCAGAGGAAATAGTCTCAAAGTTGAGACCTATTGGCTTAGCTAATGCTTGTTAGGTCTCAGAACAACACCCCTGTGATTCTTAGCGAATCAGTTAATCTCCTTGATAGTAAAAAAGAAAAAGAATACGAGATAGGGCAAAAAATCCTATCACATAAAGAAAGCAATTGCACCCCTGTCATACTGAAAATACATTTGGAAGAAGATAAGTTCTGTTGTCACAATAAAAGCACATGACATCTGTTGTCACATAAGTGTTAATTTCAAGGGAGAAAATGGTTGCTTTGAAATGTGTGTTGAATTGTAAAACATAGCTACAAATGGCAAGAGGTTCAACAACTGACAGAGAATAAGAAAAAAATAAAAGTTGTACCTCAAACTCAGTGCGATCAGCGGACGGACAGCAGACAAACAGAAGCAATTAGCACTTTTTCCATGCTCCACCCTAACAAAGAGGAAGTGAAGGCAGCACATGTTGGCCAATTAGAAACCATCAAATAAGACTGACAATGATGCCTACTAATGTTTAAGCAATGGGCAGGCTGAAAGCCCTTTGTTGCATATCTCTTGCACGTGACAGTGCATGCAGCGCATGCGCTGTCTCGGGTGAGACCTAAGGACCAGCAGAGGCTTGTGCCTTAGGGCTCTGGAGCACCACCCCTCTGAAGGGCAGGCATGTTCAATATAATGCATTATTTATTTTTCTTACAATATTGCTTTTAAATGACTGGCCGGCTGACTGGCTCGAGGTTCATGGTGAGACAGCCAGTCAGTGGCAGGCCAGTCAAGTGCATTTGCACATGTATCACATCTCGATGGCAGGGTGACGTCATGACGCAGGCCTTACCACTGTACAGCCCGTTTTTCCCTTAAGGAGCCTTGGGGCATATTATCAAGCCAGGCGATAAAATTATCGCCGCTTTAGCGGCAGAAAACTGCCGCTAAAACGGCGATAATTGGCTTGATAATTTGCTCTATGGAATTCCAATTGAAGCCCATGTTAGATGTCCTTCACATCTAACATGGGCTTCAATTGGAATTCAATAGATCATATTATCAAGCCCATTATCGCCATTTTAGCGGCAGTTTTCTGCCGCTAAAGCGGCGATAATTTTATCGCCTGGCTTGTTAATATGCCCCTAAGGAACATTCCTATTTATTGTTCAGCGCCGATACTGCACTCTGAAGCCCTGCGTACCATTAACCATGTCAGGCATGGGCACTCATATCACTCGTTGGACTAAACTGTCACTTTGGCCCCCCACCCAATACGCCAGTCTTTCTTAGCCACACTCTTTTTTCACTTTTTAAAAATATATATATAAAATATACAGCCTGCCTCTGCAATTGTTTTTTTGCCGCTTTGCAGCGGATCAATAATGAAAATGAAAGGTCCAACTCAGAGCTCAACAGAGCCTGATGGATGTGACTGTACTTAATTGTGCCACTAGGAATAACGCTACTTGGATTATAGAGGGTACACCAACAGAGATGCCCCAGGGAAGAGTTTCGGCAGCAGGCAGTAAGGTATTGCAAGAGATAGCCCAGAGCAAAGAAGATCTGGTTCTCAAAGAATCAAAGCCACTCTAATTAAATAGTGTTTTTTTGGCTCTTGCTACTATGTCGCTATTTAGTTTTACAATTGTATGCCTTTAAATATTAGCAGCAAAGCTGTATTTTTAATTCAGTCAAAGCCTTTTATGAGAATATTTTTAAAAGGGACTTTCTGTAACCTGCGTGGTCAACTTTTTTGTGCACACACACACACATACTTTGTCTCTCCTCTTCAAGCAATAACCTAATGACCTTTTCGACTGGATGCACAGATGAAATATTGCACTTGCTGGCAGTAGCCTTAGACATCGGTTGTTGAGCTCACTGTATTGTAGTGTGCATCTAAGTGCAATAAGTTTTTGAGAGAAGATTGTCTTAGAATTACCAAGAACATCGAATTTAAGGTAAGACATCTCGTTTAAAAAAATATAAAAGTCAATAATATTGTTTGCAAAAATACAGTTGTTTAAAATATCGATTTTTTAGTTAGTGTTATGTATTTTAGTATATATTTCAAATGTACGTGATGCACTTTTTTGGTATAAGTTTTTTTTTTATAATATATGTGTTAACATATTTGTAGTTAACAGGTTGTGGGTTTATAGGGGAATAGGGTGGGAAGTAATTCAATTATGACAAATTAATGAAAGTTTGTATTTATTAATATTTATTTAATTGATATTTTATAGTGTGAATTGTGGGAAGTAATTTTTTAAGTAATTATTAATTTGTTGTTAACAAACATTAATCAATTAATTGAAACTTAATAGGGAAATAGTTTAATTAATTTTAGGTGTGGGTTGTCGAGTTTATAGGGTAAATGGTGGGAGTTAATTTATTTGTAATTAATTAATAATTATTGTTAATTGTTAATAATTAATAAATCGAACATTATGGGGCCGATTCCGATCCTGTATTTTTTTTTCCCGTACGACTCGCATTCGTAATTTTCCCCGTACGAATCGTACAAGTCCCATCCCACCCGTGAAGTACGATTCGTACGGGAAAAATACATACGGATCGGCCCGATCCGTATGAATTAGATCGGGAAAAGTTGTACGAGACATACCCGGACACTTTTCTGTACGAAGCCTAAAAATACAGTCCGACCGTACAGGACCGTACAGGACCGTACAGGACTGAGGTCATCATCTGAGGATTGTCCCCTTATGGCTGGGTCATCTCCTTGTGTCCCACCGGCCTGGGTACTGCACCAGCACCCAGTGGCCACGCACGCAAGCTGGTGTTCATCATAGACTCATCGCTCACACTTACCATGCAACTCAACACCATCTGTACCTCATGCTGCAACACCCTCCGCATGCTGCAAATGATCCACAGATAGATCCACTCCAAGGCAAGACAGACCGTCCCCCAGGTCCACGACACCAGCCGGGTCAACTACAGCAATGCCCTCTATGGAGGAACAACAGCAAAACTGCAGGAGAAGTTGTCCACATCCAGGGTGCATCCGCACACATCATCTTCAACATCCCCCGCCCCAGCCACATCACTGTCCACCGGAGATAGCTAGAATGGCTCACTGTCTGCTGCAGGATCACCTTCAGACTCCTGAACCACACTCAGGAGGCAGTCCACAACCCCAGACCCAAAACCGCCCTTGGACATCTGTCTTCCAACACCCCGTTGGCCCAACTTCGTGCAGCCCACCTTTCCCTGGCCACCATTCATCACATCCACAGAACAACTGTATGCAGGAGATAGTTCTCCCACCTCGCAAAACAGACCTGGGACTCCCTCCCCGGGCACCTCAACATGACCCATGACCTCTACACCTTCATGATACTCTGGCAAATTGGTCTGTCTGAGCAGTATTGCAAGCCCCCCCTCAGCAGCATGAGGCCATCACGGGTGAGTATTGGGCTCCATGTCTGTATTTGATGATACATTGTGACCCATGTGTGTCCTCGACCGGACTCAAATCCAAGTGTATGGATGGCTGGAGTTAGTTCCACACTCAGGCATACTTTGACATATCCCACACGTATGTTGTGGACTCATGCTAAATGACTGCAACATAAAATTACAATTATAAATGTATTTATTATAGGTCTGGGGCGTGATTTGTGCACAGAAAAAGGTGCAATACAGGGACCATAGAATCCAAAGTTCACAGGGGGAGATGGGATCCTTGGCATTTGGAGTCATCAGAGTCCAGGCCACAGTGTTTGGATAATTGGTCAGACTGTGACCAGCAAGTCCATGTGGCAGATGATGTCAGTCAATGATGTGATGCTGTCGCACATGGAGGCCAGGTGCCACGCCAGGTGAACTGGGAGATGTGGATGGTCCGCTCCCTCTCACGGTCTGTTCCGTGGACGACCCACCTTCCTCCGGGGACCCTCAGATGCAGGCCTTGACGATGCTTGGGACGCTCCGTCGGACGAATCCTCCTCCTCCTCCCTCCCTGTGGCTGGTGGTGGTCTTCGCCTGGTGGCACAGGGAGGGTTGCCCATGTTGTCGGCGATCTGACAGAGTGAATGGCTTATGTCCCTTTGCACCGCCAGGAGCTCAGCCAGTCTTGCCTCCATCCGTCCTTGGTGTTCTTGTTGACTGGCGTGTTGCTCGGCCTGCTGGTTCTTAATCTCTGTGAGGGTCACCACTACCTGGCTGAACTCCCTGGTGTCACGCCGGTATGCGTCCATGAAGTTGGCTATGTGTGACATACCTGTCCCTTCAGCTGGCTGGTCAGGTTCTCGCCTCTGCCTGCCTCCACTCCCACCACCCCTGCCCACATGAGCCTGGGCTGCCGTTGTGGGCACATCGGGTCTACAGGACCCCTGAGGGATGGCAGTGTTGTCTGCCTCCTCCTGGGTGCCCGGCGCACCTTGTCCCTCCTGGTCAGACTGGCTCAGGTGTTCACTGCGGGCAGGGCTCCTCGGTGTCTCCTGGGATGTGGCAGGAATGGGGGTGGTGGTTGGCGCAGATGTTCCTGAACCAGGTGCTGCAGGGGCTTGGACAACAGAGGGTCCAGGTCAGTAGGGGGTCATCCGCGGAGTGTTGAGAGGCGTCACTGCCGGTGGGATTAGGTTCCTCCCAAGCCTGGGACTGTGATTCTTCACCCCCATTGTTGGGGGAGAATCATCACGTTGCCCTGTGTGTGAGAGACAGACAATGTTAATGCTGTTTCATGCAACCTCCATGTTTCATACACATTCAAGTTGGCACTGTTCCTCCAGGTAGTTGTATGTGCCTAGCATTCTCCTCAATGTTCACTTGTGGATGGGTATGTTGCGGGGGACAGATTGATATGTTCTCCTTTGTCTTTGACATGTAGATTTTTGGCTTGGATGCTTCTTCGGCTATGTATTGGTGTTGTTGTGTTACATGTCCATTGTGACAGTGGGTAAATCTATTGCCTGTCCCGGGGGTGTCTGCTTGTGTAAGGGGTGTGTGTGACAGGGCCTGCTGGTGGGTGTAGTATGATTTGGCAGTGGGGCTCCCAGATGATGTAGCTGTCCCCCCATGGAGCATGCTGCCATGACAGTGAGTGTGAGTTCCTGTCCTAGATATCTGACCTTGTTGTCTTGGTGTTTGTGTTTGCACTGGTCATAGGAGGGCCTTGTGCTGCCTACACCCGGGCCAAGTGTCAGCTATCTTGTCAGTACTTTCCCAATCCCTGTGCATTGTGCATGGTGCATGGGTATGTACCTGGGCCATATGGGATGAGGGCAATTGTGTCTGATTTGGAGTTCAACAATGTGTTTAGTGACACCCACCCTCCCAGCATACGGGACATCCATTCTTGGGTTGGTGCTTCGTGTAGCATGGGACATAGCATGGCCTTGCTTTCTCAATGGGGCATACACATGTTATTGGCATTAGAGTTGTTTTTGACTGTGGTTGTGGCCGGTGAGGGCTTGGGGGTAGTTGCGTGCATTTTGTGTAGTTGGGGTGTGGATGCCATTACCCCCATGTTAAGTAAGTTGTTTGTGAACTCACCAGGCTCTGGAAGTCCTTGAAGTCCATGTACTCCCACCGGCGGAAGCAGGGCCATCACCTTCTCCTCCCAGGGATGGAAATGTACTGGTCTGCGGGGTCCACCCCCTCCAGTGATGTTGCTCTGGGCGTAGTCGTCATTCATTTTTCGCTTAACCGGCCTCCGCAGATCATACCACCTGGCTTGGCATTCAGTCCTGGTCCTTATGATGGGTGCAACAGCATTCACCCTATCAACGATCCTCTGCCACAGGCGTGATTTTTCGGCTATGCTGGTCTGTCTGACCAATGTTCCAAACAGCTGTGGCTCGACTCTGATGACTTCATTGACAAGGATCTCCAGCTCCTCCCTTGTGAACTTTGGATTCTTGTCTGTGGGCATGGTGTGGGATGAGGGTGTGGATGGTTGTGGGTGTGTGGGTGTGAATGTGAAGTTGTGGGTCTGAATGTGAAGAGGGGGTATGTGTGAAGGTGTATATGTTAAGGTGGATGTGTGCAGCTGTTGGTGTGTGCTCTCTAGCTGCAGTGAGTCTGTTGCAAAGGCTCATGGTTTGTGTGTGTGGGCCCTTTTTATTGGTCCATCTGTGGGTGGGCCTCAGTTTGAATTTTTGGTGGGTGTGTTATAAGGGGTGGTTGTGAGTTTGCCCCTCTGTTGGCCTGTTTGGATGTAGCCAGGTCAGTCATTTCCATGTTTTGTGCACTGTAGACGTGTTTTGTGGTGTTGTGCGAGTCGAATAGACCCTCCTTGTGCTGGTTTACATTGTCTATGTACGGTGCATACATACGCGATGATTTTGTTGTGAGGTGCGTACATACGTGAGGATGTTGTTGTGGGGTGCGTACATACGCGATGTTGGGGTACGCACCGTACATACGCGATGATGTTGTTTTGAGGTGCGTACATACGTGAGGATGTTGTTGTGGGGTGCCTACATACGCGATGTTGGGGTACGCACCGTACATACGCGATGATGTTGTTGTGAGGTGCGTGCATACATGAGGATGTTGTTGTGGGGTGCGTACATATGCGATGTTGGGGTACGCAACGTACATACGTGATGATGTTGTTGTGAGGTGCATACATACGTGAGGATGTTGTTGTGGGGTGCGTAAATACGCGATTTTGGGGTACGCACCGTACATACGCGATGATGTTGTTGTGAGGTGCATACATACGTGAGGATGTTGTTGTGGGGTGCGTACATATGCGATGTTGGGCTATGCACCGTACATACGCGATGATGTTGTGATGTTGGGGTACGCACCGTACATATGCGATGATGTTGTTGTGAGGTGCATACATACGCGATGTTGGTGTACGCACCGTACATACGCGATGATGTTGTTGTGGGGTGCGTACATACGCGATGTTGGGGTACGCACCGTACATAGGTGATGATGTTGTGATGTTGGGGTACGCACCGTACATATGCGATGATGTTGTTGTAAGGTGCGTACATATGCAGGAGGGGCCTGTACGACTCGTACCCCTGTACGACTCGCACCCCGGGAACTACTTTTCCCGGGATACGAGTCGTACAAAGTTTGCTTTGTAGCGGGTAAAGTCATTCCCTGTTGGCTGTTTTATGACTCTGGGCACTTTACCACTGCTGATCAGTGCCAAAGTGCATATGCTCTCCCTATTGTAAATAGCTATATTGATTGGATTCCATGATTGGCTTATTTTATTTACTGTCAGACCCCAGTAAAGTGCACCAGGAGTGCCCAGGGCTTGTAAATACAAATGCCGCTGGTGAACTTGCAGCACTAGTTGTGCCACCCACAGAAGCGGCCTGGTAAAATGTGTCTAGGTCTGCCATTGCAGAACCTGCGTGCCGTCTGGTACTGTCATGCTGACTGGCAAGTGCACCCACTTGCCAGTCCCTAAACCTTCCCTTAACTTCATGTTAGTCACCCCTATGGTAGGCCCAAGGGCAGGGTGCATTGTAAGCATAAGGTAGGACAAGCCCTGATGTGTGTGGCATGTCCTACTAGTGAATTACAGCCATTTTCGTTTTTCACTATTGTGAGGCTACCCTGTTCTCATAGGCCAGAATGGGCTGTTAGAATTGTTACATCCTATGATCCTAACAGACCCAGGGAACATGGTAGAAAATCGAGTTTAGTATGCCTGAACTCAGAATAATAAAATACATCTGTTAGCAAGGTTTATTTTAATGTTCTGTGTTTGCAAACACCACTTTTAGAAAGATGGCCTTTGCTTGCCTAACCATTTCTGCTCACCTCTGCGCTGATGTGTATCTGCTGTCTGGCTTGTGTGAGTGACAGGGCTGGGGAATCCCAGAGGGGCAGGGCTAGGTAGCCTGGTGGTGAATAGAGAGATTGACATATAGATGGGTGGGAGGAGTACACCTGGACTCTGAATAGGGCTGTTCTCTGCCACCACAATGCTGGCTCCACCCCCTGTGGAGCGTCTGATGACTCTGCCCTGCACACTGAAAGAAGAAGCCTGCATCATGTCAACAAAGGGCTCAGATACCGGACCGAACTAGGCAAGGGCCCCCCTGGCCTGAAAGAACAAAAGAAATGGCGTATAAATGTAGGAGCCCTGCTCCTAAGAAATCAGATCCTGTCCTGCCAAGAAGAAACCTCTGTCCGATGAGAAGGAACCGGGAAAGCTGCATGGAGGAGTACTGTCCCTGACCTGGGGGATTGGCCTGCAGTGGTTGCCTTGCTGCTGAAGAAGAGGAAGAAAAGACCAAAGAAACTTTTATTTGACTTGTGCTGAAGATCTCCAAGGGCTTGTGAGTGAGCTTGCCCCCTGAACGAAGTCCCAGGACCAGTGGACTTCACCGCCGTGAAATCGCACTGGAAAACGGACCGTTTTCCCCGTAATCCTGAAGTGAACTGCTGTGTACGCCTTGACGATCGAAGCGTACCCCCCCCCCGGAAGCCTGCACCAAGCTGTCCGGCCCGAACAAAGTGACTAAGGCCCCTCTACGAGCCGTAGCTCGCACCGCAAAGGAAGGTATCGTCCGGCCTGAGCAACGCGACTAACAGGCCCCTACGAGCCGTAGCTCGCACCGTAATGGAAGGACTGGCATCCATACTTGCTTCCATCCCCTACGAACCATACTGCCCAGTGTACGCTCCTTTCCCCTGCTTTGGGAAGGCTGCGGTGTGTACGGTAGTCGCGTACGTCTCCCCTGAGTGGAGCGTACTGTTCGCTTGTGTCCAGCACTTCAAATCAAGATTGCCGATCTCATGGTACGGCGCGAACGACGTGACGAACATTGAAAGCACCGTACCTACGCACCGTCCCCTGAAGCCCTGCACACCCAAGGTCCAACGTACCGCAGTACACACCGCACCAGGAGGACAACGCACCGTACATCGTGCTTGATGTCAGCGCAGCATCCGTGACAAACTCACCAGAAGATAAAGGTACTGTGCCTGTTCGCACCGTAGGGTGTACGCTTCATCCGAAGCGCCTACAGTGCATGTGAGACATGTTCCCAAGCAGTTTTTTACCGCGTACGAAGCGTACAGAAAGGAACGAAGCGCACAGAACTTTAAAACTACGCTAAACCCAAGTACTCTTTTTCTAATAAGTATTGTGGGCCCTTTAAACGTTATCTGGTCTTGTGCTAAGACTAAACTATATATATGAAGTATAATTCGCTAATTTTGGGTGTAAAGGATATGTTGACGCTCATACAGAAGTCGCAATAAAGTTTCACTAAAGAATAATAAATTTGGTGCATCCAAAAGATAAGGGAAGAGAACACCCTACTTCCCAAACTCAATCTAAGGATTGAACAATTTTTTAACAACGTTCTTGGAGCACACAAACACTTCTACATTCAATTTATGAATTATAAACTGCAAAGAAAAAACAACAATCGGTTGGGCTCTTGTTATTCTCTTCATTTTAATATCGTCAGGTCATCCAATCCCTTTTGCCAACGTCTTTCGCCGTGGTAGGGATAACCTACGGCTTCATCAGGGCTGGAAATAATATAAAGCGCACATTTGTCATGATATTCTTAAGCACATCACAATAGTGTCATTTGTGCCTACACCATGTGCAACATATTTTAACACATGTAAAACACAAGTGCAAATTCTTTCTAATTCGTGCATCGTCTTGAATTTATATAGAAAACATATACATTGAATATTATTAATGTTTTTCTAACATCCAGTTCATGAAATTGTATCTATAAATTTATAGGATTCAGTTTCTTGGTTGATGCCCGAATATATTAAGGTCTACGTCACCCGTGTAAAAAAATATAGCAGAAAGTCACGTCTCTTGACGCAAATACCTTGCAGTAGTTCAAAAGGATTTCTGTTAAAACCAAGCAAACGAAAATATAAATGAAGGCTCATGAGGCAAGAGTCTTGCTATGCATTATATTTGTTCATTAGCCACAGCATTTTACTTTTTTCAATGACGCCTACCTTATTACAGGTATTTATCCATAAGAACTTCTTTTCTGCTTATTCTTTTTATTCTTTTTAGGTTCATAATGATTATCCGTCGTTTTTCTAAGTCCCAAATCTAAATTAATTATATAACGTTTCGTTAGATAAACCATGTCAAAAAGGCTATATTTGTATTTTTGCTATTCTCCTTTTAGTTTTTAATGTTTCATTTTCTATTTATACGTTATACTTTAAGGACTTTACGAATCCTTCAGTCCTTTCGCAGGAAATCCCTCCATCTCAGAAACTCTGTGATGAAATTTCAGATTATTTTGAAAATAAAATTCTTGATATTGTCAGGATTTTCCCGCAAACATCGTCCATTTTAGAAATCACTGAAAACGCAGAGAGCAAGAAAGGTTTAACCACTCTAGAAAAATTTTCTTATGTTCCACTGGAAGACTCTCTAAAGGCCATTCTCGCCTGTAAATCGGGCTCTCCTTTTGATCCCTGCCCCCCATCAGTCTTACAAACTCTAGCCACAGTAACGAATCCCATTAATAATGGGATCATTAATTCATCTCTTGCCACAGCGGAAGTTCCAAATGATTGGAAGCTTGCAGCTCTTAAGCCTCTTCAGAAAAAGGCACTAGCTGACCCGACCACCCTTTCCAACTTACGGCCAATATCCCTGCTCCCGGCTGTATCCAAAATGGCTGAGAAGTTCGTGAATTATCAACTCACGAACTTCTTGGAAGGAAATAATATTCTGCATCCTAATCAGTCAGGGTTTCGGTCTATCACTCTACCGAATCTGCCCTGCTGTTTACAGCAGAGACCCTTCGGATGGCCCTGGACCAGGGTAAGAAAGCTGTATTAATCCTACTCGACCTGTCGGCAGCCTTTGATACGGTTTCTCATAACATTCTTTTGAACCATCTGGCTGCCGCAGGAGTAGGTGGGCTGGTTTTGGCTTGGCTAAAAAATTTCCTCACAGATAGGCGACAAACTACAGTGTTAGGTGATTTTCAATCAGAGGCCAAGCCCCTTAGCTCCGGAGTTCCCCAAGGATCAAGCCTGAGCCCTTTGCTGTTTAATTTGTATATGGTCCCCCTGATGAAACTAATCACTAGCTTCCAGATTAATAGTATTTCGTATGCTGCTGATACTCAGCTTATCTTAGTACTGGATAGTGACCAGTCAGATACTGAGGAAAACTTTAGACAATGCCTAGCAGCTACTTTTCACTGGATGGCGGACAACCATCTTAAATGCAATGCTGGTAAAACCGAAATCATTCCCTTTGGAAAACAAAATTTGTTTTCTCCAACAACTTGCTGGCCTGATGATGCAGAGGCTCCTCCTATGACCATTACCTCAGCGCGAAATTTGGGCATTAAGTTGGATTGCCAACTATCCTTTAAACAACAAGCATTGACGGTAGCGGGTTCATGCTTTTGCATAATAAAATCTTTAAGGAAGTTTTTCGATCTTCTGCCTTTGCCAGCTAGGAAGACAGTCGCGGTGGCCTTGATTGCCTCCAGGCTGGACTATTGTAATAGTCTATATGCTGGAGCCAATAAATCAGTATTACATAGACTACAAATTGTCCAGCATGCTGCGCCTCGTTTAGTACTTTGCTGGCCTCGTAAATCTTCAGCATCAGCAGCATTGAATACGCTTCATTGGCTTCCTATTTGTAAAAGGATTCTTTTTAAAATCCTTTTACTTACGTTTAGGGCCTTTTATCAGCGAGGTCCTAAATACTTGTGTAATGGCTTTAAACGTTACCTCCCAGCACGCTGCCTAAGATCCTCAGGACTGAACCTGCTTACTATCCCTAAATTCAGGCTAACCACTAAAGGTGGCAAATCTCTTTTTGTCTTGGGCGCTAAGGCCTGGAATAATCTTCCCGTCTCCATTCGATCCCTGTCTCAGGAGACTCTGTTTAGAAAGGCTCTGAAGACATGGATTTTTTCTCTTACTGATGCAGCCTGTTTAGAAATGGTGTAGGTATAGGTGTTAGCGTGAATTTGTCTGCCCCCCCCAACCATTCCATCTGGTTGGTTTAGCGCCAAGATACTCCCTGGAGTGGTAGCCGCGCTTTATAAGTACACCTTTACATTACATTAAGTTACATGCCGCTCTCCCTTACCTTTTAAAAGTGAGGTCGATTCAATTGTTGGGCTTGAAGCTGCTACGTAAACATTTTAACCACCAAACTTCAATGTCTATTTGTTCATCTCCTGCAAAATAAATCTATGCATAAACCTATTGGTTCTACCGCCGTCACAGGTTTACCAATAAAGAATTCACCATCGTTGAGTAAACGAAAAACGTATCCCTATCGGTTTTTTCATTTTCAGCGTTATCTTGCGTTTTCTTGAATCATCACCTGCCACCATATAGTTATGCTTCCTCCCAAGTCCTAATGGGAAGAATAAGTAACGAACCATGGATTATCTCCTACCGTATCTCTTCATTAAAAACTCACGCATAAATTTGGGCTGTAAGTATAGAAACCTTCCATACCTTGAACTTACAAATCTTCTCAACCCGAGTACAGGCAAAGGATTGCTTGCTTGATGTGACTTAACTTAAAGTATAAAGTATAAATAGAAAATGAAACAATAAAAACTAAAAGGAGAATAGCAAAAATACAAATATAGCCTTTTTGACATGGTTTATCTAACGGAACGTTATATAATTAATTTAGACTTGGGACTTAGAAAAACGACGGATAATCATTACGAACCTAAAAAGAATAAAAAGAATAAACAGAAAATAAGTTCTTATGGATACATACCTGTAATAAGGTAGGCATCATTGAAAAAAGTAAAATGCTGTGGCTAATGAACAAATATAATGCATAGCAAGACTCTTGCCTCATGAGCCTTCATTTATATTTTCGTTTGCTTGGTTTTTAACAGAAATCCTTTTGAACTACTGCAAGGTATTTGCGTCAAGAGACGTGACTTTATGCTATATTTTTTTACACGGGTGACGTAGACATAAATATATTCGGGCATCTACCAAGAAGCTGAATCCTATAAATTTATAGACACAATTTCATGAACTAGATGTTAGGAAAACATTAATAATATTCAATGTATATGTTTTCTATATAAATTCAAGACAATGCACGAATTAGAAAGAATTTGCACTTGTGGTTTACATGTGTTAAAATATGTTGCACATGGTGTAGGCACAAATGGCACTATTGTGACGTGCTTAAGAATATCATGACAAATGTGCGCTTTATATTATTTCCAGCCCTGATGAAGCCATAGGTTATCCCTACCACGGCGAAACGCGTTGGCAAAAGGGATTGGATGACCTGACGATATTAAAAGGAAGAGAATAACAAGAGCCCAACCGATTGTTGTCTTTTCTTTGCAGTTTACAATTCATAAATTGAATGCAGAAGTGTTTGTGTGCTTCAAGAACGTTATATATATTAAGTACTATTTTTTATATATCCCAGTGTGGAGTCCATTTGTGGGGTTGTCACTGAGTTACTGTGTGTGTGTTCACAAATGCTCAACCTAAACGCTCTGAGATAGGCCTTGTCTGCTCACGCCAAGCTACCTAGAGGGTGAGCAGGGGTTATTGTTGGAGTGTAACCCCTTACCCTGACTAGAGGAAAGGTTCCCTGCTTGACACAAGTACCTACCTGTGCCAACCAGAGAACCCGGATTCTAACAATGTGGTTGAGATGTTGTGTGGGAAGGGACCTGATGGAGAGCCAGAGTGGATGGTGCACATGAGCCAGGTGGTGTATTTGTTGCTGACGGGAGTCCAGAACCTGAGGGGGGTTTGTCACGCGGATAATAGTGCTGTCTGCCTCTGTGTGCCAAGGCTGTCGTGTATGGCCATGAGCTTGCCGGGGATAGAAAGTTGCAAGGGATGTGATCTGCCTTGCAAGGGTAGGTGTCTTTTGGATGGAGAGCTGCTGTCAGTTCACTCACAATGCTGATGAGCTCCTTGATGTTGTGTGTTTTGGTGCTTCGGCCCTATCTGAAGGATCTCCACTTGTCCTTGCTGATGATATGGTGATGGCTGTGTGTGGCGTTTTCCAGGGCTGTAAGGTAAATGAAGGTACTTTGTGTTGCAAGGTTTGCACAAGAGTCCGGCTCAATCTGTATGAGTCCAGTAGGTCTGCCTTGTCCCAGGTGGCTTCATTGTTGTTGTGCTTCACAGGAAAGTCCGTCAATGTGGCAAGATTGTTGGATCAGTAGCTGATCCAGTGTGTGAGGTTGCAGGGTGTGGCGGTGGTGTTGGTTCAAGTGTCCCACACAGCTTGTCTGTGGTGACTTACATCAAGCATCTTTGGGGGATCGGTAGCGGGGTGTGGGCCAGTGCGTTACTTGTCAGAGACGTGGATGCAAATGTTGATGGACCAATGTTGAATGGTGGTGTGGTTCTCCTCCAGCAAGAAGTTACTGGCCCCCAGCCACATGTAGCCTGTGGAGATGAGGTCGTGCGTGCAGATGTACGTGTTGATGGCTTTGCGGAATTGTGGATGTAGGCCTGGAGATCTGTAGATGAGTGTTACTCTGAGGGTTGCCAGGTGGTTGGAGCAAAACCAGATTTGTGACTCAGAGGGTGTACTTGGGAATAAATTGCAATTCATCCTCCGGGATTGCTGTTGCCGTCCCTGCGGGTGATCTTGTATCCGTCTGAGATGGCAATGAAGAAGTTGTGTGCTGATGATGCTTTTGACCAGGTTACTCTCATGAAGGTGATGTGTGGGGCCGTTGTGTTGAGGAGGTAACAGAGTCCAATGGCGTGCCTGTGGATGGAGCAGGTTTGGAGTAGGAGGCACATGACCTGGTTGTTCTGACAGGGTCTGGTAGGCGGGGCAGCGCTGTGTAGGCAGTTGGAGTTGCACACTCAGCATGCAAAGGTGTCGTGTGTGCGCTTAGGGGTTGCCTGATAGCAGGCAGTTGATTGTCTGGAGGACATTGCTTGGAGGGTGGCTGCAGCATGATCCTGTTGTGTGACGTGGGTCATGCAAGGACCAGAGGGTCGTGCACTGTGCACATTGCAGGCACAAACGGTCCTGCCTTTGGCACGGCGTTGGTGCAACAGTGGCACAGGCAAGCTGCTGGCTTCATTTAGAATGGGTGGAGGGGGAAGGGGGAAGGGAGGAGCATTTTGTAGGCGTGTGGGTTGCCGAATCAGGGCACTCAGTGGGGCGATGCCGCAGGTGAGGCAGCAGCAGGCGGAAGGGGTGAGAAACTAGGCAAAAAGTAGCACACAAAGACAAGGAGGTCAGAAAGGCACAGTGCAACAGATGTATGTAAAGGAAGGAGTGTCAGGTTACTCATGGGTCACTCCGAGAAAATGTATGAAGAATCAACAAAATTGACGGCCACAGGATCAGGCAACAAAATGCGGAGCTGCGCACAGGAGACACACCGTCAGCAGGCGTTGAAGTCCCGTCGTGGGGAGCAACCTGCACAAATACATACACAACCAGGTACTTCATGCACAATAGAGATTATTAGCCATGAAGAAATGCATGCATGTTGCTGAAGTACACATAAGCTCATATGCTCAATCTTTGACAATTCTACCATAGATGACGCATGCAAACTGGAATGCAGTGACAGAGATGAGGATTGTGCAGAACACCTTTATTGCACAAACTCACACAAAGGGAAATGCATCCATATGAACAGACTCACAGGTCAGTTGACAGAACATGTGGGACATACGCTGGACCCCCCCTTCACAACACGGATGTTGGAAATCCCAATGAACTGGCACACAAGTCAAGGGGATGAGCCAAACACATCCTGCTGCACACGGAGATGCTGCAAATCACCATAGAGCCAGTTGTTGTTATGTCCCACACTATGTCCACCCGTAGCATCAGCAATGTTTCGAGGCAAGTTTTACGCACATTGATGCCTTCATCAGACTCCACACTCCACTACAGATGACTGTCAAGAAGGGTGACTATCATGTCAATGGAGTGATGCTACATGTTATATGATCCATGGTGAGAAGACATGTATGCATGGTACCACAACATGCACAGAAGCAGTCCCCTCACATTCCCAACCCATACCACCACCAAAAAGCCTTGCTGCAATCCTTACCCAAACTGACATTTCCACATGTCCGTGCATGGAACGCTGATTCAGCACACGTTGCAATCCTCATGAGGAATAGCAAGAGGACAAAGATAACACAAGCAGACAACAGGCGCAAAAGCCTGGGAATGACAGACACACAAGAAGTCACCTAAAACAAATCTCGCCGCACACATGGTCAGTTACGAAACATGAACAATGTTGGACACATGCAAATTTCAAAGAAAGTCCTCTCCGCAAAACTGTGTGGCATGACATCATCACTTTAGTGACACATCATTACACACATCAAAGTCACTTTGCATTCAGTCAGCTGGACACACACATTGCAATACATGCCACTCAATGCTACAAGCTTGCACACTCATACCCAGTGACTCACCATTATGAGAAGAAGTTGCGTATGAGATGACTCGGGATATCATCCTCCTCCTCCTCATCACTTGCCTCGTGACCAAGCCCTGGATCCTCCACGGGTGGGTGTTGCTCCTCATCAGGATCAAGGATGAGTGGCACTGCCTTCTCAACGGCCATGTTGTGCAGCATGCAGCACACAATGAAGATTTTGCAGACCTTCTCCGGTGCATATGGGAGGGACCCGTCTGTCTTGTCAAGGCACCAGAATCGGCTCTTCAGGAGGCCAAACGTCCTCTCAATCACTCGCCTGGTCTGCCTGTGTACATTGTTGTACTTGTGATCTGCAGCTGTTCTTGGGTTGCGGGGAGGTGTCATTAGCCATGGCATGTTGGGATATCCAGAGTCCCCTACATGGAAACATCATGTAAATAAGTGGGTCAGGAGATGCCTGTTGTATTCTATCTATTGCATATTTCTATGGTTGCTTTTACCCACTCAATGCCCTTCTAGTGGAATGCTTCAGCACTGTGATGTACTACGGAATGTTGGGTGCTGATTGAAGATAAGCCACAGTTATGATGGGGCTGAGCTGCCTGCTGGCTGCTCCTGGTGGGGCTTATTCCAGGATACTTAACATCTTACAATAAATCCTCTTGAAATACCTCAACCTGTCTGGACTACATTACTACATCTTTTTGGCGACGAGGATGGGATAGGTACTCTTTTCAATAATATTCAATCTAATTTTTTAATGCTGTTTCACAGGGCGGTGTGAAGAATCTTTTGTTTATTCCTCTGCCTCTCTGTTTTATATCTTTCTATTCTCTTTCTCGTTGTTTAATGAAGAAGGGAATAAGAGTACTTATTTGTGTTTGTACCTTTAGGTGGTTTTCTCTAAGTCTTTCTATCTTTCCTGTTCCTTTTGTGTATTCGTTGGAGAAGGGAAGAAGAGTACCTATCCTTCCAGTCTAATTATTCTTTTTGTTCCTTTTATGTGTTGGTTTGATGATGGACTAATAGTGCCTATGTTATGTCAACTTAAGGAGCGTGTTTGTATTGTATTGTGTTCTCAGAGAAGGAATGTGTCTGATTTTATTCTATCATTTCTTTTCTGTATTTTCTGCATGCTGTGCATTGGCTTCTGTCGCATCTGTCTGGCCAGTAGGTGTGATAGAGGCTAATGATTGGTACGCTTTCTTTGACAGGTGTTCCTATACTTCTATGTTTAGTTTGCTGTTGTGGAAGAAAAGGAGGTAAAAAGAATAATTAGACTGGAAGGATAGGTACTCTTCTTCCCTTCTCCAACGAATACACAAAAGGAACAGGAAAGATAGAAAGACTTAGAGAAAACCACCTAAAGGTACAAACACAAATAAGTACTCTTATTCCCTTCTTCATTAAACAACGAGAAAGAGAATAGAAAGATATAAAACAGAGAGGCAGAGGAATAAACAAAAGATCCTTCACACCGCCCTGTGAAACATCATATGTTGTATTCTATCTATTGCATATTTCTATGGTTGCTTTTACCCACTCAGTGCCCTTCTAGTGGAATGCTTCAGCACTGTGATGTACTACGGAATGTTGGGTGCTGATTGAAGATAAGCCACAGTTATGATGGGGCTGAGCTGCCTGCTGGCTGCTCCTGGTGGGGCTTATTCCAGGATACTTAACATCTTACAATAAATCCTCTTGAAATACCTCAACCTGTCTGGACTACATTACTACATCTTTTTGGCGACGAGTTGATCTTACCTACGTTGGCAACTAATGGAATTCAAGTTTCAAGAAGGCAACTAAAGAAGTCAAGTTTCAAGAAGGCAAGAGATTCAAATCTCATCAAATATCAAGCAAAGACTCTGGCTTCAGAGCCCCACCAGTGACCATCACACCGGTCGCCCCAACCTGCACATGCCAGATTCTTTTTCAATATTTCATCAACTTCAAAGAATATTTTAACTTTTTCAACTATCCAACTACTTCAAGAGGGAAGGTAAAAGCAGAGATTTATTTCTACAAGCTTTGCTGTATTTTCAAACTGCTGTGGATTTGCCAGATTTTTTTTTACAAGCTTGTCTCAATTAATGTTTTTTCCAATCACCGCACAAAAACATTGTGGGTCTATGGATGGTCTGCCTTCAAGAGCCTTTCTATATCAAAGCAATCTTTGTGCGTTTTATTCAACCTCAAGTGGCCACATCTTTTCTATCTGAGACATGTGTATACATCGATATCAACTGTGTGACATCTACAATTTACGTGCTTCTGGTAAAATATTCAAGCCTCAAGGAACATTGACATTATTTAAGCTGCGGTATCTACAAACAAGTAAATCAACGCCCAGCGGATGCCCAGAAACTACAGGTGCCTACGGAGTAACGTGGTAAAATATTCGAGACTCAAGGAACACTGTTGTGTTCTCCTCGTGCACATATTTACAAGCTTTGTGCATCTGGGTATCGTGTTTCAACTGCTGTTTATCTTACACGTGGGTTTTCACTTATATTACCGGCACAAGGTTACAGCGTGAGTTGGATGGTGAGTTATGTTTTTGCATTTTATTGGCTATTTGTTTGTGGGTTTCCTCGATTGATGACAGTTTAACAGCCACGCTATGTTTTAAATATCTGGCACGAGTCTTTTCAGCTGTGCGCGCTATTTTACCTGCATTCCAGTACTCTTCGATGTCACCATGGTTTTCTTCAACATTCCTCGCTGTTTGCCTTCGATTCCTGCTCTAGGACGCCCTCAAGTCAGGACGTACCGTGAGCCATCCGGCTCACCGTCAAAAAAACGTGCCGCCATCTTAAGTTTGTCTCTACATCCGTGTGCATCATTGAAAATCATAGCCTTGTTTATGGTGCCAACCACGTTGTCTGTGTTCATAAAGCTCCACATTTATTCAATGGCGTCGCTTTGTTTTTTGCCAACCACGTTTTATCCTGTGACAATAAAGTTATTACCAGGCTGGAGTCGTCCAAGATCGTCGCAGTTTGATCATCGAGTGCACCACCAAGCTACAGGTTTTCTCAAAACGTGCCATCATCCTAGTTTTTATATTTTTCAAGGTGGTTTTCTCTATCGAGGTCAAGGAATATACCGGTAAAGGAAATGTTGAAGTCTGGAGACTTCTTATTGAGGTCAGAGAACACTCGCATCAAGGTTGGGAAACGTTTTTTTAAGTTGTTGCGCTACTCGGAGTTCTTATATGTTTCTCTGTTTAAGACTAATTTTTACGTCGAAAGTTTCATATTTTAATGTGACTCGAGTGCAGTTTTGGTGACCAACGTTTTCAATCCTAATATTACCATGCCATCTAGTGGCCATCTATCTCTTTTGCAGCAACATATCTATTTCCAGTTTTGAACGTTTCAAATAGAGTGTTCTAGTGGTTTTCAATCTCCTTTGCAGCAGCATATTCTAATTTCCAGTATGAACACTCGTTGGTCTGTTAACACACAGGTGGTTCATTCAAGTTTTCAAGTACTTTATTTTACTATGGTTTGTCTTCATGAATATGCTCATTTTCAATTGCCACATTTATTTAAGTTTCAAGAAGGCAAGTGACATGCTCTCAAG
Organism: Triturus cristatus; assembly: GCF_964204655.1. NCBI lineage: Eukaryota > Metazoa > Chordata > Amphibia > Caudata > Salamandridae > Triturus > Triturus cristatus. Next base: position 565,783,188 of record NC_140582.1, on the reverse strand, counting down.
AAATCGATTGTTCAATATTTTTTTTTTATTTTACAGTGTTCAGGTTGGCATAGTTTCAAAAAAAAAATTCATATTCTCAATTTTTCTCTAGTTTTTCAATTTGTGCATGGAAGGTTTCCTGTACAGAGTTTGCGTAGTAAACATTAACATGCGTGCAGCATTCTCTGTAGGTATTGCACATATCGATTTATGTACTCAAATTATCAATGTATATGCATGCGTCCAGTATTTCTTGGTAAGAAATGTGTATCTCTATCGATTTATCAATTTGCATGTGTTCTAGTTGTTTTCAAAAGGGCAACATTTCAATGTTTATCAATGTATATGCATGCATCCAGTATTTCTGGGTAGGAAATGTGTTTCTCTATCGATTTATCAATTTGCATGTGTTCAAAGGGCAACATTTCAATGGTTTTCAATTTGATTGAGGTTGTCAATATGTGTTGTTGCTTCCTTTCAATTGTTCAATGTTTTTCAATGTTTTCAAGGTTGTCGATTTGGGGTTTAACCCTCTCAAGGTTTCAATGGAATTTCTATCAAGCCTGCCATGCTGTTAAAAGACTTGATTTGACAAACACAGGTATGATGAAGAGAACATCGCCATTGGGATAGAGAATAGAAAAGAGGGGTTAGAGTATTAACATTCAGGCGAGCTTTAAACAGAGGGTGTGATAAGTTACTGTTAGTGAAGATTACGGCACATTTTATAAAAGCACTGATTGGTTTACATTAAAGGGCATGTCATTGGTGGGAGTCACTAGTATTTGGCACAGAAGTTAGATGGAAAGGTACTGATTTAACGGGGGTACAGTTTGGTTCGCAACTAATAGGATATGTTTTTTATTTATTTATTATGCATCAGCTACACATTTTCAGAGCATATAATTGACGCGTATTTTTTTAAACACCATAGATACCCCTGACGAAGGTCCAGGAGGACCGAAATGCATTGGGTGAATTTGATGTGATAGAGGAACTAAGTTGCAGAATGTGCCTATGAATAGGCCCGGATGGGCAATTCTGGAGCAATAAAACGCACAAAATATTGTAACTATGTATCTTTGACGTGACGAATAAGGATTGGATTACTTTTGAAATAAATTGGATGAACATTGAACTACTAGATGAATACGTGGATTATTTGAAACACAAATGTAAATGTAGCTGTGCAACTCTTTGACTCGCAAATCGCTAGTCACTTCCTCATTTTAAATGTACATATGACACACATTGCAATGAAGGGGTACACGTGACAACAATTAAACACAGCCATTGAGTCGACGCAGACATGTATGGCTGGGAAAATATGATGTCCGATGCACAGAGACCCTACAGCCATGGGAATTCACATGTGGCATGGTGTGCGTAGATGTGTGTCATGCCCATCCCCACACAGACCCACAGACCCATGTTGGATTCACCAACAGCAGATGCAGTTGACGGAACACTAACAGCAAGCTCATGGGAACACATGACACACACCTGACATAGTCACATAGGGGCACGCTGATCGTGACATGTCAGTTGAGAGAGTGTCCCTGTCCCTGGCATCAGGAGACAGGTGCGGGTGGTGATGACTGTGCCATCCCACTGCTGCTGTGCATGACACAGTTGGACTACAGACACACATGTGGCAAGTGTCAAGGTGATGTGTGCCACATAGTGCCCCATCACACATGACATGTGTACACAGATCATCACATATCAATTGTGCAACTAGATGAGATGACATGTGCAATATCACTGGCTGACACACCTAGGGCCTGCACATGAAAGTATGCAATGACAAGTACTTGATGGACATCCTTGTGCGACTCGTAGCCCTCCATTCCTGGCATGTGTATGCCTGTATTACCATTGTAAGCGTGTGAAACGCACCGTACACCCGCAATCATCGCCTGTGTACGCTTCGTTTCACCATTGTACTTGTGCTGTAGGGGTACGTATGAAACGCACCGTACACCCGCTATCATCGCTTGTGTACGCTTCGTTTCACCATTGTACTTGTGCCGTAGGGGTACGTGTGAAACGCACCATACACCCGCTATCATCACGTGTGTACGCTTCATATCACCATTGTACTTGTGCCGTAGGGGTACGTGTGAAACGCACCGTACACCCGCTATCATCTCGTGTGTACGCTTCGTTTCACCATGGTACTTGTGCCGTAGGGGTACGTTTGAAACGCACTGTACACCCGCTATCATCGCATGTGTACGCTTCGTTTCACCATTGTACTTGTGCCGTAGGGGTGCGTGTGAAACGTACCGTACACCCGCTATCATCGCATGTGTACGCTTCGTTTCACCATTGTACTTGTGCCGTAGGGGTGCGTGTGAAACGCACCGTACACCCGCAATCATCGCGTGTGTACGCTTTGTTTCTCCATTGTACTTGTGCCGTAGGGATACGTGTGAAACGCACCGTACACCCGCAATCATCGCGTGTGTACGCTTCGTTTCACCATTGTACTTGTGCCGTAGGGGTACGTGTGAAACGCACCGTACCTGTGTGTGGATTTCAAAATTACATAGGGGACACATAAGGGACAAGTATTAGGCCCTAAATGCATGCTGGTTGTCATGGATGCTGAGTTTTCAGTTGAAATGTGTCCATCAGGTGTCCTGGAACAGTCAGTTGGCCAAAAAATACAATGTTGCAAAGTGGTTGTTGACTTGACATGATACTCAAAATTTGAATGATGCAAATGCATGTCATAGGTGTATGTTTAAAGGGATTGGAGTAAATGTACGATGCAAATGTGTCTGACCAATCACTATGTACTCCTCACAATGAATGCCCCTCAGCAAGACAGATATAAGGCAGCCAGAACCCATGAGAGGGCACTTGCCTGCACAACTTTCCAGTCGACCACACTGCTGCTGTCTCTGCTTCCTCTTGACCATGGCATGTACTGTGGAGAGGGCCCAGCCATTCACCCTGGAGGAGAATGGGGCCTTGCTGGACGTCCTCCTCCCACAGTACCCCAAGCTGTATGGGAGACCAGGGGAGCAGGTGAGTGCTGACTCCACTACCTTTCCCTATGCACCTGTTGTGTGACTGTCACTTCTGGCATTGTGTCCAGGTGTGACAGACATGCAATATTGTTTAGAGTGGGTCCCAGGGGGGGACATGCTTATGTCTCTCATGCAGAGCATGAGGTAGTTCCTGTGTGCACTCCTCACTTGCATTGTGCTTACTGTGACATTCACTCCATAGTGCATGACACATTCAGCCTGGCAAATCTTTGGTGGCTTTTTTTCCTATTATCCTGAGGTGATTCAGTGGTCCCCCCGGTGTGACAGGTGACTGTACCCACAGATGTGTATGAGTTGAGTGGACCTGTGGTGAGAGTGTCCAAATGATGTGTACAACCTCATGGACATTGATGTGTGTGAATGTTCCTTGTCATGTGGGTGAGTGTCTATGTGAAGTGTTGCACCACAGCTGCATGGAGGAGGCAACACATCTACCCATCTGATGTGACAAGTAAGCCGTGCTGTGTGTCTGACTTGCAGAGCTGGCACAATGCCTGTGACACCCCACTGGCAAGGGGCACATATGCAGATTGAGGGTTGTATCCCCTGTTGTGACTGACAGGTGAGTGATCTGTGCCTGGGTGTGTCTGTCTAGTCTGCTGAGGGTGCGTCAGTGGAGTGGGACATGTGACTGCCTGACACGTGCTGGCCATCAGCCTGCGGTTGCATGTGCTGCACGGTGTGTGCCATGATCAGTGAGTGTGTCGCACCCCTCATGCCACCTGTTGACTTTCAATGCCATGTAGTGCATTGGGGCTTGCACACAGGCCAATTTCTTATTGTGAATGATGCAATTCCTGTCAGCATCCTATGCCCTGTTCAACATTTTAAAGATGTTCAAATGTGTGTCTCTGGGACATGGAGCAGGTGTATTGATGTTGTGTCACTTTGTCATCCTGACAGGTAACTGCCTACGAGAAGGGGGTGATCTGGAGGGACATCATCAGGGCCGTGAAATCTGCGGGGCAGCATAGTCGGAGTCTGCCCCAGGTCCGCAAAAGGTGGCAGGACATCCGGTGCTGGACCCGGCGGATCGCCCGCGTCCAGCTGGGGATCGACTCTCCTCGCCCCCACGGCGGGCGCCGACGCCTGACCCCCCACATGAGCCGTGTCCTGGCGGTGGTATTCCCTGACCTCGATAGGCAGTTACAGGAGAGACTGCAGCAACGAGGGGGTAGGTACATGGCTGTTTGTTGTGTTATGTGTCACCAGCTTTTGGAAGTGCTCCTTAGCCTGGATACACTCCCAGAGTTTATATGTGCAGTGCATTTTCTGTTCCCCAATGTCACCTGGTGCTCTTTTTCATCCCTTCCCCTCCTTGACATGTGTCCCTGGTCTGTGTGTAATCACATTTGCACATGGTCATCTAAGGTTCCAGTAACTCTAAGTGCACATTGCTTTCTGCATCATGTGGGAGGGTGGTCCGTGACTTGTGTTGGTACCTTGCCTGTGCCATGACCTGTTCACTATGTTGGGGGTCCATTTTTGTTGGCACTGATGATGATTCTCAACATAGGAGTGTGAGGTTTCAACTGAACACCCTTGCAGCATGCATGACCAATGTGGTGGCCTCAGACATGATGTGCATGAGTGTGAGATATGCATAGTGCCATGACGGTTGCTCATGGTACAGTCAGCTCATTCCAGGAACACGGAGCAGTGTGCCCACTACAGTCCCCTGAGACACCCTGGCCTCCTAATCATGTGTGTCATCCAACACTGTGCAAATTCTCTGTGGGTTCAACATAGGTCTGCCTCTGTGGCATTGGTCCCTGGCCTAGTTTCTATTGTTCTAATGTGTGCTACATGTGTCCAGTAGACAGGGATACACCATTTTGCATACTCACACTGGGCAGTGCCTGTGTGGCTATTCACAAAAATCTGTTGCTGGTTGTTTGTCACAAATATGTGTTGCCAGCCCCAGGAGGTGATGTTGTGTAAATCTAGCAATTTTTGCTGCACAGTTTTTGTTATCCTGAATAAGAGGTGTCACTTCTTGATCTGTGTCAATCACATTGACTCAGGTATGGGTGGTTGTGCGGGAGAGGCCTACATGGGCACCCCTGATTTTTCCTTGCCAGGTCTGACCTGTGTGTGAGAATTGGCTGTACACAGGATCACCGTGCAGTGCCCCTGTGATGCTGGTCAGTGCTTAATGTTTGTGCTTTGAAGCCTGTGTCATTTTTCCTAAAACATGATTCCTGCTCATATATTTTTGGCACCTGTGTGTGGTTCAGATGCAACGCAGTTTGGACTTTGTGTGCTGACATCTGTGTGGACATTCTGGCTTGCCACGAGGGTGTCTCCACAGTACAGCTATGCTTATTAACAACCCAATTGCAGGCCCCGTAGCGTATGCATTGTCCTGGGTGTGGAGATTGGTGCCACTCCAGATAACAGGCAGTAGGTCATATGTGTAGCCAACTGTGTAATCAGATGACAGATGGCCATGTGACAACTGCCATAATTCAAGTTGTTACTCAAAAAAAATTGTACCTTGGCACTCACAGCACTTGTCAACAGTTCTTCATGTTTTAAATGTGGTAATTTTATGATTTGTGTTGAGAACACTGATGTGCCTGCATGAAAGATGTCTCCCAAGGAAGTGCACACCAAACGACGTTTCCACTTTCATGGAACACGCGGGCACCTTTGCAAAGTAGCCACTGTTAGAATTAAATGGTGTTGCAGATACTCCATATACATGTTCCCACAGTGGTCTGGATTTTGTGAGACTCCTTTGTTGTTGGTAATACAAACTAACAAGTCCCAAGACATCCAGACCTCCGTGTGCCCATGTATATGTACTTTCTGCAACACCATTCATTTCTAACAGTGGCTTCTTAGAAAAGGTGCCAGCTTCTTCAATGACAGTGTCAATGTAGTTTTGTGTGCACTGCCTTGTGAGACATATTTCATGCAGGCACATGAGTGTTCTTTTTGCGAAATGACGAATTGGCACATTCCAAACATGTTGATTGTGTAAAGTATTGTGAGTCCCAAGGTACCAACATTTTTTCATTTTGTGTTCAAAAGTACTTACAGGTCTCTGAGTGTGGTGACACCTTGAGTATTGAGGTGTGTCAGTTTACGTTGGGTGCACCACTACTGTTTCTTTCAGGGTAAACAAGAGGTGGCATGACTTCATTGTATTGCTGTGCTCACCGGTTCACAGACACTAGCTTCTCAGTGTATTTCTCATTCAAGTAGTGGCCTGGTGTGTTCTTTTTCTCCTTGTGTCCAAGTGGCATAGTGGGTCTACCAACTGGGCAGTACCGGGCTTACATATGTGCGGAGTAACCTAGCTGTTACTCATGATGCATTGCCTGATATGCACTGTGACCTATTGCTTTTTGTGCACATGTGTCAGATGTATACAGGTGACTGATGCATTTCGGTTTCTTCTCCTTGCCCACAGGATCATCATCCGCAACGGAGGGAGACACCTGCACGGACCTGGAGGAGGGACCAAGTGACAGTGCCATCAGTGCTGTGGAGTCAGGAGGAGCCAGTGGCATGGAGGGCGATGGGAGTCAGTCAGAGGACCTGTCTGGACATGATAGCAGCTACGACGCCGACGGGTCCGACGCTGACCTCCTGGGGGAGGCGGAGGCTGCAACACCACCTGGCAGCATCCCCACATCTGTCCCCGCATCCTCCTTACTATCTCCGCCCTCCCAGTTGCTCCCGTCCCTTCTGTCTGTGCAGAGGCCCACCATCTCTCCTTCGAACCAGGCACCGCACCCCCTGCCCCTGTCACCTCTGCTGCCCTCAGTGAAGAGTCTGTGGCCTTTCTGCGGCAGTTGCAGGTTGGGTAGGCATCGGTGCTGAATGTCCTCCATGGACACACTCAACTGCTCACACAGATGGTGTCGTTCATGGAGGGCATGTAGGCAATGATGTCTGACCAACGCAGGATTCTGCGGTCCATGGACTCTTCCCTGACGGCAGCAGTTAGTCTCCTGCAGCGCTCCGTCCCCCCCTACCCCAGACCCATCCACACTTCCCTCTCTCATGCCTGTCCAACGCACACCCAGACAGTCACGGGCACGCACCCCACCAGACACAGCCAGCACACCCCCAAGTAAGGCAAAGCGCACACCTCCTGGCATGCACACTCAGGGGGATGTAGGCACACCCACAGGGTCTGGGGACAGACGACATACACGCAGCCACAGTCGCAGTCTGCAGTCCTCACAACCCTGTTCCTCCAAAACCACTCCCCTTGGATCCCCTACCAAACTCTCACCCAAGGAGATCTTTATGGGTAAGCTGGACCTCGCCCACACTGAGCGACCATCCCACAAGTGGGCGAGGAAGTCCCTGGGCACGGGAGAAGAGCCCCCGACCAGGTCGACCCCCTCCCCCAGGAGCACTGCACCCCATCCCTCACCCACCACACCCTCTGTTGACCTGGGGAATCCCCAGGTGCAGGGGTTCGGATGGAGGCACTGGCAGTGGTGTGCAGCGCCGAGCTCGCCTCCACCTTCGGCACTGCCCCACCCCCTGTGGTGGAGACATCGCCCCCTGCACCCGCAACACCTACCCTTCCCCCTCCTGTCCCTGCGGTGCCTGGTCCTGCCACAGATGATGCCCCCCCCCTGGTCGACAAACATTGAGGTTCCTTTGTGCAGGCAAGCTAGGGGTAGACGCGGTCCCCTACATCCCCCCTTGGACTTGAATTATGGATTGGCCATTGGCTTCTGTAAATAGTCTTATTTTGCAAATCCTTTTTTGTGCTGAATAAAGCCTTTATTTTTACTTTCAATACTATTGCATTTCAGGGACTTGATGTTGGTGCTGAGGCTCCTGGAGTTGGTTTTCTGGTAATGTGTTAGGGTTCTGAGAAATGTTTTTGTATGATAGTCATGAGGTGTACCATGGTATCTGTGTGCCATCACAATGTCTCTGCAAAGAATCATTGGTAGTGTGTGTTAATTTAGTTTAGAGACATTGTGTCAAGGAATGTTCCTTCATTTGTGGCACCTGACATCTTCCCTGCAAACAGTTGCTCAATTGTTGTGCTGACCTGTGTCAACATTTCCTTTGTTGGTGACGCATCCCTTCAACAATGGCCATGCCTGCTCACCGTTGTCTCCTGCTGAATCGTCTGTGCCATCCTTGCTAGTCACTGTACTTGTGTTTTGAGTATGTTGAAATGCCTTCATGGACAAATTCCCCCTTTTCAGCACTATGCATGTGTGTAATCACGGCCTACCACACAAATGGTACTTGTTATGCAGGTTATTTGGTCACCTGACTGACAATTGTGGGCATTATATCTAGGGGACTTCCACCCTATTCCTTCCATGAGAGACAACATCTTGGTGGCTGGACCAGCACCTGGACATTCCTATCAGTCCTGGGATGTGCGTGACAGTGTGTGTTCCCTTTGGCTATCTTAGTTTTGTAGGCAGTTACGTGACTATACAGTCTTGTGGCATGATATCAGGGTGTGTATTGTGCTGCATCCGCCATGGGTGGGTATGCATGTGTTATATGTCCTCACACCCACATGTGGTGTGTCATGCAGTGTGTGAAAGACATCCCTCCTCCTGAGAGTGGGACACTGCTGTCAGTGATGTGTTGTCATAGCACTATCATCATAGTCCAAAGTTAGGGATGCGTCCATATCACCATGTAGGTGTGGTCATCTGATAATGATGTACACACCCCCATATCTCTGTCCACTGCTGGGATTCCTGTGCACCCACCCCCATATGTCTGGACACTGGTGGTATTCATCTGCACACACCCCTCATATTGCAGGCCACTGCTGGGAGTCCTGTGCACCCACCCCCATATGTCTGGACACTGCTGGTATTCATCTGCACACACCCCTCATATTGCAGGCCACTGCTGGTAATCATCTGCACCCAATCCCATATGTCTGGACACTGCTGGTATTCATCTGCACACACCCCTCATATTGCAGGCCACTGCTGGGAGTCCTGTGCACCCACCCCCATATGTCTGGACACTGCTGGTATTCATCTGCACCCACCCCCATGTCTCTGTCCACTGCTGGGAGTCCTCTGCACCCACCCCCATGTCTCTGTCCACTGCTGGGAGTCCTGTGCACCCACCCCTATATGTCTGGACACTGCTGGTGTTCATCTGCACACACCCCTCATATTGCAGGCCACTGCTGGGAGTCCTGTGCACCCACCCCCATATGTCTGGACACTGCTGGTATTCATCTGCACCCACCCCCATGTCTCTGTCCACTGCTGGGTGTCCTCTGCACCCACCCCATGTCTCTGCCCACTGCTGGGAGTCCTGTGCACCCACCCCCATATGTCTGGACACTGCTGGTATTCATCTGCACACACCCCTCATTTTGCAGGCCACTGCTAGGAGTCCTGTGCACCCACCCCCTTATGTCTGGACACTGCTGGTATTCATCTGCACACACCCCTCATATTGTAGGCCACTGCTGGGAGTCCTGTGCATCCACCCCATATGTCTGGACACTGCTGGTACTCATCTGCACACACCCCTCATATTGCAGGCCACTGCTGGGAGTCCTGTGCACCCACCCCCATATGTCTGGACACTGCTGGTATTCATCTGCACACACCCCTCATATTGCAGGCCACTGCTGGGAGTCCTGTGCACCCACCCCCATATGTCTGGACACTGCTGGTATTCATCTGCACACACCCCTCATATTGCAGGCCACTGCTGGGAGTCCTGTGCACCCACCCCCATATGTCTGGACACTGCTGGTATTCATCTGCACCCACCCCCATGTATCTGTTCACTGCTGGGAGTCCTCTGCACCCACCCCCATGTCTCTGTCCACTGCTGGGAGTCGCCTGCACCCACCCCCATGTCTCTTTCCACCGCTGGGAGTCCTGTGCACCCACCCCCATATGTCTGGACACTGCTGGTATTTATCTCACCCACCCCTATATGTGTGGCCACTGCTGGGAATCCTCTGCACCCACCCACCCACCCCTTTGGAGCAGTACACTGCTGGCCTGGACCTACACACACACCAATATGAAGGAAACATGCAGGGCCAGTCCATAAGCCCACATTTGTGGCGTGTGTACGCCTCGTATCCCAAATGTACTGGTGACGTAGGGGTACGTGTGAAACGCACCGTACCCACGCATTCATTGCGTGTGTACGGTCCGTATCACTGTTCTACTAGTGCCATAGGGGTACGTGTGGAATGCACCGTACCCACGCATTCATTGCGTGTTTACGGTCCGTATCACTGTTCTACTGGTGCCGTAGGGGTACGTGTGGAACGCACCGTACCCATGCATTCAATGCGTGTGTACGGTCCGTATCACTGTTCTACTGGTGCCGTAGGGGTACGTGTGGAATGCACCGTACCCACACATTCGTTGCGTGTGTACGATCCGTATCACTGTTCTACTGGTGCCGTAGGGGTACGTGTGGAACGCACCATACTGACACATTCATTGCGTGTGTACGGTCCGTACCACTGTTCTACTGGTGCCGTAGGGGTACGTTTGGAACGCACCATACCCACGCATTCATTGCGTGTGTACGGTCCGTATCACTGTTCTACTGGTGCCGTAGGGGTACGTTTGGAACGCACCGTACCCAACCATTCATTGCGTGTGTACGGTCCGTATCACTGTTCTACTGGTGCCGTAGGGGTACGTGTGGAACGCACCGTACCCACACATTCATTGCGTGTGTACGGTCCGTATGACTGTTCTACTGGTGCCGTAGGGGTACGTGTGGAACGCACCGTACCCACGCATTCATTGCGTGTGTACGGTCCGTATGACTGTTCTACTGGTGCCGTAGGGGTACGTGTGGAACGCACCGTACCCACGCATTTATTGCGTGTGTACGGTCCGAATCACTGTTCAACTGGTGCCATAGGGGTACGTGTGGAACGCACCGTACCCACGCATTCATTGCGTGTGTACGGTCCAAATCACTGTTCAACTGGTGCCATAGGGGTACGTGTGGAACGCACCGTACCGACGCATTCATTGCGTGTGTACGGTCCGTATCACTGTTCTACTGGTGCCGTAGGGGTACGTGTGGAACACACCGTACCCACGCATTCATTGCGTGTGTGCGGTCCGAATCACTGTTCACCTGGTGCCATAGGGGTACGTGCGGAACGCACCGTACCTACGCATTCATTGCGTGTGTACGGTCCGTATCACTGTTCTACTGGTGCCGTAGGGGTACGTTTGGAACGCACCATACCCACGCATTCATTGCGTGTGTACGGTCCGTATGACTGTTCTACTGGTGCCGCAGGGGTACATGTGGAACGCACCGTACCCACGCATTCATTGCGTGTGTATGGTCCGTATGACTGTTCTACTGGTGCCGTAGGGGTACGTGTGAAACGCACCGTACCCACGCATTCATTGCGTGTGTACGGTCCGTATGACTGTTCTACTGGTGACGTAGGGGTACGTGTGGAACGCACGGTACCCACGCATTCATTGCGTGTGTACGGTCCGTATGACTGTTCTACTGGTGCCGTAGGGGTACGAGTGGAACGCACCATACCCACGCATTCATTGCGTGTGTACGGTCCGTATGACTGTTCTACTGGTGCTAGGGGTACGTGTGCAATGCACCGTACACGTCCACTTCCGTTGTTGCGATACGCAGGTGTTGCTGGCCATGCCCCCCCCAAGTGACCAGACCCTCATGATAATGTATGGACTCCATATTATAGGTTTTGCTTTGGGTATGGGGCATGTTTCCTGCCCCTCACCGCCCCCCTGGCCCCTGGGTGTTGTTCTCACCTTCTGCGGTATGTGCGTCGGGTCCGGTGCACCATGTCGTAGGCTAGGAGGATGGCACGTACGATGGGGTTCATGGCGTATACGTCACATACCGGGGCTCCGTTGCATAGCGGTTCGCGTCGGACTCTGTTTTTCCGGCTGTGTTTGGCTCCTGTAAAAAAAGAGCCGTACGGAGTGACGTAGGGACGATTCGTACTTGCTGGGCCGGAAACCGCTGCTTGAATGCGTCCGGACGTCGCGTACAAGCTGTTCCGGATCAGAATCGTAGTTTTTTTTGACCCGTACGGTGTTTTGTACGAAACGTACGGAAATAGGCTTTCTGTACTAATCGTACTTCCTAGGTTGAACGGACAGGTTACCGGGTACGAGTCGTACGGAGAAAACGCTCCGTACAACGATTCGTACAGCCTTTTCCCAGGATTGGAATCGGCCCCTATATATTTACATTTTTTAATTAATTTTAAGTGTGAGGGTTTTAGCGGTAAAGGGTGGGAAGTAATTTATTTCTAATTAATTAATAATTAATTGGAAATTATGATTAATTATAAAATTGAAAATTAAATATTTAAATTGTGTAATTATTTTAAGGTGCGGGTTGTGGGGTACATGGAGTAAAGGGTAGGAAGTAATATATTTTCAATTCATTAGTTATTAGTTGTTCATTTTCAATATTCAATTAATTGAAAATGAAATATGAGAATTGTTTAATGAATTTTAGATGTGTGTTGCGGGGTTTATAGGGGTAAAGGAATCGGATGGGAAGGTAATTATTTTTCATGTGTTTTAATTTGTTTTTAATTAACATTTATTTAATTAAGTATGTTAATTATGGAAGTACATTTCATTTTTAATTTAGATGTGGGTTGTGAATTGTAAGGTGTTATAGAGTAGGATGTAAATAAGATAAGTGTATGTAATAATGTTTTTGTTTATAAATAATTTGTAACTAAAAGTATTTCTTTGAGAAATATTTGTATTTTTTATTTAATATAATATTTGTAGGTATTAATGATATGTATTTAACATTATAATATGTTTTTTTATTTTTTTATTTTTAATATTAAATATATTTATTTTTATATTTTTTACATGTTTATATATTCTTTTACTTTATTTTGTTTTTCAAATATTTTTTGTTGTTGTTAATATTTTGTTTGTTTTTAATTTGTATCCTTTCCCAATTTAAAACGTTCCCTACTTTTACACTCACTGGAGTGGGAATGGTAATTTTCACCCCTCCGCTATCCAACACTTTCCCTACTGTTGCACTCATTAGAGTGGGAATAGTAATTTTTACCCCTCAGCTATCCAACCCTTTCCCTACTGTTGTACTGACTGGAGTGGGAATATCAATTTTTACCCCTCCGCTATCCAACATTTTCCCTACTGTTGCACTAATTTGAGTGGGAATATTACGTTTTCCCCTCTGCTATCCAACCCTTTCCGTACTGTCGCACTGACTGGAGTGGGAATAGTCATTTTTACCCCTCCACTATCCAACACTTTCCCTACTCTTTCAATGACTGGAGTGGGAATATTACATGTTATCCCTCTGCTATCCAACACTTGCCTACTGTTGCACACACTGGAGTGGCAACAGTAATTTTTTGCCCTCCGCTATCCAACACTTTACCTACTGTTGCATTGATTAGAGTGGGAAATTTAAGTTTAAATATTTTTAAATAGTTTAATGTCTTAATTAATAATAGAGTGTGTTTTATCATATATTTTATGTTATTGGTATATGTATATATATATTTATTTGTTACATTTTTTAATATTTTTAAACATAAAATAAATTTAAAGAAATAGTTTATTGTTTTACATTAAATATATATAATAATTATTATCTATGAGTGTTTAATTTTTTTAAGTTAAGTTAATTTGTTGTTTTGGTTAAATGTATATTAAATCTATTTAGTTTTTTTAATAAAGTTTATTATTTATTATTTAATATTTATTATATATATATATATGTATATATATATATGTATATATATAAAACTATAATTTTTACATCTATATTTATGTAATCGATATTTTAGTTTTGATATTTTTATACTTGCCTTTATAAATGTAGGTATGATATTTTTGACATCTATATTTATGACTCGATATTGTGGTATGGGGTGTCGATGTGTTATCAGTGAACCCTCTCCACTATCTTATTTGTTCTAGCTTGAGAAAAGAATTTAAGCCCACCACTGTTAAAGGACACCAGACACAACTGCTAAAGACATTGGCTGCCCTTGTTATGTCAAGACATCACATGTACAGCCCAGCTGTCAGTGGGATTGTGGAGACTAAATAGGTCTCTGCTACAGAGCAAATACCGATGTCATGATCACCATCCCCCATGGAGGCTGAAAGGAAACAGACTTGCAGGTGAGTGGGTGAAAGAGGTGAAATGTATGTAACACCTGCCAATGATGAGCGAGTTGAAAGGCTTGCAAAGCATCTCCACAAAAGGCTGATAGGTAATATGTGTATCAAAATAATGTATCAGCAACATTTTCTTATTACAAACCTCTGAAAAAACATATTGCTTGTTTTTTTACCAGATACCAAATACCCTAGTTTTTAGCGTTTCTATGCCATTAGAAATAATGCATATCTATACACAAATCATTCTTGACTCACTCCAAAAGGGATAGTTTGTCCCCAACTGGCTGTGTTCCATCTGAAATGGAATACAAGCAACCCCAAGTAGGTTTTGACTTCATTGGGCCTCATCAGTGAAGTATCACCTGAATCGTATTGCACAGAGAGATCACCTTCAATGACCCAGCATACTGCTACACCTTAGAGGACCTAGACAGCAACACATTGATGAATGTATTCCATGCCATCATTTGTAGTTCATGGCATGCCCATCCCACTTTGGGTTACTAATAGATAAGAACAAATGGTGATGAATGGAATCCTTGAATTAATGTAAAACATTCTAAATTATCATATGCCATTGAACTCTGTCTGCATCTCACCAATGATATGCAAAATAGATTAAACATACCTTAGTTGGCTCTGTTCCTTTAATATAGCAGACATGGACTGGCAATTTGGAAAGTATGGTTTCTTTTTTCTCATGGTAAAAATGGATTTGTATTGTTGATCGCTGTAGGTACTGACACTGTGATCAAAAAAGTGATAAGCTGCTATGCAGCCTGTTAGACCTGGTACCATTGGCGTGAGTCTCCCTTTCATTTTTTCGGATTGCCTCCTCTGTTTTTGATATGTTTTGCTGCTAGATAACTGGGCACTGTGCCACTGCTATCCAGTGCCACAGTGCAAGTGCTCCCTATGTTAAATTGATGTATTGATTAGTGACTCCATGATTGAGTTATTTGATTTACTTGTCAGACCCTAGTACAGTGCACCATGTGGACCCATGACTTGGAAATCAAATGCTGCTGTTGGGCTTGCAGCACTGGTTGTGCCACCCACAGAAGCAGCTTGTAAAGTGTGTCTCAGGCCTGCCATTGCAGAGCCTGTGTGCAGTCTCTGACTGCCATGTCGACTTGGCAAGTGCACCCACTTGCCAGTCCCTAAACCTTCCCTTATGTTCATACCAGACACCCCTAAGGTAGGCCCAAGGGCAGGGTACATTGTAAGTAAAAGGCAGGACATGCCCTGGTGTGTGTGTGGCATGTCCTAATAGTAAATTACAGCCATTTTCGTTTTTCACTATTGCAAGGCTACCTGTTCCCCAAAGGCCAGAATGGGAAGTTTGATTATAACATCCTATAATCCTAACTGACCCAGGGAACATGGTAGAAATTCGAGTTTAGTGTGCCTGAACTCAGAATGATAAAATACATCTTTTAGTGAAGTTGGTTTTAACATTCTGTGTTTGAAAATACCACTTTTAGAAAGTAGGTATTTTCTTGCCTAACTGTCCAAACCTGCCTCTGGTAGGTTGTGTATTGTGTGTCTGGAGTTTGAGTGACAGGGGCTGAGGGATTCCAGGAGACAGGGTGAGTCAGCAAAGGGCTGAATAGAGAGGTAGATGGGTGGGAGGAGCTGCACCTGGGACCTGAATAGGGCTGTGCCTTCCCTCCACAATGCTGGCTCCACCTCCTGTTGTGTGTCTGATGTCCCTGGCCTACACTGTGAAAGGAAAGAAGCAGTCTTATCAACAAAGTGCTCCAGGACTGACCAGAACTGGTTTGGACTAGGCCCAGGCCTCTCTGCCTTCAGAGAACAAAGAGAATAGTAGTATAAATATGGGGACACAGACCACAAGACTTTAGATCACTTCTGGAACAACAAGATAAACCTCTGCCAAGGAGAAGAAGCAAAGGAAGCTGTAGGACTTGTACTTGCATAGTAAATGCCAGATCGGGTAGGGTTCCGTGGTGTACTTTGGGCACCAGGTAGGGAGCGGCCAGGTGGCGCCCCTGCAACCCAAGATTGATACCATCCTGGCATGGGAACCCCCTAAGACTGACACACAGGTGAGAGCCTTTTTAGGACTCACGGGGTACTACAGGAGGTTTGTCAAGGGGTACGGCAAAATTGTTGCAGCCTTGACTGAGATGACTTCCAGGAAGCAGCCCAAGAAAGTGAACTGGACTGACACCTGTCAGAAGGCTTTTGACGCCCTGAAGACTGCCATGTGCACAGCACCCGTGCATCAGATGCCCAACTTCTCAAAAGAATTCATTGTTCAAACAGATGCTTCAGAGCATGGTGTGAGGGCTGTTCTATCAGAGATTAATGAAGAGGGCCTAGACCAACCTGTAGCCTTCATCAGTAGGAGGAAACTTCCCCGGGAACAGAGGTGGAGTGCAATTGAGCGTGAGGCATTTGCTGGGGTCTGGGCGCTGAAGAAGTTGAGACCATACCTGTTTGGGACTCACTTCCAGGTTCAGACAGACCACAGACCCCTCAGATGGTTGATGCATATGAGGGGTGAGAACCCAAAGTTGCTGAGGTGGTCCATTTCCCTATAGGGGATGGATTTTACGGTGGAACACCCCCCTCCCCACCGGTACAGAACACACCAATGCTGATGGTCTGTCCAGATTTTTCCGCCTTAGTGATGAGAACTCCCAAGGGGAATGGTAGTTCTCCCCACATTTCAGCTGGGGAGGACATGTGTTAGACCTGGTACCATTGGCGTGAGTCTCCCTTCCATTTTTTCTGATTGTATCCTCTGTTTTTGATATGTTTTGCTGGCACTGTGCCACTGCTATTCAGTGCCACAGTGCAAGTGCTCCCTATGTTAAATTGATGTATTGATTAGGGATGTATGTCGTTACAACGCACACTTTTACAACGCATGCAATTACAACGCATTTTTTACAACGCAACATCCACTACAACGCATTCCATTACATCGCATGACACTACAACGCATTTTTAAAAAGTACCTTTACAACGCATTACATTACATCGCATACTACCTTTACAACGCATACCATTACAATGCATAATATTACATTGCATTTAAGGTAAGTATTGGATAGTATAGGGGTAAAAATTACTATTCTTACTCCAGGGGGTGCAACAGTAGGGTAAGTGTTGGATAGTATAGGGGTAAAAATTACTATTCTTACTCCAGGGGGCGCAACAGTAGGGTAAGTGTTGGATAGTATAGGGGTAAAAATTATTATTCTTACTCCAGGGGGTGCAACAGTAGGGTAAGTGTTGGATAGTATGGGGTCAAAATTACTATTCTAACTCCAGGGGGTGCAACAGTAGGGTAAGTGTTGGATAGTATAGGGGTAAAAATTACTATTCTAACTCCAGGGGGTGCAACAGTAGGGTAAGTGTTGGATAGTATGGGGGTAAAAATTACTATTCTAACTCCAGGGGGTGCAACAGTAGGGTAAGTGTTGGATAGTGTAGGGGTTTTAATGTAATATTATGCGTTGTAATGGTATGCGTTGTAAAGGTAGTATGCGATGTAATGGAATGCGTTGTAAAGGTAGTTTTTAAAAATGCGTTGTAGTGTCATGCGATGTAATGGAATGCGTTGTAGTGGATGTTGCGTTGTAAAAATTGCGTTGTAAGTGTAGTGCGTTGTAATAGTTGCGTTGTAAAGGTTGTTCCCCATTGATTAGTGACTCCATGATTGGGTTATTTGATTTACTTGTCAGATCCTAGTACAGTGCACCATGTGTGCCCAGGGCTCAAAATCAAATGCTGCTTGCAGCACTGGTTGTGCCAACCACAGAAGCAGCTTGTGAAGTCTGTCTCAGGCCTGCCATTGCAGAGCCTGTGTGCAGTCTCTGACTGCCATGTTGACTTGGCAAGTGCACCCACTTGCCAGTCCCTAAACTTTCCCTTATCTTCATATCAGACACCCCTAAGGTAGGCCCAAGGGCAGGGTGCATTGTAAGTATAAGGTAGGACATACCCTGGTGTGTGTGTGGCATTTCCTAATAGTGAATTACAGCCATTTTCGTTTTTCACTATTGCAATGATACCTGTTCCCCATTGGCCAGAATGGGCAGTTTGATTATAACATCCTATAATCCTAACTGACCCAGGGAACATGGAAGAAATTCGAGTTTAGTATGCCTGAACTCAGAATGATAGTGGAGTTGGTTTTAACATTCTACCACTTTTAGAATGTTGGTATTTTCTTGCCTAACTGTCCAAGCCTGCCTCTGGTAGGTTGTGTATTGAGTGTCTGGAGTTTGAGTGACAGGGGCTGGGGGAATCCAGGAGACAGGGTGAGTCAGCACAGGGCTGCATAGAAAAATCTGCATGTAGATGGGTGGGAGGAGCTGCACCCGGGACCTGAATAGGGCTGTGCCTTCCCTCCACAATGCTGGCTCCACCTCCTGTGGTGCGTCTGATGTCCCTGGTCTACACTATGAAAGGAAAGAAGGAGTCTTATCAACAAAGTGCTCCAGGACTGACCAGAACTGGTTTGGACTAGGCCCAGGCCTCTCTGCCTTCAGAGAACAAAGAGAATAGTATTATAAATATGGGGACACAGACCACAAGACTTTAGATCACTTCTGGAACAACAAGACAAACCTCTGCCAAGGAGAAGAACCAAAGGAAGCTGTAGGAGTTGTACTGCCCCCCTGCCAGTGTGCTGTGTTGTTGGGTTGGCCTACAGTGGTGTCTTAAGTGCCAAGGAGAGGAGAAGAAATTTCAAAGTGACTTTCATCATCTTGCAGAATTTTACTCCAAGGGCTTGAACTTGTGCTTGCCTCCTGCTGAAGTCTCAGGGACAAAAGACTTCACCACCAGCTCCTCTCTGAATTTCCTTGCTGGGGATTCTGTCTGCAGAGGCCTGCGTGTCGCTGGGAGCTGGAAGCACGACTCAACGACAAGAAGCGCGTCGCAGTCGCAGCTGTTGCCGTCACATCGCTGGAGAAGCGTGTCAATGCCGCAAAGGTCGCCACCGCATCACCAGAGAAGCGTGTCTCCATCAAAGCTGTTACCCGACGCATCACCAGAGAAGCGTGACGCCCCTGCAGAGGTCACCGTCGCATCACCGGAGAAGCGTGTCGCAGGGCCTGTCACGGCTCCCAAGTTACAGTGTCGCCGGGCGTGCACGCATTGTCTACAAGTCGTCGCATCAAGGGCACCATCTTATCGCATCGCACCGGATTGTCACATCGCATTGAGGCGCCATCTTGCCGCATCGCAACCAGGCCGCAGTACGAGAATCTACGCATCACCTCCTCTCCGGTAAGGATCAAGACGCATCCCCTACTCTGCGCAAGCATTGAGGCACGATGCAGCGTCTTCGTGAAGCAAGGAACCGACGCATCTACAACGCTGCAAGCCTTTTGTTTATTTTGCGTTACGCATCCAGGTACTTTTGTGAGAACTTTGTCGCATTTACCATCAACTTGAACTAAGTTACTTCTACCATCTTTAAGTCAATTATGAGTACAGTATTGTGGATTTTTGTTGTTTGTGGTCTTGTGTTAAATCTATATAAAGAATACTTATTTTTATAAAACCTGTGGGGTGTCCATCTGTAGTGTTTTCACTGTATTACTGTATGTGTTCACAAATGCTTAACACACTGCCTCTGAGATAAGCCTGTCTGCTGGTGCCAAGCTACCAAGGGGGTGAGCAGGGGTTATCCAGTAGTGTAATCCCCTTTACCTGATTTAGAAGCAAGGGTCCCTATTTGGTCAAAAGTACCTACCTCTGCCAACTAGAGACCTCCAGTTCTAACACAGAAAAAATAACTTCCAAAAGCAGAGGTGAAATCAAGATTCGATCTTTCACCTGTTGTCATTTTCAGTGAGTTGCTCCAAGTGTGATGCATGTGCCCTGCCACAGTAAAATCCTATTGATCGCTGTTGATAAATTGCAAGGTACCACATCCCTGGTGAGTCCCAACAAGGCTGACATGTTTTGGATTTTGAGTGTTCCCTTATAGAGTGGATGAAGGCTAGCTAATTGGCTGGGTTCACTCTTTTGTGATGAGGTCATGTCTGTTGTGCAAAGTGAGCAGGAAAAAAAAACATGAAGTCCAGCTAAGAGTAATTTCCAGTGTCCGAGATTATTTCATGCATTCCAACCATCACTTTTTGTTGCTCTCATTTTTCTCACCTACGTATTTTAATCACAAATCACTACATTGAGAGCCAAACACTCACAAACCATATCAAAACCTGCTTCCAACCAAGAGGTCAGACACCCTATTGCCCATACCATTATCTTTAAATCTATGTCATTCCATACAGAAACCTAGAACTGGTACTATAGTCTGCTGGTGTTAAAAGAACGTACTGAGAGCTTTATTTTATTTCACTTCAAGCAAATAAATTATTTGAAATAACAAGTTTCTTCTTTCATCTTTGTTGTATAAAAACCTTAACTACATAAAATTGCTTTCAATATTTTCAGTGATTAAGTTAAAGATTTTTCCAATCGTCTCACATGTAAACAGAGTTTGACACATGTCTTTCTAATGTATAAATCCCCTTACTGGCAAATCTCACAGCATCCATCTAGCTTACATTAGACCATGTAGCTAGTCCTTTTTGAAGAAGCAATCACTGGTGCAATATAATATGGTATCTGTAAGAATTGGGTTAATGGTTGGGGGGGAAGCCTCATTTAGACAAAAATTACAATCATTGCCAGGGTGACCACAAAAGTCCCTAAATTAACCTCTGCTTAACCGTCTCGTAACTTGGCACAAAAGCAGCCAGGCTTAACTTGAGACAAAGTGTAAAGTGTTTATCCAGCACAAAACAGTAACAAAGTGAAAACACACACAAGAAAAATCCCGTACGAATTCAGAAAAAAGGAGCAAACGTTAATAAGTAAAATTATATGAGAAAAACAAAAATCTAATCAATAGAGGAGGAAGTATTGAATTTGATAGGTTTAAGTAAAAATAGAACCAAGAAACAGAAAGCACTAACTGTGGGTTTCTGATTGCACTGGACTGGGCCAAAATCACAAGTTCAGATCGACCATGGTGGGGCACAGGCCGGGCACAGCACTCAGGGGCTCATTACGAGTCCGCCCGCCGTCGTTGCGGTGTCTGGGACCACCCACAAGACATGCGGTGGTCCCCCCCACTGCAATTAGAATACGCGTCCGCCACACTGGCAGGCGCATCCAGGGCCTTTAACATTGCGGACAGTGCTGGCTGCAGCACCGTATGCAATGTTAAAATGGCATGCACTGCATTTCCCTGCACTACGTGACAGGCACCACGTGGTGCCTGCCACGTAGTGCATGGAAATACAGGGGGGGGTACGTGCACCCCCCAAAATAGAGGGGGCCCACAACGAATCCAGCCTCTGCCTGCGTTTTCGTGGTGGGATGACTGCCGTGAAAAGAAAGGCGGAATGGGATATCGTAATCCCTACGATGCCGTAATGCTGCCCTGTGTTTTGGTTCAGCAAGGTGGGCGGAAAAGGACTGCCTTACGGAACTGTGGCGGGCGGACCGCCGCGGACAGATTGGGATTCCCACTGCCATCCTAATGACCCCCTAAGTCTGGCCTTCCGGGAGCTCTTCTTTATGTCATTGGTGCAAGGTCTGCACTGCATTGCATTGCAAGACTCTGTTTTGGTTCTCTTGTGTGGAAGGACTCCAACATCGGGTTCTAGAAATTTCTTTCTCTTTCCCTGTCAAGGCTCCAAACTGTCTGAGGTGAGAAAAGGCAGATCAGTGCAGTATCAGATTTTTTTGTGTGTGCTGTAAGCAAAGCCTTTTGAAGAGTGAGTGAGTCAGGGCACAATCTCCCCCTCCCCCCAGCCATCCTGCGGGGAAGGACAATCCTGTTCAACTAAGCATCTTTTAAAAATGCAAGTACTTATGTCCAACTTTTTAACACAGTGCACCCTGCCTTATGAGCCTTTAGGTCATACATTATAGGTGACTTAGTATTAAAAGGTTTTTTTTGCCAGGTGAAATGATCGATTAAAATTGCACTACAGGCCACAGTGTCAGGCCTCAGACATGTTAAAAAAGGCTACTTGAGTGGGTGGCATGAGTGCTGCTGCCCACGAGTAGCATTTGATTTGGGTACATGTAGTACTGTATAATACTATCAAGTAAATTAAATGTGCCAATTAGAAGTAAGACAATTTTAACACATTTTAGGGAGCCAGTCCAAGCACTTTAGCACTGGTTAGCAGTAGTAAAATGCACAGAGTCCTAAACACCAACAAAAACCGGGTTAGCAAAGGAAGGGAGTGAAAACAAATAGTTTGGGGTGACCCTGTAGAAAGGGTGAAGTCTAACAGTATCGTTTCTTTACAAATTACTTTAGTTCAGCTAATTAATAGTTGCAAAACTACAACCAATATGGGAGAAGGGAACCTTCATGAGACAAAGAATAGTTCCTGCTGCTCAGAAAGGTTAATTATTTGGCAAATTCTAGGAAATCAAAAAGGCATTCAACGTTATCAGAAAAGCAGTTAACCAGTTTCTAAAAACTGAAATGCAGATGTTAAGCCTGCATTAAGACAACTGCATTAAACAGAGGCAAGAGATAGTCTGTGCAAAGAAGGGGTCAGGGAAGGGCCCCCATACTAGAGGAGCATTGAACATGAGTAGAGGAGAATGGGAGAAAGCTGTGTTTGAAGTATTCTTCCTATGAAACCAAAGAAAGCCACTGTGTATTTTATCTCTAGACATTTTTATCGCCTGTACTTATGTTTCTAAGGAATGTTATTAAACTTTTTCTTCTGTGTGTGAAGTGCCTGGCAGACAAGGTCACAAGTTCAAAATTTAGCTCGGTCATAAAAGCAGTTAATTCCTTTGAGGTGCAGTAGATACCAGGATCCTGGTATTATAAAAAATGAAACTTAGAAGCCTTTTTATTCTTAGGAGAATTCCTTGTTATATGTTTTCGCTTCCAAGCTATTTTGAGAAATAAATGTTAATTGTAACAGAGTGTAACTTTCATCTAATTTCTACGGTAATGTTTAATGTATTTCTAAAACGTGTTTATGACGACATGTGTTTTTACTTATATTTCTATATATTTTCATCACAGCACTTTAAGCATTTTAATTAAATAGGAGAGGGTGCTGTCAGCATCATTGTTTTTTGCTGCTACGAACTCAAATAATGATCGTACGGAAAATATGTTTAAAATATGTTTGTATGAGTTTGATTAAGAGGATGATTTCGCCTTTTTTGTCATCTTCCCGACTTCATTACAAAACTGAATTACAAAATGCAAGATAAGCACATTGGGGCAGATTTATAAGCGCCTTGTGCCACTTTTACGCCGCCGTTGCGTCACTTTTGTGACGCAGCGGCGGTGCAAAACCAGCGCCAGGCTGCGGGGTATTTACAACGTGACGCATCTGGGAGATGCGTCACGTTGTAAAGCCCTGCGCCAGAAGTAGGCGTTCCAGCGCAGGGGGGGGGCGGTCCGTCACAGGAACGCCTCCTAAAAGTGGCTGAGTGAAATCTACAAGATTTCACTCAGTCACTTTTGAGCCCATGCTGCATCAAAACCCTGCGCCTGCTTGAAGCAGGCATAAGGATTGACGCAGCATTGTGGAGCTAGGGCACCACAGAGCCTTGCTGGAGCGGTGCATCCATGGTGGCGGAGCCGTGACGCAAAATAACTGGCGCGTCCCTGCTGATATGCAGGGATGCGCCAGTTATTGTAAATCTGCCCCATTGTGTTGGAATCACTGTATTATAGGTTCTATATAAAACTCAATGACACTTAATCCTCCTCAGTGTGCTAAGTACTTGTACAGACAAAATAAATGCTAGTTGGAAGAAAAAGTATTAATGAAGGGAGTTTACCACAGAAGAAGAAATTATACGTATGGTCCTTGCACTGACACTGAGGAACAAACTTCTTAGAGCATGGAACTTAGGGCCATATGTATCAAGCAAAATTGCTATCGCAAACGCCGAAATTCGCAGAATTTCGGCGTTTGCGATAGCAATTTTGCTAAGTGGTATGTATAAAGGCAAATCTGCGTGCAAAATAAGGAATCGTAAAATTTGTGATTGCTTATTTTGCAATTGCAGTGAAGGAATCGCAAATTTTGCGATTCCTTAAATGCAATGTAAGAAGCACCAAAAAAGTGCAATTTGGCCTTAAGGAATCGCAAATTACCATCAACTACAGGTTGGTGGTAATTTGCAATTTCTTTCAAAAATGCACATTTTTGCATTTTTCAAAGTGGCATGTGGCGCACACACATGCCCTTAGGGCATGTATGTGCGCCACATGTGCACCCATGCTCATTTCAGGGGTGCAACAGGGTGCCCTTTTGACACCATGGCACACTTGAAATTGCATTCTCAATTTGCGATTCTCTAATTGTGAATCGCAAATTGAGAATGTCTTCCTTAAATTGCAATTCGCAATTAAGGAATATGTAGGATTTGCAAAATGTATTGCAAATCCTACATACATAGCGTTTTGCGATTCTCAAATAGCGATTCCCAAAAATTCGCTATTTGAGAATCGCAAAACCTAACATTGATACATATGGCCCTAAATATTTTAGTGGTGATGCGAGCTTTGATTGTCTTTGTTGAAGGATAAAGTGAATTCCACTAACGGGGTCCTAATAAAATGGCCTTCCTCTATACTGTGCCTGTAGACTCAAAACTCAGAAGAAAGTTACTTTGTGCAAGGCCTGTGGTTCAATACACAACATTATGAAATGTATTGTTATAGATTCTAGAAAGGGAATTTGATGAGTTTATTTTTGATATACTGGATAAAATTGAATTATGTTTCTAGCAAGTTATAATAGATAGCAACTGTGGTCTAGTACCATGATAATTATATTTTTGCAATGAATTAGCGTTGCCAGGTTTAGGACACATTGTCGTGTGCCATACCACATATATATTATGCTTCAGTATTTTCCTTCTGATCCCCTTAAAATGTTTTGCCACATTACAGTAAGTGTGCTTTGCTCCTGTTTGAGCCATAGCGCACCTTAAACTGAGTGCGCCAGACACAAGCAAGGGACAATGCATCCTATTACTGACAACGCGCTGCCCGCTGGGCACCAGCAAATTTGTGTTGCCATGGAGCACCACATTAGTGAAAGACAGAGCGGCTGATTGAAGCAGTCCGCCTGCCTTTTACAGTGCATGTGGCACCCAGGTCTGCACTTTTAAAGGGGACAGAAATTTCACCTTCAGGCTGGCACAGGAAATAACTGCTCCCACCGGAAAAGGGATCTTGGGGAATCCATTGGATACCCTTGCTCCTTTCAGAGCGTGCCCTAGTTAGGTACACTGACTGCGTGCCACCTCTTCGTGGTGCACAGTCTTTGAGCCACCTGACAACACTTTTTGCCGCTATGCCCGTGTCCATAATAACGGCAAAGTGTTTACCCCATTTGCATGATAACACTCCCTAATGACAGAACAATATCTGCATTACAGAAGGTCTCACAACCATCTGGGGCCCTTTTTGTCATACCAAAGTGCCCAGAGCCCAGAAGCGGCCAGGCAGACACATTGGTGCCGATCACGATCCTGTAAAAACCGGGTACGAACCGTCGGACGGAGCATATTCTCTGTCCGACGCGTACCCGGTCGTCAAAATATACAACCATGGAATTACGATTCGCACGGAAACACCATTTCCGTAAGAATTGTACAAAACCCCGACCGACGAAAATAAACGTACAAATGCGATCCGGGAAAGCGCCGACGTGACGTCGGGACGCACGCA
Organism: Triturus cristatus; assembly: GCF_964204655.1. Classification (NCBI taxonomy): domain Eukaryota; kingdom Metazoa; phylum Chordata; class Amphibia; order Caudata; family Salamandridae; genus Triturus; species Triturus cristatus. Next base: position 565,757,275 of record NC_140582.1, on the reverse strand, counting down.
GCCTGCCATTCACGAACCAGGAATTACGATTTGCACCGACGTCATCCCGCACGGTGAATATTTTCCGGCTGCCAAAAACTGCCGGGAAATCAGGACGACGCGAACAAGGAGTACCGGTACGCGACGGACAGACAGGACGACGCGAACAAGGAGTACCCGTACACGACGGACAGACATGGACCCGAACCTACGTGTCATCCCGGCCCTCATAGCAGTCGACCTCCTCTACAGGTTCCGACGCAGACGCCGCAGAAGGTCAGAACAACTAAGGGAGGGGGGAAAGGGGGGGGGTGGCAGGACCAGGGCAGGCCACAAAACCCCCACCCAAGTCACACAGCACACATGCCCTGGACATACCTGACCCTCAGGCCCTGTTCACTACGAGGGGGTGGGGGCGTGTCCAGCTAAGCCAGCGACCGCCACAACGGAAGTTCTTGACGACGCGAACCGGCAACACAACCAGACAGGTACGTCCCGTACCCACGCCTTAAGAGCGTGGGTACGAGTCGTACCACGCCCACACCTACGTCACCCCAACAATGGCGGGACGGCTCGTACCCACGTGGCAAAGGCCTGGTACGGCCCGCACAAGCATCACATAGCGTGGGGACGGATATGTACGGACCGTACCCCCACCCCATATGCATGGAGCGTACCCCCAACCCCAACAGTGTAAGTACGACACGTACCCCACCCGCGTATGCAAGGAGCGTACCCCCCACCCCAACAGTGTAAGTACGACACGTACCGCCACCCGCGAATGCAAGGAGCGCACCCCCCATGCCAACAGTGTAAGTACGACACGTACCCCCACCCGCATATGCAAGGATCGTACCCCCCACCCCAACAGTGTAAGTACGACACGTACCCCCACCCGCGTATGCAAGGAGCGCACCCCCCATGACAACAGTGTAAGTACGACACGTACCCCCACCCGCGTATGCAAGGAGCATACCCCCACCCCAACAGTGTAAGTACGACACGTACCCCCACCCGCGTATGCAAGGAGCGCACCCCCCACCCCAACAGTGTAAGTACGACACGTACACCCACCTGCGTGTGCAAGGAGCGTATCCCCATGCCAACAGTGTGAGTACGACACGTACCCCCACCCGCGTACGTATGGAGCGTACCTCCACCCCAACAGTGTAAGTACGACCCGTACCCTCACCCGCGGACATATGGAGCGTACCCCCCACCCCAACAGTGTAAGTACGACCCGTACCCCCACCCGCGTATGTATGGAGCGTACCTCCACCCCAACAGTGTAAGTATGACCCGTACCCTCACCCGCGGATGTATGGAGCGTACCCCCCACCCCAACAGTGTAAGTACGACCCGTACCCCCACCCGCGTACGTATGGAGAGTTCCTCCACCCCAACAGTGTAAGTACGACCCGTACCCTCACCCGCGGACGTATGGAGCGTACCTCCACCCCAACAGTGTAAGTACGACCCGTACCCTCACCCGCGGACGTATGGAGCGTACCCCCCACCCCAACAGTGTAAGTACGACCCGTACCCCCACCCGCGTACGTATGGAGCGTACCTCCACCCCAACAGTGTAAGTACGACCCGTACCCTCACCCGCGGACGTATGGAGCGTACCCCCCACCCCAACAGTGTAAGTACGACCCGTACCCCCACCCGCGTACGTATGGAGCGTACCTCCACCCCAACAGTGTAAGTACGACCCGTACCCTCACCCGCGGACGTATGGAGCGTACCCCCCACCCCAACAGTGTAAGTACGACCCGTACCCTCACCCGCAGACGTATGGAGCGTACCCCCACCCCAACAGTGTAAGTACGACCCGTACCCCCATGGAGCGAACCCACACACGTGTATGGACTAAGCGTACATATTGTTAAATAGGAGGGGGGTGTGCCAATCGCTCCCAGCAGTGCCCAGAGTCAGGAGGGGTGGGTGCCTATCACTCCCAGCAGTGCCCAGAGACAGGAGGGGTGTGTGCAGAGTCCTCCCAGCAGTGCCCAGAGACAGGAGGGGTGTGTGCAGAGTCCTCCCAGCAGTGCCCAGAGACAGGAGGGGTGTGTGCCTAACACTCACAGCAGTGCCCAGACACAGGAGGGATGTGTGCAGAGTCCTCCCAGCAGTGCCCAGAGACAGGAGGGGTGTGTGCCTAACACTCACAGCAGTGCCCAGACACAGGAGGGGTGTGTGCAGAGTCCTCCCAGCAGTGCCCAGAGACAGGAGGGGTGTGTGCAGAGTCCTCCCAGCAGTGCCCAGAGACAGGAGGGGTGTGTGCCTAACACTCACAGCAGTGCCCAGAGACAGGAGGGGTGTGTGCAGAGTCCTCCCAGCAGTGCCCAGAGACAGGAGGGGTGGGTGCCTAACACTCCCAGCAGTGCCCAGACACAGGAGGGGTGTGTGCAGAGTCCTCCCAGCAGTGCCCAGACACAGGAGGGGTGGGTGCCTAACACTCCCAGCAGTGCCCATAGACAGGAGGGGTGTGTGCAGAGTCCTCCCAGCAGTGCCCAGAGACAGGAGGGGTGTGTGCAGAGTCCTCCCAGCAGTGCCCAGAGACAGGAGGAGTGTGTGCAGAGTCCTCCCAGCAGTGCCCAGAGACAGGAGGGGTGTGTGCCTAACACTCACAGCAGTGCCCAGACACAGGAGGGGTGTGTGCAGAGTCCTCCCAGCAGTGCCCAGAGACAGGAGGGGTGTGTGCAGAGTCCTCCCAGCAGTGCCCAGAGACAGGAGGGGTGTGTGCAGAGTCCTCCCAGCAGTGCCCAGAGACAGGAGGGGTGTGTGCCTAACACTCACAGCAGTGCCCAGAGACAGGAGGGGTGTGTGCAGAGTCCTCCCAGCAGTGCCCAGAGACAGAAGGGGTGTGTGCAGAGTCCTCCCAGCAGTGCCCAAAGACAGGAGGGGTGTGTGCAGAGTCCTCCCAGCAGTGCCCAGAGACAGGAGGGGTGTGTGCCTAACACTCACAGCAGTGCCCAGAGACAGGAGGGGTGTGTGCCTAACACTCACAGCAGTGCCCATGAAACGCAAAGGGTGGAGTAGCCACAGATACCATGCCCACAAATTTCAGTCAGGTGCACAAAGACCCTGCAGTACATGTACCACATGTGTGCGAGGCTGGGAGTATACGCATGCATAGCGCAGAAAAGAATACATGTACACATGAAATCATGTCAATAGTCCACATACACAAGTACAATGACTACCAAGAATGCCACGAATGATGCAGGTGGAATCATCGCTCAGCATGCATGTGCAAAGTAGAAGGAGTCCGTCACACACCCAGCTAATGTACACATAGCTCTGCGCTAAATATTGGGAAGACCCTGCAGGGAAGATGTCATGGTACACAGAGGAAGGAATACACCTTTGGACAATTTCACCATGCAGCAACTGCTTACATGAACACAGAAACCTAGCTAACACCGTGTGATGGCACACAGATCCCAGGGTCCCCCCTATGACCAGCACACTACTACATTTCCCACACAACCAACACATGAGCACCACCCAAAATCATGTAGCAGCCCCACCAACAGCAATATCAGAAAAGCAGTAGTGTTCAAAGGAAACAAAAATGGCTTTAATCAGCAAGATCAAAAATTGTATGTCCGTAGAAAGTTCTATATTTACAAAGCCCATAGGGCAGTCCAGAAGTCACAGCTGGATGGGGGACACAGTGGGATGCGTGTCTCCTGGCTTGTCTGCACAGTTACATTCCGTTGTCTTCCACAGGGGTGAGGGCATCATGTGGGGGGGAAGAAACAGGCACCGCAGGGACAGGAGGGTGAAGGGTAGGCATCGTGGGTGCAGGGATGGAGGAGTCCACCACAGGGGGTGGGGCAGGGCCGAAGGTGGAGGCCAGAAGCTTGCTGCACACCTTAGCCAGGTCCGCCAGGGAATCCCCTGCACCCAAAGGAACTACAGGCCCCAAGGAGGGGGGGGGTCAGAGGGATGGGTCGCAGCGCCACTGGGGGAGGGTGTAGACAGGGGGGGGAATCAACCACCCTGACCGAGGACTTCCTTGACCGCTTGCGTGGTGGCGTCACTGTGGGGCTCAGGGACAGAGTGGCCATGAAGGAGTCTTTGGGGGAGATGTGGCCAGGAGAGCTGAGGGGAGGGGATTTGGAGGGAGTGGATTGGGTGGAATGCGGACTCCCACTCTGGCTGCGTGTCACATGTTTGCCCCCCGACCCAGTGGGTGTGCCTACTTCACCCTGTGTGTGCATGTCAGGAGGTGTGCGGTTGACCTTCCCTGCTGGTGTGGTGCCTGTGTGTGTTGTGGTGGGCGCATGCTGACGTCTGGGTGTACGTGGGACAGGCATGGGAGTGGGAAGTGTGGATGGGGCAGGGGTAGGGGGTGGGACGTAGCGCTGCAGGAGACCCACTGCTGCAGTCAGTGTCGAGTCTATCGACCTCAGCAAGCTGCGTTGGTCAGCCTGCGATGAATTAATGCCCTCCAAGTATGCCTCCATGTTGTTGAGGACCTGGCTGTGGCCATGGAGGACATTAAGGATCGCAGCCTGACCAACCTGCAACTGCCGCTGGATGTCCACAGACTCGGCATTGCGGCAGCAGTGGAGACAGGGGCAGGGGGTGCGGTGCCTGGCAGGAAGGAGACATGTGGTGACCGGGCACGTTGGGAAGGGACACGAGCAAGTGGGAGGCGGCTGATGGCAATGGAGGGGGCGGGGCGAGATGTAGTGCCGCTGTCAGCTGCTGGTGCAGCCGCCGCCCACTCAGAGAGATCATCCTCAGACCCGTCAGCTTCATACTCTGTTGTGCCAGTCGACAGGTCCCCGGCTTCACTCTCCTCCGCCTCAGTCCCACTTGATGTGCCAGCCCCGATGTCACCGCTGGCACTGGTGCTCGGTCCCTCTGCTCCGTCTGTGCCCATGTCTCCCTCCGTGTCCCCCGACGATGCTGTGGGCAGGGTGAAGAGACAGAAATTAATCATACAGCTGTATACATATGTCACATGAGTCCAATCTACATAGGTCACAGTGCATAGCCTGAAACAAAAGAAGAGTTACATTTACAAAACAAGGTACATATGTAGGGCATGCAAGACACAGTTGTTTGACCCACCATGCCACCGAAAAACAATGGAGAGCATGACACAATAGCAAATGAGATGGAATTTAATTTTGACTGAGGAGCACGGCCCTGGGGACAATCCAGCACTGCGTCTGCACCACACAGCGTGGCAGGAAATAGGGATGAGCAGGGACCATATCCAGGAACAAGAGGCACATGCAGCATAGGTTAAACTGAAAACATGCCCACCATGACTGGCACACTGCACCTTTAGTGCATGTCCAGACAAACATCACACACTGGCCAGTCCTAGCAAGGAGATATCAGGTTGTGACATGAAGGCCATGGCCGCACCACCCACCCCCTACATGAGACTATTATTTGGAGACACATGAAGCACTTACATCCCTTAGTCTGGGTGAAATACACATGGGATGCAACAAATCAAGGTTGCACACAAAATACCCAAGGTGCGCCTGTCCAAATAATCATGTACAAATGGGCATCATCAGATGATTGTAACAAGACACACAGGCAATGTCCACCGTGAGTATGAACAAGGAAAATCAGGTCAGTCTGTACAGTGGACACTTGTACTACATTTCACGTCAATATACATTTGGCCAGGGGACAATGGCACAGAGCACAACCTATGCTGTAGACACAGAGATTGTCAACATATTCAGATTACACACATGATACCTCGGAAAATATGCCCCTGGGGACAGTAGTGGCCACACAACTCCATGCTCCTGAATGGGAATGACTGCAACACACGCTACCATCCCCGCACTATGCGTACCGCACACTCATGCACAAATTGTCACAGGCCACTACATAGGACATGCGTGCTGAAAGGCCTCACACTTGAGAGACTAACTCCCATGTCTGGACTCAGCATTAGTGCCAACTGACATGGAACCCACAAGACCAGAACTGGACAGGGCACAGGCAAGGTCCCAAAATATGTTACACACCACCCCCACACATGATGCTGCAGGCATTGTACACGTGGAGAAGGTACCAGGCTACATAACCTTGTGACGGAGTGACGTCACACAGACCAGGGAACACATTGCAAGGAGGGGAAGGGAGGCAGGAGAGCACTGCAATACTGTGGGTAACAGGATCTGCACAGCACCATTAAACCCTGGCAGTGCATCCATGGAACAGTGCACTTACAAATGCTGGTGAAACACAACAAACACACATGTACCTACCCCCTTCCTGCTGCTGCATCTCCTGTAAGCGCCTGTCCAAGTCTGGAAATACCACCGCCAGCACACGCTTGTGGATGTGGGAGAGACGGCGGCGCCCGCGGTTCTTATGGCTCTCAGGTGAGTCCCCCAGCAGGACCCGTGCGATCCTCCGCGTCCAGCACCGGATATCCTGCCAGCGTTTCCTCACCTGGGACAGGCTCCGCCTCCAACCATCCGCACTCCTCACGGCACTGACGGCGGTCAGCCAGATCTGCTCCTTGGCAGAGGCGCCTACCTGTGAGGATGAACAAGTGGCACTACATCAATACACCTGCAACATGTCACAGAGACACATATGGGAACAAATTAGCTGGTTACAACAAGGCATGTCATGCAGCCAACGCATTGCACCTTTGCCATAGGGACATACTCCTCTGGGGAAGGGCAAAAGCAGTACGTGCCAGTGAAAGTACACAGGTGGAATGAGGGCAAAGACACAATCAATTATCAAGGCTCACACTGTGCATCACACCCACCCCTCCTGTCTCTGGGCACTGCTGGGAGGCCTCTGCACACACCCCTCCTGTCTCTGGGCACTGCTGGGAGGCCTCTGCACACACCCCTCCTGTCTCTGGGCACTGCTAGGAGGCCTCTGCACACACCCCTCCTGTCTCTGGGCACTGCTGGGAGGCCTCTGCACACACCCCTCCTGACTCTGGGCCCTGCTGGGAGGACTCTGCACACACCCCTCCTGACTCTGGGCACTGCTGGGAGGCCTCTGCACACACCCCTCCTGACTCTGGGCACTGCTGGGAGGACTCTGCACACACCCCTCCTGACTCTGGGCACTGCTGGGAGGCCTCTGCACACACCCCTCCTGTCTCTGGGCACTGCTGGGAGGACTCTGCACACACCCCTCCTGACTCTGGGCACTGCTGGGAGTGATAGGCACACACCCCTCCTGAGTCTGGGCACTGCTGGGAGTGATTGGCACACACCCCTCCTATCTCTGGGCACTGCTGGGAGGACTCTGCACACACCCCTCCTGACTCTGGGCACTGCTGGGAGGCCTCTGCACACACCCCTCCTGTCTCTGGGCACTGCTGGGAGGACTCTGCACACACCCCTCCTGACTCTGGGCACTGCTGGGAGTGATAGGCACCCACCCCTCCTGTCTCTGGGCACTGCTGGGAGGACTCTGCACACACCCCTCCTGTCTCTGGGCACTGCTGGGAGTGATAGGCACCCACCCCTCCTGTCTCTGGGCACTGCTGGGAGGACTCTGCACACACCCCTCCTGTCTCTGGGCACTGCTGGGAGGACTCTGCACACACCCCTCCTGTCTCTGGGCACTGCTGGGAGGACTCTGCACACACCCCTCCTGTCTCTGGGCACTGCTGGGAGTGATAGGCACCCACCCCTCCTGTCTCTGGGCACTGCTGGGAAACATCAGGCATTCACCCCCCTGGGACCCCCCCTACAGTACATAGCATGTGTGTCACACCTGGACACAATGGCAGAAGTCACAGTCACAAAAAAAGGGACACAGTCTGTGCTAGTAGCCTCTGCACTCACCTGATACCCTGGTCGCCCATACAGCAGGGGGTACTGTGGGAGGATCACATCCAGCAATGCCAGGTTCTCCTCCAGGGTGAATGGCTGTGACCTCTCCACAGACCTTGACATGGTTCCAGGGAATCAGGAGCAGCAGCAGTGTGGTAGAATCGAAATATGTGCAGGCAAGTGCTCCCTCATGCGACATGGCTGCCTTATATCTGCCTTGCTGGCCTGTTTCATGCACAGGAGTACAGAGTGATTGGTCACTCACATTTGCATCCTATGTTTCCTCCAATCCCTTCAAACCTAGCACAGTCAGTGGGTTCTTATTGTGGTTTTTTTTTTCAGCATGATGTCAACCCCACAAACACATTGCAACAAAGTAGATTCATTCCAACTGACTTCTGCTGTGCACCTTCCAGAACAAATTCAAACTTAAAAATTGGTCTCCATGACAACCAGCATGCATGTAGGCCTTAATACTTGTCCCTCATGTGTCCCCTATGTAAAATTGAGCTTCACCCACAGGTACGGTGCGTTCCGGGCCCCTAGGGCACCCCAAATGCATAGCAACGGCCCGTACACGCGTGCGTACGTTCACTATCACCATGGGTGTCCTCGCGTATGCGTACTCGTACTGGTACGGCCCGTACACACGCCTGTACGCTCACTATCACTACGAGTACGCATACGCGAGGACACCCATAGTGATAGTGAACGTACAGGCGTGTGTACGGGCCGTACCACTATGGGTGTTCTTGCGTATGCGTACTCGTACTGGTACGGCCCGTACACACGCCTGTACGCTCACTATCACTACGAGTACGCATACGCGAGGACACCCATAGTGATAGTGAACGTACAGGCGTGTGTACGGGCCGTACCACTATGGGTGTTCTCGCGTATGCGTACTCGTACTGGTACGGCCCGTACACACGCCTATACGTGCACTATCACTACGAGTACGCATACGCGAGAACACCCATAGTGGTACGGCCCGTACACACGCCTGTACGCTCACTATCACTACGAGTACGCATACGCGAGGACACCCATAGTGATAGTGAACGAACAGGCGTGTGTACGGGCCGTAACAGTACGAGTACGCATACGCGAGGACACCCATAGTGATAGTGAACGTACAGGTGTGTGTACGGGCCGTACCACTATGGGTGTTCTCGCGTATGCGTACTCATACTGGTACGGCCCGTACACACGCCTGTACGTGCACTATCACTACGAGTACGCATACGCGAGAACACCCATAGTGATAGTGAACGTACAGGCGTGTGTACGGGCCGTACCACTATGGGTGTTCTCGCGTATGCGTACTCGTACTGGTACGGCCCGTACACACGCCTGTACGTGCACTATCACTACGAGTACGCATACGCGAGAACACCCATAGTGGCACGGCCCGTACACACGCCTGTACGCTCACTATCACTACGAGTACGCATACGCGAGGACACCCATAGTGATAGTGAACGTACAGGCGTGTGTACGGGCCGTACCACTATGGGTGTTCTCGCGTATGCATACTTACTGACCGTACACATGCCTGTACGCTCACCATCACTATGGGTACACATACGGCAGCACTCCCATAGTGATATAGGAACATACACAGGCACTCTTAGCAGCAGTACGGCGGTTTTCACACATCACAGTGGTGACAGGCAGCACACAGGAAGGAATAGGGCGGACATACTTGTCCATGGATGGACATCAAGGCATTGTCTGGGCAGTACTACATGTGTGGGGCACAGGTGTGACAGGCTGTGATGTGACACATTACTCCTGAGTCGAGAAGGCACCAGATGTATGATGAGATGTGTACAGATGTAATGTGTCACGGTGCAATGTGTGCCAGGCATGCCCTGGGCTCCTTTGACATGTGTGCATGTCGTACTGCACACTTGGGATGACCGACACTGGCAGGGCACGGACACCAACACACGGAAGTGTCCCCTGATGCCCAGTACAGGGGTTACCACACCTGACTTGTCACTACCCACGGTGCACGATGTGACTATGTCATGTATGTGTGGGGGTTTCCCATTAGGTTGATGTTGGAGCACCCTCAAAAGCTGCAGCTGTTGCAGCAACCAACATGTGTCTGTGTGTAGATTGACATTGCACACTGTTCCGCACACCGTGCCACATGTGGTATCGGATGTGAGGTGCGTATGTATGCATGGGACACGGAGCAGCGTAACAAGGACATGTCTGCATCCTCTCTATGAATGTGTGGTGAGTCATGACATGTGCACCTTCATGGCAAGGTGTGTGGGCTGTCCTAGTGTAATGTCATGTGACCTGTGGCTCTAGTGTTCCGCTACCAGTCTCTGCAATCAACATCCTACTTCTGCTGATGTGTGGGTGTATGTCACTCCTGTCTTGCGTCTGGCTGTTCACTTGCACTGGGACACAGCTAATCCCATGCCATGGCATGTGGAGGTTCTCAATCTCCGTGTGTAGCTGGGTCTTGGTAGGAGTGTCACCTGCCAGCCATACGTGTCCAGGGCATGTGGCACATACCTGACTCCGTATGTCGCATATGTGTATAGACAGATTAACATGTGCTCAGGACAAATAATTTGTTGTTGTGGTGCACTCACTCTTCCTTGTCACTTCCAAATTACTGCAGAGCGCCGCCTCTTCCCCGACCAATTCCGGACTTGGCTGCCATGCGGGAGAATGATTGTATCCGGTGCTACCGCTTCCCCCAACGGTTGATTCTGGATTTGACGGCGAGACTGGCACCACACCTGCAACCGCTGCACAGGTATCCTACGGCACTGACACCCAAGCTGAAGGTAATGGCAGCCCTACATTTTCTAGCCACGGGTAACTTTCAAAATACCATAGCTCATGTTGGTGGCATGTCCCAGAGCATGTTCTGCCGTGTGCTGCATGATTTCTTAGAGGCCATGTTGATTCACCTGGATGACTTCAAACATTTTCCTACCCCTGAAATGTTGACTGGGGTCAAGCGTGGATTCTATGCCCTGGGAGGGATGCCCCATGTCATTGGGTCCATAGATGGGACACATGTTGCTTTGGTACCACCACAGGCACAGGAGGTAGCGTACCGGAATCGCAAGCGCTACCACTCCATCAATGCCCTTGTGGTGTGTCTGTCCAACATGGTGATTTCACATGTCTGTGCTCGTTTTCCAGGGTCAGCACACGATGCCTACATCATGAGGCGTAGCAGGGTGCCTGAAATGATGACGCAGCTGCTCAACGAACGAGCATGTGTTGTTGGTGGGTACACTCTGTCTGTCCTGTATTTTGCGTAGACTTCCAGCACGACCGCTTCTCCTGTTCTAACGATGTCCATGTGCTTCCCATGTAGGGGACGCTGGCTATCCCAACATGCCATGGCTGATCACACCTCTCCGCAACCCCATCACGCCGGCCCAGCTCCGCTACAACACCGCCCATGGCCGGACAAGGCGAGTGATAGAGAGGACGTTTGGCCTGCTGAAGAGCCGATTCAGGTGCCTACACAAGACCGGCGGCGCACTCCCATATGCCCCGGCGAAGGTCTGCAAAATCTTCATGGTCTGCTGCATGCTGCACAACATGGCAGTTGAGAAAGCTGTGCCACTCATCCTGGATCAAGATGACGAGGACCATCCACCCGTGGAGGACGAAGGGCTTGGCAATGGGGCTAGTGATGTGGAGGATGTGGAGCCGCAAGAGGACATCCGGACTCGGCTCATACGCAACTTCTTTGCTTAGTGGTGAGTACCAGTGTCTGAGTGTGCACGCATTGGTCCCTTTGTGGCATGTGTTGTGATGTTTGTCTCCACCTGCATGTATGGCACGTGAGTCAGAGGTGTGTGTGGGTGTGTCACTGGAGTGATGGTGCCAGTGATGGTTGTATTTCCCCAGTCATAATTGTGACCTAGCATGTTGTCATCCATACATGTGTCGGGTAAATGCACATGCAAGTGGCTGTGCTTTTTGTGGCTGACTTCTTGTGTGTCTCTATTCCCCAGGTACTTGCGGATGCCGTCTGCTGCTTGCATTGTTGTGGCACTGCTATTCCTCATGGACACTTCATCGTGTGCTGACTCAGCGTGACAGGCACGGACACGTTTGGAAGTCTCCTTAGGGTAAGGGATGCATCAGGGGTGTATTGGGTGTGGCAGTTGTTCACGATGTATGCACACTGCCCCTGTCGATGTTTGTTTCCTCTGCAGCCATGTTGCATCACCATGGTACACATGACATGCAGCTGGGTACACCTGAATAGATGGTCAGACTTGTTGACAGTCATCAGTGATGGGATAGTGGATTGTGATGATGGCATCAATGTGTGTAACACTGCCCTCGGACACATACGGTTTGCATTGGCTTGACATGCTGTGGGACTTCCACATCAGCGGATCAATGGTGTATGGCAGGCTCTCCGTGAGCAGCTGTGGGTGTTTAGCTGTTAGCCGACACTTGTGTGCCAGTTCCATGGCTATCACGCATTTGTGCTGCAGAAGGGGGGTGCCAGTGTTGGACCCACATGTTACTCCACATGAAGTGTTCATGTGTACTTCAAGTTGCCTCTGCAATCCCGAAAACATGACTAATAAAGGTGTCCCTATGCCTCCAAGGTGCCTCTTCTCAGTCAATGCTGGTGTGTTGCCACGGTGCATCCAGCATGTCTGGCATGGTTGTTCCTGATAGTGGCTATGTGTCTATGTGTCGAGTAGCAAGATGCAAGCTGTGTGTGTGGGATGAGACTGTGTATTGTGCATGATGTCCATGACTGTGTGGGTATTGTGACATGTGCCATCCCCATGCATCCAACGTTGGCCAGGCCCCCATTATCGGCATCCACCGGACTCAAGCTTGCAGAACATGGTTCTGCCACCTGTCTACACATACCTGGGTGCCCCCCAGGACACTGGACATGATCCCTGACCTCTGCGCATGACTGTTGCTGTACTCAATATGTCTGTCAGCACGGTTGTGCGGCCACCCCCTCAGCTGGTTGGGCCCATCACGGGTGTGTATGGTGCTCCATGTCTGTCTTGCCTAATACACTGTGACCTATGTGTCCTGTGCCAGACTCAGGTCCCAGGGTGTGGATGGTTGAAGTCAAAAGAGAACTCAGGCATGTTTAGACTTTACAAGACACATGTAAGGTAATAATGCAACCAGCAGGCATCTTCTCTTCAGGGTGTGACTTTTTATTTTAGTGGGGGGGGGGTATGACATGAGGGGCTTTCTGGGTGTTTGGAATCCAAAGTTCAGTAGGGGAGTTGGTGTCCTTGCCATTTGGAATCCTCAGAGTCCATGCCACAGTCTTTGTCAACATTGGTCAGACAGTGACCAGCAAGGCCATGTGGCAGTGAATGTCTTTTGATGCTGTGCTGCTGTTGCTCCAGTGGGTCAGGTGCCAGGCCAGGTGTCCTGGGAGATGGTGCTGTAGCGCCGACCCTCACGGTCTTTTCCGTGGACAACCCGCCCTCCTGCGGGGACCCTCAGAAGCAGGCCATGACGATGTTTGGGATGCTCCATCGGATGTTTCCTCCTCCTCCTCCTGATCCCTCCCTGTGGGTGGTGATGTTCTACGCCTTCTGGCACAGGGAGGGTTGCCCATGTTGTCGGCCATCCGACGGAGTGTATCATGAATTCCCGTGTACACCGTCACAAGCTCAGCCTGTCCGTCCTCCATCCTCCGTTGGTGTTGCAGTAGACAGGCATGTAGCTCCGCATGTTGCTGGGCCTGCTGGGTCTTGATCCTCTCGAGGACGGACACAACCTGGGCCAGGCCCGTGGTGTCCTGTCGGTATGTGTCCAGGATGTTTCGGACATGGAAATATACCGGATCCCCAGCCAACTGGTCAGGCTGGCGCCTCCGCCATCCTCCACTCCCACCACCCCTGCCCACTTGCACCTGGCCTGCCCTTGTGGGCACATCGGGTCTCCGGGACCCCTGAGGGGTGGCATTGGCGTTGTCGCCTGCCTCCTCCTGGGTGCCAGGGACACCGTGTCCCTCCTGGCCAGCCTGGCTGCTTTGTGGTGGTGGGGCAGGGATCCTGGGTGTCTCCTGGGATGTGGCAGGAGTGGGGGTGGTGGTTGGCCCCGTTGTACCTGACGCAGGTGCTGCAGGTCGTTGGACACCAGAGGGGCCAGGTTGGTCGTGGTCGTCTACAGAGTGGTGAGAGTCGTCGCTGCCGGTGGGATCGGCCTCCCGCAGAGCCGGGTCCTGTGAGTCTTCCCCCCCAGTATTGGGGGGTGAACCACGAGGTTGACCTGTGTGTGAGAGAGACAATGTTAATTTTGGTCCATGCAACATCCATGTTTCATCAGTTTCAAAGTTGGAACATTTCCTCTGGGAATTTGGATCTGTCTTGCATTCCACTCAGAGTGCACTTGTGCATGGGTGTGTCCCTTGGGCACAGCTTTGGCGCCTTTACCTATGTGTGGCACAGTCTTACTTGCTGCATCAAGTGTGACTGCAGTCAGCAGTGGAGTGGGTAGGTGTGGCGAGCCGTGCATTGGCGCCTTCTGTGTTGCACTGTACGTGGGCACATGAAGTAGTTACACACACTTATATGATGCAGGTAGCTGTCGTTGTGCTCGTGCACAGGTTGTGACATGGCCCTGTGGTTTGCCATGGAGGAGAAGGGGGGTGCTGGCACTGGCCACCCTTGTCTACATGCACGCAGTCCACCTGTTGACGAGCAGACATTCCCACACACCACATGGCTGATTTCCTCTCCCTGTGTCTCCCTCCCTCTCTGTCCCCCTCTCCCTCCCTCTGTGTGTCAGCCTCCTCCCTCTGTCCGTCTCCCTGTGTCTCCCTCCCTCTCTGTCCCCCTCTTCCTCCCTCTCTGTCCCCCTCTCCCTCCCTCTGTGTGTCAGCCTCCTCCCTCTGTCCGTCTCCCTGTGTCTCCCTCCCTCTCTGTCCCCCTCTCCCTCCCTCTGTGTGTCACCCTCTGTCACCTCAGCCCAGCTTCCTGGGCACACACTGTTAGCAGATCTTTGAATGGCCCTTGGCTTGTTGATGTGAGTTTGTTTCTGATCTCCAGGCACCCATTGGGTGTAGTGTGTGTCTCTGCGCTGCTGCTGTGGTGGTGTGTGCTGCCACTCTTTCACAATGTTGGCTGTTCATTAGCTGCTGTCATGTGCAAAACAGTGCCTTCACCCCCATGTGTTAATGCAAGGCGTCCGCCATTTGCTGGCGAGTCTTTCCTGTGTGGGGACACACTGTTTGTCTGGCTGTGACCTAGGCCATATGGGCAGAGGGCATTGTTGTCTGCTTCTGAGTTGCACTATGTGATTTTTTGGGCCCACCCTCCCGCCATCTGGGTTACCGTGTCATGTGTTGGTGTCTTCTGTGGCCTGTGACTTGACATTGTCCAGCTGGGTGCATGGGGCATGGTGGCACCAGTGGCATGTGCGTGTTCATGGAGTGTGGTTGAGTCATGCGATAGCTTGGGGTGGTTGCGTGCCTGTTTGTGAGTTTGGTTGTGGATGACGTTCCCCCCATGTGAGGTGCGTTGTTTGTGTACTCACCCGGGTCTCGGAGTCCTCCTAATCCTTCGACTGCCTCCACCGGCAGTATGTGCATCACCCTCTCCTCCCAGGGATGGTAGTGTACGGGTCTGCGGGACGGCCCTCCTCCAGTGACGTTGGCCTGGTTGTGTTCATCCGTCATCTTGGCTCGGACCCTCCTCCACAGATCGTACCACCTGGCTTGGCATTCCTGCTTGTTCCTTCTGGTGTCCGCAACAGCATTCACAGCATCGACGATGGTCTGCCACATGGCTGTTTTTTCTGAAATGCTGGTCTGTCTGACCAATGTTCCAAAGAGGTGTGGCTCGACTCTGAGGATTTCATCGACAAGGACCTCCAACTCTCGGTTACTGAACTTTGGATTCTTTTTGGTGGGCATGGTGAGGGGTGTGGGTGTGGATGGTGGGGGGGGTGTGGATGGTTGTGGGTGTGTGGGTGTGGTTGTGCAGGTGTGTGTGTGAATGTGATGAGGGGGTGTTTGTGAAGGTGGTTGTGTGAAGGTGTGCAAGTGTAAGGTGTGGTAAAGCTTCTAGTTTGGTGCTGTAGGTTGTCTGTGGGGTCTGGCAGCAGTGAGTCTGTTGCAAAGGCTCATGGTTTGTGTGTGTGGGCCCTTTTTATTGGTCCATTGGTGGGTGTGGCTGTGTTTGAAGTTTGGGTGGGTGTGTTATAAGGAGTGGTGGTGTTTGGGGCCTCTGTTTGTTTTTGGCAGTTGCAGGTCAGTGAATGTGTTGTTTTAGTGGTTGTTGGACATGTTTAGTGGCTTTGTGCCATTGGAATGGTGTATTCTTGTGTTGTTTTGGTTTGTCCTGGTTGTGTACGTGCGTTTTTAACGTGTGTACGGGGTGTACATGGGCCATTTTGTTGTACAGTGCTGTCCTTCTGTGTGGCTTGGTACGACTCGTACATGCGGTTGTGATGTTGGGGCCTGGGGTGCGCTCCGTACTTAGGAGGTTGTGGTGGGGGTACGACTCTGACGTACACGGGTGTACATACACGGGTGGGGGTACGACTCTAATGTACACGGGTGCACATACACAGGTGGGGGTACGACACGTACAGGGGTGTACATACACGGGGGTAGGACACGTACACGGGGGTACATACACGGGGGTACGACACGTACAGGGGTGTACATACACGGGGGTACGACACGTACAGGGGTGTACATACACGGGGGGTATGACACGTACACGGGGGTACATACACGGGGGTTACGACACGTACAGGGGTGTACATACACGGGTGGGGGTACGACACGTACAGGGGTGTACATACACGGGGGTACGTCACGTACACGGGGGTACATACACGGGGGTACGACACGTACAGGGGTGTACATACACAGGTGGGGGTACGACACGTACAGGGGTGTACATACACGGGGGGTACGACACGTACACGGGGGTACATACATGGGGGGTACGACACGTACAGGGGTGTACATACACGGGGGTATGACACGTACAGGGGTGTACATACACGGGTGGGGGTACGACACGTACAGGGGTGTACATACACGGGGGTACGACACGTACACGGGGGTACATACACGGGGGGATACGACACGTACAGGGGTGTACATACACGGGTGGGGGTACGACACGTACAGGGGTGTACATACACGGGGGGTAGGACACGTACATGGGGGTACATACATGGGGGGGTACGACACGTACACGGGTGTACATACAGGGGGGGGTAGGACACGTACAGGGGTGTACATACACGGGTGGGGGTGTGACACGTACAAGGGTGTACATACACGGGGGGTAGGACACGTACACGGGGGTACATACACGGGGGGTACGACACGTACACGGGTGTACATACACGGGGGTACGACACGTACAGGGGTGTACATACACGGGTTGGGTACAACACGTACAGGGGTGTACATACACGGGGGTACGACACGTACACGGGGTTACATACACGGGGGTACGACACGTACAGGGGTGTACATACACGGGTGGGGGTACGACACGTACAGGGGTGTACATACACGGGGGGTAGGACACGTACATGGGGGTACATACACGGGGGGTACGACACGTACACGGGTGTACATACAGGGGGGGTAGGACACATACAGGGGTGTACATACACGGGGGGTATGACACGTACTCGGGTGTACATACAGGGGGGGTAGGACACGTACAGGGGTGTACATACACGGGGGTATGACACGTACACGGGTGTACATACACGGGGGTAGGACACGAACACGGGGGTACATACACGGGGGTACAACACGTACACGGGTGTACATACAGGGGGGTAGGACACGTACAGGGGTGTACATACACGGGGGTACGTCTCGAACGTTAGGGCTGGGGGAGTGTTGTGCGCGTATGCGGGCACATGTCTCCATGGTTGCTATGGGAGTTCGGTGCGGACGGTGTTTTTTCCATACGGTTGTAACATCGGACGCACGGGATGGATCGTGATTCCTGGGTCGGACTTCACTTTTCACATTTGTACGGTAAATCGTCCGAGGACGTGTCGGACACATTTTCCAACCCGAGGACGTGTGGGGAATACTTCCCAATGCGATTCGTATGGACTTTTTACCATGCGAATCGTGATTGGCAGTTTGTACGGCACTTGTACGATTCGTACGGTAAAAAGACCGGATACTAGTCGTACGGAGGATTTTTTTAACGGATCGTGATCGGCACCATTGTGCCTCCAGCCTACTTTATTTAATAATGCACCAGGTGCCTTAATCTCATCATAAATTTGTAAAATAATGACTCAAAAGATTTTTTTTTCTGTTAGTATTCTTTACATAGCAACTGGTTTCTTTACATTATTGACATTTACCCAAAGTTGCTTATTTTTAACTCTAGTTAACACAAAATAATTGTGTTCAAGACTTTAGCTAATCATTTGTAGTAGAGCCCAAAGGTGCCTGTGACAATGATTGAACTTCCTCAGTTTAGGTGTATATGTTTTCTGGCTTTGGGACAGTGCACCATTCTCCAGATAAGTATATTGACTGAAAAGTCAATACCAAATGGTGCTAAGGCCTAAATCATCTTGAAAATGTCAAAGTTATTGGTGACAGTAACCAATGTTTTATAACAATACTTTAGTCACAGTCATAGTACAGGTTGCAGGGTGTGCTAGAAATGAAATAGGGGTGCATTTTCTTGCATCTGATGAGCATGAGAGCTGCAGTGGCCTGAATATCAATGGGAAGTTTGTTAGAGAGGTGGGGGTGCCACTACAGTACCTTGTATGTCACCACAGTTCCTATTTCTGCTTCCTTGTGGAATTTGAAGCAAAGTGAATGGTTTAGGTTGCATTTTTTAACTTATCATGTAAGGCTATAGTGGCAGAGACAGAGCCCTCGAGCCCAGAGGTCTCCACCCTTTTCTATAAAAAGAGCTATTTATGCTCATTTGAAGTCATATTAAGCTACTTATATTATTAGTGTCATACCAGACTCTGTGTCAGACAAGAGTACATTACTGCAAATTTATCAGCAGTAATCACATCCTTGCATCAGGCAGGGTTGCAAGCAGTAATGTAAAAAAGGCTTTGTCAATTTTAAATTCCTTTACATGTGTAATACATAACAGTCCATGCTGCAATGTCTTGACACCAAGGTAATGATTTTAGTAATATGTTCTGCATCACTTAAATAGCAGCTTCAAATATATTTTGGAGATTCAGCCATTTTTCGTCAAAAATCAACTTATGAGTTCTGAAGACATTTTTATCTCAAATGCAAACATTTCAATCGTGGTATAGAAATATTAATTCAACCAAGCAAAAGCTTCTAATTTATTAGGCTGGACTGTACACTGGAGAGCTACTCAGAGGTAGCTGGAGAGCTATCAGTAACGCACAAGCTACTTGTTGGAGAAACAAACTCCAGACATTGGTAAGAAAGAGGACCTTGAATTCAATTTCTCTTGCCCTGAAAACCAATGGAAGCATTTCAGTTGGGTTGACACAGATTGGTCATTGTTTAGCCCAAGATAAGGAGGTAGAAGAATCAATGCTTTTTGTAATCTCTTAATTTGGTGTGCATGGAGAAAACATATAAGGTAATATGGTAGTCGAGGCTTAAGGTGACAAAAAAACAACATGTTTTTGTGGTAAACTATGGCAAGGTTCTTTTCAATATTGCCATTTGAAAAAAATGTGGCTTTTTCTACT
The DNA here is from genome assembly GCF_964204655.1 of Triturus cristatus. NCBI lineage: Eukaryota > Metazoa > Chordata > Amphibia > Caudata > Salamandridae > Triturus > Triturus cristatus. The sequence goes on along the minus strand of NC_140582.1, from coordinate 565,737,800 downwards.
GCATACATCCAAGAGTTAAGACTGAGGTCGGAACCCCCAGATCCCACCTACATTTCTTACTTAGGATTGGATGAATACTGTTGGAAATGGGGGTCTCTAGTTGGCAATGGTTTGCACCGTTGTCCAAGTAGTGACCCTTCTTCCTAGTCAGGGTAAGGGGGATGCACTTCTAAAATAACACCTGCTCACCCCCTTGGTAGCTTGGCACGAGCAGACAGGCTTATCTCAGAGGCAGTATGTAAAGCATTCATGCATGCATACAGTAATACAATGAAAATACTACAAATAGACACCACACCAGTTTAGAAAAATAAGTAATCCTGGTCTAAACAGAATCAAGACCAAAACGACAAAAATCCACAATACAGTAATAAAAATATGACATTCAGATTAACCCTTGGCGTAGTACTATGCTACGCTCGCGGAGTGTGCGTAATTTGCGCTACTACGCACTACGTGAATTGTGCGTAGTACAGTGCAAAAACGCATAGCGTAGCGGGTATTTTTTGCTTGTTCGTGGTCTTCAACGTCAAGTTGGCGAACGCGAGCGAGCAAAATTAACATCCCGGCGAGACTTTTTCCTCGTTCGTTATCAGCAACATCAAGTTGCCGATCACGAGCGTGGAAAATAAACCTCCCGGCGAGATTCTCAAAGCGGTGAGGTCAGGTTTCTCATTGCGAGTGGTCGCATATGCTCACGACCACTCGCGATGAGAAACTATCAGTCCTCATTGACAAAGCTGCCGCTCGAGTACAAATCTACTCGAGTGGCAGAAAACGACCGCTTGCAATGATTGCACAGTGCGGACAAGCATCTGGCACTGTGCAATCAGTGCGAAAAGTATTTCCCTACTGCACTACACAGTTCACGTAGCTACACGTAGCATGCGTAGTGCGAAGTGCACATCGCATAGCTACACGTAGCGAACCTACGCAAACTACGCCCAGGGTTAATTGAGATTTTAGAAATAGTTGTGTTCAAAGCAAATTGCAGATGCAAAACTTTTCAGACAATGTACCTTGGATGCGTCACGCACACAAACACAAAGTGTTGGAGGGAAGGTGATGCGTCTGTTCCTTACACGCAGGTAAGGTGATGCATCAGTTCCTTGCTTTGGGGGAGGTGATGCGTTGGTTCCTTACTGCTGCCCAGGGGAGGTGATATTTTGTTTCCTTACCGAAGAGGAGGTGATGCGCCGGTTTCTTACTGCGTGGGGAGGTGATGCGTCAGTTTCTTACTGCGTCCCCCAACGTTGCGACAGACCTGGTGCCTCAATGTAATGCGTGTCAATCCGGAATGATGCATGGGTTCTTGCAGCTGCAAAGCAGGGCTTGTGTCGGAATCAGTGCGGTGATCTCGGACTTTGGATATCGGTGCACCCGATGCAGTGTGCAGTGATTTTTAGAGCCATGAGAAGGTGCTGCGTCGTTTTATTCAGCGATTCATCGGAAACAGATACGGATGCGTCACACTTCTCCTCGTTGCATTCCTTTTCCAGCTTTCAACAGCAGGAACAACCTCTAGAGGCCTAGAACAGCAACAGGCACCTCTTGGCAGGTCAGAACTCTCAGCAAGGGAGTTCAGGGGAGCTGGGGGGTGAAGTCTCTGTATCCCTGAGACTTCAAAACAGGAGGCAGGCTATACTTCAAGCCCTTGGAGAACCTCAAGTAGAGAACACGGCACACAGCAAAGTTCTTGTCCTTTCCTTGGCAGAAACAGCCCCTGCAGGCCAACCCCAGACAGCACACAGCAAAGGGGCAGTACTTCTCCTCAGTTTCTCCAGCTCTTCTCCTTGGCAAAGGTTCCTCTTGAATTCCAGAAGTAATCTTTGAAGTCTTTTCTATCCCTGAGACTTCCAACAGGAGGCAAGATCTACTTCAAGCACTTGGAGAAAACTCTAACAGCAGGATGATGAAAGCACAGTCCAGTCCTTTCCCTGCCCAAGACAGAAGCAACCACTGCTGCCCAGCCCCAACAGCACACAGCACAGGGGCAGGAGTCCTCATCCAGCTTTCCCGGTTCTTGTTCCTGGCAGGTTCCTTAGTTCAGCAGTAATTTAAAGTTGAGGGGTCTCTGCCCCACTTTTTATAGCACAAATTCTTTTGTTCTCTGGTCACAGAGAAGCGTTTTGCTCAGCCAAAACCAGTTCTGTCCTCTCTGGTACAGCTGCTCAGAAGGAGGTGGAGACAGCATTGTCCCAGGCAGACCAGGCCCATTCAAGTGTGAAAGGAATCTCATCTATCACACAAGCAGGATAATTTCTCAAAAAACACCCTCATTTTCATAAAGGTCTTTGGAGACCCATGTCCATATGTAGCTGTTACTGCACATGCTGAAACAATGGATAACCAATTTCCACCTTTTTCAATATCTTTTCAAACATGAAGAAGTGCCATTTTCCCTAATATGTTTACTCAAATCAACTCTCCTCAAAAAAGATAAAAGTCCAGCATTCTTCCCTGATCTCTCAGCCACTTTCACAAAATAGATTACAATTCTACCTACACAGTGGCCAATGTCTCTGAACACACTCACATGGTTCAGCTCTTGCCGATTGAGCCTCAGCCAAATAATAAGACCTAGGAACTCTCCTCCCAATCAGTTGGGTCAAATGAAGGGCACCACAAGGCTCACTGGGGCATATTTACAAGCCCTCTATTGCCATAAGACCATTACTTTTAGTATATTCCGGTAGCAATAGGGGCTTCACCTTATTTACAAGGCGGTGTTCAGCCACATAACATGGCTTAATGCCCCCTTGTAAATAAGGTACCCTTTCATGCTATACTTAGCGTGAAAGGATTGGGCAATGGGCGTTGATTTTGACACTGCCACCTATTTATAAGGGTGGCGTCAATAGGAGGCAGCGCCAAAATTAAGACCAGGGAAAACCCGGTCTTAACATGGTGAAACAAGGAGAATTGCTTAATTTCTCCTTGTTTTTGCTTCTTCTAAGTGTGCTGTATTGTCCTGCACAACACCATGTTTCATTATTTATGTGCCCTTTCATGTACATAAGCAATCATTCCCTCAACAAAGGCACCCTTCTACTATGGTGCCAGGGTGCCTGCACTGGTGCGAGCAGCTTAATTTAGCACCAGTGCAGGGAGAAATGCAGGGTAGCACCGTATTTTTGTAACATGATGGAGCACCGCATTAGCTATGTTGTTGGTAAATCTAATCAAAGGATTTCCCACCTCTCATCGGCCATCTCTGTGATTAACAGTTCATTATCGCCCAATGGCTCAAACACTGTATTAAACTCCCCTGCCATATCTTTATAACCTGGTTCGTTGCTGTTTTCCATATATGATTCAAGGGTATTCAAAGTTTCACATTTACCACCACCCCTAGCTCTACAGTTTTATATATATATATATGAACATTTTTGGTTTTGATTAATTCAAAATAATGCCAAGTACGTCTTCAGAATTGATGATTAATTGTTTAATTGTTCTTTTTATCGACATTTTAACCTATATTGTAAGCTCACCGTATGGCTGCCTGCTCCTTTTGGGAGTGCATTAATATAAAAATTAATAAACCAGACCTCAACACTAGAGAGATACACCATATCTCTTTCGAAATACATATGTCACTCTGTTCTATAAAATAAACCTATTCTGGAACTCCTATTTTAAATGTAATTTGTGCTATGTTCCAAGATAAAATATTTAATATATCCCTCAACTTCTTTTATGAATGTAGTTATTACATTCTATAATACCTTTACTGTCATCTATGGGTGTAGTATCCTGACTTATACAGGCAATGGATGATTTATTAGGTATAGACCTCGTAGGACCACAGTTCACCTTCGAGGATATTGTCTGCGTGTCAGCCCTAGCCCTACCAACCAGTCAATCCTCACTGTCAAGGCTTGGTCCTGTTCACTAGTGAGGGTCTTGTTGGTACATAGGGTAGTATTTGGCTGAGAGTGGTTTAGCTGTCCCAGTAGTTGATTATATTTAAATTGTATCCTAAATTTGGCAGGAGGACTAGTGCCAATGTCTAATGACACATGCCCATCTACAACCTTCATATTCTTTAATAGCACTTCTATATAATCGTGATTATTTGCTTCATATAAAGGAAGAGTGTGTTGTCTGGCTTTTAAAATGTCAGAGTGCATTTCACAATGACATTGACATACACTCCTTATCCAATGAATTAGTTTGTTTTTGAGAGAGCCTTCGCTCCCTCTGGCCGAAGGGTGAAGTTTTGGGGCAGTAGCCATAAAAAAAGTACCTCCCCGTACATCACATATATGCCTTCTATGATTCCTTACAGATGAATAACCTTCCACTGGCTGTAGAATCTCCCTTACATTATTCTTTTCCTCCACATTCTGTGTCGGTCGATGGTAGGAAATATTTATACTTAGGGGCCGATTCCGGCCGCAAAACGTACCGACCGACACGGACCAGGAACGGAGACCGACAGACACGGACCGGCGCCGTACAACCCGTGCAGTACGATGCAATGCGTGTGAATTACAACTGACGTACGGAATACAAGCCATACGACCGAGCCATAGGGAAAACAGTGAGTCGCCCGGAAAACCGACACGATTTGCATCGACCGACACGTACCAGGAATGAACCCGACCGACACGCACCCGTGATGTCCGATCCGCACAGTGCGATGCAATGCGTGTAAACCCAGACCGACTCGCACGGAGGCCAAGCCGCATGACCGACACACACAGAAATCAGGGACCTCAAGCAATAGAGATCTCCGCGACCGACGCGTATGAAACACAGAAGAAAGTCAGCGTGAACGAGCCGGAGAAGCCCGCACGAGCCATCAGCGTCCGTCTCGGTCAGAAGAACGTCTCCTTCATGCCTAGTAAAGCCAAAGGAAAAAATACAAAAAAAGAACCAAACAAGCAAAGACAAAGTCAATAAATATCCCCCAAAAAAACCTGGAACAAAGACACACCAACAACTGCACCTATATAAAGGACATCAATCACTACCATGATCCTTTGCAAATAGGAGACAACAGCCAGCAGAAAACACCATCACACAGCAACCCCAGACACACTAACAACTCACCCATCACACAACTTTCACACCATTAGCACCTCACCAAAAGCACCCACACATACAGCTAGCAAAACCAACACTAACCCACCCTCACTTGCACCGTCACACACACATCACTCACCACCACCACCCATCACCATGCCCCCACCGAAGAATCCAAAGTTCACAGATAGTGAGTTAGAAGTGCTGGTAGAAGAGATCATCAGAGTAGAGCCACATTTGTTTGGTACATTGGTCCAAAGGACCCCCATGCCACAGAAAACAAAGATGTGGGCGAGGATTGTGGACAATGTGAAAGCACAAGGACCAACGTTGCGCACAAAGGACGATATCCAGAACAGGTGGTATGACGTGCGCAGGAGGGTCAAGAAACTCATCGAGAAAGATCACGCCTTGAGTCAGCGCACTGGTGGTGGCCCTCCTGCCAAACCAGTATACTTCAGGACCTGGGAGGAGAAGGTGCGGGATATCCTACCACCAGAGAGCGTCCATGGTCTAGCAGACATACCAGAGCCTGGTGAGTACACAACCAACTTACTCAATATTGTGTGACAAGGGGACAGTGAAAGCCACAGTAACCAATAGATAATCATCCCAAGATGTGTATGCTAGTCAGACAAACACAATACCTGCCATCTCCTAGTGACTTGGAACTGTGTCATGACAAGTACCAACCTACAAACAAATAGAGCAAGGCAATGGCACAAAGCCAAATAAACATTGTCAGACAGTTTGCCACCACAAACACACTACCTAACAGTGCAGCTGACTGACAGGAAGGAATAGTGGGTATGCAGGTGAAGTGAGTGTATCCAAAAGCATGATGGGGTTTGTAGTCACAGATAATGCTCCCCCTCCAAATTGACCCATCAAGACCTCTCTGAACCATGCCCACATCACAGGGAGTGGAAAATGAATGACAAGATGGCTGACACTGGGTCCTTCTGTGTGGAGCACAAGGCCATGGTAGGGGTTGTGCGCCAATCAGAAGCAGGACACCACTGACTGACATCCTGAAAGACAACTTGCATGCCCTCCAATGGAAGCACGTTTCATGGTGGGATGTCTGGCTGGGTGGGAAGGAGGACTGGCAGCTCTGACCATACTTACCAGCATGTGGAGACACACACCCCTCAACACAACCTCCACACAACTCACCAGGTATTGACTCACACCGTAGTGAAATATCAGCCAAAGATACACCGTACTGGGTGCTGCTGTGTGAAGCACAGGGGCTATCTTTGGACTTGTAGCCAAACAAACACAAGGACTGCACAGTCAGTCATCTTGCCATTGCTGTCACACCCCCTCACAGGAAAGCAGAGTCAAGATGGAGGAAGTATGGGCATGCTGGGAATGGGGGTATAGCCAAGAGCATGATGGGAGTCGCAGTCACAGACAATCTACACCCACCCACATAGCCCATCAAGCATACACTGAACCATGTTAACATCACAGTGAGTGGGAAGGGACTGCCAAGATGTCTGACACTGGGCTCTGTTGTGGGGAGCACAAGGCCCTGCTGGGAAATGGGCAACAACAAACACCATGACTTCACAGTTACCCTTTTTGCCATTGCTGTCACACCCCATCACAGGAAAGCAGAGTCAAGAGGGAGGAAGTATGGGCATGCTGGGAAGGGGGGTGTAGCCAAGAGCATGATGGGAGTCACAGTCACAGACAATCTACACCCACCCACATGGCCCAGCAAGCATACACTGAACCATGCTCGCCTCACAAGGAGTGGAAAGGGACTGACAAGATGTCTGGCACTGGGCTCTGTTGTGGGGAGCACAAGGCCCTGCTGGGAAATGGGCAACAACAAACACCAGGACTTCACAGTCAGCCATCTTGCCATTGCTGTCACACCCCATCACAGGAAAGCAGAGTCAAGAGGGAGGAAGTATGGGCGTGCTGGGATGGGGGGTGTAGCCAAGAGCATGATGGGAGTCGCAGTCACAGACAATCTACACCCACCCACATGGCCCAGCAAGCATACACGGAACCATGCTCGCCTCACACAACACAACCTCCACACAACTCACCAGGTATTGACTCACACCGTAGTGAAATATCAGCCAAAGATACACCGTACTGGGTGCTGCTGTGTGAAGCACAGGGGCTATCTTTGGACTTGTAGCCAAACAAACACAAGGACTGCACAGTCAGCCATCTTGCCATTGCTGTCACACCCTCTCACAGGGAAGCAGAGTCAAAAGGAAGGAAGTATGGGCATGCTGGGAAGGGGGATGTAGCCAAGAGCATGATGGGAGTTGCAGTCATAGGCATTGCCCACCCACCCACATGGCCCATCAAGCTCACACTGAACCATGCTCGCCTCACACGGAGTGGGAATGGACTGACAAGATGTCTGACACCGGGCTCTGTTGTGGGGAGCACAAGGCCATGCTGGGAACTGGGCAACAACAAACACCAGGACTGCACTGACTGATCTGAAAGTTAACCTGCACCCACTGCAATGTTGGCACACTTCATGATGGGTTAACTGGCCTGGGGGAGAAGGAGGCCCTGACTTGTAAACAAATAACACAGATGCTGGCCTTACACACACCTTCTATGCTAAAACACATTGCACACGTGGTACCAGTCACTCACAAAGATGATGCCCGGGCAAGATGTCTGGCACGTGGGCCTGCGAAATGATGTGGCTGACAATCGCACATATGCACTGGCCAAACAAAACACGGTCACACACACAGCCAGTGCAACCATATGTTTAAACTCAGTGTCTGGGGATGCAGTGTCCAGGGGTGCCCCCTGGCCTGGCTGGGGAGGTGTGTCTTGCAGATGACAAGTGTGGAGAGCCATATATGGTACATTGCACAAAACACACAGGAACTCACATATACATCATTGACAGGGGATATCTGACAGTGAATGGAATGGACACACCAATATAGCTGACACCATAGCATGGTCTCATTCACACTCAGTGCTGTTGTGAGCTGCATTCCACTCCTACATCGTGCTGAAACATATGCATCCTTCACACAACACACCACTCATAGACACTGTAGAGACTAAGGTGCCGATTAGGATCCTGGAAAAAAATTCCCCGTACGACTCGTATCCGGTCTTTTTACCGTACGAATCGTACAAGTGCCGTACAAACTGCCAAGTACGATTCGCATGGGAAAAAGTCCATACGAATCGCATTAGGAATAATTCCCCACACGTCCTCGGGTCGGAAAATGTGTCCGACACGTCCCCGGATAATTTACCGTACAAATGTGAAAAGTGAAGTCCGACCGCGCAAGTACGATCCATCCCGTGCGTCCGATGTTACAACCGGATGGAAAAAACACCATCCGCACCGAACTCCCATAGCAACCATGGAGACATGTGCCCGCATACGCGCCCAACACCCCCCCAGCCCCCGTATGTACGCGCCCAACCACCCCCCCACCCCTCGTATGTATGCGCCGAACCCCCACCCGTGCATGTACACCCCCGCACGTACGGACCGTACACCCACCCGTGTATGTATGGAGCGTACCCCCACCCCAACAGTGTATGTACGGACCGTACCCCCACCCGCGTATGTATGGAGTGTACCCCCACCCCAACAGTGTATGTACGGAAGGTACCCTCACCCGCGTATGTATGGAGCGTACCCCCACCCCACGTATGTATGGAGCGTACCCCCACCCCAACAGTGTATGTACGGACCGTACCCCCACCCGTGTATGTACACCAGTGTATGTACGGACCGTACCCCCACCCACGTATGCATGGAGCATACCCCCACCCCAACAGTGTATGTACGGCCCGTACCCTCACCCGCCTATGTATGGAGCGTTCCCCCACCCCAACAGTGTTTGTACGGACCGTACCCCCACCCGCGTATGTATGGAGTGTACCCCCACCCCAACAGTGTATGTACGGAAGGTACCCTCACCCGCGTATGTATGGAGCGTACTTCCACCACACGTATGTATGGAGCGTACCCCCACCCCAACAGTGTATGTACGGACCCTACCCCCACCCGTGTATGTACACCAGTGTATGTACGGACCGTACCCCCACCCACGTATGCATGGAGCATACCCCCACCCCAACCGTGTATGTACGGACCGTACCCACACCCGCGTATGTATGGAGCGTACCCCCACCCCAACCGTGTATGTACAGACCGTAGCCCCACCCGCGTATGTATGGAGCGTACCCCCACCCCAACAGTGTATGTACGGACCGTACCCCCACCCGTGTATGTACACCAGTGTATGTACGGACTGTACCCCCACCCGCGTATGCATGGAGCGTACCCCCACCCCAACCGTGTATGTACGGACCGTACCCACACCCGCGTATGTATGGAGATTACCCCGACCCCAACCATGTATGTACGGACCGTACCCACCCCGCGTATGTATGGAGCGTACCCCCACCCCAACCGTGTATGTACAGACCGTACCCACACCCGCGTATGTATGGAGCGTACCCCCACCCCAACAGTGTATGTACGGACCGTACCCCCACCCGCGTATGTATGGAGCGTACCCCCACCCCAACAGTGTATGTACGGACCGTACCTCCACCCGCGTATGTATGGAGTGTACCCCCACCCCAACAGTGTATGTACGGACTGTACCCTCACCCGCGTATGTATGGAGCATGCCCCCACCCCAACAGTGTATGTACGGCCCGTACCCACACCCGCGTATGTATGGAGCGTACCCCCACCCCAACCCGTGTATGTATGGACCGTACCCCCACCCACGTATGTATGGAGCATACCCCCACCCCAACAGTGTATGTACGGACCGTACCCCCACCCGTGTATGTACACCAGTTTATGTACGGACCGTACCCCCACCCGCATATGTATGGAGCGTACCCCCACCCCAACAATGTATGTACGGACCGTACCCACACCCGCGTATGTATGGAGCATACCCCCACCCCAACAGTGTATGTACGGACCATACCCACACCCGCGTTTGTATGGAGCGTACCCCCACCCCAACCGTGTATGTACGGACCGTACCCACACCCGCGTATGTATGGAGCGTACCCCCACCCCAACAGTGTATGTACGGACCGTACCCCCACCCACGTATGTATGGAGCGTACCCCCACCCCAACAGTGTATGTACGGACTGTACCCTCACCCGCGTATGTATGGAGCGTACCCCCACCCCAACAGTGTATGTATGGCCCGTACCCTCACCCGCATATGTATGGACCGTACCCCCACCCCAACAGTGTATGTACGGACCGTACCCTCACCCGCGTATGTATGGAGCGTACCCCCACCCCAACAGTGTATGTACGGACCGTACCCTCACCCGCGTATGTATGGAGCGTACCCCCACCCCAACAGTGTATGTACGGACCGTACCCTCACCCGCGTATGTATGGAGCGTACCCCCACCCCAACAGTGTATGTACGGACCGTACCCCCACCCGTGTATGTACGGAGCGAACACACACCCCACCAGTCTAAGTACGGAGCGCACCCCAGGCCCCAACACCAGCACCCTCACCCAACATCGCGCATGTACGAGTCGTACCAAGCCAGAGACAAGGACAGCACTGTACAACAAAATGGCTGATGTACGCACCGTACAGATGCTTAAAAACACACGTACACAACCAGGACAAAGCAAAACAACACAAGAAGACTCCATTCGAATCGCACAAAGCCACAAAACATGTCCAACAAGCACAAATGCAACCTATACACTGACCTGCAACTGCCAAACTCCCAAACAGAGGCCCAAAACACAACCACTCCTTATAACACACCCACCCAAAGTTCAAACACAGCCACACCCACCAATGGACCAATAAAAAGGCCCAACACACACAAACCATGATCCTTTGCAACAGACCCACTGCTGCCAGACCACACAGAGAAACAACTGCACCATACTACAACCTCCACTACACCTTACACCTGCACACCTTCACACAACCACCTTCACAAACACCCCCTCATCACATTCACACACACACCTGCACAACCACACCCACACACCCACAACCATCCACACCCACACCCCCCACAACCATCCACACCCACACCCCCCACAACCATCCACACCCACACCCCTCACCATGCCCACTAACAAGAATCCAAAGTTCACTAGCCAAGAGTTGGAGGTCCTTGTCGACGAAATCCTCAGAGTCGAGCCACACCTCTTTGGAACATTGGTCAGACAGACCAGCATTTCTGAAAAAACAGCCATGTGGCAGACGATTGTCGATGCTGTCAATGCTGTTGCGTCCACCAGAAGGACCAGGCATGAATGCCAAGCCAGGTGGTACGATCTGCGGAGGAGGGTCCGAGCCAAAATGACCAACGACCACAACCAGGCCAACATCACTGGAGGAGGGCCGCCCCGCAGACCCGTACAATACCATCCCTGGGAGGAGAGGGTGATGGCCATACTGCCGGTGGTGGCAATGGACGGATTAGAAGGACTCCGAGACCCGGGTGAGTACACAAACAACTCACCTCACATGGAGGGAACGTCATCCACAACCAAACTCACAATCAGTCACGCAACCACCCCAAGCTATCGCATGACTCAACCACACTCCATGAACACGCACATGCCACTAGCGCCACCATGCCCCATGCACCCAGCTGGACAATGCCAAGTCACAGGCCACAGAAAACACCAACACAAGACACGGTAACCCGGATGGCGGGAGTGGGGGCCTCAAAAATCACATAGTGCAACTCAGAAGCAGACAACAATGCCCTCTGCCCATATGGCCTAGGTCACAGCCAGACAAACAGTGTGTCCCCACACAGGAAAGACTTGCCTGCAAATGGCGGACGCCTTACATGAAGACATGGGGGTGAAGGCACTTTTTGCACATGACAGCAGCCAATGAACAGCCAACACTGTGAAAGAGTGGCAGCACACACCACCACAGCAGCAGCGCAGACACAGACACTACACCCAATGGGTGCCTGGAGATCAGAGACAAACTCACATGAACAAGCCAAGGGCCATTCAAAGATCTGCAAACAGTGTGTGCCTAGGAAGCTGGGCTGAGGTGACAGAGGGTGACACACAGAGGCAGGGAGAGGGGGAGAGAGAGGGAGGGAGACACAGGGAGACGGACAGAGGGAGGAGGCTGACACAGGGAGGGAGGGAGAGGGGGACAGAGAGGGAGTGAGAAAGGGATACACAGGGAGACCAATTCAGCCTTGGGTGGTGTGGGAATGTCTGCTCGTCAGCAGGTGGACTGCGTGCATGTAGACAAGGGTGGCCAGTGCCTGAAACCCCCTCTCCTCTCCATGGCAAAACACTGGGCCATGTCTCAACCTGTGCACGAGCACAACGCCAGCTACCTGCATTATATAAGTGTGTGGAACAACTCCATGTGCCCACGTACAGTGCAACACGGAAGGCACCTATGCATGGCTCGCCACACCTGCTCACTCCACTGCTGACTGCAGATACAATTGACGCAGCAAGTAAGACTGTGTCACACATAGGTAAAGTCTCAAAAGCTGTGGCCAAGGGACATACTCATGCACAAGTGCACTGTGAGTGGAATGCAAGACATACCCAAATACCCTGAGGAAAAGTGCCAACTTTGAAACGAATGAAACATGGATGTTGCATGGAACAAAAATAACATTGTCTCTCTCACACACAGGTCAACGTCGTGGATCACCCCCCAACACTGGGGGGGAAGACTCACAGGACCTGGCTCTGCGGGATGACGATCCCACCGGCAGCGACGACTCTCACCACTCTGTGGACGACCCCGACCAACCTGGCCCCTCTGGTGTCCAACCACCTGCAGCACCTGCGTCAGGTACAACTGGGCCAACCACCACCCCCACTCCTGCCACATCCCAGGAGACACCCAGGATCCCTGCCCCACCACCACAACGCAGCCAGGCTGACCAGGAGGAACACGGTGTACCGGGCACCCAGGAGGAGGCAGGCGACAATGCAAATGCCACCCCTCAGGGGTCCCGGAGACCCGATGTGCCCACAAGGGCAGGCCAGGTGCAAGTGGGCAGGGGTGGTGGGAGTGGAGGACGGCGGAGGCGCGAGCCTGACCAGTTGGCTGCGGAACCGGTATATTCCCATGTAAGAAACATCCTGGACACATACCGGCAGGACACCACGGGCATGAGCCAGGTTGTGTCCACCCTCAACGAGATGAAGGGGACCCTCGAGGAGATCAAGACCCAGCAGGCCCAGCAACATGCGGAGCAACATGCCTGTCAACTGCGACTCCAAGGACGGATGGAGGACAGACAGGCTGAGCTCGTGACGGTGCTCACGGGAATTAACCGTTCACTCCGTCGGATAGCCGGCAACATGGGCAACCCTCCCTGTGCCACCAGGCGAAGAACATCACCACCCACAGGGAGGGATCAGGAGGAGGAGGATACATCCGACGGAGCATCCCAAACATCGTCACGGCCTGCTTCTGAGGTTTCCCGCAGGAGGGCGGGTCGTCCATGGAAAAGACCGTGAGGGTCGGTGCAACAGCACCATCTCCCAGGACACCTGGCCTGGCACCTGGCCCACTGGCCCAACAGCAGCACATCAGCAAATGACCTTCTCTGCCACATGGACTTGCTGGTCACTGTCTGACCAATGTTGACAAAGACTGTGGCATGGACTCTGATGATTTCCAATGGCAAGGACACCAACTCCCCCAGTGAACTTTGGATTCCACACACCCGGAAAGCCCCTCTTGTCATACCCCCCCCCAACACGTACCCCAACACAAATAAAAACTTACACGATCAAGAGATGATGCCTACATTTTGCATTATTACCTTACATGTGTCTTGTAAAGTCTAACCATGCCTGAGTTCTCATATGACTACAACCATCCATACCCTGGGGCCTGAGTCTGGCACAGGACACACATGGGTCACAGTGTATTAGGCAAGACAGACATGGAGCACCATACACACCCGTGATGGGCCCAACCAGCTGAGGGGGTGGCCGCACAACCGTGCCGACAGACATATTGAGTACAGCAACAGTCATGCGCAGAGGTCAGGGATCATGTGGAGTGTCCTGGGGGGCACACAGGTATGTGTAGACAGGTGGCAGAACCATGTCCTGCAAGCTTGAGTCAGGTGGATGCAGAGAATGGTGGCCTGGCCAACGTTGGATGCATGGGGATGGCACATGTCACAATACCCACACAGTCATGGACATCATGCACAATACAGAGTCTAATCCCAGACAAACAGCTTGCATCTTGCTCCTCTACACATAGACACATAGCCACTATCACTGAAAACCATGCCAGACATGCCGTATGCACCGTGGCAACACACCAGCATTGACTGAGAAGAGGCACCTTGGAGGCATAGGGACACCTTTATTAGTCATGTATTCCGGAATGCAGAGGCAACTCGGAGTACACATACACAGGTCATGTGGAGTAACATGTGGGTCCAACACTGGCACCCCCCTTCTGCACCACAAATGCTTGATATCCATGGAACTGGCACACAAGTGTCGGGTAACAGCTAAACCCCCCCTGCTGCTCACGGAGAGCCTGCCATACACCATTGATACTCTGATGTGGAAGTCCCACACCATGTCAAGCCAATGCAAACCGTATGTGTCCGAAGGCAGTGTTACACACATTGAGGCCATCATCACAATCCACTATCCCATTACAGATGACTGTCAACAAGTCTGACCATCTATTCAGGTGTATCCAGCTACATGTCATGTGTCCCATGGTGATGCGACATGTCTGCAGAGGAACCAAACATCGACAGGGGCAGTGTGCACACATCATAAACAACTGCCACACCCAATACACCCCTGATGCATCCCTTACCCTAAGGAGACTTCTAAACTTGTCTGTGCGTGTAACGCTGAGTCAGCACACGATGATGTGTCCATGAGGAATAGCAGTGCCACAACAATGCAACCAGCAGACGGCATGCGCAAGTACCTGGGGATGAGAGACACACAAGAAGTCAGCCACAAAAAGCACATCCACTTGCATGTGCATGTACTCGACACATGTAAGGATGACAACATGCTAGGTCACAATTATGACTGTGGAAATACACTCATGACTGGCACCATCACTCGAGTGACACATCCACACACACCTCTGACTCACGTGGCATACATGCAGATGGACACACACATCGCAACACATGCCACACGGGGACCAATGCGTGCACACTCAGACACTGGTACTCACCACTAAGCAAAGAAGTCACGTATGAGCTGACTCCGGATGTCCTCTTGCGGAACCACATCCTCCACATCACTAGCCCCATTGCCAAGCCCTTCGTCCTCCACGGGTGGATGGTCCTGATCATCTTGATCCAGGATGAGTGGCACAGCTTTCTCAACTGCCATGTTGTGCAGCATGCAGCAGACCATGAAGATTTTGCAGACCTTCGCCGGGGCATATGGGAGGGCGCCGCCGGTCTTCTGTAGGCACCTGAATCGGCTCTTCAGGAGGCCAAATGTCCTCTCTATCACTCGCCTTGTCCGGCCATGGGCGGTGTTGTAGTGGAGCTGGGCCGGCGTGCTGGGGTTGCGGAGAGGTGTGATCAACCATGGCATGTTGGGATAGCCAGCGTCCCCTACATGGAAACCACATGGACATAAGTAAGGGCTTGTGTCGGAATCAGTGCGGTGATCTCGGACTTTGGATATCGGTGCACCCGATGCAGTGTGCAGTGATTTTTAGAGCCATGAGAAGGTGCTGCGTCGTTTTATTCAGCGATTCATCGGAAACAGATACGGATGCGTCACACTTCTCCTCGTTGCATTCCTTTTCCAGCTTTCAACAGCAGGAACAACCTCTAGAGGCCTAGAACAGCAACAGGCACCTCTTGGCAGGTCAGAACTCTCAGCAAGGGAGTTCAGGGGAGCTGGGGGGTGAAGTCTCTGTATCCCTGAGACTTCAAAACAGGAGGCAAGCTATACTTCAAGCCCTTGGAGAACCTCAAGTAGAGAACACGGCACACAGCAAAGTTCTTGTCCTTTCCTTGGCAGAAACAGCCCCTGCAGGCCAACCCCAGACAGCACACAGCAAAGGGGCAGTACTTCTCCTCAGTTTCTCCAGCTCTTCTCCTTGGCAAAGGTTCCTCTTGAATTCCAGAAGTAATCTTTGAAGTCTTTTCTATCCCTGAGACTTCCAACAGGAGGCAAGATCTACTTCAAGCACTTGGAGAAAACTCTAACAGCAGGATGATGAAAGCACAGTCCAGTCCTTTCCCTGCCCAAGACAGAAGCAACCACTGCTGCCCAGCCCCAACAGCACACAGCACAGGGGCAGGAGTCCTCATCCAGCTTTCCCGGTTCTTGTTCCTGGCAGGTTCCTTAGTTCAGCAGTAATTTAAAGTTGAGGGGTCTCTGCCCCACTTTTTATAGCACAAATTCTTTTGTTCTCTGGTCACAGAGAAGCGTTTTGCTCAGCCAAAACCAGTTCTGTCCTCTCTGGTACAGCTGCTCAGAAGGAGGTGGAGACAGCATTGTCCCAGGCAGACCAGGCCCATTCAAGTGTGAAAGGAATCTCATCTATCACACAAGCAGGATAATTTCTCAAAAAACACCCTCATTTTCATAAAGGTCTTTGGAGACCCATGTCCATATGTAGCTGTTACTGCACATGCTGAAACAATGGATAACCAATTTCCACCTTTTTCAATATCTTTTCAAACATGAAGAAGTGCCATTTTCCCTAATATGTTTACTCAAATCAACTCTCCTCAAAAAAGATAAAAGTCCAGCATTCTTCCCTGATCTCTCAGCCACTTTCACAAAATAGATTACAATTCTACCTACACAGTGGCCAATGTCTCTGAACACACTCACATGGTTCAGCTCTTGCCGATTGAGCCTCAGCCAAATAATAAGACCTAGGAACTCTCCTCCCAATCAGTTGGGTCAAATGAAGGGCACCACAAGGCTCACTGGGGCATATTTACAAGCCCTCTATTGCCATAAGACCATTACTTTTAGTATATTCCGGTAGCAATAGGGGCTTCACCTTATTTACAAGGTGGTGTTCAGCCACATAACATGGCTTAATGCCCCCTTGTAAATAAGGTACCCTTTCATGCTATACTTAGCGTGAAAGGATTGGGCAATGGGCATTGATTTTGACACTGCCACCTATTTATAAGGGTGGCGTCAATAGGAGGCAGCGCCAAAATTAAGACCAGGGAAAACCCGGTCTTAACATGGTGAAACAAGGAGAATTGCTTAATTTCTCCTTGTTTTTGCTTCTTCTAAGTGTGCTGTATTGTCCTGCACAACACCATGTTTCATTATTTATGTGCCCTTTCATGTACATAAGCAATCATTCCCTCAACAAAGGCACCCTTCTACTATGGTGCCAGGGTGCCTGCACTGGTGCGAGCAGCTTAATTTAGCACCAGTGCAGGGAGAAATGCAGGGTTGCACCGTATTTTTGTAACATGATGGAGCACCGCATTAGCTATGTTGTTGGTAAATCTAATCAAAGGATTTCCCACCTCTCATCGGCCATCTCTGTGATTAACAGTTCATTATCGCCCAATGGCTCAAACACTGTATTAAACTCCCCTGCCATATCTTTATAACCTGGTTCGTTGCTGTTTTCCATATATGATTCAAGGGTATTCAAAGTTTCACATTTACCACCACCCCTAGCTCTACAGTTTTATATATATATATATGAACATTTTTGGTTTTGATTAATTCAAAATAATGCCAAGTACGTCTTCAGAATTGATGATTAATTGTTTAATTGTTCTTATTATCGACATTTTAACCTATATTTTAAGCTCACCGTATGGCTGCCTGCTCCTTTTGGGAGTGCATTAATATAAAAATTAATAAACCAGACCTCAACACTAGAGAGATACACCATATCTCTTTCGAAATACATATGTCACTCTGTTCTATAAAATAAACCTATTCTGGAACTCCTATTTTAAATGTAATTTGTGCTATGTTCCAAGATAAAATATTTAATATATCCCTCAACTTCTTTTATGAATGTAGTTATTACATTCTATAATACCTTTACTGTCATCTATGGGTGTAGTATCCTGACTTATACAGGCAATGGATGATTTATTAGGTATAGACCTCGTAGGACCACAGTTCACCTTCGAGGATATTGTCTGCGTGTCAGCCCTAGCCCTACCAACCAGTCAATCCTCACTGTCAAGGCTTGGTCCTGTTCACTAGTGAGGGTCTTGTTGGTACATAGGGTAGTATTTGGCTGAGAGTGGTTTAGCTGTCCCAGTAGTTGATTATATTTAAATTGTATCCTAAATTTGGCAGGAGGACTAGTGCCAATGTCTAATGACACATGCCCATCTACAACCTTCATATTCTTTAATAGCACTTCTATATAATCGTGATTATTTGCTTCATATAAAGGAAGAGTGTGTTGTCTGGCTTTTAAAATGTCAGAGTGCATTTCACAATGACATTGACATACACTCCTTATCCAATGAATTAGTTTGTTTTTGAGAGAGCCTTCGCTCCCTCTGGCCGAAGGGTGAAGTTTTGGGGCAGTAGCCATAAAAAAAGTACCTCCCCGTACATCACATATATGCCTTCTATGATTCCTTACAGATGAATAACCTTCCACTGGCTGTAGAATCTCCCTTACATTATTCTTTTCCTCCACATTCTGTGTCGGTCGATGGTAGGAAATATTTATACTTAGGGGCCGATTCCGGCCGCAAAACGTACCGACCGACACGGACCAGGAACGGAGACCGACAGACACGGACCGGCGCCGTACAACCCGTGCAGTACGATGCAATGCGTGTGAATTACAACTGACGTACGGAATACAAGCCATACGACCGAGCCATAGGGAAAACAGTGAGTCGCCCGGAAAACCGACACGATTTGCATCGACGGACACGTACCAGGAATGAACCCGACCGACACGCACCCGTGATGTCCGATCCGCACAGTGCGATGCAATGCGTGTAAACCCAGACCGACTCGCACGGAGGCCAAGCCGCATGACCGACACACACAGAAATCAGGGACCTCAAGCAATAGAGATCTCCGCGACCGACGCGTATGAAACACAGAAGAAAGTCAGCGTGAACGAGCCGGAGAAGCCCGCACGAGCCATCAGCGTCCGTCTCGGTCAGAAGAACGTCTCCTTCATGCCTAGTAAAGCCAAAGGAAAAAATACAAAAAAAGGACCAAACAAGCAAAGACAAAGTCAATAAATATCCCCCAAAAAAACCTGGAACAAAGACACACCAACAACTGCACCTATATAAAGGACATCAATCACTACCATGATCCTTTGCAAATAGGAGACAACAGCCAGCAGAAAACACCATCACACAGCAACCCCAGACACACTAACAACTCACCCATCACACAACTTTCACACCATTAGCACCTCACCAAAAGCACCCACACATACAGCTAGCAAAACCAACACTAACCCACCCTCACTTGCACCGTCACACACACATCACTCACCACCACCACCCATCACCATGCCCCCACCGAAGAATCCAAAGTTCACAGATAGTGAGTTAGAAGTGCTGGTAGAAGAGATCATCAGAGTAGAGCCACATTTGTTTGGTACATTGGTCCAAAGGACCCCCATGCCACAGAAAACAAAGATGTGGGCGAGGATTGTGGACAATGTGAAAGCACAAGGACCAACGTTGCGCACAAAGGACGATATCCAGAACAGGTGGTATGACGTGCGCAGGAGGGTCAAGAAACTCATCGAGAAAGATCACGCCTTGAGTCAGCGCACTGGTGGTGGCCCTCCTGCCAAACCAGTATACTTCAGGACCTGGGAGGAGAAGGTGCGGGATATCCTACCACCAGAGAGCGTCCATGGTCTAGCAGACATACCAGAGCCTGGTGAGTACACAACCAACTTACTCAATATTGTGTGACAAGGGGACAGTGAAAGCCACAGTAACCAATAGATAATCATCCCAAGATGTGTATGCTAGTCAGACAAACACAATACCTGCCATCTCCTAGTGACTTGGAACTGTGTCATGACAAGTACCAACCTACAAACAAATAGAGCAAGGCAATGGCACAAAGCCAAATAAACATTGTCAGACAGTTTGCCACCACAAACACACTACCTAACAGTGCAGCTGACTGACAGGAAGGAATAGTGGGTATGCAGGTGAAGTGAGTGTATCCAAAAGCATGATGGGGTTTGTAGTCACAGATAATGCTCCCCCTCCAAATTGACCCATCAAGACCTCTCTGAACCATGCCCACATCACAGGGAGTGGAAAATGAATGACAAGATGGCTGACACTGGGTCCTTCTGTGTGGAGCACAAGGCCATGGTAGGGGTTGTGCGCCAATCAGAAGCAGGACACCACTGACTGACATCCTGAAAGACAACTTGCATGCCCTCCAATGGAAGCACGTTTCATGGTGGGATGTCTGGCTGGGTGGGAAGGAGGACTGGCAGCTCTGACCATACTTACCAGCATGTGGAGACACACACCCCTCAACACAACCTCCACACAACTCACCAGGTATTGACTCACACCGTAGTGAAATATCAGCCAAAGATACACCGTACTGGGTGCTGCTGTGTGAAGCACAGGGGCTATCTTTGGACTTGTAGCCAAACAAACACAAGGACTGCACAGTCAGTCATCTTGCCATTGCTGTCACACCCCCTCACAGGAAAGCAGAGTCAAGATGGAGGAAGTATGGGCATGCTGGGAATGGGGGTATAGCCAAGAGCATGATGGGAGTCGCAGTCACAGACAATCTACACCCACCCACATAGCCCATCAAGCATACACTGAACCATGTTAACATCACAGTGAGTGGGAAGGGACTGCCAAGATGTCTGACACTGGGCTCTGTTGTGGGGAGCACAAGGCCCTGCTGGGAAATGGGCAACAACAAACACCATGACTTCACAGTTACCCATTTTGCCATTGCTGTCACACCCCATCACAGGAAAGCAGAGTCAAGAGGGAGGAAGTATGGGCATGCTGGGAAGGGGGGTGTAGCCAAGAGCATGATGGGAGTCACAGTCACAGACAATCTACACCCACCCACATGGCCCAGCAAGCATACACTGAACCATGCTCGCCTCACAAGGAGTGGAAAGGGACTGACAAGATGTCTGGCACTGGGCTCTGTTGTGGGGAGCACAAGGCCCTGCTGGGAAATGGGCAACAACAAACACCAGGACTTCACAGTCAGCCATCTTGCCATTGCTGTCACACCCCATCACAGGAAAGCAGAGTCAAGAGGGAGGAAGTATGGGCGTGCTGGGATGGGGGGTGTAGCCAAGAGCATGATGGGAGTCGCAGTCACAGACAATCTACACCCACCCACATGGCCCAGCAAGCATACACGGAACCATGCTCGCCTCACACAACACAACCTCCACACAACTCACCAGGTATTGACTCACACCGTAGTGAAATATCAGCCAAAGATACACCGTACTGGGTGCTGCTGTGTGAAGCACAGGGGCTATCTTTGGACTTGTAGCCAAACAAACACAAGGACTGCACAGTCAGCCATCTTGCCATTGCTGTCACACCCTCTCACAGGGAAGCAGAGTCAAAAGGAAGGAAGTATGGGCATGCTGGGAAGGGGGATGTAGCCAAGAGCATGATGGGAGTTGCAGTCATAGGCATTGCCCACCCACCCACATGGCCCATCAAGCTCACACTGAACCATGCTCGCCTCACACGGAGTGGGAATGGACTGACAAGATGTCTGACACCGGGCTCTGTTGTGGGGAGCACAAGGCCATGCTGGGAACTGGGCAACAACAAACACCAGGACTGCACTGACTGATCTGAAAGTTAACCTGCACCCACTGCAATGTTGGCACACTTCATGATGGGTTAACTGGCCTGGGGGAGAAGGAGGCCCTGACTTGTAAACAAATAACACAGATGCTGGCCTTACACACACCTTCTATGCTAAAACACATTGCACACGTGGTACCAGTCACTCACAAAGATGATGCCCGGGCAAGATGTCTGGCACGTGGGCCTGCGAAATGATGTGGCTGACAATCGCACATATGCACTGGCCAAACAAAACACGGTCACACACACAGCCAGTGCAACCATATGTTTAAACTCAGTGTCTGGGGATGCAGTGTCCAGGGGTGCCCCCTGGCCTGGCTGGGGAGGTGTGTCTTGCAGATGACAAGTGTGGAGAGCCATATATGGTACATTGCACAAAACACACAGGAACTCACATATACATCATTGACAGGGGATATCTGACAGTGAATGGAATGGACACACCAATATAGCTGACACCATAGCATGGTCTCATTCACACTCAGTGCTGTTGTGAGCTGCATTCCACTCCTACATCGTGCTGAAACATATGCATCCTTCACACAACACACCACTCATAGACACTGTAGAGACTAAGGTGCCGATTAGGATCCTGGAAAAAAATTCCCCGTACGACTCGTATCCGGTCTTTTTACCGTACGAATCGTACAAGTGCCGTACAAACTGCCAAGTACGATTCGCATGGGAAAAAGTCCATACGAATCGCATTAGGAATAATTCCCCACACGTCCTCGGGTCGGAAAATGTGTCCGACACGTCCCCGGATAATTTACCGTACAAATGTGAAAAGTGAAGTCCGACCGCGCAAGTACGATCCATCCCGTGCGTCCGATGTTACAACCGGATGGAAAAAACACCATCCGCACCGAACTCCCATAGCAACCATGGAGACATGTGCCCGCATACGCGCCCAACACCCCCCCAGCCCCCGTATGTACGCGCCCAACCACCCCCCCACCCCTCGTATGTACGCGCCGAACCCCCACCCGTGCATGTACACCCCCGTACGTACGGACCGTACACCCACCCGTGTATGTATGGAGCGTACCCCCACCCCAACAGTGTATGTACGGACCGTACCCCCACCCGCGTATGTATGGAGTGTACCCCCACCCCAACAGTGTATGTACGGAAGGTACCCTCACCCGCGTATGTATGGAGCGTACCCCCACCCCACGTATGTATGGAGCGCACCCCCACCCCAACAGTGTATGTACGGACCGTACCCCCACCCGTGTATGTACACCAGTGTATGTACGGACCGTACCCCCACCCACGTATGCATGGAGCATACCCCCACCCCAACAGTGTATGTACGGCCCGTACCCTCACCCGCCTATGTATGGAGCGTTCCCCCACCCCAACAGTGTTTGTACGGACCGTACCCCCACCCGCGTATGTATGGAGTGTACCCCCACCCCAACAGTGTATGTACGGAAGGTACCCTCACCCGCGTATGTATAGAGCGTACTTCCACCACACGTATGTATGGAGCGTACCCCCACCCCAACAGTGTATGTACGGACCCTACCCCCACCCGTGTATGTACACCAGTGTATGTACGGACCGTACCCCCACCCACGTATGCATGGAGCATACCCCCACCCCAACCGTGTATGTACGGACCGTACCCACACCCGCGTATGTATGGAGCGTACCCCCACCCCAACCGTGTATGTACAGACCGTAGCCCCACCCGCGTATGTATGGAGCGTACCCCCACCCCAACAGTGTATGTACGGACCGTACCCCCACCCGTGTATGTACACCAGTGTATGTACGGACTGTACCCCCACCCGCGTATGCATGGAGCGTACCCCCACCCCAACCGTGTATGTACGGACCGTACCCACACCCGCGTATGTATGGAGATTACCCCGACCCCAACCATGTATGTACGGACCGTACCCACCCCGCGTATGTATGGAGCGTACCCCCACCCCAACCGTGTATGTACAGACCGTACCCACACCCGCGTATGTATGGAGCGTACCCCCACCCCAACAGTGTATGTACGGACCGTACCCCCACCCGCGTATGTATGGAGCGTACCCCCACCCCAACAGTGTATGTACGGACCGTACCTCCACCCGCGTATGTATGGAGTGTACCCCCACCCCAACAGTGTATGTACGGACTGTACCCTCACCCGCGTATGTATGGAGCATGCCCCCACCCCAACAGTGTATGTACGGCCCGTACCCACACCCGCGTATGTATGGAGCGTACCCCCACCCCAACCCGTGTATGTATGGACCGTACCCCCACCCACGTATGTATGGAGCATACCCCCACCCCAACAGTGTATGTACGGACCGTACCCCCACCCGTGTATGTACACCAGTTTATGTACGGACCGTACCCCCACCCGCATATGTATGGAGCGTACCCCCACCCCAACAGTGTATGTACGGACCGTACCCACACCCGCGTATGTATGGAGCATACCCCCACCCCAACAGTGTATGTACGGACCATACCCACACCCGCGTTTGTATGGAGCGTACCCCCACCCCAACCGTGTATGTACGGACCGTACCCACACCCGCGTATGTATGGAGCGTACCCCCACCCCAACAGTGTATGTACGGACCGTACCCCCACCCACGTATGTATGGAGCGTACCCCCACCCCAACAGTGTATGTACAGACTGTACCCTCACCCGCGTATGTATGGAGCGTACCCCCACCCCAACAGTGTATGTATGGCCCGTACCCTCACCCGCATATGTATGGACCGTACCCCCACCCCAACAGTGTATGTACGGACCGTACCCTCACCCGCGTATGTATGGAGCGTACCCCCACCCCAACAGTGTATGTACGGACCGTACCCTCACCCGCGTATGTATGGAGCATACCCCCACCCCAACAGTGTATGTACGGACCGTACCCTCACCCGCGTATGTATGGAGCGTACCCCCACCCCAACAGTGTATGTACGGACCGTACCCCCACCCGTGTATGTACGGAGCGAACACACACCCCACCAGTCTAAGTACGGAGCGCACCCCAGGCCCCAACACCAGCACCCTCACCCAACATCGCGCATGTACGAGTCGTACCAAGCCAGAGACAAGGACAGCACTGTACAACAAAATGGCTGATGTACGCACCGTACAGATGCTTAAAAACACACGTACACAACCAGGACAAAGCAAAACAACACAAGAAGACTCCATTCGAATCGCACAAAGCCACAAAACATGTCCAACAAGCACAAATGCAACCTATACACTGACCTGCAACTGCCAAACTCCCAAACAGAGGCCCAAAACACAACCACTCCTTATAACACACCCACCCAAAGTTCAAACACAGCCACACCCACCAATGGACCAATAAAAAGGCCCAACACACACAAACCATGATCCTTTGCAACAGACCCACTGCTGCCAGACCACACAGAGAAACAACTGCACCATACTACAACCTCCACTACACCTTACACCTGCACACCTTCACACAACCACCTTCACAAACACCCCCTCATCACATTCACACACACACCTGCACAACCACACCCACACACCCACACACCCACAACCATCCACACCCACACCCCCCACAACCATCCACACCCACACCCCCCACAACCATCCACACCCACACCCCTCACCATGCCCACTAACAAGAATCCAAAGTTCACTAGCCAAGAGTTGGAGGTCCTTGTCGACGAAATCCTCAGAGTCGAGCCACACCTCTTTGGAACATTGGTCAGACAGACCAGCATTTCTGAAAAAACAGCCATGTGGCAGACGATTGTCGATGCTGTCAATGCTGTTGCGTCCACCAGAAGGACCAGGCATGAATGCCAAGCCAGGTGGTACGATCTGCGGAGGAGGGTCCGAGCCAAAATGACCAACGACCACAACCAGGCCAACATCACTGGAGGAGGGCCGCCCCGCAGACCCGTACAATACCATCCCTGGGAGGAGAGGGTGATGGCCATACTGCCGGTGGTGGCAATGGACGGATTAGAAGGACTCCGAGACCTGGGTGAGTACACAAACAACTCACCTCACATGGAGGGAACGTCATCCACAACCAAACTCACAATCAGTCACGCAACCACCCCAAGCTATCGCATGACTCAACCACACTCCATGAACACGCACATGCCACTAGCGCCACCATGCCCCATGCACCCAGCTGGACAATGCCAAGTCACAGGCCACAGAAAACACCAACACAAGACACGGTAACCCGGATGGCGGGAGTGGGGGCCTCAAAAATCACATAGTGCAACTCAGAAGCAGACAACAATGCCCTCTGCCCATATGGCCTAGGTCACAGCCAGACAAACAGTGTGTCCCCACACAGGAAAGACTTGCCTGCAAATGGCGGACGCCTTGCATGAAGACATGGGGGTGAAGGCACTTTTTGCACATGACAGCAGCCAATGAACAGCCAACACTGTGAAAGAGTGGCAGCACACACCACCACAGCAGCAGCGCAGACACAGACACTACACCCAATGGGTGCCTGGAGATCAGAGACAAACTCACATGAACAAGCCAAGGGCCATTCAAAGATCTGCAAACAGTGTGTGCCTAGGAAGCTGGGCTGAGGTGACAGAGGGTGACACACAGAGGCAGGGAGAGGGGGAGAGAGAGGGAGGGAGACACAGGGAGACGGACAGAGGGAGGAGGCTGACACAGGGAGGGAGGGAGAGGGGGACAGAGAGGGAGTGAGAAAGGGATACACAGGGAGACCAATTCAGCCTTGGGTGGTGTGGGAATGTCTGCTCGTCAGCAGGTGGACTGCGTGCATGTAGACAAGGGTGGCCAGTGCCTGAAACCCCCTCTCCTCTCCATGGCAAAACACTGGGCCATGTCTCAACCTGTGCACGAGCACAACGCCAGCTACCTGCATTATATAAGTGTGTGGAACAACTCCATGTGCCCACGTACAGTGCAACACGGAAGGCACCTATGCATGGCTCGCCACACCTGCTCACTCCACTGCTGACTGCAGATACAATTGACGCAGCAAGTAAGACTGTGTCACACATAGGTAAAGTCTCAAAAGCTGTGGCCAAGGGACATACTCATGCACAAGTGCACTGTGAGTGGAATGCAAGACATACCCAAATACCCTGAGGAAAAGTGCCAACTTTGAAACGAATGAAACATGGATGTTGCATGGAACAAAAATAACATTGTCTCTCTCACACACAGGTCAACGTCGTGGATCACCCCCCAACACTGGGGGGGAAGACTCACAGGACCTGGCTCTGCGGGATGACGATCCCACCGGCAGCGACGACTCTCACCACTCTGTGGACGACCCCGACCAACCTGGCCCCTCTGGTGTCCAACCACCTGCAGCACCTGCGTCAGGTACAACTGGGCCAACCACCACCCCCACTCCTGCCACATCCCAGGAGACACCCAGGATCCCTGCCCCACCACCACAACGCAGCCAGGCTGACCAGGAGGAACACGGTGTACCGGGCACCCAGGAGGAGGCAGGCGACAATGCAAATGCCACCCCTCAGGGGTCCCGGAGACCCGATGTGCCCACAAGGGCAGGCCAGGTGCAAGTGGGCAGGGGTGGTGGGAGTGGAGGACGGCGGAGGCGCGAGCCTGACCAGTTGGCTGCGGAACCGGTATATTCCCATGTAAGAAACATCCTGGACACATACCGGCAGGACACCACGGGCATGAGCCAGGTTGTGTCCACCCTCAACGAGATGAAGGGGACCCTCGAGGAGATCAAGACCCAGCAGGCCCAGCAACATGCGGAGCAACATGCCTGTCAACTGCGACACCAAGGACGGATGGAGGACAGACAGGCTGAGCTCGTGACGGTGCTCACGGGAATTAACCGTTCACTCCGTCGGATAGCCGGCAACATGGGCAACCCTCCCTGTGCCACCAGGCGAAGAACATCACCACCCACAGGGAGGGATCAGGAGGAGGAGGATACATCCGACGGAGCATCCCAAACATCGTCACGGCCTGCTTCTGAGGTTTCCCGCAGGAGGGCGGGTCGTCCATGGAAAAGACCGTGAGGGTCGGTGCAACAGCACCATCTCCCAGGACACCTGGCCTGGCACCTGGCCCACTGGCCCAACAGCAGCACATCAGCAAATGACCTTCTCTGCCACATGGACTTGCTGGTCACTGTCTGACCAATGTTGACAAAGACTGTGGCATGGACTCTGATGATTTCCAATGGCAAGGACACCAACTCCCCCAGTGAACTTTGGATTCCACACACCCGGAAAGCCCCTCTTGTCATACCCCCCCCCAACACGTACCCCAACACAAATAAAAACTTACACGATCAAGAGATGATGCCTACATTTTGCATTATTACCTTACATGTGTCTTGTAAAGTCTAACCATGCCTGAGTTCTCATATGACTACAACCATCCATACCCTGGGGCCTGAGTCTGGCACAGGACACACATGGGTCACGGTGTATTAGGCAAGACAGACATGGAGCACCAAACACACCCGTGATGGGCCCAACCAGCTGAGGGGGTGGCCGCACAACCGTGCCGACAGACATATTGAGTACAGCAACAGTCATGCGCAGAGGTCAGGGATCATGTGGAGTGTCCTGGGGGGCACACAGGTATGTGTAGACAGGTGGCAGAACCATGTCCTGCAAGCTTGAGTCAGGTGGATGCAGAGAATGGTGGCCTGGCCAACGTTGGATGCATGGGGATGGCACATGTCACAATACCCACACAGTCATGGACATCATGCACAATACAGAGTCTAATCCCAGACAAACAGCTTGCATCTTGCTCCTCTACACATAGACACATAGCCACTATCACTGAAAACCATGCCAGACATGCCGTATGCACCGTGGCAACACACCAGCATTGACTGAGAAGAGGCACCTTGGAGGCATAGGGACACCTTTATTAGTCATGTATTCCGGAATGCAGAGGCAACTCGGAGTACACATACACAGGTCATGTGGAGTAACATGTGGGTCCAACACTGGCACCCCCCTTCTGCACCACAAATGCTTGATATCCATGGAACTGGCACACAAGTGTCGGGTAACAGCTAAACACCCCCTGCTGCTCACGGAGAGCCTGCCATACACCATTGATACTCTGATGTGGAAGTCCCACACCATGTCAAGCCAATGCAAACCGTATGTGTCCGAAGGCAGTGTTACACACATTGAGGCCATCATCACAATCCACTATCCCATTACAGATGACTGTCAACAAGTCTGACCATCTATTCAGGTGTATCCAGCTACATGTCATGTGTCCCATGGTGATGCGACATGTCTGCAGAGGAACCAAACATCGACAGGGGCAGTGTGCACACATCATAAACAACTGCCACACCCAATACACCCCTGATGCATCCCTTACCCTAAGGAGACTTCCAAACTTGTCTGTGCGTGTAACGCTGAGTCAGCACACGATGATGTGTCCATGAGGAATAGCAGTGCCACAACAATGCAACCAGCAGACGGCATGCGCAAGTACCTGGGGATGAGAGACACACAAGAAGTCAGCCACAAAAAGCACATCCACTTGCATGTGCATGTACTCGACACATGTAAGGATGACAACATGCTAGGTCACAATTATGACTGTGGAAATACACTCATGACTGGCACCATCACTCGAGTGACACATCCACACACACCTCTGACTCACGTGGCATACATGCAGATGGACACACACATCGCAACACATGCCACACGGGGACCAATGCGTGCACACTCAGACACTGGTACTCACCACTAAGCAAAGAAGTCACGTATGAGCTGACTCCGGATGTCCTCTTGCGGAACCACATCCTCCACATCACTAGCCCCATTGCCAAGCCCTTCGTCCTCCACGGGTGGATGGTCCTGATCATCTTGATCCAGGATGAGTGGCACAGCTTTCTCAACTGCCATGTTGTGCAGCATGCAGCAGACCATGAAGATTTTGCAGACCTTCGCCGGGGCATATGGGAGGGCGCCGCCGGTCTTCTGTAGGCACCTGAATCGGCTCTTCAGGAGGCCAAATGTCCTCTCTATCACTCGCCTTGTCCGGCCATGGGCGGTGTTGTAGTGGAGCTGGGCCGGCGTGCTGGGGTTGCGGAGAGGTGTGATCAACCATGGCATGTTGGGATAGCCAGCGTCCCCTACATGGAAACCACATGGACATAAGTAGGACAGGAGAAGCGGTTGGGCTGGAAGTCTACGCAAAATACAGGACAGACAGAGTGTACCCACCAACAACACATGCTCGTTCGTTGGGCAGCTGCGTCATCATTTCAGGCACCCTGCTACGCCTCATGATGTAGGCATTGTGTGCTGATCCTGGAAAACGAGCACAGACATGTGAAATCACCATGTTGGACAGACACACCACAAGGGCATTGATGGAGTGGTAGTGCTTGCGATTCCTGTACGCTACCTCCTGTGCCTGTGGTGGTACCAAAGCCACATGTGTCCCATCTATGGACCCAATGACATGGGGCATCCCTCCCAGGGCATAGAATCCACGCTTGACACCAGTCAACTGTTCAGGAGTTGGGAAATGGATGAACTCATCCAGGTGAAGCAACATGGCCTCTAAAAAATCATGCAGCACATGGCTGAACATGCTCTGGGACATGCCACCAACATGAGCTATGGTATATTGAAAGGTACCCGTGGCAAGAAAATGTAGGGCTGCCATTACCTTCAGCTTGGGTGTCAGTGCCGTAGGATACCTGTGCAGCGGTTGCAGGTGTGGTGCCAGCCTTGCCGTCAACTCCTCAATCAATGGTTGGGGGAAGCGGTAGCAGCGTATACAGTCATTCTCCCGCATGTCAGCCAAGTCCGGAATTGGTCGGGGAAGAGGCGGTGCTCTGCAGTAATTTGGAAGTGACAAGGAAGAGTGAGTGCACTACAACAACAATTCATATGTACTGAGCACATGTTAATCTGCCAATACACATATGCTACATACGGAGTCAGGTATGTGCTACATGCCCTGGACACGTATGGCTGCCAGGTGACACTCCTACCAAGACCCAGCTACACACGGAGATTGTGAACCTCCACATCCCATGGCATGGGACTAGCTGTGTCTTAGTGTAAGTGAACAGCCAGACGCAATACAGGAGTGACATACATCAACATATCAGCAGAAGTAGGATGTTGATTGCAGAGACAGGTAGCGGAACACTAGAGCCACAGGTCACATGACATTACACTAGGACAGCCCACACACCTTGCCATGAAGGTGTACATGTCATGACTGACCACACATACATTGAGAGGATGCAGACAGGTCCTTGTTACGCTACTCCGTGTCCCATGCATACATACACACCTTATATCCGATACCACATGTGGCCTGTTGTGCGTAACAGTGTGCCATGGCCATCTACACACAGACACATGTTGGTTGCAGCAACAGCAGATGCTTTTGATGGAACACCAACATCAAGCTAATGTGAACACACCACACATACATGACATAGTAACATCGTGCAACGTGGGTAGTCACATGTCAGGTGTGGCAACCCCTGTAGCGGGCATCAGGGGACACTTGCGTGTGTTGTTGACTGTGCCATGCCAGTGACGCTCATCTCAAGTGTGCTGTACGACATGCACACATGTCAAAGGAGTGAAGGGCATGTCTGGCACATAGTGCACCGTCACACATAACATCTGTACACATCTCATCATACATCTATTGCCTTCACAACTCAGGAGTAATGTGCCACATCACAGCCTTTCACACCTGTGCCCCACACATGTAGTACTGCACAGACAATGCCTTGATGTCCATCCATTGACAAGTATGTCAGCTCTATTCCTCTCTGTGTGCTGCCTGTCACCACTGTTATGTGTGTAAGGCACCGTACATTTGCTCTGAGGGCGTGTGTACGTTCCCTATCACTATGGGAGTGCTGCCGTAGGCCTACCCATAGTGATAGTGAGCGTACACGCGTGTGTACGGTCCGTATCACTATGGGTACGCATACGCGAGCACACCCATAGTGATAGTGGAGCGTACACGCGTGTGTACGGTCCGTATCACTATGGGTACGCATACGCGAGCACACCCATAGTGATAGTGAGCGTACAGGCGTGTGTACGGTCCGTATCACTATGGGTACGCATACGCGAGCACACCCATAGTGATAGTGAGCGTACAGGCGTGTGTAAGGTCCGTATCACTGTGGGTACGCATACGCAAGCACACCCATAGTGATAGTGAGCGTACAGGCGTGTGTACGGTCCGTATCACTATGGGTACGCATACGCGAGCACACCCATAGTGATAGTGAGCGTACAGGCGTGTGTACGGTCCGTATTACTATGGGTTTGCTCGCGTATGCGTGTCGGGTGTTTTTTCCTTTGAACACTACTGTTTATCTGGTATTGCTGTTGGTGGACCTGCTCCATGATTTTGGGTGGTGATAATGTGTTGGGTGTGTGGGAAATGTAGTCTTGTGCTGGTCATAGGGTGGACCCTGGTATCTGTGTGCCATCACAAGCTGTTGGCCAAATTACTTTGTTCATGTGAGCAGTTACTGCATGATGACATCGTCCCAAGGTGTGTTCCTTCCTCTGTGTAACCTGACATCTTCCCTGCAGGGTGTTTCCACTATGTGGTGCTGAGCTGTGTACATCAGCTGGGGGTGTGACGGACTCCTTCAACTTTGCACATGCATGCTGAGCGATGTCTCCACCTGCATCATTCGTGGCATCCTTGGTGGTCACTGTACTTGTGTATGTAGACTGTTGACAAGACTTCATGTGGACATGTTCTCTTTTAGGCGCTATGCATGTGTGTACTCCCAGCCTCGCACACATGTGGTACATGTACTGCAGGGTCTTTGTGCACCTGACTGACATTTGTGGGCATTGTATCTGTGGGTACTCCACCCTTTGCGTTCCATGGGCACTGCTGGGAGGACTCTGCACCCACCCCTCCTGCGTCTGGGCACTGCTGGGAGGACTCTGCACCCACCCCTCCTGCGTCTGGGCACTGCTGGGAGTGATAGGCTCCCACCCCTCCTGTGTCTGGGCACTGCTGGGAGGACTCTGCACCCACCCCTCCTGCGTCTGGGCACTGCTGGGAGTGATAGGCCCCCACCCCTCCTGTGTCTGGGCACTGCTGGGAGGACTCTACACCCACCCCTCCTGCGTTTGGGCACTGCTGGGAGTGATAGGCCCCCACCCCTCCTGTGTCTGGGCACTGCTGGGAGGACTCTACACCCACCCCTCCTGTGTCTGGGCACTGCTGGGAGTGATAGGCCCCCACCCCTCCTGTGTCTGGGCACTGCTGGGAGTGATAGGCCCCCACCCCTCCTGTGTCTGGGCACTGCTGGGAGGACTCTACACCCACCCCTCCTGCATCTGGGCACTGCTGGGAGTGATAGGCCCCCACCCCTCATGTGTCTGGGCACTGCTGGGAGGAATCTACACCCACCCCTCCTGCGTCTGGGCACTGCTGGGAGGACTCTACACCCACCCCTCCTGTGTCTGGGCACTGCTGGGAGTGATAGGCCCCCACCCCTCCTGTGTCTGGGCACTGCTGGGAGTGAGAGGCCCCCACCCCTCCTGTGTCTGGGCACTGCTGGGAGTGATAGGCCCCCACCCCTCCTGTGTCTGGGCACTGCTGGGAGGACTCTACACACACCCCTCCTGTGTCTGGGCACTGCTGGGAGGACTCTGCACCCACCCCTCCTGCGTCTGGGCATGTAAGCTCCATACATGCACTGTTGCTGTGGGGGTATGCTCCATACATACGCGGGTGGGGGTACGGTCCGTACATACAGGGGTGGGGGTACGCTCCATATGTACACTGTTGGGGTGGGGGTATGCTCCATACATACGCGGGTGGGGGTACAGTCCATACATACACGGGTGGGGGTACGGTCCGTACATTCACTGTTGGGGTGGTGGTACGGTCCGTACATACACTGTTGGGGTGGGGGTACGCTCCATACATACACGGGTGTGGGTACAGTCCATTCATACATGGGTGGGGGTACGGTCCGTACATACACTGTTGGGGTGGGGGTACGCTCCATACATACGCGGGTGGGGGTACGGTCCGTACATACATGGGTGGGGGTACGGTCCGTACATACACTGTTGGGGTGGGGGTACGGTCCGTACATACACTGTTGGGGTGGTGGTACGCTCCATACATATGCGGGTGTGGGTACGGTCCATTCATACACAGGTGGGGGTACGCTCCATACATACGCGGGTGTGGGTACAGTCCATACATACACGGGTGGGGGTACGGTCCGTACATACACTGTTGGGGTGGGGGTACGCTCCATACATACGCGGGTGTGGGTACGGTCCATTCATACACGGGTTGGGGTACGCTCCATACATACGCGGGTGTGGGTACGGTCCATACATACACGGGTGGGGGTACGGTCCGTACATACACTGTTGGGGTGGGGGTATGCTCCATACATACGCGGGTGTGGGTACGGTCCGTACATACACGGGTGGGGGTACGCTCCATATGTACACTGTTGGGGTGGGGGTATGCTCCATCCATACGTGGGTGGGGGTACGGTCCATACATACACTGTTGGGGTGGGGGGACGGTCCATACATACACTGTTGGGGTGGGGGTACGCTCCATACATACGCGGGTGTGGGTACGGTCCATTCATACACGTGGGGGTACGCTCCATACATGCGCGGGTGGGGTGTGGGTACGGTCCATACATACACGGGTGGGGGTACGGTCCGTACATACACTGTTGGGGTGGGGGTACGCTCCATACATACGCGGGTGTGGGTACGGTCCATTCATACACGGGTGGGGGTACGCTCCATACATACGCGGGTGTGGGTATGGTCCATACATACACGGGTGGGGGTACGGTCTGTACATACACTGTTGGGGTGGGGGTACGCTCCATACATACGCGGGTGGTGGTACGGTCTGTACGTACCCGTGCCCACGCTGTGGAGTGCTTGTGCGGCCCGTACCCAGGCCTTTGGCACATGGGTACGGGCCGTACCGCCATTGTTGGGGTGACATGGGTGTGGGCGTGGTACGACTCGTACCCACGCTCTTAAGGCGTGGGTACGGTACGTACCTGTATTGTTGTGTTGCCGGTTCGCGTCGTCGCCCACTTCCGTTGTGGAGGACGCTGGAGTTGCTGGACACGCCCCCACCCCCTCGAAGTGACCAGGGCCTGGAGGTCAGGTATGTCCAGGGCATGTGTGCTATGTGACTTGGGTGGGGGGTTTGTGTCCTGCCCCTGCCCCCCCCCCTTTTCCCCTGGGTGTTGTTCTGACCTTCTGCGGCGTCTGCGTCGGTACCTGTAGAGGAGGTCGACTGCTATAAGGGCCGGGATGACACGTAGGTTCGGGTCCATGTCTGTCCGTCGCGTACACGTGCTCCTTGTGCGCGTCGTCCTGATTTCCCGGCAGTTTTTGGCTGCCGGAAAATATTCTCCGCGCGGGATGACGTCGGTGCGAATCGTACTTCCTGGTTCGTGGAACGCAGGCTGCATGCTTCCCGACGTCACGTCGGCGCTTTTCCGGATGTCATTTGTATTTTTATTTTCCTCGGTTGGTGTTTTGTACGATTCGTACGGAAATAGTGTTTCCGTGCGAATCGTACTTGCATGTTTGTAAAGTTTTGCAACCGGGTACGAGTCGGACGGAGAATACGCTCCGACCGACGGTTCGTACCCGGTTTCTCCGGGATCCTAATCGGCACCAAGGTCTAACCTGGACTGCATTGGAGGAGACATGCTACTCACAGCAGCCAAACTGCAACACACACACCACCGGCACTCACTGTCATGAGCATTGAAAAGCCAGAGTGCTACCTTGCCCAATCCATGTCACAATGGAGAAGTCAAATCACATATGCACGTACAAAACTCTGCTCCAGACTCATTAACAATGGTGACATCATCACTTGTATGAAATGAGATGTGAACTAGGAACACTGTCAAAAAACACTTCCTCCAAAGAGATCACAGGCGTACCAAACTGTGACCATGTCGTACCAATACACCAATGTGGCACACAAAGACTAGCAAAATCTTATACCACACATGCCCCAATCTTACAACATATCCTCAGTGGAATAGCACGTATGTCCTCGTTAAAGCTCACATGTGTACAGGGATGACACACCTGTGTCAGCAACGTGATGGCCCTTGAGTAGTAATGGTCATGTACAGACAAATCTATACATGAGCTGGGCATGCACACACTTCGACATGCACATTGAAATGCTTCATTTTGGCTGGGCAATGTGCAACAACAATATCAATCTCTGTCTGTGACAACCCTGGACAAAGCAGTGTACAGGCAGGCATCCGGACGTACAGTAGAAAATGTCATGTATGTGAACCATTGATGCCTGTAGAAATCTAACTTACATTGTGTGTCTCTTCCAAACACTGGGGACACAGCACCAAATGAAGAGGAGTCCCTGTCCCAGACTCTGGTACACCCTCAGTTCTCTGGTGTGGATCCATCTCTGTCCTCTTCGGATGACGACAAACAACCTGGCACCTCCGGTGTGAGTCATCGTGCAGCACCAGCAGTACCAACATCTGCACCCCCTGTACCCACGCCTCCAGCATCTGGAAACAGACAGGGCACCCCCGCCAACACGGACAGACCAAGGCCACAGAACACCGACAGCACAGGGACACAGGACCCCAGGAAGCTACAGACAACACCACCAGCAACAACAACACCCAAGGGGTCCCAGTGTCACCTGTGCGTGCTGCCGCAGGTCCTGCCCATGTGGATAGGGGTGCTAGAAGGGGTGGGAATCAGAGGGCGCGCCTTGCAGAGGGGTCTGGACTGCATGATGACCCCCAACTGGCACGCATCATAGATGTGTACCAGGATAGCACCGGAGGATTTGGCCAGGTAGTGGGGATCCTCAAGGACATTCAACAGGAGCAGGCTTCCCACCATGCCCGCATGGAGGCAAAGTGGGATGGACTTACTGCTGTGCATCAGGACATACTCCTATGCCTCCGCCAGCTCAGCACAAACATGTCCACACCTCCCTGTGTGGCCACAACATCTGTTGCCACACCATCTGCCAGTGCCACAGAGAGGGAGGATGACTCTGGCGGAGAGTCTCCTGCACCGCAGACGCCTGCACCTGAGGATCCCACCCCAAGAAGAAGAGGATTTGTCCGAAGAATGACAAGTGAGACGCAGATGTCCCTGCACATCCCCCAGGGCCTCTAAACCTGTTCTGGACAATGTTCTTTGTGCGCAACCCATTAACCTTGTCGTAATTGACACAACTCGCCTACATGACATCGAGGGTTCATGTTGGTCCAATGTAGCAGATGACTGTGGACTTTACTCTGGACATTTCAGCTACCAACACTTCCAACTCTACTGTGAATTTTGGATTCAAAACCCAATGTACAGCACCCACCATCCTGTGCACTATCCTCACCCATGTTTGTAAATAAACTCACCAGTACATCATACTTGCCTCTGTTGTGATTCCAACTAGTCATGTGTCATGGAGATGTTGATCTGCTAAACAACACAGTGCATACCAAATACTACAACAATGTGACCACCGTTATGTGAGTCATGGTGATGTGACACATGTGAGAGAGACACACCACTATGGCACCACAACACATACTCAACATGGCCATGTAACTCATCCCACACAATGATGTTGACCTGAAACACATTGTTATGCACAGACACAACACCTATCCACAGTCAGTGGTAACAAGTCCACATGTGAGGTAAGCAAATGTCAGTCAGATGTGGGAAGACAGACAACGCCCATAACAAAGCGTAGCACAGGTTCCTTACACATCAGCAACATGTTTATTCAACAATAGTTGCAAGGTAATTGTACGTTACAGTGGACACACTGTCACAAAGTGTCGGAGAATTGACGTCCAGGGGTGTGTGGCACATCACTTGATGGGAATTGACAACTTCCACACTAGTGTTGGATTCTGGATGTTGGGGGTCAGTGTTGACCAAACAACAGGCAAAGTACCCTGGGAAGGACAGACACAAGAAACAGTCAAAAGCACAGCAGAACAGGAGAGAAATGCAATACACATGCACAAAACATGTCACAAAAAACCTACACAGAAACAAGTTAGCAGTTCTACACTATAGTGGAGTACAGACCACCTGAAAGGACACATCACTGCACGCATC
Organism: Triturus cristatus; assembly: GCF_964204655.1. Classification (NCBI taxonomy): domain Eukaryota; kingdom Metazoa; phylum Chordata; class Amphibia; order Caudata; family Salamandridae; genus Triturus; species Triturus cristatus. Next base: position 565,699,815 of record NC_140582.1, on the reverse strand, counting down.
CAGTCAAGTGGCACACAGACACACTCAAACAGCAACAGAGCAGTCACAACACATTTCTGGCTAACTCAACACATTGACATAACAACCCTGTAAACTCACATTCAGGTGAAGAAGTTCTTGATGAGCTGTGTGCGGACGTCACCCTCATCATCATCATCACTGGCTTCATGGCCCAGGCCTGGAACCTCCACAGGTCGCGGAGGTAGGTCATCGTCGTCCTGGATGTGTGTGTGCCATGTTGTGTAGCATGCAGCATACAAGGATAATTTTGCACACCTTTGCAGGCTCATACTGGAGGGCCTCTACGGTCTTGTCCAGGCAGCGGAAGCGGCTTTTCAGGAGACCAAATGTCCGCTCAATAACCCTCCTGCTCCGACCATGTGCCTCATTGTAGCGCATCTCGGCTGGTGTCACAAGGTTCCTGAGGGGTGTCAGCAACCACGGCATGTTGGGATATCCAGAGTCACAGACACACAAACAATTGAACAATTAGCAGAGTTTTGAAGGAGGGTGGAATACAACATTGCCAAACACACACAATGGTAAACAGTCAGTACACACCGACAAGCCTGGCACGCTGGTCTGGCATCTATGACATCAGCGTTGCAATGCGACTACTCCTCATGATGTAGGCATCGTGCGCAGAACCGGGGAAACGGGCACACACATGTGTGATACACATGTCTGCAAGACATACCACCAGAGCATTGATGGAGTGGAAATGTTTCCTGTTCCGGTATGCCTGCTCATGTGCCTGTGGTGGTATCAGGGCCACATGTGTACCATCAATAGATCCGATGACGTTCGGCATCCTCCCCAGTGAATAAAAGGCATCCTTTATTTCAGTGAGTTGACCTGAGCTAGGAAACTTGATGTACAGGTCATGCAACATCCCCTACAAAACTTCGCGTAGCACACGACTAAACATAGTTTGCGACATACCACCAGCAGTAGCCACAGTGTACTGGAAGGTACCAGTAGCAAAGAAGTGCAGGGCTGCCATCACCTTCACCTCTGGGGTCAGTGCTGTAGGGTATATCCGGCCAGGTAGCAGATGTGGCACCAACTACTCTGCTAACTCCTCAATCAGTGGCCTGGTGAAGTGGTACCGTCGGATGCAGTCGCGTTCCTGCATGGTTTCTAGGTCTGGGAATGGTCTATGGACACTGGTGCCCTGCAGAACAGAGATGCACAAAGGAAGATTGTCGATTCATCCACCCATGTGGCTATGACCAAGCAAAATATCATATGATACATCATGACAATACACAATGTACTGAGGTGTGTGCTGTTGGGCATGGACACACATGTCACCTACATGCCGATCACCTCATATCTCAAGTCCACATGTCCACATAAGTCCCATCTAGTGCAATGGCCAATCATTGGGCTGTGTCACCCTACCTATGTACTGCTGTGACGTTACAAACACACACCACAGTGACAAGTGAGGCGTGATGTCTCCCAGATCTTTGCATCACAGATCTTTGCCATGCAGATACCCACGGTCCCTGTATTGCCACATGGACACTGGTATGACATGGCGTATCATGTACACGCCACAAGGCAACCGTGAGTCCCACAGGTAGTGGCCACTGTTATCTCTGCAGGCCCTACATGTACGTCTCGTAGACACACACACAACATCAATGTTGATGCACAAACCACATGGATGTGGAGACTGTCTCCCATTGGGCACATTTGATTAGCCACATCTGAGACACAACATGCACACAGACTGTGGGTGCACATCAGAATTGGGGCTATAGGTCTCACTGTGACGTACATACCACCACCCCCAGGACTCAGGGTGTATGTGACATGTCCTATACATATCCAACATGAAACTGTGTCCATGACTCATGGCCATAACTGTGCAGTTGCACATCACAGTGGTAATGTGCACAACACACAAAGGATTGTGTCCCCATGAACACGTGCACAGCCTGGGAGTGGCTGCAAAAAAATGCCACACAACAAACCAAATGTTGCCCCCCCAACACACAGGGAATGCAGCCTTACATGCCATGGGACACTGTGTTGCCAATGATGTAGTGTGGTAGGTGTGCACCTGAGTCCCTGGCAAGTAATTGTGTGTTGAAGCCGTCAAATAGTCACACCAATGAGGTCCGACGCGGGTGACTATGCGTACACATTGCACAGTTCTGGACTGAGCCGTGCGTACGCTTAGCCATTGACTGCAATGAGGTCCGACGCGGGTGACTATGCGTACGCATTGCACAGTCCCGGACCAAGCCGTGCGTACGCTTAGCCATTGACTGCAATGAGGTCCGACGCGGGTGACTATGCGTACGCATTGCACAGTTCCGGACTGAGCCGTGCATGCGCTTAGCCATTGACTGAAATGAGGTTCGACGCGGGTGACTATGCGTACGCATTGCACAGTTCCGGACCGAGCCATGCGTACACTTAGCCATTGACTGCAATGAGGTCCGACGTGGGTGACTATGCGTACGCATTGCACAGTTCCAGACCAAGCCGTGCGTATGCTTAGCCATTGACTGCAATGAGGTCTGACGTGGGTGACTATGCGTACGCATTGCACAGTTCCAGACCGAGCCGTGCATACGCTTAGCCATTGACTGCAATGAGGTTCGACGTGGGTGGCTATGCGTACGCATTACACAGTTCCGGACCGAGCCGTGCGTACGATTAGCCATTGACTGCAATGAGGTCCGATGTGGGTGACTATGCGTACGCATTGCACAGTTCCGGACCGAGCCGTGCGTATACTTAGCCATTGACTGCAATGAGGTCCAATGCGGGTAACTATGTGTACGCATTGCACAGTTCCGGACCGAGCTGTGCGTACGCTTAGCCATTGACTGCACTGAGATCCGACGCGGGTGACTATCATGCATACGCGTCGGGCAGGCATGGACCGAGACCGGCGTACGCCTTGGCAATTGAATCATATAGAGACGGGTGCGTGTGTATTTTCAAACTTCGCGTTGTATAGTCAGTTGACCGAGCCGGGCACACCCATTGGCTCTGGACTGTCATGGAGACGGATGCAGATTCAAAACTTGTACGAGTCGTGCACTGGAAATTCAGTTGGATGCCTACAACAATGTTGCAATTCCTAGGTTTTTATGAAGGTGAAGATTTGAACAATACGGAAAACGTGTACTAGTCGTACATTTCCATGGATTGGACAGATTCATAGAATGGAACTGTGTTGGACCTATCACTTGGGACACATAGCCCAGATTCTACCTCTGCAGCACAGATATAAGGCTGGCTGGCCCCCAGGGAGCTCACTTGCCTGCACTACATGCTACTGGACCACATCCCTCCTACCACTGCTGCTGTCTCAGCATCCTCTGGCTATGGCACGTACTCTGGAGAGGGCCCCAGCCTTCACTGAGGAGGAGAAACAGGCCCTGCTGGACGGGTTCCTTCCACAGTACAGCAAGCTGTATGGGAAACCAGAGGAGCAGGTGAGTGTGCAGTCCACTGCCTTCCTAATTGTGCATGTTGTCTGACTAGCAGTACTAGCAGTGTGTACACCAGTGGCAAGCAAAGTCACTGAGTACTTTCGTCCCCCAAAGTGTGTAGGTACATGTAATGAACAGGTGTTCTGCAGCTAAAGTGCATTTGTGCAAGCTTAAACTTACCAGGAATTGTTAACATGTCAGACATGCAGGTGATTTTTCATTCCCCATGGTTGCACTACCTGTGTAACTCATTTTGCTTTGTGATGACGATATGTATATCCAACTGTGTGCAGCACAAATATGGGCCATGTGTGTTAATGGACTTTTAACTTTGTCATCCTCACAGGTTGATGCCCACCAGAAGCAGAAGATATTTCTGACCCTCGCCCGGGCAGTTCGATCGGTGGGGGTCTACAAGCGCCGGATCCGCAACTGCCAGAAGATGTGGCAGGACCTTCGGGGCTGGACCCGGAGGTTTGCAAGGCTCCAGCTGAAGCTGTCGCCTCCTCGCGGGAGGGGTGGACACCGGACCCTGACCCCCACATACTCAGGATCCTGGCAGTGGTCTTCCCGGACCTGGATGGGCAGCTGAAGGCCAGACAGCAAGGAGGGGGTAAGTCCATGCCTAATCTGTGTACTATGTCTAACATGCTAATTGCAGTCTTTTGGCCTGGTCACACTTCCACATTACGCAGGTCTTGTAGTCCAATACTCATGTCACTCAATTGTGTGATGTACCCTCCTCATCTGATCCACTGGTGTGGACCCTACAGTCTGTTGCTTGTGTCACTAGGGCACTGTGTCCCTGCCATCAGCTATGCTTCAGGTTCCGGACAGCATCTGTTACTGTGACTCTGTTGTGTGTTTCATGGGTGGATCAATTGTTTACACAATGCCTGAGATCTGACATGTGATCTGTGTGTGCCCTTGATATGTGTTACAATTGCTGGTCTGACTCGCCACTTGTGGCTGGGGTATTTCAAACATACACATGCAGCAGGGTACTCCAGTTTGTGTGCCTCATGAGTATGTATATCAAGTGTGTCACACTTGCTTAGCCACCTGACTACTGTCCAGGGCTAAACACTGTTTCACGTAGACCTGGGCAGTCATCCCTACTCAAGGGCTTTTAGAAACACTCTGGTGCCGATTACGATCCGGTAAAAACCGGGTACGAACCGTCGGTCGGAGCGTTTTCTCCGTCCGACTCGTACCCGGTTGTACAACTTTACAAACATGGAATTACGATTTGCACGGAAACACTATTTCCGTACAAATCGTAAAAAACACCGACCGATGAAAATATACATACGAATGTGATCCGGGAATGCTGCGACGTGACGTCGGGACGCTTTCAGGCAGCGTTTCACGACCCAGGAAGTACGATTCGAACCGACAGCAGTCCGGACGGCAATATTTTCACGGCATCCAAAAAGTGCTGGAAAAGCGAAGTACGCCGCGAAACAACCAGAGTAGTTGGCCCGGTACGCGCCGTACCCCCCCCAGCCCCCGCATGTAGGCGCCGACCCCCCCCAGCCACCGCATGTACGCGCTGACCCCCCCAGCCCCCGCATGTACGCGCCGAGCCCCGACCCCAGCCCCGTACGTTCGAGTCGTACCCCCCCAGCCCCCGTATGTTCGAGTCATACCCCCCAGCCCCCGTACGTTCGAGTCATACCCCCCCAGCCCCCGTACGTTCGAGTCGTACCCCCCCAGCCCCCGTACATTCGAGTCGAACCCCCCCAGCCCCCGTACGTTCAAGTCGTACCCCCCCAGCCCCCGTACGTTCGAGTCGTACCCCCCCAGCCCCCGTACGTTCGAGTCGTACCCGCCGTGTATGTACACCCGTGTACGTGTCGAACCCCCCGTGTATGTACACCCGTGTACATGTCGAACCCACCCGTGTACGTGTCGAACCCCCCCCGTGTATGTATACCTGTGTACGTGTCGAACCCCCGTGTATGTACACCCGTGCACGTGTCGAACCCCCCCATGTATGTTCACCCGTGTACATTCGAGTCGTACCCCCATGTATGTACACCCGTGTACGTGTCGAACCCCCCTGTGTATGTACACCCGTGTACGTGTCGAACCCCCCGTGTATGTACACCCGTGTACGTGTCGAACCCCCCGTGTATGTACACCTGTGTACGTGTCGAACCCCCCCGTGTATCTACACCCGTGTACGTTCGAGTCGTACCCCCCCGTGTATGTACACCCGTGTACGTGTCGAACCCCGTGTATGTACACCTGTGTACGTGTCGAACCCCCACCGTGTATGTACACCCGTGTACGTGTCGAACCCCCCTGTGTATGTACACCCGTGTACATGTCGAACCCCCCGTGTATGTACACCCGTGTACGTGTCGAACCCCCGTGTATGTACACCTGTGTACGTGTCAAACCCCCCGTGTATGTACACCTGTGTACGTGTCGAACCCCCCGTGTATCTACACCCGAGTCGTACCCCCGTGTATGTACACCCGTGTACGTGTCGAACCCCCGTGTATGTACACCCGTGTACGTGTCGAACCCCCCGTGTATGTACACCCATGTACGTGTCGAACCCCCCGTGTATGTACAGCCGTGTACATGTCGAACCCCCGTGTATGTACACCCGTGTACGTTCGAGTCGTACCCCCACCCGTGTATGTACGGTGCGTACCCCCAACACGGGTGGGGGTACGACTCGAACGTACACGGGTGTACATACACGGGGGGGTTCGACACGTACACGGGTGTACATACACGGGGGGGTTCGACACGTACACGGGTGTACATACACGGGTGGGGGTACGACTCGAACGTACACGGGTGTACATACACGGGGGGGTTCAACACGTACACAGGTGTACATACACGGGTGGGGGTACGACTCGAACATACACGGGTGTACATACACGGGGGGGTTTGACATGTACACGGGTGTACATACACGGGGGGGTTCGACACGTACACGGGTGTACATACACGGGGGGTACGACTCGAACGTACGGGGGCTGGGGGGGTACGACTCGAACGTACGGGGGCTGGGGGGGTACGTTCGGCTGGGGTGGGGGCTCGGCGCGTACATGCGGGGGCTGGGGTGGGGGCTCGGTGCGTACATGCGGGGGCTGGGGTGGGGGCTCGGCGCGTACATGCGGGGGCTGGGGTGGGGGCTCGGTGTGTATATGTGGGGGCTGGGGGGGGTCGGCGCGTACATGCGGGGGCTCGGGGGGGTCGGCGTGTACATGCGGGGGCTGGGGGGGGTCGGCACGTACATGCGGGAGCTGGGGGGGATCGGGCGCGTATGCGGGCACATGTCTCCATGGTTGCTATGGGAGTTCGGTGCGGACGGTGTTTTTACCATACGGTTGTAACATCGGACGCACAGGATGGATCGTAATTCCGCGGTCGGACTTCACTTTTCACATTTGTACGGTAAATCGTCCGAGGATGTGTCGGACACATTTTCCGACCCGAGGACGTGTGGGGAATTATTCCCAATGCGATTCGTATGGACTTTTTCCCATGCGAATCGTAATTGGCAGTTTGTACGGCACTTATACGATTCGTACGGTAAAAAGACCGGATACGAGTCGTACAGGGAATTTTTTTACCGGATCGTGATCGGCACCTCTGTAATCCCACTCCTGTGTATCAACTTACAGGTTGTGCTTAGTGACATGTGCCTTCAGGTGTCTGCCTCTGTGTCATTGTGGTGTGGCTTCCTTTTCCATACAACTGTGGTGTTCATGAGTTTGAGGGTCAGCAGGACATCTGAGATGTGATTATGAGAGACAATACCTGTGTGACATATAGGTGTGTGATCACTTGACAGTGCACAATGGTGTATGCAACTGTGCACTTCATGCAGCTGTGTTACATGCCACAGCAGACTGTGATGTGCTAATGTACAGGTAGTTGTGTTCGCCGAGACTCATATGTCTGTTTTGTATGATGTGGGGTCTTCTGGGTCAGGGATATGTTGTTTGCAGGGGATGGGCAAGTGCACTTGTCAGCTGCAGAGTTTGCTTTACCCATGAGCTATGATTGTGCACAGTGCATACTGTTGTTCTCTGGATGCCCTGCTCCTGGTAAATAGACATAATATCGAAAATTTAATATCGAATAACAATAATATCGAAGTTAAAATATTGATATAACATTAATATCGAAGTGTAGAATATCGATGTAAGTAATATCGTTTTTTTTTTGTTTAGTAAAATATCGAAGTATGAAATATCGATGTAGTAATATCGTTTGTAGATAATATCGATTGATTAGTTTTGTTAGAAATATTGAAATATAATATATATAATGTTTAAAATGTCTATTTAGTGTATATTGAATGAGTAAATTGTTTAATTATATGTCAAATTACTTTATTATTTTTTAAAATATAATTAATAGTGTTAAGTAATTTATTGTATGATATGTTTTAGGAGCGGGATGTTGGGTTATTAGGGGATAAGGGTGGGGAGTGTTTTTAAAACATTAGTGTAAAATCAGATAATAATTAAAAAAAATTAAATATTAAATAATTATGATTTTTAAATTGTAATGAAATTTCGAAATTATATATTTTTAATTTAGAAAATAATTTCGAAATTATATTTATATTTTAGGAGCGGGATGTTGGGTTATTAGGGGATAAGGGTGGGGAGTGTTTTAAAAATGTTAGTGTAAAATCAGATAATAATATAAAAATTTTAATTTTTAAATAATTCCAAATTTCAAAATTGTAATGTAATTTCGAAATTATATAATATTTTTTTTGAAAATGATGAGAAATTATATTTATGTTGTAGCAGCGGGATATTGGGTTATTAGGGGATAAGGGTGGGGAGTGTTTTAAAAATATTAGTTTAAAATCAGATAATAATGTAAAAATATGTAATATTGAAGATTTAGAAATTTCTAAATTTTAATGTAAATTCGAAATTATATAATTTAATTTTAGAAAATTATTATGAAATTTTATTTTTGTTTTATGGGTGGGATGTAGGGTTATTAGTGTATAAGGATGGGGAGTGTTTTTAAAATATTACTGTAAAATCAGATAATAAATTATAACATTTAATATTAAAGAATTAGAAATGTATACATTTGAATGTAATTTTGACAAAATTTTTTTAAATTTTTAAAATTAATTTCGAAATTATATTTTTATTTCATGGTTGGGATGTTGGGTTATTAGGGTGTAAGGGTGAGGAGTGTATGTAAATTATTATTACAAAATTATAGATTAATTACTACATTTTTATTAGGAAATAATTTAAAATTGTGAAAATTTAATGTAAAATCCTAATTATATACTTTTTATTGGAAATTCTAATTTATATTTATATTTTGTATTTATGGGTGGGATGTGGGGATATTAGGGGAGAAGGGTGGGGAGTTATTTTAAAAAATAATAGGATAAAAATAGATATTTAAAAAATTAAATTGATTATTAAATATATATATGATCTTTCTGGAGTGGGAATAGTAAATTTTATTGGGTTAGTGTCCAGCACCTTCCCTGAGATTATGTTAACTGGAGTGGGAATAGTAAATTATATAGGGTTACTGTCCAGCACCTTCCTTGACTTTATGTTAACTGGAGTGGGAATAGAAAATTATATAGGGTTGGTGTCCAGCACCTTTCCTGACTTTATGTTAACTGGAGTGGGAATAGCAAATTATATAGGGTTAGTGTCCAGCACATTTCCTGACTTTATGTCAACTGGAGTGGGAATAGTAAATTATATAGGGTTAGTGTCTAGCACCTTCTTTGACTTTATGTTAACTGTAGTGGGAATAGTAAATTAGATAGGGTTACTGTCCAGCACCTTCTCTGAATTTATGTTAACTGGAGTGGGAATAGTAAATTATATAGGGTTACTGTCCAGCACCTTCCTTGACTTTATGTTAACTGGAGTGGGAATAGTAAATTATATAGGGTTAGTGTCCAGCACTTTTCCTGACTTTATGTCAACTGGAGTGGCAATAGTAAATTATATAGGGTTAGTGTCCAGCACATTACCAGACTTTAATGTAGGTGAAATGGGAATAGTAATTTGTATAGGGTTAGTGTGCAGAATGTATATGTATTGTTTTAATGAAGTATGTTTTTTCATTTAATGTTGGAAAAAATGTGATTATTAACATTTTTAAACAATTAAATTAGCTAAATTATACATTTGATAGTAATAAATTATTACATTAAATGACACATTTTATATTTTTAAATAAGCTTTATTTTTGTTGAAGAAAGTAGAGAGATGATTGTTTTTTTTTATTTACAGAATGGAGTATACATTAGTAGAGATACAGCAAATAGCCATACATTTATGTATTTTTGCAAAGTTTTAAGGAAAATAAAATTTATTGATATCATCACATTGTATAACAGAAGTATTGATAATTAAAAATAAACATACATAACATTTATAACTTTTTTACATTGTTTGCAAATAAACATATTCTTACAGTATTGATATAATAATGTTTTTGTTGCATATATACATAAAATAAATCATTGCATATTTAATTTCTGAAGAATATTGTGTCATTTTTATGTTGTTGATGTAGTACATAATTACTACATGACAAAAAGTATATTCTTATGGTATGTATTTTTAATGGTGATTAATAATATTATTCTAGGACATATTCATATTATACATTTTTCCATTTTATAATGTACATGTAAGTTTTATTTAAAAAAATTAAATTATTAAATAAAAGTTTTTATAGTTTGTACAGTTGTGAAAAAAAAATTACTGTATTATAATCATAATAATAATGTATTTATAATTATTATGAATATCATTTTTAAAGGTATTGTTTATTAGAAATTCCTTTTTATAAATTAAGATAAATTAATGTTATATTTATATATGATTATAATGATGTTTTTTATTGTTTTAATGTATTTACACTGATTTAAGTAGGTATTTTAATTTTAATGGGATTATTTTTTAACCGCTTCATGTTATTTTGGGTCATTTTGGACTGAGGAAGCTCGCGGTTGGAAGCTGCGTCGCGTTGAGCAAGGTAAGGGGTGTTTTAAGTATTAAATGTTATTAAATACTTATGTTTATGGTAGTTAGGATGTTTATAGTGTATTTATTGATAATTTGAATTGTTTTGGGTGTTTTGGAGGTGTTAGTAATGTTTTAGTTACGTGTGTTTGTTTACTGGTTGTGACGTAGTTTTTGAAGTAAATATTTTGATTAAATATGTGTTGTTTTGAAATGATGTAATTGTATTTAATTCATGTATTTGAGTGTCATTGTGTGGGTGGGTATGTTTTGTTCTTTTTTCAGGTAAATTGTGATCGATGTTTTGTCGAAGACCAAGACGCGTATTTTTTTTTTTTTAAGTGTGTGTTACTTGATTTAAGTAATATTGTTTTTTTTTTAAAAACACTTTATTAAGTTTTCATGAGAAGGAGCATTGGGTTACAAATTGCATTTATCACATTAACCATATAGGCGGTAGGGGAGAAAATGCAGGAGATAGAAGTCAAACCTGTGACTAAATGTTGGAAGTATAGGATTGCAGCCATATATCACCTCTGGATTCCCAGAGGCCCAGCAACCTGGTACATTGTAGCGTATAGTATACCCATCTCTCAGTATATCGTACTCATTGGGGGGGCAGAGCCCGTCGAACATTCCCACAACCCCTGAAACTCCCAAACCCACCCTAAACCCACCCCCTATACCAAAACATGCCGCCACTAAAAATCAGTCTGAGTGCCGCAAGGCATTTCCCTAGGGGGAACGGGGGGGGGGGGAGGAGGAGGAGAGAGGAAGGGAACCACATCCCACGCCCGCAGTTGGGATAGGAAGGCAGTCACACCAGATTTAAGTAATATTGTTAACACAATTTTTAACTTTTTACGGGATTTCATGGAGCGTTTATTTTTATTTTTCACATATTTTCGGGTTTTTTAGGGTTTGGATATTATGCTGGAAAGAGAGACGTAATTTTTTATTTTAACAAAAGTGTGTTTTAGTTAATGAAACTAATAAAGTTACCACACTTTTTTTCCCCGGGATTTCCAGGAGCGTTTGTTATTATTTTGACCTATTTTTCGGGTTTTTGAGGGTTTCACGTTTTTGGATTTGTCGAGGATGGATTAACATTGGATGTGTTGAATTTTTGCATTTTTGGGGGCCTAAATTTTTATTATTACTATGGATTGACATACAAATGGAAGGAGTATTACTTGGTGGAATTCATCTTCTATGGCTACATCAATGGTAAGTTATATTTTTTAATAATTTGGGTGGGAAATGTTATTATAGTTTATTGTTATATATATTGGTGCCGATCACGATCCGGTAAAAAAATTCCCCGTACGACTCGTATCCGGTCTTTTTACTGTATGAATCGCACAAGTGCCGTACAAACTGCCAATTACGAATCGCATGGTAAAAAGTCCATACGAATCGCATTGGGAAGTATTCCCCACACGTCCTCGGGTCGGAAAATGTGCGTCCACGGACGATTTACCGTACAAATGTGAAAAGTGAAGTCCGACCGAGGAATTACGATCCATCCCGTGCGTCCGATGTTACAACCGTATGGAAAAAACACCGTCCGCACCGAACTCCCATAGCAACCATGGAGACATGTGCCTGCATACGCGCCGCCCCCCCCAGCCCCCGTACGTACGCGCCGACCCCCCCAGCCCCCGTACGTTCGCGCCGACCCCCCCAGCCCCCGTACGTACACGCCGACCCCCCCCAGCCCCCGTATGTTCGAGTCGTACCCCCCCAGCCCCCGTACGTTCGAGTCGTACCCCCCGTGTATGTACACCCGTGTACGTGTCGAACCCCCCGTGTATGTACACCCGTGTACGTGTCGAACCCCCCCGTGTATGTACACCCGTGTACGTGTCGAACCCCCCCCGTGTATGTACACCCGTGTACGTGTCAAACCCCCCGTGTATGTACACCCGTGTACGTGTCGAACCCCCCGTGTATGTACACCCGTGTACGTGTCGAACCCCCCCGTGTATGTACACCCGTGTACGTGTCGAACATGTCTCCATGGTTGCTATGGGAGTTCGGTGCGGACGGTGTTTTTTCCATACGGTTGTAACATCGGACGCACGGGATGGATCGTAATTCCATGTTTGTGAAGTTTTACGACCGGGTACGAGTCGGACGGAGAAAACGCTCCGACCGACGGTTCGTACCCGGTTTTTGCCGGATCGTAATCGGCACCATTATATTTAGAGAAATAATATTTAATTGTACATATATATTTCCTATATGAAAAAGAAATGTATATGACAATTATATATTATTTAGGAAAATATAGTATTAAAATATGATTGCAATTGTTTATTGTATTGACCAATTTCATTTATTAGCTGTGGGTATGTTCATTATAAAATGCTTTTGGCTATTAGTGATAGGTAGTCTAGGCCACTTGTTGATGGGTATAGGTTTACTTGACTTTGTAGTAGATCAAACATTTGTTTGGTTTGTTTAGTTAATTTAGGACCTATTTGAGTAACAGATTGTTGCACCGTAATTCTTGGTAGCTTTGTTCTTTTTGTAGAGATTCCAGGAGTTTTTGTAGGGTAGGTTTCACTCTGCTTGTAGTTGCTTGGAAGGCATTATGCCATCCTTCAACACTATTGTTTGTTTTGGATTGTTTATTTAAGGTACTCAGGTATACATTCCACCAAGGAATGTGGAACTTTGGTTGTCTTCTATGTCCTGATCGGTGTAATCTTCCCACCCAGGTGTCCTCAAAGTAGTCTAGGAGTTGGCTTAATTTGTCTTCGTTCTTTTTGTAATAGGGACTTTCTATTAGAATATTATAGTGTTCTGCTACATCTCTTACAGGTACGTATGCTAGTGCTATTAGTTTTTTAACCTGGTAGGCAAAAGTACTATCTGTAGCGTATTGTACACTTAGGTGCCGATCACGATCCGGTAAAAAAATTCCCCGTACGACTCGTATCCGGTCTTTTTACCGTACGAATCGTAAAAGTGCCGTACAAACTGCCAATCATGATTCGCATGGGAAAAAAGTCCATACGAATCGCTTTGGGAATCCTTCCCCACAGGTCCTCGGGTCGGAAAATGTGTCCGACACGTCCCCGGACGATTTACCGTACAAATGTGAAAAGTGAAGTCCGACCGCGGAATTACGATCCATCCCGTGCGTCCGATGTTACAACCGTATGGAAAAAACACCGTCCGCACCGAACTCCCATAGCAACCATGGAGACATGTGCCCACATACGCGCCCAACACCCCCCCAGCCCTCCTATGTACGAGTCAAATCCCCACCCGTGTATGTACACCCGTGTATGTACGAGACGTAACCCCACCCGTGAATGTATGGAGCGTACCCCCACCCCAACAGTGTATGTACGACCTGTATCCCCACCCCACCCGTGTATGTACGACCCGTACCCTCACCTGCGTACGTATGGAGCGTACCCCCACCCCAACAGTGTATGTACGACCCGTACCCTCACCCGCATATGCATGGAGCCTACCCACACCCCAACCGTGTATGTACGGACCGTACCCCCACCCCAACCGTGTATGTACGACACGTACCCCCACCCGCGTATGCATGGAGCGTACCCCCACCCCAACCGTGTATGTATGACACGTACCCCCACCCGCGTATGCATGGAGCCTACCCCCACCCCAACCATGTATGTACGGACCGTACCCTCACCCGCGTACGTATGGAGCGTACCCCCACCCCAACAGTGTATGTACGGACCGTACCCCCACCCCAACCGTGTATGTATGACCCGTACCCTCACCCGTGTACGTATGGCGCATACCCCCACCCCAACAGTGTATGTACGACACATACCCCCACCCGCGTATGCATGGAGCGTACCCCCACCCCAACCGTGTATGTACGGACCGTACCCTCACCCGCGTACATATGGAGCGTACCCCCACCCCAACCGTGTATGTACGACCCGTACCCTCACCCGCGTACGTATGGAGAGTACCCCCACCCCAACAGTGTATGTACAACCCGTACCCCCCCCGCTTATGTATGGAGCTTATACCCACCCCACCCGTGTATGTATGGACCGTACCCCCACCCCAACCGTGTATGTACGACCCGTACCCTCACCCGCGTACGTATGGAGCGTACCCCCACCCCAACAGTGCATGTACGACCCGTACCCCCACCCGCGTATGCATGGAGCGTACCCCCACCCCAACCGTGTATGTACGGACCGTACCCCCACCCCAACCATGTATGTACGACCCATACCCTCACCCGCGTACGTATGGAGCGTACCCCCACCCCAACAGTGTATGTACGACCCGTACCCTCACCCGCGTATGTATGGAGCGTACCCCCACCCCAACATTCTAAGTACAGAGTGCACCCCAGGCCCCAACACCAGCACCTTCACACAACATCGCGCATGTACGAGTCGTACCAAGCCAGACACAAGGACAGCACTGTACAACAAAATTCCCGAAGTACACACCGTACACACGCTAAAAACGCACGTACACAACCAGGACAAAGCAAAACAACACAAGAATACACCATTCGAATGGCACAAAGCCACAAAACATGTCCAACAAGCACAAAAACAACACATTCACTGACCTGCAACTGCCAAAATCCCAAACAGAGGCCCAAAACACAACCACTCCTTATAACACACCCACCCAAACTTCAAACACAGCCACACCCACCAATGGACCAATAAAAAGGGCCCACACACACAAACCATGAGCCTTTGCAACAGACTCACTGCTGCCAGACCCCACAGACAACCTACAGCACCATACTAGAACCTTTACTACACCTTAGACTTGCACACCTTCACACACACACCTTCACAAACACCCCCTCATCACATTCACACGCACACCTGCACAACCACACCCGCACACCCACAACCATCCACACAACCCCCACCATCCACACCCACACCCCTCACCATGCCCACTAACAAGAATTCAAAGTTCACTAGCCGAGAGTTGGAGGTCCTTGTCGACGAAATCCTCAGAGTCGAGCCACACCTCTTTGAAACATTGGTCAGACAGACCTGCATGTCCGAAAAAACCGCCATGTGGCAGAGGATTGTTGATGCTGTGAATGCTGTTGCGGCCACCAGAAGGACCAGGCATGAATGCCAAGCCAGGTGGTACGATCTGCGGAGGAGGGTCCGAGCCAAAATGACCGACGACCACAACCAGGCCAACGTCACTGGAGGAGGGCCGCCCCGCAGAACCGTACACTACCATCCCTGGGAGGAGAGGGTGATGGCCATACTGCCGGTGGTGTCAGTGGACGGATTAGACGGACTCCGAGACCCGGGTGAGTACACAAACAACTCACCTCACATGGGGGAACGCCATCCACAACCAAACTCACAAACAGGCACGCAACCACCCCAAACTATCGCATGACTCAACCACACTCCATGAACACGCACATGCCACTGGCGCCACCAGGCCCCATGCACCCAGCTGGACAATGCAAAGTCACAGGCCACAGAAAACACCAACACAAGACACGGTAAGCCGGATGGCGGGAGTGTGGGCCACAAAAATCACATAGTGCAACTCAGAAGCAGACAGCAATGCCCCCTGCCCATATGGCCTAGGTCACAGCCAGACAAACAGTGTGTCCCCACAAAGGAAAGACTTGCCAGCAAATGGCGGACGCCTTGCATTAACACATGGGGGTGACGGCACGTTTTTGCACATGACAGCAGCTAATGAACAGCCAACACTGTATAGTTGTCCTTTAGAATTTTTTCCCATAGGTCGTCGTATTTATTAGGAATGGGGCGTGCGGTAAGGTCATGACAGGTGAGCAACTATTTTAAGGTCTGAGGGGGCGGGCATCATCCTATGGAGGTTCCCGCCCAGGGGGAGGGGACATTGGCCCCTCCTAGAACTTCAGGGGCAAGGTAACTGGTGCTTCAAAGGGGCGCGGGTTGGGGAGTCACGCTTTCCTTAGGCTGGTAGCCATCCCGCGCGCGCATACTCATGACGTCACTGGATGGCGCAGAGTAAGGGCCCTCCTTAAGTGGGTAAATGAAGTTCACGGCATGGACCGGGTAATTACCGGGCCCGGCTGCGCATGCGCAGATCTTTAGGGGAGGCGCAGTGTTAGACCCGGCCTCGTAGCATGGCCCTTCCTGTCCTCGCACTACCTAACCTGGTACCAGGGACCCCAAGCACACGGCCCAGCCGATCCATCCCACCAGAACACACACACGCAGCCCGGGCCTCCCCATCCATGGCCTCTCTCCTTTCGGCCACCCCGGGCACACGTGCCCACTTCGTGCACCAAGATGGCCGCCCGGCCCCAGCACAACCCGGGCCTAGAGGCGCCACTCCGGCAGGAGGACATCACGCTTCCAGGGGATGAGAGAGGGAGGAGCAGTTTCTATCGCACCTCTGAACTCCCCTGGGGTGATGGGTTTCGATCGGCCCTCCGGCCTCCCTGAGGGCTGGCTCCACGCCTGCTGGGTGTCTGGGACTCCTCCCGACCCGGCCCTGAAAGGATCAAAAGACAATAGCAGGAAACCTCGACAAGCGACCCCCAGGTGACAAGACCCCTGCCTGCACAGACTCCGGACATCAAAGAGGGGTCGACCTATAACAAGGGGTGCTCTGGGACTGTCCGGCAGATTCGCCTTGGAACATCTGAGCCCTGCTGAGTGACTCGCGGCTCCCCGAAGAACGTAAGACCTCCGAACCTATGCTTGAGCCCTGCTGAGTGACTCGCGGCTCCCTGAAGATCGTAAGACCTCCGAACTTGTGCTTGAGCCCTGCTGAGTGACTCGCGGCTCCCTGAAGATTGTAAGACCTCCGAACTTGTGCTTGAGCCCTGCTGAGTGACTCGCGGCTCCCCGAAGAACGTAAGACCTCCGAACTTGTGCTTGAGCCCTGCTGAGTGACTCGCGGCTCCCTGAAGATCGTAAGACCTCCGAACTGGTGCTTGAGCCTGCTGAGTGACTCGCGGCTCCCCCTGACTCTCTTTGGTCCCGCCGGACCCCGCGACGACAAGCGTATCCCCCAGCTCGAGGATTGTGAGCTGTGCGCCGGGTACGCTCCTGCATTTGATCCGATCCCCCCAAAGACTGTCCCGCTACCTCCTACCCCCGCCAAGACTCTGTGAGCCCACGCTCTGCTTGTAAATATCTGCCTTGCTGATCATAAAGATCCTACCACTTCGAGTTGATAAAGCTTGAATCCTAAGAACCCTCGGTGTGGTGTCTCTTTGTCGTGTGGTGCCAAGTGTACGATCCTAGGTACGAGATTCCTCCCCTGCGGAATCTCCCGCCAGTGCCCGGCTACGATACTTTGAGGGTGGGTCTCAGGACAGTCAGGGCCCCTTCCGGGCCCCTCTGAATTCGCCTTCTAACATTGGTGGCAAGCGACGGGATTCGGGCCCATAACCTAGAGATCGTACCATGAACGACTGACGCACTACCGACAAAGATGGCAGAAGGAAGCGCCATGAGCCCCGCAGAAACCAACACCAACAGGGTGTTCCAGGTCGAACAACTAGAAGAATACACGCACAAAGAACTGAAGCAATTCTGCAAGGAACTTAAAATCGCTACCACTGGTCTCAACACCAAGGAAGATTTGCAGAAAGCACTGAAAGCTTGGGTGGATGCCGGGGCCTCCCGCCCAGAAGGCATGGGGGAGCGACACGACGAAGCAGAACCCACCCAAGGCGAAAGCAGCAGCAATCAGGTGCGAGGCTTCGTGCCAGACGGGGGCCTTTCCCCGGAAGAACTCGCAGACAGAGAGAGAAGTCGCAATCACGAACTCGAGTTAGCCAAACTCAAAATCGAAGGCGAATTGAAATTAGCGGAAAAAAAGCTAGCAGTAGAACAAATGCGCGTACAAGGCGAATTGGAAGAGAAGAAGCTCCAACGGGAGCACGAAGGAAGGAAGCTCCAACTAGAGCACGAACGCAGCTTGAAGGAGATCGAGCTCAAAGCCAGAAACGAGGACGGGAGGCCCCCGGGGAACCGAGAGGCGGCCTCCCCGGCGGAACAGAAGGTCCACATCCCCAAGGACGTGGTCAAAGAATATTATAAAAATGATGACATTCAACAATGGTTCAGGGCCTACGAGGTCGCCATGACCTCTCATCGGGTCCCGCAGAAGGACTGGGGGGCAGGGCTGTGGGGACGGTTTCTGAGCGAAGGAAGGGACACCCTGCTCGACCTACCCCTCTCCCTGCAGACCTCCTACAGCCACATGAAAGAGGCTCTCCTCACTAGGTACGGCCTCACCCCAGAGATGTACCGTCAGCGATTCCGGGACTGCAGGAAGATCCCGGGCACCACCTGGGTGGAGTATGTAAACTTTTTCAGTCGGGCCTTCGATGGGTGGATCAAGGGCAGCAAGGTCACCACCCTCGAGGAACTCACCGACCTCATGTTGTGGGAACACCTGGCGGCGAACTGCTTTGTGGAACTACGCCAGCATCTGCTCGACAGCAAACTCACCGATCCCCGGAAGCTGGCTGTGGAAGCAGACCACTGGACCAACACCCGGGTCCCCCGGAGCAGTGTAGGAGAATACCCCCGAGCCAGTCAGGGACCACCCCGCCAGAGAGGGGGAGGGAACCAGGGAGGGCAGAGAGAGTCCCAGTCGAGTCCCCCGAAGGCCCAACCTCCACCTTTCCCGGCGCCCCCCCACCAGTCTCCGGACCCCCCGGGAGACGGGGGCACCGGGTAACCATCACTTGTTTCCGTTGTCAAAGGCCCGGGCACTACGCCAATGACCCGGAGTGCCCCATGGCCCCCCAGGTCCCCCCTGCTGCAAACCCTGCTAGACAGATAGCCAACGTAGCCCTGGGGGAGGAGGTTGAGGACACCGGGGAGTGGGAACCCGCAGCTATGGCCCTAGTGTCCCTGGGAGACAGAGAGATGGTCCCTGGTAGCCTCCTGCCCTCCAACACGAAGAAGTACGGGCAGCTCGTCAAAATCAATGGCCACCAGATAGAAGCCCTGCGAGACACCGGGGCCAGCATCACCGGTGTCCTCAGGCACTTAGTCCCCGAGGAGCAGATCCTACCCAACGTCTTTTGCCCCGTAATTTGCGCAGATAATAGAGAGAGTATGTGTCAGGTAGCCCTGGTGCCGTTTGAGTGGGGAGGGGTGATAGGTAAACTGAGGGTTGCCGTAAGAACCTCCCAGCCGGTCGACTGCCTCTTAGGGAACGACCTGGAGAGTTCTCCCTGGAAGTACGTCGAGCGCAAGGCCCACCTAGAGATGATGGGACTCCCCGAGTGGGTGTGCGCCACCACCCGATCTATGTCCGCCCGACTCACCCCCCTGGGGAAGTCGAGGACCCCCCGACCGAGGGAGTCAGAGCAGTCCCCGCCGAGGGTCCTCCCGTCCCCCCATCGGGAGGGTCAGTCGCCAGCGACGAACCCTCCGACACCACCCCGGTCCCCGAGTTAAGCGATCTGGCCGAATTGGCCCCGTGGCGCCACGAGGGCGGGCCCACCCGGGAGGAGTTCTGCCGGGAGCAAGCCACCTGTCCTTCCCTGGTCGGACTACGGCACCAGGCCGAGGGCCAAGCCGCAGGCGACCAGACCGGAACACACCGAGTTTATTGGGAGAATAACCTCTTGTACAGTGAGCAGAAGTCGGTGGAGCTAGGATCCGGCCGGGTGCTGGTGGTACCCCTACGCTTCCGAGACTTCCTCCTGGGCTTGGCCCACGACGTCCCCCTCGCCGGCCACCTGGGTCAAGACAAAACCTACAGCCGTCTCGTGACTCACTTTTACTGGCCTAGGATGAGAGTAGCTGTAGAAGCCCACTGCAAGTCCTGTCCCACGTGCCAGGCTAGTGGGAAGAGTGGGGGGAAGCGCAAGGCTCCCCTCCAACCCTTCCCGGTCGTCAGTACCCCATTCGAAAGAGTCGGAATCGACATCGTGGGGCCCCTGGATCCCCCCACCTCCCAAGGTCACCGTTTCATTCTGGTCCTAGTGGATCACGCCACCCGATACCCTGAGGCGATCCCCCTACGCACCGTCACGGCTCCCGTGGTGGGCCGAGCCCTGATGGGGATCTTTTCCCGGGTGGGTTTTCCCCGCGAGGTCGTGAGCGATCGCGGCACTAATTTTATCTCGAAATACATGACGTCCCTGTGGCAACAATGTGGGGTGTCCTATAAGTTCACCACCCCGTACCATCCCCAAGGGAACGGCCTAGTAGAAAGGTTTAACCGGACTCTGAAGGGGATGATCCACGGCCTAGAAGAACCCCTCCGGCGTAAGTGGGACGTCCTGCTCCCCTGTCTCCTGTTCGCTTACCGGGAAGTCCCACAGAAGTCCTTGGGGTTCAGCCCGTTTGAATTACTATATGGGCACCCCGTCCGAGGTCCCCTCAGTTTGGTTAAGGAAGGGTGGGAGGCAGCTCCCCAGACCCCCCCACGAGATGTGTTCCACTACGTTCTGGCCCTCCAGAACCAGACCAGGAAGTTCCGAAAGCTGGCCGAGGCCAACCTGGAGGCCAGCCAAGAAGAAATGAAGCACTGGTACGACCAGAATGCCACTCTGGTCGAGTTCCAGCCGGGCCAGCAGGTATGGGTCATGGCCCCCGTGAAGCCTGGCGCCCTCCAGGACAAGTGGACCGGGCCCTTCAAAGTGATTGAGCGGAAGAGTACAGTCACGTACTTGGTGGACGTCCAGTCGCCCCGGGATCCCCTGCGGGTCCTACACGTGAACCGCCTCAAGCCTCACTTCGTACGGACAGAACTGAGCCTCCTGCTGGCCACCGATGACGGGGCCGAAGATGAGTCCGATCCCCTCCCGGACCTCCTGTGTGTCAAGGAGAAGGATGGCTCTGTAGAGGGAGTGAACCTCTCCCCATCCCTCACTGACCAGCAACAAGCGGACTGTCGCCAGCTCCTAGGACAATTCTCCGACCTCTTCTCCCTGATCCCCCGATTCACCGACTGGTGTGTCCATGACGTGGACACCAGGGACAGCCCGCCAGTAAGACACCGAGCCTACCGAGTCCCTGACCGAGTCCGGTCCTGCATTCAAGCTGAAGTCTCGAAGATGTTGGCCCTGGGGGTGATCGAGCCCTCCGATAGTCCCTGGGCCAGTCCCCTGGTCCTAGTTCCGAAGGCAGCAGCCCCCGGTGTCGCCCCCGAGCTCCGATTCTGCGTGGACTACCGGGGGCTCAATGACGTCACCCGGGCCGATGCCCACCCCATACCCCGAGCCGACGAGCTCATTGACCGACTCGGGGCGGCCCGGTTCCTCAGCACATTCGACCTCACCTGCGGATACTGGCAGATTGCGCTCACAGAGGAAGCCAAGGAGCGGTCCGCCTTCTCCACCCCAGATGGGCATTATCGCTTCCGCGTGATGCCCTTCGGAATGAAAAATGCCCCGGCCACCTTCCAGCGACTGGTGAATAGGGTCCTGGCCGGGATGGAACAGTTCAGTGCGGCCTATCTAGACGACATCGCTGTTTTCAGTTCCGGATGGAGTGAGCACCTCCAGCACCTCCGGAGAGTACTAACCGCTCTGCGCCAGGCATGCCTCACAGTGAAAGCCAGCAAGTGCCAGATTGGGCAAGGATCAGTAGTCTACCTGGGGCACCAGGTCGGGAGCGGTCAGGTCGCCCCTCTACAGCCAAAGATCGACGCCATCCTAGCCTGGGAACCGCCCACCACCCAAACGGAGGTCCGAGCCTTCATGGGCCTCACTGGCTACTACCGAAGATTCATCCGGGGGTATGGCAGCCTGGTTGGCCCCCTCACCGAACTCACATCAAAAAAACAGCCCAAGAGGGTGCAGTGGACGACTGCCTGCCAGGAGGCGTTCGATGCCCTAAAGAAGGCCATGTGCACGGCCCCCGTCCTCCAGGCTCCCGACTACTCCAAGGAGTTTGTAGTCCAGACCGATGCCTCCGAGCATGGCATTGGGGCCGTCCTGTTCCAGGTGAATGACCAAGGCCTAGACCAGCCCATCGCCTTCCTCAGCCGGCGGCTGTTGCCCAGGGAACAGAGGTGGAGCACCATTGAGCGCGAAGCATTTGCCGTAGTCTGGGCCCTCAAAAAGCTGTGCCCTTACCTGTTTGGCACCCATTTCAAAGTACAAACCGACCATCGGCCCTTGCGATGGCTCATGCAGATGCGAGGAGAAAACCCCAAGCTACTGCGGTGGTCAATCTCCCTCCAGGGGATGGATTTCACCGTGGAACATCGCCCTGGTACGGACCACGCCAACGCGGACGGCCTCTCCCGGTTCTTCCGCCTCAGCGAAGAGAACCCCCCAAGATGATGGGTAGTTCTCTCCGGCTTTCAGCTGGGGGGGACGCGTGTTAGACCCGGCCTCGTAGCATGGCCCTTCCTGACCTCGCACTACCTAACCTGGTACCAGGGACCCCAAGCACACGGCCCAGCCGATCCTTCCCACCAGAACACACACACGCAGCCCGGGCCTCCCCGTCCATGGCCTCTCTCCTTTCGGCCGATCCCGGGCACGCGTGCCCACTTCGTGCACCAAGATGGCCGCCCGGCCCCAGCACAACCCGGGCCTAGAGGCGCCACTCCGGCTGGAGGATATCACGCTTCCAGGGGATGAGAGAGGGAGGAGCAGTTTCTATCGCACCTCTGAACTCCCCTGGGGCGATGGGTTTCGATCGGCCCTCCGGCCTCCCTGAGGGCTGGCTCCACGCCTGCTGGGTGTCTGGGACTCCTCCCGACCCGGCCCTGAAAGGATCAAAAGACAATAGCAGGAAACCTCGACAAGCGACCCCCAGGTGACAAGACCCCTGCCTGCACAGACTCCGGACATCAAAGAGGGGTCGACCTATAACAAGGGGTGCTCTGGGACTGTCCGGCAGATTCGCCTTGGAACATCTGAGCCCTGCTGAGTGACTCGCGGCTCCCCGAAGAACGTAAGACCTCCGAACCTATGCTTGAGCCCTGCTGAGTGATTCGCGGCTCCCTGAAGATCGTAAGACCTCTGAACTTGTGCTTGAGCCCTGCTGAGTGACTCGCGGCTCCCCGAAGAACGTAAGACCTCCGAACTTGTGCTTGAGCCCTGCTGAGTGACTCGCGGCTCCCTGAAGATCGTAAGACCTCCGAACTGGTGCTTGAGCCTGCTGAGTGACTCGCGGCTCCCCCTGACTCTCTTTGGTCCCGCCGGACCCCGCGACGACAAGCGTATCCCCCAGCTCGAGGATTGTGAGCTGTGCGCCGGGTACGCTCCTGCATTTGATCCGATCCCCCCAAAGACTGTCCCGCTACCTCCTACCCCCGCCAAGACTCTGTGAGCCCACGCTCTGCTTGTAAATATCTGCCTTGCTGATCATAAAGATCCTACCACTTCGAGTTGAGAAAGCTTGAATCCTAAGAACCCTCGGTGTGGTGTCTCTTTGTCGTGTGGTGCCAAGTGTACGATCCTAGGTACGAGATTCCTCCCCTGCGGAATCTCCCGCCAGTGCCCGGCTACGATACTTTGAGGGTGGGTCTCAGGACAGTCAGGGCCCCTTCCGGGCCCCTCTGAGGTCGCCTTCTAACACGCAGCTAGTAGGACCTGACACCGGTTAGCGACCTTGCCATATGGCCCTTGAAATGTTAGTATACAAAAATGCAGAGGAGGATGTTAGACTCGGTTAGGAAACAATCTGTATTAGAGTTTTGTTAAGGATAGTCACTCACACCTGTTGACAATAATGTATCTAATGTCCTGCTCATTTTTGGGGGTTCGACACGTACACGGGTGTACATACACGGGGGGGTTCGACACGTACACGGGTGTACATACACGGGGGGTTCGACACGTACACGGGTGTACATACACGAGGGGTTCGACACGTACACAGGTGTACATACACGGGGGGTTCGACACGTACACGGGTGTACATACACGGGGGGTACGACTCGAACGTACGGGGGCTGGGCGGGTACGACTCGAACGTACGGGGGCTGGGGGGGGTCGGTGCGTACGTACAGGGGCTGGGGGGGTCGGCGCATACTTACAGGGGCTGGGGGGGGTCAGTGCGTACGTACGGGGGCTGGGGGGGGTCGGCATGTACTTACGGGGGCTGGGGGGGGTCGGCGCGTACGTACGGGGGCTGGGGGGGGTACGGCACGTACCAGGCCACCTACTCTGGTCGTTTTGCGACGTACTTCGCTTTTCCGGCACTTTTTTGGTGCCGTGAAAATATTGCCGTCCGGACTGCTGTCGGTTCGAATCGTGGTTCCTGGGTCGTGAAACGCTGCCTGACAGCGTCCCGACGTCACGTCGCAGCATTCCCGGAGCACATTCGTATGTATATTTTCGTCGGTCGATGTTTTTTACGATTCGTACGGAAATGGTGTTTCCATGCGAATCGTAATTCCATGTTTGTGAAGTTTTACGACCGGGTACGAGTCGGACGGAGAAAACGCTCCGACCGACGGTTCGTACCCGGTGTTTGCCGGATCGTAATCGGCACCATTATATTTAGAGAAATAATATTTAATTGTACATATATATTTCCTATATGAAAAAGAAATGTATATGACAATTATATATTATTTAGGAAAATATAGTATTAATATATGATTGCAATTGTTTATTGTATTGACCAATTTCATTTATTAGCTGTGGGTATGTTCATTATAAAATGCTTTTGGCTATTAGTGATAGGTAGTCTAGGCCACTTGTTGATGGGTATAGGTTTACTTGACTTTGTAGTAGATCAAACATTTGTTTGGTTTGTTTAGTTAATTTAGGACCTATTTGAGTAACAGATTGTTGCATCCGTAATTCTTGGTAGCTTTGTTCATTTTGTAGAGATTCCAGGAGTTTTTGTAGGGTAGGTTTCACTCTGCTTGTAGTTGCTTGGAAGGCATTATGCCATCCTTCAACACTATTGTTTGTTTTGGATTGTTTATTTAAGGTACTCAGGTATACATTCCACCAAGGAATGTGGAACTTTGGTTGTCTTCTATGTCCTGATCGGTGTAATTTTCCCACCCAGGTGTCCTCAAAGTAGTCAAGGAGTTGGCTTAATTTGTCTTTGTTCTTTTTGTAATAGGGACTTTCTATTAGAATATTATAGTGTTCTGCTACATCTGTTACAGGTACGTATGCTAGTGCTATTAGTTTTTTAACCTGGTAGGCAAAAGTACTATCTGTAGCGTATTGTACACTTAGGTGCCGATCACGATCCGGTAAAAAAATTCCCCGTACGACTCGTATCCGGTCTTTTTACCGTACGAATCGTAAAAGTGCCGTACAAATTGCCAATCATGATTTGCATGGGAAAAAAGTCCATACGAATCGCTTTGGGAATCATTCCCCACACGTCCTCAGGTCGGAAAATGTGTCCGACACGTCCCCGGACGATTTACCGTACAAATGTGAAAAGTGAAGTCTGACCGCGGAATTACGATCCATCCCGTGCGTCCGATGTTACAACCGTATGGAAAAAACACCGTCCGCACCGAACTCCCATAGCAACCATGGAGACATGTGCCCGCATACGAGCCCAACACCCCCCCAGCCCTCCTATGTACGAGTCGAATCCCCACCCGAGTATGTACACCTGTGTATGTACGAGACGTACCCCCACCCATGAATGTATGGAGTGTACCCACACCCCAACAGTGTATGTACGACCCGTACCCCCACCCCACCCGTGTATGTACGACCCGTACCCTCACCTGCGTACGTATGGAGCGTACCCCCACCCCAACAGTGTATGTACGACCAGTACCCTCACCCGCATATGCATGGAGCATACCCACACCCCAACCGTGTATGTACGGACCGTACCACCACCCCAACCGTGTATGTACGACACGTACCCCCCCGTGTATGCATGGAGCGTACCCCCACCCCAACCGTGTATGTACAGACCGTACCCTCACCCGCGTACGTATGGAGCGTACCCCCACCCCAACAGTGTATGTACGACCCGTACCCCCACCCCACCCGTGTATGTACGACCCGTACCCTCACCCACGTAAGTATGGAGCGTACCCCCACCCCAACAGTGTATGTGCGACCCGTACCCTCACCCGCATATGCATGGAGCGTACCCCCACCCCAACCGTGTATGTACGACACGTACCCCCACCCGCGTATGCATGGAGCCTACCCCCACCCCAACCGTGTATGTACGGACTGTACCCTCACCCGCGTACGTATGGAGCGTACCCCCACCCCAACAGTGTATGTACGGACCGTACCCCCACCCCAACCGTGTATGTATGACCCGTACCCTCACCCGTATATGTATGGAGCATACCCCCACCCCAACAGTGTATGTACGACACATACCCCCACCCGCGTATGCATGGAGCGTACCCCCACCCCAACCGTGTATATACGGACCGTACCCTCACCCGCATACGTATGGAGCGTACCCCCACCCCAACCGTGTATGTACGACCCGTACCCTCACCCGTGTACGTATGGAGCGTACCCCCACCCCAACAGTGTATGTACGACCCGTACCCCCACCCGCTTATGCATGGAGCGTACCCCCACCCCACCCATGTATGTACGGACCGTACCCCCACCCCAACCGTGTATGTACGACCCGTACCCTCACCTGCGTACGTATGGAGCGTACCCCCACCCCAACAGTGTATGTACGACCCGTACCCCCACCCGCGTATGCATGGAGCGTACCCCCACCCCAACCGTGTATGTACGGACCGTACCCCCACCCCAACCATGTATGTACGGCCCGTACCCTCACCCGCGTACGTATGGAGCGTACCCCCACCCAAACAGTGTATGTACGACCCGTACCCTCACCCGCGTATTCATGGAGCGTACCCCCACCCCAACATTCTAAGTACAGAGTGCACCCCAGGCCCCAACACCAGCACCTTCACACAACATCGCGCATGTACGAGTCGTACCAAGCCAGACACAAGGACAGCACTGTCCAACAAAATTCCCGAAATACACACCGTACACACGCTAAAAACGCACGTACACAACCAGGACAAAGCAAAACAACACAAGAATACACCATTCGAATAGCACAAAGCCACAAAACATGTCCAACAAACACAAAAACAACACATTCACTGACCTGCAACTGCCAAAATCCCAAACAGAGGCCCAAAACACAACCACTCCTTATAACACACTCACCCAAACTTCAAACACAGCCACACCCACCAATGGACCAATAAAAAGGGCCCACACACACAAACCATGAGCCTTTGCAACAGACTCACTGCTGCCAGACCCCACAGACAACCTACAGCACCATACTAGAACCTTTACTACACCTTACACTTGCACACCTTCACACACACACCTTCACAAACACCCCCTCATCACATTCACACACACACCTGCACAACCACACCCACACACCCACAACCATCCATACACCCCCCCACCATCCACACCCACACCCCTCACCATGCCCACTAACAAGAATCCAAAGTTCACTAGCCGAGAGTTGGAGGTCCTTGTCGACGAAATCCTCAGAGTCGAGCCACACCTCTTTGGAACATTGGTCAGACAGACCTGCATGTCCGAAAAAACCGCCATGTGGCAGAGGATTGTTGATGCTGTGAATGCTGTTGCGGCCACCAGAAGGACCAGGCATGAATGCCAAGCCAGGTGGTACGATCTGCGGAGGAGGGTCCGAGCCAAAATGACCGACGACCACAACCAGGCCAACGTCACTGGAGGAGGGCCGCCCCGCAGAACCGTACACTACCATCCCTGGGAGGAGAGGGTGATGGCCATACTGCCGGTGGTGTCAGTGGACGGATTAGACGGACTCCGAGACCCGGGTGAGTAAACAAACAACTCACCTCACATGGGGGGAACGTCATCCACAACCAAACTCACAAACAGGCACGCAACCACCCCAAACTATCGCATGACTCAACAACACTCCATGAACATGCACATGCCACTGGCGCCACCATGCCCCATGCACCCAGCTGCACAATGCAAAGTCACAGGCCACAGAAAACACCAACACAAGACACGGTAAGCCGGATGGCGGGAGTGTGGGCCACAAAAATCACATAGTGCAACTCAGAAGCAGACAACAATGCCCCCTGCCCATATGGCCTAGGTCACAGCCAGACAAACAGTGTGTCCCCACACAGGAAAGACTTGCCAGCAAATGGCGGACGCCTTGCATTAACACATGGGGGTGACGGCACGTTTTTGCACATGACAGCAGCTAATGAACAGCCAACACTGTGAAAGAGTGGCAGCACACACCACCACAGCAGCAGCGCAGACACAGACACTACACCCAATGGGTGCCTGCAGATCAGAAACAAACTCACATGACCAAGCCAAGGGCCAGTCAAAGATCTGCAAAAAGTGTGTGCCTAGGAAGCTGGGCTGAGGTGACAGAGGGTGACACACAGAGGGAGGGAGAGGGGGAGAGAGAGGGAGGGAGACACAGGGAGACGGACAGAGGGAGGAGGCTGACACACAGAGGGAGGGAGAGGGGGACAGAGAGGGAGTGAGAAAGGGACACACAGGGAGACCAATTCAGCCTTGGGGGGTGTGGGAATGTCTGCTCGTCAGCAGGTGGACTGCGTGCATGTAGACAAGGGTGGCCAGTGCCTGAATCCCCCCTCTTCTCCATGGCAAAACACTGGGCCATGTCTCAACCTGTGCACGAGCACAACGCCAGCTACCTGCATTATATAAGTGTGTGGAACAACTCCATGTGCCCACGTACAGTGCAACACGGAAGGCGCCTATGCATGGCTCGCCACACCTGTTCACTCCACTGCTGACTGCAGTCACAATTGACGCAGCAAGTAAGACTGTGCCACACATAGGTAAAGTCGCAAAAGCTGTGGCCAAGGGACATATCCATGCACAAGTGCACTGTGAGTGGAATGCAAGACATATCCTAATTCCCAGAGGAAATGTGCCAACTTAGAAACCAATGAAACATGGATGTTGCATGGAACAAAATTAACATTGTCTCTCTCACACACAGGTCAACGTCGTGGATCACCCCCCAACACTGGGGGGGAAGACTCACAGGACCCGGCTCGGCGGGATGACGGACCCACCGGCAGCGACGACTCTCACCACTCTGTGGACGAACCCGACCCCGACCAACCTGGCCCCTCTGGTGTCCAACCACCTGCAGCACCTGCGTCAGGTACAACTGGGCCAACAACCACCCCCACTCCTGCCACATCCCAGGAGACACCCAGGATCCCTGCCCCACCACCACAATGCAGCCAGGCTGGCCAGGAGGGACACGGTGTACCGGGCACCCAGGAGGAGGCAGGCGACAACGCCAATGCCACCCCTCAGGGGTCCCGGAGACCCGATGTGCCCACAAGGGCAGGCCAGGTGCAAGTGGGCAGGGGTGGTGGGAGTGGAGGACGGCGGAGGCGCGAGCCTGACCTGTTGGCTGCGGAACCGGTATATTCCCATGTCAGAAACATCCTGGACACATACCGGCAGGACACCACGGGCATGGCCCAGGTTGTGTCCATCCTCGAGGAGATCAAGACCCAGCAGGCCCAGCAACATGCGGAGCAACATGCCTGTCTACTGCGACACCAAGGGCGGATGGAGGACAGACAGGCTGGGCTCGTGACGGTGTTCAGGGAAATTCACAGTACACTCCGTCGGATAGCCGACAACATGGGCAACCCTCCCTGTGCCATCAGGCGTAGAACATCACCACCCACAGGGAGGGATCAGGAGAAGGAGGAGGAGACATCCGACGGAGCATCCCAAACATCGTCATGGCCTGCTTCTGAGGGTCCCCGCAGGAGGGCGGGTTGTCCACGGAAAAGACCGTGAGGGTCAGCGCAACAGCACCATCTCCCAGGACACCTGGCCTGGCACCTGGCCCACTGGACCAACAGCAGCACAGCAGCAAAATACATTCTCTGCCACATGGACTTGCTGGTCACTGTCTGACCAATGTTGACAAAGACTGTGGCATGGACTCTGAGGATTTCAAATGGCAAGGACACCAACTCCCCTTGTGAACTTTGGATTCCACACACCCGGAAAGCTCCTCATGTCATACCCCCCCCGTACCCCAACCAAAATAAAAAGTTACACCATAAAGAGAAGATGCCTACATATTGCATTATTACCTTACATGTGTCTTGTAAAGTCTAACCATGCCTGAGTTCTCATTTGACTTCAACCATCCACACCCTGGGGCCTGAGTCTGGCACAGGACACACATGGGTCACATTGTATTAGGCAAGACAGACATGGAGCACCATACACACCCGTGATGGGCCCAACCAGCTGAGGGGGTGGCCGCACAACCGTGCCGACAGACATATTGAGTACAGCGACAGCCATGCGCTGAGGTCAGGGATCATGTGGAGTGTCCTGTGGGGCACCCAGGTATGTGTGGACAGGTGGCAGAACCATGTCCTGCAAGCTTGAGTCAGGTGGATGCAGAGAATGGTGGCCTGGCCAACGTTGGATGCATGGGGATGGCACATGTCACAATACCCACACAGTCATGGACATCATGCACAATACACAGTCTAATCCCACACAAACAGCTTGCATCTTGCTACTCTACACATAGACACATAGCCACTATCACGGAAAACCATGCCAGACATGCTGGATGCACCGTGGCAACACACCAGCATTGACTGAGAAGAGGCACCTTTGAGGCATAGGGACACCTTTATTAGTCATGTATTCGGGATTGCAGAGGCAACTCGGAGTACACATGAACGGGTCATGTGGCGTAACATGTGGGTCCAACACTGGAACCCCCCTTCTGCAGCACAAATACGTGATAGCCATGGAACTGGCACACAAGTGTCGGCTAACAGCTAAACACCCCCTGCTGCTCACGGAGAGGCTGCCATACACCATTGATCCGCTGATGTGGAAGTCCCACACCATGTCAAGCCAATGCAAACCGTATGTGTCCGAGGGCAGTGTAACACACATTGATGCCATCACCACAATCCACAATCCCATCACTGATGACTGTCAACAAGTCTGACCATCTATTCAGGTGTACCCAGCTGCATGTCATGTTTTCCATGGTGATGCGACATGTCTGCAGAGGAACCAAACATCGACAGGGGCAGTGTGCACACATCGTAAACAACTGCCACACCCAATACACCCCTGATGCATCCCTTACCCTAAGGAGACTTCCAAACTTGTCCGTGCGTGTAACGCTGAGTCAGCACACGATGACGTGTCCATGAGGAATACCAGTGCCACAACAATGCAACCAGCAGACGGCATGCGCAAGTACCTGGGGATGAGAGACACACAAGAAGTCAGCCACAAAAAGCACAGCCACTTGCATGTGCATGTACTCGACACATATAAGGATGACAGCATGCTAGGTCACAATTATGACTGGGGAAATACACTCATCACTGGCACCATCACTCCAGTGACACATCCACACACACCTCTGACTCACGTGGCATACATGCAGATGGACACACACATGGCAACACATGCCACACGGGGACCAATGCGTGCACACACAGACACTGGTACTCACCACTAAGCAAAGAAGTCGCGTATGAGCCGACTCCGGATATCCTCTTGCGGAACCACATCCTCCACATCACTAGCCCCATTGCCAAGACTTTGGTCCTCCACGGGTGGATGGTCCTGATCATCTTGATCCAGGATGAGTGGCACAGCTTTCTCAACTGCCATGTTGTGCAGCATGCAGCACACCATGCAGATCTTGCAGACCTTCGCCGGAGCATATGGGAGGGCGCCGCTGGTCTTGTGGAGGCATCTGAATCGGCTCTTCAGGAGGCCAAATGTCCTCTCCATCACTCGCCTTGTCCGGCCATGGGCGGTGTTGTAGCGGAGCTGGGCCGGCGTGATGGGGTTGCGGAGAGGTGTGATCAGCCATGGCATGTTAGGATAGCCAGCGTCCCCTACATGGAAAGCACATGGACATAAGTAGGACAGGAGAAGCGGTCGTGCTGGAAGTCTACGCAAAATACAGGACAGACAGAGTGTACCCACCAACAACACATGCTCGTTCGTTGCGCAGCTGCGTCATCATTTCAGGCACCCTGCTACGCCTCATGATGTAGGCATCGTGTGCTGATCCTGGAAAACGAGCACAGACATGTGAAATCACCATGTTGGACAGACACACCACAAGGGCATTGATGGAGTGGTAGTGCTTGCGATTCCTGTACGCTACCTCCTGTGCCTGTGGTGGTACCAAAGCCACATGTGTCCCATCTATGGACCCAATGACATGGGGAATCCCTCCCAGGGCATAGAATCCACGCTTGACCCCAGTCAACATTTCAGGGGTTGGGAAATGGATGAACTCATCCAGGTGAAGCAACATGGTCTCTAAGAAATCATGCAGCACATGGCAGAACATGCTCTGCGACATGCCACCAACATGAGCGATGGTATTTTGAAAGGTACCCGTGGCAAGAAAATGTAGGGCTGCCATTACCTTCAGCTTGGGTGTCAGTGCCGTCGGATACCTGTGCAGCGGTTGCAGGTGTGGTGCCAGCCTCGCCGTCAACTCCTCAATCAACGGTTGGGGGAAGCGGTAGCACCGGATACAGTCATTCTCCCGCATGTCAGCCAAGTCCGGAATTGCTCGGGGAAGAGGCGGCGCTCTGCAGTAATTTGGAAGTGACAAGGAAATGTGAGTGCACTACAACAACAATTTTTTGGTGCTGAGCACATGTTAATCTGTCAATACACATATGCGACATACGGAGTCAGGTATGTGCCACATGCCCTGGACACGTATGGCTGCCAGGTGACACTCCTACCAAGACCCAGCTACACACGGAGATTGTGAACCTCCACATGCCATGGCATGGGATTAGCTGTGTCCCAGTGTAAGTGAACAGCCAGACGCAACACAGGAGTGACATACATCAACGCATCAGCAGAAGTAGGATGTCGATTTCAGAGACTGGTAGTGGAACACTAGAGCCACAGGTCACATGACATTACACTAGGACAGCCCACACACCTTGCCAATAAGGTGTACATGTAATGACTCACCACAAATTCATAGAGAGGATGCAGACATGTCCTTGTTACGCTACTCCGTGTCCCATGCATACATACGTACCTCACACCCGATACCACATGTTGCCTGGTGTGCGTAACAGTGTGCCATGTCCATCTACACACAGACACATGTTGGTTGCTGCAACAGCTGATGCTTTTGAGTGAGCAACAACATCAAGCTAAAGGGAACACCCCACACATACATGACATAGTCACATCGTGCACCGTGGGTAGTCACATGTCTGGTGTGGTAACCCCTGTAGCGGGGATCAGGGGACACTTGCGTGTGTTGTTGACTGTGCCATGCCAGTGACGCTCATCCCAAGTGTGCAGTACGACATGCACACATGTCAAAGGAGTTAAGGGCATGCCTGGCACACATTGCACCGTCACACATGACATCTGTACACATCACATCATACATCTGGTGCATTCTCGACTCAGGAGTAATGTGCCACATCACAGCCTTTCACACCTGTGCCCCACACATGTAGTACTGCCCAGACAATGCCTTGATGTCCATCCATGGACAAGTATGTCAGCCCTATTCCTTCCGGTGTGCTGCCTGTCACCACTGTGATGTGTGAAAGGCACCGTACATTCGCTCAGAGGGCCTGTGTACGTTCCCTATCACTGTGGGAATGCTGCCGTATGTGTACCCATAGTGATAGTGAGCGTACACACGCGTGTACGGTCCGTATCACTATGGGTACACATACGCGAGAACACCCATAGTGAAAGTGAGCGTACGCACGCGTGTACGGTCCGTACCACTATGGGTACACATACGCGAGAACACCCATAGTGATAGTGAGCGTACGCACGCGTGTACGGTCCGTATCACTATGGGTACACATACGTGAGAACACCCATAGTGAAAGTGAGCGTACGCACGCGTGTACGGTCCGTACCACTATGGGCACACATACGCGAGAACACCCATAGTGATAGTGAGCGTACGCACGCGTGTACGGTCGGTACCACTATGAGTACGCATACGCGAGAACACCCATAGTGATAGTGAGCGTACGTACGCGTGTACGGTCCGTACCACTATGAGTACACATACACGAGAACACCCATAGTGATAGTGAGCGTACAGGCGTGTGTACAATCCGTACCACTATGAGTACGCATACGCGAGAACACCCATAGTGATAGTGAGCGTACGCACGCGTGTACGGTCCGTACCACTATGAGTACGCATACGCGAGAACACCCATAGTGATAGTGAGCGTACAGGCGTGTGTACGGTCCGTACCACTATGAGTACGCATATGCGAGAACACCCATAGTGATAGTGAGCGTACGCACGCGTTTACGGTCCGTACCACTATGAGTACACATACGCGAGAACACCCATAGTGATAGTGAGCGTACAGGCGTGTGTACGGTCCGTACCACTATGAGTACGCAGACGCGAGAACACCCATAGTGATAGTGAGCGTACGCACGCGTGTACGGTCCGTACCACTATGATTACGCATACGCGAGAACACTGTTAGACCCGGCCCTCGTAACATAGCCATACCTGACTCCTGCGCCTCACACAGCCCCTGAGCCCATGGCCTAGCCAATCCTTCCCACCAGAACACACACACACCCGACCCGGACTTCCCCGTCCGTGGCCTTCCTCCTTTCGGCCTCACCGGGCCCGCGTGCCCACTTCATGCACCAAGATGGCTGCCCGGCCCCAGCGCGACCCTGGCCTAGAGGCGCCACTCCGGCTGGAGGACAACGCGCTCCCCTTAGGATGAGAGAGGGAGGAGCAGTTCTATCACACCTCTGCGCTTCCCTGGGAAGGTGGGTTTCGATCGGCCCGCCGGCCTCCCCGAGGGCTGGCTCCCCGCCTGCTGGGTGTCTGGGACTCCTCCCGACCCGGCCCTGAAAGGATCAAAGGACAATGGCAGGAAACCACGACAAGCGACCCCCAGGTGACAAGACCCCTGCCTGCCCAGACTCCGGACATCAAAGAGGAGTCGCCCTATAACAAGGGGTGCTCTGGGACTGTCCGGCAGATTCGCCTTGGAAACACCTGAGCCCTGCTTAGTGACTCGCGGCTCCCTGAAGATCGTAAGACCTCCGAACTTGTGCTTGAGCCCTGCTGAGTGACTCGCGGCTCCCTGAAGATCGTAAGACCTCCGAACTCGTGCTCGAGCCTTGCTGAGTGACTCGCGGCTCCCTGAAGATCGTAAGACCTCCGAACTTGTACCTGAGCCCTGCTGAGTGACTCGCGGCTCCCACAGACTCTCTTGGTCCCGCCGGACCCCACGACGACAAGCGTATCCCCCAGCTCGAGGATTGTGAGCTGTGCGCCGGGTACGCTCCTGCATCTGATTCATATCCCCAAAGACTGTCCCGCTACCTCCTACCCCCCCTCCAAGACTTTGTGAGCCCGCGCTCCACTTGTATATATTTGCCTTGCTGATCATAAAGATCCTACAACTCCGATCTGATAAAGATTTATTCTTAAGAACTCTCGGTGTGGTGTCTCTTTGTCGTGTGGTGCCGAGTGTACGATCCTAGATACGAGATTTCTCCCCTGAGGAGTCTCCCGCCAGTGCCCGGCTACGATACCTCGAGGGTTGGCCTCAGGACGGTCAGGGCCCCCTCCGGGCCCCTCTGAGGTCACCTTCTAACATTGGTGGCAAGCGACGGGATTCGGGCCCATAATCTAGAGATCGTACCGTGAACGGCTGACGCACTACCGACAAAGATGGCAGAAGGAAACGCCGTGGTTCTCACAGAAAACGACACCAGTACCGTGTTCCAGGTGGAACAGCTGGAAGAGTACACACACAAAGAACTGAAGCAATTCTGTAAGGAACTCAAAATCGCTACCACTGGTCTCAACACCAAAGAAGATATGCAAAAGGCACTGAAAGCTTGGGTGGATTCTGGAGCCTCCCGCCCAGAAGGAGCGGTGGAGCCCCACGACGAAGCTGGACCCTCCCAAGGAGAACGCAGCAGCAACCAGGTGCGAAGCTTCGTACCAGACGGGGGCCTATCCCCGGAGGAACTCGCAGACAGAGAAAGAAGTCGCCATCACGAACTCGAATTAGCCAAACTCAAAATTGAGGGCGAGTTGAAATTAGCCGAGAAAAAGCTAGCGGTGGAACAGATGCGAGTGCAGGGAGAACTAGAAGAGAAGAAACTCCAACGGGAACACGAAGGAAGGAGACTTCAACTGGAACATGAACGCAGCTTGAAGGAAATGGAGCTGAAAGCAAAAAGCGAAGAAGCGCGGCCCCCGGGGAACCGAGAGGCGGCCTCCCCAGCGGAGCAGAAGGTCCACATCCCCAAGGATGTGGTCAAAGAATATTACAAAAACGATGGCATTCAACAGTGGTTCCGGGCCTACGAGGTCGCCATGACCTCCCATCGGGTCCCGCAGAAGGATTGGGGGGCCGGGTTGTGGGGACGATTCCTGGGCGAAGGGAGAGACACCCTGCTCGACCTACCAACCTCCATGCAGACCTCCTATGACCACATGAAAGCGGCCCTCCTCACAAGGTACGGCCTCACCCCGGAGATGTACCGCCAGCGGTTCCGGGACTGCCGGCGAGATCCCGGGTACCACCTGGGTGGAGTATGTGAATTTCTTCAGCCGCGCCTTCGATGGGTGGATCAAGGGCTGCAAGGTAACCGCGCTGGAAGAACTAACAGACCTTATGTTGTGGGATCACCTGGCTGCGAACTGCTTTGTGGAACTGCGCCAGCATCTGCTCGACAGCAAGCTCACAGATCCGAGAAAGCTGGCTGTCGAGGCGGATCGCTGGACCAACACCCGGGTCTCCCGGGGCCCTGTAGGAGAGTACCCCCGAGCCAGTCAGGGACCACCCCGCCAGAGAGGGGGGGGAAACCAGGGAGGGCAGAGAGAGTCCCAGTCTAGTCCCCCGAAGTCCCAACCTCCGCCTTTCCTGGCACCCCCACCAGCTGTATCCGGCCCCCCCCTGAGACGGGGGCACCGGGTGACCATCACTTGTTTCCGTTGTCAGAAGCCCGGGCATTACGCCAACGACCCTGAATGCCCCATGGCCCCACACACCACCCAGGCAGCATCCCCCGCTAGACAGATAGCCAATGTAGCACTGGGGGAGGAGGTTGAGGAGACCGTAGAGTGGGAACCCGCAGCCATGGCCCTAGTGTCCTTAGGAGATAGAGAAATGGTCCCTGGAAGCCTCCTGCCCTCCAACACGAAGAAATATGGGCAGCTCGTAACGATCAATGGCCACCAAGTAGAAGCCCTCCGTGACACCGGGGCCAGCATCACCGGTGTCCTCAGTCATTTAGTCAACGAAGACCAGGTCCTCCCCAACGTCTT
Organism: Triturus cristatus; assembly: GCF_964204655.1. Classification (NCBI taxonomy): domain Eukaryota; kingdom Metazoa; phylum Chordata; class Amphibia; order Caudata; family Salamandridae; genus Triturus; species Triturus cristatus. The sequence goes on along the minus strand of NC_140582.1, from coordinate 565,662,063 downwards.
TTGCCCGGTCATTTCCGCTGACAACACGGAAAGTCTATGTAAAGTAGCCCTGGTGCCTTTTGAGTGGGGAGGGGTGGTCGGTAAACTGAAAGTCACAGTGAGAACCTCCCAGCCAGTCGACTGTCTCTTGGGGAACGACCTGGAAAGTTCCCCCTGGAAACAAGTCGAGCGCAAGACCCACCTAGGGATGATGGGCCTCCCTGAGTGGGTGTGCGCCACCACCCGATCCCTGGCGGCCCGACCGACCCCCCTGAGGGAAATCGACGACGCCCCGACCACTGAAGATAGGATGGTCCCCGCCCAGGGTCCCCACATCCCCCCACAAGAAGGGTCGGTCGCCAGGGACGAACCCCCACCTTCCGACTCCGCCCAGGTCACCGAGATAGGCGATCTGCCCGAATTGGCCCAGTGGCGCCACGAGGGGGGCCCCTCCCGAGAGGAGTTCTGCCGAGAGCAGGCTACCTGTCCTTCCCTGGTCGGGCCCCGGCAACAGGCAGAGGCCCAGGCCGCGGGCGACCAGACTGGGACGCACCGGGTGTATTGGGAGAATGACCTTTTGTACAGCGAGCAGAAGTCGGTGGAGCTAGGATCCGGCCGGGTGCTGGTGGTACCCCTACGCTTCCGAAACCTCCTCCTGGGCTTGGCCCACGACGTTCCCCTCGCAGGCCACTTGGGCCAGGACAAAACCTACAGTCGCCTCGTGACTCACTTCTACTGGCCCAGAATGAAAGCAGATGTAGAAGCCCACTGCAAGTCCTGTCCCACGTGCCAGGCCAGTGGGAAGAGCGGAGGAAAGCGCAAGGCTCCCCTCCAACCCTTCCCTGTCGTCAGTACCCCTTTTGAGCGGGTCGGGATCGACATCGTGGGGCCCCTGGACCCCCCAACCTCCCAAGGGCACCGCTTTATCCTCGTCCTGGTGGATCATGCCACCCGATACCCTGAAGCCATCCCCCTGCGCACCGTCACAGCCCCCGTGGTGGGCCAGGCGTTGATGGGAATCTTCTCCCGAATGGGTTTTCCCCGCGAGGTCGTGAGCGATCGCGGTACCAACTTCATATCCCGATACATGAAGTCCTTATGGCAACAATGCGGGGTGTCCTATAAAGTCACCACCCCGTACCACATTCAAGGAAACGGCCTGGTAGAGCGGTTTAACCGGACTCTGAAGGGGATGATCGCGGGCTTGGAAGAGCCCCTCCGGCGTAAGTGGGACGTCCTGCTCCCCTGCCTCCTATTCGCCTACCGAGAAGTTCCCCAGAAATCCTTAGGGTTCAGCCCCTTTGAGTTACTCTATGGACACCCCGTCAGGGGGCCCCTCAGCCTGGACAAGGAAGGGTGGGAGGCGGCGCCCCGAGGCCCCACCCGAGATGTGTTCCGATACGTCCTGACCCTCCGAAACCAGACTAGCAAGTTCCGAGAGATGGCCGAGGCCAACCTGGAGGCGAGCCAGGAGGAGATGAAGCGCTGGTACGACCAGAATGCCACTCTGGTCGAGTTTCAGCGGGGCCAGCAGGTATGGGTCATGGCCCCCGTGAAACCCTGCGCCCTCCAGGATAAATGGACCGGGCCCTTCAAAGTGGTTGAGCGGAAGAGCCAGGTCACGTACTTGGTGGACGTCCAGTCACCCCGGGACCCCCTCCGGGTCCTCCACGTGAACCGCCTAAAGCCCCACTTTGTGCGGACGGAGCTGAGCCTCCTACTGGCCACTGATGACGGGTCCGAGGAGGAGTCGGATCCTCTCCCTGATCTCCTGTGCACCAAAGAGAAGGACGGCTCCGTAGAGGGAGTGAACCTCTCCCCATCCCTCACTTCCCAGCAACGTGAGGCTTGCCGCCAGCTCCTAGGACAGTTTTCCGACCTCTTCTCCCTGGTCCCCAAAGTCACCGACTGGTGTGTCCATGACGTGGATACCGGAGACAGCCCACCGGTGAGACACCGAGCCTACCGAGTCCCTGATCGGGTCCGGTCCTGCATTCAAGCCGAGGTCTCGAAGATGTTGACCCTAGGAGTGATCGAACCCTCAGACAGCCCCTGGGCCAGCCCCGTGGTCCTGGTCCCAAAAGCAGCTGCCCCCGGTGTCGCCCCAGAACTCCGCTTCTGCGTGGACTACCGGGGACTCAATGAAGTCATTGGCTGGGGCTGCTCGGTTCCTCAGCACCTTCGATCTCACCTGCAGCTACTGGCAAATTGCGCTCACAGAAGGAGCCAAGGAGCGGTCCGCCTTCTCCACCCCGGATGGGCACTATCGCTTTCGCGTGATGCCCTTCGGGATGAAAAATGCCCCGGCCACCTTCCAGCGACTGGTAAATAGAGTCCTGGCCGGGCTGGAAAAATTCAGTGCTGCATATCTCAACGATATCGCAGTTTTTAGCTCTGAATGGAGTGAGCACCTCCAGCACCTCCGGAGGGTGCTAACCGCCCTGCACCAGGCAGGCCTCACCGTGAAAGCCAGCAAGTGCCAGATTGGGCAAGGTTCGGTAACCTACCTGGGGCACCAGGTCGGAAGCGGGCAGGTCACCCCTCTACAGCCCAAAATCGATGCCATCCTAGCCTGGGAACCCCCCACTACCCAAACGGAGGTCCGAGCCTTTCTGGGCCTCACGGGCTACTACCGGAGATTCATCCGGAATTACGGCAGCCTGGTCGGTCCCCTCACGGGACTCACGTCCAAGAAACAGCCCAAGAAAGTGCAGTGGTCCCCTGCCTGCCAAGAGGCGTTCGATGCCCTGAAAGCGGCCATGTGCGCTGCCCCCGTCCTCCAGGCCCCCGACTACTCCAAGGAGTTTGTGGTACAAACTGGTGCCTCCGAGCATGGCATCGGGGCAGTCCTCTCCCAGGTGAATGACCAAGGCCTAGACCAGCCCGTAGCCTTCCTCAGCCTAAGGCTGTTGCCCAGAGAACAGAGATGGAGCACCATCGAGCGCGAAGCGTTCGCCGTAGTTTGGGCCCTCAAGAAGTTACGCCCTTACCTGTTCGGCACCCATTTCAAGGTCCAAACCGACCATCGCCCCTTGCGATGGCTCATGCAGATGCGACGAGAAAACCCAAAGCTACTGCGGTGGTCAATCTCCCTCCAGGGGATGGATTTCACCGTGGAACATCGCCCTGGTACGGACCACGCCAACGCTGACGGCCTCTCCCGGTTCTTCCGCCTCAGCGAAGAGAACCCCCAAGAGGATGGGTAGTTCTCTCCGGCTTTCAGCTGGGGGGGACGCGTGTTAGACCCGGCCCTCGTAACATAGCCATACCTGACCCTGCGCCTCACACAGCCCCCGAGCCCACGACCTAGCCGATCCTTCCCACCAGAACACACACACCCGACCCGGACTTCCCCGTCCATGGCCTTCCTCCTTTCGGCCACACCGGGCCCGCGTGCCCACTTCATGCACCAAGATGGCCGCCCGGCCCCAGCGCGACCCTGGCCTAGAGGCGCCACTCCGGCTGGAGGACATCGCGCTCCCCTTGGGATGAGAGAGGGAGGAGCAGTTCTATCACACCTCTGCGCTTCCCTGGGAAGGTGGGTTTTGATCGGCCCGCCGGCCTCCCCGAGGGCTGGCTCCCCGCCTGCTGGGTGTCTGGGACTCCTCCCGACCCGGCCCTGAAAGGATCAAAGGACAATGGCAGGAAACCCCGACAAGCGACCCCCAGGTGAGAGGACCCCTGCCTGCCCAGACTCCGGACATCAAAGAGGAGTCGCCCTATAACAAGGGGTGCTCTGGGACTGTCCGGCAGATTCGCCTTGGAAACACCTGAGCCCTGCTGAGTGACTCGCGGCTCCCTGAAGATCGTAAGACCTCCAAACTTGTGCTTGAGCCCTGCTGAGTGATTTGCGGCTCCCTGAAGATCGTAAGACCTCCGAACTCGTGCTTGAGCCTTGCTGAGTGACTCGCGGCTCCCTGAAGATCGTAAGACCTCCGAACTTGTACCTGAGCCCTGCTGAGTGACTCGCGGCTCCCACAGACTCTCTTGGTCCCGCCGGACCCCACGACGACAAGCGTATCCCCCAGCTCGAGGATTGTGAGCTGTGCGCCGGGTACGCTCCTGCATCTGATCCATATCCCCAAAGACTGTCCCGCTACCTCCTACCCCCCCCAAGACTTTGTGAGCCCGCGCTCCTTGCTGATCATAAAGATCCTACAACTCCGATCTGATAAAGATTTATTCTTAAGAACTCTCGGTGTGGTGTCTCTTTGTCGTGTGGTGCTGAGTGTACGATCCTAGATACGAGATTTCTCCCCTGAGGAGTCTCCCGCCAGTGCCCGGCTACGATACCTCGAGGGTTGGCCTTAGAACAGTCAGGGCCCCCTCCGGGCCCCTCTGAGGTCGCCTTCTAACAAACACCCAGAGTGATAGTGAGCGTACAGGCGTGTGTACGGTCCGTACGACTATGAGTACGCATACGCGAGAACACCCATAGTGATACGGACCGTACACACGCCTGTACGCTCACTTTCACTATGGGTGTTCTCGCGTATGCGTACTCATAGTGGTACGGACCGTACACGCGTGCGTACGCTCACTATCACTATGGGTACGCATACGCGAGCACACCCATAGTGATACGGACCGTACACACGCCTGTACGGGCCGTTGCTATGCATTTGTGGTGCCCCAGGGCCCCGGTACGCACCGTACCTGTGTGTGAAACTCCAAATTACATAGGGGATACATGAGGGACAAGTATAAAGGCCTACATGCATGCTGGTTGTCATGGAGACCAAGTTTAAAGTTTGAATTTTTTTTCAGCAGGTGCACAGCAGTAGTCAGTTTGAATGAATCTACTTTGTTGCAATGTGGTTCTGGAGTTGACATCATGCTCAAGAAAAAAACACAATAAGAACCCACTGACTGTGCTAGGTTTGAAGGGATTGGAGGAAACATAGGATGCAAATGTGAGTGACCAATCACTCTGTACTCCTGTGCATGAAACAGGCCAGCAAGGCAGATATAAGGCAGCCAGGTCCCATGAGGGAGCACTTGCCTGCACATCTTTGGATTCGACGACCCAGCTGCTGCTACTGATTCCCTGGAACCATGTCAAGGTCTGTGGAGAGGTCACGGCCTTTCATCCTGGAGGAGAACCTGGCTTTGCTGGATGTGATCCTCCCACAGTACCCCCTGCTGTATGGGCGACCAGGGTATCAGGTGAGTGCAGAGTCTACTAGCACAGACTGTGTCCCTTGTTTGTGACTGTGACTTCTGGCATTGTGTCCAGGTGTGACACACATGCTATGTACTGTAGGGGGGTCCCGGGGAGGGAATGCCTGATGTCTCCCAGCCAGTGCATGCTGTGGTGCATGTCTGCCGTCCTCACTTGCATTGTGTTTACTGTGACAATCACTGCATGGTGCATGCCACATTCTGCCTGTCTTGTCCTCATGGGAATGTAGCCTCTACAGTCCTCATTTTATTATGTGGTCAGCCCAGTGTGACAGGTGACTGTACCCACAGATGTGTGTTAGTTCTGTGTACCTGTGCTGAGAGTGTCCACATGATGTGTTCGTACCCTGGACATCGGTGTGTGTGTGTAAGTCCCCTGTCATGTGGGTGGGTGCATATGCGGAGTGTGGCACCCGGGCTGCATGAGGGATGGATATACCCTGCCCATGTGATGTGAGCAGGGAGCAGTGCTGTGTGTCTGACGTGCAGAGCCAGCCCCACACCTGTGAGCCCCCCCGTCTAGTGGCACATGTGCAGAGTGAGGTTTGTCGCTGCATTTGGCAATGGCAGGTGAATGTCCTGTGCCTGTGTGTGTCTGTGTACTCTGCTGCGGTAGCGTCAGTGGCCTGTGGCATGTGACTGCTTAGAGGTGCTGCACATTATCCTGGTGTACCTTCTGATGCACAGTGTGAGCCTGGATCATTGATTGTGTCGTTGCCCTCATTCCACCTGTGTACTTTCAATGGCACGTACTGCTTTTGCCCTTCCCCAGAGGATCATGTCCCTATGACAAAGGTGCAATGCGTTGGATGCATACTATGCCTTGTTGTAAACAGCAAATTTGTTCTAATATGTCTCTCTGTGACATGTGCCTGGTGTATTGATGTAGTGTCACTTGTTCATCCTCACAGGTAGGCGCCTCTGCCAAGAAGCAGATATGGATGAACGACGTCAGTGCCGTGAGGAGGATGGACGGTCGCAAGCGGCGCCTGGCCCAGGTGAGGAAACGCTGGCAGGATATCCGGTGCTGGACGCGGAGGATCGCACGGGTCCTGCTGGGGGACTCACCTGACACCCATAAGAACCGCGGGCGCCGCCGTCTGACCCACATCCACAAGCGTGTGCTGGTGGTGGAATTTCCAGACTTGGACAGGCGCTTACAGGAGAAGCAGCAGCAGGAAGGGGGTAGGTACATGTGTGTTTGTTGTGTGTCACCAGCATTTGTAAGTGCACAGTTGCATGGATACACTGCCAGGGTTTAAAGGTGCTGTGCAGATCCAGTTACCCACAGTATAGCGGTGCTCTCCTGCCTCCCTTCCCCTCCTTGCAATGTGTTCCCTGGTCTGTGTGTAGTCACTCCTTCACAAGGTAATGTAGGCTGGCGCTTTCTCCACGTGAACTATGCCTGTAGCATCATGTGTGGGGGTGGTGTGTAACAGGTTTTGGGACCTTGCCTGTGCCCTGTCCAGTTCAGTACATGTGGGTTCCATGTCAGTTGGCACTGATGCTGAGTCCAGACATTGGAGTTAGTCTCTCAAGTGTCATGCCTTACAGGATGCATGTCCTATGTTGTGGCCTGTGACATGATGTGCATGAGTGTGCGATACGCATAGTGCAGGGATGGTGGCATGTGTTGCAGTCATTCCCATTCAGGACCATGGAGTTGTGTGGCCACTACTGTCCCCTGGGGCATATTTTCCTAGGTGTCATGTGTGTCATCACAAAACGTGGACACTCTCAGTGTCTACAGCATAGGTTGTGCTCTGTGCCATTGTCCCCTGGCACCATGTATATTGACGTAAAATGTAGTACAAGTGTCCACTGTACAGCCTGACCTGATTTTCCTTGTTCATACTCACGGTGGCCAGTGCCTGTGTGTCTTGTTACAATCATCTGATGATGACCATTTGTACATGATTATTTGGACAGGCGCACCTTGGGTATTTGGCGTCCAATCTTGCATTTATGCAGCCCCTGTGTATTTCACCCAGACTAAGAGATGTAAGTGCTTCCTGTGTCTCAACAAATTGTCTCATGTAGGGGGTGGTTGGTGCGGGCAAAGCCTACATGTCAAAACCTGAAATCTCCTTGCTAGGTCTGGCCAGTGTGTGATGTTTGTCTGGACATACACTCAAGGTGCAGTGAGCCAGTCATGTTGGGCATGTTTTCAGTATTACCTATGCAGCATGGGCCACAAGTCCATGGATATGGTCCCTGCTCATCCCTATGTTCGGCAACGCTGTGTGGTGCAGATGCAGTGCTGGATTGTCCCCAGGGCCTGGCTCCTCTGTCAAACTCCATTTCATGTCATTTGCTATTGTGTCATGCTCTCCATGGTTTTTCAGTGGCATGGTGGGTCAACCAACTGTGTGTTGCATGCCCTACATCTGTACCTTGTGTTGTAGATGTTACTGATCTTTCTTTTCAGGCTATGCACTGTAACCTATGTAGATTGGACTCATGTGACATATGTATACAGGTGTGTGATTAATTGCTGTCTCTTCACCTTGCCCACAGCATCGTCGGGGGACACGGAGGGAGACATGAGCACAGACGGAGCGGAGGGACCGAGCACCAGTGCCAGCGTTGACATCGTGGCTGGCACATTGAGTGGAACTGAGGCGGAGGAGAGTGAGGCCGAGGACCTGTCCACTGGCACGACAGAATATGAAGCTGACGGGTCCGAGGATGATCTCTCCGAGTGGGCGGAGGCTGCACCAGCAGCTGCCAGCGGCACAACATCTCACCCCGCCCCATCCATTGCCATCAGCCGCCTCCCACTTGCTCGTGTCCCTTCCCAGCGTGCCCGGTCACCACATGTCTCCTTCCTGCCAGGCACCGCACCCCCTGCCCCTGTCTCCACTGCTGCCGCCAATGCCGAGTCTGTGGACATCCAGCGGCAGTTGCAGGTTGGTCAGGCTGCGATGCTTAATGTCCTCCATGGCCACAGCCAAGTGCTGAACAACATGGAGGCATACTTGGAGGGCATTTTTTCATCGCAGGCTGACCAACGCAACTTGCTGAGGTCCATTGACTCGACACAGACTGCAGCAGTGGGTCTCCTGCAGCGCTACGTCCAACCCCCTACCCCTGACCCATCCACACTTCAAGTCAAGTCAAGTCAGTAAATTTATATAGCGCGCTACATACCCAGAGGGTCTCAAGGCGCTTGAGGAAGGGTGGGGACTTACTTGTCAAATATCCACGTTTTAAGTTGCTTTCTGAATGCTAGGTGGTTCTGAGTAAGGCGAAGGTGAGTGGGAAGTGAGTTCCAGGTTTTAGCTGCCAGGTAGGAGAAGGATCTACCTCCCATGGTGGTTTTGTTGATGCGAGGTACAGTGGCAAGGGCCTGGTTGGAGGATCGTAGCTGGCGGGGGGGGTGTAGAAGGATAGTCGTGTGTTGAGGCATTCGGGTCCGATTTCGTAGAGTGCTTTGTGTGCGTGGGTTAGGAGGCGGAAAGTAATCCTCTTATTGACGGGGAGCCAGTGGAGGCTTTTCAGGTGACCAGAGATGTGTTCTATACGCGGGATGTCTAATATGAGCCTAGCTGAAGCGTTCTGGATGCGTTGGAGTTTTTTCTGGAGTTTTGCGGTGGTACCGGCGTAAAGGGTGTTTCCGTAGTCCAGTCGGCTCGTGACCAGAGCGTGGGTGACTGTTTTTCTAGTTTCGGTGGGGATCCAGCGAAATGTTTTTTTGAGCATGCGAAGAATGTTGAAGCAAGATGAAGAAACGGCGTTGACTTGTCTGTTCATCGAGAGTGAGGAATCCAGGATGACGCCCAGGTTCCGTGCGTGGTCTGTCGGGATAGGTGCTTTTCCAAGGGCCTCTGGCCACCAAGAGTCATCCCAGGCGGAGGGGGAGGTGCCTAGGATGAGGACTTCTGTTTTGTCTGAGTTCAGTTTCAGACGGCTGTGTTTCATCCATTCGGCTACTTCTTTCATTCCTTCATGCAGGTTGGTTTTGGCGGTGTTAGGGTCTCTGGTGAGTGATAAGATCAGTTGAGTGTCGTCGGCGTAGGAGATGATGTTGAGGTTATGTTGGCGTGCGATGACCGCGAGGGGGCTCATGTATACGTTGAAGAGGGTGGGGCTGAGTGAAGATCCTTGTGGTACGCCGCAGATGACTTCAGTGGCCTCTGACTTGAATGGTGGAAGCCTGACTCTCTGGGTTCTTCCGGTGAGGAACGAGGTGATCCATTCCAGTGCTTTTCCTTGGATTCCGACGTTTCTGAGGCGTTGTAAAAGGGTGCTATGACAGACCGTGTCGAAGGCTGCGGAGAGGTCGAGGAGGATGAGGGCGACTGTGTCTCCATTGTCCAGTAGAGTTCGAATGTCGTCTGTTGCGGCGATGAGGGCGGTTTCAGTGCTGTGCTTGGCTCGGAAGCCGGATTGTGAGGAGTCGAGGGATTTGTTGGTTTCGAGGAAGGCGGCGAGCTGGTTGTTGACCGCTTTCTCGATGACTTTGGCCGGGAATGGGAGGAGCGAGATGGGGCGGTAGTTTTTGAGTTCGGTGGGGTCAGCTGTGGGTTTCTTCAGAAGGGCGCTGAGTTCGGCATGTTTCCAGCTTTCCGGGAAGGTGCCGGATTTGAGGGAGCAGTTGATGACGTCTCGGAGGTGTGGTGCTATGACGGAGTCTGCTTTGTTGAAGATGTGGTGAGGGCATGGGTCTGTGGGGGATCCTGAGTGGATAGAGTTAATCAGACGGATGGTGTCCTCAGTGGAGATTGGCTTCCAGTCATTGAGGCTATTCGGGGGGGGTGGGGGTCCTGCAGGGGGTTGGGTGGGTTGGTCTCTGGGTCGGTTGTCGAAGCTGTTGTGGATGTCTGCAATTTTGTTGTGGAAGAATGAGGCTAGGGAGTCGCAGAGGGCTTGAGAGGGGGTGATGTCGTTGGAGTTGGCCGAGGGGTTGGTAAATTCCTTGACGATGTTGAATAATTCCTTGCTGTTGTGGGCGTTGTTATCTAGTCGGTTCTTGAAAGCGGCTTTCTTGGCATTCCGGATCAGTTGGTGGTGTATGCGGGTGGCGTTTTTGAAGGCGTCCTTGGTGCTGGTGGTTGGGTCTTTTTTCCAGGCCTTCTCAAGGGAGCGACAGAGTTTCTTGGATTTCTGAAGATCATCGTTGAACCAGGAGGCCTTCTTGCTGCCTGGTTTGATTTGTCGTTTTTTCAGTGGTGCTAGGATGTCGGCGCTGTTGGATAACCATTGGGTGAGGTTGGTGGCTGCTTGGTCTGGGTTTGAGGAGTGGGCTGGGGGGTTTTGCAGAAGCGATGAGGAGATCTGGTCGATGGTGATTTTGTTCCAGCTTCTTTGCAGAGTGGGTTGGTGGTGGATGTTGGATGTGGGCTTGTTGTAGGTAAAGTGAACGCAGCTGTGGTCAGACCAAAGGAGAGCTGTGGTGTGGCTGAAGGAGATATGTTTGCTGGAGGTGAAGATAGGGTCGAGTGTGTGACCTACGATGTGGGTGGGGGTAGTGACAAGTTGTTTGAGTCCGAGGTTGGCGAGGTTGTCCAAAAGGGTGGTGGTGTTGCGGTCGTTGTTCTTTTCAAGGTGAAAGTTGAGGTCTCCCAGAAGGATGTACTCCTCGGAGGGGAGCGCGTGTGGAGTGATGAAGTCTGTGATGTCTTCACTAAATTGTGCGCGGGGTCCTGGTGGTCTGTAAAGGAGGGTGCCTCTGAGCGTGGTCTTGGGGTCGGTGTGGATCTGGAAGTGAAGGTATTCAGAGTTGGTGAGATTGACGTCTGAGCTGGTTGAGATGCGGATGGATTTCTTATGGACGATAGCGATGCCTCCTCCTATGTGGCCGGTACGGTCCTTGCGAATGATCTTATAGCCTTCCGGGATGGCAATGGTGATGTCTGGGGCTGAAGAGGCATTCATCCATGTTTCTGTTAGGAAGGCTACGTCCGGAGAGATGGTGTCTAGTAGATTCCAGAGGTCAATGGCGTGCCTGTGGATCGATCGGGTGTTGAGTAGGATGCATTTTAGATGGTGGGGGTCGGTTATATGTTTTGTGTTTGTGGATGAGGAGTTGTTCTTGGTGCCGTCGAACTTGCAGGAGTTGCAGGAGAAGGGTCCATGGGTGTGTCCAGGGGCGGCTTGGACGCAGTTGGGGGAACGGCCGGGGTTGAGGGCTAGGAGGGTGGTGGCATCGTAAGTAATGCGGGAGGGGTGGGCATTACGAGGACCAGGGGGAATGGCGCTGGGCGCGGTCCAGGCGCGGACGGGCGTAGACGGGCTTACCTTTGGCGCACCTTCGGCGCGACCGGGGCGCGATCGCTGCGCGTGAACGCTGCGCGCTATTGCATCTGTCATATAAGGATAGTGGAGGGGGAGGGGCGAGGGAGGAGCTGCTGGGAGGCGGGTGCGTGGTGTAGGGGGCGGGCTCCGGCCACAACAACAACAACCAAGGTAATGGCGGCTCAAAGGCAATAGCCGACCGGGTTGGGGAGGAATAGATAAATAATTAATCTGTGGTGAGTAGCGGGGCGCAGACAGTCAAGCAGACAGACAAAGCGCTATCTCTATGAGCAAGGTACTGTGAAAAATAACGAGTTTCAATCGATATAGGCACTCTCACAGCGCTAGCGAGATGCAGTAAATTCAAGCAAGCAGAGTCGCAGTTGAATAATGCTTCAATCAAAGTAGGCACAGTAGCAGCGCTAACGATACCCAGCCAGCGTTAAGGGAGGAGCAGGGCAGGAGGGAGCGACCGTGTCCAACAGAGTCAGGACGGTCACAGCGTCGCGATGTGCACGGGGAAGCCTTGCCTCTGAGTGGGAGGGAGGAGCTGCTGGGAGGCGGGTGCGTGGTGTAGGGGGCGGGCTCCGGCCACAACAACAACAACCCAGGTAATGGCGGCTCAAAGGCAATAGCCGACCGGGTTGGGGAGGAATAGATAAATAATTAATCTGTGGTGAGTAGCGGGGCGCAGACAGTCAAGCAGACAGACAAAGCGCTATCTCTATGAGCAAGGTACTGTGAAAAATAACGAGTTTCAATCGATATAGGCACTCTCACAGCGCTAGCGAGATGCAGTAAATTCAAGCAAGCAGAGTCGCAGTTGAATAATGCTTCAATCAAAGTAGGCACAGTAGCAGCGCTAACGATACCCAGCCAGCGTTAAGGGAGGAGCAGGGCAGGAGGGAGCGACCGTGTCCAACAGAGTCAGGACGGTCACAGCGTCGCGATGTGCACGGGGAAGCCTTGCCTCTGAGTGGGAGGGAGGAGCTGCTGGGAGGCGGGTGCGTGGTGTAGGGGGCGGGCTCCGGCCACAACAACAACAACCCAGGTAATGGCGGCTCAAAGGCAATAGCCGACCGGGTTGGGGAGGAATAGATAAATAATTAATCTGTGGTGAGTAGCGGGGCGCAGACAGTCAAGCAGACAGACAAAGCGCTATCTCTATGAGCAAGGTACTGTGAAAAATAACGAGTTTCAATCGATATAGGCACTCTCACAGCGCTAGCGAGATGCAGTAAATTCAAGCAAGCAGAGTCGCAGTTGAATAATGCTTCAATCAAAGTAGGCACAGTAGCAGCGCTAACGATACCCAGCCAGCGTTAAGGGAGGAGCAGGGCAGGAGGGAGCGACCGTGTCCATGCCTGTCCCACGTACACCCAGACGTCAGCATGCACCCACCACAACAGTCACAGGCACCACACCAGCAGGGAAGGTCATACGCACACCTCCTGGCACGCACACACAGGGTGAAGTAGGCACACCCACTGGGTCGGGGGCAAACGTAAGTCACGCAGCCAGAGTGGGAGTCCGCATTCCACCAAATCCACTCCCTCCAAATCCCCTCCCATCAGCTCTCCTGGCCACATATCCGGCAAAGACTCCTTCATGGCCGCTCTGTCCCTGAGCCCCACTGTGACACCACCCTGCAAGCGGTCAAGGGAGTCCCCGGTCAGGGTGGTTGAGTTCCTTCCCCCTGTCCACACCCTCCCCCAGTGGCGCTGCGACCCATCCCTCCGCCCCCCCCCCTCCTTGGGGCCTGTGGTTCCTTCGGGTGCAGGGGAGTCGCTGGAGGACCTTGCTAAGGTGTGCAGCGCCATCCTGGCCTCCGCCTTTGGCCCTGCCCCACCCCCTGTGGTGGAGTCCTCCATCCCTGCACCCACGACGCCTACCCTTCGCCCTCATGTCCCTGCGGTGCCTGGTCCTTCCCCCCCACATGATGCCCTCCCCGCTCTGGAAGACGAAGGAGTCTGACTGTGCAGGCAAGCTAGGGGACACGCGTCCCACTGTGTCCCCCACCTGGATTGGAACTTTGGATTGCCCTATGGGCATTGTACTTTTTGAACTTTCAAGGGACAAACTTATTTTTGGATGCTGATTAAAGCACACTACTGTCAGTCAGTCAGTCAGTATTCTTTATTCGATGAATAAAACATCATAAAAGCACATAAATACAAGGTTAAAATACAATTAAATCATGTCGAGATCCTGACTGTTACAACACATTTAAAAGAGTAAAACAACTCGTCAATATATTTCATTAACAATAATAAAATCGAATATATAATATCATACTACACAACTTATAATAAAAAGCAGATATGCTAGATACGTGGTAGGATCTTACTACCCACTTTCCATTTTGTCTAATGCCAATAGTGTCAAATCTATATTGTTAAAAGCCCTCTATCCTGTTGGGTAAGTTGGGACTTAAGTCTCCTTATTCGTATCAACCAGGCTTTTCCAATGAATTTGGCTACGCCACATACCATCAAGGTGGAAGACGTATCAGTACAAAGGACCCTCAGCGCCATTACATGGCACCTGAGGCCCAATTGTTTACACAAAGGTTTTAACCAAATCCTCCTCGGCACCCTATAAGCTGGACAAGCAAACATAAGGTGTGCTACAGATTCTAAAGGTGCTGCACAGCACGGACAAGCCTTAGAGGAGCCACATAGGTTGTTCCACCCAGAGGTGAATGCATTTACTGGGAGGATCCCAAACCTAACTTTTAAATACAGTGATCTATCCAAGGGCTTCTCAATAAAATCAAGAAGTGGTTCAAATATCCTAGACCATTTGAACTCTAGGAATCGCTCAGTAAGAGCACCCCCTGTGCCTCTTCTAGAAGTCTCCCGCTGCACCCAATCCCAATACAGCTTCTTAATAACTAGCTTGGGTGGAGGGGATTGACTCCTCCATAGATCACTCAGACCCAAAAAGCCAACCATCTGTCTCAGGTTACACAGCCACTTAATCCTATTACCTCTATCGAGTAGGATAAGATCATCTAGAGCGGCTGCATAGTTTTGGAGCTCTTCAGTTCTTCTCAGACGCACCCAAGAAAGTAAAGGGCGAAGGCGCACTAATTCTTTAAGGGGGCGCCTGCCCATATCAAGACGTAAGGGGATTAATGGAGTGGAGACTGGTAATGCTACAAGATCCCTCAGGAACTTGTTTTCTGAAGTGATTATCTCCGGGATGTTCTCAAACCCCCATAATTCAGAGCCATAGAGTGCAGATGGCAAAACCTGTCCTTCATAAATTGCGAGGATAGGTGCCACTGGTTTGCTCAATGACGCCCTATGTTCTCGCAAAACCGCCCCAGCTACTCTTTTAAAGTTTAATAGCATTTTAGCCAGATGGTCTTTCCAGGTCATCCGGCTATTCACCCTAACCCCCAAATAATCAAAACTATCCACCATCTCCAGGAGTTCACCATTTAACGTGAGGGAGTTCTTAAATCTTTTGGGTGGTGCAAGGGCAATTAGCTTCGTTTTGGAGGTGTTGATTGTGAGACCCCTATCCTTACAGAACTCACTAAAGCGGTTCAAAAGCTTTTGGAGCCCTGCTGGGGTTTTCGAGATCAAGATGGTGTCATCCGCGAAGAGAAGAGTAGGGTTTTTTTCCCCGGCCAGGGATGGAGCATCCGCCGGCTCTTCCCTCAGATAATCCACCACACCATTCACGAATAGGGAAAATAAAGTCGGCGCCATAACACATCCCTGGCGAACTCCTCTCCTCATGGGCACCCTCTCCGTCAGTTGTCCCTGAGTGCCCCATCTGACCCTAGCATAATTATCCTCGTGGAGTCTCACAATGAAATCCAACAATGGAGCCGGGAAGCCCATCTTCTCCAGGATTTCCCACAACCTTGCGCGAGGGACCAGGTCGAACGCCATCCTGAGATCTATGAAAGCCAGATAAAGGCTACCACGATTAATTGTCACCGACTTCCAATAGATCGCAAGGAGGCGGAAGACCTGGTCCATCGTGCCCACTTTTTTCCGAAACCCGGCCTGGAAATGGGAGAGCACCTGTTCCTTCTCCATCCATGCACCTACCCTCAAGATGATGACCCTGCCAACCACTTTCTGGATCACGTCAATCAGACTGATGGTCTGTAGTTAGCAGGGTCATCCCTATCACCTTTTTTATATACTGTGATCACCTCAGCACCCCTCCACGAATCTGGGATGGGGTGCCCCCTGGAAATTAAATTCATTATCAATGCAATAACTGAAGCCCAGGTTGTGGGATCTTCCAAAAGGAGATCCCCAGGTATACCATCTTGACCGGCGGCCTTCCTCGGGGTCAGGTGTTTTATAGCCAATACTACTTCCGAAGTCAAGAACGGATCCACGGGCCCCATGATGGGAGAAACCCGTCTGGCTGGATCAAAGGGGGGGGGTCTGGTTGCCTCCAGTCCGCTGTATATTTTTGAAAAGTGGGAATACCATTGTTCGCTGGTAATATGATTCACAAGTACAGGTTGGTTACCCTGTCTAGCCTTGTTGATCAGATCCCAAAACAATGAAGCATTTTTCCTTTCTGAGGCACTTTTGAGATCCTGCCAATACTGTTCTTCCCAGTCTTTTTTTGCTCGTATTTGTTCTTTTGCATATTCCTTCCTTGCAACTCTAATTAGGGGTTGATTCTTTTTGCGCAGGGCCACAGTTAACTCGCGTCTTTTAGCCCGGCACTTTGCAGAGTACCAGGGGTTACTGGGTTTGGGCGTTTTTTTTTTTGAGCTCGAGATTAGAAAATAGTTGCCCACTTTCTCGATAGCCTTTTTATAAATCTGGGGAAGAAGCAGCTCGTGGGCATCCCCTATTTCTGGATCTAATCCCGTCAGTTCACAAGTCAGATCTTCTATATGAGCCCTGATATTAAACAGTTTCTCAGGGTCGGAGCTAATCTTCTCCCATTTCAGCCTCCGATTTCCATTATATGGGACCACCTCATTTGTTCGCCTCAGTGGGGGTTGCTCACTACTACTTTTTAATTTGCTCCACCCTAACTTCAAACTCAGTGGGTTATGATCACTGTCCTGCGAGGGAACTACCTCCATATCCACTAAGTCACACCACATAGTGATGTCCAATAAAATGTAATCAATTCGGGACGGGCCATTAAGTCTATTAAACGTCATGGCCCCTGCCCGATCAGAGGATGATCTACCATTCAATGCTCTTAATTTGAAATCAACAGTAAGAGCGTTAATCTGCAGTGCCTTGGTTGTCCATTTCCTGATTGGAGGAAGTGACAAGGTAGGGATAGACCAGTTTGCATCCTCCTCCGCTATGCCCAGAAGGTCATCCCTGCTTAGCGGTTCGAATGTGCAATTGAAATCCCCACCCACAAGGAATTTAGATGATGGGGAGCAGTTACCTAAGGCCTGCTCTAAGAGCATAAAGGTTTTTGACGTTTTATCTCCCTGGATCCCTCTATCATAAATATTGAATAATTCCACTCGGCTATCTTTTGCCTGGCCTATGATTGTTAGATGTTGGATGTCCTCACTTTCCAGATCATGAGCAGTAACCTTCCAATTTAATTCTACTTTTATCCATATATGTAGTCCCCCGGCTGGTCTGCCCTTACCACCACTATGAGTGGGTAGCCAAAAGGTTACATACCCCGATTTAAAAACGGGGGTTAAACTCCATGTTTCCTGGAACATGCATACGTCGTATTTTTCAATAAAGCTGTGCCATTCTGGGAGGGCCAACTTTTTCCTCAGACCTGCTATGTTCCAAGAAACTAAATGTATGATCTTTTTATTGTTGGAGGGCAGAGTAATGGGGACTTCTTTACTACCACCCGCTTCTCATGGTTCCCGGGCATTGGGAGTTTGGGAGTACACCGTAGGAATTAGGGGATAACTCCCTCCGTCCATATGGACCGAAGATGAACAATCCAGACCTGAAAGATCCGCAGGGGCCATAATTCCATTAGGTAATTCTTTAGCCTTACCGTGGATCACCAGCCCATTTCCCATTGGCCTGGATGCACTAGAGCTAACCCCCCGTTCCTTCTCAATCCTTAAACATCAATCACAATCATCCATACCCGAGAACACATCGAACCTATTAATTGTCTCCAGGGGTGTAAAAGACCTCAAGTACTCCTTTCGTTGACTATTATGCCTAGTAAATCTAGGAGGGATCACATTCCAACCCTGGGGGTCCGGTAACATATTCCTACCATAGGGTATTGTCGGAATACTTAGTTTTGCTTTATCCTTATTCATGTGATGGGATGGAAGGAAAACCAGGGATCTCGGATAAAAATAGGTTAAAGCTCGAGGGCTAATACAACTATCACTCACACCCTTGCAGAGCGGGCAGCATTGATGCTAAAGGGAGCACTCCTGTTACGGGGTGCATTGCAGCAGGCAGTTTCGGGGCCATGAGGGAAACGGCTACACGGAACAGAAGAACATCGCCGTCGTGAGGGAAACGGCCAGGGGAAACTACATCCCTCAGAAGCACCGGGAGGTCGCCGAGGGTGACGCGCTACAAGCGCCAGCCGCTGCCTACTTCTGCCGCGGGGCCCCACGCACCGCGGGACACCCTTGCAGAGCGGGCAGCATTGATGCTAAAGGGAGCACTCCTGTTACGGGGTGCATTGCTGCAGGCAGTTTCGGGGCCGTGAGGGAAACGGCTACACGGAACAGAAGAATATCGCCGTCGTGAGGGAAACGGCCAGGGGAAACTACATCCCCCAGAAGCACCGGGAGGTCGCCGAGGGTGACGCGCTACAAGCGCCAGCCGCTGCCTACTTCTGCCGCGGGGCCCCACGCACCGCGGGACGCGCGCGGTCGGCGCCGGGAGAAGCCCGGGACAAGGGCGGGACAGTCTACGGCAAGACCAGGCAGGGCTGGGCCACCTATCGTACATCTCCTGCAAATATGGGTAAGCGGAAAAGCGGTGCTACCACAGACGATGGTGGAAAAAAGGCTAAAGTGGCAAAACAATCTGACTCCATTTTGTCCTATCTTACTTCTGCGGTGGGGGCTTTAACTAAAGAAATTGCTACAGCACAGCAAGAACTGGGTTTAATAGCTAAGTCTCCCTCCTCAGTTATATCACCTGAAGCACAAGCCATCCCTTTTGGACCTGACGTCATCATAACAAAACCCACAACTGCCACTGTTTCCACTCTACCTCAAGCTTGTGCATTCCAAACTTTGCTTCCCACTGTAAATCCGGACCCTTTGGGAACTTTAAAATCATCCTCGAAAAAACATAATAAGAGGGAGGCCCCCCCTCGAGCTACTCATGGGATGGAGGAGTCTCTAAAGGACCTTATCGAGGCTCTTTTCGAGGAACGGATTGAACCCCTTTTAGTGGGAATTGCAAAGGACATAGTAGACACTATGAACACATGTCTCGAAGGCTTGTTAAAAAAATGTGTCCTGATAGATGATATAGCAAAAAAAATTGATAGCTTGCATCTTGGTGATAAAAAGGTCGTAGATTGTCACAGAGCACAACACCTACCTCTACCACTACCTGAGGCCACCTCCGAGCCCATGGAATCAGATATAGTAGGTTTACAGGCTCCCCAACCACCCATACCTATTACCCAACAGGTGGTCCCCTTAACATCAGGGGAAACTAATTACTTGGGAAGCAAGATTCATTTAAATCTGCCCCCTGCGGTAGTACCCTACGTAGCTGTTTTCCTAGGGGTGACCCCGCTAAGGGAAGGCGAGGAGGAGTCAACTTCCGCACTTATTGGAAAAGCAAAAAAATGGTGTGATGATTTAAGCAGTGGTGATTCAAATACATCCTCTAGCATCATAGCCTCAAGAAGGGTAGGATGGGTGGGAAAACGGGCTAAAAATGTGAAAGGTGATTGTGTGGTGATAAACTTTAATAACGAACATTGCCCGAGTACTCTGTTCTGGGATGGATCAGATATTAAGGAAAGTGATAGCCTCAGGGCAGTCCCTTTAGGCTTCTTTTATCCCCCACAGCCCCATTTTAACTCACATAGGATGCCCCCCTCAATTACGGTCCCACCAGTGAATGGGTGGCAAACTGTAATTAGGAAAGTGAGCCGAAACCCACCAACGTACCATAACACAGGTCTTATTATGGATTTGGTTAATCGTTTTAATCCTTTAAGTGATTTGAACACCAACGATTGACTACCTTTACGCCTAACATCACCTATAATAGCCATGCCTGAGAGGGTAAATTCCCTACCATGTACATTTATGACCTGGAACGTTGCAGGAATAAGAGCTAAAAGATCAGACCTTACTTGGACCCAATACATTTCTAAACATAAGGTCATAGCTCTGCAAGAAACGTGGGACACTTCACTTTCCTTTAACTTAGATGGTTTCCTAAGTTTTACAGTACCCGCTAGTCCCAGTAACGCGGGGAGAGCAAAAGGGGGGCTTATTACATTTTTTTCATTAGATCTAGTAGGAACTTTTAACCTACTGAATTCAGGTTCCCCAAACATTCTAGCTATAGAATGGACAGTCTCCCCAAGCTGTATCATACTAGTAATTAATTTTTACAATGCCTGGGGTGGACCAAATGAATTCGAACATGTGCATTGTTTGGCGAACTTGATAAATAAATACAGTCAAAATTCACATACTCCCTTCGAAATATTTTTCATGGGCGATTTTAACAGCCACAAATGTCAATTGCCTTGACAATCATTAGATGCAGATTCTCCTGCCGGAGCCTGCATTCCTCACTTTGAACACACCAAAATGGGGGAGTCACTTGACTTATTGTGTGCCAATTTTAATTTATATGAATCATTTAAAACTGCTATTAATGAGAAGGTCCCCACGTACAAAGGTACAACTAAGGGGACGATAATTGATTACATATTTATGTCTGTAGGCTTAATTTCAAAGACAAGCGACTATAAAGTTACGGTCTCACACCATAGTGATCATAACCCTCTGTCAGCTGCAATACACTGGAGTGACTTATGGCGCAGGCAGGTGGATCAGCCCCGGGTTTGCGCCTTGACGGTGCCCAGTGATCAAGGCAGACGACTTAGATGGGGTATGGCCATGGAGGAACGGTTTATGGAAACCCTACTTCCCAAAATTGAGGGACCGATAGAAACTTGTCTAGATCACACTGCCTCGAACCTTCAGGTTGTCGCAGCTTTTAATTGTATCTGTGCACAAACCGTCAGGGATCTCACAAAACCTAAATCTAAGTACCCCCCAAAGCCCCACAAATGGTTTGATAGCAAATGCTCAAGGTCAAGGGCACATAGAGAACTGAAACTGGCTCTTAAGGCCAAGAAAAGGGATAAAGAACTAATCTCTCATCTAAGACGGGCCTATAAAGCCAATGCGAGGGCAAGGAAAAATGAAATTAAGAACAATGCTTGGACCGATCTTCTCAATGTAGATGTTTTAAAAAATAGTAAACAGTTCTGGGAAATCATCAACCACTCCTTTTTTACAGGGGAGAACAACCTGAATACAGATTGTGTAATTCCCGATGAGAGATGGGTACAGCATTTTAGCAAGATTTATGGGGGCGAACCATTAGTCTGCCCAAGTACCACTGAGGTGGCTTATGGTGTAGCCACAGTGGTATTTACGGAAGAGCAGGTCCTTAAAGCCATTAGGGATACCACAAAAAATAAGGCTCCAGGCCCGGACGGTATCCCGGCAGACTTTTTTAAATATTGCCCAGTACTCTGGAGTAAAGTTTTGACCAGAGTATTCAGAGCAGCAGCCGAAGGATGCCTACCTCAAACTTGGGCAACATCCATAATAGTCCCCATTTTTAAGAAGGGAAATCGGGAGGACCCCGGGTGCTATCGCCCAATTTCCCTCATCGACTCTACTTTCAAAATCTTAGGTAGAGTCCTTTTGAATCAACTAAGGGAAAATATAGAACTGAATGGGGGACTCTCGAATATCCAATATGGCTTTCGTGAGAATAGGGGGACATTGGAACAATGTTCTAACCTCCACCTTCTAGTCTCCAGGTATACGGTGGCCGGGGAGGGGACAGTTTACCTGGCCTTCATGGACCTCTCCTCGGCCTTCGATCTGGTGAATAGAAGTAAGCTATGGACTATCCTACTAGAGCTAGGCATAGAGGAGCCCTTGGTGGCTTTTATGGCAAGGTTACATCAAGATCTCAAGGCAAAAATAAGAGTCACCAGGGACGGAAGGTGCACGGAAAGTTTTAAATCTGAAAAAGGGGTGCGCCAGGGTTGTATCCTGGCCCCCCTTCTTTTTACTATTTATATAAATGGTCTGGGGAAACACCTAGAAACAGGATTGGCAGATGTTCCCCGTGTAGGCGGAGCTCAGATCCCAGCCCTCCTATACGCGGACGATGCCGTCCTGATAGCACGAACAGGGATTAGCTTACAGATTCTTCTGGACCGTTTTGGTTCCTTTATGGAGAATCTAGACTTGAAAATCAATGTCTCCAAGTCCCACACCATGATTATTGGTCGTAAAGTAAATATGTTGCAGAAAAAATCGTTTATTTGCAAAGGGGAGATCCTTTCTAGGGTCCCAGTCTTTCCTTACCTGGGAGTCCTTTTTGACCAAAGAGGGTCCTGGGTCTCCCAGGTTAAAGCTAAAAGTCTTAGCCTAGCACGATCTTCATCAGCCTTGCTGGCCTTTACAAAAAGACTGGGAGCTAAACCAATGGAGGCTGTGATTAAAATATACAACAGTAAGTGCGTTCCAATCGCTATGTATGGATCTGCGATTTGGGGCTATGCAGAGACGGCAAAAATACAGAGGGTAGAAAACGGTATCATCAGGAATATTTTATCTGTCCCAGATTCCACACCCATCTTCTCTATCCATGAGGAAATAGGCTTAGCATACATCTCTGATAAATTAAAATTAGCTCCCCTCCTTTTTTGGGTCAAAACGTGGTTGAATCCCGAGCTGACGCTAAATCATGCCATCCTCAAGGACGTCATTGCAAGGGATAACGGCATGAGAATTCCCTGGCTAAAATTTATTAAATCTACTTTACTAATGCTAGGGAGACCGGAACTTTTTAATGACCCATCTAACATCAGGAGGGAGGATGTCAGATGGATTAAGCAGATGTTTCTGGAGAGGGTTCGTATGGATAGAGAAGATTTGGAATTGAGGAAACCCATGGTGAGGGCACATATCGTTTTAACTACTTCGCCCACCATGGAACTCTACCTAAAAACTGTGACTAACCCTCTTCATAGACTCCTACTGACTAAATTCAGGATGAATTTAATCCATTATTCTTTAGGAAATTTTCCGGTGTGGTCAAAACCTGATGATGGGCCGCCATGCGGATGTGATAATTTTTCAATTCAAGATACCCTCCATTTTATATTTTTTTGTGATTTTTACAGCAGTGAAAGGAGGAAATATCTATTCCCTGTCTTGAAAGCGGCGGGCTTTACTCAAATAAGGCCAGCCTTAATCTTCCTCCAAACGTTAGCAGATACTTACACTATGTTTAGCGTTGCTTGCTATCTAACCGCTGCATTTAGATCTAGGAAGAAAAGACTACCCCAGATTGACCTGTTTTAACTCAAACTTGTTTTTAAAGGAATACTTTTAATATTTGTAAATAGACTTGTACTTTCGCATGCAATAATCTGATGAAATGTAATCATTACGCAGAAAACCCTTTTTGTAATGAGATTAAGTGATGTTTTTAAATACTGTATTTGTGTTTGTTGTACGCCTTTTATGATTTTAACAAAAATCGAATAAAGAGTATTTTGACTGACTGACTGACTCACTCACTCCCGGGGGCCAATTTATTATGTAGTCAACCACACCCGGGTCTCTAGAATTGATCAGGACGATATCTCCCTCAACATCTTTACATCTGCCACCTATCCAGGGAAGGCGCCTAATGTGTAATATTTCCCCATTAAGATTATTGTTTATTGGTCTATGTATGCTTAGCCAATGAACAATTTTGTTTTTCAGCTGGTAAAACCCTCTCTCTTATTGTCCGCTAGCACGGGAACCCCCGTTAAGACCACCACCAGAGGCACCGCCTCAGGGGGTAAGTCTACTTGTGGCCCATGATTCCCCATATTACTATAATGGCTAGAACTTCCCTGTTCCTGCCTCACAGACTCCTTAGCAGCCATAGCGTTCCCTTCCACTGGCTCAGTAATAGACTTACTGATTGGGTGTTTCCCTATCATGGGGGGCCCCTGTCTATGTAAATCAAGCAGCGGCTTGTTTAAGTTCTGTAAGAGATTTATACCAGGCTGGGGGGGTTCCTTGTGAGCATGGGTGGGGGGGTCCTAGCATGAGTAATATTCTTATATGCTTGGACCATTCCCGGACTGGTCATTTTACTCAGAGTAGACTCTATGCCCTCCAACCTCTGCTCCAGTTTCTTCAAACTATTGGTAATAGGTAAAATAAAGGTGCTAAACAGCTCTCCCAATTTGGTACACAGTGATGTAGATGAAGCGTCCGGCTCTGCTAGAACCTCGGGGGTCCGGTGGATTTCAGAGTTGGACCCTGCCAAATCAGAGTCCGTAAAAGGGTGGAATGGACTCAGATTTGGTCTATTAACTGGTCCAACCACCAGCTTTGTACCAGCACTATGTGTAGCTGTGATTTGGCACCCAAAATCACAATGGCTGTGTTTCGTTAGTTTAGCCTGGCCCAGCCGCTCCTTACGTCTTATTTTCCTCGGGGTGGGCCATAGAATTTACCCTTATCCAATTTCTTGTACTTTTTCACTATTAGTTTACCACGAGCAGGCAACAGCTTTCTAGGCACCATAGGGCTAATTATACCATTAGAGAGGGCAGTATTACTAATATCATGTACTTCGGGGGAACAACCCACAGGTGAACAATCACGTAATAGCAAGGGCACACCGTCCTGAGAAAAAATAGCATCACTGGCCCCGCCAATACCATCAGCGCCCAAGGGTTCCTCAATAATACTGACTTCTACAGCCCTACGCTTCATATTTTCAACGGAGCGACGGCGCTCAGTCCTACGTTCGTCCAAAGAAAGGTCCCTCTTTTCCTCCCTGGCAACCTTCCTGAAGTACATATCCAAGGGGCCATAAGACGAACCCCCCGGCTTCTCCCCACTCACTTTATCAGGGCTCTGGGCCATAGGTACGGTGATATCCCTCAATAAGGTAGGCAGCGTATCGCTTACAGGGCGTACATAACCAAGCCCTGCCCGGCCTCAATCGGTCTCAGAGGGCCTTAGGGGGCCCGCCCTTTGCCCAGGCTTAGCCCGGCGCCTGCCCGCGCGCGTCCCGCGACGCGGGAGGAGCGGCGTTCTTTTGGGCACATCCGGGCGCTTTGATGACGTCAGATGGCGCTAGGGCGCCTGGGAGATGTGGTCTCCACTCGCCGGGGCCGCAGGATAGCGTGGCGGCAACAGCAACGGTAGAGGGACACCCAGCGGAGCGGCAGCGGCACTCAGGTGAGCAAATGCGGACAGGACAGGACACCAGTAGTCACCCCCTCGCTTTCCGTGGCTCCAGAGGTGTCAGGGTTCCTGTAAAGATCTTCTATCTTATGATAGTTCCACTAGGGGGGTAGGATAGTGTCTCTGTTTTCTCAAGATCCCCCAGGAGTAGTATCATGAAAACAAGATCTCCAAGACGTAGGGGTTTGAACGTCCAGTAGGAAATGCAAAAGGAAAGTATGCACGTAGTGCTCGAGCAACAAAGTTCTGAGCTTACATAAAAAATAGGAACGGACTTACAGTCTCTGACGGTGAAGCTCTGAGAGTGGCAAAGAGTCAATTACATGTAGAGGAAGCTCTCCTCACTCCACATGATTGAAGGCTGAAGCGGGGAGTAGATAGCCGTCCCAGTCGTTCTTCTCCACAAAGGCTAGGAGCCGTCTCTGCCGATTTCGAAGGGACGCGAGTCCTTGTTCTCCCCAATTGATTTCAATAAAGTAAGAAAAATCCTTCCGGCACGTTGGGTTCCGCGCGTGTTAAAGGCACAGCGTGCCTTTTCGTTAAAGTCAATTTCTCCACGCTGTCAACAAAGAATCCCCTGGTTAGTGTACCACGATAGAGCCGTGGTCTTTAAACAATGTGAACTTCCGATAATATCTGGTTGTTCTTCCAGTAATCAGCTGCGGTTCGTCGCGCTCCCACCACAGGGGGAGGGGGAGTGAGATATATGTTTATGAGCGTCTCAGCGGATTAGGACATTTTGCGAAAGATCCAAGAGGTAGCGCTGGTGTCAGGTACAAGAGGGAACCAACGTCCATCCAACGAGCCATAAGTTTAGTGCCTACTGTCTGTCTGGTATTGCTGTTGGTCGACCTGCCCCATTATTTTGGGTGGTGATTATGTGTTGGGTGTGTGGTAATTGTCGTCTTGTGCTGGTCATAAGGTGGATCCTGGTATCTGTGTGCCATCACAAGCTGTTGGCTACATAACTTTGTTCATGTAAGCAGTTACTGCATGGTGACATCGTCCCAAGGTGTGTTCCTTCCTCTGTGTAACCTGACTTCTTCCCTGCAGGGTCTTTCCAATATGTGGTGCTGAGCTGTGTCTACATTGGCTGGGTGTGTGACGGACTCGTTAGACTTGGCCCATGCATGCTGAGCGATGTCTCCACCTGCATCATTCGTGGCGTCCTTGGTGGTCACTGTACTTGTGTATGTAGACTGTTGCCATGACTTCATGTGTACATGTATTCTTTTAGGCGCTATGCATATGTATACTTCCAGCCTCGCACACATGTGGTACATGTACTGCAGGATCTTTGTGCACCTGACTGACATTTGTGGGCATTGGATCTGTGGGTACTCCACCCTTTTCTTTGCAGGGGCACTGCTGTGAGTGTTAGGCACCCACCCCTCCTGTGTCTGGGCACTGCTGGGAGGACTCTATACCCACCCCTCCTGTCTCTGGGCACTGCTGGGAGGACTCTGCACCCACCCCTCCTGCGTCTGGGCACTGCTGGGAGGACTCTGCACACACCACTCTTGTGACTGGGCACTGCTGGGAGGACTCTGCACCCACCCCTCCTGCGTCTGGGCACTGCTGGGAGGACTCTGCACACACCACTCTTGTGACTGGGCACTGCTGGGAGGACTCTACACCCACCCCTCCTGTCTCTGGGCACTGCTGGGAGGGCTCTGCACCCACCCCTCCTGTGTCTGGGCACTGCTGGGAGGACTCTGCACCCACCCCTCCTGCGTCTGGGCACTGCTGGGAGGACTCTGCACCCACCCCTCCTGCGTCTGGGCACTGCTGGGAGGACTCTGCACACACCACTCTTGTGACTGGGCACTGCTGGGAGGACTCTACACCCACCCCTCCTGTCTCTGGGCACTGCTGGGAGTGATAGGCACACACCCCTCCTGTGTCTGGGCACTGCTGGGAGGACTCTGCACACACCACTCTTGTGACTGGGCACTGCTGGGGGGACTCTGCACCCACCCCTCCTGCGTCTGGGCACTGCTGGGAGGACTCTGCACCCACCCCTCCTGTGTCTGGGCACTGCTGGGGGGACTCTGCACCCACCCCTCCTGCGTCTGGGCACTGCTGGGAGGACTCTGCACACACCCCTCCTGCGTCTCGGCACTGCTGGGAGGACTCTGCACCCACCCCTCCTGTCTCTGGGCACTTGTGGGAGTGATAGGCACACACCCCTCCTGTGTCTGGGCACTGCTGGGAGGACTCTGCACACACCACTCCTGTCTCTGGGCACTGCTGGGAGTGATAGGCACACACCCCTCCTGTGTCTGGGCACTGCTGGGAGGACTCTGCACCCACCCCTCCTGTCTCTGGGCACTGCTGGGAGTGATAGGCACAAACCCCTCCTGTGTCTGGGCACTGCTGGGAGGACTCTGCACACACCACTCTTGTGACTGGACACTGCTGGGAGGACTCTGCACCCACCCCTCCTGCGTCTGGGCACTGCAGGGAGGACTCTGCACACACCACTCTTGTGACTGGGCACTGCTGGGAGGACTCTACACCCACCCCTCCTGTCTCTGGGCACTGCTGGGAGTGATAGGCACACACCCCTCCTGTGTCTGGGCACTGCTGGGAGGACTCTGCACACACCCCTCCTATTTCAGGATATGTACGCTTAGAACATACACGGGTGTGGGTTCGCTCCATGCATACGAGGTGGGGGTACGGTCCGTACATACACGGTTGGGGTGGGGGTACGCTCCATACGTACGCGGGTGAGGGTACGGGTCGTACTTACATGGTTGGGGTGGGGGTACGATCCGTACATACACTGTTGGGGTGGGGGTACGCTCCATACATACACGGGTGAGGGTACGGGTCGTACTTACACTGTTGGGGTTGGGGGTACGCTCCATACGTACACGGGTGTGGGTATGGGTCGTACTTACACTGTTGGGTTGGGGGGTACGCTCCATACGTACGTGGGTGAGGGTACGGGTCGTACTTACACTGTTGGGGTGGGGGTACGCTCCATACGTACGCGGGTGAGGGTACGGGTCGTACTTACACTGTTGGGGTTGGGGGTACGCTCCATACGTACGCGGGTGTGGGTACGGGCCGTTCTTACACTGTTGGGGTGGAGGGTACGCTCCATACGTACGCGGGTGAGGGTACGGGTCGTACTTACACTGTTGGGGTGGGGGTACGCTCCATATGTACGCGGGTGAGGGTACGGGTCGTACTTACACTGTGGGGGTTGGGGGTATGCTCCATACGTACACGGGTGTGGGTACGGGTCGTACTTACACTGTTGGGGCGGGGGGTACGCTCCATACGTACGCCTCTGAGGGTACGGGTCTTACTTACACTGTTGGGGTTGGGGGTACGCTCCATGCATACGGGGGTGGGGGTACGGTCTGTACATGTCTGTCCCCACGCTATGTGATGCTTGTGCGGGCCGTACCCAGGCCACGTGGGTACAGCCGTCCCGCCATTGTTGGGATGACGTAGGTGTGGGCGTGGTACGACTCGTACCCACGCTCTTAAGGCGTGGGTACGGGACGTACCTGTATTGTTGTGTTGCCGGTTCGCGTCGTCAAGCACTTCCGTTGTGGCGGACGCTGGCTTTGCTGGACACGCCCCCACCCCCTCGTAGTGACCAGGGCCTGGGGGTCAGGTATGTCCAGGGCATGTGTGCTGTGTGACTTTGGTGGGGGTTTTGTTCTGCCCCTGGTCCTGCCCCCCCCCTTTCCCCCCTCCAATTGTTGTTCTGACCTTCTGCGGCATCTGCGTCGTAACCTGTAGAGGAGGTCGACTGCTATGAGGGCCGGGATGACACGTAGGTTCGGGTCCATGTCTGTCCGTCGCGTGCAGGTACTCCTTGTTCGCATCGTCCTAATTTCCCGGCAGTTTTTGGCTGCCGGAAAATATTCACCGTGCGGGATGACGTCGGTGCGAATCGTTATTCCTGGTTCGTGAATGGCAGGCTGCGTGCATCCCGACGTCACGTCGGCGCTTTCCCGGATCACATTTGTATGTTTATTTTCGTCGGTCGGGGTTTTGTACGATTCGTACGGAAATGGTATTTCCGTGCGAATCGTAATTCCATGTTTGTATATTTTTTCGACCGGGTACGCGTCGGACGGAGAATATGCTCCATCCGACGGTTCGTACCCGGTTTTTACCGGATCGTGATCGGCACCTCTGGGTGGATTTTTGCAGATGTCTCCATAGACTCTGGTTAAAATGATAATAGCAACCTTGGATTGCTGTGTGCGGATAATTTTTTAGTATTGAATTGATCATGGCTAATTCGAAATCAATAATTATTTTTTGTGGGAAATAATTATTGGTTTCTTCTTTTATTTTGGTTAACATTTCTATGTATGTTGTTTGCTGTTTATTTGGTAAGAGGGAATAGATGAATGGAATGTTAGAATGTTGGTACAATCCATGCACTGTGTACAGCTGGTCGAATGGTTTTGGACAAACTTTAAAAGTTCCATCCATCATCCAAGTGTCACGTTGTTGTAATTTAACTAAATTGTTTGCAGTAGCAAACATAATTATTCTTTTATCAGGAGATTTGTTATAAAAAAAAAATGGTTCATTAGTGTGAGTTATGCTTAATTCTGGGGGAATGATTACTGTTTCAAATGTTTTAGGGGTAGGTAGAGTTTTGGTAGTTTGTTTTTTTTGTCTAGCAATAGTTATTTTTAAACAATCAATTGAGGGTAATTGTGCTGATGCATGGTGTGGTATTTTTAATAATTGTTCTTTGAGTATTTGGGTGGTGGGTTTATCATTGCTAGTACTTGCTTCTTTAATGTTTTCAAGAGCATTTCTAATTTCTATCTCTGTTATATTGGGGGGGTGATTATGTTCTTTTACAGAAAGAACAGTGGTTTCTTTTGTAATAGCTCTCCCATAGCATTTGTTTGAGTAGTATTTGCTACATTTCCAAAACATTTTCAGACCACTTTGCTTTTCCTGTGTATAACCCATGTAACATAACAACATTTTATTTTTTTGAGACGTTATAAATTCTGCACCTTCAGTCATGTTGTTCTGTATTATGCTAGGGGAGATGAAAAAATATTTTGTAAATATAAACAATGTTATAGATATTTTAAATATATTTACATTTTAGTGAATATACTTACAATGTTTAATTTGATGTGTTGAAAGATGTTCATTAGCTGATTTCAAGCTTTCAGTTTAATCTTGGAGATAGATTTGCTGTTGGTAAGAGAAAAAAAGTAGTTAATAGTTGGATACATGTTTTGGAATGTGATACTGTTTTAAGGGGAAAGTAACATTCTGGCTCCGTATTTTAGGCTGTTTAATGATTGAGATTTATATACTTACTTATTTCTTTGGTCCAGTAGGTGATTGTGTAGAAGGTAGTTTTGGATGGTTTTGTGGTTTTCTGTAGAGGAGAGAAATAAGTAATAAATATGTTTTCGAATTTTTTTTTTAATAATACTTGTAGGTGGGTAGGAAAAATGTAAAATATACTTACATTGATTCATATTAGAGTTGTGGGGATGTCGAAAATATTTCTGTCTGTTTATAAGGTATCTGTAGAGGAGATATGAATGTAATTAAATAAAGTGTAGTAAATTCATTTATAGAAATAGTTTCAGCTGTAGCATTCTAGATGTGTTGCTTTTTAAATAGAGTTTAACTTACTTTCTGTAGCTGTAAAATTTTCTTTTGGACTGTAAATCTTCTTTCAGGAAACAGTTGAGTAGAGTTTCACCTTATTTGTTTTTTTCAGTTTGTAGTGTGAAAGAGATGTTGAAATGTAGTGTTTTTATAGTGTGAAATTAATTAGTTGCTTCATTTCATTGGTTTAATTTGAAATGTGAGCATTTCATTGGTCCACCTTGATGTTTTTTTCTTTTTTGGCGGTTTGTTTCCATGTAAGGGAAACGCTAATTAGCAACTTATTAGTAGTAAGTGATGGTTTATTTGTAGTATTAAATGCTTTAAAGATATTTTTAAATGTGGTTTAATGCATGTATAATAATTATAAAATTATTTATGTTGTGAAATTTATTCATATTGCTTATGGAATGGTTATTTTTAAATGTATGTGTTTGAACAAAAATGTTTAATGTTATTTAAGTGTTTTATTATGTATTACAATGCTAATGTATGTCTTGTGCTAAAAGTATATTTTCTTCATAGTTTTTTAGATAGTCGATATTGTGAAATATTCTATATTTTGGTTGTCTATATTTCGATAATTTTGTCATTTAGATAGTTATTTAAGGTTAGACGATATTTTTGTTAACGATATTTATTATTTTGATATAATGATATACGATATTTTGTAAAGACGATATTGTGTACTCGATATTTTAGTATTTTCTGCAATAAGTATAGTGAGTGGATAATATTGTAGTCGATAATTTGCCAACGATATTTTACGTAGTCGATATTTTGGTAATCGATATTATGTCAGTGATCCCCTGCTCCTGTGACAGGAGACAGTGTTGACTGACCTTCCAGACGTTCCAGTGCCATGGCATTTAACTTGCTATGAGTGATCCTGTATTGTGTTCAAATGTGCTCCATGCACCCATTGTGGCATTGACTATCAGGACATGAGAACATCATAGTGTGTGTTGCTGGCATGCATCACAAGCATGTGAAATGAGACTCTGCCCATTTCTTCATCCTGACACCTGCACTGAGTCAGTGGCAAGAGATGTGATGTGTGTATAGTGACATACTCCTACATGTTCATTTGCATGTCCAACAAATGTGTAGGTGGTGCATGTCGGCACATTGGGGTATTAGCATCCAACATGCAACCGACATATGGGTGCAAGTCCAGGAGGGGTATGAGTGCCATGGTTAATGGTGAGACTGACAACTGGCTTACTCTAAACAGTGTGAGCACTTTGAGCAGTGTTCAGCTGATGATGACAGGGCTTGCCCTGTGATGTGATGTACTCACTGTGGTGTGTGCAGTCAGTGCAGGTGACTGATGTTGTTCTCTTTTTTCCTAATTTCATCCAGATACATCCACGGCCACAGGAGGGGACAGCTCCACGGACCAGGACGAGCCACAGAGCCTGACTGGGACAGAAGGCGAGGAGTCGGAGGTACCCGGTGGCACGGAGGGCGAGTGGAGACACACCGAGGAGTCCTCAGCAACATCAACCCCAGCTGAGGGCCACAGCAGCTCGGAGGATGACTCCCTTGTGGAAGCTGGTGTCAGCAGCCACCAAACCCCAGCTAGTGAGGCTGTCCCCGCCACCGCCCCCACCACCACCATCACCACCCTCCCATCGGCTCCCATTCCAGAGGTCCATGGAGGCTCCCGTGTTCAGGAGCATGCCTCCTTTGTGCCAGGCACCGCACCCCCTGCCCCTGTGTCCCCTGCTGCCCTGAGTGAGGAGTCTGTGGACTTGCTTTGACAGATCCATGTAGGGCAGACATCGATGCTGAGTGTCCTCCATGCACACACCAGTCTATTGACACAACTGGTTTCGTTCATGGAGGGCATTTCATCGGGCATGTCTGCCCTACAGAGGACCAATCAGTCTGTGGCCTCCTCCCTGACGGCAGCAGTGTCCCTCCTCCAACAGTCCCGCACCCCTCCTACCCCTGCACCACCCACGCTTCCTAGCATCCTACCTGTCCCAAGCACACACACACCTGCACATTCTCACAAACCCACAGACACAGGCAGCACACAAACACCCAAACCAAGGGCTAGACGTGCACACAAGCAAGCGCAGGGGACTGATACCACACTCACAGGGGATGGTTTGCAGACAAACACACAGTCATCCACAACCACTCTGCAGTCCTCAGATACCTCTCCCTCCCAGCCCCCTTCCCTTGCCTCACCTGCAACCCCATCTCCACAGAAGCTCTTCCTCTGTGACCTTAGCCTCTTCCCCACCGACTCCGCAGATCCATCTTACAAGGGGAAGAGGAAGTCCCCACACACAGAGGGGAGTGCCCCTCACACCCGGACACCCTCGCCCAGGTGCAGTCAGACTGAGGCCCCCACCGCAAGTCCCCCCGGAGCCGGAAGAGCAAGACCCCACCCCCGCAGCTCCACAACGAAGTCTCTGTCCTCCATTCCCCAGGACACCACTCCACAGGTTCCCCCACCACACCCTGCCCCAGGTTCCCCCATCCACAGATACACCATCCCCAAAATGCTGAGGCCCTCCCCCCTACCACTTTCTCTTCCACCCCCTGTCAGAAAGTTTGTGCCACTGATGTGGGGACAGTGTCCCCCCTCTGTCCTGCCGAACTCACCTGAATTCCATTCCGCTCCCATTGAGTTAGGCACTGCAGTGGAGTCCACAACCATCCCGTCTGACTTGGGCACTGCAGTGGGGACCCAGTCCACTCCATCTGACCTGCCCACTGCAGTTGTTCCAGCACCCACCCCATCTGACTTGTGCCCCACAGTTGTGACTGCACCCACTACTTCAGTCTGCTCCACTGCAGTTGCCAGTGACTCTCCTGCATCCACCACCCCTTCACTGCCTCCTTCTGCTGCGCCCTGATCCTGTCCCTGCGGCACCTGGCCTGCCCCCATGTATGCCCCTCCGAGGGGATGTCCCCTGTCCTTGCCAGTGCAGGCAAGCAACGTGTGACAGTTGTCACTCAAGTTAAATTTTTGTCATTTGGATAAGGACTACCCATTAGCCTTTTTTTTTAACGTACTTTGCATTTTAGTATTGCTGAATAAAACATTTTTTTTTATCCTTGTGGATTTGATTTAGCTGCACATTATGTTGTTGTTTAGCATGACCTTGCAGTTGTAATGCTGGATTTCCAATGTTGAATACTGAGGTGTTGATGTGAGGTATTCCATGTGGTCCATGAGATATGTATCCTATTCTGGTCTTTATCCATATCATCCTTTTCAGCTAAATGGGTGTGTCATGATTAACAATTTGGGGACATCTCTGTAAACATTTCATTTGCATAGTCACATCTGTGGCTTGCACATATGATGTGCTTCCCATTGTCCAATTTGTCTATTTCCCTGACTGTGGGCGCATCTCCACTGGACATGTAAGTGTGGGCATCATTGGTGTAGGAGCAACTGGGTCCTCTGTGCAACTTGCTGGACATATGTATTGAGTATGTGCAGATGACTTAAGGGAGACTCCCGCACCCAGGCTGTTGTGACCAGAGCCTTCATTGTATGGTAACTGATGGCTGACTGACCAAGTGTTCTGCTGACATGACTGAGACCTGCTGGGACTATGTTTGGCACAGCTGAGCTTCCACAGGAGTTGAGTCCCCTCAAGTAAGTGTGTTGTTCTGTGACATTGCCTGGGCCCATGGTGTGTGTTGAGTGAGCATGTGTATGTGTCCACATCCCTTTTCATACACAGGCAGTGTTCCCTTGATATGTTCCTGTTGTTGATGCTTGCTGAGTTGTACTGTGTTCATTCCACAATTTTGCCATGGGCTACCAGATGTGGGGGTGCATGGCACACTACGGTTAATTGGTGTTTCATCATTGGGATTTGTCACTTCTGAGTGGTGATGATGTGGTCAGACGCAGATGGGACACAGTCAGGGGTCCACAAGGCACTTGTTTGTTTGCAATATCATGTAGTTGTACCTAGGTGGTACCTTTCAGTGATTGAGACATGTGTATATGTGTGTGACTGCTCCCACTTGTCCGGTTCAGGGCTGCAATGTTTGCAGGTGTCAGCATGTGTGCCTTGTGGTACGCCTTGACTTCTGCATTGTCCTGGGACTGTGGCAGGTATTCGGAAGGTTACGTGAGCTTTGACGTCATGGCCATGTACCGCATACTGTGCAGTATGTCTGTCATTCACCAGGATTGTAAACTGTCCTTGTGTGATGAGTCTGTGCACCTTAGTTCCTCCCAACATTACTGTGTTTGTCATGGGTGCATGTGCAATGTCACCTGTCCATGTGGCTTCACAGATGCACATTGGTGAAGTTCAGGGTGTGTGGTGTTGAGGGTGGACTGATGTAAATGTTTGCATGGATGGGCCCCTAGCTCCCGTTTGTCCATGGATGACGGGCCATGCTGAGTGATTTGTGTTTGTGTAGGTATGATGTACGTTTGTGGCACAGGACACATGTCTGGGTTTAACAGTTTGTACAACATCTACCTTTGTCAGCACAGTGGACATGTCATGCATGCTTGTGTCACCCCAATGTCTGGTCCCTGTGGGTAGTGCTGTTGTGTGTCAGTCTCTTTCTGTGTTTGTTGCTGTTCATTCCAGCTTGTGTCACATGTATCTGTTGGGCTCCCTCTCATCTCACAATGCCTAATTGCCCACTAAGGGGGGGACCATTGATGGTTTACTTTTGTATGGCACTGCGCCCACATCTGTCTCACTGTGGTTCAGCCCCCTTCATGTGTTGTGTAGTTGCCTGGGGATACTGAGACACACACACACACACATGTTGTGTCAGATGTGCTATGTGAGGTTGCCTGTTTGTGTTTGTGCATCAGCACCAGTTCATTGGTATTGCTGTTGTGAGCCATTGTCTGGATGTTGTTTTTGTGATTTACCCTGCTGACCCTGTGAGTCATATCACATCATTCTGCACATTCACCCTGGTTGTTAGGTCCCATTGCTGGCATGGAATTGGAGTTTGTGACCTGACACCTACAGTCTACACAGGTTGTTTTGATTTGTGTGTCCATTTTCGAGATGTATTTATGCTTTGTGATGATCACTTCTGCTTTTGTATCATTGTACACTGTATGCATTGTCAGCCCCCATGGGTGGTACTTGTCTGCACAGGGTTGAGAGTATGTTAGGTTTTCACAGCACTGTTAGCCTCACCACATCTCTGTGGGTATGGGACACAACCACTACTTTGCCCCAAAAGTGTTTCATGTGTTGGGACCAGAAATCATACATGCTGTTTGGCATTTGCAGCTTTGACCATGATGACACTTACCTTTTGGTCACTGTGATGAGGGGGGTTTTAGACCCCATCACCACAATGCTCAACATTTGCTGCAGTTTGGATCCCCACACTTAACTTTTGTTCTACACAGTGAGAGGGTGTTATTTTTACATTGACACAGTGCTATAGTGATGCTTGCCTTGTGTAGGCCACACTCAGTTTTTGGTCACACATGTGATGGTAGTTACATTGTATGTTCGAGGTCATAATCACTGTTGTGGGCATTTGTCACAGACTACACACTGTTGTCTTGATGTTAGGGGGGATGTATTTTGCTGACATACCTAATGTTTGTGTATGATGGCTGTGTGGCGCATCACCCATCCTATGGGTGGGGGTGGCAGGGGTGATGGGCAGCAGGTCCCCTATGGGTGGGAGTGGCAGTAGTGATGGGCAACATAAGTCATATGAGTGGGGGTGGCAGTAGTGATGGGCAACAGGTCCCGTATGGGTGGGTGTGGCAGGAGTGCTGGGCAACAGGTCCTCTATGGGTGGGGGTGGCAGTAGTGATGGGCAACATAAGCCCTATGGGTGGGGGGGCAGTAGTGATGGGCAATATAAGTCATATGAGTGGGGGTGGCAATAGTGATGAGCAACATAAGCCCTATGGGTTGGGGTGGCAGGAGTGCTGGGCAACAGGTCCCCTATGGGTGGGGGTGGCAGTAGTGATGGGCAACAGGTCCCCTATGGGAGGGGATGGCAGTAGTGATGGGCAACAGGTCCGCTATGGGTGGGGGTGGCAGTAGTGATGGGCAACAGATCCCCTATGGGTGGGGGTGGCAATAGTGATGGGCAACATAAGCCCTATGAGTAGGGGTGGCAGTAGTGATGGGCAACATAAGCCCTATGAGTGGGGGTGGTAGTGGTGCTGGCCATGCAACTCCTATGGTTGCCTGTTGCTAGTGTCCAGGATATGGATCCTCTGGGTGTGTGTGACATTTGGCGGGTACGTGTCGTTTGTTTGTGTGGTGGGTGTCTGACTTACCGTCTGTGCCGTCCGCGTCTGTTCCTGATCCGGTCATAGATGGACAGTACTGGTATGACCTGCACGATGGGATTAATGATCTGTTTGTCTCGTACAATATGCTTGTTGCTCCGTCTCATACCCGTTCCAAGTTGGTCCGTCTCCTAGCCATGGATTGAGTTCTGGGTCGAATCGTACCTGATATGCTTCTTTTCCGGATGCTGTGACGTGCTGTACGTGGCAACTCGTCCGGCGCGTATGGTGTGCGCACCGTACTTGTCTGGCCGGAAACTGCTGTGGATACTGCTTTCGGGCGAGGTACGGCTCAGACAGAGAATGAAGCTTGAATCACAGCCTGCGTGTCGGTCGGATTTTTGTCAGTTATGCGCATCGTACTTCATCGCCAGGACGGACCGGCAGCAGTTTTAAGTCCCCTACTGACAGTAAAAATGACCCGTGCAGTGCAGGTGAAGCCTGTACTTTGTAGCTCTTTGTGGGTG
This sequence comes from Triturus cristatus, assembly GCF_964204655.1. NCBI lineage: Eukaryota > Metazoa > Chordata > Amphibia > Caudata > Salamandridae > Triturus > Triturus cristatus. The sequence continues at coordinate 565,624,853 of NC_140582.1, read as the reverse complement.
GGAGTAATCCACCTCCTTTGCCTGCTCCTTACCCCGACAGAGATTCCTAGGGCTTGGAGTCCTCTACTCACAGCGAAAGCATCCCACACAGCTGGGTTGAAACCTGCACTTTTTAGCTCATCGAAGGTGGGAGGGAGCCCACCTTCTCTGCCCCTCTTACAGCAGCAGTGATTCCTGGGGCTTGGAGTCCCCTACTGCCATCAAAAGTGAGCCATGCAGTGGGGATGAAGTCTGTGCTTTGTAGCTCTTTGCAGGTGGGAGGAGCCTGCCTCCACTGCCCCCTCCCTACTACAACAGTGATTCATGAGGCTTAAAGTCCCCTAATCCCAGTGAAGGTCAGTATTTATAGCACAGTACATACTCCTGTGATGGCATTATGGCACGTATTGCTTGCAAAGTAAATGGTGAAACCGTAGGTGCCCACGTGTATGTTGAAGAGCTTTGTCACAGGTGCGCTTGCCAGGAACGCCCTCAGCACTCCTAGGGAGCAGGCATAGTATTGGATGTGAGGAGCAGGGATCATAAATCTGTCAGGTGGCTGGGAAAACAATTTCCTCCCAGCCTGCAATGTCAGACTGTACTTCGCTCAGCTGCTCCGGTGCATCCCTGGCCAGGTCTCAGAGCTGCTCCCATCACCACAGGCTCATCATGCCCCTGCTCAGATGCCGTCAACCCCTGATAACCTCTCATCAGACTTCAGTACAGGAGCATTCAAGCAGAGGGGTCAGCGTGTCTAACAGCATCCCGTAAGAAGCCGCAGTCTGCTGCTAGACTTCTCTGAGGTCTCCGGATAGAGTAGCAGTGAACGCGTGTCCTACACCAGGCCACCGCTCAATATCAATAAACTGATTGAATTCAGAAACATATAAACTTGTTTTTGGAAGATATTTTATACATTTTTGACATAATAAAAGAAAACAAAACAAAGACCTGTTATGCAGTTACGTATAGAGCTTTAATGGCATAGCCGCAGCACATGTCAGGAAAAAAAGGAAGACATAGATCATCACTTTATGCATAGTCCATAACACAGTAGCCAGGGAGTCTACTGAAGTCTACAGAGAGGTTCATAAAAACAGGGAGGAGAATGAAAATCAGTGATCTTCAATCATCTATTATACAAGAGGCTCCCTTTCACTCACTGGGGGAGCATTTGATCTGACCCAAACATATTACCCTTCCAGGCTGCCCAAATACATTAATCCTTGTGAGGAACCCCTCATGCTTTGTAAACCGACTTTTCCATGACAGCACAGTAGTCCCTTCACCTCTCCCAATCAAGAAAGGGAGGGTCAGTCGCATCTCTTCACTGGCAAGCTATATATAAACTTTGACCATTTCTGCTCTTCTGCCACAAGCTGAAGGACTTCTTAACTAAACTGAACTTCTTGGGGATCCATGAAAAACTTTGGATTTCTTTATGTCAATATTGGAGGGATTGTTGAGCCCACAGACTACAACACATCAACATACTCTGTCCTTGTGCTGAAGGGTGTAGTTGTTTGGGACTAGATGCTCAAAGGAGATGATTGAAGAGTCAGTGAAACAGGTTTCATTAATGAGCATTTTCTCAAGCTTATTTTCTGTAATGGGGCTGTGTATATCATGGGTGTGCTTGGTTGATGATCTGACATGTATCAGGCAGCAGAGCAGTGCCTTTTGATGTGTGGTGTTCACTAGTTTGTTACCTGGACAGTTTGCATCAGGTTGAAAGCTTTGTGATACAAAGGCATATATTAGAGCTACGAAGACAGATGTGTGTAGGTGTTGTAAGTGATCAAGTAATTGTGGGGAGCAGGGGACAACTGGGTCTGGCGGGTCATTGTTGTTCACATTTCCAGGAGTTGAGAGATGTTTCAGGCAGACCCTATGATTTCCCTTTCACCCTCTTTGGCTCTTTGCCCAAATACCAGCTGTTAGAAATTGGGTTTCTGGTTGGCAAAGCTATGCACCCTGTCCAAGCGGGAACCGCAATCCTAGTCAGGGTAAGTCAGATATACACTAAAAGATTACCTGTGCTCACCCTCTGGTAGCTTGGCACGGAGCAGTCAGGCTAATCGAAAGAGGCAATGTGAAAAGTATTTGTGCAACACACACACATTAACAAAATGCAAACACCACAAAAAGACTCCATACTGGTTTAGAAAAATAGACAATAATGTTATAACTCGATCAAGACCAAAACAACAATCCAAAAAGTAGAAGTCAAGATATGAATTTTTAAAGACTAAAAAGAGTTCTAGCGATTAGAAGCAATAAACACCAAGGGGGTTATCTGGTCACGCTGGACCGGGGCAAAGTCAAAACTTCAGGCTGACTGCGGTTGAGCGCAGGCTTGGTACTGGAGCCACGCACGCCCGGTGTACAGAATATCTTGATCCTGGTCATACAATGAGACGCGGGTGCAGATGAGTGATGTGTAAATGTCAAGCCCATAGTCAAGGTGATGCATTGATTTTCTCCACCCAGTGTTGATGATGCATCAGTTCCGAAGACAAAGCATCAAGCCAAGATGCGCTGGTTCCAAAGTGCAAGGCACCAGGTTTCTCCATGCAGTCGGGGAATGCATCAATCTCCACACTGCTGCTGTGGCGATGCACGATTCCAATGCTTTGGGCTCTCAGAGTGATGCATTGGTTCTGAGAGCGATGAACCGATTCTACTCCCGCAACAGGGTCAATGTGCTGGTTCTGCTATACGCAGACTTGAGATCCATCAATTTCTCTACTGCAAGCATCTGGGTCCACTTCCAGTGAACCAGGCACAGGAGCAGGTGTAGAGACTTTTCAAGCCCTGCGTCTCAAGCTACAGTAGTTCTTCTGACAGAGTTCAGTTACAGGTCCAGAAGTATCTGATTTGTTGGAGACAGAGCCCCAGTACTTATACCTAGTTGTAGCCTTTGAAGTGAGGTTGACTTCAAAGAAGGGCCTTTGAAGTGCACAGAAACCCTTTCTTCCTAGCCCTGGCTCCAGATTAGCTCTGGGGTGTTATCCGCCCTTTGTTAGGGGACAGTACACTGTCTAGTCAAGTGTAAGTGTCTGCTCCTCCCTCCCTTCCTGCCAAGGAATAGCCATCAGAATGCAGATGAGTACTCATACACACCTAACCTTCCTGTGTTTGTGGCTGTCTAGGGGGAATGCACAAAGTGTGGCTGTCACACTTGGAGACAGGCTGCAGGAACACAGAGCTGTAAGAGCAGAGAAATATCCACTTTCTAAAAGTGGCATTTCTAAAATAGCAATATCAAATCCAATTTTACCAGTAAAGAGAATTTGGCATTACCATTCCAAAGATATGAAGCATGACATGGCCACACCTTTCTAATCAGAATGTTCAGCTTAAACGTGTATTAAGGGATTTCCAATGTTGTCCTATGAGAGGAGGAGGGACAGTAGTGAAAAATGAATTTTGGTTTCTTTCAACACCAGGACATGCAAAACATAACAGTGCATATCCTACCTTCTACGTACACAGCACCCTGCCTTATGGACTATTTAGGGCCTACCTTAGTAGAGTTTCAGGCTTGGCAAAGTGTTTTAAAGTGCAAGTCGAAGTGGCAGTAAAACTGCACTCATAGGTTCTGCAGTGGAAGGCCTGAGACATGTTTAAATGGCTACTTGGGTGGGTGCCACAATCAGTGTTGCAGGCCCACTAGTAGCATTTAATTTACAGGCCCTGTTTATATGGTATACAACTTTCCAGGGGATCTACCAGTAAATTAAATAAGACAATTTTGTATACACCAATGTTATTATGTTTAGGGGAGAAGCATGTGCACTTTAGCACTGCTCAGCAGTGGTAAAGTGCTAGGAGGCTAGGACGAAGGCAAAAAGCTTAAGAGACTCTTCAGAGAGGGCCATTTTACAACACCGGCCAACACACCCTTAGCATAGGCTTTATTAGCAATGAACCAGTGAAGTCATATGATCAATCTCAAAGGATAGAACTTCAATTCACCTGAAGAAATGGCTGCCAGCTTCCTAGTAGCATAGTGGGGCTACTTTTCAGGGGCTCCAATGGACCGTTCCTTTGCATGAGGCTCTTTTTCTGCAAAAACTCACCCAATAAAAGAGGGGACTCTCTAGGGTCAGTATTCTGTTGCCTCTGAACATTAGGGGGGGGGCAAATCATTCAGTATTCACCATTTCACGGTCATACGATCAGCCTGAGACACTCACCCTTCAAGTGAGCTGAAAAAGTGTCTGCAAGCTTCCATGGCGTAGGCTGTTGCAGTTTTTCATTGGTTCAAATGGGCAGCTCCTTGCTGGTTCTCCCTTTTCAGCTCAAATTCCTATGGAGTAAGAGGACTCTCTACGCTGAGCATCTTTTCAGTGCAGAGTTTTTAAAGTGGTTGGATACTGCAATATGCTGTATTTTGAGGATCATGGCATCAGACTGAGAGGGGGATACTCTGGTTCTACCAAAAAGTGTCTGCTAGGTTTTAAGAGTAGAACAGTACAGCATTTTATGCACTCCAACCTGTCATACACCTGTCCTAGAGTTTAGCTCTTTCTGGAAACTCCTCTGGACCTTAAAGGCTGCCTGATGCCTTGATTATGTGGAGGCTGCATTTTTAGGGCAGCCAGATTTCATAACATTCGCCATTTTATAGGTCACATGATCACCCATAGATAGGGAAGCTTCAGCCCAGCTGAAAGAATTAGCCACTAGCTCCCTAGTAGTGGAGTAGTGATGCATGATGGAGACTTTTGTTCTGCTGAAAATCTTTTAGGCCTGAAGGCTGGGCTGTGCTCTTCCAAACAGATCAGTTCTGTTGCCAGCATTCTTTAATACGCATTTGGATCAACTGCTATATATCTTTCAGGAGTTTTTTGTTCAATTCTCGTTTGACGCTAATCTTACTCTGGAATAAAAACTGGACCAAGAACATACTCTGCCTCATATCCAGGATTGTATGCAAGCCAATTCCCTTCAATCAAATGCCTCTAAAAAGAACTAAATATATGTGGCTGCAAGAGGAGTTTCTCTTGAACTCATATTCAATCTGCAGAGGTACTTAACCTACCACCCACACCAGTTGAGAAAGTAAAAATATCTTGATTTTTGTTTTGAGTCAAACAGTTCTCTTGAACCTCCAGACCATTACTGTTGTTAGCAGGCACTATTTCCAGCTCAAACCCCTCAAATAAGCTCCCCCATTGAGTCACAGTAGTCGAGGTGAGCCTTAACGTCCTTGAGGTTACTATATTAGAAGCTAAACAATTCAGTAGTCAGAGCCATTCCTGCCCTCATGAAGAGGGGCCATATTTCAGCAGCTCACATAGCTCATCGCATGCTCCTACTTCATAAACACATCTGCTTTAAAAATACCTACCTAACTAGGTGCAAGCAAAGCTAGTAAACCTGACTGCCATGAGGGAATTTGGAAGATGTTCTCCTCCAAGAAAAATATGAGATATACAAGGGCAAATTGTGAATGTGCAGCTCTTTTTCCAGATACATTTTCTGAGAATGCAGAAGCAGTAAAGGAAAACGAATTAAAATATTGTAAAATAATTTTTTTTGTGCTAGACAATTCTTACAGGGCCCAAAGGTGTTGAGGCTCATGAACCCATGAAAAATAGTGACCAAATAGTTGATTTTAATCACAATGTAGCTAGACGCTCGCCGCAAAGCTATAAATATTTTGTACAAGTTACAAAATATGGCTATACAATACCACAAGCCCATTCAACTTTCAAAATACATAAAGCATCTTTCTATAAATTTAAATTCCACTTACTTTAACGTTATCACCCTTCTTCGAAATAGATTCTAGTCATGTTTATGACTGAAGTAGATTCTCAGTCATCCTTATGAATGAGAATCTTCTCATAGAGGCTAGGGTGGAAAATAAAACCTTGTGTAAATCTCACAACCACGAAAGGTAGGCAGCAGAGTCTAACAGATAGTACTTCTTTAAACATCACCACTACTCCTTAATTAACAGAAAACTTCCTGGAACCGAGTGAAGACAAGTTAGGCAGATGATATGTACTCAGGCCTCATACAAGAATAGTAATAATATCATAAAAAAGCTTAATCCATAATGAGTATGCAGTAAACGTACACATTTAAAAATATGTCAATCACGGCAGTAGGTAGTAACAAGTAAAAAAGGATCATAAGTAAACCTTTTATACTAATTAAGAACACATATAACCATGAATTATCGCTGATATCAGCTTTAAACGTATTTCAGAAATGCAACCATGTTGGCACCAAGCAACAGCCTGCCAGATTCTGTAAATCAATGAATTTGGATATCAAATCCAGGCTTTGCAGTTGTGAAAATAAACTACATTACCCCCAAGAGGAGGTGTGCCATTTTATGGAATAAAATATTGCCTTTCATATTTAATAAATATATGGTAGTCAATTTGCATTGTATACAATATCAATAGTTTTCTTTCAGTTGGTATCACCAGTGTTTGCATGGTAATAGGATTGGGCCAAACTTAACATGACTTGGGGTCATAAACACTTGTTAGGACCTGGGTGGGTCGCCTGGAAATTTGGGGATGGGAGCACCCAGTGCAAATCCAACACTCCTCCAGATAGGAGCTGTAGGCTTAGAATTGAATCCACTCAAGCCAACAGGCTCTTGTGAGGGAAAATGGGGAGTAGAGGCGAAGTGAAGAAACACAGACTGAAGGGCTGGATGTCACCAGAGAGAATTTCAGAAACATTGTTACCACACTTGCATCGAAGGGGAAAAGTGGTGTAATCCTCACACCAACTGTACAGCAAATAGGCTGATACTCCATTTGGAAATGCTAGCAGCACACACAGGAAGTACCTGCAGACCTTTCCCAAGCTCAGGAGCGCCAGTAGACACCGAAGGCGAGAGCCAGGCTTCACACTGAGGCATGCTGCAGATGGTTCTATATTGGCACTGAAGCCATCTTCCCAAGATGGAAAGGTAAGAAGAGAGAAACATGAAAGAGAGACAGGGGAATAAAACAAGACTTAAATGATCCCAAATGAACAAACTTAGTGAATAGGATCCATGCAACCAAGGAGGTTAACACATTGTTCCCATGTGTCTGATGCTTCAATTTCCCATGTGCAGTTCTTCCGTTGGTCCGCTGTTGCTCTATGACCTGGACGAATCTACCTCTGTATCTCAGCCCCCGGCCACTTATGGATACCATAGAGTGACAAGCAACCATCTCGCTCAAAGAGATCACAATCATTGAGATCAGCACATTTGCCCCCATACCTCTTCCCAGTTGGGCTCATATGGATGTGCGCTGGAGAATGAAAGTGGGTGAATTGTATACACAGCACTCCACGCTTACTGACCTCCTGCTGTCTTACATGATTAGTATGACATGCATCATCCCTGTCTTAATCCTGTTTGTTCATTAAGAATTGAATTGTTCACAAGCAATTTCTTACCTTGGCATATCAGATGGAAAGGCACACCAGCCTTGCTCTCTTTCATTGAAAGAGAGGGACAAGTTAATGGAGGGATGTGAAGCACTGAGCCACCACTGGACAACAGTAACCTGTCTTAGTCATTAAACAATATGTTTTTTAGCCTATGCTAGCGTATACATGTCTATTTCAATCCACCCCCTGAGACTCTTTTATCTGCAGGCTGGTGTTAGCTTTTCAGCCTGACACAAAATTTTAGATTTCTATAAACAAACTCATTCTATAAAAATCTCATTAACATATTTGTTGAACCTGGTCCTTTTTGCAGGGCACCCCATATTTTTACCTCATGTTGCTTAACCAGTTTTTGTTGACTTTTTCTCTGTTAACCAGTGGTAAATTGCTTGTGCTCTCTCCCTAAGACAGGGTAGAATCGGCATATATCGGATTGGTACATTAATTTACTTGGAAGTCTCCACTAAATGATACTACATGTACCCAGATCCTGTAAATTAAAAGCTACTAGTGGGCAGTCGTACTAATAGTGCCACCAACTAAAGTAGCCTTTCAAAACATGTCTCAGGCCTGCCACTGCAGCTTGTAGGGTGGTTTTAAAACTGACATTTCAATCTGGCATAATCACCCTTTTGCAAGGCTTAAACCTTCATTTTTAATACTTACAAGTCACTCCTGAGGTAGGCCCTAAAAGCTCATAGGGCAGGAGAAAAATTAGAACATATGTACTTAAGTTGTAAATGTCCTGGGAGTGAAAAAATCCTGAAGATTCTTTTCACTGTTGTAAGGACTGTCTCTCCCTCTGACTAACACTGGGTTACCTTATTACACTTACTGGTTACTGATTACTTTAGACTGGGAACTGATAGAGATATATGTTTTACACTCAAAACAATTTTAAGTCAGATTTTAAGTCACAATTCTGAAAATGTCATTTTTAACAGGTTTTTGTACCAACCATCTGTACCTTTTTACAAGTGTTGTGGGTCACATGACTATGAATAGTTCTACTCTTGGGTTCTGTGCATTGCTTCCAAACATTAAGACAATGGGGCTTTGATGTGGACAGGATGGGCCATCCTGACAGGACGATCGAGGAAGAGCTGTACCCAGTCTCACTTACAGTTCAAAAGGCTTTGCTTACAGCACACACAAAGGAACCTGACCCCAGGCCTGCCTTGCCTTTTGTCACCCCAAATAGTTTGGAGCCATGACCAGGAAATGGGGATGAACTTTGTAGACACAGTGTTGGGGGTTGGACAGGGAGTCCCCCATACAAAGGCTTGCCATAGGTATAAATATTGGACCTGTATAGCCACACATGAGAACACTCCTGGACCTGTGGAAATTACTTAAGAAGGGCTGCTCTGCTGCCAAAGGACTGCCCTGCTGCTTGGAAGACTGCCTTGCTGACTGAAAAAGAAGATTGGGCATACTAGCCTTCAACCCAGGCAACCCAGAGTGCCTTCTAGGATCAGTTTCTTGACCCTCTATGTGAGCCACAAGGACACAACACGTTTCAGAGGCCGCTCTGCAACTGCCAGGCTGACCTGATTGAACTGGACTTGTCTAAACCTTTAACTGAACCTGCCTCAGCCCAGCTTCTCGCCTCTGTTGCAGTGAGTCCTGATCCCCAAGAGGTGTGCCCTCCAGGCCCTGGACCCTTGACTGACATCAGGGGAAGCTCCTTCTGAAAGAAACTTTGGGCTCCTCGTGACCAAGAACAGGACCATTCAAGCCAAGACTCTGCCACCCGTGTCAACTGTCAACACGAAGTCACACTGACAATGACCATCAGCAGCGACTGACATTGCAAGACCTTCACTTCATGCTACAGCAACGACACACTGCGACAACCACCAATGCAAAGCTACAGTGACACCTGTGATGCCCAACATGCTCTTCACACTACAGCGACAACCATCCATGACGCTCAACCTGCTCTTCACCACTTTCTCCAACATGAATGGAATTCTTCATAATGGACTTAAGAAGGTAATTCTTCGGGGCAACTAACCTGGTTCTTGTATTCGACTGGCGCTCGATCGCAGTCGGCATGAACTTGTGACCTTCCCCCAGTCTAGCGTGACCCTATTGGCACTTTGTGCTTCTATACACTATTTTCACATTAAACTTTAATACTGAAAATGTCCAGTTCTACTAATTGTATTTTTGTCTTTCTGGTGTCATTTATATGATAGAAAGTTTCCTAAATTGGTTTGGGATTTTTCTTGTGTTGTGTTTACACTTTATAACTGTTTGTGTGCTGGATAAATACTGTACACATTGCCTCTAAGATAAGCCTGGCTGATTTGTGTCAAGCTACAACAGGTTGAAGCACAGGCTAATTTAGTGACTTTTGGGGATCATTCTGAAAAGGACTGTGGTTGTTGTCTAAGTGCGTATTCCACCCACTTCTGCCAATAACCCAATTTCTTTGTAGCACTAAGTGATTCTGATTTAGTGTTTCAGTTTATATACCTGGAAAGTTATGATGGAGCGGAAGTCTCATTTCATTTCTAGGGTTGCATCATAATCACATGTAGATTGCACCCACATATATTCTTGCTATTATATTAACATGAGGTGTTAGAACTGTGAAATGTATTAACGCAATTTGTTACATATTTTAGGGCACTGACAAGTAGCATGGAGAAATTAACGTTAACATGAAGAACTTGTGTTATGAAAACTGACACCATTCGTATACTAAATGTGTTTAATAATGATAATTCTATAATTTGGTAAACGTGATAATTAGAACGCAATAGTGTTATGCAATTTGTTGTGCCTAAAGTGGTACGTTCTTATGTTAGCTAAAGTCGTAGGCCTGAAATGCAAGTCCCTGACAACTCTCGCTTTGGAATTATTCGTTGAATTTCATGTGCACTGTGGAATCTGTCCATGCTCACGTTTGCATTGCAGGTGGAGAAGCATTCATTCGGGAAAAGTAATGTCTATGTTTTTGTAGCTAGGCAAGGAGAAAATAAATTACAGTTAGATGGCTTGGAGGTGATAAAGACAGAGACAAATTTGCATGGGTAAGACATGGGAACTAAGAACAAATTGTTACAAAAGGAGCTACATGGAGAACACCATGGAAAAGTATTCCCATAATTGTGTCTATTGTGGACTGTGCGCATGCTGTGCATTATGGGAAAGCTACATGTGGATAACTGATCGTTGGAATTGGGGAAAGTGCCCACTTCTTTCTTGCCTTTAGAAGGGAGAGCATCTAAGAACGAGCTCTTTCTTTGCCATAATGGCTTTATGCATCTGACCCATTGAGATGGTGGAAAGGCTTCTTAGGAAGATTCCGCTTTCTGGCACTTTTCCTTTTCATTGAAAATGCTTATGTAGGGATGTCACCGTAGTGAAAGAGTAAGGATAGATGTAATGCTTTTTATTCATCAACCCGCGATGCAGGGAAATTTGGACTCATGCTTTCTGATTCCCCATATCCTACTTCTTGAAATAGTAGTTTTGTTATTGCTGTTCTGTTTAAATTGGATGCATAGATTTGGCTTCTTTCGAATTCCTTTGTATTTCTATACCCTCATGTTGAGGTGTGTTTATTTCCAGTTATTTTTGGCTTTGTAATAAATTAATTAACCTTATATAGTTGTCCTTGGATTATTATGTATCAAGGTGAGTTATTGACTAATTAATTGTGTATTAACAATTTCCTCCCCTTTACACTTCCATTCTGCTAAAAAGAACCATCGGAGTGTGTCTCTAGAGAAGGTCTATAATTAATGGGCCCGGCCTTTTCAGTTATGTACTCCTGTCCTGCCTACTTTCGCCCTTGGCACGCACTGGGTCCCTGTTACCACAGACATACAATAACACTTTGACCCGTATTCGCTATCAGTACTGTAAATGAGCTGTAGCAGGCTTGTTAAATCATTCTGTAAGGAAAACTCAACTGAAATTAAAAAGGATGTATTTGTAGATAACTATCATTCATCAGAGCAAATGATGAATACTGACACACGGAAAGGTTGTACAAAAATTAACCTTAAGTATATTCTGGCATTCTACATAAATGTGAGTGATGGCAAATGAAATGTGCCTGTAAAACGGGAGTCGCTTAAGAATGACGAATGTCACCATAATAAGGAAGAACGTTGTAACAATCCAGGTGCCTGAAAGAGCCTTGAAATGAATTACAGAAATAGAACTGACATCTTTTGTAATCTTGTCCTTCTGGTAGGGATTTCCCTTGAGGCCTTTTTGTTCAAGTGAAGCTGAGAGCAAAAGAAAACAACATAAGCAAAGCCATTAAACTCTTGACTCAATAATTTGAAGGTAGATGTTATACGTTTATTTAATATACACAATTCCCAACACAAACTAGATTTTATAGTATTCTCTCAAAACATTTGGTTATTTATGTACAACTATCTTTGACATGAATTCCTCTTTCCCTTGGATGCGTACTCTGCTCACGTACCTTTGTGAAAGTGAAAACAGTGAATCAAAATTAACCTCTGAGAGGATTTCCAAAATGAACCAACCTCTGGCAAATGCAATTTGTAGGTCACACAATAAAAACGTGTTTTTCATACAACAATCATATTGGGTATCTGCAGTTTCTAAGCTTTGTAAAGATGAGATTTACCATTACTCAAATTATGGTGCTCAATTTACCAACGTCAAATGAAGGAGGGGCGTGGACTGCCTTGCAATTGTTACTTTCAGGTCATAGAGGTTTTAAACGCTGAGTGCCCTTCTCACAGAGCCATCTTGCCATCATGATTATCATGAAGACGAGAAGTGTGGTAGGGACTTGAGCCATGGGCTGCCCAGGTACCCATAATTCTCCAATTTAGTCTTTTAATTCTTTTTATAATCACCAATTACTTTACCCATCTTTTTTCAGGGACTTTCGGAGCTTTAGAACATACATGCCTATTTTATGAACAATATAAATCATAACATGCAGCCAAAATCTTTTCAACTATTTATTTTTCTTTTTTGATGATATACTGCACCCACGTCCTGTAAAACAACCCGTTCTGTGCACACCCTGTAGTATTTGTATCTCCTTGTACCTTGCTCACAGTGCCACTAGTTGCACTCGGTGCAGTATAGGATCATCATCTTGTACTTTATTACTTTATTGTACTTTACTTTATTGTAGGATCAATATCATCTTGTGCTTCCTTCTGAATTTCCAGAGGGAAGGTGCTTGAAACGTGACTTTATGTAGCCTTTAATATATTCTGCTTCTGCCCTCTTGCCACGTCATGGGTGAAGTCTTTCCTCCCTATCAAGTAATGGGACACAGTCTTAAATGGATATCTGCCATATTTTACCAGGCACAGTTTGTCCTCACAAAACTTACTTATAACTTTGCAAGCATTTACCTTTTTTCCTAATTGGGAGGATGAATGAACTATGCCTAGGACATCTTCTTTCCTTTTCTTCCAATTCTTCCATGTCAATGACCTATGCAGAAGATGACTCTGCCGCTGGCAGTTAATCCTTTATAGTGCGTCTAGTCATCGCCAGCTGTGCAACACCTCCCTCTTCAGCAGTGGAATGCATAGCGTCAGTGAGGTCTGTGAGGTGTGGCAGCATCCCTCTGCAAAGCAGAACAACATGAATGGCGATTTACCTTTCTAGGCTATCCCAAAGGGGATGATGGACGGAGCGCTTGAGCAAATCAAATTCTCACCCCCAGTCAACTGATCTAGGTTTAATCCATCATCATTCTTTAGCTCAGTCCACCACCCCAGTTCAGACATGGCCTTATGCGAATCAGTCTGACCCGGTGGCTCATGAGAACAGTCCATCCCGAACTGCCAAGCCACGTCTTCCCTGGACCAGAAACAAGCATCCTGGGACCGGTTTCGGGTTCATAACCCTCATCAGCCAGGCTATCTTGAATCCAGTGGCAAAGTGAGCAAGGGACCCACGTCTGGGCATACCCTGCCAACTTAGGGCGAACAAAGCAAAACCAAAGGGGATGATGGACGGAGTGTTGAACATTGCAAGCACTCACCCTCAGTCAACTGAAACCCCGAAACCGGTCCTAGGATGCTTGTTTCCAGTCCAGTGAGTACCTGGCTTGGCAGTCTGGGCTGGACTGTTCCCATGAGGCACAGGGTCAAGACTGATTTGCATATGGCTGGGTTCAAACTGGAACGGCATGGTGAGCAAAAAAACAATGGATTTAGGCCCAGATCTCTGTACTGGGGTGAAGTATGACATTATTCTGCATTCTGTCCATCAACTGTTGTTTTTGCAGATTTACCTTTCTCAAACAGGAACTCTTTCATGTGGTGGAAGAATATTTGTAGGAAAGGGGCTATTAGGTACTTGGCCTGCAAAAGTAAAAGGTCCACAATTTTTCTTACTGGGAACCAAGCAACCCATTGTAGCGCTTGACTCTCTCAGGGTATCGGAGCAGAGCAGTTCAAGGCCTACTTAGGGAAGGTCGTGTGGGATAGTAATCACCATTCATTGTCACACAATAATAGCACTCAAAAGATGATTGCCCAGTAAATGCTTTTCCTTAGAAAAAAAGAAATGTACATTTATTACACACACACTGCTAAATACTATGCTGTAATTTATAAATATGTACACTGGCAGATTGAATGTACCATAGATGGAATTACATAATCACCTAAAGGGGCCATGCAAACATATAAGGTAAGTCTACTGGCTTGGTCAAAGGTTCAAGATCCACAAACCACATGTTAAAAACATCATCATTTTGTTGAATGCAATCATCAATAATATTAATCATGTGTAAATGCACTTATTACTGTTAATAAAGAATATTCACTGTGATCCATAATCGCTGGCAATATTATTATAGCAATAAAGCATGTTACAAATGAGCAAAACTTGTCTGTAAGCTTTTATAACCTTTCCAACCATGAGAATGCATCATAAAAACAGCCCCTAGAAGACATCAGTTTTTATCACTCAACACGCAACCATAGACTTGGCCCTTAGAGGGTGCTGTAGAACATGAACCTCCTTTAACATATTCAGGTCACAAAAGATACACCCATAGAACAATCTCCTAAAAAACGTTGCTCTCCCCGTTGTAGAACAGAAGCCCCAGCCTTGGGAATGCTTTATAAAATGATATGAAAATCCCGGAGGGTTATGGATTTCTTGACCCTGCAAACATATGGTCAGTACCTTATAAAATTACTTCTGAGGGCTACTAAATCTCTCACAGGCCCCCTCAACACTTCTTATGTTCATTGGTGGTGGCCCTGTCATCCTGGGTCCACCACAAGGAAGGATGAATATACAGATTAAGAAGCTCAGCGGGCATTATGTAGCGTTCCTGCCAGGAGCACTGAATATTTTATTAGTGACTTTGCTGCTTCCTTTGATGAAGCTGTGCTGCCTCACACCGATTAGTGTGAACTTTTTTTCCCTGTATTTATTTGGGGGGTGCTCAGTCCCACCGAGTACCCCCCACGTGTTTCCTTCGTTGAGGGAATCCCAGGGAACACACCCCTGGCTGCCCCATTCGGCTCCCGCATGGCCCGCACATCCATGTGCAGCTACGGGAGCCGGCAGCTTCTCTTTCCCTGCCCGTTCCTGCAGGCAGGTACAGCCTATGGCAGTGGCCTCCCCATTCCCCCAGACACAGGCATGGGGATCAGGTGCAAGGCCACTGCTATTGCGGGGGCACAACTGCACTCCCCCATTCTCCTTTGTTTTCGGAGCTAGGGATAATGTCCTGGCACCCCTTCCTGGCCCACAATAGGTGAAATTGGTGTCTGGATAGTGGAGCCCCATGTGCTCTGTTCAAAAAAGGTGAGTCAAAGGTCTCCAATCTTTGGAATGCCATAATGTAGATGCCATAGGGCTGATTGAGAAGCTCTTGGGCTGAATTTACTCCAGGTGGTGAATTATAGCCACCAGGGGCAGCTGCAGCAGACCTCCTCACCTCCAAAGTAGTTTAATCCTCAGAGAGCTGGCTCTCCTGGCTCCCTGCTCCAGCCTTTCTCCTGGTCTCTGTTTCTGGGTGCATAAGTCCAGGCCTTTCCCCCCAAATGGTCCTCTGGGGTATAAGAAGACCAGCCTCTGTGGCCCTTGAGGAGACCACTGGATCTGGGGCCAACTGAGCAGAGTCCTTTGTCCTTTGTGGGTATCCAGGCGTTCTTCCTTCCATTTATCCATGGCCGCCCAAGGATCCACCAGTAAAGCACTGAGAAGCCACCTAGCAAGACAGCATCCCCTCCTTGTGCTAGAGTTTTTTAAGGGGAGTGGGAGGTTCTAGAAGCCAGGTACCCCTGGTCAATCCTAGGGTGCCACGCCACCTCCCCACCCCTGTCCCAACCCTCCCAAACAGCATCCTGGGACACTCACATTTCCCTTTGAGGGCCTCTGCTCCACCTCTCGCTGACACAGCCTTTCTCCCCACATTTTCAAAGAAGAGCACACTCCTGTGTTGACTCCAGAGGTCTGGATTCCCTCCATTGGCCAGCAGTCTTGGGCAGGCCCATTCCTGGTATAGTCGGATAGCTGATTGATTGATGCGAGTGATCGAAAATAGCAAAATTAATCTGGGTATACTGAATAGGTGGAACCTAATTGTAGCAATATTAATATGTTATTCAATTAAGTGTGGATGGTGAACTCCACTCTGCCAGCAGAGTTTCCAGAGTTATCCCAACTCCACACTCCGCTGGGAAGGCGTAGTTCGGCAAGTATTCTGATTCCGCTGTGTGGCGGAGTTTGCCCCTGTCATCCACCCCTAGGAAGACCGCCGTGGTGTACCTGGTACTGGATCTGGCATTCTCCGCCGTGCCCCAGCTGCCCTCTTCCTCCTGGCTGTCTCCTCGTTGGTGCAAGCTCCTTATGCTGTATAGCTTGAGAGGACTGTGCGCATGCGCAGTCCTCCCAAGACGTACAGCATAGGGGTTTTGCACTGATGAGGAGACAGCCAGGAGGAGGAGGACAGCCCAGGCACAGTGGAGAATGCCAGATCCAGGTAAGTCAAGCAGGTGGCAGTCTGGGGCTCAGGAACCATCCAGGTCTGCAGGCTGTGTGCAGGTTAGGGTGGAGCGGAATTCCATTTAATTTTTAGGCAACTCCATGGAATTCCACTCAGTGGCACTCCGCCAACTCTGCCCACTTTTGTATTCAATGCAATCTCTTGTTTGCTCCAAGTTTGAATGCTCACAAGGCCCTGAATGTCAAGACCTATAGGATGATGTCCCATTGCTACTCCCTTAATTTATAGTTAGAATTCACCATTGAGTGTAATAACGTTTTTTTTATGAGCCAATGTTGCCTGTTACAAAATAATTTTGTCAAGGACTATGTTGGGTCTAGTTCTTTTGTTGAGATAGAGATTTATTATTTCTGAATCCTCTTGTGGAACATTAGTCTATAGTAGTCCTATGGCCATCATGACTAGAATTGGTCTATTAGGGTCAAATAAGGCCCTTTCAATCTTTTTACTAAGAAGAGCTTTAGTAAAAAATTGATCTAGCATTGTCTCACATCAGGCAGTCATGAGTGTTTTCAAGGTTTATGAGCATCTTCCGGAGCAGTTAATGTGTGGGGTTGAGTGGGCCATTGTTTATCAGGAAATTAAATTATTTTGTACTTCTAGGCCTTCATTTAGTATTGTTTAAATTTGTTCTTTGAGTTCTTCAGTGGGATTGCTGAAAAAGTTTCTGTAATGCACATATGATTTTTTCCATTACTATTATACATCTCACAATCCATCTCTATAATTCTTCGCCTTGGTGTTCTCTTCATGACTATATTGTGATTGTTATTAAAATGAAAAGGGCATTCCTTGGCAATTCTGATATGTTGTATTTTTAGGACCCTTCCTTTGTTTTTAATGTCAGTTAGAATGCTTTTCAGAAGGTAAAGTTTGGGGGCAGGATTTGGTGAAAGGATGTAATTAATTCTTTACCTGTTGCTTTCTTATGCATAGAAACGGCCTTAAGTCTGAATTTTCCGAAGAATTTGATTGAATCAATCGTCTTTTCAACAAAATCGTTGCCAGTAAAAAAAAACGAATGACAGAACTAGTGCAAGCACGTTTATTTGATCTCTGGATAAATTGGTCTTTCATAAATTGATGATAAGATTGGTCTCAGTTACAAGTTACCAATATTTTGTTGTATGAGTATCACAGAAATACATCTTTAGTATGTTTTTCTCCTCACTATTCTAGTTCAAGGAGGAGGTTTCCAAAAAGGTAATGATTCTTTTCTTTGATCTTCCTTTGTAGTTTGGAAGAGATGGTTGTTTTATTTGTCTCTTATAAAAGTCAATATTCAAGTAAGGATATACTGTTTCTTTATTTTAAGTTGGACTTGTCCTTTTCTAGTTTTGTCAATTTTTGATTCTCTTTAAACTCTTGTCTCAGTTCATTTATTTTGTCCAGTAGTTCCTTCGAATTAAATATGGCTGCACTGTTTGCTATTTTATCTCTTAGTCCTGAAATGTCCTCAAATTATTTTATAGTCAGCGTGAGTGCAGATTTGGTGGAGAGGACTATCCAGTCACGCCTGCACCTATGTAACTAAAATTCAATTTACCTATAGGGTCTTCAACGAAAATGATGGGAGCATCCTCAAGGCATGATATCTACTCATAGGTGTTTAAATGAGTCTATGTGCATATAAAGTCAGCTCTGATCGATTTTTTCCTAAGCCTTATTAATTTAACAGTTTGATTCTGTTAAACTGTTATATTATTACTGTGGGTTGTTAAAAAAAATGTATGGCATCTCCAATAATGTTTTTATGCGCTTTCTAGTATAGTTAAATGTACATCCATCTTCACTGTTCCCTGAGAGAATGAGGAAGAATCTCTGTATGAATATGCCTTTAAAAATCAATGTAATTAGTAACCCTTAAAGGAAAGAAAACCCCTTATGAGGCTGGTATCCATGCATTAGAGTGTCGAATAAAAAGACAGAGTTTACCTACTTCCGCGAAATACCCCTCTTACACTGAATTATATGAACCATATAACAGCCAGACATTAAATAATGCTCTAGAGGAAATCAAATTTCTCATTTAGGACTGACACACAGTGCACGTAGGTGAGACAAATGAAGTTCAACCAAACAAATGAAGTTCAACCAAAATAATTGAAATTGCTTTCTTATGAAAAAAGAGTAGAAAATGTGGTTGTGCATGAGCGTTGGAAGTGCAGGGTTAGAATGTGACAAGAGAACAAAAAAGTGCAAGCCAAGAAAGATAGAGTTTAGAGTGTCTTATGATTTATGAGTCAGGTACAGATATTGGAGAGTAGTATTAGAGAGGTATTGGAGAATATTGGGATGGGAATGTTTCCTGCATGATGTACAGCCATGACTCTAGCCACACGTCTCCAAACGCATATATCTGGGACCCTAGTTTTTGATTTTTGGCCTTGCTACACATTAGTGCCATGTGCATGCGTTGACCTAGATCAGATCTTTGACAATGATAGGATTTGGACCATTTTCTGAACCGGAAGTGGTAGCCCAGAGTCACCCTCCTTGTAAAAGAGGCTACTGCCCTTGCCTCAGGTTTCATGTATGAATTGCAGTGATGTTAGCATACTGTGTTAAGTGAATTATAGTAACCTGCCTTTTTGCCTGTGAGACGTGCATGTGCACCCTTAAGACTCTTCTTCTAAAATGTGCAGCTGCTCACCATCAATACTTGATCGTGAATACCAACATCCCATGTATTGCACTTGTGCATGTGTACTAGGATTGATAGTATGCCATGCACAGGTGATAGAGGCCTGTGAGTTCTGTTTTGGAAGTTCACAGTCTGCACCAGAGTACAAGATAGGGGAAATATTGCTTTCCACAGACATTTTATGTGTATTGCTGACATCTCTTACAAGGAAAGGATAAGACCAGTTGCTGTGAACAGGAAAGAAAAGGCAGTTTTTTTTAATTTATTTGCAAAGTTTTAAATAGCGCTGGCTAGCCCCAGATGTATCAGAGCACTTTACAGGAGGATCAGTGAGTTACAGGTTACATAATTACATAGCAAGTATAGACATAGGAGAAAAACATGCGATAACACAATACTATGAGTTATTAGCGCGTACATACGTCTTATGGGGAGTGAAAGGTAGGGGGGGGAATGGTAAAACAGGGCCGAGGGGTGAACCAGAGCCAAACTCCTCTTTAGCTGCATAGGACTGCTCCACTGGGCATGGGCCAAGGTTGCTCAGGCACCGCTGTAGGTACAGACAGATTATTGTTTCCATCCAGAGGGCATCGTCATAGTTCCCATGAGAGCACCGGTCACGGTGTTGCTGGGACGCACCATGCATCGCATCCTCCAACTTGCCCCCGGGTCAAGAGTGGTGAGAGGAGATGTGGAAGAGACAATTCCAAAATCTGCAGATCTTACCCCATTCCCAGCAGCAGTTGTGAGTGTTGGGCATTTGGGCAGGATCCCAGTGGTAGGGGGACCCTGGGCGTGAAGGGAGACATTGCTGGTGGCGGCATAGGGAGGAAAAACAAAAAGTTCCCTGGTGGGGGACGGTATGGGGTCATCTCGCTAAGGGGGGAGTGCACAGCAAGATGGCACCTGCAGATGCTCTCCCCCCAGTCAGGCCAGCTCCATTATAGGGCCAGGCATGGGCCCACCAGATCGTCATTGCTCAAATCTTTACAAAAGTCTTTTCCAGGTCTTTCCTACTGTAGTGTATTTCCTATATCCCTGATAGGCTCTGCGCATTGGAATAATATACACTATAGATTTGACAAAGGACTGAGGTCTCGAATATACAAGAAGGGATTAGTTTCTGACAACCGCATAAACATGACAACTTTGTTTCCCTTTGAGTTGGAACAATCTCAGAACCGTGGAAACAATAGATAACAGTTTCACCCAGTCAATCGTGCATGCTTCATGTCTACAGAGTTGCACAGAAATAGAGAGATGGGTGTTTCAATAAAAAGGGTTTAGTGAACAGTCTAATTTCTCATGCAAGAGATATGAACCGCTACAATCGTAAGACAGGCTGCGAGGTACAATATGTACAGAGTTAGCAGTAAGATAAAATAATACTGCAATAGCATGGTTTGTAGCTATGACATATATTTATAAAATACATTCATAAATAACACAGGCTAAAATGTGAATTCTCATTTGATGCTTCTAAATAGTTCTACCTCAGTGTACCTAACCTAAGTGTAGTACGAGATAAGAAGTGTTTTCTAAAGTATAGCTAGCTATAGCTATAGTTTTGCCAAGAGTTGCCAAGCGTTTCTCTAAGTTCTAGTCTTCTCCATATCTTAGAATGTGCGAGGTTGGAATCTCTGTTCCGGGGCTCGATATCTAACACCCCGCAAGGGGAGTCAGAAACACTGGAGCTGGATTTTCTGCGAGGAGGATGACAGCGTCTGGTCAGTGCATCAGGCTGGGACTCGATCTCCTTCCGAACTTGCCGTGGTGAACCGCAAGTAGGTAGTCGAGTTGGACCGTACCGGAACCGTGGTTTGTCAGCGCAAGTGCAGGTATATTTATACCTTGAAGGTGTTTAGGAATGCCTGTATTAACTTAATAGTCGGGCATCGGAACGTCATGAATGAACCCCTAAGGAATAGATGTTCATGCATACTAAATGAGTTCTTGGAGAAATCAATATCCAAGCAAGGGAAATTCCTAAAGGCTTAAGAGTCTGGTTTTCCAAGAACTCGTGACGTGGATGGATGGATGTAGGAGACCATGCCTGTATTTGGTTAGCATGGACAATGCCTAAATAAGGGCTGGATTTTCTATGCCTAAATAAGGGCAATATGAATTGTACCTATATAAGGGCATAAAACGGGAAACCTATATACGGAATCAAACTCTACACACAACACTACTTAAGAAGCCTCCTTGGCCCAGGATGCTGAACAAAATAAAATTAGGATGAAGGGAATATTGGCTGTCCAGCGATATATTCAACTTGCAGGTGCTCTTGTCTTCAGCATGCGCCATTTTGAAATCAGGCATGCCACTCCAGTGCAGTTCCCTGCTGTGGGGCGTCCCCTCCCGTCTCCGGGGATCAATCAGGCGGGAATAGTGTCTCTTGGCTGAGGTCTCCCCATCTGTGCCTCCTCTCGTCCCGGATTGCGGGGCTCGCCCTCGCCGGGTGCATTGCGCTGGTTATATTTAGTCATGCTAAGTCCCTTCCTGATACATTGGGCTGTAAAGTACTTTGACTGGAGCAGCCATTAGGTACATATCTAGAGGTGCAGGGTAAGGCCTGCAGTATCAGTTGTTAGGGAAAGAATTTGTCTGAAAGGGAACATATTTTTGTCTATCTTCCGTATCTCTGCGAGGAGGGGTCCTAATAGCTGGTTGTACTCTGCTTATGCCTCTTTGAACTACTGTGGTAGGGACTCCAAGTGGATACTGTCCAGCTGGGAAGAACAGCATCATTTGCAAAGGCCATATCTGGAAGGTGGCCAGGCCAGGATGCATGAGATGGGAACCGACTCAAACTGATCCAATAAAGCAAACTTGAATGCACATCATCCACTTGCGTAATTTAAATAAAGTACAGAGCCCATCATTGTTCTCTGTTGCGGTCTCTTCCATCTAGATGGTGGTCCTCTGCAAAGTACTCAGTGACTACTACGCAGCCAAGGATTGATGTTACACTGAAAGCCAACTCTCCAGCCGTGAGGGAACATCGCCTAGAGTCTGATCTGAAGGAGGAACTACTTGACTGTCCTTGGTGCCAAGAAATACTGGTTGTGAGCAAGGAAAGAATGTGCCAAACCTGCAAGAGTTGCTGATCATGGAAGAGACTGCTATAATTGTCCCTGGCCTATGGCCTGTCCAACAAAGACTCACTAACCAAGGGTGTTGAAAGAATCGCTGCAAACTGTCAGACTAGGCAGTGCATGCTTCATCATCTATCCATGTTGACGCCAGTAAGGCATCTTAGGCTGTGTGCCTGAGTGGCAGGCCGAAGTGAAACTAAGATAAGTGCCAGCGTTTTGGCCTTTGTGCCCCACAATTGAACTTTGTGTGCACGGAACTGGCCAAGTGTTCCATTGGGTCCGGTCAAGTCTGAACACCAAGCAACCAGAGAGGTGCACCTGGTGTGCCATGTGAAGAGTCGAGGTTTTGGCCTCGAGGCACAGCATGCTGAAGATAGAGACCGACGTCCACCATGCCACAGAATTATCATCTGTGGAGTGTGTGGTTATCACACTCAAGAGGAAACACCAAGTTCTCACTGGCTTGTCTGAGTGAGCAGTGCCGTGCGTTAAGTTGCCACTGGAGTGTTGGAGTGAACCATGACCCACTGCCTGCTACCAGAAAAGGACCACCCACAGAAGCCTCCACTCCTGCTGTGATCCTAAAAGCCACACAGCTCTCTCAAAGACTGCTTAGTGCAACCTGGAAGCCCCCTGTTACTGATGAGATCCTGCAGCTGAGGGACGGCTGAACATGGCTCCTACAAACTGGTTAAAACACTGAGCAGGACTCGGCCCGAAACACTGAGTGCAAAGGCCAGACCGAGGAGCAAGGTCTATACCTACAGACCTTTCCTCGAACTCTGACCTTTAGGAGGTGAGCGCCCAGAGAAGGTGTGACCCGTGAAGGGACAGGAGGGGTGGTAATTTAATTAGTCTGCAGATGATCCTTAAAGCACAGACTCACACCTGGGAAATGGATATTCATGCATTATTGAATGTGTAGATGTGTTTGGTCAATAAAATACTTGCTTTTTATGCAAAGAGATGCACTGGGCTGGACAATGATCTTATTGCACTGCTGAAGGGTGGTATTGATTCCTGAATTTGAGTACCCCAACACTAACCACCATGAGAAGCCTGGGACTGCTCGCCTTGATGCCAGTGAGTGTAAGTGTGGAAAGGGTTGTACTTGGACCAGTTTGCCGAGCAATAGTAAGACAGGCCACTGGTCAGCAGTGGCAAAGGCCTCAAACCCACAGTTGTGGTCAGTAGTAGGCCTGTGTGTGAAATTCTGCTCTGCTCGAGGAGTTGGCAAACATTTTCCTACTCTGTGCTTCGCATAGTGTGTGGAGTTCCCAAAAACTCTGCGGAGCGGAGATTTTTTCATGCTCACGCTTTCTCACCAATGTAAGAGCAAAGAAAATCTTACTACAGACTACCTCCCGGTGAGATTTCTCAATGCGGGCAGTCGCAGATGGTCGCTACAGTTTGCATTGAGAAACCATCCGTTTGCGTTGAGGAAGCTGCTGCCTCAATAGATCATCTACTCCTGTGGCACAAAGAATCAGCGCTGTCTTGCTCTGTATGTGGTGCCGTTTGTGCTGATTTTACAGTGTGGGGCAAACACCCAGCGCTAAAAATCAGCATTTGCGGAACTCCATGTAGTGCAGCAGAGTTTTTGGGTCACTCCGCAGAGTTCCGCGTAGCATAGCGGAACTCTATGAACTCTGCTCAGCCCTAATCAATAGTCCCTGCCTGCCTCTTGGCTTCCTGAATGGGGCAGAGAGGAATGGAAAGCATCAGTGAGAATGAATAAAGCAGGAAACGTAAAGAACATAAAAGCAAAGACAGAGGAAGTGGAGATAGTAGTGAAATGCTGTAAAAGGTGGTTTTTGGTTTTAGGTAAAGGCGCCACAGGGAAAATTTACATATATTATTTGTCCTGAACTCAGTGATTGACGGTGCTACAAGGTGAGAAGTACCACCTTACTTCCCAGAATTATGGGCCTTGGCCCAGTACAACTTGGAAAACAGTCCCTAGCACACGTGCTAATTATACAAATTTAAAGGTATAACGTGTTTTCACAACAAGATTCAATCAAATGTACAAAAGAAATGAATTAGTCTTTTTCTCTTCTTGGTCGTTCTTGTAAAAAAGATCTATGTTGTTACCCGCTGTTAGTGTGGGTGTCCATTTGGATTTTTCTTTAAGATTACTAGTGATACTAAAATCCATGTTGATGTTTAGGTCTCTCATGATCATATCTGATGATACAACCTCATCTTCACAGTCTGTCAAAGACAATAACAGCCTAGTGTCTAATACATCTTGTATTGTTTGTTCGTTGGATATTAATAAGCCAAGATTTTGCGGCATATCTTTATTTGCAAGTTTGTTCAGTTCAAAATGTTTCTTTAATTTGATGCGTCTCGTAAATTTAAACAGGTCAATTTTAGTTTCACAAATGTCCCCGATACTACTAGGACAAAAGCTCATCCCTTTAGATAACACAGACAGCATATCATCCGTAAGATCAACATCAGTTAGATTCATAACAGATAGGTCGTTTACTTTCTCACATTCCATGATCTGGTCCTCACCCCGGGGCGTTCCGATATTATCAATAAGTACAACATGTTTTTCTTCAGGATAGATACATTAGTTCTTTTAATCTTTTCTGTAAAC
This sequence comes from Triturus cristatus, assembly GCF_964204655.1. Taxonomy (NCBI): domain Eukaryota; kingdom Metazoa; phylum Chordata; class Amphibia; order Caudata; family Salamandridae; genus Triturus; species Triturus cristatus. Next base: position 565,600,113 of record NC_140582.1, on the reverse strand, counting down.
ACAGCCTTAAAAAAGTCACGGGACTACATTCCCTTGTAGCGACGAAACACGTGTTGGCTGTTACGAACCACTGAGAAGACTGGCAACTAATAAAAGAACGACAAAGAAGAGAAAAAGACTAATTCATTTCTTTTGTACATTTGATTGAATCTTGTTGTGAAAACACGTTATACCTTTAAATTTGTATAATTAACACGTGTGCTAGGGACTGTTTTCCATGGAGATAGTAGTGACCCTATACTAAATCACAGAATAGTAACAGATCGAAGAACAGTAGAGGTTGGCGGAAAAACGAATTTGTGACTAAGGTTCCTTTGGCAACATGTTTTGTTGCAACATGGCTTTAGATTGTCTCGGTTCCTTCCCTTAGGTATTTATGGCCTTCTCAGGCCTCCCTCCATTGACTTTGGGCATGCTAGTGTGGGCCATCTATGGTGGTGCAGACTTTTGCAGGTGTAATGGGTGCTCCACCTAGGGTCACATATTTGCATCCTTCCACTTTCTGGTGAAGGGGCATTTCCTGTATCTAGTACAACACCTTGAGTTCAGTGCAACACTGACAGAGCAGGGTTTCCTATTTCTAAATCTGTGGTTGTAGTCATTTAATAACCCCTACCATTGGTCTTTTGGACTTTTGTTTGTTGACAAGGAGAAGTATAAGGAGTAATCATCCACATTAAACACATAGCAATAAATCTTTAAGGACTTTTAGTACAGTTAATAGCTAGAACATTTGTGTTAGCTAAAGGTTTTTATTTTCATTCCACATTTCCTTCTTCATTCAATGAGTATCATTATTTTAAGTATCAGCATTAAAATCTAATTTAATCCAATAATAAATATTTCAATCTAAGAAAGAATACAATATTGTTAAAATTACAGTTAATACCGTGATACTTCAACAAGCGTGTTCCATAAAGGAAGTTCCCTAACCTAAATTATGTCAGAAAGTCTTTGCATATTAAGTTCAAATCAGCAGATATCAAAGAAAGAGTCTAAGCAACCTCCCTTAGAGAGATGTATAAAAGATGAGTGAGTCCTGCCTTGTTCTAGGTACACACACTAAGATAAACACACAATTTTCTAGGTGGAAATATATTTTCCTTTGGCTCCTGCATCCTCCAATAGGATTTCAGTAAACTCCTGGGAATAGGTGAACTCCCCATTTTCTCACATCTGCATAAGGGTCTATGGACCATAGCCTTTTAAAAGATATGTTGACCACATTCTGTGGTCCAGACAGTTGTTCTCATGAGTCATCCTTGCTGTTGCCTCCTCTCCTCCAAGTAAGAAGCTCACTATCAGCTGTCTAATACAAACAAATGCCTATTTACTAACCAACAGAAGGCTTCTGCAAAATTACATCATCTTCAGCAAAGGAGAAAACACTGTGTGGAAAACAACAACTCAATGTAGAAAACAGGCCTTTCACTGGGAATGTGAAAATTCCGTTAATATAGCACAAGAAGTTAAGCTAAGTTAAATCAGCACTCTGAGAAAGTCATCCTTTTTTGTCTTGATCATCCACATTTTTTTTTTTGGTACTGGTGTTAAACTGACTCTGACTGAGCCCTTGACTCTGCTTCCCAGCAGTGCTCTGATTGTAAGCATATGCAAATTAGGAGTAATTATAATTAAGGTTCCCTGTTTTTCGTTTTTCGTTTTTCCAGATTTTTAGAGATAAATACAGACAGAAAATCATTTATTTTCCTGTCTGTATTTACTTTTAACTGTGGATAAAAATGGAAATTGGCTTGTTTTATTAATGATTCTGAATGCTGTCAATCATGACTGCCAGGCCAAAAGCTGTGTGGATTGACAGGCAAGGGATTAAACAAATAAAGGAACTTTAGTAAAGTGCCTTAAACAGCAGTAGATTTGTAACCTTGATAATAAAATGTGCAAGTTTTCTCATAAGTGAGTAGTTTATCATCTAAGCGTGTCTATATCATTGAAACCTGTCAGGCTTTCAGGCACGAGTGTACATTAACTGGTTAAATAAATGCAGAAATATACACTTTTCAGCTTCATTTTTTCACAAAACCTAAAATAAGTATGGATAAATACAGACGGAAATGACAAAAATATAAATACCATAAAACCGGGAGCCCTAATAAAAATTGGTTCTGACAGCCAGGCTATAAGCCCCTAGTACATCATAGGGCATGTAGGTTTAGAGGCCCAGTAGACTGAATGCACTTATGCATGCACTACTGTGGTGCATTCTGTCATTTTAAAGGCAGCACTGCCTTTCAGGCTGTCTTTACCTTACATTGATATGTAAATTCGACTTTGGATTTAAAGGTACTTCCAAAATCTCAAACGACCTCATCTTTACATATAAGTCACCCCCAAGGTCTCCCCTAGGTCCCCCAGGGCTGGGGTGCCTTGTAACAATAAGTAGGGACATTATAAAAGGTGTTTTAAAAGCCCTGGTGGGGGAAAAACTGCCAATTCCATTTTTCCGCATTTTATCAAATGACTTTATAGACTAACATTGAGATATTATTACCTACTGGTGGTCGCCAGTAGGTAGTTATAGTTACAACATAGTTTCCATAGGAAAAGCATTTTTGATTTGCTAATACCTTTGGCGTCGTTTAACGAATATTTATGAAATCTTCCAAAAGGTTGCACTTTTTAGGTCAGCTCCTATCTTGAAAGTTTGGGGGTTATTCGTCAAGTGGGGGCTGAGAAAAAAGGGGGGTCCCAAAATGCGTTTTCCCCATGTTAATTTCCATAGGAATTTTTGTGACGAGCTACAGCCCGAACTGCTGAACAGAATTACCCCAAATTTGGCAGAAAGGTAGTGCTTGGTTCAGAAAGTGACCTTTTTTAAATGGTGTAAATCAGTTCAGTAGTTTTTGAGAAATTCAAAAAATAAGAGTGAAAAAATCAATTTTCCATAGGAAATTTTGTGCAAGGCTACAGCTGAAATTACTGAATGGAATTATCCCAAATTTGGCACAAAGGTAGTGTGTGGGTCAGGAAGCTACCTTATTTTAAATGGTGTAAATCCGTTCAGTAGTTGCTGAGAAATTAGAAAAATAAAAGTTTCGATATCTGGGCGGAGCCTAAGTCCCGTGCACGAGCTTCACTGTGATTGGCTGCCAACACTCCAAACCAGGAACTGTTGGCAGCCATCTTGTGGCTCGATAGAAGCGAGTCGCTAGAAAACAGAGAAACAAAGGTAGAAAACAAGAGAAGGGGCAGAGTAGAAACACCCTGACCCCCTAGGCGTAATTCGTGCTGGGGTCGCGGGTTTCCGTGTTTTATTTTATTGAGACCCCGGGGTGGGCTAGGACCCAGGGGCATTTCTTAAAAAATAATAGCTGGGGCTTGCTGGGGCTGCGGGTGCCCGCTGGAGTCCCCGTAGTCTCGGGCTTCACTCATGTTGGGAGGGGAGTTGAGCGGCCCCCCTCCTGGAGCTCTCCATCTGCTTATAACTTTGGTGTCATTTGACAGTTCTTTACGAAATTGTCCAAAATGTTTCTCTTTTTTGATCAGCTCCTATCTTGAAAGTGTAGGGGTGATTGGTCAAGGGGGGGAGAAAAAAGGGGGGGGTGAAAACGTGTTTTCTCAATGTGTTCTCCATAGGAAACTTTACAAGGCTACAGGTCAAACATCTAAACGGAATTACGCCAAATTTGGCAGAGAGAAAGGTCTTGGTCCAGAAAGCGCGGTTTTGTTGAAATGGTGTAAATCCATTCAGTAGTTTTTGAGATATTAAAGGGAAAAAATATATATATCTGGTCGGTGCCTTACTCCTGAGCACGAGCTTGCCTCTGATTGGCTGCTAACACTTTAAACCAGGAAGTGTTAGCAGCCATCTTGTGCCTCGCATCGATTGAAAATATACAAGAAAGGTTCCGGGGGCAATTTAATATAGCGGAGCTCTGTGTAATGATGATTTGGTCGCAGTGAAGGTTTAAGATTTATTAACAATAAAGGAGAAACAGGTGAGCGCCAGGCAGCAGGACTTCCACTCCAGGACACTAGTAGGAAGATAACCCTTTCACGCTCCCTGTGCCCAACATCACCACTTCGGAGGTATGCCTTTAGAAGCCAGTCCGTCGGCTTGCAGCTGTCTACCTTTGCGAGCTTGTACGCTGCTGTGCCTGTACCTCTGCGAGCTACTACGCTGCTGTTCCTTTGGGAGCGGACAGCTCGTAGTTCTGCCTCTGTAAGTTGAGCGGACTGGCCGCAGTTGTCCCTCTGCGAGCCTGGGTATGAACTGTTCATAAGTCTTACTATATGAGCATTGAAAAGCCATTTTGTGATTCAGTCCGTCAGCTGGCATCTGTCCGAGGCATTACTGAAAACATACCGGAGCTCTGTTTGTGAGAGATACCCCTTTCATGCTGCCTCTCCCCATATCAGCAGGTAACGCACCCTCATCCCACATCACTAGCATACCGTCAACAACCTTCTTAGGCCCGCAAGTCTCCCTCTGAGAACCACTGGTGGGCTCGCAGCTCTTCCGGTGTAACTTCTTGGGCCCGGACTTTTACGAGCCAGGCCGCTGGTTTGCAGGTCTCTGAGAAGAGATGCAATAGAGGCAACGATGATGCAGGTCAGAAACCCAACAGTACTCCGACATCCCCCAGCAGCAGCTGCTTGTCCGCCATCCCTGCTCACACAAACAAATGTGACAGGAACGTTTTTAAATGTGGAGCCTAACTAATCGGCTGGTGTTGCAGTTTTAATAAAAAAGATGCTTGTGAGGTTGGACAAATAAGTATCTTAGTCATGTGTGGATTTACATATAAAACATTTTATTAAAACAAAACAACAAATAAAACTATGTGTGTAAAATATTTTATTAAAAGAAAACAACAACAAATAAAACTATGTACAGCCATGGCATGTCATCCCTCGACAATTTATGAATCACAGTCTGCAAGACAAAAAGAAAAATAAGATGCTGCGTTATGTGTCCAGCAAAGGAGAGAGAAAGAGAGGAAGAGTGAGATACAAGTAAGATAGAAATAGAGAAACAGTGTGAGAGAGGAAGAGAGAGAAAGAGTGAGAGAGGGAGATAGAGAGAGAGAGAAAGAGAAAGAGAGAGGAAGACAGAAAGACAGAGTAAGACAGAGAGGAAGACAGAAAGAGTGAGAGAGAGAAAGAGAGATACAAGGAAGAGAGAAACAGTGTGAGAGAGAAGAGAGAGAGCGAGAAAGACAGAGAGAGAAAGAGAGGAGAGAGAGAGAAAGAGTGAACGCGAGGAAGAGCAAAAGAGTGAAACAGTGTGAGAGAGAGGAAGAGAGGGAGAAAGAGTGAGAGAGAGGAAGAGAGAGAGAGACAAAGAGTGAGAGAGAGAAAGAGAGAAATATTAAGAAAAAAAGAAAGAAAGTAAGATACAAGGAAGAGAGAAAGAAACAGTGTGAGAGAGAGTAAAAAAAACAACAAGGTGAGAGAGAGAGGAAGAGAGAGAGAGAGAGAGAGGAAGTGAGAGAAAGAAAGAATGAGAGAGGAAGAGAGCGAGACAAAGAGTGAGAGAGAAAGAGAGAAATATTAAGAAAGAAAGAAAGTAAGATACAAGGAAGAGAGAAAGAAACAGTGTGAGAGAGAGGAAAAGAGACAAACAGTGTGAGAGAGAGGAAGAGAGAGAGAGAGAGGAAGTGAGAGAAAGAAAGAATGAGAGAGAGAGGAAGAGAGAGAGAAAGAGAGAAAGTGTGAGAGAGAGAGAAAGGAAGAGATGGAGAGGGAGTGTTGACACTGGAGAAAATCTTTGCAGCTCACCTTTGTGTCACTGGTGTGTCTCCAACCACGTGCCAGGACATAGTGCACCCTCAAGCTCCCACATCTGAAAGATAGTACAGAATTAGTAATTGTAGGAAAGACCAGTATGCAGGAATGAAAAGACACAGACGGTAATTCTCTTGATGTGGTTTAATCCTCAGAACATGTTTTGTAAGCAGCAAGTATAAAGCAAGAATGACTGAACCCCTGTTAACTTCTACCTCTCAAACTTCTCACATTCAAAACATAACATTCCCAAAGCGATGCGAGGTACCCACGAGCTGTAAGAGGAATGTCATGCTTGTGTCTGCATGCTTCGATGCTCCCAACTCACCTTACCTCTTAAAAAAAAAAACAGAGAAATGAAAGTTCGTCAAAATTTGATGGTAAATTTAAATGTACAAAGTATGAAAAAAGAAATAATCAGCTACTTTGCTACAGATGGGGGAGCGATGGACATTTGGCCGACTGTAAAAACTGTCCTACTATTGGAAAACTTCTTCAAAATGCAATAAAAAGGGTAATGGCAGGGTATATATGACTGCGTACACCTAAATCAATGTACAGCCTTTCTGCATCCAGGCTGCTGCACCCCATGCACTCCTGCCGCCCAGAGGTATCTGCCTGCCGCTGTGCACCCAGGCCTCACTGCTCACCTTTTCGCGATCACGGCACCCTCCACATCATGCAGCTCCATTCTGGAAGGTAATAGGTCGCACATTGGGTACTAAGTCTTGATATGCCCATGGCAGAGGACATACTAGTGCACCTATCATCATTGCAAGTTGTACACCCGCTCAGTGCTTGCGGCGCTACTAACTCAGTGAGAAGTGAGGCCATGTATTCTAAACTCTAAATTGGCATAGTGCAGGTACGCCCGGTCTTTTATATTAGCAGGGTCACGTGTCCTGTGATGCCTGTGCAGGATGGGTGTGGTGTGGGTGTACACCAGCCGTGAGGGAGTGGCTGTGGCATCAGTGTAGCCAGATTGGACCAGATCACGCACAATTGGGCTATATTTTTACGGTTGTGTGGTACAATTTTGATTTGTGCTAGTTGCCAGATTATAAATATATATACAACGCTCCAGCAAGGTAGTATGCTAAAGCACTTTATTAGACAAATATTTACTTGGCATACTGCTGCAAGATCAATTCCAATGCATTCACCACCTGCTTGATGCTGTCCCTGCCCCTCTTTCCCTAAAGTAGCAATATTGGGCTACTTTGGGCTACTTTTTGGTTGGCTTTGGGTTATAGAAAGCTTACAAAATCGGACAACACTGGATGCGGGTGTCCGTGTTGGAGTGTAACTCTGTGTGCCAAGTCCCACAATATGGCCAACATGGAAGGTACGGGGAATTACTGACCCTATATTCATCCATAATTCCACACAAGAAAAATGGTGGACATGAGACATCTGTGTGGATATGAATGTTTATTGCACATTCAGTGGAGTGTTGCAACTGTAGCAATACAGGGCCATGGAAAGTTGAAGTTTCAGTTTTTGGCACTTGGAGGGCAGCCAATTAGAGACAAGGTCTTTGTCGGAGTTAGGCTGCGCCAACATATGTACTTATACAATCACTGCGATGATCCTCACACACTTATAAATTCACTATACACTCTGCTTGCAGTACTCTAATGATGCAGTCTCTACATACATACTTGTACAATGACTTCTCTACATGGCAAATCCCTGTTCCACACTGCACAGTGTACTCCATATTTTCACCCTATATGAGAAACTATTGAGATATACCATAAATTGGGATAAATCACTGATAAATATCCTCCATGGGCTGAGTCCGCAACTTCCCCGGTCCAGTACAACAATGGTGGTGTCCCCCCCCCCCCCAATAACTATCTCCCCCTGCGGAAAACTAACAGTAAGCTCGCCTAGATCTTTGAGTGTTACAGCATGGAGTCTTAGGGGATGTAGAGGGAGAAAATATGGAACAGACTGCCTTTTGTATATTTTAGTTATTAGTCTCGTAACATCTTCTTAACGTCGAGGAAGAAGCGCCTCAATCTCTGAACTTTAATTGTAAAGTCTGGGAAAAATGTGACCATGGCAATTTTGTATTTGAGGGGAGGGGCAGAGCGAGCCATCTGCAGCATAACATCTCTGTCTATAGTTAAAGATTCTTGCCACTGTAGGACGCAGGTGTGCCCCCAGATGCTGCGGGCCCCCCAGGACTTGATGGGCCAGCTCCACCGCGAAAAAGTTAGAGAGACCACGCGGAAGCAGCTGTTTCACAATTAGGTCCTCAATGAAGAGATCCGTGGCTGGCCCCTCCGCCCTCTCTGATACCCACCGGATTCTAAGGTTATTCCTGCGTGTGTGTCCTTCAAAGTCTTCAAGTTTCACCTCCAGTGTTGCCCTCGCAGTGTGGAGCTCCTATACATGAACCTTAAGTTGTCTTAGTGGTAGTTTGGAGGTCAGCTATAGAGTCTTCGGTGACTCAAGCATACCCCCTAAATTGTCGCCATTATATTTTGTAGAGTGAGGGCTCCCTCTTCTACAGCTAGTTCTTGTTGTTGCTCACCTCCTCCCACCATCGGGGCGTCTGCTCTGGGTTGTGCGAATATATCTAATTCCGTTTGATGCGTCACATGGGACCCCTTGTAACCCAACATCGTGTTGATATTGGTCCACACTTCACGGCCACTGCACCTCAGCAGTAGGGCACCTTTGTTTGTTCCCATCGGACCACTTCAGGGTGGCAGCCACTGGACCCACAGTGCACCACTTGGGGCCCAGATCAGCTCCTAATTCTGCAAGGTGGCACCAATCGGCCCACTTTACTTTTGTTCCATTGCCCAGTCCCAGAGGATAGCCCTTGAGTGGTGTCAAGTGTTGTCGCACCAGGCCGGAGAGTAGAGCATCTGATCAGTGCCCCCGAGTGGGCAATTTTTCCAATCCAAACTTGGCCTCCACGGAAAGTTTCAAGCAGGTTATAGGCCGATTGCCTCTGAACGCCATTTTACAGGCCGTAATTACTTTTGGCCCTCCACTTATGGTCTAGGCAGCGGCTTCACTCAATAAGGTGCCTACCAATATTCCACAGCGGGGACTTCTCCCGTTTCAGCCTCTTTAGCATGGTCTTTCACTGGGTCACACGTTTTCCAGGGCCCCATGCTGTGTGCGCTGATCTGTGCATCAGATTCACCTGGCAGTGGCACCCCTGCAGCAGCCCACATCCACAGCGCTGCCCAGATTGCATCTTTAGGTTGATGCAAGGCCCTACGACCCAGACCTGGGTCCTGAGCAACAGCCGCTGTCCTCCACAGGCGAGCCGTCCCTTTACCCTGGCCCTAGTTCACAGCTGGGCAAGCTCTGCCAATTCAGGCCACAGTCCGCCAAGCAAACATAGCAGCCTTCTTCACTCCAGGGGATAGAGTCTCTCTGCCGCCCCTTCTTCGGCTCCAGGTGGGTTCCTGGTTCCAGGGCTCCTGCTCGGTTACCCTCACAGCTGCTGATCACATAGCCCCCGGCCACCTCAAGCTTTCGACTGGCACCACAACATAGGACAGTCCACTGCCTGCTAGACCTCGCTTCGTTGCCACGGTCATTGAAGGAACAGCTGCAATCCGATCACACACAGAGAGCGAGTGGGTCGTCGACCTATCCAGGGCAGCGATGGGTCTTCCTTACACCACCAGGCAGTGTGGGACGCGGATACTTTAACGTTTATATGGGGATTTCGATGGTGGGTCACCAGAGCTCGCTCAAGATACAGCCATCACGGCAGGCTGCTGACCATGTCCCCCAAGTGGACTTTTAAGAATTTGGCCAGCAGCATTGTGGGAATTGTAGTCCAGACATCCCAAGGACCATCTATGAGATTCCAGACTCTTGGATTTCTGTTTTGAACACTATGAACACTCAAGAGGAACTTTAGGAAGAAGTTCCAGAAGTTTGGAGCAACTTTTGGAAAAAACTCCATAAGGTGACCAACTCGATGTCGAGAGTCAAATCGGCTATGTTCAACCACGACTCGGCCTGGATTTCAGGTAGGTCCCACTGAAAGCTCTGGTGCTCCAGACTTCCCGGATTTCACTGGGGCCTCGCAGAGAAGCAATCCAACGGCGTCCCATCGAAATCAGCCTTCTGGACAGGACCGCTCTTGAAGTCGAGAGAATACCCTCCAGAAACGTTTTTAAGTCCAAAGGTAAAATTCTGACCGATGCCTCCCGCTTAGTGTATTCGACCAGGGCTCAATCCCGGGCAGCTTCAAACTTTCACTTTGTTCCAGTCAAGGCGACCAGATGTCCCAAAGCGGTGCTATATGTTTTTAAGCAATAGAAAGAATGTATTCTTTAAAAATTCATGTAACCGGTTCCCTACATTAAATGTTTGTAATTTTGGTGTCTTTTTTTGATAAAAATATAATCTAATGATCTATTTTTATAAATTGGATGTGGACTTTTATTGTGTGCTGTGTATTACTTATTTATTGTATTGGTGTCTTTAAATGCTTTACACACCTGTCTCCTAAGTTACTCCTGCCTTTTTTGCCAGCTATCAAGGGCTGAGCAAGGGAACAATTTACTTAGGCCTTGTCTGAACCTTTTATTGTTTTTGTGGTCTTATTACTAGAGGTAATCATAATCACTACTTATCACTACTGATAAACCACTATCCAAAAAGCACTTCTTCACTTCCCTTGCAGATTTATAACATCTAAGTATGGTTACCTACTACAAAAATTGCATTTGTATATGTGCTGTTTAAACGTAATCTTTTTCACAATTTTAAGAAAAAAGTGTTTTTGTTTACAAATAAAATGTACTTCTGCAACACTATGGTTATACTTATGGTTTTGGGATTTCAGATGCTTCAACATGAACTTCTGATTATTTGGATGCTGCATGCTATTGCTGGACTTTTTTTTAACTGCATACTGCTCAACACAAATAAAATAAGATTTACAAAAGAAGTCTTTGATCTTTTCAGCTCCTCCAGTTCATTACAAATCTTCTTCCGGTCCAATAAGTAACCTAAAAATTACTCATGTACATACGTATAACAAATTGCACTGAGCTTAAGAGTTTATAATGTGTGACTGGGCTGTTTCCCCTGTTGCTGCTTCTATTGCAGAGTGAGGTAGACAAAGCCTCAATATCCAGGCCATGAATATGCCTATTTGTGATTGGAGTGAGCTGTCAGCAGAAAACATTGCCAGTCTTCATTGATTTATTTCTGTGCTCTTGATGATTGCAAAGCAAAAGTGAGAGCAATCAGTGTTTGCCACCTTTTTCAGCAATAAAATGACAGGCAGGTATTCACGCTTATGGTGAATATCAGTATTTCCTTCCAGGTATCGCCACACCACTGACCTTACTAACCATCCTGTCCTGCTGGTTCTTTTTAAGGAAGTCAACATTTGAATAGTGGCGTTTTGCAACTGAGTCTATAACGAAGGCACCAGCATTGATTTTTGTGCGCTTTCAACGCTGCGCTTCTGCTGACAATGAACAGAAAAAAATCAAGAGATCTCTTTTTCCTGTGTAGAAACCTCTACTTCCTTTGAAAAGTTTCACAGTTTTATATTCTTCCACAATGAAGGTGATGGTTCTTTTTGAAGTTAGTCATCGAAAGAAATGTTAAATAGAAATAGAAAAATAGAGGAATGGTTAATTTTATCTTAGGGCATTATTTATAAAAGATAATAAACTATCTGCTTATTCTCGTCACAATACTGTGTGAAAACAACTCAACAGAACCTAGGTCTCACATTCAGTGAACCACCTGAACACAAATGTTGCAAAACAATATGTTGCATTGTTTTTTTCCACCAAACGATGCGCTGTTTTTGTACTTCTCATAGGAATTCCTGCACCTCCATGTCTTTTTCCATTTGAGTCCCCATGCAATTAATTAGGACCCTTAAAGATAAACTGTCATTAGATATAGAAGATCTTAATAAAAATGTTTAACTCATAAGGGGTCACATCCCAACATCAGATTACACCTTGACTCACTCTAACTGAACCCGACACTCTAGGGCCAGAATTACTAAGATTTTTGTATCTGGGTTGTGACGCGTTTCTGTCGAAGCGCTGATGCAAATTTATTATTTTTATTAATAATAATTTTCAAAAGAAACCCAAGGCAGCTCGAAGTGTTCCCTTGTGTTACTTTGTGTCGGATATGTGTTACATGGGTGGAGCATGGGTGTTTCTGTGCATCCACATGTATTTTGAAGCCACCCACACTTGTAAACCTTTATTTGCCTCAAAATGGCGTGCCTACCCGATGGAGGCATAACAAGGACAGCTATCTTCTCTTTTCCTCAACACTTCCTCTTTCACTTGTCATATAGAAAGAGGAAGAAGCCTCTGATTGTTTTTGTGCAGGAAGGTAACCCTTCCTGTGCAAACAAAAATCCTGCTGAGCACACATGAAGGTGCCTGCGTTAGTACTTGGTAGCCACAAATGTGCCAGCGCATAGAGGGAGCTGAACAGCACCATTTCTTGGAAAATATGACGCTGTTCAGTTCCATATCATCTGCACAACTCAGTGCAGCAACTTGCCTTGCTGCACTGAGTTGCTTGAACTATTAGTAACTATGCCCCCAGCTTTAGACCCATTCTGTTCTGTTCAGTCTTATTCACAATAAGACTAATTCACAAAGATTTGGCAGTGAGTAGGTGTGACGTACTTTTGGCTTACTCTTTAGTTCTAGGTGAAAGCATAGAGGCATTGAGAGGAGTAGCTCTTCCTTTCTACTGACTTCCAGAAATTACTCAGGGAGTCCTACAAAAGTATGTTACACCTCGTCCAGACACATTTTTGTGAATCTTGTCAAGAGATCACACTGTTTCAGTCTCTTTTAGAGCTGCTGTCCTATACCATAGTAGATACCATACATTTTCCTAGTGGGAGCCGGTTGTTTATTTCTATGTTCATTTGCTTCGACCTCCATTCTTTGATGTTACTATTGTATCTGTCTTGTCCCTCTGACATCTCTAACACTGTAACTGTAACTGACTGTATGCAAAAATGTCTTTGTGATATGATAAATGTCGATACAAATTAAAGTTGCCCCATTTTTGTACCTTTTCTCCCCTAAATTAATGACATGCACTTGGATTCTGATATCTTGTAATGTATTGTATTTGCCCGAAATCTGTGTCTTTCCATTTACCAATTTTGCTTCAAAGTGACGTCGTCTAGTTGGAATAAATTGGCAACCCACTTAACCAGGCCTTTATTAAAATTGCTAACACATTCCAGGCCCTGATTGTGTATTATGCTAATAGCTTGTTTGTAATGGCTTCTAATGCATGTTGTTTTGAGTACTTGTAAACACTTTAAGGCATCCTTTGTGGGCATATGCTTCACTGGTTCGTCAATAGTCACTTAAAATAGGCATGTGACAAGCCTTCACGGAAAATACAGCATTTTGCTGCCAGCATTGTGTCACTGTCTACGCACCGCTCTATCAGCCCTGTTCTGAATGGCATTTTCAGTCATAAATACAAGTTTAGGTGCAGAAGCGTAGCTTAGTCCGATAGATTGGGGGTGTGAGCTCCCGATTTTCCAATAATCACGCTGGCACATAATGTTATACTACATTATGCGACAAGCAGTGTGCATGAGAGAGGACTAAGGGCCAGTGAAGGGGAGAGGTGTGTGGATTGGCAGGAGTACTAAGGGAGAGAAAACATACTATTTTGTAAAATAACAAACATTTTTTAAGGACTTTTAAAACAGAGAGAGGGAGAGTATGTGTGCGTTTTTGTCTGTGTGTATGTACAAATTACTTGGGAAATCCGACAGACTTCTCGGCACATCTGACTGAAAGCCCCTGCACCCAACTATTTATCAGAAAATACATTTATTAGGGGGGTGTAACACCCCAAACACCCCGCTGCCTCCCAGAATCTACACCAAAAACACCTTTTACGTATGCTAGGAATTCATGAGAGGGTACCAGACAGGGGTAAATGCATTAGTCTTTCACCCACAAGAGTGCAGAGAAACCTGCAGGGGCGTAACACAGCCCCCCGCAGCCCCCACGGGGCTGGGGGCCCCCACAGCACAGCACAGCACCCTGGCTGCAGGGCTCCTGATTGAGCCCGGAGGGGCCCCCCACGGTGCCTTGCAGGGGGCCTTGCAGGGAGGCCCCCTCAAGGTTCGTTACGCCAGTGGAAACCTGCATTCATAACTCCTACTCAAGGGGTGGGAAGAGATTATTCGGGAATATGCATTCATAACTCCTACTCAAGGGGTGGGAAGAGATATTTCGGGAATATGCATTCATAAACCCTGCTCAAGAGATGGGAAGGGGTGTTCCAATGATTCGATTGCCTTGGACAATTGAGGACATCCACAAATGTCAGCATTCTCAGAGTGTGATCCAACTCTTTCAACTCAGAAAATGGTCATAACATTAGACAAGCTAAGGCCTGGAGTAACTACCTTTGCAGTATGGCAATGGGAGATGGTAATACTCACATTTGGTAGGAATGTAGGGGAAGAACTTTCTACAAGGAGAACAATGTTTTTCTCTGAGACAAGAAAACGTGTTTGTTTGTAGAGGGCGCCTCCTTTCCCCATTGTACTGTTATACTACGTAGAATTCTGCAAAGGGGGAATAAGTCCCCGCTGAAGAGGTTGCATGAAGTTTGCAAGGTAACCTGTATGGAAACCTTCGCTTGCTGCTGCTTTTCTGGCATACTGTTTCTGTGTCCTCTAATGTTTATATCTACATGTACACACATTTACATCTTTCACTTTTTTGCTTGCGCTATGTACACTACAACTGAGTGGTTATGTATATGCAAATCAAATTTTGTGACAGCTTTTGCATTTTACGTGTATGTGTACATATAATATATGCCCAGAGGCAGTCTGCACATTTACCTCAGTCTTTGGTTAATATGGCCTGTTATTTAACTCAAAGATACATTGGAAAAAAGCGCTTTAATTCAGATCTGTTAAAGTTACTGAAAACCACTTCAAAGAGTTTAGGTTTAACTTAAGACCGCGTTAAAGATCACTAAAGTAGGAAATATTGTTAGAACGAGCTTGGAAAACGAGAATGGCTACAGATTACAAGCTATTGCTTTTCATAATTTTTTTAAATAATCTGCTATAATATTTTAATCACCTTTAACAAAAGTGTATTGTTGCCTTTACAGGATGTAAAACACAAGCCTCATTTTCTCTGACTTACCTAATGTTTAAATACCTTGGCAACGCGTCAGACGCACTGCAGTACTTTTTCTACATCAAATCTCTAAGCTGCCTCACATGCCATTGCTAATTAGCGAACGGTTGTACACTAATGTTCTACAGATGGGACTTCATTTGTTTATAATTACTTTCTAAGTACAGTATTAGGGTTTGCTAAGCAGGATTGACATTTTCCGGGTTTCTACAACTGTGTTCTGAGATGGAAAGTTTAAGGAAGCAATGTGGTTACCGACTGTGGGAAATACCTTTGTTTTATTTTTTATATTTTGTTTGATTTTCTCTCTGTCTTGCTTTGACATTAAATTGCCACTTTTGGCCAATCGAAGAACAATAGGCCTCATTCATAAGGGGGCTGCTTAGAAAGTCTGGAACTTGTGGGCTGAGTACACGCAGGCGTTGTTTTATTGATTTTTGTTATGTAATCTAACATCATAATTACAAAGCGCACGGAAAATTAAGCTTCTTGGAGCTAAGCCTTTCATTTGATACGTTCTGAGTTACTGAGGTCATATTTCGTCCTGAGCCAGATCTCCAGGTGGTTCTGGAATAAAACACCTGATAGAAGAAAGTTCAAAAGACTAGTTGAAGCGGCAGAAAAGGCTTTGCCTGCAAATTCTGCCTTGACTGTGACCAAAATGTGTAAAAGGTTGAGGGAAGGTAATCAGAGCGCATGCAGCGGATTATAGAAAGTGAATTTGAAAGCCAAACAGAAAGAATATGCATAGAAACAGCTTTTGATCAATGGTGAGTGATTTCAATCCAGCCCTTTCTTTCGCCAGGAGCCAGTGTAGACCGTGAAGAATAGGTGAGATTTGATCCCATTTCTGTTCCCCTGTCATAAATCTGGCTGCATCACTTGTTTGAATCAGCAGTAGTTTCTGCAGTATTTTGGCAAAGGTACCCAGGTGTATGCGATTGCCTTAGTCCAGTCTTAGCCTAACAGGTTTTAAGAAGGGAGACAAAACTCACCCTGAAGAGAAGAGATATTTATTAGTAAGTGTGGAAGGCACACCACTGCAATTCAACTATCAATGGTGTAATGCAGATACCAAGGGAATAAATTACAGCAAGAAAGTTGAGAGAGGTAAATCAAGGAGAATGTTTCAGAAAGTTAGGGATGAGCATTGAAGCACAAGCCTCATTGAAGCACAAGCCTCAAACATACAAAAGAAAAACCTCATAAAACACAGATAAATGTCATCGATATTGGAAGTGAATCACAACACTTGTTCATTCCTAGAAATGGGGGTCTCTAGATGGCAGTGGTATGCACCCTGTCTAAATAGGGACCCTTCCTTCTAAACAGACAGTACACACGCAAGATAACCCCTGCTCAAACCCTTGGTAGCTTGGCATGAGGAGTCAGGACTATCTCAGAGGCAATGTGTAAAGCATTTGTACATAAAACACTCAGTAACACAATGAAAACACTACAAATGGACACCACACCAGTTTAGAAAAATAACCAACCTTTATCTAAAGAAAACAAGACCAAAATGACAAAAACCCAGTTTGCGGCAGGAAAAAGGAGCTGAAGGGTAATGCATGGATTTTCAGCTCTGGAAGCAGCCAAACCACCTCCAAGGGCCTAGAACTGCGGTTGGCACCACTTGCCAGGTCAGAACTCCCAGCAAAGGAGCTCAGAGGAGCTACAGATGAAGTCCTTGATGGCCCGAGACTTCAAAAAGAGGAAAGTACACACAAGCCCTTAGACAACTTTGAAAGTAGGATTCCAGAAAGCAAAGTCCAGTTCTTTCACTGCTCACAGACAGAAGCAGCAACTGCAGGCCAACCCAGCAAAGCAACACAGCAAAGGGGCAGTACTCCCCCTGACAGCTGTTCAGCTCTTCTTCTTGGCAGATTCCTCAGTCCAGAAGTGTTCCAAAAATGTGAAGTTACAGGTCTAATACTTATACTCAATTTCACCTTTGAAGTAGGCATACTTCAAAGGATAGTCTTTGTAGTGCACCGATCCCGCCTTGCCCTGTCCTGGCTCCAGACACACTACAGGGGGGTGGAGACAGCATTTTGAAAGGACAGGCAAGCACTATTCAGGTGTTAGTGACAGCTGCTCCACTGCTCTAGCTCAAGAAGGCTCATCAGCATGGTGATGGCCAGTCAGGATATGCAGGGCACACCTCAGCTCCCTTTGTGTGACTGTCTAGAGTGAATGCACCAAAAGCCCAACTGTCAGTCTAAACCAGACGTGGATTCCAGAGGCTGGCAGTGGCACAGGATGGTAAAGCAAGAAAATGCCCACTTTAGAAAGTGGCATTTTCAAGCACACAATTTAAAAACCACCTTCAAAGAAAATGTGTTTTAAAACCCTGAATAAATGGAACCCAAACTCCAAATCGATATCTCTTGCCAGTTGAAAGTTACGCTTGTAAAGGGTTACATGGCAGCTTTAATGATAGCTTATGGGAGAGGTAGTCCTCACAATAGAGAACAACGAAATTGGTAGTATTTCACTATTAGGACATGTAAAACACATCAGTGCATGTCCTGTCTTTCACATACACTGCACCCTGCCCATGGGCCTACCTTGGGCCTACCTTAATGGTGCCTTCCATGTAGAAAAAGGGAAGGTTTGGGCCTGGCAAGTTGGTGTACCTGCCAGGTTGACATGGCAGTTTAAAACTGCACTTTCAGACACTGCAGTGGCAGGCCTGAGACATGTTTGCAGGGATACTCATGTGGGTGGTACAATCAGTGCTCCAGACCCACTAGTAGCATTTGATTTACAGGCCCTGGGCACACAACGTGCACTTTACTAGGAATTACCAGTAAATCAAATATGCCAATCATGGATAACAAAAAATATTCACAATTTACACAGGGAGCACTTGCATTCTAACATTGAACAGCAGTGATAAAGTGCCCAGAGTTCACAAACCAGGAAAAATGTAGTTCAGCATACAGTCAGAAATACAGAACGTAGAGACAGGGGAAACCACTCCAAGGATACGAGTTCTAACATTCATCATTTTTAAAATTATAAACATTACACAAATTATTTTGCCCATTATTCTGAGTTCTGAACCTTCCTGAATGTGTAAGTAAAAGAAGCAACAGATTCAGCAACATAATTCTAGTACGAGCAAAACAATTAGCATTATTTTATTTCCAGCTTCACAAAGCAACTCATTAAGACGCACAGAGTTGGTATCACATGGAATACAATTCTTGTAAAGGTTGTCCTCCCACAGCTTGGTCTCAACCCCACATTTATCAAAACAATTATCTGAGCCACATAAGGTTCAATCCTTTCTGGTTATCATCGCACCAGAACTTCACCCCTCTCCCTACACTTCTTTATAAGTCTTTTTATTTTTGAATGTTCCAATGGGCTTCCCATATGTAGAAACTCCTATCATAATGTGACATGGTTCAAGAATGCGGACACAATCACCAACTTTAACATCAATGATATTGACCCTATCCCTTTGATCATGACATGATCTAACAGACTGTTTTACCTACACACTTTTGGCAACCTTTTGGTGTAGAGACAGTGCAGTGAGAAATGACAAAATAATTGAATACTTCAAGTCCCATAATTTATGGGCGCAGACAAAGAATTATAGTCATCAGAATGCTAGACCACCCACCTCTGAGTACCTGTGTCTCTGCACTATCTACCTTGTGCCATTTAGTTAGCATATATGACTGATCATGCTAATGATTGCTGCCTGAATGTGCTAATTGTCATGTCTTTTCTTGTTTGTTTTCCACTGTTCACCTGATATTATGTGTCCTGCACCTATCTTTTACTGTGATGATGGTCATGGACAACTGTTGTAATAGGAACAAACGATTGAGATATGAAAAGACCATTTCTGTAAAAACAACAATTCTGTGCTTACCCCTTGGAGTGTTCTGTGAAGAAAATATTTTCAGCCTCTCACACTTCTTTTGGTTTTGTCTGGTCTTGAACTTATCTTGTCTAGGTTACGTTATGATATGTGATATGCTGAGTGCATTGAGGTGAGTTCTATTGTGCCTTTATGTTATTTCCTACATATAAATAGTGCTATAATAAAAAGATAATCCTCTGGTGGATCTTGCCTCTTATCCTATTTTTGCTTTTATTCTCCATAAACAATAAATAATAAAGTACCAGCAGTTGGTCTGGCTTAATATTCTGTTAAAAATATTTTCGCTGTGGGGCATGGGGCATAGCCACAGCAGCAAACAAGACGGTGGCAACAAGATGGTGGCAAAGAGGTCTACTCTTCCAGCTTTATTATCACTTCTTTGGAGATTGATAGTGATATACAAGATCTGCTTGTCTGCTTTTAAAAATAGTTGTGGCTGAAAACCACGTGTCAATTCTTGTACAGATGACTACTGTGAAGTGCAGTGGTGTTACTTCATGTAGTGATGAATTGCTGGAAACTGTGGTGATGTCACTTTCTGTGGGGATCAACGCCTGTGTATACGGTCTGCTTGTCAGGCATCTTCTTTTAAAAATGGTTTTGGCAGAAAAACAGTAATATTACTTCTTGATGAGATGAATTCTGGGACAATAAAGACATGTCACTTCCTGGTGAGTTTAGTGATAGGAATTGCAGTGATTTTACATAGGTATAAATGTGATGAAAAAGGTCCAGCTGTCTGGCTTCTTCATTCAAATATGGCTTTAATGATAAAACAGTGATGTTACTTCCTTTAAATATGGATGCTAGGAGCTTCAGTGATGTCCTTTCCTGTAAGGATGAATGTTGATGAAAGAGGTCTGGTTTCGATGTCACATCTGTGGATGTGAAGTCAAGGTACTCATTCATTTGCTGACATTGTCTCATATGGTGAGTTGTTTCCCCTCTACAAAATATTCCCAAGTATTAATTGATTATAATGTCATCTATAGAGCCTGACCCAAAAATATGCTTATGTTAATCTCATCTAAAGAAAATCAACTTAGCTGACCAATTAAAGTGACTGAATTGACAACTCAGTTGAGAGCAAGGAGTGGAAGTCAGGAGAATAAACTTTACCCATAAGAAATAGTAAAAGTCAATCCTTATCTTTACAGTCTGAAATCCAAGAAGAGTTTAATAGCTACACATCACCTGGTCCACAAAAGTAGTAATGGCTGAAATGGCTCAGACCAGAGATAAAGACATCTGCAATTCACAAAGGTTTTAACTAATAACTCATCTCTGTGTTCACCTTAATTCAGAACATTTGTAAATGTTGAATGCTGTGTTTAGCTTGAGATTCTTTCTTAAGAGTTTTAATAGATATCTTTTTAAAGCCTTATGTTCAGTGAAAGGAAACATTCAAAATGTGGGATTGTCATACTTTTGAAATTTATCAATAATCTTCAAAATGGCTGACTGAGAAAATACCTTTTTTAGTTCTTGTCTACAGAAAGCCTCAGGCATAGTTTGCCAAAAAGCTTTTCTGACACGGCAATACATAGTGTGGCCTTGGGTTAGCTTCTTTTTCATGATTGAATGGCTTTCTTGTCTATATCACTTCCCTGCTCCTGATTCAATGGCTTAATACTCTTTTCGTGTCTGTCCCACCCTGGAGCATTTTGGTGTTACAGTGCTTTGAATGGATGGCATGCATCCTTCCAATGCTGATCTCACACCCTTTGTTGCAGTGCACTTAGGTTACCACCTGCCTCACTATTTGTGGATAGCCATCTTAATTTTTCTTTAATGTTTCACATTTTCTGCCCACATGTGTGCATTCACATGCATGTGCAACTCCATCTTTGAACAAATTTTGTTATATTTGAAGAAATTCTATTGAAAGATGGCCACACATCCACGGCAGCCATCTTGGAATAGGGTTCCCTCAAATGTAAGAAGATACATTCAAAGATGACATTTACAGATACGTTCACATTCACAGTAGGTATCCAGAAAAAAACAAGCATCTCAAGGTCAACAGGTTTCACAGGCAAAGCCTATTGGCTCTGCCAAGGCTTGTATTTAGAAAATGATATGTTTCCCTAAAAAATATTGAGCAATTTGATACTGTGAGAATATTGCATATTTTTATTCACATGTTGCTTGTTTTAGTTTTTATCTTTCTGCTACCTGGTAGGAATACAGCACAAAGTTTAGATGTAGAAAGTGTTTTTCATGGTCCAGGGACAGGTAGAGTTAAGGGGTGGTGAGGGGTATTTAGGGGTTCATATAGGGGTGGTGTTAAAAGGTGATGAGGTTTGTTTTAGGGTCTAGGAACATGTGGAGTCTTGGGGTGGTGAGGGTTTTGAAGGGGTCAGGAATGGGTGGGGTTTAGGTGTAGAATGGGGATTTTAGGATTCAGTAATGGGGGAGGTTAGAGATAGTGAGGGGAACTAGGGTTCAGAAATGGGTGGAGTGCAGGGATAGAAAGGGATTTTAAGGTCAGGGATGGGTGTAATTTAGGGGTTAGGGTTTACAGGTGTACTTTAGGTGTAGTGATGGTTTTTAGTGCTCAGGGATGGGTGTAGTTTAGGCATGGCAAGACGTGTTTAGGGTGCAAAGGTGGATGATGGATGCTGTTCAGATGTTGTACGAGGTCAGAATTGATGGTAGTTAGGGGTGGTGTGGGACCAGCAAATTAAAAGCATCTGAAGCAACTGTTTGGCAATGTAAAATATATAAATCTGTAATTTGGTCCCCTAGAGTAAAGCACTGAAATAATACCTCCAATAAAACTCTTTCCGAAAGTAAGACCTGAAATCATTGCATTTACAACTAAGCATGAAAAAGCCAATTTCGAAGAAAAAGTCAGTCTATTAATTGGTTTCTATGAAATGATAAATGCCATTCATTCAACAACTTTCCCTTAAACAATTTAGATGAAATTGTTTCTCAATAGTGGTATTCCGTGAAATTGTTTTTCTATGAAATCACATACATTATCAACGTGAACAACTAAGGAGAAAGCTTTATTTCCAAAAGGCTCCCTGTAGTTGTTGAAACCTTTATAGGAAGTGGGGCTTGGGAACATGTGATTAATAAGGCAACTATTGTGAGAATTACTGATGCCCATTGTGTCATAAGAGGAGAGTATGATTACAGCTTTTTCCCATTGTTCAGCTAAAGCCTTTGAAATTTCAGCAAATCAAGCCTGCAGTTTTCCCTACATAATTCAAAATGTGTCCTATGTACTCAATCCTATTTAGGTATGGGAACCTTGTTGCATTAGGAACATTCCAGACTGATGCTGAGTGCTTAGGACAAACTTGAGAGGGTATTTCTCCAGAATGAAGGGGCAGGATGAATTCCCTCATCAAAACACTGGTCAGTTCCTTGAATACTGATGCATTAGAGCTATTGAAAAGCAGACAGCCAGGACCGTACTCATAAGGCATCCTACTGATAGATATCCTATCAATACCCATGCCCAGGCCCATGCCCATGCTCTAAAGTTGTGCCACCTCAAACATCATGAATCATACAGACATGCCTGTATCATAAAAAGTGCCAAAGAAACCCACAACCCTGCTTTTCCTCCAAGGGACAAACATACAATACACAATCACACAGTGAACATCAGTGCAGGGTTTTGAAAAAATAAGCTTAGTAAGGCAAGTTTAAATGTAGAAATAGAAAAACATACACAATACATAAATACTATGTTCTTTAGTTGTTTCACATTCAATAAGAGCAAATGTTTTCATCTACAAGCCCAAGGACAGCATAGCTCAAAGTAGATACAATGCAGAAAATGTTATTAAGATAGAGTATTAATAATAAATTGCACGCAAATAGAAAAAAAATAGTTTTTTAAATATGCAATGTGTTAGAAAATGAAAGATGTTACATTTCCAAAATAAACCACAGGTATACATCCAATAAGAAGATTTCCTTCCCGGTGGGGCACAAACACATGAGGAATGAGGATTTACCCCATGCCCTGGTTTTTATGGCCTTCAGCTAAAGGAGTAACTTGTGTTCTCTGGAGCCTCCTATAGGCTGCTTGTATTTGAAGGCATGGGGAAGAGCTACAAATGAATTTCTTTTTTTTTAGAGTTTTATATAGCGCGATCTTGACCCTCAGCTATCAGAGCGCTTTACATGAACACCAGTTTCGTTACAGATGGACCATTCATTTTTGTTAGGCATGGGGATATTAAGTGATTTGCCCACAATCACAGGTTGTTGAGCATTGTTGCTGAGACTCGAACCCGGTTCCCCAGCTTCAAGGTTATCCGCTATAGCCGTAAGGCTACATCCTCTCCCTCAACCCCAGGTTGGTGCTCTGCTACAACCTGGTGTGACAGCCTGTGGCTGTTTTGGCGGGGTGAAAGCACATGATGGAACCAATGGTGGACATGGGGCATGAAGAGACTCTATGTTGCAGCACAATAGACAATGATAGGGAGGGACATGAATCTAGCAGGACTCCATTTTGCTGGAAGGTGTAAAAACTATGAAGGTGCTGCACACTGGCGGAAACCTCTGACTGGAATGGATACCAACACGATGCCTGAAGAGCTGATGTGGGCCTGGACAGTGCATTGGTACAAGTGCCTAAGGGCCAGATGTACAAAGGACTTTTGCATTTCTTAATGGGTAGAATTGCAATTTCGGCCCGTTAAGGAATACAAAACAGCCTTTTCCTATGACCAAAGAACCCACTTTTGATAATCGTGGTATTGTATTGAATTATTAATAACCACACAATAGAAATATATCCTCATTCTGGATATTAGCTACATCAGTCAGGGTAGCTAAATACCTTCATTTCAATTTTTTGAAAACCATCATGTTTAATATGTCTGGATTCCTGATGGTATGATCCCCCACAACCAATAGATACTTCTTATGTGATTCTTGGAGGGGAGAGAAGATGAACCTGATCAGCAATGTAAATCCAAACCTGATTGGAAGTAACACCTACTGCTGTCAATGGCAGTAATGGTGTCTTGGATTTAGGTCCTGACACATCACTGAAATAGCATGTAGGACAGGTTCTGAAGAATCTCTCTTTGCCTCAGTGCACCAGTTGGCTAATAAAACATTTTTTTTGGCCACGTGACCTGCTAAATGCACTTGTTGGGCCAGAAGTTCCTGTGTACTAGGGGAATCGCAAGCCTCGTGCTAGCTACCGGATCATGCAATATTTATACAGTAGACCATTCTCCCAGCTAACTTAAGGCCTCCCAAAAAACTTCCTTGCTGACCTGCTGATGGACTTCCTTTCTAACTCTCATAAATGAAGGCACTCAACTTGTGCCTGGTAAAAATACCTCCTGTGCAGGTACTCCAGCAGCTAGCAAACCCTGCCACATTGACAGCGACCTAGACCACAACATCTAGAGTGTTTTATGGACTCCGTCCTCCTTTTCCGCTTGTGCAAAGGCGGGAGGCCCTGATCCACTCACTACCCTTCCCTACTCTTTGATTATCTTGGATGGTTAGAGTATCTTTCTAAGGCTGATGTGCACTCTATATTGTGGTAAACAGAGCTGATGTGGTCCGCAGGGTCGGACAGGCTAACAGGCATTTAGTTCTGATTAAACAATAAAAAAACAAATGGTTTTAAACTATGCTTTAAGCTCACTTTTAAACCATTTGTTTTTGCATTGTTTATTTAGAAGAGCTGCAAGTAAGTGCACAGCCAGCAGGTCCCCAGCAACAAAACTGCCCCCCACCCTGCCAACACGCTGGAGCCAGTATGGCCCTAGTGGTCCAAGCCATGTATTCTGGTTCTGATAGAAAACCAGGGCCAATAGACTCACTGTCCAAGAGACATCCAGCAGCTTGTTTCTGGATCTTAACTTCAACTCTAACAATCAGTTATTCCATGTCATCCCCTTTGGCTATCAAGGCTGTGCTTTTGGCACCTAGGACAATTTCCTCAGGGTGGAGATACTTCTTCTCAGCCATTAGCCAGTAATCACCTGTTTCCTTCAGGGCAGGATTTTATTTCCTATTGATAACTGTTTCCAACATCATTCCTATGGTATCTGGATGAATGTGTTTTAGGGCATCTGGGTCCCCTTTCAAAACATTCATTGCTGCTATGTTGAATGTCATGGAGACCTCTAGGGTCCCCTCACCCATGGTCGATACACTTTGTATTATGGGTGTATCTGATACAGGGTCTTTCGCATGACAGTGTTTTTGCTTTCCGAGAAGTACAGCTGGCATAGCTTTCCTGGCTTATTACTGGGAATTTATGTGTATTCCCAAAAGAGATACATTTACAACTGCCCATAGAGCTATGCTTAGAAGTGCAAATGTACGAATTTTTTAGAGGATCAGGTCATATGTGTTTTCTCACAATTGTTTTGTGATCTCTATAGCTATGGGTCTAGTTCTACAATTATTCATGTTTCTTTGAATGGAAGGTCTGCCAGGGCCGAACATGCCTAATAAACCATCATCTAATGAAATACGATAATTGAAAATGTATTTTCCATTCCAATTCCAAGCACTGTCAAATTTCAAAATAAGGAAAACACTACACCAAGATTGCAGAAATTTAAATAATTTTCGAAAGCGGGCAAGTAATTGCTACTTACAGCTAAATATCGCAATGTATTGCATGTGAGATCATGCAAAATACGGGCTTTCTGCTCCCAGTGACCTTAATTTATTTTCTGCTCACATATAAAATTGCTTCACTCCATTTAAGAGCACATTCCATTTCTTTAGAGGGAAACAATACATTATTGTCGCAAAATCGAGGTTTAAAAGACATACAGAAATAATTTACAATTGAATTATTTAATGGAATTCCATTGGCTTTTACTATGAAAAATTTGTCATAACATCAACTATAGAACAAATCAAAATTGGGAACTACTAACAAAAAGAATAGGGTAACAATTAGGCAAGCTGTTGCATGCATTTATACCTTCCTCACATTGTATTTCCTATTGTTAATGTCCAATATTCGGCCTAAATACTTTGCAGTAAATCCACAAAAAATCTGAATACTTGCTCTTGCTTCATAATTGGAATACTATCGCAACAGCCCAAGCAATATTTCCATACTTACTCGACATCAAATGTGGAATTACAAAGTTTTAAATATAATTTATTTTCCCTTTTAATAGGTTTTCGACCATCTCACCATTTGTGCTCCAACCTGTTCTTATTGCACAATGATACCAAGTTAGAGGTCAATTGTAATATGTGCTTTCTCATCACACTAACACGAACATTTTGAATTGATTTTTAAAAAGAAGAGACTTCCAGGTATAAAGTAGTTTGTTAAATTGAATTGCTAGTTCTTTGGAAGTAAACAAAGACACTCATTTAAGTGAGATAATAAAAGCATGTTTTATAAATATTAATACCACAGGCCGTAAATAAGAACGTTTTCAATATGTTTTGCACCAAAAGTATAGATGATCAATAACTGATTGTAAAATGTTACTTCATTGAGGGTGATTCCTCAGAGGAATATGATACCCCAGTCTGGAGTAAACACTGTCATTGTATCACCAGTATATCAGGATTTTTTATCTGAAAATTTACAAGCATATGCTGCCTCAACAAACACATATTGGAAAGGAAGAGTTGCAGTAATCCATTCATGTGACACATACAAAAGGAAAGTTTTTGGACAGATGAAGTTGCTCACATATGAATTTACCTTAAATAAATAAAAAGATAGGCGTCTGGCAAAACAAGAACAAATTAGTTTAATTAAATGCAGCGGCTGGGAGACTATCGATAGAGGTGAGTCAGAAGACAGTCTTGTAGTACAGAGGTTTTGCAAGTACAATAAAACACTTCAACATTCTTTGCAAAGCATCATTGTCATAAACATCAAGTACAACCAGGTGATAAGGAGGTCACAGATAGTGTGGGCCAGTGTGTGTATGTCCAGATGTACGGTGTGATGAGCGCGTGATCACCCCATGTGGTGTACATGTTGTGACCTGATTGGCTCAGTGTTCCTAACTACATGTGACATCTAACTCTGTGGTATGTTTGGGAATGTGCACCTTTGGTTAAACATGTTTTATTGGGGGCAATCTCCTTGGTCCTGTTTGTGGTGTGGTGCAAAATGTAACCCCACCTGTGACCTGTCAATCGGTAGGCTTGGGTTTGGGTAGCAGGGCCTGTCTGACAAAGTATCCATGACGCGGGGTTGATAGGGAGGTCATCTCAGATGAATCCAAAAGCAATGATACGAGTTCAGGAGTGAGTGCACATGTAACATGGTGGTCATTGATATCATATTTATTGATATTATCATTATTAGATGCAAAGTTGTTACATTGTACATCAACATTGAATTTACTGAGATTGACGTCATTATGCGTGCATAAGTTATGGTGTACATCGACATTGGATTTACTGGTATAGACATCACTGTGCATTCATAGGTTACAGCGTACATCAGTATTGCATGCACTGGTATTGACATCATTGTCCATGTATAGATGACAGCATACATGGATATTGCATTTATTGGTCATGTTGCTGCTGTGTGTACATACATCAGGGTGTACATTGCTATCATATTTATTGATCTCAAAGATGGCATGTCTACAAAAACCCTTTAACAACATGCTCATCAACTGTCACACCTTCCTCCTCTGCAATGAAAATGATGCTTAGCATGAGAAAAGGTGCTCCAACCAACAAGATTGCCACTTAAACTACAATGCCACCAGCATATGTGACATGACAGGATCAAATATGGATCAAGACCTACTGCTTTTTTTGAAGCTCTGCAACTCCAAAATGCAGAAGACAACACTCATGTTCTCTTTTAAAAAGAGTGCAAGCATCAGAGACATGTTGGTCCACACTAGACCACAGCAGAATGTTCAGAACCGAGAATCCATGGTGTGGGATCTTCCGCCAGAGGTAGGACACATGGTGTGTGGGCCATGTGGTTTTTGTAATCTAACTGAGAACTCTAAATCAGTGGACGTGTGATGAGTTATCTCCAGATTCAAACAAAACACACCAATTGCAACTCAGAGAATGTCATTTATCTTATCTGGTGCCTGTACAACCTCCTTTATATGGGAATGACAACTCGGAAGGGGAAAGTAAGAACAATGGAACACAAAATTAATGTGAAGTGCAAAAAAAGATGACAAAGCTCCCGAAACACTTTGCTGAAATGAGCCACACAGTGGATGATATTCATTAGACTGTATTAGATAAACCCACTATTTCCCAAAACATCAGGGACAAAAATAGCTTTCTTTTAAGAAGGGAGCATAAATGGATTTATAGGATCTGAAGCCATGAGGTTGGTCTGAATGATGACATTCCTTGGCATCAACCTAATAACCTCTAATGGCTTACTGCTTTTCTTCTTGTTGAATGGCATCCAAGTGGAACAATGAACAGCCATTACTAATACATAGATCAGAATGCAAGACTAATGTATTTCTGGAGGAGTAACATAAGGACTAACTACAGTGCTGCCACAGATACATACATCCAAATGCCAAATTAATATATCCATTCTGGAGTAACATAAGGACTAACTCAAGTGCTGTCATGAAACCTTTTTTAGGAGGATATGGGTGGGTTATATGTCCTAGAGATATGATCCTCTTTGGTCCACGGTGACCTAACAGGGTGATATGGTTTAAGATAGTGAGGCAGTGACTATCTACCTTTGGTTGAAAGTGTAGATATGTTTTTGACCATTTATTATTGTGATTTGTACTTGGCATGGTTAAGTGAGAGCCCATGCTCCTGCTATGCATTTTGAGAGAAGCGGGTACCCAGTGCCTTCCCTTTACATGGTGCTGCAAATGTGACCAGTCAGTCACAGGTTGACACTTCAAGTCAGCATTTTAGGTTGATCTCTCCACTCGGTAACTGAGCATCAGCAGTCGTGTAATTCAGACTGCGTGGAACATTGGCAGTGTGATGCGATACGACTTGAGGGAAAAGAGATTGCTGATATTCAGCACTACCTGGGGCCTTGTTCATTTCATTCATTTTTGGCCGGCCGTTCTACATAGTTCTCAACAAAGCAAAGATAATAATATGAAGGAGTTAGCGCTCTAGTGGCTGTCCGATCATGTGAGCAGACATCCATGCCACCGGAAGTGTAATACTATTCGTCACAATCATTCTCTCATACTTGAGGGTGGTAGGAGGCAAGTCACTGGACCTACATGGGGCAGCGAGAGGCACAGATCAGTGGTATCCTTCCCTTGATGATATGAGTATGATTTGTGAGAGGGAATCATATATATATCACTCTGGTTATTCCTCTCCTATGCAAAAAATATTTTCTTAAAAATAATGGATGATCTGTACTGATGCAAGAGGTTCATGGAGAGAACGAGAACTGTTGATTGTGTGAATGCTCAGAGCTATATAGCTCTATGTGATTTGTGAGTACATGCATGTTTTAATGGATGTGTGTCATCTTACCGTATGCTACAGTGAGACGCTTCCACTTGCACTCCAGTTTCAGTGCCACATATGGTGAAATTTGATAAGCAACATGTTTGGTATCCCCATCTCTATTTTAAATTGTACTTTAAGTTGGTAGTTGTCTGTCCATGATAATGGGCAGGATATGGATATGATTGAGTATATAATAAGCATGACAATAACATGCAAATAAAAGTATGGAGACATTGTTCTATAAGGAGCACATCTATATTCTGTTACAGAAAGAAGCCGTGTTTTGTACTTATCTATGTGGTTTCCCATTTCAGGAATCCCCTTGTAGGTGATAAACTACGGCCGAAACATGTCCACTAAAATGAGCAGTATAGAGAGATGAAGGGACAATAATTACCCACTGGGTCACCCCCCCAGGATTTATTCAATTTTTTAACCTTACCCGGAGAGTCATTGAATTAAAAGAAATTAGAGCATCCCTGAGATAGTTTTAAGTCCATTCCTTATTGTTTTGTCATGCCTCATGGATCCCAAGATTTGTGTTTGTGTTGTCCTTCCCCTTCCTTTTGCTTCATCCCAGGCATTGGTCCATGGAGGGATGTTGTAGCAGCGATATGATGACCCATGCCACTATTAGTGGGTGAGGAAATTTTAAAGAAACTTTGCGTCTTTCCTAAATATTGTTCCTGATCTATGAGAGTATTGATAGTTCTCCTTTTCTTTGATTGTTGGCACTGCTTTTTGTGTCAGCCAAGTGACCATTTAATCCAATTATTGGTCCTAGGTACAAGTTGAAGTAGTTCAAGACCTTAGGTTTCTACACAGGTGTCAAACAGCACATCCAGTTCTCTTCTGTTCTTCCACAGGTTCAGAAAGTGTGTTGATAAGCTGTGGTTTGGATGCTACTTTTATAAGATTCACTAACCAGTGGGTGGTGGTGACTCCCAGACACTCCCTAACAAATGAGGAGAAAGTTCCCAAGTGCAAGCCTTCCCACTATTGCAGCTCATCCTATGTGCCTTACTGCCAACAATCCCACAGTGCACTACTCTTAGCAAACTCCAATTTGGCACAGCCTCTCTGCCCTTGGAAATTGTTTGTGCACCAGCCACAGGTGTGTTTGGGAAATGTACAGTCCCATCCTTCTCAGCTACATCAAACTCATTCTGACCAGCTCCTCCCTCACACTGGGCTGAAGGGAAGCCAGCTAAAGGGAGTCCAGGAAACAAAGGGTTCTCTTCCCATATACTATTCCAATAATAATATATCTCACTTGCACTGCTGGCGCACTCCATTGCAAGGGTAACAGGCGTTCTTGGATCATTTACCACTGTTTATTGCAAGTGTAGTAGCACTTTGGAAAATGCTGGTATTGTTCATGTCTAGTGCATAAGTTCTGCTGAGAAGTTTTGCTCACATCCATTATAAACATATTTTCTTTGAGACAGTTAAATATTAAATGTATGGTAGCTGGGGAGAATTGTTAAAATGGCTTCTCTTTTCTAAGCCTCCAAGTTCTGAGACTTAAAACCGCTATTCTAGTTCAATAAGCAAAAACCGAAGAACACTCAAATGGTGACTCACATCCCCAATGTTCTTCTCTTTTCTTTGGAGTTTAGTCCGGTGACCTCCTCAGATGGAGAAGTGATAGTCAAACAGCTGTGGACACTGACAGAGAGGATAGACTGGGACTTTATGCTCTCAGCGGTCACATAATTGGGTAGGGTGCAGAAGCTTGAACCAAAAAGTCAAGGATGATGTCACTGGAGGTCACCTTTTCCCCCGAGGAGATGGTAAATATAAAGAAATTACATCTCCCATTAACTGCTTTCATGGGTCATTTGCTCAATTTAGGAGTGAAGCATTTTGTTTTGCTTCAAAGATAAAACATTAACCAACAAGAACAAATGCATTCCAGTGGGACGTTACGGGGCTGGTGTCTGGAGTTCTACCAACTCAGAAATCCTTAAAAAGGCAGTAAATAGCTTTGTACACATGTTAACTTCTATTCTTGTGGGCATGCCACCTACAATTTCCAAAGACTCCATACAGCCATTGGTTCTAGATCTCTCAGTAGTCTTTGACACAGTCAACCTTAATCTTCTCATGGATCATGTAGAAGCCACGGAGCTGTGAGGCTAGGTGCTTGAGTGGAATAATGAGTTCCTAAATGATCACTCTCAATCAGTATGCCTTTCTCCTTTTATGACATCAAAAGTCCATCTGGAATGCTCATTTTTTTTTTTTGCAGACTTTTATATAGTGCAAACTTGACCCAAATCCAATTAGGTATTATACATTCATTTTTTTTGTTAGGCACGGGGAGATTAAGTGATTTTCTCAGAATCACAGGATGTTCAGCGTCATTACCAAGACTCGAACCCAGTTCCCCAGGTCCGAGGTCGAGCGCCCTAGCCGTTAGGCCAACACCCCTCCCCTCAAGGCTCTTCTCTTTCACCTCACCTTTTTAATATAGTTATTTATATATTTTATTTAATTATTTAGTGTTTTATATAGCTCAAATGTGACCCATTAGGATATCAGAGTGCTTAACAGTGATATAGTGGTCCCACTATGACGGGGCCAAGCCATCATATCTAACTCTGGAGTGAAAACATTACATTCAATGAGCAGGAAAAGAGATACACACTTACAAAAATATGTGAACCTGATGGAATAAGTTGCATTACAATTTGTTTACAATTGACTGACCACCATAGAAGATGCTACATATTATAGTTAAACTGAGCATTAGTCTCAGGAAGTTACGTGGTAAGACTCTCTGAAAGGAGGGTTGTAAAGGTCTTAATGAGCTTTATTTTGGAAGTCTTGTGGGGTTGGCGGATTATATAATCACTAAGAAAATGTAAGTGTGTGCTTTGGAGAGATTTATTGAAAGAATTTGCCCATTAGAATTAGAATTTACCCATATATACACACACACACACACACATGTATATATATATATTCAGTGAAAAAACCATAGGTTTCACACACGTTATAGTTAGCTGGACATTTCACTCGTAAAAAAACAATGAAATTTCCCCGTTATAGTTAGTTAAGCTAACTATAACTCGCGCGCCCGCAATGCACTGCTGATGACGTCACATATTACATCACTCATGACATGGTCAGTGACATCACTCATGACATCACTGATGACATCTCAAATGACATCACTGATGACATCACTGATGACATCATCCATGTGATAGAGTGGCAGACCTCCTCTCACCCTAATATAACCTTTGATACACACATTCAAAAATAGAGACTGAAATTTTCAAAAAAATGGACATACCAATACCAATTACAACAACCTCTTCAATAATTCTAAGATCCACATAAACATCCACTCATTCACCAACAGTCCTGTACAGTCACTCATTCGTGTACTCACACATCATATGTACTCATACACCTATACATCCTGTAACACAATGCCTCTCATCCATAGAGTTACTCACACACATAGTTACTCATGCTAATAAAGAATTAAACATACATTTATTTGCATATACAGTTATACACACACCACCACACTTACTTCTATGGAAACTTACACATACTTAGTCTTTTAAACAATCACTTATAGAAACATATACTTATTCATACAGGAACTCTTTCAATCTCTCACTCTCACATACACTCACTTATATACACCAATAGTCACATATACTAGTTTAAAACATATGTAGTTACTCATAAAGACACTATTGAGACAGCCATTCACTCACTAACACACCCATACACACACTCTTCCACCCATACAGTCCTGCACATATGCTGTCTTCAACACATACAAACAGTGAGTCACTCATTCATGCACTTATGCACTATGTAATACCCCCCACTGAACCATACAGACACTCAGACACTCATACTGATACTCAAAAAAACAACTAATAACCTATATAGACACTCATGTAGCTGCTCACCAACCCATGCAGCCACTTATACACAAAGTGAGAGACTGATACAGGTATTTACACATTTAAACATTACTCACTTAGCCATGTATTCAATAAGATACACTTAATCAGTCAGTAATACAATCAATTTTTCAAAAACAAATCATCCATTTAGACACTTATATACTCATTTATTCTTCCATCGACCTTGAGATATACATATATAAAACATATTTAATTTTCAGAAAAACACACATTCACTGGATGATGTCATCAGTGATGTCATCAGTGATGTCATTTGAGATGTCATCAGTGATGTCATGAGTGATGTCACTGACCATGTCATGAGTGATGTAATATGTGACGTCATCAGCAGTGCATTGCGGGTGCGCAAGTTATAGTTAGCTTAACTAACTATAACGGGGAAATTTCATTGGTTTTTTACGAGTGAAATGTCCAGCTAACTATAACGTGTGTGAAACCTATGGTTTTTTCACTGAATTTGCAAGGTTTTTTAAATGCTAATTCCTAACTATAACGTGTGTGAAACCTATGGTTTTTTCAGTGAATTTGCAAGCTTTTTTAAATGCTAATTCCTAACTATAACATGTGTGAAACCTATGGTTTTTTCAGTGAATTTGCAAGGTTTTTTAAATGCTAATTTCTAACTATAACGTGTGTGAAACCCATGGTTTTTTCAGTGAATTTGTATGGTTTTTTAAATGCTAATTCTTACCTATAACATATGTGATTCCCATATTTTCTTTTATTGATTTTGTATGATTTTTTTATTATAAATTCTTATATTAAATGTGTTTTTTTTTTTTAAAAAACAAGTTTTTTTTAAAAACTTTTTATTCTCTTAAAACACTATGTTTTTTTTAAAAAAAATCTGCAATATATCAAGTTTTCTCTTTTTTTTTTTTACCAAACAGGTAAGATATATTAGTATAACATAGAAAATATATTTTTTTTTTAGTGCGTGTACGGTAAGCGTACGGTAAGCGTACGGTTTACGCAATGTCCGTAATTTATCTACTCTGTTTGCGTATAGTTACGCAATTTGCGTAGCCGCGCGTACTGCGTGTGGGGCGCGTAGGCGTGTACGCTACACGCACGTTACGCGGAAGTGTTGTGGAGTGACTGTTTTGCGCATGCGCGCGAGCGCGTGTCTTTTTTACGCGCATGCGTACTTTTACCGTAAGCGCACCGTAAGCGTAACGTACGCGCACGGTGGGTCATGTGATCATGAAACACAACTTTTGATCGGTTGAAACTACTTTCAGTTCTAGAACTCTCCTACACCACACCCATTCGCCTCATTTCTGCTTGTGATCCCTTAGGAGAAGGAGCTGACTTGTCTTTGTGATACGATGGCAGACCAGCACTCTTCTACTAAGAGTGAGGCTAGCAGCACCACCATCAGGCAGAGAAAGAGGAAACAGAAGAGCTCTTTCATATGGGAGTATTTCAGTTTTCCAGAGGGTGAGAAAAAAGTCAATGCTGCCTTGGTGACTTGCAAGCTGTGCCAGCGTGTACTTTCGTGAGGTAATCCCAACAAGAAGTATTCCTTCGGGAATCACACTATGTTGAGACACCTTCACGACGTACACCCTAGGACACATGCTAGACATACTAGGGGCAACCCTAGAGTAAGTCAACCAAGCACATCCACAGCAGCTCAGCCGAGTTCTTCTTCGGAAACTCCGCAGAGCCCTTCATCTGTGGGGGCACATTCACCTTTTTCTGATCCTGTGGAAACGAACCCTCGGTTTGGTAGGGTTACTATGCGGTGTTCATTTTGCCATGATCTAATTGTTCATAGGGAGACCAGTGTTTCCCTCATTAACAACAAAATAGACCAGCACAAATGTCCAACCAGCTAATGTTCCCATACTTCCTTTCCTCTGTCCCTGCATGAACACAACGGCTCTTTTAAGAGCCAACCTTACCTCTCAACTTTTTTTTATTTTTTCTTTAAAACTTTTTTTTTTTTTTTTACCGTACGCGTACGGTAAGCGTATTTTTTTTTTTTTTTTTTTTTAAATACTAAAAATCAATTACCACATCTCAAGATCCTTGAGGAATTAATAACTAAATACTAAAAATCTTTTTGAGATAAAGTGGAAGAAAGAGACCTTCTAATTTCTCAGTTACCTGACCCACCCAACAATTTAATTTTTAATTAAAATGTAATTGAAATTACTTGAAAAAATGGTTGGTTTTTTTTGAAAATTTTCTTTCACAATCTGAAAAAAAAGAAAAAAGTATTAATATTTAATAAATCAATATATAACACAGTACACGTATTTACATATTTTTCCCAAAAAATGTTTTGCCTTCTTTTTGCTGTTTTCAGAATATATTGCATTTCACTATAAATTGTGAAAGCAATTGCATTCATCATTTAACAGCGGGCAAAAAAAAATAACAATCTCAAAGATTGTTTTAAAAAAGCCCACAATCTCTTTTTACTTAAACATAACATTATAGAAATGCATAATATTCTAAAAAAATATCATCTAATATCAATACTTATTTCTTTAAAATACCGTCTGACATTTTTGTTTCAGAAGTATAATCACAAAAATATATCTCAAATAACTCCACAATACATCTGGTTCCATTTCCTTTAGGCCAAATAGTAATTTTAAAATTATTTTTTGATTAAATTTCCAATGGTAATCCAATAAAATTCTAAAGTTTAAATTGTACAGATCTCACCGATTCTCTGTAACATTTTGGTTTCCGAAAGATTAATTAATAATTAAATAAGTCCACAATACAATTGTTTACCTTTCCTCATGGCCAAATAGTAATTTTAAAAATCTTTTTTGAATAAATTTCCAATGGCAATCCAATAACATTCCAAAATTTAAATTGTGCAGATGTTATCGATTTTGTCTAAATTTTTGGTTTTCCAAAGTTTCATTAAAAATTTAAAAAGTCCACATTACAATTGGTTACCTTTCCATTAGGCCAAATGATAATTTGAAAAATCATTTTTTTTGAAAATTCCAATGGTAATCCAATAAAATGGTAAAATTGTTTTGTACAGATCTTGCCAAGTCTCTCTAAAATGTAGGTTTCAGGAAGATTAGATAGGAATTTGCTAAAGCAAAAGGCAAACATTGCTTGAAAATCAATTGGGAATCATTACACAGTGTCCAGCCTTTTTCACATTTAAGATAAACTGTGTAATGTCCAGAAGTAATAGTAGGTCCTTCATGGAAAATTATTGCAACTGTTACAAAAGTTTTTCCTGAAATTGATAATTGCTGTCCTGTAAACTTCTTTATTAAAGTATCCAATTTTGAACCATCAGCTTTACATCGTTGCATCATTAAAATTACATATTATCCGTATTCCTTTAAAATTAACGTTGAAAACATTTCAGATTGACACTCACCGCATTCCATGTTATGATTAGCATCTTTAACTAATTTAGCAAAAGTGACTGTTTTACTTTCTGGCAATGTTAAATAAATAAACCTTTCAGAATCAACATTAGAGCCACATGTATTGTAACAGTTTTCACAACTATGTTCCCATTTATAAGCGACACCAAACATATTTTCAATGGGAACCTCTTCTTCTTCCAGTACCTGAAGAAAAAACATCAAGAATTCCTGTGCGTCTTGCTGTACATTTTGAGAAAACTGTGTTCGTCCTGAACATACATCTAAAAGTTTTCTAATTTCAGTAGCACTTTCTATTTGAGTTTTATCATTACTCAGCTTTTGAAAAAGGAGACTCAACTCAGAACAGAATCTTTTTCTCTGATTTACTATTATCTGCTCTTGCACACTTTCCAGATAAAATGCAACATTCAGCACTACATTAGCGTAGCAGTTGACACCAGAGCTATTTTCAAAATGACATCCTACAACCTCTTCTTCATTTTCCTTTTTCTTTTTGCTTGCAATTACATCACTCCTCTGTTTTTTCCTCCTCTCTACATCTTCATTACAGATATTCTCATTTCTCCTTTTACGAGAAACTACACGTTTCTCCAACACAGGATACTGACCTAAATGAGGAGCATAGGTTCTTCTTAATCTATTATACTCCTTTACACAATTTGTATCAGCACTAACTTTTGAGTCATCAAAGTCTATCATGAATAAACCAGATAATGTTTTCACTCGTGACAAAGCTACATAAGCCATACCTTCTTTGAACACAGTTGAACCAATGTTCACAAAAGCACAATCTACAGTCAATCCTTGAGACTTGTGAATAGTTACAGCATATGCTAGAGAAAACGGAA
The DNA here is from genome assembly GCF_964204655.1 of Triturus cristatus. NCBI lineage: Eukaryota > Metazoa > Chordata > Amphibia > Caudata > Salamandridae > Triturus > Triturus cristatus. Next base: position 565,562,685 of record NC_140582.1, on the reverse strand, counting down.
ACTGCTTCCTACGTACATATAAGTCTTTCACAAGCATGAAACGAACTGAACAACGACAAATGTCTTTAACTTCTTCTATCTGATCAAATTTTATTTTTAAACATTCAATTCCATCTTTTTTCTGATAATTAATAAAACCCACAACTCTTCCCATAGCTCCATTAACTAAACCTTTTTCAACATCCAAATTTCTCCTTAAAAATACTCTACAGTTCATGCAAACATATAGATTTTTTTCTAATCCAGCTGTTTTGGAAATGTTCTTCTCTAGTGAATCCAATTTATTTTTCAGTGTGCCTGTTAATGTGATAGTAATTCTTCCATCCTCAATTTTGTCCACTGCTTCCAATTTCCTGATATCTTCCTTTTCCAATTTTAAAAGCTCCTCATTGAATATTGAGCATTCACGTAGAGTTGGCATTAAGCAGATGACACTTTTCTTTTCTGCAATGTTCTTGTATATCTTCTCTGCAACTATTTCTTCCTTTGGAAATAAATTATGTAGCAGCCGACTCTGTAATGCTTTTTTGCCAACTTCTGTGAGTAGTCCAATTCTAATATCTTTCAGAATACTTCCATATTCTTCATCGTTTGCTTGCCTCATATTAGTAGTAAGTTCCTTGTACTCAAAGAAGGACCACATATTTGCATTACTGATGCTTCCCAATGACTTCTTTGTGTCTTCATGTGTCACAGTATTAAACACTGGTTGTCCTTTAACTGGAGTAAGTTGTAGAAGATCCCCAAAAACTATGACATGTTTTCCACCAAATAACACGTCATAGTCTGTCCTTAGAATTTGCTGCATTCTTAAATGCACAAAGGCAAGCATTAAGTTTGATACCATGCTCACCTCATCAATAATGAGAACTTGCATCTTCTTCAATACTCTTGAAACTTCCAAGCATGCTTCTCCAGTTAGCTTGTTGTATTGTATTTTGTTCTCATGCTCCACTGGTAACATTAGAAAACGATGTAAGGTGATTCCTTTTATGTTATATGCTGCTAACCCAGTTGGAGCAGTAACCACACAAGACAAAGTAGAATCCGTTTTTTGCTGTAGGTAGCTTCTGATGACTTTTATTAGGAAACTTTTTCCAGTTCCAGCTTGTCCGCTTACATACATCCTGATTGGATGAAATGATGTGCATGAGCACTCTTTTTTTTCATGTAGAAATCCGTGATCAATTTTGCTTCTGATCTCTTCATAAATTTTTTGCTGCTCTTCATTCAGTTGTCTTTCCAAATTTTGTAAGTCTATAAACTCTTCTTGAGCTTGATTCATAGCCGTTTCCACTTCATTCATGGCTATTGATGCTTCATTTTCAACGATTGGTTGTCCTAGGGGATCTTGACTGAGTGTTCCTGAACTTTGGCTGTCTTGAGAACTGTCTCTAGCTACTTCAGCTGCAATTGTAGTTTCCTGTTCAATTTCTTCATTTAACATTTGCAGATAAGTTGAGAATGTACTGCATTGTATGCTGTCTTTGCAAGCATTAAAAGAATCTTCATAGCTTTGAAATTCTCCCAGTAGTTCATCCTCTGTACGCCATGGTTTAAACAGCTGTAAAAGAGCCAAGTAGTAAAATTCCTTTTTGTCAGTAGTGTCGCAACTCAGCTTCCTGTGATTTATCAAACTTCCTTTTGTTTGCTTCACCAAACATCCTTCCTCACCAATGACTTTATATTTTCCATTGTTGATGTCTTCTGCGGCTTTCCGTGAATAAATGTAGTTCTGCAGCACTTCATAGAGACACATGTTCTCCAGATGATGACTTCTTTTTGGATAATATGTGTCCAACATGTTTGAATTTCAAAATATCTGTACTTTCTGGGTCATTCTAGGCCAAATATTCAATTTCTCCAACAGATTTCAGTACCCGATTTCTCATTACTGCAAGGCCTAAACTTGCCCAAATTATTCTTCTTGATTTCGAGTAGAGACTTGCAGAAGATAACCTATCTGAACATTCGTAGGATCCAATTTCTCGATGCGATAACATCTTTAAACTGAAACTGTACAGCTTCTTACTGACAGTCTTCTCGTGAGAAATCTCTTCCCACATTTCTTTCAATTCGGTTTTTTCAGATTTAGTAATGTAAGACGTTACATATCGAGCAACAGCAATGGAATTGTCAGCTACATACTGTATATCCATGTTAGCATTCCACATGGATAAAATGACTGGGTTGTAGTCATTTATATTTTTTGATTCTTCTTTTCTTTTTAGGTTGTAGGTATTCTTAGGTGATTTTCTTGTGATAGTATGTCTCACAGATGACATAAAACTGTTTACTCTTCCATTTGAAAGAACAGGTCTAGGAAATCCAAATCGACATTTAGTGTAGTATTTATCTTTGCTCTTGTATTTCCGTCGACAGTATTTTCCACACCGATGAATTTGGAAACGTAAAACTTGCTCCTTTAACTTTTTCTCTTCTGTGCTTTTTGGTATAGCACATGTTGCATATTCTTCAATGTAAGATAACACTGCTTCATCAGTATCTGTTCCAAACTTTGGGGCATCCTTGATCCACAACAGCATATGAATATGAGGAGCACCTCTTGCCTGGTACTCTTTTCTCCAAAAGAAATCCACTACTTCTCCAAGAGGTGGATTTTTTTTATTGCAGATGAAGGACATCATAGCCTCAAATCTATGATTGAAATATCTGCAAACATTAACCGGATCCAATGAGCACAGTTCTCCTGCTGTCTTGTATTCAATGTTTTTAATGTTTGAATTTGCCTCTCGTAGAAAATCCAGTAAATCATCCCAAGCGTACTCAGCACAGCTTAGGGTAAGGAACCATGTTGGTGTTCCTAAATTCCGTATCATGCATTTTAATTCACCATGGCGTCGGTACCAATATTCATTTGTCCCACGCTGACAAGCCATCAGATTGATCAGTTGTGTTTCCAAATGATCATATCGGTGCTGCACTTTCTCCATAAAATCCTTAGCAGACACATTTTGTAAATGTACTCCACTTTTTAAAATGTGATTTACTGCATAAGATAGTGCAGACAAGTCGCTTTCAAATAAAAGATGGAACAAATAAGGAATACTTTGTCGAAATCTGGGATCTTCTGCATATAGTCTTGTAGTCCGATACTCAGAAGCTGGAATCTGTTCTGGACGTTCATCGTATCGTCCTCCTTTTCCTTTAGGAAACAGCTGGGGAAAACATCGAGCTTCCAAGCTCTCCTCCCATACACTCACGGGAGTTCCTTTTGCTTTCTTCATCTGAAACAGATCAATATTGTCTCCCATAACTTCTTTTGAATGTAGAGGATGTATGCTAAAATGTTCATAAATTTCTTCTTCCTTTGACTTGTCCACTTTTTCAATTTGTCCAGTTGGTGTTTCTGTGTCTTCTTGTAAATCTTCTTCTTCTTCTTCTATATAAATTGATTCATACCATTTGTTATTACTTTTCAAATACAAATTTGCTCTTTGTACTTTCTGTACATCTACCAGCTCCTGCCAAATCTTCTTATTCTTTGTAGGTACACCATTAACCAGAATAACTAATGGTTCAGTTTCCAAAGTATCTGCATCAATAGTTTCCATATTTTTTTTCAAATCCAAGGGCAAATACACCACTCTACCTTTTAAACCTCTCAGTAAATCTGAAGGAGGTAATTTACCAGTTTTGGGCTCCATACGTACTATGGTCTGGAACGGATGAACACATTGAATAAGTATAGACTCATATGTATTTAATTCAGAAAGTTCGGCAGGAATAACATCCAATTCTAAATTATTATGTACAGCTCTGGTTGGCATTCTATTTTCCTCTAACTTGTTGTAACAGTATTTACAAATACGCTGATCTTCATCCAATTCAAAACAATTTTCAAGAAATATATATGTGGCAAAATCCTTCCACTTATAATTATCTTCATTTTCACTATTTCTGTGGAGATCAACATTCCTAGTTTGTTTTCTATAATGAGTTCTGCGGCAACAAATACAAGTTATATTTGGTCTTTCATTAGAGATTATTGCAAATTTTGTTATGTGATCATTAAATGTTTTACTTACAGAGGGTTCTACATTCTCTTCCACTTCTTCCTCATTTACTGTGTCCTTTTCTGCACTGTCTTGTTCAGGACCAAAGTAACAAAACTGAATTTCATCAATAACCTTCTCTACATCTGATACCGATCCACGGAACAGAGCCCTATTCAATTCATCTAACTTTATTGCTGGACTTTTAGCAAAATACAACCATCTCACAAACTTTCTCATTTCAGTATGATGAACAGCCAGCATCCTAAAATGATGGAAAACACTATTACACACTTTTCTAGATAGACAAGCCAGAGAATGACCCTGCAAACCAGTATTCTCTCTCACTCTGCATGGATCTAGACTTTGAAGCACCTTAATCTTCTGTTTTACACTTTTTTTACTATATTCTCTTAGAAACTCACGAAATGTATCAATAGATTCCTGACGCACAGTGCAAATACTACTACAATTCCAAGTGTTCACTGGGGCTTTAGGACGTCTCCCCATAGCCTCATCCGCCATCACTTGTACCTCATCTCTTGGAACCATTATCTCCTTCTCCATTATGCAACCATTTTTCACTTCATAAGCACGACCTCTGGTGTCAACTGCATGCAGCAAACTATTACTTTGAAAATAACTCTCTTCATTAAAAAAAGGTTCACTACTTGAACTATGCATCCATTCTCCTAAAAACACTTTACAAAAGTTTGTTCTTTTCACTACTCTTTTCCTTTTGCTTTGTGATTTCAGTACATTAACCATTTTATCTAATGTACGCATCCTATTCAAAATTAAAATGAATAGTTTCCTTTTTAATTCTAATGCCTTTGCTGCAATGGCTTCAATTTCTTTTTTTCTCTTGTAATATTTTGCCTTTTTCTTATATTTCTTCACATCCTTTATCAAATTGGACATACCTCTTCTCTGAAACATTTTTCTACGTATCTCTTTAAACGCTGTTTTTCTGTTTAAGTTAATCTTTGTTATTGCAGAAGGTATATTTGCATTAACTAAATTCTCAATTTTTTCCTGTTCTTTTCTATTGAAAACATTCTTTCCGGTACAGACATTTTGTACATTTTTCCTTTTTTTGAAGATGTTCTTTAAAACATCTTTTGTCTGCTTACCAGAAGACTTTCTCTTTTTCCCAACATGAGCATCTCCAACTAACTTAGGTCCTCCAGTTGTCTTCAAATATAGTTTTTTTTGTGGTTTTTCCTTACTCTGGATTTTGTAGGCATCTTAAATTTTGTTCACTGCTCTTCAGCAATACCTGAAAAAAACTAAAAAAAAATTCCTTTTGTTATATTTAAATATATGACTACATTTTTTATGATCTTTTCAAATCTTAAAATACTAAGGTGCCAATTCCGATCCGGTAAAAAAATTCCCCGTCCGACTCGTATCCGGATTTTTTTCCGTCCGAATCGTCAAAGTAGCGTACAAACTGCCAAGTACGATTCGAACGGAAAAAAGTCCATACGAATCGCATTGGGAAGATTTCCCCACACGTCCTCGGGTCGGGAAAAGTCACCGACACGTCCCCGGGCGAGAAACCCACCGTGCGGAAAAATAAAGTCCGACTGCGCAAGTACGATCCCTCCCGTCCTCCCCATTTCACAACCGTACGCAAAAAACACCGTCCGAACCGAACTCCCATAGCAACCATGGAGACATGTGCCCGCATACGCGCCGAACACCCCACCACCCCCCGCCCGCGTATGTACGCCCCGAACCCCCACCCGTGTATGTACGCACCGAACCACCAGCCGTGTATGTACGCACCAAACCCCCCCCCCAGCCCTGTATGTACGCACCGAACCACCAGCCGTGTATGTACGCCCCCGAACCCCCCCCAGCCGTGTATGTACGGACCGAACCACCAGCCGTGTATGTACGCACCAAACACCCACCCGTGTATGTACGCCCCCGAACCCCCCCCAGCCGTGTATGTACGCACCGAACCACCAGCCGTGTATGTACGCACCAAACACCCACCCGTGTATGTACGCCCCCGAACCCCCCCCCAGCCGTGTATGTACGCACCGAACCACCAGCCGTGTATGTACGCCCCCGAACCCCCCCCCAGCCGTGTATGTACGCACCGAACCACCAGCCGTGTATGTACGCACCAAACCCCCACCCCAGCCGTGTATGTACGCACCGAACCACCAGCCGTGTATGTACGCACCAAACACCCACCCATGTATGTACGCCCCCGAACCCCCCCCCCAGCCGTGTATGTACGCACCGAACCACCAGCCGTGTATGTACGCCCCCGAACCCCCCCCCAGCCGTGTATGTACGCACCGAACCACCAGCCGTGTATGTACGCACCAAACACCCACCCGTGTATGTACGCCCCCGAACCCCCCCCCAGCCGTGTATGTACGCACCGAACCACCAGCCGTGTATGTACGCACCAAACACCCACCCGTGTATGTACGCCCCCGAACCCCCCCCCAGCCGTGTATGTACGCACCGAACCACCAGCCGTGTATGTACGCACCGAACCACCAGCCGTGTATGTACGCCCCCGAACCCCCCCCAGCCGTGTATGTACGCACCGAACCACCAGCCGTGTATGTACGCACCAAACCCCCACCCCAGCCGTGTATGTACGCACCGAACCACCAGCCGTGTATGTACGCCCCCGAACCCCCCCCCAGCCGTGTATGTACGCACCGAACCACCAGCCGTGTATGTACGCACCAAACACCCACCCGTGTATGTACGCCCCCGAACCCCCCCCCAGCCGTGTATGTACGCACCGAACCACCAGCCGTGTATGTACGCACCAAACCCCCACCCCAGCCGTGTATGTACGCACCGAACCACCACCCCACCAGGGAATGTACGGACCGCACCCCCACCAGTGCATGTACGGACCGTACTGACGCCAAAAAAACACGTACTGAACCCGGACAAACCATATTTACACAAGGAGAGTCAAGTAGAGTTTCCCCACACCACCAAACAGGCCCAACAACCCCACAAACATCACATACACTCACCTGCAACTGCCAAACTGCCAAACAGAGGCCCAAAACTCAATCACTCCTCATAACACACCCACACAAATTTCAAACACAGCCACACCCACAAATGGACCAATAAAAATGGACCACACACACAAACCATGAGCCTTTGCAACAGACCCACTGCTGCCAGAGCCCACAGACGACCCACACCACCATACTTGAACCTCACACTTGCATACCTTCACACAACCACCTACACAAACACCCCCTCATCACATTCACACACACACCTCCACTACCACACCCACACACCCACAGCCATCCACACCCACACCCCCACAACCACACCCCACGCCATGTCCACCACCAAGAATCCAAAGTTCACAAAGGAGGAGCTGGAGATCCTTGTCGACGAACTCCTCAGAGTCGAGCCACAGCTCTTTGGGACATTGGTCAGACAGACCAGCATATCCGAAAAAACCGCCATGTGGCAGAGGATCGTCGATTCTGTGAATGCTGTTGGGACAACCAGAAGGACCAGGCACGAGTGCCAATCCAGGTGGTACGATCTGCGGAGGACGGTCAAGAGGAAGATGACTGACAATCACAACCAGGGGAACATCACTGGAGGAGGGCCGCCCCCCAGACCGGTACAATACCATCCCTGGGAGGAGAAGGTGATGTCCACGCTGGCGGTGGAGGGACTACACGGACTGCCAGGACTCCCAGACCCTGGTGAGTACACAAACAACTCACCTCACATGGGGGGGATGCCATACACAATCAATCATGCATGCCACCCCCCCCAAGCCACCACCGGACACAACAACACTCCACAAACACACACATGCCACTGGCACCTCCATGCCCCATGCATCAATCAGGGCCATGCCAAGTCACAGGCCACACAATACACCAACACAACACAGGATGTGGTCGATGCTGGGAGTGGGGGCAGCAAAACTAACATTGAGCAACTCACAAGCACACAACAATGCCCTCAGCCCATATGGCCCAGGGCACAGCCATACAAACTGTGTGTACCCACACAGTACTGTCTTGCCTGCAAATGATGGCTGCCATGCAGGATGCCATGGGTCTGAAGGCACAATTTGCACATAACAGCAGACAATGAAGATGCATCGCTCTGATAGAGTCTCAGCACACACCGCCACAGCAGCAGCCTACACTCAGACACACTGCCCAATGGGTGCCCGGAGAACAGGGACTAACTCACATGAACAAGCCAATGGCCATTCAAAGACCGGCTAACTGTGTGTGCCCAGGAAGCTGGCCTGAGGTGACAGAGAGTGACAAAGAGAGGGAGGGAGAGGGGGAATGAGAGGGAAGGAGACAGAGGGGGGACACAGGGAGACAGACAGAGGGAGGGAGTAGGGTGACAGAGGGAGACCGACAGAGGGAGGGAGGAGGGTGACAGAGGGAGGGAGGAAGGGAGACACAGGGAGACTAAATCACCCTTGGGTGGTGTGGCCATGTCCACTCGTCAGCCGGTGGACTGTGTGCATGCAGACCAGGTCTGGCAGTGCCTCAACCCCCCCTTCCGTAGATGAAGACCGGTCCATGTGTCAATCTGTGCACGAGTCCATCCGTGCTGCAGGCACAGACCTAACCACACACCCAGTATACCCACCCACCGTGTCGGTAAGAACCCTGTCACAAATGCTTCAGTCCCCTACCTGCAACATCAAATTGCCTTGCCAAAACACCATTTGGCCACGTACAGTGCAACACGTAAGGCGCCTCTGCATGGCTCGCTACGCCCGCACACCACACTGCTGACTGTGTACCCAAATAGATGCATCAACTAAGATTGTGTCTCACACATGCGTAAAGCCCTGACAGCTGTGGCCAAGGGACATAGCCATGCACAAGTGCACTGTGAGAGGAATGCAGGACAGATCCAACTACCCAGAGGAAGAGTGCCAAATCAGAAATGCATGCAACATGGATGCCACATGTGACACTGTCAACATTGTCTCTCTCACACACAGGTCAACGTCGACGAACACCCCCCAACACTGGGGGGGAAGTCACACAGGACCAGGCTCCGCGGGATGATGACCCCACCGCCAGCGATGACTCTCACCACTCCGTGGATGACCCAGACCAACCTGGCCCCTCTGGTGTCCAACCACCTGCAGCACCTGCGTCAGGTACAACTGTGCCAACCACCACCCCCATTCCTGCCACATCCCAGGAGACGTCCAGGAGCCCTGCCCGCACACGACCACCCAGCCAGTCTGCCCAGGAGGGACACGGTCCTCCGGGCACCCAGGAGGAGGCAGGCGGCAACGCAGATGCCATCCCTCAGGGGTCCCGGAGACCCGATGCACCCACAACGGCAGGCCAGGTGCACGTGGGCAGGGGTGGCGGGAGTGGAGGACGGCGGAGGCGCGAACCTGACCAGGCAGCTCAGGACCCGGTAGTGTCCCAGGTCAGCAACATCCTGGATACATACCGGCGTGACACCAGGGGCATGGACCAGATTGCGTCCACCCTCAATGACATCAAGGGGACCCTCCAGGAGATGAAGACCCTGCAGTCCCAGCAACATGCCTGTCAACTGCAACACCAAGGAAGGATGGAGGATAGACAGGCTGAGCTCGTGGCGGTGCAAACCCAAATGACCGGTGTACTCCGTCGGATTGCCGACAACATGGGCAACCCTCCCTGTGGCACCAGGCGAAGGCCATTACCAGACACAGGGAGGGATCAGGAGGAGGAGGATTCATCCGACGGAGCGTCACAGACATCGTCACGGACTGCTTCCGAGGGTCCCCGCAGGAAGGTGGGTCGTCCACGAAAAAGACTGTGAGAGTCAGCAGAACATCACCATCTCCCAGGTCACCTGGCCTGGCACCTGGCCCTCTGGCCCAATAGCAGCACATGACATTGTCTGCCACATGGACTTGCTGGTCACTGTCTGACCTATGTTGACGAAGACTGTGGCATGGACTCTGACATTTTGCTACGACAAGGATACCAACTCCCCCAGTGAACTTTGGATTCTACACTCCCGCTGTGCACCTCTTGTCATCCCCACAAACCCGTACCCCACCACAAATAAATTAATCACACTTACAAGATGATGCCGTGATTCTACATTATTACAATACATGTGTGTGTCGTACAGTCAAAGCATGCCTGATCTCAGAATTAACTCCAACCATCCAAACCGTGGGGTCGCAGTCTTGCCCAGGACACACATGGGTCCCAATGTCTCATCTGATACAGACATGGAGTACCAAACTCACCTGTGCTGGGCCCAACCAGCTGAGTGGTTCCCGCACAACTGTGGCTACAGACACATTCAGGGGAGCAACAGTCATGCGCAGAGGTCAGGGATCATGTGGAGTGACCTGGCTTGCCGCTCCCAGGTATGTCTAGACATGTGTCCCTACAATGTGCAGCATGCTTGCGTCAGGCGGATGTTGAGAATGGTGGCTAGGCCAAGGTTGGATGCATGGAGATGCCAGAATGCAGTTTAGGATCACTGTGCCACATGGTTGTGTTGGGGTTGTGGGCTGCATCATGAGTGTGGGCGTGGATCTAGAAGGTCATCCTGCAGCTGGCTGTGAAACATTCCCCCCATCCCGTTAGGACGTTGATGTGGCCTGGTTGCCCGACGCAGTAGCAGAGCTGTGCAGATGCACTCCGGATATGGACAAGTACCATGGGAGTCGTGAGGCACATGTCCGTAGACTGCAGGGTAGGATTCTACACAGATGTTGTAGTTTCCCTGGGGGATGGTCTCTCTTGCCTTGAGGTGGATGGAACTGTGCATCTTGTGCATAATACAGTTCCCACTCCCTGACAAACCCCTAGCATCTTGTCACTCTACACATAGACACATATGCACCACCTATGAAAACTATGCCAGACCTGCGGCACGCACAGTGGCAACAGGGCACCATTGACAGGGAAGAGGCACCTTGGAGACAGAGGGACAAATTTATTAGTCATGTGTGTTGGAATGACAATGATACTCTGTCAACACATACACAGGTCATGTGGATGTACATGTGGGAGCAACACTGGCACCCCCCATTGCAACACAGATGCTGGCATCCCATTGACCTGGCACACAAGTGACGGATAACAGCTAAACACCCCCTGCTGCCACGGAGAGGCCGCTATACACCATTGAGGCCCTGATGGGGCAATCACACACCATGTCAACCCGGTGCAACCTGTATGTTTCCGAGGCCAGTGTTACACACAATGATGGCCTCATCACAATCCCCAATCCCCTGCCACATGACAGTCACCAAGTCTGAGCATGGCTCCAGGTGAAGCCTGCCCCATGTCATGTTCCCCATGTAGGATCACCATGTATGCAAATGGAACACACATGAACCGGAGAAGTGCACACAGACTACAAACAATTCACACACCCAAAACGACGTGAGGCATCCCTTACCCTGAGGAGATTTCAACACTTGCCCGTGCATGTGACGCTGAATCAGCACATGTCGCTGTGTTCATGAGGAGTAGCAGGAGCACAACAATGCCACCAGCAGACAGCATGCACATGGACCTGTGGAAGAGAGACACACAAGGATTCAGCACAAAGGAGCACATCCGCAAGCATGTACTTAACACGTATCATGTTGTTAACATGACAGGTGACAATGATGACCCTCAGACAACATCCTTCCATTGCGCCATCACTTGAGTGACACTTCAATACACACCACTGACTCACTTGGCAGACATGCAGATGGACACACACATTGCAACACATGCCACACACGGCCCAATGCGTGCACACTCAGACACTGGAACTCACCACTAAGCAAAGAAGTTGCGTATGAGCCGACTCCGCATGTCCTCCACAGCCTCCTCCTCCTCCACATCACTTGCCCCGTCACCAAGCCCTTCATCCTCCACGGGTGGATGGTCCTGGTCATCTTGATCCAGTATGAGTGGAACAGCTTCCTCCACTGCCATGTTGTGCAGCATGCAGCAGACGATGATGATCTTGCACACCTTCACCGGGGCATATGGGAGTGCTCCGCCGGTCTTGTGGAGGCACCGGAATCGGCTCTTCAGAAGTCCAAACGTCCTCTCAATGACTCTCCTGGTCCGCCCATGTGCGTTGTTGTAGAGGTGCTCGGCAGCCGTGCTGGGGTTGCGGACAGGCGTCATCAGCCATGGCATGTTGGGATAGCCAGCGTCCCCTACAAGGAAACATCATGGACAGAAGTGTGTCAGCACAGGCAGTGAGATTGGAAGATGACGCCAAACACAGAACTGCCAGAGTCTACCCACCAACAATACATGCTCGCTCGTTCCGCAGCTGCAGCATCATTTCTGGCACCCTGCTACGCCTCATGATGAAGGCATCGTGTGCTGATCCTGGAAAGCGAACACAGACATGTGAAATCACCATGTTGGACAGACACACCACAAGGGCATTAATGGAGTGATAATGTTTGCGATTCCTATACACCACCTCCTGTGCCTGTGGTGGTACCAACGCAACATGTGTCCCATCTATGGACCCAATGACATGGGGCATCCCTCCCAGGGCATAGAACTCACGCTTGACATCTGTCAACTGCTCACGATTTGGGAATTTAATGTACTCATCCAGGTGAACCAACATGGCCTCTAAGAAATCATGCAGAACACGGCTGAACATCGTCTGGGACATGCCCCCGACATCAGCAATGGTATGTTGGAACGTACCCGTGGCAAGGAAATGTAGGGCTGCCATCACCTTCAACTTGGGTGTCAGTGCACTTGGATACCTGTGGCGCGGGAGGAGTTGTGCTTCCAGCCGGCCAGTCAACTCATCAATCAACCGTTGGCTGAATCTGTAGCGGCGTATACAGTCCCGTTCATGCAGGGCAGCAATGTCTGGCATACGTCGAGGGAGAGGCGGAGCCCTGCAGTGAAATGGAAGGAACACCTAAGAGTGAGCACTGTACAACAACATCGTCAATGCACTGAGCACATGTTACACAGCCAATACACATATGCCACGTTGTGAGTCAGGTCTGTGCCACAGTTCCTGGACACGAACGCCAGTCAGGTTACACTCCTACCAAGGGACAGCCACTAACGGAGGGGGGCAAGATCACGATGACATGGCATGAGACTAGCTGTGGGCCAGTGTAAGTGAACATGCACACGCATCACAGGATTCACAGACATCCACACATGTGCAGAGGTAGTATGCGTATGGTACAGACAGGTAGTTGGATGCGATATGCACTGGTCACATGTCATAGGAATAGGACAGGCCACACACATTGCCTTTGAGGAGTACATGTCGAGACAGAACATACATAGGGAGCATGTGGATATGTACTTGTGTTGATACTCCGTGTAGTTGGATACATACACACCTCATGGCAAATCACATATGTGGGCTGGTGTGCGGAACAGTGTGCCATGCCCATCGACACACAGACACATGTTGGCAGCAGCAACTGCTGACACATTGAATCACACACCTACAGCAAAATCATGGAAAGACATGCCACACACATGACATGGTTGCAGCATGCAACGCAGCCATACACGTGTCATATGTAATATTCCGTGTACCTGGCATCAGGGGACAGGTGCGGGTGTCCGTGACTGGGACATGCAAGTGACTCATGGCTCCACTAGTGTGTACGACATGCACACATGTCAAAGGAGTGCAGGGGATGTGTGGTACAATGCGCACCATCACACACGACATGTGTACACAGCTCATCGTACATGTGCTTTGCCCACACCTCAGGGGTAAAGTGCCACATCACATCCTGACACACCTGTGTCACACACAGGTGGTATTGCACAGACAATGCATTGGTGTCCACCCTTGGCAATACCTGTCCGCTCCATTCCTGTCTGTGTGCCGCCTGTCACCACTGACAGTTGTTATACGCACCGTACATACGCTCGGAGCGCGTGTATAGGGTCCCTGGGCCAATATTGCCGCTGGCGTATGCGTACGCCACAGTAGTACGGACTGTACACGCGCTTGTACGGTCCGGATCACAATATGTGCGCTGGCGTATGCGTACGCCACAGTAGTACGGACTGTACACGCGCTTGTACGGTCCGGATCACAATATGGGCGCTGGCGTATGCGTACGCCACAGTAGTACGGACTGTACACGCGCTTGTACGGTCCGGATCACAATATGGGCGCTGGCGTATGCGTACGCCACAGTAGTACGGACTGTACACGCGCTTGTACGGTCCGGATCACAATATGGGCGCTGGCGTATGCGTACGCCACAGTAGTACGGACTGTACACGCGCTTGTACGGTCCGTACTACTGTGGCGTACGCATACGCCAGCGCCCATATTGTGATCCGGACCGTACAAGCGCGTGTACAGTCCGTACTACTGTGGCGTACGCATACGCCAGCGCCCATATTGTGATCCGGACCGTACAAGCGCGTGTACAGTCCGTACTACTGTGGCGTACGCATACGCCAGCGCCCATATTGTGATCCGGACCGTACAAGCGCGTGTACAGTCCGTACTACTGTGGCGTACGCATACGCCAGCGCACATATTGTGATCCGGACCGTACAAGCGCATGTACGGTCGGTATCACTGCTTGTGGGGTGCCCTAGGGCGTGGAACGCACCGTACCTGTGTGTAAATGTATGAAAACACATAGGGGACACATGAGGGACAAGTATAAGGGCCTAAATGCCTGATGGTTGCCATGGAGACTGAGTTAAATTTTTGAATTTGAGCACCAGGTGCACAGCAGAAGTCAGTTTGAAAGAATCTACATTGTTGCAATGTGGATGTTGACTTGACATCATTATCAAAACTGAAACCATGCAAAGCCACACACTGGGGTAGGTTTGAAGGGATTGGATGAAACGTAGGATGCTAATGTGACTGACCAATCAATCTGTACTCCTATACATGAACAGGCCAGCCAGGCATATATAAGGCAGCCAGGTCCCATGAGAGAGCACTTGCCTGCACATCCATTCATCCCTGACCACTGCTGCTGATAGTGATTCCTCTGGCACCATGTCCAGGACTGTGGAGAGGTCACAGCCATTCACCCAGGAGGAGAACCTTGCCCTGATAGATGTGATCCTCCCACAGTTCCAGAGCCTGTATGGTCGACCAGGGGTTCAGGTGAGTGCAGACTCCACTAGCTTAGACTGTGCCCCTTTTGTGTGACAGTGACTTCTGGCATTGTGTCCATGTGTGACAGACATGCACTGTTGTTTGGAGTGGGTCCCAGGGTGTGGAAGGCCTCATGTCACCCATGCAGAGCATGCTGTGTTTCCTGTGTGCACTCCTCACTTGCATAGTGCCTACTGTGACAATGAATGCAAGGTGCATGCCACATTCTGCCTGCATACTCCTCCTGGGGATGTTGTTTCCACAGTCCTGATGTGATCCTGTGTTCCCCCCAGTGTGACAGGTGTCAGTACCCATGGATGTGTGTTTGTTCAGTGTACCTGTGCTGTGAGTGTCCAAAGGCCGTGTTCGTCCCCTGCACATTGGTGTGTGTGTTAGTCCCCTGTCATGTGGGTGAGTGCATATGGGGAGTGTTGCACACAAGCAGCATGAGGGATGGATATGGCCTGGCCATCGGATGTGAGCAGGGAGCAGTGCTGTGTGCATGCCGTGCTGAGCCAGCCCCACACCTGTGACACCCACGTCTACTGGCACATGGGCAGAGTGAGGTGTGTACCCGCAGTTGGCAATGCCATGTGATTGTCCTGTACCTGTGTGTGTCTGTGTACTCTGCTGAGGTAGCATCAGTGTGCTGGGGCAGGTGACTGCTGTGAGGTGCTGTACATAATCCTGGTGTAGCCTGTGAGGCACAGTGTGATCCCTGGTCAGTGAGTGTGTGGTACCCCTCATGCCACCCGTGTGCTTCCACTGGCACGTAGTGCATTTGGCCTTCCACAGTGGATAATGTCCCTATGACAAAGGTGCAATTAGTTGCATGCATACCATGGCCTGTTCATAATGAGGATTGTTCTATATGTGTGTCTCTGTGTCTTTGCTCATGTGGATTAATGTATTCTCTCTTTTGCATCCTCACAGGTAGGCGCCATTGCCAAGGGGGAGATCTGGAGGGAAGCCGTCAGTGCCGTGAGGGGTACAGAGGGTCGGAGGCGGAGCCTGTCTCAGGTGAGGAAACGCTGGCAGGACATCCGGTGCTGGACGAGGAGGATTGCACGGCTCCTGCTGGGGGACTCACCTGAGAGCCGTAAGAACCGTGGCCGCCGTCGTCTGACCCACATCCAGAAGCGTGTGCTGGCGGTGGTCTTCCCCGATATGGACAGGCGCCTACAGGAGAGGCAGCAGCAGGAAGGGGGTAGGTACATGTGTGTCAGTTGTGTGTCCCCAGCCAATGTAAGTGTGCAGTTGCATGGATACACTGCCAGGGTTTGATTGTGCAGTGCGTCAACTTCTCCACAAAGTAGCACAGTGCTGTTCTCACTCCCTCCCTTCCCCTCCTTGCAATGTGTTCCCTGGTCTGTCGCCACTCTTGCACAAGGTTATTTATGCAGGCAGTTCATGCAGGTGCCCTATGCTATCAGCATCATGTGTGGGGGTGATGTGCCACAGGTATGGGGACCTTGCGTGTGCCATGGCCAATTTCAGTCATTGTGGTGTCCATGTCACTTGGCACTGATTGTGAATCACGACATAGGGGTGTGTCTCCAAAATGTACAGCCTTCCAGCATGCATGTCCAATTGTGTGCCCTCTGACATGATGTGCCTGAGTGGGAGGCCTGCTAAGTGCAGGGACGGTTGCTTAATTTGCAGTCATGTCCATCCTGGACCATGGAGGAGTGTGGGCACTACTGTGCCCTGGGGCACCTCTTCCTAGGTATCATGTGCGTCATCCAACAATATGGCCATTCACTGTGTCTTTGCCATGGGTTGCGTAGGGTGGCATTGTACCCTGGGCTCAACTGTTAGGACCTACAGGTTGCTACATGTGTCCACTGTACAGGGGGACCCATTTTGCTTGTGCATACTCACAGTGGGCATTACCTGTGTGTGTTGTTGAGACAATCTGATGATGTTTGCCTGTCAATGATGTGTGGACATGGCCACCAGGGGCTGTGTGTTTACAGTCATGAATTAGTGGAGGCCATGTGTTTCCATCCCAGAGTAAGAGGTGTACATACTTTCTCCGTCTCAATGAGATTGTCTCAGGTGTGGGTGGTTTGTGCGTACAAGGCCTACATGTCAGAAGCTTCATCCTCCTTGCTGGGTTTAGCCTGTGTGTGATGTTTGACTGGACATACGCTCAAGGTGCAGTGACCCTGTCATGTGTGGCCTGGTTTCATGTATTGCCTTTGCAGCATGCGGCAAGAGTAAATGGATATGATTCATGCTCATCCCTTTTTGACGACGCAGTGTGGTGCAGGTGCTGTGCACATTTGTCCCCAGAGGCTGACTCCTCTCTAAAATTTCAGGTGCAGTGATTTGCTGTTGTGTCATGATCTCCATTGTGTCTCAGTGGCATGGTGGGTAGAAAAACTGTGTGTTCCATGGCCTACATGTGTACATTGTTTTGTAGGTGTTACTCCTGTTGCTTTTCAGGCTATGCAATGTGACCTATGTATATTTGACTCATGTGACATAAGTGTACAGGTGTCTGATTTTCTCCTGTCTCTTCACCTTGCCCACAGCATCGCCGGGGGACACGGAAGGAGACACTAGCACGGACCGGGAGGAGAGATTGAGCACCAGTACCAGCAGTGCTGTCCTGTCTGGCACATGGAGTGGCACGGAGGCCGAAGGGAGTGAGGCGGAGGACCTGTTGACTGCCAACACAGACTATGACGCAGACGGGTCCGAGGCTGAGCTCCCAGAGGTGGCGGAGTCTGCCCCCCCAGCTGATGGCAGCCCTCCACATCCCCCCGCCACCTCAGGTTCCATCACCGGCCTCCCACATGCTCGTGGCCCTTCCCTCCGTGCTCGGTCCCCACATGTCTCCTTCCTGCCAGGCACCGCACCCCCTGCCCCTGTCACCACTGCTGCGGTGAGTGCGGAGTCTGTGGACATCCTGAGGCAGTTGCAGGTTGGTCAGACTGCGATGCTAAATGTCCTCCATGCCCACACCCAGGTGCTGACCCAGATGGAGGCATACATGGAGGGCATGTCGGCTGCGCAGTCTGACCAACGGCAGTTGCTGAGGTCCATAGACTCCACACTGACTGCAGCACTGGATCTCCTGCAGCGCTGCGTAACACCCCCTACCCCTGCCCCATCCACAATTCCCACTCCCGTGCCTGTCCCACGCACATCCAGACGTCAGCGTGCACGCACCCCAACAGACACAGGCACCACACCACCAGGGAAGTCGAAGCGCACACCTCCTGTCACGCACACACAGGGTGAGGAAGGCACACCCACTGGGTCGGGGGGGAAACGTAGAACACGCAGCCACAGTGGGAGTCCGCATTCCACACAACCCACTCCCTCCAAATCCACTCCCCTTAGCTCTCCTGGCCAACAGTCAGTGACAGCATCATCCACTGCGAGTGTGCCCCCCAGCCCCAGGATGACACCACCCCGCAAGCGGTGGAGGCGGGACCCGGCCAGGGGAGTTGAGTCCCCCACCCTGTCCACACCCTCCCCCAGTGGCGCTGCGACCCATCCCTTTGCCCCCCCCCCCTCCTTGGGGCCTGTGGTTGGATTGGGTACGGGGGAGTCGCTGGGGGAACTTGCCGACGTGTGCAGCGCCATTCTGTCCTCCACCTTTGGCGCTGGCACCCCCCCTGTGGCAGATTCATCCCTCCCTGCACCCACAACACCTACCCTTTCCCCTCCTGTCCCTGCGGTGCCTGTTTCCACCCTCCCCCCTGATGCCCCCTCTTCTGTGGATGAAATGGACTTGTGAACTGTGCAGGCAAGCTAGGGGACACACGTCCCGATGTGTACCCCCCCCCCGGACATTGCTGCTGGGCTGGCCCATGGCCCTTGTACATAGTGGACATTTTCTCTGATATATTTTCCTGCTGAATAAAGCCTTTTCTTTTTGTTTTGCACACTGATGCTTTCCTGGACTTGCTGTTGGTGCTGGTGCTCCCTGCGTTGGGGTGGTGATAATGTGTTAGGGGTCTGTGAAATGTTGGAGTGTGCTGCTCATGGGGTGTACCCTGCCATCTGCGTGCCATCACAAAGGTCTCTGCAAATGGTATTTGGTCATGTTTGCTCTCACTGTATGGTGACATTGTCCCAAGGTGTGTTCCGTCCTCTGTGGCCCAGGCCATTTTTCCTGCAGGGTGTCTCCCAAATGCTGTGCTGTGCTGTGTCTACATTTCCTGGATGTGTGAGGGTTGCCTTTCAATATAGCCATGCTGGCTCAGCGATGGCTCCGCCTGCATCTGGGGTATCACCCTTGTAGGTCACTGAACTTGTTGATGGGGTATATTGTCCGATGTCTGGGCACTGCTGGGAGTGATAGGTACACACCCCTCCTGTGTCTGGGCACTGCTGGGAGTGATAGGCACACACCCCTCCTGTGTCTGGGCACTGCTGGGAGGACCCTGCACCCACCCCTCCTGTGTCTGGGCACTGCTGGGAGGACCCTGCACCCACCCCTCCTGTGTCTGGGCACTGCTGGGAGTGATAGGTACACACCCCTCCTGTGTCTGGGCACTGCTGGGAGGACCCTGCACCCACCCCTCCTGTGTCTGGGCACTGCTGGGAGGACCCTGCACCCACCCCTCCTGTGTCTGGGCACTGCTGGGGGTGTTTTGCACACCCCATTCTTATAGCAGGTTCGGTGCGTACATGCACGGGTGGGGGTTTGGTGCGTACATACACGGGTGGGGGTTCGGTCCGTACATACACGGGTGGGGGTTCGGGGCGTACATACTCTGCTGGGGTGGGGGTTCGGTGCGTACATACACGGGTGGTGGTTCGGTGCGTACATACACGGCTGGGGTGGGGGTTTGGTGCGTACATACACGGCTGGTGTGGTGGTTTGGTGCGTACATACACGGGTGGGCGTTTGGTGCGTACATACACGGGTGGTGGTTTGGTGCGTACATACACGGCTGGGGTGGTGGTTTGGTGCGTACATACACGGGTGGTGGTTTGGTGCGTACATACACGGCTGGGGTGGGGGTTCGGTCCGTACATACACGGGTGGGGGTTCGGGGCGTACATACTCTGCTGGGGTGGGGGTTCGGTCCGTACATACACGGGTGGTGGTTCGGTGCGTACATACACGGCTGGGGGGGGGTTCGGTGCGTACATACACGGGTGGTGGTTCGGTGCGTACATACACGGCTGGGGTGGGGGTTTGGTGCGTACATACACGGCTGGTGTGGTGGTTTGGTGCGTACATACACGGGTGGGCGTTTGGTGCGTACATACACGGGTGGTGGTTTGGTGCGTACATACACGGCTGGGGTGGTGGTTTGGTGCGTACATACACGGGTGGTGGTTTGGTGCGTACATACACGGCTGGGGTGGGGTTTCGGTCCGTACATACACGGGTGGGGGTTTGGTGCGTACATACACGGCTGGTGGTTCGGTGCGTACATACACGGCTGGGGGGGGTTAGGGGGCGTACATACACGGGTGGTGGTTTGGTGCGTACATACACGGCTGGGGTGGGGGTTCGGTCCGTACATACACGGGTGGGGGTTCGGGGCGTACATACTCTGCTGGGGTGGGGGTTCGGGGGCGTACATACACGGGTGGTGGTTCGGTGCGTACATACACGGGTGGTGGTTCGGTGCGTACATACACGGCTGGGGTGGGGGTTTGGTGCGTACATACACGGCTGGTGTGGTGGTTTGGTGCGTACATACACGGGTGGGGGTTTGGTGCGTACATACACGGCTGGGGGTTCGGGGCGTACATACCAGGGTGGGGTGGGGGTTCGGGGCGTACATGCACGGGTGGCGCTTGGGTGCGTACATACACGGGTGGGGGTTCGGGGCGTACATACCAGGGTGGGGTGGGGGTTCGGGGCGTACATACACGGGTGGCGCTTGGGTGCGTACATACACGGGTGGCGGTTCGGGGCGTACATACACGGGTGGGGGTTCGGGGCGTACATACTCTGCTGGGGTGTGTGTTAGGTGCGTACATACACGGGTGGGGGTTTGGTGCGTACATACACGGCTGGTGGTTCGGTGCGTACATACACGGCTGGGGGGGGTTAGGGGGCGTACATACACGGGTGGTGGTTTGGTGCGTACATACACGGCTGGGGTGGGGGTTCGGTCCGTACATACACGGGTGGGGGTTCGGGGCGTACATACTCTGCTGGGGTGGGGGTTCGGGGGCGTACATACACGGGTGGTGGTTCGGTGCGTACATACACGGGTGGTGGTTCGGTGCGTACATACACGGCTGGGGTGGGGGTTTGGTGCGTACATACACGGCTGGTGTGGTGGTTTGGTGCGTACATACACGGGTGGGGGTTTGGTGCGTACATACACGGCTGGGGGTTCGGGGCGTACATACCAGGGTGGGGTGGGGGTTCGGGGCGTACATGCACGGGTGGCGCTTGGGTGCGTACATACACGGGTGGGGGTTCGGGGCGTACATACCAGGGTGGGGTGGGGGTTCGGGGCGTACATACACGGGTGGCGCTTGGGTGCGTACATACACGGGTGGCGGTTCGGGGCGTACATACACGGGTGGGGGTTCGGGGCGTACATACACGAGTGGGGGTTCGGGGCGTACATGCACGGGTGGGGGTACGGGCCGTACTTCCACGGGTGGGGGTACGGTCCGTACATACCCCTGCCCACGCTCTGCGTGCCTGGGTACGGGCCGTACCCATGCCTTTGGTGTGTGGGTACGGTGCGTCCCACCATTGTTGCGGGCCGTGGGGTCCGCACCGTACACAGGCCTTGGGGGCGTGGCTACGGGTCGTACCACGCGTACCCCTACATGACCCCAGCAATGCTGGTACGAGCTGTACCAAGGCCTTTCTGACGTGGGTACGGGCCGTACCGCTATTGTTGGAGTGACGTAGGGGGACGCGTGGTACGTTCCGTACCCACGCTCTTGCGGCCTGGGTAGGGTACGTACCGGTTCGCGTGACCATCCACTTCCGTTGTGGCGGACGCTTGCGTTGCTGGCCTTGCCCCCACCCCCTGGAAGTGACCAGGCCCTGATGGTCAGGTATGTCCAGGCCATGTGTGATTTGGTACCATGTGTTGGTGTTGTGTGTCCTGCCCCTGCCCCCCCCTTTGCCCCTGGTTGTTGTGCTGACCTTCTGCGGCGTCTGCGTCGGTTCCTGTACGCCAGGTGGACTGCTAGGAGGGCAGGGATGGCACGTAGGTTCGGGTCCATGTCTGTTCGTCGCGTCCAGCTGCTCCTTGCGTGTGTCGTCCTGATTTCCCGGCAGTTTTTGGCAGCCGGTAAATATTTTCCGTGCGGGATGACGTCGGTTCGAATCGTACTTCCTGGTTCGTGAAACGTAGGCTGGATGCGTACCGACGTCACGTCGGCTCCTTTCAGGATCGGAATTGTGTTTAGTTTCTGTTCGGTCGGTGTTTTGTTCGAATCGTACGGAAATGGTGTTTCCGTATGAATCGTACTTGCATTTTCGGATGGATTTCGCACCGGGTACGAGTCGGACGGAGAAAAGGCTCCGTCCGACGGTTCGTACCCGGTTTTTACCGGATCGGAATTGGCACCTAAGTATCCCTTTCCTAGAAGTGAAAATCACAATAACACCTTCACAAATTAAATATCTAAAAACAATTCCTGTGTGCACACAGAGTCATGCTTTGAAATTAGTCAGAAAACGAAATTTCTTTGCCAATTGGAAAGCACACATTCTACTACTTTTTTGGCAAGTGATAAGTACTTTTACAGTCTGACACATTTTGAATCCACTTTTCAGATTCTGATAAAAGCACATGTCCAAACAGCTTTTTGAGACCAGCACCATGTGTAACCTGGGTGACTGACTACACTCCAGCAAGGGCAACCAGCCTTAGTGATGCTGAATGTATTTGCATTACTGACTGCAACCTCAAACCCAACTCGGTTGTGAATACTGTGCATGATTCCACAGGATAAGCAGCTGGGTGTGTGCTAAGAGTCTGCTTCTGCATAAAAAAATAGCTCCCCCTTTCCATCTAATGCAAATGTAAAATCACCAGAGCAATACCAAACAGATTTCTGAGACCAACAACATGTGTAACCTGGGTGACTGACTACACTCCAGCAAGGGCAACCAGCCTTACTGATGCTCAATGTATTTGCATTACTGACTGCAACCTCAAACCCTAAAAGTATTCCTCATTTATACCACTACACCTTAATTTATGGTGAAAACATAGTCCATATTATTTTACATGTTTGTATTTGCATTACTAAGTGCAACCTCAAACCCCACTCGGTTGTGAATACTGTGCATGATTCCACAGGATAAGCAGCTGGCTGTGTGCTAAAAGTCTGCTTCTGCACAAAAAAATAGCTCCCCCTTTACATCTAATGCAAATGTAAAATCACCAGAGCAATAAGCAAAAAATCTCTGCCTGTAATTCCTCTTTGCACACAGAGTCATGTTTTCATATTAGTCAAAAAACAAAATTTCTTTGCCAATTTGAAAGCACACTTACTACTGTTTTTTTTGGCAAATGATAAGTACTTTTACAGTCTGACACATTATGAATCCACTTTTTAGATTCTTAAAAAAGCACATGTCCAAACAACATTTTCAGACCAGCAACATATGTAACCTGGGTGACTGAGTACACTCCAGCAAGGGCAACCAGCCTTAGTGAAGCTGAATGTATTTGCATTACTGACTGCAACCTCAAACCCCACTCGGTTGTGAATACTGTGCATGATTCCACAGGATAAGCAGCTGGTTGTGTGCTAAGAGTCTGCTTCTGCATAAAAAAATAACACCCCCTTTCCATCTAATGCAAATGTAAAATCACCAGAGCAATACCAAACAGCTTTCTGAGACCAGCAACATGTGTAACCTGGGTGACTGACTACACTCCAGCAAGGGCAACCAGCATTAGTGATGCTGAATGTATTTGCATTACTAAGTGCAACCTCAAACCCCACTCGGTTGTGAATACTGTGCATGATTCCACAGGATAAGCAGCTGGGTGTGTGCTAAAAGTCTGCTTCTGCATAAAAAAAATGCTCCCCCTTTACATCTAATGCAAATGTAAAATCACCAGAGCAATACGCAATAAATCTCTGCCTGTAATTCCTATTTGCACACAGAGTCATGTTTTCATATTAGTCTGAAAACGTAATTTCTTTGCCAATTTGAAACCACACTTACTACTCTTTTTTTTGGCAAGTGATAAATACTTTTACAGTCTGACACATTTTAAATCCACTTTTCAGATTCTTAAAAAAGCACATGTCCAAACAACATTTTCAGACCAGCAACATGTGTAACCTGGGTGACTGACTACACTCCAGCAAGGGCAACCAGCCTTAGTGATGCTGAATGTATTTGCATTACTGACTGAAACCTCAAACCCCACTCGGTTGTGAATACTATGCATGATTCCACAGGATATGCAGCTGGCTGTGTGCTAAGAGTCTGCTTCTGCAGAAAAAAATACCTCCCCCTGTCCATCTAATGCAAATGTAAAATCACCAGAGCAATACCAAACAGCTTTCTGAGACCAGCAACATGTGTAGCCTGGGTGACTGACTACACTCCAGCAAGGGCAACCAGCCTTAGTGATGCTGAATGTATTTGCATTACTGACTGAAACCTCAAACCCCACTCGGTTGTGAATACTATGCATGATTCCACAGGATATGCAGCTGGCTGTGTGCTAAGAGTCTGCTTCTGCAGAAAAAAATACCGCCCCCTTTTCATCTAATGCAAATGTAAAATCACCAGAGCAATACCAAACAGCTTTCTGAGACCAGCAACATGTGTAGCCTGGGTGACTGACTACACTCCAGCAAGGGCAACCAGCCTTACTGATGCTGAATGTATTTCCATTACTGAGTGCAACCTCAAACCCTTAAAGTATTCCTTATTTATACCAGTACACCTTAATTTATCGTGAAAACATAGTCCATATTATTTTACATGTTCCTCACATTTAAATTTCTCCCAAAACAGAAAATGATAAACACAACTTCAACAAAAGGAATTCCAATTCTATTATTCATTTCTTAATTTACCATATACATCCCCTCTCAAACTCTAAACTCACCTTTAAAATTAGTTAGCTGTGAAAGAAATGTGGCACTCAAACAGCAGATTATCAGAGCCATGATCTCTGTTCTGTACACCTCTCTCCTCTCAGCAGAACCAGATAATGGCAATGTTTCCCTCTTTTTTTCCACACATATACATGTTAATTTCAAATCTCAGTGCTTCCCCCTTTTTTTCAAATGTAATCACACATTTCTATTGGTTGAAAACCAACCCTTTTCCAAAAGTACCCTTCCCCCAACTTGACTTCAGCCTAGTACCCTTCCCCCAACTTGACTTCTGCCTGCTACCATAGCAACAGCTCTTGAAACACTGCTGTTTCGAGTTAGGTCAGAAGTTCACCACACAATGTTTCATTTCCAAAGAGCAGGAGTGCTTGACTTTTCAAACCTAACAGCAAATCCATAGTACTGTTCTTTGGTAACACATTTTTCTGTACCAATACAAAACATGCTTCTATAAATTTACACATACAGCCTAGTTTTTATTGTAGAATGGTATGAAACAGCCAATCAGTTAAAAAAAAAAAAAAATATGTATGCCTCCATTTCCAAACTGTCTTTCATTTCTTTTTACCATTCTACTGAATTACACCTCCTGAGTGCATCCAGTTCTCCTTTGAAGATGTTCACAGTGTGGATTGTAGGGCACAGCTATGTCTTCTGGAGTGAAAAGTATGCAGAGAAAACAGGTATGGTGAGAGACCTTGCTTTGCCAAGTGTAGACATTAAATGGATTGGTCAGAGAGGGTTAAAGTGGCACCAATTGATGCCATTGGTGAAATCTTTCATGCAAATCCAACACCCTGACCTCATAATAGTGCACTGTGGTGGCAATGACCTAGGCACTTTGACTGGGGTAGGTCTGGAAATGCTTATGAAGGAGACCTTTGCACAACTGTTTTCACTTTTCCTTAAAACTGCCTTTGTGTTTTCTAACATATGCCAAAGGCAAAAATGGAACTGGTCCAATCATTTCTGTCCACAGATTGACAAAGCAAGAAAGCACGTCAACAAATCTGTTTCTGCTTTCCTCCGAGACTATGGTATGGGTTCCATTTACCACAACAACTTGCGTTACGACATGCAAGACATTTCTAGAGGAGATGGTGTACACTTTAATGATGAAGGGAACAGAGTCTTCCTCTTGAACCTTAGACTCTGCATCGGTACTTACTTGTAGGTACCACTAAAAAATCACTTCATAAACACAACGGCTCTTTTTAGAGCCCCCTAATATCTAAACACTTAAATCTGCATTTCATTTCTTTTTTTATTTTTTTTCTACCGTACGCGTACGGTAAGCTTACCGTAAGCTTACCGTACGCGTACCCCGCGATTTTTTTTAAAATTAATAAATGTTTTTTTTGTACTTTTCTGTCCTTCTTTGACCCCCTTTCAAATGGTATGGGGTCTGTAACTCTATTCCTTGCCCCCTTTTCAAGTTATCACCCTTTTTTTTCTGAGTGAAACACACAAAATGGCGGCCGCCGCTTCCTGGTTTCGACCGATTCGAATGTTTACTAAGATCTAACAGCCAATCAGAATCGCGCTCGCGCACGTCACCGTACGCGTATGGTAAGCGCACCGTAAGCGCACCGTAAGCTGGCTCAGATATATATATTGATTTAAAGGCTATTTTCTCAGAATCTACTGAACAGATTTACACCAAACCTACAAAAGGCACTTCCTTGACCTGAGGACTACCTCTCTGCCAAATTTCATTTAACTCTGTTCAGCCGTTCGGGCTGTAGCTGTGTCTAAAGGTCCTATGGAAAAATGCATGGGAAAAACGCGTTTGGGACCCCCCTTTTATCTCAGCCCCTGCTTGACGAATCCCCCCGAGACTTTTAGGGTAGGAGCGGAGCGTAGCGCCCCACCTATTTTGAAAATTTCGCGAGGATTCGTCGACCGGCGCCAAAGTTATTCAAAATAGAATGTTGCGGTTTTCCTATGGTAAGAGGGTCATAACTATAACTACCTACTGGCGACCGCCAGTAGGTAATATATATATATATATATATACTTATATTCACTGACACACATACACCCACTCATACTTCAATACAACTTGGCATACATATTTTTATTCTTTACAGAAACACACATTCACTGGATGGTGTCATCAGTGATGTCATCAGTGATGTAATTTGATATGTCATCAGTGATGTCATCAGTGATGTCACTGAGCATGTCATGAGTGATGTAATATGTGACGTCATCAGCCATGCATTGCGGGGGCGCGAGTTATAGTTAGGTCTTCTAACTATAACGGCTGAATTTCTATAGTTTTGTACGAGTGAAATCTCCAACTAACTATAATGTCTCTGAAACCTATGGTTTTTTCAGTGAATTTCTAAGGTTTTTTAAATGCTAATTTCTAACTATAACGTCCCTGAAACAAATGTTTTTTTTGTGAATTTCAAAGGTTTTTTAAATGAAAATGTCTAACTATAACGTCCCTGAAACCTATGTTTTTTTCAGTGAATTTCTAAGGTTTTTTAAATGCTAATTTCTAACTATGCCTGCAAAGGTAGGACATGTGAAGAAAGAGGAAGAAAAGCAAAGAAAGAAGCGAGACAAATGCAGAAAGAGGCAACAGAAGTCCAGAAAGACGAAGAAAAGTGCAGGAAGAAGAAGAGATGTGCAGAAAGAACCAACATTTTTCTAATGGGTACTGGTGGTATCTCTGACTAACCAGGCTTAGAGCCAGTGCTATGCTAAAATACACTTAGAATGCAGTGAAAACACCAACATACACTAGGGAACACTATGCCTTGGGGTACCCCTGTGATTAGCATGACCTCCTCTGTATTTGCCATGAGTAAATGCCTGGGTCATTGCATGAGTATATGAGTAGTGACTGGATGATTAGAGTGCTACAAGGAGAGTGCATGGTGATTTTATAAGTGCTTGAGTTTTGGCGCAGTGATTGGATAAGCAAATAGGATTGGCTGGGTGATTGGAGGACTGCATAGATAGTACCAGGGAGATTACTGGACTGCATAGGTAGTCCTCAAGGTATTGCAGCAGTGCATGTGTTAGTGACTGGGTCATTGCATGAGTACATGTGTACTGAGTGTATAATTAGAGTACTGCAAGGAGAGTGCATGGTGAACTTATATGCACAGGGAATGACAGTGTGATTGCGGGACTGCATGGGTATTACCTGGGAATTGAAGGAGCAAATGAGAAGTGTGTAAGTGGATACAGGACTGTATGGGTAGGGCATATGGGATTGTAACAGTGATCAGTGAGTGCCTGGATCATTGCATGAGTACATAGCTACTAACTGAAATATTAGAATACTGCAAGGAGAGTGCCTGAGTGAATTTATAAGTACTTGGGTATTGGCAGAGTGTTTGGATTAGTAAATGGTAGTGGCTGCATGGCTGGAGGACTGCACGGGGAGTGACAGGGTGATTGCTGGACTGCATGGGTACTACCAGGGGAATTGAAGGAGCGAATGAGAAGTGTGTAGGTGGTTAGAAGACTGCATGGGTAGTACACAGGGATTGTAGCAGTGCATGTGTTAGTGCCTGGATCATTGCATGACTACATGGGTAGTGACTGGATGATTAGAGTACTGCAAGGAGAGTGCATGGTGAATTTATAAGTGCTTGGATTTTGGCATAGTGATTTAATAAGGACATAGGACTGGCTGCGTGATTGGAGGACTGCATAGGTAGTACCAGGGAGATTACTGGACTGCATAGGTAGTCCTCAATGGATTGCACCAGTGCATGTGTTAGAGACTGGATCATTGGGTAGTGACTGGACGATTAGAGTGCTGCAAGGACAGTGCAGGATGATTTTATAATTGCTTGGGTTTTGGTGGAGTAATTGGATAAGTACATAGTGCTGTCTGGGTGATTGGAGGAGTGCATGGGTAGTGACAGAGGGATTTCTGGAGTGCATGGGTACTACCTGGGTAATTGGAGGAGTGAATCAGTAGTGTATAGGTGATTCGAGGTCTGCATGGGAAGTGCTTAGGGGATTGTAGCAGTGCATGTGTTAGTGCCTGGGCCATTCCATGAGTACATGGGTACTGACTGGAAGATTAGAGTACTGCAAGGAGAGTGCATGGTGAATTTATAAGTGCCTGGGTTTTGGTGGAGTGATTGGATAAGTACATGGTGCTGGCTGGGAGATTGAAGGAGTGCATGGGTACTGACAGGGCGATGGCTGGACTGCATGGGTAGGGCTCAGGGTATTGTAGCAGTGCATTTGTTAGTGAATGGGTCATTGCATGAGTGCATGGGTACTGATTGGATGATTAGAGAACTGCAAGGAACTGCAAGGAGAGTGCATAGTGAATTTATATGTGCTTGGGTTTTGGCGGAGTGATTGGATAAGTACACACATGTCACATCAGTCCCGCCCCCTCCCTTCACCACTCTGCAAACGCGCCCGCGGCGTGTTTTAAGTTGGGGGATTAAGTCCCTTTGAATCCTGAGGGTCCTTGGGGTCCAACTAGCCCACCAGATACCTACAGTTGGCACCAGAGAGCTGCTTTGCAGAGAGGTGGTCTGAGTCCATGCCCCTTTTTTCACCTCTTTGCAACCCAACTCTGTTGTGCTTACTGAAGGTACCTGGTGAGCTAGTTGCCCCAAGGGACCCTCAGGATACAAGGGGACTTAATCCCCCAACTTAAAATGCGCCATGGAGCGCATTTGCATGCTTGTTACTTCAGGTCCCGCCCCCTGCCTTCACCACTGTGCAAACGCGCCACGTGGCTCGTTTCAAGTTGGGGGACCTACAATACAAAATAGTAAATGTGCTTTTATATGGTTGTGAGGTTCTCTCTGAGAAGAATAATTACAAGTTTCAGACTATAGAAATGTACATTTGGAAAATGTGGCTTGGCCTGCCCAGAGGTACAATGAACAGTGCATTGAGGTTGGAGTAGGGCCATAACAATATAATACTTAAATACAATCAAAAGATTCTTAAATATTGGGTCTGCCTTATTGAGTCTGCTGACCGCTTCCTGAGGCAATTAATTAAATCTTATAATCAGGCACATGAAACAGACCCATAGACGGCTACGTCTTACAATCAAGGATTGTTTGTATCGATCATTATTTTAGACAATCAGAGTGCTGCAATGGAAATCAGTAGTGAAACGAGTGGTTAAAGAGAGTCCTAGAAAATCTGATTTAGAATATGTGGGGAAAAGAAACACTCTGTTTCATTTATTGGACACAGATTATGGAGGTGATATACAATTATAAGTTTGTGATATAAAAAGCTCCAACAATAGAAAGTGGTTACTAAAGGTTCAGCTTGGGCAGGTGCCGGCCTTTATACACCCGAAAGTTGGTTAATAAGGATGGTGCTGAAACCTTCATTAGTCCTTTTTGTAAATACTCCCCATTGTCTCTATCTCATGTAATTGCCTTTTGTACATATTTTAAAAAAGAACGGAGAGGTGTGTTACTCCCTGTTTTTAGAACTGTAAAGGTGAACCCGATTTATGGTTTAATGAATGTAATTTTAAAATGTAATAATGGGAGATTGTTTTATGCTCTAGGCGAAATTTTAACTTTTGTATCAGACGCGTTGGTAACTTTGAATTTAATGTTTTTACATAGTTCTTACTTGAAATATAGTGTTTTATTTGATAATTCAATATTATGGCCTGCTTCTATGTTGATTATGTGTCAGTTTGCTTTTTATTAACTTATATGGCATGAAGTAGGATTGCTATTTTTAATCCCCTGATTCTAAAAGAGATATATAAGAGCTGCAATGTTTGGTTGAACGACTCACTGACAATATTTTAAGATATAGTTTAAGTAATCACTTGGTAAAGATAGAGGTGCAGACTTTAGTGATGTGATCTTATGGCTGGGTATTTTGGTTAAAAATAATTATATTAATTTGAATGTCTCGGGTTTGTAAAGCATAATATTGTATTGTAATTGTATTGTAATTGCATTTATATAGTGCTTACTACTTCTGACAAGGTGTTGAAGCGCTTTTTTGGCCAGTAGCACGGTACTCCGGGACTCATAAAGGATTAGTGTTGAATTAGTATAGTGCACTAAGAAAGTAATTAAAGTGGTGAATAGGTTAGTCAGTTATTTGGATTTGGAAGGATAGAAGAGGAAACAAGGGGCCCGATTCACAGAACTAACTTAAGACAAAATCCTAAACTTACTACCATTTTTGTATTCACAGAAGGCACTTACTCATTTTGGTATTCACAGAAGACACTTACTCACTTCGGTATTCACAGAAGTTAGGAGTCCTAACTTTAGGACTCCTAAATGCCTTCTGTTAATACCGAAAGTCTTAAAATTGGGATTTTTCTCAGTTTAGGAGTCCTAAAGTTAGGACTCCCAACTTTACTACTACTAAATTGAGAAAAATCCTAATTTTAAGGCTTTCGGTATTCACAGAAGGCATTTAGGAGTCCTAAAGTTAGGAGTCCTAACTTTACTACTACTAAATTGAGAAAAATCCTTATTTTAAGACTTTCGGTATTCACAGAAGGTATTTAGGAGTGCTAAAGTTAGGAGTCCTAACTATACTACTACTAAACTGAGAAAAATCCTTATTTTAAGGCTTTCGGTATTCACAGAAGGCATTTAGGAGTCCTAAAGTTAGGAGTCCTAACTTTACTACTACTAAATTGAGAAAAATCCTAATTTTAAGACTTTCGGTATTCACAGAAGGCATTTAGGAGTCCTAAAGTTAGGAGTCCTAACTATACTACTACTAAACTGAGAAAAATCCTAATTTTAAGACTTTCGGTATTCACAGAAGGCATTTAGGAGTTCTAAAGTTAGGACTCCTAACTTCTGCGAATACCGAAATGAGTAAGTGCCTTCTGTGAATACCAAAATGAGTAAGTGCCTTCTGTAAATACGAAAATGGTAGTAAGTTTAGGATTTTGTCTTAAGTCAGTTCTGTGAATCAGGCCCAAAGTTAGTATTTATATAGCGCTTGTTACCCTAATAGGGCATTGAAGCGCACTTTTTTTTTTGTTCGTTTTTTGGGGCTGTAGCATGCTACTCCGGAAACCTATAAAGGATTAGTGGTGAATTAGTATGGTGAAATAAGAAAGTAATTTGAGTGGTGGATATTAGTCAGTTATTTGAAGTAACAAGGATAGTGGAGTGATAGAAGGGGGAGAAAGGATTGCATTCATATTGCGCTTGTTACTGCTGATGGGGTGTTGAAGCGCTTTTCTGGTGAGTAGCACGCTACTCCGGAACCCATAAAGGATTAGTGTTGAAAATTAGTATAGTAAAATATGAAGTAATTTGAGTGGTGGATATGGTATTCAGTTATTTGGATAGAGAAGGGTAGCAGCAGGATAGAAGAGGGAAAGAGGTTTGTATTTGTATAGCGCTTGCTACCCCTGATGGGGTTTGAGATGCTTTTTTTTGATGAGTAGCATGCTACTCTGGAACCCATAAGGATTAGTGTTGAATTAGTATAGTGAAATATGAAAGTCATTTGAATGGTGGATATGTTAGTCAGTTATTTGGATTGAAAAGGGTTGGGGAGGGGTAGAAAAGGGAAAAGGTTTGCATTTATATAGCGCTTGTAATCCTGATGGGGTGCTAAAGTGCTTTATTGGCGAGTAGCACACTACTCCGGAACCCATAAAGGATTAGTGTTGAAAATTAGTATAGTGAAATATGAAAGTAGTTTGAGTGGTGGATGTGTTACTCAGTTGGATAGAGAAAGGTATCGGAGGGATAGAAGAGGGAAAAAGATTTGCATTTATATAATGCACGCTTACCTCTGATGAGGTGTTGAAGCGCTTTTTTAGCGAGTAGCATGCTACTCTTTGACCCATAAAGTATTAGTGGTGAATTAGTATAGTAGAATAAGAAATTTGAGAAGTGAACATGTTAGTAGTGGAGGGACAGGAGATTGAAGGATTGAATTTTTTTTTGGGGAGGTCAGAGCAGGAGGAGGAGGCTTTTGGATGAGTAAAAAGGGGTTGTGGAGGGGAAGAGTCAGAGGGAAGAGTTTAGAGTGGTTTGTTTTGGGGATCGCTATAGTAAAAGAGGTGTCTGATGATGCAAGGAAGGATACAGTAAGGGAGAGTCTAGAAAGGGTTATTTTGGGGGTCAAAATAGTGGTGTGGGGTTTGGGATAAATGAGAGAGTGGTTGTAGAGGATATATTGATAGATGTATAGGGTGAGAAATGGGTAGTGCACTGGAAAGAGTAGTAGAAAGAAGTTTGAGATGAGTCAGAAAGTTGGGCTAGAAGATATATTGAGAGACGTATAGGGTGAGAAATAGGGTAGTGCATTGGATATGCTGAATTAGAAGAAAGTGATAAATATATAGATCCATAAGTACATTTAAAGTATATAGATGCATAAATGAGGTAGGTATATGTAGATTAAAGATATTTATAGAGGTACAGGATGAGAAATAGGGTAGTGCATTGGATATGCTTTTCAGGAGGAAAGTAACAAACACACATATCCAAGTACATGGATGCACAATTGAAGTCGTACATGTAGACCAAAGATGCACCAGATAAACTCCGGTTTTCAAGTGATATTGTACATAATTATTCTACATGTTTATACAAAGCAATACACAAAGATAGGTACACATATATAGTAAAAACAAATGATTATATACAGAGGGATATGCTGTAAATTTCTGTTTGCGTATGGTGCTTATGTGGGGAAGAGCCTACTCTTTATCAGTTTTCTGAAGATAAGGTGGCTGTCCATGGATCCTATTTTGGGGGGTAAGGAGTTCCGTAGTTTGGCTGTGTGAACAGAGAAGGATGTGCCACCCATGGTTCTTTTCTTGTTTTTTGGGATTTTGAGGCAAGGTGCCATTTTAGAGTGGAGGTTCCTTTTTTGAATGTGTTTGGTGATTTTATTCCTGATGAAGAGCGGTCCTATTCCATGTATTGCTTTGCGGGTGATACAAAGCAGCTTGAATGTGGATCTTCTGGCAACCAGTAACTAATACAGGGCTTTCAAGGCAGGTGAGATGTGGTCTTGCGGTTTGATATGCAAGAGTGGTCCGGCAGCCAAGTTCTGAATCCGTTGTAGTCTTTTCATGGTCATTAAAGGTGATCCATGGTAGAGGCTATTGGCGTAATCGAGTTTGGACAGAACAAGGGAGATGGTAGCTTGGACCTTGTGTGGCAATCCCAAATGAGAGAAAATTTGTCACAGTGTTTTATAGTGACAAAGCTTGATCTTGCTAGTTTTTCCACTTGGGCATTCATCGATAGCTCAGAGTCCATGGTCATTCTGAGTTTTCTTAGTTCCTTTGATCTTTAGGTGGTGATCCCAGTTCATCAGGCGAGGCGGCAAGTTGGTCATAATGTTTCCAATCGCCACACATGAGTATTTCCGTTTTGGAAGCATTCCGCTTGAGGTGGCTCCAAGTCATCCACTGATCCACGGCTCTGAGACAACTGAAAACTGGGGAGTTTCCAATGTCTTTGGGGCATTCCAGTTGAAGGAGTATTTGTGTGCCATCTGCATAGTTATAGCACGTGAGGTGAAATTGATTGATCAGTACCAGTAATGACTTCATGTAGATGTTGAAGAGCATAGTCGAGATAATAGAGCCTTGAGGGACCCCTGCTTTTGTGGAGTATGGTTTGGATGAGAAAGGTGGGGTATGGATGACATTAGTTCAGTTTCGAAGGTAGGAGCCAATCCAGTCTAGAACAGTCCCCTCTATGCCGGCTTCATAAAGTCTTTGTTTCAGATTGTCATGGTCACCTGTGTCAAAGGCATCAGAGAGGTCCAAGAGGAGAAGCGCAGCAACCCTGTTATGGTCTACTGTGTTCTTTTGTAGTGTAATTCCTATTTCCCTTATAGGCACTACGCATTGTAATAATATACACTATAGTTCTTGCATAGGACTAATGTCAGTATGCTCCTATCGAGTACATTAAACTTAATTACTTGTGTGTGCCAGCTAACTCAGAGGTCACTAGAAACTTCTCGAATGAACAAGAAGGGATTAGTTTCTGACAACTGCATAAACATGACAACTTTGTTTCCCTTAGAATCGGAACATGTCTCAGAATCGTGGAAACAATAGATAACAGTTTTACTCAGTCAATCGTGCATGCTTAGTTTCTTCAGAGTTAGACAGAAATAGATAGACGGGCGTTTCAATAAAAGGATTTATTGAACAGTCTTGTTTCTTGTGTAAGAGATGTGAGCTGTTACAATCATTAGACAGTAAACAAGATATAATATGCACAGCGTAAGCAGTAAGAAGAAATAATACTGCACTAGCATTGTCTTTTAGCTATGACATATATTCATACATAATTAACACAGGCTAAAAAGTGAATACTCCTCTGATGCTTCTAAATAGTTCTACCCCAGTGTACCTAAAATAAATGTAGTGCAAGGTAAGAGTAGGTGCTGTTTTCTATGCCAAGAGTCCCTCTAGGTTCTTGTTAACTCCATACCTTAGAATGACAGAGGTGGGAATCTCTTTCCGGGTCTCAATCTCTAACACCCCGTGAAGGGAGTCAGAACACTGGAAGCTGGATTCGCTGCGAGCAGGGATGACAGCGTCTGGTCAGTGCCTCAGACCAGGATATGGTCTCTTCCGAACTTGCCCTGGTGAACC
Source organism: Triturus cristatus (assembly GCF_964204655.1). NCBI lineage: Eukaryota > Metazoa > Chordata > Amphibia > Caudata > Salamandridae > Triturus > Triturus cristatus. Next base: position 565,526,931 of record NC_140582.1, on the reverse strand, counting down.
GTGCAGTCAAGTCGTGCCGAGCCATGCCGTGGTTTGCCATGGTAAGGGAAGGCATATATATGCCTGGAAGGTGTTTAGGAATGCTCACATTGGCGTAAAGTTGGGCAGAGGAAGACGTCATGGATGAACCCCTAAGGAATAGCAGTTCATACATAATAGATGAGTTCTTGGAGAAATCAATAATCCTAGCTAGGGAAAGTCCCGATGGCTTAAGGGTCTGGTTTCTAAGAACTCGTTGTGACGTTGGATGGACGGATGTAGGTGACCATGCCTGTATTTGGATAGCATGGCAAATACCTAAATAAGGACTGGGATTCTATGCCTAAATAAGGGCAATGCGAATTGTGCCTATATAAGGATATGACTCATGGAAACCTATGTACGTACATCTAAATCGAAACATAACACTTTAGATCATCCCAGATGGCAAGGAGGGCAGATTCTTCGCCTCTTCCCAGATGGAAACTTGTTTGGAAGTCTGAAAGTATGTCATTCTCTTCAAAGAATTGTGACATCTGGGCGAACGCTGCTCTTTCAGTTTGCCCAGGAAAGATCCATTTGTAATGGGTCTGTATTTTGTCATGTTTCAGTGGTTCCAAGTTTGTTTTCTTCAATAAAGGGCGGATGTATGACGTTTTGAGTTCTTCTGGAAATATACCGGTAGTAAAGGAATTGTTGATGGTTCTTCTTACTGAAATGGTAGCAGAGGTTGTTAAAAGAATTGTCTTGAAAGTTTGTGGTGGACACGGGTCAGAAGGGCTGCCGGTAGGCCTGCTTGCTTTGACCAGGTCCATAAATTCATTGGGTGAGATGTGTTGGAAGGAAAGGAGAGGCTGGGTTAGAGTATTCTTGGATTGTTGTTTTGTCAAAGGGTTAGTGCTGGTGCTTTGTCTCAGTTTTAAGTATGAGTCCAACATGGTTGCTTTGTCAGTGTGGTGATTTGCCAGTTTGTGAAATCTTGAGTAACTGGATGAGTTCCTTCTAGGCAATTTGGTTTGTGAAATTCTTGAGTATTTTAGAGAATTCTTTATTTGCACATTTAGAATTTAGAATTCTGGTCTGAATAGTACCTTTTCGTAGCTTTTATGATAGCTGACTTGTATAATCTGTTAATTTTCTGTGGGTAAAGTTTGTCTTGTTTGGTGTTTGTTTTGAGCCAGGTACGTTGCAGCTTTCTAATTTGTTTTTTTATGGCTTTTAAATCTATGTTTCTCCAAGGCACTTTTTTTCTTTTGTTCTGTTGTGTGATTTTGAATGGTATCAGGATGTCAAAAGCTTCCTGTGTCCACTCATATAGTTTTTGAACAGGATATATTGTTTCCAGATTTGTACTGGATGTTAGTTGTGTTTCTAAGTGTTCCAAACGGAGTTTGTTCCATGGTTGATAGGTGGATGGATGTAAGGTAGTCTTAGGTGAGTCGCTTAGTGTTGCTTTATGTTGAAAGCAAGCAAGTGGTGGTCTGACCATGTAACTGGAGTTACAGTTTGAAAGGTAACTAGTTTGGTATTAGAAAAAATGACATCTAGGATATGTCCAGCGATGTGTGTAGGTTTGTGGACAATCTGATGCAGTGGATTTTTATCAGGTTTGAAACTTTGTCTAGAAGTGCGTCTGGGAATGTTGCCTGGCTAGATGGATATCTGTAAAGAAGCAGGAAGTTACAGGAGGAAGATGGTGTAGGATTGTGTCTGGTGAGAAGAGCCTCAGAATTCTTTATATATTTTTATCAGATTAATTGTTTTAGGTTTTAAGCAATAAAAGGTATGTTATTGTTTTTTATATTTCATGGTTAGAGTGCAAATGAGTATTGTTTGTATTGCCTTATTGGCATAATATCAAATGAATAAAATACTGCCATACAATGGGAGAGGTAGATCTTACAATAATGAAAAACGAAATTGGGAGTTTTTCACTACCAGAACATGTAAAACTTAAAAGAACTTTTCTAATCTTTTAGTAACAATGCACCCTGCTCTATGGGCTGTCTAGGGCCTACCTTCGGGTGACTCATATGTAATAAAAAGGGAGACTTATGTTTACCAATGGGGATATTGTGCCAAGTGGCAAACAGTTTTAAATTGCATACAGTATGCAATAGCAGACCTGAGGCAGGTTTTAGGGGCTACTTAACCGAGTGACACAATAAGTGCTGCAGGCCCACTAGTAGCATTTAATTTGCCCACACTGGGTATATAGTATCCAACTTTACTAGGGACATAGAAGTCAAATAAATATGCCTATCTGGTTTAAGCCAATTTTGGCATGTTTTTAGGGAGTGAGCACAAGCACTTTAGTACTGGTTAGTGGTGGTAAAGTGCACTGAATCTTAAAGTAAACAACAACTACTTCAGAAAAAGGGCGGGGTAAAGGCAAAGGGTTTGTTGGTGACCCTTCAGAGAGGGAAAAGTCCAACAGTCATGTGTTGTGAAGGTTTGTTTTGATGGCTTGTAGAATCATGGCAATAGTGTCACTCATAGAGATGGTTTTGCTCAAGTGGATATTTTATTTTTCCTTGATATGATCTGACTGCTAAGATAAACATTGGCATTCTGATGATGGACCAATCCAAGGGAGCTTTAAGAGTCAGAAACAACAAGTTGTGTGCATGTTTGAAAAGGCTTGTACACCCATCTTGGATTCATATTCCGAGCCTGGAAGTTGCATGTGACCAATTTCTGAGGACTACACTTGAAACAACTTAATCACTATAAATTAGGTCAAGGAATGTCGAATCATACATGTGCACAATCCAATACATTGGGATTTAAAGGATGTCTGGAAGGCTTTGCACAGCCACTTTGTTGAAGATCTGACTTAACATCCATTGCTGCATTGATGGCCATCTTGTTTACTTTTGGAAATGGGATTTAAAAAATATTTCTCCTGACGAACTAAAGAGGGATCCTTCACTTCATTTGAATCTGTGTTCTCCGGCTTCAGATTGCGGAAAGAAGAGTTTTGGAAATATATCAGCAGCTGAGACATTGCATTCGACTTTTCTCGATTGCACACAGTGATGAAAACACAGAAGATTCTCCATTCTCAAAAGCATGACAACTGTTGTGGGCAGACCTCCAATAGATATCTGCCTTACAATGTTGAAACATTCTGGGAACCTGGACTTGCATATCCAGATCCATAAGGATGTTTGGCCAGGCATATTGACTAGGCCTGGGAGTAATTTTTATTATGCCAGGGTAATCTGAGTAATTTCAGTAATCCTGCATTGCTCTTTGTAGTGAAATTACCGATAAGTATGCAACTACGCCCACTCATGGAATTAAGAGTAATTTGGAGGGAAATTTCCACAGAACTAATGTATTTAATGATTCTGAGCTGCTGCTTGCACTACAGTTTGCGCTGTTTTGCATTTCGAGCAATTTTCTATTCCCACGTAACTCTGCATATTCTCACAGAATTTTTGGGTAATTCCTTGTGATTACACTACACAAGAACTACAGAACTACACAAGTTACGCCCACCCCTAACATTGACAGTATGGTTGCAAGACTAGAAACATTAATTCAAAACTGATACATTAGTTCTACATCCTAATTATACTTGACTGTAAAACTCCACAAAATTAATGTTAGAAAATAAGAAGCATGTTGAAGGGAGTAGGTCTCACTGAAAACGTTTACATATGTGATATGTGACTGCCTCAGCTTACCACAATTTTAGAAAAGAGTACTTTTTGCATGATTGACAGTACGCTGCACCTAGTCCTAGATACGGCCCGAATAGAATTTGTACTGGGGATCATTTGTACATCAGACCAAACTGGCAATTGAAGTACAGACTGACAGCTCTAATTAATTCCTCCAGAATTAGGAAGAAGCAAAGGAAAATGGGTTATAACGGGTGAACCAAAGACTAATGGAACCCATTGCCAAGGTGTCAGCTATAGACCGCATTCTGCATGCTGGTATGAAGACCACCCAAACATTAGGGAGAAGTTCATAACACTTCACTGATCTCTGGTGAGGGCAGATTGGTTCCTGAAATGTATTCAAGGAACTTTTAGTCTTTTATTTTTGTTGTATTTATGTCATATTTGGTATTAATGTTTTTCTATGTAATATGATGACTGGCCAGTGGCGTTCCTCACTGATCTGAGAGTTTGAGGGGGAGGAGGAAATTAATCCCTTCTTTGGACTGTTTTGCTGGTTAAAAGGTAATGGAAGAACAAGACACTATACATTTTGTGTTAATGTAGATTACTGAAAAGCTGTTCTTCAATGGAGTGCTATTTTGAGATGTTCTAGTGCTAATATAATGGTCACATGACAGGTTCTGAAGTACTTGACACCTAAGAAACCCAATTGTTGACTGTCACTGTAAACTATTAGCTCTGAGAGTAGCTTTACCCCTTGTTCCTTTCAAGACCAAAAGCTATCCAGAGGGCATTTTTATTTTTTATTAACTTGCTGTGTCTTGACAAATCTTTTACAACAACTGTACCAACAAGCTGAAAAACAGAGATGGACAGGTGGTGCAGCGTGAAAACTAAGAGTGTGGTACTGACATTAAATCCTTTTTCAAAGGAAATAAATATCATACCCGTTTCTTATACTAATTATTTACAGGAGACAATTATACAAAAAGCTCATTTCAAGAACAGTTTATTTGCTTATAGACAGCTACACCAAAATTAATTGACAAGCAAAAACCGCACTGAAAATTATGGGTGACAATATGGTGAAGCTTACTGCAACCTACTTGGCTTTCTAAATTAATGAGTTAATTGAACTTGAAACAAAGGTTAAGTGTACGACAGGACTTAAATGAGTGCAAGAAAACATATTGGGGCTGAGATAAAATCCTAAACTTACTACTTTTGTTATTCACTTAAGGCATTTAGTAGTACTAGAGTTAGGACTCCTAACTTTACTACTACTAAACTGAGACAAAATCCTAACTTTACGACTTTCGGTATTCACAAAAGGCATTTAGTGGAGATAAAGTTAGGAGTCCTAACTTTACTACTACTAAATGCGTTCTGTGAATAACAAAAGTAGTAAGTTTAGGATTTAATCTCAGTTTAGTAGTAGTAAAGTTAGGATGCCTAACTTTACCACTATTAAACGCCTTCTGTGAATACCAAAAGTAGTAATTTTAAGATTTCATCTCAGATTAGTTCTGTGAATTGGCCCCTATGCCATTTTGGAAGGGAGGCATACACAAGAACAATTGGCACTGGCATATGTTTTACATTTTCTTTTGAAATTGCCATGTTCTAAAATTAGCCCCAATATTGTGCATGGGAAGAATTTAAAGAATTCTGGGGCATATTAACAAGCCAGGCGATAAAATTATCGCCGCTTTAGCGGCAGTAAACTGCCGCTAAAACAGCGATAATGGGCTTGATAATATGCTCTATAGAATTCCTATTGAAGCCCATGTTAAATGTGAAGGACATCTAACATGGGCTTCAATTGGAATTCCATAGAGCATATTATCAAGCCCATTATCGCCGTTTTAGCGGCAGTTTTCTGCCGCTAAAGCGGCGATAATTTTATCGCCTGGCTTGTTAATATGCCCCAGAGTTGGTTACAAAAACCAGCTGTCTAATAGGTATTGGTCCAGCAATTTGAGTGACAACCACATCTTTTAATGCTTGGCTAATTGGTTAGGTGTCATGTGCTGGTCAAGTGCATAACCACAATACTCCCCCTTCCAAAATGTAAACATGCCTCAGATATTTTTAGAATTGAGTCATTATTTTATTGACAATATGCATAGTAGAAGACTTACACAGCAAGCCGCCTACAACCCTTTTGGGCCGGCCGCAATGGAGGCACCAACAAGATAAATGCAATCAGCAGGTCATTAATGTTCTAAGAGTGAATAAAGGTTACACAGCAAGCCGCCTACAACCCATCCAGGGCCGGCCGCGTCATCCAGTGAATAGAGGAAGCGGGCAAATCGTCAAGGTTCCACAATAACGGTCAAAGTCAAATGTCTTCGCAGAGCAACCCCCAGTACTCAATCTCATAGAAATAAGGCTGCTGGACCTCTTTTAGATTGTCTTTCCCAAACTGAAAACAACAAAGAAAGACCCACAAATGAGGAACGCAAGAAACCCCAAAACCACCCACCCCTACCCCAACCCCGTTCCAGCGAGCCAAGTACCGCAGGTGTGACACTAGTAGCCTCTTTCTCATCTTGCTCCATCTGGATCAACCGCCATATGCTCAGGTATTTCAGACAAGTCAGTTCCCGGAACTCCCAGGAGAGGATGGAAACCAAAGGGGCCCAAATGCTAGTGTATTTTGATTTATCTCCTAGGGTTGCCATTGCTGATGATCTGGGATTTTATCGGAATTCCAGTTCGACAGCAGCACTTCGTGGGCAGCATTAAGTGCTAGGGCCATAGAGTGGAATGTTAAAGCGTTAGGGAGACCTAGGAGTGTATAAGCAGGGAATATGGGGATAGAAGTGTCAAAGGCATGACCTACCTCGTCCATAACCTGCTCCCAGTACCTAGTGAGATTCGGGCAGTGCCAGAAGAGATGGAGCAATGTGCCTGGCCTGCCACACCTCGGTCAACACAGGCCGTCGCAATGAGGATTCAATTTCTGCATCCGGGAGGGAGTGTAGTACCAATAAGAAATGATTTTGTAAGAAGACTCTATATGCCCCATGGTATGTGCTGTGTGGTGTACTCTATAAAAAATGTCTTCCCATTCCTTATCTGTCAATGTTCGTCCCAACTCCTCCTCCCATAGTATCAGGCCCTGTGATCTACCTTTGTGCATCTTCAACAACAGATGAGAATACACCTCCGAAATTAGTTTTTTATCATCTTTCTTGAGGAGCAACCATTTTTCAAAGGGGAACATAGGTCTGCTTGCATGAGGCCTGGTTATTGCGCCAAGCAGCCAAAGCAACATTTGCGAGTGGAGAAATTGGTCCTGATCTGTCAAACCATAATCTTCCTTAATTTGGGCTAAAAGGATAGGGCCGGTGTTATCAAAGAGACATCCAATCCGTTTCCACCCGCCCTCTGCCCAAAGCCTATCAGCACCTTTTGCCATGCCAGGAGGAAAGACCGGGTTGGAGAATAAGGGGGCCAGAGGAGAGGGGAACGTGGTGAGTCCTGCAGAGATTGCTACCTTATACCATACCTGGAATGTCAGGCGTGTTACGGGGAAGAATACAACCCCCATGCTCTAAAAGAGCTAGGTAGCCGCATCTCTCTCCAGGTATGTTGTCCCGTCACTGTCTGATCCATAAAAACCCAGTGCTTCTCTGTGAATGGTCAATTCCACTCCACTACACCAAGTAGGGCAACAGAGCAGCTTGGTAGTATAGAGTCAAATTGGCTATAGCAAGACATCTATCCTGCTTTGAACTTTGCAGAAGTTGTTTCTGCAACCTAGGCTTTACAGTCCCCCAGATAAAGTGATCGACCTCCCTTTGGAGCTTGAGAAGCAAGCCGAGAGGTGGCTGAAAAATTTATAGAGCTCTAGGAAGGATGTTCATATTTACCGCGGCAAGCCTGCAAAACCATAACAACAGGAGTTGCTGCCATTGGAGAAAATCCTTGCGAATAAGGGCAAGCAGCTAGGCATAATTAAACTCAGCGGTCTTTGCCAGAATCCTGCTGAGTACCAAGCCTAAATAAGGTAAATCTTTTGTAACCCATACAAAATCAAACTGGGCGCGCAAAGCACCTTCCGTGTGTATATTGGAAGTCGGATTAAAGATTTGAGATTTTTGCAAATTAACCCGGAAACCCGAGATCCGTCCAAATTTTTGAAGGTCCGCAATGATAGCCGGGAGTTAGATCACTGGGTGAATGATGGGGAAAATTACCCCATCTGCATAAAGACTAATCAAGTGCTGTTTGGCTCCAAAAGTAATGCCCTTAGCCCTGAGGTTATCACAGAACCATTGAGCAAAGGGCTCCATGTAGCTGGTGAACAACAGGGGTCAGAGAGGACACCCTTGTCCAGTGCCCCGGCCAATGTGGAAGTTGGTGGGTCCGACAACCATTTACTCTAACCAAAGCGCAAGGCGAGCTGTAGATTCTCGCGATCCAGCTTCGGAAGTTTGTGCCAATGCCAAAATGTTTAAGAGTTGCAAACAAAAAAGGTCAGTGCACCCTGTCAAAAGCTTTCTCAGGGTCTACAGCAAAAAGCAAAGCCTCCTCATGGGAACGCTGAACTTTGTCAATTAAGTGACAGAGGCGTTTGGTGTTGCCGCCACACTGACAGCCTGGAATAAATCCTGCTTGATCTGGGTCTACGAGGCCAGGCAATAGGGAATTGAGGCGCTGAGCTAAAATACTAGCAAACAACTTTGCGTCTATATTCAATAGAGAAATCAGGTGATATGAGATACAGAGTTTCGGGTCCTTCTCCGGCTTTGGTATGGTTGTAATCGAGGCTTGGAGCATCGTTTCGGTAAGAGAGTCTGTCTCAGTGAAGAAGTTGAAAACGTGGGTGAGAATGGGGGCTAGTGCCAGACAGAAAGTCTTATGAAAGACGGCGCTGAACCCATTTGATCCAGGCACTTTCACAAGATTCAAGCACACAATCGCCAATGTAACTTCCTCAGTGGGAATAGGCTCCTCAAGAGCAGCAGCATCGCCAGAAGGAAGGGGGAGTAACCGCAGTTGCATCTAAGTAGACCTGTGGATCCAACATGATTGAGGCATCGTTTGCATACAGATCCGTGTAGTAAGCTCCAAAAGTATCTGCGATTCCAGTGGAGTAGGTGACATCCACTTCCACATCACGACTGATCCCTAAATTGCTTGCGCATGTTCTTTGCTACAGAGACAGTGGGCTAACATGTGGCCTCTCTATATGTTCCTATGTAATATTTATGCTTCAGACGTACTATCGCATTCTCAGCCCTATCTAAATCAAGGTGTTTAAGGTGAAGCTGCTGTTTTTCAAGTTGTCTCCAAATCCCCGAAGCACCTGAATGCTTATGGATAGCCTCCAATTCCTGCACCTTTAACTCAAACTCCTCTCTCATGGCCTTCCTCAATTTATTGTCATGTGCCGCCCTAGCTATAAGAGCTCTCTGAACTACCAGCTTCAGGGCCTCCCAACCAAAGACAGATCGTTTTTGCCATCGTCATTTAATGATAGATACTCCCTCATAGTGGTCCTAAGTGTGGCAGTAGTCGCTGGGGACATCAGCATGGTTTCCCGAAGGCGCAATGAGGGAGCCCTGCTGCAGGCAAGAGAGATATATATCGACAGTGTTATGTGTGCATGATCTGAAAGTGAGTGGGCGTCAATAGTAGAGGAACAAACCTGATTCCAGGCAGAGGAGGGGACTAGGAAATGGTCCAAATGAGCGTAAGTCTTGTGAGCCGCGGAGTAAAAGGTATAATCCCACTCCCCAGGGTGTACGGCACGCCACTCATCCCACAATCCACATTCTTCCAACCATTCCCGGCTGCCTATGGACAGGGCGCCCACAACACCAACCCTCTGGCCAGATTGGTCTAAATCTCCATCCATTATTATATTCAGATCTCTGCCCTCTACCACAGCCGCATCTGGGGAGTGAAGTTCCTTAGCTAGGGCATCCAATAAATAGGTCTCTTTATGTTCATTGGGAGAGTAAATCTAGGCCACTGTAAAATTAAATGTATCGATCTGGACCCGGAGGGCCAGTAATCACCCTTTATTTTCTACCACTGGCAACAGGACAGTACGGTAAAATGCTTAGAAAACAGAATAGCCACACCCCCTTTCTTGCCCTTCTCGGCGGACCAAAATTGCTGCAGAAACCCACTAGCATCCATTCTGTGTGTACCTTTAGGGAGCAAATGTGTCTCCTGAAGCAGACATATACCCCCCAGGGAGTGCTCAAACAGGGATAATACCGCCTTTTTCTTGGTAGAGTTATTAAGGACTCGCACATTGAGGCTAACTAACTTATTCTCGCCAGGCATAAGAACCAAAACAAATCTTGAAAAGCCAAGTTCGCGCTTTGCTAGTCCCAAATGAGGTAGTGTGGCAGCATAATCTGTGGAACTGTCTGCTAGTGATAGGTGAGGGTAAAAGGTGCAAATGAACTGGCTCGCTGGAGGGGGACCCCGAACAACACATAAACAACCCCAACATTACAAAAAAACTAAGAAACATGTGAACTACCAAAAACAAAAATTGTGCAAAGTCCATCAATGACAGGAAGTCTGACTAAGAGGGGGTAGCCAAGAGGGTTAGACACTCCCCAAGATCGGAGTCGGCCCACCTTGTCCCCACCAAGCCCAACGCTGCAGATTCTCCCATCACCTGGAGAAGCTTCAGCTTGAAGGATCAGCAACCTCTCCCTCTTTGCCGGAGAGTAAACGGATCACTGCAAACCTTTCTTTGATGATGGTAGCTAAATCAGGGCAAAGACGGTCCAATCTGGATCCGGCTTTGGACTCATGTTGGCGACCAAGTGGAACCCCTCCCCGGTAGAAGAGCATGCGGTACCTGCTCATCTAGATCCAGGTTAACAAGCTTTCAGGTCTCCATCAGGGAGCGAAGTTTGTGAAGTTTGCCCTCATAGCGAAAGATGAGGAGAAAGGGGTGGCCCCAAGAATATGCTATTCCAGAGGATCGCAGATGGTTAGTCACAGGGCGGAAGTCTCTCCTTTTCTGTAAATTGCTTGCCGCAAGGTCCTGGAATAGTTGCGGAGAGAGATCTCTAAATTGTAGTGATAGGACAGATCAGGCTACTTTCAGAATGGCTTCTTTTACTTCAAAGTCCTGCACGCAGACTGAAAGGTCAGCAGGAACATGGTTGGGCTGGCGTGGAGGGCCCACGTGGCGGCCTCGGGCCACTTTAATCACATTCCCTTCAGAGGAGCCCATAACAGCATTAAACAAGGCCTGCACGTACCCATCCAGGTCTGCTCCTTTTGTACTGGTAGGAACCACCAGGATGCGTATGTCATTCCGCCTTGATCTATTCTCCAGAACTTCTGCATGTGATTGGAGAACGAGTTGTTGGTCTTGTAAACAAATCACTTTCTGTTGAAGCGCAGCAAATTCTGCCTCCTAGGACAGCTTTCTTTCTCAGGATGGGAATACGCATGCAAACTATCTCTGAGACATTGCGATGTGCTGGCCTCTGGATCATCTTTGATTATAACAGGAAACAGGACCGCCATCCCAGACGGATATAAGATCCAGAGGAAGGACCGCCTCAACCACCCGGGGGGGCCTGAGCATTGCCCACAAGAGCACCTTCCGCCTCACCACCTCCAGCAAAACCTTCCCCTCCGCTGAACTCATGCACTTCAAGATCCAGACCAGCCCCAATGCCACACTCTGAGGAATCCTCGTCTGCAGACCTCTTGGCCCCCGGACACCCTTCACCACCACTATCACCGACTTCATCACCCCCTACGCCATCACCTCAATCAACTGCATACTCATTGGAGACCTAAACTTCCACCTCGACAACCCCAGCGACCCCAACTCCACCATCCTTTGTGACAACCTCGCAAACATCGGACTCAAACAACTCGTCACCACACCGACCCAAAGAGCAGGGCATACCCTCGACCCCATCTTCTCGGCAGGGAACAGAATTCACTTCAGCCACACAATGCAACCACTTTGGACCAACCACCACTGCGTACAATTCGCCGTTGCCAAAGCCAAGGCACCCGATCCAGCCCCACGCACACCACGAAGGCAACATTGCCTCTAGTACGGATCAGCTCAACAAAGGCGGAGACTTGAGGCCTCTCATCTATTGGACTACTATTACTCCTAACCTAAGAGGTTGGTTTGATTAAATATGTACAATTCATCCTGCTTCATAAACAGATGGGAATTTTGTTTACTGATATCATCCCTTAAATTGCCTAGGTTAATTCCTCACACATCCAATGTCCCTGATTTTACTCACCTGGCGAACTTACTACTATTTGCTATCGCCCTGACGAATCCCATGTCTGGGCTAAACACCTTGGCTGTCTAAAAACCGAGTACATCTATAATAAAGACACCTTAAGACCATAAACAACAACGTGGAATTCCTTTTTTCGCTTTCTGTACATACTTTATGATTAACCTTGTATTTATATTGCCTCTCATACCCTTTTGTATGAATGTTGAATTTTGTGGTCAAGTGGCAGCTGACCATCTGAGGTGGGCAATATCTTGTTACCTTTGTGACTAGTAGTGGCAGTGCAATCCTCTATAACCCGGCTGCCTTTTTCGAATATTAGCATCTTTTGCAAGACTTTTAAATGGACCCTCCCTGAATCCAGAAAGACCATCTCCCGCACACACATAACAAGCAGACTGGACTGAGGAAATGACTTCTATGCCGAAATCAACCAATCCCTGCTACGCAAACACCAGACCATCCAGAACACTGCAGCCAGACTCGTCCTTGGCATCCCACAACATGAACACATCACCCAACACCTGCGAGACCTCCACTGGCTCCCCATCAAGAAGAGAGTAACCTTCAAGCTACTCACCCACAGCTACAAATCCCTCCATAACGCCGGACCTAAATGCCTCAAAGAAATAGTCTCCTTCCATGTACCAAAGAGAAACCTCTGGTCCTCCGACCTTGTCAAAACCCAGTGCATCCACAGAGCGGGTGGAAGAGCCTTCTCCTACATCACGGCAAAGACCTGGAACGAGATTCCGATCAACATTAGAAGCTCCCCCACTCTGCACACCTTCAGGCAGAGCCTCAAGACCTAGCTCTTTGGATGACTCGGAGCTGCACCCCCCCACATCAGCGCCTTGAGACCCTCACGGGTGAGTAGTGCGCTTCACAACTCCCTGATTGATTGGCCTCTAATATTTGTTAGCAGCCCTCCTATTGGATGAAGGCAATATATTTGTTTAATAATTTGTAGTATCGAACCTGACTAGCCAAGCAATGGGTTCAAGCATCTAACTATAATCTGGCTGACAGTGGCATGAAACGCAAGTTGTATATTTGTCTTGGGAGGAGGATGAACCAAGGAAAGAAGTTCTTTGGCTGCTTCTTAGTTTTCTGTTACTAATTTATGATTTTTAGTTACTTCATGGACTATAGATTTTTACTCATCAAGAATAGAGGAAATGGTATATGGACTATTGCTATTTATAGGTGTGTCCTTTGTGTTAATAACTTCCTGCCTTAGGGAGAAGGATTAAGGGGTGTTAATGTTGTATTCAGTCCTGTTCAAATGAAAGAAGGAAGGCTACATAATATTTAACTTCTTTGTCTTTAATAAAACCAGGACTCTCATTCAATATCTCAGAGGATCTGCAATTTGAGAGCGTTGACAGCTTTATAACAGATGCTGCCAACTGAGCATTGAATGATTGCACCTAACATGAACCAAAGCATGTCCTCTTCCATCTGCTGGATAATTTTGTGTTGATAACAGCTGTACTGTGGCATCTCGAAATCAGTATTTCATAAAATGTTTTCATTTTTAAGTTAATGAAACTAGGTGATGAGAAATTTTAAAATGTAAACAATCTTGTAGTCTCCTTTGATGATGCACATGTAACGTGCCCACAAAATATGTTATTTTAAATGCAATGTGATTATCCTGGGCATCATTCCATTGCATACTAGGCATAGGGAAAGGTTTTTTCAATGCCCTTCTGAGAAAAGTAATAGCGAAAAATGATTTACCTGATGAGTGGCAATATGGCGACCAGCAGGAAGAATGCCACTAGAAGCTCTACGTAGTTCCCTCAATATGCACCTCCAGCTCTCTGAAATGTAGCTCTGATCTCTTCCCCTGAGTATCTCCCGGTACAGGCAGCAAGATCCGCCACAAGATGACAAAGGGCAATCCCAGCTGTGAAGACTAACCCTAAGCCCTTGGGAGAATGAGAGAACAGGCAGCTGATGTGATCATCTTTTCTACACTGTGCACCTTGTCCACTCCCAAACTCTTGCGGCAGTCCAGCCCTGCCTTGAGCTGCTGGCACAGGACAGCAGTGTGCCGAGGGCTGAAGAGGGGTAGATGTTTATGATGGTGCACAGTGGCAGCCCACCCTGTAGGAGAGAGAACTGAGAAAGTGAATCAAGGAAGGGGCCCTTGAATGCCGGCTCCCACCTGATTGTTGCTGCCGCTTCTTGCTACTCAATCCAGAATTTACTGGGATCCATTTGAAGTACACGGCACATACTGATTGTTGGAGATTGGGCCTGAAGGATTACAGTGCTCTCTAGCACATATGTCTGTTACCTGAAGGTAACAATTAGGTCTGGGCATAAAACTCGGCTACACTCATGGAATGTGCAGAATTTGGCAACTGTGCATTCCACTGGGAATGTGGAGTCGCTGATAAACTTCGCACTCCCAACGGAGCGGAGGTTTTTTTAGTTAGCATTCTCAAAATGCCCTTTCAAGAGCTTGGAAGCAACTTTCCGGGCACTTCTGATCGCCCACAAGATGTGCTAGCCGGCCGCTTGGTCCCGCTAGATTTTGCAGTCACCAACACATTATTTGAGTGCGCCTGCAACGTCTGGCAGGTTTTTTCTGCCGTACTCAGTTCCGAACGTGCAGGATCTACCCAGGCTGCAGTCTGGGGAAGATTCTTTCCCCGAGAAGCATCCAAATCTTCCCGTAGTGCAAGGAGTGATTTTATATTATATAACTTTTTTATCAACTGAAAGGAAGTGCCCCAGAGTCTCCAACTTCCTGTTCCTGTCCGGCAGGCTCTTCCCAGTGCTTTGTTCATCTCCTGATAATTTTTCATTTGGATTTGGAGCTGGAGAGATCACTCTTTGTGTCTGCTGCATCTGCCATTGGATTTAGGGCGTTCTATTTGAGATTTCACAAGTAAGTTGAAAAACTGGTGTTGTTTGTTTGATTGGGGCCATGCACCTGGATTTATTTGTACTTTTAGTTCATTTTTAAAGTTTATTCTGATGGGTGGCCTGTAGTTTCAGTAGGGGACTAGTTTTTTCTTTGTAAGAAAATGTTATTCTTTTATAAAGAACAAATCTTGCATAGTTCACTAAATTTTCTCATTTTTGTTTGTATACATTTGCAATATTGATTTAATTCACTATGTGGCCTAGTATGCCAATGTGCTTCCAGCCAGTAGGCCCAGTGCTAGTCATGGGTGCATAAAACAATTGCTTCTGTGGTGTCTGTTCAATTTGAATCATAATTTAGACCATGGATAGATTTGGATTGAAATACAAAATGTGTTTTTTTTGTGGTAGTTCAGTTTTTATTTCCTACAGACAGTGTTTAGGTGGGGAATGCCTTTGGAGGATGTGTGTTGTTATAAACGTTTTTAGCCTTGTTAATTTTCATTTGTTGGCATTTATCAATAAATGCTGTGTTCCCTGTGTTACCAATGCCTCCTTTGTCTGTCCGGAGTGTTTGCCATAGGCCACCATTTGGCTTCGTTCCCCCTGTGGCCAGGGGCCATTTTGTGTAATCATTGTCCATAGGCCTGCATGGGTTCTTTGTTTTCCAGGCCTCCTACTTCTTGTTGTGACCATGTGGCTGGCGGCCATTTTGTGTAGCCAGCCAGTGTGCTTTTGCCATGGGCCTGAATGTCTTCTTTGTCGTGGCAATGCCTCCTTGCTTGCTGTTTGACCATATGGTCGGTGGCCATTTTCTGTAGGCACTGACGGCCAGTGTGCTTTTGCCATAGGCCTCCTGCTTGTTGTTGCTTGTGAGTTGTGACCATGTGGCTGTATGGGCCAAGCTATCCCGTTGTTGCACTTGCTTCAGGAACAGCTAAAGAAGGTGTCTGCAATGTATGCAGGTGTATGCAGGTGTGGAGGAATAAAAGATGTGTATGACTTGGAGAAGTACCTAATCCTTCACTGAAACTAAGCAATTTGATGATGACTTTAAAGTGGCCTACCCAACTCTGTATAGTGTTGGTGAGAGTGGTGCATTGATTTGATTTGTGAAAATGCAATGTTACTGGGTGTGTGTCCCCACTGCTCAGAGCTGTCTGGCTCAAATGTGAAGATACGTGGTAGTTGGGTGGGGGGCCTGTTGTTGTAGGTAACTGGAGACATATATTCCTTGATTCTACAATATCATTTTTGTTTTACAATTTACAGGTCTTCTCTTATCCTGCCCCAAACTGAAAAAGTACCACAACACTCACGATTACCTTACCAGACCGCATCAGGCAGGCACCCACATTTGTCGGACAGTCCAAGAAGAATGCAGATGCAGCTCCAATTTGGCAATGCAGTATCATTTTTCTTTTATTAATCATTAGAACTGTGCGTGTTGTTCACTTGACTTCTACATAATTTTACACATTTGCTATCTTTCAAAACTAGGTAACAGAACATTTAGATATAATGTAACTTGGTTCTCTCTGGGGACAGACGGACAGTTTGGTTTGCATAACATTTAAGATACCTGTACTGATTCCTGTGTTTCTTTTTCCTTCCTATAACAGATCAATGAAGTTTAGCTGCTCTGTGCCCAGATGAATGCTGTCCTTGTATAGTGTTTGTATTTGTCAAACCTTTCCCCAAATCTCCCTCCCCATCCATTCACCGAACCTCTAACCCTCTTCCCCCGGGCTGTGTGATTTATTGAGGTGTGACTTATTAAACTGCACAGTTAATTGATCACCGCAATTGAAACCACGGCCCTCATCTTCCTGGACCTGTCAGCCGCCTTCGACACGGTCTGCCACCGCACACTACGAACACGCCTCCACGACGCCGGGATCCAAGAGAAGGCCCTGGACTGGACCACCTCCTTCCTCTCCGGCAGAACACAGAGCGTCCGCCACCCTCCCTTCCACTCCGAAGCCACCGAGATCATCTGCGGCGTACCCCACGGCTCATCCCTCAACCCAACGCTGTTCAACATCTACATGGCACCGCTCGCCCATGTCGCCCGACTGCACGACCTCACCATCATCTCTTACACCAACGACACCCAACTGATCCTCTCCCTCACCAAGGACCCCCACACCGCCAAAACCAATCGCCACGAAGGAATGAAGGCCGTCGCCGAATGGATGAGGAACAGCCGACTGAAGCTGAACTCGGACAAGACCGAGGTCCTCATCCTCGGATCCACCCCCTCAGCCTGGGATGACTCCTGGTGGCCGACTGCACTGGGAACATCTCCAACACCCACCAACTACGCACGCAACCTAGGGGTCATCCTCGACCCCACCCTCTCCATGACAAAGCAGGTCAACGCCATCTCTTCCTCCTGCTTCAACAACCTCCGCATGCTCCACAGGATCTGCAAGTGGATCACTACCGAAACGAGAAGGACAGTCACCCAGGCCCTCGTCAGCAGCACACTGGACTATGGAAATTTCCTCTACACAGGAACATCGGCAAAACTCCTGAAACAGCTCCAAAGCATCCAGAACGCATCCGCACACCTGATCCTCGACATCCCTCGCCGCTGCCACATCACACCCCACCTGAAAGACCTGCACTGGCTCCCCGTCAACAAGAGGATAACCTTCAAGCTCCTCACCCATGCACACAAGGCACTCCACAACACCAGACCAGCGTACCTCAACAGCTGACTCAGCTTCTACACCCGCACCCGGCAGCTCCGCTCTGCCGAACGCGCCCTCGCCACTGTCCCCCGCATCCGAAGAGTGACCGCCGGCGGTAGATCATTCTCCCACCTCGCCGCCAAGACATGGAACACCCTCCCCATCCACCTGCGGCACACCAAAGACCTACTGACCTTCAGAAGACTCCTCAAGACCTGGCTTTTCGAACAGTACCAGCATTCCCCACTCCTAGTGCCTTGAGACCCTCACGGGTAAGTAGTGCGCTTTACAAATGCTATGATTGATTGATTGATTGATTTATCACACACTTGGTGGGGTGTAAGTGGTGAAAGCAACACCAATTCAGTGCAGGATTAGGATCTTCAGCTTTAAGTATAGCCCAAACTGGCCATATCTATTATTTACCCACCCATGCATAAAAACAGTGTTCGATTGCCAGCATCATCATTCAATCACTGTATTGCATCAAAGCTTACCCTTATCCACATCGAGTTCGTAGATTGAGTTGACTTAATTTTGTAACTTTTACTAGCTCATCATTGTTTTGATTAATTCAATTTAGCATTGTTTATCATATCTTCTCTATTGTCTCTCTTCTTGTGTAGTAGTCTAGTCAGATGACTGTCTCAATATTTTTTTTAACTTGCATGTAATAAAGTAATTAACTCATTTTTTATTTCAATTTAGTTAGTTCCCTGCTTATTCTACAGTCTGAGTCTGCCTAGTAGGGAGTGGTACTTCGCTTCTGATGCCTTAATGGTTAGTGCACTACCATGATACTACTACCACCACCAAGGCACCTTAGGAAACCATGCAGCTCTTGCTTCATCTAATCAGGTGAGAGAACTGTGGTTGATTGATTGTTGAACTGAAATCTATATATAATGGAAATTCACCCTACCCCGAGTCCTTAGAGGTTAAAGTTGCAGACAGAGACTAGAAGGGGAAAGTAGTAGGACAAAGGAGGGTACTGCATACTTTTTTGTTGTTACACTATTAGCAGATTTAAAAGATTGGCAGAGGCAGCAGTGGGAAGTAAAAAGTAACTAAACCCGCAAATGGCCCACCCATCTCCCTGTCCCCAGCTTACGTCCCAAGTAAGTATAGTGTCCATCAAATTAAAGTCCAAATAAAATGTCTAACGTCCATAAAGGGAAAAAAAACAAAAATGCCGCCACTCCCACATTCCCACCCTCTCCCCACAACAAGTTTCACATACCAAAAAAGGGTTAAAAAAGTGGCAGAAGAGGCACTAAGTTCTAACAGCGGGCTAGCAGCTTCTTAAAATTGTTCATTTGCCTCTCCAATCACTCCATCAATTCCTCTTCCCTGACTCCCATGTGGGGCAGCCTTTGCATTATGCAGTGCTGAAATGTATGGAAATAGGGGGGAGCAGCAGTTGTGAAATGGCGGGGGCGGCTGCCATGGGACTACGGCAATGGTGTACTGGAGGCACTTGGGCCTGTCTGGGGCATCTGCAGCTGCTGCTGCCACCTCCTCCACCTCCAGGACCACCAGTCACTGATTACCGGCCCTGATGGCCTCCAATTTCCTCTGCCGGGTCCGGGCTGCTATTTCCTGCCTGTTAGGATGAGTCAGATTAGCAGGAGTAGCTATATCAAGAAAGAAAAAAGACAAATCATAAATGATTCTCTTAGCAAAAAACATAAAATGATATACTGGCACAGTAGCTGTACATTTGTTGACATATTATCCTTGGGCCATTTGATTTTGATGTGATTAGAGTATCAGGCATTATTCACTATTTGCAGTACACAAGTATCCTACTCACTCTTGTTGAACTAAATTAATGGAGGTATGCTAGTTCAGCGTTCACCCTAGGCATGCTTACGTTACTTTGTTGCTACTGTCTGCAGGTGGGGCAGCTGTACTAGACAATTATCTTATTTCCCATGTTCTGTTAAATGCCTTTCAATTTCACCCTGACTACAAGGCAAAAGAATAGTTACTGTGAATTATATACGTCACATGAGGTACTATAACAATCAGGCAGACAGACATCTGCCTGTATGACCGTAACAAATGGATGGTGGGAAAAGCAATGCACTATATTAAAGGGAAAGGATTAAAGAATAGGATATTGTATTTGGCATGTTTGTCACAGACTATCCCATCTGCAAAATGCAAAGACACTTACTCTTAGTCCCACTTTACGCCCTGGCCTCACCCTCCGTCACCACACTTTGATATAACTTTTTTCCAACAAAATACATTTGCTTTGCAGTCAGGAAATATGTATTAACTTACTCTACTGCGGGTAAGCTAGAGAGATTAGGCCGTGTAGGTAGACGTTTGATTGATCATCGTCATCAAGTGCCTAAGTTTTTGCTTGTAGTGAGTCACCTTTTTGGGCAATTGTGATAGGGTAATATTTGAACAGACTTAATCCGTTATGGAAGCCATAATAAAATATATCACTTAGCCTGAGGAATGTGGTGCTTGCAAAGAAAGTTTTTTTTAAAATTTTTACAGAAGGCTGGGGCAAAATTAACTTCAGAAAGGAGTTTGTGTTAGGAAGTGACTGAGTGGGCACTGGGAGTGAAGGGAAGAGCACAACTATTTTTCGCATTGCCATGAAATTTGTAAATGGGCCTACACATTAACTGAGGCAGATGCACAGTTCACAGCCAACAATACAATGCCACCAATATAACCATGCAGCCGTTAGGTCAACAGGTATCACTGGAAAAATGCCATGGGTAAAGAGGGAGGGAGGTGATTGATGGGTCGGTAGGTCGAAATATACATAATAAATATATATGTTGTGCTTGCAAATTGCTGTGAGTCAAGGCAAAAGTCTGGAATACCATCTCTCAACCCTTTGAATCAAAAAACATAGATAAATGAATTACAAGCAAGTAACGTTGAGAAGAGCGCCACTCCTGAGAAGAACCCTAGTCCATTGCTTCTTCTTAATTCCAAGGATTTTTCCATTCATCATTGCATTGTTCTTCTAGTATTATTATTATTCTTCAACCATAGCACAGATGGGTACAGGCCAAGGGAGAGGTTTAATCAATAGTGGCATAATAGACAACTGTGTAAGTTATGAAATAAGGGATACAGCGGGTGTCATCCCGGAGATAGCGATAGCTACAGGATGGACAATTAGCCCTGGGTCTCGGAGTCTGCCATAGACATCTGTCCCTGCTAATGGGGATGGTCAGTCAATGTAGAATACTCTGGACCACCCTCAGGATCATAATGAGCCATCACTCTCCCTGATCTTTCAGGCCCTAAATGACCAAAGCCTCAGAGCACAGGAGCACTATGCACAGGCTAAGGCAGATAATCACAGTATCCAACAGTCGCTAAAGGAGGTGAAGCTGAAAATCGGGACACTCTTAAAAGACATCTTGGAACTACAGCAAAGAGTCACTGATACATAAGAATCTACTACTCTAACGGCTAGCTTGGTCCAAATACATGATGTTCAGATACTAGCTATGCAGGCCAAGATAGAGGGTTTAGAGAATCGACAGCGATGGAACTATTTAAGGCTGTTTGGGGTTCCGGAGGGGCAGGAGGGGTCGGACCCTAGGGCATAAGTTGTCCAGCTCTTTCAAAAGGCTTTTCCTGACCTGTCAGATTGGGATTGGGACTGTCAGTTACAGAGAGCACATAGGTTACCGTTGGTACAACAAAAACAAGGGGCATTGCTGATTTTCCTTGGTAACTTTTTACTCAGACAAGCTATATCCTTGAAGGCTCGTCCCAGCTTCCCTATAACTGTTGATTCTCTAACCATCTTCGTACGCTCAGATCTATGCAAGGCAACGATGGATAGAAGCTGAAGGAGCACAAGCAATCCTACAGGACCCTGCACGGTTAAAATTTATGAAAGGAGGAAACTTGTTTTTTTTTTCTCTACTGAACAAGAGGTCAAGCAAACTCTCTGTAAATGGCAAACAGAGGGGGCGAAAAAGACTTTAAAAAGTTACATTTCTAGTCTTCTTAGCTGGTCTAGGCAAAGTCAGGGGTGAAAGCTAATTCTTCCTTCACAGGGATTTGCTGATGTGGTTTCTTTCTCTCTTACTCTCTCTTTCTCCTCCTTTCTGACTTCTTTGGGCCTTCTTTGTTTTCTTTTTTCTTTTTCGTTAATGCTAAATGACAAATAGATTATGTGTGTGGGGTGATGTGCTGAGGGCACCCTGGCTGTGCTGTCTTCGTGTAGTGCCAAATTTATTGGCAGCTTGAAAAAGGGGAGGATTCTTCCTTGGTGATACAGGGTGGGGGGCGGGGTGTGGTTTGGGGTGAAGGGAGAGTGGGGTGGGGGTAGGAAGAGAAGGTGGAGGGGATAAAAATGTCAACAAGGGGAGACATAAGTATTAAGTAAGTACAACTGTAATTAGAATGAAAAAATAAAACATTTGCAGGATAATAAAGAATGGTACTAGGAGTGATAGCAGCATGATTGACGTACCTAATATCCCTTATGGAGTGGGTTAAGGGTATAGCTTGGAATGTTGCAGGTCTTAATAGTGGAATTAAGAGGCAACTGGTTTGGGAGGAGTTAAAAATGTACAGACCTCAGATAGTTCTCTTAACAGAGACACATCTTTCTTACAAGGATCGCCGTCTACTGAAGCAGCTGGGATATGAAACAATACATCACAAAGTACTTCAGTTAGAGGATCTGCTATATTAAAAGATAAAATGTTTGCTTTTAATGTGCATAAAACATTAGCTGATCAGGGGGAAGATGGGCACTTGCACAAATAATAATCAAGGGCAAGAAATATGTTTTCGGTTCATTATATGGCCCCAATGTAGATGATCCTGCTGTTTATGATGCCTTGAATATGGAACTGTTTAATTGGCAGGGGAGCGTCTGATTATGAAAGATTTTAATTGTGTTATGGATTATAGTGTAGATTCAACACGTCAGGCAGCTAATCAAAGAATGCGGGAGACGCGGACTGCAATACTAGAAATAGGGTGGCTGCAGGCTTTAAAAGACTTTATCCAACTATCCCAGGTTATACTTATTACTCTGCCCCACACAAGCAATACTCTAGAATAGATATGGCATGGGTTTCGGATAATATTTGATCATCAGCAAACATGAAAGTGGGCCCTCGGGTCACTTCAACCACAATCTATTCTATTATCCTTTAAGGTCACAGCTGAATATAGGACAATCAGATTTTTTTCCTTCCCACGATATTTGCTCACAGATAGTGGGTACTTGACTATAATTAAAAAACAACTAGAGGATTTTTTTAAGGAGAATATGGGATCAGCTTCCCCGCTTATTGTCTGGGATGCAATGAAGGCATTTATAAGAGGGATAACTCAACAATTCATTATTTAGCAGAATAGAGAGCGGTAAGCTGCAGGCTGGGCTGTCATTCAAGCATTAAGGGAAGCTGAAATGCAACATGCAGAGGCAATTCTGCGAGGCACTAGCATCAAGATCAGCTGCTCTTCCATGTGATAGATGCAAGAACAGCTACGAAAAATTCATTTAGGGAGAGAATCGCTGTGAATTACAACAAGCACCAGTTTTCACAATATGAATATGGTGAACAAATAGGAAAGGTGCTTGCTTACAAAGTCACAGATGATAGGGCTAAAACCCAGATAAAAGCTATAAAAGGTACAAACGGAATCTTGTATACACATCCACAAACAATTTTCAAACAGTTCTCTGCGTTTTACCAAAAGCTGTATACACAAAGTACAACATGAGTAGGGTAGGACTTACAATGCTATCTTCAGGGTAGTAATCTCCAAGTTTTACATTCTCTCAAGCCACTCTACTCTGCACAATTGATAACCATCCATCCATATAAACATCCATTCAAACTTGGCTCTCAGTCTCAACAAACCTTTCACCAATATACATTTACGCATCCTTCTTTCATCCATCAAACCCACAGAGGATTCTTTTCACCCAGGCAGGCATTCTTTCACCCATACACTTTCACCCAACCATGCTGGCATCCCATAACCCACCTATATGCATGCTTTCACCCATGCATCCTTTTCCATCCATTTTACATTTCACCCATCCTTTCTCCTTCCATCCTTTATTCCCTTTTCCATCAACCAATCATAGTTAAAAGTCTTTATGAAACTTTGTCTTCTGATTTGCAGATAGAAGAGGCCACCATTACTCAAACCCAGCTGTATATGCTAAAGAGGGGTGTGTTCAGCTGTTCACAAGTCAACAGTACAATCTTGCAGTGAGTATATCATTAATTGTCAATAAGCAAGCAATATGACTTACCACTGCATGCAACTGCTGATGGCTCATCCCGTAATGCTGCAGAATCTGCAGATTGGCAGGCGTCGTTACTGCTGGCCCAGGGCACTGGTCGTCGGTGCGACTAGAAAACCATTACACATTTTTAGATGCCACATACGCCTCCCCCATATTAGTTTTTTTACAGCAAAATACAACCACACACATCACTACAATACAGTTACAGTATCTTCTATCAGAAATATCAGATTGAGCATGTTGTTGGTGGACATTTTTGAAAAGCCTCAAGACAACTGTAAGGAATTGGAAGAGATAATGATGAATCTGCATTTTTCCAAAAATAAATTATAAAGTGGAAACCCGGACATATGGTCTTGGTTGGCAAATGCAGCGGGCTGTCCTCATAATTCCTTCTGGCCATGGTGCATGGTCATCAGTTCATCAACTGCTGCTAATAATGCTAGGCCTATGCTAAGAGACACAACTTTGGGGGATCCAACATGACCATGGCCACTCTCTCGCTTTACTTATTGAGCATGAGCAAGTAAAAGAAAGCCTTTTCATCTCAACAAACATATGTAGAATAGGGGCATGTAATCTTCACATCAGAGTAGTAGTATTTGATCAATAGATTCTCTTAGTGTTTACATTACCGCCACTAGGCAGTCCTCAAAATATATAAGGGGCAGGGAAGGCTGACTGACAAAGCTGAAGAAAGGACGCTATAGACAGACTGGTACAAAAACAGTTTGAAGTAAAGTACAGAAAATAAACACGTAAATATAATAATGCAGGGATAGTAATAATTTAGAAATGGATAGATCTAAGAGGATTTGGAAAAACATTAGGAAACGTGTAGAAATAATAATTCTAAATAAGTAGTGGTGAAAGTTGGGGAAATAAATGTTGATGTTAACAACTGGAGGACCTACTGGGGCCAGCAGAGCCATCAGCTGAGGAACTTTGGGACTGGGAGGCACCTCTAGCTCCCTAACCTGCCTCAACCCTCTTCTTGCCTCTGGATGCTGATGTAAGACATAAAGACAAAAACAGATTGGTGGCAAATAAATAATCTCTCCAAAAATATTTTTGGGCAGCAAAAGGCAATCACAATAACATTGAACTTTTCTAAATCAGATTGACTAGTAGTACAGTGGACCACCCTATCCTATTACAAATGTCCTAAACTTACGTCGCCCTATTCCAAATTTAGTAAACTGCATTTTGCAATTACTAATGAATTGAAACTAATGATGTCTGCTTCTCCTCATCTCATTTACAATCTCTCAACCCCCTTTGATGGGCCAATTCACTAAGTCTGAGATTTTCTTTAAATGCATACATGGACGCATGCATACACGACAAATTGGTTGCTTGCCACTGTACGAGCTACAAAAAATGGCTCTAAGAACTGAAGTAAGTGAATGTGTGCTACTAAATTGTTAATACTAATTACCACTAGTATCTTAGTGAGAGGACAAAGGAGTCTTTCCATTTCTTCTTACATAATCAGCGCAAGAGAGTGCCAGCAAGTACAATTAGGTAGCGCCGAACACCTGTCTAGAATAAAGATCACATAATATTTGGAAACGTAACTTACCTGTATGTAAACAGCATGCTTGCTAGTTGGGAAAAAATTGCAATAACATAGAGAACACAAGTAGTAATAATATTAATATTTACTCACCAAGCCCCACAACCTCCACACCTAGCAGATCCAGCATGTCCTGGTGTGGGTCCAGGACATTGGACTAATGGAGCATTAGCTGCTGCTGGGTGCACTGGACTGGAGAGTGGTGGTACACTGCCCGGCAAACCCTCACCCAATGCCGCTGATGCTCCGTCAGTCCGTAACCAGACATAAGCCTGCTACCAGGGTGGAGGGGAGGTGGTGCTGGACATAAACGACCCGCGCTGCCACCTCCAACTTTGAAAACAAAGCCCTGGGATGCAACACTTCCTGGTGCGTCTCCGCAAGTAAGGCGGCTGCTGCACCTTTGTTTTTTACCCCTGCTCTGCCATGGCACTGGGGAGAAGGAGAGGGAAAAAAAATATGGAAGAAAACCAAGGAAGGTAAAAATGACCTTTTTACCTTCCTTAGTTATTTTCCTATTCCTTTTTAGTAAAACAAGTAAGCAAGTAAAGCAAAAAAATGAAAAAGCATAAAATAAAAAAAACACCAAAAAGTAGAAAAAACATAAAATACACACTCAGAAAGATAAAAAGAAAGATAATAAATAACAAGCTTTTGCAATGCAATTGGTCTCGCCTTTGGGACCTTATATGTATTTAGCTATGCAGCACATTAGCCTGTGTGCTAAAACATCTACTGTTCTTTAACATGGAGGGAAAGTAAGCACCAAACTGTGTGAGACACGCTAGGTAAGGGGACAGATGGAGAGAGATATTGCCTTTCAGCAGGAAATTGTATAGTCCAAAGCTCTGTTTTTGTTTTAGGTGGTCATATCACTGAAAATACAAGATTGGAAAAATATATTCTTGCCTACCGGTGCTCGTGGAAGACAATTTCTATGGACTGGCATCTAGAGAATGCTAGAGTGATTCTGATATTTTACTGACCTCTGCTGGTCGATTTCTATCAAGAAAGTTAAATAGAGGTAGTTGCCAGAAAAATTAAAAAATAAAGTCACTCAGCACTAAGCAATTCTGGTGTTTTACTGACCTCTACTGGTTGATTTCTATGACAACAGTTAAATAGAGGCAGTTGAACAAGCAGACCTCTACTGGTAGTTTTCGATCAAGGCAGTTAAATAGAGGCAGTTGAACGGAAAAAAGTCCCTAAGCGGAAGCAGATAAGTACTAGGGCTGATCTCCAGAGATCAAAATAAATAAATCAACAAAAGCTGATTGACTGACGCAATGGCTGGTGTTAAATCCAGGAGCAGCAACCACAGAAACTCTGAGCTGGTTAAAATGGAGACTCAAAAGCTCCTCAAATTTGGCAATGGCAGATGCAGAGGTGGCATGATAAACCCAGAGTTAACCAGGGAGGGCTAGTGGTAGCAACCCTGCATGAAATGTAGTTGGCAAACACTAGCAACTCTTTCACTGACTTTGATACCAATAATGAGAGCTGCAAGATGCTACTTTGAGACAAATCTCTCTTACATGTGACTGGTTCAGCAAGTACAAGCACAATGGCTCTAAGAACTGAAGTAAGTGGACGTGTGCTACTAAATTACTAATACTAATTACCCCTAGTATCTTAGTGATAGTATCTTAGGAAATGCTATTCTGGGTACTTAATGCCTTTGAGCTCATACAGACGCCTTTAGCTCTGAATCTATTCCAGCTTTCACTGTGGATAAAATGGATGAAAGTGCTAAAATGCCCGTTATAGACCTCTCTGTCACCATGATTACTGTAAACAGCTCTGATAGCTTGATATCTCCATTACAATACAGCCCTAAAAGTAACTTCATTGGGACTCTATGAGTCACTCAGTTGGACTGCATAGAGGAACAATCAAACCTACTGACCTCTTCTAGCCTATAGAGCCATTGGATAGCTAGTAAAATGGAAGAGACAGAGATGGCAGGGAAATGTTTAGAACCAGCAACCAACTCAACTAGTTCTGCATTAAATCCTACTGATTGCCTGCCAGGTACCCAGAAGAAGCTGCTGAGCCATCCTGTCAACAGCACTCTTGCAGTAGACACAGAAGAGGGAAACATCCCCACATATACCATTACACCTGGATCCTAAATTGACAATATATTTACAAGAAGCACACACCCTCAACTGCTGACAAGATGCAGTCTACCCAACATCAGGAGTAATTTCCTTGAGGAGATTGAAATGAGGAATCCAGGAACTCAAAGAGCCCAGAACTTACTGGCTAAAGCCCAGGAAATAAATGTATTGATGCTCAATAAAAGGCTGGAGCATCTGAACTCTAACTCATCATTAAGCTGTGCTACCTATGTGCTGTATTGCGCACTCTTTGAGAAGGGACAATTTAACAGATACTCTAGTTTGGATCCCTTCAATGTGAGTTCCAAAGAAGAAACTGGAGCAGCTAAGGATTTTAATGTGCAACAAGATATGTCCTTAGATTCTGTATGCACTCCACACACTTCTGAACCCGAAGAATCTGTAGGGAACTCCATCAGCTGTTCAATGTAGTCTACCACCAAGCCTATGCTCAAACATATCTTAAAGGAAGTTTGTCTGCTCAAACATATATTTGAGAACTTGACACAGAAAGTACTTTCTATTGAGCAACAAATACTTGTGGATGCTTAAAAAATGAAATGATTGAAAACATGGTTTCAAGCTTGGAGAGTGCCTCATCTCAGGTGGAAAGGAAAGAAGATACTTTGGGGGCACACATAGGTATCCTTGGGGAATTGTTCCCGCAAATATAATCTCTGAATTTGTTAGGTACCAGAATGTGCTAAGAGTGCAAACAGTACAGATGTAACCATGATCAACTGGGCTGCTAATCTTATTTCCACCTGTGTTCTGGGCAATCCAAAGAACAGCGAGCGAAGAACTGTTCCTTTACTCTAAATTGAAAGAGCACATAGGGTGCCACCAGGCGTATTCAAATTGGAAAGCACACATAGGAAGACTTGGAGAACTGCTCCCGCAAATCTTATCTCTAAAATGTGGAGGTACCAGAAGGCACTGTGAGTGCAGACAGGACAAATGTAACCATGATCAACTGGTTTGCTACTCTTATTTCTACCCATGTTTGGGGCAATCCAAAGAACAGCGACCAAGGAACTTTACTCTCCATTGCATAGGCACCTAGGGTGTTACCAGGCCCATTCAAATCGGGAAGCAGACCCATACTTTCATTGTTTATTTTTAAGACTTTAACATAAATGAGAAAATACTATCCATTGCTAGGGAACATAGAAGATTTACTCCTAGAAGAGATATTCTTTTCCTATTTTTCAAAACCTAGCTTGGGAGACAGTTTCTAGAATGAGAAAAATGAAGGCCCTTATTTCAATGTTTAAGGATCTATTTATTCTAGTGTCCTTCATAAGTGGTACCTCTTTTAAGATCAATTTGAAAGGGTCTTTCATTATTTTTTTGAACATCATGAACGTTAACATATGTTGAGACCTGCGAAACGATGGTAGAGAGAATGATAAAATAATAGGGGGAGAAAAAGGAAATGGGATGCATGTGAATTTGAAAGGAGGAGGGGCATATCAATATTGCTTAGATGCTAGAGGTGACATCTAAACAGGATAAGGGATCTCCACTCCCTAGCAATACTGAGCTAGGGTATTATGTTCGATCAGGCGAGGGAGGAAGGTGGGTGGGGGAGTGAAATGGAGGGAAGGGGGAGCAAGGGCAGGAGGGTAGGGGGTTTACATTGGGACAAAATCAAGAAAAATAAAGCATTCAATCTCCCCAAGTGATTAGATATGGCAATATTTAGAAAACAAAACAGAAAAAACTGAGAAAATGACTAAAATATTGTCAAGAAACATCAATGGTATTACGAATGGGAGAAAAAGAGGCAAACTTTTTTTCATTGCAGACTGGCATATGGAACTAGGGGTTCTATTATGTAAATGGACCTCTTTACCTTTTTGCACCATGCGCACCTTAAAACACATGCCCCAGGTGCAAACAGGGAAAATGTGCCCTATTACACTGTGGGCAGTTCATTCAGGTGAAAAATGGGGAAGCTGCTTTGAAGCTGTTTCACTGTGCAGGTGGCAACCTCCCTACACTTTTAAAGGGGATTAGAGATCCCCTTACCGGCAGGTGCAACACCCACCTACAAGGGGATGTCTGGGGGAGTCAATGGGACCCTCTTTCCCTCCTTCAGAGGGCTGCAGTCAGTGGGCACACTGACTGTGCGCCTCCTGGCAGCTTTTTTACCTCTGCGCCTGAATCTATAATGCAGCCTGGCCGCAGATGCGAAGTGGGTAACTCTCTTGCTTGGGGCCATGCCTCCATGCAAATGAGGGAATGCTCTATGAAGATAGCGCTGGCACTTTATGTATGCCAGCACTGTCGGCATTACAGAAGGGGTCACACAAGCGTCTATGGCCCCTTCTGTAATGCTAATGTGCACCGGGGGCACACAAAGTGGGCGCAAATGCCCATTGCACACCTGGGGCACTTCCATATTATGGCCCCCGATATCTCAGCTCTGCAGCAAACCCACCTTACTAGAGCAGAGGCTGCAATTCACTGTCTATCTAAGAGCTGTAGAGGCTACACTATAACAAGAATCTATGACATGATTAACACAACATAACACTCAGGGGTTAGGGAAGTCCTAAAATAATCTTTAATAAAGCAATCATAATTATACAATCTAAGGCAGACCGGGTGAGAAGATGGGTAATAGGGGAAACAGTTAATCAGGATGATAACAGCCACTTTATTCTAGGTAACATATATGCGTCCAACTATGAAAAACCTCAATTTTTTACTAACCATATGCTAGAGCTGAATAACTATAGTGTACCTATTATTGTAATGGGTGATTTCAACTGCATATTAAAACCCCACTCTGGACACTACCAATGCCACACATACCGGTCAGATTAAGGGAACCAGAGCTTGTATTTTTAGTATAATGGAAATGCTGAATTTGATGGATGCTTGGAGGAATAGCAATCCTAATGTTCAGGGATACACTTTTTTCTCCAATCCCCAGAAACAATATTGTTGAATAGATTTGAATGAATGAATGAATGAAACATTATTTATATTGCGCAGCTATGCCCAATGGGCGTCAAGGCGCCTAATCCAAATAAAGACTGTGAGCGGAAAGAAACAGAGCCTACTGGTAAGCATTGATAAAGAGCCAAGTTTTCAATGACTTCCTAAAGAGGTCAAGGGAGGGCAGTGTTTTGATTTCCAGGGGGAGTGAATTCCACATCAGAGGAGCCAGTATGGAAAAAGCTTTGCTCCCCCATCTAGCCTTCTTGGCTCTGGGAATTACCAGTTGATTAAGCTCACTGGATCGGAGACATCTACTCGGAACGTATCTAGAGAGAAGTGATCCAAGGGCATCAGCCGGGCCTGCAGTTAAAGCCTTATATGTAAGGCAGAGGAGTTTAAAAGTGATCCTTGAGGGGATGGGGAGCCAGTGGAGGTTCTTCCTCGCTAAGATCATCGAGGCCAGCCAGGGCAAAGCGAGAGCAAACCACGCTGCCGCGTTTTGTATGACCTGCAAACGCTGAAGCAGGCCCTTGTTGGCCCCGGCGTACACTGAGTTGCAGTAATCAAGCCTTGAGCCAACAAGGGCGATCACCGCCTCTTTCCGTGCCTGAGGGGACAAGTAGTGTACGATTCTTTTCAAGGTCTTGATGACTCCCCAACAGGTAGCCACCGTTCTGTTGACCTGAAGCTCCATGGAGAGCTGGGTGTCGAAGATGACGCCTAGGTTCCTGGCAGATTGTGTTGGTGTTGGGCAGCTACCTAAAGAAGGAGGCCACCAATCATCTGACCATATGCCCTGGTCCTTGCCAAAGACCAGGACCTCTGTCTTGTCCCCGTTCAACTTTAGGGAGTTGGCAATCATCCACTCTGCAACAAGTTGCATGCAGGCCCTAAAGTTAGAAGCGGTTTCACCCACAGAGTGAGTCAGGGATACCATAATCTGCGTGTCGTCGGCATACGACACTACCTCCATCCCCTGAGATCTTACTAGTCTTGCAAGTGGGGCCACGTAGATGTTAAACAGGGTCGGACTCAATGCCGACCCCTGTGGCACCCCACATTGCAAAGACTTAGCGGGGGAGAGGTATTCACCTAGCATGACACGCTGCTCTCGTTGTTGAAGAAAGGAGCTCAGGAGACTGAGTGCCGGTCCTTCTACCCCTGCCTCCCTTAACCTAGTTGTTAAAGTAAGGGGAGACAGGGTGTCAAATGCTGCTGAAAGATCCAGCAGCACCAGTACGGTGGTTAGACCCAAATCCACTTTTCTGCGGATGTTGTCCATGACTTTCGTCAAAGCAGACTCCGTGCTATGCAGCTTTCTAAAGCCATGTTGGGACCGTGTGGTTAATCAGCAAAGTAATTGCCTCCTCCTGCCTAGCTCAAATTCAGCATGTTCTACACTCTGATCACTCTGCTATTACACTAATATTGGAATCTAATACTATCGCTAGCATGAAACAGTGCCCCTGCTATTTTCCTAAATATTTACTTGAACGCCCTAATTAGATCCAATATCTACAAACTCAAATTCAGGAATGTATCTCAATTCACCAAGGATCATCCCACTCATCTGTAGCGTGAGACACTATGAAAGCCTAGATTGAAGGCATATCAAATTTTCTTATTACTCAGATACAAAAAATGGACAAGGAAGAAGAGGAATCAGCAAGAAGAAAAATGGATAGATTAATTCATACCCATATAGCTCAGATCATTTCTCATTCTGATTCAGCACAAGGAACGTATCTAAAAATAATGGGTCTTTGAGGGCATATTTCTGCATTAATACCTGCTGGATATAATAAAAGAGCTTTTCAGTCCCAAGTTCACATCTGTGATATAGTAGAAAGGTAAGGAAAATGGCTTAAGTGTCTAAGTCAGCTGGATACTCAGAAAACCATAATCACCCAGAAAAAAGACATAACAGGGGAGATATGTACCCAGCGCTCTGGAACTCTTTAAATCTTTGGAAGATACCACTGAGAACTATATCAAGAGACTGTGGTTACCGACAAGACTGACATTCCTGACTATTTAATGACTATTGAGCTGCCTAAACTAGACACTAGTGGTAAAAATATATTTGACACCGAGTTTATGGAAGAAGTCATCACCGCCATTGTAATTTACCGCTTGGGATGGCACCAGGGCCTGACTATATCCTGGCTGAAATATACAAGATTTTGGCTAGCATAGTGTCCCCGTTGCTGTTGAATATACTTAAAGAGATACGCAGCATGGATCATACTTCCCCTTACTGGTGCAAAGCCATAAGAAACACATTTTCCTTTAAAAGATATGGATCCTCTGCAGTGCAATGCATATTGTCCTATATTGCTGCTCAATCTGACTCTAAGATTTATACCAAACTTTGGTGACGGAGCTTTGTGGGGCTGTGTGCCACTCGACGTTGGTTCCAATAAAGTTCTCAGCTGCGCAATGTGGCTTAGACGGGCTTCACATCATGGATGTCTGGGTCTTCAGATCTGATTACATTTTCAGCTGTGTGGTGAGGCTTTGAGGTGCTTTGTGTCACTTAACTTCAGATGGAAGCTTCATTTAGGCAGGGAGGAATTCACCCATATGCCAGGCAAGGGTCCTGGACCTGGGGGCACCTCTTGGGGATCAGGACTCCCTCCAGCAGCAGAGGCCAGCATCAGAGCTCAGGCAGGTCCAGATGCAGGCCTATGCAGGATCATTTGCAGAATGCCGGCTGGTAGTTGCAGGGATGCCTCTGAAGCTTGTTGTGTTCCTGTAGCTCACACAGGTGGTCAACCAACTGACCATTGGCATCACCCTGGGTAGTCTGGGATGAAGGCAAACAGGCCTAGTCTTCCTTATTGGACAGTAAGGCAGTCCTTCAAGCAGCAGGGCACTCCTTTGGCAGCAGCCCAGTCCTCCTTCTGGAACTTCCACAGGGCTAGGGGTGATCTGATGAGTGTATCTGGAGTTCAAGTACTTCTACCTGGTAACAGCCTTTGTGTGGAGAGGTCCCTGTCCTATCCCCACATATGGTTCTGAACCGTTTCTCCCCTTCCCCTGTCAAGGGTCCAAACTGTCTGGAGGTGACAAAATGCAGGGCAGACCTGGTGGCAGGTTCCTTTGTCTGTGCATGAGTCAAAGCCACTTTAAGTGTTAGTGGGGCAGGATACAGCTCCTCCTCAGTCATTCTGCCTCGCCTAAGCCCCCTTTGCATTACTGTCTTGAAGCAATACTCACACCCCAACAGCAGAACCATTCATATTATGTGACTCAGGACACCAGAGGAAGGCCCTCGTTGGGACAAGAAAATGCCAAATTTCTAAAAAATGTATTTTCAGAACTCTAAATTAAAATCCAACTTCATCATTAAAGAGGAGTTTAAATTACAATTCAATTGAACAGCATATCCTTATCTGCTCCCAATCCAAAATTAACACTAATTAAATGTAATAGGTGTTAGTTAGTGGGAGAGATGGGCCATATAACAGTGAAAAACAACTATATTTTATCTCTGTCAGGACATGTACAATTCAAGTACAGCTGTCCTACTTTTTAAATACAATGCACCCTTCACTATGAGCCTTTATGGCCTACTTTAAGGATGACATATAAGTATGAAAAAGGAAGGACCACTAGAAGCATTTAACTTACAGGCCCTCAGTACATATAGTACTATCTATTAGGAACTTACAAGTAAATTAAATATGGCAATTAGATGCAGGCCACTTTTTACCTTTTTAAAGGAAAAGTTAAGCACAGATTAGCAGTGGTAATGTGCACTGAGTCCCAAAGCCAACAAAAACAAATTCCGTAAATCAGGAGGGGTAAAGGCTGCACGTTTGGGGAACTACCATCCAAGGGTGCCATGTGTTACACTGTAAAAAGTCTAGTAGCCCCAATGGCATGTACAAGCTTACACACTGATCACTCAGCTATGCTCATTAGATTAAACCTGACTTGATGCCCAAGTCAAATTTAATGTAACTTTTATGCAAGTGGCAACTTTAGAAAGTTGCTCTCTGTTGCCCACTGTTTTCCACTGAATGTTTACAGTTGCTGGCCACAGGACAGCCTTATGCCCTCCCAGGGGGAGGTGTGAACACGTCCCAGGGAAGAACATAAAGGACCTGCTGTTTGGAAGAGGTGTTACCTCTTCCTGGCAGTAAGGCAAAACAAAGTGTGAGCATAAAAGATGAGCTTCAAAGGGGAAGCAGACTTTAAAATGCAAATGGTGGACACACACAAGAGAAGCTACTCTTTTGTTCTGGTAGACAAATTGGCATCAGGAACAGATAGGAGGAAAAAGTTGCCAAACCAGTATTACCATGGGCATTTAGCCCTTTGGTAGCCACACCTCAAGGGTGTGCTATGGAGCTCCTCACGCCAAGAGAGGGGTCCTGCCATGATGAGAGTGGGCACTAATATTGCATTCTGAGATAGTTAGATGCCACACTTTACAGGGAGTCATCATAAGGTGGGAGAGGACCTGATATCCCATTGGCTTGTAGTCACTGCATCCTCCAAGGGCACATACAGGGCATAAAGGTGGCACTTGGCACCCAGACCTGAAATCACATCTGTACTGAAGAGTGGACTGAACTCCTGTGTTCTGATCCAACAGAGAGAGGCTGCACCAAGACTGTAATGCACCTGCTACTCTTTGGGCTAGCAGAGAGGACTGTGCCTGTCCTGCCCTCCTTGAGGAAAACTTGTACCCAACTGATACAAAAGAAGTGACTCCAAGAGTCAGTTGGCTGACTTAATATGACAACTACATGACTACAAAAACTGAAGAATCCTGCCTTGGCAAAATGTTAGCCAAGATTATCTGTCGGCTGCTGACCACTGAAGTGTAGCCCGGGAGACCGAGCCCCGACCCTCAAAGTTGCACCCAAGTTTGCTAGATGCAGGAGAGTTGTTATAGTGCAGTTTGGTCACCCAAGTTGAGGAACTGCTGGGTTTGCTGTAACCAGAGACCAGTAGACCAGCAGCAACTACTTTTTGGCTGGACTTCCACTGGACTTCGCCGGACATTGACCCCTGTGGCTAAAGTTGCCCCACAATGACTGTGGATCGAGGAGTAGCCCCAGGAAGCACTTTCTAATGGGATAAGCAACCTTCCACATCCTTGGCATCCTGTATACCTTGCATCAGGACAACTCCATTGAACTCTATGGGGGTTCATCCATAGTACCTGGAACTAGACTTCAGGCTAATTTGACTGCAAGGTAACTGTCCTGTCAAACCAGATTGACCCTGTGACTTACTCTGTGCTGCAGTTGGTCACCCAAAGCAGGCTGGAGTAACTGAACACAACTGTTTAAAATGTGTACAAAAGCTTTAAAAGTAATTGGTAACTGTGGAAGTTGCCAATGTCTGGTTGCAATTTGAGTAAAAAGCAGTTATTTACTATTTAGTATTTGCTTGATTATTTATATCTCTGGAACTCTCCAATGGATTTTGTTGAATTTGGTGTCTAAAAATTCATAAAAATTAGACCTAATATTATAAGTTGGTGTTGGGTTTCCTCTGAGTCATGTTTCCTTCTAAATCTTCTGTGCTTGTTCCTAGGTTAAAGCCAGACTGAGGTCATAAGCAGTGCATTGCGGGGGGCGGGGGGGGGGTAAGTTATAGATAGCTAAGGTAGCTATAACTGCTGAATATCTATGGTTTTGTACCAGTGAAATGTGAGCATAACTATAACGCCCCTGTAACCTTTGGTTATTCCGTGAATTTGTCAGTTTTTTTATTCTATTTCCTAACTATAACTGTCAGGACTGTCGGATTGAAACACCTCTCACCTTTGGAGCCGTCCAGCAGGGATGATGGTGAGAAGCTGGTTCTTCCATTCCCTTCTACTTTGCCTCCCGAAGAGTGCTTTATAATCACTGCTTATTTTCTGAATTGGAGAAAACAATAAAGGCTGTGGAGTGTTTCGGAGAAGCGCTCGTCAGGAAACCCTCTTGGACAGTGCAGGCCTCTAGGGTGTCCGGGAATCATTGGCCATACTGGAAGATCCCTGTGTGCCAGAGAGGAGTCAGGAATAAATAAGACACAAACACAAAGGAACTATCCTCCACCAGCACACTGCACTGTTCCTGGGTACTCATGTCCACCTCTCACACAGCACACTTTGAACTGTCTAGCTGGTACCATGCAGTGACCAGAGGAATGTCGTCCACCAGCCTACTAGGCAATGAGGACAACAGGTAAGGTGCTGCTGGAAAGCCAATGTCCAACAACCTACACTCAATTCCAGGAGACACTACTGTAGTCAATAAGATTCAGAATGTAAAAGCAAAAATAACGTGAGGGAGAAAAAAAGGGGAAGTCAGGAGCTCAGAAAATATGCTCCCACCATGATTCTGCGTTCCAATCTCCAAGTACAGCTCGCTGTTCCGTCATAGGAGCTGAGGGGGAATCCCAGACGTCAGGCGTTTACGAGGCATGCATATCCTCTGCATCTCCGTAAGACCCTATCACCGTCTGGCAGCAGGAGGAAAGATGCAGCCAAAAAGCGGGAGCTGGCAGTTGTGGTTACGAGGAAAGTTCCGCTCGTGACCAGGCTGATAGACGCTGCATCAACCGCCCAGCCCAGGGCAGAGGAAGTGTGGCAAAAGGTAGCTTCAACGGACAAGACGCACTGAAAGGAACTCAGTGCGGAAGTGGCAGCTGCCGCTTCACCAGCAGGATGCTAATAAGGCACAGTGCAGGAAACACGCTCCAATGCGACCGCCAATGGCACAGCCAGGAATCAGCCGAGCAGAGAAAGCCCGGGGTGCCAGGAAGCAGGACTCCCTGCGCGGCAGGCAAAACACAAGGGATCGGATTGTCAAGCACAGGGCCGTTGTGTAGGAGAGTCTTATATCCTGCCCTCGATTAGCGGCTAATTACAGGAGCCTCTTCCTGTCAACAATCCCTGGGGCTGCTGGGAGTCGTAGTTCTCCACACACAAACACCGTTCCCAGTCATTCTACAGTCGAGTAAGGGGGTAGGCTAAGTGTATCCCCTACATGTGTGACCTTCCTGCCTGACACCACCATGACAAAAACATGTCTTTGTGTGAATTTCTAAGGTTTTTTTAAATGTTGCTTCCTAACTATAACGTCCCTGTAACCTTTCATTTTCTAAGGGAATTTCAAAGGTTTTTTGCATTTCATTTCCTAACTATAACCACTAACCTTTGATGGTGAGTGTAGGAGTGAGTGCATGCATGAGTGTATAAGTATGTCTGTGAGAGTGGGTGAGAGTGTCTGAGTGGGTCTGTCAATGGGTGTGTGACTGAGCAGGTCTGTGAGTGGGTGCGTGAGTCTCTGAGTGGGTCTGTGAGCGGGTGCATGAGTGTCTGAGTGGGTCTATGAGTTGCTGCATAAGTGTATGAGTGTGTCTCTGAGTGGTTGTATGAGTGGGTGTGTAAGTGCCTGTGGGTCTGTGAGTGGGTGTGTGAGAGGTTGCGTGAGTGGCAGTGTGGATCCGTGAGTAGTGATATGGGTCTGTGAGTGGCTGTGTGAGTGGCTGTGTGGATCTGTGAGTGGGTGTGTGAGTGTCTGTGTGAGTGTCTGTGAGTGAGTGTGTGAGTGGTGAAATCAATTTTGAGCATTACGTAAGGCATTTAAAAGGGAGAACCATAGACTCTACTCTCACCAGCAGATAACAAGAAAGAACTCCCTCGTCACAGTCACTACATGAGATATTGCAATTGAAAGAAGCAGGGATGCAAAGCAGGGATGCAAACACCTCCATAATGGATTAAAGATAACTTTTCATGGTGGAAATGCAAAGAAAACACACTGCTTTGCCTTAGACATGCTTCTCTGGGTGCCCAGGTTACTCAGTCTGCACTGGGACCGCGGGGGAGCCTCAAGGGCCCCCTGGTCCCTGACGGCTCCCCGCTTCCTGTGGGAGCTAGCATTGCTTTTACTCACAGGGAGCTGCTGGAAATACAGCTCACTGTGTGTGAAAGCAATTCATCTCTTTCTCTGCTCATTTGAAAGAGTAAAGAGAAACAGCATTTCTCTGCTCTCAGTTGCTGGAAGCGGAGTGTTTACTGTGACTTGGCGGAATCGGTATATCTCCACCCAAGCCACAGCAAACAGCTATCTTCTGGGGTGGTCTCATTGGGACATAGCAGGAGCCAGCCCTGGAGGTGGGAGTCCCCAGGGCCATGCATGGCTTCAAGAGGAGGCCCCCTCCTTTGTTGTTGTAGGGCCTGCCATGGGGAGGTGGTTGTCCCTAGGGCTGAGAACAGCATGGGAGAGGGGTCAAGCAGCCCCCTCCTATTTTAAAAATGCATTTGGCCCCAGAGAGGTGGTGGTCTCCGGGGCCAAGGTGGGCTCTGTGAGGCTCCCCATGAACAAATAAATTAGCCCCGGGGAGGTGGTGTCCCCGGGGTACAAGGGGCCCCTGAGGCCTCCTGATTTATTTTGCAAAAGCAACGGGTAGGTAGCGGTCTCTGGGGCAAGGGGAGTCAACAAGGCCACCTGATTCATTTTGCAAAAGCCCCGGGAGGTGGTGCTCCCCGGGGCATGGGTGGTCCATGAGACCCCCCCCACTGTGTATTTTTATGACCGCATGCCCCCGGGACCTGGCCCACCTAGGGGCTAAGTAATAAAGAAGCGTGGAAACCCAC
The DNA here is from genome assembly GCF_964204655.1 of Triturus cristatus. Taxonomy (NCBI): domain Eukaryota; kingdom Metazoa; phylum Chordata; class Amphibia; order Caudata; family Salamandridae; genus Triturus; species Triturus cristatus. Next base: position 565,487,956 of record NC_140582.1, on the reverse strand, counting down.
GGTTCTCTTTTTTTATTTTTTGGTTAGAGCTGCGGATCTAGTGCGGCTCCCACCGAAATTCTTTTTATCTCAGGGTCACCCTCCAAGAATGCGAGGGTGATGTGGACCCCTGAGGTGAAAATTTCACATTTACTATTCATCACACACTGATTTGCTCTTTGGGAATCCTACCCACATGAAAAATACACCAGTGAGTGCTTCGTGTACCAGTTGTTCTGAGATTCTGTATTCATCAGGTAGAGACTGTTGACTCTCATCCTGGAACATGCTATAATATCAACCATCTGGCTGCAGCTTTCCTCACAAACTGGTGCTACACCATCATAGGTGGCTCAGAGCTCAACAAAGGGATGGCAGTAAAGAAGCCCTAGTTCACCTGCCTCACTATGTGGCAATTGATAGCAGTATGAATAGTTTTCTACTTCATTAAAGGAGTATTACAACTATCCCTCTTTTCCTTCCTTCAGATGCTCTCTCGGGTTCTGGTTCTGCCAGGGTGACTTGGGAAAAACTCAGAGTTCATTATATTTCCAATTGGCTGCCAGTCATCCAGTGGCCTTTGCAACTCATATCATCTTGCCCGCCAATAAGACACATGAGCATGGTAAGGTCACAGGGCTCTGCTGTCTTCGCGCACCTTGTGCTTCCGGTTTTCTGCAGCACCACAGTCTCGTTTATCAGAGTGCAATCCTGATGTTGGAGCTTGAGCGAAGCTCCCAAATAGCCGGCCACGTTGGAGCCCGGAAACCCAGCTCCCATGACTTTAAGGCCATGCAGGTGATTCCTGAAAGTTCCACGGGCAATAGCCCCTGAAATATTACGGAAGCGACTAACTCACTTCGAGCTAAGAATGGGAGTGATGTAAGATCAACTATGTCAAACGCAAAAGTCCGATATTGTTAAGGGAAAAATGTATTTCAAATGATAATATTGATATTTATCAGATGATCTAGCTCTGAATATGCAGATTTCTGTGTGCAATATTTGCATTGGCGGGGGCGTTATGAAAACGAGCAAGAGTACTGCGTTATAATCACAAGGGACATATGTCTGTTAACTCTGACATTTTTACAAAAGGTTTTAAAAGTAGGCACAACAGATTCAACTTACATTCACATGCGAGAGTATGTGCAACTATGATACTTGGCAGCTCTCAAAAGGAACGAGGCTTTCTGGCCACTTGTCTATAATGTATGCACAAATTAAAATTAAGCACTACAGAGTGCATTTTATTTTGAATCCCTGAAAATGGTTTATTCCTTTATCGTATAAGCAATAAATCCATTACGATTGCGTGGCGTAAAACCTACTTTTCACCAGTCTCAATGTGATCAATTTATGGCATTCTGGCTGGAGATAGATTTCTATCCAAATATAAGATGTGAATATTTTAGACAAATTATTATGATTACAGAGTATCAAACATATCCTACCCTACAGCAATTAAACTTGCAAAATATATTAAAACGTCATGAAATGTGGAATTATAAAAACACGAAGCATGACATATATATTAAATTCTTTAAGTTTCACTTATAAACGCACAACTCTTTTCACTCACATAAAATCACCAAAAATTAAATTCGCATTACATTTCCGGAAAAAATGTAAGTATGCTTCCGACCTTGTTATCAAGCTTTATTACCAATATTACTTGTTCAGCTTCTGCACTTGCAGAAGCAGTTGCTAGGTGCAATGTCTGTTTCCTAGCAACCCAAGTGTAACCTACTTTCGAGGTACTCCTGTTAAATTGCATTAGGAATCATTTCAGGTTTTTACACAACAGTCCCTTACTTTACACTAGAAACATAAATATATTTTGTTTAAGTGGAATGAGGATTTCATATCTGTAGAAACTTGATATGTAAAGCATTCTTGAAAAATATGCTTGAAGTGCAGCTATGGGAGAGAGATTATCAATGTTATCGACTGTATTCATTTGACAGCAGCTGCTTGGTAACACAGCACGCAGAGGTGAATGTTTGCATGGTATATCTTAGAAAACACTTTTGCTTTATGATTGAAAATGAACGCCATATCAAAGACAGATAAAAGCTCTGCTTTTAAAATGCTCACTCCCTTTTATATGGGTTTTATGTGAGTTTTAGGAGCTGCCATTCTCATTGTCAATGCTTCTAGTGCCTCGCACATCAAACGGCTGCACCAATTAGAAATGCTTTGAGGATCAGAGGGAATCCATTTGCTTCTCCTTCGGTTATTAGTATGTATCTCTCGCTATTGTTAAACTATATTAGGTCTCACAAGCAGTGAGCCAAGTACCGTGTAGAATACAAATATTCTACGCTGAATATTCACCTTTTTGTGTGCTTAGGCACAGGCGTCATTTTCACTCGTAAAATGTCGTTATTTTGCTCATTCTCACTGATAGTGTGCATGCTGTTTTCTAGCAGGTTAAAAGAGTCAAATTAACTAACATTGGGGCATATCAACAAGGGCTTTATCTCTGCTTTTTTGGCTTTAAAAGGCAAAAAAGCAGAGATAAAACTAGCGCCCTAACAACAACAGGGTGCTAACATGCAAATTTGCATGTTAGCACCCTTTTACTCTACGCTTCCCCTTGCATCTCTAATGAGATGCAAAGGGGGCGTTCCAGAGTAAAATAATAGGAGAAATGTCGCTAAGCGACATTTCTCCTATTATCAAAAATGTCGCTAACCCTGTTAGAGACAAAAAAAGCAGTGCTAACCGCAGTTAACGCTGCTTTTTTACGTCTGGTATTTTCAGACTTAGCCATGATATCCTATGGAAGGAGGATATCATGGCTAAGTTTGCCTGTCCCTATCAACAAGGTAACGTGTGATTATCGCTGGGTTTCCAGCGATAATCTCACGTTAGCCTGTTAGCGTGTAGATTTTTATCGCTATTGAGATAAGCGTTGCTAATAGCACGCTATCTCAGCGATAAAAATTCACGCTAGCCGGCGATAATTATCCTCACGCTAAGAGCGCTGAGCGATAATTATCGCCGGTTGTTGTTGATATGCCCCATTGGGGCATATCAACAAGGGCTTTATCTCTGCTTTTTTTGCTTTAAAAGCCGAAAAAAACTGAGATAAAACTAGCACCCATCAGCAACAGGGTGCTAACACGCAAATTCGCATGTTAGCACCCTTTTACTCTACGCTTCACCTTGCATCTCTAATGAGATGCAAAGGGGGCGTTCCAGAGTAAAATAATAGGAGAAATGTCGCTAAGCGACATTTCTCCTATTATCAAGGATATCGCTAACCCTGTTAGAGATTAAAAAAAGCAGCGCTAACCGCGGTTAACGCTGCTTTTTTACGTCTGGTATTTTTCTGACTTAGCCATGATATCCTATGTAAGGTGGATATCATGGCTAAGTATGTCTATCCCTATCAGCAAGCTATCGCCAAACCTTGTGGGATTATCGCTGTATTTCCAGCGATAATCTCACAATTGGCAGCTTGCGCTCTGAATTTTATCGCTTTGTATATAAGCGTTGCTGATAGCATGCTATCTCCATGATAAAATTCAGAGTTGGCCGGCGATAATTATCCTCACGCTAAGAGCGCTGAGCGATAATTATCGCCGGCCCTTGCTGATATGCCCCATTGTGCGTTGTGTTTGCACCACTATTGTGGCGCATCCATGACGCAAAATGTTAGTAGTTATTTGCGAAGCGCGCAAGGGGCGATTTGTGCCACCTTGTGTGGCTTTGGGAAAAAAAATGTGAAGTAACGCAGCAGATTGTGCTGCAATGAGTAACATTTAATTCCTGGAGGCTTGCCATGGGTGGAGCTGCACCCATGGATTTGATGCAATCCCAGATTTACAAAGGTTTGTAAAAGCAGGGATTATGTAAAATCGCTACACCACCCAGAGGATGGACTAAACCACATTTCTTCTTTTTATGTGTACCTATAGAATGAAAGGATTCTTCCTGCACAAAAAACAATTCTCCTTATAACAGAGGCACACCTGCACTGTGGTGACAGAGGGTCATTTAGCACCTGGTGGATGGAGATTCCTATTTAGAGATGCCAGCCTTTCATAGAGGAATCTTTGGTATGAGAAAAGAGTCACCATTGTGTTTGCTCAATTCACAGCACAGAAGGTTTACTGAGCAAGCGCTATTTTTGAAGTGCCCCTTTGGCAACCTTTTCTGTTTAACCCCTTCCCCGCTCATGACGGAGCCGCTCCGTCATGAGCCACGGTGGGCGTGTGCTCATGACGGAACGGTTCCGTCATGTCACGGCCGTTGGCGGCTGCTCCGCCTACGCGGCGCTGTTTCCCCGCCTGTGCGGGGGGACAACGCAAATGGGCGGAGTCATGACGGAACCGTTCCGTCATGAGGACAGCTCAACCGGGGCTCATGACGGAGCGGCTCCGTCATGAGCACAGCGCCACCGCGCTGCCCCCCCGCACCCCCCAGTGCTGCGGCGGAATTCCCGCTGCAGCGAAAGGGTTAAAGAAAACAAACTCCCACATACATTTGTTACTGGTAGGTCTAATTTGGGAATGAACAGATCTTTCAACATCAAAAACGTTTGGTGACCACATTCATGTCTTATAATTCTTTAAAAAAAAATCTCTATTGAGTACTGATATATTTAAATAGCTGGCATTAGTACAGGAAGTGTGCTTACTATTGCAATACAATATTGTATTGTATTGTTATTGCATTTAAATAGTTTACTACCCCTGCCACGTTAGTGAAGTACTTTACCTCAGGCAGCACACTACACCGGAATGCCCGTTAGTGGTTATTGGGATCAGTCTTGTGCACTCAAGGAACCCTTCCCATGCACTCACTTCAGTTTCTCTGTGGTGATTAAGTTAATAGGAGGTAGGTGTGTTCATTAGTGTGAAGTATGCGTGTTAATGCAGATGGATGGTAGAATTAATTGAATTCTAGTTGAGATTAGATATTGTTAGGCTGCAGGGTTGCCTTTCAAAGGAGAGGTTGATATCTTTGAAATGAAGTGTAGGTTATTTGTAGAAATAAAATAATGGAAATTAAATTAAACATGTATGTGCCTTGGTACCGTCTGTGCTCGAAAGGGAGGAGGCATGCAGAGAATGGAAAGTAAGGAGAGCATCCTTCAAAAGAAAATAGAGTCAAAAGTCTGAGGTTTTAAGTCACGGACTGATTTTCATGCAGAGTTTGGGAATATAGAGGAGGCATTTTGAGAAGGAAGGGCATCTGAGGATGTAAAACTGTAGAATGAAACAACATTATTTGCAAGTGAGATAGTGCTTGTATGACATTGGGTTGCTAGTTGACTGGTATGTGAGCCCTGGTCAATCATCAACCACAATCCTTGTCAGGGTGAAGCAGAAGCCAACCCTTAATTAACCTGTGCTCAGCCCTCCATTAGCTTGGCACAGAGCAGTCAGGCTAAACTTAGAGGTAATGTGTAAAGTATTTGTGCAACACTTCAAACACTAATAAAGTGACAAACACCACATAAACGTGATCCCACCCCAAGTTAGAAAAATAGAGTAATTTTTAATAAGCGAAACAAGACCAAAATGACAAAAATCCATCCAATCAATAGAACCGAAAATATACAATATTAGGGATTGCAGTAAAAACAGTGCCTAAAACCACAAAGCGCCCACTGGGGATATCTGGCCTCTCCGGACCCGGGCAAGGTCACATGTTCTGTCCTACTGCGATGGAGTGTGGGCTAGCTACAGGGACCCAGTTAGGCCCGCTAAGCAAAGTACCTTAAATCCTGGTTTACAGAGCGCTGCAAGGGTCCACGTCGAAGATGTGTCGTGCCGCTGGATTGATTCATAGGTTCCAACTTGTGGTGAGACTGTGATGCGAGATCCTACATCATAGTCGAAAATCCTGTTGATAAGTGCTTGCAATGTGAAGTCCAGTGTCAAAGATGCATTGTGCAGTTGGGGCAATGTGTCAGTTGGGGTGAGCTGCAAAGCTGCGATGCGGAGTCGGGTGTCGATGTCAAGACTGCTGTTGATGAGGGTTGCAAGGTCTTGCATGGAGGATGCATTGCACAGTGGCGGTACTGAAAAGACTGTAAGCAGCAAGGGCAATGTAGTTCTTTGTGACAGGTCTAATCCAGCAGAGATGCGTCGGTTCTGCTCAGAGTTGCACTATGCCACACAGAAGTTGATTTAGTCCCACTGGGTCCACAGAGGCAGGTAGAGTACCTTAGGCCCACTTCCAAGGGTCCAGTACTGGGGTAGCACCACTTGGCAGGGTAGACTCACGAATTGCAGAGACAAAGGGCAAGGGTTGAGGTTGTGGGAGTCTTTTGTCCCTGAGGCTGAAGTCGAGAGGTGAGCCAAATTGCCCATGGAGTCATTATGAGGTCTTGAGTTCAACAGATCCAGGTCCAGTCCTTCTCACCCTGCCAAGATGGCAGCAGGTCAGCACAGCAGGGCAACAGTCCTTCAGAGCAGCAGTAGAGCAGTCCTTCTTCCTGGAAGACTATAAACAGGTCCAGAAGTGTACCAGAAGAGTTGGTGACTGAGCTCCAATAGTTATACCAAGTTGTGCCTTTGCTGTGAGGAGAAGCTTCTAGAGGCAGGCCTTTGAAGTGCACAGGTGCTTGGCCTTCCCTGGTTCCACACTAACAACTGGGGGTATGCATCCCTTTGTGTGGGTGAAAGACACAGCCTATTCAAGTGTAAGTTGCGCTGGGCCCAGCTCCTGTCTCCTGTCCTGCCAGTGATGTCCCATTCAGGCACACCTAAGCTCTCTATTGTCTAACTAAGCACTAGGCACTAGAATCAGGTGAACATTCTTTCTGTTGCTAGGATACTGCAAGACCCCTACCTTGGAAAGGACAGCTGATCAGCTCAGGGGTTGGAATCACAAAGTAGTAACTGGATAAATAGAGAAATATTGAGGGGCATATGTACGAGGAGTTAACGCCACTTTAGCAGCACTTTTCCGATGGTTTTGCAGCGATACTTTTATCACCATATGTACAAGCTGTCGCTAACCTCAGTTAGCGGCCGTTTTCCAGCGAAAATGTTTATTATAAAGATTGCCACTTCTGTTAGCAATAATGACATGCAAGGGAGGGGTTCCTTTGTAAAAACGGCTGCTACCCCCACTTAGCGATATTTACAAAGGGATTCCTTAAGTCTGGAGGACCAAAAAACTGCCTCTAACTGCAGTTAGAGGCAGTTTTTTAAGACAAGAAAATAGCTGGTCTTAAAAATGGAGATAACCTATGGGGCCTCATTTCAGCTGGTTTTGTTGCTGGACCCCGCTGCAAGCAATGCTGCTACACTGCCCTGCGACAAATCTACAGGGCAGGACTGCGCATCATCAATAAGATAGTGTGCATTCCTGTGCCTCACTCATGAAAAGTGTTGCAGCGCTGCGACAAGACAGCGTTGCAACACTTTTCACTACCCCCTTGTTGCGACACCACTGATGCGCTGTATTTACTGGACAGCGCTCCATAACACAAGTAATGACATACGTCTGGAATCCTGACGTATCTGTCTGTGCTAAAGTTACCCATTGCTGCAGTCGCGCCACAACCATGATGCAACTCTAGCAATGTATGGGGCCAACCTATCCCTGTGGCACTGTGTCACCTTTATGCCTTCCATCATGCAGGCGTAAGGTACTGACAGAGTGCTGGTATTGAGGGGTGCCCAGGTGTCGGCACAGTTGGTAGTGGTTGCGCGCTGCGGTGTCATCGTCAGTAAGCTTTGGCGGAGTGGTGTTGCTGAGGGAGTTCACAAGACATACTTCGGTGGCCTTGATCCAGCTGCGAGGGAAGCGATGATTGCATTTGTGTATGGTGGGCATGGTGAAGCCGTGATGTATACAATGATGGTCGGTCCAGGAGAATCTGGTGGTGTGGCTGTAGTTAAGGTCCCGATGGCAGAGGAGACGTGCTCAATCGTGTGTCCTGCTATGTGGCTGCTTGAGTCTGATGTTGGGAAGCTACCCCAGGAGGGGGTCGTTTTCTGGTCACTGGGGTTGTCCAGGTGGAACATGAGTTCGCCGAGTAGGATGTTGTCGGTGGATGGGAGAGCCTGGTGTGCAATGAGGTCTACAATGGTATCGGAGGATGGGTGTCCATGGCCCAGGGGGCCTGCAGGTGAGGGTGCCGCAGAGGATGGGGTTGGGGTTGGTCCGGATCTGGAAGTTGAGGTGTACCATGGTCACCGTTGGGTCATTAGAGTGCGTGGTCAGTCGGAGTGTGCTTCTGTAGGTGATGGCAATGCCTCCTCCCGGACAGTCGGGGTGGTCTTTAAAGGTGATTTAGTAGCTGTCAGTGAAGGCGATGGGGATGTCCGGTATGGAGCAGATGTTGATCCTGGCAGGCAATGTGGGGTCTAGGGATGATGGAGAGGTGGGTGCTGGCACCGTAGGGGTGGAGGGCCTGAGAGGAAGGGTCCTTGGTGCTGCGCGCAGTCCAGGGGCAGGGGGACGCAGACGGGCTTGCCCATGGTTTCCCTTTGGCACAGGAGACGTCCATTACAATTCAGGCATTACATCGTAAGAACGCAAATTCAACAACGCAGGTGCCTTTGCATCGCATTACATTACAACGCATTGTGAGGTCAGTAATGGGGTATTTTTTAATTTTTAGGGTGGGCATGGGTTTTGGGTTTCAGAGATGAATTGTGGGGTGTATTATGGGGTAAAATCTGAAATTTGGGGTGTGTTTTGGGGTCAAATATGACATTTGGGGTGTGCATTTGGGTCAAATATTAAAATTGGGGTGTGCATTTGGGTCAAATATGATTGTTAGGGTGTGTTTTGGGGGCTCAAAGATGAATTTTAGGGTTCAGGCTTTGCTTTGGGGTGCAAGGGTCAGTTGTAGGGTTGCACCCACTGAAGTGGGAATAGTAAAAAATACATCTCCACAATCCAACACCTTCCCTACTGTTGCAATATGCCTAGTATTAGTATGCATTGTAATGGAATGCGATATAATGGTATGCGTTGTAACTCCATATATACCTTTGGCACACTAGTGGTACGCCCGCTGCGCATGGCCGCACAGCACCCGTCATTGAGAAGTGCTGCGGGGGGGACTGGACAGCTGGGAAGTGGGAAACACTGGAAAGAACACTGGATGGGGCGTGGATACGGGGGGTGTGTGTGAGCGGGTGTTGTAAATATCTAAATGAGAGAAATCTTACCTTGAGGCCAGGTCCAGTGTCTTTGTTGCTCCTGCTCTCCTGAATCTGCTTCCAAGAATAGGAAGTAGGCAGCCAGGGTCCCTCCCCTAAGCCGATCACAACACTGCAGTGTGGAGTTGGGATTGGTCATTAGTGCCAGGACGAGGCTTTCAGCAAGGGACTGGAGGTGTGGCATGTTCTCCATGCAGACTGTAATGCAGCCTACATTGCGAACAGGACAGTGCGCATGACTGCTTTGTGCGGTCTGAGCAGGCCGACCAAACAGTCACTGCGCATTTGAGTGGGCATGCCACTCCGCCCCTGCCCTGCTCCATGAGTGGAGCAGCCTTACCCACCCTCCCGCCCGTGGAGGAATCATTGCATGATAACATCAGGAAGTTATCATCATGTGAAAATTGTTCCTCTTCTTACACTGCTTGGGATCAGTGGGGCGATGCTCTTCCGCCATAGCGGATGAGCTTGCACTGGGTGTGCGTCATCTACTGGTGCTAGGCCTGGGTGGCTCAACCCCCGGGCCTCCACCGCTACATGTCCCACATTCTCCTTACCTGGAAATTGACACCATGGTGCAATCCACTAAACTCTCTGCAAATCTGTGACTTACCAAGCGGGAGCCTCAACCAGGTGGGATTTCACAAGCATGGGTACAGCAGTCGCCACCAAGTCCGCTGGTGAATCTCCCAATGCAGTTTATGCAGCAGGGCCCCCTTAGGTGTGAACTTGCAGCGCTCCCGCAACACAAGTTTGGTGCAGCTCAGGGGCCTCACCCTCCACAGTGTCCGGCCAGCGCAACCTCATCCGGCCTGTGATGCAGAGAGGTGCCACCCATGTTTGGTAATCCTCTCTGTGCACCCCGGTGTAGTGGTGGATAGTAGTATGCAATGCAGACCTCCCTACGTTGGTGGGCAGGAGCGCAACTACCATTTAAAGCTCCCAGGGGCGCAAGGCGGTCTTCTTACACAGGTCAGCAACGTGTCTCCATGTGACCGGCCAGACTTCACCACCAGGTATGGCCGATCGCCGCACCTCAATGTCTGCCACCACAGCTCATCGACTCCACAGCTCCTCCGCATCCCACTCCAGGCTCTAGATGCAGGTCCAACAAAGCATCCAGGCTCCAGACACAGGTCCAGCAATGCATCCAGGCTCCAGGCGCAGGTCCAGCGAGGCATCAGGCTCCAGATGCAGGTCCAGCGATGCATTCAGGCTCCAGATGCAGGTCCAGCGAGGTATCCAGGCTCCAGACGCAGGCCCAGCGATGCATCCAGGCTCCAGACGCAGGTCCAGCGAGGCATCCAGCCTCCAGACGCAGGTCCAGCGAGGCATCCAGGCCCAGACGCAGGTCCAGCGATGCATCCAGGCTCCAGACGCAGGTCAAGCGAGGCATTCTGGCTCTCATCCTGTTCATCCTGGATGTTGGGTGGCTTGAGGCGGTTGTTGATGTGTGCCGCACCTGGCCCTGGCTGCTCCATTCTGCATTTCATTTTTTTTTGTGCCTATTTTCTATTGGAGGTCGACTGATAGGCTATGTTTTCCATTAGAGGCAAAAAAACTCACGTTAGGCTGACTAATGTGCGGTTTTTTTGCCACTAATGGGCCTTTCGTTGGTTTTCGTCTGCTAACGCCGGAATTCCTATCGCCATCATGCTAATGTTAGCGGCGGTTTTCACCGCTGTCTCTGAGGCTATCGCCATGTAGCGACATCTTGTACATAGGTCACTAACAAGGTGACAGTTTTCAGTGGTACACAGCGGTAAGAAAACTGCTGCTAACTAGCGTTAGCTGTAGTTTCCGCCAGTCCTTGTACATATGCCCCTGAGAGTTTTAAGCTGCGCTCAAAGGAAACTACCTGAATCAACCTGTTAGTAGATCCAAAGTGCGGCATTTCTTTCCCTACCAATAACTGCATTGCTCTGAACCATCACTATGGGTGCCTGGTATGAGAGCCTGTACAAATGAGCTAATCTAAAAGTAGGTTGAGGGGTTAATAGCCTTCAGGAGCCTACAATAATGCTATAGTTATCAATACACATTGGGGGGAGAAGTCAGTTTTTCCACACCCGCTGCCAGATACCAAGACAGACAGATACCAAGAGCGTGCCCACATCATGTTCTCTGGATTTTTAACTATTATTAATTATTTAATTGATAATTAATTATGAGACGTGTAATTAATTACATGTTTTATTAACATTTTTGGTGTGGGTTGAGTTTTTTCGTGGAGGATAAAGGGTTTGAAGGAAATTAATTATAATAATTTATCATTAATGTAATTACTAATAATAATTCGTTGATAATTAATTATCTAAATTCTGTAATTAAGATTTTTAAATTTGAAGTGCTGATTGTTGTGTTTGTAATGGTAAAGGATGGGAAGGTAATTAAATATAATTCATTTATTATTAGTTAACTGTTATTAATTGTTTACTTTATAATTAATTATGAACAGTAGATGATTAGGATTTAAAAAATATATATATTACGTGTGTTCTGGGTTTGTGGGCATAAAGGGTGGAAAGTTAAGTAAATATAAATATTTTATTGTTAGTTAATTACTAATAATCGTTTGATAATTAGGTAAATGTTTCAATTATTATGATTTTAAGATATATCTTAGGTGTGTGTTGTTTACTTTGTAGAGGTATAGGGTAGGAAGGTATTTAAGTAATAATAAAAGCAAAAACAGCCATTTATTGTTTAAAGAATGTGTTATTTATTATTTGATGTGCTAATTGTTTTATGCTTTTTAATTGTAGATATCATTATATCTGTTAGTTGTATTAATGGAATCAGGACATTCTCATGATCTGTAATACCATCATGCCGTGTACCGATACACGGCATGATGGTATTACAGATACGCCCTGATCTTGATATTATAGGTGATGTTTGCGTAGGGATGCCGATACACGGCTGAATTGTAATTAGCGCAATTTATCTAAATCATGAGAATGTCCTGATTCCATTATACAATATGTCTAATGAAAATCATTGAAAGTATTATACAGTACTTGCATTGGAAGGCCTATTTAGCGTCTGACATTTAGATTTAACCACCTTATATATGTTCCAAGATGGCGCCTGTATTAGAACAGAAAGAGTATGGTCCTATGTTAATTTTGATGTTGCTTTGACTTGCATCATGTGACCGGCTATGGATGATTTTAAAATGTCGGTGTTTGGCGCCTGATTTTGTAACATTGGAAAAAGGCAGTAGCCGAAACGCTTCATGTTATTTATGGACTGCATGAATTTAAAAACTCTATCAAATTAAAGACCCCTGGGAGTGCTTTTCCAGATCGAGAAAGGGAAGAAGGAATGAGCGCGCATATTGTACGCGGTTGCACCTCCGTGTTATAGCACCCGTCCGAGAGTGCGCTGGCCCAAGGTGCAGTGGAGCAGGATATATATATATATATTAATTATATTAATATTATGTGTTTTAAATTAAAATATGTAATAAACACTGCAACAAATAAGTCATTTTTTAATTCAAAAATATTATTGAGATACATATGTGTGTATATATATATATATATATTCACTTAAAAAACCATAGGTTTCACACAGGTTATAGTTAGGTGGACATTTCACTCGTAAAAAACCAATGAAATTCCCCCGTTATAGTTAGTGCAGGCAACTATAACTCACGCGACCGCAATCCTCTGCTGATGACGTCAGATATTACATCACTGTATTTAGACACTTATTTACCCATGTCTTCTTCCATTAATCTTTAGCTATACATATATTACAAATATTTATTTTTCAGAAAGACACATATGTCATCAGTGATGTAATATCTGACGTCATCAGCAGAGGATTGCGGTCGCGTGAGTTATAGTTGCCTGCACTAACTATAACGGGGGAATTTCATTGGTTTTTTATGAGTGAAATGTCCACCTAACTATAACCTGTGTGAATCCTATGGTTTTTTAAGTGAATTTGCAAGGTTTTTTAAATGCTAATTCCTAACTATAACGTGTGTGAAACCTATGGTTTTTTAAGTGAATTTGCAAGGTTTTTTAAATGCTAATTCCTAACTATAACGTGTGTGAAACCTATGGTTTTTTAAGTGAATTTGTACGGTTTTTTAAATGCTAAGTTATGTTTTTATTTTTTTTATTTTTTTTATTTTTTTTTCAGGTTTTACACCGTCCCCAAGGGAAAAAAAAAATTTTTTTTTTTTAAATCGTGAGGTGCGCGCACCCAGTGCGCACTGCGAACCGTGCGCGCACAGAGCGCTTCGCGCACCGTGTGCGCTCTGTGGGCAATCGGTGCGCTTCGCGCACCGAGCGCCCACGGTTCGCAGTGCGTGCTGGGTGCGCGCACCTCGCGATTTAAAAAAAAAAATTGTTTTTTTTTCCCTTGGGGGTCCTTCTGTGACCCCCTGACCAAGGCTAGGGGGTCAGGAACTGTACACTCTGCCCCATTTTCACGTTCTCCACCTTTGATTTTGACCCCCTCAGACTGCAAGAGACAAAATTGCGGCCGACACTTCCTGGTTTCGACCGATTCGAATGTTTACCGACAACTAACAACCAATCAGAATTGCGCTCGCCCACGGCAGGGTGCGCGCATCCAGCGCGCACGGTGCGCGCGTATAGATATTGATATGCTTTTAAATGCTAATTTCTCAGGAAATACTGAACAGATTTACACCAAACCCGCGAAAGGCACTTCCTTGACCTTATGGCTACCTCTCTGCCAAATTTCAAGTAATTGTGTTCAGCCGTTCGGGCTGTAGCTGTGTCTAAAGGTCCTATGGAAAAATGCATGGGGAAAACACGTTTTGGGACCCCCCTTTTTTATCGGCCCCCGCTTGACGAATCACCCCGAGACTTTCAGGGTAGGAGCTGAACAGAGCGCCCCATTAGTTTTGAAAATTTCGCGAGGATTTGTCAACCGGCGCCAACGTTATTCAAAATAGAATTTTGAGATTTCCTATGGAAGCACGGTCCTAACTATAACTATCTACTGGCGACCGCCAGTAAATAATATATATATATATATACAATATTTAAATATTTATATTTCTTGTTATTTAATGTAGCTGTTGAAAATTTTTATTTGAAGTGAACTACTCTCTCTTTACCGTGGCTCGAACCGGAGTAGGAATAGTAAATTCTACCCCTCCGATATCCAACTCTTTCTTTGCTGTTGCACAAGCTGGATTGGGAATAGTCAATTTTACCCTTCCTGAGTCCAACCCTTTCCCTAGTGTTGCGCACACTGGAGTGGGAATAGTACATTTTACCCCTCCACAATCCAATACTTTTCCTACTGTTGCACAGGCTGGAGTGGGAATAGTAATGGTTGGACTCATTCCTAGTCCAACCATTTCCCTACTGCTGCTGCACTGACTGGAGTGGAAATAGTAAATTTTACCCCTTTGCAATCCAACACTTTCCCTACTGTTGCACAGAATGGAGTGGGAATAGTGAATTCTACCCCTCCAGATTCCAACACTTTCCCTACTGTTGCACAGACTGGAGTTGGAATAGTACATCTTACACTTCTGCAATCCAACACTTTCCCTACTGTTGCTCTGACTGGGTGAGAATAGTACATTGTTACCCCTCCTCAGTCCAACTTTTTCCTACTGTTGCACCGACTGGAGAGGAAATATAATATGTCATCCCTCCGAAATCCAACACTTTCCCTACTGATGCAGTAACTCGAGTGGGAAGGTAATTTGTACCCCTACTGAGTCCAACACTTTTCCTCCAGTTGCACAGACTGGAGTTGGAATAGTACATTTTACCTCTCCTGAGTCCAACAATTTCCCTACTGTTGCAGAGATGGGAGTTGGAAAAGTACATGTATTATTCCTACAATTTTATAGTTTTGTTTATATTATATGCATTTATATTATTATGATGTTTCTGTGTATTTAGCATTATATAATTTTTATTTATTAATGTTTGTAATATGTAATATATATTCGGTAAAATGTAACTTTTTTATTTTGTTTACTTTCGTGAGTGTAACTAAATTGGTACTTTATTTGTTGCAGTAAATTAATAAATTGTAACATAAATGATAGCTTTAATTTTATTTTAATAATAGTTTTAAATTATATATGTTTATATAAACAGACATATATATGAGTTATTATTTTAAATAAGTATACAATTTATATATACTGTTACATTATATTACAACTTAATGTTAATACATTTATTGTTTACTATGTTTAACTATGTTTATATTAAAAAACAATTTTTTTCCGTTCGATATTAGTGTATTACAATATTTGTTTTCTTAATATTTTTGTTATTTACATTATAGGTAGAGAATAACAATATTTTTGTGCTCAATAGTTTTGACACAATATTTATGTGCCATGATATTTGTGGTTTCGATAATATGTCAGTGAACCGCCCCAGTATGAACAGTAGTCACCTTTTCATATTATTAGTGCGCTATTATACATTGCTCCCCTATTCATAATCACTTTTTAAGGACAATGTGTTTTTATGGCAACTATCTGACCGATCAAAGTTACAAAGATAAATGTTGAATTGGTGAGTAATAGAACTTAATAATGTCATAAAGTAGATTGGAATGTTACTGAGGGCATTTATAGAGAGTTGTAGAATGTTCATGGCATTATGAATATTCTTCCGGAGAAGATGCCTTAATTACATTTGTCTGTGTCTGTCTTGTTGGCCTGTTCATTGGAAAATAATAAATTCATATTTATAGTGTTTGTGTCACTTCAATACTACAATGATCTTTGTGCTAAAGGAGCTGATGAACATTTAACATGCATTATGAAAGTCGATTACAAATTACAAGCTGTCAGCAGCTTCTCAAGTCAAGCACCAGTAAGGGCAAATTAATATGCCTGATGCCAGAAGCCAACCCAAATCTTCAACCCTACTATTAATCAGAAATATTTCCCAGCAAGTGGGTAGTCTGGCTTCCAGACCGGTTAGGAATGATCCTTGGATGATGGTGGCTGCTCAATTTTTGTCCTTGGTGGCAGGGGCGACTCCTCCATTTGAGAAGAGAAGCATTGCCCCACAGGCCCAAGAGGTGAAAAATAAAATGGCAATAAAGTCTATTTATTACCATTTTATTTTTCAACAACCCGTCCCGAACTAAGTGTCAGGACTGGACGGGGCCAGTGTGGCAGCAGCAGGGAGCTGTGCGCTTTAAAATGTGCATGTTTCTTTAGCTGGCCATCTGGAGATGGCCAGCCAGACATGCGCATTTAACGTTCTCTAACCTATCTGTCTTTGACAATTGGGTTCAAGAAAGAGCAAGACTTCAGTGCTTTTATAAGCACTTTAAATCCTGGTGTTGCTTTCATGCTGTGTGAGTAGTGCCAGGGTTGGGTAGTGCAGTTCCCTGCATCAGGAGCTTCCTGGAACACACCCGAAGGAGGAAGACGTCGTGCTAGGAAGCTAAGTTAATTTATTTATTTAATTTTGTGCGCCCCACCACCCTTTGGTACAAACCAGCCACCATTGTTCGGTTGATGTGTGAATTGCAGGCAAGTAAGTAGTTCCTGGTTGGAACATGTGAAGATTTTGAATTGAAAATGGTAGCTCAAATTGTGTTTTTGGAGGCCTTTGTGAAGCTCTTCAAGAATCCGTCATAGATCATCAAGATTAGCTGGTGGTGGCTGGTAAAGATTCCATGCACAGCATAGCCACTTCTAAAAGCAGATGAGGAATGATGAGGATAAGTGATTCACTGGAGCATTTCTAGTCTGGCTCACAAGACTCAACTTAACTGAAGCACATTTTGACATCTCATTCTAACTCTCAATCTATCAGCAACATTTAATTGAGTGTTTCACCAAAATGTTCAATAAAGAAAACTAAGAAATCAGTCAGAGTAAACAATTTATTGTATGTGGGCAGTAAATGTTCACAGAAAGGTCTCCTGTCAATATGTCAGGTGACTCTTGGGCATAATATAATTGGCAGGCAGGTTTGCCATGTCATGGCTGCCCTTTCTGTAATTTTTTTCTTTCTACAAAATGAACGTCCATGACACATGGGGAGTTTTCTTCTTGTTTATCTGTGATATTTCTGTGGATTCATGCTCGGGCCCCCATGTGTTGCACATTAACCCTCTGCCATTGCTTCCATCTTACTGGTCTTACTAGCAGAAGGAAAGAGAAGTGAGACTGGACTCATCACAGGAATGTTCTGGAAGCGTTGCTTCCAATGTCTGGCATCTGCATCTGCTTGGATTCAAATATAGAGATGTCTAAACTACATTTGCATTTTGACTCTATTCTTTGTTACTATTTTACTTTCAGCTTTTGTCTGATATCAATGCAAACATGATTAAATTTCCAAATATCCCTCAGAAATACTGCAGTCTTGACTTCCTTATTAATGAGAACCCAAGCAATCCCAGACTGATTTCAGTCTTGTTAGACCTCATTAGTGGGATCCATATTTTATCCTGTAGCACACAGAGAAGACAAATCTTACATCTGGCCATATCCACTGCACCTAATGTGCCAGATTTAAAAAAATCATTGGGATGGGTGGAACATCTACCAAAGATTTCAGCTACTGACAATTGCTCAAAGCCCACATTCCATTCCATCATTGTTCCATCCACTGTTGACTTCAGACCGGTGTCCTACTTCAGCATGAGCAGTCAATTCTGAACGAGAACCCAAGCAACTCTAGACAAGATTTGGCGTTCTTGGTCCTCATTAGTTTACATCATACATTGGCAGAAATTGTACCTGGTGGTCTCACAACTCATCTCCTTCCGCGTCCGCGGTCCCAACAGAGGGACTACAATGCGACCGCCACCACGGCGGTCGCAATGCCTATATTTCACATTTTGTATTGAGGCTGGTGCTGCTGGCTGCGGCACACACCGCAGTGCAAAATCGGATACATTACATATCCCTGCACTACGTGGCAGGCACCATGAGGTGCCTGCCACATGATGTAGGGATATCTATGATGCCCCCCCACAGCTTGGGGCAAGAGGGAAAAGGGGGCCATTATGGGCCCCTAAAGTCCCTTTCTGCCTGCGGGCGGAAAGGGACATTGTAATCCTTACGGCAATGCCTAGCTGGCACCACCACCATTGTATGGAATACAATTCCCTCTGCCGCACCGATGGGCTCAAGGAGCCCATCTGATGCATGGCGGCCGGTCTTTCGGAAACTGGTCAAGTTCAGAAATTTGATTAAGATGGCTGTGAGACCGCCGCTGACGGGCCGTCAGTAGCAGTCTCACCACCATCATAATTGGCCCCTATGTTCTTAGTCTTCTTCAGGGCAATTAATATTTAATTGTGGCTAGTTTTTCTGTGATGCAGATGATTGTTACTTACTTTAAAATTACATTTATTGATATGTTGATAGGAACTTGGACAGAGGAGAACAATTGTTTGGTTTATTTAACCTCACACCTTTCCATACCACTGTTAAATTTAGTAGCTGCTTCAGGCAAAAAAAACTATGAAGAGTGATGCAGGGAAAAAACAAAGCTGAAAGCTTCATCTGTCAATTTGAGTTGATCTCATTCCTATTTTCAGGTAACAGCCTGGTGTCAGAGGATACTTTCCAAGGTCTGCATTTCTTGATGGTGAGACAGGGTTAAGACACTGAAGCACCAAATTAGCAGAGTACATTGAAGAGGAGTTAATAACACCATGACAAAATAAGTATTAGCATGACAACTCAAACTTACGTAGTACAGAGAGACATAGAAAGCAAGCAGGTGAAAGGGACATATCTTTCTACCTATATTGGTAATGTGTTGCTATCTCTGTGAAATGGCCTATAGAAACAGGGCAAGCATCAATGTATGCCCATTTAGCAAATTCTATGCAGATTAGGAACATAATAGGATTATGTGAGATAATGTAATGTGTCCCTTTCAACTAATGCACAAGCAAAGTAGGTATAAGTGGGCAGAATTAGTGCAACCAGATGTTCGTGTCTCAGTCCTGATTCCAGAAACACTATTCTGTTGCACTGCTGGTTCACCTTGGTTAAGGCGTTGGGCAAATCAGCTGTGCTCCACAGACAGGGCATGTCAACCAGAAACCAGGCCAAAACAAATCCTTATTCATTAGTTACAATGATGCACAGAGGCCTCTAATGAGTTCAACCTCACATAAATTGTTTAGCATATTCCACAGAAACATTTCATAAAGTGAAATTGACATGCGGGAGAGGTGTGGTGCAGCAGCCAAAACAGCTGACTCAGGAGAATTGGGCTCACGGTTCGGTCCGCGGCACTGTTGTCAGCTTAGCTCAGCATCATGTGACTCTTAGAAATAGCTCACTTAATCTTCCCGAAGGCCCCCAGTTCCTTGAAACCCTTAAGGGGGGTGATATGTTTGTGCTTTACAGATAGGAATTTATACAGAACCAAGGCATGGTCTGAAACACAATTGTTAAGTTATCATGCATTGGGAGCCTGTTTGCCAATGGAATTTGAGGATGTTGAATTAGTCCTCCTGTAGTACTACTTCATTTACTCAATGTGAGAAGTTGGCCTGATATGGGCACCTTGTATCAGTCCAAACAACCTCTTATGGTGAATGGTTAATGACAACCTTTCTTGAAAGCTATCCTAGTGGTAGCTATAGAGAGCAGCCTTCAGGCTAAGTCTTGAAGGAATGTAAAGCAGCTTGTTTTACCAGTCTATAATCTCTTGAATGACCAAATGAAAGGACAACCACACCAGGTATATCTTTAAAATATATGTATTTAAGAAAAAACGCACCCCTCTAGTCTCTTTATGAGGCTGGAATTCGAAGTACTTAAGTTACAAGTCAGTATTCAACAGTAAAAACACAAATACACGTTTGGGCCCTAGGGGCGTACCAAACTATATACCAATAAAGTGGTATGAGAACCACGACTGAACTAGACACAAGGCCTAGAGCCTGTAGAAGTGCTTGGACCACAAGGAACCACCCAAGGTAGTGACACAGGGGACCCACGGGGGACGCGTGCAGTGTGAGAACACAGCCGCGAATCGCCATTAACTTCTATGGGGAAAGTCGCGGTTGGAAATTAAGAGCTTAAGGACACTTAGACGATGACTAGGAGCGAACCCTTTTGGTGTCTAGGGCCAACACCCACGGGAGCACCGGAGTATTCGAGTTTCCTCACCCAGGGAAGCCGGCTGCATAGGTGTCAAATGGTGTCGGGTCGCGTCGCTGTTTTCAATGGAAGCTGCTCAGGAAGTGTTGCTGCCGTGAAGAGGAGAAGTGTCCGGAGAGATCCAAGCCTGGATCTAGGATGGAAGGAACCTGAAAGCAGAGGGGACAGAGTCTGGGTCACTTACCAGTGACCAAGGGCATGATAGTCCAATGCCCACAGATGTCGGGTGCTTCAGGTGAGTTGACAGGTGTCTTGACTCTTCAGCCACGAGGTCCAGGAGGCGTCAATGACAACCAGGAGCTGGATTCGAGCCATCCCACGAAGTCTGTTGAGTGCTGCAGTGTCGGAGACCAGAGTGGACCCAACAAGGCTTGGCAACTGCAAGTCACTTGGAAGCAGAGAAAGGACGTCGGTGCAGACCAGCAAGGTCTGGAGGACTCACCCAGCAAGGGTAAGTTGGGGCACATCTGGAGCAACCAGGAAAGCCCAATCAGAAGAGGAGTCACCTTCGTGGGGACCCACTAGCCAACGGGCTAGCGATCGCGAAGGAGCCTCGAGTGGTCGCACTTGAAACCAGCCCACGGGTCACTCGTGGAGTGGAGGCCAACAATCTTCGGTGCAAGAGATGCTCAAGGCTGGGGCTACTTGGAGCCCAAAGCACAACTTCGAGGAATACCAGGAAGATGATGGATCAGCAAAAGATTACGGTGTC
The DNA here is from genome assembly GCF_964204655.1 of Triturus cristatus. NCBI lineage: Eukaryota > Metazoa > Chordata > Amphibia > Caudata > Salamandridae > Triturus > Triturus cristatus. The sequence continues at coordinate 565,467,009 of NC_140582.1, read as the reverse complement.
CAGGGGTCACAGTTCCACGTTACCCACGATAGCCACAGGCCTCAGCTTTGCTGGGGACTCAGGGTAGCCTCGGGGAAGTCTGGAAATCCCCCTCTGGGGATGCAGGGAGTTCGGCGTCCGGCGGGAGCTTTGGAATTTCAGACCGGACAGTTGCTTCTTTGGTGCCTGCCAAGCAAGGGATATATGTTGCAGAGTTTCGTCCAGGGTAATCTAAAGTCGCAAGGACTGAGTTCCCATACTTATACAAAGTTTGGGGGTTGGACATACTCTAGGGACCCACCTTTGGGAGGGTTTGGAAAGAGGGGTGGTTACAACCATTTCCTTTGTCCAGTTTCCCGCCAGAGCAGGGGCAGGTAGCTGGACTATGCACAGGGACACCAAGTGTGCCCCCAGTGCAGGACTTCAAAGCACCAGAGAGTGCTCCCGTCCAGCCCCAATACACATCTGCCTGTCTGGGGAGGTGGTTACCCCTCCCTGGGACAGGAAACCTATTGTCCAGGCCTCCCCTGCCGAAGTTTCAGTCAGTAGCAGGAGGCCAGACCTGTGTCTGTGGCAGTGGCATCAATTTTGTGATGCCAGGGCTTTAGAAAGTCTTTACCGGGTAGACCAGTGTGAACATGTCTCTCCTTCTAGAAGGGTGGAATGCTACCCCCGCCGCCAAAACTGGCGGGGGGTAATATTCCAAAGCATTTGACAACAAACATGACATGTTTCTGTGCAGCCATTCCAAAGTTAGCATTTACCGCAAGGTTAAAATGCACTTAAGAGTATATGGTCAAGCTGCACCACAAACAACATCAGAGGAGGTACTCCAAACGCTGCAGAGGGGCTCTGCTCATGTAGGGGCACCCTCTCACATAAAAACCAAGCACTCTGCCTTCAGGATTGTTAAGCCCTGCCATAGGAGTGACTTATAGGTTTTATATGTGTGTGCAATGGTAGTGATATAGGTAGCCTATACCACAGTAAGTGGTGCAAGCACCACCTTACTCAGGCTGCAGTAGCAGACCTGTGGTGTCATTTTGGAGTGCTTCCCAGGGGTGGCATAATACATTCTCCAGCCCCTGGTAGACCTCTGAGGTACCTATGCCCTAGGTACATAGTGTACCATATACTAGGGGCTTATAAGGCACTCCAGAATCCAATTAGAAATGTACATAATGTACATGGAAACCATTTTAGAGAGGAAGCAGCTAGGCTGGGGTCCTGATTAGCAGGGCCACAGCCAGACTAAGGTTGAAAAACAGTGGCACACCAGCAAAAAGTGGGGGTAACTATGTGAAGCAGATCCTACTCTCCTACACACACTTTTGAGCAAATGTGGGAAAGTGGCAAGAGGAAATGGAAGCCAGGCAGAGGACCAAGTTTGGCCAACTGTGATACATACCATACGTCCTTGGTACAAGGTCTGTGTGGTCTTGCTTTGCAAGACTTTACATTGCTCCAACTTGGATCAGATGATGCTTTCAGCTGTGTGGTGAGGCTTAGTGGGGCTTTGTGGCACTCAGCATTGGTTTTGATGACACTTTAGGCTGTGTGGTGAGGCTTTGAGGGCTCTGAATTCCTCAGTGTTGTTTCCGATTAAGCTTCCAGCTGTGAAATGAGACTTTATAAAGCTTTGCATTGCTTTGTGCTGGAATTTATGTACTCTCAGTTGGGCATGCAGAAGTTCACTCTGATGCCACCCACGGGTCCACAACCTGAGGAGGTATCTCTTGGGGAAAGGGCACTCAATTCAGCAGAGGCCAGCAGGGCTCAGGCAGGTCCAGTTGCAGGCCCAGGCAGGTCCAGTGCAATAGGTCATTTGAACAGTTGCCACAAGGCCTCTGGAGCTTGTTGTGTCCCTGTAGCACATAACAGAAGGTCAGCCAACTGACCCTTTGAGTCACTCAGGTTAACAAGAGATAAAGGGAGTATTTCTAATCTTTCTTCTCAAGGAGCAGAGCAGCCCTTAAGCACCAGGGCAGTCCTCTCAAGATCAAGGCAGTCCTTCTCTGTAATGTCCTCAGGTCTAAGAGTGTATTAATGAATGGCTCAGGAGGATCAATATTTATAACTAGTGCCAGCCATTGAAGTGGGAGGCACTCTCTAAACTATCCCATATCTGGTTCCAGAAACTTCTTTCATGCCCTCCAAGGCTCTGGAGTTACAAAAGATTGGTGTCAGGTACGTTTGGGTGTGTGTTGGAGGAATCCCTTTGAAATATAAGTTGAAAAGGGAACATCTCCACCCTGACCATCATAGCAGGATGGCCCATGCTGCCTACACCTAGTTCCCCTTTGTTTCACTGTCTGGGAGGACTATTCAAAGGAGAACTACCAAACCTTCCACAGTCATGAGACTCAGGACACAGGCAGCAAGCACCAAATGGTTAGGACACAAAAATGCCAACTTTCTAAAAGTGACATTTTCTGAATGGTAACTTAAATCCCTACTTTACCAAGAAAAAACATAGTCCTTGTTTACTACACTTCCGACAAGAAGCATTCTTAGCAGGACAAATCCGGGAATTAGGAAAATGAGAGGGAAATCCACATTTTGCACACAGATTTTTAGAAAAACCTACTTTTTTCAGGTTTAAAAGAAGTGTACCTACGCCCTTTTTGCTCACTGTGTGGTTTGTCTTTATCTCCCTGTGACTTATCACCTTGATCTTTACGCTCCTTCACCACACCCACTATGTTTTTCTCAGGTTTAAGCTCTTTCGAGGCTTTTTGAGACAGTTCAATACTTTTGACAATGGTGATTGTTTCTTGTACAGAGGGATTCTTTAATGTAAGCAATTTTTCTTGAACCTTTTTGTCTTTACAATGAACTACAATTTGAACACAAATAAGTTGAGAGGAAAAGTGTTCAAATTCACACTCCAAAGCAAGAATGATTAAAGCCGCAAAATAGAACACAATACTTTCATCAATGTCTTGTACTCTGGTAAAAAACTTGTGTCTTGCTACCACCAGACTACCTTCCACATCGAATTGCTTCTCTAATATTTTCACAGCCTGATCAAATTCATTCAACTCCTCTTCTCCTTCAACAACATCAAAAGGAGGTAAATGTTCTAGAACAGCTTGACCCTCAAACCCTAGATTATGCTCTAAAATAAATCTTTTCCTCTCAGCACTAAACCTATTACCCCCATGGCACCTAAACACTTCACAAAAGCCCTGTACCATATCTTCCACCTGATTGGTGGATCACCTGGAAGCGGTAAGAACGGATGGGAAGGTTGTACATTTTGCATCTTAGCAAAACAAAATAGTACAAATAGTTAACCTAATCCTGTAAGGAAAAATTGGTTATCTTTCCCCCCCTTTTTTTAAAATTGAGAACATTGCGACACACTGTTACAATTCTACAATAAGATATAAGAGTAGTAGCATTAACAATGTTGTAATCTCCTCCAGGTAGGTGAATCCTGTAAAGAAAAATGTTAGACAACACTGCAAGACTACAATATGAAATCAAACAAGTAGCATTAATGATGCTGTAAACTCCTCCAGGTAGGTTAACCATAGATAAGACAAGAAAAATGCTATAAATTGTACTTCAAGGTTCTTTGCAAAATTGACTTGTGTGCCTCATACCAGGAAACTGCAGAGTGTTCTTTGCCTGGCAACAGATAAATCACACTGACGAAAAGACAATCTAGACGTATGTGTGAAGAACAGGAAAATTCCCCTCTGCGTTGCTAGGTGAGAAACCTAGATTTTTTATCCGTGTGAGAGTTAGCGCTCAACTCCAAACTTCCAAATAGAACTGTGTGTCCGATGCCTATAAAACTAAATTAAGGGCAAAACACAATAAAATAACTAAGTTATACTGATAGACGGCTGTGTCAGCTGTTACCAGAGCAGAAAGAAGCAGAGTGAAATGCGTGATGAGGTAAGACAAACACGCCGCTTCACTTCACCAGAGAGACCTTCGGCAGTGTGGAGAAAGTGTTCGATGGCGTAGACATGATGCGCCGCTTGCCTTCACTATGACGTACCTTTTGCCTTCACCAACTCCCTATGCACATTCCAACACATCATCAGAATGGATTGACTGTGGTTAGTGAATGTTATCCGTGTGAGTAAACGGCTACGCATGCTGTATCGTGAGACATACACATACAGCCAACGACACCAGCGCTCCCCTGCTGGCAAATCTGGCACAAATCAAGCCACACAGCCAGAGCAGTAAGGAAAACTCACATGTTTTTATTAGCGCTGACCTCCTTTATGACTAACAAACTCGGTGGGGAATAGAATAACCTGAGTGCAGCTTTTCAGCAATGTGGTACAAGCGGAGAACGTATAAGACGGCTCACTCCTTTCCCTTTTTCCTTTGCGAGTCCAAGATCTCTTAATAAGGAGAACCTCCGAAACAGAGGCAGATTTTTGCATCCACAACTCAAAATAGACCAACATACCACCCAGAGAACAGCTGGCTGTAGATTCAATATAGAGGAGAGTGCAGCACACGTGGGTGGAGAGAGGAACAGTCACACTCGTCGCCAATTTTGTAGTGATTACACTGCGCGAGGTAAGTGTAAGAGCACATAGTTTATTGACTGTTCATCTCCACAGCATCCAAGGACAACTGATAATTGCCCCTTGGAGTTCAAACCATCACAATCCATCACCATGACAGTGACATAATAAGATCTAAAGAGCACCTTAATAGACAGTGAAGAATAGATGCTTTAGGATGACTACTACACACTGACTCCATCAAATTCACTCTGGACGCAGGTCAAAATGCCCTGCTAATTTTATTAGACCTCTTGGTGGCATTTGCACAATCTCACATGAGACCCTGCTTCATCATCTCTCCCAGATTGGAGTAGAGGGAAAGGCTTGGTCCTGGTTGAGGACCTTCTTGGAAGAAAGGGAGCAGGCAGTTTGGTTCAAACCATACTGTTCTGATGCTCAAAAACCTAAGTATGGAGTGCCTTGGGGCTCAAACCTGAGCCCAGTACTTTTTAATATTCATATGACACCCTTGGCACATCTCATAGATTCCTTTGGCATTTTTGTTTGCTCATATGTGGACAACACACAATTACTACTGACCTACGACAATAATGAGCCTGAAAAATCTGTTAACTTTGCTGCATGCGTATCGGCTATGATGGGTTGTGTGACGGCCAACGCCCTACAGTGCAACACTTACAAAATAGAGGTCCTACTATTTGGCAACAATCCTCTACCTGGGTGATCCACTGTTTGGTCGGTCAACTGGACATCACCTCCCCCTCCTACTGAAATGGGCAGGAACCTGGGAGTTCTTATAAACATTAAACTATCCCTTAAGCCCCAGTTCACAGCTATAATTAAAACCTCATGGTGGATTCTCAGGATGTGAAAGAAATTTCTAACATTTCTGCCCTAGGATCCCCAGAAAACCATGTTTCAAGCCCCCATTGTGTCAAGACTTGACTATGCCAATGCTTTGTACCTTGGTATACCGGATACCCTGATACAAAAACTTCAAAAGGTTCAGAACATGGCAATGCACCTACTTTTTAACCTGCCTAAATGCATCTCATTATCCCACTATCACAGCCAGCTACATTGACTGCCAGTGAAGAAGAGGGTTATCTTTAAAGGACTGACAGTAGTACATGCAGAATTTTACCGAACTGCCCCTAAATACACACAGGATAGACTGACCCCCTACTGTCCTAATAGACCCCTGAGATCTCAATCATTCCTTCTTCAATGTATCACTCCTACTAGATTAATGAAATTGGGAAGCTCGGCCTGCTCAGAATTAGCAGCTAGACACTGGAATGCTCTCCCGTTAGCCTTGATTTCCAGATACCAACAGCTACACTGTAACAAGTGGGCGCACTCCACTAAGGACTGCTTACATTTACCATTGGTAACCAGTGGCAGTCCTGTGCTTAATATGTGCTTCTACAGTGCATGATAACTGTCACTTTAGTTTACTCACAGATAAAGGGCCCGATTCTGCCCTCTTTCTGAAAGCATACCAACCGAATTGGTTAAGGAATGCCTTCCATACAAATCGGATCAGGAGAGTCCGACCAAATGAGTACGATACATCCGTATGCATCCAGATACGATTCGGTAGGACTCCCATTCAATGGGAGCCTGTGTTAAAACGTGAACACAGGCTCCCATTTAAGAAAGGGGTGGGTGGGAAAAACCTTGCACCCTGTGTCGGGCACCCCATGGGGCCTGCCACACTGTGCATGGTTAGAAAGGGGGGACCCATGGATACCCCCACATGCTCGATTCAGAGGGCCCAGGGTGAAGGGGGGCCTGCTACGGGCCCCCAAATACAGATTCCGGCATCCGTTTTGTTCCGGGAAAACCGATTCGGAAAGGCTGTCCGAATCAGTCATCTTACTCGCTCCTTTAGAAATCAAGTCCACAGAGCTGTACAAATCGGCTCCGGAATGGCTCGACCTGTTCGGATGCCTTTTGGAACCGATTCAGTCAGCCCGAACGCTTTCCAGACATCATACTTGATAGTATGGAGCTGGGAACGAGTCGGTTGGAAACAAGGGCTAAGGATTGGATTCGGCAAACCCAAATCTGATCTGGAGCCCTTCCGAACGACATCAGAATCAACTCCAAAGTGCTAACAATGTTGGTTGCAGTCAGTGCTGTGTTTTTCTGGACACGCGTTTCTGGATTATTGTTATTCATCAACAGCTTGGATGCAATAATTCTCTACCTCAAGGTTTGTTCTTCAAGTATTTCGAGAGCCCAGCTTATTCTCAGGGATGTAGCTTTCAGTGCTACAGCTGATGCAGTGCATTGGGGGCCCAAAGGGGTAGGGGGAACAACAAGGTTGTCCTGCACCAGCTGCAGTTATTTTAAAAAGCTGCTGGCTCTGATTTTCATTTTTGTTCTGTGCAAGTATCCCAGTAGGCTGGTTCTGTCTTTACTCTTGGACCAGTCGGGGGAAGTCATGGAAAGGAAAGACAGTCAGACCACAAGCAGACAGCAGTGTGGCGATTTCAGGGGCGTATATTCTATAGTATTAGAAAACACTTTTAAGCACAGGACAGGGTTACGAAATTAAAACCGGAGAGAACCTCTGTAAATGACAGTAGGTTGGCATGGAAATATTTTCCACTTAAATATCATCGAAGTTAGTGTGCATATTAATAATTATAACAATATTTTTAGAAATAGCTTCTGAATTTGGCAGAACCTGTGGTCAGCTCCTAAGAAAAACTGTTGGCCACTGTCCTTTTATAATTTTTACTAAGTAAGCACTAGCTAGAACCATTTAATGCGTTGTGAATACAGGAGCAGTCACAAAACATTATTGACATTTCTTCAATGAGACGTGGACAATAGTTTTCCACTCACTTTGGGAATTTTGAAATCACATGCCAACTAATTTGCCTGGCCTTGGCTTCTAAAGTGCTAAGCATTCTTTTAGTACATCAGGTCGCAGATTAATTATGATATTCAGTCCCACAATGCCAGATTACACAAAGAAAGATGGGTGCATATATAAAATTATCAAAAAGCATACATATTACCTAAGCAGTCTTTAAATTAACTGTTACATACAATGTGAACATTTATGTGAATTGCAATTTTTCTTCAAATACTTTTGTTGACATTTTTTCAATTTTGATTTGCATACTGCTTCACGATTTCAAACTGCCGAAGGTAAAAGATGGAAAACAGTGAGTCATAAGAGTCGTCTTGCAGAGACGCTATAGGCGTAAAACGCTACACTTGTCCTTAGATTTGCTTTCATCCTCTTTCGTACTCTTTCAAGGATTCTCATTTCCATGGTAACATATTCAGTATTCTTTTGATTTAAGACAGATCATGAAAAAAAACTGGAACAGAACTGCAATTTTGTGTTTACGAGCTTAAAGGTAGCCTTTCATTAAAGAAAACAATAAACCTGTCTGCTAGATTTACAAAGCAATTTGACCATTTCTGTCACACAACAACTAGTTATGGGGCATATTTACAAGGCGGCGATAGAAAATTATCGCCGCTTTTGCGGCCGAAAAGCGGCGATAATTTTATTGCCTAATTAGCAAGGTCACGCTAATGCGTGAAACCTTGCATTAGCGCCCAAATTCTAAACGCCCAGCTTTGCATCTCTAATGAGATGCAAAGTGGGCGTTCCTGACCTGACATGACTGGAGAAATGTCGCTAAGCGACATTTCTCCTATCATCAAGCCCCACGCTATGAAGCATAGCGGCAAGAAAAGTAGCGATAACCCCTCTTATCGCTACTTTCCTTACGCCTGCTTCAGGACTGACTTAGCCATGATATCCTATGGAAGGTGGATATCATGGCTAAGTTTGTGAGTCCCTATCATCAAGCTAACACCACATTGCGTGAGATTATCGCAGCAATAATCTCACGTTAGGCAGTTAGCGCTAGGATTTTTATCGCTTTTGAGATAAGCGTTGCTAATAGCACGCTATCTCAACGATAAAAATCCACGTTAGCCGGCGATAATTATCCTAGCGCTAAGTGCGCTTAGCGATAATTATCGCCGGTTGTTGCTGATATGCCCCTATGAAAGTAGCCAAATCTGATTCTAAATTCAAGACTGTGATTCCAATTTTTTTTATTTTCACCCGAAAATGCTAATTTCACCAGAATAGTTGTATGCGGTGTAATTTTTAAGTGCAAATACATTTCACGTGGGTAGGTTACCACCCACACACTTGAAGATTTCTGACACTTTGGTTGTAAATGTAATCCTTGAAAGTTCAGAAAGCTATCTGCTTCGAGGGTGTGAAGGGGACATTAAAAGGGAAAATATTTTCTGTGAGGAAGAATAAAACAACAGTTTAAATGTGCAAAAACACATAAGTGGCACAATTACACATCGGAAATATACACTTGTTACATTTCCGAATCCTTGAATGTTTACACGTGTACTGCTGAGATGCAGTGCCAGTCGATGCTTTGCAGAGTACTTCTTAAATTATTTTAGAACTCTAAGGAAGTGTGATATGTGTTTCAAATGTAGGGGTAATGTTACCAGAGCATAGTTTATACGTGCTATGCGAATTCCCTGGGAGTCTTCCCAAAAGTATGATATTCATGAGCCAAAAGAAAGTATTAATGTTGCAAATTATGAAAAGTTACTATTTTTGGGGCAATTCACTGAAATTTCACTATCTACTAAACAAATCAAATTATAAGCCTACATTTAACCATAAGCATATGTTATAAAAAAGCTGGCTATTGATGCTACTTTCATGGTGTAAATGCACCTTATTTGTTTTTCCTTTTTGCTCACATGGAGGCCAGAATTACTCTCAACGTCCCACACACTCTCACATCGCACTGCACCTGAAGGAGTTCCTCGGACTCCGCATATGCAAACAAACCCAATTCAAACTCCTCACCCACACTTTCAAGGCAATACACAACAGGGGCCCAGCATACCTCAACAAACGCATATGTTTTTACAAACCTTTCAGACTCCTCCACTCATCTGGACTCCTAGTTGCACATGTCCTGTGCATACAGAAAACCAGATTTGGTGGTTGAGCAATCTTCTATATCGCTCCTGAAGCGTGGAGCGGCCTTCCACTGCATATAAGAGCCACCTACTCCTCAATTCTTGAATTCCACAAAAAGGTAACGAGCTGGCTTTTTTCTATGAGTCTCACTAGGCTCTAGGATTGGCTAGACTCTCACCAGCTCAGCACCAGGATACCCTCCCTAGTAACATATAAATAATAAGTTCCCTTGGCAATATTATGTTTTCCTATTCCCTTATTGAATATCTCATACTTAATGCTGTGTGGCGTTCGATGAGCATGTACAAAAGGCACGCGTAAAACATTGGGAATGTTTGCAACTACTCCCAAAGGATTTGTAGGTGTTCACCATCTTCCAAAAGCACCACCCCTGAATGCGCCCTTACACTAACCTTTTCCTATGTAACATTTTTCAGTTCAATAAATGGAATTGTGGGTTTAAAAATTCCCAAATCTCGATATTGTGAATGAGGATTTCTCATTTACGTTTAAGATTTCACTGCTTACACATCTAAGTTCAACGTAGATGGACAGAATATGTTTTGAATGAGGCTTCGTTTGTTTTGAGATCAGATTCTCGGCTTTGTTTTATGACAATTTTCGACCCTTTAATGCGCTGAAACATTTCTCTTTCTTCATGCTGGCTATAAGGACTTATTACCAAATTTGCCAAAGTTCCTGTGTCAGGTACAAGCTGCCATTTACACCTGAGACAACCAGGGCTGTATCACGATGCCATTTCCTGTACGACACCAGAGTAGGGGTGGGCGAAATTTGCAAAATTCACTTTCACAAACTATCGCGAAAATGTTAAAAATCTCCGCAAACACGCGGAAATATCGCGAAGACGCGGAGGTTTTTTTCCCACCCGTTCGCGGTATTTTCTGCGTGATCGCGGCTCGCCAACTTACTTGTTGGATATGACGTGTTCGGGATCTCTTGCTCCTTTTCGCGTTCGATATGACGTGCCCGCGTCCTCACGCTCTCGCTCCCTGTGGAGAATGACGTGTTCGAGATCTCAATCATCTCATACTCTCGCGGTGCATGATTGCGAGAGGAAAGACGTGATCGCGCGATGAAAGACGTGATCGCGCGACGAATGATGTTAATGCGGGCGCAAACTTTTGCGAGACAGCGTAAATGGCTACCAACAATCCAACATCTCGTGAAGAATGCGACCGGATCGGGAAAACTTGTCGACGATCGCGGGGATTCAGGTAAGGCGATCATGCGCACGCGAGAATGTATTTTTTTACAGCGTGAGCAAGAAAAAAAATTCCGGTAAGATGCGGATTGCGTAAATTTTGACATTTTTGTGCTCTCCGCGGAATGCGAAAATGTCAAATTATCGCAATTTCCGCGAGCGGAACGGAATTTTCGCCCAGGCCTACACCAGAGGCAATCCGTTCCCAAAATGTTAGAGTTCTGCTGACAGCAGAACATACATTATTAACTCAGAGATTTTTCTATTTAATTATAAACACTGGACGATGTTAAAGAGAAGCGCACAGACACGTTCTGCACTGATGCAGCACAGAAAATGGCATGATAATACAGCCCTTGGCTGTAAAATTGGAGCCTTATAGATTATGTATGCGTGATTTTGGCAAGTTAAACCTGTTAAAAATCATGTGGGCAAATAGTGCAGTAAAATCTCAGCAACAAGGTGGAAAAATGTGTGCATAATTATCTCATACGAAACCACAAAGTCAGTGTGATGTAAACAAGGCACTTTGCATCAAAAGGGCATGGGTCTACAAGCTCGGAACAAACAAGTATGTTGTTGAGAGGAATGCAGACCTACAAAGATAATACAGGTTATGTATGAAGCCCTCACTCACCAACCTGGTTGGTGACATGCTTCATCATCGGGCTCCACTGGTATGGCCGAATGCCATCCCAGTGTGCTGCAACGCCAGGTTACTGTGGAGCAGTGAATTTAAAATTTCCAATTGAGTCAAAAAAGTAAATTTAATAGTTTCGCTAATTGGAAATATTAAAAAGGAGTGAAGGTCAAAAAATAGAAGACCTGTTTCACTCCATGGCGGTCAACATGTTTCTGCCTAAATGAATGTTCAACAGGCTTTCGTCAGGACCAGAGTGGGGGTGCAAAGTCCCGGTGGTATGAACGCGCTAAGGTTCACCCTACCGTGGGCTACTGTGTGAAAAATATATTTACAGTGAAAAATCCGCCAAGTAATATCGTGGTGGAGAGAAACGAGTTTATTCTGGAGTTAAGAAGACACACAAACAAAAGACAAAACATGAAAGAGTTGTAAATGTTGATGGTCAACTCGTAATCAAGCGCTGTAGAGTCAGGCTGAAAACATAGTGCTCAAATGAAGAAGTGCCATTAACATATACCTCAGGTGCAGTAATAGTGAAAACAGTGCACCTAAGACTAACCGGATATCGGTGTCAGGTAAGTAAATTGCGACTTATCCTGAATAGCGTGTCTAATAATGTATATCGGAACACACGTGGAATTTAAACTCTGTGTGAGATTCTTGAGTCAAATATGGGCTGAGGCACGACAAAGCGTGCCCCTGTGTAAGTCATCGTAGACTTATAATGCAAGTAGAATGGAGAATCAATCTTACTAAGAGGCATATCCATTTGAAGCCTCAGGGATCCCGGGGGGGGGGGGGGTGGGAGCAATATGGCACACCCTGCAGAGGAAAAAGAAAAAGGATAATGACCTCGAGCGGCTGAGCTCTGGGAACGCTTACCGTAAGAAACGGGAGGGGAACAAAGGAGGTTACTCACGCCCTCGCTGCTCGGCACCCGTTCGGAACCTGGAGCGCCTCTTGCCACCGGGTCCAGGATGTGAGGATCCATGGCGCGGGGCTCATATAAGAGATGCTGTCCCGTGAGGCAGGGGGGCAGTGAAAAAGAAAGAAGCACGGGGATTGGTCAGACTCTACCGTGCTATGCTGTGATTGGTTAGAATGGCGGCTGTAAGGCCAATAGCGTTATGGGTAAGGGAAAGTCGTCCAAAAATAGTAATGAGCGACGTTTTTTTTAAAAAAAGGGGAGAAAACTTAATTAAGCGTGGGAAACAGACTCAGGGCTCACAGAGGTCGCTAGGACAGAGAACCTACAAAGAGAAGAAACACAAACAAAAATGGCCCTTGCCAATAGTAAATACGCTGTGTACTGACGTGTAAATAAGGGGCCAGCAACAAAATAAAGAGAATGAGCGAATGTCTCTCGTCAAAGGGGGTCTGATGTGCAAGGTAATAAGGACTTCCATAAGTGGGGTTAGGCACGTATGGTCCATCAGACACGCAGGTATATGAGATGTATATAAAATGGAGCCAGTCCATGTATCCAATATAGAGTCAGTCTTGACTCAGGAACAGTCAGAGAAATCACGAATGGTAAATACTCTGTATGTCTGACAAACTAACAGCAGGAACTTATAGTATGGTGGTCCAGGGTATATTATCATTCAGGCCACGAAGGTTGGTTCTCAAACGGTAAACCCATCTTTGTTCCTTTTCAAAAAGGATTTTTGGAATGTTTTTGCGTGCTGTGATCTCCTCAATGACAGTCCATTTTAAGTCATTTGTGGTGTGGTTGACAGACAGGAAATGCTCACTCAGTTTGGTAGTGACACGCTTGCACCTAATATTACTCCGATGTTCACATATTCGGAGTTTGACTTTCCTAGTGGTCATCCCTACGTATCGTAGACCACACGGGCAAGTGATTAGGTAGATTACATTAGGCGTGTTACAGTTGGTGTGTCCTCTTTGGGTCCAGATCCTGCCTGGTTCGAGATTCAGAGTGTTTGTATGTGAGGTCAGAAGACATATGCTACAATCGAAGCAAGGGAAATGCCCAGTGATCCTTGGTAGGCCCCAAGCTTCTGTGATAGACCTTTGGATTGTGTCAGGTTGTACGGTGGGGCGTGTCTGTACCAGGCTGTTGCGCAGGCTCTGAGCTCGTTTAAAGGAGAACAACGGTTTCTCCCATTTGCGATTATTGCTATTGATAATACACCAATGTTTTGTGATGGCTTTTTTCATTTTATTGGATAGGGTACTGTAAGTGGTGACACATGTTAGTGGTATGGGCGTAGCCTCTTTCACATAGTCCACCAAAAGCACTTCCCTGGGTTGGTTTCTTGCACGTTTGTAGCTTCTAGATAGGAGAGGGAGGGGATACCCTCTGGCTGTCAGTTTGGAAGTCAAATCATTGGATTGGTTTTTGAAATCACCCAGAGAGGTGCAATTCCGCCGAAGACGGAGAAATTGCCCATAAGGTAAATTCTCCCTCAGTGTACGAGGATGGAAGCTCGTAAAATCAAGAAGGTTATTTCTGGAGGTGGGTTTGTAGTACGTCTTGGTGTGAAGTGCTCCTTGGTTTCTTTGTAATTATGACATCAAGGAATACTACTTCAAAACGGTCGTAAGTATGGGTGAATCTCAAATTGGGATCCAAGGTGTTAACCCAACCGAAGAAAGTATGGAGGGCGTTGGTATCGCCTTGCCAAATTAGAAGCACATCATCTATGTATCGTCTCCATAAGCCTATGGAGGATAGATGTGGATTGGTATCGGGGAGGATGAATTTTTGTTCGAAATCGTACACATACAATCCTGCCACACTAGGAGCGAAGGTACTCCCCATGGAAGTACCTGTAGATTGTAGATATAGATGTCCCTGATATTCGAAAAAGTTCTTTTTCAAGGCCAGGGTAGCACATTGAATGATGAAATCCTTAGTAGTTCTGTATTCCCATGGGTGGGAGTTAAGGGATTCCTCTAGGACCCTGATAGTCTCATCCTGGGGGATGCTCGTATAAAGGCTTTCGATGTCCAACGTGACCAAAATGGTGTCCTCTGAGCATTTAATGTTGTTCAATAGCTTCAGCAGGTCCTTTGTATCTTTAAGATATGTAGATGATTGTTGGACCAGTGGCTTCAGGAAATGATCACAGAACCGTAATAGGGGTTCCAAAAGAGAGCCAATCCCCGAGACTATGGGGCGCCCAGAGGGAGGAAGTCTATCCTTATGAATCTTTGGGAGTGTATAAAAGTACGGGATGGTTCCCTGACTTTCGGTTAGGAATCGTGCTTCTGGCCTGGTGATAATGCCTTGTGTCAGTGCTTCTTCGACTATACTCTTGATCTGGTTTCTCAGATCATTAGATGGATCGCTGGGGAGTGGCGTGTAATTCTTACGATCACTGAGAAGTCTGAGGCACTCCTGATCGTAGTCGACAGTATTCAGTAATACCACTGCACCACCCTTATCTGCTGGTTTTATGGTGAGCTTGGAATCCTGGCGCAAGGAGTTAATGGCTCTAAATTCATCGGCACTGAGATTTTTAAAATTGGAGGGGATGTCCACATTGTCTATCTCTGCAAAGACTGCACGTTCAAAAGTTGTAATTTCCACTGGTATAGTATGTGGAGGAGGGGTGAACGTAGATTTTGGTCGTAGAGGTGTGTCCCCTTCGTCAGATTCTGCTTGCTCGGAGGTGCGTTCTTCAAAAAAAGCCTTGAGTTTCAACTTTCTGAAAAATGCAGAGAGTTCACAGTGAAGACGGAATTTATCAGGACGCGCTGATGGGACAAAACCCAATCCCTTTTCTAGTATTGTCGTCTCATGGGTAGTTAATGTCTTATTGGATAAATTGACTATCAAGCTGTCGAAGTGCTTGGACCTGCGGTCATTTGGTCCTGTTGTTGTTTGCTCCGAGTGTGGTTGCCCACTGGGTCGTCTTGTACCCACTGGACCCTTTGGTTGGGCCCTCTCCGCCGACCTTTGCCCCTTTGGCCTCTCTCTAAAAAAGAGTTCTGTGTAAAATGGTTAGGTGGGTACATTGGGGCCGTGTAGCCAGGATTCCAGCCCATTTGTGGGTTGTATGGGTAATGGAACTGCATCGGGTGTGTGCCCAAACCACCCTGTTGTGGAGGGAAATTGAACCAAGATGGTTGATTGAAAGGGGGGCGTGTTCTTCCCCTTTGTTTCCCTCTCCTTGCCTGTCTGAAACTATTGTTGCTCGAGCCACTGCTGTTGGATGAGTCATCGTCTGTGCCATAGGTGTTAGTCTCAGCTCTGCGTGAAGCAACAAAAGTAGGGTCTGCGTAAGGATAGATTTTGTTGAACTCAAACTTTTTAAGGTCTTTCTGAAATTGGTTCACCTTACTTTGCGTTAAATTTTCTTTGTATTCATTAATATCTTTGTTAAGTTCATCAAGCCGCTTCTTAAACCCCGTTAGAGTGGTCTTGAATTGTGTCTCTGTTTGGGTTTGGCGTTGCAGCACACTGGGAGGCATTCGGCCATACCCAGTGGAGCCCGATGATGAAGCATGTGACCAACCAGGTTGGTGAGTGAGGGCTTTCTACATAACCTGTATTATCTTTGTAGGTCTGCGTTCCTCTCAACAACATACTTGTTTGTTCCGAGCTTGTAGACCCATGCCCTTTTGATGCAAAGTGCCTTGTTTACATCACACTGACTTTGTTGTTTCGTATCCTTTCCCTTGAGGGGAGTAGTCGTGTTGTTCCCTTCCTCTCTTGTTGTTTACTTGCATAATTATCTCTCCACTCCCCATTGAGATGCTCAAATCCCAAAATCGGGTACAAATTACACAACTTGTAAATATGGAACCACACACACTTGCACAATTTGTGGTCAACGTTTGACCACAGCCCATAATTGTGGTTTCAGCTTCTCTTCCTTAAGGCTTTGCTGCACTGATAAGCGATATATATGATTAATACTCCTTGTAGACAATCACACAAAGACAAATAATCCTCTTTCGTCTGTTTTTAGTCCTTAAAATATGAGCAGCAGGCAGACTACACAAGAGACACGTGTTTGTGTAATGTGAACAGTGTTGGCTTGGTGATTAATCTCACTGTGAGAGATATTACTGAATTATTGGGTAAGAAAGAGACAGGAGTTAAGCAGTTTTTGTCTGAAAAATGAACACACTGTCATTCTCCGGGGCTTCCTTGTCTACAAAGGGATGTAGCTGTGTTTCAAATATAGCAGTTCAAAAGCTGAGCAGTGCTAAGGGGCAGTGGGATAGATACAAAAATCGATTTCTGAAAAGGTTATGCCAAGACATGTCATTGTAGTGAAGCTGAACATGACTCTAAACGTTAACCGAATGTAAACCCAACTACATTGA
Source organism: Triturus cristatus (assembly GCF_964204655.1). Classification (NCBI taxonomy): domain Eukaryota; kingdom Metazoa; phylum Chordata; class Amphibia; order Caudata; family Salamandridae; genus Triturus; species Triturus cristatus. The sequence continues at coordinate 565,450,360 of NC_140582.1, read as the reverse complement.
TTTTTACAGAAGTATTAAAAAGGGTATATAGCACCCTTGCTTGCAACACTATGCACATGAGTAAACTTTTCCAATCAGCCAAAATTGTGTCACTTTGAGGCGAAATCTATTTGCACACTATTTTATGGTGACATTTCACTCTGAGAGACGAGTTGAGGTGATTTTACTATGGGCAAAGATTGATTTGAGAATAACATATTTCTTGAATGGGGAAAATAGATAACCAGGAAAAATGTTTATGCTTTCACTCACTAGTGGGCCCCCTAATCTTCTAAAAGTAAACTGCAGTCTGTTTAGCTACATCACTTAGTCGTTGCTTTCTAACTATATGTAAATGGTCTGAGTGTTCCTCCATACTTTCATAGAATACGTGCAATAAATCTTTATGGACCGTGTTACCAGGATCAAAACTAGAAGCTACCCCTGAAGGAGTATTGAATGGCTGCTATGGGAGAGCAACCACAGCATATGAAAGACTAGAAAATGCAAAAGAATACAGCCGCCTTTCAAATATTGCAGAAGTGCAAGTTAGAAACACAATACAAGATCAAAGAGAATGACTGCCTATGCCTGACAGTAGCAATATTAAAGGCCATAATCCAAATGTCCCTGAAGAAGCAACTGTACCATTATCCACAATTTTGACTTGAAAAAAGTAAGGGATTCATTACGATGTTGGTTACAAAGACTCCGACCGACAGTCGGATTCTCCTAGACAGTGTTGGAACCCATCCGCCCAACTCGGTTGGAATCAATTCCGATCGACCGATTAAGATGCTCGCAGTCGGAATGGGAACCGTTCGGTTATTTCAAATCTGTTCTGATCAGCATTCAGAGAATCCGAGTTGGTCAAAGCCGATTCGTACAGCTCAACGGAGAGCACTTCCGACCCACTGATTACGATGTCGGATTCCAAAGCCTTTCCGTGTCAGCCTTTCTGACATGAAAAGGCTGACAGATATCGACTTTGGTGGTCCATATCAGACCCCCCTTTATCTTGAGGTCTCATGGGGTGCCCACAACAGTGTCCAAGGTTTTCTTCAGACTCCCATTTTCCCTATAGGAGCCTGCGTTGTCGGTCAGAACATAGGCTCCCATTGAAGTCAAAGGGAGTCCTTCTGAATAGTTTTCGGAAGCATCGCAATCGGTCGTGCGGAACCGCCGATTGCAAGTCGATCTGAACGGAATCCGACAAGGAGTGGGCGGTTTAGTTTCCGCACAACATTTTAATCGGCCCCTAAGAGTATTACTTCACTGTGGGCAAGATGGCATCTGCTTAGGACGCCGCACTAGCTGCCCTTCCAAGTTCTAGCCTCCGTAAGGGAATGGCAGTGAAAAAAACAGAGTTTATAAAGTAAATAACAAGGATTACAACATGCTGAAGTTTGCCCATAAATTCACGCAAGCTGGAATTCTGTACCTGAGCTATACAGAGCCTTTAGTGTCTCGAGTGGCTGCAGTGATAATACAGCTGGTCGGCCACGTCTTTGGCAAATTTACCGGAAGGCTTTATAATCACTTACAACTGAGAATGCCAGCGAGGTTGAGCAAACCCACGCACGAGCTGGCTGAAGCTGCGGCACCGACATGCACAGCATCTCAGCTTCAGTCCCTGCGGGTTGCAGCAAGAAAGGCAGAGGAGGTGGATGCTGGCGTGGCTGAAACCCATGTATCAGGGCTGAGAAATAGAAGCAGGTATCACAGAGGGATTTGAGGGCCAGTGTGGTACGCCTGGGCATAAGCAACCTTCAATCCTCGAGATTTGTGCAGCTGCTGCCTCTGGCTTGAGGCAGCCTCTGTAGAGATCGGAGCTCGGGAGTATGCAAGAACCTTTGGAGCAAGCCAAATTACTGAGTGGAGCACAAGATGGCCTTCCCCCAGAGACTGTGAGTACCGGCACGGGGTTGCTGTAGGCAAAGGGACCGGTGGTGGGTGAGGTGATCATCTTGAGTATGGATTGTTGCCTAAACAAAGGGGTTGGGGAAATAAAACCTTTGGGTTTGGAGACCATAGCCAACCCGGGTATTCTAGAGGTTGTGAGAAAAGGGGTAAGGTGTAGAAGCTGTTGGGGGTGCATTGAAACATGATATGTCATCTCTATGCATAGATACAAGCCTCAAGAGCCTATACACCCCTCGTACCATGATGGAGGGGGGTCCCCGGAGCTAGGGGAAAAATTATTTTTGCTTACAGATGAATCTGATGTCTCTGGCTTAAGTGATGGATTGACTGATGAGGAGTCTGTATCTGGTGACTCTGGGGGTAACCTTAGGAGCAGTCAGTGTAAACCAGTCACGCAGAAATGTCTGCAGTCACAGAAAAAGCGGAAAGAGAAAAGCAGGGCCTTTGGTAAAGAGCAAGAATCTGATGCAAGTATTGCATGGCAGTTAAAGTGGGACTATTCTGTTACTCGGCAAGTCTACGAGAGGGATCATTTGAGGTAAGCTGCAAATTTCAAAGCAGAATATAGCAAATGGCTCAGTAGCTGTAGATACTCCCTCCATTGAGCTTATTTATAAAACCTTGAAACAGATGCAACGGGAAGCCTGGACAGAGAACTGGAGGGCCCACTTGACTTCTAAGAAACTGCAGGGGGCGAATAGGAAAGTTAACAAATCATGTTCTGAAATGGCTGAAAGAGTCACCTTTGTGGAAGAATGGATGATGGCTGTGGAGGCTGATGTTGGAATATTGCAGGTGCATCAAGAAAAGCATGAATCCCAAATGATTGATGTTCTATGGAAATTGGAGGACTTTGAGAGCTGCCAATGGAGAAGCAACTTAAGATACTTCTTAGGCCTTGCAGAAAATGTGGAGGGGAATGACAGTAGGTCATTGATGCTGGGCTTACTCAAGGTGGCCTTTCCTGATCTCTCCAACTGGGACTGGGGCTCTGAAGTGCAACAAGTCTATTGGTTTCCATTGATGCTTAAGAAAAACAGGCAAGCGGAGCAATCTGAGAAACCTAGAGAGATATCAGTGATCTTTGGTAATGTTCTCCTCCGCCAAGCAATATTTGCAAAGGCTAGGCCCAAGGTGTGAAATGCTAATTTGAAAGACATACTTTCTTTGCTTGTCCGGACTTTTGCAGTGTTACAGTAGAAAGGAGGTGGTACCTACGACAGCTGTTCTCACCCTTTCCGGGATTGGGCGATGAGGTGTTTCTGATTAATCCAGCTCACCTTAAGGCTATCTTTCAAGGGAGGGTTCGGACATTTACATCAGAGATAAAAGTGCAAGAATACCTAAAGGAGATCTCTGAGGGGTCTGGGGAGGGTTTGGGCTTGGTTGAGGGATTGATTTGGCCAATGCATGTATCTGACTGTATTTATAATAATATTGTTTGGGTGGGTTAAAATGTGGATGGCATTTTTGCTGCAAGAAGGCATGTTTTTTAAGGTTCTGTAAACCTCTATCCGTGGGGATAGGATTTTCTTCTTCTTGAATGTTTTACTTCTGATATTTCTTCACTACTTATACTTATGGATTTCTCTCTGGTTGGCTGGAGCTGAGAGGGGCTTGGGGTGGTGCTGGAGTGGGTGTCATCACCATGGTCATTTCTCACCTGTTGCTCTGAGGTATAGCGGGGGGTTGATAAGGAGTGAGACTCTTGGGTGGGTCTGGGTGAGTTGGGGGGAGGGAGGTTAAGCCAAGCAAACTGAAAGTTGTTTTTTTCAGGCAGCATTTCGGTTTGAAATCCCAGAATGATACAGCAGGCATTGTGTGGTATGTTTTTCTTTTCATATGAGGTGAGTAATTTACAAATTGCTACAGTGAATATTTGTGGCCTAAATAGCCAGTTGAAAAGACAAAGGTTTGCTCTTGATTGTCAATTTTTGAAGGCAGATATAATCTGCATAAAGGACACCTATATTGAGATTGCATGGCAGAATATTTTAGACTCTATGCGATACCAGGTTGTCTGTAGTACCTCTCAAGGAACACATACACGGGGATGGGTATTTTGGCACAGAAAGGTGGCTGTAGCTTTCCGTACTTTAGTCTGGATAGCTATGCTGATGGGCTATGTCAGATTGCTGATATCCCAACGGGTCCTTCACTCTTTGTTCTGTGTATGGGTCAGTCCTGTAGTATTTGACTGGTTAAATAATGAATTGTCCCTATAACCACCTCTGCCTATTTTATGTGGAGATTTTAATATCAATTTAACTAGAGGGGGTTCAAATGCAGGTTTCAAACACTACCAAGGCTGCAATACTACCGTTTGTACATCTGGGACTAACCATGGGTTAGCTGATGTCTTGGCAGAGAAAGGTACTCCTGCTTTACATTTTTTTCTGCACCTCATCAGGTACTTGCATGGTTTCATTTTGTTTTTAAATCAGGCAAGCTGTTGCAGAATTGCCTGATTAAAAAATACCCTAGGGTAATTATGGACTATAACACGTGGTTTTAGAGATCAAAATGATTTCCCCTCTATATCCATGTCGGAGTTGATCTTTTAAACTGGAGTTATTGTTGGATGATGATTATATTAATCACATGAGGGAATGGATCCCGGCCTTTATGACTAACAATTAAGTAGTGCCATTGTTAGCATGACCTGAAATGCCTTTAATGCTGGTGGTCGGGGGGAGACATTAAGGGTTAGCCTATCTCGCCAAAAGAAAGAGGAATCACATATACTCGAATTATATGAGATATTGTCACTGACAGGAAACCACTTGATTGATGCAGTATCAATGGGGTTAGAGACTGCTTCTGCACAACTGAAAGTAGAAATTGCTAAAGCAGCAATAGTAGACATCTCTTCAAAAGAAGCTGCTGATAAATAGGCAGTATGGAAGCATTCATTTTATGAGTACAGTGAAAGTGTTGGTCATCTCTTAGACAGTTTACAGTTCATGGTCAAATTAGGGAAATTCGGGGATTAGTGAGATTAGTGTCTGATCTGGAAAGAATACGGGCTGCCTTCCAAAAGTTTCATCAGCTGCTGTATCTCTTGAGGTGGGAATGGTAGTATGGGATATGTGGGGGTACCTAGAATCAGTCTTCAACTAAGCTTTAAATAAGAAGGATTTTGAGTTTTTAGAATAGCCTTTTTCGTTGGATGAAATTGGAATGGCTATTTCAAGTTTAACATCAGGGAATGCAGTCAGGCCGGATTTTATTCCTGGAGAGTTTTAAAATACTTTTTTGGGCAGTTATAAAGAATACATGATGGATTTTTTTTGTAAGTTCAGAAATTCTTAGATTCGCCTTACTCATTGACTTCTGCAAATATATTAGTCGATAAGAAAAACAAACCAGTGCAGGAATTAGGTTCATACCGGCCAATCACAATAATGAACAGTGATGCCAAGATTTACTAGAAAATATTGGCAATGTGATTGTCGATCGTAATTAGCAAGATAGTATCTCCCATGCAACACGGATTAATTCCGGGTAGGGGTTCAACTGACCCTATCTGCCGGGTTATCACTCTTTTCGATGGGGCCACTATATCAGAAGACCCTATGGCGTTGATAATCTTGGACACAGAGAAGGCATTCAATAGGGTCTCCTGGTCGTATCCCTGGGAGGTTATGGAAAAGATGGGCATGGGGCCAGTCTTTTTGAGGTCCATGAAAGCACTGAATCACAATCTAAGGGATAAAATCTTGCTGATGAGGGGGCATTAAGAGTCAGTTGTGATACAGCATTATACAAGGCAAGGATGCCCCTGCTCCCCGGTATTATGTGCCCTTTATATCACCCATTGTTTAGGAGAATAAAAAATAATCTATTAATTCCACTGGTTTGTTCTCAGGGATGGGAAACAAAAAATGTGACATATGCCGATGACCTGGCAGTTTTTACCCGGACCCCGGGGCTACATTGAGAGAGATTGAAATGGAGGCAGGTAGTTTTGGGAGCATCGCCGGATATTTATGAAATCAGGACAAGACCCAAGTCATTATCAATGGTAACGTTCAAAATTAAGATAGGTGGGTGGTTGACAGTGCTGTTTATCTTGGAATTAACATCAAGGTAGAAATTGAGAGAATTGTGGAAATTAATTTAGATACTCTGATTAAGAAAACTAAGATGGAGTCTGGGAGACTGAATAATTTATGGATGTCCTTAATTGGGAGCAGTAATATAGTAAAAATGATTTGTTTTGCCTAAAATTTTATATTTCTTTCTGGCCATCCCACTTGAGATGGGAAACCAATGGCTTAGGTATTGGTTGTGATGATTTCAAGATTTTAATGGGCTTACTCTAGGCCCGCAAGAATGTTGACCTTTATAACTCTCCCAAGAGAGCGAGGGTGTTGGGCTGTCCAGAACCTCAGATTATATTATCGGGCTACAGAACTCCAACAGATGGCTATCATTTTTAAAATTAAGGAAGAAGGGGGTGGGCAGTGTTTAATAGCTTCCCTACTCCCTATGAGCTGCTGATAGGGGAAGACGCTTGTGGGTGTTTGTTGCGACAGTTAGAATTTAGCTACCTTAAGAGTGCAGTTTAAGACCCTTTGCTGTGCATACCGAATACGGTCAGCTGTCAGGACTAAAGTGGGTATTGGTTGTTTAAACTGTTATAAACTGTTGCATAAAAATACAATTTTACGGGCATTTTCTGGGATGCTCATGTCAGACGTTGGAAAGAGCATGGTCTGTACGGACTTGGAGACTATGGGGTCTATTACGATGGCGGGCGGACATCGTTTCGGCAAATGGGACCGCCCGCTATGTGTGCGGCAGTCCTGCAAATCCAATTAGGAGGCGCCCACCACACTGGCGGGTGCATCCTACATTTTTAACATTGCGGCAGGCAGTGCTTTCAGCAGCAACCGCCGCAATCTTAAAAAGGCATTTGTGCATTTGCATGCACAACGTGGCAGGCAACGCTCGGAGACTGCCAAATTGTGCATGCAAATGCAGAGGGGTACCATAAGTACCCCCCATGTGCACCCCCAACACCCTGGGGGCCCGCAACTGGCCCCCACATGCAGACTCTGCATTCCTTTCCTTTCGGCAACGCCACCATGGAAAGGCACTTCATCGCCTGCATCTTGATATGGATGGCGGTGTCTTGCAGACACCGCACCATATCAATCCCCTTTTCCGCCTGGTTAGACCGGCAGAAAACCGGCGGACGGTCTTTCCATCCACCGGGGTCCCCCCCGCCATGATAATATAGCGGGGGGGAAATGGGAGACGGATGGAGCATAATGGCGGGCGGATCGTCACAACCATACAGGTGTTGGCGATCCACCCGCAATTATAATAGACCCCTTTGTTTTAGATAATTGTATAAAGACATTTGATGTAATTAGTCTGAAATAGAAGCTAGAGCATAATTAATTTTTTTAATACTAGCAGATACGTGATTTTCTGGGGAAGAAATGAGGGGATCATTTGGGTTCTCTAAGGTGGAGTTCGTAGAGCTGATTATTGGTTAGAGACTTCAAGAGAGTCTTTATAATGAACACTGAATAGCTAGATGCCAAACTATATTGATAATCATGCTAGACAGTGGCAAGAGAAGTTGTAATCAGGAGATAATGATTTGGCTGATTCTTTAGCCTTGGCTCAGTCTATACTAATGTTGGCTAATCTGCAAGTCCAACATTTTAAAACTTGCTTTAGCTTATATATCACTCCTGGGAAAATTGTTATCGGGGGGTCTGCGGGCACTCAGTATTCACAATGTCAATTTTATGGTGTGGATCTGATACATATGTTTGCAAGGTGTCCCACCCTAGGAGGGCTTGAAAAAGAAGTTAGTGATTATCTGGAGAAGAAACTGAGTCTAAAAAGTGTGGTAAACCCTAAACTTGTTTTACTTGGGGTTCATACTGAAACAGTTTCTAGTGACACACAGTCATTCATGTTTCTGGAAATGTCAGTATTTAGGCTATGTCTAGCAACAGTATGTCTGGACTACTCTCCACACATCATTTCACCAATGGTTGGCATGGCATTTAGCTACATATTATATTGAAATTGCGGTCTCTATTTGCAGGTTTGGACACCTATGAGGGACTGTCAGTCAGTCAAAAGGTCCTTTATTTGGTTATTTCGTAAGCATAAAGCTCAATAAATAAAATATGCTTTTGTCACATTTAAAATCATTCAAAATACATGATTTAAAGTAGTGTTGTTCCCATAAAAAGAGTTCATGTTATCTTTACAAAATTTGAAATGTTTAACACTGTCCCTTTATGAGACCCTTTTGGCTGTAATGAGTCTGCTTTTTGGAGGAAGTTACAAATTTGTATGAAAAAGTTTACCCTTTGGCAGGTTAGGATGTTTGATGTGCCCTCCATCCAGTAGATAGTCCTTATCTATGGGGCATACACACATCAAGTGGCTGATGGAATCATTATGGTATCCACATAAGCGACAGTTTGAATTTTGATTTTTGCCTTTCCAAGTTGTTAGCAAATCCTTCAAGTCATGTGCTTCTAATCGATACTGGATAAACCTCCTTTTTAACTCTAAGCAGATATGTGCTGATAAATAAGGTTGTGGCTTAAGATTTGAGTAGGAATTTACTACTGTCCAAGCATGATGTTGTTTGACCAGTGTGTTTTTTCTCTGCGTGGAAAGACAATTTCTTTACAGTATCATTGCAGACGCGGTTAAATTCTGTCTTGTCCACCTCGCTGTCCCATGCCTCTTGGATACCTAGTTCCGCCAAGGCTATTCTCTGGTATTCACCCCATGTATTTGATAATTTCTGGTCGAGCTGGGCCTTACTTTCTGCCCAGCATAAACTCTTCAAGGATGCAGTTTCTGGGGGTCGGAACTTCCAACAAAATTTCCCGAAAATAATCTTTCTCTGATATTTCTGGTTCCGGAGTCCGAATTCTGAACGGGTCTGTGCAGGAGACGCAGCATTGGGAAGACTGAAAATGGCTACATACGCCTAGAGCTCATTTAAAATTTCAGTTTCACGGCCTCGCCATATTTTCAAACCGTATTTCAGGATGGGTAACATTTGTGCTGCCATCACTTTCAACAGGTAGTTGTAGGAGGGGCAGCTCAGTTGATTTTCCAGCAATTTATATGCAAAGATTAATGATTGGGCTTTTGCTCTCATTTACCTTATCTGATCTCCGAATGATGTGCTTCGGGCCAGCCTAATTCCCAGGTATTTGTATGAGCTGTTCTCTTATACAAGTTCGCCCTTTGCATACCATTTAAATTTGCTTGATAAGGTGTCCACTAAATGCACCACCTTTGTTTTCTTCTTATTTAGATCCAACCCTTGCTGGTCAAGACAGTTTGTCAGATTGTTGATGACTCTTTGCAGACCGAAGGGAGTTTGGTTCAGAACCACAATGTCCTCTGCGCATTGAAGGTATGGTATTGGCTCATTTGCCAAAATAGGTGGAGGGCTGTTGGCTTTCGACAGGTAACTATTTAGGTCTGCAAGATACAAATTAAAAAATAAACTTGGTACCAAGAGGCAGCCCTGTTTCAGGCCGTGTTTGGTGTTTATTTTGGATGACACTCTGCTGCTGTCTCCAAGCTTCACCTTGGCCCAGGTGTCGCTATGTAAGGCTACAATGGCGTCGATTAGTAGTCTTGGTAGCCCCCATGCTTTCAGTTTTTCTCTTGGAAATCTGTCAAATGACGATTTTAAGTCTATGACTCATGCAAATTATATGGGTTTCCTGCTTATGGCTTTTTTTGTTGAAATTGCCAAGGCTGCCAGGTTACTGGTTGTGCCCATACCGGGCCTAAATCCTGTTTGAAATTTCCGAATCACGCACTTTTCCTCCGTCCATGCTTGGAGGTGTAATAGGATGCAGGATGCAAAAAGTTTTCACTTTACGTCGATCAGGGTAATGAGTCTGTAGTTTTTCAGCTGGGTACCGCTTCCGTTTCTGTAAATTTGATGAAATATATTCCCTTTCCAGGAATTTGGTATCTATTTTTGACTGTATAGGTGGTTCAAAAGGGGCGTGAAGTAGTTGGCCCAGAGGTCAGGCGTTTGTTTAAATAGGGCATTTGGAAGGCCATTTGGCCTTGCTGCTCCTTCTGCTTTTAGTTTTTTTATTACTCCTTTTAGTTGTTTTTTGTTTGTTAGGGTTTTGGATCTATAGGCGCTAAGGGATTGTGAGTCTCCTTCTGATTACGTGCTTTACAGCAAATGGGGGCTAGAGATTGTTACACTTGTCCTTTCCTCTTGAGGAACTTCCAGTTCCATGGTCTCCTACCTGTTATTATTGTTTTGGGTGTTATTGTACTATTTGCGGATATGTTGTTTCTATATGTCTTTGCTTATACCTGCAATTTGATGCTGTCTCGGTCCCTTTGTTAGGTTGTTTATTATTCTCCAAAATTCACTGCTATTTGGCAGTTTACTCACCCAGAGTAATTTCCCCCAGATGTTTGTTTTATGTCCTTTTTTGCCTCCCTGCATTTATTCCTCATTTCTATGATTTTGCTTTTGTCTGTGGTTATTCCTTTCCTTGCTGCCGCAGCCTGGGTTCTCACTTCTCTTGCGATTTTTCTTTTCTGGTAGCGTAGCAGAATGTTATACCATAATTTCTTGTTCCTGGATTCTTCTGGCATGCTAGATTTGCTGGGAATTTTTGTAGTAGGATGAGCGACTGGATTTCCTCTATGTCAGAGGGAAAATAATTGGAGAATAACTTGGGTGTTGGATTTTGAATTCTAGTTATTGAGCCTAGTAATTACTAATTTCTAATGTTATGCACCAGGTCACTTTATGTCATAATATTTGTGCTATTTTGTGATGAATTCTCAACGGTTTAAAATTATTTATGTGAATCATATAGGAAATATTTATTTAATTGTTCCTGTTTTTTTAGTATTTTACTATCATGAATTAGCTGCTTGGCTTGGGGGGGGGGTTAATATTCAACAAAATCTAATAAAAATATTTAATTAAAAATTACTTTTGTTAATAAGCCTTTTCCTTAACATTCTTCTTCCTCAAGCACAGTAGTATTTTGTCTAGTGTCTTCATTCTGTTCAATGTGTTTTAAAAGTTTTTTCTCTTCAGATTAAATGCTTTGTCCACTATACGCTCAATTAGTTCCTTTTGTTTAAGTATAGAAGCTCTCCTCTTAAATTTCTTCATCCTCTTTTGTAAATTTAGCTTTACTTGACTTTGAAACATGTTTACTTTTATATCTTTTAACTGTTTCTGTCTCCAAGTCAAATTCTGCCATTCCTTATTGCATTTACACTTTTATAAGCATGTAGTCCTTCCTCTTTATCATTTTATTTTACCGTAATGTTTTTACCTCTCAAACTTCTTTCAGTTTGCAATTTTAGCATACTTTTTTCAGGAATTCCTTTGTACTCTTACCAGCTGTTCTTTTTTTCTTATCCACATTCTCCACCTTATCTGTCTTTTACTGACAGTTTGAATTTCATAGTATTGTTTCCTCTGTTTCTTTACTCTTTGCCTCTTATCAGGCATTCTGTTTTTTTTAATCTCAATATAGCTAGATATGTAGAAATGATATAAAAAATACATTTCGCTTTACAGAAGATACCATTAAATTACATTGTACAAATAATTAGGTGTGTCAGTGTGTTCACTACCATATGCAATTGTGCAACTGAGTGTCTAGGTAGCAGGTGACATTTCTAGGTAAACTACAATTTAACATTTAGCAAGCGCATTTGTAAGAAGTCCAGCTAGTAGTAAAACTGCATACTATGGCTCTGTAGTAGTAGCCCTGAATAGATTGGTGCATGTCCATCAGTATGTCAATGTATGTGTCAGTGAGTCCCAAAGTGTGGCAGTATGTGTATCAGTGAGTGGGTGAATGCATCAGTCAGTGCATCAGTGTGTGCATAACTGTGTTCCTACATGTATGAGTGTTTCCAAGACTTTCTCAGTGTGTGTATGAGTGAGTGGGTAAGTATTACAATAAAAACATAACTGTATCCATGCTCTGTTTGTCTATGTATCAGTCAGCCCTAGGGTGTCTCAGGGTGTGTATGAGTGAGTGCATGAATATGCTAATGAATCCATCAGTCTGTCCATGGATGTCTCAGTGTATTTATCACTCATTTTCAGAGTGCCTCAGTCAGTGTATGACTCAGTGAGTGATTATGTAATTAACTGCATCAGTGTGTGCATGGGTGTCTCAGTGTATGTATTAGTGAGTCCCAAAGTGTATCAGTGAGTGGATCATTATCTCAGTGAATACATCAGTGTATCTATAGGTGTGTCAGTGTAAATGCAAATTTGTCATGATGGGTTTCAGTTTATGCATGAGTGACTGACTGAGGGACTCTCTCAATGCATGAGTGTGTGCTTGGTTGGCTGAGTCTATCTATTCGTGTGTCCTCAGGTGGCTGTGGCTATGTATCAGTGAATGACTGAGTAAGTTTGTGAATATATAATTGTCTGCATACGTGTGCCAGTGTATGTATTAGTGAGTCTTAGGGTATGCAAGAGTGTGTATTAGTGATTGTCTCATCGTGTGAGTGAGTAGATTAGTATGTACCCCAATGCATCAGTGTGTCCCTGGGGGTTTCAATGTATGCTTTAATAAGTGCTTGGGTTTGTTAGAGTATCCATCCGTGCTTGACTTGGTCTGTGAGTGTATACATCAGTGTGCTCTTATGTATGTTAGCATATACATCAGGTAGTCCCTTGGTGTGTCAGTGTACGTTTCAATATGTACTTGGGTGTCTTTGGATATGCATCACTGAGTATGTCAGTGCATGCATCAGCATGTGTCTGTGTGTGAATGTATACGTCAGTGTGTGCCTAGTTGTATCACGGTATGCATCAGTGTGAGCTTGGGTGTGTCAGTGTGTCCATAGGTGTGTCAGTGTATGTATCAATGAGTACCAGAGTGTATCAGTGTGTGTATGAGTGAGTTGTTGAGTGCATCCATTGGTGTTTCTGTGTATGCATCAATATCTCACATGGTCACCATTTAATTAGAAAGCATCCTGTTCTATCACCTACCTACAGCCTAGCTGAGTGATCTGTTTTCTATAGTGAAAGGACAGTTTAAGGATTGTCAAGCAGCCTTTCTAATAGCAACTTGAGTCACAGTAAAACTGCACACTAACACTCTATAGTAGTAGGTTTCAACCATGTTCAAAGTAGTACTTCTGTAGATGGGTGACTAGGTTGTCTTAGTGTTTGTCTACAATGTTGACTGAGTGTATCAGGACCTCTATGAGTGTCCCACCAGATACTTAAATAAATATGGTAAGTAAAGGGTTAAGTAACTGTGTGTACAACTAACTCCAATACTGCTGGAAACATAACTGCTCTCTGGGTGTATTATAGAAGCAACCCTCTCACTGTCTCGCTGGATATCTCTTTAATTCTATCCTTTTATTAATAACTATATCACTTGCAGAATGGGTGTATAAGTGAGCATAAGAGTCTGGAACTGCACATTTAACTCACTGAAACACAAAAGGCCATGTTTAATCTTTTAAAAACAAAGAAACCTGCTCTATGGCCTACTTACAGACTAGCTGTGTACTGTAGACTCTGTAGTGAAACAACATTTTAAGTATTCATAAATAAGCATATTATTAACAAATGAATCTGACACTAAAGCTGCATGCTGGGAATCTACAGCAGAAGCAATGAGGTATATTTGAAGTAGTATTGCATAGATAGCTCACTAGGTTCTGTTACTGGTAGCTACATAAGTGACTTACTATATCTTCCTCTATCAGTATCACACCAGATATTTTAGAAAATATGGTAAGTACAGGGATATGTAACTGCTTATTCAAATGGTTTAATTGTGTTCTTAAGTTATAGCTATCTGGGTGTTTGAATGAATGTATAAGCATCCCTCTTAGTGTCTCAGTGGCTGTGTCACTGGCTCGATCCATCTATTAATAGGATATAAGTTGCAGTATACATATTAGAATGTATCTATGTGCATAGCTGTCTTCAAGTTCACATGTAACTCAGTTAAACTGAGAATAATGTATTTTACCTCCTAAAAATAACTGTCATAATATTAACTCCTATTAACAAGCTTTTCTACTCAAAGCCCTGGGTTCTCACTTCTCTTGCGATTTTTCTTTTCTGGTAGCGTAGCAGAATGTTATACCATAATTTCTTGTTCCTGGATTCTTCTGGCATGCTAGATTTGCTGGGAATTTTTGTAGTAGGATGAGCGACTGGATTTCCTCTATGTCAAAGGGAAAATAATTGGAGAATAACTTGGGTGTTGGATTTTGAATTCTAGTTATTGAGCCTAGTAATTACTAATTTCTAATGTTATGCACCAGGTCACTTTATGTCATAATATTTGTGCTATTTTGTGATGAATTCTCAACGGTTTAAAATTATTTATGTGAATCATATAGGAAATATTTATTTATTTGTTCCTGTTTTTTTTAGTATTTTACTATCATGAATTAGCTGCTTGGCTTGGGGTGGGTTAATATTCAACAAAATCTAATAAAAATATTTAATTAAAAATTACTTTTGTAAATAAGCCTTTTCCTTAACATTCTTCTTCCTCAAGCACAGTAGTATTTTGTCTAGTGTCTTCATTCTGTTCAATGTGTTTTAAAAGTTTTTTCTCTTCAGATTAAATGCTTTGTCCACTATACGCTCAATTAGTTCCTTTTGTTTAAGTATAGAAGCTCTCCTCTTAAATTTCTTCATCCTCTTTTGTAAATTTAGCTTTACTTGACTTTGAAACATGTTTACTTTTATATCTTTTAACTGTTTCTGTCTCCAAGTCAAATTCTGCCATTCCTTATTGCATTTACACTTTTATAAGCATGTAGTCCTTCCTCTTTATCATTTGATTTTACCGTAATGTTTTTACCTCTCAAACTTCTTTCAGTTTGCAATTTTAGCATACTTTTTTCAGGAAGTCCTTTGTACTCTTACCAGCTGTTCTTTTTTTCTTATCCACATTCTCCACCTTATCTGTCTTTTACTGACAGTTTGAATTTCATAGTATTGTTTCCTCTGTTTCTTTACTCTTTGCCTCTTATCAGGCATTCTGTTTTTTTAAATCTCAATATAGCTAGATATGTAGAAATGATATAAAAAATACATTTCGCTTTACAGAAGATACCATTAAATTACATTGTACAAATAATTAGGTGTGTCAGTGTGTTCACTATCATATGCAATTGTGCAACTGAGTGTCTAGGTAGCAGGTGACATTTCTAGTTAAACTACAATTTAACATTTAGCAAGCGCATTTGTAATAAGAAGTCCAGCTAGTAGTAAAACTGCATACTATGGCTCTGTAGTAGTAGCCCTGAATAGATTGGTGCATGTCCATCAGTATGTCAATGTATGTGTCAGTGAGTCCCAAAGTGTGGCAGTATGTGTATCAGTGAGTGGGTGAATGCATCAGTCAGTGCATCAGTGTGTGCATAACTGTGTTCCTACATGTATGAGTGTTTCCAAGACTTTCTCAGTGTGTGTATGAGTGAGTAGAAAAGCTTGTTAATAGGAGTTAATATTATAACAGTTATTTTTAGGAGGTAAAATACATTATTCTCAGTTTAACTGAGTTACATGTGAACTTGAAGACAGCTATAACCAACATAAGGGTTCAGCTTTGTTCCCTAAAGGGAAACCTAACCTTCCTTTGCTGTTTATTTTATGTTTCCTTATTCGTATAACATAGCTATTATTTATGTATATTCTTTTTTTGCAGTAATGAACATTCTAGTAACTTTTATTCACCTTATACACAATGGTCGCTGTAGCACAACTTTTTCAAATAAACTCAATTTCACAACACATACCTGGAAAGTGTGTTTGTCGGTCTGTATATTTATCTCTCAGTATCAGTTTTGTTTCTTCTCTCTGAAAATGTGCAAAACCCATGCAGAAGTGACTAACTGCCGACGGGAATGGCCGATCGGTAGCTGAGCTCCGGAGCGCCACTCCCGAACCATCCGTTTAATCTGATATCCACCGGCCGAATCCTCTCCCCGAGGGATTCCCTGTAAGCTGTGGCTGCCGCGAGAGGTGCGGGCCAAATCTGGAGCCGATCGAGGCTGTGGTCCACACACCTGAGCCATCGGAGACGACTTCACCGGCAGATGTGTGGCCGGGTGGTGTGGGCGTGGTACGCAAGACCGCTGCTGAGGCCTCGCCCACGTGGAGGTCGGAGGAATAAATTGCGCAAGCCTATCGCCTTGACTACGCTCCACCACCCTGAAACCTGCTAGTGGGGTGAAATGAGCAGCTTGGCAGAGACAGAGGTACCGGAGTGGCGACGCTGATCCGGGAAACCCCACGGCGCGGCCGTGTGGCTACGCCACCATGAGTAAGCGTACCCGGGTGGGTGCCGCGTCGCAGACCTGGTGCCTGAAGTTATTGCTGTCCTACATGCTGCATAACTGGACAGGGGACTATCCAGGGGACCGTTGAGGCTGGGGGCAATAGAGGCCTTGGACTTCTGTGGGACCCTCTCTGCCTGGAGAGCCACCCCACATATGGCCCTGGGTGCCCGGCGTAGTCACTGCTGCACTGTTTTGATGCCAATTGAGTGCCGGGCCCAGAGGTGTTTCACTGCAGGGGCCTGGTGGAGTATGTGGCCTGACTGGAGACAGCGAGAACGGCGCTCGCACAACGCATTGACGGAAGGAGTGTTCTGCCACTATTGTGTCTGGATATGGAATTTGAAGCTGGTGTGACCTCGCGTATTTGGTGGGCACTCTGACCCTCCCGCTAGGTGGCCAGTCTGGGTGAGGCGCTGTTGGTGGAGCGGGCTGTGGGGGTGCCTTGGCAGCTGGACAGATCGGAGGCAGCACCTGGTTCAAATCGTACTGCTAAGCTTGGGGGCAGTTAAAGAAAGGGTGGAACTGGACAGTGTGGGTTTCTCTCAGAGGTGGTGGTCGCAGTGAAGAGGTGACAGTGTCTTGCGGATGGGGTGCCACATTCCAAAACCGACAGGCCGAATGGAAGGGTCCACTGCAGGCGGCGAGGAGTAGAGGTCGCACCCCCACACTGTGTAGCGACCACCGGGACGAATATAACATGGCATCTGGATGCAGCAACCACACGGCGACACAGGCCAAATTGGACAAATTTGCATGGCAAACTCTACAGGGTGAGGATCGGGGGGAGCAGGTGTCCCCGAGCGAGGCCATGGAACCCTCGAACAAGGATATCCTCGAGGCTATCACGACGGTAAGGACTTCCCTCGTGATGCGGATAGATATAGTGGCAACAGAGGTGGCTGTGATTCGGGAAGATATGAGGAAAATGGCGGAGCGGCTGGCCACAGTGGAGAGTACCGCCAAGGAACTAGTCACCGATACCACCCTTCTTAAATGACAAGTGACTGAATTTCATACTTCTCATGAGGCAATGGCTCTGCAGCTGGATGACTACGAATGAAGAATGCGGCGCAACAACGTCCGCATTCTTGGCGTGTCGGAGTGCGCAGAGGTGCAGGCTGCTGATCCTTTCGTGGAGGAACTAGTTCTTAAGCATCTGCAACCACGAGGACTTTCCAAATGCTTTTTCATTAAACGGGTTCATGGTGTCCCAGGGGGCCATCCGAAGCCGGGTGCCCGCCGCGGCCGCTCCTGGCCTGGGTGTTTAATTTTCATGACCACGATGTTATCCTCCAGACTGCGAGAGCGCCCCCCCCACTGAACTTTGAGAACAGTTGTAGGAGAGTGGCATCAACTGCATAGATGCCCCCAACTTTTTGCTGATGTTTTGACTTTTATGACTCTAGCCAGGCTGTGGCCCTGCTCTCCAGGACCCCAGACTATCTGCTTCTTCTCTAAACTGATGTGAGTACCCTAGGTACAACCCAATTGGATACTGAGGATACCCTGTCAGCCCTTGCAGATGGTACCCTAGGTACCCAGGGCATGGGTCCCTCAGAGGCCTACCAGGGCTGCAGCACTTATTGTTCCACCCTGGAACAGCCATACCAAATGACACCACCAGACCACTACTGTAGTCTGAGTAAGGTGGTGCTTGCACCCCCTTACAGGGATACAGGTACCCTGTATCCCACCTATGTATAACACATGTATTCCCATTGGTCTCCCCTCAAGCAGGCCTTGCTAATCCTACAAGGCAGGGTGCTGAGATATGTGTGAGGGGGGACCCACACCTGAGTAGGGCCCCTCTGCAACCCTCGTAAAAATCATTGCGGGGTTGTTTGTAGTGTAGCCATACCATATACTCTTAACCGCATTATAAGTATATCGCGATAGCGTGATAACTTGAGAATGGCTACACAGAACCATATCGTGTTTGGTGTCAAACATGTAGGAATCATACCCCCAGTCCAGCCATGGGCATGAGGGCATGATTCCCCCCTGCTAGAGGGGTGATATGGGAAAAGCGGAAGAATTTAGACACCAATCACAAAATGGATGCTACTCGCCACCCACACGACTCTGGCTGCCTGTTGCTGGGCAAAACCCCAGCCTCAGCAGCTGGACAATAGGGATCCTGTTGCAGGGAGGTGCCAGCACCTTCCCAGACAGACTATGTGGATTGGAACTGGATGGGTGCACCATAGGATGCCTTTCAGAGTTGCACGTAGGCTGCTACAGCGCCTACATTCTGCATACACCACCTGGAACCAGTTCAGGGGCATCCTGCCCCTTGCCCAGGTGGGAAACACACAAAGGGGAGAGGGTGTAGCCACCCTTTCCCGCCTCAACTCTCATTGGTGGGCTCTGATCTGGACCCTCCCCTAATCTCTTGGATAAAGGTGAGTACTGTGTCCCCAGAGCCTCAGATTAATCTTGGACTTCACAGACCTGACCTTCGACGAGCTGCTGCCCAGCTGACTGAAGAAATCTCCCTTGGGGTAAAGGAATTACCCCCCTGCTTGGCAGGCACCTGAAACACTGCAAGTGACCCAGTTGCAACTTTGCTGCTCCTTCGGACATCGACGACTCCTCTCAACCTTGAGGTGGGTTTCCTGGCATCCCAGAGGCCAGTGAGCATGCCCAGCAAGTCTGAGCACCATGGACCGTGTGGGTGCAGAGGTCCCCAATACCCCAGGACACCAGACACCTCTTGTGTAGCACACGACCCTGACAAGTGGGGAAGTTGTGCTTTGGCCCAATATTGAGAAAACCTCTCAGCAGCAACTGTGCCAAAGATCAGCACCCTAGCCCACTCCTGTGGCCCGTGGGCACCCTTTTACGCACTCCAAATTGCTGCCGCCCGCGGTCCCTTGTCTCTCAACTTGTGGGCCCAAGCAGAGGTCAATCTTTACTTTTAAGAGTTCCCCTGGTTGCTCCAGGCCTGCTCCACAGTCTCCTTGAAGGAGAT
Organism: Triturus cristatus; assembly: GCF_964204655.1. Taxonomy (NCBI): domain Eukaryota; kingdom Metazoa; phylum Chordata; class Amphibia; order Caudata; family Salamandridae; genus Triturus; species Triturus cristatus. The sequence goes on along the minus strand of NC_140582.1, from coordinate 565,431,141 downwards.
CTTGCTCAGACCCCGTGGGTCTGCACCAGTAGCTGATTTGTTTATCTTGCGTGGGTTGCGGTTGCCAAGGCTTAGTGGATCCAATCCGGACACTAACACCGCAGCGACCCTCATCCTTTGTGGGACAGTTGCCCTCCAGAAGCTGGCCTTCCTTGAAACCTCCTGGAGCCCGTGGCTGCAGATCCAAGCTACACCTTTTCCACTTGAAGCACCCGACATTGAAGGGCTCTTTTCCTTGAGCCCCCTGGTCACTGTGCCGTGACCCAGACTCTGTCCCCTCTGCTTTCAGGTTCTCCTCTACAAGATCTACAACTTCATTCTTCACGACATCATCAACGCATTTGGCTAGCAGCAGTTTTGTACATTTTCCCATTGAAAATCAGCCCGCGACCCGACATCGAAAACGACCTATGCACCTGGATTCCCTGGGGCAGGTAACAGTGGTACCTCGGTACTCTCGTGGTAGTGGGCTCCTCAAAAGCTTAACTCTAAGCTCCTAACTTTGAACTCCTGCTAGAAGTGTCTTTAATCTTTAAAAAGCAAACCGCGACATTCTCCATAGGCTTTAATAGAGATCCCGATAGCAGCTATTACCACTGCACGCGCCTCCCGTGGGTCCCCTTCCTCATCACCTGGGGTGGATTCTTAAGGGGCCAGCGATCCTAAATGCCCTAGGCATTGTCTGTAGAATTGTCGTGGTTCTTATACCACTTTTTTAATATATGGTTTGGTCCCTCCCTGGGGCCCTGTGATTCCTGTGCTATTTATTGTATCTATAAATGCTTGTTTGAATTGTAACTTTACCTCTAGCCTCATAAAGAGACTTGTGGGATTCTGTTTAGAATAAATACATATATTTTATAAATATACCTGTGTGGACTACTCTTTCATTTGGTCATTCAAGAGGTTATCTATGGTAAAACAATAAGCTTAACACTCCTTCAAGACTTAGCCTGAAGGCTGCTCTCCACAGCTACCACTAGGATAGCTTTCTTTAAAGGTTGTCTTTAACCTATCACCTTAAGAGTCAAATTGGACTGGTGCAAGGTGGCCACTATAACTCGTGACCAGCATATGCCAGGCCGTTGTAGCAGAGATTGGCTCATTCTGATAATTGAGACTGCCCAAGAAGTATTGATAATAGAAAGGAAAGAACTTGAAGAATTAGAATCATTACTAAAACAAAATACCGCATTAGAAGAGGCAAAGAAAAAGTTAGAAGAACTAGATGTAGAAGTTAATGGATACCGAGAATACCTGATAAATAAAAAAACTAAAAAGTTAAGAAAGGATGTGGAGAGATTCAGCACTAATGTAGTTTATCCCTTTCTTGATAAAGAATATTACACAACAAAAAGGGACCAGAGATGGGAAAAGCCACAAGTCCAACAGCAAATTTATTCCAGAGGAGGTAATAAGAGAATTACGTTTTCAGAAACATCAGGTTCTAGTAGTGAAGATGAGCAACCTGCTGAACAAAACAATAGTACCAATTCCTCACACGAACGAATGCCTTTTTTAGGCACTCGCCAGAACCAAGGACAGAGAGGACACAGGAGCTACAACAGAGGGGGGATAGGGAGGTACCATCAACCTCAGAATCAGACAAATCAGGACTACCTAAAAACAAGGAACCAAAGATATTGGAGATAGATGATTTTCCAATAGTGAACCTCTCCACAAGGCTTATGTCTAAAGAAGAGGAGGAAGTTCTAAAAAGAGGCTTTAGCTTCGCCCCTACAGCTCTCCCTAACTCATTCGAGTTAGATAAAGATCTAAAAAATTTCTTTAGGAAAATAAGACTTAATTGGTTTTTCAAAGACAAAATTTATGAACCCACACCAAGTGTGACAGGCTTCAAACCAAAATCAACATTCACCCCAAATTTAGGACAACTAGACAATAAGGTTGAGTTGTTTGAAAGAATAGTAGAAATAGAAATCAAGAATCTTAGAGAGAAGGAGTCCCCCACGTATAATAATAATCTTCCTAGGAACCTGAGGGAGGCCCTAAAAACTCTACAAAACTGTGACTCCATCACAATAAAGCCAGCAGATAAGGGCGGAGGTGTTGTGGTGTTAGATACCCCTGACTATGAATTAAAAATGAGGAAGTTACTGGAGGTTAAAGAACACTATAGGCCAATCAATATGTCAGGAATCGATGAATTAAAGAGAGAAGTAATACAGCTTTTGAACAGAGGGAAGGAAAATGGAACTATTAGTGACAATGAATATAAGTTTCTCCTCAATATGCATCCAGTAATCCCAGCAATCTATGGATTGCCTAAGATACACAAGGATGTGTTAAACCCACCCATGAGACCAATAGTGAGTAGTTTGGGGTCTTTGCTAGAACCACTTAGCAAATATGCTGACTTTTTCTTGCGCCCCTTAGTCCAGAAACAGAGATCTTATTTAAAAGATACGGCCCATACCATTTCCATCTTTGAAGGGCTGGGGTTCAATGGGGTGACCCAGACTTTGGTCACCCTTGACATTGAATCCCTTTATACAAATATCCCCCAGGATGATACTATTAATGTAGTGTCATCCATTCTTGCTCAAGAAGATCTACAGGGAGGTAATAGAGAATTTATCATGGAGTTTGTTAGATTGGTCCTAAAAAATAACATCTTCCTTTTCAAGGATGAACTGTTCAAACAGACAAAAGGCACCAGTATGGGAGCCACATGTGCCCCAAGTCTGGCTTGTCTTTACGTCAGTAACTTCGAAGATAAACATATCTACAACGAGTTGGCACCGTTTTATGAAAATATATCATGCTGGCATCGTTACATAGACGATATCATTTTCATATGGAACGGTGCCACCAGTGATCTGGACTCGTTTTTAGAATGGCTAAACCTAGGGGATGATAATTTGAGGTTTACAGCCCACTATAGTACCTCAAGTGTGGATTTTTTAGACATTAAAATTAAAAATGTAGAAAATGTATTGAATGTTGAATTGTTTACCAAAACAACAGATAAAAACACGTTACTACAATACGGCAGTAATCATCCCAAATCCCAGAAGGACAATATTCCCTTTGGGGAATTTTTAAGATTGCGCCGAAACTGTACCACTCTCAAAGATTTTTATCACCATGCTGAAATTATGGAGAGTAAATTGAGAGCAAGAGGCTATCCCAAAAAACTAATCAAACATTCATTCAAAAGGGCACGATTTTATGATCGGGACCATTTAATAAACAATACGAGAGAAAAAAACAGTAAAATTAAGGACAAAATTGTATTTGTTAGCCAATTCTCTAGTCTCAGCAATAAAATAAAGAATATAGTCAACCGAAATTGGAAAATTTTGAATTTTGAAGAAGAAAACAAATTAGAAAAACCTTTGTTTTCATACAGACGCAACAAGACAATACGTAACTGTCTGGTCCATACCTATAAAACTGAGTCTGTAAGTCAAACTACACTCTATGGACAGAGGGCAATAGGCAATTACAGATGCGGAACATGCTCAGTATGCCCGCACTGCATAGAAACCAAAAACATTACGTTTAATGATAAAACATTAACGTCAAAAACTCTCAATAACTGCCGCAGCAAGAACATAATTTACCTACTCATCTGTCCGTGCGGATTAGGTTATGTAGGGGAGACCAGTAGGGAAATGCGCATACGTTTGTTAGAACACAAATCGGCAGTAAGAACTAAAAAAGAAAACGCACCATTGACCAGTCATTTCATTGAGTTTAATCATGATTGCAATGAGATCAAATGGTTTATTTTAGAAAAAATAAGTCTGAGTAGGAGAGGTGGTAATCTAGAAGCAATAAGGAAAAACCGAGAACAGTGGTTCATGTGTTACCTGAATACTGTAAATAAAGGTTTAAACTCAAGAGAAGACTGGATGAAGATTATCAGTTATAGTTAGACACTGATCAGCCTACATATGTAGCATTTCTATACTCGTATAAGTAGGTTTATGGCATGAATCCCCATATCAATAAAGACTATTATATTACTTCTGGGCAAAGGTTTCTACAACAAGGAGAAACCATTGGTTATTTAGTACCCAGTAGGAAATTTCGTAACATTCCAGGGGGATAGTCTTTTAGCCCATATACGTTTTCCTGATTCGCTAACATCTAGTTCTAAAATCAACTTAGATAGAGCTAAAACTCAAAATTTAGTTGAAGTGATTAACGAGTGGAATGCCAGTGAGGTTATATGTCAATAATTGTAAGGACGATAGTAGCATTAATAATAATACAAAAAAACACTTTTTCCGATCATGTTTTGTAATACAATCCCCTTAGTAATAATATATGGCAGTAAATTGACATAATCAATTTGAACACATACTGCCATATATATTTGCAGAATTATGGAGTGTTCTGAACCAAGTAAGTGGCAGCTTAGTAGGGGCGCAATTAGGTACACCCGGCCCATTGGCTAATCATAATAATGTATGTAACTTCATGGCCAAAGAGAGGAGTGGCAGTTATAATAGGGAATAGGACCAAAATGCACCCAATAAGGGGTGAAATGTGGCAGCGTCAGCGCGTAGTACGATCGCACGCAGCAGCGGGTATCTACTACTTCCGGGGCAACAAAAGGAGAACGAGATAGATAATAATAATATCTGTCACACATACGGAATTTCAACTATTATTTTTCCGTAGAGTGTAGATAATAAAATGCGCCCACACCGCATGAAAAAACGCGGGGCTGTAGCGCTTAATCTTAAATCAGCAAGCAGAGGTGCTTTTATTTACTTCCGGGTCAACGTAATAATATCCGTCACATATACGGAATTTTAAATTATTATTTCTCTGTAGAGTGTAGATAATAAAATGCGCCCACACCGCATGAAAAACGAGGGGCTGTAGCGCTTAATTTCAAATGAGCAAGCAGAGGTGCTTTCATTTACTTCCGGGTCAACGTAAGGAGAGTTAGCACGGTTAGGAAACGCTTAATTTACACAAGCCAAATAGGCAATTAACAATTATCCTTAGACCAATCACTTCGCAGACCAGGGTATTTAAAACAGGCTCCTGTTTGACTCCTTGTCATCGTACGGACGCGAGGAGACGTATGCAGCACCGCGCCGTTTTTCTTCATATTCGAAGGTGAGCAAAGAAGCAGTCAGACTATTCTTAGGACAGCGTAGGAATCTGCAATAACACCTCTTGCTAGTAGCAAGTTTTACTTAGATATATTCTTTCACTTCCTCTTCAACAGTTTACGAACTGAAGAGCATCTAGGGGAGGAGCTTCGTGTGATTGTATAGAAGCTGCAGAATCGTCCAAAGAAAAAGAGTTTTGTTCCTTCTCCATTATATCCAAAACAAAAAGGTACGATAGAAGTCTTTTAATTACTAGGGTTTTTCTTGATCCAAATAATGTGCGTAATAATCATGGACGCATTCACTTTACCTTTGCAGGTATACCTGCGCGTACAACTTGTACGTTCATTAAAAGGATATTAAATAGATGGATTATTAAAACATCTCTCCACAACAAATGGAAATTTGAGGAGCATCACTGAAAGGTATAAAAGACGTTTATTGCGCAAATTAAAGCCAGAAGGGTTTGGAACATCCTAATAGCAGTATTGTTTTCCATTGCTGTCTTTTTAGGTTACCCAAGGTGGGAAGCAAGTGTACACCTACATCAATTATCTTAATGAAATAAAAGTTACAATCTATAATTACAGGTGAGATAGAATTACAAAGGGTATGAAGATGATATTACAAGATATCACAATGAGAATTATGAAATGGGTTGTTAGGAAAAGAATAAGATATAGGATAACACATATGTATTAGATGATACTATAAGATATCACAATGAGAATTATGAAATGGGTTGTTAAGAAAAGAACCAGATATAGGATAACACATATGTATTAGATTAGTCAGACAAAAGACAATGTGAATTGATAACATTAATCTCATATTTGGATGGTGTATAATGGTGATTTTTCTGTATCTGTTTGTAATGCAGGGTAGCTGTAATAACCAATCAAGTGACTAACAGAGAAATTCAAATTGCTAGTCTTGATAAAGATGGAACAATAATTCAATACCATCGAAACGCGTCGACGCCTTTTTACTGTGCGGCAGAATCTGTGGAACCACTCTGACCTGCAGTTGAAATTATAGAACTCATCCAGGTCGAGTGTATATACCTTTCCATGTGATCTGTCGTAATGATGACAAATTATATTGTCTTTTCTCATAGGTTTTTCTCTGTGTTTAACTTGTGATTATTGTATAATATCGTAATGTTTTTATACTATTGATGTAGTGTTTTTAATGAAAAATTAATCTTTTGGTTTTAAAGAAAAATGTACCACATGTGTATGTGATTAGGTTTTTAATGAAAATATGCAATAAAAATATTTTTGGATATAAATGTTGACTGTGAGATAAAGAATGTTTTTTAACCTAGCATAGTACAATATGTGCAGATAATATTGTTTTCGTGCTCTAACACACAAGGGATACCTTTACTCACACTATAACTCGTGACCAGCATATGCCAGGCCAACTTCTCACATTGGTGTGCAGCGGATGGATTCAAGCTTGCCATTGTTTTACCAAATAACAATTTGAATTTCTAAAGTAAAAGCCACTTGGTACGAAAGGTACATATAAATTCAAGCTTAGAACATAATAAGTTCTACTGAACTTAGGAGTTGTGTGTAGAGGGTTTAGCACACCTTGACTACAACTCAAGAAAGGGTTCAGTAGGCCACACCTAGGGCCATATGTAGGAAGCCTAATACCGGTCGGTAACGGCCGATTTTCGGTAAATATCCCGTTACCGACCGGTATTTAGGCTTTTGGTATGTAGGGGGCACATTTCAGGATTCGGTAATTTACCGAATCGGTAAAATTACCGAATCGGCAATTTTACCGATTCGGTAAATACCGAATCCTGAAATGATATGTAGGGGGAGTGTGTCGTTGGTGTGGGGATTCGTTATTTACCACCAACTAAAAGTTGATGGTAAATGACGAATACCCGTTAAAAAGCATTTTTTTGCAATTTGAAGTGTGCAATGTGGCAGACATACATGCCCTTAGGGCATGTATGTGCGCCACATGTGCACACATGGACGAATCAGAGGTGCAACAGGGTGTCAATGTGACACCCTGCCACCCATGATGATGCCTTCCCCATTACCGATTCGGTATTTACTGATTCGGTAATGGCAACTGGCTTCCCATTCATTCCTATGGGCCTCCAGGCCCATAGGAATGAATGGGAAGCCAGTTGCCATTACCGAATCGGTAAATACCGATTCTAAAATACCGACATATACCGAATCGGTAATTATTTACCTACATTACATTTACCGATTCATAAATACCGAATCGGTAAAATTCGGTATTTAAGAATCGGTAAATGTAATTTACCTACATATGGCCCCTAGTGTAGGTAGATACACCAGTACCACCACACTAGAAATGTCTTTAAGTTCAGGTGCCCATAAGGCTCTGGAAGGACCCCATAGGGTCCCAGTCGACAAATTTGATAATCTCTCCTTTGCTGAGCTTAAGGAGATGTGCACCACTAGGCAACTTAAGACAAACAAAGGTGCCAATACTCAACGTCTCAGGGAAATCCTGCTCATAGCAGACTTTAAGCAGACTTTAGTGTCTGATGGGGTAGACAGGTTGGGTGGGCATCCCCCAGAAGAGGACACCCCAGGGTTGGACTCTAATGAGGACCAGGAAGAGGAAGATGAACTTAACCTGGATGAACAACACCATTCACAACATGGAGATGGTGGCCCAAGAGGCACTCTCTCCATCCCTAAAGGGAGAATGGTGAATCCAAACAGAAGGAACAGATCCCCCTCAGAGGGGTCCAACCATTCTGAGAGATCTAAAGGGACCTCTGCCTCTTCTCAGAGAAGAGAATCCTCCAAAGAGAGGAAATGCAGACTGATCCAGTTTGAGCAGGCTAAACTACAGTTCAGGAGAGAACAGTTAGCATTGGACAGGGAATCCCTGGAGCTTCAGAAAGCTTCAAGAAAATGGGGTCAAGAGACCCCCGGTGGCAGTAATACCCCTAGAGTTAGAGAGAAAGCTCCTGACAATAGGAACCTGCATAAGATTGTGCCCCCCTATCAGTCAGGGGATGATATCCATAAATGGATCACTGCACTTGAGAGGGCCTGTAAAGTTCAGAGGGTCCCAGTAGAGCAGTGGGCAGCAATCTTATGGCTCTCCTTTGCAGACAAAGGTAGAGACAAGCTCCTCTCTGTTAGAGAAGAGGATGCAGATGATTATTATATCTTGAGAGATGCTTTGATAGATCGGTTTGGCTTAACCACTGATCAGTATAGACTAAAGTTCAGAGACACCCAGAAAGCACAGAATCAAGATTGGGTAGACTTTGTAGATTGTGCTACCAAGGCACTGGAAGGTTGGTTAACTGGCAGTAAAGTAAATGATTACCAAGGATTGTATAATCTCATAATGAGGGAGCAGATCCTTAATAATTGTCAGAATCAGCTCTTACATCAGCACCTGGTGGACTCAGATCTGACCTCTCCCCAAGAATTGGGAAAGAAGGCAGACAAATGGGTCAGAACCAGGATTAAGCAGAAGGTCCAGCGCTTGGGGGGGTGCAACTAAAAAGGAAGATGCCAAGAACTCTGAGAATGGTGGAGAAAAGGGAAAAGACCAGCAGTCTTCAACAGGCCCCCAAAAAGCAGCATCTGATAATACCCAGTCCAACAAGGCTAAGCAGCCAAGGAAGCCATGGTGTAAAGTCTGTAAACAGAAAACCCATTGGACTTCAGATTGTAATAAGGCCAAAGACTCCACAAGTACCACACCTGCCCCTAAGGCACCTGTTCCCCCTAGTCCAGCTATAGGTGGTGGTGAACAAGGGCATAGTAGGGTTGACCCTGGGATCTGGAGCGGATTCTGGCCTAGTCAGAACTCCTACTCAGGCTGTCTTAGTTTGTGATGGGGACTTGTCCCTATTTGTGAGTCCCAGTGGTCTGGGCAAATACAAGCAACAGCCTAAAATAAATGGAAGGGAGTCATTAGCTTACAGGGACACAGGAGCCAGTGTCACCATGGTGACTAAGGACCTTGTGGACCCTAGCCAGACCATACTTGGGGAAATTTACCAAGTGACCAATGCAAGCAACGTTAGTACTAACCATGCTCTAGCAGTTGTGAACTTCTCCTGGGGAGGGGTAACTGGCCTAAAGAAGGTTGTGGTGAGTGCAGACCTACCTGTTGAATGTTTGCTAGGGAATGATTTGGAGGCCTCAGCATGGGCTGAGGTGGAGCTAACTACCCATGCAGCAATGTTGGGTATACCAGCAGAAGTATTTGCCCTGACAAGGTCAAAAGCAAAGCTGACAGGAACTGAACAGGCCTTGGATCCTGGAAGAATGGACCAAGGACCTTCCAAGAGGAGGAGTAGCAGGGGTAAGGCAGAGCCTTCCCCCCAGGAACAGTCTGTAGAGACTCTTTTAGCAGAAGAGGATCTAGCTCCTGAAAAAGGAACTGCCCCAGATGAACTAGAACCTGATCAGGTTGAGTTCTTGGGGGCAGGGGGACCTTCTAGGGCAGACTTGAGCCTGGAGCAGCAGAGCTGCCCCACTCTTTAACCCCTCAGACAGCAAGCTGCTGCTGAGGCTGCAGGGAATGCCAGTGGGACCCATAAGATATATTGGGATGATGGGCTCCTTTACTCTGAGGGTCGAGACCCCAAGCCTGGTTCACCCAGGAGGTTGGTCATACCTCAGAAGTTTAGGGGTTTCCTACTCACACTGGCCCATGATATTCCCTTAGCAGGACACCTAGGCCAAAACAAGACTTGGGACAGAATTGTCCCTCACTTTCATTGGCCACAAATGAGTGAGGACTGTAAGAGCTTTTGCAGCTCTTGCATTACCTGTCAAGCCAGTGGCAAGGCAGGCAAGTCCACAAAGGCCCCCCTGATACCATTACCTGTGGTGGGGGTGCCCTTTGAAAGGGTGGGGATTGATATAGTTGGTCCCCTGGACCCACCAACAGCATCTGGGCACAGGTTCATTCTGGTGGTAGTGGATCATGCCACCGGATACCCAGAAGCTATTCCCCTTAGGACCATCACAGCACCTGTGGTGGCAAGGGCCCTCCTGGAAATCTTCTCCAGGGTGGGTTTTCCTAAGGAGGTATTGTCCGACAGAGGTACAAACTTTATGAGTAGCTATCTCAAGGCAATGTGGCAGGAGTGTGGTGTCAACTATAGGTTCACCACCCCTTACCATCCTCAATGCAATGGCCTTGTTGAGAGATTCAACAAGACCCTAAAGGGTATGATCAAAGGGCTCCCAGAAAATCTTAGGCGAAAATGGGATATTCTTCTGCTCTGCCTTCTCTTTGCCTACAGGGAGGTGCCACAAAAGGGGGTTGGTTATAGCTCCTTTGAACTTTTGTTTGGCCATCCTGTTAGAGGGCCACTCTGTCTAGTGAAGGAGGGAAGGGAACAACCTCTCAAACCCCCTAAACAGGATATTGTGGACTATGTACTTGGTCTCCGCTCCCGGATGGCTGAGTACATGAAGAAGGCAACTAAAAACCTGGAGGCAAGTCAGGAATTACAGAAAGCCTGGCATGACCAAAAGGCTGTACTGGTGGTGAACCAGCCAGGACAGAAGGTATGGGTGCTGGAGCCAGTGGCCCCAGCAGCTCTCCAAGATAAATGGAGTGGGCCCCATACCATTTTGGAAAAGAAGGGAGAGGTCACCTATTTGATGGACCTTGGCACTCCCAGAAGTCCCGACAGGGTACTTCATGTTAATAGACTGAAAGTATATGTGGACAGGGCTGACATGGGCTTGCTCATGGCAACAGATGAGGGACAGGAGGAAGAGAGTGACCCTCTCCCAGACCTGCTCTCTCACAGCCCTGACGATGGGTCAGTTGATGGAGTAGCCATGGCAGGCAGCCTCACTGACCAGCAGCAAGCAGACTGTAGACAATTTCTTCAGTCTTACAGACATATGTTTTCTCTGACTCCAAGTCAGACCCCCTGGTGCCACTCATGAAGTGGACACTGGGGACAGTCGGCCTGTCAAGAATAAAATCTACAGGCAACCTGACCATGTCAGGGACTGCATAAGGACAGAAGTCCAAACGATGTTGGAATTAGGAGTGATTGAGCCCTCAGAGAGCCCTTGGGCTAGCTCAGTAGTCCTTGTACCAAAACCTCACACCCAGGATGGTAAGGGAGAGATGAGGTTCTGTGTTGACTAGAGGGGACTCAATGCAGTCACTAAGACTGATGCTCACCCAATTCCCAGAGCAGATGAGCTCATAGATAGATTGGCCTCAGCCAAGTATCTGAGCACATTTGATCTGACAGCTGGCTACTGGCAGATAAGGTTAGCTGAGTCTGCAAAATCCAAAACTGCATTTTCTACCCCTGGTGGGCACTATCAATTTATTGTAATGCCCTTTGGTTTGAAAAATGCACCTGCCACTTTTCAAAGGTTGGTGAACCAAGTCCTCTCAGGCCTGGAAGACTTTAGTGCAGCATATCTAGATGATATTGCTGTCTTCAGCTACACCTGGGAGGATCACCTGATCCACCTAAGGAAAGTTTCGGAAGCCCTGCAAAAGGCAGGACTCACTATCAAGGCTACTAAGTGCCAGATAGGGCAGAGTCAGGTTGTGTACCTGGGTCACCTTGTAGGTGGAGGCCAGGTTCAACCACTTCAGAGCAAAATCCATACCATCATGGACTGGGTTGCTCCAACCACCCAGACTCAGGTCCGAGCTTTCTTGGGCCTGCCTGGTTATTATAGGAGGTTTGTAAAGGGATATGGATCCATTGTGACCCCCTTGAATGACCTAACCTCTAAGAGGATGCCCAAAAAGGTTCAGTGGACTGTCAGCTGTCAGAAAGCTTTTGATGACCTAAAACAGGCTATGTGCTCTGCTCCAGTGCTCCAAAGCCCCAACTACTCCAAAGAATTCATATTTCAAACTGATGCTTCTGAGGTGGGGGTAGGTGCTGTATTATCACAACTAAATGAAGAGGGCCAGGATCAACCAGTAGCTTTTATTAGCAGAAGGTTGACCCCCAGAGAGAAACGTTGGTCAGCTATAGAGAGGGAGGCCTTTGCTGTGGTCTGGGCCTTGAAGAAGCTGTGGCCATGCTTGTTTGGCACTCACTTCCTTGTTCAAACAGACCATAAGCCCCTCCTATGGCTAAAACAGGTGAAGGGTGAAAACCCCAAACTACTCAGGTGGCCCATTTCCCTACAGGGGATGGACTTTACAGTGGAACATAGACCTGGGAGCAACCATGCCAATGCAGATGGCCTCTCCAGATATTTCCACTTAGAACATGAAGACTCAACTGGTCAAGGTTAGTTTAATGTCCCTGCTTTTGGGGGGGGGGTTATGTAGGAGAGTGGCATCGACTGCATAGTTGCCCCCAACTTTTTGCTGATGTTTTGACAGTTTTATGACTCTAGCCAGGCTGTAGCCCTGCTATCCAGGACCCCAGCCTATCTGCTTCTTCTCTATACTGATGTGAGTACCCTAGGTACAACCCAATTGGATACTGAGGATACCCTGTCAGCCCTTGCAGATGGTACCCTAGGTACCCAGGGCATGGGTCCCTCAGAGGCGTACCAGGGCTGCAGCACTTATCGTGCCACCCTGGGACAGCCATACCAAATGACACCACCAGCCCACTACTGTAGTCTGGGTAAGGTGGTGCTTGCACCCCCTTACAGGGATACAGGTACCCTGTATCCCACCTATGTGCAACACATGTATTCCCATTGGTCACCCCTCAAGCAGGCCTTGCTAATCCTACAGGGCAGGGTGCTGAGATATGTGTGAGGGGGGACCCCTACCTGAGTAGGGCCCCTCTGCAACCCTCGTAAAAATCATTGCTAGGTTGTTTGTAGTGTAGCCATACCATATACTCTTAACCGCATTATAAGTATATCACGATAGCGTGATAACTTGAGAAAGGCTACACAGAACCATATCGTGTTTGGTGTCAAACATGTAGGAATCATACCCCCAGTCCAGCCATGGGCATGAGGGCATGATTCCCCCCTGCTTGAGGGGCGATATGGGAAAAGCGGCAGAATTTAGACACCAATTTAAAAGTGCACACGTATCACAAAATGGATGCTACTCGCCACCCACACGACTCTGGCTGCCTGTTGCTGGGCAAAACTCCAGCCTCGGCAGCTGGACAATAGGGATCCTGTTGCAGGGAGGTGCCAGCACCTTCCCAGACAGATTATGTGGATTGGAACTGGGTGGGTGCACCATAGGATGCCTTTCAGAGTTGCACGTAGGCTGCTACAGCGCCTACATTCTGCATACACCGCCTGGAACCGGTTCAGGGGCATCCTGCCCCTCGCCCAGGCAGGAAACACACAAAGGGGAGAGGGTGTAGCCACCCTTTCCCGCCTCAACTCTCATTGTTGGGCTCTGATCTGGACCCTTCCCTAATCTCTTGGATAAAGGTGAATACCGTGTCCCCAGAGCCTCAGATTAATCTTGGACTTCACAGACCTGACCTTCGACGAGCTGCTGCCCAGCTGACTGAAGAAATCTCCCTTGGGGTAAAGGAGTTACCCCCCTGCTTGGCAGGCACCTGAAACACTGCAAGTGACCCAGTTGGAACTTTGCTGCTCCTTCGGACATCGACGACTCCTCTCAACCTTGAGGTGGGTTTCCTAGCATCCCAGAGGCCAGTGAGCGTGCCCAGCAAGTCTGAGCACCGTGGACCACGTGGGTGCCGAGATCCCCAATACCCCAGGACACCGGCCACCTCTTGCGTAGCACACGACCCTGACCAGTGGGGAAGTTGTGCTTTGGCCCAATATTGAGCCAACCTCTCAGCAGCAACTGTGCCAAAGATCAGCGCCCTAGCCCACTCCTGTGGCTCGTGGGCACCCTTTTACGCACAGTCCCTTGTCTCTCGACTTGTGGGCCCTAGCGGAGGTCAATCTTTACTTTTAAGAGTTCCCCTGATTGCTCCAGGCCTGCTCTACAGTCTCCTTGAAGGAGACCTCGCTCAGACCCCTTGGGTCTGCACCAGTAGCTGATTTGTTCATCTTGCGTGGGTTGCGGTTGCCAAGGCTTAGTGGATCCAATCCGGACACTAACACCGCAGCGACCCTCATCCTTTGTGGGACAGTCGCCCTCCAGAAGCTGGCCTTCCTTGAAGCCTCCCGGAGCCCGTGGCTGCAGATCCAAGCTACACCTTTTCCACTTGAAGAACCCAACATTGAAGGGCTCTTTTCCTTGAGCCCCCTGGTCACTGTGCCGTGACACAGACTCTGTCCCCTCTGCTTTCAGGTTCTCCTCTACAAGATCTACAACTTCATTCTTCACGACATCATCAACGCTTTTGGCTAGCAGCAGTTTTGTACATTTTCCCATTGAAAATCAGCACGCGACCCGACATCGAAAACGACCTATGCACCCGGCTTCCCTGGGGCAGGTAACAGTGGTACCTCGGTACTCTCGTGGTAGTGGGCTCCTCAAAAGCTTAACTCTAAGCTCCTAACTTTGAACTCCTGCTAGAAGTGTCTTAATCTTTAAAAATCAAACCGCGACATTCTCCATAGGCTTTAATAGAGATCCCGATAGCAGCTATTACCACTGCACGCGCCTCCCGTGGGTCCCCTTCCTCATCATCTGGGGTGGATTCTTAAGGGGCCAGCGATCCTAAATGCCCTAGGCATTGTCTGTAGAATTGTCGTGGTTCTTATACCACTTTTTTAATATATGGTTTGGTCCCACCCTGGGGCCCTGTGATTCCAGTGCTATTTATTGTATCTATAAATGCTTGTTTAAATTGTAACTTTACCTCTAGCCTCATAAAGAGACTTGTGGGATTCTGTTTAGAATAAATACATATATTTTATATATATACCTGTGTGGACTACTCTTTAATTTGGTCATTCAAGAGGTTATCTATGGTAAAACAATAAGCTTAACACTCCTTCAAGACTTAGCCTGAAGGCTGCTCTCCGCAGCTACCACTAGGATAGCTTTCTTTAAAGGTTGTCTTTAACCTATCACCTTAAGAGTCGAATTAGACTGGTGCAAGGTGGCCACTATAACTAGTGACCAGCATATGCCAGGCCAACTTCTCACAGCAGTAAAATCACGTTCTTTCCGGACTTTACTTTGAGTGTGCAGAAACAATGCCGCAGTTTCCTGGAGGTAAAACAAGCCCTCCGGGACCAAGAGATTAAATACGCTATGCTGTTCCCTGCCAAACTGAGTGTGGAAGCCAACGGTAAGCTGTGGTTTTTCACTAGGCCAGAGAATGCCTGGGACTATCTAGACGGCTGGCGTACGGTCGGAAGAGAAATCGCAAAAGGTCCCCTCAGCTGCCGATAGAGCTGAAGACTGGCGCCAGCAGAGACGTTCCCCTCCGCATTCTGATTCAGATTCCCAGGGCCGCACAGGGGGGCGGTGAATCTGAAGTCTGGGAAGAATCTGTTGGACACACCTCGGACTACGGGGGCCTTCTTAAGTAATTTAGTGCCATGGCACAAGTGCTGTTCTTCATTTGAATTTGACCTAGGGCTCGGGTTTCAGCTGGTTGGTCCAAAAGGATCCCGGTGACTGATTAAGAATTTGGCCCATATTTGATGTTTAGGCCCAGTGCCCTAATGGGTAATTTAATGCCATGACAACTGTACTGTTCTTCACTTGACTTTGACCTAGAGCTTATATTTTAGCTGGGTGGGTCTAGGGGTTCAGGTGATTGTTCAAGAAGTCTGCTATATAGTCGATGTGTAGGCCCAGAGGGATCATTGATCTGTGTTGTCCTCGGGGAGCGGTGGGGCCGGGGGGGATACGTTGTATTTTATACAATTGTTTTCGGGAGTGGGGTTGCTCACGTTCCCTGAAGTGGTTTAAGGGTGGGCGGCAGGCACTCTGCATGTTGGGGGTGGCGGGCGGTTCTAGTCCCGTTGTGCAGGGAGGCAGGGAGGGGGTGGGGATTTCAAGTGGGGTTGAGGGGTGTGGGTTGGATCTGTTGGGGGGTCTTTTGGTTTTTTGCATCGGTGAGTGATGATTATTGGACAGTTAGCACCTCATTTGGCATCAAAGTTTTTAATATTGGTATTGTGTTTCACAGCATCGTTATGCAATTTGGCAGTCTTATTTTCGCTCTGAAAGAAGACTCTGGGGTGACAGGTAGTGACAGTCTATCCGATGAAGTAGTTGCACTGTTGGTATATTATGATGGCGCCTGGTCAGGGACTTAGAGTGTCCACCTGGAACGTAAATGGACTGGGGGACAAAATTAAAAGGGGTATTGTCCTGCAATATATTCATTGGCATGCGCTTGACATAATACTGTGACAGGAGACCCATTTAATCGCAAACTCGTGCATGGCCCTGAACAGGAAGGGATGCCGAATGATAGTACATTCGGGTTTTACCATGGGTTCGAGAGGGGTTGGAGTTCTCCTACGCAAAGGCTGCCCCTATGTGGTACATAACACCTGGACAGATTCACAGGGTAGATACGCAGCAAGCACAGGCACGTGGGAGGGTAGGGTCATTAATGTGGTTTCAGTGTACGCCTCACCAGGATTACAGCATCTAACACTGCAGGATGTGGGGGCATGGATGTTGGACTTGCCCATGCGATCGCTAATATTGGCGGGCGACTTCAATTTGACTATGGACGGCCTACATGACCGACTTCCGCCCAGACATGACCCGGCACAAGGCTCACAACTTCAAGAGTTCACCAATGCTCTGGGGATGTTAGATGTATGGAAGTGGTCACACCCTAACAACACGTACTTCACATTTCAGTCAGGTGTACATGGTAGTCAATCACGTATCGATTATCTCTTTACTCATGCCCAAGACATAAGCGCTTTCACTAAATCCACCTGTCTGGCACGAGGAACATCCGATCGTTCCCTCGTTTTGGCGGTCTTTATCACAAAAAGCACTAGGCGTCCCGGCCCAATCATGATACAGCTGTGGGCATTGAAAATACCCCATATTAAGGAAAGCCTGCGGCAAGATACAGACTATTATTTTGCCGAAAATGTGGGATCGGTCAAGTCGGCGGTGACAATTTGGGGAGCATATGGGGCGGTGATTAAGGGCAGGGCATTGTCTTTGATGGTGGGCCACAGAACCGGGCATAACAGGTGCGTGGTCGAACTGGAAAGGGACATTTTGCAATTAGAGGAGGTCATCTCTCAGGCCCCTGACCCCGACACTCAACACAATTTTAAAATAAAAAGACAGGATTACAGACAGCTCCTCCTAGAGGAGGCCACTATGCGCTCTCTAGCTACTTGTCACCGGATTTATAAACAAGGCGAGCATACGGGTAAACTCCTGGTGTGGCTGGAACACAAGTAACAGGCAGCGAGATGGGTGCGAGCAATAACGGGTCCTGACGATGTATTGATAACTGACCCTCAGGGAATTGCTGATGTCTTTGCGTCTCATTTTGAGGAAGTGTATAGGGTCCCACAGGCTTCACAAGCCTCAATGGCAGCAGATCTCCTTGCCACTATAGAGGTAGTATGCATCCCGCATCAGGATAGAGAAGCATTGGAGGTGGACATCTATGCAGCAGAGGTCCAAAAGGCAATACAAGATGCTCGGTCTGGTAAAGCGATGGGTCCTAACGGACTCCCTACCGAACTTCTTAAACCAATGGCAACAAAGCTAGCGCCCCACTTGTTGAATTTATATAATGAATGCTATGAATTGTGGCTTCTCCCGGCTGATATTCGCACTGCTGCCATTGTAGTTATCCACAGACCCAGTAAGTCAGCGGAGGATTGCAAATCGTACCGCCCTATCTCACTGCTTACGGTGGAAGCAAAAATCCTGGCCAAACTCCTGGCCAACCGACTGCTCCCGTATCTTAATGATTTGATTCATCCAGACCAATCAGGCTTCATGCCAGGTAGAAATACGGCTTGGAATCTGCGACGCGTACATGGGGCACTGGGGCGAATAGACACCCTAGAGGAGGAAGCGATCCTGCTGTCGCTTGATGCCACTATGACATTTGATACTATCGAATGGGAGTATCTTTTTGCTCTTCTGGCTCACATGGGGTTCGGACCCAAACTGATCAGATGGATTAGGCTACTATGTACGCAGCCCACGGTGCACATCACAGTAAACAATCATCGCTCTGCCTCTTTTCCCCTCTGTCATGGAATGAGGCAGTGTTGCCCACTGTGGCCACTCCTCTTTGCCATGGTACTGGAGCCGCTTGCAGTTTGGATCAGGGGAGAGCCGAGTATAAGGGGCTTTAAATGGACAAGTGAACTTGAGGACCGAATATCGCTCTACGCGGACGATATCTTGCTCTACCTGGCCTCTCCAGCACACTCGCTGCGACGGGTGTTGCACATCTTTCATATATTTGGCGCGGATTCAGGGTCTGAGATAAATTGGTTCAAATCCCAGATGTATGCACTCTGGGGAGAGCCCCCCTATAGTCCTCGAGGCTATGACATTTCAGTAGCGAGAAAAGGTTTTTGGTACATGGGCATTTTTATTACATCCGACGTTAAACTCTCCTTTGAACGGAATCTGCTGGTGCTCCTACAGTGGTTGAAGTCGGACGCTGTGCATTGGCGATCGCTGCCCCTTACCCTCTTGGGTCGTGCATCCCTGTTTAAAATGCTCACCCTCCCGTGCTTTCTCTACGCCCTACAAAATGCTCCCAATCCTGTTCCTGATTCCTACTTCTCGCAAATTGAAGAAGTGGTGCGGGGATTGCTGTGGGAGGGCCGACCTCCACAAATTGCCATAAACAAACTTACTATGGGATGGTATGACGGAGGTATAGGGTTGCCGGACATGCGACTCTATTATCAGGCTTCGCAGTTGACGGCCATTAACAGATAGGTGTTCGGACCACACGATGATCCTAATTTTCACACGGACCATTGGCTTATGGGGAAGGGAGGCTACAATAGGGCACTCTATACAAACTATCGGAAGCTACAATTGACTGGCCCCACGGCTCGCATGGTAGAAGTGTGGCATGGAATCCAGCGTAAGCTGGGTTGGCATAATCGCCTGACAAAAGCAACTCCTCTGTGGGAACCTGATGTATTGGGTCGCCTCAGCACCTGTCCAGGTTTTGATAAATGGGACATGATTGGGATCTCCACAGTGGGGGACATGTGGGTCAAGGGGAAGAAGGCCACATTTGATGATCTTCAAGCTAAATATCACCTTGCCTCTTCGAAGACTTTTCGATATCTCCAAATTAGCCATGCCATTGATTCGGCCCACCCAAAGGGTACCCCCATTCCAGATTCCTCCCCGTTGGATGATCGACTACTATTAGAACCAATGGACCGAAAAGCCATTTCCCTCACATATAAGAAACTAGTTAATAACCGAATTAACCCAATGCTGAAACTACGGTCGAGCTGGGAAACTGATCTGGGGGATATAGATGACGAGGGCTGGAGAGATGCACTCGCTTCTCCCTGAGAGGTGGCGATCCCTATGTGACTTCGACTGGTCCAACTCAAAGTTCTCCACAGGGTCTACTTTGATGCCAAATTGCTGTTTCGGTTGGGTAGGAGACCTGATCCACTCTGCCTCCGACGATGTAACCAGACCAGCACATTCACACATATCCTCTGGGACTGCCCTCACATACAACAGTATTGGAAGGATGTCACCAGGCAACTAGCCAGGACATGTGGCAAACCCATTCAACCATCC
Source organism: Triturus cristatus (assembly GCF_964204655.1). NCBI lineage: Eukaryota > Metazoa > Chordata > Amphibia > Caudata > Salamandridae > Triturus > Triturus cristatus. The sequence goes on along the minus strand of NC_140582.1, from coordinate 565,411,420 downwards.
CCCAAACTTTGCCTCCTCAATATCTGGGAGGCTACTGACCTCTCACAGGCGGAGCAGTCATGGGCCATGATGGGTTGGACTATCGCCAAACATAATATTGCCCAAAAGTGGGGGGCGGACACGATCCACGAGTAAGGGACTGGGCGAATGACATGGACTATGCCATGATTGCTGAAAAAACAGTGTTTAAGGGGAGGGGATGCCCCCGAAAATGGGACCACAAATAGGGAAAGTGGTACAAATATAGGGGTGACATTTGCATTTCTCCTATGGTGGGATTGAGGAGGGAGAGGCGAACACTGTTGGACAGATTGGGTGAGAATATGGTAACCTCTACACCGGGCAGCCAATAATGAGATGCTATTGCAAACGGACCAGTTGCTTGTTTTCTCATATTTTTGACCCAGCGACACTGTTGTAACTATAGAGGAAGGGAGAACCTCTGGAGTTAGTGGAGTTATGTATTCCTGATCCTGAATATGTTGTGAAACCCTGTCGAGATCTTGTTTTGCCTTGCCAAAGATGATTGTATAATGCCTGGTACCAATGCATTTTGTTATCAATAAAAACAGTTTGAAAAAATAAACACGCAGAAGAATAGTACATCACTCTTGTGCAAGACAATCATTTATGGCAACCTTTTCACCTTTGCTTTGAAGGTTACTCAATCACAAAGCGAATCACAAGTGCTCTTTCATATTTAACTTATGCTACACATCTTCTGGTTATTCTATTTCCAACAAATTTCAAATAATAGCCAAATGTCATACCTGTTTTTGCTATATCTGCTGTGTCGCTCAGCGTAGTGCCTGTGTAACTTCACAGGCGGATCCGCAGATCCACGCAGGAGTACAACATTTTATTTTGCTATTCATTGTTAAACAATACAATATATACTCCTCTATCAATCAAAAGTATCTTCACACCTAACCATACTTTCAATGAATTTTTTCTTTACCAACAACTAAAAAGTCACAGTCTAGTCGTTTTATTCCCTGGCTCCTGCAGCTCTGCTACCATGCTAGCATAACTTGCAACATTTTCTAGGACCAGTAAGTCACAAGTTTATAATAGTTTTTGCGAGGACCATGCTCAGTTGTAAAGCAAATGCAGCAGTTGTGGTTGAATTTTTCAAATAACACACACATTGCAAACATCACATTTTTTTCTATTTTACCAAAAGCCAATCCAACATCTATTTACTTTTCTCTAAAAATCTCTACCTAACTTCATGCACCAAAATATTTAGAACAACCAATACAATGTGTTCTTTCAAATTGTTCCTAGTGCCTTCCATTTTCAACTGCAATTCATTTCAAAACTGACAGTAAGTGCGTGTCTGGCTGTAAGTGACTATGAGACAGTCTCTATAGGTGTGAGACTTTGCATGAGAGTGTCTGTCTAGGTGTGAGAGTAGGTAATATAGTGTCTGTCTGACTATGAGCACGGGTGTCACAGAGTGTGCCTGGGTGTCACAGTGAATATGAGGGTCCCGGGTCATTCTCTAGCAGTGTAACTGTAGGTGTGAGAATATGTGTGTAGGTTTCTGAATGGGTGTCACAGTGTCTGTATGGGATTATGAATGGTAATGACAATATCTGTATGGGTGTGAGAGTGAATGGGTATGTCAGTGGGTGTGAAAGTGTATGGGTGTAACTCTGGGTGTCATAGTATCTGCATGGGTTTGTGAATGGGTGTAAAATGAATACAAAGAAAGGGTCTCTACCTGTAATTTTGCAAACGTACAACGTATCGTTATTGAATAGATCAACACTAGGACTAAGGCAAGGGGAGGGAACAAACAATAAAGTCAAAGCATAATCAAGAAAACAATTTAGATGTAATGATATTTTTTTATTTTTAAATTTTTTTTTGGAATATATTAAATCAATTTCAAATGAATGAATTCAGTACATAATCAGATAAATAATTAAAGTTAAAGAAATTTTCAGAATAACAATGAAGATACTGGACGAGGTCCCAGGCGTACTCAAAACCTCACACACTTACACATTCATACCGGGATCAATCCACAACATCAGCACTCAAAATATACATTCACATATAAAAAGAATGCTCAAAAGGAGAGCATGACTCAGTATTTACACAAAATCAAATGAACATTCAAAATCGTATTAGGCGACATATGTTCAGTTTTGAGGAATGGGAACTTGGGTGGGCCACATGTAGACGCCGACGCGCGTTTCGGTGAAAACACCGAAATGTAGGTGTCACCTTCCTCAGGGCAAACAAAGTCTTGGTCTGAATATAATTACGTTCTGGGACCTATCAAAAAACATAATAATGATGAAATGCTTATATTATATAAATAAATAACATTGCTTATCCAAAGTCAAAAAACATGAGTGGACCAAAGTCATTAGTCGTAGGTGTTGACAGTACCATAGTCTCTCTATGGGTTTGTGAATGGTTGTAACAGTGTTTCTTTGGGTATGTATGTGAGTGTGTGAGCATCATTATAGGTATACATGTAGGTCTGAAAGTCTCCATATAGGTATGTGACTAGTTGTGACAGTGTCTGTTTGGGTTCATGAATGGGTGTGACCCTGATTGTATGGGTGCAAGATTAGGTTTGAGAGTGTCTGTATGTGTATGTGATGTGACTTGTGAGAGTGTCTCTATGGGTGCAAATGTTGGTGTACCATTCTGTGTATGGGTTTATAAATGAGTGTGAGAATCTGTATGGGTATCTGAATAGATGTGACAGTGTATGGGTATGATTAAAATCCACAAATCAATATGTTTTTGGGCATTTACTATCCATTACTTTCTCGTTAGCCACATCTTATTTATACACAGGGGCTCATTCAACCTGTACCCCTACCCATAATCTCCATTTCCCCCATATTTTAGTCCCAAGGACCATAAGCATGTGTCTGCATGTAAGTGACTGTAAGACATAATCTATAGGTATGAGACTGTGTGTGACAGTGGGTGTGTGGATGTCAGAGTGGGTGAGAGAATATCTGTGTGGGTGTGCGTGCATGTGCTAGAGAGTGTGCCTGGGTATTACAGTGGGTGTCAGGGTGTCTCTTTTACTGTGCGAGTGGATGTGTGGATGTTTCTCTGGGTGTGAGAGTGAGCATGATAGTGCTTGTCTAGGTCGTTGAGGGGGTGTATAAATATATATGTGTTTTTTTTATTTTATTTAAATAAGTTTTCCAGGCTTGCAGTTCCACCTGTGAATTTCAACTGGAGGCCGCACTGAGCCCCACAGGTGGATCTGCGGATTTGAGAAATAACAAAAAAATGACAAAAAAAATGAATGCACATTTCAACAGAAGAATTTAAGCTTTCACTCCACTTATATACCCCCATATGGGGTCCGGGAATCTCTAACCTGATCTCTTCTTGAACATTACAGCCAATATTTTAGCCTCAGAACTGTTTCCCCGAGAAAAAAAATGGTGGCCGCAATATTTCTTTCAGGTTGTGGTTAACCAATCACAATATTGCTTTGGCAAGTGGAACCGCAAGCCTGTCTGCAAGGATCCACGTCCCTATATTTCTATATTTGTTTGCCCTTTAATATCTCTAAAACTACAAATGGACTTACACCAAGTCACAAAAAGCACACTTTTAGGACCAACATCTAGCTTCCTGCCAAATTTTGTGTAATTTGGTTCAGCGGTTCGTGCTGTAGTTGTGTTCAAAATCCTTTGGGGAAAATATGTTTTGGGACTCCTCCTTTTTCTCAGCCCCTACTTGACAGATCCACAGCAATTTTCAACACAGCAGCTGAACTGACTAAAGTATGTTTTGAAAATTTCTGGAAGAAGTGCCACCAAAGCTATAGGTAAAACAAAAACATGTGCTTTCTATGGAAACTAGGGGTGTCACTACGATGCGGTAAGACTGGCTTCTGCGATATTTGGCTTCTGCGATATTTTCGGAGACGGACAGACAACCACTGTCATATCGGAAGTGGTTACTCCGACCGTCAGATTGCAATGCTTGCGTATACACAGAAATCCGACTGCCGCGGTCCATCCGACTCTGACTGATTATTCTGACCACGATGTTCTCGGAACGGACCAATGGAGGCTGTCGGACAGACCACCCGCCCAATTACGATGCGTCATTCAGGTAAATCAAGCATAGCGGTCCAACCACCTCATCAAAGCAGGTGGAAACGGAGGGATAAAACCCCAACAAGCTCCTTCACTCAGTTTCCCACTTCCGGCATCAACATGAAGCCCATGCTACGCATCATGCTGATGCTGTACGTGTTTGCTCACGGACGAAATCAGAATCTTTGTGGCTGCCATCGCCGGTAAGTGACAGATCAAGCCGCACATATATGGGCCACAACCAAATTCAGTGACCGCCATGTAGGACAAGCCCATTCTGTTGTTCATGGGAGCAGTGGGGGTGCAAGCAAAATGTCCCCACATGAACACACGCTGACATTTACTAACTACAAATTAAAGGAGAACTCGAAAAACAGCAAGGCCAGAAGGGATCTTTGGAAGACGGAGTAGTGACATATGGGTTGAAGTCAATTAATCATTAGTCATTTACATCAGGTGTTAAAAGATGATGCAGAAGAGGGTCTCATCAGAGTCTCAGAATCATCACCACGCTCACGGTGTAAACTATAACCACCTCAGCAGCAGAACCACATACCACTACTGCACATGGAACAGCCAATGAGACCCTTATAAGTCAATGAGCAGTATTGATAGGCCAGATAAGCTGCACCATAGATATAATCATAGATATAATCTAAAAAGACTGAGTAGTAACTCCCAGTACCAATGTACGTAACGCCCAAAGGGCAAAGAAATTCACTGAATCACATTACATGCAATGTAAATTCTGTCCACAGATACCTTGATGTTGTGCAATGGCAGAATACTTATATGTTCGAATGAGTGTGGCAATATGGCAATTATATGTCACATACTCACATGTTTGTAAGTCACTTTCTCATGGACCTGACCCGTGCAATTGCATGAGTTCATCCAGGACACTCATCACACTCAAATTGCTGGTGTGGAGGACACCAACAACATATACACACATTTCACTAAACAGTCTAAACCAACCATTACAGAGGGGACATAGATAGAAGGCATATGTCAGTTTGTGTATGTTAAAAGTAACTGAAAATGCACCTGATTGATAACATTACCAGACAACTTAGACCCACACTATACATCAACAATGTGTGTTCCACACAACACACAATCCCTCTCCCAACACCACACTGTGGATAGGACTGTACAAATATAAATAATTGGTCTCTGTACGTCGAATGATTGAATGTATGTTCCTATCACATCTGCATGGTGTAGCCAATGTTCACAACAGTGACAATCTATACCTATCGACTCACAAAATCTACATGTGTGGTCAGTTCAGAAACAGGTGAGAAACACAGTGAAATAAATGGTTGCACAAAACAGCACCTCTTCATGAAGGACATAACTCTCATATATTTTGATATACTCACAATATAAAAAAGCCAACTCTTCTATTGACATATATATTATAACTGTCTGGATGTCTGTGTCAAGATCTAAAGTGCTACACTACAAAAGCACTTTAGTGCACATTCCTACATCAGACACATAAATATGATGTCAGGTCAATGGGTCAGCCAATAACTACAGTCTCATATATATAAAGGCAACATTGTAAAGACCCCCTGTAGATGTGGGTATTCAAGTCAATTGTACACCTAGAAAGTAACAGAGCAAGGATACAGTGCAGGTAGCACCTGCATCTCTGTCAGCATGTGCATAGGATCATTGGCATGGCCTGAGAATGGGGCAACACATGTTCTTATATATTAGCCATCCTCATGTGGCTGATGTGTAAGTGGAAGACATTACAAATAACCCCACAGTATCCAACACTGGTCAAAGAGCCATAAGAAGAATGGTTCAAGAGCACATATGAAAATGCACACATGTGCCTCAAAGGTAACAATCATACAAGAATATAATGCATTTTTACCAAGTTCAAGGCACACAACAATGATTTCATAGTTGTATTAGACAATCATTTATCGCAAAGAAAATGCTGGGATTCTTGTTTTCTCCTATGATGTGTTCTTTAATTCTTTTTAGCCATGTGCCAACGTGTTTCGTCGCAGTGGGGGAATCACCCCTTGCAACTTCCTCAGGGCTAAAATATACCAAAAAACCTTTGTTGTAATATACATATAGTATATATACTTCCTATGCATACATGTTTGGCACCCGGTGCAAAGGCACTATAGACAATACTATGCCTAATTTTTGTGACAGCCTGAACCATCAACAACCATTTTAGTTTTCTTATGACTACTTATTCAGATTTATAATTAAATAAACAAATACACATTTTCAAGTGAATTATATCATAGCATTTGTGTTATTCGTGTCCACACCCTACCCATGACTTTTTGTTCAGCCATAAATCGTGTAAGATCTTGAACCATCCCCAAACCATTCTAGTTTGCTTATGATCACTCTTTATGCATTTTTTTGAAAAATAAGCATATAAGATTTTACAAATTATTTACATTCTAGCATTTCTGTTATTTGTGTCCACATCCTAAATGTGACTTCTCATTTTTTAGACTTATCAGCCCATGTCATCTGAACATGCAAGTAGCTTATGTGATAAAAACAACCATCACAATACCTGCTAAATTCCAATGATCTCTCAAGGGATCCTAATTGATCAAAAGGAACAGAGACATACGCATCTATCAATATCCAAGAACTGAATAATTTCTGAGCAAAAATTGCAATAATCCGAAAAATATACACTGTTCATTAGCACCTACTTCCTAAAGTCCGAGTATAACTGTGGAGGATTCCAACCAATTTTTCTGAATGCAGTCCGCCAAACAATCAAAGTACTGATTCCAAATTAGGATATCTAAAGTGACACAAACTGCGTAAGTTACCGATCTAAGACATTGCTTGGGAACCAGGAATGATAATGGTAACACTAGACGTGTTGTCATTATACACGAGTATTCGTAATGAATTGGGTTTGAAAGCATTAAGCCATTTCTTATCAAAAAGATCAGCGAGTCTGTGGGAACAAACAGAGATGCTGTTGGCAATGACGGAAATAATCCTACAGAATAACTTATTTTTATTCAAAGAGGATTGGTTCCGACAAATAAAAGGATTTGTAATGGGGTCCAGATTTGTACTTTCTTATGGTAACCTCTTCATGGGGTGGCTAGAGGAAGTGATGATCTGGGGCCCAGGTGGATGCCATTGGAGTGAACACATATTATATTGGGGACGTTACATAGAAAACTGCCTCAAGATCTGGACAGGCTCTATGGTTGCATTACAAAAGTTCTGTGACTACTTAATTGATAATGATGTAAACATTCGCTTTACAACCAACAGTAGTGCAACTGAAGTAACCTTCTAAGGGGCATATTATCAAGAAACGGCGTTAAATTTATCGCCGCTTCAGCGGCAGAAAAATGCCGCTAAAGCGTCAATAACGGGCTTGATAATATGCCCTTGAGAATTCCCATAGAAGCCCATGTTCTGGTGTCAACATGGGCTTCTATTGGAATTCTCTGATGCATATTATCAAGCCCATTATCGCCGCATTAGCGGCAGTTTTCTGCCACTAAAGCGGCGATAATTTTAACGCTGTGCTTGATAATATGCCCCTTAGAACTTACACTGTATGTTAGAGAGCGACAAATACACAGCAAAATATATTGAAAACCGACTTCCTGCAATGCAATCTTGCACGCAGTAAGCTCACATCCCTGTCATCAGATTAAATCAATCCCCAGAGGAGAGATGATAAGGGTGAGAAGAAATTGTAGATAGGACACCCATTTTATATCCTGTTTACAGGACATGGAGAAAAGATTGGCCCCGACAGGGTATTGCAAACAAATAGTCACAAAGGCCAAAGAAAATGCACTGGGAACAACACACGCCAGAACAGTACGGGCCAACCACACTGAAAAAAGATCTGACAAAACCGTAAGGCTGATAACAGACTACACACATCTTAGTCATGTTCTACGTAAAAGCCTCTGCAAACATTGGGGCATTTTGAGAGGGGACAGAAATTTAGAGGAATGCATCACAGCCACCCCACAAGTGACCTATTGAAGAGGTAGAACATTGGGATCGATATTAAGCCCTAGCTACCAATCACTCACACATAGAGAACAATGGCTAACTGTGCTATCGAAAGGAATCTACAAATGTGGGAATTGTGGAATGTTTAAACATGCACAGGACAAAACCAGGGAATTTGGTGTCAATTCTGACAAAAGATACTCAATACTCACTAACATCAACTGTACCACTAAATTTGTTATATATGTCATCACTTGTAAAGGCAATAGAATTTACGTGGGCAGCACAATAAGAGCACTAAAAGTGAGAATAAGTGGACACTGGAGAGCTGTGAAACAAAACGATATGAGGTATCCCATTGCGGAACATGTACAGTTGTGACAAACAAGGGAGCAATAAGACATTTATCTTCTACGGTATTGAACATGTAATAAGGGACCATAGAGGAGGCAACCGTGAATTGAAACTGCGCAGACATGAAGCTAAATGGATAATGCACCTTAGGGTGGTCGAAGATGGATTAAATTTTGATCAGGAATTGCAATATTTCTTAGGAAACTAAGGTGGTCTGTCCTATTGGGACTGCAGAGAGTTGCAACACAAGGTACTTAGAATTATGTATTGATCTTGTCTCTATTAGTATCTGTGATTCTCTTTAGGCATTATCAGGGCTTTAAACAGGGATGAATGAGTTTGTCAGAATGGTTTATCTTGAATTTATCCAACACCTTGGACGGTTCAAAATTTGATTTAGGCAGATCGATGTCATCAGTTGTATATAGGCCACCTGTGTGTGGAATCATAGGTGTGAGCCTCTTTAAATTAAGCCAACCTGTTATTATTTCCACATCAAATAGAAAGTGCCGCTCACTGACATCTTGACCACCGTGATTGTTGGTGACTCCTGTGCTCAAACCCGGCCAATTTGGACTGTGTTGGACCTTGGGGAGCCTTTGCTATGTGATCCTTTTGCGGGTGGGACTGCGAGGACCAGCCTGCACAGCGCTATCATCACCGGTGCAGCTGGGGCCTCTTCCCGCCCACTCCTCCCATCAGCGTGATAAAGACTCGCGGCCCCCGCTTCGCGGGAGCCGCTCGCTGACATCTTGACCACCGCGATTGTTGGTGACTCCTGTGCTCAAACCCGGCCAAATTGGACTGTGTTGGACCTTGGGGAGCCTTAGCTCTGTGATCCTTTTGCGGGTGGGACTGCGAGGACCAGCCTGCACAGCGCTATCATCACCGTTGCAGCTGGGGCCTCTTCCCGCCCACTCCTCCCATCAGCGTGATAAAGACTCGCGACCCCCGCTTCGCGGGAGCTGCTCGCTGACATCTTGACCACCGCGATTGTTGGTGACTCCTGTGCTCACACCCGGAACAATTTCGACTGTGTTGGACCTTGGGGAGCCTTTGCTGTGTGATCCTTTTGCGGGTGGGACTGCGAGGACCAGCCTGCACAGCGCTATCATCACCATTGCAGCTGGGGCCTCTTCCCGCCCACTCCTCCCATCAGCGTGATAAAGACTCGTGGCCCCCGCTTCGCGGGAGCCGCTCGCTGACATCTTGACCACCGCGATTGTTGGTGACTCCTGTGCTCAAACCCGGCCAATTTGGACTGTGTTGGACCTTGGGGAGCCTTTGCTGTGTGATCCTTTTGCGGGTGGGACTGCGAGGACCAGCCTGCACAGCGCTATCATCACCGTTGCAGCTGGGGCCTCTACACGCCCACTCCTCCTCGAGACCTCTTCCCCATTTAAAACAACCCGTGCATACGCGCTAGCGGAACGCGCGCGGGGCGTTGCACGGGGTGAAGACCGGGCAAAGAGCGGGCCGTTTGACGCCGTTCGAGAACGGGAGAGTTAGGGCCTGGGCCACCCCTCTTGGCCTAAGACTCCTCATTCAACCTTGGAACCGAGCTTGGGACCATGACTTCAAGAGAAACGAGGAGCAAAACTACACTGGCCGCAGGGATGGCAAAAGGTACTCTGGACACGTATTTTGCTAAAGCGGGGTCACTTCTTATCGATGAAATTACTATCCTAGAAAGGCGTATTTCGCAAGAAATTGACTGGGTTAGGAGATCCTCTTTGGGACCCCTTGCACATGCCACCACCCCAGAACAAACGCCTGATTACACATTAACAGATGCTGGGGGGACAAATGGCTTGCTCGACCCATCTGACCTAAGTAATCTTATCATACCCATCACTGATTGTGACATCTCTGCCCCCGTAGAGTTTAGTATATTACCTCTTCCATCACCCAAGCCCCCTCCATCTCCAATCATTGCCAAAGTGAGTGTGTCTAATAAGGACACAACTATTGAAAGGGCTCACCAGATTGTGCAGTCATCACAGGGGGAGAGGGAGGGAGCTATTCCGAAAAGGAAAAGAAGGGCACAAATCATAGGGGGGTGAAAGCCCAAGATTCCAAAGTTTAACCCTATGTGCGAGGGCAACCAACATGGCATAGCTAGCAAGGGGTCAAATCAATTACCAAAAAAAAGGGCACTACCCTCCCATACCCCGGCTCAGACATCTCCCAGCTTAAATGTCTTATCGGGGGAGGAGGATTTCACCCTTTCGGATATTCGTACTCTCCTGAGGAAAATGCTCAATCCCCTAGAAGACCGTCTATCAAAGATGGAAATGTGTTTAGCGAACATCCAAAAGGGAATCGCACAACTAGCAGATGCCCCAAAAAAAGCTAGTCAGCTAACAAGTGGAGGGCCGAGCCATAGTGGCAAGAAGTTTATACCAGCGCCTTCAGTTAAGGAAGGGCACCCTCCATCTAAGCTTATTCAAACACATCATCTTACACCATCAACTCTAGAAGTCGCAAACTCACAAGTTCCAACTTGAGTAGTAAACGTAAGCCCGCAAGAGAAGTTAGCTGCGCCCGTAACAGGGGTACATGGTAATGGTACAAAACATAGGCCAATCAACTTGCCACCGGAGGCCATTCCGTACACAGTCATCCTAACAGGTATTCCCGAACTAAAACCTTCTACTAGAGAACCCGTGGAGGCCCTCAAAAATAAGGTAATCCACTGGCTTTCTATCAATAGGCCCCTCCCGGAAGGAATGCATAGTGAGGTCCTCATGGTGAGGAGAGTCCCATGGCTAGGTAATACCAGGAAATCTATCCACGGAGACTGTGTCCTGATTAATTTCAGGGACCCTTTTACTGTCTCACATATATGTAGCTGGCCTCACCATGCCCAGGGGACTTCTATCCAATCTCTTCCTCTATCTTTCTTTTATCCATCTTCAAGTTATGAGCAGGAAGAGGAGGGTTGGGAACTAGTACGCAGGAGAGGAGGTAGATGGGGCCCAAGTGAAAGAGGGGACCACCCTCTTCCCAGATTTCCACGATATGATCATTTTCCCACCTATAATAAGTTTAGCAACCTAGATATGGTGGATTGACCGAGTAAGACGGGGGTGGGGAGGACCTGGGCCAAAATAGGATCCCTATACCCAAAATACGACCAGCAATCCCCACGGAGAAGGATTATCTTGAGCAGAAACACACAAATGGAGATGTATGTGTAAGGAGCCCTAGCTCCCCATATAATATAACTGAGGCGATGGCCGTCCAAGCTGGCAGCTTAGATACCAACCCATCATCGGGGATGCACTCTGGCATGGTTGCGCTTCCAAATTCTCTAACAGAGAGAATTAACTGCTCCTCTCTTAAGATTCTATCATGGAATGTGGCGGGCTTGGGTAATAAACTGAACTGCCCGGCCTGGAGCTCCTTTATTGAGGACAAAGATATATGCCTGTTCCAAGAAACCTGGGCGAGGGAAGAAGTCATCCGCACAGGATTTGCTGCATTCTCCACACAAGCAAAATGGGGGGGTAGAGGGCGTCCTTCAGGAGGTCTTGCAATCTGGGTGGCTAACGACCTGGGCCTTACGAACAACAGACGTAGAGTGAAGTGGGAGAAATTAGCTTCTAAACCAGGGAAGATATCAAAGCTGTACGCCCGGGTAATTCCCACACTCAAAAAGGTTCAGGCACTAAAGGTGCAAGGTATTACCCAGGGTGCATATAAACAACTGGGGCAGCTACACGAAGACCTCATCAAATCGGTGTCCGAAATCCTTACCACCATACCAAAAAGAGCTAATGGACGTGCTTCCGGTCCTCCCTGGTATAACACCGCATGCCGCAAGGCAAAAACTGATCTCCTGACCTCGATTAAGGCGGGAAAGGGAAGCGTGAAAATTAGGGCCAGGAGAACGGCCTATAAGACTCTGATCACCAATGCTAAAAGCGAATGGGAGTACCAAAAATGGGAAAAACTCACTATCTCCCTGGCATGTGGGGATTCGCGCAAAGTTTGGCGCTGTGTGAACACAGGCTCTGAGGAGTTGGCCTCTGCAATAGAGCCCAACATCTCAGCCAGGGTATGGCAAGATCATTTCCAGTCCCTATATAAGTTACCTGAAGGGGAAAGGACTATTCCCACCCAGACGGCTAGCATTACTCCGAAAGGGGTGCCACTCACAATAAAGGAGGTCCGAGCTGCTATTGCCGGGTTGGCATCAGGCAAGGCACCAGGCTTAGATGGCCTGCCGGGTGATCTATTCAAACAAGAACCGGATGTTTGGGCACCCTATCTAACGATTCTATTTAATTCCATTTTGGGGGGTATGGAGGTGCCAGACACTTGGCTGGGCGCAGAGATTGTCCCTATATTTAAAAAGGGTTCGCCTCTGCTCCCAGCCAACTACAGACCCATTAGTCTCATCGATGTTCCCCAAAAGATTTTCGGTAGACTCATGCTCAATCGCCTTCAAGATTGGATTGAAGAATGCGAAATTATGAGTCCATATCAAGCAGGGTTTAGAAGAGGTATTTCAACTATTGACCAGATTTTCTGTTTGAATCTTCTATATTGGAAGACTGTGCCAATCGAGGGCGGCAGCTTGTACACGGTGTTCGTGGACTTGCGAGCGGCCTTCGATTTAGTGCCCAGGGATAAATTATGGGCCATCTTAACGGACTTAGGGGTTCCTGCCGATATCTTATTAATTCTGAAAAGATTACACCAGGGAAATTTTGCCAGGGTTAGGTGCGGAAGAGGGGGAACTCTTTCGGATGGTTTCCCCGTTGACAGGGGGGTTAGACAGGGTTGTGTGCTTGCACCGACCCTTTTCTGCCTCTTTGTCAACGGGGTCATTAGCCATCTTAATGGGTTGAGCAACATCGATGCCCCCAGGTTAGTTGGCAGCAGGGTTCCTGCTATCATGTTCGCAGATGATACCCTGCTGCTCTCCAAATCCCCTATGGGCATACAACGGGTGTTGGACGGATTTGCGAACTTCTGTGTGAAGCGTGGATTGGAGATTAATGCTTATAAAACCAAGTACATGATCTTCAACCCGCCCTCCTCAACACGCCAGAGTCCCTTGATAGGGTCCTCCAGATTAGAGAGGGTTTATACGTTCGATTATCTGGGGGTAACAATTAACCAGTCCATGACTTGGGATTCACACAGAACCAAGGCAAATTTGAAACTGATCCAGATGACGGGTGGCATATCTAGGATGACAAGAGGATTGACCTATAAGCCATTTGGTCCCCGCCTCCAAATCTATAAAATCCAGGCAAGAGGGTAGTGACATATGGGGGTGAAATATGGGGGCATACTGCCACCCAGAAATTGCAGGTTACGGAGAACAACTTCTTAAGGCAATTGGCAGCTTTACCATCTAGCACCCCACTCCTCCCACTGAGATTAGACCTGGGCCTAAGACCCATTACAGAGGAGTTGGGACTTAAACCCATAACTTTCTGGCGCAAAATATGGAGCACACCGGAACTATCTAATTATAGAGCTGAGCTTCTAGAGATTTTGCTTCCTGCTAAAGCCGCACAAATCCCATGGCTAAGATATATTAAACAAACATGCGAGTCACTAGGAAGACCGGATTTGTGGTTTGATCCAGGAGATGCATGCTGTAGGATCTCACGCAAATCTATCACCAAGGTTTATTATGAGCATAACTTACGTGTCTTAATCAAGAGTGCACGGGAGAGGTCCTTATCTGAACACTTTCTGGGGTTTAAAGACTCATATCATCTAGAGCTTTCCTTTGATGATATCCGCCCTTCGAATACAAGGAAGTTATATATGCAATGGCGATATAGTACTCTCCCCCTCAGGGCGTACACAGACCGCTGGACATATCCCCAGCCTACAGTGCAATGCCCAGCTTGCGCTCATTCGCGAGAGACTGATTTGCATATCATATTCTTTTGTCCAGCTTATCAAAGAGCAAGAAACTACTGGCTTGTCCCACTCCTCAAAAATCTTGGCTTTCGGCAGTATTTCCCAGCATTTAGAATTTTAAAAACAGACTTATCAGCCCCAATTGTATTTGCAGTTGCAAAATTTTTAACAGCAATGTGGTCTAGCCGTAACCGATGTATTAAGCTAAACATAGTTGAATGAATATTTTTGACGATTTTAGATCAAATGTTTTATGATTGATTTTAATTTAATCATGTGTGATATATTTTTTGTACACCTGTTGCACTCTTTTATGGTCCTAGTGACCGAAATAAAGTTGACAAGAAGAAGAAGATACTCATCTAATACAATGGCCAAGGACCATGCTGGATTTGAACATCCCTTAATACTGATGCTGCTGTGTGTGGTTGAATCATATAGGAGAGTTTTCTTTAACATAGCCAGAATGTATTACTTGCCATGGAATAATTACATGATGTTTCCGGCATGAAACCTGCTGGATTATACCTCGTTTACAATATCGATGTCGCCTTTGAGGTATTGAAAAGATATACGATTTTTCACCATATAATTATATAAAAGGTGCATCTGTTAAATTTAGTGCTAAATTTAGCCAGTCATGTTTAATGAAATCCACTCACTTCGTAATACACATAGTTATGACGTGTACAGGTCGTAATAGAGAACCTTTCTCAGCCCGCTTTGATCTTTAGGAATAGATTTTCGTTACACAAATATTAGCATAGTATTGTATATTCTATTATGAATTGTTGCCGTCATATTTGTGCGCATTTAATAGAATTACCGGATTCCATAGTGAAATGTAATCTAATTTGGTAACTTTTTGCAATTTGAACCAAAAATGTGTCTGCAGTTTAGATAAAAAAAGTATGCTTTAACGATAATTTGGGAAATAATAAAGGGTTCCGAGCATAATGTCACCACACACAATCTGGTGGCCTTTTACCATTCCAAGATGGCGCCGGCTTGCGATTGAGAATCAGAACAAGTTAGTCTTATCTTTAGTTCTATTGATAGTCCGGGAATGCTTTTCTATGGCAGAAACGGTGGGGCGTTTGTGCCTGTATCCGGGACGCATGGAGCCACACACAAGGAGACGCCACGGGAGAAAATTTGGTAAGAGACTGACTGCTCCCTGGTCTCTCTAAAATAGTATTTGTATGAAATTAGGTAGTGGCGTAAGCTAATGGGAGTTTATTTCTCTTTTCTTATGTAGAACCCCCCAGACACTGATAGCAAACTGAAAAGTTGTTTCCGTATTCTCGCATTATAGCGAGAGTGAATTATTGGGACATTCTTTGAGGATCATATTCATAGGGTGAGTGTGTAACTTAGTTGTATCGAGATACTGTGCCTTGTGTTGATTTATCGTGGCCTTCTTAGATGGGTAACTGACGTGGTTTGTGTCACTGTAGATATCCTAATTTGGAATCAGTACTTTGATTGTTTGTCGGACTGCATTAAGAAAAATTGGTTGGAATCCTCCAAAGTTATTCTCGGACTTTAGGAGGTAGGTGCTAATGAACAGTTTATATTTTTCGGATTATTGCAATTTTTGCTCGGAAATTGTTCAGTTCTTGGATATTAATAGATGCGCATGTCTCTGTTCACTTTGATCAATTAGGATCCCTTGAGAGATCATTGGAATTTAGCAGGTATTGTGATGGCTGTTAGCATCACATAAACTACTTGCATGTACAGATGACACGGGCTGGTATGTCTAAAAAATGAGAAGTCACATTTAGGATGTGGACACAAATAACAGAAGTGCTAGAATGTAAATAATTTGTAAAATCTTATATGCTTATTTTATCAAAAGAACGCGTAAAGAGTGACCACAAGAAAACTAGAATGGTTTGGTGGTGGTTCAAGATCTTACACGATTTATGGCTGAACAAAAAGTCACGGGTAGGGTGTGGACACGAATAACAAAAATGCTATGATATAATTCACTTGGAGCTTTGTATTTGTTTATTTAATTATAAATCTGAATAAGTGATCATAAGAAAACTGGAATGGTTGGTGATGGTTCAGGCTGTCACAAAAATTAGGCATAGTATTGTCTATAGTGCCTTTGCACCGGGTGCCAAACATGCATGTTTATGAAGAATATATACTATATGTATATTACAACAAAGGCTTTTTGATATATTTTAGCCCTGAGGAAGTTGCAAGGGGTGATTCCCCTACTGCGACGAAACGTGTTGGCGTATATCTAAAAAGAATTAAAGAACACATCATAGGAGAATACAATAATCCCAACATTTTTTTTTCTTTGCAATGAAATAATTGTCTAATATTGCTTTGAATGCATTGTTGTGTGCCTTGAACTTGGTAAAAATTTTGTTTCAATCATTTTGATTGATAAACGTGGGGGTTGGGTGTTCTCTCCCTCTTTCAAGAGCACAACACTGATTTATTACTTTTAGAAAACTTAAAAGTGTATTCCTTGTATAGTGCCTGAGACTCAGACACCCACATCAGTAAAGAGTATAATGCACTACCTAAAGGTTTAGAAACAGATAACCTACTAAGACACAGATGTCACAAATTTCCAACAAACAGCTCTCCTAATACTGGAAGCCTGAAGATGTAGACATTGCGCAAGGCAATTTAATCTACTAACCATGGCAGATGACACAAAAAGAAAAGTGTTCCACAATTGGGACTAGTACAAATGTGAAACCACACTACTTAGAGCCATGTCCTTCGTCACTCCATAATGGCTACCAAGGCGCGACTAGAGTCACCAATGCAAATGGACCAGCTATCATGGGGAAACCAAACCTTTTGTTACTCACCCCAAAACGTTTCTTGGGTAACTAATAGCACCTGTACCAAATGTAGCACAAAGGTTCACTTTATTCAGACAAATCACATACATTGTGAAAAACCAAAGGCCAATGGCCAGTCCAATTATGTCAATGTGGACTAGCACACAGCTATGCCACAACACTTGCTGTCAAGAACACTGCCAGGGAACTGTCCCCAGGAAAGGGGTATCCAATGAGCAGTCCAGGTACCTCTGAAAAGTCATTAGGGTGGGATGGTGTTTGGTTTGGTGGGGCTGGGATGGGCCTGGGGATGATTTGGTTCAGTGGAGGCAGGATGTGGTAGGTAGGTGGGAGTGATGGAGTTGGGATTGGGTTTTCTGGTTCCTGGTGTCGGAGAGCTAGACTCAAGATTTGGAGGGCTAGGATGGATCATTTTAGGGATCGTGTATCCCTTTAGCATAGTGAGTTGAACAGGGAAAGTGGGAACAGTTGTACCTTGTTGCTTTTTTAGAAGAACTGGGATCTTTTGGTTTTGAGTGGGGGTGGGCCTGAATAAGGATCTTTTTATGTTTTTTTCTTGGTTTTGGAGGGAGGTTTTTTTAAATACCAGATTTGCCAGGTTTTGTGGGTGTTGACATGGTAGGGTAGGGGAGCAAATCTAGATTTTGGGGTTTGGTAGGGGGCAGATGTTGCAGGGAAAAGGTCAAGGGCACACAGAGTAATAGCTTTATGATGCTGGGGAGGAGGAATGGCATGGGATTGGGTTTTGGAGTCAGAGGGATGTGAGTATTGAGATGTGGATGTGTGTGCAGTGCGTTCAGGTTTCTGGGTGTGTGATGTAAGTTTTATGTGGGATGTGGCTTGTGTTTGAAAGTGTGAGATGTTTCTGTGTCTGGTGTTATGGCTGTGGTGTCTTTCTGTCTGTGGCTGGTGTTCTGGCTGTAGTGTCTGTCTGTCTGACGGACATAGTGTCTGTGGTTGGTGTTGTGGATATGGGGTTTATCTGTCTGATGGTGGTAGTGTATGTGGCTGGTGTTGTGTGGCTATGGTGTCTGTCTGTCTGATGGTGGTAGTGTCTGTGGTTGGTGTTCCTGATGTGGTGTCTGTCTGTCTGATGGTGGTAGTGTCTGTGGCTGGTGCTCTGGCTCTAGTGCCTGTCTGTCTGATGGTGGTAGTGTCTGTGGTTGGTGTTGTGGATGGGGTATTTGTATGTCTTATGGTGGTAGTGTCTATGGCAGGTGTTGTGGATGTGGTGTCTGATGGTGGTAGTGTCTGTGGCTGGTTTTGTGGCTGTGGTGTCTATATGTTTGGTGGTCGCAGTGTCTGTGGCTGGGGATGAGGATGTGGTGTCTGTGTATGTTGTTGTGGAAGTGTCTGTGGCTGGTGATGTGTGTGTGGTGTCTGTGTGTGTTGTGGAAGTGGGTATTCTGGTTTTTGGCATCTTATGGTTGTCTTTGCATGTGCTGCATCTGACTGTTGATGTGGATACGTGATGTTTGTGTGTGCTTTGGACAGGTTGGATGATAGGGATAGTGGTTGAGGAAGGGGCAGGAGGTGGAGTGGAAAAATGGGAATGTTGGAAGGCTGTCATGAGTGTGGAAGATACAGCCTGAAAAACCTCTGTAAGCTAGACATGTCTTTGTGAATTCCTTCCAGGTACGACACCATCAGGTTTTGATGTGATGTTTGCAACTGGAGGTCATTCAGCACTGCTGTCTGACCTATAGAGGTCTGCCTGAGGAGGTCAATAGCCTCCACCCTCACGGCAGCAGGTGAGACAGTGGAAAGGGGTGAGGTGCCTGAGGTGAAGGAGACTCTCACCTGCTTAGGGGAGCAGGCCAAACAGCTGGTTGGGGAGCAGCAGGGAGGATGGAGATTGGGGGGGGGTGGTGGATGCAGATGTAGCAGACTGATGTCCAGGGAAGTCCACTACCATCGGGGATTGTCAACTTGAGCCAGATGAAGATGTTGATATTGAGTCATCCTGGAGCTCCTCTGTGACACTTCCACCATCCTCTGGGCCACAGGGTCCCTTGTGTCAGTTGGTTGAATGGTACCACTGGGGCCAGCTGCATCCTCACCTGTCTTGGCACTGTCTCCTTCACTGCCCTGGGTTGAAGGTGAAACAAGAAGAGAAACATGTATGTTGTAATACCCTGACCAAACTACACAAATATTTCATTATACAACACATCACAGAATAGCTTCTAAATCAGATTGTCAAGCTATAATTAGTTGCCTCCCCCACAGTGTCATGAGGACTTACATAAATGGTGAATGAAAATGGTGGTTTCACCACTGTCAGCTCCAACTACATGTGTCACCATATCTCTATTCCTGCCACATTTGTGTATCAAATGATGTCTTCAATCTGTATGTCTAGGTCCTCAGCTCATGCCGATGGTAAGATATTTCATCGAATGGGATGCAGCAATTGAAACCTGCACTACACATTGTCATGAGGCCCTGCAGTCTGCTTCAGCTCAGATTTCGTTGACACACTACATGGAGGGCAGGTGGGCCCCTGCTGCAGAAAAGTGGCTGTATCTTCAGAGCAACAATATGATCATCTCTGTGAGGTACACATTATACATGGATGGCACTTCACATGTGACACCTTTTCTCTTATTCAAAGCAAATGATGCCATAGACAGGTTCCTCAGAGTAGCCTAGGCAGGTGCAAAATGTACCACATAAGAATCCAATGTAGAGCTGGCAGTGCTCTTTGGTGTCATTTGGCAGGGTGAATTTCCCTTTTTAGTCTGTTTTAGAACATTCCCTGTCTATATTGACTGCTGTGTGCCTACGCACTTAACTACATAAATAAACATATAAATGGCACCTGAACATTTGTAGTACATGAGGGTTTCTAGATATTTACTCCACAAAACAGGATTACTCATTTCCAATAGGGGAGACTATTCACTTGAAAAGTAATGGATAGCTGACACATATCCCCAATGTAGCACTGATTGGTGAGACATACATGAGCCCAACATGTCAGCATACCCCTCCCTCATCTGGTTATGGCCATTCTGTGTCTGGTGATGTCACCAAACACATAATGGCCATACAGTGATGCACATGTGCATACCTCCTGACTGCATACACTTCACAATGTTCTGCAATGGATCATTGCTCCAGAGTCTTTAAAGTATGTACAAGCATGTGTGTCAATGTCTCCACATTAGAGCTGTGTAACGATGGATGTCATTGTTGGGGTGTGACTCACCAACCCATGTCTGCGTGCTACAGTATGTGCTGACATATGCTCTGTATACCCCTCATTTATTGACATTCTCATGTACACATTGAACAGCACTTGATATAATGCGGGAAATTGTCAGCACAACTTGTACACCCTCTTCACCCAGTCGTGGCCAGTGCAGGTAAGGACGGTGGGGTGGGGGCGGTGCAGGTGGGGTAGTTGACAGACGATGGAATAGGGACAATAAAATAAATAAAACCACTTCCCTTGCGCTCCCCTCATCACCGAGTTGGCATTGCTGCAAAGGCAAGGTAAGTGTTTATTTTTTTTTTACAATGTATTTTTCCTATTCCATCATCGATTAACTTTGCAGCCTCACCGCTCTTACCTGCACTGGCCATGACTGTCTTCATGATGTATGGAGCAGCGGTACATATGGCAGTTCAACACATGACTTAGCACATTCCAGCATGCAGGCAATAACATGTTGGCAAACATATTTTCTAGCCACATCGTGTTACCTAAGATTGGCCTCTTACCAAGTGAATTTAGTGCTCAGTGCCTGCATCCACAGTGTATTGTATCACTTGTTTAAGTTGCGGAGTCCGCCATCTAAAGACACACAGTAGTGTAGGAACAAGACAAGGCTGATAAATGACCTATCTGGTATCATTGTCGGGAATTGCTACCAAAGAGGAGGTAGTTATTGTCAGCAAATAGCCAGACAGGTTGAAGCTCGACATTGGACACACATGTGTGACTTCAACATGCTTAGATCATTGCCACAGATAAAGTATTTTAAAATAACTACCTGGTCCTACAACCAGACATACACATGCAAATATGTCCTCCTTGAGTGGAACATGAATATACTTCCACCTAAAATAGTCAATAGCTGCATGTAGGACAAAATCAAGATATGGTCATGTATGACATTACACTGAGGGAAATACTTACCCTCATCTAGATGCTGTTGGGCTCGCCACTGCCCATCGAGTCTGGGGTATGCCATGGTCAGTATGAGGATCTTTCAGTGGGTCAGGGCTCGGCAAGCGCCCCTTCTGTTTGGGGAGGACAGGCCTAGCTTGATCTCAGCAATTTTCTTGTCCATCTTCTAAGGTCCTACCATCTTTTTGTGCAGTGAACACTGTGCCAAACAGTGGCCCCGATGGACGTCACTCTCCGGGCGAAGGCTTTCCACATCTTGACCTTATTATGAGCCTCGACCTGTATGGTTGCAACAGATGAAGATACTGAGTGGATATGCAAAAATATAAGTCATCAACTAGAGTGAAACAGAGCTACTACACAGCTAACATTAACAATACACAACATTGGATACATGACAGTTTGAAGTGCTCATACTGGCCTACTGACATCACATTACTGAAAACGTTATTGCTCCTCTGTGCACTACCCTCAATTCCAATAATGTCTATACCCACTGCCTCACAACCCTGACATCACATACCCATGGCCATAAACATGATGTATGCAAGGTGTTTCTGATGAATGCCATACACAAAGGTTACCTTTAGAAGGCTACACTTGTATTGCTCCTAAGGACAGACACCTGTACAGTTTGTAAACCCGATTTCTAATGCATGTGGTCAAAAGGTCAATACCACCATTGCACTGTGTGCTCATTACTGAGATCAAGGCATACTCCATATGCCATATGTGGCAGGGTTTATTTGGCACAACATCTACATAGCATTCTACATACTGCAAAATTGCACTGCTGGTGATGCTGTTTTGGACAGCAAAACAGAATAGCCTAGCTCTCAGATGTAAAAAGGATTTTGTTATATGGACATATTTCCTGTCTGTTTTATGTACAACGTATTCTCATCTAAAGGAGGTGGGAGTTAAGGGCCTGTGCTCAGGCAATGACAAACACAGAGAACAGTTTTTACATCAACAGTAGTCTCAGATGTGTGTCTATCATCATGCACCATGCCCATTGTAGTTTCACTAGGTGCATTGGTGCCAATTCATGTTCCTGTGACCCTGTTACTGCCCTCATCTGCAGATCCCCAGGTCCACAGGGGGTGTCTTGTGTACATCAATGATTTAGAGGAATATACAGTGCTTCAGCCAAGGCCATGGTGGATGCCAGTCTCATAACATTGATGGTGTCTGATCTCTACATGATGTACACACTATACCCACTATGCCATCACATGGCCACATATCCCATCAAAACCCATAGTTCCACTGCCAATCGTATATGTATATGTGGCGTAGTTTATCACAGTGAGGGTGTCTGTGAGGTCTTGACACCTGGCTGAAGACAAGTATGCTTATTCCTTGTATGCTGTGCACTTTGTGGGACTGCATAATAAGATCATTTAAATCATCACAAACTACTCACAGGACAACTAATCAAATGTTCACCTGAAACCACATGATTTGCCAAAACTGCCATTACATGATGTGGCAAGTCTGTATTCTCATACAATAGGTCCATACCTGCCTAGATATATGCATACAACTGGTTTAGGGGCCTGTAGTGTATGAACATCATCTTTAATCTGTCACCTCCACATTTAGCTGTGCCGCATATGCCATAACTGTCAGAGTCCTGTGTTGTGATCCACACCTAATATATGTTAAACATTTACATAACTATGGAAATTAGAACCTTGTGCTGTATTCACCTGCCACTTTGATCTATCATAGAACTGGTGGTACAAGGGAAAGACCTCTTCTACCTGTTGTTGCAGCTGCCCCGGAGTGAAGGGAGGGGCCCTCTGCCCTGTTAGCTGTGACATGTCAGCTCCCAGTGATGGCAAACAGCAGCTACAAATGTGGAGGTACACCTAGCAGCAGTGTCTTGAGGCAAGTGGGAAATGTTAGCAACAGTAACCTTTATATACAATACACAGGCGGTCTTTACTGTAGACGGCCATGTACATTGGACCGTAGCGGTCACATCTTACAACTTGCTCCAATGGCTGCATCCGCATTGTTCGATCACGCCTACCACGCAGTTCAAATCAGAGGGCTGTCACTGAATGGGCATATTCTATTATGAATTCATGCATCACATTAGGCAGTCCTCTATGACGAACAAAGCATTACATCTGTATACGGCAATCGCATTTTACAACTTGCTCTAATGGCTGTGACCGCATTGTTCGGACATGCCTACTGCACGGTTCGATTCAGCAGGCGGACACTGAATGGGCATATTCTATTAGTGAATTCATGCATCACCTTAGGTGGTCTGCTATGTTGGACAAAGCATTACAACTGACCATGGTGGTTGCATTTCACAACTTGCTCCAATGGCTGTGACAGCATTCGTCTGACACGCCTATGGCACGGTTCAAATCAGCCAGAGTTTGCAGGTCCCATTAGTGAATTTTGGACTCTACATTGTCAGTGTTGTCTTATTTACATAATTTTACTGTTTTCTACATACAATATTGATGATATATATATATATATATATATATATATATATATATATATATATATATATATATATATATATATATATATATATATATATATATGTAGTGACTGTTGAAGGTGGAAAATGTGGAAGACATCTTGGTGTAGTGCATCACAGTCACAGTCAGGTTTACTGATCCTTAGTGAAAGGTCCTGGCCAAAGAGGTATTAAGACACTACGATGTGTAATGTGCCATCTCGTGCTGCAGATTCTGTCAAAACCAAAGAAAAACATGCTTGTTGAAGCAGATAATGGCCAAAATCAATAAAGAATCTCCTTAACTTAGACGAGTTACCAAGCACAAGTACTCAAGCATGGCACCTGGTGGTAGTTCTCTACCTCAGCTTTACCTCAAGCTGTGGGAAGATCCAATTATGACCATTCTCCACATGTCTGGAGTTGAAGACATTAAATAAGGTTTTTAGTTCAGAGGAATCCAAGTTAACAGTCATGAGAGTTGTAGTGGAAGTACATGTGGTTGTTAGAAAGCTGACTTGGCTGAGAATCATCACCTTTGTGAAGAGTGGCCCATGTAATTTGTTACACATATTCCCATTGACTCATGCATATGTCACACGGACTGACAACTCTCTAATGGTACTGCTGACAGTGTCAGCTGCTGCAATGAACCTATGATAGCTTCACTTGTCCCTGGCTGTTAATGTAGTTCTGGCCCTGTGTGCAGGTGTGTGATATGTTAGTATGTAAACTCAAATTGTGTCTCTACTGGTTTTTTTTTCATAGTAGTGTTGGTCTTTGAATTGATCTATTGTGGCTTTTCTTTTACTGTCTACAATTTTATGAAATGTTACCACATTATTTTGCCTTGTATTTTAAGGTGGTATTTTCCACTGTTTATTAATGACCTCTTGTACTTAGGTGTTTTTTACCAAATGCATAATTTTATAGTATGATGTAAATAGTGCATGTATTAAATAGTGCACATGGACTACAGACATGCTGTACTTAGGACATGTACCAAATAATACATATGTTTTTTAACTCATGATCAGACAATTTGTTAAAGCCATGCACTATTTAACCCAGCATGCGGCAATTACTACTAAGCCTAACTTATAATCAGGGCTTTTGTGTTGCATGAGTTGAAATAGTACACTATGGGCCTGATTACAAGTTTATGTGTTATTTAATGCACCTAATAAATAACGATACCATGGGGTAAGTTATTTATCGGATGCGATAGATAACACCTATTATGAGTTTGCAGGGTATAACATGCAGATTTTGGTGTTTAATGCATCAATATCCACATGATACAGTAAATCGTGTTTGCTTTTCCTCGATTACATTTCAGCAGGTTTGACCAGCTGAAATTTAACAAGGGTTGAGTTATTTATTGCATCCGATAATTATCAAATGCATTAAATACCTTCAAATTCCTAATTCTGACCCATGTGTAAACAGGGGTTTAGGCATGGGTCGAAATTAACTGACCCATTCATAATCAGGCCCTACCTTTAATAAATATAAGTATCACTTTTTAATCAATAGCCATTGGTATATGCAGAAAATGTCAATAGCATAAGGTTAAGAGCAAGAGAAGGCAAGGCACTATTTTACTTTCTATATCACTGCCTTCCCCTGACTTAACAAGCAGTAAAGAAGCAAGGAGGCAAAATCTCAAAGATGTTAATTACATTGAAACAAAGAAGACGCTGATTTCCCACAAGTCTTCAGTGACAAACATGCAAATTACAGCCACATATTGTAGACTACTTTTAAAATTGTTACATAAAAAACAGAGGGTTTGCTTTGGAGTTTGGAATGTGGATCGTACTCAGTCAGGGCGACGGAGTAAAATATTCCATCGCACTGATGGGGTATCCATACTCTGAATTTAGGGATGATGCCTGTCAACCAGGCATCTCTAGTCACTGACAAGAACCACTGTCACTGCAAACAGGGTGGTTCCTGGCAATGAGTTAATTGTTTGACATATTGCACTGTCAAAATGACGGTGTCATCCTTCAAATTTTAAACTTGTTTTTGTTCTTTCAAATAGGAAATCCCAAAGCGGAATAATACTTTTGAATAAATTAAAACTAATGACCCCCCACACGATGGGAGTTTCTTATATAGTGTGAATAAGATTTAAATGTTTCTTTTTACTGTGCCTTATGGCCACGTTGGTCATGACAGTAAGGAAGAGTAAAAACTGGCTATTTGACTACCTACTCTAAAATAGATGGAAGGTCCAATGACCAAACATCTGATAGCCCTTATTCCATCGGGCATCGGAGGAGTATGTGAGTGACATAGACATGCAGACATACTTAAGGTCCACCTGAATGCAAATCAGGTGGCAGACCTTCAGTTTGGCGGAGAGGGTACCCTCAAGACCAAACTATAACACCAAACCTGGAAATAATTTTGAACTTTCGAGAACCGTGTTTGAAAAAAGGAAAATAAAATGGGCATGATGGGGTGAGTTCACCCTGATGCCCAAGTCCATGAGGGGGCCCTCAAAGGGCCCTCACCCAGGAACTGGGTAAAAAAAATATTTTTATTGTGGTAGTTGTCAATCCTGTGCCAGAGCTTTGAATCCTTCTCCCTACCTTGGTCCCACAAACAATCCTGAGGTCTCAAGACTTGTGAATCTGGCACTGGACCCATAAGTTCTGCAAAAAAAATTACGAATTTGGTGCACTAAACCTGCGCTTGGCCTATTCCTTCGGTGCAATGCCCTCAGCCTTGTGCAGCAGGGTGGCTGTCTGCAGGTAAGTTGTGGGCTAAACGTACCTGCTTACAGCTGAATGTTGTGCACATTGGGGTGTAACCACTGTGAGAATCATAGGTTGATCTCATTAGAAATGTCAACAATGTTTTTATTTAAATGTAATCAATGATGCCATCAAGGATGTAATATGTGAGGTCATAAGCAGTGATTAATGGGGACACAAGTTATGGTTAGTTTACTGAATTAAACCAGTGTAATTTTGCATTCTTTTTGGTTCTTAATGTGTGCTCATGTCTAATTAGAACACTGAACTATAGCATTTCTTTACCCTTTGTTTTTTTAAGTGAATATATATATTTATCTACCAAATGTTGCTATTTTCAAATTAGGGAGATGCTGTACACATACAGACATCTATCTCTTTAACTATTTTTAGCTCATTTAAAAGAACATTATGCCTGCATTTTTTACCTGCTAATGTCATGCCTTCTCAATGCACACTTCAGTCAGCTCCTCAGGAAAAGCTGGTTGGCATTTTGCACTGGGTAAAGTCACTTGAGAACTTACCAGAATTCCTAAAATGAGTTCAACACCAGCAACAAATGATTTATATGACTAAAAACGGTTACCACTTTTTATATGTGCTCCTTTTTGTGACCTTCAAAACATGGAATTCACTCAATACATTTCAATGAGGATCATATCCCTGAGTTGCTGCATAATATATTGCCCATGTTGTGGCTAACCAATCAAGTGAACCCCCTACACATGACCCTGGGGGTCAAAGTATGCTCACCCTGACCCCTTACATAATTTTGATTTCATTTTCAGGGTGTAGCGACCATATTGTGGCCAGCCAATCAGGATTGACTAGTCTCCTTTAAATAGACCAATAAGAGCATACCTGTACATGGTCCAGGCATACCTTAATTAGTAACCCTATCTTGCCCATCTCGGGCAATTCACACCAAATGAGTAAAAGCATGCATTCTGAGTTAAGTTCTATCTTTTTGACAAATGTAGTGTAATTGTGTTCAGCCATTTTTTCTGAGTCAGTGGAAGTTAACATAAGGAATTGCACCCTCACCCTTTTTCTTGATCCCTCTCTTGACAGTTCAGGGCAAAACTTAGCATGAAGGAGCTGAGGTGGATCACATTTGTTTTCTAGAAAGTTTCATGCAGATTGGAAGAATGGCGCTAAAGTTATTACATTAGCAAAACAACAAATGTTTTTACCATGGAACCTATGACCGAAACATAGCTAAACAGGGACACTCAGGACAGTGTAATGTACACACACACACACACACACAGACACTCACACACAAACACACACACACACACATATTCAACAAGGATCCCTGAAAAGTGCACTTATTTATCCTTTCAGTAGTCCAAAAAGGAACAGAAAAAAGGAACAAGTGAAATGTGAGTCTAACTGTAATGTCCATGTAGGACCGCGTTTCCATAGGAATTTTTTTTTTACTTGCCTACATTTTTTGCGCCGGTTGACAAATCTTTACAATATTTTCAAAAGAAAGGGTGCCGGAGGGTTTCATTTCACATGTAAATTTTCTGGGTGATCCATCAAGCAGGGGATGAGAGAAATGGTGGGGACAAAAAAAGAGCATTTCCCATGTTAATTCCTATATGGATTTTGAACGTGATTTCAGCCCGAACTGATGGATGGAATTATATCAAATTTTGCAGAAAGCTAGCTCTTGTCCAGAAAGAGTGCTTTTTGTTATTTGGTGTAAATATGTTTAGTAATCTTTGAGTTATGAAATGAAAACCAAATTTGTAGATCTAGGGACGCGGATCTTCTGCAAATCTTGCCGATCTTGTGCAGAGATCTGACTGGCTACCAATCCTTCAACCAGGAAGTGTTGGTAGCCGTGTTCCAAAACAAAACATAAAAAGAAAGAGAAGGGGGCAGGGTAGGAATACCCTGACCCCATGCCCTGGGGCTGAGGTACCGCAGGGCCAAAAAGCATTTGTTTTTACATTTTGGCACTGAAAATTGCAATGGATTCAAATATTTGGAAGGGGTAATTTGGGAAGAGGACATGCTACTCATTACCCTGGACATCACCAGTCTTTATACCTGCATTGACCATCATGATGGTATCACAGCTATCGAATGGTTTTTGAACAAAAGACCAATCAAATATTTGAAACATAATGGAATGCTTTCACAAATGATTACTTTTTGTCTTACTAACAACATTTTTACATTTGCAGGCCAATTGTACCACCAGTTGCGTGGGACCGCCATGGGCACGTGCTTCGTCCCCAGCTACGCGAATCTTTTCGTGGGCTGGTGGGAGAAGCGCGTGGCCTGGGGGGAACCCAATGATCACTGGATTGAAAAAAACATTTTGTGGGCAAGATACATAGATGACCTTTTCATAGTCTGGCGCGGTAGCCGTTCCTCGGCTGAGGAATTTGTGGCTTCTCTAAACATGAACAAATTAAATCTTAGGTTCACAGGTGAAATAAGTAACACTTCAGTCACCTATCTAGACCTTGAGGTCTATGTGTACAATGGTACACTTTCCACCAGATTGTTTAGAAAGCCCACAGCAGGTAATACTGTTCTACATGCGGGTAGCCATCACCCATGAAGTGTCATCAAAAACATACCATTTGGTGAACTTTTGCGCCTTAAGCGAAATTGTTCTAAAGATCTTGACTATGAACAGGTGAAATCCGAAGCCACCAAGAGATTTAGGGAGAGAGGATATACCAACTCAGACCTCACCTTAGCTGAAACCAAAATCAAAAAAAATAAATAGAAAAGATTTATTAATAACTAAAAAATCTGCTAAATCAGAAGAAAATGGCCCGGTTAGGATGATTACCAGTTTTAATGAAAAATCCAGTCAGATTGTGCAGATCTTTAAAAAAAATTGGCACATCTTACAAACTGATAATGTCCTCAAAATGAAGCTACCATCTTGCCCACAGATTACATATAAACGCAGTTTGTCGGTAGGGGACTATTGAATTCACAGCCATTATGATTCAGTCCCCAGAGTGAACAACTGAATAGGCATCTCAGGTTTCTTTCCTTGCAAACATTGCAAGGCCTGTAAATTTAGCGAACAAGTAACCACCTATCAAGGAAGACCAAGCGATCCTAGACCGACACGTAACATCAAGTTGCTTCTTAATTGTGATTCTGACTTTACAGTTTACTGCCTTACCTGTCCATGCCCCAAATGTTACATTGGAAGCACGATACACCCTACTAAAAAACGTATCCTTGAACATATGCGGGCGATAACAAACAAGGACCCCGCATATCCGGTTGCTCGTCACTTCGAGAAATTTCATCAGAGCAACCGCGATTTATTGAAATTCCACTGTATAGACCAAGTGGCTAAATCTGAAAGAGGAGGAGATAGGGTATGTCAACTCCGTATTTTGGAATCTACTTATATAATTGATCTCCAGACAAAGGCTCCAGTAGGGTTAAATAACAATGAGGAGTTATGGGTTCACCTATGATGATAAGTAGAAATCTTGGGCATTTACAAGAATGTCACGAAACGATGCCCAGAGCACTTTTGTGCTCCCTCTTTTTCTACTTCTTCTCTCAGCCACATCCTAAAATATAATCTCTCTCAATAAGCTGTTCTAATGCCCATTCAGGGCGTAATAAACTAAACCAGGGGGTGATATACTAATCGACATGAATATAAATGAATTGGATATTTATCTACATTATATTTCCGAGTATATATAGGATGTACATATTGTATATTCATTCATGTATGAAATTGCTAGATATCTGTTTATTACCAATTTCTTTTCTTCCTTCCCCTCGAAGGATAGTACCTAATGAATACATGGTACTACTGTGGGTGTTTTTTAATCTTGCACAATTGCACTTGATGTTTAGCAACAGGAACATCATTTGCAGATCAGTCACTTTAAGATGGCCGCCATGTATTTTTGAACAATGTTGCCTAAGTCCGTCTTTGTTTTCTACTAAAAACTTTGTGACACGCGCAAAAGTTCAAATGTTCCCGTGAAGCACAAGGAAAGCTGACATTGAGAAAGCCAGTCGGCGAAACACGTCTGTCAGCGTTTTGGGACGGGGGGAGCTCGCAAAATAAAGCATTGATGCTTTGAATCTTTTGGAGTGCTTTCCGTTTTTTCACGCCACGGCGTGTTTGGTTGTTTCATTCATATATATATATATATATATATATATATATATATATATATATATATATATATATATATAATCTACTGGCGGTCGCCAGTAGATAGTTAGAGTTAGGACCGTGTTTCCATAGGAAATCTGAAAATTCTATTTTGAATAACTTTGGCACCGGTTGACGAATCCTCGCGAAATTTTCAAAACTAATGGGGCGCTACGCTCCGCTCCTACCCTGAAAGTCTCGGGGTGATTCGTCAAGCGGGGTCTGAGAAAAAAGGGGGTCCCAAAACGCATTTTCCCCATGCATTTTCCCATAGGACCTTTAGACACAGCTACAGCCCAAACGGCTGAACAGAATTACTTGTAATTTGGCAGAGAGGTAGCCATAAGGTCAAGGAAGTGCCTTTTGTAGGTCTGGTGTAAATCTGTTCAGTAGTTCCTGAGAAAATAGCATTTAAATCAATATATATATCTGTAAGCGCGCTCGTGCGCTTACGGTAAGCTTACCGTACGCGTACGGTGCCGTGCGCGAGCGCGTTTCTGATTGGTTGTTAGATCAAAGTAAACATTCGAATCGTTCGAAACCAGGAAGTATCGGCCGCCATTTTCTGTCTCTCGCACTGAAAAAAAAAGGTTGATAACATGAAAAGGGGGCAATGAAGAGAGTTGCAGACCCCCTAGCGTTCGTCAGGGGGTTCACGAAGGACCAAAAAGTATGAAAAATGAATTTAATAATTTTTTTAAAAAATCGCGGGGTGCGCGTACGGTAAGCTTACCGTACGCGTACGGTAAAAAAAAAAAAAAAAAAAGAATTAACAATCACATTTAATATATAAATCTAAGGACCCCCAAGAGAGAAAAAAACAATTGATATTTTGTAAAAAATGGCGAGGCGTGCATGGTCCGAAATGCGCCACGTGGGCGCGCGGAGCGCGAAGCGCGCCGAGTTTCCACAGCGCGAACACGGTGCGCGAAGCGCACCGTGCGCGCAAAAATTAAAAATAAATACATAACTTAGCATTTAAAAAACCGTACAAATTCACTGAAAAAACCATAGGTTTCACACACGTTATAGTTAGGAATTAGCATTTAAAAAACCTTGCAAATTCACTGAAAAAACCATAGGTTTCACACATGTTATAGTTAGCTGTACATTTCACTCGTAAAAAACCAATGAAATTCCACGTTATAGTTAGATCAGGTAACTATAACTTGCGCGACCGCAATCCACAATGTGTCATTTCAGATGTCATCATTGATGTGAAGAGTGATGTCACTGACCATGTCATGAGTGATGTAATATGTCACGTCATCAGCAGTTTATTGTGGGCGCGCAAGTTATAGTTACCTGATCTAACTATAACGTGGAATTTCATTGGTTTTTTACGAGTGAAATGTACAGCTAACTATAACATGTGTGAAACCTATGTTTTTTTCAGTGAATATATATATATATATATATCACTGAAAAAACCATAGGTTTCACACATGTTATAGTTAGTGGAAATTTTACTGATAAAAAACCAATGAAATTGCCCCGTTATAGTTAGCGCAGGCAACTATAACTCACGCGACCACAATCCTCTGCTGATGCTAATACTGTATTTAGACACTTATTTGCCCATGTCTTCTTCCATACATTTTTAGCTATACATATATTACAAATATTTTTTTTTCCTAAAGACACATATGTCATCAGCAGAGGATTGCGGTCGCGTGAGTTATAGTTGCCTGCGCTAACTATAACGGGGCAATTTCATTGGTTTTTTATCAGTAAAATTTCCACTAACTATAACATGTGTGAAACCTATGGTTTTTTCAGTGAATTTGCAAGGTTTTTTAAATGCTAATTCCTAACTATAACGTGTGTGAAACCTATGGTTTTTTCAGTGAATTAGTACGGTTTTTTAAATGCTAAGTTTTTTTCCCTTATAATAAGCCCTGTACATTTGGTGGCCTACGGCCACCAAAAGCACAGGGGGTGGGGTAAGTGTGGATAGTGTTTTTTTCCATTGTAATAAGCCCAGCACATTTGGTGGCCTTCGGCCACCAAAAGCACAGGGGGTGGGGTAAGTGTGGATAGTGTTTTTTTTATTTTTATTTTTTTACCGTACGCTTACCGTAAGCGTACGGTAAGCGTACCCCGCGAAATTGCCGAAAAAAAAATAAAACCGTTTTTGCACTTGAGGGATGTTTGGGGACTCCCTCCACATGACTATGTGGGAGGGAGTTGTCAAAACAGCCCCTTTACATGTTTTTGGGCTTCCGATTTTAAAAATCTCTCTCAGTGCGAGAGACAAAATGGCGGCCGCCGCTTCCTGGTTTCGGCCGATTCGAATGTTTACTAAGATCTAAGAGCCAATCAGAATCGCGCTCGCGCACGCCACCGTACGCTTACCGTAAGCGTACGGTAAGCGTACCGTAAGCTGGCTCAGATATATATATTGATTTAAAGGCTATTTTCTCAGAATCTACTGAACAGATTTACACCAAACCTACAAAAGGCACTTCCTTGACCTAGGGACTACCTCTCTGCCAAATTTTGAGTAATTCTGTTCAGCCATTCGGGCTGTAGCTCGTTCTAAAGGTCCTATGGAAAAATGCATGGGAAAAACGCGTTTTGGGACCCCCCTTTTATCTCAGCCCCCGCTTGACGAATCCCCCCGAGACTTTCAGGGTAGGAGCGGAGCGTAGCGCCCCACCTATTTTGAGAAATTCGCGAGGATTCGTCGACCGGCGCCAAAGTTATTCAAAATAGAATGTTGAGGTTTTCCTATGGAAACGTGGTCCTAACTATAACTACCTACTGGCTATCGCCAGTAGGTAATATATATATATATATTTATATATATATATATATATATATATATATATATATATAAATATGTTCACCACAAAGTTCCCCAGCTGTAGGACCGCACTCCACATCAAGTCAGTTTCCAACTTCTTTATTTAGGCATACAGCTTCACCTCCCCATTAAAATCCCTGGCCTGACGCGTTTCGAAGCGATGTTGCTTCTCTTCAGAGGCCATATCGGGCAGACACTCGATCAAGGCTCACCACATCCCCTCTGCGTGCTTGCATTAATTAGTGTGCCTCCGTGATGGTAATTTATTCGATTCATGCATGCTGGGATTTGTAGTTATTTTGCCACCAATTATACCCTCCAGTGGGTTTGTCTGCCGCACTTACTTTGGGATACCTTTTCATAGCCCTCCAGTTGGCTGCAGGAAGAGACTTTGTGTGCCTGAATTTGTAGACTTGATGTGTCCATCAAGATGTGACATTACACACCGCAGGAACCCTCGTTGCTCTCGGGCGGTGCGTCGTCCCCGCGGCCTGGAAGCGCCGCGTTTAAATGTTCACCACAAAGTTCCCCAGCTGTAGGACTGCACTCCACATCAAGTCAGTTTCCAACTTCTTTATTTAGGCATACAGCTTCACTTCCCCATTAAAATCCCTGGCCTGACACGTTTCGAAGCGATGTTGCCTCTCTTCAGAGGCCGTGTAGGGCAGACACTCGATCAAGGCTCACCACATCCCCTCTGCGTGCTTGTATTAATTAGATGGCCTCCGGTGTGCCTCCGTGATGGTAATTTATTCAATTCATGCATGCTGGGATTTGTAATTATTTTGCCGCCAATTATACCCTCCAATGGGTTTGTCTGCCGCACTTACTTTGGGATACCTTTTCATAGCCCTCCAGTTGGCTGCAGGAAGAGACTTTGTGTGCCTGAATTTGTAGACTTGATGTGTCCATCAAGATGTGACATTACACACCGCAGGAACCCTCGTTGCTCTCGGGCGGTGCGTCGTCCCCGCGGCCTGGAAGCGCCGCGTTTAAATGTTCACCACAAAGTTCCCCAGCTGTAGGACTGCACTCCACATCAAGTCAGTTTCCAACTTCTTTATTTAGGCATACAGCTTCACTTCCCCATTAAAATCCCTGGCCTGACACGTTTCGAAGCGATGTTGCCTCTCTTCAGAGGCCGTGTAGGGCAGACACTCGATCAAGGCTCACCACATCCCCTCTGCGTGCTTGTATTAATTAGATGGCCTCCGGTGTGCCTCCGTGATGGTAATTTATTCAATTCATGCATGCTGGGATTTGTAATTATTTTGCCGCCAATTATACCCTCCAATGGGTTTGTCTGCCGCACTTACTTTGGGATACCTTTTCATAGCCCTCCAGTTGGCTGCAGGAAGAGACTTTGTGTGCCTGAATTTGTAGACTTGATGTGTCCATCAAGATGTGACATTACACACCGCACTTACTTTGGGATACCTTTTCATAGCCCTCCAAGTCTCTTCCTGCAGCCAAGCAATAAAGTGCTTGTGCTATAATGTAAAATCGGTTAAAAACAAACAGGAAACGGATAAATCAGGAAGCAATGCTAGGGGGACTAATTACAAATACGTGTGGAGATCTTCCTCCATATTAATCCCTTCCGGCATTTTTGTGTTGAGTTATATAACTTGATTCTAGCCTTCTCAATTTCTTCTCACAGTCGCCTCCCCTGATATTAAATGGGACAGCATCAATTGCAAAATAGAGTAGGCCCCCAACATCCTTGCCATGGTATTGCTCAAAATGTCTAGCTACAGGATAGGCTTTGTCCCCATTCTTGATGGCTCTCAGATGTTGTAAGATTCACTTGTGGACTGGAAGAATAGTGCTGCCTACATACCTCAAGCCACAAGGGCACTGAAGCACGTAGACAGCAAAATCTGTTTTACATGTGAATTGACCTTTTATCTTTTGTTCGTGCATGGAAAAACCAGGGGCATAGCTGGAGGTATTCTTTCCATGGGTACAGGCTTTGCACTTAGTGCATTTGAGATAGCCGTCCTTTCGGCTTAGCCACATTGTATTAGACTTCTTTACCAGGCCGCTGAGGTAGCATGTTGCTGACCAGAGATTGTTTTAGTGACCTAGCCCTTCTAAATGTAATCTGCTGCCTACTCTGGACAAATTTACCTAAAATGGAATCATTGTAGATAACATGCCAGTGTTTTTGTAAGATGTTTCGGAGCCTGCCCTGCTGATTGTTGTAGGTTGTACATGTGTTGTCATTCTCTCTGGTTCTCAATTTTTTCTTTTAGCTGGTACTAAACAAAATCTCTTTCCTGGATTTCTTCTGTGCCTTCCCAATTGCTTCATTAATGCAAATCTGGGAATATCCCCTTGCGGCAAACCGTTTTCTGAGGCATAACAGTTCTGCCTCAAGGTCACTGCTGTTACTGCAATTTCTCATTGCTCGCCAACATTCCCCATAGGGAATGCTTCTAACCAAATTATTTGGATGAAAACTGTTTGCGTGCAATGATGTATTACCATGTGTGGGCTTGCGGTAAAGTTTGGTCTCCAATTTGCCATTATGTACAAATACTGTTAGGTCAAGAAAATTAACTTCAGTTGAACTGATTACACTAGTGAGTTTCAAATTTAGATCATATTCCTGAAGCTTTTTTACAAAATCCTTTGCCCTCTTTTCAGTGCCTCTCCATACGACAAATAGATCGTCGATATAACGACTCCAGTGAATTACATTCTCTTGACATTCAGTGTGCCGTTGCGATTGGACCATCTGCTCCTCCCACCAGCCCATATGCAAATTCGCATAGCTGGGGGTGAAGCAGGTGCCCATTGCTGTTGCGCACACTTGGTGGAACAATTCCCCATAAAATATTAAAAAGCTTCAGACAAATGATATCTCTCATATTTGGGAGCGAGAGGTAAGGGGGATTGGGCATGGGGTGTTTTTTTCTAGGGTTTAGGGTAGTGCAGTGGTGTTTGGGTAGTGTAGGGGGTCGTGCTGGGGGTAGTGTTTTAGGGTTTAGGGTAGTGCATTGGGGTATGGGTAGTGTAGGGGGTCGTGCTGGGGTAGTGTTTTAGGGTTTAGGGTAGTGCAGTGGTGTTTGAGTAGTGTAGGGGGTCGTGCTGGGGGTAGATTTAGGGTTTAGGGTAGTGCAGTGGTGTTTGGGTAGTGTAGGGAGTCATGCTGGGGGTAGCGTTTTAGGGTTTAGGGTAGTGCAGTGGTGTTTGTATGGTGTAGGGGGTCGTGCTGGGGTAGTGTTTTAGGGTTTATGGTAGTGCAGTGGTGTTTGGGTAGTCTAGGGGTAGTGCTGGGGTAGTGTTTTAGGGTTTAGGGTAGTGCAGTGGTGTTTGTGTAGTGTAGGGGGTAGTGCTGGGGGTAGTGTTTTAGGGTTTAGGGTAGTGCAGTGGTTTTTGTGTAGTGTAGGGGTAGTGTTTTAGGGTAGTACAGTGGTGTTTGTGTACTGTAGGGGGTCGTGCTGGTTTCTAGTGTTTTAGGGTTTAGGGTAGTGCAGTGGTGTTTGTGTAGTGTAGGGGGTCGTGTTTTAGGGTTTAGGGTCATGCAGTGGTGTTTGGGTGGGGAAGGGGGTCGTGCTGGGGGAAGTGTTTTAGGGTTTAGGGTAGTTCAGTTGTATTGAGGTAGTGAAGGGGGACATGCTGGGGGTAGTGTTTTAGGGTTTAGGGTAGTGCAGTGGTGTTTGTGTAGTGTAGGGGGTCATGCTGGGGATAGATTTAGTGTTTAGGGTAGTGCAGTGGTGTTTGTGTAGTGTAGGGGGTCGTGCTGGGGTAGTGTTTTAGGGTTTAAGGCAGTGAAGTGGTGTTTGTGTAGTGAAGGGGGTCGTGCTGGGGTAGTGTTTTAGGGTTTAGGGTAGTGCAGTGCTGTTTGTGTAGTGTAGGGTGTTGTGGTGGGGGTAGATTTAGGGTTTAGGGTAGTACAGTGGTGTTTGGGTAGTGTAGGGAGTCATGCTGGTGGTAGTGTTTAAGGGTTTAGGGTAGTGTAGTGGTGTTTGGGTAGTGGAGGGGGTAGTGTTTTAGGGTTTAGGGTAGCGCGCCCAACCAGCCACAAGATCCGTGGACAAAAGGGATCCTGACTCTTTTGAACTCTCCGCCAATTGAATAATTTGGGTCAAGAGCCTTACCACTTCCTAGACCCATCAATTCCTTTCTTGGGATCCCTCATATACTTGGAGAAAAGGGTACATAGTTTCTCATCAATTTCAGACGTGTGTGCCACCTTCCCCTTCAGTGAGGGCCTGGGGCATTCTCCCCTCATCCTATTCCTGACCTCCCTTTCAAGGGGTTGATGGATTTTCTCCACCACATACTCTGCCACTTTGGTGTCAGGGGTCCACTCCGCCGACCTATGATGGTTAATTTGGGTAGGCTCGAACATGTCCGAGTGGACCCCGTCCCCAACCCGGGACTGAGAGGAGTGGGACTCTGGATGCCAGGGACGCCCTGAGTGCTTATCCTCATCGGAGGAGAAATTGTCCTCCGATACACCCTCTCCTCCTAAGGGAAACCCGCCGTCGGGTCTACAATAGTGGTGACAGCATCGCAATTTTCTCTGGACTCCTACTCCTCCCGGCAGGCTGCATGTTTTAGCGTTTGCGCATTCTTCAGGAAGGTCTCCGTAAAACAAAGAGCCCCAGCAAACCTGGAAGCGCCACTATAGCCATACAGAGGCTTAATTTCAACAGATGTCTCCCAAAACGCTCATCAGCAAAACGTATTAAAACATGCAAATTTGCGGGTAAAACTTATACCATGCCATAGGGCGCTTTATAAATGGTCCCAGTGGTACTATATCACCTCTAGTAGCTAGACATATGCACGTTAATAAAGTCTGTGTTTTAATCACCAACATACCCACCTCCCCCACCCCCACCCTTGCTTAACCGTACGAGATCAAACAGAAACCCCCACCATTCCCAGTAGCGCCACTATACCCATACACGGGCTTAATTTTAACAGGTGTCTTCCGGAAGGCTTATCAGCAAAAAGTATTCAAACATGCAGATTGGCGGGTAAAACATAAACCATTCCATAGCACGGTTTATATATGGACCCAGTGACACTACACCACCTTTACTAGCTAGACATCTGTATGTTAATAAAGCTGTTTAAACACTCTGTAGAGTGTATAGCAGAGGATGGGGAGAGTAAACAAAGTTCTAATTCCCAAACTTTTGATATACCGTCCCGTTACTGTATGTATATTAAGGACATTAAATGGAATGAAAAAATTGACGAGTGTCTCAAAAAGGATAGTGAAGCTGAGCCCGGACCACTTAAACACCTACGTATATTCAGCACGGGGACACAGCCTGACAATTAGTATCACTTATAATCACATGTAGTTTACTAATGTCAAGAAAGTCATACAGAAAATATACCGAACATTTTCATTTCTTTTTTATCTCTCACACATTTATAAAACATCTCTTCTAAAGAAACACTCCACAACCACATCTATTTCATAAGAACAGACAATCATTAATACGTTTACTACCATATATTTTAGTATATCTACCTTTTTATTATTCACTAGTCAGAAACTACTAAAACTATTAACTATACCCAAATGCAAACCAGAAACCATGTTCATATTATATCTCAACCTATGATCAAATGATTCAAACAATGCGTACATATAAAAGGAACGTATCACTTTTACTATCTCCATCACCTCTCCATGTAATCTCCAAACACTGTAGACGGCCTCACAGTACAACAACCTACCTAGACTTAAATTCAAATCTACCACTCAGTGTCAAAAACGAGACCACAACCTGTCCACCTAACATTTCTGGGTTTGGTTTTATCGCTTTTAACTTAATAACACATAAATCTCCTACCCCCCTTCCCACTATTTCCACAAAAAGTATAATTTGCAAACGTGGGACATTTTGTTTATCTCGCCTGAATACATTAGCTAACTCAAATTTACGCTGTACCTTATTTTCAAAGCCATACAGTCCTTTAAAGATGACAAACTACACTTCTTCTTTGTGAAAAATTCCTAAACATATATAAAGTACTTATTTAACAACAGGTCAAACTTTATGCATATTTTATAACCAATATGAAATACCACACTTTACTAACAGTATATTATTTTGAAATAAAAAATACTTTCAAACTTAAAAATATCACCTCAAATACTTAATCATTACTACAGAACACATAATACACCTTGTTCATTTCTACCTCACCTTTGTAGTTGGTATGCAGATTTCAAATGTCACACATGCATGCAATTCTTTCTTTGTCACACAGTACATGTAATGCACCACTTTCATCAAGAATGGAACCAGTCATGGCACAATTTCTCTGTCGCTCCACATATAAATACATGTAAAGAACAAATCAGAATACTTCATTCCTTCATCGACATTCCAAACCTTATCTCCATTGGTTATTTTTTAATTTTCCAAATGAAAAGCTACTTAATAGTCAGCGCCACATACAGGTCAGAAGTTCAACCTATTTCATCACCACACTTTCTGAAACATTCTACGACACCTGCAGGTTAAAAGTTCATGATTTTTTTAAACGTTACTTTTTTTTTCTCAGCATATTCTCGAACATTTAACAGCACCTGTGAGTTAAAAGTTCACCATTCTTTTAAGTTCCAAATGTACCTTCCAAATGCAAGTAGCACGTCTGGTTGAGCTGAGCACATTTCATCCTATCGTATGGACTCCACGTTTAGGCTGCTCTTTATTAACCAAAGAAAAACATGCTTTTTCACTCAATTAATATGCACCCTAGTTTTTAGTACCCAATGCTTCTTATCTTCCAATCAATTATCATTTTCTGTGAAAAAAAAAAAGGTTTTTCCCCATCTTTAAACATATCTCTTACTCTACGAAGGAACGGCATGAGCTACAGACATCTTTCCATACCTTCCACCCATACCTTCAAAATGTTAGTGTGGATCGTAGGACATAGCTATGTTTTCTGGTGCAAGAGGTATGCAGAACAGAGACGTATCGACTTAGACCTAGGTTTACAAAATGTGGACATTAAATGGTTTGCACAGAGAGGATTGAAGTGGCACCAATTGTTGCCTTTGGTTAAAACCTGTTTGCATCTCCAACACCCTGACCTCATGATTGTGCATTGTGGTGGAAACGATCTAGGCACATTGACTGGGGTAGGTTTGGAAATGCTAATGAAGGACACCTTTCGACAATTGATGTTGCTTTTGCCTCAAACTGTCTTTGTATATTCCAATATATGCCAAAGACAGAAGTGGAAATGGTCAAACCAATTTTGTCCTCAGCTTGAAAAATCTAGGAAGAATGTCAACAAATCTGTGTCTGCATACCTCAGAGACCATAGAATGGGGTCAATGTACAACAACAACATACGTTTTGATATGGCTGATATCTACAGAAGTGATGGAGTACACTTCACAGATCAGGGAAATAGAGTTTTTCTGAATAACCTGAAGCTGTGCATCCGCACTTATATGTAGCTCCAACTAATAAACACAAGGGCTCTTTTTAGAGCTGCCTTATAACTGACAACTTAGGCCCGCTATTTTAGGGCCAGGTAACGGCAACTCCCGCACCCTCCCCAAAATGTATTCTCCACACAGCAGTGGCGCGGCGGCCAGACCATCTGACTTTGGAGCACAGAGCTCTCGCTTTGATCACCGACTCTAGCGACAGCTCAGGATAGCACCATCTGACTCTGAGCAATAGCTCACTTAATTTCCACGCCGGCCCCCAGCGCCTGCAAACCCATATGAGTGAGTAGTTTGCACTTTACAAATACCGGAGTGATTGGAAACGGCAGAATTGAACTTCACACTCCCTCTGTTGCACCTCCAATCACCCTACAGACGTCACACTGTTTAAAACAAAACTTCCTCCTAGTACGTATGCACACATGCTGACACTACTTGGACAGGTGTGCCGCAGCAGCCAGAAAACATGAGTTCAGAGCACAGGGCTCACGGTTTAATCCCCTGCTCCGGCAGCAGCTCAGCTCAGCACCATGTGACTCTGGGCAATAGCTCACTTAATAACTCACATAATTTCCACGCCGGCCTCCAGGGCCTGCAGACCCATAGCGGTGAGTAGTTTGCGCTTTACAAATATTGTATTGATTTACCTTCGCACTCCCTGTACAACACCACCTAAGCACCATATACAAATTACAGTGTTCCAAACAAAACTTCCTCCTAGTACGTATAAAATATTACTGACACTACTTGTACAGGTGTGGCACTGCGCCCAGAGCACATGACTTCACAGCAAAGGACACACAGTTTGGCCTCACGGTTTCATCCCCGAGTCCACCAGCCGCTCAATTTAGCAGCATGACACTCTAGGCAATACCTCACTTAATTTCTGTACCCCACACTTTCTGACTGGTAGGGGTCAGTAGTTCAGCGGCTTTATCCCCGAGTCCGGCAGCAGCTCATGTTACGCCCCAGCGCCATCAGACCCGTACGAGTGAGTAGTTTGAACTTTACAAATACCGAATTGATTTGATACGCGTGCATTTACCTTCGCACTCCTTGTATAACGCCCCCTAAGCACCCTACACAAGTTACAATGTTCGAAACAAAAGTTTCTCCGAGTAGGT
Organism: Triturus cristatus; assembly: GCF_964204655.1. Lineage (NCBI taxonomy): Eukaryota > Metazoa > Chordata > Amphibia > Caudata > Salamandridae > Triturus > Triturus cristatus. The sequence continues at coordinate 565,369,326 of NC_140582.1, read as the reverse complement.
ATAACTACATGCTGACACTACTTGCACAGATGTGGCAGAGCGGCCAGAACACATGACTTCACAGCATATGATACACATTTTGGACTCACGCTTTCATCCCCGAGTCCAGCAGCAGGTCAGCTTAGCAGCATGAGACTCCAAGCAATACCTCACATATTTTCTGTACCCCAGCACTTTCAGACCAGTAGGGGTCAGTAGTTCGTCCTAGTAGGTATAAACACATGCTGACACTACTTCCACAGGTGTGGTGCAACGGAGAGGGCACCTGACTTCACAACATAAGACACACAGCTTGGGCTCACACTTTAATCCAGAGTCCCGCAGCAGCTCACCTTAGCAGCATCAGATTCTAGGCAATACCTCACTTAATTTCCGTTGCCCAGCACTTTCAGCCTGGTAGGGATGAGTAGTTTGCTTTGCACACCCTAAACACACCACATAGGTTACAGTGCTCCTACCCTCCTCTTTCCTTCTTTTTTTCCCCTTTTTTCCCCTTACTCGCTTCAACAGAATCACAAAATGGCTGCCAACACTTCCTATTTGCAACCGCTCGCACCGCTCGCCTCAGTCAATAAGATGGCAGAATTCCCAAATATCGACATCTGTAAATTTCAATACTTCTCCAAAACTACTGAACGGATTTACACCATAATAAACAAAAGCGTGCTTTCTAGACCAAGCCCCTTCTCCCTGCCAAATTTTGGGGTAATTTCGTTCACCCGTTCGACCTGTAGCCTGGTCTAAAGTTTCCTATGGAAATTAACATGGAGAAAACACGTTTTGGGACCCCCCTTTTTTCTCAGCTCCCCCTTGACGAATCACCCCCAAGCTTTCAACATAGGAGCTGAGATGAACAAAGAATTAGTTTTGAAAATGTCATGAAGATTCATTAAACGACACCAAAGTTATAAGCAAAACAAAAAGTGCTTTCTATGGAAACTTGTTCCTAACTATAACTATCCTGACCCCCTAGGCCACAAAAACCCCCAGGGCCAAAAAAAACTTCCTTTAAAAAAAAAAAAAATCGGTGCGATTAGTGCACCCAGCGCGAATTTCAGCCGAAATTTTTTCAAAAACGAAGCGCTTCGTTGTTAATTAGCCCCCGGGGGGGCCAAGTCCAGGGGGCAATGTGCATATTGTAATGGAGGGCCCATAGGGGCCCCCAGCACCGGGGACTGCCACCCCCAGGGCTGTATAAAATTATGTTGGGGCGCTCTCAGCCCCCCCAGCCCCGGGGACTGCCACCCCAGGTGCTACACAAAGAAATGGGTGGGGGGGCTCAAAGGACCCCCAAGCCCCAGGGACCTCCACCCCCTGGGGCTTTATTTACATATTTGCGGGGGGCTCACGGCTCCCCCACAGTCCCGGAGACCGCCACCCCCGGGGCTTGTTTTAAAATTAAAAACTACCTGTGTGGGGGGGGCTCCTGCCCCCCCACATGCCCCAGGGACCGCCACCTCCCCGGGGCACTAAATATTTAAACTAGGTGGTCCGATACAGAACCCCAAGCCCCAGGGCCCACCACATCCCGGGGCATTGAATTAACTGGGAGGGGGGCCGCGCACCCCCCCGGAGCCAATGATGGCCCTGGGGACCACCAGCCCACTCCTGCAGTGTCCCGGGGTGCCCACCCCGGGACACTGTAGTTTGCTATGGCAGGGAGGGAGCCTCGCCGCTCCCGCACTGCCATAGCAAACTTGGTTTGAATATTGAAAGAGAGAGCAGGGAAACCTGCTCTCTCTTTCAAAATTCAAACCAAATTGCTTTTCCACACGGGGAGCTGCATCTTAGCAGCTCCCCATGTGGAAAAGCAATGCCGGCTCCCGAAGGACGCGGGGGGCCGGCTGGGAACATGGGGAATTTGGGGACCCCACACGGTCCCCAACAGAGAGGGCCAGCCCTGGGGGATGGGGTCCCTGGGGCTACAAGTGGCCCGGGAGGGCCCCCCTCCCCAAAATTTTAATAAAAAAAGTCCGGCCCCAGGGGATGGAGTCCCCTGGCCTGATTAAGGCCTCAGGGAGGGGGACACGCGCCCCCCTTCCACATTTTATCATTAAAAAAACAAATTAGGGGGCAGGCCCTGGGGGATGGGGTCCCCAGGGTAAAAAAAAATAGAAAAAGAAGGGGGGTTACACAGCCCCATTCTAAAAAAAAAAAAAAGACAGGCATCGCGCCGGAGGCCACATCCCCTCCTTTGATCACTCTGCAAACTCGCCCCCTGGCGCGTTTGCAGATGGGGAACGAATTCCCCTTGAATATTGGGGGTCCCTGGGGGCCAACTAGCCCATAAGGAACCTTCAGTATGCGCCAGGGGGCTGCGTTGCAGAGAGGTGTTCTGAGGCCACGCCCCTTATGACACCTCTCTGCAACGCAGCTCTGTGGCGCTTAGTGGAGGTAGCTGGTGGGCTAGTTGCACCCTAGGGACCCTTAGGATTCAAGGGGACATAATTTCCCAACTTTGAACAGACACAGGGCGAGTTTACACAGTGGTGAAGGGAGGTGACGGGGCCTGAGGTGACGTGTGCAAACACGCCCTGTGGCGTGTTTTAAGTTGGGGAATTAATTCCCCTCCAATCCTGAGGGCCCCCGGGGGCCAACTAGCCCACCAGGTGCTTCCAGTAAGTGACATTGCGCTGCATTGCAGAGAGGTGGTGCAGGCCGTGCCCCTTTTTACACCTCTCTGCAACGGCGCTTACTGGAGGTACCTAGTGGGCTAGTTTGACCCTAGGGACCCTCAGGATTCAAGGGAACTTAATCTCCCAAATTAAAACAGCCACAGGGCGCGTTTACACAGGGAGGGGATGGGGCCCGAGGTGACGTGTAAAAACACGCCCTGTGGCGCTTTTTAAGTTGGGGAAATAATTCCCCTTCAATCCTAAGGGCCACTAGGGGCTAACTAGCCCACCAGGTGCTTCCAGTAAGCGCCACTGCACTGTGTTTCAGAGAGGTGGCTCAGGCCATGCCCCTTTTTACACCTCTCTGCAACGCAGCTCTGTGGTGCTTACTGGAGGTACCTAGTGGGCTACTTGGACCCCAGGGACACTCAGGATTCAAGGGGACTTAATCTCCTAAATTAAAACGGACACAGGGCGCGTTTACACAGTGGTAAAGGGAGGGGATGGTGTAGGAAAGTGGCTCTATATATACTGGACCAAAGTAAGGTACAGTGTGTATAGAGTCTCCAGTCCCCAGAGGTTTGGCAGAGGTTAAAGTTAGATATAACCTTACTCTCTAAAGTGGTAGCTTGGTCGAGCAGTAAGGCTGTATCAGAGGACAGTGTAAAGCATTTGTTGTACGCACTCAGTCAGCAAATGGTCTCACACACTCAAGAACTGAACTCTAGGCCAATTGTTTTTTATCAAAAGATATAGTTGATTTATTTTAGAACCAACAAGGTATCAAAATATACTTTCTCAGAATGAGTTACTTTAGTTAAATACTTTTCAAACAGGAAATAGACTTTTTGAATGCAATGGCTACAGTTTGTTGCAATAGGCAACACAATTTCAAACACAATGCAACATTGAGCTCAATGGGAATTTTTGGTTAAATGCAATTAGTTACTTTGTAGATTACTTTTCTAACCACAGGACTGGATCCTAGATTCAGTCCCGGGACATGAGCTGTAAACAGTTAAGTAAAAGCGTTTTGGTTACAGTAGTGATTTTTAAGGAATATAATTGTATTTTAAAAGTTGACACTTGGAATCTTTTTCAGTTGGAATTACCAATGTTATCCTATGGAAGGAAATTCAGCAGGTAAAGTATGTTTACGTTACTTTTGTAATCCAGTGCTGGACTCCTAGGTTCAGCACTGGGACCTCTATCTGAAACAGGCAAGTAATTACGTTTTTATCGTTGGCACGATTTTTAGAGAATATTTGTAAGTTTAAAAAATCGACACTCAGAAACTTTTTCAGCAAAAAGCAGGCAATCATATCCTATGGAAGGAAATTCAAGTTACTGGTAAGTACGGTTAAAATTACTTCTCACGATCAGTACTGGGCTCAAAGATGCAGCACTGAGGTCTCTCCTGATAACAGGTGAGTAAATCGGAATTCGTAGTTCGGTTGATTTTAGAGGAATATTTGTAAGTTTCAAAAATCGACGCTTAGAAACCGTTCTAGCAAAAATCAGACAATGATATCCCATGGAAGGAAATTCAAGTTACTGGTAAGTACGGTTAGAATTACTTTTAAAGATCAGTACTGGGTTCAAAGATGCAGCACTGAGGTCTCTCCTAATAACAGGTGAGCAAATCGGAATTCGTAGTTTGGCTGATTATAGAGGAATATTTGTAAGTTTCAAAAATCGACACTAAGGAACTTTTTCAGCAAAAAGCAGGCAATGATATCCTATGGAAGGAAATTCAAGTTACTGGTAAGTACGGTTAGAATTACTTTTCAGGATCAGTACTGGGCTCAAAGATGCAGCACTGAGGTCTCTCCTGATAACAGGTGAGTGAATCAGAATTCGTAGTTCGGCTGATTTTAGAGGAATATTTGTAAGTTTCAAAAATCGACACTAAAAGTTTTTCAGCAAAAAAAAGGCAATAATATCCTATGGAAGGAAATGCAAGTTACTGGTGAGTACGGTTAGAGTTACTTTTGAGGGTCAGTACTGGGATCAAAGATGCAGCCCTGAGGTCTCTCCTGATAGCAGGTGAGTAAATCGGAATTCATAGTACGGCTGATTTTAGATGAATATTTTAAAGTTACAAAACACCACACTTAGAAGAATTTCCAAGTGAAACCACTCAATGTTAGCCTGTGGAAGAAAAGTGAGTTATCGGCTTTTAGGTAAGTACTCGACTGGCACAGTTAAGGTTCTGGGCATAGACTGAGGGGTCTCCTAGGGTCAGGTAGGTACAGTTGGTACTCCCTCAGCAGCACAGGGGCAGCCGGGTGCAGAGGTAGTTAGGCCCAATGTTATCCAATGAGAGGCAGGGGGCCTTCGGTTTGTGGCTGCTGGCTAGCAGGCCACGCGACTGTGGGAGCTGGGCTCCTGGTCACTTGCTCAGGGAAAATGGGGAAGTAGAACAGGACTAAGGTTGCACTGCCAGGTGTGCAAGGTCGCCTAAGTGCAGTGTGCTTTTGAGCTGTCGGGCGCTCAATGTTATTCAATGGAGATCTTTAAAAGGGAACAATGCTGCAGGCTCAGGATGGTGGATCTTCTGGAGTGACCAACACTTTGAGGGGTAAGTTGGGATCTTGGAGGGTAGGTAGGCACCCTGGAGTTGGGCACAGGAGGCCGGGGGGTGCCGGCGCAGGGGTGTCTTTGGACGTCGGGAAATCTTACCCTCTGCTGGTCGCGGTTGGAGGGATCCCTGGTTCTGAGTCTGCAGGCATTGTCTGGGTCATCGAGGAGGGTCCTTGGGCACTGGATTCCAGGTCAGAATCGCTGGGGGTACGTCCTCAGGGTCTTTGTCCACTCGGTCACAGGCCGGGCTCGGCGGGTGCAGAGTGGGCTGGATTCGCGGTTCCTGGCTGGCACTAGGGGTGTTGCTGTTTGAGCAGAGCCACTGCTCGTGGGAGTCCCAGTCTCTAAGAGGGTCGAGTGGTGGAGTTGGCACAGGCTGGCACACCTCCTTTCCTCACGTAGCGTTTCCCGCCAGTCTTCCAGCCAGAGTGGGGGTCAGAACTGGTGGGGGCCAGTTGCTGAGTACAGCAAGAGGTCTGGAGAAGCTCACAAAGGCGGTATGCCTTTGAAGCTTCCCCCTGCCCATCCTGGGGGAGGAGACCTAGCAACTCGCCCAGGATGTGCATTGTTGCTGGCCTAGGAGAGTGGATGGCTCTCCACCCAGGGGCCCAGCAATATGTCTGCTGTGTGGCAGCCTAGGCAGCCTCTCAGACAAGACGTGGATTGTAGGTTAGGTTTCAGGGGGCATCTCTAAGATGCCCTCTGTAGTGCATTTTACATTAAATCCCACACTGGCATCAGTGTGGGTTTAATGTGCTGAGAAGTTTGATATCAAACTTGTCAGTCTTCAGTGTAGCCATTATGGTGCTGTGGAGTTCATAATGACAACCTCCCAGCACCATATACCTGTAATGGAATCACTGCACTTACAGTGCCCAGGAATGGCCCTGGGTACTGTAGGAGCACAGGGCTCATGCACCTGTGCCCACATCACTGGCATAGGGCACCCAGCTAGAGGGGTGACACACAGGGATGTGTGCCATGTCGACTCTTTATCTAGTTCTGCACCAGGACATTCAGTCTACAAAGGCAGTGTGTGGGTGTCAGGGTGCAGGGCCCCTAAGGATAGCACAATAAGTGCTGCAGCCCTTAGGGGTCTTCTTTGGTCACAATGCCCTGGGTACCTAGGGTACCATTTACCAGGGGCTGACATGTGGCCAGAGATGCCAATTGGGTTTCAGCTTCAATACAGTTTTAGGAAAGGAACATAGGCCCTGGGCACCTGATTGGCAGGAGCCCAGGACACACTCAGTCAAAGCACATCAGCAAAAAGTGGGAGCATACCATGCAAGAAAGATGGCACTTTCTCACAGATGGGGCCTGAGGTGGCGTGTGCAAAAACGCCCTGTGGCAGGTTTTAAGATGGGGAAATAATTTACCTTCAATCCTGAGGGACCCTGGGGGCCAACTAGTCCACCAGGTGCTTCCAGTAAGCGCCACTGCGCTGTGTTTCAGAGAGGTGGCCCAGGCCGTGCCCCTTTTTACACCTCTCTGCAATGCAGCTCTGTGGCGCTTACTGGAGGTACCTAGTGGGCTTCTTGGACAATAGGGACACTCAGGATTCAAGGGGACTTTATAGACCAAATTAAAACGGCCACAGGGCATGTTTGCACACGTCAGCTCAACCCCCCCTACCTTCACCAGTGTGGCAAACGCACCCTGTGGTGCGTTTTAAGAGGTAGTTTTAATCCCCCTTCCCTGTCATGTACTAGGGGCTTACAGAGGAGGTCATTCTAATCACAGGGGTACCCCATCGCATAGTGTTCCCTAGTGTATGTAGGTGTTTTAACTGTATTCTAAGTGTCTTTTAGCATAGCACTGGCTCTAGGACTGGTTAGTCAGAGTCAGTTACCACCAGTACCCATCTGAATTTTTTTTAAAAACTGCACCAAAACCCAAACACTTATAAATTCATCTAGGTACTCTCCGTGCAGTACTCTAATCATTCAGTCAGTACCCAAGGACTCATGCAGTGAACCAGGCTTTAACACATGCACTGCTTCAAACCCCTGTCCACTATGCATGCAGTCCTCTAACCACCTACACACTTGTCTTTAACACCTTCAATTCCCCATTCAGTATCCATACACTTCCAGGAAACACCCTGTCACTCCTCTTGCACTCCTCTAGTGACCCATTCAGTACCATGTACTAATCCGTTCACTGCGCCAAAACCCAAACACTTATAAGTTTACCCAGGCACTCTCCTTGCAGTACTCTAATCATTTAGTCAGTACCCAAGTACTTATGCAGTGAGCCAGGCCTTAGCAGATGGACTGCTTCAAACTCCTATCCACTTTGTATGCAGTCCTCTAACCACCTACACACTTGTCTTTCACACCTTCAATTCCCCAATCAGTATCCATACACTGCCAGCAAACACCCTGTCACTCCCCTTGCACTCCTCTAGTGACCCATTCAGCACCATGTACTAATCCATTCACTGTGCCGAAACCCAAACACTTCTAAATACACACAGGCACTCTACTTACAGTACTCTAATCATTTAGTCAGTACCAAGTACTCATGCAGTGAGCCATGCCTTAGCACTTGGACTGCTTCAAACTCCTATCCACTATGTATGCAGTCCTCTAACCACCTACAAATTTGTCTTTCACACCTTCAATTCCCCAGTCAGTATACATACACTCCAGCAAACACCCTGTCACTCCCCTTGCACTCCTCCCGTGACCCATTCAGCACCATGTACTAATCCATTCACTGCTCCAAAATCCTACCACTTATAAATTCACCCAGGCACTCTCCTTGCAGTACTCAAATCATTCAGTCAGTACCCAAGTATTCATGCAGTGAGCCAGGCCTTACCCCATAGACTGCTTCAAACGCCTATCCACTATGCATGCAATCCTTTAACAACCTACACACTTGCCTTTCACACCTTCAATTCCCCAGTCAGTATCCATACACTTTCAGGAAACACCCTGTCTCTCCTCTTGCACTTCCCTATTGACCCATTCAGCACCATGTACTAATCCATTCACTGCGCCAAAACTCAACCACTTACAAAATTCACACAGGCACTTTTCTTGCAGTACTCTAATCATTCAGTCAGTACCCAAGTACTTATGTAGTGAGCCAGGCCTTAGCGAATATATGTCTTTGTCCCACTGTCTTTTTCCCCGCCGGGATTCACAACGCGGTCGTTACAACGACCGCGTTGTGATTCGGCATACCATTACTCCGCAAGTCGGAACAACGACTTGCGGAGGGGGGGCGCTCAATGTTGGGATAGTATAATTTACTATTCCAACTCCAGTCTGTGCGGACACTAGGGAAGGTGTTGGATTTTAAATCCAACAACCCCCCCCTCCGCAAGTCGTTGTTCCGACTTTCGGAGTAATGGTATGCCGAATCACAACGCGGTCGTTGTAACGACCATGTTGTGAATCCCTGCGGGGAAAAAGTTTCGTCATAAACGTTGTTTACCAGCCTTAGCACATGGACTGCTATAAACACCTATCCACTATGCATGCAGTCCTCTAACCACCTACACACCTGTCTTTCACACCTTCAATTCCCCAGTCAGTATCCATACACTTCCAGCAAACACCCTGTCATTCCCCTTGCACTCCTCTAGTGACCTATTCAGCACCATGTACTAATCCATTCACTGCGCCAAAACCCAAACACTTATAAATTCACCCAGGCACTCTACTTACAGTACTCTAATCATTTAGTCAGTACCCAAGTACTCATGCAGTGAGCCAGGCCTTAGCACATGGACTGCTTCAAATGCCTATCCACTATGCATGAAGTCCTCTTACCACCTACACACTTATCTTTCACACCTTCAATTCCCCAGTCAGTATACATACACTCCAGCAAACACCCTGTCACTCCCCTTGCACTCCTCCAGTGACCCATTCAGCACCATGTACTAATCTTTTCACTGCACCAAAACCCAAACACTTATACATTCACCCAGGCACTCTCCTTGTAGTACTCTAATCATTCAGTCAGTACCCAAGTATTCATGCAGTGAGCCAGGCCTTAGCACATGTACTGCTTCAAACCCCTATCCACTATGCATGCAGTCTTCTAACCACCTACACACTTGTCTTTCACACCTTCAATTCCCCAGTCACTATCCATACACTTCCAGCAAACACCCTGCCACTCCCCTTGCACTCCTCTAGTGACCCATTCAGCGCCATGTACTAATCCATTCACTGCGCCAAAACCCAACCACTTACAAAATTCACACAGGCACTCTCCTTGCAGTACTCTAATCAATCAGTCAGTACCCAAGTACTTATGTAGTGAGCCAGGCTTTTGCACATGGACTGCTTCAAACGCCTATCCACTATGCATGTAGTCCTCTAACCACCTACACACTTCTCTTTCACACCTTCAATTCCCCAGTCAGTATACATACACTCCAGCAAACACTGTTTCACTCCCCTTGCACTCCTCCAGTGACCCATTCAGCACCATGTACTAATCAATACACTGCGCCAAATCCCAACCACTTATAAATTCACTCTGGCACTCTCCTTGCAGAACTCTAATCATTCAGTCAGTCCCCAAGTACTCATGCACTGAGCCAGGCCTTAGCACATGGACTGTTTCAAACCCCTATCCACTATGCATGCATTCCCCTAACTAACCAAAACACTTATAGTTCTGCACTTATACATTCTACAAAAAAAAACAATATTTCAGTTTCAATATTTTAAAAAACATTTTTATTTCCATTTATATCAAAAATATATAATGTAATTTAAAAAATAAAATATGTAAAAATAAACAGGTAAAAAACTGTAGAAAATCAGTATAAAAAATACATATAACTAATATTACATTTAAAAATTATCATTTAAAATACCTTCGAAATTCACTGAAAAAACCATAGGTTTCAGACATGTTATAGTTAGTAATTAGCATTTAAAAAACTTAGAAATTCACAGAAAAAAACATAGGTTTCAGGGCTGTTATAGTTAGCTAGACATTTCACTCATACAAAACCATTGAAATTCCTCCGTTATAGTTAGTTCTGCTAACTATAACTCGCGCGCTCGCAATCCACTGCTGATGATGTCACATATTACATCATTTATGACATGGTCAGTGACATCACTGATGACATCATTGATGACATCTCAAATGACATCACTGATGACATCACTGATGACATCATCCACGTGAGAAGCGGATACACCTCATCATACACTAGTATAACCTTTCATCACTTACTGTAAAATACAAAGTACCATATTTGAATCCATTGACACACCAATACAAGTTTCTAAAAACCCACTCAGTGATTCCTAGATCTACACACACATCTAATCACTTACCTATAGATTCACTCATACATGCTGTCAATGATCAATGGAACACTATCAAATATACTTATACACCTATATCGACATTACACACCAGCACACATCCTATTCACTTATGCAGTCATCCTACTCACGTGTGCAAACAATGGATCATACTTACATTTACTCAGCTATACACTTATACAAACACCACTTCGTTTATTCATATAGATAGTAACTCATACTTAGTGTGTTATAAAATCACTATTACAAGTATACAGTTATCCATACAGTCACTCATACAATCACTGAGTCTTATGTATACTTATTTATATACAACTGTCACATACACTGCCTTTTATTTTTTTAGTTTGTTGGACATGTACCATTGAGAGATATATATTTGCTCATGACCACACCCATAAAGATATTCACTCACCCAAACAACTGTTAAAACATGTAGTCTTAACCTCATATACCTACTGAATCAACTATTCACACAGCTTTGGGCAGTCACTCACACCGCACCGAACCACACACACATTCACTCTCCCATACAAATACTCAGTTAACTAATCAATAACTAATAAAGACTTCACTTAGCTAGTAACCAACTGGTGCATCAGTTTACACAACAAATGACAAAGTGATACAGATATTCACACAGTTTAGTCACTATCCAATATATTTAGTGAGACACTATAAATTAGTCAAGTAAACAGTCAATCACACTGCTACTAAATCCTCCATCCAGATATTTATATTTATATATCCACTCCTTCTTCAATGCAGATTGCTATATATATAATACATATTTAAATAACGAACCATACTACATTCACTGGATGATGTCATCAGTGATGTCATTTGAGATGTCATCAGTGATGTCATTGACCATGTCATGAATGATGTAATATGTGACATCATCAGCAGTGGATTGCGAGCGTGTGAGTTATAGTTAGCAGAACTAATTATAACGGAGGAATTTCAATGGTTTTGTACGAGGGAAATGCCCAGCTAACTGTAACAGCCCTGAAACCTATGGTTTTTTCAGTGAATTTCTAAGGTTTCTTAAATGCTAATTCCTAACTATAATATGTCTGAAACCTATGGTTTTTTCAGTGAATATATATATATATATATATATATATATATATATATATATATATATATATATATATATATATATATGTTTTCCGCAAAACGGCCCACTTTAGGATTCCAGGCGCTCTATGGCGGTGCGAATGAGGTACGGCAGGGCCAAGCCGTTTGTAATTTCACCTTCGTTTCCCCAAGAGGATTCCTCACGCACTCACGGACAGAGGCCAAGCTTAGCCAGTAAAGTTTAGTTGTAATCCATTTAATCACAGCGTGCCAGTTCAAAGGACTCTACGCGTTTCACCTCCCCTGAGGCTTGTTCACGAGATTTACCAATGATTCAAGGATTTTTTTCTCTTTTTTAAATACCTCTAAAAAAACGTAAGTGACATCACATCCTGTTTTTGTGCAGCAAAGAATTGTGGTCTTCGTAGTTTCTAACCCTATTTGCCACATTTTTAGTACATTTATAACTAACAATATGTCTGCTAAATTTCTAAACAAAATTAACATTTATGCAACCAATTTACTTTTTTGGTTTATCAGGTTGACTGCAGTTTGGTCGTATTTCTGAATGTTCCTTTCCTTCTATTTGTAACCTATTGCAATAGTTTTACCCTCCAGTGGGTCAATATTAAAAAGAGAAGGACATATAATACGTTTGCCAATGCTGTATGTAGCAAATGTATTATATGTCCTTCTCTTTTTAATATTGACCCACTGGAGGGTAAAACTATTGCAATAGGTTACAAATAGAAGGAAAGGAACATTCAGAAATACGACCAAACTGCAGTCAACCTGATAAACCAAAAAACATATAACATATTGTTAGTTATAAATGTACTAAAAATGTGGCAAATAGGGTTAGAAACTACGAAGACCACAATTCTTTGCTGCACTAAAACAGGATGTGATGTCACTTACGTTTTTTTAGAGGTATTTAAAAAAGAGAAAAAAATCCTTGAATCATTGGTAAATCTCGTGAACAAGCCTCAGGGGAGGTGAAACGCGTAGAGTCCTTTGTTTGAACTGGCACGCTGTGATTAAATGGATTACAACTAAACTTTACTGGCTAAGCTTGGCCTCTGTCCGTGAGTGCGTGAGGAATCCTCTTGGGGAAACGAAGGTGAAAATATATATATATGTATATATATATATTACCTACTGGCGGTCGCCAGTAGGTAGTTATAGTTAGGACCCTCTTACCATAGGAAATCCGCAACATTCTATTTGGAATAACTTTGGCGCCGGTCGACGAATCCTCGCGAAATTTTCAAAATAAGTGGGGCGCTACGCTCCGCTCCTACCCTGAAAGTCTCGGGGGGGATTCGTCAAGCGGGGGCTGAGAAAAAAGGGGGGTCCCAAAACGCGTTTTTCCCATGCATTTTTCCATAGGACCTTTAGACACAGCTACAGCCCGAACGGCTGAACAGAGTTACTTGAAATTTGGCAGAGAGGTAGTCCTCAGGTCAAGGAAGTGCCTTTTGTAGGTCTGGTGTAAATCTGTTCAGTAGTTTCTGAGAAAATAGCATTTAAATCAATATATATATCTGTGGCAGCTTACGGTGCGCTTACTGTGCGCTTACCGTACGCGTACGGTTACGTGCGCGAGCGGGATTCTGATTGGCTGTTAGATCTTAGTAAACATTCGAATCGGTCGAAACCAGGAAGTGTCGGCCGCCATTTTCTCACTCGCACTCTGAGGGGTGGATGAAAAACAAAGGCAAAAAACATGTAAAGGGGCTGTTTAGACAGCTCTTAACCACCTAACCTTGATGAAGGGGTCCCCAAAGAACCCCTAAGGGCAAAAAGTCAATAATTTTTTTTTACGAAAAATCGCCGATTACGCTTACTCTGCTGATGACATATGTGTCTTTATGTAAAAAAAAAATTTGTAATATATGTATAGCTAAAAATTTATGGAAGAAGACATGGGTAAATAAGTGTCTAAATACAGTATTAGCATCAGCAGAGGATTGCGGTCGCGTGAGTTATAGTTGCCTGCACTAACTATAACGGGGGAATTTCATAGGTTTTTTATCAGTAAAATGTCCAGCTAACTATAACATGTGTGAAACCTATGGGTTTTTTCAGTGAATATATATATATATATATATATATATATATATATATATATATATATATATATATATATATATATATATATGTATATATACATGACCCAAAACATTGCTCAGCAACTAAGGCCGCTTACCATCTCGTGATTTCGTCCACTTCACCTAACGCGTTTTCTCAGAGCTGCTGGCAGTCCCAGCCCCCTTTCTCCACCATTCTGCAAAACGCGATTACTAATTAAAAAAAACATAAAAATTCACTGAAAAAACATAAAAGGTTACAGGGACGTTATAGTTAGCAAGTGGAAGTTAGAAAATCTTAGAAATTCACTGAAAAAAACAAAGGATACAGGGACAGGGACTCCAGCCCGACCTGCTTGGCAGATCGGGCTGGAGTGTTCCTGTGAGGCACAGTGTCAAGACTGATTTGCATTTAGCTGGGTCTGAACTGGGGTGGCGAAGTGAGCTAAAAATGATGATTGATTCAACTCAGATCTGTGACTGGGTTTAAGTGTCTGAAAAGTTTCAATGCTCTCTCCATCATCTCCTTGTGTTTGCATTGTTTGTCCTGAGTTGGCAGGGTATGCCCAGACGTGGGTCCCTTGCTCACTTTGCCGTTGGATTCAAGCTAGCTTGGCTGATGAGGGGTGTTACCCCAAAACCGATCCCAGGATTCTTGTTTCCGGTCCAGGGAAGACCTTGCTTGGCCGTTCGGACTGGGCTGTTCCCATGAGGCACAGAGTCAAAACTGATATGCATGTAGCTGGGTCTGAACTGGGGAGGCGAATTGAGCAAAAGAATGATGATGGGCTCAACCCAGATCTGTGGCTGTTGGTGAGTGTCTGAAAGGTTTCAGTGCTTATCCATCATCTCATTGTGTTTGCTATGTTATAGTTAGGGTCAGTTTTCACATGTACTAAATCAGTGCCTGAGCTAACTATAACTTGTACCCCTGCAATGCAATGCTTATGACTTCACATATTACATCACTCATGACATGGTCAGTGACATCACTGATGATATCACTGATGACATCTCAAATGATGTCACTGATGACACCATCTAGTGAGTGTACGAATTTTGTAGTATGTAGGAAAGTAGGATCTGCTTCTTATGGTTACCCACACTTTTTGCTGGATGTCATGCTGTTTTTGACTGGTCTGACTGGGATCCTGCTAATCAGGACCCCAGGCTATCTGCTTTCTCCCTAGATTGTTGTATTCAGTGCTTAGGTACATCCCGGATTGGATACTGGAGTACCCTTATAAGTCCCTAGTATACGGTATCCATATACCCAGGGCAGAGGTACCCCAGAGGCCCCCCATGGGCTGAAGTATGTATTATGCCACCTATGAGAGGCCATTCAAAATAGAGCTACAGGCTTAACATTGCAGCCTGTGTAAGTTGGTGCATGCACCACTTACTAAAGATATAGGTTAACTATATCTAAAGGTCACTGCACTTAAAACCTATAAGTCACCCCTATAGCAGGCCTTTAAAATCCTGAAGGCAGGGTTCTTGGTTCTAAGTGAGAGGGTCCCCTTGCCTGAGCAGGACACCCCTGAAGCCTACAGAGTCCATTCTCCCGGGTTGTCAGTGAAGCAGCCATATACTATATAGAGGGGCACAGTGTAGGCACATGATGACTATCTCAAAAATGGCTGCAATGAATCCTATAATGTTTGGTATCAAACATGTTGGAATCATACCCCACACTGTAAACGGTGTGGGAGGTATGACTCCAAGCACTGGAAGAGCCCTCCGTTAGGCTCTCAGTGTTCCCGATTCCAGCCTTCTAGTCCCGGACAGCACAAAATGGTTGCTGCCGACCAGAGACACATCTCTGCCCTCCTGCTGCTGAGCCAAGCTTGAGCAGGGGAAAGTAGAACAATAGGCATCCTTTCACAGGGAGGTGTGACCACCTCCCAGACAGGATTTAGTGAATTAGGGCAGGGTGGGTGAGCTTGCCAGTTCCAGAAAGTCTGCAGGAGGGGCACATTTGGAGTCCATGTGCATAGTCCAGTTCAAACCAGTCCTGGGATCCGTTGGCTCCCACTCTGGTGCAAAACTGGACAAAATATATGGGAGTAAACTCCCCCCTGTCCAGATCCTCCCCTGGGCGGGTCCCCTGAATTTTCCCAACCCTCTCCCTAGGCTACTTAAGGGCTTTCCTGGGATAAGATTCAGACCATTGCACTGCTACCGTCTGGTCACTTTTGACTTTGCTGGACTTTGTTTGGGCCTGACTTCATTTCCCTTCCTGTCTGCTGCATCGTGTGAACCTGTGCATCATACAGGAACCTTCCAAGGCCTGTGAATCATCAAGGACAACTGAAGTAATCTCCCATGGAGTGAAGGAGTCACTCCCCTGCATACGCAGTCACTGCAACTAAGTCAACCATTCTGTAGATCATGAGCTTCTCCAGACTCCGTGGGTTCTGCATCACAGGGGGTAGTTGTCCATAGCTTCTGAGGCCTGTTCTACCCTCTCACCAAGTTTGAGGCCAGTAGTCCTTGATGGGGTTGCAATAACTAAACCACTGAGTACCATGTCCCCTTTGCAGTTGCAAAGTTTTGTTGTCATCTTTGCAAGAAGATCTTCAGGCTCCAAGTAGCCCTAAACTCAAGCACTTCCAGTGACCAGCATGTTTGGCCACACCGCATCATTTGCATCATGGCCTGCATCTTTTGGTGAGCTGCTTGAGGTCCTCTCGTGACTCAAGTGCCTCCGGCCTGTGGGTCTACTTGAGGGTCACATTTGTTTTCCTTGGGCTCCCCTGATTGCTTTGGGTCTGCCCTGACTCCCCTGCTTGTGGTGAGTCTCCTGGATCTTGCTGGTCCCAACCATGCACCTACTTGACTTCCTGTGTGGGTTGCATTTGCCAAGGCTTGTTGGTGTTCCCTCTAGACACCGACCCCTCAGCACTCAAAATCCTTCCTGGGACAAGTCGTATCTGGGTCGTGGTTGTCATCAGCATCCCCTGGTCCTCGCAGCTGCAAAGTCAAGGTCACCATCATCTTTCCTGAAGCACCCAACATTGGAAGACATTCGTCTTCTAGGGCTCCTGGTCACTCCTGAGTTACATAGACTCTGTCCCCTCTGCTTTCAGGTACCCCTCTTCAAGAGTTCATGTTTGGATTCCTCCGGACACTTTCTCCTCTTCCAGCAGTGGCCCTTTCCTGAAATCCTCAATTGGGTTCAACAGCGGTTTCTGACACCACTTCACACCTATGAACCCGGCTTCCCTGGGATAGGTAACTTGGGTATCCTGGAATCCACAGATGGGGTGGCTCTCCAACCTTCTGTCCTAACCAGGGTTTCTTCAGGGTCCACTGGGAAGGGTCCCTAATCTTATAAAATCCAACCACGACTTACACATAGACTTGTAGGGAGCACGGGGTCGTGTTCACATATTACACATGTGCTCCCTGGGGGTCCCTATCTATTTACCTTGGGTGGTTCTGTGGGTCCCCAGCAATTCTACATCCTCTCCACATTGTACTGACTTGGTTTGTGGTTCTTATATCGCTTTCTTAGTATATGGTTTGGTCCCCGCTTAGGCCCACTGTGTATTAGTGCTATTTACTGTGATTTCTTTGAAAAAGTATTTTGTGCTTTGTGTCTCACTCCATGTGGGAGATACTGTAACGTACTAGATAGTGTTATATAATAAATACATTTTTATAAACTACCTTGTGTGGTTCATTTTCATTTAATCTATGTATAATTTTGCATTCTGGTAAAACAAGCTGCTTTACATTCCTTCAAGACTAAGCATGAAGGCTGCATTCCACAGCTACCACTTGGATAGCTTTCTAAGTTTGTCTGAGACCTCTTAAATCACCATAAGGGTTATCTGGACTGGTGCAAGGTGCCCCCTTACATTAGTGGATATCATATACCAGGCCAGCTTCTCACAGTTTATGTAAGAGCTTATGATTGTTACAAGTATATACTAAGGTACTACAAAACTTGAAGTAGCGTAGTAGGTGTACGACTAATGAATGATTAGCTGGGGTCAAAAAAAGTGAGAGGCAGAATAAAGATTAACAACGAGCAGAAAGAGGCAAGATAAAGGTGAGAAACGAGTAGTAAGAGGCAGAATAAAGGTCAGACACAAGCAGGAAGAGGCAGAATAAAGGTTAGCATTGAGCAGAAAGAGGCAAGATAAAGGTGACAAACAAGCAGAAAGAGGCAGAATAAAGGTCAGAATTTAGCAGAAAGAGGCAAAATAGATGTAGGAAATGAGCAGTAAGAGGCAGAATAAAGGTCAGAAACTAGCAGAAAGAGGTAAAATAAGGGTGAGAAATGAGCAGAAAGAGGCAAAATAAAGGTGAGAAACAAGCAGAAAGAGGCAAAATAAAGGTCAACAATGAGGAGAAAGAGGCACTATAAAGGTGAGAAATGAGCAGAAAGCGGGAAAGGTCAGAAACTAGCAGAAATAAGTAAAATAATGGTCAGAAATTAGAAGAAAGAGACAAAATAAAGATCAGAAAGGAGCAGATAGAGGCAAAATAAAGGTCAGCAGCAAGCATGAAGAGGCAAAACAGAGGTCAGAAACCAGCAGCAAGAGACAGAATAAAGGTCAGAAACCAGCAGAAAGAGGGTAAATAAAGGTCTGGAGCAAGCAGAAAGAGGCAAAATAACCGGAAGAATGAGCAGAATGAGGCAAAATAGAGGTCAGAAACGAGCAGCAAGAGGCGGATTAAAGGCCAGGTGCGGGCAGGAAGAGGCGACATAATAGTCAGAACGAGCAGAAAGAGGCAACATAGAGGGCAGTAGCAAACAGAGAAGAAGAATAAAATGACCAGAAAATGGGCAGAGGGGGCAAAAAACCAAAAGTAGCAGCATTGTAGCATACTGCAGGCAAGCTGGACAGGAAAACCATCAGAGGGAGAGCTTGCATGGGGACCTGCTCCTGTGTGCCCCCTACCTTTTTTACCAAAGAACCCACCGACTGACAGACAAACTCATACACTCTTGTACCCACTCACTGATCCACTCACACACTCATTTATCCACTCACAGACCCACTGAGAGAGTCACACACACTGACAGACCCACTCAGAGACAAACACTCATGCACTCACTCACAGACCCATAAAGAGAGTTACATACCTACTCACTGACCTATACAGACACACACAATCAATCACAGCTCCACTCAAATACTCATGCTCATAGACTCATACACCCACTGACAGACATACTCAGACACTCATGCACCCACTCACTCTTCTATTCAATCAGTCATCCACCCTCTCACAGACCCACTGAGACTCACATACTCATTGACAGACCCACACAGAGACTCCCACACCTACTCATACACTCACAGACTCACACATCCACTCACTGACCCACACAGACACTCAAGCATCCATGCACAGATTTACTCAGATACTCACACACCCACTCAAAGATCCACTCAGGTACTTTTGCATGCTTTCACAGAGCCACTCAGACACTTATCCACTCACTCACAGACCAACTCAGACACTCATGTTCCCATTCATAGCCCTACTCTGAGACAAATGCACCCACTCACTGATCCACAAAAAGACTTATGCACCCACTGACTGACCCACTCAGACACATAGCCAACCACTCACAGACCCACTCAGAGACTCACACAACCATTCACAGACCCACTCACACAGCCACTCACTCACCCATTCAGAGACTCATCCACCCAATCACAGATCTTCAAAGACACTCATGCACTGACTCACAGACCCAGTCAGACATGCATGCATCTAGTCACATACCCATACAGCTACTCACACACCCACAAAACCACTCACACACTAACTCACAGACCCATACAGCCACTCAAACACTCACTCACATACCAATACAACCACTCACATACCCATTAACACACCCACACAGCCACTCACACAACCACTCATTCATCCATCTAGCCACTCACACAGCCACTCACTCATCCATATATCTACTAACAGATGTACTCACACACCATTCAGCTACTCACATATCTATTCACTCATCCTCAAAACCATTTACATACCCATTCACACATAAATATAATCACTTATGTGACACTCCTCATCTGTACAGCCACTTACACAAATTCTTACTGTGCAAAAAGCCGCTCACACACCACTGACTTACCCATACACCGAGTCAAACAGCCACTCATTATCCATACATCCATTTACACACCATCACTCACACCTAGAGCCATTCACATAGTTATTCCGTCACCCATACAGATACTCACACACACACTCATCCACCCATAGAACCACTCACACAGCCACCTTAGTTACCAATACAGCTACGCACTCACACACACACACGCGCCCACCCATACAGCCACTCACACAGTCTTGAGCTGAGTCCCAGAAAAACATCCAAAAAAGAATGAGGAGCAGGGTGGAAATACCCTGACCCCCTAGGCCTCTTGGGGTGGTCCCACAGTGACCCCGCAGGATCCATGGATTTTTTTTTTTAAAACAAAGCAGAGGACTCCAGTGCTTTGTCAGTAATCTGTCCCTGGGGAATTGGCATAATGAAGGAGGAGGCATACTGGTCCGTCTCCTGGGGCTACTAATGCCCTGGGTCCACAACCTTCCCGAGGCTTATTTTTTTCATGATGGGGCCTCTCGGACCCCCAGGCACTGGGGCCACCACCTCCCTGGGACCACATGCCAAAATCAAAATGGGGGCCTCCTGGACTCCCCTGACCCAGGGGACCACCACCTCCCTAGCGCATTGAATAATGTGTATTGAGGGACTCAGGAACACCACTGGCCTCAGGTTCCACCACCTTCATGGCCATATTCTTTAAACAAATTTAGGAGGTGTGCAGCGTGGACCTCCTAGGGCCATTCTCAGCCCCAGGGACCGCCCCCTCCTTGAGCCATTTATGGCCCTGGAGACTGCCACCCCCCGAGGCCTGCTCCTGCTATGTACATGGGTGCCCACCACCGGGACATAGCTGTGTGCTTTGGAATGGTGGGAGCTTTACTGCTCCCACCAAGCCACACTAAGCGTTCTGCTTAAAGATGCTTTTGCTTGCTGCAAGTGGAGCTGACGTGCTTTCACACAGAGGGAGTTGCCTTTCCAGCTAGTATATAATAGGGCAGGGATGTTTAGAGGACCAGTAAATGTCTTGCCCTAGAGTGTGCACTGCTGAGTTGCCTGCTGTTATTTTAAAAGCCTACCCTGCCTTTGCATGCTGCTCTAAAATTGTTATTATATGCAAACTCGACTTTGGAATTAAATGCACTTCCAAAGTAGTAATATACCTTTTTTTACACACAAGTCACCCTTAATGTATCCCATAGGAGCCACAGGGGTAGGGTGCCATGTACCTATAAGCAGGAACATTACAAAAGATATTTTATAAGCCCTGGTGAGTGAACAACTGACAATTTCATTTTCCCCCATTGTAGATAATGAGTTCCAAAGACCAACATTGGAATATTTTATCTAAGTATAAATATTGACAGGCGTGAGATAAAATACCATTCAAGGTTTCAGAATGTTAGTTAGGAGAAATCCAACAACTTTCCAATGGTAGAGTTATAATAACTAACACAGAAGATAAGTTATTAGACTTTATTTTCTGCAAGCCAAGATCCAGCCTTCCAGCTGCTCACTCCTGATTGGCTAGCCTCTGCCAGGCTGAGCCAAGCTGACTTAATGAAGTGTGAAGTAGCCTGCTAGAGAGACAATGGGTTTCCTGTGGGAGTAGAATGGAAACTGAAGAAGCACAAGGCAGGAAGGAGGAGGGGTATCAAAATTGGTCTTCAAAGGGATCGTGACACTTTTGGACCGCACAGGCTCACCCTCACCTTCTGCCACCCTAGCCACACAGGATCCCCGCCTCTGTAATTACATTAAGGAGAGGCAAGGAAGGGGCATATTAGGTACTCTTAGACATACCAGAGGGTTGGCTCAGCCTGGTTTAATCTCAAAGGAGAGAATTCCTCTATTTTGGATTTTGTGAGAATAGTGCTTTTTGGATGAAGAATATGCCACGCTTTGACGGAAGTGGTCATACACCAGGGTGGCACCCTGCATCCCATTGGACAGGGGTCCCTCTCTGTTTGACACCCAGAAACACAGCATAAATATAGAGGAGTTGTCAAGCAACTCAGATTTGGTGCCTGAAACTACATGGAGAAGAAGGACTGCCCTGTTGGAAACCTGATCAGCACCCCAAAGGTCTGCACTCTGAAGGACTGCACCTGCTGAATATTCTGGGATACAGCAAAAGGACTGTGCCTTACTTCAAGAAAGATTAAGGAGTAGACTTCCTGCAAGCTACTGTTTAACTGAGCCTACCTGCATCACTTCCAAAAAGAAGTCCCCATCCTGGTGTACACCCAGTGGACTTTTAAGAATTTGCCAGGTGCATTGTGGGAATTGTAATCCCAACATACCAAGGACCATCTCTGACATTCTAGACCCCTGGATTGATGTTGTGGATACTTTGAACCCTTGCGGAAGAAGATCTAGAAGTTTAGGATCTTTTTGGTAAAAAGCATCATATGGTGACCAACTTGATGTCAAGAGTCAAACTGCCTATCTTCATCCACGCCCAGGTCAGGACTTCATGCTCGTCCTACTGAAAGCTCCGGAGCTCCAGACTTCCAGGATTGGACCAAGGTTTAAGAGAAAGCCAAGCCGAAGAGGCATTGTTGACTCAAATCTGGCCTGAAGATGAACCTCACCCAACATCGAGGGAAAATGCTCCAAAAATGTTTCTAAGTGTGAAGGTAAAATTTTGACCAGGGCCTCCCGCTTAGTGTATCTGACCAGGGCTCCATCATGGTCAGCCTCAAACTTTAAGTTTATCAAGCATGACCAGATGTCCTAATTTGGAGCAATAGGTTTTAAGCACTAGAAAGTGTTTATACTTAAAAAATTAATATCTCCGTTTCCCGACCTTGGATTGTTGTTGTTACTTTGGTGTCTATTTGTTCATAAAAATATAATCTATTTTTATAAATTGGTTTTGACTTTTTATTGCATTTTGTACCACGGGCTGAGCAAGGGAATAATTTATTGTGTTTGTGGCCTTCTTACTAGTGGTAAGTCCCTACTTATCACTACTAATAAACCACTTTCCAACAACGTGAAAAATGTTAGTAGGTACAATCTGGTGAAATTTGCGTAGGTCAATGTGGGTCAGTGAAAAATGTGCTTATTTGAGTGCAAAAACCCTGTTTGTTTCCGAATAGGCATAAATGCCCAAGCCAGAATGGATGCCTATATAGTGTCTCGTAAACAAAATAGGAGCAGCCGAGATTTTTACCTTACCTTTCCCCTGTCTTTTCTAGTATACTAGCGGAAACAAATGCCACTCCTCTCACCATGCAGTACAAAATGTGAAAAACACAAAACCGTGCATGTCGGCAGTATACAATGCTCTTTATTTCGTTTTGTGCAAATTGTATTTTGATAAGTACGATTATCTGCAACCCAAGAGAGTCATATACTCCAGAGGTCAGTAATGAAAAAGAATAAAGTAGAGACGGTGTATTAAATTGGTGAATGCAACAATCTCAGGCTAGCAGATTAGGTATTGCTGGAGCTCCCATTCTTTGCGGGAAGACATTACCGATGGCGTGTCTGCAAAGAGGTCGGCACAGCAGTGAACATTTTTCCCACTCTGCTTCACAAATTTAGTTCCTCAGTTTTATAGCGATTACTTTTTTTCTTGACAGAAGTAAACAGTTCTTTGACAATGGGAAAACTGTATCTTTGCTGTATAATTTGTAAAATGCATGTTTTTAACTCAAGAACACAAATTTACCCGTCCAGCAATTGATTGGGGAATGAAGGAAAATCCATATAACTATTCAGACAAAAATCATGTTCGTCTTATGTTGGAGCTGCGTTCTTCCTAGTTATTAATTTTCCTAGTGCAAAAGGCTAGCATTTGCTGTAAACTTTACAGCCCAATGGTAACATAAATTATTCAGGTTAATATAAGGAAATGTTCCACATATATGTCTGACAGAGTTGGTGCAATCACAAGGCAGTGAAAAGTTATTTTTATTTCAGCCAAGATTCACGACGGTTTAGCATCGGGTTAGCATTACTTTTTTAACACTAAACCAATGCTAAACCGTTTTAGGGATTAATAAACTGACACAAATTGGTATATGCTATGGTTTGCAGTGGCGCCTCCTCCACTATGAAAGACGAGCGTCGCCTAACTGCTTCACAGCAGTGCCAGCTTTAGAAATATTACATGACAATAACTTAGTTATCATTTTATGGTTTGTGTCCGTCTGCATTGCGGGCCGGCAGGTGGTTGGTGCTGCTCTTCTCTGGGAGCAGGGGAGGAGTGGTTTGCCTACTCCTAATTGAGCACTTCCCTGGTTTCCATTCAGCTACATTACAGCCTGTATGGAGAACATGCCCACCCCTCCAGCCCCTGGCTGAGCGCCATGTCACGGCGCTCAGGCCAATCACAATGCTGCATTGCAGCGTTGTGATTGGCTTATGGGAGGAAGCCTGGCTGCCTGCTGCCTGCTTCCTGCTTCTGGATTGGAGACAGGAGACCAGGAGCAGAGATGTGGGACCCGGCCTCAAGGTAAGTTTATGTTTTTTTTATTCCCCTCTACTCCCCCTGCGTGACGCCCCCCTGGTTCCCCCTCATGCCCCACATGCCCGTCCCCCCAACCGTGAGCCATGCCGGCCGCCCCTCATGGTTTGTATGGAAAATTAACGCAAAGCAGCATGAAACACTGCTTTACATTACTTCGCATCAAGGGGGCGTTACATGGGTGGTACATGCAACCACTCATGCTTTTCAGACTAAAGCCTATCTCTTAACTTTAGGAGACAGGGTTTAGCTCCAGAAATTAACACCGCTGAAAAGTAGGCATTAAAAGGAAAAAAAAATTCATTTCCCCTTGATTTTATGACTTTATAAGTGTGCTGCACTGTACAGCACACACACAAAGTAGGAAAAGATTTGAAGCTTGTCTAGCCATAGTAATTTGTACACAAAGGGTACCCTTTCTGTACAAAACATACAGTAGACTCAGGCACACACCCTAGCACTATAGTGCTAAGGTGTGTGCCTGGTGCACGGCAGCTGAAATCAGCACCAGTGCTATGGAGAGTGGAGGAGAGAGACATATCTGTGTGGATGTGGTGCTCTCCTGCTCTCTCCCTTTCCTATAAGGCAGTGCAGCATTTTGAGCTGCTGCTCTGTGTTCCGTGATTCTGCTAAAAATCTAGGTCCAAATACCAAACAAATCCACGTCAGCATTAAAGTGCACATTTCCTCGAGAGCTTGTCGTTTTATCTATAAAACTTCCAAATGAAATAAAGCATTTAAATATCCCAAAATTATCTTGAATTATAGTAAAGGGATTGTATTTACATGTTCTATAAATCTGATTGCACTCTGCTATTCCATTGTGGTTGTTTAATGCTAGGATGTATAAAACTAATACATATATACAGTGGTCGAAGTGGGGGAAAAAAGTGTGGGGGAAAAAAGTAGGGTAACTGTGGGCAGAAAATCAGAGGGCGAGAATAACCTGTGGATTGGGTCAGTGGGCGGAGTAAGAGGTGTGGCAGAAAGAGCAAAAATCCCAATTTTTAGTATTTGTTTCCCATTTCACTAACCGGTTACAGCTTATTACTATTCAATTTAACCAATGGATACACATGTTTATTTAAGGTTTAATATGAGTTATTGACATTAAAGTAAATTCACAAAGTGGGATACGTTTCCAATCACAGAATGTCCTAAATATCCATTAAAGTGAAATTGCAAGCCATTTGTCTCCCATCCATGGAGTTTCTGTCATCAGCACTTTTCCTCCTGGGTACAGGCTCACAGGAGCAGGGCTGTTTACAGCGTCAGTCGCAGGTGCTGTGATGGTCCCTCAGGCTGGTGGATGCATTGTAGGGGTTGGTCACCAGACTGGTGACCAACAAGCCTTGGCTGCTGCAACTTTTTGTTGACAAGGTGAATCGCGTAGACATAGTCCGTGCCGGTCTTCACCTTGTGGCTGTCTTTACCGGCGTCAGGGTGGCGACTCGTACCACTAGTCCAAAGGGAGGTCCCAGGCACTTGGCGTAGGCTGGCAGGCCTCTGGGGTTTCTTGTAGGCTGCACAGGTTTCAGGTAGGGCTGGCTGGCCACAGTCATTCTGTGGTTGGAAGGGTTTGGCACCGGTTTCTTCTACAGCAGGACTCAGTTCCTGGATCATCAGCACGTCTTCTTCATTGGTCTTTTTTAGGTCCATGGAATCTTAAGTTCAGGTCTCAGAGGGCCACCTAAATACTGAATTTAGTGGTGTTTCAGGGGGATACTGGTAGTAGCCAATGGGCTACTTACCTTTAGGGTACCTATACCCTCTAGTGACCACTCCTTGTGGGAAGGTGCATTACCCTAACCCTAATTGGAGGTTTTCTCACCATTTCAAGATGATGGATTTCAGGAGAGGGGTTTGCCTTGCCTGCCCAGTCCTAGGGGTGGTGCAGGCTGAGGGCCCTGCTCCTCATCTAACTTATTTTCCCACCTTTTCTCCTGCCAAATGTGAAGCAGGAAGGGGGCTTGCCTCTCCCACTATATTTAAAAAAAATCTTTTTATTGATTCGAGATAGCAAAAGTAATCAAATACACCATTGTTGTAAATATTATGACATAAAGCATGGCAGTATATCAACACACATTGTCAGATCTTTTTAGTTCAAGCAGGATACTCTCCCACCCTCTCCTCGTCTGTGGTTCTAGTCAATTTTCTTCGTCATGTATCAAGGTATGTAACAACCTTTCTATGGGCGCACTTCATGGATTCCCCCTGTAGACATTCCACTTGTCCCACTCCTTTCCCCATTTCTTGGACACCCTCTACATACATAAATTGTTTTTCCACCAGCATACACCAATCCATGTCATTCTTCCAGTCCCGAAGGGCTGGTGTGGCCTCCACCCCCCAATTGTGTGTTATATTGCACTTCACTTGTATCAGGCCTAGTGTAACCCATGGTTGGTCTGCTCTTCCCAGGTCCGTAGCCTCCCTGACATTGAGGATGCACCAGTTGGCCACCAAAGAGAGTTTCTCTTCTGCATATCTCTGACATGCAGGATATCACACCATCCCAATATGACTGAATCTTCGGGCAGCACCAGAGAATGTGGGAAAACGACCCTTCCTCCCCACACCTTCTATTACAGAATGAATCTCTCTTCCTGCCCATCTTGTATCAATGTATTACAGGAAAAATAGGCTCTCTGTAGAATTTTGAGTTTGAACAATCTAAAACGAGCACTGATGGTCACCTCTTTAGGGGATGCTAATGCTTGTGGCCAGTCCTCTTCATATAGATCTACTATATCTCTTTCCCAGCATTCCCTTATGAGTGTTAAGGTGTCAGAAGGATTATTGATAATCTTCTGATGTGGAGGCGAGAATGCCGTCCGGGTTAAGTGTTCCTCTAGGAGTTTACATTCTAGTGGAGATGACTCTGGTAGAATGGTAGAATTCTCCCCTTGGGTATCACTGTCTATGTGGCATGACAAAACTGTATGTATCGGAAGGTTTCTGTGGGGGCAAGGTCATTGGTTCTCTGTAACTCTGTCAATGGCACCACGTCTGTCCTGGAGTGAAGGTCTCCCACTCGCGAGAACCCAATCAGTTCCCACTTATCAAAACCTAGTCTTTCGCCCATTGACCCTAGCTGCTCAGACTCCCATAAGGAGTTGCTGTCGTGATATTGTTCTTCCATCCTAAATTAGAGAGGGTCGAGTGCCATAGACAGATTGTTAAATCTGTGCGACGCTCCAGGGGGTGGCGTCAGGGAACGGAATATAATGCTCTGAGGTATCACATTGGTTGGAAACCAAACGTTCCATCCAATAGGCCGGTTCAGACATAGGTTGGTGTACCTATTGGGTTATAGCTGCCAATTGTGCCGCTCTAAAGTACGTTTGGATATCTGGCAGAGCAATCCCCCCCCTCATACCACCCCCGAGCCAATTTACAGAGCGCTATCCGCGGGGAACCCCCATCCCATAGGAGGGTTCAGAGCACACTCTTTATTGATTTAAAATATGCATCCGGAATTGGCAATGGTATAATCTGCATTAGGTAGAGGAATCTGGGGAGTGCCATCATTTTAAATAATGCTTCTCTTCCCAAAAGGGATTAGGGAAGTGATTGCCAATATAGTGCGTCAGTCTCGAGACAGGTCTGGGGAGGTTGTCAATTACGGGTATAAAATAGGCCTGGGTCAGTGGTGACAAATATACCTAGGTATCGAAACCCATTATCAACTATCTGCACCCCGCACCCTACTGGTAGGTAGGGCGTTGGACCATGAAAGACAAATATGACTGATTTGGACCAATTAATTGTGAACCAGAGAGTACATGTGGAAGGTTGTGAAGACATTCAAAAACCTGTCAACAGAGGATCCGAGCGATGCCACATAGAGAAGGTTTTCGTTTGCGTATAATGATATTTTGTCTTTCCAGTCATTCAACCATAGGGAGGACTCGTATCAATGGATCCTCCCGCATCCAAACCACCAAAGGCTCCAACATCAAGGTGAATATGAGGAGCGACAGGGGGCATCCCTTCCTTATCCCTCTCTTCAGAGGGGAGACTTGAGACGTTTCTACATTCATCACCACTTGCGCTAAGGGCTCTGTATATATGAGGTGAATCCAAGCTAGAAAACGAGGTCCACAACCCACACGCTTCAGTACTGCAAAAAGATATGGCCACTCAATGCTATCAAAAGCCATGCATGCATCTAGGATTAATAATATTGCATTCTCTTGAATCCTTGGAGTTCGTCCTAGCACGCCATGTAGGCGTCTTAGATTCAGTACTGTGTTACGCCCTGATATAAAGCTGGATTGGTCCGGCTTGACTACACTCAAAAGAATCAAGAGAAGATGTAGAGCCAAAAGCTTAGCTAGAATTTTCACTTCCAGGTTAAGCAATGAGATGGGTCAGTAAGCAGTGCGTTGTTCTACTGGCTTCCCTTCTTAATGGATGACAACTATGGTTGCAACTCTATGATCGAAGGAGAGCTTGTCCTGGACTCTACTTTCCTCAAACATTTTCAACAGGTGTGGTACCGTTGAGGAAGCTGTAAGCTTGTATAGTACAATTGGGATACCATGCTTTACCTGAATTAAGGGCTCTGACTGTGAGATCACTCTCCAGAACTTGTGTATCCTCTGGGGTCATTGACAGGAGTGGTAAATCCACTAAAAATTCCACTGAGTCCTGTTCCAAATATATCGACTCTAAGGACTAGATCTGGGCATAGTAATCTGTAAAAACCTCTGCTATTGCTTGGGGTTCTTGGAGTAGCTCCCCTCTTTCGAACATAGATTTGCAACCCAACGTTTTGCTCTTTCAAATTGGTCGAGGAATGCAAGCAGTTTTCCCCGTTTAATCGCTGAGCTCATACACCCTTTGTATGACTGCTGTAACAGTAGTTTTGGCCTCCTTTGTCAATACGTCCTTATATTCCCTTTGTTTCAGATTTGATATATGTCTAATATTCTCATTGTCCTTTTCCACTAATTGGGTTTCCAGGTCTAATATCTCCTGTGCGAGTCCCGCTACTTTTGCTCTCTTGCCTCATCTGTGTCCTGTTATTAAAGAGAGGGCCTGGGAGATGTGGTGCCAGTGATATTAGGAAGTGATTCTCCAGAGACCCCCATGTGCCCCAAAGTGGAAGGTGTAACCTTGTGTATTAGGATTTAGGGCTTTCCATATATCTATTAAACCCAATGCAGAGAAGAACTCTACAAGGTGGGTTTGGGGGTAGTTTGGTGCCCTAGGTGGCCACCTATCCAAATGATCACATACAGCCACATCAAAATCACCTCCCATCAGGAGGCGACCCATTGGGAGTGTGAGTATGAGGGTTCCCAAGTCGGCAAGCGTCGAGTCTTCTAAAGCCGGGGGACATAAACTGACAGAATATTGATCACGTCTCCTGCCCATGTCTCGGAAAGCGCCGCATATCTACCCAGTCTATCCAACCAAACCTTTTCATTTATAAGGGGAAATTGCTTTCTGATAAGGATCCCATAGCCCCTAGATCTAGATGTACATCCTCCATGTCATAACCACATCGGTCTAAGGCTTTGCAATTATTGCCCAATAGATGGGTTTCCTGCAGTTAAACAATGTCAGTGGAGTGTCTTTTCAGGAAATGAAGTACTGTTCCGTGTATAATTTTGTCCCCCAACCCATTTACATTTCAGGTCATTATTCGGATCTTGGGTAGGGAGTGTACCATTATTGGGGATTAGTGCTATACGTACGGTAGCCCTGGGTGCCGGCCACCCAGGACTCCATGCCCTACAAATCATTATTGTGGAAGCAACGGTATTCTTGGTAAGAGAAGTACAATGGTATGTGATTACTGCCTTTATTTGAAAACGTAAGAAAGAGAAAAATTATAGCCATGCCTCTAATGCCTTATCGGGCGTCTGAGCCTTGGGAAATTCAGTCCGGGTAACCCCTATTGAGTATGATACAGTGTTCATGAGAAATGGTGTCTAATGATGCAAGTCAATTATCTATCTCGTGCAACACTTCAAGTTAAGAAAGAGAAAAAAATACAAGAACTTTGATCCCCCTTGAACTTTACCCCTACCTTTCTTTTTAGAACTGACCCCCGTCCCCTCCTCACATCCCAGCCCGACAGACTTACAACTGCCTGACCCCTGAACTTATCAGAGTGCCTGTTGACCCCCCAACATTTCCAACATAGGGGAACATGAACTTCCCTTATAACTCCACCTCCCAATCCCTTCATTATTATCATCCATAGAAGTTAGTTTGACATACATGTAACCGATAAAGGATCATTTAAAACAACTCCAGCCCATGAGCATTCTGCGTTGATTGGTGGCTGAGCCCATCTCATCACAAAAACTTAGGATCTTCCCTCACAAAGGCCCAGCCAAAAAGCAGCCAGGACCTTTTAGGTCACCTCACCAATGGGAGGGATCCCCTCTAAACCTGTGTCCACAGAACCAAGGCAGTATGTTTCACAGGGACTCACTCAGGACCCCCTTCCCAGTGTTGTCTCATCAGTCCGCTGATCTCCTGCTGTTGAAATAGTCCTCCTCTGTCTCTCATGGTGCTGTCTTGTGCCAGAGCCTCCCACCATCCTCCACCCTGCAAGCCATTCCCATGCTATGTCTGGTGTCATAAAGAACTATACTTTAACCTCAAACCCAATCCGCAATTGAGCCGGAAAGAGCATTGAATACTTCAACCCTTTGTTTCTTAGTGCTTTCTTTACTTCTAGGAAACTGTGTCTCACTCTCTGTACCTTTAGGGTGAAGTCGGGAAAGAATGTAATCTGAGCGTTCTCTTAGAGGACCAGTGGAGCCATGTGTGCTGTCTGCAGGATCACATCTCGGTCTCAGAAATTAAAGAGGTGGGTGGGATAGGTCTTTGCGGGGCACCCAGTCAGACATGGCCCCCAGCACTCGGTGGGCCCTTTCTACCAAGAAAAGTATGGAGAGGTCCTTCGGCTAGAGATGCTTGAGAATGAGTTCCTCCAGAAACAGTGCCGTTGCTGGTCGCTCCACCCTCTCAGGGGCCCCCAGGATGCGACACTATTATGTCTAGACCTCCCTTCATAGTCTTCCAGTCTAGCCTCTAGAAAGGAGTTGGCCACCTGTAGTTCAATCACCTGGGTCTTAAGGGTTTTATTGTCTTGGACAGGGTCGCCCTTGAGTCTTCCACTTCCTTCACTTTTGCCCCAATATTACATAGGTCTGCCCCGAATCAGTGAGACCTCCACTGTAACAGAGTTCATGCAGCCTTCCAGGGCCATTAATGCCCCCTGTATGGCTGCCCTAATATCTTGGAGGGATGGAGTGTTTCCAGAAGGGCCTGGGGAAGAGTTGGGGGATATGTGCTCTTGTGGTCTCACGTGAGCTTCTGCTCCCTTAGGGAGTGCAAACTTGTATAGCTTGGTGTGATGGGTTCCCTTCATGCTATTCCCTCCTGTCATCATGGGGCACTCAAGTGAGGCAGTATGGTGTGGGGCGAGCAGGTCATGTGGGCGGTCGCTGCCACCTGCCACTGGGTGCTCAAGGCCCTCTCTGCTGCCTGTCAGGTTCCCCCTTGCATGCCACTCTGCCCCCCTGGGGATTTGGTTAAACCTGTCTACTAACTTAACAGTCTGTGTGGCCCCACCAGTACCAGGCTTCTCACCGTATTTTAGTGGGTATCAGGATGTCCCTTCTGTTATTGCCACAGTTGTCTTGATGCCTCTATGGCAGTCTTAATCAGTGCTCACATTAGTGAGGTGGGTTAGCTCGATTTTGTCTCTGATGAGCCACTGCTCGTCGGTTCTGCCTCAGTTTTAGTTACTGCTCCCTGGATGCTCATCCAAGGTTGCCCCTTCTCCTGTTGGAGTTGTACGGTCCTTTGCAGATGAGGAGCGCTCATGTGGGAAGGATCAGTATGGAGTGGGGCTTTCCAGTGTCAACAAACTAACTCAACACCAGTTGGAGTCTTCGATACGCCCGCCTCTTTTATTCTGTGTGCGTTGTTGAGTCCAGGCACCTCTCAGCCCCGGACTCAGCCTCACTCTGTTGATGTCTGTATTCTCCTCCCGATATCTGAGCGGGGTTCTTGATCACCCATGCCAGACAGCAGTGGTTGGAGCCTCGCCTCAGTTGTTGCCCTCGCTTGGTCTGCTCTGGATGCAAGGCCAGCAGTGACCCATCAGGCCGCACAGCGTTACATCCCCGGGTCCGGCAGCTGATGGCTTGACTCCTCCGTTCTCCAACATCTCAGATGTCTCCGATGACTCCACGGGTAAGGAGTAGACTGTTTTTTGGTTGCTTGAGCAGATTACAGGCAGAATAAACCAGAGATCTGGAAATTGAGTTGCGGAGCTGCTCTAAGAATCAGCCATCTTTCTCTGCGGTTAGTCACGTCCAGGCCTCTCCCACTACTTGAGGGTTTCTGGGTTGTATTTCAACAGTAGGAGGTGTGAATCTCCCCTGCCCAGAGCAGGTATTGTTTCTGTCCTCTGAGCGCGCTGGCTCTCACTCCATGAGGTCAGAAACATGTCTGGTGGTGGCAGGCTGGTGAAAAATGGCCAGAGACCCCACTAGTGTTTGGTTAGATTTCAGGGGACCATCTAAAAGGGTCTCCTGTGTGAATGTATTAATAAATCCACCACTGGCATCAGAGAGGATTTATTAAAAGAAGATGCTTGGTACAAAACATCTTAGAAATCAGTGAAGTCATCATGGAGCTAGGAAGCTTGTGTCGACAAGTATCCAGGCCATGCACTCTTTATGGCTTCCCTGTTCACTACAACATCACAGAATGGACTGGATATTGTAGAAGCATAACTGCTCATGCTGATATGGCCATAGATAGGATATAGTGCACTCTGCCTTAGAGCTAAAGACCTTCAGTAGCTGTGTCTTACCTATATCTTAAGCAGTGTGTGAGCGGCATGGCACACAGGGACCTCAAAGTCAGGCTGCATCTTGGGTGGGTCACCCTGCAGGTAGGTCCTAGACTCCTGTCAGTTCCCAGACCACTCTTTGGTGGAAATTTCCAAAGGTTCGAGTTTTGGCTGGAGGAACACCTTTAGTACCACTGCCAATGGTCTAAGACTGGTTGGGCACTACTTGTGTGGTCAGGAGGACTCACTCCAGGCACAGGCCGCATGCAGTGTTCAAGATTTATTGAGCTTGTTATGTCCCTGTAGTTCAAACAGGATGCCCGCCAACTAGCCCTTGGTTTCACTTTGGCAGTCCTGGGATCAAGCAGCAAGGTAGGCCTCAAGCAGCAGGGCAGTCTTCGAGGGGTACAAGGCAGGCATCGAACAGCAGGGCAGTCCTCCGGTAGCAGCAGGGCAGTCCACCGAGTTACAAAGGAGGCCTCAAGGAGCAGGGCAGTCCTTCAGTTGGCCCTCTGCAGGTCCAGGAGTGTACTGAATAATGCATCTGATGGTCCAATATTTAGATCTGGTGGCATCCTTTGAAGTGTGAGAAACCTCTGGGCTATCTCCGCCGCATGGTTCTGGAAGTGTCTGTACCCTGCCCATGCTCCAAGTGGTATAGGGTGACAAAAGACTGGGGTGAAGTTCCTACGTGCCCTTTAAAATATAAGTGTGGCAGGGAACAGCTGCTCCCCACACATCCTGCCAACGTCTAGTCCTCTTTGTCTCACTGTCTTGGAATAATACACAAAGGCCAACTGCTAACTATTCACAGTCATGAAACCTAGGACACAGAATGCAGGCACCAGATGGTTAGGACAAGAAAATGCAAACTTTCTAAAAGTGTTGTTTTCAGAATTGGGACTTAAAATCAGGATTTTCAATTGCAATTCTTTTAAGGCCAAACATGACATTTGTACCTGTTCCTAATCAAAAGTTAGCACTTGTTAAATGTAATAAGGTAACCCAGTGTAATCCTATGGGAAAGGTAGGCCTCACAGTAGTGAAAAATTAATCTGGGAGTTTTTTACTACCAGGACATGTACAATTTAAAAACAAGTTTGACCTTTTAAATACAATGTACCTTGCTCTATAGGCCGTTTAGGGTGTATGCTAGGGATGACATATGTATTTAAAAGGGAGTTGTAGGCCTGGCAAAAGTTTTATTTTTTGCCAGGTCAAATTAGCGTTACAACAAACAAATGATGGACGGAATGCTGACAATGAAGACATTCTCCCCCAGTCAAGAGATCTGGGTTAAATCCATCGTTCTTTTGCCCACTACGCCACTCCAGTTCAGACATGGCCATATGCAAATCAGTCTTGACCCTGTGCCTCATGGGAACAGTCCAGCCCGAACTGCCAAGCCATGTCTTCGCTGGACCGGAATCAAGCATCCTAGGACCGGTTTCTGGCTATCAGCCGTCATCAGCCAGGATAGCTTGACTCCAGTGGCGTAGTGAGCACGGGTCCCACGTCTGGGAATACCCATCCCACTTAGGGCGAAAAGCGTTACAACAAACAAATGATGGACGGAATGCTGACAATGCAGACATTCTCCCCCAATCAAGAGATCTGGGTTAAATCCATCGTTCTTTTGCCCACAAAGGTCAAATTAGCAGTGCAAAATTACTCACATGCTGCAATAGCAGGCCGAGACATGTTTTAAAGGGCTACTTTAGTGTGTGGCATAATAGGTGCTGCCAGCCTACTCACAGCATTTCATTTACAGGCCCTGGGCACATGAAGCACCACTTTACTAGGGACTTGTAAGTAAATTTAATGTATAATTGGGTGTAAGCTAAATTTACCATGTTGAATCGAGAGAGCACAAGCACTTCAGCAGTGGTTTGCAGTGGTAAAGTGCACAGACCTAGTGCCAACAAAAATGAAGTTCAGAAAACAATAGGGGAGAAGGCAAAAAGTTTGCGGGTGTCTCCGCAGAGAGGGCCAAGACCAACATCCATATTAACCAAATGTTTTTTGTCTATAGTATACAATTACAGTGGAATGCATTACATTTTCTTCAAAAGCCTTTTTGAGTCCTGTCCTTAATTAGTAAATCGTCAGAGTAAAGCAGACAGGGCAGATGCACATCTTAGGAGAAAAGGATGCAGTTCCTGACAAAACAATTGTAAAATTCTTTAAATAAAGTGCAATATTGTTGAGGCCAACACACAGTCCTGCCAAGGGAAGGTGCTTATCTCAATATTTTCTGACAGACCGTCAACTTTATCCTCGAGCTAAATCAAAATAGAGTTCTTTGTGAATGATATATAATTTGTGCTGATGGCCTCTATAATTCGTTATGAAATATTTTGGTGTGTTTAGATATGATTGGTATGAATGGGTATGAGTGACGTATTTAATGTGGGTCCTGTATAGAAAAAAGATTTTTGTTGTGTCTTTCCCAAAAAGTCAAATATGTATACAAAAAATTATGTACATCACTTTAAGATGAGTCTTTTGGTTTGGGGTACAATGTAGTGTTATGTGTTTTTTACAATTCAAGTCATTCAAGATTAAATCTGACAGAAAAAGAAGTCATCAGTGTTAATTTTTCAATGATTACACTTTGAATGTGATATGTGTCAAATAATGGGCAGCATTGGCAGCTCTTTTGTTTTTTGATATTACCAGGCTAAGCCTTGCTGCTGTTATAGCCTAGACCATAGATCGTTTTTTCAGGTTTGCTAGCTGGCACCGGTCCGCGAGGTCACTAGGTGTTTGAAGTGATCACCTTGTAAAGCAAAGTTCTATGATTTGTTTCTGCAGAAAACAGGTTCGGCATCCTGCCGCCACCAACCCAGTAGATATCTCAATAGAATTTGGTTTATTTGTTGTTAGTCATTTTTTGTTGACTTTGTTGTGTAGTTGGACGCGACCATGACTGACCGAGACACATTTGCATACACTGAGGAACACATAACTAAATTGATCAATGACCCTCCATTGTTTGCCTCAGTTTCTTTAAGCGCAACAGCGAAAATCACGAATGAATCCGACAAATTGATTCGACTTAAGAAAAAACAAATTAGAACTGATCTTCATGGCCATTTTTTAGTAGAACATCTCAGAGCCGGAACTATCCCAGGCGGACTAAAGATACGCAATGTACCTGTGATTTTCACAGAAGACCCTACTTACAAAAAAGGTTATAGTCAGATTGAAACCAAATGCAGCAGAGACCTCATGGTTCTCACTGTTGAGACGGCGCAGCGTCTGTCCAAACAACAACTGGATGAGATTGCCGCTTTGGAAATGGACATCAAAACAAATCAATTAATCACAGACGCCAAGTCACTACTGGAAAAAGTGGATAAGGAAATCCTAGAATTCAAAGATTTTTCAATCATTCAGAAGGGCAATAAATTCGAAAAGGATAAGAAAAACTTTTCTCTAGAAAAAGTAAATCCATATCTCCAGACTGATTTTTACTCCAGACCAGAAGCACGTAAGTTTCTACCGGAATATCAAAGTAGATCCAGAAACAAATTTATAACTTTTTCTGAAACATCATCGTCAAGCGACAGCGATATAGATAATCTGATGGCCGCCCAGAGTTTAACAGACGTGGCAACTACCAACAAAACTCTCAACAACAACCGTCTTTTTTAGGAAGAGGCCAACAGAAACCACGAGGCAGAGTGAGATTCAACAACCAGCCATGGGAAATGTCAACAAGACGGCACAACTACAAGAACTAAATGTATCACCAATTTACAATATTTCAGACAAAATATTGACTGACGCGCAAACAAGTGTACTTGAAAAAGGTTTGTCATTTGTTCCCGCAAGAGACACCAACTTCATTCAAATAAAAACAGAAGTGATAGAATTCTGCAGAAAAGTTCGTTTGATTACATTTTTTAAAGACAACCTAGCAATGATCCAGTCAGAAACAACAGGACTGAGAAAGAAATCTTTTTTCTGCCCACCATCAAGCAAAGTTCCTAAGGAAGTCATCTTGTTCGAAAAAGTAATTCTATCAGCTATTTCGGAAGTTGAAAAAAAGCAAAAAAGATGTAGGAAAGTCAACTTCACAAAAGTTCAAAAAGAAGCACTTCAAGAGCTAAAAAATGATCAATCCATAACAATAAAGCAAGCCGATAAAGGCGGATCAATTGTTATCTGGGGTACAGATCGGTATATAGCAGAAGCAAACAAACAACTTAGCAATGACCGTTGCTACAGAAAAATAACATGTGACCCTACAATAGAACTTAAGGGCAAATTGTTTAACATCTTACAAATAGGTTTTGATCAAGGCTTTTTGGGCAAAAAAGAGTATGACTACTTAAGAAACAAACATCCTCGTATCCCCATTTTTTATGTACTTCCAAAAGTTCATAAAAACCAATCGTGCCCCCCAGGAAGACCAATAGTCTCGGGCCGTGAATCTCTGTTGGAACCAATTTCCAAGTTCGTTGACTTCTTCTTAAAATCATTCATTCAGGAGGTCAAATCTTTTCTACGAGACACAACAGATTTCCTCAATAAATTAGAGCAAATGGAGTTTGAAGAAGGTAACAACCTCCTAGTGACACTAGACGTAATGTCATTATATAGAGAGATCCCACAGGATGAAGGCCTAGCGGTTCTGGAAAGCCTACTCAATAAAAGACCCAAACCGGAAAAAGTGCCCACACAATTCATCATGGAACTAGCCACCTTTGCCTTAAAAAATAACTACTTCAGCTTCAACAACAAATTCTTTCTCCAAATAAAGGGCGTGGCAATGGGTTGTCCCTTTGCCCCTGAATTGGCAGTGCTTTTTATGTCAAAATGTGAAGAGTCCTTTATTTTCAACAACAATCCTTTTGCAGACAGTATCAAGACTTGGGTCCGTTACATTGACGACGTTTTTATGATTTGGCGTGGTGAAGAAGACCAACTACAGTCCTTCGTCAATTGGCTCAACAACAGAACAGCGGACATTAAATTTTGTATGAACCATTCAAGAACAAAAATGCCATTTTTGGACGTGGAAGTCTATGCCACAGATGGAAAGCTGGCCACAACACTCTTCAAGAAGAAGACAGACAGGAACAAAGCCTTACACTTCTCAAGCAATCACCCAAGAAGTCTCAAAGAGAACCTGCC
Organism: Triturus cristatus; assembly: GCF_964204655.1. NCBI lineage: Eukaryota > Metazoa > Chordata > Amphibia > Caudata > Salamandridae > Triturus > Triturus cristatus. The sequence goes on along the minus strand of NC_140582.1, from coordinate 565,331,106 downwards.
CTATGGGCAATTCTTGCGTATAAGAAGAAACTGCACATTCAAAGATGAATATTTTGCTCATGCAGAGGTGCTTAAGAACAACCTCCTAGCCCGAGGATACCCTAAAAAGCTTCTCAAAAGAGCAATTAAGCGAGCATTGTGGACCCCACGTGATTCACTACTCCAAAGAAAAGATAAAACTAAAACAGACAGAATTGTCTGTGTATCAACCTTTTGCCCGTCTTCTAACTGGCTCAAAAAAACTATAAACCAAAACTGGCACTTAGTAAAAAATCTGGATCCAACACTCAAAGAGGTTCCCCTCTTTGCGTTTAAGGAGGATAAAAGTATTGCCAATCAGATAGTCCGAGCAGCCCTCCCAAAATCTCAAAATATGACGATGAGAAGTTTTCTAAATCTGCCAGCTATACAAGGTCACCACAAATGTGGTTTATGCGTGTGCTGTGAATCAACTATGGAAGGAGCACTCTTCACACACAAAGAAATCCATTGGAAACACGACAAATTTACAAACTGTAAATCCAAGTATGTTGTGTATGGAATAGTCTGCCCATGCGACAAGCTATATATTGGCAAAACCAATCAAGAAATCAGATTAAGGGGGGAGGAGCCTAGCGCTTGACCAAGATGGCCGCGTGAGCTTTGAGCTCCCGAGACCCTCGTGCCCTCCGTCGTCTATCCTGTATATAATCCTGTTTATATGCATGGCATCGTGTAGATGACTTGTCAGGGAGGCGATCGATGCCACCCGAGGTCGAATCGCCCACCGGGAACCGGAGTTATGCATGGCGGAAGATTGAGGCCCATCTCCGAGGGATGCCAGGGGCTCGAGTTGGCAGGATGCCCGACCTCTAATTGAACAACAGCGGCCAGGCGAGGTGTGAACTGCCGGACGGAGGTCCCTATCCTTTCACTTTCACTTTCTCGCCCTTTGTCTGCCCAGCCCAGGGAGTGCTCGCGTCTGCTTTATTATCATTTGGACGCTCTGCATGCCACACTGGCGACCCATCGTAAGACGGAGCACTCCTGATCTCTCTCGCTGAGAGAGGGCAGTCCTGTTTGAACCGACTTGCTTGAGCCCACCATGTCGGGCAAAGCAGAGGTGGACCGGCCGAAGCCCAAGGCCACCAGGCGGGGAGCCTACACTCAAGCCAATAACATGGACCGCTATGCCCAGCAGAAGGGGTCACCGGGAGCACCGAGCCAGTCCCCGGACACACAGAAGACTGCCACACCCTTGGCCCCGGAGCTCTCACTGCAGGATGTCATGGGTGCACTCGATGGGCTGCAGACTTCGATTGGGAGACAGTTTGATGCCCTGGCGCACAAAGTGGATACCATCTTGGTGGATGTTAATCTGATCCGCGCGGATTTGGGCAAAACAAATGAACGGGTCAAATCCCTGGACATCAAGACCACGGGCCTCGCCGATGATGTCTCGGACCTGCAGACCGAGGTCCGTAAGTTGCGGACCGAGAGTGATCTCGCCGCCCGTCGGCTGGAGGACTTCGAGAGCCGGGCCAGGCGCAACAACGTGTGCGTTATCGGGGTCCCGGAGTCCTCGGACGAGACTTCAGTGGACCTGCTCGTGGAGGACTTGGTGCTCAATCATCTGCAGCCTAGGGGTTTAGGGAAGTTCTTCGCAGTTGAGCGGGCCCATAGAGTGCCGGGTGGGCGGCCCAAGGTGGGAGCCACACCGAGGCCGATCGTCGCCCGGCTCTTTCATTTTCGAGACCGGGATGCTATCCTGCAGGCCTCGAGGGTAACGGGCCCGGTCCCCTTCCAGAACGCGTCGGTGAATTTCTATCCTGACTTCACCCAGCAGGTGCAGAGGCAGCGGCAGGGCTTCCTGGGGGTGAAGAGGAGGCTTCGGGAGAGGGAATTAAAATACGCCATGCTCTTCCCTGCCAGACTACGTGTGGTGTTTGAAGACCGAACATTCTTCTTTGAGTCGCCTGCCATGGCGGATGAATGGCTGGACGCTCTGCCTCGACGACGCACGGAAGAGGACACTGCCGTAGACGGGGACAGTGGCCGGGATGAACAAGGTTGATGTCTTCGGAACCGGGCTGACTCGGACTGACTTTAGATAATGACTTGCAGTAAATACGGAGGTTGTGGGAGGACGAGGGGAGCTCTTTCCTCCCTTAGGGTACTTTTTGTAGATTTTGGGTTTGGTAGGGCGACAGGCACACTGCAAGTTGGGGGGGCTTTGTAAGCTGCAGCAGGGGTGCAGGGTGGGGGGGGGTTTCCGGGATTTTGGGTTTGTTGTTGGGGGGTTTGTTTCCGCAAGGCATAGTGATTATTTCCAGGACTGTTCCATGGTGGCTCTTCGGGTGTGGGGTGGGCCTCTTTACGTTTGGGGATGGGGGGTAGGGGTTTAAGTGTTATAAGCTGGAATGTTAATGGTTTGGGGGATCGCATTAAGCGTGGGATTGTTTTGCAATTCTTGAAACGGTCATTGCCGGATGTTGCCCTGCTGCAGGAGACGCATCTTATAGGTAATACGTGCTATGCCCTGAATAGGAAAGGTTATAAATTCATAGCTCATTCGGGATTCTCCTCTGGGTCCAGGGGTGTGGGCATCCTAGTCAGAGCCTCGCTACCATTTGAGGTGGACTCCACCATTGTTGATGATAGGGGGAGGTTTGTGGCGGTGGCGGGGCGGTGGGAAGGAAGAACTTTGGTTTTAGTTTCGGTTTATGTCCCGCCGGCCCTGCAGGCCTCCACGTTCACAGATCTGGGTAGGGCCCTGCTGGATCTCCCGGGGGGTATGCTTGTAGTGGGAGGTGATTTCAACGCTGTTGGCTCCGGCCTGCTGGATAGATACCCGACCAGAGACACTGGGGGGGCTCAGAAGTGGCTTCCAGACTTTCTAGATACGCTTGGCCTGATAGACTGCTGGAGGCTCCGGCATCCCACACAGAGCCAATACACTTTCCACTCCGGGGCGCATGGTAGCCTTTCCAGGATTGACTACCTACTCACTCTGGCTGCGCATGCCTCATTGGCGTCTGAGGCTAGGCACATGGCGCGTGGTATATCTGACCATTCGCCGGTGTGGGTCAGGCTGGATCTGGGTCGAGAGGGAGGGGGAAGGGTGGCCCCTATCAAACCTTGGTATTTCCGAGACCCCAAGATGCGCAGCGCGCTGGTAAAGACAGTAGATAACTTTTTCAAGGACAATCAGGGATCCGTGGACTCGGCAGTGTCGCTGTGGGAAGCATTTAAGACCGTGCTGCGAGGGGAAGCCCTCTCCCTTGTAGTGGCTGCCAAGCGGCGGAGAGATGGCGAGGTTTTGCAGGTTGAGGAGGAGATCGCGGCTTTGGAGGGAGCGCTGGAGGAGGAGGTTACAGAGGCCTCACTGCATGAGCTGTGCTTGAAGCAATCTGAGTATAAGGACCTGGTGACGAACGCCGCTAAGACCCTCGGTAGGGAACAGCAGGGCCGTCTGTATGATGTTGGTGACAAGGCCGGGAAACTCCTGGCTTGGCTGGACAAAAAAGAACGGGTCAATAGAGTAGTGCCGGAGTTGACGGGAGAGGGGGGAGAGGTGATTGTGGAACCTGAGAGGATTGTGCAGTGTTTCTCGGACTATTTCCGTATGGTTTATGCCTCAGTGTCGGACAGGCCGCCCGAGGACTCGCGTGACCTCCTGCGTGATATCGCATTGCCCTGTCTCTCTGATATAGATAGGGACGATCTAGATGGTGACATAACGGTCGATGAGGTGGCGGGGGCTATCCGCGCGTTGAACTCGGGCAAGGCCTCGGGTCCGAACGGCTTGCCGGTCGACCTGTACAAGCTGTTTCCGGATAGGGTTGCCCCTCACCTGCGCGCCATGTTCGTGGAGGCGCGGGGGAGTGGGGCCCTCCCGTTGGATCAGCGACTGGCGACGATTGTGGTTATACACAAAGAGGGCAAACCCCGAGATAAGTGCGCCTCATATAGGCCTATCTCACTCCTTAACGCAGAGCCTAAAATTCTGGCTAAAATCCTGGCGGCCCGGTTGATTAGGGTACTCGGTGACTTGGTCCACCCGGATCAATCCGGATTCATCCCGCACTGTAACACAGCGTTAAATCTTCGGCGCCTTCATGGTGTAATCGCCAGGGCGGGCACGCTGCGTGAACCAGCTATTGTGGCGTCTCTCGATGCCACGATGGCCTTTGACACGGTGGAATGGGCATATTTGTGGGCCGTCTTGACCAAGTTCGGCTTTGGCCACGGTTTTGTGAGCTGGGTGAGGTTGCTGTATGAGGGCCCTCTTGCGAGTGTGGTGGTAAATGGCCGGGCGTCGACTCCGTTTCAGCTTGGGAGGGGTACTCGGCAAGGTTGTCCCCTGTCGCCATTGTTGTTTGCCCTCGCCCTTGAGCCGCTGGCTGCGTGGATACGCTGGCACCTGGATATACGGGGACTTAGATGGTCGCCTGAACACGAGGACCGTATATCGCTCTATGCTGATGACATCCTGTTGTATCTTGCCTCACCCAAGAAATCCCTTATAGTGGTCTGTGATGTACTCACATCTTTCGGTAGGAACTCGGGTCTTGTTATCAACTGGAGTAAATCGTATTTATATGTTCTTAGTGGCGAGGTTCCACCGATTCCTCGAACTTGTTCGATCCAGGTTGCTCAAGCAGGGCTTCGTGTATCTGGGGATCTTTATCTCCATGGACTCTGCTGTGCGATATGAGAGAAACCTGCTCCCCCCCCTGGCGCGCCTGAGGCGGGATGTGGAGGGCTGGCGGAGGCTGCCGCTCTCCCTCGTTGGGCGCGCGGCCCTGTTCAAAATGATGTCTCTTCCCCGGTTCCTCTACGCACTGCAGAATACTCTGGATTGGGTACCGGTCAACTACTTTCGGGAGGTCGAAGGCCTCCAACGAACGTTGCTGTGGGACAGGCGGCCGCGAATAGCTATTGCAAAGTTGACGCTTCCATGGTATGACGGGGGTATTGCGCTTCCAGACATCCGACGGTACTATTGGGCCACCCAGATGAGTGCGATTAATCATGGGTTTTATGGCCCTGCCCTCAGCCCTGGGTATGCCATGGACAGGTGGTTGCTGCGTGGTGGTAACTATTACAGGGCGTTGTATTCGCGGTCCCTGGACTCGTCCCTCACGGGGCCCACGGGGGTGGCGGTGCGTGTGTGGAAGATGGCAACTGACTCGCTGGGCTGGAAGGATAGGCTCACCCTCGCTACCCCGCTGTTTGAATCTGAGAGACTGGGTAGGCTTTGGCACACAAAAGGCTTTGATAAATGGGACTTGATCGGCATCTCCAGGGTCGGAGATGTCCTGATTAAGGGGAGGGTGAAGTCCTTTGAAGAGTTACAGAAGGAGTATGAGTTGGGGCCATCTGAGTTTTTCCGCTATATTCAGGTGCGTCACGCCCTCCGATCAGTCCTCATAGAGGGTGAGAAGGTGCCTGAGTCCTCTCCTTTGGAGGACCGGGTCCTTGATGGCCATATGCCCGAGAGCGCGATCTCGCTCATCTATAAGAAACTTATCAACGTCCGGGCGGATATGCTTCTGGGGTTGAGGGACCAGTGGTCTAGGGATGGCCTCGAGTTGGATGACGAGGATTGGCAGTCTGCTGTCTCCTCTCCTAAGGAGGTTGCGATCCCGTCGCGTCTGAGGCTGGTGCAGCTTAAAATACTGCATCGAGTGTATGTGACGGGGCCAAGGCTGGTTCACATGGGATTCTCGGAGGACGGCCTATGCAGGAGGGGATGTGGTATGGTGGGTACTTTCCTGCATATCATTTGATAATGTGGTGTCATCACGGAATTCTGGAGGAGAGTCCATGCAGTGATGGGGGAGGTGACGGGCATTGCTATGCAGCCGGAAGCGCGGTGTTGTCTCCTGAATGTCTGGGGGCCCACCGATCATAATGCGGCGCAGACCCAATGGGTGACTCTGGGTAACATGGTCGCTAAGAGAGATATAGCACGATTGTGGGGATCCGTGGGGCCCCCCACATTGACCGCGTGGAAAGAAAATATGGACTGGAGTATGCTAAGGGAGAAGACGGTATATTGCGCTAGAGGCCGCCCTCGGAAGTGGCACGCCATCTGGGGGCGGTGGAATCAATACAGGGGGGGAATTTGTCTTGCCCCTGATTTGGATCCCCCCGAGGAACAGCTTTCCTCCTAACCTTCTTTCCAGCTCAGTATGGTTAATGGACTTCTCTGGCCTCTGCTGTCCCCCTTCTTCCTCTTTTCACAGTACTGTAAATGGTAGATGATTGGGGTCCTGCCTCCCCTGGGGGGCTATCACCATGGGCATTCAGTGTTCTTGCCTTGCTGGGGGTTGTTGTGTGTTTTGTGTTTATTTAAAAAATGGAATCTTTGCACTCCTCCTTCACTGTACTGTGGATGCGTCTTTGTTCCTCTTTATCGAAGCTGCCGAACCTCCGGGTTTTCGGCTGAATAGCTGTGTCCAGACTTTTGAAAATAAAGGTTTTTAAAAAAAAAAAAAAAAAAAAAAAAAAAAAAGAAATCAGATTAAGAATCCAACAGCACAAATCGAGAGTACGTAAAAAAGTCCAGAATGCACCATTGGTCAACCATTGGCTGGCCCATAATCATACGGATAAAGACATCAGATGGACCGTGATTTCAAAAGTCGAACAAGACATGAGAGGAGGCGACTTAGATTCCAAACTACTAAGACGCGAGGCGATGCTCATTGTCAAATTTAACACATCCATTGAAGGGCTGAATGAATTATCTGAAATCTACAACCTGTAACGATCTTTCTTATATATAATTGGAAGAGTTGAAGACTGCGTCACAGTCCTATTCAGCACCAAATGGTACATAACCTGCACCCTCCTCCTAAATCTTGAGTTTTTGCCACTATGCTGGCTACAATGTCTGTCCGAACATTACCAGCGTAAACATGAATATAAATGTAATCAGTGTATTGTGTTGTCTTAAGAAGCAGTGTACAGATATCAACCCATCGAACCAATGTGGGTTAAAGTGCAATACCACAAAGATCCTTTCTATGGAGGGGGCCACCTTTTTAATATCAGCTATGTGGCTTCCATAACAAGGACCGGTATCTATTCAATCACCATAACGGAGTCAATTCAGCTTACTCACACGCGTATCCGCGCGTCATCGAACCGCAGTCTCCAGAGGCAGTTGAAGACCGCTATAATTAGACGATATAGACAAAGGTGCCGATCACGATCCGGTAAAAAATTCCCCCGTGCGACTCGTATCGGGTCTTTTTACCGTACGAATCGTACAAGTGCCGTACGAACTGGCAATCACGATTCGCATGGTAAAAAGTCCATACGAACCGCACTGGGAATCATTCCCCACACGTCCTCGGGTCGGAAAATGTGTCCGACACGTCCTCGGACGATTTACCTTACAAACGTGAAAATCCAAGTCCGACCGAGGAATCACGATCCATCCCGTGCGTCCGAGGTTACAACCGTATGGAAAAAACACCGTCCGCACCGAACTCCTACAGCAACCATGGAGACATGTGCCCGCATACGCGCCCAACACTCCCCCCAGCCCCCGTACGTCCGACACGTACCCCCGTATATGTATACCCCCACCCGTCTAGGTACACCCCAGTACGTTCCAGTCGAACCCCCACCCCAGTACGTGTCATAGCCCCGTCTACCTACACCCCAGTACGTTCCAGTCGTACCCCCACCCCAGTACATGTCGTACCCCCCGTGTACCTACACCCCAGTACGTTCGAGCCACACCCCCACCCCAGTACGTGTCATAGCCCCGTCTACCCACACCCCAGTACGTTCGAGCCACACCCCCACCCCAGTACGTGTCATAGCCCCGTCTACCCACACCCCAGTACGTTCCAGTCGTACCCCCACCCCAGTACGTGTCGTACCCCCCGTGTACCTACACCCCAGTACGTTCGAGCCACACCCCCACCCCAGTACGTGTCATAGCCCCGTCTACCCACACCCCAGTACGTTCCAGTCGTACCCCCACCCCAGTACGTGTCGTACCCCCCGTGTACCTACCCCCCAGTACGTGCGAGCCACACCCCCACCCCAGTACGTGTCATAGCCCCGTCTACCCACACCCCAGTATGTTCCAGTCGTACCCCCACCCCAGTACGTGTCGTACCACCGTCAATGTACACCCCCCCACCCCAGTACGTGTCGTACCACCGTCCATGTACACCCCAGTACGTTCCAGTCGTACCCCCACCCCAGTACGTGTCGTACCCCCCGTGTACCTACACCCCAGTACGTTCGAGCCACACCCCCACCCCAGTACGTGTCATAGCCCCGTCTACCCACACCCCAGTACGTTCCAGTCGTACCCCCACCCCAGTACGTGGCGTACCACCGTCAATGTACACCCCCCCACCCCAGGACGTGTCGTACCACCGTGTATCTACACCCCAGTACGTTCCAGTCGTACCCCCACCCCAGTACGTGTCATACCCCCGTCTATGTACACCCCAGTACGTTCGAGCCACACCCCCACCCCAGTACGTGTCATAGCCCCGTCTACCCACACCCCAGTACGTTCGAGCCACACCCCCACCCCAGTACGTGTCATAGCCCCGTCTACCCACACCCCAGTACGTTCCAGTCGTACCCCCACCCCAGTACGTGTCGTACCCCCCGTGTACCTACACCCCAGTACGTTCGAGCCACACCCCCACCCCAGTACGTGTCATAGCCCCGTCTACCCACACCCCAGTACGTTCCAGTCGTACCCCCACCCCAGTACGTGTCGTACCCCCCGTGTACCTACACCCCAGTACGTGCGAGCCACACCCCCACCCCAGTACGTGTCGTACCACCGTCCATGTACACCCCAGTACGTTCCAGTCGTACCCCCACCCCAGTACGTGTCGTACCCCCCGTGCACCTACACCCCAGTACGTTCGAGCCACACCCCCACCCCAGTACGTGTCATAGCCCCGTCTACCCACACCCCAGTACGTTCCAGTCGTACCCCCACCCCAGTACGTGGTGTACCACCGTCAATGTACACCCCCCCACCCCAGGACGTGTCGTACCACCGTGTATCTACACCCCAGTACGTTCCAGTCGTACCCCCACCCCAGTACGTGTCATACCCCCGTCTATGTACACCCCAGTACGTTCGAGCCACACCCCCACCCCAGTACGTGTCGTACCACCGTCCATGTACACCCCCCCACCCCTGTACGTGTCGTACCACCGTCCATGTACACCCCCCACCCCTGTACGTGTCGTACCACCGTCAATGTACACCCCCCCACCCCAGGACGTGGCGTACCACCGTCCATGTACACCCCCCCACCCCTGTACGTGTCGTACCACCGTCCATGTACACCCCAGTACGTTCCAGTCGTACCCCCACCCCAGTACGTTCCTGGCGCACCCCCAACACAACCTCCTAAGTACGGAGCGCACCCCATGCCCCAACATCACAACCGCATGTACGAGTCATACAAAGCCACACACAAGGACATAATCGTACAACCAAATGGCCCATGTACACACCGTACACACGCTCAAAACGCACGTACACAACAAGGACAAAACAAAACAACACAAGAATACACCATTCGAAAGGCACACAGCCACTAAACATGGCCAACAACCACTAAAATAACACAATCACTGACCTGCAACTGTCAAAAACAAACAGAGGCCCAATACACCACCACTCCTTATAACACACCCACCCAAAATTCAAACACTGCCACACCCACCCATGGACCAATTAAAAGGGCCCACACACACAAACCATGAGCCTTTGCAACAGACTCACTGCTGCCAGACACCACAGAACCAGACTACAAGCTACACCACATCTTACACTTGCACACCTTCACACGACCATCCTCACAAACACCCTCTCATCACATTCACACACACACACAACCATCCACACCCCCCCCCAACATCCACACACCCCCCACACCCACACCATCCCCACCCACACCCCTCACCATGCCCACTAACAAGAATCCAAAGTTCAGTCACCGAGAGTTGGAGGTCCTTGTTGATCAAATCCTCAGAGTCGAGCCACAGATCTTTGGAACATTGGTCAGAAGCACCAGCCAGGCAGCCAAAACAGCCATGTGGCAGACCATCGTCGATGCTGTGAATGCTGTTGCGGACACCAGGAGGACGAAGCAGGATTGCCAGAACAGGTGGTACGATCTGCGGAGGAGGGTCAGAGCCAAGAGGCAGGAGGAACACGACCAGGCCAACGCCACCGGAGGAGGGCCCTCCCGCAGAGCCGTACAGTACCATCCCTGGGAGGAGAGGGTGATGGCCATACTGCCGGTGGAGGCAGTTGAAGGAGTAGAAGGACTCCGAGACCCGGGTGAGTACACAAACAACGCACCTCACATGGGGGGAACTGCAACCACAACCAAAATTAATAACAGGCACGCAACCACCACAAGCCATCGCATTACTCAACCACACTCCATGAGCAGGCACATGCCACTGCTGCCACCATGCCCCATGCACCCAGCTGGACAATGTCAAGTCACAGGCCACAGAAGACAACAACACATGACACGGTAACCCGGATGGCGGGAGGCTGGGCACCAAGAATCACATAGTGCGACTCCAAAGCAGACAACAATGCCCTCTGCCCATATGGCCTAGGTCACAGCCAGACAAACACTGTGTCCCAACACAGGAATGACTTGCCAGCAAATGGCGGACGCCTTGCATCAACACATGGGGGTGAAGGCACTGTTTTGCACATGACAGCAGCTAATGAACAGCCAACATTGTGAAAGAGTGGCAGCACACACCACCACAGCAGCTGCGCACAGACACACAGCAGACAAAATGGGTGCCTGGAGATCAGAAACAAACTCACATCAACAGGCCAAGGGCCACTCAAAGATCTGCTAACAGTGTGTGCCCAGGAAGCTGGGCCAAGGTGACAGAGGGTGACACACGGAGGGAGGGAGAGGGGAACACAGAGGGAGGGAGAGGGGGACTGAGAGGGAGGGAGACGGACAGAGGGAGGAGGCTGACACACAGAGGGAGGGAGAGGGGGACAGAGAGGGAGGGAGAGGGGGACAGAGAGGGAGGGACACACAGGAAGATGGACACAGGGAGGAGGCTGACACACAGAGGGAGGGAGAGGGGGACAGAGAGGGAGGGAGAGGGGGACAGAGAAGGAGGGAGACACAGGGAGAGCAAATCAGTCCTTTGGTGTGTGGGAATGTCTGCTCGTCAGCAGGTGGACTGCGTGCATGTAGACAAGGGTGGCCAGTGCCAGAACCCCCCCTCTTCATCATGGCAAAACGCAGGGCCATGTCACAACCTGTACACGAGCACAAGGACAGCCACCTGCATCATATAAGTGTGTGGATCCACTCCATGTGCACATGTACAGTGCTACAAGGAAGGCGCAAATGCATGGCTCGCCACACATGCACACTCCACTGCTGACTGCAGTCACACTTGACGCAGCAAGTAAGACTGTGCCACACATAGTTAAAGGGGACAAATTGGTGCCCAAGGGACACACACATGCACAAGTGCACTGTGAGTGGAATGCAAGACAGATCCTAATTCCAAGAGGAAATGTGCCAACTTTGTAACGGATGAAACATGGATGTTGCATGGATCAAAATTAACATTTTCTCTCTCACACACAGGTCAACGTCGTGCTGCACCCCCCAACACTGGGGGGGAACACTCACAGGACCCGGATCTGCAGGAGACCGATCCCACCGGCAGCGACCACTCTCACCACTCTGCGGACGACCCCGACCGACCTGGCCCCTCTGGTGTCCAACCACCTGCAGCACCTGCGTCAGGTACAACCGTGCCAACCACCACCCCCACTCCTGCCACATCCCAGGAGACACCCAGGATCCCTGCCCCAACACCACAATGCAGCCAGGCTCGCCAGGAGGGACACGGTGTCCCGGGCACCCAGGAGGAGGCAGGCGACAACGCCAATGCCACCCCTCAGGGGTCCCGGAGACCCGATGTGCCCACAAGTGCAGGCCAGACGCAAGTGGGCAGGGGTGGTGGGAGTGGAGGACGGCGGAGGCGCGAGCCTGACCAGTTGGCTGGGGATCCGGTATTTTCCCATGTCCGTAACATCCTGGACTCATACCGGCAGGACACCACGGGCATGGCCCAGGTTGTGTCCGTCCTCGAGGGGATCAAGGTCCAGCAGGCCCAGCAACATGCGGAGCTAATAGCCTGTCTACAGGTACACCAACGGAGGATGGAGGACAGACAGGCTGAGCAAGTGACGGCGTCCCAGGGGATTCACGCTGAACTCCGTCGGATGGCCGACACCATGGCCGACCCTCCCTGTGCCAGAAGGCGGAGAACATCACCACCCACAGGGAGGGATCATGAGGAGGAGGAGGAAACATCCGACGGAGCATCCCAGACGTCGTCACGGCCTGCTGCTGAGGTTCCCCGCAGGAAGCCGGGTCGTCCACGGAAAGGACCGTGAGGGTGGCTGCTACATCACCATCTCCCAGGACACCTGGCCTGGCACCTGGCCCACTGGAGCAACAGCATCACAGCATCAAGAGACATTCTCTGCCACATGGCCCTGCTGGTCACTGGCTGACCAATGTTGACAAAGACTGTGGCATGGACTCTGAGGATTTCCAATGGCAAGGACACCAACTCCCCTACTGAACTTTGGATTCCCTAATCCCGGAAAGCCCCTCACTTTGTCCCCCCCCCCAATAATAAATCACACCATTAAGAGTAGATGCCTGCTGGTAGCATTATTACCTAACATGTGTCTTGTACAGTCTAAACATGCCTGAGTCATCTGTTCACTTCAACCATCCACACCCTGGGGCCTGAGTCTGGCACAGGACACATGGGTCACAGTTTATTAGGCAAGACAGACATGGAGCACCATACACACCCGTGATGGTCAGAACCAGCTGAGGGGGTGGCCGAACAACCGTGCTGACAGACACATTGAGTACAGCAACAGTCATGCGCAGAGGTCAGGGATCCTGGCCCGTGTCCTGGGGGGCACCCAGGTATGTGTAGACAGGTGGCAGAACCATGTCCTGCAAGCTTGAGTCCGGTGGATGCAGAGAATGGGGTCATGGACAACGTTGGATGCATGGGGATGGCACATGTCACAATACCCACACAGTCATGGACATCATGCACAATACACAGTCTCAGCACACACACACAGCTTGCATCTTGCCACTCGACACATTGACACATAGCCACAATCAGGGAATACCATGCCAGACATGCAGGATGCACCGTGCCAACACACCAGCATTGACTGAGAAGAGGCACCTTGGAGGCATAGGGACACCTTTAATAGTCATGTTTTTGGGATTGCAGAGGCAACTTGAAGTACACATGAACACATCATGTGGAGTAACATGTGGCTCCAACACTGGCACCCCCCTTCTGCAGCACAAATGCGTGATAGCCATGGAACTGGCACACAAGTGTCGGCTAACAGCTAAATACCCACAGCTGCTCACGGAGAGCCTGCCATACACCATACATCCGCTGATGTGGAAGTCCCACGCCATGTCAAGACAATGTTAACCGTATGTGTCCGAGGGCAGTGTCACACACATTGATGCGATCATCACAATCCACTATCCCATCACTGATGACTGACAACCAGGCAGCCCATCTATTCAGGTGTACCCAGCTGCATGTCGTGTCCCATGGGGATGCCACATGTCTGCAGAGGAACCAAACCCCGACCGGGGCAGTGTGCACACATCGTGAACAACTGCCACACCCAATACACCCCAGATGCATCCCTTACCCCATGGAGACTTCCAAACGTGTCCGTGCCTGTAACGCTGAGTCAGCCCACGATGTCATGTCCATGAGGAATAGCAGTGCCACAACAATGCAACCAGCAAACGGCATGCGCAGGTACCTGGGGAAGAGAGACACACAAGAAGTCAGCCACAAAAAGCACAGCCACTTGCATGTGCAGTTACTCAACACATGTATGGATGACAACATGCTAGGTCACAATTATGACTGGGGAAATACTACCATCACTGCCACCATCACTCCAGTGACACACCCACACACACCTCTGACCCACGTGCCATACATGCAGGTGGAGACACACATCACAACGCATGCCACACGGGGACCAATGCGTGCACACTCAGACCCTGGTATTCTCCACTAAGCAAAGAAGTCGCGTATGAGCCGAGTCCGGATGTCCTCTTGCGGCTCCACATCCTCCACATCACTAGCCCCATTGCCAAGCCCTTCGTCCTCCACGGGTGGATGGTCCTCGTCATGTTGATTCAGGATGAGTGGCACAGCTCTTTCAACTGCCATGTTGTGCAGCATGCAGCAGACCATGAAGATCTTGCAGACCTTCGCCGGGGCATAAGGGAGTGCACCGCCGGTCTTGTGGAGGCACCGGAATCGGCTCTTCAGCATGCCAAACGTCCTCTCTATCACTCACCTTGTCCGGCCATGGGCGGTGTTATAGCGGAGCTGGGCCGGCGTGATGGGGTTGCGGAGAGGTGTCAGCAGCCAAGGCATGTTGGGATAGCCAGCGTCCCCTACATGGGAAGCACATGGACATCGTTAGAACTGGTGTAGCGGTCGTGCTGGTCGGCTATACAGAATACAGGACAGACAGACTGTACCCTCCAACAACACATGCCCGTTCGTTGCGCAGCTGCATCATCATATCAGGCATCCCGCTACGCCTCATGATGTAGGCATCGTGTGCTGATCCTGGGAAACGAGCACAGACATGTGAAATCACCATATTGGACAGACACACCACAAGGGCATTGATGGAGTGGTAGTGCTTCCGATTGCGGTACGCCACCTCCCGTGCGTGTGGTGGTACCAAACCTACATGTGTCCCATCTATGGACCCAATGACATGGGGCATCCCTCCCAGGGCATAGAATCCACGCTTGACCTCAGTCATCTGTTCAGGGGTTGGGAACTTGATGAAGTCATCCAGGTGAATCAACATGGCCTCCAAGAAATCATGCAGCACACCGCTGAACATGCTCTGGGACATGCCACCAACATGAGCTATGGTATTTTGGAAGGTACCCGTGGCAAGAAAATGTAGGGCAGCCATTACCTTCAGCTGGGGTGTCAGTGCCGTAGGATACCTGTGCTGCGGTTGCAGGTGTGGTGCCAGTCTCGCCGTCAGCTCCAGAATCAACGGTTGGGTGAAGCGGTAGAGCCGGATCCTGTCATTCTCCTGCATGGTAGCCAAGTCTGGAATTCTTCGGGCAACAGGAGGCGCTCTGCAGTAATTTGGAAGTGACAAGGAAGAGTGAGTGCACTACGAGAACAACTCATGTCTACTGAGCACATATAAATCTGGCAATACACACATGCCACATAGGGAGTCAGGCATGTGCTACATGCCCAGGACACGTATGGATGCAAGGTGACACTCCTTCCAAAACCCAGCTACACACGGTGATTGAGAACCTCCCCATGCCACGCCATGGAAATAGCTGTGTCCCAGTGCAAGTGCACTGCCCGACGCAAGACAGGAGTGACATACACCCACACATCAGCAGAAGTGTGATGCCGATTGCAGAGACTGGTAGCGGAACACTTGAGCCACAGGTCACATGACATTACACTAGTCCAGCCCACACACCTTGCCATGAAGGTGCGCATGTCATGACTCACCACACATTCCTTGTGAGTTTGCTGACATGGCCTTGTCACGCTACTCCGTGTCCCATGCATACATGTGCACCTCACATCCGATAACACATGTGGCATGGTGTTGGGAACAGTGTGCAATGACAATCTACACACAGCCACATGTTGGTTGCTGCAACGGCTGCAGCTTTTGAGGGTGCTACAACATCAACCTGATGTAAATCCCGGACACATATATGGCATAGTCACATTGTGCACTGTGGGTAGTGACAAGTCATGTGTCATGACCCCTGTACCGGGCATCATGGGACACTTCCGTGTGTTGGTGTCCGTGCCATGCCAGTGACGCTCACCCCAAGTGCGCAGTCCCACATGCACACATGTCAAAGGAGTCAAGGGCATGCCTGGCACACATTGCACCCTCACACAGTACACATGTACACATCTCATCATACATCTGGTGCCTACTCCACTCAGGAGGCATGTTCCACATCACAGCCTGTGACACCTGTGCCCCACACATGTAGTAATGCACAGACGATGCCTTGATGTCCATTCCTGGACAAGTATGTCCATCCATGGACAAGTATGTCCGCCCTATTCCTACATGTGTGTCGCCTATCACCACAGTGATGTGTAAAAACCGCTGTACTGCTGCTGAGAGGGCCTGTGCATGTTCCCAAATCACTGTGGGAGTGCTGCCGTATGTGTACCCATCGTGATGGCGAGCGTACAGGCATTTGTACGGTCCGTACCACTACGGGTACGCATACGCGTGCAGACCCATAGTGATAGAGAGCGTAGATGCGAGTGTACGGTCCGTACCACTACGGGTACGCATACGCGTGCAGACCCATAGTGATAGAGAGCGTACAGGCATTTGTACGGTCCGTACCACTACGGGTACGCATACGCGTGCAGACCCATAGTGATAGAGAGCGTAGATGCGAGTGTACGGTCCGTACCACTACGGGTACGCATACGCGTGCAGACCCATAGTGATAGAGAGCGTAGATGCGAGTGTACGGTCCGTACCACTACGGGTACGCATACGCGTGCAGACCCATAGTGATAGAGAGCGTAGATGCGAGTGTACGGTCCGTACCACTACGGGTACGCATACGCGTGCAGACCCATAGTGATAGAGAGCGTAGATGCGAGTGTACGGTCCGTACCACTACGGGTACGCATACGCGTGCAGACCCATAGTGATAGAGAGCGTACAGGCATTTGTACGGTCCGTACCACTACGGGTACGCATACGCGTGCAGACCCATAGTGATGGAGAGCGTAGATGCGAGTGTACGGTCCGTACCACTACGGGTACGCATACGCGTGCAGACCCATAGTGATAGAGAGCGTAGATGCGAGTGTACGGTCCGTACCACTACGGGTACGCATACGCGTGCAGACCCATAGTGATGGAGAGCGTAGGTATGCATGTACGGGCCGTTGCCATGCATTTGGGGTGCCCTAGGGCCCCGAAACGCACCGTACCTGTGTGTGATGCTCCAAATTACATAGGGGACAATTATTAAGGCCTACATGCATGCTGGTTGTCATGGAGACCAAGTTCAAAATTCGAAATTGTTCTGGAAGGTGCACAGCAGAAGTCAGTTGGAATTCTTCTACTTTGTTGCAATGTGTTTGTGGGGCTGACATCATGCAGGAGAATGAAACCGATAGAGAACCCACAGACTGCTAGGTTTGAAGGGATTGGTGGAAACATAGGATGCAAATGTGAGTGACCAATCACTCTGTACTCCTGTGCATGAGACTGGGCAGAAGGGCACATATAAGGCAGCCAGGTCCCATGAGGGAGCACTTGCCTGCACATCTTTGTATTCGTCGACCCAGCTGCTGCTACTGATTCCCTGGAACCATGTCAAGGGCTGTGGAGAGGACACAGCCATTCACCCTGGAGGAGAACATGGCTCTGCTGGATGTGATCCTCCCACAGTACTCCATGCTGTATGGGCGACCAGGGTATCAGGTGAGTGCATAGGCCACTGCCACAGACTGTCCCTATGTTGTGACTGTGACTTCTGCCATTGCGTCCAGGTGTCACACACATGCCATGTACTGTCGGGGGGGTCCCAGGGGGGGGGTGCCTGATGTCTCCCAGCAGTGCCCTGAGACAGGAGGGGTGGGGGCCTATCACTCCCAGCAGTGCCCTGAGACAGGAGGGGTGGGTGCAAAGTCCTCCCAGCAGTGCCCTGAGACAGGAGGGGTGGGGGCCTATCACTCCCAGCAGTGCCCTGAGACAGGAGGGGTGGGGGCCTATCACTCACAGCAGTGCCCTGAGACAGGAGGGGTGGGTGTGATGCACAGTGTGAGCCTTGATCATTGATTGTGACATTGCCATCATTCCACCTGTGTACCCACTGTGGCACGTACTGCATTTTCCCTCACCAGGGGATGATGTCCCTATGACAAAGGTGCAATGCGTTGGCTGCATGACATGCCTTGTTGTAACCAGCTGATTTGTACCCATATGTCTCTCTGTGACATGTGGCTGGTGTATTGATGTGGTGTCACTTGTTCCTCCTCACAGGTAGGCGCCACTGCCAAGGAGCAGATCTGGCTGACCGCCGTCAGTGCCGTGAGGGGTGTGGATGGTCGGAGGCGGAGCCTGCCCCAGGTGAGAAAACGCTGGCAGGATATCCGGTGCTGGACGCGGAGGATTGCACGGCTCCTGCTGGGGGACTCACCTGAGAGCCACAAGAACCGCGGCCGCCGCCGTCTGAGCCACCTCCACAGGCGTGTGCTGCCGGTGGTCTTTCCAGACCTGGAGAGGCGCTTACAGGCGATGCAGCAGCCGGAAGGGGGTAGGTACATGTGTGTTCGTTGTGTGTCACCGGCATTTGTAAGGGCACAGTAGCATGAATTAACTGGCAGGGTTTAAAGGTGCTGTGCAGATCCTGTTTGCCCCAGTATAGCGCTGTGCCCCTGCCACCCTTCCCCTCCTTGCAATGTGTTCCCTGGTCTGTGTGTAGTCACTCCTTCACAAGGTGATGTAGGCTGGCGCTTTGTCCACGAGAACAATGACTGTAGCATCATGTGTGGGGGTGGTGTGTAACAGGTTGTGGGACCTTGCCTGTGCACTGTCAAGTTCACTGCATGTGGGTTACATGTCAGTTGGCACTGATGCTGACTCCAGACATGGGAGTTGGTCTCTCATGTGTCATGCCTTACAGCGCGCATGTCCTATGTGGTGGCCTGTGACATGATGTGCATGAGTGTGCGATACACATAGTGCAGGGATGGTGACGTGTGTTGCAGTCATTACCATTCAGTAGCATGTAGTTGCGTGCCCACTACTGTCCCCTGGGGCACCTTTTCCTCAGTGGTGTATGTGTCATCATAAACGTGGCCAATCTCAGTGTCTACAGCGTAGGTTGTGCTCTGTGCCATTGTCCCCTGTCACCATGTATATAGACGTGCTATTTTGTACAGGTGTCCACTGTGCAGCCTGACCTGATTGTCCTTCTTCATACTCACAGTTGCCAGTGCCTGTGTGTCTTTTTATACTCATCTGAGGATGGGCACTGGTACCTCATTATTTGTACAGGCGCACCTTGGCTGTTTGGCGTCCAATCTTGCTTTTTGCCTGCCCCTGTGTGTATCACCCAGACTATGAGATGTTGGTGCCACCTGTGTCTCAACAATTTGCCTCGTGTAGGGTCTTGTTGGGGCGGGCAATGCCTATGTGTTAACTCCTGATTTCCACTTGCTGGGTCTGGGCAGTGTGTGATGTGTCTGGACACACACGCAAGGTGCAGTGACCGAGTCATGTTGTGCATGTTTTCAGCATTACCTATGCAGCATGTGTCTCAAGTTCATGGATATGCTCCCTGGTCATCGGTATTTTCGCCAACGCTGTGTGGTGCAGATGCAGTGCTGGATTGTCCCCAGGGCCTGGGTGCTATGTCAGACTCCGTTTCCTGTGTTTAGCTATTGTCTCATGCTCTCCATGGTATTTCAGTGGCATGGTGGCTCAACCAACTGTGTGTTTCATGCCCTACATCGGTACCCTGTTCAGTAGATGTTAGGGATCTTCCTTTTCAGGCCATGCAATGTTACCTATGTAGATTGGACTCATGTGACAGATGTGTACAGGTGTCTGATTAATTTCTGTCTCTCCACCCTGCCCACAGCATCGTCGGGGGACACAGAGGGAGACATGGACACAGACCAGGCGGAGGGACCGAGCACCAGTGCCAGCCGTGACATCGGGTCTGGCACATCGAGTGGGACAGAGGCGGAGGAGAGTGTGGCCGAGGACCTGTCGACTGGCACATCAGACTACGAAGCTGACAGGTCCGAAGAGGATGTCTCCGAGTGGGCGGAGGCTGCACCAGCAGCTGACAGCGGAACAACACCTCGCACCGCCCCCTCAGTTTCCACCAGCCGCCTCCCACTTGCTCGTGTCCCTTCCCAGCGTGCCCGGTCACAGCATGTCTCCTTCCTGCCAGGCACCGCACCCCCTGCCCCTGTCTCCACTGCTGCCGCCAATGCAGAGTCTGTGGACATCCAGCGGCAACTGCAGGTTGGTCAGGCTGCGATCCTTAATGTCCTCCATGCCCACGGCAAAACCCTCACCAACATCGAGGCTTTCTTGGAGGGCATTCATTCATCGCAGGCTGACCAACGCAACTTGCTGAGGTCCATAGACTCCACACTGACTGCAGCAGTGGGTCTCCTGCAGCGCGACCTCCCCCCACCTACCCCTGCCCCATCCACACTTCCCACTCCCAAGCCTGTCCCACGTACACCCAGACGTCGGCATGCACCCACATCAACGGACACGGGCACCACACCAGCAGGGAAGGTCCACCGCACTCCTCCTGACACGCACACACAGGGTGAGGTAGGCACACCCACTGGGTCGGGGGGCAAACGTGTGACACACAGCCATAGTTGGAGTCCGCATTCCACCCAGTCCACTCCCTCCAAATCCCCTCCCCTCAGCTCTCCTGGCCACATCTCCCCCAAGGACTCCTTCATGGCCGCTCTGTCCCTGAGCCCCACAGTTACACCACCACGCAAGCGGTCAAGGAGGTCCCCGGTCAGGGTGGTTGAGTCTCCCCCCCTGTCTCCACCCTCCCCCGGTGGCGCTGCGACCCATCCCTCTGACCCCCCCCCCCTCCTTGGGGCCTGAGGTCCCTTCGGGTGCAGGGGACTCCCTGGAGGACCTTGCAAAGGTGTGTAGTGCCATCCTGGCCTCCGCCTTTGGCACTGACCCACCCCCTGTGGTGGAGTCCTCCATCCCTGCACCCACAACGCCGCCCCTTTGCCCTGATGTCCCTGCGGTGCCTGTTGCTTCCCCCCCCCCTGATGCCCTCACCAGTGTGGAAGACGATGCCATTTGACTGTGCAGGCAAGGTAGGGGACACGCATCCCACTGTGTCCCCCATCCAGCTGAGAATCATTGACTGCCCTATGGGCTTTGTGAAGATTGTACTGCCTGCGATCCACGGACATTGTGCTCATGCTGAATAAAGCTTAATTTTGTTTTCATTATCACACTACTGCTATGCTGGTATTGGTGTTGGTGGGGCTGCTACATGGTTTTGGGTGGTGTGTAAGGGTTTAGGTGTGTGGGATATGTAGTAGTGTACTGCTCATTGGTGGGACCCTGTGATCTGTGTGCCATCACAAGGTGTTGGCTAACTTTCTTTCTTCATGTAAGCAGTTACTGCATGGTGCACTTGTCCCAGGGTGTATTCCTTCCTCTGTGGACCCAGCTTTCTTCCCTGCAGGGTGTTCCCAATGTTTAGCGCAGAGCTGTGTCTACATGAGCTGTGTGTGTGACGGAGCCCTTCTACTTTGGCCATGCATGAAGGGCCATGTCTCCACCTGCAACAATCGTGGCATCCTTGGTGATCACTGTACTTGTGTGTGGAGTCTGTTGACATGAGTTCATGGGGACATGTTCCCTTGTAGCCAGTATGCATGTGGATAATTCTGGCCTCACACACATGTGTTACACCCCTCCTGTCTCAGGGCACTGCTGGGAGGACTCTGCACCCACCCCTCCTGTCTCAGGGCACTGCTGGGAGGACTCTGCACACACCCCTCCTGTCTCAGGGCACTGCTGGGAGTGATAGGCCCCCACCCCTCCTGTCTCAGGGCACTGCTGGGAGGACTCTGCACCCACCCCTCCTGTCTCAGGGCACTGCTGGGGGTGATAGGCCCCCACCCCTCCTGTCTCAGGGCACTGCTGGGAGGACTCTGCACCCACCCCTCCTGTCTCAGGGCACTGCTGGGAGGACTCCACACCCACCCCTCCTGTCTCAGGGCACTGCTGGGAGTGATAGGCACCCACCCCTCCTGTCTCAGGGCACTGCTGGGAGGACTCTGCACCCACCCCTCCTGTCTCAGGGCACTGCTGGGAGGACTCTGCACCCACCCCTCCTGTCTCAGGGCACTGCTGGGAGGACTCTGCACACACCCCTCCTGTCTCAGGGCACTGCTGGGAGTGATGGGCACCCACCCCTCCTGTCTCAGGGCACTGCTGGGAGGACTCTGCACACACCCCTCCTGTCTCAGGGCACTGCTGGGAGGACTCTGCACCCACCCCTCCTGTCTCAGGGCACTGCTGGGAGGACTCCACACCCACCCCTCCTGTCTCAGGGCACTGCTGGGAGTGATAGGCACCCACCCCTCCTGTCTCAGGGCACTGCTGGGAGGACTCTGCACCCACCCCTCCTGTCTCAGGGCACTGCTGGGAGGACTCTGCACCCACCCCTCCTGTCTCAGGGCACTGCTGGGAGGACTCTGCACCCACCCCTCCTGTCTCACGGCACTGCTGGGAGGACTCCGCACACACCCCTCCTGTCTCAGGGCACTGCTGGGAGTGATGGGCACCCACCCCTCCTGTCTCAGGGCACTGCTGGGAGGACTCTGCACACACCCCTCCTGTCTCAGGGCACTGCTGGGAGTGATAGGCCCCCACCCCTCCTGTCTCAGGGCACTGCTGGGAGGACTCTGCACACACCCCTCCTGTCTCAGGGCACTGCTGGGAGGACTCTGCACCCACCCCTCCTGTCTCAGGGCACTGCTGGGAGGACTCCACACCCACCCCTCCTGTCTCAGGGCACTGCTGGGAGTGATAGGCACCCACCCCTCCTGTCTCAGGGCACTGCTGGGAGGACTCTGCACCCACCCCTCCTGTCTCAGGGCACTGCTGGGAGGACTCTGCACCCACCCCTCCTGTCTCAGGGCACTGCTGGGAGGACTCTGCACACACCCCTCCTGTCTCAGGGCACTGCTGGGAGTGATGGGCACCCACCCCTCCTGTCTCAGGGCACTGCTGGGAGGACTCTGCACACACCCCTCCTGTCTCAGGGCACTGCTGGGAGTGATAGGCCCCCACCCCTCCTGTCTCGGGGCACTGCTGGGAGGACTCTGCACCCACCCCTCCTGTCTCAGGGCACTGCTGGGAGGACTCCACACCCACCCCTCCTGTCTCAGGGCACTGCTGGGAGTGATAGGCACCCACCCCTCCTGTCTCAGGGCACTGCTGGGAGGACTCTGCACCCACCCCTCCTGTTTCAGGGCACTGCTGGGAGGACTCTGCACCCACCCCTTCTGTCTCAGGGCACTGCTGGGAGGACTCTGCACCCACCCCTCCTGTCTCAGGGCACTGCTGGGAGGACTCTGCACCCACCCCTCCTGTCTTAGGGCACTGCTGGGAGGACTCTGCACACACCCCTCCTGTCTCAGGGCACTGCTGGGAGTGATGGGCACCCACCCCTCCTGTCTCAGGGCACTGCTGGGAGGACTCCACACCCACCCCTCCTGTCTCAGGGCACTGCTGGGAGGACTCCACACCCACCCCTCCTGTCTCAGGGCACTGCTGTGAGTGATAGGCCCCGACCCCTCCTGTCTCAGGGCACTGCTGGGAGGACTCTGCACCCACCCCTCCTGTCTCAGGGCACTGCTGGTAGGACTCTGCACACACCCCTCCTGTCTCAGGGCACTGCTGGGAGGACTCTGCACACACACCTCCGATTTCAGGATATGTACGCTTGGAAAATACACGGTGGGGGTACGCTAAATGCATTCGAGGTGAGGGTACGAGTCTACTTACACTGGTGTGGTGGGGGTACGCTCCATGCATACGCGGGTGAGGGTACGGGTCGAACTTACACTGTTGGGCCGGGGGGTACGCTCCTTGCATACGTGGGTGGGGGTACGGGTCGTACTTACACTGTTGGGCTGGGGGGTACGCTCCTTGCATACGTGGGTGGGGGTACGGGTCGTACTTACACTGTTGGGCTGGGGGGTACGCTCCATGCATACGCGGGTGGGGGTACGGGTCGTACTTACACTGTTGGGCTGGGGGGTACGCTCCTTGCATACGTGGGTGGGGGTACGGGTCGTACTTACACTGTTGGGGTGGGGGGTACGCTCCATGCATACGCGGGTGGGGGTACGGGTTGTACTTCCACTGTTGGCATGGGGGTACGCTCCATGCATACGCGGGTGGGGGTACGGGTCGTACTTACACTGTTGGGGTGGGGGGTACACTCCATGCATACGCGGGTGGGGGTACGGGTCGTACTTACACTGTTGGGCCGGGGGGTACGCTCCTTGCATACGCGGGTGGGGGTACGGGTCGTACTTACACTGTTGGGCTGGGGGGTACGCTCCTTGCATACGCGGGTGGGGGTACGGGTCGTACTTACACTGTTGGGGTGGGGGGTACGCTCCATGCATACGCGGGTGGGGGTACGGGTCGTACTTACACTGTTGGGCTGGGGGGTACGCTCCTTGCATACGCGGGTGAGGGTTCGAGTCGTACTTACACTGTTGGGGTGGGGGGTACGCTCCATGCATACGCGGGTGGGGGTACGGGTCGTACTTACACTGTTGGGCTGGGGGGTACGCTCCTTGCATACGCGGGTGAGGGTTCGAGTCGTACTTACACTGTTGGCATGGGGTGTGCGCTCCATGCATACGCGGGTGGGGGTACGGGTCATACTTTCACTGTTGGTATGGGGGGTGCGCTCCTTGCATACGGGGTGGGGGTAGGGTCCGTACATATCCGTCCCCACGCTATGTGATGTTTGTGCGGCCCGTACCCAGGCCTTTGCCACGTGGGTGCGATCCGTCCCGCCATTGTTGGGGTGACGTGTGTGGGCGTGGTCCGACTCGTACCCACGCTCTTCAGGCGTGGGTACGGGACGTACCTGTCTGGTTGTGTTGCCGGTTCGCGTGGTGACGGACTTCCGTTGTGGCGGTCGCTGGCTTATCAGGACACGCCCCCACCCCCTCGTGGTGACCAGGGCATGGGAGTCAGGTATGTCCAGGCCATGTGTGGTGTGTGACTTATGTGGTTGTTTTGTGGCCTGCCCTGGTCGTGCCACCCCCACCCCACCCCACCCCACTTTCCCCCCTCCCTTAGTTATTCTGACCTTCTGCGGCGTCTGCGTCGTAACCTGTAGAGGAGGTGGACTGCTATGAGGGCAGGGATGACTCGTAGGTTCGGGTCCATGTCTGTCCGTCGCGTACTGGTACTCCTTGCTCGCGTCGTCCTGTCGCGTACGGGTCCTCCTTGATCGCGTCGTCCTGTCGCGTACGGGTCCTCCTTGGTGGCGTCGTCCTGTGTGTCCGTCACGTACTGGTCCTCCTTGTTCGCGTCGTCGTCTGTCCGTCGCGTCCTGGTGGTCCTTGTTCGCGTCGTCCTGATTTCCCGGCAGTTTTTGGCTGCCGCAAAATATTCACCGTGCGGGGTGACGTCGGTGCGAATCGTGATTCCTGGGTCGTGAATGGCTGGCTGCGAGCGTCCCGACGTCAGGTCGGCGCTTTCCCGGATCGCATTGGTAGGTGTTTTTTTGTTCGGTCGGGCTTTTTTACGATTCGTACGGTAATGGTGTACCCGTGCGAATCGTAATTCCTTGTTTGTGAAAATTGACGACCGGGTACGCGTCGGGCGGAGATTGTGCTCCGTCCGACGGTTCGTACCCGGTTTTTGCAGGTTCGTGATCGGCACCAAAGTCTAACATCAGGTTTAATGCCAAAGGCTCCAAGGGTATGAGCAGGACATCATTTCACCAATTCAATATAATACAATAAGAGATCAGCACTCGGTCAACTCCCATCTTATTAAGGCATCTATGTAGCAATTAGGCATCCACATAAAGAAGATATTGTTGTTCATTAAAGCAACAGTATTGAATAAAGTTTGTTTACATACACGCGAACATAGCACGATTCTGAACTACATTTCCCAGAGGCAGTAAAAAGATCGCGAGATCTGAACGGAACATAGGAAGTTTAACACCAGGAAGACGCCAATGTGTTGAAGGCAGCGAGTAATACAACACGCCGGAAACCATTGCAACTAAAGGTAAGACCTGCGCGAGTAAAGAAAAGAAGGCTTTCACCATGGACGTGAGTTGATTAGACTTGCGTAGTCAGCCGTGCGACGGCACCCTAATCGGTCCGTTTCTGTTCCTCACAGAGAGAAGTAAAGGCCAAGGACTTAGAAATACGGATCGTCCTCTGTTTGCTCGACCAAATGCTACGATTCAAGGTATGTTTTCAATAAAAGGAGTTCCAGAGTTTCTGAATAAGACTATGTTAACCCTTGTACTCACAGTAACACGCCCATTTTTTCATATAACAGAATCCTCAACCTCCCGCCCACAGTTGAGTCCACATACTGCCAAGACATCACAAGTAAGAAGCTATGATTAAACACTGACTACAATGTACGGTTTAGGAGGCTGTCAATGACTTTTAATCAAGTACGGTAGCATTAAGAGACCTTGTTGTTACCCCCCCTTTTAGGTCCATATCGGAATCAATTCCGTTTAGGATTTTTACTGCAGCAGTGCAGGTAAGAGTTAAGCTTAGCGGCTGGGAGGCTTAGACATGCAATGCATTGGGTCATTTAGTAAACGCAGTTTTTTGTTTCTGTTTGTTTCAGTCGTACATTGGTCCTGATGAGGATCTCTCCAAGAAAAGGGATCTGAAACGCGTCGACCTTTAGTCTGAGGCCAATCCTCGAGCTAAATCAAAATAGAGTTCTTTGTGAATGATATATAATTTGTGCTGATGGCCTCTATAATTCATTATGAAATATTTTGGTGTGTTTAGATATGATTGGTATGAATAGGTATGAGTGACGATTTAATGTGGGTCCTGTATAGAAAAGTTTTTTGTTGTGTCTTTCCCAAAAAGGCAAATATGTATACAAAAAATGATGTACATCACTTTAAGATGAGTCTTTTGGTTTGGGGTACAATGTAGTGTTATGTGTTTTTTATAATTCAAATCATTCAAGATTAAATCTGACAGAAAAAGAAGTCATCAGTGTTAATTTTTCAATGATTACACTTTGAATGTGAATATGTGTCAAATAATGGGCAGCATTGGCAGCTCTTTGGTTTTTTGATAAATATTCTTATAAGCAACCTTTCCTTGTCATCCTCTGCACTGACTTGCTCTCAATCCTTATGTCTTCTTCCATACAGACCTAATTTGTTTGTACGTTAGAGCTGCATGCTAATGCAGAAATGGTAGGGTTTGTGACCTTTCAATTTCATTATTAGGGATTATTGTAATAACCTTCCCATTTAAATACAATTCTCCCTTAATTTTTATGTATTTTACTAAATGTAAGAGGGACACCAGCTTTTCCTGTTCCCTTCCTTTGCTCATAATAAAAAAGCCCACATAATGAAATTGAGGATAAAGCCTTACAATTGCTGAACATTTCATGGAGGCATTCTCTATTCAGAACTCTCAAATTTGCACTTTTTCCCTTTTTTAAGTACATCCACAGATATCTACATAGTCCTATCCTCCTCCATGGTTGGCAGTTCCAATTTCCTTATCTTCCCATTCTCTTCTTCCCTAAAACTTGGGGGGCTGATGGCTTACCTTGCTTTAGAATTGGGGCTTACTTTGCTTTATGCCTGTTTTTCCTAACCTTTCAATCTTTTCACTACATTTGTCAGTGTGTCAATTTTATCCCCATATTCATGCTTCATTGATATTACCTTACTCTTGCTTGATCTACTTTATGATTATTACTTTCTGAACCAAAACTCTCCCTTCCTACTCTTGGTATGTTTTATATTTGTTCTTTTCCCTTTTTTTGCTCTAATATACCTATCTTTCATCGACACCTCACCCTATTCTTTAAATATTTTAAGGGCTATCCTCTTCTACAAAATATATTATTTCTTATTTTTTTAATCAGCATAGGTTTAACCCTTTAAGTGCTCATGACGGAATGGTTCCGTCATGAGCACAAGTACTGCTGTGCTCATGACGGAACCATTCCGTCATTAACACATGCTCAGAGAATCCCTCTGCTGCAGGCAGCAGAGAGATTTCCCTTTTTTTTTGCCTGGGAAGATGGGGAAGAGCTCCCCCAACCTCCCCAGGCCTATTTTGAGTTTTTGTTTCAATGACAATCGCGCGCATGGTGCGCTATCGTCATTGTAACAAAAACAAAACTGAAACTTAGTTTCTGTTTCAGTGTTTCAGTTCTCGTGGGGCTATCTCAGCCCCACGAGCACCAAAATACTTGGGAGAGGTATCGCTGGAAAGGGTAGCATCTCCCCTTTCCAATGGTAGCATTCCCTAGTTGATCCCTGCTTGGGGAGCACCCCAGGAGGGTGATCCCCAAGCAGGGATCCACCCACTAGCACCAGGGGGGGGGAGCGGCCCCTTGGGCAAGGGCCTTTCCTCCCCCATGTCTTTTGGGCCAAATGTAGTCTTTCTGCCCCCCCTGGGGGCAGATGGAGCAGCAGCCCCCAAGCTGCCCCCCAGGGGGGCAGGAAGCCCACTAGAGTTCAGGGATTATATTTTTGTTATTGACGTTGGGGTGGGGGCTGCCCAAAAAGGGCATGGCAATGCCTCCCCCAGAGAAATGTCAGTCTAAAATGGTACCTTACTGACGTGGGTGGGTCAAGTACCCGCGACAGGCAAGGCCCCAAAACGTATTGAGGAGACATCAAAATTACCTATCACAAGACAACCTCGATTTGCAAGGGGGGGTCACCTGGGGTTTTGTCCCTGGACTCGGCAACCATCTTGGGAAACTTCCAAACCCACACATTTCTGAAAAGTAGACACCCGGGGGAGTCCAGCGAGGTATGACTTGCGTGGGTCTCCCAACAGTTTCCTGCCCAGTATCCTCTGTAAAACTCAAATGTAGCAGAAAAAATCATTTTTATCTCAAATTACTGTGTGGGAAAGTTCTGGAATCTCTGTGGATCCACAAATTTCCTCCTACCCAGCGTTCCCCCAGGTCTCCCGATAAAAATAGTACCTCACTTGTGCAGGTAGGCAAAGTGGCTAAAAAAGGAAATGTCCCAAATCGTATTGTGGAGACTTCAAAATTACCTATAACAAAACTACCTGGTTTTGGGGAGGGGGGGCACCTGTTTTTTTGGCCCGGGCTTGACGGCATCTAGGGAAACCTGCCAAACTCACATGTTTTTGAAAACTAGACACCCTGGGGAGTCCAAAGAGGTATGGCTTGCGTGGATCCCCCAACGTTTCCCTACCCAGGATCCCCTGCAAACCTCAAATTTAGCTGAAAAAAACATATTTTCCACATATTTTTGCGTGGAATCACCGTGCTGGCACAAATGTCCTACCACCCAGCGTTCCCCTTGTTCTCCCGAGTAAAATGATACCTCACTTGTGTGGGTGTCCAAAGCAGAACTGGCTAAAAACGTGTTTTTTAAAAAAAACATTGTGCTTAGAATTCTTGGTGCTCTACTCTAAATCCCCATGTTTTGGGCACCCACACAAGTGAGGTGTCATTTTACTCGGGAGAACAAGGGGAATGCTGGGTGGTGGGACATTTGTGCCAACACGGTGATCCCGCGCAAAAAGGTATGTAAAAAGTGATTTTTTTTTCAGCTAAATTTGAGGTTTGCAGGGGATTCTGGGTAGGAAAACGTTGGGGGACCCACACAAGCTATACATTGCTGGACTCCTTTGGGTGTCTAGTTTTCAGAAATGTGTGGGTTTGGTAAGTTTCTCTAGATGGCTGCCGAACCCGGGGCCAAAAACTCATGGGACACCCCTAGCAAAACCAGGTTGTTTTGTGATAGGTCATGTTGATGTCGTCTCAATAGGTTTTGGGCCCTTGCCTTTCGCGGGTACTTGACCCACCCACGCGAGTGAGGTATCATTTTTATCGGGAGACCTGGGTGAACGCTGGGTGGGGGGAAATTTGTGGATCCACGTAGATTCCAGAACTTTCCCACACAGAAATGTGAGAAAAAAGTGGATTTTTTCAGCTAAATTTGAGGTTTGCAGGGGATTCTGGGTAGGAAAACTTTAGGGGACCCACGCAAGCCATATCTCGCTCGACTCCCCCGGGTTTCTAGTTTTCAGAAATGTGTGGGTTTTGTAGGGTTCCATAGATGGCCACGGAGCTCGGGGCCAAAATCACATGGGACACCCATTGCAAAACCAGGATGTTTTGCGATAGGTAATATTGATGTCGCCTCAATAGGTTTTGGGCCCTTGCCTGTTGCTGGTACTTGACCCACCCACGTGAGTGAGGCATCAGCTTTTTTATCGGGAGACTTTGGGAAACACGGGGTGGGTGGGAATTTGTGGATCCACACAGATTGCAGAACTTTTCACCATAGAAATGTGAGGAAAATGCGTTTTTTTGACAATTTTTTAGGTTTGCAAGGGATTCTGGGTAACAGAACCTGGTGAGAGGCAGTCAAGTCACCACATCCTGTATTCCCCTGGGTGTCTAGTTTTAAAAAATGTATAAGTTTTCTAGGTTTCCCTAGGTGCCTGAAGAGCTAGTGTTAAAAAACTACAGCTAGGCACTTTGCCAAAAAAGGACCATTTTTCACTATGAAATTGTGGTGTGTCCACGTTGCGTTTTGTGCCATTTCCTGTCGCGGCCAGTAGGCCTACACACACAAGTGAGGTACCATTTTCTCTGAAGTCTTTGGGGAATGCGGGGTGGATGGAAATTTGTGGATCTACATAGATTTCAGAACTTTCCACCACAGAAATGTGAGGAAAATGTGTTTTATTTTTCAATTATTTAGGTTTACAAGGGTTTCTTGGTAACAGGACCTGGTGTGAACCCGTCAAGTCACCTCATCTTGGATTCCCCTGGGTGTCTAGTTTTCAAAAATGTATAGGTTTTCTGGGTTTCCCTAGGTGCCAGCAGAGCTAGGTTTCAAAAACTACAGCTAGGTACTTTGCTAGGGTCATTTTTTGCTGTGAAATTGTGGTGTGTCCATGTTGCGATCTGTGCCATTTCCTGTCGCGGGCACTAGGCCCACCCACACAAGTGTGGTACCATTTTTCTTGGAAGACTTTGGGGAACGCGGGGTGGGTGGAAATTTGTGGATCCACATAGATTCCAGAACTTTTCACTAGAGAAATGTGAGGAAACTTAGGTTTTTTTGACAATTCTTTAGGTTTACAAGGGATTCTGGGTAACAGAACCTGGTGTGAGCCAGTCAAGTCACCCCATCCTGGATTCCTCTGGGTGTCTAGTTTTCAAAAATGTTTAGGTTTGCTAGGTTTCCCTAGGTGCCGGCAGAGCTAGTGTTCAAAAACTACAGCTAGTTACTTTGCCAAAAAAGGGTAATTTTTCGCTATGAATTTGTGGTGTGTCCACGTTGTGTTTTGCGCCGTTTCCTGTCGCGGGCACTAGGCCAACCACACAAGTGAGGTACCATTTTTCTCGGAAGACTTTGGGAAACGCGGGGTGGGTGGAAATTTGTGGATCCACGCAGATTCCAGAACTTTCCACCACAGAAATGTAAGCAAAATGTGTTTTCTTTTACAATTATTTAGGTTTGCAAGGGATTCTGGGTAACAGAACCTGGTGTGAGCCAGTCAAGTCACCCCATCCTGGATTCCTCTTGGTGTCTAGTTTTCACAAATGTATAGGTTTGCTAGGTTTCCCTAGGTGCCGGCAGAGCTAGTGTTAAAAAACTACAGCTAGTTACTTTGTCAAAAAAGGGTCATTTTTCGTTGTGAATTTGTGGTGTGTCCGGGTTGTGTTTTGCACCGTTTCCTGTCGCGGGCACTAGGCCTACCCACACAAGTGAGGTACCATTTTTCTTGGAAGACTTTGGGGAACGCGGGGTGGGTGGAAATTTGTGGATCCACGCAGATTTCAGAACTTTCCACCACAGAAATGTGAGGAAAATGTGTTTTCTTTTACAATTATTTAGGTTTGCAAGGGATTCTGGATAACAGATTGTGGTGTGAGCCAGTCAAGTCACCCCATCTTGGATTCCCCTGGGTGTCTAGTTTTAAAAAATGTATAGGTTTGCTGGGTTTCCCTAGGTCCCAGCAGAGCTAGGTTTCAAAAACTACAGCTAGGTACTTTGCCAAAAAAGGGTCATTTTTTGCTGTGAAATTGTGGTGTGTCCAAGTTGCGTTTTGCGCCGTTTCCTGTCACGGACACTAGGCCTACCCACACAAGTGAGGTACCATTTTTCTTAGAAGACTTGGAGGACCGCGGGATGGGTGGAAATTTGTAGATCCACGCAGATTCCAGAACGTTTCAACACAAAAATGTGAGGAAAATGTTTTTTTTTAACATTTCTTAGGTTTGCAAGGGATTCTGGGTAACATAACCCGGAGTGAGCCAGTCAAGTCACCCCATACTGAATTCCCCTGGGTGTCCAGTTTAAAAAAATGTATAGGTTTGCTAGGTTTCCCTAGGTGCCGGCAGAGCTAGGGTTAAAAAACTACAGCTAGGTACTTTGCCAAAAAAGGGTCATTTTTCGCAGTCAAATTGTGGTGTGTCCGCGTTGCATTTTGCGCCGTTTCCTGTTGTGGACACTAGGCCTACCCACACAAGTGAGGTACCGTTTTTCTTGGAAGACTTTGGGAAACGCGGGATGGTTGGAAATTTGTGTATCCATACAGATTCCAGAACTTTCCACCACAGAAATGTGAGGAAAGTGTGTTTTTTTTTTTTTTACAATTTGCTAGGTTTGCAAGGGATTCTGGGAAGAAGAACCTGGTGTGAGCCAGTCAAGTCACCCCATCTTGGATTCCCCTGGGAGTCTAGTCTTCAAAAATGTATAGGTTTGCTAGATTTCCCTAGTTGCCAGCAGAGCTATCGTTCAAAAACTACAGCTAGGTAATTTGCCAAAAAAGGGTCATTTTCCGCAGTGAAATTTTGGTGTGTCCACGTTACGTATTGCGCTGTTTCCTGTCGTGTGCACTAAGCCTACCCACAGAAGTGAGGTACCATTTTTCTCAGAAGACTTTGGGGAACACGGGGTAGGTTGAAATTTGTGGATTCACGCAGATTCCAGACCGTTTCACCACAGAAATGGGAGGAAAATGTTGTTTTTTTGACAATTGTTTAGGTGTGCAAGGGAATCTGGGTAACAGAACCTGGTGTGAGTCAGTCAAGTCACCCCATCCTGTATTTCCCTGGGTGTCTAGTTTTCAAAAATGTATAGGTTTGCTAGGTTTCCCTAGGTGCCGGCAGAGCTAGGGTTAAAAAACTACAGCTGGGTACTTTGTCAAAAAAGGGTAATTTTTCGCTATGAAATTTTGGTGTGTCCATGTTGCGTTTTGCATCATTTCCTGTCGTGGGCACTAGGCCTACCTACACAAGTGAGATACCATTTTTCTCGGATGACTTTGGGGAACATGTGGTGGGTGGAAATTTGTGGATGCACACAGATTCCAGAACTTTTCACGAGAGAAATGTGAGGAAAATTAGGTTTTTTTGACAATTCTTTAGGTTTGCAAGGGATTCTGGGTAACAGAACCTGGTGTGAGCCAGTCAAGTCACCCCATCCTAGATTCCTCTGGGTGTCTAGTTTTCAAAAATGTATAGGTTTTCTAGGTTTTACTAGGTGCAGGCAGAGCTAGAGTTCAAAACCTACAGCTAGGCCCTTTGCAAAAAAAGGGTAATTTTTCATTGTGAAAATGTGATGTGTTCAAGTTGCGTTGTGAGCCGTTTCCTGTCGTGTGCACTAAGCCTACCCACAGAAGTGAGGTGCCATTTTTATTGGGAGACTTAGGGTAATTCAGATTTGTAAAGCAACTGCTATTACCTATTGACGTTCGATGCATTTCTGCCTTCCAAATGAAAGACAATGTGTAAAAAAAAGTCATTTTGAAAAATTATCGATATTTCCCATGCTAGTATGAGTATTCCCAATTTTGGAAATGTGCAAATATCTACTGTTTCTAAACTCTATATTTTGTTCCCATTTCAGAAATACATAGTTCTCTTTCATACCGATTTTTCCATGTATACATTTTCCAAGAATAATTGCTATATACCCGGTACATAATAAAAAACCATTGCAAGTCGCTGCTCAGTTTTTGGCTCTGGGTTCGTCGGGTTCTTGGTGAACCTACAAGTCCTATATATCCCCATAACCAGGAAGGTCCAGCAAATAAAACGGTATATTGCTTTCAAAGAGTTGCCATAATTAGAAGAAGTTACATGTGAAAACGTTGACACAAAAGGCTGTTTTTTTCAACTAATTTTCAATTTTTCCTATATTTAACTGTTAGTTCCTATAAAGAAATCTTTAAGGCTCTACACAAATGGCCCCTTGCTGAATTCAGATTTTTGTCTACTTTTCTGAAATGTATAGCTTCCCTGGATCCATTATTGCTTTCATACCCATTTCTACCATTAACTGGGAAGAGGTTGAAAAATAGCAAAAATAGGCAATGTCCCAGAACAATCCTAAACTGGTGCCAATTCCGATCCGGTAAAAACCGGGTACGAACCGTCGGACGGAGCCTTTTCTCCGTCCGACTCGTACCCGGTGCGAAATCCATCCGAAAATGCAAGTACGATTCATACGGAAACACCATTTCCGTACGAATCGAACAAAACACCGACTGAACAGAAACTAAACACAATTCCGATCCTGAAAGGCGCCGACGTGACGTCGGTACGCATCCAGCCCACGTTTCACGAACCAGGAAGTACGATTCGAACCGACGTCATCCCGCACGGTAAATATTTACCGGCTGCCAAAAACTGCCGGGAAATCAGGACGACACACGCAAGGAGCAGCTGGACGCGACGAACAGACATGGACCCGAACCTACGTGCCATCCCTGCCCTCCTAGCAGTCCACCTGGCGTACAGGAACCGACGCAGACGCCGCAGAAGGTCAGCACAACAACCAGGGGCAAAGGGGGGGGGCAGGGGCAGGACACACAACACCAACACATGGTACCAAATCACACATGGCCTGGACATACCTGACCATCAGGGCCTGGACACTGCCAGGGTGTGGGGGCGAGGCCAGCAACGCAAGCGTCCGCCACAACGGAAGTGGATGGTCACGCGAACCGGTACGTACCCTACCCAGGCCGCAAGAGCGTGGGTACGGAACGTACCACGCGTCCCCCTACGTCACTCCAACAATGGCGGTACGGCCCGTACCCACGTCAGAAAGGCCTTGGTACAGCTCGTACCAGCATTGCTGGGGTCATGTAGGGGTACGCGTGGTACGACCCGTAGCCACGCCCCCAAGGCCTGTGTACGGTGCGGACCCCACGGCACCGCAACAATGGGGGGACGCACCGTACCCACCCACCAAAGGCATGGGTACGGCCCGTACCCAGGCACGCAGAGCGTGGGCAGGGGTATGTACGGACCGTACCCCCACCCGTGGAAGTACGGCCCGTACCCCCACCCGTGCA
This sequence comes from Triturus cristatus, assembly GCF_964204655.1. Taxonomy (NCBI): domain Eukaryota; kingdom Metazoa; phylum Chordata; class Amphibia; order Caudata; family Salamandridae; genus Triturus; species Triturus cristatus. Next base: position 565,295,829 of record NC_140582.1, on the reverse strand, counting down.
TGTATGCCCCGAACCCCCACCCGTGTATGTACGCACCCAAGCACCACCCGTGTATATACGCCCCGAACCCCCACCCGTGTATGTACGCCCCGAACCCCCACCCGTGTATGTACGCACCGAACCCCCACCCGTGTATGTACGCCCCGAACCCCCACCCGTGTATGTACGCCCCGAACCCCCACCCGTGTATGTACGCACCAAACCCCCACCCGTGTATGTACGCACCAAACCCCCAGCCGTGTATGTACGCACCGAACCCCCACCCCACCCTGGTATGTACGCCCCGAACCCCCACCCGTGTATGTACGCCCCGAACCCCCACCCGTGTATATACGCCCCGAACCCCCACCCGTGTATGTACGCCCCGAACCCCCACCCGTGTATGTATGCACCGAACCCCCACCCGTGTATGTACGCACCAAACCCCCAGCCGTGTATGTACGCACCGAACACCCACCCCACCCGTGTATGTACGCCCCGAACCCCCACCCGTGTATGTACGCCCCGAACCCCCACCCGTGTATGTACGCCCCGAACCCCCACCCGTGTATGTACGCACCGAACCCCCACCCGTGTATGTACGCACCAAACCCCCAGCCGTGTATGTACGCACCGAACCCCCACCCCACCCTGGTATGTACGCCCCGAACCCCCACCCGTGTATGTACGCCCCGAACCCCCACCCGTGTATGTACGCACCCAAGCGCCACCCGTGTATGTACGCACCAAACCCCCAGCCGTGTATGTACGCACCAAACCCCCACCCGTGTATGTACGCACCCAAGCGCCACCCGGCCACCCGTGTATGTACGCACCGAACCCCCACCCGTGTATGTACGCACCAAACCCCCAGCCGTGTATGTACGCACCGAACCCCCACCCCACCCTGGTATGTACGCCCCGAACCCCCACCCGTGTATGTACGCCCCGAACCCCCACCCGTGTATGTACGCACCCAAGCGCCACCCGTGTATGTACGCACCAAACCCCCAGCCGTGTATGTACGCACCGAACCCCCACCCCACCCTGGTATGTACGCCCCGAACCCCCACCCGTGTATGTACGCCCCGAACCCCCACCCGTGTATGTACGCACCCAAGCGCCACCCGTGTATGTACGCACCGAAACCTCACCCGTGTATGTACGCACCCAAGCGCCACCCGTGTATGTACGCACCGAAACCTCACCCGTGTATGTACGCACCCAAGCGCCACCCGTGTATGTACGCACCGAAACCTCACCCGTGTATGTACGCACCGAACCCCCACCCGTGTATGTACGCACCAAACCCCCACCCGTGTATGTACGCACCCAAGCGCCACCCGGCCACCCGTGTATGTACGCACCGAAACCTCACCCGTGTATGTACGCACCGAACCCCCACCCGTGTATGTACGCACCAAACCCCCACCCGTGTATGTACGCACCGAAACCTCACCCGTGTATGTACGCACCCAAGCGCCACCCGTGTATGTACGCACCGAAACCTCACCCGTGTATGTACGCACCGAACCCCCACCCGTGTATGTACGCACCAAACCCCCACCCGTGTATGTACGCACCCAAGCGCCACCCGGCCACCCGTGTATGTACGCACCGAAACCTCACCCGTGTATGTACGCACCGAACCCCCACCCGTGTATGTACGCACCAAACCCCCACCCGTGTATGTACGCACCCAAGCGCCACCCGGCCACCCGTGTATGTACGCACCGAAACCTCACCCGTGTATGTACGCACCGAACCCCCACCCGTGTATGTACGCACCAAACCCCCACCCGTGTATGTACGCACCGAACCTGCTATAAGAATGGGGTGTGCCAAACACCCCCAGCAGTGCCCAGACACAGGAGGGGTGGGTGCAGGGTCCTCCCAGCAGTGCCCAGACACAGGAGGGGTGGGTGCAGGGTCCTCCCAGCAGTGCCCAGACACAGGAGGGGTGGGTGCAGAGTCCTCCCAGCAGTGCCCTGAGACAGGAGGGGTGTGTGCCTATCACTCCCAGCAGTGCCCAGACACAGGAGGGGTGGGTGCAGAGTCCTCCCAGCAGTGCCCAGACACAGGAGGGGTGGGTGCCTATCACTCCCAGCAGTGCCCTGAGACAGGAGGGGTGTGTGCCTATCACTCCCAGCAGTGCCCAGACACAGGAGGGGTGTGTACCTATCACTCCCAGCAGTGCCCAGACATAGGACAATATACCCCATCAACAAGTTCAGTGACCTACAAGGGTGATACCCCAGATGCAGGCGGAGCCATCGCTGAGCCAGCATGGCTATATTGAACGGCAACCCTCACACATCCAGGAAATGTAGACACAGCACAGCACAGCATTTGGGAGACACCCTGCAGGGAAAATGGCCTGCTCCACTGAGGATGGAACACACCTTGGGACAATGTCACCATACAGTGAGAGCAAACATGACCAAATACCATTGGCAGAGACCTTTGTGATGGCACGCAGATGGCAGGGTACACCCCATGAGCAGCACACTCCAACATTTCACAGACCCCTAACACATTATCACCACCCCAACGCAGGGAGCACCAGCACCAACAGCAAGTCCAGGAAAGCATCAGTGTGCAAAACCAAAAGAAAAGGCTTTATTCAGCAGGAAAATATATCTGAGAAAATGTCCACTATGTACAAGGGCCATGGGCCAGCCCAGCAGCAATGTCCGGGGGGGGGGTACACATCGGGACGTGTGTCCCCTAGCTTGCCTGCACAGTTCACAAGTCCATTTCATCCACAGAAGAGGGGGCATCAGGGGGGAGGGTGGAAACAGGCACCGCAGGGACAGGAGGGGAAAGGGTAGGTGTTGTGGGTGCAGGGAGGGATGATTCTGCCACAGGGGGGGTGCCAGCGCCAAAGGTGGAGGACAGAATGGCGCTGCACACGTCGGCAAGTTCCCCCAGCGACTCCCCCGCACCCAATCCAACCACAGGCCCCAAGGAGGGGGGGGGGCAAAGGGATGGGTCGCAGCGCCACTGGGGGAGGGTGTGGACAGGGTGGGGGACTCAACTCCCCTGGCCGGGTCCCGCCTCCACCGCTTGCGGGGTGGTGTCATCCTGGGGCTGGGGGGCACACTCGCAGTGGATGATGCTGTCACTGACTGTTGGCCAGGAGAGCTAAGGGGAGTGGATTTGGAGGGAGTGGGTTGTGTGGAATGCGGACTCCCACTGTGGCTGCGTGTTCTACGTTTCCCCCCCGACCCAGTGGGTGTGCCTTCCTCACCCTGTGTGTGCGTGACAGGAGGTGTGCGCTTCGACTTCCCTGGTGGTGTGGTGCCTGTGTCCGTTGGGGTGCGTGCACGCTGACGTCTGGATGTGCGTGGGACAGGCACGGGAGTGGGAATTGTGGATGGGGCAGGGGTAGGGGGTGTTACGCAGCGCTGCAGGAGATCCAGTGCTGCAGTCAGTGTGGAGTCTATGGACCTCAGCAACTGCCGTTGGTCAGACTGCGCAGCCGACATGCCCTCCATGTATGCCTCCATCTGGGTCAGCACCTGGGTGTGGGCATGGAGGACATTTAGCATCGCAGTCTGACCAACCTGCAACTGCCTCAGGATGTCCACAGACTCCGCACTCACCGCAGCAGTGGTGACAGGGGCAGGGGGTGCGGTGCCTGGCAGGAAGGAGACATGTGGGGACCGAGCACGGAGGGAAGGGCCACGAGCATGTGGGAGGCCGGTGATGGAACCTGAGGTGGCGGGGGGATGTGGAGGGCTGCCATCAGCTGGGGGGGCAGACTCCGCCACCTCTGGGAGCTCAGCCTCGGACCCGTCTGCGTCATAGTCTGTGTTGGCAGTCAACAGGTCCTCTGCCTCACTCCCTTCGGCCTCCGTGCCACTCCATGTGCCAGACAGGACAGCACTGCTGGCACTGGTGCTCAATCTCTCCTCCCGGTCCGTGCTAGTGTCTCCTTCCGTGTCCCCCGGCGATGCTGTGGGCAAGGTGAAGAGACAGGAGAAAATCAGACACCTGTACACTTATGTCACATGAGTCAAATATACATAGGTCACATTGCATAGCCTGAAAAGCAACAGGAGTAACACCTACAAAACAATGTACACATGTAGGCCATGGAACACACAGTTTTTCGACCCACCATGCCACTGAGACACAATGGAGATCATGACACAACAGCAAATCACTGCACCTGAAATTTTAGAGAGGAGTCAGCCTCTGGGGACAAATGTGCACAGCACCTGCACCACACTGCGTCGTCAAAAAGGGATGAGCATGAATCATATCCATTTACTCTTGCCGCATGCTGCAAAGGCAATACATGAAACCAGGCCACACATGACAGGGTCACTGCACCTTGAGCGTATGTCCAGTCAAACATCACACACAGGCTAAACCCAGCAAGGAGGATGAAGCTTCTGACATGTAGGCCTTGTACGCACAAACCACCCACACCTGAGACAATCTCATTGAGACGGAGAAAGTATGTACACCTCTTACTCTGGGATGGAAACACATGGCCTCCACTAATTCATGACTGTACACACACAGCCCCTGGTGGCCATGTCCACACATCATTGACAGGCAAACATCATCAGATTGTCTCAACAACACACACAGGTAATGCCCACTGTGAGTATGCACAAGCAAAATGGGTCCCCCTGTACAGTGGACACATGTAGCAACCTGTAGGTCCTAACAGTTGAGCCCAGGGTACAATGCCACCCTACCCAACCCATGGTGAAGACACAGTGAATGGCCATATTGTTGGATGACGCACATGATACCTAGGAAGAGGTGCCCCAGGGCACAGTAGTGCCCACACTCCTCCATGGTCCAGGATGGACATGACTGCAAATTAAGCAACCGTCCCTGCACTTAGCAGGCCTCCCACTCAGGCACATCATGTCAGAGGGCACACAATTGGACATGCATGCTGGAAGGCTGTACATTTTGGAGACACACCCCTATGTCGTGATTCACAATCAGTGCCAAGTGACATGGACACCACAATGACTGAAATTGGCCATGGCACACGCAAGGTCCCCATACCTGTGGCACATCACCCCCACACATGATGCTGATAGCATAGGGCACCTGCATGAACTGCCTGCCTAAATAACCTTGTGCAAGAGTGGCTACAGACAGACCAGGGAACACATTGCAAGGAGGGGAAGGGAGGGAGTGAGAACAGCACTGTGCTACTTTGTGGAGAAGTTGACGCACTGCACAATCAAACCCTGGCAGTGTATCCATGCAACTGCACACTTACATTGGCTGGGGACACACAACTGACACACATGTACCTACCCCCTTCCTGCTGCTGCCTCTCCTGTAGGCGCCTGTCCATATCGGGGAAGACCACCGCCAGCACACGCTTCTGGATGTGGGTCAGACGACGGCGCCCACGGTTCTTACGGCTCTCAGGTGAGTCCCCCAGCAGGAGCCGTGCAATCCTCCTCGTCCAGCACCGGATGTCCTGCCAGCGTTTCCTCACCTGAGACAGGCTCCGCCTCCGACCCTCTGTACCCCTCACGGCACTGACGGCTTCCCTCCAGATCTCCCCCTTGGCAATGGCGCCTACCTGTGAGGATGCAAAAGAGAGAATACATTAATCCACATGAGCAAAGACACAGAGACACACATATAGAACAATCCTCATTATGAACAGGCCATGGTATGCATGCAACTAATTGCACCTTTGTCATAGGGACATTATCCACTGTGGAAGGCCAAATGCACTACGTGCCAGTGAAAGCACACGGGTGGCATGAGGGGTACCACACACTCACTGACCAGGGATCACACTGTGCCTCACAGGCTACACCAGGATTATGTACAGCACCTCACAGCAGTCACCTGCCCCAGCACACTGATGCTACCTCAGCAGAGTACACAGACACACACAGGTACAGGACAATCACATGGCATTGCCAACTGCGGGTACACACCTCACTCTGCCCATGTGCCAGTAGACGGGGGTGTCACAGGTGTGGGGCTGGCTCAGCACGGCATGCACACAGCACTGCTCCCTGCTCACATCGGATGGCCAGGCCATATCCATCCCTCATGCTGCTTGTGTGCAACACTCCCCATATGCACTCACCCACATGACAGGGGACTAACACACACACCAATGTGCAGGGGACGAACACGGCCTTTGGACACTCACAGCACAGGTACACTGAACAAACACACATCCATGGGTACTGACACCTGTCACACTGGGGGGAACACAGGATCACATCAGGACTGTGGAAACAACATCCCCAGGAGGAGTATGCAGGCAGAATGTGGCATGCACCTTGCATTCATTGTCACAGTAGGCACTATGCAAGTGAGGAGTGCACACAGGAAACACAGCATGCTCTGCATGGGTGACATGAGGCCTTCCACACCCTGGGACCCACTCCAAACAACAGTGCATGTCTGTCACACATGGACACAATGCCAGAAGTCACTGTCACACAAAAGGGGCACAGTCTAAGCTAGTGGAGTCTGCACTCACCTGAACCCCTGGTCGACCATACAGGCTCTGGAACTGTGGGAGGATCACATCTATCAGGGCAAGGTTCTCCTCCTGGGTGAATGGCTGTGACCTCTCCACAGTCCTGGACATGGTGCCAGAGGAATCACTATCAGCAGCAGTGGTCATGGATGAATGGATGTGCAGGCAAGTGCTCTCTCATGGGACCTGGCTGCCTTATATATGCCTGGCTGGCCTGTTCATGTATAGGAGTACAGATTGATTGGTCAGTCACATTAGCATCCTACGTTTCATCCAATCCCTTCAAACCTACCCCAGTGTGTGGCTTTGCATGGTTTCAGTTTTGATAATGATGTCAAGTCAACATCCACATTGCAACAATGTAGATTCTTTCAAACTGACTTCTGCTGTGCACCTGGTGCTCAAATTCAAAAATTTAACTCAGTCTCCATGGCAACCATCAGGCATTTAGGCCCTTATACTTGTCCCTCATGTGTCCCCTATGTGTTTTCATACATTTACACACAGGTACGGTGCGTTCCACGCCCTAGGGCACCCCACAAGCAGTGATACCGACCGTACAAGCGCTTGTACGGTCCGGATCACAATATGGGCGCTGGCGTATGCGTACGCCACAGAAGTACGGACTGTACAAGCGCTTGTACGGTCCGGATCACAATATGGGCGCTGGCGTATGCGTACGCCACAGTAGTACGGACTGTACAAGCGCGCGGGAGGAGCCGGTGTGCTTAGTCGGTTATATATTTTCACAGATCCAACCTCAAAGTGTGACTAAGCACACCGGCTCCTCCCGTGAGTGGAATACAGCGTCCTTCCATGGTTGCTGGACACGTCTTACTCTTCCTTCTTTCGGTGAAGTGCCATTAGTGACCACCGTTTAGCAGCGTAATACGTTCTTTGAGACTTTTCAAGGTATCCAAATTGTAATCTGACAAATGAATGATTTTTCTATGGCCACCATTGAACCGCATTGAATCTATTCTACATTCACTCCACAGCCTACGAGTGATCCTTCTACAACCGCAGCTATCTGACACCATGAAAACTAGATCTCGCACACTAAGATAGCATCGACGTGCCATAACTTATGTAAGTGTTTGATGAATGAACGCATGTTCTTAACACTATTCTTCGCCTGTTAACACCACCAGAATTCGTATTCTACCCCCTCAGCTTAGTGCCATGTTCTCCTCTCTCTCTTTTTTTAGAGTCATTTCGGATTAGATCGGCTGATCTTCTCTTCATATGTCAGAGGTAATCAAGGCAACACTGAGTTTTGTTGTGTGCATTGAGAGGAAATCTCACGCCCCAGTGTTACTCATAAAGGTTTTTTTCATTTTAATCTGCAGGTCCTGATGAGAGACCCTCCAAACCAAGGGGTCTCGAAACGCGTAGACCTTTTTGTGTGACCACAAGAATTTGAAATTTGTTTAAAAAAAAAACCAATATTGAGAGCTACTATTTCAACGATACTCTCTGTGGTCTGAGAAAAATAGAATATTAAGTGTTTATGTTTTCCCACAAGATTGACAGAGTTGTGTGAATGTTTTATCGGTACCAGTATGTTTGGAGCTAAGAATAGTGTGCTGCTCAGAATGGTTGAAATGTGTGATTGAAAAGTGTGATGTTTATTTTTTGCATTATGTCCCATTTATGTGAGTTGTAACTTTTTCTTGTATTTTGTATTATGGAAGGACGATACAGTTTCTTGATACAATTAAATTGATCGATTAAGTCGACAAAAGATAAGTCTTTAAACGCATTTTGTTGTTCTTCAAAATGTGTCCTCACAAGTTCACTGTTTTCCTCCCCACTGCTGAAACCTCTCTACTTATTCATTACTCTTATAAAACTCTGCATCCCTATTACTAGATTAGGGAAGACGAAAGCCTAGAGTCCATTAGGTCGCATAAGGAACTACTAATCTGCAATGCATTTTTTTTAAAGGAAAGTCTTTCTTGAGAGAAAGTACATTTTACATATATCGCCGTAAGGTTTGGCCGTAACTCCTTTTGTTTTTCTTTTTAGTGCCTTCACACAAGCCTTTTATAGAGGCTGCCAGGGATGATACAGGTGTTAACTTTGGGCTTTCAACTCCTTCCCGAAAGGATTCACTTCCCCCTATATGATTTTCGATTGATTGTCTATGAGGGAGACCAACAGGCTTTTGGGGCTCCTAACTGCCAAACGTAGATCTTGCAAGACCAGCTTTATCCCTTTTCTCCTAGTTTAAGTACTTCCTTTTCCTAAGTCTTAGGACATCTTCCCTGCTTTTTCGTATCTGCTGTCAGCCTTCAGTAGGTTGCTATAACCACATTACCAATGCTACTAATATCCTAGAATATTTAAAAATGTAGAACTGGATCTTGGAGGCATACATTGCAGGAAGACTTTAAACTGCTGCACTTAAATTGCTTTGTGGCACCACTATAAGATGCATCAACTATCCAACTTCCCAGATTGAACATTTGCCTATTCCTCCTCTCTGTACACTGCCTACACATACAACATTTCTGCTACCACCTTCACCCACACCCTGTTTCCATTCTCTAACTGGCTATCCTACACATTGCCCACTACCTTTTGTGCTCATTCCTTCAGCTGCAGTCAATCCTAGAGATTTGTTTTAATGTTTTTAAGAAAAATTAATTTTTTTTGCAAAAGGTGCCAGCAGTCTCCTTAAGCATGAAGTTCGATTGGCTGTTGCTTAAAATATAGCACCCCACTGTTGGGCATAAGGGCCCTCAACAAAACAGGTTCTCTGCTCGAACTACTTACTGCCAAATGCAACCCTGCTGCATGCTCTCCTCCCCCAATCCCAGATGGGGTGAGCATAGTAACAGCTGCGGATCATGGTAATAGAGACAGCTTTGGTGCAATGTGCCAAGTGTATGATAGGACAGAGACTGAACTATCCGTTTAGAGCCCCATCCATGACTCCCCCAGTCAGTTACTTCCAGTCAGGCTTGCTGGATTAATGGAGAAAGTAAAGAGAGAGAGAAGCACCTGCTATATGCTCCTCTCTTCCTGACTTCCTTTTATTCTTCAATTCTCCAGTTCTTTTGTTCACCTCTCTATGAGTCAGCTGGTCTGGTCCGATAAACGTATGATGAATGCTTGCCAGAGTCTGGGAGTGGCTGTTGGGTAATTGGCTCGTGCTGGAGCTACTCCAGTGCTAGAGCTGGTGCTGACGCGTGGACAAGTAGATAAGATGAAATCGATGAAGCTGTAGTGCTGATAGTGAGAAAGGCTGGCATAACAAATGGCTTGTTGGTGGAATCCCTTCATCTTGGCACGATCCATGATGTCTTCCATGAATGAGTCTTACACTTCAGGAGACTATAGTATTTAGGCTGATGACTACCAGACCTTCGACACACCTAGATCTGTGGATAACATGGATGACATGGGCTGCACTCAATTGATCAACTCTCGCGTGCATTTGTTTAGCATTAGCGTTGACCTACTATTTTCATACGTCCCCAGCATGGACAGTACCAACTGTCAACCATTACTGTGATCAGATCAAAAACTCATTATTTGTTTCTAGCAAGATGATTTTATGTCAGTAAGGCAACGTTAAAAACTGTTTCAGCAATATCCTGAATAGTAAGCCTAAATAATGTGTAAGCTAATGGCAACCTTCATGTTCACAATTACAAGAGGCATACATCCTTAGGTGCCACATGCACACTCTTAAAGCCCTCCTCTAAATCACCACTGCCTCATTGGATGAGATCACTGCTCTTATGAAAGGTAGATTAAAATCATACAATATTTTTAATAAAGGATTATAGACATGTTTTGGAAACTGTCTTACAATTATTCATGATGCAGGTTAGAAAGCAAATGTATTATTATTATTATTATTTTTATTTTTTTATTTATTAGAGTTTGTTCCATAATTATTGCCAAACATTTTGGCTTAGCTTATTGTGATAGTAACAAAACAGATGGCACAATATGAACAAAATTATCCACCATTAACTTTCGGGAACGGGGGCTGGAGGGATAAGACATCTTACAAAGCAATCCACATCTTGTTGAGCTTTACATGAGAAGATATAAAAGCATTAAGCAATTGAGCACATTGTGATAAGCGTGCATCGGTATATCATAACTGAGCATTCCCGTTGTTTGTTCAACTACTGTTTGTGAGTAAGTTAGGGCCTTCAGCTTCAGTGTGTGGGCTCTGTGGTCTGTTAGTGAGAAATTGTTTAGCTTGGGGATGTGGTGGGTGTTTTATGAGTAGCTGCACTCTGGGCACTTGCCCATTGTATGAATGGGGCCCAAATATCCCTGGGTCTGGACGCTGAGGGCATCAGCTCCCAGAAAATTGTTAACTGCTCTTGGCAGTATGTGATGTCTTGTATCCATGTGTCTATTGGGGGAGTGGGGGGGTGATGTTGCCCCATTGCATTGCTATTCTGCGTTTAGCTAATAGGAGCTTCACGGGGGAAAGGCGGCACGTGTCAGAGGAGGCATTTTTGACGTGTACCATTAGAGCCACCAGTGGTGTCTGCTCCCGGCTCGTCCCTGTAATCTGCTGTGCATTATCATAGACCCAGTCCCAGAAGTTAGCAATGGGGGGCATTGCCATGCTAAGTGCAAGACTGACGTTTGTAGGTTTCTGCATCTCCTAGTTTAGAAAGCAAATTTAATAAGAATAAAAAAGACTTACTTTCATACTCAAATTACGAAGTTAATCATTCTACAAACATCAATCTATCAAGAAATTATAACATCTTCTTCGCCTAATCCTCATGTGCTGCCAAAACAATAACACTGTGATGATTTAATTCCTTTTAATGGCAAAAACAACATGCTCTGTGCTCACTTGGCTCTAACGCCTCTCCTCAATAAGATATCAGAGCCCCAACACTACTTAGCGCTTTGACGCCTCGTCAGGGGTAATAAGCGCTATATAAAAGCATTTACAATACAATTACAATACTTATATCCTCCTTAGACTGATTGCTCCAGTGTCTGAGGGTACCGTCAACTAATCAATCAATAAACGCAAAACAGGCCCCACCTAATCTGATTGCTGTAGTGTAATACTAAAACCATTCATATACAAATCTTTTATTTTTGCACTCATAATGAAATCCATCAATGCCTGTAAACTTACCGGAGATGTTCCCTATAAATGTAAACACACTATGATGACTCAATTTTTGAAGAAACCTACTGATGATCCAAATGCCACTCTTCTATCACAACAGTTTTTGATGCTGTAGTCACTTCAGAATTATTTAACAATTTTAAAAACAATAATCCATGCAGTGACTGTTAGTCTATCAACCTCAGAGAGGTACCAACACAGTCTTAATGAAAGTGACAAACTCCTCTACCACGGCCAAAAAGCAAAGCTGCACCTTTCAACTTCCAGGCCTGTCAACTACCTTAAACACTCATGTCCATGGCGTCCTTCAATCTCAGATGGAGCACACATTTGAGTAGACGGGTGTTGTGTTTCAATGGTTAAAATCATTCCACTCAAACTACACCGATCAGTTAAAAGTTGGTCTCTTGGTATCAAAACTAATCATCAAGTTACCTGAGGTAGTCCTCAAGTTATCTCTCTATTACGAGCTTTTTTCATTACCTAAAAGGTCATACTTGCAGCAATCCTCTACATATACACCTCTGGATACCTCAGCTTTGCAGATGATACCCACATTCACATTAAGTTGATGAAAGACTTGGAATACAGGGAGATGGTCCATGACTACATTCACAATTTAAAAAGTGGACAACTAAAGAGCAGCTTTACATGAATGTCAATACAACTGAGGTTATATTGTCTGGCAATGATGAACCGGAGACTCTTGCTAGAAAATATCCTAATCTTTGGGCTCTCTTCCCACTCCCTCAAACTGTTTCTCCGATATTGGAGTCATTGGGGTGTGACTTGGTAGGTTCCACTAAGAATATTCAATTGCTTCTTGCACCCCCATTAAACTCCTGACGTAATTATGCAGCAGGGCGCGTAAATCAAGGACTGAGAGATAAAAATGGAATCTCTGGTTGCTGCAGCAGAACTTCAGGTGGTCATAAGAGAGTACAAACCTCATTCGCTGGCCAGGGTGATGTGGCATCAGAAGGGTAAACAGTCAGAATATCAAGTTTTTAATGTCGACTTGCACTAATATTGAGTGAAAAATATTGTGATACAAAAATATCAACTGTCAGAATATCGTGGTCAAGAATATCGAGTCTAATGTAAGTAATATTGTTTTTAACAATATCGAAGTCATAAATATCGTTTGCAAAAATATAGTTGTTAAAAATATTTTTTTTTTAGTTAGTGTTATGTATTTTAGTATGTATTTTAAATGTATGTGTTCTATTTTTTGTGTTACATTTTCAGAAGTTATTAATATTATTTTAAGTAAATTTTGCGTTTTAGTTTCATAGCGGGTGTGTGGGTTTATAGGGGAATAGGGTCCGGAAGCAATTTAATTATAATAAATGTATTAATAATTTTTAGAAGTTAATAATTTAAATTTAATACAAATTTAGCGTTTTAGTTCCGTAGCAGTTTGTGGGTTTATAGGGGATTAGGGTGGGAAGTAATTTAATGCTAATGAATTAATTAATTAATATTTTTTATTAATTAATATGTGCGTATTTAATATGTTATATTGTATTATTAATTATTTATTAATTTGGTGTTAATTATTATTAATTAATTGGTAATTCTGTTAATTGAGTCATTTTTTTAGGAGCGGGTTGTAGGTTGATTGGGGGTTAGGGTGGGAAGTAATTTAATTATAATTAATTAATTACTGTTTTTTATTAATTAATATTTATGTATTTAATTGTTTTTGTTGTTAATTGTGGTAAGTAATGTATTATTAATTATTTATTATTTGGTTGTTAATTTTTATTAATTAATTGATAATTATGTTAATTGCGTAATTGTTTTTAGGAGCAGGTTGTGGGTTGATAGGGGAGTAGGGTGGGAAGTAATGTAATTTTAATACATTTTAAAATATTGTTTATGTAATATTTATTTAATGTTACTTTATAGTGTTTAATGTGTGAATACATGTAATATTAACTGTTTTTATTTTGCTTGTTAATTGTTATTAAATAATTACTTCATTGTTAATTATGTTAATTGTGTCATGTTTTACAACATTGGTGGTGTCATTTATTGGGGGAGATGGTGAGGGGTAAATTATTTATAATGTATTAATTATTTGGAAATTAATGCTAATTAATTAAATATTAAATATGCTAATTGCAGAATAATTTTGATGTGTGAGTTGTGGGGTTTATAGTTGTAAATGTTGGACAGAATCTTTTTTAACATTAATTAATGATTTGTTGCTAATTGTTATTATTTTAAATATTTTTGGTAATTGTTTTGTTTTTATTTTGTTTGGGGATTTATGTTCAATAGCTGTATTGTGTTTTTTTTGTATTTTGAATTTGTTCTTTATTGGCATTTAGTCACAAGTATATCACATCGCATTATCTCATAAAGTATGTCATAATAGGCCCAATATCCCAAGCACAGTGCTGTCAGTAAAACCAAGTGTGACAGCTTTCGAACACCCACATCCATTCTGGAGACAGCAAAAAGGCAGTTCCAATAATTGTGGTAGATATCAACTACAATGCCATAAAGTTAAAAAACATTTTGAAACTTAAACAGTAGCCATCCCCCATAAGTCTATTCAGTACCTTAGAGCAGCATAATTATCAACTGTAAGTAAACCCTCCTTGTAGCCTACTCTATCTGTGAATGTGCCGTCCCCTCCAGTACAGGGCCAAGGCCGCTCACTGCCTCCTGAGGTGTGTCCTGACGATCAACAGGCCGAAAGGTCTGGTCAGGGTCTATCTGGAGGTCTATTATCATGGCATTCCATGCCGTTCTATCCTCCTCTGCCCTAACATCCTTTCTCACAAATTTCATTCTGATGAGCTCCGCCATTGCCTACTCCTTTATATCCCGTAGCCAGTCAGTGTGAGTTGGTGACTGGGGTTGCATCCACAGTATAACTATCCAACGCTTAGCTAGCACCAATCCCAAGCTTACAAATTTCCTACTCAGTGCCTTTTTCTTTGGCTTTAGTAGTAGGCCTAAGAGCACCTATCTGATCTCTTGTGGTATAACCCACCCCGCAGCCCCCCCCAGGCATGTCAAAACATTGTCCCAGTAGGATTGCAGTCTATTGCACTGCCAAATCATGTGTAAAAGTCCACTCCCCCAGCACCGCGCCTGGGGCAAGCGTCAGTGCGGTGTGGGTATATCGCGTGGAGAGTGCGTGGGGTAAGATACACTTGATGTATGACATTATAATGAAGTAACTTAAATCTTGCATTAGCATTTACCCTGTGAACCCCGGCATGCCCCTTTCCCCATTCTGCAGCCGTCAGTGGGGAGGGCAACATAGAGTCCCACTTGTGTTACAGTCTCAGTGGTTCCAACTGGAACACCTCCCGTAACGCTCGGTAGAGGTGAGAGATAAGGCATTGCTCCTGTGCCATATATAACATAGTCACTAGTATATTGAAGGGAGGGGGCTCGGAGGGAAAGTGCGGCCACAGCTCCCGGGCCACTGTTGAGATTTTAGCATATTGCAGGAACTGTCCCGTTTCCAAGTCAAACTCAGCTCGTGCGTCTACATGTGTTATAAATCGTCCGTCCCTATAAAGGTCTCCCAGTAGTAGACAACCCCCCTCTTTCCAGCGTCTGATCGACATAGAGTCGGCAATTGGGGCGAAGGGTCGCATGTCCCATAGGGGCATGTCTGGTGCGTATGGGGCGTGACGGACCACTCGGCGAACCGCTCTCTCCCAGAGAGTAGCTACATGGCGTATTATGTATGGGTAGCCTTCAAGAACCGCCCCACCCATCATTAACAGACCGGCAAGTGTATGCCCTCGATACATCCCCTCTAAAAGTGATTTTTCCCAGTTATCTGCATCATCAAGCCACTGTACTGCAAACTGGAGTTGGGATGCCATATAGTAGAGTTCTATCTGTGGAACCTCTAGCCCCCCGTTCCCCAAGTCCTCTTCAATGTCCGTATGTCCACTCGCCTTCATTTTTTGTCCCACAATAAAATGCCCAGCAGGATTTCCACTGTGTCAAAAAAGGATCGGGGTATCACAAAAAAATAGTGCTGCAGCGTATAAAGGCAGCGCGGTAATAAAGTTATTTTAGTGAGCGCTATGCGCCCCATTAATGAGAGCGGTAAATCCGCCCAAAATCGAATGGAGCCCCTCAGACCCTCCACCACTCAGTTGATGTTCAGTCTATGGAAGGAGTCAGCAGAGCCCGCTAGATAAATCCCTAAGTATCTTGACCCCTCTTTTGGCCAAGGGATATTCAGGGGAGACCTCAAATCTGGGGGAGCCACGGCCAACCTGCCCATTGGGATTAGTTTAGATTTGGCGGGATTGACCCACATTGCCGAATTCGATCATTTCTGCCTCAAGGAGTGGAACCGAGTGCTCCGGCTTTCTCAGATAAACCAGGGTGCCATCAGCATAGAGCAATACCACGTGATTAGTTGCCCCAACCGGTAATGTTTGGTTTTATCCCGTCTGCTATCCAACACTTTCCCTACTGTTGCACTCATTGGAGTGGTAATAGTAATTTATTCCCCTCCGCTATCCAACACTTTCCCCACTGTTGCACTCATTGGAGTGGAAATATTAATTTATTCCCCTCCGCTATCCAACACTTTCTCTATTGTTGCACTTGCTGGAGTGGGAATAGTAAATTATTCCCCTCCGCTATCCAACACTTTCTCTACTGTTCCACTCCATGGAGTGGAAATAGTAATTTTATTCCCTCCACTATCCAACACCTTCCCTACTGTTGCACTTGCTGAAGTGGGAATAGTACATGTTTTCCCTTCACTATCCAACACTTTCCCTACTGTTGCACTCGCTGGGGCGGGAATAGCAATTTTTACCCCTATGCTATCCAGCACTTTCTCTAACGTTGCATTTGGTGAAGTGGGAATAGTAATTTTTACCCCTCCACTATCCAACACTTTCCCTACTGTTGTAGTCATTGGAGTGGGAATAGTAAAGTATTCCCCTCCACTATCCAACACTTTCCCTACTGTTGCACTCTCTGGAGTGGGAATAGTAATTTTTACCCCTTCGCTATCCAACATTTTCCCTACTGTTTCACTCGCTGGAGTGGGAATAGTAATTTTTACCCCTCCGCTAGCCAATACTTTCCCTACTGTTACACTCCGTAGAGTGGGAATAATAATTTTATCCCCTATACTATCCAACACTTTCCCTACTGCTGCACTTTATGTAGTGCAAAATGTAGTTTTAAAAATTAATACATATTTCAATATTTTAATTTATAATATATTTTCTTATTGTTATGTGACAGGTGTAGGTATATATGTATTTATAATTTTTAATATATTTCTAACATTTTATAATTTATTAAAATAATTATTTATTAATATTAAGTAAATATATATATTTTACATTTTATATATGTATGTTTAATTTATTTTTGCATTACATTTATTACTAATAATTGTTAACATTTTCTAATAATTCAATTTTTTTTAAAAGTTATATGTATTATTATATTTATTTTACATTATTTCTTTTACATTTAAAAAAACTGATATTTTGTACTTCGATATTTTAAACAACGATATTATTTGTCCTCGATATTTCAGTACTTACTATTATGAAGATAGGATGTCCATATTTTTGACATTGATATTTATGTCCTGAAATTTTGGGAAAACGATATTTTGTCACACGATACTTTGTCAGTGATTCCACCAGAAGAGCACACTTGGGGGCCTATTAGGATGGCGGGCAGACATCCTAGCAGTGCTGGAACCGGCCGCCAGTTGTGCGGCGGTCCCGCACCAGCAATTAGGATGCCACCACCACGGTGGCTGTGGCATCCCTCATCCACATCATTGTGGCGGGCGGTGCACGCAGCCCTGCCCGCCACAATGCTGTGGCTGCACCTTGTGCATTTGCCTGCCACGTTGTGCATGCATATGCAGGGGGTAGCCTTCAAGAACCGCCCCACCCATCATTAACAGACCGGCAAGTGTATGCCCTCGATACATCCCCTCTAAAAGTGATTTTTCCCAATTATCTGCATCATCAAGCCACTGTACTGCAAACTGGAGTTGGGATGCCATATAGTAGAGTTCTATCTGTGGAACCTCTAGCCCCCCGTTCCCCAAGTCCTCTTCAATGTCCGTATGTCCACTCGCCTACATTTTTTGTCCCACAATAAAATGCCCAGCAGGATTTCCACTGTGTCAAAAAAGGATTGGGGTATCACAAAAAAATAGTGCTGCAGCGTATAAAGGCAGCGCGGTAATAAAGTTATTTTAGTGAGCGCTATGCGCCCCATTAATGAGAGCGGTAAATCCGCCCAAAATCGAATGGAGCCCCTCAGACCCTCCACCACTCAGTTGATGTTCAGTCTATGGAAGGAGTCAGCAGAGCCCGCTAGATCAATCCCTAAGTATCTTGACCCCTCTTTTGGCCAAGGGATATTCAGGGGAGACCTCAAATCTGGGGGAGCCACGGCCAACCTGCCCATTGGGATTAGTTTAGATTTGGCGGGATTGACCCACATTGCCGAATTCGATCATTTCTGCCTCAAGGAGTGGAACCGAGTGCTCCGGCTTTCTCAGATAAACCAGGGTGCCATCAGCATAGAGCAACACCACGTGATTAGTTGCCCCAACCGGTAATGTTTGGTTTTATCCCGTCTGCTATCCAACACTTTCCCTACTGTTGCACTCATTGGAGTGGTAATAGTAATTTATTCCCCTCCGCTATCCAACACTTTCCCCACTGTTGCACTCATTGGAGTGGAAATATTAATTTATTCCCCTCCGCTATCCAACACTTTCTCTATTGTTGCACTTGCTGGAGTGGGAATAGTAAATTATTCCCCTCCGCTATCCAACACTTTCTCTACTGCTCCACTCCATGGAGTGGAAATAGTAATTTTATTCCCTCCACTATCCAACACTTTCCCTACTGTTGCACTTGCTGAAGTGGGAATAGTACATGTTTTCCCTTCACTATCCAACACTTTCCCTACTGTTGCACTCGCTGGGGCAGGAATAGCAATTTTTACCCCTATGCTATCCAGCACTTTCTCTAACGTTGCATTTGGTGAAGTGGGAATAGTAATTTTTACCCCTCCACTATCCAACACTTTCCCTACTGTTGTAGTCATTGGAGTGGGAATAGTAAAGTATTCCCCTCCACTATCCAACACTTTCCCTACTGTTGCACTCTCTGGAGTGGGAATAGTAATTTTTACCCCTTCGCTATCCAACATTTTCCCTACTGTTTCACTCGCTGGAGTGGGAATAGTAATTTTACCCCTCCGCTAGCCAATACTTTCCCTACTGTTACACTCCCTAGAGTGGGAATAATAATTTTATCCCCTATACTATCCAACACTTTCCCTACTGCTGCACTTTATGTAGTGCAAAATGTAGTTTTAAAAATTAATACATATTTCAATATTTTAATTTATAATATATTTTCTTATTGTTATGTGACAGGTGTAGGTATATATGTATTTATAATTTTTAATATATTTCTAACATTTTATAATTTATTAAAATAATTATTTATTAATATTAAGTAAATATATATATATTACATTTTATATATGTATGTTTAATTTATTTTTGCATCACATTTATTACTTATAATTGTTAACATTTTCTAATAATTCAATTTTTTTTAAAAGTTATATGTATTATTATATTTATTTTACATTATTTCTTTTACATTTAAAAAAACTGATATTTTGTACTTCGATATTTTAAACAATGATATTATTTGTCCTCGATATTTCAGTACTTACTATTATGAAGATAGGATGTCCATATTTTTGACATTGATATTTATGTCCCGAAATTTTGGGAAAACGATATTTTGTCACACGATACTTTGTCAGTGATTTCACCAGAAGAGCACACTTGGGGGCCTATTAGGATGGCGGGCAGACATCCTAGCAGTGCTGGAACCGGCCGCCAGTTGTGCGGTGGTCCCGCACCAGCAATTAGGATGCCACCACCACGGTGGCGGTGGCATCCCTCATCCACATCATTGTGGCGGGCGGTACACGCAGCCCTGCCCGCCACAATGCTGTGGCTGCACCTTGTGCATTTGCCTGCCACGTTTTGCATGCATATGCAGGGGGGTGCCATAGGTACCCCGTATGTGCACCCCTCACCCCCAACACACTGCACGCATGCCTTTCCACGGCACCGCCATGGAAAGGCACTAATCCGCCTGTATTCTTATATGGATGGCGGTGTCTTCCAGACACCGCCACCATAGCCAGCCCCTTTTCCGCCCGGTCGACCAGCGGAAAACCGGCGGACGGTCTTTCCGTCTGCCGGAATCCCCCCCGTCATAGTAATATGGCGGGGGAAATGGGTGGCGGGCGGTGTATAATGTCAGGCGGATCCACCCAACATTATAATAGACCCCCTGGTGAGGTGGTGTGATAGAGTAGGCAATGGTTCTTGGCAGGTGAGTTTCACTACAATCCTGTGGGGAACTAGACCCAGTGGAGCAATAGCTAGGAATAATGGCATGGAGAGGTGAAAGAGCTGGTTGTGTTGCAACATGTGGCCCACTTGTGACCACATGGCAGCTCTTGTGGATAATTATGACCAGTATCAAATATGCCTGGGAGGCACAGTTGCACTCTTCCCTCAACCTCCACTTGTGCTAAAGGAGCTATGGAGGAAGTGCCTTTTTAGCAGTAAAGAAAGGCCGTGCTGTCACTGTTCCTCGCCATTCAATGGACTAATTAATCTGCTGAAACTGGGAGCTACTATAGGCCTTGGTCCCAAAGGTCTAGAGTGGTGCCCCTGGGGCCATGATACTGTGCCTCTTCTTCAGTCAATCATAAACCATTGTGCGCTTGGAAGATGCTAACTGGAACATAAATGGAGGTAGAAGTGCAGTGAGTGGTTGAGCGTTTTACATGCTACTTGGAATTGGGGAAAATCTCAGCTCTTTAACTCTCATTGGATCAAGTGACCGGTACTGGGAGCAATATGGGATCCCACCAGCTGCTGGAGTGGACCACTGGTCTCACACTCAAAGTCATTATGTGATGGATGCAGGTGACTGATTTGACAGGGATCAGCTAAGGATATTAACTGGGAAGATACAGGGAGCATTCTGTGTCCTCATAGTGGTATGGCCTGTGCAATTTGAATCTGAAAATTGTGTTTACATCTATTTTAAGTGGCTATTCAAATGTGTCCCTGGCCTCCCCTGACATACTGGTGAAGTACATATGATCCCATTCTGAAACCACCTGCAGAGCAAAATGTGAGTAGAGGAGAAAGTGCATTTCTGGAGAGCATGCTAATCTGACATGACTGCAAATGTAGTAGGTATCTTTATGTGAACAAATAGACACCTCTGCGCAGCAAACCTTCTGATACCCAAGGCAGTCAGCACTGCAATTCCACCTCTTGGTCAGTGGTGAAGTACCATGAGCAGGGACAGGGGAGCAAAATTGCAGTGAAGTAACTAGCTAGATAAATACACTTTTCTAAAGATGTCACAGAGAAAAGGCTAGACTATGACATCATATGAGAAAAACATTACTACAGATATGATGCAGGATCATCAGCTGCCCGTTAGAGAAATGCTAACAGCTGCTCTGGACTCTAGAATGCACAGGAGCCTATCATCAGATCCATAACCATTGAAGTGAATCTACAGAGCATTTTGTTTAAAAATAAGTCTGAGAGAGTGGGGTCGATGGGAAAAGGGCTGTAGGAAGTGGCAGTCTCCTGTTCCAAAGAGTGATGTTTATGGTGGGACACTTGGGTGTTGCAATGTAGCTGGAAGTCTATTCGGTCTCCTATACTGCTAACTCTTGGTCCAATTGAAGATACTGGAAGGTGGATTTTTAAGGCAATGGGACTGGCTGATTATGATTAATGAATGGTAAAATGCTCTATAGGAAATTTCCCTACAGGGACAGAAAATTCAAATGATGAACACTAGGATTGAGTCTATTCATTACCTTTAAGTAGAGTGTCATTGCCATTTTGGCTCAATAAACAAAAAACTAATCTTTTTTGAGCTAAGATACAGAAGTGTTGTGTAGTATGAAAGGTTGAGTGAGTTGTATTTAGTGTTAGTATCCTTGTTTTCTCAGGGTCTATAGAGGGATGTTGTGTATTCATACATATGTAACATGACTGACAGTAGTAAATGCAGTAGAGTGGTCTATGTACAATTTTGCATAGAATGTGAACATAAATGGTATTAATGAGGCTATAAATAGTAGGGAGGCAATGCAATGGTACAGAGACAAATGCCTCTTCTGGTAATATTGCAATAATTCAATTAAGTGGGTACCATTAGTGTCTACTGACATGCGCTCATGCAGCCACAGGTGTGAGCAATTGTGGTGTGGTTTGACAATGATCAGCCTAGTGGCATTCCTTGTCCTCCCAGGCAACTTCCTATTTTGCTCTTGCTTCCTTGGATCATTTGCATAACGTGTTTGGTGGATTGTTTGGAAAATAGATGGGGAGCACTCAGGCAAATGGTCTTCCCCACTGAGGTAATATGCTCTTGTTTAATGATATGCAGATGTTTTTTAGATCATGTTGGTCATCTTGCTGTTGGAGCCAACCAGTTTTTATGACCTCTAATTTGCAGATCTACTTGGTCACTAGGAGAGTGGTTAAAGTGCAACCCTCGCTGTGCATGTGTGTTATTTCAGATTACCTAATGTCTTCTTGTATTTTAATTGCATGTATTTGAAATTGTATCTCTAGTTGGCAGAGGTTTGCACCCTTTCCACGTAGGGATCACAATCCTAGTCAGGGTAAATTATATACACACTTTAAAATAACCTGTGCTCACCATCTAGTAGACTGGCAAATAGCAGGCAGGCTTAACTTAAGAGGCAATGTGTAAAGTACTTGTGCAGCACACAGTAACACAATGAAAACAATATGAAAAGACTCAACACCGGTTTAGAAAAATAGAAAATACTTATCTGAGTGAAACAAGACTAAAACAACAAAAAAACAATGAGTAGAAGTTGAGATATGAAGAATAAATGTAAAAACAGTGCTTTGGAGCCATTAGCGTTAAAAGGTTACTTGAGGTTGCCAGAGACTGGGGTAAGTCCAAAGTTTAGGCGAACCGCGATGGGGGCGGGCCAGCTACAGGATCGTCGTTGAGAGTCTGATAGATTGGTTTTGATTCACACATTCGGGTCTATGCGTCGAAGTCAAGCCTCACAGTTGGGACCTCAGATCGGTTCTACGTTGTTTTCGAGCTGCACAGGGATGTCTTCAGGTCGGAGTCGAAGAGCACTATGTTGGTTGCTATATGCACAGTAGTGATGATGTGTCTGTTTGGTAGAAAATCTGATGTAGAACTCACTTCTGATGCCTGGAACTGGAGGGGGCATCTCACACAAGTGTAGGACTTGGAGATGGCAGAGACCAGTAGCACCATCAGGATTGTAGGAAGTCTTTTGTGTCCCTGAAATTTCAGAATACAAGAGGCAAGCTAGCAAGCCCTTTGAGTTACTCAAGTTCAAGTGAGATGGGTCCAGTCCTTGTCCTAAGCAGGGCAGAGATCAGCAGACAGCAGGGCAGGTCAGAAAAACAGAGAAGCAGTTCCTCAGAACAGTTAGTCAAGGCAAGTGGCTATCCCTACAGAAGAGCAGCCTTTACTCCAGCAGAGTTCTTCCCAGGCTCAGTAGTGTACTGATTCGGTAGGGTCAGAGCCCCAGTATTTATACACAAATGTGCCTTTAAAGTGGGGGGTGACTTTAAGAGCTCTTTGAAGTGCACAGGTCCCCTTCCATACCAGCCCTGTCTGTCAAGCTATCTGTGGGCGGTAATCAGTCCTTTGTGCACAGCCTATTCAGATGTAAGTGTGAGCTCCCGCTCCCCCTTCCTGCTTAGGAAGACAATCAGAATGCAGATAAATGCTGATGAGTCCTGTGGCACACCCACCCTTCCTGTGTTTATGCCTGTCTAGAGGGAATGCACAACGTGTAGCAGTCACCCAGCCCAGACATGTATTAGAAACAGGCTACAGGCACACAGAGCAAAGTTAAGAGCAGAGAAATGTCCACTCACTAATCATGGCATTTCTAAAATAGTAATGTTAAACCCAACTTTACCACTAACGAGGATTTTTCAATACCTGTTTAAAGATATGAAGCATGATTTAGCTATCCCTTTTGAACCAGGAATTACAGCTTAAAAGTTTTTTAAGAAACATTCAACTCTAGCTTATGAGAGGATTAGTCCTCATTGTTGTGAAAAACCAAGTTGGCTGTTTGTCACTACCAAGACATGTAAAACTCAAACATACATGCCCAACCTTTTACCTGCACAGAACCCTGTCCTTAGGGGTGACATATTTGTAATAAAAGGGAGTTTAAGACTTGGCGAGTGGTTTTAAATGCCGAGTCAAAGTGGCAGTAAACTGCACATGAATGCATTGTAAATGTGAGGCCTGAGACAGGTTTTAAAGGCTGCTTGTGTGGGTGGAACAAACAGTGCTGCATGCCCACTAGTGGTATTTAGATTATAAGCCATGGGTATATGGTACACCCCTTTGAAAGGGACTTATAAGTTACTAAATATGCCATTCAGGTATATACCAATGTAACCATGTTTAGGGGTGAAGCACATTAGCCCTGGTTAGACACAGTAAAGTGCTCTGAGCCCTAAGGCCAACAAAATGATACACCAAAAAGTGGAGGTAAGCAGGCAAAAAGTTGGAGGAAGACCACCCTAAGGATGACAGGTCCAACAGCATGCTGGAACTCCAAAAAGATTGCTTTTGGTGTTATTTCTCACTTTTCTGTTCTTTGTAGCATATTGCTGTTGTTTTCACCACTGCTACCATGTCTGCTGCCACTCCCAATTTACCTGCACCATGGATCCTGCAATTACCAAAAAGCTGGATTGTCAATTAAACAAGGTTGATGATGATGCTTTGTCTTATGTTACCCCTTCTCACGTTCCTAGTCTAGTGACCTATTAATAGGACCCACAGAAAGGTTCTATCACTGTTTACAAAAGCACCTACCACACTCCTGCTATGTATTTTATATTTTTAGGGTTTTTTCTGCTGTAAGATCTGAGAAGAAAGCATCCGCTCTGTAAGAAAGTGACTATTAGTTGTGGTGGCTGGGTATTACCCACAAGTAATAAAGTCACTATCTTGTTAGGTCAACTCAAAGGTTTCAGTAATTTAAACCTGAGCTCAACCTCTTATACCTGTGGAACAGAGCAGACAAGCTTAAC
The DNA here is from genome assembly GCF_964204655.1 of Triturus cristatus. Classification (NCBI taxonomy): domain Eukaryota; kingdom Metazoa; phylum Chordata; class Amphibia; order Caudata; family Salamandridae; genus Triturus; species Triturus cristatus. The sequence goes on along the minus strand of NC_140582.1, from coordinate 565,271,043 downwards.
TACAGGACTATATTAAACGTTTTTAGAAGTAGAAAAACAGTTAAAAAGCTGAAATCACAACACAATAAAAATAACACTTCAAGTTATATAAAGAGAGAAAATTATAATAAGATGACAAATAACCACTAAGTAGAGCTGGAGGCATGAACTTTTAAAGATTTATGTGGTAAAGGTGACATGAAGTGCAAAGCACCAATGGTAGTTAATGGCCATGGTAGACAGTGGTGATTTGCGGCTGAAGTGCAGGTCAGATACACCGAGTACAGCTAGGGCATGGAAGTAGGGTAGTGTGAAAAAGATTTTATGTTCTAAGCTGCAGAGGGACTTTCTAATTTTTCTGCGGAAAAAAATCTTTTCAACACGGACAAACCTGAAATTCAATCTGATGCCAATCAGATACTTTTCGTGGTTGTCACCTTGAAGTTCTGAAGCAAAAGTTTTTAAAAAGTTCCCAAACTTCTTGTAGTGTCCAAACATCCACAGGAGTATACTTACCCCATGATCTCAAAGGGAGCCTTTAGAAACCCCCAGGTGTCAGACAGAGGGCAACAGCAAAGTCAAATGCAGGTCTAGTTGCCACTCGCCTGGTGGAATTTCATTCATAGGAATGTTTTTTTTCAGTTTTTTTATGTTCTTAGAGCCACCCAAGAGATCATCTATATGATCGTTGGTGATCTTTCTGTCCTTTGATTTCAAGTTGAATGGGTTCGAACCTCCTTGGATCCTTCTCAGAGGTCACAGATGCAATCTGCAAAGTGCAGCAGTTTCAGTATGCCTAGTATCTTTTGGCCAATCCAGCAGTGTTCTGAGGAAGACTGAGTAAGGGTCCAGCTTTGTAAAGTTTACCAATCTTTGGGTGGGGTACACCCAAAGACACTACTAGTTCCTTTCTGACCAATGGAGTAAAGGTTGCCGGGCCCTAACCTAACAAATGTTGCTGTAGTTTTTGTTAGCTCTACTCTAAGCAGGCCCAAAATGCAATGTGTCATAGCAAATCAATGATGAAGGAGGTTTTCATTCCCACTAAACATGGGGTCTGAGGCTGGGGGTGTGAGTGGAGCATGAACTATGGTTAGGGTGACCAGATTTTGAGAGGCAAAAACAGGGACAGGTCGCACATAAAAGTAGGACTAAGGGGGGGGTGTGGGGTGTGTGTGCGTGTGTGTGTATGTATATAACATAACATAACACATGTATTTGTAAAGCGCACGTTCACCACTATGGGTATCTTGGCGCTGAATAACAGATGTTTGTTGTTACCCAACTCAATGGTACTCATTTTATCGACCTCAGATGGATGAAAGGCTGAGTGGGCCCGCCGGGATTTGAACCTGTGACTATGAGGTTGAACACAGACCCCTGCAGTAGACGCATTAGTCCACTGAGCCATCAGCCCGGCAATGATATATATATATCAGGTATATATATGTACACACACACACATATATATGCAATTACAGGGCTATTTTCTATTACACCAGTTGTGGCAGGGCCTCCACCTGTGCCCTTCTGGCCACTCTGTCTTACCTCTGCTATGAGCATGCAGCCGACCTCCTCAAGTGCTGCCTGAAAGAAACAGATAACTTAAGATAACTTCAGGCTTTGAAGGTGTCTGTTGAACGAAGAGCACAGTTTCCTTTCTGCTTTGCAGAATCACTTGACCTTTGTCCCAATACCTGGAACATGTTTTTAAAATGAAGAAAAGCGTTACGACAACTGGACAGTCCTCTGAAAACCGGGACTGGCATGGAAATTTGGGTCACCCTAAATATGGCAATCTTAGTGTCTTTTCACATTTAAAACTAAAATTCAGTTTGAGTCAGGCACTGTACTCACAACAAACCCAGAGACAGAAGTCTGGTAGGGCAACAGCATAGTAAGTCAGCAGGGAATACACAAGAATGCCCTGGAATCCTGTTTACTTCCACTTGAAAGATGCAAAACATATACATGAGTCATCTCTGCCTACTCAGGTTGCCTATTGTGTGCACCAGGGAGAAATTTCAAACTTTTTTCACACCTCTTTCCATGCTGAGCACAGATCGAGAAATGGCAGAGGACAGTGCTAAATAGCCTTCTGACAGTTCAGGCGGGTAAAGGGTAACAAAATATTTTTCCTTAATATTGATTAAAATTCGACTTTACCATTGAATAGGATTTTTAATAACTATTAAGAATAGTGGTTTAATTTTTTTTCCAGCTGATCCCATTTCAGATATACAGTATTGGCATTTCATAATGTAATCTGGTTTTCTGCATGTCCCACTTTAAATACCTTAAATGCTACCTTGTGGGCTACAAGGTCAACATAGGTGTAATTTATTTATCATAAAAAGGCAGGTTTTAACTGTTAAAATGGTTATTTTAACAGATTGCACTGTGAATTAAAACAGACTACAATGCTAGGCCTGTAGCCATACTTTCCTTAGACACACTAGTGGGTGGCACAATGAGGTGCTGCAGATCCCAGGGTCAATTTAACTTTCCATGCCAGTGGTGCTGATTCTGCGTCATACACCTATACGGGATTAGTCAATTTCTACATGCTTTACGGGTCAGAGCACAAACACTTGGCACTTTCCAACAGTTGCCTAGTGTTCAGGGTCTAAAAACAGCATGACAAATCAGCAAAAATTAGGGATGTCCATGCAAAAGACACGTTTCCCCACACTATTTTATACCAAATATATACATTGAGAATCCCTGGGATACGAAGAGCAGAATGTTGTCTACTCTTAGCAAGCACGACAGGCTCAACATTTCACAAATTTAATGGGAGAAATTACACAGATTGGAGATGGGCCACTTGCTCATTGTCAGTTTCAAGTTGCAGGTACTGAAGTAAAATAATTGGGTATGATCATTGCCAGAAGTAAATACAGGATTTGCGGTTGGTACTTTATTGAGGTAGTGTTTTACTTTAAATAGGACATTAATAATCGTAGATTACATCTTCTGTAAATCCTAGGAGAATACAGCTAACCCAAGAAGAATATCATTTTAGTCAATGAAGTTGGATATTTTACCTCTCAGAGTAATATAGCCATAGATGTGGCAGTGCAACTAGTAATGTATTCCTTGTTGCCTAGCTCACCATTAATAGAATTGGTTCTAGAAAATTCATGAAGTTGTCATGTTAACAAGTTGGCGCTGCATAGGCTAAATTTCTATTTTACATTACCAGATATTTCTGTCCATTATCTACTAACACCAAAGATGGCAACATGAAGGTTATGAGGGCGTAAGACTAATCCACTTGACTGCTAAATATGTATTGTGAAATCCCAATAATATTTAAGAAGTCTGATTTAGTACTCATAACCTTCTTTAAAGGTCTATATGCCAGGTCATCACAAAGACAGGATACATAGAGAAGAAGGAGAACAGGACAATGGAGAATATGGAATTACCCCCAGAACCACAACTCCGAGTGTCGGAGCATTTGCCACAGGTATAATTCTGGGTTGTTAGTTGAGTATTTATGGCTATACATGTGCAGGGTCAAGCTGTCTTGCAAAAACACTTGTTTAGACTCCCGATACTGGCTATATTTCACACCCAGCTACTCTGATCACTCATCTTTGTTGCATTCATACTTTTTGGTTCATTTGGTCTCCTTTTGTTTCCTAATTTGTGGTTTGCCTGTTACCTGCATTTTACCATTGCATATGAGTTGTCTTCCCTCAAGTTCTGTTTATGAGTGTGACTTCTGATACACCAGGGGTCAAGTTACAGCGCATCTACTTCTTGCATCAAGTCCATGTGCACATTCTGTGTGTTTCCTTCTTGGCCCCTCCACTCAAATGTGTCCTCTTGAATATAGCTTAAAAGTTGGTCCTCCCCGAGTTGTGATCATAGGTCTTTGTGATATGAGTAATCCAGGTTGGATTTTTCAACAACCAACTGGCAGGAGTGTGTTTCTCTTTTTCTCTCCTAACCCATTTTTTCCCTACTTGTGGGTCATCCTCACTACCTTTGTACCAGAGTGGTAGGTAGATTCCCGATGAGGCAAAGGAGGGATTAGCCACGACTCCCACAAGTTAGAGGTCATGATACTACACCAATACCTCAAGAAAATTTTCTTCTGTATACTACAGTTGAAAAACTGCTTTCTTCTACTATATTTCAGCTGTGGAAAAAAGGATCAAACCTGGACACTGTTAACATTGTGATATTTTATTGATGCGTTTATCTTTATTTGGAGACTTCAAATGAAATAATGAGTGATCTGTGTGTTTCACCATTAATAAAAGATGCTAAGGTGAATAGATAAAGGAAAAACAAAGTACACCAATGGTGACTACAATAGAGTCAGTTTCGAACTACAGATTTATTTTGTTTTGTTGTTACTGTGGCTGCGGAAGCACTTTAAAAAAAAAAAGGTCATCCACCACGGGCCCATAGGAGTACTGAATTTCCCAATCTTCTTGCTATACTTTACCACAGAGGCATTGGTCCTCTGATGGACATTTCTTAGTCATAGAAAAGAGTGGAATATAGGATAACCCACTGCTGGTCTACCCAATAAGGACCATTAATTGGTAGCCAACTCCCAAGCACAGTTTCAAAGAAAGAACATGAAATCTCAAACAAATTATTCAAAACAGCTCTTTGAAATAATGAATTATTCCATTGGAGATTCAAATGTAATACAAGTAAGTAACATTTTTAGCAATTCTGTCATGCATAGTAATGTATCCTAAAAAAATCTAAATATTTAATCAAATCAAAGAATGCAAACAATGGTTTCCAAAGTAAAGGATGGGTCAATAAAATTCTCTCAGTAGCAGCACAGGCTTCAGGTGAACGTGTGCTAGGGGAAAGTCCATAAGTATAGGCAAAAAGGAATGGAGCATTTATTTAGTAAATTCAAGTATGGATTCTCACCACACAGCTCCAAATAGTCCAGCAGTTCAATTCATTACAATACGGCAATAGAAAACCTAGATAGTTCAACAGGCAGAATTGGGTCAAGGAAGTGATCGAACAATGCTAACGTTTACAGTTTTCTAGAGCAGCGCCAAAAAGTCCTCAGGCAGCCAAAATCAAAAAGGGTAAAGAATGGCTCACTCATTCTAATTCCAATAGTCTTTATGGTGCATATTTGTCATCATTACATTGTTGTCAGTCTGTGGTGAAGTGATCCCATGTGATCACTCTTCCATTTAGCAGGTACAAATTGACACTCCAGGATATTTTCTCAAACAAATCATGAGAAGAACAGTACATTGCATCCTCACAGGTTTGTCGACAAAAAGCTTTAACATTGCTGCTTGTCCACAGACACGGTCAAAAGATTCAGTTCTCATGAAATACACACAAAAGATAATTAAGAAAAAGTGTCCAGTTTGTCCTTTAGGTGAATGTGGCATGATCAGAACAGATAAGCAACATTTGAAATGTGTCAAAGTTCATTGCATCATGGAAAAGACACAGTCTGAGGAGAAAGTCGATTCAAACAAATTTTAAACTCATGCTTACTTTAGTGTAAAACTCCTGATTTATGTTAAAAAGCATTACAAAATCAGTCAAATATATCATATATAAGCATTCTGTAATGTTTGTCAGTGATTAATACACATAGATATGCAACTGTAATTATGGCCTACTACTTAACATGAAAAATATTTTTAAATGCATTTGACCAAACTGATTTTCTGAAATCCAGAATCTAAATAGAATTAAGAATTTTTACTAAAAATGTCAAAGCTCTAACATTTAACATAAAGGTTATGCACCAATATATGTTCTCAAATCACTCTGCAAGAAATGCTAAGTTTTTATGTTTCATTTTCACAACATCTTTGTTAGAAATATAGGTAATCAATTATAAAATGTATCTCAAAATCACTATGTTTTTGACTCTACCATTCTCTAACTAACCAAACACACTTTTAAGGTGGGTGATGGTTCTACTTAAATTGGTCTCAATACTGATTTTGTACACTTTTGTAAGATGCAGATTTAAAGTTTGTGATCATTTTCAGTAGTTTTGTTTCAATCAGAAAACTCCAAGGGGCATGTTATCAAGGACATGCTATAATTATCTCAAATCGCGCTTAGCGCGATTTTCATTATCACCATCTATCGCTGGAGTACATTGCATGTTAGCGGCGTATTAGCAACGCTTTGCACTATGGCAATGTACACTCCAGCAATAGACGGCGATAATCAGCATCAGCATTAGAAAAGCAGCGATAATGTTAGTGCGCTATTGAAAACCTTGCTGATAGGGGAGTGTGAACTTAACATGTCAATCCACCTCCCATTGTGAATATAGCTTAGTCAAGTTTGAAGCAGGTGTTAAATTTCAGCGATAACCGCGGTTAGCGCGGCTTTTGTTATCGCTTGACCCGCATTAATAATAGGGCGATGTTGTGTTGGCGACAGATTCCATGAGGAACGCCTACTTTGCATGTCATTAGCGATAAATATTGCTGACATGCAAAGTAGAAAGAAAAAGGCAGCTACCTCAAGGAAACTCGCGCTACAGCTCGTTAGCGAGTCCTTGTAAATAGTGAGTTAAAAAAATCACCGCTTTTTTGGCGCTATGTGCCAAAAAAGCGGCAATATGTCTCTTGATAATATGCCCCCAAGTCTTCGCTCTAACATTACGAAAAAGGACCACGTCTGATACGGTTCTTCCAACCTTGACCTTTGATCAGGAAGAGCATAAATGTGTACATTTGATTACAATTTCAACCACCATAAATACAGGGGGGCTAGGAAAAGTCTAACAAAAATCTAACTGGCATGGCAACATTGCTACAGTTGCGACACATAAATAACAAGCAGCCTGGCTCTGTAAAGTCGAGTTGTAAAAGAGGTCTTCTTGGCTCAGAACTGCGCTTATTGTCTTTTTACACAGACACACCTTCACCAGCAGATTAATCAGGTCCTTATAATTATGTCTCCTCATTCAATACTAAACCCAAGTGTTCTGCAATCTAGTGATATGAACCAAGTTAAATTTCTGGGACAGTGCAGTTGCATCTTCAAATGAACTCGAAACAGGTACTGTGCTTCGAAATGTGACCAGTATCACTTAAGGATTCTTTGGTTGATCTCCAAATGGGCCCTGGAATTAATGGGCTTTGAGGATAATGCAAGTCAATAAGTATAACACCCACAGAATATCTGTTTTCTAATAGGGTTCTTAGTGTCAGTATAAAATCAAAAGCTCATTCATATTGTGGCCGTTTGTGTGTTGATCAATCTTTAATTACGAGTGACATCGTGGTGAAAAAAATAGGCATTAAACATGGGAAACCAAAGATGAGTAACAGAGGAACAAGGTCTATCAATTGTTTATAGATCATTTTCGCCCAGTGGATTAGTTGACATTAAATATCTAAATGTATTAAGTGTTACGTTAAGTAATCATAAACGTTTGCTCGGCTCCACTGTTATATCCAGTTCTCAACTGAAAATATATTGCAGCCCCATGGTTCCTTCTTACTCTTTAAGCACAATGCTCATAAATACATTTATTAAGTCTTGCTGGATCAGATAGAACCTACGGAAAAAGATCTTGGAGAAATAGAGCTGTTTTGTAGTTTTAAAGGAAATCTTTTTCAGCCAAGACGTCGAAAACAAATTAAACTTGTACGAAGTAAGAAAATCTAGAACAGATTGAAACTGTTCATACTTATTTTTCAACATATTCTCAAACTTTAATAGAGATTTAACATTGAATAATAACAAATGACACAGGAATCAAATACACAAAGCCTTAATGAAAGAAAGTTTGTGAGAATTTGTTTTGTGCATTGCAAGGTCAACATGAAAGGCAGTTTGTAAACCGATACTATTGGGAGAAAGGAGTGGGTATCAAACCAAAGTGCTGTGCAAAAGTGTTTTCTTTGGTTATTATTTATTTGGCTACAATATAATTTCCTATTTCAGTAAGCCTGAGTTTTCGCTGTGCTTAATTCACCATCTCTAGTCATCCTCATCTGCTTACTTGGTCATTTGTTTTACTATTGTTATCTTCTGCCCGTGGAAATTACTTGAGTTCCTTAGAGCCTATGTTAATGGTTGCTCCCAGTAATTTTAACTGGATGGTTATATTGATGTTTCCACTTTCTGCTTATCTTTAGTCACTCAACTCCTTATTTACAAAGAAATCCTGCAACTCATGCATAGCATGAAAGGGAGGGAGCAGAACAGCGCCATAGCTATTAAAATGTGTTGTTGTTCTGCTCTCTCCCTGTGCTTGGACAATTAAAGCTGCCTGGATGTGAAAAATTGGGTTTGTTTGTTTACTATGGTGTGAGCCCTGGTCAAGCAGTCATCACAATCCATGTCAGAGTGAGGCACAAGCCAACCCCAAAGTAACCTGTGCTCAACCCTGTGGTAGCTTGGCACAAAGCAGTCAGGCTTAACTTAGAGGCAATATGTAAAGTATTTTTGCAACACATAAAACAGTAACAACGTAAAAAGCAGCATACAAAAAGGATCCCACACAAAGTTAGAAAAATAGAGTACAATGTAATATATAAAGTAAGACCAAAACAACAGAAATCCTATCAAATTATAATTGTTTAACTCCTAGAGGGAATATAGGGTGAAAAAGCACAAAGCTATAACTCCGGAGATCTGGTCGCGCTGGATCGGGTCAAAGACACACTTTCAGGCCTACTGCGATAAATAGAGTGCAGTTTAATACACAAATCAAGGCCAAAATGACAAAAATCAAATCAGTAGAACCAGAGTATGTTAGTAAAAATGGCACCAAAAAGCGCAAAGCATTAACTTGGTTTAGCTGGTTGTGCTGGACTGAGTCAAAGTCATGCTTCAGGCCAACTGCGATGTAGCACATGTCAGATACAGTCACCAGGTTGGCGTTGCTGAAGTTTACCTTCTCAAATTGATGCCAAACGTCCCATTTGTGTTGGAGGACACAAGAAGCAGCGAGAGAGTCACTGAAGGCTGTCAGCAAAGTGTGAAGAGCAAGTCAGGCGTTCCTATCAGGAGTTGCTGGAGCTTTGCATTGGCGGTCCTCCACTAGCAGTCAAAGCTTTAGCGCAAAGAGGCAGATGCTGGCTCTTCAATTTGAATTGCGGTGCGAGTGGAGAGTTCTTGGTGCAAGCAGGTCCGTCACAATTGCGAAGAGCTCAAAAGCTTGAATTCATCTCGCTGAGCCACATCATGTGTCCTGGACCTAAGGAGCACTGCTTGGGGGTCAGGAAACTACTGCAGCTTCATCCAGGGGCTGGTTCAGGATATAGGGGAGCCATATATATCCCTGAAGCTCAGATCAAGAAGTCAGCAGCCTAGCATTTAGTATCATTCTGGAGTACTGTTTTCAAGTGTGAAGTTCCAGTTCTCTTCCTCCCTAAGCAAGATGGTAGCAGTTCAGCACAGCAGGGCAACAATTCATTTTGAGCAGCAGTCCAGCAGTGTGACAATACTTTCAGCAGCACAGCAGTCTTTCATTTTCGGAGAGTATCTACAGGTTCAGAAGTGTACTGAAGAGTTGGAATCTGAGGTCCACTCTTTATACCCAGTTGTTCCTTTGAAGTGGGGAGAAGCTTCTAGAGACATGCCTTTGAAGTGTAAGGTGACCCACCTTCCTGGCCCGCACTCCAAACTAACAGCCTATTCAAGTGTAAGTGGGGCTGGGACCAGCTCATCTCACTCATTCTGCCAGTGGTGGCCCATTCAGTCACACCTAAGCTCCCCATTGTATGTGTCTGTCTAGGATGAATTCACATTGCCTAGCTGTCAACTACACCCAGTCTTGTGGCTCAGAGACAGGCTGCAGGCACCAAATGGCTAAGGCAAGAAAATGCCAACTTTTTGAAAGTTTTTTTTACCACAAGAGGGGTTTGGTCCTACTATGGTCAGGCGGGACCCTATGAATTTATTTTCAAGAAAGCGGACCTGACCTGCTGTTTAGAACTGCTGTTTCAACCAATAAACAGACTTAGACCTTTATCTATTTAGAATGGTCTGAGTAATTGAATTACTGTATTTTGAAGCATTCATTTGACTAATTAACACATTATTACAGGATGCCTGTCTAAAAAACACACATAAATTAAATCAGTTTTCTGAAATCAACAAAGATTATCAAACAAAATATGTGATATGCATCAAATAATTTGTAGAATACATTACAGAAGAATGCCAGTCAGATGATTCAACCAAAAACAACAACAATCATTTCATCATTAAACATTACATCACTAAGTATACATAGTACAGAGGTTTTTGTGCTACTGAGTAAACATTTGCGAATCCAGTGTGCATCCCTATTTATGTATAATGCTAACCTTGGACTACTATTGTTTTAATGAACCAGTAGAAGGGTGAACGCCAACGCGTTTCAAATCCCTATATTCATTCCTGGGATTCACATCAGGGCTTAGGACTGGACAGGAAGTGTTCTGGAAAAGCTAGAAACAGTTTGGTTAGAATTAAAATTGACTCCTTAGCACACATATAGAGTGTCATTGCCAAGTTGAAAGAATTACCTTAGTTTCAGGACATCTTTTCAAAGTAACAATGTTGAATCTGGGGACAGAGGGATTATTTTATTTAATGGCCATAAGCAAATAATTGTGAAGAATACTACGTTTAGATAGCGTAGAAAGGGAAGCGGCTTATATTAAATTCACGCGGAAGCCTGTTTACAATTTCTAAGGACTGAATGAATTCTGTGAAAGTAAATTTATTTTGTGTGACTCAAAACTAATCACCCTTGAAGAAATTCTTGCTGATCAGACTCTTAAGCTTTCTGCAGTTTGCAGGGATGGGGTTGGCCCTGCTGCTGCAGTGAAAGTTTACGTGGAAACTATTGACTCGATCGGCACTTTATTTCTTGACCACAACAAAAAACGTCAGACGAGTGTTAAGTCAGCGCAGAAGTGGTTTAACAGGAATTGTAGACTGAAAAAAGATAGCCTGGTCCTTGCCATTAAATCTAATAATCCGGGTGATGTTCGGCTGGCAAGACTGCATTATAGGCAGTCCCTTGCAGCTGCAAAGAAAGAATGGGAAGAGCTGCACTGGGATAGCCTAAAAACTGCGTGCCATTCAAAAAATGCTGAGCTCTTCTGGTCTATAGTGAGAAGATGTAATAGATGCGAATTGGACCAAATTCCCAACCACATAACGGATAGGGAATGGTTTGAGCACTTCAGGAAACTATATGTAGGGGATGAGCAAACGGGTGATCCTTGCCCTCGAGTTGGGATCATAGCTATTGACCCTGTTCAGGCCTCATTTATTAAAGATAGAGAAAAGGGAGGTCGAAGCAGCAATTAATAAGATTGTATCTGCAAAGGCCCCGGGACCAGATGGTATCCCGGTTGATTTATTTAAAGCCAATGTGGAGGGATAGGCCTCTTACTTTAAGCTTTTTATTAATGCTCTGCTGGAGGGCTCGCCGGTGCTGAATTCTTGGAAGGGAGCCAAAGTAATCCCTATCTATAAGAGGGGCCCAAGGGGGGACCCAGCCAACTATCGCCCAATTAGTCTTATCGACACTGGACAAAAGTTGGCTGGTAGGGTCCTCCTGGAGCGGATCCACACATGGGCTGATGATAATGATATAATTTCACAGTTCCAGGCGGGTTTCAGGACCTCCACAAGCACGATCGACCAGGCATTTAGGCTGGTGCTCCTGTATTGGAAGGTGGTAACCATTGGTAAGGGCGGTCTGTACTTGGCGTTTATCGATTTAAAGACCGCCTTTGACCTGGTCCCTCGTGACCGCCTGTGGTTGATTCTGGAGGAGATGGGGATTCCTCCATATATTCTGAATCTTTTGATTCGGATGCATGAAGGCAACTATGCTTGTATTAGATGGGGGTCGCAGGAGCAAAAAAAACAAAAAATCCCGGTGAACAGAGGGTTTCGACAGGGTTGTGTACTGGCCCCTATACTTTTCACACTTTTTGTGAATGGTGTTGTTTCTTTCCTGCTTGAAGATAATGCGGATGTCCCTGTCCTGGCGGAGGATAAAGTTCCTGCTTTACTCTTCGCGGATGACACACTTTTAATATCGAAAACACCAGCAGGATTACAGAAACTATTGGATCGTTTCTCCTTGTTTTGCAAGTCGAGGGGCCTTGTCATTAACACCGCTAAAACCAAACTCCTCTATTTCAACCCGAGCAGATCATCCAGATCTATCTTGACCCTTGATGGGAAGCCATTGGAGCGTGTCAAAGAGTTTGACTATTTAGGGATCAGAATCTCTGACAAGCTCAAATGGCAGTCTCATATTGACAAAATGGTGCTAAACCATAGGCGGGTAATAGGAGCCATAGGGAGGGAATCCCGCGCCTCCACTACGAAACCCATTGCTTCAGCTTTGGAAATCTACGCTGCAAAAGCTGTAGGCTGTGCCCTTTACGGTGCAGAATTATGGGGTTTTGGTTGCGTTGATGCACTTTTTACTGGTGAAAATAAGTTCTTTAGGGAGCTTGTATCGCTCCCAAAGGGTACTCTAACCAAGCCTTTATTGAGTGACCTGGGCCGGCGATCTATCAACGACCTAGTAACTCTGCGCCCTCTTTTGTATTGGGCACGGCTTTGGCGTACCCCTGAGCTCTCTAGATATGCTGATGGCCTAAGAGAGGTTATGAACCTTCATGGAGCCCATAAAATAGGTTGGCTTGTCAACATAAAGAAGCTTCTGGTGGCAATAGGCCTCACAACTGCTTGGGACTCCGGGGCACCGTTATCAAAGGAAGCAACTAAGAGAGCCTTTTGGACATGGGTCAATCTCCAGGAGCAGAGGGATCCAAACCCCGGCAGATTGACCGAGGAGTTTCGCCAACATGAGGCTATGCCCCGTTTGGAACCATACCTAGATTTTATTATGAAGCCTAGGGATAGATCTCTTTTTGTTCAGTTCAGGTTTGGGACCCTCCCCCTCCGTGATCGTACTAGCAGGTGGAATCCCCCGCATCAAACTTCAGCTGACTGCCCAAACTGTCCAGGTGCAATTGAGAATATATCCCATTTCTTCTTTATATGCCCAGCTTATTTAAAACCCAGACTGAAATGGCTTAAACCTGTGTGCCTGCAGCTGGGGACCAGGGACCACTCTATAGCACTTAGAATTCTCAAAACTGACGCTAATACTACCATAGCATGCGGGGTGGCTAAATTTCTCGGCTGGGCATGGCTGATCAGGCAGAAGGCTATTTGATTAATTCAAACATTTTTATAATACTTACAAAGCTGCTTAAGTTTAATATATTTTTAAATATTTATTGTATTTGAAAGCCTTTTTTACGACTTGCTCTTAAATGTATTTCACTGAATTGTGTTTTTATGTGTAAATGTGCTTTTATGATATCACATGTCGAAATAAAGCTTTGTTGGTTAATTGATTGATTATTTTATTTAATGGCCATAAGCAAATAATTGTGAAGAATACTACTTTTAGATAGCGTAGAAAGGGAAGCGACTTATATTAAATTCACGCGGAAACCTGTTAACAATTTCTAAGGACTGAATGAATTCTGTGAAAGTAAGGAAAGGGTCATGGTTCATATTCACGCTACAGAGACAAAGGCAAAATAGTTTTGAATGGACTAGCGGCATTAAAACACTTGCGTGCCGCCATTCCGACAGAATGTATCCATTTTAGATTGAATTGTGTCCGAGTTCGGATCAGAAAAATCGTCTCTAAATAATTCTCGGGAACTCCAGCAAATGCAACAATGTTCCCGTTCACTCGAATACGCTCTCAGGTGGGAAAGGAACACTCCATTAGTCTGATAGAAGGCTTTTGTTTTGCTTTTACCATACACACAAGTCCGGGGGAACCATTTACCTTGGTCAGGCTCGGCCTCACGCGTAGTCGCTTCTTTGTGTGAGAGCGGCTGTCCGGATGTCCGGTTTTGTTCTAAACTAGCTTGTTCTGGTGCCGCATAGCCTTGTGGTTAATGTAGTCAGTTGCATAAAAGTTAAAATCGCCAAATGAGGTTTACGGGACGACAAGCGTCATGTTAGGTTCTTCCAATTTCAGACAGTTCATTGAGGCCATATGTAGTACAGTTGAACTTTGGGATTAATTATGCTTCTCTTCGGAGTAATGCTTCCTCAACATCGCCTCATCTGGGGCCAGGCTTGATGACACTTAATATCGTCCATTTGAAGTCACGTTCAGTGTAACTAATTTCCAGAAAATGATTAACAATTGGGGCAGTAGCCACTTTGTTTTTGGTGCCAGATCTATGTTGTGCCAGTCTACGGCATACTTCCTGATTCGTTTTGCCAACATACAATTTTTGACAAGGGCAGAGAATTGCGTACACGGCATTGTTAGTTTTGCAGTTCGAAAAGTCTTTCTGGACCCATTTGATGTTGCGATGTGTAAATTCAGATCCTTCAATTGTAGTGTGACATGCTAGACATTGGCCACATTTGTGGTGTGCCACTATGGGTTTTAGGTTCCAATGAGATAGTAAATCTGATTTTTTGGAAGTGGGCGACATGATGTCAACCCGAACATTTCTCTAACCGATACTGGTGTTTTTTACATTGCGAAGAGTGGTGGTTGAAGTAAATATTCCATATTCTGGAGTAAATGCCAGTTTTTAAGGATGATTTCCTTGAACTTATTCGTGTGGGGGCCAAATGTTGAAACACAGACCAAGTTTTTGTTTTTTTTTCTATTTTTTAAATTTGAACCTTTATTGAAAATTTGTACGGTACATTAGTGTGATGATCAACCATCCCATCATATTATACATAGGTACGTATACATATAACATCTTCCTGTACGAACAGAACCATGGTTATAACCCCCCCTCTCACTAACGTTGATGCAGGCCATATTTTCTTTATACAGTCCAATTTGTATCCGTCCATTATAGCACCATGTGAAGCAGTCTTCTTGTTACCATGGAATGTGCAATTACAAGTCCTGATAGCCTTCATAGTTACCCCAGACATGACATCACCCCAGGCTGCCCGACCCCTGCTCTACCCCTCACAAACATTGTAGAAGAAGTCACACCCTGATCCAGGACCCCCCCCAGCCCCACACAGAACTCCCCCTCAACGTTCCCTCCTCAGATGCCAGAGCATGGCATAACTATCTCCACATTACTTGTCCCCTGAGCCCCCACACGACCCTCTTCCCCACCCTCCGCTGCCCGTTCAAGCAAATAGGAAGTGAGCGGTCCCCAAATGTCTTTTGGTCGGGACTTAGTGGGCAAGAGGTCAGCATAGTCTTGCACGTGTCCCTGCCACGTAGTCATTGAATGAATCCACTCTTTTAATTTAGGAGCCTGACCCCTCCCCCACCGGCACGCCACCTGCCTTTTGGCTAGCAGCAGTCCCATTGATAGGAATTGTTTGTAACGTGTGATTACCGTTTGCGTCAGCCCCAGGAGGCCCAGGAGGGGACAGGGTGGCACCAGGACCCCTATCATGCTCGAGATACCCTCAAACACCTGCACCCAGTATTCCACCACCAGGGGGCAGCTCCAGGCCAGGTGTAGGAAGTCTGCCCCTTCCTGCCCACAGCGCACACAACTATCACTTTCCCTAAGTTGGAACCTGTAGAGCTTGGCTGGGGAATAATACAAACGGTGCAGAATTTTAAAGTGTATAAGTCGTAATCTACTGTTGCCTGTGATGGCCTCTGTCTGTGTGCAGCTAAGTTCCCACTGTTCGTCAGTCAATGGGGCAGCCAAGTCCCTGTCCCACTCGGCACATGCTCGAGTAGCAAGGGTGAGCTTAGCTTGCAACATGTGTCTATAGAGGAGAGATATAGCATGCTGGGGGGGGGGCGCTGCCTGTAAGAATGCATGTCAGGGAGCCAATGTAATGGGTTCTGCCGGAAATTCCGGGGTTACCTCCTTAACACTTTGGTGGAGCCGCGTATATAGGAATGTATCCATGACCATGGGTGGCCGCGTGCCAAAGAATTGCTCCTGTGTGTGGAACTGCCCCGCTATGTAAAGATCCCCCCACGAGGAGTACTCGAGGCTGATCAGCATCTTACAACATATTCCCTCCTCCGTGACGCGTAGCATAGGGTTTTGCAGCAGAGGCATCTTGGGAGAGTATAACATAGGACTTCCCAGCCTGCGAGCTATCCGACGCCAAGCCAGTATGGTACAGCCCACCGTGGATGGGTCTCACTCGCGCTCCCTAACTGCTATAAAGAGGTACCCTGAAGGAGGGGTCGGGCCATATAGCCATCCTCCACTGCCAAATGAGCCATAAACGGTGGTGGATGAAACTAATAAGTTGTGAAATGTGCCTGCGCACAGTAGTAATAAAACTCAAAATCAGGAACCTCGAACCCCCCCTGGTGATAGGGCAACATAAGCGTGGCTAAGTTAAGGCGCGCCTGCTTCCCTCCCCATATAAGTCGCGTAAGTTGCGCCCTAAGCGTACTAAAGAAAAAACGCCCTGGATGGTATGGTATGTTGACAAACAGGTACAGGAGCTTCGGCAATAGCACCATCTTAATTAGTGATATTCGTCCCGCCATAGAGAGGGGAAGGCGTATCCATTTAGTAACATCATCAGTTATCTTATCCATGGCTGTCCCATAGTTAGCCCTCATTAACTCCTCCTTGTCCCTGGTAATATGGATGCCCATCCCTGCCACGTGCCTCTGGAGATGACGAATGGGGAGGATCTGGAACCATTTAAGAGGACGGAGGCCATTGGCTGGCTGTAAAGCAAACGTATCCAATTGAGGAAAGTGAAGGGCATCCCCATGCGTTCCAAAATCCCTAGTAAGTAATCCCATTCGAGGGACTCGAACTCCTTGGTGGCGTCTAGAAATACCGCCACCGCCGAGCAGTGAAGGTCAATGTCCTGTAGCACCGCGGCAAGAGTGTGAAGGTTATGCGACGTAGCTCGTTTGGGAATGAACCCCGCCTGGTCAGGAAGCACAAGCCTCTGCATTAACAAGCCGAGTCGGGTCGCCAGTACTTTAGCAAGTATTTTAGTGTCGTAATTTAGCAAAGATAGGGGGCGATACGAGTCACAGGAGAGAGGGGACTTTCCAGGCTTCAACAACGAGGTAATTAATGCTTCACGCATAGTACCAGGCAAGCCAACCTCCTCGAGCGCCGCATAATATACCTCTTTCAGTATGGGGGCAAGAATCCTTAGATAAGTTTTGTAAAATTCTATGGGTAGCCCATCCGACCCCGGCGCCCGACCAGACTGCATTTGCATAATAGCCTCTGTAATTTCGTCAACCTCTAATTCTAAGTGTAGAAATCTTTGATGATTCTCTCCCAGCCAGGCGAGTGCTGTATCCTCTAAATATTCGCAATGTTTTCAGGATGCCTCCCCCTTTGTATATACACCTTCCACGAACTGTAACTTTGAATGCCTCCCACACTACAGTCACACTGGAAACTGAGTCAACATTACGCTGAAAAAAATCACAAACATCCTGTTCCAACTCCTCTCTGAACACCGTATCATGCAGGTGTGATGGGTTAAAATGCCAGTTACTGTACAGGGTGTGCCTTAGTGGGGGATGAAGTTCCCCCACAGCTGGAGATTGGTCCGAATACGTTCGAGCCAAGTGAGACGCAGTGTGTACCCAGTGCGCCATACCAACCGACACAAACAGGTAATCTAACCTGGCCCAGGACGAATGAACCGCTGAATAATGCGTGCCCTCCCGTACCAGTGGGTGGACATGGCGCCATAGATCTATGAAACGATTGTCAGTTACTATATCCTTCAATGTCCTATGGGTGAGCGTAGAGTGTGCCAATGTAGCTCTAGACCTATCCAGCCATGGTTGCATTGTTGTGTTAAAGTCTCCCCCCCAAATAACATAAGTAGTGCCTATGTCTTGAATCTTATCCCATAACTGTAGGAGTGCTCGAGGGTCGTCAGTGTTGGGCCCATAATAGTTAGCAATCATCCCCTCATAAGACTGGAGTCTTCCCCAGACCAGGCAATATCTACCGTCCACGTCAATAGCTGACCCGTGAGGTACAAAAGGCACCCCTCTCTTGATTAAAATAGCAACACCATGGGAATAGCTGGAGTAGCCAGCGAAACAGCGGTGGGAGGCCCATCAGGATGCGAACAGAGGCGCAACACTAGGGCCAAGGTGCGTTTCCTGCAACAGAGAAATGGAAACATGATGTCTGTCCAAATACCCAATTATCTGTCGCTTCTTTCTGGGGTTATTCAAACCTCGCACATTCCACGTAGAAATCGTGATCCCAGTACCATTACGTGTGGTACCTGCCAGCATGGCGACTAATACTATCAATGCTCAGACTTGCATCTAGAATTAGCATATTGTGTACAGTCCAGAAAACTACCGCTATATACACTCCTCCCGCCTCCCACACCGGCTTCCCCAACATGCCGGGTACACTACCCCTCCACCCAAATAACCCGTAACATCACTCACTTATTGCCCTCCGGTACCACAGAAATGGGGCTTGCCCTCGTGTGGAAGCGCCAAGGGCCCACGACCTGTCCTCTCCCTTCCCATTCTCACCCACCCACCGCACCGCTTGTAAGCGGGCAGTTACCGCGGGACAGGGAGGAGTTGCCGAGCAGGACAGTCCACCAGAAGAATAATTAAAATTTGAAATTGTTATACATCACCAACTACAAGTCGTTCAGCAAAATTGTGTCCACAATCAGAGTCACATGGGAACCAATGTCGAATACAAGGCTTAATCCGGAGCCGATAAAGGGGAGTTAGACCTGGAGCGCCGTTGCGCCCCCTGCTCTCCAGATGCCGTGTGCCGCCATTGTTTAAGATAATCCTCAGCCTGCTGCGGGGTCTGAAAGATATGCTGCTTTCCCTGTTGCGTGATCTTCAACCTCGCCGGGTACAACATGGCATAGGAAATGTCCTGCGACTGCAATTTCTTCTTGACCACAGAGAACTTACGCCGGGCATCTTGAACTGCTTGCGTTAAGTCCGGATAGAAGGCCAGCGTAGTGTTTTCAAAGTGCACCTGTTTTTTTTCCCGAGCCAGACGCAAGACCGCATCCCTGTCACGATAGTTAAAAAAGCGGGCTATCACCGGTCTTGGTGGCATCCCCGGAGGCGGACGGGCCCCCAGCGATCTGTGCGCTCTCTCCACCGTGAGATGCGCAGAGAAGGAGTCACGGCCAAACAGATCAACCACTAGCTTTTCAATGAAGTCCTCCATATGCCCCACATTGGTGGATTCCGCCAGGCCAAGGATACGGACATTGTTTCTTCAGGAGCGCGCTTCTAAATCTTCATTTTTATCAGCTATAACTTTGAGAAATTTGTCCATCTGCGACAAGTGCCTCTTACTGGTCGCAGCTCCATCCTCAGGGTCCGAGACTCTGGCCTCAGCCTCCTTCAGCCGCTGCTCGTGATGATCCAGCTTGTTGACCACCACCTCCATACGCATGTTCATGGTATCGATCTTGGTGCCAATGGACGTGAGGCTTTGTTTCATATCCACCAGTAGGGCTTTCCAATCTTCAGCCGACGTCTCCGCTGCATCCAGACCAGGGGGCTCCTGCCCGGATGGCTTGGGGGTTTTGCGCATTTCAAAAGGAAGCTTGGATTGTTTATTGTCCGTACGCCCCATCATACTACAATAAAGATGCACCGAAGCAGCCCAGAAGCACACAGACGGCAGCTGCGGCAGATATCGCTCCCAATCTAGGGCAGAGGGCGACGGGCACACCTCCAGGAGTAAGTTGCACTGGGCTCCATGTGGCAAAGCTTGGCCCGGGGCCGCAGCAGGTGCCCCCCACGTCAGCAGCGCAGTATCCGCTAGATATGTAGGCAGGGTGGAGTGGCAGTACGTCGTATCTGCAACAACAAACAGCTGTCCCAGGTATCCAGATGCCCCCCAGGTAAACCCCGTGCTCCTCCGGCAGACCTAAGGGGCAGAGCACCGTAACTCCGGGCTTTCCAATCAATGGGGCAGCGTATCTCCCGCAGCCAATGTAGGTTGTTTATCCTGTAGGACACACAAAATGGCTACCAGACCCAGCTCAGTCACCTTGGGATAAGCACCTGCGCACCCCAAGGGCCCGGGCCTACCGGGCATGCAGAAGAAGGAAGCGGACAGTAGCTCGTCGCCCCAGCCAGGCCCCAGAGGCCTACACTACAGCACCGGCCCACCAAATGCCCAAAGTCAGCTATTCAAAATGGCGGCCGCTCCTTGCCGCTTCAGCGGACTCGCGGCGATATCAGCAGCAGTTGATGCCCAACAGGGATGGTCATGCAGCAGCTGTTAAGTCCCGGGTGCTCCTGTCTCTAGCCCCATAAGTGCCAATACCTCTGCCTCACTGCAGACAGCAGCGCAGCATCGGCTCCTAATGCCGCTCGTCCGGCGGCCGCAGCACTCGGGTGGGGGGATCCACCCAGCTGCTTCGTGTACCGCAGGCAAGGTCCAGAGCCCCGCGCGTCTCTGCTCCAGCACCCACCTCCACAGCATAGTGGTCCGGTGTGCCGTCCAGCAGTCTCCCAGTCGCAGCGGACAGCGCACGGAGGTGCAGGTGCGTTCACCGCCCTCGCGGCCCCGGGCTCCACCAGCGCAGCCAGCCGCCCCCGGGCTCCAGAGCACAGCGGAGCGCCCCTCCCGCTGGATCCCTCGTCTCTCTCCGGGCGATTTGCGGGCTTACTGCGACAAACGTGGTATCCCCAGGCTCAGCGGGGCATTTGCCAGCCGTCCATGATGTCTGTGCTTAATTTCAGTGACGAAGGATGGGGTAGGAGTATCTTTTCCTGCTCGGCTGGACTTAAGCCTCACAGGCGTGCAGCCATGGCGGTCGTGCACCACCTAGCGCCCCACAGACAAGGGGCCCGATTCACAGAACTAATTTAAGACAAAATCCTAAACTTACTACCATTTTGGTATTCACAGAAGGCACTTACTCATTTTGGTATTCACAGAAGGCACTTACTCATTTCGGTATTCACAGAAGTTAGGAGTCCTAACTTTAGGACTCCTAAATGCCTTCTGTGAATACCGAAAGTCTTAAAATTAGGATTTTTCTCAGTTTAGTAGTAGTATAGTTAGGACTCCTAACTTTAGGACTCCTAAATGCCTTCTGTGAATACCGAAAGTTTTACAATTAGGATTTTTCTCAATTTAGTAGTAGTAAAGTTAGGACTCCTAACTTTAGGACTCCTAAATGCCTTCTGTGAATACCGAAAGCCCTAAAATTTGGATTTTTCTCAGTTTAGTATTAGTATAGGTAGGACTCCTAACTTTAGGACTCCTAAATGCCTTCTGTGAATACCGAAAGCCTTAAAATTAGGATTTTTCTCAGTTTAGTAGTAGTAAAGTTAGGACTCCTAACTTTAGGACTCCTAAATTGAGAAAAATCCTAACTTTAAGACTTTCGGTATTCACAGAAGGCATTTAGGAGTCCTAAAGTTAGGACTCCTAACTTCTGTGAATACCGAAGTGAGTAAGTGTCTTCTGTGAATACCAAAATGAGTAAGTGCCTTCTGTGAATACGAAAATGGTAGTAAGTTTAGGATTTTGCCTTAAGTTAGTTCTGTGAATCGGGCCCCAAGTTTTTATCCGGCTTTGTCTCTTTATTAGTAAGCAAACATTCTCTTGGTGCAAAAACGTGCACGTTTGCAAGCATGTTTTAGCAATTTTTTAAGCTAGCCTCTGTCTCTTAGTTGGGCTTGAAATGTTTCAGCATGTAGCACAAAGTCCTCTAGTTGAGTGCAGTTTAGCCGTATTCGCAATAACTACCCATATGGCAGATTGTCTCTCAAGTTGCGGGGGTGAAAGCACTTGTAATGCAAAGCAGTATTGGGGTCCGTCGGTTTTATGTATAAAGTGGTAGTCAGTTTGTTCTGGTGGTGTCTGACCTCTACATCAAGAAATGTAAGGCTGTCAGTGTGTGTTGTCTTTGTGAATTTAATGTCCATATGTCAACAGTTCAACCGCTGAAAAAAATTGTTACATTGCCATCCCAAATACAACAGATATCATCTATGTACCTGTACTATTGTGACATGTGGTCAAGATATGGATTGTTATTAAACACATATTTCTCTTTTTATTGTGCCATATAAAAAACAGCCATTTCAGGAGCGAAGGGACAACCCATCGCAGTCCTTTTGGTCTGGATGTAGAAAGTATCTTCGAATTTGAAATAGTAATTTTTCAATGCAATTGCAGCTAATTTCAAGATAAATTATATGTTACCTAGTGTGGATGACTTCTGTATTCGAGATAGACTTGCAGTACCTCTAGTGCCTTGTCTTGTGGTATTTGAGTATATAATGAAACGACATCAGCGGTGACCAACAATGGTTTGGTCGGATCAAAGTTGGTGCCTTCCATTATATTAATAAAATCCATGGTGTCCCTCAAATAAGAAGGAACTCGTTGAATAAAATGGTTCAGAAAAAAATCAACATATTTGGATAAGGGTTCCAGGAGGGAATCAAAAACTGGAAATGATTGGTCTCCCCGGTGGTTCCCTTAAATCCTTATGAATTTTGGGAAGGAAATAGATTACAGGAATTCTCGGGTTTTTTTAATTAAAAATTCATGCTCCTTTTTGCCTAAAATTCCTTGTTCAACGGCCTCCTTCATTAAGACATTAATGGTGTTTTGCAGTTCTCGAGCGGGATCTTCTTTAACTTTTCTGTACCAGATCTCATTTTGGACTTGTTGTCTCCCCTCCTTTGGATACATGTCTCTGGGCCAAAAGACAACTGCTCCACCTTTATCCACCGCTTTAATAACCACTGTCTCGTCATTTTTTAGATCAAGAATGGCTCTTTGCTGACCCTGTGTCAGGTTGTTCTTTTTGTAGCAGCTTTGATTCTCAAGCTTTTGTAAAGATGATAATACAATTTATTTGAATGCGGAAACTTCCTTAGGGATCATGTTGGATGGAGGTGTAAATCTAGATCTGTTGCTCGGGCCTGTAAGTTCTCATGTAGATGACAATTCTCTGGTTGCAAAAAAAGATTTAATTCGGATCTTCCAGAAGAATTTGATTGTTTCCATACAGGCATTCTGTAATAATGTGTTAAATAGTCAAATGAATGCTTCAAAATACAGTAAATAAATTGCTCGGGCCATTCTAAATATATAAAGGTCTAAGTCTGTTTATTGGTTGAAACAGCAGTTCTAAACAGCAAGTCAGGTCCGCTTTCTTCCCAAAAAAGTTTCTGAAAGTGGCATTTTCAAAATTGTAATTTAAAATCAGACTTCCCTATAAATTAGGATTTAAAATTATAATTCCAAAGACACCAAACATAGAATGGTTATGTGGTCCCATTTGGAAATTACAAAGTTAAGCGTTTTTCACTACCAGGACATTTAAACCTCGAAAAGACGTTCCAGCTTCTTAAATACACTGCATCCTTTACTTTGGACTACCATAGGGGTGATCTGTACGTATTAGAAGGGAAGGTTTGGACCTGGTAAATGGTTTATTTTGCCAGGTTGAAATGACAGTTTTAAACTGCACACAAACAAGCTGCAATGGCAGGCCTGAGACATGGTGAAAGTGATACTCAAGGTGTTGGCACAATCAGCGCTGCAGGCCCACTATTAGCATCTAATTTACATGCACTGGGCACGGGTAGTTCCACTTTATTAAAGACCTACAAGTAAAATAAATATGCCAGTTGAGTGTAAGCCAATCTTAACATGATTTAAGGAGACAGGACAATGACTTTAGAACTGGTTACAGAGGTAAAGTGCACAGAGGCCTAGGTTCAACAAATCCAGCAAAAAGTGGAGGGCAAAGGCAAAACTTTGGGGATGTCACTGCAGAAAGGGGCAAGTCCAAAACAGAGTCAATCCCCATACCATGCATGAAACCCTTTCACCATAGTTCAAGGATCCCTATGTAGCGCCTTTGCAGTAATTAGCAACAAGGGAAATTACCATGGGTGGTGCATGGGCCTTCTCATGCAACCATCTAAGCTTCTTGATGCTAAGCCCTATTTACTTAAAAAAGTAAACGGGGTTTAGCATCAGAAAATAGCTCCCATTTGAAGTAGGCGCTATGAAGGAGAACTTCTTTCATTTCTACATTTTTTCCGACTTTGAATGTGTGCTGTGCTGCACAGCACTCATACAAAGTGGAAAACGGTTTAAATTTAGTCTGAGCATAGTATTTTGTACGGGAAGGCTATCCTTCCAGTACAAACCTATGCTAGAATCATGCAGACACCTTCCACTATGGTGTAAGAATGTGTGCGTGACACAGGTGTAGCTGGGGGGAGGGGCAGTCCGCCCCTGGCGGCACTTTTTTGGGGGTGATGGTTGAGGTGAGCAAGTTCAGTGAGCACAAGGTAAGTGGTTTTCTTTTTTTGAATTTTATTTTCCCTCATCGTCTTCTGTCGACTCCCCCCACTCTTACCTGCACCGGCCGTCACTGAACAGCAAACTCAGGGACACCCCGGGCGGAAAAGCTCTGGCTATGCCACTGAGAGAGGGGAAAAGAGTGCCATAGTTCTGTAAATATGGCTCTCTCCTGCTGTCTTATTGGTAATATTTTATTGTGATACTCTTGCTAAGTATGCTCGAATTAATCTCAATACCAAGGAATTTTCAAATGCAACGACCAGTCACTCACAAACGATGCCAAAGAAGTTCTGTCAGAAGCAGTGTTGCAGTGCAGGTTGTTTAATTCTATGATGCAGGCAGCCAGGGCTGGACTGGCAGTAGTGGGCATTTCCCCGGTGGGCCGGAAGGGCGGGGCCGGTTTTGTGGCCGCAGGGAGCCGCCTTACTTACATGGCGCCGGTTTTGCAGCAGTGCTGCAAAATCGGCCCTCTGTAAGAAAAGAGGGAGCAGTGCTTAGCGGCTAACAATCCCCTCCCCTCCCGTTCCCAGGGCCGGTGGAGAAGCAACCTGCCAGGGCTGGTTGTTGTTCCAAGTCCGGCCCTGCAGGCAGAATCACCAATTTCTCACTTCGTTCACAATTGCACCCCTTTCCTGCAGTCGAAAAGTTTACCATAAACCCGATACAATTCCGATTTGACTAATGAGTAATAAAATATCAGAAAAATAGGGATGTAGGAGTGTTTTTGTTTTTAGTTTGCCTAGCTCAATGAACACATCACTCATTAGGGAAACTTAATAAACATTTTACTGTATCTTTTTTTAATTCGCTTATCAAAATGACGCTAAGCCCACAAATATATACCCATTTATTTCAAATAGATTATTAGTTTATTGGTAGTGCGATTAAGTATTGCAGCTTACTAATTGGATGTTATGACACAATTTACCATTCTATTTGTTCCATCAGCAAAGAAACACTAAACAGGTTGGCTAATGCAAGCGTGCAAGAACAATAAAACATTTTAAATTGTGGAATAAGAAATTGCTCTGCTTGACAGGTCGAATTAAGATTCCTATTTATATGCACAGCAAAGTGAAACCTTCAACATATTATTTATATACACTGCATGTTTTAGAAAGCCATTGTTTCCTAATAGCTATCTAATTTATTTTGATAATAAAGCAATGAAGTAGATAGTTTCAGTCGTGCTTTTATAGCTTTTGTGGCAACAGTTTCATAGTACTGATCTAAAACACACAGCATCCTACACCACACATTTCACCTAAAAGTTTGCTGCACTAAGGGGGATGTTCACAAGAACGTGTGCTAAACATCACCAAAAAATGCTAACGCAACTTTACACATCGCAGCCTATCGCGGTAAAATAACCCTGTGTCAATTCACAACAAGGCAGTACCATGTGATAGTCTGACGAAACCGCATCCAATGTCTGCAATACAACCACCTTGAAGGAGATAAAAACACAAACTTCAACGCGAAAAAACATGCGATGGGCCAAAGCGCGATGAGGAAATCAGAGATAAGCAGTGCCAGGCCTGCAATACACACATGGCAGGCTGGAAAAATCACTATAAAAGTAGGAAAAACACTCAAACACAAACTGACCAACACCCAAGCACCATGCAGGCAGCCGAAGCAGGCGCAGGGGTCGAGCGCAACCCCACAAGCACCCCGGATGACCAGCCTGGGACCTCAGGGACAGGGAAAGGCAAGGGCAAGAAGAAGAGGAAGACAAAGTTCAGTCCGCAGGAAAACAGGATCCTAGTCATGGAGGTGATGGAACACCATTAACAACTGTTCATCACCTCCAACGTGTCATTGGGCACAAAAAATGGAATATGGCGGGACATCGTGGACAAGGTCAATGCCGTCGGAGAGCACAAGAGGTCAATGGACGAGGTCAAGAGGCGATGGATGGACATGAAGCGCAAGACCAAGGATAAAGTCGCAGCCAACCAGAAGGCAGCAATGCAGCCTAGAGGTGGGAGCCCAGCGCCACAGCTCGTGCTGGATGACATGGAGGAGCTGGTGTTGACAGTCATCACTGTGGAGACTGTGGCCGGAGTCGGGGGACTGGACACTGCTCGACAGGACACAACACAAACGCAACAGGGTGAGGGACCACCAGGTACTGGGGGGACGGGTGGAGATGGCCACAATGGCACACATGCACAATCTAGCGGAGCACAGTGCGCACACACACAATGACTCTGGGTCATGGCCCTGATCTACAGACTGTCACAATGTACAATGCCATGCTGTCTGAATGGTAACATGTACCATGTGGCTACATACATGTGGACACATTGTAATACACCATCTCCCCTTCACATTGTAGGAGCACCATCAACACCTCCTGCAGAGCAGTCTCAGCCACTCTTCACTGATGACAAGGAGGACACCCCCAGCATCGACACCCAAGCCCTCCAGGACATCATTGACATGATCCGCAGCTCACCTCCAGGATCAGGGCAGCCCAGCTGCATCGAGGAGACCCCACCCACTACCCAAACCACCCAGCAGGAGGCACCCACAGTTCCTGCAGTCTCCCAAGACCCCCAGAAACAACAGATGGCCTTCCACTACCGTCTGCTGGAGGGCCAGAGGGAGACAGCTAAGCAGGTGTGGGTGGGGTTCGACATCATGACTACCAAACTGGATGCCATCCGTGGCTCCAGTCCCTAACGGACATGCACGGGACGTCCATGGTCTCCAACGAGCCCTGACAGACATCACTCAAGTCATGACGTGGAGAGAAGAACACCTATCTGCTCATAGTGGCCCCAGCGATCCCAGCCGTGAGCTGACACACATGCGGAGGCTCATGGAGGACATGGTGCGGATGGAGGTGGAAACGATAGCAGCCACCACTGCACATCAGCGAAATGTAGCTGGGATCTACCATGCCCTGCAGATCCTCATCTAGGTGTGGCGCTGATGAATGCTGCTGCCCCCACACCATCCACATCTCCACCCCCTGGTGTGTCAGTGCCTCACAGTGCAGCCGAAAATCCTCCTGCCGCCCCTGATGTGTCAGTGGTACACAGTGCCGCAACCGGTACTGCAACACCCACAGGTGGGGCAGAGCACACATCCAAGGACAAGGACGTGGATGGGTTTGAGTTCAGAAGGCACTAGCATTCATTTCCACCACCTGGCCTGTTTCTGCTTGGTGCCGAACATGGCCCCATGACCTTCCACTGACCCCCGATACACTCCGCTTGGACCGCGACATGGACTGCCATATCCTGTTTGATGACCAATGACACAGCGACTAGACTGCGGACTGTACCCTTCCTGTTCCACAGTACTAGTCCTCCTCGGATGGACTCTGGCTGGCCCTCCACGGGCCTATATTGTGAAGTGTGCTTGGTATGTCCCTGTATCGCTCCAGCTGCAAAACTCCACTGGATGTGCAATAAACATCCAGTAACGCACTGCTGTGTCATGTCTTTCATCATTCATGTATGAATGTGTGGATGAATGTAGGGACAGTGATTCCCCTTATGTCAATGATGCTCATCTAGTGGGATGCCAATCACAGTGTGCTACATTGCCTATTGTGTTCCGGGTGCCGTGGACACTACAACAGGGACACACATATTAGTCACTTCCTTGTCCGGACATGGACTGAACCACGCCCAGAGCCCCCGAGTCATTGTTCCAAGCCCTCTGGTCCTGCATACGCCAGGCCAGACCACCTGTCGCAGACGTACTCGCTGGTGGTGTGCAGGTCACTGGTCTAGTTGTCAGCATGTCACGGCCACTCCCTGAGGGCAGGTTTGCACACACACCACACCCATCCAGCACAGGTGTCACAGGCCATGTGACCCTGCAAATATAAGGGGCCGACAACGTCACATTCTCCTCTGCCGGTGGTGACTGGATGACAGACGCTCCACGGTTCTCAATCATAAAGGGCCCATGAGTTGTTGCGCACAGGGTCAGTGGCACCCGAAGCCTTGCAGCTGTCACGGGCCTACCACCACGTGGCATTGACTGGGGTTGTACAGGGTTAGTGGCACCCGAAGCCTTGCAGCCATCACAGGCCTACCACCATATGGCGCTGACTGGGGTTGCACAGGGTTAGTGGCACCCGAAGCCTTGCGGCCATCACAGGTCTACCACCACGTGGCGCTAACTGGCATTGCACAGGGTTAGTGGCACCGATATAGCTGAGCAGGTGTGCAGCCTGCGATGATGACGTGTGCACTGATGTGGTCTCCGCCATTGATGACTCGGGACTCTGCATCATGTGTGGAACCTGCTGGGCCGCGGTGCAGGTCTGCATGATGTGGACCATGCCATGGTGGCAGGACCAGGACCTGGAGCTTGCACTGGCACGTGCTGTGCCCACTGGTGGACTCACCAGTGGCAGAAGGTGAACAGTGGGGCCTGGGTGTGCAGGGGCGGTGGTGTCTCTCTCTCCCTCTCCCCTTCTCTCTCACTCTCTCTCTCTCTCCCTTCCTTTCCTTCCCTCTCTTTCTGTCTCTGGCTTTCTTTCCTTCTCTGTTTCTCTGAGTCTCGCTCCTTTGATGTGGGCATGACACACGTCCTGATTTTGTGCTTTATTTTCCAGGCTGTGATGTCGAGATTGTTCCTGACGGACCCGACAGGAGTCTTCCGCATCGGTGTTTTGTGTTGTATTTCAATAAAGTTTTTGGTTGTGACTTTACTGCTGTGTGACTGTTTCTCGTTCTTCTGGCCAAAAGTGTGGTTTTTTTTGGCAATATGTGTCATCATGCGCTTTTTGTGGCTCTTGTGTCGTGCATGGTATATGTATGTCCGGGGGAGGGCTGGGGGTGGTGGGGGTGGGTGTTGTGGCCCTCATGGGTGTCAGAGTTGCATTATCATTGTCTCCATGGCAACTGTGGGTCTTCAGGTGTGGCTCTTGGCTGGGCTCCCTTTCATGCTGTGGTGTTAAATCCCTGGTGCTACCGCGGCTTATCGCCTGTTTTAGGTTCGCTTCGCAGATCTGGCTGTTAGTTGTGAAAGTGGTGTTGTGGTTTTTTCATGTGTTTTTGCACGGGAACGCCTACTCTGCATCTCATTAGGGTTAGTTGGTGGCGTCCACTGTGGAGATAAATTTTGGAGCAGTTATCACAGGAATACTGGAGTTGTCTGCAGTTTGCACCAGCTTGTGAATGGGGTGTTAAATCTATCTCCACTTTTAGGGGCACATGCATCAAGCAAACCAAAAGCGATTCCTTAATAGCGAGAAATAAGGAATCGTTATTAAGGAATCGCTTTTGGGCATGCATCAATAGATTCGGTAAATTCTAGCGATTCCTTAAAAATCGCTATTTTTACCGATTAATCAATAGCAGGGCATGCAAACTCCGAATAGCTAATAGCGAATTCGGTAATAGCAAAATCGCAAATGACCGCGTCGCACCGGGAACGTGCAGATGACATCACCAACCAGGAAATACTGCAGCCCCACCCACATTGCCTCGACAGAGGAGCAAACAGGAGCTGTGACTGAAGACTGCCTGTGCAGAGTGAAGCCACAACAACTGAGCCATCCTCAAAACAAATACCTGATGGAGAAGGAAGCACCATCCAGCGCTGAGGCTGAACGCAAGCGCAAGCGCAAGTTCTCCGACAGGGAGCTGGAGCACCTGATAGAGGGAGTCAGCAGCAAGCACGATCGCCTCTTCGGTAAGCTGTCCCTCAAGGTGCCTGAGCAAGAGAAGCGCTGCATTTGGCTGCGCATACGGGAGAGGGTGAATGCTGTAGGTGTGACGCCCCGCAGCATCGACGACCTCAAGAAAAGGTTGTACGACCTGCGGAACTGTGCAAGGGAGAGGATCTCAGAGAGGCTCCGGGAGGCAAGCAGAACCGGAGGCGGCCCTTCCACGGTCCAAGCAAACACTGCCCTGGAGGATCTGGTGGAAGGAACAATCGAGCGGGAAGCCGTCGTGGGAATGACCCAGTTGGACACGTCCGGCGCAGCCACAAGTGCCCAAGGTAAGATGCATGCCCGTGCCCATACCCAACATAGCGTAAATCCATTTCCATGCCCCCAGCAGGATCTGAGTGTGTATGCAGCTTTGGCACACACAGCTTTACTCCTAACACTAGTGCATCATGGGAGTTGTAGTCTAGTCAGCCCAGTGTGCATGTACAGGCGTAAATGCTATGACCATTCACCACATCAGTTGAACATGGATAGAGACTGTTTATTTAGTGGATCACAGAGGGACATGTATGTGTACAACACTACGTAGGTGTAACTATCCCACTAACCATGCACTGTTTCACACACAGATGCATCTCCTGGGGATTCGGACGACAGCGGACGGCTGATAATATCCGAGACACCTGTGGATTCCGACCTGGAGACAGAGCAGGATGCGCATACATCACCTCCACCTGCCACCCCACCAGCACCACCACCACCAGCACCACCAGCACAGGCACCAGCAACAGCGCCACCAGCACCAGCACCAGCCACACGCGCTGCAGCTACAACAGCCACAAAAGCGCAGAGTCGCAGGTCCCAAGTTGCGCCCTTGCAGGTGATGGAAACACCCTCCACACAAGTGGGACACAGTCTGCGCACCATCACACCACCTGATGCACCACCTGGACGCACAAGACTCACACAGCGGCGCAGGGCTCGGCCAAGTTCCGTCTCCTCAGGCGACCTGGATCTCCCACCCACTTCTGCCATCGAGTAGAGGATGCTGCGTGTATAGCGCCTGCAGGGACGACACATGGCAAACATTAGCTGCAATATCGTGCGCCTTGCTAGAGACATGCGTGCCATGACTGCGGCGGTTACGGACATGAGCACGGCGGTTAGGGACATGACCACTGTGGTGGCAGAGGGCAATGCTCACCTCAGGGAAGACATCCAAGAGCTCACCCGTGCCATGAGGGAGGGCCATGAGTGCGAGAAGAGGAGGCACTGACAGCAATTGGTGCGTTCCGCCGCCGCTACAAAGGCGATCACACGTCACAGCAACAGTACCGCAGTGTTGGCACGCCGCTCTGTGTCCTTGCAGGTGGACCTTGGGCACTTCTGCGGGGATGTTGCCAAGGCACTAGGGCAGATGACCACTGCTGTTGAACACCTACAGAGCAGCACATGCAGTGCAGCTGCTTTGGGAGGGGATGACGCCAGTGAGGCTGCCTCCAGTGTCAGCAGCGTGTCACTGCCAGAGGCCAGCAACAGGCGCCGCAGTTCACGGGCCTCCACGGGGACAGGCCGTGGTGAGGCATTGGAGACACCTGAGCGGAGGCTTGGGGTACGTGGCAAGCGCCACTAGGCAGATACACAGACATGCCGGACCATGGTGGGGCAACCATGGACCTCCCCTTTCTGAGTCTGCACAGGCGTGACTTTAACGCACATTTGATTTTACATTTCTTCCTGTGGAGCATTATTTCCATTGCTTGTTATGTTGCACATACCGCAGTGCTACTGTGCATTAAACAGTTGCACCCCAAACAAACTTGTAATGTTTCATTCTCACCTGATTCAGAAATGATGTTGCATGATGTATGTCCGCCTCCTGTGGCCCTCTGCTGTGTTAGGGACGTGTGCCTGTCGTTGTTGGGCGGGTGGTTGGTCATCCCGGTGGTGGTCATTCCTGTCAACCTCTATGGGTATCCCCCTTCTGGTGGCAATGTTGTGCAGCATTGCACATACAGCAATAATCCGGCAGCAGGTTTCAGGTTTGTATAGCAAGGTGCCGCCAGTCTTATGTAAGATTCTAAAGCGACTATTCAGAATCCCAAATGTCCTCTCTATGACATTCCTAGTGCTTATGTGTGCTGCGTTGTGGCGTTGTTCCTGTGGGGTTGCTGGATTGATGTATGGGGTGAGTATATATTCACGCAGGGCGTAAGCACTGTCACCTAGAAGATAGAAGCAAAGACCTAGCATTGGTGATGTCCATACATGTGTGGTGTTGGTGTGGGGAAGCGTAATTTGTACGCACCAAGCAGGAGTCCCTCTCCAGATTCTCCGTTGATTAGACGCCTGTGGATTCCACTGTGGCGGAATATGTAGGAGTCGTGTGTGCTCCCCGGGAAGAGTGCCACTAGGTCCGTTATGATGTGATTGGCATCGCACACAACCTGCACGTTGATTGAGTGGTAGGACTTGCTGTTCCGGAATATGTACTCATTTGCTGCGGGTGGACATATGGGGATTTGCGTACAGTCGATGCATCCACTTACATGGGGGAATTGTGCCACCTGGTAGAATGCCTGTTTGTTGCGGTCCAACTGCTGTGGGGTTGTGGGGAAGCTGATGTGGGTATGTAGCATTGTCAGCATGGCATCTAGGAATTTCTTGAAGAAGCGTGAGAGTGCGCTTTGCGATACGCCTCCGGCTACCGCACTTACCCCCTGGAAACTCCCTGAGGCCAGTAGGTGCAGGCTGCATAGGACCTGGACGTGCGCAGGGATTGCATTGGTCCGGTGTGTCTGGGGCTGCAGTGATGGTTCCAGGTCTGCAATGAGGCGCATGATCATGGCACGATTGAGTCAATACTTCTCGTACACCTCGTCCTCATACTGCCCGAGCAAGGTGATGCGCAGTCTGACAATTCTCTCCTGGACCCTTCTCCTGTGCTGTCCTGCCGCATTGATACGCATCCTCCTTGCAAGCACGTAGAGGGCTGCCATTTTGTGGTAGCCAACAGGGTCTCCTGGGCCACATTTAAGGGTTTGGTGATTGGCACATTCAGTTGCACATGTTGAAAGTGTATTTTTTTTATTCACATGACTTTTTTTTAACTTTACCTCCAGGTTCTGATTCCCCTTATTTAGCTCAAGCAAAATAGCGAATTTTGGGGTTTTCGGTATTTGCGACTTTTGTTGCATTGGGGTGCGATTCGTTATTTGCCATCGGCACTTTCCGGGAGATAATAGTGATTTCGGTATCTGCTCATTCGGCATTTAGCGATTCGGTAAATTTGCATTTGGGTTATTTGCGATTCGGTATTTTACCGGATTATTTTTGCGATTCGTTATTGGCTCACATTTTGGGTTCATGCATTGGAAATCAGCTTTTTTTATTCGCTAACGGGTGTTATTAGCGATTCGGTATTTTACCGACTGGATTTTTGCTTGATGCATGAGGCTGTTAATGCGTTCAGGTGGTGATAAATCTGAGATGAGTCCTTGTGAATATCCCCCTAAAAGTAGGTAAACATGCCCTGCATACTCTTAGCGCTGAAGAAAGACAGTGTTATATTCGACTGCTTTGATAAATTTGTTTTTTATGTTGGTTTCCATATGGTATTTGAAGCAATGATGGACCACGCTGGTGTGATGAGTACACGTAGGTTTATTCAGGTAGTAGATAAAGAAGTATAAATCTTCATCAACAGGTATTTACATCCAATTATCAACAGGTGTAGATCTCACTCAGCAATCCCACCGGGAGCAGCCTGCTAGCTTCTCAGCCCCATCAATCAACTGTCAGTCCTCATCCAGTAACCCAAGCATTGCGCTCACACCCCACACACCAAACATTCCACTCAGAACACTCACACAGGCTGAGCAGCTAGGGACAAAGTAACATGGGAGAAAAGGTATGACATTAGAATACTACAGTATTGACCAGGACCTGGTCTTAGAATACTACATACAATTTAATGAGAAAGTTTACCAATCATACATTGTAATTTAGTTGTCTTCAAAATGATATACTGAATATCATTTGGAGTAGATTGATTTTGGCTTTAATCCTACACCAGTGGCGGCTGGTGAACTTTGAAAGTGGTGAAGTTTACTCAAACTGGAACAAGTAAGCTATTGGAGAGAGCACGTCTTAAGGTGTATGCAAGATGTTTTTGGAGGGGGCATCGTGGTTCTTCCCTGATAATATGTGAAGACAAACAGGGCAAAATGGGGCCCTTACAACATACTTTGTCAAAAAACAACTGCGGTTTCCAAGGGGCTTCTTTTTATTGTAGCACACAGCCTTACCTTCACGAGAAAATCAACACAACATGGATGCAAAATCGTGAACTTTGTAATGCAATTTCCATTCGAAGTTGGCTATAGCAATGTACGGCCCAGGAGGTAAAGAAAAAGCAGAGCATATCGATTTTCAAACGCATCCTATTTCTTCACTTTCTTCACTTCATTTTCCCTCGTGTCCCCTCGAAGTAGTTTCTCAGTCATATGATAAGGCAGAATTTCTACATTGAAGGGATGGGGGACCAAGTCAAAGGTTATTCAAATCCCACAACACAGGCCATAGACAAAACTGCTTAACATTTGTTCAGGCTCAAAAGCAGCGCTACTGCTCTGTTAAAAAGAAAGCCCAGGATGAGCGATCAGACATATTACATCACTCTTATATGCTCATGGCTCAAACAGTACTGATAATAATACAATAAAACGTGTATCAATGAAGCTAATAAAATGCCTCTACCCCAAAATATCACAAACAGGCGTCAAAGGTGAGTCCACTTGTCAATGGTAAAATACATACATACATACATACATAAAAGTGCTCAGAGAGTCAATCTTGTGCATTTGCAAAAAAGAAATTCACACTTAATTGAGTTTGAGCAGCTTAATGACAATCATATGGCTAATAAACTAAATAGCCTGGGTCCTAGACCATCAGAGGTTGCTGTTACTCTCCTCAGTGGTAGTCAGTCACTTCAGAAATATTAAAGTGTTGAATACAGTCTGCTGGTAGTCCAAGCTATACACAGCAGACAGATCTCCGTAGTAAACACTATTTCATTGAGCTACTTTATTGCTACTTGGGCCCCTCTTTTAGGAGCCTCTGCATCACGCAAGGACAACTCAAAGGGTTCTGTAATATTTAGTGAGCCACACATGGCCTAATTTGCATTGCCTTCCATAGCATTGTAAAGAAATGTAATGCAAGGCAGCTGCTTGTGCTGCCTTACATTACATTTCAACATGGGAGGCATTCCATGGGAGGAGCATGGGCATTACCATGCCTCCACCCATGGATTTTGGTGCATTCCCAGATTTACTAAGACCTGTAAACTTGGAAATGTGTCTCAATGCTATGCCTTCCGAAGTGATTTGTAACAAGGATAAATATATTTACTTTTCCTCCATATTTCCTCTTTCCAAGTGAGCTTCCTTCGGCACACATAGAAGGAGGAAAATGCCTATAAGGATTGTTTTTGTGGAAGAAGGTGTCCTTCCTGCACAAAAATAATCCTGACTGTGACGCAGGCACCCTTTCACTATGGTGGGTGCCTGCTTTGGTGCTAGGCTGCACACAGTGTGCAAGCTCAAGGAGAGAGCAGAAATGCTCCATACATTTGTAAATATGGAGCATCTCTGCCCTCTCCCTTTCACACAACAGAGCAGACCAACTTTGCTTGCCGCCCTGCATTGCTTGAAAGTTTAGAAAATGTGCCCCTGGTTCCCAGACTTGCGCCCAGTTGTTGCGACTAGCAAATTGCATCCCATTTGCGGCTCGCAATTTGTGACTCGCAAAATTGGGATTTATAACAGTGTCTCAGACACTGTTTGCAATTCCTAATGTGGTCTCAAATTGCTTGCCTCATGAATATTAATGAGACAGGCGCAATTTGCGACCCCATTAGGAATGGCTATCACTCCCAGGAATGGAGGCCTGCTGGGGTCAGCACACCACCACATCTGGGACTGCTTTTAAATAAAGCAGTCTTTTTTTTTTTTAAATGCAGCCTGTTTTCCTTAAAGGAAAACGGGATGCATTTTAACAAAGAAACATGAAACTTTTCAGTTTCATTTTTTTAAGGACAGGCAGTGGTCGCTGGGACCACTGCCTGCTCTTAAAAATATTTTCTCAAAATATTGACAAAGGGGAAGGGATCCACTGGGGACCCCTTCCCATTTGCAAGTGGTTTACCACCTACTTGAAGTAGGTGGTAAACTGCGAGTGTTTTACAGCCGCAAATGCGGTCTCAAAATAAATGTACATGGCATGTTGACTCGCTTTTAGGAAGGGACGCCCCTTACTAATAGCGTAGGTCGCAAATGCTATTTTGCGAGTCAGTGACTCGCACATCAGCATTTGTACATTTCATTACCATTTTTTGCGGTCACAAATGGGAGGATCTCCCGTTAGCGCCAGCAAAAAAAAGATTGTACATCTGGCCCTTGGTTTGCTATTTCTTGATTTCTTTTACTTTGACTGCACACTACCGAAGAAAAGTCATAGTTTAAAATATCACCAACAAACTGTTTATTAGGCAGCTATCCAGAAAATTGACCCTAAATATGAAAGAACCTATACAATGCCTAAGTTCATTCACACAGAAATGCAAATCTGAGCTCTGGAATGCACATTTAAAAAAATGTCTATGTAACTGTTATACCTGTCAGCCATAGGGTGGTCGTCCCGCAGACTTTTTTGCATGTTTGCCTTATTTTTGCGGAACTCTTTTTGTTGGTTTCAGAACTCTGGGCACTTTACCACTGCTAACTGGTGCTAAAGTGCACATGCTCACTCCCCTGAACATGGTGGTATTGATTTATCCACAACTGGCATATTTAATTTGCCAATAAGTCCGTAGTAAAATGCACTATATGTTTTGAGGGCCTGTAAATTAATTCTACTAGTCGGCCTGCAGCACTGATTGTGCCAGCCCCTTAGGTGTCTCAGGCCTGCCACTGCAGAGCCTGTGAGTGCAGTATTATTGCCAAGTCGACTTGGCATTTACAAACCCTTGCCAAGCCTTAAACTCCCCTTTTTATTACATGTAATTCTCCCCTAAGGTACGCCCTAGTTAGCCCAGAGGATAGGGTGCTGTGTAACTAAAAGGTAGTACATGTACGTTTAAGTTTTAGATGTCCTGGTAGTGAAAAACTCCCAAATGCATTGATCACTACTGTGCAGCCTACCCCTCTCACAAGTTAACAATAGAGATTTCTTATTACATCTAATAAGTGTTTAACCTGGCATCTTTGGCGTGTTTTTCCCCTGTATGTTTGCTTCTGACTTCCTGTTTTTGACTGTGTGCTGCATTTCGCTTTTGCTGGTTTTAGAACTTTGGGCACTTTACCACTGCTCCCTGTGCAAATTGTGATTATGATTGGTGATCCATGATTGGCATATTTCATCTATTGATAAGTCCCTAGTAGAGTGCACTGCATGAGCCCAAGGCCTGTAAATCAAATGCTACTAGTTAGACTATAGCACTGATTGTGCCACCCACATGAAGAGCCCTGCAAACCTGTCTAAGGCTTGCTACTGCAGAGTCTGTAACTGCAGTTCTTAAACTGCCATGTCGATCCAACAAGTGTACCCACATGCCAGGCCCAAACCTCCCCTTTTTCCACATGTAAGGCAGCCCTAAGATAGGCCCAAAGTTCCCCGCTGGGCAGGGCGCAGTGTATGCGAAAGGTAGGGCACGTACTGGTGTGTTTTACATGTCCTGACAGTGAAATACTGCCAATTTAGTTTTTCACTGTTGCAAGGACTATCTCTCTCTTAGGTTATCACTGGAGCTGCTTTGTAAAAGTGCAACTTTCAATGGGGAGTAATAAAAATTTGGAGTTTGGGGTCCCTGAACTCAAAATTTAAAAATGCATCTTTTAGTGAAGTTGTTTTTTAAATGGCTTGTTTGAAAATGACACTTTTAAAAAGTGAAAAAAGGAACAAATGATGGATGGCATGCTAAACAATGCAAACATCCACCCCCAGTCACAAAGATCTGGGTTTAATCCATTGTTCTCTTGCTCACCACGCCACCCCAGTTTGGACCCAGCCATATGCAAATCAGTCTTGACCCTGTTCCTCGTAGGAACAGTCCAGCCCAAACTGCCCAGCCAGGTCCTCCCTGGACTGGAAACAAGCATTCTGGGACTGGTTGCAGGGCATCACCCCTCATCAGCCAGGCAACCATGAATCCAGTGGCGCAGTGAGCACGGGACCCACGTCTGGGCATACCCTTCCCACTTAGGGCTACAAATGCACAAGGAACATATGATGGACGGAATGCTAAACAATGCAAACATTCACCCCCAGTCACAAATATCTGGGTTTAATTCATTGTTCTTTTGCTCACCACACCACCCCAGTTTGGACACAGCCATATGCAAATCAGTCTTGACCCTGTTCCTCATGGGAACAGTCCAGCCCGAACTGCCAAGCCAGATCCTTCCTGGACCAGAAACAGGCAACCTGGGACCGCTTTCGATGCATCAGTCCTCATCAGTCAGGCTAGCTTGAATCCAGAGGAGCAGTGAGCACAGGACCCACGTCTGGGCATACCCTTCCCACTTCAGCATTCCGTCCATCATCTTTTTGTGTTTGTCGCCATAAGTGTGAAGGGTGTGCCCAGATGAGGGTCCTGTGCTCGTTACACCACCAGAATCAAGCTAGCCTGTATGATGAGGGGTGTTACCCCGAAACCGGTCCTAGGATGCTATTTTCTGGTCCAGGGAGGACTTGGCCTGGCAGTCCGGGCTGGACTGTTCCCAACGGGAAGAAGGTCAGGACTGATTTGCATATGGCTGGGTCTAAACTGGAATGGCTTGGCGTGCAAAACAAAGATGAATTTAAGTCAGATCTGTGACTGGGGAGTGAATGTTTGATTAATTCATCATTCTGTCCATCATCTTTTCTTTTTGCATTTGTCGCCCTATGTGTGACAGGTATGCCCATACTTGGGTCCCATGCTCGCTATGCCACCAGAATCAGCTATCCTAGCTGATGAGGGGTGTTACCCCAAAACCGGTCCTTTGATGCTTGTTTCTGGTCCAGGCAGGACCTGGCCGGGCAGTTTGGGCTCGACTGTTCCCATGGGGAACGGAGTCAATACTGATTTGCATATGGCTGGGTCTGAACTGGAATAGTGTGGCATGCAAAAAACAATGGATTTAACTCAGATCTGTGACTGAGCTGAATGTTTGATTAATTCAGCATTACATCCATCATCAGTTCTTTTTGCACTTTGTTTTCATCATCCTGCTTAGCAAGTTTTCCAAGGGATTGCGTGTGCTTTTCTCCTCTTAAGAAGGGCCATCAAAGACTTCCCCCGAAGGCTCTGAAATCCTCTTCTGGGAGTTCTGAACTGCCAAGTGGTGCCAATTCCAGTTCCGGACCCTTGGAGGTAGCTCCTGTTGCAAAAAGAGAAGAAAATCCACGCACTGGACTTCAGCACCTGTTTTTTTCTCCACAAACTTGCGTGCTGTTGAAAAAACAACTCATCGCCTTGGCTGAAGAATCAATGCCATGCCTGTCATGCGGCTTGAAGATCTTAACAGCCTGAGCACCGTTTCTCCGAAGTTTGAATCACCTGCTCTGACTCCAACCCAGGCTATGCTGTGCGGCTAAAGAATTTATGCATCACCTGCTCAAGGCTGGGAAAATAGATGCAGCACCTGTTTCACCACAGCAGCAATGACCCCAGCACCCCTGGATTTTCCATGCATAGCACTGTGCACTAAGTAGTCATCGATGTGCCCATCAGTAAGAAACCGAGACTACATGTTTGGAAATTGACACATCTCCTACCCTGCAGTAAGGAACAGATGCATCACCTCACCTGGCAGTAAGTAACCAATGCATCACCTCCCCTGAGAGCAAGAAACCGGCACATCCCTTTACTCTTCTGGTACCTCACCTCCCCAGCGCCTGTTTTCTTCTTGACACTTCCTAGGTACTTTGTGATAAAAGTGACGCGTCCATAGTTTTCTATGACTGAACCATTTTAAACCTTTTAAAAGTGATATCGTTGATGATGTATGTTGGATATTTGTAGTTTTGGTCTTGTTTTTTCACATAGATAAAAATTGATTCTTTTTCTAAACTAGTGTGGTGTCCATTGGTAGTGTTTTCGCTATGGTACTGTGTGCGTTTGTACAAATGCTTTACACATTGTTGCTGAGATAAACCTGACTGCTCTTGCTAAGCTATCAAGGGGTTGAGCAGGGGTTATCTTGGGTGTGCAATCCCCTTATGCTGACTA
This sequence comes from Triturus cristatus, assembly GCF_964204655.1. NCBI lineage: Eukaryota > Metazoa > Chordata > Amphibia > Caudata > Salamandridae > Triturus > Triturus cristatus. The sequence goes on along the minus strand of NC_140582.1, from coordinate 565,230,860 downwards.
GAAGGAAGGGTCCCTACCTTCAAAGCGTGCAAGCCACCACCAACTAGAGTGCCCAATTTGTATCATTAAGTTTAATTCCTGATTGAGAGGGTGTTGATCTGTCATGTTTGATACCTATGAACTTTTAATAATACATCCTCTTTAATAGTAAAGTTGGATTTATGATTACAAGTTGAAAAATGCGGCTTTTAGAAAGTTTGCATTTTTGTGCTCTTTATTCCTGTGTGCCTACTGCCTGTCTCCAATACACATCTGGGGTGGGTGACAGCTGGGCCTTGTCCTTTCCCTCTAACAACCACACACAAAGGGAGCTTGGTTGTGACTGATGGGCTATCAAAATCTTAATGGGCCATCCTGGGAAGGATTGGAGGAAGGAGCTAGACACAGCCTCATATTTACACCTGAATGGGGTATGTCCAGTACCCACACAAAGGACTGCTTAACCCCCTGTAGTGAGACTGGACCCCGGGCATCAAATGGAAGACCTCTGTGTACTTCAAAGCCCCTCTTTGAAGTCTCCCCCGCTTCAAAGGCACAACTAGTTATAAGTACTGGACCTCTGTCACCACCAACTCAATACACTTCTGGACCTGTTGAAACTCTGCCAGGATGAATGACTGCTGTGCTGCTGAGGGACTGCCACTCTGATGGACTGCTGCTCTGGAAGAAGTTTTTTTTGATTTACTGACCTGATTGCTGCCCTCCTTGCATAGGTGAAAAGGACTGGGCCGGGTGTGGCCAACCAAGATGGCAGTGTGGTCCTAATCTACAATGGCTCCATCGCCAAGGCCACATTAAGACTATATTTTGCAGACAAAACAGCAAACTGATCGATGATTCTTACCGCCAGAACCGGTGCGAATAAAGTGCTGTATCCGGACCCAGAGGAACGGCGCAGTTTGAAGGCAGATGCCACTGGACTCCATGAGGACCGCGAGGAGCCAGGCCGGGTTGTGGTGGGTGTGCCACGGTGCGAGCCCTGGAGCATCGCTGACAGTCCAAGACTCAGACACCCGACGGGATAGTGCCATCAGAGGAGGTACCGGGGGGGTTGACGGCAAGGGAAGTGGGGAGACAGCTGAGCAAAAGGCGCCTATCCCTGACATGCGAACAAGGCGCCCAGAGAAGACAGGCCTTTGATGCCCCGGGCCGGTTGCGGCCGCGGTGGAAGTCAAAATATGTCTGGGGGCTGGATAATTCTAACCGACGAAAGCCTCAGCAGTGGCAAGGAGCGGTTGAAGTCGGGCGCCTGACTTAAAATGGCACCCGGCGGAGACGTTGCTTAATCAAGAAGGCAATAGCACTGAGCTAGCAGCTCCAGAGCAGTGCTTCCCGGCACAGAGCTTTACACCATACTCATGACCTAACCAGTAACTGGCAGAGACCAAGAGGGGGAAAAAGTTATGGCATAAAATCGGAACGCATAGAATTAACCTGAATACGATGATCTTGGCAATGTTGAGCCCCTATGACAAATGACTTCTATCTCAATGCAGGCAGTGCTCATAGGGGAAGACACCTCCGCAAATACACCAAAGCTCATCTATAGTGTCAGATTGTTCTTCCTAAAAATCCACTGAAGCATTAAATAATATTGACTTTGGGTAGTGCTATTGCACAGTGGATAAAGGGATCAGAGCACTCGGGCACCAAGAGAGAAAAGCCCTACTGCACGTAGGAGGGAGAAGAAATTCCAACATCGGTTCCAGTGCGCTCTTACAAGCCTAAAACTCCTATCCATCCATTGCTCCAGAAAAGAAGACACAAGACACTAAAGAGTCCAGGGGCGTAATAAGCTTCATCTATGCCACCGAAAAATCAGCTTAATAACAGAGTTCCCTCCTACTTTGCCCCTTCAACCACCAAAGACGTGCAGGCGCAGCACCGGGGGATCACAACATGGCAGTCTCCGAGGACGATCTCCTTGCATCATTGAGGGAACTTAAGCAGGAACTGCGAGATGAGCTAAAGGCAGATACAGTAAAATCAATGGACTCACTACGAGCGGATCTCAGTGGCGTACTCACTACCCTACAACAGGATGTGGACTCAGTGGGGGCTAGAGTGATGGATGTAAAAGCTGCCATTAGAACCCTGGAACAGAAAATGGAACAACTGGCGTCTACCACGCGGGATCTTAACAATCAACTACAAACTGCACTACTAAATAACGAGGATCTCGAGAACAGATCAAGACCGAAAACATAAGGAATCGTAATCTGGTAGAGGGAGCAGAAGGACCGGACTTGGAGGCCTTTGTCAATGGCCTGTTTGCTGAGGCACTAGGGCCAACAACGACAAAAATGTAATTGGAGAGAGTCCAAAGAGGGGGACGTCTCAATCAGGGAGAGACTCGCAGACCACAGGACTTTCTGGCGAAACTATATTCTTTCAAGACTAAAGAAGCCATACTACAGCCAGCAAGGAAACTGGAGATACTGCAATTCCAAGGTCATTTGTGCCAATTGTTCCAGGATGGAGCTTCAGCAACCCTGGCCCATCGCCAACAACTCAGGCCAGTCACGGACAAACTCAAAAGGGACAACATGAGATATCGATGGACCTACCATTTTGGTATAGGTTTCGAATATCATAGCAAAGCGCACCACATAACCGAAGTCAACAAAGCCTTCAGAGTGCTGGCTATACTGATACCGGAGACTACTACAGAGGAAAGTGGTGAAGAGCAACAGAATGGTCCCTCACAAGGAAAGGAGAAGGGAGGCCGCTGGCAGACCCACCACCTCTCCAAATCACAGAATAAACTAAACACCGCTGAAGCCACCTGATGATCTCGACTCCATTTTGTACAAGTGAGCCATGAGTTGCAAATAAGACAGCATCATTCATACACATCCCCGACAAGATGGAACTGTAACCCCACTCTACAACTTCAACCAGTAATCCTACATACCACAAGTAACTGAAGGCCTAGAATCTGACAAGAAGGAAGCAACAAATCATCCGCAGGCTCCCAGACGGAGAAGGAGATCTACATTTTGGATATGGTTGCGCCAAATAGAACTGAGCGATGAACTATGGTCCAAGTCACCCCAAGTGACACCACCATGGTGACTTGGAAGAGGGACGGAGTGTCCCATCAACTTTGCTAATCAAGGCTATGACTAGACTTTTATTTTACATCGTTATACATTTTATTGTTCCCTTTTTCCCCTTTTTTATGTTCTGTGCGGGGGTCGAAGAGGTTTGAGCAATGTCATTGGTTCATAACGGGTTCCCATGCGAGGATTTTGGTTGGTTGGTGGCCCCAGTGGGGTGAGAGAAAGAGGGTGGCCCTTGAGTGGGATAACGAAGAGGGAATCGCTGGAATGGGAGGTTACAGATGGCATCGCAACACAGTTCATTGAGTTAAAATGGTAGTCACTATGTTGAAATGGAATGTGAGAGGGATGAATGCCCCATCTAAACAACAAAAGATATATAAATATTTAACTGATCAACACTATGACGTAGTGGCGCTCCAGGAGAACCACGTTAAGAGGTCAGAAGACCACAGAATTAAACACAAAGCATACCCCCTAGTTTTTAAATCTTCCGCCAATTCCAAAAACAACTGGCACTCCTCTTTCATTCTACTCTCAAATTCCAAACAATAGACTAGAAAACTGACAAGGAAGGCCGGATGGTACTAGTGAAAGGCCGCATCTGGGGACGCCTCTGCACTTTTGCGGGGATATATGCACCAAACACAAACCAAGCCACTTTTATCCACAACATGCTGACTCTCCTGGGGGGTTTCGCAGAAGGCAACATTGTGTTGATGAGAGTTTTTAACTTGACTTGGCATTCTGGGAAGGATAGTATCCACCCACATAGGGCACAGACAGGTAGCTTTCCTAAAAATCTGAAACAACCTATTTGTGACTTGGGCCTCCTAGATTGTTGGAGAGAATCGCACCCAGAGGATAATGACTACACGTTTCTCACACGTCCATTGCACGTACTCAAGACTTGATTATATATTTATGAGCCAAACCCTTAAAAAGTTAGTCCAGGAGACAAGCATACGCCCATTCATTTTCTTTGACCATGCTCTGGTATCGGTCGTACTAGCATGGCGTAGTCCTCAACCGAAGTTCAAAAAATGTTTTTTCCCCAATGCCATAACACCAGACAAAACACTCTGCGGTGCCCTACACTCCTCAATAACGCGTGTTTCCAGTTAAATGATCCCTTGATGGGACTTTATTGGGAACATTCACACACCCTTGGGCTCACTAACACACGACGACTCGGGTAAGGCAAATGCATTCAGGGACTTCTATAATACATTATATATAGGTGACCCACTCGATCCCCAGATACAAACCACTTACTTAGACACTTTGGAGCTCTCACAGGTTACACAGATCCAGAATGAACAACTAGGGGATGCCATCACGGAAGAGGAAGTACAGAAAGCGATAGGGTCTCTCAAATTACATAAATCCCAGGACAAGGACTGACAACACAATTCTATAAAACCTCTAGTATAGAACTGCGTCCCCAGCTAACGGCACTTTTTAATTACATAGCAACTACTACACAAACAACCCACACTATGAGTGAAGCACTACTGACCGTGATTCCCAAAACCCAAGAAAGACCCAAAACAGTGCGGTTCTAATCGCCCCATAGCCCTACTTAACCTGGATGGTAAACTCTATTAAAAAATATTAGCTACCCACCTAGAACATTTATTGCCAGGATTGATCCACCCGGATCAATCGGGATTCATTAAGGGGACACAAACCGACAATGTGTGCAGTGATACATCTCATAGAAAAGGCTAATAAGTGCCAAATCCCTGTGGTCCTTCTCGGATTAGATGCCGAGAAGGCATTTGATTGAGTTAACTGGAACTTTCTCTTTCAGACTCTTCAAAAATTCGGCTTTATCAGCACATTTATCAATGTTATGTTATGTTATGTTAATAATACTTGCAAAGCGCGCAATTACCCGAGGCTGTCCTGGCACTGGTAGCTTAACTCTATTGAGACAGGGTAGCATGGGAATGTATCTGGAGGGGACTATAGTTTAAAGAGCCAAGTTTCAGTTGCTTCCTGAATGCGAGGAGGTTGGAGGAGTTCCTCAAACTCCAGGGGAGGGCATTCCACGCTTTGGCCGCACCTGTGATGAAACTCCTCCCTCCCCACGAGGCTTTCTTTACGGGTAGTATGCTCACTAGTTTGGCACCAAGAGAGAGTAGGGTTCTTGTGGGAGTGTACCATTTGAACTGGTGAGTTAGGTAGTCAGGGCCCAGCCCATGTAGTGCCTTAAAGACATTACATAGTGACTTAAATTGCACCCGTTTCCTAATGGGCAGCCAGTGTAGTCTTTTAATTTCTTTTGACTATTGATTCGAATTTAGGGGTTCCAGTCACTAGTCTTGCTGCCGTGTTTTGCAGAGTCTGCAATCTATTTAGAGGCTGCTCTTGAATATTTAGGTAGAGCCCATTACAGTAGTCCAGCCGTGATAAGATAAGGGATGATACTACCGTTCGTAGGCTGTCTTCTGGCAGGAAAGGTCTGACCTTTTTATAAAGTTTGAGGGAGTGAAAGGTGGCCGAAGTTGAGGCATTTATCTGATCCTCAAAGTACAATCTGTCATCTACCAGTACCCCCAAATGTTTTGCCTTCCTTGTGGGTTTGGGGGAGGATGTCCAGATCTGCTGGCCACCAGTCTGGGGTCCGGAAGTTGGGCTTATTTCCGAACATGAGGATCTCGGTTTTGCCTGAGTTTAGTTTTAGGCAATTCTGTGTCATCCACTATTTGACTGCCCTCATACAGTCATGAAATCTTTTGCCTATCCCTACTTCCTGCTCTGGTAGCAGTGACACTACAATTTGTGTGTCATCTGCATCTGAGATAACGGTAAAGCCATGAGTTCTGATTAGAGGGGCCAAGGGTGCCACATATATACTAAAGAGGGTCGGGCTAAGGGACGATCCCTAAGGGACTCCACATGGCAGCGAAAAAAGGATTGGAATAAAATTTCCCTACGGCTACTATTTGTTTCCTGTCCGTTAGAAATGCTTTTAGTAGCTTCCACGCCTTGCCTTTGACTCCAGCCTCTGAGAAACGGTCCGTCAGGAGGTCATAATGGACCGTGTCGAAGGCCGCGGATAGGTCCAGCATAATGAGGGCAGCCTCCACTCCCTGGTCGAAGGCTTTCCTAATTTCTTCTGTTGATGTAATCAAGGCAGTCTCTGTACTGTGTCCTTCTCTGAACCCATACTGAGTGGGATCCAATAGCTTATTCCCGTAGAGAAAGGCACTCAGCTGGGCATTTGTTTTCTTTCACCACCATATTTGCCGGCAATGGGAGGCGGGAGATGGGTCTATAGTTGTTTGGATCCTTTGGATCCAAATGATTTTTTTTCAGCAATGGGAGTATTGAGGCCCTTTTCCATGAACTGGGGAAATCTCCTAATTCAAACATGGTATTGAATACTGATGTCAGTATGGTGGCAATGGGTTCTGTGGCTAGGTTGGCTACTGTCACTGGACAGGGGTCGTAGGGAGATCCTGTCTTTGTCTTGTAGATACCAAGCGGGGCAAATTTCTCGAGTGCGGGACATACTCTAATATGATCAAAGCTAACTTTGCAGCTCCCAGTGCTAGAGTGTTAGTCAACAGCATATCTTCTGACTCCTTCCATTTAGAACGGGGAACGAGGCAGGGCTGCCCCCTATCCCAACTCCTTTTTGCGCTCAGTATTGAACCGTTAGCCACCCGACCTAGAGACAATAGAGGGGCTCTGACATGCACAAAATATCAATGTTCGCAGATGACATCTTGCTAACCATTGCGGGTCCGAGTCAATCCATCATAGAAAAACGTGACAAACTGGACAAATTTGAGATTGTAGCAGGCTTCCGTATTAATCTTCATAAATCCTTCCTCCTTAACCTGACGCTCCTGGAGGCGGAGATGAGTGAATTTGTGACCTCAATTACCTATCAGTGGGCCAAAAAAGATTTAACGTACCTGGGGATAAAATTTATTCCCAGAATTTCAGGGCTATTTACTGCCAACTACCCACCACTCTTATGTCAGCTACGAGCGTACCTGAAGAGATGAGCACCCCTCTATCTCTCCTGGTTAGGCAGAATACATGCCATTAAAATGGTAATCCTACCGAAGTTTCTCCATCTATTTCAAAGTCTCCCCATAACACTGGAGAGAGACTTCCTACATGAGGCCCACAAGATACTGCAGAAATTAATTTGGCAAAACAAGAGACCAAGACTGCCGTTTAAGCTCCTTAGGAAACCCATTGATGAAGGAGGTATGTCTATGCCGGATTTGGACCTCTACTACAAAGCGGCCCAACTCTACTCGTAGAATGGTCCCAACGTGAGTCAGATAAACACTGGCTACACTTGGACCGAGCAATCACAGGAAGATTAATATGGGACTTGCTTTGGAATCCGAAGGGTGACCGATCAGAAAATGCTTATATTAGCACACCTACTAAGACGATACTTAAAGTATGGGATGATATATTAAAGTAGACACAATGGACCACGTTCCCCTCACCAATCACGCCCATTCACTACAATCCCTCCTTCCCACCGGCACTACAACCAGAACCTTTCGACGCATGGTGGGAGGGAGGCTGCCTTACTGTGGCTGACATATTCCACAACTGGGATATTTTAACATTTGCTATCTATCAGAGGGAATTCCAATTACCTAACACCGGGTACTTTCGGTACCTCCAACTGCGCCACTGGGTCCTCCAACCCGTGATTAGAGAAGGGACTACCTGAGAACTCACACCCTTGGAGCGCTATGGGAAAGGTGCCAGTTCAGTGAAAGGGGCAATCTCCTTTTTATGCTCCCTATTATTGCACACACTGCCGTCTAGGCGTCCACGTTATCTGGAATTCTGGGAACACACATTGGAAAAGACCAATGGAAAAATATCAAACGCCACTGTCACTCCCTCAGTCAGTGTGAAGCCCACTACAATATAATGTTTGACTGGTAATTGTATCCAGAAAAACTGAAGAAAATATTCCCTAACACTTTGGAGCTTTTATAGAGAAGCTGCGGCCTGCTGGGTGATTTCCGCCATATATGGTGGGATTGTCCGTCCGTACGCCCGTTTTGGTCAGATATTTTGGCTCAAATTAAAGCGATAATAGGTTATCCCATACCAGACTCCCTAGAATACACATTACTGGGCCTGAGGGACCCACCCCTGAAATACCAAACCTAAGCAGACCAAGCCATCAAATGGCTCTGCCTAGGAGCAGCCAAGACTGCGATAGCTGCCGCCTGGAAACAGAAAGATTCACCAGCCATAACTCAATGGCACGCACAGCTGTGGCAGGCACTAACTATGGAGCGCATGAGTGATATCTACAGGGACGAATTTAAAAATGTTGAATTTACATGGAGCCCTTTGGTGGAATTCTTGTCCAGCAGTCTCCTACTGACCACCTGTCCCACAAGACTCAGGGTGCTACACTTGCTCCAATTTTAAACTGACCCCCGTACATTTGAAACCACTGCAAGACAGGACTAGATATTCAGGACCCCGAGACCCCGCACACCCCAAGTTTTTCACTTTACCCCATTATGATTTATTCATACTCTCGTTTCCCGTTATAGTTCGACTCTGGGTCCTCATACCCCTAATGCTAAATCGAGAGAAGTACAGAAACTGTACTCCACTAGGAAAAGAGCAGGGGTGGGGGGAGGTACTGAGGTAGAAAAATGGATAATAGATAGGGTGGGTATGTTTTCGCTACTGTTATCCTCTTTATCTGTTGTAACATTCAATAATATATCCATGCAGGTAATGCATGCAGACAGAATTGTATGAGGGAAGAATCAGATCACTCGAAAGAATTTGTACCTGGTAATAGGTAACTGAAAGCGATATCGGAATGTATAAGGAGGATGTACTACCATGCTTGTTGAGTGATACTCTGCAAAATTCAATAAAAACAAGTTTGACAAAATAGACTGGGCCTACACCACTTGAACCCAAAGTAACTCCAAGGTCTTGTCTGCTTGCTTCCTGTTTTGAGTCTCAGGGACATCAGAGACTCATCTTTCATCTGCAACAGCACCTGGACCTTGCCAGCCACAAGTATTGCCCTGCCAAGTGGTGCCAATCCAGTCCTGGGCCCTTGGAAGTGGGTATAAAGTGCTGCAACTACCAAAATCCACACATCAACAACATTGCGCCAGTTAGAACCAACGCATCTTCCTCGATGCAGATGCATCGCCGCTACTGCAAGGACTGAGGATATCACATCGCTATCTGTGGGGCTCTTAGGCTCTAGCCCTCATCACATCACCTACAGTGTGCAGCTTGATGATGACTCATCCACGATTTGTGCAGCTCGATGATGCATTGCAATGAATCCTGTAGTTCAGCGCCAAAGCAGTGCCTCCTGCTCAATGCATCTTGGCTCCATCAATGGCACAACCAAGATGCTTTTTAGCGGGACCAAATTGGTTCCTGTTTCCAGCCCGCGCTACACCATGGTCAGCCTGAACTTTCAGATTTGACCCAGTCCAGCTCGACCAGGTAGCCTAAGTTGGCGTTTCGTGCTTTTCAGCACTATCATTAAATATATTCTTTAAAAATATATAACTGGTTATTCTCTTTGGATCTTTGTCATTTTGGTCTTGTTTTGTTCATTAAATTAAGCTCTATGGGCCTGATTCACAAACGTAATCTGAGACAAAATCCTAACTTTATGACTTTCAGTATTCACAAAAGGCATTTAGGAGGAGAAAAGTTAGGATTCCTAACTTTACTACTCCTAAATGTCTTTTGTTGTTCAAAGTTTTTCACAGATACTTTGTAAAAAGGTAGGCAGTTTCAGTCGAAAACCTTTAAGTATTGCCCGGCGGTAATCGCCTCTCATACCATTCGATAATTATCAAACAAAGAGGCAGGCGCTGGAGACTGGAAGGCAGGAAACAAAGGTTTTATTCCGACAGAGCAGAACACGTCAGATCGGACAGCAAGGTATCGTTTCGAGGTGCTCTCTTTGCGTCTCTGAGACCTGGTCTCTTATACACAATTTTATTACTTTATTACAGGTTTATTATACATGGCACATTCCTGAGATTGCTTTGATACATGAAAGGACATCCTCGGAGTCCCCGCCTCAGGCCCGCTCCCACACATAGCTACAGTAGAAGTCCCCACCCCACCCACAGTAGGAGATGGCTATCACACAGCTGGACATCCCGCCGATTCCCGGAATGTGTGCGACTGGTCGGGTCTCATGGGGTGGGGGCCTTGATCAACTGTAACTCCTTTGAAGAGGGGGGATTCCTTACAGTGGGAGCAATAAACGGCATCCGCAGGGCTAGGTGATGGCCTGGGATCGGCTCAGACAATCGGGCACAGAGGAAGGGGGTTATCAAAAGGGTGTGTGACCATGTAAGGGATGAAGGGAGGTGTTGGTTAGGCACGGGATGTGATTCCAAGGCAGAGTCGCGCAGGAGGAGAGGTTTTATGGTTTATGGCCCGTGCATGAGAGAGCGGGGGTGGTCAGCGCATGGGGGGATGTTCGCAGCGCCAGAGGGACGCGCTGGCGATCGGCAATGAGCAGGGAGAGAGGCCATGGTGCCTAAAATGGCTGCCGTGTGTTTTTGCGTGCGGTGCTGGGGAAGAGGCAAGATGGCGCAGATAATGTTCAGTTACGAATTAAATTTCGACAACTTTACATATTGCCTTTTAAGTTAAGCCTGACTGCTCTGTGCCAAGCTACCAGAGTGTGACCACAGGTTATTTTAGGTTGTGTATTTGATTCACCGTGACTAGGACTGTGGTTCCTGCTTGGACAGGGTTTCTTGCCTCTGCCAAACAAAAATCCATTTTCTTATGATGGAGCAGGGTTTTGCGAAAATAAAACCTGCTCGGATTAAACCTCTCAGTAACATATAATAACAGTGTGCTGTGAAAATTGTATTAAAGAAAACTAAAATAAAGGGAAATGCTTTTGCGCATGCGTGAACTAATGAATGAAAACTAGGCCGCAAATACTTTGATTAAAAGACTCATGCTGCTTTGTCATGTTAATAAGGTCAGCTAGGAAAATAACAAGGGCTGTGCATGGGTTAGTGCAATGCTGGGATGGTGTGCAATGAAATTACATTTCATGAAAATAATAATGTTATGTGTTTGTTTTCTGTAGAAAAAGCATGTATGGGCCTACTCTTCTGCATGCCAGTCTGGGGTTAATATTTGGTAGAAAAAATTATAAGAATAAAAGAGGGTTTCGAATGAGAAGAGAGAACGCAAAGGCATGAACGTGACCTTCGTAGTGTACTGTATGACTGCCAAGCTACGGAAAAGAAAAGTGTGATATCAGACAACTTCCTTCACGAGATGGCAGAGGCAAACAATGAAAGCGCAGTGGCTTGCAATATGAAAATAAGCCGCAGGAAATGTGTACTATGACTGTGTTCAAAATTGTTTCCTGAGATGAAGCTGTTGTAATGCTGAAAGTTTAAGACAAAAGAATATTGAATAAAGTGGTCATGATGAGAGTGGTGTGACAGAACACCCCCATCCTTAGCCAATGAGAGACAGAGTTTGCTCTCATATTGAAACAAATGTGGGTTGGACATTTAGGGTTTAGGGTATAATTGAAAGTTCCTGGTGGGTGTGGTTTTTTGGTGATGGTGTTGGTCAGCTAGTGGGAGATCGTTGCTGTTGTCGGTCTGCTGTTTCCAGATAGAGGCCTACCTGTTTTCCTGACTCCTGACTTAATCTTTGCCGTTCAACTCTTCTCAAAGGGCCTTACTGCCCTTTGGCCAGAGGGTAGTTTTCCTAAATTTGTTTTGGGTTAGTATAGATAATATTCTGAATTTGCATATTCATTTGTAAATGTAACTTTTCTCTCTTCCCCTATCCACTCCTTCAATGCATTGTTTATTGATATGAGTTTGTTTCTATTCATTGCCAATATATGTTCTCTGTGATGGTTCATAATTTGACTTGTATGATGGTACTTGATTAGCATTAATTTTATATTGTTTTTCGATAAATATTATAAATTACACATTGAGGCTGTTATTATTTAGTAACATTGATAAGCACATATTATTGCTACCAACTCTTCAACTTCTAAAGGTCCGTCGGCACAAAAATATACATATTGTAAGGAGAAATGCAGGTTCTATTGTTTATTTGGTAAGTTAGGTATAAACTTGCATCACACTGAACCCTAGCGTGAAGGTAATAGTTGGGTAGTGTAAATGGGCCTTTGTTTGTAGAAAATTATCGATCCCTGATCGCTGGATCACTAACAAGTTGGATTTCCAGCCCTCCACATTTATATTTTATGGTGATTCATTTCTAGGTAGCATCACTAGCTAGGTAAATTGCTATTTTGCAATTATCTGCGCTTAAGGGCATGGCACGGTTAAGGTAGCTCTATCTGAATGTTTTTTCTATCTTGTGCATAGAGGGGGAGTGCTGTTGAGGCTACATCCATTTGTCAACCATATGTCTTTGATGCCGTGCTGTGTACATGACTGTGGTAGAGTGGCTGTCTAGCATTCACTGTTTGTGATTGAGAAGGTGTTGTGTAGCAAGTATTATTGTGTGGAAGCATTGAGTGCATTAGGCAATTACATGGTGTATCTGGACCAGATTGAGTGTATAAGTGTAGTCTATTATGTTACTTTGAATGTTAGTATGTAGCATGCTATTGTAGCAAGTGTAGTCAAGACTAGTGATAGTCAACTACATGGCATATCTGATGAATGCTGCATTTTATCAAGGTGACCGGTCAAATATGTGCCGTTGACAGGTTGTCTGTTTGCTGCCAAATTAGATCAGAACTCATTACTGTTTGTTGGCTGACATTTTGGTGTCTTTCGTGTTTATCGGCATCTACATTGCACCCCTCTATCCAAAAGGGCAGTGGTACATTGAATGTGTTTACACCAAAAACATATAATCACAGTTGACATAGTAAATCAGATGTTACCATATGTTAAAGCTATATAAAGTTTTTAAGGCCACCTATGCTATTGAAATGAATATGAACAAAATTGGTTCTATTCATGTAGCTAAATCTACAGGCAGAGATGCCCATATATGTAGATTGCTGTCTATGCCCGGGAGGAAGTCTCTGCAGGGAAAGTGTTCACCAAACCCTGGCAAACATTTCAGCCCATTAGAAGGAGTATATGTAGGGATCCCTCACAAGAAGGGTTGTAGAATAAAATAACTAAAATTACAACTATAAAAAGATACTGGTAGTAAATGTACGACTGGATTTCCGGTGAATGTCGAACTTTTAACAGCAGAGGTTGTGATCTGTGCATCTGAAATGTAGCATCCTGCATGGCAGGGAATAAGGAAGCTGCATTAACCTGAGAAAAATCACAAACATACCTCACCAACATTAGCCCTTCATACGCAAACATACAGTCCACATCCAGGGTTTTTCCCTAGTCCCTAGTGCTCATGATCTGGCCGATGCCTTACATTGACTCCAGCCTGCAGGATGCAAACTACCTCACTCAAGAAGAAGGTCAACCTCACTGCAAAGGATGCAGACCTTGTAGTGACCTTTATAGTAGATCACTCCAGGTTACTACATTGTTCATCTGTAACATGGTCCAACCTTAGTGGAGAAGAGAAGGTGGCCATGTAACAGAAGGTCACACATTTAGTGAATGTTTTGAGAGTGGATGAATACACTCCGGGGAGCTGGAAAAGAAACTAAATGCTGAAATGATGTGGGTAAAGGAGAAATCTTCTAGGATATAGGTGGCAAATGCTCTTTATGAATGAGGATCCAGATCCCACCCCTGTCTTATATCCCCTTCAAAGACTGTACCTTCTTCACCATCCTCTATGACCTGCTGCGTGGTCTGACTGTTCTAGGAAATCCCAAGGTCAAGTAGGGTACGAACAAAACACTTATGGACTGTATCATGATGGGCCCAGCTCACTCAGTTCAGGATGACCACCTGTAAATTATTTTAACCCAATATATATCAGAGTTAGTGCATTATTTTACACAGCACAGATTAGAAATAGAAAGATGCAATCCCTCATCACTGTTCTAAGCTCTACCGCCCGAATATGGAGTTTTAGGTTAGATAAATATTGGGTTGAATGAATTAAATTAATTAATTAAAGGCACAGAGGTGCTCGTCTCTGTGATATGGCAGCGGAGCCTATCATGATATAGCCCCTCTAATGTCTTTCAACTACATTATAACTCCCCACTCATGTCACACTTTCCTTAAACATAACACCTCTCATCAATCAAACACAAGCATACATCCCACACATTACTCAAACAGCTTTATAAACATTTACACAAGGAACTGATCGTGCCGATCACGATGATTTTGCATTTGCAGCTACACCTTTGTCACAATGTCAACTCTGCCCCAAGGCTTAATTCATCCCTATCACCAAGCAAGGAATGCATTACTGGTATTGATATCACAACCACACTCTTGAGAATTGTATATCTTTGATTGTTGTACATCAACACAACCATTAATGTAGCATGTGTGTATATGCTGAAACAGTGTAATGACCACATACTTCTGATGAACTTGAATATACCTAACAATGCTCATACATATTATATAAACTTCTATTTGTCAGCCCCTATGCCACCTTCCAAGACCTTCTCAGCTGGCCCTTTGATTGTGCTATTATGATGAGTGGTTTCAAATTATACACATATAGCAGAGCTTGGTAGGTCTACAGCCAGTTAAATTGCGAAATATCTAAACACATCTCCCTCTGCATCAGTGTAAGAATATTGAAAATATAATTCTTTAAAACAAAACTGACACTGTGTTAAGCATGTGTAAATAAGTGTTCTAGGTTTAAAGTCAATGTCTTTGTGGCACTATATACCTACTACCTTCAAATGTATATGTCTCCTGACACTCACTCAATCCACACATTTTCACTCCGCAGACAATTATTGAGTGATATATCTTTTGTAAAAGTACCTAACACTCTTTCGCAAAATATCAATATATTCCTAAAACTGAAACCCTTATCCCAACCGCTGCCATAACTGAACATAGGAGAGAACTCCGTGGAATTTGTTTAAGCCATAAACTCTTGCTTACTCCATTTATTTACTATGTCACCACATGCTCACACAATTTGTATTTGGAATGTTCATTGCTCATTATGTGTCTCTCTCAATACTTTCAGTGATACAATGGCAGTTTTTGTCCACACTGTGTACGAACCATCAATCAACTTTAAGAAACATAGTGCCAAAGGAATTGAACAACCTACCATCCGTCAGGTAGGTATATTTATGGCCAGTATAGCTAGAATACATGTTTTACTATAAATATTCTTTTGTATCCTATTTTCCACCTTCATCATTTCTAACAAACACCTGTCTGTTTATCCATTTTTCTTTGTGAACGAAATATGCCATATGTTTACATTTATTAAACATTGAACCTATTTGGTTACCATCACAGTTTTTCTTATTAACACTGTCCAAATTCTAAAGTGTGACATTACTGTTAGCATTGCATAGCTCATATGTTATAAACATATAACGTTAAAAAAAGGAAATTTTTAATCTAGACACCAACATGCCCTTGCAATTTACAGTATGTAGGGAGCATAATCTGTTCTATCAGAAAACAGATATTGCAACATATTCAAGCTAGTTTGAACATTATATATATATGTGTGTGTGTGTATATATATTCACTGGTTTCAGGGACAATATAGTTAGGAATTAGCATTTAAAAAACCTTAAATATTCACTGTAAAAACCAAAGGTTACAGGGACATTATAGTAAGGCTGACATTTAACTTGTACAAAATCAAATAAATTCAGCCATTATAGTCAGCTGAGCTGACTATCACTCGCGCCCCGCAATGCACTGCTGATGAAGTCACATATTACATCATTCATGACACGGTCAGTGACATCACATCTGCAGTGCATTGCGGGGGGTGCGATAGTTAGCTCAGTTATCTATAACGGCTGAATGTCTCTGGTTTTGTATAAGTGAAATTTCAGCCTAACTATAACGTCCCTGTAACCTTTGTTTTTTTCAGTGAATTTCTAAGGTTTTTTACATGCTAATTAACAACTATAACGTCCCTGAAACCTGTGGATTGTTCACTGAATTCCTAAGGTTATTTTAAATGTGAATTCCTAACTATAATGTCCCTGAAACCTGTGTTTTTTTCAGTGAATTTCTTAGTTTTTTTAAAGTAGTTGTCACATTTGCAGAGTGGTGGAAAAAAGGGGCTCTGACCAGCTCTCAGGAATTCTGCTGTGTAGGACTTACAGGAGGTACCAGGGAGGCCCCCAAGGTCCCTCAGAGGTAAAGTGGACTTCATCAGCCAACTAGTAGTGCACAGGAGGATTGTTTGCAGAGTGGTGTAGAAAGGAGGGTGTGGCCTCCAAAGACCACTTAGCAATCCTGCCCTGTGGGACATATTGGAGGAAACAAGAGGGGTAATTGGCCCAAAGGTTTCCTTGTGGACCAACTACCCCTCCTGTTACCTCTAGTGAGTCCCACACAGCAGGATTGCTGAGTTCTGATAGTAGGCCACACCCCCTTTCTCCACCAGTCTGCAAAAGCACCAACTGGCATGCTCTTGGTTGGGGTATGAAGACCCCTTCACTGCTGGGGTTCCTTAGGGGCCAATTAGCCTACCTGCTACCTCCAGTAAGCCCCACACAGTGGGATTGCTGATAGGAGTCACAGGCCACACCCCTTTCTCCACCACTCTGCAAACCCACCTCCTGACATGCTCTTGATGGTACCTGGGGGCAGCTAGCCCTACTGTTACCTCTAGTAAGCCCCACACAGCTGGATTGCTGAGAGGTGGTCAGAGGCCCCACCCCCTTTCTCCACCATTCTGCAAACACACATCCTGATGCATTGCTGCCTGGGGGATGAAGTCTACTTTACTCCTGATGCCCTCAGAATGCAAGGGGACCTCATAACCCCACTAGCAGTGCACTGAGAGGCGCGTTTGCAGAGAGGTGGAAAAAGGGACATGGCCTCCGACCACCTCTCGGCAATCCAGCTGTCTGGAGCTTACTGGAAGTAACAGGTGGGCTTGTTGGCCTTCAAGGACCCTCAGCAACGAAGAGGACTTCATCCCCCAACCAAGAGCATGCTAGGAGTCATGTTTGCAGAGTAGTGGAGACAGGGGGCAGGCCCTCAGCAGGTTCACGGCTTCTTTTTTTTTATTCTAGGAAGGGGGGCTGTGCATCCCCTGTTCCCTTCATGCTTTTGGGCCCCTGGGGCGTGACCCTTTTTTTGGTAATAAAACTGAAGGGGGGCCACACGGCCCCCCTCCCAAGGCAGACTTCTGCTCCGGGTACCCCATCCTCCGTGGCCCAGCCTTTCTAACCAAAAATTAATGTAACTTTTTTTAAGGAAGGGGGGCTGCCTGGCTATCCCTACCCTGGGCCAGTTTTGGCCTCAGGGACCCAATCTCCCGGGGCCTGCCCTCTATGTTTTTTTGTTAAATTTTTGGGGCATGGCCACATCCTTTATTTTTAAAAAAATTAAAAATGGGTAGGGGGGCCTGCGTGGCCCCCCTACATGGGCCATTTGCCGCCTTGGGGACCCCATCCCCCGGGGCATGGCCATGTCCTTGGGAACCACGGGGAGTGCCTCAAGGCCTCCCCGGTCCCTGCCGACTCTCTGCCTCCTGCGGGAGCTGGCATTGCTTTTAGGCAGAGGAAGCTGCTATCATGCAGCTCGCTCTGCCCAAAAGCAATTCTGCTTCACTTCATGGAAGTGAGAGCATGTTTCATACTCTCGCTTCCATGAAGCAAAACAGAGTTTGCTATGGCATGGCGGGAGCAATGCTCCTGCCATGCCATAGCAAACTGCAATGTCCCGGGGTGTGCACCCCGGGACATTGCTGGAGACGGCCCTGGGGGTGGCAGTCTCCAGGGCCATTTATGGCTACAGGAGAGGGACCATGCCCCCTCCCATCTGTAAAATAGCCCCAGGGCGGTGGTGATCCCTGTGCTGTGTGGAGGGCTTGAACCCCCCAAGGCTTTACTTTTAAAAATAGTCCCAGGGAAGTGGCAGTCCCCATGGCTGCATGGGGGCTGAAGCCTCCCACACATCTTAATAAATTTAGACCTGGGGAGGTGGTGGTTCCTGGGGCTGCAGGGGGCCACGTGGCCCCCCACATTGAAGATAATTAGCCAAGAGGAGGTGGCAGTCCCTGGAGCTGCGTGGGGGTGGCAGGAGCCCCCACACATTTTCTTAAAGATTTAAGCCCTGAGGAGGTGGCGGTCCCCAGGGCTGCGCAGGCCTGCGCATGCCCCGCATCTAATTTAAAGGTTGTCCACGAGACTTTGCCCATTTTCAGCCGGATTCACAGATCCAACGTGAATCCAGCCTAAATATTTTTTAAAACATGCTTTTTTGGGCCCTGGGGGGGTCAGGGTGTCTCTACCCTGCCCCCTTTTCTTGATTTTAACCTTTTTTGAACTTTCTTCTTGGGACTCGGTTCAGCCGAGTCACAAGATGGCTGCCAACACTTCCTGGTTTGAAGTGTTGGCAGCCAATCAGATCTCAGGCACTACTGATTGGATTTACACCATTTAACAAAAAGACTGCACTCTGGACCAAGAGCTACCTTCCTGGCAGATTGTGTAATTCCATTCAGCAACTCATGCTGTAGCTGTGTCAACAGTTTCCTATTGAAATTAACATGGAGAAAAAGTGTTTTGGGATCCACCTTTTTCTTGGCCCACACTTGAGGAATCACCCTTAAATGTTCAACACAGCAGCTGAAGTGAGTGGACCATTTGAAAATTAGAACAGTATGCAGAGATTCGTCAAATGGTGACAAAGATATTGGCAAAAGAAAAAACACTTTTTTGAATAGAAACAAGGCCCTAACTATAACTACCTACTGGCAACCACCAGTAGGTTGGTAATGTGCATCTATATATATATATATATTCACTGAAAAAACCATAGGTTTCACACACGTTATAGTTAGGAATTAGCATTTAAAAAACCTTGCTAATTCAATGAAAAAACCATAGGTTTCACACATGTTATAGTTAGCTGGAAATTTTACTGATAAAAAACCAATGAAATTCCCCCGTTATAGTTACTGTAGGCAACTATAACTCACGCAACCGTAATCCTCTGCTGATGCTAATACTGTATTTAGACACTTATTTGCCCATGTCTTCTTCCATTAAATTTTAGCTATACATATTTTACAAATTTTTTTTTTTCATAAAGACACATATGTCATCACCAGAGGATTACGGTCGCGTGAGTTATAGTTGCCTACAGTAACTATAACGGGGGAATTTCATTGGTTTTTTATCAGTAAAATTTCCAGCTAACTATAACATGTGTGAAACCTATGGTTTTTTCATTGAATTAGCAAGGTTTTTTAAATGCTAATTCCTAACTATAACGTGTGTGAAACCTATGGTTTTTTCAGTGAATTTGTACGGTTTTTTAAATGCTAAGTTACTTTACGCCATTCGTGGCGTGCACGCCCACTTAACGCAGTTCGTTCCGTGCGCGCACGGTGCGCTTCGCGCACCGTGCGCGCACAGTGAGCAAGCGGTGCGCTTCGCGCACCGCGCGCCCACTTTACGCAGTTAGTGCCATACACGCAAGGTGGGCACGCAGTGCGCTACGCGCACCGCGTGCCCACGTTACGCACCGTGCGCACATGGAGGACATATTATGCGCTTCCTTGTGATAGGTAATCTGTTAAATTTAATTTGTAAGTGATGACAATAATATGCCATGCACAGAGAGTGTTTTTTTTTTTTTATTAAAATTTTTAGCGTAAGCGCACCGTACGCGTACGGTAAGCGTAATCGGCGAAATTTTCAAAAAATAAAAATTTACCGTTTTTGGCCTTGGGGGATCTTTGAGGACTCAACTAACATGGCTATGTGCATGGGCGCTGTCTAAACAGCCCCTTTATATGTTTTTTGCCTTTGTTTACAGCCCCCCCCTCAGAGTGCGAGAGAGAAAATGGCGGCCACCGCTTCCTGGTTTCGGCCGATTCGAATGTTTACTAAGATCTAACAGCCAATCAGAATCGCGCT
Organism: Triturus cristatus; assembly: GCF_964204655.1. NCBI lineage: Eukaryota > Metazoa > Chordata > Amphibia > Caudata > Salamandridae > Triturus > Triturus cristatus. The sequence goes on along the minus strand of NC_140582.1, from coordinate 565,210,787 downwards.
CGCGCACGCCACCGTACGCGTACGGTAAGCTTACCGTAAGCGTACCGTAAGCTGGCTCAGATATATATATTGATTTAAAGGCTATTTTCTCAGAATCTACTGAACAGATTTACACCAAACCTACAAAAGGCACTTCCTTGACCTGAGGACTACCTCTCTGCCAAATTTCTAGTAATTCTGTTCAGCCGTTCGGGCTGTAGCCCTGTCTAAAGGTCCTATGGAAAAATGCATGGGAAAAACGTGTTTTGGGACCCCCCTTTTATCTCAGCCCCCGCTTGACGAATCTCCCCGAGACTTTCAGGGTAGGAGCGGAGCGTAGCGCCCCACCTATTTTGAGAAATTCGCGAGGATTCGTCGACCGGCGCCAAAGTTATTCAAAATAGAATGTTGCGGATTTCCTATGGAAACAGGGTCCTAACTATAACTACCTACTGGCGACCGCCAGTAGGTAATATATATATATATATATATATATATATATATATATATATATACCCGCAATGCACTTCTCATGACATCACATATTACATCATTCATGACATGGTCAGTGACATCACTAATGACATCACTGATGACCTCTCAAATGACATCACTGATGACATCACTGACGACATCATCCAGTGACTGTGTCTTTCTGTAATTTTAAAATAGGTTACATATATAGTCTGAGGTGTTTTGAAGAATGACTGGGTGTTTAAGTGTCTGGATGGACGATTTAGTAGGTGGGTGACTGACTGTATAAGTGAGTGGTTAAATGTGTCTTACTGAATGCATGGGTTAGTGACTAAGCTGTGTGAATGTCTGTATCAGTCTGTCTGTTGTTGTGCAAGCTGCTGCATGGGTTGGTCAGTAGCTACATGAGTGTCTATATAGGTTATTGATTGGTTGTCTGTTTTGGGGGGAGATTGAGTGTGTGTGTGGGTGGGTGAGAGGTGTGTGACTCTGTGAACACATATGTGTGAGTGGTTGATTCACTGGGTGTATGAATTCAAGAGTGCATGTGAAAACAGCTGTATGGGTGAGTGAGTGTGTGTATTAGTGTGTTGGTGAGTCTCAGTGGTACATGTCCAAGTAACTACATAAGTAAAAGGCAGTGTATGTGAGAGTTGAAGTATATAAAGGACTCTACATGATAGTAAGAGATTGTGAGACTGGCTGTATAGATGAGTGTGTACTTGTATCACTGATTATATAACAGAGTAAGTATTCGTTAGTATCTGTATGAATAAGTGAGGTGGTGTATGTATAATTGTATAGGTGAGTAAATGTGACTGTGATAGATTCTTAGGATGACTGAGTAGGTGTGTGAGTAACTGCATGGATGAGTGGCAGTGTGTGATTGTCTGTATAGGTGCAAGAGTGCATATGCTAGTTTTGTATTGATGAGTGACTGCATGAATGAGTGATTGTATGGATGAATGAGTGGATGTGTGTGTAGACCTAGCAATGAGTGAGTGCGTATGTAGTAAATGGTTTTGGTGTGTCAATGATTTAAAAAATGGTAGCCTGCATTTTACTGTGGGTGTATCAAAGGTTATATTAGAGTGTGAGGAGGTGCATCAGATTTTCACGTGGATTATGTCATGAATGATGTAATATCAGTGTTGTCATTTGAGATGTCATCAGTGATTTCATCAGTGATGTCACTGACCATGTCATGAATGATGTAATATGTGATGTCATGAGCAGTGCATTGCGGGTGCGCGTGTTATAGTTAGCTGAACTAACTATAACGGTGAAATTCCTATGGTTTTGTAAGAGTGAAATGTCCAGCTAACTATAACTTCCCTGAAACCTATGGTTTTTCAGTGAATTTCAAAGGTTTTTTAAATGCTAATATCGAACTATAACGTCTATAAAACCTATGGGCCCGATTCACAGAACTAACTTAAGACAAAATCCTAAACTTACTACCATTTTGGTATTCACAGAAGGCACTTACTCATTTTGGTATTCACAGAAGGCACTTACTCATTTCGGTATTCACAGAAGTTAGGAGTCCTAACTTTAGGACTCCTAAATGCCTTCTGTGAATACCGAAAGTCTTAAAATTAGGATTTTTCTCAGTTTAGTAGTAGTATAGTTAGGACTCCTAACTTTAGGACTCCTAAATGCCTTCTGTGAATACCGAAAGTCTTAAAATTAGGATTTTTCTCAGTTTAGTAGTAGTATAGTTAGGACTCCTAACTTTAGGACTCCTAAATGCCTTCTGTGAATACCGAAAGTCTTAAAATTAGGATTTTTCTCAATTTAGTAGTCCTAAGTCTAAATTTAGGACTACTAAATTGAGAAAAATCCTAATTTTAAGGCTTTCGGTATTCACAGAAAGCATTTAGGAGTCCTAAAGTTAGGAGTCCTAACTATACTACTACTAAACTGAGAAAAATCCTAATTTTAAGACTTTCGGTATTCACAGAAGGCATTTAGGAGTCCTAAAGTTAGGACTCCTAACTTCTGTGAATACCGAAATGAGTAAGTGCCTTCTGTGAATACCAAAATGAGTAAGTGCCTTCTGTGAATACCAAAATGGTAGTAAGTTTAGGATTTTGTCTTAAGTTAGTTCTGTGAATCGGGCCCAAAGTTTTTTTTTCAGTGAATTTCAAAGGTTTTATAAATGCCAATTGCCAGCTACAATGTCCCCGAAAACTATATTGTTTTTAAGTGAATTTTAAAAGGACATGCATACTTTTTGTCGTGAAAAACTAACTGTAACAGTAGTGTGTTATAAGTTATAATTTAACAATGTTTGAAACTTAATTAGCACTAATTAACATATAAGTGTGGAAAAAGTGTGATGCAGCAGCTATGATACCTGACTTCAAACAACAACGTTCACAGTTCGATTACCAGCTCCAGTGGCAGGTTAGCCCACCACTATGTCACAGTGGGAAACACCTTGCTTAATCTTTGCGATGCCCCCGAGCGCCAGGACACCTCTCTGGGCGTACCTGTACGCTTTACAAATGCTACATTCTTTTAATTTAAAACCATAGTGATGAGAAATAATAGCACATATGTTTTTTTTCTTTTATTCTGAACAATATTTTTTTTATATCTTCTATTTAGAATTTTGGCAATTAATAGATGTTTTTAGTCATGAGAAAGGATATGACACAGTTTGCCGAGTAACAGTTTTTAAGCTCTCCAATGTATGTACATATTAAAGAGCTTATTCTTGTGAGGATCGAAATTGAAACCTTTTCCGCCTCACATTTTGTAACTTTTCCCAACACGTGCACAAGTTAACCAGTGAAAACGTGAGCACGTATCAACTATAAAACGTGACATCTAAATGGGCGGAGCTCCATCTTCCTTCCATAGACTACTCAATAACCAAAAAGTATACAAACCTCACCCGTTGTTCGATTGCTTTATTTTTCCGAGTTATTTACGAGTGTCAATTCTGTAATGCAGGTTCCGTTTTCTAGCATCGGATTCTTCTTTGGCGACAACAAAACATATTACGGAGTTGTAAGTTGTTTGATTATGGCAGGGTAGTTATTTATAATACGTAGCTATTTGTAAATATTAAAAAATTTGTATTTCCAAAAAAGTGTTATTGGTTGTTTTTGCCTTTTACATGTAACGTCAGCAGCTTGTATTCAGAAACAGACAGAATAGAGGAAACACTGTCCCTTTTCTGGCTCCTTTAAGCTCATATAGTGCGACTTTGTATATTTTAATATTGACACTACACTTGACCTCAGATGTGTTGGTGACCCGTGGGTGCGAACACTAAAGCTTTATATGTAACATCAACAGCTTCTGGTTCTTACTCTGTTTCCCCCTTGGGATCACATAGTGTGAGTATGTATATTGTAATATTCACATTTATACTGACCTCAGAGGAGTTTATGACCCATCGGCGCTAACGCGAAAGATTTCGAAGTCCCGGCGAAAAGAAGCTTTCAACATATTCACCGCTGGAAAATATTTCGAAATTGATCTTCTTTTGTGTTCATGACTTTATTTTCCTTATCCTTTTGTCTGGCATCAGTGACACTGTGAATATTCTACTACAGTGTCATTTTTTCAGACAACAAGAGTTGGAGATTTGTTGCCGCCATGAGTAAACCATCTGAAATACAGCTTACTGACCTTTGTAACTTACTTGATCAGATATTTTTACAGTGACAATATTTTTCGAAATTGCAGTTTTAAAAAAGATTGTTTGCATAGATAATTTCTTACTAAATGACTTTGATAAACCCTACATTTCTGAATGATATTTTGGTATTTCTCTTTTTTCTATTGTGGTTCCTATTCTCCCTATAGAATATATAAGACCAGTAGTGTATATTATTACACTACTATCCTATATGTTCTTAAAGTGGTACGTGATCTGTTAGCGGAGCAGTGAGCAACGTCTAAGCACTACGCCAGAACTTTCCTGAGTTCTACAGAATAGAAATTGTAAAAATGTAGATTTTTTTGTTGTGGTCCTTATTCTTCTTCTCCTGTGGACTACTATAAACTCACCCTGTATATTTTAATACTGTGAGTTTATAGTACTTCAAAGGGGTTGGAGATCTATCTGCGAGAAATTAATAACATATACTAGAGTTATTTTGTTGATAACTTTCTACTTCACAGTTTGTAACACTGCTAATGTTTTATAAAATAGTAGTTGCTAAAAAAAAGTTATATACATGGTGCTTCATTTAATGTTTTGATGAAGTGTACATTTCTACACATTTCAAACACAAGCATACATCCCACACATTACTCAAACAGCTTTATAAACATTTACACAAGGAACTGATCGTGCCGATCACGATGATTTTGCATTTGCAGCTACACCTTTGTCACAATGTCAACTCTGCCCCAAGGCTTAATTCATCCCTATCACCAAGCAAGGAATGCATTACTGGTATTGATATCACAACCACACTCTTGAGAATTGTATATCTTTGATTGTTGTACATCAACACAACCATTAATGTAGCATGTGTGTATATGCTGAAACAGTGTAATGACCACATACTTCTGCTGAACTTGAATATACCTAACAATGCTCATACATATTATATAAACTTCTATTTGTCAGCCCCTATGCCACCTTCCAAGACCTTCTCAGCTGGCCCTTTGATTGTGCTATTATGATGAGTGGTTTCAAATTATACACATATAGCAGAGCTTGGTAGGTCTACAGCCAGTTAAATTGCGAAATATCTAAACACATCTCCCTCTGCATCAGTGTAAGAATATTGAAAATATAATTCTTTAAAACAAAACTGACACTGTGTTAAGCATGTGTAAATAAGTGTTCTAGGTTTAAAGTCAATGTCTTTGTGGCACTATATACCTACTACCTTCAAATGTATATGTCTCCTGACACTCACTCAATCCACACATTTTCACTCCGCAGACAATTATTGAGTGATATATCTTTTGTAAAAGTACCTAACACTCTTTCGCAAAATATCAATATATTCCTAAAACTGAAACCCTTATCCCAACCGCTGCCATAACTGAACATAGGAGAGAACTCCGTGGAATTTGTTTAAGCCATAAACTCTTGCTTACTCCATTTATTTACTATGTCACCACATGCTCACACAATTTGTATTTGGAATGTTCATTGCTCATTATGTGTCTCTCTCAATACTTTCAGTGATACAATGGCAGTTTTTGTCCACACTGTGTACGAACCATCAATCAACTTTAAGAAACATAGTGCCAAAGGAATTGAACAACCTACCATCCGTCAGGTAGGTATATTTATGGCCAGTATAGCTAGAATACATGTTTTACTATAAATATTCTTTTGTATCCTATTTTCCACCTTCATCATTTCTAACAAACACCTGTCTGTTTATCCATTTTTCTTTGTGAACGAAATATGCCATATGTTTACATTTATTAAACATTGAACCTATTTGGTTACATCACAGTTTTTCTTATTAACACTGTCCAAATTCTAAAGTGTGACATTACTGTTAGCATTGCATAGCTCATATGTTATAAACATATAACGTTAAAAAAAGGAAATTTTTAATCTAGACACCAACATGCCCTTGCAATTTACAGTATGTAGGGAGCATAATCTGTTCTATCAGAAAACAGATATTGCAACATATTCAAGCTAGTTTGAACATTATATATATATGTGTGTGTGTGTATATATATTCACTGGTTTCAGGGACAATATAGTTAGGAATTAGCATTTAAAAAACCTTAAATATTCACTGTAAAAACCAAAGGTTACAGGGACATTATAGTAAGGCTGACATTTAACTTGTACAAAATCAAATAAATTCAGCCATTATAGTCATCTGAGCTGACTATCACTCGCGCCCCGCAATGCACTGCTGATGAAGTCACATATTACATCATTCATGACACGGTCAGTGACATCACATCTGCAGTGCATTGCGGGGGGTGCGATAGTTAGCTCAGTTATCTATAACGGCTGAATGTCTCTGGTTTTGTATAAGTGAAATTTCAGCCTAACTATAACGTCCCTGTAACCTTTGTTTTTTTCAGTGAATTTCTAAGGTTTTTTACATGCTAATTAACAACTATAACGTCCCTGAAACCTGTGGATTGTTCACTGAATTCCTAAGGTTATTTTAAATGTGAATTCCTAACTATAATGTCCCTGAAACCTGTGTTTTTTTCAGTGAATTTCTTAGTTTTTTTAAAGTAGTTGTCACATTTGCAGAGTGGTGGAAAAAAGGGGCTCTGACCAGCTCTCAGGAATTCTGCTGTGTAGGACTTACAGGAGGTACCAGGGAGGCCCCCAAGGTCCCTCAGACGTAAAGTGGACTTCATCAGCCAACTAGTAGTGCACAGGAGGATTGTTTGCAGAGTGGTGTAGAAAGGAGGGTGTGGCCTCCAAAGACCACTTAGCAATCCTGCCCTGTGGGACATATTGGAGGAAACAAGAGGGGTAATTGGCCCAAAGGTTTCCTTGTGGACCAACTACCCCTCCTGTTACCTCTAGTGAGTCCCACACAGCAGGATTGCTGAGTTCTGATAGTAGGCCACACCCCCTTTCTCGACCAGTCTGCAAAAGCACCAACTGGCATGCTCTTGGTTGGGGTATGAAGACCCCTTCACTGCTGGGGTTCCTTAGGGGCCAATTAGCCTACCTGCTACCTCCAGTAAGCCCCACACAGTGGGATTGCTGATAGGAGTCACAGGCCACACCCCTTTCTCCACCACTCTGCAAACCCACCTTCTGACATGCTCTTGATGGTACCTGGGGGCAGCTAGCCCTACTGTTACCTCTAGTAAGCCCCACACAGCTGGATTGCTGAGAGGTGGTCAGAGGCCCCACCCCCTTTCTCCACCATTCTGCAAACACACATCCTGATGCATTGCTGCCTGGGGGATGAAGTCTACTTTACTCCTGATGCCCTCAGAATGCAAGGGGACCTCATAACCCCACTAGCAGTGCACTGAGAGGCGCGTTTGCAGAGAGGTGGAAAAAGGGACATGGCCTCCTACCACCTCTCGGCAATCCAGCTGTCTGGAGCTTACTGGAAGTAACAGGTGGGCTTGTTGGCCTTCAAGGACCCTCAGCAACGAAGAGGACTTCATCCCCCAACCAAGAGCATGCTAGGAGTCATGTTTGCAGAGTAGTGGAGACAGGGGGCAGGCCCTCAGCAGGTTCACGGCTTCTTTTTTTTTTATTCTAGGAAGGGGGGCTGTGCATCCCCTGTTCCCTTCATGCTTTTGGGCCCCTGGGGCGTGACCCTTTTTTTGGTAATAAAACTGAAGGGGGGCCACACGGCCCCCCTCCCAAGGCAGACTTCTGCTCCGGGTACCCCATCCTCCGTGGCCCAGCCTTTCTAACCAAAAATTAATGTAACTTTTTTTAAGGAAGGGGGGCTGCCTGGCTATCCCTACCCTGGGCCAGTTTTGGCCTCAGGGACCCAATCTCCCGGGGCCTGCCCTCTATGTTTTTTTGTTAAATTTTTGGGGCATGGCCACATCCTTTATTTTTAAAAAAATTAAAAATGGGTAGGGGGGCCTGCGTGGCCCCCCTACATGGGCCATTTGCCGCCTTGGGGACCCCATCCCCCGGGGCATGGCCATGTCCTTGGGAAACACGGGGAGTGCCTCAAGGCCTCCCCGGTCCCTGCCGACTCTCTGCCTCCTGCGGGAGCTGGCATTGCTTTTAGGCAGAGGAAGCTGCTATCATGCAGCTCGCTCTGCCCAAAAGCAATTCTGCTTCACTTCATGGAAGTGAGAGCATGTTTCATACTCTCGCTTCCATAAAGCAAAACAGAGTTTGCTATGGCATGGCGGGAGCAATGCTCCTGCCATGCCATAGCAAACTGCAATGTCCCGGGGTGTGCACCCCGGGACATTGCTGGAGACGGCCCTGGGGGTGGCAGTCTCCAGGGCCATTTATGGCTACAGGAGAGGGACCATGCCCCCTCCCATCTGTAAAATAGCCCCAGGGCGGTGGTGATCCCTGTGCTGTGTGGAGGGCTTGAACCCCCCAAGGCTTTACTTTTAAAAATAGTCCCAGGGAAGTGGCAGTCCCCATGGCTGCATGGGGGCTGAAGCCTCCCACACATCTTAATAAATTTAGACCTGGGGAGGTGGTGGTTCCTGGGGCTGCAGGGGGCCACGTGGCCCCCCACATTGAAGATAATTAGCCAAGAGGAGGTGGCAGTCCCTGGAGCTGCGTGGGGGTGGCAGGAGCCCCCACACATTTTCTTAAAGATTTAAGCCCTGAGGAGGTGGCGGTCCCCAGGGCTGCGCGGGCCTGCGCATGCCCCGCATCTAATTTAAAGGTTGTCCACGAGACTTTGCCCATTTTCAGCCGGATTCACAGATCCAACGTGAATCCAGCCTAAATATTTTTTAAAACATGCTTTTTTGGGCCCTGGGGGGGTCAGGGTGTCTCTACCCTGCCCCCTTTTCTTGATTTTAACCTTTTTTGAACTTTCTTCTTGGGACTCGGTTCAGCCGAGTCACAAGATGGCTGCCAACACTTCCTGGTTTGAAGTGTTGGCAGCCAATCAGATCTCAGGCACTACTGATTGGATTTACACCATTTAACAAAAAGACTGCACTCTGGACCAAGAGCTACCTTCCTGGCAGATTGTGTAATTCCATTCAGCAACTCATGCTGTAGCTGTGTCAACAGTTTCCTATTGAAATTAACATGGAGAAAAAGTGTTTTGGGATCCACCTTTTTCTTGGCCCACACTTGAGGAATCACCCTTAAATGTTCAACACAGCAGCTGAAGTGAGTGGACCATTTGAAAATTAGAACAGTATGCAGAGATTCGTCAAATGGTGACAAAGATATTGGCAAAAGAAAAAACACTTTTTTGAATAGAAACAAGGCCCTAACTATAACTACCTACTGGCAACCACCAGTAGGTTGGTAATGTGCATCTATATTACCTACTGGCGGTCGCCAGTAGGTAGTTATAGTTAGGACCCCTTTTCCATAGGAAAACCTCAACATTCTATTTTGAATAACTTTGGCGCCGGTCGATGAATCCTCGCGAATTTCTCAAAATAGGTGGGGCGCTACGCTCCGCTCCTACCCTGAAAGTCTTGGGGGGATTCGTCAAGCGGGGGCTGAGATAAAAGGGGGGTCCCAAAACGCGTTTTTCCCATGCATTTTTCCATAGGACCTTTAGAACGAGCTACAGCCCGAACGGCTGAACAGAATTACTAGAAATTTGGCAGAGAGGTAGTCCCTAGGTCAAGGAAGTGCCTTTTGTAGGTTTGGGGTAAATCTGTTCAGTAGATTCTGAGAAAATAGCCTTTAAATCAATATATATATCTGAGCCCGCTTACGGTACGCTTACCGTACGCTTACCGTAAGCGTACGGTGGCGTGCGCGAGCGCGATTCTGATTGGCTCTTAGATCTTAGTAAACATTCGAATCGGCCGAAACCAGGAAGCGGCGGCCGCCATTTTGTCTCTCGCACTGAGTGTTGTTTATCAAACAAGATGGCCAAAAACATGTTACGGGGCTGTTTTGACAACTCCCTCCCACATAGTCATGTTGAGGGAGTCCCCAAACATCCCCCAAGAGCAAAAACGGTTTTATTTTTTTTTCGGCAATTCCGCCAAGTACGCTTACCGTACGCTTACCGTAAGCGTACGGTAAAAAAAAAAAAAAAAAAAAAAAACACTATCCACACTTACCCCACCCCCTGTGCTTTTGGTGGCCGTAGGCCACCAAATGTACAGGGCTTATTAATAGGAAAAAAAACCTAAATTTTGGCAACATGAAATTATAAAATCGAAATAAAAAAAACACTATCCACATTGACCCCACCCCCTGTGCTTTTGGTGGCCGAAGGCCACCAAATGTACAGGGCTTATTAAAGTTGATAAAAACCGTGCACGGAACGAACTGCGTTAAGTGGGCGCGCACGCCTCGAATGGCGTAAAGTAACTTAGCATTTAAAAAACCGTACAAATTCACTGAAAAAACCATAGGTTTCACACACGTTATAGTTAGGAATTAGCATTTAAAAAACCTTGCAAATTCACTGAAAAAACCATAGGTTTCACACATGTTATAGTTAGCGGAAATTTTACTGATAAAAAACCAGTGAAATTGCCCCGTTATAGTTAGTGCTGGCAACTATAACTCACGCGACCGCAATCTTCTGATGATGACATATGTGTCTTTATGAAAAAAAAATATTTGTAATATATGTATAGCTAAAAATGTATGGAAGAAGACATGGGCAAATAAGTGTCTAAATACAGTATTAGCATCAGCAGAAGATTGCGGTCGCGTGAGTTATAGTTGCCAGCACTAACTATAACGGGGCAATTTCACTGGTTTTTTATCAGTAAAATTTCCGCTAACTATAACATGTGTGAAACCTATGGTTTTTTCAGTGAATATATATATATATATATATATATTACCTACTGGCGGTCGCCAGTAGGTAGTTATAGTTAGGACCACGTTTCCATAGGAAAACCTCAACATTCTATTTTGAATAACTTTGGCGCCGGTCGACGAATCCTCGCGAATTTTTCAAAATAGGTGGGGCGCTACGCTCCGCTCCTACCCTGAAAGTCTCGGGGGGATTCGTCAAGCGGGGGCTGAGATAAAAGGGGGGTCCCAAAACGCGTTTTTCCCATGCATTTTTCCATAGGACCTTTAGAACGAGCTACAGCCCGAACGGCTGAACAGAATTACTCAAAATTTGGCAGAGAGGTAGTCCCTAGGTCAAGGAAGTGCCTTTTGTAGGTTTGGTGTAAATCTGTTCAGTAGATTCTGAGAAAATAGCCTTTGAATCAATATATATATCTGTATGCGCGCAGAGTGCGCGCTGGGTGCGCGCACCTTGCCGTGCGCGAGCGCAATTCTGATTGGTTGTTAGATCTTAGTAAACATTCGAATCGGAGGAAGTCAGGAAGCGGCGGCCGCCATTTTGTCTATCGCATAAAGAGGGGGTGATAAACAAAGGGGGAGCACTTGAAAAGGGGGCAGAGTGGGTAGAAATAGACCCAGTAGGCATTGTAAGGGGGTCAAAGTAGGACCTTGTAGGGCAAAAAAAAAGAATAATATTTTGAAAAAAAATATCGCCGAGTGCGCGCACCCTGCGCGCACCCGGAAAAAAAAATAATAAAAGAAATTTAAAAAAAATTGCATTTAAGTGTTTAGATATAAGGTGGCTCTAAAAAGAGCCCTTGTGTTTATTGTTTGTTTTTCGGTACCTACAAGTAAGTACCAACGCAGAGTCTGAGGTTCAAGAGGAAGACTCTGTTCCCTTCATCATTGAAGTGCACACCATCTCCTCTATAAATGTCTTGCATGTCGTAACGCAAGTTGTTGTGGTAAATGGAACCCATACCATAGTCACGGAGGAAAGCAGAAACAGATTTGTTGACGTGCTTCCTTGCTTTGTCAATCTGCGGACAAAATTGGTTGGACCAGTTCCACTTTTGCCTTTGGCATATGTTAGAATATACAAAGGCAGATTGAGGAAAAAGCGACATTAATTGCACAAAGGTGTCCTTAATAAGCATTTCCAAACCTACCCCAGTTAAAGTGCCTAGATCATTACCACCACAGTGCACAATAATAAGGTTAGGCTGTGGGAGATGTAGAAAGGTTTTCACCAAAGGCATTAATTGGTGCCACTTTAACCCTCTCTGACCAATCCACTTGATGTCTACATTTGGCAAAGCAAGGTCTCTCACCATACCTCTTTTCTCTGCAAATTTTTCACTCCAGAAGACATAGCTGTGTCCTACAATCCACACTGTGAACATCTTCAAAGGAGATCTGGATGCACTCAGGAGGTGTAATTCAGTAGAATGGTAAAAAGAAATGAAAGACAGTTTGGAAATGGAGGCATACATATTTTTTATAAAAAAAAAAAGAACTGATTGGCTGTTTCATACCATTCTACACTAAAAACTAGGCTGTATGTGTAAATTAATAGAAGCATGTTTTGTATTGGTTCAGAAAAATGTGTAACCAAAGAACAGTACTATGGATTTGCTGTAAGGTTTGAAAAGTCAAGCACTCTTGCTCTGTGGAATTGAAACATTGTGTGGCGAACTTCTGACCTAACTCCACACAGCAGTGTTCCATGAGCTGTTGCTATGGTAGCAGGCAGAAGTCAAGTTGGGGGAAGGGTACTAGGCAGAAGTCAAGTTGGGGGAAGGGTACATTTGGAAAAGGGTTGGTTTTCAAGCAATAGAAATGTGTGATTACATTTGAAAAAAAGGGGGAAGCAGTGTGATTTGAAATTAACATCTATATGTGTGGAAAAATAGAGGGAAAGATTGCCATTATCTGGTTCTGCTGAGTGGAGAGAGGTGTAGAGAACAAAGGTCCTGGCTCTGATAATGTGCTGTGGGGTTTTGAGGTTTCAGTCTGTAATGCAAATACATTCAGCATCACTAAGGCTGGTTGCCCTTGCTGGAGTGTAGGCAGTCACCCAGCATACACATGGTTTGTGGTCTGAAAATGCAGTCTGGACATGTGCATTTAAAAAAATCTGAAAAGTGGATTCATAATGTGTCAGTCTGTAAAAGTAATTTGCACTTGCCAACAAAAAAGAGCAGTAAGTGTGCATTCAAATTGGCAAAGATTTTTCGTTTTGTGACTAATGTGAAAACATGACTCTGTGTGCAAATAGGAATTACAGGAAGAGATTTGTTGCGTTTTCCTCTGGTTATTTCACAGTTGCATTAGTAGGAAAAAGGGGGAGTCTCTCAGAAAAAAAAAAAAAAAAAAAAAAATTAAAAAAACCTTGGGTGCGCGCAGGGTGCGCGCACCTCAAAAAAATTTCCCAAAAAAATTTCAAAAAAAAAATTTTTTGGGTTAAGTTTATAGGTGGCTCTTAAAAGAGCCCTTGAGTTAATGGAGGGAAACAGGAAGAGAAAAACGCAAAAAATGAAAAAAAATCTATGGCCTAGTGCATGAATGCGCATCAAATTTTCTCTGAAGGAGATCAAGACTGGTCTCCCCCACAGAAATAAGTGAACCGCAATCAGTGCACCGTGTAGACAACCTCGCCAAACAAGGTGGACCAACAAGAGGTAAAGAAACAGGTGAAGGCACCATCGCAGCTGAAGTGCTCCCCTGAGCTGCCGAAGATGTGCTCGGCTGAGCTGCTGCTGATGTCGTTGGCTGAGCAGGTGAAGAGTTTTCTTCAGAAGCTCGACGAAAAGATACTGGGTGCATTTTGTCAACATGTCTTAACATAGTGTGAATGCTAAAAGAATATTTCTTGTTAGGATTCCCACGAGATAAGACTTTTTTACAAAGTACACATGTAACTTTCGGTGCATTTACCTTTTTCTCATTCTCTGGAAAAGTGAAAAACTGCCATATAAAGCTGTCTTTCTGCTTCCTGTTCCTCTGCCTCTCAAGAGTGTCCTGGTCACTGTCTGAAGTAGGTTGCTGTTCAGCCATTGTCTCTCAACAACAGAATAGCTCCTTCTCCAAAGGAATCAGAACTAATAATGAGGGGAGTAGGTGTGGTTTGGGAAGAATCTGGAACAGAAAGTACTTCAAACCAATCATAAGTGATGATTCTTGATCACATGACTTGCCATGAGGGGATTGGGTGTGGTATTGAAACAATTAGAAACTGAAAGTAATGATAACCAATAAGAAATGTTGTTTTATTATGTATAAACCCGAGGTGCGCGCACTGCGCAAGCTCCGTGCGCGCACCCCGTGATGACGTATGCACGAACGCGTAAACGCGCAGGTGCATACGTCATATACGCGCACCTAGCGCGCATACGTTTAACACGCGTATACGCGACCGTTATTGCGCGTAATTTTAGCGTATGCGGAAGTAAACCGCGTCGAGGGCGTAGGACGCATGCGTGCGTACGTACGTACGCATACGTACTGGGTGCGCGCTCCCAGCGCGCACCAACAAGTATATTTGCGTACGTAAATAACGTACGCCGGAATTCATAAAAAACATACGAAATAGTACTAGGTGCGCGCTCAGAGCGCGCACCCCAAGAAATTATAAATAAAAAAAAAAAAGAGGACATTAAATAATTAAAACAATTATAAAAAAAAAATATCCAAATTGAATTATTTAAAAAAATAATTTATAAAAAAATACAGATAATATATAAATGAATATAAAGTAATTTTATTTAAATAAAAAAAAATATCTTTAATTAAAAATACATAACTTAGCATATAAAAAACCATACAAATTCTCAGAAAAAAACATAGGTTTCAAAAACGAAATATTTAGGGATTAGCATTTAAAAAACCTTGCAAATTCACTGAAAAAACCATAGGTTTCACACACGTTATAGTTAGGAATTAGCATTTAAAAAACCTTGCAAATTCACTGAAAAAACCATGGGTTTCACACACGTTATAGTTAGGAATTAGCATTTAAAAAACCTTAGAAATTCAGTGAAAAAACCATAGGTTTCACACATGTTATAGTTAGCTGGACATTTTACTCGTAAAAAACCAATGAAATTGCCCCGTTATAGTTAGTTCAGCTAACTATAACTCGCACGCGCCCGCAATGCACTGCTGATGACGTCACATATTACATCACTCATGACATGGTCAGTGACATCACTCATGACATCACTGATGACATCTCAAATGACATCACTGATGACATCATCCTTGTGATAGAGTGGCAGACCTCCTCTCACCCTAATATAACCTTTGATACACACATTGAATAATAGAGACTAAAATTTTTAAAACAATGGACATACCAATACCAGTTACAACAACCTCTTCAGTAATTCTAAGATCCACATACACATCCACTCATTCACCAACAGTCCTATACAGTCACTCATACATGTACTCACACATCATATGTACTCATACACCTATACATCCTGTTACACAATGCCACTCATCCATAGAGTTACTCACACACATAGTCACTCATGCTAATAAAGAATCAAACATACATTTACTTGCATACACAGTTATACACACACCACCACACTTACTTCTACAGAAACTTAAACATACTTAGTCATTTAATCAATCACTTATAGAAACACATACTTATTCATACAGGAACTCTTTCAATCTCTCACTCTCACATATACTCACTTATATACACCAATAGTCACATATACTAGTTTAAAACATATGTAGTTACTCATAAAGTCACTATTGAGACAGTCATTCACTCACTAACACAGCCATACACACACTCATCCACCCATATAGTCCTGCACACATGCTGTCTTCAACACATACAAACAGTGAGTGACTCATTCATGTTCCTATGCACTACATAATACCCCCCACCGAACCATGCAGATACTCAGACTGACACTCAAAAAACCAACTAATAACCTATATAGACACCCATGTAGCTACTCACCAACCCATGCAGCCACTTATACAAGTGAGAGACTGATACAGATATTAACATATTTAAACATTACTCACTAAGCCATGTATTCACTATGATACACTTAATCAGTCAGTTACACAATCAATTTTTTAAAAACAAATCATCCATTTAGACACTTATATACCCATTTATTCTTCCATCAACCTTGAGATATACATATATAAAACATATTTAATTTTCTGAAAAACACACATTCACTGGATGATGTCATCAGTGATGTCATTTGAGATGTCATCAGTGATGTCATGAGTGATGTCACTGACCATGTCATGAGTGATGTAATATGTGACGTCATCAGCAGTGCATTGCGGGCGCGTGCGAGTTATAGTTAGCTGAACTAACTATAACGGGGCAATTTCATTGGTTTTTTACGAGTAAAATGCCCAGCTAACTATAACATGTGTGAAACCTATGGTTTTTTCACTGAATTTCTAAGGTTTTTTAAATGCTAATTCCTAACTATAACGTGTGTGAAACCCATGGTTTTTTCAGTGAATATATATATATATATATATATTACCTACTGGCGGTCGCCAGTAGGTAGTTATAGTTAGGACCCCTTTTCCATAGGAAATCCGCAACATTCTATTTTGAAAAACTTTGGCGCCGGTCGACGAATCCTCGCGAAGTTTTCAAAATAGGTGGGGCGCTACGCTCCGCTCCTACCCTGAAAGTCTCGGGGGGATTCGTCAAGCGGGGGCTGAGATAAAAGGGGGGTCCCAAAACGCGTTTTTCCCATGCATTTTTCCATAGGACCTTTAGACAGGGCTACAGCCCGAACGGCTGAACAGATTTACTTGAAATTTGGCAGAGAGGTAGTCCTCAGGTCAAGGAAGTGCCTTTTGTAGGTTTGGTGTAAATCTGTTCAGTATTTCCTGAGAAAATAGCATTTAAAAGCATATATATATGTGGGCGGAGCCTAACCACACATCTCATCCTGAGATCTGATTGGCTGTCAGCACTTCATCCAAGAAGTGTTGGCAGCCATCTTGGGACCAATATACATGATAGCACCTCATTAAAAAGCATTGCAGTTAATAGAAGGTTTTAAGACTTTAGTTACATTATAAATCATTTGTTGATGGTACCATACTCATTTTAGGAATTGTGGTATGTTCTAAGGTGATTTCACCATGTGAAAAAGCCTTCTGCTGGGATATCATGATTGAGAGAAAAATATTTTCTCATGCTTTTCCCACAGAGGTTTGGAAGGTGATCTATAAGCTAAACTGAGAGCTTATTTTCTGTAAATTCACATTATCTTTCTCAGTCATGTGAGAATGAAGTCTGACATTCTCAGTAAAACATGTACATCCAACAAGGGCAGAGACTGTCAGTTGATTCCTTTGTGTTCTACTGCAGCTTCCCAGAGTGTTCCAAAGAACTACTAGAGCGCTAACAGTCCTACCTATGATAAACGTATGGCACACCTGAAGCCATCTTGCTTGGAATAAAGTGGTAACTCTTAAAACATTTAATTTCAAAAGGAACAAAATGAGGGGGTTCATTTTTCCATAAAAAGTATGATTAGTGCTGCAGAAAGAAAAATTAGGGCACATTTTGAGTGACTTCTCAAATCCTCTTCTATTTCATTAAAAAATTCTGACATGCAGACTGAAACATGAACTTTCAATACCAGCAGCAGTTTTCCCTGGTGAGCAGTAGCTTTACTACAGTGATCTAATGAGCAAAAAGAGTGCTAACATTCTGAATTTATGGCAAATGTGTGACACATCTGAATGCCTTCTTGATGGAATCAAAGTAAAAAACTGAAAGTATTTCCTACTGAGGAGACTGCAGTAAATGAGGAAATTAGGAAACTTCATAACAAATAAGTCTCCCAAGATGGCCACCAGAGACAAAAGAGCCCAAATGTAGCCCAAATATCACCCAGATGTAGCCCAAGTATAGCCCAATGACAGAATGTCCCAGAATGTTCTTAAAAACAACTAGAGCGCTTACTGTCTTCATTATGACAAAAGTATGGCACACCTGAAGCCATCTTGATTGGAATAAACTGGTAACACTTAAAACATTTAATTTAAAAAGGAACACAATGAGGGGGTTCATTTTGCCATAGAAATTATCATTAATGCTGAAGAAAGAAAATGAGGGCACATTTTGAGTGACTTCTCAAATCCTCTTCTATTTCATTAAAAAATTCTGACATGCAGACTGAAACATGCACTTTTAATACCAGGAGCAGACTTCCATGGTGAACAGTAGTTTTACTACAGTGATCTAATGAGCAACTAGAGTGCTAACATTCAGAATTTATGGCAAATGTGTGACATATCTGAATACCTTCATGATGGAATCAACGTAAAAAACTGAAAGCATTTCCTACTGAGGAGACTGCAGTACATGAGGAAATTAGGAAACTTCATAACAAATAAATCTCCCAAGATGGCCACCGGAGACAAAAGAGCCCAAATGTAGCCCAAAATCACCCAGATGTAGCCCAAATATAGCCCAATGACAGAAGTGTGCAAAACACTTATTATTTAGTGTTTTTGCAGTGTTATATAGTGCAGACTTGTCAGGTATTGGAGTGCTTTACATGAGCATTGGTTACATCACACAAGCACATATTCATTTTGGTTGTAGACATGGGGAGATTAAGTGATTTGACCAGAATCACAGAATGTCGAGCTGAAGCAGAAACTTCAACCTGGTTCCCCAGTTGCAAAGTCTGCAGTTCTGGAAGTAACACCACATCCTCTCCCCTAAGTGCAACATTTAATCAAGTGGTCAACTGGATAAAAAAACATAAAGATAACAAATAATTTAAAAGTGCTTTGTCGCTATTTGAAAACTCAGACAAAATGTCCTTATTTTAGTCTTTTAGAGCACTAACCATAATTTTGATGCCAATAAGACCCTCTCATATATGTAATTTCTAAAGGAAATGCTCTAGGTATTACAGTTTTGATTACATCAAGATGATGTCAGGCGTTCCACACTTTTGTAATAAATATAGAATGTTAGCAATCTAGTTGTTCATTGGGATACTGTTGAGAGGCAAAGGCCAGGGGCACGGACTCTGAAAATTGAAGGCAGGTAGGAGAGTGCAAAGGCAAAAATTTAACCACACTGAGCAGGCAGGAAGGGCCGTGGAAGCACAACAGACTATGGAGGGCAGTGGAAAGGGGGGCAGGGGCAACAAACCAACAATACAGGACTTGCAAGAGAGGCTGTTGGAGGGAAGATCTATTACGGGTCAAGGAAGCTAGAGGCGGTCCCCAGAGCCCCGGGAGCCACCACAGAACTGAGCAGGAGAGTGAGTCAGGGACAAAAGGGGCACCTTAATTTGAGCCGGGGTGCCTAGGAACGCTTGCTCCAAAAATGAAGAAAACAGACATATGAGACATGGAATTGGTGGCAGAATACAATGGCAGTTTAATGAGAAGATACAACTTCAAAGAAACCGCAGAATAGAGACATAAAGTACAAAATACAGAATCCAGATAATCATACAGCTGTCATGATATTCTCTGTATCTCAATTAATGTACTGACAGAGAGAGAGAGAAAACACATCTATAAATGCATCATGAGAAACAAGTTACACCAAGGAAAATGTTACCTAGGAACACTCACGTTTACTCTTAGAGCAAGCATTCCTGCAATTACAATACAAAATCTTTTAAATGCAAAAGTAAAGAGAACAATGGTTAAACATAACATGACATTTCATATAGGTAAAATAGAATAAGATACTTCAAGCAAAGCAGAGCAAGACATTTTAAGCAAAGGAAGACAAGAGCTCCCAGCTCTTGGGGAAAACCTGCACAGCCTGTTAACCTACATACAGACGGCGAGGTAGTCCGTCGATATCTGTGGGTGCTCCCTTTTTATATCATTTTGTGGGCTCCTTTGCACGCTACATCTACCTACGTATGCTACCCAAAAGCTTCGTCTGCAGATTTTACCAGACATTTCGTCATTTACCCACTTAATGCTGACAATGGACTGGGTGAAAAGGTCAATCTCTCAGGCCAATCGCTTATCGTAAGTTCCATAGAGCAAGCAGAAAATAATGGGTATTGTACGGGAATTCAATATATTCATGTACAAAATCTCCTCAGTTCTCCTAACTTGACGCTCTGCGGTTGCCACTTCCTTAAAAGCGGGAAACCTGCCCAGGAAGCAAGTACCAGTCCAGGATGCAGCCTACTGTATGTCGACAGCTTCAGTGGGATGTTGAACTTTGATACCGAGCACGGAGCACTCGGGTAGGGTGGGGGCTACTAGTTTGGAGCAGAAGGCCTCGCAGACCTGCCTTCAGACTGCTATACACTAAAATTGCAGAGCTATGGTCAATTTAACAAAGAGGCCTACATATTGAACAGAAGGGCCTACACAGGGGTTTTATGCTGGCTGAGTGGTAAGGATGTCTCAGGATAATTATATAGCAACACAGGACCCGCTGGTCAATTTAATACGGCCTACAAATGCGGCTGGCAGGGCAAGGACAAGGGTCTCATACTTCAGGTGTGGACAGAACGGGCCAGGGGCCCCCTGTGATACAAAATCTACCCTCCTTCAAGGCTGTGGCAATGTAATAGACCATTGTGGGCAGAAGGAAGAGGCAATGGTAGTACAACCATACATGCCAACAGACCCGATTCAGCCAGGAAACGTCCAATGTTTTTAAGCTCAAATGGGCTTTATTTGATCTGTCTCCTGTCTACAATATCCTCTTTTTCAATGTAACTTAAAGGGGAAAATCAATACCCCAGTTTTTTTTCAAAATCTCCCTCTTACCAAGTTCAAAATGTTCGCAAGTATGGTACATTGGATCATGGAAGGAAATGGGATAGGGACATGGACTTGGATAACAGAGGACAAGAGGGACATGGAGAGGTGCACCAAACTGACCCTGCAGGGCAGGCATCAGGGTTTGCAGCAGCACAATACACCACACAGGGCATGCAGGACGGGAGTGCAGCACAACAATCCATAGAAAGCAAGAGGGAGGGGACAGGACCATGCACATGGACAACAGAGAACAGAGGGGCAAGAGGCAATGGTAGCTAGCTGACCATAATGGACAGACAGGAGAGAAAGCTGCAGCATTACAGACCATAAAGGGCAGTAGGGACGGATCAGGGGCATTACAATGGAACAGACAAGCCAGGAGGGAGGGAGTAGGGGTCTTCATATGTAAACAGAGGGCTGGGGGCAAGGGGGCAGGGCAGGAGCAGCAAGATAGCCATGGAGGTCAGGCAGGATGGGCACTAGAAGCAAGACACACCATGAAGAGCAACAGTGAGACTGTGATGGCATACACACAGACCATGGAGGGAAGGTGGGGGGGGGTCAGGGGCAGCTAACTGACCACACAGGGAAGGTGGGAGGGGCCATGGCAGCACAGAAGACCAATGGCTATGATGGGCAAGAAGGAGGGTGCAGGGGCATGCACAAAGGACGATGGAGGATAGAAGGGAGGGTCAGGACCTGTGCACAGACAAGAAAGTTCAGGGGAAGGGACCTCACAACAGACCACACGGGGCAGGCAGGAGGAGCAGTTGCAGCACAACAGACCAGGGAGGGCAGAAGGGTGTGGCAGTACAATGGACCATGTAGGACAGGAGGAAGAGGATAGGGGCATGGCATGTGGACAGGCAGGGTGGAGGTGGCAGGGACAGGTTACAGTCATCTGACAATGCTAGGCAGGTGGGAGGGGAGTGGCAGCTCAACAGAACACTCAGAGTAGATAGGAGTGGCAGGTCCATGGGACATGGTGGGCAAAAAAGATGGAGCAGGGGCATGCACCAAGACATCGGAGGGCAGGGGGAAGGAGAATAGGGGCAGCAAGCTAAGCACAGAGTTTAAGCAGGAGGTCAATGATGGGGCATAGAATTGGGCAATGGAGGGCAGGAGGAGTGGACTGGTACATCATACTAAATTGAGGGCAGTGGCAGCACATCAGACCATGCATGGCAGGAGGGAGGAGGCTATTCCATGGATTCACACAACAGAGGATAGGGAGGAGGGGGATGGGGCAGCAAGCTAACTGTTCAGAGAAGGCGGGTATTAGGAACTTTATTGTTTTTAAAACATTGAGTCTGTGCGAACTACTTAAAATATGAACAAGTATGCAGCATAATCTCACTTTTATTCAGGAAGAAGAGGACGTTTGTGACTGTGACTCCGGGCTCACTTGGCAGAAACACCCCCTGACCCTCCACCCCCTATCGCAAAATGTAATGCCCGTGAAAAGGGTAGGTGAACACAGTGTTATATAGAACATAGTCCTGAGAGCACGATTGAAAATGAAAACTAGATATAGTGTATGGTATAAACTATGCACCAAAAAGTGTGATATAAGATGAACCGGGCGTGAAATATAATATGCAATACATTGTGCGCAATGACAGATTCATTGGAGAGCGCGAGATAGCACAGGCACTAGCGCGTGCTATGCGATATGCGCCTTGGAGTGTAATATGCACAGGGCAGTGTTGTGTAACCTAACTAGTCTCTAAAGTTGTAATATAAAATATGTGCTGGGGAGTGTAACGTTGCATATGCACTGTGACACAGATATGGATCGCAGATTGTAATATGTATGGCATAGCACTGTGCGTTATAACATAGGCATCGAGGAAGGCACGTTAGATGGGGCAATATAACCCGTGCGAAGACAAGTGTGGCATGACATATTCACGGGGTGGTGTTACAGTGCACATGGGCTAGAGAGTGTCATAGCATATGCACTAGCTAGTGGAATACAACACAGAGGTGTGTGGCACTCGGCAGGCAATGGTGGGTGTAACACAGCATTGGGCTCTGTCAGGAGCACGCTGTGACTCTCAAGTGATGTTCGTCCCCTTTCCAGAGAGTAAAATAAAAAGTATTACACATCCGGCAGTGGATGTGTGTTTTATTAACCGTGAGGGGGGTTTCTTGCATAGTTTTGGTCGAATTTTTGTCGAATCCCCTTTGAATGGCTTGGTGTGCATGTGTATTAAATGTGCCCGTCAATAGCTACCCATGTTTGTATAAATAAACGACAAGGGTGTCTACCGGGATTAGGCACGGTAGGGCATCAGACATGTCAGAGCTTCACTAGTAGTGTAAATACATTCCACGTGGATTCATTGCATGCATAGTCGCCTTTTAATGAATATCCCGCAAATCGTCATGGTGATAGGTACGTACGGTTTGTCCAGCATGTCCTAGGTGTGTCTATAAATAAATATTTTTTTAAAATAATAAAAAACAGTGGCCGGCCCTAGGGATTGGGGTCAAAAAAATATAATTAGGAGACAGGCCCTGGGGGATGGGGTCATCAGGGCCAATAAATTAGAATAAGAAGGGGAACCACACAGCCCCCCTTCTTAAAAAATTAAAATAAATAAAAGACTGGCATCGTGCCGGAGGCCATGCCCCCTCCGTGCAGCACTCTGCAAACGCGCCCCCAACAGGCATCTCCAGTATGCGCCAGGGAGCTGCGCTGCAGACAGGTGTTCTGAGGCCAAGCCCCTTTTTACACCTCTCTGCAACGCAGCTCTGTGGCGCTTACTGGAGGTACCTAGTGGTCTAGTTTGACCCTAGGGACCCTTAGGATTCAAGGGGACTTAATCTCTCAACTTAGAACAGCCACAGGGCGTGTTTACACAGTGGTGAAGGGAGGGGACGGGGCCTGAGGTGACGTGTGCAAACACGCACTATGGCACGTTTTAAATTGGGGATATAATTTCCCTTCAATACTGAGGGCCCCTGGGGGCTAACTAGCCCACCAAGTGCTTCCAGTAAGCGCCACTGAGCTGCAGTGCAAGGAGGTGGTCCAGGCCGTGCCACTTTTTACACCTCTCTGCAACACAGCTCTGTGGCATTTACTGGAGGTACCTAGTGGGCTAGTTGGACCCTAGGGACCCTCAGGATTCAAATGAACTTAATCTCCCAAATAAAAATGGACACAGGGCGTGTTTACACAGTGGTGAAGGGAGGGGACGGGGCCTGAGTTAACGTGTGCAAAAACGCCCTGTGGCCTGTTTTAAGAGGTAGTTTTAATCCCCATGCCCTATTATGTACTAGGGGCTTACAGAGGAGGTCATGCTAATCACAGGGGGACCCCAACGCATAATGTTCCCTAGTGTATGTAGGTGTTTTCACTGTATTCTAAGTGTCTTTTAACATAGCACTGGCTCTAGGACTGGCTAGTCAGACTCAGTTACCACCAGTATCCGTCTGAAAAAGTTGAGGGTACAGGATGATTTTGCAACAAGGCTTCTTTCTGCTCTTCTTTTTGTTCTTTCTGCACGTTATCCTTCTTCCTGCACTTATCTTCGTATTTGAGGACTTCTGTTGGTCCTTTCTGCACTTCTTTTGTTTCTTTCTGTGCATTTTTTCTTCTTTCTTCACATGTCCTATCTCTGTAGGCATAGTTAGAAATTAGCATTTAAAAAACCTTTGAAATTCACAGAAAAAACCATAGGTTTCAGGCACGTTATAGTTAGGAATTAGCATTTAAAAAACCTCAGAAATTCACTGAAAAAACCATAGGTTTCAGGGGCGTTATAGTTAGCTGGACTTTTCACTTGTACAAAACCATTGAAATTCCCCCGTTATAGTTAGTTCAGCTAACTATAACTCGCGCGCCCGCAATGCACTGCTGATGACGTCACATATTACATCACTCATGACATGGTCAGTGACATCACTCATGACATCACTGATGACATCTCAAATGACATCACTGATGACATCACTGATGACATCATCCTTGTGATAGAGTGGCAGACCTCCTCTCACCCTAATATAACCTTTGATACACACATTCAAAAATAGAGACTAAAATTTTCAAAACAATGGACATACCAATACCAGTTACAACAACCTCTTCAGTAATTCTAAGATCCACATACACATCCACTCATTCACCAACAGTCCTATACAGTCACTCATACATGTACTCACTCATCATATGTACTCATGCACCTATACATCCTGTTACACAATGCCACTCATCCATAGAGTTACTCACACACATAGTCACTCATGCTAATAAAGAATCAAACATACATTTACTTGCATATACAGTTATACACACACCACCACACTTACTTCTACGGAAACTTACACATACTTAGTCTTTTAAACAATCACTTATAGAAACACATACTTATTCATACAGGAACTCTTTCAATCTCTCACTCTCACATATACTCACATATATACATCAATAGTCACATATACTAGTTTAAAACATATGTAGTTACTCATAAAGACACTATTGAGACAGTCATTCACTCACTAACACACCCATACACACACTCATCCACCCATACAGTCCTGCACACATGCTGTGTTCAACACATACAAACAGTGAGTCACTCATTCATGCACCTATGCACTACGTAATACCCCCCACCGAACCATGCAGACACTCAGACTGATACTCAAAAAACCAACTAATAACCTATATAGACACCCATGTAGCTACTCACCAACCCATGCAGCCACTTATACACAAAATGAGAGACTGATACAGATATTTACATATTTAAACATTACTCACTAAGCCATGTATTCACTATGATACACTTAAATAGTCAGTTACACAATCAATTTTTCAAAAACAAATCATCCATTTAGACACTTATATACCCATTTATTCTTCCATCGACCTTGAGATATACATATATAAAACATATTTAATTTTCAGAAAACACACATTCACTGGATGATGTCATCAGTGATGTCATCAGTGATGTCATTTGAGATGTCATCAGTGATGTCATGAGTGATGTCACTGACCATGTCATGAGTGATGTAATATGTGACGTCATCAGCAGTGCATTGCGGGCGCGCGAGTTATAGTTAGCTGAACTAACTATAACGGGGGAATTTCAATGGTTTTGTACAAGTGAAAAGTCCAGCTAACTATAACGCCCCTGAAACCTATGGTTTTTTCAGTGAATATATATATATATATATATATACCCGCAATGCACTTCTCATGACATCACATATTACATCATTCATGACATGGTCAGTGACATCACTGATGACATCACTGATGACCTCTCAAATGACATCACTGATGACATCACTGACGACATCATCCAGTGACTGTGTCTTTCTGTAATTTTAAAATAGGTTACATATATAGTCTGAGGTGTTTTGAAGAATGACTGGGTGTTTAAGTGTCTGGATGGACGATTTAGTAGGTGGGTGACTGACTGTATAAGTGAGTGGTTAAATGTGTCTTACTGAATGCATGGGTTAGTGACTAAGCTGTGTGAATGTCTGTATCAGTCTGTCTGTTGTTGTGCAAGCTGCTGCATGGGTTGGTCAGTAGCTACATGAGTGTCTATATAGGTTATTGATTGGTTGTCTGTTTTGGGGGGAGATTGAGTGTGTGTGTGGGTGGGTGAGAGGTGTGTGACTCTGTGAACACATATGTGTGAGTGGTTGATTCACTGGGTGTATGAATTCAAGAGTGCATGTGAAAACAGCTGTATGGGTGAGTGAGTGTGTGTATTAGTGTGTTGGTGAGTCTCAGTGGTACATGTCCAAGTAACTACATAAGTAAAAGGCAGTGTATGTGAGAGTTGAAGTATATAAAGGACTCTACATGATAGTAAGAGATTGTGAGACTGGCTGTATAGATGAGTGTGTACTTGTATCACTGATTATATAACAGAGTAAGTATTCGTTAGTATCTGTATGAATAAGTGAGGTGGTGTATGTATAATTGTATAGGTGAGTAAATGTGACTGTGATAGATTCTTAGGATGACTGAGTAGGTGTGTGAGTAACTGCATGGATGAGTGGCAGTGTGTGATTGTCTGTATAGGTGCAAGAGTGCATATGCTAGTTTTGTATTGATGAGTGACTGCATGAATGAGTGATTGTATGGATGAATGAGTGGATGTGTGTGTAGACCTAGCAATGAGTGAGTGCGTATGTAGTAAATGGTTTTGGTGTGTCAATGATTTAAAAAATGGTAGCCTGCATTTTACTGTGGGTGTATCAAAGGTTATATGAGAGTGTGAGGAGGTGCATCAGATTTTCACGTGGATTATGTCATGAATGATGTAATATCAGTGTTGTCATTTGAGATGTCATCAGTGATTTCATCAGTGATGTCACTGACCATGTCATGAATGATGTAATATGTGATGTCATGAGCAGTGCATTGCGGGTGCGCGTGTTATAGTTAGCTGAACTAACTATAACGGTGAAATTCCTATGGTTTGTAAGAGTGAAATGTCCAGCTAACTATAACTTCCCTGAAACCTATGGTTTTTCAGTGAATTTCAAAGGTTTTTTAAATGCTAATATCGAACTATAACGTCTATAAAACCTATGGGCCCGATTCACAGAACTAACTTAAGACAAAATCCTAAACTTACTACCATTTTGGTATTCACAGAAGGCACTTACTCATTTTGGTATTCACAGAAGGCACTTACTCAT
Organism: Triturus cristatus; assembly: GCF_964204655.1. Taxonomy (NCBI): domain Eukaryota; kingdom Metazoa; phylum Chordata; class Amphibia; order Caudata; family Salamandridae; genus Triturus; species Triturus cristatus. The sequence goes on along the minus strand of NC_140582.1, from coordinate 565,183,522 downwards.
TTCGGTATTCACAGAAGTTAGGAGTCCTAACTTTAGGACTCCTAAATGCCTTCTGTGAATACCGAAAGTCTTAAAATTAGGATTTTTCTCAGTTTAGTAGTAGTATAGTTAGGACTCCTAACTTTAGGACTCCTAAATGCCTTCTGTGAATACCGAAAGTCTTAAAATTAGGATTTTTCTCAGTTTAGTAGTAGTATAGTTAGGACTCCTAACTTTAGGACTCCTAAATGCCTTCTGTGAATACCGAAAGTCTTAAAATTAGGATTTTTCTCAATTTAGTAGTCCTAAGTCTAAATTTAGGACTACTAAATTGAGAAAAATCCTAATTTTAAGGCTTTCGGTATTCACAGAAGGCATTTAGGAGTCCTAAAGTTAGGAGTCCTAACTATACTACTACTAAACTGAGAAAAATCCTAATTTTAAGACTTTCGGTATTCACAGAAGGCATTTAGGAGTCCTAAAGTTAGGACTCCTAACTTCTGTGAATACCGAAATGAGTAAGTGCCTTCTGTGAATACCAAAATGAGTAAGTGCCTTCTGTGAATACCAAAATGGTAGTAAGTTTAGGATTTTGTCTTAAGTTAGTTCTGTGAATCGGGCCCAAAGTTTTTTTTTCAGTGAATTTCAAAGGTTTTATAAATGCCAATTGCCAGCTACAATGTCCCCGAAAACTATATTGTTTTTAAGTGAATTTTAAAAGGACATGCATACTTTTTGTCGTGAAAAACTAACTGTAACAGTAGTGTGTTATAAGTTATAATTTAACAATGTTTGAAACTTAATTAGCACTAATTAACATATAAGTGTGGAAAAAGTGTGATGCAGCAGCTATGATACCTGACTTCAAACAACAACGTTCACAGTTCGATTACCAGCTCCAGTGGCAGGTTAGCCCACCACTATGTCACAGTGGGAAACACCTTGCTTAATCTTTGCGATGCCCCCGAGCGCCAGGACACCTCTCTGGGCGTACCTGTACGCTTTACAAATGCTACATTCTTTTAATTTAAAACCATAGTGATGAGAAATAATAGCACATATGTTTTTTTTCTTTTATTCTGAACAATATTTTTTTTATATCTTCTATTTAGAATTTTGGCAATTAATAGATGTTTTTAGTCATGAGAAAGGATATGACACAGTTTGCCGAGTAACAGTTTTTAAGCTCTCCAATGTATGTACATATTAAAGAGCTTATTCTTGTGAGGATCGAAATTGAAACCTTTTCCGCCTCACATTTTGTAACTTTTCCCAACACGTGCACAAGTTAACCAGTGAAAACGTGAGCACGTATCAACTATAAAACGTGACATCTAAATGGGCGGAGCTCCATCTTCCTTCCATAGACTACTCAATAACCAAAAAGTGTACAAACCTCACCCGTTGTTCGATTGCTTTATTTTTCCGAGTTATTTACGAGTGTCAATTCTGTAATGCAGGTTCCGTTTTCTAGCATCGGATTCTTCTTTGGCGACAACAAAACATATTACGGAGTTGTAAGTTGTTTGATTATGGCAGGGTAGTTATTTATAATACGTAGCTATTTGTAAATATTAAAAAATTTGTATTTCCAAAAAAGTGTTATTGGTTGTTTTTGCCTTTTACATGTAACGTCAGCAGCTTGTATTCAGAAACAGACAGAATAGAGGAAACACTGTCCCTTTTCTGGCTCCTTTAAGCTCATATAGTGCGACTTTGTATATTTTAATATTGACACTACACTTGACCTCAGATGTGTTGGTGACCCGTGGGTGTGAACACTAAAGCTTTATATGTAACATCAACAGCTTCTGGTTCTTACTCTGTTTCCCCCTTGGGATCACATAGTGTGAGTATGTATATTGTAATATTCACATTTATACTGACCTCAGAGGAGTTTATGACCCATCGGCGCTAACGCGAAAGATTTCGAAGTCCCGGCGAAAAGAAGCTTTCAACATATTCACCGCTGGAAAATATTTCGTTATTGATCTTCTTTTGTGTTCATGACTTTATTTTCCTTATCCTTTTGTCTGGCATCAGTGACACTGTGAATATTCTACTACAGTGTCATTTTTTCAGACAACAAGAGTTGGAGATTTGTTGCCGCCATGAGTAAACCATCTGAAATACAGCTTACTGACCTTTGTAACTTACTTGATCAGATATTTTTACAGTGACAATATTTTTCGAAATTGCAGTTTTAAAAAAGATTGTTTGCATAGATAATTTCTTACTAAATGACTTTGATAAACCCTACATTTCTGAATGATATTTTGGTATTTCTCTTTTTTCTATTGTGGTTCCTATTCTCCCTATAGAATATATAAGACCAGTAGTGTATATTATTACACTACTATCCTATATGTTCTTAAAGTGGTACGTGATCTGTTAGCGGAGCAGTGAGCAACGTCTAAGCACTACGCCAGAACTTTCCTGAGTTCTACAGAATAGAAATTGTAAAAATGTAGATTTTTTTGTTGTGGTCCTTATTCTTCTTCTCCTGTGGACTACTATAAACTCACCCTGTATATTTTAATACTGTGAGTTTATAGTACTTCAAAGGGGTTGGAGATCTATCTGCGAGAAATTAATAACATATACTAGAGTTATTTTGTTGATAACTTTCTACTTCACAGTTTGTAACACTGCTAATGTTTTATAAAATAGTAGTTGCTAAAAAAAAGTTATATACATGGTGCTTCATTTAATGTTTTGATGAAGTGTACATTTCTATGTAATATGACGTCATTTGTGTTTAACTGTTTTTCACTTGTTATTGTTGTTGTGACCTGATATGATGTAGTGCGGGAGTGTTTCTTGTAGCACTTCTTTTCTACTTTATCTAAAAGTAACTGATGCCATCTTATATAAACAAGAATATGGGTCAACACTTTCACAAACTATAGGTGACAAAAAAAAGGAAGGGTGTGGCCACACTTAAGGGATATTTTATGAATTGTGTTTTTATTTGTCACCCCTATATACAGCCACACTTTCCTAAGAAAGTATATTTGTGACTGCTTAATAAAAACCTAGACTGAAATTTTTGCAGTGCAACCACACCTACTATTTTGCTGCAAGTAATTAGCACTCCCCACGACAGAAGTAAGCACCATACTATAACTATACATTATAAGTAAACATTGCTCCCGAGAAGTAGCCTACTCAGAACCTTAGTTAAATGAAGACCGCAACAGCGCGCTTTGTTTTTGCAACCCCCTCCTCCATATTATATTTGCTCCAAAGATATAGTGCTCCCCGTCACAAAAGTAAACACCACATTATAAGTAAATAGTGCTCCTCGGAAGTATCCCACCCGCTGACTTAATAAAAAGAAGACCACATCACACTCTGTTATTTTCACTGATTTGTAGGCCCCACACAAATTATTTAAATGACCCTTAAAATACATGAAAAACTATTTTTACCTTCACAGTCCCTGACCACCACATTGTGACCACTGTACAGAGTTAAGAGTGTTCCTACCCTCCCCTCTACTACTTTTTTCCCCGTACTCCTTTGAAGTGCATCACAAAATGGCTGACAACAGTGAACCATTCCCAGACAATAAAGAGCAAACATATACTCGGAACACTTTAGCCAATAAAATGTCCATGGTGTTCCGCAGAGGGGGAGGGAATGTCTGCCAACACTTCTACTTCATTAAGCTTGGGAAGGTCCTGCTTGGAACACTTTACCCAATCAGATGTCCCTGATACTCCGCGGAGGGGCAGGGAGTCACTGACAACACTTCTACTTTTAATGGTTCGCAGCCAATGAACATTGGGCTCTGGAAGGTCCTGCTTGGTACATGTGAGCCAATCAGATGTCCTTGCTACTCCGGGGAAGGGAGGGAATGGCTGGCAACACTTCTACTTTCAATGGTTCGCAGCCAATGAATATTAAGCTCTTTGTTGGAACACCTCAGCCAAATAAACGTTAATTTAGTTCCACGCACAGGGACAGAACACGCCCTCCCACATAATATTAAATTTCCTCTAACAAACTGACACTATCCGTGATAAAAGTGAACACCGTATTATATGTAAACATTATTGCGCATTATATTTAATAAAAGCCGCAATACAGCGAATTGTTGTTTTCCCGATATGATTTCCACAGCCTATTGAACATTGCCGCAATACCGCGCATCGTTGTTTTGCGGACGTGATTTCCACGGCCTATGCAACATTCACACCACCTCTGTGTGCACCCTGCACACTGCTTGCTGCAATACGGCGCATTCTTTTCCTGATGGGATTTCCACAGCCTACGCAACCTTGCCGCAATACTGCGCACCGTTGTTCTGCGGACATGATTTCCATGGCCTACGCAACATTCAAACTCCCTGCCTCTGCACCGTACAGACTGCTTAAACTAAGTCCACACTGTTCCTACTATACCCTCTTATACAACTTTTCTCTTTTTTTCTCCCTACTCCTTTCAACTGAGTCACAAAATGGCTGCCAACACTTCTACTTTCAATGGTTCACAGCCAATGAACATTAAGCTCTGGAAGGGCCTGCCTGGAACATGTGAGCCAATCAGATGTCCTTGCTACTCCGCGGAGGGGGAGGGAATGGCTGGCAACACTTCTACTTTCAATGGTTCGCAGCCAATGAACATTAAGCTTGTTGTAGGAACACCTCAGCCAATTAAATGTTAATTTTGTTCTGCGCAGAGGGACAGAACACGCCCTCCCACATAATATTCAATTTCCTCTAACAAAGTGACACTATCCATGATAAAAGTGAACACCGCATTATAAGTAAACATTACTGTGCATTATTTTAAAGGAAGCCCGCAATACGGCGCATTGTTGTTTTCCCGATATGATTGCCACAGACAATTGGACATTGCCGCAATACCGCGCATCGTTGTTTTGCGGACGTGATTTCCACAGCCTATGCAACATTCACACCACCTCTGTGTGCACCCTACACACTGCTTGCCGCAACACGACGCATTATTTTCCCAATGAGATTTCCAGAGCCTACGCAACCTTGCCGCAATACCACGCACCGTTGTTCTGCGGACATGATTTCCACGACCTACGCAACATTCAAACTCCCTGCCTCTGCACCGTATAGACTGCTTAATCAAAGTCCACCCTGTTCCTACTATACCCTCTTATACAATTTATTCTCTTTTTTTCCCCTACTCCTTTCAACTGAGTCACAAAGGGCTGCCAACATTTCCTAGTTTCAACCATTCACAGCCAATGAGCCGCAAGCTCGTGCTCGTAACGCCTCAGCCAATCAGATGGCAGAATTCTCAAATATTGATATCTGTAAATTTTAATATTTCTCAAAAATGACTGAACGGATTTACCCGATTTAAACAAAAGCGTGCTTTCTGGACCAAGACCTTTCTCCCTGCCAAATTTGGCGTAATTCCGTTCAGCAGTTTGAACTGTAGCCTTGTCTGAAGTTTCTAATGGAAAATGCATAGAGAAAACAAGTTTTGGGACCCCCTTTTTTCTCAGCCCTCCCTTGACGAATTACCCCCAAACTTTTAAGATAGGAGCTGATCTAAAAAGAGACGTTTTTGGGTAAATTTCGTAAACATTCATCAAACGACATCAAAGTTATAACCAAATCAAAAAACACTTTTCCTATGGAAACGTGGTCCTAACTATAACTATCTACTGGCGACCGCCAGTAGATAATATATATGTATATATATATATATATATATATTACCTACTGGCGGTCGCCAGTAGGTAGTTATAGTTAGGACCACGTTTCCATAGGAAATCCGCAACATTCTATTTTGAATAACTTTGGCGCCGGTCGACGAATCCTCGCGAATTTTTCAAAATAGGTGGGGCGCTACGCTACGCTCCTACCCTGAAAGTCTCGGGGGGATTCGTCAAGCGGGGGCTGAGATAAAAGGGGGGTCCCAAAACGCGTTTTTCCCATGCATTTTTCCATAGGACCTTTAGACACAGCTACAGCCCGAACGGCTGAACAGAATTACTTGAAATTTGGCAGAGAGGTAGTCCTCAGGTCAAGGAAGTGCCTTTTGTAGGTTTGGTGTAAATCTGTTCAGTAGATTCTGAGAAAATAGCCTTTAAATCAATATATATATCTGAGCCAGCTTACCGTGCGCTTACGGTGCGCTTACCGTACGCGTACGGTGGCGTGCGCGAGCGCGATTCTGATTGGCTCTTAGATCTTAGTAAACATTCGAATCGGTCGAAACCAGGAAGCAGCGGCCGCCATTTCGTGTGTTTCACTCAGAAAAAAAAGGGTGATATCTTGAAAAGGGGGCAAGGGAGAGAGTTACAGACCCCCTAACATTTGTAAGGGGGTCAAAGAAGGACAGAAAAGTACAAAGAAAACATTTATTGATTTTAAAAAAAATCGCGGGGTACGCGTACGGTAAGCTCAACGTACGCGTACGGTAGAAAAAAAAGAAAAAAAAAGAAATGAAATGCAGATTTAAGAGTTTAGATATTAGGGGGCTCTAAAAAGAGCCGTTGTGTTTATGAAGTGAGTACAAGTAAGTACCGATGCAGAGTCTAAGGTTCAAGAGGAAGACTCTGTTCCCTTCATCAGTGAAGTGTACACCATCTCCTCTATAAATGTCTTGCATGTCGTAACGCAAGTTGTTGTGGTAAATGGAACCCATACCATAGTCACGGAGGAAAGCAGAAACAGATTTGTTGACGTGCTTTCTTGCTTTGTCAATCTGCGGACAGAAATGATTGGACCAGTTCCATTTTTGCCTTTGGCATATGTTAGAAAACACAAAGGCAGTTTTAGGGAAAAGTGAAAACAGTTGTGCAAAGGTGTCCTTCATAAGCATTTCCAGACCTACCCCAGTCAAAGTGCCTAGGTCATTGCCACCACAGTGCACTATTATGAGGTCAGGGTGTTGGATTTGCATGAAGGATTTCACCAATGGCATCAATTGGTGCCACTTTAACCCTCTCTGACCAATCCATTTAATGTCTACATTTGGCAAAGCAAGGTCTCTCACCATATCTGTTTTCTCTGCATACTTTTCACTCCAGAAGACATAGCTGTGCCCTACAATCCACACTGTGAACATCTTCAAAGGAGAACTGGATGCACTCAGGAGGTGTAATTCAGTAGAATGGTAAAAAGAAATGAAAGACAGTTTGGAAATGGAGGCATACATATTTTTTTTATTAAAAAAAGAACTGATTGGCTGTTTCATACCATTCTAGAATAAAAACTAGGCTGTATGTGTAAATTAATAAAAGCATGTTTTGTATTGGTACAGAAAAATGTGTTACCAAAGAACAGTACTATGGATTTGCTGTTAGGTTTGAAAAGTCAAGCACTCTTGCTCTGTGAAATTGAAACATTGTTTGGTGAACTTCTGACCTAACTCCACACAGCAGTGTTCCATGAGCTGTTGCTATGGTAGCAGGCAGAAGTCAAGTTGGGGGAAGGGTACTAGGCAGAAGTCAAGTTGGGGGAAGTGTACTTTTGGAAAAGGGTTGGTTTTCAACCAATAGAAATGTGTGATTACATTTGAAAAAAAGGGGGAAGCACTGAGATTTGAAATTAACATGTATATGTGTGGAAAAAGAGAGGGAAAGTTTGCCATTATCTGGTTCTGCTGAGAGGAGAGAGGTGTAAAGAACAGAGATCCTGGCTCTGATAATCTGCTGTTTGAGTGCCACATTTCTTTCACAACTAACTAATTTTAAAGGTGAGTTTAGAGTTTGAGAGGGGATGTATATGGTAAATTAAGAAATGAATAATAGAAATGGAATTCCTTTTGTTGAAGTTGTGTTTATTATTTTCTGTCTTGGGAGAAATTTAAATGTGAGGAACATGTAAAATAATATGGACTATGTTTTCACGATAAATTAAGGTGTACTGGTAAAAATAAGGAATACTTTAAGGGTTTGAGGTTGCACTCAGTAATGCAAATACATTCAGCATCAGTAAGGCTGGTTGCCCTTGCTGGAGTGTAGGCAGTCACCCAGGTTACAAATGGTGCTGGTTTGAAAAAGCAGTTTGGACATGTGCTGTTTTCAGAATCTGAAAAGTGGATTCAAGATGTGTCAGTCTGTAAAAGTGTTTATCACTTGCCAAAAAAAAGAAAAGTAAGGGTGCTTTCAAATTGGCAAAGAAATTTCGTTTTGTGACTAATGTGAAAACATGACTCTGTGTGCAAATAGGAATTACAGGCAGAGATTTATTGCGTATTGCTCTGGAGATTTCACATTTGCATTAGATGGAAAGGGGGAGCCATTTTTTTTGTGTAGAAGCAGACTCTTCGCACACACCCAGCTGCTTATCCTCTGGAATCATGCATAGTATTCACAACCGAGTGGGGTTTGAGGTTTCAGTCAGTAATGCAAATACATTCAGCATCACTAAGGCTGGTTGCCCTTGCTGGAGTGTAGTCAGTCACCCAGGTTACACATGGTGCTGGTCTGAAAAAGCAGTTTGGACATGTGCTTTTTTAAGAATCTAAAAAGTGGATTCAAAATGTGTCAGTCTGTAAAAGTGTTTATCACTTGCCAAAAAAAAGAGTAGTAAGTGTGCTTTCAAATTGGCAAAGAAATTCCGTTTTGTGACTAATGTGAAAACATGACTCTGTGTGCAAATAGGAATTACAGGCAGAGATTTATTGCGTATTGCTCTGGTGATTTCACAGTTGCATTAGATGGAAAGGGGGAGCCATTTTTTTGTGCAGAAGCAGACTCTTAGCACACACCCAGCTGCTTATCCTGTGGAATCATGCACAGTATTCACAACCGAGTGGGGTTTGAGGTTTCAGTCAGTAATGCAAATACATTCAGCATCACTAAGGCTGGTTGCCCTTGCTGGAGTGTAGTCAGTCACCCAGGTTACACATGGTGCTGGTCTGAAAAAGCAGTTTGGACATGTGCTTTTTTAAGAATCTAAAAAGTGGATTCAAAATGTGTCAGTCTGTAAAAGTGTTTATCACTTGCCAAAAAAAAGAGTAGTAAGTGTGCTTTCAAATTGGCAAAGAAATTTCGTTTTGTGACTAATGTGAAAACATGACTCTGTGTGCAAATAGGAATTACAGGCAGAGATTTATTGTGCGTATTGCTCTGGTGATTTCACAGTTGCATTAGATGGAAAGGGGGAGCCATTTTTTTGTGCAGAAGCAGACTCTTAGCACACACCCAGCTGCTTATCCTGTGGAATCATGCACAGTATTCACAACCGAGTGGGGTTTGAGGTTTCAGTCAGTAATGCAAATACATTCAGCATCACTAAGGCTGGTTGCCCTTGCTGGAGTGTAGTGAGTCACCCAGGTTACACATGGTGCTGGTCTGAAAAAGCAGTTTGGACATGTGCTTTTTTAAGAATCTGAAAAGTGGATTCAAAATGTGTCAGTCTGTAAAAGTACTTATCACTTGCCAAAAAAAAGAGTAGTAAGTGTGCTTTCAAATTGGCAAAGAAATTTCGTTTTGTGACTAATGTGAAAACATGACTCTGTGTGCAAATAGGAATTACAGGCAGAGATTTATTGCGTATTGTTCTGGTGATTTTACATTTGCATTAGATGGAAAGGGGGAGCCATTTTTTTGTGCAGAAGTAGACTCTTAGCACACACCCAGCTGCTTATCCTGTGGAATCATGCACAGTATTCACAACCGAGTGGGGTTTGAGGTTTCAGTCAGTAATGCAAATACATTCAGCATCACTAAGGCTGGTTGCCCTTGCTGGAGTGTAGTCAGTCACCCAGGTTACACATGGTGCTGGTCTGAAAAAGCAGTTTGGACATGTGCTTTTTTAAGAATCTGAAAAGTGGATTCAAAATGTGTCAGTCTGTAAAAGTGTTTATCACTTGCCAAAAAAAAGAATAGTAAGTGTGCTTTCAAATTGGCAAAGAAATTTCGTTTTGTGACTAATGTGAAAACATGACTCTGTGTCCAAATAGGAATTACAGGCAGAGATTTATTGCGTATTGCTCTGGAGATTTCACATTTGCATTAGATGGAAAGGGGGAGCCATTTTTTTGTGCAGAAGCAGACTCTTAGCACACACCCAGCTGCTTATCCTGTGGAATCATGCACAGTATTCACAACCGAGTGGGGTTTGAGGTTTCAGTCAGTAATACAAATACATTCAGCATCACTAAGGCTGGTTGCCCTTGCTGGAGTGTAGTCAGTCACCCAGGTTACACATGGTGCTGGTCTGAAAAAGCAGTTTGGACATGTGCTTTTTTAAGAATCTAAAAAGTGGATTCAAAATGTGTCAGTCTGTAAAAGTGTTTATCACTTGCCCAAAAAAAGAAAAGTAAGTGTGCTTTCAAATTGGCAAAGAAATTTCGTTTTGTGACTAATGTGAAAACATGACCCTGTGTGCAAATAGGAATTACAGGCAGAGATTTATTGCGTATTGCTGTGGAGATTTCACATTTGCATTAGATGGAAAGGGGGAACCATTTTTTTGTGCAGAAGCAGACTCTTAGCACACACCCAGCTGCTTATCCTGTGGAATCATGCACAGTATTCACAACCGAGTGGGGTTTGAGGTTTCAGTCAGTAATGCAAATACATTCAGCATCACTAAGGCTGGTTGCCCTTGCTGGAGTGTAGTCAGTCACCCAGGTTACACATGGTGCTGGTCTGAAAAAGCAGTTTGGACATGTGCTGTTTTCAGAATCTGAAAAGTGGATTCAAGATGTGTCAGACTGTAAAAGTACTTATCACTTGCCAAAAAAAAGAGAAGTAAGTGTGCTTTCAAATTGGCAAAGAAATTTCGTTTTGTGACTAATGTGAAAACATGACTCTGTGTGCAAATAGGAATTACAGGCAGAGATTTATTGCGTATTGCTCTGGAGATTTCACATTTGCATTAGATGGAAAGGGGGAGCCATTTTTTTTGTGCAGAAGCAGACTCTTAGCACACACCCAGCTGCTTATCCTGTGGAATCATGCACAGTATTCACAACCGAGTGGGGTTTGAGGTTTCAGTCAGTAATGAAAATAGATTCAGCATCACTAAGGCTGGTTGCCCTTGCTGGAGTGTAGTCAGTCACCCAGGTTACACATGGTGCTGGTCTGAAAAAGCAGTTTGAACATGTGCTTTTTTAAGAATCTGAAAAGTGGATTCAAAATGTGTCAGTCTGTAAAAGTGTTTATCACTTGCCAAAAAAAAGAGTAGTAAGTGTGCTTTCAAATTGGCAAAGAAATTTCGTTTTGTGACTAATGTGAAAACATGACTCTGTGTGCAAATAGGAATTACAGGCAGAGATTTATTGCGTATTGCTCTGGAGATTTCACATTTGCATTAGATGGAAAGGGGGAGCCATTTTTTTGTGCAGAAACAGACTCTTAGCACACACCCAGCTGCTTATCCTGTGAAATCATGCACAGTATTCACAACCGAGTGGGGTTTGAGGTTTCAGTCAGTAATACAAATACATTCAGCATCACTAAGGCTGGTTGCCCTTGCTGGAGTGTAGTCAGTCACCCAGGTTACACATGGTGCTGGTCTGAAAAAGCAGTTTGGACATGTGCTTTTTTAAGAATCTAAAAAGTGGATTCAAAATGTGTCAGTCTGTAAAAGTGTTTATCACTTGCCCAAAAATAGAAAAGTAAGTGTGCTTTCAAATTGGCAAAGAAATTTCGTTTTGTGACTAATGTGAAAACATGACCCTGTGTGCAAATAGGAATTACAGGCAGAGATTTATTGCGTATTGCTGTGGAGATTTCACATTTGCATTAGATGGAAAGGGGGAACCATTTTTTTGTGCAGAAGCAGACTCTTAGCACACACCCAGCTGCTTATCCTGTGGAATCATGCACAGTATTCACAACCGAGTGGGGTTTGAGGTTTCAGTCAGTAATGCAAATACATTCAGCATCACTAAGGCTGGTTGCCCTTGCTGGAGTGTAGTCAGTCACCCAGGTTACACATGGTGCTGGTCTGAAAAAGCAGTTTAGACATGTGCTGTTTTCAGAATCTGAAAAGTGGATTCAAGATGTGTCAGACTGTAAAAGTACTTATCACTTGCCAAAAAAAAGAGAAGTAAGTGTGCTTTCAAATTGGCAAAGAAATTTCGTTTTGTGACTAATGTGAAAACATGACTCTGTGTGCAAATAGGAATTACAGGCAGAGATTTATTGCGTATTGCTCTGGAGATTTCACATTTGCATTAGATGGAAAGGGGGAGCCATTTTTTTTGTGCAGAAGCAGACTCTTAGCACACATCCAGCTGCTTATCCTGTGGAATCATGCACAGTATTCACAACCGAGTGGGGTTTGAGGTTTCAGTCAGTAATGCAAATAGATTCAGCATCACTAAGGCTGGTTGCCCTTGCTGGAGTGTAGTCAGTCACCCAGGTTACACATGGTGCTGGTCTGAAAAAGCAGTTTGGACATGTGCTGTTTTCAGAATCTGAAAAGTGGATTCAAGATGTGTCAGACTGTAAAAGTACTTATCACTTGCCAAAAAAAAGTGAAGTAAGTGTGCTTTCAAATTGGCAAAGAAATTTCGTTTTGTGACTAATGTGAAAACATGACTCTGTGTGCAAATAGGAATTACAGGCAGAGATTTATTGCGTATTGCTCTGGTGATTTCACAGTTGCATTAGATGGAAAGGGGGAACCATTTTTTGGTGCATAAGCAGACTCTTAGCACACACCCAGCTGCTTATCCTGTGGAATCATGCACAGTATTCACAACCGAGTGGGGTTTGAGGTTTCAGTCAGTAATGCAAATACATTCAGCATCACTAAGGCTGGTTGCCCTTGCTGGAGTGTAGTCAGTCACCCAGGTTACACATGGTGCTGGTCTGAAAAAGCAGTTTGGACATGTGCTTTTTTAAGAATCTGAAAAGTGGATTCAAAATGTGTCAGTCTGTAAAAGTACTTATCACTTGCCTAAAAAGTAGTAGAAAGTATGCTTTGCAATTGGCAAAGAAATTTCGTTTTCTGCCTAATTTCAAAGCATGACTTTGTGTGCACACAGGAATTATTTTTAGATATTTAATTTGTGAAGGTGTTATTGTGATTTTCATTTATAGGAAAGGGGTTGATAGTATTTTAAGATTTCTAAAGAACATAAAAAATGTAGTAATATATTTAAATAAAATAAAGGAATTTTTTTTTAGTTTTTTTCAGGTATTGCTGAAGAGCAGTGAACAAAATTTAAGATGCCTACAAAATCCAGACTAAAGAAAGACCACAAAAAAAACCTATATTTGAAGACAACTGGAGGACCTAAGTTAGTTGGAGATGCTCATGTTGGGAAAAAGAAAAAATCTTCTGGTAAGCAGACAAAAGATTTTTTAAAGAACATATTCAAAAAAAGGAAAAATGTACAAAATGTCTGTACTGGAAAGAACGTTTTCAATAGAAAAGGACAGGAAAAAATTGAGAATTTAGTTAATGCAAATATACCTTCTGCAACTATAAAGATTAACTTAAACAGAAAAACAGCGTTTAAAGAGATACGTAGAAAAATGTTTCAGAGAAGAGTTATGTCCAATTTGATAAAGGATGTGAAGAAATATAAGCAAAAGGCAAAATTTTACAAGAGATAAAAAGAAATTGAAGCCATTGCAGCAAAGGCATTAGAATTAAAAAGGAAACTATTCATTTTAATTTTGAATAGGATGCGTACATTAGATAAAATGGTTAATGTACTGAAATCACAAAGCAAAAGGAAAAGAGTAGTGAACAGAACAAACTTTTGTAAAGTGTTTTTAGGAAAATGGATGCATAGTTCAAGTAGTGAACCTTTTTTTAATGAAGAGAGCTATTTTCAAAGTAATAGTTTGCTGCATGCAGTTGACACCAGAGGTCGTGCTTATGAAGTGAAAAATGGTTGCATAATGGAGAAGGAGATAATGGTTCCAAGAGATGAGGTACAAGTGATGGCGGATGAGGCTATGGGGAGACGTCCTAAAGCCCCAGTGTACACTTGGAATTGTAGTAGTATTTGCACTGAGCGTCAGGAATCTATTGATAAATTTCGTGAGTTTCTAAGAGAATATAGTAAAAAAAGTGTAAAACAGAAGATTAAGGTGCTTCAAAGTCTAGATCCATGCAGAGTGAGAGAGAATACTGGTTTGCAGGGTCATTCTCTGGCTTGTCTATCTAGAAAAGTGTGTAATAGTGTTTTACATCATTTTAGGATGCTGGCTGTTCATCATACTGAAATGAGAAAGTTTGTGAGACGTTTGTATTTTGCTAAAAGTCCAGCAATAAAGTTAGATGAATTGAATAGGGCTCTGTTCCGTGGATCGGTATCAGATGTAGAGAAGGTTGTTGATGAAATTCAGTTTTGTTACTTTGGTCCTGAACAAAACAGTGCAGAAAAGGACACAGTAAATGAGGAAGAAGTGGAAGAGAATGTAGAACCCTCTGTAAGTAAGACATTTAATGATCACATAACAAAATTTGCAATAATCTCTAATGAAAGACCAAATATTACTTGTATTTGTTGCCGCAGAACTCATTATAGAAAACAAACTAGGAATGTTGATCTCTACAGAAAGAGTGAAAATGAAGATAATTATAAGTGGAAGGATTTTGCCACATATATATTTCTTGAAAATTGTTTTGAATTGGGTGAAGATCAGCGTATTTGTAAATACTGTTACAACAAGTTAGAGGAAAATAGAATGCCGACCAGAGCTGTACATAATAATTTAGAATTGGATGCTATTCCTGCTGAACTTTCTGAATTAAATACATATGAGTCTATACTCATTCAATGTGTTCATCCGTTCCAGACCATAGTACGTATGGAGCCCAAAACTGGTAAATTACCTCCTTCAGATTTACTGAGAGGTTTAAAAGGTAGAGTGGTGTATTTGCCCTTGGATTTGAAAAAAAATATGGAAACTATTGATGCGGATACTTTGGAAACTGAACCATTAATTATTCTGGTTAATGGTGTACCTACAAAGAATAAGAAGATTTGGCAGGAGCTGGTAGATGTACGGAAAGTACAAAGAGCAAATTTGTATTTGAAAAGGAATAACAAATGGTATGAATCAATTTATATAGAAGAAGAAGAAGAAGATTTACAAGAAGACACAGAAACACCAACTGGACAAATTGAAAAAGTGGACAAGTCAAAGGAAGAAGAAATTTATGAACATTTTAGCATACATCCTCTTCATTCAAAAGAAGTTATGGGAGACAATATTGATCTGTTTCAGATGAAGAAAGCAAAAGGAACTCCCGTGAGTGTATGGGAGGAGAGCTTGGAAGTTCAATGTTTTCCCTAGCTGTTTCCTAAAGGAAAAGGAGGGCGATACGATGAACGTCCAGAACAGATTCCAGCTTCTGAGTATCGGACTACAAGACTATATGCTGAAGATCCCAGATTTCGACAAAGTATTCCTTATTTATTCCATCTTTTATTTGAAAGCGACTTGTCTGCATTATCATATGCAGTAAATCACATTTTAAAAAGTGGAGTACATTTACAAAATGTGTCTGCTAAGGATTTTATGGAGAAAGTGCAGCACCGAGATGATCATTTGGAAACACAACTGATCAATCTGATGGCTTGTCAGCGTGGGACAAATGAATATTGGTACCGACGCCATGGTGAATTAAAATGCATGTTACGAAATTTAGGAACACCAACATGGTTCCTTACCCTAAGCTGTGCTGAGTACGCTTGGGATGATTTACTGGATTTTCTACGAGAGGCAAATTCAAACATTAAAAACATCGAATACAAGACAGCAGGAGAACTGTGCTCATTGGATCCGGTTAATGTTTGCAGATATTTCAATCATAGATTTGAGGCTATGATGTCCTTCATCTGCAATAAAAAAAATCCACCTCTAGGAGAAGTAGTGGATTTCTTTTGGAGAAAAGAGTACCAGGCAAGAGGTGCTCCTCATATTCATATGCTGTTGTGGATCAAGGATGCCCCAAAGTTTGGAACAGATACTGATGAAGCAGTGTTATCTTACATTGAAGAATATGCAACATGTGCTATACCAAAAAGCACAGAAGAGAAAAAGTTAAAGGAGCAAGTTTTACGTTTCCAAAGTCATCGGTGTGGAAAATACTGTCGACGGAAATACAAGAGGAAAGATAAATACTACACTAAATGTCGATTTGGATTTCCTACACCTGTTCTTTCAAATGGAAGAGTAAACAGTTTTATGTCATCTGTGAGACATACTATCACAAGAAAATCACCTAAGAATACCTACAACCTAAAAAGAAAAGAAGAATCAAAAAATATAAATGACTACAACCCAGTCATTTTATCCATGTGGAATGCTAACATGGATATACAGTATGTAGCTGACAATTCCATTGCTGTTGCTCGATATGTAACGTCTTACATTACTAAATCAGAAAAAACTGAATTGAAAGAAATGTGGGAAGAGATTTCTCACGAGAAGACTGTCAGTAAGAAGCTGTACAGTTTCAGTTTAAAGATGTTATCGCATCGAGAAATTGGATCCTACGAATGTTCAGATAGATTATCTTCTGCAAGTCTCTACTCGAAATCAAGAAGAATAATTTGGGCAAGCTTAGGCCTTGCAGCAATGAGAAATCGGGTACTGAAATCTGTTGGAGAAATTGAATATTTGGCCGAGAATGACCCAGAAAGTACAGATATTTTGAAATCAAACATGTTGGACACATATTATCCCAAGAGAAGTCAACATCTGGAGAACATGTGTCTCTATGAAGTGCTGCAGAACTACATTTATTCACGGAAAGCCGCAGAAGACATCAAAAATGGAAAATATAAAGTCATTGGTGAGGAAGGATGTTTGGTGAAGCAAACAAAAGGAAGTTTGATAAATCACCGGAAGCTGAGTTCCGACACTACTGACAAAAAGGAATTTTACTACTTGGCTCTTTTACAGCTGTTTAAACCATGGCGTTCAGAGGATGAACTACTGGGAGAATTTCAAAGCTATGAAGATTCATTTAATGCTTGCAAAGACAGCATACAATGCAGTACATTCACAACTTATCTGCAAATGTTAAATGAAGAAATTGAACAGGAAACTACAATTGCAGCAGAAGTAGCTAGAGACAGTTCTCAGGACAGCCAAAGTTCAGGAACACTCAGTCAAGATCCCCTAGGACAACCAATCGTTGAAAATGAAGCATCAATAGCCATGAATGAAGTGGAAACGGCTATGAATCAAGCTCAAGAAGAATTTATAGACTTACAAAATTTGGAAAGACAACTGAACGAAGAGCAGCAACAAATTTATGAAGAGATCAGAAACAAAATTGATCACGGATTTCTACATGAAAAAAAAGAGTGCTCAT
The DNA here is from genome assembly GCF_964204655.1 of Triturus cristatus. NCBI lineage: Eukaryota > Metazoa > Chordata > Amphibia > Caudata > Salamandridae > Triturus > Triturus cristatus. The sequence goes on along the minus strand of NC_140582.1, from coordinate 565,166,303 downwards.
GCACATCATTTCATCCAATCAGGATGTATGTAAGTGGACAAGCTGGAACTGGAAAAAGTTTCTTAATAAAAGTCATCAGAAGCTACCTACAGCAAAAAACAGATTCTACTTTGTCTTGTGTGGTTACTGCTCCAACTGGGTTAGCAGCCTATAACATAAAAGGAATCACCTTACATTGTTTGCTAATGTTACCAGTGGAGCATGAGAACAAAATACAATACAACAAGCTAACTGGAGAAGCATGCTTGGAAGTTTCAAGAGTATTGAAGAAGATGCAAGTTCTCATTATTGATGAGGTGAGCATGGTATCAAACTTAATGCTTGCCTTTGTGCATTTAAGAATGCAGCAAATTCTAAGGACAGACTATGACGTGTTATTTGGTGGAAAACATGTCATAGTTTTTGGGGATCTTCTACAGCTTACTCCAGTTAAAGGACAACCAGTGTTTAATACTGTGACACATGAAGACACAAAGAAGTCATTGGGAAGCATTGGTAATGCAAATATTTGGTCCTTCTTTGAGTACAAGGAACTTACTACTAATATGAGGCAAGCAAACGATGAAGAATATGGAAGTATTCTGAAATATATCAGGATTGGACTACTCACTGAAGCAGGCACAAAAGCATTACAGAGTCGGTTGCTACATAATTTATTTCCAAAGGAAGAAATAGTTGCAGAGAAGATATACAAGAACATTGCAGAAAAGAAAAGTGTCATCTGCTTAATGCCAACTCTACGTGAATGCTCAATATTCAATGAGGAGCTTTTGAAATTGGAAAAGGAAGATATCAGGAAATTGGAAGCAGTGGACAAAATTGAGGATGGAAGAATTACTATCACATTAACAGGCACACTGAAAAATAAATTGGATTCACTAGAGAAGAACATTTCCAAAACAGCTGGATTAGAAAAAAATCTATATGTTTGCATGAACTGTAGAGTATTTTTAAGGAGAAATTTGGATGTTGAAAAAGGTTTAGTTAATGGAGCTATGGGATGAGTTGTGGGTTTTATTAATTACCAGAAAAAAGATGGAATTGAATGTTTAAAAATAAAATTTGATCAGATAGAAGAAGTTAAAGACATTTGTCGTTGTTCAGTTCGTTTCATGCTTGTGAAAGACTTATATGTACGTAGGAAGCAGTTTCCGTTTTCTCTAGCATATGCTGTAACTATTCACAAGTCTCAAGGATTGACTGTAGATTGTGCTTTTGTGAACATTGGTTCAACTGTGTTCAAAGAAGGTATGGCTTATGTAGCTTTGTCACGAGTGAAAACATTATCTGGTTTATTCATGATAGACTTTGATGACTCAAAAGTTAGTGCTGATACAAATTGTGTAAAGGAGTATAATAGATTAAGAAGAACCTATGCTCCTCATTTAGGTCAGTATCCTGTGTTGGAGAAACGTGTAGTTTCTCGTAAAAGGAGAAATGAGAATATCTGTAATGAAGATGTAGAGAGGAGGAAAAAAAAGAGGAGTGATGTAATTGCAAGCAAAAAGAAAAAGGAAAATGAAGAAGAGGTTGTAGGATGTCATTTTGAAAATAGCTCTGGTGTCAACTGCTACGCTAATGTAGTGCTGAATGTTGCATTTTATCTGGAAAGTGTGCAAGAGCAGATAATAGTAAATCAGGGAAAAAGATTCTGTTCTGAGTTGAGTCTCCTTTTTCAAAAGCTGAGTAATGATAAAACTCAAATAGAAAGTGCTACTGAAATTAGAAAACTTTTAGATGTATGTTCAGGACGAACACAGTTTTCTCAAAATGTACAGCAAGACGCACAGGAATTCTTGATGTTTTTTCTTCAGGTACTGGAAGAAGAAGGGTTCCCATTAAAAATTTGTTTGGTCTCTCTTATAAATGGGAACATAGTTGTGAAAACTGTTTCAATACATGTGGCTCTAATGTTGATTCTGAAAGGTTTATTTATTTAACATTGCCAGAAAGTAAAACAGTCACTTTTGCTAAATTAGTTAAAGATGCTAATCATAACATGGAATGCAGTGAGTGTCAATCTGAAATGTTTTCAACGTTACTTTTAAAGGAATACGGACAATATGTAATTTTAATGATGCAACGATGTAAAGCTGATGGTTCAAAATTGGATACTTTAATAAAGAAGTTTACAGGACAGCAATTATCAATTTCAGGAAAAACTTTTGTAACAGTTGCAATAATTTTCCATGAAGGACCTACTGTTACTTCTGGACATTACACAGTTTATCTTAAATGTGAAAAAGGCTGGACACTGTGTAATGATTCCCAATTGATTTTCAAGCAACGTTTGCCTTTTGATTTAGCAAATTCCTATCTAATCTTCCTGAAACCTAAATTTTAGAGAGACTTGGCGAGATGTGTACAAAACAATTTTACCATTTTATTGGATTACCATTGGAATTTTAAAAAAAAATGATTTTTCAAATTATCATTTGGCCTAATGGAAAGGTAACCAATTGTAATGTGGACTTTTTAAATTTTTAATGAAACTTTGGAAAACCAAAAATTTAGAAAAAATCGGTAACATCTGCACAATTTAAATTTTGGAATGTTATTGGATTGCCATTGGAAATTTATTCAAAAAAGATTTTTAAAATTACTATTTGGCCATGAGGAAAGGTAACCAATTGTATTGTGGACTTATTTAATTATTAATTAATTGTTCGGAAACCAAAATGTTACAGAGAATCGGTAAGATCTGTACAATTTAAACTTTAGAATTTTATTGGATTACCATTGGAAATTTAATCAAAAAAGAATTTTAAAATTACTATTTGGCCTAAAGGAAATGGAACCAGATGTATTGTGGAGTTATTTGAGATATATGTTTGTGATTATACTTCTGAAACAAAAATGTCAGACGATATTTTAAAGAAATAAGTATTGATATTAGTTGATATTTTTTTAGAATATTATGCATTTCTATAATGTTATGTTTAAGTTAAAAGAGATTCTGGGCTTTTTTTATACAATCTTTGAGATTGTTATTTTTTTTTTGCCCGCTGTTAAATGATGAATGCAATTGCTTTCACAATTTATAGTGAAATGCAATATATTCTGAAAACAGCAAAAAAAAGGCAAACAAATTTTTGGGGGAAAAACATGTAAATTTGTGTACTGTGTAATATATTGATTTATTAAATATTAATACATTTTTTCCTTTTTTTTCAGATTGTGAAAGAAAATTTTCAAAAAAAACCAACCATTTTTTCAAGTAATTTCAATTACATTTTAATTAAAAATTAAATTGTTGGGTGGGACAGGTAACTGAGAAATTAGAAGGTCTCTTTCTTCCACTTTATCTCAAAAAGATTTTTAGTATTTAGTTATTAATTCCTCAAGGATCTTGAGATGTGGTAATTGATTTTTTGTGTTTTAAAAAAAAAAAAAAAAAAAAATACGCTTACCGTACGGTAAAAAAAAAAAAAAAAGAGTTTTAAAGAAAAAATAAAAAAAAGTTGAGAGGTAAGGTTGGCTCTTAAAAGAGCTGTTGTGTTCATGCAGGGACAGAGGAAAGGAAGTATGGGAACAGTAGCTGGTTGGACATTTGTGCTGATCTATTCTGTTGTTAATGAGGGAAACACTGGTCTCCCTGTGAACAATTAGATCATGGCAAAATGAACACCGCATAGTAACCCTACTAAACCGAGGGTTCATTTCCAGAGGTTCAGAAAAAGGTGATTGTGCCCCCACAGATGAAGGGCTCTGCTGAGCTTCCGAAGAAGGACTCGGCTGAGCTGCTGTGGATGTGCTCACTCGACTTACTGAAGGGTTGCCCCTAGTATGTCGTGCATGTGTCCTAGGATGCACATCCTTAAGGTGTCTCAACATAGTGTGATTCCCAAAGGAATACTTCTTGTTGGGATTACCTCGCGAAAGTACACGCTGGCACAGCTTGCAAGTCACCACTGCAGCATTGACTTTTTTCTCACCCTCTGGAAAACTGAAATACTCCCATATGAAAGAGCTCTTCTGTTTCCTCCTTCTCTGCCTGATGGTGGTGCTGCTAGCCTCACTCTCAGCAGAAGAGTGCTGGTCTGCCATCGTATCCCAAAGACAACTCAGCTCCTTCTCCTAAGGGATCACAAGCAGAAATGAGGGGAATGGGTGTGGTGTAGGAGAGTTCTAGAACTGAAAGTAGTTTCAACCAATCAAAAGTTGTGTTTCATGATCACATGACCCACCGTGCGCGTACGTTACGCTTACGTTACGCTTACGGTGCGCTTACGGTGCGCTTACGGTAAAAGTGCGCATGCGCGTAAAAAAGACACGCGCTCGCGCGCATGCGCAAAACAGTCACTCTACAACACTTCCGCGTAACGTGCGTGTGTAGCATGCACGCCTAGGCGCCCCACGCACAGTACGCGCGGCTACGCAAATTGCGTAACTATACGCAAACAGAGTAGATAAATTACAAACATTGCGTAAACCGTAAGCTTACCGTACGCTTACCGTACGCGCACAAAAAAAAAAAAAAAAATATATATTTTCTATGTTATACTAATATATGTTACCTGTTTGGTAAAAAGAAAAGAGAAAACTTGATATATTGCATATTTTTTATTAAAAAAACATAGTGTTTTAAGAGAATAAAAAGTTTAAAAAAAACTTTTTTTTTTTTTTAAAAAAAACACATTTAAGATAAGAATTTATAATAAAAAAATCATACAAAATCAAAAAAAAAATATGGGAATCACATATGTTTTAGGTAAGAATTAGCATTTAAAAAACCATACAAATTCACTGAAAAAACCATGGGTTTCACACACGTTATAGTTAGAAATTAGCATTTAAAAAACCTTGCAAATTCACTGAAAAAACCATCGGTTTCACACATGTTATAGTTAGGAATTAGCTTTTAAAAAACCTTGCAAATTCAGTGAAAAAACCATAGGTTTCACACACGTTATAGTTAGCTGGACATTTCACTCGTAAAAAACCAATGAAATTTTCCCGTTATAGTTAGTTAAGCTAACTATAACTCGCGCGCCCGCAATGCACTGCTGATGACGTCACATATTACATCACTCATGACATGGTCAGTGACATCACTCATGACATCACTGATGACATCTCAAATGACATCACTGATGACATCACTGATGACATCATCCATGTGATGGAGTGGCAGATCTCCTCTCACCCTAATATAACCTTTGATACACACATTCAAAAAGAGAGACTGAAATTTTAAAAAAAATGGACATACCAATACCAATTACAACAACCTCTTCAATAATTCTAAGAACCACATAAACATCCACTCATTCACCAACAGTCCTGTACAGTCACTCATTCGTGTACTCACACATCATATGTACACATGCACCAATACATCCTGTTACACAATGCCACTCATCCACAGAGTTACTGACACACATAGTCACTCATGCTAATAAAGAATCAAACATACATTTACTTGCATATACAGTTATACACACACCACCACACTTACTTCTACAGAAACTTACACATACTTAGTCTTTTAAACAATCACTTATAGAAACACATACTTATTCATACGGGAACTCTTTCAATCTCTCACTCTCACATATACTCACTTATATACACCAATAGTCACATATACTAGTTTAAAACATATGTAGTTACTCATAAAGACACTATGGAGACAGCCATTCACTGACTAACACACCCATACACACACTCATCCACCCATACAGTCCTGCACATATGCTGTCTTCAACACATACAAACAGTGAGTCACTCATTCATGCACCTATGCACTACGTAATACCCCCCACCGAACCATATAGACACTGATACTCAAAAAACCAACTAATAACCTATATAGACACTCATGTAGCTACTCACCAACCCATGCAGCCACTTATACACAAAGTGAGAGACTGATACAGATATTTACATATTTAAACATTACTCACTAAGCCATGTATTCACTAAGATACACTTAATCAGTCAGTTACACAATCAATTTTTAAAAAACAAATCATCCATTTAGACACTTATATACTCATTTATTCTTCCATCGACCTTGAGATATACATATATAAAACATATTTAATTTTCAGAAAAACACACATTCACTGGATGATGTCATCAGTGATGTCATCAGTGATGTCATTTGAGATGTCATCAGTGATGTCATGAGTGATGTCACTGACCATGTCATGAGTGATGTAATATGTGACGTCATCAGCAGTGCATTGCGGGCGCGCGAGTTATAGTTAGCTTAACTAACTATAACGGGAAAATTTCATTGGTTTTTTACGAGTGAAATGTCCAGCTAACTATAACGTGTGTGAAACCTATGGTTTTTTCACTGAATTTGCAAGGTTTTTTAAAAGCTAATTCCTAACTATAACATGTGTGAAACCTATGGTTTTTTCAGTGAATATATATATATATATATATATATATATATATATTACCTACTGGCGGTCGCCAGTAGGTAGTTATAGTTAGGACCCTCTTACCATAGGAAATCCGCAACATTCTATTTTGAATAACTTTGGCGCCAGTCGACGAATCCTCGCGAAATTTTCAAAATAGGTGGGGCGCTACGCTCCGCTCCTACCTTGAAAGTCTCGGGGGGATTTGTCAAGCGGGGGCTGAGATAAAAGGGGGGTCCCAAAACGCGTTTTTCCCATGCATTTTTCCATAGGACCTTTAGACAGAGCTACAGCCCGAACGGCTGAACAGAATTAAATGAAATTTGGCAGAGAGGTAGTCCTCAGGTCAAGGAAGTGCCTTTTGTAGGTTTGGTGTAAATCTGTTCAGTAGATTCTGAGAAAATAGCCTTTAAATCAATATATATATCTGAGCCAGCTTACGGTGCGCTTACGGTGCGCTTACCGTATGCGTACGGTGACGTGCGCGAGCACGATTCTGATTGGCTCTTTGATCTTAGTAAACATTCGAATCGGTCGAAATCAGGAAGCGGCGGCCGCCATTTTCTCTCTCGCTCTCTGAGTTGTGCAGCAAAAATGAAGCCAAAAAACGTCTAAAGGGGCAGTATATTTAGATCCTAACCACCCAGCATTGATATAGGGGTCCCCAAACAACCCCCAAGCCCAAAAAATAATGTTTTTTTTTTTTGCGGAAAATCGCCGATTACGCTTACCGTACGTGTACGGTAAAAAATTAAAAAAAAAAAAATTATCCACACTCTCCCCACCCCGTGTGCAAATGTTGCCCGAAGGGCACCATTTGTGCCTTGCATATCACAGATATAAAATTAATAAAGAATACATTTCACAACGATGCGCATAATATGTCCCCCATGTGCGCACGGTGCTTGAAGCGCATCGTGTGTACATGGCCCATCCCGCATAACGTGGGCACGCGGTGCGCGCAGCGCACCGCGTGACCACCGTGCGTGCACGGCACTAACTGCGTAAAGTGGGCGCGCGGTGCACGAAGCGTACCGCGTGCTCACTGTGCGCGCACGGTGCGCGAAGCGCACCGTGCGCGCACGGAACGAACTGCGTTAACTGGGCGCGCACACCACGAATGGCGTAAAGTAACTTAGCATTTAAAAAAACGTACAAATTCACTGAAAAAACCATAGGTTTCACACACGTTATAGTTAGGAATTAGCATTTGAAAAACCTTGCAAATTCACTGAAAAAACCATAGGTTTCACACATGTTATAGTTAGCTGTACAATTCACTCGTAAAAAACCAATGAAATTCCCCCGTTATAGTTAGTGCAGGCAACTATAACTCACGCGACCGCAATCTTCTGCTGATGACATATGTGTCTTTATGAAAAAAAAATATTTGTAATATATGTATAGCTAAAATTTAATGGAAGAAGACATGGGCAAATAAGTGTCTAAATACAGTATTAGCATCAGCAGAGGATTGCGGTCGCGTGAGTTATAGTTGCCTGCACTAACTATAACGGGGGAATTTCATTGGTTTTTTACGAGTGAATTGTACAGCTAACTATAACATGTGTGAAACCTATGGTTTTTTCAGTGAATATATATATAATACGCTCAAATGTCACCCTGACTGCCGAACTCTGGACGGGTGCTTCCTTTCCGCAAACGTGAAGAGTGAGATCACGGTAATGAATAAACGCTCAGGCACTGAGACCTCGTGGAACGCTGTTGATTTTAGTAAGCATTAATGAGCAAATGCATTTCAGCGTGCTGCCTTCTTCAGTGCTCTGCTATGGTGCACCATGAAATAGCGTGTGTTTAAATAAAGTTATTTTGAACAATTACATTGGAGAATTAAACCATGATCAGTAACAAAGGACTAAGCCCAATCATTGTTCCATCCTGAAATCATTGGCTGCCATCTTGGTATGCACTTTATGTATTTAAACTTAATAGTAGACAAATAGTTTTTCAGTTCTTAAAAGTTCCTTAGTTCACAGATGGACACTTACTGCATAATCTCTCACACTGCAGAAAAAACAAATTTGCATGCTTTCATTTATGAGCTGGCTGAATCCATACTGTCCTTTGTATAGTAGTTGCAGTATTTCTCCAAGAGGGGTGAAAACTGAACAGACTTTCTGTCCCTCAACGCTGCTGCTGTTTTCATTTTGGCAAGTCCCTGCAGGTTTTAAATCAATATGATTGGCCCATCAACGTAATCATTGACAACCTTCATGGTTGACCGGGAAATGCTTCCATTTCAACTGCGGCCGTTCTGGCAGGAGTAAATAAATGCTCAGATGTCACCCTGACTGCCGAACTCTGGACGGCTGCTTCCTTACCGCAAATGTGAAGGATGATATCATGGTAATTAATAAAAGCTCAGGCACGGAGCACTCACGAGACACTGTTGATTTTAATAAGCATTAATGAGCAAATGCATTTCGGGGTGATGCCTTCTCCACTGCTATGTGATTGTGCACCACAAAATAGCGTGTGTTTAAATGAAGTTATTTTGAACAATTACATTGGAGAATAAAACCATGAGCAGCAGCAAAGGACTAAGCCCAATCGTTGTTCCATTCCTGAAATCACTGGCTGCCACCTTTGTATGCACTTTATGTATTTAAACGTAATGGTAGACAAATCGTGTTTATATATATATATATATATATATATATATATATATATTACATCAAGAAATAATGATAGGCTACAACACACAAGGACAAATGTGCAGTTGATGTAATACCCTAATTGAAAATGTGCTCTTTGTGCCCGGGCAGAGAACTCTGCTCCGCCTGCGGAGTGTGCGGAAATTAGCCTCCTCCGTGTCCCACTGAGAATGTAGAGAAGGCAATTCTCCACACACTCCGCAGCGGAGCGGATTTGGCTAGCCCCCACCTCCACCCCCCTATATTAACAAGTAATTCTACATTTTTTTAAAGTAAATTAAAAACTACATACCTGAACTGTGACATCCCTGGGCTGCCCTCCTTCTCTTCCTCGTCAACTGGGTAATCCTTGAGAAAACTGCGCATCCATTCTCCAAGGCACTACCCATGCACTCAGCCAAAGACCCAGGCACTCGAGTTGTATTAATCCATTCACTCACACACTACCCATGGGCTCATTCATTCACTAAAGCACTACCCATACACTCATGCGAAGGCACTACTCTGGCACTCAACCATTCACTCAAACACTACCCATACACTCATCCATTATTCCGGGCAGTACCTATGCACTCTTGCAATGACCCAGGGACTCCCCCTGCACTCATTATTTAACTCAGGCAATACCCATGCACTGATCCAATCACCCAGGCAGTATCCCTGCACTCATGGAATCACCCAGGCACTATCCATACATTCATGCAATCACTCAGGCACTACTGTTGCAATCATCCATTCCCTCAAACACTACCCAAGCACTCATTCACTCACTGAGACCCTACTTACACACAATTCTTACATTAATCAGATACACATTCATACAAGCAATCACTTTCATTACGGACAATTTATTACCAGTTTCGGTGGTTCCATTATAACCTTTTTTAATAGAACAATTTTATATTTTTTTGTATTTTCTGGGAGGGAAAAATTGCGGTGTTTTTCATTTTTTTCAAAACATAAAATAAAAGTAAAAGAGACCAACTCTGCTGTTCCTGTTTAAGATAGAAACATAAGCAACAAAACAAAAAAATTACATTTGTGACCTTTGAGGAGCATCTTGATGGTGTCAATAGACAACTTTTCCACGCACAGTGTTGTAAGGCAGTGAGGGCAGTGGATGGCAGTATCTGCCAACTCCAGAACTATCAGGGGTTGTACAGTGGTCAAAACAACCCCTGCAGATGTTGATGGTTGTTGGCCATCATTGTTGGCTGCTTCCTCCTGTCTTCAACACTACACCTCACGTGCCAGGCGAATAGGATGAATGGTCTCTAGATGTTTCTTTGTAGAAGAAGTACCACAAGCGTACTTCTTCTCTGAGCCTCTTGACAGCACTTTGTGACTTATGTGTGTTTACTTTTTATTAGCCTTCTGGCAGAGTGAAGAAGGGCCATACCACACTCTTTTTCCTCTTCGTCACTGACTCCTGCACCTCCTCCATCTCCTCCACCTAGTCCTCAGGGAATGCGGATTCCATTTTCAGTTTTGAAAAACAAAACACATCCAAAAATAATAAACATTCCCAGAGCCTACAAAATAGGTAGGGATCAATCAGACACACCCAAAATGAAAGGACTGTAAGAGGTCTTAGTTCCACCCACCACGAAAATGAAAAGCTGTTCAACCAATGACAAGCTTTCTTTCTATGACACATGGAGTCGCATAGGGGTTGCGCACCCTGTGCATATTTGTCACGCACCCATGAAATGTACTTAATGTCATCTAAAACTGTAAATTACTATCAGGATATTGTGTTTCAAAGTATTTCAATGAAAACTCTTTATGCAAAACAGATATTTAAATTAGCAACATTCATATTTCAAACTTTTGAAATGATGCCGTAGTCGCGTCCCATACGCGAATCCGTAAATATGCGACGGCAGGATTCGTGAGACGCATGCGTCTGGTACGTGATGGTACCGCATACACCAAAATATGTTTTAAAAATCTAAAAAATATTGCACAAGAACAGTAATAGTAATTTATAGCATGGGTTAATAAATCTCTCTGTTTAAAAAATATAATATTTGAGTGTTAGTATGTATTTTTAGGTTTACATTTGTGTAATGGATTCGCGCACCCAACGTATAGATCTGCGTCCACAAAAATCTGTTAAAAACATTTGAAAACAAACCTTTATTACTATTTTTATATACTCAGTAATACACTTCTATGCCAAGAACCTATATTAATTCATTCTAAATGTGTTTTTTTTTTAGTGATATTTGTATAACGGATCCACCACCCATCGCGTAGTCGCGTACAGTGGGCAACCCTTTTTTCTATATTTAAATATCTATATATTAAAAAAAGATAGTTATCATAAGAAAACAACAAAACAACTTGCATACTATTAAAATAACTCCTACAAAATGTGTTTAGCAAAATAACCTTAAAAAAATGCTATACATTTAAAAAAAAAAGATATTTTTCAGAGATGTGATTTGAACCTATGATCAAATGCTCTAAGGTTTTGTAAGATTCACCTATGTACACACTATTTCATAACCACAATATACATCTTCTGACAGGGACAGGTTAGAATGCAACCACATGATCATCTCTACAGCTGTAGTGTTTGTTAAGTAGTTCCCTATTCTCAAACAAAGAATTCTCTAGCACCTTAATGTTCTTGCCATGTTTGCACGCTTTGCACTTTGCACATTTGAGCAAACACTGTTCACTTTTAGGCCAGCTGTCCATTGTTACTGTCTTAAGGGCATTGTCTAACAAACTGTCCTTCATGGAGAGGGATTTTCTGAATGTAAGAGCAGGCTTTCTGTCAAGCAAATGCCCTATGGCAGGCTCATTCTTAAGTATATGCAAATATTTTTGAAAAATGTCTCGTATAGACTTATGCTGTGTACTGTATGTGGTAATAAGTCTCTGTGTTTTACTCTGATTTGTAGCATCTGAGTCTCTCTTTGGAACGGTAAACAATATAGCCTCCCATTTCATGTTCCTTACTCTCTCCACTGTGTTTGTTTATGTCTTTTCTCTGTAACCCCTCTCTCTGAACCTCTCAATGGTATCATATCAGCTTTACTATGCTTCTTCCATGCTATTATTCCTTTTTACTCATATGAGCTCATCATAAGGGAATATTTCTTTCAAAGGAATAGGGTGAAAGCTTCTAGCAAGTAACAAGCTGTTGTCAGCTGTCGGTTTCCTATACATACGGATACTTATCTTATTGTCAATGTTCCTTACTTGAATATCTAAGAAGGCCACATATTCCTCGCTAACTGTATCACTTAAATGAAGATTCAGGTCAATGTTGCTAATTGTGTCTAAAAAATCTTGTGCTGAGGTTTTGGAGCCCTTCCACACTATAAAGAGATCATCAATGCAACTTGGCCATAAAACCATCTGGCTAGACCCACATTCCATTTCATAACTATGAATCACCTGTACCTCCCACCAGCCCATGAGTACATTTGCATAACTGGGGGAGAAACAGGTGCCCAAAGCTGTTCCTTGGGGCTATTTTAACCCCTGTTCATTGAATACAAAGATGTTTTCATAAAGACAAAATCCCATCATCTCCATTAGCACTTCTGTATGATGGTACTACTGCAATACAACTTAAAAATAATTCATATTTCCAATTCCCCTTATCGGGTTTTAGTCTTTTTGGTGTCATTTCTCTGATTATTTGTTTTTCTATTTTTAGAAAATAGTTGTGGTATTTTTTGTTGTGCTGCATTTTGATTTTTTAATTATTATGTTAATGCTTAATCCTTTGCACAATTTCTAAAAAAAAGTTTAGCCTATCTGCTCTGTGTCATAGCAATACGTGCTTGACCCAAGACAAGATTTTGGGCTTGTAACTTGGGAAGGTTTCTGATCCTCCCCAACTACTAATCCATTTTCTGAAGGAGACAAACTGTAATCTAAGCCATAGGGACACTAGTGTGTGAGTTAATTATGACAAGAGGGAATAACCTTCTCAAAAACAGGGTCCCACAGCATGATACCTAAAGAAAAAGAAAAATGTAGGGGCCAAAAACTAAATATGGAGGATATAGTTTGAGCATAAAAATAAAACTGCAGGTGGCCAAAGGTAAGTATTTTGGGGATAGACACTGGGGACCTTGTTCACAAAGAGACATTGAACTCGTGGCGGAGGCCCCACGGTCGTGGGGGAGTCTTTGCACTCAGGGCAGAATCTTCACAAAGAGAATCCTCATTGTGGATATTCCGCCCGAGTGCGGAGACTCCCCCACAACTGTGGGGCCTCCGCCACATGTGCAGAGGCCCTTTGTGAACTACATCCTCAGTGTGAATAGAGGAATGCATGTGGTTCTGAGTTTTGTTGCCTCTTATTTGGCACCCAACACCAGCAATGAAAAACTTCTGCTATTTTAAATACCTATGATACACTGGCATTTAATAGATGTAACTCTAGTTCAGAGAAGGTTGTGTTCCATGTAGGATTTGGCAGGTTAGGACTCATGCAGTAAATCCTCACCTGTGGTTCCCCGCCTCATTTAGGGATGGGACATCCCTAGACATTTAGCAACTGAGCCTCAGATGGCTTATCACCTGAAAAACTCTGACCCAGGTGCCTCACCCAGATTAGCTCCTAACCTGCTAAACCCATTGTTCCCCTACCTTCTTTTTAAGGTGGCGAAATTGTTAGATTTCCACCAGTGGAGCCTAGGCTGGCTCCATTGTTGGAAACCTACGATCAAGAGTCCTATCCAGAGAAGGATGCCACTTCAAAATATCAGAGAGTCTACTCTTCACAGAGAAAGCCTTCTGATTCAAATTATTCCTATCTAAGGCACCCATTAAAGCATGAAGGACCCAAACAGCAACAATTATCACTGACTTAGATGAGCAGGGATTAAAATCCCCACACTTTAGAGCCAATACATTTTGTATTTCGGAGACAAATTCTTTGGGGTATTGTGATAATATTACATGGTAAGGCTACCAAGCCATACCACAGAATATTCCACTATAATACAATTGTCAAATGGAAGGCCATCGGTGACAGTTAAGTATGTGGAAATTAAGGGCTCTTTCGAAATGAAGATGTTTGAGGCATAAATAATTATTGCACTGCCTACTTCTCATACACACGAAATAAAGATTAAGTTGAAGACATGCATATTCATTGAGGAAGGACAAACTAGTGAAGGCATAGAGAGGTGCAGCACTGCATGGCAGTTTAATGATGACATTTTGTTTTATAGGTATCTCAAGAGATGTTTGCGGATGAGAGCATTTGCTTTGAGAAGTAGTTTAAATGTTTGCTAAGAGTGTTGCAAATTCATACATGTGAAGGAAAATCCTGTTGGTTATAAATTTAAATATTATTTTTGTTTGTTTTTTAAATACCACACAGCAACGATGTTGCAACAATTTTCAAAGTACCAGTCTGCTTGTTCCTCAAGGGAAGCACAAATGCATTTACTGAAATTCTAACAAGCCTGCTGCCACAACAGTGATCTGTAGCTTGAAACCCTGTCTATTTTTGGCCAATACACATTTTCATGTATTGCTTTTACAATAGCATAACCAACTCTCACTGGACTTATATGTCGACTGTTTCTCAGTGGAAACAATGATTTTCAAATGTATTTGTTTATTAAATAAGAAAACAAAGCTTCCTGCTGAATCTTTGATGCTTTTTGGGAATCAAATTCGTCAGGCTTTAGTTTAACCTCAGTTGAACTACTCAGTCTACAATAATCTTGATGAGAAATTTTATATGACTTGCAGTTCAAAGTCTGCTTCTTGAAAGTGGCTGGCTGTAGTATTATTAAGCTATCATTCTTTTGCCTACACCCCATTAACTGGCCTTTGTATCAGCCACATTTTGTATTTCCTTACTTTTTTGATGATTGCAAATGTTCTCTAATGGGAGACTGGTATGAGCAGAAATGGTTTTGATGGAACTATGAAAACTGGATGTGTGCTGCGGCCGCCTATACTACGCTAGCAACATTCACTACATGCCTTTACAAATTAAATGGACAATACACTGAGCTGGTATCTTCCATGCTTTTTGTATGTAACAGTACACTTCAAAGAGAGTTTTCACAAATACGACCTTCCATTTATAATGTGCGTAAACATGTCATTCTTGTTAGAATTCTGTATTTTCATGTCCAAGATAAATGTAAGCTTTCTGTGAAAGTGTTCAGCAACTATGTAGTTGTTGGTTGACTGGGGTGTGAATCCTGGTTAAGCAACAGCCACAATCCCTGGTAGGTTGAACCACCAAAAGTAAATTAAATTACTCTGTGCTTAATCCTGGGAAGCTTGGCACAAAAACAGCCATGCTTAACTTAGATGCAATGTGTAAACTATTTATCCAGCTCACAAACAGTAATAAAGTAGAGACACAACACAAGAAAAATCCCACACCAAGGTAGAAAAATAGAGTACATTTTAATAAATTATTTGACACCAAAACAACAAAATACAATCAGTAGAACCAGAGGTATGAATTTTGAAAGATTTTAGTAAAAACTTCTGCTTATAAGATCAAATTTGCAACCGTGGACATCTAGTCACATAAGACCTAGTCAAACTCAAACAATATGGCTGACCGCAGGTCGGATGCAAGAAGGGAATTGGACATGGTCAGCACTTACCTTCAAAATTAGAACATTTTTCAAGAAAACATTTCTGGGAAGGTAAAGTTCAGTGGGCAAGAATGCAGAAAGTGTCTGAGGAGGGAGCCCTGTTATTGATCAGCTGCTCTAAAAATTCATGGTGAAGTTTTCTATGTTTAGACTTATTCACTTGTATGGAAATTGAAAATTTCCAGTGGGATGAGGCAGGAGGCTTTAGCCAATGAGAATTCCAGGAGGCTGGATATTGCGTTGATGAAGGACCACAGAACAGGATTTGGTGTTGAGGAGAAGAATGTAGCGGGAGCAGCCGTGAAGTCAGGTCGAACGCTAATGCACCTTGGGTGGAACAAAAGGCGGGTTGGCCCCGGTCTTTCCTCGGTTCTCAGAGCATTTTTTTAGCCAAACATTTTTTTACCCCAAGTTTTGGATTTTGGCTAACTGGACACCTTTAGCACCACAACCAAGGGTCCGGGATGGAAGGGACACCAGTTGGGGGTTCAGGACTTATTCAGGCTCGACCCAGGTGTGAGCTTGTTATGTCCTTGTACCTCTCTGAACAGGAGGCTAGCAAACTAGCCAGTGGACTCACTCGAATTATGCTAGGTCCAGGTGACAGAGCAGGGCTCAAAGAGCAGGGCTGGTCACTAAGAGTTTAAAGCAGTCACCAGGCAGCAAAGCAGTCACCAGGCAGCAAAGCAGTCCTTCTAAGTGTAGCAAAGCAGACTTGAGGAAACAGCAGCAGGCCATGCTCTGAGAGTTCTTCCAGATGCCCAGAAAGTGAACTAAAGGTTAGATCTGAGGGCCCTATTATTATTCCTGTTGCCTTTTTTGAAGTTGGGAGTAGTTTATAGGGGTTTCTCCTTAAAGTGCTTGGAATTTCCTGGCTCCCCTGTCCTGGCTCCAAGATGGCTGCAGAGACAATGTGGAGGCGACTAGCCCTTTGTGTGAAGGAAGGGCACAGACTATTAAGTTGCAAGTGGAGCTGTTCCCAGCTCCGCCCCCAATCCTAGCAGCAGATGGCCCACTCTATTGTGTGACACTCTGAGAGAACTTCACAAAGTCTGTCAGTTACACCCAGTCATGTGCCCGAGGAGGCTGCAGGCACAAATGACTAAGGACAAGAAAATGACAAATTTCTGATCGAGTTGGTGGCTTAAAATTGCATTCAGGCTTCAAGGGCAGGCCTGGAACAGGTTTTAGGAGGCTACTTAAGAAGGTGGCACACTACGTGCTGCAGGCCCACTAGTAGCATTTAGTTCACAGGCCTTGGGCATATGGTATAGCACTCTACAAAGGATGTATAGCTAAATTAAATATGCTGATCAGGTGTAAACCAATGTACCCTTGTGTCACACCGCCACTGACCAAGAGGGTCGGGTTGGAGACATTAACGAATCTTCGTTTCCACCCCGACCACAGGACGTTGCTGACTCCGCTTTGCGGGACTGTAACTTTAAGAAGGTGGGAACGGCAGGACCGACGTCAGCGGCCGTGGACCAATCGGGAGACCAGTTCGGCAGTAAAGCGCACCCGGAAGAGGACAACGGCGCGAAAGCCGGAGGGAGAGTCGAAGGAGGAGAGCGAGAACGTGAGGATCAGCGGAGTAGCGGAGCAGAAGACTGGAGAGCGAGGAGTGTTATAGCGGCGGAGGACATGGAAGAGTGGAGAGCGAGGAGCGTTGGAGCGGCGGAGGACGTGGAAGAGTGGAGAGCGAGGAGTGTTGGAGCGGTGGTGGACGTGGAAGAGCGGAGAGCGAGAACCGCTGGAGAGGAGGAGGTAGCCGAAGCGAGGAGAGCACAGGACGGTGCCCGGATCGACGAGAGGCGAGTCGGAGGGAGAAACCGAGAGCCAGGAGGCCAACGACAACACGAATCGCCCCACCACGTTCCCGGGGGAGCGTGGCTGGGAAAGGTACGGGACCGACTCCTGGGAATTACCTTTTCACGGGGTGGGACTCACTAGTGGGAGAAGGGGAGGTCACGGGGGTGTGAGTGTAAACTCTTTGAGGAAGCTCTTACTTTGCCTTTCTCCCCTCACACTCCTCTACGAGTATTCATTCTGTTTTATTTTGGGTGAATACAACGTGGTGACGGCCCCGGTGTTCCCACACTCCCTTAGTCCTTCTCACCTCTGGTTATACGATCCTCATCTCATCCATGTATATATGCTTGTTTTGTCTCCTTCCCTTCATATGTAAACAACCCGGAGAGACGAGGAGGGAACGCATGAAGTCGGAAAGGGGCCTCGGGGAAGAGTAGAGAGAGACCGAGAAGACCCTATCATGGATGGTTGTGCACATTTATACCTCAACCCGGAATAAAAACTCAAACCTATCCAGAACCTCGTGTATAGTGGCTCATTCTCCAGAGCGAAAGGGGGGGGATTGGGGTCACCACACGACAATTGGCGAGCCAGATAGGAGCCTGCGAACCCCCTCCGATACAGGATGGAGGCCCTGATCCACCAAATGAAGGAAGTCCAGGCGAAACTGGAATAGGCCGTGGAGAAACCCTCGAGCCAAGCCGAGGCAGACTGGGCGGTGTTTACGTCCGCCTTACAGAATCAGGCAGACACCATGATAAAACTGGCGGAAGGACATACGCAACTACTAGCCACGTTGGGACAGGGGAGGGCGAGCAACCCACCGGGGACCGTAGTCCCATTACAAAAACTGGTGCCCGGAGACGACCCCTTGGTGTTTTTCTTAAACTTCGAACGAGCCGCAAGGGTGAGTGCCTGGCCGGGAGAACGATGGCCCTTCTACCTAGCCCCTCTCTTGACCGGCGAAGCCCAAGCGGCATATCAAACGATAAACAAAGACGGGACTTCCACCTATACCTTAGTGAAGCAGTACGTTCTAGATAGGCTGGGAGTGGACGATGAAACACATCGCTTGCGCTTCCGTCAGGAAAAGGGAGTACCGGGCGAATTACCAAAAACCCTGTTCTACAAACTGAAAGGGGCAGCGGACTTGTGGCTTAAGCCCCAAGAAGGTAATTTAGGAGAGGTGATGAACAAAATTTATCTGGAACAGTTTTTGGAAGCACTCCCCTATGCAACACAGCGCTGGCTCCGACAACATGCTGGGCTAACCCTGGACCAGGCCATCGAGATGGCAACCTCTTTTGCCTGGGCTCAGGGACGACCCCCCCGTTAGGGAACCAGAAAGAAATAACCGGAGCGGTCTCTCTGGAAAAACCGATCGGAAGCCTTTGAAACCTTTGCCTCCTCCTCCCCGTGTGGCTCGTATGGACAGCCCAAATAACTCTGGTCCCCAATGTTTCGATTGTGGGGAGTGGGGCCACATAGCTCAGTATTGTCGGAAGAAAAGAGAGAGGGAAGAAGAACCGATGGACGTGAGCTATGTACCCCGGTCTATTCTCTTCGCCCAAGAAACCGGACCTGTATTCTATGTAAGTGTACACCTTAATGGAAGAACAATAAGGGCTCTCCTGGACTCAGGTTGCAGGCACTCCGTAGTTAAACAGGAACTGATTGGTACTTCCTGCCTTCTACCCGGTCGAACAGTCCATATCAGATGCATTCACGGGGATGTAAGGGAATACCCGATAGCCAAATTAAACCTGGTGACCGACTTCGGAGTACAATCCGATGTGATAGTAGGGGTTTTGGAATTTCTTCCCGAACAGCTGATCTTAGGGGTGGACAATCCCTGTTTTCCTACCTTGTTACAAAACGCTCTACGATCTTCCAACCATGATGTTTTCCTTACCCCTGAACCCTGGGCAAGAGACACCCATTTGCGAACAGCCCAACTGAATGATTCCAGTCTCACTCATGCGTGGCAAAAAGCTCGAGAGACCCGAGACCCTCAAAACCGGTTCTATCCCACGTTTATTGAGCAGAACGGTTTGCTCTATAGAGTAGCTAAGCCGGAAACAGTACCCCAACTGTTGGTCCCCCTAGAGTTCCGGAACCAGATCCTTTTCTTCGCTCATGCCCATCTACTAGCTGGTCATTCAGGGGCAGAGAAAATGGGATAGTCTATATTGCAGCATTTTTTTTGGCCAGGGGTTTATGCACAAATACAAAAGTATTGCCAAGAATGTCAGGTATGTCAACACCGCAATCCCTACATCCCTCCTCCCGTCCCATTGCAACCTCTACCCATTATCGGTACTCCCTTCGATAGACTGGGTATGGACTTAATAGGGCCCTTACCAAAACCAGGGCGGGGACACCAATACGCCTTAGTAATCCTGGATTATGCTACCCGGTATCCGGAAGCCTTCCCCCTTCGAGCTGCGACCTCCAGTGCTATTGCCCAAAAATTGGTAGAGGTGTTTTCCAGAATGGGGTTCCCTTGTGAAATTATTACCGATCAGGGAACCCCTTTTGTATCAAGGTTAATGAAACAGGTCTGCGACCAATTGCACATTAAACACATAAAAACATCCGTTAACCATCCCCAAACAGACGGGTTGGTAGAACGGTACAACGGCAGTCTTAAGCTTACGCTAAAGAAACTCCTGTCTGGGGATGGTAAACAGTGGGACCAACTACTTCCCCTGGCCCTGTTTGTCTTACGCAGCCAGCACCACGCCAGCCTAGGAGCTACCCCCTTCGAACTACTATTCGGCCGTAAGCCCAGGACCCTGCTAGAAATAACAGAGGACAGTTGGGAAAAGGAGGGACTGCAAGAAGCCACAGCCCTCCTCGACTATACCCAACAACTACAAACCAGACTACATAAGTTGCGCTCGTTGGCTCAGAATCAATTGGCTGTAAGTCAAGTCAGACAGAAAACCTTCTATGACAAGGGTACGAAGTGGAGGGTGTTAGACGTAGGGGATTGGGCACTGGTACTTTTACCTACCTCTTCCCACAAACTGAAGAAGGAGTGGCAGGGTCCCTTTCAGGTTCTCTGAAAAATAGGGAAAACCACCTACGTCCTACAACTCTCCGAAAGGAAGACTCAAATGTATCATATTAACATCCTGAAAAAATGGTTGGGACCTCCACCGGCTACAACCCATACGGTGTCGGCGGCCTCGTACATACCACACACCATCAATGAGACTCCCATAAATCCTGATCTCACGACCCCCCAAAGGGAACAGGTACGGTCCCTCTTGTTGAGATACTCTGATATCTTTTCGGACCAACCCGGAAGAACCCACCTTGCGGAACACAAGATTTCCACTCCTCCTGGAGTGGTAGTTAAACAAAAGCCCTATCGCATTCCCGAAGCCCGAAGGGTGGCTTTTCAAGAGGAAGTGTCCCGTATGTTGAAAGCCCAAGTTATCGTCCCTTCACAGAGCAACTGGTGCTCTCCCGTGGTCCTCGTGCCAAAACCGGATGGCAGCATCCGGTTTTGTATAGACTTCAGAGCAGTAAACCGAGTGTCCAAACAGGACACCTACCCCCTCCCTCGAGTGGACGAACTAGTTGAACGTCTTGGGGAAGCCCGTTTCATAACGACGATTGACCTCACTAAGGGGTATTGGCAGAATCCACTGTCCCCCCAGGACCAAGAAAAAACCGCCTTCTCCACCCCTTCGGGTCATTACCATTTCACAGTACTCCCTTTTGGCTTACATGGAGCCCCCGCCACGTTTCAAAGAGCCATGGACACTCTCTTGACACCACACCTCAAATACGCTGCTGCTTATTTGGACGATATTGTGGTCTTTTGTAAAACTTGGGAAGACCATCTAATACACCTAGAAGAAATCTGTAACAGCCTTAGACAAGCCTCTCTTCATGTTAATGCCAAGAAGACACGAATAGCATTCCGAAAGGTCCGGTACCTGGGGTATGTCCTGGGTGACGGTCACATCGCCCCACAATCAGAAAAAGTAGCAGCTATACTAGCCGTCCAGTATCCACAGAATAAGAGGGATCTGCAAGCCTTTTTAGGGCTGGTAGGATACTACCGAAGGTTCATCGTGCAGTTTGCAGAGTTAGCTGCTCCCCTTACAGAGCTCCTGAAGAAAACATATCCCTCACCCCGGTTACGGGCCCCAACAGAGCAGGAAAATAGGGCATTTCGAGCCCTCCAGACCGCCCTTACCACAGCCCCGGTGCTAATGACCCCGGACTTTTCCAAACAATTCGTACTCCAAACAGATGCCTCGGGGGTGGGGATTGGAGCAGTGCTCTCACAGATAGACGAGGAGGGAGAGGAGCGACCCCTTCTCTATATGAGCCGTAAACTCTTCCCTAGGGAGCAAGCATACTCCACGATAGAAAAGGAATGCCTGGCAGTAAAATGGGGGGTGGAGAAATTACGGTATTATCTGGAGGGAAGAGCTTTCATTCTTTACACCGACCATGCCCCCCTCACCTGGTTACAACGTAACCAGGGTCACAACGACCGCATCTTGCGTTGGTTTCTGGCTCTACAGCCCTTCCGGTTTGAAGTCTGTCATCGGAAGGGGGCTTTGCAAGGGAATGCTGACTACCTCTCCCGCTATCCTTATTCCCCCGATCGGGGTATTCCAAGGGGGGGGATGTGTCACACCGCCACTGACGAAGAGGGTCGGGGTGGAGACATTAACGAATCTTCGTTTCCACCCCGACCACAGGACGTTGCCGACTCCGCTTTGCGGGACTGTAACTTTAAGAAGGTGGGAACAGCAGGACCGACGTCAGCGGCCGTGGACCAATCGGGAGACCAGTTCGGCAGTAAAGCGCACCCGGAAGAGGACAACGGCGCGAAAGCCGGAGGGAGAGTCGAAGGAGGAGAGCGAGAACGTGAGGATCAGCGGAGTAGCGGAGCAGAAGACTGGAGAGAGAGGAGTGTTGGAGCGGCGGAGGACGTGGAAGAGTGGAGAGCGAGGAGCGTTGGAGCGGCGGAGGACTTGGAAGAGTGGAGAGCGAGGAGTGTTGGAGCGGCGGTGGACGTGGAAGAGCGGAGAGTGAGAACCGCTTGAGAGGAGGAGGTAGCCGAAGCGAGGAGAGCGCAGGACGGTGCCCGGATCGACGAGAGGCGAGTCGGAGGGAGAAACCGAGAGCCAGGAGGCCAACGACAACGCGAATCGCCCCGCCACGTTCCCGGAGGAGCGTGGCTGGGAAAGGTACGGGACCGACTCCTGGGAATTACCTTTTCACGGGGTGGGACTCACTAGTGGGAGAAGGGGAAGTCACGGGGGTGTGAGTGTAAACTCTTTGAGGAAGCTCTTACTTTGCCTTTCTCCCCTCACACTCCTCTACTAGTATTCATTCTGTTTTATTTTTGGTGAATACAACGTGGTGACGGCCCCGGTGTTCCCACACTCCCTTAGTCCTTCTCACCTCTGGTTATACGATCCTCATCTCATCCGTGTATATATGTTTGTTTTGTCTCCTTCCCTTCATACGTAAACAACCCGGAGAGACGAGGAGGGAACGCACGAAGTCGGAAAGGGACCTCGGGGAAGAGAAGAGAGAGACCTTATCATGGATGGTTGTGCACATTTATACCTCAACCCGGAATAAAAACTCAAACCTATCCAGAACCTCGTATATAGTGGCTCATTCTCCCGAGCGAAAGGGGGGGGATTGGGGTCACCACACGACACCATGTTTAGTGGAGGGAGCACAAGCACTTTAGAACTGGTTAGCAGTGGTAAAGTGCCCAGAGTCCCAAAGCCAGCATAAACAATGTCAGCAAAACAGGAGGTCAGTCGGCAAATACGAATTTCAGGAAAACAACTTAGGGAAACAGGCAAAATGTTTGCTGGCTAGACCACCAAAGGCTGACAGGTCTAACACTTTCCTTTGGGATTAATCACCTTGCAGCAACAGTTCTTAACCTACTGACAGCTATTGACCCCCCGGACCACTATTGAAATCCTAAGTAATTTCGACGATTTGAACCGAAAATCAAATACACAAAAAAAAAAAAAACAAGGGTTATTATTATTATACTCATTTCTAGACCTTATTACCTAAAAAGCGTACTGACGCGGAGCAATGTCCCCCCACACTCCTCCACCATAGTAGATCACAGGGATACAGTTGTGTCTTGAGCGGCTTCCCAAAATGATTGAAGCCTGATAACTGTCCGATAGATGCATGCAAGCTATTCCTGAAGTGGGAGGCCTGCACAATAACTGTCCTGCCTCCTACTCTTGAAAATTCGAATTTGGATTGCAGCAGGACATTGGCTTCAGAGGAAAGCAGGCATGCACAGGAAGGTAGCAATTAAACTTATTCTGAAAGTAGACTGGGCCGGGGTGGCTTTAACAATCAAGGGACAAGGTGTTACAGGAAGTAAAGATACTATCTTCTGAAGCATTTTCAGAAGTGAGAAACAGGTTGAAGCCAGTCTGTTCATTTGGGCAGACTGACATGGATCACTATCAAAATGGAACCCTAGGTTCCTAACAGCAGACTATCCCTATGGAGGAAAAGCTGTATGAGAAGGCCAAAGGTCCCAGGAAGTGAGGAAGCGTTCTTGTTCCTGGTACAACCCAGAAGTTCTGTTTTATTCTCTTTGAACTTGAGAGCATTAGAGGTCAGCCAGCTGGGGATTTTACATGCGCAAAGATGGAAATTCTCTTATGGAGCAAGTGCAGCCGAATCCACTGAGATAAGCTGGGTGTTGTCCGCATGATTTATGAAGATGAGACCTTGATTGTAGATTCGCTGAAATAATGGCCTGATATATATATATATCAAATAGAGTGGGGCTCAATGCTGAGGCCTGTGGGATACCCTGGTTAACAGGTCTAAACACTAAGTGGAAAGGGGGGAGGTGAATTGCTTGGACTCTGTAATCATAAGATCATGGCGGTTTCAGTTCCATATTGGGGTTGAAAGCCTGCCATGGTATTCTCGAGATAAGAGGAGAGGATGTAGCCTTACGGCAGAGCGATTGGATGTAGCCTTACGGCTACAGCGATCGACCTCAAAGCTGGGGAGCCGGATTTGAGTCTCGGCAACAGCACGCAACATCCTGTGATTCTGGGCAAATCACTTAATCTCCCCGTGCCTAATTAAACTGGTGCTCATGTAAAGCGCACTGATACCTGATGTCTCTGGTCTCGTTTGCGCTATATAAAACTATTAAAAAAAAAAAAAGTTGAGAGAATCAAGCTCACATTTTTTTCCAGAATTTTCACTGGGAAGGAAGTTGTAAAATAAGCTGAAAATTGCTGAGGATGGTAGAATCACATGTAGGCTTTTTTGATATAGACAACAATAAAAGAAATACACAAATTATGAAATATGTTATTTAATTCCCAGTCAAAAAAATAGAAACATTGAGATTGTAATTTTTAACGGAAGATTGGAAGTTTTTTAAAATGTGGTTTTATTTCTTAAAACAAAATTGAATGCTAGACTCCATACCAGTGCTTCAATAGAATGAGAGCTGTTTTCTTTTACCTGCTTTAAATGCACTGGAACTGAGCCTATGCTAATGCTCCAGCGCGGAGTGCAAAATCCCTCCCTTCTGCCACGGACCAAATGATCTCACACACACACACTATCCATACATCCGCTGGTGGGGCCCATAACACCAACACACACTCACCATCAGTCCGTGCGAGAGGCGATTATCCTTCCAAGCTCTGGATAATGAGGGAGGAAGATACCACTTTACCCTAATGAGCAATAAACCTACAAACCCTTCTCATACTCATTAGGCCCTAGATTCCACATTTGGTATTACCCTCATAACCGGGACGGATCTGTTAGTTGCAGTTTAAGTGAAATTCTAATTCCCTAATTAACCTTTTCATTAACACATTTCAATGAATAAACAACCCAACTAATTTCTGTAGATATTCAAATCCAATTTTATATTAATATTGCAAATTAAATCATTCATTTGATCAAGTTGCCATTCATATTTACCTATTCTGGCTAAAGTCGTCCTCTATGTCAAATTTTGAAGTCTCGCAAATCTATGCCCATCAATTTTAGCAAATTCAGTTCATCAGGAGTTTGGGCATTAATTCATTCCGTCAAAGATTCAGGCTAACAGCTGTCCTGCAGTGTCACCGTCCTCTCCGTCAGCATATCATCAGGAAGTCGAAGAAGCGACCGTCGATTTCTAATTACCTCTCTATTCTACCATAATTTATAGTAAAATTGATGATAACAAGTAACACATTTTGGGCATCTGAGTTCGCTGATTGGACAATCAGGGATCATCCTTTTGGGTTCTCACAAACGTTTCTTTTGGGTTATGACCCTTGCCAGTTCCGGTTCACACAACAGTCTTTGTTCAAATATATTTGGCTGACTTCCCAGGCTGTCCTTGGAAGGTACATGTTCATCTGGGGTCAGGTCCAGGCCACAGTTGCTTGCGGTGACGCATGCGCACTTCACCCCGAACCTTGAGCAATGGAGCCAGTTTCATCGGATATAGGAGTCAGCCATTTTGTGGCCACTCGAAATGGTCAACTTAAGCAAAGAAACACAAAAACGTAATTAATGCATAGAAATGACTAATTAAATGTTATTCCCTCGCTAATACCCATATGTGTGTGTATTTATCTATCCAAAAGCAACACTCAATGCGGTTTATACTTACTAAATAAAGCACGAATCACAATTACATCACCAAAGCGACATATATCATGCAATGTTCTATTTATCTATCATTAATATGCATACGATTTTTAGTTCACGTCATTAATTAGGCCATGCAGATGCAAATCCCACGTGTATTTCAGTCATTAATAAGGTTGATTAGTTATTTCCACATCACTCCAATCCATTAGTACGATTATAATTAATTAATTAATCTAATTAATAAAACGACATGCAAATTGGGGTGGGTATACAAAATTTTGCATAACCCGCTCCAGCACTAACATAACTGTGTTTACACTGTACTCCATTTTTAACTACTATCATGGGTACACCATGTGATGATTACTATTATTGTTGTCCTCTTTTCTAAATAAAGAATTTCAAGCTTTACATGAATAAACTGAGAGCTGTCCTAGAGACTTTACCCACATTGTTCCCAATCAAGGACAGCCCAACTGTCATGGGGTATCATTGTACAATTTATACATTTGTATGCTTGACTAAACTGTTAGACTTACTACACTCAACGTAGTAATAATGCAGTGGGAGATTTCTCAAATGTATTCTAGAATAAAATGTTTCTTCTTGCTTATTCCTCAAACTCTGAGAACCGTGCATTTGTTGAGGAATGTATGAAAGACACAGTCTAAAGTCCTATAAAAGGACCTGCTTCCCACTGTACCCCTGAACCCCAAACTCCCCACCTTGAGAGGACGAATCTATGCTGGATTTCATGTAGAATTTTACTAAGTTCTTTGTGCTTATTTTTGTTTTGCCTTGCTACAAAACCTTTGATGGCATATTTCCTGTATTCTGCCAATTAACTTCTTATATAAACTTTCAAAACTTTAACTTGTGGTTGTCATTCATATTGAGAATATTTTACTCCTGACGGGGCGTGGCTAACCGCCAAGGATGGTGGACGACATGTCCTAGACGAACTCCGGACCAAGCCCTGAATCCTGACAGTAAACGTGCCATCGCCCGGCCATCTCACATATGTTCGGCTTGGCGGACTCCCGGCAGCCCCTGTGCAACTCTGTGGGGGCAAAGAAGGTGCAAAACCAGCACGGAGCACGAAATTGGCTGAGGAAACGCTGGGGCCTCGGCCCAATCTGCGGGGACGGCTAGGGCAGCATTATGCAGCTTTCTGGTGCAGCTAAGTGGAAGCGAGCGAGCGAAGGAGCGATGACGGATTGAAGCGGGCCCACCTGAGGTTAATGAGGCCACTGCTTTGAAAAGGTGTGCGCTACAGACGGAGTTCGACAACGACGGAAGAGCCCTGCTGGCGGCTATCGGCGGGGAGGAGGTGTGGCACCCGCAAGGTCAGGCCGCCCTGCCGGGGCGAAAGTACGACCCAGCAGGACTGAAGGCCGCTGCCGCGCCTTGACGCCTGCCCCCCATGGCACTTTAGGCGGGGCCTGCGAAGAACTATAGAGGAGATGTGAAAAGGCCTGGGCTGCACTGTAAAGATGAGGGGAGTGGCAGGGGTGAAAATTAACCAAGCTCTGAGCACCTACAACGCCGGGAAATTACAGTGGGCCAACACAGAACGTCCAGGGGATGGCACTGGGCCTCGCCTGGGAAGGCAACTACTGACTATCGGCCTCCACATCTTAGAACACGGCGAAGGGTGACTACAGTGCCCGCAAGTCCCCCACTGTGAAATGACAGAGCGAATCACAACACCAGAAAGGCTATGGAGCAGCAGGTGAGCGCTCTAACCACAGGTTTCATGCTTCTAAAGGCCAACCATAGTAAGCTAGCAAAAACGGCCTGAACCAGCAAAATGCAAATTGCAGAGATATTGCCGCAACACTAAGCCCACTCAGAGCAACTTGAACAATTGCGGTGACAGCTCTCGAGCCTGCAGGACAGGGTGGATGATGCTAAGGGGAGGGTCAGCTGCAGTAACGTGCAGAATGTAGGATTACCGGAGTGGAGTGAAGGGTCGAATACCACACAATACATTGAGCATCGGTTACGAGACATGATTGCGCCGGAAGGCCTCACAGAATTTTTGAGTGTGGATAGAGCACACAGAATACCGATGCGGCCTCCTCCACCTGGTGCCCCGCCTTGACCAATAATAGCACGTATGTTTAACTTCAAAGAATGGGACACCCTGCTCCGCGCAGCCCGTGAAAAGGCCCCAATCCAATTTGAGAACAAACGAATATCTCTATACTCAGATTTTACATTAAAAGTACAAAGAATGAGATCATTGTTCCAGGAAGTTCAAAAGCAGTTAAGAAACCATAACTTGAAATATGCTCTCTTCTTCCCAGCCAGGCTAAAAGTAATAGACGAGCAGAAAACCCACTTCTTTGATAGCACGGAAGAAGCAGAGGAATGGATGGAGGTTACGTTGACACCATGTCCGTCGCAAAATTTGTCTCAATCTGCGAGGCCGAAACCACACAAATCTTCAATGACTGGCCATGGCAAAAAGGACCGCACAAAATCACTGCCCCAAGATGCTATGGCAAGCCTGTCCCGGGAGCAAATAATTGAAGGCCAGAACTCTGCGACACTAGCGGCTGCAGCGCTGGATGACCAGGACGTACACTTGATGGCAGAGTTGCACGATTCTTCAGAAGGCACAACTGTACATTCGGACTCTGAAAATGGTCTAGCCCTCTTCCCTTCTATTACCCCTCAGACAGTGAATGATTACTTGGGCTGATGTGACTTGGTTTGTATGCATGGGGACGGGGCTGCCATGCTGAAGGTAGTCAAAATGTTTTATAATACATTTATTGACCTGGTGGTGTTTGTATACGCGTTATGATAGGGCCCGAGCTGTGCCGGCTATGGTACTAACTCAGTGTATTACACTCCTCTACTTACTGCTAATTATGGTGCCACCTTCCCCATTGCAACTACACTCTTGTCTCAATTGTTAGACTTTAAAATTGTTAGTATTATCATAGTTTGGTCCTCTGCCAGTTTGTGGGGGAACCTAATATTGAGGACTGTTATTGGTTCAGAGAGACTCACCTACTACAGAATTACTATCTGCCACTTATGGCCTAATCTGGGTTTGTCCAACACAGCAATACAATTCACTTCATGGCAGCAACCGGGAACTACAAGATTTTGACCTGGAGTGTTAGGGGGATGGGGTCTGTCCATAAGAGACACTGGATTCACGCTCAGCTAAACAGGATGAAGGCTCGCATTGTACTACTGCAGGAAACACACCTCACTCACTCTGAGACTGCTAAATTTAGGAAAAAATGGTGGGGGTAACTGTACTGTACATCTTACTCCGCATTTACGAGGGGGTAGCTAAATAGATAAGGAGCGGTACCCCTTTTTTAATCCTGGAACAAAAGATCGGTATAAATTGTAGATACGTGGCACATTAAATGGGGAACACCTCGTACTTGGCAGTGTAAATGTTCCTAATGTAGAACAGGATAAATTCTTGGGGTCATTGAACACAGCACTGACAGACTGGGAAGGATATTCCTGGGTTGTGGGAGGGGATTTCAACGCATTGCTGGATATAGATCTTGATCGCTCCCACCTGCCAATATTGGGGGCTAGCAGTAAGGGGTTGAAGTCTTGAGTGGCTGGGCGGCAGGATGGGCACTCGAGGATGCCTGGTGGGTGCACAACCCGACAAACCTGGAGTATTCATTTTATTCCCCACTGCATATGTTACATACATGCATCAACAGGGTGTTCTGCTCTATGCCGTTACTGGCACACATTACCCACACTACTTACCTAGGGAAGACACTATCGGATCATAACCCCTTACAGATGACGCTTGAGTGGGGTAGGAGCCCCACTCTGGTACCAACATGGAAGCTGTGGCCCGTCACCTTAGAGGATCCGGTATTCCGCACTACCCTCTCCACTGCCATATTGAATTACTTTACAGAAAACACAGATACTGCAAGCTCGAGACAAGTAGAATGGGAGGCTTTCAAGACGGTCATCCGTGGGGTGGCCATTAGTGCTCAAGTGGGGGCCCGCGCTACAGTAGACAGAGAGTTGCGGGAGATGGAAGCCCATATGGAAGGACTCAAAAGGGCCGTGGTAGCGGATGATGCAAACAAGGTGGCTGTTAGAAGGGGACCTCAGAGGGGCCCGGAGGGGGCCCTGACTGCCCTGAGACCCACCCTCAAAGTATCGTAGCTGGGCACTGGCGGGAGACTCCGCAGGGGAGGAATCTCGTATCTATGATCGTACACTCGGCACCACACGACAAAGAGACACCACACCGAGGGTTCTTTAGGATTCAAGCTTTATCAAATCGAAGTGGTAGGATCTTTATGATCAGCAAGGCAGATATTTACAAGTAGAGCGTGGGCTCACAGAGTCTTGGCGGGGGTAGGAGGTAGCGGGACAGTCTTTGGGGGGATGTGAATCAAATGCAGGAGCGTACCCGGCGCACAGCTCACAATCCTCGAGCCGGGGGATACGCTTGTCGACGTGGGGTCCGGCGGGACCAAAGAGAGTCTGGGGGAGCCGCGAATCACTCAGCAGGCTCAAGCACGAGTTCGGAGGTCTTACGATCTTCAGGGAGCCGCGAGTCACTCAGCAGGGCTCAAGCACAAGTTCGGAGGTCTTACGATCTTCAGGGAGCCGCGAGTCACTCAGCAGGGCTCAAGCACAAGTTCGGAGGTCTTACGATCTTCAGGGAGCCGCGAGTCACTCAGCAGGGCTCAAGCACAAGTTCGGAGGTCTTACGATCTTCAGGGAGCCGCGAGTCACTCAGCAGGGCTCAGATGTTCCAAAGCGAATCTGCCGGACAGTTCCAGCGCACCCCTTGTTATAGGTCGACCCCTCTTTGATGTCCGGAGTCTGTGCAGGCAGGGGTCTTGTCACCTGGGGGTCGCTTGACGAGGTTTCCTGCCATTGTCTTTTGATCCTTTCAGGGCCGGGTCGGGAGGAGTCCCAGACACCCAGCAGGCGTGGAGCCAACCCTCAGGGAGGCTGGAGGGCCGATCGAAACCCATCGTCCCAGGGGAGTTCAGAGGTGCGATAGAAACTGCTCCTCCCTCTCTCATCCCCTGGAAGCGTGATGTCCTCCAGCCGGAGTGGCGCCTCTAGGCCCGGGTTGTGCTGGGGCCGGGCGGCCATCTTGGTGCATGAAGTGGGCACGCGTGCCCGGGGTGGCCGAAAGGAGAGAGGCCATGGACGGGGATGCCCGGGTCGCGTGTGTGTGTTCTGGTGGGACGGATCGGCTGGGCCGTGTGCTTGGGGTCCCAGGTACCAGGTTAGGTAGTGTGAGGACAGGAAGAGCCATGCTACGAGGCCGGGTCTAACACGCGTCCCCCCCAGCTGAAAGCCGGAGAGAACTACCCATCATCTTGGGGGGTTCTCTTCGCTGAGGCGGAAGAACCGGGAGAGGCCGTCAGCGTTGGTGGGAGATTGACCACCGCAGTAGCTTGGGGTTTTCTCCTCGCATCTGCATGAGCCATCGCAAGGGCCGATGGTCGGTTTGGACTTTGAAATGGGTGCCAAACAGGTAAGGGCGCAGCTTCTTGAGGGCCCAGACTACGGCAAATGCTTCGCGCTCAATGGTGCTCCACCTCTGTTCTCTGGGCCACAGCCGCCGGCTGAGGAAGGCGATGGGATGGTCTAGGCCTTGGTCATTCACCTGGGACAGGACGGCTCCAATGCCATGCTCGGAGACATCGGTCTGGACTACAAACTCCTTGGAGTAGTCGGGAGCCTGGAGGACGGGGGCCGTGCACATGGCCTTCTTTAGGGCATCGAACGCGTCCTGGCAGGCAGTCGTCTACTGCACCCTCTTGGGCTGTTTTTTGGATGTGAGTTCGGTGAGGGGGCCAACCAGGCTGCCATACCCCCGGATGAATCTTCGGTAGTAGCCAGTGAGGCCCAGGAAGGCTTGGACCTCCGTTTGGGTGGTGGTTGGTTCCCAGGCTAGGATGGCGTCGATCTTCGGCTGTAGAGGTGCGACCTGACCGCTCCCGACCTGGTGCCCCAGGTAGACTACTGATCCTAGCCCAATCTGGCACTTGCTGGCTTTTACTGTGAGGCCTGCCTGGCGCAGGGCGGTTAGCACTCGCCGGAGGTGCTGGGGGTGCTCACTCCATCCGGAACTGAAAACGGCGATGTCGTCTAGATAGGCCGCACTAACCTGTTCCATCCCGGCCAGGACCCTATTCACCAGTCGCTGGAAGGTGGCCGGGGCATTTTTCATTCCGAAGGGCATTACGCGGAAGCGATAATGCCCATCTGGGGTGGAGAAGGCGGACCGCTCCTTGGCTCCCTCTGTGAGCGCAATCTGCCAGTATCCGCAGGTGAGGTCGAATGTGCTGAGGAACCGGGCCACCCCGAGTCGGTCAATGAGCTCGTCGGCTCGGGGAATGGGGTGGGCATCGGCCTGGGTGACGTCATTGAGCCCCCGGTAGTCCACGCAGAATCGGAGCTCGGGGGCGACACCGGGGGCCGCTGCCTTCGGAACTAGGACCACGGGGCTGGCCCAGGGACTATCGGATGGCTCGATCACCCCCAGGGTCAACATCTTCGAGACTTCAGCTTGAATGCAGGACCGGACCCGGTCAGGGACTCGGTAGGCTCGGTGTCTTACTGGCGGGCTGTCCCCGGTGTCCAAGTCATGGACACACCAGTCGGTGACTCGGGGAATCAGGGAGAAGAGGTCGGAGAATTGTCCTAGGAGCTGGCGACAGTCCGCTTGTTGCTGGTCAGTGAGGGACGGGGAGAGGTTCACTCCTTCCACGGAGCCATCCTTCTCCTTGACACACAGGAGGTCCGGGAGGGGATCGGACTCATCTTCGGCCCCGTCATCGGTGGCCAGCAGGAGGCTCAGTTAAGTCCGCACGAAGTGAGGCTTGAGGCGGTTCACGTGTAGGACCCGCAGAGGATCCCGGGGCGACTGGACGTCCACCAAGTACGTGACTGGGCTCTTCCGCTCAATCACTTTGAAGGGCCCGGTCCACTTGTCCTGGAGGGCGCCAAGCTTCACGGGGGCCATGACCCATACCTGCTGGCCCGGCTGGAACTCGACCAGAGTGGCATTCTGGTCGTACCAGCGCTTCATCTCTTCTTGGCTTGCCTCCAGGTTGGCCTCGGCCAGCTCTCGGAGCTTCCTGATCTGGTTCCGGAGGGCCAGAACGTATAGGAACACATCTCGTGGGGTGGTCTGGGGTGCTGCCTCCCACCCTTCCTTAACTAAGCTGAGGGGACCTCGGACGGGGTGTCCATATAGTACTTCAAACGGGCTGAACCCCAAGGACTTCTGTGGGACTTCTCGGTAAGCGAACAGGAGGCAGGGGAGCAGGACGTCCCACTTACGCCGGAGGGGTTCTTCTAGGCCGTTGATCATCCCTTTCAGAGTCCGGTTAAACCTTTCTACTAGGCCGTTCCCTTGGGGATGGTACGGGGTGGTGAACTTATAGGACACTCCACATTGTTGCCACAGAGACGTCATGTATTTGGAGATAAAATTAGTGCCGCGATCGCTCACGACCTCGCGGGGAAAACCCACCCGGGAAAAGATCCCCATCAGGGCTCGGCCCACCACGGGAGCCGTGACGGTGCGCAAGGGGATCGCCTCAGGGTATCGGGTGGCGTGATCCACTAGGACCAGGATGAAACGGTGACCTTGGGAGGTGGGGGGATCTAGGGGCCCCACGATGTCGATCCCGACTCGTTCGAATGGGGTACTGACGACCGGGAAGGGTTGGAGGGGAGCCTTGCGCTTCCCCCCACTCTTCCCACTAGCCTGGCACGTGGGACAGGACTTGCAGTGGGCTTCTACAGCTGCTTTCATCCTAGGCCAGTAAAAGTGAGTCACGAGACAGCTGTAGGTTTTGTCTTGACCCAGGTGGCCGGCGAGGGGGACGTCGTGGGCCAAGCCCAGGAGGAAGTCTCGGAAGCGTAGGGGTACCACCAGCACCCGGCCGGATCCTAGCTCCACCGACTTCTGCTCACTGTACAAGAGGTTATTCTCCCAATAAACTCGGTGCGTTCCGGTTTGGTCGCCTGCGGCTTGGCCCTCGGCCTGGTGCCGCAGTCCGACCAGGGAAGGACAGGTGGCTTGCTCCCGGCAGAACTCCTCCCGGGTGGGCCCGCCCTCGTGGCGCCACGGGGCCAATTCGGCCAGATCGCCTAACTCGGGGACCGGGGTGGTGTCGGACGGTGAGGGTTCGTCGCTGGCGACTGACCCTCCCGATGGGGGGACGGGAGGACCCTCGGCGGGGACTGCTCTGACTCCCTCAGTCGGGGTGTCCTCGACTTCCCCCAGGGGGGTGAGTCGGGCGGACATAGATCGGGTGGTGGCGCACACCCACTCGGGGAGTCCCATCATTCCTAGGTGGGCCTTGCGCTCGACGTACTTCCAGGGAGAACTCTCCAGGTCGTTCCCTAAGAGGCAGTCGACCGGCTGGGAGGTTCTTACGGCAACCCTCAGTTTACCTGCCACCCCTCCCCACTCAAACGGCACCAGGGCTACCTGACACATACTCTCTCTATTATCTGTGGAAATTACGGGGCAAAAGACGTTGGGTAGGATCTGCTCCTCGGGGACTAAGTGCCTGAGGACACCGGTGATGCTGGCCCCGGTGTCTCGCAGGGCTTCTATTTGGTGGCCATTGATCTTGACGAGCTGCCCGTACTTCTTCGTGTTGGAGGGCAGGAGGCTACCAGGGACCATCTCTCTATCCCCCAGGGATACTAGGGCCATAGCTGCGGGTTCCCACTCCCCGGTGTCCTCAACCTCCTCCCCCAGGGCTACGTTGGCTATCTGTCTAGCAGGGTTTGCAGCAGGGGGGACCTGGGGGGCCATGGGGCACTCCGGGTCATTGGCGTAGTGCCCGGGCCTCTGACAACGGAAACAAGTGATGGTTACCCGGTGCCCCCGTCTCCCGGGGGGTCCGGAGACTGGTGGGGGGGGCGCCGGGAAAGGTGGAGGTTGGGCCTTCGGGGGACTCGACTGGGACTCTCTCTGCCCTCCCTGGTTCCCTCCCCCTCTCTGGCGGGGTGGTCCCTGACTGGCTCAGGGGTATTCTCCTACAATGCTCCGGGTGTTGGTCCAGCGGTCTGCTTCTACAGCCAGCTTCCGGGGATCGGTGAGTTTGCTGTCGAGCAGATGCTGGCGTAGTTCCACAAAGCAGTTCGCAGCCAGGTGTTCCCACAACATGAGGTCGGTGAGTTCCTCGAGGGTGGTGACCTTGCTGCCCTTGATCCACCCATCGAAGGCCCGACTGAAAAAGTTTACATACTCCACCCAGGTGGTGCCCGGGATCTTCCTGCAGTCCCGGAATCGCTGACGGTACATCTCTGGGGTGAGGCCGTACCTGGTGAGGAGAGCCTCTTTCATGTGGCTGTAGGAGGTCTGCAGGGAGAGGGGTAGGTCGAGCAGGGTGTCCCTTCCTTCGCTCAGAAACCGTCCCCACAGCCCTGCCCCCCAGTCCTTCTGCGGGACCCGATGAGAGGTCATGGCGACCTCGTAGGCCCTGAACCATTGTTGAATGTCATCATTTTTATAATATTCTTTGACCACGTCCTTGGGGATGTGGACCTTCTGTTCTGCCGGGGAGGCCGCCTCTCGGTTCCCCGGGGGCCTCCCTTCCTCGTTTCTGGCTTTGAGCTCGATCTCCTTCAGGCTGCGTTTGTGCTCTAGTTGGAGCTTCCTTCCTT
This sequence comes from Triturus cristatus, assembly GCF_964204655.1. NCBI lineage: Eukaryota > Metazoa > Chordata > Amphibia > Caudata > Salamandridae > Triturus > Triturus cristatus. The sequence goes on along the minus strand of NC_140582.1, from coordinate 565,130,528 downwards.
CGTACTCCCGTTGGAGCTTCTTCTCTTCCAATTCGCCTTGTACGCGCATTTGTTCTACTGCTAGCTTTTTTTCCGCTAATTTCAATTCGCCTTCGATTTTGAGTTTGGCTAACTCGAGTTCGTGATTGCGACTTCTCTCTCTGTCTGCGAGTTCTTCCGGGGAAAGGCCCCCGTCTGGCACGAAGCCTCGCACCTGATTGCTGCTGCTTTCGCCTTGGGGGGGTTCTGCTTCGTCGTGTCGCTCCCCCATGCCTTCTGGGCGGGAGGCCCCGGCATCCACCCAAGCTTTCAGTGCTTTCTGCAAATCTTCTTTGGTGTTGAGACCGGTGGTAGCGATTTTAAGTTCTTTGCAGAATTGCTTCAGTTCTTTGTGCGTGTATTCTTCTAGTTGTTCCACCTGGAACACCCTGTTGGTGTTGGTTTCTGCAGGGCTCATGGCGCTTCCTTCTGCCATCTTGTCGGTAGTGCGTCAGTCGTTCACGGTACGATCTCTAGGTTATGGGCCCGAATCCCGTCGCTTGCCACCAATGTTAGAAGGGGACCTCAGAGGGGCCCGGAGGGGGCCCTGACTGCCCTGAGACCCACCCTCAAAGTATCGTAGCCGGGCACTGGCGGGAGACTCCGCAGGGGAGGAATCTCGTATCTAGGATCGTACACTCGGCACCACACGACAAAGAGACACCACACCGAGGGTTCTTCAGGATTCAAGCTTTATCAAATCGAAGTGGTAGGATCTTTATGATCAGCAAGGCAGATATTTACAAGTAGAGCGTGGGCTCACAGAGTCTTGGCGGGGGTAGGAGGTAGCGGGAGAGTCTTTGGGGGGATGTGAATCAAATGCAGGAGCGTACCCGGCGCACAGCTCACAATCCTCGAGCCGGGGGATACGCTTGTCGACGTGGGGTCCGGCGGGACCAAAGAGAGTCTGGGGGAGCCGCGAGTCACTCAGCAGGCTCAAGCACGAGTTCGGAGGTCTTACGATCTTCAGGGAGCCGCGAGTCACTCAGCAGGGCTCAAGCACAAGTTCGGAGGTCTTACGATCTTCAGGGAGCCGCGAGTCACTCAGCAGGGCTCAAGCACAAGTTCGGAGGTCTTACGATCTTCAGGGAGCCGCGAGTCACTCAGCAGGGCTCAAGCACAAGTTCGGAGGTCTTACGATCTTCAGGGAGCCGCGAGTCACTCAGCAGGGCTCAGATGTTCCAAAGCGAATCTGCCGGACAGTTCCAGCGCACCCCTTGTTATAGGTCGACCCCTCTTTGATGTCCGGAGTCTGTGCAGGCAGGGGTCTTGTCACCTGGGGGTCGCTTGACGAGGTTTCCTGCCATTGTCTTTTGATCCTTTCAGGGCCGGGTCGGGAGGAGTCCCAGACACCCAGCAGGCATGGAGCCAACCCTCAGGGAGGCCGGAGGGCCGATCGAAACCCATCGTCCCAGGGGAGTTCAGAGGTGCGATAGACACTGCTCCTCCCTCTCTCATCCCCTGGAAGCGTGATGTCCTCCAGCCGGAGTGGCGCCTCTAGGCCCGGGTTGTGCTGGGGCCGGGCGGCCATCTTGGTGCATGAAGTGGGCACGCGTGCCCGGGGTGGCCGAAAGGAGAGAGGCCATGGACGGGGATGCCCGGGTCGCGTGTGTGTGTTCTGGTGGGACGGATCGGCTGGGCCGTGTGCTTGGGGTCCCAGGTACCAGGTTAGGTAGTGTGAGGACAGGAAGAGCCATGCTACGAGGCCGGGTCTAACAGTGGCCTACAGGAAGCACATATAAAACATGCTAAACTCTTAGCGCAGCTGAAAACTATTGATTACCGCACCTACATGCAGAAACAGCATGAAGAAGCGGACAAGGTGGGTGCCCTCCTAGTGAGGATTGTACAGGACATGCCAACCACTGCCCCTATACACGAGGTCCACACGCCAGAAGGAACTACAGTAAATACACAGTTAGGCACTTACACAGCATTTAAGATATACTATGAGGCATTATATGCTCCACCTGAGGAGCTCCGAGAGGAGGATTTGATCAGCTTCATTGACGGTCTGAAGTTCCCCCAGCTTCTGGATGCCCAAAAGAAATAATTGGCAGTGCCAATAACAAAAGCGGAAATTCAATGGGCAATAAAAGACCTCCCACGAAACAAAACCCCAGGGCTTGATGGCCTGCCTGTGGAATTCAATGAGGCATTCTCGACACAATTGGTACCCCACCTAGAAGAACTATACCATGCAGCACTAGAGACAGGTTTTTTGCTCTCCACCACAAGACAGGCTTTGGTTGCATCCCTTCCAATACCAGGCAGAGACACCACAGACATGTCGGGATATCGTCCCCTTTCCTTATTAAATATAGACTATAAGATCCTAAGTAAAATTCTAGCTCGTGGACTGCTTAGCTACTCACCGAAGCTGATACACATAGATCAGTGTGGCTTTGTCCAGGGCAGGAGTACATCCCTCAACACCAGATGCCTAACCCAGATACTTACCTCGGTGCCGATGGATGATGTCAAGGCAGTTTGTATTGCACTAGACCTGCAACAGGCATTCGATAATTTGCACTGGAGCTATATTCTACGGGCATTTTCGTTGTTCAGAATACCTAGTGATTATGTAACCTGGGTCCAACTGTTGTATACGGACCCCCCGGCACGGGCCAGAACGGGAGCCCATATCTCACAGCCCTATCTGGTAGCTAGAGGTACCAGTCAGGGATGCCCTCTATCGCCCCTGTTGTTTGTGTTGGCGCTTGAACCACTGGCCATTAAAATATGGGCAGTGGCGGGGGATAGGGGTATCAAATTGGGGGCCTCTACTCATATTCTCTCCGCTTACGTGGATGACATTATACTCTATCTCAATAACCTACAGGGTCCCAATGAGCCCCTTCCCATGGTGTTTCGGCACTTCCAAACACTCTCTGGACTACCCATAAATGAGTCAAAATCGAATGCTTAATATTTTAAGGAAGTATTTTGGAACAGGTCCACTTTGGTCACTGGTCATTTCCCGTAGCACCGCCACGTTTAAATATCTGGGAATACAAATATACAGGGAGCCACAGGATCTATTAGATGGTAATGTGAGGCGTGCAATCAAGGCGTTAAAATCACAAATAGCGTTCTGGACTTCACTGCCTCTTTCAGTGGCAGGGAGAGTGGCCATTTCTAAAATGGTTATGCTCCCTAGATTGCTTTACTTTTTCACTAACCTACTTATAATAATCCCAGCACATATATTTAAAACACTAAACACAATGCTACCTAAGTTAATCTGGGGTAAAGGGTAAAGGACGCAGGAGAGTAGGACTTTCAAGACTACAGCTCAATAAAGACCGGGGAGGCCTAGGTGTTCCAGACTTCCAGGCATACTGTTATACCAGCCAACTCCAGTGGCTTTCATACTGGACCGCTGGCCATCGCTTGCAAGAAACAGGGATGTCACAGAGAGAGTGGGAGGGAGGCACACTCCATACCTTGCTGTTGCCAAAAAGTAGGCCCCTATTGACGGTGCCACCACTGTTAAAGGTGGCAATTTACTAATGGAAGAAAGCTGTCCATTATACCAAATGACTGAACCCCAACACCCTTAATATCCCAATGCTAAGGATCCCTACACCGTCCAGAATAATCTCCATGAGGTATCTGACTAAGCGGTCGGATGAGGACGTCACAACAGTTGGGATGCTGTTCGATGACAAAATACTTATGGACCATGAACTTTTGTCAGAGAACAGGGGGTTCCCAATATGCTATATATCCTTCACGCTAGCATCAGTAGATATGTGAGATGTACCTGGTCGCCTGACAGCATGGCGCCCCAGACCTATGAACTTGTGTATATGTTATATCTCATGGGTAATGGGGGACACCTAACTAGATGCCTATATAGAAGTATTCACTCAAGAGCAGCAATCTCACTCCAGGAACTTAGAGAGAAATGGTCCGAAGATATTGGACATGAAATGTCGGATAAAGACTGGGAGAAAATACTGGAATATCCCAAGAAAGTATCCTGTAATCCCAAGTTTAAGTTGATTCAATACATGCTGGTACACAGAGCGCACCTGACTCCGCACAGATTGAGCAAAATGTTGGTGCAGCAGATACATGTCCTAGATGCCACGTACCACCAGCTGAGTTTTTTACACATGTTAATGGCATGCCCACGAATGACACACTTTTGGGCGACTGTCCTCAAACTCCTTAGCAAAGTCGCACCTGGGATGGGGAAAGATACAATGGAATACTAAAACTGGGATTGGGTAAGAAACGTAAATCACAGGGAACACAGACTAGATTTGCAAACCTGATATTTATACTGGCGAAACGATCAATCACAATGCAATGGAAATCTGTGCAGCCTCCGATGGCACTAACATGGCATGGTGAGGCTGTTCGCTGGGGGGGCTGAAAGTATGGTGATTAGAAGAGAAGAAAATAGAGGACTGAGGAAGAATCCAATTTCCTTGGAGTGGGATGCGTTGTTGGAATCGTTTGTCTCTGCTGAATCCTTACTGCATTGAAATGTTACTGAGGCCTCGCAGATTTGCTATGGTCTCAATAGGTAACGGACCCCATACGAACCCTTCAAGAATGTTATGTGTAAGTTTGTAAGTTCGATACTCAGAATCATGGGCCACACCGTGAATTGTTTGCCGTCCTAGGCTATGTTAACACAGTAGTGAGTATGGAGAGGGAGGGTGGTTGGGATTGATAGTTATTAGTAGTATGGAGGGGGGAGGGACCTTGCTTGTTGGTTTGACCCTTCTGAATGAATAAGCAGTACTGTTACTCTGCCGATAATTCTGTGCTGTACTTCTGCGATGCTGTCACTGCCTCAATAATGTTATATTGGATTGTTCTCTTTTGTAAACCCAATAAAATAAGTTAAAAAAAGAGAATGTTTTACTCCTGCATATTGAACTTGCTCTAAATGTATTAGAGACGAGTTCAATCAGGGTAACACCAACGCCGGTATCGGGACTACACCGTTCCCAATCCTTGCCATTGGCGAGCTACTGACATTATCATATCACCAGGGACTGCATGCTGACAGAGGGCATGATTGTCCATACCAAGAGCCCGACTCAGAGTTTGGCGGATGGGCTACTCAGTCTCAAACGTAACGGATATCCCATCCACTATATTACAAGTCCATTATATCCTATGGCACTTGTAATACAGCATCTGCCATGTGTATGAATGACTAACTCCTCCGCCAAACTGTAAACAAGTCCTAAATTCTGTTTGCTGCTCCTGTGAGTCAAGCTAAGGTTAGCAACCTAATACTTAGCCTCCAATTTCACATTACTTCTCATTTACAGAACGGTTTAAAATGTCCCATTTTCAATGTTGCTTTTTTGTGTGTATATCTATACTGTGGGGCGGATTTACAACAAAGTAACGCATCACGGTGCAGCAAGTCATTTTGCTGCGCCGTGCTGCGTTAGTTTGGAAAGCACAGAGATGCGACATATTTACAAGAATATGTTGCATCTCTGTGTTTCCCCTGAGCTGACGCACAAACTGCAGCCATGCGCCGGCGCAGGCACCCTTGCACCATGGTGCAAGGATGCCTGCGTTGTGGGGAGATTGTTTTTGTGCCGGAAGGGACACCTTCCGGCACAAAAACAATCAGAAGAGGCGTTTTCCTCTTTCAATGCATGCTGTAGAATGCAGCACGCATTGAAAGAGGAAAAAACGAGGAGAAATGAAAAAGTTTCTCCTCGTTGCGCCTCGCTATGCCACCTCTAGGGTGGCGTAGCATTCACACGCATCTCCAGATTTACGATTTCTCGTAAATATGGAGATGTGTCTAGTTCCATGGGTGTTGTGTGGGAACACCCACAGCAACACCCATGGAACGCCCCTTCCACGCACAGTGCTGCATGTGAAGGGGCCATATTTACGAGGAGAGGAAAAGTCATGCAGGGTGGCTTTTCCTCTTGTAAATATGGAAGAGCCCCCTGCGCCACCAGTACATCACGAAAAGTGACGTAGTGGTGACGCAGGGGGCTTTTAAATCTGCCCCTATTTATCTACTGATTTAATTTTCTAAACTGTTTTGGACCCCTTGAGTAGGCGCCGCAGACCATCAGGGGTTCATGAACGACAGGCTCAAAACCGCTGCCCTTCAGGGTTGTACAAATGCAATACAGGATTGTACTTCACACACAGCAGTTGTCAGCACCATTAGCAAACATCTCAACAACTTCTCACTGCAAACTGTGCATTTCATTCACTTCTGGAGATAATTCTGGTGCAAAATATCATCATTAGGCTGCTGTATTGTGGCTCCTGGCAGCTCCTTTCAAGTGCTAACAGACCCTACAGATGGTTGAGAGCCTTGTAGACATTCTTTTACATTAGATTACTTTTCATGTACCTTGTATGGTGAAAAGGCTTTGGCTACTTACTTATATTGCATGCTGCAAAACAAATGCAACAGATCTTTCCAATACACATAAAGGTGCCGATTACGATCCTGTAAAAACCGGGTACGAACCGTCGGACGGAGCATATTCTCCGTCCGACGCGTACCCGGTCGTCAAAATATACAACCATGGAATTACGATTCGCACGGAAACACCATTTCCGTACGAATCGTACAAAACCCCGACCGACGAAAATAAACGTACAAATGCGATCCGGGAAAGCGGGGGGGCCAGGGGCAGGCCACAGACCACCCACCAAAGTCACACAGCACACATGCCCTGGACATACCTGACCCTCAGGCCCTGGTCACTACGAGGGGGTGGGGGCGTGTCCAGCAAAGCCAGCGACAGCCACAACGGAAGTGCTTGACGACGCGAACCGGCAACCCAACAATACAGGTACGTCCCGTACCCACGCCTTAAGAGCGTGGGTACGAGTCGTACCACGCCCACCTCTACGTCACCCCAACAATGGCGGGACGGCTCGTACCCACGTGGCAAAGGCCTGAGTACGGCCAGCACAAGCATTCCACAGCGTGGGCACGGATATGTATGGACCGTACCCCCACCCGCGTACGTATGGAGCGTACCCCCCACCCCAACAGTGTAAGTACGACCCGTAACCCACCCGCGTATGCATGGAGCGTACCCCCCACCCCAACAGTGTATGTACGACCCGTACCCTCACCCGCGTATGCATGGAGCGTACCCCCACCCCAACCGTGTATGTACGACCCGTACCCTCACCCACGTATGCATGGAGAGTACCCCCACCCCAGCCGTGTATGTACGACCCATACCCTCACCCGCGTATGTATGGAGCGTACCCCCACCCCAACAGTGTATGTACGGCCCGTACCCTCACCCGCGTATGCATGGAGCGTACCCCCCATGCCAACAGTGTACGTACGGACGTAACCCCACCCGTGTATGCATGGAGCGTACCCCCCACCCCAACAGTGTAAGTACGACCCGTACCCTCACCCGCGTATGCATGGAGCGTACCCCCATGCCAACAGTGTATGTACGGACCGTAACCCCACCCGCGTATGCATGGAGCGTACCCCCATGCCAATAGTGCAAGTACGACCCGTACCCTCACCCGCGTACGGATGGAGCGTACCCCCCCATGCCAATAGTGTACGTACGGACCGTACCCCCACCCCATATGCACGGAGCGTACCCCCCACCCCAACAGTGTAAGTACGAACCGTACCCCACCCGCGTACGTATGGAGCGTACCCCCATGCCAATAGTGCAAGTACGACCCGTACCCTCACCCGCGTACGTATGTAGCGTACCCCCCATGCCATTAGTGTACGTTCGGACCGTACCCCCACCCCATATGCATGGAGCGTACCCCCCACCCCAACAGTGTAAGTACGAACCGTACCCCACCCGCGTACGTATGGAGCATACCCCCCACCCCAACAGTGTAAGTACGACCCGTAACCCCACCCGCGTATGCATGGAGAGTACCCCCACCCCAACCGTGTATGTACGACACGTACCCCCACCTCGTATGCATGGAGCGAACCCACACACGTGTATGTTCTAAGCGTACATATTGTGAAATAGGAGGGGTGTGTGCAGAGTCCTCCCAGCAGTGCCCAGACAGGAGGGGTGGGTGCCTAACACTCCCAGCAGTGCCCAGAGACAGGAGGGGTGTGTGCCTAACACTCCCAGCAGTGCCCAGTCATAAGAGGGGTGTGTGCAGAGTCCTCCCAGCAGTGCCCAGAGACAGGAGGGGTGGGTGCCTAACACTCCCAGCAGTGCCCAGTCATAAGAGGGGTGTGTGCAGAGTCCTCCCAGCAGTGCCCAGAGACAGGAGGGGTGTGTGCAGAGTCCTCCCAGCAGTGCCCAGAGACAGGAGGGGTGGGTGCCTAACACTCCCAGCAGTGCCCAGACACAGGAGGGGTGTGTGCAGAGTCCTCCCAGCAGTGCCCAGACACAGGAGGGGTGGGTGCAGAGTCCTCCCAGCAGTGCCCAGAGACAGGAGGGGTGTGTGCCTAACACTCCCAGCAGTGCCCAGTCATAAGAGGGGTGTGTGCAGAGTCCTCCCAGCAGTGCCCAGAGACAGGAGGGGTGGGTGCCTAACACTCCCAGCAGTGCCCAGACACAGGAGGGGTGTGTGCAGAGTCCTCCCAGCAGTGCCCAGACGCCGGAGGGGTGGGTGTAGAGTCCTCCCAGCAGTGCCCAGACACAGGAGGGGTGTGTGCAGAGTCCTCCCAGCAGTGCCCAGAGACAGGAGGGGTGTGTGCCTAACACTCCCAGCAGTGCCCAGTCATAAGAGGGGTGTGTGCAGAGTCCTCCCAGCAGTGCCCAGAGACAGGAGGGGTGGGTGCCTAACACTCCCAGCAGTGCCCAGTCATAAGAGGGGTGTGTGCAGAGTCCGTAACCCCACCCACGTATGCATGGAGCGTACCCCCCACCCCAACAGTGTAAGTACGACCCGTACCCTCACCCGCGTATGCATGGAGCGTACCCCCCATGCCAACAGTGTACGTACGGACCGTAACCCCACCCGCGTATGCATGGAGCGTACCCCCATGCCAATAGTGCAAGTACGACCCGTACCCTCACCCGCATATGTATGGAGCGTACCCCCATGCCAATAGTGTACGTACGGACCGTACCCCCACCCCGTATGCATGGAGCGTACCCCCCACCCCAACAGTGTAAGTACGAACCGTACCCCACCCGCGTACGTATGGAGCGTACCCCCATGCCAATAGTGCAAGTACGACCCGTACCCTCACCTGCGTACGTATGGAGCGTACCCCCATGCCAATAGTGTACGTACGGACCGTACCCCACCCCGTATGCATGGAGCGTACCCTCCACCCCAACAGTGTAAGTACGAACCGTACCCCACCCGCGTACGTATGGAGCGTACCCCCCCACCCCAACAGTGTAAGTACGACCCGTAACCCCACCCGCGTATGCATGGAGAGTACCCCCACCCCAACCGTGTATGTACGACACGTACCCCCACCTCGTATGTATGGAGCGAACCCACACACGTGTATGTTCTAAGCGTACATATTGTGAAATAGGAGGGGTGTGTGCAGAGTCCTCCCAGCAGTGCCCAGAGACAGGAGGGGTGGGTGCCTAACACTCCCAGCAGTGCCCAGAGACAGGAGGGGTGTGTGCCTAACACTCCCAGCAGTGCCCAGTCATAAGAGGGGTGTGTGCAGTCCTCCCAGCAGTGCCCAGAGACAGGAGGGGTGGGTGCCTAACACTCCCAGCAGTGCCCAGTCATAAGAGGGGTGTGTGCAGAGTCCTCCCAGCAGTGCCCAGAGACAGGAGGGGTGTGTGCTGAGTCCTCCCAGCAGTGCCCAGAGACAGGAGGGGTGGGTGCCTAACACTCCCAGCAGTGCCCAGACACAGGAGGGGTGTGTGCAGAGTCCTCCCAGCAGTGCCCAGACACAGGAGGGGTGGGTGCAGAGTCCTCCCAGCAGTGCCCAGAGACAGGAGGGGTGGGTGCCTAACACTCCCAGCAGTGCCCAGTCATAAGAGGGGTGTGTACAGAGTCCTCCCAGCAGTGCCCAGAGACAGGAGGGGTGTGTGCAGAGTCCTCCCAGCAGTGCCCAGAGACAGGAGGGGTGGGTGCCTAACACTCCCAGCAGTGCCCAGACACAGGAGGGGTGTGTGCAGAGTCCTCCCAGCAGTGCCCAGACGCCGGAGGGGTGGGTGTAGAGTCCTCCCAGCAGTACCCAGACACAGGAGGGGTGTGTGCAGAGTCCTCCCAGCAGTGCCCAGAGACAGGAGGGGTGGGTGCCTAACACTCCCAGCAGTGCCCATGGAACGCAAAGGGTGTAGTAGCCACAGATACCATGCCCACAAATGTCAGTCAGGTGCACAAAGACCCTGCAGTACATGTACCACATGTGTGCGAGGCTGGGAGTATACGCATGCATAGCGCCGAAAAGAAAACATGTACACATGAAGTCATGTCAATAGTCCACATACACAAGTACAATGACTACCAAGGATGCCACGAATGATGCAGGTGGAGACATCGCTCAGCATGCATGTGCAAAGATGAATGAGTCCGTCACACACCCAGCTAATGTACACACAGCTCAGTGCTAAATATTGGGAACACCCTGCAGGGAAGATGTCAGGGTACACAGAGGAAGGAATACACCTTGGGACAATTTCACCATGCAGTAACTGCTTACATGAACAGAGAAACCTAGCTAACACCGTGTGATGGCACACAGATACCAGGGTCCCCCCTATGACCAGCACACTACTACATTTCCCACACACCCAACACATGATTACCACCCAAAAGCATGTAGCAGCCCCACCAACAGCAACATCAGAAAAGCAGTAGTGTTCAAAGGAAACAAAAATGGCTTTAATCAGCATGATCTCAAATAGTGTGTTTGTAGAAAGTTCAATATTTACAAAGCCCATAGGGCAGTCCATGAGTCACAGCTGGACGGGGGACACAGTGGGACGCGTGTCCCCTAACTTGCACAGTCAGACTCCTTCGTCTTCCACAGCGGAGAAGGCATCATGTGGGGGGGAAGGACCAGGCACCGCAGGGACAGGAGGGTGAAGGGTAGGCGTCGTGGGTGCAGGGATGGAGGACTCCACCAAGGCGGAGGCCAGGATCTCGCTGCACACCTTAGCAAGGTCCTCCAGCGTCTCCCCTGCACCCGAAGGAACCACAGGCCCCAAGGAGGGGGGGGGGCGGAGGGATGGTTCGCAGCGCCACTGGGGTTGGGTGTGGACAGCGGGGGGACCCAACCACCCTGACCGGGGACTCCCTTGACCGCTTGCGGGGTGGTGTCACAGTGGGGCTCAGGGACAGAGCGGCCATAAAGGAGTCCTTGCCGGATATGTGGCCAGGAGAGCTGAGGGGAGGTGATTTGGAGGGAGTGGATTGGGTGGAATGCGGACTCCCACTCTGGTTGCGTGTCTTACATTTGCCCCCCGACCCAGTGGGTGTGCCTACTTCACCCTGTGTGTGCGTGCCAGGAGGTGTGTGTATGACCTTCCCTGCTGGTGTGGTGCCTGTGTCTGTTGTGGTGGGTGCATGCTGACGTCTGGGTGTACGTGGGACAGGCATGGGAGTGGGAAGTGTGGATGGGGCAGGGGTAGGGGGTGGGACGTAGCGCTGCAGGAGACCCACTGCTGCAGTCAGTGTCGAGTCTATGGACCTCAGCAACTGGCGTTGGTCAGCCTGCGACGAAAAAATGCCCTCCAAGTATGCCTCCATGTTGTGCAGCACTTGGCTGTGGCAATGGAGGACATTAAGGATCGCAGCCTGACCAACCTGCAACTGCCGCTGGATGTCCACAGACTCGGCATTGGCGGCAGCAGTGGAGACAGGGGCAGGGGGTGCGGTGCCTGGCAGGAAGGAGACATGTGGTGACTGTGGACGTTGGGAAGGGACACAAGCAAGTGGGAGGCGGCTGATGGCAATGGAGGGGGCTGGGTGCGATGTTGTTCCGCTGTCAGCTGGTGGTGCAGCCTCCGCCCACTCGGAGAGATCATCCTCGGACCCGTCCGCTTCATATTCGGTGGTGCCAGTGGACAGGTCCTCGGCCTCACTCTCCTCCGCCTCCGTACCACTCAATGTGCCAGCCACGATGTCAACGCTGGCACTGGTGCTCGGTCCCTCCGCTCCATCTGTGCCCATGTCTCCCTCCGTGTCCCCCGACGATGCTGTGGGCAAGGTGAAGAGACAGCAATTAATCACACACCTGTATACATATGTCACATGAGTCCAATCTACATAGGTTACAGTGCATAGCCTGCAAAGAAAGTTCAGTAACATCTACAAAACAAGGTACAGATGTAGGGCATGCAACACACAGTTGGTTGACCCACCATGCCAATGAAAATCCATGGAGAGCATGACACAAGAGAAAATGACATGAAATGGAGTTTGACATAGGAGCCAGGCCCTGGGAACAATCCAGCACTGCATTTGCACCACACAGTGTTGCAGACAATAGGGATGAGGAGGGACCAAATCCATGAACTTGAGGCACATGCTGCATAGGTAATACTGAAAACATGCCCAACATGACTGGCTCACTGCACCTTGAGTGTATGTCCAGACAAACATCACACACTGGCCAGACCTAGCAAGGAGAATTCTGGTTTTGACATGTAGGCTTGGCCCGCACCAACCACCCCCTACATGAGACAATTTGTTGAGACACAGGTGGCACTTACATCTCTTAGTCTGGGTGAAATACACAGGGGATGCATAAATGCAAGATTGGACGCCAAATACCCGAGGTGCGCCTGTCCAAATAATCATGTACAAATGGCCATCATCAGATGATTGTAACAAGACACACAGGCACTGGCCACTGTGACTATGAACAAGGAAAATCAGGTCAGGCTGTACAGTGGACACTTGTACTACATTTCATGTCAATATACATGGTGCCAGGGGACAATGGCACAGAGCACAACCTATGCTGTAGACACTGAGAGTGTCCACGTTTTGTGATGACACACATGACACCTATGAAAATATACCCCAGGGGACAGTAGTGGCAACACAACTCCATGGTCCTGAATGGGAATGACTGCAACACACGCCACCATCCCTGCACTATGCGTATCGCACACTCATGCACATCATGTCACAGGCCACAACATAGGACATGTGCGCTGTAAGGCATGACACTTGTGAGACTAACTCCCATGTCTGGACTCTGCATCAGTGCCAACTGACATGGAACCCACATGTACTGAACTGGACAGGGCACAGGCAAGGTCCCCAAACCTGTTACACACCACCCCCACACATGATGCTACAGGCATAGTTCACGTGGAGAAAGCGCCAGCCTACATTACCTTGGGAAGGAGTGACTACACACAGACCAGGGAACACATTGCAAGGAGGGGAAGGGAGGCAGGAGAGCACAGCTATACTGTGGGTAACTGGATCTGCACAGCACCTTTTAACCCTGGCAGTGTATCCATGCAACTGTGCACTTACAAATGCTGGTGAAACACAACAAGCACACATGTACCTACCCCCTTCCTGCTGCTGCTTTTCCTGTAAGCGCCTCTCCAAGTCTGGAAATACCACCGGCAGCACACGCTTGTGGATGTGGGTCATTCGGCGGCGCCCGCGGTTCTTATGGCTCTCAGGTGAGTCCCCCAGCAGGACCCATGCGATCCTCCGCGTCCAGCACCGGATATCCTGCCAGCGTTTCCTCACCTGGGACAGGCGCCGCTTCTGACCATCCGCAATCCTCACGGCACTGACGGCGGTCAGCCATATCTGCTCCTTGGCAGAGGCGCCTACCTGTGAGGATGAACAAGTGACACTACATAAATACACCTGGCACATGTCACAGGGACACATATTAGAACACATTTGCTGTTTACAACAAGGCATAGTATGCATCCAACGCATTGCACCTTTATCATAGGGACATGATCCTCTGGGGAAGGGCAAAAGCAGTACGTGCCATTGAAAGGACACAGGTGGAATGAGGGAAACTACACAATCAATGATCCAGGCTCACACTGTGCATCACAAGCTACACCAGGATAATGTGCAGCACCTCTAAGCAGTCACATGCCACAGGCCACTGACGCTACCGCAGCAGAGTACACAGACACACACTGGCACAGGACATTCACCTGCCATTGCCAAATGCAGCGACATACCTCACTCTGCACATGTGCCACTAGACTGGGGGGGGGGCTCACAGGTGTGGGGCTGGCTCTGCACGTCAAACACACAGCACTGCTCCCTGCTCACATCACATGGCCAGGGTATATCCATCCCTCATGCAGCTGGGGTGCTACACTCCACATATGCACCCACCCACATGACAGGGGACTTACACACACACCGATGACCAGGGTACGAACACATCATGTGGACACTCTCAGCACAGGTACACAGAACTAACACACATCTGTGGGTACAGTCACCTGTCACACTGGGCTGACCACAGAATCACATGAGGACTGTAGAGGCTACATTCCCAGGAGGACAAGACAGGCAGAATGTGGCATGCACTAGGGGTGGGCGGAATTTGCGGAATCGCGTTACGCAAATCTCCGCGAAACGGTAAAAATCTCCGCGAACACGCAGAAATTCCGCGAACACGCGGAATTGCTTGTTCGCGATGCTTTTTTCCTGTTCACAATCGCTGTTTGCGTGCTCGGGGAGAAATATCTCGCGAACACGCATTTTGTGAACGCGAACAAGCAAAAAATTTCGCGAAGTTGCGGAAAGCCGAATTTTGGGCAATTTCGCGTTCTCCGCGGAACGCGAAATTACCCAAATTCCGCAAATTTCGCGAGCGGAATGGAATTTACCGCCCAGGCCTAGCATGCACCATGCAGTGATTGTCACAGTAAACACCATGCTAGTGAGGACGGCAGACATGCACCACAGCATGCTCTGGCTGGGAGACATCAGGCATTCCCCATCCCCGGGACCCCCCCTACAGTACATAGCATGTGTGTCACACCTGGACACAATGCCAGAAGTCACAGTCACAAAAAAGGGACACAGTCTGTGCCAGTGGACTCTGCACTCACCTGATACCCTGGTCGCCCATACAGCATGGGGTACTGTGGGAGGATCACATCCAGCAAAGCCAGGTTCTCCTCCAGGGTGAAAGGCTGTGACCTCTCCACAACCCTTGACATGGTTCCAGGGAATCAGTAGCAGCAGCTGGGTCGTGGAATACAAAGATGTGCAGGCAAGTGCTCCCTCATGGGACCTGGCTGCCTTATATCTGCCTTGCTGGCCTGTTTCATGCACAGGAGTACAGAGTGATTGGTCACTCACATTTGCATCCTATGTTTCCTCCAATCCCTTCAAACCTAGCACAGTCAGTGGGTTCTTATTGTGTTTTTTTCTTCAGCATGATGTCAACTCCACAAACACATTGCAACAAAGTAGATTCATTCCAACTGACTTCTGCTGTGCACCTTCTGGAACAAATTCTAACTTTAAACTTGGTTTCCATGACAACCAGCATGCATGTAGGCCTTTATACTTGTCCCTCATGTGTCCCCTATGTAATTTGGAGCTTCACACACAGGTACGGTGCGTTCCGGGGCCCTAGGGCACCCCAAATGCATATCAACGGCCTGTACAGGCGTGTGTACGCTCCGTACCACTATGGGTGTTCTCGCGTATGCGTACTCATAGTGATAGTGAGCGTACAGGCGTGTGTATGCTCCGTACCACTATGGGTGTTCTCGCGTATGCGTACTCATGGTGGTACGGAACGTACACACGCCTGTACGCTCACTATCACTATGGGTACGCATACGCGAGAACACCCATAGTGGTACAGACCGTACACACGCCTGTACGCTCACTATCACTATGGGTGATCTCGCGTATGCGCACTCATAGTGATAGTGAGCGTACAGGCATGTGTACGCTCTGTACCACTATGGGTGTTCTCGCGTATGCGTACTCATGGTGGTACGGAACGTACACACGCCTGTACGCTCACTATCACTATGAGTACGCATACACGAGAACACCCATAGTGGTACGGACCGTACACACGCGTGTACGTTCACTATCACTATGGGTGTTCTCGCGTATGCGTACTCATAGTGATAGTGAGCGTACAGGCGTGTGTACGCTCCGTACCACCATGAGTACGCATACGCGAGCACACCCATAGTGGTACGGACCGTAGACACGTGCGTACGCTCACCATCACTACGGGTACACATACGGCAGCACTCCCATAGTGATACGGGAACGTACACATGCCCTCTTTGCGAAAGTACGGTGGTTTTCACACATCACAGCGGTGACAGGCAGCACACAGGAAGGAATAGGGCTGACATACTTGTCCATGGATGGACATCAAGGCATTGTCTGGCCAGTACTACATGTGTGGGGCACAGGTGTGAAAGGCTGTGATGTGGCACATTACTCCTGAGTCGAGAAGGCACCAGATGTATGATGAGATGTGTACACATGTAATGTGTGACGGTGCAATGTGTTCCAGGCATGCCCTTGACTCCTTTGACATGTGTGCATGTCGTACTGCACACTTGGGATGAGCGTCACTGGCATGGCACTGACAACAACACACGGGAGTGTCCCCTGAGGCCCGGTACAGGCGTTACCACACCTGACATGTCACTACCCACGGTGCACGATGTGACTATGTCATGTATGTGTGGGAGGTTCCCATTAGCTTGATGTTGGAGCTCCCTCAAAAGCAGCAGCTGTTGCAGCAACCAACATGTGTGTGTGTAGATTGACATGGCACACTGTTCCGCACACCAGGCCACAAGTGGTATCGGATGTGAAGTGCATATGTATGCATGGGACACGGAGTAGCGTAACAAGGACATGTCTGCATCCTCTCTATGAATGTGTGGTGAGTCTTCACATGTACACCTTCATGGCAAGGTGTGTGGGCTGTCCTAGTGTAATGTCATGTGACCTGTGGCCCTAGTGTTCCGCTACCAGTCTCTGTAATCGACATCCTACTTCTGCTGATGTGTGGATGTATGTCACTCCTGTCTTGCGTCTGGCTGTTCACTTACACTGGGACACAGCCAATCCCATGCCATGGCATGTGGAGGTTCACAATCTCCGTGTGTAGCTGGGTCTTGGTAGGAGTGTCACCTGGCAGCCATACGTGTCCAGGGCATGTGGCACATACCTGACTCCGTATGTAGCATATGTGTATTGACAGATTAACATGTGCTCAGTACAAATAAATTGTTGTTGTGGTGCACTCACTCTTTCTTGTCACTTCCAAATTAGCGCAGAGCGCCGCCTCTTCCCCGACCAATTCCGGACTTGGCTGCCATGCGGGAGAATGACTGTATCCGGTGCTACCGCTTCCCCCAACCGTTGATTCTGGAGTTGACGGCGAGACTGGCACCATACCTGCAACCGCTGCACAGGTATCCTACGGCACTGACACCCAAGCTGAAGGTAATGGCAGCCCTACATTT
Source organism: Triturus cristatus (assembly GCF_964204655.1). NCBI lineage: Eukaryota > Metazoa > Chordata > Amphibia > Caudata > Salamandridae > Triturus > Triturus cristatus. The sequence continues at coordinate 565,113,156 of NC_140582.1, read as the reverse complement.
TCTTGCCACGGGTACCTTTCAAAATACCATAGCTCATGTTGGTGGCATGTCCCAGAACATGTTCTGCCGTGTGCTGCATGATTTCTTAGAGGCCATGTTGATTCACCTGGATGACTTCATCCATTTCCCAACCCCTGAAATGTTGACTGGGGTCAAGCATGGATTCTATGCCCTGGGAGGGATGCCCCATGTCATTGGGTCCATAGATGGGACACATGTGGCTTTGGTACCACCACAGGCACAGGAGGTAGCGTACAGTAATCGCAAGCACTACCACTCCATCAATGCCCTTGTGGTGTGTCTGTCCAACATGGTGATTTCACATGTCTGTGCTCGTTTTCCAGGATCAGCACACGATGCCTACATCATGAGGCGTAGCAGGATGCCTGAAATGATGACGCAGCTGCGCAACGAACGAGCATGTGTTGTTGGTGGGTACAGTCTGTCTGTCCTGTATTTTGTGTAGACTTCCAGCACGACCGCTTCTCCTGTCCTACTTATGTCCATGTGCTTTCCATGTAGGGGACGCTGGCTATCCCAACATGCCATGGCTGATCACACCTCTCCGCAACCCCATCACGCCGGCCCAGCTCCGCTACAACACCGCCCATGGCCGGACAAGGCGAGTGATAGAGAGGACGTTTGGCCTCCTGAAGAGCCGATTCCGATGCCTCCACAAGACCAGCGGCGCCCTCCCATATGCCCCGGCGAAGGTCTGCAAGATCTTCATGGTGTGCTGCATTCTGCACAACATGGCAGTTGAGAAAGCTGTGCCACTCATCCTGGATCAAGATGATCAGGACCATCCACCCGTGGAGGACGAAGGTCTTGGCAATGGGGCTAGTGATGTGGAGGACGGGGTTCCGCAAGAGGACATCTGGACTCGGCTCATACGCGACTTCTTTGCTTAATGGTGAGTACCAGTGTCTGTGTGTGCACGCATTGGTCCCCGTGTGGCATGTGTTGCGATGTGTGTGTCCATCTGCATGTATGCCACGTGAGTCAGAGGAGTGTGTGGATGTGTCACTGGAGTGATGGTGGCAGTGATGTGTATTTCCCCAGTCATAATTGTGACCTGGCATGTTGTCATCCTTACATGTGTCGAGTACATGCACATGCAAGTGGCTGTGCTTTTTGTGGCTGACTTCTGGTGTGTCTCTCATCCCCAGGTACTTGCGCATGCCGTCTGCTGGTTGCATTGTTGTGGCACTGCTATTCCTCATGGACACGTCATCGTGTGCTGACTTAGCGTTACAGGCACGGACACGTTTGGAAGTCTCCTTAGGGTAAGGGATGCATCAGGGGTGTATTGGGTGTGGCAGTTGTTCATGATGTATGCACACTGCCCCTGTCGATGTTTGGTTCCTCTGCAGACATGATGCATCACCATGGTACACATTACATGCAGCTGGGTACACCTGAATAGATGGTCAGACTTGTTGACATGTAGTAATCAAGTGGGGGAAAAAGAAGCTTAGGTCCATTCGGCTTCCTAAAGTTATTTATAAATCACAAGGGGGGAGAATGGACCACTTGTCCTGTGTTACCATGGTCTTGTTGGTTGTATCCTTCATAAAAAGACCCTCATAACATCTACACAGGTCGAGGGCGGTATATTTTCATTCTCCGCCATTTGTGTACTGTTTCAGCAACATCATTGGGTCATTATGTCGTAAAAATGCTGACCTCCACCCGGAGGAAGACCTACTGGTACTGACAGTAGTGGTCAGAGATATCGTGAATTAGTGCTCGTGGTAAAGTGAAGAAATTTAAAGTTAAAATCCCTATGTCACTTGTAACCTCAATAATTTATTCCGGAGGCAGTGAATGGGAGTTTAAAAGAAAGGTAATGTGCGTATTGAATGAGTTACTGTTCATTCGCACTTCTTAGTGGTCAACATGTTTCAGCCCTCTGTGCATTCTCGGGGCTTTCGTCAGGACCGAACTTAATTGTGTAGGACCAATGAGGTTCTACATGAAGTGGTGTAATTCGCCACTGGAATTAGTAGGTCAGATCAATTGTATCTGTACCTAAAAGGAAAGAAAATAGGGTGGTGCAAAGGGTTAAGAAAACATAAGCATTGTGATGTTTTTCAAACAGGAAATGTTGAAACAGTATTTACAAGGAACATACGCAGTGGCACTTCAATATACGCAACATTGTGCATTGATTTTCACACATTGTGTGGACATGGTGAGGGCAAGAGGATTAAGTTAATTGTACACTTTAGTAAAAGTAACACTGTGTCGCAATGAGTATATAATCTATTTTATCATTGTTATTTGAATGTGACATCGTGTAGTGCGCGTCTTACAACTCACTCATATGTTGTGTGAATACAAGGTGTAATTTAGAATATTGTATTCGCGCGCTTTTTGTTTCACTTGTAGTGTCAAGCGATATCAGTTAAACGGTATCGGTTTTAATATCAGTGTCTTTGGTAGCTCGAAACATTTGTATCGACATTGGGCCCAGATCTTATCAGCATTCGGTCATACGGGTAATATTTACCTTATGAGCGTTTACTTGCCACGCTTCATGGAGTCACCGGCGGGCTTTATGGTCGATTCTGTGGAGAGGAAAAGTTCGATAATACCTTACTTGAGACTGGAGATGTGGTAGGGAAGTCTATTCTGTTCCATGATCTCACCAGTTGTAATCACCGTGATGCGCTTGTGCTGCCTCTCGCTACGGTGCTCCGAGTGACGCGGGGGCCGTTCTCAGTACGTTTTCATTCCCGGTCACGGTCAGAAAGGGAGAAAGGACTGAGATGTTCATTTGGTTGGCAGAGGTTGGCATGTTTGTGGTTAGAGGAAAGACTCATGTTAATAGAGCAAATCATTAGAATCCATGATGCCAAGTTACTGATAATTCTATTATTGAATATCTAACATTAAATGCGTATTAATGGCTATTGTTTGCAGAAATGTTTACAAATATATTGTGGTTAATTGTCAGTAGTTGAAGGCCTGATGGTTCTTATTGAGTAATATAAAGAGAGGATATCTGTACATGTGTGGTGAAGGTTAGATGTCGATAGTTTTACCCTTTATCTTATTTGGTGTAATGATGTCTAATCGACAAGTTGGTGAATTACAAATTGGTTCTCGTGCAGTTGTAAATTGAATCATTAATAGGAGAGATAGTTCTGTTACTAAATACTTAGATAAATATAGAGGGACATTCTCTGTAGTGTTCTTGTTCATTTATCCTGTGTCCATGTTGAGACAATGGATTGATATTTTATGAAAGGGTATGCCAAGGTATATTATCGTTCATCCCCTCTGTGTCTGTGTGGAGGCGATAAATCCAACGTTGTTCTTTTTCAAAAAGAATCTTCTCAGCATTGTGTGATTTTGTTAGTAGTGTCTCGAGGACTACCCATTTGAGGTCGTCAGGATCATGGTTCTGTTCGATGTAATGTTTACTCATCTTGGTTGTGATTCGTTTGCAGGTGATGTTGCTCCTGTGTTCACACATTCAAATCTTTACTTTGCGGCACGTCATCCCTATATATTACAAGCCACAGGGACACACAATCATGTAAATCACATGTGTAGTGTTGCAGTTTGTATGGTGGCGCAAGGTCCACGTGAGATCAGATGAAAGTTGTAATGTTTTTGTGGGTTTCGTAAGTTTGCAGACTGAACAGGAGCCACATGGGTAGTGTCCTACCACTGGGTTAAGTTTCCACAAAGTTGTTAGAGTTCCATCATTAGTAGTGGCTGTAGGTCTTGTGTGTACAAGGAAATCCTTGATGTTCCGTGTTCGTCTATTGGCAAAGCGTGGTTTGGGCCAGTGAAGATTGTTCGACGTCAGGATTCTCCAGTTTTTGTTAATTATTTTCTTCACAGCATTTGTAGATGTGCAATAAGTAGTGACACATGTCAGTAAGTCTGTTGGTTCTTCTCGTTCGGTTGGTTCGAGTAGACTTTCTCTGGGCTGGTTCCTTGCTCTCTTTTGGCATTTTCTGATGATTTTGGTTGGGTAATTCTTAAGTTGGAGTTTCTGTTCTAGTGCTGCTGCTTGTATTTTATAGTCCGTCAGCTTGCTACAGTTCCGTTTCAATCATAAAAACTGGCTGTAGGGTAGGTTTTCCCTCAGTGGTCGAGGGTGGAAGCTGTTGTACGATAAGATGCTATTCCTCGCTGTCGGTTTGTAAAAAGTTTTTGTTTGCAAGGTGTTCCTTTCAGAGAAGATTGTGACATCAAGGAAATCTATCTTCTTATTACTTGATGAGTGTGTGAACTTGAGACACTCATCCCTCGTGTTGATCCAGTTCATGAACTCAACTAGCGTTTCTTGTGTGTCTTCCCAAATTAGTAAAACATCGTCAATATACCTGCGCCAGAGTTTCATCTGATTAAAGTAGGGATTGACGGAGTTCTGTATCCATTGTTCTTCAAAGGCGCTGACGTATAGACCTGCTACACTGGGTGCAAAGGTACTACCCATAGATGTACCGTGTCGTTGGACGTAGAGGGTCCCGTCATATTCAAAAAAAATTTCAGTCAGAGCCATCTTGCAACATTCCAGAACAAAATGTCTGGGAGTTCTGTATTGCCAGTCTTGAGAGAAGAGAATATCCTCTAGAGTCTCTAGTTTTTTTTGCTGCGGTAGGCTTGTATAGAGACTTTCCACGTCAAGTTCAACCAGAAGCATTGTTTGATCGTTATATGTTAGATCAACTAACATGTTCAAGAGATCTCTTGTATCTTTTAGGTAAGTAGGTGTTCTCTGTACTATTGGTCTCAAGAATTGGTCTGCAAATTGTGATAAAGGTTCAAGTATAGACCCAATCCCTGAGACTATGGGACGTCCTGGTGGTGGGGATTTGTTCTTGTGGATTTTTGGCGGTGAATAAAAGTATGGAGTTCTCGGCGATTTTGTTATAAGGAATTCAGCTTCGTGTTTTGAAATCCACTGGTTAATCTCAGCTTCTTCCACCATAAGTTCAATAGTTCTCTGTAGTCTTTTAGTTGGGTCTATCGTAAGTTTCTGATAGAATTTCGTGTCTGAGAGTAGTGATAGGCATTGGTCATTGTATCTTTGTTTGCTCAAAAGAACAATTGCTCCCCCTTTATCAGCTGGTTTAATCACCAGGTCTGCATTCTGGTGGAGTTCTTTCATTGCTTTCTTTTCTTGTCGTGTGGTGTTCATAAAAGGTCTTTTGGTTGGTTTTATATTATCTACTTCTTTCATGATCGCTTGTTCGAATGCTTGTATTTCCACGGGGACCATTTGAGAAGGTGGACAGAATGTTGACTTTGGTCTGAGATTGGTGTCACTGTCTTGGGTGTAGTTCTCTTTATCTTTAAAGAAAGCCTTACGTTTTACCTTCCTGCAGAATTCTGAAAGTTCACACTTTAGTTTGAAGATGTCAGTTGTCGGTGTAGGGACAAACCCAAGTCCTTTGTTTAGAATTTTCTCTTGATCTGCTGTGAGAGTGATGTTAGTGGGGTTCACTACCAATGATTCATTGAGCTGGTCCCTGGTTGTTCTTTTGTCATACTTCGTGTATGTACTTGTCTTTCTTGTTCGTTCCATGTTACCCCTTTTCTCCTCCCTCTCCGAGTGCTTTGGCCTCTCCCTAAAAAAGGAGGTTGTTGTAGATTCATAGGGGGGCCCATGGTGTTTGGGCCTTGGAAGTAGGGGTTGATCCACCCTTGATAGTTGGGTATATAGGGTTGAAAAGGGGGTTGTGGTTGGTCATAGTATCTTGGCATTTGCCAATTGTTGGTCCTCCTTCTTTGGTTGCGTCTGAATTGTCCTCTCCCTCTTCTGAGATTAGTTCCTTCGTCACTACTCCAGTCTGAATTATTGCCAGAACTTTCGCCTGTTGTGTCTTCATCCTCTTGATGGTCTGGAATGACATAATCTGTTCTTGCATATGGGTGCATTTTCTCCATTGAGAATTTCTTGAGATCTTTTCCCAATTTTTGGATTTTGTTTTGGGTGATGTATTCTTTTGTCTCATTCATCTCTTTATTGATCTCTTCTAAGCGTTTCTTATATACAGAGATCTGGACTGTAGTTTTCAAGTTAGCTTCACTGACTTGAATCTTGATTGTCAGTGCTTCTACTAATCTTGTTGCTGTTTTGATTATGAGTACCAGGTAATCTCGAGTACACTTCCAAGATATGGAAGACCAATCTTTTCGGAAGGCAAGATCTTTGAGGAAAATACGAGGAGAGTTTTGTACCCATAAGCCTTTGGGGGCTGAGTTGGCTCGCAGATACTCTTTCATAATGATCCCAGGTATGGCTGTTCTCACTTGATCTTTCTTCATTTCTGTTAATTCGTCCCATTCATTATTATGTGTCAATGTGGTTGATAAATCCTTGTCTTGTAATAGTGAGGCTCCTGAAAGGATAGCGTTTACTTCTTCTTCTGTGTAACTTAAACCTTGGTTGTCCGCCATGTTTGCTAGGTTCTTCTTCTTGATAAGTGTGTCAGACCAGTTGTAGACACTCTTATGGGGAATAGGCTTTCCCACAGCTGTGCGCTGCTTCAATATGTAGTAATCAAGTGGGGGAAAAAGAAGCTTAGGTCCATTCGGCTTCCTAAAGTTATTTATAAATCACAAGGGGGGAGAATGGACCACTTGTCCTGTGTTACCATGGTCTTGTTGGTTGTATCCTTCATAAAAAGACCCTCATAACATCTACGCAGGTCGAGGGCGGTATATTTTCATTCTCCGCCATTTGTGTACTGTTTCAGCAATATCATTGGGTCATTATGTCGTAAAAATGCTGACCTCCACCCGGAGGAAGACCTACTGGTACTGACAGTAGTGGTCAGAGATATCGTGAATTAGTGCTCGTGGTAAAGTGAAGAAATTTAAAGTTAAAATCCCTATGTCACTTGTAACCTCAATAATTTATTCCGGAGGCAGTGAATGGGAGTTTAAAAGAAAGGTAATGTGCGTATTGAATGAGTTACTGTTCATTCGCACTTCTTAGTGGTCAACATGTTTCAGCCCTCTGTGCATTCTCTGGGCTTTCGTCAGGACCGAACTTAATTGTGTAGGACCAATGAGGTTCTACATGAAGTGGTGTAATTCGCCACTGGAATTAGTAGGTCAGATCAATTGTATCTGTACCTAAAAGGAAAGAAAATAGGGTGGTGCAAAGGGTTAAGAAAACATAAGCATTGTGATGTTTTTCAAACAGGAAATGTTGAAACAGTATTTACAAGGAACATACGCAGTGGCAGTTCAATATACGCAACATTGTGCATTGATTTTCACACATTGTGTGGACATGGTAAGGGCAAGAGGATTAAGTTAATTGTACACTTTAGTAAAAGTAACACTGTGTCGCAATGAGTATATAATCTATTTTATCATTGTTATTTGAGTGTGACATCGTGTAGTGCGCGTCTTACAACTCACTCATATGTTGCGTGAATACAAGGTGTAATTTAGAATATTGTATTCGCGCGCTTTTTGTTTCACTTGTAGTGTCAAGCGATATCAGTTAAACGGTATCGGTTTTAATATCAGTGTCTTTGGTACCTCGAAACATTTGTATCGACATTGGGCCCAGATCTTATCAGCATTCGGTCATACGGGTAATATTTACCTTATGAGCGTTTACTTGCCACGCTTCATGGAGTCACCGGCGGGCTTTATGGTCGATTCTGTGGAGAGGAAAAGTTCAATAATACCTTACTTGAGACTGGAGATGTGGTAGGGAAGTCTATTCTGTTCCATGATCTCACCAGTTGTAATCACCGTGATGCGCTTGTGCTGCCTCTCGCTACGGTGCCCCGAGTGACGCGGGGGCCGTTCTCGGTACGTTTTCATTCCCGGTCACGGTCAGAAAGGGAGAAAGGACTGAGATGTTCATTTGGTTGGCAGAGGTTGGCATGTTTGTGGTTAGAGGAAAGACTCATGTTAATAGAGCAAATCATTAGAATCCATGATGCCAAGTTACTGATAATTCTATTATTGAATATCTCACATTAAATGCGTATTAATGGCTATTGTTCGCAGAAATTCGTTCGCCTCCACACAGACACAGAGGGGATGAACGATAATATACCTTGGCATACCCTTTCATAAAATATCAATCCATTGTCTCAACATGGACACAGGATAAATGAACAAGAACACTACAGAGAATGTCCCTCTATATTTATCTAAGTATTTAGTAACAGAACTATCTCTCCTATTAATGATTCAATTTACAACTGCACGAGAACCAATTTGTAATTCACCAACTTGTCGATTAGACATCATTACACCAAATAAGATAAAGGGTAAAACACTCGACATCTAACCTTCACCACACATGTACAGATATCCTCTCTTTATATTACTCAATAAGAACCATCAGGCCTTCAACTACTGACAATTAACCACAATATATTTGTAAACATTTCTGCAAACAATAGCCATTAATACGCATTTAATGTGAGATATTCAATAATAGAATTATCAGTAACTTGGCATCATGGATTCTAATGATTTGCTCTATTAACATGAGTCTTTCCTCTAACCACAAACATGCCAACCTCTGCCAACCAAATGAACATCTCAGTCCTTTCTCCCTTTCTGACCGTGACCGGGAATGAAAACGTACTGAGAACGGCCCCCGCGTCACTCGGAGCACCGTAGCGAGAGGCAGCACAAGCGCATCACGGTGATTACAACTGGTGAGATCATGGAACAGAATAGACTTCCCTACCACATCTCCAGTCTCAAGTAAGGTATTATCGAACTTTTCCTCTCCACAGAATCGACCATAAAGCCCGCCGGTGACTCCATGAAGCGTGGCAAGTAAACGCTCATAAGGTAAATATTACCCGTATGACCGAATGCTGATCTGGGCCCAATGTCGATACAAATGTTTCGAGCTACCAAAGACACTGATATTAAAACCGATACCGTTTAACTGATATCGCTTGACACTACAAGTGAAACAAAAAGCGCGCGAATACAATATTCTAAATTACACCTTGTATTCACGCAACATATGAGTGAGTTGTAAGACGCGCACTACACGATGTCACACTCAAATAACAATGATAAAATAGATTATATACTCATTGCGACACAGTGTTACTTTTACTAAAGTGTACAATTAACTTAATCCTCTTGCCCTTACCATGTCCACACAATGTGTGAAAATCAATGCACAATGTTGCGTATATTGAACTGCCACTGCGTATGTTCCTTGTAAATACTGTTTCAACATTTCCTGTTTGAAAAACATCACAATGCTTATGTTTTCTTAACCCTTTGCACCACCCTATTTTCTTTCCTTTTAGGTACAGATACAATTGATCTGACCTACTAATTCCAGTGGCGAATTACACCACTTCATGTAGAACCTCATTGGTCCTACACAATTAAGTTCGGTCCTGACGAAAGCCCCGAGAATTCACAGAGGGCTGAAACATGTGGACCACTAAGAAGTGCGAATGAACAGTAACTCATTCAATACGCGCATTACCTTTCTTTTAAACTCCCATTCACTGCCTCCGGAATAAATTATTGAGGTTACAAGTGACATAGGGATTTTAACTTTAAATTTCTTCACTTTACCACGAGCACTAATTCACGATATCTCTGACCACTACTGTCAGTACCAGTAGGTCTTCCTCCGGGTGGAGGTCAGCATTTTTACGACAAAATGACCCAATGATGTTGCTGAAACAGTACACAAATGGCGGAGAATGAAAATATACCGCCCTCGACCTGTGTAGATGTTATGAGGGTCTTTTTATGAAGGATACAACCAACAAGACCATGGTAACACAGACTTGTTGACAGTCATCAGTGATGGGATTGTGGAATGTGATGATGGCATCAATGTGTGTTACACTGCCCTCGGACACATACGGTTTGCCTTGGCTTGACATGCTGTGGGACTTCCACATCAGCGGATCAATGGTGTATGGCAGTCTCTCCGTGAGCAGCAGGGGGTGTTTAGCTGTTAGCCGACACTTGTGTGCCAGCTCCATGGCTATCACGCATTTGGGCTGCAGAAGGGGGGTTCCAGTGTTGGACCCACATGTTACTCCACATGACCCGTTCATGTGTACTCCGAGTTGCCTCTGCAATCCCGAATACATGACTAATAAAGGTGTCCCTATGCCTCCAAGGTGCCTCTTCTCAGTCAATGCTGGTGTGTTGCCATGGTGCATCCGGCATGTCTGGCATGGTTTTCCGTGATAGTGGCTATGTGTCTATGTGTAGAGTAGCAAGATGCAAGCTGTTTGTGTTGGATTAGACTCTGTATTGTGCATGTAGTCCATGACTGTGTGGGTATTGTGACATGTACCATCCCCATGCATCCAACGTTGGCCACGCCACCATTCACTGCATCCACCTGACTCAAGCTTGCAGGACATGGTTCTGCCACCTGTCCACACATACCTGGGTGCCCCCCAGGACGCTCCACATGATCCCTGACCTCTGCGCATGGCTGTCGCTGTACTCAATATGTCTGTCGGCACGGTTGTGCGGCCACCCCCTCAGCTGGTTGGGCCCATCACGGGTGTTTATGGTGCTCCATGTCTGTCTTGCCTAATACAATGTGACCCATGTGTGTCCTGTGCCAGACTCAGGCCCCAGGGTGTGGATGGTTGAAGTCAAATGAGAACTCTGGCATAGTTAGACTTTACAAGACACATGTAATGCAATCAGTAGGCATCTTCTCTTTATGGTGTGACTTTTTATTTTGATTGGGGTGGGGGGGGTTGACATGAGGGGCATTCTGGGTGTGTGGAATCCAAAGTTCACTTGGGGAGTTGGTGTCCTTGCCATTTGAAATCCTCAGAGTCCATGCCACAGTCTTTGTCAACATTGGTCAGACAGTGACCGGCAAGTCCATGTGGCAGAGATTGTCTTTTGCTGCTGTGCTGCTGTTGCTCCAGTGGGCCAGGTGCCAGGCCAGGTGTCCTGGGAGATGGTGCTGTTGTGCCGACCCTCACGGTCTTTTCCGTGGACGACCCGCCCTCCTGCGGGGACCCTCAGAAGCAGGCCGTGACGATGTTTCGGATGCTCCGTCGGATGTCTCCTCCTCCTCCTCATCCCTCCCTGTGGGTGGTGATGTTCTACGCCTGATGGCACAGGGAGGGTTGCCCATGTTGTCGGCCATCCGACGGAGTGTACTGTGAATTCCCGTGCACACCGTCACGAGCTCAGCCTGTCTGTCCTCCATCCTCCGTTGGTGTTGCAGTAGACAGGCATGTTGCTCCGCATGTTGCTGGGCATGCTGGGTCTTGATCCCCTCGAGGATGGACACAACCTGGGCCATGCCCGTGGTGTCCTGCCGGTATGTGTCCAGGATGTTTCGGACATGGGAATATACCGGTTCCCCAGCCAACTGGTCAGGCTCGCGCCTCCGCCGTCCTTCACTCCCACCACCCCTGCCCACTTGCACCTGGCCTGCCCTTGTGGGCACATCGGGTCTCCGGGACCCCTGAGGGGTGGCATTGGCGTTGTCGCCTGCCTCCTCCTGGGTGCCCGGGACACCGTGTCCCTCCTGGCCAGCCTGGCTGCATTGTGGTTGTGGGGCAGGGATCCTGGGTGTCTCCTGGGATGTGGCAGGAGTGGGGGTGGTGGTTGGCCCAGTTGTACCTGATGCAGGTGCTGCAGGTCGTTGGACACCAGAGGGGCCAGGTTGGTCGGGGTCGGGTTCGTCCACAGAGTGGTGAGAGTCGTCGCTGCCGGTGGCTCCGTCATCCTGCCGAGCCGGATCCTGTGTGTCTTCCCCCCCAGTGTTGGGGAGTGATCGACGACGTTGACCTGTGTGTGAGAGAGACAATGTTAATTTTGTTCCATGCAACATCCATTTTTCATTGTTTTGAAAGTTGGCACATTTCCTCTGGGAATTTGTATGTGTCTTGCATTCCACTGACAGTGCTGCGTCAATTGTGACAGCAGTCAGCAGTGGAGTGGGCAGGTGTGGCGAGCCATGCATTGGCGCCTTCCGTATAGCACTGTACGTGTGCACATGGAGTGGTTCCACACACTTATATGATGCAGGTAGCTGTTGTTATGCTCGTGCACAGGTTGTGACATGGCCCTGTGTTTTGCCATGGAGAAGAGGGGGGGTTCTGGCACTGGCCACCCTTGTCTACATGCACGCAGTCCACCTGCTGACGAGTAGATATCCCCACACCCCACAAGGCTGATTTGCTCTCCCTGTGTGTCCCTTTCACGCTCCCTCTCTGTCCCCCTCTCCCTCCCTCTGTGTGTCAGCCTTCTCCCTCTGTCCGTCTCCCTGTGTCTCCCTCCCTCTCTGTCCCCCTCTCTCTCCCTCCGTGTGTCAGCCTCCTCCCTCTGTCCGTCTCCCTGTGTCTCACTCCCTCTCTGTCCCCCTCTCCCTCCCTCTGTGTGTCAGCCTCCTCCCTCTGTCCGTCTCCCTGTGTCTCCCTCCCTCTCTGTCCCCCTCTCCCTCCCTCTGTGTGTCACCCTCTGTCACCTCAGCCCAGCTTCCTGGGCATAGACTGTTAGCAGATCTTTGAATGGCCCTTGGATTGTTGATGTGAGTTTGTTTCTGATCTCCAGGCACCTATTGGGTGTAGTGTGTGTGTCTGCACTGCTGCTGTGGTGGTGTGTGCTGCCACTCTTTCACAGTGTTGGCTGTTCATTAGCTGCTGTCATGTGCAAGAACGTGCCGTCACCCCCATGTGTTGATGCAAGGCGTCCGCCATTTGCTGGCGAGTCTTTCCTGTGTGGGGACACATTGTTTGTCTGGCTGTGACCTAGGCCATATGGGCAGAGGGCATTGTTGTCTGCTTCTGAGTTGCACTATGTGATTTTTGGGGCCCACACTCCCGCCATCCGGGTTACCGTGTCTTGTGTTGGTGTTTTCTGTGGCCTGTGACTTGACATTGTCCAGCTGGGTGCATGGGGCATGGTGGCGCTAGTGGCATGTGCGTGTTCATGGAGTGTGGTTGAGTCATGCGATAGCGTGGGGTGGTTGCGTGCCTGTTTGTGAGTTTGGTTGTGGATGACGTTCCCCCCATGTGAGGTGAGTTGTTTGTTTGGTCACCTGGGTCTCGAAGTCCTTCTAATCCGTCCACTGCCACCACCGGCAGTATGGCCATCACCCTCTCCTCCCAGGGATGGTATTCTACGCGTCTGCGGGGCGGCCCTCCTCCAGTGACGTTGGCCTGGTTGTGTTCGTCCGTCATTTTGGCTCGGACCCTCCTCCGTAGATCGTACCACCTGGCTTGGCATTCATGCCTGGTCCTTCTGGTGTCCGCAACAGCATACACAGCATCGACGATGGTCTGCCACATGGATGTTTTTTCTGAAATGGGGGTCTGTCTGACCAATGTTCCAAAGAGGTGTTGCTCAACTCTGAGGATTTCATCGACAAGGACCTCCAACTCTCGGCTAGTGAACTTTGGATTCTTGTTAGTGGGCATGGTGAGGGGTGTGGGTGTGGATGGTGGGGGGGTGTGGATGGTTGTGGGTGTGTGGGTGTGGTTGTGCAGGTGTGTGTGTGAATGTGATGTGGGGGTGTTTGTGAAGGTGTGTGTGTGAAGGTGTGCAAGTGTAAGGTGTGGTAAAGCTTCCAGTATGGTGCTGTAGGTTGTCTGTGGGGTCTGGCAGCAGTGAGTCTGTTGCAAAGGCTCATGGTTTGTGTGTGTGGGCCCTTTTTATTGGTCCATTGGTGGGTGTGGCTGTGTTTGAACTTTGGGTGGGTGTGTTATAAGGAGTGGTTGTGTTTTGGGCCTCTGTTTTGGATTTTGGCAGTTGCATGTCAGTGATTGTGTTGTTTTTGAGCTTGTTGGACATCTTTAGTGGCTTTGTGCCATTCAAATGGTGTATTCTTGTGTTGTTTGGCTTTGTCCTGGTTGTGTACATGCGTTTTTAGCGTGTGTATGGTGTGTACTTCGGGCATTTTGTTGTACAGTGCTGTCCTTGTGTCTGGCTTGGTACGACTTGTACATGCGCGATGTTGTGTGGAGGTGCTGGTGTTGGGGCCTGGGGTACGCTCCATACGTCCGCGGGTGAGGGTACGGGTCGTACATACACGGTTGGGGGTAGGACACGTACACGGGTGTACATACACGGGGGTACGACTCGTACACGGGTGTACATACACGGGGGTACGACACGTACACGGGTGTACATACACGGAGGGTACGACTCGAACGTACACGGGTGTACATACACAGGGGGTAGGACACGTACATGGGTGTACATACAAGGGTGGGGGTACGACTCGAACGTACACGGGTGTACATACACGGGGGGTACGACACGTACACGGGTGTACATACACGGGGGTACGACTCGTACACGGGTGTACATACACGGGGGTACGACACGTACACGGGTGTACATACACGGGGGGTACGACTCGAACGTACACGGGTGTACATACACGGGGGTAGGACACGTACACCGGTGTACATACACGGGGGTACGACTCGTACACGGGTGTACATACACGGGGGTACGACACGTACACGGGTGTACATTCACGGGGGTACGACTCGAACGTACACGGGTGTACATACACGGGGGGTAGGACACGTACACGGGTGTACATACACGGGTGGGGGTACGACTCGAACGTACACGGGTGTACATACACGGGGGGTACGACACGTACACGGGTGTACATACACAGGGGGTACGACTTGTACACGGGTGTACATACACGGGGGTATGACACGTACACGGGTGTACATACACGGGGGTACGACTCGAACGTACACGGGTGTACATACAAGGGGGTAGGACACGTACACGGGTGTACATACACGGGGGGTACGACTTGAACGTACACGGGTGTACATACACGGGGGTAGGACACGTACACGGGTGTACATACACGGGGGGTACGACTCGTACACGGGTGTACATACACGGGGGGTACGACACGTACACGGGTGTACATACACGGGGGGTACGACTCGAACGTACACGGGTGTACATACACGAGCGGTAGGACACGTACACGGGTGTACATATACGGGGGTACGACTCGAACGTACACGGGTGTACATACACGGGGGGTAGGACACGTACACGGGTGTACATACACGGGTGGGGGTACGACTTGAACGTACACGGGTGTACATACACGGGGGGTACGACTCATACACGGGTGTACATACACGGGGGGTAGGACACGTACACGGGTGTACATACACGGGTGGGGGTACGACTCGAACGTACGGGGGCTGGGGGGGTGTTCGGCGCGTATCCGGGCACATGTCTCCATTGTTGCTATGGGTGTTCGGTGAGGACGGTGTTTTTTGCATACGGTTGTAACATCGGACGCATGGGATGGATCGTGATTCCGCGGTCGGACTAGACTTTTCACATTTGTACGGTAAATCGTTCGGGGACGTGTCGGACACAATTTCCGACCCGAGGACGTGTGGAGAATTGTTCCCAATGCGATTCGTATGGTCTTTTTCCCATGCGAATCGTAATTCGCAGTTTGGACGGCACTTTTACGATTCGTACGGTAAAAAGACCGGATACGAGTCGTACGGGCTATTTTTTTACCGGATCGTGATCGGCACCAAAATGTCAAAAACGCGGCACTTACTACTGTTCAAGCAGTTCAAATGTCAAATGAATTATGTGACAACCTCCACTGTTGAAATAGAATGTCTTAAGGTTTTATAGCACCCTATTTTCTCAATTGCAACACAATTATTTATTGGAGCAGCTCCATATCAAAATTAGCTTTAAATGTTCTGTAGGGATGGCAAACGCCTGTGCTTAAGTATGAGATGCCTAAGGTGCCACACTAATATATTCACAACAATATAGATAGGTGATATAACTGTGGACACTGGTTGGAATCCACCACATCAGGGACATCTTAAGGATTTTGGAGGCCCGGGCTGAACACATTTTTGGGGCCACTGTTCAGAACAGCCTTGCATTTAGGATCCAGTTTCAGTTCCTTCATGCCCTCTTTTGCCAGCTCACTGACTGCGATTCAGCGGTGAAGGTAGGCCTTCCGTCTCCGGGGCCCCTTCGTTTTTGCTCGTGGCAGCCAAATTTAAGAGGAAGGGTGCTGGCGATTCCAGAGGCCTGCGCCCCCACGACGGCCGCATGTAAGGGGGGGTTGCTGACCGCTGCCCAAAACATTTGTGCCACCTGGGGCGGACCGCCCCCCCCCCCCTTGCTATGCCACTGGTGTAATTGCACAGTGAACTGTGTTTTCAATATTGTAACACAGCAGCAGCTCACTAATATTACTGCAAATAATCTCTGTGACATTTGAATATGCAGGGTCCTGTTTTTATCTAGAAGAATGAAACATACATGCAACATTTCTCTGCAAAATGTCTGTAAGAGACTCTCACAATTCCCCCACTATAAAAATAAATGAAAGGAAAACCTTGTTTAAAACAATCTGTTTAATAATTATTCAAGATCATCAGGGCAGGACTCTGCAGAACAGAGCTGTCTCTATAAGGGGGCCCCTGAAAAGCTGGGGCCCTGGGCCAGAGCCCACATGGCCCATGCCTTAAAACATCTCTGCTTGACCACATTATTGTGATCGAAACTTCAATCTACTGATATATCGAGCCCATAACATTGATATTCGAAATAGCAATACGTTGGAGTTAATAATAATAAAGATGTACTGAAAGACAATTTTACAGTCACCAAATATGTAGGTCGATAGTTCAGATGACAATATTGCAACTCAAAAATAAAAACGTGCAGGGTTCCCTGTAGCGCCCCTGTTTACTTTTGCTGTCTCGAGACAGGCTACCATAGGGAAAGCGGCTGAGCTGCTTAAACTATTAGCTATAAGAGTGCTACCGAATGTAGGTCAGGAATGAATGATAGAAGCAATCAGGGTGCATTGCATTTAGGTGTGAAATATGACTAATAATTAAAATGTTGGAAAATTGTAATATTTCCATGGACATTTTTATATAGTGTATGAGTTATTATCCGCCCAAGCATTGTTTTTGTGAAGTGAGTCACGCAGTATAAATAAAATAAGCCTCATTAGCGAAGAACCGGAACTACGTCTGAGAATGTACCTTAATAAAGTGTAATGTTGCTATTACGCTTCATGATAAATTGCCATTATGAAGGCGAAAGGAAGAGACATAGATCGCATCGATGTCAAAGAATAACAAACAACCAGAGAGTGAAGATATATTAATGAATCTTTCAAGGAGAAATGTGATTCTCTCCACATCACCCACAAGCCGTCACAGCATTTCATTTGAAAAATATATTTGTAATATTTTTACATTTATAAAACCACGAAGGACTGTCTAGGTCAACTATTTACTGACTAAATCTGGACTAGCTGCAAAAATCTCCCCTGAACAAGCATTGACAAAGCCAAAAGGATTGGCTCGGGTCCTGACCTATTTATTGGCTTTGCTAGTACTTGTTATACTATACACTGAACTCGTTTAGAAAGTGCTGTGCCTTCCAACACACATGCAGAGCTTATCTATTTTCTATTTCGGTAGTAGGCTGCTTCTGCACTACCGGTCCCTTTAATGTAAGCACAGCAAAGCGATGGGAGGAACTCTTCAATTAATCTCAGCCACTGGCAATCACTCAGGGCCACATTTCAGACATTTTTCACGGACTGTGCCACTCTAGAAAGGTACTCACCTTATGCAAATGAGACTTGGTCCTGCTCCAAAAGGAAGATTCAAACCTGACCTGCCAGGCCAGGTTCCGAACTACGATAGGCCTGGGATGTAGCTCCCGAATAACTGCCAGTGCTGTTGACTTTTCTTTATTCCTCGTTCTCCTTTAATATTCATTGCTTCATACATTACACATACTGGTAGACCACAAGCCACTCAACCCCCATAGATATATTCCATGTTTATGCTAGAGGGGTGAGATGTGGCCTCAAATCTCCAACAGTGGAGATTCTGGAAAACTCTCTAACTACAAAACTTGAATGTCCCCTTTTAATGGTTGCGGGGGACTTCAATTCCACCTTTGAGCCCCTAGATGCAGAATGTTGTAATATAGCCTCGGAGGAGGATGAACTCTGTGGATTCCTATATTGTAGATGCCTGCCATTAAGGAATGGACTCAAGCTGCGATCCAGCTCAAGGCTTTCACTTCACAGTTTGGCCTTAGGGCAGTCTTCGCGATATCAAAATCAAACAGGGGTGGGGCAAACACTTTTAACAATGGCCACCAAGTAAGTCATATAGATGACTTTCTGCTGGACCTAAGGCAATGGTCTCAGCTTGAAGATATGACCACTGTAGAAAGATTAGAGAGTGACCATAATCCTCTATGCCTCAGACTGAAATTTCTAGACAAAAGAGTGGCAATCAACTCTACTCCTAATGAGGGACCTTCTTCCAACGAATGATATTCGACGGGTTAAATCACCTAGAATGGCGAGAAATGTGGATACACTACTCGCAATAAAAGAAGATGTTTTAGCCTCCATTGAAGAAATTAATGCAATACTCTTAAGTGAAGGAGCTCATGAATCATTAACAGGGCTACATAATAAGTTATTCACCAAAATTAGATCTTATTTTTATTTCCCCTGCCTCGTAAGAGGCAGGCGGCCCCCACTTAAGAATAGTTTGTTGGACAAAGAGTGCAGGCTAGCTCGCAAACAATTGGCAGTAGCCATCAATTCCAAAGATCTATCTCAGATTCATTAAGCCAGGAAATTCTACAAATCTTGTCAAATTCTAGCCAAATGGAACTGGGATGAAGTAAGGTGACAGGACCTTAAATGAGCCTGCTCTGCAAAAGACTTAATAACATTCTGGTCCTAAGTTAAATGGATTAGAGGTGGAGAACCCCCACCCCTCACAATTCTATTGCGCCTGAGTCATGGGTTGAGCATTTTGCACTCTTATATTCTGGACCAGATGATTCAACCGTTTGGAATTATATTCAGTCTCGACCAATATTTTATTCACGATAACCAACGTACTAGCAGCACAAGACGCAGTTCCAAATGGCAGAGCCCCAGGCCCAGATAGTAGTCCCGCTAATCTGTATTTGCGGGATAGGGACTATCGGGCCCAATATATTTTAGTCCTTGCAAATTCTATAGTCAATGGTGCTCCGATTCTGGAATACTGGTGGGAGAGGAACTGGTTCCCATATACAAACAAGCATTTGTAATGCAATCGGTCTCGCCTTTGGGACCTTATATGTATTTAGCTATGCAGCACATTAGCCTGGGTGCTGAAATATCTACTGTTCTTTAACATGGAGGGAAAGTAAGCACCAAACTGTGTAACACACCAGATATGGGAACGCATGGAGAGAAATATTGCCTTTCAGCGGGAAATGGTATAGTCCAAAGCTCTGTTTTTAATATAAAATCAGGGCCTTCGGTGGTCATATTACTGAAAATACAAGATTTTAAAAACTTATTGTCTACGGGTGCTCGTGGAGGACAATTTCTAGGGACTGGAATCTAGAGAATGCTAAAGTGATTCTGGTATTTAACTGACCTCCGCTGGTCATTTTCTATCAAGAAAATTAAATAGAGGCAGTTGAACAAGCAGAAAGCAATTCTGGTATTTTGCTGACCTCTGTCAGGTGCGTGGGCCAGGTGCCTTCCAAGAGAATGATCAGGAGGGGTAAGACTGTGTCTTCCCCCCAGACTCAGAGTGAGGATCAGTGTCCTGAGGGAGATGATATCAGCCCCTGTGAAGGAACTCTCACAGATGAGCTTGAGCCTGATCAGGTTGAGTTCTTGGGGACAGGGCCCCTTCCAGGGCACACTGGAGTTCGGAGCAGCAAAACTGCCCCTCTCTTGAACCCCTCAGACAGCAAGCTGCTGTTGAAGTTGCTGGGAATGTCAGTGGGTCCCATAAGATCTATTGGGACAAGGGACTCCTTTATTCAGATGGTAGAGACCCCAAGCCTGGTGTTACCAGGAGGTTGGTTATACCTCTGAGGTTTAGGGGCTTCCCACTCACTCTAGCATATGACATTCCCCTGGCAGGACACCTAAGCCAAAGTAAGACTTGGGACAGGCATGTCCCTCACTTTCACTGGCCTCCAATGTCTGAAGACACCAAGGAGTTTTGTCGCTCCTGTGCCACTTGCCAAGCCAGTGGTAAGGCAGGTGGCACCACAAAGGCCCCCCTGATGGGTTCCCTTTGAGAGGATAGGGATTTGACAAAGTTGGTTCCATGAACCCTCCTATAGCCTCTGGGCAAAGATGTATTCTAGTGGTGGTGGACCATGCCAGTAGGTACCCTGAAGCCATTCCCTTTAGGACCACTACAGCTCATGTGGTGGCAAGGGCCCTCTTGGGAATTTTATCCAGGGTGGGCTTTCCTAAGGAGGTTTTAATTGAGGGAGGTACAAACTTCATGTCAAATTATATCACTTGAATGTGAAAGGAGTGTGGTGTAAATTACAAATTCACTGCTCCCTACCATCCACAATGCCATGGGTTGGTTGAGAGATTCAACAAAACCATCAAGGGCATGATCATGGGCCTCCCAGAAAAGCTTAGGCAAAAATGGGATGTTCTTCTGCCCTGCCTTCTCTTTGCCTACAGAGAGGTGCCTCAGAAGGGGGTTGGTTACCGCCCTTTTGAACTTCTGTTTGGGCATCCAGCTAGGGGTCCCTTACGTTTGGTGAATGAGGGAAGGGTGTTACCTCTCAAACCTCCCAAACAAGACATAGTGGACTATGTATTTGGTCTCCGCTCCAGGATGCCTGAGTACATGAAGAAGGCAAGTAGAAACCTGTAGGCCAGTCAAGAATTACAAAAAGCTTGACATGACCAAAAGGCTGGCCTGACTGTTTATCTGCCAGGCCAGAAGGTGTGGGTATTGGAGCCTGTGGCCCCAGCAGCTCTCCAAGATAAATGGAGTGTACCCCACACTATCATTGAGCAAAAAATGAGGTCGCCTATCAGGTGGTCCTTGGCACTCCCAGGAGCCCCCACAAGGTGCTCCATATAAACAGGCTCAAACCTTTTGTAGACAGGGCTGACATGGGCTTTCTCATGGCAACTGATGAGGTAGGAGGAAGAGAGTGACCCTCTCCCTGATCTCCTCTCACAAAACCCTGATGATGTGTCAGTGAATGGTGTAGCTTTGGCAGGCAGCCTCACTGACCAATAGCAGATTCATTGCAGGAAGGTCCTCAATCAATACAGGCATATGTTCTCTCTGACACCCAGTCAAACCACCTGGTGTACCCATGAAGTGGGCACAGGTGAGAGTCTGCCTGTCAAGAATAAAATCTATAGACAGCCTGACCATTTCAGAGATTGCATCAGGACAGAGGTCCAAAAGATGCTGAAATTTGGAGTAGTTGAGCCCTCAGATAGCCCTTGAGCTAGTCCTGTGGTCTTGGAACCAAAACCTCACACCCCGGGTGGTAAGAGAGAGATGAGGGTTTGTGTTGACTACAGGGGACTCAATGTAGTCTCTTGGAATGATGCTCATCCAATTGCTATGGCAGATGAGCTTATTGACGCTTTAGCCTCAGCCAAGTTCTTGAGCACATTTGACCTAACAGCTGGCTATTGGCAAATCAGACTAGCAGATGATGCCAAACCCCTCAACCACTAGTGGGCATTATCAATTTATTGTGATGCCCTTTGGTTTAAAGAAGGCACCCACCACATTCCAAAGGCTGGTGAACAAAGTTCTCATAGGTCTGGAAGCCTATAGTGCAGCATATCTTTATGATGTAGCTGTCTTTAGCTTCACCTGGGAGGGTCACTGGGTCCACGTGAAGAATGGTTTGGAGGCTCTGCAGAAAGCAGGCCTCACTATCAAGGCTACTGAGTTCCAGATAGGACAGAGTCAGGTTGTGTACCTAGGCAACCTTGTGGGTGGATGCCAGGCTCAACCACTTCAGAGCAAAATCCAGACCATAATGGACTGGGTTGCTGCAACTACCCAGACTCAGGTCAGAGCTTTCTTGGGCCTGACTGGGTATTACAGGAGATATGTGAAATTATATGGGTCCATAGTGACTTCCTTGAATGATCTCACCACCAAGTAAATGCCCTAGAAAGTTCAGTGGACAGCTAGCTGGCAGAAGGCATTTGATGATCTCAAGAAGGTCATGTGCACTGCTCCCATGCTAAAGAGTTCTGACTACTCCAAGCAATTTATTGTCCAAACAGATGCATCTGAGTTGGGCGTAGGGGCTGTTTTGTCACAACTTAATGCAGAGCGTCAGGTTCAACCATTTTATTAGCAGGAGGTTGACCCCTAGTGAGAAATGTTGGTCAGCTATAGAGAGGGAAGCCTTTGCTGTGGTCTGGGCCCTAAAGAAGCTGAGGCCATACTTGTTTGGCACTCACTTCATTGTCCAGACAGACCATAAGCCCCTCTTATGGCTAAAACAGATGAAGGGTGAAGACCCCCAAACGTTTGAGGTGGTCCATTTCCCTACAGACCTGGGAGTAACCATGCCAATGTAGATGGACTCTCCAGATATTTCCACTCAGAAAATGAAGACTCAATTCAGCAAGGTTAGTCTCATCTCCTTAGGTTTTTTTGGGGGAGGCTGTGTAGGAAAGTAGGATCTGCTTCAGATGTTACCCTCACTTTTTGCTTGATGTGATGCTGTTTTTGACTAGTCTGACTGGGATCCTGTTAATCAGGACCCCAGTCTATCTGCTTTCTCCCTAAACTGCTGTGTTCAGCACCTAGGCACATCCCAGATTGGATACTGGGGTACCCTTTACAGTCCCTTGTATATGGTACCCATGTCCCCAGTGAATAGGTACCCCAGAGGTCCCCCATGGGCTGAAACATGCATTATGCCACCCATGAGAAACCATTCAGCCTTTGCAGCCTGTGTAAGTTGGTGCATGCAACACTTACTGAAGATATAGGGTCACCTAACTTAAAATCTATAGGTCACCCCTCTAGCAGGCCTTCACAATCCTGAGGGCAGGGTGCTTGGTTCTAAGTGAGAGGGTGCCCCTTCATAAGCAGAATACCCCTGCAGCCTAGGGAGTACATTCTCCAGGGTTGTCTGCGAAGCAACAAAATACTATATAGAGGCGCATTGTGTGACTGCAATGTGACCATCTTGAAAATGGCTGCAACAAATCCTATATTGTTTGCTATCAAACATGTTGGAATGATACCCCCACACCGTAAACGATGTGGGAGGTATGATTTCAAGCACCAGGATAGACCTCCTATAGGTTTTAAGTGTTACCGGTTCCAGTCTTCTAGTCCCAGACAGCACAAAATGGTTGCTGCTGACCAGAGACACAATTCTGCCCTCCTTCTGCTGAGCCAAGCTCGAGCTGAGGAAGGCAGAACAATAGGCATCCTGTCAAAGGGACAGGATTTAGTGTGTTAGGGCTGGGTATGTGCGCTTGCCAGCACCTGAAAGTCTGCATCAGGGGCACATTTGGTGTCCCTGTACATAGTCCAGTTCTAACCAGTCCTGGGGCCGTTGGCTCCCGCTCTGGTGCACAACTGGACACAGGACATGGAAGCAATCTCCCCCCTGTCCAGACCCTCCCATGGGAAGGTCTCCTGAATCTTCATAACCCTTTCCTTAGGGTACTTAAGGGCTTACCTAGGTGTAGGTCACTAGATTCGACATGGACAAGATTCAGAACTGAAACCACTGCACTTCTACCGTCTGGGCACTCTGGACTTCGCTGGACTTTGTTTGGGCCTGACTTTGTCTCCCTTTCAGTCTGCTGCATCGTCTGTGCCCGTGCACCATACAGGATCCGTGCAGGACCTGTGCAGCATCCAAGACACTTGAAGATAATCTCCCTTGAATTGAAGGAGTCACTTCCCTTCATTCGCAGGCACCTCAATTCTAACGACCAGTCTGCTGATCCTGAGCTTCTGTAGACTCCGAAGGGTTCAACCACAAAGGCGGTGGTTATCTATGTCTCTCGAGGCGTGAGCTGTCCTCTCACCGAGTTTGAGGTCAGAATCCCTTGTGGGGACTGCATTAACTGAACCCCTGTGCACAGCATACTTTTGCAAGTGCATATGCTTGTTGGTAACATTGCGACAAGTGCATTGGGCTCCAAGTAGCCCCAAAGTCCAGCATCGTAATCATCAGCCACACCGCCTTGTGGGCACTATGGCCTGTTCCTGTTGGTGAGCTGCTCGAGGTGCTCTTGCGACTCCAGTGCCTCCCGCCTGTTGGTCCATCTGAGGATCCATTTGAGGGTCAGCTTTGTTTTCCTTGGGCTCCCCTGATTGCTCAGAGCCGGCTCTGACTCCTCTGCTTGTGGTGGATCTCCTGGACCTTGCAGGTCCCAACCGTGCACCCTTTTGATTTCCTGCATGTGTTGCATTTGCCAAGGTTTGTTGGTGCTCACGACAGACACCGACTCCTCAGCACTTGACATCCTGTGTGGGAGAGATCGAATCTGAGTCCTGGTCATCCTCTACATCTCCTGGTCCCCGCAGCTGCAGAGTCAAGGTCACTGTCATCCTTCCTGAAGCACTCAACTTCAGAGGGCATTCGTTTTCCAAGTCTCTTGGTCACCCCTGAGTGACATCGACTCTGTCCCCTCTGCTTTCAGGTACTACTCGACAAGAATACATGTTTGGATTCATCCGGACACTTCCAGCAGAAGCATTTCCTAAAGTCCTCCATTGGGTTTGACGGCAGTTTCCGAACAAACTTCACACCTTTTCACCCGTCTTTCCTGGAATAGGTAACTTAAGTACCACGGTATCCACAGGTGGGGTGTCTCTCTAACCTTCTGTCTTCCACAGGGTTTCTTCAGGGTCCACTGAGAAGGGTCCCTAATCTTTAAAAGTCCAACCACGACTTGCACATAGACTTGTACGGTGCACGCAGCCGTGTTCTCACACTGCACACGCTCTCTGTGTGGTCCCTATCTACTTACCTTGGGTTGTTCTGTGGGTCCCCAGCAATTGTACGTCCTCTCAACATTGTTCTGACTCGGTCATGGTTCTTATACGACTTTCTCGGTATATGGTTTGGTCTCCCTCTGGGGCCCACTGTGTATTAGTGCTATTTACGGTGATTTCTTGGCTAAAGTATTGCACGCTTTGTGCCTATCTTCGCGTAGGAGATACTGTAATGTACTAGAGAGCACTATTTAATAAAGACATATTTTTATAAATACTTTGAGTGGTTCCTTTTCATTTAATCTATACTATAATAGTGCAATCTGGTCAAACAAGCTGCTTTACACTCCTTCAAGACTAAGCCTGGAGGCTGCTCTCCACAGCTACCACTTGGATAGCTTTCCAAGGTTGTCTGAGACCTCTTAAATCACCATAAGGGTTGACTGGACTGGTGCAAGGTGCCGACTTACATTAGTGCAAAAACAACAATTGATGGACAGAATGCAGAACAATGTCATACATTCACCCCAGTACAGAGATCTGGGCCTAAATCCATCGTTTTTTTGCTCACCATGCCATTCCAGTTTGAACCCAGCCATATGCATATCAGTCTTGACCCTGTGTCTCATGGGAACAGTCCAGCCCGAACTGCCAAGCCAGGTCCTCCCTGGACTGGAACCAAGCATCCTAGGACCGGTTTCGGGGTTTCACCCCTCTTCAGCCAGGATAGCTTGATTCCAGTGGCATGGAGAGCACGGGACTCACGTCTGAGCATACCCGTCCCACTCGGGGTGACAAATGCAAAAACAACAATTGATGGACAGAATGCAGAACAATGTCATACATTCACCCCAGTACAGAGATCTGGGCCTAAATACATCGTTTTTTTGCTCACCATGCCATTCCAGTTTGAACCCAGCCATATGCAAATCAGTCTTGACCCTGTGCCTCATGGGAACAGTCCAGCCCGAACTGCCAAGCCAGGTCCTTCCTGGACTGGAACCAAGCATCCTAGGACCGGTTTCGGGGTTTCACCCCTCCTCAGCCAGGATAGCTTGATTCCAGTGGCATGGAGAGCACGGGACTCACGTCTGAGCATACCCGTCCCACTCGGGGTGACAAATGCAAAAACAGCCATTGATGGACAGAATGCAGAACAATGTCATACATTCACCCCAGTACAAAGATCTGGGCCTAAATACATCGTTTTTTTGCTCACCATGCCATTCCAGTTTGAACCCAGCCATATGCAAATCAGTCTTGACCCTGTGCCTCATGGGAACAGTCCAGCCCGAACTGCCAAGCCAGGTCCTCCCTGGACTGGAACCAAGCATCCTAGGACCGGTTTCGGGGTTTCACCCCTCTTCAGCCAGGATAGCTTGATTCCAGTGGCATGGAGAGCACGGGACTCACGTCTGAGCATACCCGTCCCACTCGGGGTGACAAATGCAAAAACAACAATTGATGGACAGAATGCATAACAATGTCATACATTCACCCCAGTACAGAGATCTGGGCCTAAATCCATCGTTTTTTTGCTCACCATGCCATTCCAGTTTGAACCCAGCCATATGCAAATCAGTCTTGACCCTGTGCCTCATGGGAACAGTCCAGCCCGAACTGCCAAGCCAGGTCCTCCCTGGACTGGAAACATGCATCCTAGGACCGGTTTCAGGGTTTCACCCCTCTTCAGCCAGGATAGCTTGATTCCAGTGGCATGGAGAGCATGGGACTCACGTCTGAGCATACCCGTCCCACTCGGGGTGACAAATGCAAAAACAACAATTGATGGACAGAATGCAGAACAATGTCATACATTCACCCCAGTACAGAGATCTGGGCCTAAATCCATTGTTTTTTTGCTCACCATGCCATTCCAGTTTGAACCCAGCCATATGGGGTGGCAGAGTGGGCTAAAGAATGGTGATGGATCAAACCCAGATCTGTTGACTGGGTGTGAGTGTTTGATTGGTTCTGATGCTCCGTCCATCACCACCCCCTTTTGTACCGCTTTGTTCGCCATAAGTTGGCAGGGTATGCTCAGACGTGAGTCCCTTGCTCACTTTGCCACTGGATTCAAGCAAGCCTGGCTGAAGACGGCTGAAATGCCAGAAACCGGTCCCAGGAAGCTTGTTTCCGGTCCAGGGAAGGCATGGCTTGGCAGTTCGGGCTGGACTGTTCCCATGAGGCACAGGGTCAGACTGATTTGCAGATGGCCATGTCTGAACTGGGGTGGCAGAGTGGGCTAAAGAACGGTGATGGATCAAACCCAGATCTGTTGACTGGGTGTGAGTGTTTGATTGGTTCTGATGCTCCGTCCATCACCACCCCCTTTTGTACCGACTTACATTAGTGGGCATCATATACCAAGCCAGCTTCTCACACTCTTTAATTCTTTTTTCACTACCACAAGGCCTATTTCTCCCATAGGATAGCATTTTATAAGTGTAATTATCAAATAGGAAGATATACCTGGCTCAAGTTTGGTTGGCTTTGGAATCCTAATTTAAAATCCTAACTTATGGTGAAGTTGGATTTTAAATTACAATTCAGAAAATGGCACTTTTAGAATGTTGGCATCATCTTGCCTTAGCCATTTGGTGCCTGCAGCCTTTCTCTAGTCACATGACTGGGTGTAATTGGCAGCTGGGTTTTGTGCATTCCTCCTAGACAGCCACACACAATGGGAGCTTAGGTGTGACTGAGTGGGCCATCACTGACAGGATGGGAGGGAAGGACCTGGGACCATCCTCACTTATACCTGAATAGGCTGCATTCTGTCCCCACACAAAGGGCTGCATTCCCCTTGTAGTTAGTCTGGAGCCAGGGTAGGGAAGGTAGGGCATATGTGCACCTAGTGTGTCTGGAGGATCACATGGCAATTCTGGTGAGTGAGGGGTAGGCTTCCGGCAAGGCAGCCACTGCTAAACCGACGTTAATTGATTTAACTTATCCTCCACCTGTTCCTCGAAGGAGCTAGTTAACCACCCTAATTGGGTTTTGTCTACTAATAAGGTACCTCATTGCCAGGTTGATAGTAGTGCTTGGTTCACATTTCAAACTAACATTGAACCAGCCACTGTGTAGATAGTGTACATGTGAAAACTAGCTGCAATGGCTGTTAGCATTAGCTGAAGCCGTTTTGTTTGTGGCAGTCATTTTAATTAGCCATGTGCTCGCCATGTGCTTTCTCCCCCTTCACTGTTGACTGCCCTTGTATTCTGCTTGTGTCATGTGATATAGTTAGCTCCTTCAGCACTGAGCCAGAGCCTTGCACATGCTCAGAAAGACCTGTAGCTGCCAGAATCCACCCACTCTTAGTATACAACTGTCAGGCTGTTTTTACTGATGTAAGGATAAATGTCTCCCCTCCCACTTTGTTGAGCAAGCAATTTTTGTATACCCATATTAGTCAATAACTATTCTTGTATGTGCCAGTACCTCCCCTTGGTCTCATGCTGACTATGCAACAAATGTATATATAAGACCCATGTTCTCTGTACTCCTTAGACTGTCTCATTACAGTGGCCTGAGGGCACCGTATTGACGCAGTCTCCTTCATGTGAGGTCAGTCTCCCTCATGTGAGGTTAATAAACTTGTGTTTTACTATTCCAGCTTCCGTGCCAATCTCTTCTTTGTTGGTTTGAGGACCAGGTGCATCAGTGAACCCATTAACAGGTTTTTGACTTCTACAAATTGGCGCCCGACGTGGGCCTCATCAGAGAAGCGGCTATTCAATGGAGTGGTCTTGATGGAAGACAGGAATCTACTGAGGAGGACAGGACAGGAATCTACTGAGGCGGTTCCCTGCACATGGGGAATCTTTGTCTTTGCA
Source organism: Triturus cristatus (assembly GCF_964204655.1). Taxonomy (NCBI): domain Eukaryota; kingdom Metazoa; phylum Chordata; class Amphibia; order Caudata; family Salamandridae; genus Triturus; species Triturus cristatus. The sequence continues at coordinate 565,084,562 of NC_140582.1, read as the reverse complement.
GACAACGTATTTTCCCGTTTTCCCGTTCTGACCCCCATGTGTTAGCCGCTCCCGACTGAGATTTTCTTTGGTGTGAGTATTTTAAAACAACCGTTAGGTCACTCAGAACGTGGCAGAGGAAGCAGGAGACTTTGGTTTGGTAAGGTTGCTGTGGCAATACTTTTGGAATTAGCTTGGCCAAGATTTTGGTTTGTTTGTTTGTTTGCTGCAGCAAATGAAAGCAGGTAATGAGGAGATTTTTCTCTAAATTGTGAAAACTTGAACGGCACACATTGAGTTAAGTGCCCCTTAGTGAATAATATTGTATATGCTATAATATTCTTGACATGCCTGTTTTTAGCACACTTCGTAGAAAGTGTTGCTGTCTTGGAGGTACTAATATGGACTTAGGAACTACTCAGCTGATTCCCCTAGAGGGGATACCTAAATAGGTTTAGGTATATTAAAAAAGGTATTTCTTCCATGCTGACTAGTACAACATGGAACAATATATATATATATAAAACGGATTGTGATCTGCGCAAATGGTGACATGGATCACTTTTGAGTGTTCTGCCAGTCAAAAAGGTAATTTGGTGTATTATTGGAAAAGGTCTTTTTTAACATGGCAGTCTTTTGGCTGTCTATTTGTCTTGGTGTAATCTCTGTACCTTTTTTTGAGAGTCCTTTCGTTTGTAAATATGACTTACAATTGGTATTTACAAATGGTTTGGTTTGAGTACAGTCTGTGGGCTGTCTCTTGCTTTGCCCTAAGTGTTGATTTGTGAGTTAATTGTTTTTTTGTTGTTATATGTGGTTGTGGACTGACATACTTGTGAAGTACTTGTTTAAGTAAGTAAACTATGTTTTTTGTGTGAGAATGGCTTGCTGTAACATGCAGTGCTGTGCGTTCTGAGTGTATGACCCCTTCTTGAAAATGTCTGGAATGAACTCACTTTGGTTTGTTGTTATCATTTTGTTATGCAAATGCCATTATAAGAATTACATTTTAAAATTCAAGATATGAATTATGTAACATATGCTAAATAGCTGCACGCTACCATTAAAGTGAAAAAGTAAGAAACTATAGATGTGTGACAATTGCCACAATGGTACAGATAAATTGGAATTCACACTCAATAGGAATAAAATGGGCCTCATAGAAAGGAAGAAAAAACACACCTAGGACTCAATACAAAATGTTACAGCATTCTTCTTAGCTACATTGAATTAGATACTAAGACATTCACATAATTTGAGTAATTAGTTGCTGTAAAATAAAAGCGCCTCTTTTGTACCACATTACAAAACGATAGATTTTGACTGGCTTGCAATGCCTGAGTTTTAAATACACTAAACCGTGCTCACATTTCAGCACCAGAAAGAAAGCCTTTCTTTTTGCACTTGTTCAAAGCTGTGTGTACCGAAGGAAGCTGTCTGAACAGCAGAGGTTAGAAATGGTTTGCAAACTTTTTCAGGACATTACAATACAGTAAAAGGGGTTTTCTCCTGAAAAAGCTTAAGAAGTTGACGCCTGCTGATCGTAAAAAGCACAGCTGAGTAAACAACACATGGTTGGTCACAATGCTACAGATCAGGCTGTGGGAAGTAGGGTTTAAATTAGTACAGCATGATATGAAGGCGTCCATTAAAAGACTGCTGATTTTAAAAGTTAGAATTACAGTTTTATTATTTTGGATAAAATAGAAAGGATTACAAGTGTAGGACTTTCTTTCTTGTTGCTTTTTACATGAGTACATCCGTGGATATGATGGTAAAATAATGACTGTCCTTTAAAAAGTGGTGCAAGCTATTTTAGCTGTCAGTAAAGCTTCTGTGCTTACTGTTATAAATAAATGCATTTAAAGGCCAAAGGAAAGGAATGAGGCTTGCTTTTCATATGTGGAAGCATCAAAAGGGTTGGTGATCATTATTAAAAAAAAGTATTTGACTATGTGAAAAAAAATGTATTACAAATAATTGTACTTAAATCGTTTTTGATCTTTGTAATGTCTAATAATAATACTGTGAAAAATATAAGCTCTTAGAATCAAAGTTAAATTTAAGCAGCACTTAACCACACTGTGGAAATGTGAAATTTCACTTTACCCAGGTGTATAAAAAATCTTTTTTTAAGGTTGTACCATATACATTTCTGATCCCCCACCCCTGGGATATTTAGGGGAGACCCTGGGGGTCCCTAGTATGCAAAAACATTGTAGGTTATCAATTTTTAAGTGCCTCTGCCACCAAAGTCGAATTTCGGCATAATTTACTTTTTAAAAGCAGTTCTGCCACTCAGGGCAGGTTTCAAACTGATCTCAGGCTTCAGCAATGCACACATGCATGTATAAAACAAGCAGCTGACCTCTAAACTGCTAGAAAGCACACCACACACTGCACACAAATAAAAATGAGTATAAAAACCCAGCAGAAGTTATTATCCTACCTTTAAAATTGTTAGCACCCAGGTACGGAATAGGACTGCCTTTCCGCTGTGATTCTCCAGAGTTGCTTTGAATTGGAAAGACCGCATGAAATAGCCTTACTGACAGGGGATAACAGGTTTAAGGGTCAGAGGCCAAGGTCTGTTTTCAGAACTGACCAGCCCTACTGAACGTGAAATTTCCATGCAGGGAGCCTCTGTGACAGTATGTCATTTCTCATTAACCCCTTCGATGCGCATGATGGAGCGGTTCCGTCATGTGTATCAGTTGCGCTGTGCGGATGACGGAACCGCTCCGTCATGGCCCCGCCCGCGCACGAACCCTTCAGCACAGCGCGGTAATCTGCACCACGCTGAAGGGGTTAAACTATGAAAGCTTGTAACTACATTTAAGAAATGGAAGAATTTACTTAGTTGTCTCACTACACTTATAGCCCTGATTAAGCCTTCCTGGAACACGATTGGACACCACAGATCTGTTTTAGGTAACATTGGCTAAAGGAAATATTGCATATTCTTTTAGGAAAACATGGGGAAATCACTGTTTTCCTGCGCAATAATACAAGTGTAGGAGATATGCAGGTGGGGTTTATCCCATTGAATAACATTATCAAGGGATAGCAGTGTCTGTAGGCCATATGCAGAGAATAGCTCTGCCATGTATATAGCACTAATGTTTTTAGTTTCAAGATTACTGTGCAAGGGCTGAGATAAGGAGTTAATGGGATTTAGTTTGCATTCATGCACCCTCATGTTACACTAGTACAATTGCTAAAGGAATCGGTAGTTGGTTATTAATGATTTTCTAGCTAGCTCAATGTGCTATTTACCTCCTACAAGTTTATTTGTGCTCACTTGCCAAAACTAGGGGTAGATAGTGTCGACAGAAGGTTACCTGTTTCAGGTTACCTACTGTCGCATGGGGAGAAGATTAGGGAGATTAGCTCCTGGGCAAATTAAGGGTAAGCAGAATTAAGTAACACATTGTCATTTTTCTTGATTTATGTGCTCTCTCTCTCTCTCTCTCTCTCTCTATCTCTTTTTCTCACTCTCTCTTGAGCCTGTCTAAGCTGTCTAGGAACGACCATGAGACATTTAATTGGCTATTCAGTAATACTGTTTTAAAATTGTTAGAATTAATAAAATGAATAAATAAATATGCCATGTTACTGCCCATACTGTCTCATGAAATTATGAAAGGATCAGTAGTCTAGGTTGCTGTTCCCTTATTTGATCCTTAAAGGGGAACTATATGTGGGTAGTTTTTGTTCTAAAATTCTCAGGTGATAACACCATTATTGTATAAGTTATTCTCATGCTACATACAGTTTTGCAAAGGCATTACTAGTCTGTGTAATTGAGCTGACAGCCCTTATATTGAGGTTTTGTTAGTTATTTATGTAATAAGAATCCCTGTTAAATTAGCACTTTTTAGATTTTCCCGCTGCGCCTATAACATGAGAGCATGATCCTAAGCGTACAATGTAGGTGTTTTACATAAGAAAAATAATTTTAGAAGTGTCTGCAGTCCTGTACAAGTAGTGAAAGGTTATGACTTCTGAAACACAAGCTTGTTCAGACAAGCAGCACAAAAGAATGCTTGTCCTAAAACTTCCCTTTCTTGAGGTTCTTCATATGAATAATATAGGAATGCACAAATGTAAGGATTTAGAGTATGTCCGTATTGTTTTTCTTTTTTCCCTCAGAATTTAGTAAATAAACATAGACTTCCTTGGCTGCTTCAAATAGTGTAACGTTTTACTCTTGTCAGTTCACCAAAAAGTTCCTTTTATACTCACTAATAGGTCCAGGGTGTTTTTTACTCTCAGATAGATGAAGTGGTTCTTGAGTGCCTTGCTAATGTATGGGGCGCCCCAAGACTAAGGAAGTATTCTAAGACTATCCTCTCTGTTGATAGATTATTTGTATGCCTTGTCTAAAGATTTTTTGTTCTGTCCACCAATAGATATTTGCTGCCTTACAACCATTGCCAGAGGGGCTCGGACATCAGATCCAGTCTGGGGAGTCAGCGCCAGTCCAGCTTAAAGCCAAAGTGAAGGGAACCAGCACAGGCATTGCTGTCAACTAGGACCTCAGTGAAGGTAGAAGGCCGGAAGCACTGGGACATGAAGTGTGTACCCCTGCCACTGTCTTGGGCAAAAGACGGGGTCACAAATCAGAATGGAGACATTGTGAATGCAGGTTTTGATGCCCAACTGAGAGAGTCACAGACCGACAAGGACGGCAAGGAGGATTTTGCTTGAGGTGACTCCTGGTATCCCATCAGGGCCAGCAGCCTTCTTCGGGGTCAAGTGTCTAATGGCCAACACCACCTCGGAAGCCAAAAAAGGTTCTTCAAACATCAGTAAAGAAGGAGCCCTACTAACTGGATCAGGGGGAGGAGAGCGGACCGCTTCTATCCCACCATATAATGCAGAAAAATGGCAATACCATTGTTGGCTTGTTATATGATTAACTATTGGTGGCATGTTACGCTGCCTAGCCTTATTAATCAATTCCCAGAACAACGATGAGTTCTTCCTTTTAGAAGCACATTTAAGATCCTGCCAGTATTGTTCCTCCCACTCTCGTTTGGCCAGCACCAGTGCCTTTGCATAATCCTTCCTGGCTGCTCTAACTAGGGGTTGACTCTTTTTACGCAGGGCGACTGTTATCTCTTTCCTTTTTGCCTTGCACTGGTCCGAGTACCAAGGGTTGCTGGTTTTGGGCGTTTTTTTTTTCAAACTACCGTTTTTGCCCTGGATTAAAAAGTATTTCCCTACTTCCTCTATTGTATTTTTTTAAGCCAGTGCGAATGGCGATCCCTGGGCACTACCTGTTCCCAATTCGAGATCCGTCAACTCTATGGTCAGATCTGCTACATGCGCCCTAATCCTTGCCAAATTGTCAACCTGGGAATGAACCTTGTCCCATTTCAGCCTACGATTACCATTGTATGGGACAACCTCATTGGTTGTCCTCAAGGGGGCATTCTTCTCACAGCCTTTTCGTTTACCCCACCTTAACTTCATACATGGGGGTTGTGATCGCTATCCTGCGAGGGTACCACCTCCATATCTATTAGATCACACCACAGTGTGACATCCAATAGAATATAATCAATTCTAGACGGACCGCTAAGCCTATTAAAGGTCATCGCTCCAGCGCGGTCAGAGGAAGTCCTGCCATTTAGTGCTCTTAGATTATGTTCCGCTGTAAGGGCATTGATCTGAATTACCTTTGATGACCATTTTTTGATTGGGGCTGGTGTCAGGGCCGGGATGGACCATCTAGAGTCCTCCTCCTCAATACCCAAAGGGTCATCCCCACTAAGGGGTTCAAATGTACAATTAAAGTCCCCACCCACAATAATTTTGGAGGTTGGGGGGCAGTTAGCTATTGCCTGTTCTAAGGTTGTTACTGTACTTGAAGTTGTATCCCCCGGGGTCCCTCTAGAATAGATATTGAATAAATCTATCCTGCTGCCCTTTTTTTGTCCAGCGAATGAGAGGTGTTGAATGTCCCAACTCCCTGAGTCATGGGTAGAAACATCCCAGTTCAATTCAATTTTTACCCAGACATGTAAACCCCCTGCTGGTCTGCCCTTCCCACAACCTTGAGCGGGCAGGAAGAAGGTTGTGTAACCGGATTTGTGTACTGGAAGCAAACTCCAAGTTTCTTGGAACATACATACATCGAACTTCTCGATGAAGGCATTCCATTCTGGGAGAACCATCTTTTTTTTGCAATCCAGCCACATTCCAAGATACCAAATGGATAGCCTCATTGCCTGTTGCAAACGAATCAGGAATAACCCCCTTGTTCCCACCCAGCACGCATGGGATAGGATCGTTAGTAGATTCTGATTGGCATATTGATTTTGGCGGTAGACAGCCTTCGACACTACAGCCCGTGGATAGAGGTTGAGTGGTGGTTGCGGTCCCGCCAATATCAAATCTATTGGGTATCGTTGGAACCTTGATCCCAATAACAGAACTAATGGCCTCTATATGAATCTCACAATCACTGCCCTCTGGGCTAGCGGTGCCTGTACGGCCCCCCATGCCCAGCGTTGCCTGTAATCTTCAATCGCAGTCATCCATGCCGGTGAACACATCAAACCTGTTCACTACCACTAAGGGAGTAAGGGGTCTCAGATGGTCCATTCTCCTGTTGGAGTTTCTGTTAAGTCTAGGGGGTACGATGTTCCACCTAGAGGTATCAACAGCAGGGGCTGTGTAGGGGCCGAGTGCCAATGGCCTAGTAATGGGTGCTGTTGGGAAGTTTGTATAAATTGGAGCCTGTTTATCAATATGGGATAAAGGGAACACCAGGGATCTAGGATAGAAATAAGTCAAGGCACGGGGGGTGATACAGTTGTTACCACTTCCCGTAGGCCAGTTCAGTATATAATCAACTGCACGTGGGTCTCTAAAATTTACTACAACTATATCTCCCTCGATGTCTTTACTTCTACCACCCAACCAGGGGAGACGCCTAACGTGCATTATCTCACCATTGATGTTCTTTGCGATTGGTCTATTAATACTGAGCCAATGCATAATTTTGTTTTTCAGCTGGGTAAACCCTTCTTTTTTGTTATCTACCAGTGTTGGCACCCCCGTCAAAACAACCACAAGGGGCACAGCTTCTGGGGGTAGTTCTACTTGTGGCCCATTGGTCACTAAAGCCTTGTTGTAACTATTACTTCCCCACTCTTCCCACTTGTTCCTTTTGGGTGCCTTTGCTCTTCCCCCCAAGAGGTCACTAGCTGGGTTCCCGACCGAAGTGTTTACAATCTTAGGGGGCAATAACCTTTGATGGTTAAGAGCTATCTGATTAGTGGGCTGGGGTGTAGCTTTAATGAATTGGGGTGTGACTTTGGGTGCGTCAATAGTAGGTAGTGGGTCAATGGGGGTGGGGGGGCAGCCACATTCAACTGAGCCGTGACCGGATCGACCTTCCTGCTTATAACGGATTCTATATCCGCAAGACTTTTCTCCACCCTCTTTAAACTCTCAATAATGGGTAAGATGAGAGACTTAATCAAATGGCCCAGATTGTCATGTTGAGCAACAGAGGGGGCTGCCAACAGCAGCGGTTCAGCGGGGGTAGAAAGTAACTCGATGATGTTCTCATCCGGTTCTTGGCTTACAAATGGAGAAGGGAGTGCCGAATTGGGCATTGTTGCTGATACAACCACTTTCCCCAGTACAGTACTAGCAGCCAACTTTGAATGCTTCCCAAAATCAGAGTGGCTAATCTTAGATTTAACCAGCCCCCCCCCTTCTTACGTCTTCTTTTACTTGGTGGTGGGCCATGAATCTTAACCACTTCAGATTTCTTAGGATTCTTCTTAGCCGGTTTACCACAGATAGGGGTGTGTGTATTTGAGACAACGGGTATACTTTTAAAACTGTGAAGGGGAGTATCACTGATATCCTGGTCAATAGGGGCACAATGTGTAGGAGTTCAATCCCGTAACAAAAATGGAACACTCTCCTGCGAAGGAAGATCATCATTATCATTAGATCTTCCTCCGTCCCGGGGAAGTGCCTGGAGTGTAGAGACTTCGGGAGCCCTGAGTTTTAAATTTTCAACTGAGCGGCGACGCTCTGTCCTGCGTTCGGCCAGTATTTTTTCCCTGACCTCATCCGGCTGGACCCTTATAAAATATTTGTCAAGAGAACCATTTATCAAAGCCCCCGGCTTTTCGTGAGTGGCTTTATCGGGGCTCTGGGCCATAACAGCAATTATATCGAGGAGTACAGAGGGCACAGAAAAATTAAATAACAATTTAATGACCGGGCCCTGCCCGGCCTCACTCGGCCTCTGAGGGCCTAAGAGGGCACACCTTTTGCCCGGGCTTCGCCCAGGTCTGCGCCCCGCTCGCGTCCCACTCGCGCGGGTATGGGCGTGCCTTAAATAATCAGGGGAGTAGTCAGGAAGAGGGCCCCAGGTGCTGGCGATGGTGTTAGCGCAAAGCGCCCTGGTCCTCGCAGTCCTGAAGATAAAAATCCCAAAGTCCGTGGCACACGTTCGTGTGTTCAAAACCCAACAGCTCCACACATCGCCTCAGGGGAGTCTGGAAACCAGCAGCAAAGAACCGAGCCTGCGAGCGGCTCCCGCGAAGCGGGGGCCGCGAGGTGTAATGTACCTTTGGGGGGAGGAGTCAGGAAGAGGGCCCCAGGTGCTGGCAATGGTGTTAGCGCAAAGCGCCCTGGTCCTCGCAGTCCTGCTCCTACCCTGAAAGTCTCGGGGTGATTCATCAAGCGGGGGCTGAGCAAAAAGGGGGGTCCCAAAACGCGTTTTCCCCATGCATTTTCCCATAGGACCTTTAGTCGAAGGTACAGCCCGAACGGCTGAACAGAATTACTTGAAATTTGGCAAAGAGGTAGTCCTCAGGTCAGGCATGCACCTTTTGCTTAAAGGGTGTAAATCCGTTCAGTAGTTCCTGAGAAAATCAAAAGTAAAATCACATATATTTCTGGGCGGAGCCTAACCACACATCTCATCGTGAGATCTGATTGGCTGTCAGCACTTCATCCAAGAAGTGTTGGCAGCCTTTTTGGGACCAATATACATGATAGCACCTCATTAAAAAGCATTGCAGTTAATAGAAGGTTTTAAGACTTTAGTTACATTATAAATCATTTGCTGATGGTACCATACTCATTTTAGGAATTGTGGTGTGTTCTAAGGTGATTTTATCATGTGAAAAAGCCTTCTGCTGTGACATCATGAATCATGTTTGAGAGAAAACTATTTTCTCATGCTTTTCCCACAGAGGTTTGGAAGGTGATCTATAAGCTAACTGTAAATTCACATTATCTTTCTCAGTCATGTGAGAATGAAGTCTGACATTCTCAGTAAAACATTTACATCCAACAAGGGCAGAGACTGTCAGTTGATTCCTTTGTGTTCTACTGCAGCTTCCCAGAGTGTTCTAAAGAACAACTAGAGCGCTAACAGTCCTACTTATGACAAACGTATGGCACACCTGAAGCCATCTTGGTTGGAATAAAGTGGTAATTCTTAAAACATTTAATTTAAAAAGGAACAAAATGAGGGGGTTCATTTTGCCATAGAAAGTGTGATTAGTGCTGCAGAAAGAAAAATTAGGGCACATTTTGAGTGACTTCTCAAATCCTCTTCTATTTCATTAAAAAATTCTGACATGCAGACTGAAACATGCACTTTCAATACCAGCAGCAGACTTCCCTGGTGAGCAGTAGCTTTACTACAGTGATCTAATAAGCAATTAGAGTGCTAACATTCTGAATTTATGGCAAATTTGTGACACATCTGAATGCCTTCTTGATGGAATCAAAGTAAAAAACTGAAAGTATTTCCTACTGAGGAGACTGCAGTAAATGAGGAAATTAGGAAACTTCATAACAAATAAATCTCCCAAGATGGCCACCAGAGACAAAAGAGCCCAAATGTAGTCCAAATATCATCCAGATGTAGCCCAAGTAGAGCCTAATGACAGAATGTCCCAGAGTGTTATTAAGAACAACTAGAGCGCTTACTGTCTTACTTATGATAAAAGTATGGCACACCTGAAGCCATCTTGATTGGAATAAACTGGTAACACTTAAAACATTTAATTTACAAAGGAACAAAATGAGGGGGTTCATTTTACCATAGAAATTATGATTAGTTCTGCAGAAAGAAAAATTAGGGCACATTTTGACTTCTCAAATCCTCTTCTATTTCATAAACAAATTCTGACATGCAGACTGAAACATGCACTTTGAATACCAGCAGCAGACTTCCCTGGTGAGCAGTAGTTTTACTAAAGTAATCTAATGAGCAACTAGAGTGCTAACATTCAGAATTTATGGCAAATGTGTGACACATCTGAATGCCTTCTTCATGGAACCAAAATAAAAAACTGAAAGTATTCCCACTGAGGAGACTGCAGTAAATGAGGAAATTAGGAAACTTCATTACAAATAAATCTCCCAAGATGGCCACCAGAGACAAAAGAGCCCAAATGTAGCCCAAATATCATCCAGATGTAGCCCAAGTATAGCCTAATGACAGAATGTCCCAGAGTGTTATTAAGAACAACTAGAGCGCTTACTGTCTTACTTATGATAAAAGTATGGCACACCTGAAGCCATCTTGATTGGAATAAACTGGTAACACTTAAAACATTTAATTTACAAAGGAACAAAATGAGGGGGTTCATTTTGCCATAGAAATTATGATTAGTTCTACAGAAAGAAAAATTAGGGCACATTTTGACTTCTCAAATCCTCTTCTATTTCATAAACAAATTCTGACATGCAGACTGAAACATGCACTTTGAATACCAGCAGCAGACTTCCCTGGTGAGCAGTAGTTTTACTACAGTAATCTAATGAGCAACTAGAGTGCTAACATTCAGAATTTATGGCAAATGTGTGACACATCTGAATGCCTTCTTCATGGAACCAAAATAAAAAACTGAAAGTATTCCCACTGAGGAGACTGCAGTAAATGAGGAAGTTAGGAAACTTCATTACAAATAAATCTCCCAAGATGGCCACCAGAGACAAAAGAGCCCAAATGTAGCCCAAATATCATCCAGATGTAGCCCAAGTATAGCCTAATGACAGAATGTCCCAGAGTGTTCTTAAGAACAACTAGAGCGCTTACTGTCTTACTTATGATAAAAGTATGGCACACCTGAAGCCATCTTGATTGGAATAAACTGGTAACACTTAAAACATTTAATTTACAAAGGAACAAAATGAGGGGGTTCATTTTGCCATAGAAATTATGATTAGTTCTACAGAAAGAAAAATTAGGGCACATTTTGACTTCTCAAATCCTCTTCTATTTCATAAACAAATTCTGACATGCAGACTGAAACATGCACTTTGAATACCAGCAGCAGACTTCCCTGGTGAGCAGTAGTTTTACTACAGTAATCTAATGAGCAACTAGAGTGCTAACATTCAGAATTTATGGCAAATGTGTGACACATCTGAATGCCTTCTTCATGGAACCAAAATAAAAAACTGAAAGTATTCCCACTGAGGAGACTGCAGTAAATGAGGAAGTTAGGAAACTTCATTACAAATAAATCTCCCAAGATGGCCACCAGAGACAAAAGAGCCCAAATGTAGCCCAAATATCATCCAGATGTAGCCCAAGTATAGCCTAATGACAGAATGTCCCAGAGTGTTCTTAAGAACAACTAGAGCGCTTACTGTCTTACTTATGACAAAAGTATGGCACACCTGAAGCCATCTTGATTGGAAGAAACTGGTAACACTTAAAACATTTAATTTAAAAAGGAACACAATGAGGGGGTTCATTTTGCCATAGAAATTATGATTAGTGCTGAAGAAAGAAAAATTAGGGCACATTTTGAGTGACTTCTCAAATCCTCTTCTATTTCATTAAAAAATTCTGATATGCAGACTGAAACATGCACTTTTAATACCAGCAGCAGACTTCCGTGGTGAGCAGTAGCTTTACTACAGTGATCTAATGAGCAACTAGAGTGCTAACATTCAGAATTTATGACAAATGTGTGACATATCTGAATACCTTCTTGATGGAATCAAAGTTAAAGCTTGAAAGCATTTCCTACTGAGGAGACTGCAGTAAATGAAGAAATTAGGAAACTTCATAACAAATAAATCTCCCAAGATGGCCACCAGACACAAAAGAGCCTAAATGCAGCACAAATATCACCCAGATGTAGCCCACATGTAGCCCAATGACAGAAGTGTGCAAAACTCTTATTTTTTGTGTATTTGCAGTTTTATATAGTGCAGACTTGTCAGGTATTGGAATGCTTTACATGAGCATTGGTTACATCACACAAGATCAAATTCATTTTGGTTGTAGACATGGGGAGATTAAGTAATTTGACCACAATCACAGAATGTTGAGCTGAAGCAGAAACTCCAACCTGGTTCCCCAGTTGCAAAGTCTGCAGCTCTGGAAGTAACACCACATCCTCTCGCCAAGGTGCAACATTTAATCAAGTGGTCAACTGGATAAAAACACATAAAGATTACAAATAATTTAAAATTTCTTTGTCACTATTTGAAAACTCAGAAAATATGTCCTCATTTTAGTTTTTTAGAGCACTAACCATAATTTTGATGCAAATAAGACCCTCTCATATATGTAATTTCTAAAGGAAATACTCTAGGTATTACAGTTTTGATTACATCAAGATGACGTCAGGCGTTCCACACTTTTGTAATAAATATAGAATGTTAGCAATCTAGTTGTTAATTGGGATACTGTTGAGAGGCAGAGGCCAGGGGCACGGACTCTGAAAATTGAAAGCAGGTAGGAGAGTGCAGAGGCAACAATTTGACCACACTGGGCAGGCAGGAAGGGCAGTGGCAGCACAACAGATTATGGAGGGCAGTGGAAAGGGGGGCAGGGGCAACAAACCAACAATACAGGACAGGCAAGAGAGGCAGTGGCAATATAATAGACCATTGTGGGCAGAAGGAAGAGGCAGTGGTAGTACAACCATACATGCCAACATACCCGTTTCAGCCAGGAAACGTCCAATGTTTTTAAGCTCAAATGGGCTTTATTTGATCTGTCTCCTGTCTACAATCTCCTCTTTTTCAATGTAACTCAAAGGGGAACATCAATACCCCAGTTTTTTTCAAAATCTCCCTCTTACCAAGTTAAAAATGTTCGCAAGTATGGTACATTGAATCATGGTAGCCAGGAGGAATTGGGGTAGGGACATGGACTCAGATAACGAGGACAGGAGGGACATGGAGAGGTGCACCAAACTGACCCTACAGGGCAGGCATCAGGGTTTTCAGCAGCACAATACACCACACAGCGCATGTGGGACGGGAGTGCAGCACAACAATCCATAGAAATCAATAGGGAGGGGACAGGACCATGCACATGGACAACAGAGAACAGATGGGAAAGAGGCAATGGTAGCTAGCTGACCATAATGGACAGACAGGAGAGAAAGCTGCAGCATAACAGACTAGAAAGGGCAGGAGGGACGGATCAGGGGCATTACAATGGAACAGACAAGCCAGGAGGGAGGGAATAGGGGGTCTGCACATGGAAACAGAGGGCTGGGGGCAAGGTGGCAGGGCAGGAGCAGCAAGATGACCATGGAGGTCAGGCAGGATGGGCACTAGAAACAAGACACACCATGGAGAGCAACAATGAGAGTATGGTGGCATACACACAGACCATGGAGGGAAGGTGGGAGGGGGTCAGGGGCAGCTAGCTGACCACACAGGGAAGGTGGGCGGGGCCATGGCAGCACAGAAGACCATGCATGGCAAGCGGGAGGGTTAGTGGCAGCACAATGGCTATGATGGGCAAGAAGGAGGGTGCAGGGGCATGCACAAAGGACCATGGAGGATAGAAGGGAGGGTCAGGACCTGGGCACAGACAAGAGAGTTCAGGGGAAGGGGCCTCACAACAGACCACGCGGGGCAGGCAGGAGGAGCAGTTGCAGCACAACAGATCAGGTAGGGCAGAAGGGTGTGGCAGTAAAATGGACCATGGAGGACAGGAGAAAGGGGATAGGGGCATGGCATGTGGACAGGCAGGGTGGAGGTGGCAGGGACAGGTTACAGTCATCTGACAATGCTAGGCAGGTGGGAGGGGAGTGGCAGCTCAACAGAACACTCAGAGTAGATAGGAGTGGCAGGTCCATGGAACATAGTGGGCAAAAAGGATGGAGTAGGGGCATGCACAAAGACATCGGAGGGCAGGGGGGAGGAGAATAGGGGCAGCAAGCTAAGCACAGAGGCTAAGCAGGAGGTCAATGATGGGCCATAGAAATGGGCAATGGAGGGCAGGAGGAGTGGACTGGTACATCATGCTAAATGGAGGGCAGTGGCAGCACATCAGACCATGCATGGCAGGAGGGAGGAGGCTAGTCCATGGATTCAGACAACAGAGGATAGGGAGGAGGTGGATGGGGCAGCAATCTAACTGTTCAGAGAAGGTGGGTATTAGGAACTTTATTGTTTTTAAAATGTGTGTCTGTGCGAACTACTTAAAATATGAACAAGTATGCAGCATAATCTCACTTTTATTCAGGAAGAAGAGGACGTTTGTGACTGTGACTCCGGGCTCACTTGGCAGAAACACCCCTGACCCTCCACCCCGATTGAAAATGAAAACTAGATGTAGTATATGGTATAAACTATGCACCAATAAGTGTGATATAAGATGAACCGGGGCATGAAATATAATATGCAATACATTGTGCGCAATGACAGATTCATTGGAGAGCGCAAGATAGCACAGGCACTAGCGCGTGCTATGCGATATGCGCCTTGGACTGTAATATGCACAGGGCAGTGTTGTGTAACATAACTAGTTTCTAAAGTTGTAATATAAAATATGTGCTGGGGAGTGTAACGTTGCATATGCACTGTGACAAAGATATGGATCCCAGATTGTAATATGTATGGCATAGCGCTGTGCGTTATAACATACACATCGAGGAAGTCACATTAGATGGGGCAATATAACCCGTGCGAAGGCAAGTGTGGCATGACATATTCACGGGGTGGTGTTACAGTGCACATGGGCTAGAGAGTGTCATAGCATACGCACTAGCTGGTGGAATACAACACAGAGGTTTGAGGCAATTGGCGGGCACTGGTGGGTGTAACACAGCATTGGGCTTAGCCAGGAGCACGCTGTGACTCTCAAGTGAGGTTTGTCTCCTTTCCAGAGAGTAAAATAAAAAGTATTACACATCTGGCGGGGGATGTGTTTTTTATTAACGGTGAGGGGGGCTTATTGCATAGTTTGGTCGAATTTTTGTCAAATCCCCTTTGAATGGCTTGGTGTGCGTGTATATTAAATGTGCCCGTCTATAGCTACCCATGTTTGTATAAATAAACGACAAGGGTGTCTACTTGGAGAGCACCCACCGTCGGGGGCGCCGGGATTAGGCACGGTAGGGCGTCAGACACGTCAGAGATTCACTAGCGGTGTAAATACATTCCATGTGGATTCATTCTATGCATAGTCGCCTTTTAATGAATAGCACGCAAATCGTCATGGTGATAGGTACATACGGTTTGTCCAGCATGTCCTAGGTGTTTCTATAAATATATATATTTTTAAAATAATAAAAAACAAAGGCCGGCCCCGGGGATGGGGTCCCCGGAGCCATAAGTGGCCTGAGGAGGGGGGCAACGCAGCCCCCTCCTAAAGAATTTAAATTTAAAAAAGGCCATGAGCCTTGGGGTCCCCGGGGCCGATTAAGGCCTTGGGAGGGCCAAATTTATTTTTTTCAACAAAAAAAATTAGGGTGCAGGCCCTGGGGGATGGGGTCCCCAGGGCCAGTAAATTAGAAAAAGAAGGGGGGCCACACAGCCCTCCTTCTTAAAAAATTTAATAAATAAAAGACCGGCATTGCGCTGGAGGCCACGCCCCCTCCTTGCGCCCCCTGGACAGTTGTAAGTTGGGGAATTAATTCCCCTTCAATACTGAGGGTCCCTGAGGGCCAACTAGCCCAACAGGTATCTCCAGTGTGAGCCAGGGAGCTGCGTTGCAGACAGGTGTTCTGAGACCACGCCCCTTTTGAAACCTCTATGCAACGCAGCTCTGTGGCGCTTGCTGGAGGTACCTAGTGGGCTAGTTTGACCCTAGGGACCCTTTGGATTCAAGGGGACTTAATCTCTCAACTTAGAACGGCCACAGGGTGCGTTTACACAGTGGTGAAGGGAGGGGACGGGGCCTGAGGTGACGTGTGCAAACAAGCCCTGTGGCGCGTTTTAAGTTGGGGAAATAATTCCCCTTCAATCCTGAGGGCCCCTGGGGGCTAACTAGCCCACCAGGTGCTTCCAGTAAGCGCCACTGAGCTGCGTTGCAGAGAAGTGGTCCAGGCCGTGCCACTTTTTACACCTCTCTGCAATGGCGCTTACTGGACGTACCTAGTGGGTTATTTTGCCCCTAGGGATCCTCAGGATTCAAGGGGACTTAATCTCCCAACTTAAAAAATGGCCACAGGGCATGTTTACACAGTGGGGAAGTAAGGGGACGGGGCCTGAGGTGATGTGTGCAAACACGCCCTATGGCGCGTTTTAAGTTGGGGAAATAATTCCCCTTCAATCCTGAGGGCCCCTGGGGGCTAACTAGCCTACCAGGTGCTTCCAGGAAGCGCCACTGAGCTGTGTTGCAGAGAGGTGGTCCAGACCATGCCACTTTTTACACCTCTCTGCAACGCAGCTCTGTGGAGCATACTGGAGGTACCTAGTGGGCTAGTTGGACCCTAGGGACCCTCAGGATTCAAATTAACTTAATCTCCCAACTAAAAACGGCCACAGGGCTTGTTTACACAGTGGTGAAGGGAGGGGACGGGGCCTGAGTTAACGTGTGCAAACAAGCCCTGTGGCGCGTTTTAAGTTGGGGAAATAATTCCCCTTCAATCCTGAGGGCCCCTGGGGGCTAACTAGCCCACCAGGTGCTTCCAGTAAGCGCCACTGAGCTGCGTTGCAGAGAAGTGGTCCAGGCCGTGCCACTTTTTACACCTCTCTGCAACGCAGTTCTGTGGCGCATACTGGAGGTACCTAGTGGGCTAGTTGGACCCTAGGGACCCTCAGGATTCAAATGAACTTAATCTCCCAACTAAAAACGGCCACAGGGTGTGTTTACACAGTGGTGAAGGGAGGGGACGGGGCCTGAGTAAACGTGTGCAAACAAGCCCTGTGGCGCGTTTTAAGTTGGGGAAATAATACCCCTTCAATCCTGAGGGACCCTGGGGACAACTAGCCCACCAGGTGCTTCCAGTAAGCACCACTCCGCTGCGTTGCAGAGAGGTGGTCTAGGCCGTGTTCCTTTTTACATCTCTCTGCAACACAGCTCTGTGGCGCTTACTGGAGGTACCTAGTGGTCTAGTTGGACCCTAGGGACCCTCAGGATTCAAGGGTACTTAATCTCCCAACTTAAAACTGCCACAGGGCGTGTTTACACAGTGGGGAAGTGAGGGGACGGGGCCTGAGGTAACGTGTGCAAACACGCCCTGTGGCGCGTTTTAAGAGGTAGTTTTAATCCCCTGCCCTATTATATACTAGGGGCTTACAGAGGAGGTCATGCTGATCACAGAGGGACCCCAACGCATAGTGTTCCCTAGTGTATGTAGGTGTTTTTACTGTATTCTGAGTGTCTTTTAACATAGCACTGGCTCTAGGACTGGTTAGTCAGACTCAGTTACCACCAGTATCCGTCTGAAAAAGTTGAGGGTACAGGATGATTTTGCAACAAGGCTTCTTTCTGCTCATCTGTTTGTTCTTTCGCCACGTTATCCTTCTTCCTGCACTTTTCTTCGTCTTTGAGGACTTCTGTTGCTTCTTTCTGCATTTCTTTTTTTTCTTTCTGTGCATTTTTTCTTCTTTCTTCACATGTCCTATCTCTGTAGGCATAGTTAGAAATTAGCATTTAAAAAACCTTTGAAATTCACTGAAAAAAACATAGGTTTCAGGCACGTTATAGTTAGGAATTAGCATTTAAAAAACCTTAGAAATTCACTGAAAAAACCGTAGGTTTCAGGGGCGTTATAGTTAGCTGGACTGTTCACTCGTACAAAACCATTGAAATTCCCCCGTTATAGTTAGTTCAGCTAACTATAACTCGCGCGCCCGCAATGCACTGCTGATGACGTCACATATTACATCACTCATGACATGGTCAGTGACATCACTCATGACATCACTGATAACATCTCAAATGACATCACTGATGACATCACTGATGACATCATCCTTGTGATAGAGTGGCAGGCCTCCTCTTCCCCTAATATAACCTTTGATACACACATTCAAAAATAGAAACTACTATGTTCAAAACAATGGACATACCAATACCAGTTACAACAACCTATTCAGTAATTCTAAGATCCACATCCACTCATTCACCAACAGTCCTATACAGTCACTCATATATGTACTCACTCATCATATGGTCACACACCTATATATCCTGTTACACAACGCCACTCATCCATAGAGTTACTCACACACATAGTCACTCATGCTAATAAAGAATCAAACATCCATTTACTTGCATATACAGTTATACACACACCACCACACTTACTTCTACAGAAACTTACACATACTTAGTTTTTCAAACAATCACTTATAGAAACACATACTTATTCATACAGGAACTCTTTCAATCTCTCACTCTCACATATACTCACTTATATACACCAATAGTCACATATACTAGTTTAAAACATATGTAGTTACTCATAAAGACACTCACTAACACACCCATGCACATACTCATCCACCCATACAGTCCTGCACACATGCTGTCTTCAAGACATACAAACAGTGAGCCACTCATTCATGCACCTATGCACTACGTAAAACCCCCCACCGAAACATACAGACACTCAGACACTCATACTGATACTCAAAAAACCAACTAATAACCTATATAGACACTCATGTAGCTACTCACCAACCCAGGCAGACACTTATACACAAAGTGAGAGACTGATACAGATATTTACACATTTAAACATTACTGGGTAAGAGCGTGCAGAGCGCTTGCTTGCGTACTACTTGTCTTTTTAAAACTGCTCATTTTGCTTTTTGTTTAAAAGTTGCTTTATTATCCCTTGCTTTTATTGTGAGCTTTTTAGTTGGCCTCTCACCTGCACGATAAAACGCATATCGCACCGCTGTTGGGCGGATCCTTTCCCTAGATAATTCGGAGCCTGTCGGCCACATTGGTTGTACTTTGGACGCCTGGCGGCGCCATTTTGGGCAGCTGACATTCTAGTCGTCACAAGGACGCAAGACGGCCTCATAAGGGGGTCATGCGGACGCGCAGCGGACTCGTGCAGCGGAATCACCGGATTTCTGCCGGAGTTACGCCTGAGTTTAGCCCGTCTGTGCCCGTCCGCGCTGAGGAAGGGCTGCGGGATGGACTGGCCATTAAGGATAGATCTCCGCTGCCGCAGGTCGTTCGCTTATATTCCATGCAGGAGCTGATTGCTCTTAAGCCATCCCCCCTAGTATGCCACCATAGGTTTTCGCCTGAGGGCCTCTTATGTTCTGTAGTATGTCACACCTGTAATAGTACTCTATCGCCTTCGTGCTCTAATAATGGGCTGAATTATGTGCCTATCACCCGAGGGAATGATTCTCAACTTAGAAAGGGCTTCCTCGTGAATGCTAGGTCTCTCATTAAAAATAATGTGGCCTTTCATGAGTTTGTGACCGCGAGGAAACCCTCTTGGGTTTTCGTTACTGAAACCTGGGCGTCGGACTCTGCGGGTCATGATTTACGGATGGCTATCCCTGACGGCTATGCCCTGCAGAGACTCGATAGAACAAGATGCAGGGGTGGTGGTTTGGCTATTCTATATGAAATCTCTTTGGCCTGTAGTATCAAAGCTTTGTCTCAGTCGTCTGACTCTTTCGAGGCCTTGTATTTCTGTATTTCTTGCTCCCCGTCTGTATCATTTACAGGCGTTCTTATTTACAGACCACCTGGCCCTAGATCTACTTTTAGTTATGAGTTGCTTAGAATTTTGGAACCTTACTTTGGTAAGTCTCATCTGACCATTCTTGGAGATCTAAATTTTCATTTAGATGATGTGGGTTCCAATGACACACTCTCCTTGGTTGACTCGCTTGACGCATGTGGTTTCAGCCAATTGGTATGCAGTTCAACCCATCGAGCGGGACATATCTTAGATGGGGTGTTCTCTAACGATCCGAGGTTGTCAGTTGGTTCTCCTGTACGGCTGATTTGGTCTGACCATTTGGCAGTGCCTTTAGAATTAGCAGCCCCCCTTGGAGAGGTGCCTAAATTGAGTCCCATTAATAGAATACCTAAAAGAGGCTATAAGAACATTACCAATGAATCTCTTATTCCTTTCATTGGGGCTATTTCACATTTTGCAACTAAGGAAGTAGATGAGGCTGCACAACAGCTCGTTAATTCTATCTCTAGAGCGGTAGATGTGTTAGCTCCTGTTTCCCTTCGATATGTGGCAAGACGGAAACCTTCTGCTCCGTGGTTCTCTGAGCCATTAAGGCTCCTGAGGCAGGGCGTAAGGCGACAGGAAAGAAAATGGCGGAAATTCTGGGACCCTAGGGAAAGAGAGACATATAAACATCTGTTGCGAGATTATAAGGCCAGGGTGATCAAGGAAAAGCAGGAGTTTTTTTCTAACCTCACCTCATCCCTGTCGTCATCTAATGAACTTTTTAAGATCATGGATTCCCTTTGCTCTCTTCAGGTGCCTGATCCTGTGGTAGGGTCACAGGAGCTATGTAATAAAATTTCGGAGTTCTTTCATAATAAAATCGAGGAAATCTATCTTGCCCTGGAATCACAGAGGAGTACTTTGGGAACTCATTTTTCCTCGGCCCTGGAAAAAATGGAGGCGTGGAATAGAGATCCTTTTAAGACCTTTACTCATTTCCCTCCGCTGTCTCGTGAAGAGTTGGAGCTTTTGTTGAAAAAGACAAAATCAGCCTCTCCTCTGGACCCTTGTCCCCTGAAGGTGCTGAAATCATGTCAGGATATGTTATTACCTCCTTTGTTGGAGGTGATGAACAATGCCATGACACAGGGGACGTTTCCAGTAGCCTGGAAAAAGGCTATAGTGAGGCCCTTGCTTAAGAAGCCCACCCTAGATCCAGAAATATTGAAAAATTTCCGTCCGATATCCTTGCTACTGGCCCCAGCCAAATTGCTGGAATCCCACTTGAATTTCCATCTGTCGGCTTTTCTGGACTCCTCTGGCTATCTGGATAATTCCCAGCATGGCTTCAGAAAATGTCATAGTACGGAGTCGGCACTTACTATGGTGGTGAATAACATCCGGCTGAAGGTGGACCAAGGCCAGACTACTCTGTTGGTCCTTTTGGATCTTACGGCTGCTTTTGATACCCTGTCTCCCTCAACTTTAACATCTCGTCTGAGGGAGGCAGTAGTAGCGGTTCCGGCCCTGAGCTTTCTGTCCTCTTTCTTAGAATTAAGAGAACAGAGGGTCAAACTTGGAGAGTTCCTCTCCCCTGCTAAATCCCTGCAATGTGAGGTGCCACAGGGGTCGGCCTTGAGTCCGACCCTTTTCAACATCTATGTGGCCCCTCTTGCTAGGTTGGTGAAGTCTATGGGGTTGGAGGTGGTGTCATACGCCTATGATACCCAAATTATGGTATCCTTAGGTCATTCGGCCTGTACCTCCGCGCTCAGCTTCAGGAACTGCATGCAAGCAGTTTCAGAATGGATGATTCAAAACTCCCTGAAGCTGAACGGTGAAAAAACAGAGATACTGATTTTTGGTAACAATCAGGATATCTGGTCTAATGAGTGGTGGCCTCCATCTTTGGGAACCTGCCCTATACCATCGTGTTCGGCTCTGAATCTCGGCGTTATATTTGACACCTCATTGAATATGACTCTACAAGTTAATAGAACGGTGGCCACCTGCTGGGGGGTCATTAAGATTCTGAGGAGAATTGCCCACTACCTCTCCCCTCAGGCGCGTAAGCAAACGGTAGTTGCTTTAGTAGGTTCAAGATTGGACTACTGTAATGCACTATATGCTGATATTAACAAGGGTCTCATCTCTCGCCTCCAGGTAGTGCAGAATGATGCAGCAAGATTTGTGGTCGCTGCACCCTTTTTGTCCTCGGCTACCTTGGTTAGAAAGGGTTTGCACTGGCTTCCAATCCAGCAGAGGATTGTGTTTAAACTCCTGTGCTTAGTGTTTGGAGCCCTTTCCTCTGGTCCTTCTAATGCATTAGGCTCTTTGTTCCCCTTATATACTCCCAGTAGGAGCTTGCGTTCTTCTGAGAAGAATCTTCTGGTAGTTCCTCGGGTAAAGAAAGTCCGATGGGGTAGTAGAGCTTTTTCCAATCTGGCCCCCCGTCTTTGGAATGCCCTTCCTGTAGAGATTAAGGCCCAACCATCATTAGTCCAGTTTAAAAAAGCGCTCAAAACATGGTGTTTTATCAAGGCCTACCAGTAAGCAAGCTTATCTTATCTACCTAGTTTTTTGGTTAGGCGCCTTGATGCCCAGGGGGCTGAGTTGCGCTCTATAAATCTATTTTCATTCTATTTTCATTCATACTCACTAAGCCATGTATTCACTAAGATACACTTAATCAGTCAGTTATACAATCAATTTTTCAAAAACAAATCATCCATTTAGACACTTATATACCCATTTATTCTTCCATCGACCTTGAGATATACAAATATAAAACATATGTAATTTTCAGAAAAACACACATTCACTGGATGATGTCATCAGTGATGTCATTTGAGATGTCATGAGTGATGTCATGAGTGATGTCACTGACCATATCATGAGTGATGTAATTTTAGTTATGAGTTGCTTAGAATTTTGGAACCTTACTTTGGTAAGTCTCATCTGACCATTCTTGGAGATCTAAATTTTCATTTAGATGATGTGGGTTCCAATGACACACTCTCCTTGGTTAACTCGCTTGACGCATGTGGTTTCAGCCAATTGGTATGCAGTTCAACCCATCGAGCGGGACATATCTTAGATGGGGTGTTCTCTAATGATCCGAGGTTGTCAGTTGGTTCTCCTGTACGGCTGATTTGGTCTGACCATTTGGCAGTGCCTTTAGAATTAGCAGTCCCCCTTGGAGAGGTGCCTAAATTGAGCCCCATTAATAGAATACCTAAAAGATGCTATAAGAACATTACCAATGAATCTCTTATTCCTTTCATTGGGGCTATTTCACATTTTGCAACTAAGGAAGTAGATGAGGCTGCACAACAGCTCGTTAATTCTATCTCTAGAGCGGTAGATGTGTTAGCTCCTGTTTCCCTTCGATATGTGGCAAGACGGAAACCTTCTGCTCCGTGGTTCTCTGAGCCATTAAGGCTCCTGAGGCAGGACGTTAGGCGACAGGAAAGAAAATGGCGGAAATTCTGGGACCCTAGGGAAAGAGAGACATATAAACATCTGTTGCGAGATTATAAGGCCAGGGTGATCAAGGAAAAGCAGGAGTTTTTTTCTAACCTCACCTCATCCCTGTCGTCATCTAATGAACTTTTTAAGATCGTGGATTCCCTTTGCTCTCTTCAGGTGCCTGATCCTGTGGTAGGGTCACAAGAGCTATGTAATAAAATTTCGGAGTTCTTTCATAATAAAATCGAGGAAATCTATCTTGCCCTGGAATCACAGAGGAGTACTTTGGGAACTCATTTTTCCTCGGCCCTGGAAAAAATGGAGGCGTGGAATAGAGATCCTTTTAAGACCTTTACTCATTTCCCTCCGCTGTCCCGTGAAGAGTTAGAACTTTTGTTGAAAAAGACAAAATCAGCCTCTCCTCTGTACCCTTGTCCCCTGAAGGTGCTGAAATCATGTCAGGATATGTTATTACCTCCTTTGTTGGAGGTGATGAACAATGCCATGACACAGGGGACGTTTCCAGTAGCCTGGAAAAAGGCTATAGTGAGGCCCTTGCTTAAGAAGCCCACCCTAGATCCAGAAATATTGAAAAATTTCCGTCCGATATCCTTGCTACCGGCCCCAGCCAAATTGCTGGAATCCCACTTGAATTTCTATCTGTCGGCTTTTCTGGACTCCTCTGGCTATCTGGATAATTCCCAGCATGGCTTCAGAAAATGTCATAGTACGGAGTCGGCACTTACTATGGTGGTGAATAACATCCGGCTGAAGGTGGACCAAGGCCAGACTACTCTTTTGGTCCTTTTGGATCTTACGGCTGCTTTTGATACCCTGTCTCCCTCAACTTTAACATCTCGTCTGAGGGAGGCAGGAGTAGCGGGTCCGGCCCTGAGCCTTCTGTCCTCTTTCTTAGAATTAAGAGAACAGAGGGTCAAACTTGGAGAGTTCATCTCCCCTGCTAAATCCCTGCAATGTGGGGTGCCACAGGGGTCGGCCTTGAGTCCGACCCTTTTCAACATCTATGTGGCTCCTCTTGCTAGGTTGGTGAAGTCTATGGGATTGGAGGTGGTGTCATACGCCGATGATACCCAAATTATGGTATCCTTAGCTCATTCGGCCGGTACCTCCGCGCTCAGCTTCAGGAACTGCATGCAAGCAGTTTCAGAATGGATGATTCAAAACTCCCTGAAGCTGAACGGTGAAAAAACAGAGATACTGATTTTTGGTAACAATCAGGATATCTGGTCTAATGAGTGGTGGCCTCCATCTTTGGGAACCTGCCCTATACCATCGTGTTCGGCTAGGAATCTCGGCGTTATATTTGACACCTCATTGAATATGACTCTACAAGTTAATAGAACGGTGGCCACCTGCTGGGGGGTCATTAAGATTCTGAGAAGAATTGCCCACTACCTCTCCCCTCAGGCGCGTAAGCAAACGGTAGTTGCTTTAGTAGGTTCAAGATTGGACTACTGTAATGCACTATATGCTGATATTAATAAGGGTCTCATCTCTCGCCTCCAGGTAGTGCAGAATGATGCAGCAAGATTTGTGGTCGCTGCACCCTTTTTGTCCTCGGCTACCTTGGTTAGAAAGGGTTTGCATTGGCTTCCAATGCAGCAGAGGATTGTGTTTAAACTCCTGTGCTTAGTGTTTGGAGCCCTATCCTCTGGTCCTTCTAATGCATTAGGCTCTTTGTTAACCTTATATACTCCCAGTAGGAGCTTGCGTTCTTCTGAGAAGAATCTTCTGGTAGTTCCTCGGGTAAAGAAAGTCCGATTGGGTAGTAGAGCTTTTTCCAATCTGGCCCCCCGTCTTTGGAATGCCCTTCCTGTAGAGATTAAGGCCCAACCATCATTAGTCCAGTTCAAAAAAGCGCTCAAAACATGGTGTTTTATCAAGGCCTACCAGTAAGCAAGCTTATCTTATCTACCTAGTTTTTTGGTTAGGCGCCTTGATGCCCAGGGGGCTGAGTTGCGCTCTATAAATCTATTTTCATTCTATTTTTATTCATACTCACCAAGCCATGTATTCACTAAGATACACTTAATCAGTCAGTTATACAATCAATTTTTCAAAAACAAATCATCCATTTAGACACTTATATACCCATTTATTCTTCCATCGACCTTGAGATATACAAATATAAAACATATGTAATTTTCAGAAAAACACACATTCACTGGATGATGTCATCAGTGATGTCATTTGAGATGTCATGAGTGATGTCATGAGTGATGTCACTGACCATATCATAAGTGATGTAATGTGACGTCATCAGCAGTACATTGCGGGAGCGCGAGTTATAGTTAGCTGAACTAACTATAACCGGGACATTTCAATGGTTTTGTACGAGTGAAAAGTCCAGCTAACTATAACGTCCCTGAAACCTATGGTTTTTTCAGTGAATATAGAGATAGATAGATAGATAGATAGATAGATAGATAGATAGATAGATAGATAGATAGATAGATAGATAGATAGATAGATAGATAGATAGATAGATAGATAGATAGATAGATAGATAGATAGATAGATAGATAGATAGATAGATAGATAGATAGATAGATAGATAGATAGATAGATAGATAGATAGACTTTGAAATTCCCTGAAAAAAACATAGGTTTCTGGGAAGTTATAGTTAGAAATTAACATTTAAAAAACCTTAGGAATTCACTGAAAAAAACACAGATTTCAGGGACATTATAGTAAATTGGACACTTCACTCGTACAAAACCAGAGAAATTCGGCCGTTATAGATAGTTCAGGTAAGTATAACTCACGCCCCTGAAATGCACTGCTGATGACTTCAAATATTACATCACTCATAACATTGTCAGTGACATCACTGAAGACATCATTGATGACATCTCAAATGACATCACTGATGACATCATCCAGTGACTGAGGGGGAGGAAGTCCTCTTGTGGCTGAGGTCCTCAGGACCCAAGAGGACCTCATCGCCCTACCAGCAGTGTGCCAAGAGGCGCATTTGGAGAGTGGTGTGAAAAGGAGCATGGCCTCAGACCACCTCTCAGCAATCCCACTGTGTGTGGCTGACTGGAGATACCCGGTGGTCTAGTTGGCCCCCGAGACCCTCAAGAATGAAGGGCACTTAATCCCCCAACTTAGAGTGTGCCAGGGGGCGCTTTTGCAGAAATGGTGCAGGGAGGGGGGCGAGGCCTCCGGCGAGATACTGGCTTTTCTTTTTTTTAAATATTTTTAGAAAGGGGCCCTTCCTTTTTTTGGGCTCTGTGGACCCCATCCCCCATGGCCTGAGCATTTTTTCTTTTAAAAAAATGGGAAGGGGCTATGGCCTCCCTTCCATGGGCCACTATTGGATCCAGGGACCCCATGCCACGGGGCCTGGCCTCGATTTTCTTTAAAACATTATATTTTTCCTAGGAGGTGGGTAGCATGGACCCCCTCCCATGGGCCATTTCTGGCCTCAGTGACCCCTTCCCCTGGGGCCTGGACTCGGTTTTTAATATTATACCGGGAGAGGGGCCATGAGGCCCCCTCCCTTGTTCCACTTCTGGCCCCTGAAACCCCATCCCTGTGACCTGGCCAACCTGCTTTTTTGTGTGAAGGGGCCACATGGCCTCCACTCTGAGGCCAATTATGGCCCCGGGGACCCCATCCCCTGGGGCCCAGCCTTATTTTAAAAAAAAACATCAAAAGGGAGGGGCCGAGTGGCCCCCCTCCCAGGCCACTTCTGGTCCCGGGCACCCCATCCCCCGGGGCCGGCCCTCACATTGGGGACCGCAGGGGAGCCTCATTGCCGCCGTTGTCCCAGCCAGCTCCCTGCCTCCTGCGTGAGCTGGCATTGCATTTGGGCAAGGGGAGCTGCTGACATGCAGCTCCCTTTGCCCAAAAGCAATACTGCTTTGCTTCTTGGAAGCGAGAGCAGGTTTCCTGCTCTCGCTTCCAAGAAGCAAAGCAGTGTTTGTTATGCAGGGCGGGAGCCGTGCTCCCGCTATGCCATAGTAAATGGTAATGTCCCGGGGACCTCCTCCCATCATGTTTGAAGCCCCAGGGAGGTGGTGGTCCCTGGGGATTGAGGGGCCAGCGAGACCCCCTCGATAAGGAGGTGGTGTGCCCTGGGGCGTGGGGGGCCTGCGAGGCCCCACAGCAAATAATTAATGAAAGCCCCGGGGAGGTGGCAGTCCCCAGGGCTTGGGGGGGCACATGAGGCACTTCACTCACAAATTAACACAGCCCTGGGGGGAACCATGTCGGCAGGCTGACGCCAGTCGTGAGTGCTCTCGTACCAAGGAGAGAAAGTAGACGGAAGGCAGCTTGAAAATGATCTAAACATGATATAATGACATACTCACTTATTTTTTGAAGACGACGGTCTACAGGGTCCCATGGGATTTGAGGCGATATGGAAGCGGGAGACCTGGAGGCGGGCTGCGGCATCTTGGCAGTGGACTCATGCGGCAACAATACTAGCCGGCTTCCGGGCCTGGGTTGCTCAGGGTAGTGGGAGCACAAGTTGACGGCTCTCGTGGATGGATGAGGCCACAGTAGTGCAGAGGAACAGCGCAAGAGGAGGATCGAGGAAGGTGGCGCTCCATTTACATGTAAGGGGAGCAAAGAGAGCTTGTGGATATATCAGTCACCTCCACGGGAGAGTCTCCAGGCACCATTGAGGCTGATAAGAAATGACATGCAGCCTAAGGTATCTCTGGTAGAAACTATTAGAGCAGGAGGTCAGTGTGCAATCGAGGAGGCTGGATTGGGGCTGAGCATAGTAAGTGAAGCCAACATACCGGGTCCCGGGGAGAGTACTCCCGCAGCACGCCAGCAGGGAGAGGGGCGCTGGTCAGAAATTGATACCAACTGCAGTCAGCATTAGAGGAGAGAAGAAAGGGCGGGAGAACCAGGGAGCAGGCTGCTCGGCAAATCGTCACAGTCTCCCCAAAGAGAAAAGTAGTGAAGACAGGGGGAAACCTAAGCGTTGTGGCAGGTAACTACTTCACAGGGGGTGAGGAGTAAGGTGGGGGATAAGATAACGTCGATGACTCAGTCTGAACCACTTACTTTGGAAAATCGTTTCTTCATCTTGACTGAGAATCCTCAAGTTGAGTGTAAGATTAGTACGAACTTAAGTACAAACTCAAGAACGAGCCTGGATTTAAGCCCTAATCGTAGCATTAGCCAGAGGCCCCCCCAGGATAATGCTGAGGCATTTGTTGCGGAGGATCCAAGTCTAAGAGACAATAGCCGTCAAGCCAAATTTTGATCAATTTTCTCACATATGCCATGAAGGAGTTGGTATTGAGTCGTGCACTGAAAGAAGGCGCTCTGAAACATGGGAGCTTTACCTATCAAATAAGATCCGATCTAGGCAAGAGAACCACTCAAAAGCATTGGGAGCTTGGTACCAGGATGAATGAACTGAGGAGTAAAGGTGCTCAGGTTCAGATGAAGTTCCCAGTGATGCTTTAAAATATGTGGAGAAATAAGATGTTTAACATAAGTAGCCCTGGGGAGGTCGATACATTCCTAGTACAGATGGAGGGATATGCTCATAGTGCCTAAGTATCTGTAAGCGGTCCTAGTCCACAGCAAATAGGGCAGGTGCTAATACAGAATTAGTATAAGCAGTAAAGTTTTTTTTTTTTCTTTCTTACATTTAAGTATATGCGTTACTACTCTTTGGGAAGGGGGGTCACACAGGGTGGATTATATCGCCCAGGTAGAAACAAGGGGGTTTCCCAGGGGGGTGGGGTGGAGGGGCACAGGGTGTGGGAAGCATAGGGAAAAAAGTTACAAAATTAGTCCTCTTTTTGCTATCCTCTAATTTAGCCGAGGTTATGTATGGTTTTCCTTTGGCTGGGAAGTTTAACCAAGGGTTCATGTCCGAGAAAGTGCAGATAATGAAGAGGCCTTATAGGGGCAGACTTTGGGAGCTTTGAATGGATAGGTTAAACTTGGTAAATGTTTTAACATGGAAAGTTAATGGTTTGAGATCTTGGGGGAAAGTGGCTCAGGTGATAGAACATCTTAAAAATAGTGAGGCGCAAATTATACTGCTTCAAGAGACCCATTTGGAATGGAGGGAGTGCGGCTTATGTTACAATAAGCTACGATGGGTCCAAGAGGTAGTGTGCTCAGACCAAACATGGAATACCAGAGGAGTGGCTCTCATTATTAGGAATGATTCAGGAATAAGATTAATTAAATATGAATCAGATCTTTCTGGTAGATGACTGGTGGCCACCCTCGCGATCCAAGGTAGGCCGGTTGTATGTGCAGTATACTATGGTCCATACAATGATAACCCTGATGCCTTAATGAAACTGGAATCTTGCTTGCTGGAAACATCAGCCCTGATTGTATTAAGAGGAGATTTTAACCTAGTTTTGAATAAGGAGTTGGATCGGACCTCGAGAGTTAAATATATCAGTCCTCCTAAAACATCTGCTAGGTTAAAAAGTAAGATGGCTGGATTCAATCTGGTTGATACCTAGCGCAAAAAGATGGGGGCTATAAGGGGTTTCACCATTTACAGTAAAAAGCACCATCACCATTCTCATATTGACTATTTTTTGGTAGCTCTGGAGCTATATAATGAGGTAGAGGCAGTATCTCATATGCCGCCGGTGCTCTCAGACCATTCTTCAGTAGCCCTATCTGCAGCCCTATCTTTGAGGTTAAATCAAAATGTGGGGCAGAGAAGGTGGGTGTTGGACAGGACTATCCTATTGGATGAGGAGGTGGCAATTAATCTTGTGAAAAGAACGGCAACTTCTTTCTGTTTAATCAGGGTTCTGTAAAACGCAGAATAGTTTGGGATACTTTTAAAGCATATATAAGGGGAATCTTAAGGTCCATAATGGTTGGCACAAAGCGTAAGGCAAAGCAGGAAGGTGAGAGTCAAGTAAGAGAAATTAAGGCTAGAGAAAGTGATCTTCAGAGGGCCTCGATGGAAGGATTAGATAGAGTACCCTTGCTTAGTAGAGAATTGGAGGGACTTCAGGCAAAATATCAGGCACAGGTGGATATGAGGATACTAGACAAATGGAAAGTTAGCAAGCTCCAACTCTTTGCATATGGGGAAAGGTGTAGTTCATTGGTAGCCTGGAAGTCTAGAACAGATAGGGCCAGGAATACAATACAGAATATGATTAGCAGTGAGTCAGGGGAATTATTGCACTCCAATGCGGATATCGGTGGAGAAACCCGAAGCTATATGAGTAGTCTCTATAGCGAAGATACACAACCTACGGGGGACTGTATAGAGGCATGAATAAAAAAGACTGAGCTTCCACAACTCTCTATTGAACAGAAGAACAGGCTAGAGTGTGAGATCACCGAAGAAGACATCAAGGTGCAGTACAGGAGTATGGCTAGGGGTCAGGCAGCCGGGCCAGATGGGCTTCCGGCTGAGGTGTGTTTCTGTATCATAGATAAAATATCCCCAGCGTTAAAAGACCTATTTAACAGGATATATTTTAATGGGGAGATGGTTCCCAGTTCCTGGTCGGAGACCACGATAAACTTGATAGTGAAACCGAACAAAGACCTGCAGAGAGTGGAGTCGTATAGACCAATATCTCTTTTGAACTCGGACTATAAGATCTTCTCAGGGATTATTGCATCTAGAGTGACAAGGGTTATAAAGGAAGTCATCCACCCTGATCAAAAAGGATTTATCCCCGGGAGGCAGCTTAATGATCTCACGTTTTTGATGATGGGGGCCATAGATTTGGGTGAGGTCCAAAAACTACCCTTGACCATAGTAGTAGGATGCAGCCAAGGCTTTTGATTAAGGGCACTGGGCATATCTCTGGAAAGCGCTAAGAAGTTTTGGCTTTTCACAGAATATTGTGAGGGCTATTCAAAATCTTTACTATCTTCCCAGAGCCAAAGTGTTAGTTAATGGATAATTGTCAGACTGGCTTGCCATCTCAAGGGGCACCAGACAAGGTTGCCCCCTTTTCCCTCTCATTTTTAACTTGTATATAGAGCCCTTTGCCAATTTGATCAGGCCATATCATTCTATTATACCTTTTAAATCTGGTGGGTTTAAGGCTAAATTGGCCTTATATGCAGATGACTTGATCCTATACATCACTAACCTGCATGATGCAATCCCAAATTTGATGGAGAAGGCAGAGAGTTTTGGTTTAGTTTTCCGGATATAAGATAAATGCAGAAAAAAATTAAAAAATGGAGTGGAATCAGAGCATGAGGAGTCTGGGGGCTAGATCTCAAATATGCTATTTAGGATTACAGATTACACAGAAATTAGAAGATGTTCCCAAAACTAACTGGATAAAAATCAGTTGGGAGATAGGTAATCTGCTGTTAAATTGGGCCAACCCACCTTTAAACATCTATGTTCGGGTGAATCTCATAAAAATGATCATCTTCCCCAAAATCCCTTTTCTTTTTAACTCAATCGCCCTTACCTTTCAGAAAGAGGATATAGCGAAACTCCAAGAGAAAATTGGGAGTTTAATTTGGGCTTCAAAGGGTCCGAGGATAGCATGGAAAAAGTTAAGGAGGAGGCTAGGGGCAGGAGGTTTGGCGCTACCTGATCTATTGGTGTATTGTTATGCCTTTCATTTTAAGAATTTTAGTATGTTTGTGAATAAGACAGACGGGTCATCAATGGGCCTGCTTTTTGAGGCAATGTTGGCTGATGTTTCTGAAGGCCAACATCACTTCCTTTTTAAGTACGGAGACCCGAAATTCTTCAAAAAGTGAGGCTGAAGATTCTGAGGTCTGCCTTAAGAACGTGGGTCTATCTGCGGAAAAGGCTGGGAGTCCCTTATTATTCAACACGGGCACCAATATGGCAATCCCCTGGTACCCCGGAATGCAGAGGAGCAACTAGAGCCAAATTTCGGGTGGGGGCTAAGAAAAAATTTCTGGGGGCTACAGGGGCTCTTAGAAGGGGTGAAACACCAGCGAGGCCTCATTAACATGCAAATGGTCTTTTAAAGACCTGTGAAGTGCTCGGGTGCGGCTGTGTGTGCGCCGGGAAGCTGTCTCATCCCGGGCTCCAACACACGATGGGGGGGCTGAAGCCCTGTGGGTCCAATGGGTGTTGCGCGCCTGCCACAATGTCTGAGAGATCAACTGAGTCAGCCTTTAAAATCTGGGGGGGCTACACTATTGGGCAGATCTTAAATCAGGTTCAAGTCTAGTAAGCTGGGAAGTGCTAAACAACTGCACCAGGGGACAAGTGACAAGATTTAAGTATTATCAATTACGTTCTTGGTGGGAAACACAGAACTAGGCAGGAGAGGAAGATGACTCAGAGCTTGACCAGATTATGAGAACTGATCGATGGGCATAGGAAGTCTCATATTGGTATTGGGTTTTCTTGGAGGCGGATGATAACATCGAAAGTGAAATTTCAAACTTATGGGCAGATGAGTTTGGGGATAACGATGTGAAGCAAATCTGGCAGGATTCCTTTTCCATTCTACGATCAGTTGTGAAGCCTGCCTCACTTAAACATAACCATCTTTTTACCACTTACAGGGTTTATTGGTCTCCAGCAAAGTTATCAAAAATCACCGGCAATATCTACTACTGTCCAAGGTGTAGGCTCCCTTCAGCAGATGATTTACATTAGTTTTTGTGGTGTCCGAAGATCACCTCCTACTGGACCTCGGTATGTGATTTTCTTGGCAAAGTGATTGGTAAACATATCAAGGTAAGCCTGAGCCTTGTATTTTTTTGGATCAATCAAGATATTGCTGAGAGGACAAACTCAGTTACAGCCAAGTTTATCTTCTACGTGATTCTATTGGCAAGGCGGGAGATCTGTAGGCTCTGGAAAGCAGAAAGCCCTCCATCCTTTGCTGAGTGCCTTAAAGCTATTATATACACAAGTCTGTCTGATAAGGTCTGGACAAAGTTGGTTGACAGGAGAGAGAAAGCGAGCGGGTCCGATGATTAAGCCAAACATGCTGTTGGTCCTGGCCTCTCCTCGGTTGATGGTCCCCTATCATTAGGGCGAAAGAGTTGTAGTGGAAACAGCAGTATTCATGTGTGGAAGTGCTCTTATCTCCCCTCCCCCTGGGTTTCCATGGGATAAGAGTTATCCTAGGAAGAGAGTTGGCAGAATGAGGAGATGGTGGTCCCTGGGGCTGCGGCAGGGCCGCGTGCCCCCTCGCATAATTAAATAAAGCCCTAGGGAGGTGGTGGTCCCCAGAGCTTAGGGCGAGTGTGAGGGCCCCCCACCCCTAATTAAACAAGCCCAGGAGAGGTGGCGGTCCCTGGGGCCACAGGAGCCTGCGCAGCTCCCACATATATTTACCAATGGCCCATCTGGGATCTCATTAAAATGAAACGCGGGAGCCCGTGCTTCATTTTTTTTTCTCGTTCTCGTCCGGATTCCCGAATCCAGCGCGAATCCGGGCGATTTTTTTTTTTTTTAAATGCTTTTCTTGGCTCTGGGGGTCCTTGTTGGACCCCCAGAGCAGGCCTAGGGGATCAGGGGGTTTCTACCCTGCCCCCTCTTCTTGTTTTTTTATGTTTTTTATATTGTTTTCTTGTGACTGGATTACCGAGTCACAAGATGGCTGTGAACACATTCTGGTTTGGACTGTTGGCAGCCAATCAGAATGAAGCTTGCGCTCGGGAGGGTTCGCGGCTCCTCCTCGGTGCTCAGATATCGATTTATTTTTTTTATTTCTCAGCAACTACTGAACGGATTTACGCCATTATAAAAAAGGTAGCTTTCTGGACCAAGACCTACCTTCTTGCCAAATGTGGTGTATTCCGTTCAGCAGTTCGGGCTGTAGTTGTGTCTAAAGTTCCTATGGAAATTACCATGGGGATAATGCGTTTTGGGACCCCCCTTTTTTCTCGGCTCTTGTTTGCCAAATCACCCTGAAAATTTCAAGACAAGAGCTGACCTGAGTGAACTATTAGCTTTGAATATTTCACGAATATTTGTTGAATGGCACCAAAGATATTGGCAAGAAAAAAACACGCTTTTTGAATAGAAACAAGGTGCTAACTATAAATGCCTACTGGCGACCACCAGTAGTTAATATATATATAGTTAGTTCAGCTAACTATAACTCGCGCGCCCACAATGCACTGCTGATGACATCACATATTACATCACTCATGACATGGTCAGTGACATCACTCATGACATCACTGATGACATCTCAAATGACATCACTGATTACATCACTGATGACATCATCAAGTAAATGTGTGTTTTTTTGATAATTACATATGTTTTATATATGTATATCTCAAGGTCAATGGAAGAATAAATGGGTATATAAGTGTCTAAATGGATGTTTTGTTTTTGAAAAATTGATTGTATAACTGACTGATTAAGTGTATCTTAGTGAATACATGGCTTAGTGAGTAATGTTTAAATATGTAAATATCTGTATCAGTCTCTCACTTTGTGTATAAGTGGCTGCATGGGTTGGTGAGTAGCTACATGTGTGTCTATATAGGTTATTAGTTGGTTTTTTGAGTATCAGTATGAGTGTCTGAGTGTCTGTATGGTTCGGTGGGGGGTATTACGTAGTGCATAGGTGCATGAATGAGTGACTCACTATTTGTATGTGTTGAAGACAGCATGTGTGCAGGACTGTATGGGTGGATGAGTGTGTGCATGGGTGTGTTAGTGAGTGAATGACTGTTTCAATAGTGTCTTTAAGAGTAACTACATAAGTTTTAAACTAGTATATTTGACTATTGGTGTATATAAGTGAGTATATGTGAGAGTGAGAGATTGGAAGAATTCCTGTATGAATAAGTATGTGTTTCTATAAGTGATTGTTTAAAAGACTAAGTATGTGTAAGTTTCTGTAGAAGTAAGTGTGGTGGTGTGTGTATAAATGTATATGCAAGTAAATGGATGTTTGATTCTTTATTAGCATGAGTGACTATGTGTGTGAGTAACTCTATGGATGAGTGGCGTTGTGTAACAGGATGCATAGGTGTATGAGTACACATGATGAGTGAGTACATGTATGAGTGACTGTATAGGACTGTTGGTGAATGAGTGGATGTGTATGTGGATCTTAGAATTACTGAATAGGTTGTTGTAACTGGTATTGGTATGTCCATTGTTTTGAAAATTTTAGTTTCTATTTTTGAATGTGTGTATCAAAGGTTTTATGACGGGGAGAGGAGGTCTGCCACTCTATCACAAGGATAATGTCATCAGTGATGTCATTTGATATGTCATCAGTGATGTCATGAGTGATGTCCCTGACCATGTCATGAGTGATGTAATATGTGACGTCATCAGCAGTGCATTGCGGGCGCGCGAGTTATAGTTAGCTGAACTAACTATAACGGGGGAATTTCAATGGTTTTGTACGAGCGAAAAGTCCAGCTAACTATAACGCCCCTGAAACCTATGGTTTTTTCAGTGAATTTTTAAGGTTTTTTAAATGCTAATTCCTAACTATAACATGCCTGAAACCTATGTTTTTTTCAGTGAATTTCAAAGGTTTTTTAAATGCTAATTTCTAACTATGCCTACAGAGATAGGACATGTGAAGAAAGAAGAAAAAATGCACAGAAAGAAAAAAAAGAAATGCAGAAAGAAGCAACAGAAGTCCTCAAAGACGAAGAAAAGTGCAGGAAGAAGGATAACGTGCAGAAAGAACAAACAGACGAGCAGAAAGAAGCCTTGTTGCAAAATCATCCTGTACCCCCAACTTTTTCAGACGGATACTGGTGGTAACTGAGTCCGACTAACCAGTCCTAGAGCCAGTGCTATGTTAAAAGACACTCAGAATACAGTGAAAACACCTACATACACTAGGGAACACTATGCGTTGGGGTCCCCCTGTGATTAGCATGACCTCCTCTGTAAGCCCCTAGTATATAATAGGGCAGGGGATTAAAACTACCTCTTGAAACGCGCCACAGGGCGTGTTTGCACACGTCACCTCAGGCCCCATCCCCTCCCTTCCCCACTGTGTAAACACGCCCTTTGGCCATTTTAAGTTGGGAGATTAAGTCCCCTTGCATCCTGAGGGACCCTAGGGTCCAACTAGACCACTAGGTACCTCCAGTAAGCGCCACAGAGCTGCGTTGCAGAGAGATGTAAAAAGGGGCACGGCCTAGACCACCTCTCTGCAACGCAGTGCAGTGGCGCTTACTGGAAGCACCTGGTTGGCTAGTTGGCCCCCAGGGTCCCTCAGGATTGAAGGGGAATTATTTCCCCAACTTAAAACGCGCCACAGGGCGTGTTTGCGCATGTTACCTCAAGCCCCGTCCCCGCCCTTCACCACTGTGTAAACACGGCCTGTGGCCGTTTTTAGTTGGGAGATTAAGTTCATTTGAATCTTGAGGGTCCCTAGGGTCCAACTAGCCCACTAGGTACCTCCAGTAAGTGCCACAGATCTGCGTTGCAGAGAGGTGTAAAAAGTGGCACGGCCTGGACCACCTCTCTGCAACGCAGCTCAGTGGCACTTACTGGAAGCACCTGGTGGGCTAGTTAGGCCCCAGTGGCCCTCGGGATTGAAGGGGAATTATTTCCCCAACTTAAAACGCGCTATAGGGCTTGTTTGCACACATCACCTCAGACCCCGTCCCCTCCCTTCCCCACTGTGTAAACACACCCTGTGGCCGTTTTAAGTTGGAAGATTAAGTCCCCTTGAATCCTGAGGGTCCCTAGGGTTAAAATAGCCCACTAGGTACGTCCAGTAAGCGCCATTGCAGAGATGTGTAAAAAGGGACACGGCCTGCAACACCTCTCTGCAACGCAGAGCAGTGGCGCTTACTGGAAGCACCTGGTGGGCTAGTTGGCCCCGAGGGTCCCTCAGGATTGAAAGGGAATGATTTCCCCAACTTAAAACGCACCACAGGGTGCGATGCCGGTCTTTTATTTATTTTATTTTTTTAAGAAGAAGGGCTGTGTGGCCCCCCTTCTTTTTCTAATTTATTGGCCCTGGGGACCCCATCCCCCAGGGCCTGCACCCTAATTGTTTTTGTTGAAAAAAATTAATTTGGAAGGGGGCTGCGTGGCCCCCCTCCCAAGGCCTTGATCGGTCCCGGGGACCCCAACCCCCGGGTCATGGCCTTTTTTTTTTTAAATTCTTTAGGAGGGGGGCTGCGTTGCCCCCCTCCTCAGCCCACTTATGGCCCCGGGGACCCCATCCCTCGGGGCCAGCCTTTGTTTTTTTTTGTTTTAAAAAAAATATATATTTATAGAAACACCTAGGACATGCTGAGAAACCGTATGTACCTATCACCATGACGATTTGCGTGATATTCATTAAAAGGCGACTATGCATACAATGAATCCACGTGGAATGTATTTACACCGCTAGTGAATCTCTGACGTGTCTGACGGCCTACTGTGCCTAATCCCGGCGCCCCCGCCGGTGGGTACTCTCCAAGTAGACACCCTTGTCGTTTATTTATACAAACATGGGTAGATATTGATGGGCAAATTTAAAACACACGCACACCAAGCCATTCAAAGGGGATTCGACAAAAATTCGACAAAACTATGCAAGAAACCCCCCTCACGGTTAATAAAACACAGATCCACCGCCGGATGTGTAATACTTTTTATTTTACTCTCTGGAAAGGAGACAAACCTCACTTGAGAGTCACAGAGTGCTCCTGGCTGAGCCCAATCCTGTGTTGCACCCACCAGTGCCCGCCGAGTGCCACACACCTCTGTGTTGTATTCCACCAGCTAGTGCGTATGCTATGACACTCTCTAGCCCATGTGCACTGTAACAGCACCCCGTGAATATGTCATGCAACACTTGCCTTTGCACGGGTTATATTGCCCCATCTAACGTGCCTTCCTCGATGCCTATGTTATAACGCACTGTGCTATGCCATACATATTACAATCTGGGATCCATATCTTTGTCACAGTGCATATGCAAAGTTACACTCTCCAGCAAATATTTTATATTACAACTTTAGAGACTAGTTAGGTTACACAACACTGCCTTGTGCATATTACACTCCAAGGCGCATATCGCATAGCACGCGCTAGTGCCTGTGCTATCTCGCGCTCTCCAATGAATCTGTCATTGCGCACAATGTATTGCATATTATATTTCACGGCCTGGTTCATCTTATATCACACTTTTTGGTGCATAGTTTATACCATATACTATATTTAGTTTTCATTTTCAATTGTGCTCTCAGGACTATGTTCTATATAACACTGCGTCCACCTACTCTTTTTATTGGGCATTACATTTTGCGATGGGGGGTGGAGGGTCAGGTGGTGTTTCTACCAAGTGAGCCCGGAGTCACAGTCACAATCGTCCTCTTCTTCCTGAATAAAAGTGAGATTATGCTGCATACTTGTTCATATTTTAAGTAGTTCGCACAGACACACATTTTAAAAACAATACAATTCCTAATACCCACCTTCTCTGAACAGTTAGCTTGCTGCCCCATCCACCTCCTCCCTATCCTCTGTTGTCTGAATCCATGGACTAGCCTCCTCCCTCCTGCCATGCATGGTCTGATGTGCTGCCACTGCCCTCCATTTAGCATGATGTACCAGTCCACTCCTCATGCCCTCCATTGCCCAATTCTATGGCCCATCATTGACCTCCTGCTTAGCCTCTGTGCTTAGCTTGCTGCCCCTATTCTCCTTCCCCCTGCCCTCCGATGTCTTTGGGCATGCCCCTGCTCCTTCCTTTTTGCCCACCATGTTCCATGGACCTGCCACTCCTATCTACTCTGAGTGTTCTGTTGAGCTGCCACTCCCCTCCCACCTGCCTATCATAGTCAGATGACTGTAACCTGTCCCTGCCACCTCCACCCTGCCTGTCCACATGTCATGCCCCTATCCCCTTCCTCCTGTCCTCCATGATCCATTATACTGCCACACCCTTCTGCCCTCCCTGGTCTGTTGTGCTGCAACTGCTCCTCCTGCCTGCCCTGCGCGGTCTGTTGTGAGGCCCCTTCCTCTGAACTCTCTTGTCTGTGCCCAGGTCCTGACCCTCGCTTCTATCCTCCATGGTCCTTTGTGCATGCCCCTGCACCCTCCTTCTTGCCCATTATAGCCATTGTGCTGCCACTAACCCTCCCGCTTGCCATGCATGGTCTTCTGTGCTGCCATGGCCCCTCCCACCTTCCCTCCATGGTCTGTGTGTATGCCATCATAGTCTCACTGTTGCTCTCCATGGTGTGTCTTGTTTCTAGTGCCCATCCTGCCTGACCTCCATGGTCATCTTGCGGCTCCTGACCTGCCCCCTTGCCCCCAGCCCTCTGTTTCCATGTGCAGACCCCTATTCCTTCCCTCCTAGCTTGTCTGTTCAATTGTAATGCCCCTGATCCATCCCTCCTGCCCTTTATGGTCTGTTATGCTGCAGCTTTCTCTCCTGTCTGTCCATTATGGTCAGCCAGCTACCAATACCTCTTTCCCCTCTGTTCTCTGTTGTCCATGTGCATGGTCCTGTCCCCTCCCTATTGCTTTCTATGGATTGTTGTGCTGCACTCCCGTCCCGCATGCCCTGTGTGGTGTATTGTGCTGCTGCAAACCCTGATGCCTGCCCTGTAGGGTCAGTTTGGTGCACCTCTCCATGTCCCTCCTGTCCTCTGTTATCCGAGTCCATGTCCCTACCCCAATTCCTCCTGCCTACCATGATCCAATGTACCATACTTGAGAACATTTTGAACTTGGTAAGAGGGAGATTTTGAAAAAAAACTGGGGTATTGATTTTCCCTTTGAGTTACATTGAAAAAGAGGAGATTGTAGACAGGAGACAGATCAAATAAAGCCCATTTGAGCTTAAAAACATTGGACGTTTCCTGGCTGAAACTGGTCTGTTGGCATGTGTGGTTGTACTACCACTGCCTCTTCCTTCTGCCCACAATGGTCTATTATATTGCCACAGCCTCTCTTGCCAGTCCTGTATTGTTGGTTTGTTGCCCCTGCCCCCCTTTCCACTGCCCTCCATAGTCTTTTGTGCTGCCACTGCCCTTCCTGCCTGCCCAGTGTGGTCAAATTGTTGCCTCTGCACTCTCCTACCTGCCTTCAATTTTCAGAGTCCGTGCCCCTGGCCTCTGCCTCTCAACAGTATCCCACTGAACAACTAGATTGCTAACATTCTATATTTATTACAAAAGTGTGGAACTCCTGACGTCATCTTGATGTAATCAAAACTGTAATACCTAGAGCATTTCCTTTAGAAATTACATATATGAGAGGGTCTTATTTGCATCAAAATTAAGGTTAGTGCTCTAAAAAACTAAAATGAGGAAATATTTTCTGAGTTTTCAAATAGCGACAATGAACTTTTAAATTATTTGTAATCTTTATGTTTTTTTATCCAGTAGACTACTTGATTAAATGTTGCACTTAGGGGAGAGGATGTGGTGTTACTTCCACAGCTGCAGACTTTGTAACTGGGGAACCAGGTTGGAGTTTCTGCTTCAGCTCGACATTCTGTGATTCTGGCCAAATCACATATTCTCCCCATGTCTACAACCATAATGAATTTGATCTTGTGTGATGTAACCAATGCTCATGTAAAGCACTCCAATACCTGACAAGTCTGCACTATATAAAACTGCAAATACACAGAAAATAAGTGTTTTGCACACTTCTGTCATTGGGCTACATGTGGGCTTCATCTGGGTGATATTTGTGCTGCATTTGGGCTCTTTTGTCTCTGGTGGCCATCTTGGGAGATTTATGTGTTATGAAGTTTCCTAATTCCCTCATTTACTGCAGTCTCCTCAGTAGGAAATGCTTTCAGTTTTTTACTTTGTTTCCATCAAGAAGGTATTCAGATATGTCACACATTTGCCATAAATTCTGAATGTTAGCACTCTAGTTGCTCATTAGATCACTGTAGTAAAGCTACTGCTCACCACGGAAGTCTGCTGCTGGTATTAAAAGTGCATGTTTCAGTCTGCATATCAGACTTTTTTGATGAAATAGAAGAGGATTTGAGAAGTCACTCAAAATGAGGCCTAATTTTTCTTTCTTCAGCACTAATCATAATTTCTATGGCAAAATGAACCCCCTCATTGTGTTCCTTTTTATATTAAATGTTTTAAGTGTTACCAGTTTATTCCAATCAAGATGGCTTAAGGTGTGCCATACTTTTGTCATAAGTAAGACAATAAGCGCTCTAGTTGTTCTTAAGAACACTCTGGGACATTCTGTCATTGGGCTATACTTGGGCTACATCTGAGTGATATTTGGGCTACATTTGGGCTCTTTTGTCTCTGGTGGCCATCTTGGGAGATTTATGTTTTATGAAGTTTCCTAACTTCCTCATTTACTGCAGTCTCCTCAGTAGGAAATGCTTTCAGTTTTTTACTTTGGTTCCATCAAGAAGGCATTCAGATGTGTCACACATTTGCCATCAATTCTATTCTGAATGTTAGAACTCTAGTTGCTCATTAGATCACTGTAGTAAAGCTACTGCTCACCAGAGAAGTCTGCTGCTGGTATTCAAAGTGCATGTTTCAGTCTGCATGTCAGAATTTGTTTATGAAATAGAAGAGGATTTGAGAAGTCAAAATGTGCCCTAATTTTTCTTTCTGCAGCACTAATCATAATTTCTATGGCAAAATGAACGCCCTCATTTTGTTCCTTTGTAAATTGAATGTTTTAAGTGTTACCACTTTATTCCAATCAAGATGGCTTCAGGTGTGCCATACTTTTGTCTTAAGTAAGACTGTTAGCGCTCTAGTTGTTCGTCAGAACACTCTGGGACATTCTGTCATTGGGCTATACTTGGGCTACATCTGGGTGATATTTGGGCTACATTTGGGCTCTTTTGTCTCTGGCGGCCATCTTGGGAGATTTATTTGTTATGAAGTTTCCTAATTTCCTCATGTACTGCAGTCTCCTCAGTAGGAAATACTTTCAGTTTTTTACTTTGGTTCCATCAAGAAGACATTCAGATGTGTCACACATTTGCCATAAATTCTGAATGTTTGTACTCCAGTTGCTCAATAGATCACTGTAGTAAAGCTACTGCTCACCAGGGAAGTCTGCTGCTGGTATTCAAAGTGCATGTTTCAGTCTCCATGTCAGAATTCTTTTATGAAAAAAAAGAGGTTTTGAGAAGTCAAAATGTGCCCTAATTTTTCTTTCTGCAGCACTAATCATAATTTCTATGGCAAAATGAACCCCCTCATTTTTTTCCTTTGTAAATTAAATGTTTTAAGTGTTACCACTTTATTCCAATCAAGATGGCTTCAGGTGTGCCATACTTTTGTCATAAGATAGACTGTTAGCGCTCTAGTTGTTCTTAAGAACACTCTGGGACATTGTTTTATTGGGCTATACTTGGGCTACATCTGGTTGATATTTGGGCTACATTTGGGCTCTTTTGTCTCTGGTGGCCATCTTGGCTCATCCTCATGTACTTCAGTCTCCTCAGTAGGAAATACTTTCAGTTTTTTACTTTGATTCCATCAAGAAGGCATTCAGATGTGTCACACATTTGCCCTAATTTCAGAATGTTAGCACTCTAGATGCTTATTAGATCACTGTAGTAAAGCTACTGCTCACCAGGGAAGTCTGCTGCTGGTATTGAAAGTCCATGTTTCAGTCTGCATGTCAGAATTTTTTAATGAAATAGAAGAGGATTTGAGAAGTCACTCAAAATGTGCCCTAATTTTTCTTTCTGCAGCACTGATCATACTTTCTATGGCAAAATGAACCCCCTCATTTTGTTCCTTTTTAATTTATATGTTATAAGAGTTACCACTTTATTCCAATCAAGATGGCTTCAGGTGTGCCATACGTTTGTCATAAGTAGGACTGTTAGCGCTCTAGTTGTTCTTTAGAACACTCTGGGAAGCTGCAGTAGAACATAAAGGAATCAACTGACAGTCTCTGCCCTTGTTGGATGTGCATGTTTTACTGAGAATGTCAGACTTCATTCTCAGATGACTGAGAAAGATAATGTGAATTTACAGAAAATATGCTCTCAGTTTAGCTCATAGATCACCTTCCAAACCTCCGTGGTAAAAGCATGAGAAAATAGTTTTCTCTCAAACATGATTCATGATATCACAGCAGAAGGCTTTTTCACATGTTAAAATCACCTTAGAACACACCACAATTCCTAAAATGAGTAGGGTACCATCAACAAATGATTTATAATGTAACTAAAGTCTTAAAACCTTCTATTAACTGCAATGCTTTT
This sequence comes from Triturus cristatus, assembly GCF_964204655.1. Taxonomy (NCBI): domain Eukaryota; kingdom Metazoa; phylum Chordata; class Amphibia; order Caudata; family Salamandridae; genus Triturus; species Triturus cristatus. Next base: position 565,041,138 of record NC_140582.1, on the reverse strand, counting down.
TAATGAGGTGCTATCATGCATATTGGTCCCAAGATGGCTGCTAACAGTTCTTGGATGAAGTGCTGACAGCCAATCAGATCTCACTATGAGATGTGTGTTTAGGCTCCGCCCAGATATATATGTGATTTTGATTTTGATTTTCTCAGGAACTACTGAACAGATTGACACCATGTAAGCAAAAGGCACGAGTCTGAACTGAGGACTACCTCTTTGCCAAATTTGGTGTAATTCCGTTCAGCAGTTCGGGCTGTAGCTGCGTCAATAGGTCCTATAGGAAAATGCATGGGAAAAACGAGTTTTGGGACCCCACTTTTCCCACTTTTTTTTCGGCCCCCGCTTGTTGAATCACCGTGAACGTTTCAGGATAGGAGCGGACCAGAGCTGGCCAAAAGTTTGGAAAATTTCGCAAAGATTCGTCAATCGGCGCCAGCGTTATTCCAAATAGAATGTTGCGGTTTTCCTATGTAAAATAGGTCCTAAATATATATATATATATATGAGATAAAGTCGTCCAACAGGCACACTGGTACACCGGAAAAAAGGACGAAGCGAACCCGTCACATATATATATGTATGTACGTATATATATATATTCACTTAAAAAACCATAGGTTTCACACATGGTATAGTTAGCTGGACATTTCACTCGTGAAAAACCATTGAAATTCCCCCGTTATAGTTAGTGCAGGCAACTATAACTCACGCGACCGCAATCCTCTGCTGATGACGTCAGATATTACATCACTGTATTTAGACACTTATTTACCCATGTCTTCTTCGATTAATTTTTTAGCTATACATATATTACAAATATTTTTTTTTCAGAAAGACACATATGTCATCAGTGATGTAATATCTGACGTCATCAGCAGAGGATTGCGGTCGCGTGAGTTATAGTTGCCTGCACTAACTATAACGGGGGAATTTCAATGGTTTTTCACGAGTGAAATGTCCAGCTAACTATAACATGTGTGAAACCTATGGTTTTTTAAGTGAATTTGCAAGGTTTTTTAAATGCTAATTCCTAACTATAACGTGTGTGAAACCTATGGTTTTTTCAGTGAATTTGTACGTTTTTTTAAATGCTAAGTTATGTTTTTTTTTGTTTTGTTTTTAAGGTTTTTCACCGCGCGCATACCGTACGCGCACGGTGCGCTTCGCACCGCGCGCCCACGTTACGCAGTTCGCGGGATTTTTCCGTTTCTACCATACGCGCACGCTATGCGTACTCCGTGATTTTTCGCAAAAAAATTAAAGGAAATTTTGGCCCTTGGGGGTCCTTCTGGGACCCACTGACAAAGTCTAGGGGGTCAGGAACTGTCCACCCTGCCCCCTTTTCACGTTCTCCACCTTTCTTTTTCACCCCCTCAGACTGCGAGAGACAAAATGGCGGCCGACACTTCCTGGTTTCGACCGATTCGAATGTTTACTAAGATCTAACAACCAATCAGAATCGCGCTCGCGCACGGCAGCGTGCGCGTATGGTAAGTTTTACCGTACGCGCACGGTGTGCGCTTATAGATATATATATACTTTTAAATGCTATTTTCTCAGGAAATACTGAACAGATTTACACCAGACCTGCAAAAGGCACATCCCTGACCTGAGGACTACCTCTCTGCCAAATTTCAAGTAATTCTGTATAGCTTGGACTAAAGGTCCTATGGAAAAATGCATGGGAAAAACGCGTTTTGGGACCCCCCCTTTTTCTCAGACCCCGCTTGACGAATCCCCCCGAGACTTTCAGCGAAGGAGCGGAGCGGAGCGCCCCACCTATTTTGAAAATTTTGCGAGGATTCGTCAATCGGCGCCAAAGTTATTCCAAATAGAATGTTGCGGATTTCCTATGGAAACACGATCCTAACTATAAATATCCACTGGCGACCGCCAGTAGATAATATATATATATATATATATATATATATATATATATATATATACACATACAAATTCGGTGCCTGAAATTCCAAAGGGCATGAGTGTTAGGGGGTGGTTGCCTGTGGGGGGGGGGGTTGGTTGCACTTTTGACATTAAAACATATATAGTTTAATACAACAATGTTTATATGAAACTATTAAATAATCATTTTATTATTTTAAAACCTACTGAGAAAATAATTTTCAAGTAAGATAAATTATACTTTTGTTAAATATGAAGGATTTAAATTACTTCAACATATATAACGTGTAACAAAATGTAATACATATTCATTAAAAATAAAAGTGATAGATTCAGGAGCCAGTTTTTTACAAATACTATTTAAGTAATATTTCTAATTGTAATTAATATATTTAAATTAACAAATGTATTTAGTACATTTTTACTTTAATTTGTTAATGTGCTTACTAGTATACTTTATATTAACATTGTTGTGATATTTTTTTTTAGAATACTACATTTTAATAGTTTTCCCTATGCTTTCTATAGGGAGATATCCACCGATGTGTGGAATGAACTCTAGTAGTAACTCCACACTCATAACTTAATAACTTCAGTGTCCCCACCCCGTTGAACTAGGGGGTGGAGACATCCACGTCTACACTTAGGAAGAAATCAACACACACAAATAGGGACTATCCCAAAAGTGTAGATTTACATTTAGATTCAGGAGTAGTTTTACATATGAGTAAATCTACATGTGTAAATTTATCATTGTGAGGAGACCTTTCTATTTCTTGAATCATGCTTTTTTTTTACTCATTTACAAAATGATAATACACCTTCAGTGCAACAACAGAAAATGGTGGGGAAAAAATATATTTGACAAAATGTGAACTTCTTGAAACCTGAGGTATGTCGCTATGGTCGAGGGCATATCACCCTTTATTCTTCATACAGTTCAATGTATGTTTCGCTTCAGTTTCACTTTGGGGTTATTGCACTTTAATGTGAACTTAAGCAGCAGACCTTACCTATTGTTATAGAGGCTAACTGATCATTAATCTCCTTGAACATCAATGGTGTTTTCCTTCAACTGTAGCACCCCTTGCTACTGGAGATCTGATGTGCCCATCTACGTGCCTAAAAAGCTGTGCAAGACTTAGGGGCATATTATCAAGCACAGCGTTAAAATTATCGCCTCTTTAGCGGCAAAAAACTGCCACTAAAGCGGCGATAATGGGCTTGATAATATGCCCGTGACAATTCCAATAGATGCCCAGGTTGACCCCAGAACATGGGTTTCTATGGGATTTCTCCAGGGCATATTATCAAGCCCATTATTGCCGCTTTGCAGCTAAAGCAGCGATAATTTTTAACGCTGTCCTTGATAATATGCCCCCAATTTCTTCCATGTATTGCATTCTTGTTGCTGTATGTTTCTTTCATTGTATTAATAGGGAAATAACTCCCACTGTTTTATGTTATGAGTGCGTGCAGAACTGAAAGGCCGCCAAAGAAGTAAATAAACATGCAATACTCTATAAGTAACGGTGCTATTTTATTATATTGACTGATTATATCCTTCATTTCCTACATGGCCCTCGATTTCTCAATAAAATACAGCCGTAGGGTGCGTTCCACACTTTTAAAGGACACACAGAGACTTTTACCTGTATGATAGATTTTCAAAGTCATATCTTATGGTGAAAGGCACGGAATACAGACAGCTTCATTAAAAGTATAGGTGTTCATGGATTCCTAGTTATTATACTCAGGAGAACTAGCACATTACCTCTCTCAACTGAAAGAATGATGTGTTCTCAAGCTGCAGTAAAACATATGGCAGCAGATTGTTCAACTTTCTAAGGAGTTTGCCACATCTGCTCATATCAATTTAAGAATATGTCTGTAATTCAAAGACATTGAAACAACTTGCATAAGCAGTGATTACACATATTTTTCTTCTTGCAAATGAAAATATTGTTTTTGATTCCAAATGTTGAACTAATTTATAATAATGCCTGAATACATCATGAGGGATTCCTATTCCCTAATTAGAGCCCATGCAATTTTTATGTTTTGGTTTCAAAAATGGATACTTTTAATAACTATATCGTGATTTCCAAGCATTACAAATTTTTAAGTGCCTCTTCAGAATTTCTTGAGCTCTATACTTTGTCATATGATCATTAAAGTGACATCCAATAACTACGTGGACACAAAGGAATCTTGTCCTGCCATACCCACTAATATATTTACATATCATCACACCTCCGTTTTGGCCCTGTCACTCTGGAATCAGTCACCCGATCATATTAGATGCACCACATCAGAGAATGCCTTCAAGAGGCTTCTGAAGACTCGCCTTTTCAGAGAGATCTAAGGTTGGCTGGTCCCTTTTCTGTCTACTCATCTTAGCGGCGTTTTACTGTCTCTTTTTGGAGTAGCTGTTTTGCACTTTATAAACATGTATTTAATTGCTTCATTCTCCGCACCCACCAAACATTTTAGAAGTGATCAAGTGGCCGACGGTATGTTTTAGACCTGTGCAATGGATCTCAGACATGTAGCATAACCTCATGGCGACCCATGTCTCCAATGCAAGACAAATGAAGGAAGTAGCCTTTATAGCTTTTGTAATCTTGTGCACATAAATGCTAGTTTTGAGAATGTGCCCCATGATGGCTCAAAGAAGACGTGCTCAACAAATCTCTGTATTGGGCACCGCAAGTCTTTCCTACCTTGGCAATGTTGATCGTGTCATTGTACTATAAATCAGACAGGTAAGAATGCCATCAAGGGATTTGTTCAGAAAACAAAATTACAAATTAAATTGCTGATCACTCAAGATGTCTTAGCATGACATCGCTACTCATTGAAGGTTATACAATAGTTTAGTATTAGGAAAACAAATTGCAAAGAGGCAGGTGTATATATATTTGTCAAATTTGTATTAATTAAATAAAGATTCAAACTTGAAAATACAGGGGTTCATCATATACATCCCATAATTCATTGACAGTGATCATTGCAGTACACTTCAAAATTAGTATGCCATATTTCAATGTATTTAAAGCCTACTTCCTAAATATACAACTAGAGTCACAAACCAGAGCGACTAGTCTCTTACTAAGGGGCCGATTCCGATGTCGGACGGACTCAGGTCCGTCGAACATCTGTCAGGAGCCATAACCGACCGACCTGCTGTCGTAGGTTACGGCCCTGCAAGTACGATGCGACCGAACAGGGTTTGGTCGCACTCGTATACTTCACAAGGCAAGCATGCATTCCAAGCGGAATGCATGCTTGTATTGTGAAAAGCAGGGGTGCAGTTCATCCCTGCACCCTGTGGCTGGCACCCCAAGGTGCCTGCCACCGGGTGCAGGGATCCACAGAGGGCCCCAGGCCGCCATTCGGCAGCCTCACACCCATGGGGGCCCTACTGGGGGCCCCCAAAGACAGTTTTCGACTGCCTTTTCGTGCCTGAAAGAGCGGCACGAAAAGGCAGTGAAAAACTGCCATCGTACTCCCTCGTTCATAAAGAGGCGGCCGGGGGAGTACTGAGGGATTTCCGGATGGCGGACGGGCTCGCCGAGCCTGTCGTCAGCCATCCGGAAATCCGAGTCGGATTCCTTTCCGACTGAGCCTATCGGAATGGCTCGGTCGGAAAGGAATCCGGCCGACACGTTCCGATTCGGTCGAAGGGCTCCGACCATCGTTCGAGCCCATCCGGCCGAAATCGGAATCGGCCCCTAAATGTTAAACAATGACTAAAAAGAAAGTTGGGTTATGCCTCCACGTTTAGGTGAGAGCACCTTCAGGACTGTTTATTTTCCTGATGATAAAGGACCATCGCCAAATAGAATCTGCTTCAATATATTTAGAAGGTTTGCTTACTATAAGGTCAATAGGCCTATGAATGGATTAGACTGCTTATTCATACTAACGAATAATCACACAGTGTGGAAGTCTAAAGAGACAGTAAGGAAAACAAATTGAATGTCACGAACAAATGAGCTGAGTAGTTTCATGTTGAAACAAATGGTGTAATACTTACACAAAGAAATTCTTTCGGTCCCACTATAGCGTTTGTAATGGTAAAGTGCACACAGACTACTATTGCTGGTTAACTCAGCATTGCGATAAATCCTGAGTGGAACAGGGGAAACAGATTACTTCTCTCTAGAAGGCATTCGCTTTGTTTAAATAAGTCAATCACAGTAATTTGTATAGCAATAAATCATATTAAATGTATGGACGATATGGAAAATTACCCGATTTCCATACACCAAAGGACATGAAATAAGTATTATTCTCAGTGGGTACTACGTGCTAGATATGAATGTTATGGCTGTTAGACAGCCCCTTAGTTTCTAAAACTTAGGTACATTTAAACTTACATCAATGCAGTTGACCAGCTGTTAAGAATAGGTCTACTGAGCCTGGTCAAGCTTTTCAAGCGAGAAGTTTACAGTAAGGGAAATGGGCTGATAAAGCTGCATTGTCCCATAGTTGCTGCTTTTTTTTTTTTTTTAAAAGAAAGAAAGAAATTAATATGCATGTTCGTCTCAACCGTCACTATTATGTTGTGGACAAAGTATGACACAGTAATACATACTGCAGAAGAGTGGCATCGGGTATGTAACTAAGCTGGCTCTGAGAGGCTAATATTGAAAGACTGATGCAAGTTCCCGAGCCTGGTCAGTCCTCACGGACAATATATATGTGATCTTGAATGATCTACATATTCATTGGAATTTAGTTTACTGCACAAATCCCTTGTTGGCATTCTTACCTAACTGACTGTAAGTACCCAAGCCCACAAGGGAATATTGGGTTGCCCTTTTATGTATAAGATTATTGTGCTATAAATGACATAGATATATAGTTACTGCTGTGAGTTTATCGCCCTTAATAAGCTGAAACCTTTTCTTAGATCATGTCATTTTATTGCTGTGGCTCTTCATTGTCTCCTGTTCTCAAAACACCCATCTAATGGTAGACAGGACCTAGAGAACATATCCCCCTTCTGTGAAGTCTTAAACAATTGGTGTTTTGGTGTTACATTTCAATGCTTTATGCTCCTGTAGGCTCATTCGTAATTGCAATCTTACATATAAACTGTCCACCTTGTCCCTTCATGCTGTCTGTAGCATTGTCTGACATGCAGCATTGGTTTGTTTGTAGTTATGCATTCCTGAAATCCATACTATATATTTGTATTTATGTATTGGTATTTGTATAGGGCAAACCTACTTGGGGAACAATAAATCGCTTCACATAGCAAAAGGGAGACACTGGAACTATGTCAGGAGTTGGGAGGAAATCTTTAAGATTGTGTTCAAATGTAATGACTGAAGAGGAGAATAGGGAGAATGTAAATGTACCACAGAAAAGCTAGGTGGCTCATGATAAATGGTTGGTCAGGATTTCTTTGAAGAGGTATGATTCTGAATTCCAATCCTGATAGTATTCCAGTTTCATGGTGAACAGCGGAAGTAGATTTTATGGCTGTTGATACCTTGTGTGTCATTTTGGTATTGAGTCTGGTGACATTTTGATGTCATGCATTATACTGACTACCTGAGCTGGTCAGCTACAGACATCAGATACTTTTTCTGGTGATGTTACAGTTTACATATGGAGTGGGCTTGGAGATGGAGCCACTGCATGTCCTTCAGTTAAAGATATGTGATCACATGTATTCAGTGGTGTATAAGAGGCACTTCAGATGGGCCCCTATGGAGACAGCAATGCTGATGAGCAGGGCACATCCACATCCAGGTGAAAGAGGATCTGAATGGTTGTGTCATGGTTGTGGCCTTGCAACCTGAACAGGGCTGCATAGCATAGCCGATATCAGAAAATGAGGCTGGGCTGAGTCTGGGATGCGGTCTAGCTCTATACTTACCCTGAAATGGCCCGGCCTCCTGGAAGTTGCGCCAGTGGTGCTTAGGATTCCTGGGTGCAGCAGCATAAAGGCTGCACTCAGGAGCCCCCATTGTCCGTAATTGTACTTACCTAACGCATACTTACCCAGTGTCCTGGTCACCATAGATCTTATTTTTTTTCATGCTGCCGTATTCCTGGAGTAGTTATTTTCAGCAGTGGCTTTTCCTTCCTTTTTTTCCAGAAATCGTTTTGTTTATTCTGATGCTCATTTGGAATATTAGTCTATCACTTCGCACATGGACTCTTGTTTTTGCAAGACATTGATGGAATAAAGCAATTCCATTTTATTATTGTTTGATCAGCTTCATACCCTGGTTATTGTTTAGGTAAATATTAGACAGTGGCTGTAGTGATGTTATTCTTGTAGGAGAAGGTTGAATCCTTACTCTATATTCTGTGTTTATTTTTTCCAGGGACTTACATTGGGTCCTCAGGGTTCCATGTACTATAGTCTAGCATGAAAGTGGGAGGTAGTATGAAAGAACTATACACTCCCAATTAGAGTTCTATATATGATTATATACATGCCATAGAGATAAAAGTCCTAATAAAACTATTTGCATTATTGTAGACACTCAACTACCCTAAAACACTGAGGAAATCTGCATTTGCATAGAATTCAATACAGTCACGTTGATTAAACCAGAGCGTGTTTGTGTTTATTTGGCAATGTGTGGCTTGTAGTAGACTTGGGGATAAGTAAGGGATTTGACACTTGTTGTCAACTGATGAGTGAATCTGTCCAGCTTCCTGGTGGATAGCAATCCTCAAATCTGAACTTGTCTGTTGCTGTGTCTAAAGCGTAGTAATGCAGTTTTCTCTGGGTTCACCTTTATGGAGATGTTTAGCATTCAGTTTTACATGATGGTAAGACAAGAATTGAGAATAAATGCCCATTTGTGGAAGGCAATTGCAGGTATAATAATATGTCGATGGCCTATTTATGGAATTTTTGTCATTAGGAAAAATGTGAGCTAAACTAATGTAGTATGATCCGTTTCCAAGATATTTATTGGGGCTTGATGGAATACTGCAGAGAGCTAAAGCAGGATAATTGGGAGGCATTTCTGTTGTCTGGATTGGGGACGGGGTGTCATCTGTAACTTTGATGATTGCTCTTCCAGTGATGCCTCATGAAGTAAAGCCAGTCTGGTATCCATGTTGGTGATACATCTTGTCGTCAGTGACTCAACAGGTGAGCCACACCACAACTTTCAAATCAAAACTTCAACATGTTAAATTTCATGGTGGTGTAGCAGTGGAATGAGGTTTTCTGTAATCAGGTTGTTGTAAGCACTGCATACTGATCATTATAGAAGGGCAAATACCTACACCAATTAGAATCTAGGTAGAATAATAACAAAATACAACAGTGATCCCATTTGTATCAGACATTCAGCATTTCTAGAACAACTTATTGTCTGCTTTAAGTTTGCATTCAAACACATCATAACATTTTGAGAGCTCAGTCAAAACTGGTACGATGGTAGTTCTCTAAAAAGGTACTGCGCAAAGAATATATTTTCTCAATAGAGTTGCATGCCATGAACATAAAATCAAATAAAAAATGTATTGCGAAACAAAGTTGTAAACAAATTTGCCATACAGTGTAAATTTGTGAATTCCATTGTGCATTGGTCTGTGATTGAGTGGTCAAGTGTGTAAAAAAATACAAAAGTGTTTTGTTGTATAAAGATCCAGAGGATGACCATTATGAAAAGTCATTCTTAGTAGAGGTAGTACAGCAACTTCAGGTACTTTCTTCTTTCAATTGTCTAATGACCAGTAGCATAAGCTATGACCTACTGCCTACTGTTAGAGCTGCCCTGTAGGGCTCCATCTTCATCAACCTTAGCCTGGCTCATTTGAACCTGCCTACCTGGTTGTAACACCAACTCTTCTTGAAGCTTCACAGTGAACATAATAACCAGTCCTCCTTTAGGTACCCCTATATGTAGCGTTTGTATAAGATATTCTTCGGAAGCCGGACTCATTGTGAAGCCAAAACAGATGTGTATGACTGAATAACAAGGATGAAATAGTTGGGTTGAAAAAGGAACTACAATGACCTTTAGAGACAATAGAAGTATTGGTAGTGGAAAAAAATATTCCACATCTATATATGCAAACTATACAGACATAAATAGATTTGGAGATGTTGAAGCGCCATCATTAGATGTAACCCATCACTCTGGACATATTCAGATGCTTAGAAGCATTGTAAAATGTTTCAAACCAATGGGAGGTTTAGTAGTTGTACCAAGATAGGCAATTCAACCCTAGTTAAGCTAAAGCTCCTTTTATTTTAGCAGTTGTAGAAGGACTGCTGTGATCTGGGAAACTTCATTATAATTTCCAGGGCTGTGGATAGGAATTGAACTTGAGATTTTGTCTGGAACATTGTACAGGATGCTGGCGAAGGAGAGCTGATAGAATTATGACATATTTTTGCTGATTTAGTCATAAACTGACCAGTTCCGGGATCATACAGCCAAGTGATGCTTCTTCTCTCAAAGTGATTTGAAAGTCATTAGGAGACAGCTGGAAGGATGTGGTAGCCTAAGCAGAATTTTGTCACACCATAGTCCAACTTGTTGACCTGGACATAAGCAATCAGTATGGTATATCAGAAAAAACAATGGAAGTATGCAAAAAATTCTACCTATTGACATGTACTACAGGAAGGAAATCTGTCTATGATAAGCAGGAACACTTCCCTGGATCATTATCTAGTATTCCCAGTAATCCATATAAATACTGGTCTTTTAACCTCTCTTCTGGTTCCTTAAGATTCTTTTATCACAAAAGGAGGGCCAACACAACTATCTTTGGTTTGCAAACATTACTTACAAATTGTGCCTTTAGAAATCTTGTTGATTGCCAATGCTACATTAAATATGATTAGATGTGGCTCTACAGGAATGAATGTCATAGCTGACTTTTTGAAATCACTCATGCTTTTTTGTAGGTGCTGATATTGATCAAAATCAGTCTCTTTCTTCTTCTTGTCCTTCAAATATTTCCCAACTGATTTCCATGAAGCAGGAATTTTGTACGCTAAAAATATTTTATTGCTTTTCTACTGACTAAATTTTAAATGAAATAGTATAGCCCTGCTGCATATTCATTAATTGTTAAATTATGTTTGCGTCCAACTCAATGTGTCTGTAAGTTTCATAATGGCTCTCTTCAGAAATCTGAGATTCATTTGTTGAGAGCTCCACAGAGATGTGTCTTACAAAAAGGAGAGTAATTCCACCAAATTTCTTATAATACCAGTGCATATGAGAAATCAGTTTACATTGGCATATTCTAAGCTTCTGAGTGGGAGATAAGGGGAGAACAGTTTAACAAGGTAGTCTAGATTTCGCTTGATCTTTAACTGGAAGCCAAAGAAGGAACTTCAGGGCAAGTGAGATGTTGGTGATACATTAAAGTTCAGCTGTAAGGAGAGCTGCATAGTTCTGGAGTGTTTAGAGTGAGAAGAACGATTTGTTTGGGAGACCTGTATCGATGATGTTGCAGTACTCGAGAGGGAGATTAATCACAGTAAGGATGAGAACAATTTTCTGACAGAGGTGGAGAAGTGGAAGATCATTTCAAAGCAACAACAACAACAACAAATCCCTTTCCTTAAAAAGGTACCCGCAACGTGTTCTTCAGCCAGAAAATCACCATCAAACACAAGAATAAGAACCTAGGAGTGTTTGCAAACAAGTATCACTTCACATAAAACATCACTGACATTATCTTCTACTATGTCTCCCACCTAAAGAAATCACATCTCAATATATCTTTCACAAGCATGATTATCTTGGCTTTGCCATGATGAACAGAAGGGGGATGGGAGCACACTGCTACCTCCCAGCACAGTTCGCCACTTTGCACACTGGTACATGCAGTTCAATTTAAATGCTTACTTGAAATTTTGCAGAGTGTCTCACCAAAGTTGGTGCAGGTTAGTGCTGTTAATCTCTAGACACATGTGTTTCTGGATTTCATCCTTCTTCAGTAGAGCTAAAACGAAATTCTTCTGGGGTTTGCTGAGAAAGCTGCCACAATCCTCTCAGGTCTCTGTACCTCTCCCTGGCGCACAGGTGCCTCCCATGAGCTCGTCAGCCCAGTGGCTCAAGGGAGCCTTTTTGAAACAGAAGGGGGATGGGAGCACACTGCAACCTCCCAGCACAGTTCGCCACTTTGCATCCTGGTACATGCAGTTCAATTTATATGCTTACTTGAAATTTTGCAGTGTCTCACCAAAGTTGGTGCAGGTTAGTGCTGTTAATCTCTAGACACATGTGTTTCTGGATTTCATCCTTCTTCAGTAGAGATAAAACGAAATTCTTCTGGGGTTTGCTGAGAAAGCTGCCACAATCCTCTCAGGTCTCTGTACAATTAGAGTGCCCTATTTTGAGTTTGGAGGAGTTGGACATCTGCTAAAAAATGGCAGATATTACCTCTGCCTATGACAACAGTGCCCTCTTAAGATAAAATCGGTTCATCCCACAATTATTGGCCAATCTCTAAAATAATGCCCTAAGCCTTTGCCCATAGGAGCATCCAGAAATCTAATCTACATGCTTCAGGGAGTCCCAAAAGTTGATACCTGTGATTAATTAAACTTAACATCTATTTGACTGTGAAGCTCAAAAGATATAAGCATGTCTCACCCACAAGTTCCTTTAATCAAGGGTTTCTCCTGTGAATTGCCCCCCCAGAGGAACTCGGACAGGAGTGACACAGAGTCTATTCTCCTCTTTCTCATAGTTTGGGGAACTGAAGAAAGGCGACGCTTCTGCTAATCTTCTGATGGCGTTGATTTTTGCTGGGGACAGGCATGGCAGTGCCCAGAGATGTTCACATAAACTGCACTGCATAAAAGCCATCACAACCATCAAGTGCATCATCATTGTAGTTATTTGAATAGTTTTAAAAAGAACCTCACTCAGTTTGGGGTGTATTTTCTTAATGGCGACCTAAGAAGCAATACTGAGTGTAAAATGTACTCGGTTATTTGCGCCAGTTGTCCACGTCTTTCCGAGGAATATTTCTGAACTTCCTGTGAAAAGTCCGGAGACTCTGTTGGAACAGTTCAGAATATTAAAATAGAAGGCTTAGAAACCTCAACAGAAATCATCCGAGATTTGTTGAAAGTAATAACCTGCCGCACAAAACACTGCTGAAAGCATTTACGCTTCTAAATTAAATTCAGATTAGGTTTTAAATAGATTTACTTGGGCTAGCATTTATTTCAGCGCAGATCGTTCTCTTTGAGACTCAATTGGCCTTCAAGTCATGCCTCTATGAATGTTTTATATTTTATTATTCAGACAAGAGCCTTATCTCAAGTTGTTGTTTTCTGATTCAGTCCACAGGGGCAAACAGCAGACTGAATAGTGTTCCGGGACTCATGTTCCAGTACAAGAGTGTGAGCAGCAGTTCATGTATATATATTAAGCCAGGGACTTATTTAAAACATAAAGACTTTTGTTTGAGTTATATTTGCTGTTAATATAGTGCTCTGTACGAGTCTAAAGCTCGGCACTGAGTCAAAGAGGCTTTTTAACACCAGGTAAGTAATGAAAAGGTCACCTAGTTGAGGTGTTTTGAAAGGCATTGCCTTCAGGCATTTTGGCCTGTGGCCTTTGCACAAAGTAGCACAATTTATTCAGTTCTCAAGCGGCAAGTAGCAGACACAGGTGCTCCATAAATGTGACAACTTTATTAGCAGTTGCTATGCTAAGAGTAAAAATGTAACAAAGAAACACAACTTACTTACTGATCATGTGCGCTGTACGTTTTCTATTTCCTCATCCATATGGGCTCCTTCTACGTTAGAGAGAATTTGCTATCGGAGTCTTATGGCCAATCCTTTGCAAATATAATGAACATGTTTTAAGGGCAAAATATTCTTTCTCCACCACTTTGCATTTTATGCCAATCTCTTCCATTTTTTATGAGATTACTCATCTTCACAATTATCTTAATGTGCAATTTAGCTCTACACCCTACCTCCTTCATTGGGTGTTGTTATCTATCGTTCTCCCTCCAATTGCATCACAGTTTTCACCGCTTCCGACCCTGCCAAGTAAATGTAGTCTTTCTCACCCTTCCACACCCTTGCCTTTCTTTTTCACATGCCAAGGTCCCTATTCTCTAGTGTGTACTCAGATTATTCTTATTTTACCAAACAGTCTCAGAAGTCTGCCAAACGTATGTACTCCTTAAAATGGCACTCCTCTTCCCACACTTATGAACCCTCTGTAGACTTTGCAGTTCTTTGTGGTTGCTATCCAGATTTTTTTCTGTTTTCTGAAAAGCAATGAGGATGATATTTACACAGCGATATTCCCACCGCCGAATTCGGATGGGAGTGGGAATCCCAATCTGTCCGCGGAAAGTCCGTCTGCCACCGGTCCGCCAGAAGCAATCAGTCTGATTGCTTGGGGGATGGACAAGGGGGCATAAAATGGCGGCGTTACCTAGCCGGCACCTCCCGCAAGATTACAATGCTGGCGTGAGCCAGCCTTTCCAAAGGTTGGCAGAGCCTGAATTCAGAGGCCCATTGCGGACCCCCTATGTGTTAGGGGGGGTGCACAGGGTGTGTACCCATAGTACCCCCCTGCATTTCCATGCACCAAGTGGCAGGTACCATGTGGTGCCTGCCACGTAGAGCAGGGAAATGCAGTGCCTGCCATATTAACATTGCATACAGTGCTGCAGCCAGCAGCACCGTCCACAATGTTAAATGCCCTGTATGCGCCCGCCAGTATGGCAGGCCCATCCAAATTGCAGTGGTGGGACCGCCACATGTCTGGAGGGCGGTCCCAAACACCACAACGATGGCTGGCGGACTCAGGTACGCCTGCCATCGTAATGAGCCCCTAAGGCTGCATTTCTATTTATTTTAGTCCTCAAAAAATGCATAGATGGAGGACGCATGCATACATTTTTGCATATACCAAATTGTTGGTTAGTTGCTGCTGACGTTCTGCTAAGCCTATTACTCGCTCACTAACACTCTACAAAAGGTTCTACTAAGGACTGGAGTAAGCAGCACTCAGAAGCACGTGACGTGATAAAGGATGTGTCACGCAGACCGCTGAAAAATTACCACCCAATACTAAGTAACTGAGGGGCTCATTAACATGTCGGGCGGATCGCCACCGCCCGCATGGCAGTGGCAATCCGCCTGACATTTGTGCCCGCCCGCATGCTAATTCCCCCCACCATATTACTATGGCGGGGGGACCCCGGCGGATGGAAAGACCGTCCGCTGGTTTTCTGCCGGTAGGTAAGCCGCCCGATTGCCTACCGGGCGGAAAAGCTGTTAAAATGGTGGCGGTGTCTGGTAGACACCGCCATCCATATTAGTATGCAGGCGGTAACATGCCTTTCCATGGCGGCAATGCCGCCACAGAAAGGCAGGCGGTCTTCGACATTGGGGGCCCGTAGTAGGTCCCCAGGGATTCTGTAGAGTGGGGGGTGCACATGGGGGTACCTATGGTACCCACCTGCATTTCAATGTACAACATGGCAGGCACCGCACGGTGTCTGTCACGTTGTGCTTTGAAAGGCACAACTTGCTTGTGTGGCATTGTGGCGGGCGGTGCGCTGCAATGTTACAAATGCGGGATGCGCCCGCCAGTGTGGCAGGCGCATCTTAATTGTGGGTGCGGGACTGCTGCGTGCATTGCGGGCGCTCCGGTTTCCCGGGGGTATGACCGCCCGCCATCCGCCCGCCATACTAATGACCCCCTGAGTAACTAAACTACCTATCAATCCACCACTATCTTAGAGACAGGAGGACAAATGAAGGACTAGAGTCTCTCTAGCATTAACTTACTTAAGTTCTCTAAAGTAAACTCTTACATAATCAGCCAAGCGAGTGCGAAGTTGCAAACAAGTAAGATCAGTAGGTCCGAGCACCTGTGTCTAGAAGAATAACAATCACAGAAGATTTTTAAACGTAATTTTTCCTGCAATGTAAGCAGCAGCATTCTTGCTATTCGGAAACAAATTATATTCCCAATAACAGTAACACAGTCAAGAGAACACACAACAGTTCTATTATTAGCTACTCACCACGCCCCACAACCTCAACACCTAACAGGTCCAGCAGGTCCTGCTCCCAGTCCAAGATGTCGGACCACCGGTGGGTCAGCTGGTTATGAGTGAGTTGGACCCCAGAGCAGCGAAACACTGGCCGGCGCACCCTCGCCCACCAGAGGTGATGCTCCTGGGTAGCATACCCAGAGCCAGGCCTGCTGCCAAGGTCAAGGGGAGGTGGCGCTGCACAAAAAAAAGAAGGGCGGCCACCTCCGCCTCACTAACAAGAGCCCAGGCCAGCAACCCTTCCGGGCACAGTCTGCCACAAGGAAGGCGTCTCTTCTTGGGCACAGGCGCCTTGTCCTTGGTGCCTCCGGGACCCTTAGCAATGGTTCTGGGGTGGGAGGGGGGCAGAAAAGAAAATTTAAGAGTAAAAAATAAAGTCAGGGGAAGAAGTAGGAGAGTAAAGTAGGAAGTAATATAAAACAGTAGAAACGTTTAAAAAACGCAGTAAAAGTAGAACTAAAACGCATAATATACACTTAGGTACAGAAAGGGATAGATAATAAATAATAAAGATCAGAAAAACAGTGTAAAACAAAGGATTGAAAAGATTAGAGAGGGATTGAATAACAGGCCCCAGAACCATGCAAAGAATAGGAAAACAAGATGGCCATGCCCATTGGCGACCGCGTGGTGAAGTTCGCGAGATATTTCCCCTAAACACGTCATCCGCGTTGCCGAACGTAGGAAACATCTCGCGAGCACACGCGAGCATGCGGAAACAAACAACTCCGCATTCTTGCGTAGCTACCCATAGAGTTGCGGAGATTTTGTGCTAGTTCACGTAGCCCATGTACGCGTCGTACGATCGGCTCCCATTGACTTCTATGGGAGTCCGACCGAACCGAGTCCGGCAGCATACGGCCGCATCGTACTCGCTCGGTCGGACCGCAGGACTCCGGCTCGGTCGGAAAACACCCCGGATCCGGCTCGGTCGGAGTGCTTTCCGACCCGGATCGGAATCGGCACCTATGTGTAAAAATCAATGAAACATATATATATATAAAATGTAATATATATATATATTTACTTAAAAATAATAAAAAACAGAATCATTTTAATTAATTATAAAATGTTATATAAAAAATTATAAACATATATATATATATATATATATCCAAAACACAGTATTCCACCTGGGGCCAGCCGAACTCACGGCGGGTGCAACCGGGAAGTGATGGTGGAAACCACTTATTACACAGCAAAAACAAGGAGTTCATGGTACTCCCAAGGTCCGGTGCACTCACGGGGTATGTGTCGGCTATAAAACATCCGCAGATGCGTTTCTGGCTCTTGCCGTCATCAGTGCGGAAAAGCCGTCAATAAAAACATCCCCTCACCTGCCGCTGTTAGAACGAAAAATCTGTGAGTGTCCCACATATGGTGAAGCACTCTAGCTTTGTATAAGCCACAACCTGAATAGGTCAACAGAGTCTGTAAGCGGCGGTTCAGCAGCCCATATTGAATCCAAAACACAGTATTCCACCTGGGGTCAGCCGAACTCGCGGCGGGTGCAACCGGGAAGTGATGGTGGAAACCACTTATTACACAGCAAAAACAAGGAGTTCATGGTGCTCCCAAGGTCCGGTGCACTCACGGGGTATGTGTCGGCTATAAAACATCCGCAGACGCGTTTCTGGCTCTTGCCGTCATCAGTGCGGAAAAGCTGTCAATGAAAACATCCCCTCGCCTGCCGCTGTTAGAACGAAAACTCTGTGAGTGTCCCACATATGGTGAAGCACTCTAGCTTTGTATAAGCCACAACCTGAATAGGTCAACAGAGTCTGTAAGCAGCGGTTCAGCAGCCCATATTGAATCCAAAACACAGTATTCCACCTGGGGCCAGCTGAACTCGCGGCGAGTGCAACCGGGAAGTGATGGTGGAAACCACTTATTACACAGCAAAAACAAGGAGTTCATGGTACTCCCAAGATCCGGTGCACTCACGGGGTATGTGTCGGCTATAAAACATCCGCAGACGCGTTTCTAGCTCATGCCGTCATCAGTGCCGAAAAGCCGTCAATAAAAACATCCCCTCGCCTGCCGCTGTTAGAACGAAAACTCTGTGAGTGTCCCACATATGGTGAAGCACTCTAGCTTTCTATAAGCCACAACCTGAATAGGTCAACAGAGTCTGTAAGCGGCGGTTCAGCAGCCCATATTGAATCCAAAACACAGTATTCCACCTGGGGCCAGCCGAACTCGCGGCGGGTGCAACCGGGAAGTGATGGTGGAAACCATTTATTACACAGCAAAAACAACGAGTTCATGGTACTCCCAAGGTCCGGTGCACTCACGGGGTATGTGTCAGCTATAAAACATCCGCAGACGCGTTTCTGGCTCTTGCCGTCATCAGTGCGGAAAAGCCGTCAATAAAAACATCCCCTCGCCTGCCGCTGTTAGAACGAAAACTCTGTGAGTGCCCCACATATGGTGAAGCACTCTAGCTTTGTATAAGCCACAACCTGAATAGGTCAACAGAGTCTGTAAGCGGCGGTTCAGCGGCCCATATTGAATCCAAAACACAGTATTCCACCTGGGGCCAGCCGAACTCGCGGCGGGTGCAACCGGGAAGTGATGGTGGAAACCACTTATTACACAGCAAAAACAAGGAGTTCATGGTACACCCAAGGTCCGGTGCACTCACGGGGTATGTGTCGGCTATAAAACATCCGCAGACGTGTTTCTGGCTCTTGCCGTCATCAGTGCGGAAAAGCCGTCAATAAAAACATCCCCTTCGCCTGCCGCCGTTAGAACGAAAACTCTGTGAGCGTCCCACATATGGTGAAGCACTCTAGCTTTGTATAAGCCACAACCTGAATAGGTCAACAGAGTCTGTAAGCAGCGGTTCAGCAGCCCATATTGAATCCAAAACACAGTATTCCACCTGGGGCCAGCTGAACTCGCGGCGAGTGCAACCGTGAAGTGATGGTGGAAACCATTTATTACACAGCAAAAACAAGGAGTTCATGGTACTCCCAAGGTCCAGTGCACTCACGGGGTATGTGTCAGCTATAAAACATCCGCAGACGCGTTTCTGGCTCTTGCCGTCATCAGTGCGGAAAAGCGTCAATAAAAACATCCCCTCGCCTGCCGCTGTTAGAACGAAAACTCTGTGAGTGCCCCACATATGGTGAAGCACTCTAGCTTTGTATAAGCCACAACCTGAATAGGTCAACAGAGTCTGTAAGCGGCAGTTCAGCAGCCCATATTGAATCCAAAACACAGTATTCCACCTGGGGCCAGCCGAACTCGCGGCGGGTGCAACCGGGAAGTGATGGTGGAAACCACTTATTACACAGCAAAAACAAGGAGTTCATGTTACTCCCAAGGTCCGGTGCATTCACGGGGTATGTGTCGGCTATAAAACATCCGCAGACGCGTTTCTGGCTCTTGCCGTCATCAGTGCGGAAAAGCCGTCAATAAAAACATCCCCTCGCCTGCCGCTGTTAGAACGAAAACTCTGTGAGTGTCCCACATATGGTGAAGCACTCTAGCTTTGTATAAGCCACAACCTGAATAGGTCAACAGAGTCTGTAAGCGGCGGTTCAGCAGCCCATATTGAATCCAAAACACAGTATTCCAGTATTCCACCTGGGGCCAGCCGAAGTCGCGGCGGGTGCAACCGGGAAGTGATGGTGGAAACCACTTATTACACAGCAAAAACAAGGAGTTCATGGTACTCCCAAGGTCCGGTGCACTCACGGGGTATGTGTCGGCTATAAAACATCCGCAGACGCATTTCTGGTTCTTGCCGTCATCAGTGCGGAAAAGCCGTCAATAAAAACATCCCCTCGCCTGCCGCTGTTAGAACGAAAACTCTGTGAGTGTCCCACATATGGTGAAGCACTCTAGCTTTGCATAAGCCACAACCTGAATAGGTCAACAGAGTCTGTAAGCGGCGGTTCAGCAGCCCATATTGAATCCAAAACACAGTATTCCACCTGGGGCCAGCCGAACTCGCGGCGGGTGCAACCGTGAAGTGATGGTGGAAACCACTTATTACAGAGCAAAAACAAGGAGTTCATGGTACTCCCAAGGTCCGGTGCACTCACGGGGTATGTGTCGGATATAAAACATCCACAGACGCGTTTCTGGCTCTTGCCGTCATCAGTGCGGAAAAGCCGTCAATAAAAACATCCCCTCGCCTGCCGCTGTAGGAACGAAAACTCTGTGAGTGTCCCACATATGGTGAAGCACTCTAGCTTTGTATAAGCCACAACCTGAATAGGTCAACAGAGTCTGTAAGCGGCGGTTCAGCAGCCCATATTGAATCCAAAACACAGTATTCCACCTGGGGCCAGCCGAACTCGCGGCGGGTGCAATCGGTAGGTGATGGTGGAAACCACTTATTACACAGCAAAAACAAGGAGTTCATGGTACTCCCAAGGTCCGGTGCACTCACGGGGTATGTGTCGGCTATAAAACATCCGCAGACGCGTTTCTGGCTCTTGCCGTCATCAGTGCGGAAAAGCCGTCAATAAAAACATCCCCTCGCCTGCCGCTGTTAGAACGAAAACTCTGTGAGTGTCCCACATATGGTGAAGCACTCTAGCTTTGCATAAGCCACAACCTGAATAGGTCAACAGAGTCTGTAAGCGGCGGTTCAGCAGCCCATATTGAATCCAAAACACAGTATTCCACCTGGGGCCAGCCGAACTCGCGGCGGGTGCAACCGTGAAGTGATGGTGGAAACCACTTATTACAGAGCAAAAACAAGGAGTTCATGGTACTCCCAAGGTCCGGTGCACTCACGGGGTATGTGTCGGATATAAAACATCCACAGACGCGTTTCTGGCTCTTGCCGTCATCAGTGCGGAAAAGCCGTCAATAAAAACATCCCCTCGCCTGCCGCTGTAGGAACGAAAACTCTGTGAGTGTCCCACATATGGTGAAGCACTCTAGCTTTGTATAAGCCACAACCTGAATAGGTCAACAGAGTCTGTAAGCGGCGGTTCAGCAGCCCATATTGAATCCAAAACACAGTATTCCACCTGGGGCCAGCCGAACTCGCGGCGGGTGCAATCGGTAGGTGATGGTGGAAACCACTTATTACACAGCAAAAACAAGGAGTTCATGGTACTCCCAAGGTCCGGTGCACTCACGGGGTATGTGTCGGCTATAAAACATCCGCAGACGCGTTTCTGGCTCTTGCCGTCATCAGTGCGGAAAAGCCGTCAATAAAAACATCCCCTCGCCTGCCGCTGTTAGAACGAAAACTCTGTGAGTGTCCCACATATGGTGAAGCACTCTAGCTTTGTATAAGCCACAACCTGAATAGGTCAACAGAGTCTGTAAGCGGCAGTTCAGCAGCCCATATTGAATCCAAAACACAGTATTCCAGTATTCCACCTGGGGCCAGCCGAACTCGCGGCGAGTGCAACCAGGAAGTGATGGTGGAAACCACTTATTACACAGCAAAAACAAGGAGTTCATGGTACTTCCAAGGTCCGGTGCACTCACGGGGTATGTGTCGGCTATAAAACATCCGCAGACGCGTTTCTGGTTCTTGCTGTCATCAGTGCGGAAAAGCCGTCAATAAAAACATCCCCTCGCCTGCCGCTGTTAGAGCGAAAACTCTGTGAGTGTCCCACATATGGTGAAGCACTCTAGCTTTGTATAAGCCACAACCTGAATAGGTCAACAGAGTCTGTAAGCGGCGGTTCAGCAGCCCATATTGAATCCAAAACACAGTATTCCACCTGGGGCCAGCCGAACTCGCGGCGGGTGCAACCGGGAAGTGATGGTGAAAACCACTTATTACAGAGCAAAAACAAGGAGTTCATGGTACTCCCAAGGTCCGGTGCACTCACGGGGTATGTGTCGGCTATAAAACATCCGCAGACGCGTTTCTGGCTCTTGCCGTCATCAGTGCGGAAAAGCCATCAATAAAAACATCCCCTCGCCTGCCGCTGTTAGAACGAAGACTCTGTGAGTGTCCCACATATGGTGAAGCACTCTAGCTTTGTATAAGCCACAACCTGAATAGGTCAACAGAGTCTGTAAGCGGCGGTTCAGCAGCCCATATTGAATCCAAAACACAGTATTCCACCTGGGGCCAGCCGAACTCGCGGCGGGTGCAACCGGGAAGTGATGGTGGAAACCACTTATTACACATAAGTTTGGCTGGCCCCAGGTGGAATACTGTGTTTTGGATTCAATATGGGCTGCTGAACCGCCGCTTACAGACTCTGTTGACCTATTCAGGTTGTGGCTTATACAAAGCTAGAGTGCTTCACCATATGTGGGACACTCACAGAGTTTTCGTTCTAACAGCGTCAGGCGAGGAGATGTTTTTATTGACGGCTGTTAGAAATGGGATTTCTGGTTGGCTAAGGCTTGCGCCAAAGTCAGGCAGAAACCACCACTCTAGTCAGGGCAAGGAAGTTACACGCCAAAGATAACCCCTGCTCACCCCCTTGGTAGCTTGGCACGAGCAGTCAGGCTTATCCCGGAGGCAATGTGTAAAGCGTTTGCGCGCGCACCCAGCAACAACACCCAAGGCCCACCACAAAAGAAACTCCACACAAGGTATTATATAAAAATAACCTTTGTATTACCAAAACACATTAGATAAAACCACACACTTTACAATGTGCCAACAGGCACGGGCAGAGTTTACAAGGGATTATATGTACAGGGGACAGGGCCACATGGGCCACTGTCAGGAATTAGCACTTTGTAGAAATAGCACATAGGATATAAAATGACTGTAGCACAAAATAACACATATAGCACAACACCAGTAACTACTGGGATCAGGTAAGTACCACCTACGCAACCCTAACCACCTTAGGAAAATATTACGCAGGGAATCAGGACCTCACTAGCACCACCTGTACTAGGAGAAAAACAACCACCTAAGTATCACAATACCTGTAGGGGTATAAGCACATTACCCATGATGCATCACATTCAGAGGTGTAGGGAAGGAAAACACACGATGCATAAAAACATTCAGCGGTGTAAAACAAGGCACATGACGCATAAAAACACATTCAGAGTTGCAGGGAAACCCAATTGCGCAAAACTCACATAAGCCACCACCTGTGGCAGTCCCTAGGCCAACTGGCCTTGTCGGGGCTAGGACGCCCTGTGTCCAGCAGAGTCAGGGCAAGACTGCGCACGCAGTCAGGGCAAAGCGTAAACCAAAACGCAGAGGCCACAACCTAAACGTTGCAGCTGCCCACTAAGTGCTGGGCAGCTGGGAAAAGGAGCAGGGGCACCACTGTGCCTTGAACACGAGTTTGTCCGCCCTAGGAGCCTTCTAGGCTCTGTACAACTATCTGCCCCGTCGTTGGAGTCCCTCTGGACTCGAAATGGCCAAAAGAAATGCCCCCTGGGAGCCTTCTAGGCTCCTAAAGAATGCGCCTGATTGGAGCCTCGTGGGCTCTGAGAACGAGTAATGCCCCGTCTTGAAGGCGGTAGCCATTCTGGGCTTTAAACAGATACTGTCCCACGTTGTTGGAGCGCACCAGTGCTCTAAAATGACGTGCCCCACGTTGGAGCCTCGGGGGCTCTGTAACAAATATCGGCCCAAACAACGTTGGGGCGGCCCGCTGCCTTCCGGGGCTGCCCGATCCTGAGATGCCCGGGTGCCTCGCTCAGGCACAACAGAAATAACCCCAGCAGGAGGAGCCTCTCGGGGCTCCAAATCCCAGCACAGCACGGAGGAGAAACCGGCGGGGACACCCCCCACTTACCGGACTGGCGCGCGGCTCCTCCGGTTGGGTCTTCTCTCTCCTTGAAGATCTGCAGGGCTCCCTCCACACACGGGGGCTCTGCGCAGGGAGCCGCCGTCCTCACTCTCCCGGTCGTCTTCTGCGGAGCAGACGTGCTCCTCACCCGGGCCCCCTCCTGGGACCCAGGACCTTCTCCCTGGAGCGCGGGGAGGTGGGGTAGGCTCCCGTCCTCCTCTGTCCGTCCCGGCGTGGGGTAGGCTCCCGCCCGGGTTTTCAATGATCTCCCCTCAGGGAAGCGCGGGGTAGGCTCCCGCCTTCCTATTTCCTGTTCCTGGTTGTCCCGGAGGCCCGCCCCCGGCCCGCCTGACTTCCTGGTCGGGTGCCGGAGGGGTGGTTCGGCCTGATTTGCGGGCAAATGCCGGGTGGGCACCGGCGCTCTATTTAAAAGGCAATAAATCGAGGTGGGCACTCGATATGGGCAGCAATGTCCCTGGCAGGGTGGACACCTGCCAGGGGACTTCAGACTCGGCGAAGACGGGGCAAATGCCGGGTGGGCACCGGCTTGCAGCAAATAAGCGCTCCTAGCGCTAGGACAAGCAAAAGCGCTTCCAGGCGCTTAGGGATGCAAAGGATAACAACAAAGTCCAGCAAAGGTCCCCCCTACATACAGCAAGGCAGGGGTGGGGGGCAAGGCTGGACCCAGAGCCAGCTCACTGGGCCTCCAGGCAGGGAGGTAGTCCAAGTGTCGGTCCTCTGGTCCAGCAGCAGCAGCAGCCCCCCTCAGGTAGGATCCTGGAAGAGAACAACTTCTGTGGGGACACAGCCCCATTTTTATACAGTGAAACCCTTTGTCTCAGGGTGCAGGGAAGGGGCGAACCAGTTACAACTGGTTCCTGAGCACTTTGTTTTGCTCAGCCCCTCTCCCTATTCAGAGTGCAGGCCAGGGTCATCAGTCGCACCACAGGGGGCGGAGCCAGCATTGTGTGGGGAAAACCCAGCCCTATTCAGGACCCAGGTGTACTCCTCCCACCCATCTAGCTGCTGATCTCCCTATTCACCACTGGGTGACTCATCCTGACTCGGGGGATTCCCTAGCCCGTCACATGACCTCAACCAGCCAATCGCCAGACCAGGCACACATTTCACACTGCACACCGAAGTGCCCACTTCTAGAAGTGGCATTTCCACACTAGGTACATGCACGCCGCACAAATCATCGCGCAGCATTTCATCACACAAGTCCACACATACCAAACTCGAGCCTGCACACCCCACGCATCAGGAACTACCAGGGACACATACATTCCCCATGCATTCCTATGGGAGGGCAGGCCTATCTCACCACATGCACTCAGAATGCGCACGCACTTTACTCTGGGACACAGGGAAAGTGCGCAGAAACCAAAAATCACTAACACAAGTCACCAGTAAAAGCAAAAAGTTTCAGGGGTGAACCTGCCAGAAGGGCCAAATCCAACAACGGCTTTTCCGCACTGATGACGGCAAGAGCCAGAAACGCGTCTGCGGATGTTTTATAGCCGACACATACCCCGTGAGTGCACCGGACCTTGGGAATACCATGAACTCCTTGTTTTTGCTGTGTAATAAGTGGTTTCCACCATCACTTCCCGGTTGCACTCGCCGCGAGTTCGGCTGGCCCCAGGTGGAATACTGGAATACTGTGTTTTGGATTCAATATGGGCTGCTGAACCGCCGCTTACAGACTCTGTTGACCTATTCAGGTTGTGGCTTATACAAACCTAGAGTGCTTCACCATATGTGGGACACTCACAGAGTTTTCGTTCTAACAGCGGCAGGCGAGGGGATGTTTTTATTGACGGCTTTTCCGCACTGATGACGGCAAGAGCCAGAAACGCGACTGCGGATGTTTTATAGCCGACACATACCCCGTGAATGCACCGGACCTTGGGAGTACCATGAACTCCTTGTTTTTGCTGTGTAATAAGTGGTTTCCACCATCACTTCCCGGTTGCACCCGCCGTGAGTTCGGCTGGCCCCAGGTGGAATACTGTGTTTTGGATTCAATATGGGCTGCTGAACTGCTGCTTACAGACTCTGTTGACCTATTCAGGTTGTGGCTTATACAAAGCTAGAGTGCTTCACCATATGTGGGACACTCACAGAGTTTTCGTTCTGACAGCGGAAGGCGAGGGGATGTTTTTATTGACGGCTTTTCCGCACTGATGACGGCAAGAGCCAGAAACGCGTCTGCGGATGTTTTATAGCCGACACATACCCCGTGAGTGCACCGGACCTTGGGAGTACCATGAACTCCTTGTTTTTGCTGTGTAATATGTGGTTTCCACCATCACTTCCCGGTTGCACCCGCCGCGAGTTCGGCTGGCCCCAGGTGGAATACTGTGTTTTGGATTCAATATGGGCTGCTGAACCGCCGCTTACAGACTCTGTTGACCTATTCAGGTTGTGGCTTATACAAAGCTAGAGTGCTTCACCATATGTGGGATATATATATATATATATATATATATTCACTGAAAAAACCATAGGTTTCACACATGTTATAGTTAGCGGAAATTTTACTGATAAAAAACCAATGAAATTCCCCCGTTATAGTTAGTGCAGGCAACTATAACTCACGCGACCGCAATCCTCTGCTGATGCTAATACTGTATTTAGACACTTATTTGCCCATGTCTTCTTCCATACATTTTTAGCTATACATATATTACAAATATTTTTTTTTCATAAAGACACATATGTCATCAGCAGAAGATTGCGGTCGCGTGAGTTATAGTTGCCTGCACTAACTATAACGGGGGAATTTCATTGGTTTTTTATCAGTAAAATTTCCGCTAACTATAACATGTGTGAAACCTATGGTTTTTTCAGTGAATTTGCAAGGTTTTTTAAATGCTAATTCCTAACTATAATGTGTGTGAAACCTATGGTTTTTTCAGTGAATTTGTACGTTTTTTTAAATGCTAACTTACTTTACGCCATTCGTGGCGTGCGCGCCCACTTAAGGCAGTTCGTTCCGTGCGCGCACCGTGCGCGCACAGTGAGCACGCGCTGCGCTTTGCGCACCGCGCGCCCACTTTACGTAGTTAGTGCTGTGCACGCACGGTGGGCACGCGGTGCGCTTCGCGCACCGCGTGCCCACATTACGCTAGATGGGCCATGTACGCACGATGCGCTTCGCGCACCGTGCGCACATGGAGGACATATGATGCACTTCATTTTGAAAGGTAATATTTTAATTTTTCGTATATTTTATACGCCTTGCACAAATGGTGCCCTTCGGGCACCATTTGCACACGGGGTGGAGAGAGTGTGGATAATTTTTTTTTTTATTATTTTTTTTTAAAAAATATTTTAGTTTATCTCATCTCTAATAAGCCATGCACAATTGGTGCCCTGCGGGCACCTATTGCACAAGGGGTGGAGAGAGTGTGGATAATTTTTTTTTTTTGGTTACATTTTTTACCGTACGCTTACGGTAAGCGTAATCGGCGAAATTACCGAAAAAATAAAAATTCAGTTTTTGGCCTTGGGGGATCTTTGGGGACTCCCTCAACATGGCTATGTGTGTGGGAGCTGTCTAAACAGCCCCTTTACATGTTTTTGGGCTTTATATTTTAGAAATCACTCTCAGTGCGAGAGAGAAAATGGCGGCCGCTGCTTCCTGGTTTCGGCCGATTCGAATGTTTACTAAGATCTAAGAGCCAATCAGAATCGCGCTCGCGCACGCCACCGTACGCGTACGGTAAGCGTACCGTAAGTGCACCGTAAGCTGGCTCAGATATATATATTGATTTAAAGGCTATTTTCTCAGAATCTACTGAACAGATTTACACCAAACCTACAAAAGGCACTTCCTTGACCTGAGGACTACCTCTCAGCCAAATTTCTAGTAATTCTGTTCAGCCGTTCGGGCTGTAGCCCTGTCTAAAGGTCCTATGGAAAAATGCATGGGAAAAACGCGTTTTGGGACCCCCTTTTATCTCAGCCCCCGCTTGACGAATCCCCCCGAGACTTTCAGGGTAGGAGCGGAGCGTAGCGCCCCACCTATTTTGAAAAATTCGCGAGGATTCGTCGACCGGCGCCAAAGTTATTCAAAATAGAATGTTGCGGATTTCCTATGGAAACGTGGTCCTAACTATAACTACCTACTGGCGACCGCCAGTAGGTAATATATATATATATATATATATATATATATATATATATATATATATATATATATATATATTACCTACTGGCGGTCGCCAGTAGGTAGTTATAGTTAGGACCACGTTTCCATAGGAAAACCTCAACATTCTATTTTGAATAACTTTGGCGCCGGTCGACGAATCCTCGCGAATTTCTCAAAATAGGTGGGGCGCTACGCTCCGCTCCTACCCTGAAAGTCTCGGGGGGATCCGTCAAGCGGGGGCTGAGATAAAAGGGGGGTCCCAAAACGCGTTTTTCCCATGCATTTTTCCATAGGACCTTTAGAACGAGCTACAGCCCGAACGGCTGAACAGAATTACTCAAAATTTGGCAGAGAGGTAGTCCCTAGGTCAAGGAAGTGCCTTTTGTAGGTTTGGTGTAAATCTGTTCAGTAGATTCTGAGAAAATAGCCTTTAAATCAATATATATATCTGAGCCCGCTTACGGTACGCTTACCGTACGCTTACGGTAAGCGTACGGTGGCGTGCGCGAGCGCGATTCTGATTGGCTCTTAGATCTTAGTAAACATTCGAATCGGCCAAAACCAGGAAGCGGCGGCCGCCATTTTGTCTCTCGCACTGAGTGTTGTTTATCAAACATGATGGCCAAAAACATGTTACGGGGCTGTTTTGACAACTCCCTCCCACATAGTCATGTTGAGGGAGTCCACAAACATCCCCCAAGAGCAAAAACGGTTTTATTTTTTTTTCGGCAATTTCGCGGGGTACGCTTACCGTACGCTTACCGTAAGCGTACGGTAAAAAAATAAAAATAAAAAAAACACTATCCACACTTACCCCACCCCCTGTGCTTTTGGTGGCCGAAGGCCACCAAATGTACAGGGCTTATTAATAGGTAAAAAAAACTAAATTTTGGCAACATGAAATTATAAAATTGAAATAAAAAAAACACTATCCACATTGACCCCACCCCCTGTGCTTTTGGTGGCCGAAGGCCACCAAATGTACAGGGCTTATTAAAGTTGATAAAAACCGTGCACGGAACGAACTGCGTTAAGTGGGCGCGCACGCCTCGAATGGCGTAAAGTAACTTAGCATTTAAAAAACCGTACAAATTCACTGAAAAAACCATAGGTTTCACACACGTTATAGTTAGGAATTAGCATTTAAAAAACCTTGCAAATTCACTGAAAAAACCATAGGTTTCACACATGTTATAGTTAGCGGAAATTTTACTGATAAAAAACCAGTGAAATTCCCCCGTTATAGTTAGTGCAGGCAACTATAACTCACGCGACCGCAATCTTCTGCTGATGACATATGTGTCTTTATGAAAAAAAAATATTTGTAATATATGTATAGCTAAAAATGTATGGAAGAAGACATGGGCATATAAGTGTCTAAATACAGTATTAGCATCAGCAGAGGATTGCGGTCGCGTGAGTTATAGTTGCCTGCACTAACTATAACGGGGGAATTTCACTGGTTTTTTATCAGTAAAATTTCCGCTAACTATAACATGTGTGAAACCTATGGTTTTTTCAGTGAATTTGCAAGGTTTTTTAAATGCTAATTCCTAACTATAACGTGTGTGAAACCTATGGTTTTTTCAGTGAATATATATATATATATTTATATATACATTCACCTGTAACATAAAACTAAAAAATAAAAAGATATTGTAAATTAAAATATAACATGTAATAATTTTTAAAACTACATTTTACACTACATTCACTGCAAAAGTAGGGCGGAGGAGAACAAAAGAACAAATTACTATTTCCACTCCAGCGAAAACCCCACAATTCCTACCATCTATTTCCTGCCAAAGGTCCATAAAACATTAAAAAAAAACCCTGGGAGACCGATCGTATCATCTTGTGACTCATTATATGAAAATATCTCATCATACTGTTATCTTGCACCCATGGTAAGAAATTTAACATCATAGATTCAAGACACAGGTGAGTTCTTACGAATCCTCTCAAATAAAACATGGAATCCGTCATATCTCATGGCAACTATTGATGTAGTATCTCTTTATACATCTATTGAACATACAATTGGGCTTAATGCATGTGCGTATTTCCTAAAACGAAGGAATATGAATGAATTAGAACACTCAGCGATGCTACTCACCATGATCCAAATGTGCCTGACAAATAACATCTTCTTTTTCAACCACGAGATCTACCACCAACTGTGTGGTTGTGCCATGGGTATTTCATTCTCGCCCAACTATGCCAATCTCACCATGTGCTGGTGGGAGAAGGAGATAGCCTGGGGTCCGCAAAATGGCTGGGCCCTAGAGAAAATTATTCTGTCGTCAAGATACATCGACGACCTTTTCCTAATCTGGAATGGAAACAAAGAGGAGTTCGTGCAATATTTTAACACACTTAACAACAACAACATCGGACTCTCCTTCACCTGCACTACCAGTAAACAAAAAATTGACTTTCTAGATATCACAGTATACATTCAAAATGGACAAATAGAGACAACACTCTTCAGGAAAAAGACTGCTACCAATAGCATCCTACACGCAGAAAGCTTCCATCCAAAATCTTTATTGAGAAGTATCCCTTTCGGAGAATTTACTCGCATGAAAAGGAACTGTTCCAAAGAGGAAGATGCAGAAAAAGAAATTCACAACAGTGCAGACAGACTAAGCAAACGTGGATACAAAGCCAGAGATCTTAACAGAAGTATGGAAAAAGTCCAAGCAATGAGCCGAACGAATATTCTTGTTAAAAAACATCCAAGAAATGCACAAACAATGGAACAACAAGGAGTACCAAGACTAATTTTGACATACAGCAAAGAATCTTTCAAGATAATAAAAATTGTCCAAAAGTATTGGCCAGTACTACAACAAGACCAGGATCTGGCAAAAGTTATCGGAACCAAACCATCAATCTCTTACAGAAAGGCACCCTGATTCAGAGACATCATAATTCGGAGCCATTTCCAAACTTATAAGGAAAAAGGAAAAAATTGGCTTGAACAACAACAAACTGGCTTCAAAAGATGCAACAATTGCAAAGCCTGAAAAATTGGGGTCAATATGAAAACCATAACAGACCCAGAAGGAAAAACAATCACAATTGATAACAAAATCACTTGTACAACGCAATTTGTAATATACGCCATACAATGCAACTGCGGCATGATGTATATAGGCAGCACCATTTGCATGCTCAAAAAATGCATCTTGGAACACATCAGGGCTGTGAAAAATAAGGATCAAACCTATGCAACCGCCAAACATCTACTTTCATGCCAAGGAAGCAACTGGCGGAACATGACGTTCTTTGGTATGGACACAATAGAGAGCAACAAAAGAATGGGTGACCGAAAAAGAAAACTTCGACAACTGGAATCCAAATACATTATCAGATTTCGAACTAAGTACCCGAGGGGGATGAACTTTGATGAAGAACTGTACGTTCACCGATAAAGTCGAATTTACTGTTAGCAACAATGTGAGTACACTAAGAACAATTCTGGACAAATTCATGTCACTCACTAAATGAGTACAATATAAAACTGGTGGAAGCAAATGAGTAGACTTGTGAGGAAACGAAGAACCCCGATGCCTGGGACTAGAAAATTGGTACTATACCATGACCCCCCAGACTCTTCCACAATTGTTTAGATCAAATTTTCAATTGTAATTATACTATACAACTATAGCCGTTCATATACGGCATACTGACACATGGCATGAAATGTAATATAAACTCAATCTGTCACTGTAACGGATTGTCGAGCACATGCAATCTTCATATTGATAATTACATTTTGTGGTTTCATGCAAAAATTCGTGTTTTGGATACGCTCTAAATCACACTGACAAATGCCGTTGTTCATGTAATTTAATGCTTTCAAGTGTAATCAATTTTGAAGCAAAACTGTCACAAGGTGTTCTGTTGTTTAAATATTGTGAACTACATGTCCCAGAAACCCATGGGCATTGTTTGTTCAAACAGGAAATGACATATAAACAGTTGCAGAAAGTAATGCCACCTACCGTGACATAGGCCGTACGGCTGAAATGCGTTGGTGTGACAGACTGGGCTCTGTTAAATAAATAAATATCTTTCAACGTTCCAGAGTGCAAGTGTCTTTTGGTTGGGAAAAAAAAAAGAAATATATATATATATATATATATATATATATATATATATATATATATATATATATATATATATATATATATTTTTTTTTTTTTTTTGAATGCCACCAATACAGTAGTGTCTTTAATGAATTGGTTGAGATAGTTCAACATGAAAACACATCCAATTGAATGGATTTATCATTCTATGGGAAACTGTAACGTATATATTTTTTATGTTTTTTGGCTTTATATGTTGCATAATTCATGTGCTCAGTTGATACGGTATAATCTGTTACTTTTTACAAATTGACTTCATTGCGATCTTTTTGTTCAACAAGCAGGCTAAAATGTGGTAACGATTGATTTTTTGTTAGTTATACGGCAAGTCCTCTGTCAACTTTGCTTACTAGCCCTGCCGTCCAATGAGAGTATTTGTTATTTAAATGTGGCTATCTAATGAACAAACTAACACTGACGAAGGCCAGGGTGCCGGAACGCGTGTGTTAGCTTTCACGGAAAACTATTAATAAAGAAACAATCTTTTGAACAAGCCTGGAGTGCGCCGCACGTTGTCTTTGTTGGAGACGTGGTGTTTCTGGAATATATATATATATATTTATATATATATATATATATATATATATATATATATACATACACCTGTAACATAAAACAAAAAAATAAAAAAATATTGTAAATTAAAATATAACATGTAATAATTTTTACACTACATTTTACACTACATTGACTGCAAAAGTAGGGCGGAGGAGAACAAATTACTATTTCCACTTCAGCGAGTGCAACAGTAGAGAAAGTGTTGGATAGCGCAGGGGAATAATTTACTATTCCCACACCAATAACTGCAACAGTAGGTAAAGTGTTGGATAGCGGAGGGGAAAAATTTTATATTCCCACTCCAATGAGTGCAACAGTATGGAAAATGTTGGATAGCGTATGGGAAATCATTACTATTTTCACTCCAGCGACTGCAACAGTATGGAAAGTGTTGGATAGAGTAGGGGAATAATTTACTATTCCCACTCCAATGAGTGTTACAGTAGGGAAAGTGTTGGATAGCATAGGGGAAAAAATTACTATTCCCACTCCAGTGAGTGCAACAGTAGGGAAAGTATTGGATAGCGGAGGGGAATAGTTTACTATTCCCACTCTAGCAAGTGCAGCAGTAGGAAAAATGTTGGATGGCGTAGGGATAAAAATACTATTCCCACTCCAGCGAGTGCAACAGTAGGGAAAGTGTTGAATAGCATAGGGGAATAATTTACTATTCCCAATCCAATGAGTGTAACAGTAGGGAAAGTGTTGGGTAGCATAGGGGAAAAAATTACTATTTCCACTCCAGCGAGTGCAACAGTAGGGAAAGTGTTGAATAGCGTAGGGGAATAATTTACTATTCCCACTCCAATGAGTGTAACAGTAGGGAAAGTGTTGGATTGCATAGGGGAAAAAATTATTATTCCCACTCCAGTGAGTGCAGCAGTAGGGAAAATGTTGGATGGCATAGGGATGAAAATACTATTCCCACTCCAGCGAGTGCAACAGTAGGGAAAGTGTTGAATAGCATAGGGGAATAATGTATTATTCCTACTCCAATGAGTGCAACAGTAGGGAAAGTGTTGGATAGCGGAGAGGATAAAATTCCTATTCCCACTCCAGCAAGTGCAACAGTAGGGAAAGTGTTGGAAAGCATACAGGTAAAAATTACTATTCCCACTCCAGTGACTGCAACAGCAGGGAAAGTGTTGAATAGTGTATGGGTAAAAATCACTATTCCCACTCCAGCTAGTGCAACAGTAGTGGAATGTGTTGGATAGCGTAGGGGTAAAAATTACTATTCCCACTCCAGTGACTGCAACCGCAGGGGTAGTGTTGGATAGCGTAAAGGTAAAAATTACTATTCCCACTCCAGCGAGTGTAACAGTAGGGAAAGTATTGGATAGCAAAGGGGTGAAAATTACTATTCACACGTAAAAAAATTCAAATTTAAAAACAAACAAAAAATCAACTACTATACAACATATAAAGAAAAACCCCAAAACAAAATACATCTAATATACATTTTTACAAAACATAGAAACATATTAAAATGTAGAAAAAATGTACATTTTACCTAAAAAGATTACATTTTCAATTTGAACAAAAAATTTACAAAAAATAATTAATATTTTGTAATATCAATTAATTTTAATCTAACAAAATAATTATTACATAAATGTAATATGTTTTTTTTCCTACCGTATAACACCACACAATTCACAACAGACATCTTAATGAAATTAAAAAGTGTACTTCCATAATTAACACAATTAATTATTAATTTAAAAAAAATATAGTAATAATTATAAAACATATTTAAAAAGGTCAAAATTATTGTAGTAACCAAACGTTACAGCTATGCAACATAAATCCCCTAACAAAATAAATAATAAACAATCACCATAATATTTAATAATTAATAAATAAATATTAATGATCAAGTAATGATTAATTAATATAACCTACATTACTTTCCGCCATTTACCTTAATAACCAGCAAAACACACTCCTAAAAATATTTACACAATTCCCACTACTAATTTTACATTAATGAATTCATATCAATGAACAACAAATAATTGATTAATTATTAAAAATTGTACTTCCCACCATTTACCACTTTAGACACCACAACTCACAAATCAAAATTATTACACAATTGACAAAATTAATATTTAATTAGTTAATTAGTACCAATTAACTAAGAATTAATTATTTAAAAATATATTACCTTTCACCATATTCCCCTATAAATGGCAACACCAATTTTGTGAAACAGGACAAAATGAACATCATTAATTAACAATTAATTAATTATTAACAATTAACAATCGAAATATAAATAATTAGGAATAAATTAGTTCACACAATTAACGCTATAAAATAAAAATGTATACATATTATATAAAAAATATTTAATAAATGTATTAAAATTAAAACACTTCCCAGCCTACTCCTCTATCAACCCACAAACCTCTCCTAAAAAATTACTCAAATAACATATTTACCAATTAAATAATCAATACCAATGAACAGCCAATCATTAATTAACTAAAACAAAATTAATTACCATAATTATCACTATAAAATAAAAATTAAATAAATACTAATAAGCAAAAAATAATATACAATTTATTATAGTTAACTTACTTTCCACCTTATTCCCCTACAAAAACCCAAACCCGCTCCCAAAAAAATGACGCAATTTACAAACTTCCCAATCAATTAGTCAATACAAAGTAACAGCCAATTATTAATTAACTAATAATAAATTAATTACCATAATTAACACTATAAAATACAAATTAAATAAATGCTAATAGACAAAAATTAATATTCAATGTATTATAATTAAATTACTTCCTGCCCTATTCCCCTATAAGCCCACAACCCACTACAGAACTAAAACCCAAAATGTAATTAAAATAAAATTAATAACATCAAACAATTTAACACATGCATAAAAAAAATCAATATTTAGACAAAATAATATAGCACATACATTTAAATTACACACTAAAATACATAACACTAACAAAATGATATTTTTAACAACTATGGTGCCGATTCCGATCGGGTAAAAAAAATTCCCGTACCACTCGTATCTGTATATTTTTACGTACGAATCGTACAAGTCCCGTCCCACCGGTGAAGTACGATTCATACGTGAAAAATACATACAATTCGTATCGGGAAAAGGTCTACGAGACGTACCCAGACAGTTTTACGTACAAATCGTAAAACTGAAGTCCGAGCGCAAGTACGATCCATACCGCCCTTCCGAATACACAAGCGTATGTAAAACGTCCCGTACGTAGCAAACTCTGTACCACTCGTATCCCGGGTAAACTTGTGCCCGGGATACGAGTCGTACAGCCCCCCTTCCCCCGCGTATGTCCGCACGTACCCCCGTATGTCAGCACCGTACCCCCGTATGTCAGCACCGTACCCCTCCATGTCTGCACCGTACCCCAGCCCCATACTTGGACACACCGTACCCCAGCCCCGTACTTGTACGCACCGTACCCCAGCCCCGTACTTGGACGCACTGTACCCCAGAACCGTACCCCAGCCCCGTACTTGGACGCACCGTACCCCAGCGTATCCCAGCCCCATACTGGTACGCACCGTACCCCAGCCCCGTACTAGTACGCACCGTACCACAGCACCGTACCCCAGCTCTGTACTTGGACGCACCGTACCCCAGCCCCGTACTTGTACGCACCGTACCCCAGCACCGTACTTGTACGCACCATACCCCAGCACCGTACCCCAGCCCCGTACCCGTACGCACCGTACCCCAGCCCCATACTCGTATGCACCATACCCCAGCCCCGTACCCCAGCCCCGTACTTGGACGCACCATACCCCAGCCCCATACTGGTACACACCGTACCCCAGCCCCGTACTTGGATGCACCGTACCCCAGCACCGTACCCCAGCCCCGTACTTGGACGCACCGTACCCCAGCCCCGTACTTGTATGCACCCTACCCCAGCACCGTACTTGTACGCACTGTACCCCAGCACCGTACCCCAGCCCCGTACTTAGACACACCGTACCCCAGCCCCGTATTGGTACGCACCGTACCCCAGCCCCGTACTTGGACGCACCGTACCCCAGCCCCATACTTGGACGCACCATACCCCAGCCCCATACTTGGATGCAAAATACCCCAGCCCCGTCCCCCAGCATCACGTATGTACGGACCTTACAACAACATTGCGTATGCGAGCATGGTACAACAACAGCGCGTATGTACGCACCTTACATACGTGAAAACGACTTGTAGTGAACCAGGACACTGTAAAACAGCACAAGGAGGGTCAATTCGACTTGCACAACACCACAAAACATGTCTACAGTAGAAAAAACATCAAAATGACTGACCTGGCACATCTAAACAGGCAAACAGAGGCCCAAACTCACAACCACCTCTTATAACACACCCACCAAAATTTCATACTCAGGCACACCCACAAATGGACCAATAAAAAGGGCCCACACACACAAACCATGAGCCTTTGCCACAGACTCACTGCAGCTACAGAGCACACCCCAACAACTGCACCCATACACCTTAACATAAAAACCTTCACACAAACTCCTTCACACATACCCCCTCTTCACATTCCCACACACACCTTCACATTCACACCCACACACCCACAACCATCCACACCCTCACCCCACACCATGCCCACAGACAAGAATCCAAAGTTCACAAGGGAGGAGCTGGACATCCTTGTCAACGAAGTCATCAGAGTCGAGCCACAGCTCTTTGGAACATTGGTCAGACAGACCAGCATAGCCGAAAAATCACGCCTGTGGCAGAGGATCGTCGATAGGGTGAATGCTGTTGCACCCATCAGAAGGACCAGGAATGAATGCCAAGCCAGGTGGTACGATCTGCGGAGGGCAGTCAAGCGGAAAATGATCACTGGAGGTGGGCTGCCCCGCAGACCGGTACATTACCATCCCTGGGAGGGGAAGGTGATGGCCCTGCTTCCGCCGGTGGGAGTACACGGACTTCAAGGACTTCCAGAGCCCGGTGAGTACACAAACAACTCATGGCACATGGGGGGAATGGCATCCACACCCCAACTACAAAAAATGCACGCAACTACCCACAAGCCTTCACCAGACACAACCACACTCAAAAACAACGCTCATGCCACTAACATGTGTATGCCCCATTCACAAAGCAAGGCCATGCCATGTCCCAGGCTACACGAAGCACTAACCCAAGACTAGATGTCCGGGATGCTGGGAGGGTGGGGCTCCAAAACACATTGTTCAACTCTGAATCAGACACCATTGCCCTCAGCCCATATGGCCCAGGTACATACCCATGCACCATGCTCAGTGTACAGGGAATGACACAGTACTGACAAGGTAGCTGACACTTGGCCCTGCTGAAGGCAGCACAAGGCCCTCCTGTGACCACTGCAAACTCAAACACCAACACAACAAGCTCAGATATCTAGGACAGGAACTCACACTCACTGTCATGGCAGCATGCTCCATGGGGGACAGATACATCACCTGGGAGACCCACTGCCAAATCACACTACACCCACCAGCAGGCCCTGTTACACACACCCCTTACACAAGCATACACCCCCGGGGCAGGCAATTGATTTACCCACTCTCACAATGGACATGTGACACAACAAGATCAATCCATAGCCAAAGAAGTATCCAAGCCAAAAATATACATGTCAAACACTCAGGAGAACATATCAATCTGTCCCCCGCAACATACCCATCCACAAGTGAACATTGAGGAGAATGCTAGGCACATACAACTACCTGGAGGAACTGTGCCAACTTGAATATGTATGAAACATGGATGTTGCATGAAACAGCATTAACATTGTCTCTCTCTCACACACAGGGCAACCTGATGGATCCTCCCCAACAATGGGGGTGAAGAATCACAGTCCCAGGCTCGGGAGGAACCTGAGCCCACCGGCAGCGATGCCTCTCAACACTCCGCGGATGACCCCAACCCACCTGGACCCTCTGGTGTCCAAGCCCCTGCAGCACCTGCTTCAGGAACATCTGTGCCAACCACCACCCCCATTCCTGCCAAATCCCAGGAGACACCCAGGAGCCCTGCCCGCACTGAACAACTGAGCCAGTCTGACCTGGAGGGACAAGGTTCGCCGGGCACCCAGGAGGAGGCAGACAACCCCGCAACTGCCATCCCTCAGGGGTCCTGTAGACCCGATGTGCCCACAACGGCAGGCCAGACTCCTGTGGGCAGGGGTGGTGGGAGTGGAGGCAGGCGGAGGCGAGAACCTGCTGAAGGGACCGGTATGTCACACATACGCAACATCATGGACACATACCGGCGTGACACCAGGGCCATCAGCCAGGTAGTGGAGACCCTCACAGAGATTAAGAACCAGCAGGCCGAGCAACACGCCAGTCAACAAGAACACCAAGGATGGATGGAGGCAAGACTGGCTGAGCTCCTGGCGGTGCAAACGGACATAAGCCGTTCACTCCATCAGATCGCCGACAACATGGGCAACCCTCCCTGTGCCACCAGGCGAAGACCACCACCAGCCACAGGGAGGGAGGAGGAGGAGGATTCGTTTGACGGAGCATCCCAAGCATCGTCAAGGCCTGCATCTGAGGGTCCCGCGAGGAAGGTGGGTCATCCACGGAAAAAACCGTGAGAGGCAGCGGACCATCCACATCTCCCAGGTCACCTGGCCTGGCACCTGGCCTTCATGCGCAACAGCATCACCTCATTCACTGACATTCTCTGCCACATGGACTTGCTGGTCACAGTCTGACCAATGATGACAAACACTGTGTTCTGGACTCTGATGACTTCAAATGCCAAGGATCCCATCTCCCCCTGTGAACTTTGGATTCTAGGCACACTGTATAGCACCTATTTTTTCCCACAAAACACGCCCGCCACCGAGAATAAAACTAAATTTCTTTAATTAGATGTTGCAGTCATTTTGCATGAGTCCACAACATACGTGTGGGGACATGTCAAACTATGCCTGAGTGTTGAACTAACTCCAACCATCCATACCTTGGGATCTGAGTCAGGTACAGGACACACATGGGTCACAATGTATCATCCAATACAGACATGGAGCACAATACACATCCGTGATGGCCTCAAGCTGCTGAGGGGGGGGCTTGCAATACTGTGCGGACAGACCTATTTGGAAGAGTATCATTAAGGCGTAGAGGTCATGGCTCATGTGGAGGTTCCTGGGGAGGGAGTCCCAGGTATGTTTGGCCAGGTGGGAGAATTATCTCCTGCATGCTGGAGTTCGGTGGATGTGAAGAATGGTGGCCAGGGCAAGGTTGGATGCACGGAGTTTGCCCAACGGGGTCTTGGATGACAGACGTCCAAGGTTGGTTTGGGGTCTGGGGTTGTGGACTGCCTCCTGAGTGTGGGTGAGGAGTGTGAAGGTCATCCTGCAGCAGACAGTGATCCATTGCAGCTATCTCAGGGGACGGTGATGTGGCTGGGGCGTGGGATGTTGAAGCTGAGGTGTGCAGATGCACCCTGGATGTGGACAAGTTCTCCGGGAGTTCGGCTGTTCTTGCTCCGTAGAGGGCGGGGCTGTAGTTGACACTGCTGGTGTCGTGGACCTGGGGTACAGTCTGTCTTGCCTTGGAGTGGATCTATCTGTGGATCATGTGCATCATGCGGAGGGTGTTGCAGCATGAGGTACAGATGATGGTGAGTTGCATGCCAATTGTGAGCGATGAGTCCATGATGCACACCATCTTGCGTGCGTGGCCACTGGGTGCTGGTGCAGTGCCCTGGCGGGTGGGACACAAGGAGTTGACCCAGCTGTAAGGGGACAATCCTCAGATGATTACCTCAGTCCTGGCCAAGTCCAGCCTCAGGTGGCTGATGTTCAGCCATTATTCAATGGACCTCATGCCTTCTTGAAGGTTGGAACTGGCAATGGCTGTGTCTTTGGTGAGGGTGAGGAGCAGCTGGCCGTCAATGGCATACGAGATGATGATGAGGTTGTGTGCGCATGTGATGGTGGAGAGGGGGGTCATGGACACATTGAAGATAGGACAAACAGAGTATACCCACCAACAAGACATGCTCATTCGTTGTGCAGCCGCAGCATCATTTGTGGCACCCTGCTACGCCTCATGATGTAGGCATCGTGTACTGACCCTGGAAAACAGGGAAATCAGCATGTTAGCAAGACACACCACAAGGGCATTTATAGAGTGGTAATGTTTATGGTTGCGATAGGCTACCTCCTGTGCCTGTGGTGGTACCAAAGCCACATGT
The DNA here is from genome assembly GCF_964204655.1 of Triturus cristatus. Classification (NCBI taxonomy): domain Eukaryota; kingdom Metazoa; phylum Chordata; class Amphibia; order Caudata; family Salamandridae; genus Triturus; species Triturus cristatus. The sequence continues at coordinate 565,000,389 of NC_140582.1, read as the reverse complement.
GTCCCATCAATGGACCCAATGACATGGGGCATCCCTCCCAGGGCATAGAAATCACCCTTGACACCTGTCAACTCCTCAGGAGTAGGAAAATGGATAAATTCATCAAGGTGCTCTAACATGGCTGCCAAAACATCACACAGGACACGGCTGAACATGGTCTATGACATGCAACCAACATCAGCTATGGTGAATTGAAACGTACCTGTGGCAAAAAAATGTAGGGCTGACATCACCTGCATCTTGGGGGTCAGCGCAGTAGGGTACCTGTGTCGCGGTTGGAGGTGTGGTGCCAGCTTGTCAGTCAAGTCCTAAATCAACTGTTGAGTGAATCTGTAACGTCGGATGCAGGCACGTTCCCTCATGGCAGCCAAGTCTGGCAGTGGTACGGGGGACAGGCGGTGCCCTGCAGAAAATTGTTTTGAATAACGAAGATTGAGAGCATGACAACTTCAATGTCAATGAACAGAGCACACGCTAAACTGCTACTACACATCAGCTAAATACAGAGTCTGGTCTGTGCAATACATCCAGGACACGTATGCCAGCTTGGTGATACTCCTACGAAAAGCCAGATACACCCGTTGATTGGCAAGTCTACATGACATACCCTGAAACGAGCTGGGGGCCAGTCTGAGTGAACAGCCAGAGACATCACAGGAGTGACATACATCCACATAGCTGCATTTAATGGATGTCATCTCATACAGACAGCTGACGGCAAGCTAGACGCACAGGTCACATGGAATGTCAAATGTACAGATCAAACACATTGCGAGGAAGGGGTACATGTGAAAACAGAAAACACAGACATTGAGACGATGCAGATTGACGGATGAAAATCATTCGTTCTGTTTATTCACACCATGTAAAAGTTAGCATAATGTATCTAAGACGGTATTCTGACCACAAAAACACTTATTGATGTGTTCTAGAAGAAGCATTTCCTTTCGAGTCTTACTGCACGACAAAAAGGGCCATAAACCAAGCTGTAGCCATCTTGGTTTGTAATAGACCACGTGTCAGATCACGTGGTTTCCTTTGCCTACCATCTTCATGATTTAGTTTGTACCAGCCCAGAGACAGGTTAGTGGTATTTACGGCCGAGATCCAAGGTCACATCTGCTGTAGGGAGTATCAAGCAAATTCCTTCATGCCCTGGGACGAAAAGGGAGTAACCCTGCCGACCTCCTCTGTATAGATAGCAACCTTTTGTGTGAGCCTGAAACTTAACACTGTATGAGCTCATCCAGGAGCCCATGGACTAACTGGTATTTTTCCACTTGTATGGCTTTGTATGCTGAATCTGATATGTATATAAGTGTGGTTTTGTCAAGGAGCCAGCAGTCTTCCTCGGTGCACCTGATGGGTGAGGATCGATGAGGCTCCTCTATATAGAGTTTTGCTTTGGCCAATAAAGCTTCAGAACCTTCTCCGTTGCCGATTGACTTATTTAAGATATATCTTGTGGGCCACTGGTAAGTGTGGCCCTTGGGATTGTTATTGAGTACTTCAGTTGGCGACTCTGGTGGGACCCCTTGATAGGGTCTTTTCCTCCCCCGTAGTCGGGTGCTAGGATTGAGGGCGTCCTGGTCGGACGGGTGGAGAGGAGGGATTTTTTCTACACTTCCACTCCGCACTCCCGATCAGGGTGTTCTCTGCTGCTAGTAGCCCTTCACCGGGGTCCTACGGGCTTAACCCAGGAGCTGACCGTATTGGTCCCAAGAAGTTGGCAGCGGAGAACGAACGTCCGTACCTGGGTGCAACCGGTGAGTAATTGTTTGACGCACGCTTTTGAGCGGTGCATTTGGAACAGTTAACTGAACTTTGATTTGGGGGTCATGAGTACCGTAGGAGAATTACGGAGGTCTTGCAGGGTGGTCCGGTAGGGACTGACTGTAGAGACTCGGATCTTTTGTGATTTAGAGACGCTGATCAGATGCCTAGTTGTTTCCTGTGTGTAACACACGGCCAGATTGTATTCGGAAAAGCCTGTGGCTGTAATTGGGTAGACGTGGGACATATCTGAGGTGATGCTCGCGCCACATCAGAACAGTCTCAGTGGTGAACCAAGGAGGTCGCAGGATGGTCCGTAGTCCAGTCCGTGGTCGCACCTGTCTGACTGCCTCTTGCCAGTCTTTCTGGAAGACTGCTCGTTGTGATTCTGTCGGTCCGGTATTTTGAATAATTCTCCACGAACGGGAGTCGACGGGCTCGGTTCGTTTGTCTGGATGCATCAAGTTTGAATAAATAGGTTGAGGTTAACTGCAGAAAACGTTACCTAGGAACAATCAATGTGTGTTATATGTGATACAAAAATTTGTTTGTACGTTATTGGTGTTTGTCTGTTAACTAACAATGCCGTGCTTCAGTAGATTGAATTGTTTTGGTTGTTGTTGTCGGACTGGTGGCTCTCGACTGGCCGAAAGCCAGCCTGCCCCACCGGAGGGCAGTCCCAACCATTTCATGTACATAAAGCATGGAATAACTCCTCTATTGTTTAATACTTTGTGGCATAAGTATACCAGAGGTAATGAAGAATTGCAATGGCCTCAGACGGGTTCCTTCGATGAAAAGAAAATTGCTTTTACAGGATCAGTTATTTTCTAGACGCAGTAGACAGTCTATGTTTGATGCATTAAACATCTGGCAGAAGGAATCTAAACGGAGGCGAATGAGAGAGGAGAAACTAGCTAGAGTTAAAGCAGGGCAAACAGTTACTCAGAAGGCTGTTGCCTACGACAGAGCCCGAACAGAAGAAGGGATTGAATGTGTAAATCGTGAGTTCAGGTTACAGGCCGATAAAAGTTACGTGGCTCGGCCTGACGGCGAAGATGAAATTGGAGACTTGCTAGACTTGCGGCCACCACCCCCATATGTCCCGCAACGGTTATACCCGGCGGTACCAGATGCCCCGGTATTAGCTGTTGCAGATCCAGTAGCCCCTGCGCAAGTTTCAGCTGTGACGACGGTAGCTCCTGCTGCGTCGGCACCGCCTCAAACCAATTTGTCCCGGTTGTCCTCGTCTGTTACAGAGATTATGACTTTACTGCCCAATTTGTTGTCATCCGCGACAGCTGGGAATCTTCAGCTGTCACCCGGGTCAGCCCATTCTCCCCATGTGATGGCCTCTTCCTCAGAGAGGCAACTCCCTTACTAGCTGTTTCCACTCCGGTACATCCGCCCGGTTCTCTTGAAGGAAAAAAACTGTTTACCCGGTCAGCCTTAAAATTTGAGGAAAGGGAGGTTATTGCACTACAAGCATCACAATGGATGCGACAGCCTATTTATACTCTGTCCGACATATGGAGCACTATGAAAGACTACGAGCCCGTGATGCAACAGCATGCGTTAGACCATATGGCTGCATGCCTGATATCATTATGGGAACAGGTTCATACAGGGGGGAAAGCTCCGGTAATATTGTATACTATTCATGACCATGCCCATAAATTTCAATTGACCCCGGAGGAAGTGTTAAAAAATGTTGGAACATTGGTTAGTTATAGAACCCGACTTCAATCTGCTGGTCCTGTGGGTTCTGCGCATTTTCCAATGCGTGAGGTCCACCCTATTTATCATCCAGAAATTACTGAAATAATAGATGCTACGGGAACGGTTACCCGCCCACGAGCAGATGCTCGTTTTCAGGAGCAGTGGGTGTACACCCCATGGAAACGTAGTGAAGTGTTGTCATTGAAAGCTCATTTGCCTGGCCCTAGGAAGAATCCTACAGCATATTATAAAGAACTTACTGAAACCGCCTCATCGGCAGTAATGACATTGGCCGATATAGAATTATTCTCCGCTTTATTAGTACCAGTGGATATATGGCGACAGGTACATGACCAAGACCATGTGACTGAATTTGGGGGAACATGGGATTAATTGAAAGATTGGGATAAAGATCGAAAACCAGGAGATAAGCCCAGGGCCGAAATATTAACGCTACCTGACAAAAAAATTACATACATGCATTCGCTAATTCCGCCTAGGAAAGTGGATTGGGATAAATTGACAGCATGCCGGCAGAAGAAAGATGAGAGTGTGTCAGATTTCTTTACTAGATTTGAAGGTGTTTTTATTGACTTTAGTGGCCAGGATTTGTCTAAGGAGGGTGGTATACGCTTGTTTGTCAACAGATTGGTAACTAATTTACTACCTGAAATCTCGGCCCGACTCCAGGCCACAGAAAGTACTTGGACGACGTCTACTCCCTCGATCATATTAAGCATGGCTCAATATTATGAGCACCAAGAGAATGAAAGTAAAGATAAGACGGAAAAGAAAGCAAAGGAGTTAAAAACACAGGTCCTGTTACAGCAGGTTGAGAGAGGCCGTGGAAGGGGTAGGGGAGGTCCGACCTCGACACCACGAGGGGCGGGCCAAGTACCGAGTGGAGGACGAACTGATTTAGGAATAAACCAATGCGCATTTTGTAAACAGGAAGGACATTGGCGTTCCCAGTGTCCGTTGTTATATGCGCAAAACAACAGTACACGAGGCCAAGGGAGAGGACGTGGAGGCGGTAGTCGAGGCGGACATACACGACAGGAGGAGTCTGGACACGATAGGAATAGTCAGAACTATTTTGATCACGGTCAAGGAAAGCAGTATTTTAATGAAGGATGTGGCAGCGATGCATCGGCAGGCTATCCTCGTGCATAGGACAGCCAAAGGCAGAGTGGGGGACGTGTGTCAATTCCTATAGATCAGAACGGACCTTATGTTAATGCACATTTAATGGGCGCATCGGGTAAGTTTCTTGTTGACACAGGAGCTATGAACAGTTCTGTTTCACATGCCCTTGTCCCTGGGGCTGCTCTGTCTGGCCAGGATAATGTGTCCGTAGGTTTCTCTGGAACTCCGGTGGTGAGCCCCATTTCCCGACCTCTTTCTTTTGCTCTGGGCCCTATTTCTATTGATTCACCCTTCCTTCTAACATCGCAATGTGGGGAGAATTTATTAGGCATAGACCTACTGAAAAGATTACATGCTCGTATATATTGTTCCCCAGACGGTGTCTATTTGACTGTCCAACCCCCTTCGGTGCAGTACTTTACTAGGACGGACACCTTGCCCCCTGAATTCGCACAGATTCCAAAAACCCTTTGGGCTACAGAAGACACTGATGTGGGTTTGTTGAGGATACCCCCAATTTCAATTACCTTAAAGAAAAATGCTCGGCTACCGAAAATACCGCAATATAAAATTGCCCCTGCAGGTGAACGAGCCTTGTTGTCCATAATTCAGGATCTGATCCGATCTTGGGTGGTGGAAGAGACAACCTCCAATGTGTGTAATAGTCCCATTCTCCCTATTTTTAAATGGGCCCCCGTAGATTGCAATCCTGATTACGTAGATACATATCGCTTTGTGATTGATTTGCGCGAAATAAACAAGATCGTGGTACCCTAGTATCCCGTGGTGCCTGATATAACCACTATATTGACTATGATTCCTCCTACAGCTCAATATTTCTCTGTGATTGATCTGAAAAATGCTTTCTTCAGCATTCCCATTCATCCTGATAGCCGATATTTTTTCGGATTCTCATTAGCTGGTCGCAGCTTCCGCTTTTGTCGCGCTCCCCAGGGCTATACAGAAAGCCCTAGTATTTATAGTCAAGCGCTCAAAGCCCTATTGGATACTCTAATTTTGCCTGATGGTAACGTACTGTTACAGTACGTGGATGATCTATTGGTGGCTGCGGATACTGAACAGGGTTGCCGGGATGCCACGGTTAAATTGTTGCAGCATTTGGCCAACCATGGTAATAAGGTATCCCTGTCTAAATTTCAATATTGTCGACCGGAGGTGACTTATCTAGGTCATCTCCTATCGAAGGAGGGTAGACGTCTAACTTCTGATCGTATAACAGCTATATCTAACATGTCTGCTCCTTGCACGAAACGTGATGTCCGCGCTTTCCTTGGCATAACCTCTTACTGTCGCCAGTGGATTCCTAACTTTTCCCTTCTGACTAAACCTCTACTATACGTGACAACAAAAGATGTGTGTGAACCTTTACCTTGGTCAGTTGAATGTCAGGATGCTTTTATCTCTCTGAAGTCTGCACTTTGTTCCGCTCCTGTGCTTGGCACTCCTGACTACCGGAAGCCTTTTACACTCTACGTGCATGAGGTGGACGGTTGCTCACTTTCTGTGATAACACAGGGTTTTGGAGGTAAGCAAAAACCTTGTGCATATTTTTTGGCGGTATTGGATAATGTCGCCAGAGCACTTCCTAGTTGTCTAAGGGCCACGGCAGCCGTTGCAGTGGCAATTCGACAATCAGAAGGGCTCGTCCTGAATACTGACCTCACGGTGATGGTGCCTCACGCTGTGGATGTATTATTAAACAGGACCAAGACACAGCACTTAACTAGTGCGCGTCTTACAGGGTATTAATTGACCCTGTTTGCACCCCCCATCACTATCAAAAGATGTGCCACTTTGAACCCTGCCACGTTACTACCCCTCCCTTCGGAAGAGCAAGATCCAGACATACATGACTGTATATTTCGGACTGAAGAAGAAACGAAGGGATGGATAGACCTGACAGACACTCCCTTATCTGACCCACAAGGGCAGTTGTATGTCGATGGCTCATGTTTTAAGTTACCAAATGGCACTACCACATCTGCCTATGCGATTACCACTCTCCAAACTGTAGTTTAAATGGCTAAAGTGTCTTACCAATCTGCCCAGGCTGCCGAATTAGTAGCCTTGCTTCGAGCTTGTGAGTTAAGTGAAGGGCTGAGAGTGAATGTCTACACCGATAGCCAATACGCTTTCGGTGTAGCACATAACTTTGGAAGATTATGGGCGGAAAGGGGTTTCCTTACTTCGCATGGCCAGAAGATAAGGAACGGCCCGCTGGTCTTGAGACTGGTAACTGCCCTGACTTTACCAAAGGAAATTGCTGTTATTAAATGTAGCGCACATAAAGCTGTGATAGATGCTGTAGGCGAAGGAAACTCATTTGCTGACAGAATCGCTAAAGAAACTGCCCAGTCAAACACCACCTCTATGGTTGTAGCCAGTTCATCAAGAGGAATGGTAGAGACAGAAATATTCAATAGCACTATGGATAGTGTTAGAGAAATACAACAAGAAGCGACCCCTGAAGAACTGGTGCATTGGCAAGAACAGATAGGGAAACTAGATGAAAATGGATGTTGGATCGACCTGTCAGACAAATGCAGGTGGTTACTGCCAAATGCATTTGTAAATGTGATAGTATCCATGTCACATGGCCCTGCGCACATAGGTGTTAAAGGTATTTGTGCAGTATTGGATTCTGTGTGGTATAACACCAATATTAATAAAACTGCAACACATTTGGTTCAGAACTGTATGATCTGTTTACAGCCTAATCCAGGAGGTAGTATCCCTGTACTGAAAGGGAATTTTGCACCCCCCACCTTACCCTTTGAGGTGTTACAAATGGACTACATCCAATTAGAGCAGGTAAATAATCTCAAGTATGTTCTAGTAGTGGTTTGCGCATTCAGTAAATGGGTGGAAGCATACCCCACCAAGGAGAATACCGCTCTAGCTACAGCCAAGGCTTTAGTAAAGGAGTTTTTCCCTCGGTATGGTTTGCCACGCGTAATCTGGAATGACAATGGAAATTTTTTTAACGCCAACCTTATTGAACACATTTGTAGTGGTTTATCCATTAGGCAAAAGTTTCACGCTGCCCGCCACCCCCAATCAGCGGGGTTGGTAGAAAAGTATAATGGGATCTTAAAGTTGAAATTGGCTAAGCTGCAAGACACCACAGGTTTGAAATGGCCTGACCTCAGTCTTACCCTTAGCCTTGTTGTCTGTAAGAACCACTCCTCACTCTCGTTCTGGGATATCACCATATGAATGATATTTGGTAGGCCCGCTAATATCTGGGGTGTACCGAGACCGAAATCCTTTAGGGACATCGAGTACCCAATGTTGACAGATTATCTTTATGCATTAACTAAAGATCTTCGTTCCATTCATCAACAGATATCAGCGGTTTTGCAGCCCCTGCCGGAGGGTCCTGGACATCGTCTTGAACCTGGACAGTGGGTTTTGATCCAGAACTACCAGCGAAAATCGAGCTTGGAGCCGCGATGGAGCAAACCCCATCAGATACTCCTTTCCACAAGAACGGCTGTTAAGGTTGACGGGAAACGGCACTGGATTCACGTGTCACACTTAAAAAGAATTCCTCTCCCATTGCCGGGAGACCTGCAGGATCAGAGTGAAGGGTTGGCGCATGACGGTGAGCAGCTCATTGAAGATTCATCTCTCTCTGAAGCCTGAGAAGAAGTGAACGGGCGAGAGGGAGGCACGGTGAGTTCACAAACGACTCCAGTGGCTGGCCCAACTATCAGCTCTGCTCCCGGTAATGCTGCATCCGATCCGAAAGATCACACTTCCAGTACTTCGTTTGATCCTACTGTGCCTATTCTTTTCCCTGATCCCTGAACACCTGGTCATGTTCGCTATAACCTGCGGCCCCGACAAAGAGCAAAGATACCAGGTCCAGTCTAGAGAAAGAGAAGAGAGACTTGAGTAAACCCTGGTATAATCACAGGAACACTGGACTGAACTAGTTGAGAGCTCGGAACTTTCAGTAAAAGCTCTGTTCAGAAAGAAAATAGAGACATTGATTGATTAGTGGGGCCCAGGTGGAGTCTTTGTCAATAAGAGCTGCGTCAAGTGAAGCCCAACGCGAGAAGTTTTTGCTATTTTTCTGTTTTGGTGTTTTGTTTTATGAACAATAGGAGTCTGCCTGTGAGGTTCTGAACGGACACAGGAAAGAAGCACCCTCCGGCAGGTTGGACTGCAAGTAGGTGTCAGGATGCACACTCGGTAATGCGCTGAGTGCCGCAATCTAGAACACCCGAACTACGGCGGTACAGCCGCTCACGGACAAAGGACTACGATTCCCAGAATTCTCGGGTAAAGACCCTCCCCACGTGACAAGCCTACACGAACGAGAACGCATATAGGCCGAAACTCCATCGAGGGCGGCGCCGAATATTCCCGGATGTTTCCCGTCTATGCAGATACGCATTGGCAGTTCTCTTCGGCTGGAACTGCGTACCTTGGCTTCTTGAGTCTCGCCCCGTCAACGACTCTTGAGTAGCGCCTCCTGTCTTGACCCCCGTTTGCATCCTAGAGCACTGACAGGTAGCGCGACGCCTCCAGCAGCGCCCAAGGATTTCCGGGCCTCAGCGCGACACCCTCAACGCCCACGGAGTTCCGGGCTGCACCACCTTGGGTTCCGCTCCTCTGCTCCCGGCTCCTCCTGGAGCATCGAGTCGCAGCGCATCATACCCGGTCATCGCCCAAGGATTTCCGGGCCTCCGCAAGACAACGAGGTTGCGCTCCTCTGCTCGCTGGTTTTCCAGAGCATTGAGTGGCAAAGCCATCACCACCACCTCGGTCACGACCGTCAGCAACTGCTTGCAACAACTCCCCCAGTGGCGGGGATACCCCCGACGGAACACAACAGTACCGTGACGTAACGGTGCTGGGTGCCCCCTTAAGTTCATCGAGGCAATCCGCTTCGACAAAGCGAGTCGCTCCCGGCTCCCGGATACTAGTACCTAACAGACACCTTGGCCGCACTCCCCACCTAATCTTCTGTGATGCAACAGCTAGGTGTCGAGGAACAGTCACGTATCCCCAGCAATAAGGCGGAAGGAGACGACAGGTAAGAGAGAGCCACCCAGAGAAGGGAACCCGGGGAGGTGGTAGGAGATTCCATAGCTCACTGTTTATTTGTCTTGTTTCAGATCTCCCTCCCAGCCGTCCCTATCCTTCCTTCCCTCGCTCACCTGCCTCCTCCGTCCGAGTGTGTTACACATCCTCCGGACTAGGGGCAGATGGGAGGTGGACCCCATAGAGCATCAGCGACATCCTGAGGAGAGGAAACCTGCGGGAACACGACAGTTGGCTCATTCCCATTAGATTATATCTGGACTTTTAGCAAGAATGTATCCCTTTGCTCGCTTTGTTCCCGAAGAGGAGAGACCTATTGCCCCACGCCCTCTGCACCCATATATGCCTATGTTTTCTACTTGGAGTATGCGTATTAAGATAGTATTCACAGCTATAATAACTATATCACTAGTAATATGTTTAGGTGTATTCATTTATTTAGAATGTCGTCACCCTGTGCACACCCTGGTACCCTCTACTCCTGTCCCTGAAGAGCATAATTTCCATACTTTTGCCCCCCATAAGGAGAGACATCGTCAAACATATGCAAAGAATGCTTTTATTGAAATGCTGCATCAGACCCATAGTTCGACTAATGCTACAGAATGCTGGGTCTGTGGCCTCCTCCCCTTGGTTATGCACAAACATGACCTTTTTATTTCGATGCCCTTGTCATATCTAGGGAGTTGTGAAGCCTGGTTTAAATTGCTGTCGATGTTATATACGCACTATACTGTTGATGAACACCGGTTTTCTGAGAAAGATTATGAAATGATTCTAGCATATATAGAAGAACATCATGGATTCACTCCGAAGGAAGATGGTACAGATGGTACACTAGACCCAACTGCCTGTATGAATGAGTATACTGAATATGCAAATGACACTTGGTTAAGGGATGAAATATTGGATTTTATGTCTTTCAAATTCACTGAGTATTTCAAATATTTCCAGGAACGAAATGTATCAGATGATAAGGTTATTCCGGTTCCAGTATTGAATGCGTCATCTTCCTTTTGTGTACATGGCACTGGTCACTTAGCAGTTGGATTTAGTAAATGCAATTATACATACAGATTACGAACATTTAGCAGCCCACCAATGCTTACTCCCCCGAATGTGTATTTTGTATGTGGGGAAAATGCATACACATGGCTCCCCAGAGGATGGTCAGGTAGATGTTATTTGTCTTTTCTATACCCACCAGTCTATATAGCCCCTTCTGACTATCATAAGACCCATTCACTGAACCGGCAGAGTTTAGGAAAACGAGCTACTACGGGGGATGCCACCGATCAGACCGATACTCCTGCACAACACTTTGTGGACATAATGAAAGGAGTCCTGCCCATATGGGGACCCATTTTGACCAGTAAAGAGATCAGAAGGTTATCTAGAGTGGTAGAGGGAGTAGTCAATATCACTGCCGGAATACTAACTAATATAACTGTTGAGCTTCAGGCGACCAGGCTTGTAATGCTTCAAAATCGTATGGTTTTAGACGTTATTCTAGCTGATCGTGGGGAGCATGCAGAGTGATTGGCAGCTCTTGCTGTGTGTATATACCTGACTCCGCCCCCTCTGTACATTTAGCCATCCAAAAACTGTACCGTTTACCATCAGAAATTCACACAGATACTGGTACCTGGTCTCTTTCTAGCTGGTTTTGGGGCATCCTTGCCACTTGGGGATGGAAATTATTCATGATCCTTTTGGGTATAGCAGGTTTTCTTTTCACCTGTTGTGTCTGCCTACAATGTGGACCTGCTTGCTGTTCTTATTGCACTAATCGACTCCTCCTTGCCCTTCCTCAATCTAAATCACGCCCAGCTAAGATAGGCCCTCAGCTAGTACAGAAATAGATATATGACATGATGCAGATAGATGAAGGTATTTTTGAAGATTAAGTTGGTACGTTAGCTACATTATGCTAAAAGGGCCGATCTGAAGGATGAAAATCATTTGTTCTGTTTATTCACACCATGTAAAAGTTAGCATAATGTATCTAAGACGGTATTCTAACCACAAAAACACTTATTGATGTGTTCTAGAAGAAGCATTTCCTTTCGAGTCTTACTGCACGACCAAAAGGGCCGAAAACCAGGCTGTAGCCAGCTTGGTTTGTAATAGACCACGTGTCAGATCACGTGGTTTCCTTTGCCTACCATCTTCATGATTTAGTTCGTACCAGCCCAGAGACAGGTTAGTGGTATTTACGGCCGAGACCCAAGGTCACATCTGCTGTAGGGAGTATCAAGCAAATTCCTTCAGGCCCTGGGACGAAAAGGGAGTAACCCTGCCGACCTCCTCTGTATAGATAGCAACCTTTTGTGTGAGCCTGAAACTTAGCACTGTATGAGCTCATCCAGGAGCCCATGGACTAACTGGTATTTTTCCACTTGTATGGCTTTGTATGCTGAATCTGATATGTATATAAGTGTGGTTTTGTCAAGGAGCCAGCAGTCTTCCTCGGTGCACCTGATGGGTGAGGATCGATGAGGCTCCTCTATATAGAGTTTTGCTTTGGCCCATAAAGCTTCAGAACCTTCTCCGTTGCCGACTGACTTATTTAAGATATATCTTGCGGGCCACTGGTAAGTGTGGCCCTTGGGATTGTTATTGAGTACTTCAAGATATGTCCTCATGTGAAAATATGATGTCCGATGCATACAGACCCTGCTTATGTGGGAATCCACATGTGGAATGGTGTGCGTAGATGTGTGCCATGCCCATCTCCACACAGACACATGTTGGATGCAGCAACAGCAGATGTAGTTGACGGAACACTAACAGCAAGCTCATGAGAACACATGACACACACATGACATAGTCACATCGCGGCACGCTGATCGTGAAATGTCAGTTGTTAGTGTCCCTGTCCCTGGCATCGGGGGACAGTTGCGGGTGGTGGTGACTGTGCCATACCAGTGATGCTGTGCTTGACACGTTTGTACTACAGGCACACATGTGCAAAGTGTGAAGGGGAAGTGTGCCACATAGTGCACCATCACACATGACATGTGTACACAGGTCATCACACATCAATTGTGCAACTACATGAGAAGACATGTGCAATATCACTGCCTGACACACCTAGGCCATGCACATGAAAGTCTGCAATGACAATGACTTGATGTACAGCCTTGTGGGAGTCGGAGACCTCCATTCCTTTCATGTGCGCCACCTATCACCAGTGTAAGCATGAAACGCCCCGTACACACGCTCTGAGAGTGTGTGTCCGGCCCGTATCACTATAGTAGTGGTGCTGTAGGAGTATGCGTGGTATGGACCGTACACACGCTCTCAGAGCGTGTGTACGGGCGTATCACTAGAGTAGTGGTGCCGTAGGAGTACGCGTGGTACGGACTGTACACATGCTCTCAGAGCGTGTGTACGGCCCGTATCACTATAGTAGTGGTGCCGTAGGAGTACGCGTGGAACGCCCCGTACACACGCTCTGAGAGCGTGTGTACGGCCCGTATCACTATCGTAGTGGTGCCGTAGGAGTACGCGTGGTACGGACCGTACACACGCTCTGAGAGCGTGTGTACGGTCCGTACCACGCGCACCACTACAATAGTGATACGCACCGTACCCACTCTATGGATGTGTGAGTACCGTGCGTATCACTATTGTAGTGGTGCCGTACGTGTACGGGTACGTGTGAAACGCACCGTACATGTTTTTTGGATTAAAAAATTACATAGGGGACAAGTATTAGGCCCAAAATGCATGCTGGTTGTCATGGATACAGAGATTTCAGTTGCAATGTGGCCATCATGTGGGCTTGAAAAGTCAGTTGGCTCAAAATTTACAATGTTGCAAAGTGGTGTTTGCCTTGCTATGATGCTCAAAATTTGAACCATGCAAATTCGTGTCATTGGTGTATGTTTAAAGGGATTGGAGGAAACGTAGGATGCAAATGAGTCTGACCAATCACTCTGTTCTCCTGTAAATGAAAGCCCCCAGCAAGACAGATATAAGTCAGCCAGAACCCATGAGAGGGCACTTGCCTGCACAACTTTCCTGTTGACCACACTGCTGCTGTCGGTGCTTCCTCTGGCACCATGTCGCGTACTGTGGAGAGGGCCCAGCCATTCACACTTGAGGAGAATGAGGCATTGCTGGATGTCCTCCTCCCACAGTACCCCAAGCTGTATTGGAGACCAGGGGAGCAGGTGAGTGCTGACTCCACTACCTTTGACTGTGCACCTTTTTTGTGACTGTCACTTCTGGCCTTGTGTCCAGGTGTGACAGACATGCAATGTTGTTTAGAGTGGGTCCCAGGGGGGGAAAGGCTTATGTCTCTCATGCAGAGCATGATGTAGTTCCTGTGTGCACTCCTCACTTGCATTGTGCTTACTGTGACATTCACTGCATAGTGCATGACACATTTAGCCTGGCAAATCCTTGGTGGCATTTTTTGGCTATTGTCCTGAGGTGATTCAGTGGTCCCCCCGGTGTGACAGGTGACTGTACCCACAGATGTGTATGAGTTGAGTGGACCTGTGGTGAGAGTGTCCAAGTGATGTGTACGCCCTCCTGGACATTGATGTGTGTGAATGTTCCTTGTCATGTGGGTGAGTGTCTAGTGAAGTGTTGCACCACAGCTGCATGGAGGAGGCAACAGCTCCACCCATCTGATGTGAGAAGTAAGCCGTGCTGTGTGTCTGACTTGCTGAGTTAGCCCGACACCTGTGACACCCCACAGGCAAGTGGCACATGTGCAGAGTGAGGTTTGTATCCGCTGTTGCCAATGGCAGGTGATTGATCTGTGCCTGTGTGTGGCTGTGTACTCTGCTGAGGTTGCGTCAGTGGCCTGGGGCATGTAACTGCTTTGAGGTGCTGTCCATCAGCCTGGTGTTGCATGTGATGCACAGTGTGTGCCATGATCAGGGAGTGTGTCGCACCCCTCCTGCCACCTGTGTACTTTCAATTCCATGTAGTGCATTGGGGCTTCCACAGAGGCCAATGCCTATATGAGAAATATGCAATTCCTTGGCAGCATCCTATGCCCTGTTCAACATATCAAAGATGTTCAAATGTGTGTCTCTGTGACATGAAGCAGGTGTAGTGATGTTGTCTCACTTTGTCATCCTCACAGGTAACTGCCTACGAGAAGGGGGGATCTGGAAGGAGATCGTCAGGGCCGTGAGATCGGCGGGGGATCGCAGTCGGCGCCTAGCCTAAGTCCGAAAACGGTGGCAGGACATCCGGTGCTGGACCCGGCGCATCGCCCGGGTCCAGCTGGGGCTCTCGCCTCCACGCCCCCACGGCGGGCGCCGACGCCTGACCACCCACATGATGCGTGTCCTGGCGGTGGTCTTCCCTGACCTGGATAGGCAGTTACAGGAGAGACAGCAGCAAGGAGGGGTAGGTACATGTCTGTTTGTTGTCTTGTGTGTCACCAGCTTTTTTGAAGTGCTCTGTAGCCTGGATACACTGCCAGGGTTTATATGTGCAGTGCATATTCTGTTCCCTAAAGTCAACAGGTGCACTTATTCATCCCTTCCCCTCCTTGACATGTGTCCCCTGGTCTGTGTGTAATCACAATTGCACATGGTCATCTAGGCTGTCAGTTAATCCAAGTGCACATTGCTTTGTGCATCATGTGGGAGGGTGGTCTGTGACATGTGTTGGTACCTTGCCTGTGCCCTGTACTGTTGACTCTGTTGGGGGTCCATATTTGTTGGCACTGATGATGAGTCTCAACATAGGAGTGTGAGGTTTCAGATGAACACACTTGCAGCATGCATGACCAATGTTGTGGCCTCAGACATGATGTGCATGAGTGGGAGATATGCATGGTGCCAGGACGGTTGCTCATGTTACAGTCAGATCATTCCAGGAACAAGGAGCAGTGTGCCCACTACAGTCCCCTGAGACACCCTTGCCTTGTAATCATGTGTGTAATCCAACACTGTGCCCATTCTCATTGTGTTCAGCATAGGTATGCCTCTGTGGCATTGTTCCCTGGCCTCATTTGTATTTATCCAAAGTGTGCTACATGTGTCCACTGGACAGGGAGACCCCATTTGGCTTGTGCATACTCACACTGGGCAGTGCCTGTATGTCTATTCACAACTATCTGTTGATGGTTGTTTGTCACAAATATGTGCTGCTAGCCTCACAAGGTGATGTGGAGTACATTTGGGAATTCTTGCAGCACATTTTTGTAAACCCTGATTAAGAGGTGTCACTTCTTGATCTGTCTCAGATTGTCTCAGGTATGGGGGATTTGTGCGGGCGAGGCCTACATGGCCAAACCTTATGTCTCATTGCCAGGTCTGATCTGTGTGTGATAATTGGCTGAACAGAGACACAACGTGCAGTGACCCAGTGATGTTGTGCAGGGTTTAATGTTTGTGCTTTGCAGCATGTGTCAATTGTTTAAATAGATGATTCCTGCTCATACATTTTTTGCACCAGTGTGTGGTCCAGATGCTATGTAGTTTGGTCTTTGTGTGCTGACATCTGTGTGGACATTCTGGCTTGCCATGAGGGTGTCTCCTCAGTGCAGGTATGCCTTTTTACAACACAATTGCAGGCCTATTAGCTTATGCATTGTCCTGGGTTTGGACATGTGTGCCACTCCACATGACAGGCAGTGGGTCAGATGTGTTGCCAACTGTGTCATCAGGTAACGGATGGCCATGTGACAACTGACATAATTCAAGATGTTAGTCAAAAAGTATTGTACCTTGGCACTCACAACACTTGTCAACAGGTCTTCATGTTTTAAAGTCTTTAGTTTGATGTTTTGTTGTTAAGAACAATAATGTGCCTGCATGACAGATGTCTCCCAAGGAAGTGCACAACAAACCACCTTTACACTTTCAGGGAACACGCTGGCACATTTTAAAAGAAGGCACTGTTCTAATAAGACTGTTTTTCAGATTATACATATACATGTTCCCACAGTGTTGTGGAATTTGGGTAAGTCCTTGGTTGTTGGTGATACCAACTTACGAGTGTCAAGTCATCAAGACCTCCGTGGGCCCATGTATATACTTTCTGCAACACCATTTCTTTCTAACAGTGGCTTCTTTAAATAAGGCTGCCAGCTTCTTCAATGACTGGGTAAATGTAGTTTTGTGTGCACCTCCTTGGGAGCCATCTTTTATGAAGGCACATGTGTGTTCTGTTCACAAAATGGCACATTCCCACATTCTAAACATGTCGATTGTGTGAAGTATTGTGATTCCCAAGGGACCAACATTTTTTCGTTTTGTGTTCCAAAGTACTTCCAGAGTGTGGGGACACCTTTAGTATTGAGGTGTGTTAGTTTGCCTTGGGTGCACCACTACTGTTTCTTTCAGGGTAAACAAGAGGTGGCATGACTTCATTGTATTGCTGTGCTCACCTGTTCCCAGACACTAGCTTCTCAGTGTATTTCTCATTCAAGTTTTGGGCTGGTGTGTCCTATTTTTCCTTGTGTCCAAGTGGCATGGTGGGTCTACCAACTGGGGAGTACAGGGCTTACATATGTGCAGAGTAATCTAGCTGTTACTTAGGATGCATTGCCCGATATGCACTGTGACCTATTGGTTTTGTACTCATGTGTCAGATGTATACAGGTGACTGATGTTTTTCTGTATCTTCACCTTGCCCAAAGCATCATCATTGGAAACCGAGGGAGACACCTGCACGGACCTGGAGGGGGGACCCAGCACCAGTGCCACCAGTGCTGGCGAGTCTGCGGGAGCCAGTGGCACGGAGGGCGAGGGGAGTCAGTCGGAGGACCTGTCTGGTGGCGAGCCCAACTACAACGCAGATGGGTCCGAGGCTGACCTCATCGAGGGGGCGGAGGCTGCTACAACACCTGGCAGCTTCCCAACATCTGGCCCTGCCTCCTCCATTCCCATCACCACCCTCCCAGTTGCTCCGGTCCCTTCTGTCCGTGCAGAGCCCCACCATGTCTCCTTCAGGACAGGCACCGCACCCCCTGCCCCTGTCACCCCTGCTGCCCTCAGTGCAGAGTCTGTGGACATACTGCAGAAGTTGCAGGTAGGGCAGGCATCGGTGCTTAATGTCCTCCATGGCCACACCACACTGCTGACACAGATGGTGTCGTTCATGGAGGGCATGTCAGCAACGATGTCTGAACAACGCAGGTTTCTGCAGTCCATGGACTCTTCCCTGATGGCAGCAGGGACTCTCCTGCAGCGCTTCGCCCCCCCACCCCAGCCCCATCCTCACTTCCCTCTCCCATACCTGTCCCATGCACACCCAGACATTCCCAAGCACGCACCCCACCAGACACAGGCAGCACACCACCAAGAAAGGGCAAGCGCACACCTCCTGGCACGCACACTCAGGGGGATGTAGGCACACCCACTGGGTCTGGGGCAAAAAGACATACACGCAGCCACAGTCTGAGTTTGCAGGCCTCACAACCCAGTCCCTCCTAAAGCACTCCCCTTGGCTCCCCTGCCAAACTGTCACCCAAAGAGGTGGACATGGGTGAGCTGCCCATCACCATCACTGTGCCACCACCCCGCAAGCGGGTGAGGAAGTCTCCGGGCAGGGGATTTGAGTCCCCCCCCATGTGCACCCCCTCCCCCAAGAGCACTGCACCCCATCCCTCGGCCACCTTCCCCTCCGTTGGCCCTGGGGTTTCTTCCGGTGCAGGGTTTACTCTGGACGCCCTGGCAGCAGTGTGCAGCGCCGAGCTCACCTCCTGCTTTGGTGCTGCCCCACCCCCTGTGGTGGAGACGTCCACCCCTGCACCCACCACACCTACCCTTCCCACTCCTGTCCCTGCGGTGCCTGGTCCTTCCCCACATGATGCCCCCCCCAGTCGACGAACCTGAGGGTTCCACTGTGCAGGCAAGCTAGGGGAGACGCGTGCCCATGTGTCCCCCCAAGGACTTCTAATATGGACTGGACATTGGCCTTTGTATATAGTGTGATTTCATAATTTGTTGTTTATGCTGAATAAACATTTTATTTTTAATTTGAACTCTATTGCATTTCAGGTATTGATGTTGGTGCTGAGGCTCCAGGAGTTGGTGTTGTGGTAATGTGTTATGGTTCTGAGAAATGTTCTAGTCTGATGGTCATGAGGTGGACCATGGTATCTGCGTGCCATCACAAGGTCTCTGCAAAGAATCATTGGTAGTGTATGTTATTTTGGTTTTGAGACATTGTCCCAAGGAGTGTTCCTTCCTCTGTGGCACCTGACATCTTCCCTGCAAAGAGTTGCACAATTGTTGTGCTGACCTGTGTCTACATTTCCTTTGTTGGTGACGGATCCCTTCAACTATGGCCATGCCTGCTCAGCAATGTCTCCGGCTGCATCGTCTGTGCCATTCTTGCTAGTCACTGTACTTGTGTATTGAGTATGTTGACATGCCTTCATGGAGAAATTCTCCCTTTTCAGCACTATGCATGTGTGTACTCCTGGCCTAGCACACATATGGTACTTGTAATGCAGGGTATTTGGGCACCTGACTCACAATTGTGGGCATTGTATCTGTGGTAACTCCACCCTATTCCTTCCATGAGAGACAACATCTTGGTGGCTGGCCCAGCACCTGTACATTCCTATCAGTCCTGGGATGTGCGTGACAGTGTGTGTTCCCTTTGGCTCTCTTAGTTTAGTAGGCAGTGACATGACTATACAGTCTTGTGGCATGATCTCAGTGTGTGTATTGTGCTGCATCTGCCAGGGGTGGGTATGCATGTGTTATTTGTCCTCACACCCACATGTGGTGTGTCATGCAGTGGGGGAAAGACATCCATCCTCCTGGGAGTGGGACACTGCTGTCAGTGATGTGTTGTTATGGCACTATCATCATAGTCCAAAGTTAGGGATGCGTACATACACCCATGGAGATGTGGTCATCTGATAATGATGTACACCCCCCATGTCTCTGTCCACTGCTGGGAGTCCTCTGCACCCACCCATATATGTCTGCCCACTGCTGGGTGTCCTCTGCACCCACCCCTCACATGTCTGTCCACTGCTGGGAGTGAAATGCACCCACCCCCATGTCTCTGTCCACTGCTGGTAGTGATATGCACCCACCCCCATGTCTCTGTCCACTGGTGGGAGTCCTCTGCACCCACACACATATGTCTGTCCACTGCTGGGAGTCCTCTGCAGCCATCCTTCACATGTCTGTCCACTGCTGGTAGTGATATGCACCCACCCCCATGTCTCTGTCCACTGCTGGGTGTCCTCTGCACCCACCCCTCATATTGCAGGCCACTGCTGGGAGTCATATACACCAACCCCTCACATGTCTGTCCACTGCTGGTAGTGATATGCACCCACCCCCATGTCTCTGTCCACTGCTGGGAGTGATATGCACCCACCCCCATGTCTCTGTCCACTGCTGGGAGTGATATGCACCCACCCCCATGTCTCTGTCCACTGCTGGTATTCCTCTGCACCCACACACATATCTCTGTCCACTGCTGGAAGTCCTCTGCAGCCACCCCTCACATGTCTGTCCACTGCTGGTAGTGATATGCACCCACCCCCATGTCTCTGTCCACTGCTGGGAGTCCTCTGCACCCACCCACATATGTCTGTCCACTGCTGGGAGTGATATGCACCCACCCCCATGTCTCTGTCCACTGCTGGGAGTGATATGCACCCACCCCCATGTCTCTGCCCACTGCTGGTAGTGATATGCACCCACCACCATGTCTCTTTCCACTGATGGGAGTCCTCTGCACCCACCCCTCACATGTCTGTCCACTGCTGGGAGTGATATGCACCCACCCCTCATATTGCAGGCCACTGCTGGTAGTCATTTACACCCACCCCTCACATGTCTGTTCACTGCTGGGAGTGATATGCACCCACCCCCATATTTCTGTCCCACTGCTGGTAGTGATATGCACCCACCCCATGTCTCTGTCCACTGCTGGGAGTCCTCTGCACCCACACATATATGTCTGTCCACTGCTGGGAGTCCTCTGCAGCCACCCCTCACATGTCTGTCCACTGCTGGTAGTGATATGCACCCAACCCCATGTCTCTGTCCACTGCTGGGAGTCCTCTGCACCCACACACATATGTCTGTCCACTGCTGGGAGTCCTTTGCAGCCACCCCTCACATGTCTGTCCACTGCTGGTAGTGATATGCACCCACACCCATGTCTCTGGCCACTGCTGGTAGTCATATACACCCACCCTCACATATCTGTCCACTGCTGGGAGTCCTCTGCACCCACGTACATATGTCTGTCCACTGCTAGGAGTCCTCTGCACCCACCCCTCACATGTCTGTCCACTGCTGGGAATCCTATGCAGCCACACACCCACCCCCTTGGTGCAGTACACTGCTGTCCTGGGCATACACACACACCAATATAAAGGTAATATGCTGCACCAGGCAGTAAGCCAACATTCGTGGCGTGTGTACGCCTTGTATCCCAAATGTACTGGTGCCGTAGGGGTACGTGTGATACGGAACATACCCCCGCATTCATAGGGTGTGTACGGTCCGTACCACGCGTACCCCTACGGCCCCAATCCAATAGTGATATGGCCCGTACCCACGCTATGTATGTGTGGGTGCGGTCCGTATCACTATAGTAGTGGTGCCGTAGGAGTACGCATGGTATGGCCCATACACACGATCTGAGAGCGTGTGTACGGTCCGTACCACGCGTATCCCTACGGCACCACTACAATAGTGATACGGACAGTACACACACTCTGAGAGCGTGTGTATGGTCCGTACCACGCGTACACCTACGGCACCACTACAATAGTGATACGGACCGTACACACGTTCTGAGAGCGTGTGTACGGGCCGTACCATGCCTACCCCTACGGCACCACTACTATAGTGATACGGGCCGTACACACGCTCTGAGAGCGTGTGTGCGGTCCGTACCACGCATACTCCTACGGCCCCACTACAATAGTGATACGGACCGTACCCACACTATGGATGTGTGAGTACGGTGCGTATCACTATTGTAGTGTTGCCGTAGGGGTACGCGTACACGTCCACTTCCGTTGTTGCGGGATGCAGGGATTGGTGGACACGCCCCCCGAAGTGACCAGACCCTGGAGGTAATGTATGTCCTCAATATTGTAGGTTTTAATTTGGGTAGGGGGTATGTTTCCTGCCCCACACCCCCCCCCCCTTGGCCCCTGGGTGTTGTTCTCACCTTCTGCGGAGTGTGCGTTGGTTTCGGTGCACCAGGTCATAGGCTAAGAGGGCCGGGATGACACGTAGGATGGGGTCCATGGCTGTCCGTCGCGTACCGGGGCTCCGTTTTCGCGTCGGACTCAGTTTTCCGGGATTTTTTGGCTGCCGTGAAGAAATAGCTGTGCGGAGTGACGTAGGGACGATTTGTACTTACTGGTCCGTAAAACGCTGCCTGACTCCGTACGGACGTCGCGTACGCGCTGTCCAGGATCAGACTCGTAGGTATTTTTTAGCCGTACGGTGTTTTGTATGTTTCGTACGGAAATGGTATTTCTGTACGAATCGTACTTGCTGGATTGTACAGTGGATTTCCCGGGTACGAGTCGTACGGGGAATACGCTCCGTACGATGATTCGTACCCGGGTTTTACAGGATTGGAATCAGCACCTTTATTTTTGCAAATTATATTAATGAGTTCGATATTTTGGAAAAAATATTACTTACCTTTAACTCGATATTCTTGACAACAATATTCTGGCAGTCGATATTTCTGCATCACGAAACTCAATATTAGTGCAAGTCAACATTTCCTACTTGATATTCTGACTGTTTACCAAATTTAATGCAGCACTCAAACAGTAATAACTGGAAAACACAACACAAGAAAATTCCCAAAAATTCAATAAGTGTAGAAAACTATTTTTACATTTCAGGTAAAAATAGCACTAAAAGAAACAAAGTGGCGCTCATGTTTATTTAGTCAAGCTGGACCAGGAGAAAGTCACAGGTTCATGGTGACCGGAATGCAGAGTGGGTCGAATATAAGGACCAGGCTGGTCTCACACATTCGAAGTCCACATGAGGAGCATCAGCAATAGCTTCATATTGGCAGGAGCTGCAAGATCATTGTCTGCACAAAGAGTAGGCCGCCGTTGGAGCTTTGTGTTGGTGGGAGACACAGGAGGTCATTGCTGACACATAGGTGTCGATTCCGATCCGTTAAAAATATTCCCCGTACGAATCGTATCCGGATTTTTTTCCGTACGAATCATACATGTCCCGTACAAACTGGCAAGTACGATTCGTATGTGAAAAAATCCATACGAATCGCATTGGGCCCATCACCATATGGCCTAGGGCAGAGCTATACAAACAGTGTGTCCCGACACTGTACTGTGTCGCCTGCAAATGGCGGCCGCGTCGCAGGATGACATGGGTATGAAGGCCCAATTTGCACATAACAGCAGCTAATGAAGAGGCTTCACTGTGAAAGAGTGTCAGCACACACCACCGCTGCAGTGCATACTCAGAGACACTCTGCCCAATGGGGGCCGGGAGATTCTAAACAAAGCCACATGAACAAGCCAATGGCCTTTGAAAGACCTGCAAAGTGTTTGTGCCGAGGAAGCTGGGCTGAGATGACATAGGGTGACAGACAGACGGAGGGAGAGGGAGAGAGAGGGAGGGAGACAGAGGGCGACAGAGGGTGACAGAGGGAGACAGACAGAGGGAGGGAGAGGGAGAGAGAGGGAGGGAGACAGAGGGCGACAGAGGGAGACAGACAGAGGGAGGAGGGTGACAGAGGGAGGGAGAGAGGGAGACAGAGGGAGACAAAATCACCCTTGGGTGGTGTGAGCATGTCGGCTCATCAGCAGGTGGACTGTGTGCATGTTGACAAGGTCTGGCAGTGTGTGAAACACCCCTCATTCGCTTGGAAAGCACTGGGCCATGTGTCAAACTGTGCACGAGTCGATCCTTGCTGCAGGCACAAATCTAACCTCACACCCAGTATACCCACTCACTGTGTTTGTTAGAACCCAGTCACAAATGCATGAGTTACCTACCTGCATTCTCCAATAGACATGACAAAGCACCATTTGGCCACGTACAGTGCAACACGTAAGTCGGTTCTGCACGCTCGCTACGCACGCTCACTACACTGCTCACTGCGTTCAAAACTGATGCAACAACAAAGAGTGTGTCACACATAGGAAAAGTGTTGACAGCTGTAGCCAAGGGACATACCCATGCACCATGCACAATGCACAGGGACTTGCTAAGTACAGACAAGGTAGATGACACTTGGCCCTGCTGTAGAACACCAACTCCACATGCCACCTACCTACCACAGGAACTCACATTCACTGTCATGCCAGCATGCACCATGAGGGGATAGACACATCACCTGGTAGACCCAATGACAACTCACACCACACCCAACAGCATGCCCGGTCACACCCCCCGCCCCTCTTACGCAAGCACACACCCCCAGGGCAGCCAACGCAAATTGGCTCTCCCACAATGGATATGTGACACAACAAGACCAATCCATAGCCAAATAAGCATCCCAACACTCATTAGACAGGCCAAATAACCAGGAGTACATATCAATCTGTCCCCCGCAACATACCCATCCACAAGTGCACTGTGAGAGGAATGCTAGACATATCCAACTACCCAGAGGAACTGTGCCAACTTGAATATGTATATAACATGGATGACGCACGAAACACCATTAACATTGTCTCTCCCTCACACACAGGGCAACGTCGTCGATCTCCCCCCAACACTGGGGGGGAAGAATCACAGGACCAGGCTCGGCGTGACGATGATCCAACCGGCAGCGACGACTCTCACCACACCGTGGATGTCCCCGACCAACCTGGCCCCTCTGGTGCCCAAGCACCTGCAGCACCTGCGTCAGGTACAACTGTGCCAACCACCACCCCCATTCCTGCCACATCCCAGGATACAAACAGGAGCCCTGCTCGCACACAACAACGCAGCCAGTCTGACCAGGAGGGACAAGGAACTCCGGGCACCCAGGAGGAGGCAGGCGACCCCGCAAATGCCATCCCTCAGGGGTCCCGGAGACCCGATGTGCCCACACGGCAGGCCAGGCTCAGGTGGGCAGGGGTGGTGGGAGTGGAGGACGGCGGAGGTGCGAACCTGACCAGACAGCTGAGGAACCCGTTATGTCACACGTTCGCAACATCCTGGACACATACCGGCGTGACACCAGGGGCATCAGCCAGGTATTGGAGACCCTCAATGAGATTAAGAACATGCAGGCCGAGCAATATGCCAGTCAACAGCAACACCAAGGACGGATGGAGGCAAGACAGGCTGAGCTCGTGGCGGTGCCAACGGACATGAGCCGTTCACTCCGTCGGATTGCCGAAAACATGGGCAACCCTCCCTGTGCCACCAGGCGAAGATCAACACCAGCAACAGGGAGGGATTAGGAGGAGGAGGATTCGTCCGACGGAGCATCACAGACATCGTCACGGCCTGCTTCTGA
Organism: Triturus cristatus; assembly: GCF_964204655.1. Lineage (NCBI taxonomy): Eukaryota > Metazoa > Chordata > Amphibia > Caudata > Salamandridae > Triturus > Triturus cristatus. The sequence continues at coordinate 564,975,261 of NC_140582.1, read as the reverse complement.
GGGTCCCCTGAGGAAGGTGGGTCGTCCACGCAAAAGACCGTGAGAGTCAGCGGACCATCACCATCTCCCAGGCCACCTGGCCTGGCACCTGGCCCTCTGGCGCAAAAGCAGCACCTCATCCAATGACATTCTCTGCCACATGGACTTGCTGGTCACTGTCTGACCAATGTTGACAAAGACTGTGGCATGGACTCTGATGACTTCCAATGGCAAGGATCCCAACTCCCCCTGTGAACTTTGGATGACAGACACCCGGCGAGCACCTCTTTACATCCCCCCAAACACGTACCCCACCACTAATAAAATCATAAGAATCACGAGATGTTGCCGTCATTTTGCATTATTCCATAACATGTGTGTGTTGGAAAGTCAAACCATGCCTGAATTTTGAAGTAACTCCAACCATGCATACCCTGGGGTCTGAATCTGGCACAGGACACACATGGGTCACAATGTAACATCCAATACAGACATGGAGCACCATACTCACCCGTGATGGGCCCAACAGCTGAGGGGGTGCCTGCACAACTCTGCGGACAGACCTATTTCGAAGAGCAACTGTCATGCGCAGAGGTCAGGGATCATGTGGAGTGTCCTGGGGTGGGAGTCCCAGGTATGTGTAGCCAGGTGGGAGAACAATGTCCTGCATGCTGGAGTCAGGTGGATGTGGAGAATGGTGGCCAGGCCAAGGTTGGATGCATGGAGATGGCACAATGGGGTCTTGGATGACAGTGCCACAAGGTTGTGTTGGGGTCGTGGTCGTGGGCTGCATCCTGAGTGTGGGCGTGGATTGTGAAGGTCATCCTGCAGCCGACAGTGATCCATTGCAACTATCTCTGTTGGACGGTGATGTGGCTGGGTTGCCGGATGTTGAAGCAGAGCTGTGCAGATGCACCCTGGATGTCGACAAGTATCATGGGAGTCGTAACGTACTTCTCCGTAGAGTGCAGGGTAGGATTAGACACGGATGTTGTAGTTGACCTGGGGGATGGTCTGTGTTGCCTTGAGGTGGATCGAACTGTGGATCTTGTGCATAATGCAGAGTGTGCTGAAGCCTGAGGTACAGATGCTGGTGATCAGCATAGCACATGTGAGCAAGCAATCCACGATGCACACCAGCTCGTGTGCGTGGATACTGTGTGCCTGTGCAGGGCCCTTGCGGGTGGGACACAAGCAGTTGACCCAGCTGTAAGGGGACAATCCGCAGATGAACACCGAGTCGTGTACAAGTCCAGCATCAGATGGCCGATGTTCAGCCATCTCCCAATGGATACCATGCATTATTCAATATGAGAACTGGCAAGGACTGCGTCTTTGGGGAGGGTGAGGAGCACCTGGCTGGCAATGGGACACCACATGATGATGAGATGCAGTGCGCATGTCATGGTGTAGAGGGGGATCCTGGACACATTGTAGACTGACACGCTGAGACATGATACCTGTGCCATGTGTCCCACAACAACACCATACTACATGCAGAGGCCTGGAGCACCACTCCCATGGCCTTGTTGGGGTACAGAGCCGGTGGGGAATAGGAGGGACATGACATGGTTGGTGTGACAGGGCCTGGAAGGCGTGCCAGCGGTGTGTAGGTGTTAGAATTGGGAATCTCTAGTTGGCACAGGTATGCACTTGCGACAAGCAGGGACTCTCAATTCTAAGTCAGAGTAAGGGGATCACCCTTTCAAATAACCCCTGCTCACCCTTTAGGTAGTGTGGCGCAAGCAGTCAAGACTATTCTCAGGGCGTCATAGGTTAAGCATTTGTGAACACAAACAGTAATACAATGACACACCACAAATGGACACCAGTCAAGGTAATATCAAAAATAGGTTTCTTTACATAAGGCTTAGCACAAGACCAGAATAACGAATAAAATGACCACAGTATTATTTTAAAGTTCGATGTTCTTGCAAAAAGGCTTAAAATGCAAAAATAGGCTTCTTTTACTCAATTCTGCTTCTTTTCAGGCTTTGTACGGTTCGTACCTGGGTGTACGACTCGTCCGCATTAAAAACAAAGAAAGTACGAGTCGAACAATCGGTGCGGACTCCGGGGTCCGGGACGTGCACACTGCGGTGCGAACAGAACAAAGTACCTTAAGTTCGTGGGGTCCGCGACGGACAGTGCGGGACAAGTTGATGGGTCCGGGTCGTAGTTCGGCAGCGTATTCAGATGCTGGTCCGGACACGGCGTTGGAACGGGACCTTCGCGGATACGTGCGGATGGCCCGGATCAGCTTGCAGAGTCCGTGGCGTCGGCGTTCGAGCCGTACCTTCGGTGCGGATATGCGGCGACACTTCTCGGCGCCGTACAGCGTATGGGGAGGATCAGCGTACTGCGGCTTCTCGGCTCTGAGTACGGCACAGTGCAGTACGTTAGCAGCGTACGGACCGTACCTGCGGGTCGATGGAGCTTGGGTCTGGCGTACAGGGTTCAGCAGCCAGTGTTGTACGTCTCGAATCAGCGGGGAAGGTTAGGTGCAATGCGGCCGGGAGGGATACGGCGAGTACTAACGGTTTTGGATCAGCGTAGACGCACGATGCCGGGCGGCAAAGACACGGCTTCGCGGCGGATGTGGTACGAGGCGTACTGGGGCCAAATCCAGCAGGAAACAAGCACAGATCGTCCAGGCAACTCAATTTTGGAAGGCAGATGAGTCCAATGGTCCTGGGACTCAGTTCAGGGGGCAAGTTCTTCTTCCAAGCTCTTGGAGATAGTTGAAAAACAAAGTGCAAAGTCTCTTTCAGTCTTTTCCTCTCCTTTCTCAGCAAGGCACCAACTGCAGGCCAATCCCCCAGGTCAGGGAAAGTTACTCCTCCTTCAGTTTATTCCAGGTCCTTCCGGTCAGGCAGAGTTCCTTCGTGGTTCAATCAGGATCTGATTTCTTAGGAGCAGGGCTCCTACATTTATACCAAGTTTCTTTTGTCTTTACAGGCCAGGGGGACCTTTGCATAATCCCAGTCCAGTTCTTTTCAGTGAGGAGCACTTTGTTGTTGGGACTCAGGCTTCTTCTTTCAGCAGGCAGGGCCGAGACATCAGACGCTCCCCAGGGGGTGGAGCCAGCATTGTGATGGCAGAGCACTGCCCTATTCAGAGTCAAGGTGCACTCCTCCCACCCATCCTGGTGTAATCTTTCTATTCACCACCTGGCAGCCCCAGCCTGTCTCCTGGAACTTCCCAGCCCTGTCACTCAAGCTACACACAAAGAAGATAGCCCTCCCCTCCAGAGGCGGACTGAAATCGTTAGGCACGCAAAGGCTAACTTTCTAAAAGTAGCATTTGCAAACCCAGGATATTAAAATAACCTTTACTAAAAGATGTATTTTATTATTCTGAGTTCAGGCATACTAAACATGAATTTCTACCATGCTTCCTGAGCGTGCTAGGATTATAGAGTGTTATAATCTAGCAGCCCATTCTGGCCTATGGAGAGCAGGTAGCCTTCCAATAGTGAAAAACGAAAATGGCTGTAATTCACTATTAGGACATGCCACACACCTCAGGGCATGTCCTACCTTATCCTTACAATGCACCCTGCCCTAGGGCCTACCATAGGGGTGACTAATATGAAGGTAAGGGAAGGTTTAGGGACTGGCAAGTGGGGACACTTGCCCAGTCAGCATGACAGTACCAGACTGCATGCAGGTTCTGCAATTGGCAGACTTTAGACACATTTTACCAGGCTGCTTCTGTGGGTGGCACAACCAGTGCTGCAAGCCCACTAGCACCATTTGGATATACAAGCCCTTGGCACCCCTGGTGCACTCTACTTGGGACTGATAGTAAACCAAATAAGCCAAACATGGAAGTCAATTCACATAATACATTTTAGCATAGGGAGCACTTGCCCTGTGGCACTGGTTGGCAGTGTCACAGGGCCCTGAGCAGCTAACACCAGCACAAAAATACATTGAGGCACAGACAAAAATGGAAGGGTGACCCACGCCAATGGTGCCAGGTCTAACAGTAGGCAGTTGGAGTTGCACACTCTTTATGCCAAGGTGTAGTGTGGGTGATGAGTGCATGCCTGAGTGCATGCAACAGATGTATTGGATGGACACTGCTTGGTGGGTGGCCTCAACATCATGGTGTAGCGTGATGTGGCACATGCAAGGACATGAGGCACGTGGAATGTGCACGTAGCATGTGCAGACGGTCCAGCCTTTCCCACCGCAACTGTGTCACACACAAGCAGATTACACCAAAATGAATGGGTGGAGGGAGGAAGGGGGGTGCGTCTTAGAGGCGTGTGTGTGAGGGCAAATATAGAAACTCTGTGTGCCCTTGCTGCAGAGCCTGCAGCAGCAGGCGCCATGTCCTGAAAACCATGCCACAAGTTGCACACAAACACAAGCATGTCAGAAAGGACTACTGCAAAAGGTGTATGAGAAGGAAGGAGTGTCTGGTTCAACATGGCACACACACAGACAATGGATGCACATGCAGCAAAGTGGCCGTTGTGGGGACTGAGATGCCAAAATACCTATACAGCCATGTACATCATGCACAATACATATCATAATCCCTGACAAACAGCTTGCATCTTGCTACTCTACACATAGACTCATATGCACAATCTGTGACAACTATGCCAGACATGCCGCATGCACAGTGGCAAGAGACCTGCATTGACAGAGATGAGGCACCTTGGAGGCTGAGGGACACCTTTATTAGTCATGTGTGCCGGAAGGCAAATGCATCTCTATTAACAGATGCACAGGTCATGTGGATGAACATGTGGAACCTACACTGGCACCACCCTTTGCACCACAGATGCAGGAAATCCATAGAACTGGCACACAAGTGACGGGTTTGAGGCAAACACCCGTGCTGCTCACGGAGAGGCTGCCATTCCCCATTGAGCCTCTAATGGGCATTTACCACACCATGTCAACCCGGTGCATCCCGTATGTTTCCAAGGGCAGTGTTACACACATTGATGCCTTCATCACAATCCACAATCACATAACAGATGACTGTCACCAAGTGTGACTATCAATTCAGGTGAATCCAGCTCCATGTCATGTGCCCCATGGTGATTCTACATGCATGCAAAGTAACCAAACATGAACAGGAGCAGTGCACACACATTCCAAACACATAGCACACCCAAAAAGCCGTGGTGCATCCCTTACCCTAAGGTGAATTTTCGACATGTCCGTGCATGTTACGCTGATTCAGCTCATGTTGCTGTATTCATGAGGAATAGCAGGAGCACAACAATGCCACCAGCAGACAGCATGCGCAAATACCTGGGGATGAGAGACATACAAGAAGTGAGCCAAAAGAAGCCCATCCGCATGCATGGGCATGTACTGGACACGTATAAGGTTGTCAACATGCTAGGTGAAAATAGTGTCTCAGGAAAGACATTTTTTTATTACACCATCACTCGAATGACACATCCAAACACACCTCTGACTCACTTGCCATACATGCAGATGGACCCACACATTGCAACACATGCCACACAAGGCACTATGCGTGCACACTCAGACAGTGCAACTCACCACTAAGCAAAGAAGTTGCGTATGAGCCGACTCCGGATGTCTCTTCCTCCTCCTCCTCAACATCACTTGCCTCGTCACCAAGCCCCTCGTCCTCCACGGGTGGATGTTCCTGCTCATCCGGATCCAGGATGAGTGGCACAGCTTTCTCCACTGCCATGTTGTGCAGCATGCAGCACACGAGGAAGATTTTGCAGACCTTCACCGGTGCATATGGGAGTGCGCCGCCAGTCTTGTGGAGGCACCGGAATCGGCTCTTCAGGAGGCCAAAGGTCCTCTCTATCACTCGCATGGTCTGCCCATGGGCGTTGTTGTACCGGTGATCGGCAGCCGTTCTGGGGTTGCGGAGAGGCGTGATCAGCCATGGCATGTTGGGATAGCCAGAGTCCCCTACATGGAAACATCATGGACAGAAGTGGGTCAGGAGAAGACAGAGAGATGACGCTAAATACAGGAGTAACAGAGTATACCCACCAACAAGACATGCTCGTTCGTTGCGCAGCTGCAGCATCATTTCAGGCACCCTGCTACGCCTCATGATGTAGGCATCGTGTGCTGATCCTGGAAAACGAGCACAGACATGGGAAATCACCATGTTAGCAAGACACACCACAAGGGCATTAATGGAATGGTAATGTTTCCTGTTTCTATAGGCTACCTCCTGTGCCTGTGGTGGTACCACAGCCACATGTGTCCCATCAATGGACCCAATGACATGGGGCATCCCTCCCAGGGCATAGAAGTCACCCTTGACACCTGTCAACTGCTCAGGTGTTGGGAAATGAATAAACTCATCCATGTGAACCAACATGGCCTCTAAAAAAATATGCAGGACACGGCTGAACATGGTCTGGGACATGCCACCAACATGAGCTATGGTCTCTTGAAACGTACCCGTGTCAAAGAAATGTAGGGCTGCCATCACCTTCATCATGGGTGTCAGTGCAGTAGGATACCTGTGTAGCGGTTGGAGGTGTGGTGCCAGCCTTGCTGTCAAGTTCAGAATCATCCGTTGGGTGAAGCGGTAGCGGCGTATACAGTCACGTTCCCTCAGGGCAGCCAAGTCTGGCATTGGTCGGGGGAGACATGTGTTCCCGGGGCAGTGGGTAGTCACTCTTGCACAAGGTTATCTAGGCTGGTAGTTAATCCAAGTGCCCAATGCTTGTGTTGTGAGCTTGCCTGTGCCCTGACTAGTTCAGTCATTGTGGGGTCCATGTTAGTTGGCACTGCTGCTGAGTCCCGACATAGGAGTGTGTCTTTAAAGTGTACTGCCTTACAGCATGCATGACCAATGTTGTGCCCTCAGACATGATGTGCATAAGTGTGAGATATGCATAGTGCAGGGATGGTCGCTTCTGTTGCAGTCATATCCATACAGGACCATGGAGGAGTGTGGCCACTACAGTCCCCTGGGGCACCTTTTCCTAGGTATCATGTGTGTCATCCAACACCGTGGACATTCCCTGTGTCTTCAGCATAGGTTGGGCTCTGTGGCATTGTACCCTGGCCTAATTTGTATTTACGTAAAGTGTGCTACATGTGTCCACTGTACAGGGTGACCCAATTTGGCTTATGCATACTCACAGTGGCCAGTGCCTGTGTGTCTTGGTACAACTATCTGATGATGGTTGTTTGTCAATTATATGTGTGGACAGGCGCACAAGGGGTACTTTGTGTACGCTCAGGATTTATTGAAGGGCGTGTTTGTAATCCCCGAGTAGGAGGTGTAAGTACTTCCTCTGTCTCAATCACATTGTCTCAGGTAGGGTGGGGTTTGTGCAGGGAAGGCCTACATGTCCAAACCTTATGTCTCCTTGCCAGGACAGGCCTGTGTGTGATGATTGTCTGAACATACACTCAACATGCAGTGACCTAGTCATGTTGGGCATGGTTTCATGTATTTGCTAAGCAGCATGTGCCAAAAGTTAGGAGACATGGTTCCTGCTCATCCCTTTTTTGGCAATGGTGTGTTGTCCAGATGCTCTGCTCGATTGTCCCCAGAGACTGGCTCCTCTGTCTAATTTGATATCAAGTCATTTGCTGTTGTGTCATGCTCTTCATTGTTTCCCAGTGGCATGGTGGGTCAACCAACTGTGTGGTGCAGGGCCTACATATGTGCGTAGTATTGTAGATGTTACTCATGTTGTTTTTCATGCTATGCAGTGTGACCTATGTAGTTTTGAATCATGTGTCATATGTATACGGGTGTCTGATTATTCCTGTCTCTTCACCTTGCCCACAGCATCGTCGGGGAAACCGAGGGAGACACTGGCACGGACCTTGAGGAGGGATCCAGCACCGGTGCCACCAGTGCTGGCGAGTCTGGCGCAGTGAGTGGCACGGAGGCCGAGGGGAGTGAGGCGGAGGACCTGTCCAGTCCCACCAGCGACTATGACGCTGACGGGTCCGAGGCTGAGCTCCCAGAGGGGGCGGAGGCTGCTCCCAGAGCTGAAAGCAGCACTCCATCTCTCGCCGCCCCCTCCATTCCCATCACCGGCCTCCCACTTGCTCGGGTCCCTTCCCTCCGTGCTAAGCGACAACATGTCTCCTTCGTGCCAGGCACCGCACCCCCTGCCCCTGTCTCCCCTGCTGCCGTCAATGCCGAGTCTGTGGACATTCTGCGGCAGTTGCAGGTTGGTCAGACATCACTGCTTAATGTCCTCCATGGCCACACCAGACTGCTGACACAGATGGTGTCGTACATGGAGGGCATGTCAGCAGCGATGTCTTACCAACGGATGTTGCTGAGGTCCATAGACTCGTCACTGACTGCAGCAGTGGATCTCCAGCAGTGCTCCATCCCCCCCTACCCCTGCACCATCCACACTTCCCACTCCCATGCCTGTCCCACGCACACCCAGATGTCCCCATGCACGCACCCCACCAGACACAGGCAGCACACCACCAGGGAAGGCCAAGCGCACACCTCCTGTCACGCACACACAGGGGGAAGTAGGCACAGCCACTGGGTCGGGGGGCAAACCGCAGCCATGCAGCCACAGTGGGAGTGCACAGTCCTCACAACCCACTTCCTCCAAAACCACTCCCCTTAGCTCTCCTGGCCAACTGTCAGATAAGGAGTCCTTCGTGGCCAGTGTGTCCCTCAGCCCCAGGGTGGCACCACCCCGCAAGCGGTGGAGGCAGTGCCCGGCCAGGGTAGTTGAGTCCCCCCCCTGTCCACACCCTCCGCCAGTAGCGCTGCAACCCATCCCTCCAACCCCCCCCCCCTCCTTGGGGCCTGTGGTTCATTCGGGTGCAGGGTAGACGGTGGAAGAGCTCGCAACCGTGTGCAGCGCCCTGCTGACCACCACCTTTGGTGCTGCCCCACCCCCTGTGGTGGAGTCGTCCGTCCCTGCACCCACGACACCTACCCTTGCCCCTCCTGTCCCTGCGGTGCCTGGTCCTTCCCCCCCACATGATGCCCCCCCCCTTCTGTGGATGATATGGAAGTGTGAACTGTGCAGGCAAGCTAGGGGAGACGCGTCCCCAAGTGTCCCCCACCAGGACTTCGCACATGGCCTGGCCTATGGGCCCTGTATATAGTTGACATTTCTTTAGCTATGATTTTTCATGCTGAATAAAGCATTTTGGTTTTCATTTGCACACGAATGCTTTACTGGTCTTGCTGTTGGTGGTGCTGCTCCGTGATTTGGGGTGGTGATAATGTGTTAGGTGTCTGGGAAATGTTGTAGTGTGCTGCTCATAGGGTGTACCCTGGTATCTGTGTGCCATTACAAGGTATCTGCAAAAAATCTTTGGTCATGTAAGCTCTTACTGTATGGTGACATCGTCCCAAGGTGTGTTCCTTCCTGTGTGGACCCTGACATCTTCCCTGCAGGGTGTTTCCCAATTATTGTGCTGAGCTCTGTCTACATTGCCTGGGTGTGTGACGGATCCCTTCAACTTTGGACATGCATGCTCGGCAATGTCTCCACCTGCATCATTTGTGGCATCCTTGGTGGTCACTGTACTTGTGTATGGAGTATATTGACATGACTTCATGTGGACATGTTCCCTTTATGCACTATGCATGTGTGTACTCCCAGCCTCGCACACATGTGTTATGTGTTCTGCAGGGTCTTTGGGCACCTGTCTGACAATTGTGGGCATTGTATCTGTGGGTACTCCACCCTTTTCCTTCCATGGGAGGCACCAACTTGTTGGTTGCCCCAGCACCTGTACACTCTCATCAGTCCTGGAATGTGCGTGACAGTGTGTGTTCCCTTTGGGTCTCTTAGTTTAGTAGGCTGGCACATGAATATACAGTCTTGTTGCATGCTCTCAGTGTGTGTATTGTGCTGCCAGTGCCAGGGGTGGGTAAGCATGTGTCATTTGTCATCACACCCACATGTGTCATGCAGTGGGGGATGGACATCCACCCTCATGGGAGTAGGACACTGCTGTCAGTGATGTGTTGGCATGCCACTCTCAATATAGTCGCAATTTGTGTATGCCTTCATGCACCCATGGAGTTTTGCTACTTGTAGGATGGTGTACACCACCATGTGTCTGTCCACTGCTGGGAGGACTCTGCACCCACCCCTCCTGTGTCTGGGCACTGCTGGGAGTGATAGGCACCCACCCCTCATATGTCTGGGCACTGCTGAGAGGACTCTGCACCCACCCCTCCTGTGTCTGGGCACTGCTGGGAGTGATAGGCACCCACCCCTCATATGTCTGGGCACTGCTGGGAGGACTCTGCACCCACCCCTCCTGTGTCTGGGCACTGCTGGGAGTGATAGGCACCCACCACTCATATGTCTGGGCACTGCTGGGAGTGACAGGCACCCACCCCTCATATGTCTGGGCACTGTTGGGAGGACTCTGCACCCAACCCTCCTGTGTCTGGGCACTGCTGGGAGGACTCTGCACCCACCCCTCCTGTGTCTGGGCACTGCTGGAGGACTCTGCACCCACCCCTCCTGTGTCTGGGCACTGCTGGGAGTGATAGGCACCCACCCCTCATATGTCTGGGCACTGCTGGGAGGACTCTGCACCCACCCCTCCTATGTCTGGGCACTGCTGGGAGGACTCTGCACTCACCCCTCCTGTGTCTGGGCACTGCTGGGAGGACTCTGCACCCACCCCTCCTGTGTCTGGGCACTGCTGGGAGTGATAGGCACCCACCCCTCATATGTCTGGGCACTGCTGGGATGACTCTGCACCCACCCCTCCTGTGTCTGGGCACTGCTGGGAGTGATAGGCACCCACCCCTCATATGTCTGGGCACTGCTGGGAGGACTCTGCAACCACCCCTCCTGTGTCTGGGCACTGCTGGGAGGATTCTGTACCCACCCCTCCTGTGTCTGGGCACTGCTGGGAGTGATAGGCACCCACCCCTCATATGTCTGGGCACTGCTGGGAGGACTCTGCACCCACCCCTGTTGTGTCTGGGCACTGCTGGGAGGACTCTGCACCCACCCCTCCTGTGTCTGGGCACTGCTGGGAGTGATAGGCACCCACCACTCATATGTCTGGGCACTGCTGGGAGTGATAGGCACCCACCCCTCATATGTCTGGGCACTGTTGGGAGGACTCTGCACCCAACCCTCCTGTGTCTGGGCACTGCTGGGAGGACTCTGCACCCACCCCTCCTGTGTCTGGGCACTGCTGGAGGACTCTGCACCCACCCCTCCTGTGTCTAGGCACTGCTGGGGGTGATAGGCACCCACCCCTCATATGTCTGGGCACTGCTGGGAGGACTCTGCACCCACCCCTCCTGTGTCTGGGCACTGCTGGGAGTGATAGGCACCCACCCCTCATATGTCTGGGCACTGCTGGGAGGAAACTGCACCCACCCCTCCTGTGTCTGGGCACTGCTGGGAGGACTCTGTACCCACCCCTCCTGTGTCTGGGCACTGCTGGGAGTGATAGGCACCCACCCCTCATATGTCTGGGCACTGCTGGGAGGACTCTGCAGCCACCCCTCCTATGTCTGGGCACTGCTGGGAGGACTCTGCACCCACCCCTCCTGTGTCTGGGCACTGCTGGGAGGACTCTGCAGCCACCCCTCTTATGTCTGGGCACTGCTGGGAGTGATAGGCACCCACCCCTCATATGTCTGGGCACTGCTGGGAGGACTCTGCACCCACCCCTCCTGTGTCTGGGCACTGCTGGGAGGACTCTGCACCCACCCCTCCTGTGTCTGGGCACTGCTGGGAGGACTCTGCACCCACCCCTCCTGTGTCTGGGCACTGCTGGGAGGACTCTGCAGCCACCCCTCCTATGTCTGGGCACTGCTGGGAGGACTCTGCGCCCAACCCTCTGGTGTCTGGGCACTGCTGGGAGGACTCTGTACCCACCCCTCCTGTGTCTGGGCACTGCTGGGAGGACTCTGCAGCCACCCCTCCTATGTCTGGGCACTGCTGGGAGGACTCAGCACCCACCCCTCCTGTGTCTGGGCACTGCTTGGAGGACTCTGCAGCCACCCCTCCTATGTCTGGGCACTGCTGGGAGTGATAGGCACCTACCCCTCATATGTCTGGGCACTGCTGGGAGGACTCTGCACCCACCCCTCCTGTGTCTGGGCACTGCTGGGAGTGATAGGCACCCACCCCTCATATGTCTGGGCACTGCTGGGAGGACTCTGCACCCACCCCTCCTGTGTCTGGGCACTGCTGGGAGGACTCTGCACCCACCCTCCTGTGTCTGGGCACTGCTGGGAGTGATAGGCACCCACCCCTCATATGTCTGGGCACTGCCGGGAGGACTCTGCAGCCACCCCTCCTATGTCTGGGCACTGCTGGGAGGACTCTGCACCCACCCCTCCTGTGTCTGGGCACTGCTGGGAGGACTCTGCAGCCACCCCTCCTATGTCTGGGCACTGCTGGGAGTGATAGGCACCCAGCCCTCATATATCTGGGCACTGCTGGGAGGACTCTGCACCCACCCCTCCTGTGTCTGGGCACTGCTGGGAGGACTCTGCACCCACCCCTCCTGTGTCTGGGCACTGCTGGGAGGACTCTGCAGCCACCCCTCCTATGTCTGGGCACTGCTGGGAGGACTCTGCACCCACCCCTCTGGTGTCTGGGCACTGCTGGGAGGACTCTGTACCCACCCCTCCTGTGTCTGGGCACTGCTGGGAGGACTCTGTAGCCACCCCTCCTATGTCTGGGCACTGCTGGGAGGACTCTGCACCCACCCCTCCTGTGTCTGGGCACTGCTGGGAGGACTCTGCAGCCACCCCTCCTATGTCTGGGCACTGCTGGGAGTGATAGGCACCCACCCCTCATATGTCTGGGCACTGCTGGGAGTGATAGGCACCCACCCCTCATATGTCTGGGCACTGCTGGCAGGACTCTGCAGCCACCCCTCCTGTGTCTGGGCACTGCTGGGAGGACTCTGCACCCACCCCTCCTGTGTCTGGGCACTGCTGGGAGGACTCCGCACCCACCCTTCCTGTGTCTGGGCACTGCTGGGAGGACTCTGCAGCCACCCCTCCTATGTCTGGGCACTGCTGGGAGGACTCTGCACCTACCACTCCCGTGTCTAGGCACTGCTGGGAGGACTCTGCACCCACACCTCCTGTGTCTGGGCACTGCTGGGAGGACTCTGCAGCCACCCTCCTATGTCTGGGCACTGTTGGGAGGACTTTGCACCCACCCCTCCTGTGTCTGGGCACTGCTGGGAGGACTCTGCAGCCACCCCTCCTATGTCTGGGCACTGCTGGGAGGGATAGGCACCCACCCCTCATATGTCTGGGCACTGCTGGGAGGACTCTGCACCCACCCCTCCTTTGTCTGGGCACTGCTGGGAGGACTCTGCACCCACCCCTCCTGTGTCTGGGCACTGCTGGGGGGACTCTGCACCCACCCCTCCTGTATCTGGGCACTGCTGGGAGGACTCTGCAGCCACCCCTCCTATGTCTGGGCACTGGTGGGAGTGATAGGCACCCACCCCTCATATGTCTGGGCACTGCTGGGCGGACTCTGCACCCACCCCTCCTGTGTCGGGGCACTGCTGGGAGGACTCTGCACCCACCCCTCCTGTGTCTGGGCACTGCTGGGAGGACTCTCCACCCACCCCTCCTGTGTCTAGGCACTGCTGGGAGGACTCTGCAGCCACCCCTCCTATGCCTGGGCACTGCTGGGAGTGATAGGCACCCACCCCTCATATGTCTGGGCACTGCTGGGAGGACTCTGCACCCACCCCTCCTGTGTCTCGGCACTGCTGGGAGGACTCTGCACCCACCCCTCTTGTGTCTGGGCACTGCTGGGAGGACTATGCTGCCACCCCTCCTATGTCTGGGCACTGCTGGGAGTGATAGGCACCCACCCCTCATATGTCTGGGCACTGCTGGGAGGACTCTGCACCCACCCCTCCTGTGTCTGGGCACTGCTGGGAGGACTCTGCAGCCACCCCTCCTTTGTCTGGGCACTGCTGGTAGGACTCTGCACCCACCCCTCCTATGTCTGGGCACTGCTGGGAGTCACAGGCACCCACCCCTCATATGTCTGGGCACTGCTGGGAGGACTCTGCACCCACCCCTCCTGTGTCTGGGCACTGCTGGGAAGACTCTGCAGCCACCCCTCCTATGTCTGGGCACTGCTGGGAGTGATAGGCACCCACCCCTCATATGTCTGGGCACTGCTGGGAGGACTCTGCACCCACCCCTCCTGTGTCTGGGCACTGGTGGGAGGACTCTGCACCCACCCCTCCTGTGTCTAGGCACTGCTGGGAGGACTCTGCACCCACCCCTCCTGTGTCTGGGCATTGCTGGGAGTGATAGGCACCCACCCCTCATATGTCTGAGCACTGCTGGGAGGACTCTGCACCCACCCCTCCTGTGTCTGGGCACTGCTGGGAGGACTCTGCACCCACCCCTCCTGTGTCTGGGCACTGCTGGGAGGACTCTGCAGCCACCCCTCCTATGTCTGGGCACTGCTGGGAGTGATAGGCACCCACCCCTCATATGTCTGGGCACTGCTAGGGGGACTCTGCACCCACCCCTCCTGTGTCTGGGCATTGCTGGGAGGACTCTGCACCCACCCCTCCTGTGTCTGGGCACTGCTGGGAGGACGCTGCTGCCACCCCTCCTATGTCTGGGCACTGCTGGGAGTGATAGGCACCCACCCCTCATATGTCTGGGCACTGCTGGGAGGACTCTGCACCCACCCTTCCTGTGTCTGGGCACTGCTGGGAGGACTCTGCACCCACCCCTCATATGTCTGGGCACTGCTGGGAGGACTCTGCACCCACCCCTCCTTTGTCTGGGCACTGCTGGGAGGACTCTGCACCCACCCCTCCTGTGTCTGGGCACTGCTGGGGGCACTCTGCACCCACCCCTCCTGTGTCTGGGCACTGCTGGGAGGACTCTGCAGCCACCCCTCCTATGTCTGGGCACTGCTGGGAGTGATAGGCACCCACCCCTCATATGTCTGGGCACTGCTGGGAGGACTCTGCACCCACCCCTCCTGTGTCGGGGCACTGCTGGGAGGACTCTGCACCCACCCCTCCTGTGTCTGGGCACTGCTGGGAGGACTCTCCACCCACCCCTCCTGTGTCTAGGCACTGCTGGGAGGACTCTGCAGCCACCCCTCCTATGCCTGGGCACTGCTGGGAGTGATAGGCACCCACCCCTCATATGTCTGGGCACTGCTGGGAGGACTCTGCACCCACCCCTCCTGTGTCTCGGCACTGCTGGGAGGACTCTGCACCCACCCCTCTTGTGTCTGGGCACTGCTGGGAGGACTATGCTGCCACCCCTCCTATGTCTGGGCACTGCTGGGAGTGATAGGCACCCACCCCTCATATGTCTGGGCACTGCTGGGAGGACTCTGCACCCACCCCTCCTGTGTCTGGGCACTGCTGGGAGGACTCTGCAGCCATCCCTCCTTTGTCTGGGCACTGCTGGTAGGACTCTGCACCCACCCCTCCTATGTCTGGGCACTGCTGGGAGTCACAGGCACCCACCCCTCATATGTCTGGGCACTGCTGGGAGGACTCTGCACCCACCCCTCCTGTGTCTGGGCACTGCTGGGAAGACTCTGCAGCCACCCCTCCTATGTCTGGGCACTGCTGGGAATGATAGGTACCCACCCCTCATATGTCTGGGCACTGCTGGGAGGACTCTGCAGCCACCCCTCCTATGTCTGGGCACTGCTGGGAGGACTCTGCACCCACCCCTCCTGTGTCTAGGCACTGCTGGGAGGACTCTGCACCCACCCCTCCTGTGTCTGGGCATTGCTGGGAGTGATAGGCACCCACCCCTCATATGTCTGAGCACTGCTGGGAGGACTCTGCACCCACCCCTCCTGTGTCTGGGCACTGCTGGGAGGACTCTGCACCCACCCCTCCTGTGTCTGGGCACTGCTGGGAGGACTCTGCAGCCACCCCTCCTATGTCTGGGCACTGCTGGGAGTGATAGGCACCCACCCCTCATATGTCTGGGCACTGCTAGGAGGACTCTGCACCCACCCCTCCTGTGTCTGGGCATTGCTGGGAGTGATAGGCACCCACCCCTCATATGTCTTGGCACTGCTGGGAGGACTCTGCACCCACCCTTCCTGTGTCTGGGCACTGCTGGGAGGACTCTGCACCCACCCCTCCTGTGTCTGGGCACTGCTGGGAGGACTCTGCACCCACCCCTCCTATGTCTGGGCACTGCTGGGAGTGATAGGCACCCACCCCTCATATGTCTGGGCACTGCTGGGAGGACTCTGCACCCACCCCTCCTGTGTCTGGGCACTGCTGGGAGGACTCTGCACCCACCCCTCCTGTGTCTGGGCACTGCTGGGGCTGATGGCCACACACCCCTATGTGTCTGTCCACTGGCGTGGTACGACCCGTACCCACGCTCTTGAGATGTGGGTACGGGCCGTACCCCTACGGCACCCAAACAATGGCGGTACGGCCCGTACCCACGTCCCACAGGCATGGGTATGGGCCGTACCACCATTGTTGGGGAGGCGTAGGAGTACGGCCCGTACCCACGCCTTAAGAGTGTGGGTACGGGTCGTATCACGCCCACCCCTACGTCACCCCAACAATGGCGGTACGGCCTGTACCCACGTCCCGAAGGCATGGGTACGGGCCGTACCACCATTGTTGGGGTGATGTAGGGGTACGGCCCGTACCCACGCCTTACGAGCGTGGGTACGGGTCGTACCACGCCCACCCCTACGTCACCCCAACAATGGCGGTACGGCCCGTACCCACATCCCAAAGGCATGGGTATGGGTCGTACCACGCCCACCCCTACATCACCCCAACAATGGCGGTACAGCCCGTACCCACGTCCCAAAGGCATGGGTACGGGCCGTACCGCCATTGTTGGGGTGATGTAGGGGTACGGCCCGTACCCACGCCTTTAGTGCGTGGGTACGGGTCATACCACACCCACCCCTACGTCACCCCAACAATGGCTGTCAGCCCGTACCCACGTCCCAAAGGCATGGGTACGGGTCGTACCACGCCCACCCCAATGTCATGCCAACAATGGCGGTACAGCTCGTACCCATTCCTTTGGGACGTGGGTACGGGCCGTACCGACATTGTTGGGGTGACGTAGGGGTGGGCGTGGTACGACCCGTACCCAATCTCTTAAGACGTAGGTACGGTGCGTACCACAATTGTTGTGTTGCCGGTTCGCGTCCATATCGACTTCCGTTGTGGCGGACGCAAGCCTTGGTGGAGACGCCCCCGCCCCCCGAAGTGACCATGCCCTGGGGGTCAGGTATGTACAGGGCATGTATGATTTTTGACTTGGGTGGGGGTTATGTTTCCTGTCCCTGCCCCCCCCCCTTTGCCCCTGGGTTTTGTTCTGACCTTCTGCGGCGTCTGCGTCGGTTCCTGTACACCAGGTGGACTGCTATGAGGGCCGGGATGACACGTAGGTTGGGGTCCATGGCTGTCCGACGTGTACAGGTGCTCCTTCTGCGCGTCGTCCTGATTTCCCGGCAGTTTCTGGCTGCCGTAAAATGTTATCCATGCGGAGTGACGTGGGCACGGATCGTACTTGCTGGTTCGTGAAACGCTGCCTGACTCCGTCCGGACGTCATGTCCGCGGTGTCCCGGATCCGATTTGTATGGTTTTTTTTGCCAGTCGGTGTTTTGTACGATTCGTACGGAAACGGTGTTTCTGTACGAATCGTACTTGCGGGTTTGTAAGGTGTTTTTACCGGGTACGGGTCGGACGGAGAAAACGCTCCGTCCAACGATTCGTACCCGGTTTTTCCAGGATCGGAATCGACACCATAGAGTTTACTCATGGCCCAAAACATCTCTTGTGTGGCTGTCCAATTCAGAATCGGCTAAAAAACATATTTTTAAAAAAATTTAGCACTTAAAATTTGCTGTGGTATACCCTTAATCCCTATGTTTTTGGCCCTTCCCAGTCTCAGGCCCTTGGCCCACCCACACAAGTGAGGTATAATTTTACTCAGGAGGCTGAGGGGAACTCTGTGTCGTAGGACATTTGTGCTGGCACGGTGATCCCACACAAAATGTCTGGAAAAATTACTTTTTCAGCTAAATTTGAGGTTTGCAGGGGATTCTGGGTAGGAAAACGTTGTGGTGATCCATGTAAGCCATGCCTCACTGGACTCCCCAGGGTGTCTAGTGTTCAGAAATGTGTGGGTTTGGTAGGTTTTCCTAGATGACTGCCGAGCCTGAGGCCAAAAACTCAGGCGCCCCTCTTGAAAAACCTGGGGGTCTATTAGGATGGCAGATGGATGGCCGCCGCCAGGCTGGTGGCGGACACCCATCTGCAATAGCAACCCGGAAAACCGCTGGTCATATTAGCATGGCGGTGATGCCTGCGACGGTGAGAAATTCCGCCCGCCACTTTTCCACCGGTAGCAGTCTGTACACATGCCTGGCAGGCAGAGCTGGACCGCTTAAATGGGGCCGGTGCAGGGCCAGGCTCCTGATGCCGGCGGTAGCCAGCCTTTCTGCTGTGGTGGAACTGCCATGGAAAGGCATGCGGAGAATGTCTCTTGGGGCCCATTGAGGGCCCCCAATGTGTTGGGGGTGTGTGGGTGCACTGGGGGTACCCATGGTACGCCCCCTAAATGTCCCTGTACCAGGTGGCAGGCACTGTGCAGTGCCTGCCACCCAGTGCAGGGATATGCAGGATTTGCTCCTTTTGACATTGCGGCGGTGCTGCTGGCAGCAGCAACTGCCGCAATGTTAAAGGCCGCAATTGTAATTCCGCGGTCAGATTTCGACTGCGGAGCATACTAATTGGACTGGCGGTTATGTCGCGGTCCTGGCAGGTGGTCGCTTCCCGCTACCATGGCAGTCGGGGTGATTTTCTGACCGGCATTTTAATAGACCCCTTGGTGTTTTGTGATAGGTAATTTTGATGTCTCCACAACACGTTTGGGGCCCTTGCGTGTTGTGGATATTTGGCTCACCTACACAAGTGAGGTACCATTTTTATGGTGAGACCTGGGGGAATGCTGGGTCAGTAGGAAATTTGTGTCAGCCCGGTGATCCCACAACTTTCCCAAACAGAAATTTGAGAACAATTAGATTTTCTTCAGCTAAATTTGAGGTTTGCAGGGGAATCTGGGTAGGACAAATTTCGGGTATCCACGCACCCCATACCTCCCTGGACTCCCCATTGGTGTCTAGTTTTCAGAAATGTGTGGGTTTGGTAAATTCCCTAGATGGCCGCCGAGCCTAGTGCCAAAAACACAGGTGCGCCCCCTTGCAAAACCAGGTTGTTTTTTGATAGGTAATTTTGAAGTCTCCACAATACGTTTTGGGCCCTTGCCTGTCATGGGCACTTGGACCAGCCACACGAGTGAGGTACCATTTTTATCGCGAGACCTGGGGGAACGCTGGGTGTTAGAAAATTTGAGTGAGGCCGGTGATCCCACAACTTTCCCCCAAAGAAATTTGAGAAAAATTAGATTTTTTCAGCTAAATGTTAGGTTTTCAGGGGCTTCTGGGTAGGCCAACTTTGGGGGATCCACACAAAGCATACCTCCCTGGACTCTCCTGGGTGTCTAGTTTTCAGAAATGTATGGGTTTGGTAGGTTTTCCAAGATTGCCGCTGAGCCCGGGACCAAAAACGCAGGGGATCCCCTTGAAAAACCACGTCACTTTTGTGATAGATAGGTGGGCACCTGTGTTTTTTTGTCCCATGTTTGCAGACATCTAGGGGAACCTAAAAAACCTAGACATTTCTGAAAACTAGACACCCTTGGGAGTCCAGGGAGGTGTGGCTTGTGTTGATCCCCCAACATTTTCCTTCCAAGAATCCATTGCAAGCCTCCAATTTACCTAAAAAGTCAAATTTTTCTAATATCTGTGTGGAAAAGTTGTGGGATCACCACACCGCACAAATTTCCTACCACTCAGCATTCCCCTCAGTCTCCCAATAAAAATTATACCTTACTTGTGTGGATGGGCAAAGTGCCTATGACATGGAAGGGCCAAAAACATGTAGAGATTCAGGGGGCCCAAAGCACGTAAAAAAGGGCAGTTTGTTCAAACGTTTTTAGGCTGACGCTACTTTGGGCACCGACACAAGTGAGGTATCATTTTTCTCAGGAGACCAAGGGGAATGCTGTTTAGTAGGAAATTTGTGCCTGCCCAGTGAGCCTACAACTTACCCACACAGACATGTGAGGAAAATTTGACTTTGTAAGTAAATTTGAGGTTTGCGGGGAATTCTGGGTAAGAAAACGCTGGGGGATCGATGCTAGCCACACTGCCAGTACATGCACACCACCATCCACACACACCACAAGTAGGCGCCATCCAAGCACGAGCCGTATGCGTGTTTTCCGGCCGACTCGTACAGCTGTACGAGCGAGCAAGTAAGATGCGAGCTACATGAAATTCACCGATCGAGTCGTTTCCGGGTCCGAATGGCTCCGTACATCTCGGTCGTAAGCTAACCACGGCATGCAATGGATGCAATTCACGACCAAGCCAGTACGATGCACGCGTCAGACAGCCTGTACGAGCCGTAGTGTGCAGCTCGCAAATCGTCCGGGTGGTTGCCTTTGGGGGTCCGTGTCGGACCCCCTGTCACCCGCAGCCCTATGACTCGGACACAGGAGGAGACCCATGGGTCTCCCCAACACAGACATGTACGGTGCAGATGGCACTGATGCGTACCCACTGTAGGGGGCACACTTGTCTACGACGTACCCATTCAGTCAATGGGAGCCCATGTACGCGTCGTACGCCCGGCTCCCATTTACTTCTATGGGAGTCTGACCGAACCGCATCCGGCAGCATACGGCCGCATCGTACTCGCTCGGTCAGACTGCAGGACTCCGGCTCGGTCTGAAAAACCTCCAGATCTGGCTCGGTTGGAGTGCTTTCCGACCCGGATCGGAATCGTACCCCTAGTGGCAAAAGTGCCCCCATGTCCGGAAAACCTACCCACACCCCTCGAGCCCAGCGGGGCAACGTCCGGTACCCGCTACAGCCAGTCTGGCCCTGTGGCCAAGCATGATCCATGCACACAGTCAGCCAAGCATCAGTCCACGTACACTCCCAGCCAAGCATTACTCCATGCACACCACCAGGCAAGTGCCAATCTACACACACTGTCATCAAGCACAAGTCCACCGACACCATTAGCCAAGTGCAGGTCTACACACACCATCAGCAAAATGCCAGCCAAAGGTCAGTACACGCAGACCATCAGCCAAACTCTAGTTTACACACAGAGTAACTCTCCCTGGTTTCTAGTGGTTTTCTGCCCCTGCTTAGGTGTAGATGAGAATAAAAATATCAGCCAAAAAAGTATGCCTAAAAAAAGAGAGTGACCCTTGCCTATGGGACCTCTCAGTGGCATGCCCATAAACATATACCTGTTGCCTAGTTGCTTTCTGCCCCCGCGGGGGTCAGATAGGGGCTATTGCCCTGATAGGCCTTCCGGGGGGGGCAGAAAGCCCTTTTTGATGGTGGGGGCATTAGCATGCGCATTCTATGTAGCCCCACCCTTACGTATACAAAATATAACAAAATCCCTGGTGCCTAGTGGGATTTCTGCCCTCCCGCGGGGGTAGATTAGGGACTATTTCCTCATCTTCCTCCTGGGAGAGGCGGATAGGCTGTGGTAATTTTTTGGGGGTGTTGGAGGTATAGGCAGGCCCATTTTGGGCAGCCCCCACTTCTATGTAAATATGAAAAAAGTCCTTGGTGCCTTTTGGGCTTTCTGCCCACCCGGGGAGAAAATCAGTGTGTGTGGAGAATCCATTCAATGCTGTAGAACTCAGTGATGTCATTAGAATGACATCACTGAGAGATTCTGTGAATGCTGCCAGTTGATGAAGCTGGAGGTTACTCTATGGATGTGTACTCATTATCTTGAAGGAATAAAGGATTTTATTCACTAACCACTGCCTTTTTGGTTACTACATTTCTTATTGCCCCATCTACCTCCTGGGTGGGCACAAAGACTGTGGGATTTGTTTTTGGAGGGGCATTGGCATGCCCATTTTGGGCAGCCCCGACCTCTGTAGACATTAAAAAAATCCCTGGTGCCAAGTGTGCTTTCTGACCCCCCCGGGGGCAGATCGGGGGCTATTGCCCTCATCTACCTCTTAGGGGAGGCAGAAAGGTTATGGAAATTGTTTTGTGGCATTGGCAGGCCCATTTTGGGCAACCACCACCCCTAGGTATAAAAAAACAATCCATGGTGCCTAATGGGCTTTCTGCCCCTGGGGGGCAGATCAGGGTCTATTATCTCCATCTGCAGCCGTACGTCTCGGTCGTAAGCTAACCGTGGCGTGCAATGGATGCGATTCACGACCAAGCCAGTACGATTCATGTGTCGGACAGCCTGTGCGAGCCGGAGTGTCCGGCTCGCAAATCGTCCGGGTGGTTGCCTTTGGGGGTCCGTGTCGGACCCCCTGTCACCCGCAGCCCTACGACTCGGACACAGGGGGAGACCCATGGGTCTCACCAACACAGGCATGTAAGGTGTGGATGGCACCGATACGTACCCACTGTAGGGGGCACACTTGTCCACGACATACCCATTCAGTCAATGGGAGCCCATGTACGCGTTGTACGCCCGGCTCCCATTGACTTCTATGGGAGTCCGACCGAACCAATTCCGGCAGTATACGGCCGCATCATACTCGCTCGGTCAGACTACAGGACTCCGGCTCGGTCTGAAAACCCTCCGGATCTGGCTCGGTCGGAGTGCTTTCCGACCCAGATCAGAATCGTACACCTAGTGGCAAAAGTACCCCCCATGTCCAGAAAACCTACCCACACCCCTCCAGCCCAGCAGGGCAACGTCCGGTACCCGCTACAGCCAGTCTGGCCCTGCAGTCAAGCATGATCCATGCACACAGTCAGCCAAGCACCAGTCCACGTAAGCTCCCAGCCAAGCATTACTCCATGCACAGCACCAGGCAAGTGCCAATCTACACACACCGTCATCAAGCACAAGTCCACCCACACCATTAGCCAAGTGCAGGTCTACACACACAACCAGCAAAATGCCAGCCAAAGGTCAGTACACGCAGACCATCAGCCAAACTCTAGTTTACACACAGAGTAACTCTCCCTGGTTTCTAGTGGTTTTCTGCCCCTGCTTAGGTGCAGATGAGAATAAAAATATCAGCCGAAAAAAGTATGCCTAAAAAAAAGAGAGCGACCCTTGCCTATGGGGCTTCTCAGTGGCATGCCCATAAACATATCCCTGTTGCCTAGTTGGCTTTCTGCCCCCGCGGGGGTCAGATAGGGGCTGTTGCCCTGATAGGCCTTCCGGGTGGGCAGAAAGCCCTTTTTGATGGTGGGGGCATTAGCCTGCCCATTCTCTGTAGCCCCACCCCTACGTATACAAAATATAACAAAATCCCTGGTGCCTAGTGGGCTTTCTGCCCTCCGGGGGGGGGGGTAGATTAGGGAATATTTCCCCATCTTCCTCCCGGGAGAGGCGGAAAGGCTGTGGAAATTTTTTTGGGGGTGGTTGGAGGTATAGGCAGGCCCATTTTGGGTAGCCCCCACTTCTATGTAAATATGAAAAAAGTCCTTGGTGCCTTTTGGGCTTTCTGCCCACCCGGGGAGAAAATCAGTGGTTATTGCCCCATCTACCTCCTGGGTGGGCAGAAAGACTGTGAGATTTGTTTTGGGGGGGCATTGGCATGGCCATTTTGGGCAGCCCCCACCTCTATATATATTAAAAAAATCCCTGGTGTCAAGTGTGCTTTCTGACCCGCCCCGGGGGCAGATCGTGGGCTATTGCCCTGATCTACCTCTTAGGGGAGGCAGAAAGGTTATGGAAATTGTTTTGTGGCATTGGCAGGCCCATTTTCGGCAACCAACACCCCTAGGTACAAAAAAACACAATCCCTGGTGCCTAATGGGCTTTCTGCCCCTGGGGGGCAGATCAGGGGCTATTATCACCATCTGCATCCGAGGGCGCAAAAAGACTGTGGAATTTTTTGGGGGGATGGAGGCATTGGCATGCCCATTTTGGGCAGCCCCCACCCCTGTATCCATTAACAACATCCCTGGTGCCAAGTGTGCTTTCTGTGACCCCCAGGGGCAGATTGGGGGCTAGCGCCACCCATCTGTCTCCCAGGGTTGGGCAAAATAACTGTGGAAATTTACAGGGGGTGGGGCATTTTCATGCCAATCTTGGGCAGCCCCCACCCCTAAAAACAATAAAAGAAAAGAATCCCTGGCATCTAGTGGGTTTTCTGCCCCCACCAGAGGGCCAAAAAGACTGGAATTTTGTGGGGTTGCTGGCATTGGCATGCCTATCTTGGGCAGCCCCCACCCCTAAATTCAATTTTAAAAAGTCCCTGGCATCTAGTGGGAATTCTACTGCCCCCATCTGCCCCCCTGGGGCGATCCTCAAGCAGGGATTCACTAGGGGAGATTCTTCCCTTTCCAATGATACCTCTCCTGTTTTTCTATGTGCTCAGGTGGATAATTTCAGTTTCTGTTTCACTGAAATTACGTCAGCGCGACGCTCATGCTCATCGTCATTTCAGGAAAACCACAGGGACAGCCTCCGGAGCTGGGGAAGCTCTTTCCCAGCTCCTGAGGCTTTTGGGAGGAAAAGTAAATCCCTCTGGTGCCCCCACCAGCGGGATTTCCGGTGCCATGGTGTAAGACGGCTGGGAGCCATTCGACGCACATGAGCACTGGTGTGTCTGATTGCTCCCAGCCATCCGATGCATCAAAAGGGTTACCAGGTGATATAAATATCTTCCCTTACATTAGACCTTACACTAATGCAACCCTGATACAGTCTCTTAAGTCAATCTAACCGTAACCCAGTATTTATCTTGGTATGACTATTAGTAGGATAATAAATGAGGAAAAACATGTGGGATAATACTGAACCAGGTACTGAGGATGTAGCACAAAGCTAGGCCCGAAGGAAGAGATTTGCATGACTGTGACCAGAGAAAGTACTAGAAATTGCAGCAGCCTTTTACCCGGTGGAGCAAAAGAAGAAAGAGGCAGCACTACAGTTAACAAGCAATATACACCAGCTGTCAAGCAACAGCAGCTGCAACCACAGTGACAGGGATTTATCATCTAGAGGTGAAGCCCAATGGATCCTCATTACTCAGATTGGCCTGCATTGAACC
The DNA here is from genome assembly GCF_964204655.1 of Triturus cristatus. Classification (NCBI taxonomy): domain Eukaryota; kingdom Metazoa; phylum Chordata; class Amphibia; order Caudata; family Salamandridae; genus Triturus; species Triturus cristatus. The sequence continues at coordinate 564,950,225 of NC_140582.1, read as the reverse complement.
CAGACTTCACAGTCTTGAGGAAAGACAATAACTGCCAAGTTGTTTTTTTGTACATTTTTTGTTGGTGTTGGGTTGGTGTTTTTTGCTGTGGTTGGGATTGTTGGTAATGGATAGGTGTTTTCTTTGGATTTGATTTGGTTAGTTTATGGAGGTGGTGGGCATGTTGGGATTGCTGTGATTGGAAGTATCAGATTTAGAGAGGAGGTGAGTGTGTTGTTATGGGTGGGATTTGAGGGGGGTTAGTGCGGCGGATTTGTATTGTTAGCTATATGAGAGTTATCTGTTATTTTAATGTTCTTTTTCAAATAAATTATATTTTATTAATCATAATTTTTCACCATTTGCTATTGTTTCATACATTATCTCTTAGCTATTACTCGAAGTTGAAAAGCACTTTCTAGGAGGATCGCTTACAATATGTTTTGTAGCATTTATACAGCACTTCATGCTACTAATGATGAAATAGAACCCACTAATTTGCATCTGGTTCCTGCGCAATCTAATGGAGAATGGATTTGTAGCTTGTCCTATATAGGAGGTTTTTGGTCAGGTGAGTGAGGTTCAAAGATATGTTTCAAATATATTACTGCAAGGTCGCTGTGCATAAGAATACGCTGCCATTTAAAGAGTGAGAATAGATGCCGTCATGCATGCACCTACCTTTTTAGTAGTGGTCAGTAATACTTAAGACACCATAGAAAGCATAACATGTGGATTAGTTGTATCCACTATAGTATAGTATATATAGTCACCGAATCATTGATTCAAATACTCTAGAGGCATGATTATGCTATCAGTTTATTTACAATATAGGTCCACCAAGAAGTGACCGAGGCTCAACTCACTCAAAGGTAGTCATGAACATAACTAGAGGCTGTAGACAACTAGATCTGGTTTCCTCTTGTGTGATCCTGTGTGATAACGTACACAGAGACTTTTCCAGGACTAAGCCATGGTTATCTATATCACATGAAACACACACTACCAATCTAGGCACCACTAGACTGTGCAAAAAGCACTTAGAAACTGTGCTTTCAGTGCTGCTTGTTTTCTGTTGTTTTCCCCCTTTCCTTTTTGTTTTGCTGTGTCTTTTATTTTCAGGTATCTGGGCACCTGTGAGCCCAGCAGATTGTTCCTACTTTGAAGGGACTACATGTCCCATGGTTTCACAAGCAGAGGCCATCTTGTGAGGGGCTCTTGGTATAAATAGATCTCCACCCTGGAACACACACTCGCTATTCTGATCCACACCCTAGCTGCAGCCGTAGTAGGGTTCCTGTCGTTCGGGCAGCTCCGATCAAGAATTCTGATTCTCCCCTACTGCCTTGCAGAGACCCAAAGTCTCACTTTGGTTCAGTGGCAAGACAGCAACATTCCGAGGGTAATAATTGTGGTCGCATTCACAGATCAGGGAGATTGGTTGGATCTCTGGAGGTAAAAACCTAATAGCACTGCCTTGATCACAGGAGCAGAAACATATACAGTTTTGTAACTCTGATTATGTCATTCTGGCTATTTCACATTGAGTGCATTGGAGCAGGGACAGGCACATTTTTTTTAACTTTGTTTTTTTCATTTTGGACTATTTCAGGTTGACTGCAATGCAGTATATTTAGACATTACATGAGCGAAGCTGGTTCCGCAAAGGACAGAATATTTATCTATATATGAATGAGGCAAATACTAAAAGACTGGGAGGGCATGTTCAGACTGTACAGACTACAGCCACTTATCAACACACTACCAAGTGTGACAGATGTTACGCTTTATTATAAACCTGCTGAGAGGCCATATTGACAGTAATAACAGAGTAGTGCATTGTAGGTGTGCCATATTACACCATTGCAGTAAGAGCAACAGCAGAACAATGTTTTCCAAGCATGGTTAAATCCTAATATATGTTCTTTCCCTTAAGGCACTTCTCTATTAATCCTCAGGAATGGTAGAACATTATCACAGGTGATTGCTGAGTGCAGTGTGGGATCCAGAGTGGAGGAAGAGGGTATTTATGGCTCACTAACAAATCCTTTGTGTTTTTCTTACAGGTCTCAATCCCAGCTGTTCCTTCCCCCACACTCTTTCCCTCATCTGGCCACACCAATATTCTGCACCACTATAGGCTTTTGAATGGGTGCTGCCTTGAGTTGGACTTATGGTGTCATCAAGCAAACCCTGGGGAAATGCGACAATGCACCTGACAAAGGAACTGTTAGTCATCTAGGCTATACCATGAGTGGGCAACTAGAACTAATGGAGGCAAATCACAAAAGAAGTCCCTACATGAGCTCCTATTTGTTCACGACCAATGAGGGCCAATCATGTAATTGTTGTGTGAGATTTAACTATACCATCATCCTATTCCCCCCATCGTAAGCCATACCACCTTGCTCCCTCCTTCTACCCCACTAGAAGTGGTGAAGGAACCACTAATTAAGTAATATTGCTGTCATATCAGCTATTTTCTCTTCCCTCCAGTCCTCATTAAGCTATCATTAGCTTTCAGAAGGTGACTTATATAGGAGTATTATGAAACAAACGGTGCTACCTGGAGCATGGACAGACAGAGGACTGGTCTGCAGGAGGTACCTCAGCCACAGGACCCTCATCATTATCATACAGAGAAGCAGCTCACCATTCTGGCAGCTGCTACACACCCCTAGACAAGTTCACCCATGTCCACTGCTCACAAGTCTTATATTTGCTCCATTATAGCACTATCAATAATTTGTGGTGGTACAATAGCTGACATATATTGACATGTTCCTATCACAACATTCTGCTGGATCCTTTCATACTGTGGCATGTGTCCACCCTCACATTTGTATCCTCCCAAAGCTCCCTAGTAAGAACATCACTGCCCGCTCATCATGTGAGCTTTGAGGACATTTCCAAGGTGGATAAGGGAAATCTGGCATTTGTTAGTCAGGTAAAAACATACCCGTAAGGCCCAAATAGTACTGTGGAGCCCTTGGTATCATTATGCAACAATATATTAGTCACATTTAAATGTAGATGCAAAAATGTTGGTCAAGAATTTCATTTCAAATACTGTCATTTCTCCAGAATAAATGTAATTACAGCAATTTCAGATGCCAGCAGCCACAGTGCCCATTTACTAATTTACCATTTCTTATTTGAAAGCTCCTCCATCCATGTCGGCATCACACCAGCTGTTTTACAGCACAGCAGAAACAGAAAAAGCAGACAACATCTTGAGATCCAATGACATCTATAACACTGGCAGGTAGGACATGTATCTGATCTTCAGGGTCCATTTGTGGCACCATGCATATTATACTTTGCAATTGATTGTCTGTGTTAATGATGTATCAGGTTTATTACTGAATTTGCACCATGACATACATTTTAGTATGTGTCTGTCCCCTAACATTCACCACGTAGTCTCTGTACTTTCACAAATCATACTCTCATTTACATAACCTGGGTATGATGATCAGGAGGATCATGTCCAATCCACAAGTGGATGCTGAATTGCAATTTTGTGAGAGAACATCATGATCCTGTAGGCTGCTGTTTCAGCATCACATGCCAAATTTGAGGACATAAAGCTGTTTGCACATGTGCAGCTCGACCAAACTTCTCCCACATCACTGATGTATACCAGTCCCCCTCTTCCGGCTATCTTCTGAATTGCAAGCCACTATGCTCAGGGACAGAGGTCAGGAATGCTTCTCTGATTGATAGGGTAGGGTTCACCTGCCCTACTAATCACTGTGTGCCTTCACCCTCCCAACTATCAATACGTGGCCAGGGATCTGAAGTTAGCAGTGTTTTTTTATATATGCAGTTTACTCAGTTGCCTATGTTTGCCTGTTGGTTCATGCTGTGGGAATCTATGGAGTCTCAGGCTGTACTGTGTGAACATTCACAGCATTGTTCACCTTCTTTTGTTGATGCAACAGTATTCTACTATTGTGGTGCAACCCAGGAGAATGTACAAGCAGACTCTGGCATTGGGCACTGGCCAAGCCTGGGAACCTGGCAGGGGCAGAGTGCAGTGTACAACTCTAGGTACAAGCCTTACCCTAAGGTGACATATTGCAATACATGGGAGGCTAGGATGATCTTGCACACTACTGCAGTTCAGATGTTGCATCAAAGAACCTGAAAGGCATCATCAGAAGGCCAAATCTGCGCTCTTTGAAGACTCAGATCAATGAATATACTCAGCTGTGCATCTGATGATAAACAGTGGTTGGATGAGAAGAGAGAGGATATATGCAGAATCGTAGTTAGACCTGACAGTGTTGGAGTAGTAATCTCCTAAACCTTTTGCCCTTGTTTTGCTGAATTTGTTTTGTTACCTTTAGGACTCTGTGTACTGTACAGCTACTAACCAGTGCTAACCTGCTTGTGCCCTCTTCTTCAAACATTTTAAAATTGGCCTACTGCACTCAATAGGCTACTGACTAAAGAAACCTTTTAAAACAGGTGTCAGGCAGTAGTGCAGTTTTAAACTGCTATTTAAAATTCGCACAATAAACAGTTTGCAAGGCCTAAACCTTCTTTTTTTATTACTTATGATTCATCCCCAAGGTAAACCCTAAAGGCTCATAGGGCAGGGAGCATTGTATTTAAAATGTAGGACATGTTTTACATGTCCTGGCAGTGTAAAATTACTAAAGCCATTTTTCACTGTTATAAGGCCTCTCTCTAATTAACTAACACTAAGTTACCTTATTATGTTTAATAAGTGCTAACTTTGCATTGGGAGCATATAGGGTAATGCTTTTTACACTCACATGATTTGTAATTTTAAGCCCTCTAGTTAGACCTGGCATCTTTTTGTGTGTTTCCTCTGCCTATTTTGCTTTCTGACCTCCTGCTTTTGATGGTATGCTGGACTTTGTTTTTGCTGGGTTAGAGTCTCTGCACACTTCTTCACTGCTACTCAGTGCTAAAGTGCAAGTGCCCTTACTGTAAATTGTGTTATGGTTTTCCATGATTGGTATATTTTGATTTACTAGTAAGTCCCTAGAACAGTTCACTGTGTGTGCCCAGGGCCTGTAAATCAAATGCTACTATTAGAGTTGCCACACTGGTTGTGCCACACATACAAGTAGCCTTTCAAAGGTGTCTCAGACCTGCCACTGCAGTGTTTGAGCTCAGTTTTTACTGCCATGTTGACCTGGTAAGTGCACCTACTTGCCAGGCCCTAACGTTCCCTTTTATTACATATTACCCCAAGGTAGGCCGAAGTTACCCCATGGGCGTTTTGCAGTGTATGTAAAAGCTAGGACATGTACTGGTGTACTTTACATGTCCTGGTAGTGAAATACTATGCATATTTAGTTTTTCTCTATTTAAAGGCTGTCTTTCCCATGGGTGATCTTTGGAGCTGCCTTGTAACATTTTACAAGTGTAACTCGCAATTGCCAAAAGATAGAGAAAATGAGTTTATGTTCCCTAAGCTGATAATAATAATAATAATAATAATCTTTATTCGGCAATTAAAAAATAATACCATAAAAGATAAAAAATGTTTAGATACGACATCAAATCAAGAAGTCTCTCGAGAGGTTACCACATACAAGACAACGGCCAAATATATACACGCTATCATTATCCCTCATATATCACAGAGTATCATAGTGCATTCAACTCATTTTGCTACCAATTTAAAATTATAAAAAAATCTGTAAAATATTCAACTAGTACTTGTACAGCAGCAAATGTCGGTGCAAATTGGCACAAATTCATCTAGATTTCCCACACCCCTTTTGGTTCTTAATTTTAAAGCAGATCTTAAAAAATTGGAAATACAGAAGAGTGTAAAAACATCTGTAGACAATTTTAAACACAACAAGGCTACACATGCTTTTCTAAATCTAACTCTTCTTAAAAGGCCCTTCAGGAAAATTTTTCTAGGATATGCATAAAATGGACAAAGTAGAACGAAAAGTAGGGCATCCTGTGGAGACCTATTGTCGCAACCACAGGGTCCTCTATCTCCTATATTCAATATAAAGCCAGCAGGAACGGACAATAAATAAAGAAAAAAATGTAATCTAAAACGCGTAATTAAAAATCTGTTATGTGAACTGGTTATAATAAATGATAAATGTGGTTCTATCCCCTGCGTGGATTTGACTAATACATGTTCTCTCACCGTGGGCTTGGAAAGTTCTATGGCCTCACGTTGCACCGTAACATACTTAAAGTACAAGTCTTTAATGAGTACCTTGTCCTGAGTTCTCGCATTCTTGGGTTTTAGGAACAGTTCTACATGCCCTAATCTAGATGGGGAGTCCTTCACATGTTTTAACCAGGGAAATTTAGGCGCGTGATCAAGCGCGAGACAGTCCTGGATAACCATCCTACTGAAACCCGCCTCTTCATTTGACCAAACTTTTGCCCAACACAATAGCGGCTTGGCTGCGACCATATCAGAAATGTATTTGAGCCCCAGTTCTTTGTTAACAATATATGCAGGGGTACTTTGAGGAACTTTCAGCGTACGCCTAAGGTATTTAGGGGCATATTATCAGGCACGAAGTTAAAATTATCGCCGCTTTGGCGGTAGAAAACTGCCGCTAAAGCGGCGATAATGGGCTTGATAATATGCCCTTGAGAATTCCAATAGAAGCCCATGTTGACACCAGAACATGGGTTTCTATTGGAATTCTCAAGGGCATATTATCAAGCTCATTATCGCTGCTTTAGCGGCAGTTTTCTGCTGCTAAAGCGGCAATAATTTTAACGCCGTTTCTTGATAATATGGCCCGTATTCTCTTCCGTTTGAAGTTTATTAACCTCAATAAAACCCCAAACCTCGCATCCATATAAGACCTTAGAACAACAGATAGAATTATATAACTTTTAAAATTGCTCCTGGTGTCCAGCGTCCTAATCTTTGTGCAAAATTAGCAATTGATCCTATTGACCTACTCAGGGCAAGACACTTCTCCTCTAATAAGTATTTAAAATTCAAATGTCCATCAAATAATATGCCCAAGTAGGTAAAGGCCAGAACCTTGCCTAAAGTGTGTGTCCCTATTTTGTAGTTGTAGGGTTTGCTTGGCTTCTTCCCAATTTCCATAATATATGATTTTTTAAGGTTGGGTGACATGTCCAAATTGTTCATAAAAGTCAACAAGCCATCTATCAAGAGCTGCAAACCCTTTGGCATACGGGTGAGGATTACCGCATTATCTGCGTAAAGCAGACCCGGAACCGTTCTTGTGCCTATCCTCGGGGTATCTTCTTGTAAAGAACTCAGGGCAGAATCAAGGCCATTGATATATAATGTGAACAGGAATGGCACTAATATGCAGCCCTACTGAATGCCACTTGAGCACTTAAAATGTTCTGTTACCTTCCCCTCCTGAGTATATCTAACTACCGCCGTGGTGTTAGAATATAGTGACTTTAAAATATTAGTTATTCCAGGGTCCAACCCAGCTCACCCAAAATTGTCCACAGTTTTCAGCAATTCACTCGGTCAAAGGCCGCAGTAAGATCCATAAATGCTAGATGCATCGACCCTGACTTGGCTACTGTGTATTTTGTGGTGATGAGATCAGATTAAGACATTGATCTGTGGTGGACTTCCCGGGGCTAAACCCATATTGGGTCTCTGTTATAATTTGATTAACCTCAGCCCATTCCATCAGCCTGTTTAAAATTGCCCGCCCTAAAACCTTCACTGAAATATCAATAAGGGATATGGGACTGTTAGAAGGCGACCTCAGAGGGGCCCGGAAGGGGCCCTGACTGTCCTGAGACCCACCCTTGAAGTATCGTAGCCGGGCAATGGCAGGAGACTCCTCAGGGGAGAAATCTCGTATCTAGGATCGTACACTCGGCACCACACGACAAAGAGACACCACACCGAGAGTTCTTAAGACTAAATCTTTATCAGATCGGAGTTGTAGGATCTTTATGACCAGCAAGGCAAATATATACAAGTGGAGCGCGGGCTCACAAAGTCTTGGAGGGGGGGTAGGAGGTAGCGGGACAGTCTTTTGGGGATATGGATCAGATGCAGGAGCGTACCCGGCGCACAGCTCACAATCCTCGAGCTGGGAGATACGCTTGTCGTCGTGGAGTCCGGCGGGACCAAGAGAATCTGTGGGAGCCGCGAGTCACTCAGCAGGGCTCAGGTACAAGTTCGGAGGTCTTACGATCTTCAGGGAGCCGCGAGTCACTCAGCAGGGCTCAGGTACAAGTTCGGAGGTCTTACGATCTTCAGGGAGCCGCGAGTCACTCAGCAGGGCTCAAGCACAAGTTCGGGGGTCTTACGATCTTCAGGGAGCCGCGAGTCACTCAGCAGGGCTCAGGGGTTTTCCAAGGCGAATCTGCCGGACAGTCCCAGAGCACCCCTTGTTATAGGGCGACTCCTCTTTGATGTCCGGAGTCTGTGCAGGCAGGGGTCTTGTCACCTGGGGGTCGTTTGTTGGGGTTTCCTGCCATTGTCTTTTGATCCTTTCAGGGCCGGGTCGGGAGGAGTCCCAGACACCCAGCAGGTGTGGAGCCAGCCCTCGGGGAGGCCGGCGGGTCGATCGAAACCCACCTTCCCAGGGAAGCGCAGAGGTGTGATGGAAACCGCTCCTCCCTTTCTCACCCCAAGGGGAGCGCGATGTCCTCCAGCCGGAGTGGCGCCTCTAGGCCAGGGTCGCGCTGGGGCCGGGCGGCCATCTTGGTGCATGAAGTGGGCACGCGGGCCCGGTGTGGCCGAAAGGAGGGAGGCCACGGACGGGGAAGTCCGGGTCGGGTGTGTGTGTTCTGGTGGGAAGGATCGGCTAGGCCGTGGGCTCGGGGGCTGGTGTGAGGTGCAGGGGTCAGGTCTGGCTATGTTACGAGGGCCAGGTCTAACAGGGACGATAACAGTATGGGCTATCCCTATCACCTTTCTTACAAATAGGCACAATAGTGGCAGTGGCCTAAGATGCTGGCATTACTGAGCTTACTTCCGCATTTACCCTGCCCCTCCCAATATCTTAAATTTGGCCTCTGAAACCCTATATCCAGTAAGTCTCAACTTGATTAATGCCTCCCTCTCCTCAGGGATCGTTCCCCCACTGTGGAAACAGGCTATTGTTAAAGCCCTTTTGAAAAAACCAACCCTGGAACCGGAAGTGTGGAGCAATTATCTCCCTGTTGCCAGCGATGAGTAAGATTGCTGAGAAACATGTGAACTCTGTACTTTCCTCTTTCTTGGAGAATAATAAATGTCTCCACCCCTCCCAGATGGGTTTCAGACCTCAACAGGGTACTGAGACGGCTCTCCTGGTGGTAGTGGAAGACGCTAGAAACATTTTAGACGCTGGAGGCTGCACGGCCATTATTCTTTTAGACCTGAGCGCGGCCTTCGACATGGTCAACTACCAGTTGCTGATAAAAAGTCTAAGCGAGGTGGGAATTGCTGGGGCCATGCTTAACTGGCTGCAGTCATTCTTAGAAGATCGATTCTTTGAAGTTTTGAAGACAGAACTTCCTCTAATCCTATACTTCTTAACTGTGGAGTTCCTTAGGGGTCTTCCCTGAGCCCCACACTTTTTAACGTTTATCTGAGGCCTTTGGCAGAGGTGGTGTTACCTTTGGAATCCAGACTGTCACTTATGCGGATGACACCCAGTTGGTCGTTTCCTTCAACTAATGGGACTCCACTAGCACTGGTCTCACCCTCTCTTTGGATGGAAGACTCACTTTTGGAACTTAATGGGTCAAAAACTGAGCTAATGCTTTTAGGAAATAAAGAAATGGCTAATAATGGACCATTCTGGCCTGGCTCTCTTGGTCCTACCCCCGTTCCTAAAGACCAAATCAAGAGTCTGGGTGTTTGGCTTGACCGGAACGTGGATTTTAAACAGCAAGGGCAGAAAGTAGCAGCAAGCTACTATGGGATCCTGCGAATGATCCGTAAAGTGCTTCCACTACTTCCTTTCCCTGCAAGAAGAGTTTTAGTCCAGGCCCTCATCCTGTCCCTTCTTGACTATGCTAATGTCCTATATCTTTGAGTCCCATGCGCCTCGATAAGGAAGCTACAAATTGTTCAAAACTGCGTGGCGCGCATGCTTATGAACATCCCAAAGTGCTCCTCAGCGAAACCAGTTTTAGCATCTTTACACTGGCTTCCTATCCGGGAGCATATTCAGTTTAAAGCATTATGCATAGCGCACAGGGCTCTCTCAGGTAAGGGATCTTTGGCTATTCAGTCCCTTGTTCAACAGTACCTCCCAAATAGGGTTGTGAGGTCGGAAACCAATCACCTACTGTTAACAACAAGAATAAAGAGAGCACGCAGTGGTGGCCGCCTCTTCACTTATAATGTGGCCAAAATCTGGAACAGTGTTGAGTTTTAACAGTGAAACCCACATAAAACTACCATGACCTGGGTCATTATTACAGTACAATCGAGAGACGGTCGTGATAGCAGTTGTCAATAAAGAAAATAATGAAAGAACATTCACCACTAATTACTTTTTGTGATTACTGAATCATATTTAATATTCAAATTCAAAAAGGTCGAGATGCATCAAATGCAATATTAAGCCAAAGCATTTGTTAGTGGCAACACAGTTGCTTCAATGAAATGCAGTGCGATAGATATTTACAGTGCTCTTGGGGTGAGAGAAAGAAAGTAGGGTAGGCGGTGGTGAGTCAGTTAGTGAGTGACAGGGTAAAGGTATAGTGACATATAAACATCATTAATGCATAGGGTACAACCTTTCCAGCCTAACATAGGTCAATTGTTCCTGGGTATACACATAGCTCAAATGTACATATTATTTGTAAAAGTCAGTCTTTTGAGCTTGTATTGGGGTTGTATGTTGTCGACATTTCGACCCCTGAGGTAGAGGGTCATTTCTCATGGTGGGGTCTTCTTCAGGACAAGCTGAATAGACGTCCGTTCGGATCAGTCATCAGTCATCACTGATCTGAACGGACGTCTATTAGATTCTGTGTGGATTGATTCCCTTGCGCGAGAGATTCAACTACCTCGTTAGCTGCCCTTAATAACAGAGCTACGTCTGAGCTCTCATTGACCTTGATTGCACAGTGTCTGTGCTACTCAATACAAGTGATCTTCTCAGCTTGTCCTGAAGAAGACCCCACCATGAGGACAGAAATCACCCTCTACCTCAGGAGCACTGTAAATATCTATCGCACTGCATTTCATTGAAGCAACTGTGTTGCCACTAACAAATGCTTTGGCTTAATATTGCATTTGATGCATCTCGACCTTTTTGAATTTGTAATTAAATATGATTCAGTAATCACAAAACGTAATTAGTGGTGAATGTTCTTTCGTAATTTTCTTTATTGACAACCGTCTCTCGATTGTACTGCAAAATCTGGAACAGTCTGCCCCTGCAGATCCCTGCCCAACCTAACTGCCTTATTTTCCGGAAACAGATTAAAACATTCCTCTTCCCTTAAACTACGGTTCATTGTTCAGTGTGTATGCAGGCAATAGTGTGGGGATGCCCAGGGGTAACTAGGCACTTTAGAAATACTGTGTCATTCATTTAGTACCATAGTTAAAAGCGGGGCCCAAACCTCTATATTACTACAAAAGAGGTCTGGCGGAATCCCAGCCGGTCCAGGCGCCTTATTCCTCGTGAGGCCCTCATTTCCTCCTCTCACTCGTCCAAATGGAATATAATAGGGGAAACGTTATGTACTGGGGTTGGGATCTGCGGATATTCCTGGCTATAGGGCCGATTATACAAACCCTGAAAGTGCTGCAGCCATTGCTCTGGTAGGATATTATTACTTAACCCAGGTTTATTCAAATCTTTAAAACATGGGTTATTAATGACTTTCCAAAAGTGAGTAGAGTCCTTCAACTCCGCTGCCTCTGTGAGCTCCGCCCATGCATTTTGTTGTAAGTGTGCCTTTCTCTCCTTGATGACTTGCTTATAGCTTATCCGACAGACCACCACCCACTCCCTATCCCTCGGGAATTGCTTAAGGGCCGCTTTTAGCTCTCTTAAGGCCCGTGAGCATTGGCTATCGAACCATCTGGGGGCTCCCATGCTTGGCGAATGAACAGGGGCTCACAGAAGACTATCCGCTACCAGAGCGATATTCCTGAAGGCATCTATTAATTCAACCCCTTGCACATCTAAATCTAGGCATGTCCAAATATCCTGCTTAGCTCTATTAAATAGAGAAATGTTAAAAGTGACGGGATCAACCTGGACCCGATGCAGCCTCCTGCCTTGATCCGTTGCCGCAATCGTCATACCCCCTGCTAATCTATGTGGTACTGTAGAGTTATGTTATGCAACCAAACCTAATATCAGCGGGCTTTGATCACTAAACCCACTATATTGAATATTTTAAAAAGTTATGCACCTTATGAGATTGATAGAAACAAAAATGACTGGTGATGATCTGATCCATCAAGTGGGTTAAACCATAGGTATTTAATATGTTGCTCAGTTCCCGCCCCTCCTCTGTATGCTCCATATGTGGTCCCTCTCTTAGAGTGCAAGATGACCAATCACCCTGGGACACCCTCAAACTTGGGCACAGGTGACAATTGAAATCACTCACCAGAATCAGTTGTGACTGTGCCAGCCCTCTCTCTCGTGTGTGCTTCAGTCGTAAATGTAGTTCTTGGAGACTATTTGAGCCATGCAATTGTGACCTTGCATTATAAAAATTTATTAAAACTAGCCTGTACATGTTATTAGAGAGTTTGAGACCCAGGGCAACATCCAAATCCCATGCCAGATTATTCCAGCTGCCCTGGATTCCCAGATCTATAAACACAATTCAGGCCCCCACTTGCTCTTCCTGAACACAACCTTACTACATGGCTGTTAGAATCCGGGGTCTCCGGTTGGCGCAGGTATGCACTTGCGACAAGCAGGGACCCTTTTCATCTAAGTCAGGGCGTAGGATTACCTCTTTAAAAATAACCCCTGCTCACCCTCTAGGTAACGTGGTGCGAGCAGTCAGGCTAGATTTCCAGAGGGCATTAGGTTAAGCGTTCAAGATATCCCTCACAATAATCACCACCCCACCACACAGAGACACAAGACTGTATTTATGCAAAAATAAAGTTCTTTATATAAAAGATTTCTTCAAGCAGGCTGGTTAAAATACAGTTCTTCACTTAAAATAGGTTCCAGTTACTTTCAATGCTTTTAGGCAGTCCACAGTTCTCAAAAGGGCAATTTTCTACCTCAAATAGGCTTCTTTAGGTGTCTGGGCGCTTCGTAGCGCCTCTGGTACGCTTCGTACGAGGTTTTGAACGTGTCTTGCCGTTTCTCACGCTTCTCGCGTGAGCATACGTATGCTGGACGTGAACCGTACGGACCGTACCCTTGTAGGTACGCGTCGTACACGTCCGGTACGCCTCTTGCAGAACCTCACGCTTCCCGCGTGAGAAACGTCCTATATATTCAATGGAGTACGGACCGTACCTTCACGGGGGCCTCGCACAGCTGATACGAAGGGTGCCAAAGTTCACGCTTCACGCGTGAACAGCGTAGCAATACGGCAGCGCCAGTACGGCCCGAACAAAGCAACGGACGGGTCGTACCAGCGCCCGCAGCTCACAGTACCTTTTTTCTTTGGGGGAGATGGTTGTAACAGCCTCAGGGGTCCACAGAGGAGTGCCCCACGTTGCGTTGTCGTCCCTCGTAGTCAGTGGGCGACGATGCTTCGTGGGGCACTTCAGAACTTCCCAGGCTCACAACGAGGTCGGCAGAAGGAGGGGCCGGCCGGGGGTGATTTCTAGCGCGTCGCAGCACTGTCGGCTTCGCTCAGGGGGATGAACAGTGCGTCGCAGGTCCTTACAGGAGCTCCCACGGCCAGGGGGGGGTCGTAGAGGCTCGGCGCTTGGAGCCGGATCAGTCTCTTCTTTGCTGTGCGAGCTATGGCTCGGGGGGCAGTTGCTTGCGGTGCTCGGGCCAAGTAGGTAGGCCTTTGCTGTGCTCACAGTAGCCCCGGTGGCAGATGTCGCGGTGCTCAGATGAGGGGCACACAGGTTCTCTGGGGTCAGCGTTTTGTAGAATCACCTCCAGCAGCTTCTCTTCTTTCAGGGGAAAGGTAGCGCCCACTGATCCTGGGGCGCAGTTCAGGGGGCAAGTTCACAAGCAAGCCCTTGGAGATTGTTTGATAAGCACAAGTTGATCAAAAGTCTTTCTCAGTCTTTTCTTCCTCTCCTTCCAGCAGCAAGGCACCCACCGCAGGCCAGTCTCTCAGGCTTAGAGACAGTACTCCTCCATAAGGCTTTTCCAGGTCCTTCTCTTCAGGCAGAGTTTCTTCTTGGCGCAAACAGGATCTGATTTCTTAGGAGCAGGGCTCCTTCTTTTATAGCACAATTCTAATGTTCTTTGTCGCCAGGGGGCCTGGGCCTGGCTCAGTCCAGTTTTGGAGCACTTTGTTGTGGTGACTCTGCTCTTTCCTTTCAGCAGCAGGGCAGAGACATCAGCCGCTCCATAGGGGGCGGAGCCGGTATTGTGAGGCAGAGCACAGGTCTATTCAGAGTCAAAGGTGTACTCCTCCCACCCATCCTGGTGTAATCTCTCTACCCACCACCTGGCAGCCAGCCTGTCTCCTGGAATTCCCCAGCCCTGCTCCTTTACTGTTACTAGGCAGAACACACACACACAGCAGAGGCGGACTGAAATGGCCAGGTCAGTAAATACTAACTTTCTAAAAGTAGTATTTACAAACACAGGATACTAAAATAAACTTTACTAAAAGAAGTATTTTATTATTCTGAGTTCAGGCATACTAAACTTGACTTTCAACCATGCTCTCTGAGTCCACTGGGATTACAGCGTGTAGTAATTCCAGCAGCCCATTCTGGTCTATGGAGAGCAGGTAGCCTTCAATAGTGAAAAACGAAAATGGCTGTAATTCACTATTAGGACATGCCACACACATCAGGGTATGTCCTACCTTATACCTACAATGCACCCTGCCCTTGGGCCTACCAGAGGGGTGGCTAATATGTAGTTAAGTGAAGGTTTGGCGACTGGCAAGTAGGTGCACTTGCGCAATCAGTGCGACAGTACCAGACCGCGCGCAGGTTCTGCAGTGGCAGACCCTAGACACATTTTACTAGGCCGCTTCTGTGGGTGGCACAACCAGTGCTGCAAGCCCACCAGCAGCATTTGTATTTACAAGCCCTGGCACTCCTGGTGCACTTTACTAGGGGCTGATAGTAAACCAAATAAGCAAAACATGGACACCAATCAATGTATACACTTTTCAAAAGGGAGCACTTGCACTGTGGCACTGATTAGCAGTGGCACAGTGCCCTGAGCAGCTAACACCAACAAAACACAATGAGGCACATCAGCAAAAAGTGGAAGGGAAACTCACGCCAAGGTGCCAGGTCTAACAATGGCAAAAGAAGGTTTCGAATGCTTCAATTAAAAAATTGTTTCCTGGCTCCCATTTCTCCTGCAGGCATATTATATGAAACTCACTTATGTACAGAGGCCATTGCTCATCCTTAAATTTACTCGACAAACCTGCTATGTTCCATGACAATATTTTTATATCGCCTCCAATGCTCCCGGCCCTGGGGTCTGCACGCGGAGCACTGCTATAGATGGTAAAAGCCCTCTCTGTATTATCTAACTCTTGGTTGCTAAAGTCCCTACATTCCTGTGTGATTTAAGGTGTTATCCCCTGATTGAACTCCTCTCTCCTCCATACTGTGCCACAATTAACCAGCAGAGTATCATTGACTGTGCCCTCACCCTCCCCTAGACGTAGTCAATCAATATCATTCAAGTACCTCAATGGGGCAAATGAGTTACTTAAAGCGACCCGCCTACCACCCCAAGTTATTCTCTCCGCCTGTCCTGCATAACGTTGTGGGAAATTGAAGCTAGGTGGAGGCCTATAAGAAAACCCTAACAGTAGTGGTTTACTGCCTGACTCTACTACAAATAAGCTGGGAGGATGAGAAAGAATCTTGTGCGCTAATTCGGAATTTCTAAGAGTGACAATCACGCTATCTCCTGGGAAGGCTTTCCTCGACCTCCCGATCCATGAAACCCTCCTGGCCATCAAAATGTGCAGATGCTCCGTGATGTTAAACCTGGCATACTTGCACATCCATTGCTCCACTTAGTTAATTAACTGTGCAGTAGGTGTGTCACGAGCATTGTTGTGCCCTAAGCTAAGATTTTAATGACACATCTTTTAGTAAAGTTGGTTTTTAAATTGTGTGTTTGAAAATGCCCCTTTAAAATGTGGACCTTTTCTTGTTTAACCATCCTATGTGCCTCTGCCTGTTTGTGTATTCACTGTCTGGTTTTGGAGTGGCAGGAGCTAGGGATATGCATTCACTGTAGACAGTCACAAATGGAGACTGAGGTGTGTCCTGCCTTTCCTGGGTTACCCATAGCAAGGCTGAATAGACCGTTCTGCATTTAAAGTGGTGGGAGGAGTTTTCTCTAGCACCTGAATTAGCTGTGTCTGCTCTGCACAGTGCTGTCTCCACCTCCTGCAGTGAAACTGGACCAGGGAGGACAAAACTGGTTTCTAAGGAGCTCAGAGACTCTGGAAACAAAGACTACAAAGAGAATAAGGGTCTGCAGGCGCCATGACCTGTTGGCACTGTAGAGAGCACCTCCACACTTTGCACCACAACCCTGGTCTCATCGACAATGTCAAGCGACGCTGCCACCAAGCCACTGCTTGCACCATGACCTGAGGGCACCGCGCTTCGCACCGCCTTGCTTAACATTGCTGCCTTGGTATCCCCGACAACAATGCTCCACACCAACATCAACATAGCTGCCCGCACTGTGGCATGGGGCACCGCTCATAAGTTACTCAATGCATAGCCGCATCCCACACCACCACCTTGGCCCACCTGCACTATTGACTCCAGATCGTGTACCAACAACTGCACTTTAGCTACAATTATGCCTCTGCTTAGACTGTGACCTGCCAGCACCGCCCCACTTTGCACTGCCCCACTTCGCACAGCAGCCCTTGTCTCCCCAAAGCCACTGGATGCTGTCACCGATTCCCTGCCTGCAAAACAACCTGAGGGCCCCGTGAACCGTACCAATCTTCTTTGCACTGCAGCCCCAATGCTTCTTACTTCAACCTCACAGAGGTGGATCTGCGATGCATGTAACTTCAAGGACCCGACAACTCCTGCACTGACCTCCGCAACCAATGCCTGCCGATGCTGCATCTTTGGAGCACATCTCACGGCCCACAGCGCCCTGCCTTTCTAAGGTACTGTTTGCAGGTCATCCCGACACCGTAGCTGGGCCATGGCATCGCAGCGGGCCTGAACTGTTGGATTTGTTTGTTCACGATGCTGTGATAGCACTGGACAGAGCTATCGACTTCAAGGAACTGTATTTTAAGTCTATTTTTGCAATATTCGTATCTTGATTACTGAATATTGAATTTTTATCATTTTGGTCTTGTTTTACACTGATAAATATTAGCTATTTTTCTAGAACTGGAGTGGTGTCCTTCTGTTGTATTTTCACTGTATTACTGTGTGTTATGCGCAAATGGTTTACATTTAATTGCATCTAAGATAAGCCTGACTGCTCATGCCAAGCTACCAACGGGGTGAGCAGGGGTTATTTTAGAACGGTAATTCCCTTACCCTGACTAGAAGGAAGTGTCCCTACTTGGACAAGGTGCATAACTCTGCCAACTAGAGACCCCAATTTCTAACACCTCTTTAATGGTGAAGTCGGTTTTAAGTTACAAATTCTAAAAAGGTCCCTTTTAGAAAATAGGCATTTTCTTGTCCCAACCATTTCTGCATTTAGTCAGAGTCCTGGGTCACATGACTGTGAATGGCTCTGCTGTTGGGTTTTGCAAATTGCTTCCAGACAGTAACACAAAGGAGGCTTAGTTGTAGACAGGATGGGCCATCAAAGAGCGTTGCCTATTGCATGCACAAAGGAATCTGACACCAGGCCTTCCCTGTCTTTTGTCACCCAAAGAGGTTTGTAGGCTTAACTGGGGAAGGAAAAGAACTTTACAGAACCAAATGTGGTGGTAGGGCAGGAAGTCCCACCACACAAAAGTTGACACCAGGCATAAATATTGGACATCAAGAGGCACTAGTAGACCAATGGAAGTTACAGTAGAAGGACTGCCCTGCTGCTTGAATGACTGACTTGCTGTCTGAGAAGGGATACTGGACCTGCTTGTCTTCATCCCAGTCTATCCAGAGTGAATCCATGGGTCATTTGGCTGACCTTCTGTGTGAGCTACAGGGATACAGAAAGCTTCGGAGGCCTCTGGGGGGTGTGTGACTAACAAATATGTTATGAACACAGTTTATGGAGCTCTCCCCATCTGATCTGGCCATCGCCAATAATCCTGTCAATATACTGGCCATTCACAGGCGTAAACATTTCTGTTATACAGTTCCTAAAAATTTTGTAGGACTGTGTATTAGGTCAATAAAACTTCACATTTTAGAGACTGAGTCTACTCATATCATCAATAAATGTTGGTTTAGCTAGCTCACAGTAGCACATATAAACTCCTAATTTTCCAGAGTTATAGGTGTTGCTGGTGACATCGAACATGACTACTCCGATTCCTAAGGAGTTCATGGAAACAGTTCTACCCCTTTCAATTGTTACTTTTGCATGCCCAAGATGTCGCAAAGAAAATTTTATGAGAATACGTTTTCAAATGTTTATTGAAAAAATCTAATCTTTGTAAATAAAACATGAGCTGTGATTATTAAGCAGATGAAACTCATCAATGTTATAAATATTATTGTAATGGTAAAAAACACAAACAATTCAACCATGTTATTTGCTCCTAAAGTTACTCCTATCTATCACTAATACCTCTATACTTATGAGATCATAGTAGCAGTACTCTGCTGACAGACTTCTTGAAATGATCTAACCCCATACCTTGGGATAATATGTCAGGATGCCAGCTTCAGTGCATTAACAAATGCATCCCATTTGAGTGTACAGACCTGCACCGTTCTGTTGTACAGCTATCTTACTTCTCAGGATGAATGTTGTAGCCAGCAGAGGTGAATCACAGTCACAGCTCAAAGTAGCTTTCATGATAACTTCAGCTTGAAGTTCCTCTTACCGTTTTCCGCAGGGACGCTGTTTAAATATTGAAACACCATCCTTATCATATGGGGCCAGAGGCACTGAACAACATCTTTAGTTAGTCTGGAGAGAAAGAGTTGTCTCCTACGAGCACAAAAATAATTGTGTTCTAATATGTGTGAGCCCGGAACTAATTGTGCAGACAACAGTGCAATAATGTCTAATAGGAATAAATGCGTGTGTGGCACTTCCTCGTATTAGGGGAAAACATGTGCATACCACCATCAGTAAAAGATGCTAAGTTAAAAAGGAAAGCTAAAATGGAGACAAAATATAATCTTTACAACATTTCCTCTGTCCCGAGATTGTGAGGGTGTTGTCTCATGAACCTGGGTGCTGCCCTGTAGCTGCTGCACTGAGATTGCGCGGGCTGCCTAACGGATCCCTTCAACATGGTGCAGCTGGGGAGCAGTAATTGAGCGAGAGGAACATCTTGCTGCTCTTTGGCATGTGACATGGGGAGCTGACCCTAACTGCGGCTTGCACCCGCCCCCAGTTGTGGTCCTGGGGGAAGTCTTCGACCTGATCCTTTCCTGCCCTAGTTAGGGCATGCAAGACCTTGCCAGAAGCGGAAGACACTGCTCTTCTCACGGGGACATGAGACTGCCAGTGGATGATGGCTACACCAGGTGTGGAGAGCTGGGGCGCGGTGGCCTGTAGGACTCACCATGCATCCCCCTGGATGACTTTCCTGCTGACTTACAATAGGGGAGCCACCCGGGACAGAGAGGGCTTCTCTTAGCTCCTACAGAGACAGAGACAAGCCACACTGGATGAGTCCAGAGCTGTGTCTCCTGTCTCACTCCTCTTGGCCCGGTTCTCCCTCACTGTGCATTAGCTAAGCCGTTATGGCAGACACATCCATTGGTCTCTGAGGAGACAACGGGAATGGACTAAGCCTCAGAACTATATCCTGTTTGCCCCCTGAGAGGAGTTCCACTGCATTGGACCTCTGTGGGGCTTGGGATTCAGGGGCCTAGGATGGCATGGGAGGCGGCTGACTGGCGTGGGGGAGAGAAGGTCCCCTGCAGTTTGCAGCCCCTCTGCGGCTAGTTCAGCATTGGTCGCTATCTGCTTGAGCTGGAAGTTGTGGCCCCTGAGAGTAAAGCCTTATATTCTGCTCCTTTTTTGTTTCTCTCCTTTCATCCCACAACAAGTATCTGGCAATACGTGTGGCACACAGGCCCAGAGTCTGTAGCGGCAGATACATCCTTTTTCCCCTTGCATCTTGTCTTAGCCCTCTATGATACCAGTGTTTACTTACTTCCTTTCTCCCTATGCCAAGCCTTAGAACCACTGGGACTTCGCTCCTGGCCTCATGCAGTTTGCTAATAAGGCTAAGGTGGACTCCCCAGTGGCCCCTATATTGGGGGACACCACTGTGCCCCCCTAGATTTAAATGAAGGCTGTTGCCAACACTTCACTTCACTGCAGGAGGACAAAATTGGACACAATAGTCATGGCCATTAACTCCACCATGGAGTCACTAGAGGCCAAGATCAATTCCGTGGAAATGGACCTTGGTCTCCTCAGAGATGATCAAAGGAAAATGGTGGATCAAACAGTGGAATCTATTGTTTCGGACCTAGCACCAGTTATGACACACCACTCATCTATATTGCATATTATGTCTGACCAGATGTGGACACTGGAAGCTAGAATCAAAGACTTGGAGAGCAGGGCATGGTACAACAATGTAATAATAGTTGGGCTCCTTTCTCATGGATTAGCTGCAAGAAGCAGTGGACTTAGAAGGCCTGTTTAATTGTATGCCTTGGAGTGACAACACAAAGTGCCAGCCTGGCCTCTTGCACCAGGCACACCGCATGGGCCTAAGGTGGCCAAGCTTCTCCATTATGAGACTGAGATTATCTGTTATGGCAGGCTTGCACAGTGGGCCCCTTCCAGGTGAAAAACACAAAAGTCTCTATTTACCCTGACTTCTCAGCAGCTCTTCAGAAACTTAGGGACTCTTTCATTCCTAGGCTCAATGAACTGACTATTGTCTATGCTTTGCTTTTGCCAGGCAACCTACGAGTGCAACAGAATACTAAGTATTTTTTCAACACTCCAACTGCAGCATGTGGGTAGCTTCATGCCCAACCACACTATTCTCACCCAGACCATCAGAAAGGTGTCCCCGTGCCATGGAGGTTCTCACAGGAGAATGACAGTGGGTCCCAAGCAGCAACAGGCTTGGACAGGCAGGAACTAAGCACTTGCAACAGCTGCAGTAATGGAGCACTGTGAAGGTGACCAAATTGGCCAGGCAACCTGCGAGTGCAACAGAATACTAAGTATTTTTTCAACACTCCAACTGTAGCATGTGGGTAGCTTCATGCCCAACCACACCATTCTCACCCAAACCATCAGAAAGGTGTCCCTGTGCCATGGAGGTTCTCACAGGAGAAGGACAGTGGGTCCCAAGCAGCAACAGGCTTGGACAGGCAGGAACTAAGCCCTTGCAACAGCTGCAGTAATGGAGCACTGTGAAGGTGGCCAAATTGTGCCTTCCCACAGATGGCCGTGGCATAGCCGTGCCTAATTTGGCATTGTACCGAGTGGCTCAAAAGAAATGGGCAGCATATTGGAAACATTTGAGATGGGATGGTGTTGCATCTGTGGTGGACTTTCTCCCTACCCACACCATATTACTGACCATGCTGAATCATGCTTATTATCGTGGTATTAGCGTCAGCACTAGACTACTCTTAGACGCGCTACAAAATGTCTGGCGCAGGGTGCTGCAGCAGACAAGAATGAAGTCCTGTATGCAAAAGACCTTCCTTTATCAACATTATTGCAGTAGTTGGTCTGGGACCTGGGATCTGGGAGTGGGAGAGTAAGGGTATGAAAATAGTGGGGGTCTGGTACGTAGATGGGAGACTTTGGGACTTTGCTGACCTTTTTGATGAATATACCGTACCCTCTCACCACTTCTTGCTATATTGGGCAGTTGCGGCTTGTGTTAGGGCCTCAAACTTATTTGCACTATTACTGGGCAAACACATGTGATGACCCTGCTCTACAATGCAGTGCTGATGCACACAGAAAAGTCCTGTGACTGCCAAGAACTGTACTTACGTTTCCGCAGGTACGCTATGCAAAAGTTGAAAGGTCCCAACCACTTCTGATCACATATCGCACCCAACTATGTCAAAGTGCCAACAGAGACCATGGGAAGAAGGGAAAAATATGGAGAGAAGAAATGCCCCACGATGCACGCCACTCTAGGACAGAACGAAGCATCCAGGCAAAATATCTGTTTAACAAAAGATAGAAAGTGTAAGTATACAAGGAAATGCTAGTCCTATAAGTCCACACAGGAACATGTGTGGAATTCTAATTACCTGGAAAGTTCCCTTCTTCCACTAATACTGATAAAGTGTTTAAGTGGGAGGTGCATTTTAGCATAACAGACAAAGAAAAAGAAAGAGCGTAAATAAAGAATTCAGAAAAGAGAAATAAAAAAGAAAATAGAAGAAGAGTGCACTGAATCCCACCTATGGGCCCACGATGACTGGTTTCTCATTCCAAACACCATTTTCGAGTGTAAAATTAACATAAGGTGGATGTAAAACTAATAAAATGATATAAAACTAACTAAAATCCACCTTAGTGTCAGATATATCTAATGGAAATTCCTTTGCTGTCAGGAATATATTTTTGGCGTAATCAAAAGGCAGGAAAAAGACAGATAGGTCTGCAAGGACACGGGTTCCACATCAGATAAGTATTAATGTAAAAAACAAAATTAGCATGTTCAGCGCTAAAAGGCGCTGTTACTATAAAAAATGAAAGCAGCTTTCTTTTTTTCTCTTTTTCCTTCTAGGAGTATCCACAGAAATGCAGTCACATGGGAGCCAGGGTCGAACCATGAACTTATATGAGGAGCGCACAGAGAGGAGCCAGGAGATCCAGGGCGGAGAGCAGGACGTCGCAAGCTTGAGAAATGACTGGAAGAACCAGGCAAATGTGGAGGATGATTCGATTCAGAGTTTCGAGGAGGCAGGACGCCAGAGCTAGAAATGCGACGACAAAGGAAGCAGGACGCTGGAACTGAAGTTGCGGTGACAAAAGAAGCAGGACGCAGGAGACCCGATGAAGGATTCAACCAACAGGTTGCCTGGAAGACCAGGTAAGGGGCCAAAAAAGGAATGCTCAGAATCCCGAAGCTGGAGCGTGAAGCGTCTCAGCTCGGGGTCAGGGAGATTTTATGCTTTGTTGCCGGTTCCTGCGCATGCGCGGTAGCGGGACTGCCCATCTTTGTACTTCACCAGTATTGGAACCGGCATGCATGACAGTGACCCAGCGCACAACCTTTCAGATGAGGAATGGGAACAAATACTAAGGTACACTCCTCGGACATCATGTAAGGCCCGTTTTTGTATGATTTCAGTATACTTCCTCCACAGGGCATATTTAACCCCGAAGCGTATTCACTTTTTGGCCCGAGGATCACAAACAACATGCCCTGGATGTCAGGAAGTTGGAGGAGGATTGCCGCTGCCTGCGTCCCACGCAGAGGGACATCAGCAGGGCAGCCTACTAGTGGCCGCCCGTCGAAGCCTCCCCCCCCCCCCCCCCTGCTCCGCCTCGCTAGCGAGGCCGCGCCTGGGGAGGGGAGGCCCCCCCCAATGGGTTTGCCTTAGGGAGGCGTGCCAACAGGGTGGGCGAGGCTTGACCCCCCTTTTAGGCGCCTCACCCCCTCAGTCCTTCCTCTGCTTCCTGCGCCGCTCCTCCTGGCCACGCGAATTCGCAGTCGCAGTCTCCTTCGGTCGTCGTCCTCGTCACTGCGATCTCGGCCCTACCACCATCATTCGGCTTCACGAACAACGGTGAGTCTTGCTCTACCCTTCCCGCCCGGCCCCGTCCCTGGGCAGTACCAGGTCGACGGGGCCCTGTGGCTCGGATGGCCACGGGTGGGGGGGGCGCAAGTGCGGCCATGGTGGCTCGATGGACGCTTCGTCAGGGACGTGGCGTGATTGGGGAGGTCCTGGCGTTGCGTGCGAAAGGGCGCAAAATTTATGGCGTGGTTCGAGGGTGGGAGCGGCAAGGTCGAGGTGGTGGTTCGAGGCTCGGCAATCACGCTGGGCGTTCTGGGATGCTGGGCAATCCATTCCACAGCCACGGTGGCTTGCTGTATCAGTAGAGAGGCCAACAAGCAAATGGGCACGGTGGTCGAGTCTCTTTCTCATAGGACGATATGGGGCGTACTGGTTGCAACGCAATGAGAGCCAGCACAGCAGGGAATGCCGTCGACTGATCTCCCCATGCCTAACAAAGGTGAATGTGCCCGGCTGGAAGGCAGCTGGTCCTACATAAAGCGCAGACATGCTTCCCTTGTGTTTCACTCAGGTCCGGTCAGGGACACACTAATTGAATCGTGTAACCGTGTCTCTGCCGGCCTTTCGTCCCCTGGGGGCGTGTTTACCAATAATGGCGGACCTTGCGCAAGTGTCAGTGTAATCCTTGGGTGACGTCTGTGCATGCGTGTTGAGTGGAACGGATGACGGTGTGGTCACTATGCTATCATGTAGTCTGTGCCTTTGCAACCCTGGCTCATTGCTAGGAAATGGTGATGCACTACATTAATATTGCTACAGGGCGTAGTATAGTTCTTTCCCCATTGCCTGATTACTGGACCTCTTACCCAAGTCCAGGACCAGTATGATCTCCTTGAGATTCCTGGACCTAGGCCTGATCCTTGATTTGCATCAGACAATCCTCTAATGGAGATCGCTCAAGGAGCAAAGACCTCACTATATGGTGATGGAGCGCGGGTCACCAGCTCATGTCACTCATACCTCTAATCAGGTGGGCAACTAGAGACAAATTTTGGGGGGGGGGCTGAAAGAGATTTCGGGGGCCGGGGGCTGAGTCTTCCAGCCATAGGCAGAGTGGCTGTAAGAAGGGGTGAAAACACAACAAAAGCCTCATTAACAAGTAAATGGTCTTTTAAAGACCTGTAAAGTACTCGGGTCCGGCTGCAATTAGACAGACGCCAGCCCGCGAGGCTGTCTCAGCCGGGCTGACACACATGACGGGGGGGGGGTGAAGCCCGGTGAGCCCAATGGGTGTTGCGCACCTGCCTCTAATACTCAACTGGGCCCAGACACACTCACACAATAAGCTAGTTAAACCCCGCTGGCATCAATTTTGTGTAATTACCTGTTTTCCAATATTCTCTTTTACCAAGTTTTACCAACTTGATAACAGTAATTTCTTTTCCTCAATGAATCAGGTTGCTGAGTTAGTTTAAGGTAGAATGACATAAACCTCTACTTTGAATAGTCACAGAATCAAGAAGTTTTGAAAACCTTTATCTAAATTAATAATTTGTGAGTCAAGAATCAATTACAGTAACCACCTTCACCTCAAGAGGCAAAGTATATCAATTATAGCAAAAATTACAAATGATCAATGAAACGGTACCTGAAAGAGAAATAAGGGGAGAGCAGGCATAAATACAGATTTTCAGATTTATATTTACCTATGGTCAAAGTTAAACCCAACTCCTTAAAGGTGGGGCCAGACAGAATCTCTAGGGCAGGATACAGATAGAAGAACAGGCAGATTCAGATCGGGAAAGGTGACCTCTTCTAATGTGCAACGCCAGCGTTGCACCCCTCTCTGGTACTACTCTCCTCGGATGTCCCTCTTCCGCAATCCCTTCTAGATGGTCAGATTATCAATCAATATCTCAAACTCACGAGCAGAGTTTCTGGCAGCAGCAGGGTCTGAGACAGCATCTCGGACAGAATCTGGAGCAGCATACGCGTTGTGTCAGTGACGAGTCGGAATGACAGATCGGACAAATTCTCTAACAAACTTACCTCTTTTATATTATTCTTTTCATGTACCACCCCCCAAAGTATCAAAGTTTGTGTTTTCCCTTATTCTAATTGGTCAGGGCGAGGAGGTGAGTTCATCACACCATACAAAAGTTATTTTTTCGCTTAGGGCAATTGTACCCGCCCCTTGATTTCTTTTCCCATAGCTCTATTCCCACCCGCATTTCTCATTGTGCTCAGTAAGAATTTGCAACAATTATTTTGTTTCAAGCTTTAGGTCCACAAGTTCAGTTTCCCAGGCGACTTCAGCTTGAGGTGTCCTTGGATGGGTTTCAAGTGACTTCATGGGTTTCCGGCCAGTCTCTATGCGCGTGCGTGCGGGTCAGATGGGATAGGGATTTCAGTCACCCTCCGAGGCTCAAATAAGAACTAATAATAAAGTCAGAAAAAGACATGTTAGAACATAGAAACAAATGATTTCACGGTATACCACTTATTTCTACTCTATCCCCATTTACTTATTCAAATCTTTGGCATTAGTGTTCAATAGAACTTACGAGATTTAGTTTTAGCAGTAGCATACGGTTAATGTGTGAGTCTAAAGCTGCCATTTTTAATACCATTGCGCAGCTGCAAAAGTTTCCCACCAAAATCGATAGTGTCATACTACGTAGATGCAGTAGACGCATGCGCAAAAGAAATCTCACATTTTTGTTGTCCATTTTGAGTCACTCAGATTGCTTGTTAGTAATACACATAGAAAAGCTTCCCCTGGATACAATATAAGGTGTGTATTTCCATATTAGTAGTCACAAACTAATTGACTAGTTACATGTTAGTTGAGGGAATTGCATCCGAGCAAGTCTCTTTTATGAATCCTTGCTCCATCAATGGGCTACATGTGAGGGAGTGATACTGAGAGCCAATACACAGATGGGGTTGTGCGGTCCGGACCAGGCACTTACATGGTACTTAATACTTTATGACTGCCCCTGCATAGATGACGTGGGGAGACTGTTTCCATAAATGAGTTCACTGGATAGGACGAATTATCTACCACTCTGGGCCCTATAGGCCCTTATTGTTACTCATTTCTGCCCCCCCATCCAGGTCCTCTTCCTAACATCATGTATTATACATGACCAATGGCCCTGCTACACTGCCGCCCCCCGGGGAGGCCCGCACATTACTGCCGATGATAACACCACCCTAGTACTTTTTTGTTCTATCTCTTGATGGCGTATATATCACACCCCATGCTTGGCTCCATACTGTTTGCACATGTTTATAAAGGTATATTG
Organism: Triturus cristatus; assembly: GCF_964204655.1. Classification (NCBI taxonomy): domain Eukaryota; kingdom Metazoa; phylum Chordata; class Amphibia; order Caudata; family Salamandridae; genus Triturus; species Triturus cristatus. The sequence goes on along the minus strand of NC_140582.1, from coordinate 564,923,060 downwards.
TATAATAGATCAAGTACATATGAACAAAGTTGGTGTTAGGTTTGTGGATATGATGATTTGAGTTTAGTAATCTGATATGCTGTGCATCTTATTTTTTTTTAAATTCCTTTTCCCTGACTTACTGCTGTAATTTATACTATATTGAAAAAAGCTTCACAGGCCTCCCTGCAACAGCCCGACTGGCCTGCTGCAACTGAACCTGCCTGAGCCCTGCAGGAGTGAGTCCTAGATCCCCAAGAGGAGTCTCCCCATGCCTTGAACCCTTGTCTGGCATCAAAGTATACTCCTCTGCAAGATATTGTGAAAATCCTGCATTTTGGGCTCCTTGCGACTGCAAATGGAGGCATTTGCATCATGACTCCACCACCTGCTATGACCACCAACATGTTGTTCTTATGAGACCTGCTCTTCATGCTACAGTGACTGCCAGCAATGAGTGGCAATGTGAGAGACGTACTTCGCATTACAGCAATGACAGCCCATGGTGGCCACCAACACAAAGCTATTGCAACAGCAGTTCTTCGCGCTACAGCAACAACCATCCACCACTCTACCTGTTCCTCCAGCCTTTTTTTTACTATGAATGGAACTCTGTGTGCTACACTGTGAAGGTAGCACTTCAGGAGGACAAACATGGTCCCTGCATCCTACCTGCGCTACATCTCTATTGGCCTGAACTTTCCTTTGTCTAGCACAACCAGATGACGGCGGGTTGTACTTTGTGCTTGTAGATGCTATTTTCACTAACAACTTTAAAACTGCATACCTCCAGTTCTACTGATTAGATTTTTGTTGTTCTGGTAGCATTTTATTCACTGAAATGTACTCTATGTTATTAAATTGAGATTTTTCATGTGTTCTATTTTCACTTTATTACTTACTGTATGTACGCTGCATAAATACTTTACACATCACCTCTAAGTTAAGCCTGACTTATTTTATGCCAAGCTACCAGAGGGTTAAGCACTGATTATTTAGTTACTTTTGAGGTTCATTCTGACAATGGTGGAGGTTTTTGCCTTAGTTAGACTTCGATCCTCTCAACCAATAACCCAATTTCTTTAGAATCACCATAAAAACCCGACTTGCGTAAAAATGTTACAGCAAACAACACATTCTCATCATTCAAGCATTCAGGAAACTTTTAAAAAGTTATTTAAAAAAAAAAAAAGTTTTATTTTTATTTATTGGCATTTGCACTGTTACACACATTAGAGCATATCATGAAATAACTTCTATACATCTGTTGATATTCTAGTACATCCATATCAGACAATATCTGTCAAATAGCACATTATGCATCATTTTCATGATTACCAATTCAAGACTTTATAGTTCTGTCCTCGGCTCTTGCCAATAGATCTTACAGGAAAATTTAACAATAACTCCCCCACCTACCCCATTCCTTTTTCCTTTTTCTTTAAAATTTTTTATTAATTGTATTAAACAGCAGAATATGGGAAAAGCCTATATCATAAAGAACTACAATTAAACAGGATACAAAATAACATGTTCAACAGTATTATAAAAAGCGTTTACAGACAAATAAATGAAGAGTCGGTTATCTTCCGTACACTGCGGTAGCGAACTGCTGACTTTTTATACATTTAATTACCCTCCTTCCATCTTTTGAGAGGAGCCCATATGTTTTCTCCTTTTCTTCTTGCTCTTGGGCCCTTTTTTTCATATACCCCTTTTTTGGGTTATAGGTAGCTAATAGTCTGCCTAACCATTGCTGGAATCCGGGTGCCAGGGTGTCCAGCCAAGCTGAGGCAATACATATTCGAACCACTGCCATAGCTATAAAAAGGAAGTGACGATAGTCCTCTGGCGCATCATTATTTCTATCTCCCAACAGTATGAGTTGGCCTGTTAAATTTATTTTTATTTTCAGCGTTAACTTCATGAACTTTTTGATTTCACCTATCCAAGTACCTAACATCGGGCATGTCGCGAACATATGTGTCAGATCGGCTTCAATGCAACTACAGCGAGGACATGTGATTCCATCCTGCCCTCCCCACTAAGCAATTCTAGCCAGGGTACAGAACAATGAGCACAGCGTTTTTTAATGTTGTGCCTGTAATCCTGCCGATAGGAGCACAGTCCTTCCAAGTTCCAGAGACTCTAGAAATATATTGTAAATATATTGTATTCTGTGCCCAACTTCTGTTTCCATTTAGACATTTGTTTTTCAAGGTCATCCTGGATAAGCATAGACAGCTTCGAGTAAATCTGACTAATTGTGCACCACATCCACACCACCATTATTGTTGAAGACATTATACCCCCTACTTCTGCGTTAAATAACTCCGGACTTGCAAGTATTTAAACAAGTCCCTAGTGTGTATCCCAAATATGATTTGGATATCATTAAATGATAGTATACCCGATGTGTCTAGCAGATCTCCTACCAAGCAGATACCTGCATCCTCCCATCTTGCCATGATGTTATACCTAAAGATCTCTGGCATAGTTTGATTTTTAAAGAGTTGCCTATAATAATTCAGCCGACCGAGCCCAACTTTTCTTTTGAGGGATACCCAAATCTTAAAAGCTGCGTGCAGAGTTTTGAATCTAACTTTTTTGTAATAACCTGGCTCACTTAAGTTCAGGAAGCAACCCCGTGCGGCCTGCCTATTAATAGTTCATGCACATCCTCTGTCCCGGTCTGGTTCCTCTGCTCTTCTGTTTTCCCTCCCAACGATACCTGCATATATTGGAGAGTAACAGGCTAATAATATAGTCTTAGATCCGGGACTCCCCATTCTAATTTTTCCGCTGCTAATGTCATGAGTTTGAGTGCCATTCTAGTCTTACCATGCAACCAGATGAACCTATTGAGCATATTTTCCATTTCTTTAAACCAGGAGTTCCCAAACTCCTGGGGAATAGTCCTAAAGAGATATAGTATCTTGGGGAGAAACAACATCTTTATTATGTTGCATCTACCTACAATAGAGAGGTGAATATTATGCCACCTGTCAAAGTCATTTTTCCCTTTCCTTATTTCTGGAGCAATGTTAACCTCCACTAATTGCTCGAGCTTGGACGTGAAATTTATCCCTAGATATGTAGCCATATTTGTGACCTGAGTATACACAAAGGCAGACAACCTGTTGATGACTATTAGGGGCTGAGATTAGCCCGAATTCTGCCGCTTTGTTATCTATTTTGGTGACTGCAGTTTGGAGGTCAGATGTAACAACCGCCAGATCATCCGCATATGCGAGAATTTTCATCTCCAGCTCCTGAAATCTCATTGGTTTAATTGTACAGTTTCCTTCAATTCTTCGTAGCAGGGGGTTGATATCCATAGTGAAGAGTAGGGGGAGCAGGGACACCCCTGCCTAGTTCCCTTTAAGATCTGTATTGGCACCGTATACCCCCCATTTACTCTAACGCGGGCCACAGGGTTCTTATAAAGGCCTATAATTGCCTTAATAAATCCTTCTCCTAGCCCATACCGTTCAATGGTCCCCACAGATAGTCCCAGGAGACCCTATCAAATGCTTTCTCAGAGTCGAGAAGAATCAGTGCCATAGGGTCTCTTGAGACAGCTGCAGCATCAAATAGTGTTATTACCCTACGGACATGTTCGGTGGTTCCCCTTCCGGGTATAAACCTGTGCTGTCGAGATTGGATTACTTTGCTTATGTAGAGCTTAATCGAGTAGCAAATACTTTCGAGAAGATTTTGGAATCACTGTTCATTAAAGTAATAGGTCTGTATGAACCTGGTTCTCTTGGGGGTTTACCGTTTTTTAAGAAAATGACTATTACCGCCTAAGCCCAAGACTCAGGTATTGAGTTCCCCCCTTGTGCTTGTCTGAAGGTTTCTATCATGTCCTGTTTTAATAGATGGTAAAAGATTTTAGAAAATTTTAAGGTGATCTGACCGGCCCCCCTCGCCTTGCACGAAGGGAGATTCATCAGGGCACTGTATATATCCTCCTGTGACAAGTTCATCTCCATAAGGTCTACATCATTAGTGGTAAATTGTTCTGTTTGGATGTCTTTCAAATATTCACTAACAGAATGACGGCTCAAGTTCCTACTGATACAGTTTGCTATAATATTTATGAAATTCCTCTCGTATGCCCATAGGTTCTTTGACCAAATTCCCATATTTCTCCTGTATCTCGACTATCTCCCCCATCACCCTTCTATGCCTTGTCCGTATTGCCAGCATATGTCCTACTTGCTCACTAAGTTCATAACACCCCTCTCGCCATGCAAGATATTTCTCAGCTGTTTTAGTCGATGAGATTTCCCAAATTTCTGCTTTAATAGGCGCGATTTTATGTATCCAACACTCTTATGGTACCTCTAGCGCTATTGCCCTTATTAATTCCTCTTCTAGAGCAGCCAGTGCGTTATGTAGTGTATTAGCTTGTTCGATTTAGTTTTTTCTCCATCAGGAACTATAGCTAAGCTTCTCACCTCCGACCCTGGCTTTAAATTCGTCCAAGAGCACCCCACTAATAGCACGGTCCATAATTATGTCCAATTGGATTGAGTGTTTTTTGGAAATGTTCAGATGTTATTAGGGACAGGGATGGCATGCGTAATATGGATCATAATGTTCTGGGGTTTTGCATTACCTACATAACAGCCAACTAACATGCAATGCTTGACTGATGGAAGATGGGCTATCAGGTACGAACAAAAAAGACACCAAAAGTAAAGTAGTCACTGGCATAGCTCTCATCCTGCACATTAATGGAGTGCAAGTGGTGCTGACTGAGATAATGGTATCCCCAGTGCTGTGGTGGTGAAAGTGCCACAAAGTGCCATCAATGGCACCTAGTACCGAAGGTCAATGGGCTATGGTATAGGCACAGAATTGCATCCATTGTCCTTTCTGCATTGACTGCATTATGCTGATGAGCTGCTGTACTCGACTGAGTTTATCAAAACCCGATGAAGGCACCTGAATTTGTTGATCTGTAAAATGCCAGCTGTGAACCCACTGGTCCTTTAAAATATTTCAGTGACCAGAGAGTAAAGTGTAGGAAGTAATTTGACCTGGGTAGGGATGGCATGAAAGTGAACTGTTAAAGACGTGAGCTCCTTCTCCCGTTTTATAACTATGTGTATGATCACATTCGAAGATAGGCCTTATCGTATCACTCTCCCATCCTCCAACATGCTAAAGATGTTGAAACACTGCTTATATATATCCTTTTTCTCCTCCTCAAGCAATTCTTCTTCCAGATGAGGGGTAGTAGAATCAAAAACACGTGCAGATACTCTGGTAACAGTGCTGTGTCGCCATGCTTTGTGTGATTGGTTGCTGGTCTAATGATGTAATCTTGTTTTCAGTATAGAACAGGTGTTGTCACTGACTACTAATTTACAATGTCAAAGGTATATAATACAAGGTGTGTCATTTAAAGGATTTTTGTCCTCGTAATCCATGCACGTAATTATTTTCATGCTTATTGAGGTGGCAGTGTTCTACGTGTGTGCTTCTGTTATTGTGTGTCTGGTTTGGTGATGTAAACACTCCCAAGTGACTCTTTTTGGTTTGTGTTACTTATCACGTGGCCCTCATGTCTTTTTACGTATTTCTTTTATTTTTTCCGTATTATCTGTTGCTTTTCTGTGTGTGTGTTGTACTTGTGCCAACTTTGGCATATGTAAATTGCTTTTTCATTTTCCCTGTACTTTGTTGGTTTTTTTTTTCTTTCTCCTTTTCCTTTGTCCTAGTAGTATTTGTCCCTGTCTCTCGGGCCACTTCATTTAAAAGTAAAAACGTTTTTGCACATTAAAATATATTAACACTAATCTCTTTTCCTGGAGAGTGAAAACATTCTGGCAATGAAACGGTCAATGAACTTCATTTGAAAGTTGAGATGAATCATTATAAATACAGAGGAAAACTGAATATAGTTCTTTCAGTACTTCTGAGTAAAACAGTATTTGATCTTTTTTGCCAAAATACATTGATTAAGAAAAATAGATGAACAAAGGAAGAAGTATGATACTTTTTAAATCCTCATATCCGAGTGCATATTGTAGCACAGAGAAACAATATCTTTTGTTACCTGCTTTAATTTTGCAGATCTAATGCCATAATCTGTGCCACTTTCATTTGCATGCGGGAAGGAAGCTAATATTTCCAGTAACTGTAGGCTTCGCTGTGCATTCTGACAGATCCGAGCTGTTGCCATGGCATCCATAAATCCGCTTAAAATAGATTTGCCATTTCTTTTCAGTCTTCTATCTATTTCTTCCACCCACCAATCGCCCACAAATGTATAAAGAACCATTATTATTTTTTTAGATTCTAAACCGTGGACATATTTTTCTAACTTCATTTCAAATATATTGCTTTCTGTAGTAAGTCGCAGCTGGAACATAAAGACTGTGTTAGAGCCCAGAGGTGGGCGCACCAAACTGTAAGAAGGCATGTGCGTGAAAACGTGATGTCGTCCACACTGCTAAAGGACGCCTTTCCATTCAGGTTGTGGATTTACTGCTCATGTAAGGTTCTGGACTATAGCTCAGATTGACCTCGCTGGGGCAGATTGTACATCAGTTCTGAATTTGTGCAGATTCACTCTTGGTGAAGCGTGACTCCTGCACTGCCCCAGTGATCTTCCTTGAGTCCAATTCTTGAACAATCTTGTTCTCCGGGTCATGCAGAGTAGGATAGTCTATATGCTAAACATATTGGAACTTTCATTATGTGGATGCTATGTATTTTTGTCGAATTTATTGCAGTTGTTTCTGTCTAAATTCTATTTTTCCAGCAGGAACGCTGCTGTGCTGAAGTTTGATGTTGGACGTCTGTTGTTATGCCTAAGGGAAGCAATGCCAGCTTGGTTCCTGCCTTCTCCCCTTGGTTGGATAGGCATTATCACTAACTTTAAAATCCAACTGTATATTGTCTGCATAAGTGAGAAAAAAAAGAACATACATATGAAATAGTTTACGCAGGAGATTAGCACGGATATTAAAAATAATCTGCGATAGGCATGTTCCTGAGGCATCACTGAATCAGGTACATTTGGAAGGAACATCATCCACACCATATCACCTACATTAGTCTAACAAGAAATAATCTGAAACAAGCCCTAAAATCCAAACCATAATCACCAGAAAGTACAATAAGACTAAGTGGTCAAAGGTGACAAACGTGGCAAGGAGATACAGTAAAATGATGTATGGCAGCTTTTCCAAATCAACCACAGAACCCACACATTCTACTATTTTGAAATAAGAAAGTGAAATTCCACACAAAGTGTATCTGCAAGGCAGAGAAGGGCCTATGGATGTTTTTTTTTATTGTGGCATGAAACCGATGGAGCGGGAATCTCAGTAATTTCTAGGGTTGCATCATAATCATGTGTAGAGCGCACCCGCATATAATCCTGCAACTATATTAACGTGAAGTGTTACAATTGTGAAATCTATTAACATATATAAGTGATGTAAATTAGGTTATCGATAAGTAGCAAGGAGAATTAACATAGGAAATGGATGTAACTAGCAGAAAACATTACCATGAAGAACTTGTGTTGTGAAAGCTGACAATACTTATGTACTAAATGTGTTTATTAATGGTGACATTTCATACGGAGGTAAAGGTATTAGTTGGAAAGGTATTAATGATTATGTGAATTTGTAATGCTTATATGATGCATTCTTATGCTAGCTGAAATCGCAGGCCTGAAATGCAAGCCCTTAATAACTCCAGCTTTGGAATTAGTAGTTTGAATTTCATATTGCCCTATGGAATCTATTCTTTCTCACATCTTGAATTGCAGGTGAAGAAGCATTTTTTTAGGCAGAATAATGTCTTTGTTTTAGCAACTAGGCAAGGAGAGAAGTTACAATCTTGTGACTTGGGTCGATAAAGGAAAAACATTGGGTTTCAAACGTGAGAAGACCTGGAAGCCAAGGACAAAATGTTGCGAAGGTTGCCCATGGACAAAGCCATGGAAAAGAATGCTCAGGATTGAACCCAGAGTGGATGGTGTGTGCGAGGGGCACAATGGGAATTCTACCTGTAGATAACTGATTGTTGGAACTAGGGAACGTGCCCCACTCCTTTCTTGCCTTCAGAGAGAGAGCATCCTAGAACAAGCTCTTTTTTTTGCATTGGTGGCTTTATGCTACCTGGCCCATCTTGACAGTGGAGAGACTTCTTAGGAAGACTCTATGACTGACACCTTAATTTCCTCTTGACTTGAATTGTTTACCCAGTAATGTAGGGATGTCATGTTAGCGATAGTGTAGGGATAGGTTTAATGCTTTTCACTCACCAGCATTCAATGCAGTGAAATTTGGACTTACGCTTTCTGATTTTCTGTATCTTACTTCTTGAAATATTAGTTGTATTTATGCTGCACCATCTAAATTGGATGCGTAGATTTGGCATCATGCTTTTGTATTTCTATACCCTCTTGTTGAGGTGCCTCTATGTCCAGTTATTTTAGGCTCTGTAATAAACTAACTAACCTGATGCAGTTGTCAATGGGTTATTATGTATCAAGAAGAATTATTGGATAATGAACTTGATTATTAACAACGTTTCTCCCGTTTAAAATGTCATGCTGCAAAAAAGAACCATTGGATAGTGTCTCTAGAAAACTAGGTCTAGAACTAATGGACCTGGCCCTTTCAATCTATACTGTTAACAGTAAAATAAGAAAATATGCATCCTACATCATGCATTCATGAAACTGGTTAACACCAGTGAGAAAGCAGAATCTATCTGTGATCAAGTGAGTGAGAATTGTCTTTTATTTCCTTGTAATAATAATAATAATCTTTATTCGGCAGTAATCACAGCCATAAAAGAAACCACAATTAATAACAATATCAAGTACATTTGTTAGCAGCATGTCATCCAAATGTGCAAAGTCATAGACTGTCTTTGGCCTCAGTGCAATTCTGTTTGAATGGGTCCATAAAAAGTACACATACAAAGAATAAAAACTATTACAAATCCATCAAAATCATTTGTGCAAAGATGCGGAAGGTCCCTCTAAGCATCAATCATGGCACGAGTTTCTTGATTTGAATACTGCTCTTAAAAAATGTGTGATAATAAAAAGAGTTCAAACGTTTGGCGTTAATTGAAAATGTAGAAGGGCTGCACGAGCCTGCCTAAACCCCATTTGTTTTAGGTAGGGTTTGAGATACAATGGTCTGGGATAGGTAAAATATTTGCATAAAAATACATAATGTAGGGTATCCTGTGGATACCTATTGTCGCAGCCAGAGGGACCTCTTTCTTCTATACGCAAAACAAAATCTGCTGGGGATGCCAATAAATGGTGAAATATATTTAGTCTAAAATGGGCAATTAACAATCTGTCATGGGCGCCATTTAAAATGGAGAGATAAGTCTCCATGCCCTGTACTGACTAAACTAGGGCAAATCCTTTCACTGCAGGTTTTCTGAGTTCCATGCTCTCTCGGTCTGCCAGGGCTTTTTTAAGAAACAGGTCTTTGACCAAATGTTTGTCCTGTTTCCTAAGTTGGTCATACTTTGTAAAAATATCGGCCGATAAAGTTTCCTTAACATACCTTAGCGACGGGATTTTAAAAGCATTTTCAAGTGAAAGGCAATCCAAAATTACTGCCTGGTTAAAAGATGCCTCTTTATTAGACCGTGAAGGTGGCATAGCTACAGCATACAATACCCTTGTCGGAACCGGGGCCTACACCTCAGTGTTGTTCAGGAACAGATCTGAAGGAATCCGGTCAGGTCCTTGGGGCTTGTTCTGAGACAGTCCCTCTGTTCCTAACCTAACCTCATCAAGAAGGAAGTTAATAGGCACCTCACAGGGCAAAGGGTGTGAATCGTTAGTGACTCCCTCTTCATTTATAGACAGTCTGGAAGTGAGCCTTCCATTGGTCAGTGGTAATATGATGACATAAATTCAAGATGTCCAGTTTGAAAAAACATGGACTGTTAATGGCCTTCCAGAAAAGAGTGCTATCTTTTAACAGCTCCTCCCATGCTTGGTTTTGTAACATTCTCCTCAGTTTCTTGGTGGCCCTTTTATAGTTCCGCCGACAACTAGCCACCCAGGATCTCTTACGTGGAGACTGTTTCAGGGCCATTTTGAGGTACCTATGTGCCTTGGAACACTCACTGACGAACCATCTCTAATTATCCGAGCAGGTAGAAGCTCCTGGAGTGGTTAACAATCTTGCAACCGACTGAGCGATAACAATAAATGAGCTATCTATTTCTTCTTCTGAGGATGCCACATCTAAGCACTTTATATCGCCTGTAGCCGCAATTTAAAAAGGGAATGATTGAAAACATTAATAGCCACCATTGACCATCGTAGATGCCTCCCCTGATCTGTGGCTGCTAGTGTACCTATGTTCCTAACACCTGGACCTACCTGGATACCCTGCGTCACAAGTACCAGATTTAGGGGGTTGTGGTCACTAAAGGGGCTACATAACATTTTAAAAGAAGCCATGTAGCGCTCCAGGGGTGGAGAAACAAAAATAAAATAAATAGTTATTGCACAACCCCTCCCATTATAGGATGGCGGCTGGATACAGTTTGGGAGTTTAGGAACCTTATCTAATGTAAATATAAGCCCAAATGTGTCTAAGAGTGTGTTTAATTAATTTCCTTCTAGGTCTCAAAAGCCTTCCTCTTAAATGGCAATGTTCTCTAGTCTAAGGGGATTTTAATGGCAAAATTAGACAACCCTCAGTTAAAATGGTACTAAAATAATTTAGGGTAAAAAATTTATCAACCACACTTATGGAAACCTTAATAGATAATTATACACTACTTATTTTGATATCAAGAAAGATAACCACTGCACTGCCCAATTCCTGGCTTACCCCAAACAATGATGATTTACATGATGTGTGACAAGACACTATTTAATTCTCAAGATTACAGAACCACAAATAAAGAGAATAACAGCGAATCAGGTATTAGCAATGCAAAATCCAGGAAAGTTTGCTTTACATATCAGAGGCAAAGATCTTCAAGTTACTGATGTAATAATGAAAACATGCCATATAGTAGAAGTATGCAAGTAGACTTATTACTGCTCCATCCACGGCTATTGCCAACTGACTATTCTACACTTCAAATTACCTTCCCCATTCCATGCAATGGAGCTTAGTATGTACTATGACTTACAATGGTTTCCCACGTGAGCCATAACAAATGCCACACATCTTCCCTTTATACAAAAACAATGTAAGTAACATGCAAAGATCATTTGCATTACTAAACATAACAATAGTAAAAATATATACTATAAACCAATATGCTAAATAAATATTTATACATACCTTACCAAAGAAATAACTACATCTCTATATCGAGTATGAACATAAATTTAATTACAATGTTACATATTCTTTGAGAAAACTAGAAACTCTACAGAATGTCTTTGGATTATCATCTCCTGACAATATTCTGCTGCCACTAGCATTACACTCAACCATTTTCTATGGATGAATTTCCAAACGATACTGTAGGTTCTTCCCATGCATAGTTTTTTCATCAGAACAAAAGCTTAGTGAATTATAATTTTTCAGCCTCACCACTCTAGTAAGACTCCATCCTCAATTGTAGTTGTATTCCTGAATATTGTTATCACTTTCCTTGACTCAGTATATTAAGATCCAGGTTGAGTTCCCATTAGAGTTTTTATCTTCACCCAGTCACGTTCAACCACTTCCATTTCTCTCACTACATTGCTCTCATCAAAATTATTTTTCTGTCTTACCATCATCTCACACTCATTGATTCTCCATTCATCATTAACTGAAACATTCACCCATCCTTTATTCCACTCCATCCATCCAGGTACCGACTTATATTTGGACTTTCTCCCACTAAATAATTCAAAAGGAGATTTACTTATTGTCATGTGAGGAGAAAAATTATATGAAACCAACCAATTTTGTATTTCCTTCTTCCAGTGTAATCACAAGCTCTTTGCCTACTGATATTCCTCCTTTAGTGTCCTTTTAAACTTTTGCACCATTTCATTAGTTTCGGGATGGCACAGAGATGATTTTTTATGTACCACCCCATTTGCTGTAAGAAAATCTTCAACTTCTCTAATGTACTCCATTATTAGTTAAGAAACTGTTAGGAACAACCTCTTTCCTGAAAAGACCTTCTAAAAATTGTATGACAGCTCCTGAACTGATATCTAACACACACACGCTACTTCAGGCTACCTTGAAAACAAATCTATTGCTACAAATAAATGAGGAGTGTCTCCTCTGATCAGATCTCACTTTCTCAATTTACTCACTCCAAGATGTCCTGTATGAGCTATGTTGATGACTCTACCTCTTATGGATAATGGAACAACCAATCAATTTCCCCTAAGCACTAAACCATCCTGCAGCGAAAGCGCATCCTTAACCACCCAAAAAGGAAAAATCTCTCCACTGAGATTGCTTTCAACAGGCCATTCACTCGCACTATATGAAATAACGGTCATCAAAATTTCATCGTTGTTCAATTTGGTTTTCTACCCGTCGTCAATGATCGCACCGTCCATCACAACACACACATTCTCTTCTTCCCATATGGTGTCATTCAATTTGTCACATCCAGTATCTGGATCTTCTGTGACCAATCTTGATCAACAATCAGCCAATGAATGTTGTAACCCAGGTCGATACTCAACAGAGAATGTGTATTCCTGTAACTCCACCACCCATTTTCACATTCTTGCTGACACATTATCTAAACCGTCTTTTAAAAATATTTAGTTTAGATAATTGTGAACTGTTTCTATTGTCAATGATCTTAACCATAGAAAATGTTTACATTTTTTGATTGCCCAACTCACTGCTTAAAACTCTTTCTCAATTACAGAGAAATTGTGATCTTCTCTTCTCAATGCACATGATGCACATGATGCACATGCAATGGTGTGCTCTTCACTCCCTTCCAGTTAAAGAAGAACAGTCCCAGGACCCTTGTTGCTGGCATCTGTGACTACTTTGGTAAGCCAGTGTGCTTTAAACGCATTAAGATGAAGAGCTTTCTGCAAATCATTTTTTATAGTATCAAAGTCTTTTTGACTTACATCAGTCCAATGAACTCTACATCTGTCTTGTATAGACTCCTCATCTCTACTGTTTTACTCAACATGTTGCTTATAAACTTGTTGTAAAACTCTGCCATGCAAAAAAATTGCACAATTTCATCTTTGTTCTTTTTATGGTAGAGTTTAGATATAGTTTTAACGAGCTCAGGCTTGGGTCTGATAGCTGCAGGAGTGTTGATATGACCTAAATATTAAATTTCAGATTTCCCCTAAAAGATGCTTTCTATTTTTAACCAACATCCCTTAACTTATGCAGGACAGTGAAAACACTCATATTGTGTTCATCCCAGTTGCTCCCATATATGAGCACATTCTACACCTTCCAACTTTCCAAGCACTGATACCATCAACCTTTGAAACACTGATGTTACTGACACAAGGGTGTTATAGCGGCACTCAAATCCAGGAAATCTGGATGCAACCTTATTTGATGGTATGCGAGTGTGAGATCAAGTGTGGTGAAAAATCTCACATCATGAACAGCAGACATCATTTCTGCGATGTTGCGCAATGAGAATGTGTCTAATATCACTTCTTTATTCAAACCCCTTAGATCCACACAAAGTCGGATTACGGCTGGTGTTTTTTAGCAGTAATAATAGGTGCTATCTATTCTGTGTCCTACACCGGGTTTATGATGCTTTCTCACTCTAATTTCTCTGATTCTTTACATTCCTCTTATTGTATACTTTGAGGGATCTACTTGATCTTAGAAATAACAGGTACCACCCCTGACTTGACTAATATGTAATGACAGTACTCTTTGACACATCCTAGTTTCTTGGCAAAAACTTCAGGGATATCACTTGCAAAATCTGCGCAACCATTAATCACATGCCTAAGGTCCACCTAAAGTTGTGCGTTGGGAAAAAGGAAACACCAAACTATTTTTGGTGGGTCAAACTCAAAATATTATCCCCTTTGTATGCCACATATATCTTTAATGGTATAATTCTCCCTCAATATTCCACTGTGTTGATAAAATATCTTTGCAGTTTTATTTCTTGTCCTCCATAACTCCTGGGCCTAATATCTATTTAAGAAAGATTAACACAAGGAAACTTTCTTTGCAACAGAATATTGTCAATAACGGTTAGTGTTGAGCATGAATCAAAAATCATAGTATCATCAACATTGTTTATTTTGAGCTCATCTGCAGGATTATCAGATGTTTTACCATCGTTTTTACTCTCACTAATATGCAAAACATATTGCCGTCCAACCTCTTTAATTTCGAATTGTTTAAACATCCTGTCTTTGGAACCACCCGTCTTCTCATGAAGTCCAATATTAGACTTTGTAGAGAGGCAACATTTCTTGACTAACACTAAATCCTGTAGAGACAGGGAAATTTGAGTGCGGCAATCTACTTGGGCAGAGTTAATGGACCATATGTTTCACTTGCCATATGTTTCTCCTGCCCGTTGAGATGATTGAACAACTACCAGAGAGTTATTCACCTTTCTTCCTTTACACCTAGCCACATCATAAAGCAAAACTAAGATTCATTTCTCTCACATTATTGCTTTTGCTTAAATAAATACTGTTGGGATAGGTTGTAGTTATGTATACTTTAAACTTTATAGCCAGAAACACCATTCGTACATGAATATCTAATGTACACCTAAACATTTTTTATGTAAATTCCACTATCAGGCAGCAACTGCTTCCAGTTTGTAGCTTTTATTTTTTTTTATCTGAAGTTATCCAACAAAACTACATTAACAATGGTAGCCACATATACAGTGCAATATGTCTTCCAGATGTAAGTCATGATACACGCATGTTTCACAAATGGTTGCCATACCAACCTAGAGGATGCAATGGCATCACTGTCACTCCAACAGGCCTTAAAGTGCCTGACTCTTTGAAATGGCTGCTTGCCTGGCTCTTTAAAATGACAGTTTCCGTAATTAAAGTAAATGTGCATCTGACTGACAAATGGCCACTGCACCGGCATAGTCAGAGCAACGGCTTCTGACCTTAACAGTGGTCACTAGCTGCTGCACACTAATCACTTCAGCTCCGCTTGTATCCCAAATATCTGAAGTGACCGAATGAGCTCCGCTTTTCTCCCAAGTGTCTGGAATGGTAAGGAGACGCTGCTGAATAGGAAACTGCACACCTCTACAGCTTGCTCACCTCACAGCACACTCATGACACCTGATTTGTTGAATGCATTCAATGCTCAGTGTATTGGGGCAGTCTTCCACTAATCGTCGCCAGTGTAGAAAAGTAATAAGGAACATATGCCATAAAGTAGTAGTACACACGCAGATGCATTACTGCCCCATCCACAGCTTTCACCAACTAACCATTCTAAACTTTAAATTCCATTCCTCATTCCATCAAATGGAACTTAGAATATACTATGACTCACAATGGTTTCCCATGTGAGCCATATCAAATGCCACAGTCATCTTGATAGTCTAGAAGGGGTTCATTTCAGAATGGAAACTTTGCGAATCCTCTGAGATTTTGAGACCACAGCACCACACCTTCTCCACCCCAACTCAATCTGCTCTTGAAAGGAAGCCATATTCATCAGCTACCTCCAGAGAAAATACAGTACATTCAAATGATGGTACATAGTTCAGGCAAAAACACAAGTAGAATGCCATATTAAAATTCTAATATTTAGCAAGGCCTAAGTGTGAGAGCTATGTTTATCAATATTGTAAGACATTTGGAGATTTAGTTGAGAGGTTAACTATCCACCTCAAGTAATAATTACAATCCTTGTCAGGGTGAACCCAACACTTTGGTAGTTATGGCTCGGAGCAGGCAAGCTCAACGTGAGGCAACGTGTAAAATATTTATGCTTTGTTCACTCTAATTTGGCAGTGTATGCCCAGACGTGGGTCCCTTGCTCACTTTGCCACTGGATACAAGGCTGATGAGGGGTGTTACCCCAAAACCAGTCCCAGGTGGTTGTTTCTGGTCCAGGGAAGACCTGGCTTGGCAGTTCGGGCTGGACTGTTTCCATGAGGAACAGGGTCAAGACTGATTTGCATATAGCTGGGTCTGAACTGGAGTGGCGAAGTGAGCTAAAGAACAATGATGAATTCAACAAAGACCTAACAGTGACTGCGGTGAGTGTCTGAAAAGTTTCAGTGCTCCGTCCATCATCTCCTTGTGTTTGCTTTGTTCACCCTAAGTTGGCAGGGTATGCCCAGACGTGGGTACCTTGCTCACTTTGCCACTGGATTCATGCTAGCCTGGCTGATGAGGGGCGTTAGCCCGAAACCCTTCCCAGGATGCTTGTTTCACGGTCTGGGGTAGACATGGCTTGGCAGTTCAGGCTGGACTGTTCCCATGAGGCAGAGGGTCAAGACTGATTTGCATATAGCTGTGTCAGAACTAACTCCGGGCAGAGACCTCCGCCCTGCCCGCGGAGTGTGCAGAGATTTACCTTCTACGCGTTCCGTGGAGAACACGGAAAAGGCAAATCTCTGCACACTCCACTGTGGAGCGGAGCGGAGTTGGCCAGTCCCCGCATCCACCCCCCTATTAAGAAGTAAGTTAACATTAATTAAAAATAAACTTAAAACCACTTACCTCTGTACTGCGGCGTCCCTGGGCTGCCTTCCTCCTCTTCCTCGCCGTACCAGTAATGCTTGAGAAAACTGCGCTTGCGCGTGCGCCCAGACATTTCTTGTGAGAAATGCGCATGCGCGGGTCCAATTTTTAAATGTGGAGGAGGACCGTACAGCCTTTCCCATTGTCCCAGGGAACATCACTTCCCTGGGGCTTATTACTTTATAAATGGTGGCGCTCTTGGACTCAGCCCTAGGGAACACTACCTCCCCAGGGCTTTGTGTTTAGACAATGGGGGGGCCACGTGTACTCCATTGCAGCCCCATGACCTCCACTTCCCATAAATAAAACAAAGAAGGGGGGCCTCAAAGTCCCCCTCCTAGAGTCATAGATTGCCCTGGGGACACCACTCGAAAGGGCTGGCTCCTGCTATGTCCTGCGATGCCCACCCTGTGACATAGTTGTTTGCTATGGCTTTGCAGGAGTTTTACCACTCCCACCAAGACATAGCAAACTGTGCTCTGCTTCTAGGGAGCAAGAGCAGAAAAAGATGCTCTTGCTTCCTAGAAGCAAAGCACAATTGCTTTGACAGAGAGGGAGCTGCATGTTCAGCAGCTTCCTCTCTGTCAAAGATCCCTGCCGGCTCCTGCAGGAGGCGGGGAGTCGGCTGCGACCGCCTGGGCCTTGAGGCTCCCTCTGCAGTCCCCATCAGGGTGAATGCCTTGGTGGGACCAGGGCAACCACTAGTGAGGCTGGGTCATGGGTAATGGGGTCCCTTGTGCCAAAATCATACGGGGAGGTGGAGGACACATGGTCCCACTGCTTGAATAAATTAAAAATAAAATAATTTTTAAAAATACCAGCACGACATGTGAGGCCCCGCCCCCTTTCTTCACCATGCTGCAAATGTGCCTCCTGGTGCACTGCTGGTTGGGGCATGAAGTCCCTTTAGATACTGAGGATCCCCTTGTGGGGCCAAAAAGCCCTCCTGTTACCTCCAGTAAGTCAGCCTGATTGCTGAGGGGACTTTGGAGGTCACACCCCCTTTCTCCACCACTCTGCAAACACACCTCCTGGTGCACAGCCAGATGGGGAATGAAGACTCATTGGATGCTTAGGGTCCTTGGGAGCCAACAACACATCCTATTACCTCCAGTTGGTCAAACACAGCAGACTTGCTGAGAGGTGGTCAAAGGCCATGCTCTTTTTGTCCACCACTCTGCAAAGGCATTCCTGGCAAAGGCATTCCTGGTACACTGCTGGTTGGAGGATGCTGAGGATTCTTGGGGACAAAGCAGGGCGGCCTCAGTAATTTTATTCAAAGTGAAAGTGCTGCAAGGAAAGCAAGGTGGAACATGGTGCTTCCACTTACTGTTTTTGAGACTGGGAGACACTACAGGAGATGTAGAGGCATTGGCATGTTTGCATTTAAAACACATTTTGGCAAGATGAAAGTAAACATAAGACTACTGTGACAGAAAATGAAATGCAGCAGTTGGTGAAGGACATTTTATTTGTTTAACAATGCACACTATTAAGAAAGAATGTGAAAGGTGTCTTCAAAATAAGACAAGAACATGCCAGAAGTAAAGATACACACCTGTGATCAAGGCTCATTCAGAGCTGAAACACTTTAGGATTAAGAGCAACCTCCACATAGTTCTGTGTGAAATAAAAGTGCCTGCAGCCCTTTGAAACTTGGCATCTGTGTATTTTTGGGGAGGAGAAGTGGGTTATGTGTTCATTTTATCCAGGAGGCTCCAAGCCAGAAGTGCTGAGGCCACACTGCTTGGTTCTGGGCTCCAGATATCAGAGCATTTTGGTTGCATTTAAAGATTTAAAGTGAGAATGAAGCACCCTCATTGAGAGGAAGACAGGATTTCCCTAATAGCAATCAAAGTGAAAGTGTGTCAAGGCAAGCGAGGTGGAACACTGTGCTTTCACTTGCTAATTTCAAGGCTGGGAGACACTGCAGAAGATGCGGAAGCATTCGCAGGTTTGCACTTAAAACACACTTTGGCAAGATGAATGTAAACATATGACTACTGCAACAGATAACATATTGTGATTGTGACTGTCCACCAGTTGGTGAAGGACATTCTCTTTGTTTCAAAATGCACACTCTTAAGAGAGAATGTGACTGTGTCTTTTAAATAACACAAGGTCATGCCAGAATTTAAGAGACTCACCTGTGATCAAGGCTCATTCAGAGCTGGAAAGCGCTAAGATTAGGAGCAAACTCTGCTTCTCTCTAGGACCAGGTTTTACTTGCTCAAAACATGTCAAATTCAACAGTTATAGTTAGCTGAGTTTACAAATAACCCAGAAACCTGCAATGCATTGCTTATGGCCTCACATATTACATCACTCATGACATGGTCAGTGACATTCCTGATGATGTCACTGACAACATCAATAATGACATCATCCAGTCACTGTGAGTGTTTAAAAAAAGTTTATGTGAGTATGTACGTGACTGGCTGCATGGGTGAATGCATGGTTGTCTGAGTACCTGTATGGTTGCCTGAGAACCTGTATGGTTGTCTGAGTGTCTGTGTGGATTGGTGACAGAGTGTGTGACTGCCTGTATGGGTGAGTGAGTGGGTGAGTCAGTGGCTGTATGGCTTAATAAGTGCATGTGTGAAAGGCTGTATGGGTAAGTGAGTGGGTGTATGGCTGTGTGGTCGAGTGGATGACTCAGTGGTATATGTGGGTGAGTAACTGGGTATGTAAAAGGCAGTATAGGTGAGTGATCGGGTATATGAGTGACTGTATGGGTGAGTGACCGAATGTGAGAATGGCTGTATGGGTGTGTGTGGTCTTGGGTCAGTGACTGTATAGGTATAGTGAGTAGGTGTTAGTATACGCATGAGCAAGTGAGTGTGAGTGTGTATCTGTATGGGTGAATAAAAGGCTGTGTGATTGACTGTATGCATACGTTATGAAGTGTGTGAGTAGCTCTATGGGTGACTGAATCCATGTGCGAGTGACTGTATAGGTATATGAGTGGATATGTCAGTTGCTGTATTACTGAGCGGGTGTATGAGTGGCTGTATGGGTCAGTGAGGGGATGTGTGTGTAGATCTATGAATCAGTGAGTGGGTATGGGAGTGGGTGTTAGTGTATGAAAGGTTCTATGGGAGTGTGTGTGGGTGCATCAAAGAGTCTGTGGATGATATCAATGATGCCATTTGAGATGTCATCAGTGATTTCATCAGTGATTTCACTAATCATGTCTTGAGAAATGTAATATCTGAGGTCATAAGCAGTGCATTGCAGGGGCGTGAGATATAGTTGGCTCAGCTAACTATAACTGCTGAATATTACTTGTTTTGTACGAGTGAAACCTGAGCCTAACTCTAATGTCCCTGTAGCCTTTGTTTTTTTCAGTGAGTTTCTAAGGTTTTTTAAATGCTAATTCCTAACTATAACGTCCATGTAATCTTTGGTTTTTCCAGTGAATTTCTATGGATTTTTTAAATGCTAATTTCTAACTATAACGGCCCTGAAACTTGTGCTTTTTTCAGTGAATTTCTGAGGTTTATTAACTAGCATTCGCGTTTGCACAGTGGTGGAGAAAGGGGGATGGGCCTCCAACCAGCATCTTGGCCCCAAAGATCTCTCAGAAGTAAAGTGGACTTCATTCCCCAACCTGTAGTGCACCAGTAAATAAGTTTGTAGAGTGGTGGAGAAAGGGGGGCGTGGCCTCCAAAAACCTTGTAGCAATCCCCCTGCAGGGGACTTACTGGAGGTAACAGGAGGGGTAGTTGGCCCCCAAGGACATCCTTGGGGAACAACTACCTCTCCTATTACCTTCAGTATGTCCCACACAGCAGGATTACTGAGTTCTGATACCAGGCCACACCCCTGTGCCTACCACTTTGCAAACATGCCTCCTGGTATGCTCTTGGTTGGGGGATAAGTCTGGTTTGCTCCTGGGGGGCCATAGCGGCAACTAGCGTACCTGTTACCTCCAGTAAAAGCTACACAGTGGGCTTGCTGAGAGTTGATCGCAGGCCATGCCCCCTTTCTCAACCACTCTGCCAACGCGCCTCCTGGCGCGCTCTTGGTTGGGGGATGAAGTCCCCTTGTCTCTTGAAGGTCCCTGTAGGCCAACTAGACCTCATGTTGCCTCCAGTAAGCCCCACACAGCAGGGTTGCTGAGAGGTGGTCAGAGGCTACGTCCCCTTTTTACACCACTCTGCAAACACACCTCCTGCTGCACTGCTGCTTGGGCCATGAAGTCCCTTTAGTCCTGAAGTCGTCAGGACACAAGGTGACCTCATCGCCCCACCAGCAGAGTGCCAAGAGGCTAGTTTGCGGGTTGTTGTTAAAAGGGCATGGTCTCGGACCAACTCTCAGCAATCCTACTGTGTGGGGCTTACTGGAGGTAGTTGGTGGGCTAGTGGCGGTGGGCTAGTGGCATGTGTGTATCAAAGGTTATATTAGGGGAAGAGGAGGTCTGCCACTCTATCACAAGGATGATGTCATCAGTGATGTCATTTGAGATGTCATCAGTGATGTCATGAGTGATGTCACTGACCATGTCATGAGTGATGTAATATGTGACATCATCAGCAGTGCATTGCGGGCGCACAAGTTATAGTTAGCTGAACTAACTATAAAGGGGGAATTTCAATGGTTTTGTACGAGTGAAAAGTCCAGCTAACTATAATGCCCCTGAAACCTATGGTTTTTTCAGTGAATTTCTAAGGTTTTTTAAATGCTAATTCCTAACTATGCCTACAGAGATAGGACATGTGAAGAAAGCAGAAAAAACGCACAGAAAGAAAAAAAAGAAATGCAGAAAGAAGCAACAGAAGTCCTCAAAGACGAAGAAAAGTGCAGGAAGAAGGATAACGTGCAGAAAGAACAAACAGAAGAGCAGAAAGAAGCTCGGATACTGGTGGTAACTGAGTCTGACTAACCAGTCCTAGAGCCAGTGCTATGTTAAAAGACACTCAGAATACAGTGAAAACACCTACATACACTAGGGAACACTATGCGTTGGGGTACCCCTGTGATCAGCATGACCTCCTCAGTATATAATAGGGCAGGGGATTAAAACTACCTCTTAAAACGCGCCACAGGGCGTGTTTGCACACGTCACCTCAGGCCCCGTCCCCTCACTTCCCCACTGTGTAAACACGCAGGTGGGAGATTAAGTCCCCTTGAATCCTGAGGGTCCCTAGGGTCCAACTAGACCACTAGGTACCTCTAGTAAGCGCCACAGAGCTGCGTTGCTGAGAGATGTAAAAAAGGGCACGGCCTAGACCACCTCTCTGCAACGCAGCGGAGTGGTGCTTACTGGAAGCACCTGGTGGGCTAGTTGGCCCCCAGGGTCCCTCAGGATTGAAGGGGAATTATTTCCCCAACTTAAAATGCGCCAAAGGGCTTGTTTGCACACGTTAACTCAGGCCCCGTCCCCTCCCTTCACCACTGTGTAAACACGCCCTGTGGCCGTTTTTAGTTGGGACATTAAGTTCATTTGAATCCTGAGGGTCCCTAGGGTCCAACTAGCCCACTAGGTACCTCCAGTATGCGCCACAGAGCTGCGTTGCAGAGAGGTGTAAAAAGTGGCACGGCCTGGACCACCTCTCTGCAACGCAGCTCAGTGGCACTTACTGGAAGCACCCTGTGGGCTAGTTAGCCCCCAGGGGTCCTCAGGATTGAAGGGGAATTATTTCCCCAACTTAAAACGCGCCATAGGGCGTGTTTGCACACGTCACCACAGGCCCCGTCCCCTTCCTTCCCCACTGTGTAAACATGCCCTGTGGCCGTTTTTTAAGTTGGGAGATTGAGTCCCCTTGAATCCTGAGGATCCCTAGGGGCAAAATAGCCCACTAGGTACGTCCAGTAAGCGCCATTGCAGCGAGGTGTAAAAAGGGGCACGGCCTGCACCACCTCTCTGCAACGCAGAGCAGTGGCACTTACTGGAAGCGCCTGGTGGGCTAGTTGGCCCCCAGGGTTCCTCAGGATTGAAAGGGAATTATTTACCCAACTTAAAACGCGCCACAGGGCGTGTTTGCACACGTCACCTCAGGCTCCGTCCCCTCCCTTCACCACTGTGTAAACGCGCCCTGTGGCCATTCTAAGTTGAGAGATTAAGTCCCCTTGAATCCTAAGGGTCCCTAGGGTCAAACTAGCCCACTAGGTACCTCCAGTAAGCACCACAGAGCTGCGTTGCATAGAGGTGTAAAAAGGGGCGTGGCCTCAGAACACCTGTCTGCAATGCAGCTCCCTGGCGCACACTGGAGATACCTGTTGGGCTAGTTGGCCCTCTGGGACCCTCAGTATTGAAGGGGAATTAATTCCCCAACTTACAACTGGCCAGGGGGAGCGTTTGCAGAGTGCTGCAAGGAGGGGGCGTGGCCTCCAGTGCGATGCCGGTCTTTTATTTATTTTATTTGTTTGTGTGGCCCCCCTTCTTTTTCTAATTTACTGGCCCTGGGGACCCCATCCCCCAGGGCCTGCACCCTAACTTTTTTTGTTGAAAAAAATTAATTTGGCCCTCCCAAGGCCTTAATCGGCCCGGGGACCCCAACCCCTGGGTCATGGCCTTTTTTTAATTTAAATTCTTTAGGAGGGGGCTGCATTGCCCCCCTCCTCAGGCCACTTATGGCTCCGGGGACCCCATCCCCCGGGGCCGGCCTTTGTTTTTTAATATTTAAAAAACATATATATTTATAGAAACACCTAGGACATGCTGGACAAACCGTATGTACCTACCGATTTGCGTGATATTCATTAAAAGGCGACTATGCATAGAATTAATCCACATGGAATGTACTTACACCGCCAGTGAAGCTCTGACTTGTCTGACGCCCTACCGTGCCTAATCCTGGCGACCCCGCCGGTGGGTACTCTCCAAGTAGACACCCTTGTTGTTTATTTATACAAACATGGGTAGCTATTGATGGGCACATTTAATATACACGCACACCAAGCCATTCAAAGGGGATTCGACAAAAGTTCGACCAAACTATGCAAGAAACCCCCCTCACGATTAATAAAAAACACATCCACGGCCGTATGTGTAATACTTTTCATTTTACTCTCTGGAAAGGAGACGAACTTCACTTGAGAGTCACAGCGTGCTCCTGGCTGAGCCCAATGCTGTGTTACACCCACCAGTGCCCGCCGATTGCCTCACACCTCTGTGTTGTATTCTACCAGCTAGTGCGTATGCTATGACACTCTCTAGCCC
The DNA here is from genome assembly GCF_964204655.1 of Triturus cristatus. NCBI lineage: Eukaryota > Metazoa > Chordata > Amphibia > Caudata > Salamandridae > Triturus > Triturus cristatus. The sequence continues at coordinate 564,899,241 of NC_140582.1, read as the reverse complement.
ATGTGCACTGTAACACCACCCCGTGAATATGTCATGCCACACTTGCCTTCGCACGGGTTATATTGCCCCATCTAACGTGCCTTCCTCGATGTGTATGTTATAACGCACAGCGCTATGCCATACATATTACAATCTGGGATCCATATCTTTGTCACAGTACATATGCAACGTTACACTCCCCAGCACATATTTTATATTACAACTTTAGAGACTAGTTATGTTACACAACACTGCCCTGTGCATATTACACTCCAAGGTGCATATTGCATAGCACGCGCTAGTGCCTGTGCTATCTCGCTCTCTCCAATGAATCTGTCATTGCGCACAATGTATTGCATATTATATTTCACGCCCCGGTTCATCTTATATCACACTTTTTGGTGCATAGTTTATACCATATATTACATCTAGTTTTCATTTTCAATCGTGCTCTCAGGACTATGTTCTATATAACACTGCGTCCACCTAATCTTTTCACGGGCATTACATTTTGCGATGGGGGTGGAGGGTCAGGGGGTGTTTCTGCTAAGTGAGCCCGGAGTCACAGTCACAAACGTCCTCTTCTTCCTGAATAAAAGTGAGATTATGCTGCATAGTTGTTCATATTTTAAGTAATTCGCACAGACACACATTTTAAAAACAATAAAGTACCTAATACCCACCTTCTCTGAACAGTTAGCTTGCTGCCCCATCCACCTCCTCCCTAACCTCTGTTGTCTGAATCCATGGACTAGCCTCCTCCCTCCTGCCATGCATGGTCTGATGTGCTGCCACTGACCTCCATTTAGCATGCTGTACCAGTCCACTCCTCCTGCCCTCCATTGCCCAATTCTATGGCCCATCATTGACCTTCTGCTTAGCCTCTGTGCTTAGCTTGCTGCCCCTATTCTCCTTCCCCCTGCCCTCCGATGTCTTTGTGCATGCCCCTGCCCCATCCTTTTTGCCCACTATGTTCCATGGACCTGCCACTCCTATCTACTCTGAGTGTTCTGTTGAGCTGCCACTCCCCTCCCACCTGCCTAGCATTGTCAGATGACTGTAACCTGTCCCTGCCACCTCCACCCTGCCTGTCCACATGCCATGCACCTATCCCCTTCCTCCTGTCCTCCATGGTCCATTTTACTGCCACACCCTTCTGCTCTCCCTGATCTGTTGTGCTGCAACTGCTCCTCCTGCCTGCCCCGCGCGGTCTGTTGTGAGGCCCCTTCCCCTGAACTCTCTTGTCTGTGCCCAGGTCCTGACCCTCCCTTCTATCCTCCATGGTCCTTTGTGCATGCCCCTGCACCCTCCTTCTTGCCTATCATAGCCATTGTGCTGCCACTAACCCTCCAGCTTGCCATGCATGGTCTTCTGTGCTGCCATGGCCCCTCCCACCTTCCCTGTGTGGTCAGCTAGCTGCCCCTGACCCCCTCCCACCTTCCCTCCATGGTCTGTGTGTATGCCATCATAGTCTCATTGTTGCTCTCCATGGTGTGTTTTGTTTCTAGTGCCCAACCTGCCTGACCTACATGGTCATCTTGCTGCTCCTGCCCTGCCACCTTGACCCCAGCCCTCTGTTTCCATGTGCAGACCCCCTATTCCCTTCCTCCTGGCTTGTCTGTTCCATTGTAATGCCCCTGATCCATCCCTCCTGCCCTTTATGGTCTGTTATGCTGCAGCTTTCTCTCCTGTCTGTCCATTATTGTCAGCTAGCTACCATTGCCTCTTTCCCATCTGTTCTCTGCTGTCCATGTGCATTGTCCTGTCCCCTCCCTATTGCTTTCTATGGATTGTAGTGCTGCACTCCCGTCCTGCATGCGCTGTGTGATGTATTGTGCTGCTGCAAACCCTGATGCCTGCCCTGTAGGGTCAGTTTGGTGCACCACTCCATGTCCCTCTTGTCCTCTGTTATCCGAGTCCATGTCCCTACCCCAATTCCTCCTGCCTACCATGATTTAATGTACCATACTTGCGAACATTTTGAACTTGGTAAGAGGGAGATTTTGAAAAAAAACTGGGGTATTGATTTTCCCCTTTGAGTTACATTGAAAAATAGGAGATTGTAGACAGGAGACAGATCAAATAAAGCCCATTTGAGCTTAAAAACATTGGACGTTACCTGGCTGAAACGGGTCTGTTGGCATGTATGGTTGTACTACCACTGCCTCTTCCTTCTGCCCACAATGGTCTATTATATTGCCACAGCCTCTCTTGCCAGTCCTGTATTGTTGGTTTGTTGCCCCTGCCCCCCTTTCCACTGCCTTCCATAGTCTGTTGTGCTGCCACTGCCCTTCCTGCCTGCCCAGTGTGGTCAAATTGTTGCCTCTACACTCTCCTACCTGCCTTCAATTTTCAGAGTCCGTGCCCCTGGCCTCTGCCTCTCAACAGTATCCCAATGAACAACTAGATTGCTAACATTCTATATTTATTACACAAGTGTGGAACGCCTGACGTCATCTTGATGTAATCAAAACTGTAATACCCAGAGTATTTCCTTTAGAAATTACATATATGAGAGGGTCTTATTTGCATCAAAATTATGGTTAGTGCTCTAAAAAACTAAAATGAGGACATATTTTCTGAGTTTTCAAATAGCGACAAAGAACTTTTAAATTATTTGTAATCTTTATGTTTTTTTATCCAGTTGACCACTTGATTAAATGTTGCACCTTGGTGAGAGGATGTGGTGTTACTTCCAGAGCTGCAGACTTTGCAACTGGGGAACCAGGTTGGAGTTTCTGCTTCAGCTCAACATTCTGTGATTGTGGTCAAATGACTTAATCTCCCCTTGTCTACAACCAAAATGAATTTGATCTTGTGTGATGTAACCAATGCTCATGTAAAGCATTCCAATTCCTGACAAGTCTGCACTATATAAAACTGCAAATCCACAGAAAATAAGTGTTTTGCACACTTCTGTCATTGGGCTACATGTGGGCTACATCTGGGTGATATTTGTGCTGCATTTAGGCTCTTTTGTGTCTGGTGGCCATCTTGGGAGATTTATTTGTTATGAAGTTTCCTAATTTCCTCATTTACTGCAGTCTCCTCAGTAGGAAATGCTTTCAGTTTTTTACTTTGATTCCATCAAGAAGGTATTCAGATATGTCACACATTTGCCATAAATTCTGAATGTTAGCACTCTAGTTGCTCATTAGATCACTGTAGTAAAGCTACTGCTCACCACGGAAGTCTGCTGCTGGTATTAAAAGTGCATGTTTCAGTCTGCATATCAGAATTTTTTAATGAAATAGAAGAGGATTTGAGAAGTCACTCAAAATGTGCCCTAATTTTTCTTTCTGCAGAACTAATCACAATTTCTATGGCAAAATGAACCCCCTCATTTTGTTCCTTTTTAAATTAAATGTTTTAAGTGTTACCACTTTATTCCAATCAAGATGGCTTCAGGTGTGCCATACTTTTGTCATAAGTAAGACTGTTAGCGCTCTAGTTGTTCGTTAGAACACTCTGGGACATTCTGTCATTGGGCTATACTTGGGCTACATCTGGGTGATATTTGGGCTACATTTGGGCTCTTTTGTCTCTGGTGGCCATCTTGGGAGATTTATTTGTTATGAAGTTTCCTAATTTCCTCATTTACTGCAGTCTCCTCAGTAGGAAATACTTTCTGTTTTTTACTTGGTTCCATCAAGAAGCCATTCAGATGTGTCACACATTTGCCAGAAATTCTGAATGTTAGCACTCTAGTTGCTCATTAGATCGCTGTAGTAAAGCTACTGCTTACCAGGGAAGTCTGCTGCTGGTATTCAAAGTGCATGTTTCAGTTTGCATGTCAGAATTTTTTTATGACATATCAGAGGATTTGAGAAGTCAAAATGTGCCCTAATTTTTCTTTCTGCAACACTAATCAAAATTTCTATGGCAAAATGAATCCCCTCATTGTGTTCCTTTGTAAATTAAATGTTTTAAGTGTTACCACTTTATTCCATTCAAGATGGCTTCAGGTGTGCCATACTTTTGTCATAAGTAAGACTGTTAGCGCTCTAGTTGTTCGTTAGAAGACTCTGGGACATTCTGTCATTGGGCTATAATTGGGCTACATCTGGGTGATATTTGGGCTACATTTGGGCTCCTTTGTCTATGGTGGCCATTTTGGGAGACTTATTTGTTATGATGTTTCCTAATTTCCTAATTTACTACAGTCTCCACAGTAGGAAATACTTTCAGTTTTTTACTTTGATTCCATCAAGAAGGCATTCAGATGTGTCACAAATTTGCCATACATTCAGAATGTTAGCACTCTAGTTGCTTATTAGATCACTGTAGTAAAGCTACTGCTCACCAGGGAAGTCTGCTGCTGGTATTGAAAGTGCATGTTTCAGTCTGCATGTCAGAATTTTTTAATGAAATAGAAGAGGATTTGAGAAGTCACTCAAAAAGTGCCCTAATTTTTCTTTCTGCAGCACTAATCATACATTCTATGGCAAAATGAACCCCTCATTTTGGTCCTTTTTAAATTAAATGTTTTAAGAATTACCACTTTATTCCATCCAAGATGGCTTCAGGTGTGCCATACGTTTGTCATAAGTCGGACTGTTAGCGCTCTAGTTGTTCTTTAGAACACTCTGGGAAGCTGCAGTAGAACACAAAGGAATCAACTGACAGTCTCTGCCCTTGTTGGATGTACATGTTTTACTGAGAATGTCAGACTTCATTCTCACATGACTGAGAAAGATAATGTGAATTTACAGAAAATATGCTCTCAGTTAGCTTATAGATCACCTTCCAAACCTCTGTGGGAAAAGCATGAGAAAATAGTTTTCTCTCAAACATGATTCATGATATCACAGCAGAAGGCTTTTTCACAGGGTAAAATCACCTTAGAACACATCACAATTTCTAAAATGAGTATGGTACCATCAACAAATGATTTATAATGTAACTAAAGTCTTAAAACCTTCTATTAACTGCAATGCTTTTTAATGAGGTGCTATCATGTATATTGGTCCCCAGATGGCTGCCAACACTGCTTGGATGAAGTGCTGACAGCCAATCAGATCTCACGATGAGATGTGTGGTTAGGCTCCGCCCACATATATATGTGATTTTACTTTTGATTTTCTCAGGAACTACTAAACGGTTTTACACCATTTAAGCAAAAGGCACATGCCAGACCTGAGGACTACCTCTTTGCCAAATTTCAAGTAATTCGGTTCAGCCGTTCGGGCTGTACCTTCGACTAAAGGTCCTATGGGAAAATGCATGGGGAAAACGTGTTTTGGGACCCCCCTTTTTTCTCAGCCCCCGCTTGACGAATCACCCCGAGACTTTCAGGGTAGGAGCTGAGCGGAGCACCCCATTAATTTTGAAAATTTCACGAAGATAAGTCAACCGGCGCCAAAGTTATTCAAAATAGAATTTTCAGATTTCCCATGGGAACTCGGTCCTAACTATAACTATCTACTGGCGACTGCCAGTAGATAATATATATATATACACACACACGCACATATATATATCAAAGCAAATCCTGTCACAAGCGAAAGGAAGCGGCACAACAATTCTATCCACAAGTATATTATTCGTGCAAAACAACACATTTCAGCCGAAGCCACCTTTGTCAAGTTTGCATAATATAACCATAGGAGCCAATAAATACATGTGACATCACAGAAAACATAGAAGAAATCATTTCAAAACTAAACTGATCCTGGTTAATGGAATTTTTCTTTTTTAAAATCTTTTCAATTTTCAATAATTTTATGATTACCTTGCAAAATATAATTAATCAAAATGAAAAAATATCATATACAGATCGATCATTTCAAACAATAATGGAAAAAGAAAACAGATTTAGCTTGTAGTTCACAGCAGTACTATTTTCTATGTATGCGTGACGAAGAATATAGTGTTTCCTGGCTCGAAGGAATTGTTAAAGCAAAATAACTTATTAATGTGTCATAAGTGCCAAAATGTATTTAAAACCACAAATTCATATGACAATATCACAATATGGAATGTCCTGTCTAACAAATAAGTGAAACACATCTTCCAATATGTTGCACTATATTTGGTGCATTCATGATTGCAATTGGGTCAAATAACCCTTGGGAAAAGCAGAATACTTATTCTTCCATTTGACATTCCAAATTAACCCTTTATCCAATATTAGGCAAGTGCCCCATTCATATTTCAATTTTATAGCCAGTGCTAGCACAAAAATTCTTCAGATTTTGCTTTTGTGAGTTTTATATAGTGCAAACTTGACCCTAATCGGGTATCAGAGCACTTTACATAGCACCAGTTGCATTACATGAGGACACATTCATTTTTTTTTGTTAGTCACGGGGAGATCAAGTGACTTGCCCAGCATCACAGGATGTTCAGCGTAATTACCGAGACTTGAACCCAGTTCCCCAGATTCAAGGTCGACCGCATTAGCCCTTAGGCCAACTCTTCTACTCCATTTTAGATCATAATTGAACGTGGTATACCCTGAGTGAACCCAAAGGAAGAATTTGATAAATAAATAAGAACAAGAATCTTCTTACTTTAAAAACAGGTTTAAACATTACTGTAAGGAATACATGAGAATATTTGAGAATGTTTGAGGGACTAAATTCCTATATGTGTTCACAATTCCTCCTCCTTATTTAAGTCAAATGGTATCCTAATATGCAAATCAATAATGTGACATGATTCAAGGATGTGCAACTGTTTATCCCTGTCACCTTCTCATATGGGTTTCATCATTCTGTCAATTCCAAAAAATGAGAGCAATTTATTGTCACCGTTGTGTGTATTATAAAAGTGTTTAGCTACAGGATAGTTGAAATCCAAACTAGCTATTGCCCTTTGATCTAAGGTACATTTATATAATTGTAGTTTGTACTACCTACGTATCTGAGGCCGCATGGACACTCTAAAACAGGAGTCACAAATTCAGTGGTGCAGGAAATAAATTTGCAAATCTGTCTATCCCCGTCATCATGTGTTTTGGAACTTCTGCAACTATGACTATGTTTACATGTTTTGCATAAGTTGCATTCATGAAAACCCTCCTTTGATTTCAACCAATTTGTAGGTGGCTCAAATGGTTGAAAACTATGGAACAATTTATCCTTAATGGATCTTGGTCTTCTGTAAGTGACTGTGGGAGAATTGCCTATACTGCTACCTATCACAGGATCAGCTTGAATGAGACCCCAATGTCTTTTCATAATCGTTTTAAACCTATTGGATCTCAAATTGAATGTGGTGATCATTCTGGGAATGTTTTCAGGTTGGTATTCTGTTCAGTTCTCTCTGCTTCTAAATATACAAATGGGGGATGGGAGCACACTGCCTCACCTCCCAGCACAGTTCGCCCCTTAGCATTGTGGTAAATGCAGTTCACAGTGATTTCTTACTTGAATTTTAGCTGTAGTGGTTCACCAAAGTTGGTGCAGGTTAGTGCTGTGAATCTCTAGACACATGTGTTTCTGGATATTATCCGTCTTCAGTATAGATAAAAAACGAAAATTCCTTCTGGGGTTGCTGGAAAGGCTGCCATAGTCTCTCAGGTCTCAGTACCTCTCTCTGGCGCACAGGTGCATCGCCAAGAGCTCGTCAGCTCAGTGGCTCAAGGGAGCCTTTTCAAACAAATGGGGGATGGGAGCACACTGCCTCACCTCCCAGCACAGTTCGCCCCTTAGCATTGTGGTAAATGCAGTTCACAGTGATTTCTTACTTGAATTTTAGCTGTAGTGGTTCACCAAAGTTGGTGCAGGTTAGTGCTGTGAATCTCTAGACACATGTGTTTCTGGATATTATCCATCTTCAGTAGAGATAAAAAACGAAAATTCCTTCTGGGGTTGCTGGAAAGGCTGCCATAGTCTCTCAGGTCTCAGTACCTCCCTCTGGCGTACAGGTGCATCGCCAAGAGCTCGTCAGCTCAGTGGCTCAAGGGAGCTTTTTCAAACAAATGGGGGATGGGAGCACACTGCCTCACCTCCCAGCACAGTTCGCCCCTTAGCATTGTGGTAAATGCAGTTCACAGTGATTTCTTACTTGAATTTTAGCTGTAGTGGTTCACCAAAGTTGGTGCAGGTTAGTGCTGTGAATCTCTAGACACATGTGTTTCTGGATATTATCCGTCTTCATTAGAGATAAAAAACGAAAATTCCTTCTGGGGTTGCTGGAAAGGCTGCCATAGTCTCTCAGGTCTCAGTACCTCTCTCTGGCGCACAGGTGCATCGCCAAGAGCTCGTCAGCTCAGTGGCTCAAGGGAGCCTTTTCAAACAAATGGGGGATGGGAGCACACTGCCTCACCTCCCAGCACAGTTCGCCCATTAGCATTGTGGTAAATGCAGCTCACCTGTGATTTCTTACTTGAATTTTAGCTGTAGTGGTTCACCAAAGTTGGTGCAGGTTAGTGATGTGAATCTCTAAACACATGTGTTTCTGGATATTATCCGTCTTCAGTAGAGATAAAAAACTAAAATTCCTTCTGGGGTTGCTGGAAAGGCTGCCATAGTCTCTCAGGTCTCAGTACCTCTCTCTGGCGCACAGGTGCATCGCCAAGAGCTCGTCAGCTCAGTGGCTCAAGGGAGCCTTTTCAAACAAATGGGGGATGGGAGCACACTGCCTCACCTCCCAGCACAGTTCGCCCCTTAGCATTGTGGTAAATGCAGTTCACAGTGATTTCTTTCTTGAATTTTAGCTGTAGTGGTTCACCAAAGTTGGTGCAGGTTAGTGCTGTGAATCTCTAGACATATGTGTTTCTGGATATTATCCGTCTTCAGTAGAGATAAAAAACGAAAAGTCCTTCTGGGGTTGCTGGAAAGGCTGCCAAAGTCTCTCAGGTCTCAGTACCTCTCTCTGGCGCACAGGTGCATCGCCAAAAGCTCGTCAGCTCAGTGGCTCAAGGGAGCCTTTTCAAACAAATGGGGGATGGGAGCACACTGCCTCACCTCCCAGCACAGTTCGCCCCTTAGCATTGTGGTAAATGCAGTTCACAGTGATTTCTTACTTGAATTTTAGCTGTAGTGGTTCACCAAAGTTGGTGCAGGTTAGTGCTGTGAATCTCTAAACACATGTGTTTCTGGATATTATCCGTCTTCAGTAGAGATAAAAAACTAAAATTCCTTCTGGGGTTGCTGGAAAGGCTGCCATAGTCTCTCAGGTCTCAGTACCTCTCTCTGGCGCACAGGTGCATCGCCAAGAGCTCGTCAGCTCAGTGGCTCAAGGGAGCCTTTTCAAACAAATGGGGGATGGGAGCACACTGCCTCACCTCCCAGCACAGATCGCCCCTTAGCATTGTGGTAAATGCAGTTCACAGTGATTTCTTACTTGAATATTAGCTGTAGTGGTTCACCAAATTTGGTGCAAGTTAGTGCTGTGAATCTCTAGACATATGTGTTTCTGGATATTATCTGTCTTCAGTACAGATAAAAAACGAAAAGCTCGTCAGCTCAGTGGCTCACGGGTAGGCCTGGGCGCTCGCGTAGTTTGCGAAGTTCGCGCTACTTCGCACTACGCGAACTGCACGTAGCACAGTGCGAACACGCGTAGCGCAGTGTTGCGTAGTGCTGCGGTCATTTTTTGCTTGCTCGCGGTCCTCAACGTCAAGTTGGCGACCGCGAGCAAGCAAAATGACATCCTGGCGAGACTTTTTCCTTGTTCGCGATCGCGAGCATGGAAAATAAACCTCCCGGCGAGATTCCCAACGCGAGGAGGTCAGGTTTCTCATTGCGAGGGGTCGCGTATGCTCGCGACCGCTCGCGATGAGAAACTACCAGTTCGCGTTGAGAAAGCTGCAGCTCGAGTAAAAATCTACTCGAGCAGCAGAAAACTACAGCTCGCACTGTGCAAGATGCCATTTTCAATGATTGCACAGTGCCGGTTGCTTGTCCGCGCTGTGCAATCATTGAAAACAACATCTTGCACAGTGCGAACATGTTACTTCGCAGTTCGCGAAGTGCTACGCGTAGCTCGCGTAGTGCGAACTTCACTTTGCGTAGCTTCGCGAAGTGCTACTTCGCGAACTACGCCCACCCTTACTCACGGGAGCCTTTTCAAACAAATGGGGGATGGGAGCACACTGACTCACCTCCCAGCGCAGTTCGCCCCTTAGCATTGTGGTAAATGCACGGATAATATCCAGAAACACATGTGTCTAGAGATTCACAGCACTAACCTGCACCAACTTTGGTGAACCACTACAGCTAAAATTCAAGTAAGAAATCACTGTGAACTGCATTTACCACAATGCTAAGGGGCGAACTGTGCTGGGAGGTGAGGCAGTGTGCTCCCATCCCCCATTTGTTTGAAAAGGCTCCCTTGAGCCACTGAGCTGACGAGCTCTTGGCGATGCACCTGTGCGCCAGAGAGAGGTACTGAGACCTGAGAGACTATGGCAGCCTTTCCAGCAACCCCAGAAGGAATTTTCGTTTTTTATCTCTACTGAAGACGGATAATATCCAGAAAAACATGTGTCTAGAGATTCACAGCACTAACCTGCACCAACTTTGGTGAACCACTACAGCTAAAATTCAAGTAAGAAATCACTGTGAACTGCATTTACCACAATGCTAAGGGGCGAACTGTGCTGGGAGGTGAGGCAGTGTGCTCCAATCCCCCATTTGTTTGAAAAGGCTCCCTTGAGCCACTGAGCTGACGAGCTCTTGGCGATGCACTTGTGCGTCAGAGAGAGGTACTAAGACCTGAGAGACTATGGCAGCCTTTCCAGCAACCCCAGAAGGAATTTTCGTTTTTTATCTCTACTGAATACGGATAATATCCAGAAACACATGTGTCTAGAGATTCACAGCACTAACCTGCAAAACTTTGGTGAACCACTACAGCTAAAATTCAAGTAAGAAATCACTGTGAACTGCATTTACCACAATGCCAAGGGGCGAACTGTGCTGGGAGGTGAGGCAGTGTGCTCCCATCCCCCATTTGTTTGAAAAGGCTCCCTTGAGCCACTGAGCTGACGAGCTCTTGGCGATGCACCTGTGCGCCAGAGAGAGGTACTGAGACCTGAGAGACTATGGCAGCCTTTCCAGCAACCCCAGAAGGAATTTTTGTGTTTTATCTCTACTGAAGACGGATAATATCCAGAAACACATGTGTCTAGAGATTCACAGCACTAACCTGCACCAACTTTAGTGAACCACTACAGCTAAAATTCAAGTAAGAAATCACTGTGAACTGCATTTACCACAATGCTAAGGGGCGAACTGTGCTGGGAGGTGAGGCAGTGTGCTCCCATCTCCCATTTGTTTGAAAAGGCTCCCTTGAGCCACTGAGCTGACGAGCTCTTAGCGATGCACCTGTGCGCCAGAGAGAGGTACTGAGACCTGAGAGACTATGGCAGCCTTTCCAGCAATCCCAGAAGGAATTTTCGTTTTTTATCTCTACTGAAGACGGATAATATCCAGAAACACATGTGTCTAGAGATTCACAGCACTAATCTGCACCAACTTTGGTGAACCACTACAGCAAAACTTCAAGTAAGAAATCACTGTGAACTGCATTTACCACAATGCTAAGGGGCGAACTGTGCTGGGAGGTGAGGCAGTGTGCTCCCATCCCCCATTTGTTTGAAAAGGCTCCCTTGAGCCACTGAGCTGACGAGCTCTTGGCGATGCACCTGTACGCCAGAGAGAGGTACTGAGACCTGAGAGACTATGGCAGCCTTTCCAGCAACCCCAGAAGGAATTTTCGTTTTTTATCTCTACTGAAGACGGATAATATCCAGAAACACATGTGTCTAGAGATTCACAGCACTAACCTGCACCAACTTTGGTGAACCACTACAGCTAAAATTCAAGTAAGAAATCACTGTGAACTGCATTTACCACAATGCTAAGAGGCGAACTGTGCTGGGAGGTGAGGCAGTGTGCTCCCATCCCCCATTTGTTTGAAAAGGCTCCCTTGAGCCACTGAGCTGACGAGCTCTTGGCGATGCACCTGTGCGCCAGAGAGAGGTACTGAGACCTGAGAGACTATGGCAGCCTTTCCAGCAACCCCAGAAGGAATTTTCGTTTTTTATCTCTACTGAAGACGAACACCTTTCTTCTGATCAATACACATACAAAGAGAGCAAACATCTAAAGATATCATCAAAAAGCTTGTCTCCCACTTGAAGTCTTGAATTATTTTTAGCAAATTAGTAATATCCTTACAATATCATGTCAAATTGGTTACATATGGTGCCACAAAATGATCTAGAAAAATCGATGTATTATCTAGAAGACCCCCATTCCAGAAGGCAGTCGGTCTCCCCGGAGGTTTGGTGGAATGTTTGTGAACCTTAGGTAAAAGATATAGGAATGGTACTCATGACTTATTGTTTTTTAGAAACTGACATTCATCATCATCTATGAGAACCGCCTTTCAACAATCATTCAACATGACAAGATACTTGATAACAGTATTCTCATATATTTCCCAATTGATAATCTCATAACAAGTTAGATCACTAAGTTTTCTGGTGGAATCTGCTTTGTTATCATTCATGTTCATTAAGACAACATTCTCCTCTTTGTCAGAGGGTTTTATCACTATGGTCGAATCTTATAGTAAGTTGGTTAAAGCATCTCTCTTTGGCCCTTTGTTAGATTGTCCTTACTTTGATAATCATAATTATTCCGTAGCTTTGTCAACTCATGAATCATGACTGAATGAAATGCCACAATATTATTGTAAGGAACATTGGGATTAAATCTTGCTTTCATTGTCAGGTCACTATTGCATGTTGAATCAGCTGGGAAGCTCAAAGCTCTCAATATGATCCCCACACTCTCATTTCTGATGTTGTCAAAATTTGTTTCCAGTTCATGAATTTCTAATATAGAACCTATATCTTCTAGAGTGAAGCTTGCAGAAGCCTTGGTTGCCTTTTATGGATCCTGGCAATTAAACAGGAATACGCAAGGTGGTAACAGAAAATATGTAGAAAGAAATTGTTTCATCTATTCCCCTGCCTGCATGACAGCGGACAGGGAAACAGAAAAATTACTTGGGCAAAGCTTGTTTTGGGATCCCCCCCCCTTTTTCTCGGCACCTGCTTGATGGATCACACAGAAACCTTCCAGACTGCAGCTGAAATGACTGGCAAACACAATTTGCTAATTTAATGAACATTCATCAAACAGAGCCAATTTTATTAGCAAAACAGAAAATGTTTTCCCTATAGAAACTAGCTCACCCTAAGGTATCTTGGTGCTGAATAACAAATGTTCATTGTTTCCCAACTCAATGGTGTTCATTTTATCGACCTCAGAAATATGAGTGGACCTGTAGTGATTTGAACCTGTGATCATGAGGTCTAGCACAGGCTCCTGTAGAGGAAGCATTAGTCCACTAAGCTAACAGATACAGAATATAAGGATATTGCAAGTCATTGAGGAGTTCCTTTATAAGGTTATGAAACTCAGAGGTGACTTGAAATATCCTTAGCATGTATAGCAGGGGGAACTTAATCCCATATAATGCATGGCCGCCCCATCATCATTCCCAAAAACGACTTAAAACATTGGTGCGTAAAATGTTTGGAAACATGAAGAATATAAATTGAACGTCTAGCGCAAAATTAAACACATCAAAAACCTGTTAGATATTTGGTAAATGAAGATATTAGAAGCTGTTCAATACAAGTCCGTTTTTTTTAAAAAGGGTGCTGTAGTTTGAAATTTGTAGCGACATTTAGAAAGATTTTAACTTTTCTATAAATATTGAAAGAATGTAAAAAATAAACATGTTCTTTCTACTAGTCACTGTAAGCTAGAAAAATAGACCAGAAGAAAAAAACACAACATTCATTTTGGTTGCTTGAAACAGCTGCTCCATGACCAGACCAGCCTTTCACCTCGGCTGATGGCTATGGCAGCAGTCATTGTGACATCATAACTCAACTATAATAACTTATCACAGCTGTGAGTGAGTAAAAAGTTCATGGCAACCCCAAACCAAAAGCCTGAACTTACCAACCCCCGAAACAGACTCCTTTTACAAGGCCAGGCTTTCCTTTAGAATTACAGAGGTCAAATCTGCCATAATCTCCCAGAATTCAGGGAAGGCCCCAGGGTGGGACCGAATTTCAGTGGATCTCTTTATCTCAGAATAAGCCAAATGGGTTCCATATCTCATTTGCATCTTTGATGCTATACTGGCAGGTGTGGACATTCCTAAATCATGGAAGGGGGCAGAGATTATCCCTATCCACAAAAAAAGGTCAACAATGGGTCTAGCAAACTACCGGCCAATCAGCCTTATTGAATTTAGTTTAAAAAAAATGGCAAGATTATCCTGGATCGGTTGCTGTCCTGGATTGAAGAGAGTGATATTCTGACCCAATTCCAGACCAGTCAAGATCATCACAGTGCCCAGATCTTCAGGTTCCAGTTGGTAGGGTGGAAAGAGGTGGATCTAGGTGATGGTACTCTATATGCTGTTTTTGTTGATCTTAAAGCGGCATTTAACATGGTTCCCAGGGACAGGTTGTGGAGAACCCTTAGAGAATTGGGGATCCCGGACCCCCTCCTTACCATCATCTCACGTCTCTGCGACAATTTTGCTCAGGTCAGATGGGGACCAAATGGGGAATCAACTGGGCCTTTTGGGGTTGAAAAAGGAGTTCGACAGGGTTGTGTACTTGCACCCACACTATTCTTGTGGTTCATCAATGGATGTATTGACTACTTGCTGGCCTGTGACAATAACTCCCTGGTTCTTGGGGGGACGAAGATCCCAGCTTTGCTTTTTGCAGATGGCTTTGCTGCTAGGGCCAAGCGCCTAGAGACCCTCTTAAATGTGTTTAGTCTTTTCTGCCCAGATCATGGCCTAGTGATAAATGAAACTAAAACTAAACTGATGGACATACACATGCATGGAGGTTTTAAAGGAATAAATTGCTAGAGAGGAAACAGATAGAAGGAGTGAACAAATTTGACTATGTTGCAATAGTTTGCCCAGTACCAACGCCTGGGTAAATCAAGGCACAAAAAGCGCTCTCAATTTAAAACACCGGGCAGCAGCATTATTAATATTCATAAACAATTCTGCCATACACCCACTCTCTCCGATTTGTGAAGCCTTGAGGGCCCAAGCAGTAGCTGGCGGTATCTACGGTGTGGAACTGTGGTGTCACGTTAATTTAGATGTTCTGGAAGTGGCTGCAAATAACTTACTGAGAAAGGTTTTTAAAATTCCCCAAAGCACCCTTCTAGACTTTCAACTCGACCTAGGCATTTGGCCAATTGTAAGACTAATACAACTCAGACCAATTTTATACTGGCCTCGAGTCTGGTCGGCCCCCGAACTGGTAAACTACAGAGAGCAAGATATACTTGATAGGTCCCAAGGTAAGAGAAAGCTCCTGTGGTTGTCTTTGTGAAACAGACATGGTACTCACTAGGCTTAGAAAAGTTTTAGACAGATCCACAATAAATCTCCTCCCATGAAATAAAAAACCTGAAGGTAATATGCTGGGACCAAGTGGGGTCAGAATTAATTAATTGTCCAGATCCGGGGAAACTGACTGAATCTTTCTTAGAATATAAGCCACGTTGTCTTTTTGAAAAATACATGGACGAAGTATACCACCCCATTCACAAAATCACTATATATCAGATTTAGGTTGGGCACCTTACCTTTAGCATCTGTCACTTTTAAATGGAAAGCCAACCATGGAGGTTTCAATTTATGCCCTGCATGCAGAGAAACTGAGAAAACGACAGAACATATATTATTATTTTGTTTAAACTACACTAAACAGAGGAGACGCTGAATAATTCCACTATGCTGTTCCCTTGGCGTCCGCCATTGCAGGGTAGCAATGAGAATTTGTAGAGCAGATATGTCCCTAGTCATAGGTTTCTCAATTGCTACATTTTAATATCTACTAACCCTACAACAACAGAGGTTACCTAATTGTATTTTGAGAAAAATGCTGTATGATTTTATGGACTAGACCAGTGTTTTCATTTTGTTATGTTGATTTTATGTTTCTTTTATGTTTTGTCTTTAGACAGGATTGAAGTAATTTATTTGTATTGTATTATAATGGATATTGCTTTTATTGTCCATGACCGAAATAAAGCAAACAAAGAAAGAAATAACTTATTACTGTTGACTTCTGACGTCTTTTCTTTATAATCGGAGTCTGGGTGCGTCACAAGTCTCCAAATATAAAGAAATTTAGGGTCAGGAGTTTATGCAGGGAATTCAGAATCCCATGAATTACAACAACATTAACTATAAAGGGAATGTGGTGTGAAGCACTCAGGAGCTCCACATGATTAGACTGAAGCTCATTAAGTTCCTCACCCACAATTACTGTTACAGATACCGACTTCAAATATCCACATATCGTATATACGTGCAAAGGCAGGGCCTATGGGGCTTAAACCTATGCTGATGTTATAAAAGCAACTCAAAGACAATACTCGCAATGGACAGGGAACACCACCTATTTTGTCAGCTGGCCCATGGATCCCGGCAATTAAACAGGAACAAGCAAGGTGGTAACAGAACATGTGTAGAAATAAATACAAGGCATGATAGACAAAGGAGCTAGCAAAGAAGAAAGAAGGGAAAACACCTGGCAGAAACCAAGTAGCAACTATACAAGAAAACTGAAAGCTACGACATCAGGAATAGGAAGCCAGTGACCTAGAAACTGGAAGAAATGTAAAGGGAGAGAAAGCATACGCAGGGAAAAGGTAAATACTGAAGATGAGAGAGTTCCAGGGAGCACTAAACTAGTGCTGGCTCTGAATTCAAGGGAGAACTACAAGCAGTGCTAGTAGAGGAACAAGGACAGCTACAGCTCAGAATCAGGACTCAAGTAACAAGAATAGCAAAACCAGGACTAGAAAGTTCTTGAGAACTCAGGAAATAAAACGTTGGTCTAACAGGAATGCCACTACAATGGCAAATGCTGGACTAAAAGAAACTGGGGCTTAAAATGACTAACATGCATCAGATGTGAGCAGGCTAGCACCTGCCAGCAACAGATGTATTTGCCACCAAGTATTCTACTTATGCCCGGGGGTACCATTGTGGGTAAAGTCGGGGATCTCATTCATAGTAGTAGACACAATATCAGACCTAGAGAGTCGCTATCTCCGAGTGAAAGGCCGGCGTGATGGCCGCTCCATTGATCTTGGTTCCATTTATGCCCCAACACTGAACAGACCACCTTTTTCCATGCTCTCTAGAACACACATTCTCAATGGAGTGATACGCTTTGGCTTCTTGGGGGCGATTTTAATAGTGTGCTGGACACTGCCTTCAATTTTTCCTTCTTCCCATTACCACGCACAACTGCAACTTCCAGTGCTCAGATGCTGACTGATTCGCTCCACCAATGGCGGCTGGTAGACTTCTGGCATCTCTGGAACCCAGCCACAAAGGTATACTCCTTTTACTCTGTTCCACACAACCTAAATGCCCGTATTAACAGATTCGTTAGAGCGCCATCATTGCTCTCTTCAATGACAAGTGTGAAGTACATGGGGCGCACTCACTATGATCACAGCTCCCACTTTCTGCAATTACATTGGGAAGCCACCTCACCTTACATTCCTACCTAGCTCCTGTTAACTACACTGTTGGAAGATTCCCCATTCCGAGCTCCCTTGGGTCAATGATTACTGAATATTTTGACTATAATGATAATACGGCTTCCACAAGACTGGTAGAATGGGATGCCTTCAAAGTGACACTAAGGGCACATTGTTTGGATGTACAGAGTAACATGAGACAACTGCTTAACAGGGACCTTTCCCGATTGGAGCTTGCATTCCTGGACCTGAAACTCAGGTGGCTGATGATTCCAGTGCCACGCATAAGCTGACAGATCCTGTTGTGATATATCCGGCAGGATCAGCCAAAACACCCCATAATGGCACTGCACTCTGGTGCAGACACCACCCTGTATGTGCAGCATGCTATTCATAATGAACTCACGCATCACTACACACAGGTATACCAGACTCAAAACCATTAACCAGGAGGCTTATGGCTCCTTCTATACTAACCTGACACTGCCCCCACATTACCATGGAACTGTGAACAGACCTAGAGAGACCCATCATGCTGTTTGAAATTAAAGAGACAATCACAGCGTTATCCACTGCCAGGTCACTGGGACCCGATAGTTTGCCCACAGAGCTATACAAAACATATGCCCTTCAATTGGCCCCAAACTTGTTGGCATTGTATGAGGAGGCCCTGTCCATCAGCAGTTATTCTTCCGCCCAAGAGAGGCAACAGCCATCTCCTAGCCCTAATCGAATAAAGATCCACTGCTCGTGGACTCCTACAGAGCATTGGTTCTACTCACTACTGATCATAAGATCATGGCAAAAATGTTGGCGGATCGGCTGGAACCCCTAGTACTATCTTTTGTCCACTTGGATGCAAATGGATTTGTCCCTGTTCACAATACCTTGCTGAATCTATGCTGTTTCTTTAGATTCATGACTTATGACCGCAATTCCTGGCCTTGTGCTGGATGTCTGGCCTTAGACTACTTGGAATGGGATTATCTCTTCATTGCACTGTCTCAATATGGCATTAGTCAACACTTCTTGCACTTGGTAAAGTTATTGTACACTGACTCCTTAATCATGGTCGAGATGGGCCGCTCCCATCAAACGCCATTTCCATACATAGGAGGACAAGAGAGGGATGTCCACTATCGCCTATGTTGTTTTCCCTGACCCCTAGAATTGGCCATGCGCACCCGGGGGATGCACTGGGGCATCCCACTAGGTGATGGGACGCATGTGATATCTTTATACGCAGAAGACATGCTACTTTACATCAGGGACATGCACAACATACACCACATTATTGCTTCGACATTGGGCATTTTGCAGCAATTTCCGGGCTGCGGGTGAATTGGGCAAAATCATGCCTATTCCTCTTTCACCCCTTTCTCCTTGATGTCCCTGATCCAGGCTTTGCACTAGAAGGGGCAACTTTGACCTGGCAGCATCACACATTTTGGTATTTGGGGGTTGAGGTGTACCACTACTTGTCCGACCTCTTTGATGGCAATATCACTCACGCAGTAACATCACTATGCGTGCAGATGACTTTCTGGTGCACCCTGCTGTTGGCAGTAGCGGGGAGGGTATCATTATTAAAAATGGTGGTCTTGCCCCGCCTTCTGTATTTCTTTACCAACCTTCCTATTTGCATCCCTGTTGCATTCTTTTGGTCATTTGATCAACAGATTTGTGAGTTTTTTTTAAACAAGTTGCGATGCAGGGTGGCATTTATCTTTGTGCAGTTTTATATAGCACACACCCAACCTGAAGGTATCAGAGTGCTTTACATGAGCATCATTTTCATTACAGATGGACACATTCATTTCTAGGCAAGGGGAGATTAAGAGATTTGCCTGGAATCACAGGATGTTTCAGCCTCCCGCCAGACTAGAACCTGGTTCCCCAGCTTCAAACTCGGCTGCTCCAGCTCTTAAGCCACATCAGTGAAACTTTGTTTGCCCACAGATGCAACTGCCGGACACAGCCACATCTTCTCCTTGTTGGAGCATGACAGTCATTCTGCATCTATTTCACCCTTGCACACAAGCACATGACTCCCTATTGTTTATGGTAGTGTGTTGTTGCTAATGTAGATGCCTTTGCATCACGAAGCCTGTGCTCCACTACGCGCCGGGATTGGCTCTGTTGGGAACACCCATGACTGTTGAGCCT
Organism: Triturus cristatus; assembly: GCF_964204655.1. NCBI lineage: Eukaryota > Metazoa > Chordata > Amphibia > Caudata > Salamandridae > Triturus > Triturus cristatus. The sequence continues at coordinate 564,879,583 of NC_140582.1, read as the reverse complement.
ATTGACAGCCGAATTGTCTGCATGGCATGCTGCAGGTCTGCACATATTGGGAAATTTGTATGGGGATGGTACCTTGGCGCCATTTGAGGTGTTGATGGAGGAAGACGGCTTAACCCCGGATCAATTTTTACTTCACAATTCCTTGCTTGCCACACTAGGGAACCACTGTGGAGATCTGGCTGCTGAACCGGTCATTCACCTCACTATTCAATATTTACATGTAATGGGTAGGGGAAACACCTCATATGTTGGTTTGCTGACTCCGCCCGCTCTCTCACTATTCCACAGCACCTCCCTCTATGGCGACGCTGGGAAGTGGACTCAACACACCACTGCACGATAAGGATTGGGCCGCTCTAATTGAGGGCCAAAAACATGTGCCTTAAAATGCCCAGTTTGAGCTCATTCAGCTCTACATTGTACATAGGGCTTACTTCACTCCTGCTAATGTGAATCAGTTTCATCAGCAGCTTGCCCACTGTGTGCTCTCATAGAAGCTGACTTATTATATATGCTGTGGGCCTGCCTCAGGCTACATACCTACTGTACAAGCATCACCTCAAATTTATCTGCGTGTACAGAGCGCTCAAATCTGCACAAGTGGGACAAATGTCTCTTGGGGTTGTATTGTAGACCCAAGAAACACAAGGTGACCTCCAGCTTTTCAGACTTGGGCTTTATTTTGGTCAGGCTTCTTATTACATGAAGATGGAAAACTTCTGAACCTCCACTTTTCACAGCCTGGGAACGATTGATGTTTAAATGGGCACAAGCTGAAAGCATAGCCTTGCACAGAGAAGACACACTAGGGCTGAGAAAATATCCCATCCCCACTTACTGGGATACTGTTCGGTCTGACCTGCAGTCTAATCGAGCGCACACCTCCCAAGATAGCATTACCAATGTGGGAGGGGCTCTGGACATGTAATTGACACTGTTGGTGGCTAATAACTGCCAGCACAAGCAGGGGAATGGAGCACACAGTAGGTCTCAGACAAGGATGGACCGTTGACGAATGTGTGACTACAAGCACACCCCCTCAAGCCCCCCGTTGGGAGGTGGTGCCATGTGAAATTGGGGTAATTCCTCATAGAAAACTGCGCAAGTATTAGACTTGTTCCAAAAAAGTCTGCAGGGTGATACATGTAAATTGCATGCCCACTTGCACTCACGTCTTTGGGGGAAGCAACTTCTTTGCATTCCACCCTGATGAAAGCCCAGGACCGTGATTAGGCCAATAGCAAGGGATGAAAAATGTGGTGTCTAGTTAGGGTCATAGGACCATCACATCCTCCCACCCTACTATAGTAATTTTTAACCTTCCTTCACACTCCACTAATAAAGGATATTTTAGGATTGGGGAAGAAATGTTATCTTTAACGTTACACCCGCATACACAATATCTTCATAAGTGGTCCCTGAAATATGGTTGAGCCCATCCCGATCTTTAGAAGCTGGGGTGAGCCCGATGATGAAGCATGTCACTATTAGAGTAAGTGAGGGCCATAATAAGAAATGGGCCTCTCTCCCTTCCCACTCTTAAATTGGGGGGTGATACTAGACTTGGGCTGTTTGACCTCATATGGTGACCTTTCATTTGGAACACCCCCTCCTCTAGTTGTTTCTTTCTCTTCCTCTTTCTCTCTGTAAGAAACCATCCTAGTTCTAGAAGGGATACTTAGTCGTTGTTGCTAATAACAGCCTTATCTAACAGGATGCTCCTCATGCACACACTTTCTGAAGCCCTCAACACTAGATACGTCAAATGCTAACCTTCAGCAGTGCAATTGTGAAGAGTGGTAGTGGGTAGCCAAGTTGGGTGGTCTATTAAGTTGTTTTGTTAAAATGACATTTGTTTCATTACTATCAAAATGTATGAATATGTCTGCACTGCCATAGGCGATGTGCCTGGCACTCTGCCTTTGTTTTCCTGCTACAACATGCTTATCATGAGGTCTTGTTTAGACTCTATCATAGTTTGCTACAAGATATTTTTCACTACCCATCTAAGGCATGGTTGTACTGCAAAATGTAAAACTTTGACGTACTGATTCAAACAAAAAACAATTAGGTGTGCAAACATTAAGTTATAGCATGGAGTGCCCCGGCTTTAAAGCAAATGCCTCGCGGTCACAGGCACCTTCTTTAACCCTTTCGGTGCTCTTGACGGATTGGTTCCTTCATGAGCACCAGTACTCGTGTGCTCATGATGGAACCATTCAGTCATGTGCACAAGTGCACTGAATCTGATTTCCTTTTTTTGGGCCTCAGGAGGTGGGGAAGAGCTTCCCAACCTCCCGAGACATAATACAGTATTTTTCTAGAGACCAAGGGGAATGCTGTCTGGTAGAACACTTGTGCTGGCACGGTAATCCCACACAGAAATGTAAGGAATATGTGATTTTATTTTTGTAGCAAAATTTGAGCTTTCAGGGGATTCTGGGTAGGAAAACATTGGGGGATCCATGTAAACCACACCTCCCTGGACTCACCCGGATGTCTAGTTTTCAGAAATATATCGGTTTGTTCGGTTTCCCTAGATGGCCGCCGAGCCCGGGACCAAAAACGCATGTGCCCCCCTTGCAAAATCAGATCATTTTGATGTTTACACAATACGTTATGGGCCCTTCCCTGTCGTGGATACTTGGCCCATCCACACAAGTAAGGTACCATTTTAATCAGGAGAGCTAGGGGAACACTGGGTCATAGTAAATTTGTGTCAGCCCGGTGATCCCCCAACTTTCCTACTCAGAAATATGAGAAAAGGTTGATTTTTCAGCTAAGTTGAGGTTTGCAGGGAAGTCTGGGTAGGAAAATGTTGTGGGATCAAAGCCTACCCACACCAATGAGGTACCATTTTTATCAGGAGACTTTGGGGAATGCTGGGTGTCTGGAACTTTGTGGCTCCCTACATATTACAAAACTTTCCATCACAGAAATGTGAGGAAAATGCGTTTTTTTTTTTACGGTGTTTGAGGTTTACAAGGTATTCTGGGTCACATCCTGGATTCCCCTTGGTCTCTAGTTGAAAAACATGTAAAGATTTTCTAGGTTTCCCTAGGTGCCAGCTGAGCTAGGGTCCAAAGGGCACAGCTAGCCACATTGCAAAAAAAGGGTCAGTCTTCACTGGAAAAATGTGATGTGTCCATGTTTCGTTTTGAGACGTTTCCTCTTGCGAGCTTACAAAGTGTGAGGATTGCAAGGGATTCTGGGTAACAGAACCTGGTGAGAGCCACACAAGTCACCGCATCCTGGATTTTCCTGAATGTAAAGTTTTTAAAAATGTATAGGTTTGCTAGGTTTCCTTAGATGTCGGCAGAGCTAGGGTACAAAATCTACAGCTAGGCACATTGCGAAAAAAGAATCAGTTTTCACTGGAAAAATGCGATGTGTCCACGTTGCGTTTTGGAACGTTTCCTATCACAGGCACTAGGACTACCCAAACAAATGAGGTACCATTTTTATCATGAAACTTTGGATAATGCCGGGTTACTGGAAGTTTGTGGCTCCCTGCAGTATCCAGAACTTTCCATCACAGAAATGTTAGGAAGATGTGTTTTTTTATAAAGTTTGAAGTTTGCAAGGGATTCTGGGTAACAGAACCTGATGAGAGCCACACAAGTCACCCCATCCTGGATTCCCCTGGATGTCTAGTTTTAAAAAATGTGAAGGTTTGCTAGGTCTCCTTAGGTGCCGACAGAGCTAGGGTCCAAAATCTACTACTAGGCACATTGCGAAAAAAGGGTACATTTTCACTGGAAAAATGTGATGTGCCCTTGTTGAGATTTGGGCCGATTTCTTCGCGGGTACCCGACCTACCAACAGAAGTGAAGTACCATTTTTATCAAGAGACTTTGGGAAATACTGGGTGGCTGGAAGTTTTAGGTACCATGCAGATTCCAGAACTTTCCATCACAGAAATGTGTCGAAAATGTGTTTTTTGACAAAGTTTGAGGTTTGCAAGGGATTCTGTATAACAGAACCTAGTGAGAGCCACACAAGTCACCGCATAATGGATTCCCCTGGGTGTCTAGTATGAAAAATGTATAGGTTTGGTAGGTTTCCTTAGGTGCCGGCTGAACTAGGGTCCAAAATTCACAGAAAGGCACATTGCAAAAAAAGGGTCAGTTTTCACTGGAAAAAATGTGATGTGTCCACTTTGCAAGTGGGGTCATTTCCTGTCGCATTTTGTACCATTTTGTAATGGGCCACATAGGGGAACACAGAATAGTGGAACACCTGCTATTACCAATTAACTTTCTTTGCATTTCTGACTTCCAATTGCAAGACAATGTGTAAAAAAGAAGTCATTTTGAAAAATGTCCACTAATTCACATGCTTGTATGGATACCCACAATTTTAAAAATCTTCAAATAACTACTACTTCTAACCTTGATATTTTGCTCCCATTTTGGTAATATATCCTTAGTACCTATTTTTCAAAGTTTATATTTTACCTGATTATTTGCTGTATACCTGGTACACAATGAACATCATTGCAAGACTCAGCTCAGTTATTGGCTCTGGGAACCTTGGGTTCTTGGTGAACCTGCAAGTCCCATATATCCCCACAACCAGAAGGGTCCAGTGGACGTAATTTCAGTTGTTAGTTTCTATAGAAAAACCTTGAAGGATCTACACAAGTGACCTCTTGCTGAATTCTTTTTCAGAAGTGTATAGTTTTCCGGGATCCATTATTGCTTTCACTCCCATTTCCACCACTAACTGGAAGGAGGTTGAAAGCAAATTGGCTATGCCCCAGTAAAATGCCAAAACTGTGTAGAAAGTTTTGGTTTACTGACAAACGTCTGCCTGTTCCTGAAAGCTGAGAAGATGGTGATTTTAGCACCACAACCTCTTTGTTGATAACTTTTGCAGGAAAAAAACAGACACTTTCTTTCACAGCACTTTTTTCCTATTTTTCCTAAATAAAACAAACATTAGCCGTAGTTTGGCCAATTTCTTTGTCCCCTCAAGGGGTATCTACAAACCCTTGGTACCTTTAAAATCCTCAAGATGTTGGAAGAAAAGGACGTAATATTGGCCTGGATACCTTGGGCCCGATTCACAGAACTCACTTAAGACAAAATCCTAAACTTACTACCATTTTGGTATTCACAGAAGGCACTTACTCATTTTGGTATTCACAGAAGGCACTTACTCATTTCGGTATTCACAGAAGTTAGGAGTCCTAACTTTAGGACTCCTAAATGCCTTCTGTGAATACCGAAAGTCTTAAAATTAGGATTTTTCTCAGTTTAGTAGTAGTATAGTTAGGACTCCTAACTTTAGGACTCCTAAATGCCTTCTGTGAATACCGAAAGTCTTAAAATTAGGATTTTTCTCAATTTAGTAGTCCTAAATTTAGGACTCCTAACTTTAGGACTCCTAAATGCCTTCTGTGAATACCGAAAGCCTTAAAATTAGGATTTTTCTCAGTTTAGGAGTCCTAAGGTTAGGACTCCTAACTTTAGGACTCCTAAATACCTTCTGTGAATACCGAAAGTCTTAAAATTAGGATTTTTCTCAATTTAGTAGTCCTAAGTTTAGGACTCCTAACTTTAGGACTCCTAAATGCCTTCTGTGAATACCGAAAGTCTTAAAATTAGGATTTTTCACAGTTTAGTAGTAGTATAGTTAGGACTCCTAACTTTAGGACTCCTAAATGCCTTCTGTGAATACCGAAAGTCTTAAAATTAGGATTTTTCTCAATTTAGTAGTCCTAAATTTAGGACTCCTAACTTTAGGACTCCTAAATGCCTTCTAACTTTACAACTAGGAGATCAACTTGAAGATCGAGCTTGTCAGAATGGTAGTTAAGTGCAGATACTGTGGACAAAAGAGTCTGCCAGAGTTGTGGCCATATGTAACATAGTTGTAAAGTTAGGAGTCCTAACCTTAGGACTCCTAAACTGAGAAAAATCCTAATTTTAAGGCTTTCGGTATTCACAGAAGGCATTTAGGAGTCCTAAAGTTAGGAGTCCTAAACTTAGGACTACTAAATTGAGAAAAATCCTAATTTTAAGACTTTCGGTATTCACAGAAGGCATTTAGGAGTCCTAAAGTTAGGAGTCCTAACACCTCAGTGCAACAACTCAGGGAGACAGCAAGGCAACCCATGTATAGGCACAGGGATGAAAGGAAGGCCCTGAAGTCAAACTGTGAACAGCCACACATATGTACACAACAACGACACAGGAGTATGCCAGCAGCACAACACAGGGCACATTGACACACTCCATGACTGTGAAACACATGTAGGATTCTTCACACATACCCCCTCACACCTGCAACACACAACCTCAGTGGCAGACACACAGAAGGGTGTCAATAATGTCCAGTAAACACAGACAAACAATCACACTCCCTGGGGGTATCCACAAACATCACACACACACACACAGGGATGGCAGAACCAATGTCTTCACAAACACAACTGCCAAACACATACCTCAACAGAAACACACACAGAACCACAACAAGACCACACATGACCTGTGCAGCAAAACTTTGGGAAGGCAATGGGAGCACAGACACAACAGGAGTGCACAACCTCATCAGTCAAGAACAATGCACACATAACATACCACAACACAGACAAGAAGTGCACCATCACAGAACAAAACAGCCACATCAAACACACAACAGATGCACATGACAATAAATCACATAGCAAACACAGCTGGACATCAGGGGATGCACACCAGCCCAGGACAAGGCAACATGCACCCACCGCACTGCATGCACAACAAGCAGTGGGTGCACACAAAACATAACAGTCCCACACAGCCATGAGTGACACACCATGAACACCCACAAAAACAATCAAAACAGCACATTGACAACATCGCACTCAGGAAGTCAAGCAGTACCCCAGCATACACACATACACCTAACACAACACCCATAGATGCACAAGTCTGGGACACAAAAGTGGAAACAACTTGACCAGAGGAATGGGCAGCACAAACAGTTCAACTGCACATGGGCAACCATGACTGCTGAACAGTACAAAACAACACAGATAACTAATTGGGGAAATGTCATGAGCGGCACAGTACTCCTGGCCAAAGATCTGCACCACAAAGCACAGTGTCACAAATGAAGTAATGGGGAGGCACACACACAGGCAACACAAGGGGACAGCTAACATCAAAGGGAAGTGGTGTGCACTTCAGTAGTGGACATGGCAGGAGTGTACCATACACGTATAGAGGGAGTGCTGACTCACAATGTCAAGGCATCTGAAGCACAGATAGGGGATAGTATGACATCGCACACCACATGCTACACTGGTGGCAATAAAGCACTATGTGACAGCAATGCATGAGAACATCACAGCCACAATGTTAGTGTGGTTGAGCAGGTATGCACAGTGAGTACAAACAGTATCAAGTCACAAGGCGGCTGTTCAACAAAACAAAACCCTGACTTGCCAGTCACACACTCTGCATACTCACAATTGGCAAAAGCAACAAGTAGGAGTCAGCCAGAACTGCAAGGACACACCACCACACTGCACAGTGCACAACATACAACTCACACATGTGCACACATGTGCACACAATCACATGCCTGAACAATCACACAAACAGGCACTCTAATCCTGGGTGAAACATGTGTGTAGTTGACATTGTATGGGCACACACACATCAACACCCAAGACAAACTCACCCCCTTCACACTGCTCACTTCTTGACCACCCAAGTGCACACATTGAAAGTAACCCATGTGACTAGGATGACTGCCCATCACAACATGACCATACACCTACACTGCTGGGCACAAAGAAAGTAAGAACACACAGACATGATGACCCTGGCCAGCCTTCCTGCAATCCTGTGGAAAGAATCCCACACTTTGCTGGCAGTGCCCCCAAACCTGACATGTGTACAATATAGCCAACATGAACAAAGAATGAAAATGTCAATGGCGTACCATCTAAAAACAACATCATTGCGCCCAAAAGTATCACAGTCAGGAAGAACTGAAGTCCATGTCACCCCTGTACAAAATTTAACAAGTCAGACAAGCCATTGGCAATGTTGAAGTGGCACACAGGGCATGTGGCACAGTAAACCATATACACACAGGAAAAACTTTATTCAGTACGGACACTGACAAAACAGACAACAGGAGCAACTGTCTTTATTCACAAATTGTACAGATAGGCACCATTAGAGAAGAGCAAGGCACAAAATGCAGAGCTTGTCCATGAGAAGCTGCACAGTAAGGGTCAAACAGCAAGGTCATTGGCCAGTCCAAGGTGCAGATGAGGTACATGAGAAGCTGCACAGGGAATAGTTCAACACAGCAAGGAGCAACAAGGCCAGTGGTTAAAACAAAGTGCCGAGCTTAGCCATGAGAAGCTGCACAGGAAGGGGGCAAACAGCAAGGCCAGTGGCCAGTCCAAGGTGCAGATGAGGTACATGAGAAGCTGCACAGGGAATAGTTCAACACAGCAAGGAGCAACAAGGCAAGTGGTCAAAACGAAGTGCAGAGTGAGTCCATGAGAAGCTGCACAGGCAGGGGGCAAACAGCAAGGCCAGTGGCCAGTACAAGGTGCAGATGAGGTACATGAGAAGCTGCACAGGGAATAGTTCAACACAGCAAGGTGCAACATGGCCAGTGCTCAAACTGAAGTGCAGAGCATGTCCATGAGAAGCTGCACAGGGAATGTGAGCAACTGAACCCTGCCATGGTCAGCAACACAGTCTGGGGTGTCACGATGGGCAGCCCAGGCCCCGCTGTGGGAGGGACAGGTGTGTGAGGTTGACCAACATTCAGACTTGGCTGTCAGTCTGACTGGGAGCTGGCTGTGTGTCGGGCACAGTTGGAGCACTTGACTGGGGAGAGAGAGGCCCAGCTGAGGGAGAGCTATCAGTGGCTTGGCAAACCGGAGGGCTGCTTGGACCAGGTGGTGTAGTAGCACGTGGAGGTGGAGTCATGCGGACGTGAGACACAGTGTGGGTGGGAGATTGTGGAAGGGTGCCTTTCCACTTCTTAGGGATTCTAAATGGCTTGCCTGACTTTGGATCAATGGGAAGTGGTGTGGACACAACAGACACACTCAACACCAAGGCTGCAGCAGGTACAGACACTGGACCTCCCTCTGGGGACGTGCTGGATCCAGCTGTACGCTTTGCATGGCCTTGCCTTTGCCCCTCCATCCATGTCTACCAGGTGTTCCCCCTACAGTGCTGTCCTTTCCCTGCTTCACTAGGCTTGGAAGGGGAGTTGAGGTGGGTGAATCTGCCTTGGAGTCCTTCTTATGTGTACCCTTGGCAGTCACCACCTTCTCAGTGTGCACGGAAATTGTCCGCTTGTCTTTGCGAGATGCTTATGGGACAGGAGAGTCCTTGGCTGGGGATGGCTTTGAGGCAATGACCCTGAGGTCTGCTTCTTTGGTTGTTGGCCCCTGGTGTCGCCTGACAGGCTTTTGTCTTTGTGCTCTGGGGTGGCTTTGGTTTTCTGTGGTGATGGTGTCTGCGGCCTGGACCGCTTGGGCTGCTGCTGTGTGCTACATGTGCTGTATCGTGACCTTGAGGTCTGTGGAGTGTGGTCACTATCGTCAGACGTGGCCACTGGCATGGGGTGGACAAAGGGAATGGAGCTGGACTATGAGATTGTGCCAGTTGAAGGGCTGCCATCACTGTGGAGGACAAAGACTGGCCAGTTCTGTGCAGCCCACCCACCTCTGAATGTATGCCCTCCATGAAAGCAACCACCAATTTTTTGTCGTGGTCTATGAATGCATTGAAGAGAGCTGTCTGGCCTTCACACAGCTGACGCAAAAGGTCCACAGACTCAGCAGTGATGGCAGCAGGGGGGACAGGGGCAGAGGCTGCGGTGCCTGGGGTGAAGGACACTCTTCCCCTCTTACTGGTGCGAACACGGGCAGCACCAGAGGAAGTGGCTGGGAGGGTGGGCACTGTACGCTGTGTGGTGGAAGATGATACAGAGTCCCTGTTCCCTGTGCCCACCAACATGGATACGTCACTGCTGGCATCAGATGACGTTGAACTTTGCGTCTTGGCCTGTGATTCCTCCAGCAGACTCCTGTACCCCTCCGAGGCGCTGGTCACATCTGTGTCACTGGGCTCCTGTGCAGCTGTTGTGCTTGTTTCCCCACCACTGGTGTCCATCCCCTGTCCCTCCGTGACCACAGGAGATGCTGCATGAGAGGGAGAGATGTAGGGTCAGTTCAGTGGCAGCAACAGAATAAACATATGTAAGCAAAGCAACCACGAAGATGACTAAATCTACATGTTGCACGCCACCCTGTGCAATAACATTGTGCAAACACACTTTTGTTACTCAAACTGTGCGTGTAAACAAGAAAACCTGGCCTAAGTGAGCCATGTGATGACCACACAGCACAGCATTCTGCATGTGGCTCCATTCAAACAGTATCACAAATAGCTCAGACCTAAAGCTTACCACCCAGAATGCTATTGAAATGCCCAGTACTCGAATCCCCTTGGGAAGTGCAGGTAGGACAAATGCATGACAGCTGCACCCAGCACAGAGGCCACTTACAAGCCACTGCATCACACTACCAACATCACAAAGCCCAGTGCTGGCACAGGCTGTGTACACATGCAGCCACACACAGCCAAAGTCACCCATCCCAGAATACTTACCCCTAATTTGCTGCTGATGCTCCTTCAATCGTGCTCAGTGTGTGTCACAGCCAAGATGTGGCACATTAGTGGTGTCATGCTGCGCCGTGCCAACCTGCCAGTGCGAGGGAGCAGCCCCAGTGTCATCTATGCAACGTTCTTTGCCAGCCGTTAGATGTCGTCCCACCTCTTGTGGCAGTGTGTGCGCCGTCGGTTTGAGACACCAGAGCCCACACCTTGCTCCCAATGGCCCTCCACACGGCCTTACACTGGTGTACTTTGAGCTGCAGGCATGGGAGACAAGAGGGGGCAAACATCAGCGACACAGTGTCATGTAACAAAATCACTCAGGACAGTAGCATGAAACTGACTCATCACAAATCCACAGATTTGTCTTGCAGAGACATGAATGCATCTCACATGGTACATATGCATGTGAGAAGCACACGTAAATGCATGCAGCTGTGAGGGGGGGCACAGTACCTGCACATCTCATGTACAAGCAGGATGCCAGCACAGAAAGCCATGTGTACTCTGCCCACATCTACTGTCCATTTGCAGGTAGAGCAAGACATACGTCACATATCAACATTCCTTTGGGGGAGACTCACTGTGTCCAACACTGCGCAGGCCTCAACGACCTTGCCCTGTGAATGACTCACTGTGTCATATATGTCACATTGAGGGACATGATCTCACAAACCCACACCCTTCTCACAGGGCCAGTGTGCAATCTACAGGGCTGACATGGCTCATTGATGGAGAGTCATGCAAAAAACACACATTTCACACTCTGTATATTCAGTGATGTGTCCTTGTCAGATTGGGCGGTGACTGTGCAGGCCAGGTGGGCTCACACTGAGATGGACAACAGGGACCCACACAGCCAATCACACAAGCAATCACTGTCCTGAGCCATGCATTACCAACTTGCTGCGTCACTGTTTGGCTGACAAGACAAGACATGTCCCTCCAATCTTGATGTGTTAATGTTAATGTTAATGTTAGTTATGCTTATAGAGCACAAACTGATACCCGAGGGTGTGAAGACCTGCTGAGGGCTGAGAGGGGAAAGGAAGAGACACCGGATCAGTTAGAAAACAGCCATGTTTTTAGTGCTTTCCTAAAAGGCAAAAGATTGGACATACTTCTAAGGGCTAGTGGTAAAGCATTCCATGATTTAGCCGCGTTGACAGTAAAACTTCTGCCAACCCCGTTGGCTTTTTTCACTCACTGGACATTTACGAGTTTTACGTTGGATGACCGCAGTACTCTCTTTGGTAGGTACCAGTGGAAACGGTGTTTTAAGAATTCTGGTCCGGTTCCATGAAGGGCTTTAAATACCAGACAAATGCATCAAGGGTCAAGGCCCTCGCAATTTGAGAATTCGCAATAAATTGCGAGTTCTCAAATTGCGATTGCATTTAAGGAATCGCATTTTGCGATTCCTTAAATGCAATGCAAGAACCACTTTGAAGTAGCGATTTCGCTACTAGGGGGCGCTAATTACCATGAAGTTGAACTTCATGGTAATTTGCAAAAACTTTGAAAAATGCACTAAAGTGCATTTTTCAAAGTTGTTGGTTACACACACACATGTCCTTGGGACATGTGTGTGCGCAACATTTGTGCACATATCAATTTCAGGGGTGCAACAGGGTGACCCTTGCACCCTTGAAATTGCATGAGCAATTTGCGAGTACCAATTGGTACTCGCAAATTGCGCTTGCAATTTCCCATTCATTCCTATGAGCCTACAGGCCCATAGGAATGAATGGGAAGTTATTCCTTATTTGCGACTCGCTATTTGCGAGTCGCAAATAAGGAATGTGTAGGAATCGCTATTATTATAGTGATTCCTACATGCATAGGATTTTGCAATTAAGGACTCGCAAAATCCTAGCATGATGCATGTGCCAGAAAGAGACTTAAATTGAGTCAGTTTACTGACTGTAAGCCAATGTAGTTGTTTTATTTTACCTGAAATAGACTCGTACTTTGGTGTGGCCGTTAGGAGTCTGGCCGCAGCGTTCTGCAAAATCTGTAGTTAATTCATCGACCCTTTATGAATCGTGAGGTACAGACTGTTGCAATAGTCTAGTCTGGACATTATAAGAGCCGTTACTACAGTTTGTTGTGCGTCCATCGGCAGAAGAGGCATTATTTTTTTGCAGGATTTGAGGATATACGATGTAGATTAGGCAACGTGATTAACCTGGTCCCTAAAGCTAAGTTTATCGTCAATCAAGACTCCTAAGTTCTTCACCTTCTTGATTGGCGTGGGTAGGGATCCCATCTCCTCCGGCCAACACTTAGGAGTCCAGAATGTAGGGTTGTTTCCAGAAAGCACTCCCTCCGTTTTGCCGGAGTTAAGCTTCAAACAATTTTGGGCCATCCAAACCCCCACTGCTTTCATGCTAGTGACAACACCTAAACATTGAATAATATGGGGCTCAGCGATGAACCCTGCGGCACCCCACAAGGTACGGATAAAGATTTGGCTTCAAATTCATCCAGGGCTACCGTTTGACTTCTGTCAGCGAGAAACAATTTAAGAAGATTCCACGCATTGCCCTTAACTCCTAACTCATCCAATCGGTCCATCAACAAAGCGTGATGGACCGTGTCGAAAGCCGCAGACAGGTCTAACATGATCAGTATGGCCTTTGCCCCTCAGTCCATAATGGACCTGATTTCTTCTGTGGACTTCAGGAGCGCCGTTTCTGTACTGTGGCCTTCTCTAAACATACTGAGTTGGATCAAGGGCTTGTGAATCCTGCAGAAATTTATTAAGTTGGGTATTCAGATTGCTTTCTATGATTTTTGCAGTAAGGGGTAGCCTAGATATTGCTCTAAAATTGTTAGGATCACTAGTGTCTATGTTGGGTTTTTTAAGAAGAGGCAGAATGGAAGCGTGTTTCCAATCTTTAAGAAAGTATCCTTCTAAATACATAGTGTTAATGATATTAGTCAGTTGCCGTGAGACATTCTCAGCTGCCATTTTTAATTCTGAGCTAGGACACGGATCGTTGGGGGAGCCTGACTTCACTTTCTCCAATAATTTGTAGGTGTCAGGCACATTTAGAAGGGCAAAGCTATTAAAAATCGGAGCATCAAGATTAGATTTCAACTGATCATATGTCAAAACGGAGCTGGTTTTGGGAGCAAAGTCTGAAAATGTTGAGAAAATGCTATTAACTTTATCAAAGAAAAATGTAGCAATTTTGTTACATAGCTCTTGACTAGCTACAATGGGCGGTGCGCGGGGATGGGCTAAAGAGTTTACTATTTTAAAGAGCTCTTTGGGAGAGTTTTTGGATGATTTGATTTTATTACTTAAAAAATCTTGTTTTGTGTTTTTAAGTACCTGTTTATAGAATGCCATACCAGCTTTATATTCCTTTTTATCTTTTTCCTTATATCCCTTCCTCCAATTTCTTTCCAGGTATTTGCAGGCCACTTTTGGTCCCTCAGCTCCTTCGAATACCATGGTGAGGAGGGCTGCTGTCTTGCGTGGCTAATGCATTTTGTGGTTGCTAACTGGTCTCCTGCAGCTTCTAACCATTTGGTGTATGATCTGGTTGCATAATCCAAATCACTGGGAGTTGAGGTGATAGTATTGGTTAATAAATGGTGTAAATCCTCTGCTTCTATCTTGTTCCAGGCCCTGTTCTCAGAGTATCTTGTGGATAATTTTGGCACCGTAGGGTCCGGCATAGAGAGCTAAAAAAAACTGCTGAGTGGTCTCACCAAACTAAAGGCAGGACCCTTGTGAAGGAGAGCCGCAGATTGTTAGAGAAAATACCGTCTAAAGTGTGACCGGCTTGATGGGTTGCACCCATCACCATTTGTTCAAGATTTCCACCTTTCATCGAATCAAGCAAATTGAAGGTGTCTGGGTCAAGGGACGATTTGAGATGATAATTAAAATCTTCTAGAATAATATAGGAGTTAGTACTAATCCCCCTTTCAAGTATACTGCCTATTTGTAATAGAAAGCGTCCTCTTTGGCTCGGGGGTCTATATATAAGAGGGCCTCTGAAGGTGTAATGATGTGAGAGGTTGAGACAAAACTCAAGCACTTCACATTCCTCGATGGCTAGAGGATTAAAGGAAGCCGTAATGGATTTGTGGTAGATGACCGCTAAACCCCCCTCTTGTCTCTGTTGTCTGTTAAGTGTATGACAGAAATAGTCAGGGGGTGTGGCCTTTACGAGATCGGGTCCAGACACCAGGTCCATCCAAGACTCGGTAATAAAAGCTGTATGTAGTTTCTCATCACTAATGAGGGAGGCGATTTCTAAGCTAAGCAGGCAGGGAAACGTGTGGAGTAGGGAACACCCCCTTCACCCTAGGAAACAGCATGTTAGGCAGTGCATGACACAACCCCACACTCTCAGGCACATACAGCATCAGACCGACTACATGTGTGCCCCCCCTGCACTCTCATCCCCACTGTTGAAGACTTACCACGACATTTGGGGAACCATATAGCCTTGGGTACTGTGTGAGCACCTCATCCACTAGGACCTCCAGCTCCTAGCTTGTGAAGGGACTGGCACGGATCTTCTCAGTCCTTGCCATCACTGTGGACATGAGACAGCAGCAGTGGGTGGTGAGGGGTCTCAGGCAGCAGTCCCTTGAGGCAGCAGCAGGTGAGGGGTCTCAGGCAGCAGTCCCTGGAGGCAGCAGCAGGTGAGGGGTGTCAGGCAGCAGTCCCTGGAGACAGCAGCAGGTGAGGGGTCTCAGGCATCAGTGCCTGGAGATAGCAGCAGGTGAGGGGTCTCTGGCAGCAGGCTCTGTGAGCAGTGGAAATGTGGTGCTCTCTCCCACACATATATAGCCCCCTGGTGTCGTTTCAGTGATCCTAAGCTGCTGCAATTGGTGTTCCAGGTCAGCCTTTTTCAATTGCATCCAAGGACCGGCTCCGTGGTGGCGGAGGACGCCTACCGCGGTTTTCAAACTTGCATCATGCTACCGCGATAGCGGATCCCACTGGCTGTAAGGGCATTGTCCATGGCGGTGAGACACCGCGGGTTCCAGGTGGGAGCTACCACGGTTTGGGTGCCATTCAGTGACATGGGTGACCTGGATTTGCGTGGCGGAGCATGTCAACCACCATTTCACCATGTGCATATACCTATCACTACCACGATTGTGTCCCGGGCATTGGCGGTGACACACAGCAGGGGCCAGGTGGTAGCTACCGCGAGTTGGGTGCCATACAGAGACATGGGTGACTGGGATTTGGGTAGCGGAGCATGTCAACTGCCATTTCAACATGTGCATATGCCTATCACTACCGCAATTGTGTCCCTGGCATTGCCGGTGACACACAGCAGGGGCCAGGCGGTAGCTACCACGAGTTGGGTGCCATACAGAGACATGGGTGACCGGGATATGGGTGGCGGGTAACTGTGACAGCACCAATGGACACATCATGCTGTGTCAATGGCCATCTGGCAGTCATCCACAGTGCAAAGTGGCCACATGGTTGATGAAACATTGTGGACTCCACAATGTGTGCACATGTCAAGGTGTAAAAGTGCAGGGAAAATCACAGCGATGTTTTTAAGATGAAGATTGTCGATATGTGCCTGTTCGCTTATGTTTGACCATGCACACACTCTTCATGTACGCTCAGCCTGTGGTCATTGTGTTATTGATGTGTGCCAGGTTCGACTCAATCCTGAAGGTGTGTCAGAATGAGGAGATCATCCGGAAATTCTGTTTAGATAGAGCCACCCTACAGACCCTTTGTGCTCAGTTGGAGCCCCACCTGCAGCCTCGCCGAACATATCCAACAGCTTTCACCCCCAAGTCTAACGTGATGGCGGCCCTGCATTTGTTTTGCCACTGGATCATTCTAGCACACGGTATTCAGCGCAGGTGGGATGTCGCAACCGATGTTCAGCATGGTGCTACGGGATGTCCTGTCCGCCATGATGATCTACAAGGACACATATATCCATTTTCACAGGGGGCAGGAATTGGCTGCTGTGAAGGGAGATTTTTATCCCCTTGGACATATCCCCCATGTTGGTGGTGCCATTGATTGCACCCATGTTGGGCTTGTACCACCACAGGCACATGAGCACATCTACAGGAATCGGAAACATTTCCACTCCATAAATGTGCAGGTGGTGTGCCAGGCAGATATGATCATCTCGCACGTGTGTGCCAAATTTCCAGGCTCGGCCCATGACTCCTACATCCTGCGGAACAGCATTGTACCACAGCTGATGGCTAATCTGCTTTCCGAGCGTGCATGGATTGTGGGTGAGTATGCCTAGTCAAATAGTGTGCTGTGTGTATGACATGCTGTCCTCTGACCCAGCAACATTGCAATGTGTATCTATGTTTGTCACACCTAGGTGACTCTGCATATCCCAACTGTCCTAGGTTGTTGAGCCCACTGCGGAATCCCAGGACACCAGCTGATGTCCGCTACAATGATGCCCATTGGAAGACATGTTGTGTGGTGTAGTGTACCTTTGGTCTGCTGAAGTCACATTTCTGCTGCCTGGACAAGACCAGAGGTGCGCTGATGTACTCTCCCAGGAAGGTGTGTCAGATTGTAGTGGCATGCTGCATGCTCCAAAACCTAGCCATTTGCAAGGAGATCCCCCTGATCCAGGATGATGATGAGCAACAAAGGCCCTCGCCTGCAAACCAACCTGTGTCCAGTGATGAGGACAGTGAAGAGGAGGAAGGTATAGACCTGTGTCAACAGCTCATCACCCATTACTTAACTTGAAGATGAGTGACAATGTACAGTAGATCCCTTGTATGATGATGTTGCTGTTGTTGTGAAGGTGTATGTGGGCTTTGTGAATTGTTAGAAGGCGACCTCAGAGGGGCCCGGAGGGGGCCCTGACTGTCCTGAGACCCACCCTCGAGGTATCGTAGCCAGGCACTGGCGGGAGACTCCTCAGGGGAGAAATCTCGTATCTAGGATCGTACACTCGGCACCACACGACAAAGAGACACCACACCGAGAGTTCTTAAGAATAAATCTTTATCAGATCGGAGTTGTAGGATCTTTATGATCAGCAAGGCAAATATATACAAGTGGAGTGCGGGCTCACAAAGTCTTGGAGGGGGGTAGGAGGTAGCGGGACAGTCTTTGAGGATATGGATCAGATGCAGGAGCGTACCCGGCGCACAGCTCACAATCCTCGAGCTGGGGGATACGCTTGTCGTCGTGGGGTCCGGTGGGACCAAGAGAGTCTGTGGGAGCCGCGAGTCACTCAGCAGGGCTCAGGTACAAGTTCGGAGGTCTTACGATCTTCAGGGAGCCGCGAGTCACTCAGCAAGGCTCAAGCACGAGTTCGGAGGTTTTACGATCTTCCGGGAGCCGCGAGTCACTCAGCAGGGCTCAAGCACAGGTTCAGAGGTCTTACGATCTTCAGGGAGCCGCGAGTCACTCAGCAGGGCTCAGGTGTTTCCAAGGCGAATCTGCTGGACAGTCCCAGAGCACCCCTTGTTATAGGGCGACTCCTCTTTGATGTCCGGAGTCTGTGCAGGCAGGGGTCTTGTCACCTGGGGGTCGCTTGTTGGGGTTTCCTGCCATTGTCCTTTGATCCTTTCAGGGCCGGGTCGGGAGGAGTCCCAGACACCCAGCAGGTGTGGAGCCAGCCCTCGGGGAGGCCGGCGGGTCGATCGAAACCCACCTTCCCAGGGAAGCGCAGAGGTGTGATGAAAACTGCTCCTCCCTTTCTCATCCCAAGGGGAGCGCGATGTCCTCCAGCCGGAGTGGCGCCTCTAGGCCAGGGTCGCGCTGGGGCCGGGCGGCCATCTTGGTGCATGAAGTGGGCACGCGGGCCCGGTGTGGCCGAAAGGAGAAAGGCCACGGACGGGAAGTCCGGGTCGGGTGTGTGTGTTCTGGTGGGAAGGATCGGCTAGGCCGTGGGCTCGGGGACTGGTGTGAGGTGCAGGGGTCAGGTCTGGCTATGTTACGAGGGCCGGGTCTAACATGAATGCAGCCGGTTGTTGACTCAGTGGTGGCTGACAATGATTCTGGAACATGGCAGTTTTGTACATCGACAGGATGTGTATGTTGGCACTTGTCGCCCATTGTGATGTGTGCATGTTGGATTATCTTGATGGTAGGTGTTGTATGATGTCTGTGATGCCACGCCCAGACTAGTGAATGTTGTCCTGTTGTGTTTTCCTAGGTGCCTTCAACCTCTCCTTGTCTACATACATTCCATACTCCTGGTACATTGTAATCATGTTGAAGACTGTACATCCTGGAATAAAGACGAGCAGACACAACAACATGTGTGTATGAATTTATTATTTACAATGGTGACATGTGAGGGGGTGAACATGTACATTGAGGTGATTAATGGAGCAGTGAGTTGACAGTTGTGGTAAATGAGATAATCGAGTAGTCAGAACATTGATGTGGTGACCCAGTCCAACAGACAGATGCCATTCACAAGGCAGTGTGGGTAAGGACAGTCCAAAAGTCAATGCAGTGGTGCAGAGGGTTGCCATCATGGCTGGCTCCATGATTGGCGTTTGGCAGGTGCTTTGCCTCCAGTTACTCCCAGGGTTTTCTTCAGATGGCCCCTCCGTCACTTGGTGGGGGGCCCTGCTGTATGGCCAGTGGGGTCTGAGGACTCACCCCTCTATGTGGCCGCAGGGGAGGATGGTGAACTGTCATACTGCAGCCCACCAGAGGGAGGTGGAGGTGTTGGTTATGGCGCAGGCCTGTCTCTCAGTACCGCCACTTGCTGGCCCAAGAAGTCCACAATTTGTCCCATGCGGGTGTTGATGGACCTCATCAGCAGGATGAGCATGCAGAATACTTCGTCCAACCAGCCAGTTCATCCCTGGGCACGTTCATATGCCCCAAGGACTCTGTTAATATGGTCCAGGGATTGAGTCCCAGCCTCTCGGTGTCTGTGAGTGACCCTGCCCCTCCCACCTTCCCTGCTGCCATGGACCTGTTGCCTCACCACTGTAGGTACCCGCATCCTCTCCCTGCCCTCCTCAGTCGGTGGGGTGGGGTGGTCATCCTCTGGGACTGGGGGAGTGTTGCAGGCAGCACTGGTGGTGGTGATGTTGGTGGTGGTGATGGTGGAGGATGCACAGGCTGTGACAGCAGGGGTCTGCAGAGATTTTGGTATTGCAGCAGATGTGGCGGGGGGACAATGGGGTCCTGGGACCTGTTGCGCAATGGCACACCAGATAGGCCGGCTTTGAGCTCATCGTCCAGAGAATCCCGGGAGTCAACATCTGAGAGTCCATGTACCGGGGGGGAGAGTGGCTCATCAGGTTGCTGGTGTTGTCCTCTGCAGTGAGTTCTTGGTCACCTGTGGGTCAGATGGGAGATGCTCATTATAGTGCACCCCAAAAGCTTTGTGTTAGCTGTATATCATTCACTGTTTGTACACCTCACAGTTGACTAATCATCACATTTTTTTGTATGTGCACTACTGTGCCTCCTGACATAATGCTGTGGTACATGCATTACTTGTCCATGGTGTGAGTTGTCAATACCTACCATGCGCAACGTGCATAATTTGTGAGTACTGGGACATGTTGCCATCTAGGGACTAGCACAACTGAAAATCTCGGTGAGGACTATTTTAGGCCTACTCTGCCCTGTCAGATGTTACATCTGGGCATGAACTGGCCATTGTCATCTCCTGCATACCTTGATCTTCTCATGTGCATATCTGGATTTGTACCACCAACCATGCTTTCTTGTTTGTCATTTGTTCCTGGCTGCTATGGCCCCATGGCACTTACACGTGGAATTCAGTGCTGTGCATGATTGTGCCTAGACTTTCTTCCACATGTGCATTGGTGTGTCATACTTTGGTTGCTGTGAAATTTTCATTTGCTTAGCTTTGTGCACACTGTGAGTGGCAACAGGATCTGTGTATGTGTGTGTGCAATGGGAGGGCTGGTGTTGTCATGTGGCACCATGCTTTTTGAGGAGAATGGCTGTGTGCACATACAGGCTACTTACCTGTAATGTTTTCCCATTTGGCTTTGACTTGACACATCTGTGTGTGTGTATGGTGGAGGCTTGCATCCTGCTCAGGGGTGTGACAAGCAAGCATGATATGTCTACCTACCTGTTAGTTTGTTTGTAGTGATACAATGGCTGGCACATGCATCTGGGTGGGAGGGGAGGCTCCATGGTGATGGTCTGGAGGACGAGTCGGTCTGGGGTGAGTTGTTGTTCAGGCATCCCACCCCCAAGCAGACCTCCCAGGGAAGATATTTGCCTACCTGTTAGTTTGTTTGTAGTGAGCTAATGGCTTGGAACTGCTTTTGGGTGTGGAGTGCTTCATCATGCTTGTCTTGGGACAGGGCTGCTAGGTGGGAGTTGTAGTGCAGGCCCCCCCGGCCTCCCTGTGAGGATGGCTACTTACCTGTTAGGTGACGGTAAACAATGCAATGTCTGCAACATGCTTTTGGGTGGGGGTGGTGCTCCATCCTGCTCAGGTATGGGACAGGGGGCATGGTGGGAGTTGTAGTACAGTCTTCACACACACAAACACCCCTCACTGTTAAGATAGCTACTTACCTGTTAGTTTCTTTGTAGTGGGACAATGGCTTCCAAATGTTTCTGGGTGGTGTGGAGTGCTACATCCTGCTCAGGTGTGTGACAGGGTGCATGGTGGGAGTTGTGGTGCAGGCCTCCCACCCCCAAACAGCCCTCCCAGGCAAGATGGCTACCTACCTGTTAGGTGAGTGTGAACCATTCAGTGGCAGTACAAATGCCTCTGGGTGGGGGCAGTGCTCCATCCTGCTCAGGTGTGAGACAGGGGGCATGGGGGAAGTTGTAGTACAGTCTTCACACCCACAAACACCCCTCACTGTTAAGGTGGCTACCTACCTGTTAGTTTGTTTGTAGTGGGACAATGGCTTCCAAATGCTTCTGGGTGGTGTGGAGTGCTACATCCTGCTCAGGTGTGTGACAGGGTGCATGGTGGGAGTTGTAGTACAGTCTTCACACCCACAAACACCCCTCACTGTTAAGATAGCAACCTACCTGTTGGTTTGTTTATAGTGGGACAATGGCTTTCAAATGCTTCCGGGTGGTTTTTAGCGCTACATCCTTCTCAGGGGTGGGTCAGGGGGCATGGTGGGAGTTGTAGTACAGGCCTCCCACCCCCAAACAGCCCTCCCAGGGAAGATGGCTACCTACCTGTTAGGTGGGTGTGCACCATTCAATGGCTGGCAAATGCCTCTGGGTGGGGGGCAGTGCTCCGTCCTGCTCAGGTGAGGGACAGGGGGCATGGTGGGAATTGTAGTACAGTCTTCACACCCACAAACACCCCTCAATGTTAAGATGGCTACCTACCTGTTAGTTTGTTTGTAGTGGGACAATGGCTTCCAAATGCTTATGGGTGGTGTGGAGTGCTACATCCTGCTCAGGTGGAGACAGGGGGCATGGTGGGAGTTATAGTGCAGTCATCCCACCCCCAAACAGCTCTCCCAGGCAAGATGGCCACCTACCTGCTAGATGAGTGTGCACCATTCAATGGCTGGCAAATGTCTCTGGGTAGGGGGCACTGCTCCGTCCTACTCAGGTGAGGGACAGGGGGCATGGTGGGAATTGTAGTACAGTCTTCACACCCACAAACACCCCTCACTGTTAAGATGGCAACCTACCTGTTAGTTTGTTTGTAGTGGGACAATGGCTTCCAAATGCTTCTGGTTGGTGTGCAGGGCTACATCCTTCTCAGGGGGAGACAGAGGGCATGGTGGGAGTTGTAGTGCAGGCATCCCACCCCCAAACAGCCCTCCCAGGCAAGATGGCTACCTACCTGCTAGGTGAGTGTGCACCATTCAAAGGCTGGCAAATGCCTCTGGGTGGGGGCAGTGCTCCGTCCTGCTCAGGTGTGGGACAGGGGGCATGGCGGGAGTTGTAGTACAGTCTTCACACCCACAAACACCCCTCACTGTTAAGGTGGCTACCTACCTGTTAGTTTGGTTGTAGTGGGACAATGGCTTCCAAATGCTTCTCAGTGGTGTGTAGTGCTACATCCTTCTCAGGGGTGGGACAGGGGGCAAGGTGGGAGTTGTAGTGCAAGCCTCTCATCCCCAAACAGCCCTCCCAGGCAAAATGGCTACCTACCTGTTAGGTGAGTGTGAACCATTCAATGGAAGGCAAATGCCTCTGGGTAGGGGGCAGTGCTACGTCCTGCTCAGGTGTGAAACAGGGGACATGGTAGGAGTTGTAGTACAGTCCTCACACCGACAAACATCCCTCACTGTTAAGATGGTTACCTACCTGTTAGTTTGTAGTGGGACAATGGCTTCCAAATGCTTCTGGGTGGTGTGGAGTGCTACATCCTGCTCAGGTGCGTGACAGGGTGCATGGTGGGAGTTGTAGTACAGTCTTCACACCCACAAACACCCCTCACTGTTAAGATTGCTGTGGGAAGGTGGCCTGATATATGCTGTCCACTAGTTCTAGTGGGTACCTTGTATCAGTCCAAACAACCCCATATGGTGAATGGTTAATGACAACCTTATATGAGAGCTATCCTATAGGTAGCTATGGAGAGCAGCCTTCAGGCTAAGTCTTGAAGGAATGTAAAGCAGCTTTTTTTTACCAGTCTATAATCTCTTGAATGATCAAATGAAAGGAGAACCACTCCAGGTATATATTTAAAATATATGTATTTAGGTTAACACACACCCTCTAGTCTCTTTAAGAGACTGGAGTTCGAAGTACTTAAGTTACAAGTGATCTAGCATCAGTAAAAGCACAAATACACGTTTGGGCCCTAGGGGCATACCAAACCATATACCAAAAAAATGGTATAAGAACCACGACTAGAACAGGCACTAGGCCTATTGCCTCTAGAATCACTGGGACCCCAAGGAACTGATGTAGCGCTTAAAAGTTTGAAAATTGTAGGGGTGCGTTATATTCACTGTTAGTTGGCACCCGCATATAATCAAATGTGTGCTCAGGTATTTTATGTGCAATGTATTACGAATTGTATAACCTATATCGATTTCCATAGAAGTGTTAGCTATGTACAAGCATCTTATGTATATATTGAAGCAATGCATAGAGTTTAGTCCTTTTTGAACAATGTGATGTTAAAACGCGTAGATTAGAATTCGTGTCTGTAGACTGTTTAGTTTGACCACACATGAAAGAAAGACGTAAATGTCAATACTGTGATTTAAACCTGCTTGTGTAACCGAAGTAGTGGCCAGAATTCGCATATATCGTTGAGGCGAAAGGCCTGGTATTTTCTTATGTTAGCCAAGGGCAATAGGCCAAAAAGGATTTATTCCAGTAGAGGTTTTAGGCTGTAGTAAATTGCAACTTAAAAGATGTGAAGAATGTCTGCTTTGCATGATCTCACCCCAGGTGCAAGGACAGTTGCTCGTTAGTAGAGAAGCTCTTTGTTCACAAATTGACTTATGTAGTAAAAGCCAGACATGGGAGTGTATTGGAATGTGCCAATCGTAACTCCTAGTGCGGATGGCGTCTGGGACTCAAGGCCAAGCGATGGACGATGGAACTGGACAGCGCTCTGTGGAAATTTACTGAAAGACGACCCCGCAGAAGAGGAGGCGCAAAGGGCGTGTTCTGGGATTTGGGGTTCTGTATTAGGGACAGCGCCCAGAGGGTGGAGGCAGTTCAGAGCAGCCCAGAGCAGAGGAAGGCTAGGCGAAGAGATAGAGGGGGCAACTTAGACCAAGCTCTCTAAGTGAAGACTTCTTATGAAGTTTCACTCTGACACCTTTTATTCGATGAGGGTCTCAAGGGATTGCTAAGTAGGGATGTCATCTAGTGCAGAGTAGGGACAGAGATGGTATGGTTCAGTGTCCCTAGTATCGACATTTGCTTGGTAGTGTTCTACCTCATGCTTTTAGAGATTGTGCTTTTAGTTATTTTTAGCCGTATGCGGATTCTCCGTAGAGTAGCTTTTGTGTTAGTGCCTATGTACTTGTTGTGCCTCGTATTGAGGACTTTGTATCTGCAAATCTTCATGCTGATAATAAAAACCAGAGAGCCAAGAGATTAAGTTTCGAGTCCTTGATTATGGCAAATTGCGGTCAGTAATTTTGATAATTGTGTTTTTCCCTCCACGCTATTGGGCAAGTAAAAAGGTTCATCTGACCAGAGTGGGTTCCAGTAGATGATTGCGAGATACTAAAATGGGCCGGAGCAGTTGGTAGCAAACGAGGATGGTTTCTTACTGATAGCGAGGGAAGATTAGATAAGGATAAGTGACCCTTGAGGCCCAAGAGACGATAAGTGATGCTGAATCATCAGATGGCGAGCAGCAGACGGCAGCAGATGAGCATCGACGGCGAGTAGCAGCGCGGCAGAAAGCAGCAGTTCCAGGAGTGAGTATGAACATAATGAGATGTTGTAGATTGCGGTGTTGATTTGTTGTGTGATGTCTTGCGGAGTTGTTGTGTATGTCGTGTGATTGTGAGATCAGGCTGTGAGCGCGCGCAGCCCGGGAATTGTGGTGTAGAAGACACCTGAGATAGATTTTGTTGACCACCCAAAGGAGATCGTGAGGTACCATCGATCACCTGGACCGAGATAGGGGGAGCGAATGCGTGTGTGTATGGCAACTTAACGCTGGTCGTGGGTTGTGGTGTGCAGATCGGAGTGTTAGTAACCTATCAGAGGCGATTTGTCTGGCCGGACGGGGGCAGACGGGCGCCAATTGAGGTCAACAAGGTCGAGAGACTGTGGACGAACAGTCAGAGGCTGTGGACGGACAGCCAGAGAAGTAACTTAATTGGTTATTTCAGTGTGTGAATGGGACGTGAGTAAGCGTGAAACGAGTTTTGGACAAGGGAACTGCTGCGAGCGAAGGAAGGTGACGTCAGAGAGTGTCGCGCTGTGATAGGCCGGTTGGTGTGAGTCGCGCTGTTATTGGAGGATTCGAGGACAAGAAGTAAATAGAGCGCGAGATCGAATTTGCTCATTATGAAGTGCCTTAGGGCTTTGCGAGAGTTGTGTAGAGGCGATAAGCATGTGGTTGTTCGTGGGGGAGAAGAAGCCCCTCCCGAGGATACCCCGGCACATTACATGGCACAGAATGTGGGGTTACATACTATAGTTTGGATCGAGAATTGGCACAAGGTTACACAAGGCGAAGGGGAACTAGCTTTCCCGAGGTATGGCTCATTTAGACTAGCAGTGCTGTACCAACTGAAGACGGTGATGGGGTCCTTAAAACCCTTGCCAAGACCAGCACAGTTTGAAGCATTACATGCGTGGATTAGAGCAGCGCATGATAAGGAAAAGGGAAGAAGTCAGGAGAGAATGAGGAAGTCGATTAGGGCATTTCAGGATGCCAAGTGGGACGCAGCGGAGAAAAGATGGAGAGTGCAGACAATTGAGGAAGCGAAACTGTATCCCGCGCTAATGGAGGAGACTGGGATAAGGCATGGGAAAGCACAGGAAGAGGATAGTGATTCTGATGATGGGGTATTTCAAAGATTGTTAGACGAGAGACCACCCCCTTATAATCCAGATGAAGCGGATGATAGGTGGGGTGAGAGGGGAGACTCTAGGAGGGTAACAATCCAGCCTGAGACCCGAGTGGAAGGGTTGGTCTCGTTTGAAACAGCGAGTTCACAGGGTCAGTCGGAGACCAGTGGAAGGATTGAAAGAGAGATGAGGTTACCGGATGCCTTGAGGGTACCGGTCACCATTGGACCGATTGTGTCAATATACAGTCCGGAATCAGAGGAAAGAGAGAGGTCTGAACGAGTGACAGAAAGAACGAGGAGAGAAAGCGGAGAAAGTGAGCTGGAAGGGGCAACGGCCCGACCTCCAAGCCCTGTACAATGGAGTACACCATTAGCAGCGGTGTCAGACACATCTAGGGGCGAAGAGGACGAGAGACCGGTGAGGCCGAGGACTCTGATGGAGTCGAGATCAGATTTAGGGTCATGGGTACCGCCAAAGAAGCAAATGAGCTGGAATATGGGCAAAGCGGGGACAACCCCAGTTGCCTTTACGAGCCATTCTGCTCCCATAGAACCACCAGAAGAAAGGAGAGAGCAGGAACCGGAATGCGAGTATGATGAGGGACGTGGAGCAAGTTGTCAGGTGTTGAAAGGGGCCTTGAAGGCAGGAATGATAGATGTAGTAAGACTTAAAGCAGAAGCGGATGAAATAATATATGGGAACCTACCTCTTGAGAGAGTAGTGACATATACTCCAGATGAATTGCTTTTTGTAGCAAAAGATGTGACTCGTAAAGCACGAGCGGCACATGAGAAACTGGCGGGTTTGGCTAGAGAATATGGGGTGGATCTGTCCAAGACTAGAGCATTACAAGGGAACCATAGGATGCATTGTACTGAGCGGGAATTGGAAGAGAAAAGAGTTGTTGGTCTAAGGTCACATACTAAGGAACTGATTGTAGCTATGAGAATATGGCTGATGCTTGACAAATGGCAAGAGAAATGGGCTAGGAAAAAGAATTCTAGGGGAGCGAAAGGAGGGAGCTCTGAAGGAGATTTGCAGGAGGTAAAGATCCTTCCCTTGAGAAAGGTGGCGAATGGAGGATATGTGCATGTACCATGGAGCAGGGGGGATTTGGCATCATTTACGAATGATTTTCCCAGGCTCAGGGAGAAGCCTGCAGAGTGGTACAAGCAAGTTGAGCGTTTCGTTAAAATTTCGAAGGTGTTGTGGATAGATCTGAACACCTTATTCGATATCGTGGTTCCGGGAGATCTGTGGAACGCATGTAAAATTGCTGTTGATTGGCCGGACTATGAGCCTGATAGGAACATAGTTACAAATGGTCCGTCGCCTGTGGTAATGAGGCTGTACGATAAGGTAATTACCTGGTTGAAATCGAAGGTTTCACCCCAAGACATCGATTGGGTGAAGATAGACAGGACAGTGCAGGAGCCAAAGGAGACAGTACATGAATTTTATGAGAGACTTTTGAAGGCTTTTAAGCAGTACAGTGGCCTAGATGAGCTGGAAACGAAGGACATGGGACAGTTTGTGTCTAAGTTCGTGCTGGGTTTGAAGCCCGAAGTCAGTCTCATGATACAGCAGCATTTGATTTGTTGGCAGAATAAGCCTGTAGATGAGATCTTGCGGTATGCTAGGTACTGCACGGATGAGATTGAGTCAAAGCACAAGAAGATGAAGGATAACCTATTGCTCATCCAGATGCAAGCTGCTCAGGGACCGCCGAATGGGGGTCCGGTGGTGCGGAGACAGGGAAATTATCAGACAGGGAATCAGAATATGCAGGGTCAGGGAAGGCCGAGGCCCGTGGACCCTAGGACAGGCATAGATGTAGCGATCTTGAAAAAGACGACTGCCTGTCACCAGTGTCACCAGGTGGGACACTGGAGGCGCGAGTGTCCCTTGAACCCCTATAATCAGCCGCAGATGGAGGGAGGAATGGGTCAGGTCCCTGGGGCGGAGCAGGTACAGACGGTGACTGTACCGAGAATGATGCAAGGGGGGACCGGCGTCTCGCAGGTGCAGGTTCCCCAGCCACCCAGGATGCAGAACATACAGCAGGGAGCTCGGACTTATTTGCAGATGCCCATGTTCGAAGTGGGAGAGGAGAGGGATGAAGATTTGCTGGCGCAGCTAAGTTTAGGTCAGGATGATGATTGCATACTTAGGGCTATTCTAGAGGTAGATCAGAGAGGACCCTTTGTGGAAGCAGAACTCGATGGACACCCTACTACCTTTTTGGTAGATACGGGGGCTACCAGGTCAACTATAAGATCAGCAGTAATTCCGGGGGTAGCCCTTTCGGGGGAATGCATCCAAGTGGTTGGAGTGGCGAACAAGAGGCTAGTGAGCCCCTTAACGGAACCGATTCCAGTCAGGATAGGAAACTTTAGGGATCGACATCAGTTCGTGGTGTGCGAGTCTAGTCCTGTTTGTCTGTTGGGAAGAGATTTATTGTGTAAGCTCAATTGCACAATCTACTGTACCCCGAAAGGAGTAGAGGTACAGACAAGGGATGATGACGCGACCTTTAAGGTTGCAAATCAGCGGGTGTGCGTGGAAATGTACCCGGCTTTGACAGTGGAGGAGCTTCCACCGGATTTGAGGGAGTCTGTATCGACCGATGTGTGGGATCTAAGCGGAGAGGAGATCGGCTTAGTCAGGGGAGTGGAACCAGTGAAGATACAGGTTAAGCCAAACGCGGAATTCCCGAGAACACCCCAGTATAAACTGTCGCCTGAAACAATTGCAGGGATTAAACCTGTGATCGAGTCTATGATTAGGCAGGGAATTCTGGTGGAGGTCATGGGTAGTCCATGTAACTCACCCATTATGGGATTGCAGAAACCAAGTGGGAAGTTCAGGATAGTACAAGACCTGCGGAAAATAAACGACATAGTTGTTCCATGTTGTCCAGTGGTACCGAATCCATCTGTGATACTGTTCCAGATCCCATGTGAAGCTGGATGGTTCACAGTGATTGACTTATGTCAGGCATTCTTTTTGATTCCCCTACATGAAGAGAGTAGATTTCTTTTTGCATTTAGGCTAGAGAATCGTGTATTAACGTGGTGTCGTATCCCACAGGGGTATACGGAGAGCCCGTCAATTTTTAATCAGCTCTTAAAGAAGAATCTTGAAGGTCTTGTGTTGCCGAAAAACTCTGTTTTGGTGCAATACATTGACGACCTGCTTGTCGCGTCGGAGACGGAAGACGCTTGCAGGGTCGATACCATTGCGTTGTTGAATTTCCTGGGAGAGAACGGTCACAAGGTGTCTCCAAACAAATTGCAATACTGTTTACCTGAGGTACAGTATTTGGGGCACAGGATTGAAAAGGGTAAAAGGAAAGTGTCTCCAGATCGCATTGATGCGATTCTGAGAATGCCAGTTCCCTCAACGCAGAGGGAAGTTAGAATGTTTTTGGGAATGGTGGGCTATTGCCGCCAGTGGATCCCAAACTTTTCCTTTGAAGCGAAGCCTTTACAGCGGCTGACGCGAAAGGATGTAAGTGATCCAGTACCATGGGACGACGACTGTTTGAAATCATTTCTGAGGCTGAGAGAAGCCTTATGTAGCGCTCCTGCTTTGGGAATGCCGGATTACAACAAGGCATTTGCATTGTTCTGCTGCGAAAGAGAAGGTTGCGCATTAGCAGTGTTAACCCAGAATCATGGAGGTGTCCGTAGACCAGTTGCTTATTTCTCAGCTACTTTAGATCCAGTAGCTTCTGCGTTGCCCGGATGTCTCAGATCCGTTGCGGCAACAGGTGTCAGCATCGAGAGATGTGAGAGCATTGTGATGGGACATCCTCTTACTGTACATGTGCCACACTCTGTTGAATTGTTGATGACTAGGACTAAAACACAGCACCTCACGAATAATAGGCTGACTCGTTATGAGCAAGTTATCCTTGCAGCCGATAATGTGACATTGAAGAGGTGTGCTGTTTTAAATCCTGCTACATTGTTACCTGTTCCAATTATAGATGAGAATGAAGATTGTGCGGACCATGATTGTCTCGACGTTACGGAACTATGCACCAAACCGAGACCTGACATTGTCGATGAACCGCTCCCAGTGTCAGATGAGATTTTCTTTGTGGACGGTTCATGTTTAAGAGACAGTGTCGGTCGATTGAGAGCAGCGTTTGCTGTATGCACCATCACGGGTGTGGTTGAAGCCGCTTGTTTAGAAGGAGTACACTCCGCGCAGGTGGCTGAGCTCATTGCCTTGACTCGTGCCTGTTTGGCAGCCGACAAGATCCGTGTAACTATTTACACGGACAGCCAGTATGGGTTTGGTGTGGTTCATGACTTCGGACAGCTATGGTCCCAGAGAGGGTTTATGACATCTTCAGGTTCTCCCATAAGAAATGGTGAACATGTACGGAAACTGTTAAAAGCATTGCAAGGTCCTGATGAAATTGCTGTTGTTAAATGTGCTGCCCACACAAAGGGAAATGATTTCGTCTCGTTGGGAAACAACTACGCTGATGAAGTAGCCCGATTTTGTGCAGAACAGGGATGCAACTTCACTGAGACCCACGTCGAGGAAACTGGGGAGGAGGTGGTGTACGGTCAGATGTTAGCAATGGCCGACTCATGGGAGGAACTGAAACAGCTTCAGGAAGGGGTCTCGGATCAGGAACGTGACAGCTGGATACGAGCTGGATGTGAGAAGGGAGATGTGGATATATGGGTTTCGAATGATGGACGAGCGGTGTTGCCGGAAAGTTTGTTGAATCCCATGGCGAGGTTGATACATGGTGCTGTACATCTGGGTAGGGATGCCATGATGAGAGTGTTTCGTCAGACTTGGTACAACCCGAAGTTTCGTGCAGTGGCTGAAACTGTGTGCCAGAGGTGTGTCACTTGTCAACAGATGAATGTGGGGAAAAGAACCGCTGTGACGTTGAGCCACATAGGGAGGTCAGGGGGACCTTTCAATAGGATGCAGTTGGATTTTGTCGAAATGCCGAAGTGTAATGGGTTGAGGTACATATTAGTGATAGTATGTGTCTTTTCCAGGTGGGTGGAGGCATACCCTACACGTAGATGTGACACGCTCACGGTAGCGAAACTATTATTGAGAGAACTCATTCCAAGGTACGGGTTCCCGACGTCCTTTGAATCGGACAGGGGAACTCATTTCCACAGCGAAGTTATGAAGTTGCTTTGTGCTGCTTTGAATATAGATCAGAAGTTACACTGTAGCTATAGACCAGAAGCTTCAGGGATAGTGGAGCAGGTGAATGGAACTCTGAAGGCTCGGATGGCGAAAGTGTGTTCGTCTACGTCTCTGAAATGGCCTGATGCATTACCTTTGGTCCTTATGAGCCTTCGAAGTGTGCCTGATAGAAGGACTGGGTTGTCACCCCATGAAATCCTCATGGGAAGAGCGATGCGTTTGCCTGCAATACCTGCTACTGCTCTGATAAATATCACTGATGATATGATCCTGGACTATTGTAAAGGCCTTGCTGACGTGGTCCGTTCTGTGTCTCAGCAGGTGCAGACAGCAACGGTTCCAGCTGCGAGTGACCGGTGCCACGACTTGGACCCAGGCGATTGGGTCCTAGTCCGAAAGCACGTGAGGAAGAGTTGTTTGGATGCTAGGTGGCGCGGCCCTTTCCAAGTGATTCTTGTCACGAACACAGCCGTCAAGTGTGGAGGTTTACCGAACTGGGTGCATGCTTCTCATACCCGTAGAGTTCCAGCACCCTTGGGAGATACAGCCCCTCTCGAGAACAAAGATCCCAGTGAACCGACAGAGACTCCTGAGAGGGCCAGTCAAGCTGTAAGGGTTGCTGAAGCAGCTGACGGTGCACTGAATCGAGTTGGGGAAGAACGTGAGCGAAGTACTGACCCAGAAACAGGCGAAGGAGCAAGAGGTGCAGTGGGTAGTACAGAATCAAGTTCTGCCGAAGAAGAGGAGGCCAGTGCACAGGGTATCGAAGAGAAGACCGGAGGTGTTACCGAAGCAGAAAGGGTTTGGCCCGCAAGACAGAATCGGGTAAACCTGAGGTTGGCTCCAGACACAGACCTTGCACCAGTTTCGGAAGAACCAGAAGAGGAATCAGGAGACGAGGAGAATCCTCAAGGTGTGAGAAGGTCCAAGAGAACTCGAGTGCCAAGTCGGAAGTACGCTTCACCAGAGTGGGCATATCAAGTGACTGATGCCAGGGTTACCGAGCACGGGAAGGTTGAGGTCGATGACATTGGTCAACAGTGTCCCGCTCCAGAGGGTGGAAGTGTTGCTGAAAGTTCCGGGATTGGAGATCGAAGGAATTTTGACGATTCATATTCCGAGTCCGCCATTCCTGAGTGTCATTCGAGGTATGATCTTGGACAATTTGGAGTTCCCGACGTTCACGACTGTGCCAGACCCACAGGAACTGATCATTCTTAAGCTCGAAATATTGCAGGGAGTCCTGGAACTGTTGGGGCCAGCGCTTATGTTAGATTGATTTGAGAGGGTTGCAAGCAGAGAAGAAGATAACCTAGATCCGAGCGGAAGAAGAACAAAATTAGGGATTTTTCCGTTATAGAACGAAGAAAAGTTAGGGAGGGTTGCCTAAAGTTCACGAAAGAGACACTGATGAGAAGGAGACTTACCCTTTCAGAGACTGTATTGGACACTGAGTACATTCCGAAGATGGCAGATCCTGCAAACCCACATCGTAGGGCTAAATTGATAGTAGGCACATTGGTAGGAGTTGTGATAATCACCATACTTGCGGTAGTGATAAGTTCATACATGGTGGCTCACAGGCAAGAGGGGAAGGTTCAGGGAGCACCCACACCTATTACCCCAGGGCAGAGAGGTGTCAGTATCAGAGAACAGGAAATATCGAAGTTGAGGGATGATCGCAGACTCCACATGGATTTGTCAAAGGGTGATTTTAAGCTTAACGCGTATGCAAGGTTGCTGTATGAGTATGTTGATGCGATGGATGTGAAGGATTGCTATGTGTGTATGCAGTTGCCTGCTTCAGTGGATGAGGGTATCAAGTATCATCATCTCCCATTGACATATGGGATTTCTTGTAGTTTATTACTTAGTTTATTTTATGACAGGAGACAGTTCGAGTATTTCTTTTCAAATTTTGATACGGTACTTCCTGAGGTTCCAGCAATCAAGCATTTGAACAAATATGATTCTAATAAGAAAGAGGACAGACTCCTGAAGTATTTTAGACCGACTATGAAGTTGGATACGGCGCATGCTCACAGGAATAACCTGACATGTGCGTTATCTGAGATAGAAAAGAAATTCATAGACCAGGTAGAGGACAGATACAGACAGTTGACCCAGACACGACACACCGGAGATAGTCCAGTAGATTGGACAGACGAGGAGAGGGCTCATAGATCCAAGGGAAGTTATGGACCAATAGCGTTAGATGAGGTACAGAGAGGGAATTTGTGTATTGGACGGCCTCAATCCGATACGGATAAGGTCGCAGTAGGACATAGCACTTGTTCTCAGACCTTCACAGTGGAAGCTTCTGCTAAGAATTTTATGGTAGGTCCAATAGAGGTAATTCCGACAGTATATTATGTATGTGGGAAGAATGCTTATGTCAGGCTACCTGCGAATTGGTATGGCATATGCTATTTGGCCATTACATTCCCGAAGATCTATCACACAGAGGACTTGGAGTTGTTAGAGACGAAGCGACAGTCTAGGAAACGTAGGGCTACAAACGCCGGTGCAGTGATTGGGGACATATACGGAGCAATGATACCTAGTATGGGTGTGGTGTTGAATGATGTGAAAATCAGGAGGTTGGCGACTGTGGTTGATGAGTTGTCTATGAACACTGCGAGATCTTTGTTGTTGGTGGCTGGAGAGATGTTGTCGATACGGAATATGGTTATGCAGAATCGCCTTGCTTTAGACGTATTATTAGCCAAAGAGGGCGGAGTCTGCAAATTATTGAAGGTTCAGGAATGCTGCACATATATTCCAGACAACACGAAGGAGATAGGGAAGTACATAGATAACATCACGACTATTCACAAGGAGATTATGGATTTGACGGAGGAGAATGTGTGGGAGAAGATTGGATTAGGATTTGGAAGAGTAGGAACTTGGTTTGCGAATTTGGGAAGAGGATTTCTGGGATCAGTGTTGAAGCCGATTATCATTGCTGTGGTTTGCGTGATTTGTTTGTGGGGATGCGTGAAGGCATGGAAGTGGTTTCAAGGAGGCAAGGTTGAAAGGGCTCTAAAGGCAAACGAGAAAAGGATGGCGAAGCTCCAGGAGCAGCAATATGAGAGTCTTAAGAGACTGGAGGGAGTTCGACATGGCAAAGTTATGACTAGCGCGGTCTAAATCAGTTCTAAAGAAGAGAAATGTAATGGTGTGATGACGGATGTCATCAAAGGGGGGAACTGATGTAGCGCTTACAAGTTTGAAAATTGTAGGGGTGCGTTATATTCACTGTTAGTTGGCACCCGCATATAATCAAATGTGTGCTCAGGTATTTTATGTGCAATGTATTACGAATTGTATAACCTATATCGATTTCCATAGAAGTGTTAGCTATGTACAAGCATCTTATGTATATATTGAAGCAATGCATAGAGTTTAGTCCTTTTTGAACAATGTGATGTTAAAACGCGTAGATTAGAATTCGTGTCTGTAGACTGTTTAGTTTGACCACACATGAAAGAAAGACGTAAATGTCAATACTGTGATTTAAACCTGCTTGTGTAACCGAAGTAGTGGCCAGAATTCGCATATATCGTTGAGGCGAAAGGCCTGGTATTTTCTTATGTTAGCCAAGGGCAATAGGCCAAAAAGGATTTATTCCAGTAGAGGTTTTAGGCTGTAGTAAATTGCAACTTAAAAGATGTGAAGAATGTCTGCTTTGCATGATCTCACCCCAGGTGCAAGGACAGTTGCTCGTTAGTAGAGAAGCTCTTTGTTCACAAATTGACTTATGTAGTAAAAGCCAGACATGGGAGTGTATTGGAATGTGCCAATCGTAACTCCTAGTGCGGATGGCGTCTGGGACTCAAGGCCAAGCGATGGACGATGGAACTGGACAGCGCTCTGTGGAAATTTACTGAAAGACGACCCCGCAGAAGAGGAGGCGCAAAGGGCGTGTTCTGGGATTTGGGGTTCTGTATTAGGGACAGCGCCCAGAGGGTGGAGGCAGTTCAGAGCAGCCCAGAGCAGAGGAAGGCTAGGCGAAGAGATAGAGGGGGCAACTTAGACCAAGCTCTCTAAGTGAAGACTTCTTATGAAGTTTCACTCTGACACCTTTTATTCGATGAGGGTCTCAAGGGATTTCTAAGTAGGGATGTCATCTAGTGCAGAGTAGGGACAGAGATGGTATGGTTCAGTGTCCCTAGTATCGACATTTGCTTGGTAGTGTTCTACCTCATGCTTTTAGAGATTGTGCTTTTAGTTATTTTTAGCCGTATGCGGATTCTCCGTAGAGTAGCTTTTGTGTTAGTGCCTATGTACTTGTTGTGCCTCGTATTGAGGACTTTGTATCTGCAAATCTTCATGCTGATAATAAAAACCAGAGAGCCAAGAGATTAAGTTTCGAGTCCTTGATTATGGCAAATTGCGGTCAGTAATTTTGATAATTGTGTTTTTCCCTCCACGCTATTGGGCAAGTAAAAAGGTTCATCTGACCAGAGTGGGTTCCAGTAGATGATTGCGAGATACTAAAATGGGCCGGAGCAGAACCACCCAAGGTAGTGACACAGTGGACCCACAGGAGCTGTGTGCAGTGTGAAAACACAACCGCGGGTTCCTATTATCTTCTTTGGGCAATGTCGCAGTTGGAAATTTAAAGATTAGAGACACTTCTAATCGAGTCTGGACCAAACCCTTTTGGACTTAAAAAGTTCTAGGGCTAGCACCCACGAGAGCACCAGAGTACTCGAGTTACCTCACCCAGGGAACCCGGGTGCATAGGTGTCTTTTGGTGCGCGTCGCGTCGTCGATATCAATGGAAGCCTGCAAAAAACTGCTGCTGCCGTGAAG
The DNA here is from genome assembly GCF_964204655.1 of Triturus cristatus. NCBI lineage: Eukaryota > Metazoa > Chordata > Amphibia > Caudata > Salamandridae > Triturus > Triturus cristatus. The sequence continues at coordinate 564,843,496 of NC_140582.1, read as the reverse complement.
AGGAGAAGTGTCCGAAGAGATCCAAGCCTGGATCTAGGATGTAAGGAACCTGAAAGCAGAGGGGACAGAGTCTGGGTCACTAGCCAGTGACCTAGGGCAGGATGGACCAATGCCCACAGATGCCGGGTGCTTCAGGTGAGTTGATGGGTGTCTTGACTCTTCAGCCACAAGGTCCAGGAGGCGTCGACAAAGTCCATGAGCCGGATTCGAGCTGTCGCACAAATTCTGTCGAGTGCTGTGGTGTCGGCGACCAGAAAGGACCCAACAAGCCTTGGCAACGGCAAGTCACTGGAAATCAGAGAAAGGACTGCGGTGCAGACCGGCAAGGTCTGAGGGACTCACCCAGCGACGGTAAGTTGGGGCACGTCTGGAGCAACCAGGTAAGCCCAATCAGAAAAGGAGTCGCCTTTGTGGGGACCTGCTAGACAACGGGCTAGTGATCGCGAAGGAGCCTCAAGCGATCGCACTTGAAGCTGGCCCACGGGTCACTCGTGGAGTGGAAGCCAACAATCTTCGGTGTAGGAGGTGCTAAAGGCTGGGGCTACTCAGAGCCCAAAGCACAACTTCGAGGAGGACCAGGAAGATAGTGTTGCTGTAAAAGTTCACGGTGTCCAGGGGTCACGGTTCCACGTCATCTACGATAGCCACGGCCTCAGCTTTGCTGTGGACTCAGAGTAGCCTCGGGGAAGTCTGGAAATCCACCTCTAGGGATGCAGAGACTTCGGCGTCCAGCGGGAGCTTCAGAATTGCAGACTGGTCAGTTGCTTCTTTGGTGCCTGCCAAGCAGGCGAGTCACTCCTTGACCCCAACGGAGATTTCTTCAGTCTTCTAGTCAGAATAGAACGTCAAAGGTCCAGGATGTATGTTGCAGAGTTTCGTCCAGGATAATCTAAAGTCCTAGGGACTGGATTCCTATACTTATACTAAGTTTAGGGGATGGACTAACTCTAAGGCCCCACCTATGGGTGGGCCAGGAAAGAGGGGTGGTAGCCCCTGCAACCGGTTTGAACTGGAATATGCACATGGACACCAAGTGTGGCCCCAGTGCAGGACTTCAAAGCACCAGAGCGTGCTCCCTCCCAGCCCCAATACACATCAGACTGTCTGGGGAGGTGCGAACACCTCCCCTCGACAGGAAACCTATTGTCCAGGCCTCCCCTGCCAGAGTTTCGGTCAGCAGCAGGAGGCCAGACCCATGTCTGTGGCAGAGGCATCTATTTTGTGATGCCAGGGCTCAGGAAAGTCCTACCGGGTTTAGCCAGTGTGAACATGTTCCTCCCTCTAGAAGGGTGGAATGTTACCCCGACCGCCAGGACTGGTGGGGGGGTAGTATTCCAAAGCGTTTGACACCAAACACGACATGTTTTGATGTAGCCATCCCAAAGTTAGCATTTACCGCGAGGTTATAATCCACTAAAGAGTATATGGTATGGCTGTATCACAGAACAGCCATAGGGAAGTATTTCCGAAAGCTGCAGAGGGGCTCAGCTCATGCTTGGGCACCCTCTCACATAAAACCAAGCACTCTGCCTTCAGGATTGTCAAGGCCTGCCATAGGATTGGCTTATAGGTTTATATGTGTCTGTATAAGGTAGTGATATAGGTAGCCTATACCACAGTAAGGGGTGCAAGCACGCTCTTACCCAGGCTGCAGTAGCAGACCTGGGGTGTCATTTTGGAGTACTTTCCAGGGGTGGCATAATACATGCTGCAGCCCCTGGTAGGCCTCTGAGGTACCTATGCCCTAGGTGCAAAGTATACCATATACTAGGGGCTTATAAGGCACTCCAGAATCCAATTAGATATGTACCTAATGTACATGGAAACCATTTTAGAGAGGAAGCAGCTAGGCTGTGGTCCTGATTAGCAGGGTCACAGACAGACTAAGGCCGAAAAACAGTGAAACACCAGCAAAAAGTGGGGGTACCCATGTGAAGCAGATCCTACTCTCCTACAATGGCAACCTACCTGTTGGTTTGTTTATAGTGGGACAATGGCTTCCAAATGCTTCTGGGTGGTGTGTAGTGCTACATCCTTCTCAGGAGGAGACAGGGGGCATGATGGGAGTTGTAGTGCAGGCATCCCACCCCCAAACAGCCCTCCCAGGCAAGATGGCTACCTACCTGCTAGGTGAGTGGGCACCATTCAATGGCTGGTAAATGCCTCTGGGTGGGGGGCAGTGCTCCATCCTGCTCAGGTTAGGGACAGGGGGCACGGTGGGAATTGTAGTACAGTGTTCACACCCACAAACACCCCTCAATGTTAAGATGGCAACCTACCTGTTAGTTTGTTTGTAGTGGGACAATGACTTCCAAATGCTTCTTGGTGGTGTGTAGTGCTACATCCTTCTCAGGAGGAGACAGGGGGCATGATGGGAGTTGTAGTGCAGGCATCCCACCCCCAAACAGCCCTCCCAGGCAAGATGGCTACCTACCTGCTAGGTGAGTGTGCACCATTCAATGGCTGGCAAATGCCTCTGAGTGTGGGGCAGTGCTCCGTCCTGCTCAGGTGTGGGACAGGGGGCATGGTGGGAGTTGTAATACAGTCTTCACACCCACAAACACCCCTCACTGTTAAAAAGGCTACCTACCTGTTAGTTTGTTTGTAGTGGGACAATGGCTTCCAAATGCTTCTGGGTGGCGTGGAGTGCTACATCCTGCTCAGGTGTGAGACAAGGGGGCCTGGTGGAAGTTGTTGTGCTGTCTGCCTGTGCACATGCCCCCATGGTGATGTTGCTAGCTACGTTTGGGATGGATATGAGTGAGTGAATGTTGGATCTGTGAGACATGTGTTGGAGAGTGTGTGGTGCATATGAATGTACTTGTGCCTAGGAGGTGTAGCTTTGTAGTTGTGCAAGACACTACATAGCATTGTGGTGGGGGTCATTTGTTTGTACTTATCAGCCTCCACACCCCTCTACTCCTGTGAGACTCTCTGGATACAGTATGGAGAGCACCTTTTCCTCCCATGCAGTGAATGGTTTTGGTGGGATGGGAGGGCCACCGCCAGTCCTGTCAGCCAGCTCACGGTTCTTGCTCCTTTTCTGTTTGACAACTCACTTCAGGTCATGCGACCGCTTCATGATTTCATTTTTTGAGCGTGGGGTGGTCCCTACTTCATTGACCTTATCGACTATTCTTGCCCACATTTGATCTCTTATGGCTAATGGTGTCTGTTGGACCAGGCTACCAAACAGTTGTGGTTCCACTCTGACTATCTCATCTACCATAACCTTCAACTCACTCTCTCTGAATTTTGGCATTTTATGTGTTGCCTTAGTGTGTGATGTGCAAAGGGGTTATGGGTGCAAGGGAGTGAGTGGTGGGGTGGGGGTGATGTGTATGGTTTGTGATGTGCAGGGGGGTCAGAGGTGCATGTATGGAACTGGTGGTGCTGCTGTGTGTGGTGTGAGTAGTGCTGGTGTGTTGCTTTGCCTATGCTTTGTTGTCAGGGTTAGTGGCCTTCAGTATTGGAATGTTGCAAAGGATTGTGGTCAGGGAAGTGGCTGGTTTTATACTCAACTATGTGGGTGTGTCCAAATGGGTTATTTCTATCAGGTGTGTTGGGGTTGTCCTGGAATTTGTATTTTTGTATTTGCCATGTGGATGCGTCATTGAAGTGTGTTCTGTGTTTTTGAAGGCATGGCTAGTTTGCTGTATGCACTTTGTGGCCTTGTTGTGGTTTTTTCTTTCGTCCACCATATTTGTCACGGAGAATTCGCAGCGGTGGCTGTGCTGCAGCTCTTTCGCCGGCTCTCCCATTCATCAATGTTTGCGACCGCCGCGGTCGGAAACTGCGGAACGTACCGCGGGGATTCGGGGTTATCCTAATTTGACGTGCGATGTCTCCTCTGTCCTGGCGGTGGTGTGATTGTTTACCGCCGTGAATGCAACCGCCGCGGATGAGTTTTGGCCATCTCCGCCCACTACGGGCGTTTTTTCTTGGCCTCGTTCTGCCGCGGTCGGTGTTTTTTGGCAGTTGTTCCTAATTTGGATGCCAAATTTTCCACGGAGCCTGCGGGCGGTTGATTTCCAGACCAATGGCGGTCGAGGTGGTTTTCCACCTGCCATCCTAATAGGCCCCTTAGATTGAAACATTTTCTTGCCTCAACTTTGAAGGAAACATTTTTGTTATAGATACTCTTAGATCAGAAATGTATATATCAAAAAAGCGGAAAAAACAGCACATTCCTGTTTAGCTCTTCTCACTGGAGTAATATTGACATTTAGCTTCACTATAATTTACCCACAGTCACACACAAATGTCATAGGGAAACACACTGATTTAGTCTTTAATAAAGTATGTCTGTACTTGCTTATTCATCACCTCATATCTCTGGCCTACCTTCTGACCAGGGAAGACACCAAGACAATGCAGTGGCTGGGTCAATTCTGTCGTGCCCCTAGCTGGGTTAAAAAAACTTTAACATATATGTGAAGATTACTTTTAAGAAGATCCTGTCTTTCCAGGAATGCAGGACCTTTTCAAAGCCACTCATTTGTTTTAATACACTGTGAATAGTCACAGCCAACATTCTGTCATATTCCTTTAGTACTCGAAGGTGAGTCCGGTTCATGAAAAAACAGGTTTATTTAAATTGAAGCTAGATTAGCCTTCATTAAACTTCTTTACCGCAAAAATGCACCCATGAACTACAAATCTGTTGATTAATGGCTGCATTTTCTTTTTCAAAGATTATCCCCAATCAAGAAAGATACTGTAAACGTAACAAATTATATTCACCCCAGCGAGGTACCGTAAGCACGTTAAACAAGATAACTTATCAGGACTCATTCCAGGAGAACTATTGTTGGCAGTGCTTGTGTGTCTATTGTTTGTCGTTTGTGTGTGTCTTTTGTTGTTAGTGCATGTGTGTACTCATTCATTCATTCACTTAATGTACCTACCTTCCAAATATTTGAGGTTTGATTCCCAAAGATTTTACTATGAGCAGGTGTGTCTTACACTTATAGTACTCCTGGAGTGATCCTCGAATTCAGGAGTAATCCAGGAGTACATTAAGAGGAAGTCATAGAAAAACCTTTGTGAACCGGACCCTTAACATGTCTGACATTGAGCTACACCGCACCTGGGGGTATAAACAGGCTACCAGAAACGTGTTTAGAAACAGGAGGGAGCTGAAATTTAAGCAGGCGCGGTGTGTAAATGTTTTATAAATATAAAGTGTATTCAGTGTGGTATGATAAACCACAGAAAGGGTGTTACAGAATAAAACAATATTTAACAAGTTTCAAGCTGAGCTATTCATATGGGAGTTAAAATCCCAATTAGCATTACCTTGTTACAGCTATTTCAAAATTAACAATTAAATCAAATTGCAGCTAAATATAGAAACACTTAATTCCCTTAGATTACAACCACTGCTGTTTTCAATCAAGGTGACATGAATTACATGATGGTCTAGTCTGCAAATTCACAATAAAGACAAATTACAATTAGATGTTAACATGATTTTCGCAGCAGTTGTAGATTATTTCCCATGTTACAATTAAAGATAATTACTGCAGTACCCCACAAGTTGTTTCTGACTAAAATCAAACTACACACCTAAACAATAACTAATGAACTAATCGGTCAATTTATGCATATGTAAATGCTAGTTCAATTATTTTTGTTCTTATTTGTGATACTTGCTTCAGTTTAGTGTTTAGCAGATGTGCATCAACTTACTCCTGCGTTCTATGTTATGTCCACCCGGCAGGCTTTAATATTAAGGCTGTAAGAAATAGGCCTGGGCTAAATTTCCGTTCCGCTTGTGGAAATTGCGATAAATTGACATTTTCGCGTTCCGCGGAGAGCGCGAAAATGTCAAAATTTCCGCATTCCGCAGCTTAGCGATAATTTGTTTCTTGCTCGTGCTGTAAAATAATACATTCTCGCGCGCGATCGCCTTACCGGAATCCCCGCGTTCGCCGACAAGTTTTCCCGATCCGGTCGCGTTCTTCACGAGATGTTGGATTGTTGGTAGCCATTTGCGCTGTCTCGCGACAGTTCGCGCCCGCAGTAACGTCATGCGTCGCACGATCACGTCTTTCTTCTCGCGATCATGCACCGTGAGAAGAGTGAAAACAAGATGGCCGCACCCGCGAGCAACCGCATGGGTAAGTTGGTGAGCCACGACCACGCAGAAAATACCGCGAAGGAAAAAAACTTCCGCATCTTCGCGATATTTCCGCGTGTTTGCGGAGATTTTTAACATTTTCGCGATAATTTGCGAAAATCACTTTCGCAAATTCCGCCCACCCCTAGTAAAAATGCACCTAGAGCTGCCAAGGTCGCTTCAAGGAGCAGTTGGTCCAAAGTCTTAATACATTCCTAACATCTGTTACACACTGGTGATGATCAGAGAACACAGCTGGTGTACAAGTGATGATGTTTCTGAACAATTTAACCCAGCATGCAGAATGTACATGAAAGCAGACTCTTAACACCTTACAGCCTCCCATCTTCCCATAAAGCTTTCGTGTAATGTGCAGTCTCACCACAGGACCACTGTCATAGATTGTAAGAATCTGTGTGCTTTGAAAACTGGCAATCCATTTCGCAAGATAATGGCACCTGTATTCTGGACTGTTTTATACTTTATCACTGAGTTTGAGGGTTGATAATGCTCTTCACCAGTAGGTTCAGCAGGAGTGGTGTTAGTGTCAAATCACTAATATTTGTCCTCTTATTCCACCAGTTGTGAGAGGGAGTCCAGACTTTTTTGTCATTTACGTAATCATGAACTGGGGACGTGCCTCCATTTAGCCTCCCTCAGCCGCGCCACTAGCTGCTTATTGCCAGCATGCTTTCCTAACTCCAAACCATGCTGTCTGGCAGGTTCAGGCAGTGTTATCAGAGTAAATGATGGTGAAGAGGGAAAGGAGATGAGGGGCCATTTTACTAAGCCACTTGAAATGAGACAGAAAGTTGAACGAGCTCTGTATGATTATTAGAAAGGAAGAAAGCTTATTTAGGGCGTGTTCCGTGATCTCCATCCAATGTTCGGACCTCTCTGTGGGGCAGATTTATGTTCCCTGGCGCATCCCTGCAAATCAGCATGGATGCGCCATGGAAGATGCGTCACGCAAGTTTGCCCTTGCGCCACCGCAGATGTGCCGCATTTACAATGCGGTGCATCGTGGCGCATGGACAAGCAGATACGTGACGCATCTGCCGGCGTAAGGTTGGCGCAGTGCTAAAGTTGCGTCGCAAGCGCGACGCAATTTCAGCACTGTTCCAACCTACCCTATCCCTAACATGGTGCATCAAGCCTTACGCCTGCTTCAAGCAGGCGCAGGGTTTTGACGCATCAGTGTTGGGAAAGTGACTCAGTGAAATCTTATAGAGTCACTTTTCAGGGGCGTTCCTGCGACAGAACGCCCCCCCCCTGTGTCGAAACGCCCACGTGAAACCTGACGCAGGTTTCACGTGGCGCAGGGCTTTACACCGTGACGCATCTCCATAGATGCCACACGATGTAAATGGGGCACAACGTGGCCCAGGGTTTACGCCGCCGCTGCGTCACAAAAGTGACGCAGTGGCGGCGTAAAAGGGGCGCAAGTCCCTCATAAATCTGCCCCTGTGTATTTAGGGTTTGGAGAAAATAGATACATTTGGACAAGAGACTTGTTTGGAAAGGAAATGATTTGCTGGATAGGTAAGACATACTACATTAGCAGAATTGCACTTGTATCATTTCCGCATGAAAATAGATGGATGGACGTGATGCTTCTTCCTGCTACAAAGTCAATTATTTATTAAACTCCATGCTTTTAGGTAAAATACACATGAAGAAATGGTGACATTGGGGCGATCCAATTTCAGGCGGAAATAATAGTGAAATGGGTGTACTAACCATAGTTCTTGCAACAGGTAGCCGTGCTTCCCAAGAAAAACCTATCCAAATATGCACACCCATCCCTTCTTGATAATGACCGACAGCCAAAGTGCCATGGCCTTGTAAACGGAAGATTACCAAATAACCCAATAAAATAGGTAAAAACACAGTAAGACTAGAGGTCGATGACAACACGCTTCAGCAAAGCAAATCAGTGTTGCTTTGCAAATGTTTGTTTAATTACAAAAATTGAAATGCCCACCTCTAGCCGCTGCCAGTCTTGACTATTCCAATTTTTTAACAAACCGGGAATGACACCTCTGCCTTGTTGGTAAAACAGGGCTAATATAGGCCCATCTGGCTCTGGAAAGGCCACTCAGGCCCCCACTGGGCCGCTGGCGGCATCTGCCCTGCACAGACGCAGCTCATATCGCCCACCACGCTGGCCAAAAAAGCAACCTACAGCTAGAACTCGGATACCAGTCAATTTTATCAATCCGACCCTAGTCAAAAGGATTATTCAATGAGCTGCATAAAAGAGATACACGGACTGAGTATCTGAGGAAGTATTCTACCAGAATATACTGGGCAAAGTATCAATTAAACAAAAAATTGATTGGAACCCTTAGAGGACCAACCTTCTGACTAGTTTGTAGAGCTCATCCCCTGCTCTTCCAAATTTTCCAATAAAAAGACAGGTTCCGAAGTCAAGACTTGAAAGATAATCTCAAGAATCAATAACTACTGTATACATTTTCCATGAATGAGCATTAAAAAAAATGCTTTCAAAAGTAGCGCCACATGTTTCACGACTTTATGAATTCATTGTTGCTTAATCAGGGCTTGTGACAAAAATTCAAAATATATTGAACATTTAAAGGGTATGAGAATGAACCATTACAAGGAATTAGGTAAGAGTGAGAAATGAAAGAGAAAGAAATAAGCCCAAAAATGAAAAACAAATACATATGAACCATACAATCCTTTGTTAATACTTCAACAGAACAAAACGATACATAAAATGAATAAGAAGAATTAAGAAAACAATTACTAAGATATAACATTCAGAGAAATGATTAGTTGCATACAACAAATATATTCAACATTTAAAATCCTTTCATTCAATTCTAAATTTGATTAGTATACTAACGAAATTAAACAAGAGGTTGCCACTAAAAACGTTCTTTACAATAAACAGATTATGTCATGAATTCTCATGGATAGTAATAAATCAAGGAGTTTGAAGGCTGACACCAAGATAATTATAAGGGATATTGTAAAGACTACATGGCATACAATTTTAGAACGGAAGAGAATATGAACCACAGGTTCACTTAAGGTGACAAGTCATTCCAATGATTGAAGAAGCACTGGAATAGAAGTTCGAAAGCATGAAAGTATATTGTCAACCCCCGGGGCTGGTGGGCATGGAGAATATGGAAATGCTGAATTAATGTGAGGGCACAGATCATGTCATTCACAAGAACATATTGAAAGTCCATTGAAACAGATGCAGCCTCATAATCTGGTGCACATAATATTTTAATGGCTAGCTGGAATACCTGTTTGTAATCATGCCCTAAGGTTGTTCTTACCAATTGTTTATCAAATATGTGCACCCATTGGATATACAGGAAACTGTTAAGGAAAACGTTTTCAAACTTGAGCATTTTCAGATGGCCGCCGCGATGTGAGCTCCGCGTTTTGGACCCGTTTTATCTCCGATTTTGAGCGTTTTTGCATCATTTTTTTCTTCTAAATACTGCTGGCAGTCCTGTAAAGCCTACCTGCGGCTGTATGGGCGTTTTTCCTGGTGCTGAAGTCCTCTAGTGCGGTGTGCTGCTTCCTCTTTTGGCTGCTTGGAGCTCCTCGTCAGGTACTGCCCAGATTTCCTGTCAGGGCGGCGGAGCAAGCTCTCAGGGAAGGGCCCGGCTTTGGCCTAACCACTCCCAGAGTCCAGTTTTGCTGCTGCACCTGCCTTTTTTGCTGCATTTTTCTTCGTTTATCCTCTTTATTTGTGCTTTACAGTTATTTACTTCTTCATTTTATTTAAATTACGAAAATGGTAAGTAAAAATGCACAAAATCCCAATAATAAAAGGAAACAACAGATTTCTCCGCCTCCTGTTAAGTCTAAAGTGGTGGAATCAAGCGAACCCTCTTTGTCCTTAATTCTCAATAAACGTCATGCTCTTCATGCCAACACTTATAATATTGCGTCAGAAATAACAAATCTGCGTAAAGATATGGCTAGCATGTCGATGAGGGTCTGGGATAACTCCATTAAAATATAGGGTAACAAGGTTAAAATCGACGCCTTTTCACCTCTTGTGGCTAAAATCGCCCCCGTGTCTGCTCAATTGTTAGATATGGAAAATCGCAATAGACAATACAATCTAAGCATTTTTAATTTGCCAGAAGATCTTGAAGGCTCCAATTGCAGACTGTACCTGGAGAATTTGCTTCCTGGTATTTTAAATGTTAAATTTCCAGAGAAATTTGAAATAGATAAAGCGCATAGGATTCCATCCCATCGCAATCCTCATCATACCATGCCACGACAAATGATTTTTAAGGTTCTTCGTCATCATCATTTGGTTTTGATAAGGAAAGCGGCACGTGAAATTCCATCTTTACTGGTAAATGGCAATAACATTTTTATTCACCAAGACTGTTAGGATTCGCAAGGAATTCTCTGATTTGTGTCCTCAACTGCGTAGTCTTGGATTTAAATATGGCTTGCATCTGGAGAGATCATTTTTTTAAGTCCTTCCGACACCGAGAAGATTTAAAATTGCTTCTGGAACAGCATTCACATCATTCGCAGCATTCGCATCATTCTATGGATATGCATGACTCTGCTACTTGAATAATATTTTTGCTGATATTTCTGACTAATTTTGTCATTCTTTAAGTACTGGGCTCCAACGGTTTGGTCATGCTTGTTAAGTGCGTGTGCGTTTCGCATTTGTTATTGATGTTTCTCTGTGTTTGTAATTTTTGTTGTCGTCTTCTGAGTGTTAGTCTGTATTTTCTTTTCCTACCCTTTCCTTTTCAACTGTTCTGGAGATACTATTCTTCATGTTTTTTCCTTACTTCTTACTTTCCTCTCCTTGACCTTTTTACTTTTTCTCTTTTATCATGGCTAATGTTCATAACATTAAGGTAGTCTCATTAAATGTTAAAGGTTTACGTCATCCAGTTAAACATACAAAAATGTTAGACTACTTAGGTAATTGCAAGGCAGATATTTGTTTTATACTGTGAGACCTTTTCAGTAACAGCCAGATAAATTTCCAACTTTCTAGAAATTGTTGAATGACTTTCCTACTTAACCTTCGGCTCACCTATGTCACGTAAGTATTTCTGTGAAACCAGCCCTCTGCATCCTCTTTTCTGAATGCATTGTTTTTTGCAAAAGGTTCTCAGTTCCATACTTCATTGCAGAGATGATGCCATCTGCTGTGGAGGTCTATAAGGCTCTTTTTATTCCTAGAGTCTGTTATGGCACATAGTAGCTCTGTCACAGAAAAGGGGAGGTATTTTTTCTTTGTCTTTTACCAAGTGTTTTATGATTCAGTCTCTTCTGACCCTTTATATCTTTTTTTGCTAGGGTTGAGGTTATTTATAGGCAACTTATATTTGTAGAGTTGCTTTTCCATCCTTCAGCCCAATTAATATTGTCTCTTCTCCTGCAGTTGGCAAAAAAAATGGTGTGGCTATTCTTTTTTCAAAAAAATTACATTGCCAAATTTTGAGTACATTTTCAGATACTGACGGGAGATATGTCATAGTTAAACTTAAAGTTCATGATTCAGTTATATTTTTACTAAATGTTTATGGTCCTACTGCAGATTATCCTGTTTTTGGTCTACTCTCACAACTGAAGTTTTAAAGTTGGGAAAAGTTCCTCTAATTGTTGGAGGTTATTTTAATGTTATTGTTGATCCTTTATTAGATAGATTAGATAGATTATCTCTTACTAAGGTTTTTTATGCTTTTAAATCATTTATTCAAACCACATAGTTAGTAGATATTTGGCGACTACATTTCCCTACAGAAAAAAGTTTTACATTATTTTCTAATCCACATAATTCTCATTCTAGGCTTGATTATTTATTAGTCTTTAAGCAATTAATTATTTCCGTCATTACTCCTATGATTGGTAACATTAATATTTCGGATCATGCTTTGATTTCTTTTGTCTTGAATTTAAATTCTTCCTTTACAAAGCAATCTAGATGGCGAATGAATACTGACATTGTTCTTAATGAGCGTAATAAACCTAAGCTCTTAAATGCCATACAGGAATACTTCCTTCTTAACCCTGAAGGTTCTATCTCTATGGTTAATAGATGGGACACTTTTAAAGCTTATATTAGAGGTGTTACTATTTCTCTTATGGCTCACGAAAATAAAAACTTTAATGCCAATATTAAACACTTGGAAAAGCAAATAGCAACATTTTAGAGACTTTTTATTACGTCTAATGACCCTCAATATAGAATCAAATTACAAAAACTTTGATATGAGTTTAATGCAATCCTTAGCAAAAGAGCTGGTATTCAGATCTCTAATTCTAAAGCCAAATATTGTTTCGAATGCCTATAGATCCGGCAGACTTTTAGCTAATTATTTGCGTATAAAAAAAGATAAAACTCTAATCAATTCAATTCATAGCCCTAATGGTAAAATTGCTTTATTGCACAATGATATCGTTAATGAATGTTTGGATTTTCATTCTACTCTCTAAAACAAACCCAATTTTAGTGATGTTTCCTTGATTAATTCCTTTTTAACTAAGTGTGAGTTACCCAAGATTTCACAATCAGATAAAAGAGGGCTTGACTCTCCCATTACTCAAGATGAAATTCTATCAGCCATAAAATCTCTTAAAAAATAAGTCTCCTGGTCCCGATGGTATTCCTGCTGAGTTTTACAAAGAATTTCAATTACAGCTTATTCCTTTTTTATTTCAACTTTTTATCAATTTTAGTTCTACAGGAATTACTTCAGGTTCTTTTACTGAGGCTTTAATTATTGTACTTTCCAAACCTGATAAAGATAACACACTTGTATCAAATAATCGCCCTATCTCTTTTTGTAAATTAAATGCTAAAATACTTGTTTCTAGATTGTCCCCTGTGTTAGATTCTATTATTCATCCAGACCAATCTTGTTTTATGAAAAATAGATATTCTGCTAATAATACAAGAACTCTACTACATGTTATTGAACAAGCTTCCAATTTATCTCTACCATCGGGAATTCTCGCATTAGATGCTGAGAAAGCTTTTGATAAAATTCACTGGCAATTTTTATTTCATACATTAATATCATTTAACTTTGGTGATACATTTATTCACATGATTCTGCTCTGTATTCTGCTCCTACTGCTGGTTTATTTATCAATGGCCAAATATCAAACTAATTATCTCTTTTTAGAGGTACAAGACAAGGTTGCCCTCTTTCTCCACTTTTGTTCCTTATAGGTATTGAACCGTTACTTACTTCTATAAGAAATTGTGATAATATTAAGAGAATCAATATTAAAGATGTCATTACTAATAATACCTTAGCATATGCTGATGATGTACTTTTATTTATTAGTGATCCTTTATCCTCATTCCCTCCCCTATTAGAGATTATTTCGAAATATTCCACAGTATCTGGCTACAAATTGAATACTAATAAAACAGAATTTTTCCCTTTAAATATTTATTATACTCCTGATATGTTACCTATGAATGAAATTATTTGGCAAAAAGATAAATTGAAGTATCTTGGTATTCTGTTCTCGTAATCCATAAAGTCTACAATAACACTGAACTGTGACGTTATTTTAAATTATATTAAAGATAAAACATCCAAATGGTCTTCACTTCACCTTTCATGGTGGGGAAGAATGGATGCTATTAAAATGACTATTGCTCCCAAACTTTTCTACACTCTAGCTGTGATTCCTACTCAATTTTCATTAAAATTTTACAAAGATGTTGATAAACTTCTCTCCAAATTTCTTTGGAATAATAAATCACCTCGTATTAGTTATATAAATAAAAAAAAAAAAAAATGTAATGTATGTTTTGGTTTATCTGACTTTTTTCATTATTACAAAGCTTTCATTTTGAAACAAAGTTCCATATGGTTTAACCATTCCTCTTTATATAATCCACCTAAGTGGCTTCTTATCGAGAAGTCAATAGTTACTCCATTTCCATTACCCACTTTGTTAACCATGTCTAATAAATCACAATTTTTACATAAATCTGTTATTCTTCAATCCACTAAGTTGATTTTTAATGATTTAGACTCAATTTTTAAATCTCCCATGTCTACTACAGAAGACTTGTCATTATGGTATAGTACAGTCATTAAATTAAATAGATATATAAGTTTTTGGTATTCATGGATTAATGCTGGTATGTTTTATCTTAAAGATGTCTATTCCAACAATGTATTCATATCATTTGATGCTCTACGAACAAAATTTAGTTTACCTCAGTCTGATATTACCAAATATGAATATTTATGTAGCTCAATTCTAGATTCATTTCCCCATGTTATTCCTTCTAATGTTAAAGCTGACTTAGCAATTTATAGTCAAACCGTTTCCACATCGTCTCATGGTGTTTCTATTTAATATAGAAGATTATCTAATTCTCTAGGAACCAACATTAATATGATTTCAGTATTTTGGAATAACGAACTTTCACTCTCCTTATCTGTTGATATATGGAAAGATATTTGGCTTAGTAATATTTCTGGATGGTTACCTGTCTCAATCAAACTAATTCTTATATTTTATTTAACTGCTTATGGACTCCATTACGTTTATTTCAAGCTAAACTCCTCCAATCTTCAACTTGTTGGCACTGTAAATTACATCAGGGTTCATCAAAACATATGCTTTTTGATTGTCCTTTAGTTGCTAAATTATGGTCAGACGTTTGGGCTATTATAAAAAAGATACTAACTATTAATGATGATGTTTCATTTAAAATGGTAATATGTAAATCTGCTGTTTTGACTTACAAATGTAATGACTTAGAAGGTAAACTTTTTATTTCTCTAATATCAGCTGCTTTAAAATCCATTAAATTTTGTTGGAAAGATGTTTGGTTATTATCAATTCATGCTTGGTGGTCATGGGTGATTTGTACAAGAAGAGGTGCTCAGTTATCTTTATCTGGTATTGGTCATAATTCTAACTCTTATTAATCTTTTTGGATACCTGTTGATATATATTTATGTTCTTAAATTATATATTTATATCTAGTTTTATTGTAATTTTATTAGACAAATGGTTTTTCTATAGTAGCTCTTTATCTGCTGGTTAATGCAATAGTTTTCTAATTGTATCCCTTCCCTTCCCCTTTTCAGTTTTCATTGAGTAATTGTAATGTTGTTACCTATTGCAATATATTTGCTGCTTTTGTATCTCTATATTATGGCTAGGTATTTTCGCTCAATAATATTTTTCCTATATTGTATTTATGCTTTGCTTACTACAAAAACTCAATAAAATCTTTTGAACATAAAAAAAACGTGAGCGTTTTATAAAACTTAATATAAAAATGTCTCAAAATGTGAATATATAGAAGCTTGGTTTAAGAACAATAAGTACCAATTTGTTTCTGCTTAGTTCTTACAGAACCATAGTTAGATTGAGTTGATGGAGCGGGTAGTACAACGTTTTGTATACCCCCCCTAATTGCATGTTCATACTAGTTAGAATAATCTATTAATTATAATACTATTAATGTGTTTGTGTGAAGTTTAACCAACATTATTAATGTATGAAACATACATGGGATTTGCATTTTGCATGGCCAAAACAATTTGTAATTAACACGAGTACGCATATTAATATCAGAAAAATAGAATATTGCATGATATATGTTGCTATGTGACGTTATCATACCAGATGACATCACTGGGTGAATATAAATGCTTTAATTGTTGCTATACGCTAGATAATTAGAAGCACATAGGGGAATTAGTGAGGGTTTAACATTTAATTTGCTATTTCTATGTTTTAATTACTTTTTGTGTTTGTTTTGCTTAAGTTAACCGTTGGGCCTAAATTCAAGATGACCACCAGAATGCCACAATGTAATGGCCACCGTTCCACGAGGTTCGGGGTGAAGTGCGCCGGAGCCACCACATGTATCAGTGGCCTCGTCATGACCCTAGCCTTCCTGTACCCTAGCAAGGACACGATGGGACGCATGCCAAAATGTTCAAACAAAGGATTTATGCAGAGAACCGGATGGATCACGTCCTATGACCTAAGACTTTTTGGACTGTGTGAAACCGAAACGAACGATCTCAGCCAACCAATCAAAAGAGCCTAAAATTAAGAAAATGTTACATTTGACATTACTTTTATTATGGAAGACGGTAGAATAGAGAGGGAAAAAAGGTTGTTTTCCTGCTGCTGAATGGCGTATTTCCATGCTGACAGAGACGACAGTGACGCGACGAGACAGCTATAATCCTGAATCTTCGACAGACTGAATCGCTGCCCAATATTTGATGAACTACGAACTTTCTGAACATTATGGGCACTGATTGATGCTTGCACGTCTCTGGTCCTTGACCCAATCTTTGGGACTGTAGCGTGCTGCATGAAGAACGTTTCGATTTCTGACAAACTGACGACCAAATTTGATGACTTAGAAGACGACTGATAGCCAGATTAGTTAAATATGGTTTTCTGTGCTTGCATAACGATTACTTAAAATTCTTGCATTATTTAGATAAACAAAATTATTGATTAACAAGAAATGGTGTTTGGTCGTTTATTGAGAGGGAATAGATCAGGATTTGAATGTGCTTGAGAGAGAATTAGATCAGCACTCCAATCCAACTAAATGATCTATGGATCATTGTGGAAGAAGTATCTTAAGGTTCAGGTCTAATAGGTGCAGGAATGAGGATAATTAGTGTATAGATACGTAAATAATTTTTCCTTTATAGGTCTTAAGGTATTCCTTTCATGTCAGCGCTTGGAACAATCATCCCTCCCGTAAGTGCAGATCAGTGAGAAAGTAAAGTATGAGTGTTGGTGTTATGGGCCCCACCAATGAATGCGTTGAGTGACTGTGTTAGTGTGGCATCTGGTCTGTGACGAAGGGAGGATTTCGGTACAGGGTTTGCTCTGATTCCTGTTACCCAGGTTTCCGCGCTGCATCTGAGTCACTGGAAGTCACGAAGGAACCAAGAGTTCCAGTCCACCTCTATGTTTGTCTTACCCGGATTATATTCTGCTATCATCTCTATTTGATGTTCCTGGCAGAAACACCAGATTTACTTGTCAATCTCCACTAAGAAAAATGAGACAGTTCCTCCCAGTTTATTTATGTACCTCACAGCCGAAATATTGTCCATCCGTAGAAGGATGCAACATTTCATCTCGTGAGGGGACAACATCCTGACCACAAAGGATCCCAACAGAATCTCAAGGAAATTGATATGGGGGTGAAGTTCTTCCAGAGACCATGTGCCCCTTGTAATATTCAGGCCACATCTTGCCCTTAGCCCCACCTGCTGGTATTGGACTCTATGATCTTCTCCGGAACATTGGTAAAGATTGCCTTGCTGTTCCAGGCATCCATATGATCCAGCCACCATATTATCACATTCTGGATTCTTCTGACAAGAGTATTTTTTCTGAATAGGACAAGCCTTTCTGGAGATGAAATATTTTGATCCATTACAGAGCTCCTTAATGGATTTGGACTGGGAATGTCACCTAGATGGATAACGCAAGAAGGCCCACCAACCTGGATAATATCTGCAACACGATCATCTGAGAGGCCAGTGCTAATCTCAGCTCCTTCTTGATGGACCTGATCTTTGGGAGAGGGAGCTTGAGTTGTTCCAAGACCGAATCCACCTAAAACCATATGAAGTCCAATCTCTGAGATGGATCTAAGAGAGACTTTGAGATACTGATGATGAATCCTAAGTACTGGAGAAGCTGAATCATGGAGAAGGACCCTGTCTGACTCTTGAGCAATGATTATAAGATCGTCCAGGTATACAATCAATTGTACCTCTCTCTGAGATTTACGAGTAGTTTATTTAAGAGTGCAGAGTCTCTTCACATACAAAGATAGGTAAGACATCTTTTTATGTGCGGAGACTGCATACTCATAAATTTACTACTCATAAATAGCTTTGTGAATATCAAACAATTGTAAATTTACACAAAAGTGTATGTTTACCTTTGTGAATGAGACCCATTAAGTTTAAATGGTGAGAAACAATTGAAGGGGTGATATTTTTCATGCAGATAGCTTTTTTGAAGATATCAACAAACCATTACAAACTAAGGTGTGAAACAGTTATATATAATATAGTGATCCTAACTGCTGTGGATAAGGAATACTTATATCACAAATCAATTATCCTAAAATAGTCAAGATAATCAATTCATTGTTGCAGACAATGCAGATATCTACAAAGACTTAAGAAGTTAAACCAAAGATTTGACACATATTTCAAGAAAGTTTGAAGTTCTTCATCTATGTTAAAACCATACATTGCAGATTTTAGCTGATAAATTCTAAAGCTTTCAGCTTTTCTCAAGCATGCTACTCTAGCACCATTTCTTCTATTTTTCTTGGTGGTGCAGATAGCTAGAAATCTTATGTTTTCAATCATGAACTTACAGTCTAAGGGCATATTATCAAGACAGGCGATAAAATTATCGTCGCTTTAGCGGCAGAAAACTGCTGCTAAAGCGCCGATAATGGGTTTGATAATATGCTCTATGGAATTCCAATTGAAGCCCATGTTAGATGTGAAGGACATCTAACATGTGCTTCAATTGGAATTCCATAAAGCATATTATCAAGCCCATTATCGCCGCTTTAGCAGCAGTTTTCTGCCGCTGAAGCGGCGATAATTTTATCGCCTGCCTTGATAATATGCCCCCAAGTCGTTAGTGTGTTAGGACATTTGATATTTTGAGCTGATTTTTTGAACGCTCTAAGGTTTTCTTTCCATTGTTCTTTCACAGAGCCTTTTGTAGAGTGTTAGACCTGTCAGCTCTAGGGTGATCTTCCCCAAACCTTTTGCCTTCCTCCTCCATTTTTGCTGATCTCTGTTTTGCTGGCCTTAGGACTCTGTACACTTTATCACTGCTAACTACTGCTAAAGTTCCAGTGCCCCCTTCTTAAAACATGGTAACATTGGCTCATCCCTAATTGGCATATTTATTGTACTTGTTGGTTCTTAGTATAGTGGTACTACCTGTGCCCAGGGACTGTAAAGTAAATGCTACTAGTGGACTTGCAGCACCCATAGTGCCACCCACTTAAGTAGCCCGCTAAACATGCCTCAGGCATGCCATTGCAGCATGTGTGTGTGCAGATTAAGCTGCCATTTCAACCTGACAAAGTAAACTTTTTGCAAGGCCTAAACCTTACTTTTTAATACATACGTCATCCCTAAGGTAGGCCCCGAACAGCCTAGAGGGCAGAGAGCAATGTATTTAAAAAGTAGTGCATGTACGTTAAGCTTTCCATGTACCAGTGGTGAAAATCTCTTAAAATTTGTTTTTCACATTTGCACGGCCTAATTCTCCCATTGTATAACATTGGAGTTACCTTATTATCTTTTATAAGTGTAATTTTCTTTTTTTTTTTTTAATTTTTTTATTCGTCATTGCAAAAGAAAATCAATTCATACATTTCATTAGGCAAATTCCATCCAGCCAGTTATACAACAAAATCAGCAGAAAGAGCGGAGTGGCACATACGAAGATAAACGGGATTAAAACATAATCAAATCTCTATATAGTAACTTTTATCCAGATTTTGGCATTGTGGATACACAAAAAAAAAAAAAATAAAAGGGGAATTATTTCAGTCGTTTTCAAGTCTATCTTTCCAATCGGAAATTGGAGTCCATATCCGTTTCCCCATCTGCTGTATCTTCCATCCTTTTTTATCATACAATGCTTTTTCTAATACATATATCGCTAATAATCGTGCCATCCATTGTTGGAATGTTGGCGGGTTAGGGTCTTTCCACATCGCTGCAACACATAGTCTACAAAGGGTCATAGCTATATAAATGAACTCATGATGAGGTAATTCTAAACCATCCCTAGTTACTCCCAGAATCATAACTTCATTAGTTATACTTATTTTAATCCCGAGAGCACGATCCAGAAATTGCTCTATTGTGTTCTTAAATAGATCCAAGGCGGGGCAAGCGGAAAACATGTGAATGGTATCCGCCTGTGCTGCTCGGCATCTGGGACAGACCACTCCCGTTGTTCCCCCCACTGAGCAATTCTATATGGTGTATAATATAGCTCATACAAGGTCTTGTATTGTTGAGTTTGTAAAGTAGCAACTCTTAGCACTGAGTTTGATAGTTTAATCGCTTTTTCAACCTCATTGCCAGTTAAGTTCAGCTTATTATTCCATTTATCGATCACTTTTCCACAATCGTCCTCCTTATACCTGATCAATTCTCCATAAACCTGGGAGATTGAACAGCCTTTATTATCCCTGAGAACTTCCATAATTTCTACTCTTTTATAATTAGTATCCCCTCCCTGTTTCTTTGACAGGACCGATCTTATCTGTAAATATTTGAAAAAATCCCTGCGATCTAAATTATATAACTGGTATGCTTGCTCAAATGTTATAAGTCCCGTTGTTCCCACCAAGTCTCCTATTGTTTTTATCCCCTTCATATCCCAACGCTTCATAACCGGATCATGGAATACCATTGGTAACGACTGATTATTAAATAACGGAGTATAATAATTCATCCTCCCAATTTGCGTTTTTTTCCTTACAATTGACCATATTGCCATTGCTGCGCCCACTGTCTTGAACTTAACTTTCTTATAATAACTGCCTTCGCTGAATGTAAGGAGCCATTTGTTAGAATCCTTAATCAATAACTCATATATATCAGGAACGCTCTCCCCCACTCTCCATCGATCCTCTGTATTTCCACCCACTAGCCCAATGGTGTATTGTAGGACGGTTGCCCAAAAGTATGCCCTGTAGTCCGGTGCCGCTAAACCCCCTCGCTCTCTTGGTAATGACAAAAATTTCAGTGCTCGCCGTGTTTTACCTTTAGCCCATATAAAATGATTTGTAAGTCCTTCTATTTCACTGAGCCAGTAATTATTGAATTTCAGCGGAATAGTGCGAAACAAATATAGTATTTTAGGCAGGAAAATCATTTTTATTAAATTACATCGACTTATTGTTGTTAAATATAAATTATTTAATCTATCTAGATCCCACTTAGCCTTTTTAATTACCGGCCCCAAGTTTATTTACACTATCTTTGAAAGGTCGGAGGTTATTATTATCCCTAAGTAGGTGGCTGAATCTGTTATTCTTTTATCTACCATCCTTACCTTTTTATTAACTACTATTTGTGTTTTACTCTCATTTAGTTTATACCCTGAGAGCGCCCCATAGGCTATTGCCTCTCGTTCTATCTCTGGTAGAGCTGTCGCCGGATCCGCAGATATTACAGCTAAATCATCTGCGTACACTAAGATTTTCGTTTCATGTCCGTTCAGGACAACAGGCATAATATTTCTATTTGACTCTATCTTTCTTATAAACCCATCTATGTAAAATGCGAAGAGTAGTAGGGAACATGGGCATCCTTGTCTAGTACCCCGTCCAATTTTTATAACCCCACTCTGCTCCCCCATAATCCTCAATCTTATCGTAGGGTTCAGATATAGAGCTCTCAGTGCCCCAATACAAACATCCCCATTGTTTACCTTTCCTAGAGCCGCCCAGAGGAAGCCCCACGAGACCCTATCAAATGCTTTTTCTGCATCTAATAAGATTAAAGCCATAGGGTCTCGTGAAGCTGCCGTCCCATCAAACCGAGTACAAACTCTGCGAATATGATCCGCTGTACCCCTACCTGGGATAAACCCATGCTGGCGAGGGGAAATGATCTTGCCAATAAAAGCACTTAGACGATTGGCTAGCATCTTAGAGTAGATCTTAGTATCGCTATTCATCAAGCTTATGGGCCTGTATGACCCGGGGTCAGTTGGATTTTTATTCTTTTTGAGAAATACCACCATGGTTGCCTCTCTCCAGGACTCAGGAGGAGTCCCCCCTCTTTGCGTATCGACCATTAATCGATAAAGATCCTCTTCAATACTGGAGAGAAATTTTTTATAGAATTCAAGTGGTATAGAGTCGGGACCCACCGCTTTCCCGGCTGGTAGATCTTTGATTGCCTCTCTTAGTTCATCTAACGAAAAGTTGGATTCCGTCATCACTCTATCCGCATTTGTTAGTTTCTCTACTTGCGCACTCTCTAAGTATCTCTCGATTTCACCACCTGCGGCACCATTTTCTGGATTATACAAGTTTTGATAGAATTCTTGAAAAATAGCGCAAATCTCTTTTGGCGTTGTGGCGACAACTCCCATTGAAGAGTTTATCTGTAAGATATCCCCCTTTGTGGCTGCCTGTCGAGTCCTGATGGCTAGAATACGCCCTATCTGTTCGCTGTATTCATATTGATCCTGTTTCCACGCCATATATTTCCCTGCCGCTTTATTTGCTAATAACTCACCCACAGCTGCCTTTGCCATAGCCAACCGTTGTAATACTTCTACAGTCTCTTGTTTAGCTTCTAATACTTTTATAAATTCCTCTTCAATAGCGGCCACTGTACTTTGTCTACCCTCCATTTCCTCTTTCTCTGTCTTATTTCGTTTTAGCGAATAACTAATTGTCTCTCCCCTTATGCCAGCCTTCATAGCATCCCATACAATTCTAGGGGGCGCAGATCCTCTATTAATATTTAAGTAATCCTTTAGCCAGCTATCCATCCAGGTTATATACTTAGGGTCATACAGCAAGGCTCTCTCGAAAGTCCAGCTAGATCTCTCCTTTTGTTGGTTTGGGATATCTATATCAAGTATCAAAGGGCTATGATCTGACACCACCCGAGGTAATTTTTTGACTTTAGAAATTGACAACAGTGCAGAAGATACCAAAAAATAGTCCAATCTAGCCAAGGATTTATGTGGTGCAGAGTAATAAGTACTCCCCCTTCCCCTTCCCCCATCCCTTTGTTGTTCCCATATATCAGTCAGCCCATTATCCTGCATCATCTGTATTAATGCTTTATGAAGCTTCTTCTTTCGACCTGTGAACCTGACTGGATCATTTTTCCATAGTCCGTTTAGACCATTTATATTTAGATCTCCACAGACTATGATAGGCAAGGGCCAATTTGTTAATTGTTCGTTAATATGGTCAAGAACCTCTGAGTCATCAATTATTGGGGCGTAGATGAAGCAAAGCGTGAAACCGAAACCCCGCACCCCACATTCCATTATAATCCATCGGCCGTAAGAATCTGCTTTCTGTTTTTTAACTGTCACCAGGCCACCCCATGCGAGCACGGCCACTCCCCGCGTCCTAGACCCTTGTGTTGTATATATTAAAAGCTGATAACCAAGCTGCTCTAACAGGTATTTTCGAGATACCTCAATATGGGTCTCTTGTATGCATACGATATCAGCTTGTGTTAACTTTAAATACTCTGTGAACTCTCTCCGCTTTCTGGCATCATTCAAACCACATATATTAATTGTGATTACCCGCATAAAAATGTATTGTGTCCTTTTTTTACCCCCCCACCTTCCTGCTGAATTCCTTCTCTTTCCTCCTGTATGTTTTCTTTGCAATGATGACGATTTTTCTCTTTTTCCCCCTGGTGTCCTTCCCCAAGCCCCAACCCCCCAACCCCCCTCCCCCAGCTCCCTCCCGGGAGGTGGCCCCTCCCACCCCCCCCCCCCCTACTAAGGCAAGTATACCGATGGTCTCTGTGATGGAGTCTGACCTTCAGCCTCCCTATGCATACATTTTTTTTTTTTTTTTGTTTTTTGTTGGACCGGTGTCATAATGGCATCCACACGTTCAATCATTGTGCCCCGCATATCCCAATGTCAATGCATGTAACCAGTGTCTATATATATCTATATATCTAAATATCTCTACTTATTGACAGTGCCCAAAAAAAAAAAGAACTCGCTCAGGCTGTTGTTCATGCAGTGGTACTGTCCTTTTTCAATATTTCCAGGTAAGCCTTTGCCTGTATTTCGGAAGTAAACACACTGACAGTGTCTTTATGTATAATCTTCAATTTTGCTGGATTCATCAGATAGGCCTGCAGCCCCATCTGATGGCATGGATCTATCAGCTCTCTTAATCTCCATCTCCTTTCCACTGTTATATGGCAATAGTCTGGAGTTGTGAAGAAGGATTGGCCTTCAAACTGACGTTTAGAATTGGGGCGAGCTTTAGCATACACTTCTTGCCTTAATAAGAAGTTTCCAAAGTATATCAATATGGCCCTGGGTCTTTGTACTCTCTGTGCACTTGCCCCCTGAACCTTTTCCTGATTCTGTCCCAGTTTCTCTTTCTTTTTCATCATTAACGGAAATCGATGCACTCTCTGAACTTCTTTCTCCCAATCCCAAAGGCTTAATTCTGGTAGAGCTCCTTTCAACAACTTTATTACATAAGCTCTCACGTCTTCCCCTTCCTTTCCTTCTTCTATACCCAGGACTCTGAGATTGTTCCGTTGCTGGCGATTCTCTAAATCTTCCAGCTTCCATTGGATATCTGACAATCGATGCTCATGTTCTTTTGTCTTAGTTATCTCTTTCAGTTGTTGATCTTCCAGGTTGCTGGTACGCTCCTCTAAATGAGATACCCTCGTCTTTGTGTCTGTACAGACTTTAGCGATTTATTGTATTGATTTTTCTAGGTTCCTTGTTACAAGTCGATTTTTCCTCCCCTCAGTTTTCGTTGCCTCTTGGAGGTCTTTTATCGAGTTCAGTATTAGCTGTAGAGGAGGCATTCCCGTTTCTGATTCTCCGTGAGCCATCTGCATCCCCGGTTCCGAGTAATTCCCTTGGGTGTCTGAATAGTCCCATTTTAGATTAGTTGCGCTATCGCCTCCACTGCATCGTCTTTGAGCTCCTAGTGTTTTTTCCTGTGACTGCGTGGCTCTCTGTCATCTTGACAGCCTCTTCCTTTTGATAGCTGTATCTATTCCTTGAGAGAGTCTTTACTACTTACTGAACTGAGACCGGAGCTAGCATCTATGGAGATCTCTTCGTCGCTCCCTTCTGCCTCAGAGGGAGTATCCTCAGACCCGTCAGTGACGGAAAAGAAGTTATCGGTTACATCTGGGTTCTCCTCGGTACCACAGGGGTCGCTGCATACAGCAGTCTCGTGAGTTACGTGAGTTAAAGCCACAGTTAGAATTGGATCTAGGCTCATATTCCCTGGTATGCTTTTCAGACTTGTTGTTATTGATCCAGTTGCCCCGACCTCAGCCTCTGAGTAACTGCTTTCAACCTGACAAAGTAAACTTTTTGCAAGGCCTAAACCTTACTTTTTAATACATATGTCATCCCTAAGGTAGGCCCGAACAGCCTAGAGGGCAGAGAGCAATGTATTTAAAAAGTAGTGCATGTACGTTAAGCTTTCCATGTACCAGTGGTGAAAATCTCTTAAAATTAGTTTTTCACATTTGCACGGCCTAATTCTCCCATTGTATAACATTGGAGTTACCTTCTTATCTTTTATAAGTGTAATTTTCAAATAGGAATAGGTCACCAGTTCATGTTCGGTGTCCCTGGAATCCTAATTTAAAATCCTAACTTCTGGTGTAATTGGATTTTAAATTAAAGTTTTGAAAATGCCAATTTTAGAAACTTAAAAGAACAAGGTGATGGATGGAATGCTTGTATTAATCTCCACTGCTGCCTTTCGCTCGAGACTGCATCCCAATCCATCCTTTTTCACCCACCATACCACCTCAGTTTGGACACAACCATGTGCAAGTCAGTCTCGACCCTGAACCGGTACTGGGATGTTTGTGTTCCTGTACAGGGAAAACCTGGCTTAGGATCAGTTATTTTTGCTCAAGATGTGAGACCCATGCACTGTGTCACTGGAAAAAAGCTGCACCTAGCTGATGAGCCCATAACTAGGGTGAAACCAGTCCTGGGTTGCTTCTGTTCTGGTTCAGGCAGGACCTGGCTTAGCAATTGGAATTGGACTGTTCCTATTGGAGCAAGGTCAATACTGATTTGTATATATCTGGGTCCAAACTGAGATGGCATAGTGTGCAAAATAAAGTTGGATTCGGTTGCGGCCCTAGTGATTGACAGTGGCTGAGATTAATCCAAGCATTCCATCCATCACTGTTTTGTATACTTTTAGAAAGTTGGCATTTTCCAGCCATAACTATTTCGGGGCAGATTTATCAGTCTTCTAGGAATGCAGCAAGCCACTTTGCTTCACTGCGCTGCATTGCGTTTCATGAAAGGGAACGTGCAGGAATGCACCGTATTTAACATTAGGTGGCACATTCCTATCCTTTTCTCACATTTGGCTACCTAGCACCAACACCGGCACCCTTGCATCATGTTGCTGCAGAAAGGACTGCCACTCTTCTGGAATTCTACTCTGAAGGAGATGCTACCCTCCTGTGCTGACCTGCTGCCCTCTTGCCTGGGTGAGAAGGACTAGGCTTGCATCTCTTGAACCCAGAACCCAGAGTGGCTCTAAGGGCTAGGCGGTTGGCCTCCTGATCTGAATCCTTAGGGACATAACCGGCTACCAACAAACTTGCAACTGCATCTGGACTCTGTCATTTGTGAGTCGAACCTGCCAAGTGGTGCCACCTCAGTCCTGGGCCCTTGGAATTGGGCCTACGGTGCTGTCAGCCTATGTGGATCCAGATGCATCTCCTCTGCTGCAGGGCGCAACCCTGAGCAGAACCAATGCATAGCCGCTGCAATGTGGATCGGAACCACTGCAAAAACCTGTATCACATTTCAACCCATTGGTACAGACCCCGCCACTAACTCTGCATCACAGCCTTGTAGCTCTTCAGAAACGGCACATCCCCCCAACTGCGCGACGTATCCTCGACCCCAGACTTTGCAACCCAAGCCCTAATTAAAAAAAGGATCTTTGACAATGATCTCACACCGCAGCCATGCCCCATCTCGGAACAGATGCAATGCTTCAGCTGAGCAACGCATCTTCAACGCAGATCCTTGCAATGCTCTGCAAACCATGATTTAAAGTACTCGGGCCTAACTGTGTCCCTGTAGCTGGCCCGTACTCCATCACGGTTGACCTAACTTGTGACTTTGTCCCAGTCTGGCGCAACCAGATAGCCACAGTAGGTGCTGCACACCTTTTGGAGCTATATTTATTGAAATCTTTAAACTTGAATATATGCTGATTGAATTTTTGTTGTTTTGGTCTTGATTTATTTATTCAAAACTACTCTATTTTTCCGATCCTGTGTTGGACTCCTTTTGTGGTGTGTTTTCACTGTGTTACTGTTTGAAGTGTTGCACAAATACTATGCATTCCCTCTGAGTTAAGCCTGACTGCTCTGTGCCAAGCTACCTGAGGGTTAAACACAGGTTAATTTAGGGATTGCTTGTGACTTCACTCTGAGAAGAATTTTGGTTGCTGTTTGAGAAGGTCCACCCCCCAACACCAGTAACTCCATTTCTTACATGGAGAAATCTATCTGCACCATAAAGACAAATAGAAGAGGTGGTACTAAAAAAGAATGTTTGAGAACATGTGAAAGCTTTTGACTGCAAACACTGTACTCACCGAATGACAGTTGATCCCACTGAATACTCAGTGGTTATGGGATCAGTGACTGCAGTAGGAGGCTGCAGGATCATCGTGAGTGCCAGAAGCCACAGTATTTCAAAAGCTTGATAGAAGTCTCTGATATAGGGCTCAACAAAATGTAGTGCCCATCTTAGAACAGTGAGTGTTCTTCGAGGTGGCAGAGAGAATGCAAAAGATGTCTGCCTAGATTTCCTATGTTGCTGTGGCTTTTGAGGTGTTTTTCTATGGGACAAGCCCTTCTGTACGGCATAAAAGAAATCCAATAAGAGTCGCGTTTAGAGTGAGCTTGCACACCATCACTAATAAAGGTAATGTAAATGTTTACTGCAATGCAAAACAATCAAAAAAGTCTTACTTTATGCATACAATGTTTAGACGAGATAAAGGACGAAAACTCACTCATGGTATAATAGCCCTGTCTACCCTGTCTATCAATTGGACATATAAAATAGTGGCGAGGTCTAGGCATTTTTTTATTTTACTTTATTTTGTGCTTTGTTCTTCGTATGTTTCTTTATCTATATATTTGTGTGACTCTTCTATTAAAAGAATGCAGCCCCCCCACATCTAGGGTAGGTGGCATGCTTCATCAAGGGGTGCTTTCTGGCCAACAACTGTTCTTGCTGCACAGGCTCTATGTCAACTCTTTTATTTGCGTGTTTGTTTGTAGAGATACTAAGAGTTTTCCCATTCCTAAAATACACCAGGGGGTCTTTATGTTAAAATTGTATTTACTGAGGCTTGATATTTTATTCATTTTGTTTTATGCCAATCACAACATTAAAATCAGTGTTGCTGGTCTTGCTTAGTTACGGTTTTCTTTGCTCATACTTATTGGCCAAAATATTTCTGTCAGAGTGGAATGCCTAAATTACACTTTGTTTTTCTTAATCGAAAACTTATTATACAAGGTTAAATAAAAAGAGTTGGATAACTGATCCTTCTTTCCTACATGGTCTTATTCGGTCTTGTCCCGTGATACCTGTACGTGAAACATAATGACGGAGCATTCGACTGCAAGCTAAACATGTTCTTATGCTTGTCAATTTCAGACACTTCCCTTCCATCCATTTACCTTACTTTTCCTTCAAATATTGTCTCTTTCATTATTATCACTATAATTGTTGTAGCGTACATTACTATCATTTAAAATACTTTCAATCTTATTACAGTCAATCCCTTTTCAGTCCCTCCCATTACTACCACCCTCAAGACTGGAACATCCATCACTGTCAATCCTGTTCCTGTTACTTCCATTATTATGACTACTGCTAATGCCACTGTGCTTAGTGTCCCTCCCTTTGGTGTCATTTATTTTACTGCCCTCCTCGGTTACTGCTGGTAATTTCAATTCCCATGTGGTCACATCCATAACTAAATCCATAGTTGTCACGTCCTTCCTGTGGAAGAAAAACCTCTCTAAACTATTAGAAGACTAAAATATGTTTATGAGCAAAATAAAGCAAGGCCACTACCAAGCAAGAAACAGTACTAACATGTGCCTGGGTTTCTAGTGAGAAGAAGGAAAAAAAGGACCTTGAATAGAGATACATCAGAAGTCATTTCAGATGTTGAGCTAGTTTAGTTTAGAATTCTCACTTCTCTGTGCCAGAAATGAAGCCTAGGACGTGAGAGGAGAGAGCACGCAACCACAAAACAGCTGTGGATTTTCAATATGGCAATTTAGTAGTCTATGCGGTATTAATTATTTTAAAAAATCACAAAACATATCCTCATTTCCATTACTGTTTCTCCCATGGGGTTGTATGATGGAATTCCTCATGCATGTACGCCGCATGTCTTTACAATGCAGTCACTACCTTGACTGCCACATTACCACGTGTTACTTCACCATTCAAGCCGTTACAATGATTTCCCTTAGGGGGGGCTGGACTTTGGAATAGTATAAATTACTATTTTAACTCCAGTCTAACCAACAGTAGGGAAGGTGTTGGGCATAAAATCCAAAACCAGTCCAACAATGCGCCCCCTAAAGCAAGTTGCTGTAATGACTTGTGGGTTCAAGGAACACTTGGTAACGTCACAGTTGGGGTAATATTTGCATTAATGATTTTTTTTTTGTTATAAGGGTCAAGCAGCTACAAAACTCGCCACTCGCTTTCTTTTTTTGTGCTAGTGTTCACTTTTTCAGTTTTTTGTACTTTTATTTACTGTTCTAATGTAGCCATTATGTTAATAAGTCAAAATAATTACACGCATTGTCAAAGTAAATAGGTCTTGCCTTTGAGATCTATTGATTTTAGCCAAGCTGTACAGCATCCCTGATGATGTGCAGCATGGCTAAATAAGAAGTTTAAAAAAGTCAATGGTGTGGCTGAGGCAGTCATTTTGTACCCACATACACCAAGCAGGCAAAATTCTTCAATATGATGCCGCCAATTTTTTCCTTTTTATTTGCCAATCAGAGTTGGATCGACAAAAAAGGAGAACAAATGTTTGAAAGCATTTTTTTAAGTGTGGGTGCGAGGGACCAACGTGAGGGCATGTGTGGGGGTTTAACATGGAGTTGAGTGGGCAAGGCAACTTGGAGGGCACAGATGGGTAAAGCAAGGCAGATCGTGGGAAGAAGAAGCAACGGGTGACAGAGGAGGGCATGAGCAGCAACATAGAGGATGGGGGGACAGTGCAACACAGAGAGTGGTGAGGAGAAGCAACAGTAGAGAGAGCAACAGGGAGTGAGTGGGACACATCACAAAGTTGAAAAAGCATTGGGAGGGCACGAGAGGCAGGGCAACACAGAAGGGGTGACAAGAACATGCAGGTGACAGAAACAGGGTGCAAGGGGAGAGAATTACACGAGAGAGACAGTTGGAAAGCACATGCATTCTCAGTCAGTCATTGCATCTTTATTTCGGCAAAATGCCATAAAAAGCATGTAACACATAACATGAATAACATTTAATGTAAAAACAGTAATGATCATTAAAACATATAAAAATTACATTAAATATTATCTCTAAAATTCAGGTAAAAGGTTAATTCTCGTTTAGAACAAGGCTGCAATTGAAACCTAGAACCTCAGAATGGTTTCAAATCTGGATCACACTCCTCATAAAGTGTAGCACTGCATGGCACTTGTCTATCGTGATCAATTGTTGCAAAAATTCCATTGGATGCCGGTATTGCCTGATCTTCACCTGGCACAACAAACAATCAAAAAGGCACTTTTTGCACCTGCAGAAAGTAGACAAATTAAGATAAAGTGGCATGTGCTTTGTTTAGTGGTGTTATCAAAGTGACATGGAGGTAATTCCTGCTGTTTAAAGTGAATTAAATTCAATCTGAAGTATGTTGAAAGGAGCCAGTGATTTGCATTCTCAATCCATCCCCGATTTGGTTCAATTAATTTAACTGTAGATATTTGCAAGTATCTTTTAACTGTTTTCATATCCAGAGTGCCTCGTGATCTTTCCTTCACACATTGCTTGGCATACTTGGATTTCACAATCATTTTAGCATGCAGTGGGAGATGGGTAGGAGATTTGAACATTTCTAGCAATCCCAATTTTTAAAGACCTGATTTTACATACATCACCCAAGGTATCTTATTCACATTACCTAGGGCTAAACATGGAGTGGGCTGGCCAAAGCTCAAAGATGAGAAAGCATTCGGGGAATGTAGAAGAGGGAGGGAAACACGAAAGAGGAGGGAGAACATGCAGGTGACAGAAACAGAGTGCAAGGGGAGAGAATTCCATGCGGGAGACAGTTGGAAAGTGCATGCATTCTCATGGAGTGCTCAACCAACAAGAAGAATGTAGTGCTTGAGGAGCAACCAGTTGGAGCATAGAAGCCAGCCAATCAAAACAGATGGTATAAAGGCTTTACTCTATGGATGGGACAAACACAAGATTGACATCCTGGTACACATTTATTAAACAGGCAAGTTAGAGTGCCAGGGAAGCAATGGGCAGTCTCCAAGACCTTGTATATTCATGGTAAGCCCACAATATGTATTTCACAACCAGACACCTGTGCAAGCTGATAGGCTCGACCTAATGACAAAATGACCACCAAGCATCATGATTAATAACCAGGCACATATGTCTGTGAGCCCAGTGGTGCATACTTTTGCTTTGTCACCCATTTTGCAATGTTTTCTTCTTTAATAGCAAAGTCACTGCACAAGTGGTGTCCATGTTTCCGCAGGCATGCATGTGTCATGACGCATGCATTCACATATAAATGCTATTGAAAAAAGCATTGCAAAAGCCAATATCTCAACCTTGCAGAGCCTAGACCTATTGGCTTTCAGAGAGGTTGATTTATATTCTACTACTTTGCACCTTGCTGCCACCTGCCTACACTGTAAGGTAAATTACAAGCTCAGAACCCTATTTTTGCCACCACAATTTGCAACTCATTCATAAATAGCATTAACAAATCTCTAATTAGTATTCACTTTTATGTATTATTGATTTTAAGTCACAATTCTATAGTTAGTTATGATGTTGCTACATTGTGCTACTTTACGAAATATTCATTTTTAAGAGTTTCACACATCAAGTAGACAGCTTTTTCCAATCATAAATCATTATACACCAGAGACCTATTTACAATATTTTGGCGTAATCCAATGCTGCAAGCATTCTAGCCTCGCTGCCCTGCGTCAAAAGAAAAAAGGAGGATTGCGCCGTAACTGCCAGGTACGGCTCATTCCTGTCCTGTCTGCTGGCACACAAACTGCAGCCAAGCGCCAAAGCAGGCACCCTTGCACCATGGTGTAAGGCTGTCTGTGCTGTTGACATGACTGTATTTGTGCAGGAGGGAACATCTTCCTGCCCAAAAACAATCAAAGGATGTGTTTGCCTCATTCTGTGTGTGATGCGGAATGCAGCACATGTGGAAAGGAGAAAAACAAGGAGAAATGTAAACTTTTATCCGCGTTACACCTGCTTTGGGAAGGCGTTAGTTTTGGCACTGCCCCAGATTTATGCCATGTTGTAAATCTGAGGCAGTGTCAAAAACCATGGGTGTAGCGTGGGAACACCCACAGCAACACCCATGGAACACCACTTCCATGCAGAGTAAGGCATTGCTCTGTGTTTTTCCTTGCGCGTGGGACAATAAATAGCCTAGCACCAACACAGGCACCATTGCACCATGGTGCAAGAGTGTCTGAGTTGTTGGCAGGATTATTTTTGTGCAGGAAGGTGCACCTTTCTGCACACAACAATCATGAGAGGCGTTTTACTCTTTCTATGTGTGCTGCAGAATGCAGCACACATATAAAGAGGAAAAAACTAGGAGAAATTAAAATATTTCTTCTCCTTATGCCTACTCTAGGGAGGGGCAAGGTTTTGTTGCTACCCCAGGTTTACATCATGCTCTATATCTGGCGCAGTGTCATATTCCATGGGTGTTGAGTAGGAACAACCATGGCAACACCCATGGAGCGCCTATTTCACGCAGTGTAAGGCAATGCAGCGACTTGCCTCACTCCATATTTACAAGGTCATGAAGAGCCACGCAGGGTGGCTATGTATGGCCTTGTAGATATGGCTTGCACTGCGCTCCACTGTTGTGCAAGGGGCTTGTAAATATGCCCCTCCATCTTCAATGCTTTTTTGAAGACAGAAGGGCATATGTACAGGGAAATGGTGTGGTGCTGGGCCAAATTTTGCAGTGCCGCTCTGCATCATTTCAAAGACGCAAGGATGTGCCGTATTTCCAAGAATATGGCGCACCCCTGTGTTTTTCCTTGCACGTGGGGCAATAAATAACTACCTAGCACCAACACAGACACCCTCGCGCCATAGTGCAAGGGTGCCTGCATTGCAGGGCTGATTGTTTATGTGCAGGAAGGGACACCTTTCTACACATAAACAATCAATAATTGCGATTTGCTACTTCTATGTGTGCTGCATTGTGCAGCACACATAGAAATAGCAAATTGGCATCATTCAATGATTGCTTTTGTGTAGGAAGGGACACCTTCCTGCCCAAAAACAATAATTAATGACATTTTCCTCTTTCTATGTGTGCAAAACGAGGAGAAATAAAAATATTTCTGTGGCGTTAGTTATTGGCACTGCCTCAGATTTACACATCCTTGTAAATCTGGTGCAGCGTCAAAAATCAGTGAGTGTTGCCGTGGAACGCCCACAGCAACAGCCATTGCACGCACCTTTCACACAAGTACCTGCATGAAAGAGTACCATATTTACAAAGCAGCTTTAAACCATGCAAAGTAGCTTAACAACACTTTGTAAATATGGTGCAGGGCATTGCCCTACTGGAACGTCTATAAAGTGATGCTCCAATGGCGCGATATCCCCTTGTACATGCCCCACAGTGTCCACCAGTGGGAATATATTGGCACTGCTGAAATATATATGTGCGATTTTGTAACCTTCACCACACCGTGTTCTTTCTTCAAAAGTTCTGCAGTTTGTGTCCTCTTACAAACATGCAGTGGTATTTTTTTTTTTTTTTAAATGAACAATGTCAGTAATGATTTGAAGAACTTCATGTTAGGAAGCAAGTAGCAGCGTCTCATATGTTTTACTTTTGATAAGTGTATGCTAGATTTGTCTTTCCATTTTGTATCACATAAACCGGATGTTGCACTCAAGTAGGTTAATCAAACAGTGCCACCTTCAGGAATTTTTTAGCTGAACTTTAATTTAATCTAAATTTAAGGAACTCAATGGAGGTTTTTTCAACTCTACTTGCATACTTAAGGTATGTCTACTTAAGGTATGTCATGAATGAAAACGCAATGTGGATTTGAAGGTCAGCTGACCACAGGGAGGTCTTCCCCCAGGTTTCCTGGGGAGGTGGTGCAATCCAGAAGACTTCACAAGTATTTTGGGCTATTTTGGGCTACGCACATAGCCCAACATATACAGGGGTGCCAAGTTAGTTGATAGACATATTTTTATCGTGGTAGCATGGTGGCTGGCAACCAGTTTGTAGTTTTTGTCGGATTTAGTTAGCGTGTGTCATTAGGTGTCTCATATTCCAGAGGTAGGGTAGTAGGCATAAGGTAGCACTTTATTTCTTACATATCTCACTCATCTTAGCCTACCAGATGGCAGCTGCGGCAGGTTATGAGAGAGTGGCCCAGGTATTGTGCCTGTTGGCGGAGGCCAGGCGGCTTGACTTATTGAAGGATGGGGTGCAGCTCAGCAGGGGTCGGCTGTATCGTAAGGCAGCCAGGGATTGTGACTGTGGTGGTAATGGCCTGTCTGTCTGAGTGCAGGCTTCAGGCCCCAGAGCAATCGCAGGTGAGTGGAAGGGGCTGCTCTCGTGTTAGGTGAGTGGCCCGAGCAGGGGAAAAGCTGCGTCTGGCCCGGAGGGAAAAATAGGGAGTAGCGTCAGTGGTGAAGCCTCCCATAGGGAGACAGAGGCTTCACAGGGCCACAACGAGGAGGAACAGTGCAAGTCCTCCTGGAGTGGGAGGGAGGCCTCCCTGAATGAAAAAAGCGGTGGGCCGTGCAGCCTCGTGTAGAGGAAGATAGAGGATGGGGGAGATTTACATACACAATGGGTTCTACACGTCAGTTGCACGGAGGGGGGCTTAAAGGACACATTGAGGAGCTGCTTGCTTGCAAGACAACAGGAACAGCTATAGCTTAAGGTGGATTTTAGAGAGGTGTATGAGCAGTGGATGTCTGTGGGTACTGGGGAAGCAGCAGGGGAGCAGCAGGTACATGGACCAGATTCAGGGGAGGGAGAAGGGCAGAGTATTAATTGGAGCACAGACTCATGGCTGGACAGGGCCCCGGCCAGGGATACCCTGCACAAGGGGATTATGGAGGGGCCGGTGGGGGGCCCTGGGGAGCACAATGTGGAGCAGCAAGGGACTCTGGTGTTGGGTGGGGGCAAGCCCCATCGGGTAGAGGTTATGAAGAGCCTGGCATGGAGTGATGGTGAGGGGCAGGTGGGGCTGGAGGTATAGAGGGGAGGCCTAGATCTGGAAGCGCAGCTAGTGTTTGGTCAGTTAAGTCATTTGCTGAGTATACAGCAGGGCAGGCCAAAAGGGGGTACAGAAGGGGCCACAGGAATTAGTCTCGGAGGTCAGAGAGAGCAGGACAAGGTGTCAACTGGGTTATCAAGGGTTTAATGCCCCCCCAGATGGATGGATGAGGGAGATTGCTGGGGAGTCATTAGTTAGGGAGTGTACATTAACCAGCACACCTGATCATGTTTTCCTCTTACAGGTCAGAGCACGGTTGGGGGGCCTGAAGGAGAAGAGAAAGCAAGCCCCTGTGCCGCTAGCTGGTATTCAGCATTGGACTTCAAGATCACGGCCACAGGAGGGTATAGCATGACCCTGGCAGTGCAACTGGCAGAAGGAATCTGGGCATACTCTGCCAGGCTGGATCACATGACTATGTGTCCTGCATCTGTAGGAAGGTGGGGTGGGTAGGATACGGCCCCCACAGACAGGTTGTTGAGTGATATTAGTGCATTTGCGTGTGACCCATCTCAGGAACAGTTTGACACCAGTGGACAAGGGCAGTCAGGGTTACATTGTGCGCAGTCCTTGTTGGATTAAAATGAAGAGTTTGACAGAAGGGGAATTGCGGAAGGAGAATGAGTTGTAATGGTGGGAGTAGGGCACAGAGAGGGGGATCATCTAATACCTCTGTACCTTGTATCTTTGAGGAAGCAAGGGCCCAGCCACAGGTGTTAGGACAAGACCGTACTTGGCAGCAGCACATGTTGGCAAAGTGGTGGGCCCCTGAGTGGGCACTGACCTTGGCACCAGGTAAGAAGCTGAAACACGAGGTGCAAGCTGTTAATTCTGGACAAAAAGGGATGACAAGTAAGGAGCACTAGTCTGGTGGGGAGGTCCGCACACTGATCATTTCCATGGGGGTCAGGGGCAGGGAGCCTCTAAACAGTGGGGAGACCCACTTAAAAATGGTGTCAAGAGGAATTGAGGCTGGCGAGACTCACAATAGCAGGGAAGCCCGCTTAAGGAAAGGGCACTACATGCAGGACACTGGAGTTGGAACAGAGGACCACCCGGTGGGCAAAGACAAAGAGGGGCCAATATGCAAGAAGCCAGAGGGGGGTCAGATGGGATGTGTAGGGGAGAAAGGGTTAGGACAGGTGGGAGTTTAATAGGGTGAACAGCAAGTCTCAGGAGATAAGAAGGAGAGGAAGGATGTGAAATTCAAGAAGCTACCATGCATGGTGACATCCAAACTGTTGTTGACACATTTGATGCGGTTGACCAAAGAAAAGATATGGAAAGGGGAGTATGTCGATATTTTGAAACTCTTACATAGGGAACTCAGGTCCAAAGAGGGCTCTAAGGAGGAGGAGTTAGAATTGCGTAAGGGGCACAGGGTGCCAGTGACAACTGAAAATTGGATGACTGCATTCCTCATTTACATGAGTGTCTACTGCAAAAGGTTCCCGGAAAGGTTGGTAGCACTCTTTAAATACATAGATGTGATTAGGAAGGCATAGTTTAATTACGAGGGAGACGCATGGGCACAATATGATGAGGAAATCAGGACCAGGTTGCCAGTAGACCAGGAGGCTCAATGGGGGGAGCTGGACACAGACAGGCAGCATAAAATGGGCCCTGAGAAATTTGGCAAAACATCTTCACAGCTAGATGGGTTGCTGTTAGTGTACAAGCACTTTGAGGGGCACTCCACCAGGGACGGGGTGAGACGTAGCACTAAAAGCCAAGGGAACCAGTGGGGGGCATGCTAGGATTACAACAAAGGCCTGTGAACAAGGGAACTGTGCACCTTTTGGCATGAATGCTTGCAATGCTCAGGCAGGCACTCTCTGGTTGCCTGTTTCAGCACAAGCGGAATCAGTTTTGACGTTAGTTATGGGCAACAGCAAGGGACTTGTGGTGGTCAGTCAGAGCCAAATCAAGGACAGCAAAATGGACAAACCGGGGTATTCAGGTCAAGTATGGGGGGCACAAGGATATGGTGGGGAGGGCTCGTACGCACATGAAATTGGACAGACATGCATTCTGGCTTTCCCTTTATGACAAGACTGAGAATGCTGGTGTACTGTTAAGAGGATTCATGGACAGTTATAAGGCTCTGTTATGATAACCCGAGGATGTACCATTGGGCCCCCAACCTCAAGTCAGCAACTGAGCATGCACAGGTAGTCAGGGAGAATTACACCAGGTGATTCAGGAGGGGAGGATGGCGGGTCCTTTTGATGACTGGCCAATGGAGCAGCTCATTTTGTCCCCCATTGGGGTGGTACCTAAGAAGGAACCGTGCAGTAACAGCTGATACAGCACCTGACCGTGGCTGGAAGGTCAGTTGGGAAACAATTTCATTCCAACAGAGCAGGTAACAGTGGCATATTCTTCAGTGGATGTGGCCTTAGTCTTAGTTGTGAAGGTAGGACAGAAGACAACATCAAGTCTGCCTTCCGTTTATTGCTAGCACACCCTGCTGATTTTCAGTTGCTGGGCATCCAGTTTGAGGGCAAGGGTTTGTGGACAAGGCACTCCCAATGGGTTATTCCATTTTGTGCACATTATTTGAGTGTTTTAGCACATTTCTGCAGTGGCTAGTCACCTGGCACATACGGGATATTATTTTTTCTTTGTGAGGACTGACGGTTCTGGAGACTGCCAGCGATCGCTGGATAACTTTCTGATCTTGCTGACAAATCGGACAGTCCCTTGTCCCCAGAGAAGGCAGTGGGCCCTACGATGCTGTTGGCCTTTTAAGGCATTGTGATTGATTCAGTGACAATGGAGGCCTAGCCTCCTGAGGATACAAAGAGTAACATGCTGATGCTGTTTAACGCAATGTTGAGTGAAAAAATGAGGTGACTGTTAAGGAAGTTCAAATGTTGCTGGGGCATTTGAACTTTGCCTGCAGAGTAGTGAGAGCGGGAAGGAATTTTTGGAGATGACTTGGTATGTCCCTTTCAGGGTTACCCTTACCTCACCCTCATATCAGGCTTTTAGCGGGAGTGAAGGAGGACTTGCGGATGTGAGGCCCCTTCTTACAGTCTTTTAACAGGATTGCTTTGACATAATTAGCTGATGTAGAGTGGGGCGCACACATTTTTTCTGACACAGCGGGAGGTTGCAGCTTTGGACTTTATTGGCAAGTTCAGTAGTGTTCCGCCACCAAGCAATGGTTCACCCGCTTCTGCAGGAGCGAAGTATGCCTATAGTTATATCACGGCAACATCAGAACTAGACACCGGGAGAAGGTGGGTGTAAACAAGGAAAGTAGAAAACAAGGTGTCGCATTCATCTGGGTCCCCACTCTCTGGTAGTGAAAGGTACACCGGAAGAGAACAGGCAGCTTTTGGAGAAGAAAGAGAAACAGGATAGGTATTAAACAATGTGTGTTGAAAAGATCACCATTCATGCACTACCAGGTACAATTCATGAGCTAAATGGTATGTCTTTCTTACCCCTTTTTGTTACAGGCTTTATCCATGAGGGGAACAGAAACAACGTAGCTTCCACTCCATCCGGATATCAGACACCGATGCAATGCTGTCACAAAAAACACAAAAATAGACTGTCCAGATCAGGTAAATCAAAGTGTGACCTTATGTGATGGGAAATAAATGGCTAACACGGCTAAAAAGACTGTTTCTAAAAACAAACTGATTAGTGTTCTTTTCCGTTTCTCGACTTCTATACGCTTCGTGGAAGCACCCAAGAAACCCACAATGAAAGCAATAAGCAGCAAAATTAGGGAAAAACTGTGAACACGGCGAGATGGGGTAATCTCCAAAGCAACCCATCACTTGCCAAACAAATGTCCCGTACGTGAAATCAAGTTGTGGGTGACCTACAACCGGTGAAATGCAAGGAAGAAAAATGGTTATCCCAGTAGTGCTGAAACCGGTATCCTGAACTCCATGCAGAGCAAAAGGAGCGTAGAAAGGCAGTGTGTATCCCAGAAACGCTAAAAGCAAAGTTCTTCCAGCGGCGTGAACCAGAGGTAAAACCAATCAGGAATGTGAATGCGAGCGGCGTTTAAATACCCGCTGCCTCCACACAGTGAAACCTATACATGCTTACAACACTGATCTCCCAACACACATTAAGGTAACAGACTGTAAGAAAAACAGAAGCTCCAAGCCCCGCGAAACCCATGCTAGTCATGGGACCTAACAGTACCCCCTCCAAAACGACCTCCCACAGGACGAGGTTCAGACAGATGATGTGCATGAAATAAACGCACCAACCAGGGGGCATGCACAAATCTGGCAGGTTCCCAAGTACGGTCATCAGGGGTATAACCTTTCCAGTCCACCAAATAAAACAATCTATCATGCCTCCTCTGGGAATCCAGAATTGCATTCACCTCAAACTCCTCATGCTCATCAATCACCAACGGAGGAGGTGGGGGCAAGGACAGGGAGGTTCTAGTGTAAGGCTTCAATAGGGATGTGTGGAAAACAGGATGAATTCGATAATTATCAGGTAATGACAGTTTCATGGCAACTGGATTCACTACCTGAACTATCTTGAAAGGGCCTACATAATGAGGCTGCAGTTTCCTAGGACCCCCAATATCAAGTTTTTAGTGGCTAACCAAACCATGTCTCCTACAGCATAGGTAGGGGCTCGACACCGATGTTTATCTGCCTGTGTCTTCATACTGATCTTAGCTGCCAAAAGATGTTCCTGAGTCTTTTTCCAAATCCCTACCAAAGCATGACTTAATTTGCTCAAGGCTGGTAACCGACCCGAAGGTTGAATAGGTATAACCTTGGGATGAAACACCATAGAACAAAAGAAAGGGGTAATGTCCAAGGCGGAATGTATGCTGTTGTTGTATGCAAACTCAAAGATAGGGAGTGCTGTTGCCCAACTGCCTGTTAAAGAGGGCAATAAACAACTTAAATATTACTCCATAGTTTAGTTGGTACGTTCCGTTTGTCCATCCGTCTGTGGATGATAGGCGGAAGACAATCAGAGTTCCATCTTCAACGAGGAACACAACTCCCTCCAAAAATGGAAAATGAACTGCGCCCCCAATCTGCCACAATGGCAGTGGGTATACCATGCAACAGTAATACCTGTGAGATGAAAACATCAGCTAGTTCCCTTGCTGTAGGCACTTTAGGCAAAGGTATGAAATGAGGAGTTTTAGTAAACAGATCCACAACTACCAATATAGTGGTGCATCCTGCATCTAAGGGAAGATCGGTGACAAAATCCATACTGATAGTATGCCAGGGAGAAGGAGGCACAGGTAGTGGGTGCAATAGATCTACGGGAGGGGTATGTGATGCTTTACTGACTGCACAGACATGACATGAAGCCACAAACACCTGTATATCAGGCCCCACCGTATCCCACCAAAAACAACGAAGACAAAACTCCTTCATTTTAGTCATCCCAGGATGTCCCACTAAGGAGGAGGAATGACACCAGATAAGTACCTGATTCCTCAATTCTGGTGGCATAAACAGTTGATCACCATGATACAACATTACGTCCCTTAACTGAAATTGTGGATTGTTCAACCATGGAGACATGTCAATACCTCCTATTCTTTTCTTGACCAATACAAGGAATTCATCCATGGAGGTACAACCAGCAATCTTTTCCCCTGAAATCATAGGTCTATCTTACAGAATGGAAACATCATCCCAGGGAGTCACTTGTAGTCAAGATAGGGCATCTGATTTTGCTTGTTGAACAGCAGGTCTATACGTGATTGTAAAATCATACTCAGTAAAACACAATACCCATCTCATGTGCCTTGGAATTAAAGCCTGTGCAGAGTGGAAGAACTCTAAGGGGCATATCAGCAATGAGGCGATATAAAATTATCGCCGCATTTGCGTCCGTTTTTGGGCGAAAAGCGGCGATAATTTTATCGCCTAATCAGCAAGTTCATGCTATCGCGTGAAACCTTGCATTAGCGCCCGGATTCTTAACGCCCAGCTTTGCATCTCTAATGAGATGCAAAGTGGGCGTTCCTGACCTGACATGACTGGAGAAATATCGCTAAGCGACATTTCTCCTATCATCAAGCCCCAAGCTATGAAGCATAGCGGCAAGAAAAGTAGCGATAACCCCTGTTATCGCTACTTTCCTTACGCCTGCTTCAGAACTGACTTAGCCATGATATCCTATGGAAGGTGGATATCATGGCTAAGTATGTGAGGCCCTATCATCAAGCTAATGCCAATCTCCGTGAGATTATCACTGGGTTTCCAGCGATAATCTCACGTTTGGCAGTTAGCGCTAGGATGTTTATCGCTTTTGAGATAAGCATTGCTAATAGCACTCTATCTCAGCGATAAAAATCCACGTTAGCCGGCGATAATTATCCTAGCGCTAAGTGCGCTTAGCGATAATTATCGCAGGTTGTTGCTGATATACCCCCTAGTTCTTATGATCCGTATAAATCGTGATGGTATGTCTGGCTCCCCACAAATGATGTCGCCATTCCTGAAAGGTCATCTTTATCGCCAACAGCTCTCTTTCGGCCACACTATAATTCTGCGCAGCTGATAACAACTTTCTAGCAAATAAGGCAATGGGATGCATAAATCCTGAGTCCACATCCCATTGGGACAATACCCCTCAACAGCATATTGTGAAGCATCTGCCTCAACAAAAAAAGGAAGGACAGGATCTGGATGTTTTAAGATTGGGACAGTTGTAAATTTCTCCACCAATGTCTCCAAAGTGAGTTGGGCTGCAGAAGACCGAACAAAGGGCACCCCTTTCCTCAAAAGGCTCGTCATAGGTGTTATAATATCTGAAAAATGTGAATAAAAGCCTATAAAGTTAGCGAAACCCAAGAGGACCTGTACATCCCTCACACAAGTAGGAGTTGGCCAAGTAGTAGTAGCCACAGTCTTTTTAGGATACATCTTAATACCATCAGAGGATATGAGAAAACCCCAAAACTCCACACAAGACTCATGAAACTTGCATTTATTCAATTTCAGAAAAAATACGACGAGCACGCAATTTCTGCAAGTCGTGTTCCTCAACAGTCTTGGAAAAGATCAAAATATCACCAATATAAACGATTACGCTTACATCCAGATAATCCTGGAGCACCTCATTTATAAAAAACTGAAAAGCAGCAGGGGCATTACATATATCAAAAGCATAACACAATATGCAAATAAACCAAACTTAGTACGAAATGCGGTTTTCCATTCGTCCTCCTCTCAGACACGAATGAGATGATAAGCTCCCCGCAAATCGAGTTTCGTAAAAACTGTTGCATGCCTTAACAGATCCAATAATACAGGAATCAAAGGAAGCAGATATATATTTAAATTGTCACATTATTGAGAGCTCTATAATCAATACAGGCGTGAAGATCACCTTTCTTCTTGGGTATGAAGAAGATGGGAAAGATGGGAGAAGACGCAGGGGAAGAGGACTGTCTAATAAACCCAGATGCCAGCATCTCATCCAAATACATCCGCAAATGATGCTCCTTTGGCTCGGATAAAGCATATATGCGACTGCAAGGCAAGGCAGCTCCTGGAATCAAATAAATCTGCAATCAAAGTTCCTATGTGGAGGCAACACACTAGCTTGGGCTTTGTCAAACACATCAACATACTCCGCATAAGAAGAAGGAATGTTACTATCCTCTCCACAAGTACCTACTGCACATGTTAATGGGGGAACCCAATACGTAGCGACTTGATAACAATGTTGCAAAAAATATTCAGAATCCAGCTTCACTGTATGCCTCACCCAGTCTATTCTTGGGTTATGAATCTGCAACCAAGGTACTGCTAGTATCACCCCAAAAGAAGGCGCATCAATAAGATCAAAACTAATGGATTCCGAATGCCCAAATCACATAGAAAGAGGAGAGGATCGGTTTGCTTAGTGGTCAACCCAGATGACAAATCAGTGCCATCAATAGCTCTTACTGTTTTGGATTGTTCTTTATATACCCAAGGAACATCCAATCTACCAACCAACTGAATATCCATAAAGTTCCCGGCAGCACCAGAATCAAGCAATACAGAAATAGTAGTTCTCCTGCTTTTCGTAAGAACCATGTCAACTGAGATAGTGAAATGACGTGGTAACCTTTGGACTGACCGAGTAATGTCATAAGGGTTACTACGAACACCTTCTTCAAAGCACGTGGAATTCATGTCCTGTTTCACAAAAGCCACTGTTTTCCTAGGCAAAGTACTAGATGGTTTCACTGGACATTATGTCCACTTTTCCCACAATACAAACGCAACTTGTTTACCCACCGTCTTTCCTTTTCCTCTTTCTATAAAGTGCCACGCACCCCACCTACTTGCATAGATTCCAGTGTGATTTTTTAGCGTACTTCTTCTTTTTCTCCTCTTGAACAACTATCTCACAGGATGCTTGAAACCGATTCTTCTCTCCTCTTTGTTCCGTCAACCGATGATTCAACTTAACCACCAAATCAATAAACTCCAC
Organism: Triturus cristatus; assembly: GCF_964204655.1. Taxonomy (NCBI): domain Eukaryota; kingdom Metazoa; phylum Chordata; class Amphibia; order Caudata; family Salamandridae; genus Triturus; species Triturus cristatus. The sequence continues at coordinate 564,799,555 of NC_140582.1, read as the reverse complement.
ACAATCCTCTGGAGGATTAACAACCTGAGATACTATATCCTTTAACTCTTCACAGAGGCCATGATAAAATAGATGTTCGTTTCTCAATGGGCCAATATGTTTCAGATACGAGAGGGTTAAAGGAAGAAAAAGGTCCTGTTTCTCCTGTCTCAGCTTGAGCAATTTTGTGTCACTGGCCTGCATAAATGCATGCTTTGCAAATAAACAACGCATTTGCTCCTTGAAGGCTGGAAAATTATATAACATTGGGTTGTTGCTGTCTACCAAAGGGACAGCCCACATAGCTGCTGTGCCTGCTAGATAGGAGATAACAAATGCAACCTTTGCAGAATCATCAAGAAAGGCTGTAGGTCTACACGTAAAATGCAAATGGCATTGGTTCATAAATACGCCAAACTTATTGCTATCTCCTGTAAATCTTTCTGGTACTTCCAAAGGAACCGGAACAGGAGTAGTGACAGTGATAGCTACAGGAGGACCCCCACTCACCCCAGTACTAACCCTGGGCAGTGAACTACGCTCCGTTCACGGAGTTTGCGTAGTTTCGCTATCTTCGCTGTTTGCGTAGAACGCATAAGTACCGAATACTATGCAATCTGCAACGTAGCGTAGCTGTTTTTCTTCTTCGCGCGCTCAATATGCGTTCTCGCGCTCGCGGTAACGACTTACCATGATTCTGCGTTCGCCGACCCGATTTTCTATCCGTTCGTGTGCGCCACGAGATTTGTAATATTGCCGCCCGATCCCGCGAGAGTGTGCGAACGCGAACACATCATTCGGACGTGCGAGTTGACTTCCAGCAGCAGTCTTGGTAAGATCGCAATCCTGAACACGCAAAATCTACAATCTGGCAAAGAATATCTCTCGAGCATCATAAAACCTTCTCGTAAATTATCATTTTGCTAAAAAAAACTCCTCAGATTGTGATTTGGCGGTAGGTTTTTGTGCAAGGAGTCCTTTTTCTTTTTTTACTTTTTTTTCAAGAGAAAGGAAGTGCCCCTGAGTCTCCAACTTCCTGTTCCTGTCCAGCAGGCTCCTCCCAGTGCTTTGTCCATGTGCTGTTCACTTTTATTTGGATTTTGGAGCTGGAAGGATCACTTTTTGTGTCTGTCTGCTGCATCATATATCATTGGATTGGATTTGAGGACTTTTTGAATTGAGATTTTACAAGTAAATTGGGGAATTTGTGTACTTGTTTGTTTGATTGGGGCTTGTACCTACCTTTTTTGTCATTTTCATCATTTTTAAAATTTCTTGTTGTTCTGGGTGGCCTGACAATGTGGGTGGCGGCCATTTTGTGAAGGCAGGCAGTGTGCTTTTGCCATAGGATTGCATTGTCTGTCTTCCATTTATTTTTGTTGTGGGTGGCTAGCGGCCATTTTGTGGAGCCATCCAGGCTGTGTCCACTGCTTTTGCCATAGGCCTGCATTCATTTTCTAGTGTCTTCACTTTCTGTGGGTGGCCTGGCCATGTGGGTGGAGGCCATTTTGTGGAGTTAGGCAGTGTGCTTGTTTTTGCCATAGGCTTCAGTCCCAAGATTGTGGCCTAGTCTGCCACTAGGCCCAGAGGTAGTCATCTTATCATGGGTGCCTAAAAACTGTTTCTGTGTTGTCTGTTGAATTTTAACACCATTTATGGCATTGGATTGAATTGCAAAATGTGGTTTTTGGGGTGGAATTTCAGTTTTTTTGTGTGTGTTAAATAAATAGACCTTTTCAGCCAGTAGGTAACCCTAGGTGTTCAGCTCGCGCAGTTTTAGCAACTCCACACAACGCAACAACGCGGACTTACACTTTTTGTCTTCTTCGCGCGCTCAATATGCATGTTCGCAAACGCGATAACGACTTTTTGTAAAGATCGCGATGCCGAACACGCAGAACTTGCAGTCTGGCAAAGAATATCTCGCGAGCAGCATAAAACCTTCTAAAAAACGACGATTTTGTTCATTTTGCTAAAAAAAACTCCTCAGGTAGTCATTTGGCTGTAGTTTTTGGACAAGGAGTCATTTTTTTTTTTTTTTACAATTTTTTTAGAAGAGGAAGGAAGTTCCCCAGAGTCTCCAACTTCCTGGTCCTGTTCTTTGTCTTCACCTTCTTGTTATTGTGGCTGGCCTTACCATTTGGCTGGGGGCAATTTTGTGGTGGTAGTTACTAGTGTGCTGTTTTTGCCACATAGGCCTGCGTGTCTTTCCATTGGTCCTCTTGTCTGCTTCCAAATCCATCCCCATTGCCAGCTGTAGCTCCCTGATGCTGCATCCATCCCACGTGATGCACAAATGTAGGACAAACACATGCTCAACTACATTTTTCGTTTTTGTTCTTTGCTATTCTCATTCTTCCTGAGTGTGCACAGTACAGTCAGTACAGTACACCAGGAAAGCCCTGGCCTTATTGTCAAAATCTCATACATTTCTACATTCACTGAGTTACTAAAATGTAATAATTGTGACCACCACTACACAATAAGAAGTTATATATTAGTTTGATTATACTATCTTTTGACTGATGTTCTTCTGGCTTTTTTGCTTTTATTTGCACAAAAGACCGAGGAGGAGGTGTGTCATCATCGCCCGTTGTGCTGCCAGACAGACGTCCTGCTGCTGTACACGACGTGACGTGTGAGTGACCTGACCAGACACCTCTGCAACTTGTGCAACTAAGTGCTGCTGACATCAGAATAAGATGGGCCCAAAGAAAACAGGTAGCAGGTCTTCTAGTACCAAGAAAGTTGCCATTGAGAAGAAGGAAAATAAGAAGAAAGTGACACTTGAGTCTGGTGTGCCGGCCAAAATGTTTTTTGGGAAACCAAAAATGACGCCTGCTGCAGCGGTGTCTGGGGGGCAAGCTGGGGCCAGCACCTCCGCATCAGTGGCACCAACCCACCCACCCAGGCCCAAGCACATGAGTGTGGAAGAGGTAGCCAGCCTAATGGTGGAAAGCAGTGATGCTGAGTCTGAGCTAAACTTATCGCTATCTCAAAGTAGTACCCAATCAACGCAGGAGGAAACACAGAAGATAAGTGCTCAACAACAACAGCCGCAACCACCGCCCACAATAGTAGTTGTTGTTCCTCCCGAAGTAGGGGCAGTTCAGGAAATTGAGCCTCATGCAGGGGAAGTAGAAGAAGCCACTCATTCAGAAGTTCCATTGTCTTCCAAATCCCCACCAAGGAAAAGGAGGGTTAGTCCCAAGACATGTCCCAAGACCAGGGTAGGGAAAAGGAAGGTTCCAGAAAGCCTTACACTTATGGAGGTTGATGTAGAACAGCAGGATGATGATGATGATGAGCCAGTCATCACGAACATCACTCCCGGCCCGAGGAGATGGAGACCAACATTATTTCCCTATCCAAAATCGCTGCTAGGGATGTAGCACACATACCTCCAACACAGGTAACACCAACACGACCTACAGCTTCCATATTTGCATTAGCAAAGGCCTGTCAGCGATCTACATCCACCACAACCACCACCTCAGTAGAAGTATGTAGTGGTACAGCACAGGGTCAAATTCAACACACACCCTCCAGTTCATCCGGCATTGGAAGTGGCACCTCCAGCAGGAGGCAAAAGTTAAACTCCCCAGTTTGGGACTTCTTTACGGTTAGTGAAAAGGAGGAGAACATTGCTATATGCTCCATTTGTAATACCTCTGTTAGTCCGGGTAAGCTTGTAACAAACTATGGTAACGGAGGCCAAATAACCCATCTGAAAAAACACCACTTGATCAACTGGGAGGACCACCTTCGCGGCATAAAAACTTCAACCATTGGTGTTGGTGGGGATAAACGAGTAGAAGAAGAAGATCTGATCACGGTGGGAGAGGAAGGACAGGGAGACATTCTCTCTGGTAGTGCTACACAAAGTAGCCCTGTCCCCAGCAGTGCAGTGTTATTGTCGACCACATCTTCAGCAACATCTCAGTGGCACAAGAGTAAGAGTCAGCCTGGGAGAGCAACGAATACCGCAATGAAAAAAAGTGCGTTGTTGAGCCTAAGAGGAAGGAAAACCATGCAGCCCACCATTATCAGCATGTTTAGGCTGGTGGAGGGGCAGTACGAACGCAACCACCCAATAGCACGTTTGTACAATGCAAAGCTGGCTAAAATGTTAGCACTGGACCTTCTCCCTTTTTCTTTTGTTGAAGGGGTGGCTTTTCTGGAATTTGTGACAGCCATCTGCCCAAAATGGCAGGTTCCCAGCTGCTACTATTTTGCCAGAGTTCCTGTTCCAGCACTACATCACGACGTGCTGGAATTGCTTGGAAACGCCTTGAAGCAGAGTGCTGTTCATAGTATCCAGCTGCCAACAGACATGTGGACCAGTTGCCAAGCCACTGATTACATATGCATAACTGTACACTGGATCTCTTTCGTGCGGGTTAAATAACAGATATTTGCTGGTGTTGACGCTGCTGAGATTTTTGATGCCACTCGCAAACATGCAACTGTAGCCATGTTTGCCATGAAGAAATCTCATACTGCTGCAAAAATTTTGGATGAGTTTAACAGCAAGGTCTTTGAGTGGCTGCGCCCAAGAGGGTTTAACATTGGTTTTGTTGCCACGGACAATGGCAGTAATGTAGTTAGGGCCATGAAAGATGGTGGCTATTTCAGGGTCCCGTGTTTGGCTCACTGCATTAACATTGTTGTTCAAGACTTTCTGAAAAATGAATACAAAGTCAGTAACTTACTGGTCACCTGCAGAAGAATATGCACACATTTCAGCCATTCTTTTAAAGCCCGTAAGCAGCTGAGGGTCATTCAACATGAGCATAAAATGCCAGTCAAAGCACTCATCCAGGAGGTGCCAACACGTTGGAATACAACGTATTGCATGCTTGATCGTCTGTTTGAACACAGTACATACCACTCAATGCTTATGTCATGCGAAGATTAGGGGATCCTACTGGGAGAGGCATGACCGTTGAGATGGGTCAATGGGACCTCGTTAAATGCCTGACAGAGATGCTACTTCCTTTTGAGGTCTTAACACGTGAAGTCAGCGGGGAGGACTTTACTATGGGCCAAGCTATCCCATTCTTGCACATGCTAGAGCAACAGCTGTGTCTGAAACATACGCAGGTGTGGATGACAAACAAGATGCACATTATTTGGCGGAATCCTTAGCCGGTCGCTTATCTGAAAATACAAGGATTCAAAATAACATAGTGTCACATCCACATTACATTACTGCCACAATTTTGGATCCACGGTACAAAGCATTTCTGAACAGTAAGGCAATAATTCCTTTTTTTCAGAAGTGGATGTTGCCAAGTACAAAACTTTGATAGCTGAGCAAGCCATTGACTTTGAAAACGAATGGCTGGTAATTAGAGGCCCCCCGCTTCAACCCAGAACAAGTACTCCAGGGCAGATTCCAGAGTCAAGTTCTACTTCAGAGCCTGAGGGCTTCCCCTGTCGCAAGTGTCTCTTCTGAGCGTGTTTTGAGTGCTGCTGGCGCCATTGTAATGGTGAAAAGGACCAGTCTCTCTCCCAAAAGCGTGGAGAGGTTACCCATGATCAAAATGAATCAGCACTTTATACCACCGGACTACAAAATACGTGAATCACAGCAGGAAGAGGAGATCGACTTTGATGACATAAGTAGTGGGTTACATGACCTACTTCTGTCCGAACCACCAGAGTTTGAGGACGAGCTCCTCTTCCCTGACAACTTGGCTTTCAAATTGTTACTTTCTATCTTCCTTTATTTTTGTGTGCATCTGTCTTTTTCTGCTTCAAATCACAACAAATGAATCCATCACCACCGTCTTCTCTCTTTATTTCCCCATTGGAGTTGCACCTCTGTGCATTTGGTTCCATGATGGAATATCGTTAACATAAATATCGTCAGAAATAAATATCGTCACTAAAATATCGCTTACATTAATATCGTCATCCTATACTTAAACAAGAATTCACACAAATATCGATTTTTTTTTATCGACAACCCTAATATCGTTCACACTAATATCTACAACATAAATATCGACTACTACATTATCGACTTTATTTTAAATATCATTACCTTAGACATTTATATCGACTACACTAACATCGACGACCTATCACTTATAGAAATATACAAAAAATATCGTCTTTTTATTACCAACTCGATATGCACGATTCTTTTATTTTACTCACTTGTTTTTACTATTTTACTTTACAAAACTATTCACACATATAATTATTTAGTTTTCCTAATACTTATTGATATAAAAATATATAATATATGTTAAAAAAAATTACATTTACTGATACTATCATACACTCCGATGGCCTAAATGTGAAACACATTTCATTATTTTCTACATATAAACTATTTACATATAAAACAAAAAAGCATATATAAAACTTTTTACAATGTACTTTAACAAACAAATAGTGATGCAACAAACTCTTACGAAAATAACGGTTTTCTAATTCGAAATTACGTTCTCGACCAATGATTTTGAAATTTCACTAATTGAACCAATCAAAAGCTACCATTAATTAACTCACTAATATAAAAACAATTATACACTTAACGTAATTTACCATTTTTGGCACAAACCTGGAGAAAAACGGTTACCTTGCTGAGAGAAGAGAATACAAACCTACGACTACAACTACAAAACGTCATACTACACTTCAAGTAAGTAAAATCCCATTGCTTTTTTCATTCGAACTTAGCAAAAAGTAGATAAACTCCCTAATTTAAAAACTGTTCTTCTTTAGAGTGAAAACAAAACATGTTGAACTTATCAACAACGACCAAAAAATTAGATGTAAAAACATTTATAAACTACCTTATCCATGTCTACTTAGATAGCTGATAAAAATTATTTAAACTTGCTAAGTAAATGTACTATTTACTTCATATGTTAACAACTACTATCATCCAAATACTATAAGTAACACAATGATAATTTTTCCACAGACTCTACAAAATTATTTACCTATCTCCAACTACACTACCAACATCTTCTACTACATCAAGTAAGTATAGTCACTGTATGTATAACAATTCTGAAAGTAAAATCAAACACCTATAACACTAAATCATGTCTTTCAATTATTCTTTAACACTACTACAGAACTTAAAAATAAGAAAATTCAGAAAGAGAAATAAGAATAAAAGAATTACCAGTGAAGCCACATAGTAAGTATATGTTCACGCTTTTTCCTGCTCTTATACACATCTCTGTAAATCGTCTTCAATGTTCTTAAAAATACATATATATATTTTCCACAGATCTACCTTAGACATGGCAACTGGAGCTACTTTCATTACTTCGCAAAAAGGGAAACTAATGCTGAACTACATGGGTTACACCTACACCCAAGAAAGAGTAAAAGCGAATAAGACCCATTGGAAATGTAGCAAATATTACTCAAGTGCATGCTATGGTGGAGCAACAACTGTTGATAACAATGTGGTAAATGTACGTGAGCATAACCACCCACCAAATGTAACAGAAGTGGAAGTTAGAGAAGCACTGGAAACATTGAAAGATGCTAGTAAAGGATCACAAGAAACAAGCACTAGTATTTTGAAAAATGTTTTAAGCAAAGTGCCAGAACATGTGACAGGACAGCTACCTTCTATTCCCAACTTAAAAAGATTAATTTCAAAAACTAAACGTGCTTCAGATCCAACTCCACCAACGCCAGAAAGTTTTAAGGATATAAAAATATATCCTGAATATACCATTACACATAATGAGGATACATTCCTAATGTATGACAACCAGAGTCATGACAAACGAGTTTTACTTTTTGCTACTAATAGTAATTTGCAAAAACTTAAATCATGTGAAACATGGATGATGGACGGGACTTTTAAAGTTTGTCCCAAACCTTTCTATCAACTTTACACCATCCATGGGGAATACCAAGATACAAATATCCCTCTAATTTATACTCTGCTGCCAAACAAAACAAATACTACCTACGTTGAACTTTTAACAAAGATCAAAGAATTAACAGATAATTACTATCCTCAAAAAATTATAATTTACTTTGAAATAGCCATGATTCAAGCTATCCTTAAGATATATCCCCATACCTCAATACAAGGTTGTTATTATCACTACAACCAAAGTATATGGAGGCACTTACAAAAATCTACCTTAAGCATTGAATATTGTACAAACAGTCACTTTGCTTATCAAATAAAAAAGTTGATTGCATTGGCATATGTACCAACAACAGAAGTAGCTAACTACTACAATTTATTAATTGACAGCCCTTTCTACCGCACCAATGAGAAAATACTAACTCCCTTCTTGGACTATTTTGAAGATACCTGGGTTGGAAGATTACATCGTTCAGGCCACCATAGACAACCTAAATTTCAAATTCCATGGTGGAATGTGTATGCTAGTACAATAGCACAGAAAGCTAAAACTAACAACGCAGTTGAAGGATGGCATAATGCCTTCCAAGCCACTTTAGGAAGAAGTCAACCAACACTTCACAAACTAATCCAAAGCATTAAAAAAGAACAAAGCTACCAAGAACTCAGAATAGAGCAATCCCTTTCTAAAATTGGCCCTAAACTAAGTAAACGAATATCTCCAGCAAAAAACTAGACTGTACCCAAGTATAGAAGGTCTAGCATACTTAGACCTAATAGCTAAATCCATCCTTTAAATATAAATTTACCACGTTTAGTAATAATTTACTTTTTATTCTTAAAAAACAAATGAATATTGTAAAATATACATTAATATGTTCAATAGAATTATATATTAATTGTTTATTGTATATTAAAAAATGTTTTTCATTGTTAAATATTTTTCTCAGATGTTAAAAAATGTAAATTTATTTTATGTACATATCGTGATAAAATCAATGTCATAAAAAATATGTAATATATTAAATTTTTATAAAAAATATAAAAATGTAATATACTAATGTATGCATAATTGAAACTGTATTTATGTACAAAACTGCAATATAATTTGTTAACAAAAATTATGTTAAATGTTTTATAAAATGTTCAAAATCTTTGCAGTAACAAATTAAACTATGAATAAAAAAAAAGATCTAAAAATTGTTATTTCTTAATTTAGAAACTTGTCATATGTATGTAAAAATGTTATAAAAATGTTTTTAATTTATATTGTTGAAATGAATATTACAACATGACATATATTATTCTTATTAAAAATAGTAAATAGATAATGCTGGATAATAAACCATAATAATGAACTATTCTAACTCCAATCCTACGTAAGTCAGGGTAAATGGTGGATAGTAAACCATTATAATTAACTATTCTAACTCCAAACAAAACATAAGTCAAGGAAAGTGCTGGATTGTAAACCATAATAATATACTAATCTAACTCCAATCCAACATAAGTCAGGGAAAGTGCTGGATTGTAAACCATAATAATTTACTATTCTAACTCCAATCCAACATAAGTCAGGGAAAATGCTGGATAGTAAACCATAATACATTTCTATTCTAACTCCAAACATAACATAACTCAGGGAAAGTGCTGGATAGTAAACCATAATAAATTACTATTCTAACTCCAATCCAACATAAGTCAGGGAAAGTGCTGGATAGTAAACCATAATAAATTACTATTCTAACTCCAAACATAACATAAGTCAGGGAGAGTGCTGGATAGTAAACCATAATAAATTACTATTCTAACTCCAATCCAACATAAGTCAGGGAAAGTGCTGGATTGTAAACCATAATAATTTACTATTCTAACTCTAATCCAACATAAATCAGGGAAAGTGCTGGATTGTAAACCATAATAATTTACTATTCAAAGTCCAATCCAACATAAGTCAGGGAAAGTGCTGGATAGTAAACCATAATAAATTACTATTCTAACTCCAAACATAACATAAGTCAGGGAAAGTGCTGGATAGTAAACCATAATAAATTACTATTCTAACTCCAAACATAACATAACTCAGGGAAAGTGCTGGATAGTAAACCATAATAAATTACTATTCAAACTCCAATCCAACATAAGTCAGAGAGAGTGCTGGATAGTAAACCATAATAAATTACTATTCAAACTCCAATCCAACATAAGTCAGGGAAAGTGCTGGATAGTAAACCATAATAAATTACTATTCTAACTCCAAACATAACATAAGTCAGAGAGAGTGCTGGATAGTAAACCATAATAAATTACTATTCAAACTCCAATCCAACATAAGTCAGAGAAAGTGCTGGATAGTAAACCATAATAAATTGCTATTCTAACTCCAAACATAACATAAGTCAGGGAGAGTGCTGGATAGTAAACCATAATAAATTACTATTCTAACTCCAATCCAATATAAGTCAGGGAAAGTGCTGGATAGTAAACCATAAAAAATTACTATTCTAACTCCAAACATAACATAAGTCAGGGAGAGTGCTGGATAGTAAACCATAATAAATTACTATTCTAACTCCAAACATAACATAAGTCAGGGAGAGTGCTGGATAGTAAACCATAATAAATTACTATTCTAATTCCAATCCAACATAAGTCAGGGAAAGTGCTGGATAGTAAACCATAACAAATTACTATTCTAACTCCAATCCAACATAAGTCAGGAAATGTGCAGGTTAGTAAACAATATAAATTTTTCTATCTAAATTATTTTTTATACCCTATTACCCTATAATACCAAAATAATGCTTATTCAATATTAATTTAATATTTTTTATTAATATTAAAAAATAAATTTCATGTAAAATTTAAAATTTCGAAGTTAAATTTTGATTTCATGATAAATTTCTATTTTATTAATATTTTCTACACTTTTAAAACACGACATTTTTTAATTACTACCCACCCTAATCCCCTATAATACCAAAAACCCGATCCTAAAATTTTTTTGGGGAAGTTTAAAATTTAATTACAAATTTATTTGATGAACAATTCGAAATTTCTAATTAAAATTTCAATTTCTTAATTATTTTCTAATATTTTTATATTTTAGAAATTTTGTAAAAACCAAATTTTAAATTACTACCCACCCTTATCCCCTATAATACCAATAACCCGCTCCTAAAAATTTTTGGGGGAATTTTAAAATTTAATTACAAATTTAATTTTGTGAACAAATCGAAATTTCTAATTAAAATTTCGATTTCTTAATTATTTTCTAATATTTTTATATTTTAGAAATTTTGTAAAAACCAAATTTTAAATTACTACCCACCCTTATCCCCTATAATACCAATAACCCACTCCTAAAATTTTTTGGGGGAATTTTAAAATTTAATTACAAATTTGATTTCGTGAACAAATCGAAATTTCTAATTAAAATTTCGATTTCTTAATTATTTTCTAATATTTTTATATTTTAGAAATTTTGTAAAAACCAAATTTTAAATTACTACCCACCCTTATCCCCTATAATACCAATAACCCGCTACTAAAATTTTAACAATTCTTTTGTAGAAAATATTTTTTAACACATATTATTACTAGTAGGAGTTTTGTAAGTTTTTTAAAAACATAATACATATTTTTTTATAAATTTTATAACAACTTATATTTTTCTGTTGATATTATATGAAACGACATTTTGATCAACGATATTCTGTTCATCGATATTTTTTCTTGACGATATTTTTGTCATTCTCAAGAAACGATATTTTTTACAAAGATATTTTCTATTACGATATTTTTCACAGTCGATATTCTTACCACGATATTAATGCTAGTCGATATTTTCCCGTCGATATTCTATCTTTATACCGTGCATTTTACTGCCCACTCCTCAGAGTCCTGCTCCATCTTCCTGACTCGCCCTAAATACATTTCCCTCAAGCCAGACATTGGATGGAGAATAGTACAGGAAATTTTTTTGCCTCTAACAGTCCCTCCAGAAGAAGTGGAACGTGACTATAGGTATCCTCCTTTTGTTTACGAGACGAAACTCGTCCCTATCAGAAATAGGCTACTGCCTCGGCAGGCATAAAAAAGCTCATCAATGTCAGAACAGAAGGTACTTGGCAGAGAAAGACAAGAGACTCTTTGAAGAAACTTGCTGACATGTCACATTTCTGCAAACTCAATTCATTTGAACAATGACCGCTACCCAGGCCGCGGCCCATCTCACAGCACTGACCATGATGATGTGAACCAACTTCAACTGCAACAAATAAGTGCCACAGATGAGTACGAAAACCGAAACAGCGACTAACACTCAAAATGAATGTGGAGTAATAATGAGGCCACTTGCTTGGTAAAAAAACACACACCTGTCAGAAAGAACTAGGCATCTGACAGCAAAAGAGAAGAGCAAGACAGGTAATGTACTAATGTTGGCAATGCATGCATTGTATGCAGACTCAGAGTGATTGCTGTTTTTTGTGTAGATGTTGATGACTTTGTGCATGAAGTCGAACTGTACTAGTAATTAATCTATCAACCAAAAGTGACTATAGTGACAATCAATGTTTCCCTTCTTGTTGTTTAATAACCAAATTGTACTCCTACTACTGCAGGCCAATATCTGTTGCAATTTATAAAATGGAACACTACAGACTGAGTTGGAGTTGGCCAACACGTACAACACCATGATGATGACCATACTATCTTCGCAGTCAGTCAGTTGGATCGGAGATGATCGATGGAATAACTCTGGGCATTTCAATTCAAGTTGCATAAAGGTAAATAAGCCAACAACCACAGCAGACCTACATGTCTGTGTAGTGGTGGAGTTGAGTAGTCACGAGTGTACTAGTGGAGGTATGACTGACAGCCGTGTGTTGATTTAGTTACTTACTTTGGGAAATGCTATGTTGCTGTAAATAATGTGTCCTCCTGTAACTGTTTCTGGTTAATGGTGCTGTAAACAGACTGGTTGAGTAATAAAAATTGTACTTCTACTGCAGGGCTATCCATTGGACACCATGATCATGATGACCACATATACTCTTCGCAGTCAGTCAGTACTTAGGATCGGAGATGATTGATGGAATAACTGCATTTCATGAAGTGCCATAGAAGGTAAACACAAGTCAACATGAACCACAGCAGACCTACATGTCCGTATAGTGGTGGAGTCGAGTGCAGTGGTATGACTGACAGCGGTGCATTGATTTATTCACTTAATTTTGGAAATGCTAGGTTGCTGTATATGTGCTTTGTCGGGCTTTGTCTAAATTACAGCTAAATGGAGGTTTGGTTACGGCCCGGTGCCGTGGGCATGCTCTGTCCTGTTGGTGTAGCTTAAAAAATGCTGTAAACATGATGCATCTATCCATGCCGCCTCAGTTTAAAAGTGTTCAATTCTCTGTCTTGTTGCACTCAACTGTAATTGATGCAGTTATATTATTCATTGATTTTTCAATATCCCATTTGTTTTTCCATTTACACTTACAGGCCGGATTTTACCCTGTGCTATACTTGGAAAAACAACACACACTTACCTTCCCAATGAATCTAAATATACCAGGCAGGCAGTGGCGTCACCCAAAATTGATGGACAGAGCATCCATGGAAGGGACTGAGGACCAAGAGGAATGCCGAGATGCAACTCCCCATTTGACCAGGATAACATAGTAACAGTATCAACATTCTTCATCTTTGAAACAATTTGATTCATTTTTTGTCTTCAATCATTAATACCGTGTGTTGTTGTTATTATTAATTATTTTTGCTCTCTGCTTATAAGTTATAATTCATCCCTACAGATATTTTTAAATTTTCTTTGCTATATTTAAAAGTAAGTCCGGTACAACAGAACAGAACAGAAACTGTATGTAATCTGTTATCTGAGTCTCTCTCTCTATGAGGGCAGACAGGCAAGTCAAAGTGCATAATATTAATATTCTGATGACCTGCACTGTCTAATTGTCTAGTAGTAGTAGTTAGTAAGTTTTACTTATCATTAACCATCAAGTTAAGATCATCATGTATGCATTTCCTTTTTCACCCTTAACACATTTATGGATATGGTAGTCTACAAAGATTGTGCTTTCTTTTGTTGTTTATCCACGCGTACTGTTTTTCTTTGTCAAACCTTTCCCAAAACCCCCCTTCCCAACCATTCATCAAACCCTAACCCTCTTCCCCCGGGCTGTGTTATTTATTGAGGTGTGACTACATTAAATGTACACCAATAATTGATCACACGCTTGCTGGGGCGGATGTGGCAAAAGCAACACTAATTCAATTTCAAGGCAGGGGGAGGATCTTCTTCTGCTTGCCCACCCATGATAAGTATATTTGCGAGTTAACTTTTTTAACAAAGGAACCTAATCAATCATCATTAATTGCTGGCATCGATTGTCATCCTTCCTGCTATTACACACAGCACTAAAGGTTACGCTTTTGTCTAGTGTAGGCCTAGTTGAGTGACTCGAAAACAACGATGTTGTAACTTGTTGTACTAGGCTATCCCCTCACTCATTATGTTTTATTTACTTCACTCTACTACTCCTCCCAGAGTCTCTCCCAGGTGACTGATTGACTCTTTTTCTTTTTTTGTAAATGCTACTGCCAGTGTCTACTACTACTACCACCACAACCATGTCATCTGATTCTGCACGCAGCCATCGCTGTGCCTAACTTAAACATCAATCACAGGTAAGAAAAGAAAAGATGTTTGGGGGAGGTATAATAATGGACTAGGAGGAGAGACTGACCGTACTAGTAGGACAGTCACTTAGTGAGGGGTACCGCATCTATCTGTTTGTGTCTTACAAATTCAGCCAATTATTTAAATCAAACATTGGCTGTGGCCCTGCAGCAGCAAGGAAACAGTGTGACATAAAACAGTAAACCCACCCACAAAACATTAACCACATCGTATGTAAAGTATAAATATATATAATGTTATCCCCTAACAAAAATAAACTATGTAAAAAATCCAACAACAACACCTAACCCACCCCTCTCCCTAACCCCAACCAATGTCCAAACCTTAAAAGTCCCAAAAATCCAATGTCCAATTGTGAAAAACCCCAACGCCCGATTCCCACCCACCAAAAGAAGCTATAAAAAAGGGGCAATTTAAGAGGGTCTTTAGCGGTGGGATAGTCTTCTAATGTCCTTCTCCATGGCCTTGAACTTTTTCTTCAACTCCTCTAACTCCTCCTCCAGATACACATTCCAGAGGAGCATGCGGCGTGCATAGGCCCTGCAGTTACATCCACATGGGGCAGCAGTAGTGCTGGAAGTTGTAAGCCGTCGGCGATCGGTGTCTGCCTCACCACGGCGCCGAACGACAGGAGGGGCCTGGCTGGGGCCCGGGGCATTGGAGGAGGCTGCAGCTGCTGCCACCTCCTCCTCCTCCTCCACCAGGTATTCCGCGCAGATGGCCTCCATCTTCCAGTGCCGGGCCATGAAAGCCAACTCCTTCCTCGTTGGCTTTTGAGGAGCTATATCAAGAAAAAAAATATATGTATTTTACTAAAACTCTTAGCAAAACAGTAACACAAAGTTAATGTATCTGTCCTCCCACTTCCTCAGCCTCTAACATTTGTGGGAGTTTTAGGCATTATACTAGCACTATGGCTCAGTACACCAGTCTTCTTTTTCTCTTTAATTTAGCGAAATTACATAACCTTGTTGTAGCCGGCATGCCAGGTCAGTCAGCTTGCGCCCAAGACAAACATACTCGAGTCTGACTCATGACTCAGACTCACGTTAGTTCTATTTACTACTGTCTGCAGGTGGGGAAGCTCGTAATTTTCTATTCTATTGGCACTGGACATAGTCTCTCTGTTACATCAAGGGCAATTGCCCAATTTCACTTTCACCCTGCCCAGACTACTACTAAAAGGCAGATTATTTATCTGATCCAATGACCATTGCTTATATATGGGACGACATGAGGTACTTTATTTTGATTGATTGTGTAACCAACAGATAGGCCACCCCCCATATCAGGCTGGCTGACAGTAAAATTAACATAGGTAGGGAGTTTGGGCACCCATGCAGGCATCTTTTCTTTGACCTTCCACCCATCCTTCAACAACCCATGCATCTGATTCCTATCAGCCACCTATGCATGCTTCCAAAGTATCCTTCTCTGCCAGTCATATTACATCTCACCCGTCCTTCCTCCTTCCACCCTTCTTTCCCTTTTTGTTCAACACATCCATCAAGGTCATCTGATCTGACTTTTAGTCTTCTCCATTTTACTTTCACAGCTGAGTTGGAGTCAGATAGAAGAGGCCATTGGTTACTCAACTCACGCTGCTAATGCTATTGCTGCTAATGCCATTGCTAGTGAAAGGGTGTCTTCTTCAACCATTGTCTAATGTTCACTGCAACTTCATACTTACTAAGTCTCAACAGTACAGTGAGTGTACAGTACACCCTTCCCACTAGTATAATGTTAATAAGTAAGGAACATATTATCTTACCACCGCCCACCGCTGCTGCTGGCTCACCCCTGTACTAGCACCTGCAGGTTCTGCTGCCGCATCTCCTGCTCCCTCCGGAATGGCTGCATCGCCGCTGGCCCCGGCACTGGTGGTGGTTGGTAGTACGCCTAGGAAAAACATTACACATTTTTAGATGCCATATACACCTCCCCCTATTCATTCTTTTTCACTAGAAAGATTGGAAAAAAGTTAATACATACATATACAACATACATCACTAGTCCAAATCGGGTACTAGAGTAGAATAGACACTAGTAGTGTTAATATGGTCCCTAGGGTCATTCTAGTCTCTACTCTTTGCACAGTTAGCCTGAGCCATGCACCATTTTAGCTTCATGCCTTTTGCGCACGTTACCTCACAGCTTGTTGTGTAAGACGCCTTTGAGCCCACATGAGCTCATACAGCTACTGTCTGAGCGTTGCGTACAAGAGGTCGAAAGAAAAGCCACTTTCTGGTCAGTCCGTATTGCTTAGCCAATACCATAACATGCTACACTTTTTGACATGACAGAAATGCTTGCATTATACTATCTAACGCGCACCATTTTTCTCATAACAGGCGAAAGATTCCCTTCTACGTAGAACAAAAACTTTGCAGAGCTTATGATGTAACCAGTACTTCTACGTTCTATGGTGAGGGGTCCCCCAGAATTTGCACAGAGATTGTTTGACTCTTCAGTGGACTTGTAACAATGTTTATTGTTTTAATCTTATGCATTTTGCTTTTTTAGCTGGCTCGTATAGTATAATGATTTGAATTGTAGAACAACACACAAAGCTTGTTATTTTAAAATAAACCTTTTGAACTTCAACTTACACAAAGACTCTGTGGTATTTGGTGTGGTGGACTTACACGAGTGAGTGAGCGAAAGGGTGTTATTATGTTCTGGGTTGTCTAATCATTGGGTATCTTCGGGGGGGGGGTTCGGGGACCTAATGAGAGAGTATAGCTAGTCGGTCAGGGGATAGGGTGTTCTGACAGAGGTGTGAGGAAGGTCCAACCTCCCATCACCAACATCCTATTTTCTTGTGCATAGTTATGTATGTGGCTGTGCAGAATCCCCACAGCAGTAGTAGTATATCCTATCAAAAATAGTCAAATATCTGGTTGGGCATTTTGTTGGTGGGAATTGTCGAAAAGCCTCAAGAAAGATTAAGACCAGAAGAGGACAACACAAAGGACTGGACTCCGTGGAGAGAGCTATCGGTGAATCTGAGTTTTATTTAAAACCTTTTAAATAAAGAGTGGCCAACTGGGCAAGCTTAGCTACATACAGACTAATAGTAGTAGTACAGAGAGTCATAGCATAGGCTCATAGCAGAGGCAGTTGGAGGCAGGGATAACAACAAGAATTTAGAAACATTCGAGATCGAAGAAGATTTGAAAAAAAAATAGAATTAGGAAACAGAAATAAAAGTTCTGAAAAAATAAGGTGCAGTAAAAGTTAGGGAAATATAATTATTAATATAACCACTGGAGGACTTATTGGGGCCAGCAGCAGAGCCCTCGGTAGAGAAGCGGTCCTGGCCCTGGGAGGCATCTTGTTCTTGATCTTGTCCTGCCGCCTGTGTCCCCGTCTTCTTGCCCCTGGGTGCTGATCATGTAAGATATAGCAACGAAAGAGACACACATTAACGATTGGTGTACTGTGAAACAAATAAAATATTTTAAAAAACACTCCAAAAACATTTTAGGAAACAACAATTGCAATAAAATTGACCTATCTCATCAGATCGACTAGTAGTATTATTGTGGGATTCACGGACCGTCTACTTATTATTTATGAACACTAATCCAGTGTTACATTCTGATTCCAGAATACTAACTAAGCCTATGTACCACCTGACCTAGCCCACATATTCCAGACTGGCCAATTGTTCAATAAGTCTGCATTTAAATTTTAGCCGTCAAAAATGCATAGGTGTAGGACATATGCATAAATTTGTGCATACACCAAATTGTTGGTTGCGTCTGATGTTCTGCTAGCGACACTGCTAAGCCTTACCACTCATTAAACAAACTACAAAAGGTTCTACTAAGGACTGGGGTAAGCAGCACTCAGTGACAGAGAGGATGCGTCATGCAGACCTCTAAAAAATTACCAACTAATACTAACTAAACCTATATCAAACGATCCACCACTATCTCTTCTTAGTGACAGGAAGACAAAGGAAGGACTAGAGTCTCTCTAGCAATAACATTACCTAACTTAAGTTCTCTAAGTAAACTCTTACATAATCAGCCCAAGCGAGCGCAAAGTTGCAAACAAGTAAGAGCAGCGCTGAGCACCTGTGTCCTACAATCACAGAAGATTTAAAAACGTAATTTACCTGCAATGTAAGCAGCAGTATTCTTACTATTAAGAAAAATGTATACACAATACTTATACTACTAGTATATTAGCTACTCACAAAGCCCCACAACCTCAACACCTAGCAGGTCCAGCAGGTCTTGCTCCCGGTCCAAGATGTCGGACCACCGGTGGGACAATTGGTGATGGGTGCGCTCGACCCCGGACTGGCGAAACACAGCCTGGCGCACTTTCGCCCCCTGGCAGTGACGCTCCTGGGTCGAGCGGCCACCTTCACCTCCCCAAAAAGCTCCCGGGCCAGCACCCCTGGTTGGCGCAGTCTGCCGCAAGGCAGGCGACTCTTTGGTGCAGGTGCCTTGCACTTGGAGCGGCCGTTGGTAGTACTACCCTTAGGCATGGTTCTGGGGGTGAGCGGGAGGCAAAAAAGAAAATAAGGGAAAAATAAAGTTAGGGGAAGGAGTAAAAGAAAGTAATATAAAACAGTAGAAAAGTGAGAAAAAAACCAGTAAAAGTAGAAATAAAATGCAAAATATAGACTTAGGGACAATGAGGGAGAGAAAATAAATAAAAAAGATCAGAAAAACAGTGTAAAAAGCTAAGGATGGCAATGATTGAGGGAGGATAGAAAAGCAGGCCCCAGAACCATAGCATAGAGTGAAAACAAGATGGCCACGCCCATTGCGACCGCGTGGGTAAGTTTTCGCAATATTTCGTATATTTAAAACGTCGCGAACATGTTAATCGTGTTCCCGAACATGACATGCACATCGCGAACACGCTATACGCGGCCCGGAACAGGAAATAAGGCATTGCGAACGGGAGGGACAAGTCAAAAACAAGATGGCCGCACCCATAGGTGACCGCATGCGTAAGATCGCGAGATACTATACCTCGAGCACGCAAACAGACTCCCGAACACGCAATACACGTTCGCGAGCAAGAAAAACACATCGCGAACGGTTGGGACAAGCAACTACGCGCGCTCGCGTTGCTACGCGTAGCTCGCAAAGCGCAAGTACAACTTTACGTAGCTACGCGTAGCGCGACTATGTATACTATGCCCAGGGTTACCCAGTACTAGGATTCCGATCGAACTGAAAGGTAGCGGGCTGTACTACAGGCCCTTGTGGCTTAGGTAGTGGACCAAAACTCCTACCCCATGAATGTTCTCTGGCTTTAAACCCATTTAGTTCCTGATGTAACCCATGATTCTCCTGCCTTAACTCCCTTACTTCTGTCTGAAGGTTAGAGAGAGCTAGCATCAACTCCTGCATAGAAAGACCCACTCCGGCACCCCCATTATCCATGGACATCTGATTCAAATTATCGTGGTCCATCTTCGCTCAGGCAGTGCGTCTTTTTGTTCCTCCACCACGCAATGGTTCACCCGACACTGCAGGAGCGAAGAATGTCCCAATCCACTACCCGCGCCTTTAACTACAATTGCCGATAGTTATATCATGGCAACAGCAGAACAAGACCCCGGGAGAAGGCGGGGGTAAACAAGGGAAGTAGAAAACAAGGTGTCACATTCACTTGGGTTCCCACTCTCTGGTAGTGAAAGGTACACCAGAAGAGAACAGGCAGCTTTTGGAGAAGAAAGAGAAATTTGATAGGTATTAAACAATTTGTGTTGAAAAGATCACCATTCATGCACTGCCAGGTACAATTCATGAGCTATAAGGTATGTCTTGCTTATCCCTTTTTGTTACAGGCTTTTTCCATGAGGGGAACAGAAACAATGTAGATTCCACTCCACCCGGATATGAGGAACCGATGCAATGCTGTCACAAAAAACACAAAAATAGACTGTCCAGATCAGGGAAATCAAAGTGCCACCTTCTATGATGCTTAACATGGCTAAAGAACCTGTTTCTAAAAACAAAGGGCCCGATTCACAGAACTAACTTAAGATCCTAAACTTACTGCCATTTTGGTATTCACAGTAGGTATATCAGGGGGGTGGGAGATGGGGGAAGTAATGTACAGGTTGGCAACTTTGTTTCTTTTTCAGGTTCTGTTCCCAGGCCGCAGGTGGCAAGAATTAAAATATGGATTGTGGGCCAATCCTTTGAGAAGTGGGCAGAGCGGCAAGCTAGGGCAAGCAGTCATGGACTTGTACTCTATCTCATGGGTCTAGACTGCCAGACGCGTTGATGTTGTAGAGCTGGTGAACAAGGGCAGCAAATTGCCCGAAACGCGTCTGACAGTCTCGATTGGAAACTTTGAGGGCTGACTGGCACTGCTGCTGCCGGTGTGATCATGTGCAGTAACCCCTTCAAGTGCGACCTCCTCATTGGGGCAACCTTCGTTTTTTCGAATTTAGTGGCCAGCCCGGTCGCGAGGGGGTCCCGCTGCCTTAACCTGGTGGAATCATGGTGCTTGAGCACTATGAGCGCTGACTGGAGTGAAGGGGGCCTGATTGCCGGTGAATATTGTCAGCAGTGCAAGTAACTCTACAATTTTTTCAAGCCCACTGGGGTAATGACATTGTGAGAACTACTTCATTGGGGTCTGCGCACCCAACCGGGTTTTATTGGAATGGAGAGTCAAGAACAGCTATGGATAGAAGACTACATCAACCATGATGCCTTGCTTGCTCACGCCCATGTGGGCGGGACTCCATATTTAAATAAAGCTATTCCTGCATAGATCCGCTGTCCCCGCCTGATGTTGTAGAGCTGGTGAACAAGGACAGCAAATTGCCCGAAACGCGTCTGGCAGTCTCGATTGGAAACTTTGAGGGCTGACTGGCACTGCTGCTGCTGGGGTGATCGTGTGCTGTAACCCCTTCAAGTGCGACCTCCTCATTGGGGCAACCTTCGTTTTTTCAAATTTAGCAGCCAGCCCGGTCACGAGGGGGTCCTTCTGCCTTAACCTGGTGGATCCATGGTGTTTAAGCACTATGAGCGCTGACTGGAGTGAAGGGGGCCTGATTGCCGGTGAATATTGGCAGGAGTGCAAGTAACTCTACAATTTTTTCAAGCCCACTGGGGTAATGACATTGTGAGAAATACTTCATTGGGGTCTGCGGCACCCAACCGGGTTTTATTGGAATGGAGAGTCAAGAGCAGCTATGGATAGAAGACTACATCAACCATGATGCCTTGCTTGCTCACGCCCATGTGGGCGGGACTCCATATTTAAATAAAGCTATTCCTGCATAGATCCGCTGTCCCCGCCTGATGTTGTAGAGCTGGTGAACAAGCACAGCAAACTGCCTGAAACTCGTCTGGCAGTCTCGATTGGAAACTTTGAGGGCTGACTGTCACTGCTGCTGCCGGAATGATCGTGTGCAGTAACCCCTTCAAGTGCGACCTCCTCATTGGGGCAACCTTCGTTTTTTCAAATTTAGTGGCCAGCCCGGTCGCGAGGGGGTCCCGCTGCCTTAACCTGGTGGATCCATGGTGTTTAAGCACTATGAGCGCTGACTGGAATGAAGGGGGCCTGATTGCCGGTGAATATTGGCAGGAGTGTAAGTAACTCTACAATTTTTTCAAGCCCACTGGGGTAATGACATTGTGAGAACTACTTCATTGGGGTCTGCGGCACCCAACCGGGTTTTATTGGAATGGAGAGTCAAGAGCAGCTGTGGGTAGAATACTACATCAACCATGATGCCTTGCTTGCTCACGCCCATGTGGGCGGGACTCCATATTTAAATAAAGCTATTCCTGCATAGATCCGCGGTCCCAGCCTGATGTTGTAGAGCTGGTGAACAAGGGCAGCAAATTGCCCGAAACGCGTCTGGCAGTCTCGATTGGAAACTTTGAGGGCTGACTGGCACTGCTGCTGCCGGTGTGATCGTGTGCAGTAACCCCTTCAAGTGCGACCTCCTCATTGGGGCAACCTTCGTTTTTTCAAATTTAGCGGCCAGCCTGGTCGCGAGGGGGTCCCGCTGCCTTAACCTGGTGGATCCATGGTGCTTGAGCACTATGAGCGCTGACTGGAGTGAAGGGGGCCTGATTGCCGGTGAATATTGGTAGGAGTGCAAGTAATTCTACAATTTTTTCAAGCCCACTGGGGTAATGACATTGTGAGAACTACTTCATTGGGGTCTTCGGCACCCAACCGGGTTTTATTGGAATGGAGAGTCAAGAGCAGCTATGGATAGAAGACTACATCAACCATGATGCCTTGCTTGCTCACGCCCATGTGGGCGGGACTCCATATTTAAATAAAGCTATTCCTGCATAGATCCGCTGTCCCCGCCTGATGTTGTAGAGCTGGTGAACAAGGGCAGCAAATTGCCCGAAACGCGTCTGGCAGTCTCGATTGGAAACTTTGAGGGCTGACTGGCACTGCTGCTGCCGGTGTGATCTTGTGCAGTAACCCCTTCAAGTGCGACCTCCTCATTGGGGCAACCTTCGTTTTTTCAAATTTAGCGGCCAGCCCGGTCGCGAGGGGGCCCCACTGCCTTAACCTGGTGGATCCATGGTGCTTGAGCACTATGAGCGCTGACTGGAGTGAAGGGGGCCTGATTGCCGGTGAATATTGGTAGGAGTGCAAGTAACTCTACAATTTTTTCAAGCCCACTGGGGTAATGACATTGTGAGAACTACTTCATTGGGGTCTGCGGCACCCAACCGGGTTTTATTGGAATGGAGAGTCAAGAGCAGCTATGGATAGAAGACTACATCAACCATGATGCCTTGCTTGCTCACGCCCATGTGGGCGGGACTCCATATTTAAATAAAGCTATTCCTGCATAGATCCGCTGTCCCCGCCTGATGTTGTAGAGCTGGTGAACAAGGGCAGCAAATTGCCCGAAATGCGTCTGGCAGTCTCGATTGGAAACTTTGAGGGCTGACTGGCACTGCTGCTGCCGGTGTGATCGTGTGCAGTAACCCCTTCAGGTGCGACCTCCTCATTGGGGCAACCATCGTTTTTTCATATATCTATATATATATATTCACTTAAAAAACTATAGGTTTCACACAGGTTATAGTTAGGTGGACCTTTCACTCGTAAAAAACCAATGAAACTCCCCCGTTATAGTTAGTTCAGATAACTATAACTTGCGCGCCCGCAATCCACTGCTCATGACGTCACATATTACATCACTCATGACATGGTCAGTGGCATAACTCATGACATCACTGATGACAACATCCTTGTGATAGAGTGGCGGTCGCGCGAGTTATAGTTAACTGAACTAACTAGAACGGGGGAATTTCAATGTTTTTTTACGAGTGAAATGTCCAGCTAACTATAACATGTGTGAAACCTATGTTTTTTTAAGTGAATTTGCAAGGTTTTTTAAATGCTTATTCCTAACTATAACGTGTGTGAAACCTATGGTTTTTTAAGTGAATTTGTAAGGTTTTTTAAATGCTAAGTTATGTATGTATTCTTATATTTTTTATATATTTATTTTACAATAAGCTACCTATGTATATAGTTATAGATTGACTGTATCCTGTAAAATGGAATGGCTCGTTTAAAATGTTTTTTTTTTAAGGTTTTTCACCATGCGCGCAGGGTGCACGCACCCCGCGATTTTTCAAAAAAAAAATAAAATGTTTTTTTCACCCTTCGGGGTCCTTCAGGGACCCCCTGACAAAGGCTAGGGGGTCAGGAACTCTCTACCCTGCCCCCTTTTCACGTTCTCCACCTTTCTTTTTCACTGTCACACACAAAACACACAAAATGGCGGCCGACACTTCCTGATTTCGACCCATTCGAATGTTGACTGACATGTAACCACCAATCAGAATTACGCTTGTGCACGTTATGGTGCGCGCTTATAGATATTTATGTACTTTTAACTGCAATTTTCTCAGGAACTACTGAACAGATTGCCACCATATATGCAAAAGGCACATGCCTGACCTGAGGACTACCTCTTTGCCAAATTTCAAGTAATTCTGTTCAGCCGTTCGGGCTGTACCTTCGACTAAAGGTCCTAGGGGAAAATGCATGGGGAAAAGGCGTTTTGGGACCCCCCTTTTTTCTCTTCCCCCGCTTGACTAATCACCCCGAGACTTTCAGGGTAGGAGCTGAGTGGAGCACCCCATTAGTTTTGAAAATTTCGCGAGGATTCGTCAACCGGCGCCAAAGTTATTCAAAATAAAATGTTCAGATTTCCTATGGAAACTCGGTCCTAACTATAACTATCTACTGGCGACCGCCAGTAGATAATATATAGATAATATATATGTATATATATATATATTCACTGAAAAAAACATAGGTTTCAGGGGCGTTATAGTTAGCTGGACTTTTCACTTGTACAAAACCATTGAAATTCCCCCGTTATAGTTAGTTCAGCTAACTATAACTCGCGCGCCCGCAATGCACTGCTGATGACATCACGTATTACATCACTCATGGCATGGTCAGTGACATCACTCATGACATCTCTGATGACATCTCAAATGACATCACTGATGACATCATCCAGTGAATGTGTGTTTTTCTTAAAATTAAATATGTTTTATATATGTATATCTCAAGGTCGATGGAAGAATAAATGGGTGTATAAGTGTCTAAATTGATGATTTGTTTTTGAAAAATTTATTGTATAACTGACTAAGTGTATCTTAGTGAATACATGGCTTAGTGAGTAATGTTTAAATATGTAAATATCTGTATCAGTCTCTCACTTTGTGTATAAGTGGCTGCATGGGTTGGTGAGTAGCTACATGAGTGTCCATATAGGTTATTAGTTGGTTTTTTGAGTATCAGTATGAGTGTCTGAGTGTCTGTATGGTTCGGTGGGGGGAATTACGTAGTGCATAGGTGCATGAATGAGTGACTCACTGTTTGCGTGTGTTGAAGACAGCATGTGTGCAGGACTGTATGGTTGGATGAGTGTGTGCATGGGTGTGTTAGTGAGTGAATGACTGTCTCAATAGTGTCTGTATGAGTAACTACATATGTTTTAAACTAGTATATGTGACTATTGGTGTATATAAGTGAGTATATGTGAGAGTGAGCAATTGGAAGAGTTCCTGTATGAATAAGTATGTGTTTCTAGAAGTGATTGTTTAAAAGACTAAGTATGTGTATGTTTCTGTAGAAGTAAGTGTGGTGGTGTGTGTATAACTGTATATGCAAGTAAATGGATGTTTGATTCTTTATTAGCATGAGTGACTATGTGTGTGAGTAACTCTACGGATGAGTGGCGTTGTGTAACAGGATGTATAGGTGTATGAGTACATATGATGAGTGAGTACATGTATGAGTGACTGTATAGGACTGTTGGTGAATGAGTGGATGTGTATGTGGATCTTAGAATTACTGAATAGGTTGTTGTAACTGGTATTGGTATGTCCATTGTTTTTAACATTTTAGTTTCTATTTTTGAATGTGTGTATCAAAGGTTATATTAGGATGAGAGGAGGTCTGCCACTCTATCACAAGGATGATGTCATCAGTGATGTCACTGACCATGTCATGAGTGATGTAATATGTGACGTGCATTGCGGGCGCGCGAGTTATAGTTAGCTGAACTAATTATAACGGGGGAATTTCAATGGTTTTGTACGAGTGAAAAGTCCAGCTAATCATAATGCCCCTGAAACCAATGTTTTTTTTTGTGAATTTCTAAGGTTTTTTAAATGCTAATTCCTAACTATAACGTGCCTGAAACCTATGGTTTGTTCAGTGAATTTCAAAAGTTTTTTAAATGCTAATTTCTAACTATGCCTACAGAGATAGGACATGTGAAGAAAGAAGAAAAAACGCACAGAAAGAAAAAAAAGAAATGCAGAAAGAAGCAACAGAATTCCTCAAAGGCGAAGAAAAGTGCAGGAAGAAGGATAACGTGTAGAAAGAACAAACATAAGAGCAGAAAGAAGCCTTGTTGCAAAATCATCCTGTACCCTCAACTTTTTCGGACGGATACTGGTGGTAACTGAGTCTGACTAACCAGTCCTAGAGCCAGTGCTATGTTAAAAGACACTCAGAATACAGTGAAAACACCTACATACACTAGGGAACACTATGCGTTGGGGTCCCCTGTGATTAGCATGACCTCCTCTGTAAGCCCCTAGTATATAATAGGGCAGAGGGATTAAAACTACCTCTTAAAACGCGCCACAGAGCGTGTTTGCACACGTCATCTCAGGCCCCGTCCCCTCCCTTCCCCACTGTGTAAACACGCCCTGTGGCCATTTTAAGTTGGGACATTAAGTCCCCTTGAATCCTGAGGGTCCCTAGGGTCCAACTAGACCTCTAGGTACCTCCAGTAAGTTCCACAGAGCTGCGTTGCAGAGAGATGTAAAAAGGGGCACGGCCTAGACCACCTCTCTGCAACGCAGCGCAGTGGCGCTTACTGGAAGCACCTGTTGGGCTAGTTGGCCCCCAAGGTCCCTCAGGATTGAAGGTGAATTATTTCCCCAACTTAAAACGTGCCACAGGGCGTGTTTACACACATTAACTCAGGGCCCGTCCCCTCCCTTCACCACTGTGCAAACACGCCCTGTGGTCCTTTTTAGTTGGGAGATTAAGTTCATTTGAATCCTGACGGTCCCTAGGGTCCAACTAGCCCACTAGGTACCTCCAGTAAGCAGCACAGAGCTGCGTTGCAGAGAGGTGTAAAAAGTGGCACGGCCTGGACTACTTCTCGGCAATGCAGCTCAGTGGTGCTTACTGGAAGCACCTGGTAGGCTAGTTAGCTCCCAGTGGCCCTCAGGATTGAAGGGGAATTATTTCTTATCACTTAAAACGCGCCATAGGGTGTGTTTGCACACGTCACCTCAGGCCTTGTCCCCTCTCTTCCCCTCTGTGTAAACACGCCCTGTGCCGTTTTAAGTTGGGAGATTAAGTCCCCTTGAATCCTGAGGGTCCCTAGGGGCAAAATAGCCCAATAGGTATGTCCAGTAAGCGCCATTGCAGAGGGGAGTAAAAAAGGGGCACGGCCTGCACCACCTCTCTGCAACGCAGCGCAGTGGCGCTTACTGGTGGCACCTGGTGGGCTAGTTGGCCCCCAGGGTGCCTCAGGATTGAAAGGGAATTATTTCCTCAACTTAAAACGCGCCACAGGGCGTGTTTGCACATGTCACCTCAGGCCCCGTCCCCACCCTTCACCACTGTGTAAAAGCGCACTATGGCTGCTCTAAGTTGAGAGATTAAGTCCCCTTGAATCCTGAGGGTCCCTTGGGTCAAACTAGCCTACTAGGTACCTCCTGTAAGTGCCACAGAGCTGCGTTGCAGAGAGGTGTAATTTCCTCATTTTACTGCAGTCTCCTCAGTAGGAAATGCTTTCAGTTTTTTACTTTGATTCCATCAAGAAGGTATTCAGATATGTCACACATTTGCCATAAATTCTGAATGTTAGCACTCTACTTGCTCATTAGATCACTGTAGTAAAGCTACTGCTCACCACGGAAGTCTGCTGCTGGTATTAAAAGTGCATGTTTCAGTCTGCATGTCAGAATTTTTTAATGAAATAGAGGAGGTTTTGAGAAGTCACTCAAAATGTGCCCTAATTTTTCTTTCTTCAGCACTAATCATAATTTCTATGACAAAATGAACCCCCTCATTGTGTTCCTTTTTAAATTAAATGTTTTAAGTGTTACCAGTTGATTCCAATCAAGATGGCTTCAGGTGTGCCATACTTTTGTCATAAGTAAGACAGTAAGCGCTCTTGTTGTTCTTAAGAACAATCTGAGACATTCTGTCATTGGGCTATACTTGGGCTACATCTGGGTGATATTTGGGCTACATTTGGGCTCTTTTGTCTCTGGTGGCCATCTTGGGAGACTTATTTGTTATGAAGTTTCCTAATTTCCTCATTTACTGCAGTCTCCTCAGTAGTAAATACTTTCAGTTTTTTACTTTGGTTCCATCAATAAGGCATTCAGATGTGTCACACATTTGCCATAAATTCGGAATGTTAGCACTCTAGTTGCTCATTAGATCAGTGTAGTAAAGCTACTGCTCACCAGGGAAGTCTGCTGCTGGTATTCAAAGTGCATGTTTCAGTCTGCATGTCAGAATTCTTTTATGAAATAGAAGAGGATTTGAGAAGTCAAAATGTGCCCTAATTTTTCTTTCTGCAGCACTAATCATAATTTCTATGGCAAAATGAACCTCCTCATTTTGTTCCTTTGCAAATTAAATGTTTTAAGTGTTACCACTTTATTCCAATCAAGATGGCTTCAGGTGTGCCATACTTTTGTCATAAGTAAGACTGTTAGCGCTCTAGTTGTTCGTTAGAACACTCTGGGAAGCTGCAGTAGAACACAAAGGAATCAACTGACAGTCTCTGCCCTTGTTGGATGTACATGTTTAACTGAGAATGTCAGACTTCATTCTCACATGACTGAGAAAGATAATGTGAATTTACAGAAAATATGCTCTCAGTTAAGCTTATAGATCACCTTCCAAACCTCTGTGGGAAAAGCATGAGAAAATAGTTTTCTCTCACACATGATTCATGATATCACAGCAGAAGGCTTTTTCACATGGTAAAATCACCTTATTAGAACACACCACAATTCCTTAAATGAGTATGGTACTATCAACAAATGATTTATAATGTAACTAAAGTCTTTTAAACCTTCTATTAACTACAATGTTTTTTAATGAGGTGCTATCATGCATATTGGTCCCAAGATGGCTGCCAACACTTCTTGGATGAAGTACTGACAGCCAATCAGATCTCACGATTAGATGTGTGGTTAGGCTCCGCCCAGATATATATGTGATTTTGATTGTGATTTTCTCAGGAAGTACTGAACAAATTTACACTATTTAAGCAAAAGGCATGACTCTGAACCAAGGTCTACCTTTCTGCCAAATTTGGTGTAATTCCGTTCAGCAATTCGGGCTGTAGCTGCGGCTAAAGGTCCTATGGGAAATTGCATGGGGAAACTTTCCTTGTAAAGCAATGTTTGCAAGCGGTGCACAGTGAAACAAGGGTGGTTTTGCCAAAATCCAACATTGAATGCCATTAAGACAGTAAAGCGGCAGTTACATAGCATTATGGGATTTGTGGTTTTTTACCACATAGAAAATGACAAACTAATGCTGCAACAAAGGGAAACATAGATTTAATGAACACTGTTGTTCTAAGGATTCAACCTGATGAAAAACAAAATGTTGTACTCACCTTTGCTGCATAAAAATGAACTGGTAGATAAAGAACTCACTGTCACTTTAAAAATTGGAAAGAAATGGACATTGTCCTTTTTCAATGTTGTTAGCTACGTCTTTAAAAATGCAAACGAACCCACCAGGACACAGTGGCATATGATGAAGACTCAGCCGAGTCGAAACGCGTAATGCCTGCATGCCTGCATGCCCGTCTTTGCCTCAAATAAAAATAAAATTGCTGAGCACGTTTGGAGTGGCCTGTTTTCATGCTGCAAGTGCAGTGTGTTTACTTATGGAATATGGGAGGTGTCTGACACACCTGAGACAGGCCCCGACTCGTGAGGTTGAGGCGCTCCTGATTGTCAGACTCTTGTTTGGATTTCTATGGAAGGAGCAGCCACCGGCTGTGACACTGGACATAAACGAAGTTTTGATGGAAGGGCCACGATGAGAGGCCCGCCTCTACTTGGAGAGTGAACTCTGGAACAGTCAGAGTATGCCAAAGGGATTTCCCAATGCACTGCGCGCTCAAGATTACCAGCTGAAAGGCAAGTGATGAACTGTAAAAAACTTGGTGGTAGCTGAACTTTCTTTTGAGTGACTGTGCCCGTTTATGGAACTTTCCTTGTAAAGCAATGTTTGCGAGCGGTGCACAGTGAAACAAGGGTGGTTTTGCCAAAATCCAACATTGAATGCCATTAAGGAAGTAAAGCGCCAGTTACATAGCATTATGGGATTTGTGGTTTTTACCACATAGAAAATGACAAACTAATGCTGCAACAAAGGGAAACATAGATTTAATGAACACTGTTGTTCTAAGGATTCAACCTGATGAAAAATGAAATGTTGTACTCACCTTTGCTGCATAAATATGAACTGGTAGATAAAGAACTCATTGTCTCTTTAAAAATTGGAAAGAAATGGACATTTTCCTTTTTCAATGTTGTTAGCTACATTTTTAAAAATGCAAACAAACCCACCAGGACACAGTGGCATATGATGAAGACTCAGCCGAGTCGAAATGCGTAATGCCTGCATGCCTGTCTTTGCCTCAAATAAAAAAAATAAAACAACTTGCTGAGCACGTTTGGAGTGGCCTGTTTTCATGCTGCAAGGGCAGTGTGTTTTCTTATGGAATATGGGAGGTGTCTGACACACCTGAGACAGGCCCCGACTCGTGAGGGTGAGGTGCTCCTGATTGTCAGACTCTTGTTTGGAGATATATATATAAGGTGCAAGCATGCCTTATTTGGCACTAGGCTGCCGAAACAGCACCAGCGCAGGGAGAAAGAACAGGAATGCTTTGTATTGCAAAAATATGGTGCATTCCTTGCCTTTCACTCTGGCATATGACTTTGCTGAACTGCCCTTTGCCAAAATCGCATAAATGAGGACCCTGGGGTCCACAGATAACACGCATGGGAGTGTATAGGCAAGTGTAAGGGTTAGTCTTACATTGTTTTTTACCAGTCTTGGCACCAGCTGGAATCACCTGTCCCCAAGGTCATCATGACTTTGTACTTGATTGTTTTAATAGCGTCTTTATTCCTTTCTCCCTATTAAGGATTTGGTGTCGGCCATCTGCTTCTATATTGCAACTATCCTTCTTGCTTCATGCAACTAATATAATGCTGTAAAATAATTTACAAATGTCATTTTGTTTCCAATTCAAGTAAAATTAGTGTAGGGTCATTTGGCATCTGCTGCATGACTGAGATATAATTATTGCACTCTTCTGTAAATAGAGAAATAGAGAGCACACTAGTTTTCTCCAATAAAACATAATCATAGCCAGCACTGCATGTTTCTGACCGTAAGAACATCAAAGCGGTATACTACAGCTTTTTTAATTAAAGATACAGGAAAGGATATGATCTATTTAAATCTTTCCACTGCAGAAAGAATTCTTTTTCCTCTCCAAGTTATCCTGTTCTCACAATATTCACATAACAGTGTCTCACAGAATTGGAATTCCACAAAAATGAAAACAAATTGTGCTACAAGAACTCACTGCTACGCCGGAGGAGGAGCACCCCTGGTTCATCAATCTAACTACTAGCACCTATATTAACACCAAATGCAGTCATCTCTCTTTTTTTCTAAGAATGTCCAATATCTGATCCATTCAACCTTCCTAACATTACAAAATCAGGTGTCTATCCAGCCTTAATCTCCTACCATTAGCCTACCACTCCCATCTCTTGTTCAGATTCTTCACTCATATTCTAACCTGCCATTCACCCCTATTTGCTAGGCACACACCTATCTAAGGTAAACTCTAAATCATCCCACTACTGCTTTGCTTTCATGATCCACACAAACCAGCAAATCATCTTCCCTTACATTTTGTCCCTCTTCACCTGATCTGCTTGCAATTGTTCACATTCCATCACTCGCCTCCTCCTTTTGATCCCTCTGCTTGTATACGGCTCCACTGCTCATCCCATTGCTCACCACCCATTTTTCTATATTAAAGCCATGCCCTCTTGCTTTCAAAAGTGTGAGCATTTATTTCACTGAGGCACTCATGCTTCTCATCATGAAGCTGGGTAAGCTTGTGTTACTTGGGGACTACAAAATGAATGCAAGTATTTACTTCTGGAATCTCCAGATCCACATATTATCTCTGCTTCACACCCTTTAAATGCCCACAAGTCCCTACCCACTCTGGATGGAATCTCTTCAACATCATATCTGTCTCCTAAAATGTCCTGCTCTTCTCCAAGTTCCCCATGATCCTACTCTTTTATCCATATAACCATCCAGTTAACTCTCCATTGTTGCTCACAAGTGTATGACCCACATTTTCCACAGGTAATTCCTACTTGAATCTTAGCCCTCAATATTTGCTTGTGGACACAAGGCATTTTTGGTTGTACCTACCTGTGCACACTTCCTCCTTAACCATGGTTTGAATGTATCCATTTTTACCCGCAGTTTATTTGTCACATTCCTCTTATCCTCCTTAAATCTCTCACTGCCCATCATGAACCTTGCTCCACACCTGTCTTTGGCACCCTAAGAAACTGTAAGCATGCACAACCCTACAATGGTCGAAGACCACAAACTGATCTTCAATTTGGATATTATCCCTTGATGCTTATACCCCTGCCTTTAAGCAAGTCTGACTTTGGCTTTCAAAACTACATGTCTCAATGAATCCCTAATTTCTTCAGCTATCTACAGCTATTCATTAGCTCCATGTCACTCCTCTCAGGCCATCATACAATGTATGCTTTGCTAATAACATCTTAACATTTTATTCAGATCTCCTAACCATGCAACTGTACCTTGGCAACCACCCCACACACCACTCTCCTTACAGTTCACTCATTCCTTGCTTCATCTACAGCATTCAACAATGAAAGGCTGCCTCATGTTTATACAACTGAACTAACCTCATGTCCCTCTAAGGTGACCATCTTCACTTTATCCCCTCCTTTTTTATATATGTCCTGGGCTGCTGGGAATAAAAGAAATTGTCAGCAAGGAGTCCCAGAAACATTTTTAACCTGACCACTTTTTTTAGCACACTTAATACTGAAACAAAACCCGTTCTGCTGTAATTCAGGCATCAAAGCACAGCTGAGTTGCATTTGGCTGCCCAGCTGGGAACCCGATGATGAAGCAGGCCACTAACTAGGTTGGTGGGTGAGGGTTCTTCTTAAACACCTATGTGGTTCCTGGCACTCCAATACTTACAGTAGAGTCTTCCTTGTCTAAGGATTCACCAGTGGGTCCGTCCACATTGTTCTTGACTATTGCACAGATATACAAGTCTAGATTACTACTGCCCAAACAATTCCATGATAATGGGTACATTCTTCTTCCTGCTGTTATCTAATTTTAAGGACCAGGTAATGCACAATGGTATGGACTCCATAATGGTGGATGGGTCATCTCCCATTTTGCTGTGAAAACATAAGGCAAGGCAGTTTGTATTACTAACATTGATATATGGCGTGGCATATTTTGGAAATAAACATAGCAACTGAGTAGATAGTTTGGCATTTTTCTGATTTAGGTGCTTGGTTTATTCAAGGTTCATTTATTTTATTATTTCAAATGTCAAGGAGACCTGTTTGGTGCACTTTAAGTTTCTATCAAACAATACTTTCATAGTTTTTTTATACATTACCAATAAATACTCTCCCACCATCTGGGAGATAGATAGAAATGTATTTTGCCAGGACTCTGTAGAACATTTGGGGACACAGTCAAGAATTTTCGAAATGCATTTAATTTATTGTAATTTTAAAAGCTGAACTTAGTTAAAATGTGGATACCTAGTTTGTCATTGTTACTGTTGAAATTGCTGGGTATTGTACAGAGATAAGTAAATAAAAGAGAGATATTCTGTGAAAATCACAAAAGGAAACAACTATCTCAGTGGAAAAAGTGCCTTTAAATAGTAGGCTGAAAGGCAAAAGGGCTGGCAAATACAAACATTTGGAGGATATATATATATATATGTCTATATATATATATCTATATAAATTCACTAAAAAAACATAGGTTTCAGGGGCGTTATAGTTAGCTGGACATTTCCCTCATACAAAACCCTAGAAATTCCCCTGTTATAGTTAGTTCAGCTAACTATAACTCGCGCCCCCGCAATGCACTGCTGATGACGTCACATATTACATCACTCATGACATGGTCAGTGACATCACTGATGACATCTCAAATGACATCACTGATGACATCACTGATGAAATCATCCAGTGAATGTGTGTTTTTCTTAAAAGTTTAAATATGTTTTATATATTTATAGTGAAAGGCCTATGGAAGAATGAGTGGGTGTATAAATGTGTGAATGGGTGATTTTCTAGGTGCGTAACTGACTCTATAAGTGAGTCATTAAATGTATCTTACTGCAGACTAGTGACTAAACTGTGTGAATGTCTGTATGTGTCTGTGTGTTGGTGTATAAGTGGCTGCATGGTTTTGTGAATAGCTATATGAGTGTCTATATGGGTTATTGATTGGTTGTCTGAGTATCTGTATGGGTGCCTGAGTGTTTGTGTGGGTAGGGTGTGTGTGACTCTGTGCATAGATGTGTGAGTGGGTGATTCTATGGTGCATGGTTTTAAGAGTGCAACTGTGATGGACTGTGTTAGTGATTGAATGTATATCTCAGTTGTACATGTCAAGAGTATATAACTATCTATATGTGAGAGTGTGTGATTGAGGGAGTGCCTGTATGGATGAGTGTGTGCTTGTATTAGTAATTGTATAAGAGTGTCAGAATGTGTTAGTATTTTTATGAGTAAGTGAACTTGAGTGTGTTTAACTGTATAGGTGAGTAAATTGGACTGTGTTTAATTATTTGCACAACTGACTAGGTGTGTCAGTACCTCAATGGATGATTGGCGGTGAGTGAGTGTCTATATAGGTGTATAAATGCACATGATAGTCTTCTACGGAGTGACTGTAAGTATGAGTGACTGTACAGATGAGTGAGTGGAGGTGTATGTAGCCCTAAGAGTCAATGAGTGGGTATGTAGTTATTGGTATTGGAGTATCTATGGTTTTCAAAATGGCCGTCTGAAATTTTGAGTCGGTGTATCAAAGGTTATATTAGGGTGTGAGAAGATGCACTAATTTATCACATGGATGACGTCATCAGTGATGTCATCAGTGATGTCATTTGAGATGTCATCAGTGATGTCACTGACCATGTAATGAGTGATGTCATATGTGACGTCATCAGCAGTCCATTGCGGGGGCGCGAGTTATAGTTAGTTTCTAGGGTTTTGTATGAGGGAAATGTCCAGCTAACTATCACGCCCCTGAAACCTATGGTTTTTTCAGTGAATATCATAGGTTTCTTAAATGCCAATTCCTATCTATAAGTTATCTCTGAAGATATCATGTTTAATGATTTTGATTGGATTTCTATGTTTTTCAAATTCAGTGTGTCAATTTCATTAGTTATGGGTTTTTTTAAATACTTTTTTAGCACCATTTTTTAAACTTATTTTTTCAATTAATTCTTTTAAAAATGTAAAAATATTTTTTGAACTTAATGGGTTTTTCAAACAATTCTTTTTATATTTTTCAAAATATTTTTTTAACTATATGTTCAAAACTGTATTTTATATATTTTTTTCAATGTTTTTGGATCCGCGCACCCTATGCGCACCGTTCTCGATCCCTACGCGATAGCATCCACGCATGGTATGCGTCGAGTACGTGTTTAGTGCGCGATCGCAATGCGACCGGTACGCGACTCCCAGCCTATACGCGACATGTACGATGTACGTAACGCGACGTTTATGCGCTTCCGCGATGCGTCATCTGCGTCTATGACGCGGTAGGTGCGTGGATCCCGCGAAGTATTTAACATTAAAAAAACTTATGTATGTATTTCATGTGAATATTAATTGAAGACAAACTCTAAACTAGTCTTAAAACTAAAATATTTTTACATCTAATCCTATAATTTCTTTTAATTCAATTTCGCGGATGCGCGCTGGGTGCTTGCTGCGTACGCGCAGGGAGCGCGGATCCCATGTGACCTGCAAAAAAAGAGATTTGATTGGTTCATTACACTTCCTCTTCTAACTATTGAAAGACCCCACCCATTTCAATCATTCTTCTTTGACCTTCTTTAGAGCACCATCTCTTTGGAGAGACGAAGATTTTTTAGACTAAGTTTACACTTAGCTCTAACTTTTTTCAACCAATAATGGCTTCAGGGCAGCAGGCATCACCTGCATCACCTCATACTTCTGAAGATGAATTTTTGGCGGAGGCACCACCCAAAAAACGTTTTTCTTCAGTGGTGTGGAAATGTTTTACTTTTCCTGAGGGGCAGAATAAGACCAATGCCACCTTGGTCACGTGCAAGATTTGCAAAAGAGTCCTCTCACAAGGGGATTCTAACAAGAAATACTCATGCGGCACGGCAAGTATGAGCACATGAGGACCCTTCATCCGAACAATCTTGCATGAGAAGAGTGCCAACAGATGAGAAACACTCCTGCTCCTGCGCCATCCACCTCATCGCAGCCGAGCACATCAAGAGTGCATCCATCAGCCCAAACCTTGGACATCCATCCTCAATTTGAATTTTTAAAAGTGCTCTGCACTAAGTGCAATGCAACTTTGTGCTATGGTGAGCAGTCGATCGATCTGATCTGCCACCGCCAAGAAAGTCACATTTGCTAGTTGTTTTTTTGTTTTTTTTTGTTGCCTGAAGTTCATTGTTTGGTTTCTCCTGTTTTGTTTTTTGGGGGGTTTTTTGCAAAAAAACCCAAAAAAATGTAAAAATTGTTCAGAAAATCCCAAAAAAAATATAAAAGAAGAAAGAAGAAAAAAAAAAGTTCTTGTAAGAACTAACTTTCCTGGTTTAAAAAAAGAGCTAAATTTCTTTGTTAGTGTTAGTTTAGATAAATGTATGTGTAGTACGTAATTGACTGAATGAATGCATTAGTAGCGTATGGTGAATGTATAAGTGCAGAAGTGTGAGGAAGTGCTGCAGCATCACACAGTAACCTCTTTAACTGCAATGTGCTGTAGTACTTCTGAAGCACAGGGATGCAACATATGTACATAAATATGTTGCAAATCTATGCTTCTCTCTGCACGGCTGCTTAAACTGCAGCCATGTGGTGACACAGTCACCCTTGCACCGTAGTGCAAGGATATTTGTGTCATGTGCTGTTTGCTTTTCTCCTTCAATGTATGCTGAACATTTCATCATGCATTGAAGATATAAAAACGTGGAGAAATGAAAACAATTCTCCTTGTTGTGCTTTCCTACACCAATTTTAGAATGGTGCACCATTCACACACATATCGAGATTTATGATTTATGATAAATCTAGACATGTGTCTTGTGTGGAAATATGGATTTTTCTGGTCAGTTATGTCCCCTATCTTGGACCCCAACGGTTCTATGTGCATGTTACAAGTACATGTATGTTCCCTCCAGTTCCAGTTATGAAGACGCAAACACATGTGCGTCCACCGTCAACATGTCCTCTGTCAGATCCGCCATGAATAGGCCGGATATTCCATTCCTAAGTATGAAAAGCCACCGGCTTTATATGGTTCACGTATGCCATTTTACAGTCCAGGCAAGTAGGCCCTGATTCTGTCATCAAGCTTTTCTTGCCTTCTGCCTCTGAAAGCTCCAGTCTGAGCCTGCATCTGTGACCATGAACTTTGTCTCATTCTCTGCGCGGCTCACGAAGCCTGACATCAGCCTATTCTCTGCCAAGAACTGTATTTCACCTTCGAATTATCTGCTTCCCCCTCAGCCGATGCATTCCTGCCTAGTAGTTTAAGTAAACATTCTTCCAGTTACCAAGCAAAAGGCCCGGCTTCTCTGTCCTCATGCAAGTAACTCATAGCCCTGTTACCATGGAATATTTCTACCCCCTCGCATTTAGTGTAGACACTTAGACGCTTGTACACGCACGCACAGTCAGTATAGAATAGATTCTGTCCGAGAGTCCTTCTTTCGTGGATAACATAGTTCTTTAAACATAGGATGTTAGATATGATTTGGGATTAGGTTGACTTGACCCCCAGACTTCTTGTCTCCACATGTAGAGCTAAATGTCAAGTCCCCTTCACCCCCTAGTTACACGTCAATTACACGTCATGCTGCTGCGTGCGCATCTATGCCAAGTATTATCTTATAGATCCACCTATATGTGACATCATAACCAATTATGTTCCTTTTTACTCTTTATTACACCCATTTTTGGTTACGCAGATAAATCGTCATTTTCCTTATCAATTGTTACGCCTATTGCATTCGCTTCATTGTAATGTATGATCTATAAAAGTCATTTCATGTCAATAATGTATGTACTTCACTTCCTGAACCTCCGTGGTGATGGAACTTGGAGCAACCGATTATAATCGTTCATTGGAATAAAGCCCATTCCGAACCTCTAATACCACGGATTCTGCCTCTCATTTTACTGAGCTGTTTTATTATGTTTCCGTATCAAATTAAGTCCCGGTAAAGGAAAATTATTTACCACATGAATGGCGCCCGAATAGGGACACTTTCTCATCTCACGCGCCGGCGGTGAGTTGCAGGCCCGGTCTCCTGCCACAGCTGGACGGACAATAACGCGTACCAGCAGGATTTCCTGTATCTCCCTCCGGTCAAGCGGGGGCGACTGAGGCTGCGATCAACACCCAGACGAGGCGGTGAGAAGTGCGAAGTATCCCGACCAGAGCCTAGCTGAGAGAGCAAGATCCGAGGTATACAGAGGCCCACCAGTTTCCGAAGTCCCAAGTCGAGTCCAGTTTCCGACGAGTCGAGTCGAGTCCAGTCCGGTCCAAGTCCAGTTTCCGAGGCCTTCCGTTTCCGAAGCTACCCGGTGAGTACCATTACTGGGGAGGCATTTCTGACGTGCACATAGGTTGTGCCGGTCAAGACGGGTTTGGGTACACAAATCCGGTCTGCACTGTTTTAGCAGTGTATCTGTACTGTTTAGCAGTATATCAAGTATTTCCGAAGTATCTAGTTATTGTCAAGAATTATGCTTGGTGATTAGTTATGCAGACGATCATCATTGTTGTTTCAGTTAAAAATGTTTAATGTTTAATGTTTAATGTGTTAAAACGTCCTGCATATTGTGGTATGAATGGTTGTTCACTATTGTGCTTTTGTACTAAGTGTGTTCAAGATTAAGTATCAGATCAGTTCTCAATATGCCGCTCTTTTCGAAACTAAGACAGATCACTACAAGAAAAGGGGTACTCGAAGAAGCCGTTCCTATTCCTCCTAGGGACACTCCAGGGCACTTTATGTATCATAAACATGGCTTAGACGCTATATTATTTCTTGATTTATGGGTAGACTACACCAAGGAATTACCAGAAAGTCAGAGGTGGCCCACGGCGGGAACCTGGGATGCAGAGTGCATCATGAAAGTCGAAGAAGAGTTATGGAAAAGGAAAGTCAGACAGTCACAGAAAGATGCCGTTGAATTATGGCGTAAGGAATCACATAGACGAACAGAAAAAGCACGTAGACAGGAAGAGAAGAGTAAAGAGAATTCTAATAAAGTCCGAGAAAATCTATTAATTGAGGAGGGTATCCGAGTGAAATCAGAACAAGTAGATAGACAAAGGAATGCCCTTATGAATGGTATGTATCCCCTTCTGGCCGAAGGATTACCTAAGGCTACTCCAGAGATACCGAAAGACTTGCCACCCCCATTATTCCCAATAAAGGTACATCCTAAGGGACATCCTAGAACCGCAGAAGATGTTTTTCTTTCCTCATATTTAGATGACGCAGCTCCCGAGTATGCTAATTCCGCCCCACATAGACCACCTATCAGGGAGGTTCAACGCCAAGATCCGGTACCCGTATCTCTACAGCAACAAGTTCCGGCAAGCACATCTGTCTCTACATCTGTTCCTACAGCTGCTTCTATAGCTGTGTCCACACCTATAGTTGCTGTATCACGTTCAACGAATCCTTTCACACCCGACACCCCAGATGGGGCTACGGGAGGTGCTACCAATATTTTTTCTACGCCACCCAGAATAAATAAACTTACTTTTCAAGAGTCAGCACATTCACGTACACCCAAACTCATAAATGCCCGTACGCTTAAGGAACTTCTTATAGATTGTAGATATGACCCTGTGCCCGGAAAAGAGGACGAAATGACCCTAGCATCATTGCGTATCAGACGAGCCGCAGTGTATTTAGGGAAGTTACCAGGAATGACTGCGCATCTAGATAAAATATATCATTTTGTCCAAACAGGGCGAGATTCAGAATGTATTAACAGAGCTATGGAATACCAGAAAGTGGAGATACAGGGGGAACTGTTACGTTTCCTCATAAATTGTGTGATCAGAAATGAAGACCGACCGGGGGTAGACCCGGAAGCAATGCAAATTCTTACCAGATGGAGCCAGAATATATCGGAAGGTAGACATGATAAACAAAATTGTATAATAGCCATGTGCCGAAAGATCCGTAAAGAAATAGAACGCCTACACGAAGAAAGATTAGCGGTAGATGAGTTCGAACAAAACGAGGAAGAAGGGTCAGGACTGCCCGCGGGACAGTCAGACACCATAGCCTATGTAGGAAGAGGAAGATATTGTAATAGTAATAGATGTCCTATTGACCCGATACGTCCGATATGTCCAGACAATAACAGGAGTTTCCCTACACCCGTAGTCCATATAAGGTCTAACGAGCATTCGTTCCAAACCGCCGACAAACTACTCCGAGAACGTAGGGGTTATCATTTTCTCGATTCTATGGATGAACAAGATTTAGCCAGGGCAGCTGTCCATTGGGTGGACAGTCCCGGAAAATATAGTGATGATACAG
Source organism: Triturus cristatus (assembly GCF_964204655.1). Classification (NCBI taxonomy): domain Eukaryota; kingdom Metazoa; phylum Chordata; class Amphibia; order Caudata; family Salamandridae; genus Triturus; species Triturus cristatus. The sequence goes on along the minus strand of NC_140582.1, from coordinate 564,758,518 downwards.
TAGCACGCACATTTTTGAATCTCACCCCAGATGAACAGAGGTTAGCTGGGATTTATATGATTCAACAACTCATTATACTATATCGGAGTCAGCATTCGGACCCTGGTCCCTTACCTGACATATTGACTGAATTGCTTATGAATAAATGGAGAGATGCAGGCACTAAATTAATTAAAGAAATTCTAGAATCAAGAAAGCAGTATATTCTTTTTGTGTGTTCAGACCGTGTCTCATTACCCGTCAAGGAAAGAACCACGTATTACATGGATAGACAGAATCCCTTACGAGAAGTGCACCCAATAAAAGGCGAGGACAACGAGTTTAAACGCGTATTTGTATATACGCCCATATCAAAAATAGAATTGTTACAAATGAAGAAAGTGGTACCCAGTCATGACAAAGATCCAGCGGGTTTTCACCGAGAAATTAAAGACATGTTACTCATGGGAGAGTATACCTATCCCGACATTATGACAATACTGAAGGTATTGATGCCTGCTGGCATTTATGAGAAACTCAAGGAAAAAGAGTGGGAGGTAGGAGACCAAAAGATAGAATGGTCAGCATTAGAAGCAGAAGAAAAGGCCCGAACTGCAGGAGCAGGACTTGGGGATAAAACTAAAGCACTACCAGGTTTATTAGTACAGGTACTGCCACGTTTATTAACTACGAAAAAGGAAGATTGGGGTACAATTTCAGCCTGTAAGCAGAAGCAAGATGAAGACACTAGTGATTACTATGCCCGATTTGAAAAATGTTTTGGTATAAATAGTGGCATAAAAGCAAGTAGCGAATCATACCCACATCTGTTTGTAACAAAATTAGTAGAAAATGCCCTACCCCAAGTAAAGAATAGAGTATTAAAATTCGAGAGTACCTGGCAAGGTAACACTCCATCACAAATGTTACAAATGTTACAGTACCATCACAATAGAATTAGAGAGGAACAAGAACATGAACACAGACGCATGAAAGACACGAAAATGAAAATGCTAGTTTCCCAGACAGTTCCAGCTGAAGGACATAAAAAGGGTATGACACATTCCGATTCAGCAGGACCTGTAAAAGGGACATGCAATTATTGTAAAAAGCCAGGTCATTACGTACACGACTGTCCAGTTTTAAAACATAATATCGCCATAGGTAAAACACAAGAAAGATCACGGCCACTCAGACAAGATCAGAATGAACAAGGAGCTCTGCAGCATGCCCAGGCCATGCCAGCCGCACAACAGCCAATACAGTTTGTGCCAGCTGCACCACCGTTGCCTGTTGCTGCCACACAGACAACAACACGACAAATGTATCAGACCGCACAGTATGAATATCCTGAGTATCAGCGTTACGCATGAACTAGCCTTGAGAGGGAAGTTGACTTACCCCTTATTGAAATACCTGTAGATCAAGAAGGACCTTATGTACATAGTGAATTATTAGGCCAAGATAGAAAATTTTTACTCGATACAGGGGCAAGTCGAACAACTATAAAACGTAGTGAAGTTCCAGGGGCACCCCTCTCAGGCTCACAGAATATTTCCCTTGGTTTTTCAGGAAAGCCTATTGTTAATGAAGTGTCACAGCCTCTTCCACTTACGATAGGACCTTTGACCCGAACTACAGATTTATTGCTTACTAAATCATGTCCCGAAAATCTATTAGGAATAAAAACGCTGAAAGCTCTAGGAGCCATAATATGTTGTTCTCCGGAAGGAGTGAGGTTGTTTTTACGTGATTTTAAAGGTCATTATGTGTCTAGAGACATGGATCCCCGATTACAGACTTTACCCACACATCTATGGGCACAAGGCCCTACTGATGTTGGTTGCATGAATATTACACCATATCGAGTCACATTAAAGGCAGGAGTGGTGCTACCACGAATGCGACAATACAAGTTACCACCAGATGCTGTAGTGGCTTTACTACAAATCATTGACGAGCTCATTGCCCAAGGAGTGGTTGTAGAAACAGACTCCAATGTATGTAATTCACCGATAATTCCGATTCTTAAACGAACAGATCCAAAGGCCCCGCCAGTATATCGATTGGTTATTGATCTGCGCGAGTTAAACAAATGCATTGTGCCACAATTCCCTGTGGTCCCAGATATCTCGTCATTACTGACAGCTATTGATTCCGAAGCAACATTCTTTACTGTAATCGATCTCAAAAATGCCTTTTTCAGCGTCCCAATAGATCCGGAAAGCCAATATTTGTTCGGATTTAGTTTAAATGGACGTAGCTTTAAATTCTCACGCGCACCTCAAGGATTTACAGAAAGCCCCAGCATCTATAGCCAAGCACTGAAACGAGAACTAGATAGTATCCACATGCCAGTTAACACTGCTCTGCTCTGCTCCAATACGTCGATGATCTGCTGATCACCGCGAGAAGCGAACCGGAATGTGAAAAAGCATCACTGACAGTTTTACAATTTCTAGCCGAAAAGGGGCACAAGGTGTCCCCTTCTAAGCTGCAATTCTGTGTCCAGCGAGTTATTTATCTTGGACACTAGCTGTCCAAGGAGGGAAGGCAGCTTACACCGGACCGCATTCAGTTAATAGCTAACATGCCAATACCCAAGACGCAAAAGGAGGTGCGGGCTTTCATAGGCCTCACTTCATATTGTAGGCAGTGGATCCCTCAGTATGCATTTCTAGCAAAACCACTCATTCAGTTGACAACACAGGAGGCAGCCACATCGACTGTTCTCCCTTGGACTCAGGAACATACACAAGCTTTTGAAAGCCTAAAGAAAGCTTTATGTCAAGCACCTGTTTTAGCAACGCCATGTTACAGAAAACAGTTTACACTCTTTGCTACAGAACGCGAAGGTACTGCTTTGTCAGTACTCACACAGGAACAAGCAGGAGCACACAAACCATGTGCTTATTTTTCTAGTACATTAGATCCTGTAGCTCAGGCTTTGCCTGCATGCCTGAAATCAGTAGCAGCGACAGCTTTAGCAATCAGACAAAGCGATGCCATAGTGTTAGGACATCCATTGACAGTTCAAGTACCACACGCAGTAGAGGTTCTTGTAAACAGAACGCAAACACAACACTTGACTATAGCGCGACTTACAGGGTACGAGCTTACATTGTTTCAGCCACATATAGAAATCAGACGCTGTAACACATTGAATCCTGCCACACTTTTGCCAGTAACCGGAACCGACCCACTAGCTCATGACTGTATTGAAGTTATTACTATAACGACAAAACCCAGACAAGACTTAACCGATGTCCCATTGTCAGATCCAGACCTGACATTGTATGTAGATGGTTCATGTATGAGAACAAATACAGGAGAATTAGTGGCTGCTTACGCAGTCACAACAGATACTGAAGTCATTGAAACTAATCGTATAAATACTTTGTCAGCTCAAGCCGCAGAGCTCATCGCTCTGACACAAGCCTGTATTCAAGCCACAAATAAAAAAGTTAACATATACACTGATTCACGTTATGCATTCGGAGTTGTACATGACTTCGGCGTGCTGTGGCGAGAGAGAGGTTATTTAACTTCCCACGGTGCCCACATTCAGCACGGACCCCTCATTCATGCCTTATTAGATGCAATACATCGACCCACTGCAATATCAATTATGAAATGTAAGGCTCATACGAAGGTTACTGATATCATTTCCCAAGGCAATGATCTAGCCGACAGAACAGCTAAACAGACTGCCCAAACTCAAACCCCCGACATGATAAAGACAATAGTCCCGACACCGACACAGTGTATGACAGTTAAAGATCCTACTCTTGACGTAATTGACATACAGACACATGCTACACCAGACGAAATAAAGAAATGGACTGAATTAGGAGGGATCCAAACGGACCAAGGATGGATGATGAAGGAAAAGTCTGTGTGGTTCCTTCCTGATTCAATGGTCCAAGTTATAATTAACACTACACATAGTCCAGCACATCTCGGAGAAAAAGCTATGCTAGACAGCATTCAACACATTTGGTTCAATAAACATTTACGAGCAGCAGCCAAACAAAAGGTCCGTACCTGTATGATCTGTTGTCAGTTTAACCCAGGAAAAAGCGTTCCCGTAGAACAGGGTGGATTTCATCCTCCTGATCACCCTTTTGAAGTACTCCAGATGGATTATATCCAGATGGAACGATGTCGAGGATTCAAATATGTTCTCGTAGTTGTCTGCGCTCTGTCCCGTTGGACGGAGGCATACCCGGTTTCAGATTACACTGCCCCGACTACTGCCAAACAGTTGGTTCGAGAATTCTTCCCACGATACGGTTTACCACGTGTTGTCTACTCAGATAACGGCCAGCCGTTCTCATCTGAATTAATGAAACATGTTTCACTTCTGTTAGGATATCAGTGGAAATTCCACTGTGTCCGACACCCCGAGGCAGCAGGTCTCGTAGAAAGACATAACCAGATACTGAAAATCAGATTGTCCAAAATATGCAGAGAGAAAGGTGTCGACTGGGTAGTAGCGTTACCAGTTGCACTCTTTTACATGAGAATGGTAGCACACTCTCGAACAGGGCTATCCCCGTATGAGGTGATCTTCGGCAGACCACCAAATATGTGGGGGACGCCTGTACCACGCAAAATAACTGATGTTGACTGTAATATGCTGACAGATTACTTGGCTTCCTTGATGTCTGCACTACAATCTTGTCGTTCACAGGTAGCTGCAGCCTTTCCCGACAACACTGAGGTGAAACCCCATGACGTAGTTCCGGGTGATCTCGTATTTGTGAGAAATTTCGACCAAAAGACTCAGCTGGAGCCCAGGTGGAAGACACCCAAGTTGGTTCTGCTCACTACAAGGACAGCCGTGAAGATCGAGGGCCGCAAGGGCTGGATTCATTCAAGTCATATCAAGAAATTTCATGGACTATCCTCGGATATAGACATTGTGCCCTGCACTCCCTCACAGACTGATTCAAAACTTCCTTTGGTTGAAAGGACTAAAACCGAACTCTATAAAGTAAAATTGAGGCCTAGAACGTCAGACAATTTGATTGTTTAAGTCCTCTCCAAGGTGAAGCGGTTGAATTTGTCTCTGACATGTATCCTCTAGACCTGAATCATGGACAGTCGCGGAAAATGTTGAAACGACAGGCGTATTGTAAATCACTGCGTAGCCATTGCATAGTGACATTAATAATCTTGTTTTCCTTAAGTCTTTTAATAATTACTGCAAGTATATTGTTGCACATATATTACCCTATTGCCAGAAACGTTTACAATGTTACCGCAGAACATTCTTTTAGTGACCTACCGCCGCATGAATTGTCTTATAGACTTGCGCTGCGCAATAACACTTTCATTAGTATGTTACATCATTCCCATCAGACTAGTAATGCCACCAATTGTTGGGTGTGTGGTCGGCTCCCTCCCTATCAGAATTATGAAGGAGTCCTGCCATTCTTTCCACACCCATTTACACATAATGGCTCCTGTGGAGCATGGTTTAGTTTAATCAATTCCATAGACTCAGACACAGCAGTTTACCAAGATCAGTGGGTATGGGGAAACCTGAACCTAGTTTTACTCAAGGTCTGCTACCCTGACAAGGAGGGTCGCCCCAAAAGAACAGGAACTGATCTAGAAAATGAAGTATATGGATTAGGTAATTTTACACCTAATCTCATGATTCTAAATGTCGTATCCGAAGTTGAACTAGTCTTACCCACCATGTCAGTATTCCCAGCGAAGGGTGAATTGTGTGTAAGAAAGGTTGGTTCCATACATATGGGCCATAGTAAATGCACTACTATAGTAGAATTCAGTGATCAAGGCAAATCTTCATTTAGAGCTTATCGCCACTCCTACTTTATATGTGGTCAGACTGCATATATGCGTCTGCCTCTAGATTGGGATGGTACCTGCTACATTGCATTCCTTTTGCCACCTGTTTTCCTAGCTCCTCCTGATTATTATAGAAATATTCATTTAGTACACAACAGAGAACGGAGAGATCTCCCAATTGTCGATTACACTGAAACAGCATGGGAAAAATACACAGATTTCAATAAAGGCATCTTTCCTTGTATAGGTACTGTTACTAATAGTAAACTGATACGTAGATTAACTAGAACCCTTGAAGCAGTAGTGAATGAAACTATTTCCGCCCTAGGCAATTTAACAGAAGAGCAGTCTGCTATGCGGATTGTTGTGCTTCAAAATCGTCTTGTCCTTGACGTCATCCTGGCTGATAGGGGCGGAGCTTGTAGGGTCATCGGATCAAGCTGCTGCGTATTCATACCAGAAAATTCGCCATCAGTATATAAAGCCATAACTCGCCTTCATAAGATTGTAAACCAGATACACCAGAACCCAGGCACTTGGACTTGGTCCAGTTGGTTTTGGAGTGTGATATCAGCCTGGGGGTGGAGAGTTCTATCCTTCCTAGGTATTGGCCTTCTCATACTATTCAGTTGCTGTCTATGTCTACAATGTGGACCAGCGATCTGTGGTCTGTGTGCCACATCGTGTATTCCACCACCAAGATCTCATTCGTCACGGAAGAAGAAAGAAGAACAAATGATGTTATACGAACAGATCAATGGATTAATGAAGATTGATATCTCTTGACGGGCAAGTAGGGGACAAGGAGGGAATGTGGAAATATGGATTTTTCTGGTCAGTTATGTCCCCTATCTTGGACCCCAACGGTTCTATGTGCATGTTACAAGTACATGTATGTTCCCTCCAGTTCCAGTTATGAAGACGCAAACACATGTGCGTCCACCGTCAACATGTCCTCTGTCAGATCCGCCATGAATAGGCCGGATATTCCATTCCTAAGTATGAAAAGCCACCGGCTTTATATGGTTCACTTATGCCATTTTACAGTCCAGGCAAGTAGGCCCTGATTCTGTCATCAAGCTTTTCTTGCCTTCTGCCTCTGAAAGCTCCAGTCTGAGCCTGCATCTGTGACCATGAACTTTGTCTCATTCTCTGCGCGGCTCACGAAGCCTGACATCAGCCTATTCTCTGCCAAGAACTGTATTTCACCTTCGAATTATCTGCTTCCCCCTCAGCCGATGCATTCCTGCCTAGTAGTTTAAGTAAACATTCTTCCAGTTACCAAGCAAAAGGCCCGGCTTCTCTGTCCTCATGCAAGTAACTCATAGCCCTGTTACCATGGAATATTTCTACCCCCTCGCATTTAGTGTAGACACTTAGACGCTTGTACACGCACGCACAGTCAGTATAGAATAGATTCTGTCCGAGAGTCCTTCTTTCGTGGATAACATAGTTCTTTAAACATAGGATGTTAGATATGATTTGGGATTAGGTTGACTTGACCCCCAGACTTCTTGTCTCCACATGTAGAGCTAAATGTCAAGTCCCCTTCACCCCCTAGTTACACGTCAATTACACGTCATGCTGCTGCGCGCGCATCTATGCCAAGTATTATCTTATAGATCCACCTATATGTGACATCATAACCAATTATGTTCCTTTTTACTCTTTATTACACCCATTTTTGGTTACGCAGATAAATCGTCATTTTCCTTATCAATTGTTACGCCTATTGCATTCGCTTCATTGTAATGTATGATCTATAAAAGTCATTTCATGTCAATAATGTATGTACTTCACTTCCTGAACCTCCGTGGTGATGGAACTTGGAGCAACCGATTATAATCGTTCATTGGAATAAAGCCCATTCCGAACCTCTAATACCACGGATTCTGCCTCTCATTTTACTGAGCTGTTTTATTATGTTTCCGTATCAAATTAAGTCCCGGTAAAGGAAAATTATTTACCACACTTGTTCTATGAGTATTCAGTGCAATCATGCACAACAACACTTATAGAACACCCTTTCAACGCAAAGTGGTGTGCATGATGAGGTTGTATTTACATGGAGTATAAAAAGTGCACAGAGTGCCTTTTCCTCTCTTTGCAAATATGAAAGAGTGTCTCGCGCAATAACTATGTTACAAAAAGTGACATATTTCCAGTTTAAAAATTCCTTACGAATGATAGAAGGTAAGCACAGAGTTTTGTCTGCAAAGATGTTCAAAGAAGAATGATTGAAATGATTGCGGTCCTTCAATAGCTAAAATGGGAAATAATATGAACCCCTCAAATCTCTTTTTTTGCAGGTCACATGATATCTGATTATGGTCAGATTTCAAAACTACATAAACAGAGTGTTTTTAGAAACGTGTTTCAACTTTGTAGCTTCTTGCAGACCTCTTCATTCTGCATATTGAGACTTAGTTAAACTTACTTTTTTTTCTGTTTTTCATTCCAATATAAATTCATATAAATTGCTTATTTTAAAATTTGGATCTGTGAAAGAAAAGGAAAAAAAATTATAACATGTAATAAATAATACATATTTTACAACACAGCATAATTTCCACAAAGTAATTCTTTTGCCTTTTTTGCTGTTCTCAGAATATATTAAATTTCACTAAAAATAGTGATTTCAATCATACTCATGACTTAACAGCGGGCAAAAAAACACAATCTCAAAGATTGTTAAAAAAAAAACAACATGCCATTCTCCAAAAAAAAAAACAAGATACAAATCACAGATATATAAAATGCACACAGCTAACAAAAAATTCTAACTTTAACTTACAAAAACTGTAAATGATGTCGCTTTAAAATATTCACCAAATCTAAAGATGAATTTTTGGAGGATGCACCACGCCCACAACATTTTGCTTCAGTAATGTGGAAATGTTCTACTTTTCTCGAGGGGCAAACAAAGACCAATGCCACCTTTCTCACGAGCAAGATTTTCAAAAGAGTTCTGTTACGAGTGGATCCTAACAAAAAATACTCGTGCGGCACAGCAAGTTTGATGAAACACGAAGGACCCTTCATCCAAACAATCTTGCACGAGAAGAGTGCAAACAGATGAGAAATACTCCTGTTCTGTATCTGTAAAAAAGAATCACAAATAAATGTATATTAATAACTTTCAAATTTATACTATTCCATTACTGTACAAACACATTTTATATAAATACTGACTAAGAAACCATAGCCCTGAACCACAAGTGTGACGATGGTTAAAACACTACATGCATAGTGCATAACTCTTTGAAGCAGTTCATGCCCTAAAGCCTACCTCACTAAAACACTACATGCTAACTGACTAAATGATTGCAGTACTATAAGGAGACACACTGGGTGAGTGACAGGGTGTTTGCTAGAAGTGTATGAATACTAACTAGGGAATTGAAGGTGTGAAACACAACTGTGTAGGTGATTAGAGGACTGCATCCATACTGCATAGGCATTTAAAGCAGTCCATGTGCTAAGGCCTGGCTCACTGCATGACTACTTGGGTACTGACTGAATGATTACAGCAAGGAGAGTGCCTAGGTGAATTTATAAGTGGTAGGCTTTTCGCACAGGGAATGGATTAGTACTTGGTACTGAATGGGTCACTAGAGGAGTGCAAAGGCAGTAACAAGATGTTTGCTGGACTGTGTGGATACTGACTAGGAAATTAAAAGTGTGAAAGACAAGTGTCTAAGTGGTTAGAAGACTACATACATAGTGGATAGGGGTTTGAAGCAGTCCATATGCTAAGGCCTGGCTTAGTGCATGAATACTTAGGCACTGACTGAATGATTAGAGTACTGCAAAGATAGTATCTTGGTGAATTTATAAGTGTTTGAGTTTTTGCACAGTTAATGGATTAGTACATGATGCTAAATGTGTCACTAGAGGACTGCAAAGGGAGTGACAAGGTGTTTCCTGGAAGTGTATGGATACTGACTAGGGAATTGAAGGTGTGAAAGACAATAGTGTGGGTGGTTAGAGGACTGCATGCATAGTGGATAGGGGTTTGAAGCAGTCCATATGCTAAGGCCTGGGTCACTGGATGAGTACTTGGGTACTGACTGAATGATTAGAGTACTGCAAGGAGAGTGCCTGGGTGAATTTATTAGGGTTTGGGTTTTGGCGCAGTGAATGGATTAGTACATGATGCTTAATAGGTTACTAGAGGAGTGCAAGGGGAGTGACAGGGTGTTTGCTGGAAGTGTATGGATACTGACTGGGGAATTGAAGGTGTGAAAGACAAGTGTGTAGGTGGTTAGAGGACTGCATGCATAGTGGATAGGGGTTTGAAGAAGTCCACGTGCTAAGGCCTGGCTCAGTGCATGAATACTTAGGCAGTGACTGAATCATTAGAGTACTGGAAAGAGAGTGTCTTGGTGAATTTATAAGTGTTTGGGTTTTGGCACACTGAATGGATTAGTACATGCTGTTGAATGGGTCACTAGAGGACTGCAAAGGGAGTGACAGGGTGTTTCCTGGAAGTGTATGGATACTGACTAGGGAATTGAAGGTGTAAAAGACAAGTGTATAGTATGTTAGAACACTACATGCATACTGCATAGACATTTGAAGCAGTCTATTTGGTACTTAGAAACTGACTAAATCATCAGACTACTTCTAGGACAGTGCTTGGGTAAAACTTTTAAATTTTCAGTTCTGCCACAGTGAAGAGAATAGTACATGGTACTGCACCTTAGTGTCAAACCCTGACTCATTTTATCAATGCATAAGCAAAGACTAGCTTCTAATGCTACTAAAACTTGAGAACATGACAGGTTTTAAAAGAGTTATCTGCCAAAAAATACACGATGTTACCAAATGCTTCTCTCACAGTGGTTCCCAAATGCACACAGACTCACAGTGTGATTCTAGACAACAACCACTATACCTAGGAGTTTACCAAAAATCATTCACTACTGTGGAAGTGGTAAGGGAACTGCACACAATCTTCATATTTCAGGACTGCACTTTTGTGTCAAAGCCTGACTCATTTAATCAAAGCATAAGCAAAGACTGGCTTCTAATGCTACTAAAACTTCACAACATGACCGGTTTTAAAACAGTTATCTGTCAGCAAATACACGATGTTACCAAATGCTTCTCTCACAATCCTTACCCAAATGCACACAGACTCACAGTGTGATTTTAGACAAGCAACACTATCCTAGGAGTTTACCAAAACTCATTCACTAGTCTAGAAGAGTTAATGGTACTGCACACAATCTACATATTTAAGTACAGCACATCAGTGTCAAAGCATGACTCATTTAATCAACGCATAAGCAAAGACTGGATTCTAATGCTACTAAAACTTCACAACATGACAGGTTTTAAAACAGTTATCTGTCAGCAAATACATGATGTTACCAAATGCTTCTATCACAGTGATCCCAAATACACACTAACTCACAGTGTGATTCTAGACAAGCACCACTATCCCTAGGTGTTTACCAAAACTCATTCACTACAGTGCAAGTGGTAAGGGAACTGCACACAATCTACATATTTCAGGACTGCACTTTTCTGTCAAAGCCTGACTCATTTAATCTAAGCATAAGCCATAACTGTCTTCTAATGCTACTAAAACTTCACAACATGACAGGTTAAAACAGTTATCTGTCAGCAAATACACGATGTTACCAAATGCTTCTCTCACAGTGGTTCCCAAATGCACACATACTCACTGTGTGATTCTAGACAAACAACACTATCCCTTGCACTATACCAAAACACATTTCTTCATCTAGAAGAAGTACTACATTTTAGTATAGAAACATAACATAACTCATTTCACAAATTCATAAACAATGACTGGTTTCTAATTCTACCAAAATATAAAAACAGCACAGTTATCTGTCTGCAAACACATGAAAAACACAATTGCATATCACAGAATGGTTTCTACATGCACACACACTGTCAATAAGATTGTAGAGAAAAAAAAGTAACCCTGGGCGTAGTTCGCGAAGTAGCACTTCGCGAAGCTACGCAAAGCGCACTTTGCACTACGCGAACTGCGTAGTACCTTGTTCGCACTGTGCCAGATGTCGTTTTCAGTGATTGCACAGTGCGGACAAGCAACTGGCACTGTGCAATCATTGAAAATGGCATCTTGCACAGTGCAAGCTGTAGTTTTCTGCTGCTCGAGTAGATTTTTACTCGAGCGGCAGCTTTCTCAACGCGAACTAGTAGTTTCTCATCGCGAGCGGTCGCGAGCATACACGACCTCTCGCAATGAGAAACCTGACCTCCTCGCGTTGGGAATCTCGCCGGGAGGTTTATTTTCCATGCTCGCGATCGCCAACTTGTGTGTTGCTGATCGCGAACAAGGAAAAAGTCTCGCCGGGATGTCATTTTGCTTGCTCGTGGTCGCCAACTTGACGTTGAGGACCGCAAGCAAGCAAAAAATGACCGCAGCACTACGCAACACTACGCTACGCGTGTTCGCACTGTGCTACGTGCAATTCGCGTAGAGCGAAGTAGCGCGAACTTCGCAAACTACGTGAGCGTAGCGTAGTGCTTTGCCCAGGCTTAAAAAAAAGGAGGGAGAGTTCCGCCACTCGGCAGTGAATTCCATTGCAGTCCAACAAACACAAAGAATAAAACAGCATAATGGAAATGGCAAAACATGGCATGGGGTAAGGGAATGATCCGTGAAAATTAGGAGTATACCCCACTGCAGTCCAAACGAAAAAAGGTCACAGTTGTGTGACATTGTGTCTCATTGGGAACATTTGCAATAATTATAAGTATACATTGTAAATCAGAGTGAAGCACTTATAACAGCCCAATTAATCAATCATACATCGAGTGCAATCGATTGACACATAGAAACGAAGGATAGAAACGCCCACTTTAAAGAGATGGAGGAGAGCCAAGCGAAATGGAAATTGGCTGCAGAGGAATGCTCAGTAAAATTGATGAAAACACTCATTGAGCATGCAAGAAGAACAAGCATTGGAAATGCAATCGGTCTCGCATTTGTTTGAGCTAGAGCTATTGACCTTGTAAATGGCAAAGTCTTTTACCTATGTTTATGGAGTGCGAGTATGAGATGTGTAGTGGAATTATGTGCGTTGAATTGGATTAATTAGTTGTGTCATTGTGTGGTGTGGAATTCTGTGGTGTGGAGTTGATTTGTGTAGTGGGTTTAATGTGGCATGGTATGCTATGGAAATATATGGTTAGCAATTATTTGATATTCAGTGTAGTGGAATTATGTGGGGTGGAACTGTGTTATGCAGTGTAATTATGTGGAATGGTATTTTGTTTTGTGGAGTGGTATGCAATGCAGTTTAATTATGTGTTGGCTGTTGAATTTTGCGGCATGATGTGGAGTTATGTGGTGTGGATTGGAAATGTGTGGAGTTGAATTGTGTGCCGTGGAACTGTGCTAATAGATTTGAGTTTTTGGTGTCAAAAAAGAACATAGAGGTAGGAGCTAAACTCCAGATCTGTGTATTTGGGTGTTTAAAAAAAAGGGAAAGTGTTATAGCTATTGGCGTTGTAAATGTCTCTTACCTATGTCTTATGGATTGGAGTGGATGTGGTGCTGCATGGATGCTGAGCTGCTGCTGAGGTAAGGCTGTGATGTTGGTGGTGCACTGATGCAGAGATTGTGCTGTGCTCATGGTGAGATGGTGCTGTGCTGATGTTGAGCGGGTGCTAATGTGGGTCTGCGCTGCTGCCGAGTTGATGGTGCACTGATGAGGAGTTAGTGCTCTGCTAATGCTGAGATGGTGCTGCACTGATGCTGAGGTGATACTCATGTGGTGCTGAGTGATGCTGATTTGCGCTGAGGTGGTGGAGCACTGATATGGAGATGGTGCTGTGCTAATGTGGAAGGGGTGCTGTGCTGAAACTGAAGTGGTGCTGTGGTGGTGTTCAGGTGGCCCTGTGTTAATGCGGAGATGGTGCTGCACTGATTCTGAGTTGGTGCTGCACTGGTGAGGAGGTGGTGGTGTGTTGATGCTGAGATGGTGCTGAGTGATGCTGTGGTGGTGGTGAGTTGCTGTTGAGGTGATACTGTGCTGGTGCTGAGGTGGTGCTGCACAGTGGCTGAGGTGGGCCTGCGCTGGTGGTGGTACACTGATGCTGAGTTAGTGCTGTGCTGATGCTGAGATGGTGCGGTGTTAATGTTAAGGTAGTGCTGCGCTGGTGCTGAGGTGGTGCTATGCTAATGCTGAGTTGGTGGTGCACTGATGAGGAGGTGGTGCTGTGATGATGCTACAGTGATGATGAGTGGTGCTGTGGTGCTGAGTCATGCTGAGGTGGTGCTGTGCTGATGCTTAGTTGGTGCTTCACTGGTGGTGGTGCAATGATGAGGTAGTGCTGCGCTTATGCTGAGATGGTGTGCTGATGCTGAGGCGGTGCTGCACACTGATGCTGAGGTGGTGCTGTGCTGATCTGTGCTGGTACTGATGTGGTGCTGCACTGGTACGGAGGTGGTGCTGAATGATACTGAGGTGGTGCTCAGGTGATGTTGGGCAAATCTGTATTTAGAGGTATTCAGGTAATTGCAAAGGACAGGTTGGAACGGGGATGCTACAGTGTACCATCATGCATTTAATAATAGTGAAAAACTTGTTTTTAACAACTACTGAGCATACATGAATGTGTTCTTTACTTCGACCAATCCATGTACAATGCAGTAATCCAACTTTGGAAAAACAAAAATACTTTTTTTTGGAAAAAAATACAGTACATTTTACCGAACGATTACTCAGGCTGCAGATACCTCAGCTGGCATATGCGGCCCAATGGGGGAAGCAGAAAAACAAGGATGTGTGCACAACAGGACATAAACGGTCAAAATGACACAATTACATCTCTCAAAGATTAAATGATAAATATGATTGAAGAACGAAGACAAATGTGTGCAAACTTTGTGTAAAGTTCGGGTGAACCTTTTTAACCGGTACCGAAAAGTTTGGGCCTGATTCCCCCGCCTCCCAGACAGAAGCCGGACCAGGCAAACATTGCCAAGGATGCATTGAATACATCATCGGGGTATAAAGTATATTCTATTTAGTAGACTGATTTGCCAAATTCCAGGTTGTTTCCTTGCCTGGGCACTAGTAAGGGGGTGGGGAGGCAGTTACTCTCCTAGCGAGGTGCTTGACTCAGGTGCAGAGGACTGCTAGCAGAAGGGGCCATGAAAGGAGAGCACTCAGGAATGGGGGCATGGGAGTAACATTAAGCCCCCTTCCTTCACAGAAGGATGGGAAATACAGGGGTCAGCCTTCCAGGAGAAGCAATGCAAAGATGAGCAGTAAAAGAGTACAAAAGGACATGGGAATAGCAGAACAGCCGGCTTGTCTTTTCGCCACTCCTTAGATACAGTGCTCTGACCCCAGTGTGGTGAAGTTGGTTGGCACTATGTGAAATAATAAATAAATACATCGGTCATATAGCTGCATGTACAGAAAACAACTGTTCACCTCCGTTCTCACATCTTAAGAATACCTCCAGAGAGGCTGGGCACTTATATCCTCTTTTCTACCGATATATTAAAGATTGTGCACCGTAAAGCTGCAAACTGTCTGGTACTTGTGTATGGTCATACTGATGTAGCACCAGACCATGCAAACAACTCTAGGACAGGTCATGGCTACAGACAACGGGCCGATTTACAAGAAAGTAACGCATCTGTGAAGATGTGTCACTTTCCCAGCGCCACTTTGAGAAACCGTTGCGCCACTATGGATGCGCCCTATTTACAATACGGCACACCTTGGTGCAAGGATTGACAGATGCTTCAGAAATTCTGACGCATCTGTTGACGCAAAAGTCACGCATTGACGTAATAGTGTCGCAAGCACGACGCAACTCCAGCCATGCAAGGGGAGGCCTATCCTCATTGTGCTGCGTCACTCCTTACGCCTGCTTGAAGCAGGCGTAGGAATCTGACGCAGTGGCGTCCTAAAAGTGGCACAGTGAAATCTTGTAGATTTCACTGCATCACTTCTACGAGGTTTTTTTGCGTTGGAATGCCCACCCTGCATACATTATACCAGACGCAGGTATAATGTGACGCAGGGCTTTACAACGTGACGCATCTCTCTAGATGCTTCACGTTGTAAATGGGTCGCATTTTTACGCTGCTGCTGCGTCACAAAAAGTGACGCAACTGCAGCACAAAAAGGACGCAAGGGGCTTGTAAATCTGCCCCTTTCTGTATATGGGCAGAGATGCTTGAGTGACCTCTTTTCGCATGCCATGCTTGCTCCTTGCTTGAGGAAATTCAAAGCACCCTCCTTCCAAATATCCTTCCAAATATTCCTGCCATCTTCGACTGTATCTTTTCCCACTTCGCTTTAAGCAGCCATGAGTCTGTGTTTCCCATCCCATCTGCATTTGTAAGCATTGCCTTAAGTTCATATTGCAAACATACTTACACGTCTCTCTAAGGCCAATGCACTCATTGTAATCCCACCTAGTCCACGCCCGCCCCAAAATAAAATAATAATAAGGGCAACGTTCAAGAAAGGATCATTTAATAAGAGAACGGAATATAGGCCACGGAGCCTCTGCAAAGTGACCTTCACATGGGCAGTCCAGTATAACATTTTTTAAAGGGGTAGTTTACCGATCACAGGAACAGCTCCTCGTGTGAAGCGCCACTGAAGGGGACAGCTTTCTATAGCGCCTTTTACTGGAATAGCTTGCTAGAGCGCCATTGTTGAGAATGGTAAACTATAGCGTCTGACAGGACGGTATCACGCAAACTGTGGTCCTAAAGCAGGTCTTGGTGCTGCCTGCAGGTTTAGGGGTCGACTCCGCATTTCATCCTTGAATTTTAGATTAAATAAGTATGAGTAATGATGCCACCTATTATTAAATGACACTTCAGTTTGTGCTGTGCGCTACTTAAGGAGTTATTATTATTGTACGCATGCTGTATTCTGCACAGATCTTCATTTAGTCCCTTTAAACCTCCTTCTAGAATGTTTGCTGTGCTGCATAGCTCGTGGGTGCCTTAATACAATGACTCACGCTTAAACCACGACAGTTCTTTCTTTACCGCAGTGATTATTGTGTTCTCACATTTCTGCCTGTGTTAACCTGTGAGCTTCTTGTTTGTCTGTGTAGCGCTAAGAAGTCCATAGCAGGTCTGCGTTTGTCACTTTAATGTAAGAAACAGTCCCATAAGCTAACGTATTAAAAGTTATCTACCTTGGAACTTCGGAGGACGCAGAGGTAATCTGTTAGTGCCTGCTTGGGAGGCACTTTGGCAAGGCGTCTGTCAGAGTTGCTCTCTTATGTGTGCCTGCTGCAGTGCCCACTAGTAGAGCTGTTTTACGCTGTGCACCAAAAGGCAGCCTCATGTGAATAAATAACAGACAAGCATGACACCCGTCCCCTTCACGAAGGCCCCACAGAGAAGCCCATTGTGATGAAAGACGGATTTGCCATTTAAGCAGTAAACGGAAAGTTAAAGTCGACCCCTTTGCCATGGGCTTCTAGAGTATAAATTGCTCCCATTTTTCAAAACACTCCTCTTTTAAGTGATTCTTAAGTGTAAAAAAGCATCATGAATGTTGTTTTACACTTGCCAGAGCGAGCGTTTACCATTAATATTAACGATGCACTGAATTCACTACTCTCACTTTTTCACAAGCGGGTATCTATTTTTAGACAAGGATTCATTCACTCTGCTGTTCACTTGCAGATCAATAAAGATTTGTCTGCTGCTAAATCACAGAACCCTGAAAAACATATTTCCGTAATTAAGAGGGATACAAATTGATGAAGGAATTATGTATTTTCTTGCGTGAATGTTTGCACTTAAGCACTGTGACAAAAGGCTCCCATGAGTAGCTTGAGCCCGGGCAATGCAAATCTGTCTTTAAGTGACCTTATTGCTCAAAGCAGCTTGCTCTCGGTGCAGATGCCAGCTTTGTTGTGGCGCCATGGTGAAACATGAAAACAGCGCCATGACAAGATTTACAGGCCTGTTTTGAATCACACGGAAATGAAAGCACTAAAGTATACAGGAGGTCCCCAATGCTCGAACGAAAAACAACAAAGGGGGCATGGGTGTTGTAAATATGACCAACATAGCATGATTTACAGCCCTGTTTGCAGAGACAGTGCTGCAGCGAAGCTAAACTCAGAGCAGGATGTGCTGCAAACTAAAAGGGAAGCTTTGCCAAACTAGAGCAGGAAATCACGAATAAAAAAGTCCTGAAAGAACAGATAAACGTGTCAAAGCGTAAGAATACTGTAGTTAGTCCCTGCTGCTGGGAGGAACTAAAGAGAAAAGGAGGAACAAAGAGGCAGGACTGACCACTAGCAAGCAAGGATTTAAATAAAAACACTGAAACAAAAAAATCAGAAGCATGGGGATGGCTTTATGTCCACAAAAGAAGTATACTAAAGTATACAAGAGGTCGTACGCTTACACTCGACCTAAAAATGATGGTACAGTCAGAGAAGATTGAGATAATTAATAAAGAATTGGAGGAATATAAGGAAGATGGCACCCTAAAAGATCAACTCAGAAAGATGGAGAAGTCCTTACAGAAATATGACGAGGAAATAATGGAACTAAAAGCTGGAAAATTCACGCCAGATAGGCTGGATTACCAGTATGGCCGAGTCTACACATTCGCTAAAAAATTTGATAGCCTGAGAGCGAAAGATTTATCTACTCCAATTATATGAACAGCACAAAGTGAAAGCGAAGTGAGCTCAGACGCTGGATCCAGCGCGAATGAAGCACCAAGGGAGAAACTGGATTTTTGCAAGGAAGACTACTCCGAATGACAACGAGACAAGGAGGAAGGGGTCGCACAAAACAGGGACAACCAAAGTAGGACGTAGAACAAGAAGGGGCAATAGGAAGAAGCAGAGGAAGGAACCGGAATCGGACATAAATGGAAAAATAACAGATGCAAACTCAAAACCCCTGGTAATCAATATCTCATCAGTAACATTAAAGAACAATCAAATGCGCCTGCTCAATCTAGGCTTAACATTCTGCCCAGGAAAATATATAAAATATGTAAGAAAACTAAAGTTACATAAATTCCATCAAATGAGGCATAAAACAAGAATGCGGGAAACAACAGAGACCAGCAGACATTCCTCATTCCAAATTACAGATGTCCCAGACTTATTAAATATTCAAGAGTTGGATCAGATCAATAATACGGAGGATTTATCAGTAGGGGAACCCAATACTAATCAATCGAGTGACTTCACAATATGGGGTTCATGACAAATGAACATGTACGTAATGGATTGAGACCTGGAAGCAAATTCTGCCCACAGCTCCCAGCAGGGAATCGCTTGGATCTTTTTCATGAACTTTTGGTTGATGATTTGAATAATATTCAAAAAGATTGGAAGATTGACCACACTAAAAGCAATTTTACATCAAGGGATTGGAAAGACATCAATGAGTTGAAAAATAATCCTGCACTCATTATCAAGCCCTCTGACAAAGGGGAAAACATCGTCCTCATGGATCAAGTTACATTTGTAAAGGAAGCACAAAGACAGTTGAACAACCTAAAGCACTAGACTTGTTTAAAAACAAACCCCATGAATAAATTGGAAGTAGAATACCATCTGAAATTGAAGGGTTGGTTTGAGAGAGGTTTATTGGATTGGGAGGAATTGAAATATCTTCACACAGAGTATGCAAGAATAGCAACTTTTTATTTACTGCCTGAAATCGATAAAAGCGCAGTGAATCCACCCGCAAGGCCAATAGTAAGCTCCATTGGATCCTTACTAGAAAATAGTTCCAGATTTCTTGACTTATTCTTGCAGGAATATGTGATCAACCTCCCCTCTTACATAAAGGACAGCACTGACATCCCTTGGAAAAAAGAGTACATCATGGTAACAATGGATGTCGTATCATTGTATACCTTAATCAGGCATGAAATGGGTATACAGGCCTGAACAAGCTTTATGAAAGTTCGGCCAGTAGAGTGGTTAGAACATACACCAATGGTTAATGGACATGCTGAAATACTGTCATACACACAACGTCTTTACAATTGATGGGAAATTCTACCTGCAAGAACAGGAAGCGGCAATGGGCACCTCCTTCGCCCCCACCTATGCAAATCTCTTCATGGGGTGGTGGGAGAAGGAGGTTGCCTGGGCCAAGGTGAATAACATGTTTATGAAACAGGTGGCTATGTGGGCCAGGTTTATAGATGACCTGTTTATTCTCTGGGAGGGCAGTGAGAATTGTCTGGAGCTCTTCATGAATAAATTGAATACCAACCAGTGTAACTTGCAGTTCACTTATACTTGGAGCCGACAGCACTGCACCTTCTTGGATGAACAATTGGAAGTCAAACAGGAAATCTTAACCACCAGGATCCACAGAAAACCCACCGCAACCAATTCCATTTTACAAGCTAACAGTGGCCACCCAGGAGCATTGAAATGGAGTATCCCGTGCAGCCAGATGTTGAGGGCAAGAAGGATTTGCTCCACTGAGGCGTTATACAATGAAGAGGTGGACAGGCTGTCTGGGATGTTTAGTCAGAGGGGATATTCAAGGAATGTTCTTGAAGATGCAAGACGTAGATCTCAGGAAAAATCAAGAAAGGAGTCCCTTTACCCTCAGAAGTCTCAGGAAGAGAATAGCAGTGACATCAAAAGAATCTTTCTGGAGTACAATTTGGCACATTCGACCGTTGCGTCCGTCCTCAAAAAACACTAATGTGTGCTGAGAAATTATGAACATTTAACAAAAATATTTGAAAACAGTCCACAAATCACATCAATAGGTGATATTTTAAAATCTAGTCACTTTATTCCCAGAAAGAACCAGCAAGAAATGGGCTCATGGCTGTTAAAGAATCAGGAAGGCTTTGTGAAATGCACCTCATGCAAAGCTTGCGAGTACGGAACAAACAGTAAGAACTATCGCACGATGGATGGTCGCACTGTACCAATCAGAGAAAGAATAACTTGCAACACAGAGACTGTCATTTATCTATTAACAGACAGCTGCAATAAGATACACATTGGCAGTACAAAAACAAGCTGAAATTAAGGATTTTACAGCACATAAGAGCGATCAGAAATGGAGACAAGACCTACCCAGTAGCCTGCCATTTTGATCAGATGCACAATCGATCCTTGTCTACTTTCTCTTATTGGGGCAATAAACACAGCACAGCCCATCCTAGAGGGGGAAAACGAGAAAGTGAGCTGCAGGAACAGGAATCCCGACTGCTTCTATTGATGGGAACAGAAGTACCTTGGGGCCATAACAGGATACAGACCTGTTTGTGCACTTATAATAAACTATACATATGTGAACTATGTAATGATGGAGTGATATCAGTATATGAAGTTACAAATGTGCAGAATCACTCTTTCTATGTGTATAGATACTGAAATATAGGGTTGTTTGGAATATATCTTATATAATGGAGTAAAAACTAAGGAACACACACACAGACGTATGAAACTTACATTTCAAACTGAAGCAGAGTAAATGTAAATTACAAGAGAACAAAGGCAACTTTTTTTTATCAATGAGTACCATATTATAGATAGCATCTCATCATTGCAGGAAAGATATTCTCTTGTGTTGGACAGGCCACACGAAGGGCTCGCTCCCTCCCCGCATGACAGGGCCCCAGCCCCCACCGGCTCCCCCGGCCGGGTCAAGCCGCCATCTTGGGCCCTGCACCACGAGGCCGCGTGGCCTCCACCCGACCCTAACCCTGGGCCTGGCCGGCCCCGACATCCCGGCACCACCATCCACCCAGGAGGTGAGCGGACCACTTGGCAGGTCAATGGGAGAACGAAGCGTCAAGGGCTCTTCCCCCGCCAGGTGCCGATCGCCTCCAGCTCCCCCAGGCGCTGGCTCCGCCCCCTGCTGGGTGTCTGGACACCTTCATCCCGGGCCCTCCGACCTCCAAGTGCGAGGGTCCGGACATCAAAGGGCGCCTGCCCTATAACTGGGGCAGCTCCGGAGCAGGAAGGCAGTTGTATCCTGGAGTCGAGAGACACCGAGAGAACTCAGCCTTGACGGACTACTAGCGCTGCCGTAGCCCTATCTTGCGAACTATCGTCCTGCCTGCTGGCGCTGCCGCGGCCTTCTGCAACATCCATCCTCGTCGGGACCTGCTGGCGCTGCCGTGGCCCGTTGTATCGACCATCCTCACCGGGACCTGCTGGCGCTGCCGCGGCCCGTTGTAACGACCACCCTCACCGGGACCTGCTGGCGCTGCCGCGGACCGTGTACCGACCATCTCTACCGGGACCTGCTGGCGCTGCCGCGGCCCGTACCAGCTAAACCACCAAGCTCGAGGATTGTGAGCTAATCATCATTTCATCCGAACTACCAGACTGGTAAACAGACTGTCCCGCTACCCTTTCCCTATCCTGAGAGACTAAAATCGAGGGGACCCCTGAGTCCAGACCTCCTTGTACTATTTCATCGTACCTTAAGAAGTGCATATAAAGAACGCTAAATCTTCTCCTTGTGTGGTGTCTGTCTGTGGGGGGGGAAGTTATTTATCTGTACGATCGCTGGAGACGGCTCTCCCCGGAGACCTCTCCCCTTGTCCTCGGCCGACCCTCCCGGTCCGTCTAACATTGGTGGCCAGCGGCGCGATCCGAATCAACGCGTAATCGTACAGAGAGTAGCTCACCCCACGACAAAACCACGATGTCAGCCAAAGATAGCGGTTCCACTGAAAGATTCCAAATGGATAAGTTGGAAGAATACAGCCACCGCGAACTAAAAGAATTCTGCATGGAACTAGGCATTGCTACCACCGGCCTGAGTACAAAAGATGATTTGAAGCGCGCCCTTGAGTCGTGGACAGAAACTGGGATCGCCGGGCCCTCCGACCGAAACAGTGTCACACCGGAGGGGAACGCCACGGCTCCCGAGGAGCGGGGAACGGGCCTCTCGCAGGAGGAGATCCAGGAAAGAGAAAGAACCAGATTACACGAGTTGGAAATGGCACGACTCAAGATGGACGGTGAACTCAAGTTAGCCGAGCAGAAACTAAATCTAGAGCATATGCGGCTCCGAGAAGAACGAGAAGAAAAGCAGAGACAGAGAGAGCTTGAGGAAAAGAGAATAACACTCGAACACGAGCGCAAACTGGCGGAAATAGAACTTCGGAAACAGAATAAAGAACCGGGGGTGCCTGAGCGACCGCACACCCCGGGGCCAACCGAGAAAAAAGTCCACATCCCCAAGGATGTTGTCCGAGAGTATGTCCGAGAAGACGACATACAACAGTGGTTCAAAGCCTACGAGATCGCCATGACCTCCCACCGGATCGACCGGAGTGATTGGGGAGCCGGACTATGGGGGAGGTTCGTCAACGAAGGTCGCGATGCCCTGCTGCAGCTCCCAGATCACCAAATGTCGTCCTACGACCACATGAAGGCTGCCCTCCTCACCCGCTACGGCCTCACACCCGAGATGTACCGCCAGAGGTTCAGAGATTGCACCCGGATCCCGGGTACAACTTGGGTGGAGTACGTTAACTATTTCAGCCGAGCCTTCGAGGGTTGGATCAAGGGGAGCCATGTCACGACCTACGAACAACTCTTTAACCTTATGGTATGGGAGCACCTGTCGAACAACTGTTTCGTCGAGCTCAGGCAGCACCTCCTCGACAGTAAATTGACTGACCCCCGGCAGCTCGCCGCCGAAGCTGACCGATGGGAAAGCACCCGAGTGGGCCGGAGAGGGCCACACGAGCAGAACCGAAGCAACCAAGGCCAGCACCGTCCTCGAGGAGGAGGAGGCCAGGGCCGAGGGAGAGACACCATCCCGGCAACGCCCGTGGCCAGCACCCCGCCCCCGGCCGGCCGTGGCAACCCCCCGATGCGTCCGGGGTTCCGAGCCAACGTCACGTGCCACGGATGCCAGCGAGTCGGCCACTACGCCAATGACCCGAGCTGCCCGCAGAACCAAACACCAAGGCCCCGCCAGGTAGCTGCCGCCGCCCTGGGGGAAGAACGACTATCAGAGGAACAGGAAGAATATGAGCCGGCCCGGCCAGAGTGGGAACCGGCCGCCATGGTTCTAGCGTGCCTCGGGGGAAAAGACATGGTCCCGCGGGCTCCCCTACCCGCCAACACCCGGAAATACGGTCAGTGGGTGACCATTAATGGACGTCGGGCCGAGGCCTTACGTGACACGGGCGCCAGTGTGACGGCCGTCCGCTGTCACCTGGTGAAGCCCGAGCAGATCCTGCCGAACATCCTCTGCCCCGTCCGCTCAGCCGACAATTCCGAAAGTCTGTGTCAAATGGCCTGCGTCCCATTCGAATGGGGAGGGGTCTCCGGCCTGTTGAAGGTGACAGTCCGGGATGATGCCCCCGTGGACTGCCTCCTGGGGAATGACCTCGAGAGTTCCCCGTGGGCCACCGTCGAGAGAAGAGAGCACCTGGGGATGCTGGGCCTCCCGGATTGGGCCTGCATAACCACCCGGTCCATGGCCGCCCGTGCTGTCCCCCGATCAGAAGAACCGGAATGGCCAGCACCTCCACCCCCGGTCGCCCCAGTAGAGGACAACGACGAGGCCAACCCCCCAGAACCAACGGCCGAAGGAGTCGCGCAACCCCAGGACCTTCCCGGCCTGGCTCAGTGGCGTCAAGAAGGGGGGCCCACCCAAGAACAGTTCCGCCAGGAGCAAAAGACCTGCCCCGCCCTCGAGGGATTCCGACAGCAAGCCAGCGCCCAGAGCGCAGGGGACGCCACCGGAACTCATTGGGTCTATTGGGATAACGACCTGCTATACAGCGAACAGAGAATCGCGGAGCTAGGGGCCGGTCGGGTGCTGGTGGTACCTCTCCGCTTCAGAGACTTCCTACTCAACCTGGCCCACGATGTCCCCCTGGCTGGACACCTGGGCCAGGACAAGACTTACAGTCGCCTAGTGACCCACTTTTTCTGGCCAAAAATGAGGAACGACGTCCTGAACCACTGCCGGTCCTGCCCCACGTGCCAAGCCAGCGGGAAGAGTGGCCGTAAGCTGAAAGCCCCTCTGCAACCCTTCCCTGTGGTCACCACCCCGTTCGAGAGGGTAGGAATAGACATTGTGGGGCCCCTGGACCCCCGCACGGCACAAGGACACAGGTTCATCCTGGTACTGGTGGACCACGCCACCCGCTACCCCGAGGCGGTGCCCCTACGAACCGTGACAGCTCCGGTGGTTGGCCGGGCCCTAATGGGGATCTTCTCCCGGGTGGGCTTCCCCCGAGAAGTCGTCAGCGACTGAGGCACGAACTTCATCTCCAAATACATGAAGTCCCTCTGGCAACAATGCGGGGTCACCTACAGATTCACGACCCCCTATCACCCCCAAGGGAACGGACTAGTGGAGCGTTTCAACCGCACTCTCAAGGGGATGATTGGGGGATTGGAAGAGCCCCTCCGTCGCCAGTGGGATGTACTACTCCCGTGCCTCCTCTTCGCCTACCGAGAAGTTCCCCAGAAGTCCCTCGGCTTTAGCCCTTTCGAACTCCTGTACGGGCACCCTGTGCGAGGGCCCCTCAGCCTAGTCAGGGAAGGTTGGGAGTTGGCCCCCCTAAAGACCCCTCCAGACGTCTTCAAATACCTCCTGGCCCTACGCAATCAGACCCGGCGCTTCAGGGAGATGGCCAAGGCGAACCTCGAGGCCAGCCAGGAAGACATGAAGAGATGGTATGATCACAATGCCTCCTCCGTCGAGTTCGAGCCTGGTCAACAAGTGTGGGTGATGTCCCCCACCGAACCATGTGCCTTGCAAGATAAGTGGACGGGGCCCTTCAAGGTGGTCGAGCGCAAAAGCCCCGTCACTTACCTCATCGACATGGGGACCTCCCGGAACCCCCTTCGGGTCCTCCACACCAACAGACTCAAACCACACTTTGTGCGCTCAGAACTCAGCCTCCTGATGGCTACGGACAGTGGGGCAGAGGAAGACTCCGAACCCCTCCCGGATCTCCTGAAGACTCAGGAGAATGACGGTTCCGTGGACGGGGTCCGGCTCTCCGATGCCCTCACCCCGGAGCAACGCCAGGGCTGCCGGAACCTCCTGCTGCGGTTCGCTACCCTGTTCTCCCTCACCCCCGGGGTCACCCCTTGGTGTTTGCACGACGTGGACACCTGGGGACAGTCCCCCTATCCGACACCGGGCCTACCGCGTACCAGATCGGGTACGGGCCTGCATACAAGAGGAAGTGGCCAAAATGCTCACGATCGGGGTCATCGAGCCCTCGGACAGTCCCTGGGCCAGTCCGGTTGTATTAGTCCCCAAGGCCGCTGCCCCCGGCACCACACCTGAACTGAGATTCTGCGTCGACTACCAGGGCTTGAACGCTGTCACCCGGACCGACGCTCATCCTATCCCCGAGCGGACGAATTGATCGACCGGCTGGGGGCCGCCCGCTACCTCAGTATCTTCGACCTAACAGCGGGCTACTGGCAGATCGGTCTCACACCCCGGGCTCAGGAACGGTCAGCCTTCTCTACCCCCGATGGCCACTACCAATTCAGGGTCATGCCCTTCGGCATGAAGAACGCCCCCGCCACGTTTCAACGCCTTGTGAACCAGGTCCTGGCGGGGCTCGAAGAGTTCAGCGCGGCCTACCTGGACGATATCGCTGTATACAGCCGCCACTGGTCCGACCACCTCCTCCACCTCCAAGAAGTCCTACAGGCCCTCCAGCGGGCCGGCCTCACAATTAAGGCCGGCAAATGCCAAATTGGCCAAGGGTCCGTGACCTACCTTGGGCACCAAGTGGGAAGCGGGCTGGTGGCCCCGCTGCAACTTAAGATTGCTGCCATCCAGTCCTGGCAGCCCCCCGTCACCCAGACCGAGGTCCGAGCCTTCTTAGGGCTCACCGGCTACTACCGGCGGTTCGTGAAGGACTACGGCAGCATCGTGGGGCCCCTCACGGGTCTCACGTCCAAAAACCAACCAAAGCGGATTAACTGGACCCCCGATTGTCAAGCGGCCTTCGAGAAGCTGAAGGCCGCCCTGTGCACCGCCCCTGTGCTCCAGGCCCCCGATTACGGTCGGGAATTCGTGGTACAGACAGACGCCTCCGACCACGGCATCGGAGCGGTTCTTTCCCAATTGAACCCCGAAGGTCATGACCAGCCGGTGGCCTTCATCAGTCGACGTCTCCTGGCCCGAGAACAGCGCTGGAGCACCATCGAGAGGGAGGCCTTCGCAGTGGTGTGGGCCCTCAAAAAGCTCCGGCCCTATCTCTTCGGTACCCACTTCCGGGTACAAACCGACCATCGACCCCTGCAGTGGCTGATGCAGATGCGGGGGGAGAACCCAAAACTAT
This sequence comes from Triturus cristatus, assembly GCF_964204655.1. Taxonomy (NCBI): domain Eukaryota; kingdom Metazoa; phylum Chordata; class Amphibia; order Caudata; family Salamandridae; genus Triturus; species Triturus cristatus. The sequence continues at coordinate 564,731,420 of NC_140582.1, read as the reverse complement.
TGCGCTGGTCCATTTCCCTGCAGGGAATGGACTTCACCGTGGAGCACCGACCGGGCCAAGACCACGCCAACGCAGATGGCCTGTCACGCTTTTTCCGCCTCGACGAGGAGAGTCCCCAAGAAGATGGGTGACTCTCCCCGCCTTCAGCTGGGGGGGACGCATGTTGGACAGGCCACACGAAGGGCTCGCTCCCTCCCCGCATGACAGGGCCCCAGCCCCCACCGGCTCCCCCGGCCGGGTCAAGCCGCCATCTTGGGCCCTGCACCACGAGGCCGCGTGGCCTCCACCCGACCCTAACCCTGGGCCTGGCCGGCCCCGACATCCCGGCACCACCATCCACCCAGGAGGTGAGCGGACCACTTGGCAGGTCAATGGGAGAACGAAGCGTCAAGGGCTCTTCCCCCGCCAGGTGCCGATCGCCTCCAGCTCCCCCAGGCGCTGGCTCCGCCCCCTGCTGGGTGTCTGGACACCTTCATCCCGGGCCCTCCGACCTCCAAGTGCGAGGGTCCGGACATCAAAGGGCGCCTGCCCTATAACTGGGGCAGCTCCGGAGCAGGAAGGCAGTTGTATCCTGGAGTCGAGAGACACCGAGAGAACTCAGCCTTGACGGACTACTGGCGCTGCCGTAGCCCTATCTTGCGAACTATCGTCCTGCCTGCTGGCGCTGCCGCGGCCTTCTGCAACATCCATCCTCGTCGGGACCTGCTGGCGCTGCCGCGGCCCGTTGTATCGACCATCCTCACCGGGACCTGCTGGCGCTGCCGCGGCCCGTTGTAACGACCACCCTCACCGGGACCTGCTGGCGCTGCCGCGGACCGTGTACCGACCATCTCTACCGGGACCTGCTGGCGCTGCCGCGGCCCGTACCAGCTAAACCACCAAGCTCGAGGATTGTGAGCTAATCATCATTTCATCCGAACTACCAGACTGGTAAACAGACTGTCCCGCTACCCTTTCCCTATCCTGAGAGACTAAAATCGAGGGGACCCCTGAGTCCAGACCTCCTTGTACTATTTCATCGTACCTTAAGAAGTGCATATAAAGAACGCTAAATCTTCTCCTTGTGTGGTGTCTGTCTGTGGGGGGGAAGTTATTTATCTGTACGATCGCTGGAGACGGCTCTCCCCGGAGACCTCTCCCCTTGTCCTCGGCCGACCCTCCCGGTCCGTCTAACATCTTGTATATGAAATATGGCACTAGCACTTTATTTAGGCACTTTGCACTTTATGAATAATCAAATGAAATGAGACCCCCAAAAACATTGTGAGGCTGGGTATATATATTGCATTGCAATATTATATTGTGTATGGTAGAAACAATTTAGTCATCAATAATGAGGGGTTGAATAACAGCATTTGGCACTTTAACTAAGAACTGTCGTAAGTGACTATAATCTCAAAAGAGCACGTCACTTTAAAGTTGCTAAAGAAATTCTATTCAATATTCCTCTAAATAAAGGTCTCAAAGTGGGGCCAAGTAATAGCACGTGACATTTTATAGAGAACCCCTAGAGCGGGGAACTATTATTGAGAAGCACATGTGTTAGACCTGGCACCTTGGCGTGGGTCTCCCTTCCATTATTTGCTGTTGCCTCATGTGTTTTTACTGGTTATAGATGCTTTGGGCACTGTGCCACTGCTGTCCAATGCCACATTGAAAGTGCTCCTTATGGTAAATTGATGTATGGATTAGTGATTCCATGATTGGCTTATTTGGTTTACTTGTCAGACCCTAGTACAGTGCACTGAGTGTGCCCATGGCTTGTAAACCAAATGCTGCTGGTGGGCTTGCAGCACTGGTTGTGCCACCCACAGAAGCAGCCTGTAAAAGTGTGCCTCAGGTCTGCCATTGTAGAGCCTGTGTGCAGTCTGGTACTGCCATGCTGACTGGGCAAGTGCACACACTTGCCAGTCCCTAAACCTTTCCTTTTCTGCATATTAGTAACCCCTATGGTAGGCCCAAGGACAGGGTGCATTGTAAGTATAAGGTAGGACATGCCTTGGTATGTGTGGCATGTCCTAATAGTGAATTACAGCCATTTTCGTTTTTCACTATTGCAAGGCTATCTGTTCCGCATAGGCCAGAATGGGCAGTTTGATTATTATATCTTATAATCCTAACTGACTCAGAGAACTAGGTAGAAATTCGAGTTTAGTATGCCTGAACTCAGAATGATAAAATGCATCTTTTAGTGAAGTTGGTTTTAACATTCTGAGTTTGAAAATACCACTTTTAGAAAGTAGGTATTTTCTTGTCTAGCCATCCAAGCCTGCCTCTGCTAAGTTGTGTATTCCTTGTCTGGAGTTTGAGTGACAGGGGCTGGGGGATTCCAGGAGACAGGGTGAGTCAGCACAGGGCTGAATACAGAGATCTGCATGTATATGGGTGGGAGGAGTTGCACCTGGGACCTGAATAGGGCTGTGCCTTCTCTCCACAATGCTGGCTCCACCTCCTGTGGTGTGTCTGATGTTCCGGGCCTGCACTGTGAAAGGAAAGAAGAAGTCATGTAAACAGAGTGCTCCAGGACTGACCAGAACTGGTTTGGACTAGGCAAAGGCTTCTCTGCCTTCAGAAACCAAAGAGAAATTGTGTATAAAAAGGGGGACCCAGACAATAGAACTTTAGATCTATTTTGGGAGACAAGAAGAAACCTTTGCTGAGGAGAGGAACCAGAGAGAGACTATCCCTAAGCTTGAGGGATTGGCCTGCATAGGTTGCCTGACTGCCAAAGAGTGGAGAAAGGAACTTTGTGTGTACTTTAGTTATCTTGTGAAGGATTTCCAAGTGCTTGAGAAAGAACTTGCCTCCTGCTGAAGTCTCAGGGACAACAGACTTCAACCACCAGCTCCCCAAGAGTTCTTTTTAAGTGCCTGCAGTTGCGTTGGGCGTTCTGAGGGACTACGTGTCGCAAGGAGCTGGAAGCGCGACTCACAAAGAAGAAGCGTGTCGAATGAATAAGTTCTATGTCAAAAACTTGTAAAGAATATCTGAATATTTATTCAATCACATAGTACAAAGGAACGTAATAAAAGTGGGAAACATGAGACGACATACAAGGGAATAATTACAAGGGAAAAACGTAAAAACTCAGACATTTAAAGGGGAGTGACAATTAACAATATTTCAAAGACCATGTCACAATTTTTGGTATCAATGCTATTGTATTTAGGAATCAATATTATGCAATAGTCATGGTACTGTATGCTAACGATGTTTCAATCCCATTACACAATATAGGGATCATCATCAGGACTTAGATAATGCCTGAGAGTATCTATTGTCTATATTCAATGATCCGGGGGATGAGCCAGTAGTTTCCTAGTAGGAAGGGAACTGTATGCTATAGAGTTTAGCAGCAGTGATAGCAAGCTGGTAATCCTGTGAGTTGGCAACTAAGGTCCTATGCAAAGCTAAATGCACAAGGCAGTTGGAAGAGGGCATTGCGTCTATTTTTGAAAGGGCAGCCACACAGTAAATGTGTGCACAGCAATAGTCAAAAAGCGAGTCCCATATGTAGAAGGATAGAGGGAGCGGCACAAACGCCAGGGTGTGCAGGGTCTTAGGAAGGGCTGCGGCAGATCCCCAGAGAAGCTGAGAAGAAGTAGTGAGGGTGCACTGATTGCATGTGAAGGACTGGAGTTTTAGAAAGTGGTTATTTTCTTGTTTAACCATCTCATGCCCCTGCGTGTCCGTGAAATCAATGTCTGGTTTAGACTCAAGGGGCCTGTTTGTGCACTGACTTTAGACAGTCACACAAAGGGAGTTGAGATGTGCCCTGCATATCCTGATGGCCCATCACCAGTCTGATGGGCCTTCCTTAGCAAGAGTGGGGGGGGGAGAACTGTCACCTGCATCAGAATAGGGCTGTGCCTGGCCTTTCACAATTCTGTCTCCATCCCCCTGGAGTGTGTCTGGAGCCAATATATGGTAGGACAAGAACTTGTGCACTACAAAGACGATCCTTTGAAAGAGCCTACTTCAAAGGCCAAAAGGGGTATAAGTATTTAACTCTAAAACCCCAGACTTTTACAACACTTCTGGATCAAGAGAAACCTCTGCCAAGAGCTGAAGAGTTGTGAGGAAGAGAAATGCCCCTTTGCTGTGTGTTGCTTTGCTGGGTTGGCCTTTAGTTGCTGCTTCTGCTTTGGCGAGGAAATGGACTGGACTTTGCTTTGTATCCTGCTTGTGAAGTTTCTCCAAGGGCTTGTGTCTGCATGACTCCTGTCGGACATCTCAGGGCCATCAAAAACGTAATCCTTGGTATCCCTGAACACTGCTGGGAGTTTTGATCTGCCTTGTGGTTCCCTTCTAGGCCCTTGGAGGTTGTTCATGTGCAAAGACCTGCTTGAAACCATCAAAATCGATGCATCACCCTTCCAGTGCCTGTTTCCTGGATGCAGCACCGCCGTGCAATAGACATTTCCAAGCTTGGCAGCCATGCAGCCGATGAAACTGACAGAGTGCCTGTCAGCAGCCAGAGAAACTGCTGCAGCCCAAGTTCAGTGCACTGTGTCTCTGAAGTCTGCACTGCCTCCAACCCAGGCCTTGCTGTGTGGCTGAAAGAATTTACGCACCATGGGACCGCGGCTGAAGAAATCGACACAGCGCCTGTTTTGCTACTGCCACATTGACCTCCAGAGTGTCCAGATTTCCACACATCACACCTGTGTGGCAAGTTTTTCCGACGCATCACCCGCAGAGAAGACCTGTCTCAGAATTGGATAATTGCTCCCCCCTACAGTCCAGATTAGACACAACACTTCTCAGCAGCAGAACTGACGCATCACCTCCCCAAAGACTCAGGAATCAACGCATCACTGTGTTTTCGGACACTTCCCTCATCTATGGCTGTTTTGCCTTGTGGATTTTGACGCTTTTGAGGTACTTTGTGTAAAATCACTGAATCCATAGAACTCTATGGACAGAATTGCTTGAAAGCTTTTCAAACTCATTTTTTGGAGTTTTGTATGTTGGATTTTTGTCATTTTGGTCTTGTTTGGTTTAGATAAAGATACATTATTTTTCTAAACTGGAATGGTGTTTGTTAGACCTGGCATCTTTGGCGTGGTTACCCTTGACTTTTTTGCCTCTACGCCCTGTATTTTTTATGCTATGCTGGATTTCGTTTTGCTGGTTTAGATGCTTTGGGCACTTTGCCACTGCTAATCAATGTCAAAGTGTAAGTGCTCCCTAGGTAAATAGTTATATTGATTGGTTATCCATGATTGGTATATTTGTTTCACCTGTTAGCCCCTAGTAAAGTACACTGAGTGTGCCAGGGCTGGTGATTCAAATGCTACTAGTGGGCTGCAGCACCGATTGTGCCACCCACAGGAGTAGCCCTAAAATGATGTCTTAGGCCTGCTTGCAGTGCCTATGTGCAGTCCAGGACTGCCAAGTCGACCTGGCCAGTGCAACCACTGACCAGGCCTTATCCTTCCCTTTCTGTACATGTCAGGCATCCCTATGGTGGCCCTAGGTACCCCCCTGGGCTGGGTGCAGTGTATCTGAAAGGTTGGGCATGTACTGAGGTGTGTAACATGCCCTGGTAGTGAATTACAGTCATTTTCGTTTTTCACTGCTGAGAGGCTATCTTGCCCATAGGACAGAATGGGGGAGGCTGTTTACATGCCTATCTTCCCCTAAAGGCAAGATAGAAAATCCAAGTTTGGTATCTTTGTGTTCAGAATTTAATTATACATCTTTTTAGCAAGATGGTTTTTAAATTCACTGTGTGAGAATAGCACTTTTTAGAAAGTAGCTATTCTCCTGTTTAACCTTCCTGTGTGCCTGTGTGCAGATTGGCTGACTGGTGTCATGTGATGGGCTAGGTGGCTCCAGGAGTCTGGATGAGTCAGCAGCAGGGTGAATAGGGAGATCTGCTTTAGATGGGTGGGAGGCGTAGCCCCTGGGTTTGAGTAGGGCTGCCTCTGCCAGCACAATGCTGGCTCCACCCCCTGCTGGCCAGGCTGAGGACTCTGCCTCTGCCAGCACAAAGAAGGCTCCACCTCCTGCTGAGCGTCTAACGACCCTGCCCCTCACTCTGAAAGGAACCAGGTGCTCCAGGGCAGAGCACACCCAGGAACCGGTTTGAGCAGGGGAATCCCCCCACTGAAATAAAGAGAGATAAAGACTTGGAGGGGTATAAGAAGAGGACCCCAGACACCTGAACTTTAGATCACTTTGGAACTAAGAAGGAACCTCTGCCAAGGAGAAAGCTGACAAGAACTGAAGAGGAGAAGACTGCCTGCTTGCTGTTTTGCTTTGCTGCCAAGGAGAGGGGAAGGACTTTGCTGTGTCCCCTTCTTTTGATTCTGATCTCCAAGGGCCTGAGAAGAGCTGGCTCCCTGTTAAGAAGTCCCAGGAACATAAGGACTTCACCACCAGCTCCCCTGGAACTCTGCTGAGGGAGTTCTGACCTGCCTTGGAGTGCTTGCCTAGTCTTGGGGCCTCAGGAGGTCGTTTTCCTGTGTTTGGGAGCTGGGAAGCAGAAGCGTGAAAAAGAGTAACTTGTACCCAACGCATCATCCGATTGCGAGTCGCAAGAACGAGAGTGCGAGGAGAATTTCATCACGGCGTCATCGCAGCACCCGGAGTCCCCGCATCGCCGAGTGCGACGAGCATCGTTCCGGTGCGTGAAGATTCCTGACGCTGCGAGGGTCGTCGCAGAACCAGTTTGCGGGCCGCACTACTGCCGGTGCGTGAAAGTATCCAGTCGCTGCGTGTGTCGACGCAGAGTCCCGTCCCGTGACGCATCGAGGGTTGCAGCGCCAGAAGTCAACGCCGCGCCGTGCACCACGACGCATCGAAGGTTGCAGCGCCAGAAGTCAGCGCTGCGCCGCGCATCGCGCCGCATCGAAGATCGTCGCATCGTACCTGTGCGTGAAGCTTCCCCCTAAGAAACCTACGCAACGAAAGCCAAAGTCATCGCATCCTCCCCCTACAGATCGGAGCTGGCGCATCCACCTCTGCTGCATGAAGCAGGGCTGTTGCAAAGCCTCCCCAAGATCTCAGGAGTATCACATCGCCTTTGCAATCTTCCTTGTATAGCTTTTGGGAACCTTATCGCAACTACAGGTACTGTTGGGCACGAGAGTGTCGCATTTTGTGCATTGAGAGTCGCATTGTGCAGGACACTGCTTTTTACATCCTGGAGTACTTTCTGCAAACTCTTGAACTATCTTTAAAGTAATCTTTTTAATTGTATGTTGGTTTTTCTGTAGTATTTGGTCTTGTGAAGTTTTTAGTAAAGATACCTTATTTTTCTAAAACTGGTGTGGAGTAAATCTGTGGAGTTTTCACTGTGTTACTGTGAGTGTTGGTACAAATACTTTACACATTGCCTTTGATAGCCTAGACTGCTCAGGCCAAGCTACCTAGAGGGTGAGCAGGGGTTATCTTAACAGTGCATCCTCCTTCCCTGACTAGAAGCAAGGGTCCCTACTTGGACAGTGGTACCTACCCTGCCAACTAGAGACCACCAGATCTAACATTGGTGGCAGCGGTGGGATTTAACTTGTATTTGTACTTGACCCACAGTAATTGGTGTACATCACTAGTCTAAGTGCAGACCAATACGCAACCACATACTGTATTTTTGGGTAACTCTTCAAGAGCATCATGTCTCAGGTGGCAACAAGTGAGAGGGCAGAATTGGAGTTTTCCATTGAGGAACTGTATTCGTACAAAGTTAAGGAGCTCAAGCAATTCTGCAAAGACCTTGGTTGCCCTGTGAAAAGCGGATCTAGAAAGGATGTGCTACAAAGAGTCTTGAAGGCCTGGTGGGAGGCCCAAGAGGAAGATGATGCAAATGAAGAGAATGGTTTTGTTCCCCAAGATCTGCCCGTGGGCAGACCAGTCTCAAGGGCTGGCAGCTCCCATTCCAGTAGGGGGCTCACTCTAGAGGAGTTGGAGGAGAATCAAAGGGTGAGAACCATGAATTGGAAATAATGAAAATGAAAATGAAGCAATTGGAAGTAGAAAAGGCGGTGGAGGAGAAGAAATTGCTTCTGGCTCATGAAGTGAGCATGAGAGAACTGGACATCAAGGCCAAGCAGGCGGAGTCCGGTTCCAATGGTGGCAGCGCACAGCCAGTGCAGGGGGGTAAAGTATATATCCCCAAGGAATTGGTACAGAATTATAATAGGAGTGAGGATATCTATGCCTGGTTTACCTCGTATGAAATTGCGTTGAGAATGAATGGTGTGCCTGAACAGCATTGGGGGGCGGGCCTGTGGAAACATTTTGAGGCTTCTGGAAGGAGTGCTCTAGAGCCCTTGGAATTAGCAGGTACCATGACCTATCCCAATATGAAGGAGGCCCTATGTCTCAGGTATGGACTTACTCCAGAACAGTATAGACTGCAGTTTAGGAACTCCAAGAAGAAAGAGTCTGAGACTTGGATGGAGTGTGTGAATCTGTACTTGCGGGCACTGGAAGGTTGGATGAAGGGCAGCAAAGTAACTGATTATAAGGGGTTGTTACATTTAATTAGTTGGGAGCACTTGAGTAGTCTATGTGTCCCAGAGCTGCACCAGCATCTTTTAGACAGCAAGCTGATGGACCCCATTGAGCTTGCTAAGGAGGCGGACCGCTGGACCAGTACCAGGGTCCACAGAGGAATTGTGGGTACCATAGCCAAAGGTGGGCAGGGTCCCCAGCAGAAGAGTGGGGGGGACAAGGGTAACCAAAAGGAGTTCTCACAAGGGCCCCAAAACAGTTCCCAGGGTAACCAGTCCCAGCCCCCCAAGTCAAAACCCAAACCAACCTGGCCCCCTAAGGGCAGGTCGGATAACAGGGGTCCCATTAAGTGTTATCACTGTCAGGAGTTGGGTCAAAAATCCCCTGTGTGTCCCAAGAAATCCCAGGTACCCTCTGGTGCTCCAACACCGGGTATAGCTAGTGTAGCTTTTGGTGGGGATTTAATTTCTAGTGATTTGGAGAGATTAGCAGTTATGGCCCTTGTCTCTTTAGGAGACACAGAGATGGTCCAGGAAACCCCTGTCCCTGATAACACTAAGAAATACAGGCAGTGGGTGACCATCAATGGGAAGAGGGTGGAGGCTCTCCGGGACACTGGAGCCAGTGTGACTACGGTCAGGTGTCAGTGGGTCCCTGAGGAGCTGATCATTCCCGATGTACTTCACTCTGTAGTGTCAGCTGACAACTCTGTGCGCCTTTGCAAGGTAGCACATGTTCCCTTTGAGTGGGGGGGGGGGGTCTCAGGTCCTCTCAGAGTTGTTGTGAGTCAATCCATGCCAGTAGACTGTCTGCTAGGTAATGACCTGGAGAGTTCCCCATGGAAGGAGGTGGAACGCCAGGCTCATTTGGAGATGTTGGGTTTGCCTGAGTGGGTCTGTGTGACCACTCGGTTCATGGCAGCCAGACAGGGTTGTGAAGCAGACCTGGAGCCTGAAACAGTGGCCCAGGTCCCTGCCAGAAAGAGGAAGGGCAAGGGGCGTGGTGCGTCCACCCCCGCTGTTCCCACGGTCCAGGAAGGAGCAGACCCTGAGGGGGATGCCCTGGAGCCTACAGGGGAACAGGTAGCTGAGCTGGGAGACATACCTGAGCTGACCCATTGGCAGCAAGAGGGTGGTCCCTCCAGAGAGGAGTTCTGCGAGCGCAGAAGGCATGCCCTACTCTTGAAGGTCTGCGGCACCAGGCTGCAGACCAGGCAGCAGGTGCTGATCCAAAGAACTTATTTTTCTACTGGGAGAATGACTTGTTGTACAGTGAGCCTAGATTTGCTGAGCCCAGTGGATCACATACCCTGGTGGTTCCCGCAGGGTTCAGAGACTTCCTACTGGGTCTGGCTCATGACGTGCCTCTTACAGGACATCTCAGGCAGGACAAGACCCGACAAAGGCTTGCCACCCACTTTTACTGGCCCTGGATGAAGACGGACGTCGCTTCCTTTTGTAGATCATGCCAGACTTGCCAGGCAAGTGGCAAGGCTGGAGGGAAGTGCAAAGGCCCACTCCAGCCTTTTCCTGTAATGAGCACCCCTTTCGAGCGGGTGGGGATAGATATTGTGGGGCCACTGAACACCAGGACAGCCTTGGGCAACAGGTTCATCCTGGTCCTGGTGGATCATGCCACCCGGTACCCGGAGGTTATCCCTCTCAGGACAACCACAGCCCCGGTGGTGGGCCGTGCGTTGATGGGGATCTTTTCCCGTGTGGGTTTCCCCAGAGAGGTGGTATCTGACCGGGGTACCAACTTCATCTCCAGGTATATGAAGTCTCTGTGGGAGGAGTGTGGGGTAACTTATAAGTTCACCAATCCTTACCACCCTCAAGGAAATGGGTTGGTTGAAAGGTTCAACTGGACCCAGAAAGGCATGATCATGGGGCTGACAGAGCCCATGAGACGGAAGTGGGACGTCTTTTTGCCATGCCTATTATTTGCCTACAGGGAGGTACCACAAAAGTCTCTAGGGTTCAGTCCCTTTGAGCTTTTGTACGGGCACCCTGTTAGAGGACCTCTCAGTCTGGTGAAGGAGGGTTGGGAGAAATCCCCTGGGAAAATCCCCCAGGATGTGTTCAGCTATGTGCTGGCCATCCGCAACCAGACACAGCGCTTCCGGGCCCTCGCTCAGGCGAACCTGGAAGCCAGCCAGGATGAGATGAAGAGATGGTATGACCAGCATACCACTCTGGTGGAATTTCAACCTGGGCAGATGGTGTGGGTGATGGCGCCAGTGGAGCCTTGTGCGCTCCAAGACAAGTGGACTGGGCCATATGAGGTGGTGGAGCGCAAGCGTGAAGTGACCTACCTGGTCAACTTGCGGTCTCCCAGGAACCCCATGAGGGTCCTACATGTGAACCGCCTCAAACCCCATTTTGAGAGGTCTGAAATAACAATGCTACTTGCTACAGATACAGGGATGGAGGAGGATAGCGATCCTCTTCCTGACCTTCTGGAAGCTAAGGAGCAAGATGGGTCAGTGGATGGAGTGGTCCTCTCACCCACCCTGACCCCAGAACAGCAGAGGGACTGTCGCCATGTGTTGGGTCAGTTTGCATCTCTGTTCTCCCTGACCCCCGGTATCACCAACTGGTGTGTTCATGATGTGGACACGGGAGATAGCATGCCTGTGAAACAAAAGTTTTACCGGGTGGCTGACAAGGTCAGGGCCAGCATCAAGAAGGAGGTTTCTAAGATGTTGGAACTAGGGGTGATTGAACCCTCCAGCAGCCCCTGGGCTAGCCCAGTGGTACTTGTACCAAAAGCTGCTCCAGAACTTAGGTTTTGTGTGGACTACTGTGGGCTCAATGTGGTCACGAAGACTGACGCACACCCCATCCCCAGAGCTGATGAGCTTGTGGATTGGTTGGGAGCTGCCAACTACCTCAGTACGTTCGATTTAACTTCTGGGTACTGGCAGATTGTCTTAACTGATGGGGCTAAGGAGAGGTCTGCGTTTTCAACGCCAGAGGGGCACTTCCAGTTCCGTGTCATGCCCTTTGGGTTGAAGAACGCCCCTGCCACATTCCAGAGAATGGTCAACCAGGTACTGTCCGGGCTGGAGCAATTCAGCGCCGCATATCTGGATGACATTGCTGTGTTCAGCTCCACTTGGGAAGAACACTTGCAACACCTCTGTGCAGTGTTGAAGGCTCTGCACAGTGCAGGCCTCACTATCAAGGCCAGTAAGTGCCAGATAGGGCAGGGTTTGGTGGTGTATTTGGGACACCAGGTAGGAAGCGGCCAGGTGGCGCCCCTACAAGCCAAGATAGATACCATCCGGGCTTGGGAACCCCCCAAGACCCAGACAGCGGTGAGAGCCTTCTTAGGACTCACCGGGTACTATCGCCATTTTGTCAAGGGGTATGGCACCATTGTTGCTCCCTTGACAGAACTAACTTCCAAGAAGTTACCCAAGAGAGTGATTTGGACCAGTGCCTGCCAAGAAGCTTTTGATGCCCTGAAGGAGGCCATGTGTACAGCACCTGTACTCAAGGCGCCTAACTTCTCCAAGGAATTCATAGTGCAGACAGACGCTTCTGAGCATGGAGTGGGAGCAGTGCTCTCACAACTAAATGATGAGGACTTGGACCAACCTGTAGCTTTCATTAGTAGGAGGCTGCTTAACAGGGAACAGAGATGGAGTGCGATTGAGAGGGAAGCTTTTGCTGTGGTCTGGGCTCTGAAGAAGCTGAGACCCTACTTGTTTGGGACTCACTTCCGGGTTCAGACGGACCACAGGCCCCTTAGATGGTTGATGCAGATGAGGGGTGAGAATCCTAAGCTGTTGAGGTGGTCCATTTCCCTACAGGGGATGGACGTTATGGTGGAACACCGCCCCGGTACAGAACACGCCAATGCTGATGGTCTGTCCAGGTGTTTCCGCCTTAGCGATGAGAACTCCCAAGAGGGTGGGTAGTTCTCCCCACTTTCAGCTGGAGGGGACACGTGTTAGACCTGGCATCTTTGGCGTGGTTACCCCTGACTTTTTTGCCTCTACCTCCTGTATTTTTGATGCTATGCTGGATTTCGTTTTTGCTGGTTTAGATGCTTTGGGCACTTTGCCACTGCTAATCAGTGTCAAAGTGCAAGTGCTCCCTAGGTAAATTGTTATATTGATTGGTTATCCATGATTGGTATATTTGTTTCACCTGTTAGCTCCTAGTAAAGTGCACTGAGTGTGCCAGGGCTGGTGATTCAAATGCTACTAGTGGGCTGCAGCACTGATTGTGTCACCCACAAGAGTAGCCCTAAAATGATGTCTTAGGCCTGCTTGCAGTGCCTATGTGCAGTCCAAGACTGCCATGTCAACCTGGCCAGTGCAACCACTGACCAGGCCTTATCCTTCCCTTTCTGTACATGTCAGGCATCCCTATGGTGACCCTAGGTACCCCCCTGGGCTGGGTGCAGTGTATCTGAAAGGTAGGGCATGTACTGAGGTGTGTAACATGTCCTGGTAGTGAATTACAGCCAGTTTCGTTTTTCACTGCTGAGAGGCTATCTTGCCCATAGGACAGAATGGGGGAGGCTGTTTACATGCCTATCTTCCCCTAAAGGCAAGATAGAAAATCCAAGTTTGGTATCTTTGTGCAAGATGGTTTTTAAATTCACTGTGTGAGAATAGCACTTTTTAGAAAGTAGCTATTCTCCTGTTTAACCTTCCTGTGTGCCTGTGTGCAGATTGGCTGACTGGTGTCATGTGATGGGCTAGGTGGCTCCAGGAGTCTGGATGAGTCAGCAGCAGGGTGAATAGGGAGATCTGCTTTAGATGGGTGGGAGGAGTAGCCCCTGGGTGTGAGTAGGGCTGCCTCTGCCAGCACAATGCTGGCTCCACCCCCTACTGGCCAGGCTGAGGACTCTGCCTCTGCCAGCACAAAGAAGGCTCCACCTCCTGCTGAGCGTCTAACGACCCTGCCCCTCACTCTGAAAGGAACCAGGTGCTCCAGGTGAGAGCACACCCAGGAAACGGTTTGAGCAGGGGAATCCCCCCACTGAAACAAAGAGAGACAAAGACTTGGAGGGGTATAAGAAGAGGACCCCAGACACCTAAACTTTAGATCACTTTGGAACTAAGAAGGAACCTCTGCCAAGGAGAAAGCTGAAAAGAACTGAAGAGGAGAAGACTGCTTGCTTGCTGTTTTGCTTTGCTGCCAAGGAGAGGGGAAGGACTTTGCTGTGTCCCCTTCTTTTGATTCTGATCTCCAAGGGCCTGAGAAGAGCTGGCTCCCTGTTAAGAAGTCCCAGGAACAAAAGGACTTCACCACCAGCTCCCCTGGAACTCTGCTGAGGGAGTTCCGACCTGCCTTGGAGTGCTTGCCTAGTCTTGGGGCCTCAGGAGGTCGTTTTCCTGTGTTTGGGAGCTGGGAAGCAGAAGCGTGAAAAAGAGTAACTGGTACCCAACGCATCATCCGATTGTGAGTTGCAAGAACGAGATTGAGAGGAGAATTTCATCGCAGCGTCATCGCAGCACCCGGAGTCCCCGCATCGCCGAGTGCGTCGAGCATCGCTCTGGTGCGTGAAGATTCCTGACGCTGCGAGGGTCGTCGCAGAACCAGTTTGTGGGCCGCACCACTGCTGGTGCGTGAAAGTATCTAGTCGCTGCATGTGTCGACGCAGAGTCCCGTCCCGTGACGCATCGAGGGTTGCGGTGCCAGAAGTCAACGTCGCGCACCGCGACGCATCGAAGGATGCAGCGCCAGAAGTCAGCACTGCGCCGCGCATCACGCCGCATCGAGGATCGTCGCATCGTACCTGTGCGTGAAGCTTCCCCCTAAGAAACCTACGCAACGAAAGCCAAAGTCATCGCATCCTCCCCCTACAGATCGGAGCCGGCGCATCCACCTCTGCTGCGTGAAGCAGGGCTGCTGCAAAGCCTCCTCAAGAGTATCGCATTGCCTTTGCCATCCTCCTTGTACAGCTTTTGGGAACCTTATCGCAACTACAGGTACTGTTGGGCATGAGAGTGTCGCATTTTGTGCATTGAGAGTCGCATTGTGCAGGACACTGCCTTTTACATCCTGGAGTACTTTCTGTAAACTCTTGAACTACCTTTAAAGTAATCTTTTTAATTATATGTTGGTTTTTCTGTAGTATTTGGTCTTGTGAAGTTTTTAGTAAAGATACCTTATTTTTCTAAAACTGGTGTGGAGTAAATCTGTGGTGTTCTCACTGTGTTACTGTGAGTGTTGGTACAAATACTTTACACATTGCCTTTGATAGCCTACACTGCTCAGGCCAAGCTACCTAGAGGGTGAGCAGGGGTTATCTTAACAGTGTATCCCCCTTCCCTGACTAGAAGCAAGGGTCCCTACTTGGACAGTGGTACCTACCCTGCCAACTAGAGACCCCCAGATCTAACAGTGTTCGTTTTAAGTGTCTTCACTGTTTTACTGTGTGATATGTACACATACTTTACACATTGCCTTTGAGATAAGCCTGACTGCTCGTGTCAAGCTACCAAGGGGTTATTTGGGCCTATAACTCCATTATCCTAACTAGAAGGAAGGTCCATACTCAGACACGGTGCAAGGCACTGCCAACTAGAGACCCCCATTTCTAACAAGCAAGTGTAGAGTGCCAAAACTTGAAATATTTACTCAGAGCATAGGAAGGCGTGCATATGCATATTTGAGATAAACATTTTTCAAATGTTTAATTTTCAGAAATGGCCAGCTTCATATTGTAGTACAGAGAGTTGGTTACACAGATACCCTTCTAAGGCATATCCATTCACAACAGTTATGATTAGCACTCCTAATGACAAGTTACTTGGGATTTCTTTTTGTCTTGTGGAGAGCCTCTACACCCTGCAGCTTTCCTTAACCAACAAATGTGACGAGGCAGTATGGTGGAGTTCTATGTGTCCATTTTAAATGTTATCCCATTCCTCTTTCCCTGCTTCTAACACTGGCTGTCATATTGCTGTGCATATTTTCTGGTGGGGATGGTGAGTGACAGAAACAAACATGGCTCCAGTTGGATCTTCCACACCAAGTTAGTAAAAATCTGATAGTGTCGTAAATAAAGTATTACGCACTCAGAATTTCTATATATCAATATGATCATGCATAAAGCAAGAGGCTGAGTCTGTGGTATCAGGTTCAAAAGGGCTTTATTCCAATAACTCGAGTTATAGGGAGAATAGTTCCATCACCACAAGGGATCAGGAAGGGTCTTCTGGTCAGAATTCTCAAAATATTCTCAAACTTTATTCACAGAGTACAGTATATATACATTCTATATTATACGTAAGCAGGAGTGCTTCAGGCAGAGCAAGAGAGAATGAGATAAGAGCATGTGGGCGTGTAAGTAGGCGTGAAGGTGGGCGTCCATGTGGGCGTCCACTTGATGATCATTGGTGAATGTCATAGGTGGGTGGATACCTGGAGGGGGTTGCGTGATCAGCTGGAACTTTACTGGAACTTTGCCTTACTTGTGCTCAACTCGAGCATGACGTGTAATTGACGTGTGACTGGGGGAAGGCTGCTTGTGCAGTCAGGGAGTCTGGAAGTAAGGCCTTCAGTGTCAGGGCGACCAGCACATCTTGTATTATCTGATATCTAAAGTCTGGAGCAGGGACTGATTTGTGACATAGGTTGCCCATCACCAAGAGCCAATGTGGCATCTATTTATTCATTTACAACTGAAGTCTTACATGGGGGCTATGGGCTTTTCACTGACGTGAGCTTTGTAATCACATGAAAAGAGACAGAAAGGCTAGGCTTTCTCCTTTGCAGATGGGTCGTGTTTATTCCTCCTTCCCCAGGCAGGAATGTGGTTTCGGTAGGAGTAAGCAGATAACCGTGCTCAATACTGTCTCGGCACCTCGGTCGGGGCCCCTTTGGCTGAGGCCCAAGTGTGCAAGGCCAAGGATACGCAGCTGCAGCTTTCAGAGCGTTCTGAGGCCTGAAACCTCTTTTCGGCTCTGGCTGGGCCACAATAATGGAAATGCGGGAAAACATGATGCAAAAACGTGTAGGCCTCAGAGCAGATTTGTCGTTTCTCTCATGGGAGACTGGATGATGACAGGCCACGTTATAGCATAAGCATCATGATAGACAGGCCATGGAGGGGAAATACATAGGTTACATGTATGTGCACATGAGTGACGGGGAACACACGGGGACACATAGGCCTCATGATATTTTAATTTCCTCAGCATGCTTAATGATCCTTTTTGAGGTGGAGAGGAAATGGACTGTATCTGATCCGTGGCAGGATGATATTACAGATTCTAGATGTGTAATGTGAGAAGCCTTTTGTCAGGACTTATAGGAGGATTCCGGGGGACTCAAGTGTTGGCAGAAGGTTTCAGCATGCTTATCCATGTTTACCACAAGGTATTATTGGGCACCATTTGCTAGATGTCCACTGGTCAGATTAGTACTGTTTGGGTGCTGCATAGATACTTAACACAGTGCCTTTAAGTTAAGCATGACTGTTTTTGTGCTAAGCTAATAATGAAGAAAGCAGACAACACTATGGTCAAACAATCTCCATCACTTTTCTGGTGAACATTGCCACCAGAAAAGTGATGGTGGTCTGCCTTCCTCATGGTTAGTGTAAGAAATTGGGTTACGGTTTGAGAGGGGTGGAAATCCTACTCAAGCAAAAACCATCATACCTGTTGGTGAGCTACAAAACTCACTAAATGTACCTGTGCTTAACCCTCTGGTATCTTAGCACCAGTCAGGCTTAACATAGAGGCACTGTGTTGAGTATTTATGCGACACACAAAAGTAATAAAATGACACCAGAACAACAAATCCAGTAATAGAACGGGATATATTAAACTTCAAAGGTTTAGGTATAGTGCCTAAAAGTACAAAGCAACACTCGTGGTCTTCTGGTCCTGCAAGACCATGGGAAAGTCAAAAGTTCAGGCTGACCATGATGGAGTGTGGGCCAGATCCAGGGAACAGGTTAGTTGTGCTGTAAAAGCTGCCTTCTCAAAGTCTGGTACAAAGTGTTCTGCACTTGAAGGATGCCATGAGGAGCAGGGAGAGCGTTGTAGATGGTTGAGGCTGTAGCACAAAGAGCAGGGCTGGCATCATGGAGGGTCATCATTGCAGCACGAAGAGCCAGTCAGGTGTCTCAGATGATCATTGCTGGAACTTCACATTGAGGGTCACTGTGGGCTGTTGTTGCTGTAACGCAAAGTGAAAATCTTGCATTGACAGTTGTCACTGGCAGTTGTAGTTCAAAGAGTCAGGGTTCACCTGAGCTTCATCTTGGTGGTCGTCGTGGGTACCAGATTCTCTGCACAAACTGGTCTGTTTGCGGTCACGATGAGACCAAAATATGAGGTGGATCTTACCAATAACATAAATTTACACCGAAGTTACAAGATAGAGTTAGATGATCCAGCCATAGAAAACATGAGAATTACAGGAATGCGCTTCCATATTGTAGAATTGATTAAATTCATTCGCAGATGGAAGAATGAAGAAAAATTCGAAATCAGATGAGCAAGGAAGCATGAAAAGAAGGAAGCAGCAAGTGGAGGAGGACAGGATGAACATGAGAATTAAGTGACGGTATATCCATGCAGAGAAATAGCAGGAGGAATGTATGTGCATGCTCTTTAGAGCAGAGGTGATTTGGCAGAATTTACGAACAATTTTCCGAAATTGTCAGACAAGCCAGTGCAATGGTATGCACAAGTAGAGAGATGCATAAAAAATTCTAAAGTACTGTGGACTGATTTGAATGCAATCTTTGACATTGTGGTGCCTGCTGATTTATGGGCTGAATGTAAGACAGCGGTGCAATGGCCAAAGGAGGAACCACCTGTAGAGAAAGTGACAAATGCCCCATTGCTTGTGGTAATGGAGACATTTGAAGTAGTTGTTACCTTTTTAAAGAGCAGAGTACCTCCAAAGGATATGGATTTGCTCAAGATTTAGAAAACACACAAGAGCCGAAAGAGACAGTTCATAAGTATTATGAGAGATTATTGCAGGTGTTTCAGCAGCACAGTGGACAGGTGTATCCCGAGGAAAGGGACATGGTGATTTTTGTACCCCACTTATTTAGGATCAAAGTCTGTTATCTGTGCATGCAGAACTGTGTTATCTGTTGGCAAAATAAATCTCTTGATGAGATTCTGTGATATGCTAAATATTGTAGCGATCAATTGGACATGAAGGTGAAAAGAATTAAAGAGAAGTTCATGTTGGCCCAGACTAGGCTAGCTCAGAAAGGATTTCAAAATCCTCCTTTTGTGGGAAATTAGGGATATATACAAGGAGTGGCTGCACCAGCACCTGGTTTTCATGGAAATCCAGGGTGAATGAATATGTCAGAGGGTAGAGGTGTTCTTGTAAACACAGGATTGGGAAAAGACGTGGCTGCTATGAAAAAGATTACTGCTTGTCACATCTGTCACAGAGTTGGACAATGGAAGTGAAAATGTTGATTTAATCCTGAAAAAGCTGGAGAAAATATGCAAACAATGTGAGGGGTGCAGGTTTCAAAAATGCCTATCCAACAGATACAAATACCAATGCAAGGACAGGTCCCAATGATAAGTCCAGAGCCCACACAGATGGGGAATCCTAGATTCCGGTTTTGGGAGGTTAGCGTTTTAGTGGCTCCTGCCCCTATAAAACCGGATGTTTGGTCAAACGTGCAGGGACGCACGATTGTTACAAGGGCTTTCTCTAAACTGTGCAACTGTTACTGCCGGTATTTTAATGGGAATTGGGAGTAACTGTTTTTAAAATTGCTGATTCAAATTGCTTTCTTGCATAATTTCGTGACATAGCCTACCTTACACTAAGCTGCTTCTCCCCGGTCCACAGCGGCATTGGTCGATTAAGTGGAGGAAGAACAGCGCGACTTCCGGTTTTGGGAGGTTTGCGTTTTAAAGGCTCCTGCGCCTATAAAACCGGATGTCCGGCCAAACGCGCAGCGGATGCGCGATTGCTACAAGGGCTTTCTCTAAACTGTGCAGCTGTTACTGCCGGTATTTTAATGGGAATTGGGAGTAACTGTTTTTAAAATTGCTGATTCAAATTGCTTTCTTGCATAATTTCGTGACATAGCCTACCTTACACTAAGCTGCTTCTCCCCGGTCCACAGCGGCATTGGCCGATTGAGTGGAGGAAGAACAGCGCGACTTCCGGTTTTGGGAGGTTGGCGTTTTAGCGGCTCCTGCACCTATGAAACCGAATGTCCGGCCAAACGCGTAGCGGGCGCGAAACTGTTACAAGGGCTTTCTCTAAACTGTGCAACTGTTACTGCCGGTATTTTAATGGAAATTGGGAGTAACTGTTTTTTAAATTGCTGATTCAAATTGCTTTCTTGCACTAATTTCATGACATAGCCTACCTTAGACTAGGCTACTTCTCCCCGGTCCACCGCGGCATTGGCCGATTGAGTGGAGGGAGAACAGTGTGACTTTTGGTTTTGGGAGGTTGCTGTTTTAGCGGCTCCTGCCCCTCTAAAACCGGATGTCCGGCCAAACGTGCAGCGGATGCGCGCAGCGGCGTGTCAAAGGCGCGCCAATGGCAAACCCGTCTGCGCCCGTCAGATTCCCGGAGGCGGCCAGGGCAGGAAATGCTGCTGGTGTCACTGCTCCTCATGGTAAGCGTATCATTTACAGTAGTGCAGGATTAAGGAGGTCCGCTCACATATTGGACTGTCACAGCTGTATTGAGCCAACTAGGGTCGGCATTAACCTGGCGTGCGACCGTTGCAATTGGACAACTACAACACGCACGGACAGAAATACTGCTGCCAATGCTAAGGGAACAGACACAAATACCTTAATGGCAAAGACTGAAATGCAAGAGGGTATTAGAGCCGTCTTACTCAATGTACGCTCTCTAAGCAAAAACAATCAACATATATCTGACCTAATACAAGAGTCTAAGTTGGACATTTTATTCCTGACTGGTACATGGCTCACAGAAACATCCAATCCCACAATAGCAATAGCTATACCTCCTGGCTATTCCATCCTGAGAAGGGACCGTACCTGGGGAAGGGGGGGGGTGGAGGGTGGTTGCACTAATTGGAGAATTGGAGAAGTGTGGCTCAATGATTAGAGCGGCAGACCCTGATGCAGAGGTCTAGCCCGGGACCAGGGTTCAATTCCCCGCCTCGGCGGGTGTTGGGCTCAAAAAATTCCACGGACCTGATAATTCTTGCCTCGGTGCCATTCCAATCATGGAGTCCCACTCTGCAACTCTGGGCAATAGCTTGCTTAATCTCCACAACGGCCCCCACAACGCTAAAGATGCCTGGCCTCCACCTTGGGGGTGCCCAGGAGTGGACGCCTCACAGGGAAAGCCAGGATGGGTTCCACAGCGGTATTCGTACAAGCGCCTTGAGACCCTTGCGGGTGAGTAGTGCGCTATACAAGTATCAATTTACATTTTACTAATCACCAAAAATGACATCTCGGTTAAGACAATCCCCATGGACTTGATAGATGGGGTAGAGTGTCTCAGCTTTCACTGTACACTCTCCGCCCATCAATCTCTGGTGGGAGTCCTAATTTATAGACCCCCTGGGCATGCAGGGACTTTCTTGAGGACTGTTTCCGATGCAATCGTGCCGTTAGCCCCCAGATTCAAACACTTCCTGGTCCTAGAAGACTATAATGTCCATATGGACAATCTAGACAGCTCGGATACCATCTCACTATGTGAGACCCTTGAGCCCATGAAATTATCCCCCTATGTGTCTATGCCTACCCATGATAAAGGTCACATGCTAGACCAAATCTTTTCCAATCTTTTAATACAAATAGAGGAACCCATCCCCTTAGTCTGGACCGATCACTTCTTGATAAGCTTGAAGATACATAAATTAACGAAACTCGTGCGCAGCCCTGAGAAGCGGCCACCTTTTACATCTAGACTCTTCCATAAAATCATCTCTGATGCCCTGAGCATAGAGCTCACTTCAAATCCCCTCTCTATGAGTGGTAACATAGAGGATGACTCAGTCAACCTTGAGAACTGGATAAAGCAAGGTACGTGGACTCTTGCCCCTCAGACCTCACAACCTTGTCAACCAACAAGAAAATCCACGCCTTGGTTCAATGAAGCCTTGAGGAAATGCAAGAGCTCTTGTAAATGTTCGGAAAGAGCGTGGAGGAAAAACTTTATCGCAGATAGTAAAGAAATATATAAAACGGCGCTAAAACGTACCACAAGAGAATCCTTGAGTAAAAGAAAAACACATTTTCAGCTAAAATTGAGGCATCCGGGAACAAAAGCAAGGACATTTTTTAAATTGTGAAACACTTCTCTTCTCCCAAAGCAGCTGTCACTAAATGCACCTTGTCGGATAACTGGATTAGCCAGTTAGCATCTTTCTTCCATGAGAAAATCTCTGGTATTCAAACATCATTTTCAGCTCCTCATGTGGCACAGGCCGATCCTTCCTCTGTACCTCTTACCCTCATCCCGGTAAGCAATGCCTCCTTCTTCCAGTTCCCTCCCATCACCTTAGAGCAATCCTTGAAGATAATGAACATTTTTAAATCCAGCTCCCCTTCTGACCCATGCCCTGCAAAAACACTACCTGCTGTAGCTGAGACTATTAACCTGGAGGTCAATGCGGTTCTGAACCTTTCATTGAGCAGTAGTGGCCAGGTCCCCTGCATTTGGAAGAGGGACAAAATCCTTCCTTTATTAAAAAAAGCCCACTGCGGATTCTACAATAACATCTAACTATAGACCCATTTCCCTCCTGCCTTTTCTTGTCAAAACCATAGAAAAATATGTGAACTTGGTGACCACCAAGTTCGTAGAAACCAACAACCTCCTCCACACGAGTCAATCCGGTTTCAGTGCAAATTTCAGCCCGGAGACGGCCTTACTCGAGATCTCAGAATCCATCAAAGAGACCCTCGATGCAGGTGGGAGAGCAGCCCTGATCCTGTTAGATTTATCTGCAGCTTTCGACACCGTGCGCCATGGCCGACTCCTACATAGATTGGGGGAGGGTGGCCTCGGCCGCACGGTGTTAAAGTGGTTCTCCTCCTTTTTGGAGGAAAGAAGGCAGGAGTTCGGGTCCCCCCCTCAAAGTCGGAGCTCCTCAGGGCTCCATCCTAAGCCCGTTGTTCTTTAACTTGCATTTGGCCCCCCGTGCCCTTCTGGTGGAAGCCTGTGGTACAATTATATCTTATGCTGACAACACTCAGCTGTTGTTCACCTGTAAAAAGGGCGAGGATCTTGATGGAGAGATGATTAATAAGTGCTTAACCAAGGTTTTTGCCTGGTTCAAACTCAACCAGCTACAATGCAATCCGGAGAAATCCGAAATATTCTTTTCGGCTCATTTATCCAAGACGCATGGAAACAATGGTGGCCATCCTATATGTCACCCCTCAGGCATCAGCAGGAGTAGTGAAAAATCTAGGGGTAAAAATGGATGATTCTCTGGCTATGAAAACCCAAGTTCAATCAGTAGCAGGTACCTGCTACGGCATTTTGAAAATGCTTCGGAAATTTCTTCCCCTCCTGTCGCTTCCCCAAAGAAAGACAGTGGTCCAAGCTCTCATCACTTCTAGACTGGATTATGTAAATGTCCTATATCTGGGCCTCCTGGAGGGTTTACTAAATTAACTCCAGGTTATCCAAAATGCAGCAGCTAGGGCCATTCTTATGTTGGGTCCTAGAGTACGGATTTCCTCCCATCTGAAGAACTTACACTGGCTACCCATTCGTAGCAGAATCCAAGGCTCTTGAGCTGGCCTTTAAAGCGCTACATGGCACAGGGGCCCATTACATTAGGAAACGGGTGACTTTTTATACTCCAGGTAGAAACTTAAGATCGTCACACCAACACCTGATGACTGTGCCCAAATTCGCTCGCTCTCGCAGAAGGGCGATCCTTTCAGGTGCAGGTAGCCCACATTTGGAATGGGATGCCAATAACACTCAGACAAACTACCGACCTGTTGTTCTTTAGGAAACAACTCAAATCTTGTCTGTTCCAACAATAAACTATCTGTAGAGTCGCTGCGCGCTCTACAAGTATTAAATAACATAACATAACACTAAATAACATTAAACTTAAACCGAATGCAAATCTATTTCAAAATGCCATGCCTCAATGTAAAAATTCTATACCACAGTTCCCACAGCAATTCCAAAGTCCAAGCCAGAACTCACTACAATAATTCCCTTTATTTGAAACCAACGGCTTGAGTTCTGATAATATCCAATGACAGTGCTTGAGAGGGGAAGGAAGATTGCGTACTTAGCTCTGTCTTAGAAGTAGACCAAAGTAGCTCATACGGAGATGCTGCGGTTTATGGCCACCCCATACTGCTTCTCATCGATACAGACCTACCTCTCTCTGGGAAAACTATCCAAGTAGTCGGAGCTAAAAATAAACAAATACTGAATCCAATATCAGAGAATGTCAGAGAATGTCCCATTAAAAATATGCAGAGAAAAGCATCAATTTGTTGTGTGTGACACAAGTACTCTGAACGTGTTGAAGAGAGATCTACTGTACAAATTAAATTGCACCATTTATTGTGTTGTGTTTTGAAAGACATGATGAGGACATAGATTCCAAATGAACAAACAGCAAGCTTAAATAGGAATGTTCCTTTATTGACCATTGATGCATTACCTGTGGAGTTGAGAGCAACTGGGAATACTGAAGTTTGGGAATTTACAGGAAAAGACATTGGACCTATCAAAGATGTAGAACCAGACCAAATAAATGCAAAGCCAAATGCTGTCTACTCCAGAATGCCACCATATCATTTGACTCCAGAAACCATTGCAGGAATACAACCAGTGATTGCATATATGAAAGGGATCTTGAGGGGAATAATTGGGAGTCCATGTAAATCCCCAATTCGGGGCTTCCTGGAACCCAATGGAAAGAACAGGATAGTTCAAGATTTGGGGAAGGTGAATGAGATAGTAGAGCCCTGTTGTCCCATGGTACCGAAAACAGCCACTGTATTGTTTAAAATACCATGTACTGCAGAGTGGTTTACCATCATCAATTTATTACAGGCCTTCTTCTCAGTGCCATTGCATGAAGAAAGCCAGTATATTTTCTCCTTTGTGTTCCAGCAGAAGGTATTAATATGGGGTCATGTCCCACAAGGGTATACAGAGAGTCCATCCATTTTAACCAGATTCTGAAAATAAATCTGGAAACTCTACAGATGCCCTGTAAGTCTACCCTTGTTCAGTACATACTAGACTGGCTTGTGGCATCAGAAACACATGATGTGTGTAAACATGACACCACTGCACTTATGAATCACCTGGCTGAAAGTGCTCATTCTAAAACTGCAGTACTGTCAAAAAGAAGTTAAATATCTCGGACACATTATTGTGAAGGGAGCTTGAAAGGTGTCTCCAGGAAGGGTGGAAGCTATCTTACAAATGAATCCACCCAAAAGGAAGTCAGAATGTTTTTGGGTATGGTTGGCTACTGCAGACAGTGGATACCAAACTTTTCCTTAATGGCAAACCCTCTACTGATGGTGACACACAGAAATGTGTCAGATCCGAATCCATCGGGCAATGAATGTGCAAGAGCATTCCTGGAACTGAAAGAAAAATTGTGTTGTGTCCTGGACCTTGGAATTCATTATTATATGAAATAATTTACTTTATTTAGCAGTGAGAGGGATGGGTGCACTCTCTCAATGTTGACACAAATGCATGTAGGAGCTCTAAAGCCTATTTTTCCACTACACTTGATCCTTTAGCAGCAGGTCTTACTGGTTGCCTAAAAGCGTTAGCCTCTGTAAGTACTAGTTTGGAAAAGAGTGAGAACATAGTGATGGGATACTCTTTAACTGTTGTGATCCCACACTCTGTGGAGCTACTGATGACAAGAACTAAAACACAATACATGACTCATAACAGTTTGACCTATTATGAGCAGAGCATTTTGTCAGCAGACCATCTCACACTAAAGCGTTGTACAATCCTAAATCCTTCAATGTTATTGCCTGTAAATAAAGCTGAAGAGAAATGTGATGAATATGACCATGATTGCCTAGATGTCACGGAACTATGCGCCAAACCCCAACTTGATATTAAGGATGAAACAATAATTCAGCCCAACCATGTGCTGTATGTGGATGGTTCATGCCTAACAGGAAATGATGGCAAACTGAGAGCAACATATGCCATGCACACTATAAATGATGGTATAGAAGCATCATGGCTTCAAACAATGTTCTCCACACAAGTTACCAAGTTAATTGCCCTTTGCCAGATCCTGCAGTTTATCTCTGAAAATGAGAGTTACCATATTCTGTGACAGCCAATACAGGTTTGGTGTAGCTCATGATTTTGGGTTGCCATGGTCTCAGCTTGGTTTTCTTACTTCTGCAGGAAGTCCAATACGGAATGGAATCCATGTCAAGCATGTTTTATAAACACTACAATTGCCTGGTGACATTAGTATAATTAAATGTCCAGGTCACCAAAATGGAAGCGGATAAGTTGCCATGGGCAACCAATATGCTGACTCAGTAGCAAGGTATTGGGCGCTGTTGGCTTGTTCCTTTAATGGAAGTTTCACAAGTGAATCTGAAGAACAAAGTTCTTTTACCATGTTGATGAAAGTCAATAACACATGATACGAACTGAAACAAGTACAGGAAAATGTGTCAGCAGCAGAACAGAATGGATGGGTAAGAGGAGGATGTAAGAAAGACACAAATTACATTTGGATGTCAGGTGACGGGAGGTCAGTGTTGCCCAATAGCTTGTTGTTTCCAATGACACCATATTATCAAAGGTACACACATTTGGGAAGAGATGCCATGGTGAGACTATTTAGACAGCGTTGGTACAACCCCAGGTTCAAAATATTTGCAGAAGAGATCTATCACAGGCAGGGCCAGACTGGGAACACAGAGCAGCTCTGGTAATTCTGCCTGACCAGCCACTGGAGGGGGGCTGTTAGCAAGAAGCAGCACAGACTCCGCTTTAGCACTGCTGCCGCTTTTGTTACAGGGCAAACATAAGGTGCGTATATTCCAGCTCTGTTGCAAAACTGCCCCCCAGGAACAAACCCGCCCCCCACCAACTTCACACAATCATCCTCTACCCTTCCAGCTCACAGAGAAAAAGCCCGGTGACCACTACAGCCAGACAGACCCTGGTCAGAGGTGTGCAATGTGTCAGCAACTGAATGCAGGGAAAAGAACACATCACATTACACACATAGGGGCATATTCTCCAAGAGCTGTCGCCGAGTTAAGGGCACTTTATCACAGCCAAAGTCGAGATAAATGTATCACCCCATTCACAAGCTGGTGCTAACAGCCCATAGCACCAGTTTACCTGTGATAGCAGCCGCAAAAAACATCGCCACAGATGACCCCGGCAACTATCGCTAATGAGATGCAGAGTAGGCTAACCCGTGCAAAAAGCCACTAAAACACCACTCCGCAACATTCTCAATGACCAGCCAGATCAGCGATAAGATCACAAAACAGATACATGAACGGCAAAGTATATACAATTGCACAAGACATCATCGCCTGACCGCCCCTGCACACCCAGGCAGATGCACCACAGCCTTTCTCGCTGCCCAGCAGTGCATGCCCACCCCTGCGCACCCAGGCAGATGCACTCCAGCCCCTCCCACTGCCAAGCGGTGCATGCCCGCCCCGGCACACCCAGGCCTCACTGCTCATCTTCCGCCCTTAGTGTGTAGCAATGAGGGCCCACCATGAGCCGCTGCAAGCCACATGCCCAGGGCCCACAGACATGGCACCCTCCACATCATGCAGCCCCGCTCCACAGGCCACCAGGTCTCTCATTTGATTTTGGATCTTGATTTCGCCATGGCAGAGGAGATACCAGTGCACCCGGCATCATCACAGGCTGCGCACCCGCTCAGCCCTTGAGGTGCCACTAACTCTGTGATCTGGGATGAGGCGCCACGTGGAGGTAGGCCCGCGCTGCAAGCTGGCTCTGACCTACACTGTGGTCTAGTAGGGCAAACAAATCCTGAGCAGTCCAGACCGCCGGGACGGGGCATCATCGCAGGCTACACACCCTGCTCAGCACCTAAGATGCCCCTACATCAGTGCACCCAAAGTCACCGTCCCATAGCGGGGTGCCTGTGCCTGCCGCAATGTATCCGGTGCCACCAAGTCTGTGCCCCAAAATCATGGACCCTGTATTATTGGGTATCGTGTTGCTGACGCCATCATGTCACCTCTGGTCCTGAGGAATGTGATGTTGCAGGACCCAAGGCCCTCATGCCTACATTAACACCACACGGATGCACCCAGATAAAGAGTGGAAATGGCATCGAGCACGTGCACCCAGCCCTTGTTATTGCCCGGGTCACATGTCCTGTGACGCATGTGCTCGATGGGTGTGGTGTGGGTGTAAACCAGCCATGATGGAGTGGCTGTGGCATGCTGGCAACTAGACCTTTGAGCAGCAGATCACTACAGCGAAGACCTGAGACATGTAGCGTTGCCGTCCCCCCCCCGTGAGCGTTAGCAGAGTGGGCTGACCTGGCGTATGCCAGTCCAGTGTAAGGGTTTGTAAATGACCAAGGGGCCCTGGGCCTGGTTCCGTACTGGGCTGAACAAGTAAGTAACTCATGCGTCTGTGCCTGTTGTTGTGTCAGCACCACCCGGTCCCCATTCAGCAATGTGTCACCCTGTGACCCCTGTTCTACGACATGAGCCATGTGGACGTAAGAGGAGTCCAGTTAGCCTATATTCATCTATACTTAAACACTTGAAAGACCATAGACATGACACATCTGTGTGAATATGAATGTTTAATGCACATTCAGAGTGTTGCATCTGGAGCAGTACAGGGCCATGCAAACCCCACATGACGCTGTTGGCCCAAGAAGGGCCAGCCAGAGTCCTTCAGGGAATGACAAGTCCAAAGGAAGAAGAAGAGTTCTGTCCGCAGTCGGATTGCTGTGTCATTAGCGATCAAACAGCATTTGGCAGTCCATGTCGAGGTCCAAGGTGAGTGTCGCAGAGTGCATAGGGGAACAGTGGAAGGTGATGATGCAGAGGGCAGAACCAAGCTGAAGCCGGCCCTATGGCGGAGATGCATGCTACTGCGTCCTTCTTACCACGAGGGAGAGAATCATCCACATCTTCGTTCTCTGTCGTTTCATGTGCCTCATGTGTGGGTGGTGGTGCTCTGTCTCCAGCACTGTGTGGCAGTGACACATCAGTGGCCGGAGGTGGAAGGTCTGCTGCAATGTGTGGCACTGACACTTCAGGGGGCGGAGATGTGGATGGAGTGGTAGCAGCAGAATGCATCAGCGCCAGGCCTTGTGGCAGCAATGCCATGAGGATAGTCCTGAGGTCATTGAGGAACCCAGTTACCTCTCGGTGTGCAGCCGTGGCAGCCGCTCGTTCCGCATTTGCCCCCCATGGTCTCCATTAACCTCTGCATGTTTCCCAACTCCAGTGTGACATCGCTAGAGCCACTCTGACTGGACAGTTGTTCTATTCTCTGAGTCAGGGCTCCAGCAATGTCAGCAATGGTCCATTGGAGAGCATGGAGCGGACTGTGGGTGTCCGTTAGGGACTGTGAGTGGGTGATTGGACTTAGACACCCACGTATGGCATCTAGTTTGTCTGCCATGCGGTCGAAGCCCACCCGCACCTGTTCAGCAAGATTCTCCTGGCACCCCAACACACGGATTTGGAAGGCCATGTGTTCTTCGTGAGGGTCATGGGAGGCAGCCATGGTGGTGGGTGCTGCCTGCTGTGTAGTCTGTGCAGGAGGTGGGGTCTCCTCGTAGTAGCTGGGCTGCCCAGCTCCTGGAAGTGGACTGCGTAGGCTGTCCACAGGCAGTTGGAGGACGTCAGAGTCGAAGCTGTGGTGGTCCTCTTCATCATCAGAGAAGAGAGGCTCTGTAAGGGGGGGTTGATTCTCCCTCTGCAATGTGAGGGGGAGATGCAGATTAACATTGTGTCCACATGTATGTTGCCGCATTGTACATGTTTTCATACAGACAGCATGACTGGGTACATTGTGGCTGTTTGGGAGAAGCTGCCTATTTGATGGGGGACAGTGGGCATTTCGACAACAGACGTGTACTTGTACATTATCAACTCACATTTTCCAGCAATGCCAAATGTGATTGGCCAATGTCTGCACCCAAGCGGCACCAGTTGTGTCCTGTGTTCTGTCGTAGGTGTTTTGCGGATTGTGCCACATCATTGTCAATGTTGTTGTGCTCTGCATGTGAAGTGTGTGTGCCGCATTTCGGGGGAGTCTCCCCTGCAGCTGTGATTTTGCTGCCCCTTATCCCTTTCATGCGGTGTGCCTTTGACTTCTGTGCTTGTACAGTACTGACATGTCGCATACTTGGGTCCATTGGTCTCTTGGTGGGCGTTGGTGCTCTGGGGCATGGTTTGTCTGCAGATGTGCTCTACTTAATTGTGCATGTGTGCCATTGTGCCCATCTCCCCCGTCCCCCCAGGCCCTGGTCCTTACTCACCCTGTTGCTTTTGTGTCCGGTCCGGTTGAGCAGTGTCCGGGCCCCCAACTCCTGCCACCGTCTCCCCACTGATGACTGTGTGGACACCATTTCCTCCATCTCGTCCAGCTCCTCCTGTGGCGCTGGGCTCCCACCTCCAGTCTGCATTGCTTCCTTCCGGTTGTTGGTGAGTTTCAGCTTGGTTTTGCGCTTGATATCATTCTAGCGCTTCTTGGCCTCTTCCATTGTCCTCTTCAGCACTCCGACTGCATTCACCTTGTCCACGATGGACTGCCATAGTCCATTTTTTGTTGCCAATGACACAGTGGAGGTGACAAACAGTTGTTGATGGTGTTCTACCACCTTCATTCTCAGGATCCTGTTTTCCTGCGGACTGAACCTTTTCTTCCTACTCTTCTTCTCCTTGCCCTTCCCTGACCCTGAGGTCCCAGGCTGGTACTCCAGGGGGCTTGTGGGGTTCTGGTTCAACTCCGTACTTGCTCCGGCAACGTCCATTGTGCTTCACTGTTGTTTGGCATTTGTTTGTTGTTTTTTTTTCTACTTTTATGGTGATTGTTCCCACCTGACGCCTGTGAATTGCAGGCCTGCAGCTGTTTTTTGCTGATTTTTGTTTCGCGATTGGCCGTATCTCAGCTTTTTTTGCATTCGTGTTTCGCATATTTGCGGCGTGGCGTTGATTTTAACGCGTCAGTTGACATGTTATCTGGAGACTATCGCATGGTACTGCTGTGTTGTGAATACTTGGTTAACACGGCGTAAATTTCCCATGATAGACTACGATTTTGATGGTTGCGTTAAGTTACTTTTGAAATGGTTATCGCACGTTTTTGAGAATATCCCCAATAGGGAGCTCAGGTGGTCCTTTTAACAGGATACAGATGGATTTTATCACAATGCCTGTACATAATGGGTTAAGATATATTGTGGTGACTGTCTGTATTTTCTCAAGATGGCTGAAAGCCTAGCCGATGAGAAGAAATGGCACTCTGACTGTAGCTAAGTTGTTATTACGGGAACTGATCCCTAGGTACAGCATGTCGATTTCTCTTGAGTCAGAAATAGGGATACACTTTAACAATGAAGTGATGCAGAGGATTTGTACAGCCTTACAGATTGAGCAAAGATTACACTGCAGTTACAGACCAGAAGCATGAGGTATCTTGGAGCAAATGAATGATACCATCAAATCCAAATTGGCAAAAGTGTGTGCTTTGACCGCCATAAAGTGGTGAGATGCTTTACCTTTGGTGTTAGTAAGCATTCAAAGTACTCCAGATAGAAAGACAGGACTATCATCACATGAACTTCTAATGGGCAGGGCAATCAGTGTACCTGCTGTGCCTGCAAATGCCCTTATAAATATCACAGACCACATAATCTTGGATTACTGCAAAGAAATGGCTCACATGGTTTGTTCTGTCTCATATCAGGTATCAGCGGCCACAGCCCACTAAGAAACACAGCCACAACCTCAATCCCAGAGACTGAGTTGTGATCAAGAAGCATGTTCAATAGACTAGTTTTGTACCCAGATGGAAAGGCCTCTTCCAAGTGATCTTGACTATGAACACTCCTAAGTGTGCTGGAGTCGCAAATTGCATTCAAGCCTCACATACCGAAAGAGTGAGCAATCCAGAAGAAATGCCCTTGGTCTTTGATCCTGGAAGAAGAGATTTGGTGGTCACACCGCCAGAAGAGAGACCACCCAGTGACAGTTCACCCACAAGAGGAAGAAAGTGGTGAAGATTAGCAAACAGAGATACAAGTGCAAGTGCTTGAAGTGACACAAAGTAGCATTGAGATCACTAATCAGAAAAGTGAATAATGAAAGTGTAGCAGAGATTGAGAGACAAGTGGAGAGTGTTCAAGGAAGAATAAGACTCTCTACAACGCGTGGTGTTACCAAGCATGGCTTTACATCGCAAGTCGTTTACACGACTTGCGCTAGATGGCGCACCGGACTTAGGAATAGTATAAATTACTATTCCTGCTTCCGTTAGTGCAACGACAGGGAATGTGCTGGATTTAAAATCCAACACATTCCCTGGTGTTGCACGCCACCTAGCGCAAGTCGTAGAAACGACTTGCGATGTAAAGCTACGCGTGGTCTACCTGCGTGGTAACAACCGCGTTGAAACCGCTGTTTCCCCTCAAGGAGTGGTGCGCGAAGACGAAAACAACCCAGGCGAGAGAAACAAGACTTGGAATAAGGAGAATAGATCGACAAGCATAGTGCCAAAAAGTTATGAACACAAGAACCCAAGGAGGAATATCTCAATAGCTCGGATTCTAGAGATTATACCTGAAGAAGATAAAACAGACAGCCAAAGTGGTATAGATCCAAATCAACAAGGAATAAGGAGATCCAAAAGAGCACAAATCACTTGTCAAAGATACTCTGCACTTGAATGGTCCTATTTCATGAACACGGCTCTGAATCTTACACTAGAAGACTTGTGCAAAGTGAATCCTGAACTATGAGAGCCACCCTGAAAGCCGGAAGATATCAGAAATGAATTTGAACAATTTGAAGTAAAAGAGGTCATAAAGACAGTGAGTAAGACTTTGAACTATACCTGATGAATTAAATATTTTAGTTTATTGTTTTACATAGGATTAACCTAGACCCGAGAAAAGGCTAAAGAAGAGTTAGGGATAACAATTTAGAAGAAAACAGAGTAGGTTTAAGGATTGTCTATTTAGAAATCTGAACAGCTGAAAGAGAAAACCACACTAACTCTATCAAAGAAGCCATTCACTAAAACTACTGAATTAAGCTTTTGTTTGACTCACAGAGAATGTGTTGCATTAGAAATAAGTGTAAATGTATCATGGCATCTAGTTTTGTAATAACAGTAAAAAGTATCACTTTAGTCCTAATAGGGTTTTATTTGACACCAGAGTCAGAACTTAAAGCAAAGAACCTTACTAATACACACAAACTATTTATCTTAGAGGAAATTCTCTCAGTTAGGCTTTTGCTTTTATAAAAAGAATGAACATTCTACTAACATTAATTGTAGATTAGTTCAAGAATACACTAAGGCTATGGATGCAAAGACTTGCTATGTTTGTGCTCATTTACCCACATACCCATGTCTTATGCTGTTTCCAGTAGTATTTTACTATCATTACTTTATGGACAAGGACATCTTGAATAGTTGTATTCTAACCATGATTTGGTACTTTCTAGAGTACCCTTGATAGAAAGGATGAACGTACACCAGCAAGCCAAAGAGATGGGCACCACTTGGTATTATTTCTTTGCACACACACCTATAAATAGTGTAAAGGCTTATAAAAACAAGTTGACCTTTTTGATGGGACCTGAAAAAAGACATACATAACATGACAAGAACTACAGGCAGAAAGGGTGATGTCTTAGGGAATGTATGGAAGAAAGAAGAAAACAAATTTAGAAAGATGGTTTATCCTAAACTCAGACTAGACAGCTGACTTAAGGGGAAGAATTGTGTTTACAGAAGGGGAGCACCAAAAAGGACAAGTCATGTAGAGATTAGGAGTTGTGAACACACATTCAAATTAAGAGGGGGATATTGGCAGATATGAC
The DNA here is from genome assembly GCF_964204655.1 of Triturus cristatus. Taxonomy (NCBI): domain Eukaryota; kingdom Metazoa; phylum Chordata; class Amphibia; order Caudata; family Salamandridae; genus Triturus; species Triturus cristatus. The sequence goes on along the minus strand of NC_140582.1, from coordinate 564,697,936 downwards.
AGAGAGACAAAAATGTAATGCCAGGGATTTACTATATTTGTAACCGAAATGCTTATTTTCTGTTGCTAACCGATTAGGAGGGAACTTGCTATTTAGGAATAATAATCCAGAAGATGTATCATGTTACAAGCTTGGATGCTCTCATGATAACACCAGCACATAGACAGAAACATAGTACAAAACCAAGAACTGGATTATTAGGAGATATTTGGAGCAAAAATTTCACCTGTAGGTGTCATCGTAAATAATGAAAAGATCAGGAAGTTAGCAACTGTCGTCGACAAAATGGTGACCAGCACATCTGGAGCTATGCTTGTAATTAACACAGAATTAACTGCTATAAGGTCCATTGTGTTGCAGGACCACCTTGCTTTAGACATATTACTTCCAGAAAAAGGAGGAATCTGCCAGATGCTTGAGTTAACTCACTGTTGCTCATACAAACCTGGCAAAAGCAAAAAAATAAAGACTTTTGCAAAGAACATTTCAGGTTTAGAACCCGCATTATATGAATTGGAAACACCAAGTTTGTATGAAAATTTAGGAAAAGGATTAACCACAATTGGAAACTGGTTTTCAACATCAGGGAAAGGTCTATTGAAAGCTATATTAATGCCAATAGTAATAGTGGGAATTTGTCTCATGGTTCTTTATGCTCTATTATTGAGTTGTAAATATTTCTTATGCAAAAGACAGGAACATTTCCAGAAGAAATTATTTGAAAGGGATATAAGAATGCATGGCATTATAAATGATGACTACATAAAATCTTTCAAATTTAAGGGGACAAAAAGAAAATGACAGGATTCAACTGATGACAAAAGTGCTTTCTGAAATAACTTCACATGTGAAATCTTATTGAGTGATGTTTAAAAATCATCAGAAGGGAGGGACTGTTAAAGTCTCAATTGTTTCATGAAAATTGACCTTGGTTAACGTTGAAGAAAAGGTGCCTGACATTAGAAAATGTGTTAAACTTTGTCATAACCATACAGAAAACCATAGAAAATGTTTATTTAAAATGTGCTAAATAAATCATGCAGCTTTAAACCATAGGAGATGCTTTCTTGAATGTGTAAAATTAATGTGCAGCTTAAATAAGGTAATAGACCCCCATACCTAATGCGCTTATACGACTAGGTCTATAAATTTCTTTCAACTTCTGTTTGACATTTAAATGAAATACGTTTTAGAACTGTTGACCTAATCATCTGACTGCAAAATCGTTCATCACTTCAAAATGTGAGGGCTCTAAGAGAAATGCATTTTATTTTCGCTTGCTTACACCATATGATTTTCTTATTTCTGTAAACAGTGTATTTCACTATATTTTAGAATGAATAGATTATTAGTGATGTTAAGCTTACTAAAGTAATTGTTTTGCATCTTATAATCAAGACTTTACTGAAAGAAATATTTTGTTGCTTTAGACTAGCACTCTGTCCACACAATTGGATACTGACATCAGCTAACCATTGCAAAAGTTCTCATGAGACCCTTCCTTAATGTATCTGGTGCAAGACATTTAGAAACCTTTAGATAACTGCTCACCAGTGTTGATGCTTACTGTGGGAAATGAGAGGAGAGAGACGACAGACCATCGGAAGAACCGTTTCCCTTGGACAAGGATGGCTTAATTGTGCTGAATGTTGTAAATGTACTGTGTTTTCATATATATGTGTTCCTAGCTAGAGAGTTGGCTAATCTATTCCAAGCCATGCCTTTCTAGGCCATCTTACCTCAATGCTTTATACATTATTTTCCCTTATTCTTGCCTGGATTGCTGTAAGCTAGTGCTAACAGCAATTTCCTTTTACTCTGACTCTTTTTGCTGGGAGTCTTTCTCCTCATGTTGATCATAGCAACTACTGTGATTAATTTCTTTGATATATTGACAGTTGCTACTGCAATTTCTTGGGGATACTCGGCTGAAGTCCTGGAACTACTCTTTATGAGGAGCTTACTCTTTGGCTAACAAGAAGCTACAGAGTATTGCTTTTTTCTGATAGAAATCTTTGTGTGTTCTTATTTAGGTTAGGACTCTTAGATTAAGATAGGGACAATTTCCTTCATGGAACGCACTGTCTATTTTTTTGCTGACTTTGACAAAACCTTTTCTCGATATTTCTGTAATTTGACTAATCTGAATAAAAACGACAAAACCACACTAATCTCTTTAATGAGAAATAAAGCTTTCAAATGATTCCAAACCACTCATCATTCACTGAAAATTAAGAATCTGAAAGTTGATGATTCTACTTGAAATGTAATTTAATGCAGCTTCATTCTATCACACTGGCAAAGATCCATTTGCCTGAAGACAGAGGGACTACAGCTATAGGAGGCTATTGTTGAAAGTGCTTTGGGTTTGCACTGGTCATCAATTGGCCCACCATATTTTGGGCACAAACGCTGTCATTGACTTCCAGTTTGATGATTCTTGACTTCTGTGTTAAACTGGTTCTGATAAATATAATTCAGTGCTGATTTTCTAGTCTATGTCTAACAACGTCTGTAGTTGATGAGTTCTTCAGCTGCTGAGTAATATGCTCATGTGCCCACTTTCCTTTGTGTGCACCTTTTTCTATTTTCAGGTCCCCTTCGGGTTCTTGTGTAACTGCTTGTTATTTAACTCCCTCAGGTATTCTTGCAGTCTTACCAGTAGAAGCTAATCTCTATCTTTCACCAAATACACATTGCTCTCTGAACTAGTAGTGGTAATTCTACATACTTTTGAGTTACCTTGAATGCTGTGAGTGTTTATTGTAGTATTAATACATTCTTTCCCTTATAGGAAGAGGAGTGTGCCTTACTTACCCGAACTGCTGGACCGATGTAGTTTTCTCGGCGTGCCTTAACCCTGTTTACATTTATTCTACATCTCCGACATCTGTAGCACAAGCTGGGTTTAGGGCATTATGGAAACTGGGAGGCTAGTTGATAATTACACTTGTCTTCTTTATACATAGTAAACATGTGCAATATAAACACTCTGACTTGCGTGTAGATGTATTTTATGTGGATATCCTGAAAATCTGTCTTGGGCCTGATTCTCGACCTAGACCAATGCTGAACAGCCTACCATAAACATAGACTACGGTTCTGCCAAATCTAGGTTTTGTGAGAATAATCTGCTGTCTTTCATACCATAGAGGTAGTGCTATGGGGGATATTTACAATAAAATGTTGGAGCACTGTGTTACTTCAAAATTGGTAATGCAGCGCACTGACATTTTAAAAACGCGGGGATGCACCGGATTTATGAAAATACAGCATACCCCTAACAAAAGCTGCCAAGCGCCAGCGCAGGCACTCTTGTGCCATGTTGCAAGGGTGCCTGCACTATAGGGGTGATTGTTTATGTGCAGGAAATGACCCCTTTCTGCACATAAACAATCATTAAAGGTGATTTGCTGTTTCTGTAGCACACATAGATTGAGCAGAATACGAGGAGAAATTCATAATTTCTCCTCGTATCGCCTGTCCAAGACCAGGCAGTCCTGGTCTTAGTTTTTGGTGCTGACCCATCCTTGTAAATAAGGGGCAGCGTCAAAAAGCAATGGGTGTTGTGGCAGAGCTCCCACTACAACACCTATTGCACACCCTTTTCACATGAAAAGAGGCCTTATTTACAAGGCATTAAGCCACGTGGCTTGTTGCCTCCTGGTAAATAAGGAGAAGGGGATATCACCTTTGGAACGTCACTTAAAGTGACGTTCTGGTGGCGATATCCCCTTGTAAATATGCCCCTTAGGGGCATATTATCAACCACGGCGTTAAAATTATCTCTGCTTTAGCGGCAGAAAACTGCCACTAAAGTGGCGATAATGGGCTTGATAATATGCCTCAGAGAATTCCAATAGAAGCTCATGTTGACACCAGAACACAGTGGCGTCACTAGGGGGGTGCGGGGGGTGCGGACCGCACCGGGTGACACCATCGTATGGGGTGACACCAGGGCCGGCTTTAGACACCATGTTCGAAAGTTTATTATGCTTTTGAAGCACCTGCTGCAGCGTTTCTTTCTCCCTTCAATTACCAGCCCTCACATAAATGTCAAGATAACTGGTGTGATTAATTATCTTCCTGGAGAGAGATCAGCATTTTGTATAGATGAGGTTTTGACTTTTATGTGAAGTTAGTGCAGCGGGTTAATGTGCCTGCTGCAAAGAACGTGTACCAAGTAGATTACAGAGTGCGTATGATGTAAACAGATCTGCAGGTTACTGCTTTCCAAAGAGACATCCTTTTGTTACTTGCAATTTATAACTTAAAGTCCTAATATAGGATAGTGAGCTATTAACTTTCATCCTAGAACTGCATACACACCGCAAAATATACATTATTAGAGCATTGATTAATGTTGCAAAAAGGGTTAATTTGGCTAGAAATCGATTCTTATTTTTAAAGAAAACTCCCAACTAGGCTGTTTCTTTTTCGACTCTGAGTTTGTGCTTCTCCACACCAAGCACTCTTAAACTATACTGCCTACCAGTATGGATGACATGTGACTCCTACACTTTTAGTCCTTTGGCTTATGTAACATTGCCTATACACTGATTTACACACGTATGATTGATTGTCTCTGTGTAATGTGTGGGTGATGCAAAGTGCTCGGACACCCTACACTGGTATGAGTGGTGCTGTATAACTAATTCAATGCCTCTGAGAGGGTGTGGTTATGGAGACTTGGTCACTGTTAAAGGGTGCTAGTGAGAGAATCCAAGGTGGAGGTGGTCATTGGGGGGGCGCCAACAAACATTGTCGCACAGGGCGCCACCAGCCCTAAAGCCGGCCCTGGGTGACACCAATCTGGTTACGCTGTGTAAGTGTAACACAGCTCTGCAGCCTTGCCTCTGACTGCTTTATAATCAGGACTCAGAGGAACAAATACTGCAGTGCATGCCAGCGCCACGCACTCACCACCTACTAGCCTAGTGGTGATGGTGCGATGTGCGGCGGTGGCGTACCCAGTTTGTGGGTCCCAGGGCCGTCAATCTTATAGCGCTACCAATGACGGCCCTGGGCCAGCCCCGCGCTGTGCTCCTCTGACGCGCACCATCACCACGCGCTTAGACTGCGTGAAGACAGAGACAGTCTCGGCAGGGGAGGGCTGCTGGGCGATTTGCAGAAGCAGAACCCATATGGTAGGGGCCCAGCCACCACCACAGTGAAGTCTTAAAAGGTAAGATGTTTCGTGTAATCCAATCAGGCTGCTCGTAGTACCCGGAAGACCACACACACTGCAGTTACAGTTCATGTAACATTACAGTGATTCACCTGGAGTCAGCTTGGATGCCCCTGGGAAGAGATGCATGCATGAGGGCTGCTGTCTGACAAAGGCAATGTCACCCACTCACGAGTACCCCTGCATCCACCCACTCACAAGTACACCTGCATCACGTGCTGATAGGTACTGAGAAAGGTCAGGGCGGTTGCGCCACTGTGCCATGCACCTCTTGTTATTAAACTACCCACTGTAAAAACGTCATGAAACGTATGCCTTTTAAACGTAAACACCGCATACCTAAGGGGTTTATGGCGTGAGTAACCACATGCATATAAGGATTTTCCAGCAAATTTTAAGTCAGTTTATTTACTTTTGCTGGACCTATTAAAACGAGCGTTGACAAAGTCAGCAAGTCTGACTAGAACTTGCTAACATATGTAAACAGAGGCATGCATAAACGAACACAGACAATGTATGTGGTCTCTCAGTGGAGCATGATTCTTTCTAGGTCACCCCAGACTTGACATTTTTTTATGCAGTTTTTTTATAGCGTGAAACTGTCCCAAGGGCATTAGTGCACTTAACAACAAAACCATACTACGTACACATTTTTTCATTTTTTAAGCAGCGAAAGATTAAGTGATTTGCCCACAAAAACTGCTAAGCCTAGACAAGGATTCAACCCCTGCTCCCTAGGTCAGCAGCTCAGTTCCACTAGGTATTCACCCCAACCCCATCATGTGGCAAGGCACTTGCACTGTAAACTGAGGAACAAAAAGAAAAGCAGCACCAGATGTTTAGGACAAAAAATCCAGGGCACAGACAAAAATACAAACAGAAAGTGACAGGTTACACAGAGGCACCGCACAAATAGTCTGTCTGCATTTGTGTTTCCCTACCTGTGGTTGCATGCCTTAGCAGCAAAGCGTTTCCCAAACTGTGGCTCAGGACCCACTGGAGGGTCGAGCTTACTTTTGGTGGGTCTTGAAAGTTAGTCCGAGCAATATACAAAGATGCTTGTAAATTCTGTATTTATCTTGTCACATTTCCTATGCTTCAAAGATAGAGGACATGACCTGACATTTGACTTCTGACAAATTGCTTCTTATGTTTTTTTCAACGTGAAGGATTGGTATTTACAAACTTCTCTCACGTTGTGGTCAGAGAAAGTAAAGTGAATTATATGACAATATTGCCAGGCACAGGGAGTGCGAAAGGGAAGGCTATCATTTTTTGTAACCCACAACAAAATGTAGATACCTGTAAATTAAATGTACACATTCACCTGTGAGAAAACCAAGCACAAAGCCCATTTAGTTCTGAAGAGTTATGGAAACACAGATTTAAATAGGGTTAAAACAAATCAGAACACGCAACTCATTGATGCACAAATGATGAATGGTCACAGAAACCCAAGCTCCACACATCATCATTTGTCACCAATATAGTTTTATCAGTAAAACTGAATGTCTGTGCAAATTTAGTGGCCATTTCAATGGGCAAACTAAAATGACACCCAAAGAAAACAAACAATAAGAATGGGGTTTTGTGACATCTCACTGAGTGCAGTGGGCACAGTGTGGTTTGGTGACATAAGGCCACAACAAGGAAGCATTTTATTTTCGGAGATGAGTCCGTGTGCATTGGGACGTTCAGCTTTAGAACATGACGGATGCCAAGCATATAATGCTGCATGTCTGCACGTGCCTCCACAATAAAGCAACATGTTATTGAGCAGACATTGCCTCTGGGAGTTTTTTGGTGCCCCAAGGTAAGACCTTCCTCCTGATGACCTAAACAACATGAAGAAAAAACCTTCAGCAGAAGGCACAAAGTTTTTTATATGGCTCAATACATACATGTGGGCCCTCTTCCCACCCCTCGGTACACACTGTGGTTCATGGGGTTATTCTCAGGTGATGCCACCAGGTGCAGGTAGGCAGTCCAAAACCCTTCTATGGCCTTTGTAAATAGAGGACCTAAATTTACAAACGTTACTAAGGATTCTGGTTCCGTTATTTGCCAACTGTGTCCACTAGTGGACTCGGAGCGGAGGAGGTCCATGCGGTAAGTCGTGAGGGGGTGACACCATGAGTTACCCGCACCGGGTGACACCAACCCTAGTGACGCCACTGCCAGAACATGGGCTTCTATGGGAATTCTCAAGTGCATATTATCAAGCCCATTATCGCCGCCTTAGAGGCAGTTTCTGCCGGTAAAGCGGCGATCATTTTAACGCCGTTTCTTGATAATATGCACCTCAGTTTGTTAAATAGTTACGAAAAATGTGCTGCTCGATCTGTTTCTTGACTTTGTTGTATTTCCAAACTTTACTTTGAAATAAGGCTAGCTATAGTGTTTTGTTCAATACATTTACTTTGATAACCGGCCTTTAGGTAGAAAACAGTTTCAGAGCCATGCAAAGAGGGGTCACTCAGAAGAAAAATAGGCCTTTTAAAAATGACAACAGGTTTTCTTGCTGAAGTTGCCATTCTGGAGAGGGATAATGTCAGTGAGTCCCTTAGCGTTGTGCTTTGCAAGTTTTAATTAGTTTCGCACTTGAAGCTTAAATGAGTGCCCTGGAAGCAGGTTCAGTCGTTATCCTGCGCACTCCGTAGGTACCTTCGCAGGCAGCAATCAGGCGAACGACTTAATTCATCATAAAGTGAGCGTAATGAGATGCAAAGTTCATTAGTGGAATCATTTTCTACCCAGCAGCGTTTTTTTTATTTCCCTCAAATTGGTTGCATTGTGTGCCAGGAGGTCAGTGGATGCATGTTACACATTAAAATCATAACTCATTTTACTAAAGCGTCAGCCACAGCAGTAGGGGTAAACAGAAGGTGGGAATTCGTGTGCCTCCACTGCACTTCTTGCAGTTCTATTAAACTGAAGAAATGTCATTATTATTGATTTCAGCAGATTTTATTTATCAACTTTCAGCAGCAGTGCAAAAGCATCTGAAACTCGCTCCACAGAAATGTCCATTTCTGTTCAAGTCAAAACATTTATTTGCCAATAAATTTAGTTTTCAATATCATGCATCACTATCAAATGTGCTAACAGCTCTCTTTCTCTTAAATCTAGGTCTCGGTCAACTGAAAACTGTGTCAGCGCATTGCTTTTTCTAGGTGCTTTTTGCCTCACAACTTTAACAAATCATATGCACAGTGACCCTATCCAATTTTTAGGATCTTAGTGAATTTTTTCACAATAAATAATTTTTCTTTTTTAATTTATGTTGGATTTTGTTTCTGTTGCTTTCTGACTTTTTAAATTGTTGGTACTGCTTGAAATTGACTTGTATTTCTCAGTGCAATTTCCCGCTTCTTGTGCAACAGCTACCAGGGATCAAGCAGAGGTTCTCTAGGGACTGTGTTTTAATTTACCAGAGTGAATTTTTTTAATTGGTAGGAATACCACCCTCCTAAATAAATAATCAAATTCATAAAACAATGTATTATATGCACTTTCAGAGAGTCACAATCAATCCTGTTGCACCAAGTTCTTGCACTCTTCCTTAAAATGTTGCCAGTATCACAATCTATTGTGCCCACACGACTCCGCAAAAAGGAGGCTACTTTACGCTGCACCCCCTAGCTACACATGAAACCACAAACACATTTATCAACCCATATAAATTAAGAGGTAGCAGGATAATTCCAATTCCAATTCCGATAGAGGTGCACACATCAAGACTCCTGGAGTACACAGGAGTAATGATTAAGGTAGTATTAATAAAAGTAGTTGTATTGCCAGATGGCATTTAAGTATTGAACCCTGTGTCAGAATTAAGTTAAGATCTCGAGAAAAGGTGTACTGAGGGGTTGGAGCATTTGGATATCTTGTGTCTGTATGTTTTTACTTTCTTGTGAATTAATTTTGATCACTCTAAATCTAGTCTTCTTCTGTCTACACCAGCACGTGCTCACAGCATTGTGCAGTAAAAGAGGAATAACAAAGTCCCTCTGAAATTTCAATAAATAGGGAATACTTTCAGATGTGAAAAAGATGGAATTCCTAATACATTTTAAAACAAGCATAATTTGTCTACAAGCAGCCCTGCTACTTTACTTTTGACAAATACTATGTATTGTGTAGCCCTACTGCGTATAGTAGTAGACTGTGAATGGAACTATACAGTTTTTTAACATACTAGTATTGAGTTCAAGGTATACGGTTTACTTTAACTGTAGTAAGTAAAAAATATGTTTTTATTAATCAGTGATTACACTCGTTCTGGGTGCTCAGAATAAGTCAACAAGGTATATGATGACTGGTTTTTGAATAAGAGAGAGTTTAATTTTGAAATCTCTTATCCACTAGATGTGTCCAGAGATATAGACGTAGAGGATGCATTGTCCATTCCCATTACAACTCTCCTGGATCATTACACGTGTACTGGCGTGGTATTATTTTACTCTCAATGTTGAGGGAGATAGAGGGCATATAATAACAGACATTTCGAAACTGATTCTCCAATTAATCCAACTCAGAGGAAGCACTGAATTATGCCCTGTTTGGCATGTTGCCTGAGGGTCAGCCAATAAAGAATAATTAAGCAACTACTCAAATTTGAGAGTACAAATGGATGTTGCACAAGAACACATTGGTGATCAGTACCTGAATGGGGGTACTACTGATCTAGCAAAGTAAGTGGTCATGTACACTGAATAAATGACATTTAAAAAAACACTTATCTTGCGCTTGTGCAATGGCTGAGTCGGAAATGCAACGAGTGCAAGGTAAGTGGTTTTATTTATTTTGTAATTTAATTTTACCTATCTTGTCATCTGTCGACTTCACCTGCACCCTGCCCTCCCACAGCCCAACTGCTCTTACCTGTGCTTGCCACGCATGTAATGCACAAAATATTATTTAGTTATGCTGCTTCAGCTGTCTGCAAAAACTCGTACATAAAATTATACATAAAAATAACATATTAAAGAGCATATTGAGCATAGCATTGAGTCACCTCCTTTATCCACTGGTTGCTGGAAGTTGCACTCACATTTTGAATTGCCCACAGGGCATTATGCACATAGACTAATTAGGAGTTGGTCGTTAGAATGTAATATGTTTGGTAATGTCTCCTACAGCACATATCAGAATTAGGAATATTGCGATAGAAATCATATCCTCCGAATACATTTTGGAAGTTCATATGTGCTCATATTTATATGGGGAACAATGCCTGGTAAATATGGAAGATGTGGATTTTGTTGTGGTAGGCAAAAATTTGAAATTGGATGCAGCAGCGGCTGCTACTGAATGGGGGTGGTGGGGCGGGAGTTGGCCAATCAAAATGCTGCAATGCGCCGTGGATCGGCACTCGGACTCGAACAGGGAGCCTATGCATGTTCCTACCAGGGTGTGTAATGCAGCCTGGTAGGAACATGGCCGGCCAAACAGTTCATGCACACTTTGGGAGTGCAAACAACTCCATCCCTCCCCTGCTCTGACCAGACCCACACTGCACACCGGCTGCATGTAATAGGAAAAATAAAATGACAATAACGATACATTATTGTCATTTTATTTTTCCTTTTTGCACAGTGGGGCAAAGCTCCTCTGCCTTAGGAGAGGAGCCACTACCGATTGGATGGTATTCAGACATAGCTTTGTTGGAAATGTCATTCACGTTTTCTGAATGAGGCTACAGAACAAACATTCCAAATTTGGGGCGTGCATCAGTATTCGTGATGGAGAGTTATTCCTGTATATCCAAAGCCGTATCTAGAAACAACAATCATCGAAATGCCAAAGTCTTTCTCCTGACATTACGATGACGCATTGCCCAACCGCCCTCCACAGAGTGTGGAATGTGACACAATCAGTGAAAATGGAGATAGCAGCAAAGTCCTGCTCATGGAAGGTGACTGCAAAAGCTAGTATGAGGCTTTGCACCAGAACTGCTCTGAGGCTCACACCGGAATCTTGCAACACGTAGTGCCCCCCTAATCCATTAACCAATCACCAACATTCTTCTTCAACTTCATGTGCAGGCTCTTTCAAAACCCAGCATGTGAAGTTTCCTTAGTTTTCCTCTCTTCCAAACTGATCCCACTCGGTCTATGGGTTCCCTGTATGTGTGGGGCACAGGGTGAAGAAGCTTACTGCGTCTTGCATTACATGACCCTCCCATCTACAGATACTGGCCCCTCCTGGGCTCTAAGGGATGATTTATTTTCCACGAAAGTCCCCAGGAGAATGTAATGGGAAGGTGAGGCAGCCTGTGAAGAGGTGGAGGCCAGAAGATGAAGCAACATGAGGCAGAATGCTGGCCGTGGCTGCGAGAGGAAAGCCTGCCACATGGATTAAAATGGCCGCAAAGTTCAGATAATCACTTCCAATCAGAGCTTGAAAGCCACTGTTCTTAATCCTGTGCATCATTTCCTAAGTGATCCACACTCGCCTAAACATCTTATTCCCTTCTCATCATACTGGTCCATAACCTACCTACCTCCTTAAGCATTGGTGTAGCCCATTTATCTTACAACAGAGCCTTCACCTTACACTCTCGACACATCTACAGCGTGCACCACTCAACTACAGACAATCTTCACCCTTTTACAGTCCACCTCACCCATTTACAGCTCCCTACCAGCACAATATAAACCTAGCCAGTAAACCCACCTTGTCAAAGTCCACCTTTCCCTCATTGAAAGTCCATAAGGCCACCTACAGCAATACCTTAACTCACAACCCATCTCTCAGCAATAGGGCTCTCCCAAAAGCCCTTCCAGACTCTACATCAACCCACCGTGTCAAAGGCCTCATTCGCCCACCCCTCAATGAGAGTGTTCTTGACCACGTACAGTGAGACCTGAATTCATACTCCATCTATTAGCAATGGTGCTCCTCTTCCATGTTTTTTTCATAGCCTTCTTCATACAGCTATCCATAATTTGTTAGATACTCTTTCTTTCAAGACTATTGAAACATGTTTTCACATGTGAATACAATCAGAAAATAAGCATGAACAAAGCCAATAGATCTGCCATTTTATTAGAGACACTGCATGGTTTGTGAATATTTGGGTTAGCTTTAATCAATGGCCAAGTCACAGAATGTGGTGCTTTTGTGAGAGCGTGAAAGTGTGTGATTGAGAAAGAATGAATGGTTAAATGACTGGGCAATGAATGAGTGATTAGGTGAATGAGTAGCAGCAGCAGAAGTGTGGAACAGACACCAGAATACATGTGGAACTCCATGAATGAGTGCTTCAAAGGCGACTTGACTGTGGGCATTCATGTGCTCACTAGTCATCTTACCCACGCAGTCATTCATCTGCTTGCCTGCCCATTCATTCATCCTTACACTAATCTTTTCATCCATCTACCTGACCATGTATTCAATCATCTCTAGTTCCACGCACAGTTTAGTATATGCACTCATTCATCAGTTCTTATGCTCACTCTTTCATCCATCCAGACACTCACTGGCTAATTCAGACATCAAAACACTCGTTCACCCATCCATTCATTGGCAATTTGACTCACGTTTTCATTCATTCATTCAACAATCACCACAACCACACCTGACACAAATTCACCAAACAATAAATATTTTATTTTGTAGAAAGCCTGAAGAATGTACTTAATAATATTTTTTAAATAGGGGACGGGCGCCAGCAGAGCAGCCAATTAAAATTATCCTTACATTAGACACGTCCAAATATTTGGAATCAGTGCAATGGCTCTTTCATAATGTACAAGTTATACATAATTTCGAAATGGTCATAAATCAATGTGGTGATAAATTGCAAAGTACGAATTTGATACTTACTGAAGAAAAAATATACTGAAATAGATCTCAGTTATCCGTATGTTGTATCACAACCAACAAAATGAAATTATTACCAAAGCGCACAATAACTATTAAGAATGCAGAAAGGGTAACCTTTCCATATCATGCTTAATGATATTTTTATCAAGCAAGAACAAATATTAAAGCATAATTTGGGCAATATTTAGACACAGTAAGAGAAAATGATTCCGTTCAATTTGGTTGCATTAAGATTGATTTTAGCAGCAATGCATAAAATATGTGCACTGATCCTTCCACAAAGTAATCTCTAAATGTCAGTTTAAACAAGAATATAATACTGATGAGCTGTTAATGAAACTACTCTCCTCGGTTTCGAATCCGTACTTTACAGCTCTGTTAAATGTAGTCACACTCTTTTGGCATTTAATACTTCTTCACTGATTTTATTTTGGACTGTGCAGTCCTTAAAGAGCCCACTCTCTTGACAAGGTACACATCAGATAAATCTAGATAGGCATTTCTTTAAATGTATTATGACTTAACTGTTAAAGGTGAGAAATAAACCAGACAGACAAACTCACAGTACATCAAGCAGTCATTGCTAAGTAAAACAGCATTCAGAGTGGGTGGCGATCATGTTCAATTGAATAGTTGCCTTAGTGAGGCATGCATATTGTTTAAAAGAGGGAAATCCCAATTTCTATCATAGTCTCCCTGTAGCAGTAAGAAATCTAAGTCAGGTATTGCTTAATAAAGCATTTCTATTAAAGCTGTAGAAGTTGTCTTCCACCACATAGACCTTACAAGGATCTGCCTACATGTGTCCTTTGCCTTTCACTTCTTGTCTGCATAGTGGGTGTGGCATCTTTGCAAGTTCTAGAGTTCTGCATGTTGAGTGGCGAGTGGCAGTTGGAAAGAAGAGGGTTGTAGAAATGGGTGGATGAGGTAGCAGTAAAGAAGACTTGCTACTTACCTGTGGACATCCTTGTTCTGGTGTCTTGTAAATAAAGGAACGCTTGAACTCTTTTGGTTCCCACTGTAGGCCTGTGATGTAAGCGTTGGGGAGATGAGTTGAAGGCAAACTATGAATGTTGAGTTCTGACTTACATGCAGCGGAATACATTTTTTTTTTTAATGACTCTCCGTGTTGTGGCATGGTTATTGGTGAGTACCTGAGCTGGTAAGACACTACAACTTGCAACACGATAGGGGATACAAAGTAATTACACTGAAAGCGCTCTTCCAGAGAGTTTGATGTGGTCCAGCAAACTGCTTGTGTGTGCCACGTGTGCTGCAGTCAAAGTGAAGAATCGATGCTGGCACCAGTGGAGTCTCAGCAAAACAACAGTCTGAGTAACATGCTTAAAGATAAAGAAAGCGACATTGAAAGTCTATGTGTTGGTGGCCAGGAACTGAATGAAACGGCCACAAATAAAAGGTATTGCACCATTATGCAAATTAATGCCATATGCTATACAGTGTAAGAATGCTAAGTGCAGATGCTACCAACATACAAAAGCAGTGCACAGCAACAGTTCAGTACAAAATAAACTACAATTCATGTGCTATGAAGCAGAGATTAATCAAGTGTTTGTGAAGAACCATTTATCACAAAGCTGACCAATGTCATCTACTTTTAAGGACTTGTAGCGTACAAAGATTTACCTACTTACCAAAACCATTAAAGAATCATTGTTTCACAACGTGGTGCAGAGCCACTTTAGAAGAAGAGTCAAAGGGGTTTTGTTTGACAACTGCATGACCCTCCAGCACAGCTACCACATAGGTGCCAAGAACAACGCTCTAGACAGCCTTCAAAGAAAGAGCTCTGATGGAGAGTCAGTGCAAGATCCAAGCTCCAAAAGTCATTAAGTCTGACCCCGAAGCCAGCATGTCAGAAAGCGCTAGAGATATTCTGCCTGATTCAGTTCCACAAGAACCAATGTATATATGGCTGCTACTTTCTTAAAATCGGCAACTTCATTTTACATTTTTTTTTTAATTGAATTCCATATATTACATAAATTAGCATCTTAAAATGCATACGTCAAAATGTCAAAATTCATACATCAAAATTCATCAATAACATCGGATTTTCAGGAATTAAAATTTAACATA
Organism: Triturus cristatus; assembly: GCF_964204655.1. Lineage (NCBI taxonomy): Eukaryota > Metazoa > Chordata > Amphibia > Caudata > Salamandridae > Triturus > Triturus cristatus. Next base: position 564,682,818 of record NC_140582.1, on the reverse strand, counting down.
AACACTTAATCAAGAATTCACCAAGCTAACAAATCAGAGACAACACTTCAAGCCCAACAGCTTAAAAGGGCTGTTGCCCTAAAATATCGTCCATTTCCCCATAATCCCATCAATTTTAGATATGTTCTCAGATCTTCCGTTCCTAAAATATGAACCTAGTATAAATATATATCAAAAGTATAACTTGATCCTAAATAGTTCACTTAGATCCCGAAAAACTCTTCTAAGCAAAATATAGTGCTATTACCTTTTTCCTAAAAATCCTAAAAGTCGGGATACCACTGATAACAGTATCCAATACCAATTCTGTCGGATTAAGCATCCCCATTGAAAAACTCCACCCAGATCTTATAACACTTTTTCAGCCCACCCGTTCGTAAGGCATACGCGTTTAATTCTTTTGACCTGTGCCATCTTCCAGATCCATTCATATTTTGATGGTATTAGATCTGATCGCCATCTTTGAAGAAGAATTGATCTGGCAACTGCCATTCCAATATAAAGGAGTTTAATCATTTTGTCAGGTAGGCTGAGGTCTGGATCATAGCCAAGCACTATTAACAAGGCATTGGGTCCACTTATTAATATACATTCTGATGTTAAATAATCAAAAATATCGACCAAGAATTTCTGGCTCAGGGGTCACTATGATATTATGTGTGTCCAAATGGCAGAGGGATGATTGTGTCACCGAAAACACTGCCCTGATTGATTTGGATAGGCCTTAGCTATAAAGCTCGGAGTTCTATACAATAGCCACTTACTAAAGAATAGCAATTCTTTGCCAATTGGCCCCTCTGACCGTGCTAAAATGTAATTTATCAATTGTAGACCAGACGTTTGAATTAATTTCCAGCTCTTCATATTTTTCCCATTTAATTATAGCCTTAGCTTCCAAATCTATCCCCTTGATTGAGGCTAGACGTTTTTTCCATTCCCCAGTTTTTTTAAAAACAGTATCTTCTAATAAATCATGAACTAGACTTTTCTGATTAATAATCTTGACCAAGTCCTGATTGCTAAAGAACTTCCTAAGAACGTTATATGACCCCAGGAGAAGAAAGTTACTGGGAATTAAACAAGACATTTCCTCTATGTTCAACCATCTATCATTCCGCAAGAAATCTGAAAGTTTCCGAAACCCTGCCTTTGTCCAATTTTGAATGATTGTAGATGAATCTTTAATTCCTGCAGAGAAAATAAGACCTGCTGCAGGAGTTGAACTATTAATTGCTCGGATAGAGTATCTTTTATAAAAAAGCCTGCCGTTTATGGTAAAACCAATGTAGACACTTACACCATACTAACTTGGGAGATCTGAAAATTGATAGTGGGCAATGAATCTGGTTTTCTTTACAGATTACATTCATTAAAAAAATTAACAAAGAAACCCAAATATAATTCCTGCTTAAATCTAGACAAATATTGTGCAAAGTATGCATAATAATATTCCTTCAAATTGGGGAGAGCTAGCCCACCGTTTACCCGCTCCTCATATAAAGTGCTCAGTGCAAATCGGGAGACCTTTTTGCCCCAGAGAAATGATCTAAACATAGACTCTATTTTCATAAAAAAGGAATTGGCTAAAACACAAGGAATTGCTGAAAAGATGAAGTTAAAAAGTGGAAGCACTGACATTTTAATCAGCGCCTCCCGGCCTAGAATAGATAATGGAAGAGAATGCCATCGGGTAAACAGAACTTGAACTTTTCGTAGTAATGGAACAAAATTTAAGTCATATCATTTCGAAATCAATGGTGAAAAGTAAACCCCTAAATATCTCTTTGGATTTGTGTTCAAACATGAGATAATGTCGAGGTGCAAGTCCCTGGATGCCCCACAAAGCAAAACTTCAGTTTTAAAAAAAAAATTTATACCCTCTGTTGGACTTGGCCCTTCTGGCAGGTTCACCCCTGAACTTTTTTGATTTTTACTGGTGACTTGGTGTGGTGATTGGTTGGTTTCTGCGCACTTTCCCTGTGTCCCAGGGTAAAGTGCGTGCGTGCTCTGAGTGCATGAGGTGAGATAGGCCTGCCCTCCCATAGGAATGCATGGGGAATGTATGTGTCCCTAGTAGTTCCTGATGCGTGGGGTGTGCAGGCCCGAGTTTGGTATGTGCGGACTCGTGGGAGTGAATGCTGCGCGATGATGTGTGCGGCGTGTATGTACCTAGTGTGGAAGTGCCACTTCTGGAAGTGGGCACTTCTGTGTGCAGTGTGTCTGTCGCGTGATTGGCTGGTCGTGTCATGTGACGGGCTAGGGATTCCCCAGTGTCAGGATGAGTCACCCAGTGGTGAATGGGGAGATCATCAGCTAGATGGGTGGGAGGAGTCCACCTGGGTCCTGAATAGGACAGGGTTTTCCAAACACAATGCTGGCCCCGCCCCCTGTGGTGCGACTGACGACCCTAGCCCTGCCAATGAATAGAGTGAGGGGCTGAGCACATCAAGGGTGCTCCCCAACCAGCTGCGACTGGTTTTCCCCCTCACCCTGAACCCAGAACAAAGGGTTTGTCTGTATAAAAATGGGGCTGTGTGCCCACAGAAACTGTTCTCTGCCAGGATCTTACCTGAGGGGGGCTGCTGCTGCTGCTGGACCAGAGGACCGCCACCTGGACTACCTCCCTGCCTGGAGGCCCAGTGAGCTGGCTCTGGGTCCAGCCTTGCCCCCCACCCCTACCCTGCTGCATGCAGGGAAGAACTTGCTGGACTTGTGGTGCTTTTTATGCTTTAGCGCTGAGAGCGCTTTCACTTTTGATCCCTAGCGCTAGGAGCGCTGTATTTCTGCTAGCCGGTGCCCACCCGGCGTTTGCCCCGTTTCTGCCGATTCTAGGGTCTCCTGGCAGGTGCCCACCCTGCCAGGGACATTGCCGTGGACACCGGCGGGTGCCCACCCCGCATAATCAAGTATTTCTGGCGCGGGTGCCCACCCCGCATAATCAAGTATTTCTGGCGCGGGTGCCCACCCCGCTTATGGCCGTTTTTATTGAGGGAGCCCACCCCTCCTTATCGCCGTAGAGATAATCACCGCTGCAGCCCGGGCCGAAATCCCGGAAGTCAGGCAGCCTTCGCTGCGACGTGGGCGGGACTTGACCCGGAAGCAGCCGGGAGCCTACCCCGCGCTGTCCCGGGCAAAGCAGGAAGAACCCGAGAGAGAGCGAGAGAGCCCCGAGGAGCGGGAGCTCTCTGGTGCCGCCTCGCACTGCCCCGGTGAAAGAGTCCGGTGTGACGGGAGCGCCGGAGGCTCCCTACACGAAGCAGACCGGCAGCGAGAAGAACGGAGTCCCCCTGCGAGCAGCCCGGTGAGTAGGGGAGGGCCCTGGGGGCTCCGTGGTGTCGGCAGTCTCTACTGTAGAGCGCTTGGAGGCTCTAAACGTTTGGGGGCATTATTCCTTGAGCGCGAGTCGCTCCAACGTTGCAAAGGCATCCTTTGAGAGCCCACGAGGCTCCACCACATGCGGGGGCATTATTCCTTGAGCGCGAGTCGCTCCAACGCTGCAAAGGCATCCTTTGAGAGCCCACGAGGCTCCACCACATGCGGGGGCATTATTTCTTGAGCGCGAGTCGCTCCAACGTTGGGGCATTTCTTGTCTCGAGCCCACGAGACTCCATCATTGGGGGCATATTTGTTTAGAGTCTAGGAGGCTCCCACGACGGGGCACATTGTTTGTTTAGTGCCCACGCTCATGTTCTCCAGCTGCCCAGCACTTAGTGGGCAGCTGCAACGTTTAGGTTGTACATTGTGCGCCTGGCTTGCGCAGCCTGCGCAGTCGCGCCCTGACAGTATTGGATATTGGTCATTTCTGCACCCCTGAGAGGCCAGTTGGCCTGGGGGACAGTTTTTCTGTATTGTGCCCTCCCCTAGGGTACCGGGTGATTTTTATATATGTACTTTTGCGCCTGCGCAATGTCTTTATGATATTCTCCTTCCTAAACTGTGTTTATGCATTGGAGATTGTTTTACTAGTAGTAATTATGCTAGTGTGTTCTTGTTCCTTTCCTGCACCTCTGAATGTGTTTATGCGTCATGTGCTTTACACCCCTAAATGTATTTTATGCATCCTGTGTTTATGTGCTTAGACCCCTACAGGTAGAGTGATACTTAGGTGGTTGCTTTTCTCCTAGTACAGGTGGTACTAGTGAGGTCCTAGTTCCCTGCGTGATATTCCTAAAGGTGGTTAGGGTTGCGTAGGTGGTACTTTCTGGTTACCAGTAGTTACTGGTTGTGTGCTATATGTTCTATTTTTAGTGCTACAGTGATTGTATGTGCTATGTTCTAAAATATTAGTCCTACGTTCTAACTGCTATTTCTAAAGAGTGCTAATTCCTGACAGTGGTCCATGTGGCCCTGTCCCCTGTATATATAATCCCTTGTAAATTCTGCCCGTGCCTGTTGGCACATTGTAAAGTGTGTGTTTTTATCTAATGTGTTGTGTATAATACAAAGGTTATTTTTATATAATACCTTGTGTGGAGTTTCCTTTGTGGTGGGCCTTGGGTGTTGTTGCTGGGTGCGTGCGCAAACGCTTTACACATCGCCTCAGGGATAAGCCTGTCTGCTCGTGCCAAGCTACCAAGGGGGTGAGCAGGGGTTATCTTTGGCGTGTAACTCCCCAGCCCTGACTAGAGTGGTGGTTTCTGTCTGGCTTTGGCGCAAGCCTCAGCCAACCAGAAATCCCATTTCTAACATTGGTGATCAGCGGTGGGATTTGGACTTGCGTTTGCGCTGTACCGCAGCGGCAACTGGCCGCACTACAAAACTCTGCACGTAGATAAATCACATGGTATAGGGATTATTGTTTTAAAATTGTTTTTAATTGTCATTTCCTTGGAAATGTGTTTTTGTGCACTGTGAGTTAGGTGTCCCTAGCTCGGGAGGGTAGATCATCCCCCTTAGTGCATTGTGTTTTCTGGATTCACCAGAGGGTGGGATCCAGTGGTGGCAGCGTAATAGTGTCCTGTACATTTGTCCCCCGCCCTGCGCCCAGAGTTGGTACCTGTGTCACGTGGTGGTCAGGTTGAGGAATCAGGGGTGGTAGAAACTGCCTTACCAGTCCGAGGGGAGGGTTGTGTGTGGATGAGTGGTGAGTGGCACTAGGCAAGTGAGTGTGAGTTCTCTGGGTTAGAGAGCTTGCTGAATCTTTTTGTGAAGTGTGTACTCCTGTTAAGCTCAGACCCCGAGGTTCCCTGTGTGATCTTTTCTCTAGAACGTCTGCCAGAATGGAGCCTGCTTTTGATCTCAGTGATCTAGTTTATTACAGTATGCAGGAGTTGGAAAGGTTCTGTAGAGAGAGAAACATAGGGGTGAGCGAGTCAGACACGGTGTACGAATTGAGGAACTACATGATTGGATGGCAAGCAGATGAATGGGAACGTGAGCGCAGTGAGGAAGAAAGGGCCCGGGCCTCACACCTGGAGGGTGGTGGGTCCGTGGGGAGCCCTGAAGATTTAGAAGAAGATGACAGTACCTGGACTCCAGTAGAGAGTGAGGACCCCGTAGGTAGGGAGTCCCTTGCTGGGTCCAGCGTAGGAGATAGCGCCTCATCCCTTTCCTTGTCCCCTGAGTATAGTGGTAGTTTTCTGGATTCCCCAGTGAGGGTGGAGTCCAGGGGGGGCAGCGATATAAAGTGCAGTACAGAGAGTCCCAGTCCCCCGAGTGTGGTACCTTGTTCCCGAGAGGAGGAATGTAGGTTGAAGTTCAGGGGCAGTAAGAAGCTGTCTCACCAGTCTTGGGAGGAGGCTGTGGAGGAATGTCATGATGCACTGGTGGACTGGTTGGTGTTTAACCCGGAGCAGGATTTGGATGGAGTACTAAATATGATTATCAAGGAGCAGATGCTCAGTAGTTGTTCTCCAGGGTTGCGCCAACACCTGTTGAGGTATAACTCTTTTTGTCCATTTGAACTTGCAGAGGAAGCAGACCGCTGGGAAAGGGCCAGAGGTTCTCTAGTGTCATTAGTGAGTGATTCCAACAATAGTGGGTCAGAGATCCTCCAGCCCAGCGTGGTGGAGGAGGCTCAGTGTAGCCCAGCTAGGTCCCAGGATAGCGAGGAGGGTGTAGGGGCTCACTGCCTGGCTCAGTGGAGCAGGAGTGAGGGGGTGACCGAGGGTCCCCAGACGCCCGAAACCCTGCCTCAGGACTTGGATGGTTTCATGAGGGAACACCAAGTTGGGGACCTAGGCTGTCCTGTTAGTCCACTTGAGGAAGATCTCTTAGTGAGTGGAGGACCTGGGGCACCTGTAACCAGGGCTCCTGTGGTTCTAGAGGCTGGCAGTACAGCTCCGGTAGGGAGGGTACAGGAGTCCAGCGTGAGTGATTGGGGGATGAGTTCCCCAGTGGAAGAGCCGGTGGGTCAGGGACTTCCCAGTTGGGCTAGGTTCCCGTGTAGTGACCAGGGTGACACCACTTCTGTTCTGGGGGATCTCCGCGCACTGTCAGGTGGACAGGGAACGGGAGATCAGCGCCAGACAGACAGTCGCTCGACATACGTGTCATTTGATAGCCTCAGGGGGATGGAGTGGAGATCCCCAGAAGTCCTGGAGTGCCAGGCAATTATTCCACCAAAGGTTCTAGGCCGGAGGTTGGAAGGCCAGGTTCAGGATCAGCCTGACCTGAAGGGTGGGACGTCTGTAATCAGCGTCCCGACCAGTTCTTCTTCCAGAGGTACCGCCCCAGTTGGTAGGGAGCAGGGTTCTGGAAGGGGGTGCAGAGGGTGGGAGAGCCCACCTCTGCCCCCAGTACAACCTGAGGGGTTAAACCCTGGGTTGGAATGGCGTTCTAGGTGTACCCCTCGCCAGAGGAGGAGGAACCCTAGGAGAAGAGGTAGGGGGAGGAGAGCCTTCCCTGAGACTCCTGGTCCGCCTGAGGGTGTAGACCCTAGGCTGGAGAACCAGTGGCAGTCTAGTCCTGTCTTTCAGAGAGGAAGAGTGGAGAATGGCCGCTATGTGCCAGGGGTTACTACCCCCCACTCTGTGGTTAGGCAAAGACCAGTGGCACCTGGGTGGCCTAGGGCCTGGTCTTGGCCGCGGACAACTTGGGAGTACCAGTGGGGTAGCCCAGTTGGTCCAGACAGTGGTGTTAGAAAGAATTCCATGGGTTCGCCGTGGCGTAGAACCGGAGGGTGTCCCTGCAGTTGCGGGCCCGCGTCCGTGTTCTATCGCCCCAAGCAGGGAAGTCCATCACGGTGGTGATTGGGCTGCCCTGCGTTTTGGCTGGAAGGGGGTTGTGTTGGACTTGGCCCTTCTGGCAGGTTCACCCCTGAACTTTTTTGATTTTTACTGGTGACTTGGTGTGGTGATTGGTTGGTTTCTGCGCACTTTCCCTGTGTCCCAGGGTAAAGTGCGTGCGTGCTCTGAGTGCATGAGGTGAGATAGGCCTGCCCTCCCATAGGAATGCATGGGGAATGTATGTGTCCCTAGTAGTTCCTGATGCGTGGGGTGTGCAGGCCCGAGTTTGGTATGTGCGGACTCGTGGGAGTGAATGCTGCGCGATGATGTGTGCGGCGTGTATGTACCTAGTGTGGAAGTGCCACTTCTGGAAGTGGGCACTTCTGTGTGCAGTGTGTCTGTCGCGTGATTGGCTGGTCGTGTCATGTGACGGGCTAGGGATTCCCCAGTGTCAGGATGAGTCACCCAGTGGTGAATGGGGAGATCATCAGCTAGATGGGTGGGAGGAGTCCACCTGGGTCCTGAATAGGACAGGGTTTTCCAAACACAATGCTGGCCCCGCCCCCTGTGGTGCGACTGACGACCCTAGCCCTGCCAATGAATAGAGTGAGGGGCTGAGCACATCAAGGGTGCTCCCCAACCAGCTGCGACTGGTTTTCCCCCTCACCCTGAACCCAGAACAAAGGGTTTGTCTGTATAAAAATGGGGCTGTGTGCCCACAGAAACTGTTCTCTGCCAGGATCTTACCTGAGGGGGGCTGCTGCTGCTGCTGGACCAGAGGACCGCCACCTGGACTACCTCCCTGCCTGGAGGCCCAGTGAGCTGGCTCTGGGTCCAGCCTTGCCCCCCACCCCTACCCTGCTGCATGCAGGGAAGAACTTGCTGGACTTGTGGTGCTTTTTATGCTTTAGCGCTGAGAGCGCTTTCACTTTTGATCCCTAGCGCTAGGAGCGCTGTATTTCTGCTAGCCGGTGCCCACCCGGCGTTTGCCCCGTTTCTGCCGATTCTAGGGTCTCCTGGCAGGTGCCCACCCTGCCAGGGACATTGCCGTGGACACCGGCGGGTGCCCACCCCGCATAATCAAGTATTTCTGGCGCGGGTGCCCACCCCGCATAATCAAGTATTTCTGGCGCGGGTGCCCACCCCGCTTATGGCCGTTTTTATTGAGGGAGCCCACCCCTCCTTATCGCCGTAGAGATAATCACCGCTGCAGCCCGGGCCGAAATCCCGGAAGTCAGGCAGCCTTCGCTGCGACGTGGGCGGGACTTGACCCGGAAGCAGCCGGGAGCCTACCCCGCGCTGTCCCGGGCAAAGCAGGAAGAACCCGAGAGAGAGCGAGAGAGCCCCGAGGAGCGGGAGCTCTCTGGTGCCGCCTCGCACTGCCCCGGTGAAAGAGTCCGGTGTGACGGGAGCGCCGGAGGCTCCCTACACGAAGCAGACCGGCAGCGAGAAGAACGGAGTCCCCCTGCGAGCAGCCCGGTGAGTAGGGGAGGGCCCTGGGGGCTCCGTGGTGTCGGCAGTCTCTACTGTAGAGCGCTTGGAGGCTCTAAACGTTTGGGGGCATTATTCCTTGAGCGCGAGTCGCTCCAACGTTGCAAAGGCATCCTTTGAGAGCCCACGAGGCTCCACCACATGCGGGGGCATTATTCCTTGAGCGCGAGTCGCTCCAACGCTGCAAAGGCATCCTTTGAGAGCCCACGAGGCTCCACCACATGCGGGGGCATTATTTCTTGAGCGCGAGTCGCTCCAACGTTGGGGCATTTCTTGTCTCGAGCCCACGAGACTCCATCATTGGGGGCATATTTGTTTAGAGTCTAGGAGGCTCCCACGACGGGGCACATTGTTTGTTTAGTGCCCACGCTCATGTTCTCCAGCTGCCCAGCACTTAGTGGGCAGCTGCAACGTTTAGGTTGTACATTGTGCGCCTGGCTTGCGCAGCCTGCGCAGTCGCGCCCTGACAGTATTGGATATTGGTCATTTCTGCACCCCTGAGAGGCCAGTTGGCCTGGGGGACAGTTTTTCTGTATTGTGCCCTCCCCTAGGGTACCGGGTGATTTTTATATATGTACTTTTGCGCCTGCGCAATGTCTTTATGATATTCTCCTTCCTAAACTGTGTTTATGCATTGGAGATTGTTTTACTAGTAGTAATTATGCTAGTGTGTTCTTGTTCCTTTCCTGCACCTCTGAATGTGTTTATGCGTCATGTGCTTTACACCCCTAAATGTATTTTATGCATCCTGTGTTTATGTGCTTAGACCCCTACAGGTAGAGTGATACTTAGGTGGTTGCTTTTCTCCTAGTACAGGTGGTACTAGTGAGGTCCTAGTTCCCTGCGTGATATTCCTAAAGGTGGTTAGGGTTGCGTAGGTGGTACTTTCTGGTTACCAGTAGTTACTGGTTGTGTGCTATATGTTCTATTTTTAGTGCTACAGTGATTGTATGTGCTATGTTCTAAAATATTAGTCCTACGTTCTAACTGCTATTTCTAAAGAGTGCTAATTCCTGACAGTGGTCCATGTGGCCCTGTCCCCTGTATATATAATCCCTTGTAAATTCTGCCCGTGCCTGTTGGCACATTGTAAAGTGTGTGTTTTTATCTAATGTGTTGTGTATAATACAAAGGTTATTTTTATATAATACCTTGTGTGGAGTTTCCTTTGTGGTGGGCCTTGGGTGTTGTTGCTGGGTGCGTGCGCAAACGCTTTACACATCGCCTCAGGGATAAGCCTGTCTGCTCGTGCCAAGCTACCAAGGGGGTGAGCAGGGGTTATCTTTGGCGTGTAACTCCCCAGCCCTGACTAGAGTGGTGGTTTCTGTCTGGCTTTGGCGCAAGCCTCAGCCAACCAGAAATCCCATTTCTAACACCCTCCAAATGTCTCATACCGTTCAAAAATCTGGAAGGCCTTTGCCTGCACTTCCTTATCTGGTTTTATAATGAGCATAATGTCATCAGCATATAATTTAATTGTATCCAGATTTGGAGGCGGGGGCAAATATCCATATTGTTCCTAATGGCTATCGCAAGAGGTTCAATGAAAAAGGCAAATAGCACCGGGGATAGCGGGCATCCCAGTCTGGTTCCTCGTTTGACTTCTACTTGGCCGGCATTAGCTGCAATAATAATGATATTGGCCTCAGCATTCAAATATAGCTTCTTCAACCAACCTCGTGATTTTGGAGGGAATGCCGAATTTGCCCATGATACAAAATAAGGATTCCCATATCACCAAATCAAATGCCTTTTCGGCGTCTAAAAAAAGCACCAAAGCTGGTATCTTCTAGGTATCAAAATAATCAAGCACCTCCACTAAAAAGTGCGTGTTCGTGCCAAGTTGCCTTCCAGCAATAAAACCATTCTGATCCTGATGAATTAAATATGAAGCAATTCCATTAAAACGATTAGCTAAAAGTTTAGTAATTATTTTGTAGTCAGAGTTTAAGAGCGTAATGGGACGATATGACTACACTTCCTTCTCTAAATGACAGAGGGATAGGCTCAGCCTCAAAAATTGAATTTATAACTAATAATGAATATTCCCCAATTACACCTGAAAACGTTTTTAAAAATTCAGCTGGCAGACCATCCGGGCTGCAGGCTTTGCCATTTAGAAGATTTTTAATAACCTCCCCTAACTCATCTTTTGTAAAAGGGTTCATCATGTGCCCTTTGTCCTCTTCAGATAGCCCAGGTACTTCATATTCCTGCAAAAAATCTTCCAAGGATGAAATATCAATCGGTATTTGCTGACCATAAAGATTCCCGTAATGCTGGACCATTATCTCTCCTATTTCACCCGAATCCTCCGTACGAGAACCAGAGGTGGGGCATCTCAATGCCAATATTTGATTAATTGCGGCCTGTACCCTAGCCTGCCAAGCCAAAAATCTCCCGGTGTAGTTACTTTCTTCATAGGTCGTTTGCCTATCCTGCTGGAAAAGGGTATCACTTTTAGCATTATATACTTCGGTCAGGTCCCGCTTAGCCTGAACCCACTGACATTTATTCAAGGCCGAGGGATTGGAAAGAAACCTTTTAAAAGATTCTTGCACTTTTTGCTCTAATAACTGTTTTTCTCCCTTCCTTTTTCTTGAATTCTCTGCATCTTTACCTATAACTAGGCCTCGAAAAAAGGTGTTAAATGAATCCCATCCCACGTGGGATGGAGCAGAACCAAGATTTTGATAAAAAAAAACTGAAATTTGTGTTTTACAAGAAGACACCCAATCCTCTTCTAGCAAATATTGTCGATTTAACGACCATCTTTTAGTAAATGCAGTGCCTTTACCCAATGCTAACTCCAAGATCACCAGTGCATGGTCAGAGAATCCATTTTGAAGAATTGTCTGCTGTAAAAAGACCAATTTCCTGGAGATAAGAACAAAATTGATTCGTGAAAAAGTGTGAAATCTCCCTGAGAAACAAGTGTAAGCAATTTCTGTTGGAAATGCTGTTCGCCAGGGGTCAATAATATCGAGCATTGAACTATAACTATGTACCGTTTTAAGAGTTTTTCGTTTTAACTGTCTTTTTGAGCTAGATGAGGAATCGATCCTGGGACTCATTAACAAATTAAAATCACCTCCCACGATCAACTCTCCTGAGGCTTGGATTAATGTTTGAAAGAGTTCCTCATATGAGAGGGGATTATCCGCAACTGGGGCATATATACTAGCAAACGTCAAGGGCAGATGGTCTACATTACAAGGTTAATGATAGTATAAGGCGGTTTAACTGCAGCTTTTGTAGTTCAGGAAGGGGAAGTGAGGGTAGGGGGAGGACGTCATTCAGCTGTACTAGGCACCAAGTCAATGTGCCTGTAGTAGGGTGGGTGGGTGGGCCAGGCTGTTAGACTCTGAGCAGGGGCAGCCATCTGCTCAGGCAACAATGGGTCTAGGTTTGGGTAGGGAGCATGGGGGAAAAAATGAAATCCATATCTTAAGTTCATACTCATTTGTTGATTGCTATGCGAGAGCAAGAAAGGAGAGCCTCTCACTTCTGCTAGATTCTGGTTGGAGGCCTTTTTCAGAGTTAGTAAAGGAAACATTTTTTGAACATGAGGACATTCAGAAACATACTCTTTTTACGTAATGGGTAATAAGGAAATAATGAAAGTAGTGTCGTTTAATGTGAATGGCCTTAATAATAAAAGGAAAATGTGGTCCATTGAGGCTTGGATTAAAACAGAGAATCCCTCGGTCATCTTAATACAAGAAACCCATTTACCAGCGGTGAAAATCTCAGATTTTGCAATGTTCAGAGCCTGGGCAGTTTATAGGGGTTTCTCTTCATCCTCAGTAGCACATAGGGGGACGGCGATCTTTCTTAACAAACAATTTCAAGCTGAGGTGGTTAATTCTGCGAGCGATCAAAGTGGTAGATGGTGCTGGGTTACTTGTAATGCCAACTGCATTTGTTAATGACAATTTTTTTTTAAATTGGCAATAGGTGGACTGCATGGATAAAGACTTTTGAAGATTTCATAGATGCAATTGATGAAAAAGATTATAAAGTGTCTAAGATACATGGCTGGTGAAGGAGTGAAAGAAGCTGTGAAACAGATACCACAAGGTGGCGAAGTCACGTATGTTCAAATCAAAATAGTCTTGAGTGTGAAGTTTAATCCAGTGCCAAATGCATATTATGAAAGATACATATACAATCAAGAATCTCAAAGACCAGGTGAAACCATCAGAGAGTTTGTTGAAAGGCTGGATGTTCTGGTGAAGCACTATAAATTGATGAATTTAATGATGAGGAAGTTACCTGCCTCAGAATAATTGATTGATATCTTGCAGATTGCTTTTGATACTGAACGCTGAAGGAAACTCTGTGCTTGGAACTAGTCCTCAAGGCTTCTTGTGCTGGAGAGCGTGCTGATCGTCAAGTGACTGACATGGAGGCTGGAGACACTCTGTTGGAAAGCGAGGCAGTATCTGTGAGGCCTGCACAAATAACATGACTACATTTGTCCTTCACTGGGAACCAAACACCCAATTGTAGCGCCTGACTCTCAGAGGGCAGCGTTGCAGAGCAGTCTGAGGCTTACTCAAGGGAGGTGGTGTGGGCTAGTAATCGCCATTTGCAGGCGCACAGAAATAACACTCAATAATTGATTGTCCAGTCTGTACTTTGCTTTATAAAAGTAAGAGTACATTTATTAAACACACACACTACTCAATACTATGCACCAATTTACAAATATACATAAGCTGTTGGAATTACTTTGTGACATTGCATAACATCTCCACCCCTCCCGCGGTGGGGATCTAGTACCAGCACTCCCATGTATGCACATCATCTTGCCCCCAATGCAGTTAGTTGAGCATAACCTGGAGCCAGGGCCTTGCACACTGGCACCACCCCAGTGGCGACCCACCCCATTATCTCAACAAGCATTTAAAATAGGTAACCCTGCCTTGGTGACACACAACCCTGACTGAGCATTTCCTACTGACCTTGAAGTATACAGCTCTACATCTTAAGGGCCAGCAGTCTGGGTTCTTCACCTAAGCGCAGCAGCAAGAATACATGTTTGAGCATCACCTTGAAATGACAGTACTCATCACATTTGTGGATCATTAGAATGCATTGCAATTACAGCCCCTAAAGGCATAACAGATGAATCATAGGATTACGCCTATCCAGTCAGACACTCTAGCAGGAATGTCTGGCAACATAACCCCACTTCGCTTATGACATCACCTTACACATGTGTATTACAGTCCCTTTAAAAGAAAAAACCCTGGCAACTGCTCTTCTCCTGCAGTTGCACCTCTTCACTTTAAAAAGAATCACAGGTAAAATCATAGGATTACGTAAATACAGCCAGACACCCTAGCAGGAAAAGTCCAGCAACAAAGCCCCATTTAGCTTAACTTAGCCTTACACAGGTACTTCACCCTCCACATGTGACTTTCAGTCCCTCTAAAAGAAATAACTCTAGTGAATGCAGTTCTGGTGCAATTACACCTCTTCACCTCCAGGGGATGCCCTTCTCTAGACATCCCCAACTCAGCCCTTCATCCCTTGGTGCACTTCTCAATACACCTCCAGCTGTAGAATGAAAGTTCTGTCCCAGGAGGTGTTAAAATGCTGGCGGAGCCCTCGAGGGGTTATTCTTTTTCAGTCCCCATGAGACTTAGGGAGGGACTTCATTTTTCCGTGCTGGGGGAAACTGCGTTCTAATACAGCGCCCCTGCACCTGGGCACACATGTAGTGGTGACCTCGCTCTCCGGGGGCCACCACAAACATAAAAACGCTGGTTTCCCCTTGTATGCCGGTCCAGGCCTGCAAGGCATTATGGGCGCTCCGGCATATTTGATGAGCGGCTCTCCCGCTGAGCCGTGGAAAGCCGCGCTGTCAGTCCTCTGCCACGTTTGCCTCCCCCAGGTGATTAAGACGGCTCGGGGAGCACACCCCCGGCCGCTTATGTTGGTTTTCAGGGGCCCCTGGCACCTTTTCTTGCAGGGCCCGGTCCCACCTGGGCCCCGCATGGCTGTCCCAATGGAGAGCCACCTGGGGAGCCCACCCCCGGTGGCTTCCGCTGGCTACCCGCGCGGCCAGCACCTTCGGGTGCTGCCGCGGGAGCCAGCTCAGCATTTCTGGTCTGCCCGCTCCGGCGGGCAGACGTGTAGACCTTTGCCGGCTCCTCCGCCACCCGCCTTCCTGCACCCGGGCCCAGGGATGGAATTCGGGCCCCCGAACATCCTCGGGGGGACACGACGGCGCTCGCCCATCCATCGTTGGTGGGGGCCAGGGTGGGCTCCTGGTGACCTGCTTGGGGGCGTTTTCACGGGGAGCACAATGGCGCTTCCGGACTTTGCTTCGGGCCCAGGGATGGGGTCCCAGGCCCCTTGGGACCCCATTTTCATGGGGGGGGGGTACAACAGCGCTCCCGCTCCTCCCAATCTTCACAGGTAGTGCGACGGCACTCCCCGGTCTCATTTTCGGCAGGGGCCAGGGTGGGCTCCTGGCACCCTGCTGGGGTCTCTTCACGGGGAGCGCGACAGCCCTCCCCACCTTAACTTCTGTTGGGGGCAGCCCCTGGGACCTGCCCCACCCCAGGGGCACTTCTGGGATGGCGGCGGAGCCCCACGTGCTCCGTCGTCAATCCTCAGAGGTCAAAGGTTGCCTACCTTCTGGGGGGCATATCTCAGCCCCCAGGGGTCCGATCTTCATGATCCTGACCTCTTCTTGCTCCTGGTGATGCTACCCAGCCACTGGGAGCACTCCCCTTTGCCCTCTAGGTCTCTGAGAGGGGGGATTCAGCAGGGAGCTGTCTTCACTGGCTCCCTGCGCCAGCCTTTCACCTGGCTCTCCTCCTGGGCCTCTCTTCTCCCTGTGCAGAGGCCCCTGCTTCTGCGCCCTGGTCCTGGGCTCTTCTCCTGGTGCTTTTCAGGATCCTGGGGGCAGTCACGGGGTTCCTCCTTCCAACTGCCCACTGCGCCAGGCTCCAGCACCTTCTGCCTCAGCAGACCACACCCCAGAGAGAGCTCCTCTTCCTGTGCAAGTTCTTTTAAGAAAGTTGGGGAGGGGGCTGGCAGGAAGTCTCTGGTTGCCCTATCACACAGCAATACATCACTTCTCTGCCCAGGCCTCTGGGTTTGTTCAAGATGACGTCGTTCAGGGTCTCCTGCCACATGGTCTCTGAAAGCCCCTTCCCCCCAGTGCTGCCTTCACCCTGGTGCAGCTTGGTGCCTGGCACTCAGTGACATCTGCTGATGGATTAGCCTGTAGCTTCACCCATCTTCTCTCCTTGGAGGGAAGGTCTTTACTCTGGGAATAAAGGTCATTAATCGAACCTGCTAGGGCCAGACCCCAGCCAGGTCCTGGTTATGAGCTGACTCAGAGAAATATGACAGTTCTGGATGACCCAAAAGCAGTCAAATATGACTTTGGACTCTGCAGAATACTTCTTCTCACACCCATTACAGTGGACTTTGTAGGCCTTAGGAAAGTTAATCTAGCCCATGGGCTCCACATCCCCATAAGGGAATAATGAAGTGAAAAACACAGTAAAACACACTGACTTTCCCTGGCATGTTTCTTTCCAGTGTATAACGCCAATTCCATGTCACCACCCCATTCTGCATAAGTGCTTCCACACCAGTCTATCTGCACCTGCTCCTTGGCTGCGCACGCTAGGAAGCTCCCCTGCGCAGCCCCTACATGTGTGCACACGCATGTACACATGTGTCTGCATGTAACCAGCCTGGTATCCCTTACTCCAGCTGCTGCGCATTGGCCTGGTCAAGCCAGGGGGGCAACAGTAAAATCCCCATGCAGTCTCTTTCATTAGGAGTTCACTGTGAGTGAGTCCCAACTTATGAGGCTCCCCCACAGTCAAAGCTCAACAATTAGGTGCTCAAAAAGCGAAAAATACGGGCGGCCCATAGTGTCAGAACCACCTTCTAACACAAGTGCATTAGTCATGAGCATGAAAATCAAGCCAAGGTACAAGGCCGAGGGACACAAGGCGATGACTCCACAGAAAAAGAAAACGTCACAGATGTGGACTATCATTTCCAAATGAAGGTAAATGTCCCTCCATTGGACAGAGCTGCATCAGCTGTGGTGAAGCAAACCATTTTGAGTTCATTGGAAGGGAAAGAGAAAAGTAAGTGCGCAAGAGCGTGAACAAAAAATGGCCGACCGAACGCTACCTCAGCAACGTTCAACCCTCTCCCACAAGGCCAAGTGGTCACACCAACTGAGGCAAATCGACAACAAAGGAGGGTGATCATTGTCTAAATCAACAAAGAGTTCCTCACTGTCAGTTTCCAGAAAAAGTGACAATGACAATTTTGCAAGTCAATGTTTACTTCAAAAAGGCATGCAGATGTGGAACTAGTCGAATGTGAGGAAAAATCTAAAGTGAAGAAAAAGCACCAAAAACATTCAAATATTGTACGAAGATCACTCTAATGATAAAAAGGTATTCAATACCATTCATAATTGACAGTGGTGCATCCATACATTTATACTTGAGTAGAAGTATCATGAATTGTCGCCGTTACCACAACTCACAAAGTCAAAATTAAAGTATACCCATGGGCCTGCTTCGATGCCCTTACAGAGTCAAGGTTCCTTTGTATCTACGATGACACGTAAAAAAAACTGTGGTACAAGCACCTATTCATGTACGTCAAGGAAAAGATTCAAGTGCCTGTTTGCTGAGTTTCAACATTGCTGCTGATATGAGACTGATATCAGTGAACTACAATATTATTGCTCGTCACGAAATTGTAAGTTAATTTCCCTCATTATTTCATGGATTAGGAAAACTAAAAACAAAATGAAACTAAAGTTACATATAAATGAGGGTGTTGGTGCTGTTGCTCAAATATACAGACGAATCATGTTTCACTTGCAAGAAGCTGTTGAAAAGGAACTGATTGTGTTGCTTAAACATGACATTATTTAACGATCCACTGGTCCAAAACCATGGGTTTCTTCCATTATAGTAGTACTTAAAATAGACAGTGAAGGAGCTGTATGCATGTGCATTGACATGTGTCAGGCCAACAAGGCAATTGAGCGAGAGAGACATTCTGGTTCGCACATTGCTGATATGATAGCTCAACTGAACAGTGCGAAGTTCTTCTCTCGACTCAACTTAAATAAAGGATATTACCAATTGGAACTTGAAGCAAAATGCAGGTACATTACAGCGTTTTCTATGCATATTGGCTTGTCTTGCTATAAGCGATTGACTTTTGGTGTATCCTCTCCTGCAGAACGTTTCCAAGACATTATTCAAAGTATCACACAGCCGTTAGTAAATGCATTTAAGTATAATGATGGCATATTGGTTTTCAGAGCTACACAGAAAAAGCATGAAAAAGCACTCATGATGTATGTTGTTTGCTGAATGATGCAGAATTAACTCTGAATGCTGAAAAATGTGAATTCCACATGAAAATCTTGAAAATCTTTGGCCATGTCATTTCTGATGGGGGCATGACACCTGATCCAGCTAAAATACAAGCGTTGTCTACTGCAAATGCCCCACAAGACATTTCTATACTACGATAATTTCTTGGAAGGGCCAGTTATTGTTCTAGATACATACGAGACTTTGCTATGGTCAGTGCATTGTTACAAGATCTAACGAAAAAGAATGTGTCTTTTTCTTGGTCATGTGAATGTGAGAAGAACTTCCCAACAAATCAAGCAAGCTATTGAAAGTGCCACTGAAATGGCCTACTTTGATCCCAAACTTCATACAGAGGTGGTAGTTGACACTAGCCCTGTGGGGTAGGCACAATTCTTATACAGCACAAACAACAGCCAAATTTCTGGAGAGATATTGTGGTATACGCCGGTAAAAGCTCGTCACCAATGGAGTGTGGTTACTCGCAGCCTGAGAAAGTAAGTTTGGCAGTGGTTTGGGCTTATGAATAGTTCCATGTATTCTTGTACGGAAAGCCTTTCACAGTAGGGACTGATCATCAAGCACTGTTAATGATATTTGGCAATCCCAAAGGCAAAATGCCTCCTCGAATTGAACGTTGGACTCCGAGGTAGCAAGAATACAACTATGCAATTCTTCATCATCCAAGGAAAGATCAGAATACTGATGAATATTTTTCAAGTGTGTCATAGCAGTACCATGGTACCACATCTACGACAGCAGAGGCCTACATTCATTTTATTGTGAAATCAAGCACACCAGCTGCCATGACTTGCCATGAACAGATTTTCACTGCCAGGTGCCAAGAAAGTGACATGTCAAAGTTAAAAGACATTATTGCTCATCAATCGTGAAAGCAGCACTTTAGACCTATCAGTAATGACAGTGAGTATTTGAATCAATAATGTAAGAGATTAACTTTCAGTGACTCAAGAAGGCCCCATTCTGTGAGGTAAATGAATTGTTATTCCTAAGAGTCTACAACAACAAGTGATCAACATCGCCGATGAGGGGCATTGAGGAATGGGTGCCATCAAAACAGCTCTCCATGACCTAGTCTGGTTTCCTTACCTCAATGAAAGGGTAAAAAAAGAATGAAAGACTTGTCATATAAACAACTGTCTTTGGTCTCACGTTATTCAGCACCCTTTGAAAATGTTAGAATTGCCACTTCATGCTTAGGAGAGAAATTCCAATTGAATACTTTGATCCTCTTAAGAATGGACAATCGATGTTAAACTAGTCAGAGTGGACCTTTCACAAACGAATGAAAAGGTCAAATCCTTGGGTCTGACGACGTCGAGTCTGGTAACGGACGTGTCTGACCTGCAAGCCGAGGTCCGTAATCTGCGGACGTCCACTGCTTTGTCTGTCCGTCGACTGGAGGATTTTGAAAGTAGGGCTCGGCGGAATAATGTGCGCATAATCGGGGTGCCGGAGAAATCGGAGGTCCCTGCAGCTGACCTCTTTGTGGAAGACCTTGTGACCAACCATCTCGCACCCAAAGGCTTGAGTAAATTCTTTGCGGTTGAGCGGGCCCATAGAGTTCCGGGTGGTAAGCCCAAACCGGGCGCTCCCCCACGGCCCATCATCGCCAGAATTTTTCATTTCAGGGACAGGGATGCTATACTGCAGGCCTCGAGGGTGAGTGGGCCGACGAAGTTCGCAAACACTCATATAAGTTTCTACCCGGACTTCACACAATTGGTCCAAAAGCAGCGACAGGAGTTCATGGGTGTCAAACGGCGATTGAGAGACATGGACCTGAAATATGCGATGCTCTTTCCGGCCAGGTTGCGGGTTGAGTTTGAGGATCGGACGCACTTCTTTGATCGGCCGGAGGAGGTTGGAGATTAGCTTGATACCCTGCCTCAGCAACGACGTCGAGAGGGACAGACCGAAGGGAACGGAGTGGGCTCGGCTGAACAGGAGTTGACTTTTGGTTCCCGGTGACTGACTATTGTGATGGCACTTCCATATTTTGGTTTGGTGTTTCTATTCAGTGCCTTATCCTTCAATGCCCGAGGGTTGTGAGGTGATCAGTGAGGCTCTTTCCTCCTCTGGGTTTTCTTTTTGTAGCGTAGTTAATGTTAGGGCGACAGGCACACTGCAAGTTGGGGGGGCTACATGGGCTCACGCAGGGGTGCAGGGTGGGGGGAGTTGTAACGGGAAGGTTGGTGGGGGGGGAGTTGGGGAATGTTTGTTTGTTTCACAAGGCAATGTGAGGTTAGCTGCTGATTTGTCCTGGTTGTGTTCTCCGGGATGTGGGCATCATGCACGGGAGCGGGTGGGGGGTAAGGGATTGAGAATACTTTCGTGGAATGTGAACGGACTGGGGGATAGGATCAAGCGCGGGGTGGTGTTGCAGTTTTTGAAACGGATCTCGCCCGACATTGTTTTCCTGCAGGAGACACATCTGATTGGGAACTCCTTCCATGCCCTGAATAGGCGGGGCTATCGCCTTGCTGTTCACTCTGGTTTCACTTCTGGCTCTAGGGGAGTGGGTATCTTGGTCAGGGCCTCTCTCCCGTTGGAGGTGGACGAGGTGCTCCACGATGATAGAGGGCGATATGCAGCATTGGTGGGGAGATGGGAGGGTAGAACTGTTTCGCTCGTTGCTGTTTATGTGCCACCGGGATTGCAGACGGCTACATTTGCGGATTTGGGGCGTTTGGTCCTGGGACTCCCTGGGGGGGTTCTGGTGTTAGGGGGTGATTTTAACGCTGTTGTATCCGGTATGGAGGACCGTCACCCCCCCAGGGATATCCCTAGAGCCCAGGCCTGGCTGGGTGGCTTTTTAGATACTTTAGGACTTATAGATTGCTGGAGACTGATGCACCCGGGACAGGCACAATACACCTTCCACTCGGGGGCCCACGGGAGTCTCTCGAGACTTGATTATATACTTATGCCAGCGTTCCAGGCTGGAATGATCGGGGAGGTGCGTCATTTGGCCCGAGGTATTTCTGACCATTCCCCTCTATTGTTGCAGATGGAGGTTGTTCCTGGGGCAGAGGGAAGAGTAGCGCCAATTAACCCCCTGGTATTAACGTAACCCTAATGGTCGCGCTGAACTGGTTAAGTCCATTGATCACTACTTCAATGATAATGTAGGGTCAGTGTCGTCTGCTGTCTCCCTATGGGAAGGTTATAAAACGGTGATCCGGGGGCATGCCTTGTCTCTTATTTCCCATGCTAGGAGGTGCAGGAGGGAAGAGGTGGTCCGCCTGGAAACTGACATAGCTGAGATGGAGGGGGATTTGGAGCGGGGTGTCACGGATGAGAAATTGCACGTTCTCAGCCTTAAACAGTCAGATTATAGAGCGCTGGTCACGGATGCTGCTAAAAGGATGAGTAGAGAGCAACAAGGACGACTGTATGATGTGGGAGATAAGGCCGGAAAGTTGATTGCTTGGTTGGACAGGAGAGAGCGAGTAGAGTGGTGCCGGTTGTGGAGAGAGTGGATGGCGTGTGTGTGACTGACCCGGTAAAAATTGTTGACTGCTTCGCAGATTACTTCCGTGGGGTATACTCTCCGGTCTCTGGGTGCTCGGAGGAGGACTCTCATCTGTTACTTAGAGATATTGCATTGCCGTCCCTCTTGGAGGCTGATAGCATATTGATGGAGGCGAAGTTGTCGCCGGATGAGATTGCTCTGGCCATTCGCTCGATCGCTTCTGGTAAGGCCATGGGTCCCAATGGTCTCCCCATTGAACTATATAAGTTGCGTCCAGATAAGATAGCACCATATCTCCGTGACATGTTCCTCGGTGCACGGGCGGCGGGCTCCCTCCCCCTTGACCAACGTCTCGCTACCATAGTTGTGATACATAAAGAGGGGAAGCCGCGAGACTGCTGTGCCTCCTACAGGCCTATCTCGTTGTTGAACGCGGAACCCAAAATTCTGGCTAAGGTATTGGCCAATCAACTGGTTCGGGTCGTGGGCGACTTGATTCATCAGGACCAGTCCGGTTTTATACCTCATCGTAATACCGCCCTGAACCTGAGGCGGTTGCATGGTGTGCTTGCTAGAGCGGAGTTTATGCGTGAGCCGGCCATCTTGGCGTCTTTGGACGCTACCATGGCGTTCGATACTTTAGAGTGGCCGTACATTTGGGCTGCGTTAGCTAGATTCGGGTTTGGCCCTGAATTCATTGGGTGGGTAAAATTGCTATACGCTGACCCATTGGCGCAGGTTGTGGTGAATGGTAGGGCGTCGGCTCCCTTCGCGCTGGGGAGAGGTACGCGACAGGGCTGTCCGTTGTCGCCCCTTCTCTTCGCACTTTCTTTGGAACCTCTCGCTGCCTGGTTGCGTTGGGAGCCGTCGTTGCGGGGCATTAGATGGACGCCGGAATTTGAGGACCGTGTCTCCCTTTATGCGGATGACATTCTTTTGTATCTCACCTCTCCTCGACAGTCGCTAATTGTATTGGTGGACGTATTGAATTCCTTCGGTCGTAATTCTGGCCTGGTTATCAACTGGGCCAAGTCATGTGTTTACGTCCTCTCGGGCGAGGCCCCCCTCCTGCTGCGGGGGTGCCCTATTCAGATCGCTACATTGGGGTTCAAATATTTGGGAATCTTCATTCAATCAAACAATTTCAGGCTGAGGTGGTTAATTCTGCGAGCGATCAAAGTGGTAGATGGTGCTGGGTTACTTGTAATGCCAACTGCATTTGTTAATGACAATTTTTTTTTTATTTGGCAATAGGTGGACTGCATGGATAAAGACTTTTGAAGATTTCATAGATGCAATTGATGAAAAAGATCATAAAGTGTCTAAGATACATGGCTGGTGAAGGAGTGAAAGAAGCTGTGAAACAGATACCACAAGGTGGCGAAGTCACGTATGTTCAAATCAAAATAGTCTTGAGTGTGAAGTTTAATCCAGTGCCAAATGCATATTATGAAAGATACATATACAATCAAGAATCTCAAAGACCAGGTGAAACCATCAGAGAGTTTGTTGAAAGGCTGGATGTTCTGGTGAAGCACTATAAATTGATGAATTTAATGATGAGGAAGTTACCTGCCTCAGAATAATTGATTGATATCTTGCAGATTGCTTTTGATACTGAACGCTGAAGGAAACTCTGTGCTTGGAACTAGTCCTCAAGGCTTCTTGTGCTGGAGACCGTGCTGATCGTCAAGTGACTGACATGGAGGCTGGAGACACTCTGTTGGAAAGCGAGGCAGTATCTGTGAGGCCTGCACAAATAACATGACTACATTTGTCCTTCACTGGGAACCAAACACCCAATTGTAGCGCCTGACTCTCAGAGGGCAGCGTTGCAGAGCAGTCTGAGGCTTACTCAAGGGAGGTGGTGTGGGCTAGTAATCGCCATTTGCAGGCGCACAGAAATAACACTCAATAATTGATTGTCCAGTCTGTACTTTGCTTTATAAAAGTAAGAGTACATTTATTAAACACACACACTACTCAATACTATGCACCAATTTACAAATATACATAAGCTGTTGGAATTACTTTGTGACATTGCATAACATCTCCACCCCTCCCGCGGTGGGGGTCTAGTACCAGCACTCCCATGTATGCACATCATCTTGCCCCCAATGCAGTTAGTTGAGCATAACCTGGAGCCAGGGCCTTGCACACTGGCACCACCCCAGTGACGACCCACCCCATTATCTCAACAAGCATTTAAAATAGGTAACCCTGCCTTGGTGACACACAACCCTGACTGAGCATTTCCTACTGACCTTGAAGTATACAGCTCTACATCTTATGGGCCAGCAGTCTGGGTTCTTCACCTAAGCGCAGCAGCAAGAATACATGTTTGAGCATCACCTTGAAATGACAGTACTCATCACATTTGTGGATCATTAGAATGCATTGCAATTACAGCCCCTAAAGGCATCACAGATGAATCATAGGATTACGCCTATCCAGTCAGACACTCTAGCAGGAATGTCTGGCAACATAACCCCACTTCGCTTATGACATCACCTTACACATGTGTATTACAGTCCCTTTAAAAGAAAAAACCCTGGCAACTGCTCTTCTCCTGCAGTTGCACCTCTTCACTTTAAAAAGAATCACAGGTAAAATCATAGGATTACGTAAATACAGCCAGACACCCTAGCAGGAAAAGTCCAGCAACAAAGCCCCATTTAGCTTAACTTAGCCTTACACAGGTACTTCACCCTCCACATGTGACTTTCAGTCCCTCTAAAAGAAATAACTCTAGTGAATGCAGTTCTGGTGCAATTACACCTCTTCACCTCCAGGGGATGCCCTTCTCTAGACATCCCCAACTCAGCCCTTCATCCCTTGGTGCACTTCTCAATACACCTCCAGCTGTAGAATGAAAGTTCTGTCCCAGGAGGTGTTAAAATGCTGGCGGAGCCCTCGAGGGGTTATTCTTTTTCAGTCCCCATGAGACTTAGGGAGGGACTTCATTTTTCCGTGCTGGGGGAAACTGCGTTCTAATACAGCGCCCCTGCACCTGGGCACACATCTAGTGGTGACCTCGCTCTCCGGGGGCCACCACAAACATAAAAACGCTGGTTTCCCCTTGTATGCCGGTCCAGGCCTGCAAGGCATTATGGGCGCTCCGGCATATTTGATGAGCGGCTCTCCCGCTGAGCCGTGGAAAGCCGCGCTGTCAGTCCTCTGCCACGTTTGCCTCCCCCAGGTGATTAAGACGGCTCGGGGAGCACACCCCCGGCCGCATATGTTGGTTTTCAGGGGCCCCTTGCACCTTTTCTTGCAGGGCCCGGTCCCACCTGGGCCCCGCATGGCTGTCCCAATGGAGAGCCACCTGGGGAGCCCACCCCCGGTGGCTTCCGCTGGCTACCCGCGCGGCCAGCACCTTCGGGTGCTGCCGCGGGAGCCAGCTCAGCATTTCTGGTCTGCCCGCTCCGGCGGGCAGACGTGTAGACCTTTGCCGGCTCCTCCACCACCCGCCTTCCTGCACCCGGGCCCAGGGATGGGATTCGGGCCCCCGAACATCCTCGGGGGGACACGACGGCGCTCCCCCATCCATCGTTGGTGGGGGCCAGGGTGGGTTCCTGGTGACCTGCTTGGGGGCGTTTTCACGGGGAGCACAATGGCGCTTCCCGACTTTGCTTCGAACCCAGGGATGGGGTCCCAGGCCCCTTGGGACCCCATTTTCATGGGGGGGGTACAACAGCGCTCCCGCTCCTCCCAATCTTCACAGGTAGTGCGACGGCACTCCCCGGTCTCATTTTCGGCAGGGGCCAGGGTGGGCTCCTGGCACCCTGCTGGGGTCTCTTCACGGGGAGCGCGACAGCCCTCCCCACCTTAACTTCTGTTGGGGGCAGCCCCTGGGACCTGCCCCACCCCAGGGGCACTTCTGGGATGACGGCGGAGCCCCACGTGCTCCGTCGTCAATCCTCAGAGGTCAAAGGTTGCCTACCTTCTGGGGGGCCTATCTCAGCCCCCAGGGGTCCGATCTTCATGAGCCTGACCTCTTCTTGCTCCTGGTGATGCTACCCAGCCACTGGGAGCACTCCCCTTTGCCCTCTAGGTCTCTGAGAGGGGGGATTCAGCAGGGAGCTGTCTTCACTGGCTCCCTGCGCCAGCCTTTCACCTGGCTCTCCTCCTGGGCCTCTCTTCTCCCTGTGCAGAGGCCCCTGCTTCTGCGCCCTGGTCCTGGGCTCTTCTCCTGGTGCTTTTCAGGATCCTGGGGGCAGTCACGGGGTTCCTCCTTCCAACTGCCCACTGCGCCAGGCTCCAGCACCTTCTGCCTCAGCAGACCACACCCCAGAGAGAGCTCCTCTTCCTGTGCAAGTTCTTTTAAGAAAGTTGGGGAGGGGGCTGGCAGGAAGTCTCTGGTTGCCCTATCACACAGCAATACATCACTTCTCTGCCCAGGCCTCTGGGTTTGTTCAAGATGACGTCGTTCAGGGTCTCCTGCCACATGGTCTCTGAAAGCCCCTTCCCCCCAGTGCTGCCTTCACCCTGGTGCAGCTTGGTGCCTGGCACTCAGTGACATCTGCTGATGGATTAGCCTGTAGCTTCACCCATCTTCTCTCCTTGGAGGGAAGGTCTTCACTCTGGGAATAAAGGTCATTAATCGAACCTGCTAGGGCCAGACCCCAGCCAGGTCCTGGTTATGAGCTGACTCAGAGAAATATGACAGTTCTGGATGACCCAAAAGCAGTCAAATATGACTTTGGACTCTGCAGAATACTTCTTCTCACACCCATTACAGTGGACTTTGTAGGCCTTAGGAAAGTTAATCTAGCCCATGGGCTCCACATCCCCATAAGGGAATAATGAAGTGAAAAACACAGTAAAACACAGTGACTTTCCCTGGCATGTTTCTTTCCAGTGTATAACGCCAATTCCATGTCACCACCCCATTCTGCATAAGTGCTTCCACACCAGTCTATCTGCACCTGCTCCTTGGCTGCGCACGCTAGGAAGCTCCCCTGCGCAGCCCCTACATGTGTGCACACGCATGTACACATGTGTCTGCATGTAACCAGCCTGGTATCCCTTACTCCAGCTGCTGCGCATTGGCCTGGTCAAGCCAGGGGGGCAACAGTAAAATCCCCATGCAGTCTCTTTCATTAGGAGTTCACTGTGAGTGAGTCCCAACTTATGAGGCTCCCCCACAGTCAAAGCTCAACAATTAGGTGCTCAAAAAGCGAAAAATACGGGCGGCCCATAGTGTCAGAACCACCTTCTAACACAAGTGCATTAGTCATGAGCATGAAAATCAAGCCAAGGTACAAGGCCGAGGGACACAAGGCGATGACTCCACAGAAAAAGAAAACATCACAGATGTGGACTATCATTTCCAAATGAAGGTAAATGTCCCTCCATTGGACAGAGCTGCATCAGCTGTGGTGAAGCAAACCATTTTGAGTTCATTGGAAGGGAAAGAGAAAAGTAAGTGCGCAAGAGCGTGAACAAAAAATGGCCGACCGAACGCTACCTCAGCAACGTTCAACCCTCTCCCACAAGGCCAAGTGGTCACACCAACTGAGGCAAATCGACAACAAAGGAGGGTGATCATTGTCTAAATCAACAAAGAGTTCCTCACTGTCAGTTTCCAGAAAAAGTGACAATGACAATTTTGCAAGTCAATGTTTACTTCAAAAAGGCATGCAGATGTGGAACTAGTCGAATGTGAGGAAAAATCTAAAGTGAAGAAAAAGCACCAAAAACATTCAAATATTGTACGAAGATCACTCTAATGATAAAAAGGTATTCAATACCATTCATAATTGACAGTGGTGCATCCATACATTTATACTTGAGTAGAAGTATCATGAATTGTCGCCGTTACCACAACTCACAAAGTCAAAATTAAAGTATACCCATGGGCCTGCTTCGATGCCCTTACAGAGTCAAGGTTCCTTTGTATCTACGATGACACGTAAAAAAAACTGTGGTACAAGCACCTATTCATGTACGTCAAGGAAAAGATTCAAGTGCCTGTTTGCTGAGTTTCAACATTGCTGCTGATATGAGACTGATATCAGTGAACTACAATATTATTGCTCGTCACGAAATTGTAAGTTAATTTCCCTCATTATTTCATGGATTAGGAAAACTAAAAACAAAATGAAACTAAAGTTACATATAAATGAGGGTGTTGGTGCTGTTGCTCAAATATACAGACGAATCATGTTTCACTTGCAAGAAGCTGTTGAAAAGGAACTGATTGTGTTGCTTAAACATGACATTATTTAACGATCCACTGGTCCAAAACCATGGGTTTCTTCCATTATAGTAGTACTTAAAATAGACAGTGAAGGAGCTGTATGCATGTGCATTGACATGTGTCAGGCCAACAAGGCAATTGAGCGAGAGAGACATTCTGGTTCGCACATTGCTGATATGATAGCTCAACTGAACAGTGCGAAGTTCTTCTCTCGACTCAACTTAAATAAAGGATATTACCAATTGGAACTTGAAGCAAAATGCAGGTACATTACAGCGTTTTCTATGCATATTGGCTTGTCTTGCTATAAGCGATTGACTTTTGGTGTATCCTCTCCTGGAGAACGTTTCCAAGACATTATTCAAAGTATCACACAGCCGTTAGTAAATGCATTTAAGTATAATGATGGCATATTGGTTTTCGGAGCTACACAGAAAAAGCATGAAAAAGCACTCATGCATGTATGTTGTTTGCTGAATGATGCAGAATTAACTCTGAATGCTGAAAAATGTGAATTCCACAAGAAAAGCTTGAAAATCTTTGGCCATGTCATTTCTGATGGGGGCATGACACCTGATCCAGCTAAAATACAAGCGTTGTCTACTGCAAATCCCCCACAAGACATTTCTATACTACGATAATTTCTTGGAAGGGCCAGTTATTGTTCTAGATACATACGAGACTTTGCTATGGTCAGTGCATTGTTACAAGATCTAACGAAAAAGAATGTGTCTTTTTCTTGGTCATGTGAATGTGAGAAGAACTTCCCAAAAAATCAAGCAAGCTATTGAAAGTGCCACTGAAATGGCCTACTTTGATCCCAAACTTCATACAGAGGTGGTAGTTGACACTAGCCCTGTAGGGTAGGCACAATCCTTATACAGCACAAACAACAGCCACATTTCTGGAGAGATATTGTGGTATACGCCGGTAAAAGCTCGTCACCAATGGAGTGTGGTTACTCGCAGCCTGAGAAAGTAAGTTTGGCAGTGGTTTGGGCTTATGAATAGTTCCATGTATTCTTGTACGGAAAGCCTTTCACAGTAGGGACTGATCATCAAGCACTGTTAATGATATTTGGCAATCCCAAAGGCAAAATGCTTCCTCGAATTGAACGTTGGACTCCGAGGTAGCAAGAATACAACTATGCAATTCTTCATCATCCAAGGAAAGATCAGAATACTGCTGAATATTTTTCAAGTGTGCCATAGCAGTACCATGGTACCACATCTACGACAGCAGAGGCCTACATTAATTTTATTGTGAAATCAAGCACACCAGCTGCCATGACTTGCCATGAACAGATTTTCACTGCCAGGTGCCAAGAAAGTGACATGTCAAAGTTAAAAGACATTATTGCTCATCAATCGTGAAAGCAGCACTTTAGACCTATCAGTAATGACAGTGAGTATTTGAATCAATAATGTAAGAGATTAACTTTCAGTGACTCAAGAAGGCCCCATTCTGTGAGGTAAATGAATTGTTATTCCTAAGAGTCTACAACAACAAGTGATCAACATCGCCGATGAGGGGCATTGAGGAATGGGTGCCATCAAAACAGCTCTCCATGACCTAGTCTGGTTTCCTTACCTCAATGAAAGGGTAAAAAAAGAATGAAAGACTTGTCATATAAACAACTGTCTTTGGTCTCACGTTATTCAGCACCCTTTGAAAATGTTAGAATTGCCACTTCATGCTTAGGAGAGAAATTCCAATTGAATACTTTGATCCTCTTAAGAATGGACAATCGATGTTAAACTAGTCAGAGCGGACCTTTCACAAACGAATGAAAAGGTCAAATCCTTGGGTCTGACGACGTCGAGTCTGGTAACGGACGTGTCTGACCTGCAAGCCGAGGTCCGTAATCTGCGGACGTCCACTGCTTTGTCTGTCCGTCGACTGGAGGATTTTGAAAGTAGGGCTCGGCGGAATAATGTGCGCATAATCGGGGTGCCGGAGAAATCGGAGGTCCCTGCAGCTGACCTCTTTGTGGAAGACCTTGTGATCAACCATCTCGCACCCAAAGGCTTGAGTAAATTCTTTGCGGTTGAGCGGGCCCATAGAGTTCCGGGTGGTAAGCCCAAACCGGGCGCTCCCCCACGGCCCATCATCGCCAGAATTTTTCATTTCAGGGACAGGGATGCTATACTGCAGGCCTCGAGGGTGAGTGGGCCGACGAAGTTCGCAAACACTCATATAAGTTTCTACCCGGACTTCACACAATTGGTCCAAAAGCAGCGACAGGAGTTCATGGGTGTCAAACGGCGACTGAGAGACATGGACCTGAAATATGCGATGCTATTTCCGGCCAGGTTGCGGGTTGAGTTTGAGGATCGGACGCACTTCTTTGATCGGCCGGAGGAGGTTGGAGATTGGCTTGATACCCTGCCTCAGCAACGACGTCGAGAGGGACAGACCGAAGGGAACGGAGTGGGCTCGGCTGAACAGGAGTAGACTTTTGGTTCCCGGTGACTGACTATTGTGATGGCACTTCCATATTTTGGTTTGGTGTTTCTATTCAGCGCCTTATCCTTCAATGCCCGAGGGTTGTGGAGTGATCAGTGAGGCTCTTTCCTCCTCTGGGTTTTCTTTTTGTAGCGTAGTTAATGTTAGGGCGACAGGCACACTGCAAGTTGGGGGGGCTACATGGGCTCACGCAGGGGTGCAGGGTGGGGGGAGTTGTAACGGGAAGGTTGGTGGGGGGGGGGAGTTGGGGAATGTTTGTTTGTTTCACAAGGCAATGTGAGGTTAGCTGCTGATCTGTCCTGGTTGTGTTCTCCGGGATGTGGGCATCATGCACGGGAGCGGGGTGGGGGGTAAGGGATTGAGGATACTTTCGTGGAATGTGAACGGACTGGGGGATAGGATCAAGCGCGGGGTGGTGTTGCAGTTTTTGAAACGGATCTCGCCCGACATTGTTTTCCTGCAGGAGACACATCTGATTGGGAACTCCTTCCATGCCCTGAATAGGCGGGGCTATCGCCTTGCTGTTCACTCTGGTTTCACTTCTGGCTCTAGGGGAGTGGGTATCTTGGTCAGGGCCTCTCTCCCGTTGGAGGTGGACGAGGTGCTCCACGATGATAGAGGGCGATATGCAGCATTGGTGGGGAGATGGGAGGGTAGAACTGTTTCGCTCGTTGCTGTTTATGTGCCACCGGGATTGCAGACGGCTACATTTGCGGATTTGGGGCGTTTGGTCCTGGGACTCCCTGGGGGGGTTCTGGTGTTAGGGGGTGATTTTAACGCTGTTGTATCCGGTATGGAGGACCGTCACCCCCCCAGGGATATCCCTAGAGCCCAGGCCTGGCTGGGTGGCTTTTTAGATACTTTAGGACTTATAGATTGCTGGAGACTGATGCACCCGGGACAGGCACAATACACCTTCCACTCGGGGGCCCACGGGAGTCTCTCGAGACTTGATTACATACTTATGCCAGCGTTCCAGGCTGGAATGATCGGGGAGGTGCGTCATTTGGCCCGAGGTATTTCTGACCATTCCCCTCTATTGTTGCAGATGGAGGTTGTTCCTGGGGCAGAGGGAAGAGTAGCGCCAATTAACCCCTGGTATTTACGTAACCCTAATGTTCGCCCTGAACTGGTTAAGTCCATTGATCACTACTTCAATGATAATGTAGGGTCAGTGTCGTCTGCTGTCTCCCTATGGGAAGGTTATAAAACGGTGATCCGGGGGCATGCCTTGTCTCTTATTTCCCATGCTAGGAGGTGCAGGAGGGAAGAGGTGGTCCGCCTGGAAACTGACATAGCTGAGATGGAGGGGCATTTGGAGCGGGGTGTCACGGATGAGAAATTGCACGTTCTCAGCCTTAAACAGTCAGATTATAGAGCGCTGGTCACGGATGCTGCTAAAAGGATGAGTAGAGAGCAACAAGGACGACTGTATGATGTGGGAGATAAGGCCGGAAAGTTGATTGCTTGGTTGGACAGGAAGGAGAGAGCGAGTAGAGTGGTGCCGGTTGTGGAGAGAGTGGATGGCGTGTGTGTGACTGACCCGGTAAAAATTGTTGACTGCTTCGCGGATTACTTCCGTGGAGTATACTCTCCGGTCTCTGGGTGCTCGGAGGAGGACTCTCATCTGTTACTTAGAGATATTGCATTGCCGTCCCTCTCGGAGGCTGATAGCATATTGATGGAGGCGAAGTTGTCGCCGGATGAGATTGCTCTGGCCATTCGCTCGATCGCTTCTGGTAAGGCCATGGGTCCCAATGGTCTCCCCATTGAACTATATAAGTTGCGTCCAGATAAGATAGCACCATATCTCCGTGACATGTTCCTCGCTGCACGGGCGGCGGGCTCCCTCCCCCTTGACCAACGTCTCGCTACCATAGTTGTGATACATAAAGAGGGGAAGCCGCGAGACTGCTGTGCCTCCTACAGGCCTATCTCGTTGTTGAACGCGGAACCCAAAATTCTGGCTAAGGTATTGGCCAATCGACTGGTTCGGGTCGTGGGCGACTTGATTCATCAGGACCAGTCCGGTTTTATACCTCATCGTAATACCGCCCTGAACCTGAGGCGGTTGCATGGTGTGCTTGCTAGAGCGGAGTTTATGCGTGAGCCGGCCATCTTGGCGTCTTTGGACGCTACCATGGCGTTCGATACTTTAGAGTGGCCGTACATTTGGGCTGCGTTAGCTAGATTCGGGTTTGGCCCTGAATTCATTGGGTGGGTAAAATTGCTATACGCTGACCCATTGGCGCAGGTTGTGGTGAAGGGTAGGGCGTCGGCTCCCTTCGCGCTGGGGAGAGGTACGCGACAGGGCTGTCCGTTGTCGCCCCTTCTCTTCGCACTTTCTTTGGAACCTCTCGCTGCCTGGTTGCGTTGGGAGCCGTCGTTGCGGGGCATTAGATGGACGCCGGAATTTGAGGACCGTGTCTCCCTTTATGCGGATGACATTCTTTTGTATCTCACCTCTCCTCGACAGTCGCTAATTGTATTGGTGGACGTATTGAATTCCTTCGGTCGTAATTCTGGCCTGGTTATCAACTGGGCCAAGTCATGTGTTTACGTCCTCTCGGGCGAGGCCCCCCTCCTGCCGCGGGGGTGCCCTATTCAGATCGCTACATTGGGGTTCAAATATTTGGGAATCTTCATATCACTGGACCCCGCGGTCCGCTATGAGCGAAACCTTCTCCCTCCACTCCAGCGATTGAAGGCCGACGTCGCGAGGTGGCGACGGCTTCCGCTCTCGCCGCTCGGACGGGCGGCATTGTTTAAAATGATGTTGCTGCCTCGCTTTTTGTACGCTTTACAAAATACGCTAGATGTCGTGCCGGCCCGTTACTTCCGTGAGGTGGAGGGTCTCCAGCGCCAACTGTTTTGGGACGGGCGACCGAGGATCGCTCTCGCCAAGTTGACACTCCCTTGGTATGATGGGGGTGTTGCCCTCCCCGATATTAAAAGATACTATTGGGCGTCCCAATTGGCGGCGGTGAACCACGGGATATACGGTCCTGCTTTGAATCCGGCCTTCGAGATGGATAAGTTATTACTTCCGGGCGGGGATTACAATAGGGCACTGTATTCGGCGACTCCGGATGCATGGTTGACAGGACCAACGCAAGTTGCGGTACGCGTGTGGCATGCGGCGAATGCTGCGATGGGGTGGAGGGATCGCTTGACTCGAGCGACGTCGTTGTTTGCCTCCCAGCGCTTGGGTTGTCTGTGGAAAACGAATGGCTTTGAGAAATGGGATATGATTGGTATAAGTAAGGTGGGTGACCTCTGGGTCAAAGGATCCTTTAAAACGTTTGAAATGCTCAAAACTGAATACAAATTAAATGATAGGGAGTACTTCTGATATGCACAGGTCCACCATGCGCTGTGTTCGGTTTTTCCGGATGTTGCTGCTCTCCCAGAATATTCCCCGTTGGAAGATAGGGTGTTAGACGGCTATGTGCCCGACAGCACCATTTCCCTGATCTATAAAAAACGTATTAATGATCGTACGGACTTGCTGACCCATCTGCGGGAGGCGTGGACGGCCGACGGATTGGAACTGGACGATGAGGATTGGGTATCGGCGGTGGCCTCCCCGAAAGAGGTGGCGATCCCGGCCCGCCTTAGATTTGTGCAGCTGAAGATACTCCACAGAGTGTATGTCACAGGGCCTGGTTTGATACGTATGGGTTATTCGAGGGATGGACTGTGTAAGCGTGGCTGTGGCTTGTTGGGTACCTTTCTTCATATCCTATGGGAATGTTCGGAGGTCGTACGATTTTGGAATGGGGTACATACCGTAATGGAGGAAGCCACGCATGTCGCTTTGTTACCAGAGGCCAGGAGGTGTTTGCTGAATGTCTGGGAACCAAATGACTATAATGCGGCGCAGACGCAGTGGGTGACTTTGGGGTACATGGTGGCTAAGTGCAATATTGCACAGTTGTGGGGTTCCCCGAGGCTGCCTACGATTTCGGTATGGAAGGAGAATATGGATTGGTGTATGTTTAGGGAGAAGACGGTGTATATGGCGAGAGGCAAGCCTGGGAGATGGACTAAGGTGTGGGGTCCATGGAATTCCTATCGTGGGAATATCTGCGCTCCGCCTCTGCCGCGAGAGGTCGACGTCGCTTTGTCCCCCTAGCCGCACATTCTACGTAATTGTGCATGCTTTGTCCTCTTCTCCGCCGCCCCCCACTACCACCTCCTGTCAAGAGTTATTCCAGATAATGTGGATCTTCCCCCGTCCTGGGGAGCGCACGCTGCTATTTCGGACTCTCATTGCCTTGTTTGTGTGTTATTGTTGGTTTTTTTTTTTTTAGAAAATATGAAACCGTCCTTTTTGATCGCCCTTGGACTATGGCCGCGGCCTGATATATGTGCTTTCGAATTTTCGGGAGCTTTTGCTTCTGGCTCATTTGAATTTAATGGAGTTGCCTTGCTGGCTCCCGAGCTTTCTAGCGGCCGGCCCCTGTGGTTGTAGGCCCTTGTTTGTATCTCTTTAATGTGTAATAAAGGTTTCTTCTTAAGAAAAAGGGGGAAAAGGAAAAGAATGGACATCATCTCATAGTCATTGTTGATGAATACTCCTGTTTTCCTTTGGTAGAAGACATTTTATCTACTAGACATGAAAAGGTTATTCAAAAATTATATGGCATCTTTGTGACACCGGGTGTACCTACAATCTTAAAATCTGACAAAGGCCCATCTTTTAATAGTTGAGAATTCAAAGACGTTCAAAATCACCTCAATAAAAAGAAATCAAAAGGACTCCCCTTTGGACCTAGGCTAATGGTCCGGTAGAATGGTTTATGAGTACTTTAAAGAAAGCTGTTCAGCGTGCTGCGTTGGAGAAGCTCGACCTTCAAAGTTGTTTTGAACACTACTCTTTGAGCTTACTGTTCAACCCCTCACTCAATGACAGGAGAAAGCCCTGCAACTCTCATGTTTTGAAGAGCCATAATGACCAAGCTGCCCCAAAGGACCAACCTCAGAGCCAAGAATGAGGAAGACATTCATACTATGGACTTTGGTCGCAAACAGATGATGAAAATATATGCCGACAGACAACGTCATGTAAAAGATGTCACCTTTACAAGAGGAGATCGAGAGCATGTCAGACAACACAGAAAAAGAAAGTCTGATGCTCTTTTTGAGGCTGAGCCCTTTACCATGACTAACACCAAATGGCACATGGTAACTGCCCCGAATCCTGGTAAGTCCCTTACAAGAGATTCCGCTAATTTTCGAAATGTGGCACATCACTCACCAAATATCAATGTCAATGTAGAGTCTACATCCAGACAGAGTGTTAATGACTCTATGTCTGCAGATGCTTCCACCTAACCTGTTCAGATCACTGACACTTCGACTGCTAGATCCCGGTTTCTAGTGACCCGATTAGGACGTGTGATTCGGGCGCCATGACCCTTAATTAAAGAATTATGGTTGCCTGAATATCTATGTAATGATTCATGTATTTATTTGTATATTTATTTATCTTGAAAATGTTGTAACTTTTTATTGAACAAAGTGTGAGATGTAGTGTCTGTAATTAAAAGAACGCTGGAACTCTTGGTGCCCACTGATCACCGTCGGCCTGTGATGTAAGCATTGGAGAGATGAGTGGAGGGCAGGTTTAGAATGTTGAGGTTTGACTTAAACACAGAGGAAAGAAGACATGTAAAATTACTTTCCATGTGTGGCGAGTACCTGAGGTGGCAGGATGCTACACATATCTTCTTTTCTCTGGTGATGTGAGATGGGATTGGATTCGGAAAGTTATGGCATCGGGGACTGGTCAGCTTCCTTTCCTCACTCTGTGTTGGACTAGGGCAGTTTTCTCCTGTAATCTGCGAGGTCTGGTCAGTAGCAGGAACAGGAAAAAAACTAGCCCGGACAGAGGGATAAACAACAAGGCTCCCTTCCTCTAAAAATACATGCATTTGGTGTAATACCGCCATTTTGGGTTTGTCATTGTGGCTCAGACATTTGCCTGCAGAAACATGGGTTAAGGATTTGTCAGCAATCTTGAACTAATCAATTGCTTTATCATGCCCTGATTTTTTATGAAAAACACTCCTGCTGTTTGTGGTGGCTATTTTGGTTTGGACAAGCTCAACAAATTTCATTTTTTGGGCTCAAGCGCAAAAGTGATTTCAAACATTGGGACATTATTAACAACAAGGTTTTTAGTGGAATTTAGTACTTTCTGCACAAAGAGTACTAATCATAAATTTCTACACTGTGCTGCAGCATTCTGAGATTTTTTTTGCTCTGGTTGTAACGTGCACACGCTGCAGCTGTTTGTGTACTGGTTCTTGTTCCTATTTGTTTGCTGCTTACATTGTACAGTCCCAGTTCAACTGATTTCTTTTACATACATAAGGAGTGGAGTGGCAAGAAGTTTTAGATAATGTACCTGAGTTGTCACAAGAGCAGAAACATGGATTAATTGAATTTGAGGTGCCAATCAAAACATTGAATTTACATTATTTGCCACACACAAGTACTATCGTAGAGAGGTATCATTTTGGTTAGGGAGTTCAAAAAGAGAAGGAATCTGAGGAACATAGTCTTCTGACTGCACTTAGAAAATGACAGCATTGACCAATGAACGAATAAGAGATCAATTGTTGTTGAATTGTATAAGCAACAAGATCTGGGAGGACCTGTGGCTTAAAGATGAGCCACCTTCAGAAGATGTCATAACTACAGATAAAAGAGTTGAGCATATGATGGATTATGTGGATCTGCTAAAAAATGAAGGAATAGAGGTTGTGTGTGTGGCACTGAAGTATGTGCTGTTGGGAAAAGTGAGATTGCGAGAGGCTCCCAAAGGTTTAAAGGTCAATGATACAGATGTGGTAAAATACGGCACATGGATAATGACAAGGGTTTTCCAGCTCCAATAGTAGTAGCTAGAAACTCAAGTTGGGCTATAAGACTTTGTGTGAACTGAAAACAGCTTAGCAAAAGAATCTTGGTAAATACATTTCCAATTCCCAACCTCACTGAAATATTGTCTACAATGTCAGATGCCAAAATCCTTACCACATTAGACTTAAAGTCGGCTTTCCATCAAATAAGATTAATATCTAAGTCTCAAGATCTCAGGAGTTTCACTACACCTATGGGCTCTTTTAAATCTCTGAGAATGCCTTTTGGATTGGCTTCCGCTTCTTCGGTCTTCCAAAGGGTGATGCAATGTAGTCTGGGAGATATAAAAGGAGTGTGTTACTTCCAAGATGATGTTCTAAATTTTTGCTGCAAATTGGGAAGATCATAATTAAAGAGTTTGTGTAGTTTCTAAGAAATTCAAGGAGGCAGCTTTAACATTGTGTGTCAAAAAATGTGCATTTGAAAAGGAAGAAATATGTTTTTGGGGCATTGTATTACCAAGGATGAGGGTCAGACCTAAGTAGGAGTTGGTTGACTCAATATGCAATCTTTGTGCTCGGCCAAATAAGTAACCCTGGGCGTAGTTTGCGTAGTAGCTAACCGGTCCTTGGATGCTTGTTTCCAGTCTAGGGAGGACCTGGCTTGGCAGTTCGGGCTGGACTGTTCCCATGAGGCACAGGGTCAAGACTGATTTGCATATGGCTGGGTTCAAACTGGAACGGCATGATGAGCAAAAAAACAATGGATTTAGGCCCAGATCTCTGTACTGTGGTGAATGTATGACATTATTCTGCATTCTGTCCATCAACTGTTGTTTTTGCATTTGTCACCCCGAGTGGGAAGGGTATGCCCAAACATGGGTCCCGTGCTCGCCATGCCACTGGAATCAAGCTATCCTGGCTGAAGAGGGGTGAAACCCCGAAACCGGTCCTAGGACGCTTGTTTCCGGTCCAGGTAGGACCTGTCTTGGCAGTTCAGGCTGGACTGTTCCCATGAGGCACAGGGTCAAGACTGATTTGCATATGGCCAGGTCTAAACTGGGGTGGCACGGTGAGCAAAAGAATGATGGATTTAACCCAGATCTCTTGACTGGGGGTGAATGTTTTGATTTGTTCTGCATTCTGTCCATCAATTGTGTGTCTTTCATTTTTAATACTGGCAGTGTAAATAATGCACTACGTTGCACGATATTTACAAGGTGACGCATCTAGGCAGATGCGTCACCTTGTAATGCCCTGAACACATTATACCTGTGTCAGGTATAATGTTTGCAGGGTGGGGGTTCCCACCCAACAAAGCCTCGAAGGAGTCACACAGTGAAATCTGTCAGATTTAACTGCTCCACTTCTAGCACACCACTTCATCAACACCTTATGCCTGCCTCATAGCAGTGCTAAGCGTAAAGGCCTGCCTCCTGCATTGCTGGTGTTGCATCAAGCTTGTGACACAACTCCAGCAATGCATGACTTTTGTGCCGACAGATACGTCAGGATTCCTGACGTATCTGTCATTCCTTGCGACATGGAGCACCATACATTAAATACGGCGCAACCATTGTGTCGCAAGGAGGGCACAGTGAAAACTGTTGCATCACTGTTTTGCCACAGCGCTGCAACAGTTTTCATAAATGAAGCCCTTAATTTGCAAGGTAAGGGCTGTTCCTGTGGTTTTTCGGAACTTGCCACATGTAGTTTTGCAGAACATAGCTCTCTATCTGATTGGTTAAAATTTAGTTGTTGACGTATTTTCGAGGTGGCCTGAGATTTTGGAGCAGTTGTACATTTTCTTGAAAATCTATTCCAGAGAGAAAACATGGTTAAAAGTTTGTTAATGGAAAGTGGAGATCAATTTTGCTGTCAAAAAATGGATAGGTTCTTGATTCCTATAGTATTATTCATAAAATATCTTCTCTTTACCAACCGCAAGCCAATGTGATGAGGGGAGATTTAAGGGGACGTTAAAGGAAAGCTATCAAATGTCCAGATCAATTAGATTTAACTGGAAGAAGGAATTACAGTAACACAGATCAGCCCCGCACTCTACCATGGGACGCCCTCCTTTTGAACTTTTCAGAGGAAGAAAGTCAAATTCCAAATTAGCTCCAGGGTGGATGTCCTGGGGCAAAGGTTTATTTTAGGTTCTTAGTAGAGGATGATTGGGGGGGAATCGAAATGAGCAAAGTGAAAGAGAGACAAGAAGGTTTTGACAAGAGGCATGCTGCTGGCAAGGTCTTTGTA
Organism: Triturus cristatus; assembly: GCF_964204655.1. Taxonomy (NCBI): domain Eukaryota; kingdom Metazoa; phylum Chordata; class Amphibia; order Caudata; family Salamandridae; genus Triturus; species Triturus cristatus. Next base: position 564,643,483 of record NC_140582.1, on the reverse strand, counting down.
AATGTTGGTGACTGGGTTAAAACTCCATGCTCCAGTGGGTTCAAGACCATGGCCTCAATTCACAATACCTAAAAAAGTTATGTTTTTTAGAAATGCACTTAAAACTGATGATAGTAAGATGGAATCTCAGTATAGCTGCAAATGTGTCTTATCAACCGTGTTTTACTGAAGGACCAAACAATGCTGGAACTAAACAAGGCCAAGCCTTCTCTTCGATGGGTGTGATGATAATGGAAAATACTCTACCTCACATGGCTTCATGATCAACAAACGTATTTCTAGGAAACCTGGATATCTGAAAGATTATATCTAACGTTTTCTGTTAAATGTGAATGGTTTCATTTATATTTTCATAGTAAGTTTCTCTAAGTTTTCATTCTTTTTATTTGTTTAATTGGGGAAGATGTGACAAGACACTTCTGGCTTCTTCAAGTTCCAGTGTTCTGTTTGGATGAACAAGGCTGAGTCTCTGTCACCATGTTTTGGGGAGCTTGTACTGGGAGCATCAGTTACTTCCAATTCAGCTAATAAGCACGTTTGGGAGTGTTACATTTTCCTTCCTATGAATCAGTTGTTAGCGATAACAGATCCCTGCCCTCGAGCACTACTCAGCATTGTCTTCCTAAACAGTGTGTCATATATTCTCCATACCATCTAACACACCAACACCCAATCAACCTCTTATTTTAGACTTTGGTCCTTGTGTACACTGGTAAACAGGTAACTTATCAGTCACTGTGCCTGTAGGACAATCCAGCATTTTTGAAGAGAGAATTCATTGCAATACAACCATGCTTGGGTAGTCAATATATGTTGTGAATATTTGATAATCATGAATATTAAATCAGGGCTCAGTGTTTGCCTTTACGGCCTTTGGGATTCGTTATGTGTAAAACCTGGCATTTTTAGTGGGTCTATCCCCAGCCTTTTTGACCTCCTGTTTTTGACCCATTGTTTGTTGACTTTAGGACTCTGGCCAGTGCTAAAGTGCATATGCTCCCTGTGTAAATTCTGATTATGATTGGTTAGCCATAATTGGCATATTTGATCTACTGGTAAGTCCCTAGTAGAGTGCAATGTGTGTGCCCAGAGGCCCGTAAATCAAATGCGACTAGTATGCCTGCAGCACTGGTTGTGCCACCCACATGAGTAGCCCTGTAAATGTGTCTTAGAACTGCCACTGCAGTGTCTGCATGCACAGTTTTAAATTGCCATGTAGACCTGGCAAACTTGCCATCCCTTTTCTTACATGTAAGACACCCCTCCGGTAGGTCGAAGGTACCCCATGGGCAGGGGGCAGTGTATGTGAAAGGCAGTAAATGTATTAATGTGTTTTACATAAACTGATAGTAAAATATTGTGTATTTTGTTTTTCACTATTGAAAGGCTGTTAACATTGGAGCTGCCTTGTAACATCTTACAAGTGTAACTTTCCATTGGGACAAGATGGAGAATGCACTGCATGTTGAGTCCTGTGCACCGATCTCCGAAGTCCGAGATCAGAGCACCGACTCCAACTCAGGCCCTGCTGTGCGGTTGAAAGACCCGATGCATCGTGGGACTGCGGCTGAGGAAACCAATGCAATGCCTCTTTGCGGCCTCTGCATCGACCCCCAGTGCATCTCAGATTTCCACTCATCGCACCTGTGCTGCAAGTTTTCAGATGCATCAGCCGCAAACTAACCCTGGGCGTAGTTCGCGAAGTAGCACTACGCGAACCTACGCAAAGTGCACTTCGCACTACGCGAGCTATGCATAGCACTTCGCGAACTGCGTAGTACCCTGTTTGCACTGTGCAAGATGCCATTTTCAATGATTGCACAGTGCAGGCAAGCATCTGGCACTGTGCAATCATTGAAAACGGCATCTTGCACAGTGCGAGTTGTAGTTTTCTGCTGATCGAGTAGATTTTTACTCAACCGGCAGCTTTCTCAACGCGGACTGGTAGTTTCTCATCGCGAGCGGTCGGGAGCATACGCGACCACTCGCAATGAGAAACCTGACCTCCCCGCGTTGAGAATCTCGCCGGGATGTTTATTTTCCACGATCGCGATCGGCAACTTGATGTTGCTGATCGCAAACAAGGAAAAAGTCTCGCCAGGATGTCATTTTGCTTGCTCGCGGTCGCCAACTTGATGTTGAGGACCGCGAGCAGGCAAAAAATTACCGCTGCACTACGCAACGCTATGCTACGCATGTTTGCACTGTGCTACGTGCAATTTGCGTAGTGCGAAGTAGCGCAAACTTCGCAAACTACACGAGCGTAGCGTAGTTCTTTGCCCAGGCTTACCGCAAACCAGAACTGTTCTGAAATCGATGCATCACTTCCCCCTACAGTTCGGATTCGATGCATCACTTCTCTTGCATGCAGCAGAACCTTCGCATTGCCTCCCCAAGAACTCAGTAACTGACACAATGCTGTGTTTTTCAACGTTTCCCTTTTCTGCAGCTGTTTGGCCTTGTGAATTTCGACGGATTTAAGGTACTTTGTGTGAAAGTCATGTACCCATACTTTTCTATGGGCAGAATTGCTTGAACCCTTTTAAAGGTCATTTTTTGAATTGTGTAAGCAGAACAAGATGGCATTGGTAAAATACAGTCATTGCTATCTGTCTATTTCACAGATCAACTTGTATTCACAAATTAATACAATCCAAAATTTTGTTGACATGCAGGTCAGAGAAGAAGTGGTTCAGCCAACGCGTGTTTTATCGTGATGACGACTTGACGTGTTTCATCATGATGATGACTTTTTCAAGGGTGTTAATTTAAAATACATACATTACATATTGGTAGAAAATTGCTTATTATCCACTCACTCACCCATACAGCCACTCACATACCCATTCACTCACCCATACAGCCACTCATGTACCCTTATGATCTCCCATAGAGACACTCATTCCCGTGCTCCTTCACTCATATAGCCAAGCTCTCATTCACTATTTAAAGCCACTCACTCACCAGCTCACCCATACAAAAACTCACACATCCACTCACATATCTACAAAGTCTCTCACATGTCCACTCACCCATTCATCCACCACTTACATACACTCTCACTCACCCATGCAGACACTCACACAGCCACTTACTCACCCATACAGCCACGGTGAGATCATAAGCAGTGCATTGCGGGGCACTGACAACACCCAATGCATTTCGGCGAGCTAGTCGCCTTCATCACAAGTAAATTTACTCTCATACATTTGACCCCATCTCCTGTTTTAAGTGGTGGAGATAAGTAAGTCTACAATTTTGAGTTACTTTGCATTCTTAAATGGTGAATGGCAAAAATGTGTAAAGTTCACTGAAATGTAGGAGTAAATTTACATAAGTAGATTTGTTCATCTACAAGTCTACCTTTGTGAATGAGCCCCTGAAACAAACTACGCACATGCGCTCCCCTTCCAAGCTAATGAAAACATTTCTCTTTCTATGAAGTGAGTCTAGGACCTTTTTGGGTGCTCTTGTAGTCTTGTTACATTCACTTTATTTTCTATGTGCCCTGAAACGAAAGAAGTCAGCAGGGTAGGTGGTGCATGGACCCATTTAAATATATTATGTAGTCTTATTATGGATCAACAACGCTTTTTTGCCATAAATTAAAAACATGGTGGTCCATGTTTTCACTCTCCTTTTATAAAATATTTGACCTTTTGGTATGTGAAGGATCAGCTTGGTCTAGAGAGTCCTTTGCTATGTTAAGGCCTGGGCAGCTCATTGAACTATATCCACGGCATGAAAGACATCACATGACGATCACAATAATGCATGATTCACGCTCTAGTTTGTGTTTTGTTTTCATCAAATAGGAATGTGCAATTACGGGTTAAAGTTTGATGGGTAGATGTGAATGTCTTCAATAAAGGGTGATGTCTCACCTTGATATGGCAGAAAAGGGTGATTGGTTCTCTTGTAAACAGAAGGGCACTTTTTACTACGATAATTCTACTTTCTGTTTTTAGACGTGCTGGAAGGCCTTAAAAAAGTTGTGTTAAATTAAAATAGAGAGGACAGCATATGCAAAAAGAAGGTAAGCATAATTATATAAGGCCACCATAATGTATTTTATTTACACTTAAGTTCTTTTTAAAGGGAATGTTAGGAGTCGAATATTCATTTGACTTTCTTTGTTCCATACCTGAGGGGTGGTGTTTAGGGCCAATGAAGAAGGGTAGAGATGTGATTACCATGTACCAAATTGTTTGCCAAGACTTGCTTCCTCAAGAACAGTACCTTCTCGTTCAAATATTAGTTCTTCTTGACCATCTCCTGACTATGATAAGGAAGAAGTATACTCAGAAGGAAAACATGTTTGTGGCTGTGTCTCTATTGGTATCAAACCTTCAACTACGTCAGGATAAACAACAACTGGGTTGATGCGGGGAGTGGTTCAGCAATTTCAGAGACCAAACATGCCTAAATAGCATATTAAGTCTGAAACACAGAACTATTAAAGTGGCATTTAAGAGATGCTGATTGGTCACCTGTTCCATGATTCTTGAGTCCCCTCTATACAGTCTCTGAGATAGACAGAGATTCTGCATTCCTTAACTGCAGATTCTTTGTTAGCAAACCTTACTGGACAGAATGTAGCAATTTCTGATGATGCTCCAGTGTATGGTCCAATAGATGTAATGTGAAATCAGCTCTAAAAAGGGCATATGCAGGTTTACGTTTGGCTGCAAGTTCAGACATATATGCAAATTATGCTTCATAGTCTTTAGTTAAAGATTTTTAGTTTCTGTCTAATGTGATACAAGTGTGGGAGGACAGTTCACAAATTCTAGCATAAATGGAAGTATAACCAAAATGTTTAACTGATATTATGTTGAATAATCTAAAAACTTTAACAGTGGCAACAAGTCAAGTGGTTGCAGAGTGATGTCACTTTCATTTGAGATGATAAAGGGTGAATTCACCTCAGAAGTCATGATTATATAAAATGCCTCTTTCAAGGATTTCAAATGTTGATGACATGCTTGAAACACTTGTACATGGGTCATTTATAAACCATAAGCATACCCAAACATTTAAGCAACATGTATAGGTATTTTGAGCTTTTACACTATGTAAAATGGCTCACAGGAGCGAGGTGAAAGAGTAAGCTCTGAACTGGCTTCAGTCCTTTATTACAGCCCACAGTCATGCCTTTTTGCCCTTCTTCAGATCTTCCTCTAAGTATCTGTGTGTGGAGTCCCACAAGTGTCCTCTATGAATCACACACTGCTTAATCTTAATGTGCCCCTTTGGCTGATTCGAGCAGGGGGTTTCAGCTCATGCATGTGTTAATCCAACAAAACAAAAATAGTTCTGAGACTGGAAGGTAAAGCAGAGGCTATTCTCGGAGAGTCATAAAGCTGTTACTGAATGTCTACTGTTTGTCTAAACCTAAACTCTGACCAAACTGAGCTGTTTATAATGGTGCGCACTCTTTCTTCGGACTGGTGACCTGATGTTCTTGGACAATGTACTGTTTCAGTACGGTCTACAGCAAATATAGAGGTTTGACAAAATAGCATCTTTTCTTCCTCCAATAAAGAAAGTTTCATCTTCATATTTCCAAAACTCTAAGATATGAAAGAAAATTCTTACTTTTTTCTCAAAACGGCACATATTCCCATTACTGAAGTCACGGTTAAAGCCCAATTTGACTATCAGCACTTTTAATTTTACTTCTACGAATGGTGCTGAGCACCTGCTTCTTAACTTACCACACCATGTTTTGATCTCTTATCACTTGTGCAAACTGTCTTTGCCCCCTATTCTCAAGTGCATTCTTTTTAAAAGACTCTGCATTGCCTCACTGTGCCCCTTCTTTTAGTTAAGGACAGTTTTCATGGTACTCTACTCATAAAACATTACATTGTTCATCAGCTTTTCCTCTTCCCATCCCCGAGATAAAAAATTATCTCTAGGATGGCAAATTATTCACCTGCCAGGTATCCTATGCTTGGAATTCATTATCACTTAAACTGAGATGTCAAATTACCTTGCTCAAGTTCAAGAAAAACATGAAACTTGGCTTTTTATACAGTAGACAGTATGGAAGCCATACCCCAATAATCATATGAAACCCAATATTTTGAATACCCCAATTTTTAACTAATTTAACTCCAAGATCTTCAATTGATTTTTCTGTTAACAACTACACTCCTCATTGGAATTTACATAAATGATCAGAATACAACTGAATAAAATATGAAAGCATAAAGAACTGAGGGCCCCATTACGATGGCAGAGGACTTCAGTCCATTCGCCATTGTATCGGATTATGTCAAATGGTACAGGGATATGTAGGGGGCACCATAGGTTCCCCCCAGGGTACATGTCCCTGCCCCAGGGATTAAGGGGGGCTGCTACGGGCCCGCAAATTCATTTCCACCAGCAGTTTTGCTACGGGTTGACCGCAGCAGAACGACCAGGGGAAAGGGATATCATAATCCCTACGGCAGTGCCTGGCATGCACCGCCACAATGCAGGAATTTGCACTTGGTCAGATGGGCGGGGGGATTTGATCCGCCCATCTGGACCGTGACGGTCAGTCTTTCTGACCGCCTCACTTTCCCTGCCATCATAATATGGCAGGGGGTAAAGCGCATTGCGATGGCGGAGGGACAGCCACCGACAGCCTGTCAGTGACGGTCCCTCTGCCATCATAATGGGGCCGTAAGTTCTAGATCAGAAACATATCAAAAACTAGATTTAATATAGAAACATTGATAAATATAGGAAAAATGCATGGATCACCATCAAGGCCCAAATACAGAAATACAAAGCCATAAAACTTAGAAAAACCTTCTAGATAGGCAATTTTTTGTAAAACCCAAGAGTCAGACTCATAAAGAGTACTGAGAGCATCCCAATAGAAAAACTAAGAACAAATAGACAGAGACTCAAGAGGAAAACAAAATGCCCAACAGCATGAGTCCACATAAATAAAAGAAAAGCCCACAAACTATAAATAGATTCTGCAAATTCATCTTGGTATGATCATGGGTAGGGTTGTGTTGGCAAATCAAAAACAGCAACATAATATTCTAAACCAATAGGTCTAATCCATTTCTTAAGGTAAGAGAAATCTTCCACCTACTGCATCAGCAACCGCACTCCAGAGATGTACAACACCCAATAAAACATTTCTTCAACCGTGGCTCATAGAATTTAGCACGCCTACAATGGAACTACCAGCAGAAGTCCCTGAAAATGATACTTTGGGTACATGATGGAAGCTTCATTCACAATACAGGTGTTCTAACAGAGTTGTCCGTCTTTGAATCTGTGATGTTATTCTCTTGGTGCTCCGTGGAAATGACGGAAAAAAGATTTGCAGCGGGACACTGAATGGGTAATGAGCAGGAGAAAAAGCAGAACACAAGAAAGTGCATCCATTTAAAATAGTGTTGCACACAAAAATGTGGCATATACTACTTCACAATATTAATTAGTCTGTCAAGTGATATAACAAATTTGTTTCACGTGCAACATCAGTAATTCATCGGTTACGACCCAATGCATCATTAATCCATTCATTTTCAAAAGAAAGTTTCACACAATATTTCAATCTTTTTTAAAAAGCTACTACAACACTAAATGTCTCCACAGCTCTGACAATCCATTTATGGCACTCGACTCTCTCCAAGTTAGGATGGAAGAATACAATTACCAGGGCAACGCCCCTATGGGAATCCGAACAGCTAGTAGTAATGGGGGCAAGAAAAGGATTTGTCAAATGGGACTCGATTGGGATCTTGCAAGTGGGTGACCTTCACACTGGGCCAGACATTTTTTTTTTTTATTACAGTCTTTATTCGGCATGTAAAAATGCCCTAAAAGAGACAACATATCAAAAAAAGGAGGTTGCAGGTACAGATTTAAAAAGACAATCCATCAGACAGGGTTCTACATGATACAATTTCAATAAATAAATAAAAGATATATACGTCACATAAGGCCTATCCCTCAGCAGTCTTAATCATCTTTAAACTCGGTTTGAGCCTGTAGCATACCATAATTAAAAGGTTAAAAATGTAAGAATGAGGGAACCCTTATTCGAACAATATAAAAGAATGGCAGGCAGGGAATCTATGGACTGCCACTGCCCCTTGTAGCCCTTAATCTAAAAGCAGCCCTTAAAAAATTGGTAATACAAAACAGTGTAAAAGTATCTGGGGCCAATTTTAAGAATAGCAAAACCAGTTTAGCTTTCTTTAAAATACCCTTTAGGAAAAGACTTCTGGGGTGTGAATAAAATGGACATAATAATACAAAATGAAGGGTGTCCTGTGGAGACCTGTGGTCGCAGCCACAGGGCCCCTTCAACTCTGTTGACGATATAAACCCTGCCGGCTCTGATAATACATGATGCAAAAGGTTTAGCCTGAACCGTGTCATTAAAAATCTGTTGTGAGCACTACTTAAACAGGACAGATATGGTTTGATGCCCTGGGTGGATTTAACTGCTAAATGTTCTCTCACCAACGGTTTGGCTAACTCTCTGTGTTCCCGGAGCATCGAAGCACACTTAAAGAACCGATCCTTGACCAGAGCCTTATGCTGCATGCTCATTATGGAAGGGTTAGTGAATAGTTCTGCACATCCCATTTTCTCAGAGAACTTCTTCACATATATTAGCCAGGGGATTTTTAGCCCATGGTCAAGAGAGAGACAGTCATCTATAACCTGCCTGCTTAGAGCCGCCTCCTCATTTGCCCATATCTTTACCCAACGAACTAGGGTTTGACTGCCATCCTATCCGTGATGTGTCGAACATCCAATTCTTTGTGGACAATATGAGCTAGAGTGCTCTGGGGAACGTTTAGCAGTCGCTGAAGGTATGTGTTCTCTTCTATTTGCAGTTGGGTAGCCTTAGTAAACCCCCATACCTCACTTCCATATGGCACTTTAGCACAACACATGGAGCTAATAATCTCAAAATCTGTTCTGGGGACCAACATCCTAGCCTTTGTGCAAAACTCATTATTTATCCAGTGCATCTAGTCATTGCTTGGCATTTCTCTTCTAATAAATATTTAAAATTTAATCGCCCATCAAATAAAATCCCCAGATATGAAAAAGAGTGTACCTTTCCTAAACAATGAGATCCAATTGTGTAATTGTAGGATTTACCTGTTTTTCCCCCACTTCCATAACATAGGATTTGGCAAGATTGTGGGCCAAATCCAGGTTCTCCATAAATGACACAAAGCCATCTATTAAGAGCTGTAGACCTTTTGGGGTGCGAACAAGTAGTACCGCGTCATCTGGGTAGAGCAAAACGGGAATCCTGCGGGTGCCTATTCTGGGGGTATGTACCTGTAGGGTACTTAATACCTTGTCAAGACCGTTTATATATAGTGTGAACAGAAAGGGAGTTAATATGCAAACCTGCCTGACCCCACTAGAGCATCTAAAGGGTTCTGTTGTTTTCCCATCCTGACTATATCTGACAGCGGCAGTGGTATTCAGATGCAAAGATTTTAAGATGTTGATGAGCCCCGGGTCCACCCCGAGCCTGCCCATGATTGCCCATAACTTCCCTCGATTGACTCTGTCAAAGGCCGCGATCAGATCCATAAATTCCAGATATATCGTCCCTGGACTGACCACTGTGTTTTTTGACTGAGATAAGGTATAGGTTAAGGCACTGGTCGGTGGTGGATTTCCCTGGCCTACAGGAGATCAGTTATGACTTGGTGCTCCTCGGCCCAATCTATCAGCCGGCTTAAAACCACCCGCCCTAATATCTTTGCTGACACATCAATGAGAGAGATCAGCCGGTAACATTGTGGGCTGTCCTTATTACCTTTTTTAAAGATAGGGACCATCGTAGCTGTGGACCAAGATGCTGGCATTACTGTGTCCACTGCTGCGTTTATGACCCTAGTCAGGATTGGCGCCCAAAGATCCATGTTGCTTATAAAAAGGTCAGCTGGAATCCCATCTGGGCCTGGGGCCTTATTCCTGGTTAAACCTTCAATTCCCGTGCTTGGTTGGTAGTTATAAAGACCTTTGAAGTGATCATGCCATTGCTCTGGTAGGATATTATTACATAGCACTGGTTTATTAGCATCGTGAAAACAGGGCCTATTTATAACCCTCCAAAAGGCGGTGGAGTCCTTTAGTGCCATTTCCTCTGTCAGATCTTCCCAAGCTTCTCGTTGGGCCAGACAAAATATCCTTCTCAGAGCTACAGAGAACCACGACCTTGCCCCCACTGAAACCTTACAATACCTACAGATTTGTCATGCCATTCAGACACGGGTGCTCCGTAGGGCAACCTTGCCAGTGACGTCACCATTAGAATGTAGACTCCTAGAAGAAAATTTAACTCTCAGAGCAACTTCGCTTACACATCAGAAACTCATTATCAACTCCACTGACACAGCCCTACGGGAACTCTGGAAAAGTGGCCTTACAAATCTACATTAAGACGACTGGCCAGAAGCCCTGGCGTCCCCTAGAGAGGTGGCCATTAGAGCGCACTTTAGGTTAGTGCAGCTCAAAATTCTCCATAGAGCTTACTTCTCATGCAACACGCTGGTCAAAATGAGTAGGAAGACAGACCCACTTTGTCATAGACGATGCGGGAAGGAAGGGTTGTTGTTCAAAAATTCTATCTTATTGGGATGTTGGGGTGTCCTACATGTCAGAGGTATGTGGGGGGACTAATACGCTCAATCAGATGGTGCCATCATAATGTGTGGGAGGCTATAGACCTGGAAAGAGCATATCAAACCTGGGTTACCCGATGTCTGATGTGAGCAAAGCGCAACATAGTTCAAAATTGTGGGGCAGAGGCCCCACCAGCCCATTGTGGCTGGAAGAAAGACATGGATTGGTGTATGGCGGTAGAATAATCAATCTATGTGAACAGAGGGTGCTCCAGGAAAAGTGTGGAACAAATGAAATGCATATAGGGGGAATCTTTGCACTGTAACCTCGGGAGGGACAATACACTCCTTCATACATGCAGAAGAAGACTAAATGGTGCCGCAGATGAGGTGAAGGTGGGCTTGTTACTTGCTAGACTTAAGTGATCTGATATTATGCACTACTATACTGTTGTATTTTACTGTCATGCTGTTCACAACAGTGGTGTGATGCTTATTTTTACTGCCTCAAGTAAATACCAAATTAATAAAAAAAGATATTAAAAATAAAGGAGATTGCATAAAGTTGGCTTCCAGTCTTGCAATAAAATTTTGGACCACAGAAAAAACACTGAAAGAAGGAGTCCATCATGTCTTCACCACTATTTATTATTTTACCTTGAAGCAACACAGGACTCCTGTGTGTCAGTTTTTTAGGTTAATTTTAAAACAGATGCTCACCTGATTAGAGATCATAATTGATTAAATAATGCATGGGGATTGAATCAAAAGAGATGTAAACTTTGCAATTATTTAGTCTAGGCAGTGGCATAACGAAACTTGAGGGGGCCACCCAGCAGGGAACATGGAGGGGCCCGCTCCAGATTCAATCCGGAGCTCTCAACCCAGAGTACTGTGCTGAGTGGGCCTGTGTTACGCCACTGAGTCTAGGGCATTATGTATGTTGGACCTAATTCACAAAGCCATTCTCAGTTATAAAAATATATATTTACTGCTGAAAATAGCTACTCCTACACCTGTAAGGAATTCACAAGAGACCCTGAGAGAGGTGTAAATGGTTTTGCTACTGCAGAATTCTCCAACATAAGTGCAGCAAAATCCGTAGCACTAAATCGCATACATAGGTGGGAATGGGGCAGAACAAGTCACGGCTAGCCATGTATGTTTGTGAACATTCATAGACTGAAAGCCATCTCTTTAGCATCCAGAAATGGTTGGAAATGTACTCCAGCCATGGCTGTAATCTTCCTTACATGGTTGCTAGGGGAATAAATCACCTTGAAAAGTGTAATCTACATGGTTAGAATGTTTTCCCACAGAGGGAAAAAAAGAAGAAAGTGTTTTGCACATCAGGCTGCCATTTTCACTGGGTGGAATTGGATGCTGTTTACAATTCCACACGGGGGTGGGCTTCATACACAAAGTCAGAGCCCATGTGCAATACCACACCTGGAAGCCTTTGCCTGATGTGAGTAACCAAGCAATACTATTACAATGGTTTGTGAATTGAAAAAAAATCATAAAAGTACACTCAGGCAGAGTTTTAGAACTCCTCCTCTACTTTTACAGTTTTTTCTCTAAATGCAGGCCATTAAAATTAAATTTTAAAACCTAAATTTATCAACTAATGAATTCAAATTATTTCTGAAGGACATGAAGTTTTGTAGCAGCTGAACACAGCAAATATTTATCCGTTTTTAAGATGTTTAAATATTTCTAAATATTTAATGTTTTATTTGAATGATGTATTGTTTTGTGGAACTGTACTATTTGCATAAATAAATATGTACACACCTGTGATACTATTGGTCACTGGTCCAGTGAGATATGTGCCCCATTATATGGTTGTAAAGTAGTATATTTTCCCTTCTTTGTTCGATTCTCAGTGAATCGTTTACTCCATCGCAAGCAAATTATTTTGCTGCAATTTCCCACCTCCTAAAAAAAAAATTCTGCTAGAGATGCTGACTTCATATTTCAATGATTTATTTAATTCGGCCAATGTAAGAAATTATAGTATTAGTTGAGTGAAGTGAGAAACCCACCTCAGATAATAATCACATTCTATGTCAGGGTAGGCCATAAAAGTCAATTACTAAACCTGTGCTTAAGGCTCTTGTACCGTGAATCAGACTCAACTTGGAGGCAAAATCTAAAGTATTTATTCAGTAATAAAGTGAAAACTAAACACAAGAAAAATCCCAAACCCATTTAACAAAATAGAGAATATTTTGATAAATAAATGAACCCAAAACAAAAAATCCAATCGGTAGAACTAGTGTTAAGAAGTTTAAGGTTGAAAATAGATCCAAAAAACATTAGGTGCCAGCTTTGGGATTCTGGTTGCACATGGGACAATGTAATTGTTAAGGCTGACTGCAATGGATGGCAGGTCGGATACATGGATCAGGTTTCTCCCAGTGAAATGATTTACTTGTGGACTTGGGATGCAAATCAAAAATTCTTAGCAAGGCAACACAACAGGCTGCGGCCAAAGAGAGCTCCACATTATTTGATAGCCGCTGGATGAGGTCTTGGTGAAGCTGGTGCCTTTTAGCGGGGAAGCTACAAGCAGGACAATTTTGAATCTCCTGCCCAGAAAAGGTGCCCTGTCGGCCAGACACTATTTGTGCCTTTGCCCAGTGAAAATGCATACTTTTGGATGTAGTCACTTTTTTGGAGCATGAATTCTTCCAGCGGGACAAGGCTGTAACTGAAGAGGGCTTTACGAGGCCGGACACCTTCTGTACAAAGTCTCGCTGGATAGAAGAAGAAAGTAGCCAGAGCACCTTGAATCTTTGACCCAGCGACAATGCACTATTTTTTAATCTGCTTGGCAGGTTGGTCACAGTCCACCGTTGGTTCTCAAAACAAGCAAAGGTTGGCACAATGTTTCTAAGTCCTGTGTATCAGAAAACTTTAGGAGGATTACACTTTGACACCAGCCAAGGGTCTACGACCTTGGGGACAGCACATGGTGGTCAAGACGTACTCCAGCAGAGGCCAGCGGCAGGGTCTAGGGCAAGACCAGTTGGAACTTGTCAGCTGGGCAGTTGTATGAGAGACCTCTGGAAGCTTATTGTGTCTCGGTATAGCAAACAGAGAGTAAGCCAATTAACCCTTGACGTCATGTCCAGGGTCTTGGGTTGAAGGCAAACAGATCTAGTCTTCCTTCAGGTTCTTCAGACAGCAGACAGTCCTTCTTATTCTTCACAACTTCAGGATTGTTCTGAGGAGGGTACTGGGGTTGCCACATTTATGCCCACCTGCTAGCCTGTGGGTGGGGGAAACTTCTATACACTCCCTAACTAATTGGGTAAATGTTCCCAGGGGTGACCCTAACCACTTTTGCTGCACTTACTGTGCGTTTTATACTGTAAGTCATCCCACAGTACCCCTCTCTACCTAAATCAAACATAGCAGAATACTTCTTCCCCCTAGCCTGATTCTTATGGCCAACAAAAACTGGTTCAGTTAAAGGAGGCAAACAATCTAAGGAAATACCATGCACAAATTAGGCATTTTAAGCAGCTCACCTCTACAAAAATCTGAAAATTCAATGAAATAATGTTTTCTTGCTTTCGAAGTATGACACATGAACAAATTAGTGAAGAGTGTTCATTCTGGTTAAACTACCACCTATCTGATCGAGAACTGTGAAAAAATGTGTCTCTAGCTTTATCTTTAATACATGCAACAGAAACCTCCTCAACAGAGGAGGAAAATAGTACTTGGTGATTAACAAAGACAGAGACATCCATGTCCTATCCATAGGAGCCTGTTTCCCTGTTAGATTGTTCCACCTGTTTTGGGAAAGTAAAGAAGGTCCTGGAGACAAATCAGAGTATATCTGCCTGAAAGAAAAGCATTATAGCAGTGACAAGGGCAAATGGTTTTTACCCAGCTCATGTGAAAAGTTGCCCTATGTTTCAGTAATGAAGAATGCCTGACAGACTGAATAAGGTGTAAATGCTAAACAGGAAACATAAGAGTCAGTTGTAAATGGACATTTTGCAATTGAACTGGATGGGAGTTTTAACACATTTTTCTTTAGTTTTCTTTAGTTTAATAATTTTATTGAAGAAAAATATGTTGTGACATTTCAATATATAAAAAGAACTTTATGATAGAAATAAAGACCAGGAATGGAACACAATCCACCAATAGAAAAACTAGAAAAAAAATATATCGGTAAAAAGACTATATAAAGGAAGATAAAAGAATATGGAAAGGATTATCAAAAATAAAGAAAGAAAGAAAAGGGGAAGAGAAAAAAAGCAAAGAGAGAGAAGAAAAATAACGTATAAATGCTAAAAGGTAGAATAAATATGACTATAAAATCTTAATAATAATACACAATAAAGTGAACAAAAACAGTGTTACGTATTGAGAATGTATTTAGTACCATAATATACATCATAAATAATATATAGAAAAGAAACCAGTACTGATGAATACATTAAATATTAAACATCAAAGTGTTTATAAAT
Source organism: Triturus cristatus (assembly GCF_964204655.1). Taxonomy (NCBI): domain Eukaryota; kingdom Metazoa; phylum Chordata; class Amphibia; order Caudata; family Salamandridae; genus Triturus; species Triturus cristatus. The sequence continues at coordinate 564,628,377 of NC_140582.1, read as the reverse complement.
TTGGGAAGGGGGGAATGGAAGGAAAAGGAGAAGGTATAAGTATATAAAAAATATAAATACATATAACAAGTAAAAAAAATAACATCCTCATCCAAACCACAATATAAGAGCAAAACATACAACAATTAGCCTTAATAAATATAAAATTACATTTAAGTGCAAACAGAAGACAGAGAATAAAATAATTACAGAGGATACAAATGTGCAGATAGCATAGAAGTAGTATGCAATAAGGTACCACTAACTTGATTAAGAAAAACAATAAGAGGACGCCATAACCTTGCGGCATTATGAGGGTTAGCATTGCAAAATGTACGTTTCATCCAGTTTGTTATGTAAACATACGGAATCCCACCACATTTTGTATGATAATTTAACTGAAGATTTCAAATTTAAAATAATTTGCTAACATGCAAGTGCCAATAAAATATCTAACAACTTGTCACTGTGGAACAGTGGAATAAGGGAGTGATATAATGTACCCAAAAATAAATGGAGGATATTGAAAGAGTATTATATATTAAAAATGTATCTAATCTGGGACCAATACCTGTGCCAGAATGAAAGAGTCTTAGGACAGTAGAATAACATATGCATAAACTCTGCCCGGAGAAAATCTCACGGCCAACATTTAGCAGTAACAGCTGCAGAGAACTTAGAACACAGTACAGAAGTAAGTAATGTATGTGATAAAGAAAGAATAAGGAATGAGTAACGCTAGTTGATCTAGAAATTTTATAAATAAGTGCCTATATTTTATTTCAAAAAGCAACATCCCAACATTACCCAGTCTTTTTCCCATAAAGGTTTGATCTTGGATTTGGTTCTAGTGGGTTTGGGCTTAAAAAGACACTTATTAATAACAGATGCCCTAGGGCCTGATCCAAGGAGCTTAGTAAATGCAGAGGAGAAAGGGATTAACCTATATGAAGAGGGTTGAATGGAGAAGTACTGGTCTAGTATCACATTCATCAATAAGCTAAAGCGAGAGTAAAAATACTTGGGACATTGATAAACATGACATAATTGAGGAAACGAAAGAGGAGCACTATCCTGAAAAGTTGATACACCCACATAAGCCCCTTATTCTTCCAGGTACACCAACAAATAGGTCTATTATAAATTTGAAATAAAGAATTATACGACAATGCCATTCTAAGAAATATGAAGGGAGACAATTGAGTAGGGAGAAATGTGTCTTAATCAATAAAACTGTATGCTTTGAGATCAGCGAATGAAGAAATGACTTAAAAGCAGAAAGGGACGAGACTTCTTTAAAAGTAAAGGGCAGAAGTAAAGGTTTTTCAAGTTCTAACCATAATGGAGAAAAAGGTGAGCCCCCTTCAGACTTGCAAAGGGTGGCTTGCCGCAGAATTAAACCTCTTTGATAAGAATAGAAATCAGGAAAATTAACTCCTCCGGATGCTTTAGAACTTAGTAGTCAGAGCAAATTATGAGTTTTTATTATGCCATGAGTTAAGATGTTTAAAAAAGGTCTTGGGGATATGAATTGCTAGCACAGAAATAAGAAATAAGAAAATAGGAGAAATCATCATTTTAATTGCAACTAATTAACCCAAAAATGATACAAATTAAGGATTCCAAGAGGACAAAATATTATCTACTTTTGTTTTTAATTCTTTAAAATTAACTCTAATAGTCTCTGATATAGAATTCATAACACGGATACCTAAATATTTAATTTTAACAGAGTGAGACCATTGAAAACCCGTAAGGAGGTAAGGATGAGTAAAGGCTACAGAAAATGAAAAATATTCCTACAAAAGAGAAGGTAAAGATCTTTCTGGAGAGGAAATAAACAATTGACTATCATCTGCATATGCAGCAAATTGTAAGTGATGGTCACATAAAAGAAACCAGAAATAGAGGGGTTGATACAATTCTGGGAAAAGAAAGTGCTCCAGTGCCAAAACAAATAATAAAAGAGATAGCAGACAGCCCTGTCTCACACCTCTATATAGAGGAAAGTAGGAAGAAACTTTACTATTCACCATGACCGCCACTCGAGCAGCTTGATACAAAAGAAAACAAAAGCTATACATTTAGGTGCAAAACCATGCCAATGTATTGATCAAAGCATAAAACCCCAACTAATCCTATCAAATATTTTCTCTGCATCTATTGTATGGCAGCAAGTGAGGATTTTAATAGAGAGCCTCTGTTAAGGCCAGAAATTATGATCGGGGAGCGTAGGAGCATATATATTTAATACAGTAAGTGGTACATTATCAATAAGAAGACTTACAATTATCCTTCTGCCCATATCATCAATTTCCTTCGAGTTCAAAGTAACATTAAGACGATTATTTACACAATATAACAACCCCATTCTTTTTGTCCAATGAAGGAGAAACACACACATTCCCTACCCAGGTTCTCTTGAACTTTAAAGCATCCAATGCAGTCAGGTGGGTTTCCTGAAGCAGAACTAGATCTGGACTAGACTTGCCCATTTGGGATAGAATTCTCTGTCATTACACCAGATTGATAGATCCTTTAATGTTCCAAGATATTACCCGGAATTATGAATAAGAAATCTTGCATACATTTCGTGGTGAGATTGAAATGGTTAAGAAAATCCCAGATGAAGACAAAAAAGAAGTGGAGATAAATAAAGAGAAAAAGGAAAAGAGCAATCAGCAAAGAATAAAGGAGACAAGGAAGACAGAGAGGGAAAAGGGAGAAGAAAGATGAAAGATGAAAAACAAGAAGGAGAGACAGTACATATCCAAAAAAGGACAATTGCAAAAACATACCTGAATAAATTACAAAAAGAAAGGTAAATGGGGTGGTGACAACACAAGAAAAGATGACACACCAAAAAGGGAAGGTATCCACTCCACATCTGGACCATACACATTCAGGAGAAAGAAACGCACAATAGAAACATACAAGATGGATCCGTAAGGATAAACAACAAACAAGTCATATTAAAACATTAACAATGATGACTTAAATACTATATTAAACATTGCAGAATAACTATTGTGAACTATCCAAAAAGCTGTAGCAAGGAGAAAAGAGAATCAACCAGTAGAGGGTCCAGCTGTGTCCATATTAACCAAAGTATGTAATTTTATACACCTTTTATGCTCATCCGGGTCTTCAAAAGTGGTAGTCTTATTCTGGAAGGTCACTTTGAAGAGTAGGGATGGAAAACACCACATCTGGCACCCAAAGCATGTAGAGGAGCTTGAAGGTTGAGGAACTCCTTCCTCCTAGATGCAGTAGTGTTGGAGACATCTTAAGATAAGAACATTTGTTGACCCATCCAAGTAACTTGACGTTTCACCTTAGCTGCAGAAAGGACTGTGAATAAGTCAGTAAATAAAAAAATTAAAAAGAATGATGACTCCTCTTGGTTTGACAGAAGTTGTAGACGATGTAGAATGAGGACCAAGCCTATGAGCTCTTTGAATATTCAGCGAGGTTGAGGAAGGCATGTCAAGCAATTTTGTAAGGAAGGAGGTGAAAAAGGAAACAGGATCATTCCCTTCCATTGACTCAGGAACACCATACATTTGGAGATTGTTGCATCTGTTCCTATTTTATAAATCCTCTGTGTGTTGTTTAAGTCTAAGGACCTCTTTTTCAAAACAAGAACTTTAAATAGTTTCATCATGCAAGTCTACCAACTGTTGTTCTACCACAGAAACCCGACTCTCCATTGCTGCCCATTAATCATCTAAATGCTGTATGCTGTTATTAGTTTCTTCAACAAAAAGGCATAGCATCCGAATTTCCTCCAACCACAATTCAACAGAAATTGGAGAGATACCTTTTTAAGATAAACAAGTGTTGTGCTTCAATCTCTTGGAAGCAGAGGAGGGTAACTGAACTTTACTTGCGGATGGCTGCACTGGATCCGTATGAGTAACAGTGGAAATGCCATGTCCTTAGAGAGCCCAATATGTCTGTGGAAAATAAACTTGAAGTAGACCCAGCACTCAATTTCGAAGAAGTATGCACCTTGGGTGTTAAAACAAACTGCAGCTTCCTCAATTTTCCCATAGACAAAAGTGAAAATATAAAACAAGCTAGTCAGGCAATTCTATAGAGATATACTCCTGAAAGCTTCCACTTCCACAAATGCTGTGCGTAATATTAATGAAGAAATCAATGAAGGGCCAACTACCAGAGAAAGAAAAAAAAACTTCCTCAAGCCCAAGCAGACACTGCCTCTGAAAGAGATGAGATGCCTTAATTTATAATTTCACCTTCAGACAGGCAAAAACTCAAAATATAGAAGAGCAGTCACAATTCCAGTATGAGAGAGCCCTGAATACCTGCTTAAAATTGCTGCGGTATCAGGAAGAAATACAAAATGGCAGCCACAACTGAGGGAACTCCTACAATGTCAATAAATATTGAAAAAGCTACCAAATAATTGAAAAGAATAGCCCATTAGTGTAGCACTACCTTCCGCTCCGCCTTTAACAACAATGATGCCCTCCATCAGTCATTTCAGTCGGGCCATAAACGCCACAAAGAGTCCAGAGTGAGGCTGAGCTTCATCTCTAGGCGGTCCACTTAGGTGACGCGGAAGCCATGCCACCCAAAAGAGTGTTACTTATAAAAAGATAACAAGTCAACAACTAACCATCCAAAAGCTGAAAGGCAGTATACAAATAAACTGGAGTACAAGCAGGTGTAAATAAGTATCTAGTCAAAGGTTCCCAAAGTTCTTCACATTTTGCCAATGAAGATGAAGAGTGTAAATTGTAACAATCCAAAGGATGATTATGACAAAATCCACCACTGTAATGTGATATTATCGTCAGACTTCCAATTAGTAGTAATAACCTGTAATGCAATGGCAATAATTAGATCAACCAATTTATGAATTAATTTATTCTGAGGCCAGATACTACTTAAGCCACCCAAAATAGAGCATCTAGTGAGAATGAAGAGTGAACTTTGGTAATATGTCCTATCCTTGTCTACAACTGCTCCCAAAATGTTGACAGTTTAGGATATAGGAAGAGCATGTGAAGGTAAATACCAGGGTTTGAGTTGCACCATCATCAAGTGTCACTTTTTAGGAGTTTGCAGTTGAACAAAAATTCAGGTGTATGATATAGCTTATATAGAAATAATAAAGTGTTTGGTAAGGTTGGCAGGGCGAGTTGTAGAGTGAATTTTCCCCCAGCTGTCACAGTGAGGTGGGCCAACTAAAGCGCAAATCTGATTCCCATAACAGCTCTAATTTAGATTTGGCCTATCTAAAGGGGGGAAAGCAGTGATCTATATATTAGAGAGGCCTTGGAGATTTGTAGTATTCAGCTAAGAGAGGGTTGCGGGGAAGAAATCTCAACGGAAGAGATAGGGAGTGGCTGCAACATAGGGACTAAAAGAGACTCTAAAATTTGACTTTGTTGGAAAAACTTCGGAGAAATATTAAAGGAAGAGGAGAGAGTGGAAAATGGAATAAACTGAATTGTTATGTTAAACCAATTGAGAGACAGTAAAAATAACTTTGTTAAGCGAAGTCCGCAAGAATAGCAGTTTGCCATTAACGAGTTGGCTTTAATTATACCAAATTAGACTGTGGAAGAAATGAGCGGCTAAAGGAAGAGAAACGACCAGGTAAGGCTTTAAGAGAGTACACAGATGAAATATAACTGCAGACACCCAATATTTAAGGGGTTGTGACCAATGTTCCCTCTAATTTTTTTCCACTGAGTGCGGCAGTGTAGGGTCTCTGTGCGCTGCAGCCATGGCTATGTGCACCAGGAACCACACCGCGCGTGTGTGCAGCGCAAAATATCACTCCAAACTTATGATTAAAACCATAGCAGCCCAGCTCTGTTAAGAAGAGACATTTTATTCCTCTGTCTGATGTAACATTTCCTATACATTGATTTACACACTATGATTCAGTGTATCTGTGTAATGTGTATGCGATGTAAAGTGCTGAACACCTTACACTGGTATGAGTGGCGCTATTAAACAAAATAAATATGTAAGAGAGAGGGGTTATGGAGACTTGAGGGTCACTGTTAAAGGTTGGTAATGAGAGTATCCATGGCGGAGGTGGTCATTGGGGCGTCAACAAACTTTGTCACACCAGGCACCACCAGCACTAAAGCCAGCCCTATTCAAATGGCACTAATAATCACAGTGAAATTATGAAAACATCCCACGTTGTAATTTGAAACGTTGGCAGCTACGTTGCTGCATTTATTTTCTTAATAGGTTTGGTCTGCGGGGTGATTGTGTGCATTTGTTAAGGTTTTCGTGTTAATTGCAGCTCATGATGGGTGCTGCGATTAACATGAAAACTTTCACAAATGCACAGGGACATCTTAAGGATTTTGAATGCCCTGCTCCAAACTTATTTCTGGGGCCCCTGATCAGAACAGCTTTGGATTTATGATCCAATTTCAGCTTTATCATGTCCTTTTTGGCCATGTCAGTGACACTGCAGAGGCACACTGGTCCAAATTCTAAATGTGCTTCCATCTAATATTCAGGAATAATGGTATGTGTTTTCAAAATTGTAACATAGCCTGAAGGAAAAGGAGAGGAGACTAGTGAGAAATAGGATTTTGTGGCGAAGAAAGGGGGAGAAAGGAACAAAGTAGAAAAAAAGTCAGGGTGCAAAGATGAGAAATGGAGAAATTGGTAAGAGAGGGACTGAAAGAGAAAGGCAGCCAGAGGCTTTGCAGAACTGGGAGGGAGAACGGAGAATGGAAAACCAGTAAGAGAGAAAGCAAAGAACAAGCAGTGAGGGAAATGGAGACAAGAATGGGATGGGGAGAAGGGTTAAAGTAGGTAAACGTGGAGCAGGACTGATATGAGGAAGAAGAAAAAGAAGAGAAGGAGACAGTGAGAGCAGCTGTGGAGTGAAAGAAAAAAGGACAAAAGATATGTCAGAGAAGACCGAGTGTGGTATGGCAATGCTTCAGAAGTAGTGTCTCTGCATATCGACGTTGGGGGAGAAAATAAGGAGTCTTTTTCGCCATCTTGTCATTTCTGAACGCTTGCTCTATGTAAGCGTGCTCTCGTGAACGAACTAAGAAGGGTGGAAGGCTGGTTAGGCCTTGCCAAGATTTGTAGTCTTGCCAAGATGCAAGTCTGATCAGATGGCAATTGCAAGTGTGTAAATGAATGATCCATCTGTCGGGAGTATTCTTTCCACTAACACCTGCTTCCCATCTTTTTTTGAAACTCAGGGTCAGCAACATTGTCATGGTGTCACCAGGGCATTAACTGGAAACTTTTTCAATATTATACAAGCCATAGTTGCTGCTTATTTATCTTATGCAACTAACAACCACTGACAAAGCGAATTGTCCTAACTTGTAGGTATGAATTTACGTGTTGTATCATATATCTGGATGCAGTGACAGAAACAGCAAAATACAAGTCGGGCGGTCCACTATGCTAAGTACAGATTTTTAGCTTATGTGTCTTAAGCCACGCCCTTAATTACACAAGCCATGCCCCTTTGCGAGACCCCCCATTTTTTTGTCCCACTTAAAGCCCTGGGTATGATGTTACTTGTTGTATCATATATCTGGATGCAATGACAGCAACAGGAAAATACAAGTTGGGTGGCACACTATGCCAAGCACAGAAAAGTGTAAATCACCCCACAGCTGCGCTCTATTAATTAATTAATTGTTTTATTTGCAGAGTTTTATATAGCGCTGGCTAGACCCAGAGGTATCAGAGAGCTTTACATGAGGATCAGCAAATTACAAGCTACAAAAAATCACATTGCATCCTGTCATAGCACACAGTTTAGAGGGCTAGTGACCTTAACTTTTAAATGTAGATATAAGAAGCAAATATCCAGGGATGATACATTATAGTACTGGGTTGCCTACATAAGATTGAAGTCTTCCCTAGTCAATGTATATGACAAGAACACCGACTCGTCAAATTCTACAATGAGGTACAGAACACATACATTACAATGCAAGTAAGGCCTGTGTTTTGGGGCAGAGACTAACACACTTTTAGAATTGAATCTGGAAAGATCACAGTGGGCTCCAAGGATCCCCTCTTAGTCCACCACCATGATCACACACATTATGTATATGAAAGATTATAGTGAAATATGACGAGCCCAACACCCATCCAACAAAAAGTTCACGTTACTCATTAGGTCATGACTCTGGCCAATGTTGCAGAGGCTACGAGAGGTACTAGACCTGATAACGATTTTAGCAGCTTACACAGCAACCCCACACATTTTCCTACTCCCTGCTGACGAGAGGCAACTACCTCGAAACACGTGTCCAGGGATGGCACACGCCACGCATACTTGCATTCACACTCGAGCATAGGTGTATCCGCCGACGCTGACCTTCAGGGACCATTTTCATTGGGGGAACACGACTGGTAGGTGTAGCAGTGTGCGACCAATCTGGTTTAACAGACTAGGTACAACATAGAGAGTGTTAGGACATACTGCACATCTAAGATCTTCCAAATATTTATTGGCCAAAAAAGCCACCTCGGCCACTTCATTTCAACCTAGTCTGGTGATTATTTTTTTATATAGATACTTCCTGAGTCTGTCTTTCAGGTTACACGTATTCAAACCAGGAAGCACCAAGATGGGTACTGGGAGTAATCTATCACACCAACTGAAACATTAATCATCAATGGACATAACCAAGGCCACAATGTAGGGCCACCAATGTGTTTTCCTCAAAACAGATGCAGTGTCCTGCGGGTACCACCTAGATAACCCCTGGTAATTTCTGCACCCGACACTGCGCCAGCAGCTGATAAATAAATCCCTCTTTTCAACCTCGTCCATTAAGAAGAAAAATTCAGCGAGACATACGAGAATCTGAAGTGATGTCTGAACACACAGCCGCGATATTCAAACTGAAGAAGCAGGAAAAGGTGTAAGCTTCGCAAGTGCTCTGTTTGAAGGGACTGACATTTTACTCTTTGCAGAGCACTAGCCTGGAGATCGAACCCTTGCCTGCAGCTCTCTTCTTTCACAATTTGCTGTACGCAATTTCCCTTCCAAGACTGATTAAAGGAAAAGAAGTTTCTAGAAATGACGGTGAAGACAGCAAAAGATCTAAGGGGCATATTATCAAGGACGGCGTTAAAAATTATCGCCGGTTTAGTGGCAGACAACTGCCGCTAAAGCGGCGATAATGGGCTTGATAATATGCCCTAGAAAATCCCACGGAAGTCCATGTTCTGGTGTGAACATGGACTTCCATTGGAATTCTCCAGGGCATATTATCAAGCCCATTATCGCCGTTTTAGCGTCAGTTTTCTGCAGCTATACCGGCGATAATTTTAACGCCGTCCTTGATAATATGCCCCTAATTACCCACAAACTGGGTTTCGAAGCTTCAGTTTCTAACTGTGATACAGACTTGGAGAAACTTAAGAAAGAAAATACAGTCCTAAAAAAGGATGTGGAGGAAATTTCTAAAGACAAACTGACTGATTTGGAGAGAAGCCAGTTTCTGGAGAAAATGCTTGCACTGGAAACTGAAAAGGAAAAGAACAGCCAGGAGCTTTCGGAGAAGAGGAAAGAAATCCTACATTTAAAAGAGAAGCTGAAGTCGAAAGATGGCGATGCCATAAACTCTCAGCTTAAAGCGAAGGAAGCCAAGAGGCGTGAACAACTGTGCAAGTCCCTTTCTGAAGAGACCGACAACCGGAAGAAATAACTATACACGGTCACCGCCAGATGTGTGGAGCTTGAAAACAGAGCCATTGCCAGTCAGGTTTCACAGGAAATTAGTGCAGGCCAAAGTGGGGCGGGCGGTAGTGGAACAAAATGTAATTGAAAGCCAGCTAAAAGATGCCTTGAAAAAAAAAACAACAGTAGCTTGTATATGACCAACAACGTGAGGCTGACGTTAAGGGATTGGTGTCCAGAATATGTGACTTGGAGCAGCAGCTTGAGACGGCACACCAAACACTCCAACATAAATCCAAAGAAAGCAGATCAGAAGGTCAGAAACTGGATGAACAACAAAAGTAATAATATGACCAGCGCTTGATGGAAGCACAAAACAGACCTCGAAGAAGAATGAAAAAAGACTGCTCAGCTGCAATTTGAAATTACTGAATTAAAAAGGAAATATGATGACAAAAGTCGAGAAACAGCGCATTTAAATAATGCCCTGCACTCGCAGCTTGCAGAAGAACATCAGCAGCGAGAAAATGGAAAAAAAGCGTATGGCAGAAAAAGTGCAGAGGCCGAAGACTGAAATAGAAATAACCAAACAAAAACTTGAAGAGGAAAATGAACTGTATGATGCCCTTTCATTTCAGGCTCAAGTTCTTTGAAAGTGTTTATCGAAACAACAAGAAGAAAATAAGAGGATCACCTTTCTGGAGCAACAGATTCAGATATGTTCGTCAGAGCTGGAAAACGAAAAGTTGGATAACCAGAACACACAACACCAGATATACAAAGTTCAGAAAGAGTTGCACAAGGCAAAAGAGCAAATGCAGTTGCAGCCAGTGAAGTACCTCCATGAATTTCATTACACTGAATCGCCTTATAATCTCCACGCCAATTTGGATGACCGTTTGAGGATCGGTACCCCGAATCCATCACCCCGGCGTTCAAACCTGCTGGACGAGAGCTTCCTGGAGTGTCCGAAGTGCAAGGTGCAGCATCCCACCAGCCAGCACAGAGAGCTCCAGGCACATATTGATTTCTGCGCTGACAATTGAGCCAAAAGGTCTTAAACTCGTACATGCACTCTGAAACTTTTTTACATGTGTTTTTAAACTATTTATTTTAAGTTGTGTGTATATAGGCCATCCCTGGCGATGCATTTTCAGATTATTTTTTCTGATAGTTTCTTCCTAAATTGGTCCTTTAATCAACTCGCAGGTGGAACAGCAGTCCCTTTAAATTGTTTTATATCTGTTTTTTTTTTATTTGTAATGAACTACTGAATTATGCTTGTTGCACTGTTGTATAGTATTGCAGTCCATGTAATAGCATGGAAGGCATCAGTAAAACTATAAGGTAGGCTATTTCTTCCTCTGAGTTCTTAAAATATACTTGTATACTTTGATTTAACCATGCACAAGGGGAGCGGAACAAACAAGGAACAGTTTACACATATCTGTAAAATCTTTTATATTTAAGTGAATCATCATTGTGCGGATAGAAAAAGCCAAGAGTGTTTCTCTTTAGAGGCTGGTATTTGCAAAAAAACTAGCTGTACTTGCCAGAAGGCAGTACTTATATTTATTTAGTTATGCTTTCAGTCTTTTTACAATTGCTCATCTGTGTGCCTGTATCTCATAGCCCAGCCATTTTGTAACTTGTATTAACATGAGTCTGATCTGTGCATTTTCTTCTGGTTTCTTTGGAAATAAATATTTGATTTATATGATGATATGACTTTTCTCTGTATGTATATATTGTGGCGTCAATAAAATTAATTAATTACTTGATCGGAAAAAAAAGAGAAATTCAATAAGTCTACTGTGGTAAATAATTTAATTACCGGGACTTAATTTGATACAGAAACATAATAAAAATAGCTCAGTAAATAAGAGGCAGAATCCGTGGTATTAGAGGTTCGGAATGGGCTTTATTCCAATGGACGATTTCGAAATCGTGGCCTCCAAGTTCCATCACCACGGAGGTTCAGGAAGTGAAGTACATACATTATTGATAATTATTCACTTTTATACAATAGGCATTACAGTGAAGTAAATGCAAGAGGCGTAACAATTGATAGCAAAGATAACATTTCACATGCGTAGCTGAAAGAGGCGTAATTGGGAGTAACAAGGAAACGTCATTGGTTGTGATGTCACATATGGGTGGACCTATGAAATAATTTCGCAATGTCAGCAGAAATACTTGGCAGAGATGCGCGCGCAGCAGTATGACGTGTGATTGACGTGCAACTAGGGGGTGAAGGGGACTTGACATTTAGCTCTACATGTGGCGACAGATGTCTGGAGGGTCAAGTCAACCTAATCCCAAATCATATCTAACATCCTATGTTTAAAGAACTATGTTATCCAAAAGAGGGGCCTTCTTGGAGTAGAATCTTATTCTATACTGACTATACTGACTGTTAGTGCGTGTGCAAGCGTCTAAGTGTCTACACTAGATGCGAGGGCAGGAATCTTCCATAGTAACAGGGCTATGAATTACTTGCATGAAGACAGAGAAACCGGGCCTTTGCTCGGTAGCTGGAAGAATGTTTACTTAAACTACTAGACAGGAATGCATTGGGCAGGGATCGGAGCAGATAATTTCGAAGGTGAAATACAGTTCTTGGCAGGCAGCAGGCTGATGTCAGGCTTCGTGAGCCGCGCAGGGAATGAGACAAAGTTCATGGTCACAGATGCAGGCTCAGACTGGAGCTTCAGAGGCAGAAAGCAAGAAAAGCTTGATGACAGAATCGGGGCCTACTTGCCTGGACTGTAAAATGGCATAAGTGAACCATATAAAGGCGGTGGCCTTTTGTACTTAGGAATGGAATATCCGGCCTATTCATGGCGGATCTGAAAGAGGACATGTTAACGGTGGACGCACATGTATTTGCGTCTTCATAACTGGAACTGGAGGGAACATACATGTACTTGTAACATGCACATAGAACCGTTGGGGTCCAAGATAGGGGACATAACTGACCAGAAAAATCCATATTTCCACATTCCCTCCTTGTCCCCTACTTGCCCGTCAAGAGATATCAATCTTCATCAATCCATTGATCTGTTCATATAGCATCATTTGTTCTTCTTTCTTCTTCCGGGATCTTGAACGAAAATCTTGATGTGGAATACACGATGTGGCACACAGACCACAAATCGCTGGTCCACATTGCAGGCATAGACAGCAACTGAATAGTATGAGAAGGCCAATACCTAGGAAGGATAGAACTCTCCATCCCCAGGCTGATAACACGCTCCAAAACCACCCGGACCAAGTCCAAGTGCCTGGATTCTGGTGTATCTGGCTCACAATCTTATGAAGGCGGGTTATGGCTTTATATACAGATGGCGAATTTTCTGGTATGAAAATGCAACAACTTGATCCGATGACCCTACAAGCTCCGCCCCTATCGGCCAGGATGACGTCAAGGACAAGACGATTTTGAAGCACAACAATCCGCATAGCAGACTGTTCTTCTGTTAAATTGCCTAAGGCGGAAATAGTTTCGTTCACTACTGCTTCAAGGGTTCTAGTTAATCTACGTATCAGCTTACTATTAGTAACGGTGCCTATATAGGGAAAGAGACCTTTATTGAAATCTGTGTATTTTTCCCATGCTGTTTCAGTGTAATCGACAATTGGGAGATCTCTCCTTTCTCTATTGTGTACTAAATGAGTATTTCTGTGATAATCAGGAGGAGCTAGGAAAACAGGTGGCAAAAGAAATCCAATGTAACAGGTACCATCCCAATCTAGAGGTAGGTGTACATATGCCGTCTGACCACATATAAAATAGGAATGGCGGGAAGCTCTAAATGTCGACTTGCCTTGATCACTAAATTCTATTACAGTGGTGCATCTACTATGGCCCATATGTATGGAACCATTCTTTCTTACACATAATTCACATTTTACTGGAAATACTGACATGGCGGGCAAACTTGGAGTGACTTCGGATTCGACATTCAAGATCAAGAGATTAAGCGTAAAATTACCTAATCCATATACTTCATTTTCTAGATCAGTTCCTGTTCTTTTGGGAAGTCCCTCCTTGTTGGGGTGGCAGACTTTAAGTAAAACTAAGTTCAGATTTCCCCATACCCAGTTGTCTTGATAAACTGCAGAATTTGAATCTAAGGAATTAATTAAGCTAAACCATGCTCCACAGGAGCCGTTGTGTGTGAACGGGTATGGAAAGAGAGGTAGAATTCCTTTATAATTCTGATAGGGAGGGAGTCGGCCACATATCCAACAATTTGTAGCATTGCTAACCTGATGGGAATGATGTAACATACTAATAAAAGTGTTATTGCGCAGCGCAAATCTATAAGACAACTCAAGCGGAGGTAATTCACTAAAAGAATGTTCAGCAGTAACATTATAAACGTGTCTAAAAATAGGATAATATATATGCAACAATATACTTGCAGTAATTATTAAAAGACTTAAGAAAAACAAAATTAATAACGTCACTGTACAATGACTACGCAGCGATTTACAGTACGCCTGTCGTTTCAACATTTTTCGGGTGCATTCTCTATTCAGGTCCAAGGGATACATGTCAGAGACAATTCAACCGCTTCACCTCGGAGAGGACTTAAACAATCAAATTGCCTGACTGATTGGACCTGAGTTTTAGTTTATAAAGTTCGGAATTACTCTTTTCAACAAAAGGAAGTTTTGAGTCAATGGGTGAAGACACACGAGGTGTGGTATTCACATCCGCTGGTAGTCCATGAAATTTCTTGATATGACTTGAATGAATCCAGCCTTTTCTGCCCTCGATCTTCACGCCTGTCCTTGTGGTGAGCAGGACCAATTTCGGCGACTTCCACCTAGGATTCAGCTGAGTCTTTCGATCAAAGTTCCTCACTAAAACGAGATCCCCTGGAATTACGTCATGGGGTTTCACCTCCGTGTTGTCAGGAAAGGCTGCAGCTACCTGTGAACGACAAGATTGTAGTGCAGACATCAAGGAAGCCAAATAATCTGTCAGCATATTACAGTCAATATCAGTTATTTTGCGTGGTATAGGCGTCCCCCACATATTTGGTGGTCTGCCGAAGATCACTTCATACGGGGATAGCCCTGTTCGAGAGTGTGCTACCATTCTTGTGTAAAAGAGTGCAACTGGTAACGCTACTACCCAGTCGACACCTTTCTGTCTGCATATTTTGGACAATCTGATTTTCAGGGTCTGATTATGTCTTTCTACGAGACCTGCTGCTTCAGGGTGTCGGACACAGTGGAATTTCCACTGATAGCCTAACAAAAGTGAAACGTGTTTCATTAATTCGGATGAGAACGGCTGGCCGTTATCTGAGTGAACAACACGTGGTAAACCGTATCGTGGGAAGAATTCTTGAACCAACTGTTTGGCAGTAGTCGGGGCCGTGTAATCTGAAACCGGGTATGCCTCCGTCCAACGGGAAAGAGCACAGACAACTACGAGAACATATTTGAATCCTCGACATCGTTCCATCTGGATATAATCCATCTGGAGGACTTCAAAAGGGTGATCAGGAGGCTGAAATCCACCCTGTTCTACGGGAACGCTTTTTCCTGGGTTGAACTGACAACAGATCATACAGGTACGAACTTTTTGTTTGGCTGCAGCTCGTAAATGTTTATTGAACCAAATGTGTTGAATGCTGTCTAGCATAGCTTTCTCTCCTAGATGCGCTGGACTATGGACAGTGTTAATAATGACTTGGACCATTGAATCAGGAAGGAACCACACAGATTTTTCTTTCGTCATCCATCCTTGATCCGTTTGGATCCCTCCTAACTCAGTCCATTTCCTTATTTCGTCTGGAGTAGCATGTGTCTGTATGTCAATTACATCAAGAGTGGGATCCTTAACCATCATGCAATGTGTTGGTGTATGGACTATTGTCTTTGTCATGTCGGATGTTTGAGTTTGAGCAGTCTGTTTAGCTGTTCTGTCAGCTAGATCATTGCCTTGAGAAATGATATCAGTAATTTTCGTATGTGCTTTGCATTTCATAATCGATATTGCAATGGGTAAATGTATTGCATCTAATAAGGCATGAATGAGGGGTCCGTGCTGAATGTGGGCACCGTGAGAAGTTAAATAACCTCTCTCTCGCCACAGCACGCCGAAGTCATGTACAACTCCGAATGCATAACGTGAATCAGTGTATATGTTGACTTTTTTATTTGTGGCTTGAATACAGGCTTGTGTCAGAGCAACAAGCTCTGCTGCTTGAGCGGACAAGGTATTTATACACTTGGTTTCAATAATTTCAGTGTCTGTTGTGACTGCGTAAGCGGCTACTAACTCTCCTGTACCTGTTCTCATACATGAACCATCTACATACAACGTCAGGTCTGGATCTGACAATGGGACATCTGTCAAGTCTTGTCTGGGTTTCGTCGTGATTGTAATAACTTCAATACAGTCATGGGCTAGTGGGTCTGTTCCGATTACAGGTAAAAGTGTGGCAGGATTCAATGTGTTACAACGTCTGATTTCTATATGTGGCTGAAACAATGTTAGTTCATACCCTGTAAGTCGCGCTATAGTTAAATGTTGTGTTTGCGTTCGATTCAAAAGAACCTCTACTGCATGCGGTACTCGTACTGTCAATGGATGTCCTAACACTATAGCATCGCTTTGTCTGATTGCTAAAGCGGTTGCTGCCACTGATTTTAGGCATGTAGGCAAAGCCTGAGCTACTGGATCTAATGTACTAGAAAAATAAGCACATGGTTTGTGTGCTCCTGCTTGTTCCTGTGTGAGTACTGACAAGGCAGTGCCTTCGCGTTCTGTAACAAAGAGTGTAAACTGTTTACTGTAACATGGTGTTGCTAAAACAGGTGCTTGACATAAGGCTGTCTTTAAGCTTTCAAAAGCTTGTGTATGTTCCTGAGTCCAAGGGAGAACAGTCAATGTGGCTGCCTCCTGTGTTGTTAATTGAATGAGTGGTTTTGCTAGAAATGCATACTGAGGGATCCACTGTCTACAATATGAAGTGAGGCCTATGAAAGCCGGCACCTCCTTTTGCGTCTTGGGTATTGGCATGTTAGCTATTAACTGAATGCGATCTGGTGTAAGCTGCCTTCCCTCCTTGGACAGCGAGTGACCAAGGTAAATAACTCGCTGGACACAGAATTGCAGCTTAGAAGGGGACACCTTGTGCCCCTTTTCGGCTAGAAATTGTAAAACTGTCAGTGATGCTTTCTCACATTCACGTTCGCTTCTAGCGGTGATCAGCAGATCATCGACATATTGAAGCAGAGCAGTGTTGACTGGCATGTGGATACTGTCGAGTTCTCGTTTCAGTGCTTGGCTATAGATGCTGGGGCTTTCTGTAAATCCTTGAGGTGCGCGTGAGAATTTAAAGCTACGTCCATTTAAACTAAATCCGAACAAATATTGGCTTTCCGGATCTATAGGGACGCTGAAAAAGGCATTCTTGAGATCAATTACAGTAAAGAATGTTGCTTCAGAATCAATAGCTGTCAGTAATGACGAGATATCTGGGACCACAGGGAATTGTGGCACAATGCATTTGTTCAATTCGCGCAGATCAATAACCAATCGATATACTGGCGGGGCCTTCGGATCCGTTCGTTTAAGAATCGGAATTATCGGTGAATTACATACATTGGAGTCTGTTTCTACAACCACTCCTTGGGCAATGAGCTCGTCAATGATTTGCAGTAAAGCCATTACAGCATCTGGGGGTAACTTGTATTGTCGCATTCGTGGTAGTACCACTCCTGCCTTTAGTGTCACTCGATATGGTGTAATATTCATGCAACCAACGTCAGTAGGGCCTTGTGCCCATAGATGTGTAGGTAAAGTCTGCAGTCGGGGATCCATGTCTCGAGACACATAATGACCTTTGAAATCACGTAAAAACAATCTTACTCCTTCCGGAGAACAACATATTATAGCTCCTAGAGCTTTCAGTGTTTTTATACCTAACAAGTTTTCTGGACATGATTTAGTAAGCAATAAATCTGTAGTTCTGGTCAAGGGTCCTATCGTAAGTGGAAGAGGCTGTGATACTTCATTAACAATAGGTTTTCCTGAAAAACCAAGGGAAATATTCTGTGAGCCTGAGAGGGGTGCCCCTGGAACTTCACTACGTTTTATGGTTGTTCGACTTGCCCCTGTATCAAGTAAAAATTTTCTATCTTGGCCTAATAATTCACTATGTACATAAGGTCCTTCTTGGTCTACAGGGACCTCGATAAGGGGTAAGTCAACTTCCCTCTCTAGGCTATTTCATGCATATCGTTGATAATCAGGATAGTCATACTGTGCGGTCTGGTACAGCTGTCGTGTCGTGGTTTGTGTGGCAGCAGCAGGCAACGCTGGTGCGGCCGGCACAAACTGTATAGACTGTTGTGGAACTGGCATGGCCTGTGCATGCTGCGGTGCTCCTTGTTCATTCTGATCCTGTCTAGGTGGCCGTGGTCTTTCTTTTGTAATACCTGTGGCGATATTACGCTTCAGGACTGGGCAATCGTGTATATAATGACCTGGTTGTTTACAGTAGTTGCATGTCCCTTTTACAGGTCCTGCTGAATCACCGGAATGTGTCGTACCCTTTTTATGTCCTTCAGCTGGAACTGTCTGGGAGACTAGCATTTTCATTTTCGTGTCTTTCATGCGTCTTTGTTCATGTTCTTGTTCTTCTCTAATTCTATTGTAATGGTACTGTAACATTTGTAACATTTGTGATGGGGTATTACCTTGCCAGGTACTCTCGAATTTTAATACTCTATTCTTCACTTGGGGCAAAGAATTTTCAACTAATTTTGTCACAAACAGATGTGGGTATGACTCGCTACTTGCTTTTATACCACTATTTATACCAAAACATTTTTCGAATCGGGCATAGAAATCACTAGTGTCTTCATCTTGCTTTTGTTTACAGGCTGAGATTGCACCCCAGTCTTCCTTTTTCGTGGTTAGTAAACGTGGCAGTACCTGTACTAGTAAACCTGGTAGTGCTTTAGTTTTGTCCCCAAGCCCCGAACCTGGACCTCGGGCCTTTTCTTCATTTTCTAATGCTGTCCAATCTATCTTTTGGTCTCCCACTTCCCACTCTTTTTCCTTGAGTTTTTCATAAATGCCAGCAGGCATCAATACCTTTAATATGGTCATAATGTCGGGATAGGTATACTCTCCCATGAGTAACATGTCTTTAATTTCTCGGTGGAAACCCGCTGGGTCTTTGTCATGACTGGGTACCACTTTCTTCATTTCTAACAATTCTATTTTCGATATGGGCGTATATACAAATACACGTTTAAACTGATTGTCCTCGCCCTTTATTGGGTGTACTTCTCGTAAGGGATTCTGTCTGTCCATGTAATACATCGGTCTTTCCTTGATGGGCAGTGAAACATGTTCTGGACATACAAAAAGAATGTACTGCTTTCTTTATTCTAGTATTTCTTTAATTAGCTTAGTACCTGAACCTCTCCATTTATTCGTGAGTAATTCAGTCAATATATCAGGTAAAGGACCAGGATCTGAATGTTGGCTTTTATATAGTATAAGAAGTTGTTGAATCATATAAATCCCAGCTAAACGCTGTTCATCTGGGGTGAGATTCAAAAATGTGTGTGCTACTGTATCATCATCATATTTTCCGGGACTGTCAACCCAATGAACGGCTGACCTGGCTATTTCTTGTTCATCCATAGAATCGAGAAAATGATAACCCCTTCGTTCTCGCAGTAATTTGTCAGCGTCTTGGAACGAATGCTCGGGGGACCTTATATTTATTATAGGTGTTTGAAAATTCCTGTTATTTGCTGGACATATCGGACGTATCGGGTCAATAAAACATCTGGTACTATTACAAGCTCTTCCTCTACCTACATAAGCTATGGTTTCTGACTGTCCTGTGGACAGTCCTGATCCTTCCTCCTCGCTTTGTTCGAACTGGTCTACCGCTAATCTCTCTTCGTGTAGGCGTTCTATTTCTTTACGGATCTTTCGGCACTTGGCTATTATACAGTTTTGCTTATCATGTCTCCCTTCTGATATATTCTGGCTCCATCTAGTAAGAATTTGCATTGCTTCCGGGTCTACTCCCGGTCGGTCTTGATTTCTGATCACACAATTTATGAGGAAACGTAACAGTTCCCCTTGTATCTCCACTTTCTGGTATTCCATAGCTCTGTTAATACATTCAGAATCTCGCCCTGTTTGGATAAAATGATATATATTATCTAGATGCATAGTCATTCCTGGTAACTTCCCTAAATACACCGCGGCTCGTCTGATACGTAATGATGCCAGGATCATTTCGTCCTCTTTGCCGGGCACAGGGTCATATCTACAATCTATAAGAAGTTCCTTAAGCGTGCGGGTATTTATGAGTTTGGGGGTACGTGGATGTGCTGACTCCTGAAAAGTAAGTTTATTTATTCTGGGTGGCGTAGAAAAAATGTTGGTAGCACCTCCCGTAGCCCCGTCTGGGGTATCGGGCGTGAAAGGATTCGTGTTTATGATACATGAAGTACCCTGGGGTGTCCCTAGGAGGAATGGGAACGGCTTCTTCGAGTACCCCTTTTCTAGTTGTGATCTGTCTTAATTTCGAAAAGAGCGGCATATTGAGAACTGATCTGATACTTGATCTTGAACAAACTTAATACAGTAAACACAATAATGAACAGTCATTCATACCACAATATGCAGAACGTACTAAAAACATTTAACATTTAACATTTGACTGAGCAACAATGATGATGACGATCTAAGGAAACTTAATTACTGAACATAATACTCGGCATTAACTGAATTATTCTGAATTTATATACTTGATATACTAGATATACTGCTAAACAGTACAGATACACTGCTAAAACAGTGCAGACCGGATTTGTGTACCCAAACCCGTCTGGACCGGCACAACTTATGTGCACGCCAGAACGCCTCCCCAGTAATGGTACTCACCGGGTAGCTCGGAACGGAAGGCCTCGGAACGGAACTGAACTGAACTTGAACCGGACTGGACTCGACTCGAACACTTCGGAAACTGGACTCGACTCGGGACTTCGGAAACTGGTCTCGACTCGGGACTTCGGAAACTGGCTTCTCTGTATACCTCGGATCTTGCTCTCTCAGCTAGGCTCTGGTCGGGATACTTCGCACTTCTCACCGCCTCGTCTGGGTGTTGATCGCAGCCTCAGTCGCCCCCGCTTGACCGGAGGGAGATACAGGAAATCCTGCTGGTACGCGTTGTTGTCCGTCCAGCTGTGGCAGGAGACCGGGCCTGCAACGCACCACGGCGCGTGAGATGAGAAAGTGTCCCTATTCGGGCGCCATTCATGTGGTAAATAATTTAATTACCGGGACTTAATTTGATACAGAAACATAATAAAAATAGCTCAGTAAATAAGAGGCAGAATCCGTGGTATTAGAGGTTCGGAATGGGCTTTATTCCAATGGACGATTTCGAAATCGTGGCCTCCAAGTTCCATCACCACGGAGGTTCAGGAAGTGAAGTACATACATTATTGATAATTATTCACTTTTATACAATAGGCATTACAGTGAAGTAAATGCAAGAGGCGTAACAATTGATAGCAAAGATAACATTTCACATGCGTAGCTGAAAGAGGCGTAATTGGGAGTAACAAGGAAACGTCATTGGTTGTGATGTCACATATGGGTGGACCTATGAAATAATTTCGCAATGTCAGCAGAAATACTTGGCAGAGATGCGCGCGCAGCAGTATGACGTGTGATTGACGTGCAACTAGGGGGTGAAGGGGACTTGACATTTAGCTCTACATGTGGCGACAGATGTCTGGAGGGTCAAGTCAACCTAATCCCAAATCATATCTAACATCCTATGTTTAAAGAACTATGTTATCCAAAAGAGGGGCCTTCTTGGAGTAGAATCTTATTCTATACTGACTATACTGACTGTTAGTGCGTGTACAAGCGTCTAAGTGTCTACACTAGATGCGAGGGCAGGAATCTTCCATAGTAACAGGGCTATGAATTACTTGCATGAAGACAGAGAAACCGGGCCTTTGCTCGGTAGCTGGAAGAATGTTTACTTAAACTACTAGACAGGAATGCATTGGGCAGGGATCGGAGCAGATAATTTCGAAGGTGAAATACAGTTCTTGGCAGGCAGCAGGCTGATGTCAGGCTTCGTGAGCCGCGCAGGGAATGAGACAAAGTTCATGGTCACAGATGCAGGCTCAGACTGGAGCTTCAGAGGCAGAAAGCAAGAAAAGCTTGATGACAGAATCGGGGCCTACTTGCCTGGACTGTAAAATGGCATAAGTGAACCATATAAAGGCGGTGGCCTTTTGTACTTAGGAATGGAATATCCGGCCTACTCATGGCGGATCTGAAAGAGGACATGTTAACGGTGGACGCACATGTATTTGCGTCTTCATAACTGGAACTGGAGGGAACATACATGTACTTGTAACATGCACATAGAACCGTTGGGGTCCAAGATAGGGGACATAACTGACCAGAAAAATCCATATTTCCACACTACAAACACGACGTGTGCTTTTCACGCCGTGTTTGTAGAGTTGCTGTATTTCTTTTCTTAATAGAGCTCTGGGCTGCGGGGTGATTGTGGGCCTTTGTTAAAGATTTCAGGTTAATCGCTGCGCCCGTCTGGAGCTGCAATTAACCTGAAACCTTTAACAAAGTCACACAATCACCCCACAGCCCAGCTCTGTTAAGAAGTGAAATTCAGGAAGTCTACAAACACGACGTGTGTTTTCACGCTGTGTTTGTAGACTTGCTATATTTATTGTTACCTAAGCACGGCTGTGGGCAGATTGTGTGCTTTGGCTTAAAGTATTCATGTTAATCGCAGCTCGTGACGGCGCTGTAATTAACATGAATACTTAAACAAAAGCACACAGTATACACCACAGCCGGGCTCTACAAGAAAGAAACACCTGTTTTTCATGCCACTCGCTTTTTAAAAGCAGTGGCGCAAAGATTCTCGTTTGATGTGCTGTGTGTGTGCGCACTCCACACACAGCATTGCGCGCTACAGATAACAGAGGTGAGCGGGCGCGCATGCGCGCACGTTATTGGGAACAGTGGTTGTGACATATGAATAATTTGGGAATGTGAAAAGGGGCAAATAAGTGATAACTCCAGTTGAAACCATAATTTGGGTGGACGATCTGAAAGATCGAGAAAGCAGTTTTGACATTGTTCAATACCGAAAGCTTTATGATAACCAGAGAAATCAGGAAATGTTAATCCCACCAAGTGAATATGGTGATTTGAGTCGATGTAGAGAAAGATGAGAAGGTTTCCTGTTCCATAAAAAAATTGAAAAGTGTCTATCAATTTTACAGGAATTTTAATAGGTAGCATCAAAAGATAAAAATTAATATTGGAAGTAACATAATTTTAATAGTATCCAGACAAAAAATAGAGGCGACCAACTCTGTGTCAATATAAACATTTTTTCCATTAGAGCATCCATGTTACAATGTAGGGCATTCAGGAGGGTTTGGCGGTACACAATACCTAAACAATTGATCTTATCAGGGTTCCAGGCAAGACAGAACTTATGCAAAGGCATCACTTCAGATTTTTCTACATTAAGGGGCGATTCCGATCCTGGAAAAATATTCCCCGTACAAATCGTATCTGGAGTTTTTTCCGACCGAATCGTACAAGTCCCGTACAAACTGGCAAGTACGATTCGTATGGGAAAAAGTCCATACGAATCGCATTGGGAAAATTCCCCAACACGTCCTCCGGTCGGGAAAAGTCTCCGACACGTCCCCGGACATTTTTACGTACAAATGGGAAAACTGAAGTCCGAATGCGCAAGTACGATCCGTCCCATCCGTCCGATTGTACAACTGTATGGAAAAAAGACCGTCCGGAGCGAACTCCCATAGCAACCATGGAGATGTCCAAACAGGTGCCGGGTACGCGCCAAACACCCCCCCAGGCCCCCCCGTGTGTACGGAGCGTACCCCCAGCCACCCCGTATGTACGGAGCGTACCCCCAGCCCCCGTATGTATGGAGCGTACCCCCAGCCCCCGGTATGTACGGAGCGTACCCCCAGGGGTGGGGGTACGCTCTGTACATATGGGGGGGCTGGGGGTATGCTCCGTACATACGGGGGGGCTGGGGGTACGCTCCGTACATACGGGGGCCCGGGGGTACGCTCCGTACATATGGGGGGGCTGGGGGTATGCTCCGTACATACGGGGGGCTGGGGGTACGCTCCGTACATACGGGGGCCCGGGGGTACGCTCCATACATATGGGGGGGCTGGGGGTACGCTCCGTACATACGGGGGCCCGGGGGTACGCTCCGTACATATGGGGGGGCTGGGGGTACGCTCCGTACATACGGGGGTGGGGGTACGCTCCGTACATACGGGGGTGGGGGTACGCTCCGTACATATGGGGGGCTGGGGGTATGCTCCGTACATACGGGGGGCTGGGGGTACACTCCGTACATACGGAGGCCCGGGGGTACGCTCCGTACATATGGGGGGGCTGGGGGTACGGCGCATCCATCTGCGGGGGGGCTGGGGGTCCGGCGCGTACTTACGGGGGGGCTAGGGGGGTGTTCGGCGCGTACTGGGCCCCCTTTTCCTCACGCTTCGCGGTGTACTTCGCACGGGGGGCTGGGGGTACGCTCCGTACATACGGGGGCCCGGGGGTATGCTCCATACATATGGGGGGGCTGGGGGTACGCTCCGTACATACGGGGGCCCGGGGGCACGCTCCGTACATATGGGGGGGCTGGGGGTACGCTCCGTACATACGGGGGTGGGGGTAGGCTCCGTACATACGGGGGTGGGGTTACGCTCCGTACATATGGGGGGCTGGGGGTATGCTCCGTACATACGGGGGGGCTGGGGGTACACTCCGTACATACGGAGGCCCGGGGGTACGCTCAGTACATATGGGGGGGCTGGGGGTACGGCGCATCCATCTGCGGGGGGGCTGGGGGTCCGGCGCGTACTTACGGGGGAGCTAGGGGGGTGTTCGGCGCGTACCGGGCCCCCTTTTCCTCACGCTTCGCGGCGTACTTCGCTTTTCCGGCACTTTTTGGGTGCCGTAAAAATATTGCCGTCCGGAGTGCTGTCGGTACGAATCGTACTTGCTGGTACGTAAAAAGCTGCCAAACTCCGTCCGGACGTCACGTCCGCGGTGTCCCGGATCACATTTGTATGTATTTTTCTGTCGGTCGGTCTTTTTTCCGATTCGTACGGAAATGGTGTTTCCGTACGAATCGTACTTGCAAGTTTGTAGGGTTTTTTTCCCGGGTACGAGTCGGACGGAGAAAACGCTCCGACCGACAGTTTGTACCCGGTTTTTCCAGGATCGGAATCGGCCCCTAAGTTTGTATACTGAGACTTCTGTGTATTCACTAAGACCTTTGAAAAATTTAGGGAGTGATGTTTCATGTTTAGCGATATAACATCCACGTAGGTCATAACTTTAACATGAATCTTATTCAGCTGGAATCCAGAAATGGTGTCAGAGTGCTTCAACTTATACAAAACAGGTTTTAGTGCAAGCATAAAAAGCATGGGTGATAAAGGGCATCCCTGCAGTGTGCCTCAATGGAGGGGAAAGTAAGAGGATTGGACACCATTAACCAAAACAGAAGAGCATAGGGAGGAATATAGTAAGGATATTAAAGGAAGAAATTGAGGGCCAAGCCCGTGCTAGTGGAGAGCTTGCATTAAATAATTCCAGTCTGTTCGATCAAATGTCTTTGCCACATCTAAGGCCACGGTTGCAAGACAGTTATCAAGTCTGGCTGCTTTACTAAGGATGTTTAAGAAGACTCGCACATTTACTGTAATATTCCTATTCTTTCCAAAACCGGATTGCTCCATATCAATTAAATAAGGCATGTAGTCATTAAGACATAAGGTTAAGGCTTTGATGAACATTTTACAATCAGTATTTCTAAGTCATATGGGATGATAAATCTTGCATAAAGAAAGATTTCATTCTTTCTTATGAATAAGAAAAATAACATCCTCCGTAAAGGAACCCGATGATTATTCAACAAAACGAAATGAGAAAAAATTTGGGAGAAAGTAATTTTGAAGATTAAAGAAAATATTCGACCGTGAACCCATCTGTACCCGGTCGGTGCCTTACCCAATGGAAGGCGCTTAACAGCAGAAAACAAGCTCTTCATCCCATAGAGCAGCCTCGACAAGGGATAAGTCTACTGGTAAGGGTTTGCGCATAGAGGGATGTGAAAAGATTGAGGAAAGGGAATCCTCAGATGGCGAGGCTTTATAGGGGTATAGAGTGTTTGGTAATAATCAACAAAACATCTAGCAATGTCCAGGTCATAAAAGAAATTAATTCTTGACCAATTGATGATAGAAGCAATAGAGGATTTTTCTTTGCTACTTGTAAGATAATTAGCTAGCACAGTCCCGGTTTTGTTGCGTCCCCCATGGTATTTAACATTAATTTTCCAAAGAGTACCACATGCCTTTTCTGTAGTGGATCCATTAAACTGAATCATGGCTGCGACAAGGAAATCCAGGTCAATTATATTATTGTTATTCTAATATTAATGGTCTAATTTCTTAATTTTGCAAAGAATGGCAGGCGATTCCTTCTCCATAGCTTTCCATTTGTTAGAAACGTAACCAATTATAAACCCTCTAGATACAGCCTTAAACGCATACCAAACAAATTGAAATTGAGATTCTCCTGTGTCGTTAACCTTGAAGTATTTCTCAGCAAATGCCTCATAAGAAGAAATAAAAGCCTTTTTAGAGAGGAAGTGATTATGGAATCCTCCTGTGAGATCCAGAAGAAGGATTACGAAGAACACCCAAATCAGTATACGCTGGTGCATGATCCGAAATTAAGATTGAACCAATCTCAGAGTTCACTAAGTGTTTAATGAGATTCTTGCTAAGAAAATATAACCTATCCTAGTCTGTGCTTTATGAAAAGCAGAGCAAAAAGGAAAATTCTTGAAGAGTAGAGTGGGTTAGTAGCCAAGTATCTGAAAGAGAATTATGCCTAATAGCAAGAGTAAAAGCTTTGTGGGCTCTATCAGGAAGAAATCTCGAAAGTGAATGATGATCAAGAAAATGGTACATGATTTGATTGCAGTCACCCCTAAAATAAAGTTGTCAGAATATTTTTGAGTAACCAATTGCGAAATCTGTCTCCAAAACATGTGGTCAGGGTTTTTTAGGGCCATATGCGTTAAGAATCATAAAAGTGACACCGCCAATAATGAGCCATACTAAAACCCATCTACCTTCCTTATCACTGTCCTCAGAAATAAGGGACAATTAAAAAGATTTATGACAACGAATGGCTATGCCTTTTTATGTTGTAGAGAAGAGGAAAAGAATAGGTGTCCCACCCTTTGGTTTTTGAGTTTGGTGATGTCAGAGTCTGTAAGATAGATGGGACAAAACATGTGTGCGTGATATACAAGGCGAATTCATATGCAAACAATAGGGATAAAGAGATGTATGAGCATAATATGAAAAAGAAGTTTCAGCAGCGAATACAGGTAAAGAGAGATAGAATGAAGTGAGGGGAAAGAAAACAAAAAATGTAGA
Organism: Triturus cristatus; assembly: GCF_964204655.1. Classification (NCBI taxonomy): domain Eukaryota; kingdom Metazoa; phylum Chordata; class Amphibia; order Caudata; family Salamandridae; genus Triturus; species Triturus cristatus. Next base: position 564,601,160 of record NC_140582.1, on the reverse strand, counting down.
TGAGGCAACAAACTCACACAAAAGCAGAAAGAACAAAAAGGAAATACAGGAAGAAAAATCCTAATTTCAAAGAACACCTTAAGAGTAAAAATAGACATCATAAGGATCTTAAGGGATGAGGATAGTGCCGAGCACCTAAAGAAGATGGAGTCAGACTCGGCTGAGGCAAGTACAAGACAAGACATAAACTATAGAAACATAACAACAACCGAACAGATTGGCGATCTCAATGAAGAGAGGGAGAGAGGCATGGAGGATAAAATTAACAACAGACAATATAGGAAGGTAAATACAAGAGGAATAAAAAATGTGAACATAACCTTACCATAGATTACAATAGATGTTATGCTGCGGGAATGAAATGCACAGTGAGGGAGGGCGAAATGAAAACAGAACAGGGCATACATGCCAAATGATGTAATTGGGCTGAAAGGCAATGAGAAATAATATAAGTTATACAAAATGCAAATACTATGAATGAACAGAACCTAGAGGGAAGGAAAAATCAAATATTACACAAAATTTAAGAATCAAAACATATATGACAATCAAGTCTTTACAGCTGCGCCTATTTCCATGTCCCCAAGTCAGTGTTAACGAAGAAAGTCCTGTAGTTCAGCTGGATCTTTTAAACTGCAAGAAGATTCTTTACAAGTTATTTTGAAGAAATGTGAGTAAACAATACCATATCTATTGTTCATGGGTTTTAATTGTAGACGAAGATCTAAGAAGCATTTTCTTCTTGCAGCCGTTGCATTAGAGACATCCTGGGAGAAATACACCTTATTACTAGACCACTGGAGTGGGCCCGCTCGTTTGGCAGCTGACAGAATATGCATCAAGTCAGTGTTATGTAGAAAAAAAATAATGATGTCCCTAGTTCTGTACTGAGGAGAACATGCAGATGCTTTAGGACCAAGATGGTGGGTTCTTTGAATATTGAGTACAGTCTGATCAGGTTAGTGCACAATAGTAAGGATGATCTTTTGCAGAAAGAAAATCATGTTAGACCCTTCTTAATTTCCTGGAATTACATAAAGCCATAATTGTTTCCCAAATATTCAGTAGATCATTTGAGCAGTTCTGTTTCCTTTGTTAACAGGGAGATGACCGTAATAGAGTCCTCCACATCACTGATCCTTTGTTTAATAGCTGTAATGTGCTGATCGTGTGTGGACCATTTCTCCTCAGTGTGGATAAGGGCGACATTAGTTTCAACTTCAAAGTTTTTCAAAGCCCTTATTTCCTCCATTACATTGTCTAGGTTGAAAGGAGGGGGTGCTTTAGATGGTGAATCTGAGTCCTTCCTTGGTCTTTTCATTGAAGGTGAGGGCTTCTTGGGCAGAGATCCAGATGAAGAAGAGGAGCACCCCAAACCTAGGTCCGTAGAACTCTCCATAATTGCTGTGAGTTACCTAAGGGCTAAATACCGTTGTCAAGATTTGTGACGGGTGACAAGTTTAGTAGAAGATTGAAAGGGTGGCAATTTATCCCTCTGTTTCCGAGCCCTACCCATAAAAGCAGGATGAACAGAAAGGAGACCTCCTTTACGGTGAGGAAGTGAGGCAATGCAATGTCACTACTTAAAATGAGTACAGTTAGATTCCCTTTGCACTGGATAATACAGATAAGAAGAGGGTGTGCGCAGGAAACCCTGTGCAGGCAAATATAGTACTATTGTAGCCATACAATTCCTCCATTCACCAAAATAATAGCCCCTATGCCATCAAATGTAGAATAGGAAGAGACTGTCAGTCAGAGTGCCTCAGCAATATAAGAAGACTGTAAGAGGCAAAGAAGGACATTTCAGAGAACTGCCTTAAGTATAGATGGAGAATACCCCCTATATGATGAAAAAAGGACAATGTACCTTTAGCAAGCAAAGTAAACATGCAGAAAGGCCAAATTCAGGCAACAGAATGGCTCCAAAAAGGGGAAATTGCAGCCCCCTTAGCCATGACGCAGCAGAACAATTCCTTGCTGGAACTAGGAGCACTTTAAGATGGCAGCACGTCGTAACGAGCAGAAACTCCTGTGGATGAAAACATGCCTGTGCAGCAGAGAAGCCCCCTGTAAGAGGACTATAACAAAGGCACCGACCTTCATACACGTAATTACACCCTCAGAATGTAAATAAATGGGTGTTGTGCGGCAGGGCCTGAAAGGAGCATCAGAGCCGACCAGGGTCTTCAGGGTCCGCAGCCATCTTGCTCGGTGCACGTGCGCATCTCCCCATTAACACTATCCTTAGAAGATGTTTTCTTAGAAAATGCAACACTGAGACTTTTGGAGCACCAGGGAAGATATCTCTAGAGGACTGGAGAATGGTGCACCAAAAAACAACCTCTCAAATTACATTTTCAAGTGCAATTAAGCATATAGCTTTTGACTGCAGCATTTAGGATTTAGGAAAATTATGAAAAACTTGTATCAGGATAGACCATGCTCAGTAACAGTCTCCAGCCTTGCCATGATGATGATTTTCGATCCACAGGAAAAGTAATAATGTAAAACCTTGACTCATGACATAATACAAACCCTTCCCCTACCTTGCTTCATTACCGATTGTTGGCAAAAGGTGCCTAAATGCGAGTCCTCCATAACCTTTAACTAGGTTGACTCAACAATTTGTATTTGAACTTGCTCTACCACCTTGGAGGGGATAAGGTGTGCTATTTGATTGTCTTTATTGTGGTATCATTTTAGTGAATGCAGTTTTAGCTTTAACTAAACTGGTATGGGATGTATAAATCCTTACTTATTGACTTTAATGTTGTTTTGCTGTTGTTGCCAAGTACTGCATGCAGTTTTCTCCTTTGGAAGCCTTGCTATTTATATCAAGCTACTAATGGCGAGGCAAGGCTTTCTCTAGAGACCTGTTTGCCTAACAGAAAGTAGATTGCTTTTGTTAATTGAGAGCTCAATGATAACTTACACAAAGACTATGGTTTCTCTGGCTATGATGTAGCAACTCAGTTTCCCACAAATATAAAGATATTTGAGTGTAAGCTTAGTGTGTCTACTTTGGTTGTCTGGCTCCTCTTTGCTGTGATATGTGTGAAAAGATGTTGAGAAAGACCTGAAACCAGAAGGATGTTGCTGAATAGTGGGGGAATTCTAGTCAACTACTAAAAACACTGTGGCCCTGATAGTGAGTTAGCCAGAGGAGTTGATGCTATTTATCTCACCTGTTAAAACCTGACTTCCTGGGGTTTGGAATTCATCAGGTGCAGTAAGTATAATCTATTCTGAGTTTTGGAGGAATCACATGAATTTTGATGCTTATCGCACAAAAGTCTGCATGTCTTGGTCAATACAACTTTGATCCCTGAAATTAAACAAAGTGTGAGGTATTTAGCACACCTGTATATATCACGTATGTTAAATATACTTAACTTGGAATTCCAACCCTGACACACAGAGGTTTTCACCAGTGTTACAAACAAACAACAATCAACTCAAAATCATGGTCTACTTGAGCATGTGCTAGTTGCTGTAACATCTCTAAACTTTGTTTCAAGAGAATTTCATCAGAGGAGGCTAAATCAAGACTAACGCAATACTAAGTAAGACACTGCTCTGAAGCATCTTTTTATTTAAAAATATCATTTTGTTAGAATTGTGTCTTTCATTGAACAAATAATAAGTTGAACGTTTTCAGAAGACTGATGGAACCGAGTAGCAGCCTCATCGGATTTAATAGTAAACATATCTCCAGATGTGCTTTTTTTAAATCTGCAAAGCTCTCAGACTAACCTACTGAACCAGGTAACTGACCGAGGGAAACTCTGTCTCATATTTGGCATTCTTCCTTTGGTTGCAGCCACATGAAAACACTCAGAGCTTTCCACAATGAATGCCTATGTCTCACCCACTGTTTCTTTTTTGTGCTTAAAAGACTTTCTTTAGTATCAATAAATATCATAATGCAACAGAAAGAACTCTGAAAAATAATTAGCAACTCACATATGGTAGTGAGTACATGAGAGAAATAATAAAGTCTTTATAATTTTTCAAGGGAGGGAAGAAATGGAGAGGTAAAAAAACTTATAAACAGTAAATGATCAATATCCTAAGTATAACGACCTAAAAAAACAATGTCCTCATCCATATCTTAAAATAAATAAGTGGAAAAAAAACAGAGAAAATATTCAAGGGGGATACAAATTCTCAGATAATACAGAATTGGTGTTGCACATATCATTTTTAACCTGGCTAAGAAATGTAGTGAGGGGGAACCATAACAATGCAGCATTATGAGAGGATAAACTTTGAGTAGTGTATTCAATATCTAATTTATGATGTGAGCATACCGAGTCCCATCACATCTTATAAGATAACTCAGATGATGATTTCCAATTAAAAGGAATTTGCTGAACAGAAATTGCCAATAAAATATCTAATAACTAGGGAAAGATGATACAAGGTAATTAGTTAAAGAGCCTTGAAAAATATACAGAATATTAAAGGGTAGTTCTAAACTAAAAATCTTCCTCATCTGGGACCAAACCGTATGCCAAAAATAAAGTGTTTTGGACATCTGAACAATATGCATAAGATCTGCCTTAGGAAAACCACAAGTCCAACAGCTTTCAGAGGTATCTGAAGAAAAAACGGAGCAGTGTAGGGGGTGAAATACAGTCTATGATAAACAAAAAATAGGGACTGTGTAATACACGCTGAACTAGAGATTTTATAAATACGTGCCAATAGCTTATTCCAAAAAGTATCCTCCCAAACTATATCAAGATCTTGTTCCCATAAAAGTTCCAACTTAGATTTGGTTGGAGAAGGGTTCAGAAGAGAAAGAGTTTTATAAATGAGTGAAGCTTTAGGACCAGTTTTCAGTAATTCAGTACATCCGGAAGAAAAAGAAACTGAATATGTGGACTACTGCAATGAAAAATAGGAGTCAAGAACAACATTCAATAATGATTTAAAACAAGGATAAAAATATTTGAGGCAATGATAAGCAAGACAGAATTGAGGAAAAGAGATAGGAGAGTTATTATGAAAAGGTTGTGATACCCTCATAATACCTCTGTCTTTCAAAGTAAGTCAAAATTGAGGCCTCTTATTCAGATTAATCAGACAATTCTACCATAAAGGCATCTGCAGAAATATAGAGGAAGCCAAAGTGATTGGGAGATATGTGGATTTGATCAATGAAACTGTCTTTTGCAAAGAAGTCTGAAGAAGCAACTTTGTAGAAGAAAAAGATAATACCTCATTGAAAGTTAAAGGAAGTAGAAAGGCTTTTTTTAAACTCAAGCCACATCAGAAGAAGTCTGTTAAGTAGTCCAAATTGCTGCCTGATGGAAGGCAAAAGCGTTACGATAATCATAAAAATTCGGAAAATCCACATCTCCCGCTAATTTGGATTTTTGTAAAGTAACTAAAGCTACTCTTGGTTTTTATTATGCCTTAAAAATCTAATAAGAAGAAAATTAATTTTCTTAAAGAAATACTTTGGAATATGAACTAGTAAAATAGAAAGAATATATAACAAAAGAGGAGAGATCATCATTTTAATAGAGTCTAAGTGATCCCACCAAGATAGCAATAAAGGATTCCAGGAAGATATAATATTCTATATTGTAGTATTTAATTTTGTTAAGTTAATTCTGATGGTAACCAGGGATAGAACTGGGGAAATAAAACCCTAAATACTTAATCTTTGCAGAAGTAGGCCATTTATACCCTGTAAGGTGTTAAGAGTGACTAAAAGTATATTTATTGAGTGGAAGGATTTCAGTTTTTCTTTATTTAGATCTGCGAAAATGAAAATCTTTCCTGCAAAAGCAGTGGCAAGGAACTGTCAGGAGAAGAAGTAAATAAAAAAAGATCATCCTCATAAGTAGCAAATTTTAAATGACGATCACCGCAAGGAAAACCAGAAATAGAAGAATTATTACAAATTTGAGAAAGAAAGGTTTTGAGTGCTCGGACAAATAATAGAGGAGAAAGTGGATATCCTTGTAGGCCTTCTCTATGAAGTGAGAAATTGGAAGAAACTCTACCATTGACAAGTACTGATGCACGAGGAGCACAATATAAAAGAGGGAAAAGGGCTATGGATTTAGATCTAAAACCAAGCCATTGTAATGATTGAAGCATAAACTCCCAACTTATTCTATCAAATGCTTTTTCAGCATCAATTGTTATGGCTGAAAGAGAGGCTTTCAATGCAAGGGCTTTACTGAGAACATTAAGAAACAATTGAGATATAAGTCTCCTTTTAATAAAACCAGATTGTTCTTTCCCAATAAGATGAGGAAGAAAGGACTCCGCATTCAATATGAAGATTGGTCGATATTTCTACAATCTTGGGGATTTTTACCATCTTTGTGTATATGACAAATAATTGCTTCCTGGAAAGTGCCTGAAGTGGTGGAGGAATAAATAAAAAAGTTAAACAAACAATATAAATAAGGAAGAAGAATGTGAGAGAAATGAAGATAAAATTCCACCGTGAAACCATCAGGACCTGGAGTTTTCCCTAACTTTAAAGATTTTAATGCTCCAGACAGTTCATCAGAAGTAGGATTACCTTCTAAAGAGTCAAAATACACGTCAGGGGAGTAATATGTGAAGTTTAGCTTAGATATTCTGCAATTTTGGAAGATTGGGGTACTACTTCCAGAGTGCATAAGGACGTATAAAATTTAACAAACTCTTCCAAAATAGCTTGATGATTAGTAAATAGACTGTCCTTGTGAAGAGGATAGAGAATCAATGAAATGTCTCTCTTTGCTTACCTTTAAAGAATTTGTTAGCAATTTACCAGCCTTATTTTTCCCACCATAATACCGAGCATTTTTCCTCAGAAGTATGTGATTAGCTTCCTCAGTAGCAATAGTATTGAACTGCAATTTAGCCTGTAACAAATCATTCAAATCAGACGATTTAGAAGAGAAATACCATTGTTCCATGGTTCTACCTGGTTAAAGCAATGCATTATGTTCTTGCATTCTACCTTTCTTTTTCTTAAAGACATCGGGGCAGATTTAAAAGGAACTGACGCATCTGCATAGATGCGTCAGTTTCCTTGCGTCAGCGTCGAATGTCCTTGCGTCACTATGCATGCACTGTATTTACAATAGAGTGCTCCATGGCGCAAGAATTAAGAGATGCATCAAAAATTCTGATGCATCAGTTGGCGCAAAAGAAATGCATTGCTGGAGTTGCTCATGAAAGTGATGCAACTCCAGCAATGCGCCACAATAGATGGGCGAGTTCCATACAAAAAGCCATGTGTCATTCCTTAAGCCTGGTCTGAACAGGCGTATGGATTTTGACACAGTCAATGTGTAGAGTGACACAGTGAAATCTTGTAGATTTCCCTTGCATCAGTTCTACATGGCTTTTTGAGTGGCAACGCTCAGCCCTGCATATAATATACCTGACACGGTTATAATGTGACGCAGGGCTTTATAACATGATGCATCTCCCTAGATGCGTCACCTTGTAAATGGGCCGCAACATTTAAGCAGCAGCTGCATCACAAAAGGGAGGAAACGGCGATGAAAAAGTCACGCAAGGGGCTTGTAAATCTGCCCAATAGTTTAAAATAAAGTCCTGAGCAGACGCTTTAAACTGGTCCCACAATAAAGAAGGAGAAATCTCTGTTTTATCATTAAAGATGAAAAATTTAAAAGCAAAGGAAATAGAAAATTAAGCATCCTGAAGTAATAAAATATTAAATCTCCATCTATGTAACGGAGATCTAGGGGGAACTAAATACAAGTCACTAACAACCATGGCACGATCCGAGATCTAGGGGGAACCAAATGTAAGTCAGTAACATCAATAAAGGGTAAGCGATTTGAGAACATTAAAACAACTAAAGACAAACACAATAAATAATGAAAGGTACAAAAGAAAAAATGAGGGAAAGCAAAGGACGAAACAATGAAAAAAAGGGAGAAAAGATGAAGGAGAACCAGGAAAGGCAGAGGGGAAAAGTAGTGAGAAAAATGAGAAGCTGAGAGAAGAGACAGTACATATCCAAAAAGGACGACTGTAAACACATACCTGAATAAATAACAATAGCAAAAGAATAGGGTGGTGATGACACAGGACACGATGACGCACCAGAGGGGGAGGAATCCACGGCACACCCGGACCATATATATTTAGGAGGAAGGACTGCACAATGTCAACATATGGGATGAATCTGCAAAGAAAGACAAGGAGAACAACTTAGAACAAATAATGCAACCCATTAAGACAGCTCTAAAAGCTACACATGGAACATATTTAATACTTCAAGGAGCATCAACCAGCTGTATCCATAGTGACCAAAGTATGCGATTGTATAAACTTTTTAAGTTCATCTGGATCTTCAAACGTTGTACAGTTATTCTAGAATGTCACCTTAAAAATACAGGGATGCCATATCTGGTGCCAAAAGAACAAAGAGGAGTGCATAGATTAAGACATTCCTTCCTTCTGGCTGCTGCGGCATTAGAAACATCCTGAGATAGGAAAGCTCTATGCCCCAACCAAGTGAATTGATGTTTACCTTTAGCTGCAGAGAGAGCAGTCAACAAGCCAGTAAACCTCAAAAAAAGAAAAATGACTCCCCTTGATTTGGCCGAAGACTTTGACAATGCAGAGCTAGACCCACCCGTGTGCCCTCTGAATGCTCAGGGCAGTAGATGAAAGCATGTCTAACAGTTTTGGGAGGAAGGAGGTAAAAAAGGAAACAGGATCATTACCTTCCAATGCCTCCGAATGGCCATCAATGTGTAAATTATTTCGCCTGTTTTTGTTTTCCACATCTTCTGTGTGCTGTTTAAGCTGGAACACTTCCTTCTCCAGACAATGGATTTTATTAGTTTCCTCACGCAGGTCCACAATCTGTTGTTCCACCATAGACACACGCCCCTCCATCGCCAATCATTTGCCATCTAAACCTTGCATCCTGTTATTAGTCTCCTTCACAAAAGGACACATAGCTCGAATCTCTTACAGCTGCAATTCTAAAGAAATAGGGATCATGGATTTTTCAGGAGAAGGTAGATCCTGTTTCAACCTCTTGGAGACGGAAGAAGGGAATTGATCTTTACGCATGGAGGATTGTAGAGAAACACTTCGGGGTACCGAAGAATTAGCCATTTCACCAGGAGAATCCAAAGAATCAGTTAGTAATTATTTTGAAGCGGAAACAGCAGACCCAACCCTCAGCCCAGAATAGGAATGTGCCCTGTGGGTATAAACAAAATGCGGCTTCCGTAACTTTACCATAGGAAAAAGGAAAAAGCATGCAGATAGTCTCAAACTGAAGGCTGAGGTATTATTGCCACTGATACTGTGCTTATTTAATATTAAATGGCAATTCCAATAGAAAGCCACTCCAGGTATCCCCCGGGAGGTAAAAAGAAAAACTTTTCAAGCGCCAGAATTTCCAGCAGTAGAGTAGCCTTATAGCGCCAGTCACAGAACACTGCCGAAGTACTATATCGAGCAGTGCATTGCCAGATACCTCCTAGAAAACAAGGAGGAAGTCCTCTGAAATTCGAGAAAGAAATTTATTTTCCAATTAAACCTGCAGTTTCTCATAAATGCAAAAGTATATATTACATTAAGTGCTCCCCAAGGCCCATTTCAGAGTGCTCAATTACCTTTCATCAGCGAGATACAGAGAAGACAGAAAAAGAAAATGGTGGCCGCTATTTGTGGAGATTCCGTAGCGACAGACAAAGAGGAACAGACACGGCGCTTCATTACCCTAGACAGCACGGCAGCATCTCTTCATGTTCCTCTTGTACTGCAGCCCAAAACCTTTGGAAAAATGACATCAGGAACACCAAAAGGTCCGAAGCAAGTCCCTGGTGCGTTAGAGCCTCCCCATCAGGCGCCCAACTTAGGTGGTGCCGAAGCCACGCCTCGCCCACTGTTTCAACTCAGTACATGTAAGACTTTTAGTTTGTTGAGAATATGCCCTCCATATAACTCCCACTGGAGCGATATTTGCTTCAGAATTTCCTTTAATGTGCAAGATATTAACTTTGACTGTGACAAAGTACTTCATTCTAACACACCTTGCGAACTCACAGAATAGCCTCGTAAGGCCACTAGGTAGCTGTAAAAAGAGCATTACGAAACGTAGAGGTTTCTTCGCATGTTCTTCAATTTTCCATTAGCTATCACTGTACATCTTTTCCCCTCAGTTTCAATAGGGTAGTTTTCTTTTGTTTTAGAACCCCTGGACGCCTGATCTTCATTTCTACATTTTTTCAGCTGTCTTCTCACAATATTGCTACCTCTTTAAACTTTACTTGAACTGCTTGTTGTTTTGTGATGTTTTTAACACATTACCTCATTGGCTTCTGTGTGTATAATGCTTCAGGTCATGCAACTAAATGTGACTCAAGTTTACCCTTAGTGAATGCTGTAAGACGTGATCGTTCCTTTAGGCAGCATGGTAAGCGCAGTCTCAGCTTTACACCAGGTAAATAGTTGTGCATCACTAAGACTTAGTTTTCCATAATGTATATAAAGCAAACATACAGTATTCACATGTAAAATGTAACTTGTACTAGAAAACTGGGCATAAACAGGACAGAGTCAGGGCTTTGGCCAGTTAAATACAACTTAATTAGGAGAACAGCCAGAGCGGTAACTTTGTATATCAAACTCTTAAGGTAAGTACTCACAACTATTATGCGGGCACCGTCCCCACACCAGATGTGATTGTAAGACAGGTTAGTGAAGCAAGTGTAAGAAGTTGATGAAAATTGTCCAGTTTTTAAAGTTAAAATGTAAGGATTGTTACCATGGTCACACATGACATTTCAGGGCTGGAAACTATACACTACAAATCTAAACAAAATCTCACAAGGGTCTGGTCCCTTGACTTGCAAACTGTATGCATTGACAACATTGCGCAAATGTATTTAGGAAACTATGTATAAAATACAAATATATGCAAATGCTATGCAGATGTGCGCATACCGTGTGACATGCATTATTTGCCCCTATGATACATGAGTAAATGTAGATGAATATTCAAACGTTGGTAAAATAATCAACTTTTAAGCATACATTCCGAATTGAGCAGTTTACACAAGTAAAACCAACTCCTTGTGAGCCACCAAACAATGAAGTAGAAAGTTAAAGATTCAGCAAATCGCTTAACATTCTAAATAAAAAAAGAAGGTTTCTAGCAAGCTGAATGGGAAATGGATGAATTCTCCTGATAAATATTAGCAACTATCTGCCCCCATGTCACCATTACTCAAATAGATCTACCCCAGATGCATCATAACTACAAATTCTGCCACAGGCACAATTTCGATGACGAGCAACCTTGTTCTCGCTTTGGTATTGAAACCATACACCAGAGTGAAAAATGCACTGATGTATGTTACGAGTGTATCTATGGACAGGAGAACAGAAACAGTAAACCACCTCACATCTGGTGTTATAGTCATGCTCTTCCTTGGAGGATTTTTGCAAGGTCAATAGACGTGCAATGAACTCCAAAGGCTTCCCATGTAAAGAGGCGTTGTCAGGGTGTGCTTGCTCATGTAGAAGCCATGTGAACTCGCTGCAAATTGAGCTTTTAGCCTTGGGTGGGCGGAATTTGGGTATTCTCGCTACGCAAAGCTCTGCAAAATGATATAAAATCTCCGCGAGCATGCAGAAATTCCACGAACACGTGGAATTGCTTGTTCGCGATGCTTTTTTCCTGTTCGCGAATGCTGTTTGCGTGCTCGGGGGAAATATCTTGCAAACATGCATTTTTAGAACGCGAACAAGCAAAAAATTTCACGAAGCCGCAGAACCCAGAATTTCAGACAATACCGCGTTCTCCGCGGAACGCGAAATTACACAAATTCCGCAAGCAGAACGGAATTTACTGCCCAGGCGTAGTTAGCTGTGGTAAACAGGTTGTGGCTGGTGATCTCTGTAAGTGGTGGTGTGTAAAAACTTGCTCCGAATTCTAGTGAGTGAGTACATCAGCAATCCAGTCTTGTTATAGGAGGATTCAGGCAGTTTCAGGCAGTGGCAACATTTTTAAAACAACCATCGGCAAAGGCTGTATGCTTGGCCTTCACAGGTATGTCAGTTAATTATTTTTGTGCAAGCTATGCTGTAAAAATAATGATTTTACCTCCAAAATGGCTTTACCAGTATTTTGCCACGGTTGCACCCATGTACCAAGAATTATTTCCATAATTCCAGTACCTGTGTTTTGCTGTGTGTGGCCTCCACTTGTCAAAACTTACCTTCAGTAGTCCGGTGCCAGCATATACAATGAGTGCCTCTGTAAGCCAACAATTTCCTTGAGTATGATGTGGGCAGTAGCCGGTTCACATACACATAGACACATTCTAACGTACTCACTCATTCTAACTCACCTTCATTCACACTTGCTCTCACACACTCATTCTAACTCATTCACATTTACACTTCCTCACTCTCCGGGGCATGCACTGTCTCTCTCCCATACACTCTCACCCACTGACAAAAACATACAGTCTCATTAACTCTCTCACTTTCTCGCACACTCATTCTGATTCTCACTTTCCCTCACTCATTCTCACACACTCATATTCACTCTTTATTCTCACTTACCCTGATCTTCCTTCTAAGTAACTCATGCTACCTTATGGACTCTTACTCGCTTGTTCTCACCCACTCTCTGACTTATTCATTTCACTCATACTCACTTTCACTCACTGTCGAACATACATTTACTCTCACTCACAAGAAAAAAATAACATTAACAAACCTACTCACATGAACATCTCTCATACATAAACACTACCCTCACAATTGTGCAAAGCAACACTGGCTTTTTACTTAAGTCGATTTCTCTGCTTCCATGGCTGCAGAGGTGCAGGAACACGTGTTGGACATAGGAAACAGAAAGGTGAGTTCCTGTACTCCAAACAAGGAGCCAGACACGCCAATAGGGGCAGCTTCTTGACAGGGCATGTGGTCCCAACACTGTTGCACTGTGTGGATGGTAGTTGGGCACATGGATCAACCAATCAATCAATCAATCAATCAATCATAGCATTTGTAAAGCGCACTACATACCCGTGAGGGTCTCAAGGCGCTAGGGGTGAGATGCTGCTACTGTTCGAAGAGCCAGGTCTTGAGGAGTCTCCTGAAGGATAGAAGGTCTTCGGTCTGCCGTAGGCGGATGGGGAGGGTGTTCCACGCCTTGGCGGCGAGGTGGGTGAATGATCTGCCGCCAGCGGTCACTCTTCGGATGCATTGATGAGTGCCATAAGAGCTCAGTTTTAGCAAATATGCTGCCCTGCTGGAGTATATAGTGCCTTCTAAATAATATGGATTGTGTCTGTGTGATTTGACATGGCTGAAGTACATGCTCACAAATGCACAGTCTTGAAATCAATGTACTGTATTCTTAAACAGTCTTTGCAGAAGGATTGCGCCTTGACTCTCCTCATCCCCGTCATCAGTTTCCTGGAAAGGCAAAGAGTGCACCTGTGGATAGAAAGGGCTCATGAAATCCAGAACTTTCGAATATCTTTAAAACTGCTAAATGAAATAAAGAGCGGTGTGTGCAGAGGCTGTGTTAATTTTGTGGTCAGTCACAGGTGGCAAGGCACTGACGCTTTTGATTATCAACTACTGGGTAAGAAATCTTGTAAATTATGCCAGATAAAGTCTGCCCCTGCGCTAAGAATGTTCAGTTCTGCACTAGTCACTACTTTTCAGTTGTCCCAGAAGTCTTCCATGATGAAAATGAACTATCTGGCTGACTACCCAGCAAATACATTCTGAGCGCCCGTTTAGCACAGACAGTGTAAAAGCAGCAGCTGAGATTGTGTGCTTTTTAGATTGTGCCCTACCACAAATACGTGTGCCATATGGGAAACATCCACTGGGACAGTAAAACTTGGAAACAGTGACAATGATGCATAGACACTAGAGAAGTTGTGTGCTAGGTACTGGAACAACCAATGCACTGACACAGGAACAAAGACTCAATGACAATGTGAACAGCTATAGTACCTCTCATTTCAGACTCTATTATACAGGAAACATCACTGGCCCTGGCTATATTTTGCTGTCAGCTATGTAGAGGCTGTGTGTCTGCCACACTGATCCGGTTAGACTACAGAAAAAAAGAATTAACAGGTATCAATGTGTAATAAAATCCACTGAAACTAATGAGATGTCCTAGATCCACTGTAACGCCTACAGTGTCCTATAGATGTACATATATACATGGCTTTACGGCATGAGAGGGTTATCTTCCTTGATGTGGTTTCCATAGCATTTAATGGCGATCTCAGGTCACTGTTACAAAACCCCCTGCAGAGGTGTGTAAACCCACCGTGAAACCAAAGAGAATAATACACTATGCGCAAAGGATTATGTTAGACATACTCGGAATACCGGCAGGCACCGGACACGATTAACCCAAAAAATGCACAGAATGCACAGAACATCTGTCACCAAGGATCGAACGACTAACCCAAGGGGGCAGAGCCCATGCGTATGAAGCTCAAAGTTTTGAAAGTTTCCCCACCAGGAATAATGTTGCAAATAAAATACCTACTTTTGAAGAGGCTTCTCGAAACAGAGCTAGATGACAGCCACATCTACACTCAACAATCCCTTAAACTAACAACTGTTGTCCTGGACACAATAGGCGTAACTCTGTTTTTTTTACCATGATGTCAGTAACCTCACGTGTAGCAGATAGACACTCTCCGTCCATGCCATTCATATTAATCCTATGTGTCCAGGCATGATTTAAACCTCCCAAAAAATGAATAAAAGGGTTAGTGTTATTAATATTTATAATAATAATCTGTACCATCATTGTAGGAAATGCAGATAGAGGCAAACGAAAGGTTACATTTAGAATCTTCATGTTGATGAACAAAATACTCATTGTAGTGTGTGCTTCAAGTGTTTCAGCGACAGGTCAAATTAGTGAAATTGGACTAATTTGTGAAAATCCTACATTGGTAGTTTTCTATAATCAGAAAAGAAGCACCCCTGAAAGGTGAATTCTTCTTTCTGTTCAGTGACTAGCAGGTTCTTGCATCTTATGACGTCAAACAATAAACTCCACTTTCCCCTTAAAAGGCGAGTAATTCAAGTCCTTTGATATTCCACAAACACAGTCTCGTGCACAAACCCAATAGAAGGAAATAAGAAGGTTGTGAAGAGGAATTCAGATAATACAGTTTTCTGATGGTACATCTTTTGCAACGCCAAAAAGAAATACATGTTTTGAAAATTAATGATGTGTACACAAAAAGGCACCTGTGTCATTAAAGGAGCTCTTGATGCTAGCAAGAAAGTCTAGGTATAAGTTAAGAAATGGGACATTTTGAGGGGAGGTTTATTTACAGTACAGTCTGAGGTTAAATATGCTGGTGTGGAGCAATGAAAGGACTTCTTGCTGCTAATCGAAGCCAGGGTGAAGGTGATGTGCAATGTCCACGGTCTGCATTGGCTCGCCCACGTTATAACAAGCCCTTCCATGAACAGGCTCTGCCCCCTGTTACCTTCACCTGACCGTCTTTTGAAATTAGATTTCAGTTTCGCTCATCAAAAGCAAAACGATCTGATAATGTGAGCGAGACGGATCTGTGAATAACGCCTAATAAATGCACGTGCTGTGGTGGGTTTCGATTACAAGGTTCTTCAGCTGTGAGATAAAAGTTAATTAGTTCTGTAATTCCAAGCCATTTCCTCATCAATCACTTAAAAGGTTGGCACCTATGTCGTTAATTTATTTCTAATATCTGATCATTTGATGTTACTCTGTATCTATATGCATGTAATATTGATTTCCCTTAATTGATTATGACGTCAGTCTTACGATTAAAAGAGGAAGAATTATTGTATGGCTGAGGCAGAGCAATTTCCATAAATATATTGGTGGACATTTCTTTTTTAATCTAAGAATGACGTGGGTGTTTAAAGGGCCACCATAAAAAGTTGTTTTAGAACACAGAGAAAGAATGTTTAATCACGGGGATCATGATTGCATTGCTGTATGCTTAGTAAAACGGTATTGGAATTAAAACATAAACATAAATCCCAAGTACAAAGCACAAAATAGGATAGGATTGTGTAAGTGGATGCAGTGATAGCACATTAGAGCGAGTCATCCGCGAGGGACCCAGCACGTGTCGATAGAGGGGGCTATTGCTGTAAAGTAGTCCCTCATGCAGTTAAATGCATGCATTGAAATGGTGCAGGCAAATACGACCATGTGACCAGTAGCATAAGTGAGAGATGAATACTCCTCTGGCTGAGCCAAGGTGTGATTATCAAAGCGTCCAGCCATTGACTGAAAGACACTGGTCAATGTAAGACAGTGGTTGAAAGAGGAAGACCTGTAGCCTATTCTATATAAATTGTTAGCAACAGGTGCCAGGTGGGGCCATCGTTGAATGAGCCAAGGAGCGAGGGTTATGTGGAGGGCACCTGGCATGCACAACCTCAAGGTGAATGGCCCCGTGTGCCATAGAGGAGGCCACCATGAACAGTGACGGCCCGTGTAGGGCGTTTTACCGGGGCGGTGACGTGGCGCAGAGGAGGGGCAGGGTGGCTACACGGGACGTCACTGACCATGAGCATCAGTGCCAGGTCAGCGTGAAAGGACTTGTAAGTGCCGTGGCGGCGACCCCATATGCCAGAAGGGGACTTTGGAGATTCTGAGGACAAGGGTTCAGGCCATCACCTGGGACCAAGAAACTGCTGCTGTGACCAAAGTGTGTTTGGCCCGCATATTGTAAACTGCACCAAAGGAAGCCTGAGGATCAAAGCAAATCGCTGGAGCCCATTGGAGCAAGGAGATCAACCTCCCCCATTGAAGGGAAGTGTAACTTACCGTCAGATCATCGGATCGGGAACAACCCCAGTCACAAGAACCAGCCAATAGCATGGCTCGGAGGAGAGAGTCTACTCCTGCCGGGTGCTGCAGCTTGCAACCATGCACTGCCCAACATTGCATTCCAAAGCAGGACTTTGTTCCGCCGCTGAGGCGTTCCATACCAATGGGGTGGGTAAGCCACAAACTGGGCCTTTAAAACCCCTGAGAACATACTGCAATCAGTACTGTTACCCCATAGACTCTTGTGACTGAAGTTCTGAAATGAGTCAGACAAGAGAACTCTTGAGCACGGCCTAATAGTTTACATTCCCTAGATGTAGTCAGCAGTAAATGGGAAATAGCATCAAACCCATTGCACTAAAGTTAGTCGGACAGGGAGTGGCCTGACAAATACTAGAGCTCAAGTGGGATTGCGTTATTGCTTTGAATGTCTTTTACCTTTTCATGCTCAGAATTAAAATACTTATTTCTATATAAAATCAAGTATTTGACTGGTCATTGATTTTTTGTTCACGCTGCTTGCATGTGGAGTTAAGAGTCATGTTCACTGATCTGTATCAGTGCTTCCCCCTGAAGGAGCCTTGACTGCTCATCCGATGCTACCTAACTGAGAGTCCGGTGCAGAAGAGGTGCTTGGCCAGTTGAGCAGGATCCGTAGAAGGTCAGGCTCCCGGACATCAGGAGTAAAAGTCCTCAGTCACCACGGGTGGGCCCAGTAACTCTTGCTTGCCCTGTGGCCCACTGAAAGGGGTTCTGACAATTGGTGGCAGAGGTGGGATGCCTAAAAGATACTGAGGTAGTATTGACCATTACCAATTTGCATCAGTCCTGCAATACGTTCATTCTTTTCTATGAGGAAAGGCGAAACACATAGGCAATGGAGAACACAGGTTTAGGAATTGACCTTAACACCATGTCCACAGATCAGACGAAGGATTTATGTAGGGACAAAGGGTGGAGGATTCCCAGGAGTATGGACAAAGAGGTCCTTGCTAATTTCATTAGGGACCAGTTTGAGATACTGTGTGAAAATGAGAAGGATGTATCTGTCTCAGGGAAGTGAACCATGCTAGGAAATCAAGAAGAGAATGTGGTGGATCCAGACTCTAGGATCTCCTTAGCACTGATATATCCCAGTCATACACGGAGTGTGTCCCCTAATGAATTTTCCAGGGTTTCACCAAGATACCACCTTTAGTTTCTAGAATACCTTATGTGTGTACACCACGTTATATTCCTAGGGTACAACTGTCACCACTTCCAGGAATACATCTTTTGGGCGGGTTAAGTCAAGCAGAGATCTTGAGCTTGCAGTTGGCACTTTAGAAAGCTAAGGCTGAGGAAGATGAGAAAGCCAGAGAGTTAGAGAGGGAGAACCTATTACTAGCTCACCGGGAACAAGAGGTGAGGAGGCAGGAAAGACAAGAGGAATGGGCCCAGGAGGAGAAATTGAGATTGAGGAGAAACAGAGAGTAAGGGAGAAAAGTCAGAGAGTGGGAGGTTAAAAAGAAGAAAAAAGAATGAGACCTGGAAAGGGAAAGGATAGCCCTTAAGAGAGAGAAACTTAGAATGGCAGCAATGACAATTCCACCTGGGATAAACAACTCTACTTCCAGTTCAGGCCAGGTTGTAGGCCAAAGTTCCAACATATCTTCTACATGTGTATATGGAAGGTCAGGACATTTTGGAATGGTTGTGAGCTGAGGTCCCTTGTAAAGTGAAGGACTTAAATGAGGTTTCTAAGGCAGCTGCCTTAATGGGATGCATGCTCTTTGGAGGGACAGCCATCATTGGAAGGATTCCTGTAGCAGACAGGCAGTCTAGGAGGGAATAAAGAGAGCTCTCATTAGGCAGTTTGAGCTGAAACTAGCTCAATATCTGCCAAAATTCCAGGACTGCAAGAGAGTGTATGGTGTTCCATTTGAGACTTGAATTCATGGGGAATTGTGTGACTGGAGTAAAGTGGCAAGAAGGATGTAAGCCAAGGATTTTCAGTCCCTTAACCAGCTGATGGTGACAGAGCAACTCAAGGAAGAGTGCTCTACCGCACTTAGACAATATCTGTCTGATTTGACCGAGAGGGATCCAACAAAACCTGCAGTGTTAGCTGATAAGTGGTTAGTTGGCAGGGTTCAGGGAAGAGGAATCTCCACAGACTGGTTCCAAACCGGAGGGTAAGAGTCAAGGTAATGCTCATGAGCTAGGAGGAGGGCCTTGAAAACATGGTAATGGTAATGGTGTATCTGGGAAGGAAAGAGCACTGATCCACAAGTTCAGAACAAGCCGATATGTTGTTGAGAAGAATGCAGACCTCCATAAATATTACCTAGTTGGTATAAAAGCCCTCACTCGCCAACCTGGTTGGTGACATGCTTCATCATCGGGCTCCACTGGGATGACCGAATGTCATCCCAGTGTGCTACAACGCCAGGTTACTGCGGAGCGGGGTTCGTGTGAGGTGGTAGTGAATTTAAAATTTCCAATTGAGTCAAAAAATAAAGTTTTAATAATTTTGCTAATTGGAAAGGAGTAAAAAGGAGTGAAGGTCAAAAAATAGAAGACCTGTTTCACTCCACGGCGGTCAACATGTTTCTGCCTCAGTGAGTGTTCAACAGGCTTTCATCAGGACCAGAGTGGGAGTGCGGAGCCCCGGTGGTATGAACGCGCTCAGGTTCACCCTACCGTGGACTGCTGTGTGAAAAAGTATTTACAGAGAAAAAATCCGCCAAAAAATATATATAATGGGGGAGAGAAACGAGTTTATTAAAGAGGCCAATCCGTTTGATGCCTCAAGGATCCCGGGAGGGGGGTGGGAGCAATATGGCACACCGCCCTTGCTGCTCAGCACCCGTACGGGTGCTGAGCAGCAAGGGCGGTGTGCCATATTGCTCCCACCCCCCTCCCAGGATCCTTGAGGCATCAAACGGATTGGCCTCTTTAATAAACTCGTTTCTCTCCCCCATTATATATATTTTTTGGCGGATTTTTTCTCTGTAAATACTTTTTCACACAGCAGTCCATGGTAGGGTGAACCTTAGCGCGTTCATACCACCGGGGCTCCGCACTCCCACTCTGGTCCTGATGAAAGCCTGTTGAACACTCACTGAGGCAGAAACATGTTGACCGCCGTGGAGTGAAACAGGTCTTCTATTTTTTGACCTTCACTCCTTTTTACTCCTTTCCAATTAGCAAAATTATTAAAACTTTATTTTTTGACTCAATTGGAAATTTTAAATTCACTACCACCTCACACGAACCCCGCTCCGCAGTAACCTGGCGTTGTAGCACACTGGGATGACATTCGGTCATCCCAGTGGAGCCCGATGATGAAGCATGTCACCAACCAGGTTGGCGAGTGAGGGCTTTTATACCAACTGGGTAATATTTATGGAGGTCTGCATTCTTCTCAACAACATATCGGCTTGTTCTGAACTTGTGGATCAGTGCTCTTCTGATTAGTAGTGCCTTGTTTATTTATTTTTATTTTTATTTTTACTGACTTGGTTTACACTGACTTTGTTGTTTTTGAACAATTCCTTGAGGGGACTAGTCGTGTTGATCCCTTCCTCTCCTGTTGGTTATTTGTATCTGGGAAGGAGCATCATGAGAAGGGAAGGCACAGAAAGTCCAAAGTGGTTATAGGAAAGTGCCCCTTTTGACATGGCTAACCCCCACTTTTAACCTGGTATTTGGTGCAACTTTGACTGAACATGTACTGTGATCCTGTTAACCAGGTCCCCAGTACCAGTGTTCTTTACCTAAACTGTATCGTGGCTCCACTATTGCCACCCCTTTAGGATCCCTGTAAGTCCAATGTAAGTGGTACCTCTGGTACCTCAGGCTGTGGAACTAAAGAGGATCCCTAAGGTCTGCAGCACAAACTGTGCCACCCTAAGGGGCCCTTCACCAAGCTCATGCAAACTGCCATTGCATCCTGCGTGTTTTGGTACAGGAAAAAATGAAGAGTTGACACGGCACACCCCATCTGCCAAGCCAGGAAAACACTAGAAAGTGGTATAGGTAAACCATCCCTGCAGCAGGCCTTACAGCCCTAACGCAGGGTGCACTCTAGCCCATGTGTGGGCACATCTGCATGAGTGGATGTGTTCCTGTGATGTCTAAGCAGAGCCTTAGATATTACAAGTACATAGGGAAGCCCTGACGAGTACATGGGCTAGACACTCATAATTACAAGTTCCCCAGCTACATGATGGCTTTACTGTACCCCAAGGTGTTTGATACCAAACACCTCATCTTTAAAAGCCCACACTGATGCCAGTGGCACATTTATTAAGCAATTAACCCAGAGCACATCTTAGAGGTACCTCCTGAAAAGCTTATACATCAACAACATGCAGCATAATTATGCTGCAGACCCATTCGCACTGCTTCAGAAAGAATGTATCGCAGACTTTTCCAATTTTTTGTTCATTTATTTTCAATATTCATTTGTTATCCAACTTGACTTGATTAATGACGATAAAACCAAGATGAAAAAGAAAAAATAGGTGTGCAACGGCTTCTTCACATGTACCTCCTGAAAAGCTACCAACTACTAGTGTGTTGACTGACTGTTCTCGACCAGCCAGCCACTATAGACATGTTTTTGACCTCCTGAGGTGCAAGCCTTCGCTCTCAGAGGCCAGGAACAAAGTCTGCTCTGAATGGAGGTATTCACACCTCCTCCATGTAGCATGTGTATTCCAGGGCGGGAAGCTTCAAAGGCCCTGCCATCTTTGTTATGCAACCCAGGCCTCTCCAGATAGTGGAGATGCCCACCCCCGTCTTGCTCCCACTTTTGGCGGCAAGACATGTGGGAAAATTTGTAGGATTAGGAGGTGTGCCCACATTCAGCCAGCACCACTCTTAGGGCGGGCTAGCTGATGTGGGCACCACTTTTCAGATTCCTCCATCTTGTTCTGAATGTAATTAGCATTCTAGGGTCAGGTTTATACCCACTTCCCACAGGAAGCAGTCATACAGAGGATGTTGGTACCTTAAAGGTAGGTGTTCATTGGATACTACCTTCCACTGCTCGTAAACACCCCTAAATTGAGTATTTAGGTGGCACCCCTGAACCAAAGACCTCAGATTTATTGATCAGGAGAACAAGGATGATGAAGAGTCACTGTCTGGCGAGAACTGCTTCAGAACTGTGAACTTTTGGGGCAAACCCTGGCTGTCGTCAGCCCTCTCCTGACAGTTGTGGCAGAGTGACTCGTCCTCCAAGCTGCAGAACTACAAAAGCCTTGGGAGGCCTGCCAGCCCTTTGAAAATCTTCTACAGTCTCCCTTGGAGTACAGGAGCTACTCCCTTGAAATCCGCAGGCACAGACAAGCAGAGTCCGTTCCACCACCTTGCAACTCCCCGGCCCAACCAACTTAGCAGATGACCAGTAGAAGGTACTCATGCTCTGGATGGTCAGATCTCTATCACCACTGAGTGTGAAGACACCAGGACCAATTGGAGCCATGCAGCATAAACCCCTGGGGTATCGAACACCCTGTACCAAACACCAATAGTGAGAGTCCAGTCCGTAGACCCACTGCACCAGTACCAAGCAGCCATTGAGGAACATCAGCATCACCGAGACCCACTTCCTGAGTGGCCCAGCTACCTTGATTTTGCCCCTGCCAGCTGTTTCTCCCTGACTGCAAGGCGCATCTTTGTGCACTCAGCCCTGCCGACCCAAACATTCTTCACCCAAGCAGTCTGGCCAGGGTCCGGATGAACCAGCTGTGCCCCTTGCTCCAAGACCCCTTGCAAAACAAGTTACTATTGAGAAGCTCTTGAACTTGTCCCCAAATCCCACTGTACAGCCTGCTTTTGGATGGCCCCCTCACTCGGCAGCACGCTAGCTACCAACTTCACCAGCACCCTGCTCCTGGCAGAACCCGGGCAGCTCCCGAAGAACTATTTTTAGTACTTTGAACCTTGGCTGCTCCACGTCCCATAAGGTGAACCCTTAAAACTGACTGTTCCCACCTTTATGCATCTTTAACTTTTCCTTCCCTAGGATTGCAGTGTGCATAAAGGTGCTCAATTTAAAAAACTTTACTTACCTGTATGAATTGCTGTTGAAAACAATACTTACCTTTGAACGAAGTTCTTGGCTTTGAAACATATATAAAAAGAAGTGTTATTTTTCTAAATTGGTCTCAGATTTATTCTTTGAGTGTGTGTGTAATTTATTGCCTCTGTGAGTACAACAAATGCTTACCACTACCCTCTGATAAGCATAACTGCTTGCCCACATTACCACAAAAGAGTGTTAGTATTATCTACTTTAGCCTCTGTAAACCTATTTGAGACCCACTGGACTCTCTGCACAGTGTACTTCTTTTTAGGACTCTAGATAGAAATCAAGCTTCATACAGTGGTGATCTGTTTGAAGTACCACAAGGTGGAACACTACAAGAGAGACTATCGAGAGAAGGAACTTGACACAGCCCACCCATGATAGCAAGCACGTTACACATGGTTGAAGGTAGCTGAGAGGGACTGGTTGCCCTCTATATACTAGCTATAGACATTTGGGAGAGGGACCCAGATGCTTTGAAGCACATTCATCCAACACAATGTAATTTGTGCAGGAAGTTTGTGAAAAGGTCGATGTTACAACAAATCGTCAGGAACAGTTGTAGTTATAAAAATTGTAGGTTTATTGAAGAGATGAGTCGTGCAGAGACCCCACCCAGTAGTAGGGCAGGATCAACTGCTCGCACAGTTCAAGTGGTGCTAGGCAACATATCAAGATTCTAGAATAGGAGCTGCAAGCTCCACAGGAACAGGACACCACATCACCTCCCTCCATACAAACAAGAACATAAAAAAAACAACAATAATAAAAGAAAATAAACAAGGCATACAGGATGCATAAAACAATGTAAATTTCAGAATTGAGACCAAATAAGAACAAAAGAACCGTTAAATTAATCTTGGTAACGAATGGGAACCCGCTTTAAACTAAGCGGTCTCGAACTAATCCCTGGAGCAGTAGAATCACGTTGACTTGCCTGCGAAGTGGAGCTCACTCCGCTATTTGTAATGGAAGTATGACACTTAGCAACCCTGTCTAAATTCCAAATTCTGTGATCAATAGTTTTGATGGCATTCCTGAACACTTTTACTACCCTTGTGGGTTGACTGTATTTTGATACGCCAGAATTCCTCTTAGGTAACCTGATCTTGACCCAATCACCAACCTCAACAAACGTGTTCTTCACAGCCTTTCTCAAATTATAAGTAACTTTCCTTTTTTCCATATTAACTCTTTCTTTTTCTTTCCAGCCATCCATGCAATCCACATCATGATCCACAGACAGCCTTTTATCTGAAGCCCAAGAGGGAGACACCTCCACATTGGCCATACGACCCTTAAATACCCTAAACGGAGACTTTCCAGTCAAGGAATGAGGGGTGAAGTGATATTCTCTCACCTTCTTCCTCACAGCAGCCTCCCAACAAACACCACAGTATCTAGCTTGTTGTATGGTTTCTTTAAGCACCTTAATAAATCTTTTAACGACCCCATTACTTTGTGGATGAGAAAGAGCCGACTTTTTGTGCTTGATTCCCCTCATTGATAAAAAATCCTCAAACAATCGGGATGTAAATTGAACCCCATTGTCAGACAAAACCGAGAGGGGAAAACCCTCCCTCTCAAAAAGTTAATCTAAGAATCCAATAACAACAGACGATTCTACAGAATTCACTATCTTTATTTCCAGCCACCGTGAACACATGTCCAAGCATACAATGACATAACGATCTTGCGATCTAAATTTCACAGGACCCAAGATATCTAGAGAAATATCAGACCAGGGAGAAGCAGCTTTCTTCCTAATAACCATAGGTTGCGTTCTACACTTGATTGACTTGTCACAATTGGAACAGTCAGAACATTCACGCACAAGCCATTTCTATAAAAATGTCCATGGCAGGCCACCAGTAGGCTTCTCTGACTCTTTCCTTAGTCTTGGCTCTGCCCATGTGAGAGGCATGGGCGCTAGCAACCAATTTCTCCCTGAGTGCAGAAGGTGGAACGAGTTTATTCCCGCGCATCAGCAGATTGTCCACAACTGTCAATTCATCTTTCACATCCAAAAACCCTTTTAAACTCTCATCACAAACACCTTTTCTGCACCAACCATTATTCACCATACCAATGACCTTTTGCAAAGATTGATCACTAGAGAGATTTTCTTTCCACACATCTTCCGAAATCACACCTTCACTGATCACACAAACATTTACTACCTCGTCCATAAGCTCACCAGCAAAATATTCATTTTCTTCACCTACATCATCAAAATCTCCAGTTAGTCTCTGTGGCCTTTTTCCCCTTGACCGTTCGTTACCCCCTTCCCTCTTCCTATCCTTAAGTCACTCCCGGCAGTCACTGGGTTACTGTTGCACTTTTTCTTTTTATTTCTTTGGTACAAATAAAGTTTGCAGAGAGTCAAAATAAAGTGTAACAACACAGGTGTGGGGTCCTCCAGGTCCGCCTTCTCGTCTCCCTTGCTTGCTTCCCGGCTCCGTTCGGGGAATAGGTGAGCGTGGACCCAAAAGAAAAGAAACAGAACAAACTGGTTTTAAATTCTACCAGACTGTAACAACGCAAAAAGGGGAGGGCGAGTGTACCGTCACCGGTCCCTAGTGAATGTGCCTAACGTGGGGGAAAAACAGTTGGTGACTTCAGTGACGACCCTTAAAACGAGCCCACAGCCCCTGAACAAGCCCCGGCTGGATAATAGGTACTCGCCTCGAGCCCCGACCCTCCAGGGCCGAGGTGTTGGGAGACCAAGCCTCCGTTCCGTCAGGGAGTGCAGTGGTCCCGGGCGCAGTGCTCCTGGAGCTGTATTCCTTCGCTGGGTCTCCGACGATGGTTCCTGGATCGGCTCCTCCGACTTCCGGCTCCTCCGCTCGTCCCGCCGTTCTCCAGAGGGTTGTGCTCTCCCGGTCGTCCTGTTCGGCTTCCTCCGCGTCTTCTCCTCTCTCCGAATCTCCCACCACCCCATTCACCGGATGTCCGTCACTTTTATCGGGATTGCTCACACCACCCTGATTAGACGCTAGAGCGCCGCCCTCACTTCCTGGTCGCTCTTCGGCGGCGGCCATGTTGGAATGGTCGGAGCCGTTTTCGACGGAGACATCACCACATTGCCCTCCCGTAAGGGGTGGGCGTTCGGGCCACTCCAACACTGGGAACCTGGAGAGGTAGTCCACATTATTTTGCAGTTTTCCGGGAATGTGAATGGCCTCGAAGGTGAAGGGCTGCAATGCAAGGAACCAGCGTAAAATTTTAGGATTGGAGTCTTTATGTAAAGAGAGCCAGGTAAGTGGGGCATGATCGGTAAGGAGAAGGAAGGAACGTCCCAAAAGATAATATTGCAGCGCCTCTATGGCCCATTTGAGGGCTAGGCATTCCTTCTCTATTGTTGAGTATCGGGTTTCCCTGGGAAATAGTTTTCTACTGAGGTAGAGGACGGGATGCAGGTCTCCTAGGACGTCTGGCTGTGAGAGTACAGCCCCTAGTCCTCTACCTGAGGCGTCTGTTTGGAGAACGAAGGTTTTCGTGAAGTCAGGGCAGGCAAGGACTGTGGATGTGCATAAAATGGTCTTTAGAGTCTGGAAGCTATCTTCTTGGGGAGACAGCCAAGGAAGGTGTTTTCCTGTGTGGGTTTTGGTGAGCAGATCGGTGAGGGGGCTGGCTATTTCTGAGAATCGGGGAATAAATCTTCTATAGTACCCCACTAATCCAAGAAAGGAACGCACGTCTTTCTTACAAGAGGGTCTGGGTATTTTAGTGATGGCTTCTATTTTGCTAACTTGAGGTTTTATTTGGCCCTTACTGATGGTATACCCTAAATATTCGATACAGTCGGTTCCAAATGTGGTTTTTTTGGGATTGAGAGTAAGACCGGCTTGTTGTAAGGACAGCAGGACTGCTTCCAAATGTTTTAGGTGTGTACTCCAGTCCGGGCTGTAGACGACGATGTCGTCTAAATAAGCGGCTGAAAATTGATGATGTGGGGCTAGTAAGGTGTCCATTAGTCGCTGAAAAGTAGCGGGGGCCCCATGTAGGCCGAAGGGTAGAACCTTAAACTGATATAGACCAGTCGGGGTCGAGAAGGCTGTTTTTTCTTTGGCAGAAGAGGTGAGGGGTATCTGCCAGTAGCCTTTGGTCAGGTCTATTGTCGTCATGACTCTGGCGTTGCCTAGGCGTTCGAGGAGTTCGTCCACCCTGGGCATAGGGTAGGCATCGAATTTAGACACGGAGTTTACCTGACGGAAGTCTATGCAAAACCTGATGCTCCCATCAGGTTTTGGGACAAGAACAACAGGGGAAGACCAGGCACTATGGGATGGTTCTATTATATCAGCTTCCAGCATCGCCCTTATCTCTTGATCTACTGCTGTTCTTCTTGCTTCCGGAATGCGATATGGTTTTAATTTGATGGGTCGGGCGGTGGTTGTGATGATGTCGTGTTCTACCAGTGAGGTCCTCCCAGGATCTCCTGACAGCACCGTGGCAAACTTGGCGCACAGATCTACCATCTGTTGTTTTTGGGTGGGATTAAGTTGAGGTCCTACTTGAATCGGGGTCTCCTCTTGCCCTCTTTGGGGAAGATGGGTTACGTCAATGGGTTTATGTACCGTTATGTGGCCTATCGATGCCTCTCTCTGTGATACCTCGGGAAGGGGACCTTCCCAGGCTTTGAGCAGATTGACGTGGTATATCTGTCCTTCGTTCTTTTTATGTGGGACGTCTATCCGATACGTAACAGGAGTTACCTTCCCTAACACTTTGTATGGTCCCTGCCAGGTGGCTAACAACTTTTTTTCTGAACTAGGCAGAAGTATGAGTACTTGATCCCCTTTCTTGAACTCCCTAAGTTTGGCTCGACGGTCATATAACTGTTTTTGTCTAGTTTGTGCCTTTTCCATGTTTACATGTACCTCCTCCCACAATGAAGACAACGTGTCTTTCAGAGCAGCTGAATACTGTAGTAGTGGTCTACCCTCATCTTCTTCGTCTGTCCACCGTTCTAAAGCCATGTCAAGGAGCGTCCGGGGCTGTCGCCCGAACACGAGTTCGAAGGGTGAAAACCCTGTTGATGATTGCTCGTGTGTCCTGATGGCAAACAACACCAGGGGAAGTTGTCTGTCCCAATCCCTGCCTGTTCGGTCTACAGATTTTTTTAAGATGGTTTTAATCGTGCGATTGTAGCGTTCGACCAGCCCATCAGTTTGTGGGTGGTAGACGGAGGTGCGTAGTTGCTTTACCTTGAGAATATTACACACTTGCTTCATTAGTTTGGACATGAAGGGGGTGCCCTGGTCTGTCAATAGCTCCTCTGGGAACCCTACTCGAGAAAAAAACGAGACCATGGCGTGTGCGACTACTGAGGTGGTTGTTGAGGAAAGGGGTATGGCCTCGGGGTACCTGGTAGCATAGTCTACCAAAACAAGGATGTACTGGTGGCCCCTGGCGGAAGGAATTAAAGGACCCACCAAGTCCATTCCTACCCTTTTGAAAGGCACATCTATGATAGGGAGGGGTTGAAGGGGCGCTTTGGACACGGCGGGAGTGTTCACCAACTGACACCGGTGACATTGGGCGCAATACTTGGCTACTTCTTGATAGACCCCTGGCCAATAGAATCTAGACAGCAAATACTTCAAGGTGTGCTCTTTCCCGTAATGGCCTCCCCCAGTCTGACTATGGGCTAACGACAGTGTCTGTTCCCTATATGCTTTAGGAACTAACAACTGTTCCTTCTTTTTATCACCCTCGATCGTGACTCTATATAATAGTCCCTTTTTCACCAGGAAGAAGGGGCCTACCTGGTCTGGTTGGTCTTCTTGCACCTGGTTCCAGGCATGGAGCAGCGTGGTGTCATCCCTTTGGGCAGCCCGGAAACTTGGTCCTGCCTCTTGTGAAGAGTCTGGGGAGGAAAAGATTTTCGTAGATGAGTGTGGTTCTGCGTGTAGATACATGGCTTTTTCTCTTCTTCTCTCCTTACGGCTTTTTGTTGTTTTGGGGAATGTTTCGTCTATCTCATCGGTAGAAAAAGGGGCACTGTCTAGCCAAAGGGTAGGGGGGGGCGGTGTGGTGTAGGCCTGTAGATAGTCATGAAACCTAGGAAGGTCAGTTCCCAACAAGACCGTCTCAGGGAGTTGAGGCACCACTCCTACCTTCCGTAGTTGAGACTCTCCCTCTATATCCAACAATACTTCGGCCAAGGGGTATAGTTTTCTATCCCCATGGACGCATGTGACTTGTATTTGTTCGTCCTCTATCAATTGTGAATCCCGTACCAAGGACCTGTCTACTACTGTATGATGACACCCCGTATCCAAAAAGGCGATCACCGGCTTCCCATTCACATGGATCTGCTTCCTGTACCGTTCAGGGGTCTTTCCGGTCATCAACACCCTCCCTCGGGAATACCCCACTTCCATAGGTTCATGCGGGGGAATACGCAGGGGGCAGTTGCGGGCTATGTGTCCCCATTCTGCGCAGTGATAGCATTGTGGTCCGGTCGTGGGTGTGTGTGAGAGGGGTGGTCGTGGTCCGGTCGTGGGTGTGTGTGAGAGGGGTGGTCGCGGTGTGGGCCGTGGGATGGGGTTTGGTTTGTGTTCGACAGGGAGGAGGTTAGGTCTTGGCGTTGGCCTTGGGAATCCGGTCGGGGTTTTGTGAACCGAGGTTTTAAACTCCGGAGAGCGATGAAATGCACAGGCTAAATCTACGGCCAAGGTCACCGTCAGGTTAGGGTGTTGTTTGATCCAGGCTCTGGTGCTGAAGGGTAGGGCCTCTAAATACTGTTCAAGATACACTTTTTCGGACAGTTCGTCCACCGTGGAGAGGGTAGGTTGTAACCAGCGGTTGCCTAAATCTCTTATCCGATAATATAAAGCCCGGGGATTATCGCCGGCTGTCCATCTTTCCTTTCTAAAGCGTGACCTATAATATTCTTGATCACACCCTAAACGTTCCAATATGGCCCTTTTTATATCCGTATAACTCGTAACCCCCGCCGGATTGGCGGCTTGATACGCCGCTTGGAGCTCGCCTGATAGAAGGGGCGCGATGTATTGACCCCATCTTTCTGGGGGCCAGGTGGCAGTGGAGGCTACCCTTTCAAAGTTAACAAAAAAATAATCCGGGTCATCCCCTGGCTGAAATTTCTGAAGGACCGACCCTGGTACATTCGGGTGGACACGGGCACTTGATATGGCATCGGTCAAGCGCATGACCGCAGTGTCCTGGACGGCTTGGTTGGATGTAATGAGAGCCGCCTGATCCCGTAAGGCCGTTTGCAAGGCCTCCCTTTCTTGTTGAGCCTGCTTGGTTTGTTCCTCGACAACCAGCTGTAGATGACGCTGTCCTTCTGCTAGTTGGGTGATAATAGCTTCCATGGCAGGGGGAAAGGGTTCTGTCTTTTCCAGACGAAGATCCCACTTCTGACACCACTGTGGCCTTTTTCCCCTTGACCGTTCGTTACCCCCTTCCCTCTTCCTATCCTTAAGTCACTCCCGGCAGTCACTGGGTTACTGTTGCACTTTTTCTTTTTATTTCTTTGGTACAAATAAAGTTTGCAGAGAGTCAAAATAAAGTGTAACAACACAGGTGTGGGGTCCTCCAGGTCCGCCTTCTCGTCTCCCTTGCTTGCTTCCCGGCTCCGTTCGGGGAATAGGTGAGCGTGGACCCAAAAGAAAAGAAACAGAACAAACTGGTTTTAAATTCTACCAGACTGTAACAACGCAAAAAGGGGAGGGCGAGTGTACCGTCACCGGTCCCTAGTGAATGTGCCTAACGTGGGGGAAAAACAGTTGGTGACTTCAGTGACGACCCTTAAAACGAGCCCACAGCCCCTGAACAAGCCCCGGCTGGATAATAGGTACTCGCCTCGAGCCCCGACCCTCCAGGGCCGAGGTGTTGGGAGACCAAGCCTCCGTTCCGTCAGGGAGTGCAGTGGTCCCGGGCGCAGTGCTCCTGGAGCTGTATTCCTTCGCTGGGACTCCGACGATGGTTCCTGGATCGGCTCCTCCGACTTCCGGCTCCTCCGCTCGTCCCGCCGTTCTCCAGAGGGTTGTGCTCTCCCGGTCGTCCTGTTCGGCTTCCTCCGCGTCTTCTCCTCTCTCCGAATCTCCCACCACCCCATTCACCGGATGTCCGTCACTTTTATCGGGATTGCTCACACCACCCTGATTAGACGCTAGAGCGCCGCCCTCACTTCCTGGTCGCTCTTCGGCGGCGGCCATGTTGGAATGGTCGGAGCCGTTTTCGACGGAGACATCACCACAGTCTCGAAAGACCGTCAGCCAAAACATTGCAGGAACCAGGTAAATACAAAACTTCAAATTCAAACTCTTGAAGCGTAACCACCCATTTTCAAATGCGGTGTGAAACGAAATCTATCCCTTTCTTTGCAAAGACTTCTTTAAGCGGTTGGTGATAAGAAAGAACTTTGAATTTTTTTCCCCATAAAAATTTCCTCAATTTTTGCACCGCCCAGAAAACAGCTAAGGCTTCTTTCTCTATGACAGAATAGTTAAATTCCGCACCCCTCAATGGCCTAGAAATGAACAAGATCGTCCTTTCAACATTTTCTGCCTTCTGTAGCAAGAAAGCACCCAAACCATTCGAACTTGTGTCAGTCATAAGTATCGAGGGCTTAGACGGATCAAAACTACTGAGACATGGGGCATTATTGAGGTGACCCTTAATATCAATAAATTCTTTCTCGCAATTTTGTGACCACTCAAACTCACACCTTTTTTTCAGCATAGACCTCATGGATAAGGTCTTTTCTGCAAAGTTCGGTATAAATTTGTGATAGAACTCTGACATCCCAAGAAATTTAATGAGCTCATCCTTATTAGAAGGAGTGCGTAAATTAATGATAGATTTAACAAGATTTTTCTTCAGTTTGATCCCCTCTGCCGATACCAAGTGTCCAAGGTACTCGATCTCCTTAACATTGAATTTACATTTGTCGGGACGCACGGTCAGACCAGCATTTTGTAACTTATTTAGGACAGATCTCAATCTTGAATCATGTTCCTTTGTATTTGTACCATAAATGAGCAGATCATCTTAGTACACCTTTACACCCTTCAACTTTCCAAGAATGCGAGAATGCCCTCCATCACCCTCCGAAAGACTGAGGCAGCTGATATCAACCCAAAGGGCATTCTAACAAACATGAAGGTGCCAAATGGTGTAGTAAAGGTAGTATACTCTTGACAAGAAGGATGTAACTTAATCTGGTGGTACGCAGAGGTTAAATCAAGAGAAGAAAAGTGTTTCGCTCCCTCAAGAGAACAGAGCATATCTGAGATATTCAGCAGGGGATAATGGTCAACTACCACTGCTCTATTAACCTCCCTCAAGTCCACACATAGTCGAGCCTCTTCATTAGCCTTACGAGCCATAACCACCGGAGAGACCCACTCAGTTGCCTCAACCTCTTGAATAATACCTTTCGCAAGAAACTTGTCAAGTGCCTTCCTCATACTATCCCTCACTAAGAGAGGAACATTCCTCACTTTAGCAACCTTGGGAATATCACCTTCCTTAAGTTTTATCAGGTGAATGTAGTTCTTAAAACAACCAAATTCATTAGCAAAGACACTTGGAAACTCTTTGATTAAATCATTGACAAAGACATTCACAACACTGACATCAGGTAAATCCTTTAGGCAGACTTGAGGATTTTCATTTGGATTGAGAAACACATGGAGATCTCTTTGGTGAAGCCAGCTTATCAGGGAGTCACCTTTCATTGACACATACATTTTTCCCGATCTCACTCTCCCTTTGAAGTTTATGTCACCCCAAAAATAACCAAATAATCTATAGTGACGCCACCATAACCTTTTGGTTTTATGTCTGGTTATTTAAAAACTACCTTATTTTGCAGGGAATTTTCATAGAAAACCTAAGGGATAAGAGTAATTTTCGCTTCAGAGTCAAACAACATCTTAACAACAACATCGTTAACTAGAACATCTTCATAAGGACCATCTAGTTTGTCTCCATTAACTTGAGAAATAACAACTTCCTCAGGATCATCATCATAAATGTCAATTTCTTTTACTGAACTGTTGGCCATACCAGATCTACAGCATCTGGAGATGTGGCCTTTTCTTCCACAAGTTTTGCATATAGATTTCCAACCAGGATTTTATTTTAAATCAGCCATATGACCAGTGTCACCACAACAATAACACTTGCCTTGAAATTGTTTGCCCTTCCAATTTTGACTAGGAAGTGTTGACCTCTGAGGATAAGAAGAACTTTTACTGGGTAGATTGGAATGTTTCTACTCCTAAAGATTTTTAGATTTAAGAGCCTTATCTGAGACAGTTTTCACTTCTGAATTGTCTTTCTTATCCGAAGGAGAATCTTTCTTAATAATGTCAACACACGTTTTGGAGTGTTCATGGCTCTTAGCAAGGGTAATGACTTCTTGTAAAGGAGGGTCATCTTTTTGCCAAAGAGC
This sequence comes from Triturus cristatus, assembly GCF_964204655.1. Classification (NCBI taxonomy): domain Eukaryota; kingdom Metazoa; phylum Chordata; class Amphibia; order Caudata; family Salamandridae; genus Triturus; species Triturus cristatus. The sequence continues at coordinate 564,567,800 of NC_140582.1, read as the reverse complement.
ATCCCTAGTTTTTTCCTGAACTCAGCCTAACATAAACTGATCTCTCAGACGTTCTTTCAAAGTTGCTCCAAAGTTGCACGTTGAGGCCAACTTGCGCAAAATTGTAATATACTGTTCCACCGATTCATCTTCTCTGTGCATCCTACGTCCGAAGTGGTATCTTTCTAGTACAGTACTTATCTTTGGTAAGTAGTGTAAATCAAGTTTTTTTATGCAAATTTCATACTCATTAACCCCTTCGATCCGTGTGATGGAGCGGTTCCGTCTTGCGCGTCGGTCGCGCTGTGCGCATGACGGAACCGCTCCGTCACGGCCCCGCCCGTGCAATGAACCTTCAGCACGGCGCGGTATTCCGCGCCGCGCTGAAGGGGTTAGGGGAAGATGACACACCGTGAATTTGTTCAGGTAGGTGTTCAAACACCTCTTGCCCCTCTGCTCCCAAACAGTACATGAGTAGAGAGGTTTTCCTCTCCGCACTGAGAGAGGTGCCACATACACGAGCATAGTGAGCGAAGACCTTCTTCCACTTTTGCCAAAGAAGAGGTGGTTCACCTGGGGAAGCAAGGAAGAATGGAGGTGCAGTAACATTTTGCATTTTGTACTAAAAGAAAAATAATACTTAACAAATAAGTAGAAGAATTATAATGTAAAGACAGAATATGTAGTGGCTGTGAGTGACAGCGTATACATATATATATATATTCACTGAAAAAACCATAGGTTTCACACATGTTATAGTTAGCGGAAATTTTACTGATAAAAAACCAGTGAAATTCCCCCGTTACAGTTAGTGCAGGCAACTATAACTCACGCGACCGCAATCCTCTGCTGATGCTAATACTGTATTTAGACACTTATTTGCCCATGTCTTCTTCCATACATTTTTAGCAATACATATATTTCAAATATTTTTTTTTCATAAAGACACATATGTCATCAGCAGAAGATTGCGGTCGCGTGAGTTATAGTTGCCTGCACTAACTATAACGGGGGAATTTCACTGGTTTTTTATCAGTAAAATTTCCGCTAACTATAACATGTGTGAAACCTATGGTTTTTTCAGTGAATTTGCAAGGTTTTTTAAATGCTAATTCCTAACTATAACGTGTGTGAAACCTATGGTTTTTTCAGTGAATTTGTACGGTTTTTTAAATGCTAAGTTACTTTACGCCATTCGTGGCGTGCGCGCCCACTTAACGCAGTTTGTTCCGTGCGCGCACCACGCAGGATGGGCCATGTACGCACGATGCGCTTCGCGCACCGTGCGCACATGGAGGACATATGATGCACTTCGTTTTGAAAGGTAATATTTTAATTTTTCGTAATTTTTATAAGCCATGCACAAATGGTGCCCTTCGGGCACCATTTGCACACGGGGTGGAGAGAGTGTTGTTAATTTTTTCTTTTATTATTTTTGTTTAAAATATTGTGGTTTTTCATGAATTTCATAAGCCCTGCACATTTGGTGGCCTTCGGCAACCAAAAGCACAGGGGGTGGGGAGAGTGTGGATAGTGTTTTTTTTTTACATTTTTTACCGTACGCGTACGGTAAGCGTAATCGGCGAAATTAGCGGAAAAATAAAAATTGCGTTTTTGGCCTTGGGGGGTCTTTGGGGACTCCCTCATCATGGCTATGTGTGTGGGAGCTGTCTAAACAGCCCCTTTACATGTTTATTGGTTGTATTTAACAACCTAGCTCTCAGTGCGAGAGAGAAAATGGCGGCCGCCGCTTCCTGGTTTCGGCTGTTTCGAATGTTTACTAAGATCTAAGAGCCAATCAGAATCGCGCTCGCGCACGCCACCGTACGCGTACGGTAAGCTAACGGGAAGCGTACCGTAAGCTGGCTCAGATATATATATTGATTTAAAGGCTATTTTCTCAGAATCTACTGAACAGATTTACACCAAACCTACAAAAGGCACTTCCTTGACCTGAGGACTACCTCTCTGCCAAATTTCTAGTAATTCTGTTCAGCCGTTCGGGCTGTAGCCCTGTCTAAAGGTCCTATGGAAAAATGCATGGGAAAAACGCGTTTTGGGACCCCCCTTTTATCTCAGCCCCCGCTTGACGAATCCCCCCAAGACTTTCAGGGTAGGAGCGTAGCGCCCCACCTATTTTGAGAAATTCGCGAGAATTCGTCGACCGGCGCCAAAGTTATTCAAAATAGAATGTTGCGGATTTCCTATGGAAAAGGGGTCCTAACTATAACTACCTACTGGCGACCGCCAGTAGGTAATATATATATATATATATATATATATATATATATATATATATATATATATATACTATACCGAGACACTAAATACAAAAGGCTGTGTGTGCCAGCGTATGGTTAATATGTGAAACACGGATTAGAAACTCAATTAGCTGTGTGTGTCAGTGTAACTTATTCAAAAAGTCATAGAATCTGCAAGTTTATAATAGCTGTGTGTGTCATCGTAGTTGTATCATGGCACATGTATTCAAAGAACATCAAGCTGTGTGTGTCAGCGCAAGAGAAATTACACACAATTCAAAAGACAGTATCGCTGTGAGTGTCAGCGCATGAATTCAACTAATTGTGAATATAAGATCAGCTGTGCGTGTCAGCGTAAAAGGAAGATAGACACGCAGTGAAGCATGGGGCCAACAAAATTAAATTGGATTAAACCCAACCTAAGATGGCCGCCACGTAGTGACGTGATGACGTCACTCTCAGGGACGACACTTTCAGAGACGAAGGGCATCCAAAAACTACTCAGAGTCGAGGACGGGTGCAGAGAGAATAGCAAACCTCTCTCGTCCGAAACGGACAGTCAAGCGGTACAGTACGCTGCGCACATACCTCCAGTTCGTCGAAAAAAAATTTGTAAACCCGCGATATCACAGACCACGGCGCAAGTTAATTTGAGAAGATCGTCAACGCTTTACTGGAGAGCGGAGAAATCCTCCCCGACACTTTCTCAGCCAGCTTATCAGTCTTTGAATTCAGCGGTTGATGAAGATCAAACCAGGATATGAAGATGTTTCTTTGGCATGATTCTATCATGAGTCTGTTGGGGTCTCTGCCAGCACGTGAGTAGATCATCACCAATGTGAAAAGGTGAATGTTACAACAAATCGTCAGGAACAGTTGCAGTTGTAAAAATTGTAGGTTTATTGAAGAGATGAGTCGTGCAGAGACCCCACCCAATAGTAGGTCAGGATCAACTGCTCGCACAGTTCAAGTGGCGCTAGGCAACATATCAAGATTCTAGAATAGGAGCTGCAAACTCCACAGGAACAGGACACCACAAAGTTAGTATCAATGGGAGAAAAACGCTTGACCTGAGGAATACTGAAGCCTTCCGCACTATGGTGGCGAGCAAGTACCTTAAGCCTGAGGAGATACTCCCTGAAACCAAGGATATAGGACTAGTAACCAATTGAGAGGGCATGGAGTATCCCCTTACCAAGGCTGAAATTGAGCTCCGTGGCAAGGTGGACATGGTTAATGTTGGGGTAAGGGAAAAGCAAGGAGCTGGATCTCTCTTGGGCAGTGATTTGATTTCCCCTGGCTTGGTGCTAGGATCCGAAGCCTTTATGGCTTGGACAACATCATCTGTGTTGACCAGAGCACAGTCTGCTCCACAGTGTCTGAGTGAGCCTGGGATCATCTCTGATTTGCAGGGACCAGGACAAGGTTGTTCGCAGAAGAGGGCAGACTCAGGGAAGGCAGTGGCAGAGGAGTATGAGACGCACAAGGAAGATCATGGGCTGCAGTCTGGGCTGCTTCTAAAGCTGCAGGGTTTGTTTGCTGCTGGAGGGCCTACCCGGGAAGATTTCTGCAAGTCATAAGAAGAGTGCCCTATGCTTGAGTGACTTCAGAAGGAAGCCAAGGATCAGGTCAGCAAAGGCTGGTCAGGAAAAACTATGCTGGCTGGGAGGATGGTCCACTTTATAGTGAACTAGCAAATCCTGAGCCAGGTACTATCAAGCGGCTAGTGCAGGGGTCTCCAACCTTTTCTGGACTGAAAGCTACTTCTGCTCAATTAAATATATTGAGAGCTACTAATATTATTAGTGTTGTATAATTTCAATTTTGTTATATGTATATTAGTTCAACCAAGCAAAAGCTTTCTAATTTAATAAGATGCACACAGGTGAGCTATTCAGAGGTAGCTAGAGAGCTACAGTTGCCCAAAAGCTACTGGCTGGAGACCCCTGGGCTTGTGGTGCCATTAGTGCACAGGAACGTCGTATTGTCACTAGCCTATGATGTGCCCTTAGCAGGTCACTTAGGGATGAGAAAAAGCAAGGCTTAGTTAGACCCTCTGTTGTATTGATATGCAAAGACACAGAGTGGTTCTGTAGAACCTGTCCAGCTTGCCAGCTGAGAGGTAAGACAGTAAGGGAGACTAAGGCATCGTTAGTATCTCTATAAGTGATAGGTGTTCAATTTGAGAGGGTATGAATAGATATAGTTAGTCCATTAGGCCCACCTCACAGTCAGGCAAGAAGAATATCTTGGTTTTGATGGCTCATGCCACCAGCTATCCTGAATCTATACCTCTGAGGAGTATGCCTGGTAAGGTGGTAGAAAAGGCTAGGGATTTTTTCTAGGGTAGCATTGCCTAGAACTGTAATTTTCTATTGGTGGACCAATTTCATCTCGTCTTACATGAGAGAGATGTGGAAGCATGCTGATGTGACATACCACTTCTCCACGTCATACCACTCACAAGCCAATGGTTTGGTCAAGCGGTTTAAAAGAACACTGAAGAACATGGTGATAACTCTACCGGAGAACCTCAAGAGAAAGTGGGATCTTTTCCTGCAATGCCTTTTGTTTTCCTATGGAGAGATTTGGTCAAAAGGAGTGGGGTTCTATCCCTTTGAACTTCTGAATGTACACCCGGTGCAGGGTCCACTCGCCTTAGTAAGAGAAGGGTGGGAAGCTACCTCGGGGACTCCACAGAAGGATGTGGTAGACTATGTGGTTGGCCTCCGGAAACTAATGGTGCAATAAGTTAGTCAGGCAAATGAAAAACGTCAGGCTAGCCAAATGCTGAAGAAGGAATGGTACGACCAGAAAGCTATACTGACTTAGTATCAAGAAGTGCCATCATGGAACTCAAGAGGGTGTTCCATTTGAATAGGCTGGAGCTTTACCTCCCCAGAGACTATACAGTGAATGTTATGGCTATGCCAGAGGAAGTGAAGGAAGACAGTAAACCTCTTCCTGACTTGCTGCATAGTGTTATGAAGGATGGCACAGTGGAAGGGATGCAGTTAGCTCCTGAGTTGTCTATTTGGGTGACATTGCGGCATTCAGCAATTCATGGAAAGACCACCTGAGGCACCTGGACCAGGTGTTGCTAGGATACGGGAGGTAAAGCTAACCATCAAGACAACTAAGTGTCAACTGGGGCAGTCCTCTGTACTCTACCTTGGGCATTAGTTGGGGAACGGGAGGTTTTGCCTGTTGGATGACAAAATTCCGTCTGTGCTGGAGTGGGAGGTTTCTACTACCCAGACTGAAGTGAGGGATTTTGGGACTCACCAGGAATTACAGAAACTTTGTGGTGAACTATGGAAGAAGAGTTGTCCCATTGACTGCTTTGATCTCTAGGAAGCAGTCCAGGAAGGTTATATGGACGGCAGAGTGTCAAAAGGCTTTTGAGGAACTGATGAAGGCATGATGCACTGCACTGGTAATAAAAGCACCTGACTACAGTCAACCCTTCATTGTAAAGATGGGTCCCTTTGAAAAGGGAGTTGAGGCAATATTAGCTCAAGTGGATGATAAGGGTAGAAAACATCCAGTAGCCTTTATTAGAAGAAGATTACTAACCTGAGAGCAGAACTGGGCAGCTATTGAGATGGAGTGCTTTGCCATAGTGTGGGCCTTGTGCAAGTTCCGCCCTTATTTGTTTGCAGTGCAGGCAGATCATAAGCCACTGAAAGGGTTGATGGCTATGAAAGGAGAAAATCTCAAGTTGTTGAGATGGTCTATTTATTTGCAAGGGTTAGACTTTGTTGTGGAGCACAGAGCCGGATCGAGCCATGGGAATGCTGACGACTTTCCCACCAGTATCACTGATCTGACCAAGCAACCTCTACAGGTTAGGAGTTGGTTCACAGAGTTCTGATCTGGTAGGGGCGTCTGTTGGGACGGAAAAGTCCTCTACATGGTAAGAGACATGTATCCCTATCCGGAGTGCCCATCTGCACTGTTGTCTAGATCCCTAATGCTGCTTTTTTTGTCCTAGGCGAGCACAGATCAAGTGTGTACGCCGTGACATAGGCCTGTCTCATGGATTTCCATCTTGTTGAACCGGTAGCGGTGTCCAAAGCACTGCCCTCACAGTTGTGAATGGCTGTTGCCTTCACCAGAAGTTAGGCAGTACAAACACGGTGGTGGCAGCATACTGTGTAATGTTCAGTCGTAGTGAACAGGACTTTTTTACCCTATGCCACTGGAGTGAGGTCTACAGTCTCACTCCCCTTTTTAGAGGTTCCGCTCATGTGTACTTAACTCACCTCTGGCCTACATCTGGTACATGTAGAAGGGTGTGTGTGATGGAAACATGTGCTGAGTACATGGGTGCTCGCAAGAAGTACACACACAAAGGGTGAAGTGCAGTACAGTGCACGCATGATAAATGTGTGTGTGCTGGCAGTGTGTGTTTTTAAAATAACACACTCTGGTACAATACAGAAAGGCTGCAGTACTGAAAAGTGTTGTTAGAAATGGGGGTCTCTAGTTGGCAGAGTACCTTTGTCCAAGTAGGGCCCCTTCTTCCTAGTCATGGTAAGGTGGATACACTTCTAAAATAACCCCTGCTCACCCCGTTGATAGCTTGGCACAAGCAGACAGGCTTATCTCAGAGGGAGTGTGTAAAGCATTTGTGAACACATACAGTAATACAGTGAAAACACTACAAATGGACACCACATCAGTTTAGAAAAATAAGTAATCTTTATCTAAACCAAAACAAGACCAAAACGACAAAAATCCACAATACAGTAATCAAAATATGACTTTCAGAAGGTAGAAACAGTTCTGTCCATAGCAAACTATAGATGCTACACTTACAACACAAAGTACCTAGGATGCTCCAGCTTTCCTGGGTCTTCTTCCTGGCAGGTTCCTTAGATCAGCCGTAATCTAAAATTTAGGCGTCTGGGCCCCACTTTTTATAGCACAAATTCCTTTGTTCTCTGGTGGCAGAGAAGCTCTTTGCCCAGCCAAAACCAGTTCTGTCATCTCTGGTGCAACTTCCTGGCAGGAGGTGGAGATAGCATTGTACAAGGCAGACTGGGCCTGTTCAGGTGCAAGGGAAATCTCCTCCCACTACTCTAAATGCAGACCGGGCCTATTCAGGTGCTAGTGAGAACTCCTCCCCCTACTCTGAATGCAGTCCAGGTCTATTCAGCCCAGCCCTGACTCATTCAGGAAAGGCAGCACACACATCAAGCCCCCCCCCCAGTGGCAGAGTGAGAGAATACACATCCCCAGCCGCTGTCCCTCCAAAGCCAGACAGTCAATACACAAACCAGCAGAGGCACACAGGATGGCTAAGCAAGAAAATACCCACTTTCTAAAAGTGGTAATTTCAAACACAAAATGTAAAAATCATCTTCACTAAAAGATGCATCTTTATATTCTGAGATCAGGCCTACTAAACTTAATTTTCCTAACTTTTCCAAATGGGAAGATATATTTATAAGATGTTATAAATAAACTCCCATTCTCTCCTACGGGACAGATACCCTTTCAATAGTAAAAAACTACATTTGCATTATTTCATTATTAGGACATACCAAACACATTGGGGCATGTCCTACCTTTCACATACACTGCACCCTGCCCACAGGGGTACCTTGGGCCTACCTTAGGGGTGACTCACATGTAAGAAAAGGGAAGGTTAGGGCCTGGCAAGTGGGTGTCCTTGCCAGGTCGACATGGCAGTACCAAACTGCGCACAGACACTGCAGTGGCAGGTCTGAGTTACATTTACAGGCTGCTCATGTGGGTGGCACAATCAGTGCTGGCTGCCCACTAGCAGCATTTGATTTACAGGCCCTGGGCACACACAGTGCACTGTACAAGGGACTTACCAGTGAATCAAATATGCCAATCATGGAATCACCAATCCATAAACACAATGTACCGGGAAAGCATATGCACTTTAGCACTGATCAGCAGTGGCTAAGTGCCCAGAGTCATTAAACCAACAAAAACAGGGTTCAAAACAGGAGGCAAAAAAGCAAAAGGTCTGGGGCTAAACCTGCTGAAAAAGCCAGGTCTATCACAGACTGAATGCGTTTTTCTGCATGTAGTTATGCTTCTGTTGACATAATACATGAGGATAACAATGCTCTACAGTAAGAGTGCTGTGGATGTACACTGAGTGCATGTGTGCCTGCACTGGTACATTACATGGAGGATCTTGGGTGGAAGAACTGGCCTCCGTGGTGGAAAACAGGAGGAGGAGAGAAATCTTTCCAGACAGAGTTGTGTATTGCTCTATTCATTGTAAGCTGGGAGGGGCATGCACTGGAGGATGGGAGAGCAAGGCTCTCTCTGTGCATTTGAAAGAGATCTTTGGTTCAATGATTGATCACAAGGAAGGAGACTGGACACATCTTGGGAAAAGAGAGATAGGGCTGATAAGAGAACATAAAGAGTGGGTCTGGGAGGCCAGGATTAACCTTTTAATGCACATATCAATGTAGCTGACATCCAAGTGTGAACTCTGGTCACTCCCATGAATCTTGTTGTGGTCAATCAGCTTTGGAGTCCTGCCTGCTGTGGCAGACCTCCTTCAGGAGGAAGAAGAAAGGGGAAAGATGTCCATTCCAAAGAAGTAGAACCCCAACATAAAACTTCAAAGATGCAGACACTAAATTACATTTTGTGTCGGGAAAAGACTGTAAGTTGGAGAGTTTGGGACCCCAAACGTTGTCATCTGCCGAGCAGCCAGACGAGCTGTGTGAGGAGGGGAAGCTCTGTGAGACAGCTGCATGTGGCAAGGACTGGGGGCCCGGGCCTGATAGTCTCCCTGCTGGGTGAGGGGACATCACCCAGGGAAACCAAGATCACCTGCCCTGTAGCCTGGAGCAAAAGCATTTGCCTGCTCGCCAAGACCAGTGTGCCCTGTGAGGAAGAGGAGAGTGTTGAAAGGTCCAGGGCAGAGCCTTTTGTGAAGAATCTGCTCTTGCACCGATTGGGCCTTAGCCTGTGTACTGGATTGATTCAGCAATCCCCACGTGCCAGTAGAGGCTGCCGTTGACTGAGCCAATGAGCGAGGGATGTGTGGAATGCACCAGGCCTGCATGACCTCATGGTGGGTGGCCCTGGCTGCCAGAGAGGGGGCCACTGTCAACATCAACACCAGGTCAGCGTGACCAGACTTGTGAGTGGTATGGCGATGACCCCGTAGATGCCGGAGATGCTGAGAATAAAGGTTCAGGGTCTTGCTCAGGACTGAGAAACTGCTGCTGTGACAAAGGTGAGTCTGGCCTGCATGTTGCAAACAGATTCAAAAGAAGCTCAAGCACAAACCCAGTTGCTAGAACCAGCCAGTAGAATGTCTCGGAGGAGCGATCCTGCACCTGCTGGGTGCTGCTGCCTATCCAGAGCAGGACTTCGCTGAGCCACTGAGGGATTTCCATACTGCTGGAGTGGGAGAAGCCATAAACTGCACCTTTGGGGCCCGGGATGATATACTGCGATCGGTAGTGTGACCCCATAGTCTATTGTGACTGAACTTCCGAAAGGAGTCAGAGGGGAGAACTGTTGAGTACGGCCTAATAGTTTACATTCACTGGATGTGGCTAGCAGTGAATGGGGAATTGCACTAAATTTAGAGGGACAAGTAGTGGCCTGACAATTGGTAGAACCCCAACACCAAAGGGGATTGAGTTACTGCTTTTGAATGTCGTTCACCTTTGAAATGTGCAGAATTAGAATTAAAATACTTCTTTTTATATAATAACAAGTGTCTGACTGGACATTGATTTATTGTTTGCCCTGCTTGCTCGTTGATATGAGTCGTGTTCACTGATCTCTATCTCTGTCCCACCCCCTCCCCCACCAAAAAGGAGCCTTGAGTGCTTGTTCGAATCTACCTAACCATCAGGTGCAGAAGGGGTGCTTGGCCGAGTTGAGCAGGATCCACCCCGGGTTATCAGGGGTCAAAGGCCTCATCCACCACGGGTGGGCCCAGCAACTCCTGCCTACCCTGTGGCCCATTGAAAGGGGGATTGACAAAGCCCTTTATCTTTCTAGAGTCGAAGCTGTAAATGTAAGTAAGTCTTGTATGCATGTAACCGTCTATAGGGCTCACAGGGTCAACGCGCAGCGTCCACAGATGAATATATTGACAAGTGCTCTTTTGTACATGTGGTAAGGTGTGGATGAAGTGAACAAACTTTCAAGTGCCAAATTGTCTGGATTGTTTGTGGTATATTACAATTTTCATCCCTAGAGTTGATACTTGACGCTTCTCAGAGATTTCTAATCACTTGAGAGAAGTACAAAACACTCATGTTCACCCAGAAAATACACATTTCAATAGTGATTGTAAATTACGAAGCGACTGTTAATTTGTCCTGCTCTGTGTGTTTTTCAGGCGCTAAATTGCCACCTTTGGATACAACTAAGGAAACAAATTATGAAAAGAGTGTGTATCAAAACACGAGCGTTCAACGACCACACAATCGAATAAAAAGAAACTCTAAATAAAAGCACCCATTGATACATTTAAGCAAATGGCGCTTACTATAATGCCCATAATTCACTTCAGAGATAAAAGGCTGTAATTCGAATTCCGTGAAAGTGTAATGACTTGCGCGGGCTATTGATCCCAAGAAATGCTTCAAGGATTCCTTTTGAAAGAGGCTTCTCGCCTCCCTGAACTGCAGTTGGCATCTGTTCACTTTTCCACTGCATTTATGCAGCAATTAAATTGTGTTAAACTCTTATTCAGCAAGGAAAGGGACTTCAGGTGTAGAACATACAAACTCACTAGAAGCAAGATTAAAATCTCAACAGCAAATAAAGGCACGTGCTTAGGTTCAATCTAGAAATGCCAGACGAATCTCGAACCTTTATCTCTGACACATCATCTGCAATATTTATATTTGACTCTGGATTAAGACATCATTAAAAGTATATGAAGAAGGGGTAGAAAGGATTGCTTAATGTATGGGCGCCCGCTATATTCTAAGACGTAATTCCTATAATCTGGGAGTTATTGTGAATTTAGACTGTCAATGAACAAGCAAATAAATTAAGTGACAAAAAACGGAAATGTTCAGTTCAAACGCTGCCTTTTCTAAAGGTGGATGAAAGGGCAAGCCTGGTTAGGTCTATTATCTTAACCTGGCAGGACTATGCAGACACCGTTTATACAGAGCTCTATACATATTAGTGAGGTAGGCTTCCAAAACTGCAGCACAGTGGTCTTATTCTCAAACTAAAGCAAACAGAGCAATCGTGGGTCTTGCTTTATTATTCACTGGCTCATATAAGACATTTGTTTAATGCTATGCGGTGGTCAATGTGCGTGTAAAGTTTGCACTCACATAGAGGTATCATGGCGCTGGGACCAATAGCGGAAATGGCGTAGACAGGAAAAATGCCGATGCAATGGTGTCATTGTTTTTTTTCGAAACGTAGATGGCTCGCTAGCTGGTGTAGCTTAAGATGTGGATTTTTCGTTAATATTGGGCAGGCATCAAGTAATGAACTTTGGGACTGACAAGAAGTATGGATCTAGATTACAAGACGCTGTAATCATGCACGGTAATCGTTCTTTTCCCATAAGAGCGGTGAACCAGACTAATTAAAAAAAAAAAAAAAAAATCAACTATGCAGAGAACTATGAAAGTGATGCTCTGAAAGAGGGCACCATTTAAGGTTTTTGCACTCTTCAGTCCTGAAACTTCCTACTGCTCCAAAACGATCTGAAAAATGACCTGATGGTTAAAATACGTTTTTGTTTTACACTGATCTAAACTTCGCACCCAAATTAATACAGTACACAGTAGCTGCAAGTTGCTTTTCTGGCTGCTCAGGATCCATCCTAAATCAGTGCTTTTGTCAGTAGTAGTAAATGTATCGTTTCATCAATTAAAATCAGTTACAATCACTTAAAACGTGATAATAGTAATAGTCACAACAGTATCATTTAAAAGGCCCATGCTTTGAAAAACAATCAGGTACGGATATAAACGTATATCTAACATTGCTGTAAGCAGGCAATACTTTTATCCATAGATTCAACGCAGACAGTATTTGTCTAAAAAGAAGTGCAATATATCTATTCACGAGCAAAGATGCCTTCTGCATGGAGTGAGGAAATAAAATAATCTCAGCATTGGCTGACGACATAATCATAGCCAATAGCATTTCATTTAAGTAACTCATCTCACAAGGTCAACACTGCTATTAGCTTATAGCAAAAGTTACTTACCAATAGAACAGGCGTAAAGCAATAAAAAAAGTAACATGAAAAGAGTTTAAAATCATCATAACGAGGTAAAAACACAAGAGGCTAAAATGCCATCCGCTGGCACAGGTAACGGAAGCAGTAGAACGCTGAAAATGCAGTTCAGCAGTGGTTGTCCAAGGACAAAGACAACAGGAGATAAAGTGCTGAAGTGCCATGCTTCCGCTGATGGTGGTGTGGAACAGAAGGGCGAGCACAACCTCACCAATGCATATCCTGGCAACAGCAAGAGGCTAACAGACTAAAGTGCACATCTTTTATACCTTGCACAATGACCTGCTAAAGTGCAGTAAGTTTGGCATTTATCAGTGTTGCTGACGTAACTGATGGAGGCAGATCACCAATCGCATAGGCAGCTTATGTGCAGACTCCGTTGTATTTTCTGAAGATTTATTAGTGGACTGTTTAATGAATGACTGCTTTTAAAAGGAATTTTACAAAAAACAAGCCATGATTAGCGCTGTCACACCTTTCAAGCTTGGGTCAGGATTTGATTCCATTTAAATTAAAGCTGTTTCTGAGGTAAATTTTACGCTAATGCTATAACACTGGGCAGATGCACAGTATATGCAGGAAGTCTTCCCGAGGATATTGGCAGAGCCTGCAGGCTTTGTTCTCCATTCGCTGATGCCATTTTCAGAGCGCTTCAAGCATGGTGGAAACCCCAATCTGGCTTGGAGCACTTTTATTTTTATATACCTGTAGGTTTGTGCCTTCAGTGCCTTGTATGTGTTGATGGTCTCCCATGCATGATTGCGCAGCCTGAATTTCACTTTATCTTCTCGCAGTGCTTTTATATCCTCCACATGGGTTATGTCAATGCCTTCTACTTAATCTTTTAAGCTCTTCAGTTCAAGAAACTTCAGATAATTCTGAATTTTGCAGCCGTTCCCTATCCCTCACTCACATGGTCATCGATGCACTTTCAAGATGGCCTATGTAACTTATATTATAATGTTAGGTGTCATAGAAGATAATTTATCAAATGCCAGTAGTTGTAATTTTATTTACCGGATGCATTAGACTTACAGTATGATCACATCTTTGATTTACTACAGTGCTATTTAATTATGTTTGTGTTTAGTGGGGGTTAGCAGTAGGATCTTGTAGAGGTTACTATTTAAAATATTTTAATACATTTCTTTCAAAATATTTTCATAAGGGTTTGGGCGATCATTGGGTGAAAGTTATAATTATAGATGTATTTAAATACATTTAATTGAATAAAGTATATGGTGTAGTATTAGGTATATAGCGTTTTACTCAATGTAGATACATCGGCTGATGTAGAAGAGTTGAAGATGTTGTAAATTATACCACGTATTCATCTTTTCGCAGCAGTGACAGTCGATGCAGCAGGTACAAAGTTCACCTGTGATAGTGACATACATTCATCCCCCGTTTGCAGTGCTCCTGTCCATGTGAGAGGTCAGGACTCACACAGGGGGAGGTACGGCATGGGGGGGGTGCAGAATCTGCTGCATCCCTTTGTCAATGAGTGATGTGTATTTGTCTTATGTCGACCACAGTAACCAACATGGCCCTCCAGACAAGTCTTGCATGCGGGAAATGTGTGCATCGCAGCACATTCGGTCAGCACACACATTTTTTTGTGAATTTGCACATGCATGCACCCAATGCACAATTCTTCAAATCTGTGCTAGTTTTAGACAAATATAATCAATGTTAAGCAGATTCCATATATTTTCCAGCATGATACAAATAAATATTTATTTAAGCCTATTTTCTGGGAATAGCAGAACTAGCAACTCTGGGATAATGTCTGACCATGACAATTCTAGGTGTTTTATTTTTAGACATGCTATTACTGACTAAACAGAATACGAGAATATTTAGAAGTACCTACCGTCACATAACTCATTTGATAAAGTATTCACCTTTCATTATAAAGCCAACAAACATACAGCGACCTTGTCTATACCTGAGTCTGTATCACCTCAGGCTCAGAGCGTTTAGGGCCATTAACAACACTGGCTGAGATATGTTCGTTTGGCATGTTTGACCTGCAATCCCTGTCCAACAACACTGACATTTTAAGGTTCCATTTCTCCTTCTCAAAGTTTCTGCTTTTTATATGGATGCCGGTGAGGGTCATAAAAGCTTTTTTGCTCCAACACCTACAGCCACCATTCATATTAGGACAGTAACAAATACGCTCTGCCTCGCTCACCAGATGCGTACAGTTATACTTTCAAGAAGTGTTAAACAGAAAGTGTCAAGCACTACAACTACGTTATGTTTTTAGCCCACAGGGGGGGATATTCTCAAGAACGTGTGTTAATTATCGCAAAATTAGCCTAACCAACTTTGCACATTGCAGTCTATCACGGGAAAATAACACTGTGTTAACGTTGTATTCTCAACACGGCGGCACCACAGACCACAGACGACCAGCAAGGAACATCGGGGTTGGGTAAGGCCAAGAGGAAGAGGAAAACAGGATCACCGTTACGGAGGTGACAGAACACTACCAACAACTGTTTGTCACCTCCAACGTGTCAATGGCAACAAAGACACAAATATGGCAGACTATCTTGGACCCTGTGAATGCAGATGCAGCGTTGAGGAGGACAATGGAAGAGGTCAAGAGGCACTGGAAGGATGTGAAGACCAAAACCAAGAAGAAACTCAATGCCAACATGAAAGCAGCAACGCATATTGGAGGTGGGGTCCAGCGGCACCCCAGGAGCTGGAAGACATGCGGAAAATCGTGGCCACAGTCATCAGTCGGGATACGTTGCCAGGAGTTGTGGCACCGGACACTGCTCAACATGACCTGACACAACATCAACAGGGTGAGTACCGACCAGGGACTGGGGGGACGGGGGAGATGGGCACAATGGCACACATGCACAAATAAGCAGAGCACACTGCACACCCACAATGACTCTGGATCATGTCCCTGACCCCTGTGGCACACTGCAGCACACATACAACACCTAGTAGGCCCCCATCCACCATGTGCCCAAAGGAGTCCCACCCCACACATCACCAATATCACAACCAACACAGGCACACGTGCGAAACGCAGCAAAGATTTGTATGTGTGAGCCACACCGACAATGCAAGTGACACCCACGACGATTAGCATGGCTGCAATCCAATCATCCTGACATTGTGCACACCATGACACTGAGGTGGCTGAGTGTGGACCACATCCAGAAAGGAGCAGGCCACACTCTGACACATCCACGTGCAAAAACCGCCCCTGACGTCAACAACACATCTGCGGACAAACCATGCCCAAGAGTCACAACTCAACCAAGAGCCCAATGTACCCAAGTCCGAAGCATCCCAGCACTGTCGAAGCACATAAGTCAAAGGCACACCGCCTAAAATGGATAAGGGGCAGCCAAATCATAGCAGCGTGGGCGACTCACCCACAATGCAGCACACACACATAGCAATAACAGCACATCAACATCGACGACAATGTGGTACAAAGTGCAACACTTTCACTACAGAACAGAGGACACAACTGGTTCTGCCTGTGCGTGGAAACGGGCCAATCACATCTGGCATAGCAGTAAACTGTGAGATGAAAATGTACGTGTACAACCTCACATCCGTCATGTCGTACAAATGTCCACTGTCCTCATCAGTCAGCCACTCCCAAACAGTCACAATGTACATTGTCATGCAGTCCCGATGCAAACATGAACAATGCGTCAACATACATGTCAACACAATTTTAAAATGTATCTCCCCTTCACATAGCAGAGGGACAATCAACACCTCCTGCAGAGCAGAACAGACAACTCAATAGTGATGATGAAGAGGACCTCCACACCTTCAACACCGACGCCCAACAACAGCTCATGGACATCTTAGTCAACCCACCTCCAGGAGCAGGGCAGCCCAGCTGCATTCAGGAGACCCCACCCCCTGCACATACCACACAGCAGGAAGTACCCGCCACCACGGCTGGCTCCCAGCACCTCACCGAAGCATACATCGCATTCCACGGCCAGGTGTCAGACTGCCAGAAGGAGGTGGCTGAACAGGTGCGGGTGGTGTTCGAAATCATGGCAGCCGAACTCGATTACATATGTGGTTGACTAATTCCCATCAGGGACTACTTACACTCACCAACGGACACACACACTGCGACAGACACACTCATTTGCACATTTCCAGTACTGAACCATGCCCAGA
Organism: Triturus cristatus; assembly: GCF_964204655.1. Lineage (NCBI taxonomy): Eukaryota > Metazoa > Chordata > Amphibia > Caudata > Salamandridae > Triturus > Triturus cristatus. The sequence continues at coordinate 564,551,141 of NC_140582.1, read as the reverse complement.
GACTCGGGACAATCATTCACACCCCTACGCTGGACTTGCGTACGCCGGGCCAGCCCACTCTTCTTACATATGAAGGGAGTGGACGGAGCTATATGTACAAGGTCTTGAGCACTGCCTGGGGTGACATTGTTGCGTCCGCTGTACAACACACAATGTAATGTGGTAGGGCCCGGGGCCATCATGCATATGTAATGAGCACGCGGACACACTTTGATAGTCAGTTGAACTGGCTATGGGCACGTGCGCCCACCCACTCTTTATTACAAAGGTCACCTGACCAGTGACGCCTTTGCTGGATGGGTGTTGGGTGAGGGCGAGCCAGCCCTCAGGGAGTGGTTAGTGCTGGCAACAACTTGAACAGTGATCACTATTAAAGCGGAAACAGGAAACACCAACATAAAATAAACAACTGCGAAGCATCATGTTAGAAGCTGGAGCAAGTACAGAGGTCACCCAATATTCAATCTGAAGGGTCGGCGAGTCGCAGTGCACTGAGGTAGGGGCACCAGAGCTGATCGTGCTCATGTGAAGAAATTGTCCAATATTGTGTCCCTTGGGGATATTCCTGCTGCAGCTGCAGTAGGGTGTGTTACACCTGCCACATCTTTCCCATCATCGTCCCAGGTCTTCCCCACTGCCTGAGGTGACATAGTTTTGTATGCAGTCCACAGCACATACCTCAATCATAGCTCCTGGTGTGTAGCTGGACTACCACCACCAGTCTGCATTCATTCATTCTGCTTGATGCCTCCTGCCCTCCCATTGTCTGTGCCTTCACACCTTCGCACACCCGCCTCCTCTTCCACATCATTGTCCCAGCTCTTCCTCACTGCCTGAGGTGACATTGTTGCGTAAGCTGTACACAGCAAGAAAATCTATAAGAGAGGGTCCATTAGTTGTGGTGCACTGAGTTGGTGGCACCTGAAGAGCTGATCAGGGTACCAAGCTGATGATGGCATCGAAGACATGTGTGATCAACTCTGATAGTCTGGCTGTAAGACTCCTTCGACTCTGGCAGGTGTTGGTTGGAGGTGGTCCTGGTGGTGGTGGCGTGCACTAACCCTGGGCGTGACACTACGCTTCGCCCACGTAGTGTACGTAGCGCTGCCTGCTTCGCAGTTTTTGAAGTAAGCGAAGCAGGCTAGCGCTACGCACACACCAGGGCGAAGCGTAGCTGCCTGCCGCCGCCACCCGCCTCCCTCCCGCCCTCCTTTTAAATCAAACCCGCATGTAAAATAAATAAAAAGTAAAGAAACTTACCTGAAGCGCGGCATCTCCGGGGCTCCCTCTTCCTCATTTCCAACTTCTTCTGACAAATGCGCATGCACGGACGCCCGTGCATGCGCATTTCTTGCGAGATTAGAGGCACACTACACGCTGCTTCATGTATCCCCACTACGCCCACCCTTAGCGTGCACATCCTGCGGCGATGCGTCGTCCGGGCAGGTCAGGACTCGATTTGATATGTGAACCCTGGTGGATCGCAGTTGGGGCCAGAAGCAGCGGTCAGCGCAGGGCAACAGACACATGGCTTTGATGACCCCCAGGCCATCGACTCAGAGGCCATCCAATAGTCAGTCTGACAGGGTCCATGACTTGAGCTGCACAGAGTTAGTGGCCCCGGATGCACCGCGGCCGGCACAGGCACACCGCCACAGGACGGTGACTTGCGGTACACTGGGATAGGGCCACAAGAGCTGAGCGGGTCCTCGTCAATGTCGAAGGTGAATGTCGCGGAGTGTTATGCGGGACAGTGGAAGGTGTCCTTACAGGGCATGATGCAGAGGTCAAAAGCAAGCAGAAACAGGCAACTGGAGGAGATGAATGCTACAGACTCCTTTTTACCACCAAGTCATTATCAGCTACATGATGATGAAGACAACCCCCAGGCCATATACTCAGACGCCACCAAAGTTCAATCAGAGACTGTCCATGATTTTTGGGGCACGAAGTCAGTGGCACTAGGGATAAAAGGAGATGCAGTCTGCGATGAGTCCTGTGTAATGATGTAGACTCTGCCATGAATAAATCAAGGCTCAGATCCAAATGTTTGACCTACTTGACCACAGTGTAGGGCGGAGGCAGCGGTCCACATGGGCCCACAGACACGTGTTGTTGACTTGCGATGCACAGAGTTAGTGGCACCAGAGCAGTTGTTGGTAGTAGGGGTGGGCGGAATTTGCGAAAGTGCCTTTCGCAAAATATCACGAAACGGCAAAAAATCTCCGCGATCACGCGAAATTTCACGTGATCGCGGAGATTTTTGTGTGCTGAATTAAAGCGTTATTGAATTCCTGTTGGGGTTTCATTTTTGTGACAGGAGCATCGTGCCAGAATGAATCCTGCCCTGCATATTTACCCAAGAAGATGCGACCGTTTTGTGCAATACCTCTACTCAACTGGAGTACTTTCTACTGGCTAATCAGTAAGTGCTACCTCGGTGGGTAAATGTTTAGTGCTTTTCCCACACTACAGCTGCGTAAAGGGCCAGAAGAGTTGTCTACGGTGACCATGTGTGTATGTAATGTTGCCACCACGCTGACGGGCCCCGGGGTCCCTCGAGTCAGCTGTCCATCATAGTGGGGGAAAGGGAGGTAAGACGTTGCCCACCACAGTTCACATGCCTCTTGTTTATAAAGGGCCAGAGACCGATCAGAGCAGCAGATGAGGAGACAGAACCTCCTGGCGTCAGCAGCTACACGGGGATTGTGCTCGAGAAAGTCGTGGATGCACAGAGCTCCATCAAGGATCACAGCTAATTTTTGACGGTAGATGTGGGGAGAAAACAGCACACCTGCCCAGCCTCGACGTAGCTCCCGAATGTTTTGTGCTGATTAATGCGTTACTGAATTTGAGCTTCAACTAAGTCCCCTGCTTTATTTATATCTGTAAGTGCTTCCTGTTGAGGTTTAATTTTTGTGACAGGAGCATCGTGCCAGAATGAATCCTGTCCTGCACCTGCATATGTCCGTTCCGGCCGCGGATCGCGGAAGTTTCGGCATTTTCGCGTTCCGCGTGGAACACGAAAATGTCGAAATTTCGCAATTTCCACGAGCGGAACAGAAATTGTCGCCCACCACTAGTTGGTAGTGCTCGATCACCTCCGTAACGAGGATCCTTTTTTCCTCAGGACTGTACCACGTCTTCCTTTTATTCCTCTCCCTGCGTACAATGATATGAACTCTGCCATACAGGCATCAAGACTCAGTTCCAAATGTGTGACCTACTCGACTGCAGTGTAGGCCGAGGGCAGTAGTCAGCAAGGGACCACAGACAGGTGTTGTTCGGATGCTGTGCACAGAGTTGGTGGCACCTCATCGAAGGGAGTACAGTGTTATAAACTCTGCGATAAAATGTGCACTCTGCCATTGCATAATCAAGACTCAGTTCCAAATGTGTGACCTACTTGACCGCTGTGTAGGCCGGAGGCTGTGGTCAGCGCGGGCCAACCGCTGTTCAGCAAGCTCCTCCTGGAACTCCAACACAGGATATTATAATGGCATGTGGAGATGACTTGTGGTTGACGGAGGTAGAAGCACCAGAGCTGAGCGGGTGTTTAGCCAACGACGATGCCGTGTCCTGCCTGGTATGGACTGTATTGGATTGGTGTGAGGCCTGCTGGATCGCAGTGTAGTCCGAAGTCGTAGTCATCAAGAGCCTACAGACACTTGCGGTTGGAATGCTATACACAGACTTGGTGTCACCACATCGAAGGGAGTATAGTGATGTGTTATATGCTATGTGTACTCGGCCATTGCATAATCAAGACTCAGTTCCAAATGTGTGACCTACTTGACCACTGTGTAGGCCGGTGAAGTACGTCAATGAGAAAGTAGTGCTGCGGACCGGTCTCGGGGAGGACAGCGATGGTCTGAGGAGGCTGCCAAGGTCACGGGCCTCGGGCTAGGAGCTTGCACAGGCACGTGGTGGGCCCTCTTTGACACACGCCGGTGTCGGAAGGTGAGCGGTATGGCCTGGTTGCGCAGGGGTGGCCAAGACAGGCCTTGGGACCTGCGGCCTGGGATGCAGCAGGCGCACATGGTTGCAGGCACCGCCACTCATGGCGTCAGCCTCGTGGTGTGCTGGGAGGCGCTGCCCTGGCAGACATGTTGGCCATTCCGGAAGAGAACCACGCCCAGAGCTACGGACTTTTTATTCACACCCCTAGGCTGGCCTGGCGTACGCTGGGCCAGTCCACTCTGCTCACGCTTACAGGGGGGGATGTAATGAGCTACTTTCCACGCTCTTCCCCACTGCCTGGGGTAACACGGTTGCGCCCACTGTTCACTGCACTCCAGACACCAGCAGTATATGTCGACATGGGCATGTCTGTGGTCTGCATACTGCAGTCTGTCCAGCACATCCACGCCACACTTGTCATTGTGTACATTCTCATTCGTGTGTCACTTGCCTCCTTTGCACATGCCTGGTTCCCACCTCTCTACACATTCTGCTATTGTGTGGCTGAGGTGCCATGTCATTGATGGCTCGTGTACATGGCTTGCCCAGGTCACCATAGTAAGTTGTGCTGTCGTGTCTGGTAGGTGGGCATGTTGTTTGGTATATTGTGTGCGAGTTTGTAACATGTGCATTCCCAAAGTTGTGAGTTGCAAGACTGTGGAGTTGAGGTGTGTGGTGTGTTCATTTGGTACTTTCCAATGAGCAATGCATTCCCATGGGTGCCAGCCTCAAAGCGCTGGTTGATGATGGACTGTCGAAAGATGAAGAAATCATGCACACTGCCTGGGTAGTTGGCAACGACATTGGTTAAGAGTCCACGGTGGTCCACTATTGCCTGCACATTGATGTAATGCGTGTGCTTCCTGTTGCGGTAACTGAGTCCAGTGTCGGCAGCGGGCACAAGAAATACATGTGTGCAGTCAATTGCCCCCAACACATGCAGGAAGGCAGCTATGGCATAGATGCCTTGCTTAGTTTCCAACTGTTCCTGCGCAGTGTGTAAGAAGTGAAGGTACTGTCGTACCGAACTGATAATGGCATCAGAGACAGGTGTGAGGAACTTAGATAGGGCTGGCTGTGAGACTCCTCTGACTGTGGCAGTTGTTGGTTGGAAGGTCCCAGAGGCCAACATGTGCAGAACAGCCAGCAGCTTTGTCTGCGGAGGTATGTTGGTTGTCCGCTGTGTTGGAACCGTCAGCCTGTGGGCAATGATGGACAGGATGAGTGGGATGGTTGTCCTTTTGTGCCTGTAGTGGGCAATGACATCCTCTGGTGTTAAGTCTGTGAGGCTGGTGTGTTTTGTGAAGGTCCGCTGTTTTTGTCTGTGATGCCTCTGTGGTGGTCCGGGGGGTGGCGGTCCTGGGGGTGGTAGCGGTGGGTGTTGTGGCCCTCTTGTGGCTTCGAGCTGCATGATGAGTGGCTCCATGGCATCTGTTGTTCTTCAGGTGTGGCTGTGGGATGGGCTCCCTTTATGGTGCAGGGTGTCATCCGACTTAACAACAGGTCGGAGCAGGTGTTAAATCCCTGCTGCTAACGCCCCTTATCATATGTTTTGTGTTCTTATTGCCGATCTGGCAGGTCGTTGAGAATGTTGCAAAGTGGGTTTTTCGCGGCTTTTTGCACGGGAATGCCTACTCTGCAAATCATTAGCGTTAGTTGCCGGTATCATCCGTGGCAATAATTTTTGCGGCGGCTATCGCAGGCAAACTGGTGTTATGGACTGTTAGCACCAGCTTATGAATGGTGCGATACATTTATCACCACTTTGGCTGCGATAAAGTGCTGCTAACTCAGCGATAAGTCCTTGAGAACATCCCCAGGGTTTTTTTGAGAGGGATACAAATGTTCATTGTTAGACCTCACAGCCATTGGGTGGCCTTCCCTTAAATATTTTGCCTTCCTCCTCCATTTTTGGTGATCTCGTTTTTGCTGGCCTTAGGGCTCTGCAGACTTTATGACTGCTAACAAGCTCTAAAGTGCATCTGCTTTCTAATTAAAACATGGTAACATTGGCTTATCCTCAATTGGTATATTTAAATTAGCAGCCCTTTAAACATAGCTCATGCCTGTCATCTGAGCCTGTGTGTGCAAGTTTAAACTGCCATTTCAACCTGGCAAATTAAACCTTTTGTAGGTCTAAACGTTCCTTTCACTCTGCGGGCGGAGACCTCCACTCCTCCTGCGGAGTGTGCGGAGATTTGCCTCCTCTGCGTTCCGCAGAGAACACGGAGAAGGCAAATCTCCACACACTCCGCATCGGAGCGGCATTGGCCAGCCCCCGCCTCCACCCCCCCTATAATAACAAGTAATTCTATATTACTTAAAAGTAAATTAAAACCACTTAGCTGTAATGCTGCGTCCCTGGGCTGCCCTCCTCCTGTTCCTCGCCGTATGGGTAATTCAGAAGAAAACTGTGCATGCGCTCGCGCCCGTGCATTTCCAGAATGCGCATGCGCGGGTGGCGAGCATGCACAGTTTTCTCAAGAATTACCCAGATGGCGAGGAAGAGGAGAAGGGCAGCCTGAGGACACCTCAGTACAGGTAAGTGGTTTTAATTTACTTTTAAGGAATATAGAATTACTTGTTAATATTGGGGGGTGGAAGCAGGTGGCGAAGCGGAGTTCCATGGAGTTTGTTCGCAACTCCGTGGACCTCCGCGTAGCCCCGCTACGCCCTCTACGCCCAGGGTTAGTCTTTTTCCTGAAGAAGGTGTTCGGATCAGTTTAATCCACCAAAACCCGTCGCTCTGGTACAACAAAAGCACTAAATCAACTTTATCTAGGCCGAACAAGAGACTGTTTACAACAGTGGTTTGGCCAATGGATTTCTGTTTGATTAGTGTGTAGCAATGACAAAAAACTAATGTGTATAATACTCTCCCATTTTACTATATGTATTCAATGTGATTCTTTGTATTAATGTGCATAATTTTGTAAAATATCTTGATGTGGCTCTCTGCATAGAGAGTTATTCTCCTTTGAAGAAATCCATGTTTCTTTTATATGTATTTTTACAACTTTTTAAACAGATTTTTATAGAATAAATATTCATACATTGGCTTTTGAAAACATTGAGTATTCTTTGGTGATATTGATATGCCTGGGATGAATGGTGTATGATTTGATATCGGTTTGTTCAAACATATACAAAGGGAATGGTTTATTTTTGATTAACTGTCAATTTGGTGCCCTGTCCCTTTGGTTAAGGGGGACCCCTCTGTTTTTCCTTGAGATTTTCCTAGCTTAGCCATTTAGTGCCTGTAGCCTGTCCCTGAGTCACATGACTGGGTGGAGCTGAAATCTGGGCTTTGTGTTTTCCTCCTAGACAGCCACACACAATAGAGAGTTTAGGTGAGCCGAAATTGACCATCACTGGCAGGAGCTGTGAGGAGCTGTCACCTATCACACCTGCACATCATAAAGACTCTCTGCCTGAGCACACTCACAAAGGGTTTGACAGTAGCTCTTTTCGTCCTCAGACCAGCTGGGGCCAGGGCAGGGAGGTAGGAAATTCTAAGCACCTCTGTGGGTAGAAACCTCCAAAACCTTCATCTATTTCAAAGTAGGTACCAGGTAAAAATAATGGAAACTCAGACCCGACTTTTCAGTACACCTCTGGACCTGTGGAAGACTCAGAAAGACTGCTGCACTGCCCTGCAAGAAGGACTCCTAGTCTGTTGCTCTGCTGCCTGAGTGAAAGGATTGGACCAGCACCCTGATCCCAGCACTACCAGAGTGACCCCAAGGACCAGTTGGCTGGCCTTCTGATCAGAGCCTCAGGGACAAAAAAGGCTCCACCCACCCTGAACCCAGCACCTGGGCTCTGCTGTGAGACCTACCCCCTAGGGGTGCCACTGCTGCAGATCGGAACATATAAATTCTCCCTACTTCCACGGACAGAGTAAATCCACAGTCGCACGCACATACACTCATCATACGCTAGGGCCCATCACACTGACATTCATTCTATTACTCTATTCACACTGAATATATAGGAGAGATTCTAAACCAATCTGCATCTAAAGCGAGGTCAATGCGACCTTAAAGAAATTGTCCTGAGTCGTGATTTTAAACATAGGAAAATACATTTGAAACTCAATAAATGACAAAGAAATAACCACCCGACACTGGAATTCAAACAAAGGTCATCTTTTATCTAAATTAGTTCAAAGGAAATCAATCAATAGCAAAATCATTATTCTCATAGTTACCTATTCTAGCTAAGTGTCACTTTGGTCAGGACAGGTTTCTCAGTAAAGTCTCCCGAGTCGCCGTCCTCTCAATAAGCGTCGATCCTCACGAGCATAGGTTCGGGAAGAAGTGGCCTTAGACCCTCTCTAGTCTAACATTATTTATAGTGGAACTTGCAAAATAAAGTAACAAACAAACTCTAAACGTCCGTTGAGCCGCTGAGCAGAGCGAGCAGGAAAGGATGTTGACTGGCAACATTTAGAAAACCTCCGCTCAGAAAAATCACAAAAATAAAAAACTCGGAAGAAGGAAACTCAAGCTAGGAAAACGATACATTCATGAATGCTTTTCCTCGGAACCATAGTGAAGCCACCGCAAGTTTATCAGAGTTCATTGTGGCTTTATTCTCCTCCAAGGGCAATTGGCAGCGAGCCTGGAGCTGCTGTCCTCACGGAAACTTTTAATTCAGACAGAGGCTGTGGTCAGGTGACTTCCAACCATGTTCAGCAAGGCCTCTCGTCACATTTCAATCACTCGAGTGCAGGCTGCAAATAGCGGCCATCTTGGTTTAGGCCAAAACGGACCATCTTAATTAAAAGAAACACAAAACAACGTTACCACATCGTAATGATTATTCAGTGTTAATCCCCACTAATACCCTTATGTGTATGTAATTACCTAGCCGTCTGCAACACAAAGAAGCATTAGAGCACGTTATGTTTAAAGCGCAAACACGAAACAAATAGCACTTTTGTGACACTTATTCAATTAATTTGCTCACCAATTTAGTTCACGTATTAATAAAGCAACATATATGCATTCCCGCGTGTAATTCTCTCATTAGTAATGTTGATTAGTCAGAGACATTAACAAAATTAATAATTATCAATTATCAGTAATTTTGATCATGACATATAACATAAACTGGAGTTAAAATCTCAATAAATTTTCAATAGAAAACCCTGCTCCAGCACCACCACAGCCCTGGACCCTTGGAAGTGAGATTGAAGGTGCTCTGCCAGTCCAGAACTGGCCCTGTGGTCAGAACTGACACAGCATGAGGCATCTCCTCACAGATCTGCTTTGGAACCACCACAGTGTATCCCTAATGCCTGATCCCGTTTCGCAGATCCGCAGCTTCCTCAGGACTACCTGTGTGTGATGCATCTTCAACGCGGGATTTCACATCAAAAGACTCTCATTAGCGGCATCCTTGATGATGATGCAGGACTCCACATCTCAGCCCTGCAGCTTTCTCGGAACCGCCGCTGTGCAAAGAATCCTCGATGCAAACCAGGACTTAAGTTACGTTGTTCAATGGGACTAACTTGGTCCCTGTATCCAGCTCATGCTCCATTGCAGTAGGCTTGAACTTGTGACTCTATCTTTGTCTGGCATGACCAGATAACTACAGTTGCCGCTTTGTGCTTTTAGGCATTATTTTCACTTTAAACATTAAAATTGCAGGTCTCCGGTTCTACTGATTGGAGTATGTAGTTTTAATCTCAAATAATTTATTTCATTTTACTCTATTTTGCTATACTGGTGTGGTATTTTTCTTGCGTTGTGATTTCACTTTATTACTGATTGAAGTGCTGCATAAATACTTTGCGCATTACTTCTAAAATAAGCCAGGCTGCTTTTGTTGCAAGCTACCAGAGAGCTAAGCACAGGTTAATTTTGGATTTCCTTGTGTTTCACCCTGACAGAGATTGCGGTTGCTGCTTGAGTAGTGTTTCACCCCCTTCAACCAGTGACCCAATATCCTACAAATGGTACATGCATCCATCTAAGCTGCACAAATATTACGCCACAACCAAACCACTATGCTGGAGGGAAGGTGGAGATGTGGGCGATCTCCCCAATATTTGATGGTCATGCCTGAAGAGACAGCCATTTTGGAAGGATGTACAAGCCTGGATACATGTGGTTTTGGGCTACCATTTCCTGGAGAGCTTTAAATATGTGCTCTTTGGAATATGGCAACATGAATTCCAGTACCAATTTTAAAAACAAATTCTTGAGCAGCAATCAGCAGTAACAGACCCTTCACATTCAAAGCGAACCAAACAAAACTGGATCACTTAATTGATTTGTGTCTGCATTATTGTGCTATTGATAACTCACTAAAAATGTTTGGTTTAAAACAAATTGAGGCATCTGAGAGGATCTCTGGTCTGACAATGATTAGCAGTAAGTTCGCTAGACACCAAAAGATGCCTTAGCCTATTCAGAATTAGAAAATATATGAAGTTTTATAGACGTGCGTGCTGTCCTGTGAATAATATCTGTGACCAAAGAAGTTAAGCCCCAGCCAGCTTTATGGTTGGTGCATTTTAAATAATTTATCACTGATGCTATTTCTGTTATAGTGGAAATGAAGACATCAGCACTACTGAAAACTTATATACCTCCCCTGCAGTCACCTAGAGACACCTACAAAAATGCACATTTGAGGGTACTTCCCCTCCTGACATGTTCATGTTTGCAGAAACCAAATAACCACTTCTGGAAATTGTCCTTATAATCAATCAATCATTTGGAATAAGGAAGGTGGGCTTCCCATCAGATTTCTTCTTATGTGCAGAATCAGAAAATATGTTTTTTGTTCGATTTTATCCTCAAACCTGTGTAATTGATAACTGTCACCAAACTCAACATGTCCCAGAATCAGTGATATAAACATTATTTACTAATATGTGTTAATGTTACTTTAGTTAACGGGTAAACCAAATATTAAATGAACTAACTAATTTTTGGTTTTGTCACATGGATAGATTGAGGCAGTGCTTAATTAATAACAAGTGCCGGTGCTTAAGGTTTTCCAGAAATCTGCAGCTGGCTCTTGCAAACACCAAATATCAAGGCTCCCTCGTCTTGATTTCCCTTAATGCGTTCCTTCCACCACCAGACATTCCCTGGCCCCTTATTTTAATTTGTAGTTTGTGTTTCATCCCTGTTTTCTGTTTGTCACTGTTTTCCCATCTTTATCTTCCTCCTTCTTCTCCTTTTTCTGCCTTTCTCTGTCCTGCTAGGAGTCAATTTCTGATTTAAAAAAAAAAAAAAATCCCGAGACCCAAAAATGAGTGCCAGATGGTCTCACCTGCAACCACCAGCTCAAATGAAGCATCGGTGTGAGGAAATTCATGAACATTAGAGCTTTGTTGGCATTCTGAGGCTGTATCTTTAACTGTTTTCAAAACACTTAATCCCGACAGCTCATACTTGATATGAACTTGAACTTCCACTAATGAAAAGTGGGGATACCTAAAAAACAATTATTATTTTCCCTTGTGTAAACCTCAGGTCAGAAGAGATTAATGTGTTTGAACCATATTATAAACCAGAACCAAAGGGCTAATGGAGAGTGTTAATATTAGATATGCTTACTGCTGGGACAATTTACTGAAAGGGTCTGATTACAATGCCTTTTGAACCGACCTTCCGACTGCCATCTTCGCGGTTCCTTTCTGAACCCGAGGCGGGGAAGTTTCCCATGCCGTATTACGATGCAACCGCTGCTACTGCAGTGGTCACATCAACAGCGGAGCACACATCCTCGAATACGACACTGCAAATGCATACAAATCACTGAAAACATGTGAACTCTACACACATGCCTGACATATGTGGGGATATGCTGGTTGCACTGTTAGAACTGGGGGTCTCTAGTTGGTTGGGGTAGGTACCTTAGTCCAAATAGGGACCCTTGCTTCTAGTCAGGGTAAGGAGGGTCACATCTTTAGATAACCCCTTCTCACCCCCTGGTAGCTTGGCACGAGCAGCCAGGCTTATCTCCAAGGCAATGTGTAAAGTATTTGCAACCACACTCCCAGTAACACAGTGACAACACCACAAATGGACACCACACTGGTTTCATAAAAATAACAGTATCTTTATAAAAAAGGAACACGATGAGACCAAACAATAGAAAACCAACATATGCATATTGGTAATAATTCACTTGGCCGGTTACCAGGCCAGCAATCACTTGTAGGTTCTTGCTGTATTAATGAGCAATTTACGATCTCCAATGCAGTCCTAATGCAATGCTATGCAGTTCGTAATGTACTAATAGGAAAGTCCTTAATGCAAGAATCAGGCAGTTTTTAATGCAATAATAATGCGATTCGTAATGCAAGAATCAGGCAGTTCGGAATGCAATAATAATGCGATTTGTAATGCAAAAATCAGGCAGTTCGTAGTGCAATAATAATGCGGTTTGTGATGCAATCTGCGCAGTCAACTCGGGCCCCCACTAGGCCCCAACAGCAGAGACAACGGTTATAGACTTACAGGGGCAGCCCCGGTCCTGCTGGGCAGGTCCGGGCTGCTCGGGGACTCCTGTACGTCTCCTGCATGCCTCCCCGGGCAACACACGCTTGCGGCTCCCGACCGGAGTCCAAGACTTACCTGGAGGGTTGCACTGCGTAGCTCTCTCTCACTCTTCCCGCTCGTCGGACGTCCTGCTGGGCGATCCCAATCACGTCGCGGCTCTGTTGCTAGGCGGCGCTGTAGCAGGACAGGTTACGGCGCTGCCTTCTCTGTCGCTGATGATCTTGGGCAGATTCCTTTCGACGAAAAACGATCACGATCCCTTTCACCCTTAGTTTCAAGCAATCCTTTGGCACGTTGCAGCTTGGGCCGGTGGCGGTGATCCTCACTCACAGCCTCAGTTATAATGACGGCTCGGGCCACAAACAGCAATACAGCAACGTGGACGATGTTTCATGCTGCAGGGGCAAATCGATCCCGGGGCACCTCGTAAACAGTACCACGGACCACACGGCAGTCTCAGACGTGCAAGTGCACCACGCACACAGCATCGCTGTGACATAGTCCTCAGTTCCAAGTACCAAGTTAGCACGTTGCGGCTTGGGCCGACGGTGGCGATCTTCACTCGCAGCCTCAGTTACGATGACGGCTCGAGCCTCAAACAGCAATACAGCAGTATGGACGATATTTCATGCTGCGGGGGCAATGCAATCATGGGCACCTCGTGAACAGTACCGCGGACCACACGGCAGTCTCAGACGTGCAAGAGCACCACGCACACAGCGTCGCTGAGACACGGTTGGAAAATGTTGTTTTCCTGAGTTTCCACAACAGGGGACCAGCTCTCCTCAGACCATTGGAGACATGCTACTTCAGGACACAGCACACAGCAAAGTCCTCACAAGCAGGGGGACACAGCACACAGAAAAGTACCTTGTCCTCTCCTTAGTCAAACCAGCAAACTGCAGGCCAGCCCCAGAAAACACAGCAAGGGCAGTCCTTCTCTTCAGTCTCTTCAGCTGTTCTTCCTTGGCAGAGGTTCCCCTTAATCACAAAGTAGGTTCAGTCCTTTTCCAGTATGGATAGCAGTCTTGAGTTATTAAATGCGGAGTTCAGGCACACTAAACTCCATCCCTCCAGCTTATGCCTATGGGAAGATATGCTGGAACCATGGGACACATCATTCCCCATTCTGTTCTATGGGCAAAATGGGTTTGCAACAGTGAAAAGTTAATTTGGCAGCCTTTCACTGTCAAGACATGGTACATACCTCAGTACATGTCCTACCTTTTCACATACACTGTACCCTGCCCAGGTGGGTACCTTGGGCCTACTATAGGGGTGCCTGATGTGCATAAAAAGGTAAGGTAAGGCCTGGCAAGTGGGTGCACTGGTTAGGACAAAAAGGCAGTTAACAAACTGCGAGCAGGCACTGTAGTGGAAGGCCTGAGATCTCTCTTCAGGGCTACTTGTGTGGGTGGCACAATTAGTGCTGCAGACACACTAGTAGCATTTGCATTACCAGCCCTGACACACACAGTGCACTTTACTAGGGACTTTACTAGTAAGGCAAACATACCAATTATGGACAACCAATTACCATAACACTTTATACAGGGAGCAGTTGCACTTTGACAGTGATCAGCAGTGGCAAAGAGCCCAAAGCATCTAAGTCAACAATATTATGTCAGAAAAAGTTCTAGGAAAAAGGCAAAAAGTTTAAGGAACTTTAGCCAAAAAGGGCCAAGTCCAACACAACCCCCTCCTAGCCTAAAGCCAGGGTAGGCCAATCACTACCTAGATGGACTTCCCTGCTTGGGGCGATAGAACCCAGATGCGGCCCGCTACCGCAGGGACACCCTCCTGTTCTATGGTTCCCTGACCCCAGGGGGTTCCCTTGGTTACAACTCCCTGGGCCAACTAAGCTACTCCACTGACACTTCCTGGCAGTCGGGCCCCTAGGGGTGCTTGTCCCCTGCCAACTCCAGGCGGGTTTACCCTGGTGACTTCTAGGGGACCCAGCCCTTCTGGCTGTGCCCTGACCCATGAGTTCAAAAACTAAGGAACACCTCCTCTCAACCTTTCCTCTAGAATTCTGGGCTTGCCACTGAGGAATGGCACCCACAAACTTAGGACCATGGGAGCTGTGGTTACAGATGCCCCACGACCTCCTGACGCTAGATGTTCTTCCTTGCATAGCTCAATCAATCAATCAGGGAATTGTAAGAGCGCTACTCACCCATGAGGGTCTCAAGGTGCTGAGGGGAGGTCCGCAGATCTGTTTAGCCGAAGAGCCAGGTCTTGAGGGTCTTCCTGAACGTGTTCTGGGAGGGGGCGCGTCTGATGTCTGCCGGTAGCTGGTTCCAGGTCTTGGCTGCAATGTGAGAGAAGTATCTTCCGCCTGCTCTGACTCTGTGGATGTGCGGGGTTTCGGCCAGTGCGAGGTTGGAATATCAGAGCTTTTGGGTACGTGGAAGTTGATTCTGTCATTGAGGCATTTGTAGGCATGCCAGCACAGCATCTAATACTAATGTACTAATGTATTGATGAGAGTCCTGCCTGTGTAGGTTGGGAGGAATGGTAGGAGTTTTTTTATCATCCTGATCACATAGAAAGATGCAGAGAAGGCTGCGTTGGCATGGTGCATGAATGACAAGTTTTCATCAAACATAACACCCAGATTTCTGACTTTTGAGACGGGGGACGGAGGTGAGCCTAACTTAGCTGGCCACCAAGTAGGGGCCCAGCTAGGGGAGAGATTGCCAAAAACCATCACCTCCGTCTTGTCTGAGTTTAATTTGAGGCAGTTGCACTGCACTGATGGCAAGCATTCTGTTATATTCCTTCTTTTCTTCATATTGTTAGTTTGTTTTTGTATTAGTACGTAATGTACTTTGCATCTTTCAATGTTATTCAGTTGCTTAGGAAAGTAGAATGTTATGATTTGGAAGCTTGAGAGTCAGTTGAAGGCTGGATGCTGATGTAGAGGGACACTCTGCTTGGATCTTGGGTGCTGTACTTACTTTGAGTATAAATCCTATTTTAACCTACAGGCTGGACTCATCTGAATTCATTCCAGGATACAACACATTCCCTCTTGAAAGTTTGCCGTGACTGCCCCTCCGTCGTTGTGTACCGCAGCACCAGTTGTGTGTCATCGGCGTATGATGTTAGGCGCATGCTGTATGTTTTAATGATCTTCGCCAGGTCCAGCATGTATATGTTGAACGAGGCCAGACTCAGCGATGATCTCTGTGGGAGAGCAAATGAAGGGGAGTTGAAGTCACCAAGCGTCACTAGTTGAGTCCGATTGGACAGAAAGGAGGCTAGGAGGTCCATGGCTTTGTGTGTGATGCCGATGGCTGCGACATGGTTGATCAGAGTTGCGTGATCGACCGCGTCGAATGTCGCTGAGAGATGCAGCAGCACAAGGACAGCGCGCACCCCCCTCATCAAGTATCTTCCTGATTTCATCCGATGCCTTTATGAGGGCTGTTTCAGTGCCATGACCCTTTCAGAAGCCAAATTGGGTGTCGTCAAGTAAGTTATTATCGTCAATAAATTGGTCTAATTGAGTGTTCATGACCTTTTCAAAAATCTTTGCTGGGAATGGGAGACAAGCAATCGGTCTGTAGTTTTTTCTTTCTGTGGGATCGAGATTGTTTTTCTTTAGTAACGGTTTGATGAAGGTCTTTTTCCAGATGGAAGGGTAAGTACCTGTCCTTAACATCGAGTTACAGATATTTGCTAGGTTAGGGCCTATGATGTCTGGAATCAGTTTCAGAGTGGATGGCGGACAGGGGTCATTGGGGGATCCGGATTTTATTGTGGAAATTGGGTGAATGATCTGTTCCGGTGAGACCTGGCTGAATTCCGTTAAGTTAGGAGTAGTTTGATCATCGGTGGGGTTGAGTTCGGGTGAGTTAGGAGCGTTTTTAAATTTGCTAGGAATGTCTGTGTGGATGTTGATTTTAGAATGGGCTGAACAATTGGTGTAAATTTGACTAACATTTTCTTGGAAGAAACTGGCCAGTGAGTTGCAGAGAGATTGAGTTGAGATTATGAGGGGTTTGTTCCCTTGTCCTGATAACTTGGCTACTACCTGGAACATCTGTTTAGCGGAGTCTTGCGCTGATTCAATTTGTTTAAGATAGTAATTACTTTTCTCGGTCATTAAGAGGACTTCGTATTTGGGCAGGGCGTCCCTATAGATGATTTTTCCTGAAGTGTCATAGTCTCGATGCCAGTGTCGTTCTAGATTCCTACACCTTTGTTTCTCGAGTCTTAGTGTCTCAGAGAACCAAGGGGTGGAAGGGGTCTTTCTGTTGTTAGAGTCCATTTTGAGTGGGACCACGGCGTTGACTGCGTTGAGGAGCCATTGCGTGTAATTGATGGCTGCCAGTTCAGGGTCGTGGAGCGGATCTTGCTGGGTGGATGGTAAGTGAGATTTAAGGGCGTGGGGGCGATGTTACCCAATGCCTTGAACTGCTTGAGGGGGAAGGGAGCTGGTGTGACGGGGGGTGTATCTCTTAGTCTGGATTTTAAAGAGAACTGCTCAATGGTCTGTCCAAGGCAGCGGGAGTACATTCTCGAGGGAGATTTGTAGGTTGTTGGAAAACAGCCCGTCTAGTGTGTGGCCGGCTAAGTGTATGGTGCAGGTGACTAATTGCGAGAGGCCTACTGCCTCTAGTTCTGATAAGAGGGCTGATGTGTCCTGGTCATCGTGGTTTTCCAGATGGAAATTGAAGTCTCCCAGGATGGAGAAATTGGATTCTCCTGCTACTGGTTCTAGTAGATAGCCCACGGATGAGAGGAATTCAGTTTGGGAGCCAGGTGGGCGGTACAGGAGAATGCTCCTGAAGGGAAGGGAGTGAGTGAGCATGATTGTGAAGGTAAAGGCTTCACAGAGTTTAGAAGAAATAGACTCGGTCCTGACTGTATATATCTCGGTGAATGAGTACCAGGCTGCCTCCCTTATTTGATGGGTCTATCAAATCTGCAGGAGGAGTAGCCGTCAGGGGTTACTACGCAGAAATCTGGCCCGCATGAGGGGTCACCCCAGGTTTATGTTATGAATAAAAGATCTAGATAGTAGTCTTCAAGGAGGTTTAGTATTTCGTATTTGTGCTTGGGGAGGGAGCGTGCATTTATGAGGACAGAGTGGATTTTTTCATGGTCTGTGGGCTGAGAGTATGTGCGAGTGGGTGGGAATCTGTCACTGGTGTCTAGTGTGAATGAGGATTTTGGGCAGCAGGCGATGGACTTGGTGGATAGGGACTCCAGGTTAATGCGAGGGCAAATCTGTTTGTCGTGGTGTTCGCTAAGTATGTTTTTGAGTTGCTTGCTAGTGTATGTTAATGCTTTGCTGTGGGGGTCTAGTATGGAGGGGCCAGGGGGAGTGGCCCTGGGCCCCTTCCAGGCGCGGACGGGCTTGCCTTTGACGCACAGGCAGCACGCCCGCTGCACGTGTCCGCTGCGCGTTGCGACCGGCATGAGGATTTTATATGGGGGAGATCAGCTGCTAGAGTGCTGACCTCCGTGAATTCACCAGAAGTTGTAATTCACTTCCGGTGTGCGCGTAAGCTTCCCTCCACTCAAACTGAACAGTCAGTGGTGGACCGGGGAAAAGGCGCAGGGCGAGCCAAGTGAATGGTGAATTAATTAAAAGCAATTTCTGTGCAAGTGAGTAGCAATAGTTTTAAAAACTGATATTTTTAAAAAAATGAGCAAGTGTGGAATCATCGGAGCCCTTAGTCAGGTGCTCCTGCTTACAATTACACTGCAAGTACGTAGCAATAGTTTTAAAGCAAGTGTTTTCAAAATGAGCTTATGAGAAATCACCAGAGCCCTTTGCCAGGCGCTCCTGCTTACAATTACAATCACACATGTAGTCTGACCTTAAGCGCGTCTGCTGCGCGTTGCGACCGGCATGAGGATTTTATTTGGTGGAGATCAGTGCTAGAGTGCTGACCTTCGTGAATTCACCGGAAGTTGTAATTCACTTCCGGTGTGCGCTTAAGCTTCCCTCCACTCAAACTGAATAGTCAGTGGTGGACCGGGAAAAATGTGCAGGACGAGCCAAGTGAATGGTGAGTAAATTAAAAACAATTTCTGTGCAAGTGAGTAGCAATAGTTTTACAAACTAATACTTTTTAAACAATGAGGAAGTGTGGTATCATCGGAGCCCTTAGCCAGGTGCTCCTGTTTACAATTACACTGCAAGTACGTAGCAATAGTTTTAAAGCAAGTATTTTCAAAATGAGCAAATGAGAAAACACTGGAGCCCTTTGCCAGGCGCTCCTGCTTACAATTACAATCACACACGTAGTCTGACCTTAAGAACGTCCGCTGCGCGTTGCGACCGGCAGGAGGATTTTATATGGGGGAGATCAGCTGCTAGAGTGCTGACCTTCGTGAATTCACGGAAGTTGTAATTCACTTCCGGTGTGAGCATAAGCTTCCCTCCACTCAAACTGAATAGTCAGTGGTGGACCGGGGAAAATGCGCAGGGCAAGCCAAGTGAATAGTGAGTGGATTAAAAACAATTTCTGTGCAAGTGAGTTGCAATAGCTTTAAAAACGAATATTTTTTAAAAGGTTACGGCGCTGTCTTCTCCGTCGCTGATCATCTTGGGCAGATTCCTTTCGACGAACTGCGATCATGATCCCTTTCACCTTGTAGCTTCCTTAGCTTCAAGCAATCCTTTAGCATGTTGCGGCCCGTGCTGGCGGCGGTGATCCTCACTCCCAGCCTCAGTTACGATGATGGCTCGGGCCACAAACAGCAATACTGTCGTCAAAAAAGGAGGGGTTTAGCCCAAAGGATTAGAGGGTAGGTAGGGCTAGTTATACTATATAAGAAAAAAACTTACCTATGCCTCTGGTGACTTCAACACTTATTCGTATGAAGTAAGATAAACGAAAATTAATACGTTTATCCAAGCAATGATTTATTCCTTTTATTTATTTTATTTTTTAAATTATTATCTTTGATCACAAAAAGAACACATAATAAACTACACGAAATACCACATTGATATTTACACAATGAAAGTGAACAACGTGAAAAATGTGTTTTGACATACAATTATAAATAAACTCATAATAGTCAAACATTGAAACCATCAAATGCAATGTCACAAAAAACAATCATTATATAAACAATACGAAATGCACAGTTGTCAAACAAATTGATAGATTGGACAACTAACACCCTTATATTTGGAATCAATCAAATCCCCTACAAATCAGGGACACAAGGGAGTATATTTGTGATATTTAACCAAGAAGTTAGATTCCTTTGTCTGCCTTGTAATATTTAACCAAGGAGTTGAATTCCTTTATCTGCCGACGCGTTTCGAGTGCCGGTTAAATCAATTGCCGCACTCTCATCAGGGCTGGATTAATCTTTCTCACGAACAGAAAAAAAATTTGAATTTTTATTAAAAAAAGGCGCTTCCCAAAGCCCTAATTGTTTTTCTGTCTGTACAAGTTGGTGGTCACATACCTGTATTATGCCGGTTGCATGTAACCATCAGCAATGTATAACCCACTGTGGTTGCCAAACTGATTTTCAATATTGCGGGGCCAAGACGATTTTTAAACCGCCTTTTTTAGCCAGAGGCCGAGGGTCAAGGGTCCGATTCAAACAGCCCTGGGAGATGCGAACACGCAGCACGTACTACAAAAACTAGATAATTCAACTATTGTTAATCTGTCAAGTAAACAACTTACAAAAGACGAAGAAATGATTCTGTCTCTAGGGTTAAAATTTGTCCCCAAGAGACATACCGACTTTACAAAGTTAAAACTAGAGGCTTTGGATTTTTGCCGTAAGATCCGGTTAAAATCCTAAATTCAAATTCTTTTTTTTTCATCCCTCCCATTTTTGTCACAATCAGTCTGTTCGTGAGAAAGATTAATCCAGCCCTGATGAGAGTGCGGCAATTGATTTAACCGGCACTCGAAACGCGTCGGCAGAAAAAGGAATTCAACTCCTTGGTTAAATATTACAAGGCAGACAAAGGAATCTAACTTCTTGGTTAAATATCACAAATATACTCCCTTGTGTCCCTGATATGTAGGGGATTTGATTGATTCCAAATATAAGGGTGTTAGTTGTCCAATCTATCAATTTGTTTGACAACTGTGTATTTCGTATTGTTTATATAATGATTGTTTTTTGTGACATTGCATTTGATGGTTTCAATGTTTGACTATTATGAGTTTATTTATAATTGTACGTCAAAACACATTTTTCACGTTGTTCACTTTCATTGTGTAAATATCAATGTGGTATTTCGTGTAGTTTATTATGTATTCTTTTTGTGATCAAAGATATTAATTTAAAAAATAAAATAAATAAAAGGCATAAAATCATTGCTTGGATAAACGTATTAATTTTTGTTTATCTTACTTCATACGAATAAGAGTTGAAGTCACCAGAGGCATAGGTAAATTTTTTTCTTATATAGTACAAACAGCAATACAGCAGCATGGACGATGTTTCATGCTGCAGGGGCAATGCGATCCAGGGCCACCTCGTGAAGAGTACCACGAACCACACGGCAGTCTCAGGCGTGCAAGAGCACCACACACACAGCGTCGCTGAGACACTGTCCTCAGTACCAAGTACCCCGTTAGCACGTTGCGGCTCGGGCCGGCGATCTTTACTCCCAGCCTCAGTTACGATGATGGCTCGGACCACAAACAGCAATACAGCAGCGTGGATGATGTTTCACGCTGCGGGGGCACGGGCTCCTCATGAACAGTACCACAGGCCACACGGCAGTCTCAGGCGTGCAAGAGCACCACGCACACAGCGTCACTGAGATACGGGTATTAGTTTCAAACAGTCCTTTGGCACGTTGCAGCTCGGACCGGTGGCGGCGATCTTTACTCAAAGCCTCAGGTACGATGACGGCTCGGGCCACAACAGCAAGGCAGCAGTGTGGACAATGTTTCACGCTGCGGGGGCAATGTGATCATGGGGCACTCGTAAACAGTACCACGGACCACATGGCATTCTCAGGTGTGCAAGAGCACCACGCACACAGCGTCGCTGAGACACGGTTGGAAACTTTTGTGTTCCTGAGTTTCCACAACAGGGGACCAGCTCTCCTTGGGCCCTTGGAGACTCGTTACTTCGGGACACAGTACAGAGCAAAGTCCTCACAAGTAGGGGGACAAAGCACACAGCAAAGTCCCTTGTCCTCTCCTTAGTCAAACTGTAGGCCAGCCCCAGAACACATAGGAAGGGCAGTCCTTCTTGTCAGTCTCTTCAGCTGTTCTTCCTTGGCAGAAGTTCCTCTTGATCACAAAGTAGGTTCAGTCCTTTTTCAGTATGGATTGCAGTCTTGAGTTCAGGGGTTTCAGCTCTTACATGTATATCCCTAAATGCCTTTGAAGTCTTTGTGTTCGGGGGGGTCTGACCCCAGTCCAAACCAGTTCTGGGTGCCTTCCTGCCAGGGCACACCTTCTTTTGATAGTGGGGGTCTGGAACCCAGACCCCCAGCAGGAGGTGGAGCCATCCTTTTTTGGCAGCAACAAAGCCCTCTTCACATCCAGGTGGCTACTTCCCCCCCCCCCACATCAAATGCAGGCACAGGCCGTTGCTGTCTCACCTTCTCCTCCCTGGGGTCAGTCACTTCCCAGACCCTGTCACATCTAAACCTAGGCAGGCAATATACAACCAGGCAGAGGCACACAAGATGGTTTAAAACAAGAAATCAGCCACTTTTAAAAACGTGGTTTCTAAGCACACAATTTGAAAACCATCTTCACAAACAGATGTGTTATTAACTGCAGAGTTCAGGCACACTAAACTCCATCTCTCCATCTTATGCCTATGGGAAGATATGCTGGAACCATGGGACACAGCATTCCCCATTCTGTCCTATGGGCAAGATGGCCTTGCAACAGTGAAAAACAAATTTGGCAGCCTTTCACTGTCAAGACATGGTACATACCTCAGTACATGTCCTACCTTTCACATACACTGCTCCCTGCCCAGTGGGGTACCTGTGGCCTACTATAGGTGTGTCTGATGTGCATAAAAAGGGAAGGTAAGGCCTAGCAAGTGGGTGCACTGGTCAGGACTACAAGGCAGTTAACAGACCTGCAGTGGCAGGTCTGAGGTCTCTCTGTAGGGCTACTTGTGTGGGTGGCACAATTAGTGCTGCAGGCCAACTAGTAGTATTTGCATTACCAGCCCTGGCACACATAGTTCACTTTACTAGGGACTTTACTAATAAGGCAAACATACCAATTATGGACAACCAAATACCATAACACTTTATACAGGGAGCACTTGCACTTTGACACTGATCAGCAGTGGCAAAGTGCCCAAAGCATCTAACTCAGCAACATTATGTCAGAAAAAGATCTAGGAGAAAGGCACAAAGTTTAAGGAACTTGAGCCAAAAAGGGCCATGTCCAACATACACCATATACCCCATTGATGGAGTGTGGCAGAATGTGCACAGTTCAGTCAATGGGGATACATACCTCATAAGGACATACCTGTATTCTGGTGCCCACAGGAACATAGTCATCGGGTTGCAGATGCTCAGGTATAGGGGGGACCTTGCAGAAGGGATCCACAGTGGATACTGCTGGAGAGAAGTGGATTTGGGTGAGTATTCACCCCAAATTCATTGTTTCCGATGACTCGAGGCCGTCGGTCAAACCGCCATGGTCAGGTCATCAGAAACCCCTCCCCACAAGTTAATCAGTGGTAGTGTCTACAACTCAACTTGCAGGTGGCAGGACACATTTGTATGCTTTGGAGGACAGTTGTGAAATGAGAGAATACAAGTAGAGAATAACGAAGGCCAGAAGATAAGATAAAGTCAGGAAAGAATGGTGCAAACCAACAGATAGTTGAAACAGGGATCAGTCGGACCAGACGGGGATTAGTGGACTCAGCCAGTCCCTGACATCAGTCTCGTAAACAGAGGCAGCAGGTTATTTTGACACGTTGCAGTGAGAGCAGCAGAAAAACTTCGTTCATTGTGCTGCCTGAGTGAGAGCAACACAAAATGGCGGTGGGACACAAAATGGTGGCTAAATACAAGCGAGATCGAAAATCGAATTTCCTCAGTAATCCGGATGGCGGTCATAGATCCCTGCACTGCCCTATGGATGCTGTTTTTCTCCAACCGCCAAGATGGCTGTTGGAGTCGGCGGTCTTTCAGCGGTCGGTTGGAGTACAGGATGCATGCATCGTGAACCAGTGGTCGGATCACTTTTAACAAGATCGCGGTGTCCGACTATCTCCGACAGGACTACCAAAGTCAGTCCGACCGGCATCGTAATCAGGTCCAAAGTGTGTGATTCGCATAGCCCTTTATTATGCTATTTGTACTACATTTTTGTGGTTCCCAAGATAAAGAGGCATATATATATATATATTCACTGAAAAAACCATAGGTTTCACACATGTTATAGTTAGCTGGACATTTTACTGATAAAAAACCAATGAAATTCCCCCGTTATAGTTACTGTAGGCAACTATAACTCACGCGACCGCAATCCTCTGCTGATGCTAATACTGTATTTAGACACTTATTTGCCCATGTCTTCTTCCATTAAATTTTAGCTATACATATATTACAAATATTTTTTTTTCATAAAGACACATATGTCATCAGCAGAGGATTACGGTCGCGTGAGTTATAGTTGCCTACAGTAACTATAACGGGGGAATTTCATTGGTTTTTTATCAGTAAAATGTCCAGCTAACTATAACATGTGTGAAACCTATGGTTTTTTCAGTGAATTTGCAAGGTTTTTTAAATGCTAATTCCTAACTATAACGTGTGTGAAACCTATGGTTTTTTCAGTGAATTTGTACGGTTTTTTAAATGCTAAGTTACTTTACGCCATTTGTGGCGTGCGCGCACACTTAACGCAGTTCGTTCCGTGCGCGCACGGTGCGCTTCGCGCACCGTGCGCACATAGTGAGCACGCGGTGCGCTTTGCGCACCGTGTGCTCACGTTACGCTAGATGGGCCATGAACGCACGATGCGCTTCGCGCACCGTGCGCACATGGAGGACATATGATGAGCATCGTTGTGACAGGTAAAATATATGTTTTGTTTTGCTTTAAGAAGACATGTACAAATGGTGCCCTTCGGGCACCATTTGCACACGGGGTGGGGAGAATGTGGATATTTTTTTTTTTCTTTTATTATTTATTACCGTACGCGTACGGTAAGCGTAATCGGCGAAATTTTCGAAAAAATTAAAATTGCCTTTTTTCACTTGGGGGATCGTTGGGGACTCCCTCGACATGGCTAGGTCCTTGGGAGCTGTCTAAACAGCCCCTTTACATGTTTTTGCACTTTGTTTTTCAACCCCCTGTCAGAGTGCGAGAGAGAAAATGGCGGCCGCCGCTTCCTGGTTTCGACCGATTCGAATGTTTACTAATATCTAACGGCCAATCAGAATCACGCTCGCGCACGTCACCGTACGCGTACGGTAAGCGCACCGTAAGCGCACCGTAAGCTGGCTCAGATATATATATTGATTTAAAGGCTATTTTCTCAGAATCTACTGAACAGATTTACACCAAACCTACAAAAGGCACTTCCTTGACCTGAGGACTACCTCTCTGCCAAATTTCATTAAATTCTGTTCAGCCGTTCGGGCTGTAGCTCTGTCTAAAGGTCCTATGGAAAAATGCATGGGAAAAACGCGTTTTGGGACCCCCCTTTTATCTCAGCCCCCGCTTGACGAATCTCCCCGAGACTTTCAGGGTAGGAGCGGAGCTCAACGCCCCACCTATTTTGAAAATTTCGCGAGGATTCGTCGACCGGCGCCAAAGTTATTCAAAATAGAATGTTGCGGATTTCCTATGGAAACAGGGTCCTAACTATAACTATCTACTGGCGACCGCCAGTAGATAATATAGGAAATCTATCAATGTAGCAGTTTCTCTGGCCTGTGCCTGTCATCTCTCCCCTCATGACTGTGGATTGTCGACAATTGTATGGGTACACCGAATGTGAAATGGCATTTTTTTGTGTTAACATGGAAAACATGTTTTTGTTAGAGGAATTCCTTTGCTCACTTCTACCCTGGAAAAGTGGGTTAGCTGAGGCACTGATCCACAAATTATTGAATCACTAACCCTTAGTTAAAGTAGACGCAAAAGAAGAAGCATAATGAGTGTGGGACAATCCATTCATAAAGTTTGTGACTATCCAAAAAGTTACAATTTCACCTCGTTTGCAATACCACCTCTGCTAGCACTGCCAGAGCAGCCATTATTTGCCAACCCAAACTCACAGTTCCGATCATCAAAAAAATCAGGCCACGAGGTGTATTTCCCAAAATCATCTTTTACTGCATACATCTGCAGATCCTGCTTCTGCTAGATGTGACCAGAAATGCATTTTTTTACTCTTGTATATTTGACTTAGCAGTGCAAAGGAGTTTTAAAATGTTCTCCTATACATTTTATTACTGTGCAAACATTTTAGAGGACACTTCGGGAAAGGACATTTAATGAGAAGATATGACTTGAGAGTTAAAAACTCTAACTACATTTCTAAATATTAGTTTATCATGTGCTTATTACTATAGGTAATTTGGTCTTCAGGTAATGAACAGCATACATTCTGCCATTATTATTCTGATAAAATAATTTCCCTATTTTGATAGTTAAAGATCAGTTCTATTCCGGGAATTTTCACATACCTTCCTGTAGAAATGACTCAGCTTGTTCATTTTGCCTGACATTTCTATCATCTCAAAGGCCAATATTGCCTTCGGAAATCCCATTTCAGATTAGGTTAATTGGAGCCAGAGAAAGCAGGTCAATTGTGTTATAAACCAGCAGTACCTGTTCTGACTTTCAAAGAGTAGTGAACCCTCGAAATTGATTTTATTCTATTTAGAGAAAAAGAGCATATCTTTATTGCACAGAAAACCACCAGACCTCCTGCACATCCAAAGACCTTTAGTAGCACTTCTTTTACAGCAAGAAGTGAAAAAAATTATGAACGTTTAGGTCTATATATTACATGCAGGACTGAGTGGCTATGCAAGCAAGGGAGAAATATTTAGCCAAATCTCTCAAATAGGAATGTTATGCTATCAAATGTGTTAAAAAATGCTCAATAAATTGGAAAAACAACAAAAGACATTTATTCAGTGATTGTCATTCTTAGCTTGTGATTTCTCATTCTTAGATTTATGTTTGTGCTACTGTTCATTTGATGTGCTTGAATAACATGACTTAACATTTCAAGTGGACATTCTAGAACATATTTAAGAAATATTCTGTAGGACATAAGGTTGTTAATATCACTTAAAACTAGAATGACAAAGAAAAATGCCATTTTCTTGAAACCAAAAGTAATTTAAATCTCCTAAGGCAAAGGAACATATTTCTTTAAAGCAAATTTAAACTGTTTTTTACAAATGAGTAGTAAGGAATTCTACTGGTGTCTGTGTACAGAAACTATTTCAGGACCAAAACATTCCTTGCTTTCATTCCTTATTCATACATTCCATCACTACTTCTCATACATCATCTTTACTTCTCATTCTTCATCCCTATTTTTACCCTGCTACTCATCAATCATCCTTGCTTCTCATACATCATCCTTAATTAATATCTATCACCATTAATTCTCATCCCTATTTCTCTTCCATCATCCCTACTGCTCAACCCAACTTCACATCCATCATCCTTCAAGTCATTTAGACCTTTCCCCAAGTATTGTTATATGACCCAATCCCGGTAGAACAATTGTCTTCTTTAAACCATCAGAGGCTTGTGTAAACAGAAATACACTTGCTTAGACAAAATTTAAAATTATACAAGCATTCCATTTGTTGGATGTACACACACAGTTGTATTTCCTTTTATCTGTCTTCAACCAATACATGTAGATGTGAAGGCTGTCTTTTACTGGATAGACTAATAGAATGTTGCCCACTATAAGTCTGGATGTTGCCAGCCAAACAGTGTAAAGGGGTGTTTTAGAGAATTTAAACTGTGTTGGTATGACAGAGAATGTGGTACGAGGGTGCGAAATAGGAATGATAATCAGGGATATTGGATGATGAATGGAAAGTGGGGATGAGAAGTAGGAATGGTGTTTGGACATAGTATAAGAGTTGCAAATCCAGGGAGATAGAAATATAAGGAAAAAATGTTGCGATACCAAAATATTGTAATGCAGAAGCATTGTTGTCAAGAATATCGATATTTTAGGTAATACCCTTTTTGAGAATATCTTCGTTGTTAATATCATTTTCAATAATATAGTTGTCAAAATATTATGTTTAATTATCTTAATGTGTTTATTTCAGATATTAATTCTGTGTTGTTGTTTGTATAATTTTTAATACAATATGTAAATATAGTTTGCAATTTAAAGTGTTTTATATTTTTTTTATTTAATTGCTAATAGTATTATAGTAATTTGAAGTGTCATAGTGGGTTGCTGGGTTTGTAGGGGTATAAGGTGGGAAGTTATTTAAGTAATTAACAATTAATTATGAATTTATTTTTAATTATTTAATTGATTAATAATTATGTGAATTGTGTATTAATTATATTTTGTAAATCATATAGTAGATGTGGGCTGCTGGGTTTATAGGGGATTAGGGTGGAAAGTGAACTAAGTAATACTTAATTAACAATTAATTATTGTTATATTTTTTAATTGATTATCAATTATGAAAATTGTGTAATTATTATATTTTTAAATTATATATTAGGTGCGAGTTAATGTGTTTGTAGAGGTATGGGGTGGGAAGTTAAGTAATAGTTAATTATTCATGAATTATTAATTATTGAGTTGTTTAATAATGATGTACATTGTGTACTAATTATATTTTTTAAGTTATATATTGGGGTGAATTGCTGGGTTTGTAGAGGCATAGGATGGGAATTTATGAAAATATTAAATATTAATGTATTATTAATTATGTAATTGACTATAAAGTATATTAATTGTGTTATACTAATGTATTTCAGTTATATTTTAAGTGCAGGCTGCTAGTTGTGTGTGTATAATGTGGAAAGGAAATTAGTTAAAGTTCAGATTTATTTGTAAGGTGCATAGTTAATTAAAACTGTTACACTGACAATAACAGCAAAAAAGGATTTAAAATATTTTTAAAAAACACTTCAGAGAATTTTGTAATTTCTCTATGACTTCACATTTGACTTCACATTTGATTCCATTAAAGGAGGTCTTAAAAATGCCTTAAGATTGGTATAAAGTGTTATATGTGCTCGGGAAAGTAATTAAGTAATAAATACTTTTTTATTGATCATTATTAAACTGTTTAATAATCAAGTAAAATGTTTGATTGTTTTCTTTTCTTTTTAAAAATAATTCATTTTTGGGGTCATTAATAATTTTCCTACCAAACGTTTTATATTTGTTGTAAATTAATAGGGTAATTTAGATATGTTTTGTGTTTAACATGAAGTACATTCCCTTCTGTTGCATAGACTCGATTGGGGATAGAAAAGTTTAACTAAGAACAAACGATGGACAGACTACTGAACAATGTCAAACACTCACCCCCAGTACAGAGATATGGGCATAAGTCCATTGTTTTTTTGCCCACTACGCCATTCCAGTTTGGACCCAGCCATATGCAAATCAGTCTTAACCCTGCTCCCCAAGGGAACAGCCAAGCCCGAACTGACAAGCCAAGTCCTCCCTGGACCAGAAATAAGCATTCTAGGTCTGGAGTTGGGGTATCATCCTTCATCAGCCAGAATAACTTGACTCTAGTGGCATGGTGAGACCGGGACCCACATCTGGGCATATCCATCCCAGTTAGGTCGACAAATGAAAAAAGCACAAATCATGGACAAAATGCTGAAAAATGTTAAACACTCACCGCCAGTACAGAGATCTGGGCCAAAATCCTTCATTTGTTTGCTCAGCACAGCATTCCATGTTATTACGCCCAAGTGACCACTGCAGTGCTGTCTCTGTTTGTGCCCACCTTAGGCTGTTTCAGACTCACATTATTTAAAATATACTCCATCTAAACCATAAAACATGAGGTGCATGTAAATAATATCATGATCTCACCCCCTGTGGGCGCTAGGTTGCAGATGCCCTAATACAGGTACAATATCTCATTAATTGATAAAGTAATATTCAGACACACAATTGCATTACAATGTCAGTTAATGAGATATTGTATCTGTATTAGGGCATCCCCCACCTATAGGGGATGAGGGGGATAGCCCACTTAGGCGTAATAACATAGGCAGAACCTTTGAGCGGTGGCACTCTGACTTGCAGCAAATATACACACACACACAGAGTGTAGAAGCACAAACCTGAAACAACCGAAGCTTTATTTCAAAGGAGAGAGCACAGCATGTACTGCTCCCTTATGCGTTTCAGCATACTACCTTGATCACAGGTGAGTGGATTCAGATTGATGATAATGCCTTGTATTTAAAGTTCAGGCAGCAGGTGACTTTGTAGTCCATAGTGGCATAGATTTCCCAGAGTGCACCAGCTTCTTATTTCTAAAGTCTGGTGTATATTTTAATTATTGCTGTATAGCGTCTCATTACTTCAGACTAAATGTAATGTTCAGGTGTAATTATTCTCCACAAAAGCAAAGTGCGCAAAATGTAATCCATTGTTCATGTTGTATGCTTTCTAAAATTACACTCATAGTTCATGCTGTCATAATCTTAAAATATCTTAAGAAAACGGGAATGATCAGGAATTGCTAAAAAGAGAGAAGTAAACCCCTCTCCTGTCCCCTTCTCACCTCTCCACATATGGTTCCAGGAAAATCCTTTGTTCAGGCAAGGAGGCAAGCGGGTCATGCTCCCAGTAATAGATCCAAAAATAAAGTCTCCATAATGGAAGCCCCCAACACTGCAGGGCAGCTTCAGCTTAGACGGGAAAGAAGCAAACCGTTAATAAATATCCACAGAGTGCAGAAGCCCAATTCATGAAACAACCAACGTTTTATTTCAAAGAGAACACGGCATGTACTGCTCTCTTTACACGTTTTGGCATACTGCCTTGATCACAGGTGAGTGGATTCGGATTGATGATAATCACTTGCATTTAAAGTTCCGGCAGCACGTGACTTTGTAGTCCATAGTGGCATACATTTCCCAGAATGCACCAGATTCTTATTTCTTAAGTCTGGAGTATATTTTAATTATTGCTGCATACCGTCATTACTTCAGACAAAATGTAATGTTCAGTTATCCATAAAGGGAACCCCCAACCCTGCCGTGCGGCTTCAGCTTAGACAGGAACGGAGCAACCCGTTAATAAACTTCCACAAAGAGTGCAGAAGCCCAATTCATGAAACAACCAACGTTTTATTTCAAAGAAGAGAACACAGCATGTACTGCTCCCTTACACATTTCGGCATACTACCTTGATCACAGGTGAGTGGGTGCAGATTGATGATAATCACTTGTATTTTAAGTTCTGCAGCACATGACTTTGTAGTCCATAGTGGCATACATTTCCTAGAGTGCATCACATTTGCATTTCTCAAATCTGGAGTATAATATAATTATTGCTGGATAGCGTTTCATTACTTCTGACAAGATGTAATGTTCAGGTGCAAATAATCTCCATAAAAAGGCAAGTGTGCAGAATTTCATCCATTGTTCATGTTGTATGCTTTTTTTAAATCACACTCATAGTTCATGCTGTCATATTTTAAAACATCCTAAGAAAATGAGAGGGATCAGGAATTGCTACGAAGAGGGAAGTAAACCCCTCCCCTGCCCCTTTCTCACCTCTGCAAATATGCTTCCAGGAAAATCCTTTGTTCAGGCACAGGGTCACCCTGGGCAGAGTTGACATAGCTGCACTACGAGGAACTCCGCGAAGCTGTAAAAAAACTCCATGTACTGCGCGGAGGTCCATGAGTGAGCGGAGTTGCTTGTCCCACCCGTGCGTGTGACGTTACCGCTGTATAGCAACGTTGATTGTGTGTTTGGTGGGAAATATTGCACAAACTGAACCGCGCGATCGCACATGTGCGTGGCCATCTTGTTTCCTTCTCTGTTATGGTGCTCGGGCCTACTTTTCAATCCTGACGAAATCATTTTAATCCTTCTTTCCCAAAAACATTTCTTCTGATCTTTTTTATTTATTGTCATTCATTTGGTCTTCTTAACTGTAGAATTTGAAGGGGTGCAGCCCTGGGATTGTTTTCAGAGGTGGAGGTGACAACGCTGTTTATTTTTGTGCAGTGCCACCTCTCCTCCACCCTGTCAGCAGGCAGCATGCTCGGGTCCGTGTATGGCATTCGGGAGTGCCAGCAGCAGTGGGCGAGGGTGTGCCGGGCAGTGTATCGCTGCTCTTGGTTCAAGTCCACCCACAACCAGCTGACACACCAGTGGTCTGACATCCTGGACTGAGAGCAGGACCTGCTGGACCTGCTAGGGGTTGAGGTTGTGGTGCTTGGTGAGTAGCTATTCATTATTTTTATTATTTGTATTATTATTATTATTATTAATAATAATATTATTGTTACTGTTGTGTGTTCTGTGTTAGTGCAAATATTTTTTTCCCAAATAGCAAGCCTGCTGCTCACATGTAGGTAAGTTACGTTTACAAATCTATATTATGTGATTGTTATTCTAGACAAGTGCTCGACACTACCTAATTGTACTTGTTTGCAACTTTGCGCTCACTTCGGGTGATTATGTAAGAACTTAAGTTAAGTAATGCAGACTAGAGAGAGACTCCTTTCCTTTCTCCTGTCTCTACTATGATTGTGGTAGTTAGTTAGTATTAATAATTTAGCGGCATGCGTCCTCTCACTTCAGTTCTTAGAACCTTTTTAGCTCTTACAGTGACAAGCGACCAACAAATTTGGTGTATGCATGTGTCCATCTATGCATTTAAAGACAAAATGCAGACTTCGTGAATTGGCACATCAACGGTAGTTGAGAATGATTGTGAATGAGATCGGAACTTAGAAGCAAAAATTATTCATTGCAATTTATTCCAAAGTCTTTGGAATTGAGTGGGCTAGTTAGGTTTAGGAAATGTGGAATCATAAGGACGGTCCGGGATATTAGTCTACTACTAGTAGATATGATTCTTTCACTGGCTGCTCGAGCCCCAACATTAGCCTAAGCCCATTCCTCTTGAAGAGCGGGACTCTTCCAGGGGCCATCCGAGGCCCCAGACAGCAACAACCTTCATCGCTGGGGTCGGACTCGGTCCCCCAGCAGGCCTTGTATTGCGCAGGGAGGTGACGTCACCCTCCCAAAGTCATAAGACTGGCATCACTCTCCCGCATTGCGGGACGCACACGGGCATGCCAGGGCGGCGCGGGTCAAAGGCAGCCCTGTCTGCGCCCGTCTGAGCCCAGAGAAGGCTGGGCTGGGCTACCCCACTGAGACCTGCCACAGGAGTAATTTGGCTATGATTCCAAGCCATCTTTCGAACTAAGCTTAGGACGTCTCCCTCCTGGTGAGCGCTTATATTACTGTCGAGGCTCTTTTGATACCTTTTTCCTTTTTCTGTGGCCTATTCAAATCTTGTTTAGTTCTGGCTTCCTTACCTTCCAACTGGGTTGTTATTCTCATCTGTAGTGAGTGGAAAGGCAGCATAAGAGCACCAGACACTACCGGATTTACATAACAATGGGGAAGCGAATCTGTGGTGAAAAAAAGCAAGCGCCCCTCCCGCAAACCTCTTCAACATTGCATCCAACCTCCATTGACAGGATGCTTCAGAGGGCTATAGGCGTGATGGCCATCAAAATTGAATTGACCGAAAGGTGGCTATCTTAACCCTGGATCTTGACATTTCTTTGTCGGGCCCCGAGTACTTCACTAGCCCCTGCCATTGAATCTTCAAGGCTCAGCCGAGGGGTCATGCAACGGCTAGCGAAGCATCTAATGTCGACCCGCACCAGGGGGCTGTTCTCCTAGGCCCTGCCAAAAAAAGGGAAATCTAAACCAATTGTGAGGTCTGGCGCAGTACGGAAAAAGTGTGCATATGGGTCACCGGACACTGGAGACATTGGGGAGGGGGGAGTAGTTGGTTGTTCACTAGTAGCCATAGATTACCCAGCATGGGTGACAAACCTGGTGGTGGATCTTCAGGTCCAAGTTAGGGCAATTGTGAAGGATGAGCTCAGTTCCTTGATAGCACGGGTGGATAAGCTGGCAACACTGTTTTGAGGCTAGGGTAGGCAACTCAGAAGTAACTATAAAGGGGGATGAGAACACTAGTTGTCAGGTAGCACAGGCCGCTCCTCCTAAAATAAGATTGGACCCCCCCACCCGTACAAAAATCGACCTCCATCACCGCCCCAAATCAGGCTAATTATGGAGCTTTATACAAAAGCAGGGCTTATCCCAATAGGCCAATGGAGCAAGACTATATTCACTGCCAGGGGCCTAGTTACTTGGAGGGGAAGGGTCCCGTCCCTTGTATAGAAGCTAGCGAAGTGAGGCCTGCCCTGCCATGTATTAATCTTCCCCCCACTTCAACCCCATATGTCATTGTTCTAACAGGCGTACCTGAGCTTAAAAGGGAGAAAAGGGAAATACACCATGAACTAAAGAATACACGTATGTGATGACTGGTCAAACAGAGACACTTTTCTTATGAAGATGCAGGCGAGATACTTTTGACACATAGGGTTGGCTGGGTGGACTTTAGACCGAAAGATGTGTAGGGGGACTGTATTGTGATCAACATTAGAAATCCATCGGTCGCCCATGTTCTCCTAGACAGGAACCACCATAGGCAAGAAGGGGGCAGAAGGTCTCTTCCACTGGGATATTTGTATTCCCCAGGGCGAGCCCTGCAAACTAGAGAGCAAAACAGACAGGAGATGGGGATATGGAAGCAGAACTGTCAGCCTACCAGTTTGTGTCAGGAACAGCCCAGATCCTTATTATTTAACTTACAATTAGCAAACAGATACGGGGCCCTAGAGTCAGTCGATTGCCTCAAATCCCCGTGGCACCAGGTAGAAAATCTCCACCGCCAGAGGGAGCTCCGAGGGAGGGTCATGCAACCGAGGGAGATGCTTCAACAGGGTGTGCTACCCAGATTGAATGGGGGCGGTGGGAAGGTGTGCCCTGTCGCACTGGAAGGAGCCCATAGGGATCAATGGTATAAGGCTATAACAAGCCCACTTCCGCCAAACCCATCCCATGAGATAGCACAGGCTATTGACCTATCCATGATGGCGGCTTCACAATACCCACTCCTTGCACATGATAAAAGTGATGCCAGTATCAGAGCTAGGGCAATGGGGTTGGGTAGCTGTCTGGGCCCACCCAGGTTGTAGGTATTGTCTTGGAACATTGCTGGACTCACTTCTAAACTGGATAACCCTGGTTAGGGGGTATTTATAGACCAACATGAGGTGTGCATGTTTCAAGAAACCTGTTCTAGGGTGAATTCGCATAGGCTCGGATACACGTCATTCAGTACAGCTCCCACCTCTGTGGGTAAGGGAAGGCCCTCAGGGGGGCTTTGTATCTGGGTTGGCTCACACCTGGGTTGCACAGCAAAACGGATGGAGACATCTTGCAATGCCATTTTAATTGTCTTTCTTACTTTTCCATCAAGGGTCCGAATCGCCCTGGTTAATGTTTATTCCTGGCTGGTTGGTTTCAGTCAAGAGTCAACGGTGCACATGCATCAAAATAGTCAATAGCGATTCTATAATTGCGATTTTTAAGGAATCGCAATTAAAGAATCACTATTGCCTACGCATGTAGGAATCTCAAAAAAAATTGCAATTCCTACACATTCCTTAATAGCGACTCGCAAATTGCAACTCGCACTTAAGGAATTGCTTCCCATTCATTCCTATGGGCCTATAGGGCCATAGGAATGAATGGGAAATGCATGCGCAATTTGCGAGTACCCAATAGGTACTCGCAAATTGCTCATGCAATTTCTAGGGTGCAAGGGTGCCAAAAGGACACCCTGCTGCACCCCTGAAATTGCATCCCAAATGCAAAGTTTCCGGTTGCAAACGGGCCTTTATCAGTTGACCACTTTTTATCTACCATCCCCAACAACTATTTGGTAATTAGTGGTGGTTATTTTAACTGCCATTTTGAGCCTCTGGATGGCCTGAATGGAGGTAATCCCAGTGTAGAGGATTTAACCTGGGCTATCCCAGAGCATAATATTCCGTTAATTAGGGCTTGAACTCCATTGGTGCTCCAGATGAATTCCCTTACCCTGAAAAATTCATTAGGGGCATGAAATGGCCAAACCAAATCGGACTCACCGGGGAACCACACTTTTAACAGAATAGGACACGTCTCCATCCGAGACTACATTCTGGTAGATACATGATTTTGGCATAGGGTGATTGATTTTAAGATTGTGCCCCGCCATGATGGCAACCATAATGTTCTCATTTTAGAGGTGGCTACGCCAGGTGCTGAAAGTGTATCTGACTCAAAATCTTTGCCTGCTGATAGACTGACACTCACCAATTGCAGGAAGAGAGTACGATGGATGGACATTCACCAATCTCAGGATAAGCTGTCCTATCTATATCAAACTATCATTCCATTTCTAATGGTGGCAAAGTATTCTATCTTGGCTAATGGCTCATTTCTCTCCCTTATGCAAGTTGCTGAGAACCATAAAGCATTAACAACTACTATGGCCAACATCTTCTACTCCAATAAAGGAATAAGGGAGCACAAAAAGCCTCGACATTCATGGTTTAGCGATAGCTGCTGGATGGCTATGTCAGCTCTTACCTCTGCTATCAAAGCCAAGGATAGACTTTTAAATAGAGAAAAAAAGGCAGCCCATAAATGCAACATGGTTGAGGCTAAAAAAAGGTGGGAATGCAACAAGTGCGACACCCTGAGAAGGGCCCTGTCTACCCGTGACCTTAGGAACTTTTGGAATGTGGTAAACGCGGGTTGCTCTGAAGGAAAACAGGCTACAGAACCTAACATAGGGGTGGATGTGTGGAAGGTTCACTTTGAGACCCTCTATTTAAGGGTAGAGGATGAGGGCAGTGTAATAGCATATGAGCCTCACCCCCCACAGATAAACTGCGTTGAGGTCCCCGTGATAACCCTCAAGGAGATAACTGATGCCCTGAGCAAAGTAGCACCATCTAAATCTCCAGGACTAGATAAGATCCCTGGGGACCTCTTTTAAAGTGAACCTACTATCTAGGCCCCCTATCTGTGGACCCTGTTTAACGCTATGTTACAAGGAATGGCAATACCTGCTACTTGGGATGGTGGAGAAATTCTTCAAGTCTATAAAAAGGGCTCAAAGCAAAACCAAAGGAAATGATGGACGGAGTGTTGAACATTGCAAGCACTCACCCCCAGTCAACTGATCTGGGTTTGATCCATCACCGTTCTTTAGCCCACTCTGCCACCCCAGTTCAGACATGGCCATATGCAAATCAGTCTGACCCTGTGCCTCATGGGAACTGCCAAGCCATGTCTTCCCTGGACCGGAAACAAGCTTCCTAGGACCGGTTTCTGGCATTTCAGCCGTCTTCAGCCAGGCTTGCTTGAATCCAGTGGCAAAGTGAGCAAGGGACTCACGTCTGAGCATACCCTGCCAACTTATGGCGAACAAAGCGGTTCAAAAGGGGGTGGTGATGGATGGAGCATCAGAACCAATCAAAAACTCACACCCACTCAAGAGATCTGGGTTTGATCCATCACCGTTCTTTAGCCCACTCTGCCACCCCAGTTCAGACATGGCCATATGCAAATCAGTCTGACCCTGTGCCTCATGGGAACAGTCCAGCCCGAACTGCCAAGCCATGTCTTCCCTGGACCGGAAACAAGCTTCCTAGGATCGGTTTCTGGCATTTCAGCCGTCTTCAGCCAGGCTTGCTTGAATCCAGTGGCAAAGTGAGCAAGGGACTCACGTCTGCTGAGCATACCCTGCCAAATTATGGCGAACAAAGCGGTTCAAAAGGGGGTGGTGATGGACGGAGCATCAGAACCAATCAAACACTCACACGCACGTTAGTGGCCCTTGTATTGGAAGCCAATCCCAGGTTACTGGGCTTGGGCTTGTTCCATTATAGACCGATTTTATGGATTATTATTGTGATGCATACACACTTCTTTTAGCAATTCTGGCCCGTGTTCTGATGCACTGTTTTTTTATGAAATGTATTGTACATTCACTTTTCGGCTCAAGATGATCGAAATAAAGTTTCTTGATGATGATATGATTCAGGAAAGTTCAATGTTAAATGCAATTGCCATTTCCTGTCCAAAAATTGCTTTGAAGAGAATATTTATTTATATTTACCACCAATTATCTCTTGTCTCTTTAATTATGTCTTACATGCATCAGCATCCAGGAGCAAGAAGTCGTCGGAGGTGGGTGAGGGAGCTGGATGTGCCTCCCAATAGGAAGAACGCTCCTCGGCCGATGGCACTGCTGGCCCCAGTAAGTCCTCATGGTGTTAATATTAATATATATTTCTCTAACGTTTATTGCTCCTTAATTTGAACAATTTTCTAACTGTTTCCTAATTTATGTTTTCCCCAAATCCTCTTCAACCTTGTTATCCCTGCATTATCCTATTATTTACTAAGTTATTTAATATTTCTAGTGTCTGTATTTCCACTCAAATTGCCTCTGTATGTAGCTTCCTTTCTTCTGGCTTTTCAGTCAGCTTTCCCTCTCCCCATATATATGTTGTGGACTGCCTAGTGGGGGTACTGTGAGACTTAGAGAACCCATCGGTCCTCTCTACTAGACTAGCACTACTACTCTGCCATGCAGAATGCATGCCAGAGTGTATTCTACACATGTTTTTTGAGATGAGAAGAAGGCTTTCTTATACTTTCTCAAGCTCAAGCAGTAAAATGAGAGAGTGGCCATGGTCATATTAGTCACTCCAAAGTTGTGTCTTCTTCTTATCTAGGCCTAGTATTATTAGCAGCAGTTGATGGAGAACTTTTCAAAACTTGCCACCAACACAAACAAAATGCCGAACCGGATACTTTATCATTTTGATAGGACATACTGTAACTGTACCCGAATTGCTAGTGATGTGTGTGGTGTATGTATTTTCAATTTTGCTATGGAAAAAAATAAATAGGGGGAGGCGTATATGGCATCTAAAAAGAATTTCATGATTTTCTAGTCGCACTGACCACCAGTGCCGGGGACAGCGGCGCCATCCAGGGAGCAGATGCAGCAGCTGCAGGGGGTGAGCCAGTGGCAGTGGCGGGCGGTGGTGTCATATTGCTTTGCCAGCTTATTTACAATTTATATACTCGCTGCAAGGGTGCACATTGTACTGTTGACAGTGAGACTAAGTTGTGAACAGTTGAAGACACCCGTCTTTACTTAGCCTTAATTAGCATATACAGCGGGAGTTGAGTATCTAATGGCCTCTTCTATCTTCAACTCAGCAGTGAAAGTTTCATGAAGAAGAGTCAGACCTTGATGGGAAAGAAGGATGGATGGAAGAAGGACGGGTGAAGTAAAATATAATATGACTGGCAGAGAAGGATAAGTGGGTAAAAGGATGCATAGGTGGCGGATAGGATGCATGCATGGGTGGGTGGGTGGGTGAAGGGTTAAAGAAATGATGCATGCCTGCATGGGTGAAAGTGTATGGGTCAAAGGAATCCTCCGGTGGTTTGGTGGGTCAAAGTAAGGACACATGGGTGGTTAAAATGACACTTATATGTAAGTGAAAGGTTTGTTGAGAATTATAGCCATGTTTGGATGGATGGAAGGTACTAGTATTCATAGTGAAGGCTGGATGAGGAGAATGTAAAACTTAAAAGGTGAATTAGTAGCAAAGCCAAGGGTGAAGAATACAAATAATGCTAGAAGAAAAATGCATTGAAAAATGGAAATATTCCTGTGAAGAAGAGTTAACAAGTAATGTTTTTTTATCAAGGTTTTCGAATCAAAGGCTTGAGTGAGGTTCTATTTCAGACTACTCCCTTGACTCACAGTAGTTTTCAAGCACAACATATATTATGTATCCCTACCCACCCATCATTTTCAATCGCCTCCTTCCGAGTCCAACTCCCTACCCATGGTATTTCGCCAGTTTCAGCCATGGGTGGCCTATTAGCTGCATAGTTACAGTAGTAGTATCTCACTTCATGCTGTATATCATTCATATATTAGCAGCAGTTCATCTGCCTTGTTGTAGTCAGGGTGAAAGTGAGCATTTGATTTAACAGAGCATGGCCATGATAGGGAAAGAGATAATGTGTGCCCCATCTGCAGACAGTAGCAAAATATAAAGTGACACGTGTATGTCCGACTAGTGAGCTGAGCTGGCATGCCTATATTAATTCAGCTAAACAAGAGAGAAGAAGAATACTTGTATACTCCATAGTGCTTAATGCCTGGAACTGTAATCACAAATCGATTTTACCAAGGAATCGACTATACCAGCACATGTTATGTACTGCTAGTGCTACTGTGCTGGCCTACTATATCATTTTATATGTTACTGTTTATTTTCTTTCTTGATATATCTACTCCTGCCAACCCACCATCATCCGACAGGCAGGGGAGATCAGCCAGGACCTGGCAAAGAAAGCTGGAGGCCATCAGGGTTGGATAGCAGTGGCTGGTGGCCAAGGAGGAGGAGGAGGAGGAAGACAAAGAGGAGGAGGAGGAGGAGGAGATGGCGACAGCAGCTGCAGCCTCCAATGCCACGGGCCCCAGCCAGGCCCCAGTGACTCCAGCTATACGGCACCGTGGTCAAGCAGCCTCCTGCCGCCATTCATCAATGGTGCAAATGGAAGCCAAGATAGAGGAGCGGCTCGACAGGCTGCAGAGGAAGCTAGCCCGCCGCTTGGTCTCTCTTGCCCCTTTTTTAATTGTTTGTTTGCTGGGTGGGACTTGTTGGGGAGAGGGTGGGAATGTGGGAGTTGGGGAAGTTGGTGTAATCTTGGGATTTTGGGCATTTTTATTTATGGACATTTGTTTGGACAGTTATTTGGGCTTTCTTTACTTTGGACATTGGTTGGGCTTAGGGAGAGGGATGGCCCAGGTGTGGGCTTTCTACTATAGCTTATTTGTAAAGGAAATATATTTTTTATGGTTGTACATATGATTTTAATCTTTTTGGGGGGTTACTCTTTTACTTCACACTGTTTTCTTTGCCACGCAGGCCTGCAGCCAGTTTTTAAAATCTGCTGATAATGTAACACACCAACAGATAGCCATGCAGTACCCTCACTTGTCCTACTACTCTCTCCTCCTAGTCTCTGCAGTCTGCAACAATATTCACCCCTAAGGACTCAAAGGGGGTGTGGATGTGTACATTTCCCTAGTATATAGATTATTGTAGCTCAACAATTCTCCACAGTTCTTCTCTTACCTGTGATTAGGCAAAGCGATGGCTGTATGGTTTTCCAAGGTGCCATGGTGGTGGTAGTAGACAGTAGCGGCATGCTTGCAGACTGGTTGTGGAATACTAATGA
The DNA here is from genome assembly GCF_964204655.1 of Triturus cristatus. Lineage (NCBI taxonomy): Eukaryota > Metazoa > Chordata > Amphibia > Caudata > Salamandridae > Triturus > Triturus cristatus. The sequence continues at coordinate 564,510,284 of NC_140582.1, read as the reverse complement.
AAGCACAAGATTTAGAAGCGAGGTTCAACTCCCTCCTAGCCAAACTCAAACTGTAGGATGAGGAATATTCTTCACAGTTCCTTGCTCTGGGGCAGGTGATGTATTGGTTTCTTACTGCGTCTGGCAACAATGCAACAGACTTGGCACTTCAATGCGATGAGTGAACATCCAGTACGATGCGATGCGTGAAGACCCGGGATGCGATGCGATGACTTCAGCCGCGCCCCCTCGGTTCTTCTCCAACAGGGCCTACCTCAGAATCGGTGCAGTGATCTCAGATGTCGGAGATCGGTGCACAGGATTCATCGCACGGCAGACACTTCAGCCGTGAGCAGGCACAGCATCGATTCTTTGGCGGCGGCTATGCATCAGAAAATTCTTCTCACACCGCTGCGATGCGTTGTTAACAGGTGATGTTTCGATTTCACAGTTCTTGTAGTTTCTAGTCCTAAAACAACCTCCAGAGGTCCAGGACACTGGCAGGCAGCTCTCAGCAGGTCATAACTTCCAGCAAAAGAGTGCAGGGGGTACTGAGGGTGACTTCTTTGTGTCCCTGACACTTCAGAATAGGAGGCAAGCTCTAATTCAAGCCCTTGGAGATTTTCCTCAAGCAGGAGACACAGCAAAGTCCTTCTCCTTTCCTTGGCAGAAAGTAGCCACTGCAGGCCAACCCCAGCCAACAAACAGCACATGGGCAGTATTCCTCCTCAGTTTCTCCAGCTCTTCTCCTTGGCAAAGGTTCCTCTTGATTCCCAGAGGTAATCTAAAAGACTGAGGTCTGGGCCCATCATTTTATAACCCAAAATCCTTTGTTGTCTGTGGCAGAGAAGCTCTTTGCCCAGCCAAAACCAGTTCTGTCCTCTCTGGTGCAGCTTCCTGGCAGGAGGTGGAGACAGCATTGTCCTTGGCGAACCAGGCCCATTCAGGTGTGAAAGAAATCTCCTCACCCTACTCTAAATGCAGCCCAGCCCTGATTCACCCTGGAAAGGCAGGACACACCGCAACCCCCCAAGTGGCTGTCTGATCAGAATGCACATCAACAGCCCATGTCACTCCAAAGCCAAACAGTCAGTACACAACCCTAGCAGAGGCACACTGGGTGGTTAGGCAGGAAAATACCTAGTTTCTAAAAGAGGTATTTTCAAACCCAGAATGTAAAAATCACCCTCGCTAAAGATGCATCGTAACATTCTGAGTTCAGGTATATCAAACTTTATTTTCCTATCTTGTTCCCATGGGCAGTAATGCTCATAAGATGTTATGAGCAGAACTCCCCATTCTATCCTATGGGACAGACAGCCTTACAATAGTGAAAAACGAACGTTTCAGTATTTTACTATCAGGGCATGTACACACAACAGGGCATGTCCTGCATTTTACAAACACTGCACCCTGCCCAGAGGGGTACCTTGGGCTTACCTTAGAGGTGACTCACATGTAAGAAAAGGGAATGTTAGGGCCTGGGTGCACTTGCCAGGTTGACATGGCAGTGCTAGACTGCACACAGGCACCGCAATGGCAGGCCTGAGACCTTGTCGCAAGGCTTTTTGTGTAGGTAGCACGATCAGTGCTGCAAGCCTACTAGCAGCAATTGGTTTACAGGCCCTGGGCACACACACTGCACTAGGGAGCACTTATACTTTGGCACTGAACAGCAGTGGCAAAGTGCCCATATCATCTAGACCAGCAAAAACGAAGTCCAACACACAGCAAAAACACAGGAGGGAAAGGCAAAAATACAGGGGGAAAACAGCCAATGATGCCAGGTCTAACAATGGTGTTCTAGTAAAAGTTACAAACTAAAATTGACTAGAGCTATGAAGTGTACAAGCGTTACCTTTAGTGCTGGAAGGATGATGATGCTGGCAAGTATGAATAATGTTCCTCTGAAACAAATATAAATAACGAATACTGTGCAATATAATATTGCCAGTGTGAGCTATACTTAGAGCAGAAGAAGATACTCGCCCTGCCTTGAGTTGGTGTTGCTTTCCCCACATCCGCTCCACCAAGTGTGTGATCAATTAATGGTGTAAATGTAATTTAATCACACCTCAATAAATCACACAGCTCGGGGGAAGAGGCTTAGGGGTTTGATGAATGGATGGCAACACTCTCATCTTGGCAGCCGACCATCATAAATCTGTTATGGGAGGAAAAAGAAATGCATGCAAGATGATCAGTACTAGTACAGGTAAACCAAATGAAACTGTGCATCTTCCCCCAGAGAGACCCAAGTTATAATATGTTCTGTAACTGTTGTACCGAGCTTTGAAAGATATCAAGTAAAATTAAAATATCTGTAGGAGTCAAGTAACAAGCATAAACAGCACAGAAATTGTAATGATCAAAGAGAAAAAAAGATACTGTATTGCCAAATTGGGAGTTGCATCTACATTCCTCTTGGACTGTCACACAATGGTGGATGCCTGGAGGATGCGGTTCGGTAAGGTAAGTGTGAGTATGTTATATAGCTTTTCCAGTATGGTGCAGGGTTTATGCCAGGGCCTGAAGATTGAAAAGCAACAATGATATTGAAGAAAGGAAAAAAGTTAAACTGCATGAGGAGGAGTGCAATAAGAAGAGAAGACTCAGAGGCAGCATGGTTAAATATGTGTTTCCGGCTGTTACCTTATTTATTTATTTATTTGTTATGCGCATGAATCATCCCTGAAGGGATATCTCAGCGCAGCGGGATCAAAAAATGCAGGGTAAAGAGCCTAACAGATTAAAATAATTCCGTTTTTAAAATAGTTTTCTAAAATTGTAATGAGCGGAGCATTCTCAAAGGCGTAGGGGAAGTTTGCTCCAAAGATGGCGAGCCAAGAAAGAGAAAGCATGGCCACCCGAGCAGGTTTTCTTTATGCGTGGTACCATAAGAAGAGACTTATTGGCAGCTCTCAATGATCTTGTAGGACAATGGGGAATACGTTTTTCCTTCAAGTAGCTAGATCCCTTACCATTAAGTGCTTTATGAACAAGGCAGCAGATCTTGAAGGCAATCCGCTTCCGCACTGGCAACCAGTGTAGTGCATGTAATAGAGGGACAGAGGCTGATCACACTGGAAGGTTGTGAATTTAGACGTGCTGCAGTATTCTGAACCACCTGGAGCTTGTCCACGAGGGATTCATTGACCACAGCCAGAAGAGCATTTCCATAGTCCAGGTGACTGATCTGGACTAGGTTCTTACATACTGCCACTGGGAGCATTGGAAAGAATCTTCATAACAGCCTCATAACTTGAAAACAGGAGCCAGCAGTGGAAGTCACTTGGTCTTTATTTTATTACATTTTATGGATTTGTATAGCGCTTGAATCACCCCTGGAGGGGTATCTCTGTGCTCACGTCTTTCATAGTTAGCTTCTGATCAAGTTTTATGCTCAAATTCACCACAGAATATTTTGGAGTGGGTGGCGGTCCTAATTCCGGTGGCCACCACTCAGAAGACCATAAAAGTTGAGCAGCCCGGAAAAGCATAATTTCAGTTTTGCCACCATTTAGTTGGAGAGAGTTAGCAGCCATCCACGCTGTAATAGCTTTTATGCCATGAGTGAAATGCTTTCTCGTTTCAAAGGCTAGCAGAAGTTGGGAATCGTCCGCGTATGAAATAGGCGTAAAACCATACGCTCTTATGATGTTTGCAAGAAGAGTGACATATAAGTTGAACACAGTGGGTCTCAAACAGGAGCCCTGGGGCACTCCTTTGTCTATATTCATGGCCCGTGACCGAAAGGGTTCCAAATAAATAGTCTGCGTTCAGTCAGACAGATAGTTTCTGAACCATTGTAGCACCCGGCCCTGGATACCTACCTCCTCCAATCTCCGTATCAATATAGGGTGAGATATGGTATCGAAGGCCACAGACAGATCTAACAGCACAAGCATAGATGGAAGATTTTTGTCTTGACAGTTTCTGATATGGTCTGTGACAGCCAAGAGAGAAGTCTTGGTGCTGTGCATAGGTCTGAAGCCTGACTGAGATGAGTTGAGGATCTTATTAGACTCCAGATGGTCCATCAGTTGTTTATTGATGTCACTTTCTATTATTTTGCTAGCCCAGGGGAGGAAAGTTATAGGTCGATAGTTGGAAACATCTGTAGTAGGAAGGTTGCTTTTTTTTCGGGATAGGGATAACCTGAGCAGCTTTCCACTCTACTGGAATAACACCTGTGCTCATGGAAAGATTAAACAGGGAACTTAAGGACTGAGCCAATTGCTGAAACAGCATGGCTACTTTCTTCACAGGAATAAGATCCTGAGGACAGCCTGATTTAACCGCTTTTAAAGCGAGTTGAGTGGACTCTATACTGAAAGGAACCAACTTCTCGAGAGTGCAGGGGTAGGTTAGCTTATTACCGATATACATAGGCACGAGTTAAAGCAGTGTGTCAGATTTGCGAGATTATTATAAATTAGATTTACCTTACCAACAGGCCCCCCACCCAACCATCACTTAGCTTCGGATCAAACAACAAATTGGAACCAGACACCAGTGAGCATACACACACAGCAACATAGCATTTTCCCACTCAATTAGAAATCCAACACACCACTGTCAGTCACACCACTTACCACCACCACTACACAGACATGTGAAGGTCTGGTGCCGTTGTTTACCTTTAGGCCACTTCAAAGTTTTCATCATCCAAATAGGTTGGTTTCAGTGAATTTGAAAACTTCCATCTTCTTCTGGTGGCAGTTCTCGCAGTAGTCAGCTCACGCCCACACCCTGAGTCATTCTATCATCTCTGTTCCTCCTGAGTCTGACCCCCGAGTATAATGTCCAATACCGTACCAACAGTGTCCCGACACAAAATGCAATAGATCGGCCTGTAGTAGTAAAATGTTGATATTGAACAACAAGAAGGGAAAGATAAAGTCGCTTTTTGTGTAGACTAGATTTGTGTTTGCGATCTTTGCCTTATCTGTGGGACTGGTCGGGTCTGAATCTTTGAGGAGTAGAAATGTAAAGTATACAACAATATAAAACAAAGCAGTTTGGAGTGTGGACTGTGTGGAGTGGAGTTGGACCACGTGACTGAATCTCTCTGTCCTATCTTTCAAAGGGTAAGGAAACAAAATAACATTCAGGAGAAAATTTAAAATGATTGATCATACATCGGTAGGCCAGGCTGCCAACATTTTGGAAATCTAAAATTCATCACTTACACATTAAGTGCAACAAACACACACCCAGTCTCACACTGCCTGTCAGCACATGAATCATCTCATGTCTTCTCAATCTATTCTCAACACATGGATGGTGAAATATCACAAGTTCCAACAAGTTTACACATCACAACAAACAACAATCACTCAGCGAGCAATGCATGCCAGCATTTACCTGTTCTTCCAGTGTGCTCACCATGATCGATTGGTGGTACATTGCAGAATGCAAATCCTCCATATGTTCATGAAGCAGAGAATTGCCAGTGTAAATCGAATTATAAATGTCACATGTGGGTGGGGCAGTCCCTCTAGTGTATGAAAGCACAGAAAGTCACAGCCAGGGTTGAAGACAGGCACACATTTGTTTGTATTCTCTGTCCAATGTCTGGCTTAAGGGGAATGGCTTTTTAGGGTGAGTTGGACTTCTTCACCGACTGCATGCAGTTGCAACTCAAATTGGCAATAAAAATGTGTCTAAGAGTGAGTTGGTGGGGATTAATTGGTCTACCATACAATCAGACACACACAAATAAAAAAGTAAATAATGTTCCCTAGCTACATTTGTATTTATTTTTTGTGGACGTCAAAGAAAGAAAGCCTAGTAGTTAGGGAAGTAGAGCTCATCCTAAAACTCTAGTGGTTCGCCCAGAAGTAGGTCATCTAAAACACTACTTCCATGACCTGAGTCTCCGTCATCTTCCTCCAGTGGAAACTTCATGTATGGTGTAATCCGGTGGTATAAAGTGTTGATTCATTTTGATCATTATTGATCTCTCCATGTTTTGGGGCGAGAGACTGTGGCAACGGCATCAATAGCACTGAACACTTACTCAGCGGAGACAATGGCTATAGGGCAAGCCAGATATTTTTTTTGCCTGAGCACTACCCATTGGTGCCTCTTCCCGTACCAAAACACCAATAGGTTTTGATCAAGATAGACCTCTGTTGCATCATCCAGATAGGCCTGGACCATTCGCTCAATGTTCATTGCTGGTGCTCCACTTTGCTCGATCTTTTTTACCTTCGCCTCTGGGCTGGATTTAGGCCCTGACAATAGAAACCACTCAGTTGCAGCTTTGGGGGCTAATGTTCCTGGTCTTGGTATTGTTGATGGTGTTCTTGTCATTGGTATTGGCTGCTTTGAGCCAACAGCAGTGCCCACAGGCTCTGAAATTGAAGGCTGCACCACAGAACTTGTGGCTTGGACCAGTGGGCCTCTAAATCACTGCCTTTCTTTTTCTAGCTCACTGCCTTGCTCAGCTATCCATGTTGTCTATTTTCTAACATCCCTGTCTGAAAAAGGAATAAAAGTGAACAGTAATGGTGTGTACAGTGGATCAAGGATTGTGGCACACACGTAATGTTCGGAGGAAACTATGTTTCTTTGCACACTTGTATACAAGCAAAGGGTTACGCTCTCCACCAAGTCACATGTTTTTCTTTCCTACACCTGCGCACATTGCAGATACCTTCTTTAGATGTTCCTGTAGCATGTATACCAATGGGAACGCTAGGCCCATGGTACTGTCCTTTTTGCTGATTTCCTGTGTGAACACCTCAAAAGGAAGCAGCATCTCTGCCAGGTATTTGACTAGGCCCCATTGGTCCATCTCAATGATCAGGTTTTTTATAGTTGTATCTCCTCTTTGCATGACATATTCATTGATAGGTCTGTACTGCACAAACAGGCATTCAAGCATAAGTTCCAGCGTGTAGGCACATCCTTTATGAGTGCTTTAACAGGCATTCTAATATCACACTGTATGCCTCTGCCATTGAAAATAAAAAAATAATAAAAAAAAAAAAAAAAAAAAAGAATGACCCTCAGTTGTTTCCGGGCTTTAAATGAATGGACGAAATGAGTGCAGATTCTTCTGCAGGTGGACAGTAATTTGCTTACTTGGTCTTATTTTTTTGAGAAAGTCCTGTACAATGATGTTGATACAGTGCGTCAAACACAGGACTCTGAAATAACCACCATCGGCCATGGCCTCAACTATATTACTGCCATTGTCCGTGGTAACAAATCCAATCTTAAGCCCTCTTGGTAGCAACCATTCAAAAACCTTTTTGTTAAAGTCTTCCAAAATGTTTGCAGCTGTATGGGATTTCTCCATTGTGAACATCGATACTGTCGCCTGCTTCCGAGCAGCATTAAAAATCTCAGCAGTGTCAACACCTTCAGATAGTTTTTCTCTGGTCCACACAAAAGAGATCCAGTGTGCAGTGATGCACATGTAATCAGTTGCTTGGCAACTGGTCCACATTAAAATTGTCAGGAGGATAGTGTGGACACCACTCTGCTACAAAGCTTGTCCAAGCAATTGAAGTACATCATGCTGTAGCGCTGGAACAGAAACTCTGGTAAAATAGGACTTCTGGAACCTTCCATTTCAGGCAGATGGCTGCTAAAAATTCAAGAAAACGCACCCCTTCAACAAAAGAAAATGAAAAGAGGTCCAGCACTAACATTTTAGCCAGCTTTGCGTTGTACAAATGTGCTGTTGGGTGGTTGCATTTATACTGCCCCTCAGGCCTAAACATGGCAGGAATAGTAGCCTGAAATTGTTTTCTTACTGATGCCACTGATGCAGGTGACTTCTTGAGACCAGTCGGTGGTAGGCTAAATGTGCTTTTTAGTGGGACAGTCACTGTCCTCTGTTGCCTTGGTGTCTCGACTTGAGTCTTGTGCCATTGCGATATTGCTGAGGTCTTCCTCTTCTTCTCCTTCTACCATGATCGGATCAGATTCGGATTCCCTGCTCAGCCGGCTTTCACCCCCATCTCCACCAACAGTTGCAGTTTTGTATCCGCTAAGGTGTGCCTCCCAATGAATCGTACGGCGCTTTCTTAAATGGGTTTTTGGCCCCCGGTACCATAGTTTGTACCAAGCTTACCCCGACTAACACTTGCTACGCAAAGGAAGAATATGGCAATGTTCACCTCCTGGCTAACCGAAAAGAAATCCCAAACTGGGGAGCTCAACTTTCTGATGCTGGTGCAACTGCTAATGTCACACGAACTGGCAATAGGTTACCATTTTGATGATTGACTCTCTGCAGTACCTACTGAGGTGGTTGTGGATGTAGGTCACTGCTGGGACTTTGCAAACATGGTTGGTGGCAGCTGTTGGATCTGTGGTGCCACTGCCACATCCCCCCAGGAAGTTGGGATGGGGTAACGTCGGTCTCCACTGAGGCTGGGCTAACATCCATGATGACTGGGCCATCGTCATCCTCCTCTTTTATATCTGCCTAAGGGGCTTGAAGAAGAAGATGATGCAACACTAACCCTACTTTTTCTAGCTGGAGATGTGGCAGACAATGGATTATCTGGAGCAGATTGCTCTACTTCCTCAGCATGAAGATCAATCTCTTGAACTGCTCCTACCTTGGGAGGAACTACTATTGGCGGTTGTGGCTGTTGTTCTTGTTGTTCATGTTGTTGTCCACTTCTCTGAGTTTCCTGCAATGATCGGGTACTACTTTGTGATAGAGATAAGTCAATCTCAACATCACTGCTCATCTGTGTGGTGGTGATTAGACATGGCTGTCTCCGTGACAGACATGGACTTGGGCCAAGATTGGGGTGTGCCCACTGATTTGAGGGTGCTGCTCCCAGCTTGCTCCCCAGGTACAGTAGGCACAGTTTTTCTGGGGCGTCATACCAGTTGTGGTGGTGGTAAGCTCCTTCTTCTTCTCACTGGCTACTTTCTTGATAGCAGTTTTAGGCTTAGCAGTTCTCCATTCTTTGAGGCCATCTTGAAGCTGTCAGTTAGTAGTGGCACTTAGCTTCACAAGTTGAAGAGTTGTCTGATATGTGGGTCACTTACGCGTCACGCTCAAGATGTGCACAGGCCTTCTTTCTGGCAGTACTCTGAGTGATGTGTTGTTGTCTCTTGTTGTTGTGCACCTAAAAGAAAAGAAGCAAGAAGGACATCAGTGAAACGTGGCATTGCTGCTGTTCAATTAGTAGCACAAACAAAAAAACATAATTTACTGTGGTCACTGCTGTGCCTCCCTTAATTAACAATATATTGTAAATATAATAAAATATCTACTCATTCGTTAAACGGAAAACCACACCAGCAGATAACATGAAACTGTTTGCTTTATGTGCGGCATATGTAATGTCACATCACTCAAGACATATGATGTGGTACCGAGGGAGGTGCACCTGACAAATGACAATGGAAGGAATAATCCCTAGACAATGAATATGGTTGTGCACATATACCAGACATGGGATGGAGTTGATTTGATTGATGCAAGATGTAGTGGAAATGGTATAAACAATTTATATTTATGTTTAATTATACAAACAAGTAAAAAAATAAAAAAATGTCAATAATTAAACATAAGTGAAGTTATCCTCAAAGATATTATATTAAGTTAATATTAAACTGCTATCTCATTGCTCAACCATCCTTGCAGCCTATGGCAGAAAGGGCTGAATTTGGTTGGACCCACAAAATACTTGCCAACTAGCGCCACATTGTGTCATCCACAGCAACACTGAACAGGAAGGCATTCATTGGGACCAAGGAGAAGACATGCAGACTTATGGGGAAAGCACACTGGCTGGATCCACAAAATGGCCGCTAGCCACATGGTCACAACAAGAAGCTGGAGGCCTAGAACAAAGAATGCATGTATGCCTACGTCAAAAGCACACTGGCTACATAAAAAAATGGTCGTCAGCCACATGATCACTCACAACAAGAATCAGGAGGCCTAGAACTAAGAACTAAGGGTGGGCGTAGTGCTCCGCTCTGCCCGCGGAGTGTGCGTAGTGCTGCCTGCTTCATGGTCCACAAAGTAGGTGTATCAGGCAGCGCTACACACATGCCACGGCGGAGCAGAGTTGCCCGCCACCCGCCTCCCACCCACCCTCATTTTAAAATAACTTAAAGTATTTAAAGGTAAGAAAATGTCTTACCTGAGGTGCGGCGTCCCGGGGCTCACGGGAGGCGCGTAGTGGGGCTACACGGAGTGTGCGTAGATTTGGCCACACCACGTGATGCTCCATGTAGCCCCACTACGCCCAGGGTTACTAAGAACGCATGCAGGCCTATGGTAAAAGCACACTGGCTGCATACACAAAATGGCCGTCAGACACATGGTCAGGTCACAACAAGAAGCTGGAGGCCTAGAAGAACAAAGAACGCGTGTAGGCCTATGGCACAAATACACTGGCTGCCTACACAAAATGGCTGCCAGCCACATGGTCACAATGAGAAGCTGGAGGCCTGGAACAAAGAACATATGCAGGCTTATGGCAAAAGCACATTGGTTGCCCACACAAAATGGCCGCCAGCCACATGGTCACAACAAGAGGCTGGAGGCCTAGAACAAAGAACACATGCCGGCCTATGGTAAAATCACACTGGCTGCCTACACAAAATGGCCGCAAGCCACATGGTCACTCACAAGCCACAACAACAAGAGGCAGGAAGCCTGTGAAAAAAACAGCACATGCAGGCCTAGGCTGGGAGAGTTCACTGACAATACAAAATGGCCTCTGGCCAGTGGACACGTGGCATCTGGAAAACAGAAAGGCAAATGTTTGCCTATGGCAAACACACAAACACACACACTGGCCAGACAAAGGTGGCATGGTAAAACAGAGAAAACATAATTAATTCAGCAATGGCAAAAAAAAAAAAATATTGGGCTAAACAAAAATGTTTAGAACAAGAGACATACTTCAAAGGCATTACCCCACCTAGGCCTGACTTCTATACATTGGATGCATGAAATAAAACATGAAATACCTCAAAAAAGCACATTTTGTATTTCAATCCAAATCCATCCATGGCCAAAATGCTGTAAACACCACAGAAACTGTTGTTTCATGCACCCATGACTAGCACTGGGCCTGCTGGCTGGAAGGCCAATTCCTATTCCTATTCCTTCAGGATACAAGATTAATATTCTGAACTATGAAATTCTGAAACCTAGGCAGAAAGAGCCCACTGTTTACATGAACCCCATCCCGGTCACACATGTTTCTCATTTAGTGGCATCAGAAAGCAAATTGCTACTAGTCAGATGCTCGTCATCACAGACCTTGGCTTATACATTACTCTTCAGCTACATACCCTCCTCCCTCCAAACAACCATTGGCAGTAGCCTTCTTGGATTCAATAGTCATGATCACCCTGGATCACCACAATCATTGTGTGTTCAGATTTAAATACTTGGTTGGACACGAAGGCTTTTACACAGGAAACAAATCACTCATCTCTAACACAGAAGAGCTGGTCCAGCATCAGTTAGTAACAGAACACATTTTTACATTAAAACACACCATTGATACCATCACCAGCTCTCATGTAATTAAATCAATCCTCAAAAACAAGAAGGTTACTAGGTGTGACCCACTGAACAACATGCCACGTTAATTCAGTTCATAATACCTCATAATGTGAAGCACCTAGCAAAACAGAGTTCCAGAGAGAGCGCAATGCATGGAATACACTTTCTCTAAAGGATCTAATTTTAATGCTCCAAGGAACCTTGCCCATTGCTACTGTGAAAGAAATAAATGCTTTCATCACAAACAAAAGAAGGTCCGTTAGCAGACTATGAAACCACAGATTTTCACTAAGATTAAAAAGGAAACAACGCAAGAGACAATATAATCACACAGACAGAGTACACCTTCAAGTAACAGAATACTGTACATAGCAAAATCTGGAATCATTTTGGAACCTTCAAACAGACTCAAATCTCTGATCTAGTCTGCCAATTATAAGAGCTCTACATAATCAAAGGTAAGCTTAGAACCATGAGGCCACCTCATCTTCTCAACTGCTCAGTGACAACCTCACAATACAATTCAATAAAGTGTCAGAAAGTGAATTATGTTTTTTGGGGGGGTACCACTATCAAGTTAGCCAGTTAGTCAGTCCGTAAATCAAAGTACTTTTCATCGCCTATTTAGCCATAAAAAGGCAAACACATATTTAAATATACAGATACAAAAATATACATAAAATGCTTGAGGTACCTGCCAAAGGTACCCTAAAAGATTGATACATATATAGAACAATTTGTTAAGTACTAGGTATAAAAATACAATTTATATACAAAAGAGATCATACATATAACATCACTAGATCAAATAAGCACTCTGCTTAACAATTTAGTTAAATCACACACAGCACAGAACAAAAAATGTTTAAAAGACCAGAACATTCATATCTCTCCTAATCCTTAGTGCTTGCTGGACATACCTAATAACTGCCTAACATGAAGGATGAGAGTCCAGGCGCTGTAAAAACAAATGGACAGTTAACCTGGATAGAGAGTTAACCTATGTTCAGGATTAGAGATCCAGGAACCTATGTTCAGAATTGGGGATCCAGGATTAGGGATGTTCAGATCTAGGGATCCATAGTAAATAAAGTTCTGCCCCTTCAGTACTTATTATCTCTATATAACTGCAAACTGCATTCATCACCTGAAACTTAGGGGTCTAATGTATGTTCTGTGGTTATACAAAAATTTTAACCCTGCACTTAAGTTGTTATCAATTTCATTTGCGGAGTGAAATAAATTAGGAAAATCAAGTTCTGTAAAACTTTCTTTTAATATAAGCTAGCCAAGGGATGGAAATCCTAAAATCTAGTTTGGCACAGTCTGCGAGCACTTAGCATGAACATTTGGTGGTGGGAGAGTACCAGTCTTCAGCCATAGGAGAATCGGCACAACATTTATGGTATCACCAATAAAAGGGAAACCCAGCTTCGGTGGGGTTGGTAAAATTATGGTGTCCTTCTGGATCCACTAACAGCCTACCAAGAAATTTGTTTTAGACAGTTTGAAGATACCCTGAGTTTGCATATCCCTGGACAAAAGCCCCAAATGTGCCCAATGACATTTAGCATTATATAATTTAATTAATTACTTAATTGGAGTTTGACCTAATTTCTTGGCAAATTAAAAAAATAGCATCTACTCCCCTTGCAATTTTAAAAGTCCTCTAGGACAGGAGCTTATCCCACTTGAGATTTGCGTCCATCATGATTTCCAGATAGCTGAAGTTTGAAACCTTAATAATGAGTCTAACCAATATTAAACCTATGCGAGTGTGTGTTTTTTGGCCCACAAATCATAAAAAATGATTTCTGGTGGTTAACTTTTAGTTTCAATTCTCCCATAAATTGATTAAAGGAATCAAATAATAACTGTAGGCCGTTGACAATGACGGAAATGAGCACTGCGTCATTTGCTCAAAGGAGAACGGGCACACGTCAACCACCCACCGCCGTGGGGTCCTTCCCTCGGGCCATCAGCACTCGATAAAGGGAATTTATAAAAAAAGAAATAAAAAAGGAGCAAGTATACAGGCCTGTCTAATCCCCCCAATTGGTCTTAAAAGGAGAAAAGCATTCCCTATCTTGGCCATATCGAACTTGAGCCATAGTATCCCGGTGGAGGCGTTTAAGGAGCTCTATTAAGGAAGCTTCATTCCCTGCCTCGCTCATCATGTGCCATAGCCTGCCAGTGTCCGCCAGATTTGAAGTACTGTAGAGGTCCATAAAAGCCAAGTGAAGGGAACTTACCCAGGCTTTAACATACTTTCTGGTGAGCAGTATTGTACTTCTGAGAAAAATCCTCTCTGCTCCACCCAGTCTTCCACTTTTTGGAGAATCACCCTCCCTAGGATCTTGGCAGAGGTGTCCAACAGGGAGATTGAGCAGTTTTTTAAATGGAAGAAGGGCGAAATTATTGACAGTCCTCACAATCATGTTCCTCAGAGTTCCTGGGTTGATTTTTTTAAGTCACAATATTCAAGGAGAGGCCGTTTTATAATACCCCTGTGTTCAGTGTTGAGGAAGTTGATATTGCACTTGATATGGTTACTCAGGGCCGTGCACCCGGCATGGATTGTATCCCGGACGATGTATTTCTGCACAATAGAATGAGATGGTCTGTATATATTACTCACCTAGCTAATGCTATAGCCCAGGGAATGGTGATTCCCCATTCCTGGAAAGGTGCTGAAATTGTCCCAATATATAAAAAAGGGGACAAATCGCTGGCCTGCAACTATAGGCCCATTAGCTTGATAGATGCTTTACAAAAAATCTTGGGTAGGCTGGTTTTGGGCAAAATCCAGACCTGGATGGAATCCGACAATGTTTTAAGTCCACTACAGGCTGGGTTTCGCCCAAAAACCAGCACTATTGACCAGGTCTTTAGGTTTATTGTCCTCTATTGGAGGACAGTAGTTTTAGGAAAAGGGGTCCTGTACGCCGTGTTTGTCGACCTACGGGCGGCATTTGATCTGGTACCACGAGACAAGTTGTGGCAAGTATTGCAGGATTTGGGGATGGCGCCGGAGTTGTTGGCACTGGTCGTCCGCTTACATGAGAACAATTTTGCTCGGGTCCGGTGGGGGCGGCAGGGCGAGGTAACGGAGTCCTTCCCCGTGGAACGAGGAGTACGGCAAGGTTGTGTCTTGGCACCGACCTTGTTCTCACTCTTCGTGAACGGGGTGGCAGAGTTCCTCTCCCGGGTCCCCTCGGATGCCCAAGCTATGACGGGCACTTGTATTCCTGTTCTCATGTTCGCGGACGACACGCTGCTGATCTCCAAAACTCCGAGTGGCCTACAGCTTACCCTCCAATGCTTTGAAGAGTTCTGCTTGCTTCGTGGCCTGGAAATAAATGTCTCCAAGACCAAGTTCATGGTCCTCAATGGCCCCAATCCATGTAGAACTTACAAACCTTATAGTGGTGTAATTGTTATGAATGGCTTTCCCCTGGAACAGGTGGATGCCTTTATTCATTTGGGAGTGACATTGCAGAAGAATATGAGTTGGAAAAGTCAATTAGACTTCTCTATTTTGAAGTTCCAACAACAGACAGGTTTCCTTCTAAAAAGATTTAGAAGCTCGCAGACGCAGCCAATAGGCCCACTCCTCGAAATTTATTCAATGAAGATACGTAGCTCATCTTTATATGGTTCTGAGCTATGGGGGTTTGGCAACAATCCAAAACGTTTGAATGCTTTGGAGAGCGAGTTTATACGGAAAGTTGTTGGTGTTCCACAAAGTACTCCCTTGTTACTTCTGTTCTGGGATCTCGGCTTGAAAACCTTACAAGACACTGCTAATTTGCGGCCATTGCTGTATTGGCGTAGGGTCTGGTCTACTGAGGAGCTTAAGCACTATGCTTTGGGCTTAAAAGAAATAATGGAGAAAGACCTCTTCCATAAAATAGACTGGTTGAGGTCTATCAAATCATTACTTTACAGACTGGGATGGAGTAACCTATGGGATGATCCTCAAAATGCGGTCTTCCCTTCAAAAGAAATCATCAAAGCCAAGTACTGGGAATTTATAGCTATGGAATCCGCTTCAAAGGGGAGCATATCCCAGCTAACAGCTAGATACCTAGAGATTAAGGTATATCCTAGACAGGAACTTTTTTGGGGCTTGATTGAAGCTCCGTTTGATCGCAAACTTTATTTCCAGTTTAGGATAGGTACCCTCCCTATCCGTTCATTTACATGTAAATGGTCTAAAGGTACCCAGGATAAATGTCCTAAATGTAGGGACACAACTGAATCCCTGAGTCATTTTCTTTTTTTTTTGTCCTCTCTATGAGCTTCCACGGAAAAAATGGGTATTACCCATTTGCCGGCTCTTAGGTACCCGAAGGCACGTGGAGGCACTAAGAATCTTGTGTTCAGATCCGAGCCCGATAATTGCAATGGCAATGGCAAAATATATAAAGTGGGCTTGGATATTACGGCTTAGACAGATAAATATAACAGCGCTCAATGAATAGGCGTTTGAATGTAGTTATGCATTTATTTATTCTCCATTCATTGACCTACTTGCTTAAATTAAATCAAGTTGAAACGTTTTTTTTAATTGGATGACCAGACATTAATGTTATCTATTCAAATTGGCGAAGAGCGTAGGCTTAAGTATAAAAATTGTGTGCCTATGATATTTTGTTTTAATATATGTGTATGCAGATGGTTGATGTATGATACTTTCATGACTTAATTGTCGAATAAAGTTTTTCAAATTGTTGTTGTTGAGCAGTAGCATGTCAGTTGCCTTCTGTCACCCTTTTTGAAAATAAGGACAATAGTGGATTTCTTCCAGGAACTTGGTACTTTGTCTGTGATTACATAATAGAACACATTTGTAAGTAAAGGAGGCACGAATGCTGGGTGTTGTCTAAAAACATCTATAGGAACTCCATCTGGGCCCGGTGCCTTACCAGCAGGGCACTTTGTGATGGCCATAGTTATATCAATTACATCGATAGTGTTTGAAAGAAAATGTGCACTGTCTGATGCAATGTTAGGAACAATTGTGGAGAGTGGATTAGATGCCTCTCGATTGAAAATACTTGAAAAATGAGATACAGAATCTTCTGAGGGGATATGACATTATATTTTAGGGGACTTGGCTTCCAAACAAAAGGCCAATTAACAACTTTCTAGAAAGCCTTAGGCTCTCTTTCAGTTCTGCGGCTGCTTCTAGATCCTCCCAGGACTTTTCTCTTATTTCTCTATTCCTCTCTTCCAGGTATCGTTATAGGTTTGCCTTGCTCATCTGATAACCTCAGAGTTATGAGGTAGAGATGTAGTCAGCAGTTTTAAAGTTTTAGAAGCAGTGGAGCAAGACCAGTTAAACCATCTACAAGTAATTGGTTCAACATAGGTTTACTTGGAAATCATCATGTTGGTTACTGTTTTACAAAGATTATCAAAACTTTTTAAAACTAACCTTGTCTTTGCTTAATCTGATAGGCAGCACATCACTTCTTTTTTTGTTCCTGTAATTAGTTTCTCCAAAAATGTATTTTGATCCAAGTTTTCCCATTTTATGAGAAAACCCTTATTTGAGTAGAATTGCAAATTGGAAGAACAGACAGGTTTTGGGATCTTAATGACAGGGCAGGTTAGACAGCTCGAGACTGGGTTATGAGGACTAATACCAGACAGTAAAATATTTTAATCACTACTAACGGGGCCAAGTATGAAGAAAACAAGATGAAATAAACTGTAGACCCTCTACCTTTATCTGTAAAGATTGGGTAATATATCTCATCATCATATAAAAAAGTCTGAATTGAACAGCAGATTATTTTGGGAAATCTTCTGGTTTAAAGCATCCCCATCAGGGTTATGCAAAACATAGCTTCTGAAAATCCGTTTCCATAGTTGGGATTTTGGGTCTTTCTTGTCCCAGTAATAGGCTAACGCTCACACATGTGAACTATAGTTTTTATTGAGAAAAGTGTCTTAACACTGGGTAACTGGACATTTACAGTTTCTTTCAAATTCTGAAACTTTGTACCAGAAATGTGCAGATATTATGCCTTTTGCTGAAAGTTTTATGTATGAATCAGATTCTTGGAAGGAGAACGTAGTGGCATCTTTGCATTTCACATTGACATCATTAATCACTCTTACAGGTGAGTTTACTATTCCAGCTGGTTGAGAGCCTATCATAAGCAAAAAACATTTGTAAACATACATATGTAGGCCAGACGGTCTACATATTTTTTTCATGGAATATAGTGGGTGCTTGCAATAAATTGGACAATATGAACTGGTTAGAAATTGTAAATTTTTGCAACGTATGCTGCTAGGAGACAGGGCCCTAGAAGAATATTATATTGTCGGTTTCCAATCCTTCAATGTCACAGCTACACCCTTGACATCTGAACGATAAAAGGGGGACTTAGAAATGTATAGCTCTCTAAAACATAGTATTCTAAAAATGGAAGAGGTGTTGTGTACTCCCTGTTGCCAAATTTGACATTTGACTCTTCCTGGTTTTCCTGTGTTTCTGTTGAATAACTTCTACTTTCATTTTTTTTCATATCTGAATGGGATTGTAGAAATCCCTGGGTACAGGCAGACCCCAAGTACAAATATGGCATCTACCCTCATCCCAAAAAACAACCTTTACAAGCATTTAGAGGAAATGGTAGAGGACGTGGTGGTCTTGCCAGACAGCTTCCTCGCACTAGTAGGCAGCCCACCATGACACCTTTGGGGCCGAATCAGTGTACATATTGTAAGGAGGAGGGCCATTGGCATAGAGAGTGTCCAGTTCGTTTGCAGAAGGTTGCGGTCCTTAGAGGGAGAGGTCCTCTCGGACGAGGTTGTGGGACTGATAGAGCTCAGGCTGCTGCAGTCTCACAGGGTCGTTCTGATAACAATTACTTTGATGACCCTCGTGATGGACAGTATTATTATGATGATTATGATACAGATGATGTCACATGGATGTCTTGCAGATACCTGTAGATCAGCGTGGTCCTTATGTCACCACAGATTTGCATGGCTCAACTAAGGAATGGATACAGTTGCAACAAAGAGTTCTGTTTCTCGATCTTTGGTCCCTGCGGCGGCTCTGTCTGGCCATAATAAATTATGTTTCAGTAGGTTTTTCAGGTGTACCGGTTGTAAGCCCCATTTCACGACCCCTTCCATTGGCTATTGGTCCTTTTACTGTGGATTCTCCATTTTTGTTGACATCCAATTGTGGTGAGAATTTGATGGGTTTGGACTCGTTGAAGAAATTACATGCTACTTTTTATTGATCACCGGAAGGTGTTTATATGACGATGGGCCCAAATGTGAGTACTAAACAGTGTCTGACTCATCCTCTTACCATTGAATTTGCTGATAAACCATCCACTCTATGGGCGACTGGTAATACAGATGTGGGGCTGTTGCATATACCACCAGTTTTGATTCAGGTTAAAGATAATGCTGTTTTGCCTCGTATTCCTCAGTATGAAATACCCCGGGCGGGACAACGGGCCCTTCTACAAATTATTCAGGATTTGATATGCAAAGGAGTTGTTGAAGAGACGTCTGCCAATGTTTGTAATAGTCCCATTCTTCTGATTCTTAAACGGACACCCTCAGGTGCTTCTGATGATCATGAGGATGTTTACCGTTTTGTGATTGATTTGGGCAAAGTAAATAAAATAGTGGTTACCCAGTTTCCAGTGGTTCCAGATATTACCACACTTTTGACAATGATTCCTTGCCCTGCTAAATTATTTTCTGTTATTGATTTGAAAAACGTGTTCTTCAGTATTCCTATTCATCCAGATAGAATATACCTGTTTGGGTTCCCCCTAGCTGGTCGGAGCTTTAGGTTCTGTTGAGCTCATCAGGGCTATACAGAGAGTCCAAGCATTTACAGCCAGGCATTGAAAGGTCAGTTGGGTCCCTTGTCGCTTCCCTCAGGTAATGCGTTGGTGCAGTATGTTGACAACTTACTTATCACTTCTGACACAGAACAAGGTTATAGAGACAGTACAGTTCAACTGCTGTTACATTTAGCTCAGCATGGACATAAAGTTTCTCTTTCTAAATTTCAGTATTGTCGACAGGAGGTCACCTATTTAGGTCACCTACTGTCGAAGGAAGGTGACCCCGAAGCGCATCAGTACCTTTGTTATAATGCCCACTCCACAAACTCAAAAAGATGTGCGTGCTTTTATAGGTATCACGTCTTACTGTCACCAATGGATAGATAACTATTCTTTGCTAATTAAGCCTTTGCTTGCATTAACAATGAAAGAAGTGCATGAGCCTTTGCCTTAGATGCCTGAATGTCAGCAGTCAGTTGAGCAATTAAAAACTGCGCTGTGTTCAGCTCCAGTACTCGGCACACCCAATTAAGGCAAATCATTTGTGTTGTATGCCCATGAGATGGCTGGTTGCACGCTTTCTGTTCTAACACAAACATTTGGGGAGAAGCAACAACCCTGTGCTTATTTCTCTGCAGTGCATGTTCCAGTTGCGAGAGCCCTCCTGAGTCGTCTAAGAGCGGTCGTGGCTGTGGCCACTTCACTCATACAATCAGCTGCACTCATGCTTGATACTGACCTCACAGTCATGGTACCCCATACTGTGGACACACTTTTGAATAAGACAACGACACAGCATCTCACCAGTGCACGTCTTCCGAGAGTGATGAAGTCGACAAACATGACTGTATCTTCCGGACGGAAGAAGAGACAAAAGGACGGGTAGACCTGACTGATGTTCCCTCATCTGACCCTCAAGTGCAACTCTATGTCAAGGGGTGGATTTTGATGGAACTCACCATATAATATCCTTATACGCAGACGACGTACTGATCTACCTGCGGAATGGGTCGCGCAGGATTCCGATTGTATTGGGGATTTTTTAGGACTTTGCTAAGCTCTCGGGACTTCGTATAAATAAAGCGAAAACTTATGTGTTCCCATTGAGTCCTGCCCTTGACAGACCGCCCAATTTCCCGCTAGACATGGAGTGGGCATCAACCTCATTCAGGTACCAAGGTATACATGTTTACCATCGTGAAGTGGACCTCCTTGAGGGGAACCTTGGAGGTGCCCTAAGAGGTTTGCGGGCAAATGTCTCCTTTTGGCGTTCCCTCAAACTGCTGGTAATGGCCAGGGTAGCACTGTCCAAGATGGTGGTGCTGCCACGACTGCTCTACTTTTTCGTCAATCTGCCTGTGGTGATCCCTAGGAGTTGGTTTAAAACCCTGGACACTTTATTGAGAGATTTGGTGTGGGATGGCGGAATTAATAGAGTATCCCTGCAAATGCTTCAACTTCCACTTACGGGGAGGATTGGGAGCTCCTGATTTTGAAGCCTACCACTTGGCAGCACAGCTCCAGTGGCTAGCTAGGTGGTTTGCTGGGAGGAGGCTTGACACATTATCACTGCCGACTAGTACTACACAAGTGGCTTTGCTCCCTAGAATGCTTAACTGTCGCCAGAATATCAAACATATGGGGACTTTGCTCTCAGTGGCAATGATGTGTTGGGATAGATACACTGCAAGATCCAAAAATAGGCTGCTTTATACACGGATGGGTGGCAGATCTTTCGCTTGTCTAGGTCCTTCTTTGTGGAATTCTCTTCCCATGCCACTTCGCAACAAAACTGTTTACGGGAACTTCCGCAAATGCTTGAAAACTTGGCTGTTCAATTAATAATTTTCTGTTTTCCTTTTGCTTTTCTCAGGCTGGCGCAGGGAAACCCTTTTGGGTAGCTGTGCGCCTTACAAAATTAATTAACATAACATAACAACACCAAGTATTCCTCTTACAGAAGTCCCTCAGGTAG
Organism: Triturus cristatus; assembly: GCF_964204655.1. Classification (NCBI taxonomy): domain Eukaryota; kingdom Metazoa; phylum Chordata; class Amphibia; order Caudata; family Salamandridae; genus Triturus; species Triturus cristatus. The sequence continues at coordinate 564,488,989 of NC_140582.1, read as the reverse complement.
GGATGGGTCCCCCTCTCACACAGCGGCAGTTGCAGGGCTGGGAGGAGGCAGGAGTGCTGACGGTTGGGGATTGCTATTGAGATGGTGCGCTGCTCCCGCTGGAAGACTTCCTGGAATATCATGACTTACCACAGGGACAGTTTTTGAATTATCATAAGATACGGGGAGCACTGACTGAGCTGTGGGGAGGAGACACTATGGAACCTGCCAATCATGCGGCACTTCATGCAATGGTAACTTTGGGTATGGCAGGACACCTGGTAAAATGGTTCTACCTAGCAATAATTGAAATGACTACCCGGCCTTTGCCTCGAGTGAAGGAGAGATGAGAGGGCACCCTAAATAGACAGCTGACTGAGAAGGAGTGGAAAAAGGTCCTGGGAAGTTCAAAAAAAGTGTGTCTAGAAACGCGGCTTTTAAGCTCCTACAATTCAATATCCTCCATAGAACATATCTTACCCCACACAGGTTGAATGTAGTGTATGGTAGGGACAATCAGGCCTGCGCCAGATGTTCATTACTCAACGCAAACATTGACCATATGGTTTGGTCTTGCCCTGGGCTTAAAGATTACTGACCAGGGTAGTAGACATTGTCAAAAGGATCTTGGGGTGTAATTTAGTATACTCCCCGTAGGTGTGCCTTCTGGGCCTCTTCCCGAGACCAAAACCCAAAAACATGGGTCTCAGGTTTGTAGACCTGGCTTTCCTTTTTGCTAAGAGACGAATCACCCTTAGGTGGAAGGCACAGCCGAGTCCCTTGGTGGTAGATTGGGAAACTGATGTATCCTGTTGGGCTAGAGCAGAGGAGAAGGCCTTGCTCAGGGAGGATAAGATTACGAAGAGGCACAAGCCTTTGGCAGAGCCGTGGGCGGACATACTGCGAGCATGGGACACACGCAACACACCGGATCAAGAGTCACAAATGAGCACGACCTGAGGGTCCAGGGGAGGCACACAAACCCTAATAACTAGCTGAATAGAGTGGTGCTTGGGCGAGATTGAGCCCCAGAGGAACGGACTGGGTTAGCCCCCCTATATCAGGCCGCTACTAGGATGCCTTCATGGATATGTCTATTCCTAGACCCTGCCCCAAATTATATGGGGCTCTCTTGGCATTTCCCTCTTATTTCCCCCCCACCCTGGAAGCTCCGCAACCTATTAGTAGTGTTAATCAGATTGCCTTTGTTAGTGGAAATGGCTGAAGAACCCTGGTAAGCGTGCAGTTGTTAGTTGTGCATCAAGTTTATGGATGCACTAAGTTAATTTTCCCTTTTTATTTTATAATCTTACTTTAGATCTTTCTCTTTCTTCTATTTATTTTCTGAACTATTGTATCGCAGTCACATATGCACCCAAAAACGTATATATATATATGTGATTTTTAGTGATGATAACAAACCCAGCCATTCACTATCACGCACGCCGCCATAGCGAGGGGTTAATTATTGTTAACATAAAGCCAGAGGCGATAATCACATTAAAATCAATAACCATGATCTCAATGATGTAGTGAGCTGATATCATGACTCAGAGGTACATAAATAATGTGACAGTAAGAGAAATGTTAGAAACTATGTTTGCAATAACATCACTGCTAAGGATATGAAACTGTAATTAATGTGGAAATGTTACTTTTCTCCAAATGCCAATAAAACAGATTTTAAAATAAAAAGGGGAACTATTTGTTGATGGCTCTTGTTTCAAATTACCAGACGGCACTACAACTGCAGCTTATGCTATTACCACTATGCGTACAGTAGTAGAGACACCACGAGTCCCTTATCAGTTAGCTCAAGCTGCTGAGCTTGCTGCCCTTAGTTGAGCTTGTGATTTGAGTGAGGGATTGGTTGTCAATATCTATACTGACAGCCAGTATGCCTTTGGGGTCGCACATCATTTTGGGCGACTCTGGGCTGAGAGGGTTCCTTACCTCCCATGGCACGAAAATCTAACATGGACACCTTATATTGAGGCTTTTGTCTGCTTTGACACTCCCTAAGAAATTGGCAATAGTAAGATGCAGCGCTCACAGGAAGATCACCGATGATGTTGGGAGGGAAAATGCTTTTGCTGATCAGACAGCTAAGGAAGCTGCCCGGACAAAAATGAAAAGAATGCTTGTAGCAGGTCCAGCTAGTTGGGTTCCTGATGTCGTTATGTTTGAAGACACTCTTGAAATTGTAAAGGAGATACAAAGTGAAGCCATAATAGGAGAATTAGCGGTGTGGCAGGAAAGCACACCACAATTGAATGACGAAAGATGTTGGATTGATAAATCAGGGAAACAGAGATGGATGTTGCCAGATGAAATGTTCTTCCTGTAGTTACTCTGGCCCACGGTCCAGCTCATATTAGTGCTAAAGGCATTTGTAAATTGTTGGATCCTGTATGGCAGAATAATAATATCTCTAAGACAACTGCACACTTAGTGAAGTACTGCATGGTATGCATGATGCATAATCCTGGGAAGGGTACCCCTCTACCCCCTGGTAACTTTGTACCACCCACTTTTCCTTTTGAGGTCCTTCAAATGGACTATATACAGTTGGAGAAATGCAATTATTTGAAGTATGTTTTGGTGGTTATATGTGCATTTAGTAAATGGGTTGAGGCTTATCCCACTAAACATAACACTGCCATTACAACTGCAAAGGTACTCCTGAAGGAGTTCTTTCCTCATTTCGGCTTGACCAGAGTGATCTGTAGTGATAACGGAAGTCATTTTAATGCAAAAGTGATTCAATTGATTTGTGAAGGTCTGCACATAAAGCAAAAATTCCATGCTGCCAATCATCCACAGTCAGAAGGTTTGGTTGAGAAGTACAATGGTACTCTCAAGCTCAAATTAGCAAAAATTCAGAAGACGACAGGGTTAAAATGGCCAGATGCTTTGCCATTAGAACTGTTGTCTACAAGAATGACAGCACATTCTAGAACAGGGTTGTCACAGTATGAGGTTGTGTTTGGATGTCTGGCGAATGTCTGGGGCATCCCGCCCCCTCAGCGGTTTTCTGATATTGAGTACCTTATGTTACTTGACTATCTTGGCCAATTAACAGAAAGTTTACGCTCAATTAACCAACAGGTCCGGGATTCTGCCTCCTATGCCAGAGGGACCCGGTCATGAGATTCAGCCTGGAGATTTTATATTGATCAGGAATTTTCAGCAGAAGAAGAGTTTGGAGCTGCGGTGGAAGGGGCCGATACAAGTCCTTTAAGTAACACGCACCTCAGTGAAAGTTGCTGGCCGTAAGAAGTGGATCCACGCAACCCATTGTCGCAGGGTCCCTTTGCCTCTGCCCTATGACCAGTGGGTAAAAGACGGCATCGGGACTCCTAGTGCGAGACGGTTCCTCGGTTTGTCCCATTCAGCGATGCCCAACTGACATGAATGCAAACAGATAAGGAAAATGATGACGTGTTGAATGCAGCGGTTCCTGCTGAAATACGAGCTATCCAGGAGCCCTTATTTGTTGATCATTCTGTGCCTGGGGCCACCGGGTACAACTTGCGCCCTTGGCTGAGAGACGGTGCACCAAAACAGAAGAAAGATTAGTTAGGGATGGGCTGTGTAAGTTAGAGGGGCATATTCTCAAGGATCTATCGCCGAGTTATTGGCACTTTATCGCAGCCAAAGTCGCGATAAATTTACCGCCCATTCACAAGCTGGTGCTAACAGCCGATAACGGCAGTTTACCTGTGATAGGAGCTGCAAAAAACATCTCCACAGATGAGCCTGGCAACTATCCCTAATGGGAAACAACCTTTACAATGCAGTCATTACATCGCACTACCTTTACATAGCAGTCATTACATCGCAACATCCTTTACATCGCATGTCATTACAACGCAGCCATTACATCGCAAGTCATTACAATGCATACCATTACAATGCATAGTACCCTTACACTATCCAACACTTACCCTACTGTTGCACTCACTGGAGTTAGAATAGTAATTTTTACCCCTACACTAGCCAACACTTACCCTACTGTTGCACTTACTGGAGTTAGAATAGTAATTATTACCCCTATACTATCCAACACTTACCTTCAATGTGATGTAATGGTATGCATTGTAATGGTATGCGTTGTAAAGGTATAATGCGATGTAATAGAATGCATTGTAAAGGTAGTTTCTGAAAATGCAATGTAATGGCATGCGATGTAAAAGAATGTGTTGTAAAGGATGTTGCGATGTAAGAACTGTGTTGTAAAGGCATGCATTGTAAATGTATGATTTGTAACTTCATACATTCATCGCTAATGAGATGCAGAGTATGTGTTCCTGTGCAAAAAGCTGCAACAACACCACTCCGCAACATTCTCAACGACCAGCCAGTTCGGCAATACGATCTCAAAACATGCAATAAGGCTCTGACCTGGTGTAAAGTCGTATGACAACCTGCACCATCAAAGGGAGCCCAGCCCATAGCCACACCTGAAGAACAACAGATGCCATGGAGCCACTGACCATGCATCCCGGATCCCCAAGAGGGCAACAACACCCACCACCACCACCCCCAGGACCCTACCGACCCCCCTCCCCCGGGGCCCCACTACGGGCACCCCCACCCTCCCCAGACAAAGATATGTCACATCAACATTACGAAATCATGAACAAAACAATGTGCCTGATGTCGCACAATTACAACACCTAACATACATGTGTGGTCAGAAAAATGAGAATCATTTGTTCATCTTAGAATTTCCAAATAATTTGTTGCATTCAGAATAAACACAAAACAACTATTTTGAAGAGTCATGGCGGGTCCTCTCAGGACAATCTGTAAGTCACAGCCTGCAAAACAAAATCCTAGACAAGAAGGTGTGTCATGTGCTCATCAAAGGATAGAGAGAGAGAGCGAAAGAGAGAGTGATAGAGATAGAGAGAGTGAGAGAAAGAGAGGGAGGGGAGAGGGAGAGAGAGAGAGAGAAAGAGAGAGATTGTACAACTGTTGTTTGTGTATCGCTATTGCTGCACACTAAGACAAAGGCCTGGCATCAATTGCAACGCGAAGGGCACATCACATTTCAAAAATGCAAACAGTAGTCAGACTAAAATTAGGTATGAAAGCTCCTTTGTCTCAATACACAATGCGGAAGGACATCTGAACCCCCGACCTTGGTCTTGAATGCGGCTGGCACTCCCTGCGAGAGATACCATACCAGATCTTGACACTTCCCACACCACGAACTGCGCGAATGAAAGACCAATGTGTCCACACCACACACTTGTCCCTGCTTGGAGTACACCTGTATGGGATCCCCTTAACACATAAGTAGAAAACAACACATGTATCCAAACGTTGCACACAAATACGACTCATTGCTCCGAGCAGTGGCATATCATCCACATAACTGCCGTCTGTCAGAAGAGTGCCAGGGCTACGCGACATAACAAAGGCAATGGCTGGCAATCCCGGGCACATGCACAACCCCTGTCACATGGAACTGTACCGTGCATGAATGCTGCATCTGTTGGGATCACTGCTACTAGCAGTATTGCGCATCAGTTACCGTCTGAGTTTCTGTCTTGCCAATGTCACCTGTGTCCAGCCCTGGTTCCACTGTCGATCATGCACTTTCGAGTGGCCCTTGGATGTCTGCCTATCCAACACAATGGTAGCTGAACTGGATTATGACTTGTGTGTGCGCCCCCTGTTGGCCCACGAACAGGAATGTAACCGTAATACCCGTGCATGGGATGCCTTGATATTTGGCATATGTGCAGGCATTTGGGCATGGAAGATTGCACAACTCCTCGTGTGCAGTGACTACATCGAGGCGCACCCCTATTGGACTTTGTTGCGGATTTGTGAAACGGAGTGGACGGAGCACAGCTACCCAAACCAGTTAATGGATTGGCTCGCCCTCGTATTCCTTGAACTCAACAATGATGTACTCCTGGAACATATTGCCCATGAAGCTGCGCTCACATTCATGTACAAGTAACTACGTTCCTGCAGCCACAACTGATTGTCACCCACAGCACAGGTCCCCAAACCTTGTAGCATCTTAGAGGAATGGTTACATATCCCACCACAACAGTGGATATGTCTGCCTTCGCCTGGACTCGGAATGCATGTGCGTGGACCTACGAGTGTGTACACACACGTGTGCAAGGTGATGGAGTCCCATGGGCAGGGCTGCACAGCGTAGTTTGGCAACGTTCCAAAATCGGAGAAACTGCTTGGGGGAGAGTATACACATGGCAATGTAGTAAGACATGTGACCTAGTAGGGCCCTTTCACCTGCTCACTGTCAGCAGAGCACACAGTCCGCGCAGTCCAGTGGTACAGCACTATGCAGATCCCAGGGGCTGTGAGTCGTGTCCCCAGACACGGGGCAATGAGCAGACGCCAAACATCACATGACTCGTCCACCAAGGCAAGGTGGGCTGAGACTGTTGACATCCCTAATGATTTGTGTTCTTTTTTGCCACTCCATTTCTTGCACCTCGACATGTTCCTAAGCTGCCTATAAGTGTCTTAAACATTGGTCTGCATGTTGTGGCCCTTGCCTTGCCCGTACTGACACGCACATTCTAATAAAGTCTACGCAACTTCACTAGTGTACAACTGTGATGAGTGTTGATTATAATGATAAATCGTGTGCCTCCATGAGCATTGTCCGTACACAGGTAGGGATTGACTGACGCTTGTAAATTGGGGGTGAGTCCCTATTGAATGCTCCACCTCTGTGAGCCAGACATTGTGGTTGGGATAGTTGCTGGCAGACCTGTGCTCTTACGTGCCACCAGCAATGTGAGTATGGTGTCCAACTTCTTGCCATGTAGATCAAGGTTATCCATCAAAACAGACTGTGTCCACACAGATGTGTGTGAGTAGGTATGCAAAGAGATGTTCTGTTGTCACATGTGATGTGGGACACCACTTCAGGACTGCTACCGATTTTGACATTTCTACACACAGCCCTATTTAATACATGGACGTGGGGCTACATTGGGGGGGGGAACAAGATTGTTATTCATGTGCAATGAGGCCACAGCTAGTTCACACCTTCACAGTCATCTAATTGGCCATGTGGGTCAGGGTCAAACATGCGCATTGATGACATTTACCAGGGTGTACCTTTTAATGCAATCAATGTCCCTACATTCATCCGTACTTTTATCTGTGAGAGAACATAGACATGACACATCTGTGTGATTTGGAATGTTTTATTCACATTCTGGGGAGTGTCGGAGCTGGAGCAGTGCATGGCCATTTTAAGCCCACATAACATGGTCGCCCAGTGGTGGGCCAACCAGAATCCTTGGGGAATGCAAAGTTAATCTGAAGAGGAAGAGTTCAGTCCGCTGCCAGATTGCTGTGTCATTGGTACCAGAGCAGATATAGCAGTCCATGTCGGGGTCCAGGTGAATGTCACAGAGTGTTTCGGGGGACAGTGGGAGGTGTTGTTCCAGGGCATGATGCATAGGGCTGAACCAAACTGGGACAGGCCATATGGCGGGGACAGATGCTACTACCTCCTTCCTCACACAGTCATTACCCTCCACATCTTACTCCTCTGAGATGTCTTCTGTGTCCGGTGTGTCAGGTGTGTGTGGTGGTGTTATGGCTGCATCAATGTGTGTCACTGACACATCAGGGTGCGAAGATGATAGGGCTGCATCACTGTGTGCCACTTACACATCAAGGTGCGTAGGTGATAGGGCTGCATCACTGTGTGTCAATGACATGTCAGGGGGCAGAGATGTGTGTGTCGAGGTTCCTGCAGCAGTCATCTGGTACAGGCTCAGTGGCAGCAATGGCAAGATGAGGATCTGCAAGGCAGGGAAGATCCTAGCTACATCTCACTGATGTTCAGCCGTGGCAGCCATACTTCAAGGCTGCATCGGCCCCATGGTCTCCATTGTTCTTCGCATCTGTGCCAACTCTGTGCTGTCATCGCTGGAGTCTGTCTGACTAGACCGTTTTTGTATCGGAGTAATGGCCCCAGGCATGCCAGCCAAGGATTGTTGGTGAGCATTGTGCGGACAGTGGGTGTTCATTAGTAACTGTAAGTGGTCCTTGATGGGACTCAGACACCCACGTATGGCATCCAGTTTGGCTGCCATGAGGTCAAACCCCACCCGCAGCTGATCAGCCATCTTCTCCTGGCTCCCTAACACACGGTGTTGGTTGTGGGGGTCCTGGGAGCCAGCCGTAGTGGTGTGTGCTTCCTGCTGTGTGGTCTGTGCAGGGTGTGGGGTCACCGCGATGCAGCTGGGCTGCCCTGCTCCTGGGGGTGGGGTGCTGAGGCTGTCCATTAGCCGTTGGAGGGTGTCTTAGCAAATGTGTAGGGTGTCCTCTTCATCATAACTGAAGAGATGTGTGGTCTGCTCTGCAGGAGGTGTTGATTGTCCCTCTGCAATGTAAAGGGGAGATGTAGGTTAACAGTGTGTTCCATGTATGTTGACGCATTGTAGATGTTTACATTCAGACTGCATGACAATGTACATTGTGACTGTTTTGGTGAAGCTGACTATTTGATGGGAGACAGTGGACATTTCGACTACATGACGGATGTGTGGTGGATGTGTGGTTGTACTCGTGCATTATCATCTCACAGTGTCATGCAATGCCAGATGTGATTGGCCAGTTTCTACGCACAAGCGGCACCAGTTGTGTCCTCTATCCTGTTGTGTAAGGGTTGCACTTTGTACCACATTGTCGTCAATGTTAATGTACTGTTATTGCTCTGTGTGTGTGCTGCATTGTTGGCGAATCGCCACTGCAGCTCTGATTTGAGCAGCCCCTTATCCCTCTGAGTCGGTGTGCCTTTGACTTGTGTGCTTTTTGGGTGCTGGGATGCTTGTGACTTGGGTCGTTTGTGCTCTTGGACAAATGTTGTACTCTTGTGCATTGTTTGTCTGCAGATGTGTTTTTGACGTCATGGGTTGTAGGTGCACGTGGATGTGTCCGAGTGTGACCTGCTCAATGTTGTCTCGTGCACCATGTCACATATTGTGACTGCAGCCATGCTTTCTGTCATACAGTGTCACTTGCATTGTGTGTGGCTCACAGAGCCGCTGCTTTTCTGGATTCAGCGAATGTGCATGAGTAGGTTGTGGCATTGGTGATATGGAGGGGGGCCCAGTTGTGCACATTGTGGACGGGGGCCTACTTGGGGTTTCTATGTGTGCTGCAGTGTGCCAAGGGTATCAGGGACATGTTCCACACTCATTGTGGATGTGCAGTGTGCTGCACATGATTGTGCATGTGTGCCATTGTGGCCATCTCCCTCCGGCCCCCCAGTCCCTGGTCATTACTCACCCTGTTGCTGTTGGGTCAGGTCATATCGAGCTGTGGCCAGACCCCAACTCCTTGCACCGTCTCCACACTGTTCTCTATGGCCACCATTTCCTCCAGCTCATCCAGCTCCTCCTGTGGCGCAGGACTCCCACCTCCAGTCGCCTTTGCTGCCTTCCTGTTAGCAGCGAGTTTGTTTGGTTTGGCTGTGCACTTCATGCAGGCGCCTCTTGACCTCCTCCATTGACCTCCTCGACACTCTGACTGCATTCACTTTGGTGACGATGGACTGCCATATTTCTGTTTGTGTTGCCAATGACGCAGTGGAGGTGACGAACAGATGTTGGTAGTGTTCTATCACCTCTGTGACGATGATGATCCGGTCTTCCTGCGGACTGAACCCCATCTTCCTCTTCTCCTTGCCATTCCCCGAACACGGGGTTCCTGGCTGGTCCTCCATGGGGCTTGTGGGGTACGGATTGTCCTCTGCACTCGGTCCGGGTGCATCCATGGTGCTACGCAGTTTGATTTGGTTTTGGTGTGTTCTCTTTTTTTTGCTTTTATAGTGCATTTTCCCACTTGATGCGTGGGAATTGCAGGCCTGTTGCTGTTTTTTGTATTGCGATTTAGGGCATCGCAGGTTTTTTTGCGTTCATGTTTCGTATTTTCTCGGCGTTGCGTTAATTTTTAGGCGGTCATTTGGTGTGTTATATTGCTACTATCGCATGTTGCTGCCGGGTTGGGAATACAACGTTAACATGGTGTTAATTTGTCGCGATAGACTGCAATGTGTAGAGATGTGTTAGGCTAATTTTGCAATGATTATCACACGTTTTTGAGAATATGCCCCAGAGTGTACTTTGTTATAGTACCAACGGAGTTAGTTTAGGTTGATGGGAGCTTTGTGCACTGTTTGAACATTGGACAGGATAGATCGAAGTATACCTTGGAGGTATACAATCTGATTAACATGGGATATGAGCTTAGGACAGAGCAAGCTCTACCGCCTGGTGCTCAAGAGAGCCAATGTATTGATGGATGATAGGAGCCTGTACCAGTGAGGCTCTAACGGACACTGGGAACGTGTATATTTCTCTTGCATTTTGCTCCCTATTTCATCATTAGTTATGCATCCCTTTGGTAGAATGGTTGCTGAGGAAGAGCAGCCAGTGCTTCTTGTTACCCAGCATAATATGGTGTGGACCCATAAACAAAAGTTAACATGTGTTGCCCTTGTGATTTTGCTGTTAATCATATTATGCGGTGTATCACGGCTTTTGAAAAATGATCAAAGTGTACCTTTACGTAGTAAGGGTAAGGTTAGCTCCCCGACAAGAAGCAGAGGAGAAGCCCCGAACAATGTATTCTTGGAGACACAAAGGAAGTTCTTTGGAGAAGGAACGGCCTGTTACCCCACCAAATCTGTCACTAGTCTATGGACCGCGTACCCTTTATCACTTGTGAATTATACGTATACTCGGCCAACTGATTTTGTAGAAGTGAACAAAGTGTTTGGGTTTGGTTACTCAGGGCCATGCCAAGGGGAGGGTTATCCTGGCTGCTTTCATAAGGAGAAAGAGAATATAACTTTGGTGGGTTGGCATTACAAGGAATTGACAGTTCCCCAAGAAGCTGGTTATTATCCTGGTTGTTGTCCAATTATCAATAGTATTGATCCTTCATTGTGCATAATTTGTTCAGGAATTGTGTTGCATAAGACTACGTTCTCTTTGGTGAATTCAGAATACCCCAGTACCTTTGGGTGGAATTCTCGATATTCTGCAGTGGATTATGATCGGTCTGATTTATGCACACCCTGAGTTATTATTTTTATCTAATGTGACTTATTCTAATGTTCATAATGGTATGAACAATGTGGGTGTACCTTGTAAACGTACGGAGCCTAAAGTAAGATGGATTAAAAGAACATTGACCAAGGAATTCTGTGAAGGGGTGACAGCTATAGAGGTCAATAATTAGAGTAATGGCATCACCGTTGGATACATCCTTTCCTCTATTTTCACTTTGGGTGGTAATTCTATGGCACTAGGTGAGAAAGAGAGAATATTTTGGGTGCAAGCTCCAAATTGTAACTAATACTACCATAGCAGCTTTACGCGACATCACTACTCAGTTGGAGAGTATTCGAATTTATTCGGAACAAGCCAGATATACTGTTGATTTTATTTTAGACAAGTGGGGTGGTGTGACAAATATTGGAAAGAATATTATCCAACACATTTTAGACATTCTTGGCAATGTCAAGGGAATGGAAAGTGGGAACTGGAGCTGGTCTCTTTTTGGCAGCTGGGGCTGGATTCTTGAAAAGCTGATTTACTTAATAGTGATATTGGTTTCTTGTTGTGCCCTTATTCAATGCCTTCCCTTCTGTTGTTCTTATTGCACCACTCCTCTCACTCCTAAGAGGAAAATATCGATTCAAGATACCAAGGCTGCAATCATGATACAGAAAGAGATAGATGACGTGAGGCAGATAGATGAGGGCATTTTCGAGACTTCTTACCTCCTTACAGTCTCCCTTCCTGATGCTGAGAAAATGGAATGTTCATAAAAGTCCTGCTCTTATGTTTTTCTTGTTTTTGTTAGAAAATGTATTAGCTCATGCTAAATGGAGGGTTTGTTATTATAGAAATTATTTTGTTTATGTATTATCATATGTAAGTTAGCATTCGCGGCACCATTTTCTATTTGGGTGCCATTTTGAATCATGATCGAAACTAACCTTTCGCTATTTTATGAGAAAAGACCTCTGCTGAGTTGCGTTTATCCAAGGTTGAGTCTTGCTTCACCAATGAATAGACTGTTCTTATTAGCGCCTACTTTTCCCACTAGATAGAGGCCTTCTCCCACTTGTCTAGTTGCAGGCAGGGGCAGAGCGACCTTGAGTAGTAGATAGTGTGTGCCCGGCATCAGAATCAAAACTTATTCTCTGTACTTCATTGTTTATCTGCATCTGCTTGGAAAATTCCATGGTGAGCGTGCCTTCATTGGTTCTAAAAATGTGCATAATGTATCTCTATGCTTGCTGATGTCAGTCCGTCTGCAGCACTCCTAGCAACTGGGCAGACTGAGCTCCACTCTTAGTGTACCTGAATAGACAGATATTGATTTGTATTCTCTACTGTCTAACCAACTCTTCATTTGGTATGGAAGGCTGAGAGGTGGTCATTAGTGACCCGAGTGACCCTAATCGAGCCACTTCCTTCATTTCACACCATAATTTTACCTGTATTATTTAGCATTTTGCTAAAAAATCTCTCCTTGAAATGTCCTCATGTATCAATTTCAAGTATCTTCTATCCTGAGTGTATTATTTTAACACCAGTGAGCAAAGTTTTGTGTCACTAATATTTTCTCTTCTAGGTTTTAAAACTTTTAATTTTATATGCCTGTCACATCATTGTTATGTCTAGTTACGTTTATCAACAGAACATCGTTTGTTTATCACTGTTCCCCTATTTTTTCCTTAATTCAGTCCAGATTTCAAATCAGAATGTATTTTCAGTTACAATAGTCATTTAAACTAATGTCAACACATGTCAAAATGTGTGTCAAAAAATACATCGTAATCACACAAATTACGATTAATGGTTTTTGAATTCAGAGAAACTTTAGAACAAATATAATTATTTTTGATAGGTTATTGCGGGCACGAAATCGCGTAATCGAGTACAATAATACAGACCTTCAGCAAGCCAGGCCAAATTATCCCCATCTCTCTCCTTCAGGGCGAACAATGGATTCCACCAAACCTCTTTATCCCATCTAACGTTGCCCCAGCCTGTCAATCTTTCTATACCAAAGCCAAAATCCTAAATATTATATCTAACAATGGGGTTACATAATTTTCCTTACATCTATCACATAATCTCCACGCCCTTTTTCCTGTCCATCTGACCGCAATTGACTAGCAAATTTGTCAGAGTAACTGTGCCACAAATAAAACTCGCTGTGCAGCCTGTCTCCTTAATAGGCACAACATATGCTGCTCATCAGTGCTCGGTAATGCCTTTATATATGATTCAGTCAACGAGCATTTTCATGACATTCATAACCCCCTTCGAATCCAATATCAATTACTAGTATAAACATTGGGCCCGATTCACAGAACTAATTTAAGACAAAATCCTAAACTTACTACCATTTTGGTATTCACAAAAGGCACTTACTCATTTTGGTATTCAAAGAAGGCACTTACTCATTTTGATATTCACAGAAGGCACTTACTCATTGATGAGTACCAAAATGGTAGTAAGTTTAGGTTTTTGCCTTAAGTTAGTTCTGTGAATCGGGCCCAATGTTAACTACCTGTAGTGCTTCCTCTACAATTTTAGCAGCCAATTGCAGAGTTCCCTCTGTGCCAAGATATAAATCATGCCCTTTGTTCTTTTTGCACATCGAAAACTCTGATATGGGGTTTGGTGACAGAATCTTGTGCACTTTTCCTTACAATAGAATTCTTGAAGCCTGGTCAGGAGCTGCCCTCCAATGGTGCATTGCCCAGCTGACTTTCTATTCCTAAACCTGAGCAGCACACATGATGCATAATTATTTAGAGGCAATTCACCAGCAACAGCAGAATTGTGAATATGCATGCGGGGGGATGGGGGAATGATGGGAATGATAGCAGATGGCTCATGGAGTTGATTGACCTTACAAGAGGAACAGGGAAGGCCTCAAATCTTTTGTCATTTGTCAGAAAGTTCTGGAAATGCCGGATTCCAGGGCAGAGTTGGTTGTCAGCTCTAATACTAAATCCAAGATCAAGGTGTTTTATTAATCAAAGCCTAGTCTCAAGCATAATGGCTGACTGAATGTTTCTGTCTACTGTGTATCATTCCATCTTTTCAGGTATAGAAGGCTACCAGAAATACATATACTTTGCATTACAACACAGTCGAAGTCCCATCAGACTCGCTAGTATTTGCTCATGTTTAACAGTTATCCAGTCCTGAGGTTCAGGTTTATAGTTATGATTTGCTTGAGACTTTTGTCTTCTGTATCAGCTATTACGTGCTCCCCGGAGTGTGCTTGTTCAATGAGCTATTTACTCCTTTGAATATAGAGAATTTCACATCAAAGTTTTACAAGTCCTCTTAGATGACTGTGCAGAGAACCAAGGTGGCCACTGATTGGGGGAGGGCAGGGTGGTCCATACCATGAAGTCTCCAAATTCCAAATTGAAACTGATCAAATAGAGCCATTGACAGATTGCAGAACCAACTTGCTGAGTCTGCTGGAATACAGAGGTATCCAAGGGTGGATCTGGTCAGCAAACAGATCAGAATATAGATATGGCGACACTACTGCTTTGCTTGTATTGTGCCAATCCCAGTCGGATGGATATAATCCAACTACGTCATGAAAGTCACACCGAAAAGTGTTGGTTTTATTATTATTAAATTAAATTTATAAGGTGCGCAGCTACCCCAGACAGGGTTTCCCGGCGCAAGTATGTCTAGAGTCTAGACTAGGTAACTAAGCCAATTGCTGGGTGAAGAGCCAGGTTTTAAGATCGCGTCGAAACTTAAGATAGGAAGATTCGTGTTTCATGTGATTAGGAAGAGAGTTCCAGAATCTGGGTCCAAGGTATGATAAAGAGCGTCTGCCCATTCTAGCCAGTTTAATTCTAGGAAGTGCCAGGTTACCTAGACCGGAGGAGCGCAGGGCGCGAAGCGGAGTGTAAGGGTGAATCAATTCATGCAGGTATGTAGGTGCTAAGCCTTGCTTGATTTTAAAAATATGGCAGAGGGCTTTAAATTTAATTCGACTTCCAATGCGAAGCCAATGAAGGTTGTCAAAGAAAGGGGAGATGGAGGTTTTTCTTGGGACATGGCAAAGGAGACGAGCCGCAGAATTTTGGACCACCTGGAGCTTATTCAAAAGTTCTTTGTTGCTCCCCAGATAGAGTACATTCCCGTAGTCCAGGTGGGAGATGACAAGAGCCTGGACCACGGTTCTCTGAGTTGAGACGGGGAGCATCCAAATGATCTTTCGTAGCGATCTAAGTATAGAAAAACAGGTACCGGTGGTGCAGATTGCTTGTTGCCGCATAGAGAGTTGACTATCAATGATGAACCCTAAGTTGCGAGCTTGAGCAACTGGCTTGGGACAAGGACCCATTTCTTGGGGCCAGTGATGAGGGTTCCAAAGATGTTTATCTTTTCCCAAAATGATGACTTCGATTTTTTCCCCATTCAATTTCAGACAGTTAGCATTCATCCATTCCGAAACTTGACGTAAACCGTTCCGTAATGAGGATACAGGAGTGTCTTTAGAAGAGGATAAGGAGAAAATGATTTGAGTGTCATCTGCATAGGAGTATAATGTGAGACCTGCGTCCTCAACGATGGTAGCAAGGGGTCTCACATAGATGTTAAAGAGCACTGGGTTCAAGGTGGACCCCTGGGGAACTCCATATGCAGATGAACAAGAGGTAGAAGAGGAGCTAGATGAAAAGACCTGAAAAGTACGATCGCTGAGGAAGGAGGACAGCCATAAAAGGGCAGATCCTTCCACTCCTGCTGACTGAAGGGATTTCAACAGGATGGAGTGAAACACAGTATCAAATGTGGCACTCAGATCTAATAAAATGAGTGACATAGTCTCACCCTGATCCAAACAAGTGCGCAATTTTTCAGTTACTCCTAGAAGTGTAGTCTCTGTTGAGAAATGTGTCCTGAAACCAGATTGGGAAGGATGTAGAAAATTTGCATTTTCAATATGGGTAGTTAACTGAAAATTAATATGTTTTTCCAAGATTTTGGAAAGTACAGGTAGAAGTGAAATGGGATGGTAATTGGCTAAAACCGAAGAGTCAGCATTGGGTTTTTTCAACAGGGGGACCACCATTGCGTGTGTCCAATCCAAAGGGACAGAGGATTCAGGTAGAGAGGAATTGAGGAGCCCCTTAAAGATTCCCAATACAGCAGGAGAAAGTTGTTTCAAGATGTTAGCCGGTAAAGGATCCAAAGGGGAGCCCGACTTTACCCTGGTTAGGCAATTGGCAAAAGAGTCATCATCGAGGAAGGGCCACTGTGAGATTTTTAATGTGCCAGGCGGATTTATGTGATTGTTATCTGGGCCCAGTTTATCAGGGGAATCAGGAACAGAACAGTTTAAAGTACTATAAATCGTTTTTACCTTGGTGATGAAAAAATTAGCGATGTTATTACATCTAGTAGAATCAAGAACGGGAGGTGGAGGAAGAGTGTTTGCACCAGCCAGTGTTTTTAACCATGGAAAACAAGGCTTGAGGATGATTTAAAGCATTATTGATGGTATTTGAAACATATGTGGCCCTTGCAGCCTTGCAAGCAGAATGGTATAAGCGAAGGGCTGCCTTATAATCAGCTTTACAGCTGGGAGCATATGATTTGTGCCATTTCCTTTCCAGGGATTTGCACTTAGATTTCAGGATCCTCAAGTCATCGTTAAACCAGGGGACCGAAGGACGATGAGAGGAGCTGTTTTTCGATGTAAAAGGCAAACAGAGATTAATAGAAGAGGAAAGCCAATTGGAAACCGCCATATTCAAGGAATTGAGCGGGAGTTCTAAATCTGGGGAATTCGCTTCCAGGAGGCTATTTAACAGATCTAGGTTTAACTTATGCCATGGTCTCTTATTCCCATTACTATAAGTAGATGAGGGGAAAGGGTTTCCAGAGACATTGAATTGGAAGAGGACGGCATAATGATCTGTCCAATTTAGGGGAAGAGCAGGAGAGTTACAGACTAGAGCAAAATTCGATAGAATAGGGTCCAGCAAGTGCCCTGCCTGATGTGTGGGTCCCTTATTATGAAGTATCAGACCAAGAGCTTCCAAATCAGCTAAAAAAGTAGAGCTTTCCGAGTTCATGGGGTCTTCCAAATTAAGATTAAAATCACCCAAAGTTAAAAAGTTAGATGCTTGTAAAATAAAAGGGGCGATTACATCTGAAAACGAGGAGGACCATTGTCTCGCATGGCCAGGAGGCCGATAAATAAGCATTCCAGATATAGTCATTTGTGGAGAAATCGCAAGTTTGAATAACGCTGCCTCACAGCCTGAAAAAGTTTGAGGTTCGAACTTGCAAGAATACATAGACTTAAAAATGATCCCTATCCCACCTCCCCTTCCCGTGCTTCTGTCACTTATTACCATAACATAGTCGGGGGGAGGGCGCAGGCAATGTCTGGGCCAGAACTGGTATTGAGCCAGGTTTCGGTAATGAACAAGGCATCCGGATTTTCTACTGTAGAAAGTCATAAATGTGTGCTTTCTTTTTAGGGAGGGAGTGACAATTAAGGCTCCAGAAATGGAGAAGGTTACCTGCACCTGAAAGAGAGCTTTTAAAATAGCCTTCATCCGTTTTTTAGGACCACGGCCTAAAGCAAAGCGACAATTGGAACAAACAAATCTCTGCAACTGAAGATTGGCTACGGAACAGCAGGGCAGGATCATGCCTCTTAAGGACCGTATCTCATCAGCTGTATAAGTTACAAAATTAGAGATGGCAGGCTCTGGCAAAGTATATTTACTGGCCGCTGGACGCACCTGGGCGCGGACGGGCGCAGACGGGCTTGCCTCTGGCACGCATCCAGCGCGCCATCGGCGCGCGCGCTGCGCGCTTGCATCCGGCTATTGAAATAAGGGCCGGAGCAAGCTAATAGGTGCTAATCCCCGTGACGCTACCAGGAAGTAGAATGGAGTCGAGTCGAGTTATGCCAGCGCCATCTTATAATGTGGAAATGAGCAATAGAACTATAGTGCAAACAGCGATTGTGGGTTATAGCAGTCAGGGATAGGAACTAAAGAGTTCCAGTGTATACAGTTTTAAGGTGCGAGTATGCGGGGCAAAAATACAAATCACATAGATACACAGATACGTTATAAATGCTAAAAATAACAATAAAATCGGCTTTAAAAAGAAGGACCAGCAAGTAAGTATATCAGCAAGTCACAACGGCGGCGTCAGTGAGCAGATAGAGCAGTAGTTGGCTCTACAACTGCATTTAGAGTCTGGCCTGACAATTTCTATTTCAGCATTACTAGACTGTGGAGCCACAGATACATACTTGGTTACAACCTGTGCCCAGAACCAATCAATATCTACCAGACAAAAGAACATGCCAGAAAACATTCATACAGTGGGTGATTCTTTAATTTCTTCAGGTTATGTTTAGTGAAATAATTGTAGCTAAACAACAGGTGAGAGAGGGTAGATAAAGCCACTCTTGGTCCCCCTGAGCGATATCGTATAAACAAGAGAGTGCAGCCAACAAAAGAAGAGCTAGCAAGAGAAGTCACTCTGGTTTTTAAAAAGAACCCTCACTCACCAACCTAGTTGGTGACATGCTTCATCATTGGGTTCCAACCAGAGAGGCCAAGTGCCTCCCTGGTGTGCTACGACCCCTGTCGACAGCGGAGCAGGTTTTTTTGTGTGGCATGAGTGTGCAAAAAGGTGAGTGCAAAAAGTGATTAAAAATGCCTTGGTTTTATCCAAAAACAAGTGTGGAGGATATTTAGCAACTGGTTAGATTGACCAGATACATCTTAATGTGAAAGAAAAAGAATGGTCAACATGTTTCTGCCTCCTTATGCTCTTAGCGAGGCATTTGTCAGGACAAGCACACCAAGGCGGTATGTGCACGCTAAGGCGCACCCTAACCTGTGGTGGTAAAAAGACCGAATTAACTCACGGTTGTGGTTGTGCCTTCAGAATTTCTGAAAACCATATGCATCTATGAAAACAGAAAGACATACAGAGATACAACACAAGTCACATAACAAAGAATACATAATTGCTATAGTGCTTGGAAAAGTCCAGGAGTGACACTGCTCATGCCGCTGCTCAGTGCTCTTCAAAGTGCAGCAATAGGCTTTATCGCTAGCAGGCTATGGTGCTGGATCAGTGACAGTGATGCGTGAACAATTAGCTCTAACACGTGACCTGATGACATGCCAGACTCTTAATTTGTTTAACACCAGATCATTAAAAATAATGGGCACGCTTACTTTTCTACACGCCTACTCGGGCATTACCGGTAAGAAAATCCTTAAAAATGATGAACATGACTAAAAAATCCGGGGCACGAGAAGTTGTGAGAATCGGTAAAAAAGGCAGACTTAGGAGCATAGGAGAGACAGGGATTACATAAGGTATATGGTAACCTCACAGCATGGGTCCCGGTGGGGGGCAGTGGCTTGTAGTCACACGCTGTAAGGTTAAAGACACAAGTAACACATTGTCAAACTCAACAATGCCATTGTTTTACCCCAATAAGTAGGTGAACCCGTACCGTTACTCACTTCGTCAAAGTCATGCGCCTGTATGGCACCTACATACTCCCTTCCCGAGGACCCCGAAGATGCCATGGGGTCGGTTTGAGGAGTTTTTAAAGTGAGTATCCGGTCGAGAATCATGAATCTGTGGCGTGCGTCACTGGCCCATATCACGTGACATAAGAACGTCCATGCGTACGTTACCCATCGGGCGTCCTAAATGACTGGAGCGTTAACCTTAGGAAAGCAATAGACGCTATTATGAAGGGGAAAACTTAATTAAGTTTTTTTTTTAAGTGTTTTTATTGACATTTAAAGAAGTGCAAACATTCATTAAACGAAACAGCAGTACGATGTAGTGGACCACATATCCATTGATGTACGGGTGTCGTCTTTCTGTGTACAATTTCAATACATCGCGCACAGCATACATTACATAGTGTTAATAAAACAATTTTCTTATGTAGTTACACAAGGGTTTCGCCTCGCAGCCAATAGGACAGTATCTCCACACTACAGCAGATCTCAGCTAGTGTCTCTACCCAGCATTCACATTATGAATCGTCTGCAACTATGGTGCTCAGCCAAGTAACGAATGGTTCCCAGATATCCCGGGAAAGGGCTCTAACTGGTAACTGCTCCCAATATCCCTCCAGCTGCGCCTTGCAGTGAGTTACACTCAGCAGCCAGCCCTTCACCGTTAGAGGGCAAGATGCCCTCCATTGCAGAGCCACCTTCCGCTTGGCCAGAAGCAGGAGCAGTGCCGCAAATTTGCGCCAATCGCATTTACAGTCCCCAGCAGAGCAACCAGCAGCTTACAGGGAAGTTCCTATCCAAATATGGTACCAATGTGTTTGAGGGTTTGAATCCAAAACTCAGCTATAGTGCGGCACTGCCATGCTATGTGCAGGAATGTCACCTAAGCAGCACCGCACCTCCAGCACCAAGCATCCTGCCTCAGCCCCATGCGGTTGAGCTGTACTGGAGTTCAGTATAGCCTGTGCATGAATTTAAAGAGAATCAGTCGGAGGTGATAATTGGGAGATAGCATTTCCAACTGCCCGCATATCAAGTGCCACTGTTCCTCTGTGATTTTTTTCCCTATATCCACCTCCCATGCCTCGTGGGCTCTCAAAGTAGTAATCGGAGATTCGCGCTGCGTGATGGTGTAGATTCGAGTAATTAATTTGCGCCCAGACTCTACCGTGGTGATGTTTACGAGTGCAGTTAGTGTAGGAGGGGGGCTTAGAAATGTACCAAATTTGTTTTTGCATGAAGCGCGCAGTTGGTAGTACAACAACATGTCCGCCGCAGATGGCTCCGTCAGCTCGCACATCTGCTGCATTGTTAAAAAATTGTCCCCCGGCAAGAGATCCCTGCCCACCCGCAGTCCATGTGCCTGCGCTCGCTGATGTGCTTTGTTGTCCATGAGTGGGGGTATTGTGGGATTGTTGGCCAGCGGCATGGAAGTAGCATAAAGTACCTCCACCTTCGCCTATTTGCAAATGCCGGCCCATGCCCAGTACAGTGTTTCAACAGTGTCAATTTCATTTCATGGCCTCTTATACGGTTGATAAACAGCAGTATGTAAGGGGAGTGGTGCCACCCTATCTAGTTCAATAGCCACATGAGGTTGGAAGGGAGTAGGGTGTGACCAGTAATGTAAGAACTGTGCCTACGCGCTGTATGCATAAAGGGCAAAAGTTAGGGGCCGCCAACCCCCCGTGACTTTTGTAGGTTGAGGATCTCCCATGACACCCTGGGTTGCTGCCTTGCCCAAACCAGTTCTACCATAAGAGACCGTAGCGCTTTAAAGAAGTTTGCAGTGAGCAGGATGGGGACGTTTACAAAAAGGTATAAGAGCTTAGATAGGATTATCATTTTGGCCACTGCAATCCGCTCTATCAATGAGAGAGGAAGTGTCTTCCAGCGGCGCACTCTCTGCCCGATCCAGTCTACCACCCTCCCATAGTTTTCCGTCCAGATCTCTTGTACGTCATTGCTAATCCATATCCCCAAGTAGCATATTGGCCAAGTTGCCCGCTCAATGGGGTATTCGGATTCACAGGGCTGGGTCCCGGGTGTAAGGGGGATGATGACGGATTTTTTAAAATTTATACGTACACCCGACAGTTCGCATATCGCACCAGTTCTCTCATCATAGGTGCTAGATTATCTTTGGGGTCAACTATATAGAGCGTTATATCATCTGCGTATAAGGACAAATTGAGGCCTCTGGTTGTAAATCCTATGCTACGCTGCATGTGGTGTTGTCTGATTCGGGCTGCGAGCAGTTCAGTAGCAATGGCAAATAATAGGGGTGACAGCGGGCACCCCTGTCTGGTGCCTCTAGTAATGGTGATGGGTGTGGAGATCAGGCTGTTTACCCTCAGGCGTGCTGTGGGCTTAGCATACAGCAATTTTATCTGCTGGATGAAAATGGGGCTGACACCCATCCTTTGGAGGAGCGGGAATAGGAATCCCCATTCTAGGGAATCGAATGCTTTGGTTGCATCCAAGAGTGCCACAATGGCCGATACATGTGGGGCAAGGTAGTGCATCAGGGAAAACAGTGTTCGAAGGTTGTGGGAGGTAGATTGACCCAGTATAAAGCCAGACTGATCCGGGCGGACGATCAAAGGGAGTAGTGGCTGAAGGCGGACAGTCAGTAACGTAGAGAAAGTTTTCGCGTCTAAATTTATCATGGAAAGTGGCCGGTACGAGTCGCACTGCGAGGGGTCCTTGTCAGGTTTCAAGATAGTTATGATGATAGCCTCACGCATTGAGGCCGGCAGTGTGCCATTTTCCATGGCCTCCTGGTATACGGCCAAAAGCCGTGATGCCAGTAATTCTGAGTATTCTTTGTAGAATTTGGCCGTTAAACTGTCCGCCCTAGGGGCCTTATCTGCAGGTAAGCCGCTAATAACCTGCCGGATGTCTTTCTCCATGATCGGGATCTCTAAGTACTCTCGGTGCACTATGCTTAGCCATATGAGCTCGATGAAATCAAAGTAATCTCATAAAACTGATTCAGGGGGCATGATTTAGAAGTGTATAGTTGAACATAAAACTCCTTCATGGTGTCTAAAATGTCTGGCCATGTAAGCGCTGTTGACCCGTCCGTGATGATCAGTTCATTTATGAATGGGGACCCTCTGAGCGCCCTTAGTAGGTTAGCGAGTGTTTGTCCTGGTCGGTCTCCTTCTCCATATCGCCTTGCTGTCGAATATTTATGTAAAAATCTAGTTTCCCGCCCTGCCTCCTCCTGAAAGCCTGTCAGTTTGGTGCGCATGTCAGTCAACAATGAGGAAGACAGTGCTGCACAGTAGCGTGCCTCTAACACCCGAAGCTAGTCTTCCAGCTTGCTCAGACTGCCAAGGATATCGTGAAGGACTCCCGCCCGGCCCGCGATACAGTGCCCCCTAATCACCACCTTGCACGCCTCCCACAGTGCGCTCTCTCCGTAGCCACCAAACTGGTGTTGTGTTCAAAGTATTAACGGATATGTGTTCTAATAGTTTAGCAGAAGGCCGTGTCTAGGAGTGTGTTAGGCGGCAGATGCCATGTAAACGGTGTTGATAGGGCTTCGGGATCTGGAGGGATAATGCAACCGGTGCGTGGTCTGACAGTGTCCATGCGTAATGTGTGACTGCCGTGACCCACATGTGTACGTCCCTCGTCCAGTCTAGACCAAGCTTGATGGTGGGGAGTGATGCATGTGCCCATGCGTTCTGTGGGGTGGAGCGCACGCCATGAGTCGACCAAGCAATAATACGATATAATGCTGTTTAATGTTGCAGCCGCCCGTTGGATGATGTGCGCGAGCCGTCCCCTTCCTGTCCCCTGTCACTGAGAGCACAATGTTAAAATTCCTGACCCAGAGTATTGGTGCGTCACCTGTGACTGAATTTTGTGCTGGAGCTGTAGGAAGAATGCAGGATCGTCCACGTTTTCCCCGTAGACGTTTACCACTATAATCGGCTGATGAAAATAATGTACGCCCTTCCGGGTCACATATTTTCTGATGTGTTTGCCAGGGAATCCCTCTGCGTATGAGAATCACCACCCCACGAGGATAGCTAGAATAACTGGCAGTGTGTACCTCACTCCACCGACCTGTGGTCAGCCGGGATAGTGCGGCCTCCTGAAGGTGGGTCTCCTGCACGAGACAGATGTCTAGCCCCTGTCTGAGCAAATAAGATTGCACCAATATCACCTTTCGGTGGTCGTTAAGACCTCTCACATTCCAGGTGAGACAAGATAGTGTTGACATTTAAAACTCCTGTGTGTCACTATGGTGCAGGCGTGCGGTGTTTCCAGTATGACAGCTCCCCATCCCTCCGTCCGGTGCCATCATTTTCAGCGTAACAATGACCCAAGGTATGTGGCGCGGTGGTCGAGCATGTATCACAGTGTCCGTTGTGTGGTCTAGCTGTCCAAAACTTAACCAGTACTGCAATATAACAGAACAAGTAACTTCCCATCCATTCCACTCCCACACTAACCCCCCAATCAGGTTGGGTATACCATATAAAACATCCCTCGTCAAAACCCCCAAAACACAGGGCAACAGGGAATCATCCCAGAGGGGCGTGGGTTCACCTGCATACAGCCCCGTCACCAAAGAGCAGGGTGGCCGAACAGTTGTAGTTAGCACTGGCAAAAGAGGACCCATATTAGCTAAGTAGACATTGAAACATAGAGTCTTAGGGCAAATATAGGATGACCTGCCCAGTAGTAAATGTACATTAAGACAGAGAGTGGCTTGCTCAAACACTCAGGTAGTCTCAAAGCCCAAAGGTTTTAATCATTGTCACTTAGCTGTCTGCCAGAGGGAGTCAAGTTTGCCCTGTCTCTGCGTTGTATCTTCTTAGCGTTATGCTTGGCGTACTTCAGGCCAGCACTTGCCTCGATGAAGATCAGGGGTTTGCCGCCAGTGTGGACTAGGAGCTTAGCGGAATACAATATTGCATACTTCGTTCCTGATTGCTGTAGTATCTTCTTAGCAGGGATAAATTCTCTGGTGCAGCCTGCACTGCCTGCGTAAAGTCAGGATAAAATGCAATTAGATTTCCCTCATGTGTTATTTCCCCTTTCACTCTGGCCATTCATAGTACAGTATCTTTGTCTCAGTAGTTTAATAATCGAGCCAGAATCGGTCGCGGTGGTGCGCCTGGAGAGGGCCTAGGGCCCAGAGTGCGGTGGGCATGCTCCACTAGGGGAAAGTTCCAAGTCGAATAGTCTTTTCAGCAACCCCTCCATACATTTCTCCATGTTGTTGATGTTAGAAGACTCTGGCACACCAGTAATGCGTATGTAGTTTCTTCTCGACCTCGCTTCAAGGTCTTCGTTGCGGGCCTTGATAATCTCTAGCACCTTGTCCATCTTCAACAGTCGTCCCTGTGTCTCCTCCTGTCTGTCCTCCGAGTTTGACACTCGTGTCTCCAGTGTGTCTGTTCGGTCGAAATGCTTGTCTACTCTCTGGGACACGTGGTACATTCTTGTTTCCAATTAGTCAAGTTTTGAATCAATTGCCCGCAGGCTGCTTTTATCCTCCCGCAGCAGTGCTCTAATGTTATCATCTGGCTCCGGGTCCATCTGCGTTTCTGGCACTATAGTCACTGGGGTGGATTCGTGGTCTCTGAGCCGCGCACTTCTCAAAGGAGATCTTTGTTTGTCTATTGTCCGCTTTACCCACTATAGTGGTCTAGCGGCACTTCTTTACCCCCACTCACAAGGACCGCAGGGCCAGCTCCTCGAGGCCAGACTCCAGAGGCTCTAGGCCAGATGTCAAACCGGATGCGTGCCACAGGAGCCAATGCTGCCCACCCTAGTGCCACCCACAATACGTGGCAGGCCAGTCACTCACGTCACAGCATAGGTCGCAACTCAGATGGTGTATCAGTACAGCTCCTCCTCACCCGGGTCACAGTTCACCAGTGACGTCATCTTCTTCGGTCGCCTCCCTGGGCCAGCAGTCTAGGTTAGGTATAAAGCTAGAATATGCTCTGCCAGCCAGCACTACCGTTCCATGCACCATTCCCAGCAAGTCACACTTAACTGGGGCACGATGTCTCCGTGGTGCTTTACGTGGCTCCCTGCATGCCACGTCTTAGTCGGGGGGCAATGTCAGCCGTGGCCTGCAGCGATGTCTCCTCCGCTAAGACACAGCCCCCGCAGCTCTCCCCATGCCACCCAGGGTTTCACGCTGCGGACCTCCGTACCCCAGGCAGCGCTGTGACTGGGACACAGTGTTGTCGAGCCTCGTCTTCTCAGCCTGGCGCCTGTGCCGCCCACCGCAATGCCTCAGGGTCCATGCCGGGTGAAACAGCGGAATCCGGAAGAGCGCGTCCCTGGATGCAGCTCCGTCCACACACCAAGCCCGATCGGCACTCCCACCAGTGCGGAGCCGACTGCGTCTGTCTTCAGAGCAGAGTGTCTCTCATCAGGGCTCCCACCGCTCACACCAACAAGGCAAGCCGCTCTGATTGTTGTACTCATATATGGTGGGCTGCGGACAATCCGGCGTTCAATGCGGTCTTTGCCGACAGGCCACGTTGCTCACTCTGCCTCCCCCAGGTCACCTCACTCTGCCCCGATGACTTTCTTGGGCCGCCTCTTGCCAACGGATCGCCGCCTGCCGTTAGGATCTCCATCACCGGGGGGTCTGCCCCGAACATTGTGTGAAGGCGTGGAGGGTATCCCAGCGGCCGCACTGCCCCCAGAACACCTCGGGCCGCAACTGTGTCCTGCCGTTTCCTCCGCCCACGTTGCAGCTTTCCAGCCCAAACTTCAGCAGAGTGTGCAGCCAGCACCGGAGCAGGTATGTGCAGTATATGTGTCTCTGGATCGCCAACCAGTTTACGGATATATGCCGGATAATCTGTTCGGCCGGCAGAGCCTCGCCACTTCGCAGCCATCTTGCTGCTCGGCTCGGCTACGCCCCCCCAAAACTTTAGTTAGTCGTCAAGTTAACAGGGAATGATTATGAAAAGTTTAATGCCCCGTCTCTAAAAGAGCACGATGTTAAGAGTAGATCATAAGCGGGCATGTACACTGTTATGATGTAGACTTGAAAAATTAGAAGCACACACAAAGCACTTGATAATGTGGTGCAGTGTGATATTAATAAATCTAGTTACAAGACTCAAGATTTCTTGGGGACAGAGGTTATGTCCTTAAGACTTCAGCTTCGCATCACTGAACCTCACGGAATATTATCGTTGAGTCCATGTGCGTATGTGGCAAGGCGATAGACCCACCATTGTTCTTTCTTTAACAGTAGTTGGGATGGTTTGTTCCCTGGTTTGATTTGTTCGATAACTGTCCAATGCAAATCGTTGGTGGTATGATTTGACTTGAGAAAATGTTTGGTCAGTTTTGTAGTGTTCTTTCTACACTGGATGTTACTTCGGTGTTCACACACCCATTGCTTTATTTTGCGTGTGGTCATGCCCACATACCGTAATCCGCATGGGCATGTGATAAAGTAGACCACATTGCTCGAATTACAATTTGTGTGCAAACGTTGTGTCCATGACTTGCCACTCTCCAAATCCAATGTTTTTGTAGCTGTGGTTAAGTGGCAAACACTGCAGGAACCACAAGGGAAATGACTAGTGACTCTGGGCAAGCCCCAAGCATTAAGTACAGAGGGATCCTCGTCATTGTTGGTTTTTCTAGGGCGTGTATGTACTAAAGCGTCCCTGATACTTCTAGCGGTTTTGAAAGAAAATAACGTTTTTTCCCACCTTCTGTTGTTGCTTTCAAGAATACGCCAGTATTTCTTTATGGATTTAGTGATGGAGTTAGAGGTAACAATGTAAGTTGTTACACAAGTAAGTGGAACATCTTCAGTATGCTTGGTGATGTCCTCAAGGAGTGCCTCCCTAGGTTGATTTCTGGCCCATTTGCAGCTCCTTTTTAAGATCCTCTCAGGGTAACCTCGCTTACGGAGTTTATTCGTGAGTTCAGCAGACTGAGAGCAGTAATCCTCCACCTTACTACAGTTCCTTCTTATTCATAGATATTGTCCATAAGGGAGATTTTCCCGCAAGGGACAAGGTGGAAGCTGGAGAAAGCCAACAGGTTGCTTTTAGATGTGGGCTTATAGTAGGTTTTAGTGGAAAATCGCCCTTCTGTCTTTGAGATAACAACATCCAGGAAAATCATTTCTTCTTTATGGAAGGAATATGTCAACCTTAGGTTGGTACCATGGGTGTTAATCCAAACAATGAATTCCATCAGTGAGCTTTCAGGTCCTTGCCAGATAACAAACACGTCATCAATATATCTTTTCTAGAAAGATCTATAGGATGCTTAGGGGTTGTCTGTTGTCAGGACGTCTTTGCATTCAAAATCATACACGTAGTGTCCGGCTAAGCTCGGGGAGAATGTACTTCGCATAGAGGTCCCTGTGGTCTGTAGGAACAGATCCCCTTTGTACTCAAAGAAATTTTGTTTGAGTGCCAAAGCGGCGCACTCAAAGGCAAACTGTCTGGGGGTCTGCCTCACTGAGGACCCGGATAGTGTAATCCTCAGAAATGCTAGTATAAAGGCTCTCAATATCAAGTGAGACTAGAATGGTGGAGTCATTGTCCACTGTCAGATATTGCAGGAGGGCCAGGAGGCTTTTGGTATCTTTGAGGTAAGTGGAGATCTTTTGTATAAGTGGTTTCAAGAAAAAATCACAGTAATGTGACAAAGGCTCCAATATTGAGCCAATGCCCGAGACGATGGGGCATCCAGGTGAAGGTGTCCTGTTCTTATGGGTTTTAGGCAGGGTATAAAAGTATGGGGAAACTCCATCGCCAGTTGTCAAGAAGTCAGCCTCGTGCTTTGAGATATACCCGTTAGCTTCAGCACAGTTAACCAAATTGGTAATCGTTGCCCTGAGTTGTGGAGATGGGTCTGTGGACAAAGGGGTATAATTATTGCGGTCATCTAAGAGGCATCTGCACTCTTTATCATAATCCATAATGTCCTGGCTAACCACTCCCCCACCCTTATCAGCTGGCTTTATGACAACGGAGGTATTGGACTGCAGGGATTGTAAAGCTTGAAACTGTGCCGCATTCATATTTTTGAACACTCCTGTCTCTTCGAATGCTTCAACATCATTAAACACCACCTGCTCGAAGGCAATTATTTCAGCAGGAATGGTGAAATAATTGATCAATTTATGGTTTCCCTAGATAGTCTCAGGGAAATCAGGGAGTGTGATACAATGGCGTCACCAAATTATGCAATTATTGTAGGCATTCCTAGGTTTGAGAGACATAATCCCTATATCAACTAGTAAACTCAGATGTCATCATCATCTTTGTTTTATACAAAATATTGTTATAAACAAGAAAAAAAATAAACATTTGTATGCCTGAAAAGATTATTGGTGTCCACTACAGAGTCCCCAAATAATTTTGCAGAGTCCTTTCTCCAAAGCATCCTTGGAATATGTGCCTTGTTATGATAATGCATTCTCAGATATATTTGAGAAGCCAACCAAATGTTTCTTGCCACTCCATAGGTGTGCAGTACCCACGATTTCAGAAGCAATAATGCCTTTTGGACAGATCTACTCACTCTCTGAAATCTCGGAGGTGCCACTGAGATAATAGTTACAAGAAAACTGTCACAGTAGCTTCATAGTCTGGTCGCCCAGCCCCGTGAGCGTTATTCTTTTTTTTGTGACCAAGAAAAATCAGAAGTCAACATCTTGCATAGATTACTGATACCTAAAAAAAAGAGACAATTGAAAAGAAGTACCCTGTTCCTTTGATTAGCTATACATAATGGAATCAGTAAGAGGATCTGCAATCTTCACTAAACTAGGCCTTACAGGAACATATCTTTTACTGAAAGTAACAAAAGGTGATGAAAGGAAAATAACTTTTCAAACTCCCTTTGGATAGTTTTAGAATTCCTTTTGATCTCTCTAATATTCCAGCCCTTTTTTCAACAATTCATTAACCATATCTTTACTGATATATTAAATCTTTTTGTAGCCATGTATTTAGATGCCATACTGATCTTTTTTTAAAAGCTAGGCAAATGTTAGATTCATGTAGTTACTGTTCCCAGAAGACTCAGTGAACATACCATTTTCTGTAAACCAGAACAAATGTTAATTTGAAAAGTCTCACAAACAATGTCTGCAATATCTTCTAGAAGTAAATGGCATTTCTATAGAATCAATGAAAGTTGCCACAATTCTAAATGGGCCTTTAGCTAAAGCTATAAAATAAATGCAGTGCTTATTTGGTAATGCTAACTGTTATTACCAGCTTAATACTGAGCTTAATACTGTCTTTACTAAAACAAAATTCCACACTGCCCACATGTGAAATGAGGACAATTTAGATGGCTTTGGCTAGGATGATATTGCAGAAAAAGACCTTTCAAGAACTGAAGAAAGCCTTCAAAAGGATCTGGTTATAAGAAATCCCAAGCTAGAAAAGATGATTATACTAGAAACTGATGCCTCAGAAAAGTATTGCAGCTTCAATCAAACAATCACGTGGTATACAACATATTAAATTGACTACTATCCTTAATTCTTCAAAATAACAGAATAACAATGTTCAGCCCTAGAGAAAGAACTTCTAGTTTGCTTGTGAATAATGGAGGCAATTCCCGATGGGAGTTTGGAAACCAGTTGAGATTAGACCTTGATATTATGTTATGCAGATTTGTAGACCGCAGCATCAACAGAGATGGTAACCTGGCACTGATCAGGTGTGAGTCTAAGCACACCTAGGGCCTGGTGGGATTATTCAAAAAGGCAGGTCTTCAGCTTCTTGCAATATTCAAGAAGTAAAGAAGAGGCTCTTTTGTGTAGCGACAGTTCATTTCACGCTTTAGGAGCAATTTATAAAAAGGCTTGACCACCGGATCTGGATTTCCATATGTATGGGTTTTGTGCATGTAGGGGTCCGGAGGTGTGGAGGTGTCTGGAAGATTTGTTAAAAGCGAATGTTTGGGTGAGGACCTTGAACTGTGCTGGTTTGTGAATTGGGAGACAATGGAGCTCCTTCAGGTATGGTGTGATGTGAGTGCAGTGTGGAAGATTGAAAGTGATTCTGGGCATCAAGTTCTAAATGATCTGCAGCCTTCTGGTGAGTTTTTTTTGATGATCCTAGCATAAAGGGTGCTGCCATAGTCCAGCTTGTTTGTTACCAGGATGTATGTGAGTGTTCCCAGTGCTGATGTAGAGCCATTTGAAATTCATCCTCAGCATTTTCAGGGTATGGAAGCATGAGACAGTAATGGCATTGACTGGGGCAATCATGATGAGTTTGCGGTTGGTGATAATCCAGAGTTTACTGTCATGGGCAGTGGTGGTGAGTGCCGGTCCTAGCTCTGTTGGTCACCAGGTGGAGTCCAACGATGATGTGCTCTTCCCAAAGATCATGATTTCAGACTTGTCGATGTTCAGTTTTAGACAGTTGATCTTCAAGGGTTCCAGTGTGCTAGACCTGTTTCAGCGACTGATCAAATTAGTAAAATGCACACATTTCTGAAAATCCTACATATGTAGTTATTTGTAAACACTGAAGAAGCACCCCTGAAAGGTGATTTTTTTCTGATCAGTGAATAGCTTTAGAGAGTTGGTCTTCATCCAGTGGGCTAGTTCAGTTATGCAGACATTGAACTTGATCTGGGTACTGAGCATCTTGTCCGTGAGAAGAGAATGAGTTGGGTGCCATTAGAGTAGGAGAGGACGTTACTAACAAGAGAGTGGATGATGTTGGCTAGAGGGATCCTGTATGCATGGAAGAGGGTTGGGTCAGAGAGGATCCTTGCAGAACTCTGCAGATGAGGTAGTGGGCATTCAAGGTGTATAGCGTGAGCGACTTGGTCATTTCAATCAGGAAGGAGCAGATGCTTTGGAGTGCATGACTTGTGGATTCTGATTTCCTGTAGGTGTTGGATGAGGATGGGATGGGAGACTGTGTCAAATGCTGCGAAGAGGTACAGGAGGGTGAGGGCTGCTGTGTCTCCTCTGTCCAGAATCATGCAGATGTCATCCATGGCGGTGGTGAGGGCAGTTTCTGTGCTGTGGCTAGGTCTGAACCCAGACTGACTGGTGTTGAGGAGTTGGTGGTTGTTGAGACATTCATTGAGCTGTCTGCTGATGATTTTTTCTACGACCTTGGGCAGGAATGGTGGCAGGGAGACTGGTCTTTAGTTGGCGAGCATTGAAGGGCCTGTAGAGGGTTCTTCAGCAATTGGAAGAGAGTAACAAAAGCAGAAAAGAGTGCAAAGAGGCAGGAAGCAAAGGACAGAAGGCAGAGCAGCAGCTGAGCAATGATGCTCCCCACTAGACCACCAGGTATGTGGCGCAGGCGGGAGCCTGAGGGTGGAGAGGGCCTCGAACTAGCAAAAAGCGAGGGTCAGAGAGTGCCTGCAAGGGGCAGCAGCTACCAGGCGCAGCTGCTCAGGAAGGGAAGCAGATTACTGACATGGTCAGTGAAGTTAGCGACACAATTTGGTGTAGCTTCGTTGTTTTTGTAATATTTGAAATTAATGTGGTAATGTATGTAAATAGCATTGTGCATGCCGGTGTTTGCATGTTTTTGCACATTAAAGCCAGAACCTATTGGTTTTGCAAGCGATACGTCACAAACTATATGGCGAAGCTTCACTACACTAAATAGCTGACATTTTTATTATTTAACTCAATGGTTCTCATATTAAAGACCTCAGAAAGATAACGCCTAAGTGGCCCCTCAAGAATTCGAACCTGAACCCATGAAGAAAAACATAAATTCCTAGAGTTGATACGTTGGTCCACTGAGCTACTATACCACGTTTTTAATACACTTTACTGTGCCGCCTTTGTTGCATTGATCTAATGGAATTAAATAGCAGCAGAGACATTAATAAGCCATGCAAAATAACCAGAGAAATGTACAAACCATATTTCAACTGACTATACCCATATGATCCCTTCAAAACACTGAACTAGAAGTGGCAGCAGGAAAACGATAAAATAAGGAAATGCACAGAAAAGTTAAATATAGGCGCACTGTAAGGACTTTTCAGCTCAGCTCATGAAGGAACATAAATGCCCTTGAGAAGTAGTGTGAAATTGCTCAGAGAAAATCATGCATTAGCAGCATATAGTGCCGCCACTGATATAATTAAAATAAATATTGCATTTTAAACATAAAAATAAATTATTGAGCAGATTTATAGATCATACAGATACCAAGAGGACAATTCGATGACAGTAGATACAAATGAATAGCGAATACTAACATACTCATTGGATTACAAAATTGAGATCAACATTGTTTCTAAGAGGCCAATCATGTCAAACTTCCAAGATCTTGCCTGCAAATAAAGTCCCTTCGTGCCAAGTTGAATTTGCTGTCTCACCAGTCCGTTACCCTATAACTGCTGAAGCACCGTTCATAGCTATAAAGTATGAAGCGAGAAGGGTCAATTCCCTAAATACAACAGCAATTTTTGTTCCATAGAATACTTATATGGCAGCAAACAACCCTATGGGCAAATGTGCTTCAGATATCAGATGAATAGGCAGCCATCTCTCAAAAAAGTGCGATCAAGCTTTGACCCCAAAAAAAAAAAAATGTTCAAGAATACATATCAAGTAATTTCCACGACTGAAAGTGCAATCGTGCCTCTGATTAATTTCATAGTATAACTGCCACCACGATAAATACGAAGATATAATACAGTTCATATACAGTGCTAAAAAAGATATTAAAAAGTACATATTGTGGAATATCCATCACTGAAATTGCGTTCGTGCCTCCGAAAAATTTCATAATATAGCTGCCATTCGGATAAATGACAAGATGTTATACAGTGCATTTACAGTAATATCAACACTAAAGTGCCATTGTGACTTAGATAACTAACCACGTTCTGTATCATTTTCTATTTCCTCCATAAACTGCCATGAAGTTTTAAATATGTTATACCCCCAACTCTTTTTCCATATGCATCTTCAAACTTCGATTATTTTACTATGCCACGGGATAAAAAGGCTATCCTCTTAAAATTTGCCGCTCCTCAATCCTTATGGCCTAGTAATGAATTGACTGCCACTCTCCTCTGAAAAAGTGCATTGTGTAGACAGGCTGATTTTGTCTAGAAACCTTTTCACCGGGTGGCTGCTGTCTTGGCTCGGTGATAATATACATACACCCCATAGTTTTGACCTACGAAGCGCAGATATAGCCCGGTGAGGGTTTAATTTAGATTCAAGGCAGGATTTAAAAAAAAAAAACTGAATAATATACTGAAATCCTAAAAAAAAGAAGAAAAAAAGTTTGCATCGATCACCACACCTTACATGAACTTCTTACCAAGTAATATATTTACCCCTCACCAAGAAATGTCCGAAATTCTTTAACACCATTTGCATTACAACATTTTTAATGACTTTATGGTATTCTGTAGCCAAGATATTTACATTTGTTTAGAAGCAGAAACTCATAGCCTGCTGATATACTTTTTGAAAGTGCTTGAAGCCTCACACCGAATTCCTGCACAATCTTGTGTATTTTTGGCAGGTTTGTCGTCTTCATAAAGACCGGGAGCTGAGATCCCTCTTCCTGAATCCTCTTTTCTAGAAAGAAACAATATACCGACCCCTTGGCCTCAATTGATCTTACTAATATATCCGTAATAGGTCTGTACCTGAGGCGATGACAGTCCGCCCTGACTTCAATCTAATTGAAGTACTGAAAATTTTACACTCCAGGCCTTCTTATTCCAGACAAAACGCTGGAAAAGAACCTCGAGTTCCTTAAAATAGGCCTTGCAAATTTTTATAGGGACATTTGAAAAGATTAATATCAACAAGGGTAACATGGACATTTTGATAAGAGCTTCCCTCTCTACTAATGTAAGAGGAAGGAGTGCCCCCTTGATCAATCTTTTTAATCGTAGCCACTAAGTTTAACTGGTAGAACTGGGAGTAACGAGTTGTTAAATATATGCCCCTAAATATCGAATCAGGTCAAGAGAGCGAGCCTGTTGCTGAAGAGTTGTGGGGGGGGGGGAGATTATTTCCAGAGGTGTGAAATAGAAGAAATTCTGTTTTACTCTGATTGATTTGATATCCTCCAAACATTTGGAACTGCTCGAACTCGCTCAACAGCTTTTGTATATTCTGCTCTTCTGACCTAAGGTAGAGGATAGTATTGTTTGCAAATAATTTCAATTTTGACATCCCTACTATAGGAGCCTCTATCCCCTGTTCTCCTGGATCCTTACTGCCAAGGGTTCTATAAAAAATATAAATAGAACTGGGGACAGAGGACAACCCTAGCGTGTTCCCTGATTTACTTCCACCACACCTGTATCTATTCAAGAGTTTTTGTACAAAAAAAAGGTCTTGCCTAATGCCACACCTAAAAATAAAACAGTGATGTGCTCACCAGACTAGCTATGATGTTGCTATAGCTGCTAATATTAACTAGTGCTTATTTCTTATGTGGAAGATTTGATGACTTTGCCAATACCGTTCAAACCATATGGAATTTAACCTCCTCCTCTTTTTAGCTGCGAGCACATCTGTGATCTTTGTTGCTGCTCCCCAACTGACCTATAAGTATTTCACTTTGAACAGTATAAATGCCTGATACCTCACTTCTGCCAAATACATCGGGGCATATTAACAATCGCTGGCCGTGCTTAGCGATAATTTTGTTATCACAGGCTATCTCTGGAATTTATCGTCCTGGTAGTGCATTATTAACAACACGTTTCTCCAGGGCAATAAAAATTACAGAGATAGCGAGGTTATCGCCGTTATGCAGGGGACATCGCTGGTAACCTTGCTGATACGACCCACAGAGTCGTATCAGCATAATCCACCCCAATGTTAGGGATGGGTAAGTCAGGATTTTAGCAGACGTTAGTTTTTGAAGAAAACAGTGGTTTTCTCCAAAAACTAACGTGTGCTAAAATGCTGGGGCAGCCTTGTAAATTTCGCAATGTGAACATCAGCGATATTTACAAGGTTGTCCTGCCCAGTGACGCCCACTTTGCATCTCTTTAGAGATGTAAAGGGAGGCGTTGGGTAAAAGGGTGCTAACATGCGCTAATGCATGTTAGCACCCTCTTCTTAATAGGGCGATAGTTTTATCTCCGCTTTTCTGGCTTTAAAAGCCAAAAAAGCGGAGATAAAACCCTTGTAAATATGCCCCTTAGTAACACTATTGTTTTCGCTTGTTTTCTAAGAACTTCTTTATGTGACGCCTGTACATCCCCTCCACATGAAGTCTGTCTCAGACTCCTGTTCCGGAACCACGAATGAAATTCGCTCCAGCTTGTTTATATGCCTGCCGCATTTTTCCCTTCTTTCTTTTTTGTCCACATTCTCTACTGTCTCCCTTGTTTAGATTATGGTGCAGTCTTTGCTAATTTGAATAAGACCAATTTTGCTGATGTCGAACTTCAGCGCAGTTGTGCCTGAGTTTCGCTTTGAGAACAAGCATCCCTGACCTTTGTCAGTCCTACACACCAGGTGTGCTGCTGTCACCAATTACCTCAATAAAAACGCGGCACATATTGTAAATCTTCTATGCATTCAAAATTGTGAATATGCCTCCACATTCATTATATGATTGCATTTGTGTTTTAAATGTGCATTGTCCTGCGACTCCTTCGTGCTGAGTTTGTGTTGTACAAAACAATACATACATGAATGAATAGATAAATAATTACTCCTTAGACTGAAGCATTACAGCTCTTGGATGTGTAAAGTAGGAAGTGATGTGTTCAGGATGCAGGGTCACCTCCTTCCTAGCCTCATCCTTCTGTTCATGTTCATGCATCAAACTTTTAGAGGGCATGGACTGAAGTGTTACATGCATTGTTCACAACACATCAGGACGATGGGTTCATGCATGTCAATACAGGATCATGTGTAGGGTCATGCTGGTATGGACAATCATGTCTACCATTGTTTTCAGAT
The DNA here is from genome assembly GCF_964204655.1 of Triturus cristatus. NCBI lineage: Eukaryota > Metazoa > Chordata > Amphibia > Caudata > Salamandridae > Triturus > Triturus cristatus. The sequence continues at coordinate 564,452,492 of NC_140582.1, read as the reverse complement.
TTGGACTTCATGTAAAAAGATGCGTGCATCTAGTGCAATCATATCCCGGAGTGAATGAATGAATGAATGAATGAATGAGTATTTATTGCTGGTTACTTAAAACCATAACATAAAACTTTAACAGAAAAACAGAAATCCCGGAGTGGACAATTACTGTAAACACATGTACCAAAGGGTAGGAATATTCTAATTGTCATTCATGCATCCGCCAGGCATTTCTCTGCTTGTATCTTTGTCAAGAAAGGCGCTATAAGTTAATCAGCACAGTGCATACAACTCTTGCTCTAAAGCATGTTTTCTCTTTTATTTTAGTAAGTCCCTGAATCGGAGTTCTTGCCAGCGGCGGTCCGTGCAGGTAAGCGCCGTGGAGCGGCGCGGGGTGTGAGGGGGTTAAGTCGACAGTCGGAATAGGGAACATTAAATACATAAATAAATGCTATTCCATCATCTGTCGACATCTAACACCCCACCGCGCTTTCCTGCACGGACCACTGCTGGTAAATTCACTGACAGTTTAATGAACCACTACTATGTAATAAATACTTTTCACACATTCCATAAAGTTAAGCAATTCACAAATATCTATTATTTTAGCAATTTTGTTATAGTTCGTGTGCATCAGACCCAAAGAGTCCGTGCAGTGTTTAAGACTCGTATCACAAAAGGTGCGGGGGGGGTGGAGGGGTTCAGCGTTTGAGCGTTGTGGGCGTTTGCACACGCTTTGCGCACCCGGTGTCACTTTGGTATTCTGGAAGGGAACATAGGCGCTTGTGCATCCCCTTCTATAATACTGATAGAGCTGGTGCACTTAATGTGCCAGCGCTACCTCCAGAGGGTATTCCCTCATTTACATAGGGGCATGCCCTAGGCAAATGAGGGAATTCCTTTGTTTCTGCGCAGGGACAGGGGTGCAGATTCCAAGAAGCTCGCAGGAGGCGCACTCACAGTGCGCCATTTAAAAGGTGGTGCACTGTCAGTGCGCCCCCTGAGAGCAGCCCTCTGCAGGGGGTAATGGGCGTCCATTGGACCCCCAGACATCTCTTGCAGGTGGGTGCAGTCACTGACTGCACCTGCAAGGGGACCTCTAATCCCCTTTGAAAGTGCAGGCAGTTGCCGCCTGCACAGTGAAAACACTGAGCATCTGCTCAGCGTTTTCACATGAATGCACTGCTTCGGGGCAGCGCATTCACCATAATAGGGCGCATTATCACCTTTTGAAAGGTGCGCTGGGCGCAAACAATGAAAATGTGTGTGCAGGTCTGATGTTTGCAGAAAATTAGTGAAGTGAAAATGTGGGAAAGAGGTAGAATGAACAATTTTAGTTTTTGTATGGGTCCGATTTTAGGAACTCACCTACATGCATCTGAATAAAGACTACAAAGAATAAAAAGCATTGGCAACACCAATTGCTCTTGCTTTACAAATGCGGTGCGGTCGCTGTTATTGGCTTCCATTGACAATGCCAGATGCTTTTAAAACGCACAGGTTTTGTGAGAGCCAACAGCACTGAGCGAGCGATCTTAAAAGTACAGAAATCATTAGGCCTGATTAACAAAGAAAGCTTACACTTTTGAGTAATTTTATTAATTTTTGTTTCTTCACAAAATCTGAGTATAATTTACTACTAAAAGTGGTACTGCAACACTCTCCCAATGAACAAAATGGAGGAAGGGAATTAAAATAGACCACTGTAGGAAATAATGATGTATTAGATTAAGATACTAAATAATTAGCATATAAATACATCTAATTTAATTTAAAAAGTAGTACATATTTTTTAATTAATTATGAAATATTGCGTTACACTAATTGGAATTTAAAAGTTTATTTAACTTTTTTTTATTGCATACAGTTACATTAATTTTAATTTAAAAAAATCATCATGTTTAATACTTTATATTGAATAATACAAATTATTTTTGTTTTCTTTAGGTGGGAATTTATCTTTTAATTTGCAATTCAAAAAATACCTTTCATTTCACTCAATATAGTTCCAATAATTAAATATTTATTTAAAAAATAAGTTAACCCCTTCGATGCGCATGACGGAGCGGTTCCGTCATGCGCATCAGTTGCGCTATGCGGATGATGGCACCACTCCGTCATGGCCCCGCCCACGCACGAACCCTTCAGCACAGCGCGGTAATCCGCGCCGCGCTGAAGGGGTTAATAGTACTGTAGAATTTGTTCTATTTTGCTCTACATTTACAATAAATATTTAACATTACTTTACATCACTTTTTCATATAAAAAATATTTTTAATATTTATTTTCAAGTTTAATATATTTTTTAGGTTTACTTATATTTTACAATTTGGATATCTCCTCCCTATGGTAAAGTATAGGGAAAATGTCCTTTCTATTTTGTGTTTGTCCTGCCACAAGAGCATCGCTTCTGTAACTTTACTTTTCATTGTCTAAAACATATCCTTCCATTGCTGACATCATAGAACTACTTTTCTGTTTTAGTTCCTTTTTTTAGCACTTCATATGGGCATGCCCTGCTCCTTCCCCTGTTCTAATGAGTACTGCTGTGCCTTGGCCGTAATGGTTAAGTCCTCAGCCATGGCGCTTCTGTGCCAAGGGTGTAACTAGTACGCCCAAGGCACACCAGTAGGAAACCACCTCAGCTGTACACAGCTGAAGAATTTCCTTGGCAATTTTTTAGTCTTGGGAGGAGGGGAAGAGCTTCTCCAATCTCCCAAGGCATTTTTTTTCAATGTAATGAAGATCGCGTGCATGGTGCGCTGACGTCATTACATTGAAAGTGAAACTGAAAGGAGCCAATCGGCTCATTTCAGTTTCACAGCTTCTGTGCTTGCGGGGCTAGCTCAGCCTCCTGAGCACCGAAACACACAGGAGAGGTATTTTTGGAAAGGGGAGAACTTCCACTTTCCAATGGTACTCCTTCCTAGTGGATCCCTGCTTGAGGATCGCCACAAGAGGGTGATCCCCAAGCAGTGATCAACCACTAGACACCAGGGAGGGGGGAGCAGCCTCTTGGGCAAGGGCCTTAGCTCCCCCTAACATTTTTTGGCATATACAGTCTTTCTGCCCCACCGGTAGAAAGCCCACAAAGAACCAGGGATCTTTTTTAATGTTACATTTTGTGGTGGGGTGAATGGGCTTTGTATTGCCCCCACTCCACTAAGACCGACCCCGCTAAGAAATTAACAAAGTTTTTCTGTCCCTCTGGGGGGCAGATGGGGCAATAGCCCCCGCTGTGTCCCCCGGGGGGGTAGAAAGATGACTAGGAACCAGGGATTACATTTTAATGTAAATTTAGGGGTGTGGGCTGACCAGAATGGGCATGCCAATGCCCCCACCCTCCCAAAAAATAGCCACAGTCTTTCTGCCCACCCAGGGGGGCAGAAAGCCCACTAAGCATCAGGTAGCATTTTTGTTAGCCAGAGTAGGCGTAAGGGCTGCCCAGAATGTGCTGTCCAATGTCCCTACCCCCCTTGGGGAAGATGCGCAACAGCCCCAGATCTACCCCCCTGGGTGGAGAAAGCCTCCTAGGCACCAGAGATATGTTTATTGGCATGTAAGGGAGTGGCCTCTTAGGCAAGGGTCGCTCCCCTTTTTCGTGCACATATTTTGGCTAAACCACTAGACACTAGGGAAAGTTTCTGTGTGTGTGTGAACTGGAGTTTCGCTGATGGTCTGTGTGTACTGGCCCTTGGCTGGCTGTCTGTGAACCTGCACTTTGCTGACAGGATGTGTGGACTAGAGCTTTGCTGGCAATGTGCATGGACTGTCGCTTGGCTAGCGGTGTGCATGGACAGTCGCTTGGCTGGCAATGTGAATGGACGGTGCTGGGCTGCTGGTGTGCGTGGATGGCACTTGGATAATGGTGTGCACAGATGGCACTTGGCTGGCAGTGTGGCATGCATGTATCCTCCAGTGTTTTATTTCCCAGAATCCCCTGCAAACCTCAAATTTAGCTCAAAGGGAAAAGTCACACTTTCCTCACATATCTGGGTCAAGGATCCATCTGCTCTGCACCCCTGGGAGCCTACGGGGGAACAACAGCATCCAGGCCCCCTCTGGTGTACAGTGAGGGACTTCCTGGAGGAAAGGAGGGAGGAGACTTGTTGGAGTCCAGACAAGGCGGGTTTGACTTCAGAGTTGGGGGCAGGGTGAAAGCGGGTTGATGCTCCACAGCGAGTTCTACCGCATGTAAACAGACAGAGGGGGTATAAAATTCAGAGTGCACAAAATAGGGTGAGCAGCGAGCAAGTCGGGAAACCACTCTGCCGGCGGTGGCCGAAGTTTTGCGAACTCCGTGTTCCAAAAGGAGCACAGAGTGGGCAAAACTACTCTAACTCTTCCGGCGGAACGGAGTTTGCCTCCCACCCTTACAAATAACCCATTACTCATATGTGTATCATATTGTAAGTGATTAGCCCCTTTCCACTTCATATTTTCCACATGTAAGTTACACTAATGATTTTGCAAGTGTTTGCAAATTATCTTTTAAATGACTACAACTACCATGATACACTGTTTCTGTTTATCAAAATAATATTGCTATCTTATATTGCTCATTCTCTCCTCTCACCGATTTCAACATATGATAAAGTGTCATTCAGTGAACAAGCTCTATTCAGTGCTTTCTTCTGAAAATGGTTTGTGTTGTTTTCTGAATGTTGTGCAGGTCTTCTTTGGCGTCATGAGTTTCACAAATCAAACTGTGTTGACACAAAGATTTTGAGGTATGGAATTTACTATGCTGTGTATAAGTGGTACTTGCAAAAGTGCACTATTGAAATGATGACTAATGCCAAACATCCATTCTAGCTGTGTAAATGTCTGTTTTGAGGTCAGCTAGGCCTTGGAATTACATTTTTAACCTCTCCACTGTGTTGGGCTCAATGTTTGGGAGATGTTAGATCTACTTCTTAATCACTTCACATCTACTGCCTCACATAAGGAATCCCACATCAATAACACCAACAGACAAAAACCTGGTCAGCACTACATTTTATAGACACTGGATCATTCCAAAACACTGTTCTAGTATCTGCTGGAATGTCACAGCCAAGTTTCAGTGGTGTGCCACAAGAAGTATGTCCCACAATAATGTGACACAATGGTGCGTGGCTAGCAGCCAACGAGAATGGCCGCACACTAACGTGGCTCCGGAGCCCTCACTGATTATCCTGACAAAATCCTGATGGTTTTTTATGTGAATCACCCGTGATCTACGGTGCCCCGCCCCCCCTGATTCCAGTGACGCAGCTTGTTAGCAATTCCCTGCTGGGAGAATAAACGGGTGGCATAGAAACACTGGTGTGCCCGGAGCCCCGAAGGAACATGGCGGCGATCCCTTCCGCAACGTGTTCAGGACGGAGGACTGGCAGTGTGCTTCAACGCACACCATCTGTACCCGAGCCCGCTACGGTAATTGGAGTTGCTGAGACGCCGTGGGCGTGCAAGCGCATGCACCGAGGGGACATCCTGATACTCTGGAGCAAGAGAAGCGGGCTCTGGCCAGTGGCAGCGCAGGAGGTGAGCCGGCTGCTGATGTAACTGAGGCCCCGGCTCTCAGGGCCTTTTAAACATTATCACTGATGGCCCTGGGGTGGTGCAAAAGCGTCGAGTAGACACTGCGGGGGGAATTGTAGGCGCTCCCACCGTGCCGGCAAGATTTTGGGAGAACCAGGGGGCAGCCAGCAACTGACACAGAGGAGATTTGATGCAGTGGGCCCGCAATATACACGACGGTAGGACTTGAGATCGGCCGGAGGAGCGTACACAGCGTTAGCCGACCATACTCACCAAAGGCGGCGTACTACTTCAGTGCGGTGGAAGGCTGCGCTCCACCACAGTCAGTCCTGGGCCTACGCAGGGAAATATCAAAAGACGTAGAGGGAGTTGGGGGCAAGGTGGTACTCCTACATATCCTTGGAGCCGCTTTGTGGCCATATTAGCGAAGTGAAAAGGGGACGCTCCCCCAGACAGACAGCACAGATCGTTTTTGTGATCACGTTGCAGAGGCAGTAGCAACACTGCAAATCTACTCCTGCTAGACTCTAATCGCTTCCCCTAAGGTGAGCGGTGGAAGGGGGGGAGGGGTGACCTGAGCTGCCATATTGAACTCGGAGTACTCATCCGGAACCCAGACTTATTACCCTGAGTCGCACCTACTCTAACTCACTCCTCTGCAACTAGGGAGTCAGCTGCCCAGGAAACCCGATAGGCCGCTGGAGGGTACTACCCCCTCCAGGCAGGCAGTGGCGACTACTGGAGCTGATCCCGAATGCCTGGGTATCACCCTGCTCCTGACGACCGATAATGGCCAGCGGGAAGGGGTCTAAAACAGTGGCGCAAACAAACAGGCCAAATTTGCCTCGGCTAAGGCCAGAGACGAACAAGACGCTACACCTCTGGAGGATCCAGACAAAGGGCAACACCCACAGATGCAGTAAGACCTGACGATCCAAGATATAATGGCAGCAATCACAGTAGTGTGCACATCCCTGGAATCACGCCTTGCCACAGTAAACATTGAGATCTCCCTTCTCAGAGTGGACCTCAGTAAGATGGACGCAAGAGTGAAGGAAGTAGAAGACGCCACAACGGAACTGAATAAAGACACTTGAGTGAAGCTGTTTGGAGTCTGCACTTTAAAAACTTATATGCAAATAACACAGAAACTTCCCCAACTGATTCCACATTTGTCCCTGAAGTTTTAAGCAGTGTATCTGACTTTTTTAGTATAAATACTAGTACTCCCTTATGTAATATGAAAGAAGTCCTGATGGTGTTGGATGCTTTGATGCCTGCATAAGCCCCGGGTTTGGACAGAATCCCTGGAGACCTGTACCGCAGCGAGCAAAAGGTTTGGGCCCCCTATTTATGGGTGCTCTTTAACGCTCTTTTACAGGGCATGGAGCTACCGCAAACTTGGTTGGGTGCAGAAATTGTACCAATATTTAAAAAGGGGTCCCCATTGGACCCTGCAAACTATCGTCCAATCAGCCTAATAGACGTTTCCCAGAAACTATATGCACGTTTCCTACTCATGAGACTGCAGTCCTGGCTGGAAGAACATAAGGTTATCACTCCTTTGCAAGCTGGATTCCGGTCAAAGGTTTCTACTATCGACCAGGTATTTAGACTGCAATTGGTATATTGGAAGACAGTCATTATGGAGGGGGGCAGTTTGCATCTCACTTTTGTCGACTTAAAATCAGCTTTCGACATGGTCCAGCGCCCCAAGCTTTGGGGCATATTGAGAGATATGGGTGTCCCACCTTACTTATGCCATCAAATTGAACGCTAGCATCAGAATACATATGCAAGGGTATGTTTTGGGAAAAAACGGGAATTAACAGCCCCCTTTTTTGTGGAAAAGGGGGTAAGGCAGGGCTGTGTCCTGGCCCCAACCCTCTTTTCCCTTTTTCTTAATGGCTTGATTGATGATTTATTGGTCACAAAAGATCTTGATTCCCGAAGGTTGGCTAATCGAAAGATTCCAGCCCTGATGTTTGCGGACGACACTTTCTTACTCTCCAAGTCCCCTATGGGTCTGCAAAGGACATTGAGCGAGTTTTGCAAATTTTGTAAAAATAGAGACCTCGAGATTAATCTCTCAAAGACAAAATATATGGTTTTCCATGCAAAACTTGTAAACCGCCCCCATCCCCAAATGAATGGTTTGTCCTTGGAGAGAACGTCCACTTTCGACTACTTGGGGATTACTCTAAACGATCGAATGCACTGGGGGCTGCATATGACAAAAGCAAATCTAAAACTCCTACAATCAACCAGGGGTATTTTAAAGGTGTATAACAAATGCAGCCTGAACATTGTGGCCCCTCCAGCGGAAATATATAAGACCCAAGCCAGGGGGGGAGCCCTCTAATGGGTCGAACTTTGGGGGCACTCCTCTGTCAAATCACTATCATTGACAGAGAATGATTTCCTCAGACGCCTTTTGGGTCTCCCAAACAGTACACCACTCGTTCCCCTGAGGCTTGATCTGGGAATAGAACCCATAAAGGACATTATTGCTCATCGTCCCCTTTTCTTTTGGCGACGAATTTGGAGCACCGCCAAACTTGCCACCTACAGGGAAGAATTCAAGGATGTATTGTCTATTTTGGGTGCGGGGAAACTACCATGGCTTTTGCATGTTAGACATCTTTGCTATAAAATTGGGAGACCTAATCTCTGGCACACACCGGAGGAGTCCTGCCCACTTATATCCAAAAAATCTCTTTCACTGGCCATGAAGGAACATACATTGGCATGCCTATTGCAGAATAGTACATTGGGTGTCTTAACAGCAAGCTTTCTCGAGGCCAAATGTGTTTATAAATTTGAGCAGACCCTCGATAACATACTGCCATTTCTGGCAAAGAAATTGTACACACAATTTAGGTATGGATCCCTTCCCCTAAGGGCTTACTCAAATAAGTGGAGAGGAATCCTTACTCCCCCTTTGGGATGTCCGGGGTGCACAGAAAATGATGAGACTGATCTCCATGTTTTAATGTTTTGCCCCTTATATAAAAGAGCTAGAGTAAGGTGGATTCGGCAATTATGTAATAACCTAGGAATTAGGAATTATCTGAAAGTATATAGACTTTTGAAATACGACTGCACTCCATTGATTGTATTCGTCACTTCTAGATTCCTGCTCTCAATGTGGTGCACCCGTAGAGCCACGATTATAGACTTGGAAAAAAGGGAGCACCTAAGTTTATATCCTTTAGCCACCTTCAATGACAACTAATGGGCGATTGTTTATGTGTTTTAGAACTTACTGCATCTACAGTTTTTGTAAAAATTGTTTTAAATTTATATCAATGTCTACGTAGAGCTTTTTTATTAGTTTTAACAATTTATAAGACGATAGTTTTAATGTGTTTTCTTTGATTGTACGGCTTTTATGGCTGATTGGCCGAAATAAAGCTCTTTTGACTGACATAAAGACACTACTTAAACAACAAGTGAGTCAATTGCTGGCGCAGCAAACCAAAATGGAAGTGCAGCTTGATGAGTATGAAGGTCAAGTGCGCAGGAACAATATACGTATTCTAGGGTCCCGGTGCGTGCCAAAGGCCTTGTAATGGACCTATTTGTGGAGGACTTAATTCTGGAGCAGCTGCAATCAAAGAGGCTCTCAAACTACTTCTCTATTGAATGCGCCCACCGAGTCCCTGGGGAGAGGCCTAAACCAGGGGCACCCCCATGGCCGATCATAGCTCGAGTCTTTAATTTCAGAGATCGGGATGTCATCCTGCAGGCTGCACGTGCCAATCCACTGCTTAAATTTGATCAAATTTTTTCCAGACTTTACCACGAAAGCCCAAAATCAGCATCACAGCTTCCTGGCGGTCAAGAGGGCACTGTGAGAAAAAGAGGTGAAATATGCCATGCTTTTCCCCGCAAAACTTTGGGTAGAAGCCGAAGACAAGGTGTGGTTCTTCTCCTCCCCTGAAGATAAGTGGGAGTGGCTGGAAGGCTGCTATTGAGTGGAGAAACTGAGCAGGCAAAGGCATGATGGAACCGGGAACAACAAAGTGGAACATGGCGCTGGACAAAGGGGCGAGCTTGCCAGGAGAGGGTCGGACTCGATATCATGCAGTTGACATCGCAACGCTCCTGGTCCCGATATGAACATATTTGCTGCAGATAAGTGACGCTTAAGTGGGACAGAGGCAGAAGGGGATAATAGTGGGGTACTCCTTCAATGCGTACTTTTATATGTGTGACCTTGACATGTCTACCCAGTACAGGACACATTCATAAATTATGTACCAGCAGTTATACCTGGATAGGGGGCCGGGATCTACCCCAGAGATTCTGTTTATATAACACAACTTTTGGGTTTAGGCGGGGGTAGGGCTGTGAACCAGGCACCTTTCCATTTAAGAGGGTGGGCAACAGGCTCTCTGCCTTGTTGGGGCGTGGGTAGTTTGAAATCTACTGACAGGGGGTAGGGAGGGGGGAGTTGAGGGATCAGGGTGAGGATGTAATGTTTTTTGTGTGTTTTCAAATCACAAAGTATGGAAAGTTATTTTCAGTCATAGGTATTCTTACTATAAATGCAGTAATTGTGGTCATGTTGGTTTTTAAGGAGTCTATGCCCAACCGTCCATTAACGTCTATAAAATTGAATGCACTGTTGAACTCTGCAGTTGTTGCCACTCATGATGTGCCCCGCAGATCCTATGTTTTTTTTTACCAGGCACATGGCCAGGACTATAGTAGAATAGTAGAAACGTCACTTTCCGTTATGACCTGGAACGTAAATGGGATGGGGGATAAAGTAAAACAAGGCACTGTCCACAATAGACTCACCCCTGATCTAGTTTTGCTGCAGGAGACGCATCTAGTGGGAAATAAGTGTAAGGCACTCACACGATGGGGATATAAACTACTGGTTCAAGCGGGGTACACTTCGGGATCGAGGGGCACAGGCATCCTAGTCAGGAAAAGCCTTACACTCACACCAACACGCACGTGGGCGGACCCACAGGGGAGGTTTGCAGTTTTAGAGGCCAATTAGGAAGGGAAAGTGCTGAATGTCGTTTTGGTGTACCTTCCACCAGCGTTAGGTAAGGAGGCGCTTATAGACCTGTGCAAAGTCATGGTAGCTCTCCCTATAGGTAGGCCTGGGCAAAATTTCCGTTCCGTTCGCGGAATTTGCGATAATTTGGCATTTCAGCGTTCCGCGGAGAGCGCGGAAATGTCAAAATTTCCGCATTCCGCAGCTTTGCGATAATTTGGTTCTTGCTCGCGCTGTAAAATAATACATTCTCGCGCGCGCGCGATCGCCTTACCTGAATCCCCGCGTTCGCCGACAAGTTTTACCGATCCGGTCGCGTTCTCCATGAGATGTTGTATTGTTTTAGCCATTTGCGCTGTCTCGCGACAGTTTGCGTCCGCAGTGACGTCATGCGTCGCGCGATCACGTCTTTTTTCTCGCGATCATGCACCGCGAGACAACTGAAAACAAGATGGCCGCGCCCGCAAGCAACCACATGGGTAAGTTGGCGACCCGCAACCATGCAGAAAATCTCGCGAACATGCCGGAAAAAAACTTCCGCATCTTCGCGATATTTCCGCTTGTTTGCGGAGATTTTTAACATTTTCGCGATAAGTCGCTTTCGCAAATTCCACCCACCCCTACCTATAGGCACCCTTATTCTGCGGGGGACTTCAATATGACCATGGATGACCAAAAAAACAGACATTCACAGCATCCCCGAACACGCCGCTGTAACCGAATGGAAGAGTTCACGAAGGCCATGGGCTTAACAGACATATGGCACTCTCTACAACCAGACATGACCTATTACACTTACTATTCTAATGTACACAAGAGCATGTCCCGAATAGACTATTTTCTGACACACTTAGCGGATATCAGAAAAGTTTGTAAACCGCGTGGCCTACTGCGTTGCATCTCAGACCACTCCCCAGTAAGGGTTGAGCTTACATATTATACTTGGCGACAGCGTGACACCTTAGTTCTGAATCCCTCGCTGCTCAAAATTCCGGATGTAAGGGAAAATTCGCTTACTCAGATCAACAATTATTTCGAAGAGAATGTTGGCTTGGTGGACTCATTGCAAACATTGTGGGCAGCCTTCAAAGTAGTGCTGAAGGGGCAGGCACACGCGCTCAAAGTGGGTAATAATAAACAACAACAACAGCAAGTACTGCAATTAGGAAGTGATCTTAGACAGCTGGAAACGGAATGTGCTAAGTCACCGAGCAAGGCTATCACGCACCAATTAATGGTCAAGCAATTAGAATACAGAGCCTTGGTTGGGGAGCAGATGAGGGCCAAAATACTGCGAACACCACACAATCTGTACAAGATGGGGTACAGAGCGGGGAAAATGCTAGCCTGGGTGGAGAAAAGAGAGCAGGGAGAGCGATGGGTACCTAGACTGACCCGAGAGGACACAAAGCAGATTTCAGACCCACAAGAAATAGCAGAGGCTTTTGCAGACCATCTAGAGAAGGTTTAAACCTCCTTGACCACATACACGGCAGAGGAATCCCGCCAGCTGCTGGCTGGTATGCATTTGCCCACCCTTTCAGCAGCAGATAGGGATGCAATGGAAGTGAACCTCACAGATGATGAAATTCAACAGGCAATTGGTAGTGTTCAGGCAGGGAAGGCAATGGGACCTAACGGAGCTCCTATTGAATTTCTGAAAACAGTGGCCTTGCACGTTGCCCCCACTTAAAAAATATGTACAATGAAAGGTTCGAAAAAGGAATCCTGCCAGAAGACCAAAGTCTTGCTTCTATTGTTGTCCTACAGAAGCCAGGGAAACCCGCCAAGAGTTGTTGGTCTCATAGGCCGATCTCATAGCAAAAATCCTGGCAAAACTCCTGGCCTCTCGCTTGATCTCTATCCTCCCGTCTTCGGTCTACCCCGACCAATCGGGTTTCGTGCCAGGGAGGAACACGGCATTGAATATCCGCCACCTTCATAATGTTTTGGGGAGACAGAAGTATATTGCAGAAGACGCATTAGTGTTGTCCCTGGATGCCGCAATGACATTAGATTCTATGGAATGGCCATATCTCTTTGAAGTGCTAAGGCACCTGGGGTTCGGCCCCAAATTTTTTAGCTGGATAAGACTGCTCTATATCGAACTGAGGGGCCAAGTCAGGGTCAACAACCGCACGTCCAGAACTTTTACGTTAGGAAGAGGCACCAGACAGGGTTACCCCCTCTCCCCCCTGATTTTCTCCTTAATGATGGAACCACTGGCACATTGGGTAAGAGGTGATGTTTTGCTTAGAGGGCTGAAATGGACGGACAGTCATGAAGACAGGATATTGTTATATGCGGACAATATCCTGTTATATCTAGCGTCCCCCAAGAAGTAAGTGCATAGAATTTTAAAAATCTTCACAAACTTCGGCAAATACTCCAGCTATTCCATCAACTGGGCCAAATGGGTGCTTTTTGTCCTTCGGGGTCCTGATCCTCAACTTCCCTCAGGGTGTGAGGTGGCGATAGTCTGTGACGGATTCTGCTACCTTGGGATTTTTATAATCCCAGACACCCAGCTCTACCTTTGAACAGACTATACAGTGATGTTAAACATTGGAGATCCCTGCTCCTTTCTTTGTTGGGTCGAGCTGCCCTATTTAAGATGTTGGCTCTCCCACGTTTTTTGTACATCCATTAAAACTGCCCCTGCAGAGTTCCCGATTCCTACTTCAGGAGTGTGGAGAGTGAAATCAGGACGTTATTGTGGAATGGTGGAGGTATGATGGAGGTATTGCCCTCCCCGATATACAACTTTGTTATTGGGCCTGGCAGCTGGTGTTGGTCAATCACTGGGTGTATTGCTCTCCGATAGACCCTGCATACATGTTAGACAGATATCAGATGGGTGGGGAGGGTTGCCTGGCAGCATTGCATGCGAAAGCTAAAAAAGGGCAATACCTGGGCCTGACGGCTCACACGGTGGAGAGTTGGCGATTGGCGACTAGACATCTTGGCTGGACAGGCATGCTGACACAAACCACGCCATTGTGGTAGGACGCCTGTGTCATCAACCGGGGTTTGATAAATGGGACACAATTGGAATATTGACTATAGGTCACCTAGTGAAAAGGGCAAAATCCTCACGTTTAAGGAGCTACAGGAGAAGTACGAACTAGTCCAAGGGGAGGTTTTTCGCTATCTGCAGGTTCGTATGCACTGATGACAGCACTCCTGGGCTTAAGCAACATACCGGGATCATCCCCTTTAGAAGACAGATTGCTTTCCAAACTGATTTTAAACAAAGCTATATCTTTAACATATCATATCGTAAACTATGCAATAACCTACCGTACCCGTTTCACACTCTCCAAAACAGGTGGCAGGAGGACGTAGGGCACATCGAAGATGATGACTGGCAAACAGCACTCATGTCTCCAAGAGAGGCTGCTATCACTTTGCGCCTCCATCTGATCCAGCTAAAAATCCTACATAGGACATATCTTACTGGGGTGACTCTAGCGAAGATGGGTGCTAGGCAGGATCACTATGTCTACGTGGCAACCTTTTACCATACCACGTGGGACTGTCCACTAGTGAGATCCATGTGGGACCGAGCAACCATACACACGCAGGACGCACTAGGGAAAAGGATAACTGTTACACCATTGCTGCGGCTCCTCAACATCTGGGAGTCCACAGATCTAATGGAAGTGGAACAGCAACTCGTCACATTGGGGTATACCTTGGTGAAGCGGGCAATAGCAATGAAGTGGGGAGTTGCAGAGAGGCCACTGATAGGAACCTGGTCATGCGGCTTAGATAAGTGTATGATTGCAGAGAAGGAGGTGTTCAAATCTAGAGGGTGTATCAAGAAGTGGGATAAAAAATTGATCAGATGGAATGCGTACCGGGGAGACTTGTGTGTCTCTCCGACTAAGGAAAAGAAAATGTCAAAACACAGTGTGTATTCTCTTGAACCAAATGACTGAATACCTATATCATGTCCTGTATTTGTATACCTGCTGTAATAAGGCTGCGATATATGGTGACCAAAGTATGTGATTTGTTGTTTAAAATCAATAAAAATATAAAAATAATAATAATAATGTGACACAACAACTGCTACATACACTTTACACACAATTAGGATTTTGCCAATGTGAAAGGAGATGAGCATGATTTGGCTACACTACTACATGCGTGTTGAGCAAATTATGGCACAGGTATTGCTTCAGTGCCAACACACAACAGTGAACAAGTCCAATGTAATCCTCAAATCTTCTATTCAATCACTGTGCAAGTTGCCTTGGGACAAGATTTGAACACCCACAGTTTGTGTTTGTCTTTCCCTACATCAACCCAGGTTCCCTTTGCAGTTCTAAATAGCACCATCTACCAGCAAATGTAACATCTCTGAAATACCCAAATTGAGATGACATGCTGAAGGAACCTAAAACCAATCAAAAGAAAAAAGATAATTAATCATACTGAACATGATGGCCACATTACAAAGTCAACTTTTGGATGACACAGATTCACAAAACAATCTGAGATGAACAATGTAACTGAACACATTGTGCTAGACAATGTTCCCAAACTTTGCTTGAAAAAAATATCTTTAGCCTGATTTTCCCTTCCCAACAAAGTGCCACCACATACTTCTCTCATAAACACATCAATAGGTGGTGTAACAGCGAAAGAGGTAAAATGCAAAGATATACATACGCTCATGAGAAGAAGTTGTCGGTGACATCTTTGAGTAAGTCAACTCCTTCCTCTTCCCCACTATCATCTTCATTGCCATATGATAATCCTCACCAGTGGCTCTTCATGGTCTCCATCCTCTGTGATCTAAGGGATGTTCAATTGCTGGGCAATATTGTAGAGCATGCAGCAGGTCACTGTGAAATTGGTACAACTTATGGGGTGAGTAGAGGAGGGCTCAGCCAGTATTGTCCAGACAACGAAATCTGGCCTTTATTAAGGAGCCCGAAAGCACAGTTCAATGGTCACGTGTTCTTCCACGGGCCTTATTGAAGCAGACTTTCCCTGCTGATTCCGCAGCGGTGCCAACAACCATGGTCGGTTCGGATAAACCGAGTCTCCTAGATGGAAGACAAAATAAGGGCCCACATTATGTAACACAATTCCAGATTATGCAACTAAATATACCCCAAAAAATATAATGAAAGATTGTATTAACCAAAAAGCCAGGCCCTCTCAGGTCCAAGTTGAGATGTTTGAAGGAGTATGGGGCTGTTCCGTAGTACAAAGAAATCATGGGAAGAGCCAAGCAAATCTGCACAGCTGCTTGTAATGTACAAATTCCGTAAGCATACAGCTTGCACTATGATTGAATGGAAGTGTTTCTGATTCCGGTAGACCTGTTTTTTGGTGTGTGGTGACACTAAGGCAATATGTGTGCCATCAATTGCTCCAGCCACATGTGGTAGAGGACCCAAACTATAAAAGTCACCCTTCACATTGGCTAAATCCTGCTGTTCTGGAAACTGGATGAAACTGTTGATGTGTTTCATCATTGAAGATTGAACTTCTTGTAGCACACTGCTGAAAATTGGTTGTGACATATCCCCAGATTCTGCCACAGTGTACTGGAGGGACCCTATGGCCACACATTGAAGTAGTGCAAAGAAGAGGCCTCCTACAGTTCCGATAAGGTTCCTCAAGGTAGGGAAATGTAAAAAAATGTACAGATTTAAGGCAACCAATATATGGACCGTGATTAATGCTAATACATAAACGATAATGGTCAGAAAGAACCAAAGACAACAAATTATTTATCAAAGGTACAAAATCAGCATTTATTAAATTATTTAAACAATCAGAAAACATATAATAATCATTCATGCACTTTCATATCCATCAAACAGACCGTCAGACATACTGAAGACAAGTTAAAAACAACGTTGGAGTGGTAACATATTGTTTAACACTGATAGATTAACACAATATATGTAAAACAATGTCAATTGGAAATTGAGAGGCACAAATTCAAATGACTGGTGAAATTCTACATGCGTTTCGGCACAACAAGAGTGCCTTCGTCAGGAAGAGGGCCACAGTAAAGACAGTTGATGAGTTTTTGATATAGATAAGAGACCTATAATGTTGTACAGTCAACAGAGGCTTTGCGATATTACAAAAGTAATCTCAAACGACATCGGCAGAAGGACGCTGAGAATAGATCATGGATAGATAAAAACGATGTCCTCTTGTAGTTTTGATAATGATATACTGTATGCCTATTAGGCAATAGAAGAAATGGGCGTCGCCTGGACCAGCAGAGTAGCTCAGCGATATTTGTAAGTGACCGGATGTCACCTTTTATATTTTCAGAGTTAGGTATAATACAGTGCAGATGAAAAGGCCGAATGTAATTCTGTTCACCGATTTCAAAAATAGTATTTAGCCAATAACGGAGCCTCCGGATTTGGGGTTCCTTCCGGCATACTCGCAGATGGAAGGAACCCCAAATCCGGAGGTGCCTACTCTGCCCACTAGGTGCTCCTTCCCAGGCAGGTTCCCCTGGCAGTGCAATTGGAGTACCATGGCAAAATTGTGCACAAGACTTTGTGGACACTTATGGACAAGCATTTGCCTTGTTTAATGCTAGTTGAGAGTTTTCTCATTGTGAATAAATCACAATTTATCTGTTCCCCAAATTTGTCCAGGCATTAATTTTGCTTTGCCATCGTTAGATTCTGAATAATGTTTTTCTTTAGGATGATGGCAGGGACTACTACATACTTTTTAAATGTCTACTATGTTAAGTACATACATTGGTTCACATGGTATGTGAGGGTGGATTGGAAATTAGGTACAGCCAATTAAACATAGTAGTGGACACTTGCACCAATAAAAAGATGTTGAGACATTATTTAAGGATATTTTACTACAGGTGTCTTTGTTTCACATTGATTACTGATTAGTATGTACACTTATGCATTTCACCTTGTAATATTATGTGCAAATAGAACTTGTATACAATACAGGACTTGCACAAGGCAAGGGGAAATGTTACATGAATGAATATGTATAGTCCTTCAAATTTGGGACTGCCATCAATTTTCCAGGTAATCTATGAAGTGAGGATTACAGCTTGTCTACTGCAATTTCTTCATAAGGCTACATTGCACTTATGCCAATGATGTGTGATGCATATGTTTCTATAGTGACAATTTTCGTACTTTATTTACACACACCTGTATGCCGATTTTTAGATTTTTGATTTGAGATCCTTTTTTTGCAAGTGCCCTTTTTTGTAAGGCAGCTGGAATCTAATTTATGGACACAATGTGGTTATACAGATGTCTTACTTTAAATTTCTAAAACAGTAACATTAGCGACATATAAATTTCACATTGGTATGCTTTTGCTTGTGTGAGTAATTTAATGATGCACGAGTCCTGAGCATATGTGAACAGCCAAGTGAAAACAGGTAACAGGTAATTGGGGAGGTTACCTTCGGTTTCAGTGACAATGGTGTTGATTTGCATCATGACCAGACAGCAGCAGCCCATGCAGGCTGTGTAGGATCGGGTCCATGGTAAAGGTGAGTTTGTCCTTTATATGCGTTCCATTGTGCCAACTCAGGTGTGGATGTTTGCTCACCACAGTTGCATCGGCGGAAAGTCACATCATTATTTGTTCTTCAGACAAACTAGGGGTCCTCCCCCCAACAGCCGCTTTTGCCTATTCCACCGTCAACGTGGTCAAGATTTCCTGGAAGGTTTGACAGGACTGTGGTGGTCTTTTATCTATGCAATCACCAACATCTAAATAGGGGGGGCGGACCACCAAGCCGGCTGACAGGAAGACCACCGAAAAAGCCACGGCAGGGCACGATCTGCCAAGATCGAAATCAGGCCCGTAGTTATTAATACATTTATTATGTGTTTGTGAAAACAAAGTTGTATTTTTTAAATACATGTTTTTGCTCATATATTGTTTAATATAGCATTGTAATTAGTGTATTATACCTCTAAAGTATAAGTATTTTATTAACAATTTAAAGAATGTAGTAGAAAATAACATTTTGTAAACCCTTTCTTTAACATAAGTTTCCTAACCATTCATTAATAGAGTTTACAAAAAAGTATAACTCTAATTATCCATATCAACAGTATAAATGTTTTATTTACATTATTTACATTACTAAATCAAAACTATAATTCTTTATAGCAATAAGTAATACATAATTAAACATCCATAGCAGTTTATAAAAGTCACTTCATATTATTATTATTATTATTATTATTAAGTTCTGGTATAGCGAATAGCTACCTGCAACATTTCCAAGTGTTTAAGGACACAGAAGTTAGTAGCCTAGAAACGTGACCCAAAATAGCGAGGTTTTTAATTTCTTTTGGAAGGAGATTAGAGCGTTGCAGTCTCTAATAGACTAAGGCAGAGTGTTCCACAATTTAGGGCCCAGAAAACAGAATGAATTGCCACCCATTTGTGAACGTCTGATTTAAGGCACTAAAAAGAGAGACTGATTCCAAGAGCCCAATGTGCAGGAAGGATGATAGGGTACGGCACGCTTTTGTAGGAATTGTGGGCCTGAGTGAAGCTTGATTTCATACATGAAGCAAAGAACCTTGAAGTTGATGTGCTTGTGCACTGTGAGCCATTGGAGATCATGAAGGAGACCAGACATAGTAAAGTATTTAGGAAGCTGAAATAACAGCCTCGCTGCAGTGTTTTGGACAATCTGAAGGTGTCTAATCACAGCCTTATCAGCTTCCAGACATACGATGTTACCATAATCTAGCCTAGATGGAATCATGGCCTGAATAATGGTTTTCTGAGCGGAAAAGGGGAACATCCATAGGATATTTTTGAGCCATTTCATTATGGAAAAACAGGAAGATGTAACCTTGGGTGCTTGCGACTTCATAGATAAGGTGGGATCTAGCCGAAGCCCAGGCTTTTTACCATGCTGGCGTGTTCAGGGAATGGGCCAAGAGTGGAAGGTCAGTGCTGCAGACCCCAAAGCTGAGAGTTTTCACCCAGTATAAACATTTCAGTCTTATCCCCATTCAAATTTGGGGAGTTAGTTTTCATCCAGATGGCAAAATGGCTGAGGCAGGAGTTATGATCCACTGAGCCACTGCTCCACTGAGCTGGCTTCCTGTTCCGATGACAAAGAAAAAATAATCTGGCTGTCATCGGCGTAAATAAATAGGGTTAAACCATAGCTTTCTATTACGTCCGTCAAAGTGTGGATGTAGATATTAAACAACAAGGGGCTCTGGGCAGATGCCTGCAGGACTACCCAGGTGAGCAAGTGTGAACATGATGCTGTGTGGGTAGAAAAGACCCAAAAGGGGTGGCCCGTCAAGAAGGATTTTAGCCAGGCAAGTGCCTTGTTTTGAAGGTCTAGTTGAGCCAGTCTATCGACAAGAATGTCACACGACATAGTGTGAAAGGCCATGCTGAGCTCAAATAGGAGCAGCCCAGCTCACATAGGGGTCAAAGAAGATGTTCAGTGACTTCTAGAAGGATGACTTCTGTGCTATGCTCAGCTCTAAATCCTGCTTAGGAAGGTTGAAGGGAATTCCGGGTTTCCACATGGGAGGAAAGTTGGGTGGGTCCAAATGAGTTGTTTTCAGCAGAGGGAGCACCATAGCGTGTTTCCAAGCTTTAGGTAAGTGACCATCACTTAGTGAGGAATTCAGAATATCCACTAATAAGAGATGTGGACTCAAAATTCTAAGCTTGGAAGGAGGGAGAGGATCAGGAGGAGAGCCTGCTTTGATAGACAGCAATAAGTCCAGGAACGGGCAACATCCAGGGGAAGAAAAGGTTGTAATTGAGCTGATGACAGAGTGGTGTCCAGTGAAATTACTCCCTTGATTGGAGAAGGAAAGGACACGAGTTTTCAGATGGAATGGAAAAATTTGCTCCGGTGGCCGAAGTGAGGCAGATGTTTGTCACTTTTTTGTGCATTGATCCTGTGAGAGGAAGGGAGGATTGACAGAGTTGCTAGGGTCAGATAAGTCTTGGACTACTTATGAAGGGTCTTATGACAGTTTTGTGCTTTTGATAGTTTATCAGAATAGAAAGCAGCTCTGGCGGTTCTGCAGTGACCATGATTGTTGTTCAAGGCTATCTTATATTTTGATTTAGAATCATTATCATATTGGTTTCTCCAGACTCGTTCATGTCTTTCACAGGATTTCATTTCTTCCTGTAGGGTCTCTTTCAACCAGGGGGCAGGAAAGCACTGTCTAGCCCAAAATTTAATTTTAGCAGTCAGAGTTAAGTCAAGAGAGCTTCATAGCCAGTTATCTGCTACATGGAGGTCTAAGGTGACTTGACCTGCTAATTGGGGGAGAATATCCAATAGACTTGTATTGAGGGCAGTGATGTCAAGAGTGGCCCAGTTTCCGATCATAACGTTGGGCCTACTTACTGCAGGAGTGTATGAAGAGAGAGAGAAATGAGGCCAATGATGTTAGAAAAAATAGAGTCCAGCTCTGTAAGTTGGGAGGAATTCATTAAATTGAGTTTGAGAGTACCCAAATCATCAATCAGAGCCTGACTTCAGTTACATTTAGCATCTTCTAAATGCATGTTCAAATAACCCAGAAGCGTACAATTAAAACAATGGACCAACAGTTCCCGGCAGTGCCAGGAGAATGGTAGAGTAGAAGGCTTAAAAAAGTGAGGTTGGGTGTAAGGGAAAAGAGAAGTGGTTCACAAATCAGAGAGGGAAGCTCCTCCCTTTTGCATTGAAACACATTTTTGTAAGTAATAGCATATAGAATGTTATTGTTCCGGTCACTTCTGGCTATGCAGTAATCATGTGGTAGAGAAGTAATAATATCTGGCATGGATGCTTCATGCAGCCATGTTTCTGTCAGGTACATGGTGTCAGGGGTATTGTATGTTGGTATATGTGCTGTTGATGTCTGTTAAGTGAACAGCAGTTTATGCTATACAAACGAAAGCTATTATTAGTCACAGCATTACTATCAGAGACATTCCTACCTTCAGCTGCTGAGAAGAAAACATTGGAAACATTATCAGGACTTTAGGAGGTGTTTTTAGGATGTCACAAAAAACCACATTTTTTCAGCTAGCATTAAGGACTGAAGTGTCGAAAGGCAGGCATCTGCACAGCTATGACGAAGTACTCTGAGCTGGTGTGAGGAGAAAAGAGTTCTGGGAGCCATAAGAGGGGCATGGCTCCTGGTGCCTGGTTCCGGCCAGGTGCGTATGGGCACAGAAGGCCTTTTCTTTATATTTAGGTATGAATACACTTTAATATTCTTTCACATTTTATTTTAAGCAAGTTGGCAAACTAATTCTGTATATTATACATTTGTGTACATGTATTATTAACATAAGCAAAAATATAAGTAATTGGTAATTCATTTTGTAAATCCTTCAAAAATAATTTTTAGACAGATGTATTTTTTTTCCTTTCAACTAATTATGATTTTTTTGAAAAACAAATAAATATCAGTCCTATTAGTATTTATCTCATACGATTTCAAATGCATTTTTATTAAGCATGGAAATGAAAACATCTTAACACTGACAGCAATCTATTCGTAGTCTCCTTTTCATTTCGCCTCAACTTATTTTCAAAAGTAACCTTACCTTAATTCTTTTTCCGGTTCTTTTGGTATGGTAAGAAGACCATTATTTTACATTGTTATTAAACTTGATGGAGGTATTTTAATATTTTTTAACTGTAACAAGTGAGATATTTATAGTATTGGTTACGTTACATCTTTTAGTGTACAATTGTTAATTTACTGTAGGCCGTTCATGGATGTGGTTAGTAATTTATTTTATGCATTTTATACTATTTTAGGAGGGTTTGTTTGTATTGAATTTTTGATTATAGTGTTGGGTTTACTGTGTAAAGAAGAAAGAATCTTTGATGAACTTTCTTTGTATTTGGTGTCCCTTTCTATGTTTCAGGATTTTCTTTGTAAAATGTTTACATAATAACATTTCAAACCCTTTCCACATTTTCCTTTAACTTTCAGCGTGTTGAACTTTATCTAATTATTTGGGTTTCTTGTGGAACCACTAGATTGGCTATGGCATATTACAGATGAAGACTGTGGGGCATATTAGCAAGCCATTTATCGCCACGTTAGCAGCACTTTCGTGCCGCTAACGTGTTCTGTTTTTTAGCGCGCTATTACAAAGCTGTCGCTAACAGGCGTTAGCGACAGCTTTCTGGCGATAGCAGCATTTTTTTTTTATCAAGTTGTATGCCAGCGATAGTTATTGCTAATGACATGCAAAGTAGGCGTTCCTTCTCAAAATTTCTCGAAAAAGTTCGCTAACACCACATCGCACTATTAGCAATGATTGCTCAGACCCGCGAAGCGATAAAAAAAGGCGCACTAAGGCCCTTTAGCTGGAGGAACTTAAGACCAGAAAAAAGCTGGTCTAAAAATGTTGATAAAGGGAGGTATACAAGGGAGAGTAGCTCAGAGCCCCATCTGAAAACCCACTGACACCATGGAGGTACTAATCATTAAGCTTGGAGCCCCACAAAGGCAACAGCCATCACCGCCACTGCTACCTCCCCCAGGACCACCACTGAGGCAGCGCCAAAGAAGACAGCGGGCCCTGCCCAGACGTCTCAGCCTCGCAGACCAAACGCAAGAGGATGTCATTGCCCACTACAGGCTCAAAAGGACATCCATCCAACACATCCTGAACCTGATAGCCCACAGGCTGACGCCACCAACACAACAGAGAACCAACATCCCTCCGCAGACAAAGCTGCTGGCTGTGCTGCCCATGTTGGCCTCTGGGACCTTTCAACCAACAACGCCAGAGTCGGCGGAGTTTCACAGGCTGCCTTTTCAATCTTCCTCCCGACTGTCTTGGATGGCATACTCAGCCTGATACCCCAACACCTACACTTCCCCAACACGGTGCAGGAACAGATTGAGAGCAAGCACGGCTTTCACGCCCTAGTCGGATTCCCGCAGGTGTTGGGGGCAATTGACTGCACACATGTCCGCAACAGAAAGCACACCCATTCTATGAATGTGCAGGCAATAGTGGACCACCTGGGACTGTTCACCAATGTCATAGCCAAGTTTCCAGGGAGTGTGCATTATTCATACATCTTCCAACAGTCCATCATAAACCAGCACTTCCAGGATGGCACATACAGAAATGCAGTTCTTGTTGGTAAGTACCAACTTAGCACACCGCATGCCTCAACTCCACATACGTGCAACTCACAATTGTGAGAATGTACATGTTACAATCTCACATACAACATGGCAATCAACATTCCCACTTACCAGACCCAACAACACAAGGAACTGTGGGAACTGTGGTTAGCTATGTAGACAAACCATCCCCATGAGCAAATGTGGGGAGAGGTGGGAACCAAGTATGTGCGTCAGTTCTTCTCCATGTGTCAGCAGATGCATCTGCCAACTTTGAGGTTGTTGGTGACCAAGGTGGCATTTATTGCACGCTGTATGTTAGAGTTGCATAGTGGGGTAAGTGTGTATGCGCAGTTGAAGATACATTTCTGTAAAATGGGGTCTAGCGCCATTGGTGACGACTGCAGCATTGTGGGTGTTGCTGTTGATGGTGGTTTGTAGCATCTCCATGGTGACTGAGCTCAACTAACTTTGTGTGGGTCCGCATGTGGTCTAGGGTGTTTGGGGTTGACAGACGAGGAAGTGTATGCGTTTGTGGTCACTACATGTGCATTTAGTGGGTTTGATGAAGTGGACAAGGTTTACACATGCAAAGAAGGTGTCAAAGGTGTGCCCTGCCTAGTGGCTCAGTGTGGTGAAGATTTGGGACAGTCTGATGTCAGCAAACATTTCCCAGAGTGTAATAGATTTTGAGTAGTCGTGGTATGTGAGTTGGAGGCTCTTCTCAGGAATGAGTACATAGTCCAAGGATTGAACGGCGTGGCATCTGATGATGTTGATGGTGTGGGTGAAGCGTTCCTGCCCTCAGTGGGCCCTGCAGGTGAGGGGGCTGCTGAGTGTTGCATTGTGGCAGCTCTGGACATGAAACTGCATGTGTTGTGTGGTAGGCCAGGTCTGGTGGCAGCGGCAGCATCAGAACTGAATGTGATCCATGTCTGGTGTGGCCTATTGGCATTTAAATGTTCTCATGGCATTGACTGCGAGGAGTGCAGATGAGTTCTATATCGCTAGACGGTAGGAGAGCCAGGGTGCCTGTTGGTGTTTGAGTTAGGCCAGCTGATATGCGCAGATGGCCTTAACATTGTTGCACTGTAGAAGTGGCAGTGATGCAACCGCGCAGCGCACACAATCAAATTGGCTTGGGGGAGTAGGAACAACTGTGAGGTAACATAATTAGCATTGATGCTGGTAATTAGTCAGAAGCGACATATGGCTAACATGAAATCTAAAATAGCACACATCACACACCACAAAACTATCAACACTAACAACACAGCATGCATAACCAATAATGAACACATCTCTCCATCACATGTTACAGGTGATCAAGGATATGCACTCTGCCTGTGGATGATGACACCCCTCCGAAAACCCACCACCCAGGCACAGAGGCAGAATAATGCGGCCCACAGACGCACCAGGTCCATTGTGGAGCACACATTTGGTGTACTAAAGTCATGTTTCTGTAGCCTGGACATCACAGGTGGCAGACTGCTGTACAGCCCCGAAATGGTGAACAAAATCATTATAGCATGTTGTGTATTGCACAATATATGTGTGCGCACTAATGCTCTATGGATCCAAGTGCCTGCTGCACCAGACGATGACCAGGATGATGATGAAGATGAGGCAGGTGGAGTACACCCCACAATTAATGCAGCAAGAACTGCCCAAAGGGACAGAATAATAAACAATTTCTTCAACTGAGCACGTCACATTGTGACTGTCCCCATCAAATGTATATCAGTGCAAAATGACCCCAATCACGGGTTGTGCCAATAAAAAACACAACAAACATACCCTGTCTGCATGTTACTCTCCTTCATAAGTACATCACTCTGAAAAGTGTACGTTGCACAATAAGTACAAATAATATCACAATACTCATTCATTCATTCATTCATTTCATAAGGCTTTATTCGGAGCTTAAACACAAAGTCCATAAAAGCACATTCAGTACATTATAAAAAACAAACATCATGTAAATACAAACAGAATAATAAACCCTAAAACACCCTTTACACTACAAAATCATTCAAACAGTTAAAATACAGATAAAAAACAGTTAAAATATCATACTAGGCCTTGCTTTGATGGCTTGAAGAAGAAAGGTGGCAGTAAAAAAGCAAACATCCGGTGGCGGGTTAAATAACAATTTCATAGAGTCTTGAACATTTCTAACTCCATACTTCTTAAAAACAGGTTTTAAAAAGGCTGAGCGGAAATTGCCATAAAGTGTACACAACAATAAAAAGTGCATGGTGCTTTGTGCAGTAGTATTATCACATGGGCAGGGATCAATCGGGTGTTTTTTGATACTTGGAAACGCCACCAAATGGTGTACAATCCCAAAACGTAATCTTGTCAGTACGAACCGATGGGAGGGTCTGGTTACAAAGCTCAAATACGGTTGATAACCTATCGTCTCACAAAAACTTCCGTAGAGCAAACAAGTAGTTAGGTTACCACTGGCCCTCCCACGCCGCTCAGACTTGTGGCTCATAAAAACAGATTTCATCTCAGTTTTGGTCAAACTAGAGGCAGCATAACAATCCTCTTTTAAATTGAGACCATAGGTCTCTAAAAAGCAACCCGTAACAAATTTGACCCATGGAATCTTTAGATGGTTATCAATAGAGAGACAATCTTTAATGATAGCTCTATTTAAGGAGGTCTCTTCCTTTATCCAGATTGCACGCCACAGCATAAGTGGTCTAAGGGCGACTGAATCTGAAAGGTGTTGAATTCCAAACTCCCTATGCACCAAATCGGTAGAAACCGATATGGGTAAACTTAGGAGTCTTTTTAGGAAGAGGTTTTCCTCCACTTGTAGACTCCCAGTCGTAACATGCCCCCATACACCAGCACCATAAAGAGCAATTGAAAGACACCTCATTTGATAGATTTTTAACATGTCTTTAAGCCGTTTGTCCCCTATTTTGGATGCAAACTTAAACACCCCGTGGGCACATTTCGCCATTCTGGCCCTAACATGGGTGATCTCGCTGGACCAACTACCTGCCTTGGAAAAAGTAATACCTAGGTAGTTAAAAGAGTCCACCGTTTGAACCTTATGCCCATCGATAAAATAAGAATGGGGTTTTTTGCGGCCAAAACCACATTCCATAACAAAAGTTTTTGTTTTGTTAATCATCAACTTCCTTTCCTTAATGAACAGAGAAAACCTGTCCATTAGGCGTTGTAGGCCAATAGGGGTCCTGGATAAAATAACGGCATCGTCCGCATAAAGTAAAACTGGGACGTAAAAATCAAGAATTTTAGGTGCATCAGCCACAACAGTCTTTAAAACAGAATCGACCTCATTGATAAAAAGTGTAAAAAGTAGAGGGGCGAGCACACACCCTTGTCTAATGCCGCGCCTAATAAAGAACTTAGGGGTGCGCTCCCCTCCTGGGCCGTAACGGACACTTGAACTTAGGTTGGCATATAGCCGGGCCAAGAAATAAACAATGCCCTCCGGTGCCCCCATTTCAATTAGTTTCCCCCATAGGATGTTATGGTTCACCATATCGAAGGCACTGCTCAAATCTGCAAAGCAGAGAAAAAGGGAACCTTTCTTGGCCTTCATGTACTTCCCAATTAATAGTTCTAGGTTGAGGCACTGTTCTACTGTCCCTCGACCCTTCCTAAAACCAAATTGGGAGTTTGCCAATATGTTATTCGATTCGGCCCATTCTTCTAATCTGACCAGAAGCACCCTGCTCATGATTTTCACAGAGGAATCAAGAAGGGAGATCGGGCGGTAGTTCTTTACGTCCCTCCTCTCTCCCTTCTTATAAATAGGAATAATAATGGATTCCTCCCAGGTAGGTGGGACACCATTACAGACAGCTGCATTGAACACTTTAGTTAATAGCGGGCCCCACATCTCTGGTTCTTTTTTATAGACATCTATGGGCACACCATCAGGCCCCTGGGCCTTCCCTCCCCTACTAACAGTAATGCTATCCTGAACCTCGGAAGTGGATATGTCTAAAGGAATGACAGGCCAATCACCTCCACCTACATCCATTGATTTATCCGAGTCGAAAATCAAAGAGAAGTGGGAAACCCAACTTTCCGCATTAACGTTTGCCGTCAGTTCGGGTATCTCCTCGTCCTTAAGAAAAGGACAATTGACTGTGGCCCAGAATAGGGAGGAGTCCGAAGTTTCAGCTGCCTGGTCTAACTTATCCCATGCCTCTTGTCTTAATTCGGCCTTCCTATTTTTGACTGCAGCCTGGTAGGTAGCTCTGAGCTCCCTAATCGTGGTTATATCCCTTTGTTTGGCTGCCAGTGCCGCTTTAAGTCCCTTAAGGGCAATAGTGCTAGCATGGTCGAACCACCCCCTCTGCCGGAATGATTTACCCTTAAGAAGCTTAGAAAATTTAGCATCAATAATGAGATTAATATTAATAAACTTGGGCATGATTTCATCTGTTAAATGAGTACTAGCATCTAAATTAGTAGTAGACTGGGGGACCAATCGATTAAGCGAGGGAGGGCTCGAACCTTGTGACCCCGGCCGTCCTAAGGACTTCCTCCGTTCATGGTTGATTTTATCAACCATCTTGACCAAGTAATTATCCATAGTAGTAGACACAACCGCAAGTTTGGCTTTGGACATTATGAGCCGGACCTAGCCGGTACTTGATCTTGACAACAGACTGACCCCACAATATACAACAACCTGTACCTTTCGCTGTATGTAGCTTCCCAGCAAAAAACTTCCCGTTATGCCACCATGCTCGTTACTGCCCTGATAGCAGTAAAATTAGGCGGATCAGACGACGAGTTGAGCAAGGTAACAACGTACAGAAAACCTGTATTCGGACCCCCTCCTACCCCCTCCTGTCCCGGACTGTCACAGACTGTACGCCCTTTGTCCGGGCTTCGTCCTGGGCGTCCTGCGGCGCGTCCCGCGCTGCGGTAACAATTGGTATTTAAGGGATATTGGGGCCAATAGGCGGGTGGGCGGGCCGCGACTCAGGTGCGGGCAGGCACGGGCTCCTGGGAACTGGAGTCCGTCCAGCAGCCCCTCTCAACCTCAGCAGCGGCACAGCGGCTCCGGACACAGCCCCTCCAGGAACAACAAAGCACAGTGAGTCAAATGCCCCCACAAGCGATGCGGGACCCGCGCCAGCGGGTTCCGCGAGCTTTTTTAAATGTTTGTGGGCGGGTGAGCGGGCCGCGACTCAGGTGCAGGCAGGCACAGGCTCCTGGGAACTGGAGTCTGTCCAGCAGCCCCTCTCAACCTCAGCAGCGGCTCCGGACACAGCCCCTCCAGGAACAACAAAGCACAATGAGTCAAATGCCCCCACAAGCGATGCGGGACCCGCGCCAGCGGGTTCCGCGAGCTTTTTTCAATGTTTGTGGGCGGGTGGGCGGGCCGCGACTCAGGTGCGGGCAGGCACGGGCTCCTGGGAACTGGAGTCCGTCCAGCAGCCCCTCTCAACCTCAGCAGCGGCACAGCGGCTCCGGACACAGCCCCTCCAGGAACAACAAAGCACAGTGAATCAAATGCCCCCACAATACTCAATTTATGGTGGGAATGTCTCCTCAGTACAGAGATGCTTTTCAGTGTGTCAAATGAGCAAAAGTAGAGTTTTCATGGTGTAAATTGTGGTACCAAAATCAAATATTTTGCGTGTCCTTTTGTGTAATTCATGAAATATAAGGTTGTCCTCTGTGCAAAAACCTCAATTGTAGGGTGTCGTTTGTGGTAAATAATTTAGGTGAGTGTGTCCGTTACGTTATATAATGAAATTTAGGGCGTGCAATGGGGTAAAAGATGAAAAATGGGCGTGCAATGGGGTAAAAGGTGATAAAAGGGCGCGCAATGGAGTAAAAGATGAAAAATCGGTGTGCAATGGGGTAAAAGATTAAAAATGGGTGTGAAATGGGGTAAAAGATTTAAAATGGGTGTGAAATGGGGTAAAAGATGATAAATGGGCGTGCAATGGGGTAAAAGATTTAAAATGGGCGTGAAATTGGGTAAAAGATGATAAATGGACGTGCAATGTGGTAAAATATGGAAAATGGGCATGCAATGCGGTAAAAAATGAAAAATGGGCGTGAAATAAGGTAAAAGATGAAAAATGGGCATGAAATGGGGTAAAAGATGAAGAATGGGCATGCAATGGGGTAAAATATGCTTTTTAGTGTGTTATCTGCAAAAAGTTTGGAACCTACTTTCACCTCAAGATCATAAACCTCTACGACAAGTTTGTGGACCACACACTGGACACAGCAGCTGGCCCACCCACACCCCTGAGACACCAACCAGCCCACCATCTCCAAATGGACACCAGGCACGGATGAAGACATTGCCTCCACCATGAAAGGCATCCATTCAGGGGCCCACACAGACCCCTGGCCCCCTCACATCCACCACAGAGCCCCATCTGCCATCGCACACGAACCACTATGCAACATCAACACCACCTTCAAAACATGCACCTTCACAGATGACTGGAAGCGCGCAGAGTCATACCCCTGCTCAAGAAGCACACAGCTGACCCGACTGACCTCAATAATTATCGGCCCATCTCGCTCCTCACCTTCACAGCCAAAATCGCAGAGAAAATAGTCAACAGGGAACTGACACGATTCATCAAAGAGAACGCCATCCTCAACCTGTCACAATCTGTATTCTGAAGCAACCACAGCACTGAGACTGCCCTACTTACCACCATAGACGACATCCACACCCTCCTTTACCAAGGACACTACGCAGACCTCATCCTACTCGGCCTTTCAGCAGCCTTCAACAACTTCTCCCACCGCACACTAGTCACCAGACTACACGACGCAGGCATCCAAGGTACAGCCCTGGACTGGATCCGATCATTCCTCACCATAAGAAGGCAAACGATCAGACTGCCACACTTCAATCCGATCCCACGACAATCACCTGCAGAGTCCCACAGGGGTCATCACTGAGCCCGACCCTCTTCAAAATCTGCATGGCCCCCCTCGCAGCCATCGTCCAATAACACGGCTTCAACATCCTATTCTACTCTGACAACACCCAGCTCATCCTCTACCTCACCAAAGAAGCCACCACTGCCTAAATCAACTTCCAGAAAGGAATTCAACACGGTGCAGTCTGGATGACCAACAGCTGCCTGAAGCTCAACCCCGATAAGACAGAAGACCTCGTCCTTGGAAGCACCCCTTCAGCATGGGACAACACCTGGTGGCCGATGGCCCTCAGAAGACCACCTCCCCCTCAGACCACGCCAAAAACCTCCACATCATACTCAACTCATCACTCAATATGAACCAACAGGTCAATGCCGTCACCTACAGCTGCTTCAACACACTCCGCATCCTCTGCAAGTCCTTCAAATGGATCCCCCCGGAGTCAAGGAAGACAGTCACCCATGCACCCATCACCAGCACACTGTACTAAGGAAATGCACTCTATGCCAGCATCAACAAGTCCATACTCTGCAAACTCCAAACAATACAGAACACCGCCGCCAGACTCATCCTCATCATCCCCTGGCACAAACACATCAGCCAACACCTATGATGACTCCACTGGCTCACAGTGGAGAAAATAGTCAGCTTCAACATCCTCATCTCACTCCTACAAATGCCTACACAACAATGGACACAAATACCTCAATGACAGAATCAACTTCCACATACCCAAAAGAAAACTCCAATTCACAAAATTCTCACTGGCGGAAACCCCTTGTATCCACAGAGCTAGAGCAGGTGGAAGATCCTTCTTTCACATTGCAGCCTAGACCTGGAACGAGCTACCGGCAGATATCAGACACGCCCCCTCTCTGAACACCTTCATGAAGCCCCTCAAGAGCTGGCTCTTTGGCTAACAGATCTGCAAATGCAATGCAGTGCGCGCAAATAAATTTGTTTTATTTACTTATTTGTATACTTACCTCCGTTGGGACATAATCCGGAGTTTACTATCCCCCGCCCTGCGTCGCCGCACGGCAGCACTCCCTCCGGGAGCTGCTACTGGTGCGATCTGCAGCGATGCATTCATACACAGAGCATGTATAATATCTTGTTGCATGTAGTAATGGTGCCTTGTGGATGTCTCACACTACTATTATGTGCATGTTAGCTAGCATAATAGTCTTGTTTGTCCCGACTCAGCATTCACAGGTCTGGTGTGAATGGCAGTCAAAGTGGACCCAATCATGTAACCAACATGAAATGCAACACTACAGTTACGTAGCATATTCTATTATGGTGATTATTGGTATGAGGAATATGACACATATGATTTAACGAAAGCATTACCCATAACAACACTATAAGCATCATGACTCCAGGGTGCCGTTACAATGGGGAATGCATTGTGACTGCTTGCGTTCACGTGCTCCTTACCAGACAGCTGTGTGCTCCAGCGGGCACGAGACGAAAGCATGAACCCGCCTGAGTTTTAGGATCCCTGTGGCCCACCTGAAGGTAACCGAGCGGGGCCTCTTTTATCTGAGCGGATGCCAGGTGAGGTGAGGAGGTCTCCCGTACCATTGACGGATTTTATTGTTGAACCACGTGCATTGAATCGCTTGGTTCAGCTTGCTGCTAAAAGCTCCAGTACATCAAACGCGAATCTATAAGCGTGCTGGAAAACTAAAAACAACATTTCTATATATAATAGAATTTTTAAACATAAGAAAGTTTTTATCAAATCCCCACACCAGAACAAGACGGTGGCTCTGACGGAGATAAAAAATAGAACTAATCCAATGAGAGAGGCCCTATCAAGGAAACATTAACTGTGGCAAGATTATTAAACTCTACTGATTATGCAATTGATGAAACATAATCCGCCTAATATGATCTATGATCATTTTCTGTCCTGAAGAAGGTGATAGTATTGAATCAACACCGAAACGCTGCGCCGACTTTTTTTTAACTTTATGTGTCATAATAAGATTATAACCGCTCGCAGCTGCTGGCTGAGGTGTCTTTGGTTTCTACGGACTTTGCCGGGTGTGGGACTGCGAGGACCAGCAGTCCACACCAACATCAGCTGGTTCCTCTTCCTGCCCCGCCCTTAACGTCATTATACATACAGGCAACAGCAGCTGCGCGGGATGCGCGTGGGACGTGCCGGGCGAAGCCCGGGCCAAGGGCGGGCCCGTTTGAGCCCGTTCGAGACCTAAGAGACTGGGCTGGGCCACCCTCTGTGCATTTACATTCCGGACGCAGATTGTGAACAATTGAATCCTGCCAGAAGTAGGTAGCACGACAATGGCGGGTGGAATGATTAGAGGGAAAAGCGCTATAGTTGGTACTACTATGGCAGGTACATTGGACAATTTCATTGTAAGAGCTGCTACCCTTCTTGAACGTGAAATTGATCTCACAGAGCGCCGTCTTTCCCTAGACCCTCTTTCTCATAAACGTTCATCTTTGGGCAAAATCGCACTGTCTGCGACACCTAAGGCAAATACAAAGAATCCTACCGCACTTGACTCCACGGTTACTGAGGATGACAGTGATGTTGCCTGCACGGACTTGACTCTGGAAAGCAACCACGGTAAGGAAGGCAGAACCACCGCTAGGTTTGCAACCACTATGGCAGAAATTATGGTCAATGAAACTGAAGGTGTATCCACCAGAGCACAATTACATGCTATTACTGAGGCCACCACCTCTTCCTCGGGTCATAACTTAGGAGCCAAACCAAAACAGAAGCCTGTTCAGCGGGGAAAAAAGGGCAGCCAACCGAGATTGATGAAAACTAAAAATATAAAACTGGCATCTAGTAATTTACCAGGCGCCGCTGACCAATCCCTGACTAAAGTACCTGCAGACCAGGTTGGGAATCTGGACGAGGGTCTTTGCTCAAAAATAGGGGAACTTTTTGCTCTCGCAACTCGCCCTATCCTGGATAGACCTAATTTGATAGAAGAGCGCCTTAAGAAATTTGAACAAATTGCTCTTTCTAATTTTGAACTTAACCAAATGTTGAAGACAGGCTTATTACGAGAGCCCTCGGAACAGCTCCCCCCAGGTAATCAGGCAAGTAAGCCCACAGGGAAAACTCTCGTGCCCCTGATCCCTTCCTTAGAATCTTTGAAGGGAGTACATCGGGTGAATGGAGAAGATATCTCATGCATTAAAAACCCCACAGACGTTAATGGACCCAAAGACCTATTTATAAGAGAAAAGCCTCTTCAAAAATTTTCTGATGCTAATGCAAAAGTAAACTGTGGCAGGGCACAGAACCCTAATGAGTTGGAAAATAGTTCTGCTTGCGATAACAATAGAGTTTCCTTGTTACCTAACTTAGATTTACCGCCAGAATCTTCTCCGTATGTTATTGTATTGGCAGGGGTTCCTGTCTTGGAAAAAAACACCATTGAAACATACCATGAGCTGAAGAATAAAACAATGCATTGGCTCAATACTAATCGGCCACTTCCCCCTTATATACATAGTAAAATCTTGTTTGCCCAGAGAGTCAGGTGGGTGGGTAAGGGGAACAAAGATATACCTGGGGACTGCATTGTTGTTAACTTCAAGGATACACAGGCTGTAAAATATATCCAGCAGGTACGGCCACTGCTGCCTAACACAAGGATCAGGCCACTCCCTCTTGGTTACTTTTATGATTTTAATCAAACTAATAATAGTATGTGGGAAGAGGTAGGGAAGGGTAAAACAAATACTGATTTCCAAAGATGTAGGATGGCCCCAGTTGACCAGGGCTGGCTAGAGGCCTTCCCGAGATCAAATAGATATAGCTGCCTAGACATGCTCGATTGACTGCCCCCAAAACCTATTGCATCCGAAATTACACGGGCGGTGATAATCAATGTCGGGTTAAACCAAGTTTGTGATTATAATGTACCCTCTGGTATTTCGCCAGCCCAACTGTCGATTGCTCCTCAGGATAAGTCTGAAAATACCTCCCCTATTATCGAGGACGGAGAGAAAAATATTTATCCTTCATTGTTTGAAACCCCAAAAGGTTCCTCTGATAGAGGGGTTCCCCTTAAAATTTCCAATGTGAGACCATCTAAAGTTGCTAACAGAGTTCCTGATTTTACCCTCCTGACTTGGAACGTCGCAGGGCTGTCTGCCAGGTTAGGGGACACAAACTGTATTTCCTTCTTACATCAGTTCTCGATTATATGTTTACAGGAATGTTGGACGATGGACCCTATTCATTTGAACGGATATCGTACCTTTCACACTCCGGCAACTTACACGACAAGAGGGAGAAACAAAGGAGGCCTTTGTACTTATGTATCAAACTGCTAAAAAGAAACAAAAATTTATTTTTCCTCTGTTTCTGCTTTTTACCATATATTGTCAATTACGTTTGGGGGTAAACAAAATATAACCTTGATACATTTTTTATAATAACATCCCGAGAGATGCATGGGCCCGACACTCAAAGAATTATCTGAGACTCTTAAAAACATGGATGGAAATCAATCACCTGATACCTGTGTGATTTGGACGGGCGATTTTAATTCCTTTCTATGTCCATTTAGTGATATAAATATTTTTGGGCTGGGAGAGGTTGAGGATGCCCCTTCAGCACATTTTTCCCACACGTTTCTGGGTAACTATCTAAATGAAATACTTTTTTGTTTGGACTTGGGTTTTGTAAACAAACTCTGCTCTCCTCCAGTCCCTTTTAACAACACATTTATAGGAAGGGGTTGTAAATCAATTATTGATTTTATGCTAATATCCAAACGGTATTCTAGACACATCTGCTCGTTTGAAACATGTGAGATAGCAATGAGCGACCATTTGCCACTCAGTATGTCCTTTATTATTATGGGGGGTAACAGCAAGTCGAATACAACAGTACAAAACTTATATAACTATAGGTTGGGACTTGCTAGGAAAAATGGCTACACCCTAAAATGGGACAAAGTGGAACCTGTGGCCTTTTTAAGAAATCTAATCCGCTCAAAAGAGTTGGAATTTATTACCTGTCTCTCTGAGAACGATGATCCCTCCAATGTCCACGAAGCATTTCTCAGTATCTCTGAAGAAATACGAAAGTTACTTTCAAAACCGCAGAAAACCGGGGCGAGTAGGACAAATAGGTGGTTTGACAGGGAGTGCAGCAAGACCCATGCTTGCTTAATGACACAGCTAAAACGAGACCCCAGGGCCATGGCTGAAGTCAGATCTCCCAGATCTGCCTATCAACGGGCAGTGAAAAATAGGAAAAAACAGATTAAGCAGGAAGCATGGCAGACCTTACAGAAAGCCTGCCAGCTAAAAGATAACATTGCTTTTTGGAGAGCGGTAAATGCTCCCTTTTTTAATAACAATCCAACAGATTCTATTGAGGTAGCCATTACTGAACAGTCTTGGGTGACTTACTTTGAGGAGCTCTATCAAGCTGATACTGTGGTAATCTCAGAGAGGGGGCTGAACTCAACAGGTCAGGAGGCTGCACTTTACCCAATAAATGTTGAATTTTTATTGGAGGATGTCCAGATAGCCATTGACAAGAGTGTGGCCGGGAAGGCCCTGGGCCCAGATGGAATTCCCGTAGACATTTTTAAGGCCAATACTAAGTTATGGGCCCCGCTTTTAACTAATGTCTTAAACACCTTTAGAAAAATAGGATTTCCATCCACTTGGCAGGAAGCCATTGTGGTTCCTATTTTTAAGAAAGGTGATCGCAACGAACCAAAATGCTATAGACCGATTTCTTTACTGGATTCGCGTATGAAGGTTGCTGGGAGAGTTATACTCAATAAACTGCAATTATGGGCTGAAGATAAGGTCATTCTCTCACAGTTTCAATATGGTTTTAGGGAAGGTTTGGGAACAACTGAGCAAGGTCTGAATTTAGCACTCCTAGTCGCCAAGTATGTTGAGGCCAAAAATGAAAGCTTATTTCTTATGTTTGTCGATCTAAGCTCGGCCTTTGATTGTCTTAATCATAACAAACTTTGGCAAACAATGCAGGAAATGGGAGTGGACCCAAACCTTCTAACATTTATTAGAGAATTATATTGAGGGGCAGGTGCCAGGGTACGTTATGGGGATAAGGGGGACTGTACTTCTAAATTTCCAATAGGAAAGGGTGTGAGACAAGGCTGCATATTAGCTCCATTTTTATTTAATTTATACATTAATTCGGCAGCCTCTCATCTCCTGGAAGATATACAAGATTATCCTAAAATTGGAAACTCTCATATCCCCATTCTTTTATATGCAGATGATGCCGTGATCATGGCCCGGACTCAAGTGGGCCTACAGAGATCGATTAATACATTTTCTGACTACATGGGAACTAGGGGCCTAAAGATTAATATAAGTAAAACCTTTAATATGTGTTGTACTAAAAAGAAGAATATTGTTTGTAATTCTTTTTTATCCAACACAAAAATTGAGACTGTAAACACCTTCTCCTATTTGGGGATCAATTTTGAAAAAAAGGGCTCCTGGACAGTAGCAGGTGAAACAAGAAAATTAGCGTTTTCACGAGCAATTGGGGCTGTCAAAAACTTTGCAAACAAGGTGGGAGGACGCCCAGTACCAGCCCTAGTAGGCATCTATAAATCTAAATGTGTAACCACGGCGCTATATGGTGCAGGGATCTGGGGGATAGCAAACAATCCCAGTATACAGCTTTGTCAGAATGCTTTTCTCCGTTATCTACTGGCAGTGCCCGGGTCTACCTCTTCTTATGTATGCCATCAAGAGCTAGGCCTACCATACATCATGGATCTTATTAAAGTGGATCCCATTTTACTGTGGCACAAAGTTTGGTCCTCAAATGAGACAGGTTTGAATAGGGACATAATTAGGGACTGTTTAAGTCTTGATGGGGCTGCAAAGATTTCCTGGCTTAAATATATAAAAAATGTCCTTGCGGATATGGGATACCAGGAATTTTTTGATATACCAAATAGCATGGTAGGTTTGTCAAGGAAGAAGTTCAAGGAAACGTGCCTGCAATTCTTAGCGGAAAAACGCTGGCAGACAGAGAAATGTAAGAGCACTGTTATGGCTAACTTCTTACTTACACAAAATCGAGGTATTCAGCCATATCTGACGACAGTGCCTAGCTGCTATTCCCGTATGCTATTGACTCGCTTCAGGGTAAATACCTTTTTTAGATTAGTTACCTTCCCTGAAATGAATTGTTGGTCAAAAGAATTAATTCCCTGCCCTTGCGATCTGGTTTCCGCCCAATCCTCTCTTCATTGTATTCTTTTTTGTAAATTTTACTCAGAGCCAAGGAAAGGTATTTTACTTCCTGTTTTGAAAAAACTTGGCCTGAGACAATGTAGAGTGGCACTGATCAGATTACAAATGTTAAATGATGAATTTCTCATGCTCGCGGTGTCAATGTTCCTCAAAACCATTATTAGATTTAGGACCTCCATGAACTAGGTCATTTTTAACGAAAAAATCGGTTTGTTAAGGATAAATTGTTTATTAATTATGATGTATTATGTATGAACTGTTTTAATGTGTGCTTTTATGGTTTTGTTTTTAAAATCGAATAAAGCTGTTTCTGATTCTGATTCTGACTGCTTGCGTTGTAAAGACCTGCGTATTATGATTCACTACGAAGTGAGATTAGCGGATACAAGACATGCATGGGTGGGTGAGAATTTAGAGGAAACAATGTTTCCCCCTCTCTGCAGCAACACTTCACATGTTGTGTAGTAGTGTTGGAGAGATGGACAGCACCTCATGTATAAGTCAGCGTTCACCCACACAACAGGATTCCATGTGTGTTGCTTGATGCAGCATAGTTGAAAGTGGGAGTAGGGCTGTCCCAGGATTGCTCCTGTGCAGGTAGGGTAACCTTCCAAAGCATTAACAAGCCCCCTGCACACAAACACCCTTGTAGTCTTGTGCAAGAGTGCCTGTGTTGGCGCTAACATGATGAACTGCACACAGTTGGTGGGGGACACCCAGGCCTGCACATGGGCATTGTACATATCATGCAGCACTGTGTCACAGGAGAGGTTGAGGGTGGTGCTACGCACAAAGGGCTAATGCCTCCCACCTATGATTGCTTGTACATGTCACCCTCAGTCCGGGATGTCATGGCACCATCGTTTGACACTGTCAGTCTCATTTGGTTATGAGAGTACATGTCCCATGCTGTGCACTGTCATGTCAGTCTTCCCAGCATGTAGTCACTTATCCAGACTTCAACATTTCCTTGTCCAGGTCACTCTCTGACTTCACATAGTTATGCTGGAGTGTAGGCTCCCATGTTTAAACGATCTTTTATTACAGATGTGAATGGAGAACATTGACATAGTCTAAAGGACTCAAAATTTCCAATGTTGATATTTTACAGACAACATGACGCCAGCCAAACAACATGCGTTCCAGGTGAGGAAGGACCACTTCAAGCACGTCAAGAAGGTGACAAAAGGGTACCGCAACATGGCGAAGAGGTACCATTTGGAACGGAAAAAAGGTACATGGAAGGGGGTGCCCGAGCTTGCAACAACTGGCACACAGGCCATCCCAGGCCCCTCTGGTGTCAGTGGTGGGTCCCAGCCTGGACAGGTGTCCCATCCCACTACACCACACCCCCCAAGGGACAGTCCCACCTACACCTGGCGATCAAGTAGTGGACTGCCATGATGCCTGGACATGTTGGAACCCATCCCCCTCTTCTCCCTTCCCCCAATGTTTTAACTTCTGATATTAGGTAGTGTTAGGTTAGTTCTTTTAATTGTTAGGTAGTGTAGATTTAGCGTAGGTTGTAGGTAGTGTTAGCTTTTAAGGTAGTTTTTATATGTGTATTATTATGCAGTATTTGGGGTTAAGTTTCCTTTTCCTTTGGGTGGGGGGTTGATGTATTTGTTGAAAAAAGAATTACAAAATATATACAAAAAAATATATCTTTGTGTAGGTTACATGTGTAGTTAGTTTATGTATAGCTCAGATGTCTTTCTCCTGTCTCGTGGTGTGCCTTAAGAGTGGGAGGGCGGTTGATGTCTAAGATATTTTTTTACGTGTTTAGGATTATTTAGGGTAGATAGTTTAGAAATTTCTAGTTAGTTTAGATTTTAGTAGTAGTTCTAGTGATCAGTGTTAGTTTAGGGTAGTTCATTCTTTTTGCTGTTCTAATAAATGTTTACTATTTTGGATTTCTGCATGCACTTATGTCAGGGATGATGTTGGGGAGTGTGGCTTATTCCCTTGTATGCAACTCATACAATCATTGGACAATCCATGGAATGTGTAAGTCTGGTCATGACATGTTACTTAGCAGGATGTATTGTGTCAGGATACCTTAGATGTAAGCACAGTGAACTTGCATGGATGGCAAGTAGGATTTACGGCCTAGTCTAGTGACAGTCGTTTGTGATATTCTACATCTTAAGTGTGACTCACGGAGTTGGACAGCACATTGTTGCCCATTTACAACACAACCTAGGGACATGGCATTGAGAGGAAATAGAGTTAGCTACT
This sequence comes from Triturus cristatus, assembly GCF_964204655.1. Taxonomy (NCBI): domain Eukaryota; kingdom Metazoa; phylum Chordata; class Amphibia; order Caudata; family Salamandridae; genus Triturus; species Triturus cristatus. Next base: position 564,412,418 of record NC_140582.1, on the reverse strand, counting down.
GTTATCCATCATGGAGATACATGTATGCGCTGGGTACCACTGATTCCGTCACACACCTGCATATCAGATGCTCCTGGCGCTGAGTCCATCTACATTGCACAGACCTTGGCACACTTGCTGAGTAGTGCCAGGGTGTCAGCTTCCTTTGCAAGATATGTTCCTGTGCATGGACGCTCAATCTCAGGGCCATGCATGATTTAGTAAATTTCTGTGTCCTTTGTGACCAGCACATGGAACAACAGTGTTACTGATTCACAAAAGTCATCTGAGAGTAAGTAATGACTTTACATTATACGGTATTCTCAAATGGCATTTACGAGTAGTGCTGTTAGGTATACCGACTTCACTTCTCCTAAATGCCTTTCGTGACTCACTTAATTTGCCAAGTTATGGTTGTGTCCCAGCTAACGTTTTGGAGTGGGCACACTGTTCTGCTGCACATAAGAGGGGAAATGTTGCATTGCTCCCTGTAGTGACAGTGTCATAGACACTTGTCCCAGCTGTTACTTCTGGCATTGGCTCATAGTGATGTCACCCTTGAAATGTTGGCCTTGCATCTGACTATATGCTGAGTGCAGTGCACCACACATCCCTAGACACATTGCCTGATACGCTCGCAGTGGTCACAGCATGAGAGGGGTCAGAATTTGGTATGCATAGTTTTTCCACAGGGAGGGGCTGAATGACGCCTTGCACTTTGGGGTGAGTCTCTATTTGCAACTCTGCTTCACTGAGGCAGACATTGTGGTTCCATATGTGTATGGCAGACATGTACCCTTCCGTGTCTTCATCAATGTGAATATGGTGTGCAACATCTTGGGATGTGACATGCAATGCGCACCATCACAACAGGCTTTGTCCACGCCATAGTGTTTGAGTAGATATGCCAAGAGATATTTGTTTGCAATTGTTAAGGGGGACACTACAACAGACTTGGACATTTTAGCACACATGCTTTTTCCTTAATGGACGAGGGGCTAGCTTGGGATATTGCTAGGTTGTTGTTTGGGAGCAATGAGGGCACAGCTAGTTCACACATACCAGGCCATCTCACTGCCTATCTCTGTCAGGTAAAACATGTACATTGCTCGTATTTCCCTTGGTGTACCTTCTGGTGGATTCAGTGTCCAGACACTTTTTACAGACTTCTTTAATGATTGGTCATGCACAACACACATCTGTGTGAGTTAAATATTTTTATTTACATTCAAAGGATGAAGACTGGACCAGTGCCTGACCATAGAAGCACACATTGCATAGATGCCCGTTAGAGGGCCAGACATAGTCCTTTGGTGGTAACAGGTCCAATGGAAGGAGCAGAGTTCAGTCCGCAGGCTTATTGCAGCGTCATTGGTAAGAAAAAATAATATGGCAGTCCATGTGGAGGTCCAAGGTGATTGTCGGGGGTCAGTGGAAGACAGTGGAAGATGATTTTCCGTGGCATGATACCAAGCCCTGCACCAAGAAGAAACAGGTATTTTGGCATCGATGGATGCTATTGCTTTCTCCTTATTACAAATGCACTCTCTATCCTCATCTTCGTCCTCTGATCTGTCATGTGCCTCACATGTGGGTGGTGGTATAGTGGGTGCAGCATTGTGAGGCACTGACACATCAGGTGGCAGAGCTGAGGATGTCGAAGCAGCAGCAGTATTCATCGGTGCCAGACCTTGGAGCAGCAATGAAGTGATGAGCAGCTGCAGGGCATGATAGATTCCAGCTACATCATGCTGGTGTGCAGCCCTGGCAGCCATATATTGTGTCTGCATCTGCTCCATGCTCTCCATTATCCGACGGATGTTGCCCGAATCGTGGCTGACATTGCTGGAGCCACTCTGACCAGACAGTTGTTGTTGTCTCAGAATCATGATTCCAGCAATGTCAGCCATGGACCGTTGGAGAGCATCAAGCGGGCTGTGGGAGTCCGTGATCTTCTGTATGTGGTCCCGGATGGGACTCAGACACCGACGTGTTGCCTCAAGTCTGTCCTCCAGCCTCTCAAACCCCACCCGCACCTGTTCAGCCATCTCCCGCTGGACCTCTAGCACACAGCGTTGAAAGGCCAGATGAGGTCCTGAGAGCCAGCTGTGGTGGGAGGTGCTTGCTGCTGATTGGTTTGTGCAGGGGGTGGGGTTGCCGCGATGCTGCTGGGTTGCCCTGCTCCTGTAGGTGGGGTGCTGAAGGAGTCTAGCAGATTTTGAGGTTCATCCTGATTTATGGTGGGGTAATCATCCTCGTCATCAGTGAAGGTTGGGCCAGTCTGCTGTCCAGCAGGTGATGTCCCTCCCTCTGCAATGTGATAGGGGAGATACAGTTCAACAATGTTTTGCATGTATGATCATGCATTGAATGCGCTTACAAGCAAACTGCAGAATAGTGTACATTTGAGGAGATGCCTCTTTGCTGTGGGAAAGTGATAATTTTGAGGATATCACAGATGTGATGCTGTTGTTGTACATTGTCATCTCACGGTTTACAGCTATGACAAATGTGATTGTACAATTTCTACACACAAGCAGCACCATTTATGTCCTCTGTTCATGTGTGTGAGTCATGCCCTTTGTACCACATAGTAGTCAATGTTGATGAGCTTAGATTTGTATGTGTGTGCACTGCATTGTGTGTTAGTGGCACCTGCAGCTTTGGTTTTACTGCCCATTATACATTTCAGGCAGTGAGTCTTTCACTTCTGTGCATTTACAATGCTGAGATGTTGCAAGCTGAGTGGAATATGGGTCTTGGTCAGAGTTGGGAGACTTGTGCATTGTTTGTCATCAAATGTCTTGTTTACGTCAGGGGTTGTATGTACACAAGGATGTGTCAGAGAGTGACCTGCTCCTTTAAGGATGTGGTCCACACTCAGCCCCCTCAGTAAGGTGGCCTGCACCATGTTAATATGTTGGGACTGCAGGCATGCTATTCATCATGCACTGTCACTTGCTTTGTCAGTGTGGCTCACGGACACGGAGCATTGCAGGGTACTGCACATGTGCATGTGTTTTGTGCAAGATTAGTTATGTGTGAGGAGGGCCCCCTTTAGGTACATTAGCAATAAGAGCCTACTTGCTGTTTCAACATGTGTTGAACTATGTAGTACAGATGGACATCCAGGTAGCTTTGTCTATTGTGATTTGTCTGGTGTGCATGTCGTCCTTCATGTTTTATGTTGCATGCATTACTTACTGCCCTCCTATTGGCTTACCCATTGTGAGTATGGTGCAGCATGAGATTCTATTGTTGTTGCTGTCCGAACAGACAGTGTCACCACCCATTACCCTCAAGGTTGACCCCACGTGTGGTGTGTAAGTGGTCAGTTTTCTGATGTATGTGTATTTCGTAATGCCTATTTATGGTGCTCAGGCCTTGTCACCACCACCCTCACAAGAGATGCAAATAGCAGGGTGGTGTGTGTTTGTGTATGTGCCACGCAGCTGCTGACATTGATGATACATGCTGTCCTAGTTCTGGTATTCAATGCCTGGCTTTGCGTTTGGGTGATAACTACCTGACTGCATATTTGTTCACTGACACATTTGACTTACCAAACAGTTACGTTTAATTGCACATGATGGTGTGATGGGCAACTCAGATCAGGACTGATGTGGAATGCAGTTTTTTGTATGGCCGATGTGTACACTTGTGGGTACAGGAGTGCAATTTGACCAAAGGGTTGAGGCGCTTACTGGAGCTACCTGGTGAGCCAGTTGGACCCCAGGGACACTCAGGATTCAAGGTGACTTTACCCCCCAACTTAAAACGTGCCACGGGGTGCATTTGAACAGTGATGAAGGGAGGGGGCGGGGCCTGAGGTGACATATGTGCAAACACGCCCTGTGGCGCGTTTAAAGTTGGGGAATTAATTCCTCTTCAATTCTGAGGGTTCCTGGGGGCCAACTAGCCCACCACTTAGCTCCAGTAAGCGCCACTGCGCTGAGTTGCAGAGAGGTGGCCCAGGCCATGCCCCTTTTTACACCACTCTGCAACGCAGCTCTGTGGCGCTTACTGGAGGTAAGTGTTGGGCAAGTTGGCCCCCAGGGACCCTCAGTACTCAAGGGGACTTAATCCCCCAATTTACAACACACCAGGGTGTTCGTTTGCGCAGTGGTGCAGGGAGGGGGCATGGCCTGATGTCACAAGCATGCAAACGTACCCTGTGGTGCGTTTTAAGTTGGGGAATTAAGTCCTCTTGAATCCTGAGGGTCCCTGGGGGACAACTAACCCACCAGGTATGTCCAGTAAGTGCCACAGAGTTGCATTGCAGAGAGGTGCAAAATGGAGCATGGCCTTGGACCACCTCTCTGCAAAGCAGCTCTGTGGTGCTTACTGGAGGTACATGGTGGGCTAGTTGGACCCAGGGACTCTCAGGATTCAAGGGGACTTAATCCACCAACTTAACATGTACCACAGGGCGCCTCAGCACAGTGGTAAAGGGAGGGGGCGGGGCCAGGCATTTTAGGTTGGGGAATTAAGTCCCCTTAATCCTGAGGGCCCCTGGGGTCCAACTAGGCCACCAGGTACCTCCAGTAAGCACCACAGACCTGCATTGCAGAGAGGTAGTCCAGGCCATGCCCCTGTTTACACCTCTGTGCAACGCAGCTCTGTGGCGCTTACTGGAGGTACCTATTGGGCTAGTTGGACCCCAAGGACCCGCAGGATTTAAGGGGACTTAATTTCCCAACTTAATTCGGCATAGGGCGTGTTTGCACACATGTTACCTCAGGACCCCCCTCCCTTCACCACTGTGCAAAAGCGCCCAGTGGCGCGTTTTAAGAGGTAGTTTTAATCCCCTGCCCTATTATGTACTTGGGACTTACAGAGGAGGTCATGCTAATCACAGGGGTTCCCCAACGCATAGTGTTCCCTAGTGTATGTAGGTGTTTTCACTGTATTTTAAGTGTCTTTTAGCATAGCACTGGCTCTAGGCCTGGTTAGTCAGAGTCAGTTACCACCAGTATCCGTCTGAAAAAGTTGTGGGCACAGGATGATTTCGCAACAAGGCCACTTTCTGCTCCTCTTTTGGTTCTTTCTGGACATGTTTAGCTTCTCCAGCACTTTTCTTCATCTTTGTGGACTTCTGTTGCCTCTTTCTGCATTTCTTTTGCTTCTTTCTATGCGTTTTTTCTTCTTTCTTCAGATGTCCAACCTCTGTAGGCATAGTTAGAAACTAGCATTTAAAAAACCTTAGAAATTCACTTAAAAACCATAGGTTTCAAGCACGTTATAGTTAGAAATTAGCATTTAAAAAACCTTAGAAATTCACTGAAAAAACCATAGGTTTTAAGGAAAGTTATAGTTAGTTGGACATTTCACTCATACAAAACCATAGAAATTCCCCCGTTATAGTTAGTTCAGCTACCTATAACTCGGGCCCCTGCAATGCACTGCTGATGACGTCACATATTACATCGCTCAGGACATGGTCAGAGACATCACTCATGACATCACTCATGACATCTCAAATGACATCACTGATGACATCATCCAGTGACTGTGTGTTTCTGTCAAGTTTAAATATGTTTAATATATATAGGGAAAGGAGTATTGAAGAATGAGTGGGTGTATAAGTGTCTGAATGGATGATTTAGTAGGTGCGTGACTGAGTCTATAAAAGAGTGATTAAACGTATCTTACTGAATGCATGGGTTGGTGAGTAAACTATGTGAATGTCTGTATCCATCTGTCTGTTGGTGTGTAAGCGGCTGCATGGGATTGTGAGTAGCTACATTAGTGTCTATATTAATATTGATTGGTTGTCTGAGTATCTGTATGGGTGCCAGAGTGTTTGTGTGGGTGGGGTGTGTGTGACTCTGTGCATAGATGTGTGAGTGGGTGATTCACTGGGTGCATGGTTTCAAGAGTGCATCTGTGATGGACTGCATGGGTGGGTGAGTGTGTGTATGGGTGTGTTAGTGAGTGAATGTATATCTCAGTGGTATATGTACGAGTAATTACATATGTAAAAGGCAGTATATACGTGTGTTCGAGTATTTAAATGGCTATAAGTGATTGTGAGAGTGGCTGTATGGATGAGTGTGTGCTTGTAACAGTGATTGTATAAGGGCGTAAGAATGTGCTAGTATTTGTATGTGTCAGTGAGCTGGTGTGTTTATAACTGTATAGGTGAGTAAATGGGTGTGTGATTATTTATTTGCATGACTGACTAGATGTGTGAGTACCTCTATGGATGGGTGGCGATGTGTGAGTGTCTATATAGATGTATGAGTGCATTTGATAGTCCTGTACTAAATGACCATAAGTATGAGTAACTGTACAGATGAGTGAGTGGATGTGTGTGTAGACCCAAGAATCAGTGAGAGGGTATGTAGTTATTGGTGTTGGAGTGACAATGGTTTTGAGAATGGTCATCTGTAATTTTGAGTGGGTGTATCAAAGGTTATATTAGGATGTGAGAAGATGCATCAATTTATCACATGGATGATGTCATCAGTGATGTCATCAGGGATTTCATTTGAGATGTCATCAGTGATGTCATCAGTGATGTCACTGACCATGTCATGAGTGATGTAATATGTGACATCATCAGCAGTGCATTGCAGGGGAACTTCTCTTGTTTCTTTCTGCACCTTTCTTCTTCTTTCTGTACATGCCCTACCTATGTAGGCATAGTTAGAAATTAGCATTTAAAAACCTTAGAAATTCACTGAAAAAAACACTGGTTTCAGGCACGTTATAGTTAGTAATTAGCATTTAGAAAACCTTAGAAATTCACTGAAAAAAACACAGGTTTCTGGGACGTTACAGTTAGGAATTAGCATTTAATAACCTTAGATATTCACTGAAAAAAACACCGGTTACAGGAACATTATAGTTAGGCTGACATTTCACTCGTACAAAACCAGAGACTTTCATCTGTTATAGTTAGCTGAGCTAACTATAACTGGTGTCACTGCAATGCACTGCTGATGACATCACATATTACATCACTCATGACATGGTCAGTGACATCACTGATGACATCACTCATGACCTCTCAAATAACATCACTGATGATGTCATCCACTTAATATCTGATGCACCTCCTTACACCCTAGCATAACCTTTCATACACCCACTCTAACATACAGACTACCATGTTTGAAACCCTAGACACACTAATACCAGTTAGTACGTACCCACTCACTGATTCATAGGTCTACACACACATCCACTCACTCACCCATACAGTCACTCATACATGCAGTCACTCATCAATACAGCCACAGATATATGCACTCATACACCCATACAGACACTGCCTTTCACAGATGCAGTTACTCACCCATTTACCACTGAGACAACCATAAACTCACCGACACAGTTATACGCATACTCACTCAACCATACCTTCCTTCACAGATACACTCATGAACCATACACCCAGGGATTCACCCACTCATACATCCATTCAGGGAGTCACACAGCCCCTCACCCCCCACACAGACACTCAGGCACCCACACAGATACTCAGACAACTAATCAATAATCCATATAGACACTCATGTATCTACTCACCAACCCATGCAGCCCCTTACATGCCAACTGACAGAATGATTTACACATTTAAACAGTTTATTCACTCACCCATACATTCACTAAGACACATTAAATCACTCACGCATACAGTCAATCACACACCTAAAAAATCATCCATACAGATACTCATACACCCACTCATTCTTCGAATACAACTTGGAGTATATATATAACATTCTTAACTATACCGTCCTAGGCCTGCTGAGGGGGTCCCACAGGCACCCTTAGGGCCAAAAAAAGCATTTTTTTTAAACTACAGAATTCACGCTGGGTGCATGAATCCTGCAGAGAAAATTAAAAAAAGAAATGAGTGCGGGCTCCCGCGCTTCGTTATTGTTAAGCCCCCGGGTGGGCCAGGTCCCAGGGGCAATCCCAAATTATATAGCAGAGGCCCACGGGGGCCCCCGCAGCTCCAGGGACCACCACCTCCCCGGGGCTCTCATTTTTTAAAATTAAAATGTGTGTGGGGGCTCGAGCCCTCCCACACACCCCAGGGACCACCACCTCCCGGGTCTTTGCCAATTAAACGTGGGGGCACATGGCCCCCCCGCAGCTCCAGGAACCGCCACCTCCCGGGACTCTGTTTTTTTTTAAAACATGTGTGTGGGGGGCTCAACCCCGGGGACCACCACCTCCCCGGGGCACTAAATATTCAAATACGGGGGTCCTTTACGTCCCCCCGCCCCAAGGACCACCACCTCCCCGGGGCATTAAAAATGAAGGGAGGGGAGCCACGTGGCCCCCCTCCTGGAGCCTTTGATGGCCCTGAGGACCGCAACCCCCCAGAGCCAGCTCCAGCAATGTCCTGGGGTGCCCACCCCAGACTATGCCATTTGCTATGGCAGGGCGGGAGCACGGCTCCCGCCCTGCCATAGCAAACTCTGCTTTGCTTGATTGCACTTCAATCAAGCAAAGCAGGATTGCTTATGCACAAGGGGAGTTGCATGTCTGCAGCTCCCCTTGTGCAAAAGCAATGCCGGCTCCGGCAGGAGGCAGGGAACCAGAGGAACTGTGGGGGCATTGGGGCTCCCCACACGGTACCCAACGGGGAGGCCAGGCCCCGGGGGATGGTGTCCCCGGGGCCAGAAGTGGCCCGGGAGGGGGGCCACGGGGCCACTCTAATTAAAAAATAATTGTTTTAAAAACAGAAAGGCCGGCCCCAGGGGATGGGGTCCCCGGGCCATAATTGGCCTGAGGAGGGGGGTTCACCCGCAAGCTACAGAACGACGCTGTAAGACTGGTCCTCAACCTGCCAAGACACTGCCACATCTCCCAGCACCTGGGCACACTGCACTGGCTCCCCATCGAAGCTAGAGTCACCTTCAAGATGCTCACCCATGCTCACAAGGCCCTCCACGACACCGGACCAGCATACCTGAACACAGACTAACAAATTCCACGCACTCCAAATGATCATACGATCAGCCCAGCTCTCCTATGCTGCAGTCCCCCGCACTAGAAAGACCAGAACGGGAGGCCACTCCTTCACCTTCTGCGCGGCCAGAGCCTGGGACGACTTTCCGCTCCGCCTCAGACAGACAACATCGCTCCCCATCTACGCAAGAAACCTCAAAACTTGGCTCTTCAATGGACTGGAACCTATGACCCCCCCCCCCGCCACCCCCCAGCGCCTTGAGACTCTTACGGGTGAGTAGTCGCGCTTAACAAATACCTGATTGATTGATTGATTGTCACAGCACAAAGATCTCTACAAGCAGGTGAGCACTGCTAAATAGTGCAGACAATCTTCTGCCAGGATGGCTTATGGCCTTCGCCTCCTCACTTTGGCAGGCCAGCAGACTAGCCACAAGGGCCTTAATGCCCCCTGTACAAAACCCCCCAAATACATTCCAGCCATACCTAAATAATCATCCAAAATTCACAGTCAATGAATGATATATCCACCAATGATACTCATTTATACATGGTTATGGAGCTTAAAAAGGACAATGGAAATGATTTTGCTATTCCTTTTTAAACAATATTTTGAGTCAATATACATGTGACAATCGGAGAACATGCACATGCAAACACTTAGGAGCCTATGAGCTTATGTTCTACTTTATGTACTCCAACATGCAATTCCCTAACCTCCAGCTGGATATCTCCACTTTGCTCTCTCCTATCTTCTCTGTATTGAAATTTGCTCCTCGATTGTGTGGATCTGCTATTATATGATGTAGTGGTAAGTGTGTGAGAGACAATGGAATGCACTTAGAAATGGGGACTACATACTCAAATATTCAAATCTAATGCAGTAGTAGTCCTGTCAAGATGGAATAAACTCTGGTCCTGCCTTGGAGTAAGTTAAGCACCAAACTTAACCAACCACTAGTACACCATTACACTCCATAGAAATGAATGGGGAGCAGTCAATACCACTAACTCCTAAAGAAACACATCAAATACATGAAATCACATTTTAAAATACACTTCTTTTAACATATTTATACTTTTATTATTAAGTAATCTAAATAAAAACAGGTAACCTTTTTTTTAATATATGTAATACATTATTAAAATGTATTACACATCACAACATATAAAACAATTATCACAAATACAATAATACATAACTTGTACCCAAGACTATAATACATTCAATGCAAATGAAACTGTAAGTGGTTGGGTAAGGAAAATGAACCTTTAAATGAATAAATATAATTTACATAAAAAATTTAAATGAAATCAAAGCTCAAATTCAATAATATTTTAAGTTTTAGTGTGTGTTGTCCCTTGGAACTGTGGCAGTAGAAGATGATTTGAGAGATAGGTAAATGTTAATATTAATATTTAAAAAGTAACCTATTTTCATTCTTTTGTATTAAAAATTACATTTCTTAAAAATCTCTTACTTTCTATATGCAGATCTCTGGCCTGGTGACAGAGTCACAAACAGCTGGAAAGTTATTAATGGTAATTTTTCAGCCATAAATTTGCTGAGCGGTTGTGGATTTGAGTCTACTCCTAGCCAGTGATTTCCACATGGAAATGGTGATTTCCATCCATGAAGAGATTTACACATTAGTGTAGCTGTAGCTCTACAGGTGTGTAAAGTTACACATGCAAACTTACTCTTGGGAATAGCTCCCAAAGTTTAGAGGTCTTAATGTATTACGCCCTGTTAACATTATTTACTAGGCACTACGTTTTAGTGACAATTGTGAAGTAATTCAACTTTTTCAAAAAAACGCATACAGCCTAGAAGCACCACAAAAAGGTTACTGAAAAAGAATGTCCCTGTAAAAACTGCATTTCCAAGAGACATTTACTGCAAAAAGTGAATTTTTGAACAGATGGTTTATTGTGAAAACTAATGTTCCAAGACTTTTTCTCACAGGTTGCTTTTTACGAATCACAAGGTTTGTAAAATGAATTTAAGGTTGCAAAGTTTGCAGATGATGCACCTTTGAAAATACTCAAACCTTTCCTTGAAAATGTAGTGTGAAAAAGGAATGAAGCCAGAGTAAAAAGCGCCAAAAACATGAAAATGTTCGTAAGTGTTAAGACTGTTACGGCTATCAAATTGCCCCTGGGTTTTAACCCCTTGCATGCCCCGCCCTTTCCCCGCCCTGTGCCGCGCTTTGTATTAGCGGGCGGAGTTCATGACGAGATGGTCTCGTCATGGGCACAGCGCAACCGCGGCCCATGACGAGACCATCTCGTCATGGGCACTGAAGGGGTTAATAGTAATTGAAGAAACGGCTACTGTTCAACCTACTGCCATGTATAACATTGACATTTAGGGCCTGATTATGAGTTTGGCAGTCCTCCTGTCGGCCCGCCGCCGCTGCACGATGGGAGTGAGGTCGCATGCCGGATTCTGAGTTTAATCCATGGTGGGCGGGCGGTGCTGCTGCCTTCTCATGGTGATGGTGAGTTAGGTTAATAGGAGAGCCTTAACAGCAGAATGCCATTGTGAGAGTGCCTGCAGCATGTTCCGCAAAAGAACGGGGTTGCAATTCCAGGGGATCACAACATGTGCCCCCTTGAATGCACCCCGGCCCAGAAGCAGCATGTCTGTCACTGTTTTCATGGCAGGGTCACTAACGAGAAACGATCGGTGGATATCCTACTCGTAACAAGCTCAGCGGGGCCGGCATTGGCACCGCCAGCATATTGCTGCCCCTATCCCCACTGCCACCTCTGTGGGATCCTGGATTCCGGGCGGAGGCAGCGGCCTCACCACCACACTCGTAATGCGACACGGGGAGATGCAGGGTTGGTGGTGAATAGACACCACCGCTAGTACGGCGGTCCATGGACAGTCGTACTCGTAATGAGGCACTTAGTTTTTATTTTACATTTCTAAGATTAAACACCAGAGTCATGTGCACCATTGAAATGTTCTTTTAATTATTGATTGGTCTGCAAAATATACACAGAAATTACTCGTAAGGCCATCATTCAGCTTTTTTTCTTTCAACTACGTATCTTTTATGTGTTCTTATGCTACTGTCTATGGCATCTAATTTGAATTGTGAAAATTAGAATACATGTTTCTTGTTCTTGAATCATTCATGAATTGAATGTACATCATTTCTCCAACCAGCAAACACTTATCTTTATGTTGTTTTATGAAAACGTGCCATCAAACACTGAAGCGGATTGATAAATTAGCTGTCTGCATTGTCTAAAACGTTTATATTAATTTGAGTTACTTCTCAGATGTTTAGACAAATGTAAAAGAACAAGCCTGCAGCCACATTCAGGTTAGTGCATTATACCTAAAACAATGTTTGTTATTCTTTTTATCTATCCAGAAAATGTTCTGCTGAGGATGCTATCTTTCTGGGAGCCAGATATCATTTATCATGTTACATAATTATGCAAGGCATGGAGATGCAAAGCATGAATTTAAAATGTCCATTGGCTAGATGGAAGCTCTTAGCAGCCTTCTCCCCTGCCATGCTACTTTATTTTTTATATGAATCCATTTACTTAAAATGAAACGACAGAAAAAGGATAGCTAACGCAGCGCAGTTGCTGATGCATGTACTGGTATTCTACGTTTTTAGGCGACCACGTGGCATCAATCAGCTGTGATTTGTTTGTTAAGCTTTATTTTCCTTTGGGTTCAGGGATGCTTTTGAAGTGATGGCATTAAAAATATTTCTTAAAACACATTATGAAAATGCTGTTAACACCTGAGAACCAAAATAATTTTTATTTAATGATAATGGCATGTTTATATATGGACAGGGTGTGCTTTTCAATAATTTGTAGACACAGAGCACTCAAACCTCATTATTACATTTCTTATTTTGGCCTCACTTATTTACCTGACGCATTTTTTTGGGAGACAGGCTGGGATTTTACTACAGGAGGCGCCAACTCAATTGCAAATTTACCCCTCTTCTATTATGCCCAGTTCCTTGGGACATTGTAAGTCTGGCTCTATGACCAATCCCCTGTTCCATTTTCCTATAAATGTTCTGGGCATATGGAAGATAGCTGAATATATTGGAGCTTTCTACTCTGAATTCTTCACCAGCTCTCACCTCGTGGCACGACCACTACTTAGAAGCAAAAGCTAACATTGTTTAGGCGAGGACATGCTTGTTTCTAATGCTATAGCCCACAGCCTGCAGTTAAAAGTGTTCCTCCCTTTCGAGAGTCTTTCGACCATCCAGAATGATCAATTACTCAAGGTGCAGATGCTTTGTAGTAACGTGTTACAAAAGCGACACAACAATCTTTAAGAGCATATATTTGTGTGCAAGAACAGTTGGCTCAAGGCAATCTTCGCAATATAATACAACTTTCATTGGAATCAATAAAAGAATTACATTGAAAGGACACTATACCCATTTGAGGGGGAAGGCCTCACAGTAGTGAAAAATTAATTTAATCACTTTTCACTACCAGTACATGCAAAATGTAAAAGTATGTGTCCTACCTTTAACTTATACAGCACCCTGCCCTATGGGCTACTGGTGGCCTACCTTAGGATTGACCTATATAGAATACAAGGGGACTTAAGGCTTGGCAAGGGGTTTTAAATTCCAAGTCGACAATGCAGTGTATACTGCACACACAGGCTCTGCAGTGGCAGGCCTGAGACATGTTTAAAGGGCTGATCTAATACAATATATTTATTATATTAAAACACAAATGCATTATGTTGGTTTAGAGTTTGTCATAGATTTTGAGGACTTTGGTAGGTTAACATGTATTTTATAATATGATTTTGGCTATGATTATAAGTAATCGACTCCTTTCTTATTTATGAAGAGTTTGACTTTAAATTGTAGCATGTTGTACATTCTTTTGGTTTGTTTGCTAAGTTTGTGTCTAATTTGGCTAACAGATTTCTCCATTCACTGTTCTTGGTAGCTTTGCTCCTTTTGTAATGCTTCTATAAATTTATATAGTGTAGGTTGAGTTCTGCCTAGTGTGGATTGGAAGGCATTGTACTAATCCTTTCAACTGCGTTGTTTGTTTTAGCTTCCTGTCCAAGGTCTTGTCATAGACATTCCACCATGGTATTTGAAATTTGAGTTTGCCTCTCTCTCTGGAGCAACGCAGTCTGCCAACCCAAATATAAGCATATTGTATGTTCTTTTAAAAATGTTCATCCAGTTATGCAGCTGTTCCACTTGAAGTGTTCTACTGTGGAGCAGGTGCTTTCGTTTCTGTTAAATGAAGAAAAAATGTAAGTTTCATTTTAAATGGCACTTTGTGGGTAGTTTGTATAAGTCGAGGTCAATAGGTTTATTTTTTCACGGTATTGGGGTGAGTTTATAATTTGAGATTTATATTCTTACTTTCTTCTATCTTTTTGCTGGTTTGTGATAGTTGTTACTTTTTTGCAGTTTATTGGTTTTAAAGTTGCAGATTTTTTCTTTTAGAAAGTATAAGTAAAGAGATGAAAGTTGGAGAGTATGTTAATATTTGATTTGCAAATTTACATATTTAAGTTTTTTTAAAGTTATGTTTTAGTTGAAATATAAATATTACTTACTTGGTTACGTAGTTGTTGAGATGGATATATTTCTTGTCTAATGGTTGGTTGATAGAATCTGGAGATTCCCCGTCTTGCAGCATTTTTCATTTTTGAGGTATTTAGTTGTTTAAATTAGTGTGCCTTTTATAATGTTGGTTCAAATGTTTGTTTTATTTTATTGGAAAAAGTTGTTTATAGTTTTATTTTATTGATCAGTTTAGCATAGTTTGAATTTTTTTTTGTCACTTCAGTCCTTTTATGGTAAACGCTAATTTAGGTTTTAGTTCATATACATATATTTATTATTATTTAGGTTTTATGTTTGTAGTTAATGCTATTTTTGGGCAGGGTTTATTGTATATATTTTAGATATATAATTTTTGGGGGATGAATGGTAAATATTTTGTTGATTTAATATATTTTTATTTAATTTAAATATATTTGAAGTCATTGATTTATGCGAAACATGTTTTTTAATCTTTTTATTAATGATAATTTTATTATTTTGGCAATAATATTTGTAGTCGATATTGTGTGGATCGATATTTTTGACATATTATGTGCTTATTTAAGGGTAACAATATCTTTGTTTCAATATTTTGTTTTCTATATATGTAAAAATCGATATTTTTAACATCAATATTTGTGTTCTCAATATATGTGGTTTTTATAGTTTAGTGTTAAATATACAGCGTTGATATTTTGGTTATCAATATTGAATTTCTGATATTTTTGTGTTTCAATATTTTAGGGATCGATATTTTGTCAGTGAGCCGAGGAAGACATGAGCTGAGACTAGGTGAAGGCCCAATTCTTCAATTTCTTGCAAAATTCAAAAACTGAGCAGGTGGCTCTGAAGTGCAGGGGTAGACCATTCAAGGCTATGGAAGCAAGGGGTAAGAGATGGCTCAATGTCTGATTCTGCATACCTGGTGGAGTAGTAATCCGAATCTGCAGAGGTGTCAGGTAGGTATGTGGAAGTTAATTCGATTGTTGCAGTAGTGTAAGGCTTTGTATGTGTGTGTGAGGAGTTTGAAAAGCATTCAGTTGTGGATGGGGAGCCAGTGGAGAGGTCTTTGAGGTGGGGGAGGTGGATGATGGGTGAAAGTCTGTATGGACTGGAGTCTTCTGGTGAGTTTTTGTTGATTCCGAAGAAGAGTGTGTTCCTGTAGCCAACTTACTGGTGTGGAGGGTCTGTACGATGGTTCTGCTGGTGCTGAAGGAAAGTCACAGAAAATAGTTTTTGAGCATCTTGAGTGTGTAGGAACAGGAGACTGTGCTCACTTGACCTGTCATTGTGAGCTTGTTGCCAACTAGTATTTTGAGAATCTTCGCATGGGTGGTTGGTTTGGGTGTGGGTCAGAGATCAGCAGGTGGAGTTACATAGCGTCTTTAGCAAAGATAAATACTTCCGCCTTGTATACCTAATAATGGTTCCAAGGACTCCGCCGAGATGTGGCGGAACTGCAGGCATCGCACCGACAACTACTATGGAAGGTGGACGACGCGGAAAACAGGGCGAGACGCAATAACCTCCGCTTTGTGGGCTTTAGGGAAGGCATTGAGGGATCGGACATGGCGCTGTTTCTCCGCATCTGGCTGACGAACATGTTCCCGCAGGCCCCATTCTCGAACTGCTTTATGATTGAAAGGGCACATAGGGCGCTCCTGGTGAAGCCGCCGGTGGGGGCGCGGCCGCGTCCCGTCATTGCCCGGTTCCTTAATTTTGCAGACAGGGATCTGATCTTGCGGGAGGCCCGGAAAAAGGGGGCGCTCCGAATAGAAAACCCGAACATTATGATCTTCCCGGACTACAGTCAGGAGGTGCAAAAACAGAGGAGAGCCTTTGACGCGGTCAAAGCGAAGCTCAGGGACCTCCGCCTTACATACATGCTGCTTTTCCCGGCAAAGCTAAAGGTGATCTATGATGGAGGTACGCATTTCTTCACTCACCCGGATGAGGCCTGGCAGTGGCTGGAGACACGATCGACGACAAACGGCCGCCCCGCCGACAGGGAGGAGGGCCGGGAGCGGCCGGGAGGCAGTGGAGCACGTCCCAAGGAGCTGACACTCCGGCAGTCCCGAGGACAGTCGGGGCGGAGAACTGGGAAGAGATTGCGTAAAACGCCCCGCTCGGAAGGTGGTTCGCCACGACGCCGCAGGAGGGACTCCCCGCCATCCGGAGGGGCTGGAGTGCCGGGATCTCGCTTTAGCTGTCTGGCGGACAGTGGCAGTTCGGAGGAGGACGTCGAGGATCCGACCCACGGGCCGCGACGAGCAGGGACGGCGCAGAGCTCCATACACCCGCTGGAAGTAGCGATCCGAGATCTAGAGCGGGATGTACCCGATCCTACGGAGGAGCGGAGGCCCGACACCCAAGACTCCCAGTCCTGAGAGAGACTGGTCCGGACACTCTTGATTGCAGCTCTGGCTTGATGGAGCACGCAAGTGATCACACACCCCCCCCTTGTTTATTGTTTGTTCTTTCTTGTTTGTGTATATCTTTTGGTAGTCTTCTCATCTGATCGTTGATGTATGGTGCTCTAGGGTCGGGCAGACTGAGACTGTTCTAGAGCTGTTCCCCTAGAGGGCACGAGATAGGTTAACGACGGGTGGGATAGCGAGGGAGGGCGACAGGCCTACTCCGCCAGCAGTCCTGTGCTTGTGGGCAATGGGACTGGTGGGGGGGGAGGTGGGGAGGGGGTGGGAATGGGGGAGTGTTGGGGATTTCCAGCTTGGGTTTGTTTGGGGATGGGAGGGGAGAGGGACGGGATGGTTGGGGATGGTTGGGCGGGAAGGGGTTGGAGACAGGTAATTTCAGGCACACACGACGCACCATGGGGCTTGCCCACCAGCGAGGTACCCCCGAGACAGCACGCACGGATAGAGTTGCAATGCCTACCACGACGGTAACACAAGGTGTAGCAGAGGACGGGCTCTCAGTCCTAACGTGGAATGTCAATGGGCTGGGTAGCAAAATTAAGCGAGGCCTGATCAACGCATACATTAGGAGGGCCGGCCCAGACGTAGCGTTATTACAGGAAACGCACCTTTTGGGGACTAAATGTGGATTCCTAGCCCGGGGTCAATACACGGTTCTAGCACATGCGGGCTTTACACAGGGTTCAAGAGGGGTGGCGATACTAGTCCGGAAAACTAACCCATTTAGAGTGACACAGACATGGACAAACCCGCTGGGAACATACGTGGGGGTCCGGGGAGTGTGGCGCCGAAGGGAGTACACGTTGGTGTCGGCTTATGCTCCACCTAAGCTGCAAGCGGCCACATTGAAAGGCGTGGCGGAAATACTGCTTGCCACATCAGACACGGTGCAAGTGCTTGGGGGCGACTTCAATGATGTATTGGCCCCGGCATTGGACAGGACGGGAGATAGGGGAAGGGACCGGCCTCTGACGGCCCTCGCCACCACGATGGAGACTCTAGGTCTGACGGACATGTGGCGTTGGTTGCACCCTACACGGCGGGAGTACTCCTTTTTCTCAGGGGCCCACAGGGTGTATTCCCGGTTGGACTATATCTTCATGGCGCGTCACATGTTGCATGAGGGTGTTCGAGCTGAGTATAAAGCACGGGGCCTGTCGGATCATTCTCCCCTTCTGGTGACAGTGGCACCCCGGGTGCCGAGGAGGGGGCAGTGGCGAGTCTCAGCATGGGACCTTCAGAATCCGACGGTGCTGAAGGGCATTCGGGCGGATGTTAGAGTCTGCCTAGCTGACAATGTGGGCTCGGTGTCGTCGCCGGTGACCCTCTGGGAATCCATGAAGGCGGTCATGCGGGGTAGAGTCCAGGGTAGGATCGCAGAGGAAAATAGGGAACGGCAAAGGGAGATACAGGCGATGGAGAGCCAGGTGCTTCAGTTGGATAGGGCGTACCTCGCGGACCCGGCACGGGAGACACTGCGCCGGTTGCTTGACGCTCAACGGCAATATAGGGATCTGGCTACGGGAGCAGCCAAGCAACAGGCGCTGGCAATGCTCCACCGTTTATATGACGTCGGTGATAAGTCGGGCAAGCTCTTGGCGTGGCTCAGTAGAAAAGAGAGGGATGCTAGGTGGATAGAACGGGTGCGAGATGATAGGGGGAATTTAGTTACTTCAGACGCGCAGATCGCGGAAGCCTTTGCAGGGCACTTCCGGGCATTCTATGCGGCTCGAGACCTGGGCTCGCAAGAGGACGCGCTACGGTACAGGACGGATTTAGACCTACCGGCGCTCGCAGATGCAGACGTCAAGGAGCTGGAGGCCCCCCTCACGTTAGACGAGGTTACAAAGGCGCTGGCCAAACTGCGGGTGGGGAAGGCGCCGGGTCCGAACGGGTTCCCCGCGGAATTCTTTAAAAAAACAGCGGATCTTCTGGCCCACCATATGTTGGCGTTATTTGAGGGGGCGCGAGGAGAGGGGTGTCTCCCCCCGGATCTTCGATTGGCCACGATCGTCCCGATTTTCAAGGAGGGGAAACCGCCGGAGGAGTGCACGTCGTACCGCCCGATCTCGCTGCTTAACACTGAGGTGAAATTACTGGCGACGGTGCTGGCCCTCCGGCTGCGGCGCGTGATCCCAGACTTGGTCCACTTGGACCAGACGGGCTTCCTCCCCAGTAGGGCGACAAATTGAATCTGAGGCGCTCGCATAACTGGCTGCAGGCGGTAAGGGGCCGACGGGACCCGCATTGGTTTCTCTCCTTAGACGCGGAAAAGGCGTTCGATGCGGTGCATTGGCCCTTCCTGGAGGGCGTCCTGGGGCGTCTGGGATTCGGACCTGTCTTCCGCCAATGGGTGCGACTACTGTACACGGGCCCGAGGGCGAGGGTCAACGGGGTTACGTCGGGGGAATTTCCTATTTGCAGGGGTACGCGGCAGGGATGTCCGTTGTCCCCCCTGCTCTTCACGTTGACGATAGAAGTGCTGGCGGCGCGGGTCAGACAACACCCGGAGATTCGTGGGTTTCGGAAGGGTCCGCTAGATGACTTGGAGGAAAAAATATCGCTCTATGCGGACGACGTCCTTCTGTATGTTACGCACCCCGATACGACAGTCCCAGTGATTTTTTCGGAGCTAGAGCGCTATGGTGCTCACTCGGGTTACAGGGTGAACTGGCATAAGTCGGTGATATATGCTCCAGAGGGGCGGGGGGACTGGCCGAGACTCCCAGATAGGCTCCAGGCGACGACGGAGGGGTTTCAGTACCTAGGAGTGTTTATAACACTAGACCGAACTGTCTCCTACGACAGGAATGTTGGGAGGGTTCTGACCAATTTCGTGGAGGATCCGCAACGATGGCGTCGGCTGCCGCTTACGCTGCTGGGGCGTGCAGCCATGTTTAAAATGATAACGCTGCCCAGGTTCCTGTATGCGTTGCAGAACAAATATTACCCGGTCCTTAGGCGGGTCTTCCGAGAAATTGATTCGGAACTCCGTAGTTTTCTCTGGCTTGGTAGACAACCCAGGGTGGCGATAAAGACTCTGCAGAGGCACCAGTATAGCGGGGGGATCTCGCTTCCCAACATCGAGGCCTACTACTGGGCGGAACACCTGGTGTGCATTAATGATTGGCTTCACGCCCCGGCAATGCACCCGACGTTTGCTCTGGAAAGACATGTCATGGGCGTCCATTCGTATCATTATTACTTATATGGTAGCAAGGGTGCGGGTCGGTTACTGATGGCCACTAAAATCACCCTGGCGATCTGGAAAAGGGCGACCCGGGAGATTGGCTGGGACAGGAAACTAAGTGGACAGACGCCCCTATGGCGTTGCACGTGGCTACCAGAACTAAACAAGTTGAGGGGGTTCATGCAATGGGATAACATCGGGGTGTCGACACTGGGAGACGTGCTAGTGAAGGGGGAGCTGAAATCCTTTTTGGTGCTCCGCAGGGAATTTGGATTGCTTCACACGCAGTACTATAAGTACGCGCAACTGAAACATGCTTGGCAGGCGGAAGGGATACAGACGGCTTCTCTTCCCGAATACGCACCTCTAGAGGGAAGATTGCTGCAGGAACACATGGTGGACAGGGCGGTGTCCCTCACTTATCGGACCCTCATGAACAATATGCCCGACAACATGGGGGCGCTTCGGGCGACCTGGGAGGCGGACGTGGGTGAGATGGATGAGGTGGACTGGGATACAGTTCTCATGCACCCACGCGAGGTGGTGATTAAGTCCCGGCTGCGGCTGATCCAATTCAATATTCTGCACAGAACGTACTTTGATAGACGCCGACTGTACAAAATGGGAAGGGTGGGGGACACGTCGTGTCTGCGTTGCGGTAGGGAGGGAGGGACTTTCTACCATATACTTTGGCTTTGCCCGCAGATTCAGGGGTACTGGCGGGGGATCCTAGGGGAACTGAGTAAGGTGCTGGAGGTGCCACTGCAGGAGGACCCCAAGTTAGTGTTGCTGGGTATGACACATGATGTGGACCTCCCCCGCCCGCTGTTGATTTTCCTGGTGCTGGCTCTGGTGGTGGCAAAGAGGGACGTAGCTAAATACTGGGGGGCGCCCTCGCCACCCGATTAGAGGAGTGGAGGAGAGGTCTTGACATTTACATGGCGGCAGAAAGGGTCACGTACAAGGCGAGAGGCTGCCCCAAAAAATTCACCAGGGTATGGTCCCGATGGCGAAGGTATCACGGCCTGGATGGGGGGCTCTAGTGGGGCGGTGGGGTGGAGGGGGCCGGCATGGTCATGGACGACATTTACTGCCCTAGGGCACAGACAGTGGTGTATACTGAAGACACTGGTGTCTCCCATGGCATAAGTCCGAATCAGACTTCTGGTGTGACGAGAGAGGGGTGGGAGTGGAGGGCGGGCGAGGTGGGGGTGATGCTCAATACAGACCTGTTTGTTTGGTTGTTTTATTTTGTGTGTATCTGTAAACCAAAAATGGCAATAAAAATGTTTACAAAAAAAAAAATAATGGTTCCAAGGAAACTAACAATTAATCATTATGAGCTCATATTAAAACTGAAAAATACAATTGATAGATGAATTCATTATTCTAAACATAAACAATAAACCAAGTAGGGACAGTGATTATTTTACTTGATGCCTGGAGAAAATAGAGATGCACATTGCACAGTGTTGTGCTTGCTGTATCACAAACAAAATATGAAAGATATTCTTATACTGCAGTTGCTGTAACAGGTTTTCTTGAAAGGTCAACAGAATAATATGTAACGTAATATCAGAAGTCAGCTCTTTAAGGTCAGATGTATAATATATAAGGGAAAAATTTAAATTACCGTGATATAAGGTTTCCTACTACGAAATCATGAGTTCCACAAACTGAAAAAGCCACTCTTGCATTGTTGTAAGTCGTATACATATTACCCAGGGATTTTAAATCCAAAATGGCTACATTTCTATGAACACTGTGAAAGATTTGCATAATACTTACAGGGGAAACCATCTTTACCAGGCATTTATTACCATGCATTACCAATACAACACAGCCTTTACCACGAAATGCCTTACCACACATTGCCTTTATGAAGCAAGTATTTACGAGGCATATAACTTTACTCAAGATGCGGTTCACCCCGGTGCCAGTAGGTGGTATTAGACAGAGGCGTGCTTTGACGAAGGTATGACTACAAGCCACTCTACCCCAGCAGACCATGAGGCATAGTATTGCCAAAGCATAAATACTACGAGTCAAAGACTAAACCATATGTATTTTGAATCGGGCGCTCACACATTAGGTGTGCATCCTCACTTTATTATAGGTTTTCACAAGGAGTGGCATGCATGGGGCTGGTCCCTGTGTGGTCCTGAAGAAGAGGTTTAGGGGATACCTTAAAACATCTCAACTGATTATTAGGGGCTGTATACACATAATAGTTATCTCTTTTCCCTACTATTTAACCCCCTTTTTATCCATACCAACTAGGAGCAAAAAAAAAATATTAGCTCACTAGCTAGGTATTTTTAACATCACTTTCACCACTCCACAAACACTGCACTACACTTTCTTCACAAAAAAATGCTCCTACGTAGTTCCGCAAGTCGCAGCACACCCCAAGCATCAGCTGTTTGGGATGGCCCCAATAATGAAGCATGTCACCTAGGGGCAACCCTGGGTGAGTGAGGGGACTCAAGAAAATTATTTTAATTTCTTCGGACAGGGGTCTTGATTTTTCACGCATTCAGCGGAATCCCCATTCCTTTGGTTAGGTTTTTTAGATCTGACATTTGCAGATTTTTTGTGAACTACATGTACATTGGAGGGTGAACCTAACCAGTACCTCCATCTCCCCCCCTTTTTTGATTGTATATCACTTTACCACACATACCTTTACAATGAAAATGTAAGTATATCACTGGTGCAACAGATTCTGTCTAGAGATCGGATGTACTCTTACTCTAGCTTGATTAATGACTTTGTGACAAACCCCTTTAAGATTCATCACAACATTTATAAACATTTATAAACCAGTCTCCCAATGTCAGGAGAATTTGAAATAAATACTGGCGTGTTCTTAGGACTGATGAGAAACTAAGTAAATACGTGAGCACAGCACCACAGGTTACATTCAGGATAAGTCACTCATTAAGAGATAGCTTAAGCCACAGCCTAATCAAAGAAATATACACCGGTGGTAATTCACAACAAGGGGGTGGCTTCTTTTGTTGTAGGAAGTGAAAGGCCTGTAAAAGTAGTTCCAACATTTCAAGATTCATTGCTCCAAACACATCGAAGGAATTTGTGAACAAAAAACATTTGACCTGAAACACGGGGAATTGGGTTTATTGTGTATTTTGTCCATGTGGCAAGATGTACACAGTGGTTACTATCCACAAGGTCAAAAGACGGGCCTTCGACCACATGAGGGTCATGGAAGCAATGACAAACAATACCGAGTTGTGTGGCACTTTGCAGAATTGCACTTACAAAGTTACATCCTATTCCAGTTCAGAGTACTAGACATTATGGAGTTTGACAACAGAGGGGGCAACAGAGAGAATAAATTACGAAAACTTGAGTCATGATTTATCCTTGATTTTGACACCTTAGTGCCATTTTGTTCAAAATCTTAAGAGGAAACGGCAGTGCATTTGGGCAAATTGAGTTTTTGCTATATTGAACAGTGTGCTTCTTTTTTCTGACTTCTTGAGTGTTGTGAATTTTACCCTGTTTTCAATGAAGTTTTCTTATGTTTTTTTTCGTTTAGGTATCTTCAATTGACTTGACATGAGCGTAATCAGCAAAGCACTTTTTATAAATATATTTATAAATAATTTTTGACTTGAGTCATTCATACTTGCCCACTTGGGCTTGACTGTTTTCAGTTACTGGTTAGTCAGTAGGTAAAATATATAGCTATAGCTCTAAGTTATTAGCAAACCAAAAAACGCTTTTCCCATGGAAACTAGGTCCTAACTATAACGTCACTGTAACCTTTGGTTTATTTGTGAATTCTGAAGGTTTTTAAATTCATTTTCTAACTGTAACCTGTATCCTACAAGTGTGGGTCTGTGAGTGGATGTATAGGTCAGTGATTAGGTGTGTGAGTGGCTGTATGGGTCTATCAGTGGGTGTGTGAGTGGTTTTATGGGTGTTTGAGTTGCTGTTCCAGTGTGTGAGTACCTGCATTGATGCATGGCTAGGTGTATGAGTGGCTGTATCGGTGTGTGAGTGGCTGTATCAGTGTGTGAGCGGCTGTATCAGTGTGTGAGTGGGTGAGTGAGTACCTGTATGGGTGTGAGTCTATGCCAGTAGGTGTTTGCATGTGTAAATGGGTGTGTGAGTGACTCTATGGGATTTTGAATGGGTGTGTCAGTAGCTGTGACAGTACCGGAGTGAGTGACTTTATGACTGTAAGGTTCATGTATGAGTCCTTGTATGGGTGCATTTGTAAGTAAGTGTGTGGGTGGGTGGGTGGGTGTGCTAGTAGCTGTAAGAGTATTTGTATGGGTGTACAAATGGGCATGAAAATGACTATATGCATATGTCACAAGTGACAGTGTGTATAGACGTGTGAGTGAGTATGTGAAAAGCTGTACGGGAGTGTAAGTGAGGATCTCACTGAATTTCTACAGTTTTTTAATGGTATTTCCCAACTAGCAAATCTGAGTAACCTTTGTTTTTTTGTGATTTTAAACGTTTGCTTTAATATATAATGTACTATAATTCAAGCCATAAGTTCAATTTAGTTATATACATTTTTATATATTTATAAAAACATTTTATAAACATATTACTACACAATTCAAATCAAACAATTAACAAATACACCTCCCATAACTTATGTAACTATTTACAAATACAGAAACAGATCCAAACCTGAATTTCTGATCAGCTACACTAGAACCCCACCAATGTACCCATCCAAATTTTATAAATATGATGTTGCACCAATGAGTGCTGTATAATCGTCATGGTAAGGTTAAGTGTATGGTGCAAAATTTTGGAACACCAACTTGGTTTCTAACCCTCGGTTGTGCAGAATATCAATGGGATGATTTACATTTCTTATTAACAGAAGCAAACTGTAACATTAAAGGCGTTAAATTCAAGACAGTAGGAGAACCTAAAGTTAGAGTTGTGTATTAGCCAGATCTGTGCAGTGTAACATCTGCAGCAATCAATTACCAAGAGAGATTGGTAAAATGTATTCTTATGGGACAAGTTCCATGTGAAAACATGTCAAAACCATCCATGAAAGGGCATCAATTGATGTGGGAGAAGGCAAGTAGAAGAGAAGAATACTCACTATCTGAAGTAGTGTTTGGAGAACCCTTAAATGTTCAACAAATACCAGTACCAGCTTACTGCAACAAATTATCTGAGTTGGTAACTTTATTATTCAATTTAAACAAACAATTAACAAAGAAACATAACATAACTTAAGAAGTATACAAATTAGACAAGTTCCATGTGGAGACACATCAAAACTATCCATCAATGCATGTAGCAATGCAAAATGTGATAGAAAGCAAGTGCACCAGAAGAACAATGATTATCTGCAGTGGCCTTGGGGGAATCATTGTCATTGGCTGTCATATCTGCGCTGGCTGTCCTCGATAAATTATCTGAGATAGTAACTCACTGTAGCAAATGCTAGATACCAATGCCTTAATAGATGTCATCCGTGGCTGCATACCTGGATACAGTGACAACTCATCATTGTTAATAATGTTTTTGCTCTCCGTTGAACCTTGATGTTCTTCACATACTGAAGCCAGTTGCTTTTTCCGAGTTTCCTTCCATTACACCATTTAATACCTTGTTTTTTTTCTTTCTAGAAAAAAATATAAAGCTGTTAGTTCTGCAGGACCACTTCTAACTTTTACAGGCCTTGGGCACATGCAGTGAAATCTACTAGAGACTTACAGATAAATTAAATATCCTAATTGTTGCTAAGTCAATCGAACCATGTTTAGGGGAGAAGCATACATACTTTACCACTATATAGCAGTGGTACACTGGTCACATTTCTAATGGGAACTGGATATCTCAGTAAGTGACTAGGGGCCATATGTAGGTAAATTACATTTACCGATTCTTAAATACCGAATTTTACCGATTCGGTATTTATGAATCGGTAAATGTAATGTAGGTAATAAAATACCGATTCGGTAAGTGTCGGTATTTTAGAATCGGTATTTACCGATACGGTAATGGTAACTTGTATCCCATTGATTCCTATGGGCCAGGAGGCCCATAGGAATCAATGGGAAGCCAGTTACCATTACCGAATCGGTAAATACCGATTCGGTAATGGGGGGAGCACAATCAAGGGTGGCAGGGTGTCACAGTGACAACCTGTTGCACCCCTGATTCCTGCATGTGTGCACATGTGGCACACATACATACCCTAAGGGCATGTGTGTCTGCCACATTGCACACATCTAAGGGCCAAATAATGCATTAACTAAGACATTCGTCATTTACCACCAACTTTCAGTTGGTGGTAAATAACGAATCCACACTACACCCACACACTCCCCCTACATCTCATTTCAGGATTCGGTATTTACCGAATCAGTAAAATTACCGATTCGGTAATATTACCGATTCGGTAAATTACCGAATCCTGAAATGTCCCCCCTACATACAGAAAGCCTGAATACCGGTCGGTAACGTGATTTTTACCGAAAATCGGCCGTTACCGACCGGTATTGGGCTACCTACATATGGCCCTTGGTGTCTTAGTGAATATATGGGTGGTCAAATGAGTATGTAATCGACTGTAAGGATCAGCAACTGATTGTGTTAGTGTGTCTTTGTGTGTCTAACTGTGTGTGTAAATGGCTCTGTTAGTAGTAGACTCAGTCACTGTCTTGACAGGGTGTGACAGTGGCTGAATGGTTTTCTAAATAGGGATGTTTGTGGCTGTATAGTTGGGGGCTGGATGTGGAACTTGGTATATTGCTCTGTAAGTGTGTGTGTAACTGACTCAAACTTAAAAGTATATGTATTTCCATTTAAGCACATACCACCCTGCCCTATCTGCTCCCTGGAGCTTACCTTGGGGCTGACTTATCCATAATAAAAGAGAAGTTTAAGGCTGTGCAAGGGGTTTTAATTGTCATTGTCAATGGATACTTTATTCCGTTAAAAAAAAATCACAATCACAATCACAAAAAGATAAAAAGTACATTTCGTCATAAATACATATCTTCAATATTTAAATACTATAAAAGGATTGAATTTAAAAAGGCCTTTGCATATTTCAGCTGCCTAAATGTTTTTCCTACTTCTGAGAGCACCTGCCAAAAAGCTTGCCACATTAAAGCACATATTGGGGCACTGTTACATTTGAAGGTGAATTAGGGCTGTCTTTACCTCTCAAAATCCCTTCCCTCTGAGCAATGTTAAAATATTACACTGTCTTAGGGTCTGGTAATGATCACAAAAAAATATAAAATGTACTGTATCTTGGAAAAACGTGTTATTACATGTGCAAATGGCTGTATTAGCTGAAGATACATAACTCATGTGCGGGTGCGCGAATGGATATGGCAGAGGCTGTATGGTTTTGTAAGTAGGTTTGTGAGTGGCTGTATAGGTGGGTGACTTCATGTGTTATTGGGTGCATGGCTCTGCATGAGCGTGTGTTACTGACTGAAACTTTTTTAAAAAGTCTTACCTTTTAAGCACATAGCACCCTCCGCCATGGGCTACCTACAGCCTACCTTAGAGGTGACATGTGTAATAAAGAGGGAAGTGTAAGACTTGGCAAGGGGTTTTAAATGCCTAATCAATATGGCACTGTAACCTGCACACAGGCAATAGCAGGACTGAGACCTGTTTAAAGTGCTACTTGTATGGGTAGCACAATCAGTGATGCAAGACCACTGATACCATTTGATTTACAGGCCCTGGGCACAGGTAGGGCACTCTACTGGAGACTTACAGATACATTAAATATATACATTGTGGATAAGTCAATTAAACCATATTTAGGGGAGAGAAACAAGCACTTTATCACTGTCTAGCAGTGGTAATGTTTTCAGACTCCTGAGGCCAACTGGGTGGCTGGGTATGTGACTGGGTGTGTTAGTGACTGTAGGGGTGTCCAAATGGGTATGCAAGTGGCATATGGATGTATAACTGGCTGTGTTAGTGAGTGTTTGGGTATGGGACTGTGTGTGCAAGTGGCTCTATTAGTAGTGGATGTGAATGTATGCTTAAGTGCTTTGTCACTGACTGTGTGTGAGTAGCTGTACGGGTTTTTGAATAGGTATGTGAGAGGCTGTAAGGGTGGATGACTGGGTGTATGACTGTGTGTATGGGTGTGTAAGTGCATGTGTAACTTACTGCCTGTGCAAGTGAGCGGGTGCAAATCACATACTATTAAATTAAATACTATAAGCAAGCACCCACATCTAATTTCTAACACATTCATTCATACTGGCTTAATATAATAATTATGGGCTTGATTACGATGCCGGTAGGACTCTCGTCCGACCACCACTGTGGCAGAAGCACAACTGCCCGATTAGAAGTCAGCGGTCCCGCTGTCCGCTTTACGATGCAACCACCTTCACAGCCGTCGCAATGTATATATTTTACATTGCGTTGTTGACTGCCATGAAATGGCAGGCGGAAAGGGACATCTTAATCACTACGGCGGTGCCTGAGGAGCACCGCTCCATTGTAGGTATCATAAGTCCAACCGCTGCAATGTCAGGATCCTTGGTCCTGTCGGATGCAGTGGTCTTTCCCCCGACAGTCTGGTTCTGACCCCGTGTATCCTAATGAGCTGGATGGTGGTGGAACCACCACCAATGGCCTGTCATCGTAATCAGGCCTTATATTTTCAGTATAGCAATTCCTATTCCTCCTTTTCTG
Organism: Triturus cristatus; assembly: GCF_964204655.1. Taxonomy (NCBI): domain Eukaryota; kingdom Metazoa; phylum Chordata; class Amphibia; order Caudata; family Salamandridae; genus Triturus; species Triturus cristatus. Next base: position 564,383,619 of record NC_140582.1, on the reverse strand, counting down.
CTCACCATATTTGTAGTTACTGTTCTCATCTAAGTTCCCTTCTATTTTGCTGTATTGTCTAGAAGCTACACATTTTCTTTCTGCTTATATACACTCACTTTTTATACTACAACCTAATTACCATACCTGGAAAATCTCTTTGCTGCTGTCCAACCTTTTTTATAATATCTGTTAGTATCTGTTCTCCACTGCAAATCTCAAGTCAGAACTATGACACTTCTCTTTCACTCTCAGTAGAAAAGTACCTAGAATGGCTACCATTCACCTTGTACTCTTACTCATACTCCTATATTTAGCAAATCACAGACTTCCTTTCATCTTTTTCTTCTTCTAAATGGTCACAAATTTTTTTACCCTTTCCATGTTTTCCGGAAAGAAGCACCATTTAGTATATTTTTGTGCAGATCTGCAAATCAACCGCAATGCACAGCACGGCCTCCCATCCAGCTTTGCGGTGGATGTGCAGATCCACACGGAAGACCTTAAAAGCAGTCTACTTTTAATGCTTTTTAGTGATATTTCACTTGGGCAATTTTTGGGCAATAGTCTGCTTTTCTGTTTAACACAGCAGTCTCTTTTGTTCTCTTCCTCCAAAGTCTTTTAGCTCTGTTTCCATAGTAACCATGTTTCCAGTAGTCTCTGCCTACCAGTAGCTGAAAAGTTAAAAAAACTTTCTCTAAACAGCATATTAGCTTCACATTAACTGTAGCAGGTGTGGTTGACCGTTACCAATTCCAAGCATATCCCTACCAATGTCACTTATTTTTTATTTTTCCAAAGCCACTCACTGAGGTTGTTTCTTTTTTTTATTATAGCCCCTATGTAATTTTAGTTCCCTGCACCTCTCCACCATCCAAATAAATAAGTTATTTTATAGTTTATATTTTGTTTGCTGTCCTCTATTTTATCTGCCCTTCATCTTCAAAACTGCCTCAGTCTGCTGCAGATTTTTCCTGTGTACTACTCCTGCTTCTCTCAAAAATAAATGATCAGAGTCTAGATAGTGGACCATGGTGTTTTGTTTTTTGCCAGAGAGACTGCTAGAAATAATGCATTTACAGGGACCTAGGTTTATCCATCATAGACATTACATGCGTTGGCCACAAAGATTGAAAGTGGCATCAGTTGCTGACTTTGGTTGAAAGCACTGCAGATTGCCAATATCCAGACCTCATATTGTGCACTGCGGTGGCATTGATTTAGGCACAATTACTGGGGTAGAACCTGAAATCCTAATGAAGGAATCCTTTGGTAAATTAATGTCACTTTTCCCACTTGCTACCTTGGTGTTCTCCAACATTTGCCAAGGACAGAAGTGGCAGTGGTCAAACCAATTTCGTCCAAAGATACAGAAGCCCTGGAAACATGTCAATAAAACTGTTTCTGCATTCCTCTGAGACCAGAACATGGGCTCAACAACTTACGCTTCCATATGGACTGAATCTATCGAAAAGACGAAGTCCATTTAACATATGGAACCAACAGAGTGTTCCTCGACAATTCAAAAGACTACATCCTGCTCTATGTTTAATTATCATCTACACATCATAACCACAAAGATTCTTGAGGATTTGTGAGTGGGAGTGTGAGTGGACGTATGGGTCAGTGAGTGGGTGTATGATTGCTGTATGAATGTGAGTGGGATTGTGAGTGGGACTGTGCATGGATTTATGGGTATGTGAGTGGGTGTGTCAGTGGCTGTATGGGTCAGTGAGTGGATGTCTGAGTGGCTGTATGGATGGTTAACTGGGTGCATGAGTGGCTGTATGGGTCTGTGAGTGAGTGTGAGAGTGGATGCATAGGTATGTGAGTGTGTGTGTGAGTGGCTGTATGGAGCTGTATGTGGGTGTGTGAGTGACTGTATGGGTATGTGAGTGGGTGTCTGAGTGGCTGAATGGGTCAGTGAGTGGTGACTGCGATGGCTGTATGGATGGATACGTGGGTGTATGGTCCTGTGAGTGAGTGTGTGAGTGGCTGTATGGTCTCTGAGTAGGTATGTGAGTGGCTGTATAAGTCTGTGACTGGGTCTTTGAGTGCCTGTGTAGGTGTGTTAATTGGTCTGTCAGTGCCTGCATGGGTGTGTAAGTGGGTGTGAGAGTGTCTTTGTGGGTCTGAGTGTGGTTGTGTGAGTGGCTGTGTGGGTCTGTGAGTGGATGTGGTACTGCCAAGTGTGTTCTGAGTGGCTCTGAAAGAGCTTCTTTCCAAAGTGTGTCAAGACTTGTGAATTCTTCGTGGATTTACCCAGGGGCTGCACTGAGCCTCACGGTGGATCTGTAGACTTACGAAGTGAGGATTTTTTTAAAATTAATTTTCATTCCCAACATAGGTCACTTAGACCCTCCTCTAACATACACATGGTTTCAGGGTAACCCTACCCTAACCCCTTCAATCATTTTGAAGATACATTTTAGGACCCCAGGTCCGTTCCTCGATACTTAAAATGGCGGCCGCAAGTTCCTGATCAGGTTGTGGTCAGCCAATCACGGCATTGCTTGTGGCCCGTGACACCATGGGATCCACCATAGGGGATCCGCAGAGGGTCTGCATTTCTAGATATTCAATTTTTTTAATTTCTTTTCAGAACTCCACAACTACTAAAAGGATTTACACCAAATCACAAAAAGGGCTCTTTCTGGATCAAGAGCTATCTCTCTGCCAAATTTGGTATAATTTGTCCAGCAGTTCGGGCTGTAGTCATGTTCAAAATCACTATGGGAAATTGCATGGGAAACGCACATTTTTTAACCCCTCCTCCCCCCTTTTTCTCTACCCTGCTTGATGAAAAACTCCCCAAAATTTAATGAAGAACTTGAAACCGGGCAAAATTGTTTTGGGAAAATTTTGTGAAGATTTGTCAAATGGTTCTGAAGTTATAAGCAAACCAAAAAACACTTTTCCTATGGAAATTAGGTCCTAACTATAACTACCTACTGGCAAGTGTCCGTAGGTAAGAAATATATGTACACATGGTGTTTGGAGAATAATTTTTTCTATTTTAATCAAAAGATTTTCCACCAGAGGCATCCAACGGCGATCGACACCTGCTTTGTCCCCAGTTACAAGTGTCTTCACATGGGCTGTTGGGAAAAGCGGGTGCTCATCGCTGACCGTAATGCACTGTGGAATGAACATGTAATATGTTGGCTATGGTATATTGAGGATTTATTTGTGGTTTGGATGGGGACATTGGAGTCAGCTGAATCATATGTTGAGTGTATCAACCACAATTCCATCAACTAAAATTTTGCAGCACATATTAGTAATACTCAGGTGACATTTCTTGACCTTAAATATTTTATTAAAAAATAAGAAAATCAAGACACGTTTGCATAGAAAAGTAACTGCTGGAAACTATATTTCATGCAAAGAGTTTCCACCTTGCACACTGAAAGACCAGTATTCTTTACGAGGATGCTTCAATTGAGGAGGAATTGTAGCTGTCCGGAGGATGTAGCGATAGGCCAGGAAGAGGCCCTCACCAGATTTGTACACAGAGGATATCAAAAGGCCACATTGGATAATGAATGCACTTAAAAAAGAAACCAAAAGAGTAGGGAGGAACTTCTTTGCGACAAATGTCCTAAAACCCTTGATTCGACCATAAGAGTTATCCTTGGTTTCAGTAAACAGGAGGGGGAACTAAGGTCCATTCTGAAGAGACACTGGTCCAGGGAGATTGTGTATTAGAGCCCTCTCTGCTTAAGGCACCTTCCATTGCATTTTGAAAGGTTCTCTCTATGAGGGATGCCTTAGTCAAGAGAAGTCCAGAATTAGTGGACAACCTAGGAATTGTTTTTACAAGTGTATCTTGTGTAGGGCCTGCAAAATTGGGAAAGACATCAGTGAATATACCACACCTTTCTGTGAGAGAGCTAAGAAAATCAGGGGGATATACAGTTGTAAACTGAATATGCTTTATACATTTTAGAGTGTGAGTGTATATTGATATAAGTAGACAGCACCGAATTGCAGGTCCATAAATGGATTATTCAGCAGTTACGAGCAATTACCTAAGAGGATCAATCCTAACTGCATTAAATATTTTGTTATTGATTCAATTTCCAAATTGATTTGAGGTGGCATTCATGAGACTGCTACGACAATTAGAAAGAAGTTACATTTTAACTTTAGACCCCAGAGTATCCAATGGTTTGAATCAGGATTATGATTTCAGACGTTCTCCCAATTTAATATGATATGCATTTGAACGATTATGGTATTAGTTAAATAGCTGAGCTGCTCCCTTTCCTGAGAGTTGTGCATAATTTTCACAAGATGGGTGTGTATGTGGGTGATGGGTTCAGGCTGATGTGTAGGATCAGTTATATGTATATATTATCATTTCCACTCTGGATTTTTTCTAAAATCCAAGTTTTGATCATCTGCTTATTACTGTTATGACAATCTGTCTATATGATTGTGTGGTTTGCGGATATTCGTTCTATGGCTAGTCTATGTGAAATATATATTTGGGTAGAATAATCTTTAAAGCATAGGGCATATGGTTCACTCATTCAGGCTAAGTGGTAGGTGACCATAATCATAAAGGTTTAAAGGATTTATCCAGTGATTTAGATGGTTGACAGAACAAGTGGTGAGATGGATGCACAACCAAATGCTATGCTGTAATTGTGTAATTTTATTATGTTTACTATGCCTATTTATGTGCAATAGTTTTATCCAAATGCATTACTTTGTACATTAGCCACATAATTATTATGCCTACTTAGCACCACTAGAAATGAATTTGATGAATTTAATGATTTTAGCCTATGCCAATGTATTTATCTGTGGCAAAAATCAATTTCCCATTCAATCACTGATTTTCTGACTTTTAATATTATCTAAACTATTTCAAAAACATTCAAAATATTTTTGAAAATGAAGTCCACTATAATCCTGAGGTATTCAGAAGGCAGGGGGAACCTCATTCACCCACCAACAGTGCACCGGGAGACGTATTTGCAGAGCGGTGCAGAAACGGGGGGTGTCCTCAGACCACCGCACAGCAATTCCACTGTCTGGGGCTTACTAGAGGTAACAAGAGGTCTTGTTTGCCCCTAAGGACCCTCAGAAGCCATGGGGACTTCATACCCCACCCAGCAGCACCCCAGAAGGCGCGTTTGCAGACTGGTGGAGAAAGGGGGTGGGGCCTCAGTAATTTGCCTATTTTTTTAGGAAGGGGGCTGTGTGGCCCCAGGGTCACGCCTCCATATATATTTCTTTTTTAAATGGTTGGGGGCTAGCGGAGGCCAGTGTAGCCCCCTTCCAAGGCTGATTTTGGCCCTGGGGACCCCATTCCCTGGGCCAGGCTTTCATGTTTTTTGTGGGTTTTATTTTAATGGGGAGGGGGGCCAGTGCAGCCCCCCTCCCCGGGCAAATACTGCTACGGGACCCCATCCCTGGGGCATGGCCAGCTCAATGGGGACCGTGAGGGGAGCCTCAAGGCCCCCACGATCCCTGCCAGCTCACCACCTCCTATGCACATACAGCTAACTCTGTCCTAAAGCAATTCTGCTCCGCATCATGGAAGCAAGAATATTTTTATGGCTCTTGCTTCCATGAATCCGAGCAGTATTTGCTATGGCTGGCCAGGAGCAGTGCTCCTGCCCAGCCATAGCAGACTGCAATGTCCTGGAGGTAGGCACTCTGTAGCCAGTGGCCCCTCTCCGACAGATATTAAGCCCCATGGAGGTGGTGTTCCCAGGGGCTGTGGGGGGGCTTGAGCACCGAAAGCATAATTACTAAATATAGCCCCAGGGAGGCGGCAGTCTCCAGGGCTGCGGGGGGTGCATGGTCCCTGCATTTGTGTATATTAGCGCCAGGGAGGTGGAGGTCCCCGGGGTTGCATGGTGGGCTGGAGTCCCACCACACATTTTAATTTATTATAGCACTGGGAAGGTGGCGGTCCCCAGGGCAGAGGGGGATCACGTGGCTCCCCATATTTTACTATATTAGCCCTGGGTAGGTGGCGGTTACCGGGGCTGCTTGGGGGGCTGGAGTCCTCCTGCGCACTACAAATTAATATATCCCAGGGCAGTAGGCAGACCCTGGGGCTGCAGGGGGCCCATGCGGGGCCCCCATCATCATTGTTTATTGTCTCCTGGACCTGGCTCACCCAGGGGCCTAAATTAAATGAAGCACGGGTGTCCACTTTTGTTTGTTTACATTTTCCGCCAGATTCGCAGATCGGCCGCAACTCCCTCAAAAATTTTATTTTTTAAAAGTGCTTTTTTGTCCATGAGGGGCCCTCTGGAACCCACTGAACAGGCCTAGGGGGTCAGGGTGTTTCTACTCTCCCCCCTTTTCTTTTTTTGAATGTTTTTTCTTGTGACTCGGTTCAACCGATTACATAAGATGGCTACCATCACTTCCTGGTTTGAATTTTTGGCAGCCAATCAGATCTCAGCACGATATTGGGAGGGTTCACGGATCCTTCACGTCCCTAGATTACAACATGGAATTTCTTTACATTTCTCAGCAAGTACTTAACAGATTTACACCATTTAACAAAAAGAGTGCTTTCCGGATCAAAAGCTACCTATCTGCCAAATTTGGTGTAATTGCATGCAGCAATTCGGGCTGTAGCCGTGTCTAAAGTTTCCTTTGGAAATTAACATGGAGAAAAAGCATTTTGGGACCCCCTTTTTCTCGGCCCCTGCTTGATGGATTACCCTGAAACTTTTAAGACAGCAACTGAAGTAACTGGCATATTAGTTTTGAGAACATATTGAGGATTCATGAAACGACTTCAACGTTTTTGGCAAATGAAAAAATGCTCTTCCTATGGAAACTTCATCCTAACTATAACTACCTACTGGTGACTATGCATGTATGTATGTATATTTATGTGGACAAGACTCTAAGGAGTCGAAACTCATCTGTTTGTTTGCATTTCGAATAAATAAGTAATACTGCAATCCATTGACATTGTAAATATGTCACTGGGTGGTTATAGTTACTTCAGCTATTCCATAGGAAAAGATTTTTTTGTGTTCCTAATAACTTTAGCACCTTTTGACAAATCTTCACAAAAGTTTTCAAAAAAGGTGCTACTTTGAGATTAGTTTGTGTATGGAAAGTTTCGGGATGGTCTCTCAAGTGGGGGCCAAGAAATGCCCCAAAACATGAAATCCGAATGCATTTTTAATTTACTTTTTTAAACAGATTAAAAGCAAACTCGACTGAATGGAATTACAAAATTGCTGAGATTTGGTGGGACTCCTGCAGTATTATTAAAACAAACAAAAAAAATGGCGGCTGGGGCATCTTTGTTTTATTAGTGGGAGGGGGCGAGCAGCCACCCTTGCCTACCCTTTACAGACCCCTGGGAGCCCACCCCTGGTCTCAAATTAATGAATATAGGAGGCCATGTGGAACCCCTACCCGAGCCCTCACAGGCCCCAGGGAGCCCACTCTGGGGCCAAAATATGTCAAAAAGTGGAGGAGGGAGCGCAGCCCCCCTTCCCAAGCATCTAAAGGCCCCGGGGACCCCATCTCTCCAGTGGTGCTAAATTCTTTAAAAGGGAGGTGAATCTTTATGGCCCCTCTCCCTGAGGAATTAACGGCCCCAGAAACCCCTTTCCTGAGGGCTGGCTTACTAGCCATGTCCTGGGGAGCTCACCCCAGGGACATAGTAGTTTCCGTGCCTGCACCGGCATGGGCAGGGAATCCTGTGTTTGCTCCTGCTTGGCTTGAGCATTTTGAATCTTTAAAAATGTCCCCACCAGCTGGGAGAGGGCTTTTGATCTGTCTCCCTGCCCGCACTGATGTGAGCAGGGAAACTGATCAAAATATTGCTCCTGCCTGGAGGGAGACGCAAAAATAGCTTCTCCCTCCAGGCAACAGCAATGCTGGCTCAGGATGCATGCGTGAAATTGGCTGTTGCTGTGGGGGTCTTGGGGACACCCCATGGCCACCAATGAATGCATGGTGGATGCACTGGGTCGGTAACAGGGCACCCAGCTATAATGATTTGGACCCCGGGGGATGGGCTCCATTGAACCAGAAAAGACTTGGGGATCGGTTCCCCCAGGCATAAAAAGCCAATGGGAGGGGGTCACACAGTCCCCAACACCTTCAATTTAAAAGAAACAACACTTGGGGATTAGGCCCTCAGGGTCTAAAAAGGCATGGGTTGGCGGTAAAGGCGGACAGAGAACTCCGCTCTGCCAGTGGAGTGTGCAGAGATTTGCCTACTCAACGCTCCGCTGAGAACGCGGAGTATAGGGCAAAACTCCGACCCCGCAGTGGAGTGGAGTTAGCCAGTCCCCCGCTAAATAGGGTCCCCGCCTCCACCCCCCTAATAAAACATATTTAAAAATGTATTTTAAAAGAAATAAACACACTTACCTGTACTGCGGCGTCCCTGGGCATTTCTTCCAAGATGTTCGTCTGATGTAGGGGGCTTGCATGAGAGAGACGGCGAGGAGGAGGAGGGCAGCCCGGGGACGCCGAAGTACAGGTAAGCGTGTTTATTTCTTTAAAAGTAATTTCCCAACCTCGTGGACCTCCACGTAGTGGCACTACACCTGATTCGCCAAGGGTTAGTAGGCGGGCCCCACACCAACACTCCCTTTAATTAAAAAATTGGCCTGGGTTCCCATTTATTCTAAGTAGTGGCCCTGATGGCTGTGGCAGGGCCTAAAAAGGCTCATAGAGGAACCCAAGCAGCCCCCTCCCATTTAGTTTAGAAAATGTGCTGTGGTATGCTCCCCTTTCATGAAAAAAGGACCTTGGGGAAGGGTCCCCAGTGCTTAATAAGGATTAGGGAAGGGGGCCACGCAGTGCCCCTCTGCTTTAACTAAATAAATGTCCTGGGGATGGGCCCCCAGGGCCTAATATTGCTCAAGGAGGGGGACCACATGGCCGCATCCCCTTTAAGAAAAGAAAAAGGATATAGGGTAGTCAGGGCCTAATGAGGCTCTCCCAGGGCTGTTTATTTTAAGGGGAGCTGCACAGCCCCTCTCTCCGAGCAATTAAAAGTTTAAAATGCTCTGTAGACAAGATCCCCTAGGGCTGTGTTTTTTTTCAAGGGAAGGGGTGTTGCATGGCCCCTTCTCCTCTCCTGGTCCTTGCAATGCTAGAAATGGCTCAAGACCATGTTGGGGGTGATACAGGACACAGGGGAGTGGGACCTCCTCCCCTGGGTCCCACAGCACTCGACCACAGATGCTAGACCCAGGGGAAAGCACTTCCTCTATGTCCTTGCAGCTCTGGATCATGGTGCTGAGGCACAGGGGAGGGGGTCCTCACCCCCTGGGCTTTCCATGGAAGACTATTATGGAGAGGCCCAGGGAAGAATGCTCCCCTACCCCATAACTCCCTTTTCTGGGTTTCACAGCACTTCTCCTGACCCCTAAATCAGTTTCCCACCTGTACACTCTAAGCATCCTTGAACCCCAAAATCTCTTTACCATCCTAAACCTCAGCCATCCCTGGCCCGGGAAACCCCTTCACCACCCTTAATCCCTTATCATACTTGAAACCTAAACATCCCTCCCCACCTTCAATCTCCACTCAAATCAAATCAAAATTGACTTTATTTCGGATATATTGCAATCCATAAAAGTACACAACATTAAACAATTCATATTAAAAACATCACAATAATTACAAAGTCAATCTAAGTTACATACAACACATATGTTTCTTAAAAGAGTGCATAGACAAAATCAGTACAAGAAAAGTGCAAGTAGTGCCCACATACAGAAAACGTGCATTAGTGCATTGGGCTGCAGATGATTCACAGTTACTCATCTAAACATTTTCTTAGTCTCATGGTTAGTTTTAAAAATTCTAGCACCTGGAGGACACTATCAGAGTGCAGCAGCTGTAAGTACATAAGGGCGGGTCTAATTTGTTTAAAATTTAATTTCTTTAAAAGAGTAACAAGATACCGCCTACGGTGATATTCATAAAATGTACATAAAAATATAAAATGCAGCATATCCTGTGGAGACTTCCCGTCGCAGCCACAGGGAGCTGCAGGTTTCTTAAAAATGTCCGACTTGGGTCTAATTAAAAGATGATGAAAGATGTTAAACCTGAATCGGGTCAGCAAAAATTTCTCATGGGAGGTAAAGGAGCATGTTAGGTACATTTCCATAGAATCACAAGTTCTCAACATGATATACTTTCTAACATTGGGTTTCAAAAGCTCAACTTCATCTCTGAGGGCATTACAATCCAAGAAAAAAGCTCTCTTAATTGCTGCAACACCACCCTTAACTATATCCCTCGGGTTATCAAACAAGTTCAGGCGGCCAAGCTTCAAAAATTGGGACTTCAAATATTTAAGCCAAGGTACACACGTTGCATGCTCGAGTGATACAAGATCTTCCACTATCTGGTGTGTTAGAGGAATTTCATCACTTAACCATAATTTCACCCAGCATAACAGTGGTTTCAATCCAACAATGTCGGATAAATGCAGGCAACCAAGTTCTTCATGTACAGCTAAATTCGGTGTGCTACCTGGGACACATAACAGACGCTTTAAGAAATTATTTTCAACTATTTGTAGTTGTTCGCCATTTATGTAGCCCCATATCTCGCTTCTGTATACTGCGGTGGCTATGGATTTAGTGTTGTATAATTTCATCATAGCCACATTTGGCTTTTTCCACAATTTAGAGGCAAAGTTGAAGATGGAGGCATTTACTCTAGTCATTTCCCCCTTCTTCTTGGCCAAATGTGGGGCCCAACTAAGCTTCGTATCAAATAAAACACCCAAATATGAGAACGTCTGGGTGATGGGGATCAGAACATCATTCAGTTTAAAATTGAACTTCTTTTTAGGTTGACGGCCAACATGTATTATGTAAGATTTAGAATTGTTGACCATAAGGTCCCTGTCAGACATGAAATTATTAAAAGCATTCAAAAGTGCCTGGAGACCTAATTCTGTTCGTGAAATTAAAACCGCATCGTCGGCATATAAAAGTAAAGGAATACCCCTCGCACCAGCTCTAGGACAATCTGATTTTACCTCTTGTAGTACAGCCTCTAAATCATTTATATAAAAATTAAAAAGAAAAGGGGCCAGGATACACCCCTGACGTACTCCTTTATTAATACCAAAACTTCCTGTGGTTTCCCCGGTCGATGAGAACCTCACGTTGGCTCTTGTGTCATTATTAGGCCTGGGCAAAATTTCCGTTCCGTTCGCGGAATTTGCGATAATTTGGCATTTCCGCGTTCCGCGGAGAGCGCGGAAATGTCACAATTTCCGCATTCCGCAGCTTTGCGATAATTTGGTTCTTGCTCGCGCTGTAAAATAATACATTCTCGAGCGCGCGCGATCGCCTTACCTGAATCCCCGCGTTCGCCGACAAGTTTTCCCGATCCGGTCGCGTTCTCCATGAGATGTTGTATTGTTTTAGCCATTTGCGCTGTCTCGCGACAGTTCGCGTCTGCATTGACGTCATGCGTCGCGCGATCACGTCTTTTTTCTCGCGATCATGCACCGCGAGACAACTGAAAACAAGATGGCCGCGCCCGCAAGCAACCACATGGGTAAGTTGGCGACCCGCAACCATGCAGAAAATCTCGCGAACATGCCGGAAAAAAACTTCCGCATCTTCGCGATATTTCCGCTTGTTTGCAGAGATTTTTAACAATTTCGCGATAATTTGCGAAAGTCGCTTTCGCAAATTCCGCCCACCCCTAGTCATTATGCAGATCCGCTAGGTACTCCATGATCTCCCTATCAATACCTTTATCCTTCATGGTCTGCCACAGCCTCCCTCTGTTAACACAGTCGAAGGCTGAGGACAGATCCATGAAGGCAAGGTGAATTACTCCTTTCTGTACGACAGTACATTTATTCAGAATAAGATACAGGTTGAGACACTGAGTTATGGTAGAGCGCCCTTCACAAAAGCCATATTGAGAAATCGACATGGTGTTATTTTCATTCGACCAGCTTGTTAGGCATTGGAGTATAACTCTCCCCATGATCTTAACCATTGAATCGATTAGGGATATTGGTTGGTAACAAAGAGCACTTCCCCTATCTCCCTTCTTGAAGACAGGAACTATAGTTGACAGACCCCACGTTCCCGGACAACCCACTATGGCCGCAGCATTAAATACAGCAACCAGAATGGGAGCCCAGAAAACTGGATCAGATTTGTAAAGATCCGGTGGTATTCCGTCAGGACCTGGCGCTTTATTTGCAGTGAGACCCATTATGGCAGCCAAGACCTCACTTTTGTCAAAAATAATGGTGCTGTCCCTATCATGGGGGGCAGCAGCCATGGTTCCAGAGCCCTCAGAATAGTACAGACTCTTAAAATGACTTTCCCATTCCTCTTTGGTTATGCAACAGACAAGTCCATCTCCAGGGTCCTCGGTCAAAAAAGGTTTTTTAACCAGGGCCCAGAATTTGGTGCTGCTATTCAGGGTGGAGGGATCAAGCAGTTCCTCCCAGGCCTCATTCCTCAGAAACTCCTTGCGAGCGACAGTAATAGCCTTATATTCCTTTCTACAGAGTTTTACGACCTCCCGATTCCTCGGGGAGGCCGACAGTGCAAGCCTCAGTTTGCGAGCAGCTATAGTACAGTCGTGGCTAAACCATCTTGGGCCTATATTAACCTGAGTTTTATTAGGGACCGATAGAAACGCTGACACCTTCTCTGAAATATTTTGATAAGCCTCTAAAACCAGCCTAGGTTCACCCCCCCCCATTGGTACAGACTTTAATATCCTCTGCACACCCAACAGAGATGTTCTTATAGAGGATATCCGCAGAGACCATAGACCATTTTAACAGCCTCCTCCCATCTGTTGTACCCAATCTACCTTGATTGATGATCTTATTACCTTTTTTTAACCAGGGACATTTTAAACAGATTGTTAGAGGGTTATGGTCGCTGAATTCGCTAGGAACAATGCAAAAAGAATCTAAAAAAGTTTGCATCGTCCGCGAAACAAGTATGTGGTCTATAAAGGTACCCCTTCCATGCCCCTTAGAGGTAGGGGTATCAAAGCAATATAGCGGGTCCTTTAATGACATAGCCAGAGAGAGGTCATAGTCATTCAGTAGGTCATTGCACATTTCCCCCTCCTTAGAGTGCTCCATATGGAGACAGTCCGCACGTTCACAAGTCATTTCTGGTAAGCACTTGTGCAATGGGTCTATACAGGGATGCAGATTAAAATCCCCCATAATCATGAGGTTATGGCCCACATTTTTCATAAAATTAGAGACAAAAGAATTTAATATATGAATGTGATTCCTGCCTGCACTATCATAAGCAGCATTGTAAAAATTCACCAGGCCCACAAGGATATTACCTCCAGTTAGAGTTAAGCCCATTACACCTGTATGTTGTGCTTCAATTCTTCGTACTTCACAGGGTATTAGTATGGAAACAAAAATTACAAGACCCCCTTGGGCCTACCCCGCAAAGATGGCAAGGCTGGCACAAAGAAGGCCTTACACCCTTCTAAGAAGAGGTTACAGCCCAGCTCCCAGGTCTCTTGTAAACAAACAATCGAAAATTGCTTAATGTAAGTCACCCAATTTGCATCAGACATTTTGGCCGCAAGACCAGCAATATTCCAAGAGACAGCAAGACATCCTGGCATTTTGCCCACCGGGTTATCTGAGTTTATAGATTCACCTGTAGCCCTAGTATCCTGGGCCACAAGTGCCCCCCGTCAATCACACAGCTCAAGACCGGATAACACTTCATACCTGTTCTGTGTGTTTAAGTTTGACCCATATTGATAGTGTCCAGCACTAGGGCTCCTGTTATAAGTTACAATGGGTCCACCTGACACACAGGGATTAGTGATGTTGTAAAGAAATTGAGTCTCTTGCACAGGAGTATAAGGTTCAAGCCCCCGCCTGGTCAAACTCTGTTGTGGTGGAGGTTTGCACAAATGCGCATAAAAGTAACCCAGGGGGCGTACACAGATACTGTTCATATTATATACCAGTGCAGAAGCTCTCAGAAGAACAGTTGCCACATGCTGGGGGTGTTTGAAATTTACAACTATACAATCCCCAGACCCAGACTTTTTAGACGGCCCCACCCAGTTTGCATGCCTTACTGTCATTATCTGGTCAAAATATGAGATGGGAAAACCACAGTTTTTGTTGAGCCATGACACTGTCTTATTTTTCAAAGAGGTTTAAGATTCATCAAAAGGAGATGCGGGATGGGTGCCAGAGGGGGGCACGTTAGTTAGTACTGCCACAAACGGAGCACAGTCTGGTGGTAAATTAAGATAGCGGTTGTACCTCGGTGGTCTGGGAGCTCTACTGCTTTGGGGGTTTGTAGATGGTTGTTGCTGCGAGGCAGTTGCCACAGGGATATCCGGTCGAATAGGTGTTTCAGATCCTGAGGCCACTGCAACAGCAATATTCCCCCTCTACTTATTTCGTGTATCATTAACTTCAGCAATTTCTCTCCCTTTCCCCCCTGGGTGTACATTTCCACTAGATGTTACAATCTTCTGTGACAATAACAGACCACCCAGCCTTGTCACTTCCTTGACTAGGTTATCTATCTTAATGGTTAATGGTTTAATAAGCTCCTCCATTTTTGCTGTTAAAGAAACTTCTAAGTTTTTTATAAGTGAAGCAAGCAAATCAGGATTTAAATTTACTCCATTACCATTACCATTACCATTAGTGCCCGTGAATACAAAAGGGGTTGTTATAGCAGGACTGATAATTGCCTTACCATCCTTTTTTTTAGACTTAGAATTGTTATGTTTCCCATTCTCCCTTTGAGACAGTGTTCTACAAGTTCTCAGATGCCTGATTTCAGGTTGGGTCTCATTCAGCACACCAATGTCTGAACTTGACAGCGCCCGTGAGTCGGGATGAACCTCCACATTCACTAAAATGGGCGCTGGAGGATCAGTAGAGATGACATCACTCGTGTTAATTTCACAATCTTGGGTCAGACTAATAGGGGAATTTTCAGATAGTGTTTCCCCTATCACAGTGCCTTTCCCCAGAGATACACGTCTATCATTATTAATCTGATTTACTTTCCTAACCAGAAAATTGTCTAGGGTAGCAGGGCCCACCATCACTTTGTTAGTTTTAGATTTAGACATTATGAGCAGTAATGATGTTAGACTTCCACACAAGTACCCTTAAGTCTAAACACTCACAAAACAAACACAAACGAAAATAACAAAATGATAATGTGTAAAATGTCTTACATGCTCATAGCACGTTAGGGGTCCAGAAGAGGCAATATAAAGTTCCTGGCCCAGTCCAGTCTCCTCAGGCCTCTGAGGGCCACAGAGGGCCCGCCCTTCTCCCGGGCTTCTCCCGTGGGTACGACTCGCGAGTGCGAGGGGCGTTCCGTGCCTTAAGGCGCCTCCTGGTGCTCGTGCGGCGTCACTTCCGCCGCCGGGGCACCTGGGTACTGAAGTTCCCCCGGGCGTCGGTGTGCGAGCGCTGGCCGTTTCCCTCACGGCTTGAGAGCTGGAGCTCTATTGCTGGGCACGCTGGGCACGCTGCCCGTTCCCCTCACGGCTTGAAAGTAAGTCCGCTCTGTATTTTCGAGTGAGGTAAGAGCCTGCAAAAAAGATTCAGCTATAACGTGCCCGACAACTTCTACTAGCACTGGAAACTGGATGAAAGAAAAGCAAGGTAGGTCAGGGAGCAGTTGTTTTCAGAGGTAGAAGTGAGCTCCGCCTCTCCCCCCTCACCTCTGTTGTCTTCTGCTTTCCTCGACTGCTTTCCTCATGTGCTCCTCCACTAATACCGCTGGTGCTGCTGCTAGTTGTGGCGATGCCAGGGGGCGGGAGCTCGTGGCAAGGCTCCGGTTCTGGGACCAGCTCTTGCGGCTCTCCAGGATCTCTTGCCGCGGGTAAAGCCGAGGCTCTCTCCTGCCAGCCACTGCTGAACTCGAAACACTTGAACCAATTGAACACCAGTCAAACGGGAAAACTCCCACACCTGCCGCCCGCGGCCGTCGCCGGGTCACCGGACTCTCGCCGGACTCCCCAGACTCTCGCCCCACCAGCAAAGTCCAGTCCCAAGGCCGGCTGCAGTCTCTGCCGGAATGACGTCGTGGCGTCGGGAGCCCTGGTCTGAGCGGCACCCAACAGACCCCCAACGGGCAACGGCTGAGCGAGGCCGCGAGCGAAATGGAGTCAAGTGCTGGAAGCGGCTGAAGCGGCTGGAAACGGGTGGAAAAAGCCTTATACGGCCGCGGGGAGCAGAGAGCGGAACGGAGCTCCTCGCTCAGTCGGCCGCACAGCGCAGCGCAGCTCAGCTCCCGGTCCAGCAGCTCGCAAAACCTGGACTGGATCGGATCTCTAAACACCGGGTGAACGTTCTCTGGTGGGCAGTTAGAACCCTGCCAGGTCAGCTCATCCCTGACCCTTCTAAACCTCTCTCTACCCCTATATTTCACTCATCCCTAACCTCTAAATCCACCTCAACACCCTAGACTCCCCCATCACTCAACGCTACAAATGTTTATACCCCTAAACTCCATATATCTCTTACCACATATTGTCATGTAAGGTTTTATGTATTATTATAAGGGCTTGGAAGGCAACTCTAGATCAAGTGGTAGACAGTGCAGGGTACTAAGTTCATGGTTTGACAAAGTACATTCTTGGTCCTTTTGTCATTTGGGCTTCAAGTGACCGATTGGTGCCAAGATGATGCCCAGATTGTGTATAGTGTTAGGTGGGTATGGAGAAGGTTGCATAAATTCAAGTGAGCAGGCCATAAGCCAGAAAGGAGTTGCTTTCGTCATTAGCAGCACATAGGTTTTGGTAGAAGTTAGAAGACATCCACTAGTGTGATAAGGTAAGGCAGATGGTCAAAGTCTGTCCATCATGTGCAAGGTTCACTTTTTCACTCATATTAGACAGACTTAATTGAGTGTTGTCAACGTATATATGGGAACTGACCTAGGTGTTGAGATGAGTAGATTAAAAGCAGCAAGACAGGATTGAACCCACCCCCCTCCCTAGGAACCCACAGTTCAATTGCTTAGGTGTGCAACGAAAAGGTGGTAACTTCATAATCTGCAGATGGTCAGACAGAAATAATGTAATCTGCTCAATGAGCTGGCCGAAATAGGGTTATTGGTTGAGAGGGGTGAAATCCTACTCAACTGGAACCACAATCCTTGTCTGGGTGAAGACACAAGTAAACCCTAAATTAACCTGCACTCATCCCTCAGCAAGCTTGGCATAGAGCAGTCAGGCTTAACACAGAGGCAATCAATATGTAAAGTATTTGTACAACACTTCAAACAGTAACACAGTGAAAACAAACCAAAAAAGGATCCCACACCAGTTTAGAAGAATATAGAAATCGTTCATAAATAAAGCAAGACCAAATTTACAAAAATGTCATCAGTAGAACCAGAGATATGCAGGTTTAAAGATTTCAGTGAAAATGGCACCAAAAAGCAAAAAGTGCCAACTGTGGATATCTGGTCGCACCAGATTGGGACAAAGTCACAAGTTCAGACCAACCTCGATGGAGCGTGGGCCGGCTACAGGGGCCCAGTTAGGCCCAATGAAAAAAGAACACCTCGAATCCTGATTGCAGAGCACTGTAAGGTCCTGCATTGTGGATGCATTATGCAGCTGAAGTGATGCTGATCTGAGGAGCTGCGATGTGAGGGTCTGCGTCAGCGAAGTTTCGCAGAGCAGCAATTCCAATGCGAAGTCGAAGTGGAGTCCTTGTGCCGGGAGAACCATTGCAGCAGATGCAAGGCATTGATTGTACGTGGAATTGCGCCATGCAGCAGATGTGTTGCGTCAGTTCTGCTGGGTCCACAGATGGCCTGGCAGAGCACCTTCAGGCCCACTTCCAAGGGTCCAG
The DNA here is from genome assembly GCF_964204655.1 of Triturus cristatus. NCBI lineage: Eukaryota > Metazoa > Chordata > Amphibia > Caudata > Salamandridae > Triturus > Triturus cristatus. Next base: position 564,365,795 of record NC_140582.1, on the reverse strand, counting down.
GATTGGGGTTGCAGCACTTGGTGGGGTAGGACTCACAGATGGCAGAGACCATGTGCTGGGCTCAAGGTTGTTGGATCCTTATTTCCCTAAGGATCTGGTCAAGAGGCCAGCCAATTGTCCTTTGGAATCACTGTGAGGTCATGGGTTCAACAGATGCAGGACCAGTCCTTCTCATCCAGGAAAGAAGGCAGCAAGCCTGAACAGCAAGGCAGCAGGCATTCAGAGCAACAGTCCAGCAGAGTGACAGTCCTTTCAGCAGCACAGCAGCCCTTCTTCCATGCAGAGTATCGCAGGTCCAGAAGTGTACAGAAGAGTTGATGTCTGAGGTCCAATTCTTACACCCAGTTGTGCCTTTAAGTGGGAGAAGCTTGTAGAGGGTTCCCTTTGAAATACATAGGTGCCCTGCCTTCTTGGTAGTGGCTACATTCTAACTATAGTGGGTATACAGCACATTGTGTGGAGGCAGGAAACAGCCTATTCAAGCGTTTGTAGGGCTGTGCCCAGCTTCTCCTTCCCTTCCTGCCAGTGATGGCCCATCCAGGAACACCTAAGCTCCCTATTGAATCTGGCTATCTATGAGGAATACTCAGAGCCCAACTGTCAACTACACTCAGCCATGTGACCCAGAGACAGGTTGCAGGCACCAAATGGCTAACTAAGAAAAATAACAACTTTCTAAAAGTGGCATTTTCAAAACTGTTATTTAAAATCCGATTTCACCATAAGCTCTCTGGGCTGTTCGGGGCCTACCACAGTGGTGACGTTTATGTTTTAAAAAGGAAGGTTTGGGACTGGCCAATAGTTTATTTTGCCAGCTCAAAATGGAAGTTTAAATCGGCACACAAAGGCTGCAATGGCAGGCCTGAGACAGGTTTAAAGGACTACAAAAGTGGGTGGAACAGTAAGTGCTACAGGCTCATTTGTAGCATTTAATTTACAGGCCCTGGGTACAGGCAGCACCTCTGTACTAGGAACGTATAAGCAAAATAAATATGGCAGTTGGGGATAAGCCAATGTTAACATGTTTTAAGGAGTGAGTACATGCACATTAGCACTGGTTAGCAGTGGTAAAGTGCACAGAGTCCTTAGGCCAGTAAAAATGAGATCAGCAAAAATGGAGGGAGATGGCAAAAAGTCCAGGGGAAGCCCATCCTAAGGCTGACAGGCCTAACACGCACATTGTGCATGTGCTTAGGTGCGGATGAGGAGGTTGCATATATTCAAGTGAGCTGGCCATGACACGGAAAGGAGTTCCTTTGGTCAGTAGCAACACATAGGTTTTGGTTTGATTTCTCGTCAAAAAGTTAGAAGACATCCAGTAAGAAAAAATCCCCTAGTGTGCTAAAGTAAGGCAGCTTTTTGTTACAATTAAATGAAAGATACGTGGTCCAGTGATGTAGTTCAGGATCACAGTTTTATTCTTCAGATAGGATCCACATTAAGTCTAATGCTAGGCCTCATTCAATACCATGTAATGCCCCACCAGGAGCAGCCTCCCTGCTGCTCAGCCCTTCCACACCAACTGATTCCTTCTTCCCACTCAAACACTCTCAACATTCTGATGACATCACATAGACTGAGCAGCAAGGCAAGGGCAGCAACAGAGAGGATGCATTAATCACTTACTAGATCATAACACATCCCCCCTCATCAAAATTGTAAAAATACAAGCATGCAAGATCAATGTACATACATGCAATATGACTAATTATAAATAAAATGTGCATTGGTGGAAATACACACATACAAAAGTCAACGAGCTTCAAGAATGACACAAAGCTTCAAGACGTATCACTAAAGGGTAATTTTGCAACCCCTAACAACAGGATGATACAAATACTTCAACTAAAACCAGAGAAACTAAAAAGGAAATAGTCTTCTCTTGTGCACACCCATAACGCATAGTCCAACACCTCACACGAGGTAACAAGCAATTCGGAGGGTAAAACCAAACAAGCAAATCAGAGAAGCTACACAAAAGGTAGACCTCTCATGTGCACACCTGTAATGCACAATCCAACACCTCACACGCGGTAACAACCAATTCAGAGAGTAAAACCAAACAGGTAAGTCAGAGAAGCTTCAAAAGAAGGAGTCTTCTCATGTGCGCACTTGTAACACACAGTCCACACCTCACACGAGGTAACAACCAATTCCGAGGGTAAAACCAAAACAGTAAAATTAGAGAAGCTTCAAAAGAAGGGGTCTCCTCATGTGCGCACCCGTAACACACAGTCCACACCTCACACGAGGTAACAACCAATTCCGAGGGTAAAACCAAAACAGTAAAATTAGAGAAGCTTCAAAAGAAGGGGTCTTCTCATGTGCGCACCCGTAACACACAGTCCAACACCTCACACGAGGTAACAACCAATTCAGAGCATATAACCAAAACTTACTCAAAGGTGTACACTAACATGACCAAGGACACTACCTATCTCTCTCTCTCTATACATACAGATGCAAAACAAAGACACTTCACTCACTCACCCCCTCTCATACAAATATTGGAACAGATTACAGTAATTGGTACAATAATCGCATAAAAATCACACATGTCGGAAAGACACAATTAAGGCATTTGAGCACATACGACAACATTAAGAAAAATGCACAGTCCCAAGAAAACAACAAGCTAAAATAAAGAAGATAGTCACCGTTGTCAGTAAGCAGCTAAAGTCTTGAACATGTGAGCTACAACCAGGAAAAACAGTACCTTGTAGGAGGATCAAACAACAACAGTTCATCAGAAAATCAAAACTGTCAGAACGTCTTCAATTTCTACTTTAGAATTAACTGGATCACCAAATGTCTACGAGGAAAGGAGGTGGTCGGCGGACTTCCGAAAACGCCTCAAGATGTGAACCGGAATACAACCGGAATACAGAGATCCTCGAAGTGCTTGGTTTGCAAAAACGTGGTTGGCAAAACGGGAGCGTGCATCAGGCAATAGCCAAAGGATAACATGGATGCCAGCCACAAGATGGCGGCACGTAGGGTGACGCCGCGCCGGATGGCTCCCGGCGTCACCATGCTGTAAACATCACTGAAGGCAGAGAACTTTGCGAGGAAGCACACGGGAAGCAAACGAAAGGAGGCATGACAGAAGGAGTGAAATGAGGTAAGTCTGCGCGCGCTAACGTGTGCGCGCTGTATGCAGCTCGTGAGAAATTTTGAAATGTCGGCCAAAGGTTAACTGCCACGGCGGGGACACAAACAGGTGCTAAACTGCCATAATGATAACTGTGTGTGGCACAGCGAAATGAAAAATCGCCAAATAGTAATGTTGCCCGAAACACCACGCAGTGTGCACAGACAAAAAACGGGCACTCAGCACGAAGGAAGAGGGAAGGCTCTATGGCATCTCTCTTTGTTCTTGACACAAAGTCAGGGGGTTCCCTTTTCAGCCGCAGCACAAAAAGGTGCAAATTGTCACAAAACTCTCACCAAGCAAGAGAGTGGTAGTTAGTAACACAGCCTCGAAGAGTGGACTTTTGCAGCAAAGCGGTACAGAATTCATAACAAGGAAACTTCTCTTCGGCCAGGGGTAACATTGATGTAGTTCAGGATCACAGTTTTATTCTTCAGATAGGATCCACATTAAGTCTCATGCTAGGCCTCATTCAATACCATGTAATGCCCCACCAGGAGCAGCCTCCCTGCTGCTCAGCCCTTCCACACCAACTGATTCCTTCTTCCCACTCAAACACTCTCAACATTCTGATGACATCACCACATAGACTGAGCAGCAAGGCGAGGGCAGCAACAGAGAGGATGCATTAATCACTTACTAGATCATAACACTTTTCAAAGTCTTTCCATCTTTTGTAAAGTTCACTTTTTCATTCATATTAGACTAATTTAATTGAGTGTTGTCCATTTGCATATAGTAACTGACCACTGGGTGTAGAGAAGATTGGATTAAAAGCAGTGGGACAGGATTCCACAGTTCAGTTGCTGGGTGTGGAATAAAAAGGAGGTAACTTCATGATATGCTGATGGTCAGGTAGAAATGATGTAATCTGCTTGATGTGCTGGCATCCCAGCCCCACTTCCTATCGTTTTCTTTTTAGGATGGAATGATTTATAGGATTGGAGGCAGTTGACAGGTCTGAAAATATCAGTGCCCCAATACCTTCATAGTCAGCCAGGCATCAAAGATCATCCAAATCCAATATAATCACCAGTTCTGTACTGTGTCCTGTCCAGAACTTGGCTTGGAAGGTATCTCAGAGATTGTCTTCATCAGATTGCTAAGGAATAGTAGAAGGGAAATTAGCCAAAATTTCTTGAGATCTTGTCAATGGATTTCACCATGGCATTGTCCACATAAAGAGAAAAATACCTTGTCCTAAAGAAGAATTAAATTACTCGAGCATTTGAGTTTTGAGAAAAGGGTAAAAAGTTTCATGAATTTCGCTGGGCAGAAGTCAGCGGGATTAATCCAAAATGGTCGCACACTGCTGACCTACCTGCGTGTTACCCCAAAGAACTGTGGTCCCTGTAGTCAGCGTCGGCGAGTACACCTATGCTCGTGTCGTGAGTGCAAGTGTGAATAGCGTGTGCCATCCCTGGACACGTGTTTCGAGGTTGTTGCCTCTCGTCAGCAGGGAGTAGGAAAGAGTGCAGGGTTGCTGTGTAGGCTGCTAAAATCATTATCAGGTATGTACCTCTCGTAGCAACGCAGGTGCGTAACCTAAGCCCGTCGGCTTCCCGGCTCAAAGAGCCACTAAATAACTAATCCAAAATGGTCGCACACTGCTGACCTACCTGCGTGTTACCCCAAAGAACTGTGGTCCCTGTAGTCAGCGTCGGCGAGTACACCTATGCTCGTGTCGTGAGTGCAAGTGTGAATAGCGTGTGCCATCCTTGGACACGTGTTTCGAGGTTGTTGCCTCTCGTCAGCAGGGAGTAGGAAAGAGTGCAGGGTTGCTGTGTAGGCTGCTAAAATCATTATCAGGTATGTACCTCTCGTAGCAACGCAGGTGCGTAACCTAAGCCCGTCGGCTTCCCGGCTCAAAGAGCCACTAAATAACTAATCCAAAATGGTCGCACACTGCTGACCTACCTGCGTGTTACCCCAAAGAACTGTGGTCCCTGTAGTCAGCGTCGGCGAGTACACCTATGCTCGTGTCGTGAGTGCAAGTGTGAATAGCGTGTGCCATCCCTGGACACGTGTTTCGAGGTTGTTGCCTCTCGTCAGCAGGGAGTAGGAAAGAGTGCAGGGTTGCTGTGTAGGCTGCTAAAATCATTATCAGGTATGTACCTCTCGTAGCAACGCAGGTGCGTAACCTAAGCCCGTCGGCTTCCCGGCTCAAAGAGCCACTAAATAACTAATCCAAAATGGTCGCACACTGCTGACCTACCTGCGTGTTACCCCAAAGAACTGTGGTCCCTGTAGTCAGCGTCGGCGAGTACACCTATGCTCGTGTCGTGAGTGCAAGTGTGAATAGCGTGTACTCTACCTGTTTTAATTACATTCTGGCAGTCCACGCGGCACCCCTTTACACTGACCTGCTCCCTGCTGACGAGAGGCAACTACCTCGAAACACGTGTCCAGGGATGGCTAATGCGACACATACTTCTTTTCTAACACTGTGGCATAGGCGTACTCGCCGTCGCCACTACATCTACCAGAGTTCCTTGGGGCTACTTGCTGGTGTGACGAGCAGTGTGCGGCCAATTCGATTTGTTACATAAAGGCTCCCTTGAGCCATTCGGGCTGACGAGCTCTGGACCTGCACCTGCGCGCCATGAGAGGTACTCTACCTGTTTTAATTACATTCTGGCAGTCCACGCGGCACCCCTTTACACTGACCTGCTCCCTGCTGACGAGAGGCAACTACCTCGAAACACGTGTCCAGGGATGGCTAATGCGACACATACTTCTTTTCTAACACTGTGGCATAGGCGTACTCGCCGTCGCCACTACATCTACCAGAGTTCCTTGGGGCTACTTGCTGGTGTGACGAGCAGTGTGCGGCCAATTCGATTTGTTACATAAAGGCTCCCTTGAGCCATTCGGGCTGACGAGCTCTGGACCTGCACCTGCGCGCCATGAGAGGTACTCTACCTGTTTTAATTACATTCTGGCAGTCCACGCGGCACCCCTTTATACTGACCTGCTCCCTGCTGACGAGAGGCAACTACCTCGAAACACGTGTCCAGGGATGGCTAATGCGACACATACTTCTTTTCTAACACTGTGGCATAGGCGTACTCGCCGTCGCCACTACATCTACCAGAGTTCCTTGGGGCTACTTGCTGGTGTGACGAGCAGTGTGCGGCCAATTCGATTTGTTACATAAAGGCTCCCTTGAGCCATTCGGGCTGACGAGCTCTAGACCTGCACCTGCGCGCCATGAGAGGTACTCTACCTGTTTTATTTACATTCTGGCAGTCCACGCGGCACCCCTTTACACTGACCTGCTCCCTGCTGACGAGAGGCAACTACCTCGAAACACGTGTCCAGGGATGGCTAATGCGACACATACTTCTTTTCTAACACTGTGGCATAGGCGTACTCGCCGTCGCCACTACATCTACCAGAGTTCCTTGGGGCTACTTGCTGGTGTGACGAGCAGTGTGCGGCCAATTCGATTTGTTACATAAAGGCTCCCTTGAGCCATTCGGGCTGACGAGCTCTGGACCTGCACCTGCGCGCCATGAGAGGTACTCTACCTGTTTTAATTACATTCTGGCAGTCCACGCGGCACCCTTTTACACTGACCTGCTCCCTGCTGACGAGAGGCAACTACCTCGAAACACGTGTCCAGGGATGGCTAATGCGACACATACTTCTTTTCTAACACTGTGGCATAGGCGTACTCGCCGTCGCCACTACATCTACCAGAGTTCCTTGGGGCTACTTGCTGGTGTGACGAGCAGTGTGCGGCCAATTCGATTTGTTACATAAAGGCTCCCTTGAGCCATTCGGGCTGACGAGCTCTGGACCTGCACCTGCGCGCCATGAGAGGTACTCTACCTGTTTTAATTACATTCTGGCAGTCCACGCGGCACCCCTTTACACTGACCTGCTCCCTGCTGACGAGAGGCAACTACCTCGAAACACGTGTCCAGGGATGGCTAATGCGACACATACTTCTTTTCTAACACTGTGGCATAGGCGTACTCGCCGTCGCCACTACATCTACCAGAGTTCCTTGGGGCTACTTGCTGGTGTGACGAGCAGTGTGCGGCCAATTCGATTTGTTACATAAAGGCTCCCTTGAGCCATTCGGGCTGACGAGCTCTGGACCTGCACCTGCGCGCCATGAGAGGTACTCTACCTGTTTTAATTACATTCTGGCAGTCCACGCGGCACCCCTTTACACTGACCTGCTCCCTGCTGACGAGAGGCAACTACCTCGAAACACGTGTCCAGGGATGGCTAATGCGACACATACTTCTTTTCTAACACTGTGGCATAGGCGTACTCGCCGTCGCCACTACATCTACCAGAGTTCCTTGGGGCTACTTGCTGGTGTGACGAGCAGTGTGCGGCCAATTCGATTTGTTACATAAAGGCTCCCTTGAGCCATTCGGGCTGACGAGCTCTGGACCTGCACCTGCGCGCCATGAGAGGTACTCTACCTGTTTTAATTACATTCTGGCAGTCCACGCGGCACCCCTTTACACTGACCTGCTCCCTGCTGACGAGAGGCAACTACCTCGAAACACGTGTCCAGGGATGGCTAATGCGACACATACTTCTTTTCTAACACTGTGGCATAGGCGTACTCGCCGTCGCCACTACATCTACCAGAGTTCCTTGGGGCTACTTGCTGGTGTGACGAGCAGTGTGCGGCCAATTCGATTTGTTACATAAAGGCTCCCTTGAGCCATTCGGGCTGACGAGCTCTGGACCTGCACCTGCGCGCCATGAGAGGTACTCTACCTGTTTTAATTACATTCTGGCAGTCCACGCGGCACCCCTTTACACTGACCTGCTCCCTGCTGACGAGAGGCAACTACCTCGAAACACGTGTCCAGGGATGGCTAATGCGACACATACTTCTTTTCTAACACTGTGGCATAGGCGTACTCGCCGTCGCCACTACATCTACCAGAGTTCCTTGGGGCTACTTGCTGGTGTGACGAGCAGTGTGCGGCCAATTCGATTTGTTACATAAAGGCTCCCTTGAGCCATTCGGGCTGACGAGCTCTGGACCTGCACCTGCGCGCCATGAGAGGTACTCTACCTGTTTTAATTACATTCTGGCAGTCCACGCGGCACCCCTTTACACTGACCTGCTCCCTGCTGACGAGAGGCAACTACCTCGAAACACGTGTCCAGGGATGGCTAATGCGACACATACTTCTTTTCTAACACTGTGGCATAGGCGTACTCGCCGTCGCCACTACATCTACCAGAGTTCCTTGGGGCTACTTGCTGGTGTGACGAGCAGTGTGCGGCCAATTCGATTTGTTACATAAAGGCTCCCTTGAGCCATTCGGGCTGACGAGCTCTGGACCTGCACCTGCGCGCCATGAGAGGTACTCTACCTGTTTTAATTACATTCTGGCAGTCCACGCGGCACCCCTTTACACTGACCTGCTCCCTGCTGACGAGAGGCAACTACCTCGAAACACGTGTCCAGGGATGGCTAATGCGACACATACTTCTTTTCTAACACTGTGGCATAGGCGTACTCGCCGTCGCCACTACATCTACCAGAGTTCCTTGGGGCTACTTGCTGGTGTGACGAGCAGTGTGCGGCCAATTCGATTTGTTACATAAAGGCTCCCTTGAGCCATTCGGGCTGACGAGCTCTGGACCTGCACCTGCGCGCCATGAGAGGTACTCTACCTGTTTTAATTACATTCTGGCAGTCCACGCGGCACCCCTTTACACTGACCTGCTCCCTGCTGACGAGAGGCAACTACCTCGAAACACGTGTCCAGGGATGGCTAATGCGACACATACTTCTTTTCTAACACTGTGGCATAGGCGTACTCGCCGTCGCCACTACATCTACCAGAGTTCCTTGGGGCTACTTGCTGGTGTGACGAGCAGTGTGCGGCCAATTCGAATTGTTACATAAAGGCTCCCTTGAGCCATTCGAGCTGACGAGCTCTGGACCTGCACCTGCGCGCCATGAGAGGTACTCTACCTGTTTTAATTACATTCTGGCAGTCCACACGGCACCCCTTTACACTGACCTGCTCCCTGCTGACGAGAGGCAACTACCTCGAAACACGTGTCCAGGGATGGCTAATGCAACACATACTTCTTTTCTAACACTGTGGCATAGGCGTACTCGCCGTCGCCACTACATCTACCAGAGTTCCTTGGGGCTACTTGCTGGTGTGACGAGCAGTGTGCGGCCAATTCGATTTGTTACATAAAGGCTCCCTTGAGCCATTCGGGCTGACGAGCTCTGGACCTGCACCTGCGCGCCATGAGAGGTACTCTACCTGTTTTAATTACATTCTGGCAGTCCACGCGGCACCCCTTTACACTGACCTGCTCCCTGCTGACGAGAGGCAACTACCTCGAAACACGTGTCCAGGGATGGCTAATGCGACACATACTTCTTTTCTAACACTGTGGCATAGGCGTACTCGCCGTCGCCACTACATCTACCAGAGTTCCTTGGGGCTACTTGCTGGTGTGACGAGCAGTGTGCGGCCAATTCGATTTGTTACATAAAGGCTCCCTTGAGCCATTCGGGCTGACGAGCTCTGGACCTGCACCTGCGCGCCATGAGAGGTACTCTACCTGTTTTAATTACATTCTGGCAGTCCACGCGGCACCCCTTTACACTGACCTGCTCCCTGCTGACGAGAGGCAACTACCTCGAAACACGTGTCCAGGGATGGCTAATGCAACACATACTTCTTTTCTAACACTGTGGCATAGGCGTACTCGCCGTCGCCACTACATCTACCAGAGTTCCTTGGGGCTACTTGCTGGTGTGACGAGCAGTGTGCGGCCAATTCGATTTGTTACATAAAGGCTCCCTTGAGCCATTCGGGCTGACGAGCTCTGGACCTGCACCTGCGCGCCATGAGAGGTACTCTACCTGTTTTAATTACATTCTGGCAGTCCACGTGGCACCCCTTTACACTGACCTGCTCCCTGCTGACGAGAGGCAACTACCTCGAAACACGTGTCCAGGGATGGCTAATGCGACACATACTTCTTTTCTAACACTGTGGCATAGGCGTACTCGCCGTCGCCACTACATCTACCAGAGTTCCTTGGGGCTACTTGCTGGTGTGACGAGCAGTGTGCGGCCAATTCGATTTGTTAGAAGTCAGCGGGATGACAGCTTGTATCAGTTTGGAGACTGGGGTTTTGTCATAGAAAGGTTATGAAGAGCAGGTATTTAGTCTGCCTGGATGTTGTCATATATTCATATGTAAGAATTGAGCATGATTATCACATATTATTTTGAAATGTTGTAATAAGGTTGATAAAGCTGAAGGATATTGTAATTCTGATCAAATATAGACTAATTCTTTTGACATGGTCAAAGTTTGGGGAATACAACCAGAGAAGTCGTTTGTTTGGCTTCCCTGATTTTATATTTATAGGGGTCATCTTTGTTAATATATTTTATTATTTTATTTATGTACTCCATGGTCCTTGTACTCTTCTCACTCTGCCCAATGTAAGATATTTTAATTTTTAGTGAACCAAGGATTTTATTTCCCTATAGTTACATCCCAAGAAGTTCTGTTTAGATGTTATTGCTCTTTTGCTCTGCTGAGAAAACCAAAAAGTGATAGAAGCAATGATTGAATTAATCTAGAATCTGGTTGTTATATGGACTGATTCCTTGACCTTTTTTTTATTCACAGTGTTGCTGTGGTCAGGGGCTGACTCTATGGAAGTCAGTTTTGAACCTGCTCATATAGGAACAGTAGAGCCATAACATGTCCTCTCGCAACGGAAACACAAGCAACCCCAGACTGGTTCCCAGCTCTGTACTGCCACCTCACTGAGGTGTCGATTGCCACCTTTTGCTCAAAGTGCTATGGAGACCACATCTAGGAATCCCCTTTGTGATTAGGGAGTTTCACTGAGAAGAACAAAATGGTGAAGGGAAGACTTTTGCAAATAATCTCATAGTTTTGACTAATGTTCTACAGGCGAGGACCAATCATATGCAAATCTCCCTTTGTCCTCCTACAGAAAACAAAAAAATATCAGCATGTATTCCTTTATCCAATTTTCTTCAGGTTTATAAATTAAAATACTGTACATGTGGGTAAGTTCAGTAGGCTTCACAGCTTTAGTCTGCACTGTAAGACACAAGGAAATGGCCAGTTAGTAAGCAAGGCTCGTAGCATTAATTTTACATGGATGTGTGCTTTCTAGGTGTGCTGAAAAATTGGGAAAAATCATTGTACACAGACTAAAGGAGATGTCTGAAAACTGTCAACTGAATCTGCATCATGCTAATTTACAAAAGGAAATGCCCTCCAGGACTATCTAACTGTATATAAATAATTAGTGTTACAACTTTTAAAGACTGCGGAGGGAATTGCTAGGGGTCTTGCAGGGGTGCCTCTGGGGACATGCCATTGAACCCTCTTAGCTTACATATCATTGTATTCTGTTAGTTTCTGGTATTTAACACAAAGTTGAGCAATGCCTTTGATAGATAACAAGCTCTTGTCAACTGTTTTGTTTACTTTTATATCTTTCTTGCTCAAAATTCTTCTGTGCAACACACCGATTGTACTACTGAATATTGAGGCTAAGAATCACAAGATACAAGAATATTGAGGCAAAATATCGAAGACCAAATATCAGAAGGTAAGTGCAAATAAGGGAAGTATACATTTACTATTCCTTACTTCAATATTTTGTAGTTGTTTTTTGTCCTTGATATTCTAGCTTTAATATTCAGGAGTTTGTGGTTTCTTATCATGCACGGGGTATCTAGGTAACCAACTTTGAATTTTAATCCACACTGGCCCCTTTAAGTGCATCCTACTCGCTAAAATACCCCTTAATAAGACCTTAAGAAATATGATCACATCTTCTTGCCAGCCTACATCACCTTCAAAACCAGCTACATCATCTGCAAAACCATCACGACTGGCACACGTGCCTAACTTGCATGGCAACCTCAGCATCTCAGCTTGCTCTCCACACACCAGCAGCTACGACCCCTACAGACGGGAGACAAAAATGCTAAAAAAGCAAGGCAGAAAGCCTTCTCCATCTATGCACCAATGATCTGGAACTATATCTCTATATCCAAATGGACCACTTCAACCCAGTTCAATTTTAGGAAACGGCTGAATACTCATCGCTTTAAAGATTTTTACATCATGATACAGTAACAATCCAGAAACCAGCTACTCCGCCTAAAACTGGCGCAGCATTTGATTTTGACCCTGTGCAGCTCTCCCTTCAGCCTCCTCAGAGACGTTTAAAGGCATGGGCAAAGTGGGCTCCGGCCCAGGGTCCCAGCCTTTGAGGGGGCCGCCTGTTAGAGCCTGCTCTGTTCTGCAGAGAGTCTTGCCCTCATTACCTAGAATTATTTTTAAACAGATTGTTGTAAATAGCGTTTTTCTATCATTCATTTTTAATGTGTAAGAGTCTATTACAGACATTTCGCAGACAAAATGTGTTTATGTTTCATGTAACATCCATATAAAAAGTTTATTTTAGATCAATACAGGACCTCACATATGAGAAATGGGAGGGCTTGACAGAGATTATTTGCAATAATATTAGTGAGCAGCTGTTGTGTTACATACTGAAAATACTCATCACTATCCCTGAATATTAGATGCACACGCATTTAGAATTTGACCAAAGATGGCATGAAAGAGCTGAGACTGGATCATAAAACCAAAGCTGGTCCAAACAAGGGCTCCCAAAATACATTTGGCCCAGGGCCCTCAAAATCCTTAAAAAGTCCCCGAGCCTCCTTTTTGCCTTTTAGCTAGGTTAACGTTATGTAAATACCACTTATTTACATACATAATAATAGACCACTCTGAAAACAATTTGTTAAAGTTTGTTGAAAGATATATGTTCTGGAGAAACTTGGGCCAGACGTTTCCACGCAGTGAGACTGATATACTGTATTTCCACTTAATAGAACACTAAAATGTGTTTACTAATTGTATTAGGGTTATTATTCATGTTTTTATTTTAGTAAGAGCCACATAGGGCAAGTTGCTTCTAACAAACGATGCCAGAGGACTAATAGTCAATTGATATAACTTATTGTGATGCCACTTCCTCTGATGTCACTTTGTATGCAAATTTAATAGGCCTAAGGCATTCCCTTTCTGCTTTCTGCCCCAAGGATCCTAGCACTGTCCCTGTCAGAGGCAGACGAGTATTTGGTATTCAGTGGCTTGCTACAGCCATGATGCACGCTGTTCTCACTGTTATAAATAGCTCATATTTGTTGCTGCCCTAATTAGCAAGTGACATCTTTATGACCTGCTCTGCAAAGCCTTCTGGCAAAATAATTGTGGTTAATGGGCTAATATTTTAGCAAAAAAGTATTCCTTTGCCAGGCTATGCCCTTTCATCGCTCTGACATCAGGGTACAGCACATAAACCGATTTTTATAGCAGCAGCATTGGTTCTGCTGTGCCCCTGACCAAAGAATGATAACACGACCTGCAGTGATGAATCAAACGCATTAATCGTTGAATACACTCTCTCCAGTTAGGCGACAGGTGTACGTTTATGGGAAACAAACTGGCGTATTATTTTTATTGTGCTGTTGTAAAGCATGTAATTACCGCAGAAAGCAATCAAAACTGATTACGGGTGCAGAGAATCATTTAAATCATTTTGGTATAGCTCTAAAGACTGTGCCAGGCGAGAACTGCTTGGTTCGTACACGCGACTGCACAAGAAAGCAGCGAGCACGACTGATTGAAAGATGCTGTATTAAGAACATTTAATGCAAGTCCTTTATTTATTCAAAGATCCGTGCGCTTTGAAGCACGGCAACTGAGCTAAGTGATCCCCAGGGGACTCTGGGAGTCAGATCCGCGAAACCGCCGATGCACATTTGCGCGGTGCAGTTCCCCTCTCGCGAGCTTACCCTGCTTGCACGTCATAATTCTCCAGTGTGATCTGCGCGTCAAGGGAGACTCGGAATAACGATGCAATCGCTGTGCATGTTTTGCATGCATGCAAAATGAATGACCACATGCCTGCTGTTTTAGTATGCAATAAAGTGACCCAAATTATTTGGGGGTGTTTTCAGTAGAGTCGTGCAAGCCAAAAAATTGACAGGCGAGGGCAGCCAGAGCCGAGCCAAGGTCTGGATAGAGCCCATAAATAGGCCGAGCAATTAAACTTTTTGGAATATAACTCATGCAACAAACAGTATGTGAAATATTGTTACGCCTCTACAGAATTAAATTTACTTTAGTACATCAGACTATATCCCAGCATTAAACAGCATTTATTAAAATTATAGATGTTAAACAGTATTTAAACATAACCTTAGAAACATTCATTCCCCCTACTCTGACGACAATGACACTAGTGAACTAAGAAGCATGTTAGTTGTCATGTACATCCAAAAAGTGGTCGACACTTTCATTATACATGGAGCAACTTTATAGTCTATTAAATCAAAAACAATAGGTTTTTGTACAACACACCCCTTGAACTCGCATATTTTAAAGTGTTTTCATCTATGATGCTGAAAAACAGAGGCTTAGTGAAAAACAATATTATGGCTATGATCACACAATGTGATGAAGAGGAGAAGCCGGATTGATCCAGGCATTCTGGTTCCACATTGTGCTGCTCAGCCCATAGATGGTGAATTTCCTTCTCTTTCCTGTTTTACATCAAAGATTACTGCTTTGTTTTTAATTCCTCATGTATGAGGTCAGGGTGGCAGGTCGTGGGTAGAAGCCACATGAAAGCTCACATCATGTTGGGCTTGAGGATTATTTGGGAACTCAAGTTGAGGCAGAGACATAATTCTGGCTCAAGCCTGGATCGAGCTTTCAGTGTCTCAACCTCCTCTAAGGTTCATCACATCTTTAATTAATCAATGAGACACTCAGGGGTTTCTTGCAGTGGAGTGCACCAAAATAAAATTATAACAAAAAGTGTTTTTTTTCTAGGTGATGTAGAAAAATTGTAACAAAAGTGATTTACAAAAGCAGAGACAGTGCCGTCATCCATTTGCAGCTGGCGGTTGGTCATTCAACACCTCCACTAGAATAGCCCTCCATGCAGACTTAACCTGGTCTGATAAGGAATTAAACACTCCATTGAGAAAGTAAAGAACTGAATTTGCTGAATCATGTTCCTCAGCAGGAACTTGGATGCAGGTGGCAAAGAATATATAATTGATTCTCCGCAGCTCGGCAGAAATGCCCCTTATCTGACAACTCCCAACACTCTCAGGCTACACCTGACCTGCAGCAGCTACTCCAGTAGCACCACTGCTGCATGTCCTGCTGATCTGTCCCTGGTAGACTACACAAGACAGCAACCATCGGCAAACCAATAAGGAATGAGAGATTGTAGTCAGAATTGAAGAACTAAGAATGGCTTCTAATTAGCTTCTTTTGAAGGGGCAAAGAGTTTGAGTTCCAACATCTCATGCTTTACTGGTTTGCAAAAGCCTAAAACTACTCTTGGGGTCTGATTGCTTGCACTATACTGTTGTAGTAAGGCACAATCTCATAATTTTCTCTACTTTGCTAGCAAGGCAATTTATTATTCATGCTCCAAAAGCATCCCATTGATTGCTGCTTCATATTATGAAAATTGTTATGTTTTGATTTTATTTTTAATGAGAACATCCTTTATGTATCGGAGCTCTGAAGTGCCTCATTCTTTAGAGATCATTACGGATGTACAAGTCCCTCACTCCCTGTTATTAAACCTTATGAATGACTACTTCTGATCTAAAATTAGCAAACTACCCCCTGTGGAGCATTACTTCATATGTGGTAGTTTAGCGAAAGACTGCATTTTATTATCTTTAGATAAACCTGGCATCCTTTTTGTCATTTTAACCTAGGGGCAAAGGGTTTTAGGGTTCAGGGCCGGGCAGGAGTCTGGGGTAGGTGGTGGTTTTAGGGCTCAGGGTTGGGAAAAGAGTCACTTTTAGTGTTCCGGGCTGGACGAGGGAGTGGCAGGAGGTTTTAGGGCTCATGTCTAGGGGAAGAGTTTTAGGGTTCAGAGGCGGGCCCTGCTTGGAAGCACAGAATTGGGCAGGTCAACCGCCGGGAAAGGAAGGATGCCACACCTGCTGTACTGGGCCTGGCTCCATGTGGTGCACACCTGCCCCTCTGGGCCTCCAGTTTAGCCGGCTCTTTTGCCGGGTCTACCTTGCCCTTATGGCATATCATGAACAAGTGTTCGCTCAGCCTCACCCTCTGCCTTTAAGGGTTAGAGGCACATGCTGTTTGAGCCCCACAACAGTCTCAGCAGGCCCGGCAAGACAATGAATGGAATGAGCAGAACAGAGATGACGGCAGAAGTAAAGCTTGTAGAGTCGATGACCAATGAAAAGAAAAGAAATGAGTGATGTTGAAGCACAACAATGGTAGGTAATGGCAGTGTGGTTGTGTTTGTCCAGCTGTGAGTGATTGTGTATGCTTGTGTAAATTTTACTACACATATGTTTTTCCCATCCATGCCTTTACAATGAAATTTTCGCAGTAAAGAATGTGTGGTAAAGTAATTTGGTGGTAAAAATGTTAGTTGTAAATTCATGCATGAATTGTGCTGATGGTGAAGTAAAGATGTGGTAGTTGCACGTGTTGTTCCGTCATACAACCTTTGTATTTATTCAATTTAGCTCTATTTTTCTAACCTGGAGTGGGATCTTTTTGTGTGGTGTTTTCACTGTGTTACTGTCTGACGTGTTGCACACATTCTTTACACATTGCCTCTAGTTTAAGCCTGACTGCTCCGTGCCAAGGTACCAGGGGGTTGAGCACTAGTTAATTTGGGTCCTGCTTGTGCCTTAGCCTGACAAGTATTGTGGTTGCTGCTCGACCAGTCCACAAACCCCAGTTAACCATCAAGCAAATTTCTCACAATCAGCCACTATAAATGAGAAGATATCAGAGCACATTTTAGAGAGGGACTTCGGGCCAGGCCTATCGAGAGAGAAAGATCAAGCTAGTTTGCTGCATCAACTTTAGACAGAGGCAACAGCGTGAAGAAGAGGCCTTCAGCCATTCACTGTCTATGTTACAGACTTGAGCAAGCTGGGTTAAGAAAAGCTAACTTCCTAATTGATAATGAAAATATAGGTATGATGTATGAATATCCTTTGAAACTAGAGAATAGGCTTTTTTATTGCTTAGCACAGAGAAATAATTTGAGAGTAATTGAATACCAATGTACAATTTTTCTTGGTGTTTTGATTTTCCATAACGTGTTTCACTGCACTGCATTTCATATTCTGTTTTGCTACCATTCATATTTTTTTAACTAGGTCAGATTTTTAAAGTAAGCATTTTACAACATATTTCCTGTCTCTTGTACCATCCTTGAGTGTGTTATTCGTTCATGAAAGAAGGTTTAGAGTGAAACTGTGCCCCTCGATTCGTCTTGGGGAATAATGATTACCAGGAAACACTTCCCACACAGTATTGCTCAGTCCAACTGGATTTGTAATTCATATTTGACTGCATTCATGTCATGTTATCAGAGGGTTAAGCACAGCTTAATTTAGTGACTGTTTGTGGTTCACCCTGAGAAGGATTGTGGCTGTTGCTTGAGAAGGGCTTGCACCCTCTCAACCAACAACCCAATTTCTCACATTGGTGTTCGGTGGTGGGATTCAGTACTTGTGTTTGTGTAGTGCCATACAGTGATTTGTGTAGCGCAAAAATATGAATATAAATAATTTGATACCAGATTCAACCTCTTTTTCAAAATTATCCTTGATTGTCTGTTTTAATTTTTCCAAATTTCCACTCCTTCTACCTGACTGTCTGTGCCTGTGACCATACCTCCAAGAATGGAATTTGAACTCATCAATATGGAGAGCTTACACTGAAAGGGGCCTTCCAACTAAAAGAGCACCAAGAAACAGGAGCTCCAGAAGGCTCTGAGGACCTAGATGGAGGCTCAGCAGTTGCTGGCAACAACAGAAGACCAGGTGGAAGAGGAGGGTATGGAGAAACAAGAGGAGGACCTGACTTGCAACACTTGGAAGAGGACAACTCAAACCCAGGAGTGGATCCCATTGTTAGGACAGAGAGCAATGTGTCTTCCCATGGTCTGACCCTAGAGGAGCTAGAGGACAGAAAGGGTGAGCAGGCACTCAAACTGCAGCTGGCCAAGTTAAAATTTGAAGCAAAGAGAGGAAGGCTGGGGAAGAGAGAGCCTAGGCAAAGGAGAAGGGCGAGAATGAGAGAACATTGGCGAAGGAGAAGTCTGAGAGGGCTTTATGTTAAAAGAAAATACTACTGGTTCATGAGGTTAGCATGAAGGAGTTGGACTTCAAGACAAGACTACCCTTGGAGTTTAGCCACAATGGCAGCAGCAAAACCCCAGTGTCCAATGGTGACAAGATGGTCGACCTTCCCAAGAATCTGGTGCCTAACTTTACTGTGGGAGATGACATAGAGAAATAGTTTGGAGCCTATGAGATTGTCCTAGAAATGTAGCGAGTCCCTGAGAAGGATTGGGGGCAGTATCTGGAGGCACATTCCCACTGAAGGGGTGATACCCTGTTATCCCTAGGGAAAAGGGACAGAATGACATATCCCCTCAGTGATTCAACATACCCAAGAGAAGTATAGGCAGATCCTTGGGGACAGTCAGAAGTCCTGTGTGGATTTTGAGGATCACTTTTGACGGTAGGGTGAAGGGCAGTGATGTGAGTAATTAGACGGGGCTGTATAATTTAATTGTGAGAGAGCACATGCTCAGCAATTGTTTCCCAGATCTGTATCAACACTTAGTGGATAGTAAGGCACAGCCCCCCAAGGAGCTTGCTGAGGAGGCAGACCACTGGCTCTGCGTCAGGGTGCACAAGAAGGTATCTGGGAGGGTACTCCCAAAAGGGTGGTCAGGCTTCCCACCAGAAAAATTATGGGGAGAAAAACTTAAATGTAAGGAGTTCTCAAAAGGCCCCCCTGTAAGGAATCAAGCCTTTTGTGAGGTTACCCCCACTTCTGACTACTAGCTACTGGTGTAATGGCTCTGAAAAGCCCTGAGCCCTGCTCAATAGAACCAGTGCATGTGCTCTGGCTTGTTCCTAATTGGCATAGCCTACCTTATTTGTAGATCCCTATTATATAGTACCAGGGTCTGTACGTTACTGTGTCCCCCAGGGACTGCAGCACTTGTTGTGCCATCCTGAGTGAGACATGGTAAAACATGGCTCCCACTCTGCCATTGAAGACTGGAAGGGCAGTTTTAAACTGCTAACTCAACTTTGCCATTTAAGCTAACAGCAAAGCCCAAACCTCCCCTTTTGATATATTTAAGTAACTGCTAATATAGGCCTAATGAGCCCTAAGGCAAGGTGATGTATAGTAAAAAGAGGAACATGTACTCTTACATTTTCTAGCAGTAAAAACTAAGCCTGGGCTAAATTTTCGTTCCGCTCGCGGAAATTGCGATAATTTGACATTTTCGCGTTCCGCGGAGAGCGCAAAAATGTCAAAATTTCCGCATTCCGCAGTTTAGCGATAATTTGGTTCTTGCTGGCGCTATAAAATAATACATTCTCGCGTGCGCGCGATCGCCTTACCTGAATCCCTGCGTTCGGCAACAAGTTTTCCCGATCCGGTCGCATTCTCCACAAGATGTTGGATTGTTGGTAGCCATTTGCGACCGCAGTAACGTCATGCGTCGCGCGATCACGTCTTTCTTCTCGCGATCATGCACCGCGAGAAGAGTGAAAACAAGATGGCCGCGCCCGCAAGCAACCGCATGGGTAAGTTGGTGAGCCGCGAACACGCAGAAAATACCGCGAACGGGCGGGAAAAAACATCCGCATCTTCGCGATATTTCCGCGTGTTTGCGGAGATTTTAAACATTTTCAAGATAATTTGCGAAAGTCGCTTTCGCAAATTCCGCCCACCCCTAGTAAAAACCCAGCCATAGTATCCCCAGTTACAGTCTGACACCTCAGCCCTACAAACATCTGAATGGGGCTTCCAAAGTTGGTACTGTAAAGTATCAAAATAATCAGTGCATTAAAATCCTATTTAATAGTTAAATATAATTTAATGCCACTGGTGAGCAAAGTGCAACTTTAGAAGTTGCCTCTTTAATTGCCCAAAGTTTCCAGTGGCCGTTTACTGTTGTACTCAGGGTCTGTCCAGCAGACAGATTTTAGCTCTCCTGGGGAGATGTGCTAATGACTCCCAGGAAAGATAACAAGGTGAAGCCACCTTTGAAGGGCAAATGGGGAACACTTGGGAGAGAGGCTTCTCCTTTGTTTACATAGACAGGCTGGCATTAGGGACAGGGAAGCCAGTTGTCAAACCAGTTTTCCAGGGGCACATAGCCCTCTTGGTAGCCACACCTAACATTTGGACTTGGGAGCTCGGGACACAGAGAGAGGGATTTTACCATCTTGGCAGTGGGCAGAATGTTGCATCCTAGGATAGCCAGATGCCATCCTTCTCAGGAAGTGGTCATCAGGAGTAAGAGAACCTGTTACATATATAAATGGAGCATATCTAGCACCCAGAACACAGATGTAAACTCGACTGGAGGGAGTACTGAAGAAGGACTACCCTGCTGCACTGTGGAACCAACAAAGAAAGGCTGAATCGGCATTGACTGCACATTCTGAACCTGGTGACTAGCAAGAAAAGGCACTATGTCAACCATCTAAATCACTGGATAAATCCTTTAAACCTTTATGATTATGGTCACCTACCACTTAGCCTGAATGAGTGAACCATATGCCCTATGCTTTAAAGATTATTCTACCCAAATAGTCTTCAGTGGTGAAGGGAGGGGGCGGGGCCTGAGGTGACATGTGTGAAAACACGCCCTGTGGCGCGTTTAAAGTTGGGGAATTAATTCCTCTTCAATTCTGAGGGTTCCTGGGGGCCAACTAGCCCACCACTTAGCTCCAGTAAGCGCCACTGCGCTGAGTTGCAGAGAGGTGGCCCAGGCCATGCCCCTATTTACACAACTGGAGGTAAGTGGTGGGCAAGTTGGCCCCCAGGGACCCTCAGGACTTAAGGGGACTTAATCCCCCAATTTACAACACACCAGGGTGTGCGTTTGCGCAGTGGTGCAGGGAGGGGGCGTGGCCTGATGTCACAAGTGTGCAAACGTACCCTGTGGCGCATTTTAAGTTGGGGAATTAAGTTCTCTTGTATCCTGAGGGTCCCTGGGGGACAACTAACCCACCAGGTATGTCCAGTAAGTGCCACAGAGTTGCATTGCAGAGATGTGTAAAATGGGGCATGGCCTTGGACCACCTCTCTGCAAAGCAGCTCTGTGGTGCTTACTGGAGGTACATGGTGGGCTAGTTGGGCCCAGGGACTCTCAGGATTCAAGGGGACTTAATCCACCAACTTAAGATGTGCCACAGGGCGCCTCTGCACAGTGGTAAAGGGAGGGGGCGGGGAACGAGGTGATGTGTGCAAAAACGCCCTGTGGCGCGTTTTAAGTTGGGGAATTAAGTCCCCTTCAATCCTGAGGGCCCCTGGGGTCCAACTAGGCCACCAGGTACCTCCAGTAAGCACCACAGGCCTGCATTGCAGAGAGGTAGTCCAGGCCATGCCCCTTTTTACACCTCTGTGCAATGCGGCGCACAGATGGGCAGATGCGTGTCGCATCCCCCGTGGAAAGGCGGCGCATTGCTGGAGTTGCGTCGCAAGCGTGAAGCAGCTCCAGCAAGGCTCGGGGTGCCCCTATCCCTAACATGCTGCGTCAATCCTTACGCCTGCTTCAAGCAGTCGCAGGGTTTTGACGCAGCATGGCCGTAAGAGTGACTGAATGAAATCTTGTAGATTTCACTCAGCCACTTTTTGGACGCGTTACTGCGACGGAACGCCCCCCCCTGTGCAGGAACGCCCGCATGTGGCGCAGGGTTTTACAACATGACGCATCTCCCTAGATGCGTCACGGTGTAAATAGCCTGCAGCATGGCGCTGGCATTGCGCCGCCGCTGTGGCACAAAAGTTACGCAACGCCGGGGCAAATCTGGCGTAAGGGGCTAGTAAATTTGCCCCATAGCCTGCTTTGTCCTGCTTGAGGAAAAGGTGTCTACAGAGCCCAGCCAAAGCAGAGAGACTCCAAGGGTCATGAGCTCACCTCCTGTTCACAGCACAGGGACCTAACAGTTGAGAAGCCTGCTGGGGCAGGTAGGTAGCCCAAAGTCGTCAACCCACCACCAACCACTGCAATGCGGCACCAGGGACCAGGACCCAATGCACAAAGTTGCAGCTGAGTTCTTTGAGCCCGGGGGTGCTGCATGAACCACCACAGGATAAATTATCAACCCAGGAAGGATTTACCTGTGACCGCCATAATGAGCAACCAGTAATTCAGTGGTGACTGGGCTTCTGCCAGGACCGAGAGGACTTAGAGAGATGTCGACCCTGTGAGCAGGAACACCTCACCCACTTCGTGGACCGAACAGTATTCAAAGCAGGAACCCCATCAACTGCATTGCATTCACAGCATCTTTTGAGCATATTCAGCATCTTTCATCCCTTGCATCAGGACCACTTCCATAGGAAAGCCCTGCAAAGGATAAAAGTATCTGGAACTGACTGAAGACTGCTTCACCTGCTGAGGTACCTGTTTCTGAGCACCTTGCTGGTCCCCCTGACTGGCCCTTACTGGAGCTGGTCACCTAATGCGACTCTAAGTGACCACATTCCAATGAGTCCTAACTTTTTAGTTGAATTTGGCAATGCTTGTTCGCAGTTGACTGAGATGCTTTGATTTACTATACCTTGTAAATTCTATATCGACAGAACCCTCTGGTGGATTTCTTTCATTATGGTGTATAAAATAGTTAAAAATACAATCTATTTTTATAAATTGGTGTCTTTTTTTTGGTGTCTTGGCAATTTCTTCTTCAATTGTTTTGGTGCTTTGCACTTCTTTGTTTGTGTAAACCTTGACGCTCGGATCCACAGCTACCCAGGGTCAAGCTGAGATTTGACAAACGAAGCCTAAGGATCCTAAAAGGGTTGGTTTTCCTCTTATCGATCTCAAGTCGGCCTATCATCAAGTTAAACTCTCTGATGATTCCATAGACTTCACTACATTTGTGACCCCGTTGGGAGCATTCAGGTTTATTAGACTTCCCTTCGGGTTGGCATCTTGCACCAGTGTTTTCCAAAAATTGATGGAAAATATTCTCAAAGGTATGAAGGATGTTGAGAAATTTCAGGACGATATTTTGATTCATGCTTCTACTGTTGATGAACACAACTACATTCTTGATACTGTTCTTAATAAGCTAAATGAGAGAGGTATGACCGTAGCTAAAAGTAAGTGCAAATTTCTACAACAGGAGATTGAGTATTTGGGCCATTTTATCAGCGGCGATGAATCAGGCCCAAACTAGATTTAGTAAAAGCTATCTCCGATGCTCCTAGACCAGAAGACAAGGATTCACTTAGGTCTTTCCTGGGCCTCAGCGAAT
This sequence comes from Triturus cristatus, assembly GCF_964204655.1. Taxonomy (NCBI): domain Eukaryota; kingdom Metazoa; phylum Chordata; class Amphibia; order Caudata; family Salamandridae; genus Triturus; species Triturus cristatus. The sequence goes on along the minus strand of NC_140582.1, from coordinate 564,342,237 downwards.
ACTACGCACGATTCATTGAGAATTACGCAGACAAGGTGGAACCGTTAAGGTGCTTTCTGAGTAAGGGAGTCAGATTTGATTGGTCCTCGGAACAGGATTTAGCTTCTTCTGAGGTTAAACGTGCCATTGTCAATGCCCCAACTCTACACCCGTTTGACTCTGAAGGCACCAATATTGTTCCTGTGGATGCAAGTGCTGTGGATATAGGAGCTATATTCACACAAAAAGTTAAGAATTCCATTCACACCGTGGCTTTCATTTCCAGGAGGTTGCATGAGTCTGAGAAGCACTACAGCACGATAGAGATAGAGACTTTAGCCTGTGTGTGGGCAGTTGAGAAACTTAAAATGTACTTGTGGGGTAAGCAATTTGAACTGATCACTGATCACAGGCCTCTGACTTATATGGTAGACGGCTGTGGCAGACGTAACGGTAAGGCCACTGCCAGATTAGTTAGACTTATTGCAAGACTGAAAGAGTACAATTTTACCATAGAGCATATAGCAGGCAAAGATAATATTTGTGCAGACTTTTTGTCTAGGTTACCTGTTATGTCTTCAGAGCCACAGCTGGAAGAAGACACAAAGTGTGTAGTTGCCACAGTTGATATTGTGACAAACACTGAACAAACTTGTAATGATTCTGAGTGGTTAGAACTTGTCAACAAGGATACTGTATTAAATAAAGTTAAAGAATTTATTGTAGGAAGATGGCCACCAATAAGAAACTTAACCTCTGAGTTGAAAACATTTTGCCAGGTCAAAGATGAGCTCAGTCTCATGAATAATTTTCTCTTTCGGGGCGATATGTTGATTCCATCATCCAAGTTGAGAAAAACATTAATTAAGATAGCACATAGAAGCCATCCTGGGTCTACCATCACGAAAAAGATGTTAAAAATGTACTATTGGTGGCCAGGAATGGATACTGATGTAGATTTGTTTGTAGATGCTTGTGTAGTATGTTTGAAATCCGATAAACATTGGAAACCCAGGGTAAACGAGATGCAGATTGTATCTATTCCTAACAAGTGTTGGAACAAAATTGCTATTGATTTTGCCGGTCCATTTTACTTGCTGGAAACTGATTGTAGATTTTTGATAGTGATTACTGACTATTACAGCAAGTGGATTTATTTTGACTTTGTTACTACCATGGACACCAGTACAGTTATATCATTTTTAGAAGGGCGCTTTGCTGTTGAAGTACTTCCCTGTACTTTGGTATCCGACAATGGAAAGCAACTAACATCGGAAAAAATGGTTTCATTTCTAAAGATCAATGGCATTGTTCAAGAAAAAACTCCCTTCCATTCTCCCAAATCAAATGGACAAGTTGAGAGGATCAACAGATTTTTGAAAGAAGGCATTCAACTTGCCATTGCATCCAAACTTCCTGCTAAAGAATTCTTACAAGAGAAAGTAAACATGTACAATTTTACTACAAATAGTGTTACCGGCCATTCTCCTTTTTTCATTATGAGAGGCAGATTGTGTAAGACAAAGCTTACTCCTAATTTTTCTTGCTGTGAGAAAAATCAATCCGGTATTGTAGAGGTTAACGATGAATCCTTGAAGGTACAGGCTAGAATTCAAGAACATCGGCTCAAATCCAAAACCTACCATGACAAAATCCATAGAGCATTGAGCAAAGACATATCAAAAGATGACTGGTTCATCGTTAAAAAAAACAGTTAAAGTTCAAAAGGTGAATCAAGGTATACAAACCCCTCAGAAGTAAGTGAATCCACACATAGCTCTGTTCTTGTGGACAAGTTAGGATGGAGAAGTAAAAGTGATATGGTCAAACTCAAACCCGGTCAAAGAGAACTTATTGCAGATTCCATGAGTACAACTTTAGAACCTGAAAGTGATTATTTGTGGATGCCTTTTGACTCGTATGAGCAGGGTAGCAGAGGAACATCTACAACTCTCTGTACCTCAATTCCTGTGCAAGGGAGAAAGTCTCTAAGTGTGCATTCTACATCACCTGCTCAATTACCAGCCACAGATGTTCAGGACTCTGAGGAGCAGATAGCTACTGAGAGTTCACGAGTAACCAATACCTCTATCTCTGGATCAAATGCACCCATAGAAACTGTGGGGTCTGTTCCAAATGTATTTGAGGGCACATGTACCAGTTCTGGCAGAGTTTCACGCATACCCTCTAAGTATAAGGAATATGTTATGTTTTAAACTTACCTGTCAATTGTTACTGTTTGGGAAAGGGAGATGTTGTACCACTATGTGTTCTATAAAGTTATTCAATCACACTTGTTAGCACCACGCAACGTTTGCACTTGATGGTTCCATTGTGACGTGCGATGGAACCCCCTGAATGTATGAAGGTGACATCATGGAATGCCTAACATTCTTTCCCTGTCAGCTGCTCACCGGCCAGCCGCGTTTCGTGCCGACTGCTTGTGGGCCTTTTTGTATTTAAATAAATAAGCTTTAAACATTACTTAAACCTTCAGAGCTTTATTTATTACCCTCCGATACTTCATACACTTACCTTCCAGATCTCAGCATCTCTCCTGAGCCGTTGGGTTCCTTGTCAGCGTCCAGCTACGTGGCGGCATCTCTCCAGCCCGGTCTTTTGTCCTGGCGATTCGTTCCTTGTTCCTCCTGCGCCATGAGGCCCGCTTTCTTCTCCTGCATGGTACCTGTAAAGGAAGAAGACATTGAGGAAAGCTGCATTACTGGATTATCGGTAACAGCGCTTTGCGCTGCCATTTTCTCTACTATCAATTGTATGTATGTGCATATGCATACTTATCTGATCTAGAGCTCCAGTCGTTGTGGACTCCGCTCCTTCAGCCTGCATACATTCCTATCAGAAAGACAACAAGCATTGGCATAGCCAATAGGTCTCGCCTTTGGGACCACATAAGTGTTTTGCCAGAGCTATTGGCTTTACCAATGCCTTTAAGCTATGTTGTGAAGCAGTATGGCTTCTGCGCAGCATGTTGAAAAGTTATAATAAAGTATTATATACATTTATGTCACCTTATATATAAGCAATTAGACATTATGTACAACTGATTGACCCTAAAAAAACATATAGAATGTCTTCTAGTGTGTCTGTCCTGGTGCTGAGGTGATGCTGTGCTGATGCTCAGGTGTTGCTGAGTTATACTGACATGGTGCTAAGGTGGTAGTGTGCTAAGATGGTAGTGTGCTTGTGCGGAGCTGGTGCTCAGTGATGCTTTGGTGGTGCTGTGCTGGTGCTAAGGTGATGCTGCAATGGTGCTGCTCTAATGCTGAGGTGGTGCTGCACTGGTGGTGAGTTGGTGCTTTGATGCTTTGCTGGTGGTGGTACACTGATGCGAAGGTGGTGCTGGGCTTATGCGGAGGTGGTGCTGTGGTGGTGTTGAGTGATGCTGAGGAGATTCTGTGCTGGTGCTGAGGTGTTGTTGAGTGATGGTGTGGTGGTGCTGAATGATGCTGAAGTGATGGTGTTGCGCTGATGCTGAAGTGGTGGTGCTACACTGATGTTAAGGTAGTGCTGAACTGGTAGTGAGCTGGTGCTGTGCTGGTACTGAGGTGGTGCTCTGCTGGTGCTAAAGTGGTGCTGAGGTGGTCCTGCGCTGGTGCAGAGGAACATCTACAACTCTCTGTGCCTCAATTCCTGTGCAAGGGAGAAAGTCTCTAAGTGTGCTCAGGTCATGCGGAGTTAAACTGACAGTGCTAAGGTGGTGGTGTGATTGTGCGGAGGTGGTGTTCAGGTGGTGCTGAGTGATACTGGTGTGTTATTTAGTGATGCTGAGGTGGTGCTGAGTGATGCTTTGGTTGTGCTCCAATGATGCTGTTCTGGTTCCCAGGTGGGGCTGAGTGATGCTGTAATGGTGGTTATTTGATGCCGAGGTGGTGCTGTTGTGGCGCTGAGTGATTCTGTGGTGGAGCTGAGTGACGCTGTCATGGAGCTGAGTTGGTGGTGCTGCACTGATGCTGAGGTAGTGGTGCATTGTTAGTTAGGAGGTACTGCACTGTGTTAATGCTGAGGTGTTGCTGTGCTGGTGCTGAGGTGGTGCTGCACTCGTAGCGTGATTCCAGTGGCCAAGCGCTCACAAATTCTAGTCATCTGGGTAGCAGATTTATAATAATGGGAGAATATGTTAGGGCAGTTTTCTGGACATCAGAGTTTAAGTCAAAGGTCTTTTGTGATGAGTAGTTTTACGTGCAAACTTACGGGAGATAGGATTGTTGGTTGCTATGCTTTTGTTAGTGAGGGCAGGAGTTATAGGATGTAAGGTGTGGTAAGTGCTGAGTATTGATAGTGAAGACCTCTCTCATTAAAGAATCCTTTCTCACATTATTCTGTGTCTGTGTGTACTTATCTTACCTGAACTGCACCCCATTGACTTCCATCCATACTTATTCCCTTGTTACTGTTGTGGGTGTTAGCGGACCAGAGGCAGCACAATTCATTCACACCTGCTCTTTGACGCGATCTTTATGTTAACACAAAATACATGTGTACACAAACCCATGCAAGGTGCAAACTCAATCAAGGTGCATTGGAATTGTGTCAGTTACCAAAATTGGGGCCAGGGTGCGTAACAGTGCAACAAAGGCGCAGTTGTGTCATAGGCAAGGTGATAATAGGGGCCTGGGGGGGAGGCAGGTGTACTGGGAGGTCTGTTCCCCCGGACTGGTTGGGTACATGGTGCAGTGCAAAGGCCTGCGAGAGTAGCAATTTGGTACTGTAAGTTGGAGTGCGGGTCTTTGGAGAGTAAAGATGATGGTCAGAGAGTTAGGGTCCATCATTAGAGAGAAGGTGATGCAGCCGCTGCTACATTATCAGTATGGGAGTTTTTTGTCTGAGTTTAGGGGATAGCTGGAGCTCGGGAGGCTAGCGTGAAGGAGGCACTTGGGGTGCTGATGGATGTAGGGATAGAAGATTTGCTGGTTACTGGGGGGTGGGAGTGGGCACGGGCACTGAGGTGTGCTTGTCCCACAAGGAGGTCAGTTCCAGGGATGGCGATGGCCGTGCATGCCCACAAGAGCCAAAATAAGTACAAGTGAGGTTAGAGTGAGGTGAGGGAGCATAGGAGAGTGCCATGTAAGGCAGGAGCAGAACACACCCTTCAGTGGCATTTGGTAAAAGGGGCTTTTGAAGCTGTTGGAAGGTGTGTTGCAAGCAAGAAGAAATGGCAGCTCTAACCAGGGTTATACCCTCTACAAATGAATGGTTTGTGAAAAACTCTTAATCCTCTTAAAAATTTAACAATTTTCGGGAGAGTGACTTTCAACAGGCGCAATAAATTATTCAAAGCGGTCGGAAAATGCCCTTTTATAGTCCCCGAATGATGCCAGGTAGCCTTGATCAATTTGTGGGCAAGGCTCGGTGGCCTAACCCCTCTCCTTTCTGCAGAGGTGAGGAGAGAACAATCCAAATTGCTTCCCTTTCTGCAATCAAGCCATTTTAACTTGAAGGCAATTTACACTATTAAATGGCGGGTCTGCATAAACACGTGGGTGAGAAGCGAGAGTGGGGCAGCTGCCTCTATGCAGCCCTAGAACCGACGTGAGACAGTTTTGTTACTATTGCCTGAATATGCAAACCTCACTCGAACCTGTATCTGAATGCATTTTATGCTTAAAGGAAATAAAACAAGCAACACACATAACAAGCATTGGCCGCGTGGCCGTGAAAGTGACGTGGCCGCGAAAGTGATCGCGATCACAGGCTGTAAGGGTGCCTGCAAGAGATGCACTTAATGACCCATGACAGAGGAAAGCCAGATGGTGGCTGCGGGCATGCACGTGCGCGTAACCGCCAGCTTGAGGCCGGCAAAAGCGCGTGGTAGCACTTTGAAAACCCACTTACTAAATGTCTCGCAGTGCAGCGCATGCGCTGGCTCAGGCGAGACCTAAAAAGGGACATCAGTTACTTGCCTGATAGAAGGTTACATTTTTAGTTTTGCCTGAAAGAAGGATATACTTTTAGTTTACCAGCAATAAACATTTTCTTGGGGATTTATCATACATACAGAAGTCTTACAACATGGTTATTTTTACTGTTTCTCTGCACTTCTGTTAGTCTCCTTTTCTCTAAGCAGTCTTGTGTCTGCTTCCCTAGACCTGGATATATGCCTGTTAAGATTATTTATATGAATACCTTAGAAGAAGGGAAATATTAAGGTAGGCAAATGCAATTTTAGAGAGAATTATAAAATTAAAATGTGACTTTTCCATATACTTACCAGTTCTCAATTTTTTCCTATCTCCTGCTCTTTAGGCCTTGTCCCTGCCTGGTTCTGTTTCAGCCTGGGGTTCAACGTGGGACCCTTATCTTTCCTTTTTTGTTTCCCTTCTTTCCCTGGTTACCATTGTCGCTTTGACTCTGTTGGGTGCAGTGGGTGATTTAGGGAAGTTGCAGATTTTTTCTTCATGTCCATGGTGTTCCTGCGGAAATAAGAGTGGAGTCTGACAGAACGCGAAGCCTAAAAAAATAAAGGTTTTCTTACCACCCGAGCACTATGGAGATGAGTCAGATATCCCTGGCAGACTTAGCCCATATGTTGGGGAAATTACAGAAGGAAACTCAGGCCCGGGTGGATTCCATGCAGCGGAGTATGAGGTCTGACTCAGGTGTAAGGACCCAGAACCCAGGTACTAGCTTCCCAGTGATACAAGTCACCGCACCACAGTCTATTCCCCTGGCCCCCTGAGTGTCTTCTGGGTGATCCTACTAAGTTCGCAACCTTTATTAGTCAGTGTCAGCTCCACTTCATGTGTAAGGCTGCATGCTTTCCAACAGATCAAGCAAAGGTAGCCTTTGTTAACTCCTACCTAGGGGATCTGCAGTCAATTGGACATTCCCCTAATAGAAAGAAATGACCCTTTACTACAGGACTATAATGCCTTCAAGAGAGAACTCAGGAAGTTATTCGATAGACACGCCTTTATGCAGTCAGTAGACACCGAGCTTTTAAATCTAAAACAGGGATTTAAAGATTTAATCACCAATATTTCCACTTTTAACAGATTGGTAGCAGAAGCCGGGTGGCCAGAAGAGAAGCGTAGTGCCCTGTTTTACAGGGGTCTGAGAGAAGAAAAGATTTGTTAGCACAAGTGGTTGAACCCCCCGAGTCCTGCACCGCCCTTATAGACCTAGTGGTCAAATTGGACCATAGAATAAGTGAAAGGAAAAGAGAGAGGGGGAGGCCAGAGGGGCGAGTCTTTGTTTATAAAGAAAGAAAATCCGATCCCGAAAGAACGTCTGAGGAACCAGAACCGATGCAAATAGGGAGTATAAGAGGCCCCCTTAGCGAAGAAGAGAGGCAGAGAAGGAGAGATAAGAAGCTGTGTATGTACTGTGGAAAGCAGGGCCATTTCCTAAAAGACTGTCCTGTAAAGCCAAAGCAGACAAGGCGTTCGGAAAACTAGTGAGCCCGAAGTCTCAGGAGACAAGGACTTTGGATAGTTCAGGATTGATTGTCTCGCAAATGGAGGTACCTGCGTCTCTGCCATGTCATTTCTTTCTCTCCTCGTGTCTGGTATGGGGGAATCAGGTCACAGAGGTCCAAATCATGGTAGATTCTGGTACTTCAGGTAATTTCATGGACTCACAGTGGGCGCTAAGCAACAAAATTCTTTGGGTGACTAAGTCCTCTTTGGAGAAGGTTACAACAATTGACGGTAGCAACCTAAAGTCTGGTCCTATCTAGCCCTGGGCTAAAATTTTGTTCCGTTCATGGAAATTGCGATAATTTGACATTTGGCATTCCGCGGAAAGCGCGAAAATGGCAAAATTTTCGCATTCCGCAGCTTGGCGATAATTTGTTTCTTGCTCGCGCTGTAAAATAATACATTCTCGCGCGCGCGCGATCGCCGTACCTGAATCTCTGCATTCGCCGACAAGTTTTCTTGATCCGGTCGCGTTCTCCATGAGATGTTGTATTGTTTTTAGCCATTTGCGCTGTCTCGTGACAGTTCGCGCCCGCAGTGACGTCATGCGTCACGCTATCACGTCTTTCTTCTCGCGATCATGCTCCGCGAGACAACTGAAAACAAGATGGCCGCGCCCGCGAGCAACCACATGGGTAAGTTGGCGAGCCGCAACCATGCAGAAAATCTCGCAAACATGCGGGAAAAAAACTTCCGCATCTTCGTGATATTTCCGCGTGTTTGCGATAATTTTTAACATTTTCACGATAATTTGCTAAAGTGGATTTCGCAAATTCCGCCCACCCCTAGTCCTATCACACATGCTACAATCGATTTAAGTTTGATAATTGAGAAGAAGCACCATGAGCTCATTGCGTTTGATCTTATACAGTCACCTCAGTTTCTGGCAATTTTAGGGCTACCTTGGCTACGCCAACACAGTCCATTCATTGATTGGAAGGCAATGACGCTAACCTTTAAACACGATTATTGTAAGGAACACATTCTTCAAGACCTAGGAGGTCCTGAGAGAATCATTGCACTCACCAGTACAGACCAAAATACATTACCGTTCGTTTATCAAGACCTTAAAGAAATATTTGACATGGAAAAAGTCACTAGCCTTTCACCTCATAGGGCTTATGATTGTCGGATAGATCTACTGACTGGAGCTCTATTACTTGCAGTAGGGTTTATTGCTTAACAGAAAAGGAGAACTTGTATTTGCGAGAGTACTTGGACGAGATGTTGAGGATTAGGTTTATTCGTCCCTCCAGATAACCGGCATCATCATCTCTCTTTTTTATACTGAAAAGAGAGGGCGGTCTTAGATGCTGTATAGATTATAGGGCATTGAATGCCATTACCATCAAGAACAGGTATCCCCTGCCATTGATATCTTCCCTCCTTGATCAAATAAAGGATGCTCAAGTGTTTACTAAGTTAGATTTGCGAGGGGTCTACCATCTTGTGAGTATCAAGGAGGGAGATGAGTGGAAAACCGCCTTCTGTACTAAGTATGGATTATACGAATATCTGGTGATGCCATTTGGGCTGTGTAATGCCCCTTCGACTTTTCAGTTTTTTATCAATGAAGTCCTAAAGGACATGTTGGATCTGTTTGTTATTGCTTATATTGATGACCTCTTGATATATTCCTCATCCATGCAAGAACATGAAATTCATGTTAGGAAGGTCCTCGAACGTTTGCGAGACAACCATTTGTACTGTAAGTTAGAGAAGTGCCATTTCCATACTCAATCAGTCAGTTCCTTGGATTCATCAATCAATCAGTCAGACATTTGTAAAGCGTGCTACTCATACGTGAGGGTCTCAAGGCACTAGGGGGGAGCAGCTACTGATCAAACAGCCATGTCTTGAGGAGTCTCCTGAAGGTCAGCATGTCCTGGGTCTGTCGTAGGTGGATGGGGGGGGTGTTCCATGTCTTGGAGGCGAGGCGGGAGAAGGATCTGCCACCGGAGGTTGTTCGGTGGATGCGTGGGACGGTGGCGAGGGTGAGGTCAGCGGAGCGAAGCTGGCGGTTGGGGGTGTAGAAGGTGAGTCGCTTATTGAGGTATGCTGGTCCTGCGTTGTGGAGTGCTTTGTGAGCGTGGGTGAGGAGCTTGAAGGTGATCCTCTTAATGACGGGAAGCCAGTGCAGGTCCTTCAGGTGAGCGGTGATGTGGCTGTGGCGGGGGATGTCGAAGATGATGCGTGCGGAAGTGTTTTGTATGCTTTGGAGTCTCTTCTACAGTTTGGCTGTGGTTCCCGCATAGAGGGCGTTGCCGTAGTCCAACCTGCTGGTGACGAGGGACTGAGTGACCGTCCTTCTGGTTTCAGTGGGGATCCATCTGTAGATCTTGCAAAGCATACGGAGGGTGTTGAAGCAGTGGCGGAGACGGCGATGAATTGTTGGGTCATTGAGAGCGTTGAGTCCAGGATGAACCCCAGGTTACGTGCGTGGTGGGTGGGTGTTGGTGCAGTTGCCAGCGAGGCTGGCCACCAGGAGTCATCCCAGGCGGAAGGGGTGGAGCAGAGGATGAGGACAGCTGTCTTGTCCGAGTTCAGTTTCAGGCGACTGCTCTTCATCCATTCGGCGACGGCCCTCATCCCTGCGAGGAAGTTGGTTTTGGCGGTGGCGGGGTCTTTGGTGAGGGAGAGGATCAGCTGGGTGTCGTCGGCGTATGAGACTATGTTGAGGTTGTGTGATCGGACGATGTTGGCGAGCGGTGTCATGTAGATGTTGAAGAGGGTCAGGCTGAGGGATGATCCTTGGGGTATGCCACAGGTGATCTTGATCGCTTTGCATCGGAATGGAGGGAGGTGGACTCTCTGGTTTCTGTGAGGAAGGAGGTGATCCAGTTCAGGGCTTTGTTACGGATCCCTGCGTTGTAGAGTCGTGTGCGCAGAGTGTGGTGGCAGACGATGTCGAAGGCGGCCGAGAGGTCCAGGAGGATGAGGGTCGTGGTTTCACCGTTGTCCAGCAGGGCCCTGATGTCGTCGGTGGCGACGATGGGGGCGGTTTTGATGCTGTGGTTGCTGCGGAAACTGGTTTGGGACGGGTCCAGGGTGTTGTGCTCTTCAAGGAATTGTGTCAGTTTTCTATTGACGATCTTCTCGATGACTTTTGCTGGGAACGGGAGCAGGGAGATGGGCTGGAAGTTATTGAGGTCCTTTGGGTCTGCCTTGGGTTTTTTGAGTAGGGCGTTGATCTCTGTGTGTTTGCAGCTTTCTGGGAAGGTTGCGGTCTCGAATGAGCTGTTGAAGATCTTATGGATTTGGGGTGCGATGATGGAGCACGCTTTGTTGAAGATGTGGTGGGGCAGGGGTCTGATGGTGAGCCGGAGTGGATGGTGTTTATGGTCTTGATGGTGTCTTCAATGGTGACGTGGTTCCAGGAGATCAGGTGACCGGTGTGACTGGGGGGCGGTGAGTCAGGGGTGTCAGTGGCTGTCGGAGACGTCTAGGTGTTAAAGCTGTCGTGGATGTCTGCGATCTTGCAGTGGAAGAAGGTAGCTAGAGAGTCTTGGAGGTCTTGTGACGGCGGGATGTTGTTGCAGCTAAAGCTGGGGTTGGTGAGTTCTTTCACGATGTTGAAGAGCTCTTTGCTATTGTGTGCGCTGTTGTCGATGCGTTCCTTGAAGGAGGTCCTTTTGGCCGTTCGAATGAGTTGGTGGTGTCTGCGGCTGCCGTTCTTGAGGACTGCATGATTGTCTGGTGTTTACTCGTGGCGCGATTTCTTCTCTAGCCTCCGGCAGGTCTGCTTTTTTTTTTTTTTTTTTTTCAAAACCTTTATTGTTACTTCAGAGTGTACACTGCTATTCAGCCAACAACCCGGAGGCAGGCAGCATGGTTACGTGGCGGCACGCCGCCGAGGCTCATCCGCTTACCTCTAAGCAAAATATCCAAAGTAAGAAGATGCACGATTCGCAACAATAACAACTTAAAGCGACAGTCGAGGAACAGTAACATACGTGAAATACCAGTACCCCTTTCGCTACCGACACGTTACCCACGCAGTGCCGCATCCGCGGCATCCCCAGTCAACCCATTCATTCACAGCGCAGCCCAGCCGCCAGTGCAACCGCGGGCAACTCAGCACTTTCCACCGTCGGTTGCCGCCGCCATGCAGACCCAAATCGCACCCACCAATCCAACCGCACATGGTCTTAATCTTCGCCAGTCGCACCCGTCCTCGCCAGCCAGTCCACCAACGGCTGCCAAATATCCACAGGTCGTGAGCGCTGCGGCATCTGGTCCCAGTAAGCAGTGAGTTGTTCCTTGCAGTACATCGCGGACCTAACCCATCCCGCAACAGTTGGTGGGGCCTTCCTCTTCCAGTGTATCGCCAGTTGACGCTTGGCGAGCAATAAGAGAAGAGCCACCAGGCGCCGTGACGCAGGGGGTATATGCTTGACGAAACCCAGGAGGGCCACCAGTGGGTCCGGAACAAGAGCCATGCCCACACTTTCCCCTACGGATTTTATAATAGCGTTCCAGAACCTATTTATGGGTCCACACGTCCATACAAGATGGAAGAACGCAGCGTCCCCTTCGCCACATCTCCAACATTTTGCGTCAGCCTGCAGTCCCATTTTGAAAAGTTGTATAGGTGTACGGTACGTCCTGTGCAGGTAATTGAAGTGTACTAGCCGCAGTCTATAGTTAGGCGACAATTGCTCAAGTTGGGCGCAACAGAATTCCCACTGCTTTTCCGTGATGCGGAGGCCCGTTTCCCCCTCCCACAGCGTCCTGGAATCCACATGCGCAACGGGTGTCGCGTGCTGTGTGGCCCTATATATGCGCGTTATTAATTTCCGCGGGGAGGAGTTTGAGAGCACGTCCTCCAAGGCCGCCAGCGACGGCGGGGCCTCCGGGAACGTAGGGTACTTCTGTTTACAGGCCGACCGTAATTGATAGTACAGAAGCCGCTCCGATGCCGTCGGTTCAGAAGCCGCGGCCATACCCTGCAGTGTAATGAAAGTGTCCTCCGGATACAGGTCACCTGCCACTGTCAGCCCACACGCACGGGCCCGGCGCGCCACCACCACGTCCGTCAATGGACCCAACAGGGGATTGCCATCTAAAGGCATGCTCGGGGCGTAGAGATCGGAAATGCCCGCGCATTTTGCAATGCCCGCCCAGGCCCAGCGCACCATCTCCACAGTGTCAATGTCTTCCCCAGGTCGTTTGTATTTCTGGTACACCGCTGTCCGTAGTGGGCAGGGTGCCGCCACGTCCATCTCTATCGCCACGTGTTGCTGGTAGGGAATCCGGTGATGCCAATAGTGCAAATATTGTGCCTGCACGCTGTACGCATACAGCTCGAAGTCCGGGGCTGCGAGGCCCCCCTGACGGAAGGGAAGTGTAAGGAGGTTCCAAGCCACTCTAGGCTGCCCTCCCGCCCAGACCAGTTCGATCACGGCCGAGCGAAGGCGGCGAAAGAATGCCTTAGTGAGCGGTAAAGGGATATATATAAATAGATATAGGAATTTGGGCACTACAACCATTTTTGCGATAGCAATGCGGCCCAACATTGAAAGCGGTAGCGTCTTCCATCTCTTCACCTTGGTCTCCAGCCACTCCATAGCCACCCCAAAATTAGACAGCCAGACGTCCTGAATTGAGCGACTGACCCTAATACCTAGGTACTTGACCTCGTCAGTGGCCCATTCGATCGGGAATTCCGTATGGCACACGGCCGTGCCTTCCGTCAGCGGTAGCATCACCGACTTTGACCAGTTTATATCTATGCCGGTGAGGCCACTATAGCGTATTACCTCTCTCATCAACGGATCAAAGTTCTCTGACGGGTTCATCATGTATATAGTAAGATCGTCAGCGTACATCAATATTAATAGTCCGCGCGACGTGAAGCCTATGCTGCGCTGAGTGTGGTGTTGCCGCAAACGAGCCGCCAGTGGCTCTGTGGCGATAGCGAAGAGTAACGGCGAAAGCGGGCACCCCTGACGAGTCCCTCTGGTTATGCGTATAGGTGCAGACGTTTGACCATTCACCCGCACTCTTGCCGTCGGGTCATTATAAAGTACGCCGATGCGCCTGGCAAAGGGCGGGCTAAATCCCATTCGGGTAAATAGCGTCCGCAAGAACTTCCACTCCAGGGAGTCAAACGCTTTGGTCGCGTCCAATAACGCCGCCGTCGCCTGCACCCTGGGATCCAGGTAGTGTAGCAGCCCAAAAAGCACCCTCAGGTTATGTGAGGTGGACCTCCCCATGACAAAACCCGACTGATCAGACAGTGCTATCTGTGGCAACATAAATTTCAATCGGTCAGAGAGCAACTTCGCATAGATTTTAGCATCAAGGTTCATCAATGAAAGTGGGCAATAGGAGTCCGGGCTGGTAGGGTCTTTACCCGGTTTGAGTAGCGTGATAATCAATGCTTCACGCATTGACTGGGGGAGGATGCCCGTTTCCACCGCCTCCTCAAAGTCCTTGTGCAAGCGTGGGACGAATATATCGGCATATTCTTTGTAGAAGGCCGCCGTCAGCCCATCAGGGCCTGGCGCCTTGCAAGGGGGCAGGCTAGAGATTACTGCCCGTATGTCGTCCTGCGCAAACGGGAGGTCCATATACTGTCTGGCGCTATCATAAAACCACGCCAGCGCTATAGTGTCTAGGTACTCTCGGAGAACCGCGTCATCTGGATCCACCCTGGAAGTGTACAATTCTCTATAGAAGTCTGTCATGGTGGCGAGTATATCCGGAGGCTCCCTCACCACTCCACCCTCTACACTCTGTAATTCCAGGATGTGGTCCGCCCCACGCGGCGCCCGCAGCAAGTTCGCCAGCGTACGGCCAGCGCGGTCCCCCTCTCCATATCGTCTGGCCTGACAGTCCTTAGACAAATACGCAACCTCACGGTCAGCTTCCTCCTGGTACCTAGTAAGCATCGATCGAAATGCAGCCCGCACGCTATCAGAAGGCGCCGCAAGCAACGTGGACTCTAGCTGCGCGAGCTCCGTCTCCAGGGAGCGAAGCGTAAGCCGGATGGATCTCAGAACTCCCGTCTTTAAGGACATGCAATACCCTCTCGTGACCACCTTACAGGCCTCCCACAGTGTGCCCGGGGACTTCACAGAACCCTCATTAAGCTCGAAGTACTCCTCCAGCTTTTCGCGGAGACCCTGCTGAAATACCTGGTCGCGCAGTGCCCGGGAGGGGAACCGCCAGCTAAACGGTGTAGCATATTTGGAGGGGGTAGCCAGTGACAAGAACACAGGAGCATGGTCAGAAAGTGACCGCGGCAGGTGTTCCACCTCTTGTACCGAGGTGTGTAAGTCTCTGGATAACAGCCAGTAGTCTAGCCTGGACCAGGCAGCCCTGTGTGCAGTTATGCATGTGCCCGCGCGATCCCCCGGGTGTAATAGCCTCCAGGAATCCATCAGCCCCGCATCCTGTATAATACTGCCGAGCTCCTCCGCCGCCCTAGGATGGTGGTCCCTGGCCGCGCCCTGCCGATCCATCGTGTCGGATAGCACCACATTGTAATCACCTCCCCACAGTACTGCCGCCGGTCCCCGGGTCTGTACTTTATGCCATAAATCTCCATAGAAGTCTGGGTTATCATCATTTGGGCCATAAACATTCACCAGCACCATTCTCATACCATGCAGCGCCCCCACAAGGATTATATATCTGCCGTCAGCATCCCTAATCGTCTCTTGTGTGTCCATGGAAGCCCTCTTCTGATCAATATCGCCACCCCTCTGGAGTAGTTTGAGTACGCCGCATGCACTATCTCTGACCATCTATGCCGCTGGAGTAGCTGCAACGCATTAGCAGTTAAATGGGTTTCCTGCAGGAGGCAGATGTCTATGTTTTTCCTAAGCAAGTAGGCATGCACCAGCCTGGCCTTGCGACCATCATTCATACCCCGCACATTCCAAGTGAGGCACTTCACGTTCTGCACGGCGACAAGAACATCAGACAACCACGGTCCAGCAGCAGGCCACACCCACGCAGCACGCCACACTCTCCCCACCCACATACGCGAGGGTCAGACTCCAGCAGCTCGGCGAGCAACCCGACATAGGAGTGAACGCAGCATCTCGTACAAATTGGCAAACAACATTTCAGTGAGTACTGTACAGTAATTGATAAATCACAGCGATTCTCTTCCTCTCGTTCGTCGCTACCAACCCAACAAACAACCATAACATCATCCAAACACCCAATTCCAGAATCCCCACCCGCGCCAACCCCCCAATCAGGTTGTGCAAAAACCCCCCAGGTCACCCTCCCTATCCCGCAAACTTTAGCTAAGGCCATTGGCAGCAACCAATGAATGGGAATCATCCCCTGAGGTGCGCAGGTTGGCCACCTACTAACCCCGTACTTTTGACAGGGCGATCGAGCGCCTGCTTAATGTGCCAGCTCAAGGACCTCCCCCCCCAGATCAATAAGTCATATTAATAGCAGCTCAGCCACCTGGAGGTGTCCCCCGATGTCCCCAGCAGTCCCCAGTCTTCAATCCAGCCCATTCAGGCAGGTCATAACGGAACCCCAGATACCCATGGGATACATTCATTCATTATCACTTAGCCTGTCCTGGAGAACTGGTCCCTCCGCAGGCGGGTGGTTCTTCTGGTCTCTGGTCAATTGCTTCGCATACTGGAGGGCTGCCTTCGCATCCACGAAAAAAGAGGGTTTCCCCGGGCCCTGCACCCGGAGCTTGGCAGGGTAGATCAATGAGTACTTCGTGCCCGTTTGTTGGAAAATTTTCTTCGCAGGCATGAATTCTCTGCGAGCTGTCTGGACCTGCAGAGTGAAATCTGGGTACAGTGCGATGTGGTTACCCTTGTATTGCACGTCCTTCATGTCTCGTGCCATGCGCAATATAGTGTCCCTGTCCCTATAATTCAAAATGCGTGCAATAATGGGCCTGGACGGCGCTCCCGGCTTCGGCCTAGGTCCCAGTGACCTATGCGCCCTCTCGACTAGGAACATCGGCGAGAGACCCGCCCCGAACAAGTCCTTAAGTATCTGTTCAACATACTGCTCCATGTTGGTGATGTCCGTCGATTCCGCCACCCCCGTGATGCGGATGTTGTTGCGCCTCGAGCGCGCCTCCAAGTCCTCGTTTTTTTGCTGTATGAGAGCCAATACTTTGTCCATGCCCTTCATTTGTGTGACCAGTGCCGACTGGTTCTCTTCTGACTCTGCGACACGCGTTTCCAACCCTTCCACTCTGCCTTCTTGCTTGTCCATTCGCGTCGTAATACCATCCATGCGCGCCGCTAGCGCGTCCATCTTGCCATCTATTCCCTGCAGGCTCGCCTTTAGTTCCTGAAACATTGACTTGATGTCCACGTCTTGAGAGCCGCCCTGGGCATCCTTTGCAGCTTCAGAGTCCCTAGTGTCTGGGTCCGGCGTTTTTTGTTTAGATTTGTCGAATGTCAGTCTCGGTTGGCGGGTATCAGGTTTGCCCATTGCTGCCTCACAACGCTAACAATGGAACGGAGCCGTCGCAGCCCCGGCGCCACCACTGTCCCCAGACACACCGCTCCAGGTGTCCACCGCAGCACGCAAACCGGATGGTCGTCGCCAGCAGTCAGGGCAGGCACCGGCCCCTACGGCAGAGTATGCCTTCCACGGAACAATCCGCTCACCCGGTCCAGCCGCGGCACAGGTCACCAGCCGCAGGTCACCCCCAGCGCAGCCACTGGGCGTTTGGATTCACCGATCAGGGCCTCGTGGCTGCACCGCCCGGCCTCCGCAACGCTCTGAACTGGCAAAATGGCGACTCACGCGGCACCTCCCGGGCGGAAACGCCGCCTGCCCTCGTCCCCACAGGCACACTCACCAGCCTCCGAGGGGCCACGGCTCAGCAACGTACAGTCTCCGGGACCGGGCAGCGGGCACACCTCCCCCAGCTACATTTGCAGGCAGTCCGCCGTCGCGTTGAGCCCTCTCGCAGGCAACAGCACCTCCGCCGCTCCGGGCGCAATGGCCGCCCTCCGTCACAGGTTCTGAGGCCCGGCGCCGGTCCCAGCACTCAAAGGGGAGCAGAGGCGCCCCACAGGCACAGCACGTGTTCCTTCGCCAGGAGGATCGTCACATCAACCCTGGCTCGCGCGTTCCCTCGGCGTTCCTCTTCGGTCATCGGCGCAGGCCCACGCTCCACTAGTTCCGTACAGCCTCTAAGCGCCCCAGGCGCGGGGTCGCAAAGCGCCCTCCCGGCACTGAGCCGCTATGCCGCCAGCAACGATCTTCAGCACAGGGCACACAGCCCCCGGACCCCAGCGCCCCCCGTGGGGGAAGATCCTGTGAGTCAGCGCGCACCCGGGTCCAGGGCGACCAGACGCACGCCGCCGGGCAGCACCGCCTCTCCCCGGGCACCAGCTCCACGCCAGTCCCCGGCGTCCACGAGCGTCGCAGGCCCCGCCTCCGGCCGCCTCTCAGCAGGCCGATCGTCGCTGCAGCCGCAACCGCTGTCCAGGGAGCCCCTCCGGCTGAGCCCCTACACCAGGTGTTCAGGTGGGGGCGAGAGAGCCGAGCCCAGGCACACGTTGTTCAGATATCTGCCGGATGAATTCACTCGGTTGGCGGAGCTGCGGTTTCAGGCAGCCATTCCGCCTCGCAGCCAAGCCACTCCCCCTCCGGCAGGTCTGCTTAGATGTCTGGAGGTCGGCAGTGAGCCTGATGGCTCTTCTGTCGGTGTGTCTGTTTGTGGGTTTCTTGATCGGGGTGCGAGTGTTGGCGCAGTCCTCGATCTATCACATGAGGTTGTGGGCTGCTGTGTCGGTGTCAGTGTGGTCGGTCGGTGGGTCTCGGGCGAGGGTGGTGGTAAGCTGGTCTTTGGTGACCTTGTTCCAGCTGCTGTGGGGTATTCTTTGCTGGTGGTTGTGTCCAGTGGAGAAGTGGATGTAGCGGTGGTTGGTCCAGTGGATTTCGGTGGTGTGGCTGATGGAGACGTGGCTGCTGGCAGAGAAAATGGGTGGGTGGGAGTTGTGACAAGCTGTTTGAGGCCAAGGTTGGCGAGGTTGTCCAGTAGTGTGGTGGAATTGCTGTTGTTGGTGTTCTCGAGGTGGAAGTTCAGGTCTCCGAGGAGGATGTAGTCTGTGGAGGCCAGGGCATGCGCGCTGATGGGGTCTGCGATGGAGTCGATGAACTGTGGCTGGGGTCCGGGGGTCTGTACACGAGGGTTCCTCTGAGGGTGGTGTTGGGATCGATGTGGATCTGGAAGTGCAGATGTTCGGCGGTGCTGAGGGTGTCCTCGGTGTTGGTCAAGATTCTGAGTGTGATGGCGATTCCTCCTCCCGGTCTGTTGTTGCGGTCCCTGCGGGTGATCTTGTAGCCATCCGGGATGGCTATGGCAACGTCAGGTGCCTATGAGGAGTTCATCCAGGTCTCTGTCAGGAAAGCGACATCTGGGGGGGATGAGTCAAGCAGATCCCAGAGTTCAACGGCATGCCTGTGGGTGGAGCAGATGTTGAGTAGTATGCATCTGAGGTGGTTCTGGTCCACTTTGGTGGGCTGGGCAGGATGTGCAGGTGTGCGCTGGCAGGTGTAGCTGCAGTTTCGGCAGGTGAAGGGTCTGTGGGTGAGCTTTGGGGTGGCCTGGAAGCATGTGGAGGATCGGCCAGCATTGAGTGCGTGGAGGGTGTTGGCGTTGTATTAGCGTCTGGCATTGTGGTGGTCGCAGGGGCCAGGGGGACTGCCCTGGGCCCGGTCCAGGCATGGACGGGCGCAGACAGGCTTTCCTTAGGCGCGCCCTCGGCGTGCTAGCAGCGCGACCGCGCAGGAGTCGCCGTGATGTTGGAGAGGAGGGAGGGGGAGGAGCTGGAAGACAGGAGCGGGTGGTATGGGGAGGGGTCAGTGGTGGCGGGAAATAGGAGGGGAGACCAGAGGGAACAACAATCCCCGAGATTAGCAGATATTAAAAATAAGATAAATAAAATAAAACACACACAATTTAGCAGACGAATTACACCAGGAGAAAAAAGAAATAGAGTACGATCACCATGCGCCTGAAGGAATCAGAACCAGAGCGGTATTGAACCCTGCTAAGGAGAGGGGCTGGCTTCTTGGGCGAAGCAGAGCACCGCGGAGCTGCTGAGGGGAGTGTGTGCCTTGGACCGAAAACTGAGGACTCACCACATGGTCTCTCCACAGAGTATCAGTATGGATCCACAAAAGGTAGAAGCCATTATTCGTTGGAAAGCTCCACAAACTTAAAGGGATCCAGAGCTTCCTTGGCTTTGCCAATTTCTATAGACATTTCATTAGCGATTTTTCCGATTTAGCTTCCCCAATAACTAGGCGCTTGAAGAAAGGAGTTAAGTTTCAATGGACCCCTGAGGCAGATGAGGCCTATAGTAAACTGAAGGAAGTCTTCACACAAGCGCGCATATTAAGGCATCCAGATCCTTCACGGCCTTTTGTGGTTGAGGCAGACGCATCTCAAGTGGCAGTTGGAGGGGTCTTTTCTCAAGCAGATTCAAATACAGGACGTCTCCACCCCGTAGTGTATTATTCACGGAAGTTGGCTCCTGCTGAAACAAATTACACTATAGGAGACAAGGAACTATTGGCCACAGAAGGCACTTACTCATTTCAGTATTCACAGAAGTTAGGAGTCCTAACTTTAGGACTCCTAAATGCCTTCTGTGAATACTGAAAGTCTTAAAGTTAGGATTTTTCTCTGTTTGGGAGTAGTAAAGTTAGAACTCCTAACTTTACTACTCCTAAACTGAGAAAAATCCTAACTTTAAGACTTTCAGTATTCACAGAAGGCATTTAGGAGTCCTAAAGTTAGGACTCCTAACTTCTGTGAATACTGAAATGAGTAAGTGCCTTCTGTGAATATCAAAATGAGTAAGTGCCTTCTGTGAATACCAAAATGGTAGTAGTTTAGGATTTTGTCTTAAGTTAGTTCTGTGAATCGGGTCCCTAGAGTATTAGCTTCAGTGTTTGTACACCATTTTGTGCGCGTACATGGTCTTCCCTCCAGACTGGTGTCTGACAGGGGTGCTCAATTAATTTCTAAGTTCTGGAAAGGGTTGGGAGCTTTCTCCCCTTTTTCTGTACTTACGGCTTTCACCCACGAACCATCCTATCTCCGATTCCTTCTTCTGGTTCTGCCCCTGCAGCTGTAGACTTTGTAAAAGAGATACAAGACATTCACAGGACAGTACAAAGGAATCTAGACAAAGCTGAAGCAAAATATAAAGAGGGAGCAGATGTCCACAGACGGACAGAGCCTGGATACAGCCAGGGAGACGAGGTATGGTGGTCAACAAAGAATCTTGCACTGAGAGGGTGCTGCAAATTCAAACCCCTGTTTATAGGCCCATACAAGATATATAAAGTGGTGAACCCTGTCGCTATGAAGCTAGATCTTCCTGCTTCCCTAAAGATACATCCGGTATTTCACGTTTCTCTTCTGAAACCGGTAGCACCCGGCATGCGTCTCCCTACTGTCCTAACCCCTGTATTAGCGGATAACGAACAAGAATACGAGGTCGAGGCTATCATAGATTCACATAGAGTATGACGCAGGCTCCAATACTTGATACATTGGAAAGGTTATGGTGTTGAGGAACATACCTGGGAACCAGCTAGTCAGGTACACACTCCTCATCTGTTATGTACATTTCACAGGTGACATCCCGAGAAACCCAAACCTGTAGGGGGATCCGTGGGTGGGGTGTACTGTCGCGATTGCCATTTCCGGGCGGGCACAAAAACTACAAATATGGCCGCCACTCGGGGGCACGTATGCGCAGTGGGCGACTAGTCAGGACAAAGTGCAGCTCCTCCCGAGCCGTAACGCTTCACGTTCTAGCTCACGGGAGTTCTACACTTACCTTCCGGATCTCAGCATCTCTCCTGAGGCGTCCGGTTCCTTGTCGGCGTCCATCTTTGTGGCGCCATCTCTCCTGCCCAGTCTTTCGTCCTGGCGATTCGTTCCGAGTTCCTCCTGCACCATGAGGCCCCGTTTTCTTCTCCTGCGTGGTTCCTGTAAAGGAAGAATACATTGAGAAAAGCTGCATTACTGGGTTATCGGTAACAGTGCTTTGCCCTGCCATTTTCTCTACTATCAATTGTATATATGTGCATATGCATACTTATCTGATCTAGAGCTCCAGTCGTTCTGGACTCTGCTCCTTCAGCCTGCATATATTCCTATCACAAAGACAACAAGCATTGGCATTGCCAATAGGTCTTGCTTTTGGGACCTTATAAGTGTTTAGCCATGCAACAGGTGATGTTGTTGCACCAAAGATATTGTGCTGCATAACTAAATACTTATAAGGTCCCAAAAGCGAGACCTATTGGCTATGCCAATGCTTGTTAAAATTGCTATGTGCGTCATTATGTGAAATAGTTTATGGCGATGTCGGAAAAGACACTTGCACCATTCAACACTCTTACATGTAAACGTAAATACTCCGACTGCAGTTTGCAGCTTTTTACGAACTTCCAGTTTTTCAAAAGCCATTTTAGAGCACTTATTGAAAAGGGAACCAACTTTAGAAAACAAAGCCTGGCTTCTGGTAACTTCGCCATAGTATCGTATAGCGACGCCATAATCTGTTCAAGTCACGGACGTGCTTCAAGCAGTGTAATTTGTGGCTCTGGGCAGACACCGTGCATTGTTAGAGATGTCCAAAGCACCAGCAGAAACGCACAGACATGTTCTATTCAATGAACTGACGTATATACGATGTCTCAGAAATGCTGATGTCTCATTAGAGTGTATAATGGGGCTGCGAGCATTTCTTTCCTGTGGGAACAATGCAGGTCGCCGAGTCCTATGCAATGCGAGAAACTTCCGCCAGTACGTCCATGAAGCGTGTCAACATTTAGTCGCCATTGAAGAGCCTCCTGGGAGGATGTCCATATTAGACATATTTATTGCACGTCTGTGTTTTCCAGTTGATTTCCTTTAATCTGAGTCGACATTATAATGGTTATTGCTTCCCAAACGTGTCGTTCAATTAACCATTCGATGTGCATGCTAACGTCACAGTGTGTTAATGACAGAATAGAGCAGTCTCATACGGGATACCTCTTTTCTTCTACAAGGACAAAGTAAATTAGATAATAAATCATGCAAATGAGACAGACACATCTATTCGAATCCTGCTAATCCCGCGCTGGAAGAAAATGAAAGTGAGCGGCCGGCCGCGAAAGTGATCCCGTGCTGGAAGAAAAGAAGCCCGGGAGTTGTGTGTGCGCAAGCGCGCCGCGAAAATGATTTAAAAGAAGTGGGCACCTCAAGTGCGTGAAAAGAAGCTACAGGAGTTGAGTGCGCGCGTGCGCGCACCGTGAAAGTGATTGTGATCACATTCACGTGATAAAGCCACATGGCAGCTGTGCACGTCGCTCGCGCTTGCGCTGGGTCAGGCGAGACCTAAAAAGGGACAGCAGTTACCTGCCTGATAGAAGGTTACATTATCAGTTTTGCTTGAAAGAAGGATGCACTTTTAGTTTACCAGCAATAAACATTTTCTTGGGGGTTTATCATACATACAGAAGTCTTACAACAAGGTGAGTTTTTTAGCATGGTTATTTTTACTGTTTCTCTGCACTTCTGTTAGTCTCATTTTCTCTATGTAGTCTCTTGTTTTTTTCCCTAGACCTGGATATATGCCTGTTAAGTTTATTTATATGAATACCTTAGAAGAAGGGAAATATTAAGGTGGGAAAATGCAATTTTAGAGAGAATTAGGAAATTAAGAGGTGACTTTTCCATATACTTACCAATTCTCTATTTGTTCCTATCTCTAGCTCTTTAGGCCTTGTCCCTGCCTGATTCTGTTTCAGCCTGGGGTTCAACGTGGGACCCTTATCTTTCCTTGTTTTGTTTCCCTTCTTTCCCTGGTTACCATTGTCACTTTGACTCTGTTGGGTGCAGTTAGTGATTTAGGGAAGTTGCAGATTTTTTCTTCATGTCCATGGTGTTCCTGCAGAAATAAGAGTGGTGTCTGACAACTCCATTCAATGTTTACTAATCAAATAGATGTGTGTCCTTAATTCACCTCCCTTCTTTGGTACAAAGAAAAGAGGTAAAAAGGCTGGCAACTTGGAAGTCTGCATGAACCCAATTTCCAGTAGTTCATCTAGCAATTCTTGCAAGTATACTTTTTAGGTCTCGCCTAGGGATGCAGCATGAATGTGCTGCCATCGCTTTGCGAGGCATGCAGTATACACTATAGTGTAGAAGCTTCGTGGAAGCTCCGCCCACTCTCCGGCCCATCTTTTTCATTGGCTTAGGTCCTAAATGCTGCCTTCTGATTGGCTGTGGGCATTGTTAGTCCCTCCTCCTGAGGAGCATGTCGTCATTTGTATCCTTCCACAGCTATCGGCCCCTTTACTCCTGCACTATTTTCTTCCCTGTCTCCCCCCCCAGCCCCCCTCCAGCAGACCGTAACTTCTCGGACCCCCCCCCCCCCCGCCCGCTCGCCACCGGTACTCTAGGGAAAGAGGTGGCCAGGAGCAGCGCTGCACCTTTGCCAATGCTTGTTATTTTCTGCGCACCATGTGCGCTTTCACTTTCATTGTCTTTTCACAATGGCGGCCGCTGCTCACACCAATCATGGCACCCTTCCTGTCTCTGAGCTCCCGCACAGCTGGTAACATCAATGAACCCACTTTTTTTTCACTTCTGCCTGCCTGCAATGATTTTGCTGTGGTCAAACAATATTCAGAGGGACTGAAAATTGCAGTGCGTGGCTCGGCTTTGACGTTGTTGCTGATATATCAAGTCGGTGCGGGATAGGTTATTGCGTACGTGCGACGCTAACCGTGTACCCGAGGGCAGTAGCTCGAGCCCGTGGACGTTGGTACCATACATGCGAGGCGCATGAAGTTTAACACGGTCCGTATTTGTTTCTGCTGCGCGCACACATTCAGAACCTCTCACATAGGGCGAGGAGCACGGAGTGCTGCACAATCTTGTTTCGAAAGACGCCCATCAAAGCAACACTTATCGGAGAGATACAGGAGAAACGAACCCCTTACTCTGTTCTTGCCACACTGCCTTGCAGCATAGACACAGGCAGCTGAGCTCTAATATCAGGTGTGCGGTACTAAACTCAGGTGTGTGGCCAGCTCACACGTGCACTGCAGCCTGCTACACGTGAAACACTGCTGCCTCCATGAGTACAGCAGGTCAAGTGCCAAGAGAGGGCGCCATGGGGACTCTTATGTATCACAGAGGAGAAGAAACTGAGATGCTCCATGGCTATAAATCACTTCGGAGTATTTGGCTGAAACTAATGATGTCAGGGACAGTTTAGGACACTCGGCCATTGCAAACTAGCCAGGCTTAGTGCTTTAGAGGGGATACCGGGAGGGTCTGGGAAAACGGTGCCTGGACTTGGATATCTCCACCAGTGTCCGTTCAGGAAACTGTCACTGACTCACCTTTTCATAAAATATAGTTATATACTCATTTACTCCAAAGCTAAGAGCTGGAATGGAGTCAGCTCTTTCTTCACCTCTGTCCCACCGCCAGTTTCAGTCCTGACTCGTCATGTGCCGGGTTGCTCTCTCTGATCAGCCTCGGGCTGTCACCAGACATGGCGGAGCCACTGAAAGCTTCGAGCAAGAGTCCTGGCTCCGCTCGAGTCCTCTTGGAAACGAGTCTAAAATGAGTCCAACTTTCATGTGGCTTCTGTCTGCCACCAACGCTCTAACCTCATGCACAACGAATTAAAACAAAGCAATGGCTTGTTATTTACTTTTTTCAAAAAATGGTGGGGGGAGGGGGCGTAATATACCCATCTGGTGGCTGAATTGCACAATGTGAAACCCGAAAACTTGGGGACAATCCCGGCTTTACCACTCTGTGTAATCTTAGGCAAATATGGTATTTCACCAGCTTCCTTTTTCTTCACAATAACATATAACCACAGTTTTAAATACATGAATTCAGTTTGTGATCTATACAAGAGCGTTTTGTGTTTTTGATTTACTAAACTATAGTGTGGCCCCATGCATTGGAGTGTCGTTGTCCTATAAGGTACACATGCCAATTGACAAGTCAATTAGTGGCATTGTTCTCAGGGTAGGGTACTTGAATGTTTCTAAGTTCACGTGTCAAAATCATCACTCTCACTTTTAACAAATGCCTTTGGATGCAGTGATATACTGAAAAGCCCAACGTCACCAATGACCATAATTCGAGGCTAGGTGGCATGAGTTTGTATAGTGCCACGCAGCCCAATCACAAGAAGATCAATACAGAAGATTGAAGGTCACAGTCTTGAATGAGGGCAGAAGTGGAAATTGCATTAGAAACCGCAGACCTGGAGAACAGATTTAATATAGTGTGACTTGCTCACTGTTGCTTTATGCAGCGTTACTGCGATAATGCCACAGCTAGGTATACCCACAGATTTATTTGGTACTACATTATGATGTCTGCGTTAACTTCATATGGCGAGCTACTGAGTCACTGGGGTGAGAGGAGGTGGGCATTTTGAGGCTAATTGGCATATTGAGCTTGATTGTGTTCAGGACGTTTAGCCTTTGAGATTGTGGTGAAAGAAAGTGTTGATCTGTGATCACAAAGGGTCTGATTTAGACTTTGGTCGAGGAGTTACTTGATATTCAATCTGCCTTACTACAAAGGCATATGCTATGGCACTTGTAATAGGGCTGAACACATTTTTTTCACTTTTGTGACAGAGTACCCTTCCGCTAGACACTAAATCAGGCCAAAATCACTAAAAGTATTCAAGTGTGTGGATCTGTTAGAGGCAGGGCCGGACTGTCTGCAGTGGGCACTGGGCATTTTCCCGAGGGGGTCAAAGGGTGGGGGCCGTTTTTGCAGCAGTGCTGCAATATCATCCCCCTGTACCAAAAGTAGCAGCAGTGCTTCTCACTATCACCCCCAACTCCGCGGGCCGGTCCAACTGAATTGCCAGGGCTGATTTGTGCTCCCAGTCCGGCCCTGCATGGACCACAGGCTTGCTTCGAGTCACGCTACTCTGTGAGGCAAACTACAATTCAGAGGGACTCTTCAGACCACACCATTGAAAGAATATTCCATAGTCACCAGCACCTCCTCCAAGAACAGGGGTTCGACATCAACGTTCTTGTTAGTGAAATCCGGAGTAAACAAAATGACACAACTGGCAAGCCTATTTGTTCAGGAACAGGTTTAACATTTCGATCAGACACGCCCTCCTGCAGTACCAATAAGCGTTACATAAATCAGGGGCGGCTCTAGGCTCATGGTGGCCCTGTGCAGGGAGCGTAGGTAGGGGGCCCCGGAAGATGGGGTCCGGGCGGGGCGGAGCTCAGGAAGGTGTTTTAATAAAACGTCCAGAAAAGGCGTTAGATGACCAGTACCTGCGGCTGCTCCTACCCTTCCGAATTTGTCTCAGAACGATAACATTTAGGAGGAGGAGGAGGGCATTGTGACACACGACGTGAGGGACTGGCACAGACGGCTGCAGGGCCATGGCGCTTCGGGTTGATGCAGAAATTAAACTCCTGACCACTTACAGAGCGCATACCACATATATATTTTCTATTTTAGTTTAAATAAAATATATGTTTCTTACCTTAATTAAGGTGCACAGATTTTTGCAACCTTGGCAAGATGAACGCCCGATTTACAAATTCTACACAGACCTCTGCAGCAGCTCTACGGCTAACGGTGCCTAATCAAAGCTTTCTTAACTTTACCAATCTCTCTCCAAATGGATAAAACGAAGGGGCGCACATGTAGAGTGTTAGAGGCACCCCGCAAGCACCACAGCTGCCAGCACCCGCGTCTAGTGTGAGGTGTTCAAGTTGATATGGTATGATTAGCGCAGTATATCTAATGATAGTATGATTAGTTATAGTGTATTCAAGGGTCCGAAATTCCCGTTATGCTTAATACGACAGAAAGGGCCGAGAACAGAACAGCCTCCGTTTTGGATTGTGACTCTCTCGTTTAGGAATCACATGGTCTCTTCCGCCCACCATCTGCTTCCCCTTTCATACATTCGTTAGGAGACAGGCTGAATTGCTGAGAAGCAAGGTCACATCTGCTAAAAGTGAGTATCAAGCAAATTCCTCTAGACCTGGGACGAGAAGGGAGTCACCCCGTCGACCTTCTCTGTAAAGATAGTAACCCCTTTGTATGTGTAACCGAAACTGGATATAGGCATGAGCTCATTAGGAGCGCCAGGACTAACTGGTACTTTTCCACGTATAAGGTTTTGTATGCTGAACTGATAATGTATAAAAGTGTGTTACTGTCAAGGAGCCAGCAGTCTTCCTCGGCGCACCTGATGGGTGAGGATCGACGAGGCTCCTCTATATAGAGTTCTGTGGTGGCCAATAAACGCTTGAACCTTCCACGTTGCCAACTGCTCCTTATTTGACTTAATATTGCGGGCCAGTGGTAAGTGTGGCCCTTGGAATAATTATTTGGATACAACAGTTGGCGACCACGAAGGGACCCCGTGACAGGGTCTTCCCCCCCCCCGTATTTGGGTGGTGGGATTGGGGGTGTCCTGACCGGTTGGCGGAAGAGGAGCTTGAGGATTTCTTCCACTCTGCGCGGCTTTTTGGGACGTCCCCTGCTGCTAGTCACCCTTCACCGGGGTCCTACGGGCTTAACCCAGAAATGGACTGATTTGGTCGGGAGAAGTTGGCAGCGGAGAATGAACATTCGTATCTGGGTGCACCCGGTAAGTATAGATTGATTTGATTTGAAGCACGCGTTGTAAACGGTGCATTATTTTGTTGAAGCACGCGTTGGAGACGGTGCGCTATTTGATTGATTTGAGAGCATTTGTTGAGAACGATGCATTTTTGATTTGAACACTGGCTGCATTTGTTTGAAGCTCGCGCTGGACAGCGGTGCATTGATTTGAAGGCGCGCACCGGAGAGTGGCGCCTTGCTCGATCGGTTTAGCATTACAGTGTTTTGATTCGAAGTACGTACCTTTTGATTGATTTTGACCAAAACGGCGCGCCGAAGGAATATAGACGGATTGCACGTGGAAAGACTTGCAACCTAGACTGGGTAGCCACAAGGCATACTCCTGACGGGGCGAGTCCTCGTTGGGGGCTGGTCTTAGCGGTGAGCCAGAAGGGTGGCGGGAATCCTGCGTGCAGTTTGGTGTCTGAACTGTGAACCAGAGTCGACGGGCTTGGTTCTTCGATACAGATTGTATGTTGTGTATGATTCATGTTGATTGTTGTTTGTGTGTACATGTCTGAAAACTAACCAAAATGTCTTGTTTTAGCAAACTGAATTGTTTTGGCTGCTGCTGCCGAACAAGTGACTCCAGATTAGCTGAGAGCCAACCCGCCCCGCCGGAGGGCAGTCCTAGCCATTTTATGTATGTCAAACATGGGATCTCTCCCTTATTGTTCTGCACTCTGTGGCATAAGTACACTAAGGGTAATGAGGAGTTACGATGGCCCAAGACGGGTTCATTTGATGAGAAGAAAATTGCGTTCCTACAGGAACAACTGTTTTCCAGGCGAAGTAGGCAGGCCATGTTCGACGCTCTGATTGCATGGCAGAAGGAGGCCAAACAACGGCGAATGAGGGAAGAGAAAGTAGCTAGAGCCAAGGCAGGACAGAATATAACTCAGAAGGCTATGGCCTATGATCGAGACAGAGTAGAAAAAGGATTGGACTGCATGAATCGCGAATTTAGATTAAAAGTTGATAAGAGCTATGTGACCCGCCCGAATGCGGAAGATGAAATAGAGGACTTGTTAGACACCAGGCCACCGCCCCCTTATGCACCGCAGAGAGTGTATCCGGAGGTGACAGGGGCCTCGGCCCCGGTCCCGAATATGTCTCTGGGGGCCTCGGCTTCGGCTCCTCCGGCCACTCCTATTTCCCCATCCCTGTCGGACCTCTCCCGATTGTCGACATCTGTGTCTGAAGTTATGGCCATGCTACCTAATTTATTGACGGCAGCTGCAGCTGGGACCCCTCAGCTGTCGCCGGGGTCAATGTCTTCCCCTTCTGTTCTGCCCTCCTCCTCCGCCAGTACGACGCCGGTAACAGCTGTAACTACTCCAATACATCTGGCCAGTCTAACGGAGGGTAGGAGGTTGTTCACTCGTTCTGCATTGGGGACGGAAGAAAGGGAAACTATTGCCACACAAGCGTCCCAATGGATGCGGCATTCTATTTATACTCTTTCCGATATTTGGAATACTATGAGAGACTATGAACCGGTAATGCAGCAGCATGCCCTGGAATATATGGCCAACCGTCTTATTTCTTTATGGGAACAGGTACACCAAGGAGGGAGAGCTCCGGCTATATTGTATGATATCCATGATCAGATTCACAAATCTCAATTGACGCCGGAAGAAGTGTATGGGAAGGTGCAGACTTTGGTTTCTTATAGAACTCGTTTGCAGCCTGCCATTCCCGCCGGACTCTCCCAGTTCCCTATGCGAGAAGTACACCCTATCTACCATCCTGAGGTTACTGAAGTGGTGGATGCCCTTGGTGTCGTCACCCGTCCGAGAGTGGACGCCCGGTTTCAGGAACAATGGGTCTATACCCCCTGGAAACGTAGTGAGGTATTGTCCCTAAAAAGCCAGTTGCCAGATCCTAGAAAGAACCCCACTGCATATTACAAAGAACTGACCGAGGCCGCCTCATCAGCAGTGATGACGCTGGCAGATATTGAATTATTCTTTGCTTTATTGGTACCGGTGGATATTTGGCACCAGGTACATGACCAGGACCATGTTACGGAATTTGGTGGGACATGGGACCAACTGAGAGACTGGGATAGAGATCGTAAGCCGGGGAACAAGCCCCGATCTGAGATACTAACCTTACCTGAGAAAATAATAACCTATATGCATTCATTGATCCCACCCCGGAAAGTAGATTGGGATAAACTGACGGCTTGTAAGCAAAAGAAGGATGAAAGTGTATCCGATTTTTTCACGAGGTTTGAGGGAGTATTCATTGATTTCAGCGGACAGGACCTGGCCACGGAAGGGGGTGTGCGTTTATTTGTTAATAGATTCGTAACAAATCTGCGACCTGAGGTATCGGCCCGGTTACAGGCCGCTGAGAGCACCTGGACGACCACCACGCCTTCCACAATATTAAGCATGGCCCAGTATTATGAGCATCGGGAAAATGAGAGCAAGGATAAGACAGAAAAGAAGTCGAAAGACTTGAAAACACGAGTGTTACTGCAGCAAGTAGAGAGGGGTAGAGGAAGAGGAAGAGGGTTGCAGAATTTCGTTCCAAGAGGGGCGGGACCCACGCAAACGGTTGGACGAACAGATTTAGGCATAAATCAATGTGCCTTCTGTAAGGAGGAGGGGCATTGGCGAGCCCAGTGCCCGTTGTTGTATGAGCAGAATAGTGCTTCAAGGGGTCGTGGACGGGGAAGGATGAGTGGGCACCGAGGTGGATACACGAGACAGGAACAGTCAGCCCGAGGTGAGAATAGTCAGAATTATTTTGATCAAAACCAAGGTAAACAATACTATAATGAAGGATGTGTGACGGACGAAGGCTCCGGATATTCTCAAGCATAGGACAGCCAAAGACAGAGTAAGGGGCATGTGTCAATCCCGATAGATCAAGCTGGACCTTATGTCCATGCACAATTACTGGATGCATCAGGTAAGTTTTTAGTTGACACAGGGGCTATGAACAGTTCTGTTTCACGCGCCCTGGTCCCGGGGGCCGCTCTGTCTGGCCAAAATAATGTGTCTGTGGGGTTCTCTGGAACTCCGGTGGTAAGCCCCATTTCTAAGCCACTTTCCCTTACTCTGGGACCAGTAACGATAGATTCGCCTTTCCACCTCACCTCCCAGTGTGGGGAAAATCTTCTAGGTATGGATATATTAAAAAGACTGCATGCCCGTATCTATTGCTCCCCCGATGGAGTTTACCTGACCATTAGGAATACCTCTATCCCCTCCATTCAATGTTTTTCAAAAACGGACTCCTTACCCCCTGAGCTTGCAAAACTCCCGAGGGATCTTTGGGCCCTGGGAGACACTGATGTAGGGTTCTTACAAATTCCCCCGGTGTCTATCACTCTGAAGCAGAATGCCAAATTGCCGAGGATCCCACAGTACAAAATAGCCCCCGAGGGAGAACGCGCTTTGCTGGCCATTATTTCTGATTTGATTAAGACGGGGGTGGTGGAGGAAACAGCTTCCAATATCTGTAACAACCCTATTCTTTCGATTCTTAAACGAGCTCCCGCACCCCAGTCCCCTGATTATGCTGATACCTATCGATTTGTGATTGATTTGCTAGAGATTAACAAAATTGTGGTGCCCCAATATCCTGTGGTACCAGATATTAATTCCATTTTAACCATGATTCCTCCCACAGCGACTTTTTTCTCCGTGATTGATTTGAAGAATGCTTTCTTTAGTATTCCCATTCATCCAGATAGTAGACATTTTTTTGGCTTCTCATTGGGAGGCCGCAGCTTCAGGTTTTGTCGCGCCCCCCAGGGGATACCGAAAGTCCTAGTATCTACAGTCAAGCACTGAAAAGAGTATTGGATACTTTACAATTGCCGTCAGGTAATGTACTATTGCAGTATGTCGATGACCTCCTTGTGGCCTCTGATACAGAACATGGCTGCCGCGATGCCACGGTTGCCCTGCTACAGCATTTGGCTACTCATGGTAACAAGGTGTCGCTTTCTGAATTTCAATATTGTCGACCGGAGGTGACCTATCTCGGTCATCTCCTGTCGAAGGAGGGAAGACGGTTGACTTCTGAACGCATTGCAACCATAACCAACATGCCTGTTCCTCGCACGCAACGTGATGTCCGCGCTTTGCTTGGTATAACTTCCTACTGTCGCCAATGGATTACTAACTATTCCCTCTTGACTAAACCTTTCCTGTATTTAACAACGAAGGATGTGCATGAACCTTTACCTTGGACTGTTGAATGCCAGGCCGCTTTTGCCGCTCTGAAAACTGCTCTTTGCTCTGCTCCTGTGCTTGGCACCCCTGATTACCGGAAGCCTTTTGTGCTCTACGTGCATGAGGTGGACGGTTGTTCTCTTTCAGTGTTGACACAGGACTTTGGTGGTAAGCAAAGGCCTTGTGCATATTTCTCGGCGGTTTTGGATAATGTCGCCAGAGCACTTCCCAGTTGTCTGAGGGCTACAGCGGCAGTGGCAATAGCAATCAGACAATCGGAAGGGCTAGTCCTGAATA
The DNA here is from genome assembly GCF_964204655.1 of Triturus cristatus. NCBI lineage: Eukaryota > Metazoa > Chordata > Amphibia > Caudata > Salamandridae > Triturus > Triturus cristatus. The sequence continues at coordinate 564,309,676 of NC_140582.1, read as the reverse complement.
CGGATCTGACAGTGATGGTGCCTCATGCTGTGGACGTATTATTGAACAGGACACAGACGCAGCACTTAACTAGTGCGCGTCTCACAGGGTACGAATTGATCCTGTTTGCACCTCATATAACGATCAAAAGATGTGTTAATTTGAACCCTGCCACGTCGTTACCCCTCCCTTTGGGAGACGGTGAACAAGACATACATGACTGTATTTTTCGAACTGAAGAAGAAACAAAGGGCCGGATAGATCTAACGGACACCCCATTATCTGATGCCCAAGGAGAATTGTACGTTGATGGGTCATGTTTCAAATTACCTGATGGTACGACAGCTGCGGCTTATGCGATCACTACCCTGCAAACGGTAGTTGAGGCAGCAAAGATACCATACCGGTCGGCCCAGGCGGCCGAATTGGTTGCATTATTCAGGGCCTATGAGTTGGGGAAAGGCTTGAGGCTAAATGGCTACACCGACAGTCAGTACGCGTTCGGTGTAGCACATAGCTTCGGGAGGTTATCAGCGGAAAGAGGATTCTTGACATCTCATGGCGAGAAAATAAAGAATGGACCATTAGTTGAACGATTACTAGCCGCATTAACATTGCCTAAGACCTTGTCCATAGTTAAATGCAGTGCACACAAGGCTATAGTTGATGATGTGGGGAGGGGGAATTTCTTTGCGGATAGAATCGCCAAGGAAACAGCCCAGTCTGACACCACTTCCATGTTTGTAGTAACAAGAATGATAGAAGCAGGGGTTTTTAACAACACCATAGATAGTGTGAAAGAGCTACAAAAGGAAGTGACCCCGGAAGAGCTGAAATATTGGCAAGAACAGGTGGGGAGGCTTGATGAGAATGGGTGTTGGACTGACTTATCAGAAAAGTGTAGATGGTTGCTGCCAAACGCATTTGTAAATGCGGTAGCGTCCATGGCACACGGACCTTCGCATGTAGGAGTTCAGGGCATCTGTGCAACATTGGATCCTGTCTGGTATAATGTTAATATTCACAAGACAGCTAGGAGCTTGGTCCAGCATTGCATAATTTGTCTCCAACATAATCCCGGGGGTAGTATTCACGTCCTAACGGGTATTTTGCGCCACCCACTCTGCCTTTTGAAGTACTCCAAATGGATTACATACAGCTGGAGCGAGTTAATAATCTGAAATACGTGCTAGTGGTGATTTGTACTTTCAGTAAATGGGTGGAGGCGTATCCCACAAAAGAAAATACCGCCCTGGCAACTGCGAAAGCTCTGGTAAAAGAGTTTTTCCCTCAATATGGGTTGCCACGGGTGATTTGGAGTGACAATGGGACACACTTTAATGCTAATTTAGTTAAGCATGTATGCAAAGGTCTGTCCATCCAGCAGAAGTTTCACGCAGCCCGACATCCTCAGTCAGCGGGCCTGGTTGAGAAATATAATGGGATTCTGAAGTTGAAACTGGCTAAACTTCAGGACACGACAGGATTAAAATGGCCTGATCTCCTGCCCCTGGCCCTGTTGTCTGTGAGAACTACTCCTCATTCACGGAGCGGTATCTCCCCTTATGAAGTAATTTTCGGCAGACCTGCCAACGTGTGGGGAGTGCCCCGACCCAAATCTTTCAGGGACATTGACTATCCTATGTTGACTGACTATTTGTATGCTTTGACTAAAGACCTTCATTTCATTCATCAACAGATATCTGCCGTACTGCAGCCCCTGCCGGAGTGTCCTGGACACAGCGTAGAACCTGGACAGTGGGTCTTGGTCCGGAACTACCAACGGAAGTCGAGTTTGGATCCGCGCTGGTCCCAGCCGCACCAGGTGCTCCTGGCTACGCGAACGGCGGTGAAAGTCGAAGGGAAGCAGCACTGGATCCACATCTCCCTTCTTAAGCGAGTTCCCCTCCCATTGCCAAGGGAGCAGCTCGACCAGGAGGAAGGCCTGCCATCTCAAGGCGAGCCCAGTACTGAAGAGTCACTTTCCCTGGACACCCGCAAAGAGGTTGACGGGCGAGGGGAGAGTGCTGTGAGTTTGGAATCACCTCTTTGTGGCCACTCAATTGCCCAAAGCAAAGTATCTGGTCGGGAGCCCAGCTCCTTGTCTGACCCCACTGTGCCTACTTTGTTTGTTAATCCTGAAACCCCTGGTCGGGACCGATATCACCTGCGGAAATAAAGAATCCCAGGTCTAGCCTCGGTGAGTGAAGTTGGAGGCTCCAGCAAAAGACCTGAGGATTGTTGGAACACTGGACTGAACTAGTTGAGAGCATGGAACTTTAAGTGAAGCTCTGTTCAGATTGAAGATAGAGACATAGATCAGTTGGTGGGGCCCAGGTGGAGTTCCCTTTCGGCACGGGTCGCGTCAAGTGTGACCCCCACGCGAGAAGTTTTTATCTTTTTACTTTTTGTTTTTCTGAACAATAGGAGTCTGCCTGTGAGGCTCTATACGGACACAGGAAAAAAGCACCCTCCGGCAGGTCGGACTGCTTATAGACCCTTTTTTCCCGAGATTATATTGGACTTTTAGTGAGAAATGTACCCTTTTGCTCGTTTTGTCCCTGAAGAAGGGCGTCCCATAGTACCCCGTACCATTCCCCCACATTTGCCAATGTTCTCCTCATGGAGTTTGCGTGTTAAAATTGTTTTCATTTCTATATTGATTGTATCATTTGTATTGTGCTTGGGACTGTTTATATATCTAGAGTTCCGCCATCCTGTACACACCTTGATAGTGTCTACTCCTGCTCCTACGGAGCATCATTTCCAGACCTTTGCCCCTCATAAGGAAAGGCACCGACAGACGTATGTGCATAATGCCTTCATTGAGATGCTGCACCAGACTCATAGTTCCACAAATGTTACTGATTGTTGGGTCTGTGGTCTCCTCCCGTCAGTGATGCATAAGCAAGATTTGTTTATATCAATGCCCTTATCTTATTTAGGTAGTTGCGAAGCCTGGTTCAAAATGTTATCCATGCTGTATGAACACTATACTATAGATGAACGTCGGTTCTCAGAGAAGGATTATGCCTTAATTCTAGCCTATATAGAGAAACACCAGGGTTTTACTCCTAATGCTGAGGGAACTGATGGTACCCTTGATCCTACTGCCTGCATGAACGTGTACACTGATCATGAAAATGACACCTGGTTGAGGGATGAAGTATTGGATTTCGTGACTTTTAACTTTACTGAGTATTTCAAATATTTTCAGGAGCGAAATGTTTCAGATGACAAAATCATTCCGTTCCCGGTGCTGAATACATCCTCCTCCTTCTGCGTGCAGGGTACTGGACATTTATTTGTAGGTTATAGCAGATGCAATTACACTTATAGACTACAGACGTTCAGCAGTCCCCCAACACTCACCCCTCCCAATGTTTATTTTGTGTGCGGTGAAAACGCATACACTTGGCTACCCAGAGGATGGGCAGGTAGATGTTACTTATCCTTCCTTTACCCACCGGTTTACATAGCCCCTTCTGATTATCATAGGTCCCATTCCTTAAGTCGGCGGAGTCTGGGAGCTAGAGCCACTAGTAATGATGCCACTGACCAGACTGACACTCCGGCTCAACACTTTGTTGATATTATGAAAGGGGTATTGCCCATATGGGGGCCCATCCTCACTAGTAAAGAAATTCGGAGGCTATCCAGAGTAGTGGAAGGGGTGGTTAATACTACTGCAGGGATATTGACTAATATCACGGTGGAGCTCCAGGCGACCCGGCTTGTGACCCTTCAAAATCGTCTTGTTTTAGATGTCATCCTGGCCGATCGTGGAGGAGCTTGTAGAGTCATCGGCAGTTCCTGTTGTGTATATATACCTGACTCCGCCCCTTCCGTCCATTTAGCCATCCAGAAACTGCATCGGCTAGCTTCTGAAATTCACACCGAGACTGGTACTTGGTCCCTGTCCGGGTGGTTTTGGGATCTGGTGACTACCTGGGGATGGAAATTATTCATGATTCTTTTGGGAGTAGTAGGGTTCATTTTCACCTGCTGCCTTTGTCTCCAGTGCAGGCCCGCTTGCTGTGGATATTGTGCTACTCTGGTTCGCCGATCTATCCCTAGGCCCAAGCCCAACCAAACCAGGATAGATACCCAGCGGGCTCAGAAGGAGATGCATGAATTAATGCAGATCGATGAGGGTATTTTTGAAGATTGACTCCGTCATTAGCTATGCTGCGCTAAAAGGGCCGTTCTGAGGTGTTCAAGTTGATATGGTATGATTAGCGCAGTATATCTAATGATAGTATGATTAGTTATAGTGTATTCAAGGGTCCAAAATTCCCGTTATGCTTAATACGACAGAAAGGGCCGAGAACAGAACAGCCTCCATTTTGGATTGTGACTCTCTCGTTTAGGAATCACATGGTCTCTTCCGCCCACCATCTGCTTCCCCTTTCATACATTCGTTAGGAGACAGGCTGAATTGCTGAGAAGCAAGGTCACATCTGCTAAAAGGGAGTATCAAGCAAATTCCTCTAGACCTGGGACGAGAAGGGAGTCACCCCGTCGACCTTCTCTGTAAAGATAGTAACCCCTTTGTATGTGTAACCGAAACTGGATATAGGCATGAGCTCATTAGGAGCGCCAGGACTAACTGGTACTTTTCCACGTATAAGGTTTTGTATGCTGAACTGATAATGTATAAAAGTGTGTTACTGTCAAGGAGCCAGCAGTCTTCCTCGGCGCACCTGATGGGTGAGGATCGACGAGGCTCCTCTATATAGAGTTCTGTGGTGGCCAATAAACGCTTGAACCTTCCACGTTGCCAACTGCTCCTTATTTGACTTAATATTGCGGGCCAGTGGTAAGTGTGGCCCTTGGAATAATTATTTGGATACAACAAGTGTGAGATGATTAGCCAGGCCTAGGTTTTTGTCCCTCTGCACTTTGCATTCTGGGACTTGTAGTTTGCTTGTCTCATCATAAGCGTGGGCCTAAATATCCGAGAATAAACACTACTCCTGTTGGAATTGAAAGCGGTAATGTCTGAAGGTGTCGAACAGTGCATGTGCCCACTGGGTAGCTATGAAGACCTGGGGGTCACCCTGTGCCAAAGGAAAAAACTACGGGGGGGGCATTGGGCGTGACACCGTCATCTCGTACTGGATGACACGCAGGCCTGGAGTGCCATGCCCCGGGTGTAGCTCTACCCTGTTCAGCTGTGATGACCCCAGCGTTTCATGGATGTCAGCTGACCGCGTAGGTCACGCTGGCTGATTGCTTCACGGCGCCTGCTTCTCTAAGAGAGGTGAGAACGAATAGAAGGGCAAGGTTACTCTTACCGCCCCATTGAAATAAATATTTCATTTTTTAATGTTTTGTGGCGACTTGTGAAGGGTTTCAAAATTCTAGAAAAGCTGGGCTGTGTTAGACCTGTCAGCCCTTTGGGTGGTCCCTCCTCATCATTATTTATTTTGTCCCACTTTTGCCTCAAACCCTGTTTGAATTTTTCCTTTTTGGGAACCACCAGACTTTTTCGTGTTGCTACAGATTCAGGGAGCCATTTTAGCTACCCCTGAAACTTCTGTCTGAGGGCCTGAAGCACAAAATGGTGGCCTCCTGTGACATCACCAGCATCCACTGGAACCTACCAGCACCTTCCAGAACCTTCCAGGAGATTCCAGAACTGTGTGACAGTTGGAAACCGTTTAGAATGTTGGGAGGATAAGAGAGGCAGTTGGCAGTTGGAGCTGGCAGTTGGCACCTGACTGGTGAAGAGAGAGGAGCACAACAGTGAAGGAGGAAGGAGTGAAGCAGCAGGGGTGGAAACTTGTGCCTGGAGTGGGGTCCATAAACCCACCCTTGATACTTGTCCCTACTGATGGATCCCAGCCTATAGCCCTGTGTGGGAAGAAGTCAGAAGAAAACCATCTTAAGGACCTGGACAGCAGGAACAGGCCTTAGAACCAAGAAAGCAGCAAGATTCTGACCTGAGAACTGGTTTCCCTGGAGTCTGGCGTCGAGTAGCCGAAGACCTGGAGCCCGAGGTGGAGAAGCGGCGCTGACTGAGGTAGCAGACGTCGTACCCGGAGCCGCCTGAGGTCGTAAGAGGGCGCCGACGGAGGTCGAGAGGAATACCAAGGGTCGAGAAGGAAGTGAACCGAGGTCGAGTGAGCGGCGTCATCGGAAGGGTGAAGTCCGCCCTCCGGAGTCGTCGGAGACCGAGGTAGAGGAGCACCGGAGGTCGGGAGTGAGGATCGCACTCCGGAGTCGACCGGAACCTGTGAGGAGGAGCACCGGAGGTCGGGGGTGAGGATCGCACCCCGGAGTCGCCGGAAGTCGACAGCGAGGCCAGGCCGGCCGACGTCATCGGAGCCGAGAGCGCCATCGGACCGGAGCCGCCCGAAGTCGACATCGTGTGGAGACTGCCCGACGCCGTCAAATCGAAGGTAGAGGTCGAACCGAGGCCACCGACATCGGACCGGAACCGCCTGCCGGCGTCGTCAAAGAACTGACATTGTGCCGAGGCCGCCGAGACCGAACCGGAACCGCCTCACGGCGTCGACACGACTCCAGCGGCGTCGGAACATCAGAAAAAGGGCAGTAAGTGGAGTAGAGGGCGCCTAAGGCCCTGTGGAGACCTGAGAGACTACTCTAAGGGGCTAGGGAGGTGCTGAAACCCACCTGACTGTGCCTGGGGTGAACTGGGACTAACCTAGAGAGGTTGTGTGGAGAGGGAAGCCAGGGCATTGGAATTTCCCCCCCTTTGATCTACCTCAGTTTAGGCCTCAGCCTTTGCCTCAGCCAGGGAGTAGTACCCCTCAAGCCTACCACAACCCTACAAGCTGTGCCTGGGCCAAATCAGCCCTTCAGAATTGAAGTGTCATCTGATTCATGAGTGTTGCTGTATACTTCTAATTATTTATTGGGGATACTGTATTTATTAAGTTCTTATCTATTTATTGCTGCACTGTATTTATAGGTCCACAGGACTTGTTGGTGTACAGTATTTATTGGTACAGTATTTATTGGTACAGTATTTATTACCTCAAGGTATTTAATTGTCTGTATATATTGCACTTGTATTTATGTCCTGTTATTTATGATCACCCCTATTTATTTCAGCAACAGCAAATATTTATTTGACCTGCTCTATTTAAGAATTTGTATATTGTGATTGTTATTTATTTTCCCAATCAGCAACTAAGAGAAAAAGATAAAGAAGAATATTTTCATAATTTTTACGGTGTAGAGTCGTTTTTGGAACGGATGCACGCATGGTTCTTGTATGGGTATATTGTATGCTTAGCACTGCGCCTGTTTCCTGACCACTCGAGCCAAGCTACCACAGTGTGTCGGGAAGGTCCACCACCACCCTGCGGAGTGGAGGTGGGCTGTTTCCAACATAAATTGGTGTTCAGTGGTGGGATAGAGCTGTGCCTACGTATACTCAACAATAACTGTGGGTAGTCCATAGGCCTACACCGGGAGTTTTCTCAAGAGCGGCCTTCCTAATTGTGGGTTTTTGTTTTTTCCAAATTTACTCTGGTGGTGGGAGGAGGTATTATTAAAGGTACCCCCCTGCATTGTTACTGCACAAAACCTGTCCTCTAACCTGAGTGGGCAAGATGGAGTTTGTTCTTGAAAATCTAGACACGTACACTGTGGCCCAACTCAGGGAGTTTTGCCAGCGAGAGGGGGTGTACTGTCCCCCAGGAGCAAAGAAGGGTGCACTCCAAACCAGCTTAAGGGCTTGGGGGGAGGCACGCTGAGAAAGCAAGGCTGAGGAGGAAGACAGGGATGGAGAGCCTGACCCTGAGGGGGCTGAGATGTACCAACCTGAGGTGGGGAACCTGTCAGCAGGGCCCAGAACCATTTCTAGGAAGGGCAGCAGTGCCTCTAGCGGTGGCTTGTCTGAAGTGGAGCTAACGGACCGGAGGGAGAAAAGACAGCTCACATGGGACTTAGCAAGGCTGGAAAAGGAAAAGGAGGAGCAGAGGATGGCCCACGAATTGCGACTGAAAGAAATAGATCTTCAGATCTTGAGAATCGGGGCACAACCTGTTCCTAATGGTGGCAGCCAAACCCAAGAGATCACCAGGGAATCCAAACCATACCTGCCAAAGGACATTGTAGCGAGCTATGGGGCAGGTGACGACATCGCCAAGTGGCTAGCAGCCTATGAGGTCTCATTGAGGGCCCATGGGGTTCCAGCGAAGTATTGGGGAGGGGGACTGTATAAATACATGCCTCCAGCTGGTAGGGATGCTTTATTGGCCCTCGAAGAGGATGAGCAAACCCACTACCCCACCATGAAACTGGCGCTCATCAGGAAGTTTGGACTTACTCCGGAAAAGTACAGACAGAAGTTCAGGGGTAGTCACAAACTGGGCACACAGAATTGGGTGGACTTCCTGGACTATGCAAAGAAGGCACTGGAAGGTTGGATTCAGGGCAGTGAAGTAAGGAACTACGAGGAGCTGTTTGACCTAGTGTTGAAGGAACACCTACTCGAGAAATGTTTCCCTGAACTGCGGCAACACCTGGTGGATAGCAAGCTGACCAGTCCCCGGAAGCTTGCTGAGGAGGCGGACATTTGGGCTAGTACCCGGGTGTCCACAAGGGGGACTGGAGGGGATACTCAAAAGGCCGGACAGGGCGCCCCCCAGAAGAAAGAGGGAGGGGAAAAGAAAAAGGAGTTCTCCAAAGGCCCCCAAAATAACTTCCAAGGGAAGGGAACAGGATTCACCTCTAAGGCTAACCCACCCAGAAACCCTAATCCTGGCCAGAGTCAGCAGCCAAGGGTTGTCCATTGCTACGAATGCGGTGGCGTTGGACACTATAAAGGAGATCCGAAGTGTCAGAAACGATCACCCCCTCCCACTGGAGGAAAGACCCCCGGAGTAGCTAGTGTAGTGCTCGGGGAGGAGATGCCCTTAACTAAGGGAAGGGAGTGGGCGGGAGTCACTTTAGTGTCCCTGGGAGAACGGGAGATGGTTCCTAAGATCCAGGTGCCCGCAAATACTGCAAAGTATGGGCAGTGGATCACCATCAACGGCCAAAGAGGGGAGGCTCTGAGAGACACAGGAGCCAGTATGACTATGGTACGTAGCCAACTGGTGTCTCCAGAGCAAGTCATTCCCGATGTACTCCACCCAGCCGCGATGGCTGACGGCAGAACCGGCCACTATCCCGTGGCTGAGGTTCCCTTTGAATGGGGGGGGGTTGCAGGTTCACTTCGAGTTGCCGTAAGCCCTGCCGTGCCAGTCGATTGTCTGCTGGGCAATGACATGGAGCACAACGCTTGGAAGGAGGTGGAATACCGGACTCATACCGAGATGCTGGGTACACCTGACTGGGCCTGTGTTAGCACAAGGTCCGAGACTACCCGAAGAGGGAGTTCATTCCGGCTGGAGCCTGGAACAAAGGCCCAGCCAGCTGCCAGTCAAGGGAAGAACCGAGGACAGGAGGAGCCTGCCTCGGCGTCTCCACCCCGTAGGACGGATAGGCCACCAGAGGTGGTGGGCCAGGAGTCTGCGGAGGGGGACGTTACCAACCTGGAGGACTTACCCATCCCGGCCGAGTGGCACGTGGAGGGAGGCCCGTCCAGGGAGGAATTCTGCCAGGGCCAGAGGGAGTGCCCTACCCTTGAGGGGCTGAGGCGACAGGCCGAAGCCCAGGCAGCAGGGAACGTTGAAGGGAACTACAGTGTTTACTGGGAGGATGGCCTCCTCTACAGTGAACCCAAGGCACCCCTACATGGATCGTCACGAGCCTTGGTAGTTCCTCAACGTTATCGAGCCTTCCTTTTAGAGTTGGCTCACGAGATCCCCTTGGCAGGACACCTGGGGCAAGACAAGACCTTCGCCCGTCTTGTCCCACACTTTTACTGGCCTCAGATGAAAGTGTCGTCCGATACCTACTGCCGGACATGTGTGTCTTGCCAAGCCAGTGGGAAAACAGGGGTGAAGCTGAAAGCTCCCCTGGAACCACTTCCTGTCGTTAGCACCCCCTTTGAAAGGGTGGGCATCGACATTGTGGGTCCATTAGATCCACCGACTACAGCTGGTCACAGGTTTATCCTGGTTCTGGTGGATCATGCCACACGGTACCCAGAGGCAATACCTCTGAGGACCATAACAGCACCTGTTGTGGCTAGGGCCCTGATGGGAATCTTTACCCGAGTGGGTTTTCCCAAGGAAGTTGTGTCCGACAGGGGGACCAACTTCATGTCAGCATATATGCGGGCAATGTGGAAGGAGTGTGGAGTGACCTACCGGTTCACGACTCCTTACCACCCCCAGACCAATGGTCTGGTGGAGAGGTTTAATAAAACCTTGAAAGGCATGATCAGAAGTCTGCCTGAGAGCCTGCGGAGGAAATGGGACGTCCTCCTACCCTGTCTACTTTTCTCTTACAGGGAAGTGCCACAGAAGGGAGTGGGCTTCAGCCCCTTCGAGCTTCTGTATGGGCACCCTGTACGTGGACCTCTTAACCTGGTGAGAGACGGATGGGAAAGAACTCCCAGAAAGCTCCCCCAGGATGTGGTGAGCTACATGCTGGCCTTCCGGAGCCAAATGGCTAAGTTGTGGAAGCAAGCTTCTGACAACTTGGAAGCCAGCCAAGCAGTGATGAAGGCGTGGTATGACCACAACGCTCACCCGGTGGAGTTGGAGCCTGGCCAGAAGGTGTGGGTGATCGAACCAGGAGAGCTTAGTGCCCTCCAGGATCGCTGGTCAGGACCCTTTGAGGTGTTGGAGAAGAAGGGTAAGGCTACCTACTTGGTGGACCTGAAGACCCCTCGTCAGCCCCTGCGGGTGCTGCATGCCAACCGCCTCAAACCCCACCACGAGAGGCCCGAAGTCATCTTGATGATGGTGACTGACGGAGGAGAGGACGTGGAAAGCGAGCCTCTCCCTGATCTGTTTGCGTCTCAGGAAAAGGATGGGTCGGTGGAGGGAGTGATTCTCTCCCCATCTCTAACTCCTGAACAGCAGGAGGACTGTCGCCAGGTCCTGGGGCAGTACTCTTCGTTGTTCTCCCTTGTCCCGGGTAGGACTCACCTGTGCGTCCATGACGTGGACACAGGAGACAGCCCACCTGTGAAGTCCAAGATCTACCGGATGTCAGACAAGGTGAAGGCCAGCATTCATAGTGAAGTCACTAAGATGCTGGAGCTAGGAGTGATTGAACCTTCTAGCAGCCCCTGGTCCAGTCCGGTGGTGTTAGTACCAAAAGCTGCACCACCGGGTGCCCAACCAGAACTGAGGTTCTGTGTGGACTACCGGGGACTGAATTCAGTGACAAAAACTGATGCTCATCCGATCCCTAGGGCGGATGAATTGATTGACCGGCTGGGAGCTGCCCAATATCTAAGTACCTTTGACCTTACTTCGGGGTACTGGCAGATCTCGTTGACTGATGGAGCAAGGGAAAGGTCAGCCTTCTCCACGCCCAATGGCCACTACCAGTTCTGTGTGATGCCCTTTGGGCTCAAGAACGCACCTGCCACGTTTCAGCGCCTGGTAAACCAGATCCTCACCGGGATGGAGAGTTTCTCTGCTGCTTATCTGGATGACATAGCCGTCTTCAGTAACAGCTGGGAGGATCACTTGCATCACCTGCAAGCCGTTCTCCAGGCCCTGAGACAAGCTGGATTGACGATCAAGGCCAGCAAGTGCCAGATCGGGCAGGGGTCGGTAGTGTACCTTGGACACTTGGTGGGTAGGGGAACGGTGCAACCCCTCCAGGCGAAGATCGAGGCCATCATGGCCTGGGAACCCCCCAAGACACAGACTGAGGTCCGAGCATTTTTGGGCCTCACGGGATACTATCGCCGCTTCGTGAAGGGGTACGGTACCATCGTAGCCCCTCTCACGGAGCTCACGTCCAAGAAACAACCTCGACGGGTAGTCTGGACGGAGGCTTGTCAGCAAGCCTTTGTGAAATTGAAGAAAGCCATGTGCGAGGCCCCGGTCTTACAGGCCCCAGACTTTTCCAAGAAGTTCATTGTCCAGACAGATGCATCAGAACATGGCATTGGGGCAGTGTTATCGCAACTCAACGAAGAGGGTCTGGATCAACCCGTGGTCTTCCTATCCAGGAGACTACTTCCCAGGGAACAGAAGTGGAGTGCAATAGAGCGTGAAGCCTTTGCAGTGGTATGGGCTCTGAAGAAGTTGCGGCCATACCTGTTTGGCTCGCACTTCCTGGTTCAGACCGACCACAGACCCCTTCGTTGGCTGATGCAAATGAAGGGGGAGAATCCCAAGTTGTTGAGGTGGTCTATTTCCCTACAGGGGATGGACTTTCAGGTGGAACATCGGCCTGGAGTGGACCACGCCAATGCAGACGGTCTCTCAAGGTATTTCCGCCTTAGTGATGAGAACTCCCAAGGGGTTGGGTAGCTCTCCCCACTTTCAGCTGGGGGGGACGCGTGTTAGACCTGTCAGCCCTTTGGGTGGTCCCTCCTCATCATTATTTATTTTGTCCCACTTTTGCCTCAAACCCTGTTTGAATTTTTCCTTTTTGGGAACCACCAGACTTTTTCGTGTTGCTACAGATTCAGGGAGCCATTTTAGCTACCCCTGAAACTTCTGTCTGAGGGCCTGAAGCACAAAATGGTGGCCTCCTGTGACATCACCAGCATCCACTGGAACCTACCAGCACCTTCCAGAACCTTCCAGGAGATTCCAGAACTGTGTGACAGTTGGAAACCGTTTAGAATGTTGGGAGGATAAGAGAGGCAGTTGGCAGTTGGAGCTGGCAGTTGGCACCTGACTGGTGAAGAGAGAGGAGCACAACAGTGAAGGAGGAAGGAGTGAAGCAGCAGGGGTGGAAACTTGTGCCTGGAGTGGGGTCCATAAACCCACCCTTGATACTTGTCCCTACTGATGGATCCCAGCCTATAGCCCTGTGTGGGAAGAAGTCAGAAGAAAACCATCTTAAGGACCTGGACAGCAGGAACAGGCCTTAGAACCAAGAAAGCAGCAAGATTCTGACCTGAGAACTGGTTTCCCTGGAGTCTGGCGTCGAGTAGCCGAAGACCTGGAGCCCGAGGTGGAGAAGCGGCGCTGACTGAGGTAGCAGACGTCGTACCCGGAGCCGCCTGAGGTCGTAAGAGGGCGCCGACGGAGGTCGAGAGGAATACCAAGGGTCGAGAAGGAAGTGAACCGAGGTCGAGTGAGCGGCGTCATCGGAAGGGTGAAGTCCGCCCTCCGGAGTCGTCGGAGACCGAGGTAGAGGAGCACCGGAGGTCGGGAGTGAGGATCGCACTCCGGAGTCGCCCGGAACCTGTGAGGAGGAGCACCGGAGGTCGGGGGTGAGGATCGCACCCCGGAGTCGCCGGAAGTCGACAGCGAGGCCAGGCCGGCCGACGTCATCGGAGCCGAGAGCGCCATCGGACCGGAGCCGCCCGAAGTCGACATCGTGTGGAGACTGCCCGACGCCGTCAAATCGAAGGTAGAGGTCGAACCGAGGCCACCGACATCGGACCGGAACCGCCTGCCGGCGTCGTCAAAGAACTGACATTGTGCCGAGGCCGCCGAGACCGAACCGGAACCGCCTCACGGCGTCGACACGACTCCAGCGGCGTCGGAACATCAGAAAAAGGGCAGTAAGTGGAGTAGAGGGCGCCTAAGGCCCTGTGGAGACCTGAGAGACTACTCTAAGGGGCTAGGGAGGTGCTGAAACCCACCTGACTGTGCCTGGGGTGAACTGGGACTAACCTAGAGAGGTTGTGTGGAGAGGGAAGCCAGGGCATTGGAATTTCCCCCCCTTTGATCTACCTCAGTTTAGGCCTCAGCCTTTGCCTCAGCCAGGGAGTAGTACCCCTCAAGCCTACCACAACCCTACAAGCTGTGCCTGGGCCAAATCAGCCCTTCAGAATTGAAGTGTCATCTGATTCATGAGTGTTGCTGTATACTTCTAATTATTTATTGGGGATACTGTATTTATTAAGTTCTTATCTATTTATTGCTGCACTGTATTTATAGGTCCACAGGACTTGTTGGTGTACAGTATTTATTGGTACAGTATTTATTGGTACAGTATTTATTACCTCAAGGTATTTAATTGTCTGTATATATTGCACTTGTATTTATGTCCTGTTATTTATGATCACCCCTATTTATTTCAGCAACAGCAAATATTTATTTGACCTGCTCTATTTAAGAATTTGTATATTGTGATTGTTATTTATTTTCCCAATCAGCAACTAAGAGAAAAAGATAAAGAAGAATATTTTCATAATTTTTACGGTGTAGAGTCGTTTTTGGAACGGATGCACGCATGGTTCTTGTATGGGTATATTGTATGCTTAGCACTGCGCCTGTTTCCTGACCACTCGAGCCAAGCTACCACAGTGTGTCGGGAAGGTCCACCACCACCCTGCGGAGTGGAGGTGGGCTGTTTCCAACAGGCTGTCACCATCCTTTTTGCTGGCATACCTTAGGCGATTCTATTGTATTTACCCGCTATCCTTTTGTTTCATGATAATGTCCCATATTTATTCCTATTTGTAAATTAACTTGCTTTATTACTAATGCAGCAGCTGTGTTCGTTTTAGTACTCATCTTACTCAGTGTAAAGTTAGTGGAAGCCGGAGGCCGCCAAATCCCTTCCAGGGGCCGCCACGAATATGTATTGTATCCAATTCCTCGTGGTGGCCCCTGGGGTTTGGCGGCCCTGTGCAGGTGCACAGCTTGCACATGCCTAAGGCCGCCCCTGCATAAATGATAGAGCAGGGTGGTTGCTATTTCTCCAATAAATATATTTAGAAATGAGCTTGATTTACCTACTTGCAAGAATATCATAGGCGATTACACACACACACATGAAATATACACGTTCACAGAACGGCAGCACTCACTCTTCTTTATCAGTTTGCTTGAGATGCCATTTCGGTTTCTTTTTCAATTCTGGAAAAGAGCGTGATCGCTCAGGTGATTGGCGGTAAAGGCGTCTTGCGGGGTCGATACAAGGTAAAATCATCAGGGCTTCTCATAGATGGGTCACTGTACATGACCCCAATAGGTCTAGACAATAAGGACTAAAGAAAGGTGATTGCTATGTGCATTGGTGCTAAAGTTAGAAACGTTCAAAAGTGCAGTTTCTGTTGAATGAATGGTATGGAAGCCCAATTGAGTTGGGCTGAGTAGATTGTTACCTGAAAGGTTTTTTGTTAGACAACCGAAGATCAGCAGTCTGACTTTTTAGGGGGGAAAATGGTAATTCTGACGAAGATAGTTCACTGGAAAAGAGGGATGGCATAAGCGATACGACCAGAGCTGATTTGAAGCATTAAGGGTATGGGCCAGATGTGCTACAATCTCAGTCCCCAACACATTGTTTTATTTAGGGCTGTGGCGCACGCAAACATTTCTTAAACAGTGCTGTGCTGCACCTGTCACCTTTATTAGGCACAGTGGGTGAAGCAGGAGTCCGGGAGCCGGTGTGCTCTGAAATCTTGGCAACTCTTGGCAAAAGTTAAGGTGAGCCAGAAACTAAATCATAAGAAATCCAAGCAAAAGCAGAAACAAGGCATCCGTTTCTATCGTTTCAATAGAGTGCTTTTGCTGCAGTAGTTAGCTCCGTTCATCCCTCCTCCCACATCTATTTCTCATCACCCCAAACCCCCTTCTCCACCTTTCGTTGCATAATTGCCAGGATTTTTCCACCACCCATCTCCCCAACCCCCAAAAAGAAACTCTTTTAAATTGTTTTAAAACATTGTTTCTAATTAATGCACTGCCTCCTTGTGGTCCGAGAACGGGCTGTTTGTGGTTTGTTGCAGGTTCTGTTTGTTTTTTCCACTGCCTAAAACAACCAAACTTGAAATATTGTGCGCGGACAGTTCATGAGGATGCTAAACCAGCAGCCCCTCTTTAACAGGGACATTTTAAGGATTTTGGAGGCCCCTGTTTGGAAGAGCTTTGAATTTATGATCCAGTTTCAGCTCTTTCATGCCCCCTTTGGCCAGGTCACTGATAGTGCACAGGTGCACTCGTATTTTATTTGCAGTATATGTGTAGCACAGATCTAGCCATGTAAAACAGTGGAGTGCACAGCACAGTGAACGTGCAATATCATGGTGTGTGTGGTAAAATTAACAATCAAATGTTTTTATTTAAACACTTTATTGACAACATTTTGATTTGCCACCATCCTGTTTAAAAGCGTTTGTCAGCACGGCTGCCTACCAGCAGTGCCAGAGCAGAGTGCGCTCCAGAAGTTGCCTTAATTGCAAAGCCACGTCTCACACGTTTGGACTCCTTTGTAGTCTTCACCTTTCACGATCTTTCTCCATTTCGCTTTGTACCTGTCTGTAAAAGTCTCATTGTCTCTGCCTTGTCTCTCCTTTCTCTTCTTTTTATTCTGTGCGTATTTCAGTCCCTCCTTGCATTTCAGTCTCACTTAATCTCAGTGCCAGTTTCTCTTTCTCTCTCTCGCTTCCATTCTTTTTTTTTATCTCTTTTTAGCTTTATTCCTCCTGTTTCTCCCTTTCTGTGCAATTGTCCTTTTCTTTCTTTGCCAGTCTTTTTGCTGTGACTCTCCTACTCTCTCTGTATGTTTCAGTCGTTTGACATTTTTGATTTCTTTACTTCTCTTTTTCATCATTCGATCGTTACTGTGCCGTTTCGATTTTCCCCTCTATTTTCTTTTCATCCCAGTTATCCCCTTTCCTCAGATTCATTACATCTCCGTTTAATATTCCTCCTTTCTCTAGCATCCTTTCTGTTTCCATATTATTTCCTCTTTCATTCATTTGGTAGGTAAAAGACATTGTTATTTACAACGCTACCTCTAACTCTAAGAAATGCGAGACCAATTTGCATTGCAAATGCTTGTTCCTTTTCTGTGAGCTCATAAATCCTACTTCAAGAAATCTGTGCTCTTCGTTGTAAATATATTCTGCAGTCAAAAGATCTATATGGAGGCAATATGTTTGCTTTTATTTTATTAAATACACCCTCATAGATTGATAAGGAGATATGAGCTCACATTTTCTTCCTGTTCGAATAGGTAATGGGACATTGGATAGTTTTCACCTGCTCCCTGGCATTTACTCAAGATGTAGAGTTACAAAAGATTGAGTTGAATTTGACCTGCCTAGTAGTCCATTTTAGAACTGAGTTATGTGGTTGCAACCACGAAAATCCCTGTAGTGCCTGGAAATTATAGGCATTGACTAAATCAAATTTCAAGGACTCCTCAATGGAATCCTGTATCGTAAGAGTTAATTAACGTGTTTTTGCTAATGGGTTTCCGAAGTTAATTTGCTGCCATCTATGGTATGCACTGGTTCTTATCTCTTTTATTTCTGTAGGTATACCTAACCTTTGTGCATGTTTTTTGTACACAAAATTCCCAGTTGCATCCGAATCTAGCAACATTGCTACTAAATTGTGTTTCCAGTAAGTAAAGTTAAAATTGATGATACACAAAAATGAATATTTACGTTGACCTGACACTTTGGCACTTAAAGAAGACAGGTAAGTGCAGGACACAATGATGGGCATAGATGTCCTGTTTAAAAGCAAGGTGGGTTGGACCGGGCATGGTTTTAATCCTTTAGTCACACTGACGATATCCACCGAACTCTCGTTGTTCATGAACGTCACAAGACAAGCTTTCACACAGATGACAATATAAAAGTAGTCCCAGCCCTCCAGTAACAGCAGAGCACCCATCTCCAACCAAATCACTGCACTCCTAGCTCCTTCCGAAGAATCACTAGACATGCTGCCACCACATCTTCCTTCAGAATAGGAAAACTGGCATTTGCAATGAATTCTTATGGATCCTGTGAGGGTGCCCAATACTGGTCAGCATTATACCAGGCATGTAACCATGAATGCCTTTAAGCCAGGAATTGCCACCACCATACCAGGGCCCTCATCATCATCATAAATACTTTATTTTGGTTCTTTTATAGACCATAAAAGTACATATACAATACAAGATACATAACACAATAAACACATTTCAGATAAAATGCCAGATAGTGAATACTTGCACGTGTTGCCATAAAATACAACAGTACCAGGGATAAAGGCATAAATAGTGCAAATACGCGAAGAGTCATTACTGGTCCATACAGATTCTTAGTTTAACCGCTAGTTTTAAAAATTCCTTCATTTGAAGGATACAGTCACTGTGCAAAAGTTGTAGATACATTAGTGCCGGTCTGATTTGAGTAAAATCAAGTTTTTTTAAAAGGGTCACCAGATAGCGCTTACGGGGGAAGTCATAAAACTTACATAAAAATATCAAATGCAGCATATCCTGCGGAGATTTCCGTCGCAGCCGCAGGGTGCTGCCATTTTTTAAAAAATATCTATTTTTGGTCGGATCAGCAGGTGATGAAAGAGGTTTAGCCTAAACCTTGTTAGCAAAAAATGTTCATGGGTAGTCAGTGAGCCAGACAGGTACGGTTCAATTGTTTCACAAGTTTTCAGCATGGCAAATTTCCTCACGCTTTGTTTCTGGAGCTCCACGCATTCCCTCCGGGACCTCCTATCCATAAGGAAGGCCCGTTTAATGAGCTCCAGATCCCCTTGTACAATTTTGTTCGGGTGTTCAAACAGTTCTAGTCGACCTAATCTAGAAACATTCGATTTCAAATATTTTATCCAAGGAGTACACAGTATCTTGTCCCGGCCCAGAAAATCCCTCAAGATCAGGTGCGTTAATGGTATATCCTGGTTTAGCCATAATTTAAGCCAACAGGTCAGGGGACGTATGGAGAACAAGTCACTTAAGAATTGCACCCCTAGCTCTTCATGCACAACAAAGTTAGATGTGCCTGTGGGGACACATAAAAGACGCTTCAAAAAAGAATTGTCAGCAATCTGCAGCTGCTCACCAGCAACATATCCCCAAATTTCGCTGCCATAAATTACAGTTGCCACTGACTTTGCGTTATACAGTTTAAGCATGGCACAAATGGTTTTTTTCCCGATTTTGGCAGCAAAGTTAAATATCGAGGCATTAACTCTTGCAAATTCTCCTTTCTTTTTTAAAAGTTGCGGGGCCCAGTTAAGTTTAGAGTCGAAGAGAACCCCAAGATAGGAGAATGTTTTCGTTAGCGGAATTATTGCTTCATTAATTTTAAATGTAAAAGTCCTCCTTGATTGCTGCCCTACTTGCATGACAAAATATTTAGAGTTGTTAACCATCAAATCTCTATCTGTCATAAATGAGTTAAAAGCATCTAGAAGAGATTGCAGGCCCTTTTCCGTTCTTGAAATTAGAACCGCATCATCTGCGTACAATAAAATGGGAATTCCCCGCCTGCCTACTCTAGGACAGTCGGCCTGGACATTCTGTAACCCACTATCTAGCTCATTAATGTAAAAATTAAAAAGAAAGGGGGCCAAGATACATCCCTGACGTACACCTTTACTAATATTAAAATTATTTGATACACACAATTATTGAGAATATCTCACATTAGCTCTGGTATTGTTGTGTAAGTCAGCCAGAAAATCGACCACACCACTTTCCACCCCCTCAGGGCCCTCAATATACCAGGGATGTGGATCACCATGCTGTGAATGCCTACGATATGCCAAGAACTTCTACCATTATGCCAGGGCGAACTCTATATCACGCATAGGCAATGTGCATTATCATGACATGAATTCCTACAATGTACCAAGATTTTCTACCAGCCTTATTTCACGGTTGGGCACCATCAAGCCATGGATGCCAGCAATATGCTCTGTGGCTGATAAAAAGCAGAAGGGGGTGACCAATTTATGACATGCTTGATTAGGAAAGAAGATACAGAGCAGTTACAATCATGAAACTTGTACAGGTAGGTATATTTAAAAAGTAAGATTAGCATCCACCGGTGACACCTTGTAGGACCAACTACCTGTGTACAGTACTTCGATAAGGCATGACACAGGTTTGCTGAAATCAACAACATGGTAAACACATTGTGGTGTCATAGCTCAGTAGGATAAAAGATGAGCTTCAGAGCCCCAGCAGATTACGAAATAGTTCCATTTGACTGGATAAAACACCACAGCTCAATGTCACAATCAGGTATGACTGTATTCATGATTTGTCTGAGAAAAGGACTATGAAAAACATATTCTTCCTTGCCCTCTGTGGAAGATTTTCACCTCATGCATGTGGTTATCTTTCTATAGTTTTTTTCGGATATTTCATGTAATGTATAAAATAAATATCTGTGTTGATCACAGGTCAACACAACTATTTGTTATGAAAGATATATCATGATATGTATCGTTTCCAGTTATTTATTTGAAGTTTGAACACATTCTCATGGGACCTTAATATAATTATGAAGATCTATCGCTATTTATGAAAAAAATATTTTTTCGCATCTTTGGTGTAGTGCTGCATGTACCTAGAAGGGCTTTGGAGTTTTTATGGGAGTGACAGTAAACATAAAAGAAATATGAATTATGGACACATGTAGAGTAGACTCAGTGATTTCACAGGGAATAGCTGATTTTACAGCCAGTCACAGCTGGGGAAGGTAGAGACAGGATGCATCGACCTCTTTAATAAATGATAGGTTTCATTTACTTCTAAACATGATGATTTTGATTATGCTCCAGTACCCAGCAGTGTGAGGGTAGGGTTGCAGGAGGGGAAAGGATCAAACCCTTTTGGCCTTACTTAAAGCCCGTAAGCAGGGATATCCTTCGATCCCTCCCCAAACAGGCCGTCAGGTTCCCGAGCTACTGTAGTGAAGCAGTCAGGGTCGCCCATCTAGTATTCCCCTGAAGACCTGACAGGATCTCTGATATTTTTCAATTTTTTTTGAGAAACAGTCATTCAATCTATCCAGTAACAATGATGCAGCCACATTGTTATACCTTTCAAAATGGATGAACTTTATGAGTTATGTTGTGTTTGGGGGATGCTACGATGGCTCTTCGATGCCAAATGAATGGATATTTATGATACTTTCAATCCACTTTTTGAGATTGGCTTTCCCGTTTCTGAACATGGTACCGTTGTGGGGATCATATTTGCCGAATGTTCGATAACTCCCTCCGAGATGCATCTTCTATCATTTATAATGCACATAACATATGAGGAATACCCCATACATGTGGCTGAAACATGCATGCATCTGAAAAACAAAGCTATGGGCAGTATTATTTAACACTGGTCTCAATGGTGTCGTAGCAGAGTATCAAGTAATAAATATCGTGTTACATACATGTCATAGCACTAATATTGACCACCAAAATATTGACATAGTAAGTATACTTGGGTACATATACATTTACAATATGTAACTTCCCATATGTACATTAACTGTATATATCTTCAACATACATTGTCAATATTTGTGCAGCACAATATTTTTGTAGTCAACAGTGATAAAGCCCCTGCAAATGGACCATCTAATTAAGCCACCGTCACTAACGGAGTAAGATTTGATATAAGTAATTGAGTTCAGGAAGATATGATAATCCAAAGCCTGCCTCGTGGAGGTGGTTTACAATTAATATTATTATTTGCTTTTAGCTACCCAAGGGCATCCCAGCGCTAACGTTTAGACCCGTGTTACTCATAGTACGGCCCGCGGGCTGCCAGCGGCCCGGCAGACCTTTCTTGGCGGCTTGCGGACCTTGCAGGTAATGTACCCAAGGCCCCCCAGCTTTTCACGATTTCACCACAAAATTAGGACGGTGCAGTTTTGAAACCATCCAGCCTTCCCAAGGCTGGATGTTTTTTAAAATAGCACCCAATATTACGAGTGACAGAAGAGAATGGAGAGGTAGAGAGAGAGGTAGAGAGAGAGAGACTAAGAGAGAGAGAGTGACTGAAGGAGAGACTGTGAGAGAGAGACTGTGTGAGAGAGAGGGAGAGAGAGACTGTGTGAAAGAGTGAGAGAGACTGTGTGAGAGAGAGACAGTTTGTGAGAGAGAGGGAGACAGTGTGTGAGAGAGAGAGAGAGACTGAGAAGGACTGTGTGTGAGAGAGAGAGGGCGACTGTGTGTGTGAGAGAGAGAGAGAGACTGAGAAGGGCTGTGTGTGAGAGAGAGAGGGCGACTGTGTGTGTGAGAGAGAGACTGTATGAGAGAGAGACTGTGTGAGAGAGAGCCTGAGAGAGAGAGACTGTGTGAGAGAGTGAGTGGGACAGTGTGTGAGAGAGAGGCAGACAGTGTGTGAGAGAGAGAGAGAGAGAGAGACTGAGAGAGACTGTGTGTGAGAGAGAGAGGGCGACTGTGTGTGTGAGAGAGTGAGAGAGAGACTGTGTGAGAGAGAGCCTGAGAGAGAGAGACTGTGAGAGAGACTGTGAGAGACAGCGAGAGAGACTGTGAGAGAGACTCAGAGAGAGAAAGAGACTGTGTGAGAAAGACTGTGAGAGAGAGACTGATAGATAGACTGTGTGAGAGAGAGAGAGACTGAGAGGGAAACTGTGTGAAAGTGAGACAGAGAGACTGTGAGCGAGACTGTGAGAGAGACAGAGAGACTGTGTGAGAGAGACTGTGTGAGAGAGACTGTGAGCGAGAGACTGTTAGACAGAGAGAGTGAGAGTGAGAGTGAGTGAGAGACAGAGAGAGTGTGAGAGAGTGAGAGACAGAGAGAGTGAGAGAGACTGTGGGAGAGAGACTGTGAGAGAGAGACTGTGAGAGAGAGAGGGAGACCGTAAGAGAGAGAGACTGTGAGAGAGACAGGGAGACAGAAAGAGAGACAGAGTGAGAGAGAGACTTTGTGAGAGAGACTGTGTGAAAGAGACTGTGGGAGAGTCTGTGTGAGAGACTGTGTGAGAGAGACTGAGAGACAGAGAGAGTGAGTGAGAAACAGAGAGAGTGAGTGAGAGACAGAGGGAGTGAGAGACAGAGAGATAGAGACTGTGAGAGAGAGACTGATAGAGAGACTGTGTGAGAGAGAGACTGAGAGGGAAACTGTGTGAAAGAGAGACAGAGAGACTGTGAGAGAGACTGTGAGAGGGACAGAGAGACTGTGTGAGAGAGAATGTGAGAGAGAGACTGTTAGACAGAGAGAGTGAGAGTGGGTGAGAGACAGAGAGAGTGTGAGAGAGTGAGAGACAGAGAGAGAGACTGTGGGAGAGAGACTTTGAGAGAGACTGTGAGAGAGAGAGGGAGACTGTGAGAGAGAGACTGTGAGAGAGACAGGGAGACAGAAAGAGAGACAGAGAGAGAGACTTTGTGAGAGAGACTGTGTGAAAGAGACTGTGTAAGAGACTGTGTGAGAGACTGTGTGAGAGAGACTGAGAGACAGAGAGAGTGAGTGAGAGACAGAGAGAGTGAGTGAGAGACAGAGGGAGTGAGAGACAGAGAGATAGAGACTGTGAGAGAGACTGAGAGAGACAGAGTGAGAGAGACAGAGAGTGAGAGAGACTGTGGGAGAGATTGATGGAGAGACTGAGAGAGAGAGAGAGAGAGAGAGAGAGAGAGAGAGAGAGAGACTGAATGAGAGTGAGAGAGACTAAGAGAGTGAGAGAGATTAAGAGAGTGAGGTAGACTGTGAGAGAGACACTGTGAGAGAGAGACTGAGAGAGACTGTGAGAGAGAGGCTGAGAGAGACACTGTGAGAGAGACACTGTGAGAGAGAGACTGTGAGAGAGAGACTGAGAGAGAGTGTAAGAGAGAGTGAGAGAGACTGTGAGAGTAAGAGAGACTGTGAGAGAGTGGGAGTGAGAGAGAAAGAGAGAGTGAGAGAGACAGAGAGTGAGAGAGACATAGAGTGAGAGTGAGAGAGACTGTGAGAGTGACTGTGAGAGACAAAATGTGAGAGACTGTGAGAGAGTGACTGTGAGAGACTGTGAGAGAGTGAGAGAGAGAGACTGTGAGAGAGAGAGAGACTGAGAGACTGAGAGAGAAACTCAGAGAGAGACTGTGAGGGAGACTGTGAGAGAGAGAGAGAGGCTGACGTCAGTACTTTGTGAAGTCAGTACTTTGTGCCAGAGGGAATAAACAACAAAAGATTACTGACTTGGAGAAGCAAGGGAAAGTGCATGAGCTAGAAAAGGGAAAAGATAAATAAAGATAAAAATATAGGGAAAAGAGCAGGACATGCACTTCCCTGGAGTGGTAAACACAGATGAAGAAATAAAAGAAACGTTGTTTGCTGATATCAGCATTCCAAGGAAACAACTCATTCAATCACAGTAAAGACAAATTCATCCAAGAGTGGGACCATCACAAGAAGAGAAAATACATAAAATCAGGATCTGGCAATGGAATGGACAAAAAGCCTTGTAATCATGGGCAGGGGGCTGAACCAAAGCCCACTCTATGTAACATTGTATGCAGAGGTGTAAAAGACTTCTGAAGCTGTCTAAAGCAAGCCCACAAAAATGATCAGAACAGTCAGGTACACTGATAGTGCCTATGGGAAGTAGATCCAGGGTGAATGATGGCAGTGTGGTAGCGTGGATATGAAGGTTTCTGCCTTGTAGGATGTTATGGCACCGGAACTGCAGCCAACAAAAAAGTCACCTGTCATTTGGCTGATTTCTAAAAACCTAAAGCACACTAAAAAACTTCAATGCATGGTAACAAACACTTGTATTGTATTTAAAGATATTCTTATATGATAGCATATCAAAGATAAAGATACAGTAAGTAACATTAATATTTGACATACAGCATTACTAGTGAAAGAAGGGATGGTCTTCATCACCATGGCAGTTTGTCATATTTGTATTCAGCATGGCTAGATCACCATCCCCCGTCCTTCCAACTATGGCAAGTGCATTTCTTGGAGTCTGCACTATAAGAGCGTAAACAGAGGAAAGCCAGGCGGAAGGGGAAGAAAATCTGGGGAGCCCTCTCAGACTGACCTCAGCTGTCATGGAGTTTGATCCAGGAATAAAAAGTAAACTCTTGAACTCCTCTTGACTTACTTCAGTTTTTGGTCCTTGCCTTTCCGCCATTTCATTAGTAAGACATTGCAGGGTATTGCGGGGATAAGGGTGGGCCAAAAGTAACCCTGTGATGGAATTGGGGTCAAAGTGTGTATGAAACTATGCAATGCCTCTTAAGATTGCTATTGTCTGCTAATAAAAATGGTATTATCAAAATGTGATCTTCGTAGTTACATCTGCTTTTGAAATACAGCATTGTCACATTGTCTAATGTTTTGAAATTGATTTGATTTTTTTACTCTAGCCCTACCCCCATTGACCCCACCCCTACTGGCCCCACCCCTACCAGTGCGACCCTCGGCCACAAACCACACTGTAATTTTGGCCCCGACAGAAAGTTTGTGAGTACCCATGGTCTATACAGAGGGCACAGTGGGTTTATTAAGCTGATTGTTAAAATAGCCAGGTCTTAAGAAGTTTCTGAAAGGGAAGATGATGGGATTCAGCACAGATGAGAGGGGGCATTGTGTTCCAGAGTCTGCCTCCACTTCTTGCCCTTTTTATTTTCGGTGTGACTGCCAAATGAAGATTGATAGATCAGAGGCATTTTCGAGGGTGGTAAGGGGGAATAAGTGGTCTATTGATAGCTGGGCCGATACCCCAGTAGGTCCTATGGCCTATGCACAGAGCCTTCAATTTAACTCTGTCGGAGACAGGTAGCCAGTAAAGCGTCCTTAGGGCTGGTTTGGCCGACTTATTTTTAAGTACTCCCAGCAGTAATCTGGCCGCATAATTCTGTGCAACTTGGAGTTTCCGTAAAGTTGCTGTGGGTGCTCCAAAGTATAGGGAGTTTCCATAGTCCAAGCATGATAAGACCAGGGCCTGTATCAGGGTCCTCCTGGCACTCATTAAAAGGAGGGGAGGATCTTACGCAGTAGTCTAATGGCACAGAAACATGCTCCTGTTACTCTTACAGCTTGGTCCTCAAATTTAAGAGAGCTGTCCAACCAAATGCTCAAGCTTTTTATCTTGGTCTTTGGAGAGGCGGCAGGCCCCAAGCAATTAGACTAGACCTGTTTGAGGTCCAGGCTGGAGGTGTTATCCAGAAGCTTAAGCTCTGTTTTTCTGCCATTCAGCTTCAGGCAGGAGTGTTCCATCCACAAAGCCACTTCCCTCAAGCAGGTTCCTAAGTTGGAGGGCTGATTATGTGGGACATTGAGGGTGATTACCAGCTGGGTGTCATCTGCGTAGGTTACAATCTTTATCCGTAAGGAGGGATGATGTCAGCCAGTGGCTTCAAGTAAACGTTAAATAATGTGGGACTCAGGGAGGATTCCTGAGGGACTCCACAGCTGATCTCCAGAACTCCAGTTGTGGATTCTCCTGAGAAGACCTGGAAGGTACTATTCTCTAAGTAGGATTGGATCCACTTATGTGCCTCACCTGAGACACCTCTCCTCCTGATTCTCTCCACTAGGATTCAAAAGTTCACAGTATCGAAGGCTGATATACAATTAAAAGCATCAGTTGCAATGATCACCCTCACATGCAAAGGGTCACTCGATGAAGACCACAGCAATTCACTTGTCTCTATTTGGACTTGTACTTGTATTTATTTACTCGAGGGCCGAAGGGAAAATCACATTTGGGAATGTTCTTCCATTACATACTTTATGTATTTATTTGCCGTTTTTTTTCTTAGGAGTAGAAAATGGTGACATGCGCACACCCTGTTACAAGGACAAAATGCAAAGGCAATTGTTATTGCCTGGAGGGAACAACCAATGATCAAACAATCAGTAATTTGCACAGAGGAAACGTCAGGGCGGACTCTGAGGAAAAGGGCAGTCCTGGAAATGGAGGATCACCAAAACTCAATGCTAAGCAATGCCGTCAATTGAAAAGGAAGGGACGCAACCACAAGCCCCATATAAAAGCAACAGCATATTTTCCCATATTCATAGACCCAGGCTGCAAAGGTGATAACAACCCAGTGGATGTAAGCTCTGCAAAACAAGCACAACTGTCGCCAAGCACCTCCAAAAATCCCCCAGACCAAGATGAAGTTCTAAATCAGACTTCCGCTATAAAAGTAGATGGGGAAACTGGAGAAGATAAAGGTCAAAGAACTACAGCCAGGGCTACTACGGACAACAAAGAAGCGAAAAAACAAGATTGTACCACCACTCGTTTCTTAACAAAATTGGACAGTGACCATAACAACCAGCAAATACAAAATCAGGACACGAGGGGAGAGAGAAGGGCTCCACTTAACAAACCTGCTGACCCACAAGATTCAAGGGGAGAAGTGTGCAACACCGAGGCCCAAAAGTCAATTAATAAAAACCGCAAAATCTCCACCACGTGCATATATGATGGGCCAAGTCGAGAAGCTTGCGGAATGACAGACAGATCAGCTGGGACAAACCAGGAGCAATGGCTCAAAGAACCGATAGGGCCTATTTCATCGTCCAATGGCAGCACCAGCTGGAGGTTCCCAGACATAGGGGCACAGCACTGGGGAATGTAACAACACAAACCTCTCCCACGCCAAGAACACTCATGCCCATCCTTAGAAACCCCACGACTAAGGCACTATGCAATAAAGTGGAAACACAGTCCAACAAAGTGGAAACACAGTTCAAAGAAACAATTAGCAGTACATTCCAATCGGACCCGTCGGGCACAGCAAACTCGCAGCCGCAGCTGAAACAAAGAAGGCACCTGGAAGCAGATGCTCTAGTATTCTACCCTCTATATATCTCCAAGGGCCATCAGGATGCATTAAATCGAGGCAATATCTTAAGACAAATGGCATCAATACCTAATCTTGCAAGCATAAGGACAACGGATTTACTCTCTATAGAGTTTATACATACCACCAACCCTCAATGTCCAGAGGGCACAAAAACAACGTGGACCACAAGTGAAACCGCAGAAGCAATCTTGGCTGAACTGGGCACATTTCAAAGCTGGGGCATTGACATTGCCCCCTTCTAAAAACCAGCCTATCCATCGCCATTACTAAGCAACGCAACCCCAGAACCAAAGACACGCCAAGTAAACCTAAACTGCGTACTTAGAGGAGCACGGGGAAGATCGTGTCAACAGATTGCAAGCAGCACCTGGGACCGGCAAGAAACGGTTGCATTGGTTGCTGCTAGAACAAGCCAAGGCTGCAATAAGGAAGTAATATTGCGCACCATCACATTACACACAGAGGACCATTGACACGACCGGCGCAACAGAAGCCACAGCAGAGCAAATTAGTACTTTTTCAGATTATGCTCGTTGAATATAAATGGCCTAGCAACTAAAATCGAGGATGCAGAATTCCTGCAGTATGTAACAACTTTTGATATAATTTTACTACAGGTAACCTGGCTCCTGGCTCCTCAGTAAATTGAGGGCTATACCTGCTTTGCTACTCCAGCAACAAGGATGGGCAGATTTGGCCACAGCTCTGGCGGGCTGGCAACCTATGTCTCCACAACAAGTCTATCCTCAACAACTCTCATGGACTCGATGACAAACGCAACAATTGCAATCACAATTTTAATCCCCCTCGAGGATGAAATAAAGGAGGTGTGCCTAATTAACTCGTATGTCCACCCCAAATGGAAAGCGAAAGACTCAACAACACTTGTAAACCAAGTAGCAAAGCATGCTACAGCTATGAAAAACACGATCTTCATTTTGACAGGGGAACTAAACCAATATCTTATAGGTTCTTCACAAGGAGAGGAGGTAGCTATACAAAACGGAATTTACAATATTTCTACACAGTGTCACCCAAAGTATAGAAAGAAGAAGCACTGCAATAATCGCCTACCTGCAGATCTAGAACATCTAAATCTTTGAGCCTTAAACTGAAGATTTCTGGATGATACTCCACCAGTCAACTCTTTCTATTCCTCCACAACAAGCTCCATATTGGACTACACCTTTGCAAGCCTCGCACTCTTTCCACATATTTTTGGGTATAGAATTGGGGACAAGGGCGACAGCGACCACCGCCCCCAAGAATTCCAAATAACAGCGACGGGAGCAATACCAATCAGCATAGATGCAACACTGGGTACCACCTACACCTCCAATTTAAGAAGGATCAAATGTTCAACAAACAATATAAACTCTAAGGCCGAAGCAGCCATCCAACTCTTCGATTCATTATCATTTGGCCAAGAAGATAAAATAGATCACTGGGAACAGTTCATTGCCAAGCTTTTAGATAAATATGCAGAACCCATTGCTACAAATAATTACTCACAGAAAGCTTGGAAAAAAAACATAATCTCAAAGGATCAAAGACTCCTGCTGAAGCACATAAAAAAATCAATAAATGCAACTTTGCGCAGACTGAGAGGATTCCCAGAGAACGTCTCTGCACGAGCTTCCTTAAATGCACAAAGGACAAAACTAAAAACGCTGAAATGGAAAATAAACAATGAGCGTGAGAAGCCATTTTGGGCAAAACGTCTTCACGACGTAAACAGCAAAAACAGCGTCCACTTCTGGAAGACTGTGAACAGTGCTATTCACTCACACCACAAGGGCATTGGGTCAAACATTTCGGAAGCAATCTGGGTAAAATTCCTCACTACCCATTTCAATAGTCAAATAGACAGTGCTGGAATCCAAACGGCTAATAGTTGGACATTTGAAGAACAAGTGGGAGCTACCAACACGGAGAGGAGTGAACCGGAGCAGCCACATAATGAAAACGGATCATTAAGCACTGATAACCACTCTCCGCCTCTCTTAATCAAAAAGCAGATCACCAAAGGGAGGATGGAAGGGGCTCCGGGACCGAACGGAATTCCACCTGCCATGTACAAAGCAAAGAGTGAAGACTGGGCTGATATCTTGCAACCTCTATTCCTGGAAGTCAGACGGCTAAATAGAATATCGGAATCATGGAAGGGCTCAACAATAGTGCCAATTCATAAAAAAGGTGACAAGGCTGAGCCCAATAACTACCGCCTAGTAGCTCTAATAGACAATGAAGCAAAATTCTTTGTGGGGACCATACTTGAGGAGCTGACAAAATGGGTGGAGGCGAACTCTATAATACCGCTGAACCAGACAGGCTTTCGCAAAAAGGCCAGCACATCCACAAACATCCTCACAATTTCTCTAATAGTCGATGCATCCAAAGCCTCAAAACTACCTCTGCATTTATGCTATATTGATTTCAGTGCTGCTTTCGATAACGTAGAAAGGAGCAGACTGTGGAGCAAATTGGCACAATGGGGCATACCACAGCCGACTCTGAACATGCTGAAACTTCTATGAAAATAAATTTATAACACGCAAAACTCAGCCCAATGGGCATCAAGGCGCCTAATATAATATATTGAATAACCATGCAATGCTTAATAATAGGCTTTCCCAAAATACCAGGTCTTGAGAGCTCTCTTAAAGAGGGGCAAGGATGAAAGGGCCTTGAGCTCGCAGGGGAGAGCATTCCATAGTCGGGGGGCCACTGATGCAAAGGCTCTACCTCCCCATCTTGTCTTTTTAGTGCGGGGGATAACAAGGAGGTTCTGTTGAGAAGATCTGAGACATCTGCTGGGTACATAGTTAGAAAGCAGAGATCCCAGTCCGCCGGCCGGTCCTGCTGTAAGAGCCTTATGGACTAGGCAAGTAATTTTAAAAGAGATGCGTTGCTCAATGGGTAGCCAATGAAGATTCTTCCTGGCTATTGTGGCGGAGGCGGAGCAAGGAAGGTCCAGAACAAATCTCGCTGCTGCATTCTGTGTTACTTGCAGGCGATGTACCAATCCCTTGTTAATCTCAGTGTATAGCGCATTGCAATAATCTAAGCAAGATCCAACCAATGCTACCACTGTTTGTTTTCTTGCCTGCGGGGATAAGTAGTGAGCTATTCTGCGAAGGATTTTTAGAACTCCCTAGCAGGTAGCTACAGTTCTATTGGTCTGTAGGTTCATGGCCAGCTCAATGTCAAAGATGACCCCCAGGTTTCTTGCCGACTGTGAAGGGGTCGGACAGGTTCCCAGTGATGGCGGTCACCATTCACTCGACCAGGCGTCCCTGTCCTTTCCGAATATCAGCACCTCGGTCTTGTCGCCATTCAGCTTCAAGGAATTGAGCGTCATCCAATCGGCAACCGATTGCATGCAACTCCTGAAGCTGAACGCTGTGGTGCTGACAGACCGTGACAGGGACACCATGATCTGAGTGTCGTCTGCATACGACACTACCTCCATCCCCTGAGATCTTACTAGTCTAGCAAGTGGGGCCACATAGTTGTTAAATAGGGTCGGACTTAGAGCCGACCCTTGTGGCACCCCACATTGCAAGGACTTTACAGGGGAGAGGTATTTGCCCATTTGGACCCTCTGCTCCCTAAGCTCTAGAAAGGAGGATAGAAGGTTAAGGGCGGGCCCCTCCACCCCCAACTCCCTCAGTCGAGATGTTAAGACTGAGGGAGAAAGGGTGTCGAATGCAGCGGTCAGATCCAATAAGAGCAGCATCGTGGTCTGTCCTTTGTCTACCTTCATCCTGATGTTGTTGGTCACAACAGTGAGTGCAGACTCTGTGCTGTGTAGTTTTCTGAAAGCATGTTGAGTCTGATCAAGGAATCCAGAGGAGTCCAGGAAGGCAGACAGATGATGGTTCAGGTGCATCTCAAGCATTTTGGCTGGGGCAGGTAGAAGAGAAATAGGTCTAAAGTTTTTTAGCACTGCAGGATCCAAAGAGGGTTTCTTCAGTAACGGCCTGACGATGGCCCTCTTCCAAGCCGAGGGAAATACACCGTGCTCTAAAGCACTATTCATAACCTCCAGGATGTAGGGAAGGAAGGTGTCCCTGCATTCCTTCAGAGTTTTAAGCGGACATGGATCCAAGGGAGAGGAGGACTTCGTCCTATTCAGCAGGAGGTTAAGATTTTCCAGAGTGACAGGAGGGAATTTGGTAAGGGTTTGTCAGGATCCTTTGACCATGTTTCTAAAATTGACAGATCCGTGGCTATATGTGTTCCCAGACGCTTCCTCTGTATTTCCAATTGCATGGATTTGAATTTTTGTGTGAAAGAAGCTTGAGATGTTGTCACAGAGCTCCTGAGAGCCTATTATAGGATCAGGTGTCTGTAATGAGCAGAGGGAATCCACGATTTTGAAAAGTTCCCTAGATGATGTCAAGGATGTAGTAATGTTGGAGAAGTGGTCTTGTTTGGTTTTGATAACTGAGTTCTTATTAGGCCTGGGCGGTAAATTCCGTTCCGCTCGCGGAATTTGCGGAATTTGGGTAATTTCGCGTTCCGCGGAGAACGCGAAATTGCCCAAAATTCTGCTTTCCGCAACTTCGCGAAATTTTTTGCTTGTTCAAGTTCTCAAAATGCGTGTTCGCGAGATATTTCTCCCCGAGCACGCAAACAGCGATCGCGAACAGGAAAAAAGCATCGCGAACAAGCAATTCTGCGCGTTCGCGGAATTTCTGCGTGTTCCCGGAGATTTTTTACCGTTACGCGGAGATTTGCGTAACGCGATTACGCAAATTCCGCCCACCCCTAGTTCTTATAAATCTTTAGGGAACTTTTGTACAGCTCTCTATCCTTAGTGTCCCATGTCCTCCTCTACTGTCTTTCCTGTCTTCTACATCCTTGTCTCATCAGCCTAAGTTGGTCCCCAAACCACGGGGCAGAGGGTTTACGCCTCGCAGCATACCTAGGGGTGGCAGGAGCTAAAATATCCACAGCCCCAGAAATGCAGTTGGCTAGTTCCGAGGCTGCCTTCTCTGGGTCTGAAGTCAGGGAAAAGGTTCCGAAAAACAGGGCCAGGGATTCATTAGAGATATTTTTGTAATTTCGCTTACATTCTCTTGAAGAAAACTCCTTCATGGGAAACTCTATACTAGAGGTGGTAAGTATGATAGGTACTGCTAAGTGGTCAGTCCAAACTAGCTGTTCCGGTGGGCCTGTCATGATCCGGGAGTCATTAGAAAACATTGCGCCCAGCGTATGGCCTGCTCTATGTGTGGGTTCCCTGACCAGCTGTGTGAAACCGCAAGCATCTAGGGGATCAATCATGGATATAGTATCTTTAGATGTGATGTCCTCTAGATGAAAGTTAAGGTCCCCTAGTATGGTGAAGTGCGGTTTGCCTGCGTAAGGTTCTAATAATCTAAACAGGTCACTGCTGAACTGTGATCTCAGCCCAGGGGGCCTATACATCAGAATCCCTGAGAATGACGAGGATGGTGATAATGAAATACAGAAATGAAGGGCCTCAAAGGGGTCTGATAGTTTTGACAGAGCATTAGTTCTACAAGTGAGATGCGACCCGTGAAGGATAGCTAGGCCGCCACCTCTACGTTTAACTCTGTCTAATCTCTGTAGGGCATAGTTCTCTGGGATGGCTAGGAGGAGATCATGTCCCGATGTGTCTGTGGCCCAAGTCTCCATGATAAAAACCCAAGCTGGATTCCTAGCTGTCACGAAATCGTGAAAGTAGATGTTATTTTTGATGATGGAACGGGCATTGATCAAATAGCCTTTCTCAGCAGTGGCCTCATTAAGCAGTTGGCGAGGAGACTGAACATTGTTATTAAATTCGGGGATTGTGGATAAGTTAAACCTGCATGTACCACATAAATATCCTTCCCGGAGAGCTTCCGGGGTATGTCTATGATGGCAGGAGAGCGAGCTAGGTTTCATAGCAAGCAAATCTTGGATGGTATATGAGTGAGTTACCTTGGAGGAAAGCTCTAGATTCCCCTTACTCAGCCCACCCTGCAGCCCGTCCTCAGCGCGGACGGGCGCAGACGGGCTGAACTCAGGCGTACCTCCGGCGTTGACCCGGCGATCCCGCTGCGCGTGACCGCTGAGCGTCGCCATGGCCTCTTTTAAATGCGCGGGCGGAGCCCTTGTGACGCCTAGAGCGTCCGGATCGCCTTCCGGCGTGCCTCGCCTGTAGTAAGATGGCCGCCGCCTGGCTTCAGAGTGTAACTGGAGTGAAGTGTAACCCGAAAAATAGCGGTGCATTTAGCTTCCGAGCAGCTATTTTATCGTGCAAGTATGTGGTCAAGAATTTTAAAAACAGGGGAAATGCACAATCATACAAAATGAAATATACAAATCGGGTAGTTTAAAAGCACCTAAAATTCGGCAAAGCAATCTTATGCTGTCTTCCTCAATCAAAGTAACCAGAACACTGGATTTGCCCTCCTTTAAATGCGCGGGCGGAGCCCTTGTGACGCCTAGAGCGTCCGGATCGACTTCCGGCGTGCCTCGCCTGTAGTAAGATGGCTGCCGCCTGGCTTCAGAGTGTAACTGGAGTGAAGTGTAACCCGCAAAATAGCGGTGCGTTTAGCTTCAGAGCAGCTATTTTATCGTGCAAGTATGTGGTCAAGAATTTTAAAAACAGGGGAAATGCAAAATCATACAAAATGAAATATACAAATCGGGTAGTTTAAAAGCGCCTAAAATTCGGCAAAGCAATCTTATGCTGTCTTCCTCAATCAAAGTAACCAGAACACTGGATTTGCCCTCCTTTAAATGCGCGGGCGGAGCCCTTGTGACGGCTAGAGCGTCCGGATCGCCTTCCGGCATGCCTCGCCTGTAGTAAGATGGCCGCCGCCTGGCTTCAGAGTGTAACTGGAGTGAAGTGTAACCCGCAAAATAGCGGTGCGTTTAGCTTCAGAGCAGCTATTTTATCGTGCAAGTATGTGGTCAAGAATTTTAAAAACAGGGGAAATGCAAAATCATACAAAATGAAATATACAAATCGGGTAGTTTAAAAGCGCCTAAAATTCAGCAAAGCAATCTTATGCTGTCTTCCTCAATCAAAGTCTACATACAGATGCCTGGGTGCAGGTGCAGTTAGGCGTCGGGACACATATTTCCACGAAAGTTCCCATGACAAAAGGACTAAAACAGGGTTGTGTGCTTACACCAACCCTGTTTAACCTATATATGGCTGACCTTCCAAAGGCGCTTGACGCCTGCAACTCACACTCATCGAGGATTGGAGGGAAATCATTGTCCAACCTCATGTATGCAGATGATGTAGTTCTGCTTAGCCACACTTACGTCGGTCTCCAGGATCTGAACAGAAATGCAGAACTCCGCCACAGAAAACAATTTAATAATAAACTTGAGCAAGACAAGGACAATGTCAATAACCAACAAAAAGAACCTCCACAAAAGTTGGCTCCTTGGTGGCACAAAACTTGACCCAGTTCAGGAATACAAGTACCTTGGAGTTATATTCGACAAGGAAGGGTCTTTTTGGCGCCAGAAAGAGGAAGTTAGAAGGAAAGGTCTGCTGATCGCCTTAACGCTCAAAAATCTTGCAAACAAACTGATGGGGCCTACCCTGACTCCACTTCTGAAGGTAGCTCAGGCTAAACTACTTCCATCAATTGCTTACGGTAGCGAGGCTATGCGGGTAAGAGATACAAGGGAGCTGGACAATACTCAGGTTAAAGCCTATAGAAGTATATTCAGCCTTCCGCCCTATACATCACCCGCTCAAATAAGGCTGGAGTTTGGACTCCTACGACAAGATCTAGCTAGGTATGGCACTTATATCATCTGCTTGTACAGGATCAGAAGTGCCACCACAAACACGTTAAACTATCTGCTGTGGCAGGATATACAGCATAGGGAGCGCTCCCAAGCCAGAAGCTACTTTCAGCTAGCCTTAGAACACACCAAACTTACAGAACTCTGGGATGCGCAAATTGGCTACCCCAACTTCAAAAAACTGGTCTGGAAAACCGTAAAACAAATTTCTTTGGTGGAGGACAAAGCAAGCTTTTCAAATAGGTTGCACGCCTGGATGACCCTTGATTCCTACAAATCACTGGCTGCACAACCATTTTTCAACCAGGGTTACTCGAAGTCCATAAATATGAACTTTTTGAGATATAGGATGGGAATCTTTCCTTGTGCTCAACATTTTCCACCATGGCTAAGGTCACAAGTATTAGAGCCGTGCAGGTTGTGCAAAACCAAACAAGGCGACATAGTCCATCTAATCTGCGTATGCAAGGAAATGCACCAAGCATGGCAACAGTTTCTCAAAGATCATGCTAAACAGAAAGGCATCTGCACCAGGAGGCAAGCGGTGTTAGCCTGCTTAAACCCAGAAAATATACAACTAAACTGTAGACTGGTAAAATTCCTTTTGCTGGCTGAACAAAAATTGCCCAAATCTACAAAAACTGAACCAGGCCTCGGCACTGCAGTACACCTTGATAGGAACAGGCCCCAAACCAGTCCACGGTAAGGAGACATCACCAGCAGCAAAGAGACAACCCTTGCTACAAGTGGAGAAATTCTGAGAAACAAAAACAAGACGACCTGCAAAAAGAAGTTTATGGCTGGTCAGAAGCAAAATGGAACTGCAATATATAGCTTCTAGCTATACAAGGACATATACTATGACTAAAACACAAGTTTGATTATATCTGTAAAGAGTCTTTCAACAATTGGTTTTTATTTCGATTTTATTCTGAAGATTGCTATCATAATTGAGAAAAAAAAAAGTATCGAAAATGGAGGTACTCGCTTATAGCTTGTGGAAATTTCATATACACAGATGTTTTTTTTTTTTTAATCTCTAATTTTGTATTTTATGCACTAACATTGCAATGGTTTTAAGTAACTATGCAGGAAATAAAGAAACTTGAAACTTGAAACCTGTTACAAGGACTGAGCAGCACCACATAGTCTTCATGGCCAATGCACCAGACAGTATTTGAATGATAGCAAAAGGCCCCTAAACATGGCCACATTCTCTACAGATTTATAATAACGCCATAGAGTGACTGTGCGGGGCAAGTCTTCATGGCGATGACCTGATGGTCTGCCTAGTTCGGAGATATAGCCTTCCACTTCAAGTAGAATTCACAGACTTCAGATTGTACACCCATGTCTGTAGATATCCTTAAAGCAGTCCTTGAAAGGGAAAAGGGGATTCCAGGACAAACCTTCTAAAAATACAGGCTAAACAACATAGATGAAAAATAAGCTGGGAAAATACTGGAAGAAGCCGGGGGAGAAAGGATGCAAACAAGAACCATGTGTGAACAACTTTCATATCAAATAAAGTTGTGATACAACTGATTCTATTCCCCTTCTATATCTTATTTTCAGGAAGTGCTTACAGAAGAAATCAGAAAGTACCATCCCTCGCTATTCTTTCTTGAATGCATATGCCTAAATATAGAATTCGAAAGGAATCCCACTCAATAAAAAACACAGGACTAGATTTGCCACAAACTACTAAAGCCAGAAATACTGGAAAAATATGAATATTATAAATAGGGCTAGGTCCATGATGCATCACAAAGACACAGTATGCTATCAGGATCCTTCTAGCTAAAGCGCCCCAGAACATGTATCCAAATGGCCACAAAGGCTGAGTTTCCATTACTCTACTCAGCACTATCTCTGCTAAAAGCAACGAGCCAGCTGTCAAATGAAGGTGACCAAAGGAAGTAATGCTTGCCAGAATTTTTTCAAATATATTTGTCTGCTGTTTTAGTATCTGCAGCCTACACCATCTTACATTGTCCATCTATAATATGTGGGCAAACCTGCTGCAACCCTGCTGCTGATGTGAGAGTCCTCAGCATAAGGGTAAAAACGAGATCCAAATACTAGTAGGCATTCTACAGGGATGAATGCCTATATGCTGAAGATAGAGGCGGATAATGGCAATCCCAGGAGATTCCACAGAGATGTCAAAAAAGAAGGACATTAAAATGTCCAGTTAAACATTCTGCTTCCCCGACCCATGAAAAACAAATAACCAGCTTCCTGAAGATCCAGAAATACTTGCCACTGACATATGACACCAGAGTAGAAGTCAATGATCAAGCATTTCTAAAGGTACAAAAAGACCCAGGACGACTAAAGGGCCAACTATACTCCCATGGACCACCACAGGGAAGGCATTGGTAATGTCCAGAAGACAAAACTGCATTCCATGGGTGAGTCATAATTCATATTGGTGGGAGCAATCAAGATGATCTTGTAGTTGCTTTCAGTTAAATACGTTTTATTGAAAGAATGAACACAGTAGATGAACATTACATAACTGGCAAAATATGTTAAAAAAGGAATAAGTATACAATGTGAAAAATCCATTTAAGACAAATAAGCTACATATACACATTTGTAATTATTATAATAAAAATATTTATATGAAAGGATAAGAAATAGTAGTATAACAAAATAATATCTTAATGAAAACTGTGTTCCATAAAAGAAAAAATTGTGGAAACTATATATTTTGTGAGAAAAAGAAAGAAAGAAAGAAAGAAAGAAAGAAAGAAAGAAAGAAAGAAAGAAAGGAAAAGAAGAAGAAAGAGAAAGAAAAGAAGGGAGAGGAATATAAAAGGAGAAGAATAAATATTATGGAATAGAAGAGTGTGAGGACAGGAATGTTGTAAAAGGTAACCATAATAAATCTAGTTTAACCTTGTGATAAATAGAACAATGGGAGACAGATGCAATTCTATGTTCATCACATATTAAATTCCACCAAAGCATAAAAGAAAATTTACAATTTTCTTTCCAACATGTTAATATAACTTTAAGTGCAACAGCAATAAAGAGGCCAAATAAAATAGTTTTTGATGGGATTTGGTCAAAATCATTAGATATAGTACCTAAAAAGATATTATGAATAGCAAAAGGAACATCACAGGAAAAAATCTAACGACATTTAGACCAAATAGCTTTCAAAAAGTTATGGACCTTAGGGCAGTAGTAAAGCAAGTGCATCAGTGATCCTTCAGAGGAAAGGCAAGACCAACATAACGGTGAAATAGAGTGGTCAATTTTATGAAGAAAGAGGGGAGTAATTACAACTCTATTAAAAATAAAATATAATGCTTGTGTAATGTTAGCAGCTTTAGAGGTTTTGAAAATCTTTTGCAATAAACGATCCCATTGATGAATAGACAGCGAATGAGATAAGTCTTGTTCCCAAGATAGCTCAATGGAGGATTTATTGCGGGTGGTAGTGTGAGGAAAGGGTTTTGTATATAAAGGAAGCACTGGGAATTGGAACATAAGGAACATGAAATAGTGGTGTAGTAGGGGTAAACGAGGAAGGGACAGGATCGGAGCTAAAACCTTGTAGGTAGGTTTGAATACCAAAAAATTATTTATTGTATTGCTGAATGCAAGAGTCAGGGAGACTGAATTTCTCTTGGAGTTGAAGGAAAGGCATGATCGAGTTATTAAGTAACAACTGATGAACAAAGAAAATGTCCTATTCCTTCCAATGTTTGTAATAAAAAGATTTGTGACAAAATTGAATGTGCTTATTAAACCATTTCGAGGAGGAGAGAAAGGATTGATAAAGGTCAAAATCTTTGAAAAATAATGTGCGTATAAGGTGGTGAGAGTGTTTTAAAATAGGATACTTGGAAATTAATGTACAATTGGACATAAACATAGGGTCCGATTCACAGAACTAACTTAAGACAAAATCCTAAACGTACTACTTTTGGTATTCACAGAAGGCATTTAGTAGTAGTAAAGTTAGGATTTTGTCTTAAGTCTGTCTTAAGTCTGTCTTACGTCTGTCCTAGGTTTGTCTTAAGTTGGTCCTCAGACTGTCTTAAGTCTGTCTTAAGTCTGTCTTAAGTCTAACTTAAGACAAGATCCTAACTTTACTACTACTAAATGCCTTCTGTGAATACCAAAAGTGGTAGGACAGACTTAAGACAGACTTAAGACAAACTTAGGACAGACTTAAGACAGACTTAATACAGACTTAAGAGAAACGTAAGACAGACTTAAGACAGACTTAAGACAAAATCCTAACTTTACAACTACTAAATGCCTTCTGTGAATACCAAAAGTAGTACGTATAGGATTTTGTCTTAAGTTAGTTCTGTGAATCAGGCCCCAAGTCTCCTGAAGGGAAAAGTTCTGTAACAAGTAACGTTCCACGGTAACCCAAGTTGGTATAGGTAGATCAAGATAATCTTTGGACATAGCAAAAAATTGACGGATTAAAAAAGCATTATGGTACATTTTAAAATCGGGAAATCATACACCACCCTCTGATTTGGGATGAATTCATTTAGATAGAGCAATACGAGCATGTTTATTATTCCATAAGAATTTAGTGCAAATAGAATTGATCTGAGAGAGATAATATTTAGGAAATTTAAAAGGTAACATTGAGACTATAAAAAAGTATTTGGGGAACAATCATCATTTCAATCGTATCTAGTCTGCCCCACCAAGATAAACATAATGGGGACCAGGAAGAAAGCAAACTAGTAATCTGGGGTCATATCAACAAGGCGGCGATAATTTGTTATCGCAGCTTTAGCGCCGAAAATGTGGCGATATTTCCATCGCTTAATCAACAAGGAAACGCTAACACCTGTTAGCGTTGCATTTTTCCGACGATAGCGACCGGATTCTTATCGCCTTCCAAGCCAGCGATAAATATCGCTAATAATATGCAAGGTAGGCGTTCCTAACACAGCTGCTCCATATTAACAAGGTTATCTCCATAACGCTTCGCTACAAAAAAACGCACGCTAACTCCTGCTAACTCCAGTTCCTAACACCTGATAAAAACCTGACTCAAACTGGAGATAAGTGAGTGTATATAAGGGAGAGTTGGGCCGAGCCTCCCAGAACAGCCACTGAAGCCATGGAGATAGTCATCATGCAGCTCAGACTCCCACCAGTGCTGCAGCAGCAACTACAACAACCACCGCCACCGCCACCACCACCAGGACCACCACCACCCATGCAGCGACGAAGAAGACAGCGCTCACTGCGAAGACGTGTATGCCTCACAGACTTAAGGCCAGAGGAAGTCATAGCCCACTACAGGTTCAAAAGGACATCCATCCAGCACATCCTGACCCTCATTGCCCACAGGCTGACGCCACCAACACAGCGGACAACCAATATCCCTCCGCAGACAAAACTGCTAGCTTTGCTGCACTTCTTGGCCTCTGGGACATTCCAACCAAGAACAGCCAGAGCTGGTGGAGTATCACAGGCATCCATCTCAACCTTCCTCCCCACTGTCTTGGATGCCATACACAGCCTGATACCGCAGAACCTATACTTCCCCAACACTATGCAGGAGCAGATTGCCATCAAGCAAGGATTCCATGCCATTTCTGGCATACCACAGGTGATCGGTGCAATTGACTGCACACATGTACCATTTGTGCCCCCTGCGGACAGCGAACACATCTACCGCAACAGGAAGCACACCCATTCAATGAATGTGCAGGCAATAGTGGACCACCGCGGACTGTTCACAAATGTCGTTGCCAAATTTCCAGGGAGTGTGCATGATGTCATCTTCAGACAAAGCATCATAAACCAGCGCTTCCAGGATGGCACATATGGAAATGCATTCCTCGTCGGTAAGTACCAACTGAACACACCACATGCACAAAAAACACTATCATGTCGACCCATCTAGAGGGAGAATGTAAATACATTGCCTAGGTCCTGAAGGGGGGGGGCACAAAATGGATGGGCACAAGTTGATGTATTGTGTACAAGGATGAGGTATACAGGCTCCACTGTGTAGAGCATGGCTACTCACAGTATGGCACACGTGCTGCCAGCGGCCTGGCAAGACTGTCTTGTTTGGCCGTGTCCGTTGCCGACATTGTACCTGTGTGCCATGTCTCCAGATTTCACAAGACTGCCACCAAACACTGCCGCAACAGCGCAGACTCTGAGATACTACGCCCCACGGGGGCTGTGCGAGTCCAGCAATAGACAGAGTGGAGTTGCATGTGCACCAAGAGGTGAAACATAACAAAAATTAGTTAACAAGTAAATGCACCATGAAATACCTGTGATGTACTGGGGTGTGGCTGTGTGTGTGCCCAGGAAGCTGTCCCAGGCCAGGCTGCC
Organism: Triturus cristatus; assembly: GCF_964204655.1. Lineage (NCBI taxonomy): Eukaryota > Metazoa > Chordata > Amphibia > Caudata > Salamandridae > Triturus > Triturus cristatus. Next base: position 564,268,025 of record NC_140582.1, on the reverse strand, counting down.
AGGGTGGGAGGTGACATAAGGTGACAGAGGGAGAGAGAGGCAAAGAGACACAGGGAGGGAGACAGAGGGATGAGGGCGACCGAGGGAGGGAGACCGAGGGAGGGAGAGACAGAGTGGGGGCGGGAGACAGAGAGAGGGAGGCAGAGAGAGAGAGAGAGAGAGTGAGAGAGAGAGAGTGAGAGAGAGAGATGTGTGTAGGCCAGTTCTGGTGGCTCAGTGACCAAGGGTGTGTGCACCAGGGGCCTGTGTCCAACCACATGGCAGTTCCCTTACTCACTAGCCCTGCCCCCTTCCCCACTGACCCCGCACCCATCTGAGTGCCACAGGGACACAAACCACACAGCAAAATTGGGACCAGAGAGAAAGTATGTGAGTACCCATGGTATAGAGTAACCCACAGTACCTGGCTATCCATGTACCCTATAAAAGTCATCTGGACTGGTACACCAGTACTGTGTGTGGTCGCATGGTTGATGAAGATTATCATGCTGCAGTACTTTTTCACGGTGACCTATAAGGGTGAGCCAATGTTTCACAAGTACTCACACATGTACAATCAGTGTGTCAAGTCTGCAGTCTGTTGTGACCAAGGTTGTAAGAAAGCACTTTGATTGTAGGAAGTGCAGAGTGGGGAAAATGTGCATGCATAGGCCGGAAATTGTGTCATTAAACCACCATACTGCGCCATTGCTTTTGACTGCAGTGTTGTTGGATGTTGCTGTTGATGGTGTTTAGTAGCATTTCCTCTCTCACTCTGCCACAAATATTTCACAGCCTCAACCCTGTCATATGGTGTGTCATGTGGTTGCCCGATGAGTAAGTGGATGTGTATTTGGTCGCCACTTGTGTGTAGTAATTGACCTGTCAAAGGCTAATCCATTACAAATGCAAAGAAGTGTGCAAAGGTGAGCCATGCCATGTGTATCAGCATGGGGAAGTGTGTGGACAGTTTGATCTTGTTGAATAAACTACATTCAGCCTCATGCATCAAGCCAAAATCCAGTCGGTAAAATACCGATTCGCTAATAGCTCCCGGTATTGAGTTAAAAATACCCTATCCCAATGCATCAACCCAAAAGCAAAAATCGCTATTTAAGGAATCCTTAAATAGCGATTCCTTAAATAGCGATAGCATTTAAGGAATCCCAAATTGAGATTCCTTAATTTAAGGAATCTCAATTTGGGATTCCTTAAATGCAATGCATGAAAGTTAAAAAATTAGCGAATTCGCTAATAGGGGGAGCAAATTACCATGAAGATGAACTGCATGGTAATTTGCTAAAAGTTTGAAAAATGCACTTTTGTGCATTTTTCAAAGTTTCATGTTGCGCACACACATGCCCTTAGAGCATGTGTGTGTGCAACATATGTGCACATATCAATTTCAGGGGTGCAATAGGGTGTCATTTTGACACCCTTGCACCCTTGAAATTGCATGAGCAATTTGCGAGAACCTACTGGTACTCGCTATTTGCTCATGCAATCTCCAATTCATTCCTATGGGCCTGGAGGCCCTTAGGAATGATTGGGATGGCATTCCTTAATTGCTACTCGCAATTTGCTAGTAGCAATTAAGGAAAGTTAAGGAATCGCTATTTGAATAGCGATTCCTACATGCATAGCCTTTTGCTATTCCTTATTAGCGAATCCTTATTTTTCGCTAATAAGGAATCGCAAATGCCAATGTTGATGCATATGCCCCTAAGTGAGAATGAGTGTGAGAAGTTGTGTCATGTGAATCTAATGCTCTGCTAGTCACAGATGACGCAGGCCAGTACGTTCACATGGTGTCACAAGTCAGTGTTGATGGTATGTGTCAACCTTCACTGTCCCCATTGGGCCCTGCAGGTGAGGTGGCTGTGGTCTGTTACTCCGTATTACCTTGGGACATACAATTGCGTGGCATGAGTGGTGTCACAGGTCTGCCATCAGCATGAGATGCATGTCTGAATGGCAGCTGTGCCATGTGTGGCTGAAGTCATCTGAACATTCACATGGCGGTGACTGCAACAAGTGTGGTATGGCTAGATGTTAGGAGAGCCAGACTGCCTGTCGGTGTCATTGGTGATTCTGCAGGCATCATTCCCATTTTGGACACTTGTAGTGACACATATGCAACCGTGAGGCAAACATCTGCAAAAAGGATGGTTGGAGAATCAACACTGAAACAATGTACTCAGCATTGATGCCGCTAAATAGCCAGAAGCAACCTAAGTCAAAATATAGCAAAAAGAACAATAGCAAAATATGTCAACACTGCCAACATAGTATTCCTAATGAATCATGTACACATCTCCCTATTCCATCCCATAGGTGATCAAGGATATGCTCTCTGCCCGTGGATGATGACACCAATTAGAAACCCCACCACCCAGACACAGAGGCAGTACAATGCTGCACATCGACGCACACGTGGGATCGTGGAGCGAATATTTGGCGTGCTCAAGTCACGTTTCCGGTGCCTGGACATTACAGGTGGCAAACTTCTGTACAGCCCAGAAATGGTCAACAAAATAATAATGGCATGTTGTGTATTGCATAACATTTGTGTCCGCACAAATGCTCCCTGGATCGAAGTGCCTGCAGCACCGGCCGATGACCAAGATGATGAAGAAGATCAACGAGGTGGCCCACACAACACTGCCAATGCTGCTGGAGTTCCCCGAAGGGACAGGATAATAAACAATTATTTCACTTGAGCACATCACATTGTGACTGACAAAAAGCAATACATGTATATGGAAATTTGCCTCAAGAAGTGTTTGTGACAATAAACAAACTCAACACACATACCCTGTCTGCAAGCCATTTTCCTGCATCAGTATACCACAATGAAATGTTACCATTGTACAATAATTGCAAGTAAGAGTCCAAAATGACAATCCTGTGGTGTATGTTCCTGCATCACAGAGACTCAACAGGGTGTCAATCGTGCACAACTTGACTTTACAAGGAGTTAAATCTGGCACAGAATTCCTCAATGCTTGTGTCAAAACGCATGCAAACCATGATTCACAGGGTGTACTCATCATTACAAAAGCAAATTGCATGTTTTTGTAAGTGCAAAATAATGAATTTCATGGGCAATTCGTTGTTAAAGTTTCAGGACAAATCTGAAAATTGTGCATGGAATGTCGATCAAATCTGAGAATTGGGTGTTGAATGGTGCCAAGCATGAAAATATATCTCATGCATCCAAGACATTGAATGAGCCACCAGCAGAGCTCACATGCACACCATCTCTGGCCACCTTCTGGAAGACCGTGTAGACCGGTCTCTACTTTCAAAAAAGCAGCACATTGGCAGTATGAGCTAACAGACAAGATGAACTATCTGACCATCTCTCTGCACCCCGTGGTGGACAAAGTCACTGAGAGACACATAAACACCCAGATGACTGGCTACATTGAAGAGAACTCCATCATGGACCACTCCCAGTGTTGGGTGTGTGTATCAAGCACAGCACCAATAACTTACACCATGCTGACAATGCGTAAATATGCATGCCACTTGACCTGTGTCACATTGTGGACAACACATCCTACTACACCTCTATGCAGCCACAAACACCCTCTCACCCACCACACACCACATGCCAGACACCACCACAAGGGGATACAAGGAAAAGGCCCCTCCTGGAGTACAACATGGAGCGTCACTAACACACATGTTTTGCTAAATGCACGTCCCCACTCACTGCCATTGCTAGACAGCACGGGGTAAGCATATCATACCTCTCAGACAACACATAGCACATCCTCTCCCTCAAGAATAACACTGAAGACACAAAAGCCAGCTCCCAGGAATGAATGTCGGAACTAGCAGATTGGATGACACACCTCGGAATAAAGATCAACTGTGAGAAGACTGACCTCCTCATCTCCGCTCCATCCACATCCGCATGGGACAAACGCTGGTGGATGACAGCCCGTGTGAGCCCGCCATCACTGACAGACCATGCACGCAAGTTTGCCATCATCCCAAGTACAACATCATCCTGCCCAGCAAGATCTACTCCATTGCATGCTCCAGCTGCCTACAGACTCAACATAATCCATCACAACGTATAATCCCAGGAAGTATAATAATTGGCCAAAAGGCACCCATCCACAGCAGGCTGGACTACTGCAACAAAGTCTACGCAGGGAGACATAAAACGCCACTACACAAGTTATAACACAGCATGAAAGCGGCAGACACACCTGTCTTCAGAAACACACATCCCAAACACAAGAGGCAACACACACAGAACATCCAATTTAGCAACAACAAGGAGGAAGTAAGCCGCCAACTACTCACACACACATTCCAATCACTACACATCATCAGCCACAAAGACATCCATGACAGAGTCAACCTCAACATCCCCAAGAGGAACAGCTGCTCTGACAACCTTGCCCTTGCAGACTCCACCGTGATCGGCAAATCACAAGGCAGAGGGAGAGCTGCCCCTTATGCCACAAGCAAAGCCATGGATGATATGAAAGTCAAAATCACCCAATCTCACACCCAGCATGCTAACATGCGGAACTACAAGACATGTCTATTTGGATGACTTGGAGCTGCACTCCTACTCCCCCACAGTGCTTTTGAAGCTGCATGTGTGAGTAGGGCACATCATGCCCACCCTTATTGTCGGGTCAATATGCACACATACCCACACCTACAGACCACCCCAGGGGAGTAATACCCTTACAATTCACATCACTTGTTGTAATGAATGTCTGGGAAATCACACAAAGATGTGGGGATGAGTAATGTCACATGCCATTTTTGGTGTTGACTGTCTTTGAACATAAAAGGTTGTCTGTGTATACCCCTGAGGAAGTGTTGGGTATGGAACAAAATTTCCCATTCTGTTGTGTGCAGTGGGATACACAGTACCTGGCCCTACTACTTGATCCGACCCTTGCCTCTACAGCGATGATCAAATATCCCACACTATTGGATGAGACGGATAAGGTGCTGGACTCCTGCTCAAAACTGAGCCTCACATGTTTTTGTGGCCTAGCGGGAGGGTAAATGTTGAGTCGTCCACGCATTTCAAATGTATGTCAATTTGGACACATGGTGTCCCACCACTGTGCACTCACACAATTGCAAGCCATCATAACTAAGTCTGTCAGGGAGGCCAAGCTGACTTGCCTCCCACATGTGCAGTTGACATGGCCACAAATTAAAGGCTGCCTGGGATTACACCTCATTGGTGGCTACTAACAAGCCACATGCCCCTGATACATAGTTGAATGGAATAGGCTGCTATGGGAGAAGCAACGGAACTTCATGGACCAGTCTGTGGTGGAAAAAAAAATCTGGATCTAACTGTGGCTAGCCCATAAGCACTGGCCCTGGGGCTTCGACTCTTTGCCGGTTAGGGCGCACACCCACAAGGTCCTGGACAGGGTGGCAGTATGGAAGGGGTGGGCCTCGTTCCCTCACCAACAAACTACAGCGTGGACAAAATAGACTTGCCTCCGGGTCAGGAATCAGCGATATTCCATTGCTGCCAAAAAACTGGGCTGCAAGAGTAAAGGGTCTATCTTTGATCTGGAAGGGCTTGTGCCATGTCTGTGGCCCATACAGGATTATGATTTCCCCAATGCTCTTGTGTATTCAGAATGCCAAATAACACACTGGGTCACGGGACTCGACGTTGGTTACGTCACATGCAAAGTGGTCAGCGTGTAAGGAGGACAAACAATCCCCATATCGGAGCTGTACAAAATGACCATCACCACTCTGAGTGGTCAGTGCACAAAAGTGCATGTTTTGATGGAAATGTATCTGCGGAGGCCAACATAAGCCAAGGAATAGGAACGTATCCTGTATTGCACACACCACACTGTGCACAGTGAAGCGGGGACTGGAACCCCCTACAAGGTTTGCTCTCATTGTTGTCACACACACGTGCAACTACATGTCTGGTATAACAGCCAGCCAGATTGCTGCTGTCAGGGCTGCAGGATGACTGGTACACTTGTGCACTTACTCAGGCATTGCCAAAAATAGAAGATATATTGTGGTGAGTCCTTCGATAACATAGAGACAGGGTGCGACATAGCAATGCCCGGCGCAACAGAGTACACTCTCCTTGGCCTCTCACAGCCAAAGGCCTTCTCAATGACATCCCTCAGGGCTAGGCAAATAGTCACAGCTTTGCTGGCAGACAGGCCGGTGATCCTATCACAGTGGGGGTAATGGCATATCCAGGGCTCATGTTCTGGTTACAATGTCTAACTAACCTATTAGCTCTTGAGCACCTGTCTTGGTCTGCCGAGGGACGGCTGAGAGAGTTTGTCCACTCCGTTTTTGCCCTTTGTTACTTAATTGTCGAGAGATATGAGGGAAGTCACATGCCCAAAGTACTTGCAGGTGTGACGCAAAACAACGATGGGGCAACCATCCACTGCCGGTCACACAGTGGAGTGACAAGAGGCCCCCTTACACACATATTGTGTATGCTTACTCTCATCTAGGTAGGCTGAAACTATTGCGTAAGGTGGGGTTGTGTGAGGCGAATTGGGGGAGGGGTGTCTTTTGGAACTTTTTCATGATTGGTCCACTTCTCCGTCCTACATGGTTATTCATTGGAAAATGGAAGACGCTCCTAGTGGCTCATTTTGCTCTTCCGGTATGCGTCCGGCCTACGTGTGGCGGCTTATAAACTGTGTAAATGCACACAATGCGTGGACGGCTGACATCCGGATGTAGCCAGCAAGCATGTTTGCCAACATTAGTCTGCCTTACTAGAAACATAGGTAACACTCAAATGGAGTTGGCCGACATTGTGCAAACCAATCTTTACATTCTATAATTGTGCAGTGACCACAGTATTGGCCTGAATGTCCATCACTGGCCAATGACTTCCAGGATGTGATATCCACATTGCAAACACGATGATACATTGCACGTGCATTGTAAGGCACATGGCTGGACACACTCCCCAATACGGTAACAGCATCAGGCCAGTATCAGCCTCTTAGCGTGAAGAAATCCATTGAAAGCAATGAAAGATGCCGCATACACACTACAGTAAGCATATTAACATTAGCGGGTCCTTAGCGTGCAGAATTTGATTGCTAATCATTAAAACGGGCCGCATACCCATTACAGTAAGCATATTGACATTAGCGGGTCCTTAGCGTGCAGAATTTGATCGCTAATCATGAAAACGGGCCGCATACCCATTACAGTAAGCATATTGACATTAGCGGTTCCTTAGCGTGCAGAATTTGATCGCTAATCATGAAAACGGGCTGCATACCCATTACAGTATCAGCCAGAGTACAGTAGTGGCCCCTTAGCGTGCATTTTCTTGTTGCTATGTGAAAAAAAATGTTTTCTAACACACAGGAAGTGATCTATGCCTGCTTCCTGTCTCCATGTGTGTGGCATTCACTTTCACTTTCTCTTTTGAGCACATTTTGTTGGATTTGGCTGAGTGAGGAGGTGTTGGTGTGATTGTGCTGTTGGAGAGTTTGGATTGGAGTGTTGCTGTGGTGATGTGTCCTGTCTATTGTGTTTTTTTGATTTGTTTTACATTTAATTTACTTTATACTGTCTAGTGTTCTCAGTCTTGTTGTGTTTTGTGTGGGTTTTTGTTACTATTTTCCTCATTGGGTTTTTAGTTTTGTCTTGTGGTGTTGAGAACTGGGGTGTGTGGAGATGCTGGGGGTGGGCAGATCAGGGTGGATGTCTGAGGAGGCATTGGGGGGCTTCCTGTGGCTGGTGCGGTGCTACCTGCCTCTAATGCTGGAGAGGGGAGGGCGCATCCTCCAGCGGTACGGTGTTGCGGTGCGCAAGTTGCGTTGGGAGCGCGTGCGGGCGCAGATGCTCCGCTGTTTCAAACTGACCCGGACTGTGCGGCAGTGGAAGCACCGCTGGCAGGACATGTTGGTGTGGGAGGCGGACCTGCTGGATAACACCGGTGTCATGCCTGGCATCCAGGGTGGTAAGTACCAATTCCCTTGTTGGCCACAACTAATGTTACGTACATATATGAGTGACGTGTGAGAAGAAGATAATGGAACATATGTCTCAAAAACCGTATTTGCGAATCGCAAATGGCGATTTGTTGAGAATCGCAATTTGAGAAACGCAAAATGGGAGGTATGTTAAATTTTGCACATATGTACCAAATTCGGATTATTCCTTAATTGCAAATGTCAAATCGCAATTTTGCCATTAAGGAATACCTTCACATTCATAACTAAGGGCCAGGAGGCCCATAGGAATGAATGGGAAGTCAGTCTCAAATTGCAAATTACAAATTGGTAATCACTAAATCAGAATTATTTCTAAGGTGCAAGGGTGTCATGAGTACACCCTGATGCACCCCTGAAATTAGCATGTGTGCGCATATGGTGCACATACATGCCATAAGGGCATGAATGTGCGCCACATGTCACATAGAAAAAAGCAAAAAAATAGCTATTCAATAAGATTTTGCAACATACCACCAACTTGAAGGTGCTGGTAATTCGCAATTTCTCAAGGATAAGTTGCACGACTTGGGTGCTTGTTACCTAGCATGTAAGGGATCGTAATTTGCTATTCATTAAGGGGCATATGTATCAAAATCCGTTATTGCGATTCTCAAATAGCGATTTTGTGCGAATGGCTATTTGAGAATCGCAAAACCGGATGTATGTAAAAATTCGCTAATATTTTGCAATTTCTTGTTATTCCTTAAGTGCGATTAGCAAATTGCGAAATTGCAATTAAGGAATACCTTCCCATTCATTCATATGGGCCATCGTCCATTAGTATCACATTCTGTTGATATAATTTGTGCGTTAATCGATTTATGAAATAAAATAGCAACACCACCATGACGGTCAATAGCAGGAGAAAACACAATTTGATTATCCCAATGACATGTGAGTTTAAGGGATTCCGCATCATTACAGTGAGTTTCCTGTAAAAAGGCAACATGGGGATTAAGTTTGGACAGGTGAGACAGTACCTTTTGACGCTTGACAGGATGACCTAAACCATGCACGTTCCACGAGACAACATTAAACATGTGGATGGGAGGGGAGGAACATAAGGAAGCAGGAACAATAAGCTGCAAGACCAATGTAAAAGAAAAAGAAACAACATTTACCATATGATAATAGCAACACACTCAGCAAGAGAAAAAAAATGCAGTGATAAGAAACTGTGAGAAGAAAAATCAAAAAAACAAAAGGAAAAGATGACAAAGAAGAGGAAAGAGAAAAAGAGACAGAATGAGAAAACAGATCAAGCAGAAAAATCCAGATCTGGGAGGAAAAAAGTAATCGATATGAGAGGAGCATGGTGACACCAAAAGGACAAGAAACGGTGGAAGAAGAAAATAAGAAAGAAGAGGCCTCGTGAAGAGTAAAGAAATAGCAAATAATGGAGAATAGAAAAGGGGAAATATAGTAAAATGAACAAAGTCATGAGAGAAATTAGAATCATAAAAGAAATAGAGGGTGAACAAATATTAGAAAGGTGAAAAGGTGAAATAGGTGAACAGAATAGTAATATAACAAAATCGATAAACTTTTTTAACGATATATATCAATTAGTTACATAAGAGAACATTAAGCATTAGTATTCATGTTACAAGAGGATATATTGTTTAGAAAGTGTTTGAGTTTCTCACGATCGTCAAATGAGCGTGAGCTTCCTTCATGGGCAATTTTGCACAAGCAAGGGTGAAGAATGCCATATTGGATATTCAGATGTCTCATCTGAGGACGTAGAGCCAGATATTCTTTACGACGAGCGTTTGTTGCATTAGATACATCTTGGCAGATAAAGATATTGGGACCAGGCCAAGTAAGACGACGTTTGATTTTTACAGCCTTCAGAACATGCATAAGTTCAGTAAATTCTAGGAAGAGCATTATAATACCATGTGGCTTGTTTGAAGTAGGATGGATGAGACCCAGACGGTGAGCACGTTGTATATTGAGAGGTGAAGAGGATTCAAGACCTAAAAGTTCTGGAAGGAACTTCTGAAGAAAAGACATCATGTCTGGCCCCTCAATATTTTCCGGAAGTCCATAAAGGCGTAGGTTATTCTTTAGATTACGATTTTCAAGGTCTTCCGTGTGTAGTTTCAATTTGAGGATCTCTTGCTCTAACAAAGGAATTTTAACAGAGATATCTTGAAGATCACCCACACGTTGCTGGAGTTCCAACACCTCTCCCTCCATAATAATCTATTGGTCCTCTATTTGTTTTAGCTTTTCATTGGTGGTGGACATAAAAGGTTGAAGACCACGTACCTCATCTAAAATAGAGTCAAGAACTGGGTTTTTTGAGGATAAAAAAGGAGAAGGCGGATCATTCTTTTGCCTTTTGGGCTTTGTACCTGTTGAGGTTGGTTTAGGATGATCACTGGCCATCTTATGTTGCTGGATAAGTCGATGAGTAGTAAATAGTGTAGGGCGAATTTGGCCCATAAACTAATGAGGACAGCAGGGGTAGTAAATAAATAATCACTAGCAAGCTTATCAAAGTGAGGAAATGTATAACCCACTGGGAAGCGGCATGTAGATATATACCCCACTGAAGGGGAAAACGACACCTGACAGAATAGATAGAACCAGCCAGAGTACATTAAGGAAAATTCACTGACCACCTACACAAACTGTTATATTGGTGGTATCCTTTAATGTAATGTTAGTGACGCATGTCATTTAAAGAGAAGAGTAAGTTCAGAAACACATTTTCCATACCCTATGAAGCTGAGTTGTAGTGCTCAGGGCAGTAGGAGTTTGAAAAACAATGAAGCTGGCAGCAAAGATATATTAAGGGGCATACTGTAAGAAACAATGGAGCTTAGCGGACGCGAGGAAACACAGCGTGAATGCCGTGACCCAAAAGGGCGGCCGTCCGCGACTTCCTAAGGCAACTCAGACCGCAGCAGCGCCTGGGCTCAATGGACACGATGAGACAGGGGAATTCAGCGGAAAACTCTCACCATCGTTTCATCTCGGCGGGACCGCGAGCGAGAAGCTGATTTATTCAGGATGCGAGGCGTATTTAAAAATAAAAGCTCCGCGACCGAGTGGACCTAGGACAGGAACGCCATCTTGTCTTGACGTCCAAGCAACGCCCCCCCATCTTGTAGTTGCTTTAACCACAACTTTTCTAATATTTTGCTCAGGGTAGTAATACTCTCAGAAATGGTATGCAATGCTAGCATCTATGGGTGGCCTTTTTAACAAATGAATAACTCTGGTGGAACAAACCTCTCTTTAAAAGAAAGAGTGAGCAAACATGCAAGATAAAGGGAAGAGCGGGTTTTACATTTGTGGAGAAGCCAAACCAGCACTGGATAATGCGCTAGCTCGGGGTCTTTAAGATGCTACACTATAGTACACATATCCACTTCTGCAGTAGCCTTATACTAGAACAGGGTCAGCTAACATAATAAATGCCACATAAGAAGGAACCTTAGCCAGACCTTCAGATTCTGAAGCAGAAGGATAAACATGTGTTCAGCTATCTGTTGACTCATTCCCTATGACCCTGTTATCACAAAAGATGTCCTATTTTTTAGAGCTACCACTAAATGTATGTAGTCAATGGTTACCTTCAAAACTGGCATGGATCTGTCCTCCTGGAAATGCTCTTGACACTCTAAAGAGTCTCCAAAAAGGGTCAGTCATAACCATGACTGAAGCATTCCAAAAGATGTGTAATGCATTATTTCTCCATATTTAGTTACTATGCTCAAAGTCCCTGGGAGAGCACTATTGTGCGGATGTAGTATTTTCTTTGGCTATATATGATTTCGATGCACTTGCCACATAAGCCATTATCTGCAGCATAATTTCATTGTTCCATATAATGTGCTTTTACTGCACATGTCAGGTTAAAACTGCAGTAAGTGGATAAATATCAAAAATGGTAAACTGCTAATAATGGTGGTGGGGTGTGTTGGAGGTGGGGGGAGTAGCCAGTTCAGTTAAACACCAAGACAGACAGATTCTGGTGTGATAGGCACCAAAATGTGCCTTTTATTCCCCATTTTGTGGAACAACTTGTAATCGGTGCTATTTATCAAACCCCATAAAGAAGGAACCTCGCGCTTTTGTTGTTAATGAGGTGCGTTAAATATCAAACCAAACACTGTGCTACTTGTAGTGAGGGCCCTAGTGTATTACACATTTGCTATGTTAATATGAAAAGCTTTTTTTGTGCTGAACCTTTAGAAAACATATTCCAATTGTATATTAACTGCCCCATGTAAAAGAAACTTGAAATAGACGAATGTTGATTCATCGTTCAGCGTAAACTTTTCTCTTTCTGTCCACTCTAAGACTCTCATAACGAGTGATCAGGAAAATTAAGACCCTTGAGCATATACAACTAAGAAAACTTGCCACCCACAGAGTTAAATTTCAGCATATCAAACTTGTCCTAATTTAACATGCCCAGTAATTAACGGTATGTGTTGATTTTTGTGTGGTAGGCACCCAAATCCTCAAGTAATTGCCAATTACTGTGGAAAATAACGTGTAATATGTGCTTTTTATTACACAGGCTAGATAACGATTCCCAGAATATTATTTCTCAGATATGATTAATATCAGACTGAATATCGGGCTTAATGTGCTCCTATTTGAATATTAGATTAACTTTAACTATATTGGTAGGCTCAGAGCATTTCAAGAATAAGACTGTTGTGTAAATGTCCTGTTGCATTTTGGTGGGCTGAAGTTAGTTATTCAAAAAAAGCAAATAAGAAAAACCCTGGATCACCATTGCGTTGGTTGGTTTTCTTCTTATAATATACATTATAGTAAATTCCCTTGCTGGTCCATTATGAAATTGCTTGGTGCATGTCAAACTAAATATAATTATAGACGTTTCATTCATAAAACAGCATACCAAGCTTCAGTAAAATGCTAATTGAATCAGACATCATGCCACTCTGTTTAATATAAACTGCATCTTGCTGACTGATCGCCAGTCGACACAGACCCTTTGGGGGAGGGGAGGGGAGTGGGTGGGTAGCATGCAAGCGAACAGGTGCGTGGGGTAGATGTGCTGGCACAGCAGTGTCACCAATGCATTTCTGCATATTCATTTGAGTAAAACAATATTATAGGAGGGGTTCCCCTGTCTCCGTTCATTGAAGGTACAAAAGATCATTTTTTTATGCTGTGTCCTCATGCATTTTATAAATTAAAGTTATGTGGGTTGGTCGCTGCAGTCACTGCTGCTGGCACTGTAACAACTGTCTACGCTGAATCAATATTTCATCCGTCTGTGCACGCTCCGGATTGAGGGATGTTCTATCTAAATATATTCGGTGACATGATATCTAAAAGAGATGCAAATATATATGGTTTGTGATATCGCCGCATGTAAGTATTGATCCTCCGTTTCGCCTCCCGCTTTTATTCACGGTATATTCTTACATTTGTATTTCAATGTCCACAGAGAATTCTTTTAGTTTCAGTTTATGATTATGTCAAATGTACGTAAGTGTCTCTAATTTAGGCTGAACATGCCCCAATGTATAATCAAATGTGACTTATTTTTTCAGTTAAAGAACGTAGAAATGTTTAAAACACAGAAAAGCCTCCATCTGCAAAGGACAATGCAGGTTTAAAAAACAAAAAAGAAAAAAAAACATATTTTGCAAACAGACATCGCCAAAAGCTTTTTTGCATGAGCTGACACTTTAGGTGACACCCAATAGCTTTGTCAGTGCCTCTTTTTTGTACAATAAATAATCAAACTATCTGGTAGAACATAAAATGGTCGGTAATATTATTTTTGTAACCCAGTGTTAAAAATGGGGTCTCTAGTTGGCAATTGTTTGCAACTTTGTCCAAGTAGGGACCCCACTTCCTAGTCAGGGTAAAGGGGAAACAAATTCTAAAATAACTGCTGCTCACCCCCTTGGTGACTTGGCACGAGCAGACGGGCTTAAATCAGAGGCAATGTGTAAAGCATTTGTGCACACATACAGTAATATAGTGAAAACACTACAAATTGGCACCATACCAGTTTGGAAAAATAAGTAACATTTATTTAAACCAAACAAGACCAAAACGACAGAAATCCAACATACAGTTATGAAGATATGACTTTTAAAAGGTAAAAATAGTTCTGTCCCTAGCAAACTATAGATGCGAAACTTTACACACAAAGTACCTTGGATATGTCAAAATCATAATCATGCGGTTCCTTACGCTCAGGGAAGGTGATGCATCGGTTCCTTACTGCCACTCAGGGGAGGTGATGCGTTGGTTCCTTTACTGAACAGGGGATGCGTTGGTTTTTTACTCTGCGTGGTGGTGATGCATCAATTTCTTACTGCAGCCCCAGTGTTGATGTAGACTTGGCACCCCAGTGCAATGTGTGGGGTGTCAGAGATGCTTTGGTTCTCGACGCCACGGCAACGGCGCTGCATTGATCCCTCCAGCCATAGTCCCACGAAGCGTTGGTTCTTGCAGTCGCACAGCAGGGCCTGTGTCGAAATCGGTACAGTGATCTCGGACTTCAGAGATCGGTGCTCAAGATTCGAAATGCAGCGATTTCTCCAGCGATGGGCAGACGCTGCGTCGGTTTCTTTAGCGGCACATCAGTTATGCGTCGGAAATGGGTGTGGATGCGTCACGCTTCTTTAGTTGCTTCTCTTTTCTCAGCTGCCAGCAAAAGGAATAACCTCCAGAGACCAAAGACAGGAAACGGCACCCCTTGACAGGTCAGAACTCACAGCAGGGAAGTTCAGGGGAGCTGGTGGTGAAGTCTTTTTGTCCCTGAGACTTCAGAACAGGAGGCAAACTCTACTTCAAGCCCTTGGAGTTTTTCTTCAAGCAGAATGCACAGCACACAGCAAAGTCTTTATCCTCTTCTTGGCAAAAACAGCCACTGCAGGCCAACCTCAGACAGCACACAGCAAAGGGGCAGAACTTCTCCTTCAGTTTTCCCAGCTCTTCCGATGGCAGAGGTTCCTCTTGGGTCCTAAAGTATTCTAGAGTTCTGGGGTCTGGGCCCCAATATTTATACAGCAGTTCTCTTTGTTCTCTGGTGGCAGAGAGGCTCTGTGCTCAGTCAAAACCAGTTCTGTCCTTTCTGGTCCAGTTTCCCTGCAGGAGGTGGAGACAGCATTGTGTAAGGCAGACCTAGCCTATTCAGGTGCAAGGAAATCATCGTACCCTATTCAAAATGCAGCCCAGGTCTATTCAGCACAGCCCTGACTCATCCAAGAAAGGCAGGACACACCTCTACCCCCCCTCGTGGCTTCCTACAGTAAATGCACATCCATAGCCCCTGTCACTCCAAAGCCAGACAGTCAATTCACAACCACGCAGAGGCACACAGGATGGCTAAGCAAGAAAATACCTACTTTCTAAAAGTGGTATTTTCAAACCCACAACATACAAATTATCTTTACTAAAAGATGTATTTTTATATTCTGAGCTCAGGCATACTAAACTCCATCTTTCTATCTTGTCCCAATGGGAAGTTAGACTTATAAGGTTTTATGAATAGACTCCCATTCTATCCTATGGGAAAGATAGCCTTTCAATAGTGAAAAACGAAATACATTGCATTTCACTTTCAGGACATCACACAGCAGATGTACTACCTTTCACATACACTGCACCTCACCCACAGGAGTACCTTGGGCCAACCTTAGGAGTGACTCAAATGTCATAAAAGGTGATGCACTTACCAGGTTGACATGGCAGTAGAGACTGCGCCGAGACACTGCAGTGGCATGTATGAGACCCCTTTGAAGGCCTACTTGTGTGGGTGGCACAATCAGTGCTGGAGGCCCACTAGTAGCAGTTGACTTACAGACCCTGGGCACACACAGTGCACTGTAACAGGGGCTTAGTAGTAAGCAACCCTGGGCGTAGTGGGCGTAGTGGGGCTACGTGGAGCATCGCGTAGTGTGGCCAAATCTACGCACACTCGCGCGCTCCGCAAGCCCCACTACGTGCCGCCCACCTCCCTTCCGCCCTCATTTTAAAATAAGTTAAAGTATTATAAAAGTAAATTAAATACCTTACCTGCGGTGCGGCGTCCCGGGGCTCCCTATTCCTGCTTGACGACAACTTCTTCTCACAAATGCGCATGCGCGGGCGTCCGCTCATGCGCATTTGTGAGAAGAAGTTGCCGGTCAAGCAGGAAGAGGGAGCCCTGGGACGCAGCACCGCAGGTAAGGTATATAATTTACTTTTAAATTCTTTAATTTATTTTAAAATTAGGGCGGGTGGGCGGCGGGTGGCGGGCAGCTCTGCTTCGCCGCGGTGTGTGCGTAGCGCTGCCTGCTACGCCTACTTCGTAAACTGCAAAGCAGGCAGCACTACGTACACTCCATGGGCGGAGCGGAGTACTACGCCCGGGATTAGTAGTAAGTCAAAGAAGCCAAATCATGGAAACACCAATTTATAGAGGGAGCATTTGCACTTTGAAACTGATCAGCAGTGGCAAAGTGGCCAAAGCATCTAGACCAGCAAAAACGAAATCTAGCATACAGCAAAAATACAGAAGGCAGAGGCAAAAAGACAGGGGAAAACCACGCAAAGGATGCCAGGTCTAACACCCAGTACAACAACCAGTGAATAACTTGTGAAAACAGTAAAAATATTGTAATTTGCATCATCCTCTTAATCCAGTTCTCTTTCTGTGGCTACTTCCTTAGGTAAAGCTTCAATAATCCTGGAAGTCCAACTTCTCTTCTGAGGAACAAAATTGGGTGAAATTAAGGAAAAATACCCCACCTGTTGATGGTCTTAATTCCCACATTACCTTGCACAAACAAAGCGGGTTTATGCGTTCACTCCCATCTGAAGATGGATTCAGCACTGCTACTGTCTTCAGGATCATGCTCTCCTAAAAACATGGACGTTGTGCGAGTGCCCATGGTTAAGAACCTATGAAACCACCCCAAGTGCCACACCGCTAGCCTTCACTAATCTGTGCATTCCTTTCACCAGCCAATGGTCAAAACATCAATAAACTCAACTGCACTGCACTCTCAGCTCACCCGTGAAGATCAGGAGAAACAATGTTGGTCTTTGAGGGCCTACCTCACGCCACAAAGAGCTGAACAAAGATATTCAGTTGCAAACCGTCTACCCACCACAGTGATATATATACTATACACAGTACCTTTAAATTAAAGATGAAATTCATACTTGCAAATCCTACCATTTTAATTGGTAGACTGCCACATTTTTACGGTCTCGCTAAAGACAGTTCAAGCTGTCTGTTTGGAGGCAGCATTGTATACAATAATCCTCAGAGCAAATCCTTGCACAAGGATGGATGGCTTACAGGTCAGTCTCAGCTGCCTTGATCCTATTTGTTGCATATCTCACTTTGTGTGTTTAGAACACAACTATGAGCTTTTTGGATTTGCCATCATTGGATTCTTCTTTTCATACTGCTACAAACATAGCATTGCAAACAGAGCCATGTTTAACAACATCAGTTTGCTGCCTGTCAATGCCACTTAGCAGTCACTAGAAAAACAGAAGCAGAAATGTGGAAGATGCAACATCAAGTCACTCCCAGTGACATCATCAATGTGAAAATGGGTAATTTTAGAACACAGGAAACATTTTTGGTCAGATACTGTTGACAAGTATAGAAATATATAAACACAAAACATTGCACTCATGCACATATGCAGGAAAGTTGCATTACTACATTTCATCTGCTCATCCTCAAAGATTCTTCCCCAGCAATGGAACAATGAAACTTTAAGGGCCATATTCTCAAGGAGCTATCTCCGAGTTAACGGCACTTTAGAGCAGCCAAAGTTGCGATAAATTTATCACCCCATTCACAAGCTGGTGTCAACAGCCGATATCACCAGTTTTCCCGCGAAAACATCCGCAATTAACATCGCCACAGATGACCTCGGCAACTATCGCTAATGAGATGCAGAGTAGGCGTTCCCGAGCAAAAAGACGCGATACCATCACTCCGCAACAATCACAACTACCAGACAGATCTGCGAAAAGACCACGAAACATGCAATAAGGCGCGTTAGCAGCAGGAAAATAACACCTCCTCTGACCTGGTGCAAAGTCGGACGGCAGCCTGCACCACAAAAGGGAGCCCAGCCCATAGCCACACCTGAAGAACAACAGATGCCATGGAGCCACTGAACATGTGTGCCTGACACCCAAGAGGGCCACAAAACCCACTGCCAACACCCCCATGACTGCCCCCACCCCCCCAGACACCCACCGCCCCTCCGACCAACACTGAGGCAGCGCAGACAAAGACAGCAACCCTCCAAAAATGCACCATCCTCACTGGCCCAACACCAGAGAATGTCATTTCCCATTACATGCACAAAGGGATAACCCTCCTCCTCATCCTGATCACCATTGCCCACAGGCTGACGGTACCAACACAGCGGACAACCAACATCCCCCCTCAGACCAAGCCGATGGCCTTGCTGCACCTGTTTGCTTCTGGTACCCTCCAACCAACATTGGCCTGAGACACAGCCAGGACAAGACAAGTCCCTCACAACGGCCATGGATGACGCCATCAGCTTGTTATCCCACCATCTATACTTCGCACACACTGCACAGGAACAGCCTGAGACCAAACAAAGCATGTACGCCACAGCTGGCTCCCCGCAAGTGTCAGGGGCAATTGACTGAACACATATCCCACTAGTGGCCCCTGGCAACACTGCATACAATAAGCACAGCAGAAAGCCCACGTATCCCGCCAAAGTCCAGGCAATAGCGGACCACCTGGGAATCCCCGCCAATGCCGCCAGAAACCACACAGGCAGTGTGCATGATTCCCACATCTTCTGACAGTCTATCATCAACCTGCGCCACAGGATGGCACCTACAGAAATGCACTGCTTGTTGGCCAATAACAAATGCACACACCACACTCCTCAACTCCACAATCATGCAACACACGACACAGGAAATGCACACGTCACAAGCTCACATAGGAAATGCACACCCACCTGACACGACAGCACAACTCACTGTGGGAACTTGGGCAAGCCATATACATTAGCCATCAACGGCATGGCACCTCGGCCACACCATAGCAGATAGTGTTAAGAGGTGGGAACCAGGCATGTGCGAAGGAGTCAAGTGACCCATGAATGAGTATGTACACAATGCCAAGTGTGGCGTGGATGTGCCGGACAGACTGGAGTATGCAGACCACACACATATCCATGTCGACACACACTGCTGGTGTATGGAGTGTAAAGGACAGTGGACGCAACCATGTCACCCCAGCCAGGGGAGAATATCGTGGAAATGTAGCCTATTATGTCCTCCCCGTAGGCATGAGCGGAGTGGGCTGGCCGTGTGTACGCCTGGCCAGGGTAGGGGTGTGAATAAAAAGCACCTAGCCCTGGCCGTGGTCCTCTTCCGGAATGCCCAACGTCTCTGCCAGGGCAGTGCCTCTCACCTCACCACGAGGCCTACGCCGTCGCCCTGAGTGGAGTTTCCTGCAATCCTGTGCGCCTGCTGTACCCAAGGACGCTGGTCCCTGAACCCATCTTGCCAGCCCCGGCGCAGCCAGGCCTCACTGCTCCCCTGCAGACACCAGTGTGTGTCAAGGAGGGCCCACCACGTGCTGAGCCAACCTCCAAGCCCGAGCCCCGCGACCTTGGCAACCTGCTGAGACCATCGCAGCCTCCTCGAGCAAGGCCCACAGTCCTCTTTTCTTGTTGACATACTCCGTCAGCATACACAGTGGACAAGTGGGTCACACATTTGGAAGTGAGTCTTGATTTATTTATTTATTTCAGAGTGTGTACAATTGTACGCTAGGAGAGTAGTAGGAGGAAGAAGCGGTTCAGTCCGGAGGAAGAAAGGATCATCGTTACGGAGGTGATCAAACACTACTAACAGCTGCTCTTGTGCCACTTACTCTGTGCATAGCAAGCCAATGACACATGGCTGTGGGCCCCTTATGAGCCCTTGCTCCAGACTGCACTGCGGACAAGTAGGTCACACATGCGGAACTGAGACATGATTTATTTATGGCAGATTCTAGGCCATTGTACACGCATCATCACAGACTGCATCCCCTATCAGCACTGGTGCCACTTACTCTGTGCCCCATAATCCATGTACACTCCCTGGTTGAGCTTTGCTGACATGGGAGACTATGGCCTGTGTGTTGTCATCATCATCATGTAGCCGATACTGATTTTCTGTCAAGTATGTGTCTGTAGCATTTATCTCCTACATATTGCCTGTCTCTGCTTGCTTCTGCCATCTGCATAAGGCCCTGGAAGAACACCTTCCACTGTCCCCTTAAACAATCCACGTCATTCAAGGTGGATATCGACGAGGACCCGCTCAGCTCTTGTGTCCCTATCTCACTGCACTGTAAATCACCATCCTGTGGCGGTGTGCCTGTGCCGGCCACACTGCATCCGGGACCACTAACTCTGTGCACCACAACTCATGGACCTGTTCTGATTGAGTGGACAGCGCATGCAACAATGTTACCTCATGCAGTGGGGAAGACCTGGAACTATGATGAAGAAGATGTGTCAAGTGTGCGGACGGGAAAAGGCACAGACAATGGGAGGGCAGGAGGCAACAACCCGATGGTGGGAATGCAGACTGGAGGTGGTAGTCAAGCTACACATCCGGATCTATTACTGGGTATTGTGCTGTGGAATACCTCAGGCAGTGTGGAGGACCTGGGACGATGATGGGTGACATGTGGCAGGTGTAACATACCCTACTGCAGCTGCAGCAGGGATATCCCGAAGGGACACAATCCGAGACAATATCTCACAAGAGCACGCTGAGCCCTGGTGCACCTAGTGCACTGCAACTCACGGAACCTCCTGGCCAAATGCTGGGTGACCTCTGTACTTGCTCCGGCTTCACCCATGTTGCTCAGCAGTTGATTCTGTAATGCTGGTGTTTTCAGGTTCCATTGCACTGGTGTCCACTGTTCAAGTTATTGCCAGCACCAAGCACTCCATGCGGGCTGGCTTACACTCACCCCACACACATCCAGCACAGGTGTCACTGTACATGTGGCCCTGCCAATAAAGGGGCAGGGCGCATGTGCCCGTAGCCAGTTCAACATGGTATCTGCATGTGTGTCCCTGTGGTCTTGTTGTATGCATGAGGGCCCTGGGCCCTACAACATTACATTGTGCTGTGTACAGCGGACATGTCACCGCAGACAGCGGGTTGGGCTTGGACATGTAGCTTTGTTGTCACCCACTCAATTCATAAGGGGAGAGGACTGGGCTGTCGTACACAGAGCCAAAGTGGATGTGTGACTGATGTGTGTGTGCCCATTGGCGTGGTTCTGTACTGGGAATGTGCATCTGCATGTGTCTCTATGGCAGTGGGGGTCACCTTTGTGGGGTGTAGGTTGACCCTGACAGGTGATAGACACCCGCACCTGTTGGGCCACTTCATTTTGGCGTTCCCACACCTGTCATTGGGGTGCCATGTGTGGGTCATTGGGGTGTTGTGAGCCAGCCGTGCTTGTGGGTGGGTCATGCTGTGTGGTCTGTTGCAGGGGCTTGTTTCTCCTCTAAGTAGCTTGGCTGTCCTGGTCCTGGTGGTGGGTTGTGTGGGATGTCCATGGGATGTTGTGGGGCATCAGTGTCGAAGGTGTGGTGGTCTTCTCCGGCATCACTGATGTGTAGTCTTCTGTGCTCTGCTGTAGGTGTTGTGTGTCCCTCTGCTATGTGAAGGGGAGAGGCATGTTGACATTGTGTTGTCATGTATGTTGGGGCATTTTTATTGGTCACATGCAGACTATGTGATAATGTACATTGAGACTGTTTGGGTGGTGCAGGACTTAGACGAGGGACAGTGTACATTTGGACTACATGACGGATTTGAGGTTGTACACGTACATTTCCATTTCACAGTTTCCAGCTCTGCCAGATGTAGTAGGCCTGTTTCTGCGCGTGTGTGGAGCCAGTTGTGTCCTCTGTTCTGCAGTGTCGGGGTTGCACATTGTGCCACATTGTCGTCAATGTAGATGTGCTGTTATTGCTATGTGTGTGTGCTGTAGTGTGCCACGGGAATGAGGGACATGATCCAGGGTCATTGTGGGTGTGCAGTGTGCGACACCTCATTTTGCATGTGTGCCATTGTGCCCATCTCCCCCATCGCCCCAGTCCCTGGTCGTTACTCACCCTGTTGATGTTGTGTTCGGTCCTCTCAAAGCTGTGTCCGTACTCCCTACTCCTTGCACCGTTTCCACACTGATGACAGTGGCCTAGGTTTCCTCCAGCTCCTCCTGTGGCGCAGGACTGCCGCCTCCTGTCGCCGTTGCATTCTTCCTGTTTGCAGCGGGTTTGTGCCTGATTTAGGTTGTCAGATCATGCCAGCGCCTCTAGACCTCCTCGGCACTCCGACTGCATTCCAGGTGGTCGACTTGTGTGTCAGTGGATGGTAGTGTTCTGTCACCTCCGTGACACTGATCTGGTTTTGCTGCGAACTGCACCCAGTCTTCCTCTCCCTCTTCTCCTCAGCCGACCCCGTCCCCGTTGATCCTTGCTGGTGGTCTGTGGGGGTTGTGGGGTCAGCGTTGGCCTCTGCACTGGGTCACGGTGCATCCATGGTGCTGCGCACTTTGGATTGTTTCTGGTGTGTTTTTCCTGTTCTGCTTTTATAGTGCATTTTCCCGCCAGACATGTGGGATTTGGAGGCCTGTGGCTGGTTTTCGCAGCTTTTTATATAGCACTTGACATCATCGCAGCTTTTTTTGCGCTCATGTTTTGCATTTTTGTGGCGTGGCATTATTTTCAATGCGGCCATTTGACACGTTATCTGGTGACTATCGCATGGTACCACCGTGTTGTAAATACCTGGTTAACACGGCATAAAATTCCTGCAATGGACTGCGATGTTGTAGGTTGCATTAAATAACTTTTGCGATGGTTATCACACGTTCTTGAGAATTTGCCCCTAAGAATGAATACAAAGGGCCAATTTGGGGCCAAGCCTTCTCTCGACACTTTACAGATAACTCAGCAGTAGTTACAATTCTTTGCCCAGAAACACAATCCACAATCCAACAGCCTTTACCTTACCTCTCCTTGCACCGTAATGACTGACTGAAGAGCTCACACACCTTTTCCTTTTGGCCGATCTCTTCTGCCATGATGGGTTGACCTTCCATTTTGAGCAAATAACAACACTAGAATTCTGACACAATCATTCCACAAATGCAGAACATATTCTGCTACAGTCTGACATCTTCATCAAAGTCATGCTATCTAACATGTATGGGAGGTATCCTGTTGAGATA
This sequence comes from Triturus cristatus, assembly GCF_964204655.1. Classification (NCBI taxonomy): domain Eukaryota; kingdom Metazoa; phylum Chordata; class Amphibia; order Caudata; family Salamandridae; genus Triturus; species Triturus cristatus. The sequence goes on along the minus strand of NC_140582.1, from coordinate 564,244,775 downwards.
ACAAGGGGCAGGATCAAATGAAACTAAATGCACAGCAAAAATAACCCTTATATCATAAATGTTTTTTTATTTCTTGGAACGTGTACCCTATATACATCCAGACTGGCAATTTAAGCCCCTGTTTTCTAACTTAGTGGGATCCCTTTCCTTCCTCTCTGCTTCTTCCATTCACTTTTTTTGTGTATCTGCTATCTCAAAAAAGCATTTGTAGAAACACAGCCAATAAACATGCATAAGACAAATATTTAGCTGTCAATCAATACTTTTCTGTTTTTTATATATGTACAATGTTTATTAATATGCTTAAAAGTGTGAAGACATAGTACAATTTAAACATACATTTTTTGACAACTCAATTACATATATATATGTGTAGAACATGTGAAAAAACAGCATTCAAATGTATGTGTCCAACTGGAAAATTCAGGCAGGATTTCATTAAGGGCTATATTTGTATGATCCCTTAAACATTTGATCCTCTTGCTATCATGTGGCTGGGATAGAATTGAAGAATGTCTTTGCTCAATGATAATAGAGGACAACACTATTTACTCTGATTTTCCCATTTGTAACGAACGTTTTTGGGGGCTATGCGACCCCTGGCCAGAGGAGTAGTAAGCCATCACGTTTTGACTTTCACAATGGACCTGCTGTTTGTCTTGAATTTCTTCCTCACGGCTGGATGTATGCTTTATATGGACACTACATGTGAAGCAAAAAAGATGTATATGTGTGGGTGCCAAATTTGTACAGTGAGTAAGTAAAAAAAGGGATACGTAGAGCCAGAGTTATAGGTGACCCCACACTGGGCACTAGGTTCTGTTACATACCAATCATGTACATCATTAGATTGTGGGGAAAGTCCCAATTTCTTTCCTCCAAAGGTGCTATAGTTGCCTCTAAGAAACAGGCAGGGCACAAATTATTATGCACACTTTGAGAGTGTTGTTACAGAAGAGATTAGATTATCTGCATTCCATACAGGCTACACTTGTATGTACCTTGTTATTCAAGATAATGCAGTGCCTTTATATTGGTGTGAACTGCCAGTTGGTTTACATGTTCACTATTCAATTACTGCCATTGTGAAGGTACTTAAGAGTCTAAATAGGGGCAAGCAAAGGGAACTGGTTATTTATTCACTTGACCTCTCCTTGTTGGATTACACTTGTGTAGGTTTTGCGTAAGTAGTGGCACACAAACGGCGCTTAACTTCCTTTTGTCTTGGTGTTCAGGATCAGAGAATCTCTTGCAGTGTGCACCCCACTCCTGCTCTGAGGCTACCGGGAGTACTCCATGATTCTTTCTCTATTGCTTGCCCTTTCAGTCATTCTGGATGATGTAGTTTGAATTGAAAATGGCTTGGGAGTCGGATGTATACTTGCCTTATGAGGGGGCGGAAATGGAGTTGGTTATTAGCAATCTATGTATTAACCAATGAATAAATGAATGGGCATTCTGAATGCTTACACCATTATTAAAAACACAAAATGAATGTGCCTGGAGTGAAATTATGTTGTAACCTGATCTCTCACTCTGCGTGTTTCTATGTGGAATTTACACTCATACTTTTGGGCTCAATTTCTTTATATCTACAAGAGGGGTTACACACACAGAATAGAATTTGGCTGCATGAATCAACAATTGATGTATACACATGAGTTCAATACACACTTTTCAATCTTAGTCTCTTGACTTATCTACCCTTAATCCAAATACCAGATACAAATTCAAAGGACATATAGCTACATAGGTTAATATTAAATCAAGATTCATGGGTTGAACACATATTTACCGTTCTCAGGCTTTTGGTGTCTACATCTTATTCCCTAGTTCAATCACTTAGGTCTGGTCATATATATTCTACTGGGTTGTTTCTGATTTTAGTGCTCTCACACTTTTGAGTCAGTGCTATGTGGCTGATCAATCTATTGTGTTCCCATTGTATGGCTCTTTTTGTTTAGGATTTGACTGTTTGTGTGGACTCAATGTAGGTGTGGGTACATTCCTCTACTTTCTTGTTTATATATGCTGGATATGTTGTCTCCCAAGAGCTTCTCTTTTATAATGCTTTCAGGGAACAAATGTTTCCCATTTCTGAGAGATCATTTAGTCCATTAGTAGTGGTCCGCAAGTGAAGTATCATCTGTGCTTCTAGTCTAAGTAAAATTGGTTCTGGATTGTTGACCTTTACATGTCAGAGTACTGTACACTTAATATCTATGGTCGATTGATTCAAGTCTATACAATGTTGGATCGTCGGTGCATTCATGACCCGGCATCGCATCCTTAATTTGTGTTGTAAAATGAGTTTGCGTAGTTCTTGGTTGGTCTTGCCTACATAGGCTAAACCACATGAACAAATTGCGCAATATACAAAAATATTCAATTGCGATTGGTAAACTTTGTGTGTTTGATTTTAGTGCTGTTGTAAATGAATTCATGTCCTTCAATAGTGTTTCCAGATTCCAGATTTGTGGTGACTTTTGATGGGTTGTAAATTCAATATTGTGCCATTGGATGTATTGGATGTCATCACTCTCCTACCTGTGTTTGCTTTATCAAGATTTCACAGACATTTTGATTCCATTTGGGTGCAAATAGTAGTACCTCTGTGAGTTTTTCCAATCCTGCAATAATTTTCCATTTTCTTCATATTGAGTTTTTCAAGTTATTAGTAACTGCAGAGTATGTAAATCCATATGTCATTCTGTCATCTTTATCTCTCTCCCTTGGGTCTAATAATGACTTTCTGGGACTATACCATGCACGTTTCATGGCTCTTTTTAGGAGTTTTTAGGGTAATTACGTTGATGTCATTTGAGCAATAATTTCCCATCATTGGAGTAGTAATCCTCTCTTCTCATATAATTCCTCCTTATTCTCAAAAACTGACTGTAAGATAAATTGTCTTTCAAATTTCTTTATTGGTAACTAAAATAGTGTAAAAAGTATTCCTGTCGGTGTCCTTTGTGCTAAGAGTGGTATAGATCTCTCTGTTTTGATGTTTTATGGTAATATCTATGAAGTTAATCTCCTTTTCGCTGTGTGCCATGGCGAACTGTATATTAGGGCTTCTTGCATTGAGCCACTTGGTGAAGTCTTTTATCATTTCTTCAGGTCGTTTCCCTATAAGCAGTACATCGTCTATATATCTTAGCCACACTCTGATGTGATCTGTAAAGGGGTTGTTGTTGCAGACCCACTTCTCTTCATATAATGCCATAACAATTATGGCCATTTCTGGGGTGGAGAGAAATCCCATAGCAGTCCCTTTGGCTTTTTATATAGAACTGTTTGTTGAATTGAAAGAAAATTGGATTTGAGGCAGATTTGTGCAAACTGTAGAATGTATTTTGTGGCGACCTCATGTGGTTGTGGTCTTCTATTGGAAAAATATTTGATGACTTCCAAACCCGCTCTCTTTTGGAATATTGGTGCAGATCCTGACAATGTCTAGTGTTACAAAAGTGTCTTTGTCTTGTTGAATGGCATCCCTTCTAGTGTATTGATGGCATGCATGGTGTCTCTCAAGTAACTTGGTATGTCCATTATAAATGGTTTGAGAAATACATCCACATATTTGGCTGGATGTCCCAGGATGGAGTTAACAACTGAAATGATTGGCCTTCCTCGTGGATTTGTTGGATATTTTTGTGTATTTTGGGAAGGATTACTGGAGAAGAATACTTGTGTTTTTGTTGTATAAATATCTTTCTTCTTTGTTGGATACCCATCCTCTGCGTTTATCTTCCTGTTCAATTCTGTGATTTTTGCAATGATCATCTGACATGGATTGTCCTGAGTCTTTCCGTAGTGTCCTTCGTTGAACAATAATCATTGAATTCCTGATTCATATTTATCTCTGTCCATAAGCACGATTCCACCGTCCTTACCAGCTTGATTTATGATTATCTCTTAGTCTTGTTTTAGTCTTATAAGTGCTTTACATTATTATTTGGAGTGATTGTATTTATTAAATTTTTGGGAGTTTTATATAGCGCTTACATGACCCGAGGGATATCAGAGCGCTTTACAGCAGCATACACAAATAGAAACATAAACATTAGAATACAGTGACTAGCATCCAGAGTACCGGAGGTCAAATAGATCGAGGTCATTGACCGGATGCAAAGAGATGACGCTTGAGGAGAAATTATTTTAGTTGTCTCTTGAAGTTCGTGAAGGAGAGATTAGTCCTGATGTGGGTAGGGAGAGAGTTCCAGATTTTTGGGGCATTCCCAGAGAAAGAGCGGGAGAGGGCTTTTTGTTTATGTCTTTTTGGGGGGATTAAGAGGAGCGAGTTGGAGCTTCTTAGGTTTCTTGATTGTCCTGCTTTTGTGAGTTTGGCTGTGAGGTAGTCTGGTTTGCCTGTGTGTAAGGCTTTATGGATGAGGCAGGCAGTTTTGAAAGTGCAGCACGCTTCGATGGGTAGCCATTTTAGGTCCTGTAATGCAGGGGTGATGTGGTCGTATTTCTTGGTACCTGTGACCATTCTTGCTGCTGTGTTTAGGGTGGTTCTCATGGGGGCTATGTGTGTTTTACCTGTGGCATTTCCATAGTCAAGTCTGGAGAGAAGTAGAGATTGGGTTGTGATTTTGAGGTCATTAGGGGGGGTATGAAAGGTTTGATTTTGTTGAGGAGTTTTAGGTTGATGTATTTCATTTTCTTTTCCATGTTATCAATATCTCGCAGGGTTGTTATTTCAATCTTTTGTAGTTCAATGAGCATGTTGGCTGTTGGTGCATAATAATTTGAGGGGTCTCTTAATCCTGAATAGGTTCTTTCTTGTGCTGGCATCGCCCCTGTAAAAAAATACTTTGAGGCTAATTTTTTCTTAAGAATTGCAGTGCTTCCAATCGAATTTGCATGTAATCCGGTCTATCTGAGGGGACAAATGACAGTTCCATACTTAGGACCTTTAATTCATCTGGGTCAAGGTCTCTCTTAAAGAGATTGTAGAATGGAATAAATTGAAACATCTCTGGCCTTTGTTTCTTCCCCTTGTTCTGTTTCGACCTCTCACTAAAAAAGAAGACCGTGGTCCTGGTTGATTTCGAGCTGTGCTTGTTGAAAGCTCAGTGTTGCTTGAGCTGTCCGAGTAAGACGACGTATCAGAAAAATAAATGTATTTTATTTTCCTTCTACCGTGGCATTGAGTATTGTGTTTTCTGGCTGCTAATAAAAATCTTTGTCTAGGTAGGATATACTCTTTTTTCATAAAAGTTGGTGATGTCCCTCTCCAGTTTTGCCTTTTTCAAGTCTTCTGTAGTTTTTTTAAATAAAGTGTTCTCTTTTTTGATTTTATTCAGCAGTGCTCTTGCTTCCTCAATTGCTGTGTTTCTCAAAATTGTTTCCCCTAGTTCTTTAATTACATGTAGTGTCCATATGAAGCACATATCCAGCCCTGAGGAAGACCTTCAAGACAAACAGCAGACCCATTGTGAAGGTCGAAACGCGTCAGCATACTACTACTACTGTGCCAGGGGGTGCATTTCCCCTAAAATATTACGCTAAAAACAGGAAAATCAGAGTGGATAGTGTTATCCTGCATTACCGTTGCACAAAGACATTTTGCACTTCCACCCGACTACATAGGTCCACATGATACCCAGAGGATCAAATGTTTAAGGGATCATAAAAACATAGCCCCTAATGAATCCCCACCTGAATTGTCCAGTTGGACACATACATTTGAATGTTATGTTTACACATGTTCTATATATATATAATTGAGTTATCAAAAAATGTATGTTTAGATTGCACTATGGAAGAAAGGGAAGGAAGGAGGAAGGGAGGGCTCGAGGAGATGAAAAGAGAGCTGGGGGAATGATGAGACCTATAGGCATTCCCAGGGTAGAGGCAGCGGAGCAGAGAAACATGGAGTGGTCCGAGGGGACCAACTGAGGCCCAAAGAGCCCCTATAGCCCACAGATTTAGGCATCATGCAACTGGCATTGATCGCTCAACACCCATCATACTGCAGAAAGGGTACCCAGATCAGGAGGAAGGTCCCTACCTTGTCCAGGTTATAAATGACATGTTCTTACAAGACTTTCTAGTTCATATCCGAGAGCTACTAGGCATATGTTGGGGTAAAGGGGGAGCACCAGTGCGGAAGGACATAGTTCTTTGCTGTTGCAAGCACCCTATGGAACATGTTGGGACAGGGTAGGAGAGTGCGTGAGATCATGGAGCAGGATCAGGCCAAAGGCACCAAGACTGGCAGGACTTCACTCAAAGTGGCACAAACTGCCCCCCAGTAATGATAGACAGTGGGACAATCTCAGAGGATGTGGACCAGGTCACACCAATGACTTTTGCAGCACCAGCAGTTAGAGTGGGGCAGCAGGTTTGTCGGGGTCCAGTGCCATTCATGCATCAATTTGAAAAGGCAACATTTTAGCCATGCTTCCCTGGCCCCTCGATCTAGAGACTCTAGAACCTCTGCCCAATCCTCTGGCTTGTACTGCACCTTTAGGTGAGTTTGCATTTGGTGTGTAGACTATCCAGAAGGGGTAAGGAATACAGGGAAGGAGTCAAAAGACTATAGAAGCCAGACATCACCCCTCCAAAGTGTCCTCACATCCTGAGGTAGGAAACCATTGGGAAAGGCTGGAGGGACCAGGGCAGACAAGGCAGTGTTGCAAGTGGAGGTACCACCAAGATTGATGAGGCAGAAGCCCATACTCCTCCCGGAGCACCGTACAGGATTTGAGGGCTCCCTGGGAAAGCAGGTGGTGTGCAGGTGGTGTAGGGTGTAGATCCCCACAGCGCGCCACTGCCCCCAGTTAACCATCTCACCATCGATGCAAAGGCCAATATTGCCCCATAAGGGTGCATGGTCATGCAAGCGAGCGGCCACCTTGAAGAGGCAGAGGGCTCCTGACCAAGATTTAGCCTATGTCTGGATTATCAGGTTCTTTGAGCCAGGGGTGGAGATATCACACCAATAGAGAGGGTAGAGCCCCCGAGGGCACTCCAGGATGGTGCACTCGATTGTGACCCACAGTAGTGTATCCCGAGTGTGGGGAAGCATGTAGGCAAGCTGCGCCAAGTACAGAGCCAAGGCATAGTGCTTAACTGAGGGGAGACATAGCCTACTGCATGAACGGTGGGCTATGAGCCTGATACTGACAATCCGTGACCAAGATGGCCCCACACAAAGGACCAAATGTCTCTGTCCACTGACCATAAGAGTGAGAGAGGAACAAGCATGGGGAGCATACCCAGAATATAGGTGAATCTGAAGCAGGGTCACCATTAGGCCTGGGCAGTAAATTCTGTTCCGCTCGCGGAATTTGCGGAATTTGGGTAACGCTGCCGCCCGGGTATCACAGACGACGTCGCTCCACGCCGACATTGATGCCGCTGCTTGCACTGTGGTTCAAGGGCACTGGTCGTAAGTGACACGGCACACCGTCCTCATCCCGCACCACAGCCTTAGCCTCCTGACTGGCGCCGTAGACACCAGTTCATCAGCTGACAACAGAGCTTCAGCAACAACAATGCTGTTGCTTGACCGTGACCTGCCAGCACCACAACGAGCACCTCATCACTTCGCACCGCAGCCCTGGTCTCACCGACGCCGCTGGACAACCATCACCGAGCCACTGCCTAAACCGTGACCTGAGGGTACAACACGCTGCACCGCTGCACCGCAGCCCCAATGCCTGCTGATGCCGGCGCTCCCGACTTCAACTGTGAGGAGTTCGATCTGCAACGCGTTGACTTCAAGGGCCCGACGATTCCTGCACTGACCTCCGGAACTGACACCTGCAGACGCCGTCCCTTCGGGGCTCAGCGAGAGGTCGCCGATGCTCTACATTTCTAAAGGTACTGTTTTCCGGGTCTTCCCGACACTGTAGCTGGCCCGCGACGCCATGCTCAGCCAGAACTGTTTGGATTTGTTGTTCACGACACCGTGATAGCCTCAAATTGAGCTATCGACCTCAAAGAACTGTATTTCAAGTCTATTTTTGATTATTAAAGATTTCTGAGAACTATATGGTGGATTATTTATCGTTTTTTGTCTTGTTTTTGATATATAAAAACATTGGGTATTTTTCTAAACTGGTGTGGTGTCCTTTTGTAGTGTTTTTACTGTATCACTGTTGATTATGTGCACATGCTTACACACTGCCTCTAAGATAAACCTGACTGCTCATGCCAAGCTACCAAGGGGGTGAGCACGGGTTATTTAACACAGGTTATTTTAGGAGTGTAACTTCCTTATCCTAACTAGAAGGAAGGGTCCCTCTTTGGACAAAGGTGCAAACCCTTGCCAACTAGTGACCTCAATCTCTAACACTCTCAGAGAGGTACCCCACTCTATTCTGTCAAATGCTTTCTCAGCATCTAAGGAGAGGGCTAGGACCTCCTCAGGCAAGCCCTTAGTTGACCATAATGTGTTGGCCAGGGTGCGGAGGTGGTTCCAAGATGAATGACCGAGGACAAATCTCACCTGCGAGTCGTGGATCAATGTTGAGATCACCGCCCAGAGGCAAGCCACCAGAATCCCGGCCAGGACCTTAATGTCCCCCTTGAGCAGAGATATTGGCCAGTAGCTGCCACAGAAGAGAGGGCCCTTCCCTGGCTTGGGGAGGACCGCAATCAGAGCCTTATTAGAGATAGAGCCAAGGGATCGAGTGTGCTCTGGTTTTCAGAAGGCCTTGCAGAGGAAATCCACCAACTCCTCACCCGCTAATTTTCAAACTCTGCCAGGAAGTCATCCTCCCCCGGGGCTTTATGGTATGGGAGATTCAAGATGGCCTGCACTATTCCAGCCTTGGGGATCTCCTCTTAAAGCAGGTCCCTCCCTGACTTGTTGAGGCAAGGGAGGTGTATGCCATCAAAAAAAGCCTCCAAGCTGGCAGGGTCCGCCTCCACATCCAGGACAAACACTGGTAAAAGGCTGGAAACTTGTTCACAATATCTGAGGATTGTGCCCTCAGGGGACCTAATGGCTGGGATAGAAAACGCTGTCTCCTGCTGATGAAACTGAGCCACTATCAGTCTTCCTGCCTTCTCACATTGTTCGTAGTGCTGGCTCTTCATCCATTGCAGGGCATGCTCAGCCTTGGAAGCATAAAGCGAATTCAGGTCCAAGCAAGCCTTCACCAGATGGCACCGAATGTGACCGAGGGGTGAGCAGTATAGAGGCAGGTGAGGGATGCAATGTCGTCCTCCAAGGCCCTCTGCTGCACTGTCCTCTGTTCATTGGTGAGGGTAGTATCTATCATTAACTGGCCCAAAAGAGTTGCTTTGGTGGCCGCTCACAGGGTGCTCAGAGAGACCCCTTGTTGTACTCCAAGTAGGAGAAAATGTGGGACCCGAATTGGGATTTGCACAGGGTGAAGCGATAAGATGAGACATTAAGGCACCATGGTTTGGGGCCCTGGGAGGACAGTCTCAGGTCCGAGGCAAGGAGAATTGGGGAATGGTTCAAAAGTCCAGGTGGGATTGCATATCAAGTACAAGAGAGAAAAGTAAACTCACTTTCCTTGGGTTGCGAGAGTCGCTAAATGTCTGCAAGACCATGACCCGCGAAGATATCCTCTAGTAGAGCCCAGTCTACATTATTGTCAACATCAAGCGGGCCGGTGCCATCCAGGACCGCCTCTAGGGACAGGTTCCAATCTCCCCCTATGAGCCAGTGGGTGGAATCTATTTTCATTAGGAGGCAGATGAGTTGAAGTAAAAAGTAGGGTTTGGGTCCGTCCGTGTATATACGCCTGCACTGAACGTCCTCCTGCTGAACGGGGCTTGAGAAACACATAGCGGCCATCTGAGTATGTCCACTTCTTGAGGACGATAAAGTGCAAGTACTTATGCAAGAGGATAGCCAAGCCACATTTCAGAAGCTGCCCGGTCCCATCAGCCATCAGCTGGGGATCACCCTACCTGCCCAGTCTTCACTCAATTTCTCCGTCTCCACTGGGGAGAGGGGAGTCTCTTAAAGGAGGGCCAGATCGGCGTGCTTGGATTGGAGCTACACCAGTTCCATCTTCTGCTTGTTAAAATGGGTAAGGCCATTCACATTCCAGGAGAAGCAATTTAGGGGTTTGGGAGGGCAGACAGGACTGGCAGCCATCAAGGAGCAGAAACACTAAGATGGAAGGGAGGACGGGAGAAGGGAGGGTGTGGAGAACAAGGGGAGAAAAGAACAGAGAAGGATGTGAAGATAAGACAGAGAGAAGCCCCTGGACGGAAGGGGAGAGAGGAGGTAGGAAGGTCGGGGGAGGCAGGGAGGAGAAGAGAGGCCAGAGGGGATGCCTGAAACCAAAAGGCAGGGCAAGGGAAATCAAAGGAATGTCAGGGAAGAGGGAGGGAGCAGAGGCAAATCTCTATGTCCTGCTCCTCGGTGAAGTCCAGTAACCATGAACCGTGGGTTCAACCTAGGGGCCCATGCAGCATAGGAGGCTCTGGAGTTAGGGAAGAAGCCAGCCAGGACAGCAGAGGAGTCACAGCGACCAGGTGGAGTTGAAGCTGGGAGGAGGTCGGCAAAGCCAGGAATGGAGGGAAGTGGGTGGAAGAGCAGAACCGATGGCAGATGGCATGGAGTATGGCAAGAGAAAAGAACATGGAAAGGACATGGCTGGGCATGGTGGGTAACAGGCAACATCCCACACCATCAACAGTCAACAATTCATAGAAAACGAGATCCAAGTCAATACACAGACAATATAGTAACGCTCATTCATCCGTCTGGAGGGCGTCAAAGGAACAGGCAGGCAGTAGTTGGGGCTGGCACGCAGCAGCCGGAGCATGGGGGTTTGCTTCAGTCCTTAGACAAACTGGATGTCTTTGGGGAGCGGGACTTGTCGCGCCCTCGGTTCTGCATCAGTTCTGCCACCACCTGGATTGCCTTGCCTTTGCCTGAGTAGTCCTGCAGCCTGTCCTGATGGCGACCCCCCCCTCACCAACCCGGGACTCTGGTTCTCGCTCTTCAAGGAGAGGGCATCCACAGATCGGAATATTGCTGATTACTCCACAGATGCATGTCCATCACCGAGTCCTGGAGGCCCTCCTGAAATGACAGCAATACCCCAAGTTCAAGGAAGTCCTTACACCTGCCGTCCTTGGAGATACCTATGCGCACATGCTCAATGAGTCTAAATTTGATGTCCAGTTTTCACAGTTGTGTTCCCCCTAATGCCCAACCATGCATACCCTAATGTTCAACTTTCATTCCTCTAAACAGCTTGCCTTTTGGTCATAAGCTCTTTTTTACCATGGTAATATCAGACCTCTTTTCAAATGCACCAGCCTTGTCTATTCCTCTTTTCTACAATGGCCCTTGAAAAACAACTCCAATCTCTCTCTATGGTTATGTCTCCAGTGAGGTTCTGCTGATATCCCTTCATGGGCCTGGACATGGTCCCTTTGAACTGAGCTCTGGAAAAATCCACTGGTAGCTGTTACTAGAATTGGCTGAACGCCTCTTTTCTTGCCACTCTGGATAGAAAGGTAGAGTGGTTTTTCAGGTAGTGCCGTCTAACTTGGTAATCTGTAACATCAAGTGGGAAGAAGACTTTTATAGAGAGGAAACAACTTATAACATCAGGTTTTCATTACATTTATACATCTTTAGGATTGTGTTCCTATATATAGTAAGAGCAGGGCAGTGAGAGGAGAGTGCCCAAGAGCATTGGTACCCATATCCATTGCACATAATCGATGTTACAACCAGGACCTCACTGAACCTTCTCCCGGCCAGATGACGGCTGTGTGTGTACGGGTGTGAGGACCCGTACTGTTCAAATAACAATTCTCCATGAACCTAGTGAATAAATCATGCAGCCCCAGTGTTGCAGTGAACGCAGTTTAATAATACAGATGTCAAAAGTTGCAGACAGATTTCAGATGTCTTGGTCACAGGTAAAGGAGCAGAACGCCATGAAAATGATATAAAGCATGACCAGAGAATTAACTATAGACAAAGAAGGTCATGGTGTCAGTGTAGGTTCCAATGCAGCACGTGGGAATCATCTTGCATTCGTATTACAAATGCAAAATAAACAGATGCTACAGCATACATGTCAACTTTTTACAACTGGAAAGTGGGAGATTTTGAAAACAATATCGAAGGACTGTTTTTCCCCATTGACATACAGTGAAGCGGAGGCAAATCACCTGAATCGGGTTTCTTGGCATGTATGATACTGCGGTAAAATAAATAGTTTTCGAACTATGCACAGATTGCTCAATGCATGTAACATCATAAACAATCAATATTGATGGAACTTTTTATCATGAAAATATCATGAAGTATTCTCCTGAATTCACAGCACCCTCATACTATTTATCTCGAACTCTCTTCTGTATTGCCCCGTCCTGATGAGTATCCCAATCCGCATGGGTTCGAAACTTCATCAGCCATACCGTATGAGCCTATAAATAAATTATGTGTATTTCTTTGTTTAGGTCATATGGCAAACCAAGGGCCTGATTACGATCCTGGCGGGTGGGTTACTCTGTCACAAGGGTGACAGATATCCCGTCTGCCGAAATCTAAATCCTATAGGATACAATTGGATTTATATTTCGGCGGGCAGGATTTCTGTCACCATTGTGACGCAGTAACCCGTCCACTAAGATGGTAATCAGGCCCCAAGTGGTTCACACTTTTGGGGGAACATTATCAAGAACGGCGTTAAAATTATCACCGCTTTAGCGGCAGGAAACTGCCGCTAAAGCGGCGATAATGGGCTTGATAATATGCCGCAGAGAATTCCAATAGAAGCCCAGGTTCACACCAGAACATGAGCTTCTATTGGAATTCTCAAGGGCATATTATCAAGCCCATTATCGCCGCTTTAGCGGCAGGAAACTGCTGCTAAAGCGGCGATAATGGGCTTGATAATATGCCGCAGAGAATTCCAATAGAAGCCCAGGTTCACACCAGAACATGAGCTTCTATTGGAATTCTCAAGGGCATATTATCAAGCCCATTATCGCCGCTTTAGCGGCAGTTTCCTGCCCCTAAAGCGGCGACAATTTTAACGCCTTTCTTGATAATATGCCCCTTAGTGTTTTTATCACAGTGTGTTACACGAGTATGCATTGAGCACTTGTCTTTCACTTTATTTAAATCAGATTATGACTAGTTAAGGAAGTTGTCATAATACAAAGTTGTATTAACATGAATTGGATACAAAGTAGGGTTTTTTTTGTGCCTATGTTTAGCTACAGAGACCGTTGTTCTTCTGAAACAATTATGTATCCTAGACCCCTAGTGACCCTTGGGTTCATCTTTGTTTTCTTTACATAGAAGGGTTTCCCAAGCAGTTGAAGGTATAAAACTAACTTGTACTGGGCTTAGAGTCATTTTAAGGATTTTGAGGGCCTTGTGCAGGACATACTTTGGGGGCCCCTGTTCCAAAAAACGTTGAATTTTTATAACCAATTTTCTGCTAATTCAAGCTCACATGATTACAACAATACTAAATTATATGTCAAACATTGTTAAACTCTGTTTTACCTGACACCCCAGACTTCGTAAGGTGACACTGGGTAGAGAGAGACAGAATCAGAAGTAAAGTTGGGCAAGCACGTTTATATAAGGAAATATAAAAGACAGAGGTCAAATAGAGAGAAAATTCACTTCTCCTGGGGGGCCCCTTCAAGCTGGGCACCCTAGGCAATTGCCTTCTTTGACCACTCCTTTTCAATGTCTCTGAGTGGGCCACCTCTCAGGTTTTGATATACCACCGGCTGTGACAAAGTCAAAAGTAGTTTTCATGAATGCTTGCTCTCCTTTTTGAAACAAACATGGGGTAATTGTCGTGTTTTTTCCCTCCAAAGCAGCCTGTTCCACTTTGCTTAATACAAAGTTCACCTAATGCTTTTTCAGATTATATTTACTTTTTAGTATCATTACACATGTAAAATACAAACACAGAAAACAATTTCTGCATGTTCAATTGGCATCAGTTTACTATGTGTTATATTATTCAGAGGGGAATCATATTATTAATTTCTGATGCACATATTAAACATTTCCCTTTATACGAAATAGCTCCAATCTTCACATTTAAATTGTACTAAGGCCAATCTTTTTAACAGTTCGAGCAAATACAGGACAGTCAAAGATTAACCCCGAATCAGTCAAACTCCTGTGTCCGTATCACAGAAGTGCCTCAGGGGTGCAACGGGCATTTGCATCCGATTTGTTTCCCTCACAGGGCACTTTAGTATTACAGAAGAAGCCATAAATGCTTGTGCAGCCCCTTCTGTAATACAGATATCGCTGGCGCATATGTAGTACCAGAACTATCCAGAGAGGGTGTTCCCTCTTCTGCATTGGTTCAGTGTCTCATGCAAAGAAGGGAATCACTTTGCCTCTGCGCCTGCACCATATTACAGACATGGGCACAGAGGCCAACATTCCCTTAGCATGTGCACTGAAAGTGCACCATATAAATGTGACACACTGTCATTGCAACCCATTGAGGGCAGCCCTGTCAAGGGATGAAAGATATGCCCCTGCAGGTGGGGATTGTAACTCACTGAACCTGCCTACAAGGGGTTCTCTAATCCCTTATGAAAGTGCAGGTGGGCTGACACCTGCACAGAGAAACAAGGAGCAGTTTTTAAACAGCTGCTCTGTATTTCTCTTGAATCTGCTGCCCGCAGCTACGCAACAACGCAGCTGTCCTGAGGGCAGCACATTCTTCCTAATAGGGCGCACTTTCCTTGTTTGCACCCGGAGCACCTGTTTGCAAACAGGAAAATTGTGCCCTATCTGTAACAAAACCCCTGAAGGACACATTTTCCTATTTCCCGCAAAAATACCAACTTCTGCAAATGGTTGCCTTGAATCATCTCTAAACTTTGACTCATTGCTAATACCACTGTCACACATGACACTAAGCAAATCCAGCACAATACCTACAGATTTCCTTTTCTTTTTAGGAGCCAGCCAGAGCAAAGTGCTACTGTCACTTTTATAAGCACTGACTCCGAACCTTTCTGCACGTTTGTGGGGCTAGATCTTCTTTAGTATATCAACTATTGTGAGAGTATAAAAACTCTAGTTTTTATTTGCAAATTCCACAGCAAGAATATGTACTTCTTGCTAAACATAACATTGTGGAAATTGTGACACATCACTGTTAAGGAACCTTAGAAAAACAGGTGATTTAAAGAATGAAGATACATTCCTTGTACTAAATCAAGATAAAGAATTGTTTGCCTCATGGCCTTGTCAGTTTTTCATAATGTTGGCTCAATTTATTGATTTGTACCTACGGGATAAAGGGCTATTGTGTTACAACCTACTTGTTTTAAAGTAAGACAGGTGGGTCAATATATTTTAGGTAGAGTTTTGAAAAGTTCATTTTTCAAACTCCTTTGTTAACCTTATTTGAGTGTTTAATATGCTTGTTTAGAACAGTTTTTTCAAATGTAATGATTTTAGATACATTCGCCTTACAGTGACCGATGGATCTCATAAAAGTGATGCTAGTCAGATTGGAAACTGTAGAAATGAACATGTCTCTGCCAGCCTTTTTTTGTGAAACATTTTTTGCAAGAGAATAGACTGTAGGTAGGGAATGGATGGCAACAACTATTGTTAATAATTCTACTTACTGTGTGCTCTTCTGCTGAATAGGTCTCTTCAAAAGAAAGGATAACCTACTTCGTTGGAAGCGACTGCACATTTATGAATTCCTTAAGAGGAGCAATCTGAATAAAATCAACAATGATATGGGCAGTAGCAGACCTCCTTATAAACGGTACAATAGACTGGCCACAGTGCATGTGTTCACTCACACACTCCCCAAGAAAGGATAAATGCATGCAAAGAAATATTGAAGAATGGTTTACTCTCCACTGTGTGTTTCTGTGGCCACCTATACTAAAATGAGAATTGGCAGGTGAGCCATTGCTCCTTGTTACAGTGCAAGAACTGTCTGCTCTGCATGTGCTCACTCAATCAGTTTCATGATAGAGTATGCACCACAGACAGAACAATTTCACTGTTTAGAGGGGGCACAGTACCATTCTGCACATCTGTGCATGCAAAGAAATCTGCTGTAATATTACTCTGTGTGTGGGCATCTTGCTAGGTTTTAATGACATGCTCTGTGCTCATTGTGATGGTGGTTGTAGTCCACTGGAGGGAGTGCATATCATTATGTCACACCCAACTGGTCAATAACACAGATGGCCCAGAAAATGCACCTACAGGGTCTTAAATTAGAGGTAGTGTATATTTACACCACCCACACATATGATAAAATTATGTCTGCTAGGAACACCGCAGTGCTCTGAATAGGCGTCAGTGTAAATGCACTGCAGTGGAACATGGGAGGGAAAAGAGCCTTTCCCTTGTAGGAAAATCCTATGGTTATTCATAAGCCACTTCACCCCTTGAAAGCATGCCTTGTAAACCCACTGGGCAGGGTGCTTATATACATATAAATAGGGCACGCTACATATTGGGATTAGTTTATTCTCACATTGAAATAAAACCCCAAAGCTATTTTACTGTGAAGGCTTTTCCTGAATAGGCCTTGATGAAAATGAAGCCATCCTATCCCTTCGAAAATGCTACAAACATGCCACAAAGTTATCTCTTGCTTTATGTTCAAAATCTGATTTCATGGCAAAATCTGATTTTGTAACTTTCTAAAAATGTACTTTGTGGTGCCTGAGCCAGATCAGGCCTAAAACAGTTTTGCCACTCAGCCTCTTATAAGCTGGGCCACACATCTTTTGCTGGAGGAGTTACCAACTCTGGCTTAGAGGAGAATAGCCTGCCTCTGAGCCCAGGAAGAGGAGAGGCACATTAACTGCTGACCACTTAGCAGGAATGTGCTATGTGCAACAAGACAGGAACCATACCCAGGGACAGCATGTCCTGTTAATTTCCAAGACATTCCCAGACAGCCAGGCTTTAGTCACAGTAGGAGAGCATCTGATCGATGTCAGTTAGGATGAATGCCCATCTAAAAAGGGGTGTGGCTAAGGAGCAGAAGACATGCCTCCTTAGAGGCAGAATGTGCTGCCATATGGAAACACAATCTTCTGGGGAGTTTGGAAAGAAAGGCAAAAAAGACGTGCTGCAAAAGGAGGTGGGTGACTGCAAGAACACTGTTAGGATTAAGAGGCAGAATTTCTCCAATCACTAGACAGTGAAAAGAATAAATCTGGCAACTCACACACCACCTTCTCAGAACATTCCTGCACCTGGGAAGACTTTACCTGAAGAAGAAGTCCTCCTGAAAGCAGACCCCTGCTGGAAGAAAAGAACTTGCTCAACACCTCCTGAATCTGACTGCAACCCAGAATCTGGAACTGGTCTTCAAGCGCAAGTGATTGGCTTCCCCTTTGCCTTCTAACAAAACACAAAAAGTAGGGGAACCCTCGACTCTAAGAGGGCCTGGCAGACCACAGGATTGGACCCTGCCACAGACCTCTCAGGAGAAAGACCTGGTCCATAGAAGCCTGCCTTGTGGAACAAGGGGCAGCAGGACTGTCCATAGGGAAATTTCAGAGCAGTTTGGGAAAAAGGAGTAATATTTTCCATCTCAGAAGGGGCTGGGACAAGATGCTGAAGCTTGTCCAAGAAGATTGCATCATAGGCAGGCAAGAAAAGCAGATGTGTATTGCTTTGAGCTATTTTAGGTCTGTCCCACTCAGAAAGTTTGGCTTCAATGGGGTCTCAAAAATGATTCCTCTGACATCTGGGAACCTTTGCTGCCCACAGTCTTGAAAAGAGGGAACCGCTTAGTGTATCCATCCTCTGCTGCATTGCAGTCAACTTGAAACCATATCCAGGTCCCAGTCATCTGCAAACAGTGACTTGATTAGTTCTTTACTTTTTCTTGGTGCATCAAAACATTAAAATTCATGCCTCTATTTCTTCTTAGCCTATTTTAAAGCTTTTGGCTATGTTTTGCTCATTGAATTTTGTCTATTTTTCTATATTGGTTTTTAAATTTTATTGTGTTGTCTTCTTGACTATAAAATTGCTGGTTCTGCTTGGGCTTGGTGCACACTTCTCTGGTGATTGCCTGCTGCTTGTGCCATGGTTATCCAGGTGTTGATCAGACATTCTCTCAGAACTGTGTTTTAATTAGCCAGAGTGGATTTATTAAAATACATTTATTTACCATTATTTTTTTAAGAGGTAGTCAATGTTTCCTAATTTCTGTGGTTTAAACCTTTTTTTTATTCTGTATTATATTTATTGATTTTAGCAAACTTCAGGTAACTAATAATTTAATACATTTGTATATTCTTTTGGCTGCCTCAGTGCAACACCACAGTGACTATACACAAAACATGGTACTGACTACTATTAAAAAAGTCACCGTAACCGGGTTCAAACAAGTAACTAGTGGATACCTTCAAAGTCAATGATCTCAATAATGAAAATGGATAACATGTATAAGATCACCTCCCACATATGCTTATGCCATCAACCCATGTGTTGTAGTCTATATATCTGGGATATACCTAATTACCTATAGTTTCTCCCTCCGGTTTCCCAATCTCTTGCCCCGCTAAGTACTGTTGGTACAATCCCCAAAAGCATTTGAGGCAATTCTGTGGAGGAAGTAACTCACTGTATGTGTCCGATTGTGTACTGCAATAGAGCATATCTTAAGTCCAGTTACCTATGGTCGGAACTGGGCCTTTAGCCCAGCACATAGCAATTCCACGTTTAGCAAGCAGCAGACCTATTGCAACTAGTTTCCTTACACATTTATCAATCCCCATGTCATGTCCCAACAAGACTAGAAACAGATCAGGTTTAAGGGAGAGACCCATAATCCCATTCAAGGTGTGAAAGATCTTCTCCCAGAACTATAGAATCTTTAGGCAATAACAGCCTACATGCAAGAACCCAGCCTCATGTTCTGTGCAGCGGTGACATACCGCTGTATCGCGTAGTCCATACCGAACTAACCTCTCAGGTGTGTAATACACTCTATTAATATATTTAAAGTTGATTAGTCAGTATCTACCATTAAGAGAGTCATGTCTTGTCACTTAGCAGCGAAACTGCCACCTTTTGTCGTCAATAACTAGTTATAGGTTTTCTGCCTGTCCTGGTGAGCTTTCATTACGTGTGGTCTCCTGGATTCTTGTGTGGCAGAACGTACAATATAAGAAAGTTTTGGTATCTCTAATGGCTCCTGCATATCTTTGCCAAAAAGGTCGCTTAATCCATGTTGGGGTCTGAGGTAATAATTTTGGACAAAAGCTGACGGTTTGTGTTTCTCCTCAAAGAAGTTCTCCCACGTGCGTACTACCCCATCATGGGGATGTGCATGTGAGCCCTGCGCTGCTCTATAATGTAGCTCGAGATCTGGTGCATTTAGGCCAACCATAGAATATGGCAAGGAAAGAATATTCAATTTAACCCTCGGCTACTTACCGGCCCAGGCCAATTTAATCATCAATGAAAAGGGGCAAGAACATACCCTTGGCGCCCCCCGTAAATTGGGAACCATCTGGTACACGCCCCGTGTTGCCCATAGCATACGCAGGTTTCAGCCTTTGAGTACAACTGTTTTATAAAAGAAAATATTTGTTGGTCAACCCCATTTCCTTCATGATCCTACAGAGATGGGACTAAGCAACGCAGTTGAATGCTGCGCTTAGGTCCATGAAGGCCTTGTATAGATTAGCTTGCTTAGCATGGGTATACTTTGCTAAAGGCAGACTCAAGTTAAGGCATTGGTGTTGAGTACCTCTACCCTTTTTAAAGCCATATTGGGCGGGGATCAGGATGTTATTTGTCGCTGCCCAGGCCTCCAATCTGTTTAATAATACTCTGTCCATAGGTTTCGCCAGGCTATTTACGAGGGAGATTGGCCTGTAATTTCTAGGATCAGATTTATCTCCTTTTATATGAATAGGTCAGTAGTAATTTACTTTATTCGGTTATTACAACCATCAAAGTTTTCAGCATAACAACCCAAACTTTAAAAATTAGCAATACACAGGCATAGTTCACAATATTGTCACATGCACCATTATCATTCAGAGCTAAAACTGTAAACACCCCCAGCACACGCAAAATACAAATTGTTTCAAGTGTTGCTTTCAATACAAATGTGCAGTAAAATTAAGACTAAGCAATTAAAATTGGAGCATGATTCAAACAAATGTATATATACAGTAATAGCAGCAATATATAGTATCTACCCTCATCATAAACATACTAAGCAATAAAAAGTAGAGCATAAATAAATCAAGGGTGTATATACAGTAATAGCAGCAGTATATAGTATCTACCCTAATCAGAGACATATCCAGGTTTTAAAGTGGCAAGTGCTTCACAAATCAGTATTTAAAACTAGACTGCAATAAAAATGCCATAAGATCAATACAAAGGGAAGACAATTCATTATTAGAAATAAGTGATAAAATAGAACTCATAATCATTACACTGTTTTAGTTTTAAACATTGCAATGCGTTTGTACCAAACTGCCTCTAAACATTTACTAACAGCTACAACAGTTCTTGGAGAGAGATCAGTCTTTAGGATCCTTAGGAGCTGTTCAATAACGTGTAATGCCCAGTTCTCGACAGATAGGAATAATCCACCTCCTGCGAGGGGAGGAGTACTCTGGGCAGAAAAATAATAGATGAGATTCATTTGCAACACACTGATTACGCATTGGACAAGACAGTGTTGACTGTGCTATATTCCATTTGTGGGTAAACGGTCCTACAGGTAGTGTCCCCAGGCGAAACCGTATAAAAAGGCTTTTAGGAAAAGCAAAGGGTATAAAATCCAGGTATTCCTCTAGTAGTGGGATAGGTTTAAAATCAAGAAATTTACTGGTCAAAGACTTTGAAATAAGTAGTGAGTCGTCGGCAAAGAATTAAATAGGCACCTTCCTATTATTCAGCATTGGGGAGTCATTAACACAATTTTCCAACACCTTGACCACATCATTTAGATAATGGGAAAACAAAGTGGGGGCGAGTACACAGCCCTGCCTAACTCCCTGTTCAATTGGAATACGTTAACTCAATTCAACATTTGGTCCCCAGCATACCTGGGCATAATTATTCTCATGTAACTTACTCAGTAGTTGTACAAGGTTTCTGGGGACACCTATGTTGAGTAGGACCTACCACAGATTAGAACGGGGGATAAGGTCAAAGGCAGCTCTAAGATCTATAAACGCAACATACAGCGTACCCCGACATAAAAGCACTGTTTTCCAGGGCAATATTGTGAATCTAAAAATCTGTTCAGTAGTACTAATTTTTGTTCTAAAACCAGCTTGAAAGGGAGAGAGAATTTGTTTTTCATAAATGCATTCCGTTTTGAGCATTATCTAACAGGCGTATAGGCCTATAGTTGTCAGGATTATTAGCATCTCTCTTTTTAAATATAGTTATTATCTTGGCCCCCTTCCAAGAATCAGGGACAGCTCCCCCCGCTGAGATGGCATTCAATAAAAGGCTAAAATAAATTTACCAAATAAGCGGCTCTGACTTAAATAGGTCACTCGGAATTTTATCTGGCCCAGGTGCTTTAGTTAATTTAAGAGAATGTATTGCACTATTTGTCTCTTCAAGGCTAAACAAGATAGAAGTGTTATGCAACTTTTGTTCTGTGGGAGGTATAGTTGTATCTTCAGCTAGATTAGTCATCAGGCTTTCTTAACGAATAAAATGATGAAAAATGGGCAACCCAGTTTTTCGGTGGTATATTGAAACTCGGGTTCTTTAAACTTTCATTGTGGTTTTGCGCTTCTAATTTCCAAAAGGATCTACTGTCCTTGGTTTTAGTTGCTACAAGTAGGTCCTGCCAGTACTTATCTTCATAATCTCTTTTAGCCTGTCTAAGTTGGGATTTGTAAATTCCTCTGGAATACGAATTTTGGCTCTTTCACCCTCGATAGTTGAAGATTTTAATGTATTCTCAGTTGCTTTACATGCAGAGTAAACCAAACCTTGTACCTAGTATGTGACAAATTAGTAGCAATCACATGGTACATGGTATTCCAGCTGAGTCTATCCCCTCATATTCGTCAAAAGTGGCCACAAACGTTTTATAGAGTTATGAATAGATTGCTGGATTTGCCATAACTTTGGGCCATTTAAAACTACGACGATTGTTGGTTACAGGAGGTGCGGGGACAACCGTCTGCAAAATGGCATACCATTGTCCCAAAGGCTCTCCCAAATATTTCACCTCAAGTGAATCATGATCACTATCAGACCTTATATTAATTTTCATATCAGCCAGTAAGGGCCACATTCTCACATCAGTTAAAACATAATCATTTACACTGTCACATATACCTCTCTTAAATGTTGGAGCATGCAGCGAGACTAATTGTCATGCACAAGATGTGAGATTTTTTCTTGGGGGCGCTGTCAATTATGGAATTCCCCAAAACTCATCTTCCTCTGCTGTGATCTTTGTTAAAAAAGAGCATGGTTCAAAGGGGGGTAATACAATCTCCTGCTACTATTATTCTCGTATCAGAAGCTAAATCATCCAATATAGTATCTAGCAATGCTAAAATAGTGGATGTATCATTGTGCTTAACTGATCTGACACAGATATTAAATATTGCCAGGGAGAGTATATAGGGTAGCGTAACTAATGTTCCCAACAAGTCTGGACAGTCCATTTCCAAGGCAGTTAAAGTTCTGAAACGCCCATTCTTTAGCAAGGTTAAAAGCCCTCCCCTAGCTCTGCCAAAGTGCAGTGCAGGTTTAGCATCTACACTAAGGCATGTGTACCCACCTATATAGACTCTCTCTGTAGCCCATGTCTCCTGTAGCAGAAATACATCATAACTCGTGATATACCTTAACCAATCATGGTCACATAATTTCAGATTTACACCTGCTACATTGCAGGACAATAGATTTAAACACGATGGAGTATTAGAACCATCAGCTGTGTTAGAGATAAGATTAAGCCCTGTGAGGCTATGTGGTATTGAGTTTTGTTTAATTAGCCTTCCCCTCCTCAATCCGAACTATGGTGGTCTCTACAACTTAACCCTCCCCCTCTTCCTGTCGCCTCTGTAAGGAACCTGGGTTTTAAATTCGACAACACCCTCTTGTGCAAGACCCAGATAGGACATGTGTCCTCATCCTGCTTCTGGAAAATGACGGCATGATGGAGATTCCTCCATCTTCTACCGATGGACTGCAGAAAAACAATAGTCCACGCACTTGTCACTTAGCAGCTAGACTACGCTAACAGTTTGTAACTGGGCCTGCCAGACTACCTGCTTAGGAAACTGCAAACTATACAGAATGCAGCCGCGAGGCTTATTAGAAATGTCCCACTAAGGCACCACATAACCCCTCACTTACGCAGTCTACACTGGCTGCCGGTAAAAAAAAGAACAGAATTCAAGGCACTTATTCTAGCCTACAGAGCAATCAACGAAGTGGGCCCTCACTGTTTACGGAAAAGACTCCGTAAATCTCATCAGACAAGGAACCTAAGATCGAATAACCTTCAACTCCTCGTCACCCCCGGCTTTGCTAAAGCCAGACTAGGAGGACGATCCTTCCCCGTCAGAACCACGACTCTGTAGAATTCCTTGCCTGAACACATCAGAGAGGCCAACTCAGAATTTACCTTCAGTTGGCTCTTTAGTCTCCCGTAGTACCCCTGTGGCTCTCGACATACTCACCCCTCCCCTTCCTGTCTCCGCTGCTAGCGCCGGGACAACCCGTTGGGTGTAGCCGTGCACTCTACAAGCTACAAAATAAATAAATATATTCATCAAGGTGTTGTAAAATATTGCAATCACCATTATCATGTGTTTTCGGTAAACTTGGGGCCTCATATTGCAGAGCAGCCCTATTATTATTGATACCTGAAGGGGACAGTTGTTCATCAGCACAAATTGAACCACAATTAATTATTACATCCCCCGTTGTCCCAATACTCATACGACCCATGCTGTTACTTAGATCCACGTGCCGTTTATGCAGTCAATCTAATGCGTTCATGGGAGATAGAGGAGCAAGGGAACGAGAATTAGAGACAGAAACATCAATTACGTGGACAGAACCCTCATTCCGTTAGCCCATCTGATCCCTCAATAATGGGGAAAGTGATTTTAGTTGTATTCTTGTTTGATTTTCCCCAGCATAATCACAGGTACGCAATTCAAAATTAATTGCATTCTCAACCAGAAGATTGGAACCTAGGACAATGTGAATGTGATCATAATGTGAGGAGGGAGTTGAGCGCATTTTTGCAAATACAATGTCGGATCTTATTACAGATAAGTAGTTCCGCTCATATCTTAGCCAATAGATCATTTTGTTGATCAGTGCCTCAGTATCCTCCTTGGCATCTGTGTTCAGTTTGGAAACCTGTACCGTGTATGGACCTATTAGATTTCTGTTTTTCTCTAGATGATTGGAGGACAGGGAGCAGGACCAGGGACATAGTATGGAGGAAAAAACCCCATGGGAGACAAAATGGTGAGATGGTCTTCTGGTGGGAAACTTACTCACTGTCCTCTGGTTGGTGACCCACTGGGGCAGAAATGTGGAGGGATTCGCAGAGACAGATTCAGAAATTGCGCCTGTAGAAAGTGATTCCCTATGCCGAGTCTGTTTTATGGACATTGAATAAATGTTGTTATTATGGGTACTGGAACCAGTAGGGCCCTCAGTACAACCTTTCTCCTTGCCCCTTGTTATAGAAACAGAAGTCAACTCTGCATCCCTGACCACCCTAGATGGAGTAATCTCCCCAGTGTGTAACTTCCCCGAGCTCCTACAACTGTAACAACAACTGCATACAAGTTTAGATTCGCTGATAGTAACCAGAGCTGAATACAAAGCTCATTCATTTTACTGTACAACAGTTCATTGTTCACTTGATTGCTCATCACAACAGTGTGTGCACTTTGCGGCCTTATCGACGAGGCAGTGGGGGGAATGTCCTGTACTAGTGCTTCCGATGTTTCAACTCCCACTGGTTCATCCATAGGTTCAATAGGAGCAAATCGGTTGAAACAGGGCACGTTTGGGATCACTGTAATGATTGGATATGGAGAGCATGGGGTTTTATTGAGTTGATCAACAGTGGCTAAATTAGAAGGATGAAGTCCTGTAGGGACCTGGCCTACAACAGAAGCAGGCCCAATAACTTGACTTTCTAATTGTGGAGTACGCAATGTACATGGGCTCTCAAGCAAAGTCAATGCCAAAACAGGAGCCTTAGGGGCAAATACTGCCTTGAACATGGCTGGAACTTTCAACGATTTGGCCTAGTCTCTAGTACTACTTGATATAAGCAACTGCTCCAACTCACCAATTAGTGTGTCAAAATCCGCCAATTTAGTTGGATCAAGACCAACAGCCCCTGTTCTAGCCCCATGCTTAACTGAGCCGGATTTCTTTAATTGCTAAATGTTGTGAACTTTGTTCGCAACGTCCCCTACCTTTATTAATCCCAAACAACCAGGACAAAAAAATGACACAGCTGTGACACACTGTACCCTTAAGAATGCTTCGTAATCCTAACGCTGCAATTGTCAGAGGGGTGGCCCAGACAGCCTCTTCCAGGCTCAGATGGGTGCAGACGGGCCTGCCCTTTGGGGCGGGCTTTGCCCGTGCGTGGCCTGGGCACAACCGCGCCTGCGTCCAATGCTGCGAGACCCTTTGCAGAACTAAACTTAAAGTGCCTCCTGGCGCTGTGTGTTACGTCGGCAGCAGGCAGACTGCATGTGGTGCTGGTTTCTGTGGTCCTGGCCCCCAGCAAAGGATCAGCAGTGGATAGGTATTAAGATTGCTTTATACCAAGAAACAGGTGGGCCCTCTTTGGCTATTGCGAGGACCCTCCGAGTTTGGGAGAGTCAGTAAAAAAGGCTATTGGGGTGCCATCTAGACTTGTAGCTTTGTTACTAGTGCATTGTGCTAGGGCTTCGCTTAACTCCAAATAGTGAAAAGTGAGAGCGATGTTGTGTGGTAAGATAAAGTCCTCACGCAGCGCCAGAGTACCCTCCCTTTTACCATTAAAATTTTTACTAAAGTGCTCAAACAAGGAGTCCTCATGATTATTAATATTGGGGTGTGTGATTTTAAGAATGAGGCATTAACCACTGCTCAGAAGTCCTTCAAGTTATTTGTGGCACAAGCTTGGAGCAGTTTTTCCCAGGCTTCTTACTTCAGTATCTTTAGGTTGTTCTTTCTGGTCGTGTGGTCGTGGTGTACATTAGGTGAGCCTGTTTGACCAGGATTGAGTTTCTTGGCACACACTTAAGTGTTTGGTGTAAGTGAGAAAGTGCTTTAGGGCAATGCCTGTCAAACCATTTCTGGCCTTACTTTTTAGGGACCCACCACTCCTCGAGAGATTCTTTTTTACTTCTAGCAGTATGGACTCAAAGGCCATGATAGTACACAATATGTCCGGGTTTAGATTGAGGCAATTTGATATTTCATTAATCCAGTTAGATTCTACGCAGGAGATGAAAACTGCCCTGACGATACTCTCTCACTTATGTGTTATCCCATTCATCCTTGCCACGTAATGCTTTATATGTGAGATGTTGGAACCATGGATTCCTACCCAATACAGTTGACAAGATACAGCTGCATGGTTACTGAAGCCTTAGAAATTAGCCGTAGTATTACTGAGAACCCCTCTCATTGAAGCTGAGGCTATTATAAAATCAATATTGGAGCTATTTAGACTAGAATGGAAGGTTTTTAGCGGATGGTGGCGGATTCCGACAAAGGGTTCATTATCTCCAGATCTTTTGTGATAATGAGCTTATTTAATATGTTCCCATATTGGTTGTGGCAGAAATGCACTCTACCCCCTTCGTCCTCGTCTGTTAGGTCACATATTGACGATAATGCAAAGGGGGATTAAAGTAGCCCATCCACAGCACTTCTGGATCTTTTTCCCAAGAGCTAATTAACCTATTCACTTTATCCTCCAGTAAGGTTGCGCCCTTATGCATCTCGCCCCCAAATAAATTATTATAAAAATGTATTAATAAAATAGTGTTGCCATGGGGACCTTTAAGATGCAGCATATTAAAATATTGGGAATCAGTATGGGAAGAAAGTACTTCAAATCTCAATATATTCCTCAAAAATTTCAAGATCCTGCCCTTCTCCCGACGAGACATTGAAGCAATTGCGGGAGTATAATACGATCTGTAACCATCTATGTGAATAGATCCCACTACCCAAGTCTCTTGCAGGCAAACTAGATAAAAGTTGGAAACATACTTAAGCCAATCTGGATACATCAATTTGTGTCCCAGGCCTGCAATGCTCCATGAAATGGCTGCAAATTTGTCCATATTCTTTGGCAAAGGAACTTGGGGCACCCATAACTACTGCATTTTGTGACCCCTCTTTATTTCTCCATCAATCGCAGGCATCGGGTCTGACAACTCCAAGAATTGGTTGGAAGTTGATAAGGGTGGTGTAGTGTTACCTCTGCACCATGTGCGTGATTGAGCATCTGATGTAGGTGGCTTGGGGTTATGGGACCTGTATCCCTTTGTACGTAGCTGATGCGGCATCGGTTTGTAAAAAAAAGGCAAGAGGTAGGGCAAATATTTGTGTTGATGCTGTTGGCACATTAGGTAATAAGTGTAATAGGTTTTCTGCCATAGCCAGGGTCTTAAAAGTTAAAACTACACAGTCCCCCATGATAGATGTGTCTTAATTGCCCAGCCAAGAAACTCTATGTGCCATTAAAATTTTAAAGAGCCCCTCTGTCTGATCGTTGCTATTTTTGTGTATCCAGTGTCTGGCTTTGTAGATTAATTGGGTAGTAATTTCTATTTGATCCCTTTTTAGTACAGGGGTATTTGCCAGAATAACCACATGGGGACATGCAGCTGATAGAAGGTCTAGCCTCATACGTCCTTTGAGTAAGGCGTGGGCTCCTATCCTTGTGGCCGGAATACCCTGATCTGCATCCCGTGGGTGAGGTTGAAATTGAATGACCATCACTGGCTCTGCTACTTGGCTCGTGACTAAAGCCGGAAGTAAATTGTCGTCAGTAAACAGGGGTTCAGCCTTGGTTAATGAGGCCATGATGTAGGGTTGTTGGTTTTCCAGGTGTAGGAGACTTGGGCCATTATTATTCATTACGTTATTATCACTCTCTAGGATATGTTGCTTCGGCCCTATAGAACTACCTCTGACCCCAACGTCTCAGGGTGGCGCATGTCTCTTTACCACTAGCTCCTCGATTGCTTTTGCAATTAATTCTAATTGTTGGCATATTAGATATAGGAGCTCAGTGATTTTTTCAAGAATATCATCCAGGTTCAAAATCTTTGATGAGATGACATTAGGCTGAGGTTGCGGGTTCTCCGTAATGCCAACTGATGGATTTACTGGAGGTAGTTTGCATTTTCTGGGGCTCTTAAAGTTACTGACCCAAAGGGCTTTGGATGGGCCCCTCTTTCTTTTGTGGGCAGATACTACAACAGGAGGTGTTGTCTCCTCCGACATAAGGTTGACGGTGGCAGCCCTGGTAGAAGTGAGGGGGCTGGTTACGGCCATTTGTATGCTCGGTGTCTGACCCTCCTTAAGGGTCACACATGTTGTGTTCCTAATTATTTCGTCAGACATGCCCGTCGATAGTCTCTTCTCTGCACGTGCAATCTCTATAGCTATGGCTGATGAGGCTTTTGCTAAAAAAGTATCCAAGAAGGTAAGGGTGACCTCTTCTGCTGGCGGGTGGGGTGTTTTCTTCCTTCCCATCCTTTCTGTGGTCTTTTCACCGTCTTCAAGCTTCCCTTCCACCAAACGTTAGAGGGGGGACCAGCCCAGCCTGTTCTGGGCTCTGAGGGTGATGGGAGTTGGAGTCTCCCCAGTGGTGGTAGGCAGCGGCACAGCACGGCTTCCCCAAGCAGAAAACGCATTGAAGGCAGCTATTTTCCAAGTACTCTTTCAATGCTTCATCATCCAGAGATATCCATGAACTATATAGCTCAGCATAATATCTACCAAACCTCTCTGCAATTAAGCTTGCATCATGTAATGGGCAACTGTCTTCATCCTGCAGTCCAAAAATCGTACCTGCCTCTCTTTTAGGGCGTTGTAATGCCGCCAGAGCAGCCCGGGGCACTCTCCCTTGCCATAGACCCGAGCAGTAGAGTATTTGCTGAGGTGCTTAACCTCGCTGTCTGCTGTGTCATGATACTCCTCAAAAGCATTTTTAATATCTTCAAGGAGTTTTGCGTCACCTAAGCGTTGGTGGGCTCGTTCCAGTTGAGATATCTCTCTTTCTAATCTCGATAGTCTATCTCCTAAGGCGTGAAGCACTACTGCGTGCTTCGAAATTGTCATACCTCTAACAAACACGTTAAAGGTTTCCCAAACAGCTGTGAAATCTGTTACAGAGCCTATGTTATCTTTAAAGGACCCCTCTATAGTTGAAGCCATATCAGCCTTAAAGAATGGATCCATTAAGGAGTATGGGAGAAGCTCCAAATAAATGGTGCAAATTTCTTGGTAGGTAGCTCGATGTCCAGCAAAACCGAGGAATGATCCAAATAAGTTCATGGGAGAGGGTCGCATGTGATGACCCTGGAGAGTAGACTCCTAGATATCAGCCATAAATCTATTCTGGTGTGCATATCATAAGTAGGCCTGGGCCAAAATTCCGTTCCGTTCGCGGAAACTGCGATATTTTGGCATTTTCGCGTTCCGCGGAAAGCGCGAAAATGTCAAAATTTCCGCATTCCGCAGCTTAGCGATAATTTTTTTCTTGCTCGCGCTGTAAAACAATACATTCTCGCGCACGCGCGATCGCCTTACCTGAATCCCTGCGTTCTCCGACAAGTTTTCTTGACCCGGTCGCGTTCTCCACGAGATGTTGGATTTTGGTAGCCATTTTGCGCTGTCTCGCGAGAGTTCGCGGCCGCATTAAAGTCATTTTTCACGCGATCACGTCATTTGTCGCGCGATCACGTCTTTCTTCTCGCGATCATGCACCGCGCGAGTATGAGAAGATTGAGATCTCGAACATGTCATTCTACATCGCGAGCCAGAGGATGAGGACGCGGGCACGTGAAATCGAACGCGAACAGGAGAAAGAGACCGCGAACACGTCATATCCAACGCGACAGGGACAAAGAAGAGAACGCGATCATATCGTTTTCGACACGCCGGCGGAAGTAATGTGAAGCTCGAGAACTCAACAACGTAAAATTTACAATTTGGAGAGGAATATCGGCTCTAGCAGCATGAAACCATCTGCAAAGACTGATTTTGGATGAAAAGAACTCCTTACATTCACATTTGGCTTTCCTTTTTTGTGCAAGGAGTCATTTTTTTACAAGGTGGAGAGAGGGAGGAAGTGACACAGAATCTCCAACTTCCTGTTCCTGTCCAGCAGGCTCCTCCCAGTGCTTTGTCCATCTCCTGCTCATTCTGCCTTTGGATTTGGAGCTGGAAAGATCACTCTTTTTGTCTGCTGCATCATTGCAATTGGATTTCAGGATTTTTGGAATAGGATATTTTACAAGTAAGTGGTTGTTGTGTTTGATTGTGGGCATTGCAGTTGTTGTGTAACTACAATTTATTTTTGATAATTAATTAATTATCATCATTCCTTTTTTTAAATTTTTTTTTAAATTTTGTGGGTTGTAGTAGTAGGCCCGAGCTAGCCATGGGCATGGCCTCATGGGTGTGTGTGTGCCTGATGAAGCAACTGTTCCTTTTGTTTTTTGAATATATTTCATTTTCAAGCACATTTAGGGCATGGATGGCATTGGATTGAGTTGGGGAAGTGTGTGTTTTGGGGTGGCCTTGCTGATGTTGTTGGGCCTGGCCATGTGGCTGGTGGCCATTTTGAGGCCTAGGCCTGCAAGCTTGCCTGGCCTTGTCTGCCAACAGGCCTGCTTTCATCCACTGCTACCAGAGCAGGTAGCCACAGCTTTAGTAATCTACTGTTTTCTGTGTGCTCTGTTGAATTTAGACATCATTTAGGGCATGGATGGCATTGGATTGAGTTGGGGAAGTGTGTTTTTTGGGGTGGCCTTGCTGATGTTGTTGGGCCTGGCCATGTGGCTGGTGGCCATTTTGAGGCCTAGGCCTGCAAGCTTGCCTGGCCTTGTCTGCCAACAGGCCTGCTTTCATCCACTGCTACCAGAGCAGGTAGCCACAGCTTTAGTAATCTACTGTTTTCTGTTTGCTCTGTTGAATTTAGACATCATTTAGGGCATGGATGGCATTGGATTGAGTTGGGGAAGTGTGTTTTTTGGGGTGGCCTTGCTGATGTTGTTGGGC
The DNA here is from genome assembly GCF_964204655.1 of Triturus cristatus. Classification (NCBI taxonomy): domain Eukaryota; kingdom Metazoa; phylum Chordata; class Amphibia; order Caudata; family Salamandridae; genus Triturus; species Triturus cristatus. The sequence goes on along the minus strand of NC_140582.1, from coordinate 564,213,538 downwards.
CTGGCCATGTGGCTGGTGGCCATTTTGAGGCCTAGGCCTGCAAGCTTGCCTGGCCTTGTCTGCCAACAGGCCTGCTTTCATCCACTGCTACCAGAGCAGGTAGCCACAGCTTTAGTAATCTACTGTTTTCTGTGTGCTCTGTTGAATTTAGACATCATTTAGGGCATGGATGGCATTGGATTGAGTTGGGGAAGTGCGTTTTTTGGGGTGGCCTTGCTGATGTTGTTGGGCCTGGCCATGTGGCTGGTGGCCATTTTGAGGCCTAGGCCTGCAAGCTTGCCTGGCCTTGTCTGCCAACAGGCCTGCTTTCATCCACTGCTACCAGAGCAGGTAGCCACAGCTTTAGTAATCTACTGTTTTCTGTTTGCTCTGTTGAATTTAGACATCATTTAGGGCATGGATGGCATTGGATTGAGTTGGGGAAGTGTGTCTTTTGGGGTGGCCTTGCTGATGTTGTTGGGCCTGGCCATGTGGCTGGTGGCCATTTTGAGGCCTAGGCCTGCAAGCTTGCCTGGCCTTGTCTGCCAACAGGCCTGCTTTCATCCACTGCTACCAGAGCAGGTAGCCACAGCTTTATTGATCAAGTGTTTTCTATGTGATCTGTTGAATTTTTAGACATCACCTTCCTGAGAGTGTAGTGTGTGGCTGTACATAGTACTAGTAGTATAACATAGCTCTAGTTAAAAAAAAGTCATAAATGGCTAGACTATCTTTTGTTTGCACTAGTACAGTACTAAGTAACTGAACCACAAAAACAAATGCAACATTTCACTGATGTTCTTCTCCTGTCTTCTTTGCTTTTAGGTGCACAAAAGACAGAGTAGGAGGTGTCATCGGCATCACCTGGCTACCCGTTGTACTGCCAGCCAGACAGAAGTCCTGCTGCGCATCACGCCCACGTGTGACCAGAACTTGTTGTGCATCTGCCTCCTGCCTGACATCGGAAGAAGATGGCCCCAAAGAAAGGTACCAGGTCCAGTACCAAGAAAGTTGCTGGTGAGAAGAAGGAACAGAAAAAGGAAGTGCCATTAACCACGACTGGTGGTGTGCCGGCCAAGCTTTTTTTTGGCACCAAAGCGTTGTCCGGGAACCAAGCTGGGAGCAGCACAGCGGTCCAGCAACCCCACCAACCTAGGCCCAAGGGCTTTACTGTCGCAGAGGTAGCCAGTCTACTAACGGGCAGCGATGTTGAAGAAATGTCATTACCGCAAAGTAGTACACAATCAAGTTCAACGCAGGCGCAAACTCAGCAGATCAGTGTCAAGCCGCCGCAACCAGAACAGCAGCAGCCGCCGCAACCAGAACAGCAGCAGCCGCCGCAACTAGAACAGCAGCAGCCGCCGCAACCAGAACAGCAGCAGCCGCCGCAACCAGAGCAGCAGCAGCCGCCGCAACCAGAACAGCAGCAGCCGCCGCAACCAGAAAAGCAGCAGCCGCCGCAACCAGAACAGCAGCAGCCGCCGCAACAGCCCACCATAGTAGTTGTTGCTCCTGACGTAGGGGCATTTCAGGAAATCGAGCTTCCTGCAGACAAAGTGGAGCGAAGTCAAACCACTGTTTCAGAAGATCAATTGTCTTCCAGACCACCAGCAAGGAAAAGGAGGCTTAGTCCATCATCTTCTTCTTCAAGCCCCGCTTCTGATGATCGTGATGACACTTGGGTCCCACCAGCTCGGTCTGAGAGTGAAGTACGCCACAAGACATTGCTTCTGAAAAGGAAGGTCCCAGAAAAACTTAGAGTTATGGAGGTAGATGTAGAAGAGGGGGGTGATGATGTTGATGAAGACGAGCCAGTCATCACGCACATTACTCCCGCCCCAAAGGGATTGGAGACCGACATTCTCACCCTATCCAGAAAGGCTGCTACTGAGCGGGATGTAGCACGGATCTCACCAACACAGGTTACACCACCACTACCTCCAGCTGCCATATTTTGCAAGGCCCGGCAGGGACCTGCATCCAGCTCAACCATCTCAGTAGGAAGTGGTAGTAAAAGTCACAGTGTAGGTGGACAGGGTCACATATTTTCAAGCACCCCCTCAAGTTCATCTGGTGTTGAAAGTGGCACATCCAGCAGTGCCAGAAAGTTCTCCTCCCCAGTTTGGGACTTCTTTTCTGTTAGCGCCAAGGAGGAGAACGTTACTATATGCGCAATTTGTCGGCAAGGTGTTCGGCGTGGTAAGCTTGGTACAAACTATGGTACCGGAGGACAAGCAAGTCATCTAAAAATACACCACAATATCGTGTGGGAGGATCACCTACGTAAGTTAAAAGAAAGTAGGAAAACTAAACCCTTTGAAGTTGGTCAGGAATCAGGGAGCGATATTATTGTGGTGGCAGGTGAAGAACAGGGAGGCATTTCTAGCCCTGTCTCCAGTAGTGCAGTCACTGCAGTGGTAACGCCCACATCCTCCTCAGTAACATCAGAGTGGCACCGCAGTAAGAGCCATACTCAGAGTGTGGGTGAGACACCAAGGCGACCGGCGAGTACCTCAATGAGACAATCTGTGTCGTTGAGCCTTAGTGGGTTAATGAAAACAGCACCACTAAGGAAAGTAAGCCAGCCTACCATTGACAGCATGTTTAGGTTGGAGGGGCAGTTCCAACGCAACTACACAACGGCACGATTGTACAATGCGAAGCTGGCTAAAATGTTAGCGCTGGACCTTCTTCCTTTTTCATTTGTGGAAGGGGTGGGTTTCCTTGAATTTGTGTCTGCCATCTGCCCGAAATGGAAAGTTCCCAGCCGGTCCTATTTCGCAAGAATTGCTGTTCCGGCACTACATCATGATGTGCTGGAATTGGTTGGTCACGGTTTGCAGCAGAGTGCTGTGCACAATATCCACCTGACAACAGACATGTGGACCAGTTGCCAAGCCACAGATTACATGTGCATCACTGCACACTGGATCTTTTTTGTGGGGGTTAGAGATCAACTATCTGCACGAGGTGTTGTTGACACAGCTGCGATTTTTGAAGGTACTCGGAAACATGCAACTGTAGCCATGTTCGCCATGGAGAAATCTCATACGGCTGAAAACATTTTAGAAGAGTTTCGCACCAAGGTTTTGGAATGGCTGCGGCCCAGAGGGCTTGGTATTGGTTTTGTTGCCACAGACAATGGCAGTAATGTACTTAAGGCCATGGAACTTGGTTCCTATTTCAGGGTTCCGTGTTTGGCACACTGCATAAACATTATAGTGCAAGACTTTCTGAAAAAAGAACCCATAGTAAGCAATTTACTGGCCATCTGCCGAAGAATATGCACTCATTTCAGCCATTCTTTTAAAGCTCGGAAGCAGCTGAGGATCATCCAACGTGACCGTAGGATGCCAGTCAAGGCACTCATCCAGGAGGTGGCAACACGTTGGAACTCAACGTATTACATGCTTGATCGTCTGTACGAACAGCACAGGTCACTCAATGATTATGTCTGGTACAGAAGCAGTGATGCTAGTGTTAAAGGCATGACCCTTCAGAGGGAGCAATGGACCCTAATTCAATGCCTGACTGAGATGCTGTCTCCTTTTGAGGTCTTCACACATGAAGTCAGCAAGGAGGACTGTACAATGGGCCAAGCTATCCCATTGTTGCAAATGCTAGAGCATGAGCTGAATAATGTGTCTGAATCCTACAAAGGTGTAGAGGACAGAAGGCAAGCCCATGACTTGGTGGAGAGCTTATCCAGGCGCTTATCAGAAAATGTAAGGATACAAAATAAAATTTTGTCACAAGAACATTACATTTGTGCCACAATTCTGGATCCACGTGCAAAATTAGGACTATTCCTTTCTTTTTCCGACAATGATGTTGCCCGCTACAAAAGTTGTATAGCTAAAGCAGCCATCAAGTTTGAAAACGAAGGGCTGCTAATTAAAAGCCCGCCACATCAACCCACAACAAGTACTGATACTGAAGCAGGCCATGCAGAATCAAGTGCAACTTCGTCGGCTGAGGGCAGTGCGGTTGGCTCACAATCGCAACACTCACCATCACCATCGACTACAAAAACAATAACTCGATCATTCGGCTGAGTACAATCATTATCAGATTGGTATGTAAAGATGGGCCTTAAGCACAGTGCTGATGCACAGAAAAAACAGCACAAAAGCTTACCAGCAGCAACCCTGAACATTGAGCGGATGGTCCAGGCCTATCTGGACGACCCAACAGAGGTGTACGTTGATCAAAACCCAGTGCAATATTGGTATAGGAAAAGGTCTGAATGGCCACAGCTCAGCAGGCTGGCGATAAGCTATCTGGCTTGCCCTGTCGCAAGTGTCTCTTCCGAACGTGTTTTCAGTGCTGCTGGTTCCATTGTAACCTTGAGAAGGACCAGTCTATCTCCCAAAAACGTGGAGAGGTTAACAATGATCAAAATGAATCAGCACTTCATACCACCGAATTACACAATGCATGAATCAACAGAGGAAGATGAGGACAGCGGCTCAGGTGACGGAAGTATTGTGTCAGATGATTACCTACTACTGGAAGATCCCCCAGAGTTTGAGGACGAGCTATACTTCCCTGACAATTAGGCTCGCACTTACTGTCTTCCTCCCTTTTTTCCCCCTTTGTTTGTGTCTGTCGTTCCGGTTATAAACTTGTGAATCGCAACAAATGCATTATCACCGTCTTCTACTCTTCTAATTTAAGATACAAGTTTCAGGTGTCTGCCATTGGACACTACAGTCCTCAGAATCCAGCTCCTCCGCTCGATCATACTGCATCTCCTGCTCAATTCCATTTCCCTCATGAATGATGATTGGATGATGGTAACAACAAATTCAAACTTTCCTCGTCCTTCCAAAACAAGTGGACCATGAATCTGATGACTTCAATAGCTATCCTCCTTCAGAGCCGAGAGAGACTGGCCATTAACTGAAAATAAGATGCAACAGGTAATGATTGATGCCATGCATTGGCCGCAGAATAGCAGACTGAATGATGTAGATTTTGTTGTGTGTGTTGCGCATGAATGAATTGATGTAATTGTGCACTGCCACAAATCAACATTCTACAGAACACACTAATTTTCCCCTTCTTGCAAACAAGAAATGTGTACTTCTCCTGCATCTTGGTGATACATTGCTTTTAATTCAATACAGGAAGGGGACTCACTCAATCTGCGCAATGCAAATGACTGTGACTTAACAGCACCGTCCATCATGATGATGGCGAAAGAGACGGCCTGCAGCGTTAACGAGATGAGATGCAACAGGTAATGATTGATGCCATGCATTGGCCGCAGAATGGCAGACTGAATGATGTAGATTTTGTGGTGTGTGTTGCGCATGAATTGATGTAATTGTGCACTGCCACTAATCAACTTTCTACAGAACACACTAGTAATTACTAATTTTCCCCTTCTGGCAAACAAGAAATGTGTACTTCTCCTGCATCTTGGTGATACATTGCTTTTAATTCAATACAGGAAGGGGACTCACTCAATCTGCGCAATGCAAATGACTGTGACTTAACAGCACCGTCCATCATGATGATGGTGAAAGAGACGGCCTGCAGCGTTAACGAGATGAGATGCAACAGGTAATGATTGATGCCATGCATTGGCCGCAGAATGGCAGACTGAATGATGTAGATTTTGTGGTGTGTGTTGCGCATGAATTGATGTAATTGTGCACTGCCACTAATCAACTTTCTACAGAACACACTAGTAATTACTAATTTTCCCCTTCTGGCAAACAAGAAATGTGTACTTCTCCTGCATCTTGGTGATACATTGCTTTTAATTCAATACAGGAAGGGGACTCACTCAATCTGCGCAATGCAAATGACTGTGACTTAACAGCACCGTCCATCATGATGATGGCGAAAGAGACGGCCCGTTAACTTAAGATGAGAAGGAACAGGTAATGAATGATGACAATTAATGGCATGCATTGGACACCTGACTCTGAGCTATTGGTCTTTGTGTTTGCGTTGTTTGTTGTGCACAAAGTGATGTCAAAGTGTACTAGTGGTAATCTATCTTTCTGTACACAATAAAGAATGACTCAAGTCAGTAATATTTATATTTCTACTCTTGTTGTGTTATAAAAATTACACTTGTACTGCAGGCCGATCTCCAGTCAGTCAGTAGAAGTATCAGAGCTGATGATGAAGTCAGGAGGATGTTTCATGAGTGGCATAAAACGGAAAAGCCTAAAGGTAAACACGTCAACAACAACCACAGCACACCCAAATGTCTGTGTAGAAGTTGAATAGAGTGTAGCGGTGGGATGACTGCAGTGCATTGATTTTACTAACTTTAACTGTAAAATGCTATGTTTGGAATGGATAATGTGCTTTGCGTTTGTCCAACTCTTTGAGAGAGAAAAAAAGGACTCTAAAGTGTTAACGTAGGATGTGCTAATGGTAAGCACTGTGGGCCTGATCTCTCCTGTTACTGTTGAAGGTCTATGCTGGAAACAGACTACAGTAGAGATGATGCATATGCATACATGCCACCTCGGAAAGTGTTCTTGTTGCACTACACCATCACTTGTGCATTTGTTTTCACTTTCTTTCTGAATATCCCCTTTGGTTTTCAATCTAAAATTACAGGCCGGGCCTTGTCCAAAACTTTGTAAAACATTACAATGCATATTAATTACCTTACCAATCAATCACCTTTTTATTCCAGCCGTGCAGTGGCGAGTGGCGAGGCGACACACCCAAGATTGATGGACGAGAGGAGCAAGAGGAATGCCGAGATGCAAAAAACCAGTCCACATTTTTGACCAGGATAAGACAGTAACAGTATCCACTTTTCACTTCTTTTAAATAATTTGATTAATATCTTGTATACATTATTTACAACAGTGTGTTCTTGGAGTTGTTATTATCAATCATCATTACGTTTGCTCTGTGTTTACGATTCTTCACTACCAATATTTAAAATTTCTATTTGCTATCTGTTAAAGTATTAAGGCCGGAACAGAACAAGAAATAGAAGTATATGTAATCCGGGTCTCATCATCATGCATGCATTGCCTTTTTCTCCCTTAACATATGGAATGGATATGGTATGGTAGTCTTCAATGATTGTCGTTTGTTTGTCTATGTATGCATACTGTTTTTCTATGTCAAACCTTTCCCAAAATCCCCCTTCCCATCCAATCAACGGACCCTAACCCTCTTCCCCCGGGCTGTGTGACTTATTGTTGAGGTGTAACTAAATTAAATGTACACCAATACTTAATCACACACTTGCTGGGGCGGATGTGGTGAAAGCAACACTACTTCAATTTCAATGCAGAGCGATGATCTTCTTCTGCTTGCCCACCCATGAGTAGGATATTTCAGAGGTTATTTTATTTACCAAAGGAACATATACCTCAGCATGAATTGCCGGCATTGATTGGATTTGTTTGTTGTCATTCCTCATATACAGCACTAACTGTTAGACTGTAGGCATAGTCAAGTCGACAAAACTATAGTTTGTAACTCTGTCTAGTAGGCTATCCTCATAATAACCAGCATTCAGTTTTTTTGTCAAATATTTGAGCATATAATTGTTGCTCGGTAAATTCTGTGATGTACTTCATTCAACTACTCCTCTAACAGTCTCTCAAAGGCGATTGACTATCTCCTTTTCTTTTTTTGGAAATGCTGCCACCCTGCAAGTGTATACTACTACTACTATACTACCACCACCACCACCCCAATCATGGCATGTATGAAAAAGGAAACCATCTTCACCATGCAGCCAGTGCTGTGCCACAGTTGGACATAAACATCAAGCACCGGTAAGAGAGAAGTTTGGGGGAGGCAGAATTAATAATGGACATGTTGTCAATGATTTCAGTTTCAAACACCACTCCAAAGAGTGCATAGTAGGACCAGTCAATGAGTGAGGTGTGTCGCATCTATCTGTTTGTGTCTTATACAGTCAGCAAATTATTGAAATCAAACACACGCTATGGGCGGCCATGCACCAGCAAGGAAACAGTGTGATGTAAAACAGTTACCCCACCTACAAAACATTAACAACATTGCATGTAACATAGAAAAATATATTCAATTGACCCTAACAAATAAACTAAACCCACAAAAGCTGACCCACCCACCTCCCTAACCCCAACGACTGTCAATAGAAGTAGAGAACGCCCAAACGAGTGAAGAACGAACAGGAATTAAAAAAGGGGCAGTGACAGGGACTAACTGGTGGGGCGGGACTGGAGGAGGACACGCATCTGGTCCTCTAAATGGGCGACGAGGCGTCTAAGGCCGCGGCAGTTGCAGCCACAGTGGGGGGGGGCACCGGAGAAGACACGGTGGCGGCGGGCAGCCGCCAGGTGGTGGCGCCGTACCGCTGGAGGGCGGTGGCTGGAGCCCGGGGCACTGGAGGAGGGTTCAATAGCTGCAGCAGTCTCCTCCTCCTCCTTGGCTAGGACCACAAGCCGCCGGTATTCCTGCTGGATTGCCTCCAGCTTCCGGCGCCGTGCCTTGGCGGCCAACTCCTTACGGTTGAGTTTTGGAGTTGCTGTGTATCAAAAAGAAAAAAACAAGACAATTGTAAAATATAGTCTTAATAAAACAGTATGACAAGGTAATTATTTATACACATAGTGGCATGGTAGAGTAGCACTATAAAATAAAGCACAGTAGTACATAACATTTTAAATGTCGCCCGTCCTTCTTCCTTCCACCTGTCTTACACTTTTTAGTTGAACAGTGCACCAGGTGCTCTTCTCCATAAAACTTTCAAAGCGGAGTTGAAATCAGATAGATGAGGACATTGGTTACTCAATACTCCGGCTCCTAGTCCTATACCAATTAAAGGGAATTCTAGTCTTCTAGTTCACTCTTCAAACGTCCCCAAGAACTCATACTTACTTACGACATCGGATAGCGGGCGGACTTTGTCCGCCCGCCATCCGACTGCTAAAAAGGGTGGGGGTCCCGTGGGGACAATTAATTAGGATGATGCGCCCGGCACAGTGGCGGGCGCACCCTGTTTTTTTTAATTTAAATTCTGGTTGGCTTTGCTGAAAGCAATGCTAAAATGTTGTGCTGCTTTTCCAAGCACAACATGACGGGCCTCGCACGGAGCCTGTCACGTTTTGCTTTGAAAGTCGGGGGGGGTACCATAGCATCGGTAGGTACCCTCCATGGGGGCCCCCAAGCATACTCTGCAATGTGTGCATGCCTTTCCGTGGCGGACGGCAATGCCGCCACGCAAAGGCATTCCAAAATGCAGATTATATGGCTGCCGGTGTGGTGAGAGAGACACCACCGCCATATTGAACCCTTTTCCGCCTGGACATGTCTGAATATTTTCTACAGGGATGGCGGGAGGTTTACCCCTGCCGTGACGGCAGTGAATTCCAGCCGGCCCGGCGGGGGCAATACGCCCACCATCCTAATGGGGCCCTAATTCACAACTGTACAGTATACATATACATACAGTACACCTTTGCAGTGAGTGTGCTGTCAAGTTCAACAATAGTTAAAGATTATGAATCTAACTTACCACCGCCTGCCACTGGTGCTGCCACTCCCCCTCCGTTGCTATCTGCAACTGCCGCATCCTCGCCCTCGGCGTCGCCTTCGCTGGCCCCAGCAATGGTGGTCGGTAGTTCGCCTAGAAAACATTACACATTTATTAGGCGACATATACACCTCCCCCCTATTGATCAGTAGCAAGGTTGAAAAATGAGTTAATACTAACATACATCACTAGTACAAATCAGGTAGTAGTAGAGTAGACACTAAGTTATATGATCATTGTAGCATTTGCTTGATTAGCCCTAGCCATGCACATGTGACGTTACCTTTACCTTGCAGCTTCCTTCTTAAGACACCTTTGAGCCCACATGACCTGCCTCACACTGCTACTGTCTAGTCTACGCGCTGCGTACAAGCGGTCAACAAACATTAACAAGCCACTTTTTTAGGAAGAACTGGTGTACTACTGTTACTGTTAGTCCATATTGCTTATCCATAGATGCTACACTTTTTGGCACGGCTGAGAAATGCTTGCAAGTTGCAATATACTAACGCACACCATTTCTTTTTTCGCATTACAGACGCAAGATTCCCTTCTACGAACCAGAGCTTCTGAACGATGCACCAACTACCAGTACTAGGTTCTTCTGAGGTGAGGGGTCCCTTCACTCACATCTTCATTTATAAATGTATATAAACTAAATTGCTATGGGATGGTGGTGCTGCCTTCCACCACTGTTCAGTTATCATGATTTAATTCCCAACTGTATAAGTGTAACAATGTATATTGTTTTAATGTTATTGATTTGCCGGTTGGTGCTGCTAAGAAAACAGTGTACAGACCTTCTCAAATTGAAATGAACATTTTAAACTTACATAGACTTCGTGGTATTTGGTGTGGAGTGGACTAACTTACACGAGTGAGCAAATTAAAGTAAGGGTGTGCATGTGAATTGCTTCCACGACAGAGGTTGGGTGTGTTATGTTCTGGGTTGTCTACTTGTTGGTTATCTTGGGGGGAGGGTTCCGAGACCTAATAGGTATGACAAGACAGTACTATAGTCAAGCAGTGGAATTGTGGTGGGTGCGGAATTTCTGATTGAGGTGTGCAAGGAAGGTCCAACCTACCATCACCAACATCCTATTTTCTGGTGCAAATGTATGTGCAAGATCCCTACAACAGTGGTATGTCCTATAGGGTATCATATCAAAATATTAAGAAATCTGGTAGGGCTGTTGTTGCTGTGAATTTTCAAAGCCTCTACATCAATAAGAGTAAAAGTAGTACAAGACAACGACCCAACGGATTGTACGAGCTACTGGTGAATATGAGTTTTATATTACAACCTTTCACAAAGAGTGGCACTGGCCAACTGGGCAAGACTAGCTACTACAGTACAGACAGACAGACTGATGGTATGTAGTAGTACTCAGTCATCATAGCGGATGCAGGGATAAGCTTTTTGAAACCGTACAGATCGAAGGATAATTGGTGGTAAAAAAATAGCATTTGGAAACACACTATAGTTCGGGAGAAATGGGGCAGTAAAAGTTATGGAATAAGAAATATTATTAAAAACAAGAAGACTTACTGGGGCCAGCAGAGAAGCCCTCAGCGGTGTCCTCCTGGTGGTGTTCCTGTCCCGCCGACTGTCCAGTCCCTGTCGGTCTGCCCCTGGGTGCTGATGGACAGGAGAGATATAAGAATTAAGAAAGAGACAAACATTGATGGATGGTGTCAAACAAATACAATATTTTTCAACAACGGTCAAAAAACACTTATGTAAACAACAATTGCAATAACTACATTGACCGATCTCATCTGGTCAACATGTAATATCGTGGGATTCGCAGTTCGACTACTTAAGTTACTATTTATCAACAGTAATCCATTCTTCCATTCTGATTCCAGAAAACTAAGTTACAAGTAAGCCTAAGTATTAGTACAACGTACCACCCAACCTAGCCCACCTATTCCAGGCATGCCAATTGTACATTAAGTATGCATTTCCACTGTATTCCTCAACAATGTGTATGATCCAATCATGGAGGACACATGAACATGACTACATTTTTTGTATACACCAAATTTTGGTTTGATTGATGCTGATCTGCTACTGCTAAGTAACTGCAAGGCCTACCTCCACTCATTGAACAAACTAGAAAAGGTTCTAAAGACTGCCATACTAGCAGCACGTCACGTAACTGAGTGAGGGGGGTCATCACGCATACCACTAACCAATTAGAAGCTCATACAAAGTACCTAAACCTAAGTATCAATCCGCCCCTATCTATTAGTGACAGGACAAAGTAAGGAGTGGACGTGAGTCACTGTAGCATTACGTAACTTAATTTCTCTAAAATAAACTCGTAAAGAATCACGCTAAGCAAGCGCAAACGCAAAGCTGCAAACAAGTAAGATTAGTAGTAGCGCAGAAGAGCACCTGGTTCATAATCACAGAAGACTTTTAAACGTTATTAACCTGGAATGTATTGTAAGCAGCAACATTCTAGCTGGTTGGAAGGAAAAAAAGATATTCGCAATATATAACATAGAGCAGAAGAACAGACACAAAGTTGTAATAATTAAATAGGTACTCACCAAGCCCCGGGACCTCCACTCCTAGCAGGTCCAGCAGGTCCTGCTCACGGTCCAGGATGTCGGACGACCGGTGCGTCAGCTGTGCCTGGGTGCACCGGACCCCAGAGATGCGCGACACTGCCCGGCGCACCTTCCCCCACCGCTGCCGACGCTCCCGGAGGCCGTACCCGGACCCAGGCCTGCCACCTGCTGCCAGGGTTGAGGGGAGGTGGCGCTGCACAAAGAAAATTAGTGCAGCCAACTCCGCCTCCCCAAATAAGGCCCGTGCCTGCACCCCTTGTGGGCGCCGCCTTCCGCAAGGAAGGCGGTCGCGGCTCTGGCTGCGCCGGCGAACAGCCCTGCCCTTGGACATGGTTCTGGGGACGGGGCGGGAAAGAAAAGGTAAAATAAATAAAGGAGTAAAGGAAATAAATAGCGGGCAATACAAAGAGAAAAAGTAGCTAAAAAACAAAAAAAAAGTAGACAAAAACCAAAAATATAGAAGCAGGAAAATAGTTAGAGAAATAATAAGTAATAAAGATCCAAAAAAAGTGGCTATAAACAAAGGATTGAAAAGATTTAGGGAGGATTGAAAATCAGGCCCCAGAACCATGCAATAGAGTGGAAAACAAGATGGCCGCGCCCATTGCGACCACGTGCGCAAGTTCGCGCGATATTTTCTCCCCGAGCAAGCAAAAAGCAATGCGATCAAGTAAAAGCGGTCGCGAACAGGAAATATCGACCGCGAACATGCATTGCGCGACCCGGAACAGGAAGTAAACATCGCGAGAGGGTGGGACAAGTGAAAACAAGATGGCCGCGCCCGTGAGCAACCGCATGGGTAAGTTGGCGACCCGCGATCACGCAAAAAATACCGCAAACAGGCGGCAAAAAACTTCCGCGTCTTCGCGATATTTCCGGCGTGTTTGCGGAGATTTTCTGCATTTTCGCGATAATTTGCGGAAGTTAATTCCGCAAATTCCGCCCACCCCTAATCATAAGCTGCAGAGTAGTGAGTGAACCCTGAAGTGCCGGGGAATGCTGTATCCAGACATCTAGCATGCCTAATTGGTCCGTTATATCTACTATTGCGCCAGCTGCTGCAGAGGGGCTGCAAGGAGGAACCCTAAAGTGATCATAGGCGGGGTCCAAAATGCAATTGAAGTCCCCCACCCCAAATTTGCAGAAGATTCACACCCTAGAGTAGGCGGGAGCCAAGTAAATAGTAGAACTGTGGATCATCGTGGTTGGGACCATATATATTAACTAGTTTCACAGTTAGCCCCTCTTTGTGACATCTAGTGATAAAAAAAACTTCCATTTGGATCTATTTCAATTTCCTGCAGATTAATGCCTGATTTCAAGGTGACCCACTTGAGGACGCATCTGGCGTGTGAAGTAAGCCCAGCTGTACATTGATGGCCCTGTAATTGTCTTGGTGTGAGAATACTATTATTGGGGGTTAGATGTGTCTCTTGTAGTAGTGCAGCATCAACTTGGGGTCTTTTTAGGTATGTGACAACTTTGTGTACCTTTCTATAATCATTTAGGCCTCATACGTTCCATGTCAGGAATCTTACTCTATTGTGTGTATTCTGTTTAGCCTCAGTCAAAACCATTTTGCCTGCAATCTCTGAGATCTGTACCACTGTGTTCATTGCATTGCCATCTAAAGCCTGGTATCACATACCACCCAAAATCGATGTAAAGAACTGCTTCCAAACCCCACGCTATGCATACCCCAACATGGCATAGTTGATAGTCTGCCCTCCACGCCATCAAGCAATCCCTTAACTAAGGAGGTAAACAAAACAACACTGTATGTACACTGTGGGTCACAACCGAGGGCAGGTGCTGCCAGCCTTAAACCCCGTCTGTGGTCTGCCTGTAACTACAGGTATAGAGTATAGTATACCTCCCATGCTATATGACGGATCATGTCTGTTGTGCCTTCCCCAACCTCACCTCCCACCCTGCCAGGCTGCCCTTACCCACCAGCATCTCCCCATTTAGTCAAAAAAGAAGGAAAGGGCACAGTACTACCCCAAACCAGGAGTGTACCAGCTAGTCACTTTGTTCCATGGAGTGCTTTGGGGACGTCATTTCCCAGGCTGACTAATACAAGCCCCATAGAGGGCCCAATGAGACAGATAGATTATCATATTACAGGGGCAAAGTGCAATGGAAATATGAGTCTCAATAGCCTTAGGCCTTACCATGACCAGATAGAAATGGGCTTGTTGTGATACCTCAGCTGAAGGTCTTACAACCGTTCAAAAGCAGCTTGTGTGGCCCTCTGGTCTTTATTGTTTTTCCAAGTTTGGAGCTTCATCCCCTCTGCTAGTGGAAGATCTTGGGGATCCCTTTCAAGACCCAGCACCATCGATTTTTTTAGGAACTGCAGCGCCTGTCTTGGATCGGTGGATACGTGTGATTTTCTGTCCACTTGTATTCGTAGCTTTGCAGGGTACTTCATATTGTATTCCAGATGAAGGTCACGGAGCTTCCTCTTCACTAGTATGAACTGATGGTGAACTTCCTCCACCTGTTGCATAAATTCCAGATTGTGGGAGAGGTCCATGCCCTCGAAGCATTGCGTCTGCAGCTCTCAGGCCTTACAGAGAGTAGCATCTCGATCTCTGTAGTTAGGGAGCTTTGCAATGATAGGATGTGGGGCAGCGCCCAGCACCGGCCTAGGGGCCAGGTTGAGGTGTGCACGCTCAACAATAAACATGGTCGAGAATATGTCTCTGCCCAGAAGAGTAACAAGGAGCTGCTCAACAAAAGTTCTATGTTTGGAATATCAGTAGACTCTGCTAATACCACCATCCTTATGTTATTGCGCCTAGAGCGTGCCTCAAATACTAGGGTTTGGCCTGCACAGAGCGCAGTAGTTTATCCATTTTCGTATGTGGATGTGAACTCAAGTTTAGGTATCTTCCGGATCAGAGGCCCTTTTTTCCATTGTGTCTAGCCTGTCCATATGTTTATCCAGCCGTTTGGCCATCCTGCCAATACGGATGGAAAGTGCGTTGAATTTTCCATTGATTTTAGTCAAGCTATGTTACATGGCAGCCAGGATTTGTTTTAGATCTGAGGCTGCGGATGGAGCACCAGTCTCCGGATTCAGAAGCGTTTTTGCACAGATACTGTTGTGTGGGCATTCTACGCAGCTCAAATTGTAGTTTGGATTGTGACTTTTCAGTTCTCCCCATTGTAAGGTTATTTGAATTTCCACACTGTGAGTGAGCTGCAACTTTTGTAGTGAGGAAGAAGGTCGCAGATCCGCGTAATCAGTGCGCCCATCGATGCACCATAGGGGTTACTTTACAGCATGGTGCCAGTTGTGTGTTATCTCAATTGAACTATGGTAGTGAGGGAAACTATTCCAACAGGAGTTTCCAGTTCCAATAATAGAAGAATTTGGTAAAACCAGGTCTGACTTTGCAGTGAGCAAGTCCCTATAACTCTCACATCTCTTCAGCTGGAAGCCTAAGCAACCACGTCCCAGGGTCTCATTCGTGGAGCTTAAGGGGTTAGCAGATCGGTCACACGATCAACAGGGACAAAGCGACATGCAAGAGTCCTGCTCATTAAGTAGCTGCGAGTTGCATTGCCTGAAATGGGGCCACAAAACACCATTATGCCAAGTTCATGCAGGTTCGCACTACACTGTCTCCTGTTGTGCCTCGCCACCCCTCTCAGCAAGGAGAGACTCAGATTGGGCAAATAAGTTCACAGTGGCCTCATCAGTTTCAGGCACTCACAACACTCAGCACTTCTACACAGCAGTGCCACTCCATTCTACATGTAGACACACTGGTTGTCAAGGCTAATGCAGTGGCAGCCTCCAGTTCAGCAGGGATGGATAAGGTTGCGGTAGATCTCACATCTTCAAGGGCATTCTTCTTTCCATGTTCTTTCAACTGCGGTCACTGCCCTCCTCTCTGGGCTTCACAGAGACAATGCCAACTGCAGTGCACCGGAGTGTGAGCGCTAGGGACAAAACTGCATGCCGGTACTCTTCCCTCCGCGCAGCCGCGGCATGCGTGTTCTAAAGTAGGGGCACTAATGAAGCCATTGTGTCGTGGCTGACACCTTCAACTAGGACCTGCAAAGGCCTCCAGTGCACCCCTCCCTTTCTTCAGCCTAAGGCAGCTGAGATTGAGGTCCAATTTGGGCGTGTAGGAGCGCGGAGAGCCCGGTGGACCCAAGCACCAGTCTCCTACCTTATTTTCTAGCCTCGATCTCGCCACCGACTATGTAGGAGTCCTCCAGCATTTAGCACTAGTGCAGCATCTGCTCCCGGCCCGCCATGAAGAGGTGTGCATTCAGCAGGCACCACAGGCACTGGCATACGCTGCCCCCAATGCAGGGCACCCAGTGGCATGGTAGCATCTGTCGCTGGGGGATCTTAGAGTTGCAGCTGCGACTCTTCTGGTAACACTCGGACACCGCGCAGCCGGGAAAGGGCGCGAGCCCATGGCCCAGCTGAATCGCGGGTCCCCCTCATGGCCACGCATTAAGCCCTTTTATTATCTCACTCCGTCTCCGATATTTTCAAGAAACTGGACGCCAATCCTCGACCATACTCCAGAGCGCAGGGGATGGGGTTTTGTGGTGAGTCTGATAGCAGGGAAGTAGGATCATGAAGGATTTAATGCTGGGCTCGCCGAGCTCTTCGAAAGTGCAGCCATCTTGTAACCAGGCAAGCTCTGATCCCCTTCTGTGGATTAAACCTACTTGCAGTTTGTGGTGGAAGCAGTATGAAACCCATCGTTGATCCCAGAAAGCTACTTGTTTCCGAAAGTAGATAAGATTTTGAATTTATCAAGAGGTTATTTATGTAGCTCCCTCGCACTTTTCCTCAAAGAAACTAACAATTGAAAAAAAAAAAATGGAAATGAGTAGGAAAAAATAGCTTGGTTATGTTTTAATCCGTAATCTTTTGTTACAAAGGTAGACTCAAGAAAGCAATATATCATTTATGTCTAATAGATGCGTCTGGTGGTGGGGATATGTAGAGCTTGTAGGTTCTCAAAAAACATGAAATACCAAAGGCCGACAATTGAGCTGTAGCTTTTAATGATTTCTCATTGTTTTCCATTCATACATCAATTCGTTTGGTAAAATAAAATGATGGAAAAATGGGTATGAAGGGAACCTATGTATTTCTGAAATGCACACAAGGTACTGAGTTTAGGAACAGTGACCATCTGTACACCTCTGAATTTGGAAAATTTCTTTTTTGCACCCTATTTTGAAGCCAAAAATGCAAAGAAATTCAATTAGTGATAACAAATATTCTATTATTCTGTGGTCACACATTTCTCTCACTAAAAACGGAGCCCCATTTGTGAAGTTGGGCCTAGCACCCATGATACAGAACATGATTGGAGACATTATATTTCACCAGCAAAATCAACACTTCTTTTACAATGTATGTACCTGTGGAATTTGAGCCCAGCTTAGCTGCCACCTAGAGAAACCTCCCAAACCCAGACATTTTTGAAAATTAAACACCTCAGAGAGTCCAGATGGGTGTGCAATTTATTGATTCATTGAAGTTTTCTTACCCACACTGCCCTCCAAACCTCAAACTTTGGCAAAAAAAAGACATATTCCTCGCATGAGTGTTACATAAAGTTGCAGTAGCTGGCGATCCACAAAATTCCTTCCACCCAGTGTTCCCACATATCTCCTGATAAAAGTGGCACCACATAGGTTTGCAGGTTGTTCGGGGTAAGAAAACACTGTGAAATATGTGCAAGGCACTCCACTCTGGACTCACCTGGGTGTCTAGCTTTCAGAGATGTTTAGCTTAATTAGGTTTTCCTGGTTGCTGGCTGATCCTATGCTGTAATAGTCCAGCCATTCAATATGGCAAGAGAGAGGAAATTGATATTTATTTATTCTCTGCTGGTTCACATATAAAAAACTATGCATTAAAGAATCAAAAATTTCCTCTTGCTTGCCATGGATGCTTTAGTTCCCAGGGGCAAGGGGGCAAAAAATAGCAGCTGTGCATATCTTGGGGTAACAAAAGGATGCCTGGTAGGGCCAACCACGCCCCCTTCATATATTTTTTGGGACCTTTATTTCTGTAAAACTTCAGTGCCCCAGGAGGAAATTGGGGGACAGATAGACTTAAGTGCCCCTTTTGGGGTGAAGGTATGGCCCGATGCCAGGGTGAGGTACCCCCACCCTTTTTTTGCCCACATGTAAAATCCGTAAATTCTAGTCTGCTTTCTACTCCAGAAATTCTGGGCAAGCCTCCAATTGTGGCAAACCTCCTATTTGCCCCCTGGTGGGTAGAAAACATCTATTTCTCATTCTGGGGTGAGGTTATGGCACCGATACAAGAGTTTATGCCCCCACATTTGTTTGTTTTGGCACCATTTTTTAAATCACTGGTGACTAGTGGGCATTTTTTTTTCCGGGGGTCAAACTTGGGAAATCCCCCAAAATGCCTGGAGCTGCAGAGAGACTTTATTGCACATTTTGGGATGGAAGCAAGGGCCAAGGTCAGGGTGGGCCGTCCCACACTAACACTTTGGTTTTTTTTTAATTTCCCTTGTGTCTAGTGGGCTTTTTGCCCCTATCCCAGCTTAACCCCCAATATGCCTCCCAGGTAACAGAATGACTGTATTGGCCACTTCCTTTTGTGGTGGCTAAATACCAAGATGGACCCCCCCTTCCTTTTTACCCAGTGTAAAATCCCCGGTGTCTAGTGTGCTTCTTTTGCCCAGGGTGTGGATTGTGGGCAAACCCCCAACCTGTCTCTCAGGAGGACATAAAGGCTATACTGCCCATTCAGATTTGGGAGCATAGCCTGATGCTAGGTGGACCTCCACCAACCATTTTTGTTTAGACGTGTGGTAAGGACTGGGTGTCTAGAGGACTTTATTACTGCCCCAGGGGGTAGAATATCTGTATTGTACAACTTTAACCCCTTCAGCGCGGCGCGGATTACCGCGCTGTGCTGAAGGGTTCATGCGCGGGCGGGGCCGTGACGGAGTGGTTCCGTCATCCGCACAGCGCGACCGACGCTCATGACGGAACCACTCCATCACGCGCATCGAAAGGGTTAAGGTAGGGCCATGGCCTTGTGCTGTGGTGGGTTGCCCCATCCCTTTGTTTAATTACATTTAAATCCCTGGTGGAGAGTAGATTTTATACCGCCCCATGGTTAAATTGGGAATATAAAACGCATCTATCCCAGGGGGGGGGGGGTCAGAAAGACTGATATTGCCCATGGCAGGAGCTAAGGCCCATGCCTCGATGAGGCTGGTCCTAGGCAAAAAGAAACCCAGTTAACTAGTGGTCCGGATGTCTTCTTGGTGATCGCCACCTGAGGGTGATTCCCGAGCAGGCATCTATTCATTAGAGGTGCCATTAGAAAGGGGGGTTCTCCACTTTCCAATGATATCCCTCCCATTGAAATAGGTGCTTAGTGGTCTGACATATGTCCCCAAGCATGAATGAGTTTTACTTTCCCTTTGAAGTTCATGAGGTCAGCGTGCCATGAGTGCTGATCGTTATTGAAAAAACAAACTAAAAAACACAGCATTAGGCCTTTAAATGGTAAAAAAAAGAATTCCTGGGAATTACCTGCCCTGGGTGATGTGACCTCAACAGTGCCTGGCAGAGAGTGCTCATGACATCGAGGTCATTTAAATAGCACCTAAGGAGCTAAGTGGGAAGCGGTATCCCTCACTCAAATTGATAGGACCTGAGTCCTTCAGGAGCTATGGGTGATTTTGCAGAGGCTGGTTGTGGCTCTTCATAAGACGAATGTAGTTATGCAGGTGGTCATTGATGGTCCCACATTTTCTGACAATGAAGTGCATGGACCCTCTATGTTGAAGACACTATGTCACACACTGTTAGACCTGACCACCTTTGGAGTTGTATTTCCCCAGACTTTTTGCATTCACAACATTTTTGCTGCACCCATTTTTGTTGGCATTTGGGCTCTGCAAAACAGGAACTAAATGATTGTGCTCTCGCCCTTAAACATGTAACATTGGTGAACACACATTTGGCACATGTACTTTACTTATAAAGTGTGGCATTGGATCGTATAATCTGGTATGAAGTGTTTATAACGTGTTTAAAAGGTGTTGCCTACTGTTTGTTCTGACAAGACCTTTTTGCTTGTTACATTATAGTTACCCCTGACAAAGGGCTTGTCCCAAAATTCATTGGGCCTATACTGTAACAGATGAAATTTGAATCACTACATGAAAGTAGAAATACGTTTGAAGTGGCTTCCTGCATTGTTAGAAATGGGGGTCTCTAGTTGGCAATGGTTTGCACATTTGTCCAAATAGGGGCCCTTCCTTCTCGTCAGGATGAGGGAGATACACTACTGAAATAACTCCTGCTCCCCGACTTGGTAGCTTTGCACAAGCAGTCAGGCTTATCTCAGAGGCAGTGTAGAAAGCATTTGCACATAACCAACAGCAATGCAGTGAAAACACTACAAAAGGACACCACACCAGTTTTAGAAAAATAACCAATACTTTATCTGTGCAAGCAGGACCAAAAACTATAAGAAATCCATCATACCATTCTCAGAAATATCACTATACAAAAATAGACTTGAAATACAGTTCCTTAAAGTGGATAGCTCTGTCCAGGGCTATCACGACATCATGAACAACAAATCCAAACAGTTCTGGCTGACCACGACGTTGCGCCCCAGCTATGGTGTCGGAAAGACCCGCAAAACAGTACTCTCATTGAGCGTTGAAGAGTCGGTGTCTGCAGGCGTCGGTTCTGGAGGTCGGTGGAGGAGTTGTCGGTCCCTTGAAGTCACACTTGTTGCAGATCGAACTCTTTGCGGTTGAAGTCAGGAGTTCTGGCATCGCCAGGCATTGGAGCTGTGATGTAAAGTGCAGCGATTCGGCATATGATGCCCCCATGTCACGGTGCAGGCAGTGGCTTCGTGACAGTCATCCAGTTGCGTCGGTGAGACCAGGGCTGTGGTGCGAAGTGATGCGGTGCTCGTTGCGGTGCTGGGATGTCACAGTGCAAGCAGCAACATAGAAGTTACGGAAGCGCTGTCGTAGGCTGACAAACTGGAGTTGTTGGCGCCGGTGTCAGTAGGCCAAAGCTGCAGAGCGGGATGAGAGTGGTGCATCATATTACCTACGTGCAGTGCCCTTGAACCATGGTGTAAGCAGCGGCGTCAATGTCAGTGTGGAGTGTCATCGTCTCTGATGCCAGGGAGGCAGCATGAAGCGAGGTGGTGCTGAGTGCGGTGCCCACAGGTCGCGGTGCAAGCAGTGGCTTGGTGGCGGCGTCAGGTGGCATCATCGGTGAGACCATGGTTGAGATGAAAAGTGCAGCGGTGCCTTTAGGAAATAGAAAGAGACAAATACAGGAGTAGGACCCGTTAACCCAGGTGAGACTGGGTAAAATTTGCAACAAACAACGTCTCAACTGGAGTTCATTAACCTCTTCTGTGCCCATGACGAGATAGTCTCGTCATGGAGCACGGTCGCGCTGTGCCCATGACGAGACTATCTCGTCATGAACCCCACCCACTAATGAAACGCCCGGCACAGGAGGGGGAAAGGGTGTGGCACTGAAGGGGTTAAGTCAGGACTGTAAAAATGGTGATATACATCCCAAAAAGGGGGAGGGTGGAAACAAACTAAGGGAGACCACAACGAGGAAAGTAAAGTGAAAAGGTTATTATATTGTAAGTAGTTATAACAGCACTACAGAACAATAAATCATACAATGACTATAACACACAAAGTGTTAGTGAACGGCGCAGCGACACAAGGGTGACGAGAGCAGCGTGAATGGTAACAAGGGGTAAGAGGTGTGGTCAAAGTTTACAAAAATTATATACAATGTTTGCTATATTAGGATTCAGACTAAATAGGTTGACCACAACAGTGCCCACGTTCTATGCTGGGTAGTCGACGGCATTTCAACCTGATTAATTTCAGGTCATCATCAGGACAATAGTCAATAGTTTGAAGGTAGTGCTGTATTGAAGGAAGAAGGGAAAGGAGAGTAGATAAGTAACTAAGAGGCTTAAGAGTGAAACATGAAGACGTAAGTACAGGTGTATGATAATTACCTGAACTGGGAAAAAGTCAGTCAGGCATCCGGAAAAGAATGGGTAGGGACCAGTGAATCATAAAAGACCCGTGGGTACACTGAAAGGGGAAAGGATAATGGTGATTGGGGTGCCTAAAAACCTCTGAAGGTACAAAGGTGGCAACCACTGTCAAAGTGTATGCATAATCACCCAAGTAAATTAAATTGCCACAGCGTGATGAGTCTGTGAGGGTTCTGCCGATGCAGGCCGTGTTTAGGAATGCCTGGCGGTCAAGACGATTCTAGAGGATAAGGAAGAGTGAATTAATTTGTTTTAAGGGAAGCATCAAGGCTTGTAAAGTAAATTCTAGGTGAAGGGGTAGGTAGGACTTACTTGAATTGGAAAAGTCAAGCGGGGTCGCCGAATGGCGATTAAATTACTCTGGGGCTGCAATGGTAAACCAAAACCTCTGGGATGCAGCTAGTCAGGACGAATGAAGCGTCTGTGAACACGGGGGGGGTAAAGCTGGCATTTTGTGCAGTTCCAGCCGGTCAGGTGACAACGTCTGAATGGAAGGAAGACTAGACCTGTGGGAAAAAAGGCAGTCATGGTCATTACAGCTCCGTGACCCGTCTAACTTGCCTTTCTCCACATGGCCCCTTGCTGGCCATACCTGTCTTGAGCACAACGTTCTGGATCAACATATGTGATACAGAACACGCAACCTCACAAGTTTAGTGAGACGGGGATGAAGAGGAGGAGGGCTGCCCGGGGACGCCGCATGCCAGGTAAGTGGTTTTAAATGTATTTTTTAATAATGTTTAATTACTTTTTATAATGGGGGTTGGAGGTGGGTGGCATAGTGGAGTTCCACAGAGTTTTTTTCCAACTCCGCGGACCTCCGCGTAGCCCCGCTACGCACACTACGCCTGGGGTTACTAATAAGTAACTCTAAAGCTAAGCCCTAAAGGCTCATAGGGCAGGGTGCATGATGTTTAAAAGTATGGCATGATTACTTATATTTTACATGTCCTGACAGTGAAAAACTCCTAACGTTGTTTTTCACTGTAGAAAGGCTGCCTCTCCTGTTGGACTAGCACTAGGTTACCTAATTACACTTAATAAGTGAAAACGTCAGTTTGGGAACAGATGGAGAAATACTTCCTCCATTCATTTGAAGTATAATTTGAATTCCTCTTACTGGTAAAGTCTGATTATAAGTTACTATTGACACAATGTCACTTCCAGAAAGATGGTATTTTTCTTTCTTAAGCAAATTTGCCTTTCGGACAGTGTCCATGGTCACAAGACTGTGAATGGCACTCTGTGGTGTGATGTGTATTCCTTCCAGACTAGAAACAAAAGGGCCTTGGAAGTAGTCCAGGGTTTTCCTCTCCTGCGTAGGATGGCCTGTGGGGGGTTTACTCAGCCCTGCTTGAGCTTTAAAGGGTAGCCTGATGGTCTTGCCCGCCCCTTCCTGACTTCTAAAGCTAGCAAATACAGGTCACAAATAGGCCTGTCTGCCCTTTGTCACCTTCAACAGCTTACCTTAAACCCAGAATCCCCTGAAGTGACTTTAAGGCCAGTTGACTGACATCCTCTTTAGGGCTACAGGTAGACAATATGATTCCAGAGGCTTCTCTTGCTTCCCAGCTGAGCAGACCCAACTTGAGCTGACCTGGTCCCCTCTGCTGTGGGAGTAAATTCTGACCCTCCAAGTGCTGTCCTTTAGGTCATAGACCCTTGGCTGGAGTCAGAGTGTATTCCTCATTGGTCAACTAAAGGTTTCAAAGAGTCCAACCCTGTGCGATGCAGACCAACACAGGGCCCTGCATTGCAGCACCTCACAGTTCCTGATTGGCAGCTTGATGGACCCAACACAAGATGACAAGACAACAAAAGAGCCTTGCATCGCAGCACCATGCAGCTCCTTATTAGAGACTTGAGGGACCCGATGCAGAGCTTTGCAACATAGCACCACACAACCCCCACACCGAGGACAAAAGGTACAACTCCCATTGGACCACACTGACCCTATATCCTGCCCATGCTCTTTCGCAGTCAGCTTGAACTTGTGACTTTGTCCCAGTCCAGCACGACCAGATACCCACAGTTGGTGCAAATCTTTATCTTAAACTTTAAAAACTCATGACTTCAGATCTACTGTTGCATTGGGTCTTGACTATATTACTGTTTTAGTGTGACATAAATACATGGGTGGTCATGTATGTGTGATAGAAGAGAGAAGACTGGAGTAGCACTTTACTCGAGGTACCTGGGTGTGGGTCGAGGTGTTATATAAAAAAGCATCTGCAGTCTTTTTCCATGAACCCAGGGACTAGCAATCCAGATATGATCCAGATGAGTAATATTGTTACTATCAGGGAAGTGGTGATAAATGTATCACTCAGGATTGGGCCAATGAGATCCTTGTTTTTGGACATGGCTCTCTCTGCAGGATCACTGACAAATATTTTGCCTTTACCCCTCCTGTTTTGCTGAGTTTATTTTTGTTGGCCCAGAACTCTGTGTACTTTACCACTGCTAATCTGTGCTAAAGTGCTTATGCCATCTCTACTTTCTACATGGTAAACTCGGCTTGCACCTAATTGAAACATTTAATTTACTTATAAGCCTTTAGTAAAGAGATAGTACAGGGCCTGTAAATTAAGTGCTACTAGTGGGTCTGTAGCTCTTATTGTGTCAACCACTTCAGTAGCCTTTTTAAATGGCTCTCAGGCCTGCCATTGCACCCTGTGTACAGTTTTAACTGACAATTCAACTCGGCGAAATTAGACCTTTTCCAAGCCAAAAATTCCCTTTTTAATACATATCCGTCACCCCTAGGGTAGGCCCTAAACCACCCAAAGGGCAGGGTGAATTTTATTTAACAAGTTGGACATGCACTTTTAAGTTTTACATATCCTGGTAGTGAAAAACTCACAAAACTCGCACATTCATTTTTTATTACTGTGAGGCCTACCTCTCCTATAGCATAACATTGTGTTTCCTTACTACAGTTAGGAAGTGGTAACTGTGTTTGGGAGCAGTCAGAAATGTCATGTTTGGTATCTAAGGAATTGTAATTTAAAACCCAACGTGATGGCAAATTCAGAAAATGCCTCCTTTAGAAAGTTGCCATTTCCATGTCCTAACCATTTGGTACCTTCAGCCTGTTTCCTCGGCCACATGACTAGGTGTAGTTAGCCTTTGATTATTCCTCTCAAACAGCCACACAATCGATAGATAGATAGATAGATAGATAGATAGATAGATAGATAGATAGATAGATAGATAGATAGATAGATAGATAGATAGAGTATTTTTTAAATTATATTCAATTGTTTCTATTACATAATGCACCCACTAATTTCTGGTGTTGAACATTTCTTTTACATTTATTAAGATATTATTGAATACCAATGTATTTATTTTTTCTGTTGTTTATTTTGTTCATTTTCCAAATACATTTTTCTTACTGTGCTATTTTATCCTAACTTGAAAACATTCTGTCACAGTTTGTGCAAATGGTTTGCATTAATTTAATTCTTTTTAATGTTACCCTTTTTAAATTTAAGAAAAAACTTTCACAGCTCATTTTCTCATTAATGTCAAAATGATAACTTTGTATTTTACACTTTGTATAAAACATTCTTACATTTATTTTTCCTTTTTTAAAATTTAGTCACACACCATGACACTGCCTTTAGCATATAACAGTGGTTAAAGTGTTTACATTATGTAAATAAACACTTTTGAAGCAAGTGGATGTCCAAAGTGCCAGTTCTCATTTTGTGCCTCTTGAAATGTATACTTTCTGTCCTTTAGTATTATGCCTCTTAATGGATCCACGTGCACACCAAAAACAAAAATGAAAGCAAATATTTTTCCAGGTTTGCATGTCTTGTGCAATCACAGAGGCGAGACTTCTGTTTTGATGACCGCAACAGCAATAACGAGATCCGTGAAGCTCGGAAACTTTTTAAAATGTTGTGTATGATATAAAATGAAATGTAATATGTTTGAGGGTAGGGAATATCTAAGTTCAACTAAAACATCACAGACTGAGTGTTACAGGTCAATGTTTTCAGCCTTGAATGATTCATGGGTCTGTGAAGAAAAACAGGACTTCTGGTTGTGCTGGATACACCCATGGCCATTTCCTAGGACCATTTCCTAGGAACCTCTGTAAATGCTTATGGATCATGCAGAGGTTTGATAAATTCTTGAGAATTTATTGTGCTACATTCAAATATTTCTTTATTTTATTGCACATATCATTGCTCCACTTGCTGTAGTAGAGGTCCGGAGCACAGACACAGGAGGGAACATTATTTGGTGTACCTTTGTTTTTGGGGGGACCACACCCTAAACCAGAGCCATAAGGCCTGCAGAACCATTGTAAGGAAATGTTCAGCCATCCCACCATCTGAAAAAGAATTGCCATCAAAATATGTGATTTACACTTTGTTCCACAAGACGCTGAGCAGGAGAGGAGTTGGTAGGGAAAAGAAAATGGAGGTGAGATGAGACACTTCTTGAGAGACTGCATGCCTTCCTTGCTATTTGTTGTGTTGGCTATGTCAATTAGGGGGCATAACATAATTAGAAAGTCACATCAAGGCTCCTACATACACATATCTACTAGTGAATACCATAATTGAACAACAAAATAGCAAATGCTTACTGTTCAGTCTCAGGGACTGGAGGAGGAGATCTCAGGCTGCTGCTCTAGGGTCACGCTGCTCATCCAACAGAGAGAGGTGTCATGTCAGGCTCCATTCAGAGGCCACTGGAGCAGAGTCAGCAAAACCACTGAGACCAGCCAGATGCAAGATGACGTAGAAGCGGAGGAGAAAAAGACAGAAGGAATTGGAGAATTGGGCAGGCAGCATGGGGCAGGCCAGTGGTGAATGTCTATCAAGCTGGGGAGTTCAGAAAGGTGAAGGAGTGCAGGTGGAGCCACTGGCCAGCAAGTAAGTGAAAGTGTATTGTTAAAGCTTGATAAGAATTTACTAAGTGAGAGAAGCAAAGACATTGATAAAAAAGAGCTCTTTAACAAAGTGCAAAGGCTTATAGCATGAGGTGAAACTGATAAGTTTGCAAATTAATTTTCACTTCGCTCTGGGAGAGTAAACAGCTGTCATCCTAAATAACACAAAGAGGTAATTGTAAGGAAAGTCACCAAGACTAACAAACCCTTTAGCAAACCCATAAAAACAAGAAACAAAAGGGTGTTATGAACTGGTAGAAAACGTACCCCCTCCTTAAGATAATTGTTAAGCTGATCTCAGCTAATGATCAACCTCCAGATCTGCCAGTTAAGCAAATATTATCAAGATAGTGAAGTTCAGAAAGAACAACGTGCAAGGTAATATGGATAACTTAAAAAAAGACATGAAGAATTCACAGTCACCTGAGAATATACCAAAATCATTGGAGTAATTGCCTACAGAAATAGAGCCAGATAGGCCTACTAACTCAATACCTGGTACCACAAAAATGTCTAAAGGGTGAGTTGCTAATAGAAGATGAAGATGCCTAACAGCTACTGTACAATGTAAAAAAAACTAGACTTGATGGTCTAATGGGAGCAAGGAAAGCTGAAGACATGGCTGGCACAAACAAATAGCAGAAAGAACTACAGACACCCTAGGAAATATACAGGCTAAGATTCAAGGCACATGGGAGGTCATGAGAAGAGAAAGTCAAGAAAAATCTCCACCGCATTGAGGCAGCTCGATAAAAGTTTGGACGGTAATTTAACCTCCCTGTTTAAGGAATTACTATTTGGGATGAAAAATTTACTTGATAACTCTGAGACGAGTCAAGTAACTAAGGAAGTAGAAAACACACAACATCAATACATTGAAAACCCTGGATAAGGTCTTTACTGAGCCTAAAGAGAGGTTAGAAAATTACACAAGGAGAAACAATGAAAGTATTGAAAACGTTCCTCAGGAGAGTGTGGAAAAGGACTTAACATTTTCGGAGATTTGTCTTATTACGGAAGGAATGTTTAAAGGAGATTATATGACCTGAATTTAGATCAAGAGATCTAAAGAGTTCTCCAAGACCCATTTAGATACAATCCACGGCAGAAAATAAACAGGAAAATAAGTGATCAATTTCTTGACATATACTGACAAAGAACCAATCCTAGCTGTATCACTTAAGGCCAAAGAAAACAGCTAGAAGAACTGTAAATATATCCTCAGATCAAACATTTCCCGAACAACTGAGGATAGGCAATGGGCATTGGAAAGAAGAAAAAGGAATTGCTAGCTCTCGGAGCTAAAGTCCAAATAAGTCTTCCAGCAATGCTGAGAACTATGTGGGACAATTAAATGTACGACATAAGAAGCACGCAAGATGTTGAGGATCTGATTAAATGTATGAAGGGAGGCTAGGAAATAACAGAGAGCAAAATCTATCTCAAGAATGAATTTGGAATAAATAGGGTATACCATAACCAGGTGCCATCTCTAAAATAGGCACTTGAAGAGTGGCAGCATTTGGGAGAAGGGTATCTAATGGGAGGCTCACAGGAGGTGGGGAGCTTTGAGGAGAGAAAAAGAAAAAAAATGGTTCAGTCCTCAAGCTAAGGTATCAACATTTTAGATATCTATAGAGAATAAAGTGATCAATAATGAAAAAGTACATTTTATAATATGGAATTCTAATGAACTTCGGGTAAAAAAGAAGCAGAGACTGGCACTTGCATATTTGAGACAATATGAAGCCCATGTAATACTCCAGGAGACACATCTTCCCAATCAATAATGTAAACTCCTCTTAGAAAAAGTGCAGAGAATATAGCATCTGATTTGATTTGCACCAAACAAACATGCCCTACAAAAGGATAAGCAATTATAATAAAGGGGGATTAAGATTCAAAGTCCTAAATAAATTAGTAAATACATTGGATAGATGGACCATAGAAGAAAATAAGGCATATATTTTCCATTGTTGGTTATACCTGTCTCTTAGGGAACTATTCTTTGAGCTAGCACATTTTGAACTTCCAGTTATAATAGGGGACATCAACATGTTGTTAAATAAGGAGTTTGATAGATTTACAAGATGTCCTAATATGAATACACCCACGGTTTTCAGATTTCAGATGTCTGGAGAAGCCAGGTGGGGAATCAGAGGGGCTACATCTTTCTAAGTAAGATATATGAAAACTTCTCTAGGATAGTTTTTGGCTAGTTGAACTCACATTGAAGGATGGAGTCATAAAGGTAAAGCATATCCAGCCCATATTTCAGACCATGCTGCAGTATGGTTTTAAATCTATTTTCCGGCATCAAATACAAGTTAGAGAGGGACCCTGGGTAGACAAATTATAGCTAAGGAAGAAACGCCTCATTTGATTAGAGGAAACTATAAAGATATTTTCTTAAAACAAATCGAATAGTTGTCATTTGAACATTGTTTGAGAAACATAAGGAGTATCTAAAGAGAATAAGCTCTGAAAAAAATATTAGGTTAATCGAGAGGCAGAACAGTCAATACTACAGAAAATGAGAAACATTGAATTTAAACTAGTAGATACTAAGGTCGATAATTATGACCCGGTTTGCGTTGCTCTTGCAGCACGCAACGAGGTGCAAGAGCGACACAAACCCTAAGTCTGATTTTTGAGCCACACAAAGCCACTTTGCTTGGCTTTGAATGGCTTACAAAATCTGGAGTAATACAATGCAGCACAAATCGCGGTGTTGCTTTACTCTGCAGAAGAGAGGCATTCCATGGGCATTGCGTGGGTGTTCCCACGCAACTTCCATGGTCTGTGATGCATTTACAGATTTACCAAACATGGTAAACCTGGGAACACGTCAAAAAGATTTGCCTCCCCACGAGTGGCATAACAATGCAAAAATATCATTTTTTTCTCCTTGTTACTTCCTCTTTCTGTGTGTGCTGCGTTCTTCAGCACACATAGATAGAGGAATATGTCTCTAAGGATTGTTTTTGTGCATGAAGGCATTAGGTGACTTGCTGCGCTGCTCTGCAGCATCTTGCCATAAATATTGCCTTTAATATTTGGAGTATCAATCCACTTTGATGACAGAACTCAAGTGCATAAAAAATATCTTCAAATTGAGATTAGTGGAGTAGAGTAAAATGGGAAGGGATACATTCCAATATGTGTAATATTAAGAATATGGGGGGGGGGAGAGGTAAATTACAATTGTGATTGAGCAGAATAGAGAGAGTCCGTATTCATATTGGAAGTTGAAAAAATACTGAAACTTACTGAGAGGAAATGCAACATGCATTTTATCCCTTTTCACGTTTTATATAAAGAACAGTGGCTTCATTAACAAACTGTTTGGCAAGTAAGATGTTGCCATCCCTACATGAAATATCTTGATTCGTTATGAGCCAAGCCATTACTGAACTAGAAATGGGGGATATTAGGAAAGATCTTAAGAATGGTAAAACAGCCTTTCTTGGTGGTCTGTCAGGAGAGATATACAAAAAGACAAAGGATGAAATCACCTCAACTTTAAAACAAATATTTAATGCAATTTTAATGTGAAATCTAACTATTCCACCCTCCTGGTAATCGCACAACTTAGACTACATCCCATATAGAAACTTAACCAGATTGATAAAGAAAATAGATAGATTATTAAAAAACTGGTCTAACCTCCTGTTTACTATCTATGGACCAGTAAATCTTACAAAGATGAAGATCCTTCTAAAATTAAACATCTTATTCAATTGTATAACCCTACAATTTGACAACAAAACAATCCTTGAAATCCTTGTAAAATTTGATCTGGCCTTAGAGTATCCGAGAAGAAAATAAGGAAAACATTTAAAACAAAAACAGGGTTAGAACTACCAAAGCTCTTGTTTTATTTTTAGGCCTTCACATTTAAACATTATAGAATGTCATTTCACCTGTATCACACAAGTAGAGGGCAGCTGTTCTTATCTCTTATAAGAAAAATATGTCCAGAAGGAGCAAATTTGTCACACTCAAATATTTTTAATAAGTTTGACTAAAGACTCTTCAAACATATGCTATTATTTGGTATAATATTTAAATTAGATTGGGCATTCCATATTACAGGGTTGAGTCATCTAAATGGGGATCCCCAGAACACTCAACTTTATGGAGGCCTGTATGAATCCCATTTTGAAAAAAGTAGGAATCCTTCATTGGGGAAACTTGATCGATGAATACAAACTCAAAAGTTGGGTCAATTTGGTCCATGACAAAGCTGAGACAATAACAAAATAGAAAATCCTTTCCAATGCAAGCATGGTATGCAACTCAAAAAAAGAGTTATCAGGATCTGACAGGCTTGGAGATAGAATGGGAAAATGTTAACCCAAAAAAAACCGAAAGTAGCAAAATGGTACAACATACTGTGCTGGGCAGATGAAACAAATATGAAGTCACCGGATGCTATTTGGGAATAGTGCTTGCTAAGTTCAGATAAAGAAGAACTATGGCAAGTATCTTTAAGCACTTTGTACACAACTGTTAATTTTGATGCATTGAACAAGAACCCTCAAAAATCAACTAGAAGTCGACGAAATCAAGAGGTGCTATGCAGAAAATGTGGGTCCCAGCTATAAACTACATCCACATGTTTGTAAGTTGTTAGGACCTAAAGATCTACTTGGAAGAAGTAAGTGTGAAATGAACAGCTATTTTTAAATATGAAATAAAGGTACACCAAATCAAATTTAGTTGGAATAGAGGAAAAAGAACAAAAGTATGTCTCTATGAACAAAAGTGAAATGAAATGACTATTCTATTATATGAACTAGTGTGCCATGAGATTGTCAAGAAATTGATTTCACCGAATGCACCTTTAATTGGCTAAGAGGAATTCCTTGGATACGAAGGTGGGACAGCTATACCTCTAGTCAGAATATAATAAGCAAGAAAACACAAATGTGGAGCAAGTATTTTATATGCGTACAAAATAAGGATGATCTTTGCCCCAGTAATAGTCCAAAGATTGCGGCCATATAGATATAAAATGTGGATTGCGTGGAAGGAAAATAAAAACCACTGACATTAGTGCAAAAATGCAATCCTATCTGAGACTGGAGAAAAAAGAGTTAGATACATAAACATTTAGTGGAAATGAGGACTAAAACAGCAAAATGAAGCTGAGCAGGAGTAGCTGAGGAAAGTACACTTTCAAAACATCATTGGTGCACAAGCATCTTACTGCTTGGCAAGAACAGCAAGCAGCTTATTGCTAAGAAAAGGAAGAGCGATGCCGAAGTGAATACATCTTCAACATGGCAGCAAAATATTGTTATGTCCATTTTTGTGTATAGTTTCTCCCATGTTGTATTGTTCTTTTCATTTTTCATTTAAAAGGAGGGGGATATGTTATATCCTGCTTATTTGAATATATGTATCCCAGTTTGGTTTATAAGGATTACCAGGCTGAAGAGCAGATGTACATTATTACCACCCTGCAACCTGAACTTAATAAAGAAATACTTAAAATACAACTCGGCTACGTCTGGCAAAATACAACATATTTTGGGCAAAAAGGATGGGATACTACACTGCTACATTGAATGTTATGTCTTTGCATGTGAGATTACGTATTTGGTTGTTTAGCATAGGTACTCTTACGTGTGGGAGGTCCTATATCTTAGCTGTTCTTTTCGTTTCATTGTCTCACTTCCTTGCATGATGGAAAGGTATGGAGTTTGGTTCCATTTTAATACTACACACTCCCTTGGTGGGTGTTTTCCCACCTTGCTGTTTCTGAGTTACACTACTTTAATTGTGGGTTTTTTAATGGTGTGTAAGTCGCCATGCGCTACATGTCTTGTCTGTTCTGTGTGTAAGTCATCATGCGCTTCACGTCTTGTCTATACAGTGTGTAAGTCACCAAGTGCCACACGTGTACATTGTTTTCTCACCCTATCGTCAGGGGTAGGTTGTGGGTGTTTGTACCATTTACACGTTTCATGTCAAAAACCCTTACAGGAGGGATGACTTTTTCGGTTACATTACCAAGTGTTTTACCCTTTTCATGAGGGGTGTCTCAATGGGTTTCTTAGTCCCATTGTCAGGGTGTATATCTTGTTTCTGACATAAGGAATCCTGTTTACTCTTTTTGTTCCCTTGTTGTTGGCATAGTAATCTCGGGCTGCAGTCCACCCTTTGCTACATGTTACATATTATTCTAAATTGCTTTATTGGGGAGGATGGGTTATATTGCTTGTCAATTTATATTATATTGCTTGTCAATTTATGTATCCTTCCATTCAGGTAGCTTAAGTGGTCAGACTCTCTTGTGATGTTGTATTTTAATTTGCATCCTGGAGTTTTGAACTAATTTCTGCTTATGTAAATTTTTGTGTATAGTTTCTCCCATGTTGTATTGTTCTTTTCATTTTTAATTCTAAAGGAGGGGGATATGTTATATCCTGCTTATTTATTTATATGTATCCCAGTTTACCTATCTCCCAGCTGCTCAGCTTGTGTGAGTGTTGACAGTGGAATGTTGGTGTGACTGTGATGCTTAAAATGTTTGGGTGCCTGTGTGGATGAGTGGTGACAGTTGGAAGATGGCTAAGCAGCAGGCAGGCTGTTCCTGGTGGGGCTGGTGTATAAGAATTACCAGGCTGAAGAGCAGATGTACATTATTACCATCCAGCAACCTGAACTTAATAAATAAATACTTAAAATACAACTTGGCTATGTCTGGTAAGATACAAAAAATATCCCTCCTGGACAGAGGTCAGTTAAAGTGATCATGCAGAAGGACCAAGAAACATTTGATCCCCTTTTACAACTTTAGGCTTGCCTTGTTGTTAGGTGTGCAAAAATGTAATCTTTTCAGAAGAGCAAAGTGGAAGAGCGAGAACAATTCAAGTGCTCCCTTATCAGAAGATGAGAAAAAAATATATATATATTTTTTTTAACCAAGTGTTTCTCCACAGGTCATGTTGTACCTTTGTTTTAGCTTCACCCAAAAAGTAAAAATAGGCTTTGCCTCAGGGCCTGACATCAGAAAGGTTTTGCACCGATGTAAGAAACTGCGTTACTGGTTGAGAGGGGTGAACCCCTACTCAAGCAGAAACCACAATCCTTGTAAGGGTGAATTCACGGGCAAACCCAAAATTAACCTGTGCTCAATCCTCTGGTAGCTTGACACAGAGCAGTCAGGATTCACTAAGAGGCAATGTGTAAAGTATTTTTTTGCAGCATTTCAAACAGTGTTAAAGTGAAAACACAAGAAAATTCCCACATCAATTTAGAAAAATAGAGTACATTTGATGAATAAATCAAGACCAAAAATACAAAAATACAACTGGTAGAACCGGAAATGTGCAAGTTTAATGATTTAATTAAAAATAGCACCAAAAAGCACAAAGTGCCAACTGTGGTTATCTGGATGCAGCAGACCAGGACAAAGTCACTAGTTCCAGCCGTCCGCGATAGAGTGAAGGCCGGCTACAGGGACCCAGTAAGGCTTGCTGAACAAGACTACTATAGATCCTGGTTGCGAAGAGATGTGGAGTCCCTTCTAAAGGTTGTGTTGTGCAGTAGACGTGATACAAGGT
Organism: Triturus cristatus; assembly: GCF_964204655.1. Taxonomy (NCBI): domain Eukaryota; kingdom Metazoa; phylum Chordata; class Amphibia; order Caudata; family Salamandridae; genus Triturus; species Triturus cristatus. The sequence goes on along the minus strand of NC_140582.1, from coordinate 564,178,880 downwards.
ACCATCTCACAGTGGTGGTGCTGGGGAGCTGTGAAGTGCGAGGCAATGTCCTTGCATGGAGAAGCATCGTGCAGTGGTGGTTCTGATGAACTGCGTTGGGCAAGGTGATGTAATTTCGTGAAGGTGCGTTAGTTTGGATGGGTGATGCGAAGTCCTTGCATTGGAGAAGTTCATACAGCAGGGTCTATCTGTCTGTTCTGAGGGCGATCCGCTAAGCAGCATAGTGATGCACCAGTTTTGCAGGAGATGCACCACAGAGGAGATGCATTGGTTCCACTGGATCCACAGATGGGCTCGCAGAGCACATTAAGGCCCACTTCCAGGAGTCAAGAATTGGAGTGGCACCAGTTTAGAAGGATAGACTCACTGACGGCAGAGTCCAGGTGTTTGGTTCAAGTTGTTGGAAGCTTGATATGTCCCTGAGGCTTGTGAACAGGAGGCCACCACGCTATCCCTTGGAGGTATTTTGGTCCCTGGGTTTAGATATGCAGGCCCAGTCCTTGTAAACCAGACAAGGGGGCAGCAGGTCAGAACTGCAGGGCAGTAGTCCTTCCTTTGGAGCTTCTAGAGACTTCCACCCTCCAGAGGTGTCAGCCATCCCCTTCCTTCCTGTCCTGACCCCAGCTTATCTCGGGTCACAAAAGACTAGTGAAAAACCCGTTGTGAGTGTGCTATGGCAGGACCTTGGTGACGTGTAAGTGTGGTAGGTGGCAGGCCCCCCCTTGTCAAGTCAGAGTGGCCCACCCTGCCAACCCCTATCTTTTCTTTGTCTTACCAGTTGGGAGCAATACATAAAGACCAACTACCAGCTACACCTAGTCTGTGACCCAGGAACAATCAATCAATCAATCAGGATTCATAAAGCGCGGCTAATCACCCGATAGCATATCCAGGTGCTTGCAGGCCCTAAAGGCTTATTCAAACAGCCAGGTCTTGAGGGCCATTTGTAATCCCAGAAGTGAGGTGGTGGTCCGGAGGAGCGTAGGGAGGCTGTTCGAGGTCTTTGCTGCAATACGGGAGAAAAAACATACTCCACTTCTACTTCGGTAGATGCGGTGGATTAAGGGCAAATTGAAAGCGATGCAGAACATAGTCTTCTTGATGGTTGGTGGAAGTTCAGGCAGTGTTCAATGTAGGCAGGTCCTCTGTTTTGTAGAGCCCTGTGTGCCTGGGTCAGCAGCTTGAATTGGCATCTATTCCATACTGGGAGTCAGTGGAGTGATATGGGTTGGTCGTGGAAGGCTGAGGATGAGTCTGGCTGCGGCTTTCTGTATGGTCCGAAGTCTCTGTAGAAGGTGGGCAGCGATTCCTATGTGGAAGGTATTGTGGTAGTCCAGTCAGCTGGTGATGAGGGCTTGTGTCACGGTGTGTCTCGTATGTAGAGGTAGCCACTTGAAGATCTTACATAGCATGCCAAGAGTGAGGAAGCAGGTGGTTGAAATGGGGTTGATATGTAATTTCATGGGTGAGCTTGTTGTCAATGATGATTCCGAGGTTTCTGGCATGGTTGGAGGGAGTGGATGCGGGTCCTGGGTCTGACGAGCACCAGGAGTTGTTCCATGTGTTGCTGTTGTTGCCAAAGATCAGTACTTTTGTTTTATCTGTGTTCAGCAGCACACAGTTGTTCTTCATCCATTCGGCAATATTTCTCATACATCTGTAGAAGTTATTTCTGGTGTTGGTGGTGTCATTGGTGAGTGACAGGATGAGTTGGGTGTTGTCTGCGTAGGAAATAAAGTTGAGACCATGGGATCTGACGATGTTGGCCAGTGGGGTCATATATGTGTTGAAGAGTGTTGGGCTAAGGGATGAGCCCCGGGCCAATACCACAGGTGAGCCATTCGGATTCAGAGGTGAAAGGTGGGAGAAGAATCATCTGGGCTCTTCCAGTGAGGAAGGAGGTGATCTATTTGAGCGTGTTCCCTCGGATGCCGATGTGGTGGAGTCTTTTGATCAGTGTGTGCTGGGATACGGTGATGAAGGCTGCCGAGATTTCGAGGAGGATCAAAGCAGCTGTTTTCCTCGGGCATGGAGGGTTTGGATGTTGTTGGTGGCTGCGATCAGGGTGGTTTCAGTGCTGTCATTGTTGCAGAAGCTTTATTGGGAGGCACTGAGTAGCTAGTTCTGCTCCAGATGTGTCATGAGTTGATTGTTGATGATCTTTCCCAGTACCTTCACTGGGAATAGGAGCAGGGAGATTGGCCGGTAGTTTTGAGTTTGCTGGGGCTGCAAGAGTGTTTTTGAGAGGTGGTCTGTCTTTGCAGGTTTCCTGGTATTGGGAAATGTTGTGGTGGTGATAGATGTGTTGAGTAGCGTGATGAGTTCCTGGCTGATCCTTTGGTTTCAGAGGTTGAACATGTGGTGCAGGCATGGGTCTGTGGAGTCTGTGGAGCTCCTGAGTCAATGGATTTAATGGTGAGGAGGATGATCCAGGTGCTCAGTGTGTGGTTCATGCAGGTTAGTGGTGGTGAGGTATCTGTTGCAGAAGTCCGTAGGTGTGGGATGAGATACGAAGTTTCTGTATATAGTCGTTAACTTATCGTGGAAGAAGTGGGCGAGCTTGTCTAATATGCAAGATTAACTTACTTGTGTCCCAAAGGGCCTGTACATTAAATGCTACTAGTGGGCCTGCAACACTCATATGTCACCCACTTAAGTAGCTCCTTAAACATGTTCCAGGTCTGCCATTGTCATTGCAGACCGTGTGTGTAGTTTTAAACTGCCATTTCGACTGGGCAAAATAATACTTTTGCCAGGCCCAAACCTTTTTTTTAATACATATAAGTCACCCTTAGGGAAGGTCCTGAACAGCCCAGGGGGCAGGTTGCAGTGTATTTAACAAGTGGGGCATGTACTTCTAAGAATTACACGCCCTATTAATGAAAAAACACTATCATTATTTTTTACTACTGCAAGGCCTACCTCTCCCATAGAATATCATTGGAGTTACCTTATTACATTTTATAGGAGTAAATTCCAAATTGTAACAGGTAACCAGTTCATGTTTTGGGTCTTTGGAATCATAATTTAAATCCTAATTTACGCTGAAGTTAGATTTAAAATTACAGTTCTGAAAATGTCACTTTTATAAAGTTGTCATTTTCTTGCCTTAGCCGTTTGGTGCTTCAGCCTGTCTCTAGGTCACATGACTAGGTGTGGGGGACAGCTGCGCATTGTGTATTCCTCCATGACAGCCACACACAATGGAGAGCTTAGGTGTGATGGGATGGCCATCATTGGGAGGATGAGAGGGAGGAGCTGGACCCAGCTCCGTTACACTTGACAAGTGCACCTCAAAGCATGCTCCTAAAAGCTTATCTCCACTTCAAAGGCACAACTGGGCATAAATATTGGATCTCAGACATCAACTCTTCTATACACTTCTGGACCTGTAGATACTTTGTCAGGAAGAAGGACCGCTGTGCTGCTATAAGGACTGCCATTCTGCTGGACTGCTGCCCTGCTGTGCTTGACTGGATGAGAAGGACTGGACCTGCATCTTTTCAACCCAGAACCCATGTGATTACAAGGACCAGTTGACTGACCTCCTGATTCCTGATCTGAAGCCTCAGGGATACAATAGGTTTCCAACAACATTGGGCCTGCACCTGGACCATAACCTCAGTAAGTCTATCCTACTAAGTGGTGCCACCATAGTCCTGGACCCTTGGAAGTAGGCTTAAGGTGTTGTGCCAGCCTCTGTGGATCCAGCAGAACTGAAGCATCTCCTCTGCTGGGCAGAAGAAATCTGAGCAGAACCAACATTTAACCACTGCTGTGAGGATTGGACCTGTCACAAAGACCTGCATTGCCACCCCAGTCCATCGGAACCACTACTGTGCTACGCCTCCTCAGTGTAGGCGCGTGAATCCTTTGTTGACAGCAGCCTCAATGACGCACTCCGCATAGCAGACATGCAGCTCTTTGGAACTGATGTATCGCTTATGCTGCGTGATGCATCTGTGATATGGATCCACGCAACACTGCGCAAACCAGGATTTAAGGTACTTTGCTGAGTGGGCTTAACTGGGCACTTGTAGCCAGCCCATGCTGCATCGCAGTGGGCCTGAACCTGTGACTTTGTCCCAGTCTGGCACGATCAGACATCCACAATTGGCGCTTTTAGAGCTAATTTCTCAAAAATCTTTAAAATTACATATCTACGGTTTTACTAATTGGATTTTTGTCACTTTGGACTGGCTAACTTGGTGTGGGATCATGTTTGGGTGATGTTTTCACTTTATTGCTGGTTGAAGTGTTGCTCAAATACTTTACATAGTGCCTCTAAGTTAAGTCTGATGGCTCTGCGCCAAGCTACCAGAGGGTTGAGCACAGGTTAATTTATTGTTCGCATGTGCCTCACCCTGACAAGGATAGTGGTTGGTACTTGACTAGGGCTCACATCCCAGTCAACCAACAACCCAATTTCTCACACTGGTGATCAGCAGTGAGGATCAGGACTTGTGTTTGTGCAGTGCAATACAGTGATTTGCTGTACACTACTGTTGGAAATGGCCCTTTCTGCAGGGTCACTCCCAAACATTTTGCTGAATAAGAATTCAAAGCACTTGGAGAACTCTGAGCACTTTACCACTGTTAACCAGTGCTAAAGTGAATGTGCTCTCTCCATAAAACATGGCAACATTGACATATCCACAATTTGCATATTTAATTTACTTATTTAGTCCCTAGTAAAACGCACTATATGTGCCCACGGCCTGTCAAATAAATGCTACTAGTGGACCTGCATCAATGCTGCGTTCCTGGCAAAAGAGGTGGCTGGTCCCCTCCCATTTCCATAGAGCACGGACCCTGCACCAAATTAAAGTAATATGTATCTGCTTCCACTACATACAGGCCCAATGACTTAAATATTAACCAACACAGGTCACCAGGCAATCACGCTATTAAATAGGATTGTGAGGGCTTCCCTATCGGCTGTGATAGTTCGTTTCTTACTAAATAATAACATTTGAGGACTTAAAACATTGCCTGTAAGCGTTTCGATGCTGTGGTGAGAGCTACTGGTCACCTATCAACCACCGGTCCTGATAAGTCCTGTAATGTATTAAAGGCCAAAAACGCATCGACCAACTATTGTTTTCAACCACCGGTCTTGATGAGGCTTGTAATGTATTGAAGGGCGAAATACTTTGACCAACTATTCTTTGGGAAGCCAAATAAGGAGGAAGTTTGACAAATTTTCATGTTGGGAAAGTGCATAATTTAGCACCAAAAAGAAGCTATTTGTTGTTTCTCCAGGCTACTTCTTGGTGGATTATAAACGTTTTGAAGGACAATTACATTCACTAAACATTGTTTCAAATGGCATGGTCGGGATAGGGCAGGAGTGCCCACAGGATGTGTTTGTGTTTTTTGTGATTAGATGAGGGTTTATTTGTACAAATCTGTTATGTTTTTGAATTTTTTTTTATTATTTGTATTCAATTGATAAAATCTTGAACACACTATAAAGAAACCGAAAAAATAAATTGCACCAAAGATCAAGCACAAAGAAATATGGTTTCATTAACTCAGTTTGCCACAACTAACTAGTGTGCTGTCCAAACATATAATAATTGTCTGGTATAGATTGACTTATGGTATATTTTTGGTTCCTGCGCTCTCCAATTTTCTATGGTCATTAGTGGGCCTGAAGCACTGATTTGCCACCCGCTTAAGTAGCCCTTTAAATATGTCTCAGGCCCTCCACTGCAGAGCCTGTATAAGCGGTTTAAACTGCCATGTCAACCCGGCAAGTTAAGCCTCTTGTTAGGCCCAAACCTTCCTTTTCACCCCTAAGGTAGGGCCTGGACAGCCCAAGGGCAGGGTGCAGTGTATTTAAAAAGTAGGATATGGACTTTTAAGATTTACATGTCATGGTAGTGAAATGTGTTTTTCACTACTGTGAGGCCTGCCTGTCTAATCGGATAACATTGGGGATAAATTGTTACATTTAATAAGCTGTAATTACTATTTGAGCTGTCATGTGTATTACCTATGAAATTGTAATGACAAATCTTTTTTAATGGCAAAGTCAAATTTCACATTACAATTTTGAAAATGCCACTTTTAGAAAGTGTCGAATACATAAAAGGAACCTGACTCCTTCAAAACTTTTTACTCTTTTTGCTTTAGAGCAACACTCAAACGACTACCTTTTTTGTTTGTATGGATTATTTATTTAATCATTCCTTTTAGAAATTCAACTATTTTTTATCAAAGATTCAAATGCATGAAATGAGGAGAAACACTTAATTTTCAGTGACATCAAACAATACATCAGACTAATACATAAAACAATTCACTGAAAACATTCAAGGACAAACAGTGAAATAATTCTGAACAACAAACATTATATTTGGTGGAGAAGTGTGGCTCAATGGTTAGAGTGGCAGACCCTGATGCAGAGGTCTGTCCCGGGACAAAGGTTCAATTCCTGCCTCGGCAGCTCTTGGATTCAATTTCCCTGGACCTGATAATTCTCGCCTCGGTGCCTATTCTAATCATGTGTCCCACTCTGCAACTCTGGGCAATAGCTTGCTTAATCTCCACAACGGCCCCCACAGCACTATGATGCCTGGCTTCACCTTGGGGGGTGCCCAGGAGTGGACATCTCAAAGGAAAACCAGGAAGGGTTCCACAGCGGTATGAATACAGTGCTACGAGACCTCAGGGTAGAAGTGTGCTATATAAGTGCAAATACATACATACATTACACATATATGCATCATGTGACTTGGCAAATGACCAAACCTTATCGCTATCCTATATTTTAAGCCAAGGGAAGTACCTAACACAGGGAACTAACTTACGCGTATGTGCGGGGAATAGTTTTCAGTTCAACTCCCTCAAAGAATACAGCGTGTTAATTCACAATTCCTCCGTGTCATAAATAAATGCCAACGCGTATCAAGTCCCAGGCCTGTAGTACTGGGACTCTCGTCAGGGCTTCATCTTAATGGATGTCAATGTATTCTATAAAATAAATGATGCAAAAGAAATGTCAGAAAAAATCTGAAATAATCTACTCTGGAATCCTCCAACTATATGTGGCACTCAACATTAAAAATTACCTGATTTAATTGAGCGCTCACCGACAGCTCGCGTGTTCTAGGTGATCGTGGAACAAATCTTCGCCACTTTGGAATGACAACAGTGTGCCTCATAGCTTAAGCCAATAAGAAGTTTCTTGTGGGTCTATATGACAAATAAGCAGTCACTCCATTTTCTTGCAATTATACATAAAAAATAATCAAGGAAGTTGTATTCTACCTTAATCCTGCCACAAGTATTTCCGGCATAGCAGATTACGCCTCAATGACGTCCCGTTTCCCTAAAATAATCTACACGCATTGTTTAGATGAAAAGCTTGCGGTCTGCTTTACAGAAACGTGCAGTAAAAGCAAAACGGGGCACACTTACTTTTGGTCAATCTAATCACAACCGCCTTTCTTTCAACCGATGTGGAAGTACAGTTAGCTGGCTTGGGGCATTTCGAGTTAGAACTCTATTGAGCGCACAATAGCGCAAATGCTCATAGGAGCCAAAGTTTCAGCCAATACCACTTTGTTTGCTAAAAGGGCATTCTGGAAACTGGAAAGGTGTATTGTGGGACTCGTGGTTTTGTAACAAATGCTATGTTTTAGGAAGCTCTGTCATTCCGTTTAGCCCAGTTACTGCGATATTATATTTTAAAATCAGGTAAGCCTCTTTCTGTAATAGGACGGTGTCAAGGTCCAGTGAACATTTGGTTGTATCTAGGACTGACAACACTGTCCACCTGAAGTCCCTTTCACTATAGGATTTCTCCATAAAATGTTCTACAATGGGAGCGGCTACAACTTTCTTTTTTATTCTAGAACAGTGTTGAGTGATACGCTGATTGATCTGCTGATTTTGTCTTGCCTATATATAACTTAGTGCAAGGACAAAGAATAACATAAACGTTTTGCAACTGGTAAATTCCGAATGTCGCCATTTGATGTCTTTATGTATGAATTCAGATCCTTCAATTGTAGAATCGCACGCCACACAATTTCCACATGTATGGTGGCCGATCACTGGTGAAGTTACCACTAAGATCGTAGGTTGTTTTTAGATCGTGTAGGGAAGATGTCTGCCCTTACAATTTGTTGTCCATTACTCAGAATTTTCTTCATTGCAAAAAGTGGTTTTTGGAATGGGCAGTCTAGATTTTCTAACAAATGTCAATTTTTAAAGCAATTTGTTTAAATTTATTGGCATCTGGCCCAAATGTCGTAACGCAGACCAATCTTTCCAACAGTGGTTTCACTTTCTTTTGAAGTAAATCTTCACGGGGAGTGTACCAGGCTCTTTTTATTGCGTGCTTTAGCAGTTTTTTAGGATATCTTCTCATGATCATCTGATCGCGGATACCAATACAGTTCGACAAATTGTTTTAAAAATTTGGCAACCTCCCAGATCTACCACATTTGTTAAAACTGGGACTGCATCAAAATCCATGGATATTGTGTCAGAACACCCACTCAATGCCCATGAAAAACACCTCCCTCGTGCAATGTAATGCAACGTAGCAATTTGCGCTGCGTTGCATTACTCGAAATTGATGAAGTCACTGAGAGCCACGCAAGGTGGCCTTGTGTGGCTTCATAAATCTAATATTTAATTTGCAGTGCTTTTGCCCCATATTGTTTGAGAGAAGAGCGATGCAAACGGGATCCTAAATATGCCCCTACTTGTCTAACCTGGTGTGGAATCTGTTTGTGTGGTGTTTTGACTGTTTTACTGCTGGAAGTATTGCACAAATACTTTACACATTGCCTCTTAAGTTGAAGCTGACTGTTTTGTGCCAAGCTACTAGAGGGCGAGCACGGGTTAATTTAGGGTGTGTTTGTGACCTACCCTGCCTAGGATTGTGGTTACTGCTTGACGAGGGCTCATTCCCCAGTCAACCATAAACCCAATTTCTAATAACTACCATCATATTTCTGAGAACAATTCAATTTAAATTTTCCATTATTAGCCTTTTCGCTTTTCTAAATTTTATCCCTGACTGTTCTGCTTGAGACCACACCTGCAACGGTGAAATTTGAACTGGCCAACATGGATGCCTAACTGTGACTAGCTCAAGGAGTTCTCCAAGGAGAGGAGAATTGCAGCCAAGACCAGGAAGGTGGAACTCCAAAAAGCATGGAGGGCCTGGGCAGAAGCTCACCAGTCGCTGGTTGGGCAATGAGACAGAAGGGCCTGGTGAAGTCCATCCTGTGATACCAACTGCAGTTGATTGGGAAAGACTTGACCCCTGAAGTAGAGCCACCTGTCACGACAATGAGCACTGTCTCTTCCCACAGCCTGTCCCTGGAGGAACTGGTGGAAAGGAGGGAAGAGAGAGAGTTCAAGCTGCAGAAGGTCCAGTTAAGTATGGAAGAAATTAAACTGTCCATAGAGGCAAAGGAAAGGAACCTGGACTTGGAAGCCATGAAGGCAGAGACAGAAAGAGCCTGCCTCCGAATACATGTTGGAGGTGTTTGACAGCTGGGCTTTGTGCATTCCGTCTAGACAGCCACACACAAAGGAATGGGCCAACCTGGGCAAGATGGGAGGGAGGAATTGACACTTACATCTGAATAGTGTGTGTACTGTCCCCACACAAAGGGCTGTATACCTCCCTATAATGAGTCTAGAACCAGGGCGAGAAGAGCAGGGACTCTGTGAACTTCAAAGGCGTCTCTTTGAAGTCTCCCCAATTTCAAAAGCAAAACTGGGTATAAGTAGTCGACCTCTGACACCACCAACTCAGTACACTTCTGGACCTGTTGATACTCTGCCAGAATGAAGGAAGAAGGGCTGCTGTGCTGCTCAAAGGGCTGTCACTCTGCCGGACTTTGCTGTACTCCTGCTCTGCTGTGCTGACCTGCTGACCTCCTTGCTTGGGAGTGAGAAGGACTGGACCTGCAGCTCTTCAACCCAGAACCAAAGTGACTCCAAGGGCTTGCAAGCTTGCCTCCTGTTTGTAGTCTCAGGGACATCAAATACTTCCAACCCATCTGCCTACAGCACCTGAACTCTGCCATCTGAGTCTTGCCCTGCCAAGTGGTGCCAATACGGTCCTGGTACCTTAGAAGTGGGTATAAAGTGCTGCAACTAACTAAATGCACTCATCTATGCCGTTGCACGCTCGGAAGAGGCAAATTTCCATCTACGCTGATGCATCGCTCCTGCAATGAGGATCGAGGACACCACATATCCATCGATGCATCGCTGCTGCTGCAAGGATAGGGGACATTGCATCTACGATGCTGTGGTGCTTCGCCTCCATTCCCAGCGCATCTCCAACTTTGTGTTGCTCAGAGCTGATGCATCGCCTACATCCTAAGGATCGAAGCTGAAACATCCCCTCCTTTGTTCCTCACTATCTCTTCCTTGATGTCGGCGCAACCACAAACCAAGGTACTGTTTCAGCGGGCCAAGGCCAGTCTCTGTAGCTGACTTACACTCCATCATGATCAGCTGGAACATTTGGATTTGACCCGATCTATCACGAGTAGAGAACCCCGGATGGTACTACATGCTTTTAAGCACAACATTTCAGGTTAATCTTAGAAAATCTATAACTTCAGTTATACTTATTGGATTTTTTAATTTTGGTCTTGTTTTGTTTAATAAATTAGCTCTATTTTTCTAACTAAGTGTGGCATCTTTTTATGTGGTGTTTGAACATTGTCTTTTAAGTTAAGCCCAAAATCTCTGTGCCAAGCTACCAGAGGGTGAGCACAGATAAATGTATGGTGTGTATCTGACTTACCCTGACTAGGATTGCGGTTCCTGCTTGGACAGGGTGCATACTCTGGCAACCAGAAACCCAATTTTTAATGGTTCCTATGCCCCTTCTGAAAAACAGGTAGGAGGTTCCGGTGGACAATGGCCCAGGGCACCCCATTTTCAACCGTGCTGCTTTGAGTGCTCTCAGTAAAGACACAAGCAATGTACTCTGTCTGTCGTAAGAAACATCCTACTGGTAGGACATCTAAAGGGGTGACCAATATGGCCTTAGGGGTAAGTAGTCCTCAGGGGCAGATTATAGATCATGCCATGAACTTCCTTAGTTGGGGGATAAACTAAGAGGGTGAAATGGTGATCTCATAGGGTGGGAGGGATCATTTCCACCACATGAAAGTGAATGGGGCGCCATTCACTGCTCTGAGGAGCACTGGTGCTGGCTAGACCATGATAGTGGAAAGACTAGTTCCCCCAAAGCAGTTATCCAGCCAGGTGTGAAGGGTAAATTAGTACCATGGGTAGTACTTTTTCCACCCTATGGTCCTGGTATCCCTGGAGTTGGGTGAGGAGGTGACCCAGAGGAGACTCATAGTTAGCACCCAAATGCTCATAAACTGCATTATGTGGAATGAGTTACCCAACATGTCAGGAGAAGTAAGAGAGGTGACCGCCCAGTGCACCCAGACAATTCAGCTTCTGGGGGACCACTCCCAAACAGAGGGTACAGGAGCCCCGATGGAGTGGCAGCATGAAGGAGGACTCACCCCCCACCACTCTGAGAAACCACAGGCGTTGGAGAACCCTGGATGGCCTGTGGCCTGGCTCTTCACATTGACATCTGTCAGTGGCCTCTATTGGCTGCTTCCCTTACAGGCACAGTTTTCATTGGGTTGAGATCAGAATTTAATCCAAGAGACGGAGTGGGCCATGTAACTTTGTGTACCATAGTGATACTGTTTGTCTACTGGGATACATCTGTGAGCAAGTTAAGGTTAGATGTTTCACAGATGGTGTCACATGTGAGAAGACTTCCCCATGGGTCAGTTCAGTGGCTCAGGAAGAGCATAGACAGAGGTATACAGTTGAGTTCAGAGAGGCATATAACTGAAAAGTGCCCTTGCATAAAAGGGCCTTTGTACTTGTTTTATTGCCCAAGCAGGGAAGCCCATCAAGATATTGATTAGTCTACGCTGGCTTTTGGCTGAAAGGGGGTTGAATTGTACTTTGCCCTTTCTCCAGGGTCATCCCCAAACTTTTGCAATTCACCCTCCTGTTTTCTGAACCCATTCTTATTGGCTTTTAGGACTGCATGCACTTTACCACTGCTAACCATTGCTAAGGTGCTTGTGCTCTCGCCATAATACATGGAAAGATTGGCTTATATCCCAAATGTCATATTTAAATTACTTATAAGTCCCTAGTAAAGTGCCACCACCTTTGCCTAGGGCCTGTAAATTAAATGCTACTAGTGGGCCTGCCTCACTGTTTGTGCAACCCAGTTAAGTAGCACTTTCAACATGTCTCAGGCCTGCCATTGCAGTTTGTGTGTGTAGAATTTAAACTGCCATTTCAACCTGAAATAGTAAACTTTTTGCTAGTTCCAAACATTCTTTTTTAATACATATAAGTAACCGAGAGGGTAGGCCCTGGGCCACCCAGAGGTCAGGGTGCAATATATTTAAAAAGTAGGGCACAAACTTTTAAGACTGGTAGTGAAAAACTCTTAAATTTGTTTTTTCTCTACTGTAAGGCCTACTACTCCCATAGGATAACGTTATAATTACTTTATTACATTTTATGAGAGTAACATCCAAACGGGAACAAGTGACAAGTTCATGTTTGGTGTCTTTGGAATTGTAATTTAAAATCCTAACTTATGGTGAAGGTGGACTTTAAATGACAATTCTGAAAATGCCACTTGTAGAAAGTTCTGTCAGGTATGACCAGAATATTTCTTATAAATTCAATTCAATTTAAGAACAAGTTATTCTCTACACAAGTTGAATGTGAAAACATTTTCAGGGAACACACAATAAAGGAACAGTAACCACAATGAAATCGGGTTTTCTCAGGGTATTAAGATATTTTATGTAAATGACATCATTTATATATACCCACATATAAGGAGTTTTGTTGCATAAATGGCTGCCAACAGGATGAAAACTTAAGGTGAATTGTGATCAAGTGACATGGTGTGATCAGTGATACAATAAGTGCGTGATATGTACAAAGTGATTAAAATATATACACGTTTGGAAGAGGCCAGAGTAAGCAGAAACACAATGACTCTGCTGCTCTATTCAATTTCTGTGTTTTGCAAGCAGGGCCTTGAACTGGACCGGGAGGTATTGTCGACGTTTCAACCCTATATGCGCGATATTATATGGTCAAGGCGGGTCTTCATCTGGACTGGAGTGGGGGAGAGGGATGGCAGCCTGCAGAGTCAGATAAAACGTGTGTAAAAACATTGCATGTAGAATTGCAGTTTGTTCCAACAGCCACAAACATAGTCGTGGCAACGGTGGTGACAACTCACCAAACGGTAACCGGAGTAATTCCTGGTTAGGCTCAAGTGATTGTTGATCGAGGACCCATCATCTGAATGTCTGGGGGTGATAAAAGTGGCAGTCAGGGTTTGGAAATATTGAACTGCAGTTAAATTATAACAAAGTGAGGTGGTGGAGAATGAATTAAACAACCCCGAGTGGATTGAAAAGGTTTCAATGGAAATTACAGACAAAACGCGCAACTTGGTCGCGTCCTTTTGTGGAGAGAGCTCCTCACGTAAAACTAAGGAGGCAAGCGAAGGGGATCATTAGGATTGATAATGGATATACAATCACATGTGTGGAAATTACAAAAATGAATGTGCCGGTTGATTGCGTCTTGTTTATGGAGAGAGCCCATCAGGTATGACTAAGGGGGCAAGCGAGGGGGATCATAACAATAGATAAGGACTTATGTGAAAACAGCAAACCTAATGCGCCGGTTAAGCTTTAATGGAGATCATGTAAGACTAAGGGGGCAAGCAAAGGGGAGATCAAAGCAATAACCCCGGTACAACCTGGGTAAGAGACTCACCGATGCCGATCTCGTGTTGAGTCAGATGGCTGAATTCCAAAGTCGGGTGATATTACTTGTTCACGTCTGTGAACAAACAAAAGACAAAAGCGCCGGTTACTTGCGCTCCTTTGTTTAGGGATGGTGCGCATATCTCAGTGTAGACATGTGTACCTCACCTGTAGAGATAAATGTTTGTATCAAATCTGGGAATCAAGCACACGGGTAGTAGAGATTCCTGCCGTGCAACTGCATATCGTCGGTCTGCTTGAGCACGTCCGACAGGCAGAAAATAAAGCTGTGAGTGCACCGAGGGGCGTCAGCGTGCACGTCTGGCAGTGACGTGTAGCGTGCAGCAGCTGAGTGCCCGCATGCTTTGTTGCCAGGCAGCACACGCTGGGGTGCCGAGTGAGGCCGTGTTACATGTAAACATAATCACTTACGTCTGCAAGGGCCAGCGATACTGGTATAGATACAAGCCTCATAGAATTGGTGAACATAATGTAAATAAAGGGGCAAAATGAGTCCAGAAACTGAAGGCCGTATCCCGAGATGGACCCACATGAAAGCGGGTGTCTACTCAGAAAGCGGGTGTCAGCACTGACTGAGTGTGCCATGATGTGGTGATTTGTGTATACATAGTATCTCCGGTATTGTGTAAAATCAATTTAAAAGAACCAGCTGGTGTAGTAGATGGTGTGGTTAGCCCGTATGGTGCGTGTCTGCTATTGAAGTGTATCTCATGCTACAGTGATGCGTTTAGACACAGTATCCACAACAGAATGTACAATCAATTGGGAGAGACGATGTGGTCGTTACGTACATTGCAAACAGTAAATCATGTTACATTGATATTCATGGTAAAGCACGTTACATTGTTATTCATGGTGTGATGGTTAATTGGTAAGAATGCACATATATTTAGCGGTGCGGTAGCCTAATCTGGAGCAGACACATTTGAGTTAAATATAGATGGGTATTGCGTGGTATATAAAGACATTTGTGAATAAACTAATAACACCACATAGTGCATGCCTCATGCTACAAGGTTATGGTGGTGTAGCCACATGTTTTAACTAAATGGAATACAAGCGTGCTACCAGCATAAAGACTTTTACAATTGGCCCATTTGTCTTGAGGTCTCTTTGAACTCATTCAATCCCTCCATAACAGTATTAAGGGAATGTATCCACCTGCATTCGTTTCGGTTCAGGGCCACTGACATAGACCCAACCCTTGGAGCAGGGCAGACTTTCTTGGCTACCCACCATTTCATACTTTCTGGTTGGTGGTTCTGTGACAAGAAGTGATCAACTAAAGGGCCACCTGTACCTTGCATCTTATGCGGCTCATGTGTTGTAATATTCTAGCCTCTACTTTCTGGGTGGTCTGAACCGCATAAAGTAGATCACAGGGACAGCAAATCATATATATTAGGCTTGTGCTGTTACAGTTTGTGAAGTTCAGTAGCTTGTGTGTTCTGTTGTTGTGCCTGAAGGTAGATCCCTCCACCGTCAGTGGGCAGGCTTTGCAGTGTCCACATTTGTGGTGACCAATTATGGGTGGCAGGCCCAATTGGCTTCTCAAGTTCGGTGGTTTAGAGGGTTCAAGGTATGCTTGGACCCCATTGTCTTTTATACCCCTGCCCCTCTTAAAAGCAAACAGTGGATCCTCGGTTGTGTGGAGTTCGCTTGCGACAAGATTCCAATATTTCTTCACAATCTTTTTAATGTCGTTGCTTTTGGCGTTGAATGTTGTCACATACACAATATTTTCAGTCTTTTCCGTTTTTTTCACTTGTAGTACTTGATCACGTGGGCAGTACCAGGCACGTTTGCATGTGCATTTCAGCAGTCCTGTATGATAGCCTCTCTCTTTCAGGCGAGTGGTAAGGGTTCCAGTGTCCTTAAAAAAGTCTGTTCTCTGAGTGCAGTTCCTTCTCAGCCTGAGTTATTGACCATAGGGTAAGTTGTCCCTCAGGCTGCGCGGGTGATGTGATTCAAACTTGAGGAGTGTATTCCTTTCAGTAGGTTTGCGGTAGAGATCACAGAACAGACAGCCACCCTCCACTTTGAATGTGAGATCAAGGAAATCAATGACTTTGTTGCTATTGGTCATAGTGAACTGAATGTCACCTGTTCTCATATTAAGCCAGTCATGGAATTACTTGAGATCGTTTTCAGTGCCTGACCAAACCATTTATGACATCGTCTATGTAGCGTTCCCAAACCAAAATCTTAAATTAGCAGGATGGATGCTGTGACAACTTTTATTAACAGAAGGCATTTTGACATAGAGAGGCCATGTGCACTGTCTGATCATTGTGACATGCTGTGAGGGAACAAAAGCCTCCTCACTACACCGAAGATTTGTTGATTGCACAGCTCAAAATAAATACCTCCCTCAAAGGCTCGCTGCCACCTTCTGTGGCCCAGGATGGAAGAAGGTGCACCACATTAATGGGCCTAATGTGTGGTTTGCTCAGACTACCTCTCACCTGAAGCTGCAGCAGTATATTGGGAAAATCAGCCCAGATATATGGAGTTGCTAGATCCACAGATGAAAAAAACGGCTCCCAAGTTGGCCTCTGCCACAGGCCCCTCGGGCACCCGCCCTGCCAATCCGACCATGCTTAGAAATTGCAGAAATGCATCACATAGCCAACATCGCTGCCAAAGCAAGGGGTCTTAGAGCACAGCATCAGTGGGTTATTCAGGTATCTTCTTAAGTGGCATATGCTGAAAGAAGCTGAAGGTTGGCTCATGTTTCTGGAAAAGTTGTATGGTGATTCTTAGAAGTTCATCAAAGTATACCCAGTGAAGCTCTTGCTCCTTTGAATAGAACTGTAGCTGTGCTACCACAAAGTATAATCTATCCATAAAGGTACAATCTGTCTATAGTGCAGATATGTGGTTTAAGAAGGGTACCACCATGAGACTCCATAAATCTTCCCTGAAGCAAGCAATGACTAGGGATCAGAGAAACCGATCGGTGCACTTCTCTAGATACTAAACGAACTCCTTAAGAATTCCACCTCTTGGATAGTGAAGTATGGGGATGAAATAAGGAGGCCCAAATTAGTTTTGTCCAATCAAACTTTACTGCTATGACCTGAATTAAATACAGACAAGAAAAGAGTGAAACTGGTTTTGGCTACAAAGCCTATCGGTGATACATAAGAAACCATGGCAATGGAGGGCAGGGGAGAGTGAAATCAAAAATGCCTAGCCTACTATGTCTAGATGCAAGCACACACATGCATACATACACACACGAAGGTAAAGAAAACACTGGATCTATTAGCATGATTCGGCATTTTTGGCATTCATAAATCACATCATTGAAACATAAAGGCCCTTATGACAAGTTGGCTTGATTTGGGAGATACCAGGGCCAGAATGAATGAATGAATCCAGCTGTCAAATCACTGTACAGATCTAATCATTACAACTATTTTTCCCCGGAATCTGGAATAAGCATTTGAAAGCAGCAATTACTGGATCCTTTTTCACAGTTTTTCACTGATTCCGAGGACAAAGCTACTTGGATTTACCACCAGCTCCGAGCTGGTGGTAAATCTGAAAGGAGGGCAGGGTGGGGCATGAGGTAGGGCTTTAGGAAGGCAAGTGGGTGCCTGGCAGGACCTTTAGTGCATTGAGGGAGCACTGCCAGCTCTCACTCGAGGTTGGTGAAGGTCAGGTGAGGTAGAGAGTGAGCATGTGTGTATACACCTCTGCCTGGAGATCAGACGGTTTTAGTGAGTGCAGATCCACACATGGTGAAACCAGGTCTAGTGTTCACACCCTGTAATTTCAGGTGCTGGAACACTGGGCAACTTGTGACCTGGCAGAACAGTATTCCTACCCCGAGAGGGATATCACTCCTCCAAAGTCCAATGTGTGTTGTTCATGGACAGCCTTGAATGGAAACAAGAATATATTTCTCTGTAAAAAAAAGACTTGTAGTTGTTCAACTAACGAACTCAAGTACTTGTTGTACTTGATAGAGAACATAATATTATCTCGTGATCAATTATTTTTCCACTTCATGGTGAAAATAATTCAAAAATAAGTATTCAGCCGTATAAATACTCTCTTATTGAAGGAGTTTTGTCTTTATCCTTATTAGGTCTCGCCTACGCAGCACGCATGCGCTGCTTAGGAAATAGACCTGAAGCTATCGCTTCTGTTTTTGTTCCTTAAACGTGCACGCGTTCCATTGCCTTCAATGGCAACGCGTGCACGTTTGGCTATTCCCTTGCGGAAGCGAGCTTGAAACCATATGTTTGTAATTAACTTACAAACACATGGTTCCCCTGGCTCGCTCCCGCAAGGGAAACGCTTCGGCCGCATGCCCCTCAACCCTCCCACTTTTACTGCGAGGCGTGCACGCATTTTTTAGTTATTACTTTTGTTTCTCATGCTTGTTTTTTCTTGCTGGAGCACAGTGCAACCAACTGGTAAACAGCGCTTTATAAGCATCACATTCATAGCTTTGACAGTGTGTATGGTGAGGTCACACCTTTGTCACACCGTAACCCGTGATCTGCAGGTTTGAATTCTACTTTCGATCACTTTAGAGTTAGAGAGACAGTTTTTTTTAACGATCTGAGACTAAAAGGCATCTGCTGCTAATTATGAAAAGCCACAACAGACCAATTTCTTCAACACTTTTTGCATGATCAATGTGGAATGAGGCCTATAGTGTCTGCCTCTTACCAGCCCCTTTAAAGCGACAGCCGCTATAAAGTAATGTTTTCCCAGACACAGGTCTTGAATGGGAGCTACTCACCGGAGCAATGGCAAACAAGGGTGTCATTTTGCAGCTGGTCAGTGCACCACCATGCAATCTAGGTGAAGGGCTCTAGAAAAGCTTCTGATCCCAGCTGTCCACACGAGGGGAAGATGATTTTGTACCAGCGTTGTGCTGTTGGCCGTTTGCATAAACAAGCGTACGGCAGTTAAGCCATTGTACAGTTACGTAGTTTGTTTCCGACGTGAACTAGAGTGCTGGCTGTACAGGTCTTGGCAAAGTGGCGTTGTTTGCTTCTGTCTTTGAGATTGTTTTAGGTGCGGACCGTGCCAGCTTATGGATGTTCGCTCCCCCACAAGCCCGCTCTGTAAATCTAATAAATGTGTGGGGGCGGAATGTGTTGTAGAAAAGTTCATGACCCTATTTTGGGCCAGCCCAAGGAAATGTTTGTGTTTCCTTGTATGTCTTTAAGTCACACAGAGACCCAATTCACGAAGTTCACAGTGGTCGGGTCACAAAAGAGTTGTTGAACTAACGCCACAGCAGCCGCATTTGGAACCTCAGAATCGAATGTGAGCCTTCGCATTGACTCAACATTCTGTGATTATTGGCAAATCAGTAAATCACCCTGGGCCTTATGTAGGTGGGCTGGCATTTACCACTTCATAAATACCGAATCATACCGATTCGGTATTTATGAAGTGGTAAATGCTATGTAGGTAATTGGTCGGTAAATATTACCGATTCGGAAAAATTCGGTAATTACCGAATCGGTATTTACCGATTCGGTAATGAGGCATACCTTCCCATTGATGGGAAGGTATGCCTCATTACCGAATCGGTAAATACCGATTCGGTAATGGGGGAGCACATGCAAGGGTGGCAGGGTGTCACATTGACACCCTATTGCACCCCTGATTCGGCCATGTGTGCACATGTGGCACACATACATGCCCTGAGGGCATGTGTGTCTGCCACATTGCACACATCTACGGGCAAAATATTGCATTTACACACATATTCGTCATTTACCACCAACTATTAGTTGGTGGTAAATAACGAATCCCCACACACACCACACAGTCCCCCTACATCTCATTTCTGTATTCGGAATTTACCGAATCGGTAAAATTACCGAATCGGTAATTTTACCGAATCGGTAATTTTACCGATTCGGTAAATTCCGAATACAGAAATTCTCCCCCTACATCTCAAAAGCCAAAATACCGGTCGGTAACGGTATAATTACCGAAAATCGGCCGTTACCGACCGGTATTTGGCTACCTACATGAGGCCCCCTGTGTCTTAAAAATAAATCTGAACATATGTATTGTAATCGGGTGCTCCAGGGTGGAATAAAAAAAAAGCAGTCTGCATTTAAAGAGGAGTACCTAAAGCGTGTAAATAGCCAGTATTTATTTAGCAATTCGGCGTGCTCTGTGAGCGCAAAATCAAATGAAGCTCTTGTCGAATGTGACATAAAGGGATGTTGTACTGAAGAAGGGATTTTTAAAAGACACATCCTGCGCAAATTAATTGTGCTCTTCTACAGGTGTGCTGCTGGTATCATAGTTTTATAGTAAAGAAAAAAACTTTATAGGAAAGCGATCCCTCTATAAAACCCCACTCCCTTCCCCCATGCCCTCCAAAAATACTCAACCACTTTTAAGCAAACCCACACATTAACATTCTACCTCTTCTAACTCTAAAGAAATTGTTTATTTGTGAGCCGTGTCAATGTCGGGAGAGATGTGCACACGTATTTAATAAATCAAGCGGTTTGAAGTAGCTGACGAGTTACACGCAGCGGTTTAAAAACATCAGAAATTTATATATTGGCCTCGATAACTTTTCTCCTTGGGACAGTGTTGGATTGCTGTTACGAAAGCCACTGCCCAACGACCAGCATGGTTTATGTTGCAATGAGTAGTAATTGTTTGGTTTAATATGCTGTTGTGTCTCAAGCACATCCTCATGGATATGGAGCTATAAAAGCCAAGCGCTATCACATGAGGCATGGTCAGCCGAGGCAAATAAACCCTTCAGACGCTGCGGAAGTGTATTTTGTATTAGGAGGAGGAGGATTCTTGCAGGGAAGAGCCAGCCAAAGGTGGTTGCTCTGAGCGGGGCAGGGCGGGGACAGGCACAGCAGACTTCAAGGGAGACGGCTCTTCAAACAGACACTGAGCACCTCACGATTTAAAGAGTTGTAATGCCTTCCCAAAATGCAATTTTTAGCGGTATGCGACGGTCGGAGAAGCACAAGGTAAGTAAAGTGACAGTTGGAGGAGGGTGATTGGGGACGGGAGAAGAACCAATATAAGGACTTGATTTACAGCCATCAGCTGAGCACGTTCGGATGATCAAAAAACACAACAATCCTAATAAGCGAGCAAAGGCAAAAG
This sequence comes from Triturus cristatus, assembly GCF_964204655.1. Taxonomy (NCBI): domain Eukaryota; kingdom Metazoa; phylum Chordata; class Amphibia; order Caudata; family Salamandridae; genus Triturus; species Triturus cristatus. The sequence continues at coordinate 564,157,899 of NC_140582.1, read as the reverse complement.
AAACAAGCATTTGCAATGCAATAGGTCTCGCAATGACATTATTTTGAGCTATTGAAATTGTAAATGGCAATGCCTTAAAAAAATTAAAAGGCATTCTTATTTACAATACCAAAAGCAACACCTATTGCATTGCATAGCACGGTGTCCGTGAAGACGGCACCACGATTATTAAAGTTTAAAAAAAAAAGAGTGTGTTAGGGGGCAGAGAGCATTGGCATAGCCAATAGGTCTCACTTTTGGGAACTTATACATTTTTAGTTATGCAGCACAATATCCTTGGTGCAACAACATCAACTGTTGCATGGCTAAACACTTATAAGGTCCCAAAGGCGAGACCTATTGGCTATGCCAATGCTTGTTTGAATTGTGCACAATCAGGCCATGTACCCTCTTCTGTGTTGCTTTGTCATAATTTTGTAGAATCTTTTTCAGTGTCAAGGTCTGAAGACATAATTATTGCCTTTTACTCCGCAACTGGTACAGGCCATTAAGAAGAGAAATATTTTTCTATGAACATATGCTCCACATGAAGCCACCAGACGAATATTGCCACCACGTTTAACAATGGAAATAGTTAACAAGCATTGCAAAACAACATTTCCCCAAAACGTTTTGCATCGCAGATGTACACTGGGACTTCGTTGTCAAGATAAACGGAAAAAGGAAAAAGAACAAGCATTTGCAATGCAATAGGTCTCGCATTTACGAGACATTGTAAATGACAATGCCTTTTATTTATGTGTTGATTTGTAAAGCATAAATAAAAGGCATTTAACAATGCCAATAGCTTAAACCTCTCGCAAATGTGAGACCTATTGCATTGCAAATGCTTGTTGAAACTTGCGAGTAAATGAAAAACTATCAGGCAACAGTGCAGTTTTTAGGGTTTTTTGTAATTTTGCTCATGCAGTACTTTATACATATATACCGCGCCCCTAAAATTAGTAGGCGTAACAGACTCTGTACAGGAAACTGCACTGATAAAGGGTCTGCAAAGAGCTCGTTCCTACTGAGGATTCCACTGGTCCCGAGGAAATTCAGGACGACACAGTACCCGACCACGACTATCAGCCGGGCTGGGACCAACGACACAACACCGTCTCATGAAATGCGCTCTCGGGAAGGTGGCAGGGTGGCGGGGGCAGGGGCAGGGAGAGGGCATGCATGAAAGCAGGAGCGGTTGTGAACAGGAATGCCAGGGCCCATTATCGTTAGATAATATCATAAACGTGTCTTTACGCAGCTGAGAGGTAGAATGAACAGGATTCGATGTCATGACACAGGATTCGATGTCATGACACAGGATGCCGTCCATCCTCTTTCTTTTAAAACACTTGGCAGGAGACGCAGGAGGTAGGTCACAGCTTGCAAGCTAGCAGGGGCGATATAAGCCCCCTCTCTATCCGCTGTAGCTGGGGGCTGGAGCTAACACTGGGCCTGAAGGGCTAGGAGGCCGGTGCTTGCCAAAGTTGAGATTAGTTGTTTATTGTGTGTTCTGTCTGCAGACAAAAGACCATAACTAACACTTGAATAAAAGCCGTGTCATTGCTGAGGGGTGTGTGGCCGATGCTGGCATGTGAGCAAAGTGCCTAAAGGAGACAGTAACAAGAAAAACAGAATGCAGCTCCACATACGGGAGACCTGGGAGGGGGAGGGCTGCCCACGTATGTGCGGTACCTGTGACTTTTGCGTGCCCAGTGGCGGCCGGTGCGGCCGGTGCAGGCAGCGCCTGTCCCCTTCCGGGGCTCCTGTGATGAAGAGGGAGCCCCGGCGCCAGAGAGGAAGTGCATGAGCTGAAGTGCCAGGTCCCAGGAGGGTGCCCGGGTGAAGAGCGGCAGATAGCAGTGCGGGGCTCCCATGCCTAAGGAGAGAGCCCCGCGTCGTGCTGCCAGAAGTATAGAGGAGCTGGAGTGCTCCGGAAGCGCGCCGCAGCCAGCTGCCGCTTAGGAGGATTCTCCCCGCAGACCGTGTGAGTGGGGTATTCTCCATTTGTCCAGTGGTTGTGCCGATGAAGGCACAGTGTCAATATTTATTTCCTGCGCGGACCCGCAGTAGCCGGCCGCTCCAACGATGGGGCGAGGTTTAGATCAAAAAGTGAAAGTGAAAGTGCATGCTGGCTTGCGAGGACAGAAGGGGGACAGGAGATGTGCACGCCGTGTGGCTGTAAGCGCGTACACAGGCTCCAATCCGCCAAAAGCCTGCGCGTGCCCATCTCCTATCCCACTTCCGAGGCAAGTCAGCAACAATAGATCTCGCTGGCGACAGCGCTTCGCGCTGCATTCGCCAGGCGAGACCTAAAAATCACACACACCTATTGACAACACTGGAAAACAATAAAGAGAGCACATCTCAAATCAACGGTCACATTCGATAGAGAATGTGATTTGTGATGGTCCTGACCACCAAAGAACTGCGTGTGGGGCCTCTAAGCACAGTGCAACATGTCTCAGAAAGCTGATAAAATGGCTGGAAAAGCAATAAGCATATTGTGCTATCTCACCGGTGTCTTCATTTATGTTTTCAACCTATTTTATCTCCTACGCAGCATCAAGTTTGTAAATGATTTGATTTCTAAAATTTACGCATGAACTTCTCTGGAAAATGCTTCCAATAAATCATCACTCCACAATACAAATTGCTCTATCAATTTACATTAATTATCACCGTAAAATGGTCTCTAGGGTGCTATCTTTCTTTTCTTTCAGGAAGCATAAAGCTGCCTAGGTTACAGTGACTTTTTATAGTCATTCTGGTTTGCAAACATATTCGGCTTAAATGAGCCACAGATTTGATGTCTACTTCGTGAATTAATGACATTATGGCAACATACGTCTGCACAATATCTGAACACCCATCTGACTGCATGTACATTCTCTTTCTTTTTCAAATGCAAAGAGAATGCAAACTATATGCCCACGTTACTTGCATGTTGCTGTGGTGATGAATGACCCCCAAAGCATGGTTACCCCGGCAGGCCCCCGTCACATTATCCTGTACCCACAGTGAGACTAATCAGAATATTTTGGCATTCATTTACTGATGACCGAACACATTGTAATGTGTGACTATATCATATTAAAGAGTTCCAATCTAAATATGAGTATCTCGTTATGGTAGCTTTAGATTAATCTTCTCTCACACACCACTGCGGTTTGCCTTTTCGGGCCTGATTCACAAAGCTAACTTACACTTGTGAGTAATTTACACTTTTGAATAAATTTACTGCTTTTTGGCTATTCACAAAATCCAACTGCAAATGTACTCCAAAACTCACGTCTCCATCAACTTGAAGGGCCTGGGGGATACACGTTTGAATAATTTACACATTTTTAGTACGTTTATTACGTTTTGGCTATTCACAAAATCCAAGTGTAAATTTACTTCAAAAGTGTAACTTACACTGAGATTTTGTGAATAGCCAAAAAGTAGTGAACTTACTCAAAAGTGTATAGCCCCCAGGCCCCTCAATATGGTGGAGACATGCATGTTACACTTTTAGAGTAAAGTTCAACTTGTCTTTTGTGAATAGCCAAAAAGTAGTAAACTTACTCAAAAGTACGTTACCTTTGTTAATCAGGCCCTGATTCACAAACCGCACTCTGTAGTACAATGTACAGTTCTAAGAACATATTACAAGGTGTTATTCACAAACTGCGTGCAGAATTTATTCCTCCACAATTACCTACACATATGTGGATGGATTACTCCGCCCTCATTGTAAAGTCTCTGCATATTTAGATATACATTTTAGTAGCAAATGTGGATGGGACAAGAGGGAGTAGCTTTTAAAAGGAGCAGATGTACTCCAAAAGTGGATGGGATTAGGTAGAAGTAAGAGGGTTTTAGGGAGGGCCATTGAGGGCTTTAAGGAAATACATCACCTACCCTACAGGTGTAGGCCAATTGCTATACTCAAGGGATGGAGATATGTAATTAACACTTTTGTAGCATAATTACAGTCTGAGTTTGTGAATCCCGGAAAGTAGTAAACATATTCCAAAGTGTAAGTTACTCAAAAAGTAAACTATCTTTGTAAATCAAGCCCTCTGTGTTTATTGTAGAAACATAGCACCAACACTCTTGGAAACGAATATTGAAATATGTTCAGACAGATCCTCAGGGAACATCTGGATGCAAGGACAAAGACATATCCTTTTATTCATAGATGGATCAACATTGTTTCTCTTTTGAGAGAGAGAGCCAATCCTCTTGATAAAATTTAAAACTGGATATTGCAAAGTACTTAAACAATCCAAGAATATTATAATTAGGTCTAATACTCCAAAAAACCTATGGGAAGATCTCAGATGAGTATCTATGTATAAATGAAAGATAATTAAATTAAAACATTGCTTCTCTTTAAAAAAAAAAAGCAATTGCAGAAGCTTGTGGAGCAGCGTAAATTTAGGCTCCACATTCTATGTATTATTTATGTGCATTTACCTCTAACCCATATATTCACTATGTGAATAACTTCACCCCTTCGATGCGCATGACGGAGCGGTTCCGTCATGCGCATCAGTTGCGCTGTGCGTATGACGGAACCGCTCCGTCATGGCCCCGCCCGCGCAATAGAACCTTCAGCACAGCGCGGTAATCCGCGTCGCACTGAAGGGGTTAACTCATGTGTTTTACCTTAATGAAATTGCAGTAGGCCATCATATTTTAGCATGTTTAGAAATCACATGTAGTTGCACTGAATCAAATAATGATCAATGCAACCGCTCTTACTGAAATTATTTACATTTAATAATAATCATTCAAGTGCTAAAGATTAACAATGCCACAATGTGCTTCAATTTTTATTCTAAAGTTAATTTAGCTAGGTGTTAGGTCTTAGCTGAACATTGCACATTTTAAAGTTTGCCAGTATGCTGTTTTCCTGTTCTTTGCAGGTGCATTATCGGGTTCCTCATTAGTTAGAGAAAGGTTTATTGTTAAGTATTCGACGGATAATGAGGCCTGAGAAAGAAAAGTTGGCAACAGATGCAGAGAGATGACAGTGAGAGGAGCCTCCTGTACCCAGCGTACAAGGAAGATGCAACTTCCAAGGACAAGCAGAATTTTACCCAATTGTGTGGGGATGGGAATCTATGGGGGGGTTCAACAACTCCCAGGAAATGCCATCATGGGATTGGCTCCTGGTGGTGGGAGCGTGATATGAATATTCTAGAATCTCTGATTGTATTTGTAATTAGTGTTCCATAGTTAGGACATATTATCCTGACTCTGAGGAGAGCAGACCTCTGCTCTTTTGTTTCCTCAGAACTGCTACTGTGGTTTGCATTATGCTGACACCTTGTTCTCTTCCCTTTTAGAAACCCCAACTTTAGAAATCCCTAACTCCATTGCATTGCTTAATTTAAAGAAGGTGACTTCCTTAATGGAACACCTAAATTGAATATTTTGCATGCTATACATATTGGTGGTTTCCATTCTGTTTTTCATAATACTGGCATTTAGGATACTTGAGCATATCAATATTTTGATGGTATTGATATATTGTCTTAACCTGTTCTGATTTCAATGAGTTAGGATTTGACTATTATTCGGAAAGTACACCTTTATGTTTGGATATTGTCCTTTCCGTCATTATTATGGAGCCACATGTTTTCACTGTGACTGAAATTCATTACAGCTTTTAGCTCACTCTCAACACTTGAAGTTAACAAGCAAAGGTCCATACGGCCAGTGGAGGATACTGTACAATGATTTACTAAGAGATTGAGATTCAAATATTCCCACTCCATCACTTGCAAAGATAAACTTAAATTCACTTTATTCACATCTTTATATAGGCTTGCTTGTTTAGTCTATATTTTAATCCTGTCTCCCAAATCAGATTAAAAACTCTCAGACTACAACAAAACATATTTTGTTTTATGGCTAATCTACATTTGAAAAATGTTTTGAGTTCAAAACAGAGCGTTTGCTATATAGTTACACATTGGTTTGATAAACGTTATCAAACTGATACATTATTTAACTTTCCAAGGATCAACGGTGCACTGAAATAAATGCTATACCCCAAAACATCTTTGAATCTCAATGAAACTGGTCACCAGTGTTTGAATCATTTCTCTCTTCTACATGGTTGATTTAGGGAGCATGGCACGGAATAGCAGTTCTTAGATGTTGTCCCAGTTAAATCCCGATGAATTTTCAGCAGGAGCCTGGAACACCTGCCAGAGGGGCGTGTTTAGCGCCGGGGGCCCCAATCCGCTCCTGAATGTTCCAAGGAGAGTGTCTCACTGGGAGACCGAGTGCTGAGTCTCTGATCACCCAATTAGGAAGCCAATTTAAAGAGAGGTGTGAAGCCCTTCCAGGTGTTCTGATTGCGATGAAATTCATAACACCCCACCAACTTTTACTCAGTTTGTCTAGTATCACCCAATATTTTTGACAGTCTTTGACTATCGCTGAACTAGGGTTAAGAGGTGTCCATAAAAGTCTAACAACCTATAGCAGTGACTGCACTACTCTCTCTCTCTCTCTGTCTTACAGTGCTTGGTGCCAATAGAAGCCTCATTCGACAAACACCTGCACAGATACAGAATGAGGAAAAGAACAACAACAGGAGCGATGCAGGCGAAAGCACTGGAATGCAATGCACACTGATACCTATATTGATGTACATTTGATATACAAATGTCAATCGTTACGATGGCTCCAAACATACACCGGAATGCCCCTAGTGTATGAGGTGGAGAAATCATAGGAACATGTACAGACATACACGATTTTTACTTTTATGTATGAAGACGACTTTTCATTGCAAATATTTTCCCTGAACAAGTAAAAAACACAAATTAGCATTAATATGTGCTGCATTGCACCCATTTCCCTACCTTTTTTGCATGAAGAATCTCTGTGACTATGTAACTCCACAGGCGTAGGGTTAAGAAAGATAGGTGCAGGCTACCATATTATTATTATTATTTTTATTACTATTGTTAAAAAAGCCTATATAGAGCGCCCAGCTACCCACAGCGAGCTTTCCGTCACTGACAGAACAAGGTGAGGACAAGTGAGAACTTACATTGCTCAGATGAAAAGATACGTTTTCAGCAGTTTCCGAATGCTAAGTATGTTTTTGTCTGATCTAAGATGGATGGGGAGAGAGTTCCAGAGGTTAGAGACTAGGTAGCTGAATGAATGACCCCTGCCTCTTGCTCTACTAATTCTAGAAATGGTCAGTAGGGATAGGTAATTTGATCTCAGCTCTCTGAGGGTACTGTATGGAGTGATCAGATGTGGAAGCATCTATGCATCACAGGAATGCTTTATCCTATGGATGATACATAGAGCCTTAAATTCTATTCTTTCATTTATAGGCAACCAATGAAACTGTGCAAGTGTGAACGTGCTGGTTGCGTATTGGGCATGTGCATCAGTGCTCTGGCTGCAGCATTCTGCACAACCTGCAGCTTTCTGATGACATATGAGGGGCTGCCCAGATAGAGTGAATAACTGTAGTCAAGACGGGAAAGTATCAGGCCTTGAACCAACATTCCATAGGGAGCCATTTGAATGTTTTCCAAAGGGAGCTCAGGAGGCCACAGCAGGTGCCTGCAACCTTTCTTGCCTGATAAGCCATCATCAGATCTTCATCTAGAATGACGCCAAGACTCTTTACTTCAGATTTAAAACCGGGTGCTCCCCCAGGTTTGGGGCCAGAGGAATTGATCCCAGAGTCCCGGATTATTTCCAGTCCCTATTACCTCCAATTTGCCCCCATTTAACTTGAGGCAGATTGTATCCATGCAGCTGGATATCTGTTCCAGACAGGTAATTAGTCTGTCAGAGGTTGGATAACATGCAGGGTGACAACGAGACAATGATCTGGGTGTCATCCTCATAAGATACCATAGTGAAACCTAGGTCACATATGATATCTGATAGTGAGTGGCCATACACATTAAACAGTGTAGGGCTCAACGAGGAGCCCTGCGACCCTTGGCACTCCAATCGGTGTATCTCTTACAAAAAAGGTCCTTCACTAACCTGAAAGCTCCTACTGGCAAGGAACGAGGCTAGCCACTTTAACGATACTGCTGCAATTCCGAATACTTTCTAACACCTGATATAGAATTGAGTGGCAGACCATGTCAAAGACTGTGCTCAATTCCAACAGAATGAGTGCGGCTGACCCATCCTTGTCCAGTGTTCTTGAGGTCCTCGATGGCCAGTAATTAGGCTGTCTCTGTAATGCAACCACATCAGAAACCAGTCTGCGTCTGGTGCAGTAGATTATAGAATCAAAAAGTTGGAGCGAACACTATTTATCAATTTTTCCAAAATGTTACTGACCCCTTGGAAATAGAGAGATAGCTCTGTAATATTCCAACTTGTTGGGATCCAAGGAAAGGTTCTTCCGTAATGAGCGGGTGATCGCATATTTCCACGAGTCTGGAACGCACCCGCTCTCCAAGGATAAGTTGTTAATGACTGTTAAAGCAGATATGATGGTCTCACCTCCTCTCAAAGGGATGGATATAGGCACCAGGCCTAAGGGTTAACTCAATTTAACTATGGTTGCTACCCTTAGGACGTCTTCCTTGGTCAGTTTTGGGAATGTGGAGAGTTCCACCTCAGGCTTTCTGACTGTGACATTTTTACCGTTAGTATGAAGATCTGCTGTCCTTAACAGGGAATCATATATAAGTTTATCCTTTCCTAGGAAATGATTGGCCAACTGCTCATATCATTCCTTAGAGAAAGAAGGGTTAGCCTTCCTAATGTCAGGTTTTTATAAAGGAGTTGACGATAGCATATATTTCTTTGGCAGGATGTGGGGATTGACTAATCCTGTCTGTGAAGTATTTCAGCCTGGCTCTGCAAATTGCATAGCAATACTTTTTAAAGCTTGTTATAAATCTCCTTACATTCCTCATCATACTGGTCACTCCATTTTCTTTTAGTTCTCTTGCATTCTTTCTTCAGCTCTTTTATCTCAGGCGAGTACCTTTTAACACTGATTCTTGCACGGGGAATTCTACAATTCTTCTTAGGAATTAGCAACTCTAGCGTCAGGTTAATTTACTCCTCAAAGTTTGAGTAAGAGACAACCACATCGTTATCTAGTTTGAGGGCGGAATTCTCTATAGCAGTTTCCCAGCATGTAGTGTCCAATTTGGACCTTTGCTTAATAGGTTTCATTAGTGTGCCGTTGGATTTGGGCCCTTCCGTTGTTGGAATAGAAAATGGAATCAACAAATGGTCCTACCAAAGGACTGGCCAAGGGGCCATTACATTATTGGTCAAGACATTTGTGAAAATCAGGTCCATAATATGGCCCTTGGAATGAATCAGGGAGGTGACTAGTTGATCAAGCTGTATTGATACTAAATCCTGTTTGAAGTTGACTACTTGTGAGCATGTGGTGACATCCATATAAAATATTCATATCCCCCAGTAGTGTGAAATTGGCTGCCTGAAGGCTATGTAGTGCTACAATTTCTGGCATGACCTGTATGAATTTTGTGGCAGGTCCTGGAGGGCGATATATAGAGTAAGCCAGAGAAAATTAAAGTGTGCAAGAGTATGATTGAAAAGAGCAGATTTTCACAGTAAGAAATGTCAAGTACAGACAATTTACACTCAAGGTTCTCTTTAAAAATAATAGCCACTTCTCCTATATTCCCTACCGGGTCAGTTCTCACTATTGCGTGGCCGGGAGAGAGCACTCCCACAATGTCTGACCAGCTGTCCTCATTCAGCCATATTTCTATCAAAAAGAGGACTTTGGGCGCTTTTCTTTCAGCAAGATAAATAGCTCAAGACTATGTTTAGGAAGCTACTTACAGTTGGGTAGGAACATTTGCTAGCAAGTAGTAGGCTGTTTAGCGGCTTCCGGAGCTTGCACATTTTCCATGGTGTGGCTCTCAGAATTTCCTCAGTTAACAGCCTAAGTAAATGAGTATTTCCAAAACAGGCATTTACTGGGCATAGTGTCCGCATTCAGGGAGTGATCGCAGTCTTTCTTGGGGAGCTAGTTTAAGTTTTTCAGGGCTTCGGAGGTATAATATAAATGATCTGCTTCAAAACGTGCAGGGATCCTGGCCACTGATGGACGCAGACAGGCACAGATGGGCTTGCCTTTGGCTCGCCGTCAGCATGCCGCGCACCGGACTCCATTGAGTAGAGTTCCCAGCACCAAAGAGCTAGACGGCCAACCAAGATGGGGTCTACACATGTGCTTATCATGAGGAACTGGCACTGAGCAGGGCCAGGGAGAGCCTGTCTCCTAAGATAACCCTGAGCACCAACTCTAAAAGTGTCTTAGTTGGAATCAGCCATGTAAATAAGCGTAAGTGCAAAATATGTGAGCCATATTGTATGTGAGCCACATGTACATATGCTTTGAAATTAGTAGGTTTTACACTTTCCTGGCAGCTTTTTGAATTAGTTCAACTGTTATAAGTCTCTGAAATGAGTGAGTAGTAACATTGTTGTTCCCACTGGCTTATACATTTCTTTATGATTCAGACTCAAGTATTGCTGTCTTTTAGCACTACTAAAGTACACCATTATTGGAGGAGATGCTCTCTAGTTGCTACCTTGCTGGCCTCAGAACCATGCAACTAGGCTCTAAAGTCAACTTCAGTCCTTGACCAATGTAACGTATGTAAGGCGGATTTTTAGAGCACTGATGGTCACCCACGAGGGTATCCAGGCCCTGTGAGGGTATCCAGGCAAAAGACTGCCTGTTTAACGTGAAATGATTGTGTCTCTCCAAATTTCATCTTGTAAATATGTGTAAAGCAATTTAAAAACCAAGTAAACATGTGCTATTCAAATTCCACAATTCAACTCTGCATATCTTCTCATCACATCTGTATTTCCGTAACCTGCTGTCAACAAGACCCCATGCACAATACTATTTTATGTACAGCACCTTATATTTGAGATGGTCCTGCTGTTAAATAAGTGTTCTGCCCCTCCCTGGATTTCTAGGTGAAAGATATATCAAATATCTTTATTTCTTGCACAAGCACTAAACACATTCGATATTTAAAGAAAGAATGAGTGTGAATCATTCCATATTTATCTCTGTACTCACAGATGAGGGGGCAGGGAAACCACTAGTGGTGTGATACACCGAGGTTTTGCTATCAGTAGGTGGAATCTAATTTACTATTAGGAAAAACCTGGCTTACTATTAAATTCCAGGAGTACTATTGGCTTACTGCTAGAAATCAGAATTACTACAAGAGTAATTCACAGCTAAATCTGTGTAATTTGGGCAAGAGGAATGTAAATAGAATAAAACGTTTTTATACAAAATGTATCAAAATATATTCTGTGCGTTAGGTAACATTGATCCTTCTATATTGATCCTTCTATATTGACTGCATAACATAGTACAAAATCGCCTCTGTCTATTACAATTTGGAATGGGATATACATCTGAAGAAGCCCCGATGTTTAAATCCCAGCTCAAATAGGAGTCTCATTTCCTCAGCAACACTTTTTATGTGATGGTTCATGGTCCAGGGTCCAATCTTTGATGACTGGGATCCATATGTGTTTTGGCTTTGGTGTAGGTTATTTGCCAAGTGAGATGGTGAAGATCTCTATCAGAGAGGACCTTTAGTGAGATTACAAAAAAACTAAGGGGCATATCTACAAGGCAGCGATAGAAAATTATCGCCGCTTTTGCGGCCGTTTTCGGCCGAAAAGCGGCGATAATTTTATCGCCTAATTAGCAAGGTCACGCTAACGCGAGAAACCTTGCTTTAGCACACGAAATCTTAACGCCCAGCTTTGCATCTCTAATGAGATGCAAAGTGGGCATTACTGACCTAACTTGACAGAAGAAATGTCGCTAAGCGACATTTCTCCTATCATCAAGCCCCACGCTATGAAGCATAGCAGCAAGAAAAGTAGCAATAACCCGGTTATCGCTACTTTCCTTACGCCTGCTTCAGGACTGACTTGGCATGATATCCTATGGGGGGTGGATATTATGGCTAAATTTGTGAGGCCCTATCAACAAGCTAACGCCACATTTCATGAGATAATCTCACGTTAGGCAGTTAGCGCTAGGATTTTTTTTGCTTTTGAGATAAGCGTTGCTAATAGCACGCTATCTCAGTGATAAAAATCCACGTTAGCCGACGATAATTATCCTAGCGCTAAGTGCGCTTAGCGATAATTATCGCCGGTTGTTGCTGATATGCCCCCATGTATTTCGACCTTCACGCAGGTATTACAGCGTGTTAATAAGAACACTCACCCTGCTTAAAAACTGCATTAATGAAATTCCATAAAACATACTCTCTAATACAAACATAGCACAAATCTCCACCCAGGAGGGAGAGGAATTAAAAACTCCATAGACCTTACATTTCTAAGACTCATCTCTCTGATTACAAATAAAATAGGAACACGGGGGTCCCAGTCCACGAAAAAAGGCATGATCAACTACAAGTTATGGAGTACAACCAGGGTAAAAAGTAAAAAAGGCTTTGAATCCTTTAGACATATGTGCAAGTCCGTCTTTAGTACTCAATGAAGTGGGCAGTCACAATTTCGGTGGGTTAACACTACCTTCCTTACTCCCATTTCTTTATCCAGTTCCACCAGACTAAAAAAACACAGGAGACAAGAAGAACCTGGAATAGAAATGAGAAGACCAGCACCTAAGCCATTCTAAGGGCGGATGTCAGTTCACAGCATTTAGTTAGAACTACTTCCCCCACTACCAGTGCTTCCTCCCATAGGAAGGTGTCACACTAGTTCAGCCTCAATGAAAGAGCAGCTTCAGACTGACTTCACTTGCTCTCACTCAAATATACAAAGCATAGGAACAAAAGATTGAAAAACACTGAAATAAATCACTTCAAAGGCAGTCACAAATTGTCACCTGCATTGGCAATTTAGTGAGTAGGAAGGTGACACGAACACCCACATCATTCATTTAATTCCCATGCTTTTTCCAGTCATCAAACGAGGTGACAGAAATCTCTTACCCCCTTGTTTATCTCCTTGCCAACTTCTCAGTTCGAATAGACAAAAAGTATATACCATGTGGTGATGCAGATGCTCATGCAGATGCCATGGTGCTGCATAGGCACATTTTAGATTCTTTAGGTTTGACTTGCATCCTTCACGGCAAATATACTGCATTCAATAAATAGCCTGAAATGTTTTGATTCATCCTCCTTCTACCATTAGCCTATTTGCCTCTGCAACCTACAAGCATTGGCTTGAGAGATTGGCAATCACATAAATGGTCAGCCCACAGGAGTATTTTAGTCTTCTCTTCTTTGTGTAAACTGTAATGAGTCCATTGGAATGTTTGAGGGACTAATTTACATCTGGAAAGTGCAGTCTGTCATCACACATTTAAATCTTCCACTGACCTATCCATTGAAAACAGGAAATCAATGTGGTTTAAAAAAATGTTTTACACTACAAGAGGAATTATTTGTATTGCTTTTGACAGAATTCGAGTGTGAATATCATACCTACTGCCTATACCAATACTTATTTTAAAATTGACCATAAATCCTGTGTACAGAGGAATTCTTAAGGCTATTTATTTTATTGCGTGGTCAATAAAAACCTTTACACCGAACATGTAACAAAAACAATGCAAATATGAAACACAGCCTAATAAATAAGCTAAAAAGGTCTCATGAAAGTCAGATATACCCGGGATAGTTTATAACGTGCAAATGTCCCTACATAAGAAAACGTGGCAAAGAGACAAGTCCATTTATAAATGTCAATTGTGTACATCATGGCAATTCGAGTTGCTACATATATTTTGGCAAACGAAAGTCAAAACATGGAGCAGCGTTTGCATTGGAAGAAGAAACACACCTAACGAAAAATGGGTTTATCATGAACATTTGAATTGCTGTGGGGCTATATCTGATAAAAAATAAAGAAGTGAAAAGTTGGCCCACCTCTTAGCTTTAAATCTCGAGGGACTCAGCATGCACATGAATATAGATATGAGTCTTAATAATCTAACATTCAGTGCAATGTTTTGCTGGTTCAAGGCTGTTATAACGGTTGCATACATGTTGGAACTTTGAAAGGGCTCCTAATAACAAGGGGCACAGGCATATTACGTGTACAACTATTTCCGGAACATTTCCAAAGAGTCTACAGTTTGCCGCTGGCAGTCGATTTTGCCACTTCAGGATGTGGCCCAGTGTTGTTGGGGTCCCCAGACGGAGGGCCATTAATCCACTCTTTGCCTGTCTAGAATAGTTCATTCCCAGACACAATTGCCTTCCCTGAGGAGTAATAAGAAGCGCTGCCTCAACCATGAAAAGCATCCACTCGGGGGCCCCCACCGGCCCCTGCACCTCTCACATCTACCACAGAGCTGCAGCCGCCATCGCACCCGAACTACAACGCACCATCAAGACCACCTTCAAAACAGGCACCTTCTCAGATGACTGGAAGCACGCAGAAGTCAGACCCTTGCTCAAGAAGCCCACAGCTGACCCCACCGACCTCAAGAACTATCGTCCATCTCGCTCCTCCCCTTCGCAGCCAAAGTTGCAGAGAAAACAGTTAACAGGAAACTGACACGATTCATTGAAGAGAACGCCGTCCTCGACTTGTCCAATCCGGATTCCGAAGCAACCACAGCACATAGACCGCTCTACTCACCGCCATAGATGACATCCGCACCCTCCTGGACCAAGGCCACTCTGTAGCCCTCATCCTACTCGACATATCAGAGGCTTTCGACACCGTCTCCCACCACACACTAGTCTCCAGACTACACGACGCAGGCATACAAGGAACAGCCCTGGACTGGATCCGATCATTCCTCACCGGAAGAAGCCAAAGGAGCAGACTCCCACCCTTCCTCTCTGACCCCATGAAAATCACCAACGGAGTCCCACAGTGTTCATCACTGAGCCCCACCCTCTTCAACATCTACATGGCCCCCTTTGCAGTCATCGTCCGACAACACGGCCTCAACATCGTATCCTACGCCGACGACACCCAGCTCATCCTCTCCCTCACCATAGACCCCACAACTGCCACAACTGCCAAACGCAACTTCCAGAAAGGAATGCAAGACGTTACAGTCTGGATGACCAACAGCTGCCTGAAGCTCAATGCCGAGAAGACAGAAGTCCTCGTCCTCGGTACCACCCCTTCCGCATGAGACAGCACCTGGTGGCCGACTCATCACTCACCATGAACCGACAGGTCAACACCGTCACCTCCAGCTGCTTTAACACCCTCCGCATCCTCCGCAAGACCTTCAAGTGGATCCCCCTGAGTCAAGGAAGACAGTCACCCACGCACTCATTACCATCAGACTGGACTATGGAAACGCACTCTACGCCGGCATCAACAACTCCCTACTCTGCAAACTCCAGACAATACAGAACACCGCCGCCAGACTCATGCTTGGCATCCCCTAACACGAACACATCAGTCAACACCTACAAGTCTCCACTGGCTCCCCGTGGAGAAAAGAGTCACTTTCAAAATCCTCACTCACACTTACAAATGCCTACACAACAGGAGACCTGAATACCTCAACAACAGAATCAACTTCCGCGTACCCAAAAGAAACCTCTGGATCTTCCAACCTTGCACTGGCCGAAACGCCGCGCATCCACAGAGCCAGAGCAGGCAGAAGATCCTTCTCTCACATTGCAGCCAAGACCTGAAACGAGCTACCAGCAGACATCGGACGAGCCCCCTCCCTGAACACCTTCAGGAAGACCCTCAAGACCTGGCTCTTCGGCGGAACAGATCTGCGGACCCCCCCCCCCCCCCACCCCTCAGCACCTTGAGACCCTCAATTCCCTGATTGATTGATTGATTGATTGATTGAAACCATCCAGGTGTGGGACTGCTGGACAAATGTTTCTTTATCAAAGCACTGCTGTTAATTAAAAAAAAAAAAACATTCTGACTAATGTCAAAGGATCATACTTCCCGCATATGTAGATCATCCAAGCAAATTTCCATATATTGGGCATGAACGGCCTTGACCGTCGCTCTCTTTAGCTCATTCCATAATACATCATCCAGTGTACTGGGGCTTGCTGCTCTCAGCTTACACCAAAGCTTGATTAAAGTGGATTTCCTGGCCACAGGTTGCTTAAGGAGTCCAAAGTCTACATGAACCAGGACCGGCAAAGAAAAATTTAGTAGATGAAAGGTACATTAATAAATTCTTACTGTCATGGCATCTGCCAGCTTTACATCAATACCGAGCATGATTTCACTTTCATATGATGGGGCTGGGAATACCTTTGCCTGACCTGAAGAATGGTTCCATGCTTGAGCCCCATACCTTTTTTGCTGATTTCAGGAAAGCAGCCTGAAGGGTGTGGACCTTATTTCCAATGCAATCATTTTGTTTTTTGAAAGGACCCTCTGGAGTCTAATCAGACCCCCAGATATTTATATTCTGGGACTTTCTTGATTTCAGTACCGCCATCTGCCACAGACCCTGCTTATTCAATTTGTTTCCAAAAATGATTATTTTGGGCTTTTTTAAATTGACCTCCAACCTGTTCAGCTCTGTGTATTCAGATAGTGCAGTTATCAGTCTCTGCAGGCCCAAGCTTGTTTGACTCAATAGCACCAGGTCATCGACATAGAGATGGTTAGATATGGATGTATTCCCCATGGATGTATTGGTGAATGGCAATTAACTTAATCCAGCATCTTGGTTCAAATAGAAATAAACAGAATAAAAAGCAGGGGGTCCCAAACGCAACCTTGTTTTTTGCCTTCAACAGTTTTCAGTTTTCTGGAAAATGAACTGCAGTCGCCCACTTTGATACATAGCCATTTGTCTGAATAAAGGAGTTCTATCACTCTCAGGAGCCCCAAGATAGTAGTTTTCACCAAAGGAGTTTCCTTCAGATCGGATCGAATGCTGCATTGAAATCTACGGATCACGCATTCTGTAATGAGTTCATTTGTATGGTGAGGTCTATAACCATAGAGATGGCCATCAGATTCTAGAGTTAGTCCTGCTTTTGACGAAACCCAGTTTTGTTCACGGGAATGTGTTGGGTTCTTTGTTCCAGAGCCCATGGCATCTGCGACCATCACGACAAGCGTCAGGGTGGAACTTGGAATGTCAGGGGAGGCATGGGCAGTTGCTGAGGCAATTTGCTTTGCCCGGTCCATTTGACATATCTTAAAATAAATAATTCTTACCTGGATTTTTGTGAAGCCTCCTCTTTTTAGTGGCGAAGCGAACCCCGGGACCGGCGCAGCAGGCCGTTTAGGTACTGGACAAGAAACATCAGAAGGAGCTGTTGCGGCAGCAGGAGCAGCGTGGGAGCTGTGGCGATTTTAGCACCATGCCATTCTCCTCGTTTCTGTTTGCTGTAGCACATCTTGGTGCTGTTCCTTGTGGATTTGCCAGAAATTTGGCAGTTTGAGCCAGTGTCAAGAAATAGCTAAAAGTTTGGAGACTACGGCGATGGACATGGATCAGATGGTCCTGGAAACCAAGGTTAATGCAGTTGTTGTGGACAATGTATCGAATAAAAGGGAAAAGAAGGTTTACAGACAGAGACATTTGGAATGCTATAGATGTGGCAGTAGAAGTGATTTGGGCAATCCTGCAAGGGACAAGTATTGTGCTAAGTGCAAAAACAAAGGTAATTTTTCAGAGGTGTGCAAATCTAAGCCACTGTATGTCAAGTCTAAACCTAAAAAAGTTATTTCAGTTGAATGCATATCTGAAGGGAATTCAGAGGCGGATAGTGACGAAGAAAATTTGGTCGTGATGGTGGCAGATGCCATGGGCTCTGGAACTCAGAACCCAACAGAATGATTCCTCTGTTATTAGCCCACATCTAAATGTCTTTTAGCAGGAGACCTGTATAAGTAGTTGGCCTCTATGTTGATTAATGCGATTAGCGAGTAGTTATTGGGATTTATGGGACTCCCATTTTTGTGAATTGGATGGAATATTGAGCCCTCCAGGACTCATGGAGCACTTCCATCTGTAAGATGAATCTGTACAGTATTATAAGCCTGTCTGCCTACATAAGTCCTTTTTAAACAGAGCCTGTGGTAGCTCATTCGGGCCTGGTGCACAGTTAGACCATGAGTTGATGATATTTCTCTGAACATCAGTACAGTTATATTTAACCCAGCAAGTCGCTGATTGGGTGTTATCGATCAGCTCATTCCCTCTGGTGTGAAATGCAGTCGTTTCTGAAAACTGAGGAGGTTATTCAATATTGCGCAGGTTACATGTCCACTTTGGACAGCAGTGCGTTACAGGAGGGCTTTCATTATGGCTGCCATGGATGCTGTTTTATAATTAACGTTGTTTTGGCTGCATTCTGTTATACATGGGTAAGCCCCATGAAGTCGAAAAATATGTTGTTCGGTAGCTCACCGACACCTGTTCACAGATGTTTGTATTGTTGGCTCTGCATGGCTCAAGCTCTTTTGTGTTGACTATACACCAGAAATTTGTCATATTCTTAATGTTACTGATGGGAATGATTCTGGCCCAGTAGTCATCGTAAATTGCTTTTTAAGGGCCCAGAGCTCCTTTTTCAATTTACTCCTATGATGGTTAACTTACGCTTTTAGATCTTGGCATAGCGGGTTTGCACTGAGTTGCCTCAGAATCTTATTTATGTTTTTCTTGGAATGCCTCACTTCTAAAGGTAACCACTGTTTTGTCTGTACCTTTAGGACATACCTGTGATTATAATGCTTTATTGGATATTTTATTATGGCGTATCTTGTTAGACCCAACCAGCTGCTTATGGAGTCCTTTAGACCTACATTTTGGAGGATAAAGTTTACACAGCAGTTAGAAATTTCTGGGGCAGTTTCTTTCCCCCTTAGTCTCTTTAAATTCACTGTGTGTTCATCAGCTGGGACTTGGTTGTTTGCTACCAAGTTATTAACTTAGGGAAGATGGTCACTTTCTCGACGCTGATCAGTGCTGGACTGTTGGATCTGGCTAAACAGGGTGACATTCGCTAGAGACAATGATCAGTTATCCTAGTCCATGCTTGCGGGTTGTCTCTGGGGAACCTGCCATTGAGAACCCTAAGGCCTACATAGGTACAACATTGGAGTGTTTTCCCCACTCTGTCAATGTACTTTGTTGGTGGGAGAGCCTGCATTTGAATATTCACTTTTCACATCTTGCATTGGTCTGCCTCTTCTTCTTGAATGTGGAGCAGGTCGAGATTACCATCTCCTGTTAGTCTACCATAACTTCACATAGCTTTTCACTTGCTGATATTTTTTTTTTTGAATGAGGGTTTAAGTAAACATTTATGATAATCGGGGGGGGGATTTCTCCCGCCTTCCAGTATTCCAGGAGTACCACAAGACAACCATACTCTGTGAGTCTAAGGTTAGAAACTTTCACTTTCAGACTGTAACTGATGTAAACAAAAGGCCCCCCTCTGGGCCAGTGAAACTGATTTACTTTGGTGGGCGAGGATATGTACTCAATGTTCTGGGTATACCAGTATACCAATACTGGGTACACCGACCGGACAAGACCCCTTGAAAGAATCAAGGGTAAGCAGGTCCTGGAATAAAATAAACTTAGATTTCTTTTCTGCACATTTTGCCCCCCTTTCACCATCAGAACTAGACCTCCCCAATGAGGCAGCCAAATCCCTCGAGCAAGCTATCAGCCTGACCCTCGACAAAATCACCCCGATAAAACAAGTCAAATGCCCTCATAAACTCTCCCCCTGGTTTACCCCAGACCAAAAAATTGACAAACTAGCTGCCAGAAAGGCAGAACGTAAATGGAGACACACAAGAAATGTTGCGGATAGACAGGACTATAAAATAACACATCGGCGCTATATGGACCACATAGCTGCAGCAAAAAAAAATCTACCTAGGTGATAGAATCAATCAGGCATCCAACTTCCACAAAGAACTGTATAGTATCCTGAAAGAATTCACCAATCCCCCCTCTTGTCAACCAACGCAGATCGCCTCGCAGGAGTGGGTTGACTCCCTTTCAGCCTTCTTTGTGTTCAAAATTAATATCATTCATAGACTCTTTCCCCAACCAACCGGTACACCACCTTCAGAGAGAAACTATGACAATCTCCTCCCACACTCCAACCTTCTTAGAGAATTCCGCTTAGTCACTGAGGATGAAGTCTCAACCACCCTCACAGGGATTAAATCTGGCTCCCCCACAGATCCAGCCTCCTCACAGATTATATCCAAAATCGGACCAGCCCTTTTGCCGAGTCTGACCAAACTATTCAATCGTTCACTATCTCTGTCCACCGTGCCTTCAATCTGGTAAGAGGCCATAGTCAGGCCCATCCTAAAAAAGCCCAATGCTGACCCAAAACAGCACAACAATTACTGGCCAATCTCTCTCCTGCCTTTCTTTGGAAAAGTCCTGGAATCACTGGTAAACAATCAGCTATCCTAACACCTAGAAAGCAACTACCTGCTGGACTCCTCTCAATCTGGGTTCCAGGCTTTCCACAGCACCGAAACGGCCTTATTGGAGATAGTCGATAACATCAGGCTCTCCCTTGACGCCAGACAATCTGCCATCTTGGTCCTACTTGACCTGTCGGCGGCTTTCGACACCATCTCCCATTGCATCCTTTTGGTCTGCATATGGGAGCTTGGTGTTGAGGGCCCTGCATTGAGCTGACTCAGGAGTTACCTGACAGACCGCACATCCAAATTCCAAATAGAAGCCTTCACCTCCAGTAGCCAGCCCATCGACAAGGGCATTCCCCCGGGATCCATTCTAAGCTCCACACGTTTTAATCTGTATCTACCTCCTTTAGCCAAGATAATTAAAGCCCATGGCTTTGGTACAGTGTCGTACACGGACGACACTCAATTGTTAATTACCCTTGGACCTGATCCTAACAACACAAAACACAGATTTAAGCAATGTATGGCAGATATCAATGATTGGATGACAAACAATCATCTCCAACTTAACACTGGTAAATCGGAAATTATACTGTTTGGAAATTCACAAATGTTGTGGACCAATGACTGGTGGCCGTCCACCCTAGGTCCCTGCCCTTCACCTAAGATGGCAGTCCGCAATCTTGGAGTGATAATAGACAATAAACTCTCTATGTCTGATCACATCAATCATGTGGTTCGCACATGCTATGGACTAATGCGTAGCCTCAGAAAAATCTTTAAATGGATCCCATTGTCCTCAAGCATGCCTTTGGTGCAGGGACTAATCATAAGCCGCTTAGACTATGGCAATGCCCTACTAGCATCCATAAATGACGTACATTTAACAAAGCTCCAGGACCTGCAGAATACAGCAGCTAGACTGGTTCTTAACCTCCCCCCTCGCTTGCCCTCGGCCCCCAGCTTGAAGACCCTTCACTGGCTTCCCATCAGAATGCGGATCACCTTTAAATTATGCTGTCTGGTACACAAAACTCTTAACAGAAAAGGGCCTCAATATCGAGCAAAGAAACTAATAAAATATCAACCAACAAGAACCCTTCGATCAGCCAGCACACAACTTTTAACTGCACCAGAACTATGCGCCATCAAGAATGGTGGGAGATCATTCTCCAAAATTTCCCCTACGATATGGAAAACCTTGCCCACACACCTCCGTATGGAAATCGACCTTAAGAAATTCTTCAATCCCTCAAAACCTTGCTATTCTGAGTCCCTTTTCCCCTGACATTTCTCCCTCTCCTCGTTCCCCCTGTTCGTGAGTACAAGCCAGCTGTAGTGCTGCGTGCCTTGTTCTGCTTTGTTCGCGTGTTTCTTGATTCAGTTTTCACGAGAACAAAGCAGAGCGAGAATGCGTTGTTCTTTGAATTCCACAAGCCCGTGCCTTCACAGGATTGATAGATGTGTATATTTAAATGTGCATGCTCGTGGGCATTATCTCGAGCCCATAGCCAGTTAACGAGGGTCGTTGACATTCAAAGGTAGTTATGTACGTTAGCAGTGTATCGTTGTTGGCTGAGAGAGCTAGACGCTTTGAAGACGTCCGGTTGAGCATTTGAATAAATTCGTACTCAATTAATAAATGACTAAGTGTATTTACTACACTTACATTTTGGCGACTTGGAGCTCAACCGGAGCGAATCCACGCAATTTCTTCGTGTTCCTGTTTCCTGTTTTTGATGAGGTGTTTTCTGCACTTATCCTGGATTTGTTCGTCAGGAATTGACCCGCCTCATCCGCTTTCACTACGGAGTATTCTCGATATAATTGGCCAATTTGCATATGCTCTGCCTTCACTTCACGTTATTGGTCATCTCAACTTTCAGTGCGCCTTGGATCTAAAAGTAAAGTATTTCCGGATTTGATTGCTTCCTAATACGCATCTTCCTCAATCACCGTCATCTGGCAAGTCAACAGCGGTGATTTATGAATCTTCACGGAGATAGCGGTAAGAACTTTGCTCAGTTTACATTTGGGGAAGCATCTCCTTAAAGCGAGTGAGTGAATGGTTGGAACTTCCGATTTCGGTCCTCTCTTGCGTAGCGCTCAATGATTAATTAAGCGGTGCTATGCGCAATTGATACTGATCGCGTGCGGATTTGGTGAAGTTAATATACACATATAAAGACATTCGTGCAATAGTCATTTTGTGGGTTGACACGCACGAAGTTTATTTTTTCTTCCGTCTGCGTGTGAGTTCTCAACCTTCTGCGCACAAGATTTATTGACACCAAGAATCTATTTGACTGGCGTGTATAGCAACTTTACGTTTTACCACAATAAGAAGAATTATATGATCTACCAGCCCACAGTTTCTGGATACAAAAGACTCACCTTTTTCAAGAAGTTACAGATATTTCTACGTTGAACAATTTTACTTGACTTTCATTTTCAAGTATCTATATTATTCTCATCTTAACTTAACTTTTCTTTCAGGTTTAACTTTATAGTAAATTTGTTGCAGGTTTTCTGAATATCATTACAAAACATTTACAATGGCTACTCCTGTTACCAGTATTACAGTTAATCCACCTAAAGAATTTTTGTGCACCCCGGGAGATCCTCCTGTTCCGTGGTTACAGTGAAAAGAATATTTTATTAATTATTTATTCACCATTGACCATGCTAATAAATTATCGTCTGACAGGAAAAAGGGTTTATTGATGCACAGTTCAGGACCAGAAGGTTTAAGGGTATATAATAAGTTAAATAAACAAGATATTGCAGGAGATGATAATGTTTTTAACCAAGCTATCAGACAACTGGATAATTATTTTTCTCCTAAAGTTTGTATTGGTGTTACTCGCTTTAAATTTTTTTAAAAGAAAACAACTTAAGGAGGAATATTTTGATGATTTTGTAACAGCACTTCCAAAGTTAGCCATTGACTGTAGATTTGGTGCTATTGAAGAAGAATTAATTAGAGACCAAGTAGTAATGCAAGCTTATGATTCTTCCATTCAGGATAGATTGTGGGTAAATGGTGACAATGCACTCAAAGATGTATTAGCCATTGCCAGAAAGGCAGAATTGTCCGGTAGGTGCGCTAAAGCACTTAAAAAAGAAAATTCTGACGATTCCCAGAATGACACTGTAGCCAGAATTGTTTCTAATAGAAGTAAAGACAAGGTACCTAAATTCGCTGTAAAAACAAAAACTGGGTTAACTAAGAAGGACAAAATATACAAATGTTATCGCTGTGATAGCAAGAACCATTTAGCGAATGACAAAAGTTGCCCTGCTATTAAACAGAGATGTTCTATTTGTAAAAAGATAGGCCATTTCAGCAAAGTTTGTCATGCCAGGGTTTCTGAAAGTGAACAAGTCAAATGTATTGAGGAAACTTATGCTTCTTCCAACAATAAAGATAGTGAAGAGGATTCTTCTAACCCTATGAGTAATGTGGTTCTCAACGTTCTCCATGATGATGATTCCAGGAAACCCATGTGTCACATCTCTTTAGGTGGTGTTAACATCTACATCGCTGCAGATTCCGGTTCCCCTTTCACCATAGTAAATGAGTCAGTGTGGTCAGAAAAATTTGTCATGAAGTTAGGTTCTAAATTATTTATGCTTGATATCGCACCTCTAAGTTATAATGGTGAGCCTATTGATTTACTAGGTTACAGAGAATTGGTATTCAGATTTAAAAACAGAAATGCATTGTGTAAGCTTTATGTATCTAAAAAAGGACCTTCTGTTTTAGGATGGAAATGTAACGCCCTGAACGTCTCAGGATCGTTTAACAGACACGACAATGAGGACGCAACCACTTGTGAAGGGTTAGTTCTTTTAATGAAGGCAAATAAAATACAAAGAACAAACAAAAGTTATAGTCACTGGAATCCTCCAGGCTAAGTACGTTACCAGCCCACAGCACGGATGGTCCTAACCGTCCTCTGCATATACGCCGATCCCGGCGTATGCCAACAGAGGGCAGAAATGAAATGGCCGACAATGCCAATCGGTAGGCTGTGAGGGGCACGAAGAGTGTTGGGGAGAATCGAGGAGTCAGGGAAACACCCAGCCGGGATCTCTACCTGAAGGGAGCAGCCGCTCAACCTCTTCCTCAGACTGCACCGGGACGCGGAGTCACCTCCTGGTGATGCGTCACCGATATCCCAATCACAAGCAAGAAGACTGAACCGAGAGCAGCCGCTCGATCGATCCTGTGGACTTCCGAGTCTGTAACGCGGCAAACACCTCCTGGTGTGCGTTACAGCTGGCAGTCCCTGTGTCTCTGGTCGGGCTGGGAGTTACGACTCCAACCAGCAAAAGCGCCACTGCGCTTGGACTCAGCCGAGTCAAAAAGCGAAGCTCAATGGTTGACCGGTAGAGCTTCCGGGTCCTTCACAGGTGACGATGGGGCAAGACACGGCCCAGGGAGTAACGACTCGACCTACCTCCGTTCTTGCCTTACTGGAGCACCACTCCAGAACACTGCTCTTCACGAAGCAGGTACGTCGGTGTAAACACAATATCCGACAGCCTTGTACCTCCCGGTTCCTCCCTTTATAGGGCGTGTTTTCCTTGAGTTATGTAACAGCTCTCCTGTTTACATAAGGGCGTGTTTCCCTTGAGTTATGTAACAGCTCTCCTGTTTACATAAGGGCGTGTTTCCCTTGAGTTATGTAACAGCTCTCCTGTTTACATAAGGGCGTGTTTCCCTTGAGTTATGTAACAGCTCTCCTGTTTACATAAGGGCGTGTTTCCCTTGAGTTATGTAACAGCTCTCCTGTTTACATAAGGGCGTGTTTCCCTTGTATGACAGGAATTCTTGACAGTACATCCTCCCTCTCAGCGGCTCCCCACGGGTCCAGCGCTGGCAGGAAAACGCCGATGGAACAAGGAGACCAAGCGCGGAGCATGAACCCCTTCAGCCGGTTCCCATGAATGCTCCTCCGGGCCATAGCCTTTCCACGCAACCAGGTACCACAGCTTCCCCCTATGCCATTTGGACGCCCGTATGCCCGACACTTCATACTCCACCTCCGACTCCACGCATACCGGCCTAGGTGTCCCAGACGGCTTGGAGGGTGCTGGTTTGAGCAATGATACATGAAAGACAGGGTGTATCCGCAATGACTGCGGCAAGCACACCTTCACGTTCACGGGACCCATACACTTGGTAATTCGATAGGGGCCCATGTAATTGGGATGGAACACACTGTTCTTTCGAAACCTCATGTTTCTTGTGGATATCCAGACGTAGTCTCTAGTGCGGTACAGTGGCCCGGGCCTTGTCTTCCTATCTGCCGCAGCCTTGTATCTTCTCTTGGCCTCTATTAGGACAGCCCTTGAGCGCATCAACGTGTCTTTTATGTGTGCCACCCTGTCCGCTGTGGCGGGAATCCTGTCCTCTCTGAACGGATGTAGAAATGGCAAGAACCTGGGATGTTGGCCATAGTTGCTATAGAACGGAGATGACTGTGTGGAGCTGTGAGTGGCGTTGTTATAGGCTATCTCTGCAACCCATAGCAAGTCGACCCATTCTTCCCTGCCCTGGTCCACAAAACATCGCAGATACTGTTTGAGCGTTTGGTTCAGGCGCTCGGTTTGGCCGTCCGTTTGAGGGTGGTAGCTGGTGGACAGGGCGGTCTTAACATGCAGCGCAGTGCACCAAGTCTTCCAGAATTGCGCAGTAAACTGCGACCCCCGGTCCGACACGATCACCCCAGGTAATCCATGCAGTCGTACCACATTCTTTAGGAGTAGTGACGCCAATTCCCCGGCCGTAGGGACTCTCTTGCAGGGGATGAAGTGCCCCATTTTCGTCAAGTAATCCACCACCACCAGTATTGCCGTCATCCCCTGGTCTACCGGTAGGCCCACCACGAAGTCCAGTGATATGCTATCCCATGGTCTATCCGGGGTCGGAAGTGGATGTAAGAGCCCTTGGGTTCGGCCATGGTCGGCCTTCATGGTAGCACACGTAGAACACTCCTGTCCCCACCTCCTGACATCCACTCTCATGGTTGGCCACCAGAAATGCCGTCCCATGCTAGCCACCGTTTTTTCAAAGCCCAAATGACCTGCGCATGGAGAGTCATGGCACCAGATGAATGCTTGTTTCCTTAGCCTAGGCGTGGGTATCAATAGGCACCTGCCCTTCAGGGGTATCCCATCCTTCAGCCAGGCCCGGACTGGTGCTTTCGGGCACCGGGCAATCCCCCGGTAGGCTGGATGGGGTGGGGGCTGGTTTTCCAATAGGGGGCCGGTTTTGTGGCTGGGGGGCCGATTTTCAGTCCGACCGTCGTGGGACCGTGAGACTGTCTGACTCTCAGTCCGACAGACTGAAGTCAGTCAGACTTTCAAGTTCCCAGCAAAAGCAAGACTACTACTCCGACCGAGTCCGCTCTCTGAGTGCAGCTGCAGGGAAAACAGCAGCAAGCCTGATTGACCCGTGCAGTGTGCAAGTGGAACCGAACTTTCAGGAGGAGGAGGTGCCTCTGCGCAGCGCGCAGAATGATGCACTGACTCCTCCTCCGCCGCGTCTGCGCGCCTCTCTAGGGTGCGGCTGATGTCATCCCCGCATGCGCATTGGGCCTTGCGCGATTTAAACTGCGCGCCTGCCTGCAGCATCGGGAGTGACGACGAGCAGAGGTCCGCACTTCTTGATCTTGGGCGGCCATAATTTAATTATTTTATCCTAGGCTAGCCCGCCGACGTAGCCCCCCTGTGTCTACAGACTGCCACCAACAGCAGGTGAGTACGTAACGTTTTTCTGGCACCAAATTAATTAATATGACATTGATTCATCATGGTGGGTGGCACAAACAGTTGGCGGGCGTCGCGCCTCGTGCAGTGGTGGTGACGGGTGGTGGTCTCGAGATTCCATTACCGTGTATGCACAGCTCTGTCCTCTGTGTACATGCTGAGGCCTCTCGCCTGCTAGCGCCTTGTTTAACCTTCACTGAGCTACCCATTCCAGCTCAGCCTGAGTTGTGCGCTCAGCTTCTCACGGGACCTTCGCGGGTGCAGGCAATAAATCAAAATGTGTAATTATGATGATGAATCAATCATCATCATGATTACAATTTTTGATTTGGTGGCGCGCATGGTGCGGGCGGGCAGGCCGCGATTAAAGTAGGAGAATTTAACTAAGCTAATGCAACAGGCTGGCTGGCTGCTTTTTTCGTTCTCCTACTTTAATCACGGCCTAGGTATGGGTTTGATTAATATTAGTGATCAGCAGTTGCTGTAACTAAGGGATTGGGCATGAAATCTGTAGGCTGCACCGAGCTATTTTTGATCTTAGTTTGAGAAACTATTCAGTGAGATGCAGACACACTTTAATGTGGTAAATCACTGGCAGAGCTATGCATGAAACCTTTTTCCTGGGCATTTAATCTCACTGCTTTCCTTTGATCCATACCCCATGTCTAAACCTTTCCCATGTCAACTCCTCCTTTCTGTCCCTCAAAACTTACACCTGTTTGTATCTCTTCATATTTTCGTCTCCCTTTCTCTCCTTTGCCAAGTCTGTCTTACTCCCCCCTATTCAGTCTCTTCCCCCTTTTTTTCCTCTCTCTACCTACGCTCAGTTGCTTTTCTTAATTCTCTTCCTCTTGAATTTATAGGGGTTCTTTCGTCTCTTTTCCCCATCTTTACCTCTCACTGCCTCCTGCTTCTGCATCACTGTACCTTCCTTCCATCTCATTGGCGACTGGTGGCTCGGAATTTCGTAGCTATTTGTTTCTGTTTTTACACGAATACAATGAATAAAATCGTGTTTCTGTGCCATCACAATACTTTTGCAATGTCTTCTCTCCCCCTTTTGAGCGGTATGTCAAGTCATACATTTCCCTATCTCGTTTACAATTGAACAGGGAACCCGCTGGCCGCACACAATAAATTAACTGATTGGTAAGGTTGGCAGCGTGTGATCGCGCCCCAGAGCTTGCTCTCGGTTTGCCAAACAAGTGACCTACTGTATAATCAAGGCCCAGGAGGAGCGCGTGCGCTGCTGCTGGTCCCCTGTGCGCACCGGTATTCTCCCTGTCTAAGGAGAAGCTCCAGTCCTCCAGGAGAGAAAACTGAGAAATGCTGGAATACCATAACGACGAGTACCGGCCCATTTAAAACACAGGTCATGATGACCAGTCGGCAGGGTTTCTTGACCCTAGGCCATCATTGTAGTACAACTGTACCCAGCGGTGCATCCTGTAAACCTGACCCCATGGTGTCCATTGAAATTGCCATATCAATCATGGGCCTTAGTGATAACTCCTAACAGTGAAATCTACTTATTTTTGACTAAAAACCGGAGGTAATCGTATGATCACACATTTGTTTTGCACTTTGAGGAGCAAAGGAAAGTGAGGCTGACAAATGTGATGTAAAAAAAGTTGTCTGTTACTTTGGATCTGCTGCAGTTTACAACAAGTTTTGAAATGCTGACTCGGAGGGGTCCAAGTTTGGTCCAGGAAGGCTGGATCCTTGGCTGGTGTTGGGATAAGCACAGACTGTGTAATGCGTTTCATTTCAGACTCGGTGGATGTGCATTTATCTCATGTCAATAACCTTAAAACGTCTCTATGACTATGGACCTTTTCGGTTAAGTGTTGCCTGCTGTCAATATTGGGACGTGCTCTGTCTAGCATGCATGTTGCCCCATAGGTGGCTGAAGTGGAGCCAGTCGGGGTGGAGAGCCTACTTGAGTGTGGGTAGCAGTGACTTCGTTTGGAGAGCCGATCATGCAGAGAATGAGAAGGCTACTGTGATTGCTGCCTCAGCCTCTCGGGACTGCAGGGGGATGGGGGGGGGGGGCGGCCGGGGCCACCGAAAGTAAATCACAGGCCCAATTAAAAAATGTTTAGATGTTTAGATTACTCCTCTCAAAATCGGAATGCTTGTATTAAAAATGCAGAAATGGCTGCTGTGTTGTGGTCGCAAATTAAACTCAGAAGCTACATAAACGTGATTTGCCTCAGTAGTTCAGCTGATGGGGAAGAAAGATGCTTGTGCGACCAGATACCGTACGGTGGCTGTAATAATGGCAGGCCAGGCTTAGACATACAGGTGTTTCACTGCGTAGAAGGGGTGGGGAATGAGAGATTGGGAGGTAATGTGTTTTTGTTAGTGTGTGAGAGCGAGACAGAGGTGCAAATCTGTGTTTGTGTGTGACAGCGAGACAAAGTATGTATGTATTTACATGTGTGCAAAAGCCATATTGTTTCTGTTCGTATGTTTGAGTGGGAAGCAGAAACACGCATACACAATGGGGGTGTGTGCGTGCAAGCGAGAGTGTGGGTGTGAGAGAGAAGATTAAGGGGAGACTGTGTGAGAGGGAGAAACAGAGACATACGAATTGATTTTTTTTCGTTCTTTGGCTAGGGGGTTAGTTTACCTCTGTAAATACCCTTATATGTCACCTTCCACATTCTGCCTAAAGTGGTATTGAAAAGTGTGCCCATACCCTTAAAATAGTGCAGCACATGAACCTACAAGCAGGTTTTTTATAGTTACACACGGTTACATGAAACGCTTCGACAGCCACAGTCCCCAAATGTGAAGTGTATGTGTGTGGGTCTTCCTGGGAGGTCGTGCCACTAGACAATGCACACACTGCAGGAGTGAAAGCGACCAGAGAATGTTTACTAACATGGTGCACTCCATGAGACTGCATGCAGTGTTCACTATTTTGATATGAAAACGTTTAACAGCCAGACATGCCCCCAAACATGCAGTCATGAGTTGTCACTTCAAAGCAGCTGAACATATGTACTTATCCTTCCTTCTAGAACAACTATGCCATAACAGAGTGGCCATGCATGTGATTGCCCATGTATAGTCTTTGTGACATGTCTTGTTTGCTGTGGGTACCCGTTTCTATCAGAGAAACCACAAAATGTTACTGACTGGCAGGCATATGGGAGAGAGAACTGCCTTCCCAGCAATTCTAGCGCCTACACATTCTAACTTCTACCTGCTGCAAGTGCGTTTTTTGCTGAGAACGCCGCCCAACCAAACTCCTGGTGAAAGAGCACACTGGGGGAGTGGGTGGAGGGGGAGCTCATTCGCACTGCCTTCTACGTCTATAGAAACGCAGGGGCCATGCCCTGCTGCAGGCTGGAAGGTCTGCTGTCACGCGCATCTGTTGGGCACACGGTACTGCGGACGCATTCAAAGGTGTAAACTGTACACAAGCACTCTCGCGCCTGCCAGTACAAATCCCCGTGCCAGGGACTCTGCTCACTACAGAAGATGTCTTGAAATGCCGCACCTCCAGCCTGCGCAAGATCTGACTGACCCATCCACCTTTCGATGTCTGTAATTGTGGCATGGGAGGAGGGGGGGGGGGGCACTCTCTCCCCGCCGCATATCTGATGGAACCTCGTGCATATAACGAACACCCCAGCGTGCCCTGTCCTTACTGCAGGGGTGAGCCTGTTTTTGCCAATTCACTCTGATCCCACGAGGCACACAAGTCAAACTGTGATCGCTTTGGCAATTCCGACAAAATAAAACAAATGGCTTGTATTTTTTTTTCTTGCATTGTGAGCAGCCCTCCTTTTAAATGTACCTTTTTAGAGAGTGGCTGCCTGACTGTACACCCAGCAGGTACAAGCAAATCTCCTTAAAAAGGAGGGAGGTTCCCGCTATTATCACATTGCCACTAATTAATCTCCAAAACGCCTCTCGCAAGAGTAGTAACGCAAGATCTGGGCTTGGCGCGTGTGCTCGCCGTTGTGTTCAACCAGGACTTCTCTGTGATGCAGACGTGACCTCAATTTCCTATTATCACAGGTGCATTACATATCTTATAAAAGGTGGCTCCAAGCTTATGGGAGGCCCCACCGGATACACCCATCGCACAATAACGCACTAGCTGGAGTTTGTGAGCCCACGGTTGTGCCGATTCCAGTGTATAAAACATCTGTATGGTCTAGAGCGCCTTATTCGTTTTTATAGCAGCTTTATATTTCCTTGTCATATGAATGCATTT
Organism: Triturus cristatus; assembly: GCF_964204655.1. Taxonomy (NCBI): domain Eukaryota; kingdom Metazoa; phylum Chordata; class Amphibia; order Caudata; family Salamandridae; genus Triturus; species Triturus cristatus. Next base: position 564,126,530 of record NC_140582.1, on the reverse strand, counting down.
TTAATGCCGGCGTTCCTGGAATATTGAAAACCTAAAACACAAAAAAGAACTATGTTTTGGAAGGCACACCTCTTATATTTCGTAGCACTGTCCCTGGACAGCATGAAAAGATCTCATCGGTTTATTTTGATTGCAAGTTTCATCTACATTCAGGGGAAGAAACCACAAAAAGGCAAGTACAAAAGGGTCAGAGACAAAGAGAAGGGACCGAGAGTGAAACAAAAAGCGAAAATCAAGGTGGAAGAGAGATGAAAGTAAGAAGAAAAGACAAATGCGGACAAAAAAGGGAACAGTGTGATCGCTCTCGCGCCCTCTCTCTCTCGCGCTCTCTCTGGCTCCATCACGCGCTCTCTATTTATCCCTCTCAATCTCTCTCTCTATACCTGTCCCCCTATCGCTCTGTCACTCTCGCCCCCTCTCTCTCCCGCCCCCTCTCTCTCCCTCGTCCTGATGTTCTTTAAGGTCATCATCTACTATTTACTGTGCTTTGAAAGTTGATACAATTTGAATATGTAATGAAAAATGTGCTGTAAAATTCACCATTTTGGTATGTCGTTTTCCCAAATTTTCTTGGAGACCATGCCCCCCCCCCAACCCCCCCTAGTGGCGGTCGGGCGCGCTCGCGACGCGCCGGACGGGGGCTGGTCTGGCAAAATTTGCCAGGGCTGCTTTCAGTTCCCAGTCCGGCCCTGCCTTCAGCTGCCATTCTCTGTGACTGAGGAGCCACCTCCGCCATGCGAATGACCTGATCCCTCTCTTTATTCCCCTCAGGAAAGTATCCGGTTGGATAACCCCCAATACCATCCTCGGGGAAATGATGGAACGCTCGGTTGCAGGCAATGGTTCCTTAACTGCAGATTGACGGGACAGGGCGTCCGCCTTCCGGTTTTCCGTCCCCGGCCGATATGTGATGCGGAAGTTGAACCCCGCAAAGAAGATCATCCACCGCAGCTGCCTGGGAGAAAGGTGTCTAGTGGCCGTCATGAACTGTAGGTTCCGATGGTCCGTGTACACCGATACCACATGTCTTGCCCCCATCAACCAATGCCTCCATTCGGTGAAGGCGTCCTTGATTGCGAGAAGCTCCTTCTCCGCAATATGGTAGTTGCGTTCGGCGTCGTTCAGTTTGCGGGACATGTACGCAACGGGATGAAGCACCCCTGTGTCGTGGTTGCGTTGGGACAAGATAGCCCCCAGCGCCACATCCGACGCGTCCGCTTCCACCACGTAGGGGAGATCCGGATCGGGGTGAGCCAACACCGGCGCCTTACCAAAGGCGCTTTTCAGGGCCTCAAAGGCTTTGTTCGCTTCAGGGGACCAGACAAACTCCTTGGACTTCCTCAGTAGCTGTGTGATTGGGGCCACCACTCCTGAAAATCCATCTATAAACCGCCTGTAAAAGTTGGCGAAGCCAATGAAACTTTGGACGTCCTTCACGCTTTGGGGCACCGGCCATTCTTTCACCGCCTTGATCTTTCGTTCTGCCATCTCCTGTCCCTCTGGACTCAGCATCACTCCGAGGAATTCCACGGATGTGACGTGGAAGTCAGACTTGCTGAGTTTACAAAACAGCATGTTTTCCCTCAGCTTTTGGAGCACAGCTTTGACGTGGTGTACGTGCTCCTCCACACTGGACGAATAGATGAGGATGTCGTCGATATATACGACCACGTAGATATCCAACTCCTCTCTGAATACCTCATTCAAAAAGTACTGAAAGGCTGCCGGGGCGTTGCACAGACCGAACGGCATGACGAGGTACTCAAAAAGGCCGAACCTGGTCTTAAAGGCGGTCTTCCACTCGTCTCCGTCCCTCATGCGCACCAGATGGTATGCCCCTTTCAAATCCAACTTGGTGTAGATACGAGCTTTCTTGACCTGTTCCAGAAGTACACTGATGAGAGGCAAGGGGTACCGATTTTTTATGGTTATCGCATTCAATGCCCTAAAGTCCACACAGGCTCTCAGCTCCCCATTAGCCTTCGGGATGAAGAAGAGTGGCGAGGCGGCCGGAGACTTGGACGGGCGGATGAATCCTAGCTTGAGGAGTTTATCCAGGTACCCCCGGAGATGCACGTTTTCAGGCTCCGTCAGGGCATACAGCCTGCCGCTGGGAACGCTGGCCCCTGGCACCAGGTCGATCTGGCAGTCAAACTGTCTATGTGGTGGTAGCACTTCCGCCTTCACCTCATCAAATACATCCTCAAAACTGTGATAAGCCTGGGGGAGAGCCACATCTTTTTCTGCCGCTGTAGCCACCGTCTGACTCCCGCTCTCATCTGCGTCAAGGGATTCCGTTCTTATTCCACAATGCAGGATGCAATACGGTGACGTCATTTCGATGCGATGTGTTGGCCAATCCACAAAGGGGTTGTGTTTCTGTAGCCACGGCAATCCCAATATGACGCCATATTGGGGCGCTCGGATGATGTTAAAATCGATTTGTTCCAAATGGTTCCTCCCATATCTCATCGGAAGGACCCCCGTGTGCTGTCCGATGGGCCCCGTCACCAATCCCCTTCCGTCTACCGCATAGACGTCTTCGGGTACTGCTTTGGGAAGAAGCACTAGCCCTAGCCTGCATGCCTCGTTGTGGTCCATAAACATGCCAGTGGCCCCTGAATCCACCATGGCCACAACGGGTATCCACTGGTCATGCACTCCCACGTGCACCGTGATAAACAGGTGTCGTTGTCCCTTAGTGACCGAGTTGGAAAGTGAAGGGATGGATGAGTGACTCCGAGATGCCACTTCTCTGGTCTTGGAGTCCTCTAGTTTTCCGCCGGTATGTCCACCACGGCTGTTACCGACCGGTTGGCCCGATAACGTGACGTCTTCGGTTTGGCAGGGCATTCACGTACGTAGTGGCCTTTTTTGCCACAATATAGGCACAATCCTTGTTTACGGCGTGACTCTTTCTCCGTGGCTGTGAGGCTCGCTCGTATTGCGCTGATGTCCATGGGTTCTCCCTTGGATGCGGTGGAAGTTTCAGGACTTCCCACCGTCACATAGGATGGAAGGGATTTTCCTTTTCTCCCATGATCCCCCTTTCTTTCACTTAGCCTATGTTCCAGCCGTAATACCAGGTTGATAAGGCCCTCACATGTCTTGGGTTGAGGGTCAATATGAGCCACGGCGTCCTTGAGCTCATCGCACAGCCCTTGATGGAAGAGCGCCGTCTGTTTAGCAACAGGCCACTTGGTTTCCGCAACCAGCCTTCGGAACGCGTTGAGATACTGCACCAGGTCGTTGGATCCCTGTCTCAACTCAAGCATTTCACGGTCCGCCGTGTACGAGTCAGCCCTTCTGTCGAATACCTTCAGGAATTCCTCGCGAAAAGCACCCCAATCACATAAGAGGGGGTCGTCCCTGCTCACCAGAGGTACGGCCCATTGTGCCGCGTTTCCAGCCAAATAGGATATAAGGAAAGCCACACGAGCCTGACTCGTGGGGAACGCCTTTGGTTTGCACGATAAATGTAGCGCCACTTGTGTGAGGAATACCTGCACTGTGTTAGGATCCCCACTGTACCTCTCTGGTGTTGCCAAGGGGATGGCTACCGGCATTTCCACTACTACCGCAGGGGTCTGGTTCGTGAGGGAGGTGCTGGGCGTGAGCGGGTCCAATTGGATAGCATCCAGTCTGGCTTTTACATCGGCTGTTTCTTGCCTAGAGGCAGCCACTTCAACTTGCATGGCCGCTAAAGCAGCCAGCACATCATCAAGTGTTGCCATGTCTGTTATCGACCGGGAGACAGTTAGTGTTATTAAGGTCGGATATTTTGTAACGCCCTGAACGTCTCAGGATCGTTTAACAGACACGACAATGAGGACGCAACCACTTGTGAAGGGTTAGTTCTTTTAATGAAGGTAAATAAAATACAAAGAACAAACAAAAGTTATAGTCACTGGAATCCTCCAGGCTAAGTACGTTACCAGCCCACAGCACGGATGGTCCTAACCGTCCTCTGCATATACGCCGATCCCGGCGTATGCCAACAGAGGGCAGAAATGAAATGGCCGACAATGCCAATCGGTAGGCTGTGAGGGGCACGAAGAGTGTTGGGGAGAATCGAGGAGTCAGGGAAACACCCAGCCGGGATCTCTACATGAAGGGAGCAGCCACTCAACCTCTTCCTCAGACTGCACCGGGACGCGGAGTCACCTCCTGGTGATGCGTCACAGATACCCCAATCACAAGCAAGAAGACTGAACCGAGAGCAGCCGCTCGATCGATCCTGTGGACTTCCGAGTCTGTAACGCGGCAAACACCTCCTGGTGTGCGTTACAGCTGGCAGTCCCTGTGTCTCTGGTCGGGCTGGGAGTTACGACTCCAACCAGCAAAAGCGCCACTGCGCTTGGACTCAGCCGAGTCAAAAAGCGAAGCTCAATGGTTGACCGGTAGAGCTTCCGGGTCCTTCACAGGTGACGATGGGGCAAGACACGGCCCAGGGAGTAACGACTCGACCTACCTCCGTCCTTGCCTTACTGGAGCACCACTCCGGAACACTGCTCTTCACGAAGCAGGTACGTCGGTGTAAACACAATATCCGACAGCCTTGTACCTCCCGGTTCCTCCCTTTATAGGGCGTGTTTTCCTTGAGTTATGTAACAGCTCTCCTGTTTACATAAGGGCGTGTTTCCCTTGAGTTATGTAACAGCTCTCCTGTTTACATAAGGGCGTGTTTCCCTTGTATGACAGGAATTCTTGACAGGAAAGACCAAAGAAAACTTGACATAATTTTAGACCCTAATGGAATTGAACAGGTTCTTGTAGTAAATGAAGGGGAATCCCTAAAGAAAGTACTATACAATAAGTTTCTGGAAGTGTGTTCTGGCAAGCTAGGAAAAATTGAAGGTTTTGAACATCTTATTCGTCTCAAACCTGACGCTTGTCCAAAAGTTCATAAAATACGCAATATTCCTTTTTCAGTTAGAGAAGAAGTTGAGAAGGAACTTAAATGCTTAGTTGATAAAGGGGTTATTCAACCTGTTGAAGCCTCATTGTGGGTTTCTCCATTGGTCGCAGCCAGGAAATCCAATGGAAAACTCAGATTATGCATTGACTTAAGACATTTGAATGACAACATTTTAGTTGACCAGTTTCCACTTCCTAAAATTAATGAGATGATCACTAAATGCAAAGTAATGACAATTTTTTCAACAATTGATTTATCTCAAGCTTACCATCAGATTCCCTTAGTTGATTCGTGCAAACATTTAACAGCATTTATATCTCACATTGGATTTTTCCAATACACAAGGATGCCTTTCGGCCTTGCTTCTGCCACTGCTGTGTTTCAGCGGTTGATGTTTAAAATATTTGGGCATTTAAACTATGCGCTTATATTTCAAGATGATATTCTGATAATGGGCAAAGATAGCCAAGAGCACAAAGAAAGATTATTTCATGTTATGTCCTTGTTAAAAAAATATGGTCTAACTATTGAACCTTCCAAATGTGAATTTGCTTCAAACGTTGTATCTTACCTAGACCATGAAATTAGCGCCTCTGGTATTCACCCCAAGACTAAATTGGTTTCTACAATATCTGATGCCCTTAGTCCAAAAAACAAAGATGAAATCAAATCCTTTTTAGGGTTAGTAGAGTTTTTCTCAAAATTTGTAAGAAACTTTTCTAGTAGAACGTTTCATATTAGAGAACTTCTTAAATCAAAGAGTACATTCTCTTGGAGTGATCTATGCCAAGAGGAGTTTACTGATATAAAAAATGCAATAGTTTCAGCTCCTGCACTTCAAGGTTTTGACCCGATGGGAAAAAATATAATCACCACAGATGCAAGTGGTACAGGGATTGGCGCAGTTTTTTCACAGGTAGATAAGAATCGTACAGAATAGATTGTAGCTTATGTTTCAAGATCATTGTCTCCAGCTGAAACTCATTATGCAGTAATTAAACGGGAAACTCTTGCTTGTGTTTGGGCTTTAGAGCATTTTCGCACTTTCATATGGGGAAATGAGGTTACTATCAAGTGCGACCATAAACCATTGGTTAAAGTCTTAAAAAATGTAGGTATGATAAATGTGTCTTCTAGGTTAGCTCGTATCTCAATGAGACTTTTTGATTTTTTATACAAGGTTGAATATCTACCTGGAAAAAAAAGAACGCTGTAGCTGATTTTCTGTCACGATTTCCAGTCCGATTGGTAAAGAATAAGGATGAGCTGATGGACAATGTGCAAGTTGCGCTACTTTGGGATCACGGTATGGAAGCGTTAAAAAAAAGAGTGGGTTGAGGCTCTTTCCAATGATAACTGTTTGAGGGAAGTTTTGAAATCGGTCATTGGTGGTTGGCCTCGTAAGCCTGATGCAAATTAGATCAAACCTTTTTGGGAGGTCAGGAACGAATTGTCCTGTTTAGAGGGTATTTTAATGAGAGGTGACAAGATTGTTCCCCCATCAACCTTGAGAGAGAAGATTCTTGCTTTGTGCCATGAAGGACATTTTGGAATTTATAAAACAAAGTGTATTGTAAAGAGTAGGTTCTGGTGGCCAGGTTTGGATATTTCTGTAGAAAGGTAAATAAGAGATTGTGATTTATGTTCTAATGCAGACAAAACTCTCAAAACTCTTAGACCTCCAAGGAGTGATTTTTTATGTCCTGGTGCACCTTGGGAAAGTCTTGCGGTGGATATCATGGGTCCTATTGGTGATTCAGAAAAAGATATCATCTCCATGATGGATGTTTTTTCTAAATGGCCCGTACTCAAGATTATTAAAAAGGTTGATACAGAATCTGTAATTAGATTTTTTGATGAAGTATTCACATCTGAAGGTATTCCAGCTAACATTATTAGTGATAACGGTGTACAATTCACTTCAGAAACCATGACTCATTACTTATTCAAGTGTGGTATTACTCACAAAACCAATTCTTTGTATAATCCAAGTGGCAATGGTTTAATTGAAAGGTATAATAGGGTTTTAAAAGGCGCCATTCAATTAGCTTGCCAAAATGGTGTTCCCTGGGAAATGCAAATCTTTAAAACCTTATGGGCATACAGAGTTGCCATTGCTGATTCAACTAAGTTTTCTCCTTTTGAGCTCATGAGAGGAAGAAAACCGAGGGGTAAATGGTACACTGGGTGGATTAAAAACTCTTCAAGTGAGGTTAAAAATAACTTATCCATCAATCATGGTGAATACAAAAAATTCTATGATATCAAACATGGTACAAAAGACGTCAACATTTCTGTTGGTCAATGGGTTCGAGTCAAAAAACCAGGTTTTACGAAGAAGGCAGTCAGCAAATTTTTTCCACCCCAACGCATTGTAGCTTTAAGAAAAAATGCAGTTGTGTTGGATGATGGGAAGTGTTGGAACCTGAAGAGAGTTGCATTGTGCAGCCCTCCCAAACTTAACATTACTGCTCAATCCAGTAAATCTGTTGGAATTCCTCGTCAACATCGTGATGTTAAAATTACAAATGATCAACATATTTCATCACAAAATGGGAATGTCAATGTTAGACCTAAGGGAATTGTCAAACGACCTGTTTCTTTGGAAGATTATATATGTGATTGAATTATTGTTGTTCTGTGTAAAGGAGGAGCTGTGTAGTGTCGCGTGCCTTGTTCTGCTTTGTTCGCGTGTTTCTTGACTCAGTTTTCACGAGAACAAAGCAGAGCGAGAACGCGTTGTTCTTTGAATTCCACAAGCCCGTGCCTTCACAGGATTGATAGATGTGTATATTTAAATGTGCATGCTCGTGGGCATTATCTCGAGCCCATAGCCAGTTAACGAGGGTCGTTGACATTCAAAGGAAGTTATGTACGTTAGCAGTGTATCGTTGTTGGCTGAGAGAGCTAGACGCTTTGAAGACGTCCGGTTGAGCATTTGAATAAATTCGTACTTAATGAATAAATGACTAAGTGTATTTACTACACCAGCGCTATGAGACCTAAGGGTGATATATGCCAAAATACCAATACCAATGTACCCTATTAACGGTACTGGAGTTTGCGATCAGGTTTCTTGGAGGACTATAAAATGAAATTGTTGCCAGTAAATAATAAGGTCCTTTTCATCAATTTTACTGCCTAGGCCCCAAGATTTCATGAACAAATCTTTAATTCCATTAATTCTTGCGACCAGGGAACAGCCAATCTAATTCAACTGTGACTAAGATTTATAGATACTGCTCCTGCAAGCTGGTTTCACTCAGATTTTTGGCAGCTTCATTGAATAGCCCGGTAACTGGTCACTACTTTTTGTAGGCTGGGGCTACTCTCACCTAGAACGGCAGACGATAATAGCATGGAGGCCAATTTGTGACCTCCCTGTCAGAAGAACTTATGTTTTGCTAATGGTGGAGGGTATGCATTCCGAGAGAACCAGCTGATCTTTAGGCTCCAGTTCCTAAGGGTGGATTTGTCCATATATGCCAGTTTAGCATGGATGTACGAGGAAAAGGTGGCAATGGTGGGCTCAGCTTGCTGCAGATCATGTAGTTGCATGAACTGTATGACAGCTATATCTCCCGATCTTATATCTGCCAGCTCTGGTGTATCCGTCAGCAGTCTGAGGATATTAGTTCGTTAGCACAACCTGGCTGACCCTTGTTTTGTATTCGGAATACCATAGTATTTTATCTTGTTGAGGGGTAAATGACTGGTCATGATGTTACACGTAAGTACTATTTGATTTTGCTTCCTTTTGAGGCCGTGAGCCCTCAATGAGTCGTGATGTAGAATTTGACACTACTCTTGTCACCTTGACATATCTGCCTACAGTCGCTTTATCTGGACCTTGAGTGGGATCACTATTTAGGGTGTCAGGAGGTGGTTCTTATTATTAAGCAATGTTCCTATGGATATTATAGGCTGGTTGTGGTGTTTACCCACTCTGTTTGGGTTTCAAAGGTCACTAATGCAGCTACTACCGCTGACGAGGTCTAACGTAGAGCTACATACTCATTGTGATGGACTTCTGCCTTCTGCTGGACTTTAGACTGTCTTTTGTTGGCTGCATTTCCTGTCTTTAGATCCTCCATGAATGCTTGCCTTTTCTCGTTCTTGGGAATCAGCTCCTTTGGGCTCTCTTTGGTGAAAATGGGATATAACTTCCCCATGCTCTGTGCCGTAGCTGGCATTTGTAGTCTATTTCTGCCCTTGTGAAGTTTCTTTCTCTCCTGCTTAATCGAGAGTGTTCCTTGGTGGTGGACTGGCTAGGAATGATCTGATGAACTCTGTGGCTGGTTCCCTCAGCAGTTTGCTCTTCCACCCTGGTGGGGTGAGTCCTCTTCACTGTTTCCTTCTGTTGGGTTTTCTCCTTTGTGGATTGTGCTGGGCTTATTGGGGGTTCAGTGATGATTTAGGATTCTTTAAAATTTCTATCCAATGATTTTCAGCTTGGACACTTATTTTATTCCACTTTTACCTCCAAAACGTGTTTGTTTCTGAACTGCTGAAAAATCTTGTGGTTAGTCCTAGGTCTGACTTGGGGCTCATTTGAATCTGCCCAGCTTTACTTCCTCGAGGAGGCGTTTCATTATGCTATAATGTGTGCTCAACGTATCCTGTACAGTGGAACATCTAGAGGAAGTTGCTTGCACTGCACGATTCGTGGCCTGAGCTCTTACAATAAGTGAGTTGAGTAGTTTTAGCTTGTCGTTTATTCCCGCTATAAAACCAGCCAGTGTATTAAGCTGCTTGACTTGAATATCCATATTGTCGGAATGGCAGTTCATTGCTACAACTATTACCTGCTTATATTCAGAAGAGCTTGCCCCATGGGGTTATTGGACAGCTTGTCAGATTTTGCGTTTCCTCCCTTTGTTGGTGGTGAGCCAGGCAGCTTTGACTACACATGCGAGAGAGGTCTTGTTTATGGGTGGTCGCCGGTTCATTTGTCCATTGTATCCGGGCTTTCCTTTCGAGTGATGCTCAGAGGAGCCATGTTCCTATTGGTGGAGTTATTCATTCTTGGCCACAAAGGGCTTCGGGCAATAAGTACGTCCACAGGCCAAAGTGGGGTAAAAGGCCGCTTTATTGGACAGGTAGGCAAATCAATACATAATCATATACAATTCAGGCCTCACTAATACATATTCCAAACTATCACCCCCGCCCCTAAGAATTTTCCCCAACAACAAACTTCCCCAACATTGTTCGGCCTAATCCTCCTCCCCAAACCCCTATCTACATCACCTGCCTACCTCTTGCCTCCAACCTCGCTCCCTTGCTTCCCTCTGTCCGAAGCTATTCCTAATGCCCCCAACCCTTCCTGCCTGTCTTGATCTCCTCCAACTATGCCACCTGTCCAAGCGACAACCACAAAACATCAAGAAACATTTTTTTTTTTTTTTTTGTACAACCGGCGGAAATTAATGTAACTCATTTGAAGAAACAGAAAAGGGGGTGGGCGGGCGGGCCAAAAATTACCGACCCTACCTTGCCGCCGTCACAAGCAAGTGCACAACGGGGAATTTTCGCTCTTGGCGCTCGCGCTACCAGTGTCAGCCAATAGAAATTTGCCTCCTGTCCTGGGCCATACTAAGTGCCCGAAGCTGCCCGGGGGTGGACAATCTTCGAATGCCACCCCCAGGAGCCCACATCGGGCAATAAGTACGTCCACAGGCCAAAGTGGGGTAAAAGGCCGCTTGATTGGACAGGTAGGCAAATCAATACATAATCATATACAATTCAGGCCTCACTAATACATATTCCAAACTATCACCCCCCGCCCCTAAGAATTTTCCCCAACAACAAACTTCCCCAACATTGTTCGGCCTAATCCTCCTCCCCAAACCCCTATCTACATCACCTGCCTACCTCTTGCCTCCAACCTCGCTCCCTTGCTTCCCTCTGTCCGAAGCTATTCCTAATGCCCCCAACCCTTCCTGCCTGTCTTGATCTCCTCCAACTCTGCCACCAGGAAAAACCCTAACCCAGGTGTTTTTCCTGCCCCCCCCCATTGGAAAGGAATTCCATTGTTATCTGGACCCTTGTCATCAATTGAATAAAATTACCACTACTGTCGCCAAACAGGTGAAACCAGTTATTATTTCGTGAAACAGTGCTATATCTATATTCACACAAAACACACACTGTCGCCAAACAGGTGAAACCAGTTAATATTTCATGAAGCAGTGCCATGTCTGTATGCACACAAAACCCACACTGTCGCCAAACAGGTCATAACGTATTTTCCATATATACAAAGACCCTACCACAAACCTCTAAGGATTTTTTTTTTTTTTTTTTGGGGGGGTTAAGGGAGGAGAGGATGTTAAAAAAAAAAAAAGGGGGGGGGTGAGTGTAATCAATAAAAACCTGAAAGACCTGTGTATCTATTTAATGAAACAGTGATGCTGTCGCTCCAACAGCGAATTATCGATACCATGTTTGTATTTGCAGAATTTTAGGGATCATCTCTTTAAGTTTAATATATAAAGTTCATTACCAATAAATTATCAATGGACGCCATCATGGCTAAAGAATTGGTAGTCCTCTTTTGTGATTTCATCATGAAAGAGCCAATAAATTCCATTACCACAACAAAAATTTGATGTAGATATCGTTGAACTTTCTTTCTTGCTCTTTCAACTGCCATACATCTCCGCGCCCCTCTACAAATTCTGCGTGGCATTAATGCTGTTAACACTGGCTGTGCTTTGAAACCAGGTCTTTGATAAAAGTTCTAAATTTGTCTTCATCTCTAATAGTAATCCAAGACCTGATAACTGCACTAAATTCATTTTCCCCCAAGTGAAACAAAACAACATCGTGTTTAATCTTACAAGAAAGCTCGCTCATCAAAGGCATTAGCTGACCCCACTTCCTGCCACTCTCCCCGAACCATGACACAGACACTTCTTCAGAACTAAACCCAAATTCTTCCCGAAGTGCCTTTTCACTGATTGTTCTGCTGCCCATTTAATGAACGAATGTCCAATTATCCGAACTTGTCGTTGTGACAGTAAGAAACCTGCCACCAAACCTGAAAAGAAAAAACAATTAATATCCTTGCTTATGAACTCCAGACTCTAATTCTCTAATATAACGTAAGCAACAATCTGAGGAACAGGGCCCTAGGTTATTGACCTCACTGAGAAAAAAGGCCCAGCTAATAACTTCTGAAGCCGCACCAATGGCGAACAAGTGTGTACCAAAAGTTGAGAGGGTTTTTTTTTTTTTATTTTTTTTTTACGACTTCTTCAAGATTGACAGCGATTGGGAAGCTTTTAGCCGCGATCCAACTAGATGCCTAAAACCAAATTATTGAAATTGCACCTCCAACTACTAGAAAATCTAACCAAGCTTATTTGGGGCGCAGTGGTCCACCTATGCTTGTAATATTACCCTTGAAACTTTAACCGCTTGATCTGTTTTAGCACGTTCCAGAAAATACATAGAGATGATCGGACCAGATAAACGTTCTGTAATTGAGATCATCATTGTGAGCATTGTCTAACTCTCTATCCTGAACGCCCCAAAAAAGAGTCAAGTCATGCATAGCTTGAACAAACGATATTCAAATGTAGAAAAACAAATCTCTTATAAACTAAATGTGATATTATACCATAATTTTAAAGAAATTGGCTCTCTTTGCATGTTGTCCTTTCTTTTTGTCTTTGCCCAACCCTGCAGGATTCTCCTACCCATCTGCCCTGGTGACGGCTCGTAACCCCAACAATTTGTTACTTTTTGCGGATGAGTTTTCGATGAGCTGATGAGCAGTCAGTTCAACCAATCCCATAACTCGCTGGGTACCTGAGTGTTACGTAAATCTGATCTGGGCGCCAAAAAACGAAATATCTCCCACTGAAAATGAAATATGGCATCTGCGTTGTTATTTACCTGTCCCGCAATGTGTTTATCCTTGCAAATCATGTTAAACTTGAAAACATCCTAGCAGAAATGTTTGTAACAACTTTAACAACTGCCTATCCTTGGCTTTCTGCCCATTTACTAAATCCACTACAGTTTCATTATCAACATTGAACATCACCGTTCTATTTACCAACCTCAAACCTTAGACAGCCTAAGTAACTATCAATCGGAAAACAACTCCAGGAATGCTATGCTGTTCCTTTCTGCTACCCATCTGGCTAGCCACTGCTCTGGGCACCATTTTCCTCCCAAAATAGGCCGACACCGTTAGCACCAGAAGCCTCGGAGAATAACTGCATCAGCCAAACCAAAATCCTCAATCAACGACCAGATTGTGACACTGTTAAATCTTTCAAGAACCATAACCACACCTCAAAATCGGCCCGCATGCTGGCAATTATAATAATTCTATGATGTGGAAGTTAAATGCCTGACATGGAAAAAACCCCAGATACCTACAAAAGTTCTGCCTGCCCGTATGACTCTGCAGGTAAAGCTCAAATGGCCTAGTAAACGTTGAACTTCAGACTGTCAATTTGTCCACTTGTCCTGCATATTCCAAGAAAATGGTCAGTTCAATTATCTTATTCTCAGGGAGCCTGGCTCCCATAACTGGTATCTATTTCGATGCCGGTATGTTAAACAGCAACTAGGGCCTTCTGCTTTATCTTCCGCTAGAGAAAATCCCCTATGTCTTCCGCAAACACTGTAAAATCTCTCTGCCTTTCCATACCGCTGGGAAACCGCAGCTCCCAAGAATAACATTATTATCAAAACAGTGCCTCAAGTCACTGTGTCCTGTTCGAAAGGAAAACTGCACTGATCAATATCCGAATGCTGACTTGATGTCACCTCTCGCTAATTCAGAAACCTCTCCTATAATTCTTATTGTTTCTAATGCCGTATCTACAAAATTGAATTTGACCATGGAGCCTTCCCTTGCCATAAAGTTGTTCACAGAGGCACCTTGAGACCATGATAGATATTGGATCATCCTGAATTCCCCTTTTGTTTTCTTAGGCACCACGCCTAATAGAGAAACTATGAGATTGCCCTAACTGCCATGAATCGAAAGGATCTGTCATCCTCCTTTCTATCCCTCTGTCAACAACTTCCTACTTCCGATGTATGGAAAGTCATCAACGGACCTTAAATTTCTTGGAAAACTGCGACATCTAGGCCACTGATATCCCAGATTAAGCCCTTCCCTGAAAAACCCCATTCCAGTAATGTGGCTTATGTGTGGCATGATAAACTATTAAGTATCTAAATAAATTGTCAACCTTAACTAGAGTAGAAGCCCGTGTTTCCAGATTGAAAGTCCAAAAACCCCTTCCCTTGTTTGGAACCCCCCCCCCCCCCCCCTCCTCAATTGGATTGCTCTCCGAAACAATTGCATAATGGTGTGCTTCCCACACCATCTTGAGCACTCGTGCTTATATCTTCAACGGTTTTTGCGCCAAATCCCTAATTGAAAATCCAGCGGGCGCCAGATGCGAAAGTTTGTGGTCTATTCCAACTACCCCCCCTTACCCCCCAGGGTGAGTCTGCTTCTGAAAAGGCCGCTTAGTAACCACTAAGCCACTTGCCGTATACATGGATGGAGGAGGCCGTTGAGGGTACATCCATTGAAACCAGCGTTCATTATGTACTTCCCCCCCATGGCTTATCTGGGATTAAAAATATAGTCTGGCGCCAAACTCCTCGTCGTAATGTAACCAGGCGTAACCCCCAAATGTTGTGGAAGCTTTCTTTATTGTGTCTAAGTATGAAAAATTGGCAACTGACTATCGGTGAACTTTTCGCAGTATATGCTCACGAAAATCAAGAAAGCTGATGTCGATGTATCTATATTGGTTGGCACCCTTGGTCTTTACGCCAACTCCCACGCTTCCTACCTTGAAACTTCTTTTGCTTGTGTTTCCCTATACAGAAATTTAAAACACAGCAATAAAAATCCCCTTCCAATCTTTTCCTTTGTAGCCTTAGTTAAATGAGCACCCAATGGCATCGACAAACCCATGTAAGGTAAGTGCCCCAAATTCGATGTGTTTAATACCTCACCTTCAGCTTCATAACTCCTATCCGAGCTTACCGTAACTTTCACCTTATCATCTGACATCTCATCATCTTTAACAACTTGACTAGCTGTATTTTGTAATGTGACTTTATTACGTTCACTGTCCGTTTCTACCCTCTTATCTGCACGTAGACTTTTGTGAGAAAATTGTGTGTGCACCTCACCTGAGCTTGTATATATATGTTCTTCCATCAAAAGCCTTTTCTTCATCCCCTTATTTGATGTCCTGTACTGATTCTGCTCCGAGCACCTTCCCTTTCTTTGTCCTGTGAAAAATAAGTTCTGGAGACATGTTTAGCAAGCCCCCCCCCCCCCTTTCTGTAAAGATTCCTGAAAGCCTTGTAATAGCATGCCTCCATCAATAATTCTTCTTCTTCCAAAGGTTCATTATCATGCTCCGCTATAAAACTACCTACCACCCCAATATTCCCTACTCTACCACCCCTCCTACTGCCCCCCCACTTGAATGCTCCCCGCCTCCTATACCCCCATCATATACTTTCCAATTAATAGCCTGTGCGTAGTGAGCCCCTTTCCGTGCCTCCAACGGCGTGGGAAATTTCATTTGAAAAATTCCCCTCATCTCTGCTTCTTACGTTGCAGGACGCTAGAGGCCTGACCGAGCTGTCCCCTACTGCCCCTTCTTGCGCTTGGCAGTATCTCGCCCTCGTTGGCTGCAAAAACGCTAATCCCCTATGTCTTCCGCAAACACTGTAAAATCTCTCTGCCTTTCCATACCGCTGGGAAACCGCAGCTCCCAAGAATAACATTATTATCAAAACAGTGCCTCAAGTCACTGTGTCCTGTTCGAAAGGAAAACTGCACTGATCAATATCCGAATGCTGACTTGATGTCACCTCTCGCTAATTCAGAAACCTCTCCTATAATTCTTATTGTTTCTAATGCCGTATCTACAAAATTGAATTTGACCATGGAGCCTTCCCTTGCCATAAAGTTGTTCACAGAGGCACCTTGAGACCATGATAGATATTGGATCATCCTGAATTCCCCTTTTGTTTTCTTAGGCACCACGCCTAATAGAGAAACTATGAGATTGCCCTAACTGCCATGAATCGAAAGGATCTGTCATCCTCCTTTCTATCCCTCTGTCAACAACTTCCTACTTCCGATGTATGGAAAGTCATCAACGGACCTTAAATTTCTTGGAAAACTGCGACATCTAGGCCACTGATATCCCAGATTAAGCCCTTCCCTGAAAAACCCCATTCCAGTAATGTGGCTTATGTGTGGCATGATAAACTATTAAGTATCTAAATAAATTGTCAACCTTAACTAGAGTAGAAGCCCGTGTTTCCAGATTGAAAGTCCAAAAACCCCTTCCCTTGTTTGGAACCCCCCCCCCCCTCCTCAATTGGATTGCTCTCCGAAACAATTGCATAATGGTGTGCTTCCCACACCATCTTGAGCACTCGTGCTTATATCTTCAAGGGTTTTTGCGCCAAATCCCTAATTGAAAATCCAGCGGGCGCCAGATGCGAAAGTTTGTGGTCTATTCCAACTACCCCCCCTTACCCCCCAGGGTGAGTCTGCTTCTGAAAAGGCCGCTTAGTAACCACTAAGCCACTTGCCGTATACATGGATGGAGGAGGCCGTTGAGGGTACATCCATTGAAACCAGCGTTCATTATGTACTTCCCCCCCATGGCTTATCTGGGATTAAAAATATAGTCTGGCGCCAAACTCCTCGTCGTAATGTAACCAGGCGTAACCCCCAAATGTTGTGGAAGCTTTCTTTATTGTGTCTAAGTATGAAAAATTGGCAACTGACTATCGGTGAACTTTTCGCAGTATATGCTCACGAAAATCAAGAAAGCTGATGTCGATGTATCTATATTGGTTGGCACCCTTGGTCTTTACGCCAACTCCCACGCTTCCTACCTTGAAACTTCTTTTGCTTGTGTTTCCCTATACAGAAATTTAAAACACAGCAATAAAAATCCCCTTCCAATCTTTTCCTTTGTAGCCTTAGTTAAATGAGCACCCAATGGCATCGACAAACCCATGTAAGGTAAGTGCCCCAAATTCGATGTGTTTAATACCTCACCTTCAGCTTCATAACTCCTATCCGAGCTTACCGTAACTTTCACCTTATCATCTGACATCTCATCATCTTTAACAACTTGACTAGCTGTATTTTGTAATGTGACTTTATTACGTTCACTGTCCGTTTCTACCCTCTTATCTGCACGTAGACTTTTGTGAGAAAATTGTGTGTGCACCTCACCTGAGCTTGTATATATATGTTCTTCCATCAAAAGCCTTTTCTTCATCCCCTTATTTGATGTCCTGTACTGATTCTGCTCCGAGCACCTTCCCTTTCTTTGTCCTGTGAAAAATAAGTTCTGGAGACATGTTTAGCAAGCCCCCCCCCCCCTTTCTGTAAAGATTCCTGAAAGCCTTGTAATAGCATGCCTCCATCAATAATTCTTCTTCTTCCAAAGGTTCATTATCATGCTCCGCTATAAAACTACCTACCACCCCAATATTCCCTACTCTACCACCCCTCCTACTGCCCCCCCACTTGAATGCTCCCCGCCTCCTATACCCCCATCATATACTTTCCAATTAATAGCCTGTGCGTAGTGAGCCCCTTTCCGATCCTCCAACGGCGTGGGAAATTTCATTTGAAAAATTCCCCTCATCTCTGCTTCTTACGTTGCAGGACGCTAGAGGCCTGACCGAGCTGTCCCCTACTGCCCCTTCTTGCGCTTGGCAGTATCTCGCCCTCGTTGGCTGCAAAAACGCTAATCCCCTATGTCTTCCGCAAACACTGTAAAATCTCTCTGCCTTTCCATACCGCTGGGAAACCGCAGCTCCCAAGAATAACATTATTATCAAAACAGTGCCTCAAGTCACTGTGTCCTGTTCGAAAGGAAAACTGCACTGATCAATATCCGAATGCTGACTTGATGTCACCTCTCGCTAATTCAGAAACCTCTCCTATAATTCTTATTGTTTCTAATGCCGTATCTACAAAATTGAATTTGACCATGGAGCCTTCCCTTGCCATAAAGTTGTTCACAGAGGCACCTTGAGACCATGATAGATATTGGATCATCCTGAATTCCCCTTTTGTTTTCTTAGGCACCACGCCTAATAGAGAAACTATGAGATTGCCCTAACTGCCATGAATCGAAAGGATCTGTCATCCTCCTTTCTATCCCTCTGTCAACAACTTCCTACTTCCGATGTATGGAAAGTCATCAACGGACCTTAAATTTCTTGGAAAACTGCGACATCTAGGCCACTGATATCCCAGATTAAGCCCTTCCCTGAAAAACCCCATTCCAGTAATGTGGCTTATGTGTGGCATGATAAACTATTAAGTATCTAAATAAATTGTCAACCTTAACTAGAGTAGAAGCCCGTGTTTCCAGATTGAAAGTCCAAAAACCCCTTCCCTTGTTTGGAACCCCCCCCCCCCCTCCTCAATTGGATTGCTCTCCGAAACAATTGCATAATGGTGTGCTTCCCACACCATCTTGAGCACTCGTGCTTATATCTTCAAGGGTTTTTGCGCCAAATCCCTAATTGAAAATCCAGCGGGCGCCAGATGCGAAAGTTTGTGGTCTATTCCAACTACCCCCCCTTACCCCCCAGGGTGAGTCTGCTTCTGAAAAGGCCGCTTAGTAACCACTAAGCCACTTGCCGTATACATGGATGGAGGAGGCCGTTGAGGGTACATCCATTGAAACCAGCGTTCATTATGTACTTCCCCCCCATGGCTTATCTGGGATTAAAAATATAGTCTGGCGCCAAACTCCTCGTCGTAATGTAACCAGGCGTAACCCCCAAATGTTGTGGAAGCTTTCTTTATTGTGTCTAAGTATGAAAAATTGGCAACTGACTATCGGTGAACTTTTCGCAGTATATGCTCACGAAAATCAAGAAAGCTGATGTCAATGTATCTATATTGGTTGGCACCCTTGGTCTTTACGCCAACTCCCACGCTTCCTACCTTGAAACTTCTTTTGCTTGTGTTTCCCTATACAGAAATTTAAAACACAGCAATAAAAATCCCCTTCCAATCTTTTCCTTTGTAGCCTTAGTTAAATGAGCACCCAATGGCATCGACAAACCCATGTAAGGTAAGTGCCCCAAATTCGATGTGTTTAATACCTCACCTTCAGCTTCATAACTCCTATCCGAGCTTACCGTAACTTTCACCTTATCATCTGACATCTCATCATCTTTAACAACTTGACTAGCTGTATTTTGTAATGTGACTTTATTACGTTCACTGTCCGTTTCTACCCTCTTATCTGCACGTAGACTTTTGTGAGAAAATTGTGTGTGCGCCTCACCTGAGCTTGTATATATATGTTCTTCCATCAAAAGCCTTTTCTTCATCCCCTTATTTGATGTCCTGTACTGATTCTGCTCCGAGCACCTTCCCTTTCTTTGTCCTGTGAAAAATAAGTTCTGGAGACATGTTTAGCAAGCCCCCCCCCCCTTTCTGTAAAGATTCCTGAAAGCCTTGTAATAGCATGCCTCCATCAATAATTCTTCTTCTTCCAAAGGTTCATTATCATGCTCCGCTATAAAACTACCTACCACCCCAATATTCCCTACTCTACCACCCCTCCTACTGCCCTCCACTTGAATGCTCCCCGCCTCCTATACCCCCATCATATACTTTCCAATTAATAGCCTGTGCGTAGTGAGCCCCTTTCCGTGCCTCCAACGACGTGGGAAATTTCATTTGAAAAATTCCCCTCATCTCTGCTTCTTACGTTGCAGGACGCTAGAGGCCTGACCGAGCTGTCCCCTACTGCCCCTTCTTGCGCTTGGCAGTATCTCGCCCTCGTTGGCTGCAAAAACGCTTGACTTTGCAGCAGCCGGATATCTGTTCTCCTTTAATTTTAATCATCTAAATTCATATGAATCTCTTCCGGAATCCCCACCCATTGTCCATCCTGTGCTGATTTTATTGCGCAAATCTCCTAACTGACCTCTGTCCTGCTGTGTATGTCAAGGGCAAAAAACTTTTCCGCTATATGCAACTGCATGCTTGAAAAAATATCTGCGTCGTTCTTAAACTGCTTGGACAATGTACTTTTACATCTAAAAACCATTGATTTAGTTTTGGACGTTGCAATAGAAAACACCCCCCCTCACTAGATATTATGCACGACAAACAACTATCGGTGGACAGCCCGACTCTCAATTCCTTATTTTTTAAAATGTTGTTTGCCAAATAGAAATACATACTATTTCTCTCCACACCTTTGCTGTTTTGAAAGGTAGGGCTATGCAGTTGCCATGATTATCCACTAGATGGAGTATTCTCCCTTTTTTTTTTTTTTTTGCATATCTATATAGCGCGAACTTGCCCCGAAGGTATTGGAGTGCTTTACATGGCACCATATTTAAATTACACATTCAGGCACAGGGAGATTAAATGATTTGCCCAGAATGTGGACCCGACCTCAGGGCTCGAACCCTGGTTTCTTGCACCATGAGGCGGCCGAGACGACTAGCGTTGCTTTCACTTCAATGCAGGGACTGGAACAGGCATTGCGCGTGTGCGTGGCCTCCCCCCTCATTAGACAATGCTGGTGACTCTTTTGGCTGACACCCAGTGAAGGCGTTGGTGAGTAATAGAGTAATAACGCACGCAGCGCTTCCCGAATGAAAACGGCCGCCTCGTAATGAACGAGGTTCATAGAAATACAATATTAAAACAAAGCCGCCAAAAATTACCGACCCTACCTTGCCGCCGTCACAAGCAAGTGCGCAACGGGGAATTTTCGCTCTTGGCGCTCGCGCTACCAGTGTCAGCCAATAGAAATTTGCCTCCTGTCCTGGGCCATACTAAGTGCCCGAAGCTGCCCGGGGGTGGACAATCTTCGAATGCCACCCCCAGGAGCCCACATTTTAACAATGCGCCTCTTCTACTTTTTGCATGGAGGAGCTGAAGGAGTCTGTTTCTCTTTAGGGGTATGAGGTAGATGGTTTCTCCATTAGTTTTCACCTGGTGGCTGCCAGATGGCTGGAATGAACTCTGCTTGAGGCCTGGACCAGGGCCAGAGCAGCTAGCAGAGCGCGGGTGCTGGCAGTGGTGTTGTGACAGCCCCCCCCCCCGCTTTTGCAACTTAAGCTGGGGTGGTGTTGAAACTCACAGTTATTTATGAGCCTAGCCCTGCAGACAGAAGCTCTTAAAAATACGGGACACTAATAACAGAGGTCAAGCAAGGAAAGGTAATAACAAAAAAGAAATGAAGAGGAAAAGATAGGGAAAAAGAGAGAGAGGACTGGAAGGAAGAGTGAAATGAAGGACATATGAAAATAAGGAAGAAACCGGTATGAGAAGGAAGGGTAAAAATGATGAAAGGATGGATGCAAGGGCGAATGGAGTGATGGATGTAAGGATAAAACGATATTTGCATGAATGAGAGTAAGAAAGTGGCTGGAATGATAAAAGTCTGGATGAATGGGTGAATGGATGAGTGGTCACGTAGACGGAGGTGTGGAAGGATGAATAGCTGAATTGATAAAAGGAGGGTGAATTGGTGGAGGGATTAAGAAGAATGGATGAATCAATGGATTAATGAATGGATAGATAGATAAAAAGGATTTATGAATGTTTGGTAGTGTGAGCGGAAGGATGGATGGATGGAAAACTAATAACGAAAGGGTGGATGGATGAATGGTGAAAGGATGGATGAATGTATGAAAAGATGGATAGGTGGATGCGGGAAACATCCTTTACCACGCAACCATTACAACGCGGTATGGTTACATCGTGGTTTTAACAACGCAAGTCGTTACACCGACTTGCACTGGAGGGCGCTGTAGGATAAGGAATAGTGTGAATTACTTTCCAACACCTTCCCTACTGTACGTAGACTGTACGTAGACTGGAGTTGGAATAGTAATTCACACTATTCCTATGTCCACCGCGATGTAACATACCGCGTTGTAATGGTACGCGTTGTTACATCATACATCCGGTGGATGCATACCTGAA
Source organism: Triturus cristatus (assembly GCF_964204655.1). Lineage (NCBI taxonomy): Eukaryota > Metazoa > Chordata > Amphibia > Caudata > Salamandridae > Triturus > Triturus cristatus. The sequence continues at coordinate 564,104,607 of NC_140582.1, read as the reverse complement.
AGGCTTAAAGATGAACGGAAGGCGTTAATAAGGGACCTCATCTAGAGTGGGTAGGGCTTGCTCGCATCTCTCACCCAATTCGAGGTATGGATCAAAGTGGGGAGTATTTTAATTTGCTGGCTTCTCTCTTGGTCGCTGGAGTCGGTTTGCAGGAGTCGGGGCAGCATCAGTGGCTGGGGCCGGAGAGTGAGCTCACAATGATTGCCTCGCTCTGGCCTCCCTCAGCACTGGGGCGCGGCACACCTCGTCCAACCCTGCCCAATCAGCCTGGGTCACCTGGGGCTGCCGCTACCACGCTCGCCTTCGTACCCGCACGCTATTCCGCTTTGGCTCTATGCTCCAGCGTTTCTAGTACTCTGAGGCCTTCACACCGACTCCACTCTCACGGCAGCCGCACGGCGCTTCGCCTGGGCACCCAGAGATGTTCGGAGTGTGAGCAGCAGCTATTCCAGGGGCAAGGAATAGTGGAGCAGGGCGCTTCACTCCCTCCAAAGCTTCGCCCTCATCTCACTGTGGCTGCTTCTGTCGCTCCAGCCCAATGGTTTGCACTCACAACTTCAACCACAATTCTCCACAGAAAGGAGAGTGACACTTTCATGGCCCCTTCTATTCGTGACTCGTAATGAATCGCAAAAGCCTTTTTACCAGTCAGAAAGAATGTTATGGCTCGTAAAATCTTTTTTTATACATTTTTATAAGCTGTTTTGCCGAGGCAAACCCTGTGGTTTTGCTAATCACATGCTTTTTGACCGCAAATCACATTTGCAAATGAGAACCTTTGTCATTTGAAGAGATAACGAAACTGGGGGAAATGATACTAAAAGTATATTTTGTGAAGGAATCTGCACAAAGCAAAGGAACTGCAATTAAAATGCTGGCGATCTGCATGCATAGTTGTGATTTATGCTCGGTATTCTTTCCCCATTGTCTCAGTCTATTGACTCCCCTTGAAGGTTCATTTGAATGAAAACGTGAATTCAGAAGCTTACAGTTGATATTAGTCCGTGACTTTTCTGAGCGTTCAGGGATTTTTCGCAGACACATGAATAATAAACCATTTTAATATGCACCGACACTTGAAAGCTCCATATATCAAAAACCAATATGCGGTAATTAGGACATTATATAAAAAATAAAACATAAACTAAGAAGCAGTATTAATGCAAGTCTCTGTGCATCAGTCAGCAACAATGATTTATTTAAAAGATAAATGTATTTATCTAAAGTAAATGCCTTAAATAATTTATCATCCAGTGTCTGTAATAAAGCCAAGAGGGTGTGCTAACGAAAAATGCTTCATTTGCTTTCTACTTCAAACTTTAAGATAGTTAGTAGTCAATAAGTGAACAACAAGGAAATAGGGGGTCTAGGGCACAAAGTAGACATCCTATATTGCATCCACTCACCAGGCCACGAAGCATTCAGCATATTATGAACCAGATTTTGTAGAACGAAGACTTTCGAAACTCCTCATGGATATAAATATGGATATATATATATCATTTGTCTGAAAAAAACAAAAGGTGACAGGGACGTGGGTGCGGCCAGGCAAGATGGCGGAGTAGACGTGTCAGCCGGCGCTCCCGACAACACAGTCATCATCCTTCCACATCCTGAGTGATCCTGCTGGGGATTTGTTCCTAGGTAGATCTCCACGATCACAGCAATGCCCTGCGGTGTGCCAGAAAGCCCTGTCCCACAGCCCGGAGTGGTTTCAGCGCATTGATGTCAGCGCAGCCCTAGTGAAGTGGGCCGGCATGATTTTCTCTGCGGAAATAAGGGAGGTCCATGGCCCAGTCAGAAAAACAGCGAATGCCTCTGCGGTGATCAGCGGCACAACTGGTGGCCTGGCAGGTCTATTCGCCTGAGAGGTATTCTACGGGTGCAAGGGAGGAACAGATCCTCCCGAACTATGCAGCGGATTGGAGACGTAAATGTGAAGCAATGAGTGAGAGCTCCTCTGTATGCGACAGAGAGACCTTGGCTTCCAGCCAATGGGCGGGCCGGTGAAGTTTTTGGGCCTGAAAGGACCTGCTGAGTGAAAACCGGGCAGGGCCGTAGAGTGAAGGGGTCTGGCCGACGATGACCTGAAAGATGCGGTGAAGGCCTGCGTGGATCCTGCAGGAGAGGGATCTCCACCTGCTGGGTCCCGACAGGAGATCAATGGGTCGCAGAGACCATCCGCCGCCAGCCTACCTGAGGTGAGGAGACTGCAGTGAATGGGGGGAGATGTGAGGGAAAGGCATGGGCACCCCTGCCTGTGACAATACTAGTGCAAGCTGTCTGAACCCCAGTAGTGGAGAACCCTGAGGCTGAGACTAGAGCAGGAGACAACTATGAGTGAGGAAGTCTCCAGCTTTGGCCCCCTGAAGTAGACCTGTGCAGCGACGCAAGTAAGGAGGAGCTACTGCATCACCCCTGAGGTTTTTATTACAAGAGGACTAGCCTGTGTTGGAAACAACATATAGAGACACCGGCTACTATATCTTTTTGTGGCACCTGAATGGTGTTTCTTTCTAACCTCTTGAGCTGTGCTCTGGGCCTAGCACACTGTGTGGGATGGATGTTCTGGAGCCCGTAAGGGATGTGCAGAGTCCAGGGCTGTTGGGCAGATTATATGCCTACACCAAATTGGCAGAGCCTAGAGAGACACTGTGGTGGTGAAGAGCCTGACGTGGTGCTTACCACCATCCCTAATCTGGTTGCTCCTGGTCCTTGGTGGTTACTGCCATACAACACCTGATGATGGTAAAAGAGAAGGGAAATCGAGTGGCCCACATTAACAAAATCCTTAATTATGCACAACCAGTCCCTCCTGGACAGGAAGCCCAGGTGGTGACCCCAGATGGTGGTGAAGAGACAGCACCACAAACTGTGGAGGTGGCCCCCTCCCTTGCAGTCTTGCTAACTAAGGTAGAAAACTCATGGGACGGGATGGTCCATGAGACTGACTGTGTCGCAATAGATGTTACCCTTCTGTGAGCTGATCTATATAAGGTATCAGAACGCATTACCACTACAGGACAAAATCAGAGTACCCTACAGGTGGTGATAAAAACACTCCATGACACTGTTATTTATCTTCAGAAATAGGCAGTTTGCCTAAAGGACCGCATGAAGGACTCCGAGGGGAGGTCCGGCAGAAATAATGTGCATTTTGTGGGATTCCCAGAGGGGCACACTGTCAAACTCTTCTTGGAGGACTGGATCAAGCACCTCTCTAATTTCTTTACAATTGAGTGAGCACACAAGGCCCTTGCGCCTCCACCCAGACCTGGTGCACCACCTTAAGCAATCATAGCACGGTTGTTCAACTTCCGGGATAGGTTTGCAATCCTACAAGCCACTCGAACATGGGGTCCTTTGTTGCTTGAGGGACATCTTATATCCATATATCCTGACTAGCTCCAATAGGTGTAAGATCAAAAGAAAACTTTCATGTCAGTGAAAAAGCATCTCTGAGAACTAAATATAGCCTTTTCTTCCAGGCCAAACTAAGAGTTGAACACCAAGGAAAAGTACTTTTCTACTTTTCGGCTATAGTGAAATACACAAGATGATGGACGGAATGTTGCACATTGGCAAAATATTCACCCCCAGTAACAGATCTGGGTTTAATCCATCGTTATTTTCCTCACCACGCCACCCCAGTTCAGACATGGCCATATGCAAATCAGTCTTGATCCTGTGCCTCATGGGAACAGTCCAGCCCAAACTGCCAAGCCATGTCTTCCCTGGACCGGAATCAAGCATCCTAGGACCGGTTTCGGGGTTTCACCCCTCTTCAGCCAGGATAGCTTGACTCCAGTGGCGTAGTGAGCACTGGACCCACGTCTGGGCATACCCTTCCCACATAGGGTGAACAGCACAACACACAAGATGAAGGACGGAATGTTGCACATTGGCAAAACATTCACCCCCAGTCACAGATCTGGGTTCAATCCATCATTATTTTGCTCACCAGGCCACCCCAGTTCAGACATGGCCATATGCAAATCAGTCTTGATCCTGTGCCTCATGGGAACAGTCCAGCCCGAACTGCCAAGCCATGTCTTCCCTGGACCGGAATCAAGCATCCTAGGACCGGTTTCGGGGTTTCACCCCTCTTCAGCCAGGAAAGCTTGACTCCAGTGGCGTGGTGAGCACGGGACGCACATCTGGACATACCCTTCCCACATAGGGCAAACAGCAAAACACACAAGATGATGGACGGAATGTTGCACATTGGCAAAACATTCACCCCCAGTCACAGATCTGGGTTTAATCCATCGTTTTTTGCTCACCACGCCACCCCAGTTCAGACATGGCCATATGCAAATCAGTCTTGATCCTGTGCCTCATGGGAACAGTCCAGCCCAAACTGCCAAGCCATGTCTTCCCTGGACCGGAATCAAGCATCCTAGGACCGGTTTCGGGGTTTCAACCCTCTTCAGCCAGGATAGCTTGACTCCAGTGGCGTAGTGAGCACTGGACCCACGTCTGGGCATACCCTTCCCACATAGGGTGAACAGCAAAACACACAAGATGATGGACGGAATGTTGCACATAGGCAAAACATTCACCCCCAGTCACAGATCTGGGTTCAATCCATCATTATTTTGCTCACCAGGCCACCCCAGTTCAGACATGGCCATATGCAAATCAGTCTTGATCCTGTGCCTCATGGGAACAGTCCAGCCCGAACTGCCAAGCCATGTCTTCCCTGGACCGGAATCAAGCATCCTAGGACCGGTTTCGGGGTTTCACCCCTCTTCAGCCAGGAAAGCTTGACTCCAGTGGCGTGGTGAGCACGGGACCCACGTCTGGACATACGCTTCCCACATAGGGCGAAAAGCAAAACACACAAGATGATGGACGGAATGTTGCACATTGGCAAAACATTCACCCCCAGTCACAGATCTGGGTTTAATCCATCGTTTTTTGCTCACCACGCCACCCCAGTTCAGACATGGCCATATGCAAATCAGTCTTGATCCTGTGCCTCATGGGAACAGTCCAGCCCAAACTGCCAAGCCATGTCTTCCCTGGACCGGAATCAAGCATCCTGGGACCGGTTTCGGGGTTTCACCCCTCTTCAGCCAAGATAGCTTGACTCCAGTGGCGTAGTGAGCACTGGACCCACGTCTGGGCATACCCTTCTCACATAGGGTGAACAGCAAAACACACAAGATGAAGGACGGAATGTTGCACATTGGCAAAACATTCACCCCCAGTCACAGATCTGGGTTCAATCCATCATTATTTTGCTCACCAGGCCACCCCAGTTCAGACATGGCCATATGCAAATCAGTCTTGATCCTGTGCCTCATGGGAACAGTCCAGCCCGAACTGCCAAGCCATGTCTTCCCTGGACCGGAATCAAGCATCCTAGGACCGGTTTCGGGGTTTCACCCCTCTTCAGCCAGGAAAGCTTGACTCCAGTGGCGTGGTGAGCACGGGACCCACGTCTGGACATACCCTTCCCACATAGGGCGAACAGCAAAACACACAAGATGATGGACGGAATGTTGCACATTGGCAAAACATTCACCCCCAGTCACAGATCTGGGTTTAATCCATCGTTTTTTGCTCACCACGCCACCCCAGTTCAGACATGGCCATATGCAAATCAGTCTTGATCCTGTGCCTCATGGGAACAGTCCAGCCCAAACTGCCAAGCCATGTCTTCCCTGGACCGGAATCAAGCATCCTAGGACCGGTTTCGGGGTTTCACCCCTCTTCAGCCAGGATAGCTTGACTCCAGTGGCGTAGTGAGCACTGGACCCACGTCTGGGCATACCCTTCCCACATAGGGTGAACAGCAAAACACACAAGATGATGGACGGAATGTTGCACATTGGCAAAACATTCACCCCCAGTCACAGATCTGGGTTCAATCCATCATTATTTTGCTCACCAGGCCACCCCAGTTCAGACATGGCCATATGCAAATCAGTCTTGATCCTGTGCCTCATGGGAACAGTCCAGCCCAAACTGCCAAGCCAGGTCTTCCCTGGACCGGAATCAAGCATCCTAGGACCGGTTTCGGGGTTTCACCCCTCTTCAGCCAGGAAAGCTTGACTCCAGTGGCGTGGTGAGCACGGGACCCACGTCTGGACATACCCTTCCCACATAGGGCGAAAAGCAAAACACACAAAATGATGGACGGGATGTTGCACATTGGCAAAACATTCACCCCTAGTCACAGATCTGGGTTTAATCCATCGTTTTTTGCTCACCATGCCACCCCAGTTCAGACATGGCCATTTGCAAATCAGTCTTGATCCTGTGCCTCATGGGAACAGTCCAGCCCGAACTGCCAAGCCATATCTTCCCTGGACCGGAATCAAGCATCCTAGGACCGGTTTCGGGGTTTTACCCCTCTTCAGCCAGGATAGCTTGACTCCAGTGGCGTAGTGAGCACAAGACCCACATCTGGGCATACCCTTCCCACATAGGGCGAACAGCAAAACACACAAGATGACTTTTCGGCTATAGTGGCCAGTGACTGGTTGGACTCCAGGGGAAACTTTTGTGATCAGCTGGTATCCCAGATGGGGTTCACTCAGCAATCAGCATTGGACCGCTCTGGACATGGCTCAAGACAACTGAGCCAGTGGAAGACTCGAAGAACTAATGTGGGCACAGAGAGGATCAGTGTTTGCTTGAATGGTACTCTACAGGCCACTGACGTGGTCCTGAATTCAGATGTGGCCTCCCAGGAACAGCTGGGTGACCAAGAACAACCTGAGAAGGTGTCGTCCTGAGGCTGTGACACGTTTTCTGCACACTTTATGGTGACTGGGCTAACTCTACAGGACCTAGACCTGAGGTGCTATGAATGAGGCTGCAGACTCTACAATGGTTTGAGGGGAGGCAATGTAGAACTGTGTACAGGACATATAATGTGCTTTGATGTCGCTAGTTGTGAATTTTACAAAAATGCTGTTATGTATGCATGTCTGGGTGGAAGTGAGGGGGTTTGCCTCAAAGATGTGTGATCTGTGTTGGTGGGAGGGCTTTACCCCCTAGAAGCGGATGGCTTAAATCCTTCAACAATGAAGTAGCACATTTGGGAAAGTAGACTATAGAAAAGTAGAAACTGGTGGCAGAACATTCCAAAATAACAATGACTTCACTAGAGGGACACAGCCCGATTGTGCTTCCAATGAAGGAGCAGTGCAAGAGGAGATAACTGGATGCCTAGGGTGGCCACATCCCTTCAAAATAAGGAAACACTGAGTACCCATCAGTGGTACCCATCAAAACAGAGATTGCAATGGTGCATGAGCCTTGAATACGGGGCACTGATTTTGATGTAGTGGAGGAGGGCAAAGTGAGACAACCAGAATTACTGGAGCTTTTGGAAAGGTATCCCCTCCGCACCCAATTAGAGGTCAGTAGTCCAGAACAGAGGAGCCATAAACGCTACAAAAGTATGCTAAGAACTGAGTCTGGAGAAGGGTGCCAGCTGGAATTAGACTACTAGATGGGCCCACTTAAATAAGCACAGAGGAAAGTGGAAAGAGAAGGAGCTAGTTCACAAATATGGGAGAAGGTAGTCCCAGTCACCTCTTGTAGTACAAGATTGTGAAATAAAATGGTCATTCCTGAACAGTGTGTCAAGATTCAGAGTAATACATTGCTTATTCCTGCCTGACACATCTCCAGCAGCTGCAGTCTATCCCCAACACTCACTCTTAGCTTGCTCTGCCCAGCGAATGGTTACACTGAAGGATCAGCTCAACCAAGCAGGAGAAAGAGGATGTGCAAGAAAGACATGATGGTGTGTGCCTGTCACAAGTAGTCCTCCTGGGGTTTTCTTGCCCTTGTCCTATTTTATTCTCACCCCTTCTTTTGGGATTCAAGGTGCATGTGCTTCAGCTACAGTGTTAAAGGCAATGGGAAATAAAGCGATTAACTTTTCTCCAGTCTAACCCTAAGATCTATTTTATATGTGCCAGACAACCTCATTTTCGACTTCGTAATGGATACTCTCCTGTTTCCCACCTCTCTTATGCTTCCCACTGAAGATTCTTCATACTGTTTCCTCACTAAAGAAAACAAAGATAGACAGATATTAGTGTGGCTTGCCTTCTCTGAAAAATTACCCCGCCAAACACCTTGGTCTCTAGCTACCTGGTTGTTTCCCTTTATTTCATGGAATGACCAAACCATGTTTGTATATCACAATGCTGAAAGCTCAACTTATTCTCACTTACTCCTTGAATTGCTCACCTACTTTAAAAAGCTCTATCTGTCTTGAACAACCCATATGAAAAAGGGTTAGTTGTATAAAGCTTTGATCAGTCTTGTAATCTCTCTTCCACTCTGCATGACAGTTCTTTACTTTAGTTAAACTGAGCCCAATTAAATAAAAACATTCTTGTCTTTCTTTATCGTTACAGAATAACTAACTGGTGAATGACATCCGTAGAGTTTGGCACCTAAAAACAGCCAAGTTATGTTCTAGGCACCAGTGCCTTACCTTAAAGTTTGAGAGATGATGTTTTCTGAATTTTACTAATCTTGTTGTTTTAAGGTCCAGATTCACTTTGATTGAGCGACAGCTGTGAAGGAGATAAAAAAGGTAAGCAGCATCAAAGGATGTGATGCATGGTATGCCAAGAGCTCCCTCTCTTCCAAGTGTCTGGTTGCAAGAAGGAGGTGGAACCAGTGCATGGCTTAAATAATCAAGCCATGCCTAACATATTTGCCAGAACTCTGAAATTATGCAATCTCATGAGACTTCCTTTTTGTCCTTGAAGATTAAATCTGCACAATCAAGCCCCAAAACCACATTCCACTGACTGCTCCCCAGAAAGGTCCCCTTCTTCTCAGACTTCCGAGGACAGCGGTATTGCAAATTAACATTGGATCACAAGGCAGGACGACAAGTGATTCTGACATTATACCACCACCCAGGATCCTCCCCACAGGTTTCAGCTTGTCATGGTGACACCAGGAAAACTGTTGTAACAAGTGTGGAACATGTATATTACCAGCAAGTTCTAAAATCAATTTTTGAACCCATATCTTTTCCAGTCAATTAGATAATTAAGTTCCACTCTCATTCTTTGTGAGTCTAAAATAGCGTAAACCTCAAACTCTATCTGAACTGGATTACGGTGTGTTAGGACTTCTGTATCTTTCTCCACTGGTTTTCTGTACTGAGACATGCAACACTGGGTGTACTTGAAGTGTATTGGGTATGTTCAATTTTATCACTACTGGTTCTATTACTTTATCAATTGTAAAAGGACCAAAGGATTTGGGTTGGAATTCCTTTGACCCTTTAAAGTAAAAGTGCTTAGTGGATAACCATATAGAATCTCCAGAATGAATATCTGGGGCCACAAAGTGACGTTTGTCAGCATACATTTTGGATGATTGTTCAGCTACTTCAATATATAATAATAATAATATCTTCTTTATTCGTTTTTTTTTTCACAATGAAAAACCATAAAAGGAACATGTTGAGCATAGAAATACATGTTAAAACAAGAGTAATATTACAAGATTAAAATTAAAATTGGAATTCACACCGTTACAAAATCGTATATCCTACAAATAAGGACTCTCGTAATATCATTACATCATCAGGGCTTAGGACCAGCATGAATTTTACAGATTTTTCCTATGCTTTATAATACATTTTAGAAAGTTAAGAACGAGATAACACACCAGTTCAATATATTCCATAGCTAGTTTGTGAATTTAAGTGTTTACCAAATGCTCTTTTGCTGGACAGTTAGAACATCGAGATCATATGTCCCAATCAATGATTTGGTGACGAAAACCATAAGTACAAAAGAAGGGGAAAAATCCAAAGGAGGTATGGGTGGCATTGTTATAAGCAAACTCCCCTAACCACAACAAAGATTCCACCCAACTAGTACAGTCCTGGAGCAGTTAGCCATTTTAACTTTTGCTCCAAACCTTGGTTCACCCTGTTGGCTTGACCATGCATCTGCGGATAGTAACTAGACAATAACGGAGCATCAATTTTCATCCACTCACAACAGTTGTTTGCCAAAAACATGACATAAACTGCGAGCCTGATCTGTGACTAAGACTGGGGTATTTCCAATGTAACCATACACGGGTTGTTGGAATATTGTTATCAATTTCTGGGTAGATGCTGTCTCTTTTAGAGAAAAAAATGCACCATCTTCATTAGATAGTGCACAAATTCTGAGATCATGTTGAATCCCCCACTATCTTTAGGCAGCTCTGTGATAAAATCAAGGGACGCAGTGTGCCAGGGTATGAGTGGAAGTTGGAGACAAGTTCCACAAGTGGCTACTAATTCACTTGCATCTTGGCACATGGATGTTCCCAAAAAATGGCATCGCGAAACATTTTCCTTCTATTATAAAATGAAATTTCTGCAGCTTTGGATGCTCTTTTGCGTCTTTAGATCAGTCGCCATCATGGGAGATTAAACCAGAGTCGAAAATATGCCGACTATGCCGTCCATTCCAGGAGTCAATAACTCATTTGCTCTGTATATGCCCTACAGTACTGGAAGACCGCAGAAGATTGCTTAGGTTCCTATGGCTAAGTAGGGGACATGGATATTACCATCTGCCGTCAGTTTCCTATTGAACTATGAGCAGCAGCAAGATGATCATAAAACTGTTAAAATCTTTGGGGTGTGTGGAGAAGCAACTAAAAATAAATTCAGAACCCCAAACTGAAGAAGGGGAGGAGGAACCTTAAACCTTAGTAGTCTTAAAAAATTAGTCTCAAATAAACAGGCTGTACTGCTTTCTTTTTAACCAAAGGCAATTTTGTTAAGTCATTAGCTTTTTATCAAATTGTATTTTAACCATTTTTACCAGTGAGCAAACCTGAGGATGAACTATGAATTACTTGTCAAATTATGAAGACTTGAGAAAAATTGTGACAATAGCTATCATTCTGATTTTATTTGAAACTAATGCACTTTGACAGACTTCATTGTCTAAATAAAGTATTTTTTTAATTTGAATTTGTATAGGTTTCCCTCTTCCTGGATGTCCCACTAGGGGTGAAGTATGACTCCAGCCTAAGACCACCATCTGACTTCTGAATTGAAAACAAGGAGGCAGGACTGTGGTGTGGCATAAATACTCATGGTGCACCAAAGATGTCCACTATAACTTCGAGATTATGTAATCTCAGAAGATTGCTAAATTGTTCTTGTAGTTGAAATCTGCAAGCTGTCCCCCTAAACCTCCTGCCACTGACTACTCCCCAGAAAAGCCCAACGTCTTCTCTGCTATCCACGCACAGTGTTATTGGTTCACCCAGGAGAGTGACAAGTGATTCCAACATACTGGAAGCAGCCTGAGATGACTAAACTACAAGAATACACAGAGTTGGCCTCGGACCATGAACTGTTTGGGCTGGGAATGCAGTGAGGATATAGAACAGAAGACCCTTGCGCTGAGCCATCGGTAGGAAAAATGTGGCCTACACCCAGAGACTTGACACCCAATGGGGGTAAACCAAGGCAGTTTGAATTATTGATTCTTGATGTGGGTCTGTTAGAAATGGCGATTTCTGGTTGGCTAAGGCTTGCGCCAAAGCCAGGCAGAAACCACCACTCTAGTCAGGGCTGGGGAGTTACACGCCAAAGATAACCCCTGCTCACCCCCTTGGTAGCTTGGCACGAGCAGACAGGCTTATCCCTGAGGCAAGGTGTAAAGCGTTTGCGCGCGCACCCAGCAACAACACCCAAGGCCCACCACAAAGGAAACTCCACACAAGGTATTCTATAAAAATAGCCTTTGTATTATACACAACACATTAGATAAAAACACACACTTTACAATGTGCCAACAGGCACGGGCAGAATTTACAAGGGATTATTTGTACAGGGGACAGGGCCACAGGGACCACTGTCAAGAATTAGCACTGTTAGATATTTAGCACTTAGCACCAAATATAAAATTACTGTAGCACAAGATACACATATAACACAACCAGTAACCACTGGTAACATGTAAGCATCACCTACGCAACCCTAACCACCTTAGGAGAATGTCACGCAGGGAACTAGAACCTCACTAGCACCACCTGTACTAGGAGAAAACAAACAACCACCTAAGTATCACAATACCTGTAGGGGAAAACACACATTACACATGATGCATAAAACATTCAGAGGTGCTAGGAAAGAACATTAGCGAGAAACTCTCATGAGCCACCACCTGTGGCAGTCCCTAGGCCAACTGGCCTTGTCCAAGCTAGGGCGCCCTGTCCCAGTAAGGCTGCGCCAGCTGCGCAAGCCAAAAGCGTAAGGATCCCAACCTAAACGTTGCAGCTGCCCACTAAGTGCTGGGCAGCTGTAGACCTGAGCGTGGGCACCACTGTGCCCTTGGAACACCAATCGCCGTCACTCGTGGAGCCTCTCTGGGCCCTGCCAAAAGAATGCCCCCTAGAGCCTTTCAGGGCCCTAAACGTTACTGTGGTCAAGGGGGGAGTGGCCCGCTGCCATCTGGGGCCACTCGATCGCTGAAGAAGTGCCCCCGGACCGTCGGAGCGTATTCGCGCTCTGTCCCTCAAGAAATGCCCCCCCTCGTTGGAGTCCCTCACGGGGCTCGAGGACACTGACACCACGTTGGAGCCCCGCGGAGCTCTAGACACACTGTGGGCCCGTTGGAGCGCACCAGCGCTCAAGGAAAATAATGCGGGCCCCGTTGGAGCTCAGGAGCTCTATCCCCAGGCGGCCCCCACTCACCGGGACTCTCCAGCGTGGGGCGGATCCTCCTCGGGGCCTTCCTCCTTCTCCGGCACCACTCTCGTCCGGATCCAGCGCGGGGTGGGCTCCCGCCTGGATGCCTCGATACTCCTCCTGGGCTGCAACCACGCGGGGCTCCCTCCGCTAACGGGAGCCCCGGACACTTCCTCGTTGCGCCGCCTCTCCTTCCGCCTGAGGCCCCGCCCACGTCCTAGTCAGTGCTGCCTGACTTCCGGGGATTCGGCCCGGGCTGCAGCGGTGATCTTCCCGGCGATAAGAGGGGTGAGCTCCCTCGATAGGTGCGATGTACGGCGGGGTGGGCACCCGCCGTAAGAGTACTCAAATAAGCGGGGTGGGCACCCGCAAGCAGAATCAAAGCGCTCACAGCGCTACAAAGCCAAACAGCGCTCCCAGCGCTATAAAGTCCATAAAGCGCTCCCAGGCGCTACAAGTAAATACAAGCGCTCCCAGGCGCTTAGGGATACCAAGTCCAGCCAAAAAGTCTTTCAAAGAGCAGGGGGCAAAGACTGGGCCCAGAGCCAGCTCACAGGGCCCTCCAGCAGGGAGGCAGTCCCCAGTGGCGGTCTCTCCTGGCGCCCAGCAGCAGCAGGCCCCCCCTCAAGTGGATCCTGCAAGAGAACAAATTGTAAGGGGACACAGCCCCTTTTTATACAGTAAAAGTCTTTGTCTGAAGGTGCAGGGAAGGGGCAAATCAGTTATAACAGGTTCCTGAGCACTTTGTTTTGCTCAGCCCCTCTCCCTATTCACTGGCAGGGCTAGGGTCATCAGACGCACCACAGGGGCCGGCGCCAGCATTGTGTGGGGAAAGCCCTGTCCTATTCAGGACCCGGGTGTACTCCTCCCCAGCCATCAGTATGCTAACTCCCTATTCACTACTGGGCGACTCCTCCTGACTCTGGGGATTTCCCTAACCCGTCACGTGACCTCCACCAGCCAATCACCAGACAAGCCACACATTTCATACTGCACACCGAAGTGCCCACTTCTAGAAGTGGCACTTCCACACTAGGTACATGCACGCCGCACACATCATCGCGCAGCATTCAATCACACGAGTCCGCACATACCAAACTCGGGCCTGCACACCCTACGCATCAGGAACTACCAGGACACATACATTCCCCCATGCATTCCTATGGGAGGGCAGGCCAACCTCACAACACGCACGCACTTTACCCTGGGACACAGCGGTAAAGTGCGCAGAAACCCAAAAAATCACTACACCCAGTCACCAATAAAAAGCAAAAAGTTTCGGGGTGAACCTGCCAGAAGGGCCGGGTCCAACACAAACCCCTTCCAGCCAAAACGCAGGGCAGACCAATCACCACCGTGATGGTCTTCCCTGCTTTGGGCGATAAAACACGGACGCAGGCCCGCAACGGCAGGGACACTCTCCGGTTTTACGCCACTCTGAACCCACGTGGTTCCCTCTGGAAAAACCCGGCGGACCAACTGGGCTACCCCACTGGTACTCCTCAGCTGTCCGCGGCCAGGACCAGGCCCTAGGCCATCTAGGCACCACTGGTCCTTGCCTAACCACAGAGTGGGGGGCAGTAACCCCTGGCACATAGTGACCATTTTCCACTCTTCCCCTCATCAGGTCTGTTCTAAACATCCACTGATCTTCCAGCCCAGGGTCTGAACCCTCAAGCTGACCAACAGTCACGGGTGAGGCTCTCCTCCCCCTACCTCTCCTTCTAGGGTTCCGTCCTCTCCTCCTCTGAGAGGCACCCTCAGAAATCAACTTTCCCACCAGCCCAGGACCTCTCCCTGAGAACTGGTCTACCAACCTAGGGTTTAACCCCTCAGGTTGCACCGGGGTCAGAGGTGGGCTCTTCCACCCTCTGCACCCCCTTCCAGAGTCCTGCTCCCTACCAACTGGGGCGGTACCTCCGGAAGAAGAACCGGTCAGGACACTGGTTACAGTCATCCTACCCTTCAGGTCAGGCTGATCCTGAACCTGGCCTCCCAACCTCTGGTCTAGAACCTTTGGTGGAATACTGGCCTGGCACTCCAGGACTTCTGGGGACTCACACAGTATCCCCCCAAGAGTAACATATGCCTCATATGTTGCATGACAGTCTGCCTGGTGCAGATCTCCCGTCCCCTGTCCACCTGACTGTGCGCGAAGATCCCCCAGGACAGACGTGTGGTCGCCATGGTCACTTCTAGGCGACTCAGCCCTCCCGGCTGGTCCCTGACCCACTGGATCCTCCACCGGGGAACACAGCCCCATGCCACTCCTCTCACTGGACTTCTGTACCCTCCCTTCTGGAGCGGTACTGCCTGACACCAGAACCACTGGAGCTCTACTTACAGAGACTCCCGGTTCTCCATACACTGGGAGATCCTCCTCAAGTGGCCTAACAGGACAGCCTAGGCCCCCTACCTGGTGTTCCCTGAAGAAACCATCCAGGCTCTGAGACTGGGTTTCGGGCCTCTGGGGACTCAAAGTCACCCACTCACTCCTACTCCGCAGAGATAGGCCGTGAGCCCCTACACCCCTCTCACTACTTTGGGACCTAGCTGGGCTACTCTGAACCTCTACCCCCATCCAAGACGGGAAGATCCCTGAGCCACTGCTATTGGAAGCACTCTCCCATACCTCATCAGAACCTTGGGCACCCTCTAAACGGTCTGTTTCCTCTGCCAGCTCCCATGGGCAAAAAGAGCCATACCTCAACAGGTGTTGGCGCAACCCGGGATAACAACTACCAAGCAGCTGCTCCTTGATAACCAGAGCATACAGTCCATCAAAAGCCCGTTTCGTGTTTACCCTTAACCAATCATCCAGTGCATCCTCACATTCACCCACAAACTTGCCCCAAGACTGATGAGGCAGTTTCTTACTGCCCCTGAATTTCAACCTACATTCCTCCTCTTGGAAAACAGGTACCATACTCTGGGAAGTGGGAATGGGACTCTCTGCACTGGCCTCTCTATCGCTGCCACCACTGGACTCTACCCTCACTGGTGAATCCAGAAAACTACCACTGCGCTCTGGGGACAACTTACCCTCCAGAGCTAATCTCTCCCTGGCGAAGGCCCTCTCAGCCTCCGCCATCCTCTATTCCGCCAAGACCCTCTCGGTCTCACTCTCCTTCTCCTCCACCCCCAGCTGCGCCATCGCCTTGGCATGCTCTAACCTGAGCTTCTCTATGGCCAGCTGATGCTCCCTCTCTTCCCTCCTATCTATCCACTCCTCTGGGGACAGGGAAAGGGATGGGGTGCTGCTCCTGACACTGGACCCAGCAAGGGACTCCCTATCTATGGGGTCTTCACTGTCTACCGGCGTCCCTGTCAGGTAACCTTCCTCCTCTTCTGAATCTTCAGGGCTCCCCACAGACCCACCACCCTCTCGCCGTGCGGCCCGGGCCCTATCTTCCTCGCTGCGCTCTCGCTCCCACTCATCCTTTTGCCATAGGATCAGGTTGTCCCTCAGTTTGGACTGGGTATCTGACTCACCCACCTCTATGTCTCTCTCTTCACAGAACCTTACCAACTCCAACCTACTGTATCTAAACAGACCACAGAAATTAAAAGCAGGCTCCATTTTGGCGGACGTTCTTGAGAAGAGTTTAACACAAGGAACCTGAGTGTCTGAGCTAACACAGGAGTACATAATTTACAAAGGACACCTTTAGGAGAAGAAATACTGGAACTCAAAAACAATAATCCCTAAAATGTGATTTATCTAATGCAGAGTTTTGTGGTGTAGCCAGTCGCTGCTGCGGTACAGCGCAAACGCAAGTCCAAATCCCACCGCTGATCACCAATGTTAGAAATGGCGATTTCTGGTTGGCTAAGGCTTGCGCCAAAGCCAGGCAGAAACCACCACTCTAGTCAGGGCTGGGGAGTTACACGCCAAAGATAACCCCTGCTCACCCCCTTGGTAGCTTGGCACGAGCAGACAGGCTTATCCCTGAGGCAAGGTGTAAAGCGTTTGCGCGCGCACCCAGCAACAACACCCAAGGCCCACCACAACGGAAACTCCACACAAGGTATTCTATAAAAATAGCCTTTGTATTATACACAACACATTAGATAAAAACACACACTTTACAATGTGCCAACAGGCACGGGCAGAATTTACAAGGGATTATTTGTACAGGGGACAGGGCCACAGGGACCACTGTCAAGAATTAGCACTGTTAGATATTTAGCACTTAGCACCAAATATAAAATTACTGTAGCACAAGATACACATATAACACAACCAGTAACCACTGGTAACATGTAAGCATCACCTACGCAACCCTAACCACCTTAGGAGAATGTCACGCAGGGAACTAGAACCTCACTAGCACCACCTGTACTAGGAGAAAACAAACAACCACCTAAGTATCACAATACCTGTAGGGGAAAACACACATTACACATGATGCATAAAACATTCAGAGGTGCAGAACATGGCACATGACGCATAAACTCATTCAGAGGTGCCGGGCAGGTAAACACATGATGCATAAAACATTCAGTGGTGTTCTGAAAGAAAACACATGATGCAGAAACTACATTCAGCGGTGTCATAAAAAGAAACACATGATGCATAAAACATTCAGAGGTGCTAGGAAAGAACATTAGCGAGAAACTCTCATGAGCCACCACCTGTGGCAGTCCCTAGGCCAACTGGCCTTGTCCAAGCTAGGGCGCCCTGTCCCAGTAAGGCTGCGCCAGCTGCGCAAGCTAAAAGCGTAAGGATCCCAACCTAAACGTTGCAGCTGCCCACTAAGTGCTGGGCAGCTGTAGACCTGAGCGTGGGCACCACTGTGCCCTTGGAACACCAATCGCCGTCACTCGTGGAGCCTCTCTGGACCCTGCCAAAAGAATGCCCCCTAGAGCCTTTCAGGGCCCTAAAAGTTACTGTGGGCAAGGGGGGAGTGGCCCGCTGCCATCTGGGGCCACTCGATCGCTGAAGAAGTGCCCCCGGACCGTCGGAGCGTATTCGCGCTCTGTCTCTCAAGAAATGCCCCCCCTCGTTGGAGTCCCTCACGGGGCTCGAGGACACTGACACCACGTTGGAGCCCCGCGGAGCTCTAGACACACTGTGGGCCCGTTGGAGCGCACCAGCGCTCAAGGAAAATAATGCGGGCCCCGTTGGAGCTCAGGAGCTCTATCCCCAGGCGGCCCCCACTCACCGGGATTCTCCAGCACGGGGTGGATCCTCCTCGGGGCCTTCCTCCTTCTCCGGCACCACTCTCGTCCGGATCCAGCGCGGGGTGGGCTCCCGCCTGGATGCCTCGATACTCCTCCTGGGCTGCAACCACGCGGGGCTCCCTTCGCTCACGGGAGCCCCGGTCACTTCCTCGTTGCGCCGCCTCTCCTTCCGCCTGAGGCCCCGCCCACGTCCTAGTCAGCGCTGCCTGACTTCCGGGGCTTTGGCCCGGGCTGCAGCGGTGATCTTCCCAGCGATAAGAGGGGTGAGCTCCCTCGATAGGTGCGATGTACGGCGGGGTGGGCACCCGCCGTAAGAGTACTCAAATAAGCGGGGTGGGCACACGCAAGCAAAATCAAAGCGCTCACAGCGCTACAAAGCCAAACAGCGCTCCCAGCGCTATAAAGCCCAAAAAGCGCTCCCAGGCGCTACAAGTAAATACAAGCGCTCCCAGGCGCTTAGGGATACCAAGTCCAGCCAAAAAGTCTTTCAAAGAGCAGGGGGGCAAAGACTGGGCCCAGAGCCAGCTCACAGGGCCCTCCAGCAGGGAGGCAGTCCCCAGTGGCGGTCTCTCCTGGCGCCCAGCAGCAGCAGGCCCCCCCCCTCAAGTGGATCCTGCAAGAGAACAAATTGTAAGGGGACACAGCCCCTTTTTATACAGTAAAAGTCTTTGTCTGAAGGTGCAGGGAAGGGGCGAACCAGTTACAACAGGTTCCTGAGAACTTTGTTTTGCTCAGCCCCTCTCCCTATTCACTGGCAGGGCTAGGGTCATCAGACGCACCACAGGGGCCGGCGCCAGCATTGTGTGGGGAAAGCCCTGTCCTATTCAGGACCCGGGTGTACTCCTCCCCAGCCATCAGTATGCTAACTCCCTATTCACTACTGGGCGACTCCTCCTGACTCTGGGGATTTCCCTAACCCGTCACGTGACCTCCACCAGCCAATCACCAGACAAGCCACACATTTCATACTGCACACCGAAGTGCCCACTTCTAGAAGTGGCACTTCCACACTAGGTACATGCACGCCGCACACATCATCGCGCAGCATTCAATCACACGAGTCCGCACATACCAAACACGGGCCTGCACACCCCACGCATCAGAAACTACCAGGACACATACATTCCCCCATGCATTCCTATGGGAGGGCAGGCCAACCTCACAACACGCACGCACTTTACCCTGGGACACAGCGGTAAAGTGCGCAGAAACCCCAAAAATTCACTACACCCAGTCACCAATAAAAAGCAAAAAGTTTCGGGGTGAACCTGCCAGAAGGGCCGGGTCCAACAGGGTCCATCGCTAAAGTTGGGCATAACCGAAACTCCCAAACCAACAGTTACAATGACAATGGGTTCAGCCAAATGGAAATTGTAGATGATGGACCAGTTGTCCCACGAGTGCAGGTGATAAACACACCAGTCTGACACTTGCCAACCAGGTCATGGGTGATCACATAAGGGACCCAACAACTACAAAGGAGGATAAACAGTACTGAATTGGGCAAGCCTAAGTTTGTCAAGGAGCAAAGAGTCAGCTGAATACATTGGGCTTTCAGATTAGGGAACCTCAAGAATCAAAGCAAGATGTAAATGATGACCGCTCCCACCCACTACTTGACAAACAGGATAACGTGTTAGATGGTATTGGGGCCATAGAAAAACCCTAGCTAGCAACATTTATTCAATGTTATAGTATTACTGCTGCTGGAAGATGACCAGAAGAAGCTGGTAGATCAGATCAACAAAATTTAAAATTTGAAATTTAAAATTTGGGGGAAAAGCTGCATATTTCCTCCTGGAATGTGGCTGGGCGCACATTGTTGCCGTTGGCCTCTTGGCTGCTCCTCGGCTGCCTCCACGATCGTTCCCGCTGCTCCTCTCCGTCTCTCTCTCTCTCTTCTTCTGCGCTCTCTGATCCGTCTTCTGAGAGCTGTGACAGGACTGCGCCAATGCCGACATCAGAGGCATCTGTCTGTAAGATAAAGGGGCGTTTGTAGTCTGGATAAACCAAAACAGGGCTGCTGGTGATTGCCGCTTTCAATTTCCTGAAGGCCTCTAAGACTGAGCTGGAGGGTGAGCTTAGGGCGTGTTTAGGGGTGTCCTTTTTTAGAAGGTCGGTAAGGGGGGCAGCTATTTCTGAGTACTGAGGGATGAACCTTCTAGAGTAACCCAAGAGGCCTAAAAATGCCCTCATTTCTTTTTTGGTAGTGGGAAGGGGCGTTTTGGTGATGACCACTGCCCTTGTTTGTTGTATGTTCCCACCCTACGGAACATCAAAATATCAGATGCTAATGAATTTGAAAGATTAACAGTGATGTGAAACCAGTGAAGTACCTTATTTTTTAACTGAACAAAGGATTAAAGCTACGTGGTGCCAAACGAGGAGCTTAGCACAACAATAAGATGGAACATAATCAGTCATGTTATGTTGTATAGCACACTAATTATCCGAGAGGGCATCTAGGCGCAAGTAAGCACTCCAAACCCATTTTTTCTGACCTGGAGGAAAAGAACCTGGAGATAAGTAGTATCCCACACATACTCTCCCTGGCCGGAGAGATGCATTTCAGACCACCAGCCGGGCAAATAGAATAGCGGAGCCAAGAAAGTTCTGCCACACCGTGTGCAGATGCCACTTAACAGCAGCAGCACTAAATGTACAGCTCAACCAAAATGCTGGCACCTGCACTACCGTGGTAGACTCTCCACCAAAAGTACCCATGGCCAGCACAGAGAGCCCCGCAGGCCAAAACTATTAGCTGAGGAGACACCGCCACTCAGGCAGCCGAGATTTGCCCCTCCCAGCCAGAGGAAGGCACCGCACGGCGCAGACCACTGGCCAGACGCAAGCAATGTGAACACAATTGTCAAAGTGAGACCATCAAAGCATCTCACTAGGCCCTAATGAACTCACAAACACCAAACACAATTACATGGAGACATGGCCCCAAAGGCATTGAAGTGCTGTCCAAGAGCACCAGACCACGTTCGCAACACGAGGTCTGACCAATGCCCATAAGCATAAGGAAATAGAAATATTGGTTTACCCTGAAGAGCCAACACCAGGATTCAAATCTTCAACCCAGGTCCAAAGATAGCAGCCCTGACCAACAGGCCACAACACTGAATTAAGAGACATCAAGAGCTCCCAATGCCGTCCTTAGGTTTATTTCAAGTGGAACCCTATAAGAATGGCTGTTTAATGAGTAGTTGACGAATTGAATTGGGCTGAATGGGGGAGATCCTCTTCAATAGCCATGTTGGTGCTGGTCACACTGATGTTTCAGTGGGTTTGAAAATGCAAAGTAATTACTAATATGTCCATAATACTAGGAGGCTCCAGAACAAAAGGAATAACTGCAGAAAGAATGGAAGAAACAAAATCTGATGGGGCCGGAAGCTTATAAGTCACCTCTAATTCCACACTGATTGTGCTTATTTTGCTGATGAAAAGGGGATTCAAGCTCTCACAAAACTCTGCAGTGGAACCTAACTTGGGATGAAATGAGGTGGGGAGACAGCATCGTTTATCAAATTGAATAATGCATAAAATTTGTTAGCATCCTGATAACTTTTGTGAGCCGACTACCTTTTTGGCTTTAAGAAATGTTTTATGTACTCCTTGTTGATCCTTATATATTCAGCCCGGTCAACTGGTTGCTTATGTTTCTTCCATGACCATCGCAGCCACCAACAACATTACCACCATTACGTCACAATTATTAACATTATCACTGCTGCCATTACTACCAAACCATTACCAAGACTATTACTATCACCATGGTTACCATCACAACTATTACCAAAACAACAAAAACATAATGACCACCATGATCACTATCAACACTATTATTTTCACCATTACTATCATCATTACCTGCAACACCACAATTACCTCCAGTATCACCACCATCACCAGTGTCACTATTGCTATAGGTACAACCACTAACATTACCACTGCCATTATCACCACCATTACCAGCTTTAGCTTTACCACTGCCTCCATTACCCATACTGGAGTCAAATTTCGGTAGGTTAAATCTGACAGAATTTAATATCGAAAGAATTCTGGGTAAGTTCTGCAACATGTGGATTTTGGTGCTATAAGTACTAAAATATGCACGACATTCCCCCAAAACTCAAGTGTTAATTTTTGCACTTGATAAATTCTGACCCCTTTGTCATGAGGGTCTTACTTGACAGAAGATCTTTACAGAACTAAGAAAGTGAAACACTTTTGTCCTCCTCATGAGTAGCCCAGTATTCGCTAAAATAATTATCACACTTGATGAAATCCGACCTCCATGGGTTTGGATTTTATTAGATGTGATAATTATCACCTAATCCAAGTTTTGTCTTTAAAATGGTGCATAACATGCGGATGTTATGCTTACCAACAGAAAAATAAATGTCCTGGCATTTACGGGGTAAATTTTCCACTCTTTTAACTTCTTCTCGTTTCGACCTGCCGAAACTTAACCAGGTGAGAACTCTGCTGTGCCCGTTAATTACCAGGTACGACAAACATCACAACACTCATAGCAGAGATTACTATTTTAGCTAGGGAGAGAGGACGCACTGCATTCTGGTACCACTGTAGATTAAAGCAGTGTCGGCATGGTAAACAGGTATTTAAGATGTCAATAACATGCTCAATAAGTGCTGCCTGTCTTAATCATGTCTTGATTAGTGAGTGCGTCTGCAGAGCTAAAAAAAAACACTAACCTTGAAAATGAAGAAAAATAGTAACAGATATTAATTTTGAAAATAAAGAATATTCTTGATCCTAATGATGACAGCTAAATTCATGGCAGGCCCAATCTCATTAACACCGAAAAAGTATATCATATGGAACTAATTGGGCAGAAGGGCTGTTTGCTAATGATGAATGGTGTGTCTGCCATTTCGTCATTGCTTTTATCATGCAGTGGCCATCATTTTTGACATTAGTTAAATATCGTTCATCGCCAATGAAAGAAAACCTTCGAATACATCAGGTTTTCAGAAGAAGGACTAGTAAGCAACTAGAAAAAAATATTTGTTCAAATATATAGCATAGTTTTCCATGTTCTCATACGGATTGCATCCTGATAATTATAAGTATGTACCATTCAGCGACCATGCTTCAAAAGCATCTACAATGTGAATATCAAATTCCTTGTAAAAATATCTTTATAAACTGAAATATTATGCACACATCTGAGGAGTCGAGAATCATTTACCAAAACAATACATATGGTAAGCTATATGAGAGCCTATCATTAGTTTATGCCGGTTGATCCAACAAGGTGTTCTCTACTGTGGGTCTGAGGTTCCCTTAAAACTTTACACCCCGAAAAGTCACCTCAAAAGCACACTCACGGCTGGGATAGTGTTAAACCTCAATTTAATGAGGCCATACATTGCAAACCAACATATCAAAAATACAGTCAACTAAGGAAAGATAGGCTCAATAATTGATCGGAATTAGAACACTTCGAAAGATATATACAAAAATGTAAAAGGTACAATACAGACATTGCAAAGTGCAGATGCATAAAGTCATTGCCATGAAAGTCATAAGCAATACATTACAGAATAACAGGCAAATTCAATAATAGAGTAAGTCTCAATGAGTAAAATCAGTAAGCAATCAGACAGCATTCCTAGTAGAATTGGAAAGTCATCATAGGGATTCTGGCTCCAAGCCAGGATCCACGGTTTATATAGGAAACCTTCTCATAGAATAAAATGGAAAGGGCAGATTCATCATGGTGTGAGTAGAAGATAAATAACAAATTGGAACAATTAAATTAAAGAGCATCATACGGCCTCACCATCTAACAATATCCCACCTCATGATTATTGAGTCAGTCCCTTCCATGGCAATGTCATCCAGAGATGTTGGAACTAACTATTTACGAAACAACAATAAACTATTGTGAATGAATGTAATACTGCGGGCAGGCAGAAGAACCTTGAGTAACAGGTCATCTGACATTCGTTTGAGAGGCAATAGCATCAAGTCAGTGTATGCATGTGAATTTGAGTGTTGACTACTATTCTGCACATTGTTAATAATGCACAAATAATGGACGAATAATAGCTGTACAAAAACTTTAACACTATAGTGCCCTGTGGAAATAAAATCTTAGATTGTATCATTTCTTGTTGTGCGATGTCCCACAAAGCTGAACTATTTGGGTACCATACATTCTCAGTTGCAGCTTCTAAACAATGGACGCTGTTTTCTCTGGCTGTGGATTCTGAGTCCTATGTTTGGCACATTAGTAAACAGTGGCCAATATATATGCATATATAAAGTATATATATATATATATATATATATATATATATATATATATATATATATATATTATCTACTGGCGGTCGCCAGTAGATAGTTATAGTTAGGACCGTGTTTCCATAGGAAATCTCAAAATTCTATTTTGAATAACTTTGGCGCCGGTTGACGAATCCTCGCGAAATTTTCAAAACTAATGGGGCGCTACGCTCCGCTCCTACCCTGAAAGTCTCGGGGGGATTCGTCAAGCGGGGGCTGAGAAAAAAGGGGGATCCCAAAACACGTTTTCCCCATGCATTTTTCCATAGGACCTTTAGTCCGAGCTACAGCCCGAACGGCTGAACAGAATAATGTGAAATTTGGCAGAGAGGTAGCCCTCAGGTCAGGGATGTGCCTTTTGAAGGTCTTGTGTAAATCTGTTCAGTATTTCCTGAGAAAATAGCATTTAAATCAATATATATATCTATGGGCGCGCTCCGTACGCTTACGGTAAGCTTACCGCACGCGTACGGTGCGGTGCGCGAGCGCGATTCTGATTGGTTGTTAGATCAAAGTAAACATTCGAATCGGTCGAAACCAGGAAGTGTCGGCCGCCATTTTGTCTCTCGCAGTCTGAGGGGGTGAAAAACAAAGATGGATAACGTGAAAAGGGGGCAGGCTGGACAGTTCCTGACCCCCTAGCCTTTGTCAGGGGGTCTCAGAAGGACCCCCAAGGGCAAAAAATTAATTTTAATTTTTTTTTCAAAAAATCACCGAATGCGCGCAGCGTACGCGCACGGCGTAAACGGAGAAATTCCGCGAGGAAAAATTCCGCGAACTTCGCGTAATTACGCGTACCGTGCGTGCACGGCAAAAAAAAATTTGCAAAAAGGAAAGCTTAAAAAAAAATAAAAAAAATTGTGAGGTAAGGTTGGCTCTTAAAAGAGCCGTTGGGTTAATACAGGGATGGAGGAAAGAAAGAATGGGAATATTATGAGCGTCTACAAACGTGCTGGTCTATCTTATTGTTAATAAGGGGAACACTGGTCTCCCCAAAAACAATAAGACCAGAACACGTTATACACCTCATTACAACCCTCCCAAATCGAGGGTTAACGTCCGGAGGAGCAGAAGAAGGTGATGCTCCCACCTCAGAGGAAGGGCTCAGCTGAGCTGCCGATGATGTACTCGGCTGAGCTTCTGAGGTTGGGCTCTGGTGACCTACTGAAGAGTTTTCTCCAGTATGTCGAGCAAAGGTCCTGGGATGTCTATCCCTAAGGTGTCTCATCATAGAGTGATTTCCAAAGGAATACTTCTTCCTTGGATTTCCTCTAGATAAAACACGGTCACAAAGTGTGCAAGTGACCAATGGAGCATTGACCTTTTTCTCCCCCTCTGGAAAAGTAAAATACTCCCATACAAAAGAATTCTTTTGTTTCCTCCTTCTCTGGATGATGGTGGTGCTGCTAGCCTCACTCTCAGAAGAGGTCTGCTGTTCTGCCATTGTATCTCAATGTCAATTCAGCTCCTTCTCCTAGGGGATCTCAAGCAGTAATGAGGGGAATGGGTGTGGTGTGGGAAGTTTCTGGAACTGAAAGTAGTTTCAACCAATGAAAAGTGTTCTTTGTGGATCACATGACCTACCGTGCGCGCTCCGTAAGCTTACGGTACGCGCTCGCAAACAAATATGCATGCGCAAACGTGACGCTTACGGAGCGCTTACGGAGCACGTACGTAAGACGCACTCGCGCATGCGCATTACACGCCCCTGCGTAACCGCGACGTTGCTTCCGCGTGTACGTATCACGTAAGCGCGCTGTACTTATGACGTGCGGAGCGCGTAGCGTCAGCTTACCGTACGCGCATCCTATCACGTAAGCGCACCGTACTTATGACGTACGGAGCGCGTAGCGTCAGCTTACCGTACGCGCACGGAAAAAAATGCATAAAAAAAAAAAATAACCATTCCATAATGCAGGATATAGTACATATATTATTTTATACATAGGTTTACAAAAAATCTCAAAAAAAAATTTGCATTTAAAAAACCGTACAAATTCACTGAAAAAACCATAGGTTTCACACACGTTATAGTTAGGAATTAGCATTTAAAAAACCTTGCAAATTCACTGAAAAAACCATAGGTTTCACACATGTTATAGTTAGCTGGACATTTCACTCATAAAAAACCAATGAAATTCCCCCGTTATAGTTAGTGCAGGCAACTATAACTCACGCGACCGCAATCCTCTGCTGATGACGTCAGATATTACATCACTGATGACATATGTGTCTTTCTGAAAAAAAAAATGTAATATATGTATAGCTAAACATGAATGGAAGAAGACATGGGTAAATAAGTGTCTAAATACAGTGATGTAATATCTGACGTCATCAGCAGAGGATTGTGGTCGCGTGAGTTATAGTTGCCTGCACTAACTATAACGGGGGAATTTCATTGGTTTTTTATGAGTGAAATGTCCAGCTAACTATAACATGTGTGAAACCTATGGTTTTTTCAGTGAATATATATATATATATATATATTTATATATTTTCACTGAAAAAAAACACAGGTTTCAGGGAAGTTATAGTTAGTTGGACATTTCACTCGTATAAAACTAGAGAAATGTGGCCGCTATACTTAGTAGAGCTAACTATAACTCACGCCCCCGCAGTGCACTCCTGATGATGTCACATATTACATCACTCATGACTGGTCAGTGACATCACTGATGACATCTCAAATGACATCACTGATTACATCATCCACTTGTTCCTCGCATTTCCTAATTAACATTTGATCCGGGGAGGTGGCGGTCACCCAGGTCTTCTGGGGGGTCACCAGGCCCCCACACATTATTTAAGGTGGCGGCCCACGGGATGCAGGGTTGCCGTGTGGGAACCCCCCGCATACATACAAACCAATGTCTGGGGAAAGTGGCGGTCCCGGGGCATTCCTAAGCCCTATAAGGGGGCCCATTTTACCCCCCCTATTTCACAGGCATGCCTCACAGGACCTGGCCCACCCAGAGTTAATTTAAAAATAAGTGCAGAAGTCGGTGCTTGTTTTTTTCTCTATTTTTACAGCAAATTCACAAATATCGCAATACTTTTTATTTTTTTACCTTTCGGGGTCCCTCTGGGTCCCCAGGACCAACTTTATGTGGTCAGCGTATTCCTTTCCTGTTGAAGCCAAGTCCCAAGAGGGCTGCCAACACTTCTTCATTAAAGTGTTGGGAGCCAATCAGAGCTCTGCATCCCCCTGAGATTAATTGCGAAGAAGCTACAGATATCACTAACTGAAGTCTCCTAAATTTCTCAACAACTACTGAATGGATTTACACCAAATAACAGAAAGCACAATCTGCCGACCAAAAGCTAGCTTTCTGGCAAATATGGTGTAATCCATCTAGCATGTTTGGGCTGTAGTCGTGTTCAAAGGTCCTATGGAAATTAACATGGTGAAGTGCACTTAATTGATACTCCTTTTTCTAGGATATATATATATCCTAGAAGGTTGTATATAGGTAGGTCAATGTGTGACAAAGGTTATGACCATTTGTTATTTATCACCATATGAGAGTTGTGTTTACATTCGAAACATTTATGCAATGCCTGTTTTTTATGACATGGTCTAGGACGGATATAAGGCTTCGGTATATACCAATGAGGGTATAGAACAAAACCAAGGCAACATGACCACAGATCTATATGCATTAACCCCTTTAGTTCAATCTTGTCAGGAGAGATGCACTTTACAAAGTATAGAGTTTTAATAGCAATTTCGCACATCAGCGAGGGGACGCAGTATTCAGCTGCTATCATTTATTGCACTTGAGCAGTTATATCCACTTGTCACAAAGTAATTGTTCTCTTAGTGTATCCAATTGTTAGTGCGCCATATTAAAGATACTAGGAGTGGCAAGTAGGGTGTATACATGTTGCACTTTAATTAAGGAGAATTCCACCTTACATATGATGGAGTCTTAACAGCAATTTTTGCAAGCTAGCGAGGGGCTGCAATATTTGGCAGCTTTCAATTACATCATTTGAGAAGTTACACCACCCAGTAAAAGTTCTCCAGGTCATCCACTTATCAGTACGCCAATATAATGACTCCAGGAGGACTTAATTTTTCTCCTAAATCGTTCTCCAGGGTGTAGTAACGTTTTTGTTGGTTTATCTTGGTGTTGCAATCTAGCAAGGATGCATTGAAGCCTATTTTTACGGTTTTGCATAACTATATTGTACAGTTATATAGCTATCTATCCCTTTATGACCAATCACAGTACTGTATATTTGTGGAAGGATCATTGTATTTATTAATTCCTGAATTGAATGTGAAGTAAAACAACAGGATCCAAGGATGAGACATTATGATGTTAATTCAAGGTCATAGTCTGTTGTCCAAGACCATACCTGTGTGAGGTCACAAGGTGTGTGTAAAATTTAAAATGGTGGATTCGCAGCGCATTTCATTATGTGAGCAAGCCCAGTGTGGTGGGTGAAACGCTTCATCCTGTCATGGACACAAATAAATACTAAACAAAGCACAAACCTTGGAGCCCCGTACTTGCGTTGCAGCGCATGGGGAATTGTTTTGTGTATATATATATATTCACTTAAAAAACCATAGGTTTCACACATGTTATAGTTAGCTGGACATTTCACTCGTAAAAAACCATTGAAATTCCCCCGTTATAGTTAGTTCAGATAACTATAACTCGCGCGCCCGCAATCCACTGCTGATGACGTCACATATTACATCACTCATGACATGGTCAGTGGCATCACTCATGACATCACTGATGACATCATCCTTGTGATAGAGTGGCGGTATGTATGTTTTATTATATTTTTTATATATTTATTTAAAAATAAGCTACCTATTTATATAGTTATAGATTGACTGTATCCTGAATATGGAATGGCTCGTTTAAAATGTTTTATTGGGTTTTTTTTTACGGTTTTTCACCGTGCGCGCATGGTGCACGCACGGTGCGCGCACCCTGCGATTTTTGGAAAAAAAAATAAACTGTTTTCTTCACCCTTCGGGGTCCTTCAGGGTCCCCCTGACAAAGGCTACGGGGTCAGGAACTCTCTACCCTGCCCCCTTTTCACGTTCTCCACCTTTCTTTTTCACTGTCACACACAAAACACACAAAATGGCGTCCGACACTTCCTGATTTCGACCGATTCGAATGTTGACTGACATGTAACCACCAATCAGAATTACACTCACGCATAAAATATTTTTAAACTAATTCTCTTGTCTCTGACCTAATTATAATAACCGTTGGTTGTATTAGATTGGTCTCCATAGACAAGTTGAAACAATATTATCAAATATATGATCAGCAAGACTATTGGAATATATCAGAACATAGATTGATTGTTTGGGTAGGTTAAACTGTTTGGGGTGTTTGTTTCCCACCATTATATCGATAAGATCAATAAGATAGTATATATATATATATATATATATATATATATATATATATATATATATATATATATATATATACATATTATCTACTGGCGGTCGCCAGTAGATAGTTATAGTTAGGACCGTGTTTCCATAGGAAATCCGCAACATTCTATTTGGAATAACTTTGGCGCCGGTTGACGAATCCTCGCGAAATTTTCAAAATAGGTGGGGCGCTCCGCTCCGCTCCTACCCTGAAAGTCTCGGGGGGATTCATCAAGCGGGGGCTGAGACAAAAAAGGGGGGGCCCAAAACGCGTTTTCCCCATGCAATTTTCCATAGGGACCTTTAGTCCAAGGTACAGCCCGAACGGCTGAACAGAATTACTTGAAATTTGGCAGAGAGGTAGTCCTCAGGTCAGGGAAGTGTCAATCTGTTCAGTAGTTCCTGAGAAAATCAAAAGTAAAATCATATACATATGTGGGCGGAGCCTAACCACACATCTCATCCTGAGACCTGATTGGCTGTCAGCACTTCATCCAAGAAGTGTTGGCAGCCATCTTGGGACCAATATACATGATAGCACCTCATTAAAAAGCATTGCAGTTAACAGAAGGTTTTAAGACTTTAGTTACATTATAAATCATTTGTTGATGGTACCATACTCATTTTAGGAACTGTGGTATGTTCTAAGATGATTTCACCATGTGAAAAAGCCTTCTGCTGGGATATCATGATTGAGAGAAAAATATTTTCTCATGCTTTTCCCACAGAGGTTTGGAAGGTGATCTATAAGCTAAACTGAGAGCATATTTTCTGTAAATTCACATTATCTTTCTCAGTCATGTGAGAATGAAGTCTGACATTCTCAGTAAAACATGTACATCCAACAAGGGCAGAGACTGTCAGTTGATTCCTTTGTGTTCTACTGCAGCTTCCCAGAGTGTTCTAAAGAACAACTAGAGCGCTAACAGTCCTACTTATGACAAACGTATTGCACACCTGAAGCCATCTTGATTGGATTAACATGGTAACTCTAAAAACATTTAATTTAAAAAGGAACAACGTGAGGGGGTTCATTTTGCCATAGAAAGTATGATTAGTGCTGCAGAAAGAAAAATTAGGGCACATTTTGAGTGACTTCTCAAATCCTCTTCTATTTCTTTAAAAATCTTCTGACATGCAGACTGAAACATGCACTTTCAATACCAGCAGCAGACTTCCCTGGTGAGCAGTAGCTTTACTACAGTGATCTAATAAGCAACTAGAGTGCTAACATTCTGAATTATCTGGCAAATGTGTGACACATCTGAATGACTTCATGATGGAATCAAAGTAAAAACTGAAAGTATTTCCTACTGAGGAGACTGT
The DNA here is from genome assembly GCF_964204655.1 of Triturus cristatus. NCBI lineage: Eukaryota > Metazoa > Chordata > Amphibia > Caudata > Salamandridae > Triturus > Triturus cristatus. The sequence goes on along the minus strand of NC_140582.1, from coordinate 564,073,660 downwards.
AGTAAATGAGGAGATTAGGAAACTTTATAACAAATAAGTCTCCCAAAATGGCCACCAGAGACAAAAGAGCCCAAATGTAGCACAAATATCACCCAGATGTAGCCCAAGTATAGACCAATTACAGAATGTCCCAGAGTGTTCACTAGAGCGCTAACAGTCTTACTTATTACAAAAGTTTGGCACACCTGAAGCCATCTTGATTGGAATAAAGTGGTAACACTCAAAACATTTAATTTAAAAATGAACAAAATGAGCGGGTTCATTTTGCCATAGAAATTATGATTAGTGCGGCAGAAAGAAAAATTAGGGCCCATTTTGACTTCTCAAATACTCTTCTATTTCATAAAAACATTCTGACATGCAGACTGAAACATGCCCTTTGAATACCAGAAGCAGACTTCCCTGGTAAGCAGTAGCTTTACTACAGTGATCTAATGAGCAACTAGAGTGCTAACATTCAGAATTTATGGCAAATGTGTGACACATCTGAATGTCTTCTTGATGGAACCAAAGTAAAAAATTGAAAGTATTTCCTACTGAAGAGACTGCAGTAAATGAAGAAATTAGGAAACTTCATATCAAATAAATCTCCCAAGATGGCCACCAGAGACACTAGAGCCCAAATGTAGCCCAAATATCACCCAGATGTAGCCCAAGTATAGCCCAATGACAGAATGTCCCAGAGTGTTCTAACGAACAACTAGAGCGCTAACAGTCTTACTTATGACAAAAGTATGGCATACCTGAAGCTATCTTGATTGGAATAAAGTGGTAACACTTAAAACATTTAATTTACAAAGGGAAAAAATGAGGGGGTTCATTTTCCCATAGAAATATTATGATTAGTGCTGCAGAAAGAAAAATTAGGGCACATTTTGACTTCTCAAATCCTCTTCTATTTCATAAAAATATTCTGACATGCAGACTGAAACATGCACTTTGAATACCAGCAACAGACTTCCCTGTTGAGCAGTAGCTTTACTACAGTGATCTAATGATCAACTAGAGTGCTAACATTCATTCAGAATTCATGGCAAATGTGTGACACATCTGAATGCCTTTTTGATGGAACCAAAGTAAAAAACTGAAAGAATTTCATACTGAGGAGACTGCAGTAAATAATGAAACTAGGAAACTTCATAACAAATAAATCTCCCAAGATGGCCACCAGAGACAAAAGAGCCCAAATGTAGCCCAAATATCACCCAGATGTAGCCCAACTATAGCCCAATGACAGAATGTCCCAGAGTGTTCTTAAGAACAACTAGAGCGCTTACTGTCTTACTTATGACAAAAGTATGGCACACCTGAAGCCATCTTGATTGGAATAAACTGGTAACACTTAAAACATTTAATTTAAAAAGGAACACAATGAGGGGGTTCATTTTGCCATAGAAATTATGATTAGTGCTGAAGAAAGAAAAATTAGGGCACATTTTGAGTGACTTCTCAAATCCTCTTCTATTTCATTAAAAAATTCTTATGCAGACTGAAACATGCACTTTTAATACCAGCAGCAGACTTCCGTGGTGAGCAGTAGCTTTACTACAGTGATCTAATGAGCAACTAGAGTGCTAACATTCAGAATTTATGGCAAATGTGTGACATATCTGAATACCTTCTTGATGGAATCAAAGTAAAAAACTGAAAGCATTTCCTACTGAGGAGACTGTAGTAAATGAGGAAATTAGGAAACTTCATAACAAATAAATCCCCCAAGATGGCCACCAGAGACAAAAGAGCCCAAATGCAGCACAAATATCACCCAGATGTAGCCACATTTAGCCCAATGACAGAAGTGTGCAAAATACTTATTTTTTGTGTATTTGCAGTTTTATATAGTGCAGACTTGTCAGGTATTGGAGTACTTTACATGAGCATTGGTTACATCACACAAGATCAAATTCATTTTGGTTGTAGACATGGGGAAGATTAAGTGATTTGACCAGAATCACAGAATGTTGAGTTGAAGTAGAAACTCCAACCTGGTTCCCCAGTTGCAAAGTCTGCAGCTCTGGTAGTAACACCACATCCTCTCCCCTAAGTGCAACATTTAATCAAGTGGTCAACTGGATAAAAAAAACATAAAGATTACAAATAATTTAAAAGTTCTTGTCGCAATATGAAAACTCAGAAAATATGTCCTCATTTTAGTTTTTTAGAGCACTAACCATATTTGTGATGCAAATAAGACCCTCTCATATATGTAATTTCTAAAGGAAATGCTCTGGGTATTACAGTTTTGATTACATCAAGATGACTCCAGGCGTTCCACACTTTTGTTATAAATATAGAATGTTAGCAATCTAGTTGTTCATTGGGATACTGTTGAGAGGCAAAGGCCAGGGGCACGGACTCTGAAAATTGAAGGCAGGTAGGAGAGTGCAGAGGCAACAATTTGACCACACTAGGCAGGCAGGAAGGGCAGTGTCAGCACAACAGACTATGGAGGGCAGTAGAAAGGGGGGCAGGGGCAACAAACCAAAAATACAGGACTGGCAAAAGAGGCTGTGGCAATATAATAGACCATTGTGGGCAGAAGGAAGAGGCAGTGGTAGTACAACCATACATGCCAACAGACCTGTTTCAGCCAGACGTTTCCTGGCTGAAACAGGTCTGTTGGCATGTTTTTTATGCTCAAATGGGCTTTATTTGATCTGTCTCCTGTCTACAATCTCCTCTTTTTCAATGTAACTCAAAGGGGAAAATCAATACCCCAGTTTTTTTCAAAATCTCCCTCTTACCAAGTTCAAAATGTTCGCAAGTATGGTACATTGGATCATGGTAGGCAGGAGGAATTGGGGTAGGGACATGGACTCGGATAACAGAGGACAGGAGGGACATGGAGAGGTGCACCAAACTGACCCTACAGGGCAGGCATCAGGGTATGCAGCAGCACAATACACCACACAGGGCATGCTGGACAGGAGTGCAGCACAACAATCCATAGAAAGCAATAGGGAGGGGACAGGACCATGCACATGGACAACAGAGAACAGAGGGGAAAGAGGCAATGGTAGCTAGCTGACCATAATGGACAGACAGGAGAGAAAGCTGCAGCATGACAGACCATAAAGGGCAGGAGGGACGGATCAGGGGCATTACAATGGAACAGACAAGCCAGGAGGGAGGGAATAGGGGTCTGCACATGGAAACAGAGGGCTGGGGGCAAGGGGGCAGGGCAGGAGCAGCAAGATGACCATGGAGGTCAGGCAGGATGGGCACTAGAAACAAGACACACAATGGAGAGCAACAGTGAGACTATGATGCCATACACACAGACCATGGAGGGAAGGTGGGAGTGGGTCAGGGGCAGCTAGCTGACCACACAGGGAAGGTGGGAGGGGCCATGGCAGCACAGAAGACCATGCATGGCAAGCGGGAGGGTTAGTGGCAGCACAATGGCTATGATGGGCAAGAAGGATGGTGCAGGGGCAAGCACAAAGGACCATGGAGGATAGAAGGGAGGGTCAGGACCTGGGCACAGACAAGAGAGTTCAGGGGAAGGGGCCTCACAACATACCGCACGGGGCAGGCAGGAGGAGCAGTTGCAGCACAACAGACCAGGGAGGGCAGAAGGGTGTGGCAGTAAAATGGACCATGGAGGACAGGAGGAAGGGGATAGGGGCATGGCATGTGGACAGGCAGGGTGGAGGTGGCAGGGACAGGTTACAGTCATCTGACAATGCTAGGCAGGTGGGAGGGGAGTGGCAGCTCAACAGAACACTCAGATTAGATAGGAGAGGCAGGTCCATGGAACATGGTGGGCAAAAAGGATGGAGCAGGGGCATGCACAAAGACATCGGAGAGCAGGGGGAAGGAGAATAGGGGCAGCAAGCTAAGCACAGAGGCTAAGCTGGAGGTCAATGATGGGCCATAGAATTGGGCAATGGAGGGCAGGAGGAGTGGACTGGTACATCATGCTAAATGGAGGGCAGTGGCAGCACATCAGACCATGCATGGCAGGAGGGAGGAGGCTAGTCCATGGATTCAGACAACAGAGGATAGGGAGGAGGCGGATGGGGCAGCAAGCTAACTGTTCAGAGAAGGTGGGTATTAGGAACTTTATTGTTTTTAAAATGTGTGTCTGTGCGAACTACTTAAAATATGAACAAGTATGCAGCATAATCTCACTTTTATTCAGGAAGAAGAGGACGTTTGTGACTGTGACTCCGGGCTCACTTGGCAGAAACACCCCCTGACCCTCCACCCCCCATCGCAAAATGTAATGACCATGAAAAGGGTAGGTGGACGTAGTGTTATATAGAACATAGTCCTGAGAGCACGATTGAAAATGAAAACTAGATATAGTACATGGTATAAACTATGCACCAAAAAGTGTGATATAAGATGAACTGGGGCTTGAAATATAATATGCAATTCATTGTGCGCAGTGACAGATTCATTGGAGAGCGCGAGATAGCACAGGCACTAGCGTGTGCTATGCGATATGCGCCTTGGAGTGTAATATTCACAGGGCAGTGTTGTGTAACCTAACTAGTCTCTAAAGTTGTAATATAAAATATGTGCTGGGGAGTGTAACGTTGCATATGCACTGTGACAAAGATATGGATCCCAGATTGTAATATGTATGGCATAGCACTGTGCGTTATAACATAGGCCTCGAGAAAGGCACGTTAGATGGGGCAATATAACCCGTGCAAAGGCAAGTGTGGCATGACTTATTCACGGGGTGGTGTTACAGTGCACATGGGCTAGAAAGTGACATAGCATACGCACTAGCTGGTGGAATACAACACAGAGGTGTGTGGCACTTGGCGGGCCCTGGTGGGTGTAACACAGCATTGGGCTCAGCCAGGAGCACGCTGTGACTCTCAAGTGAGGTTCGCCTCCTTTCAAGAGAGTAGAATAAAAAGTATTACACATCCGGCAGTGGGTGTGTGTTTTATTAACCGTGAGGGGGGTTTCTTGCATAGTTTGGTTGAATTTTTGTCGAATCCCCTTTTAATGGCTTGGTGTGCGTGTGTATTAAATGTGCCCGTCAATAGCTACCCATGTTTGTATAAATAAACGTCAAGGGTGTCTACTTGGAAAGTACCCACCGGCAGGGACGGCGGGATTAGGCACGGTAGGGCGTCAGACACATCAGAGCTTCACTAGCGGTGTAAATACATCCCACGTGGATTCATTGTATGCATAGTCACCTTTTAATGAATATCACGCAAATCGTCATGGTGATACGTACATACGGTTTGTCCAGCATGTCCTAGGTGTTTCTATAAATATATATTTTTTTAAAATAATAAAAAACAAAGGCCGGCCCCGAGGGATGGGGTCCCCGGGGCCATAAGTGGCCTGAGGAGGGGGGCAACGCAGCCCCCCTCCTAAAGATTTTTTTAAAAAAGGCCATGACCCTGGGGTTGGGGTCCCCGGGGCCGATTAAGGCCTTGGGAGGGGGGCCACGTGGCCCCCTTCCATATTTATTTATTTCAACCAAAAAATTTAGGGTGCAGGCCCTGGGGGATGGGGTCCCCAGGGCCAATAAATTAGAATAAGAAGGGGGGCCACAAAGCCCTCCTTAAAAAAATAAAATAAATAAAAGACCGGCATCGCGCCGGAGGCCACGCCCCTTCCTTGCAGCACTCTGCAAACGTACCCCCTGGCCAGTTGTAAGTTGGGGAATTAATTCCCCTTCAATACTGAGGTTCCCTGAGGGCCAACTAGCCCAACAGGTATCTCCAGTATGCGCCAGTGAGATGCGTTGCAGACAGGTGTTTTGAGGCCACGCCCCTTTTTACAACTCTATGCAACACAGCTCTGTGGCGCTTACTGGAGGTACCCAGTGGGCTAGTTTGACCCTAGGGACCCTTAGGATTCAAGGGGACTTAATCTCTCAACTTAGAACGGCCACAGGGCGTGTTTACACAGTGGTGAAGGGAGGGGACAGAGCCTGAGGTGATGTGTGCAAACCCGCCCTGTCGCGCGTTTTAAGTTGGGGAAATAATTCCCTTTCAATCCTGAGGGACCCTGGTGGCCAACTAGCCCACCAGGTGCTCCCAGTAAGCGCCACTGCTCTGCGTTGCAGAGAGGTGGTGCAGGCAGTGCCCCTTTTTACACCTCTCTGCAATGGTGCTTACTGGACATACCTAGTGGGCTATTTTGCCCCTAGGGACCCTCAGGATTCAAGGGGACTTAATATCCCAACTTAAAACGGCCACAGGGCGTGTTTACACAGTGGGGAAGGGAGGGGAAGGGACCTGAGGTGACGTGTGCAAACACGCCCTATGGCGCGTTTTAAGTTGGGGAAATAATTCCCCTTCAATCCAGAGGGCCCCTGGGGGCCAACTAGCCCACCGGGTGCTTCCAGTAAGCGCCACTGAGCTGCGTTGCAGAGAGGTGGTCTAGGCCGTGCCCCTCTTTACATTTCTCTGCAACGCAGCTCTGTAGCGCTTACTGGAGGTACCTAGTGGTCTAGTTGGAACTTAGAGACCCTCAGGATTCAAGGGGACTTAATCTCCCAACTTAAAACGGCCACAGGGCATGTTTACACAGTGGGGAAGGGAGGGGACAGGGCCTGAGGTGACGTGTGCAAACACGCCCTGTGGCCCGTTTTAAGAGGTAGTTTTAATCCCCTGCCCTATTATATACTAGGGGCTTACAGAGGAGGTCATGCTAATCACAGGGGGACCCCAACGCATAGTGTTCCCTGGTGCATGGAGGTGTTTGCACTGTATTCTAAGTGTCTTTTAACATAGCACTGGCTCTAGGACTGGTTAGTCAGGCTCAGTTACCACCAGTATCCATCTGAAAAAGTTGAGGGTACAGGATGATTTTGCTACAAGGCTTCTTTCTGCTCTTCTGTTTGTTCTTTCTGCACGTTATACTTCTTCCTGCACTTTTCTTCGTCTTTGAGGACTTCTGTTGCTTCTTTCTGCATTTCTTTTTTTTCTTTCTGTGCGTTTTTCCTTCTTTCTTCACATGTCCTATCTCTGTAGGCATAGTTAGAAATTAGCATTTAAAAAACCTTTGAAATTCACTGAAAAAACCATAGGTTTCAGGCACGTTATAGTTAGGAATTAGCATTTAAAAAACCTTAAAAATTCACTAAAAAACCATACGTTTCAGGGGCGTTATAGTTAGCTGGACTTTTCACTCATATAGAACCATTGAAATTCCCCCGTCATAGTTAGTTCAGCTAACTATAACTCGCGCGCCCGCAATGCACTGCTGATGACGTCAAATATTACATCACTCATGACATGGTCATTGACATCACTCATGACATCACTGATGACATCTCAAACTAAAATTTTCAAAACAATGGACATACCAATACCAGTTACAACAACCTATTCAGTAATTCTAAGATCCACATACACATGCACTCATTCACCAACAGTCCTATACAGTTACTCATACATGTACTCACACATCATATGTACTCATACACCTATACATCCTGTTACACAATGCCACTCATCCATAGAGTTACTCACGCACATAGTCACTCATGCTAATAAAGAATCAAACATCCATTTACTTGCATAGACAGTTATGCACACACCACCACACTTACTTCAACAGAAACTTACTTGTTAGAATCCGGGTTCTCTGGTTGGCACAGGTAGGTACTTGTGACAAGCAGGGAACCTTTCCTCTAGTCAGGGTAAATGGTTACACTACTAAAACAACCCCTTTCTCACACTCTAGGTAGCTTGGCGCGAGCAGACAAGGCTTATCTCAGAGCGTTATAGGTTAAGCATTTGTGAACACATACAGTAACCAAGTGACAACACTACAAATGGACGCCACACAGGTATTTATATTAAAAATAGGGATTCTTTATATAGGATTATCACAAGACCATTAAACGATTAAAAATACACAATACGGTTGCTTAGTTGGTAGAAGATTGCTTAGTTTCTCTTAAGTTCTTAAATGCGACACTTTAAGTCAATGTACCTTAGATGCGACACGCAGGGCAACGAAAGTGTTGCAGCGATGCAGATGCGTTGAAGTTCTTGGTGCAAAAGAAATAAAGACGGGATCTTCCAGATGCGTTACGCTTCTCCGATGTTGTGAGAAGGCTCGACTCGATGCGTCAGCTACAGCGGCGTCACCTTTGGCGAGATGCGACGACAGCGGCCTTGGCAGCGTCACTCTTCTCCGACGTTGCGAGACGCTTCCGCTCGATGAGATGCTGCAGCGGCGACACCCCTTCTGCGAGATGCGACGACAGCGGCACGCTTCTCCGTGGATGTGAGGCGCTTTTCTGGTTGCGGTGCAATGTGACAACTACAATGGCTGCGATGGCGACACGCTTCCTCCTCGATGCGAGACTCTTCTCTCGATGTGGTGCAATGCGACAGCTATGATGGCTGCGATGGCGACGCGCTTCTTCGGCGTTGCGAGACACTTCCAGAATGATGCGAGACGCTTCCGCTCGATGCGATGCTGCAGCGGCGACACTCTCTGCGAGATGCGACGGCAACAGCTCCGACGGCGGCACGCTTCTCTTCCTTGCATCGCACTTCCAGCTCCTTGCGACACGAAGTCCCTCAGAAGGCCCAACAACAACAGCAGGCACTTCCAAAGAGACTCTGGGGAGCGGGGGTGAAGACTTCGTTCAGGGGCAAGCTCAGTTCAAGCCCTTGGAGATCTTTTCAAAGCACAAGTTGAAGCAAAGTCTTTAGTAGTCTTTCTCCTCTCCTTCAGCAGCAAGGCAACCACTGCAGGCAAATCCCCCAGGTCAGGGACAGTTACTCCTCCTACAGCTTTCCCAGTTCCTTCTCCTCTGGCAGAGGTTCTTCTTATTTCAGCAGGATCTCATTTCTTGGGAGCAGGGTCCCAATACTTATACCCCTAATTCCTTTGTTCCTCTGGGGTTGAGGGGCCTTTGCCCAGTCCAAACCAGTTCTTGAGCAGTCTGTTGACATGACTCTGCCTTTCTATTCAGGGTGCAGGGCAGAGCCATCAGCCGCTCTGCAGGAGGTGGAGCCAGCATTGTGGTAGCAGAGCACAACCCTATTCAGAGCCCAGGTGTACTCCTCCCACCCATCTGACTGCCAATGTTCCTATTCACCACCAGGCTACCTAGCCCTGCCGCTCTGGGTTTCCCCAGCCCAGTCACTCACACAACCAGACAGGCAGATACACATCATAGCAGAGGCGGGCTGAAATGGTCAAGCAAGCAAATACCAACTTTCTAAAAGTGGTATTTGCAAACATAGAATATTAAAATAAACTTTACTAAAATATGTATTTTATTATTCTGAGTTCAGGCATACTAAACTCGAAATTCTACCATGTCCCCTGGGTCTGTTAGGATCATAGGATGTAACAATTCTAACAGCCCATTCTGGCCTATGGAGAACAGGTAGCCTTACAATAGTGAAAAACGAAAATGGCTGTAATTCACTATTAGGACATGCCACACACATCAGGGCTTGTCCTACCTTATGCTTACAATGCACCCTGCCCTTGGGCCTACCATAGGGGTGACTGATATGCAGTTAAGGGAAGGTTTAAGGACTGGCAAGTGTGTGCACTTACCCAGTCAGCATGACAGTACGAGACTGCACACAGGTTCTGCAATGGCAGACCTTAGATACATTTTACCAGGCTGCTTCTGTGGGTGGCACAACCAGTGCTGCAAGCCCACCAGCAGCATTTGTATTTACAAGCCCTGGGCACTCCTGGTGCACTTTACTGGGGTCTGACAGTAAACCAAATAAGCCAATCATGGAATCCAACCAACATATACATTTTAAATAGGGAGCACCTGCACTGTGGCACTGGTTGGCAGTGGCACAGTGCTCTGAGCAGCTAACACCAGCAAAACACATGAGGCACAGTGACAAAAAAAGTGGAAGGGAGACTCACGCCAAGGAGCCAGGTCTAACATTACTCATACTTAGTCTTTTAAACAATCACTTATAGCAACATAAGTGAGAGACTGATACAGATATTTACATATTTAAACATTACTCACTAAGCCATGTATTCACTAAGATACACTTAATCAGTCAGTTATACAATCAATTTTTCAAAAACAAATCATCCATTTAGACACTTATAGACCCATTTATTCTTCCATCGACCTTGAGATATACATATATAAAATATATGTAATTTTCAGAACAACACACATTCACTGGATGATGTCATCAGTGATGTCATCAGTGATGTCATTTGAGATGTCATCAGTGATGTCATGAGTGATGTCACTGACCATGTCATGAGTGATGTAATATGTGACGTCATCAGCAGTGCAGCGCTGGCGCGCAAGTTATGGTTAGCTGAACTAACTATAACGAGGGAATTTCAATGGTTTTGTACGAGTGAAAGGTCCAGCTAATAATAACGCCCCTGAAACCTATGCTTTTTTCAGTGAATATATATATATATATATATATATTACCTACTGGCGGTCGCCAGTAGGTAGTTATAGTTAGGACAGTGTTTCCATAGGAAATCTCAAAATTCTATTTTGAATAACTTTGGCGCCGGTTGACGAATCCTCGCGAAATTTTCAAAACTAATGGGGCGCTCCGCTCAGCTCCTACCCTGAAAGTCTCGGGGTGATTCGTCAAGCGGGGGCCGAGAAAAAAGGGGGGTCCCAAAACGCGTTTTCCCCATGTATTTTTCCATAGGGACTTTAGTCGCAGCTACAGCCCGAACGGCTGAACAGAATTATGTGAAATTTGGCAGAGAGGTAGCCATAAGGTCCATGAAGTGCCTTTTGCAGGTTTGGTGTAAATCTGTTCAGTATTTCCTGAGAAATTAGCATTTAAATCAATATATATATCTGTAAGCGCGCAGCGTGCGCGCACTCAGCAAGTACTGTGCGCGCACCTTGCCGTGCACGAGCGCACTTCTGATTGGTTGTTAGATGTCAGTAAACATTCGAATCGGTGGAAATCAGGAAGCGGCAGCCGCCATTTTGTCTCTCGCATAAAGAGGGGGTGATAAACAAAGGTGGAGAACTTGAAAAGGGGGCAGAGTGGGGAGATATTGACCCACTAGGCATTGTAAGGGGGTCACAGTAGGACCTTGTAGGGCAAAAAAAAAAGATTTATATTTTGAAAAAAAATATCGCCGAGTGCGCGCACCCAGCGCGCACCCGAAATTTTTTTAAAAACAAAAAAATTAAAAAAAATTCGCAATTAAGTAAAAAGATATAAGGTGGCTCTAAAAAGAGCCCTTGTGTTTATTGTGTGTTTTTTGGTACCTACAAGTAAGTACCGATGCAGAGTCTAAAGTTCAAGAGGAAGACTCTGTTGCCTTCATCAGTGAAGTGTACACCATCTCCTCTATAAATGTCTTGCATGTTGTAATGCAAGTTGTTGTGGTATATAGAACCCATACCATAGTCTCTGAGGAAAGCAGAAATAGATTTGTTGACGTGCTTCCTTGCTTTGTCAATCTGCGGACAAAATTGGTTGGACCAGTTCCACTTTTGCCTTTGGCATATGTTAGAATATACAAAGGCAGTTTGTGGAAAAAGCGACATCAATTGCACAAAGGTGTCCTTAATAAGCATTTCCAGACCTACCCCAGTTAAAGTGCCTAGGTCAGTACCACCACAGTGCACAATAATAAGGTTAGACTGTGGGAGATGTAGAAAGGTTTTCACCAAAGGCATTAATTGGTGCCACTTTAACCCTCTCTGACCAATCCATTTAATGTCTACATTTGGCAAAGCAAGGTCTCTCACCATACCTCTTTTTTCTGCAAATTTTTCACTCCAGAAGACATAGCTATGACCTACAATCCACACTGTGAACATCTTCCAAGGAGATCTGGATGCACTCAGGAGGTGTCTTTCAGTAGAAAGGCAATATGAAATGAAAGACAGTTGTAAAATGGAGGCATACATATTTTTTTAAATAAAAAGAACTCATTGGCTGTTTCAAACCATTCTACACTAAAAAAACTATGCTGTATGTTTACATTTTTAAAAGCATCTTTTGGATTGGTTCAGAAAAATGTGTAATGATTCCCAATTGATTTTCAAGCAACGTTTGCCTTATGATTTACCCAATTCTTATTTAATTTTTCTGAAACCTAAATTTTGAAAACTAAAAACTGCATCTGAACAAAGCATTTTTTGTATTTTTAAAGGATTAAAATTGAAGATATCACTTAAAAAGGATTTTAAAATTACTATTTGGCCTAAAGGTATAGTAATAAAAACAATTGTGGACTCCTTTGACAGAAATTATTTTGGCATGTGTGCTTTTGCGACAAGGTTTAAAGACGGTTTGTCTAGAAATGTTTTATTCATCTAGAGAAGTAGTTGTAATATATATGTAATATTTCTAACAAGGTATATTTTAGTGAAGATTTGGGGCTTTTTTTAAGCAATCTTTCAGATTGTTTTTTTTTTGCCCGCTGTTAAATGATGAATACAATTGTTTTCACTATTATAAGTGAAAAATAAAAAATTCTGAAAACAGCAAAAAAAGGGCAAAAAATTGCTTAGTAAAATATGTAAAAACATGTAATGCTTTTTGTAATGTATGATTGAATATTAATACATTTTTTCTTTTTTTTGCAGAACTGGAAAAAAAAATTTAAAAAAAATTCTGTTCCCTTGCAAAATACTTGAAAAATTTTTTTAGAATGTTTTTTTTTTTTTAAAAAAATAAGTGAAAAATATTAGTATTACTCAATCCTCCCTTTTCATGCTTCCATTTCTTCACCTCTTTATGAACATTAAATTTAAAAAAAAACAAAAAAAATTTTCAAAAAACCCTTGGGTGCGCGCACCTCAAAAAAAAATACAAAAAAAATCCCTCCCAAAAAATTTTTGGGGGTTTAGTTTATAAGTGGCTCTTAAAAGAGCCCTTGAGTTAATGGAGGGAAACAGGAAGAGAAAAACTAAAAAAAAGAAAAAACATCTATGGCTTACTGCACTCATGGGCATCAAATTTTCTCTGAATGAGATCAAGACTGGTCTCACCCACAGAAATAAATTTACCGCAATCAGTGCAGCGTGTGGACAACCTAGCCAAACAAGGTGGTCCAAAAAGAGGTGTGGAAGAAGGCAAAGGCACCACTGCAGAAGAAGTGCTCGGCTGAGCTGCCGAAGATGTGCTCGGCTGAGCTGCTGCAGATGTCGTCGGTAGAGCAGGTGGAGGGTTTGCTCCAGAAGCTCGACGAAAAGTCACTGGATGCATTTTGTCAACATGCCTCAACATAGTGTGAATGCTAAAAGAATACTTCTTATTAGGATTCCCACGTGACAAGACTTTTTGACAAAGTACACAAGTCACTTTAGGTGCATTTACCTTCTTTAGTCCTTCAGGAAAAGTGAAAAACTGCCATATAAAGCTGTCTTTCTGCTTCCTGTTCCTCTGCCTCTCAAGAGTGTCCTGGTCACTGTCTGAAGATGGTTGCTGTTCAGCCATTGTCTCTCAACAACAGAATAGCTCCTTCTCCAAAGCAATGAGAACTAATAATGAGGAGAGTAGGTGTGGTTTGGGAAGAATCTGGAACTGAAAGTACTTCTAACCAATCAAAAGTGATGATTCTTGATCACATGACTTGCCATGAGGGGATTGGGTGTGGTGTTGAAACAATTAGAAACTGAAAGTAATGATAACCAATAAGAAGTGCTGTTTTATTATGCATAAACCCGAGGTGCGCGCACTGCGCAAGCTCCGAGCGCGCACCTCGTGATTGCGTATGCGCGAACGCGTAGGAGCGCATATGCATACGTCATATGCGCGTACCTAGCGCGCATACGTTGAACACGCGTATACGCGATCGTTATTGCACGTAATTTTAGCGTATGCAGAAGTAAACCGCGTGGAGCGCGTAGGACGCACGCACGCATGCGTACGTACGAACGCATACGTACTGGGTGCGCGCTCCCAGCGCGCACTATAACATATATTTGCGTACGTAAATAACGTACGACGGTATTCATAAAAAACTTACGAAATTGTACTAGGAGCGCGCCCAGAGCGCGCACCCCAAGAATTTATATAAAAAAAAAAAAAAGTGGAGAAAAATTAATTGCAAAAATTATAAAAAATAATCAACTTTATCCTAATTGAAATTTTTAAAAAAAAAACAAAAACAAATAAAAAGATACAGATAATATATAAATGAATACATAGGAATTTTATTTTTATTAAAAATATTTTTTAATAATTAAATAATACAAAAATTAGCATTTAAAAAACCGTACAAATTCACTGAAAAAACCAAAGGTTTCACACACGTTATAGTTAGGAATTAGCATTTAAAAAACCTTGCAAATTCACTGAAAAAACCATAGGTTTCACACATGTTATAGTTAGCTGGACATTTCACTCGTGAAAAACCAATGAAATTCCCCCGTTATAGTTAGTTCAGCTAACTATAACTCGCGCACCCGCAATCCACTGCTGATGACGTCACATATTACATCACTCATGACATGGTCAGTGACATCACTCATGACATCACTGATGACATCTCAAATGACATCACTGATGACATCACTGATGACATCATCCTTGTGATAGAGTGGCAGACCTCCTCTCACCCTAATATAACAATTGATACAAACATTCAAAAATAGAGACTAAAATTTACAAAATATTGGACATACCAATACCAGTTACAACAATCTCTTCAGTGATTCTAAGATCCACATACACATCCACTCATTCACCAACAGTCCTGTACAGTCACTCATACATGTACTCACTCATATGTACTCATACACCTATACATCCTGTTACACAATGCCACTCATCCACAGAGTTACTCATACACATAGTCACTCATGCTAATAAAGAATCAAACATACATTTACTTGCATATACACTTATACACACACCACCACACTTACTTCTACGGAAACTTACACATACTTAGTCTTTTAAACAATCACTTATAGAAACACATACTTATTCATACAGGAACTCTTTCAATCTCTCACTCTCACATATACTCACTTATATACACCAATAGTCACATATACTAGTTTAAAACATTTACTCATAAAGACACTATTGAGAAAGTCATTCACTCACTAACACACCCTTACACATACTCATCCACCCATACAGTCCTGCACACATGCTGTCTTCAACACATACAGTGAGTCACTCATTCATGCACCTATGCACTACGTAATACCCCCTACCGAACCATGCAGACACTCAGACTGATACTCAAAATTCCAACTAATAACCTATATAGACACCCATGTACCTACTCACCAACCCATGCAGCCACTTATACACAAAGTGAGAGACTGATACAGATATTTACATATTTAAACATTACTCACTAAGCCATGTATTCACTATGATACACTTAATCAGTCAGTTACACAATACATTTTTCAAAAAAAATAATCCATTTAGACACTTATATACCCATTTATTCTTCCATCGACCTTGAGATATACATATATAAAACATATGTAATTTTCAGAAAAACACACATTCACTGGATGATGTCATCAGTGATGTCATCAGTGATGTCATTTGAGATGTCATCAGTGATGTCATGAGTGATGTCACTGACCATGTCATGAGTGATGTAATATGTGACGTCATCAGCAGTGGATTGCGGGTGCACGAGTTATAGTTAGCTGAACTAACTATAACGGGGGAATTTCATTGTTTTTTCACGAGTGAAATGTCCAGCTAACTATAACATGTGTGAAACCTATGGTTTTTTCAGTGAATATATATATATATACATATAGATATACATATAGATATAGATATAGATATATAGATTACCTACTGGCGGTCGCCAGTGGGTCGTTATAGTTAGGACCTATTTTCCATAGGAAAGCCGCAACATTCTATTTGGGTTAACTTTGGCACCCATTGACGAATCTCAAAAATTTTGGCCTACTCCGGTCCGCTCCTATCCTGAAAGTCTTGGGATGATTCGTGTAGCGGGGGCTGAGAAAAAAGGGGGGTCCCAAAACGTGTTTTCCCAATGCAATTTCCCACAGGACCTTTAGCCGCAGCTACAGCCCGAACTGCTGAACGGAATTACACCAAAATTGGCAGAAAGGTAGATCTTGGTTCAGAGTCGTGCCTTTTGCTTAAATGGTGTAAATCCGTTCAGTAGTTCCTGAGAAAATCTAAATCAAAATCACTTATATATCTGGGCGGAGCCTAACCACACATCTCCTCGTGAGATCTGATCGGCTATCATCACTTCATTCAAGAAGTGTTGGCAGCCATCTTGGGACCAATATACATGATAGCACCTCATTAAAAAACATTGCAGTTCATAGAAGGTTTTAAGACTTTAGTTACATTATAAATCATTTGTTGATGGTACCATACAAAACTATTTTCTCATGCTTTTCCCAGAGGTTTGGAAGGTGATCTATAAGCTAAACTGAGAGCATATTTTCTGTAAATTCACATTATCTTTCTCAGTCATGTGAAAATGAAGTCTGACATTCTCAGTAAAACATGTACATCCAACAATGGCAGAGACTGTCAGTTGATTCCTTTGTTTTCTACTGCAGCTTCCCAGAGTGTTCTAAAGAACAACTAGAGCGCTAACAGTCCTACTTATGATAAACGTATGGCACACCTGAAGCCATCTTGATTGGAATAAAGTGGTAACTCTTAAAACATTTAATTTAAAAAGGAACAAAATGAGGGGGTTCATTTTGCCATAGAAAGTATGATTAGTGCTGCAGAAAGAAAAATTAGGGCACATTTTGAGTGACTTCTCAAATCCTCTTCTATTTCATTAAAAAATTCTGACATGCAGACTGAAACATGCACTTTCAATACCAGCAGCAGACTTCCCTGGTGAGCAGTAGCTTTACTACAGTGATCTAATGAGCAACTAGAGTGTCTAACATTCTGAATTTATGACAAATATGTGACACATCTGAATGCCTCCTTGATGGAACCAAATTAAAAAACTGAAAGTATTTCCTACTGAGGAGACTGCAGTAAATGAGGAAATTAGGAAACTTCATAACAAATAAATCTCCCAAGATGGCCACCAGAGAGAAAAGAGCCCAAATGCAGCACAAATATCCCCCAGATGTAGCCCACATGTAGCCCAATGACAGAAGTGTGCAAAACACTTATTTTTTGTGTTTTTGCAGTTTTATATAGTGCAGACTTGTCAGGTAGTGGAGTACTTTACATGAGCATTGGTTAGATCACACAAGATCAAATTCATTTTGGTTGTAGACATGGGGAGATTAAGCGATTTGACCAGAATCACAGAATGTTGAGCTGAAGCAGAAACTCCAACCTGGTTCCCCAGTTGCAAAGTCTGCAGCTCTGGAAGTAACACCACATCCTCTCCCCTAAGTGCAATATTTAATCAAGTGGTCAACTGGATAAAAAAACATAAAGATAACAAATAATTTAAAAGTGCTTTGTCGCTATTTGAAAACTCACAAAATATGTCCTCATTTTAGGTTTTTTAGAGCACTAACCATAATTTTGATGCAAATAAGACCCTCTCATATATGTAATTTCTAAAGTAAATGCTCTAGGTATTACAGTTTTGATTACATCAAGATGACGTCAGGCGTTCCACACTTTTGTAATAATTTTATAGAATGTTAGCAATCTAGTTGTTCATTAGGATTCTGTTGAGAGGCAGAGGCCAGGGGCACGGACTCTGAAAATTGAAGGCAGGTAGGAGGGTGCAGAGGCAACAATTTGACCACACTGGGCAGGCAGGAAGGGCAGTGGCAGCACAACAGACTATGGAGGGCAGTGGAAAGGGGGGCAGGGGCAACAAACCAACAATACAGGACTGGCAAGAGAGGCTGTTGCAATATAATAAACCATTGTGGGCAGAAGGAAGAAGCAGTGGTAGTACAACCATACATGCCAACAGAGCCGATTCAGCCAGGAAACATCCTGTCTCCTGTCTACAATCTCCTCTTTTTCAATGTAACTCAAAGGGGAAAATCAATACCCCAGTTTTTTTTCAAAATCTCCATCTTACTAAGTTCAAAATGTTCGCAAGTATGGTACATTGGATCATGGAAGGCAGGAGGAATTGAGGTAGGGACATGGACTCGGATAACAGAGGACAGGAGGGACATGGAGAGGTGCACCAAACTGACCCTACAGGGCAGGCATCAGGGTTTGCAGCAGAACAATACACCACACAGGGCATGCGGGACGGGAGTGCAGCACAACAATCCATAGAAAGCAATAGGAGGGGACAGGACCATGCACATGGACAACAGAGAACAGAGGGGAAAGAGGCAATTGGTAGCTAGCTGACCATAATGGACAGACAGGAGAGAAAGCTGCAGCATGACAGACCATAAAGTGCAGGAGGGACGGATCAGGGGCATTACAATGGAACAGACAAGGCAGGAGGGAGGGAATAGGGGTTTGCACATGGAAACAGAGGGCTGGGGGCAAGGGGGCAGGGCAGGAGCAGCAAGATGACCATGTAGGTCAGGCAGGATGGGCACTAGAAACAAGACACACCATGGAGAGCAACAGTGAGACTATGATGGCATACACACAGACCATGGAGGGAAGGTGGGAGGGGGTCAGTGGCAGCTAGCTGACCACACAGGGAAGGTGGGAGGGGCCATGGCAGCACAGAAGACCATGCATGGCAAGCGGGAGGGTTAGTGGCAGCACAATGGCTATGATGGGCAAGAAGGAGGGTGCAGGGGCATGCAAAAAGGACCAAGGAGGATAGAAGGAAGGGCCAGGACCTGAGCACAGACAAGAGAGTTCAGGGGACGGTGCCTCACAACAGACCGCGCGAGGCAGGCAGGAGGAGCAGTTGCAGCACAACAGACCAGGGAGGGCAGAAGGGTGTGGCAGTAAAATGGACCATGGAGGACAGGAGGAAGGGGATAGGGGCATGGCATATGGACAGGCAGGGTGGAGGTGGCAGGGACAGGTTACAGTCATCTGACAATGCTAGGCAGGTGGGAGGGGAGTGTCAGCTCAACAGAACACTCAGAGTAGATAGGAGTGGCAGGTCTATGGAACATGGTGGGCAAAAAGGATGGAGCAGGGGCATGCACAAAGACATCGTAGGGTAGGGGGAAGGAGAATAGGGGCAGCAAGCTAAGCACAGAGGCTAAGCAGGAGGTCAATAATGGGCCATAGAATTGGGCAATGGAGGGCAGGAGGAGTGGACTGGTACATCATGCTAAATGGAGGGCAGTGGCAGCACATCAGACCATGCATGGCAGGAGGGAGGAGGCTAGTCCATGGATTCAGACAACAGAGGATAGGGAGGAGGTGGATGGGGCAGCAAGCTAACTGTTCAGAGAAGGTGGGTATTAGAAACTTTATTGTATTTAAAATGTGTGTCTGTGCGAACTACTTAAAATATGAACAAATATGCAGCATAATCTCACTTCTATTCAGGAAGAGGAGGATGTTTGTGACTGTGACTCCGGGCTCACTTGGCAGAAACACCCTCTGACCCTCCACC
This sequence comes from Triturus cristatus, assembly GCF_964204655.1. Classification (NCBI taxonomy): domain Eukaryota; kingdom Metazoa; phylum Chordata; class Amphibia; order Caudata; family Salamandridae; genus Triturus; species Triturus cristatus. Next base: position 564,054,277 of record NC_140582.1, on the reverse strand, counting down.
CCCATCGCAAAATGTAATGCCCGTGAAAAGGGTAGGTGAACACACATATAGAACATAGTCCTGAGAGCACGATTGAAACTGAAAACTAAATATAGTGTACGGTATAAACTATGCACCAAAAAGTGTGATATAAGATGAACTGGGGCGTGAAATATAATATGCAATACATTGTGCGCAATGACAGATTCATTGGAGAGCGCGAGATAGCACAGGCACTAGCGCGTGCTATGCGATATGCGCCTTGGAGTGTAATATGCACAGGGCAGTGTTGTGTAACCTAACTAGTCTCTAAAGTTGTAATATAAAATATGTGCTGGGGAGTGTAACGTTGCATATGCACTGTGACAAAGATATGGATCCCAGATTGTAATATGTATGGCATAGCGCTGCGCGTTATAACATAGGCATCGAGGAAGGCACATTAGATGGGGCAATATAACCGGTGCGAAGGCAAGTGTGGCATGACATATTCACGGGGTGGTGTTACAGTGCACATGGGCTAGAGAGTGTCATAGCATACGCACTAGCTGGTGGAATACAACACAGAGGTGTGTGGCACTCGGCGGGCCCGGTGGGTGTAACACAGCATTGGGCTCAGCCAGGAGCACACTGTGACTCTGAAGTGAGGTTCGTCGACTTTCCAGAGGGTAAAATAAAAAGTACTACACATCCGGCGGTGGATGTGTTTTTTTATTAACCGTGAGGGGGGATTCTTGCATAGTTTGGTCGAATTTTTGTCAAATCCCCTTTGAATGGCTTGGTGTGCGTGTATATTAAATGTGCCCGTCAATAGCTACCCAAGTTTGTATAAATAAACAACAAGGGTGTCTACTTGGAGAGTACCCACCGGCGGGGGCGCCGGGATTAGGCACGGTAGGGCGTCAGACACATCAGAGCTTCACTAGCGGTGTAAATACATTCTATGTGGATTCATTCTATGCATAGTCGCCTTTTAATGAATATCACTCAAATCGTCATGGTAATAGGTACATACGGTTTGTCCAGCATGTCCAAGGTGTTTCTATAAATATATATATTTTTAAAATATTAAAAAACAAAGGCCGGCCCCGGGGGATGGGGTCCCCGGAGCCATAAGTGGCCTGAGGAGGGGGGCAACGCAGCCCCCTCCTAAAGAATTTAAATTAAAAAAAGGCCATGACCCGGGGGTTGGGGTCCCCGGGGCCGATTAAGGCCTTGGGAGGGCCAAATTAATTTTTTTCAACAAAAAAAATTAGGGTGCAGGCCCTGGGGGATGGGGTCCCCAGGGCCAGTAAATTAGAAAATGAAGGGGGGCCACACAGCCCTCCTTCTTAAAAAAATAAAATAAATAAAAGACCGGCATTGCGCTGGAGGCCACGCCCCCTCCTTGCAGCACTCTGCAAACGCGCCCCCTGGCCAGTTGTAAGTTGGGGAATGAATTCCCCTTCAATACTGAGGGTCCCTGAGGGCCAACTAGCCCAACAGGTATCTCCAGTGTGCGCCACGGAGCTGTGTTGCAGACAGGTGTTCTGAGGCCACACCCCTTTTTACACCTCTATGCAACGCAGCTCTGTGGCGCTTACTGGAGGTACCTAGTGGGCTAGTTTGACCCTAGGGACCCTTAGGATTCAAGGGGACTTAATCTCTCAACTTAGAACGGGCACAGGGCGCGTTTACACAGTAGTGAAGGGAGGGGATGGGGCCTGAGGTGACGTGTGCAAACACGCCCTGTGGTGCGTTTTAAGTTGGGGAAATAATTCCCTTTCAATCCTGAGGGACCCTGGGGGCCAACTAGCCCACCAGGTGCTTCCAGTAAGTGCCACTGCTCTGCGTTGTAGAGAGGTTGGGCAGGCTATGCCCCTTTTTACACCTCTCTGCAATGGCGCTTACTGGACGTACCTAGTGGGCTATTTTGCCCCTAGGGATCCTCAGGATTCAAGGGGACTTAATCTCCCAACTTAAAAAACGGCCACAGGGCATGTTTACACAGTGGGGAAGGAAGGGGACGGGGCCTGAGGTGACATGTGCAAACACGCCCTATGGCGCGTTTTAAGTTGGGGAAATAATTCCCCTTCAATCCTGAGGACCCCTGGTGGCTAACTAGCCCACTAGGTGCTTCCAGTAAGCGCCACTGAGCTGCGTTGCAGAGAGGTGGTCCAGGCCGTGCCACTTTTTACACCTCTCTGCAACGCAGCTCTGTGGCACATACTGGAGGTACCTAGTGGGCTAGTTGGACCCTAGGGACCCTCAGGATTCAAATTAGCTTAATCTCCCAACTAAAAACGGCCACAGGGAGTGTTTACACAGTGGTGAAGGGAGGGGACGGGGCCTGAGTTAACGTGTGCAAACAAGCCCTGTGGCGTGTTTTAAGTTGGGGAAATAATTCCCCTTCAAACCTGAGGGCCCCTGGGGGCTTACTGGTGCTTCCAGTAAGCGCCACTGAGCTGAGTTGCAGAGAGGTGGTCCAGGCCATGCCACTTTTTACACCTCTCTGCAACGCAGCTCTGTGGCGCATACTGGAGGTACCTAGTGGGCTAGTTGGACCCTAGGGACCCTCAGAATTCAAATGAACTTAATCTCCCAACTAAAAACGGCCACAGGGCGTGTTTACACAGTGGTGAAGGGAAGGGACGGGGCCTGAGTTAACGTGTGCAAATAAACCCTGTGGTGCGTTTTAAGTTGGGGAAATAATTCCCCTTCAATCCTGAGGGACCCTGGGGGCCAACTAGCCCACCAGGTGCTTCCAGTAAGCACCACTCCGCTGCGTTGCAGAGAGGTGGTCTAGGCCGTGCCCCTTTTTACATCTCTCTGCAACACAGCTCTGTGGCGCTTACTGGAGGTACCTAGTGGTCTAGTTGGACCCTAGGGACCCTCAGGATTCAAGGGGACTTAATCTCCCAACTTAAAACGGCCAGAGGGCGTGTTTACACAGTGGGGAAGTGAGGGGACGGGGCCTGAGGTCACGTGTGCAAACACGCCCTGTGGCGCTTTTTAATAGGTAGTTTTAATCCCCTGCCCTATTATATACTAGGGGCTTACAGAGGAGGTGATGCTGATCACGGGGGGACACCAACGCATAGTGTTCCCTAGTGTATGTAGGTGTTTTCACTGTATTCTGAGTGTCTTTTAACATAGCACTGGCTCTAGGACTGGTTAGTCAGATTCAGTTACCACCAGAATCCGTCTGAAAAAGTTGAGGGTACAGGATGATTTTGCAACAAGGCTTCTTTCTGCTCTTCTGTTTGTTCTTTCTGCACGTTATCCTTCTTCCTGCACATTTCTTCGTCTTTGAGGACTTCTATTGCTTCTTTCTGCATTTCTTTTTTTTCTTTCTGTGCGTTTTTTCTTCTTTCTTCACATGTCCTATCTCTGTAGGCATAGTTAGAAATTAGCATTTAAAAAACCTTTGAAATTCACTGAAAAAACCATAGGTTTCAGGCACGTTATAGTTAGGAATTAGCATTTAAAAAACCTTAGAAATTCACTGAAAAAACCATAGGTTTCAGGGGCGTTATAGTTAGCTGGACTTTTCACTCGTACAAAACCATTAAAATTCCCCCGTTATAGTTAGTTCAGCTAACTATAACTCGTGCGCCCGCAATGCACTGTTGATGACGTCACATATTACATCACTCATGACATGGTCAGTGACATCACTCATGACATCGCTGATGACATCTCAAATGACATCACTAATGACATCACTGATGACATCATCCTTGTGATAGAGTGGCAGACTTTTGATACACACATTCAAAAATAGAAACTACAATGTTCAAAACAATGGACATACCAATTCCAGTTACAACAACCTATTCAGTAATTCTATGATCCACATACACATCCACTCATTTACCAACAGTCCTATACAGTCACTCATACATGTACTCACTCATCATATGTACTCACACACCTATACATCCTGTTACACAACGCCACTCATCCATAGAGTTACTCATGCTAATAAAGAATCAAACATCCATTTACTTGCATATACAGTTATACACACACCACCACACTTACTTCTACAGAAACTTACACATACTTAGTCTTTTAAACAATCACTTATAGAAACACATACTTATTCATACAGGAACACTTTCAATCTCTCACTCTCACATATACTCACTTATATACACCAATAGTCACATATACTAGTTTAAAACATATGTAGTTACTCATAAAGACACTATTGAGACAGTCTATCACTCACTAACACACCCATGCACACACTCATCCACCCATCCAGTCCTGCACACATGCTGTCTTCAACACATGCAAACAGTGAGTCACTCATTCATGCACCTATGCACTACGTAACACCCCCCACCGAACCATACAGACACTCAGACACTCATACTGATACTCAAAAAACCAACTAATAACCTATATAGACACTCATGTAGCTACTCACCAACCCATGCAGCCACTTATACACAAAGTGCGAGATTGATACAGATATTCACACATTTAAACATTACTTACTAAGCCATGTATTCACTAAGATACACTTAATCAGTCAGTTATACAATCAATTTTTCAAAAACAAATCATCCAGTTAGACACTTATATACACATTTATTCTTCCATCGACCTTGAGATATACATATATAAAACATATGTAATTTTCAGAAAAACACACATTCACTGGATGATGTCATCAGTGATGTCATTTGAGATGTCATCAGTGATGTCATGAGTGATGTCACTGACCATGTCATGAGTGATGTAATATGTGATGTCATCAGCAGTGCATTGCGGGCGCGCGAGTTATAGTTAGCTGAACTAACTATAACGTGGGAATTTCAATGGTTTTGTACAAGTGAAAAGTCCAGCTAACTATAACGCCCCTGAAACCTATGGTTTTTTCAGTGAATATATATATATATATATATATATATATATATATATATTCATGGTCCAGTAGTAGGCTGGGAAGCTAAAATATTGTCACAGTCTTATTAAACTATGTTTTGCACTTTGGTGTACTATTAAATACTTCATGAAATTAATCTCTGCTTTTGTGCCATGAATTCTCGCTGTGGTAAAAAAGTTCAAGCGTGGAATTAATCCTTGATGTCATCAGTGATGTCACTGACCATGTCATGAGTGATGTAATAAGTGACATCATCAGCAGTGCATTGTGGGGGCGTGAGTTATAGTTAGCACCACTAACTACAACAGCCAAATTTCTCTGGTTTTATATGAGTGAAATGTCCAACTAACTATAACGTCCCTGAAACCTGTGTTTTTTTCCGTGAATATCTAAGGCTTTTAAAATGATAATCTCTAACAATAAGGTTCCTGAAACCTGTGTTCTTTTCAGTGAATTTCTAAGGATTTGTAAATGCTAATCCCTAACTATACCGTCCCTGAAACCTCCATTTTTTTCAGTGAGTTTCTAAGGTTTTTTAAATGCCAATTTCTAACTATGCCTACATAGGTAGGACATGTGCAGAAAAAGGAAGAAAGGCGCAGAAAGAAGCAAGAGAAATGCAGAAAGAGGCAACAGAAGTCCAGAAAGAGGCGAAAGGTGCAGAAAGAAGCAAGAGATGTGCAGAAAGAACCAAGAGAAGTGATGAAAGAGACCTACTTTGACTGTACCTTACAACTAACCCTGGGCGGAGTTCGCAGAGTTACACTACGGGGAACTCCGTGAAGTGCAAAAAAAACTCTGCCGCACTACGCGGAGCTCCGCAAGTGGCAGAGTATGATAGAAAATTTTGCAGTGATTGCTTGTCTGCACTATGCAATCATCGCGAACTGCACCATGCACAGTGCAAGCGGTCCCTGCTTTCCTTTTCTGCCGCTCGAGTAGATTTTTACTCGAGCGGCAGCTTTCTCAACGCGAACGGGCAGTTTCTCAATGTGAGCTTTCGCAAGCATATACTCGCAATGAGAAACTCAACCCCCCCACATTGACAAATCTCACTGAGATGTTGATCTCCCACGCTCGTGCTCACCAACTTGATGTTGACGATCACAAACGAGGAAAAATCTCGCCATGAGGTAGATTTTCCTCGCTCGCAGTAGCCAACTTGACGTTGATGAATGTGAGCGAGGAAAAAAACTCTGCTCCGCAACGCGAAGCAGAGTTTTTCGGAACTCCGCCATCTCCGCGTAACGCAGAGTGCAGAAAACTCCGCAAACTTCACAAGCGGAGTGGAGTTTACAGCCAAGGGTTACTTACAACAGACTTAGACAATGTACCCTCATCACTAATCCTTCTCAGAAGATGTCTTAAACCTCACTTTTCTCTTGAAGGTTCGACTGCTTGGAATGTTAGGCCTACCAAATATAAAACAGCAATCCTAAGCATATCACTGTTGTAAGTCTGACCCAGTTTGTGAAGGTATGTTAGCGTGTCTATGATTTAACCTAGTGACATGTTAAATGAAAATAAACATACAAACACTTGAATACCTGTGTTTCAAACAGCAAACTCTGTAAATTTGTGGAAGAAAAGGTGAATGCATTTCTTTCTGCTCACAATACAGGGCACATGGGTATTCAATGGTATATTTGGGGGGCTCTATAACACAAATATACATAAGACATGTCCAGCAGTGCAACCAAATGACAGAGCAGAACAGACAAAATGTGACCACCTACAGGAGAAGTTACCCGCTTTTTAAGCTACCATCTTCAGATGCATAACACATGTGAGAATACATATACAAGTAGACATATACCTTAGTCATGAGAGCACGCAGACCATTAAACTTGACAGCTGCACTTTCCACTTGAGTACAGAAAGAGGCAAGAGAAGTTCAGAAAGAAGCAAGAGAGTTGCAGAAACAGGCAAAAGAGGTACAGAAAGAGGGAAGAGGGGTGCAGACAGAGGCAAGAAAGGTGCAGAAAGAGGGAAGAGGGGTGCAGACATTTGCAAGAGAGGTGCAGAAAGAAGCAAGAGCAGTGCAGAAAGAAACAACAGAGGTCCAGAAAAAAGCAAGAGTGGTTCAGAAAAAGGCAAGAGAAGTACAGAAAGAAGCAACAGAGGTGCAGAAGGAGGCAAGAGAAGTGTAGAAAGAGGCAACAGAGGTACAGAAAAAGGCAAGAGGGGTGCTGCAAGAGGAAGGAGAAGTGCAAACATAAGCAACAGAGGTATAGAAGGAGGCAAACGAAGTGGAGAAACAGGCAGAAGAGGTATAGAAAGAAGAAAGAGCAGTTCAGAAAGAACCAACAGAGGTGCAGAAGGAGGCAAGAGGGGTGCAGAAAGAGGCAAAAAGGGTGCAGAAATTTGCAAGAGAGGTACACAAAGCAGCAACAGAGCTGGAGAAGGACACAAGAGAACCACAGAAAGAGGCAAGAGAGTTGCAGAAACAAGCAAAAAAGGTGCAGAAAGAGGGAACAGGTGGGCAGACTGGGGCAAGAGAGGTACAGAAAGAGTGAAGAGGGGTGCAGAAAGAGGCAAGAGGGATGCAGAAATGTGGAACAGAGGTGCAGAAAGAAGCAAGAGCAGTGTTGAAAGAACCAACAGAGGTTCAGAAAGAGGAGAGAGGGGTACATAAAGAGGCAAGTGAAGTGCAGAATGAAGCAAAAAAGGTACAGAAAGAGGCAAAAGAACATGCTGAAAAAGGCAAGAGAGGTGCAGAATAAGGTAGGAGAGGTGCACAAAGAGTCAAGAGGGGTACAGAAAGAGGCTAAAGGGTGCAGAAAGATGCAAGATAAGTACAGAAAGAAGCAACAGAGGTGCTGAAAGAGACCAGAGGGGTGCAGAAAGAGGCAAGAGAAGTGCAGAAAGAAGCAAAAGAGGTTGGGAAAGAGGCAAGAGAGGTGCATAAGCAGGCAAGAAAGGTACAGAAAAAAAGGAACAGTGGTGCAGAAAGAGGCAAGATAGATACTCAAATTTGCAAGAGAGGTGCAGAAAGAAGCAAGAGCAGTGCAGAAAGAAGCCAGAGAAGTGCAGAAAGAAGTAAGAGAGGTGGACAAAGAGGGAAGAGGCATGCAGAAATTTGCAAATGAGGTGCAGAAAGAACCAATAGCAAGGCAGAAAGAACCAACAGAGGTGAAAAAAGAGGCAAGGGGGTGAAGAAAGGGGGAGGATAGGTGCACAAAGAAGCAAGAGGGGTACAGAAAGAGACAGGAGGGGTGCAGAAAGAAGGGAGAGAAGTGCAGAAAGAAGCAGCGGAGGTGCTGAAAGAGGCAAGAAGGGTGCAGAAAGAGGCAAGAGAAGTATAGAAAGAAGCACCAGAGGTACAGAAAGAGGCAAGAGTGGTGCAGAAAGAGGGAAGAGAGGTGTAGAAAGAGGCAAGAGAGTTGCACAAAGAAGGAAGAGGGGTGTAGAAAGAGGTAAGAGAATTGCTGAAAGAAGCAACAGAGGTATGGAAAGAAGCAAGAGAAGTACAGAAATAGGCAGGTGAGGTGCAGGTAGAGGCAAGAGAAGTGCAGGAAGAGGGAATACAAGTGCAGAAAGAGACAACAGGGGTGCAGAAAGAAGCATGGGAAGAGCATAATGAAGCAACAGGGGTGCAGAGAGAGGCAAGAGAAGTGCAAAAAGAAGCAGCAGAGGTGCAGAAGGTGGCAAGAGAACTGCACAAAGGGGCAAGAGAGTTGCAGAAACAGGCAAAAGAGGTACAGAAAGAGGGAACAGGAGTGCAGACAGAGGCAAGAGAGGTGCAGAAAGAGGTAAAAGAGGTGCAGAAAGAGGTAGGAGGGGTGCATACATGTACAAGAGAGGTGCAGAAAGAAACAAGAGCAGTGCAAAAGAAACAAGATGCAGAAAGAGGCAAGTGCGGTACAGAAGGAGGCAAGAAAACTGCAGAAAGAGGCAAGAGAGTTGCAGAAACAGGCAAAAGAGGTACAGAAAGAGGGAACAGTTGGGCAGACTGAGGCAAGAGGGGTGCAGAAAGAAGGAAGATGGGTGCAAAAAGAGGCAAGAGGAATGCAGAAAGAGGCAAGTGAAGTGCAGAAAGAAGCAAAAGAGGTGCAGGAAGAGGCAAGAGTACTGCAGAAAAAAGCAAGGGGGTACAGGGTGAGGCAGGAGAGGTGCACAAAGAGGCAAGAGGGGTACCGAAGAAGGCAAGAGGGAAGCAGAAAGAAGCAAGAGAGGTGCAGAAAGAAGCAACAGAGGTGCTGAAAGAGGCAAGATGGGTGCAGAAAGAGGCAAGAGAAGTGCAGAAGGAAGCAACAGAGGTGCAGAAAGAGGCAAGACAAGTGCATACGCAGGCGAGAAACGTGCAGAAAGAGGTAGGAGGGATGCATACATTTGCAAGAGAGGTGCAGAAAGAAACAAGAGCAGTGCAGAAGGAAGCAAGTGAAATGCAGAAAGAAGCAAGAGTGATGGACAAATAGGGAAGAGGGGTGCAGAAATAGGCAAGAGGGATGCAGAAATTTGCAAAAGAGGTACAGAAAGAACCAAGAGCAGTGTAGAAAGAAGCAATAGAGATACAGAAAGAGGCAAGAGGGGTGTAGGAAAAGGCAAGAGAAGGTGCAGAAGGAGGCACAAGAAGAGCAGAAAGAAGAATGAGAGGTGCAGAAAGAAGCAAGAGAAGTGTAGAAAGAAGCAAGAGGGGTGCTGCAAGAGGCAAGAGAAGTGCAAACAGAAGCAACAGAGGTGCAGGAGGAGACAAGAGAAGTGCAGAAACAGGCGAAAGAGGTATATAAAGAAGCAAGAGCAGTGCAGAAAGAACCAACAGAGGTGCAGAAGGAGGCAGGAGAGTTACACAAAGAGGGAAGAGGGGTGCAGAAAGAGGCAAGAGTGGTGCAGAAAGAGGCAAGAGAGGTGCAGAAACAGGCAAGAGAAGTGCAGAAAGAGGCAGGAGAATTGCTGAAAGAACCAACAGAGGTGTGGAAAGAAGCAAGAGGAGTGCAGGAAGAGGCAGGTGAGGTGCAGAAAGAGGCACAAGAGGTACAGAAAGAGGGTATACAAGTGCAGAAAGAGACAACAGGGGTGCAGAAAGATGCATGGGAAGAGCATAATGAAACATCAGGGGTGCAGAGAGAGGCAAGAGTTGTGCAGAAAGAAGCAGCAGAGGTGCATAAGTAGGCAATAGAATTACAGAAAGAAGCAAGAGAGTTGCAAAAACAGACAAAAGAGGTACAGAAAGAGGGAGCAGGAGTGCAGACAGAGGCAAGAGAGGTGAAGAAAGAGATAAAAGAGGTGCAAAATGAGGCAAGAGGGGTGCACTAATGTGCAAGAGAGGTGTAGAAAGAAGCAAGAGCATTGCAGAAGAACCAAAAGAGGTGCAGAAAGATGCAAGTGGGGTGCAGAAGGAGGCAAGAGAACTGCAGAAACAGGCAAGAGAGTTGCAGAAACAGGCAAAAGAGATGCAGAAAGAGGGAACAGGTAGGCAGACTGAGGCAAGAGGGGTGCAGAAAGAGGGAAGATGGGTGCAGAAAGAGGCAAGAGGACTGCAGAAATTTGGAACAGAGGTACAGAAAGAAGCAAGAGCAGAGCAGAAATAACCAACAGAGGTGCAGAAAGAGGCATGAGGGGGACAGAAAGAGGCAAGTGAAGTGCAGAAAAAAGCAAAAGAGGTGCAGAAAGAGGCAAGAGAACTGCAGAAAACAGCAAGAGGGGTACAGGATGAGGCAGGGGAGGTGCACAAAAAGGCAGGAGGGTATAGAAAGAGGGAAAAGGGGTACAGAAAGAAGCAAGAGAAGTGTAGAAACAAGCAACAGAGGTGCTGAAAGAGGCAAGATGAGTGCAGAAAGAGGCAAGAGAAGTGCAGAAAGAAGCAACGGAGGTGCAGAAAGAGGCAACACAGGGGTGTAGAAAGAGGCAAGAGGGATACAGAAATTTGCAAGAGGGATGCAGAAAGAAACAAGAGCAGTGCAGAAAGAAGCAAATGAAGTGCAGAACGATGCAAGAGAGGTGGACAAAGAGGGGAGAAGGGTGAAGAAATAGGCAAGAGGGATGCAGAAACTTGTAAAAGAGGTCCAAAAAGAACCAAGAACAGTGCAGAAAGAAGCAACAGAGGTGCTGACAGAGGCCCGAAGGGTGCAGAAAGAGGCAAGAGAAGTACAGAATGAAGCAACAGAGGTACAGAAAGAGGCAAGAGTGGTACAGAAAGAGGGAAAAGAGGTATAGAAAGAGGCAAGTGAGTTGCACAAAGAGTGAAGAGAAGTGCAGAAAGAGGCAAGAGGGGTGCAGAAAGAAATGAGTGAGGTGCAGAAAGAGGCAAGAGAGGTGTAGAAAGAGGCAAGAGAAGTGCAGAAACAGGCAAGGGAACTGCAGAAAGAGGCAAGAGAGTTTCAGAAACAGGTAAAAGAGGTGCAGAAAGACGGAACAGGTGGGCAGACTAAGGCAAGAGGGGTACAGAATGAGGGAAGAGGGGTACAGAAAGAGGGAATAGGGGTGCAGAAAGAAGAAACAGAGGTGCAGAACGAAGCAAGAGAAGTGCAGAAAGAAGCAAAAGAGGTGCAGAAAGAGGCAAAAGAAGTGCAGAAAGAGGCAACAGAGGTGCAGAAGGAGGCAAGGGAACAGCAGAAAGAGAGTTGTAGAAACAGGCAAAAGAGGTCCCGAAAGAGGGAGCAGGGATGCAGACAGAGGCAAGAGAGGTGCAGAAACAGGTAAAAGTGATGCAAAAGAGGCACGAGGGGGCACATACATTTGAAAGAGAGGTGCAGAAAGAAGCAAGAGCAATGCAAAAGAACCAATAGAGCTTCAAAAAGATGCAAGTGAGGTGCAGAAGGAGGCAAGAGAATTGCAGAAAGAGGCATGAGAGTTGTAGAAACATGCAAAAGTGGTACAGAAAGAAGGAAAAGGGTTACAGAAAAAGGGAAGAGGGTGCAGAAAAAGGCAAGAGGGATGCAGAAATTTGGAACATATGTGCAGAAAGAAGCAAGAGCAGTGCAGGAAGAACCAACAGAGGTGCAGAAAGAGGCAACAGGGGTACAGAAAGGGGCAGGAGAAGTATAGAAAGAAACAACAGAGGTGCAGAAAGAGGCAATAGGGGTACAGGAAGAAGCAAGTGAGGTGGATAAAGAGGAAACAGAAGTGCAGAAAGAGGCAAGAGGTGCAGAAAGTGGAAGAGATGAGCAGAAAGAGGCAAAAAAAGTGCAGAAAAAAAGTTACAGAAAGAAGCAACAGAAAGGCAGAAAGAGGCAAGAGGGGTACAGAAAGAGGCAAGTGAAGTGAAGAACGAAGCAAAAGAGGTGAGAAAGAACCAACAGAGGTACAAAAAGAGGCAAATGGGATGCAGAAAGGGTTGGGAGAGGTGCACAAAGAGGCAAGGGGAGTACAGAAAGAGGCAACAGAGGTGCAGAAAGAAGCAAGAGAACTGCAGAAAGAAGCAACAGAGTTGCAGAAAGAGGCAAGAGGGGTGCAGAAAGACTTAAGAGAAGTGCAGAAAGAAACAACAGAGGTGCAGAAAGAGGCAAGTGAAGTGTAGAAAGAGGCAAGAGAGGTACAGAAACAGGCAGGAGAGGTGCAGAAAGAGGCACGAGGGGTACAGGAAGATGCAAGTGAGGTTGATAAAGAGGAAGCATGTGAGAAGTTGGCCTGATATATGCTGTCCACTAATTATAGTGGGCATCTTGTATCAGTCCAAACAACCCCTTATGGTGAATTGGTTAAAGACAACCTTTATTGAAAGCTATCCAAGTGGTAGCTTTAGAGAGCAGCCTTCAGGCTAAGTCTTGAAGGAATGTAAAGCAGCTTGTGTTACCAGTCTATAATCTCTTGAATGACCAAATGAAAGGACAATCACACCAGGTATATATTTAAAATATATGTATTTAAGATAAAACACACCCCTCTAGTCTCTTTATGAGACTGGAGTTCGAAGTACTTAATTTACAAGTTAGCAATCAACAGTAATAGCACAAATACACGTTTGGGCCCTAGGGGCGTACCAAACCATATACCAATAAAGTGGTATAAGAACCACAACTGAACTAGACAGAAGGCCTAGAGCCTGTAGAATCACTGGAACCCCAAGGAACCACCCAAGGTAATGACACAGGGGAGCCACGGGGACTGTGTGCAGTGTGTAAACACAACCGCAGGTTCCCGTTAGCTTCTATGGGCAATGTCGCGGTTGGATAATTAAAGATTAGGGACACTTAGAATCGAGTCAGGACCAAACCCTTTTGGACTTAGGAAGTTCTAGGGCTAGCACCCACGGGAGCACTGGAGTACTCGTGTTACCTCACCCAGGGAAGCCGGGTGCATAGGTGTCTTTTGGTGTCGGGTCGTGTCGTCGATTACAATGGAAGCTGGCGAAGAACTGCTGCTGCCGTGAAGAGGAGAAGTGTCCGAAGAGATCCAAGCCTGGATCTAGGATGGAAGGAACCTGAAAGCAGAGGGGACAGAGTCTGGGTCACTTACCAGTGACCAAGGGTAGGATGGACCAATGCCCACAGATGTCGGGTGCTTCAGGTGAGTTGATGGGCGTCTTGACTCTTCAGCCACGAGGTCCAGGAGGCATCGACGAAGTCTACGAGCTGGATTCGAGCTGTCCCACAAAGTTTGTCGAGTGCTGCGGTGTCGGCGACCAGATTGGACCCAACAAGCCTTGGCAATGCAAGTCTCGTGGAAAGAGAAGAAGGACGTCGGTGCAGACCAGCAAGGTCTGAGGGACTCATCCAGCAAGGGTAAGTCAGGGCACATCTGGAGCAACCAGGGAAGCCCAAGCAGAAGAGGAGTTGCCTTCATGGGGACCCACTAGCCAACAGGCTAGCGACCACAAAGGAGCCTCAAGCAGTCGCACTGGAACCCGGCCCACGGGTCACTCGTGGAGTGGAGGCCAGAGATCTTCAGTGCAGTCAGTGCTCAAGGCTGGCGCTACTCAGAGTCCAAAGCAGAATTTGAAGGATAAACAGGAAGTTGATGTACCAGCAATAGTACACGGTGTCCAGGGGTCACGGTTCCTCATCACCCACGACAGCCACGGGCCTCAGGTTTGCTGGGGACTCAGGGTAGCCTTGGGGAAGTCAGGAAATCAACCTCTGGTGATGCAGAGACTTTGGTGTCCAACAGGAGCTTCCGAATTGCAGACCAGACAGTTGCTTCTTTGGTGCATGCCAAGCAGGGGAATCACTCCTTGACCCCAAGAGAGATTTTTTCAGTCTTCTAGTCAAAGTAGAACATCGAAGGTCCAGGATATATATTGCAGAGTTTCGTTCAGGGTAATCTTAAGTCGCAAGGACTGGGTTCTCAGACTTATAGTAAGTTTGGGGGTTGGACATACTCTAGGGACCCACCTATGGGAGGGTTTGGAAAGAGGGGTGGTTCACCCATTTCCTTTGTCCAGTTTCACGCCAGAGTGGGGACAGGTAGCCCCTGTAACCGGTTTGAACTGGACTATGCACAGGGACACCAAGTGTTCCCCCAATGCAGGACTTCAAAGCACCTGAGAGTGCTCCCGCCCAGCCCCAATACACATCTGCCTGTCTGGGGAGGTGGTTACATCTCCCTGGGACAGGAAACCTATTGTCCAAGCCTCCCCTGCCAGAGTTTCAGTCAGCAGCAGGAGGCCAGACCCGTGTCTGTGGCAGAGGCATCCATTTTGGGATGCCAGGGCTGTAGAACGTCCTACCGGGTTACACAGTGTGAACATGTCTCTCCCTCTAGAAGGGTGGAATGCTACCCCCGCCACCTGAACTGGCGGGAGGGTAGTATTCCAAAGTGTTTGACACCAAACACGACATGTTTCCGTGCAGCCATCCCAAAGTCAGCACTTACTGCGAGTTTATAATGCACTTAAGAGTATATGGTCAGGCTGCACCACAAACAGCATCAGAGGAGGTACTCCAAACGTTGCAGAGGGGCTCTGCTCATGCAAGGGCACCCTCTCACATAAAAACCAAGCACTCTGCCTTCAGGATTGTTAAGGCCTGCCATGGGAGTGACTTATAGGTTTTATATGTGTGTGCTATGGTAGTGATATAGGTAGCCTATACCACTGTAAGGGGTGCAAGCACCACCTTACCCAGGCTGCAGTAGCATACCTGTGATGTCATTTTGGAGTGCTTCCCAGGGGTGGCATAATACATGCTTCAGCCCCTGGTAGGCCTCTGAAGTACCTATGTCCTAGGTACATAGTATACCATATACTAGGGTCTTATAAGGCACTCCAGAATCCAATTAGATATGTACCTAATGTACATGGAAACCATTTTACAGAGAAAGCAGATAGACTGGGGCCCTGAATAGCAGAGTCTCTCTCCAACTAAGTCATAAACCAGCAAAACACCAGACAAAAAGTGGGGGAAACCATATAGTCAGATTCCACCTTCCTACAAAGCAGACGTGCAGAAAGAGGCAAGAGAGGTGCAGAAAGAGTCAAGAGGTGCAGAAAGTGGAAGAGATGAGCAGAAAGAGGTAAAAGAAGTGCAGAAAAAAGTTTGCAGAAAAAAGCAACGGAAATGCAGAAAGTGGCAAGAGAGGCGTAGAAAGAAGCGTGGTTTGCACTCTGAGGTTCCGTGGGAATCTGACTGACATTTTGGGTATGTTCTAATATGGACGAGTTTGGTATCTACGAACCGCAAATGACGAGTTTAGTGGGTGTACGCGTTTTCGCTACGCTACTATGTACGGGTCGTCTCATTCCTGGGCATGCCCATCTGAACCCTTGGGTTCCATTTTAGATACGGCGTCCATTTTGTCTCTTGCCCTCAAGTAGCCAGCGAACAGACACTGTCCGCTTCGTGACCCTGGGATTCCCAAGCTTTCGTGGAGGACACATGTTCCTTTGAAGGTGCTTTTATGATGAGGGGGATGACACGGCAAGGGCAGATGGCTCCGCTCGAGGCTCTTCTTGCCGTGCCAGTTTATTGTTTCAGTCGTGCATACATTAGGCACGGGTTCTTTGATCCTGCAATCAAGTTCCCGATATTGCTCTCTACACTGTTTTCTAAACTGTTGTGCATCTTTGTTTTCCTTTTCATCTGTTCCTTCCTCTAATTCGTTACGGTCTGAATGGAATGTGCTTTATGTAGGGATAATGTGCTTTTACAGTTGGGAACCGGCAATGTTGCTGTAATTATGTTTCGGGTTTCTGAAAACATGAATGCGACCTTTTTGAAGTTTATTTTGGGAGCTGAATTGTAACCTTTTGTTCGCCATGCTGTTCAATGACGAAAATGTGTATAAAAGGAGCGATCCACTTTTGCAATTTGAAGCAGTCTCTCAGAACCTACACGCTGTGTACTTCTTGTGATTTCTGTATCCCTGCAGTAAATAAATGCTGATCTTTGACGCCCCAGGAAGTGTCCCGTGTCTCTGTGTATTGTACGCCGGAACAGGTAACCCACGAAGGTTTCAGGTGTTGTCCCCTGGCACCGCTGGGCCTTAGAATAGCCCAGTCCTTCAGTTGGCGCCCAACGTGGGTCGTCATCAGCGGTACCGGTCCAAAGCCCGACGATCGTGAGGAACTTCGTGTGAAATCTCCGAGGGAAGGTGCACCCCGCTTCATCGATCCAGTTGTCGAAATAAGTGGCCCGAAGACTTTTCCCGCGAAGATTCCCGCCTCCTGACGGCTGCGACGGACTGATGACCTGACTGTCGACCTGTTTTGGTGCCTGGCGTAGTCCTTTGTACGGCGAGACGATAGACGGGCCTTCCTGGTGACGCCATTGCTCTTTCAGTTAAGTATTTGTGGGTCGCTCCTAGAGTAGACCTGGTTGTTTGCATGGTTCCATTGCATTTGTGGTTCTTAGTTGTTGGTCCTTAGTTGTTGGGTTTTATTTGACAATTGCAATTGCCAAAAACCGAGGGTCTTGCATTTTTTTGCGAGGACATCGTAATTCGATAGCCCTTGAAGTTTGTAAACTCGGTTAGTGTGCACGATGCCTGGCCGTAGTACTTTGTTTGGTTTCTTCAAATGTTGCAGCATGGATTCCCGACTGGAGGATTCATGTCCGATACCTCCAGTTGGAACTCCAATTTATGAGCTCTATAGTCGCCACGGAGTAGGTCCTATCGTATATAATGAATATTGGATTCGTTATACTAAAAAGGATGGTGTTCTTAGTTGGCCACCACATGGTAGTTTCGAAACTGCAGTATTGGATAACCTTGAAACTAAATTGTTTAAAAAGAAGGCTAGGCCGGCCATGTTTGATTCCTTTCGGTTATGGCGTAAAGCGGCCAAGCAGAAAGAAATCAAACAGTCTAAGAAAAATAAGAAAGAAGGTGTTATTGCGGTAATGCGAGATGCAGAACAGTATCAGCGAGACAAGGATGAGAAGGAGCAGGAAGTTTTTGCTAGACTGCATCATATGGCGGTGGATAAATGTTACCCGGTTTTACCGTCTAGTCCTGATAAGACAGGAGAAGAAGTGGTCGAGGATCCATTATTGTCTTATCTATTGAAATTACCACCTCCCTATGCACCAGACACTGTGGGTCCTGTGATCCCTCCTGTTCTTCAATCTGTTGTCTTGGCGGCTGCTGGACAGCCTGTCGTTCCTCCTGTTCTTCCGAATCCCTTTGTGCCGCAAATTGTTCATCCTCCGCTACCAGCTCTTTTCCCTATTGCTCCTTCGCCTGTACCTCTTCAGCCTATTGTTCCTACTACTCCTGCTATCTCGACTACTTCTACTATTTCTACGGTTACCCCTAATGTTGTTGCTCCTGTACTCCCTTCTTCTTCCCCTTCTGTTCGTAGTCGTATATTTAATGCCGTCGCTAATCTCTATTCTCCACTTTTTGGGCCGATACTTGGGTCCGATCTTTCTGATGTCTCTCAGAGGCGCAGTCAAATTCCTGACGGTAGAGAGCGCGAGTCGTTAGTGAAACTGGCGCGTGAATGGATTAGTCATCCTGTGAAGTACACTTCGCATAAAGTTTTCGAGACGTTTTCTCAGTTTAATGAGCCCACACAAAGATTTGTGTATGAAGAAATGTGTAAATCTTTGAGAGAAGAGTGGGATAATGATGCGGTAGATAATGTACCACCCAAGATCACTGAACTTCAGAATCAATTTTCGAGTGGTATGATTGTGGGCAATAATGTTCGACGTGCTTTAGAGCGTCTGTTATCTTTTCGATCTACGGTATCACCTCGAGCATTGTTTGAGGGTGAAGCTGAGGAGCGGACGGCACAATCTGGTCAGTACCCTATGCGGGAAGTTCCCCCAGTGTGGATGCCAGGTGATCCTGCTGCTAACCCTGCTATTCTACCACACTTTCAGAGAGTTTGGATACACCTCCCCTGGAAGCGATCGGAAGTTTTGCAGGTGAAGCAAACTTTGCCTGACCCCCGCAAAAATCCGGCAGGTTATTATAAGGAGTTATCCCAATTAGTGGATGCTACTATTATGAACCTTGCCGATGTCGACATGTTGTTCGGTAATGTAGTACCTCAACCGATTTGGGCGAAAATCCGCCAAGAGAATCACGCAGCTGAGTTAGGCGGTGATTGGGCTGCTCTTGCGGCGGTTGACACACGGCAAGTTGGTGGGGCTAAACCTGAACAGCTCATTGAGAATCTGCCCCAGAGGATAATCACACTTATGAAGACGCTTATGCCAGCAATAAGAGTTAACTGGGATAAACTGTCTGCGTGCAAACAAAAGAAGGATGAGAGTGTCTCCGATTTCTTTACGAGGTTTGAGGAGGCATTCATCGATCACAGTGGTCAGGATATGAGCACTGAGAAAGGTCAGTGACTGTTTGTTGATAAATTTGTATCGAATCTGTTGCCTGAACTAAGCAACAAATTGAGGAATTCTGAAAGTTTGTGGGCTGTTTCTACCACTGCGCAAATTTTAGCTACGGCCCAATACTACGAAAATAGAGAGAAAGAAGAGAGCGAACGTGCAGATAAGAAAACGAAGGATCTTAAAACTAAGGTCTTATTGCAACAAGCGTATCCCCCGCGCGCGATTCCAAATGACTCGCAACAGCAAAATCGATTACAGTCACAGTTTCCTAGGTCACAGCCGCGTACTGGCTCCTCTACACCACGAACTCTGCTGGGGTATAATCAATGCGCGTATTGTAGGGATGAGGGCCATCTGAAGTTTAATTGTCCAGTCTTGCGTGACCGCAACAATGGTGTTTCGGCTCGAGGAGGTCGTAGTGGTCCTCAACAAGCCTCACGTGGTAGAGGTCGCGGTGTTACTCAGAATCAGAATGAGCGTTTTTCCACTTCAGCAGACTCGCAAAATTGCTTTGATCGGCGCGATTTTTCGGCTGGTAGATCTGCACAGTATCATGTGGACGACTATTATGTCGAGCCTGATGTTGCTGCTGACGGTAATTATTAGGACAGCCATAGAAAAAGAAAGGGAGTGGTATCGGTCCCGGTTGATCAGAGAGGGCCTTATGTCGCAGTTGCCACATTGGGCGTAGTTGAACCTTTTCTGTTGGATACTGGTGCAGCGAAAAGCTCCATCATGCATTCGAAACTCCCTGGCGCGCCTTTGTCTGGCTTAATGAATGTTTCTGTTGGATTCTCTGGCGCCCCCGTTCGCAATCCAGTTTCTTGCCCGTTGCCCCTTTCAATTGGGTCTTGTGAGTTAGAAGCTCCTTTGCTTTTGACTACTGGTTGTGGTGAGAATCTTCTGGGCCTGGATTTGTTGAAACGGTTATATGCGACTTTGTACTGTTCTCCTGCGGGAGTGGAGCTTACGTTGGGTCGGAAAGTGATCTCTCCTATGTATTTGTCGACTGATAAGCTCCCACCGGAATTGAGTTCTCTTCCTAAGTCTTTGTGGGCGACAGGTCCCAACGATGTGGGCCTGTTGGATATACCACCTTATGTTGTTCAACTGAAATCAAATGTGCGCTTACCACGCATTCCCCAGTATCGTATCTCTCTTGATGGAGAACGAGCACTATTAGCGATCATTTACGATTTGATCGATAAAGATG
This sequence comes from Triturus cristatus, assembly GCF_964204655.1. Lineage (NCBI taxonomy): Eukaryota > Metazoa > Chordata > Amphibia > Caudata > Salamandridae > Triturus > Triturus cristatus. The sequence continues at coordinate 564,034,533 of NC_140582.1, read as the reverse complement.
TCATCGAAGAAACTCGGGGTAACATGTGTAATAGTCCCGTGTTACCTATTTTGAAACGAACTGATCCATCCAAGCCTCCTGTGTATCCTTTTGTTATTGATTTGAGGGAGGTAAACAAAATTGTAATTCCACAGTTTCCCGTGGTGCCTGACATTACAGCTTTGCTGACTCTGATTCCAGCATCTGCTTCATGGTTCTCGGTAATCGATCTGAAGAATGCTTTCTTTAGCATTCCGATTGCTGAGGAAAGCAGAGATCTATTCGGTTTCTCATTAGGTGGTCGTAGTTTCAGGTTTAAACGCGCACCTCAGGGCTACTGTGAGAGTCCATCGATCTATAGCCAAGCGCTTAAGAGCCAACTTGATGCGTTTGTGTTACCGGCTGGTGCGGCCTTGATTCAGTACGTTGATGATCTGTTGGTAGCTGCTGACACTGAACAGATTTGCAAAACTGCTACAGTATCACTGTTACAGCATCTATGTGACTTACATCACAAGGTGTCACCTTCTAAATTGCAATATTGTTGTCAAGAAGTAACCTATCTAGGTCACTTATTGTCAAAGGAGGGAAGAAGGTTGACCCCAGAAAGAATTGCAGCGATCGCTTGAATGACTGTGCCAACAACTCAGAGAGATGTGCGTGCCTTTCTAGGTATTACGTCATACTGCAGACAGTGGATTATTATTATTATTATTATTATAGCGATTTATAAAGCGCCTGGTGACCCAAGGGCATCCCCACGCTATAAAAGTTATAATCCAGTTGAGGGGGAGGAAGGAGGAGGGAGGATTAATTAGGGAATAGGTGTGTTTTCAATTTTTTACGAAATGCCAAATAGTGGGGTTCGAGTCTGAGGGAGCGTGGTAGGGCGTTCCATCCAATGGCTGCTTGGACAGAGAAACGTCGTCCTCCTGTACGTGCCTTTTTGAATCTGGGAACGCTGGCCAAGTGCTCATTCTCAGATCGTAAGGATCTGGGTGCTTTGTAGGGCGTGATCATGCTGCTGAGGATCGCGGGACCAGATCCGTTGATCAGCTTATGTGACATGCACATGGCTTTGAACTGCACCCTTTGGCGCACAGGGAGCCAGTGCAGGGCCTTGAGTGCAGGTCTGGCAGACGCTCTAGAGGGAAGGTTGGTTATCAGACGTGCTGCAGCGTTCTGTGTCCGCTGCAGTTTCGTCAGGGTGGCTTCAGGGGCTCCCAGGTAGACTATATTGCTATAGTCCAAGCGGGACAATACTAGTCCCTGGATGAGTAGTTTCCTGGAAGCAGAAGGCAGTAGGGGGAGAATCTTGCGGGTCGTGCGCATGAGCCTGAAACAGGTACCTGAGGTTTTGGTTGCTTGCGTCTTCAAGGTGAGTTCTGGTTCGAGCCATACGCCGAGGGTCTTGACTTCACGCTTCGGGAGGGGGGTTTCTCCAAACACGTCGGGCCAGATTGCTGGGGGGATAGTCGTCCATTGTTTCCCCAGGAGCATCACTTCCGTCTTTGACCCATTTAATTTTAATGATGAGTCACTCATCCAGCTGTAGATTTCTGTAAGACAGTTGGTCAGATTCTCTGGGTGGTCGATAAGTTGTGATAAGGAGACGACCAGTTGAGTGTCATCAGCGTAATTTATTATTTTGATGTTAAATGGTGTTACCACGTCCTCAAGGGGGGCCATATATGCATTAAAAAGCGTCGGGCTCAGGGAGGAGCCCTGAGGGACCCCTCTTGTGAGGGGGAGGGTGGACGAGTGGTGATTGTCGTCCCAAACCTGGAACGTGCGTCCAGTGAGGAAGGATTCAATCCAGCCAAGGGCCGTCCCGGAGAGCCCTGCTGTCGCGAGTCGATGAAGAAGGACACGGTGGTTAACCGTGTCGAAGGCTGCGCTGAGATCCAGGAGGATCACTGCCACTGACCCTCCTGAATCCAGGATGCGCCTTGCTTCCTCGATAACGGCAAGAAGGGCGGTGTCTGTGCCATGGCCCGGGCGGAATCCAGTCTGGGATTGTCGTAATGCGTTATTGGTCTCAAGGAACTGAGATAGTTGTTCATTGACCAATTTCTCGGCTACCTTACTGATTCCGGGAAGTAGTGATACTGGCCGATAGTTTGACATATCCGCTGGGTCGAGCTGGGGTTTTTTTAAAAGTGCCTTCACCACCGCACTTTTCCAGCTGTCGGGAACAGATCCCTGAGCCAGCGAGCTGTTAATGAGCTCTGTGACTGTGGGAACGATGACAGGGGCCACAGTTTTCAGGAATCTGATGGGTGCCGGGTCCAGAGGGGATCCGCTTTTCATTTTAGTCAAGGTTCGTTCAACCTCTGTGCAGGTTACTGGCCGAAATGTGGTAAGTGTGGGGTGGTGAGAGTTGCTTTTGCTCGGGCCGGGGGATGCGCGGCTGGCCAGGTGGCTGGGAGGGCCGGGCGGGGGAAGGGAAACCAGGATGCGGGAGATTTTGTCATTGAAGTATGAGGCAAGTTCATTACTTCGGTCGACCTGGGGGGTGGTGGAGAGAGGGGTGTTGGGTACTTTCAGCAGCTCCTTTACTATTAAGAAGAATTCCCTAGCGGAGTTGGAGGATTCTTTAATCCGTGCGTCATAGTGGGAAGCTTTAGCGAGCTTAATGGCCTTTTTATAAAGTCTGACGGTGTTATGGTATGCATCCTTGCTGGCGTGCTGCCAGTCTTTCCTCCAAAGCCGTTCGGCTTTTTTGCAATTTTTGCGAAGTAGCTGGAGGTCCGAGGTGTACCATGGGGCAGAACCGGGTTGACCGTTTTTATCCTCCCTAGTTCTCAGTGGGAGTACTGTGTTCAGGGTGGTGGTGATCCACTCTCTAAATTTTATGTCGGAGATAGTCGGGTCTTCTGCGCATGCAGGGATAGTTGTTTTAAGGATCCTTGCCCATTCTTCTGTGGGGAGTCTGGACCAGGTCCTGTCCCTGATGTAGGTAGGTGGTTTTCGTGGTTTCCTGAGTAATCCTGGAAGTTGGAAGGGGACCAGGAAGTGATCTGTCCAAGGGAGGGGGAGGGCCACCTTCACTTGTACCGAAGGGGAGCTGGTAAACACTGGGTCCAGGAGGTGACCCTTAATGTGGGTCGCTCCGGAGTTAAGGAGGCGAATGTCGAGTGCCGCCAGATCGGAAATCAGGTCAGTGGCTACCAGATCTGTAGGGTCATCGAGATGGATGTTTAGGTCACCTACTATCATGAAGTTTGATAGGGAGTGGGCCTGATTTGTTACAGTGTCCAGGAGGGAGCTAACAAAAGGGCCCGGTGGGCCGGGGGGGCGGTACACAAGGACTCCTGTAAGTGAGTTGGTCGGGTCGAGTTTGATGGTAAACTGAAAGCTTTCAGAGTCGGGGATCTGCGCGTCGCTGGTTATACAGTGGAGATAGTCCCGATGAATAATGGCGACCCCACCGCCTCTACCTAGGGGTCGGGGTAGGGACTGGATGAGGAAGCCTGGTGGGGTGGCTAGTGCCATATCTGATTGCGAATGTATGGAAAGCCAAGTTTCCGTGAGGAAGAGGATGTCTATCTCTAAGTCCTCTATCAGATGGTTGATTTGCGTTGCATGTTTGGGGAGCGAGCGACAGTTTAGTAAGGCGAGTTTGAGGGAGGCAGGTATGCGGGGTTTTATGGGAAGTTTGAGGGGGACTAGTTTGCATATGGGGCAGCGAATGAATGGTCCATCTAAATCGTGGGTAAATTCACAGGAGGGGGCTGGGGGTCTAAGGCTAAGTAGCTCTCGCCGTGAGTAGCTTACCTTAGGGTCGGTAGTTTTCGGCAGGGGTTCTGGCCCTATGCCCGGTCGTGCGCGGACGGGCGCAGACGGGCTTGCCTTAGGCGCGCCTTCGGCGCGCAAACGGCGCTCCCGCTGCGCTCGTCCGCTGCGCTGGTATGGCCGGCACATTTGTACTGGTTGTGAGTGGGCGTGGCCTCGCGGTGGGCGTGGTTGCCGCCTTGGGCGTTTCCCTGTCTCAGCGCTGGTCGCTGTATCAGGGAGGGTCAAGGAGGGCTGTGTCAGCGCGTGAAGTGAGCGCTTCTAACAGGTGAGCTCCCAGGTATTAAAATCACACACAGGTGCACAGATTTACAGTTTTTAAAATCACACACAGGTGCACAGATTTGCGGTTTTTAAAAGCAGAATGATGGTCCCAGTCCTCCGGCTTCCGCCTCAGAGGATACAAACTTTTCACTGTTAGCGAAGCCATTGATAGCTCTCACGTGCAAGGATGTTTTGACTCCTTTGCCATGGACGGAAGAATGTCAGAAAAGTTTTTCTGAACTGCGTGACGCGTTGTGTTCGGCTCCTGTGTTAGGTACTCCTGATTACAGTAAGCCATTTACACTATACGTTCACGAGAGAGAAGGTTGTGCGTTGAGTGTTTTGACGCAACAATTTGGTGGTAAGCAGCGTCCATGTGCATATTTTTTCTCGACCTTAGACCCGGTAGCTAGAGCGTTGCCGAGTTGCTTGAGAGCGACAGCGGCAGCTGCGGTGTCAATTCGACAATCCGCAGGTCTGGTTATGGATAATATGCTCACAGTGATGGTTCCGCATGCAGTTGATACTCTCCTGAATCATACAAAAACTCAACATCTGACGAGTGCAAGGTTGTCCGGTTACGAGTTGACACTTTTGGCAAGTCATATACAGATCAAGCGTTGTAATGTGCTGAATCCGGCGACATTGTTGCCGACTAATGTGGAATCAAATGATGTACCACCACATGATTGTTATTTACGAACTGAGGAAGAAACGAAGGGTCGTGTGGACCTGAAAAACACTCCATTGGTAGACCCCGATGGCACTTTGTATGTTGATGGTTCATGTTTTAAGTTGCCGAATGGTAATGTGACGACTGCGTATGCTGGAGTGACGTTGAGTACGGTTGTGGAAACTGCGAGATTAAGTCAGAATTCAGCGCAAGCGGCAGAGTTGATTGCGTTGACGAGAGCGTGTGTTTTGTCTAGAGGAAAGTGAGTGAATGTGTTTACTGACAGTCAATACGCGTTTGGTGTTGCACATAGCTTTGGCCGATTGTGGAGAGAGAGAGGATTCATGACATCGCATGGTACGAAGATCCAACACGGACAGCTTGTGAATGATCTTTTGGATGCACTTACATTGCCTAAACAGGTGGCAATCATTAAATGTAGTGCGCATCGAAAGGTTACGGATGATGTTGGTCGTGGTAATGCATTTGCGGATGAGATTGCTAAGGAAACGGCTAAGAATCTTGCGTCCCGAATGTATGTTACGAGTCCAGTGAGGTGGCCTATGGAGACTGGTATGTGTGAAGACACTGTTGAGAGCGTGAAAGCAATTCAGAATGAGGCCACTGAAACTGAAAAGACCAAGTGGAAGGAAAGTACGGGAAAGTTAGACACCCATGGATGTTGGGTTGACTTGTCGGAATGTCAGAGGTGGATGTTACCGGATGCATATGTGCTAGCCGTTGTGACTATGGCTCACGGCTTGTCACATATTAGCGCGAAAGGTATATGTAAGTTATTGTCTCCGGTATGGAAGAATGATGGTATCGCCAAATGCGCTGAGAGAGTGGTTAAGAATTGTATGATATGTTTGATGTATAATCCTGGCAAGGGCACCCCTGCTCCACCTGGCCATTTTGCCCCCCTACGTGTCCCTTTGAGGTTATCCAACTGGACTTCATCCATATGGAGAGATGCAATAATCTGAAGTACGTTTTAGTTGTGGTTTGTGCGTTCTCCAGATGGATAGAGGCCTATCCTCTTAAGGATAATACTGCCCTGTCCACAGCGAAAATCCTACTGAAGGAATACTTTCCTCGGTATGGAATGCCACGGATTGTGTGGTCAGATAACGGAAGTGAGTTTGTGGGAAGTGTGATGCAGAGTGTGTGTAAGGGCCTTGGAATTCGACAGAAATTCCATAGCGCCAATCATCCTCAGGCAGCGGGTTTGGTTGAAGGGTACAATGGTACTCTGAAACTGAAACTTGCAAAGATACAAGCTACGACTGGTTTGTCATGGCCTGATGCTTTGCCTCTGGCTCTCTTATCAACCAGGGTGACTGTGCACTCTCGAGTAGGGCTCAGCCCATATGAGATTGTGTTCGGCCGCCCTGCAAACATTTGGGGAGTCCCGAGGCCTAAGGCCTTTGATAGTCTTGAGTATCCAATGTTAATTGATTATCTTCATGATCTGACTGCTAAACTGAGGTTAATTCATCAACAGGTTTTTGAAGCTTTACCGGCACAGACAGAGGGTCCTGGACATCGGCTCCAACCGGGTGACTGGGTTGTTACTCGCAATTTTGGCAGAAAACGCAATCTGGAGCCAAGATTTGTGGGTCCCTTTCAAGTATTGCTGGCTACAAGGACTGCAGTTCGGTTGGAAGGCAGAAAGAACTGGGTGCATGCCACGCATACTAAAAAGGTTCCGATCCCTTCACCGGCAGATAATTGGGTGAGAACCGGTATTGCGACAGCGGAAACCGAGACCCCTCTATGTTACGTGCCGTTTAGCGATGCTCAACCTGTAGTAGACAATTCATTGCAGCCAGACACATCTGTTGAGTCGTCAGTCCTGGAGAACTCAAGGTCTGAATTGCCATCTGATCGACTGAACATTGTTTCACCAGCTGAACAATTATTTGAAGAGCAGACTCGACCTGGAAGAAGTCGATATTTTCTTCGTTCACATGACAAAGACTGATAACATTTTTCTATATTTTCCTTTACTGTTGCCACGAACATTATGAACAATTGCATCCTTTGCTGATTTTTGAGTTTCTTTCTACGTGTATTTTTTTACAGCTGAGAGATTTTTATTAAGTTGGATGTTTGTCTAAGAAAACCTATCATCCGGGTTAACCGTAGGGCCGTGCGGGTACTTCCTTCTGTTTAGCAGGTCCCTGATACTAGGTCAGTTACCTTTTGTCGATTTCTGGGAACTCCTGGGAATTGATAATCGCTACTCAGAACGAAGTGCGTCAAGGACGTCACGGACGGTTTTTAGAGGATGGCGTTCTCTAAGCTGTTGGAAGTAGAAAGGATGTCGGCACAAAGATCACAATTGCATAAAATTGTACGAACGAAATGTTTTTTGTTTCAGGTATTTCTACTGTTTCTGACTGTTTCTTTGCTATTGGTGGGTGGAGTATATTTTGGAATACAGTCGTTATTACCTTCCATTTCACCTACTTTTTCTCCTAAACTAGGTTCCCTTACTACTGTTTCTCCACATTCCTTTCATCCTCTGCCCCAACATGAACAGGTTAGGCGTGCAGAATTCATGAATATCTCCTTCGTTCAACTCCTACATCAGCATCAGTTGGTGATGAATACTACCAACTGTTGGGTGTGTGGGTTAATGCCACATACCATGGATAGGGGTATTCCGTATTTGGTTCTTCCTTACAGTTCCCAGGGGTCAGCTCGAGCATTCCAAACTATGTTCCGTAGTGCACTGGATTCCTACCCCAGTCGAGAGCCACGTTCTGCCAACTTTGGTCCTGGTCCGTACCACAAGCCTTTGGCGATTGCTGATCTAGATAGAGATATTTTTGATGTATCGCTTATTCCAGATGAAGAGGTACAAGCATATAAAGATTTGAGTGAGGTTGCGTATAGTATGTCAGTGGGTGATAGACAGCTCAAGAGCTCGTCTCCAATATGGATCGTACCCCACCTCGGTAATTTCTGCTTGAAAGGTCTTGGTCGAAATCCGAGAGCCCAGCTTGGTGAGAGTGCTTGTACTGACACGTACGTTCTACCAATGCTCTCTTCCCCTGTTTTCCTGACTGCCAAGGGTACCTATTTCGTATGTTATGAGCGTGCATATACCTGGTTGCCCTGTGACTTCTTGGGAACCTGTTATATTGCGAATCTTTTGCCACCGACTTTTACGGTTGCCTCAGACTATCACAAAACTAGAGTTGTGAGAGGCGTTATTAGCGAAGAGGACACCGCTGGTCAAGAAGCAGGAGATTTCTTTAAGGGTTTCTTGCCGTTTTGGGGACCTATTGTTAATAGTAGGAACCTGAGACAGTTGACCCGTGTGGTAGAATTGACTGCTAACATAACTGCGAGTGCTCTTGGTAATTTAACAGCGGAACTTCAGGCGGATAGACTTATGACGTTGCAGAACCGTATGGTTCTAGACGTTGTTCTTGCAGACAGAGGTGGTGTGTGCAAAGTGATTCATTCGAGCTGTTGCATTTTCATTCCTGACAACGCTCCAACCGTTTACCAAGCCATCTCGAAGTTGCATAAGATCTCTGAGTCCATACACGTGGACGAAGGTAATTGGACGCTTCTAGGATGGTTTTGGGACCTGATATCAACCTGGGGTTGGAAGATTCTGATGATCGTAGGGGTTGTTGTAACGTTTCTGTTCACGTGTTGTCTTTGCGTGCAGTGTGGTCCGGCCTTATGTGGCCTCTGTGCTACAACGTGTATAAGACGGCCATCAGTTACCAAAGAGACGTTGATGAATAGAATGATGTTCCAGCAGCAACTGAACGATTTGATGAACAGCGAAATCGATTCTGATCTCGACTAGTGCTTGCCTACATGAGGGCAAAAGGAGCGTCTGAGGTTCCGTGGGAATCTGACTGACATTTTGGGTATGTTCTAATATGGACGAGTTTGGTATCTACGAACCGCAAATGACGAGTTTAGTGGGTGTACGCGTTTTCGCTACGCTACTATGTACGGGTCGTCTCATTCCTGGGCATGCCCATCTGAACCCTTGGGTTCCATTTTAGATACGGCATCCATTTTGTCTCTTGCCCTCAAGTAGCCAGCGAACGGACACTGTCCGCTTCGTGACCCTGGGATTCCCAAGCTTTCGTGGAGGACACAAGTTCCTTTGAAGGTGTTTTTATGATGAGGGGGATGACACGGCAAGGGCAGATGGCTCCGCTCGAGGCTCATCTTGCCGTGCCAGTTTATTGTTTCAGTCGTGCATACATTAGGCACGGGTTCTTTGATCCTGCAATCAAGTTCCCGATATTGCTCTCTACACTGTTTTTTAAACTGTTGTGCATCTTTGTTTTCCTTTTCATCTGTTCCTTCCTCTAATTCGTTACGGTCAGAATGGAATGTGCTTTATGTAGGGATAATGTGCTTTTACAGTTGGGAACCGGCAATGTTGCTGTAATTATGTTTCGGGTTTCTGAAAACATGAATGCGACCTTTTTGAAGTTTATTGTGGGAGCTGCAATGACGAAAATGTGTATAAAAGGAGCGATCCACTTTTGCAATTTGAAGCAGTCTCTCAGAACCTACACGCTGTGTACTTCTTGCGATTTCTGTATCCCTGCAGTAAATAAATGCTGATCTTTGACGCCCCAGGAAGTGTCCCGTGTCTCTGTGTTTTGTACGCCGGAACAGGTAACCCACGAAGGTTTCAGGTGTTGTCCCCTGGCACCGCTGGGCCTTAGAATAGCCCAGTCCTTCAACACCATTAGTACCAACTTAACACCCACATTTAGCAATAAGTAACAGGTGACCATTCTCGGTTTGGAAAGGGCCTTCCACCATGCTGTAACACTTGTCACTGCATTTTTGGTAACGTTTGAGCCGTTTGAGCCAGAAACAAGGCTTATTTTGTTCATCTCTAAAGATTAGGCAGCAGATGATGGATTATGTGGCTAATGCAGAAAATGAATAATTGTGCAAAAGGTGGTGCAGCCAAACAGTAGCATAATTCCAGTGGCCCTGCAGATACCTCTGACTCGGTCCAGAAGTGCTCCTCAGTGATTCCTTCTTTTTTTTGTCTCATAGAGTTCATAATTTAGCTTCTAGGGAAACGAGAAACACTAAACCTGAGGTTACCACTCCACAACACAGACTACTATACCACATAATTACTCTCCTTAACACATAATCCCACTCTACATAAGTCCTATACACTAAATGACACATACTTTCTATCCACATAATTTCACTGACAACATACCACATAATTCAACTACACACAAAGTACATACACTCCACTCCAAAAAACATTAGTAAAAATCTTTTAGATTTACAACGCCAATAGCTCTAACTCTTGCAAATGCGAGACCTATTACATTACAACTGCTTCTTTAACTGGTAGTCACGTTTGCAGAGTGGTGGAGAAAGGGGGCTGGGCCTCCAACAAGCGCTCAGGGATTCCGCTGCGTAGGACTAACTGGAGGTACCAGGAGGGCTTCTTGTCCCCCCAAGAGTGGTGGAAAAAGGGAGGGCATGGCCTCCGAGGACCTCTTAACAATCCTACTGTATGGGACTTACTGGAGGTAACAAGAGATGTAGCTGGGCCCCAAGGACAACCTTGGGGGCCAACTACTCCTCCTGTTACCTCCAGTAAGTCCCACACAGCAGCATTGCTAAGTTCTCACCCCCTTTCCCCGCTACTCTGCAAACGCACTCCCTGGTGCGCTCTTGCATTGGGATTAGAGTCCACATTGCTACTGGGATCCTTAGGGGCCAACTAGCCTACCTGTTACCTCCAGTAAGCCCCACACAGTGGGATTTCTGAGAGGTGGACACAGGCCACGCCTCTTTTGTCCACCACTCTGCAAATGAGCCTCCTGGCATGCTCTTGGTTGGGGGATGAAGTCCCCTTGCCTCCTGAGGGTCCCTGGGGGCCAACTAGCCCTCCTGTTACCTCCAGCAAGCTCCATACAGCTGGAGTGCTCAAAGGCCATGCCCCCTTTTTACACAACTCTGCAAACACGACTCCTGGCGCACTGCTGCTCGGGGAATAAAGTCCACTTTAGTCCTGTGGTCCTCAGGAAACAAGAAGACCTCATCGCTTCACAAGCAATGTGCCAAGAGGCACATTTGCAGAGTGGTGTAAAAAGGGACGTGGCCTCTGACCACCTCTCAGCAATCCCACTGTGTGGAGCTTACTGGAGGTACCTGGTGGGCTAGTTTGCCCCTAAGGACCCATAAGATGCTAGGCCACTTCATCCCCCAACCCAAAACGCGCCAGGAGGCGTGTTTGCAGAGTGGTGCATGGAGGGGGCGGGACCTCCGGCAAGATGCCGGCTTCTGTTTTCTTTTTCTTTTGTTAGAAGTGGGGCTGTGCGGCCCCCCTACTCTTAAATTTTTGTGGCCCTGGGGACCACATCCACCAGGGCCTCAGCATTTTTTTATTTAAAAAATGAGGGGGGCTGTGTGGCCCCCCTCCCCTGGGCCACTTCTGACCATGGGGACCCCATTTCCCGGGACCTGGCCTCGTTTTTTAAACATTTTGCCTGGAGGGTGGCCGTCCGTCCATTTTTTCAAAATAAAAAATAAACTAAAGAGGATGGGGCTGAGTACCCCTCCTCCCGGGCCGCTTCTGGCCCCAGGGACCCCATCCCCCGGGGCCTGCCCTCAAGTTGGGGACTCTGGGGGAGCTCCAATGCCGCAGCGGTCCCTGTCGGCTCCCGGCCTCCTGTGGGAGCAAGCATTGCTTTTGGGAAAGGGGAGCTGCTAACATGCAGCTCCTCTTGCCCAAAAGCAGTTCTGCTTTGCTTCTATGAAGCAAAGCAGTGTTTGCTATGGCTCCCCCCCTGCCACAGCAAACGGCAATGTCCTGGGGGTGGGCATCCCGGGACATTGCAGGAGCCGGCCCTGGGGGTGGCAGTCCCCAGGGCCATCTAGGGCTCCAGAATGGGGGCCCCTTTGCCCCCCTCCCAACTCTTTAAAGTCCCGGGGAAGTGGTGGTCCCTGGGGCTTGGAGGGACCCACGAGGCCCCTCATTAATTAAAAAGTCCAGGGAGGTGGTGGTCCCCAGGGCTTGGGAGGCGTGCAGGGCACCCCTCATTTAAGAAGGAAGCCCCCAGGAGTTGGTGGTCCCCAGGGCTTGGGGGGACCTACGTAGGCCCCCACCACAAATAGATTAAAGCCCCGGGGAGGTGGTGCTTCCTGTGCAGCATGGGGGGTTGGAGCCCCGTACACATTTTTTATTCAAGCCCTGGTGAGGTGGCGGTCCCTGGGGCTGTGGGGGGCCACGTGCCCCCCCATATAATCAACTAAGCCCCCGGACCTCATCCACTTGGGGTCTTATAGAAAACAAAGCGCAGGAGACCGCGCTTCCTTTTGTTTTTTAATTTTCTCAGCAAGATTTGCGCGCCCAGCGCAAATTCAGCCGATTTAAAAAAAAAAAGCTTTTTCTGGTGCTTGGGGTCCTTGTGGGACCCCCTGAGCAGTCCTAGGGGGTCAGGGTGCTTCTAACCTGCCCTTTTTTTTTGTTTTTTAATAATTTTTTTTAACTGTTTTCTTGTGACATGGTTACTGAGTCACAAGATGGCTGCCATCATATTCTGGTTTGGATTGTTGGCAGCCAATCAGAATGAAGCACATGCTCGGGAGGGATCGTGAATCCTCTGTGCTCAGATATCGATATTTTTATTTTTTGAATTTCTCAGGAACTACTGAACGGATTTACACCATTTAATAAAGAGTGCTTTCTGAACCAAGAGCTACCTTTTTGCCAAATTTGGTGTAACTCCGTTCAGTAGTTCGGGCTGTAGCCAGTTCCAAAATTCCTATGGAAGTTAACATGGGGCAAACGCATTTTGGGACCCCCCCTTTTTTCTTGGCCCGGCTTGACGAATCACCCCCAAACTTTCAAGATGGGAGCTGACCTGGTCATTAGTTTTAAAAAATTTCGTGAAGATTCGTCAACGGCACAAAAGATATTGGCAAAAGAAAAAAAGCTTTTTGAACAGAAACAAGGTCCTAACTATAACTACCGACCGCCAGTAGGTAATATATATATTAAATAAATATATACACACTGTTAGAACTGGGGGTCTCTAGTTGGCAGAGGTAGGTACCTTTGACCAAATAGGGACTCTTGCTTCTAAGTCAGGGAAAGGGGATTACACTACTGGATAACCCCTGCTCACCCCCTTGGTAGCTTGGCCCGAGCAGACAGGCTTATCTCAGAGGCAGTGTGTTAAGCATTTGTAAACACATACAGTAATACAGTGAAAACACTACAGATGGACACCACACAGGTTTTATAAAAATAAGTATTCTTTATATGGACTTAACACAAGACCACAAACGACAAAAATCCACAATACTGTACTCAAAATTGACTTAAGGATGGTAGAAAAGCAAAATAAACAAAAGGCTTGCAGCGTTAGAGATGCGTTGGTTCCTTGCTTCGGGGGAGACGATGCGTCGCGCCTCAATGCTAGCGCAGAGGAGGGGATGCGTCTTGATCCTTACCGGAGAGGAGGTGATGCGTAGATTCTCGTGCTGCAGCTCGGTTGCGATGTGGCAAGATGACGCCTCGATGCGATGCGACAATCTGGTGCGATGCAATAAGATGTCGCCCTTGATGCGACGAAGTTGAGATGATGTGGGCACGCCCTGGCAGCCTTGCGGTGACTCTGTACTTTGGAGCCACGAAAAGCCCTGCGACACACTTCTCTGGTGATACGACGGCAACCCTCACGGTTGCAACACGCTTCTCCGGTGATGCAACAGCAGACATCTGCGATGAAGACACGCTTCTGGGAGATGCGGCACGCTTCTCCGGCAATGCGACGACTACAGCTGCGGCGGAGAAACGCTTCTTCTCGTTGCGTCGCGCTTTCAACTCCCAGCGACACGCAGACTTCTACAGATAGAATTCCCAGCAAGGAAATTCAGAGGGGAGCTGGTGGTGAAGTCTGTTGTCCCTGAGACTTCAGCAGGATGCAAGCACAAGTTCAAGCCCTTGGAGAAATATTCTGCAAGATGATGAAGTACACACAAGTTCCTTCTCCTCTCCTTGGCACTGAAGACACCACTGTAGGCCAACCCAGCAACACAGCACACTGGCAGGTGGGCAGTCCACTCCTACAGCTTCCATTGGTTCTTCTCCTTGGCAAAGGTTTCTTGTTGTTGTTCCAGAAGTGATCTAAAGTCTTGGGGTCTGGGTTCCCATATTTATACTACTTTCTCTTTGTTCTCTGAAGGCAGAGAGGCCTTTGCCTAGTCCAAACCAGTTCTGGTCAGTCCTGGAGCACTTTGTTGACAAGACTCCTTCTTTCCTTTCAGAGTGCAGGGCAGAGACATCAGACGCAGCACAGGAGGTGGAGCCAGCATTGTGGGGGGAAGGCACAGCCCTATTCAGGTCCCAGGTGCAACTCTTCCCACCCATCTACATGCATATCTTCCTATTCAGCCCTGTGCCGATTCACCCTCTCTCCTGGAATCCCCCAGCCCCTGTCACTCACAGAACCAGACACACAATACACAACCTAGCAGAGGCAGGCTTGGACAGATAAGCAAGAAAATACCTACTTTCTAAAAGTGGTATTTTCAAACACAGAATGTTAAAACGAACTCCACTAAAAGATGTATTTTATCATTCTGAGTTCAGGCATACTAAACTCGAATTTCTACTATGTTCCCTGAGTCAGTTAGGATTATAAGATGTAATAATCAAACTGCCCATTCTAGCCTATGGGGAACAGGTAGCCTTGCAATAGTGAAAAACGAAAATGGCTGTAATTCACTATTAGGACATGCCACACATACCAGGGCATGTCCTACCTTATACTTACAATGCACTGTGTCCTTGGGCCTACCATAGGGGTGTCTGATATGAAGAAAGGGGAAGGTTTATGGACTGGCAAGTGGGTGCACTTGGTCAGTCAGCATGGCAGTACCAGACTGCACATAGGCTCTGCAATGGCAGACCTGAGACATACTTTACAAGCTGCTCCTGTGGGTGGCACAACCAGTGCTGCAAGCCAACCAGCAGCATTTGACTTACAAGCCCTGGGCACACATGGTGCACTGTACTAGGGTCTGACAAGTAAATTAAATAACCCAATCATGGAGTCACTAATCAATACATCAATTTAACATAGGGAGCACTTGCACTGTGGCACTGAATGGCAGTGGCACAGTGCCCAAAGCATCTAAACCAGCAAAACATATCAAAAACAGAGGAGGCAATCAGAAAAAATGGAAGGGAGACTCACGCCAATGGTACCAGGTCTAACACACACTATACATTACAGATACACTGTAACATGAGTCAAGATACTCTTATTGCTCAGTGAGTATCTTAAGTAACTGGGACCGTTCCTGTACAAAACCTATGCTAGACTCACGCACACACCTTAGTACTATGGCGCTAGGGTGTGTGTTTGGTGCTCGGCAGCTGAAACCAGCGCCAGCACTATGGAGAAGGAAGGAGAGAGCCATATCTCTGAATGTATGGTACTCTCCTGTTCCCTCCCTGTCTCAACATGCAGCGCAGCCTATTTGGGTGCTGCACTGTGCTGCATCTTTACGTGGTAGGAAAGTGAAAGGTATCTTTATTGTCTGCCCTGCGTCTGGGATGTATCTTACTTGTAGTGTGAATCTTCTAGGGTTCTGGATAGAAGCTCCCTAAGAATACTCTGTGCCATTACATTAACTTAGATCACTCAGGTTGTGGTCGGGCTTCTCTCCCCAATCAGAACTATTCCTCACCACCGTAAACCTCTTTCCTAACCTTTCCACATAGCCTAGGTTACATCTACTAGGCACAAGAACTTACTGAATAAGGTAAACAAGAAATATTCTAATGATCTGTAACATTTTCCTCTCACTAGTGGAATATCCTCTCCAGGATTAGATGTGCAACTCAGAGATGACTTCAGGGTATCTCACTTTGTGAGATACCCTTTGTTCCAAGACTAATTTCAAAGTACTCTTTCTTTGAACCCTAATAAGGAAAACCCAATTCACTTATTCATTCAAATAGATAATGTTGTAAATTGGGTCACTGGTTCGGGAGGAGAACTTCAAATGGGGAAGAGAGAGTAAGACACTCAATAAGACATCCTTCAAAGTAGGGACATTGATTTGCAGCGGGAAAATCACCAAGGTAAATCTTACAAATGTGGCTCATTCACAAGAGAGCGCTCCTCTCCCGTCGGTAGCGCATTTGTAAGATTTACCATGGTGATTTATCCCACTACACAATGGATGTCCCTACTTTAAAGGATGTCTTATTGAGTTTCTTACTCTCTCGTTGGATATTACAAGTGGTTTGGCCTCCTATGACGGCACCATACTAATTTGGATGCCCATTTGAATACTTGTTCCACATTCTTGTGTGGACTACCCAGCCAAGAGAGCTGTGACCTGGCCCACCGTTATCAAGCGCCAGATATTGGTTGTCTCTTTCGTACCCCTTTGTCCTGATGAACACCCACAAGCTGAGGTTTAAAGTTACCCTCTGTGCGCTAAGCCAGGTCAAAACATCGACACCACCCAATCCAGGGCCTCTACTACGGTGTATCACCCCCACTCAATAGTTGATGATGCACTTTTGATCATACAAAAAAATGGATTCAAAAGAATGAAGAACTAAAATTGTCTTGTAGACAGGCCCACCCTCACTGGTGTATTGCACCTAACATCATTTCAGTCAGTGTTTATTACAAATTGTGAAACTGTGTTTCCAAATTGCCTTTATTTGAATTCTTTCTTTTTTATTCAGTTCACACACAAGCACTTTTTCTTTGCACTCTTTCCCTTGATTGTCCTTCTATTTGATATACTGTCTTATATGGTTATATATTTGCCACTTTCATAATAAGAGATTATAAAGAAATGAAGTTCTCTTATAAAATACAGCGTTTTTTTCTCTTTCTGTTTCTTTCTCTCTGGTGTGTACTGAAGACTATTTATTTCTCTCCTGTGCATCTATTATGTGAAGACATTTTTAAGTGACTGAGCAAATTAAATTAGAAAAGTCACAACCTCTTTGGCTTGTCCAAAAAGGAACATTGGGACCACTTGTTGTTCTTATTATAGTATATCCAGGTCCTTTGGCGGTTATTGGGTTACCCCATCAGTCCGTAATGGGCATCCTCAGAGCAGGCCCTCACATCCCACATCGACGTCAGCCTGCTGGACTCCGCATCACTGCCTCACAGCTCCTCAGAACTGACACATCACCTTGACTGCATGACGCATCCTCTACGGCGGACTTCTTATCGCAAGCCCTTGTAAATGGGATCTTCGACAACGATGCAACAGGACTTTGCATCGCAGCCTTGACTCATTTCAGAATCGACGCATCGCTTAGTTGCATGATGCATCTATGATGCAGACCTTTGCAATGCTCGCACACCAGGATTTAACATACTCTGTTCAGCAAGCCAAACTGGGTCCCTGTATCGGGCCCACATTCCATCATGGTCAGCATGAACCTGTGATTTTTTCCTTGACCGGCACAACCTTATATGATGCTCTATGCCATTTGGCGATATTTTTACAAAAATCTTTAAAATCGAATATCTCTGTATCTACTAATTTGATGTTTGTCATTTTCATCTTGTTTTATTTATTACAAATTACTCAATTTTACTAATTCTGTTGTATGCTCCTTTGGTTTGTGTGTTTTCAATGTGTTATTGTCTGAAGTGTTGCATAAAATACACATTGCCTCTGAGTTAAGCCTGGCTACTCTGTTTTAAGCTACCTGAGTGTTGAGCACAGGTTAATTTAGGGTTTGCTTTGGACTTAACCCCAAAAAGACTTGTGGTTGCTGCTTGAGAAGGATTTCAACCCCTTCAACCAGTAACCCAATTTCTTCCACCTGAGTTCTTCATTTGGTTGCTGTATTTATGTTGTTGACCATTTTCTTGTCAATGAGTATTTGAAGATTACTACACTGTCCATATATACCATTTGGAAATTACACTCTTTAGGTAACATAATGTCACAAATAAAAATGCTATGTTCTATTTATTACAAAATTTGCACTTCACTTTCACTGCAATTCTTTTCACTTATTCACAATCACTCACTTTTAGAAATGGGGGTCTTTGGCTGGAAGGTTTGGTCCCTGTCCAAGCAGGGACCCTAGCTTTTAATCAGGGTAAGGGGTATTACACTATAATCCCTGCTCACCCCCTTGGCAGCTTGTCATGAGTAGTTATTTGCCTATATCACACATTAATACAGTGAACACACTACAAAAGGACACCACAACAGTTTCAGAAATATAGCCAATATATATCTGTGTAAAAGAACACCAAAACTATACAAAATCCACCATATAGTAATAAATATAGAAATTTTGCAAGAATAAACTTAAAAGACAGTTCCTTGAAGTCGATAGCTCCATCCGCGGCTATCATTGCATCGTGAGAAAACAAATCCAAGAATCCTGGCCAACCGTGAATCGGCCAGCTACGGTGTAGGAAGACCTGCAACAGTCCCTTGGAAATTCAGGGTTTCATGGACCTTACGATGAGCTCTGAAGAGGTGGCGTTGTCTGTAGGTGTCGATTCTGGAGGTCGGTGGAGGAGTCGTCGGGCCTTGAAGTCAAATGCATTGCATATCGAACTCTGTGAGTTTAAAGTCAGGAGGGCAGGTGTCGGCAGCCATCGGGGCTGCGGTGCAGAGTGGTGCAGCGTGCAGTGCAGGCAGCAGCTCAGTGATGGCATCCAGTGGCATCGGTGAGACCAGGGTTGCAGTGCGATGTGAGGCGGTGCTCATTGAGGTGCTGACAGGTCAAGGTGCAAGCAGCGGTGTTGCTGATGCTGAAGCGCTGTTGTTGGTAGATGATCTGGAGTCAATTGCACTGGCATAGATGGACCAAGGCTGCAGTGTGGGATGGGGCGGTACATCATGTAACTTGCCAGCGGTGCCTCCAGGCCACGGTGCAGGCAGCGGTATCAAGGTCAGCTTGGAGCGGCGTCATCGAGAATAACAGGGTGCCGATGTGAAGTGAGGCAGTACGGCGTGCAGTGTTCACAGGTCACGTGCAAGCAGCGGCTCAGTGAGGGCATCAGACAGCTTCGGTCAGACCAGGGTTGTGGTGTAAAGTGCGTCAATGCTTGTTGCGGAGTCAACAGGTCGTGGAGGTTGCAGCAGCGTCATTGACGGAGTTGGGGTTCTTTTTCCCTCCGTGGCAGCTGAAACACACAGTTTCAGGTGAAGGTACCCAGTGAATGGGTAAGTATTTGGTGTGCCTGAGACTTCCAACCAGAGGCAAGCTCTACTTCACGCCTTTGGAGAAACTTTAACTGCAGGATTTAACAAAGTTCAGTCCAGTTCTTTCACTGCTCAAGACAGAAGCAGCAACTGTAAGCCAAACCAACAAAGAAGCTAACAGCAAAGGGTTACTACTCCTCCCAGCAGCTTTTCCAGCTCTTTTTCTTGGTAGGGTTCTTAGTCTAAAAGTGTTCTAATGTTTTGGGGTTAGGGCCCCAACATTGATACTACTTTTCTCTTTGAGGACTTTGGCATAAAGTGCCTCATGCTCAATAAAAAACAGTTCTGTGCTCTCTTGTCGAGACATAGTACAGGGGGTGGAGACAGCATTGTACAAAGCAACCACAGCCTATTCAGGTGTCACTGACATCTCCTCCCACTACGCTAGCCCAGGATGGCCCATCAGCATATGCAGAGTACACACCATCTCCCTTTGTGTGAGTGTCTGGAGCGAATGCACAAACAGCCCTTGTCAGTCTAAAACCATACTGTGAATCCACAAGCAATCAGAAGCACACAGGACGGTTAAGCCAGAAAAATGCCCACTTTCTAAAAGTGGCATTTTCAAACCTAAAATGTAAAAACTACCTTTACTAAAATATGGGTTATTAAATTCTGAGATCAGGGAACCTAAACTCCATTTCTCTATATTTTCCCAATTGAAAGTTATACTTGTAAAATGTTACAAGGCCTCTCCAATGATCCCCTATGGGAAAGAGCCTTTCAATAATGAAAAACGAGATGTATAGTATTTCCCTATCACAGCATATAAAACTCACCAGCACATACACTGTACCCTGCCCATGGGGCTACCTTTGACCTACCTTAGGGGCGACTTATATGTAATAAAAGGGAAGTGGTACACATGGCAAGTGGGTACAATTGAAAATAGGTGTTCGAGTAACCGTGTACCTGAATAACTGGGTGCACAGCTAAGTGTATATCAACAATTTTAAATAGCACTTTAACTTTTTTCTAACACAAATCACAAACAAATAATTATTGTTCCATTAATGTTTCATTCTTTATCGATTACACATATATTTCTATGGACATTAAAGATCTCACAACATTTTCTATTGGCACACTTCTTTAGAGTGTACATTCAAACAATCATAAAACAAAAATAATTGTACCGATAATGTTGTTTTAACGGGACTCCACCTTTATCCGTGTGTTGCCCTATGCATTTCAGGACACAAGGGTCCCTTCCTCAGAGGCCTCGAAAAAATAAAAGACTAAATTATAAATAATGAAGCCAACACTATTCAAAAACAATACCTAAACCTTACATTACTACCAATATGTAGCTACACCATCGAGGTTGCATCGTGTCACATTACTGCAATCTCAATCACATGACTTCACAAGGTGCAAAGTCATAAGAGTGCATTACATACCATCAATTTCCAAGCCTAGTGTGTACGTGTTCATAAAAAACCAGAGCCAAAATTCCCATGCCTTGTAGCCATCACAAGCCTCTATGAGCTTTTAGAATTTTTAAATCACCAGTGGTATAAACATGCTTATGTGAAACCAAATATAAATTACTCACTTTCAAGATAGAGTCGAACGGTTACTGCTTTCAAAACAGCTGCCTCAATAGTCATAAAATCTGTAAAGTACGTGAGCTGAATCAATAGACAAACACTCTTAATCTGCCCGGCACCTCACCAACAGTGTAGTGCTACATGGTACCTTGTATGAACATACGTCTGCGTCTATCAAGTTACACCTCAGCGGTCAACAATCTGTAAAATGTGTGAGCCAAATCAGTACACAAATACTCGTATTAAAGCCAAACACCTCACCACTCGTAAAGTGCTACGTTTTACCTCGTAAATCTTGTGGATAGCCCAGAGTCTGCATCTCTAACATTGCACCTGCAAACAAAAAATGAACCGATCAGTGAAACAACCGGTCTACAGCGTGAATGATCTGTATTTGCCATTTCGCCACCGCAAAGATGGCTTACCAAGTTCAATCTGGTGGTCCGACCTTCGTAGCTCGACCTTTCTATTTCCTACCTTTTCCTGCGGAATGGAAGATACAAAAGCGTCAGTAGTAGCGACACTCATGATGGACGCCACCTCCGCCCCTCTCTCTTCCTGAAACTTTGTCAAAATTCCGACTCACTTTGGCGGTCATCTTCATAATCCTCGTTCGTGCACAAATGCGGAAGTGATAAATAACAGAAAACTCCTTTGACGTCCTCTGACGGAGAAACCACTCAAACAGATATAGACTACATTAATAAACCTCATCCTACCAAAATCATATTTGATACATAAATTTATCTCACATGAGATAACATGACTTCAAAACTACCTGTGGGGGTCATTCTAAATTGCATTTGGATGTCATAAACATTTATCTTGTTTGACCAAATAATTTATTATGACAAACTGACACCTCCCTATACATATTTAAATAAACATGTTCATGTGATATTTGTTTCATGATCGTTGAAATGTGAATATAACCATTGCAAGAAAAGATCATATAGAAGATACTAGCAAACTGAAATGAACCTATATACCTCATGTTATATTAGTGTTCCTAAAATGTGATTCTACATAACACAATCGTGTATTTTTTGAGGTGTGAACTATTAGTAGTTAAACCTAATTGCATATTGGCAGCATGATCACTTAAAGAATGTGTATTTGGTTTCCTTACACATCACCATCAGTAACTGGAATTAACTTATGACTTGTGATGGTTTTAACTTCATAGGTAGCAGCTCATATCCAGTTTGTCATTAAGACCTAGAGGCATCATAGTATCAAGTTTTTTGATCCATTGGATTTCTTTTTCAATAGTGTTTTACACGGATCTGTATCCTCTTGCGGTTTCAAGGCTTCTAAGATCAAGAAACGTAATTGTGCTATATTGTGGCCCTGCTCCAACCAATGTGCCAATAAGTTAAAGTTAGTGTTTTTGTTCCTGATCATGCTCTTGTGTTCTCCCATCCTGATCTTAACTTTCCTCTCAGTTTTCTCGATGTAGAGGAGTCCGCAGGGACACTTGATTCAATAAATCACATTCATAGTGTTGCAGTCCGATGAATGTCTCAACATAGTTCTTTCACCAGTTCGGGGATGGGTAATGTAATTACTCTCAAATACATTGTTGCAGTGTATGCAGTTCATGCATTTCTTCATTCCTAGATGATTTGTTGTGGACTTCTTATCGCTTGCCATCAACATTTCTTTCAAATTGCTACTTCTTGTGTAAGCAAATAATGGTTTTGCTATGAAGAAACTTTTGAAGTCAGGCTCTGTTTGTAATAGTTCCCAGCGTCCACAAATGACTTTCTTATCACTTCTAGAATTTGGTGGAGAATTTGAATACGAATACCATCCGTTTTGTTTCTGTTTTAGTTTTTTTTCATTAATAACTCCTTATGTTCAATCAGTTGTATTCGTTTTCTCGGCCTTCTCAACTATGGCTGGTGGATAGCCTCTCTGAAGATATTTCTGTTTTGTTCTGAGGGTGGCTGTTTCACATGCATCTTTCTGAGAAGAAATATGCTTCGCTCTCATCATTTGGGAGTAAGGTATATTTTCTAGCAAATGCGGAGGATGGAAACTCTGATAATGTAAGACGTTGTTTCGATCTGTTGGCCTGATATGTACACCGGTGTTCAAACCAGTACTGCTCTTTTCTATTAAAACATCTAGAAATGGTCATTTCGACTTACGTATCGTGTAGGTGAATTTAATCCTGGTATGTCTTGTGTTCAGGACTTCAATGTTGTGCTTCAACGATTCTTCATAGTCTAGCCATATTAAAAAAATGTTAGCGATATAACAGCAATACATAGCTAAGTGCTCGCTACATTCTCTGTTGTTGAAAATATATTCCTGTTCAAATTGTGTCATGAACAGGTTAGCGTACACAGGGTCACCCCCAAAGCCCATAGATGTCTCGCTTATCTGTAAAAAGAAATCATCCTTCCAATGAAAATTGCTGTGTTGTAAGCAAAATTGTAATAACTCCAAAAGAAAGACTTTGTTTGCTCTTAACGGTTGGTTGATTCAATAAGGCTCATTCGACAGGTGGCAGTTAAAATTGCGAGTGCAAAAACTGCAGTGGCAGGCCTGAGACACCTTTGAAAGGCCACTGTGAATGGCACAATCAGTGCTGCAAGCCCACTAGTAGCATTTGATTTATAGGCCCTCGGTGCACACAATGTACTTTACTAGGTACTTACCAGTAAATCAAATATGCCAATCATGGAAAACCAATCATAACACAATTTACAGTAGGAGGGCTTACACTTTAGCACTGAATAGCATTGAAAACCAGCAAAAACTACATCAAAAACAGGAGGTCAAAAAGCAAAAAGACAGGGGAAAGACAACAAAAAATTCCAGGTCTAACACTCATATACTACAGTCAATTTTGCTATATACACAGTTCAGACCTGAATTTTGTAACATCAATAATGTACACAGCTACTCCCTGTAACAACATTTGTGTTCCCCAAAGGATTTTTTCAGTTTCTCTGCAATAAGTGATCTCCCTCCACATGTAGGTCCTCTGTCCCACACACGGAGGTCTCCCTATCACATGCAGAGTCTCCATCCCACATGCAGATTGAAGATCTCCACATGCGATACAGAAGCTTAGAAATCGGGGTGAATATCTCTGCCTCCTGCAGCAAACAGGAACAGGAAGTCAGACATTTCCTGGACATTCTGAGGCACCCTTTTACCACATCCTCTTCCATCTTGCTTTTCCTTAAAGAATCCAAGTCCTCTAACATGGCTGAGAGACAACATGAGACGGCTCACATTTTCATTGATGGGAAGCTGGAAAATATCTGTGAAAGGGTCCTTAAAAGTTACACTCAGTTCTTTAGCAGGCTCCAGAATGCCAGCTGAGCAATACAGTGTAGGCCCAAATTTGAAGGTACATCAGTATGCCCTGCAGTGCAGTGGATGTCCATGCAAGGAAAGGAAAGCAATGCAGTAAGAGCTGGGAGGACCTTTGTCGATAAGTAAGGATTAAGGCCCAGGATATACTGGTGTATCTTACGAGCTACACGCGCATCACCTCCTGATGACAACAAGGCACAGGAGGGTCCTATGAAAATCATTAGCTAGCAGAGTTGATGCTAAGTAGATAATTTGTTTACATTTAAATAAGTGGAAATTAGATGTGAATGTTTTGTCCAGTGTGAATCTTGTACAAACAATCTATGCTGCCTTTAAACTCTGGTATTTTTGTGTATAAATGGAATATATGCTTTTTTATTACTGTTTTTCTATATAATCATTGTATGAGATTGAGTTATTAGATGTGCAGGATGTGAGTCCTGTACTTGTATTAAGTCTGAAATTGTCTTTTCACTGAGAACCAAGAACCCCATTGTAGTGCCTGACTCTCTAATAGTACCAACGCAGAGCAGTTCAAGGCCTACTCGGTGAAGGTGGTGGGAGCTAGCAATGCTATTTCACTGGCACGCAATAACAACACTCAGTAAAGTATTGTTAAATCATTACTCCTCCTTTTAAAAATGAGAAGTACTTTTATTACATACACACACTACTAAACAATGTACATTAAATTCAACATATGTACATCGGGTAGATGAAAATACCTTTGGTGACACCCTTATATCACAATTCACCCATAGTGGGTCCTGAGACCCATAATCACAATGCCCCTCACCTATACCACATATTTAACATCTCTCTACAAAGGGGTCTCATTATACATGTCAGCATAGTGGATTTGTCAAGGGGTCACCACATCAAGATACATAAGGCAGGCCTAGTGGAGTTGCCAGGGTGCCACATTATTAGATATGTCATGTCTACTGACTTCGTCAATGTATCACCACATTAATGAAATAGTAATCACATGTTATGTTTCACAATTAAAACAAATTGAATCAACAACCTTATTCAAATGCATTTAAGATTAATGTAAGCATTGTATTGTTCCTCAATAATCATTGTCATTAAGCATTAAGAATAAAACATTTCAATTAGATCAGAAATCTGTGTGTCAGTGTGAGAAATTAAGTTGTTAGTTTACTGGGGTGTGAGCCCTGGTCAAGCAATAGCCACAATCCCTTGCAGGCTGAATCACAAGAAGTCACTAAATTTAACCTGTGCTTAACCCTGAGTAGATTGGCACAGAAGGCAGTCAGGCTTACCTTAGAGGCACTGTGGAAAGTATTTATGCAGCACACACAAACAGTAATATAGTGAAAACACAACCCAAGAAAAACGTCAAATCAATTTTGGAAAAAAGAGTACATTTTCATAAACTATTTGACAAAAATCCAATCAGTAGAACCGAAGTCATGATTTTTACATTTTTTTCTGTAAAAACTTGTGCCTAAGAGTTCAATTCTCCAACCGTGGACATCTAGTCACCCAAGACCGAGTTCAAGTCGAAAGATATGGCCTACCGCGATAGAACGTGTTTCGGCCGGGTCAGCCTTACCTTCGTACTTAAAACAATTCCTAAGCAAAAGGATCTGAGATAGTTGAGTTCCGTGGGCAAGACTGCAGAAGGTGTCCGAGGAGGGAGCATCGTTGTGGGATGGCCTGGGGTCGAAGCTGCAGTGCAGATTTCTATGTTCGGACTTAGTTGTTGAAATGGAAGTCGAAAATCTCAAGCGGGATGAAGCAGAGTGCTGTAGCTAAAAGTAGTTCTACAAGGTTGGATACCCCTTTGGCGAAAGACCGCTGAAAATTGCTGCTGCATAGATGAATGTAGCGTGAGCAGCCGCAAAGTGAATCCAACCAGCTTTGCAGCTTGGGCAGATAGGCAAGCAAGTTGGTCCCAGTCTCTTCCAGGTTCTGAGAGCAGTTTTTAGCCAAAAACATTGTAAGTCTCCACTTTGGATTATGGCTATCTGGAAAATTTTAGCACCATTTTCAGGGGTCCCGGATTGGAGGGGCACAACTTGGAGGGTCAAGAATCAATTAGGCTGGGTACAGGTGTGGGTTCAAGATGGTGGAGGCCTTCTTTGTCCCTGTGACTCTGAACAGGAGTCCAGCAAACTAGCCCTTGCGAGTCACTCTGGAGGTCCTGGGACAGGTAAAAATCCATTCCTTGTACCCAGACAGACAGTAGCAGAGCAGCAATACAATAGGGCAGCAGTACTTCAAATGACCAGATCAAAACAGAGTGGCAGTCTTCCCAGCAGCACAGCGGTCCTTCTTCCGGGCAGAGTATCCACTGGTTCAGAAGTGTACTGAAGACTTGGTGTCTGAGGTCCTACATTTATACCCTGGTGCCCTGCGTCTGGAAGGTGGGAGAAGCTTCTAGAGAGTGTCTTTGAAGTGCATAGAATTTCCTGACTCCCCTGCGGTGACAATGTGGGGCAATTAGGCCCTTTGTGTGAAGCAGGGCTGTGCTCTGGTACGCCTCCCTATCCCACCAGCAGATGGCACATTTAGGCACACCTCGTCCCTAAATTATGTGACTGGAAGGAATTCACAAACTCTGTCAGTTACACTCTGTAATGTGACCAAAGGCAGGCTATAGGCACAAAAGGGCCAGGGACCAGAAAATGCCTACTTACTAAAAGTGATATTTTCAAAATTGCAATGAAAAATCTGACTTTACCATTAAAGAGGGCTTATCATTACAATCTGATACACACCAAATATGGCATAGTGACCTGCCCGAAATTGGAAATTACAGCTCATTAAATGTAACAAGGAATGCTATCCTATTGGAGGGGTAGGCCTCACAGTAGTAAAAAATGAATTTGGGAGTTTTTCACTACCAGGACATGTAAACCTTAAAAGTACATGTACCACCTTTAACCAACACAGCACCCTGCCCTATGGGCTACTTAGGGCCTAACCTAAGGGTGACTTACATGTATGAAAAGGGGAGTTTAGGGTTTGGCAAGTAAGGTTTAAACGTCAAGTCAACACAACAGCTTCACACTGCATTCAGGCTGCCATCACAGGTCTGGTACATGTTTTAAAGTATTACTTAAGTGGGTAGCGCAACATGTGCTGCTGGCCCACTGGTAACATTACATTTACAGGCCCCGGTTATATGTATACCACTCTACAAGGGACTTACAAGTAAATTAAATATGCCAATTGGGTATAAGCCACTTTAACCATTTTTCTGGGGAGTGAGCGCTTTAGCACTAGCAAGCACTGGTAAAAAGCAGACAGTCCTAAGGCCAACAAAAATAAGTCCAGCAAAATGGAAGAGAGGCAAAACGATTTGGGGAAAGACCACCCTAAGGCTGACAGGCCTATCAGCCAGTGTATTTTTTTATATTCTTTAGACCATACAATGCAGCTAGAGGAACAACCCCTTGGAATCCCCTACACTCCTGAGCTGAAGAGCAAAAGCTCGAGCTCAGGGAATGCTTACATTCAATACACCTTTACTAGGGGTCACAAATTCCATGTTCCCTGCAACTTCGGGCAAGTTTTCAGATACCACACCTAGGGGACTGCTGCACCTGCTGCAGCCCTCCACAACACACATTGGTGGTGGCCCTGCCCCTCCCTGAGGCAAAATGAGAGAACAAATATGAAAATGAAATCTCTATCAGGGGATTATGGTGTGCTCCCTTTCCCATCTCTATATATAAGGAATGAGTGGGCCCATGCGGTGCACAACGCAGCCTCCAATGCATTCTTTCAGTTTTTTGGGGTTGCCTTGTCCTACCCTGTACACACACAACTTGCTAGGTTTTGTAGGGGCTGGGTGGAGGAGCCACAAAGCCCCAGTGGCCACAACCTCAGTGCTCCTGCCCATGCTGTCTACAGCGGGCGGGGACAAATCAGTGTTTTTCCTGCCACATGAACCAGGGGCAGGACACAGGCACAGGAGGCATTTGCAAAAAGAACAGATGTTGGACGGAATGCTGAACCAATCAAACATTCACCCCCAGTCACAGATCTGGGTTGAATCCACCATTTTCTGCCCACCATGCCATTCCAGTTTAGACCCAGCCATATGCAAATCAGTCTTGACCTTGCTCCCCATGGGAACAGTCCAGCCCCAACTGCCAGGCCAGGTCCTCCCTGTACAAGAAACAAGCATCCTGGGACCGGTTTAGGGTATTCACCCTCATCAGCCAGGTTAGCATGAATCTGGTGGTGTAGCGAGCACGGGACCCACATCTGGGCATACCTTTGCCACTTAGGGCGACAAATGCAAAAAGAACAGATGATGTACGGAACGCTGCACCAATCAAACACTCACCCCCAGTCACAGATCTGGGTTAAATCCACCACATGTGAGTATTCTACAGGCCCTCATCATCCTTCTGGGTCCCATTTCTGTGTGCCAGCTTCCTCATTTCTTTACTCTGATCCCCAGGGAGCACGGCCCCCCAGGAGCATGAAGCCAAGGAGGCACCATCCCCAAAAGGGGTCAATCATAGAAAACTATCTATGTTGCGTTAATCCCTGAGCCCTGGCACCTCAGAGACATGAAGGGGAGATCAAGCAGAGTGGCATGCTTGTGTGCTCGATTTCCTTTGTTAAAGGAAAAATATTGACTGCTGCATACCTCTGGCCAATTTTCTTCATTTATGGCTAATTTTGCTCCTGGAGGCCAGGTCTAGCCAATGGTGGCATTTCCAAAGGCCTCTTGGCTTTTAAAGGTGGCACAATCTACGGAGAGCTGATTTACTGGCTCCCTGTGCCAACCTTCTCCTCTGCCTCATATCGTGCATGGCCCCTCCACAACTAGCCATCAGAACACCCTCCTGCCTGCACTCCCCAGGCCTCTTGGCCTCTTGGTCATCTTGCAGAGCACCTGTCATTGGTGGAGTCCAGGTCTTTTCCCAGGTAGACCTCATGAGGAATAAGGGGCACTAGAACGACCGATCCTAGCCCTGAAGTCAGCTAGAGTCAAAGTCCTTAGTCCATCTTAGAACGGCATCAAGTGGCTTCTCTTTAAAGTTGGCCAATCTTTCTGCTGTGGTTACCTCAAATTTCCAGGGTTTTCTGAACAATCTCCCCCTTGTTCAGGGGTTTTTAAGTGGCGGTGGAAGGTTTTAGATGCCTAGCACCCCTGCCAATCCTAGAATACCATATCATCGCTTCAACCCTGTCCCATCCTCCTGCACAGCGTTCTGAAATAACCAATCAGAGTGACTTTATTCTCTAGAAAGAGCTCATCTGAGGGCCTCAGCTCTGCCCCTAGCTGCCATCACTGGCATTTCCCTTCCCAGGAAAACTTCAAAGGCGAGCCTCTCATGTGTTGGCTCCAGAGGTCTGGGCTTCCTCCTTTGTTTTGTTAATTTTGATAAACACTATGTCGATGCACGCCATGATATACGTCCGTATAACTACAAACTCACATCGCTGTTCTTGAATCCACCCTATCTGACCACCTCATCAACCCTGAGTCAGACGTATGTGATCAGACAGGCTCTGCTACCTAGTCTTGAAGTAACGGATTGACAGATCACAGGTGGTGTGACATGTAACCCTTAGACAAGAGCGCGAACAGGAAAACCCAGACCGATCCCACAGATAGGCAGTGACACCACAATGGTCTTAGGAGATTGGTCCCAATAAAACCTGTTTGGCCTATGCAGTGCATGTTCCCAAAACACAATATAGTCAGTTGCCACCCTAAGTTAAGAACACTCAGCCAATCAGAACACAGCATGAACACTACACGCAGTGATCATGCACTCACCATACCGGACATCTGGACACATACCCACTGGCCCCACATTGTGCTCACGCAAGGTCGAGACGCACATGTGCTTCAAATCAAATGACCAGCTTTATGGCCCTGTGACTAGGCCCAGATTTCTATCTCCAAAGGAATGTACAAATTGCTTTATTACGCTTCATGTAATGTGCTTTTAGACAGTTTTCAGACCCTGGCTCTGTTGCCTGTTCTGCTGTATTTAAGTAAACCAACTGTTTCTGTTTTTCCAAATGTCTCTTGTCTTTCATTTCTTCAAGGCAAATTCATATTCGAGCAACAGTTTTGATGGGCTTAGGCTGTCTCGGGCCCATCTCATTGATTGTTCTCAAGGAGATATTCAGGGCAATGGAAGTTTTTCAGGTATCGATCTCTCAGGATATCCGGGACTTAGGAGGAGAGGTCCAGATACTCCAAAAGTCAGTGTCATGACTTAGGGTAAGAGGAAGCGATATTTGATTACAAAAGGAACAAGCATTTGCAATGCAATAGGTCTTGCATTTGCGAATGTTTGAGCTATTGGCATTTGTAGATGACAATGCCTTTTATTTATGTGTTGTTTTTTAAAACCGATAAATAAAAGGCATTGTCATTTACAATGCCAATTGCTTAAATTCTTGCAAATGTGAGACCTATTGCAATGTAAATGCTTGTTAATAGATGGGTAAAAGAGTGACCTGGGACGGGTCATTGAATTGTGCGCACGCAAGCTGGAATATACATTAATCAAGGATTAATCGAAAGGGAAGGAGTGCACTCTCACTTAAATCCTTTGTTGTTAATAGATGGGAGCATTTTTACAACCATCCATGCAGCCCTTTATAAATTCCTGAGGATGTTGTCAATCCTCCATGGTGGGATTTAACTGCGTCACACCCATGTACTTCAAGCGGTGCACTGTAGAACCAGGGAAACAAGTACAAGCCCACCCCGGCATCCCACCTTTAGACTGCGCAGTTTTACATAATTCTCCAAACACGCACTGTGGTTTAGCACATACTTTATAAACACCGGCGCTCCCCCCCCCCCTGCTGTGCATGCCTGCTCTCTTTAATGCTAGGCTTGTGTCTGACTGTATAGCAATGGGTGCTGATTTAAAGCGCTCTCATACCTTCGGTAAAGTTTGGGATATATAAAAGTGCAAACAAATAAATAAAGCCTACCTGTAGCACATCCGTTCTAATTCTACGATGCCACATTGCATCGGGTCACTGTACTGATTAACTGCATCCGGCTGTAGGAAACCTCCATGGCAGGAACAACGTGTTGTGGGGCAGAAGCGGGGTATGTAGCCACTGTCCCGTGGCTGCTCCACAGGGTAACAGTGCGGGGCAGGAAGGCAAGCAGTCGGTACGGCTGTGCCATGCCAGTGTAGTCCTCTGTGCAGGCCGGGCATGGGGGTTGCTGTTGGCTGACGGGAAGTGGTGAGGAGGGGCCGTTTCGGTATGTCTTCTTCCTGATCTTGGGCAGGCCACAGTTATAAAAAAAAACGAGTTGGGCAACCCACTGCAAGGAGATATGTGGTCACCATTATTAAATGTGTAAAAGAAAAAAACGATTGAGGTGAGCTGAGCACAAGAAGATGCGCGGCCACCATCATTTAATGTAAATAAAAAAAGGCTCTCCACTATAGGAATATAACAAAATTAAAAGATACACATTACCATCTGTTTTTTTAGATAGCACGAACTTGACTGAAACATATCAGCCTGCTTTACATGAGCACCAATTGCATAACAGAGGGATGCGATTTGTCTACAATCCCAGAATGTTCGAGCTGCCACTACACTCGAGTCTTGTTACCAGCTTCTAAGTTGGCTGCCATTGTGAATGCAACCTCGGCTTTACTTATAAAAACTTCTTGCCGAATGCGGGGCGCTGAGGAACTTCGATTTTGGATCGTGATCGTATCGACCCGCCATTTTGTGCTCCGCCGCCATTTTGTGTTGCCCTCACTTAGGCAGCACAACGATCGAAGTCTTTTCTGCTTTTCCTGCAATATTGTGTCAAAATAACCTTGTGCCTCTGTTTACAAAAGCTGGTGTTAGAGAGTGGCCAAGTACACTAATCCCTGTCTGGTTTTCCAAATCCCTGTCCTTACTATCTGTTGGTTCACACTATTCTCTTCTGACTTAATCTTATCGTCTGGCCTTCGCTGTCCTCTGCTCGTATTCTCCTGTTTCACAACTGTCCTCCAAACACACAAACGTATCTCGTCACCTGCAAGTCAGCTACAAGTCAGTTAATGAATTAGCTTGTGGGGAGGGGTGACAAACACAGTCAGAGGAGAGGCTTCTTCGAGTTACTCAATACTTTATTTTCAAACCTTTCCTATTGGTTCTGTTCTGTTTTCCAACTTTTCTTATTGGCTCCTTTTATATGTTTTAGGTGTGTTCTTAGTTAATGTATATGTCACGTATGTACTATATAAGATTGTGCGCCACGGAGTGAAGTGGCAGTCTCCTGAGAACATACCGTGTGTACTTCTAGGACAACTGTACTAGCTGCAGCTAATAAATCTAATCTTTTACGCCAACAGAGTGTCCCTGTGTCTCTGTGTAGCTAAGCAGGAGAACCCAGGAGATTAAGGCGTACCCTGCGCCGCCAGGTCCAAAAGGTTCTGGTTCTTCAGCGCCCATGTTACAAATATGAAAGGGCGCTTTGCTAACCTGTGGGGCGGTTTCAGTGGTACCGGTTCTGCCTGAAGGTCATGAGGAACCCCGCAAGAAAATTCTGGAGGAATCGCAAGCCACGTCAAGCGACCCCTGTATGTCTAAAGTGGTCCGAAGGTCTTTTTCAGCGCGGTTACTCCTTCCTGACGGCTACTAATGACTGCTGCCCTGACTGCCGCCCTGCCTTGGCCCTTCCTTTGGTGATGTCCTTTGGTGATGTATGGTAAGGCGAGACGATAGACGGGCCTCTGTTGGCATAAGAAGACGTCCTTAGTTAAGTATTTGGTGGGTCGCTCCCACAATATTTGTCCTTTGGTTCTTTGTTCCTTAGTTTCTTTGGTCCTTAGATTCGACTATTGCAATAGCCGAAGCCGAGGGTAAGTGCATTTGTGTTGCGTAAACTGAGTTTTACCCCCTTGATGTTTGTGAACAGTCCGGTGAAATCACGAGATGCCTGGTCTGTTGCTTTGGTTGTAATAGGGATTCCCGGCTTGAGGACTCTTGTCCGATTCCTTCGGTTGGAACTCCCACATATGAGCTCTATTCTAAACATGGTGTTGGCCCCATTGCCTTTAACGAGGCATGGACCCGATACACGAAGAAAGATGGTGTTTTAAAATGGCCAGAAAATGGTAGTTTCGATTCTGATGCGCTGATAATTTGGAAGCAGTTTTATTCAAAAGAAAAGCCCGGCCGGCAATGTTTGACTCTTTTCGCCTTTGGCGTAAGGAAGCCAAACAGAGAGAAATTAAACAAGCAAAACGAGATAGGAAAGCACAGGGTACGACAATTATACAGGCTGCCCAACAATTCAAAAATGATGAAATTAATAATGCGATGGAAATTTCAGAAAGACAGCATCGTATGGCGATAGATAAATGTTATCCGGTGTTGCCTGTTTCCCCTTCCGATAACAAGAAAGATTTAGAAGAAGATCCCCTAATGTCCCATTTATTGAGATTGCCTCCGCCCTATGCACAAGGTACTAATGCACCCCAGTTGTTACAGCCTGTTCAGCCGCCAGCAGTACCTCCGCCTGTTCCGGCTCTTCCGCCTTTGCCCCTTTTAGTATCTCCGCCTCTACCAGTTTTTCCTTTAACTTCAACTTCTTTGCCCTCATCTCCTGATCTTCGATCTCCTTTGCCTTCTGCTCCTCCTGCAATTACCGGTTCTCCTTCCGCTAGTTCGCCTAATACCCTGTCCCCTATTCTTATGTCCAATTCTCCGTCTGTGCGTAAGCGTCTCACGGACACCGTCAATGGTATTCTATCTCCTTTCTTTGAAGCGTTAAATGTGTCTCCGGCTTTTGCTCGAAGACAGTCTCGTAGTCAGTTCCCAGATTCTGAAGAACGAGAAAGGTTGGACTCTCTCGCACGTAAATGGATCAAGAGGGGTCCCCAGTATAGTGTGCCCGATATTATGTCTACCTTCTCACAATGGAATGCGCCTACGCAAAGATATGTTTTTAATGTAATGTGTGATACTCTCATTAAAGAATGGGAGGATGTGAATTCGAGTTCGATTCCACAGGATCTGTTAGATGTTCAGGCTGATTTCGATAAAGGACTTATTGTGGGTTCTAAGGTTGAGAAAGCTGTAAGGACACTTATTACCTTTAGATCCTTGTTGTCCTCTCAGACTTTTCTTGATTCCGATCCGTCGGTTCGACTGACACTGAAAAATTATTCCATGAGAGAGGTTCCTCCAGTGTGGAAGGAGGAAGTTACGGCTCAAGGTAATAATCCAGCTATTCCTGCTCATTTCCAACGTATATGGGTACATGTCCCTTGGAAACGATCTGAAGTTTTAGCTCTTAAACAGACTCTACCGGATCCTCGTAAGAACCCTGCAGGTTATTATAAAGAATTATCACAGACGGTTGATGCTTGCATCATGAATCTAGCTGATATCGATATGTTGATGGGAAATGTAGTTCCGCAAGCATTATGGGCTAAGATTCGTAGAGAGAATCATGATCAAGCATTAGGTGGTGATTGGGCTGCTATAATTGCCGCGGATGCAGCTCAAGTGGGTGGTGCTAAGCCTGATGCTTTGGTTTCGGAACTCCCTGGTAGGATTATTACATTAATGAAAACGATGATGCCTGCCTTGAGAGTTAACTGGGATAAATTAGCAGCATGCAAACAAAAGAAAGATGAGAGTGTCTCTGATTTCTTTACTCGTTTCGAAGAGACATTTACTGATCATAGTGGTCAAGATATGGCTACAGAGGGTGGTCAGCGATTATTTGTGGACAAATTTGTATTTAATTTGCTTCCCGAGTTGTCACACAAATTGAAAGATTCTGAAAGTTCATGGGCTGTTTCTTCTTCTGCCCAGATATTGGCTACTGCACAATATTATGAAAATAGAGATAAAGAAGAAAGAGAAAAGCAAGAGAAAAAGACGAAAGAATTGAAAACGAAGGTTCTCTTGCAACAAGCTTATCCTCCTCGTTATGTTCAGCCTCAGTTTCAACAGCCTCCGCAGTTTCAGAGGTTGTGTCAAAAACCTGAGCCATATATTCCGCGACCTTTGTTAGGACCTAATCAATGTGCCTATTGTAGAGAGGAAGGTCATTTTAAGAGTAGTTGTCCGGTTTTATTGCAGTGCAGTGGAACATTATCTGCTCCACAAGGTCGTGGTGGCCTCCAGTCAGCAAACAGAGGTAGAGGTCGAGGTGTGTTGACTCAAGAACAGCGTTCCCTTCCTCCTCCTAATTCCGTGAATTATTTTGATCAGCAAAATGTTAGGTCTACACAGTATTACAATGAAGATTGTTATGTTGAAGGCGAGAATGAAAGTCTTCATGCTAACTAGGACAGCCATGGACAAAGTAAGGGAGTTGTGCCGATTCCAGTAGATCAGAATGGACCTTATGTTAATGTCACTACAATGGGTGTTTCAGAGCCATTTCTCCTAGATACTGGTGCGATGAGAAGTTCTATCATTCATTCCAAACTCCCTGGGGCACCTTTGTCTGGCTTAACAAATGTTTCTGTAGGATTTTCTGGCGCCCCTGTTCGTAATCCGGTTTCTTGCCCTTTGCCTATTTCAGTTGGCCCTTATGATTTGGAAGCTCCGCTTCTTTTGACGAATGGTTGCGATGAAAATCTGTTGGGCTTGGACTTATTGAAAAGAATGCATGCTACGATATATTGTTCTCCTTCTGGTGTACATCTTACTTTAGGCCAGAAACTGACTTCTCCAATGTATTTGTCCAAAGATCAGTTTCCACCTGAATTGCTTTCTCTTGCGGCAACGCTTTGGGCCACGGGTCCGAACGATGTGGGTTGTCTGGAGATTCCACCTTATGTTGTCACTCTTAAGCCTAATGTTGAATTGCCACGTATTCCGCAATATAGAATTTCTACTGAAGGTGAAAGAGCGCTTTTGGAAATCATTCATGATTTGATTCAGAAGGGTGTGGTTGAGGAAACGAGAGGTAACATATGCAATAGTCCTATTCTTCCTGTTCTTAAACTCACTGATCCTTCTCAGCCTCCTGTATATCGTTTCGTAATTGATCTTCGGGAGGTAAACAAAATTGTTGTACCACAATTTCCTGTAGTCCCAGATATCACTGCTCTGTTGACGATGATACATTCCACAGCGACTTGGTTTTCTGTTATCGATCTAAAGAATGCCTTCTTTAGTATTCCCATTGCAGAAGAAAGTAGGGATATTTTTGGCTTCTCTCTTGGAGGCCGAAGCTTCCGGTTTAAGCGCGCACCTTAGGGCTATTGTGAAAGTCCCTCTATTTACAGTCAAGCTTTAAAATGTAATCTTGATGCTTTTCATTTGCCGTCTGGTGCTGCTCTTATTGAATACATGGACGACTTGTTGATAGCTGCTGATTCAGAAGATATTTGCAAAAATGTGACTGTTGCATTGTTACGTCATCTGTTTAATCTGAATCATAAGGTTTCACCTTCTAAACTACAATATGTTCGTCGAGAGGTTACCTACTTGGGTCATCTCCTATCAAAGGAGGGACGACGATTAACCCCAGAACGAATTCAGGCGATTGCGCAAATGTCTGTGCCATCCACACAAAGGGAGGTACGTGCCTTTCTGGGTATTACTTCTTACTGTAGGCAGTGGATTCCGAACTTTTCTTTGTTAGCCAAACCTCTGTTGGCACTCACTTTGAAAGATACACCTCAGCCCCTTCCATGGTCTGACGAATGTCAGAAGAGTTTCACTGACTTGCGTACTGCTCTGTGTTCTGCTCCTGTATTGGGTACTCCCGATTACAGAAAGCCTTTCACGCTCTGCGTTTATGAAAGAGAAGGTTGTGCGTTGTCAGTTTTAACGCAGCGTTTTGGAGACAAACAGCGGCCATGTGCATATTTTTCGGCTACGTTAGATCCAGTAGCTAAAGCATTACCTAGTTGTCTTAAAGCAACAGCAGCAGCAGCAATTTCTATTCGACAGTCTGCTGGAGTGGTGCTAGATAATACTCTCATTGTTATGGTGCCGCATGCAGTGGATACCTTATTAAACCGAACAAAAACACAACATCTTACGAGTGCTCGTTTGTCTGGATGTGAGTTTACACTTTTGGCTAGTCACGTACACATCAAACGATGTAATACTTTAAATCCAGCTACTTTGTTGCCTCTTCCAGTAGAGAAAGGTGTTCAAGAACAACATGATTGTTTCCTCCGTACAGAGGAAGAGACAAAAGGAAGAATTGACTTGAAAGATACGCCGCTAGAAAATCCGGATGGAATTCTATGGGTGGATGGTTCTTGTTTCAAACTTCCTAATGGAGATACAGTTTCAGCCTATGCTGTTACTACTTTACATACAGTTGTGGAAACTGCACGTATCAGACACAATTCAGCTCAAGCAGCAGAACTGATAGCTTTAACAAAGAGCATGTGTGTTGTCAAAAGGAAAAAGAGTGAATGGGTACACTGACAGTCAATACGCTTTTGGTGTGGCATTCAATT
The DNA here is from genome assembly GCF_964204655.1 of Triturus cristatus. Lineage (NCBI taxonomy): Eukaryota > Metazoa > Chordata > Amphibia > Caudata > Salamandridae > Triturus > Triturus cristatus. The sequence goes on along the minus strand of NC_140582.1, from coordinate 563,997,268 downwards.
TTCGGCGTCTTTGGAAAGAGAGGGGATTCCTTACTTCCCATGGCACTAAAATACAACATGGTCAATTAGTGACTGATCTTCTTGAGTCACTTTCTTTGCCTACCCAAATAGCAATTGTGAAGTGTCGTGCGCACAAAAAGGTTACTGACGATGTTGGTCGAGGAAATGCATTTGCGGATGAAGTAGCGAAAAAGACAGCGAGAGATGCTACAAATTGAATGTATGTTGCGGGTCCTGCGAATTTGGTTAGAGAGAGAGGAATGTATGAGGATACAGTAGAAAGTGTAAGATCGATTCAGAAAGAGGCTACAGAGAAAGAATTGAGCAAGTGGAAAGAAAGTACAGGAATGTTGGATGAGATGGGATGTTGGGTGGAATTGTCTGAGCACCAACGTTGGCTGTTACCAGACGCCTATGTACTGCCAGTAGTCACTATGGTGCATGGTCCAGCCCACTTAAGTGCGAAAGGTATATGCAAGCTTCTGGCTCCAGTGTGGCAGAATGAAGGAATCCCAAAGTGTGCAGACAATGTAGTGAAACATTGTATTGTTTGTTTGATGTACAATCCGGGAAAGGGAACCCCAACTCCGGCAGGTCACTTTGCTCCTCCGACATATCCATTTGAGGTGTTGCAGATCGATTATATTCACATGGAGCGATGCAACAACCTCAAATACGTTTTGGTGGTAGTATGCGCCTTTTCTAGATGGATAGAAGCATATCCTCTAAAAGACAACACAGCCTTATCCACAGCTAAAGTTCTACTAAAAGAATTTTTCCCTAGGTTTGGTTTGCCGCGCATTGTCTGGAGTGACAATGGGAGCGAATTTGTGGGCCAAGTTATGCAAAAAGTTTGTGCGGGTCTTGGTATCAAGCAAAAGTTCCCTGCGGCAAACCATCCACAGTCAGCGGGTTTAGTAGAATGTTACAACGGTACACTAAAACTCAAACTAGCGAAAGTACAGGCTAGTACAGGACTTAATTGGCCCGATGCTTTACCATTGGCTCTTCTATCCACCAGAACTGCAGTACACTCTCGTTTGGGACTTAGCCCTTACGAAGTGGTTTTTGGGCGTCCAGCTAACATATGGGGAGTCCCTCGCCCTAAGAAATACTCAGACTTACCATATCCAATGTTAATTGACTACTTGCATGACCTTACGACTAAATTGCGTGTTCTCCATCAACAGGTTCAGAGGGCTTTGCCGGAGGTTTCCACAGACCCAGGCCATTCCCTCCGGCCAGGTGACTGGGTCTGCACAAAGAACTTCCAAAGGACGAAAAATTTGGAGCCCAGGTGGAGAGAGCCCCGAATGGTTTTGCTCACCACGAGAACAGCAGTGAAAGTGGAAGGAAAGAAAAATTGGATTCACGGTGTCCATTGCAAGAAAGTGCCTTTGCCTCTTCCGTTTGATCAGTGGGTACGTAAGGGCATTAGAGACTCTGAGAGTGAGAAGGTTCCACGATTTGTGCCTTTCAGTGATGCACGCCTGAGTGGAACATTGTCTGAGAAAGAGGACGACGACATTCTTCAGGAAGCGATAACACCACATCGTCGCTTGAATACGACAAAACCGCGAACATTGCTCCGAGACCAAACTGTACCTGATAAAGAACACTATAACCTAAGACCTAGACTAAAGAACACTTAAGATTTTTTTCTCTCCTATGTAGTATTCTGTCCCGGTTGCAGGGTCACGGTAGGAGTCTTGGTTGCGACCTGAGTAGTGGCAATAGGCCTGCAGGAATTGCAGTGTCATAGGAAAGCAGACAATCGTGACTAAGTGATTGAGGAAGATTGCCGTGAGCATCCACTTAGAAAGATGGAGACTACATTAGGCAAAAGAGAAAGAAAGGATAAAATGAAAAAAGAATTCTGTAGATTAATGTACAGTCGTTTTAGTATAGCCTTATGTATCATTATATTATTGTGTATTCTTTTGGCATGTATAGGTTGGATTATTTATGCTCTGCGGCAAAAAGTTGTCTCTCCTTCTACTTCTTCTTCTTCTTCTACTGTCTCTCCACATCTATTTCATACACTTTCTCAACATGAACTCACTAGAAGAACCGAATATTACAACAATTCATTTGTCCAGTTATTACATCAACATCAATTAGTAATAAATACAACAAACTGTTGGGTGTGTGGACTTATGCCACATACCGTAGAAAAAGGAATGCCGTATTTAGTTCTTCCGTTCTCCTATGAAGGTTCTGCTTGGGCTTATTTTGTTATCTTCTCCAATGCCTATCAAAGCAAATTCAGACGATCCGTTAGTTCACATATTGGTGATCCAGATTTTAGTCATAGTTCATTGATAAAGTGAATGGTAGCTATGGCTAAAATCATGGAAAATAGTAAGATCTCCGTTGACGAAAGAAAAGCGTACACTAACTGGAACGTCACCCATTATGTCACTAGCCTTAGTGATAAAGTTAAACAAGGAAAATCTCCACCGATTTGGACTATACCACATCAGGGCAATTTCTGTGTACAGATAAATGGTCAGTCTGCTGACACCGTACAAAGAAATAGCTGTTCCCACACATACGTCTACTCCTCTCAGAATTCGCCGCCTCTAGTACCATCTCAGGGTACATATTTCATCTGTTATAATAGGGCTTACACATGGTTGCCAACTGGTTTTTCTAGTACCTGTTATATAGCTTTCCTTCTTTCCCCTACATACACCGCTTCTGCAAATCATCATCGAAACAGATAAGGCAGAGGGATTATTAATTCCAAGGACACAGCAGGACAAGAGGGAGGAGATTTCCTCAAAGGATTTCTTCCTTTTTGGGGTCCAATGGCCAACAGCAGAAATATAAGGCAACTGGTTCGTGTCGTAGAAACCACTATAGACATCACTGTAGGAGCCTTAAGTAATATCACGGCAGAACTACAGGCAGATCGTCTTATGACTTTACAAAACCGAGTTGCCTTAGACTTTGTTCTTGCAGACCGTGGTGGAGTGTGCAAATTGATCGGGTCAAGTTGCTGTATTTTCATACTTGATGACGCTCCGACAGTATACCAAGCTATTTCTAAGTTACATATAATCTCTGAGTCGATTCATCAGGATGAAGGAGATTGGTCATTATTGGAGTGGTTTTGGGAACTACTGTCTAAATGGGGTTGGAAGGTATTGATATTCCTTGGAGTAGTTTTAGCCATCGTATTCTCTTGTTGCCTTTGTATGCACTGTGGCCCCGCCATCTGCGACCTTTGTGCTACTATGTGCATCCCGAAACCCAAGTCACAAAGAACAGAGAATATCAGAATGATGCTACAGCAACAGCTCGATGACCTCATGGCCATCGACATTGACTCAGATTAATGTGAGTATCTTGCCTGAGTTCTGGCAAAAGGAGGGTCTGAGGAACTTCGATTTTCGATCGTGATTGTATCGACCCGCCATTTTGTGCTCCGCCGCCATTTTGTGTTGCCCTCACTCAGGCAGCACGACGATCGAAGTCTTTTCTGCTTTTCCTGCAATATTGTGTCAAAATAACCTTGTGCCTCTGTTTACAAAAGCTGGTGTTAGAGACTGGCCGAGTACACTAATCCCTGTCTGGTTTTCCTAATCCCTGTCCTTACTATCTGTTGGTTCACACTATTCTCTTCTGACTTAATCTTATCGTCTGGCCTTCGCTGTCCTCTACTCGTATTCTCCTGTTTCACAACTGTCCTCCAAAACACACAAACGTATCTCGTCACCTGCAAGTCAGCTACAAGTCAGTTAATGAATTAGCTCGTGGGGAGGGGTGACAAACACAGTCAGAGGAGAGGCTTCTTCGAGTTACTCAATACTTTATTTTCAAACCTTTCCTATTGGTTCTGTTCTGTTTTCCAACTTTTCTTATTGGCTCCTTTTATATGTTTTAGGTGTGTTCTTAGTTAATGTATATGTCACCTATGTACTATATAAGATTGTGCGCCACAGAGTGAAGTGGCAGTCTCCTGAGAACATACCGTGTGTACTTCTAAGACAACTGTACTAGCTGCAGCTAATAAATCTAATCTTTTACGCCGACAGAGTGTCCCTGTGTCTCTGTGTAGCTAAGCAGGAGAACCCAGGAGATTAAGGCGTACCCTGCGCCGCCAGGTCCAAAAGGTTCTGGTTCTTCAGCGCCCATGTTACAAATATGAAAGGGCGCTTTGCTAACCTGTTAAGTGCGGCACCTGGCATGGGGGTTGCTGTTGGCCGACGGGAAGTGGTGAGGAGGCGCTGGTTTGGTATGCCTGGTTCCTGATACACTGATCTTGGGCAGGCCACGGTATTTAAAAAAAAACAAGTTGGGCTACCCGCAGCAACGAGATGCGCGGTCGCCATTATTGAATGTTTAAAAAAAAAAAACATTTTGGGCGAGCTACACACAAGATGCGCGACCGCCATCATTTTGGGGCCGATTCCGATCTGGGTCGGAAGGGCACCGAACGCGATCCGGCCAGAAAAACTACGAGCCGTACATGAGTCTTCCGGCCGACTCGTACAGCTGTACGAGCGAGCAAGTACGATGTGAGCTACATGAAATTCACCGACCGAGTCGTTTCTGGGTCTGAACCGCTCCGTACGTCTCGGTCGTAAGCTAACCGTGACGTGCAATGGATGCGATTCACGACCGAGCCAGTATGATGCACGCGTCGGACAGCCTGTGTGAGCCGGAGTGTCAGGCTTGCAAATCGTCTGGGTGTTTGCCTTTGGGGGTCCGTGCCGGACCCCCTGTCACCCCCACAGCCCTATGACTCGGACACAGGGGGAGACCCATGGGTCTCCCCAACACAGGCATGTACGGTGCGGATGGCACTGACGCATACCCACTGTAGGGGGCGCACTTGTCTGCAACGTACCCATTCAGTCAATGGGAGCCCTTGTACGTGTCGTACGCCCGGCTCCCATTGACTTCTATGGGAGTCCGACCGAACCAAATCCGGCAGCATACGGCCGCATCGTACTTGCTCGGTCGGACTGCAGGACTCCGGCTCTGTCGGAAAACACTCCGGATCCGGCTCGGTCGGAGTGCTTTCCGACCCGGATCGGAATCGACCCCATAATGTAAGTGAAAAAAGCCTCTCCAATGGAGGAATATAACAATATTCAAAGATACACGTTACCATCTGTTTTTTTTTTAGATAGCACAAACTCGACCCAAATGTATCAGCCCCTATGTATGAGCACCAATTGCATTACAGATGGACGCATTTTTCAGCACCGGGAGATTGTGATTTGTCTACCATCACAGAATGTTCAAGCACCCACCACACTTAAAACTGGTTCCCAGCTTCAAAGTTGGCCGCCATTGGGAATGCGACCTCAGCTTTACATATAAAATCTAGTTGCCGAATGCGGCGGCCCCATGTTACAATTATAAAAGGGTGCCCTGCTAGCATGTAAGTTTGGCACCCATGCATGTAAAAATTATGCGCTTGGCGGCTCCTGGTAATACTAACCAATAAGACGGGCGCCGTGCTAAAACATCAAGCGTTGTGCCCATGCATACTGAAGTTCTGCGCATGACAGCCCATGAAAGCGCACCATGGCTAGTAGGAAATTAAAAGAAATAGTCCCTAAAGTCCCACATAAAAAGTTTTACAGTGTAAGTAAACTGTAGTTGGTCGGTGCTGCTCCGTACAAAACGGAAATGATGTATTGGGACCAGCAACAAATAAGGAGTCGCTAAAGAAGAGCAACAGGAGCATGAACTAAAGGCAAGCAGGAGGCAGGATTTCACTCACTGTAGCTATTACTACAGGTCTTGCAGACAGCGCATGTGCGCTGACTAGGCTCGACCTAAAAAGAACAATAGGAAAGGCAGAATGAAAAATCTAAGATCATGGAGAGTGGGGAGACTGGAGAGACTGGTTCATAAGAAGACGGGGCTGAGAGACAGAAGCTCGGTGTTTCGGGTTAGATAGAGTAAGACAGCTAATTAGACGTGCAGTAGCACCATATCTAAGTACATTTAAGCAGCTGGGCAGCATAAGCAAGTTGGTTCCCGCTCGCTTAGTTGATTCACTGTTTTGGCATTTACACACACATTTTGTTTTTCTACCATTATTGTTGTGGTACCCTTTGTTGTTGCTTTGCATGCCTCTGAGGACAGGCATTCAGTTGACTTACTCCTCCTGTGTGATACTCAACACAACCACCTCTCAGCTTCTCTTTTGGGCTCCTGACCCCGAGGAAGGTTGACGGGTACCTCCTGGGTTTGTTATTAGTATTCACTTATAGAGCATCAGGTGAGAACAACAGGTTTGGAGATTTCTGGTACTGGTACAGTAAAACTGTCACCACTGCTAATACTTACCTATCTGCCTTTGTTGTAATAGTCTGACTTGCTGTACCAGTGGTGTATGTGATTCCTTTAAGATCTCCACCTGAGTAGTGAAACAACTTGTAAGGATCACTGACAGAATATTGAAGGTCAGAATATCGACCTACAATATCGCAGCAAGAATATCGAAGTCAAGAATATCAACATGCTATCTACATTAAGGTAAGTACAAAAATATCGGGGAAAAATATCGTTGTCAAAAATATCGTTGTTAAAAATATTGTTTTTTTTAGTTAAAAAAATAATGTCAAATAAAGTAAATAATACATATAATTAACATAAACAGTTAAAAATATTTTTAAATGTTTGAAAATTATAAATAATATATATATACACTTTATGAATACATTAAATATATACATATAATATATACACTTATTTATTAATATGTTTTAATAATTATTTTAATAACAAATTATTTAAAAAAATATATAAATTATAAATACATGTATACACATAAACCAATAATAGAAATAGAAATTTAATAAAATTACTATTCCAACTCCAAACAGTGCAACAGTAGGGAAATGTTGGATAGCGTAGGGGTTAAAATTACTATTCCCACTCCAATGAGTGCAACAGTAGGGAAGGTGTTGGATAGCGTAGGGGTAAAAATTACTATTCCCACTCCAGAGAGTGCAACAGTGGGGAAAGTGTTGGATAGCGTAGGGGGAAAAATTACTATTCCCACTCCAGTGAGTGCAACAGTAGGGAAAGTGTTGGATAGCGTAGGGGTAATAATTACTATTCCCACTCCAGTGAGAGCAACATTCGGGAAAGTGTGGGATAGCGTAAGGGTAAAAATCACTATCCCCACTCCAGAGAGTGCAACAGTAGGGAAAGTGTTGGATAGCGTAGGGGTAAAAATTACTATTCCCACTCCAGTGAGTGCAACAGTAGGGAAAGTGTTGGATAGCGTAGGGGTAATAATTACTATTCCCACTCCAGAGAGTGCAACAGTAGGGAAAGTGTTGGATGGCCTAGGGGTAAAAATTACTATTCCAACTCCAGTGAGTGCAACAGTAGGGAACGTGTTGGATAGCGTAGGGGTAATAATTACTATTCCCGCTCCAGTGAGTGCAACAGTAGGGAAAGAGTTGGATAGCGTAGGGGTTAAAAATAAGATACTTATAATTAAAATATTTTTTTTAAATAAATAATGATTTAATTATTAAATAAATTAATTATCAATACCAATAAATAATTAATAAATGATAATTACCAATTAATAATTAATTAACAATAAATTAATGATAAATACCAATAAGTAGGAATTAATAAAAATGAATTACCAAATAAAAATTAATTAACAACAAATTCATTTTCAATACTAAAAAATAATAATAATTAAAACATAAATACCAATTAATGATTAATTAACAATAAATTAATGATTAATACCAATAAATAATAATTAATACAAATTAATTGCCAAATAATAATTAATGAACAATAAAATCATTTTCAATACCAGAAAATAATGAAATAAATAATTACTTAATTAAAATTAAATTACTTCCCACCCTATTCCCCTATAAACTCACAGCCCGCTCTAATAATAAATGAATACACTTAATACAATTACCAATTAATCAGTTAATAAAATTAATTACCAACTAATAATTATTTAACAATATTTAAATAATTACAACTCTCCGGATGTTAAGTTGCATGGCCGTGACAGTTTGTGTACGCATAGTCTGTTTTCCACTTCGTTTGTAATCACGTGATTCGGCTCGAGTTAACCACATGGAAGTCCGTTGGTGCACTTCCACTGCACCAGCATTGAGAACGCGTCAAAACTTTTAGGCGAAGCCTCTTAAGTAAGTACCGGCACTGAACTTAGTAACGGTCACCAACCTTTAAATATTTAATCCATGCACCCGATACGCCGAGGTTTGAAAGCGCCTAACACGAAGTTATCGATAGTTGCTCGTTTTCACTGGTCATTTTATTAAACCAAAGGCACCTAAACATAACAAACGAAAACTAATCTCGTCTGACAATGTGAACGCACGTTAAAAGCCGGCTTCACAATTATGCTTTCTACAACCGCGAGCCGTTTGCATGACTTAAATGGACACATAACCGAATGAACCATCACTTTAAGCAATATAGTATGCGATAAGCGACTGCGCCCGACATTTCAAACACAGGAAATCATTTTGGTAGAGTATTAGGAGCCATATGTAGAAAGTATGCACCACTGAATTAACTATCACTTTTAGTGTAAGTTCTGCACAGGGACAGGGATGCAAGCGCATATAGTGTACCAACAATAATGCGGCACTTAGTAAGTTGCGATGATAGTTGTCATAACATAAAGCCCCTATGTTTTGTAATCTTCATGTATGGTGAACAAGGGATGTTTGCTTTATTGTTTTCACAGATCATCCCCAGATGAAGGCCACATGTGGCCGAAATGCATTGGGAGTTCAGAATGCTTTGCTCTGATTAATGAACTGCAGTGATTAAAACTACAGTGGATTGAAGAAAAATTAAACATAAGCTCATGAATGAAATACTTGGTTGGATAATCATTATTTAATTGGAAATCAACCAGTTCACAAACACCACCTTGAAATTTAGCAACCTCCTGTTGGAGGCCAGACATTGCGCCCTGGGGACACACCTCACAGCTGTGGGGGTGCAACTTGTTGATCATCTCATGGTTCCCAGAGCTGTTTGAAGGACTCAGTTGCCTGAAGGGCATCAAGGTTAAATTACACATCGACCGGACAGTCAAGCCTGTGGCCGTAGGACACAGAAGAGTACCATTTCATCTGTGACCCCATGTGGAAGCGGAATTGGAGAAACTAGAAAGAGCCGGGGTGATTGAAACAGTGTCAGGGCCCACACCTGGGTGTCTCTGCTGGTGATCGGTCTAAACTCAAGCAGCCAGGAGTGATATGACTGTGTGTGGATATGCGGCCACCAAATAAGGCAATACAGAGAAAAAGGCATATCACAACTACCATCCATGAAATCGTCACTGACATCAATGGGGCGAAATAGTTTTCGAAAGAAGACCTCAAATCTGGATACCATCAGTTAGTGTTGGACGAGTTAAGTTGATACATAACAACTTTCTCAACGCATGTTTGGTTGAGAAGATTGAAGCAGCATAGTTTTGGAGTATCCTCAGCAGCAGAGGTATTCCAGGACGCAATCATAGAGGCCCTATCAGGATTGATAGGAGTCATAAACATCAGCGAAGATGTTTTGATTTTCTCCCAGATGCTGGAGGAGCACAATGTGTGTTTGAGGGCATCCCTGCAAAGACTGGTAGAACAAGGGCTAACTTTACACAGAGACAAGTGTGCGTTCTACACCAACAAAGTGGAGTTCTTCAGATACAAGATTTACAAGGAGGGCCTACAAGTGGATCCAGCGAAAGGTGAGGCCATAAGAGTGGCTGCCATTCCCCAGAATCCAACAGAGATGCAAAGCTTCTTAGGGATAGCGAATTATTGCAGAAGATTTAATCCTCATCTAGCAACCATTCCTGAGCCGCTGAGGGCTCTCTCGAAAAAGGACACCAAGTGGCAATGGTCAAGTGCTGCATCACAAACATTTCTGGAGATGAAGTGGACACTACTACAGGGAGCCACCATAGTGTACTTCATCCCAGGGAGCCCCACAGAGCTACTAGTGGATGCCAGTCGCATAGGACTAGGGGCGGTCCTCCTTCGACAAGACCTTCAAAAGGAAATGGGTATTTATTGCTTATGCAAGCAAGGCGCTATCAGTAGCCGAGACCAGATATGCACAGATTAAAAGGCAAGTCCTGGCCATCATGTAGGTGTGGCAACATTTCAACATATACCTCTTCAGGCGAAAGTTATGTGTGGTCACTGATCACAAGCTGCTTGAACCGCTGTTCAGAGTAACATCAAGGAATGGGCCTCCACAAATTGAAAGGTGGGCAGTACAACTCCAGCATTATGATTTTGAAGTGGTCTACCGTCCAGAAATCAATAACCCGACAATGTCACCCCATGGCAGTGGACCCCAGGAATCAGCAAGAGGTCAATCGAGAGGCTGAACTGTTCATAAAATTGATCACAAACTTAGCGTGTCCAAGAGCACTGTATCTAGCCAAGATAGTGCAAGCCACAAAAGAAGATGACTGTCTGTGTGCAGTCAAAGAAGCGCTGTGGGAACATCGCTGGAAGAATTCGCTAGACGGAGTGGGGAGATTGATTGATGAGGAAAGAGAGGCTAGAACAAGCCTCTGGAAGTGCAGGGATGAGCTCAGTGAAAGTGCAGAAGGTCTGGTGTTGTGAAGTTAACAAATCGTAATACCCCAGAGTCTTTGGAGGAGAACGGCAGAGCTGGCCCACCAGGGCCACCAGGGTGTAGCCAAAATGAAAGCAATGTTACTGGCTAAGGTGTGGTTTCCTGGTGCAGATCGGATGATTGAAGAGCTGGTGAGAGGATGCCATTCCTGTCTAATTACCAAAGGAGAGCCACCAGTCAGGCCGATAATCACTGAGGCTCCCAGCACACAACCCTGGTCATCCGTAAGCATGGATTTTTGGGAGTTTTCCAGCTGGATGCATGATGCTTGTCATGATTGACATTCACTCCAAGCTTCCAGCGGTGGAAATAGTGCAATCTATGGCCTTTGAGTCCATCAAGCCAGTGCTGAAGAAAATCTTTGTCATGCTAAAACTGCCAGTTGAGATCCAGACGAACAATGGTCCACCGTTTCATGGCCAGGAATTTAGAGATTACCTTCGCCATCTAAATATCAGACACCTGCGAGTGACCCTCCCAGTGGCCTCAAACCAATGGGGAGGTTGAAAGATTCATGTGAACCCTAAATAAAGCACTAAGAATTGGAGTTGATGAAGGGGTTGTAATGCAAAGGTGTCTCCACCAATTTCTGGGAGGCTATAGACAAACAACACATAGTACCACTGAGTGTGCGCCTAGGGAGCTGATTAGGCCTGGGCGTAGTTCACAAAGTTTTGCTACGTGGAACTTCGCGAAGTTACAAAAAAACTCCGCAAAGTTCCGCGAGTGGTGGAGTGCAGTGCGAACTGCAGTTTGTGCTGGTATTCCTGTAGAAATTCTACCCGAGCAGCAGCTCGCTCTCATAAACTTACCGTTCACGAGCGCAAACTTACTGTTCGCGATCGCGAGCGGGGAAAAAACTCTGCAACACATCGCGACGTGGAGTTTTCTGCACTCCATGAGCTCCGCGGAGTGCAGAGTGCAGAAAACTCCACAAACTCCGCGAACAGAGCGTAGTTCACCTCCCAGGCCTACTGATGATGAAGAGGCTGGTGCGAGACCTAGTTGTAGTGAGGGCTAAGTATACACCGGGAGTGTTAGAGGGTGAGGCTTCACAGGCGAAGAGAAAACAGAACAATGACAGGGCCAACCAGAGCTGGAGGGCTCCTGAGGTGGAGATCTATCCAGGAGACCGGGTAATCATCAAAGACAGGCAACCGGGAAATTTAGAACACTGTTTGAGAGGGAGCCCTGGGAAGTAGTGGAAGTGAAAGGAACCATGATCACTGTCAAAAGAGGAGAGTGGGTGCTATCAAGAAATGCGTCATGGTTCAAGAAGATCACTGTGCCTCTAGACAATGGCAGTGGCACAGGTGAACTTATACATCCAATTGAACCTAACCGAGAGGAGGAAGAAGAAGAGGTGCCTAGTCAGGGGGAAGAAGGGGTGAATGTGGAACCAAATTAAAGATCGGAAGACTGTTCTCCCAGTCAGGTAATCAGTGTGCCACAAACTGGAAAGGACATGGCGTCCCAGGGAGGTTATCACTATCAGCTACGAGAAAATCCCCGGCCTAGCCAAAGGCTGAAAGACTTTGTTTGCTTAGAAAATGAAAACCCATGGAGCATTAGGTTTGGCATCTTAGACCTTAGTGTTGTTATTATTGTTTCTATTATTAAAGGCTATGAGGGATGTCGTGAGCCATCCGGCCACTATAATACTTTGTTACCCTTTACAGCCCGGGCTCAGTCCGGAGGTGATAAATAATGGTGCAACCCAGCGCTCGTGGTTGATTGCACGTACCCCCTAAGTGTGTCTGGTGTTCTGTGCTTGCTGCAGTGTGGGTAGGCCTCAAAGAGAAATCTCACTCATATGCATGGGGCATCCTACAAACTCGACCATGTTAAGAATAAGGTAACTGTGGATTTTATGCTTTTTACCCCTCTGTATCCTTTTTTGTTTGCTGTACGCACCATTAAACATGAACTGGTTCAAAGCAAACTGAGGGTGCAGTGCGGGCCCTCAAATTCAAATCTGCCCTGTCCCAATGAGAGAACCCCTCACAAAGTCACCTCTAAGATGGGGAAATGGAAAGCTGTTTTGAGTCCTCAAGAGGAGAAAAAGGACAAGTGATGCACTCTGCAGAAAATTGTGTCATATCTGATATAAATAATGTGATTGATGAGGGGGAGACTTTTCTGGGGGTAAGACCCCAACGTCCTCTGGGGGTAGCCAGCAAACCAGAAAAATGGCAACAATCTTTGAAGAAAAGAGGGACCTCGAAAATAACAGCCTAACAAGCCCAGTACTTTTAACTGCGAACTCACTCCCAGCTACCCCTCCAACACTGATTCCAAAAGTGGTTTGCCGCAATAGATACAGACTTCTTGAACCTATAAAACCCCCTGCTCGCTCTGACACCATATATTCTTTCTGCCAGACACACACTGAGTGTTTGGTGCAACAAAGCTCTCCTGTTAATGTGGGGTGTTCGACACTCAACCTTTTAGACCCGCACTCTGAAATTAAAGGTCTAATAACCATGGTTACTAGACTAATGAACATAGTGATCTACCTTAGCACTGGTAAATCTACACAATCAATTGGGGTCTGCTGACCAGCAACTTTGTTGACCTAGTTTATGTGCCTGCTGCAGGGTGAGATATATATGCCCACCAGCCTGGTCTTTTGTTGCTTGCACACCTAGCCACTTCAACCCTCCCCCTCTTCCCTCAGTTCCTCCAATAAATCAAGTGACTATGCACATGGACCAGGTGAATACAAAAAACTGTTATTTCTGCCAGTTGGCAGGTTACAGGGAGGTGGCATACAGGGAAGGCAGCAATCAAGAAATAGATCTCTACTGCCCTGCTTCTACAACTAAAATCTGTTATGCTCCAAGACAATTTCTCTTGAGCTTAATTCTCCTGCTGCCTCCCACGATTTGCAGCTGCACAAATCACCTTGCAGTGCATGTAATCCAGAAGAGAGAGAAATCTTTATGATTAAAGGACCAAAATTGAACTTAAACCAATCCGCGCATGAGGACGCATACTTTTTGACAAACATAGTAATACACTGGTTCAGAAGTGTGCAGCACTGTTACTCTGTCATGCAAAATGACAGTGAGTGAGAAGTGCTACCCTTACCCAAGCAGCAACTGGGGCTTCATCAAAATGCCCCTGACTAATACTGATTTAGTAAGGGGACTTCTATCATTAGTTCATGGATCTGACCCCTCCACCAGGCTCAGAGATCCAATTAAAATCCTCATTGCCAATAGATTCTGACAAAAAATCCCCAATGGACAGAGAATTTGCTAAACCAAGGAAAACAACTTCCACCACCAACTCTGTTGATTGGCCACCTAGCTCTCAGGGACTCTTGCTATAAGGAATGACATCTCAAAAATCACACCCTGCAGTGCGCAAGCTTCCACTTAGGATAGTACCCAACCTATAAACTAGTTGTGCATTCAAATGAGAATGGGGAAATATAGCCTCCATATACAAAAATGAGCCTCCAACCAGCTCCTTTTTCTTGATCCATCTTCTCACACTGACAGCCCATAAGGACACTTTTTGTATTTGACCTGCACAATCTGTACTCCAAAAACCGCAAAGACATTAAAAGTATCCGATTTAAGAAACCCTAAGATTGGCTCTTGGAATATTGCAGGTTTAAAACTTAAAGTACCGAACAGCAAGTGAGGCCTTTTTAATTGACATTTTCGACATTTGCCTTTTGAAAGAGACATAGAGGACCACTTGTGTATTCAAACCTGGCTTCAGAAGTTTCCAACTCATGGCAAGAAATTACCCAGCAGGTCGGGCAGCTGGTGGATTATGCGCTTGGGTAAAAACCTCTCTTCAGTGTTCAGTAAAGGAGATCCCTAGCCCATGCCAGGAAATACTCATTCTCAAACTACCTCATGCAATGGCAAAGACATATTCTTTTTTAACATGTACCAGAGATCGTCAAACAGCTCCACAGAATCTCTCACTTTGAAACACTTGGAACACTTGCTAAAGTCACGTTGTAAGGACTGTGCAATCATATTAGGGGGAGATTTTAATGCTCAATTCAAACCTTCTCGACTTGCTAGTGATTTGGCTAGAGATGAGGAAGAATATTGGGGTATACCAGAAGCGATGCTAGTCCAGTTAAGCGTTTGCCAAAGTCGGCCCTGCAAATCATTAAAATCATTCTGTCGCACGGTTTTTGAGCATGCAACCACAGTTTACCCTCAAACATCAAACCAGCTCCAACTTTCAAAATAGGTAGTTCTAGAAACAATTTGGATTATCTATTTGTTAATTTTGGGGTTGTTGAATGAGTTGGTCGATTTCTTGGTGGTACCAAGGGATGAGATTGACCATGACCTCATAATTCTTCTTATGGCAGGCCCACTGATTAGCAATCTACTCAAAGGGCTATTTCTGGGATGTGATGATCTAATTATGACAAATAATATGAAAAATGTCAAATGGGCTTTCGTAGAGTCCAACAATACTGCAATAAACTCAATTTGTGCAGGCACTTCCATGGCACTTGATCTCTTCAAAACACAGGGCCAAATTCACAAAAGTAATCTGAGACAAAATCCTAACTTTATGACTTTCGGTATTCACAAAAGGCATTTAGGAGTAGTAAAGTTAGGATTCCTAACTTTACTACTCCTAAACTAAGACAAAATCCTAACTTCACGGCTTTCGGTATTCACAAAAGGCATTTAGGAGTAGTAAAGTTTAACTCAAATTTTCGATCCAAAAAGGTGAGCCTCCTCAAACCTATCAATAGGGTGATAGAGCAGCGATAAAGGAAACTTGATCCTCTTATGCAAAGGCTACGTGGGTAGCAAAGATAGTGACCATAGAGAAGTTGCTCGAAGCGGCGAAAAATAACGACTCAAAGTTTTTTTGGCACTTAGTTTCACATGGGGCATAAGAAACCAGACACACATGTTTAAGCTAGTAAGTAAGGGGCTCACTTTAGATCTCCCTACTCAACAGAGACTTTCAATTCACCTCCTACCCCCAACACCGATGTGCTTGCTCACAAGATCATCATATACACTATGCAAACATTTTCATTCTTTGTGGCTGATGCTGCAGCAGACCTTAAGGCCCAGAAAACAGGGAAGGCTCCTAGCCGAGATAACATATCACTCAATTTCTATCCCTCCAACCCTGACATATGAAATGTAGTTCTGCAGGCAGGGCCAGACTGGCAAACCATCCTTGGCTATTATGTCGGAATGGCATCAGGAAGGGGGGGGGGGTGCTGGTGGAAAACATTGTTGCTGTGCTTTTGTTACAGGGGGCTGATTTTGCAGCACTGCTGCAAAATTGGTCCCCAGTAACAAAAACAGCCCCACCGCTTCAAAACCAGACCCCACCCTTCCGGTCCACTGGGAAAAAGCCCGGTGCCGGCTATGGCCAGTCCGACCCTGTCTGCAGGGAGGTCCAGCCATGGAAGGATGCAGAGATTGCTCCTATTTTTAGACAGGGGTTCAGGAATGCACCAGGCAACTACTGTCCAATTTTAATTGACAACTAACAAAAAAAAATCTCAAACTGATACTAGACAAGCTCACCGCGTGGATGTCGCAAAATTGCATATTAGGCTCCAAGCTGGTTTTAAATCTAACATAATAACAATAGACCAGGCTTTTCATTTCCAACTGATTAGCTGGAAGACAGTGACCAGGGGAAGGTGCAGCCTTTATGTGGCTTTTGTAAACCTGTGGGCAGCATTAGGTATAATCCCTAAGGACAAACTATGGCAAGTCCTCATAGATCTGGGTGTTCCATCTGACATATTACTTATCATACACCTATATTCAGAACATTTTGCTCAGGTCTGCAGGGCCCCAATGGTGATTTCATGGGGAAAATGGAACTCAATAGAGGGGTTGGCCAGGGATGTGTGTTAGCACAAACACTATTTCTTCTGTATATTAATGGCTGTCTTGAATTCTTGTTTAATTGGGAGAATGATTCACACACACTGGCTGGCCCAAAGCGCAACACTTCACCTATGAGACCTTATTGATATCTAAAACATTGAAACGTCTTCAGAGACTTATCCAGAAGTTTGGTCTATTTTGTAGGAAAAATAGTCAAGAAATAAATGCTTAAAAGACCAAACAAATGGCATTTAACTCCAAGAGATCGTACAGGTGCAGAATAATTCTCGGATCCAATACTTTGGAAAGAGTTAAGGATATTGACTACTACTTGCGCATTAAGCTGTACCCACATTTTTAGGGGTTTTACCAACTACCCAAACTCCCCTGCATTGGAGGTCTATAGAGCACCGGATGTGGAGCAACTGTGGGACCACAGTGATGTCAAAGATATTGCACCCTTAGGCCCTGATTACGACTTTTCGGTGGAGCGATGGTGTGGCTGTGGAAACCACCGCACCACTGCCCCACTGAAGGTTGCCCCACCCACCGCCTGATTACGACTTTCAAGTATTTTGGCTTGGCGGGACCCCGCTGTCCCGTCAAGCATATTCCGACCTCTGACTGCCGCTCCAAGACCAGGATATGGTGGTTCCCTGACAGAGCCTGTGGTTCCAGGGTGGTCAGACTGCCCAACTTATAATGGGGTGGTCCGACCACCGGTATGGTAGTGGCTGGATCCGCCACAGACCACCAGACTCATAATGCCAAAGAGCACTCCTCTGCTCTTAGATTTAAGCTTACAACCAATAAGCAAGCTGGTTAGTTTGGAACGTATTCTATACTGGGTCAGAGTCTGGTGTATAGAAGAATTAATACACTTAAGAGAAGTAATGTTATTAGAATATCACAAGCATTAAAAATCCCATGGATAAGGCACATTAAAGCAAAGAGTCTTTAACAAGCCTAGGGCTGGGAGAATTTTTGTCTAATCCAGCTTGCATCCCCATCGAAGCATCTGGTATAGTGAAAAAGAGTTTCTGGTGCTAAGCACGGGCAAAAAGCGAACTCATCGTCTGTGGTGAGTTTAATAGCTTCCTTATTAAATATAAGGAAAATCTATAAATTTGAGGATTATTTGCATACCCCGCTTACAGGAAATTGTACATACAATATGGGATGGGCACTCTTCCTCGAACATCTTTTTACGGATAGCTGGACTGATCTAAAGTCAGACCATGATATATGCCCTGTATATAATGTTAGTTATTCACGTGTCAAGGATGTACCTTTCTTTTGGCCTGTGTACAAACAGGAGAATCAAAGTGAATCAAACCACTTTGTCTAACGCTGGGGATTAGACACTACTGGGAAGCATTTAGAATTGGCAAAACAGACCCCAGCCATATGGTGGTGTCTGCAGTGTCCAAATTCCTCCAAGCAGCTTGGTTCAGAAGATCAAAACAACTTAGCCCTGGCTAGCGAACTGCACTTTTTGCACCTCTCCACATGCACTAAACGTGCACGTGCCACTTTCTGGGATTGCTTACTGCTTCTTGGCTGCTAGCGTGTACCTAAAATTCATGGATCTCATAAAACGGTATGTGATTGTTTTATTGAAAGTTTTAGGTTTCTTTTATGCTTTTATGCTAGTTTTGGGGAAACTAGACGCCACGAACAGCACTTACCTGCCTGGAGACTGCCTCTCGCCGTCCTGCTGCCAGTGCCGCTCCTGCTGCCCCTGGGTGCCTTCTTGCAGCGTGTCTCCCCCGCCGCCGCTATTTCCTTTCGCGGCTGAGAGCGGGGGGAGACTACAGCCCCCAGAGTCCTTTGCGGGCTCTGACGCGAATACACGCGCCCGGAGGCATAAAAGCCGGTCGCTCCTTCCAGAGAGCGGGAAACTAGACGCCACGAACAGCACTTACCTGCCTGGAGACTGCCTCTCGCCGTCCTGCTGCCAGTGCCGCTCCTGCTGCCCCTGGGTGCCTTCTTGCAGCGTGTCTCCCCGCCGCCGCTATTTCCTTTCGCGGCTGAGAGCGGGGGGAGACTACAGCCCCCAGAGTCCTTTGCGGGCTCTGACGCGAATACACGCGCCCGGAGGCATAAAAGCCGGTCGCTCCTTCCAGAGAGCGGGAAACTAGACGCCACGAACAGCACTTACCTGCCTGGAGACTGCCTCTCGCCGTCCTGCTGCCAGTGCCGCTCCTGCTGCCCCTGGGTGCCTTCTTGCAGCGTGTCTCCCCCGCCGCCGCTATTTCCTTTCGCGGCTGAGAGCGGGGGGAGACTACAGCTCCCAGAGTCCTTTGCGGGCTCTGACGCGAATACACGCGGCCGGAGGCATAAAAGCCGGTCGCTCCTTCCAGAGAGCGGGAAACTAGACGCCACGAACAGCACTTACCTGCCTGGAGACTGCCTCTCGCCGTCCTGCTGCCAGTGCCGCTCCTGCTGCCCCTGGGTGCCTTCTTGCAGCGTGTCTCCCCCGCCGCCGCTATTTCCTTTCGCGGCTGAGAGCGGGGGGAGACTACAGCCCCCAGAGTCCTTTGCGGGCTCTGACGCGAATACACGCGCCCGGAGGCATAAAAGCCGGTCGCTCCTCCCGCATCGCGGGACGCGCGCGGGCGGCGCTGGGAGAAGCCCGGGACAAGGGCGGGACCGTCTGAGGCCGTCCGAGGTCGAGCGAGGACGGGACGGGCCACACCATTGCCGTCTGTGACACTGAGCTACCTCTTTTGGGACTGCCACAAAACAGGTACTGTTACTGATGATCACATCTATTGTTTAGGGTTACCACTTCCAGATTTATTTGCAGATAGCCGCCATATATGGATACAATGTCCAAAGCAAGGAACTCTACAATGACTAATACTATGGACAATTATTTGGTCCAGATTGTCAGTAAAATTAACAACGATAGGAGGACTTCATTGGGGTTAACATGTTCTCCTAGCTCTCCACCACTGATTCCTTTGTCTGGTTTACCGTTGGTTTCTCCTTTACAGGCAACAAGTAGCATGTCCCTTGATCTAATGAGTGTAGATAGTGACATACCTGATTCCTGTCTGCCTTTAGCTCCTAAGTCGCCACTAGAAATTGTATTAGATATAGATGAGGCGGCTACAGGAGCTGACTTGCAGTCGCCCGCTCTTCCCTTGAGAAGTAGGCTAGTTAGAGCATGCAGAAAGTCCCAGTTTAAAAGTAATGGGTCTCGTACAGGGAGGAAAAGGGCTACTATTGTGAACAAAAGTATTAGCAAAGAAGATGCATCAGGGTCAGTGTCCAACATAAATCCTGATACTGAGCTCTCTGAAAAGATCAGAGACATGATTGATATTAAAATAGGAGGTATTATAACCCCATTGGTAGCCAAAATTGACCATCTTATGGCAGAGATAGCTAGGTTGAACGCCATAATAAACAGACCTGTGGATGAAGTCGCTAGAACTATACCTATATCCCCAAATGTACGTATCTTAAATGGGGTACCTCCGAACGGAGGGCAAAGAATATTAGGAAATGTGATAGCGAACATCCCAATCCAGCCACTTGGAACTAATAAAAATCTCCCGAAGGCAAGCATAGATACCCTTAAGGCATTAACAGTGGCAAACAACCAATTTCAATGTATTTCCCAGGCAGAACCTCTCACATTGGTTCTTGCCAATGTTCCTGCTTTGACTACTGACAAATCGGAAACTACATCTTCTCTGATCAGTAAATCTTTGTATTGGCTGGTGAATAACATGAAGATGTCTCCTTGGGGTAAGCAGAAACTAGCCAGGGAAATTATCATGGCAAGAAGGGTCCAATGGCTAGGGCATAACCCGGAAAAATTTAAAGGGGATTGTGTGGTTTTAAATTTTTCCAATCCTGATGTCCTCCCAGATATCTTGGCCAATATAAACCCCCCGCAACGAAGACAAGGTGTCATCATCCCGTTAACCCTCAAATATTTTTATTATAAGAGAAACCGAGGCAATCACAAAGGATTACCAAGATCAGGGTGGACACCGTCTCCAAGTAAAGGGGGTAGGAGCGTCTCCACCAGCAATTGGAACATTAGCCTGGAGAATAGGTTTGAGGTGTTGTCAGGCTTAAATGATTGCGATTGACTCAAAGATAGAATTAATGGGGTGAATACGGATATAGGGTTGGCCGTAGCTGGGGCAGATCCCATTCCTTTTGCTAGCTTTAGAGTTACTGAGACATTAGGGAATTATCAAAGAATTCAGACTGATGTCATTGACCCATTGGGGTCTAATTCCTTAAATAATTTTGGTGGGATGTGTTTAGCATTCGATCCATTGGAAAGTGTTTTACCAGCTAATCTAAGTGTTACTATTGATTGTCTGGGTAAGACAACAGGTGAGATACAGGATCCACTGACCAATAATTTACTTGATTCCCTAGCATTTGATTCATTGGTAAATGTCGCATCAGATATCTTAAGTCCCACTAGTGATTGCCAGGATAGGGAAACTGGTGAGACCATAGGACCATTGATCAAACACTCTTTCTATCCTCCTGCAACCGATCCAGGGCTGTCTATTTTATCCTGGAATATTGCAGGTATAAATAACAAGCTGCATTCTGGTGTATGGAGTAGTTTTGTGGATCAATTCGATATTATTTTATTCCAAGAATCTTGGTCTGTGGCCCCAGTTTTTCGCCCTGGATTCCTTAGCTTTTGTATACCTGCCACTAAAAAAGCCAAAGGCCGACCACTTGGTGGTTTGATAATATGGGTACGTCAGTCACTATGTTGTAAAATCACCCAACTCAATCTCCCATCGCTAGATATTTTGTCTTTAATCCTACATTGGCCCAACAATAAGAGTATGGCTGTTTTTAATATCTATGCTCGAGGGATGGTTGGGGGTACTTCGCCAGATGTGATAAATGTCTTGGACCACCAGCTTGCAGTGCTCCCCCCTGAAATGATAAAAATTGTTGGAGGAGACTTTAATACAACCTTTGAGCCTCTTGGTCCGGAGGACCAATTCCTTGCTATTGAAGAGGACAATAGGTGGGGTATTCCCCAGTTGGACCTTCCCCCAGTCAAGAGATGGTCCGCTGCAGCCATCCAACTCAAAGCCCTTTGTTTAGAAAGAGGGCTTAGAGCTGCTAATGGGCGCACTAAATCAGACAGGCAGGGTGCAAGCACATTTGATAACGGAAGGTCTGCTAGTCGAATTGATTACTTCCTGGTGGATATTAGAGTTTGGAGTAGTCTGAATGACATGTCCGTAATCACACGGGATGAAAGTGATCATAATCCCTTGTGTCTAGAGTTACATCTATCAAATACCCCTAGAGAATCTAAAACTGAGGGGGGGAAAGTAACTCTGGATATCGTCACATCAAACAATATGCGACATGTCAAATGGGATAGATTCATCGAGAAGGTGGAAATCTTGGATGACCTCAAGAAAACTATCATTTGTGAGGTGGCCAATTTAGGCCCTAAATCAACTAACTCCGACTTCCATCTAGTTATGCTCGAGGCCCATAACATTTTTTTCACTAAACTGCAAGGGTTTTTTATGAAACCCCCTAGTAGTGGGAAAACCATCAAGGGTTGTCCACCTGAAGAGGGATGGTTTAACAAATCCTGTAAAATAGCTCGTAAGAACTTGAGTGTTGCTCTGAGATCAGGAGTAGCGGAAGATGTGAGATCAGCCAGGAAGCTCTATAGGCAAGTTCAGGTAACAGCTAAGAAGGACTGGGATGAGAACCAGTGGCAGGATTTGAAACATGCATGCTTGGCTAAAGACCAAAAACGATTTTGGGCCACATTAAAGTGGGGCAGAGGCGGCTCTGCACCCTCCCCACAAAACCATGTGGCAAAAAACCAATGGGTTGATTTTTTCAAACCGCAGTATGCTTCTGTCCCATCCGCAGAAGAGCAACCACTTCCTCCCACTGTTTATTTCCAAACACAGGTGTTTTCAATTAAAGAGGTTAACCTAGCTTTGGATAGTATAACAGCGGGTCGTGCACCTGGAATGGATGGGATACCTGCGGATGTGTTTTTAACTGATAGATTATCTTGGTGCCAATACTTTCAATGGCTAGCCAACTCAGTGGCCATGGGTGCTCCCATTCCTTCTTCATGGAAGGGGGCAGAAATAATCCCGGTTCATAAAAAGGGTGACAAATCTCTCCCAAGTAATTATAGACCTATTAGTCTTATAGACTCAGCACAAAAACTAATAGGTCGGCTGGTACAAAATAAGCTCCAATCTTGGGTTGAGGATAATAACATCTTGTCACCATATCAAGCCGGGTTTAGACCTTGCACTAGCTCTATTGACCAAGTTTTTTACTTCCTAGCTCTTTACTGGAGGAACGTGAAGTTGTCCAAAGGGACCCTTTATGCAGTCTTTATTGATCTGCGATCAGCCTTCGACCTGGTGCCCCGCTCTAAACTTTGGAAGGTTCTCGCCCAAGCAGGTATGGCCCCGGAATTACTAACCTTACTCGTCCGCCTACATCAGAACAATTATGCACAAATTAGATGGGGAAGCCAGGGGGAGGTGACGGACCCATTTCCCGTTGAACGTGGTGTTCGGCAGGGATGCGTCCTGGCACCGACATTGTTTTCTTTATACATAAATGGGATAGTCGATTACCTTGGCAGTTCCCCTACTGATGCTCCTATTCTGCCAGGATCCAGAGTGCCTGTTCTCATGTTCGCGGACGATACGTTGTTGGTTTCACGAACCCCAAGCGGATTGCAGAAAGCGTTAAACATATTCGCTGAATTTTGTCAGGATCGGGGTCTCGAGATAAATACCTCTAAAACTAAATTCATGTGTCTAAACCAACGACAAAATTTTAGAGGAGTAATAAAATATAATGGTATTCCATTGGAGCAGGTTGAGGCTTTTACATATTTAGGAATATCGCTTCAGCATAATATGAAATGGTCAAATCATATTGACATGACCGTTTTAAAATTCCACCAGCTTGCAGGTGCAATTATTTCCAAGCATAGATCTTCATTGACTAAGCCAATTAGGCCTGCTTTGGAAATCTATAATATGAAAGTTATTAGTGCATCGCTGTATGGTTCGGAGCTATGGGGGTTTACAAATCTAAGTGGCTTACGGCTGGCTGAAAATAAGTTCCTACGCAGCCTAACAGGTGTTCCCCAAAGCACCCCAATGATCCCATTAAAATACGATCTAGGGAGGAAAAAAATTGAGGATCTGGCACAATTACGTCCACTTCTGTATTGGCGGCGGATCATGACAACGCCGGAACTTGATCATTATGCTAGTGCCCTGAAGGACATAATTAGGGCTGATTGTTTTCATTCCATCACTTGGCTTAAAGAAATTAAGAACTTGCTTACAAAACTGGAGCTAGGGCATTTATGGAATGATATAAACAGTTCAAGTATTCCATCAAAGTCAATCCTCAAGAAATTGTATTGGGATATGACCCTGACATCTGCCTCTCGTGCCGGCCAAGGCTCTAACTTGACTGGCCGCTTCTTTGATATTACATTTTTACCGTCCTGCGAGGCATATTGGGATATCATAGAGAGGCCCATGGACAGGAAACTGTATTTCCAGTTCAGAATCGGGTCTCTCCCTGTAAAAGCTTTTACCCACAAATGGTCAATCTCCAAGGATGATAAATGTCACCACTGTCTAGACTTGATTGAGGATGCTGGTCATTTGTTGTTTGTGTGTCCGCTATACACTGCCCCCCGCCATAGATGGATAAAGCCAGTATGCCTAAATTTGGGAACACGTAGCTACAAGGAAGCTTTAAGAATTTTAGAATCTGATTGCACCCCCTGTTTGGTAATCGCTGTTGCTAAATTTTTGGGGTGGGCTTGGATATTACGCTTTCGTGCTTTGAAATCCACTGAAGCTGATCAACGAGTGTTTTGCCACCAAGAAATGTCTATTAATTTTATACAATGTTTGATCTTTTAAGATCTTTTAACTATTGATGATGTTTTTATCTGATCTTATCCGCCAGCATAATGATTTAATGTATTTTTAAGCTATTTTACCTTAGTATTTATGGAATTGTTAGGATGTATTTGCTTTTATGACATGCTGTCGAATAAAGCTTTTGAAACTTGAAAACTTGCTTTTGATGCTTCTGCAATGTTTTTAACTTTCTGTTGAGTGTTGTTGATGAATTTAATTAATTCAAACTGACAAATAAATAATAATAAGATTAAAGTAAGAGTGTGTGATGTTTTAACATACCATTTTCTGAAAAAAAAGAGAATAATTTCTTTGTGCATATTGGGTTGTGATGTCATTCTAGTTTGTTTGTATGAAAGTTTCCCCCACCAAAGTACCCCACAATTTGTTAAGAATCAAGACAAGATAATAGGCAGGTACCAAGTCAATACAAAATTTGCTAGAGAAAACCAGGATAAAAGAGGAAAAGCTGTCGCTCAAAACACATTGCTCTTATTTGCTGATCCATGGTCTGTCAAAAGAGTAAAATCTAGAGACAAGAAAAGAACTCCATTACTGAAGTAACAATATAATCAAGAAAAGATCAGTAGCATATCGCACCTTATGTAGGTAATGTTCATTGTGTGGCAGTGATAATCCCTCAAGGTTTGGGACACACAGGTTTACGAGCTCTTTGGTTTGCTTTTCCTGGTGAACACACAACCTTTATTCTTTTTTAGTTCATTACTTTACTTTATGACTTCCTCTCAACCCTCTTCCTCTTGGGATCACTTTTTCTATCATTGTGGCGATATTTCAGACTGGCGATTGAATTGTTTTGAGAGACTGTGGGTCAATGATACCGCTCCGATGTAGCAGAGAGAAGATCCTGTTCAAAGCTGTTTTAATTTTCTGCCTGGGGGCAATAATGTACTCTTTCTCATCCCTTTCCCCATCCACCTCTACCAGCTCGTACATCAAATAAAGTTTAATGACACCACATCTACAAGCTACTTTAATATACGATTAGAGAAAAATATTTAATAAAGTTAGTACCATGAGAACTTAACTAAACATTTTAAGGTATGGGTTGATCCAAGAATAGAATTCTTATATCTCTGCACTGTCACTCACCAGCTCCAGAGATGGATCTTTCTTTTCTGAATGAGACCCCCTCACCCCCGCCGATGTCAGCTGCTAAGTCGGTGTCCTCGTAATTGTTGTTGATCTCTTGATCCACAAGCTATAGAGAGAAGAATAATAAAATATGCCCTACTATGGACAGCTTTTATCTGTATCAAATCTCTGGCAGTCACCGAAGCTATGTTGAGAAATTAAGTTGACATGAGGAGAAAAGTGAGTACTCTAAACAGTGTTCACTCTTTGGAGAAAGATTACTCTGTGCCAGACTATGTGCAGAAACTCTCATGAGAAATACACTACAGAGTATTAACAAGTATCTACTAAGAACAGTGCACACTCTATGCAACATTTAGCAAAAAAGACACTATTCAGTAGAATAGTAGGTCTGACTAAGGTCTGAAGGTGCTAAAGATCATACTACCTGCAGGCTTCACATTGTGGTGAAAACATTACAGAGAGCCCCTGTTGGACCTGGTCCTTTCTGAAGGGTCACCCCCAAACATTTTGCCTTGCTCCTCCACTTTTTGTTGAATTGGTTTTTGTTGGCTTTAGGAATCCGGACACTATGCTAACCAGTGCTAAAATACATTTTAATGCCAAACTCTAAATTTGACCTTTGCCATAAATTCTGGCATACTAGAGATAAATATGTGTTCGAAAATAATAAATACCAATAAAACCACTTTTAAAAGGATAATCAAAAATAAAAATAGCACAGAGAAAATTCTGTGAAAGGATTATTGAAACATAATAAAGATACAGAGATAATGATCAGATGTTGCCAGAGTAACCTGAAAGATGGATGGTAAAGGGCCTAATTGCTCTTGCCAGGATGTTCCCTGATGTCATTGGTTTTGTTTTGTTATTTAAATAATCTTTATTGAGTTTCATAGGATCAAAACATTACATCTAAATCACACTGCAACAAGATGTACACAGAAATGTCACAGCAACAATACATGAATGACATAAAATACCCCAAACTACCCCTTTCCACCCAGCTGCATACATAAGAGTATCATCAATGCATATAAGTATTTCATGTGGAAGCAATTAGTGTAGGCACGCCTCATAGCCATTACATTCTGCAAATCCACAATATTCAAACAATTTCCTATCCTCCCTGTGCATTACATATCATTACATTAGGGGAGAGGAGTTGGCCTAACGGCTAGGGCGGTCGACCTCGAGTCTGGGGAACTGGGTTCGAGTCTCAGCAATGATGCTCAACATCCTGTGATTCTGGGCAAATCACTCAATTTCCCTGTGCCCCAAAAAAATTTGTTTTTAAATATGTGTGTCCTCATGTAATGCAACTGGTGCTATGTAAAGCGCTCTGATACCCAATTCGGGTCGAGTTTGCGCTATATAAAACTCTGTAAAAAAAAAAGAAAAAAGAGGCAACACTTTAGGCTGTCAGCCCGTATAAGGTCCTTCCCATACATGGAGTATTCTTTCATAGCCTAGTCCTCCAAATCAGTTGGTGCCACTTTAGCAACTCACAAATCTGGCAACATGTGCGCCGAGGCAGCCAAATCATTTCTGAGGCGTTCATTATGTCTCACAAATGTCATTCTTACCTCTTCTGCCACTGCCTTTCAGAAATATCTTGCAACCACTCAGCGTAACTTGGGGCTTGTGATCCCATCCATTTAGTTACAATGGATCGTTTTGCCAGCCGCCAAACCAGTAGCACGAACCTGAAACTAAGTTTCCTAGCTGTTGGGGGCAGGGATCTATCCCATCAGTATATCTTGTGGGGCACATGGAACCTTCCAGCCAGTTGCATCATTTGCACTTTGTACCACTTCACTCCAGTAAGGGGCCAATGAGGGACAACTCCACACCACATGTGTGAAGTCCACAGCAGAGGTTCCAAATCTAGCACACTCATCAGAGCGTGTGGAGTATATAGCATGTAAGGTCCTGGGTGCAAGATACGCTTGGTGCACGTAGTTGTACTGTTTAAGTTTAAAACAGCCATTAGAGCTTACGGTACGCACACCTATATGGATCTTTTCCTGATCTTTTTCAGTGAGTGGTTCAGCCAACACCCCTTCCCTCCTCGCCTGCGCACCAGGGATGTTCCTCTGTAGGTCATCACATAGTGCACAATATATTTGCAATATTAGTGTACATCTTCCAGAGAGTGCGGGTAGTGCTGCCACTGTCTGCAGGGGCAACGGTTCTGTTGGAAAACATGGTTGTATCTCACAGGTTGTTGCTGTTATCTCAGCATATTGTAGATATTGGCCTGCACCGAACATGAACGAGGTTATCGCATCATCCTATACAATGAACTGGCCACCTCGGTATAGCTCCCCTAAAACCTTGCAGCCCTCTTCATGCCATTTCCACACAGACTTCACCCCTGCCAGAACCGCAAATGGATTCAGCACACAGAGTGGCATATCACATGCATAGGGCGCACGGCACAGAACCCTCATCTGTCCCACATGTCGTATCAGGGGTGGCATTTCTGTCGGCAGCCAAGCAGCACACATGAGCAGTTCATGGAGCGTATGTTCTCCAAGAGAGCCCTTCAGAATCCTCTTCTCCAAGTTATCGCCCTCATCCAGCCAATGAACCGCATGTGGAAGGTGATCCACTAGATAATAGAGCTCACTGTTAGGGGGCTCCATCCTTACCCAGTCTGCCTCAACATGGAGAGGCTTAATAGTTTCCTTTTAATGGACCAGTGAGTGCACGTCAACAATTAATTCATGCAATTCAATGAAATATTTAATGGGAATCTCATACAAGGTCCCTTGCAGGGTATATAGACACCACAGCAACAACATCATCTTAACCAGCGAGGCTCTACCCATCAGTGACAGGGGGAGATCTCTCCAAAATCCTATTCACTTTCGTAGGACATCTAGGATTCTGCCCATATTTTGTTCCGAGAATATCCGCCCAGTGTAGGCAATCTAAATGCCCAGATGACGTATCCCTTCCTTCCCTCATGAGAGCCCCACTATTGGAAGTGCTCAGGGCTCTATACAAACAAGTTACACAATGGCAACAGATGAGACTTATGAGTGCTCACAAAGAGTCCTCACACCTTCCCAAAGTTCTTTTAAACACATAAGAGCACAAACAGATTTCACTGGGTCTCGTTAATATATTAGTGCATCATTAGCCTATAAAGACACAAAAAGCGTTGTCTCACCTAGTAGGATCCCCCAGGGCTGCAGTGTATGATGCAGCAGCGCTGCTACTGGCTCCATAGCCAGGGAAAAGAACAGGATGACAGGGGGAATCCTTGGCATTTACCCGGGTGTAGTTGGAAAGACAAAGACACCGTACCGCCCGTCTGCTCTGTAGCACTTGGGTCAGTGTATAGCAATTTTATCCAAGATATGTATTTGGGTCCCAGCCCTACCTTCTCCAGGAGGCGCTAGAGGTATTCCCACATGACTCAATCAAATGCTTGTTTGATATCTAGAAACACTAGTGCGTGGAAGCCCTATTTCAGGTGTTGGGTATGGATCATATGGGACAGTCTGCGAAGATTATAAATGGTGCTTCCATGTGGAATAAATCTGCATTGATCCTCATGCAGGAGAGTTGGGAGACGCAGAAGCAGGCATGCAGCCAGCAGTCCACTTAATATTTTAACATCAACGTTAAGGAGTGAGAGTGGTCTGTATGAGGAGGCTTCAACCGGGTCCTTGCCCCAGTATTGGTGGGAGTACTATGAGGGTTTTGTGCATGGATGCAGGGAGGCGTCCATGCTGAAGCTACTTCTAGTACACCACGAGTAATTTATCTGCAACTACATCGGCATATTTCAAATAGAATTTATGCCAGGAGGCTGTCCCCTCCCAGGGTCTAAGCAGGTTTCTGTGGCCGTAGTGCCACTAGAAATTCCCTTTTCTGTAATAGGCTCCTCAAGAGCTGCCCATTCTTCCACTCCTAGGCATGGGAGATCTATCTCCTTCAAGAAGGCCGCCCCATGATCGTCAGGTCCCCTACCGCGTCTAGCATAGGCATTACAAACGTGGGCGTGGTATGCCTCATTGATCGCAAGCTGGGTGTTAACTAGGGTTCCACTCATGTAACACAACACTAACACTGGTTCCCGAGACTCTTTTTTGCCAGACTAAGCGTGCCAACATAGCACCTGTCTTATCGCCCTCTGCATGTAATCTTTGACGATATGCTTTGTATGTATATTTTTCTAGTCTGCACCAATTGTCCAAGAGACCCTCACAGGCATTCTGCCAATCATTAATCTTTTGTGGGCTGGTGGGTAACTCCCTCTCCATTTCAAGTATATGGGATTTCCCTTGGACTAGATCATGTTCCAGTTGCCGTCAGACCCTGTAAGTGGTCTTAATGCAGATCCCTCTAATCATGACTTTCATTGCATCCAAGTCATGGGTTTTGATGCTTGAGCTGCCCCAGTTCACCTGGAAGTATTGGGATAGATCCTCCCTGACAGTGGCCACAAATGGCAGATCAGCCAGGGCTCCAGCGTGCATGCACAACAATGGTACAGCAGGGCGAATATGTCCCCTCCCTATAGACAACAGGAGTGGAGAATGATCGGATAAACAGTGCACTATATAGGAAACCTCCTTTACTTGATGTGCCATTCCAGTAGAAACTAGGCATTAGTCCCGGTGGCAGGGTTATAGCAGGAGAACACATTTGAGGTCAGATGACATTCTCTCCAAATATGTAATAACTAATGGCTGTGCATCATATCTATGAGTAGTCCTGTCATGTGTGACTTCATATGGCATTTCACGATCTAACATTCAATCAAGCACACAGTTACAGTCACCCACTTATATCAAATGTGCTGACAGGTAGGGTGCAGCAGCCACCATCAACCTGGTAAAGAAGTTTCCACAGTCATTATTGGGAGCATACACATTTAACAGTCATATCTCGGGCCCATCTAGGTCCCTCCACAGGATAACAAAATGGCCCTTCAGGTTCATCACATGACCTTTATGATGGAAAGGCACTCTGGGGGCCGCCCATATCATGGTCCCCCAGGCATGCCTAGAATAGGAGGTTGCATATAGTTGTCCCCTCCATCTCCTATGGGAACTCAGCATGCAGTCCCTCCCATCCATGGGTTTCCTGTAGGAAGGCAATTGAGATGCAGCATCGTTTGAGGTATGCATGGGCTCTGAGCCTTTTCTCCATTTGCGCCAATCCACTGACATTCCACGTCAGGAAGTTTAATACCTCATCTGCCATATTTCTGGTTTTGTGGAATCATCGCAGAGTGTGGGCAACCAGGCAGGCCTTATCCCAACACACTCAGAGCTACTATCCATACCACACAACACCACCTTCATTCACGCATGCAGCTAACATTATCCCAAACAATAATTAGAACAAAACGTCATCCCACCATAACATTCCCTGTCCCATGGGCTGAAACACAAACTTGCACTGTCTAACAGTAGGCAGTGCATAAACTGGTGTGTCCCGCCCCATTCCCAGTGTTGTGTACGCTTATCAAACCAAGAAAACAAACATCAAACAACTTAGGCCCTAATTACAATGTCAGACATTGTTTCGCTCTGGGTACCGACCAACCATAGGTTGGCGGTTCTGACTACTATATTAGGATGCAACCACACATGGTACGGTCGAAAACTCCCATTTCTTTATGGGAGCCTGTGCTGTGGACAGTTTCCGCCCGCAGCACAATCTCCACAGAAAAATGGGAGTTTGTGTAAATCCCTGCACCTTGTGGCAGGCACCATAGATGTCCTCTTGTGCCCCTACTGGAGGCCAAGGGGAGCCCACCTAGGACCCCCCAAATTGGCTTTCAACAGGCTTTTCATATTGGAAAGCCCAATGTGGAAAGCCTTTCTGAAACCGACATCATAATCCTGACAGCGGAAACACCGTCCTTAGGAATTATGTTGGGGTTTCTGGCTGGCCAACACCTGTATCCTTGAGCTCTATTGCCCCAACCAGCCTAAAGTATGACATAATATGTTTAAGTAGTCATGCTCCCCATCAGGTCACTGTCCCCACCACGCCCAGCGGCAAAGTTGTTGCATGAAAGAAAAAAACACAGCAGCAGTCGCTACACTCCAGGTAATAAATCAAGAAAAATACAATTGTTCTCCGTAATATCTACTCCACAAGAACTGTTCCATAATGACTGGAGATAGCTGTTAAGCAGCCAATACCGCATCAACCTGTCTACTTTTACCACCGCTGTTGTCACAGGTGCACTCGCCATGTGACGCTCAGTGCTCAGGGTGGTCCCTCATCTGTACTGTCCATACCTGTTCCAGAGTCACTCCACTGAGTCAGGAAAGAATCTTGTGAAGCAGGCGCTATTTCCATGTCTCTAAGTGTGCCAACCGAGCACACCCTATTTGGCCAGGCACCCCAGAAGTACCCGACCATGTGCCTCACCTACTCATTCTCTATAGGCGGGTCAAGTGTCACTGCGCAGTCAGAGAAGTTGCTCCAGATTTTGCTGAAGCAAGGTCAGGACCCCCTGCCATCATGTCTACCCAGTCAGTGGCTGTCTCCGCCCTGAAGAAGTACACTTTCCCTTCATGCACCACTCATAGTTTTGCCAGCAACATCAGGCTTCAGCACAGGTTAAGGTCACGCAGATGGTTTTTGTTTTCAAGTAAGGTTTGCGTTGGTTCTGGACTTTCTGGGTACATCCAGGAACACCCCTATAGACCGAGCCTCAAAATTATGTGGACCCCTCTTCCGTAAATGTTGAAAGATTGTTTCAAGGCCTCAGAAGTTGAACAAATGAGCAATGAGGGCATGCAGTGGCACACCCAGACACGGTGGCGGGACCATCCTCCAATGTGGCCTTTCGATGGTAAAGAATTTAGTTTTTGTGGGTGCGAAGTTGCGGTAAGCAAATTTTCAACTGGCTCTCCGCTTTTTCGGAAAATCCTATAAAATGCAGATTATTTCTCCTGGACCTTTCCTCAGAATCTTCAATGTGTTCCTCCAGTCTGACCGTGAGCTTTTTTAAGGATGACACAGAGTTTCGCAGCCCAATGATTTTTAGAGGTAGGTCCTCCATATTTCCCTCAGTTGTTGTTACGTGTTTCACAACTTTGCGGAGGTGAGTCCCAAGTAGATTAACATCTATGGCCACTGAATCTATTTTTGCAACCATTTCCATCTAGGAATCCTTAATAGTATCTATTAGATCTGATAGTGAGGGGCCATCAGCAGTCTGGGCATCAACATAGGCCTCTGAGCCTATCAATGTGACCTCCTCCAGCTTGTCCAATGGAAGAGAGTGAGTGTAGTTCACTATTGGGTTGGCCTGGGCCAACTTCATTACCTTGTCCTTCACCATGGCGACCTCCGCACACGCACCTTGCTAAGCGCCCCAAAATCACTCCAAGCCCCTAAAGGCACAATCCATGTTTAACTTCCCACTCAGAGGGGCCCTTTGTCTTTTAGAAGGGGGGGGTTCAGCGTTGCACTCATGAGCACAGATCCAGGGCCAATTGTTTGTTGACAAGGTCACAAGGCCAAGTCAGGGGTGTAATTAGGCATCTTTGTCCACAATCCCTATAAGTACCCCAGGTAAAGTGCTCTCTCAGGGTGTACCAATCATTGCCAACAGCCCCAAGTGCACAGTGTCAATATTAATCAGGAGACTTCCAGCAAGGTAAAGCATTCAATTTGCAGACCAACATCACAGCTTAGTCTCAACCAACATAATGCATCTGTAGTGCCACTGTATATCCAGGCTCACCTTGGGGAAGCTACTGATCGATCGTCGGGGCTAAGAGTGCGCTATCACTGGGACAAGCACTGCAATTCAGGCAACGAGGTTTCAGGCATGCGTCACACAGGAGAGTCCCAGCAAACATGGCAGCATTGATTCTCCCCGCAGGCCCCGGACCCCCAGCTGTCAAAGCCCTAATGCAGCGTGACAGTTGTGCATGTCCCCGCGGGTCCCCCATGCACACTGCAACTAACGGGCGTCCATCAAGGAGAGGTAGGTAGTTCTTCAGCCCACACCGCAGGCCAGCCCAAGGGAGCACGTCGTAGCCACCCAAACTCGGTCCGTGAGCGCCCCACTGAGGCGCATGACATGGTTCTGCAGGAGTAGTCCCCTCCCCTGCTTTCAGGTCTCAAGTTGAGGTCCCATGGTACAGCAATGTGCGACCCCGGCTCACCCCCAACAGGCCGCACTGCCCAGTCACCTTCAGCGGCCCTAAATTTGCCATTGGTAGCTCCTGGAGGAGAGGTTGTTGGGGAGATGACCATCGTGCCGATGTCCACCAGGTCTTGACAACTGCCCAGGCGAGGAGCTGGTGTCTCTCACTAGGACAGATGTGCACTAGCTCAGTTCCCACTGTCGCTCACTTGTTCAGGGTGGGCCAGCGAAGCGCTCCACTCGTCCCCACGGCAATAGCAGCTTTCGCTCACATCCCTCGGATCCAAAGTGTGGGGGCCACATGTCTAGCCCCCACAGTAATACCTGCAGGCACCAGGCACTCCGGGCAAGGCCGGACCAGTACCACCTGGAGTGCAGTATAATAGGCTGTAGGCTGCACCACGCAGGCCACCACAGATTGCAGCCTCTGTGCCAGCATCGCAGCATTTAACAGCTCATTGGAGGTTCCCCCACTTTAGGCCACAACTCCCTATAAATCATGGGGTCAGAGGGGAGCCAGACACACCAATTAAATGAGATTTTGCTTAATGGCTGGCAGGAGCTCTGATGGGAGCAACTAGTCGGCCATCTTGCTGGACCACACCCCTATGTCATTGGTACTTTTGTTCACAAGGTGAACACCAGGGTTTGTTGGACAGACAATGGCAGAAGAAGGAGACATATATAGAGGATAAGCCCCCCGAAGTTATACAAGCTAAGGTTTTATTTCTTCATTTTTTATACAAAATATTAGATCCACACAGACTCCTTACCTGCAAGTTAACACAAGGTGCGAAATATATATAGAGCTGCTGTTAACTGCAGTTTGTGACTCCACGAAGGAATCCGTATCACTGTATCCGCATTTTCCAGGCCACCCAAGAAGTGGATCAGTGTGGTTTGAGGTGTTTTGGGGACTCGGGAGGAGTATTTGTTTCAAACTGCCTCGACTACCACAGTCCTGAACAGCGTTCTTAATGTTATCCTGATGGTTTGGTTTTACAGGTATTGCCTGCTGAAGTCACTTGCCTAGCATGCGGTGAGAGAGCCTGCTGGGACTTGCAGTTTACTACTGGGATTGCAGGTCTGTGTGTGACTTTTAACTGGCCTATCAGGAGAGCCACCCATGGTGGAACGACTGGAGGAATTTAAACGGAACTGTGGTTGATCGGGGGAAGAGCGGGCATTTGAGAAAGGCAATGTCCGAAACGCGTCATGCCCATGCTCTTTGAAATAAATCCCCTGTTTGAAGTACCCCATGGTGTCCCTCCAGTTCTTTCAAGCAAAAGGATCTCTTCGTGACATATATATATATATTACCTACTGGCGGTCGCCAGTAGGTAGTTATAGTTAGGACCACGTTTCCATAGGAAAACCTCAACATTCTATTTTGAATAACTTTGGCGCCGGTCGACGAATCCTCGCGAATTTCTCAAAATAGGTGGGGCGCTACGCTCCGCTCCTACCCTGAAAGTCTCGGGGGGATCCGTCAAGCGGGGGCTGAGATAAAAGGGGGGTCCCAAAACGCGTTTTTCCCATGCATTTTTCCATAGGACCTTTAGAACGAGCTACAGCCCGAACGGCTGAACAGAATTACTCAAAATTTGGCAGAGAGGTAGTCCCTAGGTCAAGGAAGTGCCTTTTGTAGGTCTGGTGTAAATCTGTTCAGTATTTCCGGAGAAAATAGCATTTAAAAGCATATATATATATATATATGCGCGCAGGGTGCGCGCACCGTGCGAGCACCGTGCGAGCACCCTAACGTGCGCGAGCGTAATTCTGATTGGTGGTTACATGTTAGTCAACGTTCGAATCGGTCGAAATCAGGAAGTGTCGGCCGCCATTTTGTTTGTTTTCAGTGCGAGAGTGAAAAAGGAAGGTGGCGAACGTGAAAAGGGGGCAGGGTAGAGAGTTCCTGACCCCCTAGCCTTTGTCAGGGGGTCCCTGAAGGACCCCGAAGGCAAAAAAAAAAATTTTTTTTTTTAAAAATCGCGGGGGTGCGCGCACAGTGCACACACCCTGAAAAACACAAAAAAAAAATTTTTTTTTTTGCAAAAAAAAAAAAATAATTCGCAGGGTGAAAACCAAAAAAAAAAATAATAATAATTTTTAATACGTAGTTTATTGTAAAATAAATATATAAAAAATAATACATAAATAAATTAGCATTTAAAAAACCGTACAAATTCACTGAAAAAACCATAGGTTTCACACACGTTATAGTTAGGAATTAGCATTTAAAAAACCTTGCTAATTCACTGAAAAAACCATAGGTTTCACACATGTTATAGTTAGCTGGACATTTTACTGATAAAAAACCAATGAAATTCCCCCGTTATAGTTACTGTAGGCAACTATAACTCACGCGACCGTAATCCTCTGCTGATGACATATGTGTCTTTATGAAAAAAGAATATTTGTAATATATGTATAGCTAAAATTTAATGGAAGAAGACATGGGCAAATAAGTGTCTAAATACAGTATTAGCATCAGCAGAGGATTGCGGTCGCGTGAGTTATAGTTGCCTACAGTAACTATAACGGGGGAATTTCATTGGTTTTTTATCAGTAAAATGTCCAGCTAACTATAACATGTGTGAAACCTATGGTTTTTTCAGTGAATATATATATATATATATATATATATTCACTGAAAAAACCATAGGTTTCAGGGGCGTTATAGTTAGCTGGACTTTTCACTCGTACAAAACCATAGAAATTCCCCCGTTATAGTTAGTTCAGCAAACTATAACTCGCGCGCCCGCAATGCACTGCTGACGTCACATATTACATCACTCATGACATGGTCAGTGACATCACTCATGACATCACTGATGACATCACTGATGACATCATCCAGTGAATGTGTGTTTTTCTGAAAATTACATATGTTTTATATATGTATATCTCAAGTGTCTAAATGGATGATTTGTTTTTGAAAAATTGATTGTATAACTGACTGATTAAGTGTATCTTAGTGAATACATGGCTTAGTGAGTAATGTTTAAATATGTAAATATCTGTATCAGTCTCTCACTTTGTGTATAAGTGGCTGCATGGGTTGGTGAGTAGCTACATGAGTGTCTATATAGGTTATTAGTTGTTTTTTTGAGTATCAGCATAAGTGTCTGATGTCTGTATGGTTCGGTGGGGGGTATTACGTAGTGCATAGGTGCATGAATGAGTGACTCATTGTTTGTATGTGTTGAAGACAGCATGTGTGCAGGACTGTATGGGTGGATGTGTGTGTGCATGGGTGTGTTAGTGAGTGAATGACTGTCTCAATAGTGTCTCGATGAGTAACTACATATGTTTTAAACTAGTATATGTGACTATTGGTGTATATAAGTGAGTATATGTGAGAGTGAGAGATTGAAAGATTTCCTGAATGAATAAGTATATGTTTCTATAAGTGATTGTTAAAAAGACTAAGTATGTGTAAGATTCTGTAGAAGTAAGTGTGGTGATGTGTGTATAACTGTATATGCAGGTAAACAGATGTTTGATTCTTTATTAGCATGAGTGACTATGTGTGTGAGTAACTTTATGGATAAGTGGCATTGTGTAACAGGATGTATAGGTGTATGAGTACATATGATGAGTGAGTACATGTATGAGTGACTGTATAGGACTGTTGGTGAATGAGTGGATGTGGATGTGGATCTTACAATTACTGAATAGGTTGTTGTAACTGGAATTGGTATGTCCATTGTTTTGAAAATTTTAATTTCTATTTTTGAATGTGTGTATCAAAGGTTATATTAGGTGGAGAGGAGGTCTGCCACTCTATCACAAGGATGATGTCATCAGTGATGTCATGAGTGATGTCATGAGTGATGTCACTGACCATGTCATGAGTGATGTAATATGTGACGTCATCAGCAGTGCATTGCGGGCGCGCGAGTTATAGTTAGCTGAACTAACTATAACGGGGGAATTTCTATGGTTTTGTATGAGTGAAAAGTCCAGCTAACTATAATGCCCCTGAAACCTATGGTTTTTTCAGAGAATTTCTAAGGTTTTTTAAATTCTAATTCCTAGCTATAACGTGCCTGAAACCTATGTTTTTTTCAGTGAATTGCAAAGGTTTTTTAAATGCTAATTTCTAGCTATGCCTACAGAGATAGGACATGTGAAGAAAGAAGGAAAAACGCACAGAAAGAAAAAAAAGAAATGCAGAAAGAAGCAACAGAAGTCCTCAAAGACGAAGAAAAGTGCAGGAAGAAGTATAACGTGCAGAAAGAACAAACAGAAGAGCAGAAACAAGCCTTGTTGCAAAATCATCCTGTACCCTCAACTTTTTCAGACGGATACTGGTGGTAACTGAGTCTGACTAACCAGTCCTAGAGCCAGTGCTATGTTAAAAGACACTCAGAATACAGTGAAAACACCTACATTCACTAGGGCACACTATGTGTTGGGGTCCCACCGTGATTAGCATGACCTCCTCTGTAAGCCCCTAGTATATATTAGGGCAGGGGATTAAACCTACCTCTTAAAACGCACCACAGGGCGCGTTTGAACATGTCACCTCATGCCCCGTCCCCTCCCTTCCCCACTGTGTAAACACGCCCTGTAGCCGTTTTAAGTTGGGAGATTAATTCCCCTTGAACCCTGAGGGTCCAACTAGACCACTAGGTACCTCCAGTAAGCGCCACAGAGCCGTGTTGCAGAGAGGTGTAAAAAGTGGCACGGCCTGCACCACCTCTCTGCAACGCAGAGCAGTGGTGCTTACTGGAAGCACCTGGTGGGCTAGTTGGACCCCAGGGTCCCTCAGGATTGAAAGGGAATTATTTCCCCAACTTAAAAACGCGCCAAAGGGCCTGTGGGCATTCTGAGTTGAGAGATTAAGTCCCCTTGAATCCTAAGAGTCCCTAGGGTCAAACTAGCCCACTAGGTACCTCCAGTAAGCGCCACAGAGCTGCGTTGCATGGAGGTGTAAAAAGGGGCGTGGCCTCGGAACACCTGTCTGCAACGCAGCTCCCTGGCGCATACTGGAGATACCTGTTGGGCTAGGTGGCCCTCAGGGACCCTCAGTATTGAAGGGGAATTAATTCCTCAACTTACAACTGGCCAGGGGGCGCGTTTGCAGAGTGCTGCAAGGAGGGGGCGTGGCCTCCGGCGCGATGCCGGTCTTTTATTTATTTATTTTTACGAAGGAGGGCTGTGTGGCCCCCTTTCTTTTTCTAATTTATTAGCCCTGGGGGACCCATCTCCCAGGGCCTTCACCCTGATTTTTTTTGTTGAAAAAAATTAATTTGGCCCTCCCAAGGCCTTAATCGGCCCCGGGGACCCCAACCCCCAGGTCATGGCCTTTTTTTAATTTTTTTATTCTTTAGGAGGGGGGCTGTGTTGCCCCCCTCCTCAGGCCACTTATGGCCCCGGGGACCCCATCCCCCGGGGCCGGCCTTTGTTTTTTATTTAAAAAAAATATATATATATATTCATAGAAACACCTAGGACATGCTGGACAAACCGTATGTACCTATCACCATGACGATTTGCGTGATATTCATTAAAAGGCGACTATGCATACAATGAATCCATGTAGAATGTATTCCCACCGCTAGTGAAGCTCTGACATGCCTGACACCCTGCCGTGCCTAATCACGGCGCCCCCGCTGGTGGGTACTCTCCAAGTAGACACCCTTGTCGTTTATTTATACAAACATGGGTAGCTATTGACGGGCACATTTAATACACATGCACACCAAGCCATTCAAAGGGGATTCGACAAAAATTCGACCAAACTATGCAAGAAACCCCCTCACGGTTAATAAAACACACATCCACTGCCGGATGTGTAATACTTTTTATTTTACTCTCTGGAAAGGAGACAAACCTCACTTGAGAGTCACAGCGTGCTCCTGGCTGAGCCCAATGCTGTGTTACACCCACCAGTGCTCGCCGAGTGCCACACACCTCTGTGTTGTATTCCACCAGCTAGTGCGTAGGCTATGACACTCTCTAGCCCATGTGCACTGTAACACCACCCCGTGAATATGTCATGCCACACTTGCCTTCGCACGGGTTATATTGCCCCATCTAACGTGCCTTCCTCAATGCCTATGTTATAAAGCACAGCGCTATGCCATATATATTACAATCTGGGATCCATATCTTTGTCACAGTGCATATGCAATGTTACACTACCCAGCACATATTTTATATTACAACTTTAGAGACTACTTAGGTTACACAACACTGCCCTGTGCATATTACACTCCAAGGCGCATATCACATAGCAAGCGCTAGTGGCTGTGCTATCTCGCGCTCTCCAATGAATCTGTCATTGCGCACAATGTTTTGCATATTATATTTCACGCCCCGGTTCATCTTATATCACACTTTTTGGTGCATAGTTTATACCATATACTATATCTAGTTTTCATTTTCAATCGTGCTCTCAGGACTATGTTCTATATAACACTGCGTCCACCTACCGTTTTCACGGGCATTACATTTTGCGATGGGGGGTGGAGGGTCAGGGGATGTTTCTGCCAAGTGAGCCCGGAGTCACATTCCCAAACGTCCTCTTCTTCATGAATAAAAGTGAGATTATGCTGCATACTTGTTCAGATTTTAAGTAGTTCGCACAGACACACATTTTAAAAACAATAAAGTTCCTAATACCCACCTTCTATGAACA
The DNA here is from genome assembly GCF_964204655.1 of Triturus cristatus. Classification (NCBI taxonomy): domain Eukaryota; kingdom Metazoa; phylum Chordata; class Amphibia; order Caudata; family Salamandridae; genus Triturus; species Triturus cristatus. The sequence continues at coordinate 563,956,933 of NC_140582.1, read as the reverse complement.
GTTAGCTTGCTGCCCCATCCACCTCCTCCCTATCCTCTGTTGTCTGAATCCATGGACTAGCCTCCCTCCTGCCATGCATGTTCTGATGTGCTGCCACTGCCCTGCATTTAGCATGATGTACCAGTCCACTCATCCTGCCCTCCATTGCCCAATTCTATGGCCCATCATTGACCTCCTGCTTAGCCTCTGTGCTTTGCTTGGTGCCCCTATTCTCCTTCCCCCTGCCCTCTGATGTCTTTGTGCATGCCCCTGCTCCATCCTTTTTGGCCACCATGTTCCATGGACCTGCCACTCCTATCTAATCTGAGTGTTCTGTTGAGCTGCCACTCCCCTACCACCTGCCTAGCATTGTCAGATGACTGTAACCTGTCCCTGCCACCTCCACCCTGCCTGTCCACATGCCATGCCCCTATCCCCTTCCTCCTGTCCTCCATGGTCCATTTTACTGCCACACCCTTCTGCCCTCCCTGGTCTGTTGGGCTGCAACTGCTCCTCCTGCCTGCCCCGCGCGGTCTGTTGTGAGGCCCCTTCCCCTGAACTCTCTTGTCTGTGCCCAGGTCCTGACCCTCCCTTCTATCCTCCATGGTCCTTTGTGCATGCCCCTGCACCCTCCTTCTTGCCCATCATAGCCATTGTTCTGCCACTAACCCTCCCGCTTGCCATGCATGGTCTTCTGTGCTGCCATGGCCCCTCCCACCTTCCCTGTGTGGTCAGCTAGCTGCTCCTGACCCCCTCCCACCTTCCCTCCATGGTCTGTGTGTATGCCATCATAGTCTCACTGTTGCTCTCCATGGTGTCTTGTTTCTAGTGCCCATCCTGCCTGACCTCCATGGTCATCTTGCTGCTCCTGCCCTGCCCCTTTGCCCCAGCCCTCTGTTTCCATGTGCAGACCCCTATTCCCTCCCTCCTGGCTTTTCGGTTCAATTGTAATGCCCCTGATCCGTCCCTCCTGCCCTTTATGGTCTGTTATGCTGCAGCTTTCTCTCCTGTCTGTCCATTATGGTCAGCTAGCTACCATTGCCTCTTTCCCCTCTGTTGTCTGTTGTCCATGTGCATGGTCCTGTCCCCTCCCTATTGCTTTCTATGGATTTTTGTGCTGCACTCCCGTCCCGCATGCCCTGTGTGGTGTATTGTGCTGCTGCAAACCCTGATGCCTGCCATGTAGGGTCAGTTTGGTGCACCTCTCAATGTCCCTCCTGTCCTCTGTTATCCGAGTCCATGTCCCTACCCCAATTCCTCCTGCCTACCATGATCCAATGTACCATACTTGCGAACATTTTGAACTTGGTAAGAGGGAGATTTTGAAATAAAACTGGGGTATTGATTTTCCCCTTTGAGTTACATTGAAAAAGAGAAGATTGTAGACAGGAAACAGATCAAGTAAAGCCCATTTGAGCTTTAAAACATTGGACGTTTCCTGTCTGAAACGGGTCTGTTGGCATGTATGGTTGTATGACCACTGCCTCTTCCTTCTGCCCACAATGGTCTATTATATTGCCACAGCCTCTCTTGCCAGTCCTGTATTGTTGGTTTGTTGCCCCTGCCCCCTTTCCACTGCCCTCCATAGTCTGTTGTGCTGCCACTGCCCTTCCTGCCTGCCTAGTGTGGTCAAATTGTTGCCTCTGCACTCTCCTACCTGCCTTCAATTTTGAGAGTACGTGCCCCTGGCCTCTGCCTCTCAACAGTATCCCAATGAACAAATAGATTGCTAACATTCTATATTTATTACAAAAGTGTGGAATGCCTGACGTCATCTTGATGTAATCAAAACTGTAATGCCTAGAGCATTTCCTTTAGAAATTACATATGAGAGGGTCTTATTTGCATAAAAATTATGGTTAGTGCTCTAAAAAACTAAAATGAGGACATATTTTCTCAGTTTTCAAATAGCGACAAAGAACTTTTAAATTATTTGTAATCTTTATGTTTTATCTAGTTGACCACTTGATTAAATGTTGCATCCAAGGGGAGAGGGTGTGGTGTTACTTCCAGAGCTGCAGACTTTGCAACTGGGGAACCAGGTTGGAGTTTCTGCTTCAGCTCAACATTCTGTGATTCTGGTCAAATCACTTAATCTCCCCATGTCTACAACCAAAATGAATTTGATCTTGTGTGATGTAACCAATGTTCATGTAAAGCACTCCAATACCTGACAAGTCTCCACTATATAAAACTGCAAATACACAAAAAATAAGTGTTTTGCACACTTCTGTCATTGGGCTACATTTGGGCTACATCTGGGTGATATTTGGGCTACATTTGGGCTCTTTTGTCTCTGGTGGCCATTTTAGGAGATTTATTTGTTATGAAGTTTCCTAATTTCCTCATTTACTGCAGTCTCCTCGGTAGGAAATGCTTTCAGTTTTTTACTTTGATTCCATCAAGATGGTATTCAGATATGTCACACATTTGCCATAAATTCTGAATGTTAGCACTCTAGTTGCTCATTAGATCACTGTAGTAAAGCTACTGCTCACCACGGAAGTCTGCTGCTAGTATTAGAAGTGCATGTTTCAGTCTGCATATCAGAATTTTTTTATGAAATAGAAGAGGATTTGAGAAGTCACTCAAAATGTGCCCTAATTTTTCTTTCTTCAGCACTAATCATAATTTCTATGGCAAAATGAACCCCCTCATTGTGTTCCTTTTTAAATTAAATGTTTTAAGTGTTACCAGTTTATTCCAATCAAGATGGCTTCAGGTGTGCCATACTTTTGTCATAAGTAAGACAGTAAGCGTTCTAGTTGTTCTTAAGAACCCTCTGGGACATTCTGTCATTGGGCTATACTTGGGCTACATCTGGGTGATGTAACCAATGTTCATGTAAAGCACTCCAATACCTGACAAGTCTCCACTATATAAAGCTGCAAATACACAAAAAATAAGTGTTTTGCACACTTCTGTCATTGGGCTACATTTGGGCTACATCTGGGTGATATTTGGGCTACATTTGGGCTCTTTTGTCTCTGGTGGCCATCTTGGGAGATTTATTTGTTATGAAGTTTCCTAATTTCCTCATGTACTGCAGTCTCCTCAGTAGGAAATACTTTCAGTTTTTTACTTTGATTCCATCAAGAAGGCATTCAGATGTGTCAAACATTTTCCATAAATTCTGAATGTTAGCACTCTAGTTGCTCATTAGATCACTGTAGTAAAGCTACTGCTCACCAGGCAAGTCTGCTGCTGGTATTCAAAGTGCATGTTTCAGTCTACATGTCAGAATGTTTTTATGAAATAAAAGAGGATTTCAGAAGTCAAAATGTGCCCTAGTTTTTCTTTCTGCAACACTAATCATAATTTATATGGCAAAATGAACCCCCTCATTTTGTTCCTTTGTAAATTAAATGTTTTAAGTGTTACCACTTTATTCCAATCAAGATGGCTTCAGGTGTGCCATTCTTTTGTCATAAGTAAGACTGTTAGCGCTCTAGTTGTTCTTTAGAGCACTCTGGGAAGCTGCAGTAGAACACAAAGGAATCAACTGACAGTCTCTGCCTTTGTTGGATGTACATGTTTTACTGAGAATGTCAGACTTCATTCTTACATAACTGAGAAAGATAATGTGAATTTACAGAAAATATGATCTCAGTTTAGCTTATAGATCACCTTCCAAACCTCTGTGGGAAAAGTATGAGAAAATAGTTTTCTCTCAAACATGGTTCGTGATATCACAGCAGAAGGCTTTTTCACATGGTAAAATCACCTCAGAACACACCACAATTCCTAAAATGAGTATGGTACCATCAACAAATGATTTATAATGTAACTAAAGTCTTAAAACCTTCTATTAACTGCAATGCTTTTTAATGAGGTGCTATCATGTATATTGGTCCCAAGATGGCTGCCAACACTTCTTGGATGAAGTACTGACAGCCAATCAGATCTCACGATGACATGTGTGGTTAGGCTCCGCCCAGATATGTATGTGATTTTACTTTTGATTTTCTCAGGAACTACTGAACAGATTGACAACATATATGCAAAAGGCACATGCCTGACCTGAGGACTACCTCTTTGCCAAATTTCAAGTAATTCTGTTCAGCCGTTCGGGCTGTACCTTGGAATAAAGGTCCCTATGGAAAATTGCATGGGGAAAACACATTTTGGGACCCCTCTTTTTTCTCAGCCCCTGCTTGATGAATCCCCCCCAGACTTTCAGGGTAGGAGCGGAGCGGAGCGCCCCACCTATTTTGAAAATTTCGCGAGGATTCGTCAACCGGCGCCAAAGTTATTCCAAATAGAATGTTGCGGATTTCCTATGGAAACACGGTCCTAACTACAACTATCTACTCGCGACCGCCAGTAGATAATATATATATATATATATATATATATATCCAAACTTACAGGTTCCCATTTGAAACAGGCCACAAGAAGATTTGCTTTCCACAACAATTTAATGGCAGCATGCAAGCAGGTGGTTAAAACAGAGTCCCGCATCAAACAATCCAAAAGCCAGACGCGTTTCGGGAATCAAAGGTCCCTTCATCTGTGGCGTGTTGTCGGCAGAAATGGTAGCGCTGATGATTCGCGCACAATTTATTCAAAACCTGCCTCAGTGGGCGTGGCCGAAAAGACGGCATTCTGGGTCTCGTAGTGCGCCATCAAATAAAACCTCAGTGGGCGCGCTCCTTTATGCAAAATTTTGACAAGTTATTCCCCCAGTGGGTAGATGTAGGAAACTGCTGCCATCTGCCCCGCTTTGTTGCTGTCAAGTGTGCATGCGCTGTCGCCATCCTGCATGGCGCCAGCACTTCTTCCTTCCTCTCGTGAACACCCGCTGGGTGCTCCCAGGATCCGCTTTGACGCGGTGGGCCGAATTTCACGACCGGAGACAGCCGTCATATATCCAAACTTACAGGTTCCCATTTGAAACAGGCCACAAGAAGATTTGCTTTCCACAACAATTTAATGGCAGCATGCAAGCAGGTGGTTAAAACAGAGTCCCGCATCAAACAATCCAAAAGCCAGACGCGTTTCGGGAATCAAAGGTCCCTTCATCTGTGGCGTGTTGTCGGCAGAAATGGTAGCGCTGATGATTCGCGCACAATTTATTCAAAACCTGCCTCAGTGGGCGTGGCCGAAAAGACGGCATTCTGGGTCTCGTAGTGCGCCATCAAATAAAACCTCAGTGGGCGCGCTCCTTTATGCAAAATTTTGACAAGTTATTCCCCCAGTGGGTAGATGTAGGAAACTGCTGCCATCTGCCCCGCTTTGTTGCTGTCAAGTGTGCATGCGCTGTCGCCATCCTGCATGGCGCCAGCACTTCTTCCTTCCTCTCGTGAACACTCCCAGGATCCGCTTTGACGCGATGGCGCACTACGAGACCCAGAATGCCGTCTTTTCGGCCACGCCCACTGAGGCAGGTTTTGAATAAATTGTGCGGGGCAGATGGCAGCAGTTTCCTACATCTACCCACTGGGGGAATAACTTGTCAAAATTTTGCATAAAGGAGCGCGCCCACTGAGGTTTTATTTGATGGCGCACTACGAGACCCAGAATGCCGTCTTTTCGGCCACGCCCACTGAGGCAGGTTTTGAATAAATTGTGCGCGAATCATCAGCGCTACCATTTCTGCCGACAACACGCCACAGATGAAGGGACCTTTGATTCCCGAAACGCGTCTGGCTTTTGGATTGTTTGATGCGGGACTCTGTTTTAACCACCTGCTTGCATGCTGCCATTAAATTGTTGTGGAAAGCAAATCTTCTTGTGGCCTGTTTCAAATGGGAACCTGTAAGTTTGGATATATGACGGCTGTCTCCGGTCGTGAAATTCGGCCCACCGCGTCAAAGCGGATCCTGGGAGCACCCAGCGGGTGTTCACGAGAGGAAGGAAGAAGTGCTGGCGCCATGCAGGATGGCGACAGCGCATGCACACTTGACAGCAACAAAGCGGGGCAGATGGCAGCAGTTTCCTACATCTACCCACTGGGGGAATAACTTGTCAAAATTTTGCATAAAGGAGCGCGCCCACTGAGGTTTTATTTGATGGCGCACTACGAGACCCAGAATGCCGTCTTTTCGGCCACGCCCACTGAGGCAGGTTTTGAATAAATTGTGCGCGAATCATCAGCGCTACCATTTCTGCCGACAACACGCCACAGATGTGTGGTAAATAAAATTCCTTTACCGGGACTGAATTTGATACAGAAACATTTATAAAATAGCTCAGTAAAATGAGAGGCAGAATCCGTGATATTAGAGTTTCGGAATGGGCTTTATTCCAATAATCGATTATAATCGGATGCTTCAAGTTCCATCACCCCGGAGGTTCAGGAAGTGAAGTACATACATTATTGACATGAAATGGCTTTTATAGAACATACATTACAATGAAGCGAATACAGTAGGCGTAACAATTGATAAGGAAAATGACAATTTGTCTGCGTAACCAGAAATGGGTGTAATAAAGAGTAAAAAGGAACATAATTGGTTGTGATGTCATATATAGGTGGATCTATAAGATAATACTTGGCATAGATGCGCGCGCAGCAGTATGACGTGTAATTGACGTGTAACTAGGGGGTGAAGGGGACTTGACATTTAACTCTACATGTGGAGACAAAAAGTCTGGGGGGTCAAGTCAACCTAATCCCAAATCATATCTAACATCCTATGTTTAAAGAACTATGTTATCCATAAAAGAAGGACTCTCGGACAGAATCTATTCTATACTGACTGTGCGTTCATGTACAAGCGTCTAAGTGTCTACACTGAATGCGAGGGGGTAGGAATATTCCATGGTAACAGGGCTATGAATTACTTGCATGAGGACAGAGAAGTCGGGCCTTTTGCTCGGTAACTGGAAGAATGTTTACTTTAAGCTACTAGGCAGGAATGCATCGGCTGAGGGGGAAGCAGATAATTCGAAGGTGAAATACAGTTCTTGGCAGAGAATAGGCTGATGTCAGGCTTCGTGAGCCGCGCAGAGAATGAGACAAAGTTCATGGTCACAGATGCAGGCTCAGACTGGAGCTTTCAGAGGCAGAAGGCAAAAGGAGTTTTGATGACAGAATCAGGGCCTACGTGCTTGGACTGTAAAATGGCATAAGTGAGCCATACAAAGCCGGTGGCCTTTCATATTTAGGGATGGAATATCCGGCCTGTTCATGGCGGATCTGACAGAGGACATGTTGACGGTGGACGCATATGTATTTGCGTCTTCATAACTGGAACTGGAGGGAACATACATGTACTTGTGACACGCACACAGAACCGTTGGGGTCCAAGATAGGGGACATAACTGACCAGAAAAATCCATATTTCCACATTCCCTCCTTGTCCCCTACTTGCCCTTCAAGAGATATCAATCTTCATCAATCCATTGATCTGTTCATATAGCATCATTTGTTCTTCTTTCTTCTTCCGTGACGAATGAAATCTTGGTGGTGGAATACACGATGTGGTACACAGACCACAGATCGCTGGTCCACATTGTAGACATAGACAGCAACTGAATAGTAGGAGAAGGCCAATACCTAGGAAGGATAAAACTCTCCATCCCCAGGCTGATATCACATTCCAAAACCAACTGGACCAAGTCCAAGTGCCTGGGTTCTGGTGTATCTGGCTTACAATCTTATGAAGGCGAGTGATGGCTTTATATACAGATGGCGAATTTTCTGGTATGAATACGCAGCAGCTGGATCCGATGACCCTACAAGCTCCGCCTCTATCAGCCAAGATGACGTCAAGGACAAGACGATTTTGAAGCACAACAATCCGCATAGCAGACTGCTCTTCTGTCAAATTGCCTAAGGCGGAAATAGTCTCATTCACTACTGCTTCAAGGGTTCTAGTTAATCTACGTATCAGCTTACTATTAGTAACGGTACCTATATAGGGAAAGATGCCTTTATTAAAATCTACATACTTGTCCCATGCCGTCTCAGTATAATCGACAATTGGGAGATCTCTCCGCTCTCTATTGTGTACTAAATGAATATTTCTATAATAATCAGGAGGAGCTAGGAAAACAGGTGGCAAAAGGAATGCAATGTAGCAGGTACCATCCCAGTCTAGAGGTAAACGCATATATGCAGTCTGACCACATACAAAGTAGGAATGTCGAGAAGCTCTAAATGAAGATTTGCCTTGATCACTGAATTCTACTGTAGTGGTGCATTTACTATGGCCCATATGTATGGAACCAACTTTTCTTACACATAATTCACCCTTCGCTGGGAATACTGACATGGTGGGTAAGACTAGTTCAATTTCGGATACGACATTTAGAATCATGAGATTAGGTGTAAAATTACCTAATCCATATACTTCATTTTCTAGATCAGTTCCTGTTCTTTTGGGGCGACCCTCCTTGTCAGGGTAGCAGACCTTGAGTAAAACTAGGTTCAGGTTTCCCCATACCCAATGATCTTGGTAAACTGCTGTGTCTGAGTCTATGGAATTAATTAAACTGAACCATGCTCCACAGGAGCCATTGTGTGTAAATGGGTGTGGAAAGAATGGCAGGACTCCTTCATAATTCTGATAGGGAGGGAGCCGACCACACACCCAACAATTAGTAGCATTACTAGTCTGATGGGAATGATGTAACATACTAATGAAAGTGTTATTGCGCAGCGCAAGTCTATAAGACAATTCATGCGGAGGTAAGTCACTAAAAGAATGTTCAGCAGCAACATTATAAACATGTCTGGAAATAGGGTAATATATGTGCAACAACATACTTGTAATAATTATTAAAAGACTCAATAAAAACAAAATTAATAATGTCATTATGCAGTGGCTACGCAGTGATTTACAATACGCCTGTCGTTTCAACATTTTCCGGGTATTTTCTCTACTCAGGTCCAAGGGATACATGTCAGAGACAATTCAACCGCTTCACCTTGGAGAGGACTTAAACAATCAAATTGCTCGACTTGTTGGGCCTAAGCTTTAGTTTGTAAAGTTCAGTTTCAGTTTTTTCAACCAAAGGGAGTTTTGAATCAGTCTGTGAGGGAGTGCAGGGCACAATGTCTATATCCGAGGATAGTCCATGAAATTTCTTGATATGACTTGAATGAATCCAGCCCTTGCGGCCCTCGATCTTCACGGCTGTCCTTGTGGTCAGCAGGACCAACTTGGGTGCTTTCCACCTGGGCTCCAGCTGAGTCTTTCGGTCGAAATTCCTCACAAAGACGAGATCCCCCGGAACTACGTCATGGGGTTTCACCTCAGTGTTGTCAGGAAAGGCTGCAGCTACCTGTGAACTACAAGATTGTAGTGCAGACATCAAGGAAGCCAAGTAATCTGTCAGCATATTACAGTCAACATCAGTTATTTTTCGTGGTATAGGCGTCCCCCACATATTTGGTGGTCTACCGAAGATCACCTCATACGGGGATAGCCCTGTTCGTGAGTGTGCTACCATTCTCATGTAAAAGAGTGCAACGGGTAACGCTACTACCCAGTCGACACCTTTTTCTCTGCATATTTTGGACATTCTGATTTTCAGTATCTGGTTATGTCTTTCTACGAGACCTGCTGCTTCGGGGTGTCGAACACAGTGAAATTTCCACTGATAACCTAACAGAAGTGAAACGTGTTTCATTAATTCGGATGAGAACGGCTGGCCGTTATCTGAGTGAATAACACGTGGTAAACCGTATCGTGGGAAGAATTCTCGAACCAACTGTTTGGCAGTAGTCGGGGCAGTGTAATCTGAAACCGGGTACGCCTCTGTCCAACGGGACAGAGCGCAGACAACTACGAGAACATATTTGAATCCTCGACATCGTTCCATCTGGATATAGTCCATCTGGAGCACTTCAAAAGGATTATTAGGAGGATGAAATCCACCCTGTTCTACGGGAACGCTTTTTCCTGGATTAAACTGGCAACAGATCATACAGGTACGGACCTTTTGTTTGGCTGCTGCTCGTAAATGTTTATTAAACCAAATGTGTTGAATGCTGTCTAGCATAGCTTTTTCTCCTAGATGTGCTGGACTATGTATTGTGTTAATTATAACTTGGACCATTGAATCAGGAAGGAACCATACAGACTTTTCCTTCATCATCCATCCTTGGTCCGTTTGGATCCCTCCTAATTCAGTCCATGTCTTTATTTCGTCTGGTGTAGCATGTGTCTGTATGTCTATCACGTCAAGAGTAGGATCTTTAACTGTCATACAATGTGTCGGTATCGGGACTATTGTCTTTGTCATGTCGGGGGTTTGAGTTTGAGCCGTCTGTTTAGCTGTTCTGTCGGCTAGATCATTGCCTTGGGAAATGATATCAGTAATCTTTGTATGAGCCTTACATTTCATAATAGATATTGCAGTGGGTAGATGTATCGCATCTAATAAGGCATGAATGAGGGGTCCATGCTGAATGTGGGCACCGTGGGAAGTTAAATAACCTCTCTCTCGCCACAGCACGCCGAAGTCATGTACAACTCCGAATGCATAACGTGAATCAGTGTATATGTTGACTTTTTTATTCGTGGCTTGAATACAGGCTTGTGTCAGAGCGATGAGCTCTGCGGCTTGAGCTGACAAAGTATTTATACGATTAGTTTCAATGACTTCAGTATCTGTTGTGACTGCGTAAGCGGCCACTAATTCTCCTGTACTTGTTCTCATACATGAACCATCTACATACAACGTCAGGTCTGGATCGGACAATGGAACATCGGTCAAGTCTTGTCTGGGTTTTGTCGTTACAGTAATAACTTCAATACAGTCATGGGCTAGTGGGTCTGTTCCGGTTACTGGCAAAAGTGTGGCAGGATTCAATGTGTTACAGCGTCTGATTTCTATATGTGGCTGAAACAATGTAAGTTCGTATCCTGTAAGTCGCGCTATAGTCAAGTGTTGTGTTTGCGTTCTATTTACAAGAACCTCTACTGCGTGTGGTACTTGAACTGTCAATGGATGTCCTAACACTATAGCATCGCTTTGTCTAATTGCTAAAGCTGTCGCTGCTACTGATTTTAGGCATGCAGGCAAAGCCTGAGCTACGGGATCTAATGTACTAGAAAAATAAGCACATGGTTTGTGTGCTCCTGCTTGTTCCTGTGTGAGTACTGACAAAGCAGTACCTTCGCGTTCTGTAACAAAGAGTGTAAACTGTTTTCTGTAACATGGCGTTGCTAAAACAGGTGCTTGACATAAAGCTTTCTTTAGGCTTTCAAAAGCTTGTGTATGTTCTTGAGTCCAAGGGAGAACAGTCGATGTGGCTGCCTCCTGGGTTGTCAACTGGATGAGTGGTTTTGCTAGAAATGCATATTGTGGGATCCACTGTCTACAGTATGAAGTGAGGCCTATGAAAGCCCGCACCTCCTTTTGTGTCTTGGGTATTGGCATGTTAGCTATTAACTGAATGCGGTCTGGTGTAAGCTGCCTTCCCTCCTTGGACAGCGAGTGTCCAAGATAAATAACTCGCTGGACACAGAATTGCAGCTTAGAAGGGGACACCTTGTGTCCCTTTTCGGCTAGAAATTTTAAAACTGTCAGTGATGCTTTTTCACATTCTGGTTCGCTTCTTGCGGTGATCAGCAGATCATCGACGTATTGAAGCAGGGCAGTGTTAACTGGCATGTGGATACTGTCAAGTTCTCGTTTCAGTGCTTGGCTATAGATGCTGGGGCTTTCTGTAAATCCTTGAGGTGCGCGTGAGAATTTAAAGCTACGTCCATTTAAACTAAATCCGAACAAATATTGGCTTTCCGGATCTATTGGGACGCTGAAAAAGGCATTCTTGAGATCAATTACAGTAAAGAATGTTGCTTCGGAATCAATAGCTGTCAGTAATGACGAGATATCTGGGACCACAGGAAATTGTGGCACAATGCACTTGTTTAATTCGCGCAGATCAATAACCAATCGATATACTGGCGGGGCCTTTGGATCTGTTCGTTTAAGAATCGGAATTATCGGTGAATTACATATATTGGAGTCTGTTTCCACAACTACTCCTTGGGCAATGAGCTCGTCAATGATTTGTAGTAAAGCCACTACAGCATCTGGTGGTAACTTGTATTGTCGCATTCGTGGTAGCACCACTCCTGCCTTTAATGTGACTCGATATGGTGTAATATTCATGCATCCAACATCAGTAGGGCCTTGTGCCCATAGACGTGTAGGTAAAATCTGCAGTCGGGGATCCATGTCTCTAGACACATAGTGACCTTTAAAATCACGTAAAAACAACCTTACACCTTCCGGAGAACAACATATTATGGCTCCTAGAGCTTTCAAGGTTTTAATTCCTAACAGATTTTCTGGACATGATTTAGTAAGCAATAAATCTGTAGTTCGGGTCAGAGGTCCTATCGTAAGTGGCAGAGGTTGTGACACTTCATTAACAATAGGTTTTCCTGAAAAACCAAGGGAAATATTCTGTGAGCCTGAGAGGGGTGCCCCTGGAACTTCACTACGTTTTATGGTCGTTCGACTTGCCCCTGTATCGAGTAGAAATTTTCTATCTTGGCCTAATAATTCACTATGTACATAAGGTCCTTCTTGGTCTACTGGGATTTCAATAAGGGGTAAGTCAACTTCCCTCTCTAGGCTTGTTCATGCGTAACGCTGATACTCAGGATATTCATACTGTGCGGTCTGATACATTTGTCGTGTTGTTGTCTGTGTGGCAGCAGCAGGCAACGGTGGTGCAGCTGGCACAAACTGTATTGGCTGTTGTGCGGCTGGCATGGCCTGGGCATGCTGCATAGCTCCTTGTTCATTCTGCTCTTGTCTAAATGGCCGTGATCTTTCTTGTGTTTTACCTATGCTGATATTATGTTTTAAAACTGGACAATCGTGTACATAATGACCTGGCTTTTTACAATAATTGCATGTCCCTTTTACAGGTCCTGCTGAATCGGAATGTGTCATACCCTTTTTATGTCCTTCCGCTGGAACTGTCTGGGAAACTAGCATTTTCATTTTCGTGTCCTTCATGCGTCTGTGTTCATGTTCTTGTTCCTCTCTAATTCTATTGTGATGGTACTGTAACATTTGTAACATTTGTGATGGAGTGTTACCTTGCCAGGTACTCTCGAATTTTAATACTCTATTCTTTACTGGGGGCAGGGCATTTTCCACTAACTTTGTTACAAACAGATGTGGGTATGATTCGCTACTTGCTTTTATGCCACTATTTATACCAAAACATTTTTCAAATCGGGCATAGTAATCACTAGTGTCTTCATCTTGCTTCTGCTTACAGGCTGAAATCGTTCCCCAATCTTCCTTTTTCGTAGTTAATAGACGTGGCAGTACCTGTACTAATAAACCTGGTAATGCTTTAGTTTTATCCCCAAGTCCTGCTCCTGCAGTTCGGGCCTTTTCTTCCGCTTCTAACACTGACCATTCTATCTTTTGGTCACCTACCTCCCACTCTTTTTCCTTGAGTTTTTCATAAATGCCAGCAGGCATCAATACCTTTAATATTGTCATAATGTCGGGATAGGTATACTCTCCCATGAGTAACATGTCTTTAATTTCTCGGTGGAAACCCGCTGGATCTTTGTCATGACTGGGTACCACTTTCTTCATTTGTAACAATTCTATTTTTGATGTGGGCGTATATACAAATACGCGTTTAAACTCGTTGTCCTCGCCTCTTATTGGGTGCACCTCTCGTAAAGGATTCTGTCTATCCATGTGATACGTGGTTCTTTCCTTGACGGGCAATGAAACATGCTCTGAACATACAAAAAGAATATACTGCTTTCTTGATTCTAGAATTTCTTTAATTAATTTAGTACCTGGACCTCTCCATTTATTCATAAGCAATTCAGTCAGTATGTCAGGTAAGGGACCAGGGTCCGAATGCTGACTCCGATATAGTATAATGAGTTGTTGAATCATATAAATCCCAGCTAACCTCTGTTCATCTGGGGTGAGATTCAAAAATGTGCGTACTACTGTATCATCACTATATTTTCCGGGACTGTCCACCCAATGGACAGCTGCCCTGGCTAAATCTTGTTCGTCCATAGAATCGAGAAAATGATAACCCCTTCGTTCTCGGAGTAGTTTGTCGGCGGTTTGGAACGAATGCTCGTTAGACCTTATATTAATTATAGGTATTTGAAAATTCCTGTTATTATCTGGACATATCGGATGTATTGAGTCAGTATGACATCTAGTCTGATTCCTATTACAAGATCTTCCTCTACCTACATAGGCTATGGTGTCCGACTGTCCTGCGGGCAGTCCTGACCCTTCTTCCTCGCTTTGTTCGAACTCGTCTGCCTCTAATCTCTCTTTGTGTAGGCGTTCTATTTCTTTACGGATCTTTCGGCACATGGCTATTATACAATTTTGCTTGTCATGTCTCCCTTCTGATATGTTCTGACTCCATCTGGTAAGAATTTGCATTGCTTCCGGGTCTACCCCCGGTCGGTCTACATTTCTGATCACACAGTTTATGAGGAAACGTAACAGTTCCCCCTGTATCTCTACTTTCTGGTACTCCATAGCTCTGTTAATACATTCTGGATCTCGTCCTGTTCGGACAAAATGATATATTTCGTCTAGATGCGCAGTCATTCCTGGTAACTTCGCTAAATACACTGCGGCTCGTCTGATACGCAATGAGGCCAGGGTCATTTCGTCCTCTATACCGGGCACCGGGTCATATCTACAATCTACGAGAAGCTCTTTAAGTGCACGAGCACTTACGAATTTGGGTGTACGTGAATGCGCTGACTCTTGAAAAGTAAGTTTATTTATTCTGGGTGGCGTGGAAAAGATATTAGTAGCACCTCCCGTGGCCCCATCTGGGGCGTCGGGTGTGAAAGGATTCGTTGAACGTGACACAGCAACTATAGGTGTGGACACAGCTATAGAAGTAGCTGTAGGAACAGATACAGAAACAGATGTGCTTGCCGGAACTAGTGACTCGACTTGTTGCTGTAGGGATACGGGTGCTGGATCTTGGCGTGAGACCTCCCTGATATGCGGTCTATGTGGGGCGGAATTAGCATACTCGGGAGCTGCGTCATCTAAATATGAGGAAAGAAAAACATCTTCTGCGGTTCTAGGATGCCCCTTAGGATGTACCTTGATTGGGAATAATGGGGGTGGCAAGTCTTTCGGTATCTCTGGAGTAGCCTTAGGTAATCCTTCGGCCAGAAGGGGATACATACCATTCATAAGGGCATTTCTTTGTCTGTCTACTTGTTCTGATTTCACTCGGATACCTTCCTCAATTAATAGATTTCCTTGAACTTTATTTGAACTTTCTTTATTCCTTTCTTCCTGTCTACGTGCTTTTTCTGTACGTCTATGAGATTCTTTACGCCATAACTCAACGGCGTCTTTCTGTGACTGTCTGACTTTCCTTTTCCATAACTCTTCCTCGACTTTCATGATGCACTCTGCATCCCAGGTCCCCGCTGCGGGCCACCTCTGACTTTCTGGTAATCCCTTGGTATAGTCTACCCATAAATCAAGAAATAATATAGCGTCTAAGCCATGTTTGTGATACATGAAGTGCCCTGGAGTGTCCCTAGGAGGAATAGGGACGGCTTCTTCGAGAACCCCTTTTCTAGTCGTGATCTGTCTTAATTTCGAAAAGAGCGGCATATTGAGAACTGACCTTATACTTGATTTTGACCAACTGACCTGATACTTGAATTTGGACAGACTTAATACAATAAACACGATAATGAACAGTCATTCATACCACACTATACAGGACGTTTTTAAACACATTAAACATTAAACATTAAACCTTTAACTGAAACAACAATGATGATCGTCTGCATAACTAATCACCAAGCTTAATTTTTGACAATAACTGGATACTTCGGAATACTTGATATACTGCTAAACAGTACAGATACACTGCTAAAACAGTGCAGACCGGATTTGTGTACCCAAACCCGTCTTGACCGGCACAACCTATGTGCACGTCAGAAATGCCTCCCCAGTAATGGTACTCACCGGGTAGCTTCGGAAACGGAAGGCCTCAGTAACTTGAACTTGAACCGGACTGGACTCGACTCGACTCGTCGGACACTGGGCTTGACTTCGGACTGGTGGGTCTCTGTGTACCTCGGATCTTGCTCTCTCAGCTAGGCTCTGGTCGGGATACTTCGCACTTCTCACCGCCTCGTCTGGGTGTTGATCGCAGTCTCAGTCGCCCCCGCTTGACCGGAGGGAGATACAGGAAATCCTGCTGGTACGCGTTATTGTCCGTCCAGCTGTGGCAGGAGACCGGGCCTGCAACTCACCGCCGGCGCGTGAGATGAGAAAGTGTCCCTATTCGGGCGCCATCATGTGGTAAATAAAATTCCTTTACCGGGACTGAATTTGATACAGAAACATTTATAAAATAGCTCAGTAAAATGAGAGGCAGAATCCGTGATATTAGAGTTTCGGAATGGGCTTTATTCCAATAATCGATTATAATCGGATGCTTCAAGTTCCATCACCCCGGAGGTTCAGGAAGTGAAGTACATACATTATTGACATGAAATGGCTTTTATAGAACATACATTACAATGAAGCGAATACAGTAGGCGTAACAATTGATAAGGAAAATGACAATTTGTCTGCGTAACCAGAAATGGGTGTAATAAAGAGTAAAAAGGAACATAATTGGTTGTGATGTCATATATAGGTGGATCTATAAGATAATACTTGGCATAGATGCGCGCGCAGCAGTATGACGTGTAATTGACGTGTAACTAGGGGGTGAAGGGGACTTGACATTTAACTCTACATGTGGAGACAAAAAGTCTGGGGGGTCAAGTCAACCTAATCCCAAATCATATCTAACATCCTATGTTTAAAGAACTATGTTATCCATAAAAGAAGGACTCTCGGACAGAATCTATTCTATACTGACTGTGCGTTCATGTACAAGCGTCTAAGTGTCTACACTGAATGCGAGGGGGTAGGAATATTCCATGGTAACAGGGCTATGAATTACTTGCATGAGGACAGAGAAGTCGGGCCTTTTGCTCGGTAACTGGAAGAATGTTTACTTTAAGCTACTAGGCAGGAATGCATCGGCTGAGGGGGAAGCAGATAATTCGAAGGTGAAATACAGTTCTTGGCAGAGAATAGGCTGATGTCAGGCTTCGTGAGCCGCGCAGAGAATGAGACAAAGTTCATGGTCACAGATGCAGGCTCAGACTGGAGCTTTCAGAGGCAGAAGGCAAAAGGAGTTTTGATGACAGAATCAGGGCCTACGTGCTTGGACTGTAAAATGGCATAAGTGAGCCATACAAAGCCGGTGGCCTTTCATATTTAGGGATGGAATATCCGGCCTGTTCATGGCGGATCTGACAGAGGACATGTTGACGGTGGACGCATATGTATTTGCGTCTTCATAACTGGAACTGGAGGGAACATACATGTACTTGTGACACGCACACAGAACCGTTGGGGTCCAAGATAGGGGACATAACTGACCAGAAAAATCCATATTTCCACAGATGAAGGGACCTTTGATTCCCGAAACGCGTCTGGCTTTTGGATTGTTTGATGCGGGACTCTGTTTTAACCACCTGCTTGCATGCTGCCATTAAATTGTTGTGGAAAGCAAATCTTCTTGTGGCCTGTTTCAAATGGGAACCTGTAAGTTTGGATATATGACGGCTGTCTCCGGTCGTGAAATTCGGCCCACCGCGTCAAAGCGGATCCTGGGAGCACCCAGCGGGTGTTCACGAGAGGAAGGAAGAAGTGCTGGCGCCATGCAGGATGGCGACAGCGCATGCACACTTGACAGCAACAAAGCGGGGCAGATGGCAGCAGTTTCCTACATCTACCCACTGGGGGAATAACTTGTCAAAATTTTGCATAAAGGAGCGCGCCCACTGAGGTTTTATTTGATGGCGCACTACGAGACCCAGAATGCCGTCTTTTCGGCCACGCCCACTGAGGCAGGTTTTGAATAAATTGTGCGCGAATCATCAGCGCTACCATTTCTGCCGACAACACGCCACAGATGAAGGGACCTTTGATTCCCGAAACGCGTCTGGCTTTTGGATTGTTTGATGCGGGACTCTGTTTTAACCACCTGCTTGCATGCTGCCATTAAATTGTTGTGGAAAGCAAATCTTCTTGTGGCCTGTTTCAAATGGGAACCTGTAAGTTTGGATATATATATATATATATATATATATATATACTACCTGCTGGCGGTCGCCAGTAGGTAGTTATAGTTAGGACCGATTATCCATAGGAAATCTGCAATATTCTATTTGGAATAACTTTGGCGCCGGTTGACGAATCTTCACGAAATTTTCAAAACTGGTGAGGCGCTCCGGTCTGCTCCTATCCTGAAAGTCTCGGGGTGATTCGTCAATCGAGGGCCGAGAAAAAAGGGGGTCCCAAAACGTGTTTTCCCCATGCAATTTTCCATAGGAACCTTTAATCGCAGCTGCAGCCCGAACTGCTGAACGGAATTACACTGAATTTGGCAAAGAGGCAGCCCTTGGCTCACACTCATGCCTTTTGGTTAATGGTGTAAATCCGTTCTGTAGTTGCTGAGAAAATCAAAAGTAAAATCATAGATATATCTGGGCGGAGCCTAACCACACATCTCATCATGAGATCTGATTGGCTGTCAGCACTTCATCCAAGAAGTGTTGGCAGCCATCTTGCGACCAATATACATGATAGCACCTCATTAAAAAGCATTGCAGTTAATGGAAAGTTTTAAGACTTTAGTTACATTATAAATCATTTGTTGATGGTACCATAGTCATTTTAGGAATTGTGGTGTGTTCTAAGGTGATTTTACCATGTGAAAAAGCCTTCTGCTGGAATATCATGAATCATGTTTGAGAGAAAACTATTTTCTCATGCTTTTCCCACAGAGGTTTGGAAGGTGATCTATAAGCTAAACTGAGAGCATATTTTCTGTAAAATCACATTATCTTTCTCAGTCATGTGAGAATGAAGTCTGACATTCTCAGTAAAACATGTACATCCAACAAGAGCAGAGACTGTCAGTTGATTCCTTTGTGTTCTACTGCAGCTTCCCAGAGTGTTCTAAAGAACAACTACAGCGCTAACAGTCCTACTTATGACAAACGTATGGCACACCTGACGCCATCTTGATTGGAATAAAGTGGTAACTCTAAAACATTTAATTTAAAAAGGAACCAAATGAGAGGGTTCATTTTGCCATAGAAAGTATGATTAGTGCTGCAGAAATAAAAATTAGGGCACATTTTGAGTGACTTGTCAAATCCTCTTCTATGTCATTAAAAAATTCTGGCATGCAGACTGAAGCATGCACTTTGAATACCAGCAGCAGACTTCCCTGGTGAGCAGTAACTTTACTACAGTGATCTAATGAGGAACTAGAGTGCTACCATTCAGAATTTATGGCAAATGTGTGACACATTTGAATGCCTTCTTGATGGAACCAAAGTAAACAAGCGTTGAAAATGCAATAGGTCTCGCCCTCGTTTAAGTTAAAGCAATTCTGTTTGTAATTAGGTGGCTTTTTAGCTTTGCTTTTATTATTGTTTTTCAAACTTTCATGTACATGACATACATATGTATGCATATATGTATATGTATATGCATGCATGCATTTATATTTGTATTTATATAGACATGCAGATTATATATGTTTTTATATGTATGTATATCTATATATACACATACATAAATGCATATGCATATATATATGTGCATATGTGTGCGTGTAGAGAGAGGTAGTGAGGTAGATGTGTAGAGGTAGAGAGGTAGAGGTAGAGAGGTAGAGAGGTAGAGAGTAGTAGAGAGAGAGGTAGAGAGTAGAGGATGAGTAATAGAGAGTAGAGAGTAGAGAGTAGAGAGTGAGTAGTAGAGAGTAGTAGAGAGTAGTAGAGAGAGTAGCAGAGAGTGAGTAGTAGAGAGAAGTAGAGTGAGTAGTAGAGAGTGAGTAGTAGAGAGTAGTAGAGAGTGAGTAATAGAGAGTA
Source organism: Triturus cristatus (assembly GCF_964204655.1). NCBI lineage: Eukaryota > Metazoa > Chordata > Amphibia > Caudata > Salamandridae > Triturus > Triturus cristatus. The sequence continues at coordinate 563,937,050 of NC_140582.1, read as the reverse complement.
GTAGAGAGTGGGTAGTAGAGAGTGAATAGTAGAGAGTAGTAGAGAGTAGTAGAGAGTGAGTAGTAGAGAGTAGTAGCGAGAGAGTAGCAGATAGTGAGCAGTAGAGAATGAGTAGTAGAGAGTGAGTAGTAGAGTGAGTAGTAGAGAGTAGTAGAGAGTAGCAGAGAGCGAGAGTAGTAGAGAGTGAGAAGTAGAGAGTAGTAGAGAGAGAGTAGTAGAGAGTGAGTAGTAGAGAGTGAGTAGTAGAGAGAGAGTAGTAGAGAGTGAGTAGTAGAGAGTAGTAGAGAGTAGCAGAGAGAGAGAGTAGTAGAGAGTGAGAAGTAGAGAGTAGTAGAGAGTGAGTAGTAGAGAGTGAGTAGTAGAGAGAGAGTAGTAGAGAGTGAGTAGTAGAGAGTAGTATAGAGAGAGTAGTAGGGAGTAGTATAGAGTGAGTAGTAGAGAGTGAGTAGCAGAGAGAGAGAGTAGTAGAGAGTAGTAGAGAGTGAGTAGTAAAGTGAGTAGTAGAGAGAGAGTAGCAGAGAGTGAGCAGTAGAGAATGAGTAGTAGAGAGTGAGTATTAGAGTGAGTAGTAGAGAGTAGTAGAGAGTAGCAGAGAGCGAGAGTAGTAGAGAGTGAGAAGTAGAGAGTAGTAGAGAGAGAGTAGTAGAGAGTGAGTAGTAGAGAGTGAGTAGTAGAGAGAGAGTAGTAGAGAGTGAGTAGTAGAGAGAGAGTAGTAGGGAGTAGTAGAGTAGTAGAGAGTGAGTAATAGAGAGTGAGTACTAGAGAGTAGTGGAGTAGTACAGAGTGAGTAATAGAGAGTAGTAGAGAGTGAGTAGTAGAGTGAGTAGCAGGGAGTAGTAGAGAGCGAGTAGTAGAGAGCAAGTAGTAGAGAGTGTGTAGTAGAGAGTGAGTAGTAGAGAGTAGTAGAGAGTGAGTAGCAGAGAGAGTAGTAGAGAGTGAGTCGTAGAGAGAGTAGTAGAGTAGTAGAGAGTGCGTAGGAAAGTTAGTAGTAGAGCGTAGCAGAGAGTGAGAAGTGGAGCGTGAGTATTAGAGAGTACTAGAGCGCGAGTAGTAGGGAGTGAGTAGTAGAGTGTGAGTAGTAGAGATTGAATAGTAGAGAGTAGTAGAGAGTGAGTAGTAGAGAGTAGTAGAGTGAGTAGTAGAGAGTGAATAGTAGAGAGAGAGTAATAGAGAGTAGTAGAGAGTGAGTAGTAGAGGAGGAGAGAGTGAGTGGTAGAGAGTAGTAGAGAGTGAGTAGTAGAGAGTAGTAGAGTGAGTAGTAGAGAGTGAGTAGTAGAGAGTGAGCTGTAGAGAGTGAGTAGTAGAGAGAGTAGTAGAGAGTAGTAGAGTAGTAGAGAGTGAGTAGCAGAGAGTGAGTACTAGAGAGTAGTGGAGTAGAAGAGAGTGAGTAGTAGAGAGTAGTAGAGAGTGAGTAGTAGAGTGAGTAGTAGGGAGTAGTACAGAGTGAGTAGTAGAGTGAGTAGTAGAGAATAGTAGAGAGCGAGTAGTAGAGAGCAAGTAGCAGAGAGTGTGTAGTAGAGAGTGAGCTGTAGAGAGCAGTAGAGAATGAGTAGTAGAGAGAGTAGTAGAAAGTGAGTAGTAGAGAGAGTAGTAGAGAGTAGTAGAGTAGTAGAGAGTGAGTAGTAGAGTGAGTAGTAGAGCGTAGTAGAGAGTGAGTAGTAGAGAGCGAGTAGTAGAGAGTGAGTAGTGGAGAGTGAGTAGTAGAGAGTAGTAGAGAGTGAGTAGTAGAGAGTGAGTAGTAGAGAGTGAGTAATAGAGAGTAGTAGAGAGTGAGTAGTAGAGAGTAGTAGAGTGAGAAGTAGAGAGTAGTAGAGAGTGAGTAGTAGAGAGTAGTAGAGTGAGTAGTAGAGAGTGAGTAGTAGAGAGAGAGTAATAGAGAGTAGCAGAGAGTGAGTAGTAGAGAGTAGTAGAGTGAGTAGTAGAGAGTGAGTAATAGAGAGTAGTAGAGAGTGAGTAGTAGAGAGTAGTAGAGTGAGAAGTAGAGAGTAGTATAGAGTGAGTAGTAGAGAGTAGTAGAGTGAGTAGTAGAGAGTGAGTAGTAGAGAGAGAGTAATAGAGAGTAGCAGAGAGTGAGTAGTAGAGGAGGAGAGAGTGAGTGGTAGAGAGTAGTAGAGAATGAGTAGTAGAGAGTAGTAGAGTGAGTAGTAGAGAGTGAGTAGTAGAGAGAGAGTAGTAGAGAGTAGTAGAGAGTGAGTAGTAGAGTAGTAGAGAGTGAGTGGAAGAGAGTAGTAGAGATAGTAGAGTGAGTAGTAGAGAATAGTAGAGAGTGAGTAGTAGAGAGAGTAGTAGAGAGTAGTAGAGTAGTAGAGAGTGAGTAGTAGAGAGTGAGTAGTAGAGAATGAGTAGTAGAGAAAGTAGCAGAGAGTAGTGGAGTAGTAGAGAGTGAGTAGTAGAGAGTAGTAGAGAGCGAGTAGTAGAGAGTGAGTAGTGGAGAGTAGCAGTAGAGAGTAGTAGAGAGTGAGTAGTAGAGAGTGAGTAGTAGAGAGTGGACTGAGTAGTAGAGAGTGAGTAGTAGAGAGAGAGTAGTAGAGAGTGAGTAGTAGAGAGTAGTAGAGTGAGTAGTCGGGAGGGAGTAGTAGAGAGAGAGTAGTAGAGAGTAGTAGAGAGTGAGTAGTAGAGAGTAGTAGAAAGCGAGTAGTAGAGAGCGAGTAGTAGAGAGTGAGTAATAGAGAGTGAGTAGTAGAGAGTAGTAGAGTGAGTAGTAGAGAGTGAGTAGTTTAATTTAAAAGGAACACAATGAGGGGGTTCAATTTGCCATAGAAATTATGATTAGTGCTGAAAAAAGAAAAATTAGGGCACATTTTGAGTGACTTCTCAAATTCTCTTCCATTTCATTAAAACATTCTGACATGCAGACTGAAACATGCACTTTCAATACCAGCAGCAGACTTCCCTGGTGAGCAGCAGCTTTACTACAGTGATCTAATAAGCAACTAGAGTGCTAACATTCCGAATTTATGGCAAATGTGTGACACATCTGAATGCTTCTTGATGGAATCAAAGTAAAAAACTGAAAGTATTTCCTACTGAGGAGACTGTAGTAAATGAGGAAATTAGGAAACTTCATAACAAATAAGTCTCCCAAGATGGCCACCAGAGACAAAAGAGCCCAAATATAGCACAAATATCACCCAGATGTAGCCCAAGTATAGCCCAATGACAGAATGTCCCAGAGTGTTCTAAACAACTAGAGCGCTGACAGTCTTACTTATGACAAAAGTATGGCACACCTGAAGCCATCTTGATTGGAATATAGTGGTAACATTTAAAACATTTAATTTGCAAAGGAACAAAATGAGGTGGTTCATTTTGCCATAGAATTTATGATTAGTGCCGCAGAAATAAAAATTAGGGCACATTTTGACTTCTCAAATCCACTTCTAGTTCATAAAAGATTCTGACATGCAGACTGAAACATGCACTTTGAATACCAGCAGCAGACTTCCCTGGTGAGCAGTAGCTTTACTACAGTGATCTAATGAGCAACTAGAGTACTACCATTCAGAATTTATGGCAAATGTGTGACACATCTGAATGCTTTCTTGATGGAACCAAAGTAAACAAGCATTGAAAATGCAATAGCTCTCACCCTCGTTTAAGTTAAAGCAATTCTGTTTGTAATTAGGTGGCTTCTTAGCTTTGCTTGTGTTTTTCCAACTTTCATGTACATAACATGCATATGTATGCATATATGTATATGTATATGTATGCATGCATTTATATTTGTATGTATATAGATATGCAGATTATATGTATGTTTATATATGTATGTATATATATATATATATATTCACTGTAAAAAACATAGGTTTCAGAGACTTTATAGTTAGAAAGGAGCATTTAAAAAGCTTTAAAATTCATTGAAAAAAAACATAGGTTTCAGAGACGTTATAGTTAGTAATTAGCATTTAAAAAACCTTAGAAATTCACAGAAAAAACCATAGGTTTCAGGGGTGTTATAGTTAGCAGGACATTTCACTCATACAAAACCACAGAAATTCCCCCGTTATAGTAAGTTCAGCTAACTATAACTCGTGCGCCCGCAATGCACTGCTGATGATGTCACATATTACATCATTCATGACATGGTCAGTGACATCACTGATGACATCACTGATGACATGTCAAATGACATTACTGATGACATCATCCAGTGAATGTGGTTTAGTTTGAAATTTAAATATGTATTATATATATATATTACCTACTGGCGGTCGCCAGTAGGTAGTTCTAGTTAGGACCTAGTGTTTGCTTATGCATTGAAAAAAATGAATCATGCTTTGACACTAAAGTGCAGTACCATGTAGTATTGTCTTCACTGCACCAGAACTGAAAATTAAATATTTTTACCCAGGTACTGTCCTAGAAGTAGTCTGATGATTTAGTTAGTTTCTAAGTACTTATGTTGTGAACCATTCATTACCAAATACACTGCTTCAAATGTCTATGCAGTATGCATGTAGTTCTTTAACCACCTATACAGTTGTTTTTCACACCTTCAATTCCCTAGTCAGCATGCATACACTTCCAGGAAACACCCTGTCACTGCCTTTGCAGTGTTGTAGTGACCCATTCAGCATCATGTAGTAATCCATTCACTGTGCCAAAACCCAAACATTTATAAATTCACCAAGACACTCTCTTTCCAGTACTCTAATTATTCAGTCACTGCCTACGTATTCATGCAGTGAGCCAGGCCTTAGCACATGGACTGCTTCAAACCCCTATCTACTATGCATGCAGTCTTCTAACCACCTAGACGCTTGTCTTTCACACTTTCAATTCCCTAGTCAGTATCCATACAGACCAGCAAACATCCTGGCACTGCCTTTGCACTCTTCTAGTGACCCATTCAGTACCAAGTACTAATCCATTCCCTGCGCCAAAATCCTACCACTTATAAATTCACCCAGGGACTCTTCTTGTTGTACTCTAATCATTCTGTCAGTACCCAAGTACTCATGCAGTGAGCCAGGCCTTAGCACATGGACTGCTTTAAATGCCTATGCAGTATGGATGCAGTCCTCTAACCACCTATACACTTTTCTTTCACACCTTCAATTCCCCAGTCAATATCCATACACTTCCAGGAAACACCCTGTCACTGACTTTGTACTACACCACTGATCCATTCAGCACTATGTACTAATCCTTTCAGTGCGCCAAAACCCAAACACTTATAAATTCACCCAGGCAGTGTCCTTGCAGTACTCTAATCATTCAGTCAGTACCCAAGTGCTCATTCAGTGACCAGGCCTTAGCATATGGACTGCTTCAAACCCCTATCCACTATGCACGTAGTTCTCTAACCATCTACACACTTGTCTTTCATACCTGCGATTCACCAGTCATTATCCATACAATTCCAGCAAACATCCTGTCACTCCCTTTGCACTCCTGTAGAGACTCATTCAGCACCATGTACTAATCCATTGACTGCATCAAAACCCAACCACTGATAAATTCACCCAGGCACTCTCCTTGCAGTACTCTAATCATTCAGTCAGTATCCAAGTACTTCTAGCAAATACTCTGTCACTCCCATTCAGCACCATGGAGTAATCCATTGAGTGTGCCAAAACCCGAACACTTATAAACTCACCCAGGCACTCTCCTTGCAGTACTCTAATCATTTAATCAGTATCCAAATAGTATTGGAGTGAGACAGGCCTTAACATATGGATGGATTGAAACATTTGTCCAGTATGCATGTAGGTCTCTAATCACCTACACACTTGTTTTTCACACCATCAATATCCATGTCAGTATTCATACACTTCTAGGAAACACCCTGTCACTCACTCAGTTTGTTTCCTTATAGTATTGTAATCATTCAGTCAGTTAGCATGTAGTCTTTTAGTGAGGTAGGCTTTAGGGCATGAACTGCTTCAAAGTAGTATGCACTATGTATGTAGTGTTTTAATCATCGTCACAGTTGTGGTTCAGGGACATAGTTTCTTAGTCAGTTTTTATATAAAATGTGTTTGTACAGTAATAGAATAGTATACATTTGCAAGTTATTAATATACTTTTATTTGTGATTCTTTTTTACAGATACTGTTTTTCAACGTTAAAATAGAGAAATTATGCCAGAAAAAGAAAAGAGCAGAGACAGGAGGATTATTTGAAGAAACATCAACCACAAGTATTGAATGTACAAGATAATGTGGCTAAAAGGAAAAAATCTTCTGGTAAGATCACAAAGCAATTTATTAAAAATGTTTGTAGGAGCAAACAGAATGTAGAGAATGCTCCAGTTTCACAGATTTTTGTAAGTAAGAAAAAAAATCAAATTAGGAGGAAAAGTAAAAAAGCAAATGTTCAGTCAAAGGAGATAAAGAATGGTAAAAGAAGACAAAATCAGTATAAGGAATTACGCCAAAAAAGTATTTTACAAGAGAGTAGTGAATAATTTTCTGAAAGATGTGAAGAAATATAAAAAGAGAGCTTTATTTTATAAAAAGAAGAAGCATATTGAAAGCATTGTGGAGAAGGCTTTTGAAGTAAAAAGGAAACTGTTTCTTTTATTGTTAAACAGAATTCGATCACTAGATAAACCAATATATGTAATGAAGGCCAAAAGTAGGAGGAAAAGAATTATTAATAAAAAAAAAAAATTGTGATTTTTTTTGGGAGAATGGAAACGCAGTTCTAGTTCAGAGCCTTTTTTTAATGAAGAGAGTTATTCACTAAGTGAAAAACTATTGTATGCAGCTGACACCAGTGGTAGAGGTTATGAAGTTAGTGATGGTTGTCCAATGAAGAAAGAGAAAATGGTTGAAAGAAATGCAGAAGAAGTGATAGCTGATGAAGTTTTAGGGAGACGTGCTAAAAACCCTGTGTACACCTGGGATTGCAGTAGTGTTTGCAGTGTACGACAGGAATCTATTGAAAAATTATGTCGTTTTTTACGAACCTAAAGTAAAAAGAGTGTAAAACAAAAGATTAAGTTGTTGCAAGGACTAGACCCTTGCAGAGTGAGAAAACATACTGGTTTGCAAGGTCATTCTCTGGCTTGTCTTTCTAGGAAAGTTTGTGAAAGTGTTTTTCACCATTTCAGAATGCTGGCAGTACATCATACTCAAATGCGGAAGTTAGTGAGAAGGTTCTATTATGCAAAAAGTCCAGCACTAAAGTTAAGTGAGTTGAACAGTGCTTTTTTGCGTGGGTCAGTATCAGATGTGAAGCAGGTCTGTGAGGATATTGAGTTTTGTTACTTTGGACCTCAGCAAGAGGGTGAAGAAACTGACACATTAGTAGAACAAAATGTTGAAGACAATGTAGAACTCGTAATTACAGAAACATTTGAGGATGAAATCACAAAGTTTAAGGTAATTTCAGGTGAAAGACCAAATGTTTCTTGTTTTTGTTGCCGGCGAGGTCACTATAAAAATCAGACTAGGGGTGTCAATCTGTATTTAAAGAGTGAAATAGAAGATAATGATAAGTGGATGAAATTTGCAACTTATTTGCTGGTAGAGGATTGTTTTGATTTGGGATCTGAGCAGCGTATTTGCAAAAATTGTTATAATAAATTAGATGAGAATAAAATGCCTGCTAGAGCTGTTCATAATAATCTAGAGTTGGTTGCTATTCCTCCAGTGCTGATAGATTTAAATACGTATGGGTCTATTCTGAGACAATGTGTTCACCCATTTCAGGCTATTGTTCGTATGGAGCCCAAAACAAGTAAATTACCTCCATCAGAGTTGCAAAGAGGATTGAAAGGAAAAGTTGTGTATTTACCATTAGATTTAAGGAAAAATGTTGAAACCATTGGTGTAGATCATGCAGAAAATGAGCCACTAGTCATTCTGGTTAATGGCGTTCCTACAAAAAATAAGAAAATATGGCAAGAGTTAGTGGATGTTAGAAAAGTGCAAAAGGCATCATTGTATCTGTTAAAAAATAAGGAGTACTATAGAAATGTGTTTGTTGGAGAAGAAGAAATAGATTTAGCAGAAGATAGTGAAACATTAAGTGGACAAATTGAAAAAGTGGACATGTCCAGATGTGAAGAGATCTATGAACATTACAGTGTACATCCACTTCATTCCAAAGAGGTGATGGGGAATACAATTGAGTTGTTTCAAATGAAAAAAGCAACTGGAAGTCCCATGAGTGTATGGGAAGAGAGCTTGGAAGCTCGTTGTTTCCCGCAGCTGTTTCCAACAGGAAAAGGTGGACGATATGATGAACGTCCTGTGCAGATTCCTGCATCTGAATATCGGACAACAAGATTATATGCAGAAGATCCAAGATTTCGACAATGTATCCCTTATATGTTTCATCTTCTGTTTGAAAGTGACTTGTATGGACTTTCATATGCAGTAAATCACATTTTAAAAACTGGAATGCATCTTCAAAATGTAACTGCAAAGGATTTTATGGATAAAGTGCCTCAGAGAGATGATCATTTAGAATCTCAGTTGATTAATCTGATGGCATGTCAGCGTGGGACTAATGAATATTGGTACCGTTGACATGGAGAACTGAAATGCATGCTACGGAACTTGGGAACTCCTACATGGTTTGTTACACTAAGGTGTGCTGAGTATGCTTGGGATGATTGACTTGAATTTCTTCGAGAGGCAAATTGCAATATAAAAAATATTGAATACAAGACACCTGGAGAATTGTGCTCTTTGGATCCTGTCAATGTATGCAGATATTTCAATCATAGATTTGAAGCTATGATGTCTTTCATCTGCAATAAAAAAATCCTCCCCTTGGAGAAGTTGTGGATTTCTTTTGGAGAAAGGAGTATCAAGCAAGAGGTGCTCCTCATATACATATGTTGTTATGGGTCAAGGATGCCCCCAAATTTGGAACAGATTCAGATGAAACAGTTTTGTCTTTCATTGAAGATTATGCTTCATGTGCTCTTCCAAATAGTAGAGAAGAGAAAAACTTAAAACAACAAGTCTTACGATTTCAAAGCCATAGGTGTGGAAAAGAAAAGATGCTCATGTACATCATTTCAACCTATCCGAATGAATGTGAGTGGTCAAGCTGGAACAGGAAAGAGTTTCTTAATTAAAGTAATTACAAGTTATCTGCATAAAAAAAATGAGTCGCATTTGTCTTGTGTTGTCACTGCTCCAACTGGGTGGGCAGCACATAACATTAAAGGAATTACTTTACATCGTTTACTAATGCTGCCAGTAGAGCATGAGAACAAATTAGAATACCACAAGCTATCTGGAGAAGCTTGTTGTGAAGTTTCAAGAGTGCTAAAGAAAATGAAACTTCTCATTATTGATGAGGTGAGCATGGTTTCAAACTTGATGCTTGCCTTTGTGCACTTAAGAATGCTGTAAATTCTTAAAACAGAGTATGACGTGTTATTTGGAGGAAAACACGTCATAGTTTTTGGAGATCTACTGCAACTGACACCGGTAAAAGGACAACCGGTAGTTAAAACACTTGCCCATGAAGATACCAGAAAGTCTCTTGGCAGTGTTGGTAATGTGAACATTTGGAGTAGTTTTGAATACAAGGAACTAACAACAAATATGCGACAGGCAAATGATGCTGAATATGGAACTATTCTTCAAGATATAAGAATTGGAATTCTATCAAAAAAATGGAAAGAAGCTTTGGAGAGTCGATTACTTTGCAATGTCTTTCCAAATGAAAATGCAGTTGCTGCAAAAGTGTACGTGGAAATTGCTAAAAAAAAAGTCAGTGATTTGCTTAATGCCGACACTGCGTGAGTGTTCAATATTCAACGAAGAATTATTAACATTGGAAATTGAAGAAATTGTGAAAATGGAAGCCATCGATAAAATACTACATGAAGGAATCACTATTATTTTGACGGGTAAGTTGAAATCAAAACTAGATTGTTTAGAAGAAAAAAATATCTAAAACTGCTGGTTTGGAAAAGACACAGTGTGTGTGTAAACTGTCGGGTAATTTTAAGGCGTAATTTGGATGTAGAGAAAGGTTTAGTTAATGGTGCAATGGGCAAAGTGGTGGATTTTGTGAATTATCAGAAAAAAGAAGGAATTGAATTTTTAAAAATTAAATTTGATCAGATTGATGAAGTTGAAGAAATTGGTCGTTGTTCAGTTCGTTTTTTGCTTGTTAAAGATTTGTATGTCCGTAGGAAGCAATTTCCATTTTCTTTGGCATATGCAGTGACTATTCATGAATCTCAAGGATTAAGTGTAGACAGTGCATTGGTGAACATTGGATCTACTGTATTTAAAGAGGGTATGGCATATGTTGCTTTGTCGCGAGTCAGAACATTATCTGGTTTGTTTTTGATTGATTTTGATGAGACAAAGGTTACTGCAGATGCAAACTGTGTAAAAGATTATAATAGGTTAACAAGGGTGTATGCTCCAAATTTAAGTCAATACCCTGTATTTGAAAAGCGTATGGTTGGTCGAAAAAGAAGGATAGAGAATATCTGTTCTGAAGGTATCAAGAAAAGAAAAGAAGAAGATAATGTTGTGATTGCAGGTAAAAAGAAATTGGACACTGTTGAAGAGATTGTTGGTTATCATTTTGAAAATAGTTCTGGTGTCAACTGCTATGCTAATGTAGTGGTTAATATTGTTTTTTATCTGGAAGGTTTGCAAGCACAAATTATGCAGAATCGGCAAAAAAGATTTTGTTCTCTGTTGCATTCTGTTTATGAAAAATTGACAACAGATAGAAGTAAAATACAATCTGTTTCAGATGTTCGTAATCTTTTGGATGTGTGTTCTGGTCCTACACAATTTACACAAAATATCCAACAAGATGCTCAGGAATTTTTAATGTATATGCTTACAATTTTTGAAAATGAAGGTGTAGAAATAGAAAATATTTTTGGCCTTTCTTACAAATGGGAACATTATTGTGAAAATTGCATGTATACATGTACCACCAATGTATACACTGAGAGATTTCTGTATTTAACATTACCAGACTGTAAATCAGTGTCTTTCAATAAATTAGTGAAAGGTGCAATTCAAAACATGGAGTGTAGCCAATGTAAATCAGAAATTTTATCCACATTATTTTTAAGAAAATATGGAGAATACATAATCTTAATGATGCAACGTTGTACAGCTGACGGAAGAAAATTGGATACTTTAATAAAACAATTTGTAGCAGCACAACAATCAATATCAGGAAGGACTTTTGTAGCAATTGCAATAATTTTCCATGATGGTCCTTTCACCACATCGTCTAAAATGTGACAAAGGCTGGACACTTTGTAATGATACCCAGTTGGTTTTCAAACAACGTTTGCCTAGTGAATTACCAAATTCCTACCTAATATTTTTAAAGCCAAAGTTTTAGGAAAATAATTCACTCTCTGAGGAATTTATTTTATTATAATTTAATAGGACTACCATTGGACAATTTACATAAAGAAGAAGTGCTAAAATACCATTTGGCCTCAAGGAAAGGTATTTTTTTGAATTATGGACTTTTTGGTGGTCATTTGTTCAGTGATTATTTCAATGCGGCAACATTTACAGTTTTTATAAGTTAAAGTTATAAAATGTTGTAATCTGTAAGCATTTCATATATGTATGATTTGTATTTTCTGGTATTTTACTGAGAATGGTATGTTGTTGTTTTTTTAACAATCTTTCTGATTGTTTTTTTTTTGCCCGCTGTTAAGTGATGAGTACTATTAATATCACTATTTCTAGTAAAATTCAATATATTCTGAGAAAAGTAAAAAAGGCAAAGAAATTACTTTGTGGACATTATGTTGTGTTGTAAAAAATTTATTATTATATGTAATAATTTTTTTTTCTTTTCTTTCACAGATCCAAAATTTAAAATAAGCAATTTTTAACAATTTATATTAGATCGAAAAGCAGCAAAAAATGAATACCATTTTTTATTCATATTACTGTAAAGGTAAGTTTAACTAAGTCTGAATATGCAGAATGAAGAGGCCTCCAAGAAGCTACAAAGTTGAAACACGTTTCTAAAAACACTCTGTTAATATATTTTTGAAATCTGACCATAATCAGATATCATGTGACCTGCAAAAAAAGAGATTTGAGGGGTTCATAATATTTCACCTTTTTAGCTATTGAAGCACTGCAATAATTTCAATCATTCTTCTTTGAACATCTTTGCAGACAAAACTCTGTGCTTACTTTTATCATTCACTACGAATTTTAAAAACGGAAATATGACCGTTTTTGTAAAATAGTTATTGTGTAAGATAGTGTTTCATATTTAGAAAGAGAGGAAATGGCACTCTGTGCACTTTTTATACTCCATGTCAATACAACCTTATCATGCAGACCACTTTGCGTTGATAGGGTCTTCTATAAGTGTTGTTGTGCATGATTGCACTGAATCCTCATAGAACAAGACATATGTCTAGATTTATCAGAAATCATGAATCTCGATATGTGTGTGAATGCTGTACCATTCTAAAATTGGTGTAGGAAAGCACAACAAGGAAAATTGTTTTCATTTATCCACATTTTTATTTCTTCAATGCATGTTGAAATGTTCAGCATACATTGAAGGAGAAAAATGCATTTTCTCATTGTTTTTGTGCAGGAAGGTGTGTCTTCCTGCAGAAAAACCAACAGCACATGACACAGATATCCTTGCACTATGGTGCAAGGGTGCCTGTGTCACTACGTGGCTGCAGTTTAACAGCCGTGCAGAGAGAAGCATAGACTTGCAACATATTTATGTACATATCTTGCATCCCTGTGCTTCGGAAGTACTACAGCACACTGCAGTTAAAGAGGTTACTGTGTGATGCTGCAGCACTTCCTCATAGTTCTGCACTTATACATTCACCATACGCTACTAATGCATTCATTCAGTCAATTATGTACTGCTCATACATTCATCTAATCTTTCACACACTAACAAAAAAATGTAGTTCTTTTTTTAAACCAGGAAAGTTAGTTCTTATAAGAACTCTTTTTTTTTCTTCTTTTTTGTTTTTTAATTTTTTTGTACTTTTTGGAACAATTTTGTTATTTTTTTGTTTTTTCAAAAGGAAAAAAAGACAACAGGAGGAACAAAACAGTTAACTTCTCCCCCAAAAAAATAAACACAAGTTTAGCACTTGTGGTTTTGCTGTGCTCGGCAGATAAGGTCAATTGACTGCTCGCCGTAACATAGCAGTTTGTTGCACTTAATGCAACTTATTTTCAGTTTTCCAAATTCAGGACGTATGTACGGGTGAGTGGTTGATGGTGATGCTGCAGAAGTTGCTGCAGAAGGGCTTGGCACTGCTGGCTGAGGCTGCTCTCAGAGTCTTCTGCATTCCTGCCTGGCAAGGTTCACGGGATGCAGAGTCTTCAGGTGTTTTAGCAAGTATATATAAGAGTCAGTGATTCTGAGATTAACTATATGAATGTTTAACTAAGTCTCAATATGCAGAATGAGGAGGTCTGCAAGAAGCTACAAAGTTGAAACACGTTTCTAAAAACACTCTGTTTATAGCTATGTAGTTTTGAAATCTGACCATAATCAGATATCATGTGACCTGCAAAAAAAGAGATTTGAGGGGTTCATAATATTTCCCATTGTAGCTATTGAAGGATCGCAATCATTTCAATCATTCTTCTTTGAATATCTTTGCAGACAAAACTCTGTGCTTACCTTCTATCATTCGCAAGGAATTTTAAAACTGGAAATATGTCACTTTTTGTAACATTCTTATTGCGCAAGACACTCTTTCATATTTACAAAGAGAGGAAAAGGCACTCTGTGCACTTTTTATAATCCATGTAAATACAACCTCATTATGCACACCAGTTTGCGTTGAAAGGGTGTTCTATAAGTGTTGTTGTGCATGATTGCACTAAATACTCATAGAACAAGATACATGTCTAGATTTGTCAGAAATGATCAATTTTGATATGTGTGTGAATGCTGCACCATTCTAAAATTGGTGTAGGAAAGCACAACAAGTAGAATTGTTTTCATTTCTCCACATTTTTATATCTTCAATGCATGCTACAATGCTCAGCATACATTGAAGGAGAAAAATGCCTTTACTGATTGTTTTTGTGTAGGAAGGTGTGTCTTCCTGCACAAAAACAAACAGTACATGACACAGATATCCTTGCACTATGGTGCAAGAGTGCCTGTGTCACCACATGGCTGCAGTTTAAGCAGCCGTGCAGAGAGAAGCATAGATTTGCAACATATTTATGTACATATGTTGCATCCCTGTGCTTCAGAAGTACTACAGCACACTGCAGTTAAAGAGGTTACTGTGTGATGCTGCAGCACTTCCTCATAGTTCTGCACTTATACATTCACCATACGCTACTAATGCATTCATTCAGTCAATTACGTCCTACACATACATTCATCTAAACTTTCACACACTAACAAAGAAATGTAGCTCTTTTTTTAAACCAGGAATGTTATTTCTTACAAGAACTTTTTTTTTTCTTCTTTCTTCTTTTATATTTTTTGGGGGGTTTTCTGAACAATTTTTTAATTTTTTGGTTTTTATGCAAACAAAACCCAAAAAACAAAACAGGAGGAACCAAACAATGAACTTCAGGGAACAATACATTTTTTTTTTAAAAACTAGCAAATGTGACTTTCTTGCCGGTGGCAGATCAGATCGATCGACTGCTCACCGTAGCACAAAGTCGCATTGCACTTAGTGCAGAGCACTTTTAAATATTGAAATTGAGGACGGATGTCCAAATTTTGGGCTGATGGATGCACTCTTGAAGTGCTCGGCTGCGATGAGGTGGAAGGCGCAGGAGCAGGAGTGTTTCTCATCCGTTTGCACTCTTCTCGTGCAAGATTGTTGGATGAAGGGTCCTTATGTGCTTCATCATACTAGCCGTGCCGCACGAGTATTTCTTGTTAGGATCCCCTCGCGACAGCACTCTTTTGCAAATCTTGCATGTGACCAAGGTGGCATTGGTCTTATTACCCCCCTCGGAAAAAGTAAAAAATGTCCACACCACTGAAGAAAAACGTTCTTTGCGTGGTGCCTCATCCAAAAATTCATCCTCAGATGTATGAGGAGATGCAGGTGATGCCTGCTGCCCTGAAGCCATTTTTAGTTGAAAAAAGTTAGAGCTAAGTGTAAACTTAGTCTAAAAAATCTTCTTCTCTGCAAAGAGATGCTTCTCCAAAGAAGGTCAAAGAAGAATGATTGATTTGGGTGGGGTCTTTCAATAGTTAGAACAGGAAGTGTAATGAACCAATCAAATCTCTTTTTTTGCAGGTCACATGGGATCCGCGCACCCTGCGCATACACAGCACGCACCCAGCGGGCATCCGCAAAATTGAATTTAAAAAAATTATAGGATTAGATGTAAAAATATATTAGTTTTAAGACTAGTTTAGAGTTTCTCTTCAATTAATATTGACATGAAATACATATATATATGTTTTTTTAAATGTTAAATATTTCGCGGGATCCGTGCACCTACCGCGTCATAGACGCAGATGACGCATCGCGGAAGCGCGTAAACGTCACGTTACGTACATCGAACGTGTCGCGTATAGGCTGGGAGTCGCGTACCTGTTGCATTGCGATCGCGCACTAAACACGTACCCAACGCATACAGTGCGTGGATGCTTACGTGTAAGGATCGAGAACAGTGCGCATAGGGTGCACGTTATAGTTAGGAATTGGCATTTTAAAAACCTTTGAAATTCACTGAAAAAAACAAAGGTTTCAGGGGCGTTATAATTAGGAATTGCCATTTAAAAAACCTTAGAAATTCATCCTTAGATTCAGTGAATATTTTAAAGCGACAACATTTACAGTTTTTGTAAGTTAAACTTATAAAATTTTGTTAGCCGTAAGCATTTTATATATCTGTGATTTGTATCTTGTGGTATTTTGCTGAGAATAGCATGTTGGGGTTTTTTTAACAATCTTTCTGATTGTTTTTTTTTTGCCCGCTGTTAAGTGATGAGTACGATTGAAATCACTATTTTTAGTGAAATTCAATATATTCTGAGAACAGCAAAAAAAGCAAACAAATTACTTTGGGGAAATTATGCTGTGTTGTAAAAAATGTATTATTACATGTTATAATTTTTTTTTCATTTTCTTTCACCGATCCAAATTTAAAAATAAGCAATTTATATGAATTTAGATTGCAATGAAAATCTGAATAAAATGTATACCATCTTTTATTCCTATTACTGTGAAGGTATGTTTAACTAAGTCTCAATATGCAGAATGAGGAGGCCTGCAAGAAGCTACAAAGTTGAAACACGTTTCTAAAAACACTCTGTTTATAGCTATGTAGTTTTGAAATCTGACCATAATCAGATATCATGTGACCTGCAAAAAAGAGATTTGAGGGGTTCATAATATTTCCCATTGTAGCTATTGAAGGATCGCAATCATTTCAATCATTCTTCTTTGAATATCTTTGCAGACAAAACTCTGTGCTTACCATCTATCATTCGCAAGGAATTTTAAAACTGGAAATATGTCACTTTTTGTAACATTCTTATTGCGCAAGACACTCTTTCATATTTACAAAGAGAGGAAAAGGCACTCTGTGCACTTTTTATAATCCATGTAAATACAACCTCATTATGCACACCAGTTTGCGTTGAAAGGGTGTTCTATAAGTGTTGTTGTGCATGATTGCACTAAATACTCATAGAACAAGATACATGTCTAGATTTGTCAGAAATGATCAATTTTGATATGTGTGTGAATGCTGCACCATTCTAAAATTGGTGTAGGAAAGCACAACAAGTAGAATTGTTTTCATTTCTCCACATTTTTATATCTTCAATGCATGCTACAATGCTCAGCATACATTGAAGGAGAAAAATGCCTTTTCTTATTGTTTTTCTGTAGGAAGGTGTGTCTTCCTGCACAAAAACAAACAGTACATGACACAGATATCCTTGCACTATGGTGCAAGAGTGCCTGTGTCACCACATGGCTGCAGTTTAAGCAGCCGTGCAGAGAGAAGCATAGATTTGCAACATATTTATGTACATATGTTGCATCCCTGTGCTTCGGAAGTACTACAGCACACTGCAGTTAAAGAGGTTACTGTGTGATGCTGCAGCACTTCCTCATAGTTCTGCACTTATACATTCACCATACGCTACTAATGCATTCATTCAGTCAATTACGTACTACACATACATTCATCTAAACTTTCACACACTAACAAAGAAATTTAGCTCTTTTTTTAAACCAGGAAAGTTAGTTCTTACAAGAACTTTTTTTTTTCTTCTTTCTTCTTTTATATTTTTGGGGGGGTTTTCTGAACAATTTTTGAATTTTTTGGTTTTTATGCAAAAAAAACCCAAAAAACAAAACAGGAGGAACCAAACAATGAAGGAACAATACATTTTTTTTTTTTAAACTAGCAAATGTGACTTTCTTGCCGGTGGCAGATCAGATCGATCGACTGCTCACCGTAGCACAAAGTCGCAATGCACTTAGTGCAGAGCACTTTTAAATATTGAAATTGAGGACGGATGTCCAAATTTTGGGCTGATGGATGCACTCTTGAAGTGCTCGGCTGCGATGAGGTGGAAGGCGCAGGAGCAGGAGTGTTTCTCATCCGTTTGCACTCTTCTCGTGCAAGATTGTTGGATGAAGGGTCCTTATGTGCTTCATCATACTAGCCGTGCCGCACGAGTATTTCTTGTTAGGATCCCCTCGCGACAGCACTCTTTTGTAAATCTTGCATGTGACCAAGGTGGCATTGGTCTTATTACCCCCCTCGGGAAAAGTAAAAAATGTCCACACCACTGAAGAAAAACTTTCTTTGCGTGGTGCCTCCTCCAAAAATTCATCCTCAGATGTATGAGGAGATGCAGGTGATGCCTGCTGCCCTGAAGCCATTTTTAGTTGAAAAAAGTTAGAGCTAAGTGTAAACTTAGTCTAAAAAATCTTCTTCTCTGCAAAGAGATGCTCCTCCAAAGAAGGTCAAAGAAGAATGATTGATTTGGGTGGGGTCTTTCAATAGTTAGAACAGGAAGTGTAATGAACCAATCAAATCTCTTTTTTTGCAGGTCACATGGGATCCGCGCACCCTGCGCATACGCAGCACGCACCCAGCGCGCATCCGCAAAATTGAATTAAAAAAAATTATAGGATTAGATGTAAAAATATATTAGTTTTAAGACTAGTTTAGAGTTTCTCTTCAATTAATATTGACATGAAATACATATATATATGTTTTTTTAAATGTTAAATATTTCGCGGGATCCGTGCACCTACCGCGTCATAGACGCAGATGACGCATCGCGGAAGCGCGTAAACGTCACGTTACGTACATCGAACGTGTCGCGTATAGGCTGGGAGTCGCGTACCTGTTGCATTGCGATCGCGCACTAAACACGTACCCAACGCATACAGTGCGTGGATGCTTACGTGTAGGGATCGAGAACAGTGCGCATAGGGTGCACGTTATAGTTAGGAATTGGCATTTTAAAAACCTTTGAAATTCACTGAAAAAAACAAAGGTTTCAGGGGTGTTATAGTTAGGAATTGCCATTTAAAAAACCTTCGAAATTCATCCTTAGATTCAGTGAATATTTTAAAGCGACAACATTTACAGTTTTTGTAAGTTAAACTTATAAAATTTTGTTAGCCGTAAGCATTTTATATATCTGTGATTTGTATCTTGTGGTATTTTGCTGAGAATAGCATGTTGGGGTTTTTTTAACAATCTTTCATAGGTTTCAGGTTATAGTTAGCTGGACATTTCCCTCGTACAAAACCCTAGAAATTCCCCTGTTATAGTGAGTTCAGCTAACTATAATTCGCGCCCCCGCAATGCACTGCTGATGACGTCACATATTACATCACTCATGACATGGTCAGTGACATCACTGATGACATCACTGATGACATCTCAAATGACATCAATGATGACATCACTGATGACGTCATCCATGTGATAAATTAGTGCATCTTGCCACACCTTAATATAACCTTTGATACACCGACTCAAAATTTCAGACGGCCATTTTGAAAACCATAGATACTCCAATACCAATAACTACATACCCACTCATTGACTCTTAGGTCTACATACACCTCCACTCACTCACCTGTAGAGTCACTCATACTTACAGTCACTCAGTACAGGACAATCATATGCATTTATACACCTATATAGACACTCACACACCACCAATCATCCATTGAGGTACTGACACACCTAGTCAGTCATGCAAATAATTAATTACAGTCCAATTTACTCACCTATACAGTTAAATACACTCAAGTTCACTTACTCATAAAAACACTAACAAATTCTGACTCTCTTATACAATTAGTGATACAAGCACACACTCATCCATACAGCCACTCCCAAAATCACACACTCTCACATATAAATAGTTGTATACTATTACACACATATACACTGTGTTACACATATGTAGTTACTGGCACATGTACAACTGAGATATACATTCAATCACTAACACACCCTTACATACAGTCACCCAACCATACAGTCCATCACACATGCACTCTTAAAACCATGCACCCACTGAATCACCCACTCAGACATCTATGCACAGAGTCACACACACCCTACCCACACAAACACTCAGGCACCCATACAGATACTCAGACAACCAATCAATAACCCATATGGACACTCATATAGCTATTCACAAAACCATGCAGCCACTTATAAACCAACACACAGACAGATACAGACATTCACACAGTTTAGTCACTAGTCTGCAGTAAGATGCATTTAATGACTCACTTATAGAGTCAGTTACGCACCTAGAAAATCACCCATTCACACACTTATACACCCACTCATTCTTCCATAGGCCTTTCACTATAAATAAATAAAACGTATTTAAACTTTTCAGAAAAACACACATTCACTGGATGATGCCATTAGTGATGTCCTCAGTGATGTCATTTGAGATGTCATCAGTGATGTCATCAGTGATGTCACTGACCATGTCATGAGTGATGTAATATGTGATGTCATCAGCAGTGCATTGCGGGGCCGCAAGTTATAGTTAGCTGAACTAACTATAACAGGGGAATTTCTAGTGTTTTGTACGAGGGAAATGTCCAGCTAACTATAACGCCCCTGAAACCTATGGTTTTTTTAGTGAATTTCTAAGGTTTTTTAAATGCCAATTCCTAATTATAACGCCCCTGAAACCTTTGGTTTTTTCAGTGAATAATTGTAATGGTGATTTTTTAACATATTAACTATGAGTTACTATGTGTTTGCATAAATGAGGTGTTGTTGGATAATTGTGTAAGTGAGAAAATGTAAGTGTGATTAATTTTTTTCATGAGTGAGTAGGATGACTGCATAACCGACTAAGATGACTGCTGATGTGTCAATGTCTATATATGTGTATAAGTGCATTTGATAGTGTTCTATTAATTAGTGACTGCATGTGTAAGTGATTCTGTTGTTGAATGGGTAGTTGTGTGTGTAGACTTAGGAATCAGTGAGTGGGTACGTAGTAACTGGTATTGGTGTGTCAATGGTTTCAAATATGGTACTCTGTATTTTACAGTGAGTGATGAAAGGTTATACTAGTGCATGATGAGGTTTATCAGATTGTCACGTGGATGATGTCATCAGTGATGTCATCAGTGATGTCATCAGTGATGTCACTGACCATTTCATGAATGATGTAATATGTGACATCATCAGCAGTGCATTGCGGGCGCGCGAGTTACAGTTAGTTGAACTAATTATAACGGAGGAATTTCTATGGTATTGTACGAGTGGAATTTCCAGCTAACTATAACACCCCTGAAACCTATGTTTTTTTCGGTGAATATATACCCCGAGGACTGCGGATCATGCTGGCTCCTTCATATGATAACCCAGACCCCCGGATGTTGTTGGAGTGGGCAGAGTGTAACCTGAAGTCTTCTCGCCGTCTGGTAGAAATACTGGTTAAATATGCAGAGAGCGACAGGGTTACCCTGCAGAGACAAATCGACGAGCTAAATATCGAAATAGAAAAATTACCTGATACAGCTCTTGTAGCAAAGTATCGGGAGGAAATGGCAATACGTCTGCACCGAGAGGAGGATGTGATAAAGAAGAGGAAGACGTACAAATTTCAGCGAGACCGCCTAGATTATGAGCACGGTCAAATCTTCACATTCGCCAAAAAATACGACAGCGTCAAAGCGAACAAGAAGCTCATTTCCAATACAACTGATGCAACAAAGCAACCTGCTAACACTGCTATATCTGATACCTCTGCCTCTGAGTTAAGTTCCAATGTGGACAGTGAATCTGACAATGATCAACAAAGGGCGCAGAGATTGGGGTTTCGCAAATTCACACTGACACAAGAACTGGAGTGCATGCGCCAAGATCGCAAACAGACCCTGCGCTCGAGTGTCCGACATGCAGACACCGACAAAATGTCAACAGGAAACGGAGCGCAAGGAGGAGATGCAACAAATTGCGCAAACGTGAACGCAAAGAAACCCTACAAGAAAACCCGCAAGCAGTGGCAACGCAGGTAAACTCATTGTGTAAACTGAGTGACCCTTTGACTGTCATAAATCTCACTGATACCGTACTAAGTGAACAAGAAAATAACATTCTGGCATTAGGACTAACTTTTAGTGCCAAAAGCAATTTCGATTATGCAAATACCAAAATCGATGTGTTTAGATTTGTTCGTAAATTGAAACTGCGAAAATTCTTTTCAACTCACAAATCTACCAAAACAACGATACCTGCACAACCTACTTACTTATAAGACTGAGTACGTGGTGTATGTGCTGGAGTGTCCGTGTGGCATGCGCTACGTGGGTAGTACCAAGTTGCAGGTTCACAAGCGGATACTCCAGCACCTACGAGCCATTATCAATGGAGACGCCACGTACCCAGTTGCCAGGCACTTCAATGAGGTTCACAATAGAAACCCAGCAGGCCTCAAATATTTTGCCATAGACACAGTCCTGCCCCTAAGAAGAGGTGGTAATCGAGAGACATTACTTCGTAAATTGGAAACAAGACACATTATTCTCATGGACTGCAAAACACCAAATGGACTTAATGCTAGTGAAGACTTTTTTACCTGTCTCTAAATAATTTAAAAAAATTGAAAATTCAGTATTCAAACATGCAAGGCTGCCTTCTCCCGTGACCTATAAGGTCTTTTTATGATTAGATTTATTTTTTATAGTATTTTTATAGATACACTTGGTTTGCACATATTTATGATGTTTTATCTTTGCACATATAGCAATAGGACATCAATGGAGGGAATGACTGGAATTTGTCTCTTATTATCGACGAAATGTCCAATAACATCTGAGATATCATACACAGAACATAAACACATGTATTATCTTTGAAGTAACTAATGATCAACAGTTATTCTTTTTAAACAGATATCCGAATATTTATATATGATATTTATTTATTTATTTATCTATATCTATTTAGGCATATATCGGGTTTTTTATATATTTTAGAATTCACATATGTTTTTTTTAAAAAAGAAGTTTTTTTTTTTTTAGAATATGTGGAGGATTCTGTAATACATCTGTTTTTATGTATCTTTATATTTATATATTTATATATAATCTGTGTATATTTTTGTTCTTTACCCCATTTCCCGTATTTTACGGTGATTTCAAATCATATATTTTACATTGATGTTATGCTCTGATCTATCATGCATTAACCGATATGCTGTGGTGCGATCGGAGGATGTTTTCTATGTCCATTGCTTAACTACACACCTGATGCATTTGATAATGAGGTTTTTTCACTTTAAATACTTCAGTCACGCCCTCAAACGTTGTCATGTGATCAAGGCCCCACGAGGGCTGAAACGCGTAATGGCGGCATTGGTATTGGGCACTAAATAAACGCTGGCACAAATTCATATTGGGTACGCTTCGTCTTTTGCCAAGGATTTGGTTACCTGAAGGCGTTTTCTCTTCATATATATATATATATATATATATACATATTACTGTCCTTAAAATGTCATGTCTAAGCATAATATAATATAAATTGCCAAAGTATAACTTGATCAACACATGACTTAAGTACGCAGAAATAACACTTAATAATTGATTGTTCAGTCTGTACCTTTCTTTATAAAAAGGAAGAGTATGTTTATTACACACACACACACTACACGATACTATGCATCAATTTACAAAAATACATAAGCTTTTGGAAATACTTTGTGACATTGCATAACATTCTTACCCCTCCCGCAATGGAGGGGTTGTCTAGTACCACCACTCCCATGTATGCACATCATCTTGCCCCCAAATGCAGTGGGTTGATCACAACCTGGAGCAAGGGCTCTTCCCACTGGCACTATCCCGGTGGCGGCCCACCCCATTAGCTCAACAAGCATTGATAATGGGAACACCTGCCATAGTGACACATAACCCTGACTGAGCATCTCATACTGACCATGCAGTATACCCATTTAAATCACAATGGCTGACAGTTGGGGTGTTCATCTAATGCAGTAGCAAGAATATATGTCTCGGCATCACTTAGAAGGACAGTGCGTATCATATCTGTAACATGTATGATGCAAGTCAATCCCAGCCCCTAAAAGGCATCACATTCATAATCACAGGATTAAGCATTTACAACCAGGCACCCTAGCAGGAATGTCTAGCAACATAATCCCCATTCACTTATCATTTCACATGTGACTTCCAGTCACCAAAAGAAACAACATTATGTAAATGCACCACTTGTGCAATTACACCTTTCCACCCCTAGGGGGCATCACCTCGATGACAATCCATGTTTAACTTGACACACGTCAGTGCAGTCCTAAGCATCAGCAGCAGAACAAATGTTCCGGCATTAGGTAAGCTTTAACAAACATGAGGGGGTTCTTTCCTTTTAGTCCCCCAGAGACTGTGGGTGGGGACATTTCACTGTTGTGCTGGCAGAGTCTGCGTTGCTCCTGCAGCTCCCCCTGCATCTTTCATGCATAAGTGTTGACCCCATTTTCCTGGGGTCACCACATGCCACCAACAAGCCAGTTTCCTCTGCAGGCCTTCCCAGTCCCTGCAAGGCATTATGGGGTGCTTTCAACTTGCGCATTTTATAGCAGTGGCTCTCTCCCTGCTCTGGGGAGAGCCGTGCTGCCTCCGTCGGTGGCCCTACGCCGCATCCCTGCTCCCTCGGGGGCCGGGTCCCACCCATGCACCCCGCAACCAGATGAGGTTGGAGAGCAGCTCGGGGAGCCCACCCTGGCTGCTCTCGCCAGCTCCCCGACTGGCCAGCACACTTGCGTGCAGACACAGATGATGCTGCCAGTCACACTCCCCCCTCCTTCTTCCCACTGCAGGGGAGTGGGACATCATTCCCCCCCACCTCTCCTGCACATAACAGGGCCCGGAGTTGGGGGTTCCGGGCCCCAGGGAATTCCTCATGGGGAGTGTGATGGCGCTACCCCGCTTCCTTTTTGGCAAGGCCCAGAATTGGGGGGCGCGGGCCCCAGGAGCTTCTTCATGGGGAATGCGATGGCGCTCCTTCACTTCGTCCTTCACAAGGGCACGACGGGCACTCCCTGACTTCTGCGGAGCCTGAAGTTGGGGGCCCCGGGCCCCTTGCACCAATTCTAGAGGGGTGCAACGGCGCTCCCCTACCTCTGTTTTTGTTGGGGGCTGAGGTGGGCTCCTGGCACCCCCTGGGGGCACTTTCATGGGGCGCAACGGTGCTCCCTGACTTGACTTCTCGGGGGCCCAGGAGGGAGAGACTGGGTCCCGAAGGGACCTTTCTGGGAGCCCAACTGCACTCACATCATCTCCTTCTTCTGGGGGCAGCCCCCTGGACCTGACCCACCCCGGGGGCACATCCAAAACCTACGGCAGATCCCCACGCCCTTCATCGTCGGTCAGCTCAAGGGTCAAAGGTCGCCTACCTTCTGGGGGGCACATCTCAGCCCCCGTGCGGCTGATTTTCTCAATCTTGGCCTCGTCTCGCTCCTGGTGGCCAGCCCTAGCCACCTGGAGCACCTTTCACCTCCCTCCTTGCCTCCAAGAGGGTGAGTCTACAAGGAGCTGTCTTCATTGGCTACCTGCGCCAGCTTTCACCTGGCTCTCCCTCTCTTCTCCTTGCGCAGAGGTACAGGCTTCTCCTCACTGGCCCTGGACTCCCTCAAAGGTGTAGTCCAGGGCCCTGGGATAGTCAGGGGGTTCCTCCTAACAACTGCCCATGGCACCAGGCTCCAGCACCAGTCTTCCTCAGCAACACCACACCCCATAGAGAGCTCCTCTTCCTGTGTTAAAAGAAATTGGATGGGGCTGGCAGGAAAGCACATCTGCCCTATCCTTAAGGGTGGGCGTCAAATTGCGATATTTTGACATTTTCGCGATCCGCGGAGAGCGCGAAAATGTCAAAACTTTCGCAATCTGCCGCGAAACGGAAATATTTTTCTTGTTCGCGCTTTAAAAATGCAGTCTCGCGTGCGCAATCGCCTTACCGGGATCCCTGCGTTGGCCGATGAGTTTTCCAATCCGTTCACGTGCGCCACAAGATGTTGATAGCCAGTCGCGCTATCCTGTGAGAGTTCGCGATCACGTCATTCTACTCGCCGTCAGACACCGCGAGAGTCTGCGATCGCAAACACGTCATTTTCCAGCGCGAGAGAGAGTGTGAGGTCGCAAACACGTCAATCTCTACCGAGACAGAGACCATGAGATCACGAACATGTCATTTTGGACGCGCCATCGACATCCGGCGGAAGTGTGGTGAAGGTCGTGATCGCGAAAACGGCAAATTTTCGATTTGGAGAAGAATATTAACTCTAGCTGCATAAAACCTTCTCTAAATGATGATTTGGATGGAAAAAACTCCTCTAATTGACATTTGGCTGTCCTTTTTTGTGCAAGGAGTCCTTTTAAAAAAAAAAACTTTTGGGGGGAGAGGGAGGAAGTGCCACAGAGTCTCCAACTCCCTGTTCCTGTCCATCAGGCTCCTCCCAGTGCTTTGTCCATCTCCTGTTCATTCTGCCTTTGGATTTCAGCTGGAAGGATCACTCTTTGTGTCTGCTGCATCATTATCATTGGATTTGAGGACTTTTGAATTTGATATTTTACAAGTAAGTTGGTGTTGTGTCTGTTTGATTGGGGGCATTGCAGTTGCTGCAACTACAATTTTGGTACTTATCATTCTTTTTTTTTTAATTGTTGGGGGTAGCCAGTAGGCCCAGAGCTAGTCATGGGTGGGTGCATGATGAAGCAACTGTTCCTTTGGTGTGTGTTGAATGTTTTTCAAACATCATTTAGGGCATGGATGGCATTGGATTGAGTTGGAAAATGTGTTTTTGGGGGGGATTTCTGTTTTTGGGGGTGTGTTAAAGACATGCCTTTGTTTTGTGTGTGCCTTGTGTGTTTGTGTGTGTGGCGGGTGTGTTGGTGTGCACCCTGCAGACCTTGTTTTGCCCTGTGGATTTTCGTTTTTGCATTTTATTGCATTAAAAAGGCACAGCAGTGTGATTTAGCATGCATCGTTTGCCTGGCTTCTTTATAGGCCTTTTGGCAGTTCATTGATTGCCAGGCCTCCAGCTTGTTGCTTGTGATTTGCGAGTGTGCATGTGGCTGTGGGCCTTTTCTGGTGGGAGTTATTAGTGTGCAGCTTTTGCCATATATATAGGCCTGCATGGTATTCCTTTGTGGCCTAGGCTGCTTGTTGTGGGCCTGGCCATGAGGCTGGCGGCCATTTTGAAGGCAGGTAGTGTGTTTTTTGCAACAGGCCTGCATTGTCTGTCTTCTCTTTCTTCTAGTTGGGTGGGCCTGGCCATGTGACTGGCGGCCATTTTGAAGCCTAGGCCTGCAAGCTTGTGTGGCCTTGTCTGCCCATGGGCCTGCCTTCATCCAGTAGGCTCAGATCAGGTAGCCAGAAGTGCATTAAACAAGTGTTTATCTGTGTGTCCTGTTGAATTTAAACATCATGTAGGGCATGGATGGCATTGGATTGAGTTGGAATATGCGTTTTTGAGGGGGTATTTCTGTTTTTGGGGGTGTGCAACAGAAAAGCCTTTGTTGTGTGTGTACCTGGTGTGTTGGTGTGCACCCTGCAGACCTTGTTTAGCCCTGTGTATTTTCGTTTTTGCATTTTATTGCATTAAAAAGGCACAGCAGTGTGGTTTAGCATGCATCTTTTGCCTGGCTTCTTTCTAGGCCTTTTGGCAGTTCATTGACTGCCAGGCCTCCAGCTTGTTGCTTGTGAGTGTCCATGCAGCTTGTGGCCTTTCCTGGTGGGAGTTAATATGGGCCTGCATGGTTTTCCTATTGGCTTACTGCTTCCATCCATCCCCTTTGCCAGCAGCAGCTCCCTTCCATTACATTTGTATTTTTGTGGTTGATCCTATTCTTTCCTATCCTTCCGGAGAGTGTAGTGTTTGTGTGTATACTGTTCACAGTAAGTAGTATTCCATAGCCCTTGTTGCCAAAGTCTCACAAATGGCTACACTATATCTTCTATTTTTTTGTTTGTACTAGTAGGAATTGAACCACAACAAATGCAACATTTCACTGATGTTCTTCTCCTGGCTTATTTGCTTTTAGGTGCACAAAAAGACACAGGAGGAGGTAACTATCAACATCATCCATTGTACTGCCAGACAGAAGTCCTGCTGCGGACCACATCACGTCCAACTGTGATCACAGACATCTCTGCAACTTGTGCACCTGCGTCCTGTCTGACCTCTGAAGAAAATGGGCCCAAAGAAAGGTACCAGGTCCTCCAGTACCAAGAAAGTTGCCGGTGAGAAGTAGGAACAGAAAAAGCAAGAGGCACTAACCACGACTCGTGTGCCGGCAAAAGTGTTTTTTGGGGGACGAAAAAACACACGCCTGCAGCATCGTTGTTCGGCGGGAACCAAGCTGGGAGCAGCACATCCACACCAGCGGGCCAATCCCACCAACCTAGGCCCAAGCCCATGAGTGTCGCAGAGGTAGCCAGTCTACTAACGAGCAGCGATGTTCAAATGTCAGTATCGCAAAGTAGTACACAATCAACGCATGCGGCTACTCAGCAGATAAGTCTGCAGCAGCAGGCGCAGCCGCAAGAACAGCAGCACTAGGCGCAGCCGCAAGAACCGCAGCAGCTGGCGCAGCCGCAAGAACCGCAGCAGCCGCAAGAGCCGCAGCAGCCGCAAGAACCTCAGCAGCCACAAGAACCGCAGCAGCCGCAAGAACCGCAGCAGCCGCAAGAACCGCCACAACAACAGCCCACAATAGTAGTTGTTCCTCCTGAAGCAGGGGCATTTTAGGAAATCAAGCTTCCTGCAGACAAAGAGGGTCAAGTCACTGTTTCAGAAGATCCATTGTCTTCCAGACCCCCAGGAAGGAAAAGGAGGGTTATTCCATCATCTTCTTCTTCAAGCCCCGCTTCTGATGATCTTGATGCCACTTGGAAGCCACCAGCTCAGTCTGAGAGTGATGCACGCCACAAGACAAGGCTAGTGAAAAGGAAGGTTCCAGAAAGCCTTAGAGTTATGGAGGTAGATGTACAAGAGGGAGATGATGATGATGACGAGCCAATCATCACGGACATCACACCAAAGGATATGGAGACCAACATTATTACCCTATCCAAAATGGCTGCAAGGGATGTAGCACGGATACCACCAACACAGGTAACACCACCACGACCTCCAGCTTCCATATTTTCATTTGCAAAGGAAAGGCAGGGACCTACATCCAGCTCAACCACCACCTCAGTAGGTAGTGGTAGAAGTCTCAGTGTAGCTGCTCAGAGTCACATTCCAAGCACACCCTCCAGTTCATCTGGTATTGAAAGTGGAACATCCAGCAGCACCAGAAAGTTCTCCTCCCCAGTTTGGGACTTCTTTTTGGTTAGCAGTAAGGAGGAGAACATTGCTATATGATCAATTTGTCGCCATGCTGTTTGGTGGGGTAAGCTTGGTACAAACTATGGTACCGGAGGCCAAACCAGTCATCTCAAAATACACCACACTATCGTGTGGGAGGCTCACCTACTTCACTTAGAACAAAGTAAAACTCAACCCATTGTTGTTGGGCATGAAGAATCAGGGGACGATATTATTGTGGAGGAAGGTGAACAAGAGGGAGACAATTCTAGCCCTGTCCCCAGTAGTGTAGTAGTATCGCCCCCATCCTCCTCAGCAACATCTCAGTGGCACCGCAGTAAGAGTCTGAGTCAGGATGAGACACCAAGGTGACCAAGTAGTACTGCAATGATTATGAAACAAAGTGCGTCGTTGAGCCTAACTGGGTTGAAGAAAACTGCACCACAAAGGAAAGTAATCCAGACTACCATTGACAGCATGCTTAGGTTGGAGGGGCAGTACCAACGCAACCACCCAAAGGCACGGTTGTACAATGCGAAGCTGGCTAAAATGTTAGCCCTGGGCCTTCTCCCTTTTTCATTTGTGGAAGGGGTGGATTTCCTTGAATTTGTGTCAACCATCTGCCCTAAATGGAAGGTTCCCAGCCGGTCCTATTTTGCAAGAGTTGCTGTTCCAGCACTACATCATGATGTGCTGGAATTGGTTGGACAAGCTTTGCAGCAGAATGCTGTTCACAATATCCACCTAACAACAGATAAGTGGACCAGTTGCCAAGACACTGATTACATGTGCATCA
The DNA here is from genome assembly GCF_964204655.1 of Triturus cristatus. Lineage (NCBI taxonomy): Eukaryota > Metazoa > Chordata > Amphibia > Caudata > Salamandridae > Triturus > Triturus cristatus. The sequence continues at coordinate 563,907,502 of NC_140582.1, read as the reverse complement.
CTGCACACTGGGTCTCATTTGTGGGGGTTAGAGATAAGCTATCTGATGGTGCTGTTGACGCAGCTAAGATTTTTAAAGCTACTCGGAAACATGCAACCGTATCCATGCTCGCCATGGAGAAATCTCATACATTCATAATGGAAGAGTTTCAGAGCAAGGTTTTTGAATGGCTGCGCCCAAGAGGGCTTAAGATTGGTTTTGTTTCCACGGATAATGGCAGTAATGTACTTAAGGCCATGGTTCCGTGTTTGGCGCACTGCATTAACATTACTGTTCAAGACTTTCTGAAAAAAGAAGCCAAAGTAAGCAACTTATTGACCATCTGCAGAAGAATATGCACTCATTTCAGCCATTCTTTTAAAGCTCGGAAGCAGCTGAGGATCATTCAACGTGACTATAGAATGCCAGTCAAAGCACTCGTCCAGGAGGAGGCAACAAGATGGAACTCAACTTATTACATGCTTGACCGTCTGTATGAGCAGTACAGGCCAATCAGTGAATATGTCATGCGAAGAGGGGATGCTACTGTGAGAGGCATGAGCCTTCATATGGACCAATGGTGCCTAGTTAAATGCCTGACTGAGATGCTTCTTCCTTTCGAGGTCTTCACACGTGAAGTCAGCAAGGAGGACTGTACTATGGGCCAAGCTATCCAATTGTTGCAAATGCTACAGCATCAGCTGAAGGAGGTGTCAGAAGCATACAAAGATGTAGAGAAAAAAAAGAAGCCTATGAGTTGGTGGAGAGCTTAGCTCGTCGCTTAGCTGACAATACAAGGGTGCAAAACAAGATTTTGTCACAAAAACATTACATTTGTGCCACAATTCTGGATCCACTGACAAAATGGGCACTGAAGACATTAATTCCTTTTTCAGAAATGGATGTTGCCCGGTACAAAACATGGATAGCTGAGTCAGCGAGTAAGTTGGAAAATGAACGGCTGCTAATTAAAAGCCCGCTAGATAAACCCACCAACAAGTACTGCAGCAGGGTATCCGGCGTCAAGTTCAACTTGGGAGCCTGAGCGCAGTGCGTTTGGCTCAGAACACTCACCAACACCATCTACAACAGCAAGAGCTGTATCTTCAGGCCCAGTAAAATCGTTACAGGATTGGTATTTACAGCAAGGCATTGGTAAGTCCAGTGGTGATGCAATAAGAAAAGAGCCCGCAAAAGGTTTTGCACCCCTGAACATTGAGCGGATGGTTTAGGCCTATCTGGACAACCCAACAGAGGTGTACATTGATCAAAACCCATTGAGGTATTGGTATGGGAAAAGGGCCCAATGGCCAGTGCTCAGCAGGCTGGCGATAAACTATCTGGCTTGCCCTGTCGCAAGTATCTCTTCAGAACGTGTTTTCAGTGCTGCTGGTTCCATTGTAACAGTGAGAAGGACCAGTCTCTAACCCAAAAACGTGGAGAGGTTAACAATGATCAAAATGAATCAGCACTTTATGCCACCAAATTACACAATACATGAATCAAGGGAGGAAGATGAGGACAGCGGCTCAGGTGACGGAACTGGTGTGTTAGATGATGATTACCTACTTCTGGTTGAACCCCCAGAGGTTGAGGATGAGCTATACTTCCCTGACAATTAGGCTTGCACTTCCAGTTCTTACTGTCTCCCTTCCCTCACTTATTTTCTTTTATTGGTTAGAAACTTTGAATCACAACAAATCCATCACCACCGTCTTCTAATTGTTTTATTGCCATATAAAAGTTTCGGCTGGCTGCGCTGCATATCACAGTACACTCCTCAAAATCCTGCTCCTCGATCCTACTGAATCTCCCTAAATCCATTGCCCTCAAGATGATGATTGGATGTTGCAAAATAGAAGAAAAATAAAAAATATTTCCAAGTCCCTCCAAAATAAGTGGAACATGATTGATGATGACTACTATAGCTATCCTCCTTTGTGATCCGAGAGAGACTGCCCATTAACTGAAGATGAGAAGGAACAGGTACTGAATGATGCCATGCATTGGACGCTGACTAAGTGATTTTGTTGTTGTTGTGCATGAAGTTACTTCATTGTGTACTTTATGTAATAATCTACACACTAAAAGTAACTCAAGTCCCTTTTCCCTTCTTGTTTTTTTAATACCAAATTTGTACTTCTACTGCAGGCCGATACATTGAATTTTGAATATAGGAAGGGGACTCACTCGGTACACCCAGACTGAGTTGAACAATACCATCATGACGACCACAGTGACATAGTATCTTCACACAGTCACTCAGTACACGGATCAGATGTGATTGATGGAATAAGTCAAGCCGTTTCATGAGTGGCATATAAGGTAAACTAGTAAACAACAGCTACAGCAGACCTAAATGTCTGTGTAGCGGTGGAGTCAAGTGTAGCGGTGGTATGACTGCGGTAAATTGTAAAATGCTATGTTGCTTTGTCCAACTCTTCTTGTCCATTTTTTTCAACTTGGTTTCAATCTCAATATCCCTTTTGTTTTTGCATCTACAATTACAGGCCGGGCCTTACCCTGTGCTATACTTGGGAAAACAACAATGCATACTTACCTTACCAATGAATCTACATCTGCCAGGCAAGCAGTGGCGTCACCCAAGATTGGACGGAGCATGCATGGAAGGGAAGACTAAGAGGAATGCCGAGATTCAACTCACCATTTGACCCGGATAACACAGTAACAGTATCAATTTTCATCTTTTAAATAATTTGATTCATTTTTTTGTCTACAATCATTACAACAGTGTGTTCTTGTTGTTATTAGTTACTGTTATTATTAGGTTCGCTCTCTGTCTATAATTCATCCCTACAGATATTTAAAAATTTTCTTTGCTGTCTGTAAAAGCAAGCCCGGTAACACTGAACACAAACTGTATGTAATCCGGGTCTCTCCTTATCATCAATCATCATGCATGCCTTATTTCCTTTTTCTCCCTTAACATATTGATATGGATATGGTAGTCTACAAAGATTCTGTCGTTTGATGTTTGTCCATGCATACTGTTTTTCTTTCTCAAACTTTTCCCCAAAACCCCGTTCCCAACCATTCAACAAACCCTAACCCTCTTCCCCCGGGCTGTGTGACTTATTGAGGTATGACTACATTAAATGTGCATCAATAATTTATCACACGCTTGCTGGGGCGGATGTGGCAAAAGCAACAGTACTTCAATTTCAAGGCAGGGCGGGGATCTTCTTCAGCTTGCCCACCTGAGCAGTATATTTCTGAGCTAATTCTTTTACCAAAGGAACCGGCTAATACATCAGCATTAATTCACGGCATTGATTGGATTAATGGAATTCATTTGTTGTCATCCTCCTACACAGCACTAACAGTTACACTTGTGTCAGTGTGCTGTAGGCCTAGTCAAGTGACTCGACACAACTAGAGTTGCTGTGTACTACTACTAGGCTATCTCGACCACCATTATGTTTGTATGTACTGTACTTCATTCTACTACTCCTCGAAGATTCTCTCTCAGGCTACTGACTGTCTCATTTTCTATTTTGGCAAATGCTGCTGCCAGTGTCTACTACTACCACCACCACAACCATGGCATGTTAGGAAAGAAAACCATCATCACCATGCAGCCATCAATGTGCCTAAGTTCAACATCAAGCAAAGGTAAGAGAAGATTGGGGGAGGCATAATTAATTATGGACATGTTTTCATTAATTCAATTTCACACACCCCTTTGAGTCCAGTTACAGAGTGCCTAGAGAAGAAGAGACTGGCAGTTCTAGTAGTAGGACAAGTCACTCAGTGAGGGGTGCCGCATCTATCTGTTTCTGTCTTACAAAGTCATCCAATTATTAAAATCAAACACTGGCTGTGTGCGGCCCTGCACCAGCAAGGAAAGAAGGATACAATGTGATGTAAAACAGTAACCCCACCCAGAAAACATTAACAACATCGTATGTAAACTTAAGTAGAAATATATTATTTAATAGTACCTAACAAAAATAAACTATGTAAAAAAAAAAACACACCTGACCGACCCCTCTCCCTAACCCCAACCAATGTCCGTAAAGAAAATGTAATTGTCCAAAAGATGAAACCCAACGCCCAGATCCCACCCACCCCAAGAATAATTAAAAAAGGGCAATAAGAACGGGGTCTAAGTTCGGCGGGCTTTTTTCAGGAGGACACGAACTTGCTCCTCCAGGCGGGCAACACGGCGCTTCAATGCGCGGCAGTTGCATCTACGGGGGGCAGCACTGATGGAGGGGCAGCAGCGGGCGGCTGACAGACGGTGGCGCCATACCACTGGAGGGCGGTGGCTGGGGCCCGGGACATTGGAGGAGGCTGCAGCTGCTGCCGCCTCCTCCTCCTCTTCCAGGACCACCAGCCATCGATATTCATTCTGTATTACCTCCAGTTTCCGATGCCGTGCCTTGGCTGCCAACTCCTTCCGGTCAGGTTTCCCCTTGGAAGGAGTAGCTATATATGAAGAAGAAAAAACAGGACTATTGTAAAATATACCATTAGCAAACCAGTAAGACAAATATTTCTACACATAGTGTCACGGTAGCACTAGCAAGCACATAACATTTGTGGTATGTATGTACTATCCTCCAACTTTCTTGGACTTCAAAAATTGTGGGAGTTTCAGGCATTCAACCAACCATGCATCTGAATCCTACCAGCCACCAGTATGCATGCTGCATGCATCCCACAAATCCTTCTCTGCCAGTCATAAATCTTAAATCTCGCCCGTCCTTCTTCCTTCCACTCTTCTTTCCCTTTTCGTTCAACCCATCTATCAAGGTCATCTGATCTGACTTTTAGTCTTCCCCATAAAACTTTCACAGCTGAGTTGAAATCATCAGATAGAAGAGGCCATTGGTTACTCAACAACACTCCCACCACTAATGCTTTTACTAATGCTAAGTAAAGGGTGTCTTCAACCGTTCACAACAACCTCTGGCGTCAAGTTCAACTTGGGAGCCTGAGCGCAGTGCGTTTGGCTCAGAACACTCACCAACACTATCTACAACAGCAAGAGCTGTATCTTCAGGCCCAGTAAAATCGTTACAGGATTGGTATTTACAGCAAGGCATTGGTAAGTCCAGTGGTGAAGCAATAAGAAAAGAGCCCGCAAAAGGTTTTGCACCCCTGAACATTGAGCGGATGGTTCAGGCCTATCTGGACAACCCAACAGAGGTGTACATTGATCAAAACCCATTGAGGTATTGGTATGGGAAAAGGGCCCAATGGCCAGTGCTCAGCAGGCTGGCGATAAACTGTCTGGCTTGCCCTGTCGCAAGTGTCTCTTCAGAACGTGTTTTCAGTGCTGCTGGTTCCATTGTAACAGTGAGAAGGACCAGTCTCTAACCCAAAAACGTGGAGAGGTTAACAATGATCAAAATGAATCAGCACTTTATGCCACCAAATTACACAATACATGAATCAAGGGAGGAAGATGAGGACAGCGGCTCAGGTGACGGAACTGGTGTGTTAGATGATGATTGCCTACTTCTGGTTGAACCCCCAGAGTTTGAGGATGAGCTATACTTCCCTGACAATTAGGCTTGCACTTCCAGTTCTTACTGTCTCCCTTCCCTCACTTATTTTCTTTTATTGGTTAGAAACTTTGAATCACAACAAATCTATCACCACCGTCTTCTAATTGTTTTATTGCCATATAAAAGTTTTGGCTGGCTGTGCTGCATATCACAGTACACTCCTCAAAATCCTGCTCCTCGATCCTACTGAATCTCCCGAAATCCATTGCCCTCAAGAAGTCAGATGATGATTGGATGTTGCAAAATAGAAGAAAAAATAAAAAAAAATTCCAAGTCCCTCCAAAATAAGTGGAACATGATTGATGATGACTACTATAGCTATCCTCCTTTGTGATCCGAGAGAGACTGCCCATTAACTGAAGATGAGAAGGAACAGGTACTGAATGATGCCATGCATTGGACGCTGACTAAGTGATTTTGTTGTTGTTTGTTGTGCATGAAGTTACTTCATTGTGTACTTTATGTAATAATCTACACACTAAAAGTAACTTAAGTCCCTTTTCCCTTCTTGTTTTTTTAATACCAAATTTGTACTTCTACTGCAGGCCGATACATTGAATTTTGAATAGAGGAAGGGGACTCACTCGGTACACCCAGACTGAGTTGAACAATGCCATGATGACCACAGTGACATAGTATCTTCACACAGTCACTCAGTACACGGATCAGATGTGATTGATGGAATAAGTCAAGCCGTTTCATGAGTGGCATATAAGGTAAACTAGCAAACAACAGCCACAGCAGACCTAAATGTCTGTGTAGCGGTGGAGTCAAGTGTAGCGGTGGTATGACTGCGGTAAATTGTAAAATGCTATGTTGCTTTGTCCAACTCTTTCAAAAAATGTACACTAAATGGAGGATGTGCAAAGGGTGCCATCACAGTGGGCCTGCTCTTTCCTGTTGGTATTGTAAGTTAATGCTGGAAACAGACTAGAGTAGAGATGATGCATCCATGCCGCCTCGGAAAGTGTTCTTGTTGCACTACAACATTAACTTGTCCATTTTTTTCAACTTGGTTTCAATCTCAATATCCCTTTTGTTTTTGCATCTACAATTACAGGCCGGGCCTTACCCTGTGCTATACTTGGGAAAACAACAATGCACACTTACCTTACCAATACATCTGCCAGGCAAGCAGTGGCGTCTCCCAAGAATGGACGGAGCATGCATGGAAGGGAAGACTAAGAGGAATGCCGAGATTCAACTCACCATTTGACCCGGATAACACAGTAACAGTATCAATTTTCATCTTTTAAATAATTGGATTCATTTTTTTGTCTACAATCATTACAACAGTGTGTTCTTGTTGTTATTAGTTACTGTTATTATTAGGTTCGCTCTCTGTCTATAATTCATCCCTACAGATATTTAAAAAAATTCTTTGCTGTCTGTAAAAGCAAGCCCGGTAACACTGAACACAAACTGTATGTAATCCGGGTCTCACCTTATCATCAATCCTCATGCATGCCTTATTTCCTTTTTCTCCCTTAACATATTGATATGGATATGGTAGTCTACAAAGATTCTGTCGTTTGATGTTTGTCCATGCATACTGTTTTTCTTTCTCAAACTTTTCCCCAAAACCCCGTTCCCAACCATTCAACAAACCCTAACCCTCTTCCCCCGGGCTGTGTGACTTATTGAGGTATGACTACATTAAATGTGCATCAATAATTTATCACACGCTTGCTGGGGCGGATGTGGCAAAAGCAACAGTACTTCAATTTCAAGGCAGGGCGGGGATCTTCTTCAGCTTGCCCACCTGAGCAGTATATTTGTGAGCTAATTTTTTTACCAAAGGAACCGGCTAATACATCAGCATTAATTCACGGCATTGATTGGATTAATGGAATTCATTTGTTGTCATCCTCCTACACAGCACTAACAGTTACGCTTGTGTCAGTGTGCTGTAGGCCTAGTCAAGTGACTCGACACAACTAGAGTTGCTGTGTACTACTACTAGGCTATCTCGACCACCATTATGTTTGTATGTACTGTACTTCATTCTACTACTCCTCGAAGACTCTCTCTCAGGCTACTGACTGTCTCATTTTCTATTTTGGCAAATGCTGCTGCCAGTGTCTACTACTATCACCACCACAACCATGGCATGTTAGGAAAGAAAACCATCATCACCATGCAGCCATCAATGTGCCTAAGTTCAACATCAAGCAAAGGTAAGAGAAGTTTGGGGGAGGCATAATTAATAATGGACATGTTTTCATTAATTCAATTTCACACACTCCTTTGAGTCCAGTTACAGAGTGCCTAGAGTAGAAGAGACTGGCAGTTCTAGTAGTAGGACAAGTCACTCAGTGAGGGGTGCCGCATCTATCTGTTTCTGTCTTACAAAGTCATCCAATTGTTAAAATCAAACACTGGCTGTGTGCGGCCCTGCACCAGCAAGGAAAGAAGGATACAATGTGATGTAAAACAGTAACCCCACCCAGAAAACATTAACAACATTGTATGTAAACTTAAGTAGAAATATATTATTTAATAGTACGTAACAAAAATAAACTATGTAAAAAAAAACCCACACCTGACCCACCCCTCTCCCTAACCCCAACCAATGTCCGTAAAGAAAATGTAATTGTCCAAAAGATGAAACCCAACGCCCGGATCCCACCCACCCCAAGAATAATTAAAAAAGGGCAATAAGCACGGGGTCTAAGTTCGGCGGGCTTTTTTCAGGAGGACACGAACTTGCTCCTCCAGGCGGGCAACACGGCGCTTCAATGCGCGGCAGTTGCATCTACGGGGGGCAGCACTGATGGAGGGGCAGCAGCGGGCGGCTGAAAGATGGTGGCGCCATACCACTGGAGGGCGGTGGCTGGGGCCCGGGACATTGGAGGAGGCTGCAGCTGCTGCCGCCTCCTCCTCCTCTTCCAGGACCACCAGCCATCGATAATCATTCTGTATTGCCTCCAGTTTCCGACGCCGTGCCTTGGCTGCCAACTCCTTCCGGTCAGGTTTCCCCTTGGAAGGAGTAGCTATATATGAAGAAGAAAAAACAGGACTATTGTAAAATATACTCTTAGCAAACCAGTAAGACAAATATTTCTACACATAGTGTGACGGTAGCACTAGCAAGCACATAACATTTGTGGTATGTATGTACTATCCTCCAACTTTCTTGGACTTCAAAAATTGTGGGAGTTTCAGGCATTCAACCAACCATGCATCTGAATCCTATCAGCCACCAGTATGCATGCTGCATGCATCCCACAAATCCTTCTCTGCCAGTCATAAATCTTAAATCTCGCCCGTCCTTCTTCCTTCCACTCTTCTTTCCCTTTTCGTTCAACCCATCTATCAAGGTCATCTGATCTGACTTTTAGTCTTCTCCATAAAACTTTCACAGCTGAGTTGAAATCATCAGATAGAAGAGGCCATTGGTTACTCAACAACACTCCCACCACTAATGCTTTTACTAATGCTAAGTAAAGGGTGTCTTCAACCGTTCACAACAACCTCTTACTTAGTAAGTCAACTGTACACTAGTATCATACAGTACACCCTTGCAGTGAGTGTCAATAAGTAAGGATTAGGTATCTAACTTACCACCGCCTGCCACTGCAGCTAGCTCACCCCTGCAGCTCCTCCTGCAACTGCCGCCTCCTCCTCTCCTCCATCAGCAGCCGCGTCGCTGCTGGCCCCGGCACTGGTGGTTGGTAGTGCGCCTTGAAAAAACATTACACATTTTTTAGGTGTCATTATCCACCTCCCCCTATTTTTCACTAGCAAGATTGAAAAATGAGTTAATAGTAAGCCTGGGCTAAATTTCCGTTCCGCTCGCGGAAATTGCGATAATTTGACATTTTCGCGTTCCGCAGAGAGCGCGAAAATGTCAAAATTTCCGCATTCCGCAGCTTAGCGATAATTTGTTTCTTGCTCGCGCTGTAAAATAATACATTCTCTCGCGCGCGCGATCGCCTTACCTGAATCCCCGCGTTCGCCGACAAGTTTTCCCGATCCGGTCGCGTTCTCCACAAGATGTTGGATTGTTGGTAGCCATTTGCGCTGTCTCGCGACAGTTCGCGCCCGCAGTAACGTCATGCGTCGCACGATCACGTCTTTCTTCTCGCGATCATGCACCGTGAGAAGAGTGAAAACAAGATGGCCGCGCCCGCGAGCAACCGCATGGGTAAGTTGGTGAGCCGCGACCACGCTGAAAATACCGCGAAAAAAACTTCCGCATCTTCGCGATATTTCCGGGTGTTTGCGGAGATTTTTAACATTTTCGCGATAATTTGCGAAAGTCGCTTTTGCAAATTCCTCCCACCCCTAGTTAATAGTAATACATACATATACAACATACATCACTAGTACAAATCAGGTAGTAGTAGAGTAGACACTAGTAGTTATATGGTCCCTAGAGTCATTCTAGTCTTTGCTTAGTAAGCCCGAGCCATGCTACCATTTTACCTTTGTGTCTTTTATTTTAGCACACGCGTCGTTACCTCGCCGCTTGTTGTATAAAGACTGATGCCTTTGAGCCCACATGAGCTCATACTGCTACTGTCTAAGCGCTGTGTACAAGGTCAATCAAAACAAGCCACTTTGTTATGGAGGTCTGGTGTTAGTCCATATTGCTTATCCAAAATGCTACACTTTTTGCCACGACTGAGAAATGCTTGCAATATACTAATGCGCACCATTTTTCTCCTAACAGATGGAAGATTCCATTCTAAGAACCAGAGCTTTGCAGAGCTTTTGATGTAACCAGTACTAGCTTCTTCTAAGGTGAGGGGTCCACATAATTCGCTCAGATCTTCATTTATAATTTTACATAAACTATATTCCTATTCCTACAACTGTTCACTTATTTATTAATCCTGATTTTGCTTTTTTTTTCTTCGTTCTATGGACTTGTACTTGTTGTGAGTGTAACTAAGTGCAACAATGTTTATAGTTTTAATCCTATGGATTTTGCTGTTGATTATAGAACAACGTACATAGCTTGTCAGTTGCAAATAAAATAATTTTTGAAATTACATAGACCCGGTGGTATTTGGTGTGGATGGACTTACACGAGTGAGCGAGCGAAAGGAAGGGTGTGCAAACTGTGCTTGTGCATTGCTTCCACGACTGAGAGGCCGGGAGTGTTATCTTCTGGGTTGTCTACTCATTGGGTATTGGGGGGGTTCGGAGAGCTAATAGTAATAAAACACTATTATAACTAGTCGGGCAGGGTATTGTGGTGGGTTCTGTTCTGACTGAGGTGTGAGTGTGAGGAAGGTCCAACCTCTCATCACCAACATCCTATTTTCTTGTGCAACTGCAATGTTCTGTATGTGGAAAATCCCTACAAGAGTAGTATGTCCTATCCTATCAAAATAGTAAAATCTCATTGGGCGTTTTGTTGGTGGGAATTGTCGAAAAACATCAAGATTAATAAAGCCTCAAAGATTAAGAAGAATAGAAGGAGTACAAGAGGACAACCCAAAGGACTGGACTCATCAATGGCTAGAGCTACTGGTGAATCTGAGTTTTATTTAAAACCTTTTAAATAAAGAGTGGCCAACTGGGCATGCTTAGCTACAGACAGACTAATAGTAGTAGTACAGAAAGTCATAGCAGAGGCAGTTAGAGGCAGGGATAACAAGAATCTAGAAACAGATAGTCTAGATCGAAGGGTAATTGTTGGTAAAAAATAGCATTCGGAAACGGAAACAATAGTTCAGGAAAAGAAAATTCGGGGCAGTAAAAGTTAGTGAATAAGAATTAATATTAAAAACAGGAAGACTTACTGAGGCCAGTAGAAGAGCCCTCGTTCTGGTCCTCCTGGACTAGAACTGCTCCCGCCGACTCTGCCCCCGTCTTCTTGCCCCTGGGTGCTGATCATGAAAGATATAAGAAAGGAAGAGACAAACATTGATGATTGGTGTGAAACAAATAAAATATTTTTATAAGACTGTCAAAAAAACATTTGTGTAAACAACAATTGCAATAAAATTGACCTATCTACTCTGGATTGACAAGTAGTATCTCGGGATTCGCAGACCGACTAGTTATTATTTATCTACACTAATCCAGTGTTCCACTGTGATTACAGAATACTAACTAAGCCTAAGTAGTACGTACCTCCTGACCGAGCCCACCTATTCCAGGCATGCCAATTGTACATTAAGCAAGCATTTCCACTTCTTTTAGTCCTCAAAAATGCATAAATGGAGGACATATGCCTGTATTTTTGCATACACAAAATTGTTGGTTCGTTGATGCAGATGTTCTGCTAGTGCTAAGCCTATTAGCACTCACTGAAAAAAACTACAAAATGTTCTACTAAGGACTGGGGTAGGCAGTAGCAGCACTCAGCAGCACGTGACGTAATAGAGAAGGCGTCGCAGACCACTAAAAAATTACAAACTTATAAAAAGTAACTAAACCTAAGTATCAATCCACCCCTATTTCTTAGTGACAGGACAAAGGAAGGACTAGAGTCACTCTAGCATTACCCAACTTAAGTTTTCTAAAATAAACTCTTACATAATCACGCAAAACGAGTGCAAACGCAAAGTTGCAAATAACAAGATTAGTAGCGCAGAGCACCAGTGCCATAACAATCACAGAAGACTTTTAAACGTAAATTACCTGTAATGTATGTAAGCAGCAGCATTCTAGCTGGTCGGAAAAAAAATATATTCACAATATATAACACAGCAGAAGAACAGACACAAAGTAGTAATAATTAAATAGCTACTCACCAAGACCCGGACATCCACTCCTAGCAGGTCCAGCGGGTCCTGCTCCCGGTCCAGAATATCTGTGCGTCAGCTGGTTCTGGCTGCACCGGACACCCGAGCAGCGAAACACTGCCCGGCACACCTTCCCCCACAGCTGCTGACACTCCCGGAGCCTGTACCCGGACCCAGGCCTGCCACCTGCTGCCAGGGTTAAGGGGAGGTGGCGCTGCACAAAAAAAACAGTGCAGCCAACTCCACCTCCCCAAATAAGGCCCGTGCCTGCACTCCTTGTGGGCACTGCCTTCCGCAAGGAAGGCGGTCGCGGCTCAGGCTGCGATGCCCCCTGTGGCTCTTTGCCATGGTTCTGGGGTAGACGGGGCGGAAAAGAAAAGGTAGAAATTAAAAAAGTAAGTAAAAGAAATGAAAAAAGCAGGTAATAGAAAAAGAGTGAAAAAGTAGTTAAAAAACACAAAAAAAGTAGACAAAAACAAAAAATATAGAGTCAGGAAAATAGAGAGAGAGATAATAAATAAAAAAGATCAAAAAAAAGTTTTCAGAAGCAGGGGATTGAAAAGATATAGGGAGGATTGAAAAGCAGGCCCCAGAACCATAGCATAGAGTGAAAAACAAGATGGCCGTGCCCATTGCGACCGCATGGGCAAGTTCGTGAGATATTTTCCCCCCGAGCATGCAAAAAGCATCGCGAACACGCAATACGCGTTCCCGAACAGGAAATACCTAACGCGAACAAGCGCAAGCATGCATTGCGCGACCCGGAATAGGAAATAGCATCGCGGGCGGGACAAGGGAAAACAAGATGGCTGCGCCCATTAGCGACCGCATGGGCAAGTTGGCAACACATTTCCAACGTGATCACGCAAAAAACATCGCGAACGGGCAGGACAAAATCTTCTGCGTCTTCGCAATATTTCCGTGTATTCGCGATAATTTTTTGCGTTTTCACGAAGATTTGTGTAACGCGATTACGCAATTTCCGCCCACCCTTACCTATCCTGCAATGACACATCAAGTCACTGCCCTGCTCCCTCCTTCCTGCACAGGCCTCTGGGATACTTTAAAATGGCATCGTCCAGGGGTCTCATGCCACATGGTCTCTTCCCCCATTGCTGACTTCATGGTCCGGGCCTGGAGCAGGCCTGGTGCCTTGCACCGGGTGACAGCTGCTGATGGATACCATGCAGCTTCACCCCAATCTCTCCCTCCTGGAGAGAAGACCTTCACCCTTGGGAATGCTTACAGTGAAAGGCTAGGCCTCTGATGCTACAACTTGGGGAGGAGGGTAAATTATCCATCCTGGCAGGGTCACGCCCAGCCAGGCTCTGGTTACGAGCTGAGTCACAGTAATATGACATTTCTGGATGGCCCATAAGCAGTACAGATATGGTTTTGGATTCAGCAGAATGGTGCATGTCTGGAATTTGTAGGCCCTAGGGAAGTGAAACTACTCCATGCGGTCTCTGTCTTCATAGGAGAGTAATGAAGTGTTCCTACAGTGAAACAGTAAAGCACACTGACTTTCCCTTATTTGTGTCCCCCCACATTATAAAGCCTACTCTATGTCACCATCCAACTCTGCATAATTTCTGCCACATCATTCTATCTGTACCTGCTCCTGGGATGCACACAACAGGAATCTCCCCTGTGCAGCCCTTACACGGGTGTGCATGCGTGTGCACATGTGTCAACATGTAATCAGTCCGGTGCCCCTTACCCTGGCTGCAGCGCAGCTGCCTTTTCTCACAAAGCAGACACCGGCGAAATCCACATGCAGTATATTTCATCATGAATTCACTGTGGGTGAGTCCGAGCTTATGAGGCTCTCCCACTGTAAAAGCTCAAAATTTAGGTGCTCAAAAAGCTAAATATCCGGGTGGCTCAGATGGTCAGAACCACCTTCTAACATCTTCCTTCTGTATGCTCAGGTATCTGCCCCTTATAGTTGTGAAGTTACTAGTAAAAACCTTGAGGTTATAAATGACATTCTAGCAGACTTCAACCCCCTAAACTGAGGGTAGAGACAAGTAGGTCTACACCTAGGAGTAACTTTACACTCGGAAATGGCGAATAGCATATATAGTAAAGATACTCCTAGGTGTAGGAGTAAGTTTTCACATGAGTATATTTACATGTGTAAGATTACCTTTATGAATAGGCCCCTTAGAGCATAGCTATATGCATGCATTAGTAGGGTAACTATGGTGTACATCTATGACACCTGTGGCTTTGCAAATCTTTTCCATTGTTTTCCACCATATTGTAGGGTTAGGATAGCTTTTTTTCAGTGTAAGGGTTTTATCCATGTTTTCTCACTGTAAGGAATAATATGATAGAACTAAAATGCTCCCACCTTACAACATCTTCTAAAAAAGATAAAAACATAGATCGAAATCGTAGTGCAATTATCCCATGCCGGTATTTGCACATGCATTACCATATATTTTTTTTATTGCAGATGTATTAACAATAAATATACAATGTATATTATCGACTTCTGCTTTTTTAATTTACGACTTTCAGCCTTTGTTTGTTGGTTGTCCTTTACCATGTCTAGAGTGCTCATTCTTTCAGTATCAAAATATAGAGCTCAGAGGGCATTCATTTGGGAAATTAGATTCGGCTCTAATACAGTCTCGAAATTTGCGGCATTTATAAATAAAAAACACTCTACATTAAAAATTGAACACATTTCAAGTCTGTATTGAAATGCCATCAGAAAACCATTTATTCCGTTGTCCCGATGGAAAATGCGATGTGTGAAGGGAGAGAGAGCTCTAATCAACTTTGATTGCAGTTTCACTGAAAAAAGCACGTTTTATCAGATGGGAGGAATGCTAACAATGCCTTGAGTTGAACCACACTGCCGAGTATTCCCGCTCAAGGCCACAGAACAATTAATGAAATATGGAACAGGCAGCTTAACATCAAACTCTAATGAACCTTTTCATTTATTGCCTTTTCGCTCTCTATAACCGTGACTAATTCTCCTTAAATGATTCTCCTTCCAACCAAATATGGATTTATACATCAGCATGGAGTGGATACATCCAGCTGAAATCATTCATCAGGATAATTACGCTGCTGCCATATTGTCAGACTTCCGGAATGAAAGTAAAGTCAAGGCCGTCCAGCTAAGGCCTCCACTGGGACATCACAAACTGTCATATTTCTGAGAGCAAACAGCTTTCTGCTGATCAGTATTCTGCGGCTTTCCTTCCATTTTATCCACTCAGTTTTCCATCTCGCAGATTCGGAGCCCTTCTCACAGGAAGAGGCCCAGCTGACGCTTCAATGAATACATTCATTTGGGGTGGTCGGCGTGATAAACAGCATCGAGGCATATCAGATGCGTTCTATTGCACTCTTTTACGTTTTATACCACCCGGCATGTTCTCAGTAGTAGGGAGGTTTAATTCGGATGATTTTAGGCTGATACTAACTCTGAATAAGACTGTGGTGACTTAAATCAACATTATTTGTAAGACAGATGTGTGGAATATCTACGTGATATGCGTGCTGAGTTGCTTTGTGACACAAACAAACCCTTCATATCGCCCAAAACAAACGACACATGAAAGACAAGAGGTACAAAGTGCATGTTTTAAGGACTGTAATTCCTGGTTGAACTCCACCTTTTCCAACAGCTGGCGATTCGTACATTTGTTAAGGTAGTAATTTTGTTCTTCTGAAGCTAGACATTTAAATAATATTGTGCCTTTAAAATGTGTTATTTGGCAATTGGTTGTAGAAGAGGAAGAAGTAACAATAAATAAGGAGCAAGCAGATTACTGCTGTTGCAAAGTCATGTTCCCTGACACCCCCATTTTTTGCTGACTGGTACTCGTGGTAACTGAGTCTGATTGTCCCTGGGCTCTGCCTAAGCAGGCCCAGGGCCAGAGCAATGCTCTAAAACACACTTAGAATACAGTGAAAACCCCTACATACACTAAGGTACACTATGGGTTAGGGTACCCTTATGATTGGCAGGAGCTCCACTATAAGGCCCTAGTACATAATAGGGCAGGGAGATCTTCCTTTACGTCCCTAGTTTATAATAGAGCCTGGCCGTTTAGAGGCCCGCAGCCCATGTGTGCACGGCTGAGAGCCTGAGGCCAGTTTAAAAGCAGACCTGTGTTGCAGGACTGCTTTTAACATGTAAATTGAGCCCAAACTCAACTTTGGTGTTTAGGGCACTTAAAAATTAATAAACAACAATATGTTGGCATATTAGGTACCCCCAGAGTCTCCCCTAGGTGTCGCAGTATTTGGTATGCCAGGTTTTTATAAGGAGGACCCTTATAAAATAGGTTTTATATTCCCTGGGGATAGTGAAATTACACATTTCACTTCCCTCACTGTAGTAAAGTGCTTCCCAAAATTGACTTTTGTACTAGGAGCACTTTGGAGTGAGGATCTGCAATATGTTTACATATTCAGAACCCCTAAACTCTCCCCTAGGTGTTTCAGTGGTGGGGGTCCTATAGATATAGGTAGGGTCCTTATAAAAGATTTTGTATAAGCCCTGGTGTTGGAGAAAATTGCCCAGTTCATTTTCCCCATTGCAGATCCCCAGCCACATAGGTTAATATGGCAGGAAGTTATTAATGAATATTTCCAGCCAGGAAACCCAGAAAATATAATTCAAGAACTTACTAGAATGGTATAGATAAATCAAACAATATGCTATAGTTGGCGCTGCAATACCCGACGGGCTCTCTATAGTAGGGGCACTTTGACTGAGATCTTTTTCCAACAGCCGTTAGGTGAAGTGCGGGTGGTAGGGCCTCGTATGTGTAGATGTATGAAGAAGTTGGAAGTGAATGTAAAATAGGGTTGGGAGTACCTACGAAAACAACTTTAATCAGGGGGTCTCCTACCCTAAGTAAAAACAAAGACTATAAGGCGCAAGGCTGAGATAATGTCCCAGATTTAGGCGCTCTTATAAGTAGTGGGTCAACATGTTTCTAGCCAAAAATGAATAATCTGCAGGTGATTCGTCAGGACCAAAGGGTAACTATCTACAACTAAAACTTTAAGTGGTGTTATGGCTGCACACTCACAACAACCAAAAGACTAAATCGTCGGATACCGGGTATCACAGGAACTCCCTGTGGAGAGAGAATACATTACATAGATCAATGTGGTATGGTTGTAATAAGTGACTTCTCTCAAATTCTCTGTATAAAAACTGTCTCTCCGTAAGTCATGGTGAGCATCAAAAATTTAAAAACCTTTTTGTAATACCCCACGGTGCCACACGGTGAGTTCAGCAGGTGAGCAAGCATTGAGTTCCACCTAATGTGACACACATGGAGGTAGCAGAGCAAGCGAGATAGAGGGTCTTACCCAAATCAATGGACTATCCAGGCATCACAGTACCCGGTAGGTTAAACACACGAGGGGTTCCTCGTGGACTGGAAACAGATAAAGAAGGTGCAAGCTCAAATTCAAGCGCTAGGAGAAATATTCTGCAAGATGATGAAACAGCACACTGGCAGAGGGGCAGTCCAAACTCCTGCAGCTTTCTTGGTTCTTCTCCTTGGCAAAGGTTTGTCTTGTTTTCCCAAAAGTGATCCAAAGTCTTGGGGTCTGGGCCCCAGTATTTATACCAGTAAATCCTTTGTCCTCTGAAGGCAGAAGGGTCCTGTACCTAGTCCAAACCAGTTCTGGGTGCATTTTGCCAGTGCACAATTTCTTCCTTTGACAGTGTGGGCCAGGGTCATCAGACGCACCACAGGAGGTGGAGCCAGCATTGTGGAAGACAGGCACAGCCCTATTCAGGCTCAGGTGCTACTCCTCCCACCACTCTACATGCAGATAGGTCTATTCAGCCCTGTGCTGACTCACCCTGTCTCTTGGAGCCTCCACAGCCCCTTACACTCACAAACCAGACATGCAATACACACCCTAGCAGAGGCAGGCTGGATGGTTAGGTAAGAAAATACCTACTTTCTAAAAGTGGTATTTTCAAACACAGAATGTTAAAACCAACTTCACTAAAAGATGTATTTTATCATTCTATGGTCAGGCATACTAAACTCAAATTTCTTGCCCATATTCTCTGGGCAAGTTAGGATTATAAGATGTTATAATCAAACTGCCCATTGTGGCCAAGGGGGACAGGTAGCCTTGTAATAGTGAACAACGAAATGGGCTGTAATTCACTATCAGGACATGCTACACAGATCAGGGCATGCCCTACCTTTCACATACAATGCACTCTTCCCTAGGGCCTACCTTAGGGGTGTCTCACATGTAGGAAAGGGAAGGTTTAGGGACTGGTAAGTGGGTGCACTTACCAAGTCGACATGGCAGTACTAGGCTGCACACAGGCTGTCCAATGGCAGGCCTGAGGCACATTTTACAAGCTGCTTATGTGAGTGGCACAATCAGTGCTGCAAGTCCCCCAGCAGCATTTGACTTACAGGCCCTGGGCACACATGGTGCACTGTACTAGGGTCTGACAAGTAAATCAAATAAGCCAATCATGGAGTCACTAATCCATTACATCAATTTAACATAGGGAGCACTTGCACTGTGGCACTCAATAGCAGTGGCACAGTGCCCAAAGCGTCTAACCAGCAAAAACATTTCAAAAACAGAAGAGGCAACAGCAAAAAATGGAAGGGAGACTCACGCCAATGGTCCCAGGTATAACAGCCTGAAACGTTGACTTTTTCATGGTCTAGCGCGACCAGAGGTCCCAATAGGTGCTATTGGTTTCCATGTGTTATATAGTGCTAAATGTTTAAAAAATTATATCTATGGTCCCCTATAATGGATTTTTTCGTTTTGGTGTCATTTTAAAGATACAAATATTTCCTATTTTTATAAATTGGTGCTGGAGTTTTATTGTGTGAGGTGTCTTATATATTTTCTCAATTGGTGTTTTTAAATGCTTTACATACCTGTCTTTGAAGTTAAGCCTGCCTGTTTTCAGCCAAGCTGCCAAGGGCCGAGCATGGAAATAAGTTTCTGAGACCTATTCTGAGCCCTATATTGTGTTATTGGCCTTATTGCCAGTGGTATATGCCTATTTACCACTACTAATAATCCACTTTCCAACATTTGGTGTTCAGCGGTGAGGATGAAGACTTGTGTTTAAAAAGTACACCTTTTAGTAAATTGAATTAAGATTTTAAAAATTCTCTAAATTGTCTTAGAACAAAAATTTCCAATTTTTTGGACTAAACTGTTTTTAATCCATTGTTGTGATTTTTCAGAAATTGTTCCGAGTTTGTTGTGTTAGTTGTTGTGACCCATAACTAGGGAACCATGCAGATAGACCTAACTAAACTGTCTAAGCTCAGGATGGCTGATCTTAGGGTGCAGTGTAGACTTAGGGGGCTTCCTGCTTCCAACAAGATTAGGAAGGCAGGGTCGCTTAAGTCCATTAGGGACTGGTCTCAGGTAGCTGAGGAGATTTAAGGAGGGATAGAGGGTGTTTCCCCAAATTCACCCAGGAGAAGGATGAAGATGGTGCCTCTTCCATTTTTTACCAGTGTTAGCCATGTGCTTCCAGATGGTGGGTAGAGGGCAGGGGCCCGACTCAGGAACCATCACTGTTCCTTGCAGAGAGGCAGCATGAGACCCAACTAGCTTCCATTGCCTTGGAAACAGACAAGCTGGAAGTAGCTAAGAAGAGATGGGAGAAGGAGGAGGAAAAATAAATGGTGGCAGTGAAAATGATGAAAAGCGTGATATGTCCAGGGGTGGTGAATTTGACTATAAACGTCCAAGGGTATAGTGCTCAAGTACACAGAGGGGGGATGACATTGATAAATGGCTAACAGCCTTTGAGCGGGCCCTTAGAATGAGTAGGATCCATTTTAAGTATTGGGGTGCACTCCTGTGGGAGTTAATTCCAGTAGCTGGGAGGGATGGGCTCTTGACTTGAAGTGATCTTTAGTTTGAGCTGGTTTTCATCTGTGCATTGGTGGAAGCTGATGTCTTTGTTGTTCAGTAGACCTCCGATGGACTCCATCAATAGGCTAGAAAAACTGTCAATAGGATCTAGCCTTTTTATATGCCACAGCCTGTAGATTTATTTAGGCCAGGGGGAGCTCATTCAAACTAGTTGGCCTCAGTTTTTCAGGTTGAAGTTTGGTACTGAAAAACCATTTAGGTTTTCAATTAGCAGCAAAGAGATCATGATTTACGCTTTTGTAGTCTTTTAAATTGCTGGTATCTGATTGGTTTGCGGAACCACTGGGATTATTAGTGGACTAGTGGAAGCAGTGAAGCACAATGTGTGATACTGCATTGCTAATGTTTTTGCACTATTCGTTGGCACATTTCATGTACTCAGAGCCATATAGCCCATGACCCCAAGCAATACAGAAAATTCAAGGTATACAGTGGAAGCTACAGAAACCTCTTCTTTGCATAAAATTCATTTTCTGATTTTTGCAAGGGACAAAACACACTATCCTATCTCGAAGTTAGATTTCATAAAATGTTTGTGGTTGCATAAAACTTTGCATAAATAGATGTCCATGCGTATTCTTCTACTGCAGAAATATTACTTTTGTTCGGTGAGCCTGATGTGACAGTCCTGAGCCAGGATTGGAATACTTTGGTTTAAAGCAGAACTCAATGGGCTTGCTTCTCAGACTTTTTTGCGCATCTAAATATAAGTGGGGCAAATAAATGGGATAATCTGTCTAGTATATGGGTGCATCCCAAGGTGAAAGCTGCCCACTATCACCACAAAGGTAAGACTACGATAAACCCCCAATTAATGACCATAATGCAGTTACTGTGTTTGTTATTCATCTCTTTAAAACATGATTTCTCATCCAATCTTCACAATAATGAATTTAGTGATACTGTTTTTTTTCTCCAGAAATAGTTATCAATACAATACAAAACACGTGGTTTGTGACTCCTTTCACTATTGCGAGGGTGTATAGACATAAGGAATTGAAGAACCAGAACCAATTGGGCCTGGCGGTGCAGGTTACGCCTTAATCTCCTGGGTTCTCCTGCTTCAGCTAACAGAGACACGGGGACACTCTGTCGGCGTAAAAGATCAGATTTTATTAGCTGCAGCTAGTACAGTTGTCCTAGAAGTACACACGGTATGGTCTCAGGAGACTGCCACTTTACTCCGTGGCGCACAATCTTTTATAGTACATAGGTGACATATACATTTCCCAAGAACACACCTAAAACATACATAGAGGACCAATAAGGTAAGGTTAAAGACAAATCATGTCCAATAGAAAAGGTTGAAAAACAAAGATATCGAGTAACTCGAAGAAGCCTCTCCTCCAACGGTGTTTGCCATCCCTCCCACAGGTTAAGGTATTAACATGTCTGTAACTGGCTTGCAGGTGGCGAGATACGTTTGTGTGTTTTGCAGGACAGTTGTGAAATGAGAGAATAGGAGCGGAGGACAGCAAAGGCCAGAAGATGAGATAAAGTCAGAAGAGAATAGTGTGAACCAACAGATAGTTAAGACAGGGATTAGAAAAACCAGACAGAGATTAGTGTACTCGGCCAGTCTTCTAACACCAGCTTTGCAAACAGAGGCACAAGGCTATTTTGACACAATATTGCAGGAAAAGCAGAAAATACTTCGTTCGTCGTGCTGCCTGAGTGAGGGCAACACAAAATGGCGGCGGAGCACAAAATGGCGGCTCAATGCGATCGTGATTGAAAATCGAATTTCCTCAGACCCTCCTTTTGCCAGAACTCAGGCAAGATATACAGACTCATGTTAATCTGAGTCGATGTCGATGGCCATGAGGTCATCGAGCTGTTGCTGTAACATCATTCTAATATTCTCTGTTCTTTGTGTCTTAGGTTTTGGGAAGCACATAGTAGCACAAAGGTCGCAGATGGCGGGACCACAGTGCATACAAAGACAACAAGAGAAAACGATGGCTAAAACCATACCAAGGAATGTTAGTACTTTCCAACCCCATTTGGACAGTAGTCCCCAAAACCATCCCAATAACGACCAATCTCCTTCGTCCTGATCAATCGACTCAGAGATTATATGTAATTTAGAGATGGCCTGGTATACTGTCGGAGCGTCATCAGGTATATAAATACAGCAACTCGATTTGATCAATTTACAGACTCCACCACGATCTGCAAGAATATCATCTAAGGCAACTCGGTTCTGTAAAGTCATAAGACGATCTGTAGTTCCGCTGTAATATTACTCAAAGCTCCTACAGTGATGTCTATGGTAGTCTCTACAACACGAACCGGTTGTCTCATATTCCTGCTGTTTGCCATAGGACCCCAAAAAGGAAGAAATCCTTTTAGGAAGTCTCCTCCCTCTTGACCTGCTGTGTTTTTGGAATCAATAATTCCTCTGCCATATCTGTTTTTATGGAAATTTGGAGAAGCAGTGTATGTAGGGGGAAGAAGAAAAACTATATAGCAAGTTCCAGAAAAACCAGTCGGCAACCACGTATAGGCTCTATCGTGACAGATGAAATACGTGCCCTGAGATGGCACTACTGGCGGCGAATTCTGAGAGGAGTGGATATAAGTAGGGGAACAAAAGCTTTTTCTCTGTTCGGGGTCAGTAGTTTGGCCATTTATTTGCAAACAGAAATTGCCTTGATGAGGTACAGTCCAAATTGGTGGAGACTTTCCTTGTTTAACCTTATCACTAAGACTTGTGATGTAATGAGTGGCATTCCAATTAGCGTATGCTTTTCTTTCATCGACAGCAATTTTGCTATTTTCCATGATTTTAGCCATAGCTACCATTTCCTTTATCAATAAACTATGACTGAAATCTGGACCACCAATATAAGAACTGACAGGTCGTTTAAATCGGCTTTGATAGGCGTTAGAGAAAATTACAAAATAAGCCCAAGCAGAACCTTCATAAGAGAATGGAAGGACTAAATATGGCATCTCTTTTTCTGTGGTATGAGGCATAAGCCCACATACCCAACAATCGGTTGTGTTAATTACTAATTGGTGTTGGTGTAATAATTGAATAAACGAATTATTGTAATATTCGATTCTTCTAACGAGTTCATGTTGAGGAAGTGTATGAAACAGATGTGGAGAGATAGTAGAATAAGAAGCCATAGAGATAGAAGAAGGGACAACTTTTTGCTGCATAGCGTAAACAATCCATCCTATACACGCCAATAAAATACACAATAATATAAAAACACATAAAGTTATACCACAACGACTGTATATTATTTTACAATGATTGTTTTTCAATTTGTTCTTTCTTTCTCTTTCGCCTAATGTAGTTTCCATCTTCTTAATGGATGCTCACGGCAATCTTCCTTAATCACTTGGTCACAATTGTCTGCCGTCCTATGACACTGCAAGTCCTGCAGGCCTATTGCCACTACTCAGGTCACAACCAAGACTCCTACCGTGACCCTGCAACCGGGATAGAAACTACATAGAAGAGAGAATCTCAAGTTTTTTTCTTCAGTCTGGGTCTTATCAGGTACAGTCTAATCCTGAACCAATGTTCGTGGATTTGTGTTCAGACGAAAATGTGGTGGTACAGCTTCTTGGAGAATGTTGTTGCTTTCTTTTTCCGACAATGTTCCATTCAAGTGTGCATCACTAAAAGGTATGAATCGGAGAACCTTCTCACTCTCAAAGTCACTTATACTCTTACGGACCCACTGATCAAAGGGCAGAGGCAAAGGTACCTTCTTGCAATGCACGCCGTGGATCCAGTTCTTCTTTCCTTCAACCTTCACTGCTGTACAAGTGGTTAGGAGAACCTGACGGGGTTCTCTCAAGCGAGGCTCCAAGTTCTTCGTCCTTTGGAAATTCTTCACACAAACCCAGTCACCTGGTTGGATGGAATGACCTGAGTCTGTGGAGGCCTCTGGCAAAGCGCTCTGAACCTGTTGATGGAGAACACGCAATTTAGTTGTAAGGTCGTCCAAATAATCAATCAACATTGGGTATGGCAAGTCTGAATACTTTTTAGGGCGAGGGACTCCCCGTATATTAGCTGGGCATCCAAAAACTATCTCATAAGGGCTAAGTCCCAAACGAGAATGTACAGCCGTTCTGGTGGATAGAAGAGCCAAAGGTAGTGCATCGGGCCAACTAAGGCCTGTACTGGCCTGTACTTTAGCAAGTTTGAGTTTTAGAGTGCCATTATAGCACTCCACTAGACCTGCTGACTGTGGATGGTTTGCCGCATGGAACTTCTGTTTTATACCAAGACCTGCACAAACTTTTTGCATGACTTGGCCCACAAATTCGCTCCCATTGTCACTCCAGACAATGTGCGGCAAACCAAATCTAGAAAAAAACTCTTTAAGGAGTACTTTGGCTGTAGATAAAGCAGTATTGTCTTTCAGGGGGTAAGCCTCTATCCATCTGGAAAAGACACATACCACCACTAGAACATATTTGAGATTGTTGCATCGTTCCATGTGAATGTAATCGATTTGCAACACCTCAAATGGATAGGTCGGAGGAGCAAAGTGACCTGCTGGAGTTGGGGTTCCCTTTCCCGGATTGTACATTAAGCAAATAATGCAATGTTTCACTATATTGTCTGCACACTTCGGTATTCCTTTGTTTTGCCACACTGGAGCCAGAAGCTTGCATATTCCTTTCGCACTTAGGTGGGCTGGACCATGCGCCATAGTAACTACAGGTAGTACATAAGCGTCTGGTAACAGCCAACGTTGGTGCTCGGATAATTCTACCCAACATCCCATCTCGTCTAACATTCCTGTACTTTCTTTCCACTTCCTCAATTCTTTTTCTGTAGCCTCTTCTTGAATTGATTTCACACTTTCTACTGTATCCTCATACATTCCTCTTTCTCTGACCCAATTTGCAGGGCCTGCAATATACATGCGACTTCTTGTAGCATCTCTGGCTGTCTTTTTCGCTACTTTATCCGCAAATGCATTCCCGCGACCAACATCGTCAACAATCTTCTTATGTGCGCTACACTTCACAATTGCTATCTGGGTAGGCAAAGCAAGTGACTCAAGAAGGTCAGTCACCAACTGACCATGTTGTATCTTAGCGCCGTGGGAAGTAAGGAATCCCCTTTCTTTCCACAAACGTCCAAAATTGAACGCCACACCAAAAGCGTATTGGCAAACGGTGTACACGTTCACTCTTTTTCCTTTGGATAACACACACGCTCTGGTTAAGGCTATCAGTTCAGCTGCCTGAGCTGAATTATGTCTGATGCGGGCTGTTTCCACAATTGTATGCAAAGTAGTAACAGCATAGACTGAAGTTGTCTCTCCATTAGGAAGCTTAAAACAAGAACCATCTACCCATAGCGTTCCATCCGGATTCACTAATGGCGTATCTGTCAAGTCAATTCTACCTTTTGCCTCTTCCTCAGTACGATAGAAACAATCATGTTGGTCCTGAACACCTTTCTCTTCTGGAAGAGGCAACAAAGTAGCTGGATTTAAAGTATTACATTGTTTGATATGCACGTGACTAGCCAAGAGCGTCAGCTCATATCCAGACAAACGAGCCCTCGTAAGATGATGTGTTTTTGTTCTGTTTAGCAAAGTATCCACTGCATGTGGCACCATAACAATGAGATTATTATCTAGCACCACTCCAGCAGACTGTCGAATCGAAATTGCTGCTGCTGCTGTCGCTTTAAGACAACTAGGCAATGCTTTAGCTACTGGATCTAATGTAGCCGAAAAATAGGCACATGGCCGCTGTCTATCTGCAAATCGTTGTTTTAAGACTGACAACGCACAACCTTCTCTTTCATGAACATAGAGCGTAAAAGGCTTACTGTAATCAGGAGTACCTAGTACAGGAGCGGAACACAGAGCAGCACGTAAGTCAGTCAAACTCCTCTGACATTCGTCAGTCCATGGAAGGGGCTGAGGCGTATCTTTCAAAGTGAGTGCCAACAAAGGTTTGGCCAACAGAGAGAAGTTAGGGATCCACTGCCTACAATAGGAAGTAATGCCCAGAAAGGCACGTACATCTCTTTGTGTGGATGGCACAGACATTTGCGCAATTGCTTGGATACGTTCTGGGGTTAATCGTCTTCCCTCCTTTGATAAGAGATGACCCAATTAGGTAACCTCTCGACGAACATATTGTAGCTTAGAAGATGAAACCTTATGATTAAGATTGGATAAGTGTCGCAGCAATGCAACCGTCACATTCTTACATATAGCCTCTGAATCAGCAGCGATTAACAAGTCGTCCATGTACTGAATGAGAGCAGCACCAGACGGCAAGGAAAAAGCATCAAGATGACATTTTAAAGCTTGACTATAAATAGAGGGACTTTCACAATAGCCTTGAGGTGCGCGTTTGAACCGGAAGCTTCGGCCTCCAAGAGAGAAGACAAAAGTGTCCATACTCTCTTCAGCAATGGGAATACTAAAGAAAGCATTTTTCAGATCGATAACAGAAAACCAAACCGCTGTAGAAGGTATCATCGTCAACAACGCAGTGATATCTGGGACAACAGGAATCTGCGGTACAACAATTTTGTTTACCTCCCGAAGATCAATTACAAAGCGATAAACAGGAGGCTGAGAAGGATGAGTGCGTTTAAGAACAGGAAGAATAGGGCTATTACATATGTTACCTCTCGTTTCCTCAACCACATCTTTCTGAATCAAATCATGAATGATTTCCAAAAGCGCTTTTTCACCTTCAGTGGAAATTCTATATTGAGGAACGCGTGGCAATTCAGCAATGTTCTTGAGAGTAACAACATAAGGTGGAATTTCAAGACAACCAACATCATTTGGACCCGTGGCCCAAAGCGTTGTGGGAAGAGAAAGCAATTCAGGTGGAAATTGATCTTTTGACAAATACATTGGAGAAGTCAGTTGTTGTCCTAAAGTGAGATATACACCAGAAGGAGAACAAGATATTGTGGCATGCAGTCTTTTTAATAGATCCAAGCCCAATAGATTCTCGCCGCAACCATTCGTTAAGAGAAGCGGAACTTCTAAATTATAAGGGCCAATTGAAATAGGCAAAGGGCAAGAAACCGGATTACGAACTGGGGCGCCAGAAAAACCTACAGATACATTCATTAAGCCAGACAAAGGTGCCCCAGGGAGTTTTGAATGAATGATAGAACTTCTCATCGCACCAGTATCTAAAAGGAATGGCTCTGAAATACCCATTGTAGTGACATTAACATAAGGTCCATTCTGATCTACTGGAATTGGCACAACTCCCTTACTTTGTCCATGGCTGTCCTAGTTAACATGAAGACTTTCATTCTCGCCTTCAACATAACAATCCTCATTGTAATACTGTGTAGACCGAGCGTTTTGCTGATCAAAGTGGTTCACAGAATTAGAGGGAGGAAGAGAACGCTGTTCTTGGGTCAACATACCTCGAACTCTACCTCTGTTTGCTGACTGGAGGCCAGCACGACCTCGCGGAGCAGATAGTGTCCCATTAGGCTGCAATAAAACCGG
Organism: Triturus cristatus; assembly: GCF_964204655.1. NCBI lineage: Eukaryota > Metazoa > Chordata > Amphibia > Caudata > Salamandridae > Triturus > Triturus cristatus. Next base: position 563,879,875 of record NC_140582.1, on the reverse strand, counting down.
ACAACTATTCTTAAAATGACCTTCCTCTCTACAATAGGCACATTGATTAGGACCTAACAAAGGTTGTGGAATATATGGCTCAGGCTTTTGATACACCCTCTGAAACTGTGGAGGCTGTTGAAACTGGGGCTGAGCATAACGAGGTGGATAAGCCTGTTGCAAGAGAACCTTAGTTTTTAATTCTTTAGTCTTTTTCTCTTGCTTATCTTTTTCTTCTTTATCTCTATTTTCATAATATTGAGCATTAGCCAATATCTGGGCTGAAGAAGAAACAGCCCATGAACTTTCAGAGTCTTTCAGCTTATGCGACAGCTCGGGAAGCAAATTAAATACAAACTTATCTACAAATAATCGCTGCCCACCCTCCGTAGTCATATCCTGACCACTGTGATCAATGAATGTTTCCTCGAAACGAGTGAAGAAATCGGAGACACTCTCATCTTTCTTCTGTTTACACGCGGCTAGTTTATCAATATCTGCTAAATTCATGATGCAAGCATCAACAGTCTGTGACAATTCTTTATAATAACCTGCTGGGTTCTTACGAGGATCCGGTAGAGACTGTTTAAGAGCCAGGACTTCAGATCTTTTCCAGGGCACATGTACCCATATATGCTGGAAATGAGCAGGAATAGCTAGATTACCACCTGCTGCCGGAACCTCCTCTCTCCATACCGGAGGAACCTCTCTCATTGGATAATTTTTCAGTGTCAACCTAACTGAGGGATCGGAATCAAGAAAAGTCTGTGAAGTAAATAAGGTTCTAAAGGAAACAAGTGTCTTTACAGCGTCCTCAACCTTAGAACCCACAATGAGTCCCTTATCAAAATTAGCATGAATATCTAACAGACCCTGAGGGACCGAACCCAAGTCCATACCCTTTCAACCTTTAACAAGAGTATCACACATAGTATTGAAGACACATCTCTGCATAGGCGCATTCCACTGTGAGAAGGTAGGCATAATGTCGGGTACACTATACCGAGGACCCTTCTCAATCCTCTCAAGGTAAGGTTAAAGACAAATCATGTCCAATAGAAAAGGTTGAAAAACAAAGATATCGAGTAACTCGAAGAAGCCTCTCCTCCAACGGTGGTTGCCATCCCTCCCACAGGTTAAGGTATTAACATGTCTGTAACTGGCTTGCAGGTGGCGAGATACGTTTGTGTGTTTTGGAGGACAGTTGTGAAATGAGAGAATACGAGCGGAGGACAGCGAAGGCCAGAAGATGAGATAAAGTCAGAAGAGAATAGTGTGAACCAACAGATAGTTAAGACAGGGATTAGAAAAACCAGACCGGGATTAGTGTACTCTTCCAGTCTTCTAACACCAGCTTTGCAAACAGAGGCACAAGGCTATTTTGACACAATATTGCAGGAAAAGCAGAAAAGACTTTGTTCGTCGTGCTGCCTGAGTGAGGGCAACACAAAATGGCGGCGGAGCACAAAATGGCGGCTCAATGCGATCGTGATTGAAAATCGAATTTCCTCAGAATGAAATTACTTCACATATTAAAATACTAACACACTCGTAGTCGTTTTATACAATACTCATTATATCCAGTGTTAGCAGTGTAATACTCGTCATTCATTGAAATTATCCCAAATATTATATCATCAACTTCAGTCTCATCCAAATGCTTTTTCTTCCTCAAACACTGAATCCAGCCTTTAACTTGGAATTCAGGCCAGAATATTATAATTGTTAAAGACATGAAAAAGACCTTTCTTTTTAAATGTATTTTAGTTGTAATACAAAGTAAGTGCACTTTGATGGTTAATTGGGGGTGACACCTGCCATAGTTTACCTACATCTAAATAGATCTTGGCTGTACAAAAGTACAGGTGTATATTCTGGGTTTCTTGAAGACAGAAAAGGATCTGTGGAGATTTACACTGACACCACTTGCATGAGAGTTTAGTTTTTTTTGGACTACTAAGTGTGGGATTGGGGAAGGAGTTGTGAAAGAAGACGGTGATCTCGTAAAATACTTGGAACAAGAATAATAATATAGGTTTGTGACCTTCCACAAACATTTTGTGTTGAATTTTCTCCCCAAAAACTCCCGTAAAACGGCAAAAGGCATGAGTTATTGCTTTTCCACTGAAAGAAACTGAATTGAACTCTCTCAAATTACAATGTAGGAAAAGAGGTTTCTCCACAGGGAAAACATTTTCCCAATGGAAAAAAAGTCTGACATGCAATGAACAAAATACTTTCTACTTACTTATATTGCCTGCAGATAATTTTCAAATAGAAGTGCAGCAAAGGTGAAGCAGGACAGGAATAACTCTTATTTCTCCAGATTTACAAGAATAGTCCAGGTGATGCTAGTGAATCTATTGAAAATCTACACAAATCATTGGTGTATGTCTACAAATCAGAAAAGTACATTGTTATTTTAAATGTTAATGCATCAAGCCCTATATGTATTGTGAGAAGTTGGCCTGGTATATGCTGTCCACTAGTTATAGTGGGCACCTTGTACCAGTCCAAACAACCCTTATTGATGATTAGGTTAAAGACAACCTTTATTGAAAGCTATCCTAGTGGTAGCTATGGAGAGCAGCCTTCAGGCTAAGTCTTGAAGGAATGCTTGGTTTACCAAATTCTAACCTCCTGAATGACCAAATGAAAGGAGAACCACACAAGGTATATATAAAATATATGTATTTATTTCTAAACACTCTCTACTAACCTCTTTAAGAGATTAGAGAACCAGTTACACAATATTAAAGCACTAGAACGACAGTAAATAGCACAATATACAATGGGCCCCAGGGGGAGACCAAACCATATATTAAGAAAGTGGTATAAGAACCACAACTTGACTAGACACAGTGCCTAGAGCACGTAGAATCACTGGGACCCCAAGGAACCACCCAAGGCAGTGACACAGGGGACCCACGGGGGACGAGTGCAGTGTGAGAACACAGCCGCGAGCTCTGTACAATCCTATGGGAAAGTCGCGGTTGGAATTTTAAAGATTAAGGACACTTAGGAGAGGACTTGGAGAAAACCCTTGGAGACTTAGAAGTTTCTAAGGCCAGCACTAATGTGAGCACCGGAATACTCGTGTTACCTAACCCAGGGAAGCCGGGTGCATAGGTGTCAAATGGTGTCAGGAATCTTCGTCGTTTTCAATGGAGAGTTGCTGCAAAGTGCTGCTGCCATGAAGAGGAAAAGTGTCTGATGTGATCCAAGCCTGGATCGGAGATTTGAAGAAACTGAAAGCAGAGGGGACAGAGCCTGGGTCACTTCGGGGTGACCAGGGGCACGGTAGACCAATGGCCACCAATGTCGGGTGTTTCAGGTACAAAAAGGTGAAGCTTGACTCCACTGCCACTGGGACCAGGAGCCATCGACAATGACCACAGTCCACAAGCGAGCTGTCCCACGAAGGATGTCGAGTGATGGGGGGGGGGCGGTGTCCGGATTGGAGACCAACAAGCCTTGGCAACGGCAACCCACGCGATGAGAGTAAAAAGGCTTCGTTGTGGACCAGCAAGGTTCTGTGGACTCCCCAAGTGATGGAGAGTCAGGGCACGTCTGGAGAAACCAGGTAAGCCCATTGAAAGTTAAAGTGCCCTTCCCAGGGACCCACAAGTCAACAGACAAGGGGTCGCAAAGGGACCTCGAGAGGAATCACTAGATACCAGCCCACGGGACACTCAAGGAGTGTAGGCCAGTAATCTTCAGTGGAATCACTGCTCGGGTTGTGGACTACAAGTAGCCCAAAGCACAGCCTCAGGGATCGCAAAAAAGCATATGGAGCTGCTAATGTGTACGGTGTCCAGTGGTTTGGTTTGCACAGTCCCCACAAGGGTTTTGGATCTCAGGATTGCCTAGAGCACGGATATCCCTCAGGGAAGCTTGGAAACCCACCTCCTGTGTTGCAAAGTCTTCGTAGTCCTTCAAGAGCTGCGTAGTTGCAAACCGGACAGATGTGTCTTTGGTGCATGCCTTGCAGGGAAGTAACTCCTTCACACCAAGGAAGATTCATCGGTCATCTAACGTTGTGTAGAAAGTTGAAGTTCTGGGATTCTGTAGCAGAGTTACGTCCAGGTAAATCTAAAGTCCTGTAGCCAGGGGTTCCTACTTTATACCCAAGGAAGGGGGGGGATAAACTCTGGGGACCCACCTATGGGAGGGTCAGGACAGAGGGGTGGCTACACCCATGTCCTTTGTCCAGTTTCGCGCCAGAGCAGGGGCTGGTAGCCCCTGCAAGCGGTTTGAGCGGGACTATGCACATGGACACCAAATGTGCACCCAGTGCAGACATCAAAGCACTCTTAGAGTGCACCCACCCAGCCCCAATACACTAAAGCCTGTCTGGGAGGTGGTTACACCTCTCTGTGACAGGAAACCTATTGTCCAGCCGTCCCCTGCTGGAGTTTCGTCCAGCAGCAGGAGGGCAGACTCGTGTCTGTGGCTGGCAGCATCCATTTTGTGATGCCAGGGTCTGTGAAGCTGGTACCGGGTGTACCGGCGCTGTCATGTTTCTCCCTCTAGTAGGGTGGAATCATGTGGGAGGTATGATTCCAAGGTGTTTGATACCAAACACGACATGTTTCCATGCAGCCATTCCAAAGTTAGCATTTACCGCGAGGTTATAATGCACTTAAGAGTATATGATTTGGCTGCATCACAAACAACCCCGGAATAGAGGTTTCGTAGGCTGCAGCGGGGCTCTGCTCATGCTTGGGCACCCTCTCACATAAAACCCAGCACCCTGCCTTCAGGATTGATAAGGCCTGCCATAGGGGTGACTGATAGGTTTATATGTGCAGTGATATGGATAGATATAGTGAACCTATATCTAAGTAAGGGGTGCATGCACCATCTTACACAGGCTGTTCTAGCAGACATGGGGTGTCATTTTGCATGGTCTCCCAGGGGTGGCATAATACATGTTGCAGCCCCTGAGAGGCCTATGGAGTACCTATACCCTGGGTATATAGGATACCATATACTAGGGACTGATATGGGTAGCCCAGAATCCAATCTGTGGTGTACCTAAAGTACATGCAATCAATATAGAGAGGAAGCAGCTAGGTTGGGGTCCTGGATAGCCAGATCCCAGCCAGACTAATGTCGAAAAACAGTGAAGCATCAGCAAAAAGTGGGGGTAACTATAAGAAGCAGATTCTACTCTCCTACATGTATTTTCTCAAATATATTCATCTAAAATAGTGTATTCCTCGAACATGATTCAAGCCATAGTTATGGCTTCTTAATAGATAATGCTTAATGTATACTTTGGAAGAATTCTATTTCACTACTGTCATTTATATCTGTCCAGACGTTGTGTACCCTGCTTTTACAAAATAATAAATGGTTCATCTTAGTTCATTGGGCTTATGAAACATAAGGAACCTATTTCCTTACTTAAAGATGAGCTGTCCAGAAACACAGCTCATCAATAACTGCTCGAAGTTTAAAGTCGAAAATTTGCTAACCTTCTCACAGCGCGGCACAGTATCCAAATATATCGCAAAGCATTGTGCAAAGGAGAATACACAGTGCAGAGACATATATACAAAAACTGGTCTGCTGCTGGTGTCATTCCGTGTGCTGGTACACAAACGCGCAACTCACAACACCATAGTACAGAGGTGAGTGTGCTCTGACCATAGGATTTATGCTGGAAAAATACCTTTAGTGCAAATTTCCATGCATAGATGTATTGACTATGCTCGGCGCACTGCAGCATCCATGCAGTGCATCAGTTTCTGGAGGAAAACAATGTTTCCCCCTTTGTTTGCAACAGCTTTCACTAGGTATTAGTTTTGATGTTTTTGATGTCAGGCTGCGTTAATAAATCGAGCTTTATATAAAATCCTGAGGGTGTTTGCGCTAATCAACTCCAGTAATGTGCGATGGAAAGTAAAACACTTCCGCTGCTTTGTGTCACTTATTATCACTTTGTGTCATGCTAATGTCTGTGCAAAGCATTTCTAAATCTGGGCCCTATTTAGATGACCTCAAAAGAAAATGCTGATTCACAAACACGTTTGCCTGTAAAGATTAACATACATGAATAAATCACTTGCTTTAGTTTGGTTTGGTATTCAAAGTCAAAGTCAAAAAGGCTTTATTTCGATAAAAACATATCATAAAAGCTTTACAATTAAAAAAGAGTTTAAATTCATTTAAGTTAAAATCCAAATATCACATTAAGAGAAAGACATATCATAAATAAATGTTAAGAACGTATTAAACAATTTCTTTAAGCCTTTTGCTTCTGATGCGCCATGCCCAAGATAGGAATTTTGATAGGGCGCAAGCATACAGAGGGCGGGAGTCAGACATTAAAATACGTAACGCCTCAATGTAGTGCCTAGTGCCTAAGGAACGGCACAATTGCTTAAGCCATCTTCTTCTTGGGTATGCATACTGTGGGCATTCGAATAAAAAATGGGCCACAGACTCTTGTCTAGATAGACAAAAAGGACAAAATTCAGTGGTCTGGGCAGGGGGATTCCACCGAGAAGTAAAAACATAAAGTGGGAGAGTCCCGGTCCTAAATTTGAAATAAAGAGATCTATCAAAAGGTCTCTCAATAATGTCGAGATACAATTCCCGGATCGGCTGATCCTTGAATTCCAAAAAGTCCTCCGTGAGTCTACCCAATGTACAGTTCAATTTTCTTTGAGTCGCAATCCAATTCCAGTATAGAGACTTAAGCGTAGCTTTCGGTGGGGAAGACCTGTTTTCCCATGCTGCGCTTAGCCCCAGATTGCACAGGAGGATTTTCATGTCGCTCAGCCACTTTATCTTGTGCCATCCCGGGAGTGACATAACTTCGGAGAGGCCTTTGGCATATTTAGCTAGTTCCGGGACACGCCATAGTCGAGCCCATAGCAGTAGAGGGCGAAGTTTCGCCAGGTCATCAATAGGACGACAACCTAGTTCGAGCATCAGTGGGGTCGTTGGAGTACCTTGAGGGAGTGACATGATTGCCCTACAAAACTTTCTCTCAGCTCTTGACAACTCACTAATATTGCATGAACCCCACAGCTCAGCCCCGTAAAGAGCAGAGCTGACTGCCCTTGCTGCATAAATTTCCATAACAGGGGCTATGGGTCTAATAGCACAGGAGCGCTGTTCCTTCAGTAGGGCCCCTGATACTCTCTTGTGGGCTAGCAACATCTTGCATAAGTGGGGGGCCCATTGCATATTATGAGATAAGCGGATCCCTAGGTAATCAAACACATCCACCCTCCCCAAAGGTACGTCATTTAATTTCAAAGGGCGCACAAGTTTTTTGGGGGGGTTCATCACAAGATATTTCGTTTTGTCAGTGTTAATTACCAGGCCCCGTTTAGCGCAAAAGAGTTGGAAGTTATTTAATAATTTTTGGAGGCCCATAGGGGATTTGGAGAGTAAAAGGGTGTCGTCCGCGAAGAGGAGGGTAGGGATACGTTCCCCTGCCAGGGATGGTTCATCTGAAGGATCGTTCAGCAGATGCTCAACCACACCGTTCACATATAAGGAAAAAAGGGTGGGGGCTAGAACACATCCCTGGCGAACCCCTCTCTCTACCGGGATTCTACTAGTTCTCTCTCCATCCCTGCCCCATCTAATCTGGGCAAAGTTGTTTTCATGCAACCTTGCAATTAACAAAAGTAAGTAGTGGGGTACCCCCATGTCAGCAAGGACTCTCCAGAGGGTCTCCCTGGGTACCAAATCAAAGGCAGTCTTTAAGTCGATAAATGCGAGATAAAGACTGCCTTTGCCTAGGACCACCACCTTCCAATACACTAGTAACAATCTAAATGTCTGTTCAATGGTACCAGTGCCTGTTCTAAATCCTGCCTGGTAGTCGGAAAGGATATTGGTTTCGTCGATCCATTGTGATAATCTGACCAACAACACCTTCCCGACTACCTTTTGGGTTATATCCAGCAGGCTTATAGGTCTATAGTTAGACGGGTCGTCCCTGGCCCCCTTTTTGAAAATAGGGACGACCTCCGCCCCTTTCCACGATGCCGGAATAGGAGCTCCCCTACTAATGGCATTGATCAAACAGCAAATAAATTTGCCCCAATTCGAAATATCCGAACGTAGCAGATCCCCGGGGATACCATCTAAGCCGGCTGCTTTTTGGGGCCTAATGTTACCAATTGCATACTCGACTTCTTTGATCGAAAAAGCAGAATCTGCCGAACCTACCCCCCAGTCATTGAGTGTCGTGATTGTGCCTAACGTATCGATTTCATAGTCTACGCTTCTTATTGGGAGGTCGGGAGTTGCTGACGCCACCCCCCGCACCAGATCATCATTAGAGGTGGCTATGGGGGAAGTTTCAAGAATATCCCCAGTGTGACTAGCATACAATTTAGTAAAGTGATCGACCCATGCTTGACTTGTGATATTGCATGTGATAAGTTCGCTGTCGGGTCGTGTTTTAGCTCTAATTGCATCCCAAAAACGCCTTGGATCTTTCCCCAAGCTGGCCTCTTTTAAGGAGCACCAGTATTCAAGCTCCCACTCCTTTCTAGCGTTTGCGAGGGTTTTCTTATATAATGTCCTAGCTCCCTGAATTGCTCCTTGATTTTTACTTTTGATGGCCTTAATCAAGAGTGATTTTGCATGTCTACAGGCAGATGTATACCAGTCATGTTTCCCCCTAGGGTTCCTAGTTACCTTGTTCTTGGCCAGATGCTCCTCTTTAGAAAACACATTCCCAATAGACCTAAGGGTTTCCACAAAGATGGAAGTGACCCGGCCAGGGGTCGAGAAGGCCGGGTCACTGTTGTCCAACTCCATTTGTGAGGCAATAAGCAGTGTGTGTATAGTGTTGAGTTTGGTTTCATCCTTGGAGACCAAACTCCACTTCAAACGTCTCCCACAAGAGGAGATAGAGATTTTGTTAGCTACCTTAGGAGATGTTTTAATCCTATCGTTGGGCCAGGGATTCCTAAGGGACAAGGAAAGCGAATTATGGTCGCTTTCAACTGTAGACAAAACGACCATATCCTGGACAAAACCCCAGAGAAAGAAATCTAGCATGATATAGTCGATCCTTGAGGTGCAGTTCGGTCTATTAAATGTGGCCGCACCCATAGGATCTGAGCTCTCAAGTCGAACTCCAGCGTTAGAGCATTCAACTGGATCGCAGTTGCAGACCATTTTTTAACCGGGGGGATGGCCAAAGACGGGATGCCCCATCTTTCGTCATCCTCAGCCGGGTCAGAAGCGTCATCCTGTATCAGAGGCTCGTAGGTGCAATTAAAGTCGCCCGCGACCAGAACTTTGGCTCGAACTGTATTTTCTCTCAATATCGTGTCAAGAATGGAGACTGTCGGAGACGTAGAGCCACACTTAGCACCTCTGGCATATACATTAAGTACATCAAGAATAAATCCCCTTTGGGGACCTCTCAGGGAGATTCCTAGGATGTCAGGACAATTGATTTGTTTTGCATCTATACGAAGATTTAGAGCAATGCTTATCCAAATGAGTAGGCCTCCAGAGGGACGGCCTATCCCATTTCTAGCAAGAACTGCAGGAACAAAATAGGTGACATAACCTACCCGGTGTAAAGGTTCTAAACTCCAGGTCTCTTGGAATAAACAGATCGTGTGTGCCTCTACTAAGGCATTCCACTCCGGAAGGCATAATTTCCTGTGGATGCCAGCAAGATTCCAACTTAGAATTTTTAGAGTACCAAGAGGATCTTGGACGACATTTTTTTGGGCACTTTGGTGGACAATAGAGGGCGTGAATAAAACAGGGGGCACAAGCTCAGTGGAGACCTGAGGCGGTATGCTCCCATGCCCTGTGGTCACAGTGGAGCATGGGCTTAGAGCGGAGGCCTGCGGGGTTTCTTGAGGAATTAATTTTGGGGATGAGGCAGTCTTGGTGGAATCAATACTGTTTTCAAAGACAAAACTATCTAGGGGCTGGGATAATTTGGGACTATCATGTTCGGTGACCTCAGGGCGATTTACTGGACCCGATGATGGTCAATCCACTTCCTCTAGACAGCTAAATCTGTTAGCGAGTGGTAAACCTCTCCAGCCAACAGAGAGAGCTGCGTCTCTGCCCTCGTAATCCGGCCATTCACTCCACTCCCTTCTTATATTCCAGTTGTTTATTTGTGGCATGTTCCTATCGGGGATGTCGGCCCAATAGTGTGTGGGAGGATAAAAGGAAGAGAGCCTTCTCACCTTTATTCCATCGTACTTAGGCCACAAGCCACGACGGCAAATATAATCCGCCGTACGTGGATTGTCAAAATTAACTATAATACAGTCCCCTTGGCTTGTTTTCTTCTCGCTTCCCACCCAAGGGACCCTATGCACCATTAGGATCCTACTACCACAGGAGGGTGGGAGCGGTCTGTTGGTATTGAGCCAATGCTGGACCTTATTTTTTAAGGCCCACGTTGGTTCCTCAGCTTTTGGCCTTAACTCGGGGACACCGGTCAGGATCACAACATATGGATCTGCGTCTGCTGGTAGATGTATGTGGTGCCCGTGCTCCCCCCTGATATTATCATTAGGGTGTGTTGGCCCTGAGGATTTAAGTAGTGTGTTTTCCGAGATTTTGGCAGGGCCGGGGGGTTTAGGGGGCTCCACAACTTTCTTTAATTGAGCTGGCAGTGGCTTTGATCTTGTGTTTAATACATGGGAGGGTGCATTTGCCACTAGCCGCTCCGTTCTCAAGGTTGTGGGGGTTGGTTGTGGTTCCTCATGAGAAGCCAGCCCAACGCCCAACTGGACCCTAGGGGAAACATTCATTGAGGATAACTGTTTTTCAATGTTAGAAAGGGATAGTGCAATGGGTTGCATAAAGTCTTTGATAAGCTCTTCTAATCTAGATAAAAATAAGTTTTTGGCCTCGCAGACTTTGCAACCCTCGCCCAAACTACCAAGGTCACCAAGAGTTGTTATGTTTGTGGGCGGAGCAGTTATATCAGTGGCTGAATTAGGTAGGTTACTCTGATTAGGTATGCTTTTGCTTTGTACCCGAATAGGCGGTATTTTTTTCTTAGGTTTACCCTTGCATTTTTCCACCTCCCTAGGCTTCTTCCGTTTTGGAATGGCGCCCTCCCTCTTCCCCCTTGAGTGATTAACAGTGGGAAGCTCCTGCCTAGAACTAGTAAAAAGATCGGGCGTCTTCTCAAGAGCGTCGCTTGAGTGCATGTCCGAAAGAGCCAATGAGGCCGAAAGATCGACCGTATTTGGTACGCCATGGGTTTCAGCCTGGATTTCAATAAGAGGTCTAAGGTCCCTAGGGCTAGTGGGTGTCTTGGCTAAGGCCAAAGGGCCTATAGAGGAACGCCTTGCTAAGGCCAAATCCTGAGATACCCTCCTCTCCAAGAGCGATATGCCTTGGTTGATGGCTTCATTTGCCCTGGTGATGTACTGGTCAATTGGGCCAGATGTCTGTACTTCCCCATGTGCAGTTTTACTCCTAGAAGCCCTCGGCATCCTATCACAACTACTAGATAAATACACAATACAAACTAAAGCTAGTCAACTAAGCAGAAATCGCTAGTATGGTACTTAGTGTGTATATTAAGGATGGCAGAGCAAAAACACCTATCTAAAATGTAAGAGGGGGGGCCCAGTCCAGTCTTACCCGGTCTTTAACGGGCTTAAACGGGCCCGCCCTTGGCCCGGGCTTCGCCCGGCGCTGCCCGCGCGCTGTCCCGCGACGCGGGAGGTATGCAGGAATTTAAAGCGCCTCCGGGCGCGTGAATAGCGTCACCTGATTGGCCCTCCGGAGCTGGGGAGACTGGGTAATGTAGTTTTCTCCACTCGGCGGCCGCGTTTTTGGCAGGGCGGCGGCGGGAGGAAATGAGGCCAGGAACACCCAGAACAAACACGAGGAACAACAGGTAGGTTTTTATGGGTCCCACAAGTTCTCAACAGCGTCAGGGCAACACCCGCTCCCCCGGAGGTATGCAGGAATTTAAAGCGCCTCCGGGCGCGTGAATAGCGTCACCTGATTGGCCCTCCGGAGCTGGGGAGACTGGGTAATGTAGTTTTCTCCACTCGGCGGCCGCGTTTTTGGCAGGGCGGCGGCGGGAGGAAATGAGGCCAGGAACACCCAGAACAAACACGAGGAACAACAGGTAGGTTTTTATGGGTCCCACAAGTTCTCAACAGCGTCAGGGCAACACCCGCTCCCCCGGAGGTATGCAGGAATTTAAAGCGCCTCCGGGCGCGTGAATAGCGTCACCTGATTGGCCCTCCGGAGCTGGGGAGACTGGGTAATGTAGTTTTCTCCACTCGGCGGCCGCGTTTTTGGCAGGGCGGCGGCGGGAGGAAATGAGGCCAGGAACACCCAGAACAAACACGAGGAACAACAGGTAGGTTTTTATGGGTCCCACAAGTTCTCAACAGCGTCAGGGCAACACCCGCTCCCCGGAGGTATGCAGGAATTTAAAGCGCCTCCGGGCGCGTGAATAGCGTCACCTGATTGGCCCTCCGGAGCTGGGGAGACTGGGTAATGTAGTTTTCTCCACTCGGCGGCCGCGTTTTTGGCAGGGCGGCGGCGGGAGGAAATGAGGCCAGGAACACCCAGAACAAACACGAGGAACAACAGGTAGGTTTTTATGGGTCCCACAAGTTCTCAACAGCGTCAGGGCAACACCCGCTCCCCCGGAGGTATGCAGGAATTTAAAGCGCCTCCGGGCGCGTGAATAGCGTCACCTGATTGGCCCTCCGGAGCTGGGGAGACTGGGTAATGTAGTTTTCTCCACTCGGCGGCCGCGTTTTTGGCAGGGCGGCGGCGGGAGGAAATGAGGCCAGGAACACCCAGAACAAACACGAGGAACAACAGGTAGGTTTTTATGGGTCCCACAAGTTCTCAACAGCGTCAGGGCAACACCCGCTCCCCCGGAGGTATGCAGGAATTTAAAGCGCCTCCGGGCGCGTGAATAGCGTCACCTGATTGGCCCTCCGGAGCTGGGGAGACTGGGTAATGTAGTTTTCTCCACTCGGCGGCCGCGTTTTTGGCAGGGCGGCGGCGGGAGGAAATGAGGCCAGGAACACCCAGAACAAACACGAGGAACAACAGGTAGGTTTTTATGGGTCCCACAAGTTCTCAACAGCGTCAGGGCAACACCCGCTCCCCCGGAGGTATGCAGGAATTTAAAGCGCCTCCGGGCGCGTGAATAGCGTCACCTGATTGGCCCTCCGGAGCTGGGGAGACTGGGTAATGTAGTTTTCTCCACTCGGCGGCCGCGTTTTTGGCAGGGCGGCGGCGGGAGGAAATGAGGCCAGGAACACCCAGAACAAACACGAGGAACAACAGGTAGGTTTTTATGGGTCCCACAAGTTCTCAACAGCGTCAGGGCAACACCCGCTCCCCCGGAGGTATGCAGGAATTTAAAGCGCCTCCGGGCGCGTGAATAGCGTCACCTGATTGGCCCTCCGGAGCTGGGGAGACTGGGTAATGTAGTTTTCTCCACTCGGCGGCCGCGTTTTTGGCAGGGCGGCGGCGGGAGGAAATGAGGCCAGGAACACCCAGAACAAACACGAGGAACAACAGGTAGGTTTTTATGGGTCCCACAAGTTCTCAACAGCGTCAGGGCAACACCCGCTCCCCCGGAGGTATGCAGGAATTTAAAGCGCCTCCGGGCGCGTGAATAGCGTCACCTGATTGGCCCTCCGGAGCTGGGGAGACTGGGTAATGTAGTTTTCTCCACTCGGCGGCCGCGTTTTTGGCAGGGCGGCGGCGGGAGGAAATGAGGCCAGGAACACCCAGAACAAACACGAGGAACAACAGGTAGGTTTTTATGGGTCCCACAAGTTCTCAACAGCGTCAGGGCAACACCCGCTCCCCCGGAGGTATGCAGGAATTTAAAGCGCCTCCGGGCGCGTGAATAGCGTCACCTGATTGGCCCTCCGGAGCTGGGGAGACTGGGTAATGTAGTTTTCTCCACTCGGCGGCCGCGTTTTTGGCAGGGCGGCGGCGGGAGGAAATGAGGCCAGGAACACCCAGAACAAACACGAGGAACAACAGGTAGGTTTTTATGGGTCCCACAAGTTCTCAACAGCGTCAGGGCAACACCCGCTCCCCCGGAGGTATGCAGGAATTTAAAGCGCCTCCGGGCGCGTGAATAGCGTCACCTGATTGGCCCTCCGGAGCTGGGGAGACTGGGTAATGTAGTTTTCTCCACTCGGCGGCCGCGTTTTTGGCAGGGCGGCGGCGGGAGGAAATGAGGCCAGGAACACCCAGAACAAACACGAGGAACAACAGGTAGGTTTTTATGGGTCCCACAAGTTCTCAACAGCGTCAGGGCAACACCCGCTCCCCCGGAGGTATGCAGGAATTTAAAGCGCCTCCGGGCGCGTGAATAGCGTCACCTGATTGGCCCTCCGGAGCTGGGGAGACTGGGTAATGTAGTTTTCTCCACTCGGCGGCCGCGTTTTTGGCAGGGCGGCGGCGGGAGGAAATGAGGCCAGGAACACCCAGAACAAACACGAGGAACAACAGGTAGGTTTTTATGGGTCCCACAAGTTCTCAACAGCGTCAGGGCAACACCCGCTCCCCCGGAGGTATGCAGGAATTTAAAGCGCCTCCGGGCGCGTGAATAGCGTCACCTGATTGGCCCTCCGGAGCTGGGGAGACTGGGTAATGTAGTTTTCTCCACTCGGCGGCCGCGTTTTTGGCAGGGCGGCGGCGGGAGGAAATGAGGCCAGGAACACCCAGAACAAACACGAGGAACAACAGGTAGGTTTTTATGGGTCCCACAAGTTCTCAACAGCGTCAGGGCAACACCCGCTCCCCCGGAGGTATGCAGGAATTTAAAGCGCCTCCGGGCGCGTGAATAGCGTCACCTGATTGGCCCTCCGGAGCTGGGGAGACTGGGTAATGTAGTTTTCTCCACTCGGCGGCCGCGTTTTTGGCAGGGCGGCGGCGGGAGGAAATGAGGCCAGGAAAACCCTAAATACACAATTGTTATGGTAAAGGTAATTTACACAGACCTAATATTACTCCACACTGGTATTACGTTTAGCATGTGTAAATCCTCCTCCACGGATGGGAGCGCAAGAAAAGCATTGGAAATCTGCTTTAGAATGCAGTTTTAACCATGAGGCGCCTTCAACACGCAGCTTTTACAACGCATGCATTTACTGCATATACATTTTCTGGTGTTTTTACCACACATACCTTTACCACGCATGCTAGACTTAATTAAGATAGGAATATATGTGTGTGCACTTGTGTGTATGTGCATTTAAGTGTTTAGGGTGGGCAGGTGTATAGGGTGGTTAGGGTATTTTTAGGGTTTAGGGCATGGTAAGGGTATTTTTAGGGTTTAGGTGTGGATAAGGGGATTGTGTTGTAAGGGTATTTTTAGGATTTCGAGATGGGTAAAGGAATAAGGTGTGGAGAGTGTTTTTAGGGTTTAGGGGTGGGCATCAACATTTGGTGGGAAGGGTATTTTTACGGTTTAGGTGTTGGTACGAGTACTGGGTTATAAGGGTGTTTTAGCTTTTAGGAGTGAGTGAGGGTATTGGGTGGAAAGGGTATTTTTATGGTTTGAGGGTAGGTTAGAGTATTGAGTTGCAAGGGTGTTTGTAGGGTGTGGAACTGGCTAATGGTATTGAGTTGTATGGGATTTGCAGGTTTAAGGGTGGGTAAGGGTATAGAGTGGAAAGGGTATTTTTAGGGTTAAGGGGTGAGTAAGGATTTTGGGTTGTACGTATTTTTTTTAGGGTTTGGGGACGGATTAGGATATTGGTTTGTACTTTTGTTTTTAGGCTTTAGGGGTGGGTAAGTGTATGGAGTGGTAAAGGTGATATTGGGGTTTAGGGGTGGGTAAAGGTATCGGTTGATAAGGGTGATTTTAGGGTTTAGAGGTTTGGTAAGGGTATTGGGTATCAAGGGAATTTTTATGGTTTAGGGGTGGGTAGGGATAGAGGGTGGTAAAGCTATTTTAGGGCTTAGGGGTGGATAGGGGTATAGGCTAAGGGTATGTTTAGGGTGGTTAGGGTATAGAGTGTTAAGGGAATTTTGTGGTTTGCGGTGGGTACGGACATAGGGTGGTAAGGTAATTTTAGAGTTATGGGGTGAGTAGGGATAATTAATAAGGTGTTGGGGTTCCCTCATACAAATAAAATTGATTCATTCATTGAAAAGAAATGTGGGTTTGGGTTTATTCTTTTGCCAATAACTTTAGTGCCGCTTGATGACTCTTCATAACATTTTCTAAAGAAATCCTTTTTTTGGTTCAGCTGCTGTGTTGAAAGTTTCAGTGAGATCCATCAAGGTCGAGAAAAAGGGGTACCAAAACGTGTTTTCCACATGCTATGTCCATGAGGAGTTTTCATTTTTGGAACATGACTACAACCTGGACCGCTGAACGTAATTACACCAAATTTGGCAGAAAGCTAGATGTTGGTCCAGAAAGCATGCTTTTTGTGATTTGGTGTAAATGCATTCAGTAGTTTCAGAGATATTTACGTTTAAAAAATATAGATATCTGGGGGCCCGAGTCCTTGCAGTGGACTATTGGATCCTACTGAAATTTGATTGGCTGGCAACACTTTAACCAGGAAGTGTTGGCAGCTACCTTGCCACTCGGCTTGTAGCTGAGTCCCACCAAAACGTTTTAAAATAAAGAAAAGGAGTTAGGGTAGGAATACTCTGCCCACTCCCCTGACATACGGTGGGGGGGCCCCACAGGGACATCGCTGGGAATGAAAAGTATTTTTAAATTAAATTTTGTCACAAATTTGTGGGTGAACTTGCGTATCCGCAGCAAAATTGGAAGAAAAAAAAGACACACTGGCTACCGCGCGTCATTTATAGGGTGACATGGGTGGGCCAAAGCCCAAGGACAGTGTTTTATAATTATGTGAGGGTGGCCATGCAACACCACCTATGCCCCAGGGACTGCCACTTCCCTGGGCCAAACAATATTAAAATGATGTAGGGGGCCCACACGGCCCCACCACAGCCCTGGGGACCATCATCACCTCGGGTCTATTTGTTTAATGAATGCAGGGAGGCCTGTATGGCCTCCCCTCCAGCCCATGACCGCTACCTCCCCGGGGCTTTATGTATGAACAAAGCGAAGGGGCTGTGTGGACCCCCACAAACCTTTGGGCTGCGACCTCCCCAGGGTCTTAATGTTGAATAGTGCATGAGGCGCAGGCCCCGCAGCCCTGGATTCCATCACCTCCCCAGGGCTTTAACTTTTATTAATGGGAGGGCCGCATGGACTACCCTCAGCCCCATGGCAATTAACATAGAAATGCAGGGCAGGGGCCCGTGCTGCCCCGGGGACTGCCACCTCCCCGGTGCACAAATAATATAATGGAGGGGTTGTGATGTGGACACCTGGCCACAGGGACCACCACTTCACCGGGGCTAAAGTAAAGCTTGGAGAGGGGGCATAAGGCCCCCCTCCTAGAGCCAAAGATGAACCTGGGGACTGCCATCCCTCCAGGGCCAGCTCCTGCTATGTCCCCGGGTGCCTACGCCCAGGACAGAGCTGTTTGCTATGGCTTGGTGGAAGCTTTAAGCTCCTGCCAAGCTATAGCAAACTGTGCTCGCTTTCATCAAGCAAGAGCACAAAAAATGTTAGCAGCACCCTCTTTGTCAAAGAAATGCCGGTTCCCGCAAGAGGCGTGGAGCCGGTAGGGACTGCAGGGGCATTCAGAATCCCCCGGTCTCTATAATTGTGGAGTGGGTGCCCTGGGTGGGACCAGGGCACCCACAACAGAGGCTGGGCCCCGGGGGATGTGGTCCACGGGAGGTGGGCCGTTCATCCCTCATCCTATTAATGGAATACGTTTTTTTTTTTTTTTAAAGGCTGGACCCCGGGGACTTAAAACATTATATTTTAAAAAGAACAATGCCAAGTCGCCAGAAGCCCCATTCCCTTTTAGTACCACTCTGCAAACTCGCCTTCTGATGCACTACTATTTGAGGGATGAAGTCCACTTTCCTGCAGAGGGTCCTTAGGGGCCAACTACCCCTCCTGTTACCTCCAGTAAGTCCCACACAGTGGAATTGCTGAGCGGTTGTTTGAGGCCATACCACTTTTCTTCACCACTCTGCAAAAGCACCTCCCTGGTGCACTAGTACGAAGGGGGTTGGGAGCACACCACTTCACCTCCCAGCACAGTTCACCCCTTAGCATTATGGTACATGCACTTCATGGTAAATGCTTATTTGAATATTTACTGGAGTATTTCACCAAAGTTGGTGCAGGTTAGTGCTGTAAATCCCTGGACATGTGTTTTTATCATCCATCATCAGTAGAGATAAAAACACATTTTAATCAAGGGCTGCTGAGAAGGCTGACGCAATTCTCTCCGATCTCAGTACTTCCCACAGGCACGCAGGTGCATCACCAAAGGTTTGTCAGCTCAATGACTCAAGGGAGTCTTTTCAAAATGAAGGAGTTTGGGAGCACACCACTTCATCTTGCAGCACAGTTCACCCCTTAGAATTATGGCAAATGCACTTCATGGTAAATGCTGACTTGAATATTTAGTGGAGTATGTCACCAAAGTTGGTGCAGGTTAGTGCTGTAAATCTCTAGACACGAGTTTCTGGATATCATCCATCATCTGTAGAGATAAAAATGAATTTTAATCAGGGGTTGCTGAGCAGGCTGCCACAATTCTCTCAGGTCTCAGTACCTCTCACAGGCGCGCAGGTGCATCACCGAAAGCTCGTCAGCTCAATGACTCAGGGGAGTCTTCTCAAAATGAAGGGGGATGGAAGCACACCACTTCACCTCCCAACACAGTTCACCCCTTAGCATTATGATAAATGCACTTCATGGTAAATGCTTACTTGAATATTTACTGTAGCATTTAACCAAAGTTGGTGTAGGTTAGTGCTGTAAATTTCTAGACACTTGTTTCTGGATATCATCGTCATCAGTAGAGATAAAAACACATTTTTATCAGAGGTTGCTGAGAAGGCTGCCACAATTTCACCAACGTTGGTGCAGGTTAGTGCTGTAAATCTATAGACACTTGTTTCTGGATATCATCCATCATCAGTAGAGATAAAAATGAATTTTAATCAGGGGTTGCTGAGCAGGCTGCCACAATCCTCTCAGGTCTCAGTACCTCTCACAGGCAAGCAGGTACTTCACCAACAGCTCGTCAGCTCAATGACTCAAGGGAGTCTTTTCAAAATGAAGGGGGTTGGGAGCACGCCACTTCACTTCCCAGCACAGTTCACCCGTTAGCATTATGGTAAATGCACTTCATGGTAAATACTTACTTGAATATTATCCCCTTGGCTGTTGAGGGTCCTTGGGGGCCAACTACCCCTCCCGTTGCCTCCAGTAAGTCCCACAGAGTGGGACTGCTGAGAGGACTTTGAAGGCCACTCCCCCTTTCTCAACCACTCTGCAAACACGCCTCCTGGCTTACAACTGGTTGGGGAATGACCTCCCCTAGGCTCATGAGTGTCCTTGGGGGCCAACAACTCCTCCTGTTACCTCCAGTAAGCCCCACACAGTGGGATTGGTAAGAGCTGGTTTGAGGCCTGCCCCTTTCTCCACCACTCTACAAGCACACCTCCTGGCACACTACTGATTGGAGGATTAAGTCGTCTTGGAATGCTGAGGGTCCTTGGGAGCAATAAATCCCACCTGTTACCTCCAGTAAATCTGACACAGTGGTATTAACACCCAGCACATAATATATGCACGTTAAAAAAACAAATATTACAGAGATCGTATACTTAAGCTCAGATTTCACTCATACAAAACCATTGAAATTCAGAAGTTATAATTACATAAGCTAACTATAACTTATTTCTCCCAAAGCATTGCTTAGGACCTCACATATTACATCACTCATGACTTGAGCAGTGACATCTCTGATGACATCTCAAATGACATCACTGATGACATCATTCCATGAGTGTGTTTTGTAAACATTTCCGAGACTTAAAGATATACACTAACCTACAGCATAAGTTAAAATGACTATTCTTTCTGTACTTGTAATTAGTCAAACTATTTCTGAGATATCTCATCTGAGTGGCTGTGTGACTGTATCACTTTGTAAGTGAATGTCCGAGCGGCGGAGAGATAGAGTAGAGGCATGTGTGGTAAATGAGTGTATCACAATAAATGCATGATAAAGGCATGTGTGGCAAAAGCATGCATTGTAATGTAGTACAACCAGATGGCACAGAAAGTTAGAAAGTTTGTGAGTAGTACTCCAGCGTTTGTCAGACATGAATCTCTAAATCTAACAAAGGGGTAATGAAAAGGGAAAACCTTTCAAAATTGTTGAAAATATTTCCTGTCAAATATTATCTCAAGAGAGAAGAAAAGAGCAATTAAAAAATGTGAAGGATTTTTTTCATGAAAAAGTGTGTATTATGTACAATTATACATGCGGAAACATCTTTGGTTCACATGGTCACCACAGGAGTTTACAAAAGGGTTCCAGGAGTAGTTTTGACAACCTAATAAAGTCAATGGTTTTCAAGAGATCAGTAAACCATGCCTGGAGCTTCAAAAATCTATTTGTTATTTCTCTGTGCTGCAAGAGAATTTACCAATCTTTTAGAAGCCCTTTCAGTACTCTATCAACATATATTCAAATTATAGCAGGGTATCCACAGGATGTCCTTATGACATATATATGCATCAATAGGTCATAGGACCATCGTTCATTTCAGCTGTTTTCTTTTTGCTTTCCCAAGGAGGGATAAGATTCTCTTTTTTCTGGGTTGAAGGAAAGTGTTTGCCCATGCCTGACCCTTTCTGGGCACCAACTACCTCCAGAATAAGATGGCCATGTGCTGACTTCTGAGATACCTCAATAGTATGCATGTAATGCAACTACTACTGTCACACACATATCAGAAGGTCTTGTGATGGACTGCTCAGCCTCTTCTAGGTTCATCCAAGGGTTAAACTGTTGGGCAGTGATACTGGAGGGGCTAAGTACAGTTAGTACTGGTCTCAGCTATTCAATCGCTATGCCCACCATCTCGAGACACTTTTTTCTGTTAGTGGGAGGGAAGGAGGAAGTGAAGGGAGGGTGGGTGTAGCAGCCCAGTTCCTCCCACCACCCCTTCCCATATCCTACTTATCCCAAACAAAAGAAGAAATGAACTTGGAAGTGTGGATTGGATTCCTAGTCTTTTCCATTCCAATCTGCTCTTCCCAACTTAGGCCCTTATTATGATGGTGGTCGGCAATCCTATCATATCGGGCAGGTGATTATAATAGGACCGTTGTGCAGGCAGTCGTACAATTAATTTTTCTACTGCATTTTGTGCTGCAACCCAGGAAAAGTGCTGCAGCACAAGCTGCAATAGAAAAAGGCACTTTATGAACATCCATGCACCGTGTGCTAGGCACCATGTAGTGCCTGGCACATGGTGCATGGATGTGTGGGGGGCACTGCATGTGCCCCCAAGGCCACTTAGCAGTGGCCCACGATGGACCGGGCCCTGGTTGCTGCCACCAAAATCTGTTTCTATCTGCCTTTTCATTGTGGTCTGAGGAAGACAGAAAGGGACATCCTAATCCCTATGGCATTGCCTGCGGCTGGCACCACCTCCATTGTAGGGATAGGAGTCCAACCCCCGCCCCAACAGGATCTTGGATCATGTCGGAGGTGGCAGTCTTTACACACACCCTCTGGCTCCGACCATGGAATTATAATCCGGCATTAAGAATGATAGCCTGGATTTCGGGCGGACCGCCACCAATGACCTGTTGGTGGTGGTCCACTCGCCATTGAAATGAGGCCCTTAATCTCATTCCTTTTTTCCTTTTCTGCCCTGGAGAAGCAAGGGGAGAGGAAGTAGCTGTGGGTCTATGCTCCATAAGGACGACATTTTCTGTCTGGATTTATTTAGCTTCAGAAAAAAAAAAAAACATTGTCTGTCTCATTTCTGGGGCACTTAGACATGGTTTTGCACACCGACAAGGAGCCAGACACTATTCAGATGTTTTCTTATTCTGAGAAATAATCCACATGGTGTCTGAATCCTTTGTGAGGTGCATACAAACATCTGTGCCCCACCAAGGAGCCTAGACCCTGAGGATTTTTTCTTATCTCCAAGAAATGCCTGGCTCCTTGTGAGGGCACAGACACACACACACCAGCGTACTAGAGATCATGAGCCCAGGTGCTGTTTGTGATTTTTCTGAACCTCAGAAAAAAATCCAAACAGAAAACAACTCTTTGCTTGCCCACAGCAACATACACATTTGTGCCCCAGTTAGGAGCACGAATGCGGTTTGGATTTTTTCTCATCCGCCGAAAAATTCTAATCAGTGCCCAACTTCATGCTGGGGTGCTGACATATTCATGCCTGTACCCCAGTGGGGAGCCCAGATGCTGTCTGTATTTCTTCTTAACCTCAAATCAAAACAAGGCCTGGCTGCTTATCAGGGAGTACTTACACATGTCTTTGGACCGGAGTCATTTGGCCCTTAGGGAAATCTTCCTCCTTTAGACATTTCTTAACATTAGACCCAGGTAGAGTCTTGAGTGGTGTGACTTGCAAGGATGCCACCACCACGTTTTGTGATTCAGAATTTCCTGCTCAGGTCAAATAATGGGAAAAAAGGATTGCCTCATACTTCTGTGTTGAAACTTCTGGAATTTGTGGAGAAAAACACACCACCCACCATCTATTTTCCCACACGTCTACCACTAAAATCAGTACATCACATGTATGGGTTGCCCTCTCGTAGCTCACAGGAAGTGGCCAAATATGCGCCACTGCGTAGACCATATAGTGTTATTGTGATATTCATATGGCCAAATCTTTAGCCTACCCCATTCCATGGAATTGGTCCATCCACATATTTGGAATATTGGTTTTTGGGGAAGAAGTGTGAAAATATTTGATGGGAGGACTTGTGCTATTTGCCTTAAGTTTTGGATCCTTCTGTCACAGAAAAGTGAATAAATTGTGAATTTCTTACCCATACTTTGACATTTGCAGGGGATTCTATGTAATAAAACCTGAAGTGCATGCAAACCACATCACCATGGATTCCCTTGTGTTACTAGTTTTGAGGAATGTCTGGGGTTGGTTCCCCAGGGTGCTGACTGAATCAAATTATTGCAGCTATCACCTGTGGAATCCCCACATCAGAAATCCTCCCAGGCGTCTAGCATAGAGAGTGTGATGTCCCGGCCAGTCAATCAACAAATGTCTAGCACCCAGCAAAAGGAACCTGATGATGAGTAAATATAAATAAGACATACTTGTGGTAAGTTTCAATAAAGTTCAGGGGTTACATCTATGACAAAAAGGCAGACAACCTAAGCTGTCATTTCACTTGCAGCTCATTGTCATATTTCCAAAATGCAATACACTGAGTTCATCCTCTGTATGCATAGTCACCCCATAGTAAAGCCATACATGTTTGTTACAGCCGCATTGAGGAATATCCTGAGGAACAAAGTTGGAGGTCAAGTCTTTGCACAGATATGTTCCTGTAGGAGGGACACTTTAGGGGATGATTGTATCTGAAAAAATGCTAAAGGATCTGACAAATGTCATGTTAAGTGCAATCTCCCAGCCAGCGAATTAAGGAGAGAAAGAGCAGGTACACAGTAGTGGAAACTGTGGATGTGTATATTGCCAAAATATCTGGTTGTGGTATGTTTTGATATTGTCCATGGGCGTGGTGATATCTGTGACCAAAATGCAAGTACCCCCCTGAACTGGGATTTTGTTTGCAGTTGCTTTTCCAAATGCCCAAAATGCACTACACTGAGGGGCATTTGTATGGGAATTGTGGTGCAGGGCAACATAGCAAGTTACCCTGCTGCGATGCTCAGTGTCATAGGGAATTGGCAGGAATGTACTATATTTATCCAATACTGTGCACTGCTGTACTTTCCCACTGCACTGAAATAACTAAGGGAGCCAAGCACCAACGCAGGCCCCCTTGCACCATGGAGAGAGAGAGAGAGAGAGAGAGAGAGAGAGAGAGAGAGAGAGAGAGAGAGAGAGAGAGAGAGAGAGAGAGAGAGAGAGAGAGAGAACAGAGAGAGAAACAGAGAGGGAGAGAGAGAGTATATTGTAAAAAAAACTTTCATTAAATATTGATATGTTGATCCACTATCATTGACATTTTGCTTAGGGCCGTAGGCTTTAATATAAGGGACTAGGATTACTGAAAAAAATGTTCAGTGCTACTCAAAAGCCAGTTTGCTAAGAAGGACGTTGAATGCATTTAAATCTACTAGTGACTTTTAGACCTAGTTTTACTAACATTTTGTGTTGTGGATGAACCATATTTTTGGGGCAGCAATGACACAAAATGTTAGTTGGGATTTACAAAGCCACGCAAAGTCTTGTGTTATGAGCCCCAGTCTACCCCAATATGGGCCCAGGTATCTACACAACCTTTTGCCTACATTTGTCCTACCTTGCTCTGTATAACGGTTCCAGCACTGACCTTTTACTTAGTTTTGTACTGAAAAAATGTCGATCAGTTTTCCCTGAAACTGGCCTCATTTATTATGCATAAGAATTCCTGGTATCATATCTTAATCCGCTGCCCAGGACGTACGCAGCAGGTTTACCATCTTGTGTATGAAAACTCTGTTCAAAAGTCACCGCTAACGTCATCCT
Source organism: Triturus cristatus (assembly GCF_964204655.1). Lineage (NCBI taxonomy): Eukaryota > Metazoa > Chordata > Amphibia > Caudata > Salamandridae > Triturus > Triturus cristatus. The sequence goes on along the minus strand of NC_140582.1, from coordinate 563,855,311 downwards.
TGGACAACAGATCTACTATCCATAATGACAAACCATTTCATATTTAGGTAGAACCCCTGAAGGTATTTTGTGGGTATAAAAGAACCACATCTTCACTGGGGAAGCTCTCACTTTGACACTAGACGCTCAGGTCCCGGCCTGCAGAAACTACAGCACTCAGAGCTCTGACATCCCTCACAGGGTGTCCAACTCGAGACCAAGATGGGGTCCTTCGTTCTTTCCCATAAGGTAATGGGGTTGGCACTTTCCCAGGAGTATTCTTGGCTTTACACCCAAATACATGCTACAGGGAGGCAACCCTATAGCCTTCATTGGATGTTTCCTTTTTATGGTGTGATTCTCTGAGCAGACTGAAAGCCATTCTGTTACAGAAGGATGCGATCTTAGCCTCGGCCTGAGAGACTTTTGATCTCCAGGTTGCAAGGTTTTCGTCTCAGATACAGGCACTAGTCAGAACGAACTTCCTGCTCCATTTAGGAGAAATGGTACATCGTATCTTTATCATGTCTGATACTAAGGGGATCGAGCACCTATTTAAGAGTATAGGTTCTGGACTATTGAGTACCTTTCAAACAATCTTCAGAGTAATTCCAGCTTTCATACACTCTTTATTGGTAAGCTTTTTTGGAGGGCTGGTCCTACTACTTGTAGTGGAGATCCTGGTTTTAAATGTCTTGCTAGGAAATGGACGGTCCAGTTCCACCAGAGATGGAAGATGCACTCCTTGTGCGATGTTGCCGTGAATGCATGGTAATCCATCTGGGCGCACCTCGGCTTCAGGAGCTAAGCGAGCATTGGTTCCTATCGTTCAGACCAGTCTGGGTTGACTGCATCTTGCCTCTGCTCCACTGCCTATTCTGTAGATACAAATGCATATTGGACATACTTCTGACACTTCCATCTATTGCGCCATCGGAGGCTGATGTACTACTGGATTCATTAAAGGCCCATGTATTGCAGTGTCCTTAGTGTATTCCCATGTTGATGACGGCATTCTTAAAGCTTCTACAGGATGCTTCAACTCCTGTCATTACGGATACCGGCTCTTCATCAAACACAAAGGTACCAAGTGTTTTCTCACAGGCTGCTGTGGGAACAGAAGATGATCAAGTTTTCTCCATTGACCTGATACAAGAGGTGTCACAGGGACCGTTGGCTGCAGATGCAAGCGACAGAGATGTTGCGTCTCCCACACAGGGCACATAAATATTTCGCTCTCCATGTGCTGGAAAGAATTCGGCCTTTTTCCACAACAAGCCAAATTGAAATTGGAAACATAGTTTTTTTTTCTAGTCCTCATACACCATTGTAAGTATCCAGAGCTACTTTGTTTAAACTCTGCGGCCCCCCAGTTCATTGGCACCAGCAGGAGAGCTCAGATCTTAATGGTTTGCTCTTTACACCGAACCTCTCGTAACTGGTCAGTTCCTTTCCTTTATATGATTATGCCCACACACTGACCCGAGTGGTGAAGTAATTCTATGAAAGGGCATAATCATTGGACATATATACTCTTGATTTAGAGGTTGTCCAGCCACTCTATGCATGGTGACCAGAAGGCTGTCTTCTTACTGTTTTTTCTTGATGCTATATCTAGTTTCATTACGTACTTGATAGAATTTAGCCAATCTAGAAATGTCGGGGTATTACTTTTAATCCAACATTTACATATTTCTCGACGAGCCAGTAAGATAAGAAAAAAGCATAATTTATTATTGTCTAAAGATAAATTTGCATAGTTGTCAAAGATGCCAAAAAATAGAGAAATGCTCACCTGAATGTCAAACCCAAATATGCCGTCCATACCTCTTATTACAGGGTCCCAAAATCGATGTAATCTAGGGCAGCTTAAAAACATGTGCTCGTCATTAGCTTTTTCTTGCCGACATTTAGGACAACACGGAATATCTCCCTTAGCAAACTTTGAAAGCTTGAAAGGGGACCAGTATACTCTGTGAAGAGAGAAGAGGTGATTTCTTCTTAAATTGGCAGCTTGAACTGTGGAGTATAATAAATCGTAAGATACTTGTCATATTGATTCTGGTTTGGAGCCCGGCAAGCACTCGCCCCACAGCTGTGATGGAAGGGAGAAATCGCCGTCAGATAATTCAACCAAAAGCCAGTAGAGATTTGCCACTTCTCTCTTTTTTTGTTGTCTTGTCCTTAAAGCAGTCTCAGACAGCCTCATGCATCAACCCAAAATCCAGTCGGTAAAATACCGATTCGGTAATAGCTCCCGGTATTAAGTAAAAAATACCCAATCCCAATGCATCAACCCAAAAGGAGAAATCGCTATTTAAGGAATCCTTAAATAGCGATTCTTTAAATAGGGATTCCTTAAATACCGATTCCTTAAATAGCGATTGCATTTAAGGAATCCCAAAGTGAGATTCCTTAAATGCAATGCATCAAAGTTAAAAAATTAGCGATTTCGCTAATAGGGGGAGCAAATTACCATGAAGATGAACTGCATGGTAATTTGCAAAAACTTTGAAAAATGCACTTTTGTGCTTTTTTCAAAGTTTCATGTTGCGCACACACATGCCCTTAGAGCATGTGTGTGTGCAACATATGTGCACATATCATTTTCAGGGGTGCAACAGGGTGTCCTTTTGACACCCTGGCACCCTTGAAAGTGCTCCCGCTATTAGCGATTCGGTAATACCGAATCGCTAATACAGACTGGCTTTACATTCATTCCTATGGGCCTCCAAGCCCATAGGAATGAATGGGTAGGTATTCCTTATTACCGATTCGGTATTACCGATTCGGTAATAAGGAATATTAAGGAATCGCTATTTGAATAGCGATTCCTACATGCATAGCCTTTTGCTATTCCTTATTAGCGATTCCTTATTTTTCGCTAATAAGGAATCGCAAATGACATTGTTGATGCATAGGCCCCTAAGTCATTTGTGTAGTCCACCTTCATGCCGGTTGCTTGTAACCAACTTTTTATTTGTAGGTATTTAAATTTAGATAACTGGCTATCCGTGATTGACTTGAGATGCTCCCAGGATAACAAACAGCCATCAGGAATGAGTTTGACCCAGCTATCTATCCCGGCAGTTTTTAAAGGTGATACTAATGCATCCTTGGTCCTTTCAGGTGAGCCTGGTGTTTCCCAGATAGGTGCCATGGCAGAATAGCAGCTGATTTTTAGGAGCTTCCTAATTTTGAACCAAGTATGTGCTAGATCTTTTAAGGATTTCAGCCGGACTTTCTTGAAGAAGTGTGGATCTCCAAATTTGTATATATAAGCGTTTTCAGCTCCTTTTAGACTTTGCAGCATTTCCCTATACATTTTCCCTATATCTGAAATATTGGGCTCAGTCATAAGCATTTTACCTGCTCTAATCAAAAAAATCCATGCATATAAAATTATGTCAGGTGCACACAAACCTCCCTTGTTTTTTCTTCTCCGAAGTTTTTTCCAGGAGATCCTTATACCCTTAGAGGCCCATATAAAGGAATTAATTTTTGACTGGATTTTCCTCCAAATTTTTTCATTGAAGGCTAATGGTATATTTTGAAATATAAATTTCAATTTTGGTAAGAGCATCATTTTAACTAAGTTAATTCTTCCAATTAATGATAGAGGTATGTATGACCAGCTTTTCATAGAGTCAGATATTTCTTGATCTATTTTACGTAGATTTATGTCAGGTATATTATTAATATCCTGTGTAATTTTAATACCTAAATATCTTATTTCTTTTTTCAATAAATGAGAACCAGCATTTAAATTCCAGGCCATACACTCTGCTTTGGAATGATTGGTCTCATACCCTGAGATGTTACCAAATTGGTGTGCGAGATTATATATAATAGGGATGGCTTTCACAAGGTTAGAAGTGTATGGGATGCCTATAAGGCATTTCTGAGAGGATGTATTACCTCTATTCAATTTGACAGACAAAAGAACCATAAAATGGAGGTAACAGAGATAGAGGAAAATATTTAGAAACTAGAGCTTGAATTTATGGATCAAGGGGATAGAACAGAAGGGAACATTGCTGATAAAATACTATCTCACAGAATGGAATTGGCAGCGGTTTTGGATGTTAGGTTACAGAAGAGGTGGGAGGCTAGTAAAATGGCCCACTTTGAATACGGGGAAGGTTATGGCAAGCTCCTAGCTTGGAAAACAAAACAGGATCTAGCTAAAAGTAATATTGGGGAAGTAGTTTGCAGTATAACGAGCAAACTGTGTCAAACTCCGGTAGAAATTGAAGGAGCTTTCCTAAAACATTTTGAAAAGGGTTACAGAGAAGATCTAAATCCACAGGACGAAACAATATGATCCTGGCTTGATTGTTTTCCATCAAAAAAAATTAGTGGAGAGGCCTCTAACAATTTAAATAAATCTATTAGTCAGTTTGAAATGAATAAAGCAATAGAAGCAGGGAAGAAAGGCAAAGCTCCTGGACCAGATGGTCTACCGGCAGAGCTTTATAAATCATTAGCTGAGGTCCTGACTCCTGTCTTGGAAAAACTTTTTTCTCACATCTTCGATAAGGGAGGGAATATGCCTACCTCATGGGATGAAGCTACTGTGGCCTTGATTTTAAAACCGTCCAAATAACCAAACCAATGTGATTCATATAGACCAATCTCCCTGCTTAATCTTGACTACAAGATCTTTGGAAATGTTTTGGCAGAGAGATTAAACTGTATTATGAATGATCTGTTACATCAGGATCAAAAGGGTTTTGTTAAAGGGAGAGGCATTCAAGACCTAACTTATAACCTGATAGGCGCCATAGACCTTGCGACATTACATAAAATACCCTTGGCTATTATTACATTGGATGCAACTAAAGCGTTTGATCTGGTTAATTGGGCTTATTTAAGTCAAGTATTGGGCAAATGCAATTTAGGAGAGAAATTTTGTAGAGTAATTTCATCAATTTACCAAGCCCCCACAGTTAAGATTCTTATAAATTGTAACCTCTCCCCTTCTATTATAGTCCAAAGAGGAACTAGGCAAGGATGCCCCCTTTCTCCAATGTTTTTTAATCTTTATATAGAGCCTTTTGCTGAAAAGATCAGGAGACATCAAGGTATTCTCCCTTTTAGGTGTGGTAACTGGGAAAAAAAAGTGTCACTTTATGCTGATGATATCATGGTATAGAAATTCGAAACATAGTTTTGTTTTATTTTTCTCTCTTGCTCCCACTGGGCACCATGGCTTTCGATGTGCTCAGTTGGTCTTACAGTATATTGACAATTTAGAGGACTTATAGAGCTTTTTTTACCTTTTACATCATTTTTACATATACTATATTTTTTAGATTTTTTTACATTCGTTTTTATAGCAATGTTCTTCTGCTTTTAGTCAGGCAATTGTTTTTTAGCATTACTCAATATTATCATCCTTCAGATGAGGAGTGGGTGTTATGAGCCCCAATATAACCCAATATACCCCTTTTGCATACGTTCGTCCTACCTTGCTCTGCATACCAGTTCCGGCACTGACCTTTTACCTAGTTTTGTGCTGTATAATTGTCGATCATTTTTCTCCGAAACTGGCCTCATTCATTATGAATAAAGATTCATAGTATCATTTCTTAATCCCCTGCCCAGGACGTACACAGCAGGATTTCCATCTTCTGTATAATAACTATGTACAAAAGTCACCACTAACCTCATTCTTTGAAGACAGGTCAACTATCCATAATGGCAAGCCATTTCTTATCTAGGTAGAAGCCCTGAGGATTCTTGTGGGTATAAAAGAACCACATCTTCGCTGGGGAACCAGAGGAGAAGTTTTTATGCTGACACTAGACGCTGAGGTCCCGGCCTGTAGAAGCTCCAGCACCCAGTGGTCTGACATCCCTTGCGGGGTGTCCATCTAAAGACCAAGACGGGGTACTTCGTTCTCTCCCATCAGGTAATGGGGTTGGTTCTTTCCTAGAGGGATTCTTGGTGGTACACCCACATACATGTTAGGTACACTTAGTTACGCTTAGATAGGGTCTGCATTGTAGGAATACGCTTGAATACTGCCATGTATCGATATGCTTGCATATATTTACTGTTTTAGCACCATGGTAGAATTCTACCTTTCATTTACTCTGTCGTTGCTTGTAATGTTATATATCTGTTTCTGTCTAATGATTGTCGCAGCAAACATGTTTTATACTAGAATGACACTGGTTCAATAAATGCTGATTGATAAAGTGCCCATATTGTTCATTTTGCATATCTCTCTGAGACCGAGTGAGCACGAGTGACTGATCGAAAAGTACTGCACTCTTTCCACGATCCCTGAAGGATCAAGGGTTGTCATCTTCGATAGTTGCCAGAAACTATTCGCTCCTTGTTAAGGTGAAGGGGCTTGTGGTGGCACTGTGAGCAAGCTGGTCTGGAGGCAAACATATCCTTACAGGGTGTCTGGAATCAGTCTGGACACCAATCCCTTAGTTTATGTTGTCTAAACGTGCAGATCCTATGTATTATTAGGAACTACAAGACACTTGGGGGCATATTATCAAGGACGGCGTTAAAATTATCACGGTTTAGCGGCAGAAAACTGCCGCTAAAGCGGCAATAATGGGCTTGCTAATATGCCCTTGAGAATTCCAATAGAAGCCCATGTTCACACCAGATCATGGACTTCTATTGGAATTCTCAAGGGTATATTATCAAGCCCATTATTGCCGCTTTAGCTGCAGTTTTCTGCCGCTAAACCGGTGATAATTTTTAACGCCGTTCTTGATAATATGCCCCTTGATTTGCATGGCTTTACGTTACATTTCTCCCAAAAACTAATACAATGCAGCGCTGGGGAAGTATTACATGGGTGGTGTATGTGTGTTCCTGTGCATTGACGCAAGCCCATATTTACTAATGTTAGTAAATCTCTGGTTTCTCTACAAAGGTGTTCCTATCCAAAGCTGGTTTGATGAGTAGAAATATCTTTAGTTCTCCTTGTTCCTTCCTCTTTGCATGTTTGCTGCATGCATTGTTTCGTGCAGGAAGGTATCCTTTCCTGCAATGAAATAATCCTGACCACAATGAAAGCACCATTGCACAATGAAGCAAGAATGCATGGATTGGTGCTAGGCTACGACAAGTGCCCCAGCGCAATGAAAGAGCAGAAGTACGTCATATTTTAAGAAATGTGGCGCATTTCTGCTCTCCCCTTTCATGCAATGCAGCAAGTTCCCTCGCTGCGTTGCATGAAAGTTTAATAAATCAGGACTCAAGGACACTGTACTTGAAAATTGACAGCCTGATGTTTTACAAATTTGAGATGTCATCAATGATGTCTTAAATGGTGCTATAAAGCATGTTGTGAGTGATGTAATGTGTGAGGTTGTAAGCAGGGCATGGCGGAGTGCAAGTTATAGTTAGCTTATCCACCAGAGCCAGTTCCAATAAAAAGAGGAGGTGAGTGCATGGCCTCTCTTCCGAAGCCTTAAAAGGCCCTAGGGACCCCATCCTGTGGCGCCAAAATCTAAGGTGAGGGGTCATTCAGCTCCCCCAAATCTTAATAGGCCCCAGGGACAGCATCCCCTGGGGTAAAATACAATAAAAAAGGGTAGAGGGCCACACAGCCCCTCCTCCCCGAGGGGAGGGTGTCCGAGCACGTTGCATTTTTAGGTCATCATTCATGAGGTCCAAGACCAACTGTTGCAGGAGCAGTATATACCGTCACTCCCCTCCATCCAGCACACCACCACTGGTAGTAGAAGTATGAGATGGTGTTGAGATGAACTCAAGGGAAAGTTGTTTTGGAACAAAAAACAATAACAAGCTAAAATACAAGGCTAAAACAAATTACCAAATTAACAAACATGATGATCCACTATCCTCCAAAGGCCCCAATAAGACCTTTAGAACGAGTAATCATACGGAAAATGTTAGTACAGATAACAGGATAGAAATATCACCCGAACGGAAACTGACAGATGCTACCTAAAGGGTACTTAGCACTTGCTAAAGGGGGAAACAAGATGCTGTGCCACTAATCAATCACACTGGTGGAGGGGCAACACACTATGACCTCACAATGATGTACATAAACATGAATATCACAAGTGCACATACATTACTTGTCACAGCTCATCATTATATATCACAACACACAACTCTTGTAGATTATCAACCTTTGTACCTAGTAGAAGCGTGATCTCCACTAGTACACTGACAAAGTGCACATCAGTTTTTAGTGTTTCTCCTTACACGATAGTACATTAAAATGCACACAAAAAAGTAGTTTCTATCGAGGTTGAAAAAGAAAACAATTTACACAATAAAGAACAAACTTAGCTGGGCAGCTAAAAAACCCTAGTGTAGCTGTTTTTAGAATGTTTATAACCTTGAATGTGCAGAGTACTCGCCGGTGGTGAGAGCTACCAAGCTTTCCTTTCTCCAGTTTCATGGCCAGAGGCCCAAGCAAGGCAATTTGTTGTTTTTATAGGTGACTCAGCAGCTGAGGATGACTCACTGTTGTTGTGGATAACTCGACAGCTAAGGATGACTGACCAGTATTCAAGCCTCTGTCTCATGCTGTTGTGAATGACTTATACAAACAGAACAATTGATGGACAGAATGCAGAACAATGTCATACATTCACCCCAGTACAGAGATCTGGGATTAAATCCATTGTTTCTTGCTCACCATGCCATTCCAGTTTGAACCCAGCCATATGCAAATCAGTCTTGACCCTGTGCCCCATGGGAACAGTCCAGCCCGAACTGCCAAGCCAGGTCCTCCCTGGACTGGAAACAAGCATCCGAGGACCGGTTTCGGGCTTTCAGCCCTCATCAGCCAGAATAGCTTGACTCCAGTGGCATGGAGAGCACGGGACCCACATCTGGGCACACACGTCCCACTCGGGGTGAAAAATGCAAAAAGAACAATTGATGGACAGAATGCAGAACAATGTCATACATTCACCCCAGCACAGAGATCTGGGATTAAATCCAACCTTTGTTTTGCTCACCAAGCCATTCCAGTTTGGACTCAACCATATGCACATCAGTCCTGACCCTGCACCCAATGGGAACAGACTAGCCCAAACTGCCAGGCCAGGTCCTACCTGGACTGGAAACAAGCATCCTAGGACCGTTTTTCGGGCTTTCAGCCCTCATCAACCAGGATAGCTTGACTCAAGTTGCATGGAGAGCACGGGACCCATGTCTGGGCATACCCATCCCACTCGGGGTGACAAATGCAAAAAGAACAATTAATGGACAGAATGCAGAACAATGTCATACATTCACCCCAGTACAGAGATCTGGGATTAAATCCATCGCTTTTTGCTCACCATGCCATTCCAGTTTGGACCCAGCCATATGCAAATCAGTTCTGACCCTGCACCCAATGAGAACAGTCCAGCCCAAACTGCCAGGCCAGGTCCCCCCTGGACTGGAAACAAGCATCCTAGGATTGGTTTCAGGCTTTCAGCCCTCATCAGTCATGATAGCTTGACTTCAGTGGCATGGAGAGCACGGGACCCACGTCTGGGCACACACGTCCCACTCGGGGTGACAAATGCAAAAAGAACAATTTATGGACAGAATGCAGAACAATGTCATACATTAACCCCAGTACAGAGATCTGGGATTACATCCATAGTTTTTTGCTTACCATGCCATTCCTGTTTGGACCCAGCCATATGCAAATCAGTCCTGATCCTGCACCCAATGAGAACAGTCCAGCCCAAACTGCCAGGCTAGATCCTCCTGGACTGGAAACAAGCATCCTAGGACCGGTTTCGGGGTATGCCCAGATGTGGGTCCCGGGCTCACTGTGCCACTGGAATCAAGCTATCCTGGCTGAAGAGGAGTGAAACCCCGAAACCAGTCCTAGGATGCTTGTTTCCGGTACAGGAAGGACCTGGCTTGGCAGTTCAGGCTGGACTGTTCCCATAAGGCACAGGGTCAAGACTGATTTACATATGGCCAGGTCTAAACTGGGGTGGCATAGTGATCAAAAGAATGATGGATTTAACCCAGATCTCTTGAATGGGGGTTAATGTGTTGATTTGTTCTGCATTCCGTCCATCAATTGTGTGTCTTTTGCTTTCTCGCCCTAAGTGCACCAGGTATGCCCAGACGTGAGTCCCGCGCTCACTGTGCCACTGGAATCACGCTATTCTGGCTGAAGAGGGGTGAAACCCCGAAACCGGTCCTAGGATGCTTGTTTCCTGTCCAGGGAGGACCTGGCATGGCAGTTGCGGCTGGACTGTTCCCATGAGGCACAGGGTCAAGACTGATTTACATATGGCCAGGTCTAAACTGAGGTGGCATGGTGAGCAAAAGAATGATGGAGTTAACCCAGATCTCTTGACTGGGGGTGAATGTTTTGATTTGTTCTGCATTCCGTCCATCAATTGTGTCTTTTGCTTTCTTGCCCTAAGTGCGCCAGGTATGCCCAGACGTGGGTCCAGGGCTAGGGGTGGGCGGAATTTGCATAGTCGCGCTACACAAAGCGCCGCAAAATGGTAAAAAATCTCCGCAAGCACGCAGAAATTCCATGAACTCGTGGAATTGCTTGTGCCGCCCGTTCGCAATGCTTTTTTCCTGTTTGCGAACGCTGTTTGCGTGCTTTGGGGGAAATATCTCGCAAACACGCATATTGAAAGCGCGAACAAGCAAACAATTCCGCGGATCGTGGAATTTTGAGCAATTTCTCGTTCTCCGCGGAATGCGAAATTACCCCAAAAAGTTAGCTGGACATTTCACTCGAACAAAACCATTGAAATTCTTCCGATATAGTTTGTTGTATTAACTACATCTCACGTTCCCGCAATCCACTGCTGATGATGTCACATATTACATCATTCATGACATGGTCGGTGACATCACTGATGACATCTCAAATGACATCACTGATGACATCACTGATGACATCATCCAGTGAATGTGGCTTGGTTCTTTATTTAAATATGTGTTATATATATATAGCAATTTGCATTGAAGAGTGAGTGGATATATAAATATAAATATCTGGATGGAGGATTTAGTAGCAGTGTGATTGACTGTTTACTTGACTAATTTATAGTGTCTCACTAAATATATTGGCTAGTGACTAAACTGTGTGAATATCTGTATCACTGTGTAAGTTGTTGTGTAAACTGCTGCACCAGTTGGTTACTAGCTACGTGAAAGTCTATATCATTTATTGATTAGTTAACTGAGTATTTGTATAGGAGAGTGAATGTGTGTGTGGTTCGGTGGGGGGTGTGTGACTGCCCAAAGATGTGTGAATAGTTGATTCAGTAGGTATATGAAGTTAAAACTACATGTTATAACAGTTGTTTGGGTGAGTGAATATCTTTATGGGTGTGGTGATGAGCCAATATATGTCTCAATGGTACATGTCCAACAAACTAGGAAAATAAATGCCAGTGTATGTGTCAGTTGTTGTATATAAATAAGTATATATATGACTCAGTGATTGTATGAGTGACTGTATGGATAACTGTATACATGTAATAGTGTTTTTATAACACACTAAGTATGATTTATTATCTATATGAATAGATGAAGTGGTGTTTTTATAAGTGTATAGCTAAGTAAAAGTAAGTGTGATCCATTGTTTGCATAGGTGAGTAGGATGACTTCATAAGTGATTAGGATGTGTGCTGGTGTGTAATGTCGATATAGGTGTATAAGTGATAATGTTCTATTGATCATTGACAGCATGTATGAGTGAATCTATAGGTAAGTGATTAGATGTTTGTATAGATCTAGGAATCACGGAGTGGGTGTTTAGAAACTTGTATTGGTGTGTAAATGGTTTTAAATCTGGCACTCTGTATTTTACAGTGAGTGATGAAAGGTTATTCTAGTGTATGATAAGGTGTAGCTGATTGTCACGTGGATGATGCCATCAGTGAGGGCAACAGTGATGTCATTTGAGATGTCATCAATGATGTCACTGACCATGTCATGAATGATGTAATATGTAACATCATCAGCACTGGATTGCGGGCGCGCGAGATGTAGTTAGTACAACTAACTATATCGGAGGAATTTCAATGGTTTTGTTCGAGTGAAATGTCCAGCTAACTATAACACCCCTAAAACCTATTGTTTTTCAGTGAATTTCTAAGGTTTTTTAAATGCTAATTCCTAACTATATCAGGCCTGAAACCTATGTTTTTTTCTGTGAATTTCAAAGGTTTTTTAAATGCTAATTCCTAACTATATCAGGCCTGAAACATAGGGGTTTTTCAGTGAATTTCAAAGGTTTTGTAAATGACAATTTTTAATGCATTAATTGTTATACTGATTTTTTTAATACTGATTTACTAAATTTTTTAAACTATTTATTTTTAGATATATATTTTTTAATTACATTATAATTACATTATACATTACAATACAAAATATACTTTCTCAGAATGAATTATTTAGTTTAAATACTTGGAAAATAGGCAACAGACTTTTAACTACAGTAGTTACAGTTGTTGCAATGGGCAACACAATTTCAAACACAAAGCAACATTGAGCTCAATGTGAATTTCTAGTTAAATGCAATTAGTTACATTATGGATTACTTTTCTAACCACAGGACTGGATCCTAGATTCAGTCCTTGGACATCTCCTGTAAACAGTTGAGTAAAAGCATTTTGGTTACAGTAGTTATTTTTAAGGAATATTATTGTATTTTAAAAGTTGACAGAACATATTTCACATAGAATCACCAATGTTATCCTATGGCGAAAATTCACTTAGCAGGTAAGTAGTGTTATCGTTACTTTTTCTTACTCAGTGGTGGATCCTGGATCCAGCACTGGCCAACCACCTGTAAACAGTTGAAAGAATGTGTTTAATTCATACAGACGTTTTTTTAGGAATATTTTTTGTTTGTGAAAATAAACACTTAGAAACTTCTCTGCTGAAAACCACACAATGGATTCCTATGGAAGGAAATACAAGTTACTGGTAAGTACGCTTAGAATTACTTTTGAGAGTCAGTGCTGGGCTAAAAGATGCAGCCCTGGGTTCTCTCCTGATAACAGGTGAGTAAATCGGAATTTGTACTTCGGCTGATTTTAGGGGAATATTTGTAAGTTCCAAAACCCCCCACTTAGAAAATTTTCTGCTGAAAACCACACAATGGATTCCTATGGAAGGAAATACAAGTTACTGGTAACAGAAGGGGGATGGGAGCACACTGCTACTTCCCAGCACAGTTCACCCCTTTGCATCCTGGTACATGCAGTTCAATTTAAATGCTTACTTGAAATTTTGCAGAGTGTCTCACCAAAGTTGGTGCAGGTTAGTGCTGTTAATCTCTAGACACATGTGTTTCTGGATATTATCCGTCTTCAGTAGAGATAAAAAACGAAAATTCCTTCTGGGGTTGCTGGAAAGGCTGCCATAGTCTCTCAGGTCTCAGTACCTCTCTCTGGCGCACAGGTGCATCGCCAAGAGCTCGTCAGCTCAATGGCTCAAGGGAGCCTTTTCAAACAAATGGGGGATGGGAGCACACTGCCTCACCTCCCAGCACAGTTCGCCCCTTAGCATTGTGGTAAATGCAGTTCACAGTGATTTCTTACTTGAATTTTAGCTGTAGTGGTTCACCAAAGTTGGTGCAGGTTAGTGCTGTAAATCTCTAGACACATGTGTTTCTGGATTTCATCCTTCTTCAGTAGAGATAAAAACGAAATTCTTCTGGGGTTTGCTGAGAAAGCTGCCACAATCCTCTCAGGTCTCTGTACCTCTCCCTGGCGCACAGGTGCCTCCCATGAGCTCGTCAGCCCAGTGGCTCAAGGGAGCCTTTTTGAAACAGAAGGGGGATGGGAGCACACTGCTACTTCCCAGCACAGTTCACCCCTTTGCATCCTGGTACATGCAGTTCAATTTAAATGCTTACTTGAAATTTTGCAGAGTGTCTCACCAAAGTTGGTGCAGGTTAGTGCTGTTAATCTCTAGACACATGTGTTTCTGGATATTATCCGTCTTCAGTAGAGATAAAAAACGAAAATTCCTTCTGGGGTTGCTGGAAAGGCTGCCATAGTCTCTCAGGTCTCAGTACCTCTCTCTGGCGCACAGGTGCATCGCCAAGAGCTCGTCAGCTCAATGGCTCAAGGGAGCCTTTTCAAACAAATGGGGGATGGGAGCACACTGCCTCACCTCCCAGCACAGTTCGCCCCTTAGCATTGTGGTAAATGCAGTTCACAGTGATTTCTTACTTGAATTTTAGCTGTAGTGGTTCACCAAAGTTGGTGCAGGTTAGTGCTGTAAATCTCTAGACACATGTGTTTCTGGATTTCATCCTTCTTCAGTAGAGATAAAAACGAAATTCTTCTGGGGTTTGCTGAGAAAGCTGCCACAATCCTCTCAGGTCTCTGTACCTCTCCCTGGCGCACAGGTGCCTCCCATGAGCTCGTCAGCCCAGTGGCTCAAGGGAGCCTTTTTGAAACAGAAGGGGGATGGGAGCACACTGCTACTTCCCAGCACAGTTCACCCCTTTGCATCCTGGTACATGCAGTTCAATTTAAATGCTTACTTGAAATTTTGCAGAGTGTCTCACCAAAGTTGGTGCAGGTTAGTGCTGTTAATCTCTAGACACATGTGTTTCTGGATATTATCCGTCTTCAGTAGAGATAAAAAACGAAAATTCCTTCTGGGGTTGCTGGAAAGGCTGCCATAGTCTCTCAGGTCTCAGTACCTCTCTCTGGCGCACAGGTGCATCGCCAAGAGCTCGTCAGCTCAATGGCTCAAGGGAGCCTTTTCAAACAAATGGGGGATGGGAGCACACTGCCTCACCTCCCAGCACAGTTCGCCCCTTAGCATTGTGGTAAATGCAGTTCACAGTGATTTCTTACTTGAATTTTAGCTGTAGTGGTTCACCAAAGTTGGTGCAGGTTAGTGCTGTAAATCTCTAGACACATGTGTTTCTGGATTTCATCCTTCTTCAGTAGAGATAAAAACGAAATTCTTCTGGGGTTTGCTGAGAAAGCTGCCACAATCCTCTCAGGTCTCTGTACCTCTCCCTGGCGCACAGGTGCCTCCCATGAGCTCGTCAGCCCAGTGGCTCAAGGGAGCCTTTTTGAAACAGACGGGGGATGGGAGCACACTGCTACTTCCCAGCACAGTTCACCCCTTTGCATCCTGGTACATGCAGTTCAATTTAAATGCTTACTTGAAATTTTGGAGAGTGTCTCACCAAAGTTGGTGCAGGTTAGTGCTGTTAATCTCTAGACACATGTGTTTCTGGATATTATCCGTCTTCAGTAGAGATAAAAAACGAAAATTCCTTCTGGGGTTGCTGGAAAGGCTGCCATAGTCTCTCAGGTCTCAGTACCTCTCTCTGGCGCACAGGTGCATCGCCAAGAGCTCGTCAGCTCAATGGCTCAAGGGAGCCTTTTCAAACAAATGGGGGATGGGAGCACACTGCCTCACCTCCCAGCACAGTTCGCCCCTTAGCATTGTGGTAAATGCAGTTCACAGTGATTTCGTACTTGAATTTTAGCTGTAGTGGTCCACCAAAGTTGGTGCAGGTTAGTGCTGTAAATCTCTAGACACATGTGTTTCTGGATTTCATCCTTCTTCAGTAGAGATAAAAACGAAATTCTTCTGGGGTTTGCTGAGAAAGCTGCCACAATCCTCTCAGGTCTCTGTACCTCTCCCTGGCGCACAGGTGCCTCCCATGAGCTCGTCAGCCCAGTGGCTCAAGGGAGCCTTTTTGAAACAGAAGGGGGATGGGAGCACACTGCTACTTCCCAGCACAGTTCACCCCTTTGCATCCTGGTACATGCAGTTCAATTTAAATGCTTACTTGAAATTTTGGAGAGTGTCTCACCAAAGTTGGTGCAGGTTAGTGCTGTTAATCTCTAGACACATGTGTTTCTGGATATTATCCGTCTTCAGTAGAGATAAAAAACGAAAATTCCTTCTGGGGTTGCTGGAAAGGCTGCCATAGTCTCTCAGGTCTCAGTACCTCTCTCTGGCGCACAGGTGCATCGCCAAGAGCTCGTCAGCTCAATGGCTCAAGGGAGCCTTTTCAAACAAATGGGGGATGGGAGCACACTGCCTCACCTCCCAGCACAGTTCGCCCCTTAGCATTGTGGTAAATGCAGTTCACAGTGATTTCTTACTTGAATTTTAGCTGTAGTGGTTCACCAAAGTTGGTGCAGGTTAGTGCTGTAAATCTCTAGACACATGTGTTTCTGGATTTCATCCTTCTTCAGTAGAGATAAAAACGAAATTCTTCTGGGGTTTGCTGAGAAAGCTGCCACAATCCTCTCAGGTCTCTGTACCTCTCCCTGGCGCACAGGTGCCTCCCATGAGCTCGTCAGCCCAGTGGCTCAAGGGAGCCTTTTTGAAACAGAAGGGGGATGGGAGCACACTGCTACTTCCCAGCACAGTTACTGGTAAGTATGCTTAGAATTACTTTTCAGGGTCAGTGCTGGGCTAAAAGAGGCAGCACTGGGTTCTGTCCTGATAACAGATGAGTAAATCGGAATTCGTAGTTCAGCTGATTTTAGAGGAATATTTGTACAATGGTAAAGTAAGGGGGCGGGGCCTGAGGTGACGTGTGCAAACACGCCCTGTGGCGCGTTTTAAGTTGGGGAATTAATTCCTCTTCAATCCTGAGGTCCCCTGGGGGCCAAGTAGCCCACCAGGTACCTCCAGTATGCGCCAGGGAGCTGCATATCAGAGAGGTGTTCAGAGGCCACGCCCCTTTTTACAACACTCTGCAACGCAGCTCCGTGGCGCTTACTGGAGGTACCTGATGGGCTAGTTGGTCCCCAGGGACCTTCAGGATTGAAGAGGAATTAATTCCCCAACTTAAAACGCGCTATAGGGCGTGCTTGCACACATATCACCTCAGGCCCCGCCCCCTACCTTCACCACTGTGCAAACGCACCCCGTGGCACATTTTAAGTTGGGAGATTAAGTCCCCTTGAATCCTGAGGTCCACTGGCGGCCAACTAGCCCACCAGGTACCTCCAGTAAGCGCCACGGAGCTGCGTTGCAGAGAGGTGTAAAAATGGGTGTGGCCTCATTATACCTCTCTGCAATGCAGCCCCCTGGTGCATATTGGAGGTTCCTGGTGGGCTAGTTGGCCCCCAGGGACCCCCAGTATTCAAGGGGAATTAGATTCTCTTCTGCAAACGTGCCAGGGGGTGCGTTTGCAGAGTGGTCCAAGGAGGGGGCGTGGCCTCCGGCCCGATCCCTTCTTTTTTTTCTTTTTCTTTTTTTAGAAGGGGGCCTGTGCAGCCCCCCTTCTTTTTCTAATTTATTGGCCCTGGGGACCCCATCCCCCAGGGCCTGCCACCAATTTTTTTTTTTTTTATAAAAAAAAAACAAAAAATCGGGAAGGGGGCCGCGTGGACCCCCTCCCGAGGCCATAATTTTGTCCCGGGGACCACATCCCCCAGGGCATGGCCCTTTTTTTTTCTTTTTTTTTGGAGGGGGGCTGCCTTGCCCCCCTCCTGTGGCCCATTTTAGCCCCGGGGACCCCATCTCCCGGGCTGTTTTTTTTCTTGTTTTTTTTAATTTTTAGGAGGGGGGCCGCGTGGCCCCCCTCCTGGGCCACTACTGGCCCCGGGGACCCCATCCCCTGGGGCCTGGCCACCTCATTGGGGCCTGTTAGGGGGTCCCAATCCCCCCACAGTCCCAGCCGGCTCCCGCTTACTGCGGGAGCCGGCATTGCTTTTCCACATGGGGAGCAGCTAACATGCTGTTTCTGTAAAGTTTAATTTTGTTTCATATATATGCCAAGCTGTATCGGGGAATGAGTGGGTGTATAAGTGTCTGTATGGAGGATTTAGTAGGTGCGTGACTGACTGTATAAGTGAGTGATTAAACGTATCTTACTGAATGCATGCGTTAGTGACTAAACTGTGTGAATGTCTGTATGCGTCTGTCTGTTGGTGTGTAAGCGGATGCATGGTTTTGTGAATAGGTACATGAGTGTCTATATAAGTTATTGATTGGTTGTCTGAGTATCTGTATGGGTGCCTGAGTGTTTGTGTGGGTGGGATGTGTGTGACTCTGTGCATAGATGTGTCAGTAGGTGATTCACTGGGTGCATGGTTTCAACACTAGGTCTGTAATGGACTGTATGGGTGGGTGAATATG
The DNA here is from genome assembly GCF_964204655.1 of Triturus cristatus. Classification (NCBI taxonomy): domain Eukaryota; kingdom Metazoa; phylum Chordata; class Amphibia; order Caudata; family Salamandridae; genus Triturus; species Triturus cristatus. Next base: position 563,837,254 of record NC_140582.1, on the reverse strand, counting down.
TCTATGGTTGTGTTAGTGAGTGAATATATATTTCATTAGTACATGTGTAATTTACTACATATGTGAACGGCAGTATATATGTATGTTGGAGTACAGAAATGACTATAACTGAGAGTGTGTGATAGTGTGAGTGGCTGTATGGATGAGCGTGTGCTTGTATCATTGATTGTATAAGATTTGTGTGTGTATAACTGTATAGGTGAGTAAATGGCAGTGTGATTAATTATTTGCATGACTGAGTACCTCTATGGATGAGTAGCGGTGTGTGAGTGTCTATATAAGTGTATGAGTGCATATGATAGTCCTGTACTGAGTGACCATAAGTATGAGTGACTGTACGGGTGAGTGAGTGGATGGGTGTTTAGACCTAAGACTCTGTGATGGGGTATGTACTTATTGGTGTTGGAGTGTCTATGGTTTTGAGAGTGGCAGTATGTAATTTAGAGTGGGTGTATCAGAGGTTATATTAGATTGTGCGAAGATTCATCAAATGAACACATGAATGACGTCATCAGTGATGTCATTTGAGATGTTATCAGTGATGTCATCAGTGATGTCACTGACCATGTCATGAGTGATGTAATATGTGACGTCATCAGCAGTGCATTGCGGGGGCACGAGTTATAGTTAGCTGAACTAACTAACAGGGGAATTTCAATGGTTTTTAACGAGGGAGATGTCCAGCTAACTATAACGCCCCTGAAACCTATGGTATTTTAAGTGAATTTCTAAGGTTTTTTAAATGCTAATTCCTAACTATAACGTGCCTGAAACCTATGGTTTTTTCTGTGAATTTCAAAGGTTTTTTAAATGCTAATTCCTAACTATAACATACCTGAAACCTATGGTTTTTTAAGTGAATTTCAAAGGTTTTTTAATGCTAATTCCTATCTATAACTTATCTCTAAACCTATGATGTTTAATGATTTTCATAGGATTTCTAAATCTTTATTTTTGAGTGTATCAATTCCTTTAATTATGTTTTTTTATATTGTTTTTCACCATTTTGTAAAGTTTTTTTTACTTATTTCTTTTAAAAAGTAAAAAATATTATTTGTTTTTAATGAATGTTTTCAAAAAAAAATTGTACATTTTTTTAAACTATTTTTTATATTTTTTTAACTATATTTTTAATACTTTGTTATTATTTTTTTTTTACAAGTTTTTTTTGGATTCGCGCACCCTATGCGCACCTTTCTCGATCCCTGCGTGGAGCATAGTCAACATTTTACAATTGTAGTGTAGGATCCGCGTATGGTATGCGTTGGGTACGTATTTTCATGCGCGATTGCTATGCGACCAGTACGCTACTCCAAGCCCATACGCGACACGTACGAAGTACATTATGCGACGGTCGCGCGCTTCCGCGAAATGTCATGTGCGTGTTTGACGCCGTGGGTGCGCGAATCCCCTGAAATATTTTAAATGTCAAAAAACATATGTATATGTATTTCATGAAAATATTAAAGGAAGACATAATCTAAGCTACTATTGAAATTAATATATTTTTACTTCTAATCCTATATTGCTTTTAAATGCAATTTTGTGGATTCACGCTCGGTGTGTGCTGCCTATGCGCACGATGCGTGGATCCCATGTGACCTGAAAAAAAGAGATTTGATTGGTTCATTAGACTTCCTATTCTATTGAAAGACCCCACCCATTTCAGTCATTCTTCTTTGACCTTCTTTGGAGGAGCATCTCTCTGCTGAGAAGAACTTTTTTTAACTAAGTTTACACTTAGATCAAACTTTTTTTTCAAAACAATGGCTTCAGGGCAGCAGGCATCTCCAGCATCTGCTCATTCATCTGAGGATGAATTTCTGGAAGAACCACCACGCCCACAAAGATACTCATCTGTGGTATGGAAATTTTTCACTTTTCCTGAGGGGCAAACCAAAACTAATGCCACCTTAGTGACATGCAAGATCTGTCAGCGAGTGCTCTCCCGTGGCGATCCAACCAAAAGGTATTCATGTGGTACAGCCAGCATGAAAAAGCACCTGAAGACCATGCATCCGGTCAACCTGGCACGTGAGGAGTGCCGAAGAATGCGAGCTCTTCCTGGTCCTTCAGAGGCATGACAGCCGAGTACTTCGAGGGTGGATCCATCTGTCCAAAACTTGGACATCAGTCCACAGTTTGCCACATTAAAAGTGCTCTGCATAAATGCAACGCTGTCCTTTGTTATGGAGAGCAGACCATTGATCTCATTTGTCGAAAGCAAGAAAACCATCATTGCTAGTTTTTTTATTTTTTCTCCCAGAAAAACCAAAAAAAATTAAAAATTGTTCAAAAAAACAAGAAAAAATATAAAAGAAAAAAGAAGAAAAAAAAAAGTTCTTCTAAGAACTAACTTTCCTGGTTTAAAAAAAGAGCTATATTTGTTTGTTAGTGTGTGAAAGTTTAGATGAATGTAATGCGTAATTGACTGAACAAATGCATTACTAGCGTATGGTGAATGTGTAAGTGCGGAACTATGAGGAAGTGCTATAGCATCATACAGTAACCTCTTTAACTGCAGTGTGCTGTAGTACTTCCGAAGCACAGGGATGCAACATATGTACATAAATATGTTGCAAATCTAGGCTTCTCTCTGCACGGCTGCTTAAACTGCAGCCATATGGTGACACAGGCACCCTTGCACCATGGTGCAAGGATATCTGTGTCATGTGGTGTTTGTTTTTGTGCAGGAAGACACACCTTCCTACACAAAACAATCAGTAAAGGCATTTTTCTCCTTCAATGTATGCTGAGCATTTTAGCATGTATTGAAGGTTAAAAAATGAGGAGAAATGAACACAATTCTCCTTGTTGTGCTTTGCTGCACCAATTGGAGAATGGTGCAGCATTCACACACATGTCCAGATTTATTATTTTTGATAAATCTGGAGATGTGTCTTCTTCTATGAGTATTCTGTGCAATCATGCACAGCAACACTTATAGAACACCCTTTCAACGCAAAGTGGTGTGTATGATGAGGTCGTATTTACATTGAGAAAAAAAGGTACACAGAGTGCCTTTTCTTCTATTTGTAAATATAAAAGAGTGTCTTGCCCTATAACAAATAGTAACATATTTCTGTTTGGAAAATTGCTTGTGAATGATAGGAGGTAAGCATCGATGTTTATCTGCAAAGATGCTCAAAGAAGAATGATTAAAATGATTGCAGTCCTTCAATACGTAGAATGGGAAATATTATGAACCACTCAAATCTATTATTTGGGAGGGCATATGATATCCTATGACAGAGAGATTCCAAAACTACATAGGTATAAACAGGGTGTTTTGAAAAACGTATTAAAACTTTGTACCTTCTTGCAGATGTCCACATTGTCCATATTAATACTTAGTTATACTTACCTTCACAGTATTAGAAATAAAAAATGGTACACATTTCTTTCAGTTTTTTTTGTAATGTAAATTGTGGTAAATTGCTTGTTTTAGAATTAGGATCTGTGAAATAAAAGAAAAAATAGTTATAACATGTAATATTACATTTTTAACAACACAGCATAATTTAAACAAAATAATTTGTTTGCCTTTTTTGCTGTTCTCAGAATATATTGAATTTCACTAGAAATAGTGATTTCAATCGTACTCATCACATTACAGCGGGCAAAAAAAAACAATCAAAAAGATTGTTTGAAAAAAACAACATGCTATTCTCAGTAAAATACCAGAAAATACAAATCACACATATATAAAATGCTTATTGCAAACAAAATTTTATAACTTTAATTTATATAAACTGTAAATGTTGTCGCTTTAAAATATTCACCGAGTCAATGAGTAAGAAAAAGTCCATAATTCAAACATATACCTTTCCTTGAGGCCAAACGGTATTTTTGCACTGTTTTTTATGTAAATTGTCCAATGGTAATGGTAATCGTAATAAATTATAATAATACATTCCTCAGAGAGTGAATTATCTTCCTAAAACTTTGGCTTTAAAAATATTAGGTAGGAATTTGGTAATACACTAGGCAAACGTTGTTTGAAAACCAACTGGGCTTCATTACAAAGTGTCCAGCCTTTGTCACATTTTAGATAGGCAGTGTAATGTCCAGATGTTGTGGAAGGACCATCATGGAAAATTATTGCAATTGCAACAAAAGTCCTTCCTGATATTGATAGTTGTGTTGCTACAAATTGCTTTATTAAAGTATCCAATATTCTTCCATCAGCTGTACAACATTGTATCATTAAAATTATGTATTGTCCATATTTTGTTAAAAATAATGTGGATAACATTTCTGATTTACATTGGCTACACTCCATGTTTTGATTTACAGCCCCGTAATGTTAAATATAGAAATCTTTCAGTGTCTACATTAGTGCTAGATGTATACATGCAATTTTCACAATGATGTTCTCATTTGTAACAAAGGCCAAAAATATTTTCTATTTCTACACCTTCATTTTCAAGAATGGTAAGCATATACATTAAAAATTTCTGAGCATCTTGTTGGATATTTTGTGTAAATTGTGTAGAACCAGAACATACATCCAAAAGATTACGAACATCTGAAACAGTTTGTATTTTACAGCTGTCAATTTTTCATAAACAGAATGCAACAAGAACAAAATCTTTTTTCCCGATTCTGCAAACCTTCAAGATAAAAAACAACATTGACCACTACATTAGCATAGCAGTTGACACCTGAACTATTTTCAAACTGATAACCAACAATCGCTTCAATAGTGTCCTTTTTCTTTTTACTTAATATCACAACATTATCTTGTTCTTTTCCCTTCTCTATGCCTTCTGTACAGATATTCTCAAACCTTCTTTTTCGACCAACCACACACTTTTCAAATACAGGATATTGACCTAAATTGGGAGCATACGCCCTTTTTAACCTATTATACTCTTTTACACAGTTTGCATCTGCAGTAACCTTTGTGTAATCAAAATCAATCAAAAACAAACCAGATAATGTTCTGACTCGCGACAAAGCAACATATGCCATACCCTCTTTAAACACAGTAGATCCAATGTTCACCAATGCACTGTCTACACTTAATCCTTGAGATTTATGAATAGTCACTGCGTATGCCAGAGAAAACGGAAATTGTTTCCTACGGACATATAAATCTTTAACAAGCAAAAAATTACCAGAACAACGACCAATTTCTTTAACTTCTTCAATCTGATCAATTGTAATTTTTAAAAATTCAATTCCTTCTTTTTTCTGATAATTAACAAAATCCACCACTTTACCCATTACTCCATTAACTAAACCTTTTTCTACATCCAAATTACGCCTTAAAAGTACCCGACAGTTTACACATGCATATAGAGTCTTTTCTAAACCAGCCGTTTTAGATATCTTTTTTTCTAAAGAATCCAGTTTTGTTTTAAATTTTCCCATCAAAATAATAGTGATTCCTTCATGCTCTATTTTATCGATGACTTCCATTTTTATAATTTCTTCATTTTCCAGTTTCTATAGTTCTTCATTGAATATAGAACACTCGCGCAGTGTTGGCATTAAGCAGATCACTGATTTATTTTCTGCAATTTTCATGTATACTTTCTCAGGAACTACATTTTCATTTGGAAACAAATTGGAAAGTAATCGACTCTGCAAAGCTTGTTTGCCATGTTCTGTCAGAAGTCCAATTCTTATATCTTGAAGAATACTTCCATATTCAGCATCATTTGCCTGTCGCATGTTTTTCGTCAGTTCTTTGTATTCAAAATATGTCCAAATGTTCACGTTTCCAACACTACCCAGAGACTTTCTGGTATCTTCATGCGCACCGGAGTCAGTTGCAGTAGATCTCCAAAAACGATGACGTGTTTTCCTCCAAATAACACGTCATACTCTGAATTTGCTGCATTCTTAAATGCACAAAGGCAAGCATCAAGTTTGAGACCATGCTTACGTCATCAATAATGAGAAGTTTCATTTTCTTCAGGACTCTTGAAACTTCACAACAAGCTTCTCCAGATAGATTGTGGCATTCCAATTTGTTCTCATGCTCTACTGGTAGCATTAATAAACGATGTAAAGTAATTCCTTTAATGTTATGTGCTGCCAACCCAGTTGGAGCAGTGACAACACAAGACAAATGTATTCAGTTGTTTTCTGCAGATAACTTGTAATTACTTTAATTAAGAAACTTTTTCCTGTTCCAGCTTGATCACTCACATACATTCGGATAGGTTGAAATGATGTACATGAGCACCTTTTCTTTCATGAAGTAATCCATGGTCAATCTGTTCTTTCACTTGCTGATATATTTGTTTCTGTTCAACATTTAGTTGTTCTACCAAGTTTCCTAACTGCATTACATCTTCTTGAGCTTGATGCATTGCTGTTTCCACCTCATTCATGACAATTGCTGCTTCATTTTCAACAATTGGTTGTCCTAGTGGATCTTGACTCAGTGCAGCAGAACTTTGAATGTCTTGAGAACTGTCTCTAGCAATCTCAGCTGCAATTGTAGCTTCTTGATCAATTTCATCATTCAACATTTTCACATAATTTGCAAAAGCACTGCATTGTATGCTATCTTTACAAGCATTAAATGAATCTTCATAGCTCTGTAAATCTCCAAGGAATTCCAGTTCTGAACGTCATGGTTTGAACATTTGCAAAGGGGCTAAATAGTAAAATTCCCTTTTATCAGCAGTGTCGCAACTCAGTTTCCTGTGATTAATTACATTTCCTATCCTTTGTTTCACCAAACATCCTTCGGAACCAATCACTGCATATTTTCCATCATTGATGTTCTCTGTAGTATTCCATTTAAAAGTGCCGTTTTGCAGCACTTCATAGAGACACATGTTCTCAAGATGTTGACTTCTGTTTGGGTAATATGTGTCCAACATATTCGTTTTCAAAATATCTGTACTTTCTGGTTCTTTTTCTGCAAAATATTCAATTTCTTGAACAGATTTCAGTACCCGATTTTGCATTGCTGCAAGACCTAAACTCACCCAAATGATTCTTCTACTTTTGGAATATAGACTTGCAGATGATAACTGATCTGAGCATTCATATGCTCCAATTTCACGATGCAATAACATCTTCAAACTGAAACTGTATAATTTCTTACTTAAAGACTTCTCGTGAGAAATCTCTTCCCACATTTCTGTCAATTCTGTCTTTTCAGATTTAGTAATGTAGGACATTACATATCGAGCAACAGCAATGGAATTGTCCGCAACATACTGAATATCCATGTTAGCATTCCACATGGATAAAATAACTGGATTGTAGTCATTTATGTATTTTGACTCTTCGCTTCTTCTTAAGTTGTAGGTATTTTTCGGAGACTTTCTTGTGATGGTATGTCGCATAGATGACATAAAACTGTTCACTCTTCCTTTGGATAATACAGGACGTGGAAATCCAAAACGACATTTGGTATAGAACTTATCCTTAGACTTGTACTTTTGTCGACAGTATTTGCCACACCTGTGGCTTTGGAATCGTAAGACTTGTTGTTTTAAGTTTTTATCTTCTCTGCTATTGGGTACAGCACATGTGGCATAATCTTCAATGAAAGACAAAACAGTATCATCTGAATCTGTTCCAAATTTGGGGGCGTCCTTGATCCATAACAACATATGTGTATGAGGAGCACCTCTTGCTTGATACTCCTTTCGCCTCTTATCTGAGCTGCTGTGTCAACGGGAGGAATTTGTGAGCTGCCCTGTGATCCCTGGCGCCTTCTGCCTGCCTGTGATCGTGTCTCCCTCCCGACGCCGCGCTTGGAACACCAGCGGTTGCGGCCAGGAGGGGGACTACACTCCCCGGCAGCACCTGGGGCGGGGCGGAAGTGCACGCCCACCGGACGCGCCTGGAAGCGCTTTAAAATCGAGCCCACCCTCGGGGGAGCGGGGGCCTCTTATCTGAGCTGCTATGTCAACGGGAGGAATTTGTGAGCTGCCCTGTGATCCCTGGCGCCTTCTGCCTGCCTGTGATCGTGTCTCCCTCCCGACGCCGCACTTGGAACACCAGCGGTTGCGGCCAGGAGGGGGACTACACTCCCCAGCAGCACCTGGGGTGGGGCGGAAGTGCACGCCCACCGGACGCGCCTGGAAGCGCTTTAAAATCGAGCCCACCCTCGGGGGAGCTGGGGCCTCTTATCTGAGCTGCTGTGTCAACGGGAGGAATTTGTGAGCTGCCCTGTGATCCCTGGCGCCTTCTGCCTGCCTGTGATCGTGTCTCCCTCCCGACGCCGCGCTTGGAACACCAGCGGTTGCGGCCAGGAGGGGGACTACACTCCCCAGCAGCACCTGGGGCGGGGCGGAAGTGCACGCCCACCGGACGCGCCTGGCAGCGCTTTAAAATCGAGCCCACCCTCCGCGTCGTGGGACCGCGCGCGGGCGGCGCCGGGCTGAGCCCGGGCAGAGGGCGGGCCGTCTGTGGCCGTCCGGGGCCAACGGAGGCCGGGTCGGGCCACGGATTTTGTCTCACTTCACCTGGTGCTGGGACCTGCAGTAAGATAATACCCTTGTGTTCTATTGTTTACTGAAAAACTCTTACAATTGGTCATTGACTGTATTATGCATGTAGGTCCTATTGATATCACAGTTTCTAAAAGCATTTAAATAAGCTACAGGTGTTAAATAGTCTGTGTAATTACTGATTTTTGGCCTGACTATGTCCAAACTTAGGTCCTCAAAATTAGTGTCAACAAATGAAATGAAGACACTGGATAACTACCTTGTTAAGGTTGTCAGCAAGATTAACAAGGACAGGAGATTATCACTAACCAGGGCTAGCCCAAAAGTGTCACCTACAAGTGTAGGCACGTCTACCACATTGTCGCCTAAAAATGGCCCAGCAAACTCTGGTAATGCTGATACCAATAACGACGTATCTATGGATCAGCGGGAAATGTTATCTCAGCCTATTTTAAGCCAGAGCCCGACATCTCCACTAAGGCTCACATCAACCCAGTCCCCAGTACGGAGAACGGTGCGTGAATGTAGGAAGGTTCCTGTCAAGAGGGCGGTGGGCCGGAAAATCAAAAAGGCAGGCACAACATCGGACAGTAAGGGAGATGCCCCTGAACCCATAGATAACGCCAAGGGTAATATCCTGCACCCATCCCAGATTGAACTTTTGACAACTATTTTTGAGTCTAAATTAGAGGTACTGATCAGACCCTTGGTGGAAAGTTAGAATTAGTGGCCCAAAAGGTCACTAGACTGGAAGGTATTCTACACTCCTACATGACAAAGCCCTTTAACGGGTTGAGTCCCCAACCAGGCCTAATGGGTGTTACGGGTATTAGTTCAGAGGATCAGGTAGCACATGTACCAGCTAGCACTAGGGTTAGTGGTACTGGGCCCATTGCCCAGGTTCCCTCAGTTATTAACACATCGAATACCATACCTATGAATATATCAACAGCGGGGAATGTAAAAGTACACACATTAGCACAATCACAATCTGCACAAAAAAGATATTCAGAATAATGTAGCTGGGAGAGAACTTGTCGGAAGAAATAGTCTTAGGAGAAATAACTTTGTCAACCTCCCGCCGGAGTGTGCTCCTTACACGGTTGTACTAACAAAGGTCCCGGAGATTGATTCCTGTCGGCCTGACTCCAGGCTAGAAACCTATGTTTCCCTAAAAAACAAAACGCTTGCCTGGCTGAATAGGAATTGTGGTTTTCCGTGTGCTCTTGCTAAAGATATATTATTTACCCGTAGAGTGAGCTGGATTGGCAATGGCAGAAAAAATCTAATAGGGGATTGTATTATTATAAACTTTAAATACCCACAACATGCGGCAACAGTCCTCCTTAGAGCTGCCTCTTTACCAATCTTGGAAAATTCGTTAAGTGTTAGACCCCTTGGTTTCTTCTATAACCATTTGGATAATACCCAACATCGATTGTCTGTTCAGCAAAGGCACCCTGTAAATGGCCTTGGAAGGGGGTTAGTCGGGCATGTCACGAATGTACTTATGAATACACCTCCTCATCAAAACATTGGGGACATATATTGTCAACAGTTATCTAATAGGCAGTTGGAAAACACCTTACCCCTTCAAAATCGTTATACTGTCTTATCATCGTTGGAGGAAAATGATTGACTCCCTGTTGCTCTGGAGAACTTCACTCAGTCAATAGTATCGTCCCTTAAAATTGCTACATGGAACATTGCTGGTATAAAGAACAAAAGTGGGGTTACTGAATGGCTAACGTTTTTAAAATCCTTTGATATCATTGCCCTGCAAGAAACTTGGGACCATACGAACAGTTTCTCTTTGTATGGCTATAGCCATTTTTGCAACCCAGCAATTAGAAGTGTGGCAAGTAGACCTAAGGGGGGGCCTGCTAAGTTTATTTAATTTGAACATTAAAGGAACATTAACCCAGTGGTTCTCGGGTTCGGAAAACTGTTTGATTGTTGAACTTTCAACTCTAGACAAGGCCAAAATTCTTTTTGTTAATTTTTATAACCCGCATGCGAATGAATGTACCAGCCAAAACCTGGAAGTATTAGAAACATTTTTGTCAGTCTATAGTGTTAATGTAAGTACTTTTGAATTAATAGTACTAGGGGACTTTAATATACACCCATGTACCCTTCCCTGTATTAGTCAGGATGATGAAGGCCCCTCCCTCTCCTCGCCCATGCATTTGGAAAAAACTAAAAGTGGGGAGCATCTTGAAATTTTTCTTGCAAGATGGAATTTGTATGAATCAGGTTGTGGGGCCGGGAAAAATAGATCCCCTACGTTTAAGGGTAAAAACACGGGCACCATTATAGATTATATTTTTGTGTCTTCTTTTCTGTTGAATAATGTGTTAAATTATTATACAGAGGTATCAGTTTTTAGTGATCACAATCCCGTTTTACTTGTAGTGAGGCAATCAGACCTAATATCCTTAAATACACTAAAAACCAGAGGGGGAGCAAACCTAATGGTAAAAGATCAGAATCGTAGGCTGAAATGGACAAAAATTGTCCCGGAAGTTTTTCTTAAAGAGGTTCTGTCAAAAGTAGAGGATGAAGTTACACTATGTTTAGAGACTAGCACACAACCCAAAAATGTCTTAATGTCTTTCGACAATATCTATATGGAAATTAATCGTGGTCTCCAGAATAAATCTGGTCAGAAGCCTTTAGTGGGCAAAAGGTGGTTTGATAAGGATTGCTCAAAAGCACATGGAATACTACTAAAAGCATTGAAAGCAACTCCTAAAATTCGAGCAGAGATACTCAGCGCAAGGACTGTGTATAAAAAAACCATTTTAGAAAGAAAGAGGGTTTTGAAAGAGAATGCTCAACTCCTTGAACCAGAAACCCTAAAAAACAGTAGCCTCTTCTGGAAAATAATAAATCAGCCACTCTTTTCTGACGATACAAACACCCCCCTGGAGGCAAATATCCCAGATGAGGGTTGGATTAAACATTTTAGTCCGATATACCAAGAAACTAATAGTGTGACCGACTTTGATGGTATTTTAGAAGTTGATGTATTTGAATTTTGCACTGTTGATGCCGCCGTCACCTTTGAGGTAGCAGACGTAGAAAGGGCTATAGACCTAACCCTGAAAAATAAAGCTCCAGGCCCGCATGGCGTTCCAGGGGACGTTTTTAAAAGCGCACCGAAATTTTGGTCTAAAGTCTTATGTAATGTTTTTAATGCTCTCCCAAATGCCAAAATTCCAGATTCCTGGAAAAAATCCATTATCATACCGGTCTTTAAAAAGGGTAACAGGCAAGACCCATCCTGCTACAGACCTATTTCACTGATTGACACCTCGGTGAAAATATTGGGCCGGGTTATTTTAACAAAACTGAATGATTGGCTCATAGAGAAAGCGGTCCTGTCAAACGTTCAGTACGGTTTTAGACCAAAAAGGAGTACAATAGACCAAGGGCTTAATCTGCACCTATTAGTTGAAAAATATACGAGGGCTAAAGAGGGATTCTTGTACCTGGGGTTCATGGACCTCTCGTCAGCTTTTCACCTTGTAAATCGTTCCAAACTATGGAAAATTTTATTTGATATTGGTTTGGACAGGGCCCTTGTTAGCCTTTTAGTAGACTTACATAATGATCTAACAGCCTCAGTTAGAGTAACCCCGGAGGGGCGTTGCACGAGTCACTTTAAGTCAGAAAGGGGAGTTAGGCAGGGGTGCATTCTGGCACCCCTCCTATTTACTGTTTACATAAATGCCCTGGAACCTACCCTAAAAGATGCAACTCTTGACATCCCACGTGTAGGAGACTTGGAATTCCAGTTCTCCTATACGCTGATGATGCCGTCTTGCTTTCACGTACCGGGGTGGGTCTCCAAAGATTATTGGATGCATTTGAGAATTTTATGGGTTCTTTGGACCTTAAGATTAACGCTAAAAAATCTCAAATTATGATAATGGGAAAGAGTAAAAATAGCAAGCTCTCTATGATATTCACTTGTGGGAAGCAAGAGCTGTGTAGAGTAGCCACGTTTCCCTATCTGGGGATCACATTTGATGAAAGAGGCACTTGGGGTCCCCAGATAAAAATAGAAATATTGCCCTTGCTAGATCATCCTCTGCTCTCCAGGGATTTAGTAAAAAATTAGGAGCTAGGCCAATAGCATCAATAATAAAAATCTACAAGGCGAAATGTCTTGCTGTCGCTACATACGGAAGTGCGATTTGGGGTAACTGTCAGACGGAAAGTATACAGACCACTGAGAATACATTTTTAAGATCTGTACTCTCTGTAACGCAGTCTTCTGCAACATATATTGTTCATACAGAACTTGGAGTAGGATATATTTAAGATCTGATCAAAGTAGCCCCTGTTCTGGCCTGGATAAAGATCTGGCTGAACAAAGAAATCCCCCTTAATCATATTATTTTAAAAGATTGTTTGCAGTTGGACAGAGCAAATAAAATTCCGGGGTTAACTTATATCAAAAATTGTTTGGTTAAGGTAGGGAGATCTGAACTTTTTTCTTCCCCGGAATTGATAACTGCTAAAGATATTGGTCTGATAAAGGGGATGATGGGAGAGTTGCTAAGTGTAGAAAGGGAACAAGTAGAACTCAAAAAACCATCAGTCCGACTTAGTATTATCTTGAACACTTGTGTGGGCCCTGAATTATACGTAACCATTGTAAACCAACCTTTTCATCGTTTTCTTTTAACCCACTTTCGGTTTAACATGATCCATTTAACCCTGGGACATTTTCCTACCTGGTGCACCCCTGAAAATGCTATGCCGTGTAAATGTGACAATTTTTCGATCCAGAACACAATGCACTTTTTTATGTTTTGTGACCACTACACGGCACCTAGGAAGAAATATTTGATCCCAATTCTAAAAGAGGCAGGGTTTATACAGGTTAAACCTGCAATTCTGTACTTACAGCTTTTACAGACCCCCAGGATTATGTTTTATGTCGCTTGTATTCTAGTCGGGGCTGTTAGGATTAAGAAAAGGATGTTGTTTAATAATCATACAAATATGGTTTTATAATGGTTAAACTGCAAATATTGTCCATAGGAATTGGCCTCACCCGGAATTGATGTATATAAATGTAATATATAAGTGATGTTAATAGAATGTTTTATTTTACTGACCTCTTTTTAAATATTTTAATATTTGAAGTTTTTTAGGAAATGATGATTGTATGAAATTGTGTTGTAGTGTCTTCATGTCTTTTTATGATATTTATTTATCTAAATAAAAGTATTTTGACTGACTGACTGATATCGAGCAACAGCAATGGAATTGTCCGCAACACACTGAATATCCATGTTAGCATTCCACATGGATAAAATAACTGGATTGTAGTCATTTATGTATTTTGACTCTTCGCTTCTTCTTAAGTTGTAGGTATTTTTCGGATACTTTCTTGTGATGGTATGTCGCATAGATGACATAAAACTGTTCACTCTTCCTTTGGATAATACAGGACGTGGAAATCCAAAACGACATTTGGTATAGAACTTATCCTTAGACTTGTACTTTTGTCGACAGTATTTTCCACATCTATGGCTTTGGAATCGTAAGACTTGTTGTTTTAAGTTTTTATCTTCTCTGCTATTGGGTACAGCACATGTGGCATAATCTTCAACGAAAGACAAAACAGTATCATTTGAATCTGTTCCAAAGTTGGGGGCGTCCTTGATCCATAACAACATATGTGTATGAGGAGCACCTCTTGCTTGATACTCCTTTCTCCAAAAGAAATCTACAACTTCTCCAAGAGGAGGATTCTTTTTATTGCAGATGAAAGACATCATAGCTTCAAATCTATGATTGAAATATCTGAATACATTAACAGGATCCAAAGAGCACAATTCTCCAGGTGTCTTGTATTCAATATTTTTTATATTGGAATTTGCCTCTCAAAGAAATTCAAGTAAATCATCCCAAGCATACTCAGCACAGCTTAGTGTAACGAACCATGTAGGAGTTCCTAAGTTCCGTAGCATACATTTCAGTTCTCCATGACGACGGTACCAATATTCATTAGTCCCACGCTGACATGCCATCAGATTAATCAAATGAGATTCTAAATTATCATCTCTCTGATGCACTTTATCCATAAAATCCTTTGCAGTTACATTTTGCAGATGCATTCCAGTTTTTAAAATGTGATTTACTGCATATGAAAGTCCAGACAAGTCACTTAAAAACAAAAGATGAAACATATAAGGGATACATTGTCGAAATCTTGGATCTTCTGCATATAATCTTGTTGTCCGATATTCAGATGCAGGAATCTGACCAGGACGTTCATCATATCGTCCACCTTTTCCTGTTGGAAACAACTGCGGGAAACAACGAGCTTCCAAGCTCTCTTCCCATACACTCATGGGACTTCCTCTTGCTTTTTTCATTTGGAACAACTCAATCGTATTCCCCATCACCTCTTTGGAATGAAGTGGATGTACACTGTAATGTTCATAGATTTCTTCACATCTGGACATGTCCACTTTTTCAATTTGTCCACTTAATGTTTCAGTATCTGCTGCTAAATCTATTTCTTCTTCTCCTACAGACACATTTCTATAGTACTCATTATTTTTTATCAGATACAATGATGCCTTTTGCACTTTTCTAACATCCGCTAACTCTTGACAGATTTTCTTATTCTTAGTAGGAACACCATTAACTAGAATGACTAGTTGTTCGTTATCTGCATGGTCTACACAAATAGTTTCAATGTTTTTCTTTAAATCTAACGGTAAATACACAACTCTTCCTTTCAATCCTCTTTGTAACTCTGATGGAGGCAATTTACCTGTTTCCATACGAACAATAACCTGAAACGGGTGCACACATTGAATGAGAATAGACTCATACGTATTTAAATCTATCAGCTCTGGAGGAATAGCAACCAACTCTATATTATTATGAAGTGCTCTAGCAGGCATTTTATTCTCATCTAATTAGTTATAACAATATTTGCAAATACGCTGCACAGATCCCAAATCAAAACATTCCTCTACCAACAAATAAGTTGCAAATTCCTTCCACTTATCATTGTTTTCTGTTTCACTTTTTAAATACAGATTGACACTCCTAGTCTGATTTTTATAGTGAGTTCGCCGACAACAAATACAAGAAACATTTGGTCTTTCACCTTTCATTACCTTAAACTTTGTGATTTGATCTTCAAAATTTTTTGTAATCATAGGTTCCACATTGTCTTCAACATTTTGTTCTACTAATGTGTCAGTTTCTGCACTCTCTTGCTGAGGACCAAAGTAACAAAACTCAATATCATCACAAACCATCTTCACATCTGATACTGACCCACGCAAAAGAGCACTGTTCAACTCATTTAACTTTAGTGCTGGACTTTTTACATAATACAATCTTCTCACTAACTTCCGCATTTGAGTATGATGTACTGCCAACATCCTGAAATGGTGAAAAACACTTTGACAAACTTTCCTAGAAAGACAAGCCAGAGAATGACCTTGCAAACCAGTATTTTTTCTCCCTCTGCAAGGGTCTAGTCCTTGCAACACCTTAATCTTTTGTTTAATACTTTTTTTACTATATGCTCGTAAGAAACTACATAATTTATCAATAGATTCTTGTCGTACACTACAAATACTACTGTAATCCCAAGTGTACACAGGGTGTTTAGGACGTCTCCCTAGAACTTCATCAGCTAACACTTCTTCTGAATTTATTTCAACCATTTTCTCTTTGTCAATTGAACAACCATTTCTAACCTCATAACCTCGACCACTGGTGTCAACTGCATGCAATAAATTATTGCTCTGTAAATAACTCTCTTCATTAAAGAAAGGCTCTGAACTTGAACTGTGTTTCAATTCTCCCCCAAAAAATCACAAAAATGTGTTCTGTTAATTACTCTTTTCCTCCTACTTTTGGCCTTCATTAAATGGATTGGTTTATCTAGTGATCGAATTCTGTTTAATACAAAAATGAATAGTTTCCTTTTTACTTCAAAAGCCTTTTCAACAATGGTTTCAATATGCTTCTTCTTTTTATAAAATGGAGCTCTCTTATTATATTTCTTCACATCTTTCAGCAAATTATGTACTACTCTCTTGTAAAATATTTTTTGAGTATTTCTTTATACTGATTTTGCCTTCTTTTACCATACTTCATCTCCTTTGACTGTCCATTTGCTTTTTTGCTTTTCCTATTATTTTGCTTTTTTTTCTAGTTGAAGCATTCTCAGAGGTTTCAGCATTCGGTACATTCTGTCTGGTCCTACAAACATTTTTAATAAATTGCTTTGTGATCTTACCAGAAGATTTTTTCTTTTGAGCCACATTATGTTGTTCATTCAATACTTGTGGTTGATTTTTCTCCAAGTAACTGTCCTTTTTCTGTTCTTTTCTTTTTCTTACTTTTTCCGGCATGATTTCTCTATTTTAATGGTGATAAACAGTATCTGTAAAAAATTATATCTTTATAAATTATACTTTTCTATTACTGTACAAACACATTTTATATAAATACTGAAATGTAGGCCTGATGCACAAGTGTAAAACTGGTTAGACCACTACATACATAGTGGATAGTTATTACAAACAGTCCTTGTGAAAAGTCATGCTTTACTGCATGAGTACCTGGATACTGACTGAAACATTAGAGTAATGCAAGGAGAGAACCTGAATAAATCTTTTAAGGGTTTGGGTTTTTGTGCAGTGAAGATTAGTACATGGTGCCGGATGAGTCACTAGAGGAGAGCAAGGGGATTGACAGGGTGTTTGAAGGAACTGTATGAATACCGACTGGGGTATTGAAGGTGTGAAAGACAAATGTGTAGGTGGTTAGAGGACTGCATGCATAGTGGATAGGCGTTTGAATCAATCCATGTGCTAAGGCCTGCCTCACTCCATTACTACTTGGATATTAACTGAATGTGATTCTAGACAAGCAACACTATCCCTTGGAGTTTACCAAAACTCATTCACTACTCTGGAAGGGGTAAGGGGACTGCACACAATCTACATATTTCAGTACTGCACTTTAGTGTCAAAGCCTGACTCATTTTGCAATTGCATAAGCAATGACTAGCCTCTAATACTACTAAAACGTCACAACTAAACAGGGTTTAAAGTAGTTATCTGCCAGCAAATACATGATGTTACCAAATGCTTTTCTCACAATAGTTGCCCAAATGCACACAGACTCACAGTGTGATTCTAGACAAGCAACAATATCCCTTGGAGTTTACTAAAACTCATTCACTACTCTGGAAGGGGTATGGGGCCTGCACACAATCTACGTATTTCAGTACTGCACTTTAGTGTCAAAGCCTGACTCATTTTGTGAATGCATAAGCAATCACTGGCTTCTAATACTACTAAAACTTGACAACATGACAGGTTTTTAAGCCATTATCTATCAGCAAATACATGATGTAACCAAATGCTTCTCTCACAATGGTTGCCCAAATGCACACAGACTCACAGTGTGATTCTAGACAAGCAACACTATCCCTTGGACTTTACCAAAACACATTCACTACTCTGGAAGGAGTAAGGGGACTGCACACAATCTACATATTACAGTACTGCACTTTAGTGTCAAAACCTGACTCATTTTATGAATGCATAAGCAATGACTGGCTTCTAATGCTACTAAAACTTGACAACATGACAGGTTTTAAAGCAGTTATCTGCCAGCAAATGTTACCAAATGCTTCTCTCACAATGGTTACCCAAATGCACACAGAGTCACAGTGTGGTTCTAGACAAGCAACACTCTTCCTTGTACTTTGGAAGACACAATCACTAGTCTAGAAGGGGTAAAGTGACTGCACACATTCTACATATTTCAATACTGCACACTACTGTGAAAGCCTGATTCATTTTGCAATTGCATAAGCAATGACTAGCCTCTAATGCTACTAAAACTTGACAACAAAACAGGTTTTAAAGCAGTTATCTGCCAGCAAATACATGATGTTACCAAATGCTTTTCTCACAATAGTTGCCCAAATGCACATAGACTCACAGTGTAAATGTAGACAACCAAGTATCCCTTGTAAAAAATACATTTACTAGTGTACAAGATGTAAGGTGACTGCACACATTGCAGAAAATGTTCTACTACACATTAGTGCCAAAATGTTTCTCTCAAAATGATTCCTAAATGCACACAGACTCACTGTGTGATTCTTGACAAACAACACTATCCCTTTCACTGTACCAAAACACATTTCTTAATCTAGAAGGAGTACTACATTTTAGTGTAGAAAAATGACTCATTTTGCAAATACATAAACAATGACTGGTTTCTAATTCTACCAAAACATAAAAACAGAACAGTTATCTGTCTGCAAACACATGAAAAACACAAATGCTTATCACCGAATGGTTTCTACATGCGCACACACTGTCAATAAGACTGTAGACAAAAAAAAGTACTCCCTGCACTTTCGCAGGAGAAATACATTAGCCTGATTAAAATCAAAATAGACCACATACATCCCTCACAATTAAATAACTCACCTTTCAAGTTGTTTTGTAGATTAAGAAGTATGTCACTCACACACCAGATTTTCTTATACAGAATCTCTGCACTGTGCACCTGTCAGCAAAACCAAAGAATGGTAACGTTTCCCTCTCATTTTGCACACATATACATGAAAACATCAAATCACATTCCTTCCCACATTAATTTAAAAGCTAACACACATTTCTATTGGTTAAACATTTCAACCCTTTCCAAATGACATCAATTTGAACCCTACCCCCAATCTGCCTTCTGCCTGTTACCATAGAAACAGGTCATGGAACACTTAACTGAGCACACAGGTCACAAGTTCAGCACACAATGTTACTAATCAAAACAGCAAGTGTGCTTGACTTTTCAACATATCAGCTTATCATATATAATGTTCTCAGTTTTTGTTAACCAATAGGAATCATGCGTTTAAAACATCGAAACATGCACCCTAGTTTTCAGTGTAGAAGGTTGTCAAACAACCAATCATTTCTTTTCTTTTTTCAAAACTTCATCTTATCTACCATTTTGGAAAAATATTACTTTTCAAACTGCCATTTCATTTACAGAGACCATCTGAGTGCATCCAGACCTCCCTTCAAGATGCTTAGAGTGTGGATTGTGGGACACAGCTATACTTTCTGGAGCCAAAGGTATGCAGAAAACAAAGGCATTCACAAAGACCTAGGTTTGCCAAATGTAGACATTAAATGGATTGGACAGAGAGGGTTAAAGTGGCACCAATTGATGCCATGGGTAAAATCCTTTATACATCTCCAACACCCTGACCTCATAATAGTGCACTGTGGTGGCAATGACCTACGCACTTTGACTGGGGTAGGTCTGGAAATGCTCATGAAGGACACCATTGCAGGATTGATTTCACTTTTTCCCAAAACTGCCTTTGTGCATACTAACATATGCCAAAGGCAGAAATGGAAGTGGTCCAATCATTTTTGTCCACAGATTGAGAAAGCTAGGAAACATGTGAATAAATCTGTTTCTGCTTTTCTCCGAGACTATAGAATGGGGTCCATTTACAATAACAATCTGCGTTTTCATATGCAAGAGATGCATAGGAGAGATGGAGTACACTTTACTGATGAAGGATACAGCGTCTTTCTCAACAACTTTAGACTTTGTATAGGTACTTACTTATAAGTACCAAAAACTCTCAATGAACACAAGAACAAAACACATAAGCTTGATGTTTATCTCCAAAAAATTTCAGTTTTTTTTGCTTGGAGTCGCGCACCCAATGCGTTAGGAACCGCGCACCCAACGCAAGAGAAATTGTGCACCCAACGCGATAGGATGTGTGACTCCTAATTTTACCGTAAAAATAAAAATAGCCCCTATCACTAATTTTTATTATCCCCGGGGCTTATAAAAAACATTGGGGACTGTGGGGGTGTCAAGAATTCCTGTCATGCGAGGGGAGGAAAACGGTAACCAGCGAAAACGGACTACATCTCCCAGGATGCTTAGCAGTTGAGAGGTTATGTAAACAGGAGAGCTGTTACATAACTCAAGGAAAACACGCCCTTATGTTAACAGGAGAGCTGTTACATAACTCAAGGAAAACACGCCCTATAAAGGGAGGAACCGGGAGGTACAACGCTGTCGGATATTGTGTTTACACCGACGTACCTGCTTAGTGAAGAGCAGTGTTCCGGAGTGGTGCTCCAGTAAGGCAAGAACGGAGGTAGGTCGAGTCGTTACTCCCTGGGCCGTGTCTTGCCCCATCGTCACCTGTGAAGGACCCGGAAGCTCTACCGGATAACCATTGAGCTTCGCTTTTTGACTCGGCTGAGTCAAAGCGCAGTGGCGCTTTTGCTGGTTGGAGTCGTAACTCCCAGCCCGACCAGAGATACAGGGACTGCCAGCTGTAACGCACACCAGGAGGTGTTTGCCGCGTTACAGACTCAGAAGTCCACGGGATCGATCGAGCGGCTGCTCTCGGTTCAGTCTTCTTTGCTTGTGATTGGGGTATCGGTGACGCATCACCAGGAGGTGACTCCGCGTCCCGGTGCAGTCTGAGGAAGAGGTTGAGCGGCTGCTCCCTTCAGGTAGAGACCCCGGCTGGGTGTTTCCCTGACTCCTCGATTCTCCCCAACACTCTTCGTGCCCCTCACAGCCTACCGATTGGCATTGTCGGCCATTTCATTTCTGCCCTCTGTTGGCATACGCCGGGATCGGCGTATATGCAGAGGACGGTTAGGACCATCCGTGCTGTGGGCTGGTAACGTACTTAGCCTGGAGGATTCCAGTGACTATAACCTTTGTTTATTCCTTGTATTATTTTTGCCTTCATTAAAATAACTAAACCTTCACAAGTGGTTGCGTTCTCATTATTGTGTCTGTTAAACGATCCTGAGACGTTCAGGGCGTTACAGGGGGGAGCCCCAATGCCCCCACGGTCCCAGCCATCTCCCTGCGTCCTTCGGGAGCCGGCATTGTTTTTTCACATGGGGAGCTGCTGACATGCAGCTCCCCGTGTGGAAAAGCAATATGGTTTGGATTTTGAAAGAGAGAGCAGGTTTCCCTGCTCTCTCTTTCAAAATCCAAACAAAGTTTGGATCATAGCAAATAACAGAGTCCTGGGGGTGGGCACCCCAGGACACTGTAGGAGCCGGCCCTGGGGGGTGGCGGTCCCTAGGGCCCTCGAGGGCTCCAGGAGGGGGCCATGCAGCCTCCCTCCCTCAATAAATAAAGCCCCGGGCGGTGGTGGTCCCCGGGGCTTGGGGGGGCCGTTCAGCCCCCCACCCTATTTATTTTCTAGCCCTGGGGGGTAGCGGTCCCCGGGGCTGGAGAACCCCCCTGGGCCCCCCATTCATTTTTACACATTTTGCCCCCGGGATTTGGCCCCCCAGGGGCTAATTATTAAGGAAGCGCGTGAGCCCGTGCTTCGTTTTTTCTTTTTTTTACGGCTGGATCCACGCACCCTGCGTGCATTTTGCTGTTTTAAAAAAAAAAAGAAAAAAAGGGGTCCTGGGAGTCCTTCTGGGACCCCCTAAGCAACTCTAGAGGGTCAGAGTATTTCTACCCTGACCCCTTTATATCTTTCACCCACTTATTTCCCTTACTTCTTCCGCCTCGCTTCTACCGAGGCACAAAATGGCTGCCAACAGTCCCTGGTTTCGAATGTTCACAGACATTTGACAGCCAATTAGCATTCAGCGCGTGATCGGGAGGGTGTGCGCACGTTGCACAGAGGGTGCGCATAGGGTGCGCGGATCCTCCGAGGCCATTGATATATATATACTTTAACTGTAATTTTCTCAGGAACTACTGAACGGATTTACACCATTTAAGCAAAAGGCATGAGTCTGAACTGAGGACTACCTTCTGCCAAATTTGGTGTAATTCCGATCAGCAGTTCCGGCTGTAGCTGTGGCTAAAGGTCCTATGGGAAAATGCATGGGGAAAACGGGTTTTGGGACTCCCCTTTTTTCTCGGCTCCCGCTTTACGAATCACCCCGAAACTTTCAGGATAGGAGCGGACCGGGGCTGGCCAAAAGTATGAAAAATTTCGAGAAGATTCGTCAACCGGCACCAGCCTTATTGGGAATAGAATGTTGCATATTTCCTATGGAAAATAGGTCCTAACTATAACTACCTACTGGCGACCGCCAGTAGGTAATATATATATATATATATTCACAGAAAAAAACATAGGTTTCAGGGGTGTTATAGTTAGCTGGCCATGTCACTCGTACAAAACCATAGAAATTCCTCCGTTATAGTTAGTTCTGTTACCTATAACTCACGCGCACGCAATGCACTGCTGATGATGTCACATATTGCATCATTCATGACATGGTCAGTGACATCACTGATGACATCACTGATGACATCTCAAATGACATCACTGATGACATCACTGATGACATCATCCAGTGAATGTAGTTTAGTTTGAAATTTAAATATGTATTATATATATATATATACCAATCTGTATTGAAGATTGAGTGGATATATAACTGTCTGGATGGAGAATTTAGTAGCTGTCTGACTGTCTGTTTAAGTGAGTAATTAAAAGTGTCTCACTTAATATATGGATTAGTAACTAAACTATGTGAATGTGTGCATCACTGTCTCTGTTGTTTTATAACATGCTGCATCAGTTGGTCACTAACTACATGAGTGTGTATATTAGTTATTGATTAGTTGGGTGAGTATTTGTATGGGACACTGAGTTTGTGTGTGGTTGGATGGGGTGTGTGTAACTCTATGCATAGATATGTGAATGGTTGATTGACTAGGTATATAGGTTTAAGAGTGCATGAGGAAACAGTTGTTTGGGTGACTGAGTGTATTTATTGTATGTTGGTGAGCGAATATATGTTTTAGTTGTACATCTTCAACAAAGTAAAAAAAATAAAAGGCAATTTATGTGAGAGTTGGTGTATATAAATAAGTATGTGTAAGAGTCAGTGAATGTGAGAGTAACTATATGAATCATTGTATAATTGTAATGGTGATTTTTTAATATATTAACTATGAGTTACTATGTGTTTGAATATGTGTTTGAATAAATGAGGTGTTGTGTGTATAATTGTGTAAGTGAGTAAATGTAAGTGTGATTAATTTTTTTCATGAGTGAGTAGGATGACTGCATAACCGACTAAGATGGCTGCTGATTTGTCAATGTATATATATGTGTATAAGTGCATTTGATAGTGTTCTATTAATTAGTGACTGCATGTATAAGTGATTCTGTTGTTGAATGGGTAGTTGTGTGTGTAGACTTAGGAATCAGTGAGTGGGTACGTAGTAACTGGTATTGGTGTGTCAATGGTTTCAAATATGGTACTCTGTATTTTACAGTGAGTGATGAAAGGTTATACTAGTGTATGATGAGGTGTATCAGATTGTCACATGGATTATGTCACCAGTGATGTCATCAGTGATGTCATCAGTTATGTTATTTGAGATGTCATCAGTGATGTCATCAGTGATGTCACTAACCATGTCATGAATGATGCAATATGTGTCATCATCAGCAGTGCATTGCAGGCGCGCGAGTCAAAGTTAGCACGGAGGAATTTCTATGGTTTTGTACGAGTCAAATGGCCAGCTAACTATAACACCCCTGAAACCTATGTTTTTTTCTGTTAATTTCTAAGGTTTTTTAAATGCTAATTTCTAACTATAACGTCTCTGAAACCTATGGTTTTTTCAGTGAATTTCAAAGCTTTTTTAAATGCTAATTTCTAACTATAACGTCTCTGAAACCTATGTTTTTTTCCAGTGAATTTCAAAGGTTTTTTAAATGCTAATTTTTAAGTGTGATAGTAGCTATACCTGTTTTTTTCTACTGATTTTCTACAGTTTTTTAACTGTTCATTTATAAATATTTTATTCATTAAATAACATTATATATTTTTCTGAAAATTGCAAAAAAAACATTAAAAAAAAATTCAAACTGAACTATTGATTAATTTTTTTGTTTTAATTTTAATATATTTATATTATTTTCTTTAAAAAAAAACAACAAAAATCCCAAAAAATTCGGAGTCGCCCACTCAAAGCGTACACATCACGGTGGGTGCGCGGATTCTAGCCGCTATTTTAGAAAAGTTGTGAAGGATCCGCGTACAGTGTGTGACGACTGCATGTCTTTCAGTTACATCATATACATTTAATATTACGTGATGTGCGCGATTGGTATGCGACCAGTCCGCGACACCTGCTCCCACGCATTCGCGACACATGTGCATTACGGTATGAGATGCTTGCATGGTGGCGGGTCCCGCATGATGTTATATACGTGCTGTGGCGCGCTGGGTGCGCAACTCCAGCAAAAAAATGTTATGTTGCAAAATGATATGTATGTGTCTTTAATATACATATTACGGCAAGAGATTATCTAAGATAGTCATAAAAATAACATATTTGTACTTATAATAAACTTATATTATTTTTAAATATATTTTCGTGAAGTCGGGTGCGTGGATCGTGAGTGCAGAGAACCAGGTCAGCAGAGGTGCTGTAGAGCCAGAGAAACCAGGTCAGCAGAGCCGTTGTAGAGCCAGAGAATCAGGTTAGCAGAGCTGCTCTAGAGCCTAAGAAGCAGGTCAGCAGAGCTGCTCTAGAACCAGAGAACCAGGTCAGCAAAGCTACTCTAGAGCCAGAGACCCAGGTCAGAAGACCTGCTCTAGAGGCCGAGAACCAGGTCAGCAGAGCTGCTGTAGAGCCAGAGAAACTAGGTCAGCAGAGCTGCTTTAGAGGGAGAGAACCAGGTCAGCAGAACTGCTTTAGAGCCAGAGAACCAGGTCAGCAGAGCTGCTCTAGAGCCAGAGAACCAGGTCAGCAGAGCTACTTTAGAGCCATAGAACCAGGTCAGCAGAGCTGCTCTAGAGGCAGAGAACCAGGTCAGCAGAACTGCTTTAGAGCCAGAGAACCAGGTCAGCAGAGCTCTTTAGAGGGAGAGAACCAGGTCAGAAGAGCTACTCTAGAGCCAGAGAACCAGGTAGCAGAGCTGCTTTAGAGCCATAGAACCAGGTCAGCAGAATTGCTTTAGAGCCAGAGACCCAGGCCAGCTGAGCTGCTCTAGAGGCAGAGAACCAGGTCAGCGGAGCTGCTCTAGAGCCAGAGAACCAAGTCAGCAGAGCTGCTCTAGAGCCAGAGAACCAGGTAAGCAGAGCTGATTTAGAGGGAGAGAACCAGGTCAGCAGATCTGCTTTAGAGCCAGAGAACCAGGTCAGCAGAGCTGCTCTAGAGCCAGAGAACCAGGTCAGCAGAGCTGCTTTAGAGCCAGAGATCCAGGCCAGCAGATCTGCTCTAGAGGCCGAGAACCAGGTTAGCAGAGCTGCTGTAAAGCCATAGAAACCAGGTCAGCAGAGTTGCTCTGGAGCCAGAGAACCAGGTCATCAGACCTGCTCTAGAGCCAGAGAACCAGGTCAGCAGAACTGCTTTAGAGCCATAGAACCAGGTTAGCAGAGCTGCTTTAGAGCCATAGAACCAGGTCACCAGAGCTGTTGTAGAGCCAGAGAACCATGTCAGCAGAGCTGCTCTAGAGCCTAAGAACTAGGTCAGCAGAGCTGCTCTAGAGCCAGAGAACCAGGTCAGCAGAGCTGCTGTAGAGCACGAGAAACCAGGTCAGCAGAGCTGCTTTAGAGGGAGAGAACCAGGTCAGCAGAGCTGCTTTAGAGCCAGAGAACTAGGCCAGCAGAGCTGCTTTAGAGCCTGAGAACCAGGTCAGCAGAACTGCTTTAGAGCCAGAGAACCAGGTCAGCAGAGCTGCACTAGAGCCAGAGAACCAAGTCAGCAGAGCTGCTTTAGAGCCATAGAACCAGGTCAGCAGAGCTGCTTTAGAGCCAGAGAACCAGGTCAGCAGAGCTGCTCTAGAGCCTAAGAACCAGGTCAGCAGAGCTGCTCTAGAGCCAGAGAACCAGGTCAGCAGAGCCGCTGTAGAGCCAGAGAAACCAGGTCAGTAGAGCTGCTTTAGAGGGAGAGAACCAGGTCAGCAGAGCTGCTCCAGAGGGAGAGAACCAGGTCAGCAGAGCTGCTCTAGAGCCAGAGAACCATGCCAGCAGAACTGCTTTTGAGCCATAGAACCGGGTCAGCAGAGCTGCTTTAGAGCTGTAGGAGCAGGTCAGCAGAGCTGTTGTAGAGCCAGAGAACCAGATCAGCAGAGCTGCTGTGTAGCCTAAGAACTAGGTCAGCAGAGCTGCTCTAGAGCCAGAGAACCAGGTCAGCAGACCTGCTGTACAGCCAGAGAAACCAGGTCAGCAGAGCTGCTTTAGAAGGAGAGAACAAGGTCAGCAGAGCTGCTTTAGAGCCAGAGAACCCGGTCAGCAGAGCTGCTCCAGAGGGAGAGAACCAGGTCAGCAAAGATGCTCTAGAGCCAGAGAACCATATCAGCAGAACTGCTTTAGAGCCATAGAACCGGGTCAGCAGAGCTGCTTTAGAGTCAGAGAACCAGGTCAGCAGAGCTGCTCTAGCTGACACTGACTGGCTAACACTGACAGATTGACACTGACTGACACTGATTGACTGACTCTGACTGACTGACACTGACTGACTACTCTCTACTACTCTACTACTCACTCTCCACCACTCTCTCTCTACTACTCACTCTCTACTGCTCTCTACTACTCACTCTCTACTACTCTACTACTCTCTACTACTCACTCTCTACTCACTGTCTACTACTCTCTACTATTCACTCTCTACTACTCTCTCTCTACTACTCACTCGCTACTACTCTCTCCTACTCACTCTCTACTACTCACTAATACTCTCTACTACTCACTCTCTAATACTCTCTACTACTCACTCTACTACTCTCTACCACTCACTCTCTACTACTCTACTACTCACTCTCTACTACTCTCTCCCTACTACTCACTTTCTACTACTCACTCTACTGCTCTCTACTACTCACTCTCTACTATTTACTCTCTACTACGCGCTCTCTACTACTCACTCTCTACTACACTCTACTACTCACTCTCTTCTACTACTCACTCTCTACTACTCACTCTCAACTACTCTCTCTACTACTCACTCTCTACTACTCTCTATTACTCTTTACCACCCACTCTCTACTACTCTACTACCCACTCTCTACTACTCTCTCTCTACTACTCTCTCTTCACTACTCACTCTCTACTTCTCACTCTCTACTACTCACTCTCTACTACTCACTGTCAACTACTCTCTACTACGCACTCTATTACTCACTCTCTACTACTCTACTACTCTCTACTACTCTCTCTACTTCTCACTCTCTACTACTCTCTCTACTACTCATTATCTACTAAACACTCTCTACTACTTGCTCTCTACTACTCGCTCTCTGCTACTCTCTACTATTCACTCTACTACTCTCTAATACTCACTCTACTACTCACTCTCTACTACTCACCCTCTACTACTCCACTACTCTCTACTTCTCACTCTCTACTACTCTACTACTCTCTACTACTCACTCTACTACTCTCTACTACCCACTCTCTACTACTCTCTCTACTACTACTCTCTATTAATCTCTACTGCTCCCTCTCTACTACTCACTCTACTATTCACTCTCTACTACTCTCTACTACTCACTCTCTACTACTCTCTCTCTACTACTCTCTACTACTAACTCTACTACTCACTCTCTACTACTCTCTACTACTCTCTCTCTACTACTCACTCTCTACTACTCACTCTCTACTTCTCACTATCTGCTACTCTCTACTACGCTCTACTACTCTCTACTACTCACTCTCTACTCTCTATTAGTCACTCTCCACTCTCTCCCTCTCTACCTCACTCTACCTCTCTCTCTACTACTCTCTACCTCTACCTCTACACCTTTACCTCTCTCTACCTCTCTGTACACGCACACATATGCACATATATATATATGCATTTATATATATGTAAGTCTATATATATAGACATACATATATAAACATATATATAATCTGCATAGCTATATAAATACAAATATAAATGCATGCATACATATACATATATGCATAGATATGCATGGTATGTACATGAAAGTTTGCAAAACACTAATAAAAGCAAAGCTAAAAAGCCACCTAATTACAAACAGAATTGCTTTAACTTAAAAGAGGGCGAGACCTATTGCACTTTCAATGCTTGTTTACTTTGGTTCCATCAAGAAGGCATTCAGATGTGTCACACATTTGCCATAAATTCTGAATGTTAGCACTCTAGTTGCTTATTAGATCACTGTAGTAAAGCTACTGCTCAGCAGGGAAGTCTGCTGCTGGTATTCAAAGTGCATGTTTCAGTCTGCATGTCAGAATTTTTTAATAAAATAGAAGAGGATTTGAGAAGTCAAAATGTGCCCTAATTTTTCTTTCTGCAGCAATAATCATAATTTCTATGGCAAAATGAACCCCCTCATTTTGTTCCTTTGCAAATTAAATGTTTTATGTGTTACCACTTTATTCCAATCAAGATGGCTTCAGGTGTGCCACACTTTTTTAATAAGACTGTTAGCTCTCTAGTTGTTCTTTAGAACACTCTGGGACATCTGTCATTGGTCTATACTTGGGCTACATCTGGGTGATAATTGTGCTACATTTGGGCTCTTTTGTCTCTGGAGGCCATCTAGGGAGACTTATTTGTTATGAAGTTTCCTAATTTCCTCATTTACTACAGTCTCCTCAGTAGGAATACTTTCAGTTTTTACTTTGATTCCATCAAGAAGGCATTCAGATGTGTCACACATTTGCCATAAATTCAGAATGTTAGCACTCTAGTTGCTCATTAGATCACTGTAGTAAAGCTACTGCTCACCAGGGAAGTCTGCTGCTGGTATTCAAAGTTCATGTTTCAGTCTGCATGTCAGAATTTTTTAATGACCTAGAAGAGGATTTGAGAAGTCACTAAAAAATGTGCCCTAATTTTTCTTTCTGCAGCACTAATCATACTTTCTATGGCAAAATGAACCCCCTCATGTTGTTCATTTTTAAATTAAATGTTTTAAGAGTTACCACTTTATTCCAATCAAGATGGCTTCAGGCGTGCCATACGTTTGTCATAAGTAGGACTGTTAGCGCTCTAGTTGTTCTTTAGAACACTCTGGGAAGCTGCAGTAGAACACAAAGGAATCAACTGACAGTCTCTGCCCTTGTTGGATGTACATGTTTTACTGAGAATGTCAGACTTCATTCTCAAATGCTTATAGATCACCTTCCAAACCTCTGTGGGAAAAGCATGAGAAAATATTTTTCTCTCAAACATGATTCATGATATCCCAGCAGAAGGCTTTTTCACATGGTAAAATCACCTTAGAACACACCAGAATTCCTAAAATGTGTATGATACCATCAAAATATTTATAATGTAACTAAATTCTTAAAACCTTCTATTAACTGCAATGCTTTTTAATGAGTTGCTATCATGTATATTGGTCTCAAGATGGCAGCCAACACTTCTTGGATGATGTGCTGACAGCCAATCAGATCTCACGATGAGATGTGTGGTTAGGCTCCGCCCAGATATATATGTGATTTTGATTTTCTCAGGAACTACTGAACAGATTGACACCATTTAAGCAAAAGGCACGAGTCTCAACTGAGGACTACCTCTTTGACAAATTTGGTGTAATTCCGTTCAGCAGTTCGGGCTGTAGCTGCGGCTAAAGGTCCTATGGGAAATTGCATGGGGAAAACATGTTTTGGGACCCCCCTTTTTTCTCGGTCCCCACTACACGAATCATCCCGAGACTTTCAGGACAGGAGCGGACCGGAGCTGGGCAAAAGTTTTGAAAATTTCGCAAAGGTTCATCAATCGGCGCCAAAGTTAATGGGAATAGAATGTTGCGGATTTCCTATGGAAAATAGGTCCTAAGTATAACTACCTACTGGCGACCGCCAGTAGGTAATACTTATGGATTGTTTTGAGGCCTGCCCAGGTCGCGGAGAGCCCCTCGCCGCGGAAGAGCGGATCCGACGTTGTTACTACAACAGCGTTAAAGGACTATGTGTCATTCCCCCAGGACAAGAACAGCATGATAAATCTGCCTATGACACGGAGCGACCCACTGGGGTTTTTTAATATTCAATTAGGAAAATGAGCGGCAGGATCTACTAAAGAACTGTTAAGACCACAATGCAATATGTTGACACGCCCAGAGGCGGGACTATGTGATTATTTAAACCTACCTGCTTTGCTGCCTTTCCAAAGATGCCATTTGTCCATGATGAAGAGCGAGAGACGCTCGAAACGCAAAGGAATTGTATGGCTGAACTTGCTTGTGCTCACAAAGGTTTTTTGACTGTGCTGCCTGGTGGAATAAATCAAAATTGACACGTTGTTGTGGGCCTCCACTGTGGGCGCTTCTTTCATATGGAATATATATATATATATGTGTGTGTATATATATATTCACTTAAAAAACCATAGGTTTCACACAGGTTATAGTTAGGTGGATATTTCACTCGTAAAAAAACTATGAAATTCCCCCGTTATAGTTAGTTCAGATAACTATAACTCGCGTGCCCGCAATCCACTGCTCATGACGTCACATATTACATCACTCATGACATGGTCAGTGGCATCACTCATGACATCACTGATGACATCATCCTTGTGATAGAGTGGAGGTCGCGCAAGTTATAGTTATCTGAACTAACTATAACGGGGGAATTTCATTGGTTTTTTACGAGTGAAATGTCCACCTAACTATAACCTGTGTGAAACCTATGGTTTTTTAAGTGAATTTGCAAGGTTTTTTAAATGCTAATTCCTAACTATAACGTGTGTGAAACCTATTGGTTTTTTAAGTGAATTTGTAAGGTTTTTTAAATGCTAAGTTATGTATTTATTAATATATATATATATTTTTTTAAGGTTTTTCACCTTGCGCGCACCGTGCGCGCACCCCGCGATTTTATTAAAAAAAAAAAATGTTTATTTCACCCGTGGGGGTCCTTCTGAGACCCCCTGACAAAGGCTAGGGGGTTAGGAACTCTCCTCCCTGCCCCCTTTTCACGTTTTCCACATTTTTCCCCCTTTCCTTTTCAGTGCGAGAAACAAAATGGCGGCCGACACTTCCTGATTTCAACCGATTCGAATGTTGACTGACATCTAACAACCAATCAGAATTTCGCTCGTGCGCGCACGTGCGCGCACCATGCGCGCACGGTGCGCGCATATAGATATTTATATGCTTTTAAATGCTATTTTCTCAGGAAATACTTAACAGATTGACACCAGACCTGCAAAAGGCACTTTCCTGACCTGAGGACTACCTCTCTGCCAAATTTCAAGTAATTCTGTTCAGCCGTTCGGGCTGTACCTTCGACTAAAGGTCCTATGAAAAATGCATGGGGAAAACGCGTTTTGGGACCCCCCTTTTTTCTCGGCCTCCGCTTGACGAATCACCCCGAGACTTTCAGGGTAGGAGCTGAGCGGAGCGCCCCATTAATTTTGAAAGTTTCGTGAAGATTCGTCAACCGGCGCCAAAGTTATTCAAAATAGAATTTTGAGATTTCCTATGGAAACACGGTCCTAATTATAACTATCTACTGGCGACCGCCAGTAGATAATATTGTTTGAACTGGGGGTCTCTAGTTGGCTGAGGTAGGTACCTTTGACCAAATAGGGACCCTTGCTTCGAAGTCAGGGAAAGGGGATTACACTACTGGATAACCCCTGCTCACCCCCTTGGTAGCTTGGCACGAGCAGACAGGCTTATCTCAGAGGCAGTGAGTTAAGCATTTGTGAAAACATACAGTAATATAGAGAAAACACTACAGGTGGATACCACACACGTTTTTATAAAAAAGTATTCTTTATATAGACTTAACACAAGACAACAAACAAAAAAAATCCACAATACTGTACTCAAAATTGACTTTAAGATGGTAGAATTAACTTAGTTCAAGTTAATGGTAAATGCGACAAAGTTCTCACAAAAGTACTTGGATACGTAACGCAAAATAAACAAAAGGCTTGTAGCGGTGGAGATGTGTCAGTTCCTTGCTTCAAGGGATATGATGCATCGTGCCTCAATGCTTGCACAGAGTAGGGTATGTGTCTTGATCCTTACCAGAGAGGAGGTGATGTGTAGATTCTCGTACTGCGGCCCGGTTGCGATGCGGCAAGATGGCGCCTCAATGCGATGCGACAATCCAGTGCGATTCGATAAGATGGCGCATTTGAAGCGACGATGTGAAGACGATGCATGCACGCCCTGGCAGCCGTGCGGCAAACTCTGTACTTTAGAGCCGCAACAGGCCCTGCGACACGCTTCTCCGGTGATGCGACGGCAATCCTTACGGTGGCGACACTCTTCTCCGGTGATGAAACGGCAGATAGCTGCAACGAAGACACTCTTCTTGGGAATTGCGGTGGCGGCATGCTTCTCCGGTGATGCGACAACAGCTGCAGCGGAGACACTCTTCTTCTTGTTCCGTTGCGCTTCCAGCTCCCAGCGACGCGCAGGCTTCTGCAGATAGTATTCCCAGCAAGGAAATTCAGAGGGGAGCTGGTGGTGAAGTCTTGTAGACCTGAGACTTCAGCTGGAGGCAAGCACAAGTTCAAGCCATGGGAATAATATTCTGCAAGATGATGAAAGTCCTTTGAAAGTTCCATCTCCTCTCCTTGGCACTGAAGACACCACTGTAGGCCAACCCAGCAACACAGCACACTGGCAGGGGGACAGTACAACTCATACAGCTTCCTTTGGTTCTTCTCCTTGGCAGAGGTTTGTCTTGTTGTTCCAGAAGTGATCTAAAGTCTTGGGGTCTGGGTCCCCATATTTATACTACTATTCTCTTTGTTCTCTGAAGGCAGATAGGCCTTTACCTAGTCCACACCAGTTCTGGTCAGTCCTGGAGCACTTTGTTGACACAACTCCTTCTTTCCATTTACAGTGTCGGCCAGGGACATCAGACGCACCACAGGAGGTGGAGCCAGCATTGTGGAGGGAAGGCACAGCCCTATTCAGGTCCCAGGTGCAGCTCCTCCCACCCATCTACATGCAGATCTCTCTATTCAGCCCTGTGCTGACTCACCCTGTCTCCTGGAATCCCCCAGGCCTTGTCACTTGTACTCCAGACACACAATGCACAACCTAACAGAGGCAGGCTTGGACAGTTAAGCAAGAAAATACCTACTTTCTAAAAGTGGTATTTTCAAACACAGAATGTTAAAACCAACTTCACTAAAAGATATATTTTATCGTTCTGAGTTCAGGCATACACAACTCGAATTTCTACCTAGTTCCCAGAGTCAGTTAGGATTATAAAATGTAATAATCAAACTGCCCATTCTGGCCTATGGGGAACAGGTAGCCTTCCTATAATGAAAAACGAAAATGGCGGTAGATCACTATTAGGGCATGCCACACACACCAGAGCATGTCCTACCTTATACATACAATGCACCCTGCCCTTGGGTCTACCACGGGGGTGTCTGAAATGAAGAAAAGGGAAGGTTTAGGGACTGGCAAGTGGGGGCACTTGCAAGTCGAAATGGCAGTCACTGACTGCACACAGGCCCTGCAATGGCAGGCCTGAGACACACTTTACAAGCTGCTCCTGTGGGTGACACAACAAGTGCTGCATGCCCACCAGCAGTATTTGATTTACAAGCCCTGGGCACACATGGTGCACTGTACTAGGGTCTGACAAGTAAATCAAACAATCCAATCATGGAGTCACCAATCAATACATCAATTTAACATAGGGAGCACTTGCACTGTGGCACTGAATAGCAGTGGCACAGTGCCTAATGCATCTAAACCAGCAAAACATATCAAAAACAGAGAAGGCAATCAGAAAAAATGGAAGGGAGACTCAAGCCAATGGTACCAGGTCTAACACATTTCCCCTCCAGCTGAAATGTGGGGATAACTGCCATTTCCCTTGGGAGTTCTCATCACTAAGGTGGAAAAATCTGGACAGACCATCAGCATTGGCGTGTTCCGTACCAGGGTTGTGTTCCACCGTAAAGTCCATCCCCTGTAGGGAAATGGACCACCTCAACAACTTTGGTTTCTCACCCCTCATCTGAATTAACCATCTGAGGGGCCTGTGGTATCTCTGAACCCAGAAGTGAGTCCCAAACAGGTATGGTCTCAACTTCTTCAGTGCCCAGACCACAGCAAATGCCTCACGCTCAATTGCACTCCACCTCTGTTCCCGTGGAAGTAACCTCCTACTGATGAAGGCTACAGGTTGGTCTAGGCACTCCTCATTAATTTGTGATAGAACAGCCCCCACACCATGCTCTGAAGTGTCTGTTTGAACAATGAATTCTTTTGAGAAGTTGGGTGCCTGAAGCACGGGTGCTGTGCACATGGCAGTCTTCAGAGCATCAAAAGCCTTCTGACAGGTGTCAGTCCAGTTCACTTTCTTGGGCTGCTTCCTGGAATTCAGCTCAGTCAAGTGTGCAACAATGTTGCCATACCCCTTGTCAAACCTCCTGTAGTACCCCGTGAGTCCTAAAAAGGCTCTCACCTGTGTCTGAGTCTTAGGGGGTTCCCATGCCAAGATGGTATCAATCTTGGGTTGCAGGGGCCCCACCTGGCCACTCCCTACCTTGTGCCCCAAGTACACCACGGAACCCTGCCCGATCTGGCAGGTGCTCGCCTTGATCGTGAGGCCTGCCTTTTGCAGTGCCATCAACACTTCCCAGAGGTGGCGCAGATGTTCTTCCCAACTGGCGCTAAACACTGCAATGTCATCCAGGTAGGCGGCACTGAAATCTTCCAGTCCAGCCAACACGTGGTTGACCAACCTCTGAAAGGTGGCAGGGGTATTCTTCATCCCAAAGGGCATAACCCGGAATTGGTATTGCCCATCTGGTGTGGAGAAGGCTGACCTCTCCTTGGCCCCATCAGTTAAGGCAATCTGCCAGTACCCAGATGTCACATCAAATGTGCTGAGGTACCATGCAGCCCCTAACCTATCAATGAGCTCATCAGCTCTGGGAATGGGGTGCGCGTCAGTCCTGGTGACTGAATTGAGTCCTCGGTAGTCCACACAGAACCGGAGTTCGGGTGTGGCACCAGGCCCGGCAGCCTTTTGGACCAAGACCACTGGGCTGGCCCAAGGACTGTTAGAGGACTCAATCACCCCTAAGGCTAACATCTTGGAGACTTCCTCCTTAATGTAAGCCCTGACCTTGTCAGTCACTCTGTAAGCCTTGTGCTTCACAGGAGGACTGTCCCCAGTGTCCATATCGTGGACGCACCACTCAGTGACACCGGGAACCAAGGAAAACAAATCAGAGAATTGTCCCAATAGTTGACGACAACCTTGCTGCCGATCAGGGGCCAGTGTGGCAGAGAGGCTGACACCATCCACTGACCCATCTTGCTCTGTTGCAGACAGGAGACCAGGAAAAGGCTCTGTCTCCTCCTCGATTCGATCATCCGTCGCTAGGAGCATGCCCACTTCGAACCTTTCTAAGTGGGGCTTCAGGCGGTTAACATGTAGGACCTGCAAAGGGTTCCTTGGAGACCGCAAGTTCACAAGGTAGGTGACATCACTCTTGCGCTCCACCACCTCAAATGGACCGGTCCACCTGTCCTGGAGCACACAAGGCTCTACAGGGGCCATGACCCAAACTTTCAGTCCAGGTTGAAGCTCAATCAGAGTGGCATTCTGATCGTACCACCGCTTCATCTCCTCCTGGCTGGCTTCCAGATTCGCCTGAGCGAGCTGTCTGAATCGCCGAGTCTGGTTCCTGAAGGCCCGAGTGTAAATGTATACATCCCGGGGAAGTTCCCTGGGAGATGGCTCCCAGCCTTCACCAATCAAAACATCAATTTAACATAGGGAGCACTTGCACCGTGACACTGAATAGCAGTGGCACAGTGCCCAAAGCATCTAAAACAGCAAAACATATCAAAAACAGAGGAGGCAATCAGAAAAAAATGGAAGGGAGACTCACGCTAATGGTACCAGGTTTTTTATGTAAATATATATATATATATATTCACTGAAAAAAACATAGGTTTCAGGCCTGATATAGTTAGAAATTAGCATTTAAAAAACCTTAGAAATTCACTGAAAATACCATAGGTTTTAGGGTTTTTATAGTTAACTGGACATTTCACTCGAACAAAACCATTGAAATTCCTCCGATATAGTTAGCAGCCGCGGTCGGTAGTAGGAGTAACTGCAGGGCAGTTACGTGGGGAGGGGCAGGATGGGAGGTAGTAAATTATGGATTACGGAGGTTTACAAGTAAATTAACATATAAATTAATAAAATGAATTTCGTCGTGTGCACTGCATCGCATTTGGGGATGCAGTGCACACAGCAAAATTCGTTTTATTAATTCATATGTTAACTTACCTGTAAAACTCCGTAATCCATAGTTTACTACCCCCCACCCTGCCGCTCCCCCTCCCCACGTCACCGCCCTGCAGTTACTCCTACTACCGACCGCGGCTGATAGTTAGTTGTACTAACTACATCTCGCGCGCCCGCAATCCACTGCTGATAATGTCACATATTGCATCATTCATGACATGGTCAGTGGCATCACTGATGACATCTCAAATTACATCACTGATGACATCACTGATGACATCACCCAGTAAATGTGGTTTGGTTCGTTATTTAAATATGTATTATATATATAGCAATTTGCATTGAAGAATGAGTGGATATATAAATATAAATATCTGGATGGAGGAATAAGTAGCAGTGTGATTGACTGTTTACTTGACTAATTTATAGTGTCTCACTAAATATATTGGATAGTGACTAAACTGCGTGAATATCTGTAACACTTTCTCAGTTGTTGTGTAAACTGCATCTCCAGTTAGTTACTAGCTATGTGACTGTCTATATTAGTTATTGATTAGTTAACTGAGTATTTGAATGGGAGAGTGAATGTGTGTGTGGTTCGGTGGGGGGTGTGTGACTGCCCAAAGATGTGTGAATAGTTGATTCAGTAGGTATCTGAAGTTAAAACTACATGTTATAAAAGTTGTTTGGGTGAGGGAATATCGTTATGGGTGTGGCGATGAGCAAATATATTTCTCAATGGTACATGTCCAACAAACTAGAAAAATAAAAGCCAGTGTATGTGTCAGTTGTTGTATATAAATAAGTATACATAAGACTCAGTGATTGTATGAGTGACTGTATGGATAACTGTATACTTGTAATAGTGATTTTATAACACACTAAGTATGAGTTATTATCTATATGAATAGATGAAGTGGTGTTTTTATAAGTGTATAGCTAAGTAAAAGTAAGTATGAGCCATTGTTTGTGAGTAGAATGACTTCATAAGTGATTAGGATGTGTGCTGGTGTGTAATGTCGATATAGGTGTATAAGTATATTTAATAGTGTTCTATTGATCATTAACAGCATCTATGAGTGATTCTATAGGTAAGT
Source organism: Triturus cristatus (assembly GCF_964204655.1). Taxonomy (NCBI): domain Eukaryota; kingdom Metazoa; phylum Chordata; class Amphibia; order Caudata; family Salamandridae; genus Triturus; species Triturus cristatus. The sequence continues at coordinate 563,799,487 of NC_140582.1, read as the reverse complement.
GATTAGATGTGTGTATAGATCTAGGAATCACTGAGTGGGTGTTTAGAAACTTGTATTGGTGTGTCAATGGTTTTAAATCTGGCACTTAAGATGTCATCAGTGATGTCACTGACCATGTCATGAATAATGGATTGGGACCCCCCCACACTATTTTTTTTAAATGACCCCGGGATTTGGCCCCCCCGGGGTCAATTACCAAAGAAGCGCGGGAGGCCGCGCTTCATTTTTTTCTTTTTTTTTCCGGCCGAAATCCACGCTGGGTGCGCGAATCTCGACTATTTTTTTTTAATTCTTTTGTGGGCCCTGGGGGTCCTTGTGGGACCCCCTGAGCAGGCCTAGGGGGTCAGGGTGTTTCTACCCTGCCCCCTTTTCGCGTTCTGCGCGTTTGTTTCTTAGGTTTCTTGTGCCTCGGTTCTACCGAGGCACAAGATGGCTGCCAACACTTCCTGATTTGGAGTGTTGACAGCCAATTAGAATACATCTCGTGCACGGCAGGGTGCGCACGGGTGCGCATAGGCTGCGCGGATCCTCCGAGGCCATAGATACATATGTAGTTTTAAATGTCATTTTCTCAGGAACTACTGAACAGATTTACACCATTTAAGCAAAAGGCACGAGTCTGAACTAAGGACTACCTCTTTGCCAAATGTGGTGTAATTCCGTTCAGCAGTTCGGGCTGTAGCTGCGGCTAAAGGTCCTATGGGAAATTGCATGGGGAAAACGCGTTTTGGGACCCCCCTTTTTTCTCGGTCCCCGCTTGATGAATCACCGTGAAACTTTCAGGATAGGAGCGGACCGGAGCTGGCCAAAAGTTTTGAAACTTTCGCAAAGATTTGTCAATCGGCGCCAAAGTTATTCCAAATAGAATGTTGCGGATTTCCTATGGAAACTAGGTCCTAACTATATCTACCTACTGGCATTAGGAAGTGGATGTTACAGGGACACAAATATATTGCCACTCAAAAAGCAATTTCTCAACAATACAGGTGAAGTCACTAGTTTTAAACAGTGACTGCTAGCACTTATATATACTAGATTGCCTTCACAAGTCTTCCATAGTTATAAAGACTTTATTGAAAGTTAAAGTATTGATTCATCAGCATATACCAGCACTGGCATATTTACTATCATTTAGGAAATGAGCACAATGTATTTGAATACCTAAAGTGTATATGTACAATTATTTGCTGAAGTCACACCCCCTCAACTTTGTGATGGACATTTAAAGCATATGCATTTGACCCCGGAGGGACATCTAGCACCAGCTTAAGTTATTGCGGCTTTGTGACAGACTTGTTAAAACAATTGCTACTGACTTGAGAGGGAATTTTAGTAAAGTTTTGAAAAGTTGCAGTCTTGTTGAAGACTTCAAGCTCTTGATTCTGACTTGAAAAGGACATCTAGTAATTATTCCAGGTACTCTAGCTATGTGAAGGGCCAGACTAAGTGGCTTTTCCAATTCTTGTTACCTGTGTACTGGAGTGGGGCCTTGTGGCCCACTCATGTAAAGTTAAGTGACTATGTACTTAAGTCACCCGTTTGTGCAGCTCCAAACAGCGCCTAATACTTATTTGTGTGCTGAGATGCATGTGTATGCCTGTGTATGGTATATAATATGGAGACCTGTGGGTTCCATTTTGAAAAAACGCAGTCTGTAAAGTCTAGTGGGGGAGACGACTGGAGCCCCCATACAGGAGATGTGGATTGTTGACATTCCTGAGGGTTGTTGTGAGAACACACTCAGTGAAGGAAGTGGAGCAAAGCATCATCTGTGCATGTCAAACGTCTCTTTGATTCCAGGAAGTGTTAGTGATCAGTGGGGCCTAAACTCATCGTCAGAGAGATGGTGAGACTGATAAGGCTGGTACTGTGGACCAGAGAATCTTGATAGAACAAAAGGACCAGGCCATTTAAAATTTATGAAGCGTACTTCAGTGGAGGCTGACAGTCAAGTGTGATCCCCAGTTACTCCAGTGGACTCTATTGTGGGACAATCAGAATTAGGCAGCCTCCTGCTGTGGCATACTGTCCATTTGACAAAGGACAGTGTGATGAAAAAGCACTTTTAATGAGGGACCCAATCCCCAAATTTCAAAGGGTCAAAAGACACACGATTGATGGACGGAATGCAGAACAAATAAAAACATTCACCCCCAGTCAAGAGATCTGGGTTAAATCCATCATTCTTTTGCTCACCATGCCACCCCAGTTTAGACCTGGCCATATAAAAATCAGTCTTGACCCTGTGCCTCATGGGAACAGTCCAGCCCGAACTGCCAAGCAGATCCTCCCTGGACCAGAAACAAGCATCCTAGGATGACTAAATCACATTGGCGTTTGGATCTGGACCATAAAGGTGAGAGCAGAAGTCCCATACTTTGATGAACAGCATTGTTCATTCAGGGAAGAAGATCACCGGGATATCAAAATGCTGGAACCTGGACTACGCACCAAGGTTTGCTAGTCCCTCTTCTGGATGAGGGGTCATCACACAGGAAGTCAAGACAAAATGCCCTGAGCCTGGAGCACGACACGTCTATCTGCCTGCCAAGACCAGTGGCCACTGTGGGGAGTAGCTGTGTCTGGACGGAGCACAGCTCTACAGAAATCCTGCTGAGTAGATCCCAGAGAGGTAATTGTGAGATGTATAGTTCAGTTGGGCCCATTGCTGCAGTGCTGGTCAGCGACCCCTGTATGCTAAAAGAGGCCACTGTGAAGTAAGGGCCATCACTACTGTGCACTGCCATTTGGTGAAACCCGTGTACCAGGAGGGGGCCACTGTGAAGTAGAAGCCTTGAACCTTGTGCAGCTCCAGTCAGCAACCCTGTTTGTCAGTCGGGGGCATCCAGGAAGTAAGGCCCATATCACTTGTGCAGTATCAGTTGGAGAGCCCAGTGCACCAGACGAGGGCCACCATGAAGTAAGGGCCTTCGCCCTTGGCAAAGATAATTGGTGACCCCTGTGTTCTAGGAGGGGGCCACTGTGGGGCAGGGCCATTGCCCTTGATCATCGGGCCAAGGCTGCTGTGAGGAACACTTACCGATCGTGAGGAGCCACAGAGAAGGATGCTTAAGACAGACGCCTTCTGTCTGGAGACTGAAGGAGGTCTGACTCGTCATCAGGGAAAAACTGCAAGACTGCGCACACCCTTAGCATTGGGAGACTGGAGCCCACAGGAACACACCACAGTCCTCCTGCATTTGCCAGCTGCCATTGTGTGGGGTAAGACTTTATGAGGCCAGCAGGTCTTTTGGAGAATCACACAAACTTAGCGCATAACGCTACTGAAGTTGATTTCTGAGGTGAAACAAATTTTATTCAGCATCTGGAAGTTGCCTCCAGTATCCAGTGGAGAATAAGCAGCCTCACTAGAAAGGGACAAAGGGATGTGAGGATACCACCCAGGATGATGCTAGCCTGTCAACCTTAAGAGACTGTTGTTATTATTTGGTGTGAATCTTCTTTGCTTTATGTGAATACATTAAACTGATTCTTTTGTCAACAAAGCAAGTATTTGACTGGACGGCCATCGTATTGCAGTTACTGTCAGTACATTGAATCTTGAGTTTGTGTATGCCTCATACCTACCACCGCCTTAAATACCCATGACTGCTCGACTGGCGCTACCACTAAAGGTCAACTGTTGAAAGGGGTAGTACTTGGCCCAGTTACTCAGAACCCATAGTAGGTCGGACTTCGGGACATCAGGAGTAAAACATTTCAACACCCATGGTTGAGCCCATGGTTGATAACTGCTGGATGGCTCTCCAAAAGGGTTCTGACGGGGTATATTAGTGAGCAGTAGCAGGACAAACACTCAAATCAATACCCCCCACTGTCACCAACCTCGCCCTATTTTGAGGTCGTGACATTGGAGCTAGCACCAGTTCCATTCACTGGGCACACCTTTTCGGAGGGTCACCACTATACATGTGCTGTGTGAGATAACTTTCAGTGCATCAATGAAATAAATTTTGCATTGAACAAACACAGTTCTGGGAGCCTGTCTCCAAAAACTAAGAAATGTAACGATGGCTGGGCGAATTGACCCTCACTTTGTTGATCACTGACAAGCCACCTGCCATCAAAGATTAACAAAATGGCGTCACCATATTAAGCACCATGCTTAATAAAGGTGAATGTGTCTTCATTACTATAGTTTTTAATATAACCAAAAATGACAAAGAAGAGTGTGCGCAGAGAAACCTACACCATACTTAAATATTAACAAATGCGTCTGTCTGTTGTTTCGGTAAATTTATATTATAATTATCACCCTGTATATAAGTAGTAGACGGTGTAGCAGTAGTAATTATTCCTGTGACAATAGTGTCTCTGACTCCTGCGAGTACATCTAGTTAATCAGTCGCCTTAAGAGATGCCTTTAAATACTGGACACCGAAACACATATGCATACATGTAGATGCCTTTAAATACTGGACACCGAAACACATATGCATACATGTATCTATACAGTATAAATGAAGCAAATCTATCGTTGGCAAATCTTCAAAACCTCGACCTTTCTATGCAAATCTGACACTGGATATAGCAGGCAGTAATTTTACTTTTGTTTTGTTTAATGCAAAGAGCACATATTGTCGACGTCTGTCTTCTTTTCCCTTATACGACAAACAGTTAGATTGTGTTAATCCATTCCAAACTGCCCATGAATCGCTTCCTTGTTTCTGGTAAAAATGAATTTACAAGCATGCATTTTACTGTGGAGTTTCAACAGTGCTTTGCTGCCTTCAAGTGGTTCAAACCACAACTGCACTTACTGCTATCCTTTTGGCTCTATGATAATGAAAGGATTTCAAACTCACAGTGCACAGATTCAGTTTAACTACAGGACTACAGCTCACACCTTATCAGGAGAATCAAATTGGAAAGCGTTCATAGCTCAGTGACAGTGCTGTTGGTGCCATGCAAACATTTGAAGAATGACTGACCTTAGGTGTTGTAGTGTCCTGCTGGACGTGTAATGATGCAGCCTCTGGCTAGGGGCAGTCCTAAAACCCACCTCACTGACCCATCCAACACACGTAAAAAGTCAGGTGACCCTGCTAATAACAAGCATTTTCAACACAATAGGCCTCGCATTTGCGAGAGTTTACGCTATTTGTGTTGTAAATGACAATGCCTTTTATTTATGTGTTTTTAAACCCAACACACATATAAAAGCATTGTTATTTATAATTCCAAAAGCTCAAACTCTCGTAAATGCAAGACCACTTTAATGGTTGCCACGCCCCTTTCTTTAAATGCTGCACGCTGTATTCAGGTTACAGTGAGCAGCTTCTAAAGGAAGGGGTGCGGCCAACATTAAAGTGAAAGAGCGGTATGGGGCGCTTTCACCCCCCCAAAAAAAAAAATTTAAATAAATAAAGGTTCTGTAGTGCGGCCGCTAAAGTTATAGTGGACTGCGCTGGAAAATTAAACAAATAAAAAAGCGCTTCCACTATACTTACAATGGACCGCACTGCAAATTAAATAAGTAAATAAGCACAGCTGCTATAGTTAAAGCGGACCACACTGTATATTATATAAATAAGCTCAGCCACTATAGTTAAAGCGGAACCGCAGCTACTACTATTAAAAATATCAAAGCGGGTGGCATGCTGCCTTGTAGGAAAGCATATCATGGAATAGTGTTAGATCATTATAGAAAATAGTGCTCACAGCTTCGATAAAGCAGACCGTGTAACAACACAAGTAAAAAGTTGTCAGGTCCCAGACAGGCAACGACTAACCTTCAAAGCCGGATACAGGGGGAGCGATGGATGATGCTGCGTAACCCTATCCCCAATATGGAGCGACCTGTGAGTGCGTAAGTATCACTCAGCAGACAACACCATGGTAGGGGAAAGGGAAAAAAGGGACAAAGGAAACAAAAAGATGCGGCTGCGAAATCACACGATGGGGAAGGCGCTTGGAGTTGTAGGCATCACTCCTGCTGTCTAGCCCCGTGATCACTGTAACAAAACACAACCACAACACATATATAACATCCACTGCATGTAGAATGAATAAGGCACAATAAAGCTATGTGTTTGCACTTACGATTAAAGCTTGCTGCACTCGTTCTATCATACAGAATACAAAATCCCCCCCCAAAAACATAAACACAAATAAGTTATCCACCAACGGGTACTGCAGCTTCCCAGGAGTCAAAAATAATGTATTGTACTTAGCTGGACTTGTTCTCCTCAGTATAGAAGTCCTTTTTGTGTACTGCAGGGGTATCCAAGGTACTGGCAATATCCTTACGCTGAAAAGGCATGCTGTTCCCGTGTGCCCTTCGTGGAACAAACAGACACGTTTCTCCAAGCCTCTTATCGGCTTTTCTGGCACGCTTCAGCGCGTTCACAGCAACAACTCCAGATTGCCTTCCAGCCAAATGAAAACGACCTTTCCGAGCCAAAGACTGGCTCTAAGACGGGTTTCAGTGCGTTCGTCGTCCTTTACCTTTGAACCCAGGCGCTGTGACGAGAGGAAGTCAACGCGAGCCGCGGAAGGCACAAAGACGCGCTCCAGCGCGTTGTGCACAGAGTTCAAGGTGAGTCCAGCAAGCGGTTCAAAGACGCGCTCCTGCACGTTCAGAATGACTGAGCAGGCTCCTCACAGCTCGGGGGACAGCGAAGATTAGGAATTCTCCTTCCTAAGGCAAGTAAAATCAGAACGTCCTCAAACCAGCGGTCCAAGGTTGATTGTACTTGATTGAAAAGCACTGGTGTTAGGGGGAGGCGGAGCTTATGTAGAACTCCGAGTGCAGAGCCCACATGACCAGTCACACAGGATTATGAGTGGTGTAGTCCAAATGTGATTAAACAAAGAGGACTAGCTTAAGTTGACCAAAGTGTTACAGTACTCAAATTAGTTCTGTCACGGGCACCTTGTTGGTGTATTCATGAAGCCCTCACCCACCAACCTAGTTGGTGGCATGCTTCATCATCGGGTCCACCCAGTGACACCTAGTATGTCCTGGGTGTGCTACGACGCCTGATTACAGCGGAGCTGGTATATTGCTGAGAGTGCAGTGAGGTAGGGTGAGTTGTGATTTAAAACGGCTTGGTGGTGGTCCCAGTACCCGAGGGTAAATTAAATTTTAATAACTGGGCCGTCACCAGCGGTTAAAAGTAAGGCTACAGGACGCGTGAGGGTGGCGAGTTACTGCCCCCTGCGTCCTTCAGATGGTCGACATGTTTCAGCCAGTGCCTTAGAGTATTCTGGCTTTCCTCAGGACCGTTTTTTTTAAAAGGTGTGGTGAAATAAAATAGACTTAGTGTTGTGGTACAGACCCGCCGTCGTCCTCTGGTAGGACGACGGCGGGACAACAGGTACAAGGCAGGCACTGACCTGAAAGACTGGTCATCCCCTTACCGCTTCCCTCCAGGAAGCCTTGGCTAATAACCCAAATCGTATGCATGAGAAGGGAATCCCCCTCTCACATATAGAAAAACGCCTTAGTGAGTGTATCACATAGTCTGCTGTGCCTCTGTGCCCCCTCTCCCCCGTTTTGTTTTTGTGCCCTTTTGCCCCATTTTGACCTCTCTGTTCTGTTCCCCCGTTTACCTTTGTGCCTTTCTCACTCCAGCCGCTGCTTCCCTGTGGCCCGCCCCCCCCGCTCTTCCCATTCACCACCCCGCTCCCGCCTCCCAGCTGCTCCTCCCTCCCACAGCCCTTCATATGGAGGCCGCGCAGCGGTGAAGGGAGCGACCTTTGACCCTGTCCTCAGGCAGGTCGCCCCCCCAGCCACCACTCGGTCCTCCCGTGACGCTGCCCCGCTGATACTGCTGCTGCCCGCTGCCTGTGTTTCTTACGGTGCCACTACGTAAGTCCTGCCCCTCTGGTTCTGTATCTCCTGTGTCACCTGCTGCCCGTCGTACTTGTTCTCCCCCACTGCTGTGCCTCTGTGCCCCCCGTTTTGCTTTTTGTGTCCCTCTGCCCCGATTTCGCCTCTGTGTCTAGTCTCCCGTTTTTACTTCTGTATCCACCTGTTGCCCGTTGTACTTGATCTCCCCCACTGCTGTGCCTCTGTGGCCCCTCTCCCCGTTTTGCTTTTGTGCCATTTTGCCCCGTTTTCGCCTCTCTGTTCTGTTCCCCCGTTTACCTTTGTGCCTTTCTCACTCCCGCCGCTGCTTCCCTGTGGCCCTGCCCCACCGCTCTTCCCATTCGCCGCCCTGCTCCCGCCTCCCAGCTGCTCCTCCCTCCCACAGCCCTTCATATGGAGGCCGCACCGCTGGCGCGCCCGTCTGTGCCCGTCCGCGCCTGGACCGCGCCCAGCGCCAGAACCTCTGGCCCCCGCCGGAGCCAGGCCACTCGACTGAGGTATGACTCCGCCGCCCTCAACGCACTCAACACCGGACGACCGCCCGCCTGCTACCAAGCCACCCCGAAGCGCACCCACGGACCCTTCACCTGTCAAGCCTGCAAATACACCTGCCTCTGAACCTGCAGACCACCCGCCGAACCTCGCAACAACAACAACCACCTCAAGTGCATCCTCCTCAACACACGCTCCGTCCACAAGCACGCCGTCGAACTATGGGACCTCCTCGACACAACAGCACCGGACGTCGCCTTCCTCACAGAAACCTGGATGAACGCCTCCTCGGCCCCCACATTGCCATAGCCATCCCGGAGGGCTACAAGATCACCCGGAAGGACCGCGTCAACCAAACCGGAGGAGGAATCCCCATCGTCTACAGGAGCACCATCAACATCACGATTGTCACCGAAGACACACTCTCTGCCGCCGAACACCTACACTTCCAGATTCACACCGACCCCAAAACCACCCTTAGCGGAACGCTCATCTACAGACCCCCGGGCCCACGCACACAATTCAGCTAAACCATCGCCGACTTCATCAGCCCGCACACCGTAGCATCTCCAGAATACATCATCCTAGGGGACCTGAACTTCCACATGGAGAAAAACAGCGATAACAATACCACCACCCTGCTCGACAACCTTGCCAACCTCTGACTCAAGCAACTGGTGAACACCCCCACCCACCTCGCTGGCCACACGCTCCACACCATCTTCTCCGCCAGCAACCACGTCTCCTTCAGCCACTCCACTGAACTACACTGGACCGACCACAGATGCATCCACTTCACCTTCAAAAAGAACACATCCCACCACCGCATGCAACAAATACCCCGCAGATGCTGGAGCAAAATCACCACAGACCAGCTCCTCTCATCGCTGAGCCAGAACCCGCCAGCCTACACCGCCGACACCAACGACGCAGCCCACAACCTCGCACAGTGGATTAGCAACTGCGCCGATGATCTCGCACCACTGAAGAACCCCCCAGGCATGACCGGCAACAGGAAAACCTCATGGTTCACAGACGCCCTCAAAGAATCCAAGAAATCCTGCCGAACCCTCGAAAAACCCTGGCGCCATGAACAAACTACAATTAACATGACAGCCCTCAAGAACGCCATCCGCGAACACCATCAGCTGATCCGGACCACCAAAAGGATATCATTCAAAGAGCGTCCAGACAACAACAGCAAGGAACTCTTCAACATCGTCAAAGAGCTCTCCAACCCCAGCGCCAGCAACAACGACATCACACCGTCACAAGAACTCTGCAACTCCCTTGCCACGTTCTTCCACCGAAAGATCGCAGATATACACGACAGCTTTGGACCCCAGATTCCGCCTCCAGTCACCGAACCAGCGACCCCCACCACCACCCTCAGCGCCTGAACCCCCATCAGCACTGAAGACACGCCCAACATCATGAACTCCATCAACTCCGGCTCCCCCTCCGACCCTTGCCCCCATCATATCTTCAACAAAGCCGACACCATCATCGCACCCCATCTCCGGATCGTCATAAACATCTTGTTCGCGTCAGCCGCCTTCCCCGAGAGCTGGAAGCACGCAGAAATCAACGTCCTTCTGAAGAAACCCACAGCGGACCCCAAAGACCTCAAGAACTTCTGCCCCATCTCTCTTCTTCCCTTCCCGACCAAAGTCATTGAGAAGACCGTCAATAAACAGACGACAGCCTTCCTCGAGGCAAACAACTCGCTCGACCCTTCCCAGTCTGGATTTCGAGCCAACCACAGCACCGAGACTGCCCTCATCGCAGCCACCGACGACATCAGGACCCTGATGGACAACGGAGAAACAGCCGCCCTCATCCTCCTGGACCTCTCGGTAGCCTTCGATACCGTAGGCCATCGCACCCTAATAACCCGCCTCTTCAACACTGGGATCCAAGGAAAGGCCCTGGACTGGATCTCCTCATTCCTCTCCAACAGAACCCAGAGAGTCCGCCTCCCTCCCTTCCGCTCAGTGGCCAACAAGATCATCTGCGGCATACCCCAAGGCTCCTCGCTCAGCCCAACCCTCTTCAATATCTACATGAGCCCCCTCGCCGCCATCGCATGCAAACACAACATCAACATCATCTCCTACGCCGACGACACCCAGCTGATACTCTCCCTCACCAAAGACCCAGCCGCTGCCAAAACCAACCTCCAGGAAGGAATGAAAGACGTTGCAGAATGGATGAAACTCAGTCGCCTGAAGCTGAACTCAGACAAGACGGAGGTCCTCATCCTCGGACAATCCCCATCCGCCTGGGACGACTCCTGGTGGCCCACAGCACTTGGCTCCGCACCGACACCCTCGGACCATGCACGCAACCTGGGTTTCATCCTCAACTCCTCCCTCATGATGACCAAGCAAGTCAACGCCATCTCATCTTCTTGCTTCAACACCCTGCGCATGCTCCGGTAAATCTTCAGGTGGATCCCCACCGAAACCAGAAAGACCTTCACCCAAGCCCTCGTCACCAGCCGACTGGAGTACGGAAACGCCCTTTACGCAGGAACCACCGCCAAACTTTAGAAGCGACTGCAACGCATACAGAACGCCTCCGCACGACTCGTCTTCGACATCCCCCGCCACAGCCACATATCTGCCCACCTGAGAAACCTGCACTGGCTCCCCGTCAACAAGAGGATCACATTCAGGCTCCTCACCCACGCACACAAAGCGCTCAACGACACAGCCCCGAATACCTCAACAACCGCCTCTCGTTCTACACTCCCACCCGCCAGCTCCGCTCCGCCAGCCTCGCCCTCGTCACCGTCCCACGGATTCGCAGAACCACCACCGGAGGAAGATCGTTCTCCTACCTGGCAGCCAAAACATGGAACTCCATCCCGCACACCTGGACCCAGGACCATCTCACCTTCAGGAAACACCTCAAGACCTGGCTTTTTGAGCAGTAGCAGCAGCCACCCCCTCCGCCCCCCTCAGCACCTTGAGACCCTCACGAGTGAGTAGCGCGCTTTATAAATGTATTGATTGATTGATTGATTGATTGATTGATTCTACTGCTTAGTAATAAAGACAACCACGTATTTGCCTTAAACTGTGTCACCCCATACCAGTAAGAACTATAAACAATCATTGGCTAAGCCAATACATTGGGGGTTGTTAGGCACCCTTTTGGCTTTTCAGTGCTTATTTAGTTTATCAAGATTTTGCAAAAAGTTATTGTTGGAGAAGCACCTGGGCCTTCAAAAATATTTTTGAAATGGTTAAAATGGGCTGACACACATTGATCCATGTTGTATACTGTAGTGTGTGGAATAAAATGTGAATGACAAAATAACAGGCTAATGTGTGAAGAGAGCAGGTTGAAAGCCCTTATAAAAATAGTATATAATTTTAGTAAAAATGGAAAAGCCTCGGTTAACACCAGATCTAAAAACAGGTGTAGCATTATAATAACTCGAAACATATTTTACTTTTCCATATATGTGCAATAGACCCCTATCAAATATATTACTTTAAGGTTGGCCATGGTTCTTTAGCCAATATCACTCTACTTTATTTTGCAGACTGGCAATTGTGTTTTTTTTCTTAATTAGAAGTATTGGCCTACGAATCCCAGCATGCAACTTGCTATTGTCTGTAAAGCGAGCTAAAGTCGCCTCATTTTACTCAGTGACTGTTAGGTGCAATGCTGCTTTGAAAAGGATGCAATGCTATGCCCCCTTATCCCTTTCCAACCCTCTTCCCACCGATCGCCTCAGACTCTAACCGGTGACTCGATGTCGCAAGCAGAAGACTGTAACATTAACCCACAGAGCTACCTTGGTGGTCTATGAACTAGCGAATCTGAATGCTGGTTTGATGTTTTAGAAAAATTGTAGTGCGCTCACCTGGCAACACTAGCAATACACTGTGCACCTATAGGTTTTGAGAAGGCAGACAGTTAAGGTCATAGTGTATGTAGACAGGTGATGTTCATGTAAGAAGATACATATATAATTAGGGCTACTGGAATTATGCGGCAATGGAGGGCTAAATTATGAGGCAGGGTTGACTAAATTATGCCGTAAGAAAAGGTAAATTACGGGGCATTATGCCGCACATTTTGCAATAGTATTATTATTTTGTAATCTGAATATGCGTTCACACTGTCTGGGAAAATGTTTCACCTCATTAGTGCCAGTTTAACACCCAAATTCAGCAATAAGCAACAGAAAGGTAACCCGGCAACATTTGCCAAGAGTCTTCCACATTGTGTCAAATGTAGTCACATATTTAGCAACTTTTGATGTGTTTGAGCTGGAAACAAAAATGTTTTTATTTAATGATGAACTGTTTGGCAGACGTGGAAAACCCATAATTACATGGAAAACGCTGCATCTGCAACATCACATAATTACAGTGACCAAGAACAAAGTGTAGGATGAGATTAGGAAGCCAATTGGGAAAAGTAGATAAAATGAAGAGAGAAAACACAAAAATTATATAACAAAACAAAAGCGATAACCTTATCTTACTCTCGGCCTGGCAGTAATGGTGAAATGCGCATGTGATGCACAGAAATATATGGGATCCAGCGTAATTTGTGAACAGTAGACGGTGTGTGGAATAACCCTGGGCGTAGTTCGCGAAGTAGCACTTCGCGAAGCTACGCAAAGTGCAGTTCGCACTACGCGAGCTACGCGTAGCACTTCGCGAACTGCGTAGTACCTTGTTCGCATTGTGCCAGATGTCGTTTTCAATGATTGCACAGTGCGGACAAGCAACCGGCACTGTGCAATCATTGAAAATGGCATCTTGCACAGTGCGAGCTGTAGTTTTCTGCTGCTCGAGTAGATTTTTACTCGAGCGGCAGCTTTCTCATCGCGAACTGGTAGTTTCTCATCACGAGCGGTCGCGAGCATACGCGACCACTCGCAATGAGAAACCTGACCTCCTCGCGTTGGGAATCTCGCTGGGAGGCTTATTTTCCATGCTCGCGATCGCCAACTTGATGTTGAGGACCGCGAGCAAGCAAAAAATGACCGCAGCACTACGCAACACTACGCTACGGGTGTTCGCACTGTGCTACGTGCAGTTCGCGTAGTGCAAAGTAGCGCGAACTTCGCAAACTACGCGAGCGTAGCGTAGTGCTTTGCCCAGGCTTAGTGTGGAATAATACACCTGCAGGTGTGTAACAACATCTTATTAGCCCTGACAAATGACTGCACCTCTTTCACTTCCTGGCCAACGGGAGTACGTGACGTGACAAGCTGAAAAAGGGACATCTGGTAACACACCCACTTATACTAACTGACCCAACTCCGCCGGGAGATTCCCGAATTTTATGCCAATCATTTTATTTCTGCTATCTGTCTCTTACCTAAAATTGTCTTTTCTTTAATGTATGTCAATGGTGAGAATGAAGTTCCCCGTTTTTTTCCCCGAATATCTACATTTTTCGCAGTTTTGTCTGCATGTATGTTGGAGAAGCACACGCCAGAAAGGCAGACATATATTGGTCGACACAAGGGCCGGTCACATCTAAACGCGTTTTCCCAAGTCCCGACATCGCTGCACACTGCATGGGTGCCCATTTGAGAGGTTAATTTAGGGTTTGCACTGAAACCCTTTCCGGCTTTCTTGGGGCCGGCCATCTGTGATTATGTAAACCAGGGTACTGATTATAAAACAATACTGCTGTGGAAAGCGACACACCCTTCCTTCAGGCGCCTCTGCAAATAAACAGGTGGTTAGTTTCATGCTGACCGCGAGTCCTCTACGCCTGGCTGTTAGTTACAAAGTGGCCCATTCACTGTCAGTCCGGCTGGGAGGCCAGAATACTGTCTGCAGATAAAAGAGTAACGTAGACGTGACATGTGAGGTCAAACAGTCAGACCTACGGGACGTAAATAGATTAGGGGATGTTTAACAGTGTCAATATACACAAGGCGGAAGAGACAGGGATAAGTGACTTGCTCAGAATCAAAGAACGGTGAGCGGACTCTGAGACTGCTGACGCCGTGCAGGATCCCCGGGAGCTTCCAAGATGATCTGGAGCCAACGGGGAGAGGGAAAGTGAAAGCGTGCCACGCATGCGCTGTTATGAAACGCCGAGGGAGGGAGGGAAAGTGAAAGCGCGCCTTGTGCTGAGAAGCTGGGAGACCTACACTTGCACATCTCCTGTCTTCCGTATGTGTGCACATGTCCTGTCCCCCTTCGGCAAAGAAATCGACAACAATAGATCTTCCCAAGGCGAGCAGCGCATGCGCTGCGCAGCTAGGCGAGACCTAAAAAGGGCCGGGCACACGTGCTCTGGGTCAGTTCTACCCACCAATTCCTAGTGTCTGTGTCATCACTTAATAAGCATGTGGGCCTAGGACACAAGACGCTGCACTGGCGACGAGGGGGTCTGACCCCAACTGCTGCACTGCCCAGAATTCCATCCTAGGTTGGGGAGGGAATGAGACTGCCAACCTCCCATATGCTGCTGCTACCTCGGCCCGCCCAGGGAAGGAAAGTGCCAGTTGGATGAAGCAGTGAGGCCAGAGGAGGGCCAGAGAGGTGTGTCGGCAATTGGTGACCCACCGGAGGTCACCAGGCGAAGAATATGTTCATACCCTGCAATAACACTGCTGCGCGCCCCGGTGTGCGCCAAAGAGGACACCAAGCAGGACCACCACACCGCGCAGAAAGGAAGCCAGTACACACAAGTGCCCCCGTGGGGCCACTCCGTAGCTGTATCTGAGCATCATCGTGAGTGCCTCATACTATCCACTGACCCCTGAGCAAAGAAAAGAGTGAGCTGCCACCATGGCACTCACAGCGACACAGCACAGCAATTGGGAAGAAGGGATCCATAACCACTAAGACAACAAGATGCTCTTCTTACAGCGCTGCCATCGCGAGAGGCTCGTGTGACTGAAATCACGCTGTGCACATGCCGCAGACAGCAAACATAAGAAAACAAAGTAAAGAACCACCAGACGGTACCAGAGGGGGCATCCTTCTGCCTCTCGGAACTCCACCACTTCGCAAAAAGTGCTGCTGTCTTGCAGTTGCAGGAGAAACACAAAGCCACACCTTACCCACCACATGACCCGTAGTACCTGTATCAGCAGGAACAGGTCATTGCCTCCCTCACTGCAGCAGTGACGGGGTTTGCAGGAAAGCCAGGAGGGGCACTGAGAGCATAGTGCACCCTCTAGTAGCCACTTGCAGACACCACCAGTCAGAAGAGACTATTTGTCACCTTCTGCACCTGCCATTATCTACCCACAAAAGGAAGGAAAGTGAGGCCACCGCAGCTGGGGGAATAACTGCCCGAGCATTCCTCCGCACCGCAAGCAAAACCAACCAGCCTTAAGAGACAGACCTGGATAGGAGTTGCAACAGTGGAAAAGAGCTGTAGTCTGATGAAAGAAGGAGCTACCAGGCCCACCAGTGCTTGAGTCCTGATACTAACGCTGCACGCACTGGAGGGAAGAAGTACTTCACCAGCCTATCACCTTTCCACAGGCACATGCTAAAGGAGGGGGGCATAAGAGCAACTCCTGGTCATTGGTGGCATGAAGCATAAAAAGGCTAGAAGTCCCCAGTTGTAACATATGAGACAGACTGTGAACATTTACTCACTCAGGCATTAACTAGTACAATACCACAGAAAGGCATTAGGCACCTACACTACGTGGAGAAAAGAAAGGAAGAACATTGAGGTTTTCACCCAGCAGCCACAGAGCTCACCCAGTCTAACCACTCACCGGGGGCCCCACACAAGCAAGGGCTGCACTGCCCAAACACTGGACGGCCTCCATTGGTCCATGTCTGAAATGACCCCAGGATCCGAGGGGAAAAAAAGAGAAGACCTGCCACTAACTTCAGAGCAGCGCTGCTGGAACAGACCATAGCAGAGACACTGCTAAGGGGATCTATGTGATGGCAAGCCAGTGCAGACAAGTAAAACAGAGTGTCAAAAGCCTACAATGCTTTCCAGCAAAGGACAGACAGCAGCGGACAGCCACAGAGGCCTCCAGATACAATCTGAAACCCCAGAAAGAGAAGCCTAGCCCCGCAACTTGGACACTGCCAGAGTGCACACAGACATTGTTTTCTTTGTACTCCATTGACTCTGTGCCATCCTAGCACCACAGCACCAGATATTCCACGCCAGCCTTGCCACAAATGCCCTTCCATGAGCCAGCCTGAAGCCCATTGCCCTGAGATGAAGGGAGAATTGGAGGAACTGAGCAGTGAAAGAAAGCGAAGCACTCCGACCCTCTCCCTGCATGATGAAGGAGGGGAGGCATCAAAGGAAGACACCCGGATCACAAGGTGCAATCCACCGAGTGTCACGCACTAAAAAGACTGAGAACCTCGGAGACACCACATTGTTTTTCCAACCTTGAAACACACAATGCCATGGCTGTGGTCCATTCACTAGGACCACGCCATTTAACAACCTCAAGTCACACGTGCCACACCCCACCCAACCTGCCTTAGGACAGCAGTGCCTCAAGGCGCAAGTCCTGTGCCACCCAGAGAACGGAGGCAGAGCCACAGTTCCCTACTTCCCAAGTCCCTGAGGAGGGATGCCACATTGAACCAGAGCAGAGGGTCAGGCAGCAAGAAGACTCTTGAGGCAGAGGGCCAGCCACACATATCTACCCATAGAGTAGGATCTCGGAGAAATTCCCTGAAGAGGGAACACGAAACAAATGGTTGGATGCCACACCGGAGAAGAAGAGAACTAGATGCCCTGCCCTGATGATCACCAATCCGGAGCCCAACACCCAAGGCTGGTGGCCGGACTACAGAGACAGGTGACCACTGAGAGGTGCTGTTGGCTTGCCCTGAAAAAGGTGCATGATGCTGTACCCAGAAGGAGAAGAGACTCAAGTGACTTAAAGTCTCAGTGGCATTGTGCCGAAGATGGTACCTGCTGCTGCACCCTGAAAAAGAGACGCTAGCCACAAGAAGTCTTAACTGCATAAGTAGAAAGAAGGTGCAGGCTGATGCACCAAGAACAAAGAGGAGAAGGAAGTGTGACATGCTGGTCCACACTGGGAAAACCTGACAACCAACCAAGCCCAGGAAGAAGATCAAGAGAGACTAAGCTTGAAAGGGATGCTTGAGAGTACTCGATCCACTGACCGAATGCATCTATTCACATGAAGAAGCCACCAAGGTGAAATAAGTACGACCTTACGACAGCACAGAGGGGGAACCGTGAGTAAGTCACAAGCATGCCCAAACTGAGTCTCTGCCCCAAGCCTAGCAGGAGAACCGAGAGTAAACTGAACGCATATGGAAACCGAGTCTCTGCCCCTCTCCTCCCAGCATAACCCTCCAAACACTGTAACAGGTGGCAAAACCACTCAAAGCCTCTAGACTGAGAGATGCAGATGATGAACGTCTTTTTCATGGGGATTCCAACAATGCTCCTGATGTACCTTGTTTATGAACTGTTGACACTAACCACAAATCATCTGGAGGAGCAGCAGAGTGGGCCAACTCTAGACAATGGACATTACCAGCATGCAGCCAGAAGGTCCCTGACGTCTCTGAGACAGCATTCACGTCCTGAACCAATCAGGTTAAATTACGAATTCGAGCTGAGATGTCCTGTTGCAGCCCGTTTCATCAGTCTATACGTCCACTACTGTCTTGCTGATTGACTCTAAAGACTGATGGACCATGTAGTATCTAGTTCATTGTTGTTTTGTTTCCATAGGTTGGATTTGTTGTCCATTCTTTTGGTTTTTGGGAGGTATGTAGTGCCCTGCTGGACATATACTGATGCAGCCCCTGCCTATGGGCAGACCTAACACCCATGTCACACCCATCCAACACAGGTGTCACCAGTCAGCTGACTCTGCCAATAAAAGGGGCAGAGTGCATGTGCCCTGGCCCAGCTCTACCCACCAATTCCTAGTGTCTGTCATCACTTTATTAGCATGTGGGCCTGGGGCCCAAGATGCTATAGACGTTTCACTAGATTAATAGAAAAGTTATCATATGTTCTAAGACTTACAACATTGTAAGTTAAAGTATCTGGAACTGCAAGCTTTTTGATTCACAATTTACCAAAAGCATTAAAATAACTCATTGTATGCTTATGTCTGAATTTTAAATTAGTTGCATACACGAAGAGTCGCAATGGCCACAAAAATCCCACTTTTTAAGTAAGCAAGATATGGCAGTCCTAACCAGAACATTTAGTGTACTTTGGACCATGAAAATAGCAAAAAGACGAGAGAGCTCATATGTTTCACCACAGGAGGAATATTTGTTAGGTCTAAGGCAATCACCTGTCTGTAAATTTCACGGGCCGTCCATTATTTATGTTAGTTGTCTGTCAACATCCCTTTTGCAGATGCCTTTTGTTTGTAATTCTTGGATTTGCAGTGAGCAGTTGCAGGCCTGATGATACCAGTTAGACATTTAGACAACCACTCAATGCCAAGCCCATCTGCAGTTGCTCCCCTGCAATCTAGAATCCACGGAGTCCTACAGCTCACAGCACAGCTTTTCCACAGCAGGAACTGTGATCCTGAGCGCAATGGGGGTGGGGGTCAGTGACGTGCCTAAAAAGAACCACAAATTAATTTACCAAAATACAATGCATGCATCTTAAGTGAACAGTAACTGCAACCTATATGAATCTGTTGGAAATGCATTATTCAAAGAGGAAAGCTTAGTTGGTTAATGAAATCACTTCAGATATTTGTGTCTAACCTGATGGTCACCGATTTAAATCCTGTTGACAAAAAGCATTATAAATATGTAAGTCAATAATTACAAAAAATAATTACACACATTACACAAAACTGCCGCCCTCATCCTCCTCACCCTCTCCGCAGCTTTCGACACAGTCTGCCACCGCACCCTAACAGCCCGCCTCCACCATGCCGGGATCCAAGGAAAAGCTCTTGAATGGATCACCTCCTTCCTTTCAGACAGAACTCAGAGAGTCCACCTCCCCCCCTTCCGCTCTGCAGCCACCAAGATCATCTGTGGCGTTCCTCATTTCCTCGCTCAGCCCCACCCTCTTCAACATCTACATGAGCCCCCTCGCAGCCATCGCGCGCCAACACAACCTTAACATCATCTCCTACGCCGACGACACCCAGCTGATCCTCTCCCTCACCAACGACCCCACCAGAGCCAGCCTACAGGAAGGAATGAAAGACGTTGCGGAATGGATGAAGCTCAGTCGCCTGAAGCTGAACTCGGACAAGACTGAAGTCCTCATCCTCTGACCATCCCCCTCCGCCTGGGACGACTCCTGGTGGCCCCCTGCACTGGGCACTGCCCCCATTCCAACAGACCACGCACACAACCTGGGCTTCATCCTGGACTCCTCCCTCACGATGACCAAACAAGTCAACGCCGTCTCATCTTCATGCTTCAACACCCTACGCATGCTACGAAATATCTTCCGGTGGATCCCCGCCGAAACCAGAAAGACGGTCACCCAGGCCCTTGTCACCAGCCGACTGGACTACGGGAACGCCCTCTACGCAGGAACCACAGCCAAACTACAGAAACGACTTCAGCGCATACAGAACGCCTCCGCACGACTCATCCTCGACATCCCTCGCCACAGCCACATAACTCCCCACCTGGCTCCCCGTCGGCAAGAGAATCACGTTCAGGCTCCTTACCCACGCACACAAGGCCTTCCACGACATGGGCCCCATTTACCTCAACAACCGCCTCACGTTCTACACACCCACCCACCAGCTCCGATCAGCCAGTCTCGCCCTCGCCACCGTCCCACGGATTCGCAGAACCACCACCGGGGGAAGGTCTTTCTCCTACCTGGCGGCCAAGACGTGGAACTCCCTCCCCACCCACCTACGGATGGCCCAGGACCATCTCTCCTTCAGGAAGCAGCTCAAGACATGGCTCTTCGAGCAGTAGCAGCACCCGCCCAGCGCCTTGAGACCCTCACGGGTGAGCAGCGCGTTTTACAAATGTTGTTGATTAATTGATTGACATTATAAGATGGCCAACTGTAGTTTAAAACAAGCATTGGCAATGTCAATTGGTCTCGCATTTGGTACCTATCTGCATTGCAAATGCCTTTTGGTGATGCTCTATAAAGTCAGGCTTTTTCGCTGACCCCGTAAACCGTTGTCAAATAAATTTAAAAATCACGTGATGAAGCAACAGCTGCTAGCAGTCACGTTATTACACTGGCAAACGCATTTCTGATGATGTAAGCGCACCCGTGCTTCAGAAAGAATGCATTTACCAGTGGAATGACACAGAAGCAATAAACTTTAACTTTTTTATTTACCGATCAAAGTTAGAGGTGCTTCTTGGTTTGGTAAATACAAAAAATAACATTCTTAACACGAAAGTGCAAATTTAAGAACAAAAATGCATTGCAGGAGGTTGGGGGTTACGGAAGAACAAACGGGGAAGCAGGTGGGTTTGGGGTGAGGCAGTGCTTTAAATGGGGGGAAAATAGTGCAGGTACTCATTTAAATGTGGCAAGTGGGCGGGGCTTGGGGGCGGGGCTTAGGAGAAGTCATGCCGATACTTCTTGACTTCTATACTACTTGCAGAAAAACACATGAGAAATGTCTTTCAATAAACAAAGAAGGTTTGTTTCCTCATTACACAAGGAAAGCCAAATGAGTGATATTTTAACATTTCCTTGTTTTTTAATATGTGCAACATCAATTCTGTCAATTGCTGTTGCTTAGCGCAAAACTATATATTCTCGAGCCTCACAGAAAGAAACAAGCAGACGTGCATACACAAGTATTCCACACATTTCCTTTGATATACCTTCAATGAGTGTCTCTAGTCTCTCCCCCGTTCTCTCGTACTTCTCTCACACAAAAACAATCACAGGCAAGCAGACAGCCATAAGCAGACACTTAACAAAAGAATCAGGTGGGATTAAAGCTATTTGAACCTGGTTACCTCCCACGGCTTTCTTAATAGCGCTGTCACCGGCTGCCTCTATTTCTGTATTTGCAACACAGCGTGATGGTGAACACCCCGACGGTATGCAGATGAGCCCAAGCTGAATAGTTCAGCGGGGCTCGGCTCAGGTCTACAGAAGTACCTGGTCTGTCAGAGACAGACCGCCAGCACCAGCGTTTCATGAGTACCGGTACTCTCATCGGCAGTAGAGAAGTGCCGGTACTCAGAGAGATAAAACTAAGAAGTGCCGGTACTTAGTACCGGTGAGTACCGGCCCATTTAAAGCACAGGGGTGAGGAGATAGAAGCATTGCTCAAGGCAGAGAGCAACCCGGATAGTGAGGGAAGAAGCATACTTGGAGTGAAGACTGCAGCGGGACAGTGAGAGAACATTGAGTCTGGGGGCAGCAGCAGAGAGAAGTATCATACAGTACAGCGAGAATCACCCAAAGCGAAGCACTAGGGTGAGGAGGAAGGAACACACGAGTGTGAGAACACGGAGCACGAGCAGTGGCGTAACAAGGGATGGTGCTGGAGCGGTCCACCCCAGGCGGCATTACTTTTGGGGGTGGCGCGGCCTCTCCCGCACAGAAATCGTCTATGGTTGGCCACTGAGCATGATGAGGGGTCAGGTGATTTTGGGGTGAGCACACAGGGGAGAGCTGTAAAACACATGCACTCTAGTGGTGTGTTTAGAAAAAAAAAAAAAAAGTTCCCTAAAAGTGAGCAGGATTGTAGCCAGCCAATAAAATATAAGGTAAGGAGGCTGAACTCTAGGAGAAGGGCAAACACAAGATGGACAAGCAGGGACAAGGAAAGCCATTGAATAAGAAGGTACATTTAACAATGGCTGCCTTAACGCCAGTGAGAACCTGGGCAGCAAAAATTAACAAAACACAGTGTTTCACTTGGTCTATCTTGATGCATGCATATGTGAATCAGCAAAGTTGTAGTCAGAGCACTCGCTAAATGCAAACAACACTTCGCCCAATCTTTTTTATGCAATTTTACTGAGGATTCGTTGAATCCCTACCAAAAAGTTATATAATTGTACAAAAACAAATAAATAAATGAACAACAAAAATGTATGCACATTACAGTGCACAGAGTCTGAAAAGGGAGAAATTATACTTAAGAGAAAGGGTTACACCATTAAAAACGACCAACTTTCATAAATGTGGCCCCAAAACACTTATTTGAAAGATGTTTGTAATAGCAATATATTGATTTATTGCAGTTCAATTAGAGTGTTGCGTTGTTCATGACGTGTCAATCTCTTATTGAAATATTGGGTTCTCTTCAGGATTGAGTTATGCAAGGGACTTGGGAGAAGAATATTAAGAAATGACTAGAGGCTTGGGAGATTTAGTGAGTGGAGTATGTGAGTTGAGAATATAGATGTAGCTTGAATTATGATTAATTTTCTTTTGCCATTGCTATTTTAGTTTCAGAGACTCTGTTTCAAGTATTAGCTTCTCTAACAAAGTTCAGACACACAACGATATCAGATTTGGGGATGGTTAAAAAACAATAGAACAGTAAGCTTTTCAGAATTATCTGAAGTTTCTGTCACCTACGATCCACAGGAAGGCCCATGTACAGGCACAGACACCTCAGAACAACATCTTGTGGCCAGAGGACAGAGAGGCAAGATGGGCAAGGTGCGGGCCCAGTTACAGCATCCAGGGGACAGATAAACCAGGAGGAAGTGTTACTGGTGGGAACAGGAAGTATCATGAGTACTGAAACAATACTAATCTTTAACCAATTAACATATGACCAATCCGAGTCTGACATAAAATCCTTAGCAAAAGTGTCTTCTGTCTGATAACTGAAAAAAGCTTTTTTCCAACTTCAAATAGAACTCCAAAGTTTTTTTGGTCGAATACTACTGAAATTCTTTTTTCATTAATGAAGCGCCATTGGTATCCTCTACTGCCATCCTAAGGCCTGCTTCCACCTCCACCCCCCTAACAAATCCATATCATCTGAGTAATTGCCTTTGAGAACAGGGTTTTGAAGGATCTATGCCTGATGAGAGTAAAGGGGTAGTACACCCCATAAAATATTAATCTTGAAAAGAGTAAAGCCACGAATGCCCTGAAGAAAGGTATGAGCATTGTAAATAAAACAGAAGACAAAGGTTGTGGGATCGTTATCCAAGACTGGACTGAAGATGACAGAGAAATCCATAGGCAATTGAATATTGAGGTACAAGTTATACCTGCTGCTCAGCCAGTGTGACTGGGTGCGTGGAATGTTGGTGTGGTGATGCTGTGGAATATTGGATGAGTGTGGTGTCAGTTGGAGGATGGGCTGTGCAGCAGGATGGGGGCTCCTGGGGGTGGAATTCGAAGAATTTCCACCCTCGGGTGGCTTCGGGGCAATGGTACGGACCAGGCAGCCGCTGTCAAGCGGGTGAGGCGCCTGCTTTAGAACGCGGCAATTTTTAATGCCGCGTTCTGTTCATCAGTTAAACAGCGGTAGCTGAGGGAAGGCGGAGCCCTTTTTGCTTTGTTGCGGCCGGTTTCTTAATTTAATAATGACTGAGTTGTCTGAACAGGTTAAGAGGCACTGAGGCTCCTTTGTGAGGCAGAGCTAGAGGTCTTGTTGGTTCCTGGCATATTGGGGCAGGCTTGGACTGGTTTTGAAAAAAGGAGGAGGGCGTCAGCGGAC
This sequence comes from Triturus cristatus, assembly GCF_964204655.1. NCBI lineage: Eukaryota > Metazoa > Chordata > Amphibia > Caudata > Salamandridae > Triturus > Triturus cristatus. The sequence continues at coordinate 563,775,581 of NC_140582.1, read as the reverse complement.
AGCGTTTCCACTGCCGCCTTTGCATGTTCCTCATCAGACGACTATCCTTCTAAAGAATGTAATAAGCCTCACATTTTTGTTGCAAAAGAAAAAGTTAAAGAGGAAACTCCTCACACCTCTGTCAGGCAGCCTGTCTTCCCGGTTGTGAGAGAGGGAGAGGCAGATCACGCACGTGTGCTGTGAGAGGCAGGCTACTAGGGAAAGGGAAATCCCTTAAAGGAGCCTGTAGTATTAAAGGTGAGGATAGTTTTGTTGTAACATTGATGCCACCTAGTGGTGACTTGTATGCAGAGAATATGTTTATTGAGCAGGTTATTACTTTGAATGCAGCTAGGGGGAAAAGGAATATTCCTATTTTTGGTAAAAGATCACAAGGGGCTCAAAGTTTACCATCAATAACAAGTGAAAGGTTATTATCACCTATTGTTTCAGGTGAAAAGGGGGATATAATGTTGCTTTAGAATAATTTTCCAGATGATGAAGCTTCCATGGACTTAGGTGGGATACAGTCAGGTTTACAAGCAGTTAAAGGGTGTCAGGTGGCTAATTTAAGTCACAATAAAGAGATGTTTTGCCCTAAGCCGGGTTTTTCTAAGAATACAGACATGTGATCTATAATTGGTAGGGGTCAGGTAGGTTCAGGTAAATGGGTGTGGGTGCAGGATGTTACGACGGGAAACGCCATATCATCAGCAACAGTTCCAGGTGATGCTGTGCCAACAAGGTTTAGCGACTAGCGGGCCAAAGTGGGAAAGATACTGCAAGAGAAGGTGAAGTGAAGTAATAGACCATCGAACAGGTCTAAAACGTCCTGCTCAATTTTGTAACACGTAAGGGAAGATTTTGATACGGTTTTCCCAAAGCCTTTAGAAGAGCAACAAATTTCGCATCTTAAAAAGGATGTCAATTGGAGGACTTATGATGGTGGGGTGGGGGATGGTGTAAAGCCAGGCTGTAGTGACAAATGCAAAAAAAATCAATTTGAAGTCTGTGGGGACGATGATTCAATGGAATTAGAAGAAGGGTAATTAGAGTATGAAGATGAGGAATTTCTCTCAAGGGATTTCAAAGCAGGTAGGGGGGCTCTTTAAAAAACTGTACAAGGATCATATTTTTCAGGAAAAAGACACAGATTACAACAGGAAGGACCGCTCTAAGCGCAAAATATACCAGGAGGGGGGACAGAAGATGGAGGACATCAGTTTGGGACAAACCTTTAAAATCAGGTGAGATACTTTTCATTGATAATTAGAGTAATTCATTTTTAATGAAACAGAAAGCAGCTGACGTAATTGTTGAGGATAAAGGTGTGGGCACAGAGGTCTGTTCTCATTGGGAGAAATCTTTAATTTTGCAGGAAAAAACATTATCATCTGACAAGGTTAAAAATAAGGGGGAGCCATCAGATTCTAAAAAAGCAAAACCTAATCTAGCAGAAAAAGGCAGCAAAAAGAAGAGAATTCGAAGGTGGAAGGTTTGAAAAGACCCCCATATATGAGATTATCGATGCCTCTAAGTTCCCATTTAAGCAAAAGTACAAAAGAGAACATTTGGAAAGGGGATTTTATAGATGTGTTTAAGCTTCTTCATAGAGAAATTCAATCTAAGGAGGGTTCTAGGGAAGAAGCTTGGGAACTAGCTAAGAGACCAAGAGTTTCCACAACAATAGATTCTTGGACATCAGCTTTCTTAATCTTCGCAAGTGTTTATTGCGAACAATTTCCAGATAGATCGGTGTCTATTTTTTAATATTTGGATACAATCAGAAAAGCTCATACTGAGTTTAGGGGTTTTGCCTGGCTTCATTACGATGAAGAATTCAGAGCGAGACTGGTCCTTATTCCTGATAAACCTTGGGGAGAAGTTGACAATGAGTTATGGGTGCAGTGGATGTTTCCACAGAGGCCTCCGCCTACTATGCATACAGTGAGTGGGCTCGCGGTTTCACACCAACTTTTTTTCGGAAGACCCACCTCGGGAGGGGTGAGTAATTGGGCAAAACCACAATCAGATGTTGCAGGAGCATTTTGGAAGTTAAACAGGGGGTATTGCCAGAACAATCCTTGCAGATACAAGCATGAGGGTTCCAAATGTGGTGGTAAGCACACCATCTTGCAATGTTTTGGTGAACAGTCAAACTGGAACAATTTTGGGCAAAGCAGAGGGCGAGGCAATTCATTCCAGCCTAATTAGAAGGGCTCTTACCCCAATTAACATTCATAAGTTATGTTACTGGCTACAATTCTATCCTTTAAGAGACAAGGCAACAAGATTAGAGTGGGGTTTTAAAGAAGGTTTCCGTCTGGGTTATAAAGGACCCCGTTGCCATAGATTTGCAACACATTTGAAACCAGCTAGTCAATTCCTGCAAATTATTATTCAAAAGCTGCAATCAGAAATTTCAGAAGGCTGAATAGCAGGCCCATTTTCCACTTGGCCACTTCCAGGTCTTATCATATCACCCTTGGGAGTTGTTCCTAAAAAGAACCAGGTGAATTTCGCATGATTCAGCATTTGTCATGGCCTCAAGGTTTATCGGTTAATGATTTCATGGCTAAAGAGGATTCTATTGTTCAATTTGCATCTTTTGATGTGGCCCTTGAGATAGTGAGGAAAGAAGGCTCGAACGCTGAATTAGCAAAGTGTGACTTTAAGTCTGCCTTTAGGCTGTTACCTGTACACCCGATGGATTTGTCTTTGTTGGGCATCTATTTAGAAGAAAAATATGTTGTAGACAAGGTTTTGCCATTGGGATGCACAGTTTCTTGCAATCTCTTTGAAGAGTTTAGCTCTTTTCTTCAATGGTTTTTCATTTTCAGGTCAGGTCATGTTCAAGTGACACATTACCTTGATGACTTTCTGTTTGTTGGGGCAGCAAACACTAAACAATGTAACAGAGCCCTTCAGTTTTTCAAGACAGTAACAAAAGATTTGGGTGTTCCTCTTGCAGATGATAAGACAGAAGTTCTCGCCAATTGTCCGATTTTCCCAGGTATTGAAATAGACACAGTTAAGATGGAGGCAAGACTACCTGTTAGAAAGGTGAGAGAGATGTTGGCAATGCTTGAAAATGCCATGTTATCACAGAAGTTAACCCTTTATGAAATGAAATATCTGTTAGGGTATTTAAATTTTGCTTGCAGAGTTGTGAAAGCTGATAGATCTTTCTGTAGAAGTTGGAGTTTGCCATGTCAGGGGTTACCTTACCTAACCACAGAGTTAGAGTGTCAGTAACATGAGAGCTGACTTTCAAGTCTGGATAATGTTTTTAAAGGCTTTCAACGGAGTTACGATCTGGGCTCTAGATGAGGATATTTTATGGCCAATTCAAATTTTCCTGGATGCGTCAGGAGCTAACGGCTTTGGGCTCTTTTGGGAGGGCAAATGATGCACTGAAAGCCGACTGGACTACGGGAACGCCCTCTACGCAGGAACCACAGCCAAACTACAGAAACGACTTCAGCGCATACAGAACGCCTCCGCACGACTCATCCTCGACATCCCTCGCCACAGCCACATAACTCCCCACCTGGCTCCCCGTCGGCAAGAGAATCACGTTCAGGCTCCTTACCCACGCACACAAGGCCTTCCACGACATGGGCCCTATTTACCTCAACAACCGCCTCACGTTCTACACACCCACCCGCCAGCTCCGATCAGCCAGTCTCGCCCTCGCCACCGTCCCACGGATTCGCAGAACCACCACCGGGGGAAGGTCTTTCTCCTACCTGGCGGCCAAGACGTGGAACTCCCTCCCCACCCACCTACGGATGGCCCAGGACCATCTCTCCTTCAGGAAGCAGCTCAAGACATGGCTCTTCGAGCAGTAGCAGCACCCTCCCAGCGCCTTGAGACCCTCACGGGTGAGCAGCGCGCTTTACAAATGTTGTTGATTGATTGATTGACATTATAAGATGGCCAACTGTAGTTTAAAACAAGCATTGGCAATGTCAATTGGTCTCGCATTTGGTACCTATCTGCATTGCAAACGCCTTTTGGTGATGCTCTATAAAGTCAGGCTTTTTTCCCTGACCCCGTAAACCCTTGTCAAATAAATTTAAAAATCACGTGATGAAGCAACAGCTGCTAGCAGTCACGTTATTACACTGGCAAACGCATTTCTGATGATGTAAGCGCACCCGTGCTTCAGAAAGAATGCATTTACCAGTGGAATGACACAGAAGCAATTAACTTTAACTTTTTTATTTACCGATCAAAGTTAGAGGTGCTTCTTGGTTTGGTAAATACAAAAAAATAACATTCTTAACACGAAAGTGCAAATTTAAGAACAAAAATGCATTGCAGGAGGTTGGGGGTTACGGAAGAACAAACGGGGAAGCAGGTGGGTTTGGGGTGAGGCAGTGCTTTAAATGGGGGAAAATAGTGCAGGTACTCATTTAAATGTGGCAAGTGGGCGGGGCTTGGGGGCGGGGCTTAGGAGAAGTCATGCCGATACTTCTTGACTTCTATACTACTTGCAGAAAAACACATGAGAAATGTCTTTCAATAAACAAAGAAGGTTTGTTTCCTCATTACACAAGGAAAGATAAATGAGTGATATTTTAACATTTCCTTGTTTTTTAATATGTGCAACATCAATTCTGTCAATTGCTGTTGCTTAGCACAAAACTATATATTCTCGAACCTCACAGAAAGAAACAAGCAGACGTGCACACACAAGTATTCCACACATTTCCTTTGATATACCTTCAATGAGTGTCTCTAGTCTCTCCCCCGTTCTCTCGTACTTCTCTCACACAAAAACAATCACAGGCAAGCAGACAGCCATAAGCAGACACTTAACAAAAGAATCAGGTGGGATTAAAGCTATTTGAACCTGGTTACCTCCCACGGCTTTCTTAATAGCGCTGTCACCGGCTGCCTCTATTTCTGTATTTGCAACACAGCGTGATGGTGAACACCCCGACGGTATGCAGATGAGCCCAAGCTGAATAGTTCAGCGGGGCTCGGCTCAGGTCTACAGAAGTGCCTGGTCTGTCAGAGACAGACCGCCAGCACCAGCGTTTCATGAGTACCGGTACTCTCATCGGCAGTAGAGAAGTGCCGGTACTCAGAGAGATAAAACTAAGAAGTGCCGGTACTCAGTACCGGTGAGTACCGGCCCATTTAAAGCACAGGGGTGAGGAGATAGAAGCATTGCTCAAGGCAGAGAGAAACCCGGATAGTGAGGGAAGAAGCATACTTGGAGTGAAGACTGCAGCGGGACAGTGAGAGAACATTGAGTCTGGGGGCAGCAGCAGAGAGAAGTATCATACAGTACAGCGAGAATCACCCAAAGCGAAGCACTAGGGTGAGGAGGTAGAAACACACGAGTGTGAGAACACGGAGCACGAGCAGTGGCGTAACAAGGGATGGTGCTGGAGCGGTCCACCCCAGGCGGCATTACTTTTGGGGGTGGCGCGGCCTCTCCCACACTCTTACCTGCGACCGTTGCGGGGCGGCACAGAAATCGTCTATGGTTGGCCACTGAGCATGATGAGGGGTCGGGTGATTTTGGGGTGAGCACACAGGGGAGAGCTGTAAAACACATGCACTCTAGTGGTGTGTTTAGAAAAAAAAAGAAAAAGTTCCCTAAAAGTGAGCAGGATTGTAGCCAGCCAATAAAATATAAGGTAAGGAGGCTGAACTCCAGGAGAAGGGCAAACACAAGATGGACAAGCAGGGACAAGGAAAGCCATTGAATAAGAAGGTACATTTAACAACGGCTGCCTTAACGACAGTGAGAATCTGGGCAGCAAAAATTAACAAAACACAGTGTTTCACTTGGTCTATCTTAATGCATACATATGTGAATCAGCAAAGTTGTACTCAGAGCACTCGCTAAATGCAGACAACACTTCGCCCAATCTTTTTTATACAATTTTACTGAGGATTCGTTGAATCCCTACCAAAAAGTTATATAATTGTACAAAAACAAATAAATAAATGAACAACAAAAATGTATGCACATTACAGTGCACAGAGCCTGAAAAGGGAGAAATTATACTTAAGAGAAAGGGTTACACCATTAAAAACGACCAACTTTCATAAATGTGGCCCCAAAACACTTATTTGAAAGATGTTTGTAATAGCAATATATTGATTTATTGCAGTTCAATTAGAGTGTTGTGTTGTTCATGAAGTGTCAATCTCTTATTGAAATATTGGGTTCTCTTCAGGATTGAGTTATGCAAGGGACTTGGGAGAAGAATATTAAGAAATGACTAGAGGCTTGGGAGATTTAGTGAGTGGAGTATGTGAGTTGAGAATATAGATGTAGCTTGAATTATGATTAATTTTCTTTTGCCATTGCTATTTTAGTTTCAGAGACTCTGTTTCAAGTATTAGCTTCTCTAACAAAGTTCAGACACACAACGATATCAGATTTGGGGATGGTTAAAAAACAATAGAACAGTAAGCTTTTCAGAATTATCTGAAGTTTTAGTCACCGACGATCCACAGGAAGGCCCATGTACAGGCACAGACACCTCAGGACAACATCTTGTGGCCAGAGGACAGAGAGGCAAGATGGGCAAGGGGCGGGCCCAGTTACAGCATCCAGGGGACAGATAAACCAGGAGGAAGTGTTACTGGTGGGAACAGGAAGTATCATGAGTACTGAAACAATACTAATCTTTAACCAATTAACATATGACCAATCCGAGTCTGACATAAAATCCTTAGCAAAAGTGTCTTCTGTCTGATAACTGAAAAAAGCTTTTTTCCAACTTCAAATAGAACTCCAAAGTTTTTTTGGTCGAATACTACTGAAATTCTTTTTTCATTAATGAAGCGCCATTGGTATCCTCTACTGCCATCCTAAGGCCTGCTTCCAGCTCCACCCCCCTAACAAATCCATATCATCTGAGTAATTGCCTTTGAGAACAGGGTTTTGAAGGATCTATGCCTGATGAGAGTAAAGGGGTAGTACACCCCATAAAATATTAATCTTGAAGAGAGGAAAGCCACGAATGCCCTGAAGAAAGGTATGAGCATTGTAAATAAAACAGAAGACAAAGGTTGTGGGATCGTTATCCAAGACTGGACTGAAGATGACAGAGAAATCCATAGGCAATTGAATATTGAGGTACAAGTTATACCTGCTGCTCAGCCAGTGTGACTGGGTGCGTGGAATGTTGGTGTGGTGATGCTGTGGAATATTCGATGAGTGTGGTGTCAGTTGGAGGATGGGCTGTGCAGCAGGATGGGGGCTCCTGGGGGTGGTATTCGAAGAATGTCCACCCTCGGGTTGCTTCGGGGCAATGGTACGGACCAGGCAGCAGCTGTCAAGCGGGTGAGGCGCCTGCTTTAGAACGCGGCAATTTTTAATGCCGCGTTCTGTTCATCAGTGAAACAGCGGTAGCTGAGGGAAGGCGGAGCCCTTTTTGCTTTGTTGCGGCCGGTTTCTTAATTTAATAATGGCTGAGTTGTCTGAACAGGTTAAGAGGCACTGAGGCTCCTTTGTGAGGCAGAGCTAGAGGTCTTGTTGGTTCCTGGCATATTGGGGCAGGTTTGGACTGGTTTTGAAAAAAGGAGGAGGGCGTCGGCGGACAGCGTTTCCACTGCCGCATTTGCATGTTCCTCATCAGACGACTATCCTTCTAAAGAATGTAATAAGCCTCACATTTTTGTTGAAAAAGAAAAAGTTAAAGAGGAAACTCCTCACACCTCTGTCAGGCAGCCTGTCTTCCCGGTTGTGAGAGAGGGAGAGGCAGATCACGCACGTGTGCTGTGAGAGGCAGGCTACTAGGGAAAGGGAAATCCCTTAAAGGAGCCTGTAGTATTAAAGGTGAGGATAGTTTTGTTGTAACATTGATGCCACCTAGTGGTGACTTGTATGCAGAGAATATGTTTATTGAGCAGGTTATTACTTTGAATGCAGCTAGGGGGAAAAGGAATATTCCTATTCTTGGTAAAAGATCACAAGGGGCTCAAAGTTTACCATCAATAACAAGTGAAAGGTTATTTTCACCTATTGTTTCAGGTGAAAAGGGGGATATAATGTTGCTTTAGAATAATTTTCCAGATGATGAAGCTTCCATGGACTTAGGTGGATACAGTCAGGTTTATAAGCAGTTAAAGGGTGTCAGGTGGCTAATTTAAGTCACAATAAAGAGATGTTTTGCCCTAAGCCAGGTTTTTCTAAGAATACAGACATGTGATCTATAATTGGTAGGGGTCAGGTAGGTTCAGGTAAATGGGTGTGGGTGCAGGATGTTAAGACGGGAAACGCCATATCATCAGCAACAGTTCCAGGTGATGCTGTGCCAACAAGGTTTAGTGACTAGCGGGCCAAAGTGGGAAAGATACTGCAAGAGGAAGTGAAGTGCAGTAATAGGCCATCGAACAGGTCTAAAACGTCCTGCTCAATTTTGTAACACATAAGGGAAGATTTTGATACGGTTTTCCCAAAGCCTTTAGAAGAGCAACAAATTTCGCATCTTAAAAAGGATGTCAATTGGAGGACTTATTATGGTGGGGTGGGGGATGGTGCAAAGCCAGGCTGTAGTGACAAATGCAAAAAAAATCAATTTGAAGTCTGTGGGGACGATGATTCAATGGAATTAGAAGAAGGGTAAATAGAGTATGAGGATGAGGAATTTCTCTCAAGGGATTTCAAAGGAGGTAGGGGGGCTCTCTTAAAAACTGTACAAGGATCATATTTTTCAGGAAAAAGACACAGATAACAACAGGAAGGACCGCTCTAAGCGCAAAATATACCAGGAGGGGGGACAGAAGATGGAGGACATCAGTTTGGGACAAACCTTTAAAATCAGGTGAGATACTTTTCAGTGATATTTAGAGTAATTCATTTTTAATGAAACAGAAATCAGCTGACGTAATTGTTGAGGATAAAGGTGTGGGCACAGAGGTCTGTTCTCATTGTGAGAAATCTTTAATTTTGCAGGAAAAAACATTATCATCTGACAAGGTTAAAAATAAGGGTGAGCCATCAGATTCTAAAAAAGCAAAACCTGATCTAGAAGAAAAAGGCAGCAAAAAGAAGAGAATTCGAAGGTGGAAGGTTTGAAAAGACCCCCATATATGAGATTATCGATGCCTCTAAGTTCCCATTTAAGAAAAAGTACAAAAGAGAAAATTTGGAAAGGGGATTTTATAGATGTGTTTAAGCTTCTTCATAGAGAAATTCAATCTAAGGAGGGTTCTAGGGAAGAAGCTTGGGAACTAGCTAAGAGACCAAGAGTTTCCACAACAATAGATTCTTGGACATCAGCTTTCTTAATCTTCGCAAGTGTTTATTGCGAACAATTTCCAGATAGATCGGTGTCTATTTTTTAATATTTGGATACAATCAGAAAAGCTCATACTGAGTTTAGGGGTTTTGCCTGGCTTCATTACGATGAAGAATTCAGAGCGAGACTGGTCCTTATTCCTGATAAACCTTGGGGAGAAGTTGACAATGAGTTATGGGTGCAGTGGATGTTTCCACAGAGGCCTCCGCCTACTATGCATACAGTGAGTGGGCTCGCGGTTTCACACCAACTTTTTTTCAGAAGACCCACCTCAGGAGGGGTGAGTAATTGGGCAAAACCACAATCAGATGTTGCAGGAGCATTTTGGAAGTTAAACAGGGGGTATTGCCAGAACAATCCTTGAAGATACAAGCATGAGGGTTCAAATTGTGGTGGTAAGCACACCATCTTGCAATGTTTTGGTGAACAGTCAAGCTGGAACAATTTTGGGCAAAGCAGAGGGCGAGGCAATTCATTCCAGCCTAATTAGAAGGGCTCTTACCCCAATTAACATTCATAAGTTATGTTACTGGCTACAATTCTATCCTTTAAGAGACAAGGCAACAAAATTAGAGTGGGGTTTTAAAGAAGGTTTCCGTCTGGGTTATAAAGGACCCCGTTGCCATAGATTTGCAACACATTTGAAACCAGCTAGTCAATTCCTGCAAATTATTATTCAAAAGCTGCAATCAGAAATTTCAGAAGGCTGAATAGCAGGCCCATTTTCCACTTGCCCACTTCCAGGTCTTATCATATCACCCTTGGGAGTTGTTCCTAAAAAGAACCAGGTGAATTTCGCATGATTCAGCATTTGTCATGGCCTCAAGGTTTATCGGTTAATGATTTCATGGCTAAAGAGGATTCTATTGTTCAATTTGCATCTTTTGATGTGGCCCTTGAGATAGTGAGGAAAGAAGGCTCGAACGCTGAATTAGCAAAGTGTGACTTTAAGTCTGCCTTTAGGCTGTTACCTGTACACCCGATGGATTTGTCTTTGTTGGGCATCTATTTAGAAGAAAAATATGTTGTAGACAAGGTTTTGCCATTGGGATGCACAGTTTCTTGCAATCTCTTTGAAGAGTTTAGCTCTTTTCTTCAATGGTTTTTCATTTTCAGGTCAGGTCATGTTCAAGTGACACATTACCTTGATGACTTTCTGTTTGTTGGGGCAGCAAACACTAAACAATGTAACAGAGCCCTTCAGTTTTTCAAGACAGTAACAAAAGATTTGGGTGTTCCTCTTGCAGATGATAAGACAGAAGTTCTCGCAAATAGTCTGATTTTCCCAGGTATTGAAATAGACACAGTTAAGATGGAGGCAAGACTACCGGTTAGAAAGGTGAGAGAGATGTTGGCAATGCTTGAAAATGCCATGTTATCACAGAAGTTAACCCTTTATGAAATGAAATATCTGTTAGGGTATTTAAATTTCGCTTGCAGAGTTGTGAAAGCTGATAGATCTTTCTGTAGAAGTTGGAGTTTGCCATGTCAGGGGTTACCTTACCTAACCACAGATTTAGAGTGTCAGTAACATGAGAGCTGACTTTCAAGTCTGGATAATGTTTTTAAAGGCTTTCAACGGAGTTACGATCTGGGCTCTAGATGAGGATCTTTTATGGCCAATTCAAGTTTTCCTGGATGCGTCAGGAGCTAACGGCTTTGGGCTCTTTAGGGAGGGCAAATGGTGCACTGAAAGTTGGCCTTCAAAGTGGATTCCTAAAAAAAGAAGTATAGCCTTTTTCAAATGTTTTCCCCTAATTGTGGCATTGGCGATCTGGAACGAAAAATTGTCAAACAAAACTTTTTCATGTTGACAAAAAAACTGTGGTTGACCTGGTAAATAGTCAAAAAGCTAGAGACAGGCGCCTGCTTAAGCTGTTATAAAGATTCATGCTAGGTTGCCTGATGTTCAATATAATTTTTAAGATTAAACATGTGCCAGGGATAGATAATAATATAGCAGAGGCATTATCTCGTTCCCAGTGACTGAGATTCCGTGGTTTGGTGCCCGGAGCAGAACCAGAGAAAACCCAGATTCCACAGGAGGTATGGGAGGTTTGCAGACTAAAAATACGACATCTGGTAGAGAATTCTCTTGCTCATAGTACAAGATTAGCTTACAAAAGAGCATAGTCTGAATTTCTAAAACTAGGAGCTTCTTTCAGAACCAACAATGAATTAGGTTGGGAAAATCATAGTAATGATGTTCTACGGTTTATAATGGACAACATAGATCTAAATATTTCTGCAACTACAATTGCTGGCAAACTTGCAGGTATAGCCTTTTATGGTAAATGTTTTTGGGGATATGAACCGTCAGCAGGAGAACTAGGGAGGAGAATTTTACAAGGCTGGGCTAAAATGAAAAGAAACTGCAAGTTTGTGAGAAAGCCCATATCTTTTAAATTACTAGGCAACATCATTAAAGTTTTACCACAAATTTTCTACTCATATTTTGAATTTTTATTATTCAAACTTGTATGATTTGGTTATTTTTTGGAGCCTTCTGTATCTCAGAGTTACTGGGAAGAGCAGTCGTAAGGGCTGAAAGTTTCAAATGTTTCAATAACCAGATTGTCCTTGCGAATTCTGTTAAAACACTCAAAAAACAAATCTGAAAGGGAAAGGAGCCATGGTGGTGTTGCGGAAGCTGAGCGGCCCGCTTTGCCCAATGAAAGAATGGTTTGATTTTAGATCAGCAAACGTTTTATTACCCATCTTTATTTTCACACATCAGGATGAATACTTTTTAAAAGCCTCACAGATATTATCAGTCTTAAGAAAAGCATTAAGCCTTTTAGGTCATTATCCTAATGATATTTTTACTCATTTATTCAGAATATGTGCCACCTCAGAAGCAGTAAGAAGGGGTTTCTCTTTGAAACAGCTAAAAAGTTTAGTCCGCTGGTCTTCCAATTGTTGTTTGAAATATGTTAGAGAATTAGAGGATTTATTTAAAAGAATTACTGCGCCTCTAACATTTTTCTCTTTTTAGGTAATGCATTGGTCCTGTCTGCGTCCATGGCAAGCATCTGGATCGTTGGACATTCATGTTTAAAAATGGGCATCTAAACAAGCTGAAAGAAATCATTATGGACAGAACCTTGGCTTTAGTTTTGATGATAGGTGTATAACATGGGGTCAACTATTGCCTTTCTTAAATGAATTGCGTTTGTCTAGGAAATGTCCACAAATCTTACTTATTCATTTGGGAAAAAATGATTTAGTGCAGCTTTCAGGTCTTTTGTTGCTAATTGCGATAAAAGCTGATTTAGAGCTACTCATTACATCCTGGCAAAATACAAGACTGATCCTGACTGCTCTGGTACAAAGAAGAGTTTGTAGGGGTGCTGAGAAATTCACAGCTATAGATAGAGCCAGACGGAAAGTTAACAGAGAACTCCATCGTTTCTTTAGGATAAATGGGATAAGTTGGCTGGATCATGTGGACATAACAAAAGACGATTTTCAATTTTTTCGTCCTGATGGGGTACATCTTTCATTTATAGCGAATGAATTATATTTATTAAACATTAAAGAGTTGTCTGATATGCTGGGTTTGGATACTTGGTGCTAAAAAGGGACAGTTCCAGCGCCAGCTTTTTTCCCAACTCTTTTTCAAAACCACGGTATGTTAGCCGGTGGAGTATTCGGTTTAACTATTGAGCAACAGTGTGAACAAAATGATATTTTATGTTGATAAAATTAAATCATTAATACTACTAAGCTCGTTTTTTAAATGTGATATCCTACTCAAATTTGAAACATCATCCTAATCAAAAGCTTGAGGGTGGGGGGACAGGAAAAACACCTGCCCAGGGTTTTTTCCTGGTGGCAGATTTGGATGAGATTGAGGCAGTAGGAAGGGTTGGGGCAGTCAGTATAGCTTAGGATAGAGGGAAAACAGATGACAGAGGACTGAGGCAGGAGGCACGAGGTAGGCAGGTGGCAAAACTAAGGGTTGGGGACAAGGTTCAATATGGGTAAAAGTTTGTGGGGAATCAATTAGGGGCGGCGGGTGTGTTAGACTTGATTTGTATTAGTTAGGCTTTAATAAATTAATGTAAATTGTCGTAAGCTGCTTGCCTTTTGCAACTAAAGCAACCTTTTACCCCCATACAGTCTGTGATGTGTTCATTGCCTAATGGGGATCCTTGGGGTGGCATTCGAAGAATGTCCACCCCGGGCAGCTCTAGGCCAATGGTACGGTCCAGGCAGCAGCTGTCAAGTGGGTGAGGCGCCTGCTTTAGAACGCGGCGATTTTGAACTCAGCATTCTGTTCATCAGTTAAACGACGGTAGCTGAGGTAGGCAGAGCACTTTTTGCTTTGTTGCCCCTCCCACCCTCCCTTTAAGTTAGTTAATTATAGTTTTAGCAATCACTCAGGAATTTTCTTCTTGAAAGGTTTCTCTTTGGCTTGAGGTAGTTTTTTAAGCAGGCAGATTTGGACGAGATTGAGGCAGGCAGGAAGGGTTGGGGCAGTCAGAATAGCTTAGGATAGAGGGAAAACAGGTGACAGAGGAATGAGGCAGGAGGTAGGCAGGTGGCAAAACTAAGGGGTTGGGGACGAAGTTCAACATGGGGAAAAGTTTGCGGGGAATCAATTGGGGCGGCGGGAGTGTTAGACTTGGTTTGTATTGGTTAGGCTTTATTAAATTATTGTAAATTGTCTTAAGCTGCTTGCCTGTTGCAAATAAAGCAACCTTTTACCCCCATACGGTCTGTGATGCTCTCATTGCCCGAACGCTTGCCCTGGTGACGCTCTTTATCTTACCATCTTACTTAATAAATCAACCTACTTAATCCACCTTGGAACTGGACGCTCTTTCTTTTACAACATCAAGGAATTAAAGAGGAATATATGTGTGTGAACTGAGGGAACGAAGAAATGAGACTTACAATACAGACCTGAAGAAACTAAAAAAAAAAAAAATGTTATGAACTCAACTGTGCAGAGAAAGTCAGTATGCCCTTCAGCCCCACCAGACAGCCTACCAGCCAGGGCATGCTCGACCTTTGTGTACATTAAATTTACTCAAATGGAGCCGACCTGCACTCAGGTGGACAGGGCCAGTGATTCGCTGTGTCATGGTATTTCAGAGCAGCGCCTGTCAACATCTGAGACCCGTTAACAGTTTCTGCCCATTGGTTGACATGCGAAATACTTTCGAGAAGGAATTTAAACAAAAGAATGAGAAGGCTCAACTTGTGGCGTTGAGCCCCAAGGCACTGGTGAGACCGACTAGAAAGTTGTAAAGAAGTTAAGGTCGTTCATCTAATCGATCTTCCACCGTGAGACCGCGCGCTGTGAAATATTCAAGCAATGGGATGTAGACGTTTTCTTAGGTGATGTTATGGAGTGTTTTAAACTATGGCTTTAAAGTAATGTAATTTATGTGATCAACCGTTCTGTAAGCTTCATTTAAAAAAAGAAATTGGATGAGAAGGCTCACTCATCCCAATGGTTATTGCCTATGCGCCAAGTCTTCCAGGTGGTTAGCGCGAGCCTAGTCTTTGGTGGCTCGTGGTGTGTTGAGCAGCCTTGGGATGTGGTGCTCTGCAGCATGTATGCGCCTTGAGCTACCCGGCGCGCTCCCAGTCTACGTGTGCTGTCATCAGGTGAGCTGTGTGTTCTCGGAAATGCATGCGCTCAGCAATTGCGCTTTCGGCCGAGTGACACTCTCCTTTAGCAGGAGAGGGCTAATGTGTAGAGACGTTGTTGTCACCTTTCTCCCTCATCGTTACCGTGGAGATCGAGGGTTGCGGGTCAAGCAGTTCATCAAGACTTTCTGGTGAGACGTTTCTTCACTGCCCATCGAGGAGTTCTTATGATGTAAAATTCTGAAGTACGTATGCTAAATCATTTGGACTACATTTTCATAGGATGTGTAATTTCAGTAAGGCAGTGATTTGACTGGGGGGGTGTTCGCAGGGTAACATCCCCACTGTCAGGTGAATGGCTGCTGTCTTTTGGAGGAGCAACCACTCTACTGCAAAGTTTGTGTTGCAGCACTGCCTTTGAACCCTGGCGACATAACCTTGGACAAGGATCAGAGGAGGTCTGTACGAGTAACCCTAGCGGCATTCTACGAATGACGCAACATGCTGGTATATTGTGAATGGGGTAAAGTTATACAGCAGTTGAATTGTTAAACATTTTTTGGGCCTTGTTACATTTCTTCCTCCAGCAAGTTGGAGTAATGTAGTCTATTTACACACCTGGGAACCTTTGTTGGCAAGACGAAGGAACAACGAAGATTTTCTACTTGAGCTGATTTTGGACACTGTGTTCTGAGTGATCTCCTTATGGTGTGGTACTGACATTTTTTGTGTGTTCTAGAAATTGTAATGTATGTATGCAAAACACATTCTTTACTAGCATGCCAGTGCTCGCGCTGGGAGAGTGCGACTGGATAGTGTATAAGTGCTTCTTAGTATGCAGCCATGTGTTAGGGATGTTCATTTAAAATGGGTATTTCTACCATTATATGTTATGATGTTGTGTAGTGAGATGACTGTTGGGGAGCATGTCTCCCGGTATGTGGGATGGTGTAGAAATTTCACCCACTGTTAATGATAACTTTATTAGGTGAAGTCGTTCAGGATTACCACTTCTATGTGATTGTGGGATGGTGCAGTGATGTCACGCACTGTTAGAGTTTGTTTGAGATGACTTTATTAGTAGAAGTCATTCACTCTTTTGTGGTTGTGGGATGGTGTAGTACTATCACTCACTGTTGCGGTTGTGTTTTTGTCTACCACGTGGGTGTGGGATGTGTTAGAAATGGGGGTCTCTAGTTGGCAGAGGTAGGTACCTTTGGCCAAGTCGGGGCCTTGCTTCATGTCAGGGTAAGGGGGCTACACTCCTAAAATAACCCCTGCTCACCCCATTGGTAGCTTGGCACGAGCAGGCAGGCTAATCTCAGATGCAGTGTGTAAAGCTTTTGTGAACACATACAGTAATAGAGTGAAAACACTACATATCCACACCACATCAGTTCAGAAAAATAAGTAATCTTTACTAGACTTAACACAAGACCAAGAGACAGAAATCCACAATACTGTAATAAAAATATGACTTTAAAATGGTAGAAATAGCTTAGTTCAATGTAGATGGTAAATGCAACACTTTACTCTCAAAGTACCTTGGATGCGTCACGCAAAATAAAAAAAAAGGGTCACAGGGAAGGTGATGCATCAGTTCCTTGCTTCGGGGGAGGTGATGCGTCGGTTCCTTACCAGAGAGGAGGTGATGCATCGGTTTCAAACTGCGTTCCGGTTACGATACGACAAAGTGGCACCTCGATGCGATGCAACAATCCGGAGAAATGCGGTAAATGGCATGTTTGATGCGATGTGACTATGTGGATGCGATGCGTGCATGCCCAACAGCTGTGCAGTGACTCAGTAGACTCTTGAACTGCGACAGGCCCTGCGACACGCTTCTCTGGTGATGCGACGGCAACCTCTGTGGTGGCAACACGCTGCTCCGGTGATGCGACACCCTTTGTGGTGATGCGACGGTGAACAGCTGCAGCGGCGTCATGCTTCTCAGCGATGCAACGGCAACTGCTGCGGCGGCGACACACTTCCCCCTTGTTGCGTCACGCTCCCAGCAACACACAGTCAACAGAAGGCCCAAAACAACAGCAGGCACCTCACTGCAGGTAGAATTCCCAGCAAGGAAATTCAGGGGGAGCTGGTGGTGAAGTCTTTGTGCCCCTGAGACTTCAGAACAGGAGACAAGCTCAACTTCAAGCCCTTGGAGATCTTCTTCAAGATAGTAAAAGTTCACACAAAGTTCCTTTTCTCCTTTCCTTGGCAATAAAGTAACCACTGCAGGCAACCCCCAAACAGCAACAGCACTGGGGAAGTAATCTTCCTTCAGCTTTTCCAGTTCTTCTCCTTGGCAAAGGGTTCGTCTTGATTCCCAGAAGTGATCTAAAGTTCTGGGTCTGGGCCCCAATATTTATACTGCAACATCCTTTGTCCTCTGAAGGCATAGGGTGTCTGTGCCCAGCCAAAACCAGTTCTGTCCTCCCTGGTGCAGCTTCCTGGCAGGAGGTGGAGACAGCATTGTTGAAAGCAGACCTGGCCCAGGTAGCTGAAAGGAAAATCCTTCCCCTCTATTCTATTCTATTCTATTAAGGACAGTGAAAATAAATCTCCTCCCCCTACACTCTATTCAATGCAGGTCCTATTCAGCCCAGCCCTGACCCATCAGACTGCTGGAGCCAAGGCCCTCTCCAGCCCCCTGTCACTCACAAACCAGACATGGAATGCAAAAACCTAGCAGAGGCAGGCTGGATGGTTAGGCAAGAAAATGCCTACTTCCTAAAAGTGGTATTTTCAAACACCAAATGTAAAAATCACCCACATTAAAAGATGTATTTTAACATTCTGAGTTCAGGCATACTAAACTTCATTTTCCTATCTTGTTCCTAGGGTCAGTTATGATTATAAGATGTTATAATCAAACTGCCCATTCTGGCCTATGGGAACAGATAGCCTTGCAATAGTGAAAAATTAAATTGGCTGTCATTCACTATCAGGACATGCCACACACATCAGAGCATGTCTTACATTTCACATACAATGCACCCTGCCCTTGGGCCTACCTTAGGGGTGACAGACATGTAGGAAAGGGAGGGTTTAGGGACTGGCAAGTGGGTGCACTTGCCAAGTAGACATGGCAGTCCCAGACTGCACACAGGCTCTGCAATGGCAGGCCTGAGCCACATTCTACAAGCAGCGTCTGTGGGTGGCACAATCAGTGCTGCAAGCCCACCAGCAGCATTTGATTTACAGGTCCTGGGCACACATGGTGCACTGTACTAGGGTCTGACAAGTAAATCAAATAAGCCAATGGTGGAGTCACTAATTTACAATAGGGAGCACTTGCACTTTGGCACTAAATAGCAAATACCAAAGCATCTAGACCCGCAAAAACATAGCAAAAATACAGGAGGCAAAAGCAAAAAATGGAAGGGAGACCCATGTCAATGGTGCCAGGTCTAACACGGTGTCCCCTCCCGCTGAAATGTTGGGAGAACTACCCTACCTCTTGAGAGTTCTCTTCACTAAGGCGGAAAAATCTCGACAGACCATCAGCATTGGCGTGCTCTGTACCAGGGCGGTGTTCCACCGTGAAGTCCATCCCCTGTAGGGAAATGGACCACCTCAACAGCTTTGGATTCTCACCCTTCATCTGCATCAACCATCTGAGGGGGCTGTGGTTTGTCTGAAACCAGAAGTGAGCCCCAAACAAGTATGGTCTCAACTTCTTCAGTGAACAAGAAAGAGTCTGCTGTACCTACAAATTTTCAACTAACGCATCTAAGTCAGTTTTTAAAGAAAAAACCACTCTATCTAGACCATGCATATAAAAATGCTACAAATCAAAATGTCATATTTATACTTTTTTTATTTTCAAATTAATTGAGAGAAACTTCTTTTTGAATGCACAAATCATAAATCGAAAAGACAGTTCAACTAACAAAGGACATAATGGTCCTATGAACAATAATGCCCATGGAAAATCTAAGATATAAATTATTCAAACATTCTCACTCATACTTAAATCCATTCAAACCATAACGACATGTAACACATACATCCTAAAATCTGGAAAGTAAACAATTCAGAGGCCCAAAATTGTTGGCGTGTCTTTTTTAGCGTGAAAAACACAGATTAATATATTGTAGGTAGAGATTTACAATAAAGGGTATCCAATGGGGGAAAAAAGAGAAAAACAAAGGGTTGTTCTTTTGAAATTGTAAAGTCTCAATGGATCTGTGTGACGAACAAATCGGTTCGAGACGCCGACGCGCGTTTCGGTGTGACACCCCCTTTCCTGGGGTAACACCTTCTTCAGGGCGTGAACTTATTCGTGTGCGATTTCCATGGGACCTATTAAATGATAAACACAAAATGTAGGAATAATATACTGTTTCTAAGTTATTATCTTGAAAGGTCCTATATTTTAAACAGCATAAGATATCAACACCCGGACTTAGTATTCAGGATCGTTAATAGCACTGGTCTAGGCATATGAGTGGTAAAAGTCAGGATAAATGGTTAATATATGATAGTTGCACACACGAAACAAATGAAAAGTCCCCAATTGAGTAGGAAGAATAATAATAATGAAATCCAAAAAATGCTAGTCTTGCCGCATAATCAAGGCATCTGTTGGATTTCTAAGTATATGAACACATCTAGGTAAAAATGGGTGGATTTTGTAAAAGAAATTCAGCTGAAATAAGTAAGACAAGGCCACAGATACTAACCATTGTTAGAGAGTGGATGTGAACAAACAGCTAAAAGCTGCAAAATAATTTCAAGCAGTCTTAGAGGAAGGGAAGAGAACAGTTTAGAGTAAGTGTCAGGCTAGAGAGAATAATAAAATAAGATAACTCATTCCGTATAGAGCATATAGCACAGAGATAGGGTAGAATAAAAATGCTCACCATAGAAAAAAGGAAAGCGTTCGTGGATTCAGTAGAACAACTTCAGAAATTCTTACAGGGGGCGAGCATAGAAATTAGATAAAGCTCGTCCACTAGAGGGGGTTGTGGATCTAAAAATGAAGACAAAAGGGATTATCATTCTAGTTACTTAGCACGCATTACAAGAATGATGTGTAAAACATGGGGACGGTAACCCAAATCTAAGAGTACAAGTCTACCTGGGGCCAGCGTTCAAAGGTCTCTTTCGTAGGTGCTCCAAACAGGCAGGGGAGGAGAGGTTCTAAGTCTAAAACAAGAAAGCATACGGTATGTAAGTAAGCTGGTTTTGGCGAGATTCCGAGATGAAACATCAATAAAGGTTAGTGAAGTGGGCCACCTACTTAGTAGTTGAAATGGCAGCGCCTCGCTGCTCTAACTTGGCGTGGAACCAGCTTCAAAGTGGCCGTGTAGATGAAAAAGGCACGAGTTTTCCGTAAGGTCTAAAAGCAATAATATAGATGACATTAGCGTTCGTAATGAACGCATGGAAGTAATTAGGCTTCAATTTTGACAGTCACACGAGTTCAGAGCACTCACCGTCAGAACGAGAAATATTAGTCACCATGGACATTGAGTCCTTATATTCTAACATTCCACAAGGAGATGCTTTGAGAGTAGTTAAGGACAAAATCCAATCAGTAACATCATTACATAACAACATATTCTTGATTCAATGTTTGGAAATTGTTCTGGAAGAAAATTTCTTTGAATTTGATGGCGACTTCTATCATCAAGTACAGGGAGTCAGCATGGGGGCGGCCTGGGCCCCCAGTGTCGCCTGTCTGTACATGGGACACTTCGAATATCGAAACATCTACAACGAGGTGGCTCCATTTTATGAGAATATTCGCCACTGGTCACGCTTCATTGACGATATATTTTTCGTCTGGAGTGGTGACCAAGAATCCCTCAATGAATTCATCTCTTGGATTAATCTAGCTGACCCTAATCTCCGATTCACGGCACAAAGCAGTGTTCAAAAACTAGAGTTTCTTGATGTTTATGGGAAGCATGAAGATTTCCAACTAAAGGTATCACTTTTCACGAAGCCTACCTCCAGAAACACTCTGCTCCATTTTGAAAGCTTTCACCCTAATAGCCAAAAATCGAGTATACCATTCAGCCAGTTTCTACGATTGCGTAGAAACTGCACTTCAGTTAAAGATTATCTCCTTCATTCCGAGTTAATGAAACAAAAATTCATTCAGAGAGGGTATCCCAACAGGCTTGTTAGGGATGCACTCAAGAGAGCAAGATACTACAATCGGGATACGCTATTTATCCCCAAGGAGAAAGAAAATAAGATGGACAAACTGGTATGTGTCATCAAACACTCATCCATCAATCACAAAGTACGACAAATTGTCTACTCACAATGGCATTTACTCAACCTAGACAACCAGACACCCAGAATTCCCAAGCCTCTTTTCGCATTCCGAAGGAACAAGAACTTAAAAAACATATTGGTGAGGGCTAAACTACCAGAACGGAATGTTGCGACACAGAGATCCATCACAGGGAATGTTCCTGTACTGGGACACTATCAATGTGGAGGATGCCAGGCATGTCCTAATGCCATTGTGGACGACAATATCGTAATCAACAATCGGACTGTCAACCTTAAAGAGATGACAAATTGTAAAACATCTAACTGTATATATGTCATTTTATGTCCTTGCGATATCCCCTATGTGGGAGAGACTGGCAGAGAATGCAAGATACGCATAGGGGAACACAAGTCCAATATCAGGCGAAACAACCTTACAGCCCCATTGATTAAACACTGGATGGAGGCTAAACACACTGAGAAGGACCTACGTTGGACCATATTAGAAAAGATCCGGACACAAAAAGGTACTGACAGTAATTGCATCCGTAAAAAACGAGAGGTTTTTTGGATTTTCTTTCTGGACTCTAAAACGAAGGGTCTTAATGAGGAGCTACCTTGGGAAAATGCGATCATTTAAATAGTACAACATGGTTTTTTAACATTTCCGTCTCTGAAGGCGACTCTACCTTACTATATTCCATCTTGATCTGCATTCTCCCTTGTTTACCTTTCAACCCTATTCATAACCATTCTGATGGGATATTTAATCGAATTTCTTGTGGAACTTTCTTCTGCCTACCATCGGAGCTATTTTCATGGGGCTTTTAATTCAATTGAATCACTTGCGCCCTTTAGAGATATCCCTTATCTCGTTTGCCCCAACTTTCATTGCTGTCAGCCTCCGTTCCTATCTTAGGGAACTCCGTTCCAACATATTCTGTGGAATCCACTGCCACCTTTTATATCTTCCACTATGACGTAGTCTGCACACTCCCTCAAGCAGTACTTAAACAGCTGTGTACTCTTGGGCTTTTCGTTTTCAACTTTGAGGAGGAGCCAACCGGGAGAGGAGCACATCTAGCCATTTGTTGTTCATCAAAAACGTCTATTTACCCGAACGAGACGAGACGAAAGATTATGTGACCGTCTTCATTTATTCTATCAGACAACCCTGACGGTGAGTGCTCTGAACCCGTGTGACTGTCAAAATAGAAGCCTAATTACTTCCATGCGTTCATTACGAACGCTAATGTCATCTATATTATTGCTTTTAGACCTTACGGAAAACTCGTGCCTTTTTCATCTACACGGCCACTTTGAAGCTGGTTCCACGCCAAGTTAGAGCAGCGAGGCGCTGCCATTTCAACTACTAAGTAGGTGGCCCACTTCACTAACCTTTATTGATGTTTCATCTCGGAATCTCGCCAAAACCAGCTTACTTACATACCGTAGGCTTTCTTGTTTTAGACTTAGAACCTCTCCTCCCCTGCCTGTTTGGAGCACCTACGAAAGAGACCTTTGAACGCTGGCCCCAGGTAGACTTGTACTCTTAGATTTGGGTTACCGTCCCCATGTTTTACACATCATTCTTGTAATGCGTGCTAAGTAACTAGAATGATAATCCCTTTTGTCTTCATTTTTAGATCCACAACCCCCTCTAGTGGACGAGCTTTATCTAATTTCTATGCTCGCCCCCTGTAAGAATTTCTGAAGTTGTTCTACTGAATCCACGAACGCTTTCCTTTTTTCTATGGTGAGCATTTTTATTTTACCCTATCTCTGTGCTATATGCTCTATACGGAATGAGTTATCTTATTTTATTATTCTCTCTAGCCTGACACTTACTCTAAACTGTTCTCTTCCCTTCCTCTAAGACTGCTTGAAATTATTTTGCAGCTTTTAGCTGTTTGTTCACATCCACTCTCTAACAATGGTTAGTATCTGTGGCCTTGTCTTACTTATTTCAGCTGAATTTCTTTTACAAAATCCACCCATTTTTACCTAGATGTGTTCATATACTTAGAAATCCAACAGATGCCTTGATTATGCGGCAAGACTAGCATTTTTTGGATTTCATTATTATTATTCTTCCTACTCAATTGGGGACTTTTCATTTGTTTCGTGTGTGCAACTATCATATATTAACCATTTATCCTGACTTTTACCACTCATATGCCTAGACCAGTGCTATTAACGATCCTGAATACTAAGTCCGGGTGTTGATATCTTATGCTGTTTAAAATATAGGACCTTTCAAGATAATAACTTAGAAACAGTATATTATTCCTACATTTTGTGTTTATCATTTAATAGGTCCCATGGAAATCGCACACGAATAAGTTCACGCCCTGAAGAAGGTGTTACCCCAGGAAAGGGGGTGTCACACCGAAACGCGCGTCGGCGTCTCGAACCGATTTGTTCGTCACACAGATCCATTGAGACTTTACAATTTCAAAAGAACAACCTTTTGTTTTTCTCTTTTTTCCCCCATTGGATACCCTTTATTGTAAATCTCTACCTACAATATATTAATCTGTGTTTTTCACGCTAAAAAAGACACGCCAACAATTTTGGGCCTCTGAATTGTTTACTTTCCAGATTTTAGGATGTATGTGTTACATGTCGTTATGGTTTGAATGGATTTAAGTATGAGTGAGAATGTTTGAATAATTTATATCTTAGATTTTCCATGGGCATTATTGTTCATAGGACCATTATGTCCTTTGTTAGTTGAACTGTCTTTTCGATTTATGATTTGTGCATTCAAAAAGAAGGTTCTCTCAATTAATTTGAAAATAAAAAAAGTATAAATATGACATTTTGATTTGTAGCATTTTTATATGCATGGTCTAGATAGAGTGTTTTTTTCTTTAAAAACTGACTTAGATGCGTTAGTTGAAAATTTGTAGGTACAGCAGACTCTTTCTTGTTCACTTTTGATTTATCCCCTGCTGCTCTACCTCTATTGACTTAGGGGTTCCCCTTTTGTAGTGGTTGCTCAACTTCTTCAGTGCCCAGACCACAGCAAATGCCTGACGCTCAATTGCATTCCACCACTGTTTCCCTGGAAGCAACCTCCTACTGATGAAGGCTACAGGTTTGTCTAGGCCCTCCTCATTCATTTGTGAAAGTACCACCCCTACACCATGCTCTTAAGTGTCTGTCTGCACAATGAATTATTTTGAGAAGTTGGGCGCCTGAAGCAAGAGCGCTGTGTACATGGCAGTCTTCAGGGCATCAAAAGCTTTCTGACAGCTGTCGGTCCAGTTCACTTTCTTGAGCTGCTTCCTGGAAGTCAGCTCTGTCAAGGGTGCAACAATGCTGCCATATCCCTTGAGAAACCTCCTGTAGTACCCAGTGAGTCCTAACAAGGCTCTTACCTCTGTCTGAGACTTGGGGGTTCCCAAGCCAGGATAGTATCAATCTTGGGCTGTAGGGGCGCCACCTGGCCGCTCCCAACCTGGTGTCCAAAGTACACCACAGAACCCTGCCCGATCTGGCACTTACTCGCCTTGATCGTGTGGCCTGCTTTCCACAGTGCCATCAACACTTCCCAGAGGTGGCGCAGATATTCTTCCCAACTGGTGCTGAACACTGCGATGTCATCTAGGTAGGCGGCACTGAAATCTTCCAGTCTAGCCAACACCTGGTTGACCAACCTCTGAAAGGTGGCAGGGGCATTCTTCATCCCAAAGGACCCATCTGGTGCAGGGAATGCTGACCTCTCTTTTGCCCCATAGGTTAAGGCCATCTGCCAGTACCCAGACGTTAAATCAAACATACTGAGGTACCATGCAGCCCCCAAACAATCAATGAGCTCATCAGCTCTGGGGATGGGGTGCAAGTCAGTCCTGGTGACACACCAATCAGTGATACTGGGAGTCAGGGAGAACAGATCAGAGAACTGTCCGAACAGTTAGCGACAGTCATCTTGCTGCTCAGGGGTCAGGGTGGAAGAGAGGTTTACACCATCCACTGACCCATCTTGCTCTTTTGCAGACAGGAGGCCAGGAAGAGGCTCAGTCTCCTCCTCAATTCCATCATCTGTCGCTAGGAACATGCCCACTTCAGACCTCTCCAAGTGGGGCTTCAGGCAGTTTACATGCAGGACCTGCAAAGGGTTCCTAGGAGACCGCAAGTCCACCAAGTACGTGACATCACTTTTGCGCTCCACCACCTCGAATGGCCCGGTCCACTTATACTGGAGCACACAAGGCTCCACGGTGGCAATGACCCACACTTTCTGACCAGGCTTAAACTTGATCAGAGTGGCATTCTGATCGTACCACCATTTCATCTCCTCCTGGCTGGCTTCCAGATTCACCTGAGCGAGTTGCCTGAAACGCCTTGTTTGGTTTCTGAAGGCCAGTATGTAGCCATATACATCCTGGGGAAGTTTACTAGGAACTTTCTCTCAGCCTTCTGTTAACAAACTCAGGAGGTACTCTTACAGGGTGACCATACAACAGTTCAAAGGGGCTGAACCCTAAGGACTTCTGTGGCACCTCTCTGTAGGCAAACAGAAGGCATGGCAAGAGGACGTCCCACTTACGCTTCATAGGTTCCTCAAGACCCATAGTCATGCCTTTTTGGGTCCGGTGAATCTCTCAACCAGCCCATTGCCTTGGGGGTGGTAAGGACTGGTGAACTTGTAGGCTACAACACACTCCTGCAACATGGACTTCATATACCTGGATATGAAGTTGGGGCCACGGTCTGCCACCACCTCTCTTGGGAACCCCACATGGGAGAAAATCCCCATCAGCGCACAACCTACCACGGGGGCTGTCACAGACCAGAGAGGGATGGCTTCTGGATACCAGGTGGCATGGTCCACCAAGACCAGGATGAACCTGTTGCCCATGGCTGTCTTGCCTTCCAGAGGCCCCACAATCTCAATGCCCACCCTTTCAAAGGGGGTGCTGAGCACAGGGACAGTTGGAGAGGAGCCTTTTGCTTCCTCACACTCTTACCACTTGCCTGGCAAGTCTGACAGGTCCTGCAATAAGTATCTGAACTCTTGCACATTTGGGGCCAATAGACGTGGGTGACAATCCTTTTCAAAGCTCTTGTCCTGCCCCAAATGTCCAGCTAAAGGCACATCATGAGCCAGCCCCAGTATATAGGCTCTGAAGCGCTGGGGTACCACCAGCACACGGGCTGACCCAGGCTCATCAACCTTATGCTCGCTATACAGGAGACCATTTTCCCAGTAGATCCAATGTGATCCAGACTGATCACCTGCTGCCTGGTTTGTGGCCTGTTGCCGCAAATCCACAAGAGAAGGGCACTTCCTCCGCTTCTTGCAGAACTCTTCCCTGGAGGGTCCTCCTTCCTGCTGCCAATGGGTCAGCTCAGGCAGGTCCCCCAGTTCAGCTACCTGCTCCCCTGTAGGTTCCAGGGCATCCCCCTCAAGGTCTGCCTCCTCCTGGACCGTGAGAGCTTTGGGGGCTGGTTTCCCACACACCCGGCCTCTTCTCTTTAAGGCAGGCACCTGGGCCAATCTTTCAGGCTCCAGTTCCTCTTGAACACCCTTACTGGCTACCATGGACCGAGTGGTCACACACGCCCACTCAGACAGACCCAACATCTCCAAACTTCGCTCCACTTTAGCCCAAGGGGAGCTCTCCAAATCATTGCCTAACAGACAGTCAACAGGCATGGCTGGCCTCAAAGCTACTTGAAGGGTACCTGAGACCCCCCCACTCAAAGGGAACCTGAGCCACCTTGCAGTGGCTCTCTGTGTTGTCAGCGGCAACGACAGGGTAAAATTCAGACACCAGCCGACAACTGACAGCTGTCACACTGGCTTCGGTGTCTCTCAGAGCATCCACCCTTTGGCCATTGATGGTCACCCACTGCCTGTATTTCTTAGTGTTATCAGGAAGCTGGGTCCAGGGGACCACCTCACAGTCACCTAGAGAGACTAGGGACATCTCTGCAGGACCCCACCCACCTTGGGCACCCATCTCCTCTCCCAGGGCTACACTAGCCATCTGCCGGGGTGATGAACCAGTGGGTGCTGTTTTACCTTTGTTGGGACACTGAGAATCCCAGAAGAAGTGGCCCACTGAACCACAACCAAAACATCTCTTAGGACCCTCTGAAGAGGCATATCTGTCAGGCCCCTGACTTCTTCTCAGGGTGAGGCTGGGAACCCTTCCCTTGGGGATTACTTTGGGGCCCTTTCTGGAACTCCCTCTGTTTACCCTTGCCCCCCCCCCCACTCTTCTACTGGGGACCCTGCCCACCTTTGATGAAGTCTCCCACATGACCCTTGTGGACCCAGGTACTAGCCCAGTGGCCTGCCTCCTCAGCAAGCTTTCTAGGGTTAGTCAGCTTGCTATCAATAAGGTGCTGGCCTAGCTCTGGAAAACAATTACTAGACAAGTGCTCCCATGCAATCAAGTCATAGAATGTTTCAAAATCATTAACTTTGCTACCCTTCACCCAACCATCCAATGCTCTGAAAAAAAAGACAAATATTCCACCCAAGTACTTGACTCCAGTTTCTTACAATTCCTAAACCTTTGTCTATAAAGCTCTGGGGTCAACCCATACCTGGTCATTAAGGCTTCCTTCATGTGGACAGAGGAATTTCTGATCATCAGAGGGCAAATCAAACAAGGTATCCCGCCCATCACTGAGAAACCGCCCCCACAACCCCTCTCCCCAATCCTTCTCAGGGACCTGGTGGGAGGTCATAGCTACCTCACAGGCCTTAAACCATTGCCCAATATCTTCATTCTTGTGGAACTCTTTAATGACATCTTTGGGGATGAATACTCTTGTTTCTACAGGCATATATGGTGTGCTCCCACCAGTGGGAGTAATTTCTAAACTCTTGGCTTTCAATTCCAACTCCCTCAACATCCTTTCATGCTCTAAATGCATCATCTTCTCTTACAAGGCTAACTTCCTATTCTCTAACTCCATCTGACCACCCAGCTTGAGCTTGGCCAGCTCCAACTTATGCATTATATCCCTCTCCCTGCCCTCCAGCTCCTCTGCGGATAGGCCCTTTGAAGAAACACTGCTGCCTGGCCTGGAAGGCACTTTCTCCCCGGTCAGGCCCGATGAACCATCGAGCTGCCCATCTGTATTCTCTGCCTCCTCCCTAGGCTCTTCAGGATGCTCATTAGTATCTCTAGATTTCAATCAGGCCCTCAGCGCCTTTTGGAACTCTTCCTTTTTGGTGATGCCTTTCACAGGGATTTTAAATCTTTTACAGAAGGTTTTCAGTTGTGGCACAGTGTAGGTATCAACCCTCTCTTCAAATTGTAGATCCATAGATGCGTTGGATGCTGCTTTGGTCATGGTGGCACGAATTGGCAGTTCTTAGCAAAAATAGAAGTCCCAAGGAAAAAATTCTACCAAAATGTATGTGGTCGCGTTATGGTCTGCACTCACTAGTGTTGTACACCAATCACTGTGTATGAGTCCCAAATGCAAGTCCAAAATCATCACCGCTGACCACCAATGTTAGAAATGGGGGTCACTAGTTGACAATGGTATGCACCTTTGTCCAAATAGGGACCCTTGCTTCTAGTCAGGGTAAGGGGGTACACTCCTAAAATAGCCCCTGTTCACCCACTTGGTATCTTGGCATGAGCAGGCAGGCTTATCTCAGAGGCAGTGTGTAAAGCATTTGTGAACACATACAGTAATACAGTGAAGGCACTGCAAATGAACACCACACCAGTTTAGAAAAATAAGTAATCTTTACTAGACTTAACACAAGACTAAATGACAAAAGATCCACTATACTGTTATAAAAATACGACTTAAAAAATGGTAGAAATAGCTTAGTTCAATGTAGATGGTAAATACAACACTTTACTCTCAGAGTACATTGGATGTGTCACGCAAAACAAACGAAAGGGTCTGTGCTTCATCGGAGGTGATGCGACAATTCCTTACTGCAGCGCAGGGCAGTTGATGCGTCGGTTCTTTACCGGAGAGGAGGTGATGCGTCGGTTTCGTACTGCGTTCTGGTTACGATGCGACAAGATGGCGCCTCAATGCGATGCGACGATCCGATACGATGCAACATACTGGCGTCTTTGATGCAATTTGACAATGTGGATGCAATGATTGCATGCCCGACGGCTGCGCGGCGACTCGGTAGAATCTTGAGCCGCGACAGACCCTGCGACATGCTTCTCCGGTGATGCGAAGGCAACCTCTGCAGCGGCGATATGCTTCTCCGGTGATGCAACACGCTTCATCGTGATGCGACAGCGAACAGCTGCGGCGGTGACATGATTCTTTGGCAATGCAACGGCAACTGCTGCAGTGGCGACACACTTCTCCCTTGTTGCATCGCACTTCCAGCTCCCAGCAAAACGCAGTCTACAGTGGGCCCAAAACAACAGCAGGCACTTCACTGCAGGTAGAATTCCCAGCAAGGAAATTCAGGGGGAGTTGGTGGTGAAGTCTTTGTGTCCCTGAGACTTCAGAACAGGAGACAAGCTCAACTTCAAGCCCTTGGAGATCTTCTTCAAGATAGTAAAAGTTCACACAAAGTTCCTTTTCTCCTTTCCTTGGCAATAAAGTAAGCACTGCAGGCCAACTCCAAACAGCAACAGCACAGGGGCAGTAATCTTCGTTCAGCGTCTCCAGTTCTTCTACTTGGCAAAGGGTTCGTCTTGATTCCCAGAAGTGATCTAAAGTTCTGGGTCTGGGCCCCAACATTTATACTGCAAAATCCTTTGTCCTCTGAAGGCATAGGGTGTCTGTGCCCAGCCAAAACCAGTTCTGTCCTCCCTGGTGCAGCTTCCTGGCTGGAGGTGGAGACAGCATTGTTGAAAGCAGACCTGGCCCAGGTAGCTGAAAGGAAAACTACTCCCCCTACTCTCTATTCTATGAAGGCTCAGGTCAGTGAAATGAAATCTCCTCCTCCTACTCTCTATTTAATGCTGGTCCTATTCTGGCCAGCCCTGACCCATCAGACTGCTGGAGCCAAGGCCCTCTCCAGCACCCTGTCACTCACAAACCAGATATGGAATACACAAACCTACCAGAGGTAGGCTGGATGGTTAGGCAAGAAAATACCTACTTTCTAAAAGTGGTATTTTCAAACACCGAATGTAAAAATCACCCACAGTAAAAGATGTATTTTAACATTCTGAGTTCAGGCATACTAAACGTTATTTTCTTATCTTGTTCCTAGGGACAGTTATGATTAAAAGATGTTATAATCAAACTGCCCATTCTGGCCTATGGGAACAGATAGCCTTGCAATAGTGAAAAACGAAATTGGCTGTAATTCACTATCAGGACATGCCACACACATCAGGGCATGTCCTACCTTCCACATACAATGCACCATGCCCTTGGGCCTACCTTAGGGGTGACTGACATGTAGGAAAGGGAAGGTTAAGGGACTCGACATGGCATTCCCAGACTGCACACAGGCTCTGCAATGGAAGGCCTGAGCCACATTTTACAAGCTGCTTCTGTGGGTGGCACAATCAGTGCTGCAAGCCCACCAGCAGCATTTGATTTACAGGCCCTGGGCACACATGGTGCACTGTACTAGGGTCTGACAAGTAAATCAAATAAGCCAATCAAGGAGTCACTAATCCATTACACCAATTTACATTAGGGAGCACTTGCACTTTGGCACTGAATAGCAGTGGCAAAGTGCCCAAAGCATCTAACCAGCAAAAACATAGCATAAATATGGGAGGCAACAGCAAGAAATGGAAGGGAGACCCATGCCAATGGTACCAGGTCTAACAGGATGGTGCAGTAATATCATCCACTTTTGAAGTTACGTTTGTGATGGCTTCATGTTGTTAAGTCATTCAGGTTTACCAAGTGGAATGGTGTTGCTTGGC
Source organism: Triturus cristatus (assembly GCF_964204655.1). NCBI lineage: Eukaryota > Metazoa > Chordata > Amphibia > Caudata > Salamandridae > Triturus > Triturus cristatus. The sequence continues at coordinate 563,744,647 of NC_140582.1, read as the reverse complement.
GTGCTGGAATTGAGAGTGTTTTCCATTTGTGTTGATATGGAGTGGTTACTACGACTCCATTGGAGGTTTGTACTCTGCGTGTCGTCTTTCATATTGGCCTGGACAGCTGACATGTTTGTGGCAATAAGGGTTTGGTAGAGGATGCTGTGTCTTTGCAATGGAAAGGGGAAAGACGTGCGAGCTATGTGTGTGCTTTGTATTGAGCGTATGATCATAGGAGCAGGTTGATGTTTACTATCTCTTTATGTTTAAAATAGTTTTTTGCTAGCACGCTCTCAACAAGTTATTTGCTTGTGTTTTTTGAAGTAGTTGCATATATTCTATTATTTTATTTCTGCAATTAGTATGCATAGTTTGTATGATTATTTTAACATGCATGCTTTATTAAAGCTGTGTACCACCTCTACACTAAAGTTGGTCATTAGTTGCGCACCTAGTTTTGCAGCAGTTGCCAATGTTATTCCAGTGTTTGTAAAGAAGGGAGATGTGTTATACCTGCTGCTCAGCCAGTGTGACTGGGTGAGAGGAATGTTGGTGTGGTGATGCTGTGGCATGTTGGATGAGTGTGGTGCCAGTTGGAGGATGGGCTAAGCAGCAGGAAGGCTGCTCCTAGTGGGGCTCTTTATCTTAACATCTTATTTAATAAATCAACTTACTTTATTCATCTTGGAACTGGACGTTCTTTCATTTACATTACATTACACCAAATTGAGACACAATCCCTTACTTGAGATCACAGAATCCACCCTAGAACTGACTACAGCAGCTAGAGGAGAGGCCTTCCTTACACCACACAAATGTGTGTACCTTACCAAAAGATGCCCAAGAACCCCTACTGTCTACTCACTCCCCATAATTCACAAAGATACCCATAATCCACTTAGGAGAACTATACTTTTTGGATGTGTGTCTATCTCAGAACCCTGGGTGAATATATACATTATTTCATCATTATTTCTTTGATCCATACCTACATCCATGACAGCACCCACATCATCAACCTGATAGAGGTTATGGAGTTCGATCCCTGTAAAGACCTATTGGTTTAGACTTAGAGTCTTTATACAGCAATATTCCCCCGAGAGAGTGCATGAAAATACTACATGAGGTAATTAAAGCTAGACCACGTCATCTACAAGTTCCCACATGTTTTATCTTAAAACTCTTGGGCATTGCTTTAACCAGAACTTACTTCTCATTTAATGGGGAGTTCTACCAGCAGTGCAAGGGCACTTGGATGGGAGCTCCTAACTTGGCAAACCTCTTTGTGGACCATTTTGAACAATCCTTTTAATCAACATATATGTTGTTGGAAGAGCTATATTGACAAACTTTTTATGATCCGAGAGAGTACTAAGGTGTCCCGGTTCGAACTCATGGAGTTTCTCTATACTGCCTAACCCATTCTGAGGTTCACCAGCAATGGAGACACAGCAAAGATACCCTTATTTGATCTCATCATCGGGCACCAAGAGGGCACACTATCTATAGAGCTTTAAAGAAAACCCAGAGAAAAAATGCCCTCTTGAAATACCAACATTTTCACACCAAGACCCGTAAAGATGGTCTACCCCATGGCGAATTTTCAAATCTCAGGTGCAACTGTAGCAAAAAAGTAGATTACTTTCATGAAGCCAATATACTGATTAACAAACTACTTGAAAAGGGTTACCCTAAAAAGTAAATCAAGAAAGAAAAGAAACAAACCTGGTTCTTTCCATGAGAGATACTCTTGCAGCAAAAATAATCTGAAAAAGATGAATGGTCTGACTACCTTTTCACCCCACAGAAATTAGGTCATAAAAACCATTAAAAAACATTGGTCAATTCTGCAAACTAACAACACCTCTCTTGACTGCCCCTATTCTCTTAGAAAAGAGGCAAACAATCTAAAGGACCACCTCGTCCATGCAGATATGAAACAACCACAGAAAAGGGTACTTTAGAGGCCAATTGGGGCCTAACAGTAGAAGTAAGACATTTTCAGTGTACAAATTGCATTGCATTTAAATTCACTGTGAATGCAAAGAAATGCATACATGGCCCCTTACAGTGGTATTTAAAATTATTTTCAAAGCATAATTCGTCAAATGCAGTCTATTGTATATGTTGTCTGTGTCTTTTAATTTATTTAGGACAAACTACACAGCAAGTCAAGAAATGCATTGGACATAAGGGAAGAATAAAGTTCCAATGCCCCTCTTGTGACACAAGTATTGGAACACAATTACAGTGCAGACGACATAAGGTGGGAGATCATCAAACAAGCAACAACACAGGAGAGCAAAGGGAACCTCTGCGCAAACCTCCAATGCCTGGAGTGCGAATGGATTGACAGGTGTGATTCCATACACAAAGGAATTAACTCCATGGAAGAAAGGAGGAGTTTTATAACCCTATGTGACGAATGTACAGTTCAATTTTATGGCACTATTGTTCTTTTTTTGCCATCTTTTATGAACCTCTATCAGCTTTGGCCCTTATTCTTTCGGCATTTCATGCAGACTGTATGTTACTTTGTAACTCTGTTTTATATAGGTGATGAAGAGTTCCCCCCTTTGTATTCTAATGAGCCCTAGACTTCTCAAGTCTTTTTACTAACTCTTCTCTTTTTAAGCTGCTCGCAATGAATAATTTTTACTTGTTATTGTTAGTTTTCATTACCTGACTAAACCAGTTTTTGTTCCTTTTCCCTCCCTTCCCTTTACCCCCTTCGCTTTACAACTTAGCTTGCATTTCACCAGAGTAATCCTTCTGTTTAATCATATGGCACACCGTTGGTATTAATCAGTTGATGAGACCAGGAAGGGCAAGGAGCGGCTCGGTGGCGGTTGTTGGTGAGACCAGGGTTGTGGTGCGAAGTGCAGCTGTGCCTTCAGGATACAGAACCAGCAGCAGAGTCTGTGATGGTGTTGGCTGCTTTCCTCCTCTGTAGCAACTGAAACCCATGGTTCCAGAGGCAGTACCCAAAGGTAAGTGAAGTCTTTGCTGTCCCTGAGACTTCGAGAATAGTAGGCAAGCTTGATTACAAGCCCTTGGAGATACTTAGCGACAAGTGAAGAAAGTTCAGTCCAGTCCCTTCACTGCCCAATGCAGAACCAGCTACTGCAGGTTAACCCAACAAAGCAACAACACAGCAAAAGGGCAGTACTCCTCCTGGCAGTTCTTGAAGCTCTTCTTCTTGGCAGGTTCCTTGATTCCAGCGAGGTTTAAAGTTCCTGGGTCTGGGCCCCAATATTTATACTTAGTTTCTCTTTGTTCTTTTGGGCAGAGGGTTCCGTGCTCAGTCTAAGCTGCCAGTTTGGTCCTCTCTGGCCCAGCTTCCAGGCAGGAAGTGGAAACAGCATTGTCCACCGGTGACCAGGCCCATTCAGGTGCAAGGAAATCTCCTCTCACTATTCGAAATTCATCCCAGCCCTGGCTCATCCAGGAAAGGCAGGACACACCTCAACTCCTCCCACCCCCCAATGGCTATCTGAATAGAATGCACATCCCCAGCCTGTCACTCCAAAGCCAGAAAGTCAATCAACAACCCAGCAGAGGCACACAGGATGGCTAAGCAAGAAAATACCTACTTCCTAAAAGTGGTATTTTCAAACACAGAACATAAAAATCATCTTTACTAAAAGATGCATGCCTGCATTCTGAGTTCAGGCATACTAAACTCTATTTTTCTATCTTGTGCCAATGGGAAGATAGACGCGTAAAATGCTACTAAGTATTCCCCAATCTATCCTATAGTACAGATACACTCTCAATAGTGACAAACGTAATGCACGGTATTTCACTATCAGGACATGTCACACACATCGATACATGTCCTACCTTTCAAATACACTGCACCCTGCCCATAGTGGTACCTTGGGCCTACCTTAGGAGTGACTCACATGTAATAGAAGGGAAGGTTAGGGCTTGGCAAGTGGGTGCACTTGCCAAGTCAACATGGCAGTAAAACTGCGCAAAGACACTGCAGTGGCAGGCATGAGAACCCTTTAAAAGGCTGCTCATGTGGATGGCACAATTAGTGCTGCAGGCCCGCTAACAGCATTTCATTTACAGGCCCTGACACTCCCAGTGCACTTTCAAATATGCCAACCATGGAAATACCAATCCACAATCCAATTTACAATAGGGGCACTTGCACTTTAACACACGACAGCAGTGAGAAAGTGTGCAGAGACACTAAACCAGCAAGAGTCAAAACCAGGAATTCAGAAAGCAAAAAGACAGGGGAAACACGCCAAAAGATGCCAGATCTAACACCTCCATTACAAGAGGTTCTTGAAGAAAAAATCATTACAGTAAGCACCCTTTTTCCACAAGGAAAGAAAAGCACATTCAGTCCTCGTTCCACTTACAAGTGTGGCACATAGCTGGTCTGCTCTATTTGCTCAGACTTTGTCACTTTGAAGGGAGCTTGCAGTGCTGCAGTCTACCACGAATCTCGTCTGTGTGTATGAGAAGGTTGAATTTGATGCTACCTGTTCTGTGTGTTGGAATCCTGAATTCTTGGTGCATCTGCCTTTGCTACCAAGACCTGTGAAACATATGTAAACGTGCGGATAACATTCTTGTGAGACACTTGAGCCTGTATTGAGATCTGTATAACTGGAGACATTGATTTTGAGATGAAAGGTAGAATGTGTAGCATTTGTCGTATATAAACAAAGGTCAGTTTCCTAAATTCAAAATCTGTCACATCTGCCTGACCACAACTAGCTATCTCAAAGAAAGCTTTATAATATATGGTTATTTATAAAAATATACAGTTAGCATAAAATGTTCCTGAAAATACTGTAATAAACTCACATTTATTTTAAACACATGTACTTTTCCCCACAAAAATATTACCACTTTTGTTTTTAAGTTTACTGATTTTTAAGTTTCTCTGCTGTGTTTGAAGGACTATTATTGCAGTTCTTGTAAGTTGAAGACTTTTTAAAATTGATGTCCTTCTTGCTTAACCAAAAATTGGATTAGGGAATTGCATCTTGGAAATGTGTAATTTATACATCTTATTAAGTGTAAATTGTTGAAATAGGGATCATCAAAATATGTTTGCGCCCATGACCCCTTAATTCTTAGGATGGTACTGCCTGTAAACTGTCGTAAAATGGCTAGTGAGCTGAAAATTTATGATAAATGCAAAATTGTTCGGAACAGAGGCCCCCAAAATACTTTTGGCCCAGAGTCACCAAAATTCTTAAGAATTTGTTTGCAGTTTGTAAGTGCTGGTACGCTCCCTTTAAAAGTATTTCAGCAATGCTGAGCTGAAGTGTACCACTCGAAGTTAGGATTACTTGATCATTAGTATACAAATGACAGCCATGCCAAGTACCACATATCAGGCGTTAGTATAACGCATTTCAGTGTGGTGGTACGCATCACCGCACTGAAATGCAAAATCACGCATTAAAGCACCTCTCAGATACTCAAAGCCGAGAGGTGCTATAATGCACAGTCTCCAACACTGACAGCAGCAGTAACAGCGTGGGGCTCACTGCTCCCGAGTGGTTTGAGGGCTGGCTTTTCTACTGCTACAATGTTATTAAAATGTGCCACGTTGCTTAGTGACGTCAGGAGGATCCAATGCCTGGCTACTATGCACACAGTGTGAGTCTGAGTTTGTCCAACTCACTTTTAGGCGGGTGTGCACAGTGTCTCAGTTCCCTCCTACCATCCGCAGGAGTGCAGGCCAGGGCGCATTTGAAGTTATTGGTATGGCTGACCCTCAGGCTTACAACTTCGAAGTCACTCCCACAGCTAAAACAAATGGCAATGCGCCTGGTCCAACTTAACATGAATCCGGCGCCTTATCTTGTTTTCTGGGCCCAGCTGAACTAGTAGTTGCAGGTCATTTGTGTACTGATGCCATGCTGTGCACTGTGAGTTGTGCCGTGACGGTGCCTGCACTTCAATGTGGTGCCATACGGATTGTGCCGACCATTGTGTACAACAGGCTCACAGGAGGAGTAATTACTGCCGCTGCGGAGGACAACACAGAACGGCGCATGAGAGAAACCCTTTAACTCCGCTGTGCAGGGGCGGCCTTAGGCATGTGCAAGCTGTGCACCTGCACAGGGCCACCAAACCCCAGGGGCCACCACGAGGAATCGGATACAATCAGTGGTCGAAGTGGGTGGGAACGGCAGGGCACGGCGTGCCCCTACTTCTTTACTTCTATAGATTCCGTGCCCCTACTTTTTTATTTGGAACATGCGTCCCTGGACGTAAGAAATATCCAAGCACTGCAGAGAAGGCTGGCATTAGTGGCTATTTGGGGATGGCTGGCCCGGGCGGGGAGCAGAGAAGGAAAAGGTCTGCGTCTCTTGCTTCCTGCCCAGACAAGACAAGGAAGGTGTCCGCTTCTGGTCTGCCGTTGGCAGCTGCCCCCCCCTCTCTTTCTTACTCGTATTCCCTCTCTGTCTGTCTAACTCCTCTTCACTTACCGAAAACCGTGACTCAATAAATGGTTCTCACCCTCTCTTTCTTCCTGTCGTTCATTTGTTCCCCTGTGAAATGGATGCAAAAAAGAAAAACACTTTTGCTGGAAATGCCGTTTTGACATTTTTCTATTCCAAAGTGCAGCCACGGAAATAAAAGGTTCAAAATATGAAAAATCAATAAATAAAGCAAGACAGAATGTTCTTAAAGTGCCCAGATCGGTTTTATTAAAACACCCCAAAAACATTAGCGTCACTTTACTCAGTTTGCCAGTGAAGCGCTGTTTTCCCCCGGTGGGGAAGTGCGCCAAACCTGGAGGTACTGCGATACCTGGTTGATGGGTGGATTGGAAAACAAAATGTGTATGGTGGCTTTGTGTTCACGAATGTGGTCTTTTTAAACCATACTGCTTACGTTTTGTAAGCATATAAGCAGTGGACATTGAAATGAGTCCTTTCTTGGCCCTGTAGTTTTCAGGCAGAAGCACACACTGATTTCTGAATAGTGAGTTTAAAAGCGTTAAGTTCACCATGTTGTTCCTGCTTACATTTCACAAGCTTTATTTAATCTTTCATTCCCAATGAGTGTTTGCTTTTTCCAGGATGTTGTAACTTTTTCCTTTAGGGAGCATATTGCTCTTGCCAGTGCTTAATTTGAATTGAGTTGCATCCAGTTGTTTATAGCAGGTCAAATTGGATTGTAGTTGAAGGCAATGTGAATTTCTCTCAGTGGGGCAGTATGGTGTTCAGTGAGGGAGCGGATGTAGCACTGAGGGCAGAGCTGCCGAATTTAGAACTGAGGAACCAGGTTCAGCCTTCATGAGCAGTCCCCCAGACCACTCTCCTGAGGGAGCACATTCCCACGCTAGACCTTAGAAGACCCTGCAAATCCGGAAAAGCCCTGGTGTCTTAACACCAGCAGGTGGACCCTAGCAGTGGCGTGTGGTTTCACCTTGAAGGCTTGCCCACCACAATCCATACTGAAGTTCACCTCCAGTCTTGCTGGCAGGCCTAAGAGGTAGCAGACCCTAGAGCAACAGTGAGGTCACAGGACCCCTGAGAAGAGCTGGCACTAGGGTGATGCGACCGGTGTGACCGCAACGGGTGCTGACTTTGAGTGGGGGCATTGTATATTATGGTTTTAAAAGCACTTGCTACCTCCTTCCTGGCCTACAGCAATTTTCGGCAATAATAAAAATTTCATGATAACTCCGGTAAATAAACGTCTTACTAGAGCGAGATCGGAGTTTTGTCTAGTGGAAGTTTTGACTCATGGAAAGATAGCGCAGAGGGTTAATGTGCCTGCTGCTAAGAACATGTACCATGCCCATCACAAAGTGCACATATTGTAAATAGGTTAGTGGGTTACTGCTTTTGACAGTAAGATCCTTTTGCTACTTGCAGTTTATAAGTTAAAATCCTAACAAAGAACAGTGAGCTATTAGCTTTCATCTTAGAGCTGCATACAAACTGCAAGGTATAAACTAGAGCTTTATGGTTTTTTTTCCCTAAGACTTTGATTATCCTAATGTTGCAAAAAGTGTTCATTTGGATAGAAATCAATAATGATTATTAAAGGGAACCTCCAATCATGGTATTAAGTTTTAAATTCTGAGTTTGTGTTTCTCCAGATCAATCACTATTAAACTATACTGCCTACTAATATGATTGTCATGTGACTCCTACACCTTGTAGTCCTTTGTCTGATGTAACATTTCCCATACAGTGATTTACACACGTAAAATTGATTGTATCTGTGTATATTGCTGACAACAGAAAATCCATGGCTCAGAAACAAATGGCTTGTTCTTCCACTTTTAAGCATATTTGGAACATTCTGTGATTAGAAACATATCCCACTTTGTGAATTTATTTTAATGGCAATAACTCATATTAATCGTTAAATAATCATGTGTATCCATTGGTTGAATTACATAATATAATAAGCTGTAAATGGTCAGTGAAATGCCAAACAAATACTAAAGATTGGGATGTTTTGCCAATCCTGGCCACACCTCTAACTCCGCCCACTGATCCAATCCTCAGGTTATTCCCGCCCTCTGATTCTCCGCCCCCAGTTCCTCTACTTTTTTTTCCCCACTTCGACCACAGGATACAATACATATTTGTGACGGCCCCTGGAAGGGATTTGGCGGCCTCCGGCTTCCACTAACTTGCAAACACCCTGACCGTCACCCCCCCACTTCCCGCACCTGTGTTCCTCGTTCCTGATTCGCGCCTCCCCTGCAACGGTCGCGCGGCGTGCTCGCGGACGCCGCCATCTTGCTCTGTCTGTCTGTCTGTCTGGTCTTCTATTGTCCGTCCGCGGCTCGGGACGAAGCCTTTTACTGCTGAGCTGGTGGCGTCCGCGAGATCTGAGAGCCTCCGCGTCCGGCTGAGCCCTGTCACAAGCTCTTATCGGCCTGAGGGCCGCATACCGGACCATGTCCGTCTGTCTGTCCACTCGGGACAGCGGTGACTGGATGCAGGTGAGACATCTGCCTTCCAGGCGGATGAAGCGGGCAACAGGCATGTGTGTCTCCGAATGCAGGGTTCCTTTACTCCCTCTATTTTTCTGGATGTGTCGGGGCTGTCTGTCATTTTGTCTTTCTTTTTGGGTCAGTAACGCTGCTTATTAGTGTTTCTGTCGCTGTCATGGTGTTATTTCGTCTGTATTGATGCTACGTCCTCTTCCTGCGCCAGTTTCTGTTTTTCCTTGCATATCCCACCGAGTTTTCCGGTACCCAATCAGCAAAGACTGGTTCTTCTGACACCCCTCTCAGTGTTTGCCTCTGATACTGATGAGGATAATGCAGTTTCTTCTGGTGTTTAGCTGGGGTGTCTAATACCGCCACAGGTGGTCCTCCGGGGCTGTGTCTCTCCTTTCCCACAGAAACTAATTTCTATATTACAGTAAGTTGTTTTAGTTAGGGGAATCGATGCTATGGAGGTCTCACTTGCTGGCACAGCCCGGCGAACAGCACGCAATTGAAGTGCGACTACCCGCCATTCAGGCAAAATGAAGCACTTCTAAGCAAAGACAGGTGCTGCTTAGCGTCTGCTCAGGCACAGTCTTTAACTGCGGCCTGCTGTTGCAACTTATGCCCCCTTGGCCCCAAATGCCCAGCCAACCGAAGAGTTCAGACCCTCCGTACACCTAATGAAATAAATAACGCCTAAGTCTTTTAAACTCAACGGTAAATCATAACTGCTTTCAAAAGTTCGCGAAAACGCACACGAAAAGGGCAAAGTGGTTCTAACAGGAGGTAACAACGAACGCATACAAGCAAAAAACATATAATAACAACACTGTGTAGAGCACGCACTACAGGTGCACAAAACACGCCAGTTTCATTTTTCCCGCCCACATACTCATTCCTTTCTGGTCTGTCCATCTAAAGGGAACATAAAACAAAAGCGAAAGTAAACAGAAATCTAGTTCTCGCGGTGTTTCGCGAACCTGGAGGGACATGCAGCTATGCTTGTTAGTGAATGATCGTTTGTTTTGTTCGAAAATGTCGTGTGCTATAACAATAATGCTATGACGCTGGTCCTTTTTCGTTTATAGTAAAATGCAGGATTTGCCAGCCGCTAAGTGTCCGTTAACCACTGTTTACGGCGCACAGGTCTGAATGCAGAAGTTGGAAAGAAGAAAGAAGCTGCTGTTTCTCTCGCCACCATGTTGCCTGCGCTGCTAATGCTATGCGTGCTCCCCACCTTGGCGCCAGCTTTCTTCCCGACTCGTTCTACAACAGGCACGCACGATCGAAGAGGAGAAGCAGTGCGGTACAACAGCACCGGTCGCGGCCATCCTGCGCACGAAGCGACGGATGGGCAGAACAGTGGCATGTTCCTGAATTTCCTCCTTAGACACAACAAGCTTCTCCCCGCTGGCACCCCTGAATACAGACATAGAGAACAGAGCTTCCGGGTATTTGAATACTTGATTTCTTTTTCTTTCATTTAAAAAGAGCCAACGGGTGGTTTGTGTGTGTGTGTGTGTGTATATATTTCCGATTGTGTGTTGTAGAGAGAGTGAGCTGCAATATGAAGAGGAAGGCAACAAACAACATTGTATCTGATTCCCAAGTTTTCTGACATGCAATACCATCCGAGCCACTAGATGTCAGGAATAGACCGCGAACGGAGGGCCACTAGCCATTTCCTACCACATGCACATTGTTTACGTTTGTAAAAGATAGAGTGGGAGTATACAAGTCATCTGCATTCACACCATTTAAGATTGTGTGTGTAAATTGACACAGTTTGAATTAACCGCATATTTATGTACGTTTATGTTCTGCTTTCATGGCAACCAGGCTGTTTCACGGTGCTAGCTCGACGGGAGGAAGTACGAATGTTAATTTTATTACAAGACAGAAGGCTCATTTTATGCAATCTTCTTCCTTGCTGTTTATTGAAGAGCACATTTTTAAAGCACTACGTTTTCCATGATCCTGCCCTCCGGGCTGGAAGTAACAGCATAAAAAAAGCATAATTCCGTTATAAATAGGGGCACTCCAACATGCACGCTTTTGTTGCTGCTTGAGTTAAGTACATGCCAACAGACCCTATTCAGACCGGAAACTCCAGATTTTTCCTAAAACCAAAAACAGCTTCATTGTAGCAGTCACCCGCCTGAAATTGCCTCCTCTTCTATGAAAGTCTACGGGGAATATGCAATTCCCCAGTTTTTCTCTTATTTCAAAATATTAGTGTTCGCTCCTAAAGGATTAGCCCCATGGTATTTAAGACCAAGCACCCCGATTTACAGATCTTGACTTTAGGAAATCCTGATGGCACTTGACACATTTGCATAGTTGTAATGGAGCTGGAACAAAACACAATCATATATCAGTTCAGTTTTTATTCACGTTTATTTGGACCATAGATCCATAAACAAAACACACAATATTTAAAATTACGTCTTAAAAAGTGCATTTCTTTTAAAACATTAAAATACATCTGAAAAACTCATTTACACGCCTTTATAACCTAAGTTACACATAATCTATTTGCTACAGCTCAATAAGGGTATTCAAAAATACTTTCACTTTTTGCATAAACTTCCCCATGGCAACAGCAATATCTAAATTAGTCATTTCGGTTAACAGTGCGACTGCCTGTATCCTAGTTTTTATCTCATATAACTTAAATAATGGTTTTAAGAACCTGCATCGTAATTCTAAAAGCCTGTGCCAATCTAATAATATATGTTAACAGATCACAGTGTGTGTGCAAAGTGCAAGTACATCTTCCCATCTTGTCGATCATGGCGCTTTTTACCATATAATTTGTATAACATGGGTTTACCCCGATTCTTACCCTAAGGACCTCCCTCCGTAATCCACAATCAGGTAGCCTATCAATATAAGGGAAACTTTGATTATCTTCCCAAGCCATAATCATGAAATGTACTGATGGTTTATTCCCAAGATACTTTCGATCCTCTACAATAGATATTTCCCTCCCCAGCGATTTGAGGATCTTTTTTATCAATATTTACCACAGAATCATTAGGGCCCAGGGTAACCTCCATCCTACGGTATAGCTTCTTCATGGTTGCCCTGATCTCTTTTGCCCATCTTAACTCGCTTTTCTCTACTTCATTTTTACACCATTGGGATACTTTTATGTTTCCATCAACCCCTAATCGTTGCCAAAAACGAAGCAGGGCCATACCAGCTAACATACCCCATGAAGTCAGTCCGAATTCCAATCTTACGGCCTGAACCATTGACGATTGAGGGAGCGTAAATACGTTTTTTAAATTTTTACCTTCCTCAAGGTCCCAGGTCATCTTCCCACTTAGATATATCAATTCAGCACCATACAGAAATTGTGGGGGTACCATAGCGGAATAAGCTTTTAACACTGGGCCATCCGACATTTCACCATAGGCTTTGTAAAAAAATTTCAGGCCACTGATAGTTGTTCAGGATCTCAATTTTAATGCATCTAAATGGGTATACCGCTTCATGCTCTTCTCAAACCATATCCCCAGATATCTGTATTCGGAGACTGATTCCACTTTCTCGGTCCCCATCCACCAAGTAAAACCGGATTTTTTTCGACCAAAAGTCAAGGTTTTGGTCTTATCCATATTAATCACCAGTTTTTTCTTCAGACAATAAGCTTTAAAAGAATTCAGTTTCCTTTGCAAGCCCACTTCGGTCTGGTCCATAATTACCAGATCGTCTGCATAGAGTAAGCAGGCAATATGCTTCCCATCTAGTTTCGGGCTAGCCCCAATTGGTTCCCCTAGAATCGAAGGCAGATCTGCCAGGAACAAAGAGAACAACAGGGGAGCCAATACGCATCCCTGCCGTAGCCCATTTCCGATCTCTATTTTACTGGATAAACTACCGTCTATATCTAGAATTATCTGGGCCCAGTTTTTAGTATGCAAGATTTGTATCAGGCGTAACAGTTCATTTGGGATCCCATGACTAGTTAGGTCCTCCCATAGCAGTTTCCGATCCACCAGATCGAAAGCTGCCCGGAAGTCTACAAAGCAACAAAATACATTTCCACGTGTTTCTATTGACTTCCTTGCTATTGACCATAGCGCAAAACAGTGATCAATTGTGGAGTGACCAGCTTTAAACCCCCCCTGTTCCGGCGGGATGATCTGTTTTTCCTCTGCCCAGTCTTGTAATAAATTGAATAATGCTTTTGCAAAGACCTTTTCCCCTACATCTAGGAGATTTATCAATCTGCAATTTTTCGGTAAATTATAATCACCCTTTTTATGTATGGGACTTATAATGGCACCCTTCCAACTTTCTGGAATAATTCCTGTTTCCAGGATTATTTGAAACAGATTTGTAAAAAGGTCAGCCCAACATTCCGGTCTTGTTTTTATTATTACAGCCGGTAAATTATCTGGGCCTGCCGCATCGGTGAGCTTCAAACTGGCTATAATACTTTTCATATTTTCTGAGGAAAAATATTCTTTTATGTCCTCTGACAACGGCGTCCAGTCAATAGCTCTTAGATCTTCTTGCCTTGGCCATTGCCCATAAATTTCTCCCAGGTATCCTACCCAATCATCTTCCGCAACCTTACATATCAGGGAGCCGGTTTTCATACCCACACTTTCTTGGACTAATTTCCAAAACCCTTTAATGTCTTTGGTTTCTATTACCTCCAACATTTAATTTATAGCTTCTTTTTTTCCCCCAAATTACTTTTTTATATTTGATTCTTGCTTGTTGGAGCGACTGATATGCATCCAGCTTAAATTTAGCCCTTAATTTTCTTTCCTTTTGTCTAATTTCAGCCTTTACCATCCTACAATCTTCATCAAACCAGGTCTTCCTCAAGTTTACAGAATTATTCCTACCCATCTCTGACTTTTTTGCCCTAAGCTTCTTCTTTAGGGTTTCCACCAGCCTTCCCAAGGATGATTCATACCAGGTTATCCCAACCTTCACATACATTTTTTTCAATGAAATTTCCTGCTGAATTAACAATAACTTTTTAACATGCTCTTCAGTTATGCATGTTCTCAGCCGTTTTGGATATTCAGCATGTATCTGCAACACTCTTTCTCTATTTCTATTGTTGCTTGATAGTTGGATTTCTGCCCTCAATGGGTAATGATCACTGCCTGACATTTTTACCACCTCAAAATTTTTAATTGTCTCAAAACACCAGGCCTGGCAGAACATATAATCGATTGGGCAGAATTGCTGGCCCCTCACAAAGGTCCGGCTTGATGGTCGATCCAGATGAGATCTCCCATTTGCACAGATCATGCCCAATGAACCCATCAGTTGGGTAAATATCATATCCTGTGCCGAGATCTCACCTTTTTGAAAGATGGCTGCTTCTATATTGTAAGCGTCTAAAAATTCTTTATACCACTCTTCGGGGATCTAATCTGTGATTAAAATCTCCTAGCACCAGTACTAGATCCTTCCAAAACTTTACACAAACTGCCGCTATATCTTCTTTCAAATTTCCCAAATTTACTTTGTAATCATTATCCTTCCCCTTATGTATGTATACATTTATGACACATATTCCTTCGTATCGAGGGTCGGTCTTCTGTAATAGGACCCTACAACCTAATGCCCAATCACATAATAGCTTTAACTTATCGATTTTCCTTGCTATCTGTGAAGAGATCAACGTTATTTGGCCCCCAGATGGTCCCCCCAAATTTCTTTTCTTTGCTGCTTTGCAATGTTGGATAAATCCTTCCATAGTTTGTGATTCTAGCGTATCGTCACACAGCCAAGTCTCTTGTAGACATACCATATCATTACTCCTTATAAATTGAACAAACTCTGTGTTTACACTTATTTTCTTGAGACCATTTATGTTCCATGAAATGGCTGATAGGCTGTGTGACGTCCCAGGTTCCTAATCAATTTCACTCAAAAAACCCCATCAAATGTTGGATTCTTTATGTTCCGCCAATGATGTGGGGTAAGATATGTTTTCAAAACCTTTATTTATCTTGAAGGATTAGTAGGGGTTTTTGTCATCTTTATTCAGATTAGTCCAGTTTACAGAAATATAGAGTAAAAGGTTGATTAGTGACAGCCTAAATCAATAAAGGAATTTGTCACTATCTAGCTAAAGAGTCTAATCTAGAATATGCAGAGAAACCCATGAGGTGTTCCTTTCAGAAAAGAGCAAGATTTCGGCGACTAGAACTTATGATGAAGTCGTTGTGGAACTCAGCCGAGTTTCCCACAGCTGCATTAATAACCGTCAGAATATCAGTGACAGAGGAATGATCGTTGCAGTAGCATTGACCATCGAAGTCAGAATAAAGTCACTTTTAGCATAGCAGTCAATAAAGGGTAAGGGTGAAATAGTGACTCTCCAGTAGCCGAGTCATGCAGGAAGAAGATCTCCAAGTAGAACACGAGGTCAGAATGCTGGCAGAAAGAATCTTTCTTAACTTACTTAGAACACTCATTAATATAAAATCAAACTATAATGTAACAAAATTTAGTAGGTGTCCGATTCACTCATTCAGTGGAAACCACTCATCCGATGGGGTCGTCAGCATCCAATGCTTCTCCTCTCGATTCCCACTGTAACATTCACACCGTTGTAGGAAGGTGGAATCTGACTGCATGGTTGCCCTCACTTTTTTCCTGGTGTTTTGCTGGTTTTTGACTTAGTTTGGCTGGGATCCTGCTATTCAGGACCCGAGCCTATCTGCTTTCTCCCTTAAATTGATTCTCAGTACTTTAGGTACACTCCAGATTGGATTTTGGGGAGGCCTTAGAAGTCCTTAGTATATGGTATACTATGTACCCAGGGCATAGGTACCCCAGAGGCCTACCAGGGGCTGCTGCATGTATTATGTCACCCCTAGGAAGCCTTCCAAAATGACACCACAGGACTGCTACTGTAGCCTGGGTAAGTTGGTGTATGCACCCCTTACTGAGATATAGGTTCACTATATCTCTCCATATCACTGCACATATAAACCTATCAGTCACCCCATGGCAGGCCTTACTAATCCTGAAGGCAGGGTTCTGGGTTTTATGTGAGAGGGTGCCCATGCATGAGCAGAGCCCCTCTGTAGCCCTCAGAACCTTTATTCCGGGGTTGTTTGTGATGCAGCCAAACCATATACTCTTAAGTGCATTATAACCAAACTGTAAATGCTAACTTTGGGATGGCTGCACGGAAACATGCCGTGTTTGGTGTCAAACACCTTGGAATCATACCCCCACACCAGTAACTGGTATGGGAGTATGATCCTACCCTTCTAGAGGGAGAGACATGACAGCACTGGTATACCCGGTACCAGCTAACAGAGCCCTGGCATCACAAAATGGATACTGCCAGCCACAGACACGAGTCTGCCCTCCTGCTGCTGGACGAAACTCCAGCAGGGGAGGCCTGGACAATAGGTTTCCTGTCACAGGGAGGTGTCACCACCTCCCAGACAGGCTTTAGTGGGTTAGGGCTGGGTGGGTGCACTCCAAGAGTGCTTTGAAGTCTGCACTGGGGGCACATTTGGTGTCCCTGTGCATAGTCCAGCTCAAACCGGTTGCAGGGGCTACCAGCCCCTGCTCTGGCGCGAAACTGGACAAAGGAAATGGGTGTAGCCACCCCTCTTTCCTGACCCTCCCATAGGTGGGTCCCCAGAGTATGTCCTACCCATTCCTTGGGTATAAGAAAGGAACCCCTGGCTACAGGACTTTAGATTACACCTGGACAAAACTCTGATACTGAATCCTGGAATTTCGACGACCAACATTGAACTAGATGACTGAGGAATGTCCCTTGGAGTAAAGGAGTTACTCCCCTGCTTGGCAGGCACCCAAGACGCATCTGTCCGGTTTGCATCTCCGAGCTCCCGCCGGACTCCGAAGAACTTTGCAACACAGGAGGTGGGTTTCCGTGGTCTCTAAGGTCGATCTGTGCACTCAGCAATTCTGAGGCCTGTATCCCTTGTGGAAGACCGTGCAACCCGAACCCCTGGGGACCGCGACCATTTGCAGAAGCATCAGCTTACCAGCGACTCCTGCAGCTAACCTTTGGGTTACTTGTAGCCCTGACCCGAGCAGTATTTGCACCAAAGATTGCCCGCCTACACTCCACGAGTGCTCCGTGAGCAGGCCCTTTGTTTTTTCTCTCTAGGTCCCTTCGCGATCCCTAGTCCGTCGACCCTGTGAGGGCAACTTTAACTCTGATTGGGCTTACCTGGTTGCTCCGGATGTGCCCTGACTCTCCATTGCTTGGGGAGTCCCCAGGACCTTGCTGGTCCGCACCAAAGCATCTTTTCTCTTCCTGCGTGGGTTGCTGTTGCCAAGGGTTGTTGGGTCCAATCCCGGCACCGACACCGCAGCACTTGACATCCTTTGTGGGACAGCTCGAATCCAGCTCCTGGTCATTCTCGACGCCTTCTGGTCCTCATGGCTGTAGAGTCAAGCTTCACCTCTTCGCACCTGACACACCCGACATCGGTGGGCATTCGTCTATCTTGCCCCTGGTCACTGGCAAGTGACCCAGACTCTGTCCCCTCTGCTTTCAGGTTCTTCTGATCTTCGATCCAGGCTTGGATCACACTTGACACTCTTCTCCTTCCCGGCAGCAGCACTTTGCAGCAGGTCGCCATTGAAAACGATGACGCGACCCGACACCATTTGACACCTATGCACCCGGCTTCCCTGGGTGAGGTAACACGAGTACTACAGTACTCCCATGGGTGCTGGCCCTAGAACCCCCCCAAGGCTAAAGGGGTTTGCTCAAAGTGCTCTCCTAAGTGTCCTTAAACTTAAAAATTCCAACCGCGACTTTGGCCATAGAAGGTAACGGAGATCGTGTCTGTGTTCTCACACTGCACACGTCCCCGGTGGGTCCCCTGTGTCACTACCTTGGGTGGTTCCTTGGGCTCCCAGCAATTCTTCAGGCTCTAGGCCTTATGTCTAGTCAAGTTGTGGTTCTTCTACCACTTTCTTAATATATAGTTTGGTCCGCCCCCTAGGCCCATTGTATATTGTGCTATTTACTGTCGTTTTAGAACTGTATTATTGTGTGCCTTGCTCTCTAACTTGATAAAGAGGTTAGTAGAGAGTGTTTAAAAATACATACATATATTTTATATATATATATACCTTGTGTGGTTCACCTTTCATTTAGTAATTCAAGAGGTTATAATCTGGTAAACCAAGCTGCTTTACACTCCTGCAAGACTTAGCCTGAAGGCTGCTCTCTAGGGATAGCTTTCAATAAAGGTTGTCTTTAAACCTATCATCAATAAGGGTTGTTTGGACTGGTGCAAGGTGCCCACTATAACTAGTGGACAGCATATGCCAGGCCAGCTTCTCACAAGCGGTATATAGTAAAACACTGTTGCCACTACTAGTAACATTGAGGAAAGTTCTCTTGAGAAACTTCTAACCTAAGCTAAAAGCTGTGTTTAGTGTCTGTTGTAAATACCAATCAGGGCTCGACAAATCCACTCGACCGCTCGCATTTGCGAGGTAAATTTAATGAGGTGGAGCTATTTTTAGGTCCTACTCGCCCTTTCTGGCGAGTAGGAAAACATACCAACTTTTGTCCTCTGTCTTTGAAAATGAAGCAAATGTGACAAGATAACAAGATTTAAAGGCCTTTTTATTGCTCACAAAGCAAATGAGCAATAACGATGCCTTTAAATCTTGTTATCTTGTCACATTTGCTCCGCTTTCAGAGACGGAGGTCAAGTAGGTTACTGTTGGGTCGAGGAGAGTTTTCAAGGTACTAGACCTGCAGGACTAGTACCATTTTTCAGATTTTTCGAGCCCTGCCAATGCTAGTCAGATGCTATGAAACAAATATATCAATGACAGTGTAGTTGAGCATACATAAAGTATATCTAAATTATTGTTTGTTCTAACAGTCTATTCATTATGAATTCACAGCAAGGTTCATTGTTATATGAATGATCTAGTATGTTGTGACGAAGCTAAGGAAACATAAGCTTAAAGTCAGCACATTCTTTAGCAGGATGGTGGTGCTAGGCAAAATGTCCTAAATAAACACCTACTTAGGTATGCATGAGTCGGAAGGAAAGGTTTGGGCCTAAATAAAGGGGCTCATTCTTAGTCATCTAGGGAGTGCTGCTAGCTGCTTCTCAGGTCTTGACGATAATTCCTTATTCAAAGTCCTCTAGACAGTGCTGCTAGCTGCTTCTCTGTCCTGTCAGAAAATCCTAATAAAAGTCCTCTAGGCAGTACTGCAGCTGTCTCTGGTCACAGTAGTAATTCCTCATTCTTAGTCCGCTAGACAGTGCTTCTAGCTGCTTCTCTGGTCCCAGTAGTTTTCCTATTTTTTAGTCCTCTAGACAGTGATGCAGCTGCTTTTATGGTTCCAGTGGTAACTCTTCATTCTCAGACCTCTAGGCAGTGCTGCTAGACGCTTCTCTAGTCCCATTGGTAATTCCTCATTCTATGTCCTCTAGGCAGTGCAGCAGCTGTTTCTCTGGTCACATGGTGATTCCTCATTGTAAGTCCTCTAGTCAGCATTGCTAGGTTCGTCTTTGTTCCCGATAGTAATTCCTCATTTTTAGTCCTCTAGATAGTGCTGCAGCTGCTTTTTTGGATCCAGTGGTTATTCCTGATTCAAAGTCCTCTAGGCTGTGCTTCTAGCAGCTTCTCTGGTCCCGTCGGTAATTCCTCATTGTATGTCCTCTAGACAGTGCTGTAGCTGCTTCTCTGGTCCTGTTGGTATTTCCTCGTTCTTAGTCCTCTAGGCATTGCTGCTATCTCCTTCTCTGGTCCCGTCGATAACTCCTCCATTTTAAGTCCTCTAGGCAGTGCTGCTAGCTGCGTCTCTGGTCCCAGTGTTAATTCCCAATTCTTAAAAAAAAAAAAAATCCCCATTTTTTTATTTTTATGTTCTTCTTATTAAATAACAGAGCAGTTTGTTTACGGCAAGTCGTTTACAGTCAAACATGTAAAATTAATACGGCGATACAACTAGACATCATGGTTTAACCTTCACGATCATTCATCTCCCCTTGGGTCAGTTACTCGTGGCATCCCCCTCCCGCATGTGGAGGCTGGAGGGGAGCATATATTCCCCCTGTATGTGTTCCAATTTCCCCATATTTGCTCCTACTTTTAAGGACAACTCCTCCTATCATATGTTACTTTATTGGCCATCATGCACCAATCCATGTCTTTCTTCCATTCTGCAAATGTTGGTGCTGTCAATGCTCCCCACCTCTTAGCTACGTTTCGTTTGGTGATAATTTCTCCCAAGGTAACCCAGATCTGGTCTTTACGTGTCACGTCTGTCATCCCATATGTTAAGAAGGCACCATTTAGGTGATGGTTGTATCTCTACCTTGCACACCTGCTGCAGGCATTGTACTATATTTCCCCACTAGAGAGTTATCTCTGGGCAGTCCCATTATATATGATAGAAGGATCCCTCTTGTCCACATCCCCTACGGCACTTAGAATCCAGTGCTTTCCCTATTTTTACTGAAGTGTTACAGGACAAGTATGACCTATGAAGTATTCTGAGTTGTACTAGCTTGAGTTTTGACGATATATGGCGGAGTTTTTGGGAGATGCCATGGCTTCCTGCCAATCATCTCCGTCTAATAGTCCCAGGTCTGTGTGCCAGCTATCCCGGAGTCGTACTAGAGGGTCAGGAGAATTTATTAGTTTTTTGATCTTTCAGGGATTTGCTTTGCAGTTCATGTGGTCTGTTAATAATCTGTTCTTTAGGGGGGTCAGCTCTGCGAGGTCACTTCCGTGCGGTATAACATTATGCAAGGCGTGCCTGATTTGCAAGGAACGGAAAGTCTCCGAGAGTGCTAGGCCGTGCTCCTGCTGCAAGTCTCTGAATGGGATAACTCCTCTTCCTATCCATACATCCCCCACTGAAGAGATCACTATCTGATCTCATCTACTGAAACCTGGACAGTTGGGTAGAATCCCAGGTTTTCCTGTGTCCCATAGTTGCGTGGACTGCATTATTTTACCCTGCCATCCCAGGTTTCTATGTATCTTGTGCCAAAGTGTAGCCATGTGAGCTGTGGGGCCAGTTATATTGTGGTGTTTGGGGTCAGTATATAGTCCCCGAATATATCCCCCGGGTCCCAGGATGTATCTGTCCATGTGGTATGTCGGTTCATCCTGTGGGCAATGTACCCATTGGTTGATGACTGCCAGTTGTGCCGCGCAATAGTAGACTTGAACGCTAGGTAGCGCAATCCCGCCATCATACCATCCTCTCACTAGCTTCTGCAAGGCTATTCTTGAGGTCTACTCATCACAGAGCAGGGTCTCTGACCTCCCTATCTATTGCTTTAAAATAGGATTCATGTACTGAGTATGGGGTGTTTTGTAGCGCATAGAGGAATCGCAGAAGCGCCATCATTTGGAAAAGAGCTGGTCACCGGAGTAGGGAGAGCGCCGAAGATCTCCAGTGTTTCGCATCTCTCTGGAGACATTGCAGGGGTGCTAAGAGGTTGTGGGTGTGGAAAATGTCTGGATCTGTAGTTGCATAGATCCTTAGATAACAAATGCCCTCTATTTCAATTGCCGCTTTGCAGCCCACTGGTAAAGTTGGGATTAAAAATCCTACTGATGCAGGAACGAGGTGACGCCACATAAGGAAGTATGTTGTCCATCGGAGACCACGGATCAGCGGATCTCCTATAACCCATGTTGCGAGTGGTTCAAAGACTAACGCAAAAATTAGTGGAGATAGTGGGCAGCCTTGTTGCGTAGCTTGCCGAAGAGAGAATGTGTGCGACGTATGACCATTAACCACTACTTGTGCCAGCGGGTCTGAGTATAATAAATGGAGCAATGCCAAGAATTGTGGTCCAATACCTAGTCTCTCCAAAACAGCACATAGATATGGCCACTCTACTGGATCACATGTTTTATGAGCGTCTAGTGATAGTATTGCTGCATCCTTCCTTAGCGTGTCTACTCTGCCCAGTACCCCAGTCAGTCAACGTAAGTTCAGTGTGGTGCTCTGCTCTGGCATAAAGCCGGCTTGGTCTGGGTGGACTAGTGTTAAGATTACCTGGATTAGTCGGGAGGCCAGGAACTTAGCCAGTATCTTGGTCTCAGCAGTGAACAAAGAGATAGACGGTGATGGATCAACCCCAGATCTGTTGACTGGGTGTGAGTGTTTGATTGGTTCTGATGCTCCGTCCTCATCACCCCCTTTTGTACCGCTTTGTTTGCCATAAGTTGTCAGGGTATGCTCCGACGTGAGTCCCTTGCTCACTTTGCCACTGGATTCAAGCAAGACTGGCTGAAGACTGCTGAAATGCCAGATACCGGTCCTAGGAAGCTTGTTTCCGGTCCAGGGAAGGTATGGCTTGGCAGTTCGGGCTGGACTGTTCCCATGAGGCAAAGGGTTAGACTGATTTGCATATGGCCATTTCTGAACTGGGGTGGCAGAGTAGGCTAAAGAACGGTGATAGATCAAACCCAGATCTGTTGACTGGGTGTGAGTGTTTGATTGGTTATGATTAGGGCTCCCGGTTTTCCGTATTTACGGATTTATACATATAAATACAGACGGAAATCGATATTTCCTTTGTCTGTATTTATATTTATAAACGGTAAAATACGAGTAAATGTTGCTGCGCTAGTCTCCCGCCTCCCGATTCCTGCAAGCAAAAACCCGATGCCTCTGGGTTTCAGCTGACAGGGCAGTATTGTGTAACGTGCTAATTCTTCCAGCAATAGTCAGAGTGGCGATGCAGGGGCTCTAGAAGGGGTGAACAACCAACAAAGCCCCATTAACAAGCGAATGGTCTTTTAAAGACCTGTGAAGTGCTCGGAGGCGGCTGTGTGTAAGCTGTTTCAGCCCGGGCTGCCACAAACGTGGGGGCGGGGGGGGGGGGAGGTACGCACTGCCAGCTTTGTAGCTACTCCTGCTCCTATAATCTTACTCCTTTATGTCGCCCTGCTGTGAACAAGTGCCTTGCTCCTTCCTCTCGCTCACTGAGGTGGACTTCCCACCGGGGAGCACGGCCTGTAGCTAAAGGTTTAATATGCTATTGTTCACGGCGATTGTACCATTAACTGGTGTCCCCAGTGCTGAAAGGAATCGGACAAAAATCATCTTTCCAGTCTTTCAGTAGCTAGGATCAAGGGTGACCCTTGAGCTATGAGCGCTCGCTCAGTGCCAGATATTCAGGAGGTCCAAATGGAATACAATTTACATTAATTTAATCCAAATGGGAATCACTTTGTAAAATCAGTACTTTAGTAGAACAGTAAAACTGAATTTAGCAGCAGATGAGGTTTTTTTGCAGTGATGGGCCATCTTCTATCCGCTTTTCGAGCTGAGCCTTGTAGTTTTGCCTTTTCGATTGTAATAACAATAATAAGTTGCTTTTTATATTTCACTTCATACCATACTCGTGTTGTTTCCAAGGACTGTAAATAGTAGATGTTTGGTTTCAAATGCAATGCAACTCAATCTGCAAACTTCTGAGATTTGGAAGAGTCAGTTCGGCGTGCTGAGGTTGAAACTTGTGATATTAAGATAACAGCAGATGTTAGCAGTAACTCACAGATCCATCTTGCTGGCTTATAAACATGGGCCTATCATTTCTAGCATGCAGAGAGCTTGTCGCTGAAATGGAGGGGGTGAGGAACGGCGGTCGGTGACCCTCGTGTCTTCACACTAAGCCTACGTCTCCAGCCTGCACACTGTTTCTGCAGGGCTCAAGAGGGGAGGGTGTGGGCCCGTGGGGGCACTCCAGATCCTCGCTGCTCACGGCTCTGGGTCTGCCGGCGCCCCATCCGGCCGGCACAGGTACATATATACGTGTTTTTTGCGAGAGCGCGTCAGGGCGGAGATGAGCGGAGCCGGGGAATCCAATTTGCTGCCTTCATGGCCCCCTGTTTCAATGCTGCTCGCCAGCAGTGTCTTTCCACATGAAGTGAAGTGCAGCCGATCTGACAGATCCCCTTCGCTTTCGTCCTCGCGTGTTATCTGTTGCCTTTTCTAGCATAAAGAGTTGGCTGCGGCGCATTTTGACATAAAAGCCAAGGCTCGCAGGCTCCCAATTTCTTCTGACATGTGAAATTA
Organism: Triturus cristatus; assembly: GCF_964204655.1. Lineage (NCBI taxonomy): Eukaryota > Metazoa > Chordata > Amphibia > Caudata > Salamandridae > Triturus > Triturus cristatus. Next base: position 563,720,666 of record NC_140582.1, on the reverse strand, counting down.
CTTGCAAAACCATAGCCCCGCCATAGTCAATGTCAAGGCTTTGCGTGTAACCCTATTAGAGGGAATGAAAAGCAAACTCCTGCGGGTGAACACATATCTCCCACTTTGCTCCTCTGAAATGTTGGCATCCACTCTTGTGTTACTTTTCACAATGTATAATTTTGAGCCAATTCATGCCTCTGTTCTCAGAGCCCGTACGCAGAGCATGGTGAATGAAGTCACACTGAGTGTGAACGATGCCTTTATCTGTTCAGTCGAATGCTTTAAGTAACCTGGAAACACTGGGCTACCAGACTTGCCTCTTTCTAGCATTTTAAACATTACAGTAAATTCTTGGGATGTGTGTCTGTAACACAACACCCATCTTGTTAATTTCTAAAATGAACTTCATTGGAATCCAATTCCTTCAGCAGCCTTTTCCTGCTGGTGCAGTTTTGAAATAATCACCAGCTGCCTATAACTAGTAAAATAAACCTCTTAGTTGGACTTATCTGTCCTAAGGTACCATCTGGACCCCCTCTTCTCCAACATGGGGATCAAGAGGCTTCTCTTCTCCAATCACTGTACCTATGTTACCTTGGGTATTTCCCCAAACTCCCAAGATGAACAACAGACCAGATTGGACTGAGGGACTAAGGAAGGCAGTCTCAGAAACCGCTGTCATCATGTTTCCTCTGGTCTTCCCCTATGAGGTATCCCTTTGCAGAGCCTCATTAAAGAAAACTGCAGGAGCACTGTGGCGATGTGAACTGTATAGTCCATGGAAACAATACAAAGTAAAATGCCTTTTGATATTTGTTTTTGCCTTGGCCAGCTCCTTAGTTCCCTACTATAGCCTGAGAGCCCACGAAGCAGCCTCTACCGGCCATTAAAGGCCAGCTCCCATTAACAAGGGAGCAGGCCTTTAATGGCCGGTAGAGCCCGCTAACGAAAGCTCTAAGGCTATTAGAACATTCTGCCCCTAGAGGGCAGAATGTTCTAATTTGTAAAACAAAGGCCTCAAAGAGCCCAAGTGGATTGGAATTCCCTCAGGATCCGTGAGGCCTTTTGTTCACAGCAACAGCTGTGAACAGATATTGGAATGTTGGAGCTCCGGGCTTCTACCAGCCATAGAAGCCTGGAGCACTTCATTGACAAACCAGAAGGAGCCTCAATGCCCTCAAAGTCTCTTGAAATGCACATGTGCTTGTACTACAATGGCAAAGTTTTCAGCTGAATGTATTGTGTTGCCCAATAACAACCGGGCGCAGGTGTGCCTTGTCAATGAGGAAAAATACTAGCTGTAGCGTCGCCTTTTGCTTGCGGAAAAAATAAATATGGATATATACAGAAAAAAAGCCCAAAAAATAAATATGGATAAATACAGACGGAAATGGCAAAAAAATAAATACCATAAAACCGGGAGCCCTATTTATGATGCTCCGTCCATCACCACCCCCTTTTGTACCGCTTTGTTCGCCATAAGTTGGCAAGGTATGCTCAGACGTGAGTTCCTTGCTCACTTTGCCACTGGATTCCAGCAAGCCTGGCTGAAGATGGCTGAAATGCCAGAAACCGGTCCTAGGAAGCTTGTTTCCGGCCCAGGGAAGGCATGGCTTGGCAGTTCGGGCTGGACTGTTCCCATGAGGCACAGGGTCAGACTGATTTGCATATGGCCATGTCTGAACCTGGGTGGCAGAGTGGGCTAAAGAACGGTGATGGATCAAACCCAGATCTGTTGACTGGGTGTGAGTGTTTGATTGGTTCTGATGCTCCGTCCATCACCACCCCCTTTTGTACCGCTTTGTTCGCCATAAGTTGGCAGGGTATGCTCAGACGTGAGTCCCATGCTCACTTTGCCACTGGATTCAAGCAAGCCTGGCTGAAGACGGCTGAAATGCCAGAAACCGGTCCTAGGAAGCTTGTTTCCGGTCCAGGGAAGGCATGGCTTTGCAGTTCGGGCTGGACTGTTCCCATGAGGCACAGGGTTAGACTGATTTGCATATGGCCATGTCTGAACTGAGGTGGCAGAGTGGGCTAAAGAACGGTGATGGATCAAACCCAGATCTGTTGACTGGGTGTGAGTGTTTGATTGGTTCTGATGCTCTGGCCGTCACCACCCCCTTTTGTACCGCTTGTTGTGCCTAAGGCTGCCCACAAATTGGCAGTGAAGCCATTGGAATTATTTCAGAGATGCCTTTTTGGCGCTACTCAGTTACAATTGCATTTAGGGCTGTTATTGCGCTTTGTGAAAGTTGGTCTAAAAGTCCATGTTTTGTGTAGCAGCATACTTTACGTTCCTCGATACGACAATTTGATCACACCACTGCTGTCCCCTTATCACTTTGCAGCCCCTCTTAGCACAGCCCTGCCACTAGACCTGCAGTCCATGTGCACGAAGCAGCTCTTATGAATGGCAATTAACCTTGCCTTTGCAACACTCTATAAGTCACCCTGCCCTGACACTACCAGCACTATGTGTGTCCCAGAACACCCTGCATTGCCCCTCCAGCCCGTTTGAGTCACACCCCCTGCAGGCCCTCTGTGTTCCCACCCCTACAGCCATTGTGTGACATTGTCCTTCCCTCCTGCTCGGCAAACTATGTTCCACTATCCACACTACAGTCACTCTGCATGTCACCCACTTGTCCTGATGCTGCTCTATATGTCTCTCACCCTCCCCTTCAGCACTTTCTGTTTTGCCTGCCTGCACCTCCATTCTTTCTTTGCACCTCTACCACTTTGCAATGCCTCTTTGTGACCTACTTCCTGTGTGTTGCCCTTCCTCAACTTTACTATCCAACAATGTGCATCCCTTTCGTCCACAACCCCCTGGAGTGGTCCCACTACATCGCTTAATACTTATAAGGTCCCAAAGCGAGACCAATTGCATTGCAAATACTTTTTATATGTATGCCTGTCCTGACATTGGTGGTAATATGTTGTTCCTTCAGTCCATCAAGGCCTGGTACAAGTGTTGACAGATAACACCACTGACATGTGGTACTGCAACAAACAGGGTGGGGTCACGGACCCTTTGCCAGGAGGCCTTGCACTGCTGGATATGGATGGACCACTAAAGGATCTTCCTGGAGGTGAACCACCTAGCAGGAACATTGAAAGCCCAGGCAAATTAACTTATCCATCAGAACCTGGTGGACAACATGTGGCAGTTACACCCGGAGGTGGCATAAGGTCTCTTCCACAAAGGTGGAAAACCATGACTCAATCTGTTTGCCACGCTGAGAACACGCAATGTCAGGAATTCTGCTCATTGGGGTTCCAAGCCATCTCTCGCTTGGGGATGCATTCTGCCATAAGTGGAACTCAGGACTCCTGTATACCTTTCCACTTTTGCCCTGAGTTCTCGAAAAGATCAGGACCAATTGGGCCCCCTTCATTCTAGTGACCTTGGACTGGGCACGGCGAGTATAGTATCTAGAACTCTTAGGCTTGAGCATTTGTATTCTAATGAGGCTGCTCCTCCAGGAGGATCTGCTGTCACATCAGCAGGGCAGACTTCTGAACCCGGGCCTTCGCAATCTCCACCTTCATGCTTGGAGATTGACCGGTGACAGCTGAATACTTTCGACCTTGCTCCAGAGATGATGAATGTCCTCTTGTCTGCCAGGGGTCCCTTGTCAAAAATCTGTGTATGCCTGTTATTGGGACACATATGTGGCTTGGTGCAGTACTCTGCCTGGAGGTAGTCTATCTGCAAAGTTGTTTGAAGTTTTGCTGTTTAATTTGTCCCTAACCTGGCATGTCCATGCTCTGGGCACAGTTAAAGGGTACTTTCCTACTCTTTTGGCTTTTTTTGCCAGATCATCCCTTTTAAGTCCCTAATTGGCACTTGTTTGAAAGGTTTACAACACTTGTTACCTTCCTCTCCATTTGTTATGCCACCGTGGGACCTTAACTCAGTCCACAAATCTCTGTTGTGCTCTCCATGTGAACCTTTTCACAGCTCTTTTTTGTGCCTCCTCAACCTCAAGACAGTGTTCTTCACCACCACCATACCATCGGTGTAGTGTATGAGTGATCTTCAAGCTCCTTGTGTTAGTCTGCGGTACACCACCTTCTTCCCAGACAAACTAATTCTGAGGACACAGGCATCCTTCTTGTCTGAAGTTGTGATTGCGTTCCATGTTGGTCAAAAAATCCCCTTGCAAGAGTTGTGCCTATATAGACTCTGCATGTCATTTTTGGAGCTGAGTGGTGTTAGAGTAAAGATATAGGGTGCCACCTACCAGCACGCAGAGATACTACTCAAAATGTTCCCGATCTCCGCCGCCGCCAAGGGAAATATTCACAAGGTGAGGAAACTGCAGCTAGCATTTATGAAGTTAAGTAACTTGTTTGTCTAAACATTTGACTTAGGAACCTGTATGTATGTATAGCTGATGAACCATTTCAACAATGTCCTTAGTTTGTTGATTAAAGGTATACCTAACTAAAAGCAAATTAAATTATTTCCTTCTTTGATAGATGTATAAACAATATTTTGGATTAGGTATTGTATTGTAGTTGCATTGATATAGTGCTTACTACTCCTGACGAGGCGTTGATTCTCTTTTTCGGCGAGTAGCACGCTACTCCGGATCCCATAAAGGATTAGTGTTGAATTAGTATAGTGAAATATGAAAGTAATTTGACTGGTGAATAGGTTAGTTAGTTATTTGGATTCAGAAGGATAGCGGAGGGATACAAGAGGGGAAAAAGGTTTGCATTTATATAGCGCTTGTTACCCCTGATGGGATGTTGAAGTGCTTTTTTCGTGAGTAGCACGCTACTCTGGAACCCATAAAAGTATTCGTGTTGAATTAGTATAGTGAAATATGAAAGTACTTTGAGTGGTGGATATGTTAGTCAGTTATTTAGATTGAGAATGGTAGGGGAGGGATGGAAGAGGGAAAAAGGTTGCATTTATAAAGTGCTTGTTACCCCCGATGGGGTGTTGAAGCACTTTTTTGGCGAGTAGCATGCTACTCCGGAACCCATGAAGTATTAGTGTTGAATTAGTATAGCGAAATAAGAAAGTAATGTGAGTGGTGGATATGTTAGTCAGTTATTTAGATTGAGAAGGGTAGGGAAGGGATGAAAAAGGGAAAAACGTTTGCATCTATATAGCGCTTGTTACCCCTGATGAGGTATTGAAAGTGCTTTTTCGGCGAGTAGCACGCTACTCTGGAACCCATAATAGATTAGTGGTGAATTAGTATAGTGAAATAGGAAATTTGAGAAGTGGACATGTTAGTCTGTTATTTTGTTTGAAAAGGATAGTGGAGAGATAGACGAGTGAAGGATTTGTTTTGAAGGTCATAGCAGTAGGTGGAGGTTTGGGATGAGTAAAAAGGGATGTGGAGTAGAAGAGGTAAGAGTTTAGAAAGGCTTGCTTTGGGGGATCAGTATAGTAAAAGAGGTGTCGGGTGATGCAAGGAAGGCCAAAGTAGGGGAGAGTCTCAACAGGGTTATTTTGGGGATCATAGTAGTGGTATGGGGTTTGGGATGAATGAGAGAGTGGATGTAGAGGATATATTGATAAAGGTAAAGGGTTAAGAAATAGAGTAGTGCATTGGAAAGAGTAGTAGAAAGGGGTTTGAGATGAGTCAGAGAGTTGAGGTAGAAGGTGTATTGAGAGAGTCATAGGGTGAGAAATAGAGTAGTGCATTGGATATGCTGAATTAGAGGAAAGTTATAAATACATAGGTCCATAAGTACATGGAAAGTATATAGATGCATAAAGGAAGTAACTATATGTAGATTGAATGTATTTATAGAGGTATAAGGTGAGAAATAGGGAGTCCATTGAATATGCTTTTTTAGGGTAAAAGTAATAAATATATAGATCCAAGTACATGGATGGTATATAGATGCATAAAGCAAGTAAGTATATGTAGATTAAAGATGCATTAGATAAACTCTGGTTTTCAAGTGTTGTTGTACTTAAAGATGTGTTGTTGTTTTTAAAACATAACCATTCTACATGTTTATACAAAGCAATACACATATATAGGTGCATATCTATAGTACAAATAAATGCTTATATACAGAGGGATATGCTGTATTTTTCTGTTTGCATATGGTGCTTATGTGTGGAAGAGCCAATTCTTGAGTAGTTCTCTGAAGATAAGGTGGCTGTCCATGAATCTTATGTTGTGGGGGTAAAGAGTTATACATAAAAGGGTAAACCCAATGGTACTGGGACCTGGGTAACTGACAGTACAATATCGAATAGTCCCAGCAAACAATATTAAAACAGACATTATATAAAACGTTGTAGTCGTATAGAATTGACAACAATGTGTGACAATACTGAATTGCAAGTTTTATTTAATCACACTGCTTCATTTGATAAAATACATTAATACATATGTCAAAGTTCAAATTCATACATGTTTAAGTGCCCAGAAGGACAGGGGGAATAAAAAAAGAAGAGAAAATGGGTGATTCTCGTGAAAATAAAGAGTGTGAGGAAAGTCGTGAAAGCAAGTAATGCCAAATTCAAGTGACAAAAATAATCAATTATGGCCTAATTATTTTGCCAAAATGCATGTAATGTTCATATCATTCAAAAGCTAGACCATCCAGCAGAAACACAGTCACAAAGTATCTGTTGTACCAGGGGGCTAGCTCAAGGAAAAGAGTGTAGACTTTTCGACCCCAAGACGCAGTGTAGGTCGTTTAGCACCTTACATAGGGGTCTTCCTCAGGACTGTGATGGAGAAAAGGCACCGTAATAGGCCCTACAATGAGGACTATGAAGTAAAAGAATCGGGCACACTGGCTCCAAAGATTAGAGAGCAGCATCAACACGCTCGGCGTCAAAGACTTCTAGCGCATCCCTTCCAAAACAGAGCCATAGTATTAGAATTCCTGCCCATGTTTATCAGCTAGGAATCATGCAGCATACAATTCTGCTCTTTTATACTTCAGGACACACCGGGCATCAAATCGCTCTCTGGCGATGGCAAAGAGGCTCAGAAGTAGAAGCAGTGCTGAATTTCTACGCGCTAATTTGACATATGTATTAATGTATTTGATCAAATGAAGCAGTGTGATTAAATAACACTTGCAATTCAGTATTGTCACACATTGTTGTCAATTCTATACGACTACAGCGTTTTATATACTGTCTGTCTTAATATTGTTTGCTGGGACTATTGTACGGGGGTAAAGAGTGCCATAGTTTGGCTGCTTAAACAGAGAAGGGCGTGCCACCCATGTTTTTTTTTCTTGTTTCTTGGGATTTTGAGGCGAGGTGCCACTCTAGAGCGAGGTTGCTTTGTTGAATGTTTTTGGTGATTTTATTCCTGAGGAAAAGTGGTTCCATTCTATGTATAGCTTTGTGGGTGATACAAAGCAGCTTGAATGTGCATCTTCTGGCAACCGGTAAACAATGCAGGGCTTTCAAGGAAGGGGAGATGTGGTCTCGTAGTTTGATATGCAAGAGTAGTCTAGCAGCCAAGTTCTGAATCTGTTGAAGTCTTTTCATGGTCGTTGAAGGTGATCTCTGGTAGAGACTATTGGCGTATTCGAGTTTGGACACAACAAGGGAGATGTTAGCTTGGACCTTGTGTGAAAATCCCAAATGGGGAAAGATTAGTCGCATAGTTTTTATAGTAACATAGCTTGATCTTGCTAGTTTGTCCAGTTGGGCATTATTCAATAGTTTGGAGTCCATGTTCATTCCGAGGTTTCTTACTTTATTCAATACTTTAGGCGGTGATCCCAGTTCATTAGGCCAGGTGGCAAGCGGGTCATAATGTTTCCAGTCGCCACACGTGAGTATTTCCATTTTAGAAGCATTCAATTTGAGATGGCTCCAAGTCAAACATTGATCCACAACTCTGAGACAACTGAAAATTGGTGAGTTTCCAATGTCTTTGTGGTATTTCAGTTGAAGGAGTATTTGTGTGTCATCTGTATTATACCAGTAATGACTTCATGTAGATGTTAAAAAGCATGGGCGAAAGGAGAGAGCCTTGAGGGACCCCTGCTTTTGTGGAGTATGGTTTGGACGAGAAAGGTGGGAAATTAGTGAGAAAATAGTTCTAAGGGACACGGTAATCATTTTACTGTGAGCTGGGTTATGGACTACATCCCCCAGGCTCCCTTGCTCCTACCTCATTTCCTGGCGCCCAGAGGTGCACAAAACCAGCAGTGAGACCCCGCTGCGTGGGACACGCTTAATCATTTTACCGCGAACTGGTGTACGGACTACATCCCCCAGGCTTCCTTGCACCTACCTCATTTCCTGGTGCCCACATGCGCACAAAACCAGCCGAGAGACTGTGCTGCGCGGGCCGTGTCTGTGCTAAGGGCGGGCCCGTCATTGCCAGGAAGAGGCAGGACAGGGCCACCCCTCTTGGTTTCCTGAGAGCCATAGAAGCACTTGAATTGATCATCAACAAGCGACGAATCAGTGAGTTATGTGAGCCCTCTATCCTCTACTGCTGGACCATTGTTTGACTTTGCCCCTGTCCCGTGCATATCGGCTCCTTTTCCTGGAACTTTTGGACTTGAGTCTCCCAGCTACGCAGTTACCCTTGAGCACAGCTCCTACTGGTGTCCTTTTATTATGCATTTGTGATTTTGTAACTTGGTCATTATTGCTAGTCCTCTATTGGAGCTCAGGGTCACATGAATGGAAGAGTACTTGGTACAAGAAAGAGCTCCGCTGGATCTGCTGTGGGGCTGTGTGCATTGGTAAACCCTCTCTCCCAACCAAATTCTTGTAATTTAGAACTCAAGTATTGCCATAGGGAAAAGGAAATCCATTGACTGTGAGAGTGGGGTCGTGAGTAGAGGGGCGGTCCTGCCAAAGTCTGATAAATCTAAGCAGGCTTATAAGTCCGCAGGGAGTAATTGTGTTCTTGAACGCATCGACAACCTCTTAGTCGAATGCGAGGATATTTTAGTCCAAGCAGTTCCCCTTCTTTGTCCTGACTGAACCATCCACCCCTGCTATCCCGTCCGTCTTCTCAATCAGTTATAGTCTAAATCACCAAAAATGGATTCCACAAATGTTTAATAAACCTAATACGCACAGTACAATTAATCCCTCCCCTAGTCACACTTCAGAATGCATCATGCTGTTGTGTTCCCACTCTGCACATGGCCTCCGTCGGGCTCCTAGTTACTTATCTGGGGTGGTTCCTTGGGTCCATGGCATTCCTATGTCTTTTGGGTATAGTCTTGACTCGAGTCGTGGTTCGCATTCCACTATTTAGTTTATGGTTTGGTCTCCCCCTGGTGACCACTGTGTATTACGTGCTACTTACCTGTTTCTATTGAAAAGTATTGTGTGCATCTCCGGCTAGGAGATTCCTGTATGTGTTAGTGTTATATAATAAATACATATTTTTAAAATACACTGGGTGGTTCTTTTTCACTTAATCTACATCAATAAGATTATGTTCTGGTAAATCGAGCTGCTTTACACTCCTTCTGGACTACGCCTGAAGGCTGCTGTCCACAGCTACCACCTAGAGAGCTTTCTAATGTTGTCTAAGACCACTAAAATCAACATAAGGGTTGTCTGGATTGGTGTAGGGTGCCCACTTGCTTAAGAGTACACCATATACCAATCCAGCCTCTCACATTGGTGAGTCTTCAAACATTTTGAATGTGTTTACTTATCAGTTATTGGTAGAAACAGTTATTGGTAAAATGATTTTATTAATTTGACAACACCTTGAAAAGCTAATTTAGCCTTGTACATTGGTTGGTAAATGTTGTGGGTATTCATAGATTGAGTCTTAATATTCTATTTTTCAGGCAAGTATACGAAGACAAATTCATTTGAATGCCAAGTCTCGATCATCTGGTGACAATAGCACTGCCTTCTATGGAATCAACCAGTTTTCCGATTTGTCGCCTGAGGAGTTCAGAGGTAGCATTTATTTATGTTCTTTGATAGCATTACTGTCTGCTAAATGAAATATTATAGATTTTAATCATCTACCATTGCCTCCGAGTGAGCAGTGTCAGTCCTGCCAAATATCACACATCAGGCGTTAGATTAACACATTTCAGTATGGTACTCCACATTACTGCACTGAAATGCGTTGTCACGCATAATGCATAGTGTCTCACAGTTGCCACTGAAGTGCAGGCTGGCTTTTAAAACTGTTAAGTGTGGCAGCGCGCCGTGCCCCCACTGCTCTCACAGGCTTGCAGTTGAGCTATTAATTAAAGCTGCCAGAAGGGTGAAGGCTCACACTGCTACAATGTATCATTTTGAGATCCCGCAGAGCGGCCGGAAAATCAGGTTGTGTGTTTCAGGTCGGTGCCCGCGGGGTACGTCACATCCTTCTGCCCGAGTCGTTCTGGGAAGTTTGTGGAGGAAAGCGACACCTGGCTGGTGTTTTGGACGGTTCTGGAAATGTATTCAAATATGGCGCTTGCAGCCGTCCGCCTGCTGCATGCAGCTCAAACTGGCGCCGCCGGGTGCCATCAGCCGTTTTCCTTAACCCCCCTCAATTTAATAATGCCAGACCTGAGGGAGTCTGAGAGAAGTGAGTGACCCGGGTTGCAGCGGCGGCCAGGACATAGTCTGCGTGTCACTGAACGTCCCGCCCGGGACTCACCGGCCTGCCAGCCTGGAGGGTGGACTGTTAATGAGGTGGCTGGCAAACCCGAATTACCACAGCGCGCAGTAGCGGCCTAATTGAGCCTGCAGCCACTGCCTTGGCGATAGACGTGTGTCAGGCAATTCTTGGAGTGCCACTGCCACACTCCTCTGTACTCTGCGACCACTGCCCAAGTAAGTACCACCAGCCTCTGTGTGATTTACAAAATGAATGGCAGCTCGCGGTCAGGCAGCTGCAGCCTGTGCCTGCCTGTGTTCGTACTAAGGTGACACTGTGGGATATTTTCAGTTTCAAATATCCTGCTGGCTTGGGCCCCCAGTTACTAATTTCATATTTGTGCCTATTTCTTGCAGTACACCCAGCAAAATGCTTGTGAACACTGCAAATCACTTCAGTTTCATTCCAGAGTATTGCTGGATAGATGAACTACCTATGAAAACACATCAGCTGTTGTCAGGGGAGATGTGCTACAAATAACATTTGCCAGACTGGAATACCCACGAAAGAGTCATTTTGTTGGTATAATGTTTGTCTGATGTAAAGTGCTCTGGCACCCTACATTGGTATGAGCAGCACTATAAAACAAATGAACAATTTGTGAGCGAGGGGCTGAAAGATGTTAGAGTGCTTTACACATTGGGCCATATATTATAGACAAAGAGCATAAAAATAGAAATTACAGCAGTCACAAATATTGAGTAACAGCAAAGCCACAGGTCATTTACAGCAGTTTTCAGATCTTCCTAGAGTTTCTTCTTTCTTAAATGGGTGCAATTTCCTATATTTATATGCTTCCGTCGTCTTCATTGCTTGATTGTGCTCGCGCGGAAGTGTCACTCATAGTCATTGAAATGTCACTCGTATTTACACTGAAATTATGAAAATGTCACATATAAGCAAATTGAAACCTTGTGCAGTGTATCTCAAGAATTTATAAAACCTTGATCTTTCATGATTATTATACGGTCACCTATGGCTTCTTCATCACTAAAGTCTGAGGCGGGTTTGTACTTCACCAGACAGACCCACTCCCTATTGCAAAGCAGAATTCATACCTTGAGCTCTCTTCACTGTCATTTTTATCCTAAGCAGCGTCGACTAGCTTCTTATTGACCGAAATATTTTTTAAATTCCAACAACTGTTCATAAAGCAGGAAATGTTTGCTTTATGACCTAGCACCAAACTATATGGTTACAACATCACTGTCCAGGAGATATGTGGTGGGTAATAGTGCAAACGGAAAATGCACAGTATTTCACCAGGAGGGTTAATGGAGAGGAAGCTGCAGAAATACAATTTATTGTTCTCTTTCTTCTTATGGGCCTTCTCAGTCGTACAAGCAGAAAACAAGTATTGCAAGCTGTTTACTTATAGCACGTCCTGAAAGCAAGGAGCTATGATTCTGTGTCCTAGTCCACAAAAGTAACTGATATGGGCCCAGGGCAGGGGAAATGCCACCTCTGTGTCAGCAGTAAGAGCTCGGTTTTTAAGGTGCCCGCCTCCACCGATCTACTGTACAATTAGAGTTTCACGAGGACTTGCAGTGAGTCCAGTGCACTGTGGCAATGATGTACAGTAGATCCAAAGCCTTAGCTCCCTGCTCTGCACCAATTTTGGTGGACTCTGTTCCCCAGGTAGAGTCCAGCCCATTGCACATCGGGCCTGCCACCACCAGTTCTTGTTCACATACACTTCTCAACAGGCCCAGGGGTAAATGAAGGGAATTACAAAACTACCCATTTCAAGGATGCTAAACCTGCAGATTCCAGTTACTTGAAAAGTTGGCTCTTTGGTGCTGCCACCTAATATAGGGCTTCATCAGGCAGTCACAGGCTGGCTCAGTTCCCCTCAAGAACCCAAATATCTGTTATTGAGCGCCAAGATGCCCTTGGGTGAGCGTGCTCTTTACAAATACACATGTTCTGATATACCCCAAGAAGTAGCAGCCTAAAAGAGATCTAGGACAGGATAAAACAAAACCAAAAAAGACTGCGCACCATGGAAATCCGGACTGTTTGTTACTGCTTGTCCAGAACCAATAGAATACAGAATGCTTTCTGTCTAAGGTGTTTACTTATGATGATAAGCTTAATGGGGGAGAGCTCAATGAATTCTATTTTGGTTCACAGTGTGTCAGGTCAGATGCTGAATCACCTCAGAACTGAGTATAAAAGTGAATGAGGAAGACCAATAGGATGCATAATGCTTTCACTGCAGATGTGATGATGAGCACACCGTTGCTATCGGGGATCATGACTAGGCTTCTTTCAGGGCCTCTGACTAAAGAGACCAAAGGGTCATTTGACTGAGGACAGCTTAAACACTTTTCTCATGCTCAGTACCTCTCTGTCAAGGACAGCGTAAACTCAACATTTTTTACATTGACTTGAAGTACATTAAAACAGATAAAGCTAGCTTGGTTAAACTGTCATGTTAGTACTGCAGATATTTAATCTTTAAAATTCTAGTTGACACTCCTGAATCCACACACCACGTATAACATAAGTTCAAATGAGAATAATCATGTTAATATTGTGTCGTTCATTGCAGTATTTAAGAAAAGGAGGGGCAAGTTAAAGTTCTAATAGGTACTGTGTCTATCCCCTGTGATCAAACCACATCAGATCTTTATCACTGGCATAGACTCTTGTGAAAGACTCAATTAAAAGAGAAAAGGCTGTCTTTGGATGAATATGTACACTGCTCCACAACATAAGGATATGTACACTACCTCTGAGCATAAGGAGATATAAATATATATCTCAACGCTCCACCATCTGCCAGATACTCTCGCACTCGCTACAGGCTGCTTGGTGCGTGAGGGCAGACTCACACAAAGTATCCACGCTCGAGAAAATATTCACCAGCACTTACGGGGGTTAAAGCCCTCTTTGGATTTAATGGCACAGAAAATCAACAGAACATACGCGTTTCAGAGGTACGCCTTCATCAGTGTTGGCGGCCGCCATGTTCAAACCTCGTCATATAGACATCATCAAACCAATTATCTCCAAAGCTACTTGAAGGTCAGGCAAAGAATACCATTGAGACGTCAGGATATCCAACCCACATTGCGTCATGTTACCGTGGTTCCCAGTTGTTACATTTCAAAGTGGAACCTCGCAGATCTTTGTGGCGCATTGTAATCGATCGCACACAGTGCGTGCATGATAGTTTATTTAAATTTGCATAAACATCGGCTAATCATTACAAATATAGATGACCCCAGACGAGACCTGCTCAATAATAGGTCGCACAAAGTTGTAGAACAGAGAGACACGTCAGAATCTGGGGTTTCCAACGCTGAACAGTCTGAAGAGGAAAGTGGTGGAGCAAGAACAAGTGGCCCTGCACACCCCATTTTCACAAGGAATTCAACCTCCTACATCTGACATGGTTACGTGGAGGCAAAGGGAGACCACCAGAGCAAAAAACAACAGACTGGCAAGAAGGGGAGGATGGCAACAGAGGAAGGGGCAACACAGGCAGGAATACCCGCCCCAAACTCAACTTGAAATTCAGGCAATAGATACAGTTGCAGATGAGGAGAATCTCACGATCATCAATTTAACATCTAGGGAATTGACACCAGTGGAAGAATCAGTCCTCAAACTAGGACTTTCTATCTGTTCAACAAGTAAGTTTGAATATGCCCAAACTAGGATTGATGTTTACAAATTCGTGAGGAAGATCAAACTGTTTAAATTCTTTAAAATGAGAGGTATGGATTCTAGACCAGGTCTAATTACGACCCAGCCCACAGGAATGGATATCTTGAGTGGGCAAGACCTAGACATGTTAGCAGTTCTAGAAGAATTGGTCAATGATGTAACACAGCAAGAAGATACACGTCTGGGTAATTTGGACCATGCTGTCAACTTGGGGATCACACAAGAGCGATCACTCAGTCCCTTCAGACCAATCTCCAAATTTTATCCGCAAACACCAGTGGATACCATTAATATCTTCTCTAACAAAGTAAATTGAGATCTAGTAAAACTACGAGAGAGCTTGGAAAACCCAAAAGACAAATGGAATATAACATATGCACAAAGACAAGCACTTAAAGATTTGGAGGCATATGATGCCATTATGATTAAGCCCTCAGACAAGGGTAGAAATGTGGTGTTGCAAACTCGAGAAAATTACTGCTAGGAAGCTCTCCTCCAACTGAACGACCAAAATGACTTACCGATCACAGTCATGGAATACATGAACAGTATAAATGAATATGAACAACTGATCTTGAAGTAGCAAACCAGAGGCATGCTCTCAATGGAAGAATTTTCCTTCCTATCGACACCATATCTACGGCTACCAACATTTTATCACTCACCAAAAGTTCACAAGAACAAGCTGAACCGTCCTGGATGACAAATAATCTTGTCGATTGGTGGCCTACTTGAGAAGATGTCGAAATTCATTGACTATTTCTTGTTCCTCTTTGTATTAGAACTACCTTTGTACACCAGGGACACCAAGGACGTTTTGAGACATATTGAGGGCACTGTGTGGGAACCTGATTGCCTAATGATAACCCTTTATGTAGCTAGCTTGTACACTAGCATAGCACATGAAGATGGTATTTTGGCCACCAGATACTTTCTCAGAAATCGTCCTGTAAAGTTTCTAGAGCATAGTGAGATGCTACTAGAGTTTTTACATTTCTGTCTGCACAACAATGTTTATTTTCCAGGACCAGATCTATAAACAGCGAGGGACTGCCATGGGGGCCTGCTTCGCTCCCTGCTATTCGAACCTGTTCGTAGGCTGGTGGGAGAAGCAGGCTGCATGGGCTGACATCGCCGATAGGTGGGTGGAGAGCACAGTCAGTTGGAGACGCTACATTGACGATCTCTTCCTGATCTGGCGTGGCACAAGGGAGTGAGCAGTCTTATTTACGAGCAGTATTAACTCGACTGAGGTTACATTCCTGGACCTGAGCGTATTTGTGGCAGATGGGAGATTCAGACAGCACACTTTAGAAAGTCCACGGCTGGAAACTCAGTGCTACACACCAGAAGTAGTCACCCAAACAATTTGAAGAACAGTATCCCATATGGGAATACTGGGGATCCAAAATGGGGATACTGGGGATCCCATATGGGGAACTATTGCTTATCAAAAGTAATAGCACCAGAGAAGATGATTTCAGACAAGATTCATCTAAAAGTATAAAGAGATTTGAAGTGAGGGGGTACCGTAAGGGGATCATGAAAGGAGCTTTGAATAGAACAGCAGAGAAGTCTAGATCAGACTTATTGAGGGATCAGTCTAAAAAGGGAGATCTAGGGACAAAGAACAGTTTCAGACTGGTAACAGGTTTCTCCAGTGCAGCTAGCAAGGTGAGGAGAATATTGCAGGACAACTGGCATATACTAAAGTCTGATGTTGTTATAGGTCAGGATCTACCGACGCACCCCTCACTGACATTTAGGAGAACATGGTCCATCAAAGATCAGCTAGTGGAGAGTCATCTGCCACCCCCTAAACTTCAGAGAGGGCTACAAGGGAGTACAGGCTTCTTTCAGTGTTGCAGATGCAAAGCATGTGCCAATAGCAGCAAGGTGACCACAAATATGATTGGGGGTCTGAAAGATACTATACACATTTCAAAGTTTATGAACTGCAATACGTCATATGTAGTTTACTGTTTAACTTCCCCGTGTGGCTTGAGGTACGTGGGCAGCACCATCCACCCTGCCAAAGTTTGCATCTTAGAGCAGCAGAGGGCTATTCAGAATAAAGATGTGAGTTATCCTGTCGCTAGACACTTTGAGTTGCATCAAAACCGCATTAGGCAACTAGTTAAATACATTTGTATTGATCATGTGGCACGTGACATGAGGGGAGGAGAGAGAGAGAGAAAAGCGATTGCGGAGACTGGAATCACACTACATTCTAGATATGGCAAAGAAATCACCGCTAGGATTAAATATGGGGAGGATCTAGAGGTTCACTTGTAAATATGTACAGCAAATGAAGGAGAGCAGGCTTAGTAAGGGCTAGTTAGGAAGTGGAGTGGCATTCTTGGACATATGCCCTATACTGGTCACAATTGCCTTGCATGATGCAACAGCGAGGTTGTTGGTATAAAGTAGAGTCGCTAAAGAGAGCAGGCCCATCCCGGGTGCACAACTAATGACATTGATATCGTAATGCAGGGATCACTGGAGCTCTTGGTACATGGCCCATCCAGGGCACTAATGTGTAACACGTGGGAGGTTCTTTAAAATGTTGAGCGCCAGAGGGAGTAAGCTCATCCAGGGCAAAATCACGCCGCACTGATATATGTTGGTTATCTATATTTGTAATGATAAGCCGATGCGTATGCAAATTAATATAAGCTCTCCTGCACGTACTGCGTGCGATCGATTACAATGCACTACAAAGATCTGCGAGGTTCCACTTTTAAGTGTAACAACTGGGTACCATGGTAACATGACGCAATGTGGGTTGGGTATCCTGACGTTTCAGTGGTATTCTTTGCCTGAACTTCAGTTAGCTGTGGAGATAATTGGTTTGATAATGTCTATAGGACAAGGTTTTAACGTGCCCGCCGCCAACACTGAGGAAGGCGTACTGATGAAATGCGTTAGTCCTGTTGATTTTGTGTGCCTTTAAATCCAAAGAGGGATTTATCCCCCGTGAGCGGTGGTGATTATTTTCTTGAGCGTGTTTTTATATATATATATATATATATATATATATATATATATATATCTATATCTATATCATGTGATCAAGGTCCAGGAAGGACCGAAACGCGTCATGGCCGACTAGCCCAAATAAAATTATTGCACAGAAACGTGGTCCGTGCCTGCTCTATATCCTGGAGATTGGGGATTACAAGAAGAAGTTAAGCAAGATATATATATATATATATATATATAATCCGCAAAGATGATAACGCGGCACTCCCTTTGGCTTTAAAGATGTTTAATTAAATGCAAATCCCCTACGCGTTTCGAACACTTGTTCTTGATCACTACCGTAAAGCCAAAGGGAGTGCCGCGTTATCATCTTTGCGGATAATTTCCAGCGAGATATAGTCCTGGTCTCGCCTCAGGCACCAACTGTCAAAGTGCTCCTCTCGCACGGGACTGTGTGCGTTTGAATATATAGTCGGAGTATTTTTCACAAGACCAACATGGAATACAAGCACCATGTAAGGATTTGAAATTCATGCCTGTGTGAGTGAATATTATCAACTTTGATCTGGATGCACGCAATATAAATGAATTTTAACATTGTTGAAAGAAAATGGATTCACTATGACTCTGTGCACTATATTTTAACACCAGCGAAATGCACCATGGGAACTGTATTTTTAACAACAGACATGTGACCCTAGAGTTATTTAAGCACGCATGCATGCACTTTGCAATTAATGATCCCCACCTGCGATCAAGGCAAAATGACGCCGAAACGCGTAAGGACATGGGGAATCTCTTGCGCTGCTGTGCCGGTGAATAAATGCTTTTAACTCCAGCATTGGGCCTCTTTGTGGTGCTTATCGGATGATGAATTGACAGGCTGCTCCATGCCTGTTGTCAGAGGCCGCCCTGCAGGGTCGGGGGCTCCTTTGCTTGGAAACTGTGTTTTGGAGATATATATAAAAACTGCCTTTTACGTTTACTCCTAATTGTGTAGCAGCTGGAAATTTTGGACAGAGGCCAACTACAAACGGATCTCTTGATTTAGAGCAGTGTACATATGCTTCTGTTCTGGGGTGGTGCACGTTCCTTCTATTCTGAAGGAGTATATGACGGCTTCTGTGTGCAGGAATATTCCTGCACACAGAAGCCGTCATATACTCCTTCAGAATAGAAGGAACGTGCACCACCCCAGAACAGAAGCATATGTACACTGCTCAAAATCAGTGACCGTTTGTAGTTGGCCTCTGTCCAAAATTTCCAGCTGCTACACAATTAGGAGTAAACGTAAAAGGCAGTTTTCATTTATATTAAACATGGAATGAGTTGGAGGTAACCTTTCACAAGCTCTTCTAATTTATTCTGCATGTTATACTTTACATACTACACGCCACGGGTACAGGCTCTGCCAAACCCTAATGCGTGCCCTACAAAGCCCTCATCTACTAATGCTGCTTAGCCGCAACACTGCTGACTGGCATTATATGGCGGCTCATGGAACTGATGCAGAATGACCTTGCATGGCCTCACCACCTTAAACTGTGTACACCACAGGCTCCCAAGGGCCAGGAGAGAAGATGGTGCCAAACGGACTCGGCACCACAAACAGAGGCCAATGGCTCTCCTTGGCTGGGCCCAGTTCTAAGACCAGGACCTCTACGGTCCTCTTGAACACGTTTGGGCCTCCAACGTACCCAGTTTGACGGACCTCATGCTGACTGCCTGGTTGAGCAAAAGCCACTAGAAGCAGTGCAAACTTCCTACTTCATACTCATGGGGCACAGGCAGCACTCAGCAGCAGCCCTGTTGTTTAGAATTAGCCCCACCTGACCGAACCATCTGTCTCTACCATGCCTCTGAGCTACAAAGCCACTCTTCCATATAGATCTAGCCCTTTATTTTACCACTGAACCTATCTCCACTGTAGTTACTGCTAACAAGCTCTATACTTGCTCCTCTTTTAGGTTCTAGTGCGTCCTTGTAAAGAATTTAAATATGTTATGCTTATATCGAATAACTATTTACTTAAAAACATTGTAGAACTGCCCTCATCCAATGTAACTACAGTTTTACATTTACACTGTAATGTGACTATATCTCAGAAGCACTTGCATAACATTTTTCTTGTTTGTAAATTATCTTTAGCAACCTTCCTAAGAAGCTTCTCCACCAAAATACCCTCGTCACATGCAAAAGAAAATTTTAAAGAAACACCTTTACCTAAAAGATTTGACTGGAGAGATGCCAGTGTTGTAACTGCAGTGAAAGATCAGCAATCGGTAAGATCTTACTTTTATGCACTGTTTATTTAGCATCCCAAGAAAATATATATTTTTTTATATATATATTTGGCTGCCAGCTTTCACCGCTGCTCTTTGCCATCGCTTTGGAACCACTGGCTATTTGGATTCAACAGAAGATGAGACAGTGGGGAATTACGGTAAGCGGAGTTACCCACCTGGTTTCTCTATATGCTGATGACACCCTTTTTATTTTACGGCACTCATACGCTCCCTCCCCCTGCTGTTGGGGCACTTGGCTTGGCCTCTGGATTAAGTACAACAAATATTTGGTGTTTCCCTTAGGGATGCTTCTCTCCCGAGCATGGTAGACATTAACAGAACTACCCCTGAAATGGGAAACTGATGGCTTCCTTTACCTGTGCATGATGGTGGCACTTACAGCACAGAAACACTCACAATAATATATCATCAGGGTCACGGATGGACTCTGGTCCTCCATTCCAGAACACCCTTCACCCCTTTCCCTCATGGGGCGCAGTGCTATTTCGAAGATGGTATTTTCACTGCACTGTCTCGACCTCCCAAAAAAAAAAACATCTAAATCCTTCACGCTTCTATCCCTCCACTACCCTTTTCAATCAAAATAACAGACTAACATGTTCACTTCTCAAATTTCCTATTCCACTATACTAATTCACCACTAATCCTTTATGGGTTCCAGAGTAGCATGCTACTCGCCAATAAAGTGCTTCAACACCCCATCAGGGTTATAAGTGCTATATTAATGCAAACCTTTTTCCCTTTTCTATCGCTCCCCAACCCTTCTCAATCAAAATAACTGACTAACATATCCACCATTCAAAATGCTTTCATATTTCACTATACTAATTCAACACTAATCCTATGGGTTCCAGAGTAGTGTGCTACTCGCCAAAAAAGCGCTTCATAACCCAATCAGGAGTAGCAAGCGCTATATGTTAGAAAGTGCCATCTTTCTTGCATGGTATGCCCCCACTTTTTGCTGAATTGCTAAATGTACTTTGACTGAGTGTGCCCTGGAGTCCTGCCAATCAGGTGCCCAGGGCCTATGTTCCTTCCCTAAAACAAACCAAACCCCAATTGGCAATCCCTGGCCACATGTCAGGCCCTAGTAAATGGTACCCTAAGTACCCAGGGCTTTGTGACCAAGGGAGACCTCTAAGAGCTGCAGCACACCTTGTGCCACCCTTAGAGGCCCTGTACCCTTACACACACACACTGCCTTTGCAGGCTGAGTGTTTGGGTGCAAAACCAAAACAAAGTCGACATGGCACACATCCCTGTGTGCCATGCCCATCACCTACACTGCCATGGCATACATCAGTCACCCCTCTAGCTGGGTGCCTTATGCCAATGGTGTGGGCACAGGAACAGGAGCCCTGTGCCCCTACAGTGCCCAGGTCAATTCCTGAGCCCTGTAAGTGCAGTGCTGCCATTTAAGAGTACATGGTGATGAGAGCTCGTCAAACACGAGCTCCACAACACCACAATGGCAACACTAAAGACTGGGAAGTTTGGTATCAAACTTCTCAGCACATTAAACCCACACTGATGCCAGTGTGGGATTTAATGTACCCAGCACCCCAGAGGGCAACTTAGAGGTGCCCCCTGAAACCTAACCTACGAATCCACATCTGCTCTGAGGCTGCCTAGGCTGCCACCCAGCACACATGTTGCTGGACCCCTGGGTAGGAGAGCCCCTGCTCTCCTGGTCCTGCAACAATGCACATCCTGGGCAAGGTGCTAAATCTCCTCCCCCAGGATGGGCAGGGGGAAGCTTCAAAGGCATGCCGCCTCTGTGAGCTTCCCCAGGCCCCTGCAACCCCCACTCTGGCGGGAAGCTTTGGCCGGAAACCCCAAATAAGGACAGGGGATGTGCCAGCCTGCCAACCCCACCCCTCAGGTGGGGGAGGCAAGGTGAAGCACATCTCCGGGCTCTTGCCATCTTGAAGATGGGGAGCCCTACCCTATCAGGACTAGGCTACTGCCCCCCTCCCACAGGAGAGAGGCAGGATAGGGGGTGTACCCACCCCAGGACGGGGACCCATTGGTCCCTGTCCTTCACCTACCTGTAACGCCCCTAAATCTAGTATTTAGGGGCACCCTGAACCTTCCTTCCCCAGATTCCAGATTCCGAAACTACAAGAAGAGCGAGAAGAAAAGAAGACCTGCCCTGCAGCTGCGAAGGAGAGGGACACACCAACTGCTTTGGCCCCAGCCCTACCGGCCTGTCGACCTCGAACCTGCTCCTGCTCCAAACCCGGCATCTCTTGTGGCCAGCAACCTCCGAAACCCCGGAGGACCTGGCTACCTTTGAACTCTGATCCCCTGGGACTCCCATGAGTAGAGGCTCTACTCAGAACCTACCTTTCACCCCTGGCAGCAGCCCGGAACCGCGATCCCAGCCCACTCTGCACCAGCCAAGCCTGGCCGGTGCCGGAGTGAACTAAACCCACGAGGACGACCCCACGGCGACTGTGACCCCGAGTCCGGCACCCAAGGACCCCCCTCGACAATCCTGAAGAAGCCTGCAGCCTCAGAACAGTGTGCCACCCCAACCGCGATCAACAGAGGGTAAGATTTTCCGACACCAAAAGGCACCCCTGCACCCGGCGCCCCATGGCCCTCTGTGTCCAATCCCGGGGTACCTACCTATCCTCCAACTACCCAACTTGCCTCTCGAAGTGGTGCTGGCACCTGAAGAGTCCTCGTCCCCGAGCCTGCAGTCTTTTTCCAAACCGGAGATTTCCCATTGAAATCCATTGAGCGCCCGAAGGCTCAAAAGCCCTCTGCACCCAGCCGCCCGAGTGGCCCTGGCAGTGAAAACTCTACACTTTCCTACTTCCCCACTTGCCCTGAGTAAGTGACCAGGAACCCAGCTCCCACAGCCGCGTGGCTTGCCAGACAGCAGCCACCAAACAAGGCCCCCCTATCCCTCATAGGATAACATTGGGCCTAACTCTCTCTGCACCCGGCCGCCCTAGTGTCGCTGAGGGTGAACCAACTGTACCTACCTGACCCTGGGAGACCCCTGAGTCTGTGCCCAGAACCTCAACTCTGCCAGTCGAGTACTTGCCCTTAAACCGCAAACTCTATTTTCCTCATAGGGTAACATTGACTGGCTTTTTCCTGAAATTTCTTCTAAGTGTGGACTTTTCAAATCTTCAAATATTCACCAAAAATCAGCCGAGTGACAAAAACGAATTTACTCACCTGCTCTTAGGTGAGCTCCCAGTGCTGGATCTTGGTGCCCAGCACTGACTCTGAAAAGTACCCACAACTATACTTACCTTTAACTCATTTTTCTTCCGTAGGAAAACCATTGACTGTTTTTCTGTGAAATTTCTTCTAAGTGTTGACTTCTGCAATCTTTAAATATTCTTCAAAAATCGTATAATATCTGAAAACGTCATTACTTACCTGTTTTTGATAAAGGTCCCAGTACTGAGTCTAGGCACCCAGTACTGGATTACAAAAGTAACGAGAACATACTGTACCTATAACCTGAATTTTCTTCCATAGGGAATCATTGATTGTTTGCTCTGAAATATTTTCCAAGTGTCAACTTTTAAAATAGATAAATATTAGTTAAAAATCATTACAGTACCAAAGTCGACTTTCATCAACTGATTCTGAGAACTGACCCAGGACTGAATCTAGGATCCAGTCCTGGAATTACAAAAGTAATCTAAAAAGTAATCTGTTGCATATAACTTGAATTTATCATTGAGCTCAATGTATTGTGTTTAGAAATAGAGTTGCCTACTGCAACTACTTGTAACTGTTTACTAAAAAGTCTATTGCATATACAAAAGTATTTTTATGAAACATCTCCTGTCGAGAAAGCATATTTTAATTCCAAGTGTTGGTTCTAAAATAAAACTAGCATATATTTTTTATATACAAACCATCAGCCTAGAGTTCAGTTATTGAGTGTGTGGAACTATTTGCTGACTGAGTGTGTACAACAAATGCTTTACACTGTCCTCTGATACTGCCTTACTGCTCGACCAGGCTACCACTTTGGAGAGTAAGGTTATATCTAACTTTAACCTCTGTTAAACCCTTGGGTTCTGTGGACTCTGTACACACTGTACCTATTAAGGAACAGTATATACAGAGCCACTTTCTCACATTGGTGGATCAGCGGTGGGATACAAACTTGCATTTGTTGGACTACTTGGTTACCATCTGACCACACGACAGAACTCTTAAAAATTGCCTTTAGAATTCTGATTGGTCTTTCCAAAATTACTAAAAGTCTTGCTAGGGCCTTGCTTAAGTCCCATTAGAATTTTAGAAAAATAAAAGTCACTATAGTCAGGGTAGAGGGTTAGAACTGTCAGGTTAGAATGTCTCAAACAAACCCAGCTATTAGTGATAATAATAACATGGACCTGGTGGAGGAGCTCGACGTCGCACCTTACTTACACTTGTCTTTCAAGGAATTGAGGTCCTTATGCAAACTTAAAAATTTACAAATGGGCCTGCATCCAACCAAACTAGGGCTCCAGGAGCTCTTGGCTGAGTATGCTAAGGACCACCCATCTGAACATGGTGATGGCCAGTCAGATGAGGAAAGGGAAGCAGAGGAGGTTGACAACAACCCCCCCCCCATGCTATTCCCTAGGTAGGAGAGGGCACCCATACCCTCCAATCCAAGGATTAGCATCTGGGCACCTAGAGACTACACAGGTGGCTCTGGTCCCAGAGAGAACACTGGGGGACCCCCCAGTGAAGAGGACAGCCTTGTAAGGCTGGCCAAAAGATTAGAGCTATAGTCCAGGCTCATGGCTCTAGAAAAAGAAAGGAGAGAGATGGGTTTAGCACCCATCAATGGTGGCAGCAATAATAAAACTAAGGATAGGGAGGAAACTTATGACCTTAAAATCCCCAAAGGGATTGTCCCTAAATTTGAGGAAGGTGATGATATCACCAAATGGTTCACAGCCTTTGAGAGGGCTTGTGATATCAGAAAAGTAAAGAAACCTCTCTGGGGGGCACTCCTGTGGGAACTGTTCTCTGGTAACTGCAGAGACCGGCTTCTGACCCTTTCTGGGCCAGAGGCAGGATCACTGCACAAATGAAAAGTTGCATCAGCATTTGGTAGACCTAGGTCTAATTTCTCCCCAAGAATTGGGAAAGAAGGCAGACCACTGGGTCAAGACTAGGGTGACAAAAGACAACCACTGGGGGTGACCAAAAGAAAGTGGTCCCAAAACCTCCCCAGGGGAAAGGTGGTGAGAATCCCCAAGATAAAGAGTTTGAGTCTTCCAAAGGGCCCCAAAAACCTGTTCAGGTGGGTGGGACCCACACTACTCCCTATGTGCCCCAACCATATAGGGGGAAGAACTTTGATCCCTTAAAGGCCTGGTGTAATACCTGCAAGAAGCAAGGACACATAACTGTCGCTTGCCCCCAAAACAAAGCCCCTAAGGCACCCAGTACAGCTACTTCTGGGGCAGCAAGCATACAAATGGGATCAGAGGTGTACCCTGAGCAAATCTGGGAGCACACTGAAGCAAGTCTAGTCTCCTTGGGAGAAGTGGAGTTTGCCACTGTAGCTGTGTGGCCGTCCAACTTAAAGAAATACTTACAGTACCCCTGGGTGAATGGAACTAGGGTAGAAGCTCTGAGGGATACAGGTGCCAGTGTCACTGTGGTGAAAGACACACTGGTTTCCCCTGAGCAATACTTGATTGTGAAGTCTTACCCAGTCACCAACGCTGACCGTGTCACCACTAGTCATCCCATGGCCATGGTAACATTAGACTGGGGGGGGGGGGGGTCACTGGCCTGAAACAGGTAGTGGTCTCTCCAAAGTTGCCAGCTGCCTGTCTGCTTGGAAATGATCTGGAAACCTCAGCCTGGGCTGAGGTTGAGTTAAAGGCCCATGCAGCCATGCTGGGCATCCCTGAATTGGTGTGTGTGCAAACCAGAGCAAGAGGAAGGGTGACAAAGTAGGTCTGGAGCCTGAAATAATGGCCCAGCCAACCAAGAGAAAAGGAAAGAAGACTGGGGAACCAGCTTCTACACAGCAACACACTCAGAACCCCTCTCCCCAGGGAGAGGATTTGGATACCCCTGAGGGAACTGAGTCCATGGAGCTTGACCCTTACCAGGTTGAACTCTTGGGCCCAGGGGGACCCTCTAGGGAAGAGCTGTGCCAGTGTCAGCGAGACTGTCCCACTCTTGAAAGCCTGAGGCAGCAAGCTGTTTCAGAAGCAAGGGGAGATGTCAGTGGTACCCACATAGCTTATTGGGAAGAGGGATTACTGTATGCTGAGGCAAGAAACCCCACTCCTGGAGCCACCAGGAGGGTGGTAGTGCCACAGAAGTACAGGGAGTTCCTCCTAACTTTGGCTCATGAGATCCCCCTAGCTGGACATCTGGGGCAATCCAAAACTTGGGAAAGGCTAGTGAGTCACTTTTACTGGCCCCAGATGCACCAAAAGGTGAAGGAGTTTGTCAGCTCCTGTGTCACCTGTCAAGCCAGTGGCAAGACAGGTGGCCACCCAAAGGCCCCCCTCATCCCACTACCAGAGGTGGGGGTCCCCTTTGAAAGGGTAGGAGTGGACATTGTGGGTCCACTTGAGCCACCTACAGCCTCAGGGAACAAATGTATTCTAGTGGTAGTGGATCATGCCACTAGGTACCCTGAAGCAATTCCACTTAGGACTACTACAGCTCCTGCAGTAGCCAAGGCCATCCTGGGTGTCTTCACCAGGGTGGGGTTTCCTAAGGAGGTGGTTTCAGACAGAGGTTCCAACTTTGTCTGCTTACCTAACATACATGTGGAAGGAGTGTGGGGTGCAGTATAAGTTTACTACCCCCTACCACCCACAAACCAATGGCCTTGTTGAGAGATTCAACAAGACATTGAAAGGTATGATCATGGGGCTCCCTGAAAAACTCAAAAGGAGGTGGGATGTCCTGTTACCATGCCTGCTTTTCGCTTACAGGGAAGTGCCACAGAAGGGAGTAGGTTTCTCACCCTTTGAACTTCTGTTTGGTCATCCTGTAAGGGGACCACTTTGTCTTGTAAAAGAGGGCTGGGAGAGGCCTCTTCAAGAATCCAAACAAGACATAGTGGACTATGTGCTTGGCCTAAGGTCCAGAATGGCTGAGTACATGGAAAAAGCATCCAAGAACCTTGAGGCCAGCCAGGAGCTCCAGAAGCACTGGTATGACCAAAAAGCTGCACTGGTTGAATTTCAACCTGGGCAACAGGTGTGGGTTTTGGAGCCAGTGGCACCAAGGGCTCTCCAAGATAAATGGAGTGGCCCTTACCCTATCCTAGAAAGAAAGAGCGAGGTCACCTATCTAGTTGACCTGGGCACTAGCAGGACACCCAAGAGGGTCATCCATGTGAACCACCTCAAGCTCTACAATGACAGGGCTGACATCACCATGCTGATGGTGACTGATGAGGAGCAGGAAGCAGAGAGTGAACCTCTCCCTGACCTCCTCTCCTATAGCCCACAAGATGGGTCAGTAGATGGTGTGATCTTTTCAGACACCCTCTTTGCCCAACAGCAAACTGACTGCAAGCAAGTCTTGCAGCAGTATGCTAGCCTCTTCTCCCTGACCCCTGGTCTGACAAACTGGTGTACCCATGATGTGGACACTGGTGACAGTGCACCTGTCAAAAACAAAATCTATCGACAGTCAGACCAAGTCAAGGAGAGCATCAAAGCTGAAGTCAGCAAGATGCTGGAGTTAGGGGTTATTGAACCCTCTGAGAGCCCCTGGGCCAGCCCAGTGGTTCTAGTCCCCAAACCTCATCAACAGGGTGAAAAGAGACAGATGAGGTTCTGTGTGGACTATAGAGGGCTCAACTCTGTCACTAAGACAGATGCTCACCCTATCCCAAGAGCAGATGAACTGATAGATAAATTAGGGGCTGCCCAATTCCTCAGTACCTTTGACTTAACTGCAGGGTACTGGCAGATTGGCATGGCCCCAGGAGCAAAAGAAAAGACAGCATTCTCCACCCCTGATGGACATGCCCTTTGGGTTAAAGAATGTTCCTGCCACTTTCCAGAGGCTGGTGAACCATGTCCTGGCTGGGCTGGAGTCCTTTAGTGCAGCTTATCTCGATGATATTGCTGTCTTTAGCTCCACCTGGCAGGATCCTGATCCACCTTGGAAAACTTTTAGAGGCTCTGCACAATGCAGGCCTGACTATCAAGGCATCCAAATGCCAGATAGGGCAGGGCACTGTGGTGTACTTGGGCCACCTTGTAGGTGGAGGCCAGGTACAGCCCTTACAACCTAAGATCCAGGCCATCATGGACTGGATAGCTCCAACAACCCAGACCCAAGTCAGGGCATTCCTTGGCTTGACTGGGTACTACAGGAGGTTTGTGAAGGGGTATGGGTCCATTGTGACCCCCCCCCCCACAGAACTCACCTCTAAGAAAATGCCCAAGAAAGTGAACTGGACAGTTAGTTGCCAAAAGGCTTTTGACACCCTGAAAGAAGCAATGTGCTCAGCACCAATTCTAAAAGCTCCAGATTATGCCAAGCAGCTCATAGTGCAGACTGATGCCTCTGAGCTAGGGCTAGGAGCGGTCCTCTCACACTATATAAATAAAAACCTCTTTCCCTCTTCTATCCCGCCGCCTACCCTTCTCTGTCCAAATAACTGAATAAAATATCCACCACTCAAATCACTTCATATTTCACTATACAAATTTTCAACACTAATCCTTTATGGGTTTCCGGAGTAGCGTGCTACTCGCCAGAAAAGCGCTTCAACACCCATCAGGGGTAACAGGTGCTAAATGAATGCAAACCTTTCTTCCCCTTCTATCCTTCCGCTATACTTCTCACTCCAAATAATTGACTAATATTCACCACTCACATTACTTCCATATTTCACCATACTAATTCACCACTAATCCTTTATGGGTTTCCGGAGTAGCGTGCTACTCGGCAAAAAAGCACTTCAACGTCTCGTAAGGGGTAGTAAGCACTATCTAAATGCAATTCCAATCCAATATATATATATATATATTTTTTTTTTTACTTGCAACAATGACAAATGCCTTTCAGCCACTTCGCCTTCCTCAATGTGAGTTTCCATCTTTTTCTTTTCACTTTATATTACAAACATCCTCTCGCAAAACAAATCTCATTGGGCATCATTCCTCCGCTTAAGCATTAACATAAACAATGGACTATGCTTTCATTTATAGCGCTTCTAATCCCTGATGGGGTGTTGAAGCGAGTAGCACGCTGCTTTGGAAACCCATAAAGGATTGGTGGTGAATTAGTATGGTGAAATATGAAAGTAACTTGAGTGGTGGATGTTAGTCAGTTAATTGGATTGAGAAGGGTTGGGGAGGGATAGAAGGGAAATAAAGGTTTGCATTTATATAGCGCTTGTAACCCTGATGAGGTGTTGAAATGCTTTGTTGGCGAGTAGCACGCTACTCTGGAACCCATAAAGGATTAGTGGTGAATTAGTATAGTGGAATATGGAATTAGAGAAGTGAACATGTTAGTCTGTTATTTTGATTGAAAAGGATAGTGGAGGGATAAAAGAGTGAAGGATTTATTTTTTTAGGTCATAGCAGTAGGAGGAGGCTTTTGGAGGAGTAAAAAGGGTTTTTGGAAGGGAAGAGTCAGAGGGAAGAGTTTAGAAAGGTTTGTTTTGGGGGATCGGTATAGTAAAAGAGGTGTCAGATGATGCAAGGAGGGGTAGAGCAGGAGAGTCAAGAAAGGTTTATTTTGGGGAACATAGTAGTGGTATGGGGTTTGGAATAAATGAGAGAGTGGGTGTAGATGATATAATGATAGATGTATAGGGTGAGAGATAGGGTAGTGATTCGGAAAGAGTAGTAGAAAGAAGTTTGAAATGAGTCAGAAAGTTTGGCTAGAAGATCTATTGAGAGAAGTATAGGCTGAGAAATAAAGTAGTGCATTGGAAATGATAAATTAGAAGAAAGTGATAAATATATAGATCCATTAATAATAATAGGCACATTTATAAAGCGCATGGTTACACTCGACCAGTGTGTCCCCGCGCTGTGGTACAAACTGCCCTGAATGGTACACCCTAACCTAGCCAGTCCTGATTATCCCGGTGGGAATAAATGAGTTTTCAAATTTTTCCCGAAGGTGCCCTCCATGGCCTCCACCCGGAGGCTCAAAGGGAGTTTGTTCCAATGTTGTACAGCCAAAAAACGAAAGGACGGCCCGCCCATCCTTGCTCTCTTAATAGCGGGAATGCACACCAGGCCCCTCCCTCCTGATCTAAGTTGGCGTGTTGGGACATTAGGAGTGAGTAGATCAGACAAATAAGATGGAGCCGTCCCCTGAATGATACGGTGGCAAATGCACAATGCCTTGAACAAGACTCTCTCTCTTATCGGCAGCCAGCGGAGGGAAGTAAGTGCCACCTTCGAGGAGGCCCTCCTCGGGCGCATAAGGACCAGACGAGCAGCTGTGTTCTGCACACCCTGGAGTCTTTGCATACACTTTGCCGTTGCACCCAAGTACAGGGTGTTACCAAAATCAAGGCGCGAAGTCACCAGGGCATGGACCATGGTCTTCCTGGCTGCAATAGGCAGCATATCCAGAGTTTTACAAAGGCCACTCAGAACTCCAAAACAGGCGCCTGCCACCCGCATGGTATGGTACTCAAAGGAGAGCTTTTTGTCCAGCCACACCCCCAGGTTTTTCACCTGGGCGCAGGGCGTCAGGGTGGATCCCAAGCTCTGGGGCCACCAAGCCGACGACCACACCGACGGGGCTCTCCCCACCACAAGCACCTCGGTCTTATCTCCATTCAATTTCAGGCAGTTGTTAGCCGTCCATGATGCCAGCTCTTGCAAGCATGCCACGAAATTGGAGGCTGCCGTATCCTGTGCCTGTGTCAGGGAGACCACCAACTGAGTGTCATCGGCATAGGACACGACCCTGATCCCAAAACCGTCCGCAATCTCCGCCAGTGGAGCCACATAAGGATTGAACAAGGTGGAGCCCTGCGGCACCCCTGTTTCAGTTTGATGACTAGTGAGAGCCCTGCCTCACCTGAAAACTGCGCTCTGACAAAAATGATTTCATCCAGCTCAATGCCCTGCCAAACACACCTCCTTTCCTCAGACACTGCACCAGAGTGTGATGGGCAACAGTGTCAAAGGTGGCACTTAAATCCAACAGGATCAAGGCCGCTGTCTGTCCCGCATCCACATATTGCCTGATAGTTTCCGTGGCGAGAAGCAGGGCAGATTCCGTTGAGTGGAGAGCCCAGAATCCAGACTGAGTGGGATGCAGGAGGTTAAATTTCCCAATATGCGCCTTGAGTTGCAAGTTTACCACTTTCTCCGCAATCGTTGCGAAGTACGGCAGTAAAGAAATTGGGCGCAGATTGTCAAGTTGATCTGGGCCTATGTGCGGTTTCTTGGGTAGCAGACCACTGCTTCCTTCCATCTTCCTGGCACTGTGCATGTCCTAAAAGAAACCTCCACGAGATGTCTAATGTATGGCTTCAATATTTCTATGCTCCCTCTAAGCACTTTAGGGGAGGCCAGGTCTCTGGGAGAGCCCGACTTAACACTCAAACAGATTTTAATTAGCAGCTCTGGAGGGGGAACGGTGAAGCTATCCAACCCTTCACTCTCCCGGGCGTGCCCTGCCTCCTCCAATGTTTCATAGCCCACTTGGGCGGAGTCCGGGAAGGTGGAATCGATTTTCTCCACCTTGTCTGAAAAGAAATCTGCCACGTGGTTACATAGCTCTTCTGAGCCCGTTGCAGGTACTGCTGCTGTAGCTAGGGAAAATATCTCCTTGTAAACCCTAAATAGTTCCCTTGTTGAATTTTCCGCCGACCCAATTTTTTCCAGATAGTATGATGCCTTAGCCCTTCTAATAAGCCCATGATAGCTCTTCAATGTATCTTTATACTCCCTCCTCCCCTGGTCCGAGAAGTCTTTCCTCCACCGCCTTTCCATGCCTTTGCAATGTGTTTTCGCCATTTTCAAGGTACCGTTATACCAAGGAGCAGATCTTTGTACTCTACCCGGTATTTTCAGTGACCAGGGGGCAGTGCTATCAAGTGCCTCCGCAATCCTCTTATCCAAATTTACGCAAGCACTTTCGACGTCTATTCCCCCTGGTAACCCACCCTGCGAAAGGGCACTGTTAAACTTTCGCAGCGAGAACCCAGCCCACTTCCGGCATGTTATGCCCCTCTTAGATTCCTCCTGTACCTTTGGCCCAGGCAGCATCATAACAAACGGGACCAAAAAATGGTCTGTCCATACCATAGGGAGAGGTGGGTTAACAGCTATGTCCTCCCAGTTTGTGAAAATGGGGTCAAGCAGATGGCCCTGCTGATGGGTAGGGGAGTCAGATTTTAGCCTGAGTTGTAAAGTAGCCATTTCCTGACATAACTCACCCACCCCCACACTCTTAGCATCCTCAATATGCAGATCGAAGTCCCCAAGCACTAAGAGTTTGTCATAACGCAGTGCTGGTTGAGTGAGACAATCTATCAAGCTAGGAGAAAAGCGAGTGGGGGATCCAGGGGGTCTGTAGACCAGAAGCCCTTTCACGATATAGTTACTAGCCACTCTAATCGCAAAAAGGCCAGCCTCGCTATCAGCAATGATGACAGGCTCAATCCATACTTTGGACTTCTGCAACACTATTTGTATAAAACTTTACTCCCTCTCCTGGCCAAAAAACGAAGTGCACAGTCCCTATTAAACAAAGTGTTTGAGGCATATGAGCTGCAGATCACACACTTCGCATTAGATCACCATCTCGTGTTGGGCTTGGATGCTTGCACCTTGTTGTCTTGAAAGAAGTCTTTGTAGTCACAAGATAGGTGACTCCTCCCTTGGACGATAGTGCGCATGGGCATCGACTCCATCCTCAGATTGTTTTTTTTACGCCATTGGGTTTGGATGCAGCTTTTGCGCTCCGGTTCGAAACGTACTTTTCAAACTTTTTTGACACGCACAACTTCATCAAATTCTTCCAATTGACTTCAACATCGAAATCATCGGCGCGCCTTTCGCCGCTTTGATTCTATTCGTCGACGCGGGCCGCTGGGCCTATCGACGCCGTAAGGCCTACGGCTCATGGAAAGGACGCAGTTAAAAAAATGCCCCCAGTGTGGAGCGAAATTTCCACACAGTGACCATCATAAGGTCTGCAACCTGTGCCTCTCGCCAGAACACGACGAGTCCAGCTGCCCAGCCTGCGCCTCTTTTCGATCAAAAAAGACTATTCGAGATCTTCGGGCTCAACGACACATCATGGCGCAGAGATCAGCTTTGGAACCAGAGAACATCTTCAACGAGGATCCAGATGTCCCAGAAGAAGATTCCGAACATCTGGAAATCATGTCAGAGGCAGAAGACTCGGACGACCCCATCACTCCTGGTCAACGAGTGAGTACTACTGTCCCTTCCTCAACCCCACCACCGAAACAGAAGGCACTGGTCAAGACTTCGCCTGTTGGCCCCTGTCGCGACCGAAAACACACTTCAGATGCCCCGCCCCGGGGCCCGGCAACGAAGAAAAAAGACAAGCCTTCCGGTAGCACAGGACCGAGCAAACCGCATGTAATAGTCCCACCGGCACCTTCGGCTCCAAAACCGAAAGAACACTCGGCTCCGAAATCGGCTCTGACTTCTTCCACGCCCAAAGACAAACCGGCCCTGAACACCTCGAGGCCCATAGATAAACCGGCTTCGAACACTTCTAAGCCTAAGGATCACACCTCTGCTCCGAAACCAAAACCTTCGGAACCGAAGAACAAGCTTAAGGATTCTACCACGCCTCCTAAGGCCAAAGAGCAAAAAACTCAACAACAACCCCGCTCCGAACTGAAACAAATCGGTGCCGAAAGCGGTTGTGGAGGAACTCTTTCACCCAGATCTTGTCGATCCCAGACAGAAAAAAATCTACATTAACCCTCAAACAGGACATGTCACAGCTGGGCCATGCAGGAAGAGGAAGTTAGACACAGCACACGCCCCTCCAGTGCCTGTCAAGAAGAAGGACTCTGCTACATCACCTATTCCTCCTTCTTCTCCTGTACTTCCTTCTAACCCCCTTCCTCTCCCTAAACCTGTTACGCCACCTCTGCCTGTAACTTCTCCACCACATACACCACCACCAGATGATGGTGATGATGATGATGACTTAGGGGTTGGGGGAGACCCCAATGATCTGTTCACGGATCCAGACGAGCCACCACAGGATGATTGGAATTACCCAATAGATCTACCAGACGTCCCAAGCCCTCAACCATACCCAACAAAACCATCTCCCCCAGACGATAACATTGGTTTTGGACAGTTGATCAATAGTGCTGCCGTTTTTCACGGTGTGACAAGGCACTCAGACACAGTAGAGGAGGATTTCCTTTTAGATGCCTTTGAACAGTCCCAAAAACTGTACAAATATTACCAATGTTCAAAGGGGTCATTAAACATGCCCCTGGCGTATTCAAAGATCCCATACGAGCCAGGATTCTTAATCCTAGGATCGATTGTAAAAAAAAAAATATATATATATATATATATATATATATCTCTGCCCCTGATGACCCTGCGTACATCAAAGGATAGCTGCCCCTGGATTCACTAGTGGTTTCCAACGCTAGGATGCGTGCCAATTCACAAACCTCTGGGGATGCATCACCTCCGGATAAAGAATCCAAATTAACAGATGCATCTGGCAAAAGAGTAGCTGAGCAGGCGGCCAATCTATGGCGCATAGCCAACACTCAAGCACTGCTGGCTTGATATGATAGGGCCCATTATGAGCAGCTGGAAACCCTATTACAGCATTTGCCCGACCAATATGAAACACAGGCAAACTATTTAATCCAAGAGGGCAAACTAATAACAAATGCCTCAATTAAATGTGCCCTTGATGCAGCTTACACTGCCTCTAGGTCTATTAATACCAGTGTATTGCTCAGACGACATGCCTGGCTACACATTTCAGGCTTTAAACAAGAGGTCCTGACAACCATTCTAAACCAGACGTTCAATTAACAACTTTTTGGGCCGGCTGTAGACACTGCTCTTGAAAAGATGAAGAAAGACACAGAGACTGCTAAGTCCATGGGAGCATTACAGTCTCCGCAAATGCGTGGCTCCTTTCGTGGCTCCTTTTATAGAGGAGCCTCCAAATACATGGGCGCAGATACCTCCTCTTCTTTTAAAAACACCACCCAAACATCCCCCAATAAAGGATATTTTAGAGGAGGATACAGAGGGAATAACAATAGGGGGAGAGGCCGAGGTAACAACAACACTTGCACCTACCCCTGCTGCTAAACTGTGACTTCCCTCCACTCCCCCCAGACCATGCCACTCCAGTCGGGGAAAGATTATCACACTTCCTGCCTGGGAATCCATCACAACAGACAAGTGGGGTAAGACAAATTATCCAATATGGTTACTGCCTGGAACTTACAGCTACCCCCCCAAACATACCACCCAAACAACATCCAATGTCCGCAGAACATCTGACACTTTTAAGACAGGAAGTTCTCTCACTGCTTCAAAAGCAGGCCATAGAGCCAGTCCCATTACTACATCACAGAACAGGGGTTTATTCCCTGTATTTCCTTATCCCCAAAAAGGATGGGACCCTAAGGCCAATACTCGACCTCAGACCCCTCAATCTGTACATACACTCAGATCATTTTCACATGATCACTCTCCAACAAGTGCTTCCACTACTCCAACAACAAGACTTCTTTGCCACACTAGATCTCAAGGACGCCTCCTTCCACATTCCCATACATGCTGCTCACAGGAAGAATCTAAGGTTTTTAGTGGACGGACAACACTATCAGTTCAAAGTCCTTCCATTCGGAGTCGCCACCGCTCCCAGAGTATTTACCAAATATCTAGCAGTGGTAGCAGCACACCTAAGAAGACAACAAATCCATGTCTTCCCATATCTGGATGACTGGCTAATAAAAGCCAAATCATTCAACCAGTGTGTTCAACACACTCATCAAACCGTCCAAACACTGCCCAACTTGGGGTTCACAATCAACTATACCAAGTCGCAACTCCAACCCTCTCATGTACATCAATACTTAGGTGCCACAATAAATACTTCCACAGCTCTAGCATATCCCAGTCCAGCCAGGATAGCCAGTATACAAGCTCTCATCAACATATTTCAAGCCCAACACCCTCTCCCAGCCAGTGTTCATGCACCTCATAGGCATGATGGCATCTTGCATATTTATTGTAACTTATGCAAGACTTCAGATGCGTCCCTTATAGGAATGTCTGGCACATCAGTAGAATCAGGCTCACGGGCAACTGTCAGATCTGGTGTTGGTGGACAGCCACACACATCGCTCTCTGCAGTGGTGGAACACAACAAACTTATCCAAAGGGCGGCCGTTCCTCAAGCCTGTTCCACAGATAGTACTAACAACAGACGCATCACTCACAGGATGGGGAGCACACCTCCTCAATCACACAACTCAAGGCAAATGGACCACTCAACAAAAAGTGCTCCATATCAATCATCTGGAACTGCCAGCAATATTCCTAGCTTTAAAATCATTCAAATTTCATGTACAGAACAAGGCTGTCCTCATCCGGACAGACATGACAGCCATGTATTACATATGGAAACAAGGTGGTACACATTCTCTACAGCTGTCTCAGCTAGCACAGAACATTTGGAGGTGGGCCATCCCACAAAACATACACCTGCTTGCAGAACACCTTCCATGAGTTCACAATCAGATTGCAGATCTGTTAAGTCAACAGACACAACAGATTCACGAATGGGAACTACATCCACAAATTCTTCTACCATTTTTCCAAATGTGGGGCCAACCAGACATAGATCTGTTGGCCACACACAAACGCAAAATGCCCAACCTATGCCGCAAGGTTTCCACGCCCACTGTCAAAGGGCAATGCGATATGAATGAACTCGTCAGGCAGATTTGCGTACGCTTTTCCGCCACTCCCACTGATTCCACTAGTGGTACGCAAGCTCCGACAACAATGTCTAAAAATTATCCTAGTGGCTCCCACATGGGCATGCCAACCGTGGTTCACAACACACTGGAATTCTCACTAGTCCCACACCAAAAACTACGCCTTTCCCCATCACTACTAACGCAGAACCATGGAGTGATAAGGCACCCCGATCCAACTCAAATAAATCTGGTGATCAGGCTCCTGAAGTCCTAGAATTCGGTTACCTTAACCTTCCACCGGACTGTATGAACATCAATAAAGAAGCCAGGCACCCAACCACCAGAGCTTGCTATGCAGCAAAATGGAAGAGATTTGCCATTTACTGCAATAACAATCATATCAATCCACTAGATGCGTCCATCCAGAACATCATTTGCTACTTACTGCACTTGCAAAGACGTAATTTAGCATACTCATCCATTCGCCTACATCTAGCAGCACTTGCCGCTTACTTACAAAACAGACAACACTTGTCACTTTTTAGGGTCCCAGCAATTAAAGCTTTTATGGAGGGCCTTAAAAGGATCATTCCTCCCAGATTACCACCCTCTCCAGTATGGAATCTCAACATTGTACTTACTAGGCTCATGGGACCCCCGTTTGAACCTCTACACAAATGTGAACTTCAGTTCCTCACATGGAAAGTAGCTTTCCTTATTGCAATCACGTCTCTCAGAAGGGTGAGTGAGATCCAGGCTTTAACCATACAAGAACCCTTCTTACAAATGCATCGTAACAAAGTGGTTCTCAGAACAAATCCAAAATTCCTTCCTAAAGTCATCTCTGCATTTCACCTTAACCAATCAGTGGAGCTACCAGTGTTTTTTTAAAACCCAGTCTCTGTAGCAGAGAGAGCTCTCCACACGCTAGATGTCAAAAGAGCCCTACTTTATTACATTGACCGAACTAAATCCTTTCGCAAGACAAAACCATTGTTTGTAGCTTTCTCCCCACCTCATAAAGGTAACCCCATCTCCAAATCTGGGATTGCACGGTGGATTGTTAAATGTATCCAAATATGCTACCAAAAGGCTAAACGCACATTAACAATTCCCCCTTGAGCGCATTCCACACGCAAACTAGGGGCTTCCATGGCTTTATTAGGGAACATTCCCCTAGAAGAAATGTATAAGGCAGCGACATGGTCTACCACACACACCTTCACTAAACACTATTGTGTTGACGTGCAAGCCAACCAACAAGCTTCCGTAGGCCAAGCTGTTCTTAAAACTCTCTTTCAAACTACTTCAACCGATACAGGTGACCACCGCTAGGGGAGACACTGCCGTACAGTCAATGCTAAGTGTGTGATCTGCAGCTCATATGCCTCGAACGGGAAATGCTACTTACCAGTATGTATATGTTCTTGGCATATAGAGCTGCAGATCCACACACGCCCACCCACCTCCCCGGGACCTGTATCTGTTCCAGTTCTATCTTACTTAGATATACACACATGGACATCTCTTTTTATTCTACTAACTCCATCATGGCGAAAAACAATCTGAGGATGGAGTCGATGCCCATGCGCACTATCGTCCAAGGGAGGAGTCACCTATCTCGTGACTACAAAGACTTCTTCCAAGACAACAACAAGGTGCAAGCATCCGGGCCCAACACCAGATGGCGATCTAATGCTAAGTGTGTGGATCTGCAGCTCTACATGCCAAGAACAGACGCATACTGGTAAGTAGCATTTTCCTTAAACAGTTTACAGCACATTACTACTGTCTCAGTGTAGTGGAGACGGAGTTCCATGTACACACGTTGCTATGTTAGCATAAGCGTCTTAGATGTAAAACGCCATCTTGCCACTTTTGCTGCTTTCGCACATGACACTGCAGGTAGCTGTTATTGCAAGAAAAACTGCTTGCTTGCTTTTTCTTCACATGAGAACGGTCTGTTGTTCACATCTCTAGACGTGCACTGCGACCTTAGTCTGAACACTGTGTGCAGAAGCCATCAAGGTCAAATAAAAATGTATGCTCTTGAATTCAGGTTGATCGGCCCACGCTCTAGCCATAACACGCACACAACTGCAAATATCTGAAACTCGGGTGCCTTTATTATTGCATTTGTATGCATGATTCAGACACTTGGAGAAAACCTTTTCCAGACACAGAGCAGAGCTGATCCTGTAATGTGATGTGATTTACCTAAGCTGATATTTACGGTATGTGGTTCCCCATTCAAGCCTAGAGACCTTCTATTAGTTTCATAAAACTAGCTTACTAGCGAAGGGAGGGTGGCTTTATCCCACTATCATTTGTAATATGATTTCTCCCTTCATTTTCTATGGTATTGTAACAATGCTGCTGATTTTGGTTTTAATCATTTGTCTGCTTATGTTAGCCAAAGTACTGCATCTTTTAAACTTTACCGTGTCTCTGATTGCTCTTGTTGTGGACTGTCGTGGAGAAGTGTGGCTCAATGATTAGAGTGGCAGACCCTGATGCAGAGGTCTAGCCCGGGACCAGAGTTCAATTCCCCGCCTCGATGGGTCTTGGGCTCAAAAATTCCACGGACCTGATAATTCTCGCCTCGGTGCCATTCCAATCATGGAGTCCCACTCTGCAACTCTGGGCAATAGCTTGCTTAATCTCCACAATGGCCCCCACAACGCTAAGGATGCCTGGCCTCCACCTTGGGGGTGCCCAGGAGTGGACGCCTCACAGGGAAAGCCAGGATGGGTTCCACAGCGGTATTCGTACAAGCGCCTTGAGACCCTTGCGGGTGAGTAGTGCGCTATACAAGTATCCATTTACATTTACATATGAGAATAATAACTAAAAGGTGTTTCTGATTCTCACCATTCCTGAGAGTATTCTAAGTCGCTTGTTCTGGGTTGTCTAATCATTGGTAGCTTTGAGATGATACGTAGAACGAATGAGACACTGATGCTATTCGGATAGGTGTTCTGGGTACTGAGGTGAGTTTTTGGTTCACCGCAATTTACTGAGGTCCTGGTTTCCTGCGCATAGTTCTGTGCATGAGCAGAATCCCTGCAACATGGCGCACCTAACGTTTGGTCCTATGATTGAGGCGCCTTAGTAGTGCTTATATTAGTCCACGATACCCTCACTCTTGTTTCCGGATAGCGGGACTGACGGTTTTAGCCTACCTACATAGTTAATATATAGGTTCTCTCAAGCTTGACCATTAAAAAGGTTTCATTTTATCTTGTACTCTTTTTGTGCTACAGTTATTATAGATTGTTTTTCTTCTCTGTGTCCTTATGACTGAAGTCGCTATTGCAGCGCATAGTCGCGCACCTCTCCGGCGTCATTTGATGCAGTTCGGGGTGTCTGACGATGGGATGTCTATTATCTTTGTAGTGAGTGCCGACACATCGCATCCCTATGAGCTATTTTACTCTTGGGTTACCTTGCGGGAGGTGAATGCGGACGATGGTACGTTTCACTCATACACTCCTAGAGCAGTCCCGGCAAATTACACGCCATATAGGACACAGGAAGTTCCAATTTCGCTTGGCAGCATCGTATTTGGTTCAATGGCGCCCTCCCCCACACGGTTACACCGGTTCGTTTGGGTCATTGTCCATTCCAGGGGCCACTTGGCCAGTATTGACCGGGTTTACACCACATCCACGTTATTTGCAAGCCACGGTGGATGAGTTACGTCAACTCCATACCGCCCTGATTATGGTACATCGGGCTTTAGTGCAATACGTTTCACGCAATGTCCAGGTAAGGGCACCAGCTGGCCCGGCCCGGATTACTATTAGTCCCGTCATGGTTAATTCGGTAATGGGCAAGCGCCCCCAAAATAAGGACGATATGCCTTATTGGCTTGCTGAGAAATTTGACCAACTGGAAGCAGTTTTTCCGAATTCTAGTCCTGTGGAAAAACACAGGATTCTCACCATTAGTTTGCAAAAAGACTTGGTCTCAGAGGTAGCTGATTGTGATAATTGGGGTAAGGTGTTTGCAGCAGTCTACTCGAAATGCTTCGGCACCCCGTCTATGGCTGTACTGCCCTCCCTAATCAAACGAGTTCATGATCAACACGGTCCGGATGCAGCGGTCGATTTAGGAATGAGGCTTGTCAGCGTGTTTGACGTAGTTACCACGCTCATCCTTGCTAACGTCAAGGGAGATGCAGTTAACTTTCAAGTGTCAAATGCGATGTGCCTCGTCCATGACGTCAATAAACCCCGGCAGTTACCAAAGATTATTGCGAAGGCATATAAGACCATTGACCGCAATAGTTTAGGGGTTAAGCCTTTTGTTCAGACAACAACTACGCAACCGCAAACTAAGACAGGGACGTCTTCTAAAGAGGAACGTCCAGCTTTTCCTAAACAAAATTGGAAAGCTAAAAAACAGGGGAAGCAGCAACAGAAACAGGGGTCTCGTCCCGCGTCGCCGGTTCAAGTGACTACTGAACGCACATATGATTTGCGCGATCGCACTAGGACTAGGTCTCCTGATAGATTTCAGGTTCCTGAACAACGTTCTCCTCGTTCTTCTCAGGAAACATCGGTCTTACAGTCCGGTGTAGGAGAATGTGGCAAAGGTCTGGGTGCCCAACAAGGACGCGAGCAGCCCCACCAGACTGACGGTAAAGGCAAGCAGGACGAGTTTGCATGACAAAGACCCCCGTTTCAAAAGAAGAAAGTTGCTGCACTAACAGCGAGGTATGTCACAGATAGTGAGAACGCAGCTTCAGAACCTGACATGGGCACTAACGCTGCTCGACAGCGTGGCAGAGGTTACAGTAGTGCGGCAAGCACTGCGTCCGTATCTGAAGGTGACAGCAACTGATACATTTATTACTGTAGAAACTGCTGATACTAGAGTGGCTCCCCCTGACCAACTACATGACATAGTCCTTTTAATAGAAGGTGACATACAACGTACCATAAAAGGGATTTTGGGGGAAAATCTGACCTCTACTTATGACATTCTGTTAGCAGAGGCGGACTGGCCCCCAGCTTTCGTTCTGGCCGCTCCTAGAGGGGAGGAAGTAATCCTTCCATCCTTCGCGCACACTGTGCCGAAGGATCAGCAGGGCTCGACAAATCTTAAAAATCTTACTTGACCTGCAGGTCTAGTGACTAGAATTTTCTACTCGACCGAACATCAATGCACTTGACCCACAAATTGGTTGCATACAAATTTTCTTTAAAACATTTGCAGCGCCGTTGATCTATGACCATTAAGACATGATCGAATTTTTTTGCCTCATTACTATTCTCACTGAAATGTTTTTAAAGTTACGAGCACTGCCTTGGATAAACACTCTCAGCAGTACTCGGGTACACTACTGTACATTAAACATACTAGAGCGTGGCCCCGGATGAATACTCTTAGCAGTACTCCGGTTTAACGCTGTACCTTAACATACTAGATTACGGCCCCGGCGACTCAACATCCTGTCATTCTGGGCAAATCACTTAATCTCCCCGTGCCTAACAAAAATGAGTGTGTCCTTGTGTACCATAACTGGTGCTCATGTTAAGCACTCCAATAACTTCGGGTCGAGTAAGCGCTATATAAATCTGCAAAAAAAGACACTCTTAGCAGTACTCGGGTACACCGCTGTACCTTAAACATATCGGAGTACGGCCCCAGATAAACACATGCTCAAGGGTCCTGTGACCTCAGTGACAGAGTCACTGTCACTCTATGGTGTGCTGCTTCATAGGCCTGCCTTCAAGACTGGAGGTGAACTTCAGAATTAATTGTGGTGTACAGGCCTTCAAGGTTAACCTACACTTGCCACTGCTAGGGTCCACCTGCTGGTGCTAAGACACCAGGGCTTTTAAGATCTTATGGGGCCTTCTAAGGTTTAGCATGGGAATGTGCTCCCTCAGGGAGAGTGGTCTGGTGGACTGGTCATGAAGACTGAACCTGGTTCCCCAGTTCCAAATTCAGCAGGTCTGACCTTAGTGCCACATCCTCTCCTCCACTGAACACCAGACTGCCCCATCGAGAGAAACTTGCACTGCACTGACCCGCTATAAACACCTGGATGCGACTCAATTCAAATTACACACTAATTAGGAGCAATATGCTGCCTAAAAAAAATTTAACAACATCCTAGAAAAAGCAAACACTCGGAGAATGCAATATTAAGTAAAGCATGTGAAATGTAACCAGGAACAACATGGTTACCTTTTTCTTTTTACACTCATTATTCAGAAATTAGTGAGTGCTTTTGCCTGAAAAGTTAAGTCCATGACTACAGGGTCCAGAAGGGGCCCGTTTCAATGCCCATTGCTTATATCCTTACAAAACGTAAGCAATGTGGTATAAAAAGAACACATTTGTGAATACAGAGCCACAGTATGCATTTTGTTTTCCAAATCACCCATCAAGCAGGTATTTCAGTACCTCCAGGAATAGTGCACTTTCCCACCTATGAAAAACAATGTTGTTCAAAGAGCTAGGAGAAAACGAAAGTAGCGCTTCACTGGCAAACACTGTAAAGTGGCGCTAATGTGTTTAGGGGTGAATAACTCAATCTGGATTATCTGGCCACCTTTCAACCACTCTGTCTTGCTTTAGCTAGTTAGTTTTTTTTCATATTTTGAATGTTTTATTTCTCTCCACCCCGAGGCTGCACTTGAAATTGAATAATGTCAGAAAAAGCCGACGTATCCAGCAAGTGTTTTTCTTTTTTGGATCCATTTCACAAGGGAGCAAATAAACGAAAGGAGGAAAGAGAAGGTAATATGCTTTTCTTGAAGTCTTGGTTTTACTAAATGAGCATGAGGCGACAGTAAGAGAGGGAAGAGAGAGAGGGAACAAAAAGGGGGTGGGGCGCAGCTGCCAGCAGCAGGGGAACTAGACAATGTCTTTGTCTTCTTTGGGCACGAAGGAAAAGACTGAGTCCTTTTCCTTCTCTGCCCGCTTCGCCCGTACTGATATCACTTAACAGGTTAATGTGTGTAGGTATTCGGCCGGCTGGCTGGGAATGAGGAGCTCACTCGCCAGGCCGGTCAAGTAGGCCTGAAAACTGTCTCGCCCTGAAAGAAATTGACTCGCATTTGCGAGCGGGCGAGTACATTTTTCGAGCCCTGATGATATTCAGAACTTTGCAGAAGAGTGGGCTCAGGTACTTGCTCCGGCGTTGTACCGTACTCAGGTTGGGTGGGACAGGTTGTCACCAAGCC
The DNA here is from genome assembly GCF_964204655.1 of Triturus cristatus. NCBI lineage: Eukaryota > Metazoa > Chordata > Amphibia > Caudata > Salamandridae > Triturus > Triturus cristatus. Next base: position 563,677,024 of record NC_140582.1, on the reverse strand, counting down.
ATGAGATTCCATTACCGTCTATACCCTAGCCGCAACTCCAATTTCCCATGCGCCGCAAAGCTATATCTCACATCACAGAAATCCTTGAACAATTGGAATATCAAGGTGTTATTGAAACGTGTGTCACCCATGAATAATCCTCTATTCACTGTAACTAAACCTGATGGGTCGTACCGCCTAGTTTTAGATTACCGGCATTTGAACTCTCATTGTCGGACCTGTGCCGTACAGAATACCCACAGTTCTGCCCTCGTTGATAGTCTCGTGAGAACACAGTTTAAAACCACACTTGACATCTCCAATGGCTTTTATAGCCATAATCTGTCCTCAATTAGTAGTCAATGGACAGCCTTTACTTCTGGCGGCAAACAAAAACAGTTTAAAAGATTAGCCATGGACTATAAAAACAGTCCAGGTGTCTTTGCTGCATGTGTAGTCTCTCTGCTAGAGAGCATTGACCCTGATGCGTACTCGTATGTTGATATCATCTATCTCACAGACAAATTATGGCTGCATCTGTGTCGCGTTGACCGCATCATTGTCATGTTTGCGGCCTTCGGTTACAAATTCAACTTTGCAAAGTCACACATTGCAGAGTATACAGTGATGTTTTTGGGCTATGAACTCAACAACGAAGGCCGAGGATTAGCACTTCACTTCCTGGAGAAGTGTGCATGTTTGCGTGCTCCGACAACACTGAAGAAACTACAATCTTTCCTGGGTTTTTAAAATTTCGGGCGTACTTACATTCCCGACTATGCCCAGCGTATCAAGCCGCTATATGCCTTGGTACAACCTACTTTTTCTAAATCGAGCTGGCTGCCAGAACATTCAGCTATCTTGCAATCTTTGCAGTCTGATCTTCTTGCTTCGAATTACTTACTGACGCGTGATAACCACAATAACCTGGTAATAAGAATTGTGCCTGGCGCAGTGGGTTTCACTTACTTAACGTTCAATGAGGGCGACACAGTCCCCATTGCTTGCAAATTACACTTGTAATCTTCAGCTGAAATGCGCTTTTCCACTGTCGAGAAAGTTTTGACTGCAGTGCAGATGGCGATTCTAAAGGAGAGAGCGCTGTCGCAAGGTAAACGCATGTTGGTTGTCATACCGTATCCTGCCCTAGAGGCAGTATCGAAAGCCAGTGTGCCTAATTCTAAAACTCTGCATCCACGTTGGATACAATGGGCCACTTCTTTGACATAGCCGGATGTCACTTACATCTTTGATGCCTCATTGCAGACTCAGGAGCACTTGCAGTATGAATTGGTTCGGCGCAACCGGCAATGGAATCTAAGCATGCTTATTCAGCGGCCTGCGCAATAGTGGCTGGTACTTTCGTGAATGGTGAATTCAAATCTGATGTCATGCACACGCAGTCATTGGGTGATTGTACCGCCAGTTGGCAGAGCTACGTGCTCTGGTGCTTGCCCTGGAGTTTGCTGATCCTCGAGTGACCACTCTTATAGTGAGTGACTCTTTTTACTGTGTTCAGTCTTTCAACGACTATTTATTCTTTTGTTCTCAAAATGAGTATCGGGATTCCAAAGGTAGCACAATCAAGCATAAAATGCTTTGGGTTCGAGTCGCAGAAATTAAACAGCATCTTCCTCTCGTGAATGTAATTCATACTCTTGGGTACCAGCAAGTTGGTGTCCACGCTGTCGGAAACAGCTTAGCTGATGAAGCATCGAAAATAGCAGTGGCAACATATCTAGTAGCAGCAGTTACAAGATCCAAAAGTAAGATTGATGATGACCTCTTGGCAGCTATTGCTGCAACAGAGAAGGGAAGTAATTACCCAAGAGGTTTCCCTTCTTAATACTCTTATCATTTAAGTCCTGATAAAGTTCCCTATGTGAGTATTAACGACGTTGGTGACAGATTGATTCCCAACGCGGACTGCAGACTTTCCTTGATAACAGCAGCTCACAAAGGTATGGCTTCTGCACATGCCGGCGTTTCAGCGACTGTTACTCTATTACAACAACGTTATTGGTGGTGAGGATTGTATAAACAGACTTGAGCTTATGTTCTTAATTGTGACATCTGCCAGCAGATTAAGCCTTCGACTGCTGCGCGCCCACCACAAACACAGTTGTACATATCTAATAAACCACTTGGATGCGTTTATTTAGTTCACTGCGGTCCTTTCTCCTCTGATACTGCGTATAAGTGCATCTTAGTTGCAGTGGATTCGTGCACACGTTTTCTTTGGGTCTGGCCACAACGGAGTGCTGATGCTCGAACTGTCATCAGGGATTTGCGTGTCTTTGTGGGAATTTTCGCATGTTGTACCCTTCATTCTGACCAAGGTACTGCGTTCGCCTCTAAGGCGTACAAAGAAGCCATGAGATCTTTGGGGGTCCAAGTCAAATTTTCGTCTCCATACCGGCCTGAGGGCAATAGTGTTGTGGTGCGAATGAACCGTGACTTAAAGCAATCCCTGACAGCTAGGGTTCTAGGTACTGGCAGGAACTGCTTGGCCCATCTGTATAGCGTTCAACGTGCACTTAATAATCTCTCTAGAAGGTCTCTGGGTGGGCGGACCCCATACGAAATGCTCTTTGGCATAAAGATGTTTGTCCCGGATCTTGATGGTCTAGACATGGCAGCGTCAACCGCACCCTTTGACGTAGATGATCACTGTGCTGTATTACAGAATCTACAAGAGACCAGAGACAGTCTTGCAAAGGAGCACTTGCCATCCACAACTGATGCTGCGCTTCAGATTCCGGTAGTCGGCTGGCTACCTCGAGTTGGTGACCTGGTCCGTGAGAAGCTGGAGAACAAGAAGGAGTTTGGCCCTCTTATCGGGGTCCAGTTCCAGTGCTTGGCGTGCAGGGTACAAGAACAGTCATTTTACCTCCACTTCCTGGTTGCAAGGATAACAGGTACATCTCCATTGACAATGTCAATCTACAGCGAATGGCCGATTCTTCTTAGTATGACTCCAGCGGTCTCTTGTCCTGCAATGCTAAGAAATTCTGTTTTGACTCCGGCTACTACCAACAGGCCTGACATTGCCATCGAGATGCATACAGTTACTAATCCTTTATAGCCTCCGCCGGCTGGTGGTCCTACTGAAGATACTGAGTATACTTATCCCACAAATGTGTCATTGCCTGGTTTACAGTCAAGTGCAGTTGACCAGTCTCATTTTTCATTTGACACTAACTCTATGACTTCCAATGCCCCATCGAAAAGTTCTATTTTGGCTGCCTGGTTTAAAAGACATTTTTTCATTCCCGCTTGGACTTACATTTGGCTGGTGCTCATAAGTATTTTTTTGTTTATGTCCATTGGATTTGTGGTGGTATTTTTCCGTCTAGTGTAATGGACACTATCTCACCGAAAGATCTGCAAATAGATTAATTGATGGAACTTTGGCCCCCCACTCCTCATCGCACATCATGAAAAGGGACCAGACTTTTGTGAATATTACTGCCTGGCCTGTGCTGGATGGGATTGTATGGGATGCTGTTGAATTTCAAATTCATGGTCCCACAGAGGTGATTAATGTCCCCAATGTACTTCGTGTTTCTATGGGGGATGTTGTTAAACAAAACATCTGCTCTGATGATTGGGATGTCCAAGCCGTAGAGGCTTTTTTTTCTGATTTGAAATATTATGCTGCTTTTGATGCTGAAGATTTGTATTTAGACACAGCTAATTATGGGGAGTTGTTTTGCTACCAACACTATGGCAATCATTTCCTGCATAAAGCAAATACAGTTAGTAATTTTGTTAATTATACGCAATGGGAACATTGCCCGGCAGCCATTGAAGGCAGCTCCAAAACTCTAGTGAACAATTTTACATATTTTACTTATTTTAGTGTATCTGAACCTGAAGCCTTTTATTTTAAAGTAGCGGCTGAGACAGCTTCCAAAGTGAGACTGACCCACACTAAATTATTGTATTCCAAGTCCTTTATGGATGAATTGGCTATTGGGGGCTATGAGCTGTGGAAAGATACCACTGATCTTAAATCTGTTTGGGGTTCTAAAGCATGGCAGGTACAAGGAACAGAAGCTCTGCATCGTGCTTGCCTTATCCCAAACCACATGTTGTTTTTGAATTCTACCATTTTTCAATCCACCTACTTTGGATTGGCTACTTCTAAAAAAGATTAATTCACCATCTATTCCTGATCTGGGCGCTTATCCAAAATGGAATAATCACACAGATCTGTCCCTTGATGCGTTGCAGTCACATATTACTAATACATCCTTCAACATTTCCAACTTAGATCCTGAAGGATGGTTGATATGGCAGAAGAGCTCAGATTCCTGTCAACATCGTTTTCTGGGTCTATACCCTGGCTATACACAGGTTAGAGTGGACCCCCGGTTTGAATCTTCTCATTCTGTTACAACCTATTCTGTAGGGAAGTTATGTCAGAACTGGCTGCACCATTCCACCTTGGCATCTGTTAAACTTCATTTATCAAAATTACATGACAAAGTAGATTTGAATGATTTTGTTAAGGGTCCTGTGGGTGGCAGGTCCAAAAGATGGGTGTATGCTATTTATATCGAAGTTTGGAAATTATCTCAAATTGAAGCTGCTTCCAGATTAAGAGCTATTGATCAAGCAAATTTAGAAAAAGTGCTAGCTGTCAGCGATAATAGCATTAATACCCTTTCTTCCAGAATTTACACATTAGATAATATTGTTTCGTCTGTTGTGGATATTGTACAGGACGATATGTCTGTTTTATACCATGGGCAAAATCAATTGCATTCTATAATGCAGTTTGCATGGACTTTGCAAACATTGAAAGCTGGGAAAGTTCCCTGGGACTACATGAATGCATCATCGTTATTCCTGCCGTTTAATCTGACTGCAAAACAACAGTTCATGTCCATGAAAGATGCAACATACTCATTACTGCATATTGAAAAGTTAGAACCTTTACCTTTCTCTGTGGCCGAATCGAACTCTGCTGTGTGGCTTATCCACGGTTTAATCACCTTGCCGTTTCCATTGTTTAAGTTCAGTTCATGTATGAAACATTATGCCCTAGGCAGATATGAACCATTGGGCACTGCTTTCCTGCATGAAGTTTCGTCACTCCCATTTATATACAGATGCATGAGAGAGGGTAAAGAGGTTTATTTGAAAGGAGAGGAATGCACTTCTGCACGTGATCACTCAGTAGTCTGTAGGCACATCCAATTGCATGGCGCCTGCAACTTTCAGGCACCGAATTTAGCTTGCATTCTGAAGGGAAATCATGTGCCAGCGATTACGCCCACTTTTACATTGTTAGCTAACGGTAGCTATTTGCTTTTAAATAATGAGGCATGCTGCGGGATGCTAGTGGGGATTCCCTACATTGTAACTGTCTCACAACGCGTAGTCTGCTGTAAAAATTTCCTTTTCCCGCCCCCGCATGGGAGACTGGATGTATCCATCTGGCCTTCCATCCCAACCTTGAAAGAAGTCGCACTGACTTCCTCCCGTGAAACAGTCGTCCTTCACGTGGCAACCACCCGCACAGAGGTGCATGCACTTCTGAATACTGATCTCCCCCTTCATTCCGGTGCTCCGATTCATACTATATTCAATGCCTCGTCAACAACTGGCTTGGTGCATTTTTTCAAAGTGGTGGGCTCCGGCCTCTTGACCTCCTTCCAAACAATATTTGGTGTGATACCGGCATTTTTTCATTCTATTTTTTTCCAGCGTCTTCGGCGTGCTTCCGTTGATTCTTGCCCTCACGGCTGGTGTGCTCCTGTTGGTCTGCTTGCTGCGCAATGGCTGCACGATATGTATCACACAACAGCCTGCCCCGGCTGCTTCAACTGCGTAACTGGATGCTAGAATACTATGGAACATTACCACTGGCCACTTTAAGCGCAGCCTATGGATTATCCTTCCGGTTCTCCTACTTTACTTGCGTGCAACCTGTTTTCCATTGCCTAGATTGTCCATTCGAATGGGCTCTGGATTTGTGCCTGTCGAACTCGGCGTCTCCTGCCCCGGATTATGATCGACAAATGAGTCCCTTAGTGGCACATCAATTGGACTGTTCTGGCATCTGGAATATGGCCTGTGGAGCGGCACATGGAGTCCTAGGGAATTGGGATATTTTATGCGGCAGCTTATCACTTCTTGGCGAGAAGTTATCTTTAAGAACACGCAAGTTGTCCTCTGATTGTGCTAGAGGCTCCAGTTATCGAAGAACATGTATGTTCATTTACTTTGGTAGACTGGATGGCAGAATCTTTTACAGAACATTATAATGACTTCCTGTTGGAGGAAGTTGTTACTTATTGTGCCTACACGTTGATGGGTTAAATTGTTAGTAGTCCTTCTTCCGCACGTCCAAAACCATTTTTTAAATATATTTAGTTTTTACTCTACATGTAGGCTCTGTCAAGCCTCTGCAAGATGTTTTTGCTTTTTCGAACACGTTTTCAAACTGTCACTACCAATTATACGGATTGGCAATACATGAACTTGGTTCTGTCTCAATCGAACTTGAACTCTGCGTTCCTACTTTGGTTCCCTATTTTGTTCGTGGTCCGATCAAGGGAGGGTGTAGTGGAGGCAGAGTTCCATGTACACACATTGCTATGTTAGCATATGCGTCTTAGATGTAAAATGCCATTTTGCCACTTTTGCTGCTTTTGCACACGACACTGCAGGTAGCTGTTATTACAAGAAAAACTGATTGCTTGCTTTTTCCTCACATGAGAACGGTCTGTTGTTCACATCCTTAGACGTGCACCGCGACCTTAGTCTGAACACTGTGTGCAGAAGTTGTCACGGTCAAATAACAATGTATGCTTTTAAATTCAGGTTGATCGGCTCACGCTCTAGCCATAACACGCACACAGCTGCAAATATCTGAAACTCGGGTGCCTTTAAAATTGCATGCATGATTCAGACACTTGGAGAAAACCTTTTCCAGACACAGAGCAGAGCTGATCCTGTGATGTGATTCACCTAAGCTGATATTTACGGTATGGGGTTCCCCATTCAAGCCTAGAGACCTTCTATTAGTTTCATAAAACTAGCTTACTAGCGAAGGGAGGGTGGTTTTATCCCACTATCATTTGTAATATGATTTCTCCCTTCATTTTCTATGGTATTGTAACAATTCTGATGATTTTGTTTTAAATCATTTGTCTGCTTATGTTAGCCAAAGTACTGCATCTTAGGGCATGTAGTTAAAAATCAACATTTTAACCTTTACTGTGTCTCTGATTACTTTTGTTGTGGACTGATATGAGAATAATAACGAAAAGGTGTTTCTGATTCCCAACATTCCTGAGAGTAGTCTAAGTCACTTGTTCTGGGTTGTCAAATCATTGGTAGCTTCGAGATGATACGGAGAACGAATGAGACACTGATGCTAGTCGGATAGGGGTTCTGGGTATTGAGGTGAGTTTTTGGTACACCGCTATTCACTGAGGTCCTGGTTTACTGCGCATAGTTCTGTGCATGAGCAGAATCCCTGCAACATCAGGGGAGGAATGGGGGGCTGATTTAATTGACTTGTTAGCACAAATTGGTCGCTGAGGGTGCACTGCTCAACATACAGGTCTTAGCACAGAGCAAAGGAGACATTTGGAGGGAAAAACTAATAGTCACGGGGAATGAGAGGGAAAAACTACAGAGTTTGGGCTGCAAATCCCTCAATTCAACAGGTTAAATGGAAGCAGTCACAGGCAGTTTAAACACAAAAACATGGGATAAATTATGCAATCACTGGCAGTTAAAACTACAATTTTAAACTGTAACAACCACAGGCAAAGACAGTTAAAGAAATTTAAAAAGAGAAAAATAAGATGATGCAATCACAGGTAGAGAAAATCGTTTTTTAAAAAACTGTTTAGGAAAGAGACAGCACTAGTCTGCCTCCTTACCACTTCCTGGACTCTGCTCACTACAATCTGGGGCACAGGTAGGCTGCAACTCACAAGATGGAAGGGAATATATTTGTGTATGTGTCTAGTATCAATCAATCCCTCATGTATAAGTATATAAAAATATACTTAAAAACAAACTCATTAATTTTGAAGCATGTGGTTGTATTCCAAGGCTTTACATATTCATTGCCCCTTCTGCTTACTCAAAATCATTGATTTACAATCAAGCCCTAGATGGGCATACATTAAAGAAAAATACAACAAGAAAGTGTTAAAGCAAAATTCTCTGTTGCACCATCTATTATTTAAATTCCTGCATTGGTAATCAAGCCCGAATGGGCTGCATTTTACCAAAAGAAAATGTTACGATCAACTTCTATTTTGGATGTATTCTAACCAAATTATTGTAGATAATTGTAGATAATTTCATTCATCAAAGGACAATCAGTTTGGAAAACTCCGGTGTTGTTCTATATCAAAGAAAATTGGATGCCGCTATTGACTAACTCAAAATAAGTACGTAAATGTATGAATGTGAAAATGTGACTACTCAAAAGAATCTGAGTACCTTGTAGGGGGCAATAGTATTTCTCTTGGTTAGCCTATATGGGTCCATAATTCCTCCTCACTGTTAAGGCCCCATGGTGTGCGCATTCTAAGCTCCACTATATATCGGGATTCCAATTGCCTGAGAGATTTGACCCTGTACCCTCCTCTGTCTTTGTGTGGCATCTGGTCAATGGAGAAGAAACGTAATAGTTGACTTCTGCTTTGATGTGATTCCGCAAAAAGCCTAGAGACAGGGTAAGTTTCATCTTTTTTGTTATTGCCCAGGCATATTCCAACACTCGCTTCTTGGACGAATGAACCGTACTTCCAATATATTTTTTGTCACATGGACAGACCAGGCAATATATCACAACGTTTGAATTGCAGTTCAAGATTTCAATTATTTTTCTCAGTTCCCTTTTTCCAGGAGTCTCATAATCCTTCACCTTTGAGCTTCTTCTACACGCCTTACACCTAGAGAGGCATTAAGAATTGAGAGGCGATCCAACATGTTAAATGCCTTTGAGAGGACAAGAAGTATGAACAGTCAGGTGTTTCCTTCATTTAGGAGTTTTTGCTCATCATCTTTAGTATCTGAATTGTGGTAACTTCTGTACAATATTTGGTGTGAAAACTTGATTAAAATACATGTAGGAGGTTGTTAAGTATGTGCTACGAATTATGTTGAGATTAATAGTCACAGTTTAACTTAGAGTGCTTTTGAAGGAATAGATTAAATCAATACTGTACAGCTCCTTTGGTGTGAGTCGAAGAGGACAGTCTTTTGACTAATAGCTGATGGTCAGTGGTGATGAAGGTGGTTGAGACAATCAATATTATGAATGCACAAGAGTGACCATAAACAGAGCAGTTGAGTATCTTTTCTCTCATGTTTAGGAGAGCAGTCTTGGTAAAAAGCTGATGTGTGATATCTGAATGGAAGTCTGTCAAGGCCATTTGATTACAGGTGCGTCCATAGTGACTGCACACTATAAAGTGTTTTCACCATATAAGACAGGTGTGATGGGTCTGTGGTTGGAAAGATGATAAGCATCTCTATTTGGCTTCTCTACTCACATGTATTCTGCGCACACCTCTTCTAAACACATCCTTATTTAATCTAAATGTTGTATTGGAGTAGAGAGATTAGTAATATGTGTATAGCAGCAGGATTTGTGTGAATATTGGCTTGCTGCCTCCAAGTCTCACAATGCCAGAAGAATTAATTTGGCATTGTGTTTGCCACGTTTCTTTGCTTCTTCCTCTTTATAGGCCACAATTAGTTACCTTCGGTCAACAACTACTGTTGCCAATCGTTCTGATTTATGGTTCCAGAGAGGATGCATAGCCTAGTCACAGTTTGATTCAGTGTTGATGAGTTTCTTGATGACTCGCAAAACTAGTGGTGATGGATTGATTGATGGATGGTTTCAGAGTGATTGGTCTGCACAGCCAAACCTCAATGGGAAACAGCGGTGATCATGGTAATGCTGTGAGTCACAAAACACCTTTGTTAATTTTCATATACGGGTTCCAGAGCCAGACATTAATCTCGGCCCTGGCCTAGGAGTGCTATTGTCCTTTCATAAATGTGTCAGTGATGAGCAAAATAAAGTGACATAGTATTGAATTCATGGCCATTTTAATAATGGATAGTGGCACTGTAGAAAGTTAACTTGAATACACTGTTTGTCTTTCAGTGTGGGAGTTGCTGGGCCTTCAGTGTGGTGGAGGCAATAGAAACCCTTCATGCAATCAGAAGCCATTCACTGGAAGAGCTCAGTGTACAAGAGGTCATCGACTGTTCAGAAAAGAACTTTGGTTGCAACGGAGGATCTCCTACCACTGCTCTCAGATGGCTAAATGAGGTTGTTAAACTTTGAAAGAGAATGTGTTTACCTGATGAAGATTACTACAGAACAGGAGAATCGCTTGCAAGTTAGAAATGTAGATCGCTTCTACCTAAATGAAAGAGAATAATATTTTCCTGAAATATAACTAGCCTTTGCAGTTAAGAATTTCAACAAGGTATTTTTTAATGGCATGAAAACTGTAGGAATGTTTACTTATTCATATACATGTATTCAGTAAAGAAACAAATTTACATATTAAGATTTTGTTCCTGCTCAAATGGGGAAAACCACTGAAATCTTTAGCTTTTGGCATGCACCACTCACAATACACATCGTAACTCATGACACCCCCTGTTTATCTATTGCTTGACTACCTGTTTTCCAGTGCAGTTTGCAAATGGGCGTTTTATGCATGGTGGGTGTCGCAAGTTACAGTGTGCATTATGTGCATTTAATTCCTTAACTAGCAAATTTATGTTGTTTTCTGCATTTGAGCAGTATCTATAACTTAGATTTGAACTTTGTTTTTGTAGTGAATTTCTATATTTTGTTTCTTATATTACACTTGTGTTGGACCTGGCCTTTTAGCAGGGATATCCCCAAACATTTTGTCTTCTTCCTCCTATTTTCTCTGACTGTCTTTGTTGGTTTTAGGATGCTGGGTACTTTACAACTGCTCATCTGTTGCTAAAATGCAAGTGTTCTCTGTCTAAATTGTGTTGGTGGTTGGTTTATCCATGAGTGACATATTTAATTTACTAGGAAGTCCCCCAAAAAGTGAATCAGGCGTGCCCAGGGTCTGTAAATCAAATGCTAGAAGTGGGCCTGCAGCACTGATTGTGCCAGATTAGCCCTACAACCATGTCTCAGACCTGCCACTGCAGTGTCTGTCTGTGCAGTTTTAAACTGCCATTTCGACCTGGCAAGTGCACCCACTTGCCAGGTCCAAACCTTCCCTTTCACTATTGCAAGGTCTGTCTTCCCCATAGGGTAACATGGGGATTGCCTTGAAATATCATTTTTGTAATTTCCCATTGGGAACATATAAAAATTTGGATTTTGGGGTCTCTTAACTCGCAATGTAAAAATGCATGGTTTGGAGAAGTTGGTTTTTAAGTTGCGTTTCTGAAAATGCCACTTTTAGAAAGTGGGTATTTTTTTCTCAATTATTCTCGCTACTGCCTGTCTGTAGAATACACGTCTGGGTTAGCTGACAGTTGGGCTCTTGTGCATTCACTCTAGCCAATCACAGAAAGAGAGCTGAGGTATGCCTTGCATATCCTGATGTATTTTGAAGAAACTAGGATAACAGCCGTTGTATGGTCATATATCCAGATGGATGTTATAATTTAATATAAGAAATACACAAAAACATAAAAGAGGGACCAGTTACAACAAACAAAACCGGTTGCCAAACTCGGGCATAGCACACATTGGTCAAAATGCAGATAAGTGATTTATGCCAAGGAACATACACATTCACAAAGAACAATTGATGGACAGAATGCAGAACAATGTCATACATTCACACCTGTACAGAGATCTGGGCCTAAATCCATCATTATTTTGCTCACCATGCCACTCCAGTTTGATCCTAGCCATATACAAATCAGTCTTGACCCTTTACCTCATGGGAACAGTCCAGTCCGTAACTGCCAGGTCACGTCCTCCCTGCACTGGAAACACGCATCCTAGGACCGGGTTCGGTGTTTCACCCCTCATCAGCTAGGATAGTTTGACTTCAGTGGCATGGAGAGCACGGGACCCACAGTGAGCCTGGGACCCACGTAAGGGCATACCCGGCACACTTAGGGCGAGGAAGAAAAAGACACACTTTGATGGACAGAATGCAGAACAAATCAAAACATTCACCCCCAGTCAGGAGATCTGTGTTAAATCCATCATTCTTTTGCTCACCATGCCACCCCAGTTTAGATCTGGCTATATGCATATCTGTCTTGACCCTGTGCCTCATGGGAACAATCCAGCCCGAACTGCCAAGCCAGGTCCCCCACATAAACTGGGGGGACATAGTGAGCAAAAGAATGATGGATTTAACCCATATCTATTGACTGGGGGTGAATGTTTTGATTTGTTCTGCATTCAGTCCCATCAATGTGTGTCCCAAGGAACATACACTTTAGCACCATTGCACTTTATAGTAAAAGAAAGTCGAAATTTTGTCAAGGTGCTGGAGTCGACGACGTTTCGATCTCTTAACTAGGTAATTGGATCATCATCAGGACATTACAATTGATGCCTGAGAAGGATGCCTGATGAAGGGGAAGGATCAGGGGAGAAAAGAACAAGGGAAGAAAGAAAAAGTAAATTAGATGAAGCAAAGGGTTGTGTCTTTTGAGGCATGCCCACTTGAAAGGCATGCTAATCAGTGTAACTCAGTGATTAAAAATGTAATAGCCATGGTGATATTCAGCTCATGGGACATAGAGGTGAACATGCCAAATGTGGGATAATATCAGCCGAGCATGGTGAGTGGAAAAATTAACGGCAGGGTAAACAGTCTAATTTCTGTGAACCAATCATAGATGAGGACTAACCATGGGGACTAAAGATGCAGGCACCGATAAGAATAAGGCTACCACGTCGCGAAGGGAAATACCATGTGGATCTGAATTTGGAAATAAGGTCAAGAGGCAATTAGTGGTAGTGAGAAAACAAGAGTCAGCCATGGTCAAATGGTCACGGATTGTAATCCCCCCCAACCTTAAAGTTAGTGCTGACCTAGCTCAAGATGATTACTTGTTGGGATGGCTTTGGCAGGCGGGCATCGGGGTCGGCCCAGAAGAAGGAATTGTATGATCCGGTGAAGGTTGGATTCTAACAGGACATCGGGAGAGAGAGCAATTAATTAGTGGACGCCGTGAATTAAATCAAGTACTGTAGGGTTGGAGAGTGCCCTTACTGATGGCAGGCAGGATGTTCAGTGACGGGCGCAGCATCACAAAGAGGAATGGTAGTGGTCCAAAAACCACGGCTTCAAGTGAGGGCGAATTTATGGACACCGTGCCATGATGAGGTGATAGGCATAGGAGAGTGCAGACGTTGTCGAGGTGAAAGTACCCTGTCGATGGGGTGTACACATGAGCTTCCAGATAGATTGGGTGCCCTTGTTTCTTCAAAATACGTTTAGAGCAATCGCCCAATTTCAAGAACTATAATCCTATTTCCTACTACTCCAAGTGGGTTTTTCTTTTTCCTCCTGCATTCCCATCTCTCTTTTCTTCCTACTTTGTGCATTTTACCCTACAAAATATAATGTCATATCCTGCTCCTCTATATTCAGATGAATAAATTAAGGGAATCCTAGAAGGTCCATCTTTATTTTCTGACACTACAGAGCCTTCGCCACCAGCCAGCATTTGATTATCTGAACAATTAAAGAAATGCAAGAATAAATATGTTTGGTTACAATTGATGATTCACATGCTCACAGAATATTTGAGGGAGACATTATTCCAGTGGGTCTCCAGGTGAGGAACATTCCAGGAGTTTGTACAGATATTAAAAAGTATTTAAAAAGCTTTAGCTACATTGGTACTACATGTTCCAGGCATTGGATGGTGCTTGGGATAGACACCGCTGTGGAACACATCAAAAAACTAACAGAAGAAATTAATGATTTAGAAAAACATATTACCGAAACAGGCTCTATAGCAGAAGCAAAACAACTTTTTGAAAAAGTCCAACAAACTGAATGAATTCCATAGAATTGAAGAAAATAAGAAAACCATCAAAGTAAAAAGGGACATCCGATCCTACAAAACTGAATAAACATATCCCTACTTAACTGACAAATTCTACATAAACGGAACCTACACAAATCTCAACTTTGGACTTCCCTGGTGTAGATACAGCAAACAAAACACCATTGTGGGTGTCTTGACACCTCAGGTGAATCATCAGATTACACACAGGAGGGTTTGAGTCCCTCCACTAACACGCCAACACAAGCTTTTTTAGGGAGAGGCCAAGGACGACCAACCATCCACAACAGTGGCCACCAACAACGCTGGTACAATACACGAGGAGATCGACAAACACAACAGAAGTATTACCAATGGTAACACCCAACAACACTGTACTTAACACGACCAACACTCAGACCATACCTATATTCAAAATCTTCACACACCTTCTGTCTGAAGCTGAAATATCATTACTTAGCGAGGACCTTTCCTTTGTCCCAACTCTTCGCCTTAATGTTTTGAAATTACAAACGGAATTATTATGTTTCTTTCACATAATCAGCCTATATTCTTTTTTCAGGACAATCCCAGTGTTTCCTGTAATGCTAATACCATTCTTCCCCCTCCGTCCACCTTCTCACCTCCTCATGGCTGCCTCCCTGCAGAAAAACACCCTTTTGAGAGATTAATTCTTAATGAGATCTCTAGACTGCAACTCGAGCCAGCATTAATCCCCACAACCTCCCACTTCGGGCAAAACAGGCTCTTACAAATTCGAAATTGAACAATACCTTGGTCATTAAACCTGCCGACAAGCCGGGTGGTATTGTAGTTCAGTACATTAGCCCATACAAAACTGAGATTTAGAGGCAGGTTTCCAATACTGACCACTACTTGTGATTAGCCACTGATCCTACACACAAAATTCAAAACCTCATCCGACACATCACAGAGAGGCAAATCAGACAGCTTCCTTACACAAAACAAGTACCTTTTTCTTTATATGAAATTTCCAAGAATACTTATTTGCCCCCTCCTGGCCAACCAATTGTCTCGGGTTGTGCGTCCGTCCTAGAGCTTCTAGGAAAGTATGTGGATTTTTTAAATAAAATACTTTTTTCCTAAGACAAGCTGCTACATTTTCATTTTGACTCAAAGACTGACATTCTCTGCACTTTGGACGTAAAACCCCTCTACACTAAAATACCCCCAAACAGAGGGACTGACAGTTATTGAGAACACTCTTCACTCCAGAGCACATCCCCATGCTGTCCTCATGTTCTTCATTTTACAATTATTCAAGATTTGTCTTGCACAAAATTTATTTTCCTTTGATGGCCAATTCTATCAACAAATCAAAGGTACATCAATGGGAGCAGTTTTCACCGCACGTTTTGCAGTTCTATTTATTGATAGCTTTGAGACTGACAAGATACCGTCCTCTAACAACCCTTTTAATAATAATGTTACCATTTGGAAGCGCTATATTGATGATATCTTTCTGATCTGGCATGGCTCTAAAGGGTCCTTACTCAACTTTCTCCAATGGTTTAACACAAACTGTAATGGACTGCCATTCATGCTAACACACAGCAAGACCCACATTGCCTTTCTAGACCTACTAATCAAACACGTTGACAGCAAGTTGTTTACCACTGTTTACTGCAAACCTACAAAGAGGAATACTCTTCAGTCCTAAAGTAGCCACCACCCTCGAGCCTTAAGGGACTCACTTACATTCTGACAATTTTTTCACATTAGAAGGAATGGCTAATTTAAACAGGATTATTTCTGTGAAGATAATACTATGGCTGATAGATTGACTGCCATGGTGTACCCACGTAAATTAGTACACAAGTCCATTAAGAGAGCATGGTACTGCCCCCGGGACACTCTTCTCACACCCAAAGACCAACAACCCTTTTGTGTGCGTCACAACCTTTTTGTCGGTCTCAAATCAATTCAGGAAATGCATCTTGAAACACTGGCCTACTTTTAATGCTGGGGACCTCAAACTTGAGCAGCAACTATTCGCGTTCCGCAAGAACTGGAACCACCTATTTGGAGTCAACCTTCCACCCAAAAAGACATCACACACCCTCAACGATCTGTGGGGGATCTCCCCACTGGTGGGGCATTGCAAATGTGGTAACTGCCTTGTCTGCCAATTTACAATTGAACACAATGAATTGATAATGAACAACATCAATATTGCTCCTACACAGTTTTTCAACTGTAATTCTGCAAATGTAGGGGATGCCAATCTATATTGGACAAACAACACAGAAAGAAAGGATCAGAATCTGCCAACATCAAAGCTGTCTCCACTGCAAAGTACTGAATGTACCCCTTGTTGACCACTTTGCAGAAAAATGACACACGGAGGACAACATACCGTGGCAGGTTATCACCGTGTTCCAAACACCTCCCAGACGTGCCGACATAAATCACAATCTCAACAAGGAGGAACACAAATTGATTCTGCGCATCAAAAGTCAAGACACTGGCCTGAACCGAAGGAATGATTGGACCTCCCTGATATGAACTTACAATAGCCAGCCAACCGAATATGCAAACCAAATATGCACTATGTAGGGCCATTTTCTCTGTTCCTGTTTTCATGTACAACTCGTATTGGTATTAATGAGTACAATCCTTAGGCATACACATGCTAACTTCCAGCGTCTACTGCAAACCAGTACCTGTTATATAATTACATGTGTCCTTATCATCCAAGCAAACCATTCACTGATATTAATATAACACCACCCATCAAACCTATTTCCTCATTCATGCCAAGGATTTATGACAGACCGTATTGAGCACTCACGAAGGTGACCCTAGCAACCCCCTATCATGAAGACTGCCTCACGCTGTTACTTCATATTGTTCATATTGTCAAGACATACCTCCACCTGAGGTGAATATGTATCACCTGTAAATAATTTATCAGTGATGTTTTCTTGGTAATCAGTCTACACATACCTCTCAATCGAGCTCTAAATGCAACCTGTATAACTTATTAGAGATCCACCTTATGTAAATATTTAATTACGCACATTGACTGGATTCTCAAATCTATCAAGTTACTTTGTTTACGTACAGAGCCCGGCTTCTTGATAAGACATAAGTGCTGTTCCATGTAATTAACACACTGCCATTTGCTGATGTAATATTTAATGTTTGCCTACCCTCTCTTCTCACACTATTATGGCCGCCGCCTTATTCACCACCTCAACTCGATAGAGCTGCCTGTCTGTTTCGATGAATGTCATCATTTGGGGGTGCATACCACACTCCCTTACGTCCTCGTGCTCCCATGTATGCCACATCACCAGGATACTGTGACCCCAACAACGTCTGCACTCTCCCGTGCACATCACCTCATCATTGCATGCTGTCCATAGATACACCCTCGCTTGATGCCGTGGCTTTTGGACAACTACCATTCCTCTTTGCGATCCTGCGCCTTTCACCGAACAGCCTGCTATCAGTAAGTGCAACCTCCAACCCACCCCATAATGATTGAATTCACAGCTTCAACTAATTAATTGCTCTCTCTCCCGATTTCCTGTTGTTAGAATCTAACCTTCACCAGGATCATACAATTCCTTCTCCTGGGCCGATCCCAATGCCTGGCCGCCAACGCCATCCCAACAAGTAATCATCTTGAGCTAGGTCAGCACCAACTTTAAGGTTTGGGGAATTACAATACGTGGCCATACGACCTTGGCTGACTCTTGGTTTTGTTCCCTATCCCTAGTTGCCACGTGACCTTATTTCCAATCCAGATCTACATGGTATTTTCCCTGGTGACGTGGTGGCCTTATTATCAGCGCTTGCACCTTTAATCTCCATGGTTAGTCCTCATGTATGATTGGTTCACAGAAATTAGACTATTTACCCTGCCGTTAATTTCCCCCGCTCACCTGATATTATCTGGCATGTTCACACTTTTGTCTCATTAACTGAATATCACCATGGCTATTGCATTATTAATCACTGAGTTACACTGATTAGCATGCCTTTCAAGTGTACATGCTTCAATAGACCTGACCCTTTGCTTCATCTGATCTTGTTTTCCTTTCTTTCCTTTTTTCTTCTTTTTCCTAGTTTCTTCCCCTTCAGCAGATTCTTCTCAGGTATCAAATGTAATGTCCTGTTGATGATCCCATTTTCTAGTTAAGGGATCGAAACGTCGTTAACTCCAGCACCTTGACACAATTTAGATTTACTGTTAATATAAAGTGCAATGGTGCTAATGTGTATGTTTCTTGGCCTAGTTTACTTATCTGAATTCCGCCAAATATGTGCTAATCCTGAGTTTGGCAACCTGTTTGTTTGTTGTAACTTGTCCCACTTTTATATTCTTGTGTATTTCCTATATTAAATTATAACAGCAATCTGGCTATATGAACATAGATTTCACTGTATCTCTGTGTTAATTGCAAAAGTAAATTTATGTTGTGAGGGAACGCTTTCTCTATACAAATTGCATATCCTTATGAGCCTTTTTGAGCTAGAGTGGTGGGAGGAGTTGTCACTGACACCTGAATAGGGCTGTGCCTGTCCTCACCCAAAGTTTTCTCCACCACTCTGTAATGTGTTTGGAGCCAGTTCAGGGAATGGCAAAGTCTTTTGCACTACAAAGACTTTCCTTTGAAGTTTGCCTACTTTAAAGGCAGAAAGGAGTACAAGTATTTACCCTCTGACGCCCTAAAATCAGAACACTTTAGACTGACGACATTCGGCCAGGAAGAAGAGCTGCATGCTGTTGAAGGGACTTCCACTCTGCCTGTTGCTTTGTTGTGCTGGCCTGCTGCTTGCTGCCTCTGTCCTGGGAATAAAAGTGCTGGACTTTGCTTTCTACGTCCTGTTTTTAAGGTTCTCCAAGGGCTTCCGTGTGTTTGCCTCCTGTTAAGAAGTCTTTGGGCCATCAAAGACTTCCCCTGCCAGTGCCCGGGCTCTTCTGCTCAGAGTCCTCACTTGCCAAGTGGTGCCAATTCCAGTTCCTGGGCCCTTGGAACTGTAACCCTGTGTTCTTAAAGAGATACTCCACACATAGATTTGCGGTGCCTGTTTTCTCAATGTACCACTGCAAAAGATCGACACATCGCCACTGCATACCCCGCAGCGTGGTTCCTGCTTGAAGCATCGACCACACTTTCACCACAGGCCCCAGCTCGCCGCTGCTTAACGTCCGATAAATTGCCGCAGCATGAGTTTTGAGCCCCATGTCCCCCCCGTGTCATTTGTGACACCTGCTCTAACTCTGACACAGCGCCGGCTTCGTGAATTGGGAATCAACGCTTCACCTGCTTCGCGGATGGGGAATCAACGCAGCACCGGCATCACTGCTGTTGCATCGATGCAGCACATATGTCTTTTCAACACATCGTTCCTCAATACCAATTCTTCATCAACACCACGCCGCAGTAAGGAACCGAGGTCACATGTCCGTAGATCGACACATCACCTCCCCTACCAGTAAGGTACAGATGCATCACCTTTTATTTATTTATTTTTAGCATTTATAAAGCGCACTATCACCTATCAGGCATCCTGGCGCTGGCATATAAGTTCACAGAGAGCCTATTGTTTCGGGGAGATGCCAGAATAACCATGTCATGCACTAGGAAAGAGCCAGGTTTTTAATCTCTTCCTAAAAGCCAGGAGATCAACCAGATGTCTTATTTCCAGTGGGAGCTTATTCCATAATCGGGCGGCAGAGATACTAAAAGCTCTGCCTCCAGATTTTATTTTTTTAAATCTTGGCACCTTCACTAGTCTAGCTGACGTAGAACGAAGGCTTCTCTCAGGGGCATACCAAGCTAATTTCCTCTGCATAAGTTCTGGTCCAAATCCATGCAAGGCCTTAAAAGCTATGCAGAGGGACTTGAACTGGATTCTCTGCAATATTGGAAGCCAGTGCAGTTCTGCCAAGGAGGTCTAGAACCGTCGTGACTTCCCCAATGCCAATTTAGCTGCAATTGCTTGGATCCTCTGGAGCCTATCTATTAGGTATCTCAGGGAGTCCAGCAGCAAAGCATTACAATAATCTAATCGGCTTAAGATGGTGCTTTGGGCTACCAATACTCGTGCATGAATTGGCAAGAGCGGGAAAATTTTACGAATGACTCTAATAATAGCAAAACTGCTCCCCACGGTTTTATTAACCTGAGATTCGAGCGTCAGCTTATTATTAAACATGATACCCAAATTCCGAACCTTGTCAACAGGCAACGGTGGACACGCCGAATTTGTTGGCCAAAGGTTCGGGGGCAGCATGGGGGGTGCCTTCCCTGCTAGGCAATAGAGAACTTCGGTTTTATCAGCATTGAATTGCAATGAGTTTTCCTTTAGCCAGTAAGCTCACCTCCCCTGACAGTAAGGAATCAACACATCACCTCCCCTGCCTAGCAGTAAGGAACCGATCTGTCACCTTCCCTGCCAGTAAGGAACATACACATCATCTTCCCCGTTTAGTGAGGAACCGACATACCGCGTTGCTTTTCTGGCACCTCACCTCCCCTGCACCTTGCACTGTCTTTGATTTTTGATGCATCTAAGGAACTTTGTGCTAAATAATAACATAACAGGTGTATTTGTAAAGCGCACGTTCACCCCAGCAACGGGGCATCTTGGCGCTGAAATAACAGATTTATATTGTTACCCAACTCAATGGTACTCATTTTATCGATCTCAAATGGATGAAAGGCTAAGTGGACCCGCCAGGATTTGAACCTGTGACCATGAGGTCGAACACAGGCCTCTGCAGTGGATGCATTAGTCCACTGATCCACCAGTGGACATAGATTTCTATGCACCAAACTTGCCTAATCTGTTAGAAGTGATATTTTGACTTGTGTATCTTGGATTTTTGTTGTTTTGGTCTTGTTTCATTCAGAAAAATATTGGCTATTTTTCCAAACTGTTGTTGACTCTTTTTTAGTGTTTTCACTGTGTTACTGTGGGTGTGTGTGTGTGTGTGTGTGTGTGTGTGTGTGTAAAAATGCTTTACTCATTGACTCTGAGATAAGCCTGATTGCTTGTGCCAAGCCACCAATGGGGTGAGCATGGGTTATCTTTGCTGTATGCCTCCCTTAACCTGAATAGAGCGAGGATCCATACTTGGACAGGGTGCAAATCACTGCCAAATAGAGACCCCTTTTCAAACAACTTGCTTATCATACTTCGCTGCACATGGCCTTTGACCATGCGCAGCAAGGGTATGATTCAGGGAGTGACTGGGGACCATTCCCTGTGCCCTAGTCCCTGTCGGCAGCCACCCTGTAGTGCACATGCTTTGGCTTGCCCAACAGGGCTTGATCACAAGTTCTGGCTTTCGGCTACGCCCTACATCCAGCCGCCTGCCTCCAGTCAAACCTCTCTACCTATGGTATTCAGTCATGCACAGTGGGTATTAGATGAAGGCCAGGCACCCAACTTACTGCCATCACTGAACCTATACTGCACATAACTTTGGCCTTACACAGTAAGGGTAGGGTACAGGCCCTGTCCACTGGCTGGACTTCAGGGCTTGTCTTTAACTTTCGAAAGATGCAGAAGAAATTGGAGGTTTCAAAACTGAAGCACTTTTTATAGAAGACATGTTTGTTTGTGGTCACCTAAAGTATAGATGAGGTGGAGGTAGGTCACTTACAAAAAGCTGGTCACCGAACATCAATGAACAATAGCCCTTTAGTCTACCTTTTGCTGAGGAGGGCTGAAGGCTGAGCAAGTAGGGTATTAGGTGGTCATGGAAAGGTGGGCACAGTCCCACCCCCCCACCCCTATTGTATGTTGGGTGTGTAGTATCCTGAGTCCTCAGAAACCTCCAAAGCAAAAAACATATTAAGAGGTGCATGTCCTGCTTCTTAGGCAAAAACAGAAAGCTGTCTCATGCTCCCACAAATCACAGGTCTGGTATGACTTACTATGCAGCACTGCAGAAGTTCCAGCAAGTAGAGTGACAAGTCACTCACTCCCCCAGTTTGTGCATGATGCCTCATCACCAAAATGTAATAGCAAGCACTTAAAAAGACGGTGGTGGCACATTATTATTTATGTTCTCAAATGCCACCAGATAATATATTGTAACGTCTTCATATCTACTTCAGGAAAACAATTCTGGATCTTTCACCTATCCCAGGATTATTGTGTGCCTGAAATAATTAAAAAATGATTCATGGAACACCTTTCCTACCAATATGGCTATGTGTGGAGAGGGCCTTCACTCCGGAATCTTCATTCCACCACATTCCTTTCACTACTGCTAAGGAAGTCCATGTTTTGCTATTGGAAATGCACAATCAATCTACATGCACACTCTAAGCAGCCTCCAACAGAGGTTCCTCTGGCCTGTAGTTCCTCTATTGAGTAAGATCATGCAATTTCTTATAAATGTGCTGTCAGTCCTGGACCAGGAAATATTCATGTTCTTTGTGGGTGTCTGTAACATCCTATACTTGAGTGAAAGAAAGATGTCTATTTTGGGTATAGTTTACCAGGGAGACAGGAATAACTGGTATGGGCTTTCACTGGAGTTGGCAAAGTCAGTTTCCTGTACTCTGTGTTGATGTCTTCCATGGAAAATGGTTCTAACAGTGGATGGTGCCATTTATGTACATTTTCAATATAAGAAGATTTTTGAAGGCATCATTGGCCTTCTCTGCAGTAGTCTGTGGTGACATGTTTTTATCATCTCCATAAAATGTGTGTGTGCCATTGGATTTTTGCAGGTTTTGCATTTCAAATGTCGGAGTATTTCATCGAACCTGCACATTTCTTGTCTGATGAACTTTTTACTGATCTTGGCAGGCATTATGCACTGATCATTCATTAACTCATTTATTCTGGCAGAGAGAGTGGGACTGGGGTGGAGGTTACGTTGAAATTAATTCCCAAGGTCGCACAAAAAAGTACCAGAAGAGGCAAACACAGAGCCCCTATCAGAAACCTCAGTGCTAGATAATCCATAAAATTGTACAATCTGCTGGAAAATTTGCTTGCATATATAAGAGAAAGTGTTAACTCAAAATGGAGTTGAAATCCACATTTACAATAATGATATCATATTTTTCATTCTTGGGCGTGAACATTTTAATGTCTAAAGATAAAGTTGCAATTAGCAGGGGAAAAAAGAAACTAGTGCTGGTGACATGACTGACTTGCAGGCCTTTGCTAACTACAGGAATCTTTAGGGTTCTTTAGCCTATTACCACTATGAGAGTGTGATTGAACTTTGATAGGTAATGCACCTCTCCAAGAAAGTGACCTCTGTAGCTGTTTGGATCGAGAAGAGAGTACATTGTGGAGTGGAATATGACAGGGTAGTATTTGCCAGTATCTATATGGCTTCACTACATGAGTGCTCCACTTGCCCTATTATAGTAACTTGCTTCCACCAGAATAGGGCTGCTTGTTTGAGATGCAGCAAAATCATTGTATAAAGTTCTCTCAGTTCCAGAAAGATTAGTTTGCTTGTAACAGTGAAAACATGCTGCTATTTTCAGTTAATTAAAGGTTAGCCCAATACCATGAGCAATCTAGATAATATGATGACCGTGAGCATCCTAAAAAAAGTCAAACCTCTTACACTTGTTCGTTTTGATCAGCCCAGAATAGGATGTATCTTTTTTTTTAAAAATCCAGTACTCCCCTTTGGTTGACACAGTAAATCAAAGAATATCCATGGTTGAAACGTTACACTAACATGTTTCAAGGCAGACACACTGTTCTCATTCAGCACTGGCCGGACATGTTCTGTCTGTTTGTCACTTTGAATCCGAGTGCTTCAGAATTTCTTCAATAGGAATAATAAAAAAAGCCTGTACTTGTACTTCCAGAACACTCTCTAATAAAACTGAAAATTGCCAGTGCACTGTATAGCAAATGCTGCATCAATTGTTACTGGTAAACACCATGTGAGAAATTGGGTTGTTGGTTGACTGGGATGTGAAACTCGTCAAGCAACAACCACAATCCCTTGCAGAGTGAGCCACTGAAAGTCACTAAATGAATCTGTGCCTAACTCTGGGTACCTTGGAACACAAGCAGTCAGGCTTAGCTTAGAGGCAATGTGTAAAGTATTTATGCATCACACAAAAAGTAATAAAGTAAAAGCACAACATATGAAAAATCCCAAACCAATTTAGAAAAATAGATTATATGTTAATAAATTATATGACAACAAAACAACAAAAATCCAATGAGTAAAACTGGGGATATTGATTTTAAAGTACTAAGTGAAAATAGCACCAAAATGCACAGAGCGCCAACAAGGGTTATCTGCTGGTGCTGGACAGGGAGCAAGTCAACCGTTCAGGCTGACCGCGATGAAGCGCAGGCTGACTATTGGGATCAGACTTGACCTGCTGAGGGTAAGTACCTTACTCCAGGTTGCATCGACTTTGAAGATCCTGCCGATTTCGAAACAATGTGTCGCTGTCGATCTTTCTAGTGGTGGCAATGCGCTGGTCCCAATCCATGCAGCAGCGATGCATCGGCTTCAGTGAACGCAGGGATTGCGACACAGAGTTCTCAGTGTTGTCATCGATGCAAAGCCTTCGTGTCTGGTAGAGCCTCATGCAGTGGTGGTTCCAGGGCAATGTTTGGGGTCAATCCATGCAACGAAGGCGATGCACCATTTCTGGGACACAATATAATCTGATGCACTGGTTCAAAATAGGATACATGGGTTGGGTGAAGCAAGCACCTTCTGCTCAATACCAAGGGTCCACGACTGGGGTAGCACCACTTGGCAGGGCATACTCACAGAAGGCAGAGTCCAGGTGCAGAACAGGAGAGTTGGAAGTCTTTTATGTCCCTGAGACTTCATTTCAGGAGACCAGCGAACTAGACCTTGTAGTCACTCTGGGTTCTTGGAGTCAAGTGGTGTAGGTCCAGAGCTAAGAGGAAAAATGACAACTTTGTTAAAGTGGTATTTTAAAAATTGTTGCAATAAGTTTGACTTTGCCATTAAAGAGGATTTATCTTTACAATTCCATAGGTACTAAACTTGACCGATCTACCTCCTCCTAATTAGAATTGCAGTGTATTAGATGTAATAAGTATTCCCTAATGCTATCCTATGGAAGGAGTAGGCATCAGTAGTGAAAAATAAAGTTGTGAGATTTTACTAACAGGACATGTAGGGCTTAAAAGTATATGGCCTACCTTTTAATTATTTAAGTAAAAGAGGGGGTTGGGCCCATAACACCACCCAAACGAGGCCTCAACAATAGTTGTAAACAACAGGATGTTTGGAGGTGCAATTTCGATCAATAACGTTTAAGTGAAAACCACCTGTACAGCTCGAGCGGTTTTGGTGTCTTTATTACAGCATCATTCTTCAATTAATTTTCAAAATACACGGTCAACATTTACATCATGTCAATCCGAAAAGAAGAATCAATCAAGGCCCCAGGTTACTAGAGGTGCACATTACTTAAATAAACGCCAAGTTACTACTGCTTCAGACTCAATACACGTTCATCGGAGCTCAACCTTCCTACACATGTGAAAACTCCATTACTCACACGGTTCTAAGCTCCATTTGTTGGTAACCGCCACCGTGTTCATTCCTCAATTACGAATGTGCCTGACCTAGTCCTGGTCCTAAGGAGAACCCCAAAGAAATTAATGGTTCTGAAACGCGTCGACCTGACCTAGCTAGCCCTGGTTTCTACTGAACCACAGAGTAACTCAGTGCACAAATAGGGCAATTAGGTTGCTATGTTTGTATTGACCTGGCTAGCTTATTTTGGCAGATTGCAACTTTGAACACTGTGAATAATCAGCACCGCCACTGTTTCTTTCACAATTCTAAGGACTGGTAATTTTTTGTATTGTCATGTGTTGTCACTTATTGGTTGCATAAGTGTCAAATGTCATGTTTTTTCCATTACTGATGTTCTGTTGAACTACCAAATTGATTTTTCTTCTCTGATTGACATGATGTAAATGTTGACCATGTATTTTGAAAATTAATTGAAGACTGATGGTGTAATAAAGACACCAAAACCACTTGAGCTGTCCAGGTGGTTTTCACTTAAGTTATTGATCGAAATTGCACCTGTTGTTTACAACTACCTTTTAATTAGGCAGCACCCTGCCCTATGGGCTATCTAGGGCCTACCTTATGGGTGACCTATATGTAATAAAAAGGGAGTTTAATGCTTGGCAAGGGTTTTTAAATGCAAAGTCAACATGGCAGTGTGTCACTGCCTTTAGGCTGCAATGGCAGGCTTTAGACAAATATTATAGGGCTACGTAGGTGGGTGTACAACAAATGCTGCAGGACCACTAGAAGTATTTCATTTACTTGACATGGGTATATGTTATACCACTCTATAAGGGACTTATGAGTAAATTAAATATGACATTTGGGCATATCATGTCAGTGCCCTCGCTTGAATGTTGAGGAATTCTGATTGTTTTACCAATTATTGTCGAGCATAAGCCTGTTGAAGATGGATATTTATGGCACAGTATCCTTTTTACTTTGACATGCGTCCATAATCTTCTCATTTAGTGACCTGTCTTTAGATTTCTACTTATGATAGAATCTAGGAAGACACATCTCCTGCTGAAGAGGGGAGTCTGAAGTGTTTTGGGGCTGCAAATTTGCTCTGGGTGAAAATGCAGAAGACCCTGTTATGTGGGCTCTGAAATAAGATGCTGGGGAAGAGGAGGAGAAGAGCAGGTATGACTGACTTGGGGATTAATGTATTTTCTGGAGCTCTAGAAGCTAATTGTGCCACCCCGGCCTTTAATAAAGTAATTCTGTAATCTAAAGTAGCGCTAAGCACTTGGGTTTCAAAGCTTAAAACTGACAGATCTCTGCAAAAAAGACCTTACCTACGCCTACAATTCTGATTATGCCTTGGTCAAAATAGCCAGGAGTCCAGCTCTGCCCACCATGCCTTTGAGGCTACTAATTGATATGTTTGTCTTACTGATATGAGTGTAACTGTGAATGAGCTCTACAGAGACATCTCCAATTACACTCTGAGAACCCTGAAGTTCATTTGCTTTTAACATGATCATCAACCCAGAAAGTGCCAGGTGGTCAGGAGATGGATAGTGAGTGTCTACAATGTTCTATTCTGTGGTCTCCATATAAACAGTGTCAAGCGAAGATTTGCTGTTAGTATGAAGCCATAGAGATAGCCTTTACAATACTCTATAACAGAATACCAAATTTAGGTGCCTGCTATGATTTATAACATTGTATGCCTTCACAATAGGGTGAAGTAATAGTTCAAAGTTCAACTTTTTCTCAACAAAGATTGTTCCTTTTGAGTTTGTTGGATGACTTGAGAGGGCATTGGTGAGCAAAAGCCTTGAATGCAGTCATAGGTAAATGGCTTTTTCCATCCTCTCCAATGTTTTGTGCATGTCAGATATTTTAGTACCCTCAAGATGGGCCTCTGTGAGCTCTGTCTGCGTGTGTCCTGCTTTTGAGGGTACTCACTAACAATACTCACTAACAAGTTCTATCTAGAATTCCTCATTTCCTCATTATGCGGTCTCAGTTTCTGTGTGCCTGCTTGAATACATCACAGTGAATATCACTATCTTCCCACAGTACATCATGTTATGTTTTCTTAAAATCTGAACTTTCAAAAGAAATTCAATTTAAGCTCCCTCGGTTTAGCAGTTTCTAGATAAATTCTGCACTTGATGCCGCCACAGACTAGGTGTGAGTGTTTTCTGAGAGCATGTCAGGGCAGCGCTGTTTGTCTGCTTTGACTGAAAATAGAAAGCACATCTGAGATGCAAGAGGGGAAAGGAGAGCAAGGAAGGTGGTGGAGGCTGGCTAGTAATGTATTTATTTTTCACATTTGGGTCAGGGAGGAGAGGCCATGTTATGTAAGGCTCCCTCATTTGTCCACTGCCCCTGTGTAGCAGTTGAAAGCAGGGGTAGATGATTTTGAGGACTGTACATAGCACAAAGTTATAGATGAGTAAAAAGAGAATCGCTGGACTGTTCACTCTTGTCTATTGTCACTCCTAATTCCATGGTGAAAAACATCCCCATGTTTCACTGCTATCTGTCTGTATTTCTATATGTTGTTTTATAAGTCAGCTTATAGTTGTTAACTATAGGAAAACAATGTGCTTGGATCGATTATTAATGTGTGCTTTGCTGAGATTTTGTTCAAATATGTAATGCTAATGTGACTACTGGAGTTGATAAAAGTATATGTTTATCCCTTATTTTGCAGACACAGCTGAAATTGGTGAGAAACTCAGAATACAAATATAAAGCACAGACTGGAATATGCCATTATTTCCCCCAGTCACTTTTTGGAGTATCAGTCAAAGGTTTTGAAGCCTATAATTTGAGGTAACTAATACTTTTTAAATATTCTAGTGGGAAGGAAAGGGGGTAGCACACTTCTTAAAGTCAAAGTAACAGTAAAGATTAATCTTTTCAAAGACAATCAATGGATGTTTGGCCTAAAATTAATCTTACGTAATTTCAACCAGCTGCTTATAATGTTAGCAGTGAAGTCTGGAAAACTTTTTGTTAGAAAGACCATGCTACATTTTCCAGTGAATCTTATCTGAGAAGGCTTGAGGTCACAATGTGTGAGTGTTAGCCGCTCATAGTTTTCCATAGGATTCGGGGAAACTTGCATTGTCGGAGTTTAAAGAAATGGAAGAGATTCACTGTCTGCCTATTCAGATATGTAACAGGGAAGATGGAAGATGTGCTACCTCTGAAAGGTAAGTAGAAATTTCACAGCTATGTTGTTGATGGCCAGTTTACAACCCCAGCATTTGGGCTCATTATACTGTGGAGACTGTTTCTTCAAGTGACAAATCATTCATTCTGACTGTATAAGTTAAGTCCTCTGTTAGAAATTGAGGTCTCTAGTTGACAGTGGCTTACACTGTGTCCAGGTATGAATCCTTCTTTCTAGTCAGGGTATCGGGATCACGCAGCTAAGATAACTGCTGCTCAACCCCTTGGTAGCTTGGCGCAAGCAGTCAGGCTTATCTCCAAGTCAATGTGTAAAGCATTTGTACATAAACATACAGTAACAGTGAAAACACTACCAATGGGAACCACACCAGTTTATAACAATAACCAATCTTTATCTGAACCAAAGAATACCAAAATGACAAAAATCCAACAAACACATATCAAAATATCAATATTAAAGGTTTAAAGGTATAAAACTATGGACGCTTCACTTTTTGTACAAAATACCTTGGATGCATCAAAATCACAAGTTGAAAACAGGTGCAGGGGGGGTGAGGCGCTGCCAAGAAAAGCGATGTGTGGTTCCTTTCCAGCAGGGAAGGTGATGCATTGGTTCCTTGCTCCAGGGGAGGTGATGCGTCTGTTCCTTACTGCTACACAGGGGAGATGATGCGTTGGTTCCTTACTTAAAGATAAGGTGATGCGTTGGTTTTCTTCTGCGAGGAGAGATGTTGGATCGATTCTCCAGACATGCGACCTCAGTTCCTTACTGAAGCCCAGCATTGATGTTGATTACAGGTGTGATGTGTGGAAAATCCGGATGTGCTGAAGTTGATGCGGCAGTCACAAGCAGGCACTGCGTAGATTCCTTTAGATGCACAGCAGGGCCTGCATATGAGTTGGAACGGGGGTCTTTGACATTGGAGAAACAGTGCTCTGGACTCTGGCTGCTGTGGTTCTTTCAGCCACTGACAGGCAACGTGTCAATCTTTTTTCTGCCACAACAATGTGCTTGCTTTTCAACCGCATGGTAAGCTTGCAGCGAGGAAAAAATGACGATGCATGGAGTTTCAGCTCTTTTTGCAGCAGAAGCAACCTCTAAAGGCCCCGAACTGTAATTGCCAACACTTGGCAGGTCAGAACTCCTACCAGAGGAGTTCAGGGACTACAGGTGAAGTCTTTGATGGCTCGAGACTTCTTAACAGGAGGCAAGCACAAACCAGCCCTGAAGAATCTTCTCAAGCAGGATACCAGACCAAAGATCCAGTCTTTAGTCTCTCCAAGACAGAAGCAGCAAAAGCAGGCCAACCCAGAAAAGCAAACACAGAAATGTGGCATTACTCCTCCTGACCGCTCTCCAGTTCTACCTCTCGGCAGTCTCTTCTTGATCGAGAAGTGTTCTAAAAGTCTTGGGGGACAGGTCCAATAATTATACCCCTTTTGGCCTTTGCAGTAGCCATACTTCAAAGGATAGTGGTTGTGTGAGTGGGTGTGAGAGAGGCTGTGCAGTCCGTGAGAGGGCATGTGAGTGGTTTTGTGGGTCTCTGAGTTGATGTGTGAGTGACTTTGGGTGTGTGAGTGGTTGTGTGTGTCTGTGATTGGCTGTGTGGGCAAGTAGATATGCAAGTGGTTTTGTGAGTAGTTTTGTGGGTGTTTGAGTGACTGTATGGGTGGGTGTGTCTGAGTGGTTTTGTTGGTCTTTCAGTGGGTGTGTGAATAATTAGTGTGTGAGTGGCTTTATGGGTCTGTGAGTTTGTGTGTGAGTGGTTTTGTGGGTGTGTAAGTGCCTGTATGGGTGTGATAGTGGGTGTATGACTGGTTGTGTGGATGTGTAAATTGCTCTGTATATCTGAGTGATTTTGTAGGTCTGTGAGGGTGTATGAGTGGTGGTGTGGGTGTGTATATGGTTCTGTAAGTGGCTATGTAGGTCTGTGAGCAGGATTTTGAGTGGTTTGTGGTTGTTGGAGTGGGTGTAAGCATGTATGAATGATTACATGGGTGTATGAGTGGCTGTGTGGGTGTGAGTTGTGTGTGTTTGAGTGGGTGTGTTTGTGAGTGTATAGGTCTGTGAGTCGGTATGAGTGGATTTGGGGGT
Organism: Triturus cristatus; assembly: GCF_964204655.1. Classification (NCBI taxonomy): domain Eukaryota; kingdom Metazoa; phylum Chordata; class Amphibia; order Caudata; family Salamandridae; genus Triturus; species Triturus cristatus. The sequence goes on along the minus strand of NC_140582.1, from coordinate 563,646,218 downwards.
GTGAGTGACTATGGGCATGTGAGTGGGTGTATGGATGTGCAAGTAGGTGTGTGAGTGGTTGTCGTGGCTGTGTATGAGTGGTGTGTAATTGGCTGTGTGGGTCTGTGTGTGGGAGTGAGTAGATTTGGAATGAGTGAGTGACTGGGTATGTGGGTGGGTGTATGGATGTGCAAATGATGGTCAGTGGCTAAATGAGTGGGTGTGTATGTCTGTGTGAGGGTGTGTGAGTGAGTTTGTGGTTCTCTGGGTGTGTTAGTGACTGTGGATGTGAGAGTGCCTGTGTGGGTATGTGATTGGTTTTCTCAGCTTGCAAGTGAGTGTGTGAGTGCATGTGTAGGTGGTTTGGTGGGTGCGCGAGTAGTTTTGTAAGTCTGTGAGTGGGTTTGTGGGTCTATGAGAGGGTGTGTGAGTGGCATTGTGGGTCTGTGAGTGGGTGTATGAGTGGCTGTTTGGGTGTGTGAGTGGCTGTGTACATGGTTCTGTAAGTGGCTGTGGGTTTGTGAACAGGTGTGAGTAGATTTTTAGGTTTGTGAGTGGGTGTATGAGTGTGTTGAGTTAGTGGCTGTGTGTTTTGTGAGTCTGAGTTAGGTATGTGAGTGGCTGTATGAGTGGTGTGTGAATGGGTGTATGAGTGGTTTTGTGGGTGTATGAATATGTGAGTGGGTGTCTGAGTGGCTGTGTTGGTGGTTGTGTGAGTGGGTGTGTGGGTCTGTGAGAGGGCATGTGAGTGGTTTTGTTAGTCTCTGAGTGGGTGTGTGAGGGACTGGATGTTTGAGTCGCTGCATGAGTGGCTGTGTGGGCCTGTGACTGGGGCAGTGAGTGGTTTTGTGGATATGCGAGTGTGTGTGTGTGTGAGTGACTGTGCATGTGATTTTGTGTGTGAGTGACTATGGGTGTGTGAGTGGGTATATGGATCTGCAATTGGGTGTATGAGTGGCTGAGGGTGTGTGGGTGTATGCATCTGTGAGGGTGGGTGAGTAGTTTTGGGGGTAGCTGTGGGGGGTGAGTGGTAGAGTGAGTTGTTTCGTGGGTCTGTGAGGGAGGGGTATAAGTGGCAGTGTGGGTATGTGAATGGCTGCAAGTGTGTGAGTGGGTTGCAGGTCTCTGAGTTTGTGTGTGAATAGCTGTATGTGTGTGAGTGGGTGTGTCAGTAGTGTAGGTAGGTATGTGGTTGTGGGAGTAGCTTTGTGGGTCTGTGAACAGGTGCATGAGTGGGTTTGTGGGTTTGAAATTGTGATTGGATGTGTGAGAGACTATTGGTGTGTGAGTTGGATTGAGTTGGGTGTAAGGATGTGTGAGTGGCTCTGTGAGTAGGTGTGAGTGATTTTATGGGTATGTGAGGGTGTGTGAGTGGTTGTGTGGGTCTGGGTGTAGCTGTGTGGGTCAGGGAGTGGCTGTGTGGGTCTGGGAGTGGTTTTGTAGGTGAGTGTGTGTATGTTTTTTTAATTTAGGTCAGGATCTGCTGCAGATTCACACAGGGGCCACGCTCAGGGTTGTGGTGCATTCACAGATCTTCTCCTGTGAAAAATAAAAAAAATTCAGACAATTTCTTGCCCATGTGGGGTGCCTCACAGAACCCAACAAAAGTTCGATCAGGTCAGGATGCCTCTATCCTGACCCCATTTAGCCTATTTATTCTTTATCCCCCCCCCCCCCTCGAGGCAGTGTCTCAAGTCACAGAATGGCACCTGCAACTTTCCTCTCAGGTTGCAGTCAGCCAATCCCAGCATTACTGTTGGCACGTGGATCCTCGTCTCTAGATATACATGAAATATTTTTCTTTAATAACTCCAAAACTACTGAACAGATGAACACCAAATTACAAAAAGCTCTACTTCTGGACCAAGATCCAGCCTTCTGCCAAATTTCTTATAATTCTGCTCAACGGTTCATGCTGTAGTTGTGTTTAAAATCTATGTGGGAAATTACATGGGAAACCTGTTTTGGGATCACTCCTTAAGTGAGTGGCAAACTTTTTGAAAATTTCATGAAGATTTGTCAAATGGCACCAGAGTCATTAGCAAAACAAAAAACACTCCGTCTATGGTAACTAGGTCCCAACTATAATTACCCTCTGGCCACAATAAATATATATATATCTCCTGCAGCAGACGAGGGCCGCGTGCACAGTGATTGGACTCCAATGGTATGATCGGCGATATAAGGAGGTGGTTATCCTGATGTGGGGGCTGTAAGCAGCATTTCCTTGTTCATTGGAGAAGAATGTGATTAATGGACATTCATGTTGAAATCAGTAATATGTACATCGTTACTGTCCCCACAGTCATACTCACATGTGTCGGCCACAGTAAATTCTTATCCGACTGCTGGACCACAATATCATTTCTGGCAGAAATCTTCTGCATAACCACTTCATACTCAAGCAACTGCTCGGTGCTCACTCCTTCTGTTTTTCCTCTACCTCTTCCTTTGGGATTGCTAGTTTTGTCATTTTTTTTTGAGGCCGGGCTGTTAGATTTAAAGTCCGATCCAGCCGTAAAAAATATATATATATATATTCACTGAAAAAACCATAGGTTTCAGGCACGTTATAGTTAGCAATTAGCATTTAAAAAAACCTTAGAAATTCACTGAAAAAAATATAGGTTTCAGGGGCGTTATAGTTAGCTGGACATTTCCCTCGTACAAAACCATTGAAATTCCCCGTTATAGTTAGATCAGCTAACTATAACTCGCGCCCCCGCAATGCACTGCTGATGACGTCACATATTACATCACTCATGACATGGTCAGTGACATCACTGATGACATCTCAAATGACATCACTGATGACATCACTGATGATGTCATCCATGTGATACTTTGATGCATCTTCTCACAACCTAATATAACCTTTGATACACCCACTATAAATTACATACTGCCATTCACAAAACCATAGACACTCCAACACCAATAAGTACATACCCCATCACAGAGACTTGGGTCAACACACCCATCCACTCACTCACCCGTACAGTCACTCATACTTATGGTCACTCAGTACAGGACCAACATATGCACTCATACACCTATATAGACACTCACACACCGCTACTCAGCCATAAAGGTACACGCACACATACTTAGTCATGCAAATAATTAATCACACTGCCATTTACTCACCTATACAGTTATACACACACTAGCTCAATTACTCATACAAATACTAGCACATTCTTATGCTCTTATAGAATCAATGATACAAGCACACACTCATCCATACAGCCACTCACACGATCACACACTCTTACCTATAGTCATTTCTGTACTCCAACACACATATATACTGCCATTCACATATGTACTAAATCACACATGTACTAATGAAATATATATTCACTCACTAACACAACCATACACACACTCACCCACCCATACAGTCCATCACAGACCTAGTCTTGAAACCATGCACCCAGTGAGTCACCCACTCACATATCTATGCACAGTCACACACACCCCAGCCACACAAACACTCAGGCACCCATACCGATACTCGGACAACCAATCTATAACCCATATAGACAATCATGTAGCAATTTGAAACCCATACAGCCGCTTACACACCAGCAGACAGACGGATACAGACATTCACACCGTTTACACACTAACCCATGCATTCAGTAAGATACGTTTAATCACTCACTTATAGAGTCAGTCACGCCCCAACAAAATCATCCATTCACACACTTATACACCCACTCATTCTTCAATATGCCTTTCCCTATATATAATAAACATATGTAAACTTTACAGAAACACACAGCCCCCCGCCCTCAAAAAATAAAGCCTCAGGGGTGGTGGTCCCCAGGGCTTGGGGGGGCCGTTCAGCCCCCCCACCCATTTATTTTCTAGCCCCGGGGGGTAGCGGTCCCCAGGGCTGGGGGGCCCCTGGGCCCCCCAATACATGTTACGGTGTTTGCCCCGGGATTTGGCCCCCCCGGGGGCTAATTTTTAGGGAACTGCGGAAGCCCACGCTTCAGTTTTTACGGCTGGATCCGCGCACCCTGCGCGCATTTTGCCGTTTAAAAAAAAGGGGGGGGTCCTGGGAGTCCTCCTGGGACCCCCTAAGCAAGTCTAGAGGGTCAGAGTATTTCTACCCTGCCCCCTTTATGTTTTACACACTTATTTCCCTTACTTCTTCAGCCTCGCTTCTACCGAGGCACAAAATGGCTGCCAACAGTTCCTGGTTTCGAATGTTGACAACCACTTGACAGCCAATTAGCATTCAGCGCGTGATCGGGAGGGTGCGCGCACAGTGCGCAGAGGGTGCGCATAGGGTGCGCGGATACTCTGAGGCCATAGATATATATGTACTTTTAACTGTAATTTTCTCAGAAACTACTCAACAGATTAACACCATTTAAGCAAAAGGCACGAGTCTGAACTGAGGACTACCTCTTTGCCAAATTTGGTGTAATTCCGTTCAGCAGTTCGGGCTGTAGCTGCGGCTAAATGTCCTATGGGAAAATGCATGGGGAAAACACTCTTTTTTTTCTCGGCCCCCGCTTGACAAATCACCCCGAGACTTTCAGGATAGGAGCGGACCGGAGCTGGCCAAAAGTTTGGAAAATTTTGCGAAGATTCGTCAACCAGCAATAGACTTATTGGGAATAGAATATTGCGAATTTCCTATGGAAAATAGGTCCTAACTATAATTACCTACTGGCGACCGCCAGTAGGTTATATTTCCAAATAAATGCCTTCATGACGGAGTGCACTCTCAACAATTTAAATATTGGAAATGGAATAACTTCAGTAACTGAGAAGAAATAATAATAGCATGCCTTGCCTGACGTGTTTCAAACTTCATGTCCTTTCTCAAAGGCAGCATGCATAGCAGCAATGTTCTTTCTGTCTCCAATTCAGTCTCCCAATTAAGTACATCCTGCCCACATGGGCCTCAATGAATTGCATCATGTGATGTAAGTTGAGATGACATGGTCAGTGACATCACTCATGACATGTGTGATGTAATATGTGAGGTCATAAGAAGTGCATTGCGGGGGCACAAGTTATAGTCAACTCAGCTAACTATAACTGGCTGACATTTCACTCGTACAAAACCAGAGAAATTCAGCAAACTATAACTTCCCTGTAACCTTTGTTTTTTTTTCTGAATTTCTAAGGTTTTTTAAATTCTATTTGCTAACTATAACATCCCTGTAATCTTTGGTTTTGTTAATTAATTTATAAGGTTTTTTACCTATCAGTTCCGTTTGCAGAGTGTTGGAGAAAGGGGGTTGGGCCTCCGACCAGCTCTCAGGAATTCCACTGCGTAGGACTTACAGGAGGTACCCCAAGTCCCTCAGGAGTGAAGTGGACTTCACCCCTCAACCAGTAGTGTGCCAGGAGGTCTGTTTGCAGAGTTGTGGAGAAAGGGTGGCATGGCCTCCAAAGACCTCTTAGCAATCCCAATGTGTGGGACTTACAGAAGGTAACAGGAGGGAGAGTTGGCCCCCAAGGACGTCCTTGGGGGGGGGGGGAAGCTTCTCTCCAATTACCTCCTGTAAGTCCCTCACAGCAGGATTGCTAAGTTCTGATAGCCTCTTAGTGCGCTCTTGGTTGGGGGATAAAGTTCCCTTTGCTGCTGAGGGTCCAGGAGGGGCCAACTAGCCCACCTGTTACCTCCAGTAAGCCCCACACAGTTGGATATCTGAGAGGTCATCAGAGGTCACACCCCCTTTTTCCATCGCTCTGCAAATGCACCTCCTAGTGCACTACTATTTGTCGATGAAGTCCCCTTGCCTCTTGAGGGGCCACCTTGGCCTCCTGTTACCTCCAGTAAGCTCTACATAGCTGGATTGCTGAGATGTGGTCAGAGGCCATGCCCGCTTTCTCTGCGGCTCTGCAAACACGCCTCCTGGCACGTTTGCATGGCCCTCCCTTCACTCTGCCAGTTTTGGCCCCAGGGACCCCATCCCCGGGGACTGCCATCTATTTGTTCTGTTTTTATTTGTGGGCCTTCTGAGGACAACATAGCCCCAGGGACCCCTTCCCCCAGGGCATGGCCACATCCTTGGGGACTGCGGGGGGAGACCCAAGGCCCCATGGTCTCTGCTGGCTCCCTACCTCCTGCGGGGGCCGTCATTGTTTTTGGGCAGAAGGAGATGAAAACATGCAACTCCCTCTGCCCAATGCTTTCATGAAGCGAAGCAGAGTTTGCTATGGCATGGTGCAAGCAGTGCATTTTAATAAAAACAGCCCCAGGGAGTTGGCGGTCTCCGGGGCTTCAGGGGGGGCACAAGCCCCCCCCCCCACATTCATTTTATAAACAAAACTCTGGGGATGTGGTGGTCCCTGTATTTAATAAACATTGCTCCAGGGCATCTCATTTTAACATTACCCCTGGGACCTCGCCCAGCCGCGTTTTTTTAATTTCATTTTCACCGGGATTTGCGGACTAAACGCGACTCCTCCCAAATTTATTTTAAAAAAATGCTTTTTTTGGCCCTGAGGGTCCCTGTGTGACCTCCTCAGCAGGCCTAGGGGGTCAGGGAGTTTCTACTCTGGCCCCTTTTCTTGTTTTTTAACGTTTATTTTTTTTTAACCTTTTTTTCCTGTGACTAGGTTCAACCGAGTCACAAAGTGGCTGACAACCTAGTTGGCAGCCAATCATATCGCAGGCTTGAGATCGGGAGGGTTTGCATATCCTCTGTGCCCATATTTGGATATCTGAGCAATATTTACATTTCTCCGTAACTACTGAAAGGACTTACACCATTTAACAAAAAGAGTGCGTTCTGAACCAAAAGCTACATTTCTGCCAAATTTGGTGTAATTCCGTGACAAATTTGGTGTAATTCCGTTCCGCAGTTCAGGCTGTGGCCGTGTCTAAAGTTTCCTATGGAAATGAACATGGAGAAAACGTGTTTTGGGAACCCCCCTTTTTCTCGGTCTCCGCTTGAAGAATCACCCGACTCTTTCAACACAACAGCTGACCTTACCGCCCCATTAGTTTTAAAAATTCCGCGAAGATTTGTCAAACGACGCTTAAGATATTGGCAGAAGATTAAAAATGCTTTTTGAATCGAAACAAGGTCCTAACTATCAGTAAAACATATATATATATTTATATATATTTATATTCACTTAAAAAACCATAGGTTTCACACTTGTTATAGTTAGCTGGACATTTCACTCGTAAAAAACCTATGAAATTCCCCCGTTATAGTTACTGTAGGCAACTATAACTCACGCGACCGCAATCCTCTGCTGATGACGTCAGGTATTACATCACTATATTTAGACACTTATTTACCCATGTCTTCTTCCATTAATCTTTAGCTATACATATATTACAAATATTTATTTTTCATAAAGACACATATGTCATCAGTGATGTAATATCTGACGTCATCAGCAGAGGATTGCGGTCGCGTGAGTTATAGTTGCCTACAGTAACTATAACAGGGGAATTTCATAGGTTTTTTACGAGTGAAATGTCCAGCTAACTATAACATGTGTGAAACCTATGTTTTTTTAAGTGAATTTGCAAGGTTTTTTAAATGCTAATTCGTAACTATAACGTGTGTGAAACCTATGTTTTTTTCAGTGAATTTGTACGGTTTTTTAAATGCTAAGTTATGTATTAATTTTTTTTTTCAGGTTTTTCACCGTGCGCGCACCATGAATTTTTTTTTTTTTTTAAATCGCACGGTGCGCGCACCTCGCGATTTTTAATAAAAAAAATGTTTTTTTCTCCCTTGGGGGTCCTTCTGTGACCCCCTGACCAAGGCTAGGGGGTCTGGAACTGTCCACTCTGCCCCCTTTTCACATTCTCCTCCTTTTTTTTTCACCCCCTCAGACTGCGAGAGACAAAATGGCGGCCGACACTTCCTGGTTTCGACCGATTCGAATGTTTACCGACATCTAACAACCAATCAGAATTGCGCACGCGCACGGCAGGGTGCGCGCACAGTGCGCGCACGGTGCGCGCGTATAGATATTGATATGCTTTTAAATGGTATTTTCTCAGGAAATACTTAACAGATTTACACCAAAAAAAATTACAATTAATTTTTGCCCTTGGGGGTCCTTCTGGGACCCCCTGACAAAGGCTAGGGGGTCAGGAACTGTCCACCCTGCCCCCTTTTCACGTTCTCCACCTTTTTTTTTCACCCCCTCAGAGTGCGAGAGACAAAATGGCGGCCGACACTTCCTGGTTTTGACCGATTCGAATATATACTAAGATCTAACAACCAATCAGAATCGCGCACGGCGGCGTGCGCGTACGGTAAGCTTACGGTACACGCTCGGAGCGCGCCTATAGATATGTATATTGATTTAAATGCTATTTTCTCAGGAAATACTGAACAGATTTACACCAGACCTGCAAAAGGCATTTCCTTGACCTTATGGCTACCTCTCTGCCTATTTTCAACTAATTCTGTTCAGCCGTTCGGCCTTAGCTGTGTCTAAAGGTCCTATGGGAAAATGCATGGGGAAAACGCGTTTTGGGACCCCCCCTTTTTCTCAGCCCCCGCTTGACGAATCACCCCGAGACTTTCAGGGTAGGAGCTGAACGGAGCGCCCCATTAGTTTTGAAAATTTTGCGAGGATTCGTCAACCGGCGCCAAAGTTATTCACGCGACCGCAATCCTCTGCTGATGACGTCAGATATTACATCACTAATGACATATGTGTTTTTCTGAAAAAAAAATATTTGTAATATATGTATAGCTAAAAATTAATGGAAGAAGACATGGGTAAATAAGTGTCTAAATACAGTGATGTAATATCTGACGTCATCAGCAGAGGATTGCGGTCGCGTGAGTTATAGTTGCCTGCACTAACTATAACGGGGGAATTTCATTGGTTTTTTACGAGGGAAATGTCCAGCTAACTATAACATGTGTGAAACCTATGGTTTTTTAAGTGTGTGTATATATATATATATATATATATATATATATATATATATATATATATACTAAAACTCTAGATTTATTATAAAAGTTTAAATCATTTTATTTATTTATTTATTTTCGTGTCTCCATTATTTTCAGTGCTGGATTTACTCTACCAATGGCTGACATACATTCGCGGCTGCCAGGGAACATTTTAGCTGTTACCTTTAAAGGGGCAGTTTGTGAATATTAACAGGCTTACTCATGCATAGTGGGTGTTTTGTATTTGGTTGTATTTCTCATTTTCAGCCTCTCGCAGTCTATCCCACATTTACTACTAAAACGCAGACCTACCTGTGATGAGATCCCTGCATGTAGGTTTATCAATCGCATTTTGTAGTAGATGAGTTGTGCACTTACAGAGAAAAGGCATTTAAACAGAACAAAACATAAGTGACGTATCCACAGCAGTCAGAAGTTATGGCAATGTCTAAAAGCTATTTGTCCACAAGTAATTTTGTAATAAACCATGAAAAATAATTAATCACTTTTTCACTATATCCAAAGGAAAACACTTCTGGAAATCAGTCACCTGTGGGAGCTGAAGTGGAAAATATAACCACTCAAAATTCTACATTGTGCAATTAATTGGAGATTTAGGATTAAGCCTGTTGTTTCGTTGAGACAGTCTAAATAGTTGTGTGCTGCCTCTGTCAGTATAAAAAGAAACCTTTTCTCATGAAGCCCTAAGTTTTTCATAGTCAAAATGGCTTTTTGTGCTTATTGTTTAAATGCTGACGTCAGAAATCAACAAGAGATGCTAACCTCACCAGAACAATCGTATTCCTCACTTTCAGAGAACAACCACAATACTTACCATTCCTGTGTGTGTTGCTTTCTGACTTCCTCATGGGAATCCTGTAGCCCAGCGATGCCAAGAGGTTCCAGACTATTCAAAGTCATCATCAGAAGATACAGGACAGACATCATATAGTTTATCCATGGGTATCAGAGAAGGATCTTAAAGAACCCTAATCTGTGATCCACTACATAAATTGTACAATACCTCCAACTTGGCATGTAGATTAACAAGCATTAAAAATGCAATAGGTCTCGCCTTTCATTAAGTTAAAGCCATTCGCTATGCTATACAATACCATTAGCAAAGCAAATGGCTTTAACTTAATCAAAGGCGAAACCTATTGCATTTTCAATGTCTGTTGAACAGTGAGGCTGAGGCAACAGGATGGACAGAGAACTGGGGACAGGGCAGAAGCAGTGATGGGGCAGAAGCAGTGACAGGGCACAGTAGTGGCGAGGCAGAAATAACACGAATATCTATTTTTTCACTGAATGGTTCATTGGAAAACAGCCCGAATATAACAAATAAAATTTTACTTTTGCAGCAAATTAACCCAAAAGTCGGACACTTCTTGGTAGCAACAGTACATAGTTAAGTAAGCCGGAGACGCGTAGGGGCAGGAAACAGGCACCCTTGGTTGGCGCAGTGGTACTTACCTCAGCCCTAAGTCCCTATATATAGATATCATCTATTAAAAAGCGCACGTTCGCCTTGGGGTTCTTGGCGCTGTAACAGGTGGTACTGCTGTGACTGAGGATGCCCCCCCCTCACCAAACCTCTGAGGTGACACAACTGGAACAAGTGTCTGGAAACCCGTAGAATTTTCAGCTGCGCAGATAGTTCTCGAGCGTCTCTGTGGGACCCGTCTGTGTTTAAAGGCAGCGCTGCGTCATTTCAGCATTTCTTTAAAGTCCATTTCCTTTCAGTCCCCAGTGCCATACCTCATCCTCTTCCCGGGTATCCAGCAGCACTTGACGCATGCTGTAGAATGCTTCTGATAAGGCCTGTAGGAAGATGGCAGCCATGAACAGGAAAGGATGCCTGCATGCCCTAGGGCAACCTGTCCTGTCCCATTCAAGGAGGCCGGACAGACAGAAGGACAATGCAGATCTGCAAGGGGCGGGCCCCCAATACACATGCTGTACAAGGTGCACACACCCACAGAGACGCACACTTATGCAGAAAAGCATACACAAACACACTGATAAAAGGGATTACATACACACAAACACGGATTCAGGAAGCACATACACAGAGCAGAGAAGCCCACACACACATTGGTACACGGAAGCACACACAGTGATACAGGTAAGCATACACATGCACAATTTACAGAGAAGTGCGCACACGCAAACAAAGACTGATAAATGGAAGCACCAATACAATTAGGCACACACACATAGATTGAGGGAAGCACAATCAATAACACAATTCCACTTACGTATACAAAGAAGCATACAAACTAGATTACATTGAAGCACACATAAAATTATATATGCAAATGGGCTGTGCCAGAAACAAACACTCGTACACGACAGCACACATGCATAAACACACACACACACACTGCACTACGATTTCACCCAAGCTTACTTACAACTCACCAATTCATTTGCACACCCCTCAACCCCCCTCTCTCTCCCTACCTTACACACATACATGTGTTCTCGTACTTGCCACTGTACTGCGCAGCATAATCACTACTGTGATATGAAAAATACAAACCAGTTTATTACAAATATGAAAAGTAGACCTGCTTTCACCAAGTATCAAAAGGACGTGATGACCCCCAAAGAATTACTGGGCTCTAGTCGACTTTTTGTTTATAATTCGCTTACACGAAAACTTTTGATTTCTTAATACATTACACAATTATTGTTACAGAATTTTTAAAAAAACAACACTTTTCCAGGGTAATATGAGAATATATTGCTTATTTTGGCATGTGCAATGATTTTTACTGTTTGGCATCACTGGTTGCAAGACACCAATGGGTAGTGATAGATACATCTGTTGGGTGTTAACGTGGTGAAGCTTGTTTATGGCGATATTGATGGCATATCTTTTACTATAGTTACACCTGAGGAAAGGCATCTATGCCCGAAATGCTTTGGGTTTCATCTGCTATATTGTCCTATGAGGAACAGTGAATTGCAGCGTGTTGGAGGAAAGCCATATTGCACCTATTGAAACATAAGAGAAAAATTGTGCAAAAATTTGCGAATACAAATGTAATACTAATGGACAAAAAATAGAGCAAAGGTTTGAGAAAAGGAAGATGGATGAATCTGTTTGACTGTGGGTTTACTGGGCTGTGCCTCCTGGCGCTTCAGGAGCCAGACGTGGCTGGAGCTTGCTTGGAGTTAAAAGGGAAACCATAAAGTTGCAGTGAATGGATGCATTCTCGTAATTTAAAACAGTTAACGGGAAATGTTTAAAAATGCGGAATGAGAATAACATAACATGTCTATCTGTAAAGCATACGTTTAGCCCTTAGGGCATCTGGATGTCGGAAAGGTGCGGTTTATTGTATTCCAGCTCATCTGTACTCATTTCATTTTATTTATCTATAATGATGAAAGCTTGAGTTGACACGCCGGAATTTTAACCTATGGCCAGGAGGGCAAAAAGCCCTGTGGTGTGGATGCAGTAGCCCACTGAGAAACTAAACGCGGCTAAAATTAATAATAATAAAGAATAAACATTATGTGGGGAAGTAGAAATCAACCATCAATCCCACTCCTTGCTCCTCTACAATCCTCCATAATACAAACCCCATGATTGAATACATGGATAGTTTCTAGGCACTACGAAATAGCACAGCACACGTCTGTCAGAGGTTGAAACATCCCGACTTACCCACATCTGGGTCACATATTTTTTTGCTCAGACTCCACAATTCAGGCATAACACAAAACACAGATCTGAAAAAAAAATCATTCACACACAACCATAAACACAGAGCTCCTAACCAAACAACTCTTCACACCGGTCACCCAAAATCAGCCGGTTGTAAACTGTTATGAGCTTGTTTTAACACCGATATTACTGCTATGTGTTGTGTCTGTTCTTGGGACAGTGTGTGCCTTTAAGAAGGGGAAACTGCCCCAGTGGGGGAGCAACTGCTTGGGGTTATGTCAGTTTATTTCGTGCTCAGCGTGTGCTCTGCTCCCCACAATGTTGTTTGCACTGAGTTGACTCACTGATAAGGAGGGGGGGATGAAATGCATACACGAGTCAGTGGCCCAGGAGGGAGTGTCCTGTCTCTCGCCGAAGAGCACACTGACTTCAGGCAGAACGCAACGTGGTCCTGCCTCATTAACAAACAAGCAACACGTAGCCCAGCGGAATGAGCAGGGGCTTTGAGTGGCGCTTTGATGTGCAAGACGTTGCTCTGAATATTTATGAAAATCACGCTCAACAAACAAAAGGGTAAATTCCATCTGCAGGAGTCATTGTGCTGCTCAAAAAGAAGCCGCAGGTGTGCTGATCCAACACGTTGGCTACAAAAGCAGTTCATTTAAAAAAGTTTGTTTACATACGTATTCATGCAAGGATGAGACGCGAGGGGAGTTGGGGCGGGCAAGCAGCGACCTGGGAGGGAACAGGAAATGCAGCGGGTGAGAGGTGGTAGGGGGACGGCACAGCCAGCCGAGTTAAAAGAAACAAGCGCTCGCATGGGGATCTCGTCTTTATGGGGCCATGTGTTGAAACACATGGCCCCATAAAGATAAGAAACCTTTTACTTCAGCCGGAAAGCGGACGAGCCCGTTCAAGTGGGCCGGCTGAAAAATTGAAAAGTCTACGTCACAAAGTGCTCTTTCCCAATGGCTGGCCACCGTTTAGTATAAACTGTGACGCCGGCCAATGGGAAAGAGGGGCGGAGCTTGAAGCCCTTTACAGAATTCCCTCTAAATCATTAAATCTTGCCAGCGAGACCGCGCATGTGCGCAGTCCACGCCAGCCGAGACCTAAAAATGGACTTGACTGTGTAAGCTTTAAAGACCTACAAAGCCACTTTGAAATCGTCAGTCCCTGCATGCCAATATTCCAAAGCCTCCAGTCTCAGATCTCTGCACCCCTATTGACTCTCCCATACCAGAAAAGTTCTCCAATTTAGTCTCAACCGCCTTAATTATTTTGGCAATATTGGGTGTTTTCATGTTGATAAAAGTATGTATGGTGTCAATATATTGGAGTATGATTTTCTTACTGCATGTGATTTTCAAGTGCTCTACTTATGTACCCTTTCTGATTATGGGAGCTAGAGCTTCAATTCCAGAATTTAATGTTCCTTCTTACCATCCATTCTGGGATAAAGCATCATTTCAAGATCACAGCTGCTTTAATGGAAGGAATGACCAAGCACATACCGCTGACCAAGCAACGTGTCATTCCATGATACACTGTGATCTGGTGACCACTCTCTTTCCCGACAGCAACTGACATCCCAGGATACACTGTGATCTGGTGACCACTCCCTTTCCCTGCAGCCACTGACTCCTAGTGCCCCTGAGTGAGCAGGGTATTGCTTTTGGAAATTTCAGGAGTTAACAACTATTTCTCAGCTGTTGCTACCATCCAGCCTCCACTACTGGTCTCCAAACAAGCAATTCCAGCTTTTCAATTGACAACACAGGGCTCTGGAGTTTCCCCACCACCTTGGACTAGCCTTTGACATTGTGGTGCTTGCTAATAAAGTCCATCTGCAGCCATCAGCCTGCGTGCACGACCACATTTGTCACTGCCAGACTACACACACCTCTGTCACCATGTTTCTGGAATACGTTCTGTGTGAAAGGGTTTCAAATCCATCCAAAAGATCAACTGTGAATTTAAAAGCCACCCGCTGATTGTTGGCCTACATTACCTTCGTAGAACAAGCACCAACGACTGCAAGAACAACAGTATATCAGGCTTTGGAAAGGAGCCCCATTAGAAAGCTGCCACCTTGTATGCCAGTGACGGTGCTGGTAATGGGTTTTCACCATTCGTAACACTTTGTTCATGTTGCCGTTCAGCACCAAAGTTGTTCATCAAATGTTATAAAGATGCTCTATCATGTTCCTCCAAATGATGTAGCTGCTTGGTGTAAGTGCATCAACTGGAGGATAATTCGTTTTGACACAGCTCTAACTTGGAACTTTACTTGCTTCTGGTTTGCCAAAGTGGTGCTGTAAACTCTGTGTGCTTGTGACAACACTTTATTTGCGTGTTTACTTCTTTACAGGGGCTATGAAGAGGAAATGAAGAGAATGCTTGTTCAATTGGGCCCTTTGATTGTCATAGTGGATGCCATTAGCTGGCAGGACTACCTGGGAGGCATTATACAGCATCACTGCTCCAGTGGAGAATCGAATCATGCTGTTTTGATCACTGGGTTCGACACCTCAGGTACAGAACTATGATACCTTTCCAGCTGTATATTTCACACATAGACATTACATCAAGAAACATTTCTGGCAAGTATATTGCGAATAAACAAATGAACTGAAAACATTCAAATTTTTTATCGCTCAAACTCCTTACCAGGCTACAGCCTGCCCTGTCGTTTTCCATAGTCATGCGGAAAAAGTCTGCAAAGGAACTTGTACAACGAATGCCAAAAGTTTCAGCAAGTGGTCTTGACTAGTGAAAGCGGGTGTTTGAAAGTGTGTAACTGTTTGTAAATGCATCCCTCTACTTAAATTCAGTTATTTTCTACATGTATTCAGGATCCTTGCACTAAACAATCAACCCATAAAGGGACTACATAATCTAGACCGAGGTAAATGTTGTTTCATAGCTCGTAATTTGTAAGAAATCTTTTGACTTAATGACTAACAGTCTGCCAGCTCTGGTATTCTCGTGTCAATGAAGCCTGTAAGTTCTAGGCCTAATGAAGAGTTTAATGTTCTGTAATTCATGATAACATATCAGCAAATATGCATGCAATAACAAAATGCAAAAATATTCCTCTTTATTTTAATTGCAGGCGACGTACCTTACTGGATTGTTAGGAACTCGTGGGGTGTATCTTGGGGAATAGCTGGTTATGTACATGTTAAGATCGGAGACAATATCTGTGGTAAGTAATAAAATAAGTTCGTTTTTTGCTCCATTTGTGGCACCATTAGTTGTCTGCTCTCTGTGATCCCAACTCACCCTAGGTTGCCCGTAGTGACTGGTTACTGTCACACATTCTCTTGTTTCCCCACTAAAACATATTTTCTATGAATGTAAGGTCAGAGAGGCATGGGAGGCTGCTACCTTTCCATCACCTGATCTTCTTGGCAACATGGTAATGCAGGTCTAGAAATGTCTCTGGATAAACAGGGTGGATGAATAAATAGATTAAATCATAGGTCTGGGAAGATTGATTTATTGTCAAATTAGCAATGGGGGATTCTAAATATATTTTTTTAATAAGTCAAAACATAAAGGGCCTCATTATGATGTCGGTCAATTAGCCTCCGTAAGCTTACAGTCCATAAGTTTACAGTCCGACCGCCGAATATCAATGTCAGTGGTCAGAGTTTAAACCGGCCGGTCAATCCAACTGTGTTCCGATGGGCTCAAGGAGCCCCTCGGCCAGTCGGATACCTATCATAATCCCTTATGGATGGCATTTCCACCGTCGGGATTATGATGTCGGAAGGTGACGTTAGGGGCCCCTAGCAGGGTCCCCATGTCTCCGTGGCCTACGGTTGTGGGCCTCCCCCCTGGAAATCCCTACACTGTGTGGCAGGCACCTTGAGGTGCCTGCCACACAGTGCAGGGATTTACACAAACTCCCATTTCTCTGTGAGAGCTTGTGCTGCGGGCGGTTGGGAGTTTGCGACTGCACCATGTGCGGTCGTATTGTAATCCAGTGTTCGGAACCACCAACCTCTGGTCGGTCTGTTCCCACACCGAAACAGTGTCAGTCGGAGGCAACTCCGACTGAGATCGTAATAGGGCCCAAAATGTTTACTGTAGAATTAAATTTAAGTTATGTATTATAAATTTACAGATTCACACATTTACATTAAAATAGTGATTTCTAAAGCATCTGCATAGTATCTTGACTAGTTTATTTAATTTGTCGCTCTACCACCATAGCAAATCAGAGGATCCTTCATCAAACTTAAATATAACAAGCATTTTCAATGCAATAGGTCTCGCATTATTAAAGTTTGAGCTGTTGGCATTGCTAATAATAATGCAACATCAATAGCAGCTCAAAGATTCAGTAACGTGAGACCTATTGCATTGCAATTGTTTTTTTTGTTGTATTTTTTATATAGCACAAACTTGAGTGAAAGGTGTGTATTTATGTTGCATTGAGTACAGTGTAATGTGTTGTGTTATTATGTGGCACTGAGTGGTATTGTGTGGAGTGTATTTATCTTGCATTAAGTAGAGACTAATTATGTGACGTGCAATTATGTAGTACTGAGTGGTATGTAGAGTGTATTTATGTTCTATTGAATACAGTGTTATTATGTGATGTGTAATCACACAACCACACCCACACCCACAACCCCAACCACACACACAACCACAATCACACACAACCACCACAACCACACACACAACCACACACAACCACACACACAACCACACATACACACACACACACAACCACACACACACACACAACCACACACACAACCACACACACACACACACAACCACGCACACACAACCACGCACACACAACCACACACACACACAACCACACACACACACACAACCACACACACAACCACACACACAACCACACCCAACCACATACACACACAACCACACACACAACCACACACACACAACCACAACCACACACACAACCCCACACACCCACACACACAACCACACACAAAACCAGAAACACAACCACAAACACAACCCACACACAACCACACTCACACACAACCACACACACAACCACAAGCACACACACACAACCACATATACAACCACATACACAACCACACACACAACCACACACACAACCACACACACAACCACACACACACAGCCACCCACACAACCACACACACACAACCACACACAACTTAAGGGAATGGGGTAACAGAAAGAGAAAGAACTCTATCCAAAATCACACGTTTTCAGTCCAGTCAGAAAGTATGACTTAGCCCCAACGAGTCCTTGTTTTGTAGCTAAGCAGATACAGCCAATTATTTCAGTATAGTGCAATTATTAGGCACGCATTGTGTACCTTGTAACCGCGTAAATATTTGCCGCGCATTTTCATTTTTTTTACCTTGCAACCGCCTTAATTTATTTTACCTTGTAACAAAGTAAATATTTGCAGCGCATTTTCATTTACTTTGCCTTGTAACCGCTATTTTCCCTTGTAACCGCGTAAAGATTAGCCACGCATTCCTCCCAATTAGGCAACAAACTGTATTGCAGCCGCAAAGCCACAAGTAAAATGATGGTAAAACTGAAAGCAAAGCCACAAGATGTATTTGTTTTACTGTCTGTTTCTTCTCTCATAGTGTATTCATCTTTCTCTTAGTTTGTGCGTTTCTATCTCTCTCTGTCTGTGTGTCTCTGTCTTTGTATATGCTCCTCTGTGCCCGTCATGCTCCTCTATATATGTCTACTAATGTGTCACTGTATTTGCGTGTATGTATCAAACGCTATATGTGCCTTTTAGTGTTTATAAGTTTTTGTCTTTATCTCTGCCTCCGTTCCTCTTTGTCTATCTGTGGTTCTAGCTTTGTGTATGTGCCTCTGTTTCTGTATATCTCTTTGCTTGTTAATCTCCTTTTCTATATGTGTGTACGTCTGTTTTCCTGTACCTAGGTCTACCTCTGTATATTTCTGTCTATATGTCTATAACTCTATTTGTAAGCAAGCGCCATTTTAGATTAAGGGTATCGGGTAACGGAAAGAGAAAGAACTCTATCCAAAATCACACGTTTTCAGTCCAGTCAGAAAGTATGACTTAGCCCCAATGAGTCCTTGTTTTGTAGCTAAGCAGATACAGTCAATTAGTTCAGTAAACCTGACGCGACATTAGAAAAAGAGAAGTATAGTGCAATTATTAGGCACGCATTGTTTACCTTGTAACCGCGTAAATATTTGCCGCGCATTTTTCATTTTTTTACCTTGTAACCGCCTTCATTTATTTTACCTTGTAACGAAGTAAATATTTGCCGCGCATTTTCATTTACTTTGCCTTGTAACCGCCTTCATTTATTTTACCTTGTAACCGCGTAAAGATTAGCCACGCATTCCTCCCAATTAAGCAACAAACTGTATTGCAACCGCAAAACCACAAGTAAAGTGATCGCAAAACTGAAAGCAAAGCCACAAGTAAAGCAATCGCGAAACCGAAAGCAATCGCTTTTGGAAGCAGAGACAGCCGCCAATGGTGCGCGCCATATGCTTTCAATTATCACGCCCGTGTCTGGGCGCGATAATTAAAACCAGATAGGCTTTAGTGCGCGTAACAGACCCCAATAGGCCGTGGGCGGAGCGATGCGCCCGCCCACGGCCTATTGCGTGCTCTGTCTAAAAAATACAGCCACTAAAAGCCCAATAATAGAAGACAAAACAAAAAACACACACGCACAAGCGTGTACGATTCCAGGGTCCATTTCTGAACCCCGGACAAAAGGACTCTAGCTGCTCGAGGACTGCTGCGCAGTGCAGCGCTAGGCGCAAGACCGAAAAAGCTCGTTTACCTTACAAAAATGGCAGTAATTACCTTGCCCAGATACAATATCTGTTCCTTGTAAATTGATATAAACCCTACAAAAAATGGCCTTATATTACAGAGTTGGTGATAGCAACTTTGTAGTTATGTTGAAGTCAGAGTTTTCACTGAAAAGTAATTTCTTTGTTTTGTTTTTTTGTTGCTTTGTTTTGGCGCCACCAGATGATTTTGCTGGAAAGTTTAAAAAAATGTTAATCTGGTTTGGTTTGGGCATGAAAATATCTGTTCAGATCTGTCAAGGTGCAGTGAAGAATAAATGGTGCCCAAAATATTGACATTTTCAATTTCAACTGCCATTGCTGAACAAAATTAAACCAAACTTGTTATGACACTAAATCTTTACTCATGTAAAAGCCTTTCCATGGTTTGATGTAAATCCTTTCTGTAGTTCTTGAGAAAGTAGCATTACAAATATGTGTTGGGTGGGCTTGACAGTGTTAAAAGTAAGAAATATCTGGACTGGTAAAACACAGATCTTTAAGGATTTGTAAATCTACAGAGAATTCTCAAATCCAATAAAAAAACATAAAGGTACACCGTAGGCCGATAAAGCTTTATCCTCTGTCCTGCATTGCAGATTTGCGATGCCAAGAACCGTAGTACTTTGCTGGGCCTTCGGTTTCAGAAGACGCCATATGAAGCACACAGCAGAGAACCGGAAGAGTTTCTCACCTGGGTCTCTTTCCTTTCCCCTCCTGGCAGCTGCTCCTTCTCTCTTCAACTCTAAAATGGCTGAAGGTTTAAAGCTGTGTTTTTAGGTGCCTCCACAGCTAATCCACTAAGGGTTTTTAGTCTCTTTTCTTTTCCCTTTCCATCTCGACTGTTCCTACCTTGGTTTCTTGCATACATTCCAAGCTCGTTATGTCTTCTGTCATGTGGAACATGATGTCATTTGCTGTTCCTTCTCTAGTACTAATTTTAAAAAAAGGCCTCAGTCTGGTTGGAGGGTGTGTCGCAAGAAAGCTGTGTTCCTTCATTTGTTTCCCTATTCCCTCCAATTTTGATCCTAACTCTTTGCTCTTGTGACTTCCAAGCCTTGATTCCTCACTATTGGTTTTCTCCAACACTTCATCAGCAAGGACGTTTTTTTATTGCCTTTGTTTTTTTCCTCCTCCGAGGGTGTCCGCTTCTCGAGGACATTTGCCGAGCATTTATTTCAGTTTTTGAAGAAATTGCAGCTGCCAGAAACAGTTGCCCTTACTTTGTATAGCAGAAGTCCCGGACCTGGATTATTAGTTACTGTCCACTCCTAAACAAGGTGCAAAATCATCTGACTATTTCTGGAATGGATTCTTGTTTTGACCTGACCTGTGTCCTTCAGCAACAAACCCTGGAATTGGACCAATTGAGGATAGCAAATGTTGCCCTGTGTCCAGTTATCCACTCCAGGTCTTCCAGTCTGCCCTCCATCAGCCTCTATGGGGTTGTAGGAGTTTGTGAATGGCGTTTTATTTTCTTTACTTTTACCTGGTCAGTTTTCCTCTGACCGATGCAAAGTAGGATATGTGATTGACTGATGCAGCTCTGGCCTGGGCAAATCTTCTAGTAGTCGCTGAAGATCCATGATTGAAAAATTATACACATTGTTTTTTGTTTTTTTTGGCAAAGTTCAAAAAGGTGTTTCAGAAACCAGATCGTGAAGCTTCTGCAAAGGCCGCCCTATGCGAGATCTCTCAGGGAAATTCCGATGTGCTCCCCTATTGCACACTTTTGTGAGCCTACTGCTGAGACAACGTAGACGGAACACACTCAAATGACTTTATTCAGGAGAGGGTTAAAGGACGAGTTGAAAGATGAGCGGACAAGTTAGCCGGCCACCATACAAAGAGATCTTAGGCCTGTATTACACACTGGCCCCAGTCTCCACAGAAGGCAAAGGGTCGAGACGAGCACACTATGTATTGTTGTTTGCGATTGATCCAACTAGATCGACCATACAGATCATTTGCCACTAAGAGGACGAGGCGAAATAGATACAGAACGAGCCCTGATGAAGTCTGCTTTTACGTGTACAGTAACAGACGAAACACGTGTTACCAAGTCCAAGCACAAGGGTGAAATTGAATATTTGAATAAAGGACTGTTGATACCGCGACCTCAATGTCTGAATTCTTTGAGAGCTCGAAAAACATTTTGGGATCCCTGAGCCTCATTGATTTCTGAACTTCTGGACCAGGTTCTTCTGATTGAACACCAAGTTAAGAAAATGAGACGAAAAAAATGGAGAAGCCAGGCGTTCACCAAATTGTTAGGCAAACTGAGCCAGTTACTCCTTCCCCTGAGTTGCATGATGAGCCAATGCAGCTCAGATCCTCTTCTGTTGACAATGCCAAAAGAGATCAAAGACCCTATTGCGCTACTTCTAATCATCTGCTGCAGAATTCTACAGTTCCACCCCCAAGTCCAAAGAAAAATCCCAGGACTTATCCACTTTCCATAAAGGTTTTAGATCAGGCTTCTCCAACGAGTAGATCGTGAGTTACTGATAGCTCTCCATCTACCTAGAAGAAACTCACAAGTACGCAACCCAGCTTACTAAATTAGTAGCTTTTGCTTGGTTGACCTTACAAATATATACCAAAAATGAAAAGTATTTATTTGATATGAAAAGGTGTGTATTTTCAGAAGTCATAAACTAATGTTTGGAGAAAAATGTTTGAATGTCAACTGAATTTTTAGTTCAATTTCCTATTCAATCCCAACCACCGAGTTGGGTAAAAATAAACATATGTTTTTCCATTGTTAAAAGAGCCTTGAGGGTACACATCTGCTGTACAAATCCAGATTTTATTTTATATTTAGAGCTAATATTTGAGTGATAAAGCATGTGGTATTTGAGGGGGGCTTATTATTACAATGGTGCCAGGGGAGCACTACGCTACAGCAGTTATGTATTACCCATATAGAGCCATTGCAAATTGATAAAGTATTTTTTACATTAATGCTGGTAACCCTGCCTGATGCATTGAGGTATTCACTGTTGATATTCTTGAATGACTTAGTCACCAAAATAATCTTGTATGATGTTGTCACTATTACAACGCTAGTAATACTAGTACCTCGGGAAGATTTTCAGTGAATACAAGTAGCTCTTACTAAAGAAAAGGTTTGAGACCCCTGTTTTAGATCCTTTGTTGGATTCCATCCATGCTTGTTTGTGTTCCAGACCATTGTGGCCAGCTGTTCCTGCCCTGTCAGATTTTGGTGTCTTCTGCATGTATGTGGACTTGAGTTGTGCTCAGAGGCTCCAAATTCATATCAGGAAGAAGTAATCTCCAGATCACATGCAAGCAAGGCCCCATAGACCCTGCTGGATCTCCACCCAGCTCCATCCTGGGTGCCAGTAGAAGCCAGCAACATTGAATGTGTTGTGACAATAGTGGTTTGATGAATTATCATGAAACATTCCAGAAAAAGCTCATACACCACAGCTCCTTCCAGAAAAGTTTCAGGAAGATTAGTCAAGCTGGGTCCAAGAAAAAGGGGGTTCCCAAAATCACCATGCATTTTCCAGTGTTAAAGTAAAAACTGCTGACTGGAATTGCACCAAATTCGGTTGGAAGCCAGATCTTGGTCCAGAAAGTGTGTTTTTCATTAGCTGGTGTATATCTGTTAAGTAGTTTTAATATATTAGGCTACAAAAATATTTGTATACCTGGATGGTTGGGTTCGAGGGACCCACAAACCCAATTAGAAGAAAATGCCTTCAGATTTGTCCAGGGTGCATTATTACTTTTTAGCCATCTTGCTCCCTTGCACCCTTAAGTCTCTAGTGATCAACTGTAGCATCATCACAGAATTCTAATGAACAACTAGAGCACAGCTTCTTGTATTCGAGACGAAAGTGAGGCACTCCTGAATGCCATTTATTTGAAATAGGGCTGTTGAATGTAAAGTCTTTTGTGAATGGCAGCTGAAGTAAATGAGCATTGAGAAGTTATGCAGGCGATAATTCAGAGTGTTAAAATATGAGTGGAAAGTGTGGGATTTTAGTAATTTGAGATATATTGTATTTTTAAATGGGCTAAAAATAGATAAAGGGACAGGCATTTGCACAAGTACAGCATCCTTTTCCACATCTGTTTATTAAGCATACCCATCGTCTCAGTTGCTTAATACCTCCCTATTTTAAAAATAGTACAAATTTAGGTAGACAAACCTACATCACTCATGACATGTTAAATGACAATATTGATGACATGACTTAGTAGATTTAAAGAACACCATTATTGTTTAAATTACTAATAGGTACTGTGGTGCCGAAGTTAATATATGAGGACATAAGCAGTGCACGGAGAGGCACAAGTTTATAGTTAATTAACTAATCTATGACTGCTGTATGTTAGTGGTTTTGGCGAATTTTATTAAACGTTATTTCTTGTCTTATTTTCATACCTAGCTATATCACTATAGCTTTTGCCTTCTTTTAATGTATATATCTGTCTCTGACTCTCTCTCTCTCTCTCCCAATATATATATATATATATATATATATATATATATATAGAGAGAGAGAGAGAGACAGAGTCAGAGACAGAGAATATGAGAGAATGAGAATATGAGAGAGAGAGAATGAGAATATGAGAGAATGAATATAGGGACACTATAGTGCTCTTGGCAAACCTACCCATGAACAAATAAAACATTTTGGCAGCCCGACCTTACATTAAATGCATTCCGTTTCAATTGTATCCACTAGTGACAGCAGCTATTTTGTACATTGTTCACTTTTAACTGCCACCCTCGAAATCACAAATGGGAATAGTTTGTTTGTCCCATGTGCTGTTGAATTTGTTGGTTTCATTTTAGAAATGTGTTTTACATATGAACAATGAGCATGTAATACCTTTCTGTCTTAAAAAAAACTGTACAGAAATAATTTTATCAATGTTTCCAAAATGACCTTATATGAAAAAATATACAGTATCAGACAGCGGTTTCCATTCAATTTGTTATCGCTTAAATGCTATAAAAATATTAATAATTATTAAAGAGTATACCATGTGTACATTACAAATATCTGTAAATTCCATCCTTCTCTTTATCTTTGCTTCTTGTGTCTTTATATCCATTCCATAAGAGCTTATTTGCTATACCCTAGCCCTCATTTGTCATAATTCCATGTTAGTAATCTGGGTATGCAATAACAAAATAGAAGTCATTGTTTCGCAGTCTTAAAAACAAGTAGAGAGAACACGTTCTGAAGAGTGATTCATTTGGCTTCCACAGCTTACAACTTGCCACAGTACCAGAATTGAACTATTACTTGTCACAATGATGAAATTAATGTATGTTAACCTTTTTTTTTCTTCTTTTTATTAGGTATCGCGGATACAGTTGCTGCTACATTTGTTTGAGGGACCTGTTGAATATGAATACTACTCCCCTGGTTTTAAGCAAGGAAAGTCTCAACCAGAAAGAAAACTGAGAACGAATTTGACCTATTTCAGAAATTGGGCAATGTGGATCAATTTTATTTTCATAATGGGGAAGTTTACACTATTCTGCCCTTAGTATAATACCTGGCTTGCAAGTTTTTCTGTTTACAGTAGTGTCCACTCAGCACAAGAGTAAACACTGCCACTACATGTTGCAGCCTTTCGCAATAGGAACATGGTTGACAGCACTTTTGATAGGTGACAATGATAATCATTTTTTTACTGTATGTAAATAGGACTTCCTTTCATAGTTTGGAAAATATATTTGCTTAAGAATGTTTCTAAAAACTAAGCTATTGGTGGTTTTTGGAATTATGAGCATTGTATACCAAAACTTGGGGTAAAAAATGTAGTTGGAATTCGCTGCCAGTATGTCTTCCATCCGCTAAAGATTTTTATATGCTGACATATGTACTAATATGTTGCTTCCTAAAATTCTAAATAGGAGTTGGTCGCAATCTGACCATCCTTATAGATATTAATTAGGAAGGTCACAAATCATGACTCACTTAGTGGCCATAATCCTGCAGGGGTCAGTAGACCACTATGGCAGAGGCCGCCTTTTAATAAAGTAAAAACACTTTTTTAATGTGGTTCATTTTCCTTGCAAGGAAATGGTGTCCAAAATAAAAGTTTGTTCGGAGTTGGATGTGGTCCAGCCTACTCCTCAACATTTGTTTTACATTAACAAAGGGCAAGGGATCTTAAAGTTATACTTTCCCTTTTACAAACCCCTTACCACCCTAGTTCAGGAATCTGTAGTTTTTCAATATTTTGTACCAGGTTCCAGTTGCAAAACATTGATACATATCATTCAGAATTACTATTTCAAAGATACACTTACAGCACACCACTACCAAATCGTTTTTCTGTATGGAGTCACAATGCAATTTTAGGATTCTCTAAAAATGTCCTGGCTCCTAAAATGGCTTTAGTTCATTGAGAAAAATGATTTTGTGGTCCCAAAGAGCGATTTGTACTGTGTGACCGTAAAAATGTTTTTCTCATCTGGCTGTATACGTTTTCCTTTAGTTAGTACTCGTCCTTTTTTTTTTATATAGCCTTTAAGCATGTGTGCTATGTTCACATCTTAGCTTTCCATTCATAAAATCTTTAAACAAAGTATTCATCAATATATTTTGATTGCTTTAATCATTTCCTCAGAAAGTGAAACTCAGCATTCTCTAGAACCTTATCACTTATTCAAATACAATAGTTAGCCAGTGAATAATTTTTGACTTTTGATGTTTTAAAATACTGTGAGCTGATCCATGTTATGCATACGGTTTATTTGTTTTTACATAAATGCCTCGTATTTTGCACAATACGTATCGATCAAAAAGATTGTGGTTCAGTTTGCCTTTTATTAATATTGTTCACTCATTAATTTTCAGATTTTGGGGAGTATACTATTTGTTGCACTTTGTATAGTCTCTTTGTATAGTCATAATAAAATATAACTTGCTGGTGCAGATCATTTGTATACTGTAGAATCTGACGTTTCAGGCATGATAGGGTGTTTCAGGAAGCCTCAGGTGGGCCTTTTTTTAGTATAACCAGAATAGTATAAGATGCCATAAATTATTCATGTTCTCCTAAAATTGATCTAAGTCTAAGAACAATTCGATCCTGAAAGCTGTTTTGCTTCAATACGTCCAGTGAACTTAAGGCTGATGGCCAGCGGTTATGTCTTTTGTGGGGGCAGGACTGATTTGGCATTTACTGCTTGTCCCTAATGCACAATTTTTTTTCCTAAAGTGTGAATACATTATTTGACATGGAAACCAAGTCCTGTGAACAGTCCCAATATTCCTAATGATCTCTGGGCACAGCCTTTGGCTTTGTTCACCATATGCTGTAAGTGCAACGCTTGTCCTGAATCTAGTTCACATGCCACCAAAACCCATGTGGCATGGTATACTACTTTGTCCAACAGTGTAAGAAAGTGAATTATTAGTTGCAGTGGAAGATAGTCCTCTTCAAGTAATAATGGCCCTAGTCATGGCTAGATCTAGTTAGGTCTCAATAAATTAAGCCTGAGCGCAACCCTTGGTAGCTGTATCAAAGATCAGTCAGGCATAGCTTAGGAGACATTTGTAAAGCATGTTTCAGTATTGAAATAGTTAAAAAGTAGAAGACACAATGCAATAACAATCCCATTCTAATTAATAAAAATTGAGAAAAATATAACAAACAAATAGATCTCAAAAAGAGAGATATGATTTCTTTAAGTTGTAGATGTTACTAGCACCAGAAAGTGCAAAGTGCTAACTGCTGGTTTCTTTTCGGGCTAGATTGTGTTATAGTCAAAAGTTAAGGCCAACTGTAATGGAGCGCAGGTCATATATTGGGAGCAGGCTCGTTCCAGTAGAAAATGTTGCCTTCAAACTTTTTGGAAGCCGAAAATCCTCAGCAAGGCAACAAGCTGTGGACGAGATGACCTCCACAAGCTTGGATAGCCATTGGCCAAAGTCCCAGTGAAGCTGTTTGCTTTTGGCGGCAAAGCATTGAGCTAGAGAAATTCAGCGCCCAGAGAAGTTTTCTTTTCCAGCCGGATACATTAAGCACCTTTCCCCAGTGAAGAATTCAAACTTCATACTTACAAACTTTGTGGAAAATCAAACTTCTTTCAGCTGTGGGAACCAGAAAGCTGAATCTGACCAGCAACACAATGTCAGCGGTTGTGGCGTGGCAGCAACCCAGTGGTAGCTTGTGGTCCTTTTTGGAAAAAGTTTCTGAGTGTCCAATTTTGCAGTTCTTGTTGGGGAGATAGTCCATGCTTCACCAAACAAAGGTCAAGGACTTTTGGGCGCCACTTTGGGTTTAGGACTCTATCTCCCAGAAGCCACCAGCAGGGTCCAGGCAAATCCAGTTGAAAATGGTCAGCCAGGTTCACCAGAGTCTTGGACTTGCTGCAGATTTTTTGTTTCTGTAGCTTAACAGGAGGCTAGCCAGCAAACCCTTTGAGACCTTAAGTCCTAGTTACAAGTGGGAGCAGGTCCGTTCCTTGGGGCTTCTCTCCACAGGTTACAGTAGGTGCCGTCCTCTTTCTGAAGTCTAGGGTTCAGCAGGTGAAGTCCTTCTACTGTCTTTCACAGGTCCAGAGGTGTTCTGAAGAAGGATCCCAGGGGCACCACTTTTATGGCTTGCACAGGCTTGTGGGTGGGGGTGACTCACTAACCAATACGCAAAAAAAACGTGCATGGGCAACCCTACCCACTTATACATTACTTCCTTTGTGTTCGACCCTAAACAATCCCACAGTGACCTGCTCTGCCAAAACGCAACTTGGCAGAATCTTTTTTTCCTGGTCAGAGCTTTTGGCACAGCCATGTGGTGTGTCTTAGGAAATGTTGACCTCCCTCTGCAAAATCAGTTCTGTGACAGGTCCCCCCCCCCACACTATAATTGGTGCCACTCTAGCTAATGGGACAATGAGAGGGCAGGCTTAGGTGTGAGTTACATTTGCCTGTGACAGTGGTTGGCCCCTTGAGTTGTGCACAGTTGGTGGCTACATCCCCCAGGCCATCCTGTCAGGGGGAGGTCACACCTCCTACCAGCCAAGGCACTTATGTTCCCGTTCCTGAGAACAGCTCAGTCCTCTCAGGAGGCTGGCAGGTGGCAGTTGGGGATTATCTCTGAAAGGGCTACCAGAGGCTTTTAGGCAGGGCAGTTGCATTTTCAGAATAGCAATTAAAAGTCTGCCTTTGCCGCTAGAATAGATTTTTAATTCCTGTTAATTTGAGTCTTTGAATCCTGGTACTAGCTATTCTCAAATTGAAGTGTAGATTATAAGGTGTTATAATGTAGCCCAGTTCTGTTGAAGAGCCAGCATTGCTACAGTAAATAAGAGCGTAGAAGATTTTTCTCTTGCAGGACATGTAAAACCTAAGAACACATGTCCTACTTTTAAAGTACCATGCATCCTGCACCATGGGCATTTAGGGCCTACACTAGGGGTCACTTAGAAGTAATAAAAAGGAAGGTTTATGCCTAGTAAAGGGTTTATTTTGCCAGGTTGAATTTTCCATTTTAAAACTGCCTACTCAGGTTGCAGGGGCAGACCTGAAGAGAGTCTTTACATTGTCACTTTAGTGGTGGTACACTCATTACTGAAGTCCACTAGTGAAATTTAACTTACAGGCCCTGGGTAAACAGAGTACCATATACTAGGGACTTATAGGTAAGCTAAATATGCTTATCGTGGATTAGCCAGTTCTACGTGTTTCTATGGGTTGGAGCACATACACAGGACGCTGGGCGGCAGGGACCTAGTGTTCAAAAAGTCCATGCCCTTTAGCATCAATCCAAAAATTGGGGAATGAACATGCAAAAGGAAAAACAACTTTCATTACAAACTTGCTATAGGAGCACGATTACAAAAGGATGTACCAGTCCCTGTGTGGCTTTTTACTATTCTCTACAACAGGCCGACAAAACATTGGTTTCAGTATGAACTGTACCATGTAGCTATAGTAAGTGGAGTGCAAGTCACAGCACATGTTTTTCAACCACAGGCGGTTTCTTTGCCATCTCTTGTTTATGTTTCTTTTTCCCCCTGAGGTACATTCTTAAGTGTTTTTTTATCACACTTATTGTAGAAATTGTATGATATTTGTGTAGCAGTTCCTAGATTTGAATGTGTTTTTAAACCACATATAATTACAAGAATGCGGAACAAGACTTGTAAACAAGGTTGTTTTTCCCAAACTGGTGTTTGATTCTACATACCCTGTAGTTGGACCAATCTGTCTGGCAACGTTTTTTTCTTTTGTTAAGAAGAATTTAAATTATTAGCATATCCTGTTTATAAACAAGAGAATGATCACTGGAGTGGAGCTAGTTATTTATCACTCCTATTAGCGATTGACCAACAATATTTGCATGCAGGTTTGTTATCTTGACTTAATTTAGAACTTCTGGTAAGTGCCATATTCTCTTCTCGAATTGGTGTCTAC
The DNA here is from genome assembly GCF_964204655.1 of Triturus cristatus. Lineage (NCBI taxonomy): Eukaryota > Metazoa > Chordata > Amphibia > Caudata > Salamandridae > Triturus > Triturus cristatus. Next base: position 563,616,402 of record NC_140582.1, on the reverse strand, counting down.
TTACCTTCTTTTTTCATGGCCATAGCATATTTCTTTGAGGAACAATATTGGTGAACCAGTCAAACTAATGTATGAACATCCTACTGGCAGACAGACAACATTTTAGGCCTTCTCAGCCCATAAAATGATTTAGATTATTGGACTGGCAGGGTCTGTTCATGAACTCCAGACACTACTCACCCTATGATAGTTATCAAACATTCTTAAGTGAAATGCTTGTTAAAGTAGTACCATACAGCATTAAATTAAGAAAAACATAATAACATTGACAAGCCAATAAAAAAGTAAGCACACATTAAAAAAACAGATACAATTCGATCAAGGGAACTGGAAATGTGATTTTTGTTTTTAAGTTTCAAGGTTAAAATTGTCAGAATAAGATTAACGTGCCAACCAATTTCATTGTGGTTGACTGGGACCTTTATTTGATTTATGGTTGACTGCAACCTTGGGTTGGATAAGTCTTTCGGTTTCCACCAGACAAAATTTTTACTTGGGGACTTAATCATGTCTCCAGAAGTCAACCTCTTCCTGTAGAGCAAGGCAGGGTGCTGAAACTGGGAAGAGTCCACAGAGTAGGATATGCGAAGTCTGGGCTCCCTCTGAAGCCTTCTCTTTCGATATCCAGTGCTTCAAGCTAGACCAAGCTTGACTTCATGGCTGCTGAAGTAATTTTACCATTAAAATGATTTTGTTGCATCTGCCTGGCTCCATTTTGACCTGGCCTGATTTAGAGTTTGATAGACTGGTAATTCCATGAAACATGTGACATACATCTCATCCACGGCATTACATGTAATGTAGGACATGATGCATTTGTAACAAAGTGGACAGAGTGTCAGTCACCTTTGTAGGGGACAACCCATCTGCCAAACTCTAACTTAAGCCCTCAGATTTTTTCCAGTTCTCTGAAACCTCTAGTGGTAAAGACCAGTTGCTGTAGCTGACAAGGACTTCATATGCTCAGACACGTTTGTTTGGCAGCCTTGTAGTCTGCTGCAAAAGTTCAGATTAGTTCAAATGGGCAGGCCTTCACCAGGAAGATCAGCACTTTCTTGGGGAAATTGGTTCCTTGTCCCTGATCGCCAGAAGCATAACCATTTGCCAGTTTTTGAAGATACTGGAAAAGTTACTCATCCCTCTGTCAACTGTAAGGCTTCCAAGGAAGGCTACTATAGGAGTCACTAGATTGGCTCCCAGAGTCCAGTTCAGTACCCTCTCAACTGGGTAGCTGGTATGCTCACACAGGATGGAGCCCTTCAGTCTTTTGTGTCACTGAGGAAGATAGGCAGTCAACTGACTTTTACTCAGTATGCCTGGTTCCTAGGTTCCAATGGAGTAAAGGAAACACTCAAGGCTTGTTCACACACAGGTCTCAAAGGATTTATCTTTGTTCTGAATAACCTACTAGATCCGCGTGTGTTCTGATGAGCCAATGAGAGTGGCCCTAGTTCTATCCAGTGCTCTAGCCAGTGAATGATGATATTTTTATGGCTCAGTCCCTACAAAATTGCTACTGACAGCCTCGTACCATTCCAAGCCCTACCCTACGGAAATTAGGAACAGTCCCTTCTTCCTGAACTGGGAGCTGGCTTCTCATCCTGGGAGCAGAGACGAATGTCTCACAGAAATCAATTGATGAACAACTTCTCGTACCTACACTTGCATAGGCCTCTTTGTTTGATCATCTATTTTTCTCCACTTGCAAGTGACATACTCTCAGATAATTAACTAGTGATCAGTCCTACCCATCCTGTCTTCTTTCAGAAGTAGACCGGTTGTTTCATTGGCAGAGTAGGTTTGTAGATCTCATCAATGTATAATCATTGTCAGGAGGGAAGTCCAACAGAACAGAATTAATTACTACTGAATCCTTTTTACAGCAAGAGTATGCTTTTTAGAATTAGCAACATAGTTGCCAAAAATGTACCTTCACAATTGAGCTAATTTTTGATAAATATCAAAAAGGAAGTTTAAAACAAAATCTTAGCATTCTTCTAGCCAAAATTAGAAAATATTTTAATTGTTACTTATCCTCTCCATAGGAAAGTGCCGGTTTGCCTATGCAGTCAAAACAGCATTTTGTAGTTTTTCACTTTAAGGAATAATTTATTTAATATTTAGATTGTCCACCTTTGATATATTATGCACCCAAGCATATATACTACAGAGCACACATTGGAGGTCTTATCTAATGCATAAAAGTAGACTTTTCACAATTTAGAGCACTTTCTTCTGACTGGTTTTACTACCCTATTTCAAGCTGTCTTAAGCTAGGCCAAAATGCTCAACTTCCTGTACTCACTTACTATGTCGTTACTACCTAAAAATAGGCCAGTTGCGCATAGACAGTTTTTCTCAAGTTATAGCGAGAGATCACATGCAATGTGGGATTGAATGGTAGTGTGTCAGAGAAGCACAATACCAGCAAGAAAAGCAGTCCATACAAATGAACAAATCTAGGAAGACCAAAAAGAAAAGGCAATATTGCTACAGGTTATTTTTTAGTCTTTCATCTAAATGTAATCTCTGTGATGACAGTAAAATTGTATCATTTTATTTTCAAGTAATGTTTGCAAGGATATCTGTTGTCTCTTTGCAGCCTTTTTATGTGTCGAATGTTTGTAAACCCAGGGCTTTAAGTGAGAAGAAAAAATGGGCGGTCTCTCAAAGGGGCATAGCTGATGTAATTAAGCATGTTGCTTAAAAACACGCGAGCTAAAAATCTGTGCTGAGCATAGTGTGCCGCCCGGCTGGTGTTTTGTTGCTTCTGTCATTGCATCCAGATATATAATACAACAAGTAACTTTACACTTACTAGCCAGGACTATTGGCTTTGTCACTGGTTGTTAGATGCATAAGATAGATAAGCAACAACTATTGCTTCATTGTTTATAATATTGAAAATGCTTCATTTCTGAAATGATGAGACTGAAATAACTATAACGAGTCTCTTTGAAGTTGCATCAAAGGCATTGAACGGCGTTACTGCTGCAGAATACGTTTTATTTTCTCTCACATCAAGGGTGAGGGCAAAATTGGAGAGCTCGATAGGGACCCGTCTCAGCACCTGTTTTTTTAGAAATGCCAGTGATGAGCACTGGCAGGACCCGACCCACTTAATGCCCTGAGTTTACCTCTGTTGCTTGCCAGGGGAACTGCAGCATTTTATCCCCATTAACTATAGAGTGCTTCCCTAGCCACAGTGGCAGCAGATCATTTTGCATTTAAAAATTCAGTTACCCTAGAACTTCTTCATAATTTCAGCTTCCAGCTGTTTGTTATGGAATGAGCATAGATTGTATATAGCTTCAACGCAGGTGATTACTATAGTTCAGAAAGCCTGAAAAGGTGCATTTTACAATGGTTTTAGAAGGTAAAGAGTTTTCGATTTTTTTCTTTTGGATTCAGGCATCTGGGGCCATAGTCTAGGGTTAGGTGGGTAAAGATGCCAACAAGGGATTTACTTAAAAAACATAATTTCCGATGCATTTATTATTCATTCATGATGCCTAGAAATGACATCTCAAATCAATTAAAGATTGTTTAACCTATATATAGTAATTAGAAAAAGAAGAAATCAATCTGAGATGTAGGTGTATGTATTTGCAGATTTATATTACACAAGACCGATATTTAAACAAAAATTCATAGGGCTTTAAAACAAGTATCATTGTACATTGACAATGTTTGTTACAATGTATTTAAAGAGTTTTAAATAACGTATGTCGATGTACTTTATGCCCACTTTCTGACATAAAGATAGAGACAGTTTTTTTTAAATACGCGACGCTTAGTAGGTGTTAACAATGTCTAAAAGAAAGTTGAGTTATGGGACAACGTTTCTGTCTCGGTTATTGCACATCTGTGAGACCTTCTTCAGCACTGGATCTTTTAATGAAGATGAAGAAACCCCCTGTAAATATTTTAAAAAGGAACATGACAAACCTAGAAAAAGCTCATCAAGCTTTAACCTTAAAAATGTACATCTGCAGTGAAACGAGCAATGATTGCTCGAAAGAAGGTGAGGATACAAAACCGGTACCGTATTTATAGTTCATTAAAACTGAGTTATCTATAGAACACCTTCACCAGACTACTCCGGCCCAGATCTATTGCATATTGTGTTAATGTGTAAAGAGTGCATTAATGTTTACTATGAGGCGAAAAAGGTTGGTGCTTGGCTGGGACTGACAAGGCACAATTGTCAAAAGTCACATAGTTTAGAGTCCTGAAAGTTCAATACTCTCTGTAAAAATTAAACCAAGGATTACACAATATATTATAGAGGGTACCCTGGAGTATCGCATCTCATTGAGCCAAAAATGATTGGGGTATTTACATAAGATTGGCGGTCCCTGGTCACTCTTAGTGATGTTCAGTGGTATTTAGATGTGTAGGGCAGCGTTTACTTGCTTCAATGGTATCCCATTTAGATATACGGTTATATGTAAATGACATGTATTGGTTAGAGGGTGTTTCATATGGTAGCGTAGATTGCTGATGCTTAATGTCGTAACTCGATCTAATAAAAGCAATACAGATGCTAGCCAAACATTAAATTAACAGTAAACTCAATGCTCATTAGTGAGAAATATCAGCGTCTGTTTGACAATGAATCGCATTGTTTTTTGAAAACCATAATGGTGCATTATGTGCAATCCACCAGTGCTTTAGGATACTTGAAGCTAATAATAGGCCTAAGGATACATGGTGCATAGTTATAGTGGTGTAACCCTGGATCTCATAAGGAGACACCATGTCTTTTAAGAAACAAATGCTAGTGAGACATTGAATTAGCAGAGAACTCAATGTCTGTATTTCAATTATCAATGTCTCATTTCAAATAGAACACGGTTATAAAAACAGGCTGTGATGATACATGGTGGGTATGTTAAGCACAGTGAATCACCAGCGCTTTAAGTCCGTTTAAAGAGAATCAAAGGCATAAAAATATTTAGATGCATCTTTTACTAACTTGGCAGATAGTCACAAAATAAGGTTGGCAAATCTAAAGGAAAGCAAATGTGACAATGCATAAGTATTGCTTCAGGAAGTGTCATATCAAGTGACATTAAAGATTCGGATCATAACTTACTTGTCCAAGAGTCAAAGTGGAAACACCTTTTGCTTTCCCTCAGTGTTGTCCCATGTTTGATTCTGTAGTAGAGCACGGGAACCAAATGGGTTTCTATAGTTACAACACTAACAGTGCTAACTCTAGTCGGACATATTTGAAGTATATTTTTAGTGACATTAGACTGAACCATCAGCAAGATTATTAATGTAATGACGGAGAACCATATTTAAATTGCATAGCAGAGTCCAAAAACAGTCATACCATGTCCGTGGGCCCTTAATAAAAGGGGCTGCCAGGTGTTTGTAACTAGAAGATATGTTGGTAGTCAAACACCAAGGTGTACAGTTGTGAGTTATCTTAAGCATATATAATGGTCATGTTCAGGGATGGCAAGACAAGTTTAACTTCTTCATACAAACTGTGACATAACAAATACAACTTAACATAAATAACATTGTGAGCATGGTAAACAACTTCAGTAAAATGATACGTTCATTCAATCAGTTATACTCTAAGGCCAACAGACATTGTATAGAGACATACTTCATGTTATACATACTCCCAGTTGAAATAACGTCATCTTAAATTGCAAATGAACATTCATTTTTTGCATATCCATATCTCAAGTACATCACTTTTATTTCATTGGTATAAAGATGATATTCCTAGGAGATATAAAGACAATGTCTCTATTTCTATACATTGTATTCAGTGTGAGAAAGGTAGCACAAAGCACGTTTTGACAGTGTGGCTAACGTTTGACATTGCACAGATACATTGAAACCTTTTTTGACACTGTCCATTTTCCAAAACCACAAATTTTCGTTGATCGTTAGAATATGGTCAACTTTAGGGGACCCCAAGGCTTTTAGCGGGCCGAGTCTGTCCGGGTCTGAGCACCTGCAGTTTTTTTCAGGGGGCATCGAAATGGGTCTCTGTCGGGCTCTATTTTCGGGCCTTGCAAAGGTAGTCCGTTTTTTTTTTTTTTTTCCCCTGGACCGCAGTGAGAGCATGCACATCGAAGTGCACATGCTCATTTTCCTCCCTTCTAAGTAGTTGAGGTTACAGCATGACGTCCACGGCACACCGGCATAATGTCATGCAAGGTGAGTATTGTAGGAGGAAGGGAAATCCTTTAAAGAGAGCAATTTTCGCTCTCAGGATTTCCCTTCTCTTTTTTCAGCGCAGGAGCAACGTCGTCATGGTGCCAGCCTTGGGAGTGAAGGCATTGTGGGATGATTAAAAACTGAAGAGGCAGACGACCACAGGCAGCCTGCTCCAGCACGAACTACACCTAATGATTTGTATGCCGTGTTTTCCGAAGGTAGGATCATTGGAGGGGTCAGGGAAATAATTGTTTTCAGCATTTCTCACCTGTGGAGCCGCATCTTGATAGGTAAGTGCATTGGATTATCACCAGTTTGATTACGGTTGTTTTTCACCCCACCCTGTCGCTTATTTACTGTAGTCTTGTTATCTGCACTGTTTAGCTGGATAGGCTGTTCTATGCTTAGTCTTCATTGGATTTGTGCACAATAAGCCAGGACCACCCCTCATTTCTCCTTCTTAATTTTCCCCATATTGGATGCTATGGCGTCAGTATATGCTGCATGTATCCGTCTCTTTTCTTTGTAGAGCTCTCTTTAGCTTCCTCATATGTGTGCTAATGTTTCTTTCTATTCAGCCAGGATCCCTTCCTGAGCGGGAGTTTTTCCATTAGAGGTTTTTACCGGGCTAGGTTTTCTTTTGTCTTTCTAAGGCATCGCTTCTTGTTTTGGTTTTCAGACCCCAGCGATTCGTGCTTTTCTGTATTTGCCCTGAATTGATACCTTATCAGCCCGGCCTTTGACTTCACCACCTGATTACCCACGTGTAGTGTGCTTCCATATGTTTAGGTAGTATCTGAGGGCCTTCGTTCATTTGTTCTATGTATCTAGCTGTGCTGCAGCTAGACAGTACACACACTGTAGCAGGTGGCCCTCATCTTTTCATGTATCGGTCTATTGATTCTTTTATTGTATGAATGTGTTAGTGAGACAGTAGAATGAATGCGACTTTGGTATGCTTGATTGTTTAGTTTGTGTGAGGATGCTTTGATTGACTTGCCGCAATTTATCTTGTTGGGGGAGTCATACATTTGTCCATTTGTTCGTGTCAGGTCTGCACGAGACAGAACATACTTGTGTCATTAAGCTGATTGTGTTGTTTTGATTTTTATGCCTCGTCAGGGGTAGTAAGTGTTACATAAATCAAAATACAATACATCTGACCTTAGCAGGGAGTATGTGTGTGAGAGAAGTGTGCAGGCAGTGTGTACTGGTATCTGTGTGTGAGGCAGCGAACAAGCCCAGTGTATGCAAATCAGGATGGAGTAAGTAGACTGGAGTAGAGTACATACAGCTTTGTATGTACAACAGCAGAAAAACTGTGCGCAGAGTGGAAGTGTGTGTGGCAGCAGAGTGTGTTTCTGTGCAAGAGGAAGACCGCAATAATGTGTGTGTTTTTGGAAGTGGCTATGTGGGATACTCGGGGAGTACATTCAGCTGTGTGGCCTGGTGATCAGAGTGTGTGTGTGTCTGTTTTTTTTAAGTTAGCGAGGCTCGTTCCATATTGTTATATTGGGCCTTCTACCTCTGCCTAGGATATTAATCCAGTGGAGATGTGTACTAAGCAATCACCAATGCCATAATATAAGATAAAATTGAAATAAATAGCTATAAGATAAACAGCTTCTTCATTGAAAGCAGGATGTTCACACAAATAAGAGTGACAAGGGAAGCCAACGAATGGAAAGCAATGGGCGGCTCTGAGCCTCTCTATGTTTCATGGTGAGCCACAGTTTACTTTGCAACAGACTTAGCATGCACTGCCTAGAAGGCTTGACCTAAACACAGCAGGCCACTGATGCATTGCGGTGCCCATAATCTGCAGTCCTCCAGTCCCCTCTGTGCCCTGTTAATGTATGCTATGGATAAAGCAATGGAGTCTGCAGAAAAGTAGAGAAGAAGGGTTTTGATCGGTCTTATTTACTATCAGTCACGAAAATGTAACACTATTGATTCATTAAAAGTTTTTAGGATGTGATACAGGTCCTCCTAACATGGGAATATTGACCTCCTAAAATGTGTGTAGGCTGAACTAGTCAAAATCGGTTGCAATCCACAGTTTGGGAAACACTTATTTAGAGTGCAGTTGCTAAACTAATACATGTCCAAGTGTTTTGAGTGCCATTGTGTGATAAGTCTGGTTATATGTACCAATGCCATCTTAAGGACTTTTGGAGACCCGGGCAAGACATATTGTGGGGCCTCCAGATCAGGAAAACCTTACAACTCCACTGCACAATGAGAGATCCTTTCAGGAGCAGCATAAAATGAAGAGTAACATCTGCCTGCCAAATGACACTTCAATTAAACATTGTTGATCACTGGAGTAAATTTTTGTTGCAGATAAGAGACTAAATATTCTTGTTGCGTGACACAAGGCCTTATCACCTGGACACCAAAATCAGGAGAGGAAGATTTTCTTTTCTTTTTCAGATATACCTGTCCAGCCTTCAAGAAGAAAGTTCTAGATTTTAACATGGCTACTAGTGGCTTATCTGCTTTTGCTCTGAAGCGCAAGTCTATGCAGTCTTCAGTGATTGATTTCCTACCGTCACTGAAGCACCAGCGTCTTACAGGTGAGTCTTGTCCAGCACAACCAACTAGTGATGAGGCTAGTAAAACTCGACAACAGTCTGCCAAGGAAAGTCCACCTTTACAAAGACTTCAACGTGTGCCAGGGAAACAAACAGTCAAACTCCCTGACTGCTGGAACACTAAACATTACTTTAAATAGGAATATAAATGGTTGGATCTTAAGTCAGGCAATATTGGATGTTCTTCCTGCAAAGAGGCTAAATCAACAGTTCTTTCAGTGCACAATAACACCCAGGGCATGCGCATAAGTAAAGTGTGGGCAGATGGCAAGGTTGGTCCTTCCGATGACGAGAAAGCTTTCAGGCAGAAACAGCTCAGGAGGAAGATTATGGAGCATAAGGCGAGCGCTGGTCACTTGGCAGCTGGAGACATTCTTACAGCTCAGCAGAAAAATACATTGGTGGTGACAGTACACAAAAGTAAAGCAAAACATATGTAGAGCACATGCAGGGTATTTGACACTGCCTACTACTTGGCAAAAAAAGATCGCCCTTTCACGGACCACCCTGATCTAATTCTCCTTCAGACAAAGAATGGCAGTGCAATGGGCCGTAATTTGCACAGCAATGTGACTGCAACTGAAATAATAAAACACATGGCACTGGAAATGCAATACAGATTGGTCTGTTATATCAGACAACACAAACCAAAGATCACAGTATTAATTAATGAGAGCACTTCTATTAGCAATTCCTCTACCTTAATCATCTACCGCCGTAGCAAATTTGGAAATTAAAGTACCCCATTGACCATCTATTTCGGCCTTCTGGAGCTGGCAGAAACAAATGCCCTAGGCATAAAGACAGCTCTCCTAAGCTACTTCGAAAAAGTTTGACTTACAAAAAGTCTGCTACATGATATCTTGATTGCGGTATGTTCAGATGGAGCAACAGTAATGTTTTGTAAAAAAAGGAGGAGGAGTAGCATTGCTGAAATCAGAATTTCCACATCTTGTACTGACTTGGCACTGTTTGGCTCACAGACTAGAACTTGCTGTGGCAGATACAGTTGATTAGGTTGCAGGGGTCAATCACTTCAAGATTTTCATGAACTCACGGTATGCCACATACAGCATGTCACCAAAAAAACAGAGAGAGCTAAATCTGGCCGCCAACGAGCTATGTGTACAGCTTCAGAACATAGGGAAAATGTTTGATACTAGATGGGTAGCATCCAGTTACAGGTCTGTGAAAGCTGTTTGGAACTGCTTCCCTGCCTTGTGCAAACATTTTGAGAATGCTTCTAAAGACCCATCCAGACCCATAAGAGACCAGAAGTATGAAGGTCTCTTGAAGAATCTTGCATCCTGTTCTTTTATTTGGAGTAATGTGTGATGCACTTCAAGAGCTCAAAGACTTATCACTCTCCTTACAGAGGAGGGACGGTACAATTGTTAATGCCCACAGACTTTTGGTTAGTCAAGTACGTATATTTAGAGCAATGAAGGTCTCTCCAGGGCAGTTTGCTTCTGCGGCTCAGAGGGCAGTTGACGAGGGCAAATTCGAGAATATTCCTCTTTCCCATGGTAGAAGTAACTCTGTTGCCCATAATCAAAACCCGTTTTACCAAAGTCTGTCTGTAAATATCAATAAACGATGTGCCCTGTATTCTGAGAAAGAACTTATAGCCAGCTTCAGTATGCTAGATGCAGGCAACTTGCCTTCTAGTGATGAATGCATTCTTTATATTGAAACCAGTATCCAGAAGCTGTATTCAGAGTTTCAGCTGCCAGCAAGAGATACTATCCAAGCTTTTAGAATTTTTAAAGATTTTGGTGGAAAGAAAACCCCTGAAGCATTAAAAAAGATAGTAGTTTGCATGGAAACCCTACCAGCAAGTAATACGGATTGCGAGAGAGGTTTCAGCGCAATTAACTTAATTGCTTATCCAATAAGGGCCTTTCTTCTTGTAGAGACCATTTCTTCATGCTTATGGGTGAAACCCAAATGTCCTCCATTTGAAACATTTGACGCAAAGCTGTATGTAAAGAGTTGGCTGGCAAAAGGTAGAAGGTCTGCTTAAGAAAATTGTTGGGAGAAACCCCAGCAAAATACACACAGTGAATATCTTCAAGGGTTTTGGGAAATCCTGCAATAGATTTCTAAGTAATGTAAATCATTTTTACATATTTTTTAAAGTGTTTGTTATTTTTGTGGCTTATACTTAATAAATATACCTTTTTGCCTATTGTATTATCCTTTACTGGATGCGACTTCATGATTTTCTTAAGCACACAATGCTAGTTATTTTGATTTAGACCACGCTCCTACTTGGATAGGCCACACCCCTTTAAGAGATTTGCCATGCCCCTTTTAGAGCATCCCCAGTTTTTTTCCCCACTTAAAGCCCTGGGGGACCCTATTGTGGGGTAGTTATATCTATGACCCACCAGGTATTCTTTCTCAGAGTGTTTGAATTTTACAATGTGTTCAACAATCTGGGCATGTTCAGCTCTGCATCTAATTCTAGATTGATGTTGTGTCATATGTTGTTTTACTGGCTGACTTATCATTCCTATGTAAGAAAGCCCACGCAGATATTCAATGTAGTAAATTACGTTGCTTGTATTACAGGTGAAGAAGTGTTTCATAGAAAACTGCTGACCATTAATGCTAAAGTTTTTCACTGTCTTTGTAGTGCTCCAGGCTACAAAACTATAACATCTACAATGACCTAGGACAGGAGTGAGTTGAAACAGCTGTTGGATGGTGAATGATGTGGGCTCACAATATGCTTGAACCAATCTGTCTCTCAGATAAGGACATCTCTTGAAGGCTAATAACAGTTTCTCACGAAGCGTTGGGTCTCCAGCTAGTAAATTCCAGTGTTTACAAATGAGTTTCTTTATTTTGTTGAAGAGAGTGCTGAAGTTGGAAACACATACCAGTTTTGAATTTTCGGGCTGTTCCCTGATCTCTAATAGGGTTTCTCTATTGTTATACCTTGCCCATTTCAGCGAACTGCTGAGGAGCTTGGATGGATAACCTCGAGATCATAGTCTTTCTTTAAGTTTATACGCTTCTGTGAAAAAGTCATCTTTTTTGTAACAATTCTGTCTTAAACAAAGGAATTGATCAAATGGAAGATTGTCTATGAGTGCTTGTGGGAGGTGATCATTATAATTTAAGAGTGTATTTCTAGCAGTTGGTTTTGTAAATAGCGTGTAATGTAGCTAACTTGCCTCTGTCTTGATGGTTGTATCTAGAAAATTCATGCTTGTGCTGTTGTATTCCATTGTAAATTTTAAATTAGAATTTTGAATATTAATCTGAGAAATATATTACCTGATGTGTCATAGATCTTGCCAAACCCACAATATGGTCTCCCAATGTTGACCGTATTCTAATGATCAAAGAAATACGCTGGATCTTGAAAATTGACAATGTCAAAAAAGGCCTCTACGTATCTATGGAATGGCAGACATTAGCCACAGTGTGAAAACACGCTTTGAGCTACCTTTCTCACACTGTATGCAATGTGTAGAAATAGCTACATTGTCTTTAAATCTACTAAGAATATCATCTTTAGACCAATTAAAAAAAGTGATGTGCTTGAGATATGGATATATAATATAGGAATGTTTGTTTACAATTTAAGATGAAGTTACATCAACTGCGAGAATGTATAACATTAAGCAAATCTATACGATATTTGTTGATCCTACAGTATTACTGATTGACTTAACATATCAATTTTCCAAAGGTTTTCACCATGCTCACAATGTTTTTAATGTCTTAGTTATGACACAATTTGTATGAAGAAGTTAGACTTGTCTTGCCATCTTTGAACACGAACATTATATATGCTTAACCTAACTCACAACTGTACACCTTGATGTCTTATTACTAGCATATCTTCTAATTACAAACACCTGACAGCACTTTCTATTAAGGGCCCGCGGCCACAGTATTTGCTGTCTGTGGGGTCTGCTATGCAATTTAAATATGGTCCTCAGTCATCAAATTAATCTTGCTGATGAATCAGTCTACTCCCCTGCGTGGCTCTAGACGTAGGTGTCACTAAAAATATGCTTCAAATATGGCTGACTATACATAGCACTCGAGTGTGATAACCATATAAACCCATTCGGTTCTCGTGCTCCCCTACACCTACAGTGTCAAACACTTGACAACACTAAGGGAAATTAGACGGTGTTACCGCTTTGACTGTGGGACACGTAAGTTATGATCCGAATCTCTAATATCACTTGATATGGCACTCACTGAAGCAATAAATATGCAGTGTTACATCTGCTGTCCTTTAGATTTACACAACCTTATTTTGGTAATTGTCCGCCAAGTAAGTGAAAGACGCATCTTAATATTTTTACAACATTGATTTTCTTTAAGCTGACATCAAGTGCTGGATTCATGGTGCTTCACGCACCCGTCATGTATTTCCCTCGTTTACAACCAATGTGTTCTAGTGCCAATGAGAGGCTGATATTTGAAATAACGGACATTGTGTTCTCTGTTAATTCAATACCTCACTAGCATATGCACCTCATAAAACATAGCGTTTTCCTATGAGATCCAGGGTTAAGCCACTAGAACTGTATTCCAAGTATCCTTTTGCCATTGATTTGCTTTAGGTAGAATAAAGCGCTAGTGAATTACTGTATTTGGAACATAATACACCATTACGGTTTTTAAAAAGCAATGCAATTAATTTTTAACCATCCGCTAATATTTTAAATTATGGGCTCTGAGTTCACTGTTAATTTAATGTTTGGGTATCATTTGTATCCCAAAAACAGAGCACTTTAATTAAAGTAAACCACAGTAAATGCGGTTTCACTTTCTGCAGCCACAATTAACCATTCCTATGCTATCTGGAAAGGATGTTCAGCTCGGACAACTCCAAACTATGTGTTCATATAAAGCCAATAACTGATTTTGGAGCGTTATCTCTATTCCATAGACAATAGGTACAGTGAAGCACATACTAATGAGCATCTGCAATCTATGCTGCCATACGAAACACCATCTATCCAAATGCGTAGTTTACATAAGACCATATAACTAAAGGGGATACCATTGAAGCAAGTAAACACTACCCTTAGAACTCAAAATGCATTTCCTAATAATAATGTATTATTTTTAGGATTTTTGTCTATATACTGAATTTCCAGCAATAATTGCCCATCGCGTCTAAATACCACTGAACATCGCTAAGTGTGTCCCAGGATCGCAGTTATGCGAGTACCCCATTACTTGTTGGCCCAATGGGATTTGATACTCCAGGATCCCTCCTCGAATATATTAGTGTAAGCCTTAATTTTATTCTTACAGAGAGTATCAAACCTCTCAGGATTCTAAACTGCACGACTTGAGCATTGTGCCTTATCAGTCCCAGACAAACACAAATCTGCTGGCCTCATAGTAAATATTAATGCAATCTTTATGCATTTACACAATATGCAATAGATCTGGGAAGGTAGTCTAAATTCATTTTCTTATTCATTCGCTTGGCTATAGCTCTGAAAATCAAGATGCTATGCACCTTACGCTTTTTCTCCGGCTTCTTTCTAAATGTTGCTCTGATAACTCTTACATGCTGGGCACAATTGTTATCCATCACAAGAAATTGTCACTGTATTTATAGTTCATAAAAATCGAGTAATCTATACTCGATTTTTATGAACTATAAATACAGTGACGATTTTCTATCATCACCGTCTTTTGAAAAATCGTTGCTCGTTTCACTGCAGGTGTATATTTTAATGGTTAAAGTTTGATGAGCTTTTTCTCTGTTTATCATATTCCCTTTGGAAATAGTTACAGTGGGGTCCTTCATTTTCATTAAAAGAAACAGTTCTGATGTCTCCCAAATTGGCAACAACCAAGACTGAAACATTGACGCATATGCCAACTTTTTTTTAGAAATTGTTAACCCCTACTAAGAGTCTTGTTTTAAAAAAAAATCACATAACTGTTTTTAGTTTTATGTCAGAAAGTGGGCATTAAGTACATCAACATATGTTATTTAAGACTTTAAATACATTGTAACAAACATTGTCAATGTACAATTACATAACTGTTTTGAAGCCTTGTAAATATTTGTTTAAATATCTTTCTAGTCTATTATAAATCAAAAAATACATACATCTGCATCTCAGATTGATTTCTTCTTTTCTTATTACTATATATAGGTTAAATAATCTTTAATTGATTTGAGATGTCATTTCTAGGCATCATAAATGAATAATAAATCTATCGGAAAGATTGTTTTTCAGTGAATCCCTTGTTGGCATCTTTACTTACCTAACTGTAGTTACCCAAGCCCATAAGGGTACATTGGGTTGCTCTTTTGTGCTCAGTAGTCTAGGGTTAGACATAAAAAGGCCTGTGTAAGTCACACTTTTCATTTTGTCGTCTTCCTTCTTGTGTTTTTTTCTTGCAGATAGAATTTTAGCCCCAAGTGTGCAGACCTATGAGTTATGCAGTCAATCATAACATTGATATGTGCTCTTATTGCTGCCCAAAAGAGTTGTTTTATGGTCTGTGTTATATGTTCTGATTTCATTATCTTTGCTGGCAACTATGATGTAGCTTATGGGGTACCTTTATGTGTTGAAATTAAGCATGTAAGTAACTCTGCTTAAAGGGTGCTGTTGATAGCTATATGAGAGAATACTAAGCCTTCAGAAGGGGATTTGAAGTACTCTGTTGGGGTGGAATTTGTTTAAAAAGTGCAGATGATAGGTCTAAAAGGTGCAGATGATATGTAACTTTTCACATCAGCCTTTTAGCCTGTTCGGTGAATTCAGAACCCTTTTCCCGGCTAGAAGCATTTTCTAAAGATGTGTCATTGTTTTCCTGATGATTGAATATATTTCCAATTATACATGCATGCATACACTTAATACTCAGGACGTTTTTAACAGATTTGGAAGGCATTCGTATTTATGATACAGTGACATTTTTTGTATACTAATGGAATTATGTATTTTTTTATTTCTAGTAACCACTTTTTATGTAATAAAAAAGAAATAAAGCATCTTTTTAGTGAATCACAATTATTTTGCTACCAGGTCAAGTCTATGTCATATGTTATATTTCTAGTGGGCCAGAGATTTAAGATAAGGCGTTTTTAAACAAGTGAGTGAGTGTCTTTGGAATGAAGAATAAGAAATTGATCTTGTTAAGTCTTTTGCCTGCTATGCCTTTTCCCCCTAGAATGCTAGGTTCTTTTTTGGCTATTTAGGGTAGGTCCCACTTAGCCTTCCATAACTTTACTCCTACCTAAGGTATCCATGCAACATTTGCATCCTTTTTTTCTCCACCATCCTTGGGATTCCCAAGGTACCCAGGGTCTGTTGACTCCCATGAAAGGGACTGAGAAAATAGCAAATATAGCTACATTTTGGGGAAAACAGGAAAAAAGTGCTCTGCAGAAAAGTGTCAGGTTTTTTTCTCCCTAAAATAGCCTCAATGAGAGGTTTGCTGTGCTAAAGTCACAATGTCCCGGCTTTCAGGAAGATGCAGAGCTGAATCAGAAACCTATTTTTCTTACCACAGTCTTGGGATTCTTCAAAGAGGTAGCCCTTCCGAATTTTTGTGATTTCATCCTACTTCCACTGTGTGGTGGAACCCAGGGGGAAGCCCATGGGAAAGCTAAAGATATCTGAAAATTAGACAACATTATGAATTCAGCAAGAGGTCATTTGTGTCCCTGACCTAGCTCTCCCTCATGCTGCCTGCCTTCGTTCCTGCTTAATTTTTGTGCGTCTCTCTCATTCTTTTGCCTCTCTCCCACTCTGCTAAAACTCAGCTCTTTTTCATCTTACATTCTCTTTTAACTACTCTGGTGATTATTTTATTCTCGTCAACTACTCTTGTGCATTTTTAATTCTTGTGCTGGTTTGGCTCTATTGTCATGCTCCCAACTGTTTTGCCGCCTCCTGCCAAACTCCTCTCCCGATCGCTGCTGCCTCCCACTTAGCCCCACCCGCTGCCACCCAACGCCCTTTCCTCATTACAAGACCTACTTAATTAAGGTTGCAGAGGGGCCGCATGCCACAGGCAAGCCTGTTGGCACCAGTCTGACCTAGACTGTGTCCAGCGCCAGCCCACCTACCGGTACAATGTCACTGTCCTATGCATCCTGAACACCACTCGACCCAGCGAACACTGCTGCAATGCCAAATGGCGCTCTATGGTAGGGCAGTTCTCCCGTGCTAGATGCACCTTCTGCACCAGCACAACCACTGTAACACCACAGAGCACCACACTGACCTCTCATCACACCAGAAGTGACCCACCGGCTACACTGCCTACTAAACACATACTCTGTGTGCAAGCATTCCACCGAGTTATGGAACCTCATCGCCCCCTCACCTCGACATTGTCTTCCTCACTGAGACCTGGTTCTGCCCTGCATCAAACCCTGACCTTGCCGCAGCAATCTGATGGACATGGAATCATTCACCAAGACCGCACTTACAAGCCGGGAGGAGGAACAACCATCATCCACAAAGAGACCATACAGTGCTCCACCACCACTGGCAATACCACCACCCCCATGGAACACCTCAAATTCAAGCTCTACACTGATGACTAGACAGCCATAAGAGGCACGCTCGCATGCCAACCCCCAAGCCCACACTCCAGTTTCTGCAACTCCATCGCAGACTTCATTGCGCCTCTAGCCCTGGACTCCAAAAACGACATTTTCCTCGACGACCTCAACTTCCACATCGATGACCCCCAACAACAAACTGACCTAGATTGTCTGCAACCCTACACACACTGCAAGACAGACACAGGACCCCATCTTTACCTCCAGCAACAGCGTCAATTACAGAAACTTTAGAACTCACATGGACCGATCACTCCATCGTCCACTGCAGCATCTCCAGCCCCCACATCACCACCCGCAGGAGGGCCTGTGCCCCCCCACCACAACTGAAGCAAAACATCAGAGACCAGCTGGACGGACACCCTCAAAACCTCCAACCCAGCTGCCACCACCAACCTGGAACAGGGAAGTAAGAACTTCAACATCTGGATCACCAACGTCGCTGACATTGCCCTATCAAGAGCAACAAACCAAGAAGAGCCTTCAAAATGGCCAGCTGGTATACCCAGGAACTCAGAATAGTGAAGTATGCAGCAGACAGCTTGAGAGGAGATGGCTTTACTGCAGGAACACCAAAAGGGTATCCTTCAAGACCTCCATCAACCTCTACCACCGCCTGTTGAGGGCAGCAAAGAAGAGAGCACTAGCTGCACACATTGAAACCAGCACCAACAACAGCAAGTTCTCACAGACCCATGGCCGCACCACATCTTCAGCTCTGGAAACCGAAGGATTGGCCGGGATCTCACCACTATGCTTAATACCTCAATCATCAACGCAACATTTCCCAACACCTAGAAATGCACTGAAGTCTGGCCACTACTCAAGAAACACCTCCGCCAACCCCAGCGAAGTCAAAAACTACAAGCCAATCTCATTGCTTCCATTCACAGCCAAGGCACTGAAAATTATTATCAACAAACAATTCACAGACACTTGGAGCAGAACCATCTACTCAATGTCTCCCAATCCAGTTTCTGCAGCAATCTAGCACTGTGTCCCCCAATTGCAGGCTCTGATGACATCTGTACCCTCCTCGACTGAGGAGAAATAGAAGTTCTGATCCTCCTCAACCTCTCGGCGGCCATCAACACTGTTTCCTGTCACACACTTATCGACAAACTCCACCATGTCTGCATCCAAGGTGATGCACTCCGATGTTATGTTAAAAGATTTATACAGCGCATAGCTGCCCCAGCAACGGGGCGTCTCAGCGCTAGTAATAAAAGAGCACACTGCATAAAGCGACCTATTGTAAGGTGTTGCAGGAAGCAGCTAAGAAGAGAATAAACAGGTCTTCAGCATTTTCCTGAAAGACAAGTGGTTCTGGACACTCCTAATGGACAGACGGATTGGGGCCTTGCTGTGGAAAGAACAGCTTCCCACTCCGACTCTTAACGCGTGGACAGAAGCCAAATTACGATCGAATGAATGCACTGCCTGGAAGGGCATGTACCGGGACACTAGATTAGACAGGATGCAAGGACCCTTGGGGGAAAAAGATCTTATGGGTTTCAAAAACCATGCGCACACGGAGACAATGCAATTTGCAAATAAGACCATAGGTAGGACAATACTTAAGAAGTGAGACCAGCAGCTTGTGGTGTTTAGGATGCGGTGTTTAGAGCCAGCTGAAGACTGCGAATCACAGCCTTGTTGGTTCCCAGATAGAGGATGTTACAGTAGTCTAGCTGGGAAAGGATAGCTGCCTGAATAATTACTTGTCTGTTGTGAGGGTCAAAAATCCAAAATGTGTTTAAGCCCACGCATAAGTCCAAAGCACATGCTTACCACTGATTTTGCCTGTGCTTCAAAAGTTAATGCATTGTTTACCCAGACACCTAATTTTTTGACCACAGACTTACAATGAAGGGGGAGACCAAGTAAGGGAGGCCACCAGTCGTCGCCCGAAGAGTGGATGACTTTCCCTAGAAGGAGAATCTCAGTCTTGCTTGTATTCAATTGTAAACAATTAGCATCCATCCATTCTGCAATAACCAACATACCCCTTTGAAAATTAGCCATATCTCACACGGGGTTCTTAGAGAAGGAGGGCATGATGGATCACCTCTTTCATCAGAAGAACACAGAGGGTCCACCCTCCACCATTCACCTCCAAACCCAAGAACATTGTCTGTGGTGTCTCGCAGGGCCCCTCACCTCAACGCTCTTCAGTGCATATATGACCCACTGGCCAACATCGTCAGATCTCATGATCTCAGCATAATATCCTACACAGATGACCCCCAACTCATCCTCTTACTCACCGAGGACCCAACCACCACCAAGACCAACTTCCACAGATGCATGACAAGTGTCATCAACTGGATGAAGAACAAATGCCTGAAGGTGAAGAATGACAAGACGGAGGTAATGATCTTCAGCAAGAACAGCAACCCATGGAACAACTCCTGCTGGCCATCAGACCTACAACCCACATCCTTCTACCTTTTACTTGCACACATTCCCCACATCTTTTGAGGCAGAAATGGGGGACACTCCTTCTCCTACATGACAGCATGGACCTGGAACAGCCTCCCCATGCAGCTCTGCACCATCACCTCTCTTTCAGAATTCCAAAGACCCCTCAAGCCCTGGCTGTTCGAATGAGCCTTCTGGAACCTGCAAGCGCCTGGATACCATATCTGGTGATTAGCTGCACATTATAAATCCTGATTCATTGATTGTGTAGATGCCTCAAGCTTTTCCCAAAGAAACTAAGTGCTCAAATAAAAACATTTTGAAAATGAGTAGAAAAAAGGCAATTGTTGACAACGTTTTCACTTGTAACTTCTTTTCACAATGGCTGATTAACAAAAACAATATGTTTGGCTTTGCTAAAACTATCTTCCAAATTCCTAAATGTTATCTACAGTGCTTCCGCAATATATCAACAGCTCCTGAGAAACATCTACAGCTCAATACTGAAATCAATCATTGTCAATCAATCATTGTACTTATAAAGCGCGCTACTTACCCGTGAGCGTCTCAAGGCGCTGGGGGTGGGGAGGGGGGGTGCTGCTACTGCTCGAAGGGCCATGTCTTGAGGAGTCTTCTGAAGGTGAGCAGGTCTTGGGTCTGTCGTAGGTGGGTAGGGAGGGTGTTCAAAGTTTTGGCGGCAAGGAAGGAGAAGGATCTGCTGCCGGAGGTCGTTCGTTGGATGCGGGGGACAGTGGCGAGGGCGAGGCTCGCAGGGGGTGTAGAAGCTGAGTCTGCTGTTGAGGTAGGCTGGTCCAGTGTTGTGGAGTGCTTTATGAGCGTGGGTGAGCATCTTGAAGGTGATCCTCTTGTCGATGGGGAGCCAGTGTAGGTCTTTCAGGTGGGGGGGGGTGATGTGGCTGCGGCAAAAGACATTGAGGATCAGTCGGGCGGAGGCGTTTTGGATGCGTTGCAGTCGTCGCAGGTGTTTGGCGGGGATTCCTGCATAGAGTGCTTTGCCGTAGTCCAACCTGCTGCTGATGAGGGCCTGTACCACCGTTCTTCTAGTTTCGGTGGGGATTCACTTGTAGATCCTGCGGAGCATGCGGAGGGTGTTGTAGCAGGAGGAGGAGACTGCGTTGATCTGTTTTGACATGGAGAGGGAGGAGTCGAGGATGATTCCTAGTTTGTGTGCGTGGTCGGTGGGTGTCGGTGCTGTTCCCAGCGTGGTCGCTCACCAGGAGTCATCCCAGGCTGAGGGGGTGGATCTGAGGATGAGGAACTCCATCTTGTCCGAGTTCAGCTTCAGTCGGCTGCCTCTCATCCCTTCGGCGACGGCCTTCATTCCCTCGTGGAGGTTGGTTTTGGCGGTGTGGCCGACTATGAACCAAACACCATACCTCAATCAATCATTCGATTTGTAGAGCACTTCATTTCACCTGTGAGGGTATCCAGGCACTGGCAGGGTCCAGGCGATCAGTCGAAGAACCAGGTCTTCAGCACCTTATTGAACTCCGGAAGGGATTCGGAGAATCATATATGTAGGGGTAGTTGACTCCATGTTTTCGCTGCCAAGTAGGAGAAGGAGAGCCCGCCACTCCTGCATACTCTCAACTAAGCGTGAATAGACACTACTGTTCATCACATATAGCACTTAATTTTATTAATATTTTATATTTTCAACAGCAACAATCACAATGAAGTAAATATATTTTAAAAATAGAAAAGTTTAATTACTTCCAGTACAATACCTCCAGAAAACTAATAAGTTTACATTTTTTGGGGCATTTATATTTTTTGAATATACTTTTAATTATTAAAGATTTTGCCAAGTACAGCTTAAATCTGATAAATAATAATCACTCCCTTAATAAGTATGTCATTTAAAAATATATTCTTTAACTCTGAAGTCACAATCTCCATACATTATTTATACTATAGTTTAAAGTCCCTGCAAAAGAAGCTGTATCTTCAAGGTAAATGAGTACTGCCAAATCAAATCACTTCAGGCCACGCCCTTCATCGGGAGCTTGCTCACGATAATTTCATGATGCGGTATGACCAGTTCCCATCGGTTTTAAACCTGTGGCAGGTCATTGTAAAGTTTCTGCGCGTATCCCGAAATGGTGTAAAATCGAAATGTGTCCGAAATGCATTGGGCCCATTTATGTTAAGGACAACTATATTTATTAACGTATAATCAGGATAGATTCTATGAGATGAATAAGAACATTATTCATGAAAGAAAGATGAAATGAAATAAAATTTCACTTGATTACCTGAATACATATGGCGAATTGATTCTCATTGAGTGCAGATTGGGGATGCTCCCTACTAGTTAGGGATAGCGCTACTACTACATTTTCACTTACCTCATACTCAGGAGGATTTAAAACCTGCACCAACAGTTTGGTTTAAAAGATTAATTGGTATAACAGAGCGTGTGAGTCATACCCACGGGTCAAATTGTGAACCTTTAGAAAGTTGACATTTCTCTGCTCTTAATAATAACAATAATAATAATAATATCATTTATAAAGCGCATGATTACGTCGGATGGTGTGTCCCCACGCTGGACCCTAAATTTTCATTGGAGATAAAATAGTAGAGATTCTTAGAATCAAAAGAGAATGCCATAAACATAGTTAATTACATTTGAAAGTTGTTACTAAAGATCCAGGTTTTCAATTTCTTCCTAATGTCAGTTTCCAAGGGCGAGTCTCTAAGAACCCTGAGAAGGGAGTTCCATAGTTTGGGCACAATATAGGTAAATTATTTAGCTCCCATTCTAGCCCTCCTGACCTTAGGCACACTTGCCAGATTGACAGAGGATCTGAGATTGCGAGTAGGAACATATTTTTGGACTAAAGAATGAAGGTAGCTGGGGCCCTGTTTCTTTAAGATGCAGCGGCAAATGCATAAAGCTTTGAAGTGGATTATTTTCGTAACTGGAAGCCAATGTAACAAATTAAGTGCGCTGGAAGCTGACAATCTTTTTAGGAGATTTAGAATCCGTCTAGCTGCTTCATTCTGAACTCGTTGCAACAATCTGAGACTCCCTTAGGGGGTACCCAAGTAAAGTACATTCCATAGTCCAGCTGGGAGGTGATAAGTACATGAAGTATGGTTTTCCGAGATCTGGTTGGAATTAGATTGAGGATTTGTCTAAGAATCTTAAGGGTGCCAAAGCATTTCCCTGCTGTTTTCCTAATTTGGTCTTCAAAAGTTTACTCCCAGGGTCTTGGCCTTGAGTTTAGTAGCTGGGGCTTCCCCAAAGGCCACTGGCCACCAGGCAGATGTCCAAATAGAGGGAGTTCTTCCGACTAGTAAGATCTCTTTTTTGTTAGCGTTCAGTTTTAGGCATTTGCTGGTCATCCAAGCTGCAACCTCAGATAAACAGGCCTTAAACCTATCGGCTGTTATGGCAGTGGGGTCTGACAAATTTACTATTAGTTGGTTGTCGTCTGCATATGACCACTTGAACCAAATGCCTTTTAATGAAGTCAGTCAGGGGTGGAACTGATCTGACACACAGGATTTAAATGTAACTTGAAAGATTCTGTCCTGTAGGAAGGAGCTAAACCATTTTAGGGCATAATTCTGGCCTCCTGAGACCTATGGATTAGTATGTCATGTGACACTGTGTTAAAGGTTGCACTCGGGTAAAGTAATATCAGAGCCGAAGTCTGACACTTGTCGACATTCTGTTTTAATATTTCTTCCGATAAGAGAAGGGCAGATTCAGTGGAGAATGTGGATTAAAAAAATTATTTAGCAGGGTCTAACTACTCATTGGTTTCCATGAAGCTAGTCAGGCAGTTATTAACATCCTTCTCCAGTACTTGTGCCCCAAATGGAAGAAGGGGAATGGGTCTCATATTATCTAATATGGAAGGGTCCATTATAAGATTTTTCCTGATAGGAATTACCATGGCATGTTTCCAGTATTTGGGTACCATGCCAGAACTTATAGATAGCTTTAGAAGCTCTTGTATTGAGGGGGCTATCACTGAGACACCCAAGTGCAAGATTCTGGGTGGGGCTGAGCCGAGTGGAGAGCCTGATTTGATGGATGCAAAGATATTAACTTCCGCCACAGAAGGAATAGGGAGATCTACTAAATCACTAGATTCTCCTATGCACCTATCTGTGCATTCCTTACTAAAATAATTAGAACAATGACTGCTCTGTGTGCCTTGCAGCCTGTCTCCAATACATGTCTGGGGTGGGTGATCGCTTCACTTTGTTCATTCCCGATAGACAGCCGCAAACACAGGAAGGGTAGATATGACAGAGAGCTCATCTGCATTCTCATAGCTCTTCCTAGGCAGGAAGAGAGGCGGGAGCTGATACTTATACATGGATAGGCAGTGTTCTGTTTCCCACACAAATGGCTGATTACCCTCTACTGAGAGTCAGGAGCCAGGGTTGAGAAGAAAGGGGGACCTATGCACTTAAGCAGCCTGCTTTGAAGTCACCCCAACTTCAAAGACACTGGAAGTACTGGTCCTCTGACCCTACCAAGACAGTACACTACTGAGCCTGTGAAGAACTCTGCCCAGAGTAAAGACTGATGTGTTACAAAGATTGCTACTCTGCTTGACTGCTGCTCTGGAGGAACTGCTTTTCTGATTTTCAGTGCTGCCATGCTGATCTCTGCCCTCCTGAGGACAAGGACCAGACCCATCTCACTTGAACCCAGAGCGACTCCAAGGGCTTGCTCCCTCTTCTGACGTCCCAGGGCTATCAAACACATCATTCAACCCTGCAGCAGCACCTGGACTCCGCCATCTGTGAGACCTGTCAAGTGGTGCCAATCAAGTCATGGGCCCTTGAAAGGTGATTTCTGCTGGGTTGATCCATCAAAACCGATGCATCAACAACTCTGCACCAATTAGAGCCGACGCATCGTTCAGCGCCATCGCTTCAACTGACTATGCAGCTTGACGACAACTGACTACTTGAATCATCGACGGTTCGTTGACCAAGCCTTCATCAACGGAACAGATCAGAACTGATGCTTCGCCTCCCTCCACAGGATTGACAACAAAGCGGCACCTCCTTGACTCCACACATAGAATCTTCAACATCGACTCTTCTTCCATCCAAGATACTTTTTAGCTGGACCTGCGTGAGTCAAGTAGCTGGCAAGCCCTCCACTATGGTTGGGCTGAACTTACCCCGGCCTGGTGCGACTAGATTTCCTTGGTTGGCTCTTTATGACTGTATGCACTATATTACCATGAATTCTTTAGAAATATATAACTTCAGTTCTTGTTATTGGATTTTTGTTGTTTGGTCGTATTTTACTCATAACAATAATGTTTTTTCTAACCCTATGTGGAGTGTTTTTTTGGTGTTTTCATTGTGTTACTGTGTGTGTGTTGTACAAATGCTTTACACATTGCCGCTTTAGATAATCCTGACTGCTCTGTGCCAGGCTACCAGATGGTGCTCACAGGTTATCTTTTAGTGTGTATCTGACTTACCTTGAATAGAATGGTGGTTCCTGCTTGTACAGGGTGCATACTCTGACAACCAAAAACCCCAGTTCTAACAACCGTGGTGGCAATGACTTGGGCACAATCACAAGGGTTGGACATAAAATCCAAATGAAGGAGACCTTTTATCAGTTTGTCTTCCTTCCTCATACAGCCTTTGTATATTCAAACATATGTCAAAGGCAAAAATGTCAGTGATCAAAACAATTTTGTCCTAAGATAGAGGAATCCCAGAAGCATGTTATTAAAACAATTTCTGCAATTCTCAGTGACCATGAAATGGGCTCTATTTATCATAATAACATCCATTTTGGTCTTGACCATGGGATGGGCTATATTTATCATAATAGCATCCATTTTGATATGCCAAATCTCTACAGGCGCGATGGAGTTCACTTTACTGCAGAAGCAAACAGAATCTTCCATAATAACATTAAATAATGCATCTAGTTGTACATCCAAATGTACACTACTCACTATAAACAAATCAGGCTCTTTTTAGAGCCTGCCTGCAACTTCACTATCTGATTGTTTTATGTTCTAACTCCCTTTAAAAAAACAAACCTTGGGTAGTTCCAGGGGAGTACCCTCCCACATATATTTGTCCAACTCCTGCAAGAGTCTTGTGGGCTCATACATCTCATCTGCATTAACTGTGTGCAAAGTACATTATGGAAAGGGACTAGCATTTCTACCGAGATCAATTCCCAGTGTGTATATGTAGTAGGCAGTTGAGATGGAATATAGTCCCAGCTGACAACTCTCTCCACGGCAGCAGGTGAGTGGTTCAGGCTGTCAAGAGGGACTAGTCTCTCCAATGACACTTCTCCCCTAGGCAACACATGTGCATAGTAGAATGTTACCACAGACCGGCCTCTTCCAAGACAACAGATGTGCATATTATGGTGTGGGGAGAGACTTGCCTCTCTATGACAAGCTTGTGTAGTAGGATGTGAACAGTGACTAGCCCCTTGACTTACACGCCTCCCCAGAATGACAAGCATGCATAGTAGGGGGTGCTGAGGGACTAGCCTCTCTACAGACAACTCTCTTGAGTGAAAGGTGTGGGCAGGGACTGGCCTCTCCACTGAGACCCCCTCCAAATGTTGACAGATGTGTACAGTAGGGTGTAGGGATGGGCTGCATTCTCTAATGACACATCTCCCTTAGCTGACAGATGTGCATAGTAGGGTGTAAAGAGAGACTGGCCTTTCCTCTGAGACCTCCTTTTTGGATGATGGGTGTGCATTGTACAGTGTGTAAGTGGACTGGTCTCTTCTCTAGCATCTCTTCCCCTAGGCAAGAGGTGTGCTTAGTAGAATGTGCGGAGGGACTGGCCTCTCTGCTGTGACTCATCTGGAGGGTGGCAGGTGTGCATAGTAGGGTGTGGGGAGAGATTGCCTTCTCCACTGACACCCCTCTCCAAGATGAGAGGCATATGTAATAGGGTATGTGAAGGGACTCCCCTCTCCACCAGTGAGGTGTGCAAATAGACTGACCTCTCAGCTGAGACCCCTCTCCAGGATGACACCACAGGGTGTGGTGAGGGACTGGCCTCTCCTCTGAGACTACACTCCAGGGTGACAATAATGTGCATAGTATGGTTTGAAGAGGGACTGGCCTTTCCACTGACACCACTCCCCAGGGTGATAGGAGTGCTTAGTGGGGTTGTGACAGGGACTGTCCTCCATTGAGATCTCTCTATTTGATGACGTGTGCACATTAGGGTGTGGAGAGCATCTGTTCTCCCCACTGCAAACTGTTTCTTGAACAATGGGTATTCCTAGTAGGATGTGGAGACGAACTGGCTTCTCCACTGAGACCTCTGTCTTGGGTGATGTGTGAGGATAGTAGAATATGAGGAGGGACTCTGGCCTGTCTGCTAAGACCCCACCCCAGGGTTTTCATAGTTGGTTATAGGAAAGGACTGGCCTTCTCACTGAGACCTCTCTCTTGAACGACAGGTGTGCATCGAAGGATGTGGGAAGGGATTGGTCTCTTCTCTGAGAACTCTCCCTAGTATAACATGTACACAGTAGGGTGTAGGGAGGGACTTGCCTCTTCACAGACAACTTTACCTAGGTAATGGCTGTGCATGGTAGGATGTGGGGAGGGACTGGTCTCTCCACTGAAACCCCTCGCTTGGCAAATGGGCATATGTAGTACAGTGTGGAGAGGGACTGGCCTCTGCTGAGACCTCTATTTTGGATGATGGTTGTGCATAGTATGATGTGGGAGGAGGCTAGCTTCTCCACTGCAACCTTTCTCTGGAATGATGGGTGTGCGTATTAAGGTGTGGAAAGGGACTAGCCTCTGTGCCAAGAGCTCTACCCATGCTCACAAATAAACGGAAAAGGGTGTGGGAAGGGACTGGCCTCTCTGCTGATACCTCTCTCTTGGGTGACAGGTGTGTGTAGTGGGGTATGAAAAGGGACTGCCCACTGCACTGACACCCCTCTCTTACATAGTAGGGTGTGAGGAAGGACTAGCCTCTCTGCAGAGACCTTTCGTAAATGATGGGTTTGCATAGTAGGGTATAGGGAGGTACTGGCTGCTCCACTAAGACCTCTCCCGAGTGTTATGACAGACGTAGTAGGGTGTCGAAAGGGACTGCCCTTCCTAGAGTAGCAGGAACGGACTGATCTCTCCTCTATGTGACAGATGTGTATATTAGGGTATTGGGAGGATCCATCCACCTCTTACGTTTTTCACTATCTCGTGAGAGTTCCACTGGATTGCAACACATCATCACACTAGTAATTCCTTGTAGACCTCTCAATTAGTAGAGGTACATGATTAATATATCATGCCCTCATCTATAGTTTTTTTTAATAATCATTCTCACAACACTAACAGTTTTTCCTCCAGTTCAGTAATGCTGGACATTTAATTTCTCTTCCTTCAAATGCTAGCCAGTCAGTGCTCTCATGCCCGTGGACTCCCAGGAGACTCTCAGACCCACAGGACCAATGGGACCCTCTCTGTCCCACAGTAGCAGGACAGCCAACAGAGGGAAAAAAAGACCTATCAACTAATCAAATGGCTCAAGTTTTTTATTTGCTCAACCACTGTACTCTTCAAAGAGTATCACAGATCCAAGCATCGAGATATACAAACCTTTTTTTAACCCTAATTTCTCAGAAACTACTGAACAGATTAACATAAAATCACAAAAGGAATGCTTTCCTGTCAAATTTGGTGTAATTCTGTTCATTAATTTTTGTACTATCACTTTCCCAAAACATTTTTTTTGGATTAGGGCCAGATGCAGCATCCTTCCAAAGTTTGTCAAGGAGATGCAGTTAATTACCTTCTGGAGATTTTACACAGGCTCTTCCTCTGCCAGGAAAGACTAATCTAGAAAAAGGCGAAAAGGTCTGTTCAGGAGGATATCGGAATGGCCAGCTGCATAGTAAAGTAATTAACTTGGCCCTACTTACTAACTCTAAGCATGAATTCCATTAAGACTGGCTCAGTGAAAGAGATCCAATTTCGAAAAATGTATCTTAGATAGGTATAGAGTAAAACTAACTCTGTATTTGTGATGTAGGAAATGATAGGACAATTGGTGTGGGTTGCCTTCCTACCTTGTGCCACTTAAATGTTATGGTTAAGGTATACATTGTCCAAAGACAAAAACATTTTAAACACTACCGATTCAGATTATACACCTCAGTTACAAAACTAAGGGAGTATTTCTTTTAAGATTTCCAGTTGAATTGTAAGTCTTTAGTGGGCATTAACCCATTTACGCTGCATCCCACAAGCCCCAGGTGAAAGGCCTTGCATGCTCAGCCTGCGTACATGTGAACAACCCATGTTTACACGCATTCATTCATAACCTACGCATAGCCTGTTGCCCCAGCAGCACAGGAGAGGATGTTATTTTAAATGGTGGTTATAGCCCAGAAGCATTTTAAATTGAGTAATGCTGAGTGAGGTTCCCTAAGAAGGACTCTACGAAAAGCAAAAATAAATCTGTGGATGCTCATGGGTCAGAATCTCTTTCATTACAGTATGGACATATATTGTTTATTGAAAGAGCTGCAATAGCATTTCCACTAAAGACATCTGCCCAAATCAGAAGTTTCAAGGTACATAAACTGCAGTTAGGATGGGAAAAAAAATTGTATTATGGAAGTGATTGCTCGTGGATGTTTGATGCAGACGCAACATAGCTGCTCATGACTGAACAGTGGCAAATCGGAGAGCAGCCTATTATGACTATGACCATCAAGCACAATATCTGAATTGCCTGCTTACCACCAGAAACTGTGGTGATGGATCCTTGTGATATAGTTTCGGACCTTGTCTAATGGGTTAAAAAGTACAGGTTATCAAAATCTAACTCTCTTATTTTGCAGTTAATTTCAGTCTACACAGTGTTTCATTTTTAATGAGTAATTGGCACCTAAGGCACTGGGTCTGATCTTCAAGATTAGTTCTGATTGAGGGTAAGCGTTTTTTCCTTTCACTGTCTCTCTGCTACCAAGGTCTTTACTTTTTTGTGTGCTGGGCCCACATGTGATCTATATTTATTTTCACATGCTCTATAAATCATTCGACCACAGTTTGTCTTCCAATGGACCTTGCTTGTCACATTAAGGGGGTAGAGACTCTGAAAACCCACTATTGGTTATGCAATGAGGACCAGGAATTGGTACCCAATCTAGAAATTGGTAATCACATTTATGTACACTATTCTCAGAACAAGACTGTAGGTATATACAATAATTAAAGGAAACCTGAGCCTCTTGAAGAAGTTCAATCAGACCAAAATCATACAGACCAGACGTTCTGCTGCCGCTGTGCTAAATAATACAAATAAAACCTATTGTTCTGAAAACAACTCAGGATTCTTTCTGTTATGCAAAAAATATACACAGTCTCTGAGAGGAAACTATTAATAAAATTAGAGACGCAGTCAGATTATGGATTTTAGTAAGTTATTGTATTAAATTCAGACACATCAGTTAAATATTGTTTGGTAATTTTGTCAGAATTTGCATTAGCATTAGTATAAACTACATCTCAATGACAGTTTTTCGAGAAATGCTTCATAATCTATACAATCAATTTAAAGAGTCAAAAATTAACCTAACTCTGGTGTAATGGATTTTAGGGATGCTGCAGTTTGGTAGAAGGACTCCATATGAGGTTCGTTCAGCTAGAATCTCTACCACCAGAAAGGGCGGAGGACAGTTCTCTGAGTTCTCTCAAAGGACAGGGGATCTAATAAATTAACTGGGAAGCCTGCTAGTATGAGTCTCTAAAACTAGGGGCAGCAAATGCTCAGGACAAGAAGAGTAGTCGCTAAGCTATCTAGTTCAGTAAGTCCAATTAGTTCGTAAGATGTTCTCTGCACCTGCTCTGCATCAGAAGTGTCAAGAAGGAAATTAGTCTGTGAAGGTCTCCCCACAAAGTAGAGTGAAGAGTCGACAAGAATGAAGAACGAAAGAGGGACCAAAAAGAAGCCGCCCAACCCTCATAGAGAGTAGTCAATATATTTTAGTCAGTCTCAAGGTGATATCAATATTCGCCTCATTATGGTTTGACATTCCAAATGATGATCATCTGCTCAGAGTCTGTAAAGTAGAAAATAAAGTATATAGTTCTATTCAAGAGTGCATGGAACCGGTTGTTTGTCCTTGGTACACAGGTCATTGTATAATAGTCCATTGATGGATCAATGTTTTCATGGGAAAAGTGTGAAAGCTGTAGTCCCATATGAATGTTCTACAGAAGTATACACAAGTAACAGTTGTCACAAGAATGTCTGTGGGAAAATTGCAAAAGTGTTACATGATAAAGCAGAATTGTCATAATTTCCATGAGTCTGACAAGAAGGTGTAATCTTTGCATTTTAAAGATAAAGCTTTTTAATCAAAATTCAAAATACATAAATATAAGTGTACTTTCAGAAAGAAGCAATATAATTCAATTAATACATTAGTTAAATAGAAAATGAAACATCTAACATTTGTTGCTGATAATGGCCAATTACCACATTCAAAGGCTATACTTGGCAACTATAGGTAAACATATAGATAGAAAATGAGTTTTAAGAAATTTAAGTCACTAGGGTTATGCAGAACATGAGTGTGAAGTTTTGCATTTTTATCTCAAAATTGACAGAATTGCACCTATATTTCGAATGGTCAATGATGTATTACAGGGAGAGTAAAAGAATAGGCTTTTGGCCTTTACAGGTTAGTATTTGTCATGAATTGTCGCATAATAATAATCAAGAGAATGTTTTATGATGCATTAATATGTTAATAATTCATAGTTTTTAGAAATGCAGAAAATTAATGTTGTGATTATTCCTTTTAACAAATTCAAACTTAGAAATTGGTAATCACATTTATGTACACTATTCTCAGAACAAGACTGTAGGTATATACAATAATTAAAGGAAACCTGAGCCTCTTGAAGAAGTACAATCAGACCAAAATCATACAGACCAGACGTTCTGCTTCCGCTGTGCTAAATAATACAAATAAAACCTATTGTTCTGAAAACAACTCAGGATTCTTTCTGTTATGCAAAAAATGTACACAGTCTCTGAGAGGAAACTATTAATAAAATTAGAGACGCAGTCAGATTATGGATTTTAGTAAGTTATTGTATTAAATTCAGACACATCAGTTAAATATTGTTTGGTAATTTTGTCAGAATTTGCATTAGCATTAGTATAAACTACATCTCAATGACAGTTTTTCGAGAAATGCTTCATAATCTATACAATCAATTTAAAGAGTCAAAAATTAACCTAACTCTGGTGTAATGGATTTTAGGGATGCTGCAGTTTGGTATAAGGACTCCATATGAGGTTCGTTCAGCTAGAATCTCTACCACCAGAAAGGGCGGAGGACAGTTCTCTGAGTTCTCTCAAAGGACAGGGGATCTAATAAATTAACTGGGAAGCCTGCTAGTATGAGTCTCTAAAACTAGGGGCAGCAAATGCTCAGGACAAGAAGAGTAGTCGCTAAGCTATCTAGTTCAGTAAGTCCAATTAGTTCGTAAGATGTTCTCTGCACCTGCTCTGCATCAGAAGTGTCACCAAGGAAATTAGTCTGTGAAGGTCTCCCCACAAAGTAGAGTGAAGAGTCGACAAGAATGAAGAACGAAAGAGGGACCAAAAAGAAGCCGCCCAACCCTCATAGAGAGTAGTCAATATATTTTAGTCAGTCTCAAGGTGATATCAATATTCGCCTCATTATGGTTTGACATTCCAAATGATGATCATCTGCTCAGAGTCTGTAAAGTAGAAAATAAAGTATATAGTTCTATTCAAGAGTGCATGGAACCGGTTGTTTGTCCTTGGTACACAGGTCATTGTATAATAGTCCATTGATGCATCAATGTTTTCATGGGAAAAGTGTGAAAGCTGTAGTCCCATATGAATGTTCTACAGAAGTATACACAAGTAACAGTTGTCACAAGAATGTCTGTGGGAAAATTGCAAAAGTGTTACATGATAAAGCAGAATTGTCATAATTTCCATGAGTCTGACAAGAAGGTGTAATCTTTGCATTTTAAAGATAAAGCTTTTTAATCAAAATTCAAAATACATAAATATAAGTGTACTTTCAGAAAGAAGCAATATAATTCAATTAATACATTAGTTAAATAGAAAATGAAACATCTAACATTTGTTGCTGATAATGGCCAATTACCACTTTCAAAGGCTATACTTGGCAACTATAGGTAAAAATATAGATAGAAAATGAGTTTTAAGAAATTTAAGTCACTAGGGTTATGCAGAACATGAGTGTGAAGTTTTGCATTTTTATCTCAAAATTGACAGAATTGCACCTATATTTCGAATGGTCAATGATGTATTACAGGGAGAGTAAAAGAATAGGCTTTTGGCCTTTACAGGTTAGTATTTGTCATGAATTGTCGCATAATAATAATCAAGAGAATGTTTTATGATGCATTAATATGTTAATAATTCATCGTTTTTAGAAATGCAGAAAATTAATGTTGTGATTATTCCTTTTAACAAATTCAAACTTATTTGAATGTAAATTGTTAGAAAGTTAGGCACACTCAGTTTATTTTTGTTTTTAAAGCTCAGCATGATTTGACTGTACTTGTACTATAAGTTTCTTCATGTCTTCATTAACTCTTTCTCAACCTCATGCAAAATGCACGTGTAGTTTATGTATGTTTTCAGTGTCACATCCGGGATATATATCATAAAAGGAGAAATCAGTGTTTACGCAGTATCAATCCCCCCTTTGATGGCCAATGAAGCCATCACATTAACACATTCAACATCTAACAGACTCCGCCTTCTTTGCAAGAAGGATGTCTGAAGCAAGTTTATTTTGCTTCAGCATCGAGCAGGCATAAATCATATCAATGTCCACAGCTGTTAGTCCTCCAGCTGTGTTAATCAATAACCTATTACAGTAGAACATTTTCTAATTTTATTAGAGTTTAGTACTACTCCTACAGAAGGTATTAAAAACACCCAAAATAGTTCTCCCTATTTCACTTGTACTCATACCTCTTTTGATTCTCCCAGATAATTCCCTTGTGGAATCTTCAATTTGTTCCACATGATATATGTTATGGACAACAACACCTACGTAACCAGTTCCATACCATCTACTAGGCAATTTATAGAAAGAAATTACCCCACAAATGTAATAAATTCCAAGGAACACAGGATCTACACCTTCTAAAATATGTCCCCGATTTTTGAGAACCTTAAAGATATATTCACTCACTTTTACCACCAAGATTTAGTTTTGTGTATGAATAATTTCCCTTTATGTTGCCAGTTTAATGCTAAGGCAGCTAGGTTTGCCTCATTTATATTCTTATTTTCTCCAGGCATCAAAGATGATTCTTTTGAAAACTTTGTACATTTATTAGTTGTTGTTAGACCTGGCATCTTTTGGTGTGCTTCCCCTGTCTTTTTGCCTTCTGACCTTCCGGTTTCTACTCTGTTTTTGCTGGTTTAGTGTCTCTGCGCACTTTCTCACTGCTATTCAGTGTTAAAGTGGCAGTGCTCCTGTTGAAAATTGTTATTATGGATTGGTTTCCATGATTGGCATATTTGATTTACTGGTAATCCCCTAGTAAAGTGTACTGAGTGTGCCAGGGCCTGTAAATCGAATGCTGCTAGTGAGCCTGCAGCACTGATTGTGCCATCCACATGAGTAGCCCCGTAAAGGTAACTCATACCTGCCACTACAGGGCCTGCACACTGTTTATAACTTCCTTTGTCGTCCTGGCTAGTGCACTTGCCAGGCCCTAATCTTCCCTTTTATTATGTATAAATCAGCTATAAGGTAGGCACAAGGTACCCTTATGGGCAGGGTGCTGTGTATGTTAAAGGTAGGAGATGTACTGTTGTGTGTGGCATGTCCTGGTAGTCAATTACAATGCATTTCGTTTTTCACTATGGAAAGCCGATCTGTCCCATAGGATAGAATGGGAGATTTACATCTTATAAGCATAACTTCTCATTTGGACAAGATGGGGAAATGGAGTTTCATATGCATGGGCTCAGAATGTA
Source organism: Triturus cristatus (assembly GCF_964204655.1). Lineage (NCBI taxonomy): Eukaryota > Metazoa > Chordata > Amphibia > Caudata > Salamandridae > Triturus > Triturus cristatus. The sequence goes on along the minus strand of NC_140582.1, from coordinate 563,581,587 downwards.
AAAATGCATCATTTAGTAAAGATGATTTTTATTTTCTGTGCTTGAAAATACCACTTTTATAAAGTAGGTATTTTCTTGCTCAGCCATCCTGTGTGCCTCTGCTGAGTTTCTAGATTGGCTGTCTGACTTTGACAGGGGCTGGGGATATGCATTCTCTTCAGACAGCCACTTGGGGGGCGAGGTGTGTCCTGCCTTTGCTGGATGAGCCAGGGCTGGACTGAATAGACCTGGGCTGCATTTAGAGTAGTAAGAGGAGATTTCCTTGCACCTGAATTGGCCTGGTCTGCCTTGAACAATGCTGTCTCCACCTCCTGCTAGGAAGCTGGGCCAGAGAGGGCAGAACTAGTTTGGGCTAAGCACAGACACTCTCTGCCTGAGAGAACAAAGGAATTTTGAGTATAAATAATGGGGCCCAGACCCCAGAACTTTAGAACTCCGTGTAATCAAGGAACCTACCAAGAAGAAGAGCTGGAAGAGCTACCAGGAGGAGTACTGCCCCTTTGCTGTGTTGTTGCTTTGTTGGGTTTGCCTGCAGTTGCTGATTTTGCCTTGGGCAGTGAAAGGACTGGATTGAACTTTCTTTGCTTGTGTTGCTGTGTATCTCCAAGTGCTTGAAGTAGAGCTTGTCTCCTGTACTGAAGTCTCAGGGACCGCAAAGACTTCACTAACCTCTGGGTACCACTTCTGGATCCGCTGTTTCAGTTGCCACCGAGAAGGGAAAAGCAACCAACTCCATGTTCTGAAGGCACTGCCAAATCTCGCACCACAACCCCGGTCTCACTGATGACGACAACCGCTGTTGAGCCCCTGCTTGCACCATGACCTGTGGGCACAGCACTCTGCACCGCCTCACTTCACTTTGTCGCATTAGTCTCATCGACGCCGTCACTGCCTGCTGACTTTAACACCTGTGACCATATCATGGCTAGGAGCACCGCACGTAAGATTCACGACACACCACCTCGTCCGACACAGCAGTCTGGGCCGACCGATGCCATCTTCTGCTAACCGGATCTGTCGCTTGCACAGCAACCTGCCAGCACCACATCGAGCACCTCCTCGCCGCGCACAGTAAACCTTGGTTTCACCGATGCCATCTTAACGATCGTCACTGAGCGGCTGCATGCACCGCGTCATGAGGGCACCAAACCCTGCACCACTTCCATTTTGCAACGCAACTGCGATGGTTGCCCTGACCAACTTGCACTAACGTGTCAGCTGCAAAGAGAAAGAGCGGCTGACGAGTCTGTCAACGCTCTAGCTGGTCCGTACTGACGCGTCGGCCAGAACTGTTAGACTCTGTTGTTTTTAGCATCGCAGTAGCGCCGGATGGAGCTGCCGACTTGGAAGAACTGTGTTTATGAGAAATTTTGGCAATTTTAAAGGCTATCTTGCAAAGTTTATATTTTTGAGTTCTGTATGTTGGATTCTTATAATTTTAGTTTTGTTTTGGATATATAAAATATTGGATATTTTTCTAAACTGGTGTGGTGTCCTTTTGTAGTGTTTTCAAGATATTACTGTTAGTTATGTGCAAATGCTTTACAGACTGCCACTGAGATAAGCCTGACTGGTTGTGTCAAGCTACCAAGGGTGTGAGCAGGGGTTATTTTAGAAGTTAAATTATTTCTGTGTGCATAAGCCATATCTTATGATTGAGTGGGTTTGAAGAAATAAAATACACATCGTCTCAGCTGAGGTAGATTTAAACACTTATTTACAGCATTTTCTGAAAAGATCAAGTCATAGTTTGAATAATAAAACTGTAGTTGGTCAGTTGCTAATTCTGGTTGTAATGTATCATCATTTAAAGCAGTTTAATCTATACTAGTTGATGAAAAAGCTTTAAATGATTTGTTAAACTCACCATTTTCTACAGGCATGTAATGTGGTAAATTCAGAACAATAAATAAAGCAACTAGAATTAAGGAAATGATAGCAAAAACGCTAGTAAGTATGCATTTCCGTCTAAATGAGATTGCATGCTAAGCTCCATGAGCTCTCGAAAAAGAAAGATTATTTTATTTAGAATAATTAGCAGCAATTGGTTTGTAGTAGTTGAGCAATTTGGCACAAACAGCAAAGTACAGTTAAAGTGTTTCTAGTTTGTGGCAAAACAGTGTACAAGCCAGCTTCGTTGATGAATACGTTCAGGATAAATGAAGTCAGTCCCTTCAGTGGCACAAAAATTAGAATTTTCAGTTCAGTAACACAGTTCGATTCAAGAAGGTTTAGCTGGGCTTGGAATTATTATAGCAAAAGGTATGGAAGGCTTGTTCCCAATCATTAGCTGCCAAGTAAGTCAGTTCAGGAGAGGAATATCTTTGACTTGGTACTCTGGCTCTTTTTGATCTCCTTACAGCTGGACCTTCATTATCACTGTCACTGTTCAGACTGGCTCGGGTCCTCAGAAATTACTTGCGGAACTCTTCCTTCAGTCAGATAGCATCTTAGTATATTGTTTCTTCTGGGTCAATGGTTTTCAGGTACACCTCAATGTTTTCTTCCACTAGGCCATTTGCTAGGGTCTGTGTCTCTCATAGTCGACTCTACTCGCTGTGACCCTTCTGTACCAACACTGGTCCACTCTTTCTGACCCCCATCAGGCCAAACGAGTTCTGTAGCATCTGTTTACTGGTCCCCAACAGCTTGACTAACCTGATCCCTCTGTCTCACTGTAACCAACAGTACATCAGGAACAGGTGCTGTTATATCACCAAGGGGTCACAGGTCTCTGCAAGTGTGTGCAGTGTTTACCCAGTTCGAGAGACTTCCGCACTTCACAGAGTTGTAATCAGAGTCACCTGATCAGGTCCTCTCCAACAAGGTTCCAGGCACAACGTTTGTACGTGCTTCTTCGTCATTACCAGGACTGAGGTCATGACACTGTTCGTGTTGTGTTGCAGCTGTAACTTCTCCAATCTTCTGAGACACAAAACCAACCACATCAGCCAAACCTTTGCAATAATCCAATATTACAGCATCTGTGATATTCACTAAAGCATTTATAGGCACATCTGGCTGTCTTATCGCCCTTCCCATGATGACTTCATATGGCGATAATCCTGTTCTCCTTTTTGGAGTACTTCGCAGACTCATGAACACCAATGGCAATGAATCAGGTCATCTCAAAGACATAAAAGCACATATTTTTGCCAATCTTGACTTTATTGTGCCATTCATCTGCTCCACCAGCCCAAAAGCCTCTGGATGGTAACTGCATTGGATTTTCTGCTCAACTTGTAATACAGCACATAACATCTTTATGACCTCATAGTTGAAATGAATTCCTCTATGTGACCCAAGAGAAGTCACTAAGCCAAACCTTGGAATCAATTCTCTTTACAAAAGTTCAGCTACTGTGAGGCAGTCATTTCTTATTGATGCATATGATTCCACTCATCTTAAAAGATGCAAACATGACTCATGGTAACATGTGTTTTCTTCCAGTATTTTGTTATTAACACTCTACGCACCTGTCACACAGATTCTCAGCCATCAACCTAAATCTTGGATTGAACAAAGACTATTTGAATGAACATAGTATTGCATCACATCCTATGTTTGCAGGACCATGATAATGTCTATCCATAGGTGGTAGTAAACTATCAGGTAACACAGGTCTTCAATCAGTTGAAACCCAAACGTTATCCTCATCTCTTTTGGTACACCGAGCTCCAATACAACCTTGTTCTGTGTCTGATACTTCCTCCTGCAAGCTCTTGACTTCCTCCTAGGTATTATTAGCTGTTAACAGTAAGTTGCAATTTATGACATCTGAAGTTTCATTAATGAAATCCACATTAAATGTGTGTTTACTGCACAATGTTTGGCTATTTCGTCAGCGTCATGATTGCCAACGGTCATGTATTCAGTGCCTTGCCTGTGGGCTATGCACTTCACTACAGCATTTTGGGTAGGCAGTTGAAATGACTGCAAAAGGTTCCTCAGACTTTCTCAGTTTTGTATTAGCGAACCAGAGGAAGTCAAAAGCCCACACTGTGAACACAATTGCCCAAACTCATGTACGATGCCACATCAGTACTGACTGTGAAAATTGTCACTCTCAATTGGTCTGAGATGCTACAAGCCATTGTCAAGGCAACCAACTTGGCTACTTGCACCAAAAACACACCTTGCAACCATGATGCTTCCACTACTCCAGCAACAGTACCAACAGCATATCCTGCTCTCAAATTTCCTTCATAAACTCTCAAACAGGAGCCATCCACAAACAACACATGATCTGCTTTGGACAATGGTACATCTTGTAGGTCAGGGTCTAGTGCATAATTCAGTCACACCCAAACCATCATGTTCAACTTCATCAGTTTTGATTTTGTTTCCAGGCAGTGGCAGCACAGTGGCAGGATTGAGTATAGTGCACCTTTCAAGGGTAACATTCTCTGTGCCCAGATTCTGGTCATATTTAGTCAAACTGCTATTGGTGAGGTACTGCATCCAAGTACATGTAAGCAACACCACAACTGAATGGGGCACAAACACAGTCAATGGGTGTCCCATGACAATACTCTAACCCTGTTCAAGACTCACACAAGTAGAAGCAACCACTTTCAGACATCTATGCATCCAGGCAATGCGGTGGCAACAGGGTCAGGTGTGGCTGAAAAATAAGCCACTTGTCTGCGGGTACTGCCATGCATTTGAGCCAAGACAGAGCGCAGCCTTTTCTTTGCTGCAAAACAAACAAAACATTTGTTGTAATCGGACATTCCCAGAGCCGGAGCACTGCAGAGGCTTTTTGTAGCTCTGTGAAGGCGCTCATACAACTGTCATCCCATGGCACCAGATCAGCCACATCTGTATGTGTCAACCTCTGGAGAGGTTTTTCTGTCAAGAAAAGTTAAGAGTCCATTTTCTTGAATAGCCCACCATTCCTAGGAACATGAGAACTTCTTTTTGGGTATCTGTCGGACTCATGTCAAGAATCGTAGAGATAATTTTTTGCAACACTTTCCTTGCTCCCTTCTCGATGCAGGAGATACAGGACTTCTTGTTTGCAGAATTGCAACTTAGTCAGGGATACTTTTTGTCCATTCTCAGCTACTTAGGTCAGTAGCGAAATAGTGTCAGTCTCACAAACCTCTTTTGTATTTAACTCCACCCATAGGTTGTCAATATACTGCACTAAAACTGAGTGGTGATGTTGTAGGGATTCTGCTTATGCACAGAACTATGCGCAGGAAACCAGGACCTCAGAGAATTGTGGTGTACCAGAAACTCCCCTCAAAACCAAGAACCCCTATCCGACTAGCTTAGTGTCCCATTCGTTATCCGAGATTTAGCTCGGCGGTCCCAATGTATAGACAACCCAGAACAAGCGACTTAGATACTCTCAGGAGTGGTTGGAATCCGAAATACCCGTTTGTATATATATATCAGTCCACAACAGAATAACAAAGACACGGTAAAGTTTAAAGAGTTTATTTTATAAACCTTGCGTCCTAAGATGCAGTACTTTGGCTAACACAAGCAGACAAATGGTTAAGATCAGAACCATCAGCATTGTTACAATACCATAGAAAATGAAAGGAGCAATCATAATAATAATGACAGTGGAAAGCGACCACCCTCCTTTCTCTAGCAATTAATAAGTTATTATTAGACTAATAGAAGGTCTCTTAGGCTTGCATGGGGGACCCCATACCTTATAGATCAGCTTAGTGGAATCACATCACAGGATCAGCTAGGCTCTCTCCTGCAACAGCTCTTCGTTTCGAATGTGTGTAAAACATGCTGCTCTGCAAAATTAAAGGACTCGTCTTTCAGGTATTGGCAGCTATGTATGTATGTTATGGCTAAGAAGTGGTACGATCAACCTGAACACAACAACCTGCACCGTCTAGTGACCCAGACTCGTTCTTTACACTGTGTACAGACCAAGGTCACTGCTCACTGTTAAGGATGTTAAACAACAGACTGTTCTCATGTGAAGCAAAGTCGATTCAGCAGTTCTCGAATGAATAACATGTAACAACAGTGTCGCGTGCAAAAGCAGCAAAAGCGGCAAGCTGGCTTTCTAACAGCCGACGAGGTTATGCTAACTTAGCGTTGTACATAGGGAGTGGTTAACCCATACTACAGTGAGGCATCACTAGCGACTCTCAATTCTTTTTAAGTATCTGATTGAAAATTGAGGGACTTTACGTAAACCCTTGTGGGACTTGGCACCATGCCAAGACATGACTGCTGAAACGGACAGCAAAAAGAAATTAACTATTCTCATGCAAAGGTATTGAAAAGGAGGCTTGACACAAGTCAATGACTGAGAATCACTTGGCCTCAAATGGAATCTGAACTAAAATCACAGCTAGATTCGGTACCACAGGATAAAAAGGATATTTATGCTAATGATCTTCTAAGGTCCCATACTATCATATATTTGCCATTGGGGTTCTGTAAACCCATGATGGGTGAGCTACATTGACTTCCCTTTATTTTCTTCAATATGCATTGCTCAATAATTGAGTCAATCACAGGAGTAATCTCAGCAATAGTGTTAAGTGTCAAATTATATTGTGGAATTCCTGGAAACTCAGCATTTGACTTCACTGTCATTTGGTCTATTCTACACCTTTAATAAGTCTGATATCTTTTCCTGTGAAGTCCCATACCTAGAGTCTTGTTATTCAATAGGCAAGTCATTCTTGGTCAGCAATGGGTACATTCCAATATCTGATCTCTGTTGGGCAAGCTGGAAGACAACGTCTTCATCATTTGTGTGGAATTCAATTCCATCTGGTGCACAATAAATGGAGCCGACTTCAGAAGTAGACTGAAGACCTGATTGTTCGAGTAGCTCCACTTCACGCAAGAGCCTGGATACCCCTCGGGCGATTAGGGTGCTCTACAAATCTCTGATTGATGTATTGATTGAACAATTTAGCTTACACAGTAGATCTCATCCCAACAAATTCACTGCACTTGAATCACACATTACAAATCGGTGTCGATACTCAAATGACTGTATTTGTACTGGAACTGCTTTTGAATCAGGGGTGGACAAATGTTTATTTGTAACTCCTGCAACTTGGATTCTTTCTCCAGAGAAGGTTAGGGTGGGAGGGCACCTCTGCTGTTCTTACAGTAGATCGGGTAGTACCAGTGTCAAAAAGGAATGAGACCGGAGTCCCATTTACCTCTCCGTCTACATAGGGACCAATCTTGTCTACTCCTCAGGCAGCACCAAGCATGCAGTCCTGTTGCATCATTCCCTGATTTTCAAAATAATTATTATTTACATTATAAACAGAATTTGTATTAAATCTCTGAACTGACGCATTTTGGTGTGCAATGGGTCTTGTGGAATATTAGGATTTCTTGTTTTTTGTTTCTGTTAAGTCTGAACCATATTATTTCCTTGACATTGCACATGTCCTCCATTCTGAGCCTGATTTTCATTACCCACGTTATTATTTGCAGGATTAAATTGGCCTTCGCGTTTCCATTGCCCGAACTTACCATACACATGACAAGGGTTCATCTTTTTGTATGTGTCAGAACCTATTCTCGGACTAACTGGAACACCTTGATCTCTACCCTGTGACTTGAAATTCTGCTGCTGAAACTCTTTTTTCTTTTTACTTCTTTTTATTGAGTGTAAAAGCCATAGCAGACATGTTAACCAAGGTACACAAAGCAGACACATTTACAAACTCTCCAATCTCATATTATAAATAGACAATCAGTAGAACAAATTACTTAGTCCATTTGTACATGATGAATATGATACACAAGATATACAGAAAACAAAAGATAAAGCCTATAGAATATTGAGTCTCATAGTGAAAATGTACACTAATAAAAAAGCACAAATTCACAATTCATATCCCATTTTACATGGTGTGCAATATCAACATTCTAAATAGCAGCTCAGTATTAACATGTGACCCCTACCTTGATGACCTATATGATTACAGCCTTTCCTTTGAGAAGTGGTACTTCATAATTAGTTTGATTCTACATCCTAATCTCCCTCCTGGGGACTGCCCTCCTTTTAACTGTTACAGTACCATACAGAGGTTCGCAACCACTGATAGGTTTATGCAAAAGATCACTTAAATAAATTACATAATATCATTTGTATGCATGGTTGCAGCATAGCCCTCCCATATCATCTCAAATCTCCGCAATGCCCCTATCCTCTTCGTGTAGGCCTCTTCAAATTTGTAGGTCCTCTCCAGCTGAAGTAGCCATTGAGCCAGTGTAGGGGTTTTCTGAGATCTCCAATTCTGTAATATTAAAGATCTGGCTACTGTTATGGCTAAGGAAACAAAGTTGTCTATATAATGAAAGCTGGCCAACTACATAGTAGAAACCATGTAACGCCAACGATGTACATGGAAGGATATCTATTGGCAGACATTTACTAATAAACCTAAACACCTCCTCCCAAAAGTATTGTACTCTCGGACAAGTAAAAAATATATGTGTCCAATACCCCGCCTCTGTCAAATTACATCTAAAACAGTCATTCTGTGTCGTAGGAAAACAACTATGGAGTTTGTAGGCAGTGTAGTAGGCCACCCATCTAGAAAGGAAGGACATTCTTTGAAAATTGGCCACCCTCAACGCCCTGTGGCCAAACTCACAAACTCGTAGCCCCTCCTGGCTATTGAACCAGCAGTTGGTTTCCTGAGCAATTTTTGGGAGCATTGGTTCTTATTCGTCTCCTGGCGTAATAACCTATACCAATTGCCAATACTGGTTGGATTTACCTCAAAGGCTGCTTTTAAAATTAATTTAACTCTCGCACTGATTCCTCTATAGTTGGTCAGGAGAAAGCCTGTAATCTGCCTGAAATTTAGCCAAAGATCGCGGCTCTGAGATTCAAATTGTCTTGCGAAAGCATCCAACCTCATCAGATTAGCACCATTGTAAAAATCGCCTAGCTTAAAAAAAGTTAGCATAGTATAGGGCTTAACCCCTTTTGCGAGATCTTAAGGCCCCATACCTCACAGTCATAAAGAGAGGAATATGCATACATGATGGAATATTATAGTTTTTATTAAACAACTGCATGCATCTTAAGAATGTATTCACAACCTTGTATCTTGTCTTTTTTGGTAACTTTTCAGTACGCAGGAATGCTGGCAGCTTAATTGCACTCTCCATTAACAAAAGATCAAGTAGAAAATGATCAAAATTCGAAATAGGGGCCTATAGCTGAGTTGTTAAGCTAAGTAACACAGCTTGATAATAAGTAGCTAATTGGAGTAATGCAAGACCCCCTGTTCTACATCCAAGAGTAAAATAGATAGCTTAATCCGAGGTTTTTTCTTAGCCCAGATAAACTCCCAAATCACCTTGTCCACTTCATTAAAATACAAGATTGGAATCTTCAGAGGATGATTTAAAAATAGAAATATGAACAAGGGGAGGACCGACATCTTTATCAAAGAGACTCGTCCTATTTTTGACAAGGGTAAAAGTGCCCATCTTTCTAGCAGACTTTTTATTTTATCAAGTGTTCTACCATAATTCAGATGTAAAAGTTGAAGTTAGTCCACTGTCACGTACAGGCCCAGATATCTAATAGGTTTAAGAGGCAAAAATTTTAACTTTTCCGGCTGCTCTATTCCTGGTGCATTAAATAGAAGCTCAGTTTTAGACTGATTAACCCTGTAACCCCCAGTTCTGTAAATGCCTGGAGTTCTCCCAACTCTCTCTGGATGTTTGATTTCTCGGGGTTCAGGTACAGGATCAAATCGTCGGCAAACAACTTAATTTTTGCCATTCCTACTAGGGGAGCTTGGATTAATACATCAGAACACATTTTTATCGCTAGTGGCTCGATACAAAGTGAAAAGAAATGGGGGGGGGAGGGCATCCCTGCCTAGTACCCTGTCTTATCACCACTTCTCCCGGCTCCTCAGAGTTTATCATTATTTTTGCTGTGGCTCCCCTATAAATTCTCTCTAGCATCTCGATCAAATGGCGTGGAAAGCCAAACTCACCCAAGATGAAGAAGAGGGCCTGCCAATCCACCAGATCGAATGCCTTTTCTGCGTCCATCATTAAAATGGCCACATCATCATTTCTAACAGAAAAGTACTCGATGGCCTGGATCAGATAAAAAGTGTTCACAGCCATGGAATTCCCAGGCAGAAACCCTGTTTGATCTGGGTGTACCAGATATTGCACACAGCCCGCAATTCTATTTGCCCAGATTTTCATAAAAAGCTTGTAGTCTACATTTAGTAGACTTTTTGGGCGATAAGAGCTTGGGTCTTTAGGGTCCTTATTCTTCTTTAAAATTGAGATCACAACTGACTCCTTAAATCTATCTGAAACCGCTGTTCCGGCCCTAATTTGATTGTATAGTGATACCAAGAATGGGGCGAGATCGTCTAAAAACAATTTATACACTTCAGCAGGGATCCCATCGTTGCCACTTGCCTTCTCATTTGCCATTTGTTTATTGATTTCGCTTAATTCTGCAATTGTGATCAGTTCACTCTAAAGCATACAGTCCTCCTCGCAGATCGTAGGTAGCTAGAGTGTCATAAAATAATCTGCAAGAGCTCGAGGGTTAACTATCTGTACTTCTGCATATATCTTACTGAACTGAGACACAAAAATTTTGGAAATTTTGTCTTTATCATTCACCAGGCATCTTGTACTCGGATCTCTAATTTGTGGAATAGACTGCTTGCTCTGATGCGTTTTTGTGGACCAGGCTAAAACAATGTCAATGTGCTGGCTCTCTCTGTAAACCTTCTGTCGAGAAGCTTTACTTCCAACAATTTCCTCGAGCATAAAAAAACTTTTCAGCTCCTCCTTTGCCCTTGATAATTCCTGCTGAAGTGCCTCTTCCTCCGGTTCCCCAGTTGACCTACCCCAGAGTTCTCTCCTAGCCCGCTCTACTGCCTCCTGCAATCCAGCAATCTTGAGTTTCCTTAATTTGTGAAGAGTGACCCTGTATGCCACCACCCGTTCCCTAAATGTGACCTTGAAAACGTCCCACACCATAAAACCTGGTGCCGTATTCACATTTTCCTTAAAAAACCACATTATAAAATACTGGGTTTCGTCCATCCATTTTTGATCCAATAGCAATGTTTTATCAAAGTGCCACCTGTTATTTTTTCTCTTGGAAGCGGGCAAGTATAGTATCAAGAAGACCAGAGAGTGATCTGAGAATGTTTTAGAAAGAATCAAGGATTCACCCCTTACAAGATAATGGCTTTTAAAAAAAGATCAAGACAGGATGCTGTTTTAAATCTTGCTGAGTAGCATGTGACCTTGGTGCCGCCTGGGTGATCTACCCTCCATGGGTCTAATAAGGCAAAATCCTCTTTTATAACTTTTAAAAGTCTATTTGGTTTAGGTTTTAATTGCTTTTTCCCTTGTTAGAGGTATCCAGGCTCATTGACACCTTGCATCTTTGTAGTCAGATTACATCCTCCCTGAGATGAAACTATGTTAATAAAACCTATCTGATTCTGACCTTTTTGTACAGCCCTCATTTTTACCAACATTAATTTCTCCTACAATCTCTTATGTTTCACTTCAATTTCATCACCACAATACTGTGGTATCGCAGTATTTCATCATATGGTCTGTTCTGCTTTCAAATTAAATGCTGTTGAATCATCTTAGAAATCTCAAGTCTCAAACCATGCGCAAATCAGTAAACAAAATGTTCGATAACCTTTTCTGCAACATTTTCCATTCCACTGTACTGTCAACCTGGATTAATCTTTTATAATAGGCATTCACCATTTCCTTGAGTTCCTGTTACATTCTGCCAGTCTCAAACAAATTGATTTCTTTAAGAGAACTGTTAGTTTTCAGGAAATTAATCACTTGATTATATTTTCTCAACACCACTGTGGATGCGGCACCTGTTTTCAAATCTCTAGGTGGTTCTGTTTCAGGTCAGTCTACAGATACCTTATATTCAGTCCATAAATCTCCAGGAACAACAATGTCAAACAGTGTTATGGTTTATTCCCAAAAACATTTTACTGGATTCTCTCTCAGTTTCAGGAAATCATTTGTGAAAGACAAAATATCAGCTCTTGTCCAAGGTGCATGTACGTACCCTCCTCCAGGTATCTTTCTCATGGGCAGCATTCACACTTCTTATTCTCCTCCATTGATCACCACAAAAGGTGACTGCACTCTGACCTTCTTCACTTCCTTTTTTTTAGACCATCTAACTTCACAGTTGTCAAATTCACACTACTTAGTAAGTAATGCCATTAGTTCTTTGATTTGTAATTTTATTTCAGACAATCTCGTATTTGCCCAATCCTTGTCACTCAAATCTATCCTGTAGGATTTCTGCAGTGCTTTGGATTTCTGTACATCAATATCATATTTCTGAGCTCATTCAGTCAGCTTTTCATGAGTCTGTTTTGCACAGCTTGTGATGTTTTTGCTAAAGAATGAAATTCCTCATCCTGGTATGCATTTAATCATGATGGACTAAGTGTTTCTGGTATCATTTCTTCTAATTCTACTTTTAATATAACTACATCCAAAAATCATTCTTTCTCTGGTACTGAGGCGGTTGTAGAACTCTTGGCAGTAAGGGGTGTACTTAATACTTTAAGCCAATCATCTGTTTCTTGAGGAGTAAGTCTTAATCTTTCTATTGGAGCCTTTGACGATGACTCTCCCTTGTTCGAATCCTTTCTCACCTCAGGTGAAGAATGTAATAGGCATACATCAGAATCTGGTGATCCCTTGGACACTGTACTGTCTGTACCAGTGAAATCTGTCAGCGGAGGTTCACCTGTTTCGGATTTGTGATGATCTCTTAATCATCATGTTTGTGGTGTCAGACATGGTCTGATTAAATATCGAATTTGCATCAATTGATTGTGTGACAACCCTTTGGGTTTGTTCCATAAGATCACCAGTAAAATCGCTTATTCTTGTATGGACACTATTCCCCCCTGACCCAAAATTATACCGAGGTACAACAGGCCCACTGGTGAAAGGAACAGACAATAGATCTGGAGCATTTAAATTGTTTGGATTTAATGTAGTTACCATTCCTGTTTCTTCCCTTATAGTAGTGCAAATTTTATGTTTGTTCAAATTTGCAGGTTCAGGAGGTACATTCGGTGCTATATGTATAGTAGGGACATCTGAAATGCCTTTCGGATCCTCCTTTTTTGCCCTTCTGATGGGGCCTCATTATAAGGAGGTGGATGATTCAACAATAGGTTATTGAAGAAATCGTCATCCATTTCACTATCCATTATTTACAAAGTCTGTTTTTTCCGATTCCAATTGTTGCCTTTTCTCTTTTCATTTAGAGCTGATCTCATTTCCTACCTCTATGACAGGGTACATTCTCGCTCCTTTCATAATATCAGCTCTCCAAGCTTTCTGTTGTACATCCCACCTAGCATCTGCATAGGAACGCATATCGTTCCTATACCTTCCCTGATAGTTCTCTTTCTGGTGAGCCACATACTCCCAGGTATTAAGTGCTTCGAATTGTCTAGGAGGTGGTCTCATCTTATGTAATTTTCTTCTTAAATTCTCAATAATTCTCACATTAATTTTCTCATACCTAGGAAACTTTAAGGCTTCATCCTTCTCTGTGATCCTATGCCACTGAGTGAGCCATAGACACAGGTGTAATCTTTGTCCATCATTACTATGTATCCTGGTGTACCCTCAGGTGGTACTTCTCCCAATCTAACAGGTATGGTCACATCTCCCTGAACCAATTTTCGTATCGCCCTAATGAATTTCATTTTTGTTGAAATGTTATTCTCTACAAATAATTCTTCAGTAAACCCAGAAAATTGAATTCTCCACAATTTTTTAATTCAGCAATTGCAACCAATCCCAGCACAGCTTTACACCAATTGACCAATACCAGCGCAGTACATTGTGGCGTAGATTTCACTCCTTGCAGCAGTTCACCCACCTTTGCAATTTTCTCAGTGCGTTTTCCAAGCAATACACAACATTCAAATGCAAGTGTTTTCAACAAAAACCTGCCCGCTCCATTAGGAGAAAATAAAGATCTCCTAATTCAAAGGAAATATAAAATATCTTATTTCTATACCTATCTATGACATTCACTTCAAGTGAGACTTCGACCAGCAGAATCTCAGCCAATCCCTGTGCACTGAGATCAACTTTACCAACCACTTCTCAATAACATTCAAGATAAAGTTCCCTATCCTTTAAATGTTGTAGATGATGTCTCATGACTAACACCACAACACAGCAGACAACTTTACTCACTGAGACCACCACGTAGATGTAACTAAATCTATCTTAATCCATGCCGGAACCGATAAACAACTTCAACTTCTTTGCATCAAGTGCCACAACCAAAGCAGGACTTTAACCATTTCTTTTCATCGCTCAATAACATACAGCCATTTGAAAAGCGCTACAATCTAAGCATAAGCAACAATACGCATCCCTATTAATTCTCACACCTCTTTGCTGCTTCCATGTCACCTTCAGTAATTTGGTACAAAAGGGGATGGTGATGGACGGAGCATCAGAACCAATCAAACACTCACACCCAGTGAACAGATCTGGGTTTGATCCATCACCGTTCTTTAGCCCACTCTGCCACCCCCTCTGTTTTTGCATTTGTCACCCCGAGTGGGAAGGGTATGCTCAGACGTGAGTCCCGTGCTCTCCATGCCACTGGAATCAAGCTATCCTGGCTGACGAGGGCTGAAAGCCCGAAACCGGTCCTAGGATGCTTGTTTCCATTAAAGGGAGGACCTGGCTTGGCAGTTCGGGCTGGACTGTTCCCATGGGGCACAGGGTCAAGACTGATTTGCATATGGCTAGGTTCAAACTGGAATGGCATGGTGAGCAAAAAAACGATGGATTTAGACCCAGATCTCTGTACTGGGGTGAATGTATGACATTGTTCTGCATTCTGTCCATCAATTGTTGTTTTTGCATTTGTCACCCCGAGTGGGAAGGGTATGCTCAGACGTGAGTCCCGTGCTCTCCATGCCACTGGAATCAAGCTATCTTGGCTGATGAGGGCTGAAAGCCCGAAACCGGTCCTAGGATGCTTGTTTCCAGTCCAGGGAGGACCTGGCTTGGCAGTTCGGGCTGGACTGTTCCCATGGGGCACAGGGTCAAGACTGATTTGCATATGGCTAGGTTCAAACTGGAATGGCATGGTGAGCAAAAAAACGATGGATTTAGGCCCAGATCTCTGTACTGGGGTGAATGTATGACATTGTTCTGCATTCTGTCCATCAATTGTTGTTTTTGCATTTGTCACCCCAAGTGGGAAGGGTATGCTCAGACGTGAGTCCTGTGCTCTCCATGCCACTGGAATCAAGCTATCCTGGCTGACGAGGGCTGAAAGCCCGAAACCGGTCCTAGGATGCTTGTTTCCAGTCCAGGGAGGACCTGGCTTGGCAGTTCGGGCTGGACTGTTCCCATGGGGCACAGGGTCAAGACTGATTTGCATATGGCTAGGTTCAAACTGGAATGGCATGGTGAGCAAAAAAACGATGGATTTAGGCCCAGATCTCTGTACTGGGGTGAATGTATGACATTGTTCTGCATTCTGTCCATCAATTGTTGATTTTGCATTTGTCACCCCGAGTGGGAAGGGTATGCTCAGACGTGAGTCCCGTGCTCTCCATGCCACTGGAATCAAGCTATCCTGGCTGACGAGGGCTGAAAGCCCGAAACCGGTCCTAGGATGTTTGTTTCCAGTCCAGGGAGGACCTGGCTTGGCAGTTCGGGCTGGACTGTTCCCATGGGGCACAGGGTCAAGACTGATTTGCATATGGCTAGGTTCAAACTGGAATGGCATGGTGAGCAAAAAAACGATGGATTTAGGCCCAGATCTCTGTACTGGGGTGAATGTATGACATTGTTCTGCATTCTGTCCATCAATTGTTGTTTTTGCATTTGTCACCCCGAGTGGGAAGGGTATGCTCAGACGTGAGTCCCGTGCTCTCCATGCCACTGGAATCAAGCTATCCTGGCTGACGAGGGCTGAAAGCCCGAAACCGGTCCTATGATGCTTGTTTCCAGTCCAGGGAGGACCTGGCTTGGCAGTTCGGGCTGGACTGTTCCCATGGGGCACAGGGTCAAGACTGATTTGCATATGGCTAGGTTCAAACTGGAATGGCATGGTGAGCAAAAAAACGATGGATTTAGGCCCAGATCTCTGTACTGGGGTGAATGTATGACATTGTTCTGCATTCTGTCCATCAATTGTTGATTTTGCATTTGTCACCCCGAGTGGGAAGGGTATGCTCAGACGTGAGTCCTGTGCTCTCCATGCCACTGGAATCAAGCTATCCTGGCTGACGAGGGCTGAAAGCCCGAAACCGGTCCTAGGATGCTTGTTTCCAGTCCAGGGAGGACCTGGCTTGGCAGTTCGGGCTGGACTGTTCCCATGGGGCACAGGGTCAAGACTGATTTGCATATGGCTAGGTTCAAACTGGAATGGCATGGTGAGCAAAAAAACGATGGATTTAGGCCCAGATCTCTGTACTGGGGTGAATGTATGACATTGTTCTGCATTCTGTCCATCAATTGTTGTTTTTGCATTTGTCACCCCGAGTGGGAAGGGTATGCTCAGACGTGAGTCCCGTGCTCTCCATGCCACTGGAATCAAGCTATCCTGGCTGACGAGGGCTAAAAGCCCGAAACCGGTCCTAGGATGCTTGTTTCCAGTCCTGGGAGGACCTGGCTTGGCAGTTCGGGCTGGACTGTTCCCATGGGGCACAGGGTCAAGACTGATTTGCATATGGCTAGGTTCAAACTGGAATGGCATGGTGAGCAAAAAAACAATGGATTTAGGCCCAGATCTCTGTACTGGGGTGAATGTATGATATTGTTCTGCATTCTGTCCATCAATTGTTGTTTTTGCATTTGTCACCCCGAGTGGGAAGGGTATGCTCAGACGTGAGTCCCGAGCTCTCCATGCCACTGGAATCAAGCTATCCTGGCTGACGAGGGCTGAAAGCCCGAAACCGGTCCTAGGATGCTTGTTTCCAGTCCAGGGAGGACCTGGCTTGGCAGTTCGGGCTGGACTGTTCCCATGGGGCACAAGGTCAAGACTGATTTGCAGATGGCTAGGTTCAAACTGGAATGGCATGGTGAGCGAAAAAACGATGGGTTTAGGCCCAGATCTTTGTACTGGGGTGAATGTATGGCATTGTTCTGCATTCTGTCCATCAATTGTTGTTTTTGCACCTTCAGTAATTTGGCACTGTTAGAAATGGGTGTCTTTAGTTGGCAATGGTTTGCACCTTTGTCTAAGTGGGGACCCTTCTTCCTAGTCAGGGTAATGGGGGTACACAACTAAAATAACTCCTGCTCATCCCCATGGTAGCTTGGCACGAGCAGACAAGCTTATCTCAGAGGCAGTGTGTAAAGCATTGGTGCACGCACACAGTAATACAGTGAAAACACTACAATTGGACGCAACACCAGTTTAGAAAAATAACCAAAACTTTATCTTAACCAACAAGACCAAAATAAAACAATAATCCAACATACAATACTGTAAAAATTGTTACTTACAACCTACAATTTGCAAGAGTAGCTGTAAAACACAGTTCTTCCGAGTTGGTAGCTCCGTCCCGGGCTACTGCGATGCTGAAAATGACAGTCTAACAATTCCATCCGACTGCGTCGCTACGGGCCACCTAAAGCGTCAAGAGCCTCGTAGACAGTACCTTTCTCAGTGCGGCCGATCCAGTTGGTATGAATCGGTCGGGGCAACTGTTGCATTTGCAAAGTGAAGTAGAAGCCCTGCAGCATGCGGTGCCCTCATGGTGCGGTGCAGGCAGCGGCTTGGTAACAGACATTCAACGGTGTTGATGAGTCCAGGCGACGGAGCCAGTCGATGTTCTGGTCAGACAGCGACAGTGTCGGTAACTTCCGGGACAAGTGAAGCGAGGCGGTGCAGAGTGCGATGCCCACAGGATGCGGTGCAAGCAATGGCTCTGTGATGGTCGCCCATCAGAGACGGTGAGACCAAGGTTGAGGTTCGAAGTGTGGCGGGACCTTCTGCAGTGCCTTCAGGACATGTGACCAGCGACGGACTCGGTGACAGTCGGCTCCTCTTTCCTTCTGCAGCAACTAAAACCAGCTGTACCAGTGACGGTGCCCACAAGGATGGTGAAGTCTTTGATGTACCTGAGACTTCTTGAACAGGGTGAAAGCTCTACCTCAAGCCTTTGGAGATACTCTGTCAAGCAGGATACAACACAGTTCCACTCCGTCTCAGAACAGCTACTGTAGGCAAACCGCAGGCAGCACACAACAAAGGGGCAGTACTTCTTCTCCAGCTTCTTCCAGCTCTTCTCTGTCATAGAGGGTCCTTTTGAATTCCAAAAGTGATCTAAAGTTCAGGGGTCTGGGACTCAACATATATAGTACATTTCTCTCTGTTCTCTGATGTCCGAGAGGCTCTGTACTTAGTCAAAACCAGTTCTGTCCTCTCTGGTGCTGCTTCCCAGCAGGAGGTGGAGACAGCATGGTCCAAGGTAGACCAGGCCCATTAAGGTGTAAAGGAAACCTCCTCCCCCTACTCTAAATGGAGCTCAGGTCTATTCAGCCCGGCCCTGACTCACACTGGAAAGGCAGGACACACCTCACCTCCCCACCCCAAGTGTCTCTCTCAACAGAATGCACATCCCCAGCCCCTGTCTCTCCAAACCATAGCGTCAATACACAAACCTAGCAGATGCACTCTGGGTGGCTATGAAGGAAAATGCCTACTTTCTAAAAGTGGTATTTTCACACCCAGAATGTAAAAATCATCCTTACTAAAAGATGCATCTTTAGATTCTGTGTTCAGGCATACTAAACTCCAGTTTCCCATCTTGTTCCCACGGGCAGTTATACTTATAAGATGTTATAAGCAAACCCCCCATTCTATCCTATGGGACATATAGCATTTCAATAGTGAAAAACAAAATTAGCAGTATTTCACTATCAGGACATGCCACACACATCAGGGCATGTTCTACATTTCACATACACTGCACCCTGCCCACAGGCGTACCTTGGGCATACCTTAGGTGTGACTCACATGTAAGAAAAGGGAAGGTTAGGACCTGGCAAGGGGGTGCACTAGCCAGATCAACATAACAGTGCACACAGACAGTGCAATGGTAGATCAGAGAACCTTTTGCAAGGCTGCTTGTGTGGGTGGCACAACCAGTGCTGCAAGCCCACTAGCACCATTTGATTTACAGGCCATGGGCACACACAGTGCACTGTACTAGGGTCTTAAGAGTGAATCAAATAAGCCAATTATGGAACCACTAATCCATGACAGCATTTTACTGATGGAGCATGTGCACTTTGCCACTGAACAGCAGTGGTAAAGGGCCCAAAGCATCTGGATCAGCACACAGTAAACCAATAACAAAATGTTGTCCCCCATGTTGTTCTTAGTATTTTACTTACTACTTCCACATCATACTTTACACACACTTACATACAATTTACCCAAACTATAAGCCTTATTTTTAGAAAACATATCTCCTCCTTTATTATAAATACTTTCAAATACAACAATACAGTCTGTTTAAAAATATCAATTCATAAAATCTTTGTATAGAAGAGACCACAAAGGTTATTGTGCTGGATTATCCACTTATATACGTAGTAGTCCTTCATCTTCAACTCAGTTTTACTTTGCTCATGCTTGATTTTGCATTATAAACAAAGAACCACATGTCATTTTGTTTCTAGTACATATATAGTAATGGACAAAAGTATTCAGATGGTACATCTAACTGTAAATCTCCAAAGCAAAGACATAAACATAAATAATGAATATGAATAATAATGAAACAAGACAATAAAAGGAGTAAATCAAATAAGCCAATTATGTAACCAGTAATCCATGACAGCAATTTACACTGTGGCACTGAACAGCAGTGACAAAGTGCCCAAAGCATCTGGACCAGCAAAAACGAAGTCCAACACACAGTAGAAACACAGGAAGCAAAGGCAAAAATACAGAGGAAACCCATGCCAAGGTTGCCAGGTCTAACATTCATTGGTGTGCCATGAGTCCTTCAGCTGAACTATGGAACATTTGGGTTTGCGCAGAACTACTAATGGTGCAAATTCTAGACCGGGAATAAAAAATTATCCCTGTGTTAATGAACAAAACCAGCCAACTTGCTACCAAGATCTAATGGTGCGAAAGCGTTTTGTCCTTTCACTGTCTCTGCTGCCAAGGTCTTTAATTTTTCAGTACTGGGCCGACATGTGATTTCTATTTCTTTCCATATGATCTATAAATCATACGACCAGATTTGTTCCTCCGATGGACCTTTCTTTGTTGCATTAAGGGGTAGAGACTCTAGATACCCAGCATTGTTTATGCAATGAGGACCAGGATTTGGTAACCAATCTACAAATCGGTAATTACATTTATATGCATTATTCCTAGAACAAGACTGTAGATATATGAAATAACTACAAGTAATCTGAACCTCCTGAAGAAGTTTAATCGGGCCAAAATCATACAGACCGGAAGTTCTGCTACCACTGTGTTAAATAATGAAAATAACACCTGTTGTTCTGAAAATAACCTAGGATTCTTTCAGTTCTGCATCAAGACCAGCAAAACATGCACACATTCTTTGAGAGGAAAACATTAATAAAATTAGAGACTCAGTCAAATTATGAATTTTAGTAAATTATTGTATTAAATTCAGATGCATCAATTAAATATCATTGTTTAGGTAATTTAGTCAGAATTTGACATAAAAGTAGTAAAACTACATTTCAATTACAGATTTTAGAGAAATGCTTCATAATAAATACAATAAATTTAATGAATCAAAATTTAAACCAATTCTGTTGTAAGGGATTTTAGGGAAGCTGTAGTCTGGTATAAGAAGCCCATAGGAGGTTTACTAAACTAGAATTTCTGCCACCAGCAAGAAAAGAGGACAGTTCTCCGAGTCCTGGCAATAGACAATGGGATCTAATCAATTGGAAGGGAAAATGGGAGTACAAGCAAGCCTGCTAGTATGAGTCCATAAAGCAGCAGGAACAGCAACTGCTTGGGAGAAGAAGAGCAGTGGCTAAGCTATCTAGTTTGGTAAGTCTGCATAGTTCGTAAGGAGATGTTCTCTGCACCTGCTCTGCATCAGAAGTGATGCCAAGGAAGAAGAAGCCACCCAACCCTCCAAGAGCATTGTCAAAATATTTTTGTAGGTCCGGATATGACGTCAATAATCATCTCATTATGGTACGACAATCCAAAGGATGATCATCCAAACATGGTGTGTAAAGTAGCAAATAAAATATATAGTTCTATTCACGGATGCATGGGAACCGGTTGGCACACAGGTCATTGTACAATACTCCATTGATCCATCAACTTTCTCATGGGAAATATTTGAAAATTGCAGTCCCATATGACTGTTTCTCATAATTATACAAAAGTAAGAATTGACACAAGAATGTCCATGGGAAAGGAAAAAAAGTGTTAAATTAGAAAAACGAATTGTCATCATTTCCATGAGTCTGAGAAGAAAGTGTAAGCTTTGCATTTTAAAGTTAAAGCTTTCAAATAAAAATTCACATTACATATATACGTGTACTTTCAGAAATAAGCAATATAATTCAATTAATACATTAGTTAAATAGTAAATGGAAAGTAAGCGATCATTGCTGATTATGGCCCATCCCCATAGTCAAAGTCTATATGGGGCAACTATAGGTAAAGACATTGGCGGTTCGCACAGGTAACGCTGTGGGGCCGGGTGGGGGGTAGTGGATTGTGACATACCATGGAAAAGTGGAGAGTAAAGAAATAAATTGGCGATGCTGCGACCGCAAGGTAAGTGCTTTTATTTATTTATTTCTTTACTCTCCAGTTCCTGTCGTATGTCAAACTCCGCAACCCCCACCCAACCCTGCCTCGTCGCCCTACAGTGTTACCTGTGCAAGCCGCCACTAGGTAAACAAATAGAGGGAAAATGTGTTTTAAGAAATGTAAGTCACTACAGCTATAAAGAACATGTGTGTGAAATTTTACATTTTTATCTCAAAATTGTACAGATTTGCATCAATATTTCGAACCGTCAATGGTGCCTTACAATGAGAGTGAAATAATAGGTTTTTGGCCTTCACGTGTTAATATTTGTTATGATTTTTCGCCTTTACACGTTAATATTTGTCATGAATTTTCAAACAATAATCAAAAGAATGCTTTTGTGGACATTATTACTTTGATAATTCATAGTTTTTATACATATAGAAAATACATTTTCGTGAGTAATTTGTTTTAATAAATTCAAACTTATATCAATGTAAACTGTTAGAGAAGTTAGGCACACTCGGTGTATTTTCATTTTTAACTCTCAGCACCCTTTTGCGGTGCTGGTACGGCAAGTTTCTTCATGTCTTCATGAACTCTTTTTCAACCTCCTGTAAGGTGCACATGTAGTTCATGTATGTTTTCATTGTCACATCCAGGATATATATCATAAAAGGAGATATTTGCATTAAAGCTGTATTACTTCCGAGAATTCTGTGTGAACTGTTATCATTTCAGTTTTATGTATGCAGATGTGCACAGCAGCTCAAGGAACCTTGATGGGATTCACCAGGACAAAGGAGAAAATGATGGACTACACCAATCCCCATTGTACACTTCTACTGCTCCTCCGCAAATGCACATTTTACATTTTTTATTCGAGGTGAGTGGACTCAATCATGAGAGACTGTATATAATTGCTAGTGAGGACCACCTGAGGGGAAGATGAAAAGGTGCATGTACTCCATAATCTAAAATTAGGTGATCCAAAATGACAGACATGTCATAACCTTCACTTGGAGATGGAATTCACCCATAATGATTTGCGCAGAGTCAGCCCTTAACCTACAACAAAAAAGTGTAGTCTGCTGCAGAGCAACTTAATCAAAATCACAGTAGAGTGCTTGTCAGAAGTGTGTGAAATGCTGAGCAGGGAATCTTAACAGTTTGGACTGAAATGGTGAAATAGGGAACAGAGTGGTACATGGTGACTGAGCTGGGACCTTTTGACTCTACAGCATCATAATCCTAAGCTTTTCTATAGCTTTCCTTTGCATAAGGAAATAATTGACTGTTAGCAGAGGGGCAGCTGACAACAGCGGAAGATGAAAGGCACCCATCCTCCTTGATGATAGCTACCTTTTTCTTAAAGGGTACTTCCGTGAAGAACCCTACTTTGTGCAGGAGATGTGGCCCAGTTTTTTCTTTATTATTGATGATGGTGCAGGTTTGGCCTCCTGGCAATTAAATGTGATTAGTCTCTTTCTGGGTTGGCATTGTGCTGACATGGGTGGTTTTCTGGCCTAATGTAGAGGATTCTTGAGGATATTTCTGTCCGTGATGGAGAGCTTTCCATTATTTGGGGGATGAACATGTAGGAGTGGTGGTGCACACTTCGAAAGTCAGACCGCCTTCCTTGTTTTGTTGATATCTCTACACATTGATTTGCATATAGTCAGCCCATATCTTCAGAAGACTAGTGGTCTGCTGCAGAACATCTGAATCAAATTCATAGTGGAGTACTTGACAAAAGCATCTGAAATGTTATGTTATGGGGTATTAGTAAAGCGCACGTACACCAAAAGGTCTCTTGGTGCTAAGGTAGCGAAGGCAGTGACTAGTGATATAGTTTGGCAAAAGCTTGTCTAAACAGCTAGGTTTTTAGGAGTTTCCTAAATCCGGCATAACTGGTTGAAGATCTAATATCATGGGAAAGGTGAAGGGAGCAATTAAGGAAAACCTAAACCCTCCCCGCCTTTTTCTTTTGCTTCTTGAAACAGGAAGTAAATTTAGGCGTGCTGATGTAAGGTGGCGATGGGGGGTGTAGCTTTGAATTCTGGAGGACACAAAGGCCGGGATTTTGCTGTGAATAGATTTCAAAAGAAAACAAGCTGTTTTAAAAACGGTTCTCTGGGCTACAGGAAGCCAGTATAGCTTTTCCATCAGAGACTTTGTGTGGCGGTGTCTGGGTAGACCAAAAACCAGACGGGCTACCTGATTCTGAGCTAGTTGTAACCTGCGGTTTAGGCCAATCCGGAGTCCCACATAAAGAGCGTTACCAGAATCAATCCAGGCCATCACTAAGGCAATGATTATTTGGATGACGGCTTTTTTTGTAAAGTTGATCCTAATTTTCCTAATTCTCAGGAGTTGGAGAAGGCAAGAGGAAGTCACTCCTCCTATCTGATGTTTCAAGGAAAGGTGCTCATCAATGAGGATTCCAAGACTTTTCATAGCCTTCTTGGGCGTAGGGGGAATGCCATCTCAGAGGGCTAAAAGGAGGGATTCCATTGATGAGGTTTGTTCTTGGTAACATCAATTTCTGTTTTATTGGAGTTTATCTTCAACTGGTGACTCTTCATCCAGTCCGAATGAATTGCATAGTATTTTGAAAGAATTCCTTAAATTCCATTGTGTTGTCAATGGTAAAAATCAGCTGCATATCATCAGCATAGTTGTACGTTTTCACAATATACAAGCAGAAATGAGTCTGCTTAGCATGGAAACATACCAGGTTTGAACGAAATGATGAAAGTGGTCGAAAGTGACTTACTCAGAACCTTTTGACCTACTCTGAAACCTTTTTGTAGCCTTTGATCGCATAAGGAAGTAGTTAAAGATTAGTTGAAGGGTGGCTGACAACAATAGAAGATGAAAGGTGTAATAGTGTTTTTAATAATTAGCAAATAATGGATAATGTCACTTTGTTTAAGTTAGCCTGATTAGGCCTTAAATAGCTTGAACTAACATTCATTAACATTTGCAGAAAGAAAGTGCACTTTTATTTTATGGGAACAAGCAGCCTCCAAAAACACATTTTCATCATGGAATTCTTAGAGCAGCATATTCCTCTTGCATATTGACACATGTTGTGGAGGCATCATACATTTGTAATGTAACTTCAGCACATATAGCAGAAGTAATTGTTATTACAAGAGCATGATGCATGGCCAATTAAGTGAGTGTTACGATCCATATAGATAGCCAATATGGTTTTGGTATGGTCCAGGATTTTGACCTACTGTGTTTCCAGCAGGGTTTCATGACATCTGCTCGCACTCCAATAAAAAATGACCCACAGAGTTTTTAATTTATTTGAAGCTTTAAAGTATCAAAATAAAATTGCTGCTGTGAAATGTGCTGCACTCAAGAGTGGAGAAGACATGGTATCATTGGGCAATAACTTCAAAGATGAATTTGCAAAATGCCCGGCTTTTGGTTTCTGGTATATTAGAACTAGATGATAATTCCGAAAACGAAGTGGAAAAGCTATATAGACCTTTTGTGAGTGTCAGTTAAACTGTAAAGGAACTTGTAAATTTGCAAAATGAGACATCACAGCAAGAAATGAAATATCGGGAAAGGAAGGATGTTTTCAAGATAAAGATCGTTTGTGGATATCAACTGATGGGAAAATTCTGTTGACAGATTCAATGCTACTGCAAATAGCAAGATACATGCACGAATCTACACGTATGGGATGTGGTGGTATGTTAGGTATATTCAGGAAGTATTGGTTCAATCCTCATGTTAGATCAATTGAAAACCTCTGTCAAACATGCGTAACCTCTCAGCCATTCAATGTTGGTAGGAAAAACCAAATAACTATGAGTAATGTGGAAAAATCAGAAGGTCCATTCCTTCGGCTTCTGCTGGGCAGGTAAACACAGGTAGGCTTTCCAGCACCACGTCGTGTCACTGCGGATAGAGCATAGTGGGGATGCTAGCCTTACCTGCACCTTCGCACCACCACCTGGAAGGTGACTATAATCCCCAGACTGCCCTAGAAGGAGGGGCCGCACCCGGTCACTGGATCGACGCAACTAAAGTGCACTGCTTTACCATGCTGCATGGACCCCAGTCTTACCTGCACCTTTGCATCACCGCCTACAATCCTCAGACTACCTTATTTAGGCCTTAATAGTGATTTTTCTTGTCTAGTACGACTTTAAAGTAATGGGCTCCTGGGAAAAATGGGAAAGGCCAAGTTACTTAAGCACATCAAAGCTAAGAATGCTACATTGGGTGGGTTTATTGAGTGAGCAGTAGAGGTAATAGACAAAGGGGCAGGTGTACAACCATTTTTTGCACTCGCAAACAGGAATTCGGCCCGTTTGCGACAATTAGTCTGCCCCATGTACAAACCCTATTTTGCGAGTCGGTAACCTATTAACGACTCGCAAAATATGGTTTGGAACTCACTATCTGGAAGGGGCGTGCCAAGGGTGTCCCTTCCTGATAGCGAGTCTAACTGCAATGTATGATTGTTTTGCGACTGCATTTGCGGTTGCAAAACACTCGCAGTTTACCTCCTACTTGAAGAAGGTGGTAAGCCACTCGCAAATGTGAAGGGGTCCCCAGGGGACCCGTTCCCATTTGTGAGTATGTGCGAAAATATTTTTTCAGAGTACCACTCTTAAAAAATTAAACAGAAACGTTTCATTTTCCTATAAAGAAAACGGGCTTCATTTAAAAAATAAAAAAAATCTGCTTTATTTAAAAAGCAGTCACAGACTGACCCCAGCAGGCCACCATCCCTGGGAGTGCTAGCCATTCCTAATGGGGTCGCAAATAGCACCTGCCTCACGAATATTAATGAGGCAGGCAATTTGCGGCCCCATTAAGCATTGCTAACAGTGTCTGTGACACTGTTGTACATTACATTTTGCTTGATCCCTCTTGCTAATCCCACTGATTTACCCGTCCCTGTTGGGATGTCTCAAAGCAATGGTCCAGATAGTCCTGAGGCTTCCAGTCACCTACCCAGGACTGTCTACCACCCACTTTATTAACTTTGCATCTTGTGGACCTTTACTCACCAGTAAAGCGCAACAAATGCAATAGACAAACTATAACAATGCCTACTATGGAGGACCTTATGACATTGCGCCCATACACTCATCTCTGCGCTACTCATTACCCCTCAGAGGGCCGGACCCTGACTATAAAGCCCTCCTTTTCAGGATGTCAGATCTCCGCAACTCAGTCCTAGCTTCTCCCGTGCTTGAGCACCTGTCGGTTATCAAAAGGAAACTGTGTGACTTTGCGGGCCTGGACATGGTGCTTTTGTTAGGGAGCAAACCAATTGTGCCAGGAAACCTTCTGCTGTAATTCTAAATCTCCCATTACGTCCACTTTGACTTTATCAAATGAATGTATTACCAATTGCAATGTGCCTATTAGCGAGCCCACTGTGTCATCTATTAATGATTCAACCCCAGTAGGCTCTAGTAGTGCCCATGTTAGGCCAATGTCGCCATACTTGTGTTCACTAACAAGCTCAAGTTGCTGAATTGCAAAGTAGCCGACTGGCAGCTAAAGTACAAATGGGTCGATTTTATATAGCTGCTTTTTACATTTTTATTTTACCGGAGACCTGGGCCTCTAGCGATTTGTTTTGAGACAGTTATAACTGTTTTCTATCCCTGTTATTCCATCAGGAATGGCAGGGCTAGGGCCGGGCTAGCGGTTTAAGATCACCCTTGACTCTCTTAATCTTGCCTAGCTCCACGAACAGTAGACTGATCCAGGCATTCAGTATTAAGTGGCCCAATTCTCCGAGTTTTGTTTTAATTAACTTTTACAATGATCATTTTTCTACCGACGTTAACCCCAATTGTGTATATTTTTTTTAATTCATTGATAAGTTGGAATCCAGTCCTGCCTACTCAGATTTTGGCTTGAAAATCATTTTGGCAGGAGTTTTGAAGGCCAATCTTGTTACCGAAGCGACAGGACCAGCCAAGTAAGGTTCACAGTCCTTCAGTTATCAACTCCTAGCGACTTCTACTGGCCCAAGAGAACACTGAGGCCTGATGCTGCTTCCCTGTCTGCTCAAAAATGACCTTTGTAACACATTTGAATGGGCTGCGAAAGGGATTCTTATGACCACCACTTTTGATGGAGGTGCAGGTCTGTCAATCATTGACTATATATTTACTAGTAGGAACTTGTTAGATTACATTAAGGATGGGGTGGTCATCCCCAACCCTTTCAGTGATCACAACCCACTGTATATTATGTTGGCATGCACGGTAACCTTGTCCTCAGGCTACTGCAGTGGGATGTTCCAACCTATGTCTGAGAAATGAGGTGCTGAGCCTTGTTTGGAGGTCTGCAAACCTGGATGATGTTCAGTGCTCCGGTCTTGTGAGAGTGAACTCACATAAAATGCTTCAAACCTTCAAAGAAAGGACCGGGAATCACCCCGTGAGTGCCAGTCCTTTCTTTGAGGCTTGAAGCAATTTTTTATTTTTGTTATTTATCAATGACTTGGATTTGAACTTATTTATTAAGTGAAAGTACATTGTAGCTGCTGGTGGGCGGAGCATCCATGTCCTCCATTACACAGACATTGTTGTTCTATTATCCAGAACACCCAACAGTCTTCAGCAACTTATAGATATTTTTGTAAATTTTATGGACAACCTAAGCCTGGGTACAGACTCTACTATGTCTTATGTTATGGCTTGTAGCCCCAAAAATATGAAGCTGCAAACATTAGCATTGAGGAGGCTCCCATTTCCAAAACACATGAATTATTGTATCTAGGGGTAACATTTTACTCCCAGGGAACTTGGGGCCTGTGCTTGAAGCAGAGGAGGCTTACATTTTGTAACTCAATTGGTTCCCTTTGTATTCGTGCCTCTAAATTTGCCTATTGCACCCATGGTGGAGGTTGATAAACAGAAGTGCCTACTAGTTTTAACATATGGAGCTGGCTTGTGGGGCTACAAGAGAAGCAGGTTCCTGCAGGGAGAGAAGAACAGAGTATACAGATGAATCCTTGGCATTTTGTGGGGGTTCATCTATGTACTCAGTACATGAGGAACTTGGTATATCCTATGCAGCTGATGAAATTAGTTTGGCACCACTGATGTTATGGTGTTCAATTTTGAAAAACTCTGAATCCTGCCTAAATAAGGTTATATTGGACTGTCTGTCGTGTGACAGGGGCCTTTGTATCCCTTTGTTTTCTTATATCAAGGACATCTGTATCAAGTTAGGCAGACCCAATATATTTCTTCAGCCATCTAATATTTCAAGCAGTGATAAAACCTGTGTTTAGTCCAGATTGAGGGACCTTAAAAGGAGGGGAAAAGAATTAATGGAGCTGAAGAATCTGGCCAATAGGGAGTATCTGTTGGATCTAAACTGCACTATGGCTGGAAACATATCTGGAGTGGTTGCCAAAATCATAGGACAGAACTCTTGACTAAATTCAGGCTTTGGACTGATAAGGAGTCAGCTTTCATTCCCCCTATGTCAGTATGATCCGAATTTTATTCTGGTATGCCCTTGCTACAGACACTATTTTGCAGTAGATTTTAACGTATTTTTATTAAAAGGTTTTTAATTCCACTCTTTAAATGTGCTTTGATTAACAAGCATGCATTGGCCCTCTTATTCCTACAAAGGCTCCCCTCTCTGGAAGTTTGTCTAGGTCTGGCCACCTTTCTGAAGTGTTCCCTTTAGTGCAGACAATATTGCCACAATGGTCTTGAATTCAAACTTGTTGTTAGTTGGGCTATTCTTGTCGATATGATGTATATTTTTATCATCTTGTTTGCACTCTGTTTGATGATTTGGGGTTTTAGGCTTCAAATCAGATTCTAGCAAGAAGCCATTGGATGCTGTTTTGTAGTTTGCAATATTTCCTTGATTTACAATAGTTTTAAATATTTTATGTGCATGTGCTTTTATGGTTTTGTATCTATGAGCTGAATAAAGTAAGAAGGTCCATTCACAAGGCTACATGTAGATGTTGTAAAATGACAGTTTGCAGTGGTCTAAGATCCATCTTAGTGGTCATTTGTTTGCTCAGTAGATGGGGTAAAGCATACCAGACCAGGCATTGTGATGCCCTCACTGGAGCCAAGCTATTTCTGAGGAAGTTGATTCCTAGATTAGGCCTGCCAGCTCCTTTAGAAGCAGATTGGGGAACTTATTTCAATGATGAGATTACAAGAGTCCTATGCATGACACTGAAAACAACCCAAAAGTTCCATTGTAGTTACCATCCTGAAGCATCAGGGGTAGGGGAGAGTGCAAATAGTATAATGAAATCAAAATTGACTGTGTGCTATTCGATGTAGTTGAAATGGCTGGATGCTGTTCCTGTAGTTATATTCTTGTTACACTCGCATGATAACCACCCCAAATAAAGGCACAGGATTAACACCACGTCAGATGTTAATGGGTAGAGCCATGAGGGTTACTGTTATTTCTTCAGCTGCTTAGCTGAAGTGGTACGCTCTATCAGCAGGTGAAAATAAGTGCAGCTTCAGCAAACAATGAACCCTGCCATGACGTGGAGCCTGGACACTGGGTTGCGGTAAAGGAGCAAATTTGACCTGCCTAGAGCCTCAGAGAAAGGGGCGCAATCAGGTCATATTGATTGACGATCACTGCTGTGCTTTCATTTGTCCCAAATGTCACAATGACAGATTATTGACTACAGACAAAGAAGTAGTTATACAAGCTGCTGATTAACAGAGTGAACCCAAGCTTGCTACATGGATTCAGAGGGGGGAAAAAGAGTTCAATAAGAAAAACAAAAAAATCTAAATCAAGAAAATAAAACCTTTAAAAAACAAAAATCAAATACAAGAGCAGATCAAAATATTTTAGTCACAAAATGTGCAAATGAAGATGAAAATGTGGCAAGTGAAGCAAAAGGAACTTAATACAAGTTGAGTAATCTGAAGATGTGAATTAAATAATGAGAGCTTTGTAAAGATCCAATGGTCTAAAGAGAAACAAAGGGAAATCAGCTGAAGCAGTGACAGATCTGAATGACAGAGTGTGAAATGTCTGAAGTCAGAAGATAAACTAGATTAAGAGTGCTAAACAAGACGTCCACAGCTCTTGAATGGACATATCTGACAAAGATTGAACCAGATGAAATAAACATTGTTCTGTGACATAGTCCGTTTTTGTTTGAACAATCTTCATGAATTGGAATCTGAACGAAGAATGAAGGTAATTGAATGTTTTAAAAGAAAAGTTTAGATTTTTTCCATTTTTGAAATGGGTCTGCTTAACTCTCCTAGATATAAACTTTCAATTTGCCCCCATATTAAGAGTGTGTCCTCATCTTAGAGGACTAATTTTGCACCCACTTAGATATTCCATAGAAAGTAGTTTTGTACCTGCGCAGCCCTTTGTGAACAATTAATTTACTTCTTGCACAGGATGTTGTCCTGCAATGAGCTGTTTATCATTCCTGTATGATTTTGTGACTATCTGACCTGCTGAATTATATGGCCGTATCAATTTAATGTCCTGCTTAAATGTCTGAAGAATTATTTTACTAATGCACACAAGATTTGCCTGCATTTGTTGTTATTTTTGTTAAATGCTGCATTATATTGATTCTAACATTTTGGGAGAATTTTTTAATTTTGGCCTTTTTGTTTTTAGACCACCAAGGTTTTATTAAGAGACTGTTTTTATAGAAGGAAGATGGCCTCTTGTAAAGAAGAATTTTGTCAGCCTTAAAAAATATTTTTGTTTTAATAGTTTGCAATTGGAATCTTCGTGAGCTTATACGACCCTGTAAGACATGCTTTAATATGTATAAATAATACACAATACTAGAGGTAATAGATTAGATTTTAGAAATAGATTTGATGGAAACTTTGGGGAAAATAATTATGCAAATCTTAATGAGTATAATAACAAATGTAATGTTTCTAAATGTTATATCTGCACACACCTGCCTACTTCTGTTTCTGAAGAAGCACTCTAAGTTCAGTTTATCTTTTCTTACTGGTTATCATGTATTAATTTATTTTTCCTTATTATGTAGCAGGAATTTCTGGAAGATTACAAAGTAGATTAGAATTGGTTCTATAAAAAAAATTGCCTTAAATTGTAAAATTGAATTATTCTACTAAATATAATAATCCCATTATATTTTGTAATTGAAAAACATCACAAATGAGGAGTGTGTGTCAACTGACTAATGCAGAACTTAATTTTCTTAGAGAATAATATGAGAGAAGAGTGAACATGCGTATGAGTGATGTTGAAGGAATGGGGTTTCGTACAAAAGGAGGGATTATAATCAAGAATTCACAGGTGCTGTTCAGGCTTTTTCAAGAGAAGAAAGGAGTTGTATGTATGATGTATGCAAGACGTGGTAGATGGAATACTTCAGTTATGACTGGAATAAGTGTACATAGTTATGTTTATATCATTGCTTTAAATTGTATGTTAGGTAAAAGCTCTTTTTAGATGCATTTAACACATCTGTGATAAAACAGCTTATTTTATTATTCTGAGAAACTGTGTTGGATCTTGATGTTTAGCTCTGTGTTCCCTAAAATCGGTCATGTACATAACTTGAATGAAATGAGTAAAGTGACTTATAAAAGAGTGAACAATGGGTTTGGTCAAGTGCTTATAGCTGTGTTTAGTGTATTTATTCCTCCTATTAGCGTGGTTTGAATAATGTGAAAATTACAAAATGTTGCCTATTTTAATGGTGTGTTTGGCTACTAATACTGCAGGTGTAGTAACTAAAATGAATGAAGTAATGATTACCATTTGTGCAATTGTGATCCAAAATGGATTAGCTTTAGGTATGCTTTTGTTAAAGGAAGGTAGGGCATGTCATGTGATTAGGGTTCATCATTGTTGTACATTTGTCCCTTTTTATAGCATGGCCATTAATAAATATATTGATAGTATAACTAACACTGCGAAAGAAGTTCATTCTGTGGGAGAAACTGGTGCTTGGGAAACTGTAGTTTAGTAAGATTGCTTGAGAACTTGGTAAGGTGGGTGAATGCTTTTGAAGTATCTGTTTTGGTAAAACAATTCTAATCCACTACTAATTATCTTTTTTAGTACAATGGGCCTAGTAGTAATTCAAAACTTTTAGAAGGTATTTTTTGTAAGAGAGTTTTATAGTAATGTTGTGACAAGAAGAAGATGATGATCAGACAAAGCGAGGAAGAGGAAATCGAACTTGAAGACCGTAAAGCAGAGATGTTTGATGAATTGAAGGTCTTGCAGAAAAAGAAACTGAAGGATTTGAAAATGATTAATGAAGTATAGTGTAGTGTAGTGTAGTATGATGTTTCAAAAATTATCAGAGGAGGGAGTTGTGGGAACTAGCAAATAATACTTATTTTAGATGCATTTAAGTTACACTGAACGGGCCTCAAACAGCTTTCATTGGCATTCCTCCACATTTGCAGAAAGAAAGTGCACTTTTATTTTATGTACACAAGCATTCTCCAAGTGCATTTTTTTCTCTGCGTACTTTTCATTTAATAAAATCTGTGAAATAGAAGTCTTACTCATGTTAATGTTCATTTTATAAAACATGAATTGTATTATGCTGGCTTCCCCATGAGGAAACTAGGTCAAGGTGTTCTTGTATTTGTAATTGTCGAGGTCCTTTTCCTAGGCTTGAATGAAAGAGCCTTTCATTCACTCAAAGGCTTATTCAGTATTCATTAATATCCTGTAACGTCGTTTTTTTTACATATTTGCCTTATTGAATGTATCTAATATGTTTGAATGCTTATTGACCTATGTGTGTAACAATGCTAGTCCAACCCTGTCAGGCCATTAGAAGTAACTAAATGTGTGTGCCTTACTTTGCCTAAAACCCTGTAAAAGATTGCTTTTGGTGTGTGCCAAAGCTTTGTGTACTAGCATAGAGAGCAGACTCTGTCAGGCTATCTATTAATTTATACTTTGACTTTCTATGCTTTTTTTTACTGTGGCAGCTTATCTATAATTTGGTTATGTCTGATATTTGCTTTACAGATGCTATTTTCTTGCATATTTTAATTTTGATTCAGATTGATTGAATTTTTAATTGCCGATTTCCCATGATTTAACTATTAACTGGTTGCCTTCTGTAATGATGTTAATTTTGAATAAACTTTTATTGCTTTGAATTGAATACGTGTTATTTAATTGCATAGGGCTTAGTGTCCGATTAAGAGTACGGTGGTCCATAGGACCATGGTGGCAGTGCGACCACAGCCACACTGCGGGTCTGCCTGCAGTATTATGAGTGTGGCAGTTGGACCACCACAAGACTGCCACCTCTTCTGGGATCAAAGATTCTGTGCCGAGGAGGTGGTGCTAATAGGGGCAGCAATATGCAGGCAGTGCCACTGCAGCACCACAGAGCATATTACGAGTTGCCTGTTCACCACCCATTTCATGTTGGTGAGCCCGCTAAGAAAAGGGTGGCAAAGAGACAACAGCCCCATGTCGCTCCTGGTGGTACATGTGGGGGGGCACGACATGTGCCCCCCCCTGGATTTGGATTTGCTCTCCCTGTTCCTGCATGGTGTGGTATGCATGCAACACCGTGCAGGAACACTCTGCAGGTGTTGTCTTGGTGGCACGATGCATGTTAGGCTCTCCTATGAGCCTAACAGCCCACAACCTTTAGACCACCGCAGCCTTGGCCACCCGACCAGATTCAAACTCCTAATCAGGCAGGCGGGTGCACCATTGCTTTGGCGGTCCTCCAGCAGTCAGTGCAATGGCAGCGCTGCTCGAGTACCACCATAGTCATAATCAGGTCACTAGTCTTTTAAACACTCAGACAGCCCTGATCCTACTCCTCTACCCTACTTAATTATTTTAATTTGAGCATCGACAAATGCATCCACCCCTCCCCCCATAAGGGTGTTTGCCCTTTTGCTATAGGGGTAAAGATGCCTACTTTGTTACTGAAGGTGTGGCCCAGTGATATTTTTTATTATTGACGATGGTACAGGTTGGTCTTACAGCAATAAAAAGTTATTAGGTTCTTCCTGAATTAGCATTGTGCTATCATGGGTGGCCTTCAAGGTCTACCTGTAAGGATTCTTGAGGATATTTTTGTAAGTGATGGAGAGCTTTCTGCTTTTTTATGAAACACCATGTCTGAGCAGTCGGTGCGGCCCATGCAGGTAAGAGCGGTGGGGCGGTTGCGGCCCATGTAGGTAAGAGCGTTGGGTGGTGGGTCCGGGTTGGAGAGATGTGACAGACGACCACCATAAATAATTAATTTTCCCTTGTGGTCGTATGTCAAATTCCGCGCCCCCCCCACTGGGCTTCACAGCTCTTACCTTAACGGGCCACAGTTGTGAGTGGTGGTGCACATTTTGAAAGTCACAGACTTCCTTTCTTGTTTTCTCAGTATCTCTTCACATTGATTTGCATATAGGCAGCCCTTACCTCCAACAGAATAGTGTTCTCTGCTGCAGAGAAAGTGAATCAAAATCACAGTACTTGTCAGGTGCATGTGAAATGAGGCTACTTAGCAAAGAATCACCAGGTTGGACTGACGAAATAGTGAGCAGGGCGATACAAGGTGACTGTCGAGTACCTTGCAACTCTACAGCGACATAATC
Organism: Triturus cristatus; assembly: GCF_964204655.1. Lineage (NCBI taxonomy): Eukaryota > Metazoa > Chordata > Amphibia > Caudata > Salamandridae > Triturus > Triturus cristatus. The sequence continues at coordinate 563,546,202 of NC_140582.1, read as the reverse complement.
TTACGCTTTTCTGTATCATTCAACTGCTTAACCGAGTATCTGAAAATTAGTTGACTGGTCGCTGATAACAATGGAAGATGAAGGATATCCACCACCCTTGTAGACAGATACTTTTTCTTTTAAGGTTGTTTGCCCGTTTGTTGCAGGAGTGAAGAAGCCTAATGTGTTTCGGGAGGTGTGGCCTAGTTTTTATTTTCTTGAGAGTAATGCTGTGGATTGATGTCCTTGCAATAAAATCTGATTAGTTTTATCCTTGGTTGGCATAGTGTTGGCATGGTTGCTTTTAAGGCCTATTTTCGAGTATTCGTGAGGATATTTGTGCCAGTGATGGTGGCTTTCCACTATTTTAGGGTACATTGTGTCTGAGTGGCGGTATACTCTTCAAAGGTTACACACTGGCTTCCTTGTTTGTTGGTGTCTCTTCCTTTTCATCAATGAAATAGTCTTCAGAAGGAACAGGAGTGAATGGTAGGCAGTACACAATTCTAAGAACACATGGGGGTCTCCGTGTCTCATTAGTAGCCGTTTTGCTATTCCTTCACTCTCTTTTGTTGATGTTTTTAGTGTTACATTTTAGTGTTCTTACTGGTGTAAGTGTGTACCTGGAGGAGATGCCATACATTTTGTAAGCAAGGGCCCTCTGATTCTTTAGGGATTCATAAGATAGGAAGGTAAAGATTGTTAAGGGAGCATAATATGCTAACAGAGGGATCTTCTGTGTGGTGACTGTGATTTCATGACAAAAGCAAATGTTGGATCACCCACTCCATCTCGCTCTGAGAACAGTCTCCAGGAAAGGTAATCTTTTAGTATGAATCAACCAATAGCAAGGAGCTCTTATTAAGCTTAGTCTCAGCTGATAAGTCTGGCATTTTCAATTATAATGCAGACCTACTGGCTCTGGTGATGCTTGTCAAAATACCTTAAAAATATGTGAATGTACACATCTGTCAGTACATACTCAGAGATGAAAACTATTGTCCTGATTTATATTTAGGCGGGTAGCCCACCATTCTGCCCTGCAGCAAACAGTATTCTTTTTTTCTATTAAAAAAGAAATTCCCAAAATTAATGCTCCCCCCAACATGGAAAGTTTCTCCCCTGGCATGGGCACTAATAGCATGGTTTTACTGTTCCAAAATCTGGTGGTAAGAAACAGTTAAAAATGGCTATATGTCGGCCCATCTAAATTGGGTTGCTGGACAAGCAGCCATCTCTCTGATGACACTTACTCCCCGGGGCCATTGGAGAAGTTTGGCCACAGTGGAGACAGAGTAGTCTCTGCTGTGGCCAAACTTATGGTCTGCCCAAAATTATATTTGGTGGGCGGGCCAAAATATTGGCTGTCAGGAAACTTTATCATTGTTGCGATAGAGTACCCTTTCTGCAAATATATGTTATTTGCTTCGATTCTGGTGTGTGCATCATGGCCAACTGCACACATTCTCTGTATACACAATAAGTTGTTATTCAGCCCACTAGAAGCCTGCAATATTATGTTGATAGCTAGGCTCGTGGAGCTGTGGAGGGTGTGTGTTCTAGGATCTAGTGCTTATGGTTTTCGTGCTGCTGATGTCCACTGGCCATGTCCTCACCTTCTTGTGTTGAAAATGTAAGCTATGGATGATGTTGCTGTCCTTGCTTCTGGCTGGGCTATGTAGTGGCAGAGGATGAACAAGAATGGTGAAGAGATCCAAAACATGCCTCCTTTTGAATTTCTTGATTGTGACATGAAAAGATCAAAGTAGGTAAGTATTTAAAATACTTTTATTGCCAACAAGACAGGAAATATGCTAGACCCAACCATACAGCTCCTCGTCCCAACCGTTCTGCCGCACCACCATTCTAGAGTTCCCAACACACAGACCTCCTTTGGTGCCACGAGAGACACGAGTAATTAAAGAAGTACAATCCAACACATCTTACCACTTATACAATGAAACATATTAAAAGAAAACAGAAAGGAACAAAACATCATATACACATATCAATGCATAACATAATCAGGAAACTTGTTGGGTAATCTTGTCAACCTAGAAGAAGGAACACGATTAATAATATCATGACATATCACACTCTGATTGGCATGAGTCACAGTTTTCCTAGGAGATTCAAAATGGAGTGACCTGGCAACTGAAACTTTGTTTTTGTTCCACCATTTACCATCTTCCAATTTCACTGCACCTTTGTTGACTTTCCCAACAGTGTTGAGACCAGAAAACTTGAATTCACCCTTAGGTAAGATCCGCAGACTTTTAATCCTAACAAGATCACCAACCTTAACTCTCAGTTGTCTAGTTCCTGGCTAAACATATTTATTCTGAACTTCTACTCTTTTCATCCCAACTTCCTTCACCTACCTTTCTGGTAACTCAAACATACCCATCCACCCTCAGTAAAATGAACGGAGAAACCTCAGTGTCAGAATTGGGAGGGGTGTGCACCGCCCACAACAAACTTTTCAGTTAATTTTTGCAGTTCAATCCACTGGCTTTAGACAATTGTATATTTTCTTTGATCACTCTATTAAACCTCTCAATGAGACAATTGATTCTAGGATGGTAAAGCGAGGTTTTAGTGTGCTTAACTCCCATAAATTCCAAAAACTTCTCAAATTGTAAAGAGGTGAACTGACATCCAGTGTCCAAAACTATTTCCTCAGGAACAACTTTTCTTGCAAAAAGACACTCAAGAAATTCTATCACACAAACAGCGGTGGGAACTTTCACAAATTTTACCTCACGCCAACGACTATAATAATTCATCAGGACTATTCCATACTCAGGAACACCTTTAACATTTAACGTCAAAGGACCAATAATGTCAATGGCTACTTTGGACCAGGCCTTAGAAGGAATGTCTACAGCTTCAACAGGACTAGGCACTGTTACTTGAGATTTATCACTAACAGCACAGGGCATGCAGTCCCTCACAAAGTGTTCAACTTGCCGATCTAAAACAGGCCACCTAAAATGTTCTCAAATTCTTTTTTTTTATGGCACGCATGCCAATGTGACCTTCATGGACTAACCTAAGAACCTTTTCTCTCATGCCCACAGGAACCACAAGTGAAGAAGAACGATAAAGAAGGCCATTAACAACAGTTAATTCATCGAAAACTTGTTTATATTTGTTCATATCATCATCTCGTGAATACTCTCTCGTCCAACCTGTGAACACAAAACTCCTAAGTCTCTTAAAGTCCAGATCTGCTTCATAAGCATCTCTCCATTCACTTTCCAAAATGGCACCATTAAGATGAGATAAAGCATAACCAAAAATCCCAGAATCAGACTTCTTATCTTCATGGTCACACAAATCATCTAAACATCAGGGCAACCTGGACAATCCGCCAAAATGTTTTTTTTCCAGGAACGTACTCAGCATTAAATTTGTGCACTAAAAGTCTGTCTTGCCACTTGGCAATCCAAGGAGTTGCTTGGTCTCCCCCTTTGGTGATGAAAAGCTAGACCAAAGGCTTATGATCCACTCTTACTGTAAATTTGGAGCCCCATAAATATTGTTTAAAAGGAACAATGTCCCACCAGCTGGCTAAAGCTTCTCGTTCGACCACAGAGTACGTTGCATCAGCACATTTAAGGCCCCTGGAAGCGAAAGCTACCACCTCATCCTTGCCATTTCTATGCTGTATGATAACGGCACCCAAAACGTTCTGACTGGCATCAGTCATAATAATGGTATGATCATTAATGTCAAAGGGTTTGAGAGGAATAGCATGTGCAATTTCCTTTTTGATCTATTTAAATTCCTCTGCGCACTCAACACCCCACTTGAAAACTACATTCTTTTAAAGAAGATTCCTCATGTGATAAGTTTTGGCAGAACAGTTGGGGACAAATCTTGCGTAAAACTCAATGAGTCTCATGAAGGATCTCAAATGATCCTTATCACCAGGTGCACTAAATTCTTCAATAGCCTTAACTAAACTGGTTTTAGGTTCTACACCATTGGCAGACAGTTTGTACCCTAAATATTCAACAGAACTCACATTTAACCTGCATTTCTCAAGACTTAGAGTAACACCCTTGTTTTGTAAGATGGAAAAAACAGTATGCAATCTTTCATTGTGTTGCTTTTGATCAGAACCATACACTAACACATCATCTTGGAACACCATCACCCCAGAAATGCCTTTGAACATACTTTCCACAATCCAGATGCAGGTGCAGATGCGAGTCCGAAAGGCATACATTTATATTGGAATAAACCTTCCGGGTGATGAACGCAGTGAAGTGCCTACACTCAGGGTGCAAATTGATTTGATGATAAGCGGAAGTCAAAACTAGTAGACTGAACCACTTACCATCCTTCAGAGTAGAAGTCATCTCTATTATGTTGGGCGAAGGGTGTTTATCAATCCAAATTTGGCAATTCAAATCACGAGGTCAACACAGATGCACAACTACCCATTGGCTTTTCTGGCTAACACAATGGGAAAAACCCAATCAGAAGATTGAATGGGTTCTATGACATCGCTAGAACACAATTTGTCCAATTCTTTTTTAAAGCATCACGCATGGCCAGAGCTACTTTGTGCACCACTAGTTTTGCACCGTCCAGCAATCTAATCTTGTGCTTGAACCCTTTGAATAGGCCTAAACTGTCCTTAAAAATGTCAGGGTATATTGATTCCCATGCTTCTTCCTTGATGGTTTGTTCACAGACAAAATCTTTCTTCAATGCAAGCTGGTGAGGGTCATTGGGGTCCAGTACAAACCCAAATTACCTTGGTCAGGCCGCCCCAGCAAACAAGTATCATCGTTGGCTACATACAAAATACCTTGTGATTTACTGCTTTTAAAACATAAATCGGTATAGAATTCACCTAAAACCTCGATGGTTTTACCACCATAACCAACAGGTCGTATTGATGAGTGCTTGAAAGAAAACCCTTGTGACAGAAATAAATCCTCCCATATCTTATAACTAATGAGTGTAAATGGGGATCCAGAATCAGCCAACATATTGATGTCTAGACCGTTAACATTCAGTAGACACAATGGTCGCCTTGTTTCTTGTGTAATAGCAGTAATTGCATCAGCACATTGAACATGTTCTTGAGATTCAGTTATCATGCAAATTTGGTCTTCTTCACTTGAAGACTACTCTCCTGTAGGTTGGTCAACATTGAGAACTTTCTTGGATGATGAGTCTTTATTGAATGATGACCTACCAGCAGATTTACAAACATTGGCAAAATGTACTCTTTTGAAACATTTGGCACAAGTTTTATCAATGGCAGGAAAGAATCTGGCATTCCCCAGATGAGAAGAACTACCACATCGGTAGCATTCCCAACGCTTGTTTGAGGGTCTGATACTTGTTCTGACATTTCCACTGGGTATTTCTTGGCAAGGCTTGTCTTTAAGCGTTTTGTATTTGCTTTTGACAGTTAAAACATCTTGAGTTGAAGATTTGGCTCTGGAAATTGACATTTGTTCCAGATACGAAGTAGTGCTTTCAATCCTGGTGGCTATCTCCAAAGCTTTTTGTAAAGTCCATTCTGGTTTGGACAGAAGTGCTTCTTGAACTTTCTTATTATTGTTTTTCTCCACTAGTTGAACTCTGATCATCTTTTCTTCAAATGTGTTGTACTCTTAAGAAACAGCTAAAATACGTAAAACACCAACATAGCTGGGAGCAGACTCCCCTGGAAACTGTGCCCTTTTGTAAAATGTGTGCCTTTCTAAAGTAACATTTTTACAAGCTTTAAATCTGGTATCTAGGGATTTAATGGCTGTAGCATATTCATCCTCAATTTCGTCACCATCGCCTTCAATGGACATAACTAAAATTTTAGGAATGTGTTTTAAAATACTACGACCTTCTGATCCTAAACAATGTCTTAGAATGGCAAACTTCTTTTTGTGGGTATATGATTCGCCGTCAAAGGCATCAAGGTATGCCTAAAAACTTTCCTTCCATTTTTCCCAATCTGATTCAGGGGAAGCAGGGTTAGGAGTGAATGCAGCAGGAGGCATGATAACTTGATGCATGGTATAATCTAGACAATAACTAATGGAATGTACAATGTAGACTTTTATAATAAATAGGAACACTGGAAAAAGGATGCTATATACTGCATGAAAATGTGGTGTGCATGTCACCGAAATGAAATTGGGACACACTAGTATGACACCTCTGTGTTAAATGAAGGAAACACAGCAATAGATGACATGCAAAATGTTCTCATAATAATGGTGTATGTGTCACCGAGTTGAAATAAGGACATGTTGTTTTGAGGGTGTGTGTGTCACCGCTGTGTAGGATGAAGGCAAATTAACTAAATGGCAAATTCCAGTCAAAATGCAAGGTTAATGGTGCAGTAATGCAAGTAAAAACAGATGAGACGGAGTCAGGCACAAAGTCGAAGAAAATCGGCTTTTAAAATGACCGTTGCGTGCGTATGTATGCACGTTGTCTTGGAGTGGGGCAGGCAAAGTCAGGCAGAAACAAAATGGCGGCTACGTTGCGTGCGCACGTTAAAGGAGAGCAGGACAGGAAAGGTCAGGCGAGACGCGACGGAGCTTGCGTATGGACTGCAATCACGGTGATTTTTATAAAAATGGTCCACAGTACCTTAAGGGAAGAGCTTGGCTCTGAAGGCGTGTTACAGGCGCTGAAATCCACTTACTTGGCCAGTGGAAACGGAAAAGCACACTGCTGTGAAGAAACAGGGTTCTGGCAAGTCACGCGTGGGAGTCTTGCTGTCAGGAAACTCTTCGCGGGTGAAAAGATGCAAGTAGGTAAGTATTTAAAATACTTTTATTGCCAACAAGACAGGAAATATGCTAGACCCATCCGTCCAGCTCCTCGTCCCAACCGTTCTCCCGCACCACGATTATAGAGTTCCCAACACACTGAACTCCACAGGTGCCATGAGAGACACGAGTAATTAAAGAAGTACAACCCAACATGACACTGTAACATTTAGGCCATAGAATCACCAGTTTCTCCTACCTCTACTTTCGCCTACAGCCTCACCCCCCCGTGCTACTGCTTTTTGCCTTTGTCAGTGCTGGAAAGTAGAGGGCTGTTGCAAGAGAAGAGACCTGTGGCATCCATTGTAAACACTGAGGGTGCTGTGGAAGGAGGGGTCACTGCCTTTCTGACCAATGATGCACTGAGGCTGCAGGAGAGTAAATAGGTAGCATGAGGGGTGCCCACCATTCACAAGCGATGCCCTGAGGTTACTGGAGGTGATGTGGGCAATACCATTCACCAATGGTGCTCAAAGGCGTGAACAGTGGGTGGTCCAAACTATTTCTCTACTGCAAACATTACATGTTCAAATAATAGCTTTACTACCCATTTGTCAATATCCATTCTAACCTTGGAAGGAAATAATATTGAACCCCAAAAATGAATGTCTTTTTGATTTGAATTCATCAATGCAGATTGTTAATATTTTCTTACTTTTGAGTATATCACATTCAATCGAATGTTTAATTGATAATTTGGTTTATTTTAGTGTGCGCATTTCAAACATCAATAGGAATCCTAGAAAATGTTTCATTTTCTTTATTATTTTATGTAGATTTGTTACTCGTTTTGTGCCTATATAGTGCAATAAACATGTTGTGTTTATATTGGAACTGAAAAATGTTATCCAGTCATTTCTTCTACAGGTTTGTACAATATACATCTTATTTACACTAGTATTTCTTTCCGTTAATTTCTATTGACTAAATAATAGTAAATAACTTTCTTTTACATGTAATGTACAGTAACATAGTTGTAAATAATGAATCAAAATGTAATTACAAGATTTTTACATAAATAGATAGCGATATGATATGCAGAAGTGAAACCATACTGAAGTAGTAGTGCTACTTTGAATCCATATATATATGTGATATTTAATCAGAATCCTCACTGCTGCTGCTGAAGTAGGAGCTGTCGCAGCATTCAGCTGTGTAGAGAAATTTATGAATTGACGGGTTCAACTTTGGTATCCAATGTCTTGGCACCAAAAACGTTGAGAGATTAAATAAATCCACGAACACCTTGTACCTGTCACTGAATGAAAAGGAAAAATGTTAGCAGTTGCGTTAAATGAAATTAACACATCCAACTCTTTAAATATTTATGTGCTATATTTAACTGAAGGTAAATAAACATGTTGCAAGCTCACCCCTTCTGTCATGAGTTAATCTTCCTATTTACCACACACTGTCCGATCTAGCCCAGGCACTATTTTTTATTAACTCTTACATGATCAAGCAAAATGAAAACACAAATTTGGAAATTACACATTGCACACATTAGATAGAAAACATCATGGAAAATGAAGTTTAGAGTAGTAGAAGAGTGCTTTTACAATAAGAGATAAGTATTCAGGCAAAGTTATACATTTTGATATAATACATGAAAGAGAAAGCATGGCCTAGTGTTGTTGAAGAGTGCTGTGGGTAAATAACGTGGAGTAGAAAATATGGTGGTATTATTATTAAACAATGTGCAACAAGTTTGTAGTTTTAGGGAATGATCCTAGAAGTGATATAGACTATGAACATGTCAAAACAAATTTTAGATCTTGAAAATAGAAGAATGTGTAGATTCCTAGAATGTATTAATTTTGCAGTAATCAAGCAGACCTAGGCATAAGTACTGCATTATGATAATAGTACATGACTATTAATACTGATTGATGAAAGTTATTATGAATTTATATCATTTTAGTAATACTCGAAAATGCATTAGATGAAATGAATGTGGTCAAGTTAAAGGCTTCGTGTTTGAACATGTCTAGCTTTAACCTTTACTCCAAATTTTAACATTGGCACAGTGACTATGAATATGGTTGCCTTTTCATATTACAAAGTACACATTCTGTGTTCTCTGCATAATTCCAATCCCATGGGAATGGAAGACCATGAACTGAGTTACCTACAACGCTGTGTGTTGCTATTATGTTTATATTTGACAGCCGATATGCACTTGTGAATATTTCTGTTCTCATGGCACACATGGGAAACTTTGCTGATGTTTTTATTCTTTAGATGATTTAATGTGCGTCATGAACTGACTGTGGTCTTTCAATGGTGGAGAGACACCACTTGACTCGAACGCTTCATTATGAACTTATAAATGAACAAACCCTGGAACAGGGGCAACGCATTCAAATTCTTTTTCTTATGAAATGCATCACACTCAGCTGTTTTTTTTTTTGCTCATGGGCGTATTTTGTTTTGTACGCTGACTGAACTTCAAGGATTTTAATTATTTTCACCTTTGGATTTATGGCTCAATGCTTCAGTTGGTAGCAGAAGGACTGAAACTCTTTTTTGCCAAACTTGAACTAGAACTTTTCCCCTTTACTTAGCTTTATGGACAATGCCCCTAAGAGACTTTACATTTCTTTTTCCCAGGTCAGAGTAGGTTATTGCTGTTAGTGGGAGAACCATCCTTTAAGTGGCAGAACGTTGTGACTCTGTAAGTTGATTATGGCTATTGCTGCACAAATGCGGACTGCTCTTATAAAAACTGTTATATCTCTAACTGAAATGCTAAAGAGGTTGTTTATACTAATGAATTTTGATCCTTTCATACAATAATTTCAAATTCTAAGTTTGATTGAGACCTTCCTTTGTGTCTATGTTTCTTCATTGAAACTGTGCATTTGGTGGGAGTTGGTCTTCCGCGAGTACGACATGATGTTTGGGGATTTCTAGAATCACCCCTCCTATCATCAGAAAAAGATTAATCGAGAGAGATTTATGCATTGGGGAATGGATCAACAGCCTAGAAAAATAAAAGTAAATGAGAAATTACTCTAATCATAGAAGGGGGCAGTGCGGTTAGGGTAAACGGAGGATAATAAATATATGCTTCCATGCAGGAGATAATATAGTGAACAGAGTGAAATATAAAATTCTCCAAAAGTCAGCTAGAGTCCATTATTTGAGGAGGGCATTCTATCATTGCTAAACGTTATACTAGAATTATTTAGTAAAGCTAGTTTTTGGACTATATATAAATATATTATTAGGCTTTTTTTTAAATAATGCAACTTTGTAAAACAAAATAGCACATTGTATTACAAACATTTTACTTCACATTAGTGCCTTAATAGACAGAAGACTATGCTAGCTTAAGGGAATTTGGAAGACTTGACAAGTTGTGACAAGCATAGGGGTAGCAGGAAGAACCCTTGTATCAACCGTTATCTGTTTGTAACTAAATCTATTTCTGAATTTGTCTTTGTGGTCACAGAGAATACCCACTGCTGGCCTGCTGAGGGTGATCAGATAAACCATCATCTTGCTTCATTAGGTTGATAGTGATAGAGAACAGGACCTTCTTTAATGCAGAGTGCAAGGCATCATTATTCTAGAAAATCTGTTTGTGTGTGATGTGTTCTATAAATTTCATTCACTCAGAATGAAAATCCCAAAAATAACCTTCTCTACTGATTAAATTCCTAAAATGGAAGCTGATCAGGAGCCGTGGCCAACCCAAATCAATGACCTCATATTTTCTTGGTAGTTAAGTCATTGGGAAAGTCACGGGATCACTTAATCAGCTTATCAAAGGATGCACTTTTTATTGGATGCCCTCACTCCTGCCTCCCTATCAAACAACCTTTGATGTAAGGATAACTTAAAATGGTATAAAGGTAGCTCTTCATCTCCCACATTGCATGGTAGATGATATGACAATTTTCCTTCCCGGATCTGCCCTAAACCTTGAAACAATTAGACCTCCAACACACTTAGATATATTTTAAGACATTAGAATACATCGCATTGTCTATAACAGCTTGCTTAAGATGTAATTTACTTTAAGGCTCTAACCCAAAGTTTTCTATAGTCTACTTGATCCTGTATCAATTGGTAGTGCTCTTTATTCCAAGAGTTGTGGCTAGTCATACATTGATATTCATTTTAGAAAGACAGCTTTCATTGTTTAATTGTGTTATAATTTTTCTTCCACTCCCACCATCTACAGGGATCAATCCTTGATTTCAACCATGCTACCCAATGCTGTGTCATAGATTACTTTGAGACTAGGATCAACTGAGCCCGGCAATATTCAGCTTCTACATGTGGTGGGAGTACAGGTATAGCAATGGTTGATTAACCCGACTAACATAACAACTGTGTTCTATACACACCTAAACTAATTGCTATTACACACACACCGTGCATCACTAACTGATTTTTTGATCTATCTGCTCAGTAAAGTAATTTGTTCCTCTGGAGATGGAGGTAGGATAAATTGAAAAACTAAAATCCACTCTAGTGTGTTTTCCATTAGTGAGTTTCAGTAATGCTGATGATGGTGTTTATCTATAATGTTTCCTGTTTGACAGCTACAAAACAAAACTAGATGCACCTTCTCTGGATCTCTTACCTTTACCTTTTCATGGACAAAAATATCAGCATTCTTCTGTCATATCATGCGTCCTAGTAGAAGAGCTATTGAGCACCACTTTAACTGTTTTTTTTCAAATGCTGTGCTGCATTGTGTTAACATGGATTATTGTTCAAGTGAGAGTAAGGGCACACATATTGCTATATAGTACAGCCACTGTTTCCTTGCAGCATCTATGACATTCTGCTCCATACAAATCAAACTATCCCCCTACCTCTCCCACACACACAAACACTTGGTGGTCTTCATTATTTATTATTGTTTCTATATAAGTAATTGATCATGTAAATTTGTATATTCACACAATGGCACATTTTCATTGAGCTGCATGTTTTTGTCCTTTACTCTGGCTTACGTACTTTAAACGATATTGAAAATGGTTACTGCACACAATAGAAATGTACAGCTTATAAGTGGCAAACACTTTTGACAGCTCAAGACATATGAGGCTGCCTATGTAGTGTGTGCTTGCTAGTGGTTAATAAAATACATTTCAGCGCAGTCACTGTAGTAGATTCACATACTATGACAGTTAGAAACAGAGACTCCAAATGAACTATAAACAAGATTTTATATAAAGTCCTGATTCCCAAAAGCCTCTAGGAAAAATCTGAAATGTATTGGTGTATGCTATTGCCTATGTTTGGAATCTATTTATAACTTTTCTGAATTTAGCTGAGAATTCAGTGATTCTGTGACTCATAGATTACTAGTTCTTCCATTCATAACACTTTCTTCATAGGGTAGCATATCAGATGTACATTTCTCCGTACATAAATGTGAAATGAGAATGGATTTGTCCATGAAAGCATTTTCACCTCTTAAATCAGTTTTCTTTACAACCCTATCCATTTTAGGGTTATTACCTCTCCATTTCTACAGTTCTCAAAATGCATTCATTCCATCACTTGACAGAATTTCATCTATATATTCATTCAAAGAGCAGAATAAGCAGCACTCACATGGATTGTGCCGAAAGTTATTTATTTAATTATTGTGAAAAAAATAATTGCTGTTGAATTTTGACCCTCTCAGGTCTTGGTCACAAAGTGTTTGCCACACCGTAATGAGAACGTGTGGCCTCTTATTTTTATCCCAATAATTTAATAGAAAACTTTGGCCACAACCCCTTTTTGCACCCCTTATTCTTGTTCTTTGGATATTGGAGGTGAAGCCAATCTCGAACAGCCGCCAGCTGAACAAGCGCGCTACATATTTAACAAATGTTAAGGTGATGTTATATTTAGATATGGTAATAAACTCTTCCCTTATGTTAAACCTTCCCTTCCACCCGCCAGGAATTCATTAAAAACAACAAAGGTTAAAGTGGTGTTATAGTTACATCTTGAAATAAGATGAACACTAATGTTTAAAAACAAAAAAAGCCCTGAAATTCATCAGTTTCACCTCACTGAGCTAACTATAACTTGCGCCCTGAAATACTCTGCTTATGACCTCATATATTACATCAGTCATGGCATGTTAAATTACATTACTGATGACATCTCAAATGACATGATTGATAGCACCATATTCATATACCGCATAGAGCTACTGAGTCTACACATGTGGATGCGTTCCATTAAATAGTGTAAGCCCTAGAGGTAAGTGTGGTTGTGCATCTTGAAAGTTATATGGTTCACCATTTACAAATATCTAAAGTTTGGGCTGCAAGTAGAATTCTATGTTAAGGTAAAGGCTGAGTGCACCTAATGTTGGTTGCAGATGCATGTTATAAATTAACTTGTGCCTTAAAGCCAAAGTCTGTTGCAAAAAATCGGAGAGAAAGGCTAAAGCTTTTGTTGACCATAGATAGATTATTCACAAGTGACTAGAAGATGGATTTTATGCATTTAGAATCAAGATATTTTTGTACATCATATATGTATGTTTTCTGTTATCAATGTATGTTTGTTGATTTAATTGTTGTTTTTTCTGTATCCCTATTTCTAATAAAAACGTTTTGGAATATAAAATGACTACTCTTTTGATACACACGTTGATTGTATATGTTGTTTTTATAAATATTTTCTTTTCCTTTTTCTTTTTGAACTAATGTGAGATATCCCATTGAGTGCCATCAGATGACACTATGATTAAGATAGCATTACTTTGATTGATCCATTTTGAAAGAATCCCTTGTTGGCAAGTTTACCTGTTTAGTTTATTACCCAAGCCCACACGGGTTGTTTGAATTGCCCATTACCTTGTCACGCTTTTGTCATGTCCTTACTACAACCATTCTGTCCCTCTTCCTGCCTCTGAATACATGAATACATGTCTGTGTTGGGTGACAGCTGGGCTGTGTGCACCAAGCTGATGAGCCTCCCTGAGGTAGAATGGGAGGGAGTAGCTGACTCTTGCACCTGAATAGGACTGTGCCTATCCCCACACAAAGAGCTGCATACCCCTGTATTGAAACTGGAGACAGGCTAGGGAAGGCAGGGACATTGTGATCTTCAAAGGCCTCTTTGTAGCCCCCCCCCACTTCAAAGGCACATTTGTATACAAATACTGTCCCCTTGATACCATCAAATCAGAACTTTGCTGGAACCAAGGATATTCTGCCTGGAAGAATAGCTGATGTGCGGTAGGAAGGACTGCCACTTTATACCTGCATTGCTGTGTTGGCCTGCTGCCAGCTGATTGCTGTGCTCTAGGAGGGACTGAAAATATTCTACCTGCTCTGCTGTGTTGGCCTGCTGCCTGCTGCTTCTTGCTTGGGAGTGAGAGGGGCTGGACCTGCACTCTGCATCTTTAAACCCAAGTTTCTATAACAGCTTGTTGGCTTGCCTCCTGTTCTATGAAGTCTCAGGGTCACAACAGACTTCTTGCAACTCAGCTGGTGCTGCTGGGCTTCGCCATCTGTGAGTCCTACCCACACCTGAGGTACACCCTCATAGTCCTGGGCCTTAGAAGTCAGTTCTGCAGCAGTGACCCCTTTGCACTGAATGGAACTGATGCAGTGCCCTCAGATGCAGTGCTGATTCGATGACAAGAGGGTCTCAACTAAAAGGTTTGACGACGAGGCAGCACCGATCCAAAGACACTGCTGTGAGGTTCAACTCCAATGCAGTGACGACCCTTCAACACTGACTGCGTGGCTCGACTCTGACGGTGCCCTGACCTTTCGACACCGGTTGCAAGTCTTGACTCAGACTCATCAATCCGACTGCGTGAAGTGGAACTGAGGCAAGGAGTCTTCAACGCTTGCTCTGTATGAGGTACTTTTTCAGCAGGCCCTGCGTGGGTCCTATAGAAGCCTGCCCTCCATCGCGGTCGGCTTGAACTATGTATTTACCCCAATGTAGCACAACCTCAAGTAACCTTTTATCGCTATTGACTTCTAAGCACTGTTTTGGGATTTATTCTTTAAATATTCATATCTCAACTTCTACTGATTGGATTTTTGTCAGTTTGGTCTTGTTTTAGTGGTGTTTTCACCTGGGTTACTGTAATTTAAGTATTACACATATACTTTACATATTGCCTCTTAGGTGAAGCATGACTGCTCTGTGCCAAGTTACCAGAGAGTGAGCACAGATTAATTTAGGTTTTGTATCTGACTTACTCTGGATAGAATTGTGGCTCCTGCTTGGACAGGGTGTATATTCTGCCATCCAGAAACCTCAATTTCTAACAGGGAGTTTAAGGCCTGGCAAGAGGGTTAAAATGCAGTATGAAACTACATTCAGGCTGCAATTGAAAGCCGGGGACACGTTTTAAAGTGCTACCAAAGTGGATGGCACAATAAGTGCTGCTTTAGGGGACCTGATGTGGTATTGGTCAACTTTTAGAACAATGTTTTAATTATACCCGTAGCTCCATGGTTCATACTTTAGGTGCTGTACTGGAAGCTTTCATACATCCAATCCATTCCTATTTTATTGTGATCTGGGCCGGGGATTTTAACATTCAGGGTTGCCCTTTACCTGCATCCCAGGTTTGTGGATAATCTAGCTGTGATGGAGATGATTTGTTGCATTTCTGTCACAATGACTATGGGAAAATATGGAATTCACTTACACTATCCTGCTTATGTTTGGGAGCAAAAGTTGTTGGAATAGGGTACGGATCCCCTCTTTTACTGTTACAGCTGTTTGCACCATAATTGATCATGTGCTGGTGTCTATGGCTGCTAGTAATACATTTAGTACCCCTTGTATTATTCCATCTATACTTAGCGACCATAATGCAATTGTAATACCTTTTTCGTTTTGGGGCAATAAAGGTGTAGACTCATTACAGCTACTGAAATCACCACAACTAGGCCAAATGAGTTCCGTATTAAATGGGCAGGAGTGGAACTTATCAGCTTTCTAGAGAAAATTCTTAAGAGGAATTTAACTGAGGTCAGCTATTGCCTGGGGAGGTGGTAACCCAGGAACATATGCTTAAATGTTTTAGAAAGCATCCTCAGATGTGTTAATATACTCCTGACAAGAAGCTCCAGACACGCACCAGCTAAACTTGGGGGGTGGTTCTATCCACTATGTACTCGGACCGCTCAACAGCTGAGAGAGGCTTTACAGCGCTCACCTAGAGATACCATGGTAATCAAGACTCTCCACAATAACTACACGCAGGCAATTACCAAGAAGAGGCATGGTCCAATATGAGACTAGCTGTCAAAACAAAGGATAGTAAGCTATTTTGGAATACGATTAATGCCCCCTTCCTGAAATCTGATAAGATCCCAGAACTTTATTCCTTTGTAGCCTGCGATCCATGGGTGGAACATTTTCCAATATTTTTAATGATACTATAATCGTGGGCAGAGAAATGGGGACTGACCGAACCTGCAGTTGGCATCCAATCCCACTTAAAATCCATATTGATAAAGTTATTTGTGCTATAAATTCTAGTGTTAGTGAAGGGCCGCAGGACCGGATGGGGTCCCAGTAGATGTTTTTACGGCACCCAAAGAACTATGGGGACCCATTTTAACGAGGGTTTTCAGTGCAGCTGCTGAAAGTATAATTCCCCAGTCCTGGTCTTTGTCAATAATCATCCCCTTTTTAAAAAAGGTGACAAATCAGGTCCTAAATGCTACTGTCCCATTTCCTTCCTAGACTCTTTTGTAAAACTGATGAGCAGGGTTTTGTTACATAGGCTGGAAGAATGGGCCTATTCTTTTCCCAGCCCAATATGGGATCAGAAGGAGACTGGGAACAATGGAACAAGGCGTCAATTTAGACCTGTAATAGGGAAATATACCAGGGCTAAGCCGGGGTCTCTGTACCTCTGCTTTGTAGATGTTAGCAGTGCGTTTGACCTAGTTAATCATTCCATCCAATTATCAACCCTGAATAGCCTTGGTGCTCCCATGGCGATTATTTGTTTCTTGGCTCGCCTTTATGAGAAATTATGGAGCAATGCCCGCTGTTATCCATCAGGTGAATGCACACCTGATTTCATTGTAGGAAAGTGTATTGGACAGGGATGCGTATTAGCTCCTTTATTGTTTTCCCTTTTTATTAATAGAGTGGATGAAACCTTGCAGGCGCTTCCGGCTGATGTACCCCTCATTACAGGATCCCCTTTTCCAGTGTAGTTATACGCCAATGATGCTGTATTAATATTTAGAACCCCCAATGGATTGCACAAATTGATGGTAGCCTTCGGGGAGTATATGGTATCCAAAAAATGATAATCATCAACAAATCAAAGACTTTTACAATGATATGTGGGAAACAACTAACTAAATGTAGACCCTTCTATATCAATGGCTCCCTATTCAACAAAGTGAATACATTTTGCTTTCTGGGGGTCCAGTTTACTAGTAATGGCATATGGCGCAACAGATTGGAAATGCTAAATTTAAAAAGAGCTTGAATTGTGAGGGGATATTACATTTTTCATCTAAACTTGGTCAGCCCCCGTTAAAGAAATGACTGAGATTTACAAGGCTAAAGTAGTACCTGCTGCTATATTTGGGGCTTGTCTGTGGGGGTACACAACTAGAAAATCTTCTTCAAATCAAAGAAAACACCTTTTTAAAATGGCTGCTGTGTTTGCTTGCATCAGCCCAATCCCTAATTGTGCATAATGAGGTGGGGTTGTTTTATATGGAGGATCTTATTTTACTGAAACCATTGTTTATCTGGCTCTCCATCTGGAGGAAAGAAGACACTACCTTTACCAAACTGATTATATTGATTGTCTAAAATTGGATTATACCTTTTGCATCTCATGGCAGGCCTATATAGAGTGCAAGTTTAAGTCTGCATTAACTAAGAGTCACATTAAAGCTACTATCAGTCTGTATAGGCCTGAACCTAGACTTCCTGTAGAGTCAACGAAGATGATGGTTGCTATGTACATGTTCATGGAGGGAAGGGAGAGGTGTCAGGAGTATTTGATGTTTGTTATGTCCTTACTAGATTTAGAAGTGGTAAAGTACACCAATCGGTTGCATTCCCGAAGATGAATGCCTTTGCCTTTGAAAAAACACCTTGTCCTTGTGATGGAATGGGTAAGCAAAGTGCCCAGACCTTAATTTTATTCTGTAAGTGTTATAAGGAGCTGCGGTGTCAATATTTAAAACCTATTTTTAATATGCAGAATACTAGAAACTTTACTTATGCTCTGACATTTCTGCTTGCACTAAACAATCAATGTGTGTGTTTTAGTGTTGCCCCCAATTATTTTAAAAGTTATCCACCTAAGCAAAAGTATTGTGTTGATTCTGTCGAGGGTATATGATTGTTATGTGATGGCATCTTAAAAGATTGAACAATTTTATAAATGACAATGCTTTTATTTGTATGTACTTTAATGGCAGTTTTTACTTACCGAATAAAGTTCTTAGTTTGAATTAAAGTGCTGCAGGCCCACTGGTAGCATTTCATTTACAGGCCCTGGGTATATTTTATACCACACTTATAAGTAAATTAAAGATGCCAATTCGATGCATGCCAATCAAACCATGTTTAGGCGTCATGGGTACAAGCACTTTAGCACTGGTTAGCAGGGGCAAAGTGTACAGAGTCCTCAGACCAACAAAAAATAATTTCAGCAAAAATTGGAGGTAAGTAGGCAAAACGCTTGTAGGACGACCACCCTAAGGCTGACAAGTCTAAAATAATAGTTCTAGCAGAGAACCTGATTTGGTGGCATCCACAAGTGCCAAGTGTTATAGTTAACTCAGTAAACTGTAACTGGTAAATTATTATTATTTTTTTTACTTTACATTCTATCTTATTTCAATGCCTAACTATAATGTCACTATACCTTTGGTGCTGTGCAATGTGGTGGGTTGGCCTCTGACCAGACCATGTGCCCAATCACCTGCTGTGCATGGCCTTTGTCTGTGCACAGTAGAAGGTTAGGCACACAGCCTTGCCTCCATCCACGCCTTGCACCCAACCCCTGTGGGCTGCCACCCCACTGCTGTGCATGGCAGAAGGATATGCACAGCACAGGTTGGCCATACGTTCTTGCCTATGCCCAGACCCTGCCCCATCTCTCTGCAGATGTCTAGTCCCCCACAGATACTAAACACACATTTGTGTTTTTTCTTTTCTTTTCAAAATTTTTCTAGCACAGCAGTGCTCCTACGGTACCCACTTTTTAAGCATCACCTCCATGGTTCTGCAGTATCATGCAAGTTTTCTCAGTAAAGCTTGCATGGTACAGCTGTGCCATGGGCATTGAAGCTTGAGCTCCAACTCCCATAATAGTACCATGGTACCTCACAGTCACAGCCACACAAGGTTCGCTTGAGTACCACAGTATCTGCAGCACAATTCTTTTTTAATTTGGCCCTTGTGGTAGTCCCTCTGGGTCCCTCACTCTTCAAGTGGCTGGTGGTCAGGATGCCCCAGCTCTGCCACCTTACACTACTTTTTAATAACATTTTCAGGAAAAGGGGACTGAATCCCCAAGTCCTGTAATGGCAGAAATTTTGAGCCAGCCGATCATATCATTCCAAAATGGCCGATGGGAGAAAAGGATCCATCAACCAATCAGAGGGCCCTATTTTAAAAAAAATGTTGAACACAGGACTCTCTCACAACCAACCATCTCGATATACCAAACTTTCCAATCTCTTTAAGCCCACCCCAAGCACCTCTGATAATGATTTAGACTACTTACTGAGCTATGTGAAAACATAAGCACCTGTGACAGAGAGAAAGGATTTTAATGAAATCAGGTTGTTTGGTGCTTACCTCACAGTAGAGCGTAAATAGTGGTAACCGGATGAGCCTCCAGTGCCTGTCTTGCTACCAATCATGCGGTGGACCATACACACATGGTTATCTAGAGGAATTAGCAGCATATATGAAAATAGATTGATAACACTATAGGCACTGTTAAAGGTGTCATTATGAAAAATAATAACAAGTGTAATGCATGGTAATAAGGCACACTACCAGAGTATTGACAGACTTTACATCTAGGTGACATAAGCAAAACCATGCACATGTAAACACATACCTACACATATATATTGTTAATATATTACATATCTGAATTTTGTCAGCTTACATGACTTGTGACTTCTTTTTTAAAAAATCATTAAATTCTCTATTGCAGAAAAGTGGTAAGAAATAAGGGCGTTCAATTTTACAGAGTATCATTGCTAACAACATATTTTTCCCAGTAAGAGTGGTCATGGATTCTGCACTTACTGTCTAGTTCAAACCCTTTCCTCCTGACTATATCTATGCATGTGCTGGTCATTCACTGTGGGTCAGCAAACTCCTACAGAACTGTGTGCATGCTTACTGCTCTCTACGTTTAGCATCAGGCTGCCTACTACCCGACAGACAGGTAGAGGTGGCTGGCAATTGTCATGTTAAGATTTTTAAATGGCAAGGGAACTCTATTGAATCACACAGCATATTTTGGTTAAGTTAAGATAAATAATTTATCTTTAAGTAACATTGTTCTTTGTATCCAGTTGCAACCTTGAGAAAGTCTGCTAGGAAGAAACACATGTTGGCTGCTATGATATATGACATTTACCATCAAAGGATAAATTAACTCATGTTAAATGTCTAAGAAAGTTTTAATTTGTGGAGTTTTTCTGGTTGTGCTAATAATTGTTAAGAGTGCTCTAATAAATATGGATCTTATTGTATGAAAGCTTTCCTGAATGTCTAACGTTTGGTGACATTATGACCATCCAAAAAAAGGTTACGGAACCCTTTGTAAAATGTATTTTTGAAAGACTAGCACAAGATGCCAAGCCTCTCCTAAGAATATGCGATCATGGTGTCTGCATCTGTGTGGTTTATCCCAATAGGGTTTTTTTTCTTTGAAATTAGAGTAACTTGCTTCATTGAGTGCTTCACCTAGGCTCTGGTGCTTTCTACAGCTGTAGTTTAGGCAAATTGAAAATTTGTTGATTTCCAGCAATTTTCTAAGTCAGAAAGTAAACTGTTGATCCAAATGAACCACCGACCTTTAACCACAGAGTTTGACTAAGGGGCCTATTACGAGTCTGGTGGTTCTCGGACCAGTAGACTTGTGGTGCCGTGGCACTGGTCCGACTGCACAAATAAAACTCAGGCAGTCAGACTGCCTGCTCTGCAAGGGAACTGCCATTCCCTGGTGTAGCAGTGGTGGTGAGAGTCCGCAATATGCTTGGCGGGACCACCATGGTCCCTCCAAGCATATTACAAGTTTTCTTACAGTCCGGCTTTTCATGGCAGTTCCACAGCCATGAAAAGCCTTGTGGAGAGGAAACAAAGGGGGGGGCCCCTTGTGCCTCAAAACTATGCCGATGCACACAGGGGAGCACAACATGTGCCCCCCTGTGTGCATGCACATAGGTTCCTGCACAGCATGGACTTAAGAATCAATGCCATGCAGGAACCTCGTAGTGCTGTCCCATTGCGGTGCCTCTTTTAATGGCGTTGCCGTCTTTAACATAGGCACAGCCATGGGACCGCCACCCCACCTGCCTGGATAGCTACTGTGTAGTCATAATAGGGCGGGCGGCACGAGTTTCATTGGAGCTGTGGCACAGCGGTTTGCACTGCTGCGCCACTGCTCTGAAGAAAACTCGTAATTGGGGGCTTAGAGTGTTTTAGAGCACCCATAGAATACCATTTAATTTTGATTTATTACATGTTTGTGCAGTTTTTCTACATGGCCTGTAAATATTAGGCTATATTCAAATATGTTTTGGCTTGCATGTTACAGCACTTGTACTACATATATTTTCCTTAAGGACTGCCTTGTTGCTTAGGCTGGCTATCATGGTTGATTCTAGTATTCCACAAAGAAACTAGTTTCAGAGTCAGCTTTGTGTCACAGCTTTCCTCAAGACTGTGATATGTCACCCCCAGGTTAACAATTCAATTTGCTACACTCAGTTGCTAGGGTATTGCCAGAAATCCACCCTCATTATCTAAAGTCAAATTTGGGCTGCTGCAGATTTAGCTGCAAATCAGTGTTGTTCAAACATACGTGCTGGTAAACATTTATTTAACATGGCATGACTTTTCTGAAATTAGAGCTTAAGAGGTGAAATGACAAGAAGTAAAATTAAGTACTTATTAAAAATATATTTGCTCAAAGCGAAATACTGAGATTAGTCATGAGGGATCATCTTGATTCAGGTTCTTTAGGAAGGAGGAAATTACCAAGATGTTGGCCCGGTGATCATAGATATTCGGCATATGATGAATAGAGGATTTGTTTAAATGAAAGTAAGAAATTGCAACAGAATCAAGTTTACTACCACATATAGAAAATCAAGGCCATTGTTAAGTAGGAAGAGTGTATGTTGCTCATCTCTCTCTAAAAACACAGGGGTGTGTATGCAATCTTCAGTTTAGCAAAAGCCCACCAGGGTTTGTTTTGTAGGATGAGAGAATCATTTAAATGCACCAGCAGAAAATGGTGTGCCGAAAAGGGTAGCAAACAGGCATTGACTAAAAAATGCTGTGCAAGCATGACACCAAATAAATAAAATATAGATTATTTCATCAACATGCTGGTAATAAGCCCCCAGTTACCAAAACACTATTGGGCTGCAAATGCTCATTACACAATATGTTTGGGATGTAATATTTCATGATTAATGGAATGGCTTGACAATCAAAAAAAGATAAACTTACATCTCCATTTAGTCAGGAGAGCATCAATGTCCATAAGAGATGTTAGAAGCTGGAATGGAACCTGAAATCTGGGCTCCTCCCTGAAACAAAATGAAAATGGGATGCTTACACTTGTGAAAATGCTGCATTTATGAGGGCAGTGATTTATAATTAGAGCACGTATCAATATGTTTTTCAGTCTAAACACATCTTGGAACTGCACCAAACTGAAGACTTTGTAAAATGCTAATGATATGAGTCTGCATGGATCCCACTGGACCGACAAGATTCTAAGCTTATCATAGTCTCTCTGTAATTGGTCACTTTTTATTCATATACAGTGAATAAACAATTAACACTATCATTACGGATAGCATACCCCATTCATATCATGTGTTACTGTGTACTATTTCCCAAAACATTTTTCTGATTTGTTGGTCTTTCAGTGGGAATTTGTTACGTACTTCACTGCAGTTTCTGCATTTTACGTACAAAGCTTCTCTTATAATGTCAAGGTAAGTTTTCAGAGCAGTATAGCAGTGACATACTGCTAACAATTTTCAATTGTGATGGAAACAGCTCCTCTGTATTAATTCCTTCACGCTCTGCACTGGTGAATGGATGGTGGAAATTGTAAACGTCGAATATGTTAAGTAAGTCTGGCTTCTTGTTACCTTGGCTTTTCCTCATGATTGCTGCAGGTAGCTACATACAATGGGAAGATTATATTACTATATATTCTGTACATCTAACAACCATAGTCAAAAAGACGTTCAGTTCCACTCCATGTATAGTTAGAATATCAAAATGTGGACAGCTCCTTTGAAGACAAAGGAGTAGCACTGGGCCATATATCCTGATGTACGGCCACTGCATCTACATTGCAATGCCATAACCTATAGCATCTGATTTCATTACGTTCAGAGGTTAGCATTATCCATTAAGTCTTTTAATGCCACTCCCACATCAGCTTGTTTAAAGAATGCATATCACCATAACAACAGAATGAGAACAACACCCACTATATAAGCCCATAACTCTGAATCTTCCCCCACTTTTAAATGCTGCCCCAGCAAAGATAAGTAATCTTTTAGTGTGTATATTGTTAAAAGAATGATTGTGTTGGATGGAGTCTTCGAATTTACAGAAGTGTGTGAAAGGTAGAATGATGGTTCGAATATAAAGATGAAGTGGGACAAAAGGTCTTATTGAATTAAATCGTAGAGTTCTTACCTTTCAACATATAGGCAACGCAGTGTATTAACAGTCAGCAATTAATAGGTTTCGCTTTAATTTGTTGTTAAAAGATGACCCTTTTCAGGATAGAAGTCATCCAATTTTAGGTGGATCAGACGTATAGATAGTTTGGTGCTCCTATCTCCTGTAGAAACAAGTGTAACAGCACATGCTTGTGTAATAACGCCAAACGCCAGTAGAAACAAGGCAGAGGGTTAGCCGTGTGCTAACATGTATGATGTTTGGCCAGCCATCTTAGTTTGGGCGATAACCAATAGAAAATAACGGAAATGTGTAGGCGTACAGCATTCCGACAATGAAGAGCCCTTTAAATGGAGAGAATATTTAAAAAAATGACAGTGTTAAAAGAATTTGTGCTTCAGACAAGGGGCTATCTTAGCTGCTTAGAAGGTATTTAAGATGTTTTGATTGGTTAAGGTAGTGTGGTGTAAGGATGTTAGATGAAGGGAAGAGTGAGACAGTGATTCCCAAAGGTGTTCCGTCTCAGCGGATTTTGAGGAGGTATATATAGAGTGAAATGAGGGAGATTATAATTAGTCTAATGAATAAGGAAATACATGTGGACTCATCAGAGGATGAGAGTTGGAATGTTGCTGATGAGGGACGGGTTAAGAGAAGTAAGTGCCTTAAAGAAATGAAACAAATAGGGACAATTCCATTGCCATAAAAACATCTGATTATCTTTAATGCTTGTACAGAGTCTGTAGTCATTAAAGATGACCAGGATAAAGAAGCCCAAAGCGTCAAAAAGGAGAAAGGGGGCTTGTACAGAACAAAAATGAAAGGTGTTCTTAGCGGCATGCATGGAGATACCTTTGGTGGCAGATTGAAGGAGAATGTGGAAGGAGATGTTGTGTATGGGAAATATCAGGAATTTGATTAATTGGGGAAGCGCTCTACAGGTGGGGGATTACCTGTCCTTCTTTTTTGCTTGTGCCAGGAGGTATTGCTGCCATCAGCAGCAGCTGCAGAGGGGAGGAGCTCAACCCCTAGTGCCAGCTCTAGACCCGCAGGGCAGGAAGTGCTATACTGTTGAGGCCTACCTGTCCCTCTTTTCCTTGTGCCAAGAGACACTGCTACCATCAGCCGCACCTGGAGGAGGTAGGAGCTCAACCCCCAAGTGCTTTAGTACCAGCTCTGGACCCCGAGCATGGTAAGCGCTGTACTGCTGGGGACTACCTGTCACATTTTTTTTTTTTTTTGGGTGGTTTTTTTTTTTTTTTAACTTTGTTTATTGAATTTTTACCAAAACATTACAATCATACAATAACCATAAGCGATATTCAGTGGCATTTCAAGTTCGAAATCATCACAGCAGCACATCCATTGCGTGTCCGGGGGGCACATGAACAGCAACACATAAAGTAGCATGAGTCTTGGCGCAGGGACAGGGGGCATGAACAGCTGGCAGTAGAGCAATACACAAGTTAAGCGTTCAATGTAGACGTGGGGGGCCCGCGGGTGGAGCTCCCCCATGCATTATACCTCACCCAAGGCGTGACCGCTACCCATATATCACGTGTAACAGGCCTGCAAACCAATCAACCTGGCATGGGGATCGTGGAAGAGGGATCAGAGTGGCTGCCCAGGGAGAAGGGGAAGCCAGGGGACATGGGAACACAACCCTCACCCCCACAGTTCTGCAACAGTTCATCCGTCACCTTGCACAGGATGTGCGTCAAGAGCACCAGAAGTAGTGTCGTCATGGGCCAGAGGGGGAGCGTCCTCCGTCAGGGCTCCCGGGTATTGCAGCAGGTAACATTGTAATGGTCCCCAAACATCAGCCGGACGGGATCGAGCAGGGAGCAGGTCGGAGTATGTCAGTATCTGCTCTTGGCAGTAGACAAGGTCTTTGAGCCATTCCTTAAATTTCGGGGCCCTCCCCCTACCCCACCGGCATGCTATACGCCGTTTCGCCAACAGCAACGCCATTGTGACAAACTTGCGGCTCGCTCGCGGAATATGTTTGGTATAACCCAATAGCGCCTGCACCGGTTCGGGCTCAAGGGGCAGGTCCACCATCCGCGAAACGGCAGAGTACACTTGGGTCCAGTAGGTCTGAATTGCAGGGCAATCCCAGGATAAGTGTAGAAAGTCTGCATGAGGGGCACGACACCTCCCGCAGTTATCCGAGTTCTGCAGCTGAAATTTGTACTTGGTGACCGGTGTGCAGTACAGGCGGTTCAGGAACTTAAAGTGAATGACACGGTGTCTACTGCTCGCAGAAATCTGCTCTGTCTGTATGCAACAATACGACCACCTGTCATCCCCCAGCTCCAGCCCCAACTCCCGCTCCCACTCCCCACGGGCCCGTGAAGTGTCAAGTGCAGTGTCAGAGCGAACTGTGTGGTACAGTATGGAGACCAAGTGGGAGGGCGAGGACGCCTGTAGGACTCTATGCAATGGACCAGTGATTTCGGGCTCCGCCGGAAATGTCTGCAATATGGACCGCATTCCATGCCTCAGTCTCATGTAGGTGAAAAGCTCCAGAGGGATAGGCGTGTACCCGTCGAAGAAGTGTTCCCGGTCGCGGAAGCGCCCAGCAGAGAATAGATCTCCCCACCTCTGAATCCCCAATTTGCGAATCAAATCTTGGAACAATCTCTCTTGTAGAAGGGGCAGCAGCGGGTGGTAGGCAATGGGGAGAAGGGGCGAGTACAGGAACGAGCTCGCCACTCGCTTAGATATCTCCAGCCACGCCCTCACTGTTCCCTGCAAGGCGTTATAATTCGTGGTATTATGAGGGAGAGTACTATGCAGCAGGCCGCGCAGGGGCAGAGGAGCCGCCAGCCAGTCCTCCGCAGCGAGTTGGGGCATAAATGCAACGGGGTGGAACCAGTAAAACGCATAGTGCGCTTGAGCGCAATAATAATATAACTCCAGGTCCGGTACATCCAAACCCCCCCGCGAGTAGGGAGAGGTCATCACAGCCCACTTCAGCCTAGGTCTCTTCCCACCCCACACAAGCCGAATCAATTCCGAGCGTAAGCGAGTGAAAAAATGCCGGCCCGGGGGGAAGGGAATGTTCATAAACAAATATAAAAGTCGAGGGAGCACTACCATCTTAATCAAGGCGGCACGTCCTGCCATCGAGAGGGGGAGCGTAATCCAGCGGTCCACACAGGAGGAGACGTGTGTCAACGCCGTACCATAATTTGATCGCATCAGTTCCTCCCTATCACGAGAAATCTTAATGCCGAGATATTTTACGTCAGACTCACACCATTCTATGGGATAGTCAAGTGAGAACGTCCGACATCCATCCGTCAGATGGAGGATCTGAGACTTTGACCAATTGATTCGCACGCCCGACATCTCTCCGTACGTTATGAATTCCCGGAGTAGCGGGTTCAGGTTATTTTGGGGGTCACGCACATACAAAGTAATGTCATCTGCGTAAAGCGACAGCAGAAGCTGCCGCTGCTCGCAAAACAGTGCCCTGTGTTGATGACTCTGTCGCAACCGCGAGGCGAG
The DNA here is from genome assembly GCF_964204655.1 of Triturus cristatus. Classification (NCBI taxonomy): domain Eukaryota; kingdom Metazoa; phylum Chordata; class Amphibia; order Caudata; family Salamandridae; genus Triturus; species Triturus cristatus. The sequence goes on along the minus strand of NC_140582.1, from coordinate 563,519,023 downwards.
GGGCTCCAGCGCCAGCGCAAACAAGAGAGGGGATAAGGGGCACCCCTGCCTGGTCCCACGGGCGATTCCAAAGGGCTCCGATGTCCTACCGTTGATTAAGACCCTGGCACAGGGGCCACCGTAGAGGATAGCTATCCAGCCCAGGAAAACCAGGGGAAAACCCATACTAGTCAGCACCGCTACCAGGTAATCCCACTCTAGGGAGTCGAACGCTTTCGTCGCGTCCAAAAAGACTGCCACCATCTGGAGGCTGGGGGCCACATTCTGTAAAGTTGCAAACAGCGTGCGCAGGTTGTGCGACGTTGCCCTGCCTGGTATGAAGCCCGACTGATCCGGGAGTACTAGTCCCTCCATAAGGAGCGTCAACCGGTTAGCCAGAGTTTTAAAGAGGATCTTTGCGTCACAGTTAAGGAGGGACAGAGGCCGGTAGGAGTCAGGGGAGGTCGCCGGTTTGCCCGGCTTCAAGAGGGAGGTAATCAAGGCCTCTCTCATGGTAGGGGGAAGTTTTCCCAGCGTGTGGGCTTCTTCAAACACCACTTTCAAAATCGGGGCAAGGATATCTATGTACGATTTATAAAACTCGATCGGGAGCCCGTCGAGTCCCGGGGCCTTCCCCGAGGCCATTTGCCTGATGGCCTCACGAATTTCATCAATCCCAAGCGGTGCCATGAGGAACTTCCTCTGTGCATCAGAGAGCCATCCCAATGTGATCTCACCCAAATAGGGACCCAACTCCGGCGGTTTAGTGTGAACGGAGGAGTATAGTTCAGTATAATGAGCAACGAATGCTTGCATGATAGACCGGGTGTCCCTGTGGAGCTCCCCCGAGCTACCCTGGATCTCGAGGACTTGGTTGTTAAAACGAGGCGGCCGGATTGCCCAAGCCAGGTATTTACCCGGGCGCTCCCCCTCCCCGTAGCTGCGAGCCTGAAAGTATTTCCCCCTGAACCGAACCTCTCTGTCCGCAGTTTCTTTATAGTCGGACAATAGTTCGCGGAATCGGGCCTGCGCCCCAGCATCAGTGTGAAACGTGGGGGCAGTCTCCAAGTCTTTAAGGTCAGTCTCGAGTTTACGAAGGGTACTACGCAGAACCCTGAGGACCCCCACCCCTTTCGAGATGCACAGTCCTCTAATTGTGACTTTAAAAGCCTCCCACACCACTGCAACACTGTCCACCGTGCCACCGTTGCGCTGGAAGAAGCTCTCAATATCCTGTGCAATTTCGGACCGGAAGACGTCGTCCAGCAGGGCAGTTGGCTGCAGTCTCCACGACATCGGAGAGCCAGCGAGGTCAGTCAATTCAACGCTCAGCAGGACCGGGGCATGATCGGAGTATGTACGAGCAAGGTGTTTTACCCAGCCTATCGTGGGAGCAAGCCCCGGGGAAACTAGGATATAGTCCAGTCTCGCCCACGTGGAGTGCGCGGCAGTCCAGTGCGTGCCCTCCCTTGTCGCCGGGTGCCTAGAACGCCACGTGTCCAGCAAATGACGCTCAGTAAGGAGGTCATGCACATATGCCTGCGAGCGGGAGTAGTGGTGTGGGCCAGGATTCGCCCTATCCCTCTCGGGGTCAACAGCTATGTTAAAGTCACCTCCCCACACTAGGTAAGTGGAACCGATACGTAAAATCTCTCCCCATAGCGTTTGAAGGCAAGACGGATCATCTGTGTTGGGACCATAATAGCACGCCAAAGTGAGCGTGTCCACGCCCATGCGCCCCCAAACAACACAATACCTGCCCTCCCGATCAATCCGTTCACCCATTTGCACAAAAGGGGTATGTTTCCTAATGAGGATGGCCACCCCACGCGAATAGGTGGAGTAAGATGAGAAGGTACGGTGCACAGCCCAACGCGACGCAAACAACACAGGCCTGGAGGGGTCCAGGTGCATCTCCTGAAGAAAGGCTACCCCTATGTGATGCCTATCCAGGTATGCCAGGACATGTCTACGCTTTCTGTGGTCTCCCAAGCCCCTCACATTCCAGGTCAAAAAGTTAAGCTGCCCAGTAGAGTCCCTACGTGTCTGCGGATCACTCATGGAAAAGAAGAAGACTCAAACACAGCAATACAATGCAACCACCGCCCCCCGAACAATGTGAAGAAGACAATGCCAACATCGCCACATACCATTCAAAACTAGCATACACACCAAATCCCCAACTCCCCCCCCACCCCCCACCCACAGCAGCATCCCAAACATGCTATCTGGACAGTCCCCCTCCCCCCCACCCCGAAGCAAATCCCCTCTATAGCAAGTGCCATCTGGGAGCAACATGTAAACTTAAAGTCAAGTGGGTAATACCCTTGGGAGGACAGTCTAGGTGAATACACAGTAACCCCTCGAGCCAGAAGAGTGCGCCCAGCCCGAGGGCCGGACCCTCTCCATGGACAAAAGGGCGCCCAGCGAAACAATAGAGTCCTGAGAGTCTAATGCAAGCTAAAGAAGTGTTGAACTCCGCTAACATCCCCTCACAGTGAACACAGCTAGGTCCATGGGTCCCCATGTCAAGTCCCACAATGGCAGACACGCGCAACACCTTACCAGCTGACAAGCAACAGTCTCAGAGTCGACAGGACAACGATCCAGCACCGTCATCCTGGTGCCGGCGAAGAGGGGCAGTCCTGGTCACGTTTCTTGAGTCGCTTCAAGAACTCCTCCGCCTGTTGGGGTTTAGTGCAAAAAATGTGTTTCCCTTGATGAGTGATGCGCAGGCGGGCCGGGTAAAGAAGCGCATAGTCAATTTGTGCAGCTCGCAGTTTGTGCTTGACCTGGACGAATTTCTTCCGCTCCTCCTGAACCACCGGGGTGAAGTCCGGGAATATAGTGAAGGCTGTGCCGCCGTAGGATAGGGTCTTCTTCTCCCTCGCCGTCCGAAGCGCGACATCTCGATCACGGAAGTTCAGCAAGCGTGCGATAATAGGGCGGGGGGAGCCCCCGGCGGCGGTCTCAGGGCCAGAGATCTGTGTGCCCTTTCGACGATGAACTGAGGAGATAGGGAGTCCGTGCCCACCACCTCTCGCAGGAGACCCTCCACATAGTCCTCCATCTTGCCCGTGTGGGTCGATTCTGGAATGCCAATTAAACGGATATTGTTCCTCCGACTGCGCGCTTCCAATTCCTCATTTTTGGCTGCTATTACGTGGAGGACTTTGTCCATGCGCGCCACAGTGGCAGACAGTTCCGTTGTGCGATCTTCGGTGTCTGAGATACGCCTCTCCGTCTCTGTGAGGCGTTCGCCATGGCTGTCAACCTTATGCACAATCGAGTCCATGCGGGATTGCATGGAATCCATTTTGTCCACTATGGTCGCTAGACTTTGCCGCATATCCAGCAGTATGGACTTGACATCCTTCCCCGGTGGGGCCTCCACCGACGTCGACCCCCCCGCAGCGGCCTCCGGCTGCGACCTGGTCTGCTTCTTGGGCTCGAAAGTGAGGCGAGGCTGACGACTGTCCGGCTTCCCCATGGCGGCGCTGTCAAGCTGCCCACAGCAGGATCGAGGGCGCGTCCGGACCGCGAGTCCGGCCACGAGGGCAAAAAGCAAAGGGGTAGTGCGGCAGTGCAGGGGAGGGGGGAAACCTCCAGACCGTGCAGCGGGTCACAGGATCAACCACAGGCACCCAGTTCGACCCCCTCCACCTGCTACGTGGGACCCCGCTGGAGACCAGCCTCCGCACCCGGGACCGATCACGATCACCCAAGCGTAACCCTCACCTCCGCAGCAGGTAGCACCACACCTTGAGCGTCCGGGGCGACCCCTGCGCGGATCGCCAGCAGGGAAGAGCCAGGCAGGCGGGGGTAAGAAGGATCCAAGGCGAGCCCCACACGTAGGTCCCGCAACCGTGACTCGCCAGTCAGGGGGAGACAGCACGCACCGCCGTCCAGCGCCCCCAGGCCAATGGCTCCCTGCTCAGTCCCGTCTCTCCCCAGCGCGGGCTCCACAACGTAGGCTCCGGCGCAGGAGGGCCAGCAATCAGTGCACCAGGCAGGCAGTCCCTCCGGGCCCCGCACCTCCGCCGATCCGCCGATCCGTCGGTCAGTCAATCGCCCCCAGTGGGCAGGCAGCCAGGCACCAGCGGGGGGGGCGAGAGATCCGCACAAACCGGGGCGAGCGAGGCAGCACCACGCCGCAGCAAGGATCAGTTGAGGGCCGGGAAGGCAGCCGCCGCGGCCATGACCTCAGCCGGACACGCCCCTCACCAGCGCCAGCGCCCGCCGGGCACCCCGCTGCCACCTAGGTCATCCCCTCGCCCCCGGCCAGGGGTATCCAGTGTGGGCCACAGCGACCCCCGCAGGCACGCCGCAGGGCCGCCGCCCGCAGCCTCGGATCCGGAGGCGAGGCCTGTCGCCCACGTGGGAAGCACCGGCCTCACGCTACGGCAGCCTCCCGGTCTCGGCTCCAATGGGACGTCCGCCACAGCCGGCGCAGCTCGCAGCGGCTCCCCAGTCCGATATTGCCGGGCCACCAAGGATGAAACAGCGCTCAGGCTGCGGTAGGGATGTCGGGCCGTCCACACAGGTCCGTGCAGGCAGCAAAAGACGACTGTCAGGAAGGATTATGAAGGATTTCGTCGCTGGGCTGCGGGAGCTTCACCCGAAGGCAGCCATTCCGCTGTGCGCCACCTAGCGCCTCGACTACCTGTCACACTTTTCTTTGTGCCGGGAGGTATCGCCGCCATCATCCGCACATGCAGGGTGGAGGAACTCAACCTCCAAGCACTTTTAGTGACAGCACACTTGGTCTCAGGATCGTAGGCTTCTTTCATGAGCTTTTCTCAAACCGGAGATCAGCAGTAAACAGGGGGCAGAAGGTTTCCTCCTGGCCTGTTTCAGTGTCTTGATCATATTACAGGCGTATTTCATTTGTCTGTATTTCAGTCTGTCTCTGTATTGTTTATACTGAAGAGGTTCCTGAGGGCAGCTGCAGGTTTACAGTGCCACCGCTAATCAAGTGCAGAGGGGCCATGCTTCAGTAAGTTTTCTATGATCGTATGCTACTAGTTTCGTAGGACGCATCAATCTGGTAGTTTGAATTGCTTACTGGGTCCCTTTTAAGGAGCAATTCCCTCTGGCCATGACCACTAGCTTGTTTTGCTTTTCCTTGCTTAAAGGGTTGTTCCAAGTCATTGCCTTCCTCCTCATTCAGGCCTCTCATGATCATGGTCATTGCATATCCATCACGGTGAAAGGGAAGGCATCTGGTGCCTGCTTGCCCCTGCCCTCCAATGAAGTGTACCTCAATAGATTGCATATTAGCGAGCGCAGTGGTGGCTATAAGCATGGAAATTGCCCTCACAGAGAGGAGACTGTCCCTAAACTCTTGTAATATTATTGTTCCCTTGGATGAAGCTCACCTGAATCTGTTTATCACTTGTTCAAAGTCAAATCTCCTCAGCTGGTATTGGCAGATAATCCCACCACTGGAGAGCATAAGGAGTCTGTTAAGGTTAACAAATCTAAGAGGGGTCAGCGGTGTGGATTCCCCAAAGCTGTCACTCAGACAGACTTCTCTATAGACAAGATGCCTGCAGCGGTTCAAGGTGGTTTAGCTTTCAATGTCCTCAGAGATAGGCACCTCAATATTTCCACCTGACTTTGGTAGGAAAGAGTTGCCAATCAATTACTACACAGATAAAATCAAGGTTCTGATTCGGTCTTAGCTCACTCCAGTTCTCACTCGTTTGGGAGTTCTTGAAACCCAGCTCATATCCATTTTGGTGCAAAAGTCTCAGGCCCGCTCAATCCTCCAGACGTTAATTTGCCCAACCCCATTGCTCTACTCCTACAACTGAATTTAACGCTGACAGGAGCGCCTTCTTTTGCCCTTCCTGCACCTGGATTGGCCCTGGTCATCAGCATACCAGTCTCCAGTTCTGTGGTGGGGTGTGTAGAGGAACACTTAGCTTACCCAGACCTGTCCCCTAACTGCACTATAACTATCATAAACCTCCCCCTATCTGTATGCCCTTATGTGTTGGTTTTGACTGGCTTATTCCTCTACAAAAACACTTTGAGGAGTCATATGGGGATTTGCACAACAAAGTACTGGATTGGATAGTCCAGAAAAGAGATTTTTCTCTTGCAGACAAAATTCTTTTTACTCAAAGGATCGGCTGGATAGGCCCTGGCCCTATCACCTCTAAAGGGGACTGTGTTATTATCAATTTTAGATCCCTGCTTCAAAAACAGGCAATATTGACCAAGAACCCTAGTCATTTTATCCCAGAAAGCTCCATAGTCCCTGTAACCCTTGAGTTTTTCTATAAGCCACACCCTGTACTGTCCCACTCCCATATCGCTTTGCCCCAGACCACCCATGTTGGTTTAATGCAGACTGTTTAATGGTTAACTGCTGTTTGTGAAAGGCTCTGATGGAGCGACTGAGAGATGCTATGGTGGTCAGCGAGGCAAGGCAGGACTATAAGTGGATACTCACAGATAGGAAGAATCTCTTGAATAAAAAGGACTGGGAAGAGCTGGAGCTAGCAGCTTCTCAGAATTCCAGCAAGGCTAACAGGTTCCCCCAGCGGGATACCCCTCCTAATCAGCTCCTTGTCCAAAACATTTGTGGTCAGGAGTGAGTTAAGCAATTCTCTACAATCTATCAGCTTCCCTCAGATAAGGTGTGTAATGAAAGGCTGAATGTACAGTTAGCATGCTTCCCTGCCCTCCAGATCTCACTTCCGGAAGTGGAGGTAGCGATCAGGCAGAGTAGTAGTGGTAAAACCCTGGGGCCCAATTAGATTCCCTTTGGAACTACCAAAATGTAACCCTGAGTTCTGGGGCCGTGCTCACTAATATATTTAATTATTCATTGTGCAGCATGGTTACTAATTCCTGGGCTTCTCTATAATTCTACCAATATTTAAAAAGGGAGACGAAAATGTTACAGGCCAAAATCCCTAATTGATAGGTCAGTGAAAATCCTAGGGAGGGTTAATTTTAATCATCTGCAGTCTTGGGTTAGTGATAATAACATTCTGTGCCCCTGTCAATATAATTTCTGTCTGGGGCTAGGTACATTGGAGCACGTCCGGAACTTGTATCTAATGATGAGCAAATGCACCATTGCCAGATGCTGCCCGATGTAGCTGGCCTTTATGGTCCTTTTTTCTGCATTTGACTGTGTGCACAGAGCCAAGCTGTGGTTGATTCTCATAAATTTAGGGTTAAAAGCCCCCTTGGTTAATTTTCTGTATTCCCTACATGAAACTGTGGGGTACCGTCGAGCTGGTGAAGTTTCTGTGTTTTTCTATTAGTGAGTGGGGTGCGTCAGGGATGCGTTTTGCCACCTCTGCTATTTATTATTTATATGAATTAACTAAGCACCCACTTGTCTCTGTCTACCAAGGAAGTACAAAAAAGTAATAACGCATTCATCCCAGCTTTATTATACACCAATTATGCTTTTTTGTTGTTGTGGCCCAGGAAGGAGAAATCTGTCATCCTTAAAGTTGTTAGATCACTCCTAATGCTTCGTACAGAATTTTAGTTATCTCGGCATCACTTTTGATTCCTCTAATACCAGGCAATGCCATGCGAAGTCAGCATGCATGAAACTGAAGAGGGCGGCCTAGTCTCTGTTTAACGTCACTGGAAGGGAAGGTAGGGGCGCTATTTGTACCATATCAAGATGTTCACTCTTCAGTGTGTCCCTACAGCTACTTATGGCGCAGGGACTTGGGGGCATCATAATGCCTCCCCCACCCAGGTGAAGGAAAACAGAATTCTAAGGTGGTTACTCAATCTTCCGCCAGCTAGCCCCATTTTGTTTTACACTCTGAACTCAATCTAGAATATGTCTCTGACAGAATTAAATTGGCACCTCTCTTGCTCTGGGGAAGCGTATGGTCAAATACTGAAGTGGGCTTCAACAGAGAAGTTGTTTTAGATCGTCTCAGCCTGGACAATGGTCTCTAAATCCCCTGGTTGAATTTTGTTAGAAAGTTCTTCACTGATATTTGCCTCCCTGAGATATTTACTGCCCCGTACATTTTGAGCTAATGCGACTGGGGGCAGGATAAGTCTTGTCACGCAGAGTTCAGTTTGTCCTGCAGAGTGGAGGAGGTTTTTAACAAGCACTCTGTGTACAGCTACTTTATCACACTTCCCGTAGGAGACATGGCATTTTATCAAACTTTGGAGCTCTCACAATGGGAGAGGTCACTGCTTTTTAGATTTAGGATAGGGACTTATTGGTGCCTGTTGTGATTTTCTGAAGAGACAAATGTGTGGGGCAGTAATTTACCTCCATGCTCCTGTGATGGAACGACAAAGCTATCTTTATTGCACTTCATGTTTTTCAGGAAATGTTATTGTTAATCTTTTTAACTGTCTTAGGCACATTCTGAAATCACTTGTTCGTACAAAGTGTAGGGAGACCTTTACGCACCTTCATATGTTAGGTAGCTCTGACATTTGTTTCAGAGATTCCTGCTTTCTTAAAATGTCTATACGCGATAGGAAATCGATAGAGGGTTAATTCCTAAAGATTTTTATGATGCTGTTTTAAAATTTCTCTGATTAGTTTTTAGACAATACTTTTTGCCCAACCAATGCACTTTATTATTGCTGTTTATTTTGTACTGATGTTATTATTTTTGTTAACATATGTGTATCAATGCCCTAAGCTGTGATTTGTGCTTTTACGATTTGTATTCGAAAATCGAATAAAGACTTTTGACTTGACTTGATTAATATTTGTTAGATCTACAGAATGATGATGATGATGCCTTTGCAGGTGAGGATGAGTAATTGGACAAGCCTTCAAAAACTGAAGAAGTTGTTATGACACAACTAGGTGAGCATACACTTTCAACATATAACATTAGACATCCACTTAGCGCAGATTGGTTCCCTTTAGAACAAGTAGGAAGGTGTATAAAGGAGTGGATTAGGAAAAATTTGGACACAGAAGTATGGACTGAGATGAGAGCAGAATGCTCAAGGCCAACGATAGGGGAAAATCTATGTTATACACCCAATTTTGATGCAGACCAAATTTATTTTATATTCAAGTTGGGAGGAGACCCCAGAAAGGGTCTAGAGTGATCCTTGAAGCAATGTCAGGACAAGTTGTTAGATATGCTCGGGCCACTGGCAGGGATTCTTGATATGGCAGAGGAAGCATATTTAAGGAAAATTCTAGTGAATACAGAGCTATTGAGAGGTTAGAGTCCGAGTGTGATTTGTATCTTTGGGGACGCAAATGCAGTCCTTATTGCTGAGAGGCGTAAGGTCATTTTGATGAAGATAAATCCAAAGTTGGGAGACAAGGTAGGAAGAGGATGTAAAAGGCTAATTGTTTCCAGAGGGTTTGGTGAAAAGCATGAAGTACGTCTCCACCTTTACCACCCTTGATAAGGTGCAAAGCAATATGCAAAGTGTATTCGGAAGTGGTGTATTTGGCAGGGCAGGCAGCCGGAAACTTACTGTTGACCGAGGGTAGACAGGGTCCCATTACTGTAGCCAGACAAGTGGAAACAGTAGAGTTTTCCAGACCTCAAAAGGATTTTTCCTGAGCAGAGGAAGATCAGGGAGAAGCAGGATTAGTAATGGAAGAGTATCAGGCCCTGGAGGAGCACAAGGTCAGAATGGGGATAAATTCTCCTTCTTCCTCAACCATGGTAGGGGGAAGATTGAAGTTTTTTGTGGAGAAATGGCAAACGATTACATGACATCCATGGATATTAGAGGCGGCTCAGGGTTACAAATTGGAATTCGTGGAGAATCCCATCCAAGAAGTATAGCAACAGAAATTGAGTCTGGAGAAGGATTTAGTGGAGGTTGTACACTGTGAGATAAAGCAGATGTAGGAGAAGGGTGTCATATTAAAGGTGAAAGAATGTTGCAGAGGTTTTGTAAGCAACATCTTATTGGAAAAGAAGGACAAGTGTTGGCATCCAATGATAAATTTAAGGATGTTGAAGAGGTTTGTTGTGTTCAGGCATTTCAAGATGGAAGGAATACATTTGTTAAGGGACATTCCACAGGAGAAAGATTGGTTAGTATAACTGGATTTGAAGGATGCATATTTTACAATCTCTATGAGTCGAGGAAGTCAGAAGTATCTGCAGTTCTGTTGAAACCAGCATCTTTACCAGTTTCAGGTAAATCCTTTCGGTCTATCTTCAGCCCCATGGTGCATCTCCAAAATATTGAAACCTGTTGTGGCTTACTTCAGGGAAAGAGGAATACGTCTGGTCATATACCTAGATGAAATACTTTCGTATTGCAATATTTTGGGGGGTTTTAAAAGTGACAAAGGCATGCAGATAAGTCATATACAGTAAGATGTACATGAACAAAAAATAGCAACAGTAATGCTGAATAAAGGAACATTCAACCCAAGGACACAGAACAGAAGTCTCCATGCACAGCATACACAGTAATTGAGTGAAGAGAAAAAGTGGGTTGAGAAAGCTGCCTATGGTAGGTGGAAGAATCTGAGGGGGTGAATCAGAGGTAGACCTCCCCGTCCATAACCCAGTAGGAGACCACCCTCCAACCCTGGCACATCAAAAACCTGATACAGGTGCGGTGTGTGACCTGTTGAACAGGAATGGAAAGAGAAAGAGAATTGAGGTACTCCATGGAGAAGTGTGACGTGGGAGCACCAGTAGCGCCCAGGGGGTAGTATGGCAATGCCCTGGTTGCTTCCTAATGGTAGGAGCCACTTCTGTACTCTAACAAAACAAACTCACAGTGTGTGTATGCCTGCCGGCATTAGCTGAGGAATCGGCACACAGATCCTGTTGTCCCACTGCTTGGGTCCAATCACCACCGTAGGAAGAAGGCCCATACCTCCTTGAAGTTATGCATTTGGTCATTCAATTTGTATATGGTCTTCTCATAAGAGGCCATATCATGTATATCAGACGGTCATGTGTTAAAAGACAGGCTTGGCAATCTTCCAATGACAGAGGATCCCCACTATCGCTCTGACAAAGTTGTGAACAACCATCGCTCCTCTGGGTTAGACAATTTCAGGAGAATCAACAAGTCATGAACAAAGCCAGACAGCTGGGCAGCCACACTGAGCTCGCTCTTCAGCAGATCCCAGACAGAACTCCAATAACGCATGAGCGCAGTGCAGTCCCACAGGGCATGCACTATATAGCAGTCTGGCCCTGCACACCACCAATACTTAGAGCCTGCCTGCATGTGGGCCCTGTGAATTTTCATCATCATCCAATGCCATTAATGAAGGATCTTCAAATAATTAAATTTCAAAACAATATACTTTTGATGTCTCAAGAGAAGGAATTATTGGAGGCACAAGTGAGGATTTTAAGGAATGTTTGGAAGGTTTGGGGTTTTTTGATAAAAGAAGAGAAGTCAATGGTAGTGCATTCAAATGTGCTGAAACTTCTGGGCTTTCAGATAGACACTCTGCAAACAATGCTTATGTAACCAGCGAGGAAGGTGAATTTGATCAAGAAGGAAATAAGACGTGTTGAAGAAGGAGAGTTTGACCTTAAGGGGTTTGGCATGAATGATTGGATTATTGTCCTCTTATATTCAGGCCATTTTGCCAGACCTCTTGAATTATTGGGCTCTGTGAATGGTGAAGGGAGATGCTTTTATGAGAGGTTTATGGTATGGGGACAGGATCATTTTGATGTTGGAAGCGAGAGAGGAGTGGTGGTGGCAAAATCATTTAGAGTCTTTGAATGGCAGGGCAATATTTGACTGTGCTCCAGATTATGTCATGGAAACAAATGTGAGTTTGCAAGTTTGGGGAGCTCATTTGGGAGGTCAGGAAACTGGTGTATGTTGATTGCTGTAGGAGAAGAACTTGCATATAAATTGTTTGGAACTGAAAGCAGGACTTTTTGCATTGAGCAACTTCAAGAGTGTTTTGCAAGGAAGACCAGTGTTGTTGCGCATGGACAATGTTTAGGCTGTTTTGTACATACATTGTTTAGAGGGGAACAAGCTCTAAAGATTTGACAGATTTGACAAAGGAGCTGTGATTTTTTTGTCTGGAGCACAGGATTTCTTTGAAGGCGGAGTGTTTACCTGGGAAGGAGAATTATATAGCGGACTGGAATTCATGTTTCTAAAGGGATTTAAGCGATTGGAAGTTGAATTTCAAGTATTTCAGGAACTTCGGATCTGGGGACCAATGAAGCTGGATTTGTTTGCAAGCAGGTTAACAGCCCAGTTGAAAGAATATTGCAGCTGGTTACCTATCCAGGAGCAGTAGCAGTAGATGCATTCCAGCAAAAATGATTAGAGAAAGGGCTTATACTTTTCCTCCATTTGTGATGTTACAGAGGGTTCTGCTGAAGGTGAAGCAGGAGAAATGTCAGTTGGAACTAGTATTCCTTTTTGGACATATCAGGCATGGTTTACAGGGATGTTAGACCTGCCTGCGAGATTCGTTTGATGCTAAAGGCACAGGGTGTTCTTCTTATCAGAGAAGACAGTCAGAAGCACCCCTTAATAGTGAGCGTAGTGTTGATCCTTCTTGTTTGGAAGGCTTCGGGAGATCTGGAGATTATGAAGGACTTTCGAAAGGGGCCGTTGAGCTTCTCAGGGAGTCCAGGACACCAGAAACGAGGCATAGATAATAAGGGAATTTGGAAAGCAAGTTGAGAAAGGTTTGAAGTACAGAATTGTTAGAGGTCCACAATTTGCTGCGGAACATGTATTAAATCAAGGAAAGTTGATAGGAAGAGATATTTTGGTGTGTAGCGCAATTAAATGTATGAGGTTAAGGAGACCTCTGACATCTAGATCTGAATTGTAGCCATGAAGCAGAAAAGCAGTTGTTGATTTCTTATGTACAGCCATTTAGGGCAGTGAAGACTGTGACAATAGTGAGATGGTTGGATTATGTAAAGAGAGAGACATCTGTGGATGTGGAATTCTTTGAGGCCCATTCAGTAAGGGGTGCTACGAATTGTAAAGCGATGTTATCCGGAGCATTGTTATGGGATCCTTTGAGGGCAGCTGATTGGTCAGGAACTGAAGTGTTTGTGAGGCATTATTTCATGCCCTTGGGGCGTGTTTCGAGGGAAGCTTTGAAAAGCTTTTAACATACATAATGCTAGCCTCTGATCTTGTAATGAAATAGCGATTCACCATAGAGTATGAAAAGAGTTTCTAAACTCCATTATTGATACAGAGGCAAGCATTATCCTCATGGTATGTGGCTGAAGGGGGATTGCTTTAGTTGTTTTAAAGTTGTTTTAGTGTAAAAACAAAAACTTTAGAAAGGAAATGGAAGAATAGGAAGAAAGTATGTTAATGTTGTTGTTATTTGTTTTGGAAAGAGAAGCACATTAATGTTGGAGCATCACAACTAAACAGAATCAGAGCCTGGGGAGAAACATTCACCTCCTACTGCTGTCCATGTTTGTCAGTTACCTCTGTGGCCAGGTACACAATATTAACCATCAAACAAGGAAAGCAGGAGCTGTGAGAGGAGAGAGAGTCTGCCTAGAGTGGTGGAGTGTTTTAAAGGTCACAGGGCACACTTATAATAGACTGCCCAGCAAACTATACTGATCATTAAGGACTCTCTCCCTTGTTATTGATCCTCACCTCTGTATCGCTCCAATAATGCTGAAAAAACTCTTTAATGGCCTGTGTAGACTGCTGCAGTGGGCTAAATGTCAATATTAAATTAGTGCTGATTTTATTTCGACTAAAGCTTTTTCATCTGAAACATTTAATGTAAGGCAATTTCACAATTATGAATTATAACCATACTTGATTATATGCTCAGTCTTTGGATTAATATGTGGAAAAATGCACGCAAAATTTAAATTTTACTCAATTCGACTTCAAATAAAATTCCCAACTATGTTAGAAAACTATTTTGGAATGTAGCTTAGGGTGAAATATATAAAAAAATCTGAGATTTGTTTCTTTTTCATTAAAATGTGTCAAATATATTCTCACCGGATGAGCCTTACTTTTAATTAAACTTAGATAAGATTGAAGAGTTGATCAATTATCCTGATTCTGCCAATTGTGACCCCCCTCTGGCATCCCCTCTGGGGTATTCCTCTCACTCATCTTATACCCTAAGCAAACTACAGCAAATGAGAATAATATGCAGACTGTGCATATTTTGCCACATCTTTGAAGTAAGTAGAAATTGTTCTCTGGTCCTGATTTTGCAACATTCTATTTAAGGTGATGTTTAAAGTCCATTGTGCTTTCTTTACATTGTTTCCTTCACCAGAGAGCAATTATGTGCTTATTACAATCTTAGGGTGCTCTAGTTGGAAGTAATACTGCTCATGATAGTTTCCACTTTTAAAAGGTTCACAAACTCTGGATCACTCTTCTTCTTTGTCTGCATTTAGAGCCATATGTACTAAAGCATTTTCCCAAAGACACTGAATGGATAAAAAAAAATGTTCATACATCTGGCCCAAACTCTAGACACTTGGCTCTTGAGAAATCATTTGCCTTGAAGCAAAGCACTTCTTTTAATATGCCTTATCCTTCCTATTAGTTCCTAACCTCATGATACCTGCAAGCAAATTAAAACACTAGTAGTACCCTTTAACATAAAGAAAAAATTAAATCAAAATATATTGAAATGATTTTATCAACAAATGTGTTGTAGTCAGTGAGCAAACACAGGTAATTTACAAGTGTATCTAGGCTAAGTAATAGGTGTGTGTGAGAAAACACAGCTAATTTAAGAGTGTATCTAGTTGAAGTGATAGGTGTGTGGGGATACAGCATGGAGGACAAGTGCACCCATTTGCAGGTTGTTACTCTCCACTGCTACTTAAGAGAGACATTTCCTGTTTTGTTGTTGATAGAAATTGGATCTCTAGTTGGCAGAGGTATGCACACTGTCCAAGTAGGGACCACAATTGTAGTCAGAGTAAGTCAGTTATACACCCTAAATTAACCTGTGCTCACCCTCTGGTAGCTTGGCACAAAGCTATGGCCTCAGAGGCAGCGGAGATGTGTCGGCATTGAGCGGAGATGAGTTGGTTCCGACCGGTGCAACGGGGACGATGCATGGAGTTTGCAGAAAACAACCAAAAATCACAATTCCAAGTTCCCAGGACTGGATGGGCACTACTTGGTAGGGCAGGAGTCACAGTTGGCAGAACCTAGAAGCTGTATCAGGGTTGTTGGTAGTCTTTGATATCCCTGAGACTTCAGGACAGGAGGCAAGCTAGCAAGCCCTTGGAGTCACTTGATTCTGGGGATGTTGAGATACCAGTCAAGTCCTTCTCATTCCCAGGCAAGGAGGGCTGCAGGGCAGGCACAGCAAAGCAGGAGTCCAGCAGAGTGACAGTTCTTTCAGCAGCACAGCAGAAAGAACTGGTAGAATGTCCTCAGGTCCAGTACATATACCCAGTTTTGCCTTTGAAGTGGAGAAGACTCAAAGAAAGGCCTTTGAAGTGCACAAAGTCCCTTCCCTTCCTGCCCTGGCTCCAGACTCACTACAGAGGGTTTAGAGCTCTGAGTGGGGACAGGTGCAGCACAATTCAGGTACAAGTGTTGGCTCTTCCCTCCCATCCTGCCCAGGAAGGACACTCAACCTGGTGATTACCCATCTGGGGCACCTATGCTCTCTTTATGTGTGGCTGTCTATTGGAAATGCAAAAAGCCCAGCTGTCACCCACCTCAGATGTGTATTCAGAGACAAGGAGAGGCACAGAATGGTTAAAGTAAGAGAATGCCAACTTTCTAAAAGTGTCAGTTTTAGACTTGCAACGTAAAATCCAACTTTACCATACGTTGTGATTTAAAATTGTGGGCATAGAGACACCAAACCTGACATATCTATATTTTCCTAATTGGATATTACACTTATAAAATGTAATAAGGTAATCTCAATGTTAACCTATGGGAGGGATAGGCCTTGCAATAGTGAAAAACAAATATAAGTGTTTTTCATTACCTGGACATGTAAAACTTAAAAGTACATGTCCAACTTTTTTAATACACTGCACCCTGTCCTTGAGGCTGTCCAGGGCCTACCTTAGGGGTGACTTATATGTATTAAAAATACAATTTTGTCCTGGCAAGAGTTAACTTTCCAGGTCAAAATGGCAGTTTAAAATACACACCTAGGCTCTGCAATGGAAGGTCAGAGACAGGTTTAAAGGGCTGCTTGAGTGGGTGGCACAATCAGTGCTAAACGACCACTTGTAGTATTTAATGTACAGGCCTACTGGATTTAGGTGTATTAAAGTTTGGCGTGCTTCCTTCGTGACTAGCTTGTGGCATTGATGTTTTGTGACACATATGGAATGTGAAATCAAAGGAAAACAAGAGGGGGACTACAAATAGTGAGTTAGTAATCCTAAAATGAAGGTCCTTAATGAAAGCAAAAGTAAATTCAGTGGATGCTATAGATGTGTGAGCATGGACATGCTGTGGATTTCAGGGGGTGTTTTGCAAGAGATAAAGATTGCAGGAAATGTGGGAAGAGAGGACACTTAGCAAGACTGTGCACAGATCTCTCAAAAAACAGGGTGGCATTTGTGGATGAAGACAGTGGTACACCAGACATAGTTCTCTGTGTTGAGAGTGGGGAAAATGTAAAGATACAAGGATCAAGGGCAGTGTTTACGTTAAGTGGGGTACCTCTGGCAATGATGGTTTATCCGGGGTCTATGTACACTATTATTCCCAGAAATAGTTTTGAAGAAAAGTGGCCTAACACTAAATTATTCAACAGTGATATTATGCCTCAGGGGTATGAGGGAGAAACAATACTTATTGAGGGGTTTGCCAAGACACATTTTGAAATTAAAGGTAGGAAAGCAGTGGGCAAGATGTATGTGTCACCTGAGGGTCCAGCCATTTTGGGTTGGGTCCAACAACATGATTTGCATGTGGGTCTTGATCCCAGATCAAAGGAACAAGTATTTATAGTGCAAACGTTTGATGTTTTAAAAATTATTTTAGTCAATTAAGATAATGTATTCAGTAACAAGTTGGGAAAACTCAAGGGTATGTTCATGAAATTAAAGTGAAAGAGGATGCTAAACCCATTAGACATCGTGTATGGAAAATTCCTATTGCTATTTGCAATGAAGTAAACGAGATGCCAAAGCATATGCCAAAGGAAAGGATTATTGAGTCTATGGAGGAGTCCGAATGTTTCTCTCTGGTCAAGATCACACAAAAAAGGATAGTAAATTGAGGTTTTGTGTTGACCGTAGATCGTTGAACCAAAACATAGTAGTGGGCAGTTTTTCATTGCCCAATATTTCAGAGATGGTGTTATTAATTTATAAAGCAACATTTTTCACAATGCTGGTTCAAAAATCAGCATAATATCAAATTGCTTTACATCTAAAATCAAAACAATATTATGCTTTTGTTACTATGGAAGGTGTTTGCAAATTTAGAAGACTTCTCTTTGGCTTGGCATCTGCTACCAGAGTTTTTCAACAAATGCATAATTTATTTAGTGATGTTGAAAACGTAAATCATTTCCAAGATGATATTTTGATTACAGGGGTGAGTGAAGCAGATCATAACAGTACATTGGTTAAAGTACTCAAAGTGTTAAGTGATGCAGGGCTTACAGTGAGGAAAGATACGTGGAGATTTTTGTGGACAGAAATAGATTATTTGGGTTACACTATCTCAGAATGGGGAGTTGAACCCAAAGAGGACTTGCTGAAATCGATTAGATTAGCTGCCACTCCCACAGGAAAAGATCAGTTAAAATCATTTGTGGGATAGGTAGATTATTATGCCAAATTTGTCAGTGATTTTGCTGACAAAACTGAGCCTCTTAGAGAAATATTGAGGAAGGGTAAGCAATTTGAGTGGGGAACTAAACAGGACAGAGCAATTACAAAAATGAAGGATGAGATAGTAAATGGAGGTATCTTAACCCCATTTGAGCCAGAGAAAGACTTTTTTTTCAGAGTTGATGCCTGCGCCCACTATATTGGTGCTCTCCTGTCTCAGGTGAAAGATGGAAGGGAAAAACCAGTGGCATTTGCTTCATACATACTCAATAAGTCGGAACGCAACTATGCTGTCATTGAAAGGGAGGCCTTGGCTGTAGCATGCGGTGTTCATTATTTTCACACATACCTTTGGGGGGGTCATTTCACATTGAAGGCAGATTACAAACCTTTGGTTAAGATTCTGAGCCTGGGAGGGGCACACAAAATGTCTTCTTGTTTAATGTGTTTTGCGGCAAAGTTACAGGATTACAAGTATAAAATAGAATATGTCACAGGGTGAAGAAATGTGCAGGCCAACTGCTTCTCTAGAATGCCACTTAATGGGGAGATGTAGATTTGGATAGTGAGGATGATGTGGTGTGTGCAGTGGCAAGTATAGAAAATGCACTGGAAGAGGGATTCAAATCTATAACCAAGGTAAGTGGCAGAGAGCAGCCAATGAAGATGATGTCTTTACAGAGTTGGTGAGCAGCATTGGAGTTGATTGGAGTCGAGAGGATGATGTAGGACCTGTTTTAAGAAGTTACGTCAAGTTACAAGAAGAGCTTAGCATTGGAGCTATAGCCAGTTTAGTCCTAAGAGGTGAGAGATATGTGCCTCAGGAAGGCGTGAGGAAGAAGCTGTTTCTGTTGGCACATGAAGGTCATTTAGGACAGACATCTACTAAGAAATGTCTCATTGACAAGTATTGGTGGTCTGGAATGGATAAGGATGTAAAGGTTTGGGTAGACAATTGTTTGTTATGTAGAGAAAGTGAGAAAAGATTAGAGATTGGAGCACAAGGTATGGGTTCTTTGAGGAGGAATGAAAGAGGTAGTGCTTGGGAAAAGGTTTGTTTAGATTTTATAGGTCCCATGGGTTTTTTGTCTGACAATATAAGTTTGCCATGGTGTTAGAGGATATTTATTCAAGATGGGTAATTGTAGAAGTTTTACAGAACATCACAACTGAAAATGTAATTAGGAATTTGAGACTTGCTATTATGAGAGAAGGTTGTCCGGGAGTGTTGATAACCGACAATGTTACACAATGGATGTCTCACACTATGCAAAGTTTCTTGAAGCGGAATGGTATAAGACATGTATGCACTTCTCTTTACCATCCTCAAGGAAACGGTATGGCTGAGCGCATGAATCGGTTACTTAAGGGTACCATACTGATGACAGTACAAGGTAAACAAGATGTTAAAAAGAGTGTGGAAGATGTAGTTTGGACATGTACTCCTGCTGTAAATGGAGAGAAAGGGGAGACTCCTTTCAAAAGGATGAGAGGTAGAGAGGCACAAACAAAGTTGTCTCCTCAATGGCTAATAGAAAGTAAAATGCATAAGGAAAAAAGAAAAGTAAACAAAAATAGTAGAAAGGATGGAAGAAGGAGATTTAGTTTAAAATAAATTTGGAAGGAAGGAAGATGAGGTTCATAACTTTTCCAAACCCATGTGATGTTGAAAAATGGACAAAAATGGAACAAAAGAAGAGTAGCATTATCTTGTAAAAAAGAATCAATTACATTTTTTGTGGAAGATGAAGATGCAGAGGTGCAATATGATGCGTTTATGTTATTGGAAGATGTGGTAACTAGTGGTAGGAAAGGAGGAACGGGTAGATATTTGGGTAGAATGAGGAATGCGGGTGGTCGAAGGGTAGTAATAAGGGGTCTGATAAAACTAAACACCTGGTAAGATCTCCAGGTAGACATAATCGATTGCACCATATGCCAGTTAAGTTTGCTGACTACATAATTAAATAGTAGTTATATTATATGTCAGGTTGTTTGGATCAGATATGGAATTTCTGCACAATTGATAGTACTGCCTTGTATGGGCTAACCCTATTTGTACTCCTATTTCAATAGTGTGTCACTTGTTTTTTCACCTGACTTTTGTTCTATTGTAATTTGTTTGTTCTGTAAAGAAAGGAGATATGTTATAATTTATGTGTATTAAAGTTTGGTGTGCTTCCTTCGTGACCACCTCGTGGCATTGATGTGGTGTTTCATACGTGGAATGTATGGCCTGTGCATTTAGTGTGACCTGAGCAACCATCAATGTGGACGGCAGTTGATGAAATAAGCAGGCGGAGGAACCTCGTTCATTCGATGGGGGAATAACCTTCTACATGAAATGTCAATTGGAGTGTGTACGTTATTCACTATACCAATGTTATCATGTTTTAGAGAAAGAGCACATGCACTTTAGCACTTTTAGCAGTGAGAAAAGTGCCAAGAATACCGAGGCCAACAAAAATGAAGTCAGCAAAACAGGAGGTCAGAAGGCAAAAACATTAGAGCAAACCACACCAAGGATGCCAGATCTGACAGCTGTTGTAAAAGGGGGCCGTTATTTATTCTTCTTTTCTGAGGTCCTTTATATAGCATATTTAGTATAGCTCAGTTACAACTTTGACCTTGGCACATGATTTACTTATCCGAGGATAAGCTGGGAGGCCCAGTCATTTTACGCTTTGGTTGTGGGCTTCCACGATGGATGCTAATAGAGCAATGTCCATATTATATAGTTACTAAGTAGCATATACTTTGAAGCCTAGTTTAACACCTTACAGTAATGCATTCCTAATAATTAGAGGATGCCCTTGGCTTTGATACACAATTTAATGCCCAGTTTCACCTTTTCATTGCAAATGACCGATTTACGTCCGGTGTGAATGTAGAGGTAATCTGTACAAAAAGTGCAAATGTAGGCTTACCTATAAAAGTAGATCATCAGAGCTCCCTTCAGGGCATTGTAGGACAGCCGTCTGTCTCCTGAAACACAATACATTTTTACAGTGTGTCCCATTAACTTGGTAACATTATGATTTTTTGGGGGGAATCAGAAAGGTTTTCAGTCTTCATGGAAATCAGTAATAATGTAAGCAAGGCTAACCTATTCCAAATAATTTTGAAACTGCTTGCATCCAGCTATCATAGCTTAATTCATACAGTTATTTGAGACCACCGATGAGCCTTGTACATGAACCTAAGGTATGTGATATGCTGATGGAGTAAAGATTTACTGAGTCTAATAGGCAATGGTGAACCTCATTAGCCTTATACATAATCTTCTCTGCAGCTAATCTAATGCTTGTACAGTGAACATATGCAAATCCCAGGTATTGTGTATTCAGTAACAAGTAAGAGCTGTAGATTTCCAGTTAATTAAGTAGAATTGATACTGAACTTATCTTATTTCTTGGTACCTCTAATTTTGTCTGGGGAGATTCAGTGACTTCCCCACTATTCCTCTGTGTTGTAAAATGGCCCAGTCAGAATTTGAACCAAGTCTACTAGATCCTACAAGCAACCTAGCCACAAAGGCACTATATCAATTTAGTCACACATACACCCTAATAAACATCATAATCAGGGCACTCTTTAACTTGAATTGCATTCAATATTTTGAGTGCCTTATGGGTTTTGCAAGATGAAGAATATCCCACATCACATTGCACAATAACCCATAGAACAATATTGTATCACAGTGAGAAACGTTTTGGCCAACGTCAGGTAGGTGAATAATGTATTGGGTTTTTTTCTATTCTGGAGTTCACCATGTCCAGGCCTTACATTTTTTAAAGTGGATCCATATTTAGGAACAAAATATTATAGCCAAGCACAGGCCGATAATAGAATCAGTAAGTTAGATCATGTTAACTATGATACATCACTTCTTACTTATGAGAAAGTGTCTGTTTCAAGATTTATATTGTAGAGGATTCCACTTTACTATGGAGAAACCCACTCATTGCTGCATCAAATCCCAATATTTTCTGCTGCTCCAGCAAATGTAACCTTTTTGATTTGGGAATCAAAATAATGAACATGGTTATTTCTTAATAATTTTTCTCAGCTGTGAAAACATAAATGTGGAATATGCTCATGTGGCTTTTGATAAATTGAACGCACTATTGTGAAGCTCTATCTAAGAACAGTGAAACACAACAGACATCATAAGCGGACAAGAACATCCACTAGCATTTCATTTATTAAACTGCACTAAGAATACCAATCTTTAAAATTTAGAGGGTATGGCGCATTCCGCCATGATAGGGACGTGAACTGGTTCTGAGTGAACTGGTTCTAAGACAGTAGAAAGCCAAAGCCATTCTTAAACTGGGAACAAAATCAATGTGTGGGACTTTATGTAGAACCAGAATTGCATCTGTTTCTAGGCTCACCTGCCTCTCATTTTTTAAGTCTCCTCTCCAGATTGTCGAGATGCTGTTGTCTAAATTTATCTGTATATTTTAATACTTAGAAGATAGCTGCTGTTGCGATTTGCATATTTTTTGAAAATCTAATGATTCATGTTTTTATGATAAAATGTTCTGCTTTGTGTTCTTAAATTTGACATTTTTCATGCATAAAGAATGTTAATATGAAAGTTATTTGCTACAGATGGTTGCTTAGTCTCCAGTACATGATTATTTTCAACATTATATGGATTGCACCAGTGCTTAGTTTGTGCCAGTGGTTTCTGGTGCTCGGCACTGGCGCTTGTCAGCACTGGCCTAATTTTGAGATGAGCACAATTGTGTTTATTAAGTCAATATACTTAAAATGAATAATAGTAGCCTCTCATGCCATTATTATTGCTGTGTTTTGCCTGAAATAGTCTGAATTGTCACACTTGTAGGAGTGCGATGGTTAGGTGTTATGTTGGTACTGTCAGTGGCAGTAGGCTGCAGCGGCCTTCTGAGACGGGCCCTGGCACTTCATGTTTTAAAAATTAAGCACTGGATTGCTCTTCGCTAGGTTGCTATGTTACAACTATAACTATTGGTAAGTACCTTTATTTATTTGAATGAAAATTATGTATTGCTTTCCTTCAGAAGGTGTAGCTCACTAAGGATTGTTATATTAATCAGATGTTTTTGATAACTTTCGCGCTGTACACACTTGTTGAATTTTCAATATGGCTAGGTGTTGTGAATGCAATAATAGTGTAAATTAATATAAAGCAAGAAGAAAGTAGGTGAAATGTTGGAGTGCTGATGTTAAATGTTTTCAGGCTGACAACAGAATACAATGGTTGCTTCTTGTGGACATAATGATATCTGTACATGCTTCCGCATTTAACTGTGAACATTATACAAAGCAGACACAGGGATTTTACTCGTAGGGTCCCAAAATGTGATTAAGTTTGTGGTTAATACAGTGTGTGGTTTGTTTCTTTCTTTATGAATGTCTGCGTCCTATTTTAAAAATCTGAACTTTTTTAACTTTGTCTGCTGAATGTACCTTTTCCAAGAAGATGTTCATGACGTTTCTCGTCAAATAGTGCTGTGAAAACTTCTTTTTGTTTTTGGATCTCTGCCATCATTTCTTCTTTCTCTTCTGACTCTGGTTTGTCCTTTGGCAAAATAAATAAGAAATGGTTATGCTCACATTTCTAATTCTGAATTATCAACTTGAGATCTAGTCAGTAACAGTTCTCAAATAGAAGCAGGGACAAAGATTTAAATCCCCATGCTGATGTATGCCATGGCTCTGCCTTTTGTTCGATACTTTGTTAGTTATGATATACATTTGGGAGTGAATCATTTGTACAGATTTGGGAAAAGTTCATATTTTAAGTGCCAACTAAAGGATCACTCAGCATCACAGAATCTAGGTCTAATCATTGGTGGCAAGATACACGGTTCGTTTGTGGGAAATGGGATCTTGTCAAAATTCTTCCTATATACACCACCCTGTCTGCAGTCATGCACGAGTCCATGGTGCAAATTCACTCCTGAATTGTCAGCGGCTTAGGACTAATCCACCTTACTTCGAGATATTTTTCTGGCAAGTTCGTAGGTGATGAAAATACTTTGCCTCTATAAAGTATGTCTCAGTAACCATTTCCACCCTTAGCAAATCTCCCCATGCTAAGAAGTTGTTCTTCTTGATGTGTAAAGGCTCACTGTTGGAAATGAGATTCCTGGTTGGCTGAGGCATGTACCCTGGCCAGGCAGGATTCACTACTCTTGTCAGGGTAACCTAGATACACAATAAAAGATAACCCGTGCTCACCCTATGGTAGCTTGGCACAGAACAGTCAGGCTTATCTAAAGAAGAAATGTGTAAAGTATTTGTGCAACACACACAGAAACACAATGAATACACCACAAAAAAACTCCACACAAGTTTAGAAAAATAGAGAATATTTATCTGAGTAAAACAAGACCAAAACAAAAAAAATCAAAACAATAGAAGTCGAGATATGAATTAGTAAAGATTAAATGCAAAAATAGTGCTTAGACGCCCGTAGTGGTCAAAAGGTTACTTGAGGTCACAAGGGACTGGTGTAAATCCAAAGTTCAAACCGACTACAATGGAGGGCATGCTGGCTACAGGACCCACGTAGGGCCGACTGAGAAAGTAACTTGGATGGAGCAAAGAATCGGCAATTGGGGGCCCGATGCATCAAACTTTTCCACGCAGCTGGGTTGCTGCATCGTCATCGAGCTTCGCTGAACTGAAGGTAATGCGTCGTCATCGAGCCATGCAGAGCATCGTCATCGGGCCATGCAGAGCATCGTCATCGGGCCGCGCAGGCTGTAGAACCGCTGTCGTCGAACAGTCTCTGCATTGGCGTCGAAGGGCGATGCGTTGATTGTGATCTGAGCAGTGGTGGCTATGCGTCGATTTTGATGAAAGCAGATGCAGAACCCATTTCTGAGGCCCAGAACATGGAGGGGGCACCTCAGGCAAAGGTAGGACTCATAGAAGGCAGAGTCCAGCAGCCCCAGCAGAATTGCATGAAGTCTTTGGTATCCCCGAGACTTCAGAAAACAGGAGTCATGCCAGCAAGCCCTTGGAGATCACTTGAAGTGAAGGCAGAGTTCAGCTCTCCTTCAGCAGTCAGGGAGCATCACGCAGCAGGGCAACAAGCAGAAAAACAGTCCTTCCAGAAAACAAGTCCAGTTGAGTCATTTGAGCAGCACAGCAGTCCTTCTAGCAGAGGTTTAGTTCAGGTTCCAGAAGTGTTTGATTTCAAGGGGTCAGAATTACAGTACTTATAACTAAAAATATCTTTGATGTTGGGTAACTTCAAAGCAACTCTCTTAAGTGCACAAGGATCCCTTTCAACCAAGGCTGCTAGGCTATCTGTGGGGGTAAGTCAGTGCTTGGTGTGTGAACAGGACACTACTTATTGAAGTGTAAGTGTTAGCCCCTCCCATACCTCCCTGCCCAGGAAGACCCATCAGAATGCAGATGAATGCGGATGAGTGCTCATAATACAGATGAGCCTCACCTTCCAGTGTTTGTGGCTGTCTAGAGGGAATGTTCAAAGTGTAGCTGTCACCCAGTCTAGATCAATCAATCAATCAATCATAGCATTTGTAAAGCGCACTACATACCCGAGAGGGTCTCAAGGCGCTAAGGGGGGGGAGTGCTGCTACTGTTCAAAGAGCCAGGTTTTGAGAAGTCTTCTGAAGGTCAGAAGGTCTTGGGTCTGCCGTAGGTGGATGGGGAGGGTGTTCCATGTCTTGACAGTGAGGTGGGACAATGATCTGCCACCGGTGGTCATTCTTCAGATGCGGGGGACAGTGGCGAGGACGCGGTCTGCGGAGCGGAGCAGGCGGGTGGGGGTGTGGAAGCTGAGTCGGCTGTTGAGGTACGCTGCTCTGGTTTTGTGGAGTGCCTTGTATGCGTGGGTGAGGAGCTTGAAGGTTATCCTCTTGTTGACAGGGAGCCAGTGCAGGTCTCTCAGGTGGGGTGTGATGTGGCTGCGGTGAGGGATGTTAAGTGGAGGCATTCTGGATGCGTTGGAGCTGTTTCAGGAGTTTGGCCGAGGCTCCTGCGTAGAGGGCGTTTCCGTAGTCCAGTCTGCTACTGACGAGGGCCTGGGTGACCGTCCTTCTTGTTTCGGTGGGGATCCACTTGTAGATACTGTGGAGCATGCGGAGGGTGTTGAAGCAGGAGGAAGAGACGACGTTGACCTGCTTCGTCATGAGAGGATGGAGTCGAGGATGACCCCTAGGTTGCGTGCGTAGTCGGTGGGTGTAGGGGCTGTTCCTAGGGCAGTCGGCCCCCAGGAGCCATCCCAGGCCGAGTGGGTGGATCCGAGGATGAGGACCTCCATCTTGTCCGAGTTCAGCTTCAGTCGGCTGTTCCTCATCCAGTCGGCAACGGCCTTCATTCCTTTGTGGAGGTTGGATTTGGCGGTGTGGGGGTCTTTGGTGAGGGAGAGGATCAGCTGGGTATCGTCAGCATAGGAGATGATGTTGAGGTCGTGCAGTCGGGCGACGTGGGCGAGTGGTGCCATGTAGATGTTGAACAGCGTTGGGCTGAGTGATGAGCCCTGGGGTATGCCGCAGATGATCTTGTTGGCTTCGGAGCGGAAGGGGGGAGGCGGACGCTCTGTGTTCTGCCAGAGAGGAGGGAGGTGGTCCAGTCCAGGGCCTTTTCTTGGATTCCGGCGTTGTAGAGGCATGTTCGTAGTGTGCGGTGGCAGACCGTGTCAAAGACGGCTGACAGGTCCAGGAGGATGAGGGCCGCGTTGTTTTCGTTGTCTAGCAGGGTCCTGATGTCATCAGTGGCGGCGAGGAGGGCAGTTTTGGTGCTGTGATTGCTGTGGAACCAGGACTGGGAAGGGTCTAGGATGCTGTTCTCCTCGAGGAAACTGGTCAGTTGATTGTTGATGGCCTTCTCGATGACCTTCGCTGGGAACGGGAGCAGGGAGATGGGTCGGAAGTTCTTGAGGTCCTTGGGGTCCGCCTTGGATTTCTTGAGTAAGGCCTTGATCTCTGCGTGCTTCCAGCTCTCCAGGAGGGTCGCTGTCTCGAATGAGATGTTGATGGCATTCCGGAGATGGGGTGCGATGGTGGTGCTGGCTTTGTTGAAGATGTGGTGTGGGCATGTGGGTGATGTGTATTGGAGACAGGCTGTCAGACACACAGAGCAGTAAATACAGAGAAATGTCCACTTTCTAAAAGTTGCATTTCTTAAACAGTAATGTTAAATCCACATTCACCAGTAAGGAGGATTTATCATTACCATTCCAAACATATGAAACATTAAAAAGCTACTCCTCTCTGATCAGGAATCACAGCCTAAAAGTGCATTAAGGAATTACCAATGCTGGCCTATGAGGGGGGTTGGCCTCACAGTGGTGAAAAACAAAATAGGCTGTTTGTCACTGCCAGGCAATGGAAAACATAAAAGTACATGTCCTACCTTTTACTTCCAAAGCACCCTGCCCCTCGGGTTACTTAGGGCCTACCTTAGGGATGATTTATATGTAATAAAAGGGGAGTTTAAGGCTTGGAAAAAAGTTTTTAATGCCAAGTCGAAGTGGCAGTAAAGCACAAGTTACTTACTTGTGTAACGATATATCTGTAAGAGACATTAGTTAGTGATAGATTCCTTACCTTAGAATATTCCCAGGCATCAGACTGGATCCGGAAAGTTTTTGTCAGCAGTCAGTAGGCATCGTCGTATGGCTCTGCGCATGTCGCTGGCATCGTAGCCACTGAGATGACGTCGTCACAGCTACTTAGACACCCCCACGCGCGCTGACGTCAGTTCTGTACTCAACTTTCCCACGCCAGAAGCACTGAGCCATGCCAGAGACTGACTACTGGTGCAATAGAACTTGGGCCCTGAAAGGGATGACCTGAACCCTAGAGAACAGTTCGCAGAACGGGGAGGATGGGCGGGCGGTAAGGAATCTATCACTAACTAATGTCTCTTACAGATATATCGTTACACAAGTAAGTAATTTGTGCATCTGAAAGAGACACGTTAGTGATAGATTCCTTACCTTAGAATACATACCCAAGCAATACCAACCCTGGTGGTGGGTCTGCGAAGTGAGATTACACCAGAAAGTCACGGAGAACTGAACGGCCAAAGAAGCAGTCTCTCCGGACCTGACTGTCAAGGCAATAGTGCTTAGTGAAAGAATGCAACGAGGCTCAAGTGACCGCCTAACAGATGTCTTGCATGGGGACATCGCGTCCCAATGCTGTAGTAGCTGCTCTCGCCCTGGTAGAATAGGTGCGCAGTCCAACCGAAGGTTCCTTTTTAGCCAGAGAGTAACAAGCTTTAATGCCCAAGACAACCCATTGGGAGATAGTGCGCTTGCGTGTTCTCTTCAGTGGCGAATAGATCTAAGCAAGGTTCTCCCCACTGCTGAAAGAGATCTTGCACCACCTCCGAGAGAAGATGCCATTTGTGATCCAACATGCACCTTCGGCTGAGTTTGTCCGCCCTGGCGTTCAGGGTACCTGCCAGGTGTTGAACCACCAAGGAAATTCCTTGACGTTCCAGCCAGGTCCGGAGACGTAGAGCCTCGTGACATACGGTCCATGACCCCAACCCGCCCTGCTTGTTGCAGTACCACATGGTGGTGGTGTTGTTTGTGAACACCTGCACTACTCTCTCCTTGACAGGGGGAAGAAATGCTTTGAGTGCAAGTAGGATCCCCCATTAGCTCCAAAAGGTTGATATGGAGCTTGGACTCCACCGGAGACCAGAGGCCTCTGATCTCTGCCTCTCCCATGTGGCCGCCCCATCCCAGGAGGGATGCGTCCGTCACCACTATGTGCTCCAGTTGGGGAAGGGAGAGGGATCTGCCGCTGACCCAACGTTGGTTCGTGAGCCACCACTGCAAGTCCTGTGCAGTGCCCTCCGAGATCTGGATGTAGTCAGACAGGTTCCCCCGATGCTTCGTCCACTGGAACTTCAGGTTCCACTGCAGAGCCCGAATATGCCATCTGGCATGATCGATCAGCAGGATGCAGGAGGCTATGAGGCCCAGCAGCCTCAGTGTCTTCCTGAACAAAACCCAGGACCAGGGCCGAAAGATCAGAATCATAGCCCGAATGTCACGGACTCGCTGTTCGGGAGGATAAACCCGAAACTGCGACGTTTCCAGAACTGCTCCGATGAAGAGGAGCTTCTGAGAGGGAATCAGGTGCGACTTCAGCCGTAGTCTGGAGGTGGGAGATGACTGCCTGGGGCGAGCCCGCCTTCAACAGCCAGTCGTCGAGGTAGGGGAAGACTGAAACCCCTGATCTGCGCAAATGAGCTGCGACCACCGCCATGACTTTCATGAATACCCGAGGGGTGCTGGTAAGGCCAAAAGGGAGCACGGTGAACTGAAAGTGCTCGTGGCCACCTGAACCATAGGTAACGCTGATGGGCTGGCAGGATGGGCATATGAATATAAGCACCCTGCAAGTCCAACGCTACCAGCCAGTCTTGCGGGTCTAGAGCAGACAAGACCTGAGCGGGCGTGAGCATCTTGGACTTCTCCTTTCGGAGGAAGCGATTGACGTTCCGGAGGTCTAAGATAGGGCGCAGACCTTTGTCCTTCTTCGGAACCAAGATGTAGTGGAAATAACAACCACGACCTACTTCTGGCGTCGGAACACGCTTGATGGCCCCCTTGGCCAAGAGGGCCGTAACTTCCTGCTGGAGAAGTGCCAAGTGTTCCTCCGACATGCGGTGGTACTTAGGTGGCATGGCTGGAGAGGTAGATTTGAAGGGGAGGGAATAGCCCCTGCGGACTATTTACAGAACCCACCTGTCTGAGGTTATGGAGTGCCAGTGGGGAAGGTGATGGCGAATCCTGCCACCCACTGGCATCAGGTGGGCCTGAAACACTGGACTAGGAAGGTTGAGAGGCGGCAGCGGCAGGGGAGGTGGTGGACTGACCCATCCGCTGTCCTCGGGACCCACCATGGCAGGTCCCACGTCCGCGGCTGCACTGAGACTGTGGTTGCACAGCCTTGCGGGTCTGAAAGGAATGCGCCTGGGTGCCCTGACCTTGACCTCGAAAGGACCAAAAAGTAGACCCAGAGGGAGTACGCGTGGTGGCAAGACCCAAGGACTGGGCCGTAGCCCAAGAGTCCTTAAAGCGTTCTAGGGTGCTATCCGCCTTATCACCAAAGAGTCGTGTACCATCAAAGGGCATGTCCAACAGGGTGTTCTGGACATCCCCAGAAAAGCCAGTAGTTCGGAGCCAAGCATAACGAAGGAGCGCCACGGTTGCGAAAAGTGCCCAACCGAGAGAATCGGCCGTGTCAAGTCACAACGAATAGTACATTTTGCAGCATCTCTTCCTTCGGTAATGGATTGGGAGTCAACCGCCTGTGCTTCCACAGGGCACTGAGGCAGCACCTGTGACACAGTGTACAACACAGAATGGGAATAGTGGCCTAGCAGGCATGCAGTATTCACGGCCCGCAACCCAGAATTGGCAGATGTGAAAATCTTTTTCCCAAATTGCTCCTGTTTCCTAAATTACTGTCAGGAGGAGCAGAAGGGAATGCACTCAAGGCAGAAGCATGGACAACCAGACTCTCAGGCGTCGGGTGTTGTGTGAGAAAACTGGGATCGCCCGGCGCCGATGGCGGTGCGCCACACCCTTGTCTACAGGGACTCCTGTTTTAGGTTTAATCCAGATGTCCAACAGTAAATCATTAAGCGCTTCATTGAAGGGCAGTAACAGTTCCGCACAGGAGGACTGCGGCTGCAGGACCTCAGTTAGGAGATTGGTCCTGATAGGTACAGAAGGAAACTCAACTGCCCGATGCAAAACCACGGAAACAATTCCAACCTCCTCTGTGGCCACGGAAGAAAGGGACAGAGTACCAGGGTGTGGAGAGAAATCCAGATCCGCTGGACCCTCCACATCGCCTTCCCACTCAGACTCATCCTTGCATTGAGCTGCGAGAGGGTCCTCAGACCCCTCCCAGTATTCCCCTTCCTCCACCGGTTGCTGAAGAGGCCGATAAGGACGAGGTGCCCTGGGAAACGGGATAAACTCTCCTCCAAGAAATTGAATGGGAGGGTAAGATACCAGTTCCGGGTCGACGCCGGCGCCGAGGTCGGATCCGGCGGCGGCGTGAGTCCCGGGCCGAGGCCGGAGCTGAGGCTGGAGCCGGTGGCGCCGGAGGGTATGGTGCCGGCTTAGCCAAGGCCAGAGGCGGCGGCACGGAGGCAAACCCTTCCGACGGATCCGCGGGGCCCGAAGGTGCTCCGGAGGGAGCCGGCAGGGCGAACAAATGGGGCACTGCTTTTCTGAGTGCCCCTTTCAATATTAATGCTCTCTTCATTCTGTCAACCTTATTAAAGGACCATAACATAAATACCTTCCTGCAGAACTTATAGAAATCATAGGAGAGCAATAGTTTTGATGTGTGCTACCTGTCTCAACAGTGCGAATATTTTTTTTCCATTGCAATATACTTGAACTTAGATTGTGCAATACAGAGTTTAGGATACATTTGTAGAATCTGCCGGTGTCTGCAGTTATCCATAAACCCATGTATTTAGAGAAATCTATTTCCACTCTAGGGCCTCATTACGAGTACCTGGAATAATCCCCATCATTTCCCCATCCTGTAATTACTAATACCAGTAAATCTGGTAATTCCAATACAGGGTACATATAGGGAATGTTTTAGGAATAACATGGGGGAATCAGTTTCTGTGCTGATTCTGCATGCTTTTCCCCTGTGATTCATGCACAAATTTCACCAAGCCTCAGCAGTGGAAATCTCAGTGTGAAACAAAAAAATGTGTAATCCCTGTGGGGCTGGTAACATCTGGTACTAACCCCATTGTTGCCATTTGGGTACTAGAAATGGGGCATTAAGTAGAATTTCCAATCCAAGTATTAGTTGCCACTTTCAAACAGGAAACACCGGAGACTTTAACCAAGAACTGCAAAATCTGGAATATCTGCTATATATTTAAAATGCAAACTATAGTCTGTGCATCAAATTTGTTGGATCAGGCTACAAACAACACAATATCATCTCCATGCAGTGATAGTCTTTAATCCCAATCATTACACCATCTCCAGCCCAGATCAGAGAATCTTTTCTTTTCCAGCAGTTCAAAAGTTATATAGTTAGGCAAACAGTATTGGGGATTGCAGACATCCCTTCCTGGTCCTTTTGGATACTGCAAACATTCTTAATTGGCTTCTATTTGCATATATCTTTATCTAATGTGGCACCATACAGTAATTTTAACCAGGATAGAAATTTTAATCTAAAATTTATTTTCTTTAGTATTACAAATAGGAAAAGCCTTCCACCAAATCATTGGCCTTATCTGCAACTAGGGACATCAAGGCAATTGGCTTTTCAGCCCTCTCTGCGTATGACAGGTTATCAAAAACACACACACGCTTTTGTTTGCTCTCTGAGGCATAGGTCGACCAGAACGCTAATCAGAAGCAGTCCATTCAACAGTATCTTGGTCAAAATATTACATTTGCAGTTCAGTAGAGAGAGCAGTATGTGAATTAGAGCTATTGAGACAGTTCAAGATCCTTTGAGCAGCATTCCTTCCAGCTTGATTTCTAAAAACATGTACTTCTTTATAGCTACCATTATGCTAGTCAGTTCCTTATAAAATTCAGTTGGTCACTCACCTAACTGACAATCCATGGTTGCTAATTTGAGATGTCATCAGTGATGTCACTGACCATGTCATGAATGATGTAATATGTGACGTCATCAGCAGTGCATTGCGGGGGCGCGAGTTATAGTTAGCTGAACTAACTATAACAGAGGAATTTCTCTGGTTTTGTATGAGTGAAATGTCCAACTAACTATCACATCCCTGAAACCTATGGTTTTTTTAGTGAATTTCAAAGGTTTTTTAAATGCTAATTTCTAACTATAACGTCTGTAAAACCTATGTTTTTTTCAGTGAATTTGAAAGGTTTTTTAAATATTAAACTACTATTCTGCTATTTGTCATTAGTACTGTTTTTTCTAAATTGCGGGACAGTGATGTCGGGAGAGGGAGTGTGAAGGGGGTACCTCGCAGAGAAAGAGCTGCGGTATATTTCCAGTCTTGGCTTCAGAGATACAACTGCGTGCCCGAGAACTCACACACAAAGAGGTGGTTCGCAGAGGGAGAGTTGCGGGCCCGAAAGGTTGTTGGGGGCTATGCTTCAGAGAGCTGTGGTCTAACTCGCACAGAAAGAGCAACGGGCCGACGGACCTGTTAGCAGACACACAGCTTCGAGCTAATGGGCTGGCTCGCAGAGGTAGAGCTGTGGGCCCGACGGTTCGCAGACACAGAGCTGCAAGCCGATTGACTAGCTTCTAAAGGCATAGCTGCTAGCTGGTGATGTGGGGACAGGGAGCGTGAAAGGGGTATCTCGCACAGTTAGAGCTCCGGTATGTTTTCAGAGTTGCCTTGCAGAGGTAGAACTATGGACTTGTTGTCTTGCAGACAGAGAGATGTGAGCTGACGTGGACTGAATCATAAAATGGCTGCAAACATTTCCTAGTTTCAACAGTTCGCACCCAGGTTTGCAGAGGGAGAGCTGCGGCTCATGGGCTTGACTCGCAGAGGGAGAGCTACGGGTCATCCGCTCGCAAAGACAAAGCAGCGTACTGGCTCACAGAGGTAGAGAGCTGCGAGCCGACGCAGCAGCATACTGGCTCGCAGAGGTAGAGAGCTGCGAGCCGACAGACTGGCTTCTAAAGGCATATCTGCGAGCTGGTGATGTGGGGAGAGGGAGCGTGAAAGGGGTATCTCGCACAGACAGAGCTCCGGTATATTAAATTGCCCCCGGGACCATTGTTTTATTTTCACTCAATGTGAGGCACAAGATGGCTGCTAACACTTCCTGGTTTGAAGTCTTAGCAGCCAATCGGAGGCAAGCTCGTGCTTGGGAGTTAGGCTCCGCCCAGATAGATAGATATTTTTTTCCTTTAATGTCTCAAAAACTACTGAATGGATTTACACCATTTCAACCAAAGCGTGCTTTCTGGACCACGATCTTTCTCTGTGCCAAATTTGGCGTAATTCCGTTCAGCAGTTTGACATATAGCCTTGTCTAAAGTTTCCCTTGGAAATTACATCAATAAAACACGTTTTGGGACCCCCCTTTTTTCTCAGCGCCCCCTTGACGAATCACCCCCAAACTTTCAAGATAGGAGCTGATCTGAAAAGAGGAACTTTTTCGAAAATTTCGTAAAGATTTGTCAAACGACGCCAAAGTTATAAGCACATCAAAAAACGCTTTTTCTATGGAAACTAGGTTCTAACTATAACTATAGTAGATTATTTATATATATATATATATATATATATTCACTTAAAAAACCATAGGTTTCACACAAGTTATAGTTAGCTGTACATTTCACTCGTAAAAAACCAATGAAATTCCACGTTATAGTTAGATCAGGTAACTATAACTCGCGCGCCCGCAATCCACTGCTCATGACGTCACATATTACATCACTCATGACATGGTCAGTGGCATCACTCATGAGATCACTGATGACATTATCCTTTTGATAGAGTGGCGGTCGCGCAAGTTATAGTTACCTGATCTAACTATAACGTGGAATTTCATTGGTTTTTTACGAGTGAAATGTACAGCTAACTATAACTTGTGTGAAACCTATGTTTTTTTAAGTGAATTTGCAAGGTTTTTTAAATGCTAATTCCTAACTATAACGTGTGTGAAACCTATGGTTTTTTCAGTAAATTTGTACGTTTTTTTAAATGCTAAGTTATGTATTTATTTTTAATTTTGCGCACACAGTGCGCTCCGCGCACCGTGCGCGCACTGTGGGCACTCGGTGCGCTTCGCGCACCGAGCGCCCACGTTGCGCATTTCGTACCGTGCACGCCTCGCCATTTTTTACAAAATATCAATTGTTTTTTTCTCCCTTGGGGGTCCTTAGATTTATATATTAAATGTGATTGTTAATTCTTTTTATTTTTTTTATTTTTTTTTACTGTTCGCGTACGGTAAGCTTACCGTACGCGCACTCCGCGATTTTTAAAAAAAAATTATTACATTTATTTTTCATACTTTTTGGTCCTTCATGTACCCCCTGACGAACGCTAGGGGGTCTGCAACTCTCTTCGTTGCCCCCTTTTCGTGTTATCGACCTTTGTTTTTCAGTGCGAGAGACAGAAAATGGCAGCCGATACTTTCTGATTTTGACCGATTCGAATGTTTACAGTCATGTAACCACCAATCAGAATTGAGCTCGCGCACGGCACCGTACGCGTACGGTAAGCTTACCGTAAGCGCACGGAGCGCGCTAACAGATATATATATTGATTTAAATGCTATTTTCTCAGGACCTACTGAACAGATTTACACCAGACCTGCAAAAGGCACATCCCTGACATGAGGACTACCTCTCTGCCCAATTTCAAGTAATTCTGTTCAGCCGTTCGGGCTGTAGCTCGAACTAAAGGTCCTATGGGAAAATGCATGGGGAAAACGCGTTTTGAGACCCCCCCTTTTTTCTCAGCCCCCGCTTGACGAATCCCCCCGAGACTTTCAGGGTAGGAGCGGAGCGTAGCGCCCCATTAGTTTTGAAAAATTCGCGAGGATTCGTCAACCGGCGCCAAAGTTATTCCAAATAGAATTTTCAGATTTCCTATGGAAACACGGTCCTAACTATAACTATCTACTGGCGACCGCCAGTAGATAATATATATATATATATATATATATATATATATATATATATTACATCATTTATGTTGTATTGTATTTGTTCCAGGATAAGGTGCTGCATAGCTACTCACTTATAAGTTCCAAAAGACAAGACCTATTGGCTATGCCAATGCTTGTTTTCGATGTAGAGCCAGTACCCGGGAGCGACTGCACTTCTGACAAGAGCAGAAATTATACAGCTCGACTTATTTTACTTATATTGGAGCTTTATTTTTGCAGTTCGAAGTCACACAGTTTAAAGGAAGAGTTTAAATTGTAGTTTATGTGGAATTAAGCTGTTGATCTGGTGAATTAAAAGTAATCTTGGTGTGTTGCATTCTGTTATTTCAGGTTGAGATGGGTAGACAGACAAAATGAATGATTGAATGAATACTTTCTTGTATAGCGCATGGCTACCCTAGAGCATCCCAGCGCTGTAAGACCTAAAGGACATTAAAGAACATTATTAAACAAAAATGTCTTTAGTTGCTTCCTGAAAGCGATATGATTTGATTCATGCCTGATGTTGTCAGGGAGTTTATTCTATCCTTTAGCCGCTTGGACAGAGAGTAGGCGGCCGCCCATCCGGGCCAGCTTCACCCTGGGAACTACGAGCAGATTTCGTTGGTTGGATTTAAGAGATCTAACCGATTGATGGCGACGAAACAGGGGATCCAAAATGGAAGGGCCCATATTGTGGATGGATTTATGTGCCAGACACATAGTCTTAAACACAATCCTTTCCTGAATTGGTAGCCAATGGAGCAAACGAATTGAGGCCTTTGCTGAACATCGTTTGGGAACTTTCATAAGCAAGCGAGCTGCGCAATTCTGCACAGCTTGCAGAGTTTTTATAGTAGCTGCTAGGGTCTCCAAATAGATAGCATTAGCATAATCCAGTCGCGAAAGAATCAGCGACTGGACCAATACACGTCTAGCTTCAAAAGGAAGAAGGTCTAGGACTTTTTTAAGAACTCTCATCAACCCATAGCAGGTCGCGGCCACCTTATTAGCCTGATGTTGGAAGTTCAGGGCGGAGTCCAACCAGACACCCAAGCTTTTTATTTTGGTCTTAGGCTTCGGAGGGGGTCCCAGACAGTGCGGCCACCAGGGGTCCAAGTTAATAGGGGCTTTATAGCCCAACAGCATAATGTCCGTTTTGGCTCCATTTAACTTTAAACAAGATGAGGTCATCCATTCAAGGACTTTGGTGAGACACGGGGTCAGGTTGTTGACCACCTGATGTAAAGCATCGTCCCTCACCAAAGAAACAACCAGCTGCGTGTCATCGGTGTAGGTGATAAGCTGAATTCCCCAAGGAAGCACCACCTCAGCCAGAGGTCTCATATAAATGTTAAACAGCGTGGGGCTGAGTGATGATCCCTGGGGAACACCGTGACTCAGTTGCAGCTGGCTCGATAACACCTGATCCTCAAAAACGGAGAAGTATCTATCCGATAAAAAGGAATGAAGCCAATTAAGAGCTAATCCGGAGACCCCTGCAAGACGAAGCCGATGCAACAAGAGAGAGTGGTTTACAGTGTCGAAGGCTGCGCAGAGGTCCAATAGGACCACCGCAGCGCAGCCTCCCGCATCCACAATACCCCTAGTCGCCTCCACTACCGCCACCAGCGCAGTTTCTGTTCCTTGCTTGGCTCTGAATCCAGTCTGGGTTGAATGTAATGAGCCCGAAGACTCAACAAATAAGGAAAGAGCCTGGTTGACATGTTTTTCAGCTATTTTGCTAAGACTCGGGAGCAGCGAAATAGGCCTATAATTAGCCAGATCTTCCGGGTCTAAATTAGGTTTTTTTAATAGGGACCTTTGCCCTCTTCCAGTTGGGGGGTACTGCTCCTGAGGCCAGAGACGCGTTGATGACCTGCATTATCACCGGGCATACTGTTTCCGAAACCTGCTTAAGAACCGTCGGGGGAGCAACATCCTGAGGGGAGCCCTTTTTAGATTGTTAAGGAGCCTTTCAACAGTAGCAAGATCTAACAGCGGAAAGGCTTTGAGATCTCCAGATGAATTAGGAGCTACCACCTCCGACCTTTCGTGACCACTCTCCATTTCTTCTAGAGTATGTGGGGTTGTCGCAAAGCTAGAGTAGATGTTAGACACTTTAGACGCAAAGAAAACGGCTAGTGCCTCACAGTGTTTCTGAGGGTCCGGAGCAGGATTGGTAACCCTAGGAGTAACAACCAGAGATTGAAAGATTTTAAAAATCTCTCTAGGAGCATTGGCTGCTTCTGAGATTTTACCCTGGTAATATGCTGCTTGGGTGGATTTCAGTAAATTTTTGTAGGATCTGAGGGAAGCTTTATATTCAGTTTTTGCAACAGGTGCAAAGTCCTTTCTCCACTTCCTTTCTGCTCGTTTGCACGACTGCTGTTGTTTATTGTGACCCTTCCGATGGCGCATCTCTTTTTTTGGGAGGGTGGCATCTAGGGTGAAATTAAGCCAGTTGTCAAAGGCTTCATTAGCAGCCACTGGATCCTCATGGGGAGTAGGTGGGCAACTCTTCAGGGCTGCCTCCCAATCCCTGACCGGTAATCTAGACCAAATTCGGCCAACTTTCTTTGAAAGAGTAACTCTGTGATTTTGTGTTTCTGGCGACCACACGAAGGAGAGTAGGGCGTGGTCTGACCAGGGAACAAAGTGGGGCTTATCACACACAATGTTCGTAAGATTAGTGAAACAATGATCTAGTAGGTGCCCGGATACATGTGTGGGGCTTGTCACAATTTGTTCCAAGTGTACTAGTCCCAAGGTATCGAGCAGACATTGCGATGCAACTGCATCGCCTTCATCAAGGTGGATGTTGAGGTCGCCCAGGATGGAAAAGTTGGGGGTACTGCTGATGGAAAGAGAAATCTTATCCACAAGGTTATGACAGAAATTATGGTAATCACCCGGAGGTCTATACACCAAGATCCCTGAAAAGGGCCACGTGGGCGAGAAGGAAATGGAGAAACCAAGACTCTCACACTCTATAAGTGGACTTTCATAGGTTCTGCATCTAAAGGAGTTCTTATAAATAATTGCTAAACCTCCTCCCCGCCCTGTCAGGTGATCCTGTCTGATGATCGAATAATTGGGCGGGAGCGCCTGGACTATATCCGGGTCTGCTGAATCGGTCAGCCACGTCTCAGTTAGAAAGAGTATATCTGGGTCTCGTTCCTCTAGGATCAAATGGATCTCCATGGCGTGCCTCGGAAAAGATCTACAATTTAACAGGGCGAATGTAAAACCGATATTAATAGCTTTCCCTGACTTAAAAGGCTTACAATAGGGACAGAAGGAAAATATGTCCTCTGGTAAGACCTCTATCGGGCATATGGGCCTCGCATCACCTCTAAGAGCCCTTAGCAGCTCACCATTGTAAACGAGGGTTTTGGGATGGGGGGATTCCATTACTCTAGCCCTAAGCCCCGTCCTGGTCCGGCCTGGCACGGACGGGCACAGACGGGCTTTCCTTAGGCGCTCCTTCGGCGCTCAAGGCGTGTCCGCAAACGCGTACGCTAGCGCGTAGATGGACCGTATCAATTTATGCGCTTTCTCGCAGCGTGTCCAGCCCTACCTCCCAGCAACTAGCGCGTCAACCTCGTCCTCCCCAAGATGGCCGCTGTAATGGATCGGCCCCTCTAGGTCCCGGCAACAGAGTGCCCAGCGTCTCGAGGACACTAAGAGGTCCCCGAAGGGTGCGGCGCTATGTGGATGTAGACCGTCACTCGTACGAGCGTGATGTGCAATAGGCAGGTAATTTTTTATTTTTAAATAGAAGTAAAAACAAACAATTTACGTGAGTTAAAATAGCTAACTAGCTCCCGGCTTCCGCCTCAGGAGCAAATAACGTCCCTAGGTCTTACCAGGCTGCTCTGTGCCTCTCAATTTATGTGCTTTCTCGCAGCGTGTCCAGCCCTACCT
The DNA here is from genome assembly GCF_964204655.1 of Triturus cristatus. Classification (NCBI taxonomy): domain Eukaryota; kingdom Metazoa; phylum Chordata; class Amphibia; order Caudata; family Salamandridae; genus Triturus; species Triturus cristatus. Next base: position 563,479,750 of record NC_140582.1, on the reverse strand, counting down.
CCCAGCAACTAGCGCGTCAACCTCGTCCTCCCCAAGATGGCCGCTGTATTGGTAAAATGATACCTTTCGGGTCCTAAACCTTCATCCCCTAAGCCTTCATCCCCTAAAATAGGTGTTTATGATCCACAAGTGCGAGTTTTGATTCAAACACTTTACAACTGTTTAATTGAGGGCTAATGCACTAAATAAATGAACATTTCTTCACTTTTACTTCTATTCATGGAGTAACTTGCATGAAAATTCACATGCTAAGACATAGGATAGATCAATCTGGAAATCATTTCCATGCCCATCACAGAACTTTAAAACAATTTCTTTTACAATTACAATTGATTTGCTTTTATATTAGTTGTTTCTTTGACAAGAAAAGGCAAAACCTTTTTATGATCATGTCTAAAGCTTGTGGTAATATTACACATAGACCAAAGGACATAAATACACATCAGTCATTTTCATTGTTAGCAAAGAGGACCATTATTTGTTGATATAGTCTATATAGATGTTTAACCTTGTACTAGTAAGAGAAATAGTGGGTATTCCGAATTTCGGAGTAGGAAATGCATGGGGCAATGCTCCAAATATTTTGAAGCATCGTTTGTTTTAAAAAATGAAATAAATAGATGCTTGCCGTTCAGGCCACATTATTTTGCTGACAGAAATATTTAACTCTCCAAAATGTAGGCCATGTGTTCGATGTGAATTTAGCTTGAGAAATTAAAATAGGATGGCGATTTTAAAGCTGACTTTTGAGATGTGCAGTAGTATACCATGTTACAGTGAAATGATTGGAAAGGAAATGTGAAAAAATAGACTCATTATTGGGCATGCGTTACGTAAGTTAGGACTGATGTTTTAATGATTGCTAAGGCAACTCGCTGTGAAAATATGTATTTAGCATTCTGAGACATTATTGTACAGTGAATCTAAGAAGGAGAGATGTATAGCCCCTAAATGATCTGTAGGTCTGGGTTAAAAAACCTTCTTTGGAATCAGTATTTACTCTATCCTTTTTTACTTGTTTTCTTGTTTCTGACGTCTTGTGTTCTATGAGACTCCTGAATGATACATTGCTGGTTTAAGGGGGTGGAAGTTGTATTAACCAATCTAGGAGCCATTAAATGGTTGATCACATATAAGGAAGTAACAACATCCTCGCGTGGTGCAATGAAATAGCCTTAGAAATTTGAGAAGTAAGAAGCTAGGTTAAGCACATATGCAGTGCCTGAACATGTCACTTTTAAGTAATACACGCGTTGCCCACCTCAAATGGCCAGCCGCTTAAAAGACCATAGACAATAAGGATGAACACAAGGTATGAGAGGCAACACAAGAGTGAATTAGCTAATACAGTGTGATACTAGACAAATTTTATAATACACACAGGACTTGTAAGATTTTCAAGTTTTTTTCTTTATTTCATTGATGTTGTCACATTCACAGCCAACGCGTTTCGCCCAAACATGGGCTTCTTCAAGGCTGTTGAAGATCATACAAAAGGTCATATCAGATTTATTAATATTAAAAACATGTTTAGTCGACAAACAACAATGTTCCTATCTTAACGAAGGATAGAGACGTGAGCCCCACATCAAAGTTTTTGATGTTAGTAAAGCCAAGGACCTACTAATAAAGAGTAATATAATAGCGTGACACGGAAAAGTCAGAGTGACTTTAAAAGTTTTGAACAATAAAGCCCTAGATGCTTTGTCACCGAAAAATAGTGTAAGTAAGAAACAGGAATACACCAATGTGAGAAAGAGTACTCAAAAGGGAGACCGAGAAACAGAACTATATCAGTTTAGAAATGTCGCTTACCAAAGAATCAAACTGTCAAACTGAGTGGCGCAAAGATATTCAGTCACAACAATGCAGAGAGTTCACGACGTATAAAATCTAAAAATCGTAAAAAGAGACATAAGTAATGCCCAAAAGTTGATAGAATTACAGAAATTGCAAGTTGAAGAATACTGGTTTAAGTCAGTCCACAGTTACTGACCTTTAAAAACTAGCGTGTCGTCTATATAGTAGAATATGCTGTAATATCCACCAATAAAAACCTCCTGTTTTCAAAGTATCTTTAGCCAGAGTTGTCTGAAATGTGATTTAGAATATTAATACTCAAGATATTAAAAAGAGAAAAAAATGTGCACATAAAGTCACCAAGTCGCTAAGAAACGCACATGCAACATCAATACTCAATGTCCTTACCGAAATATGATGAAAGGCCGGTAGACAAACGTAAAAGATGAAAAGTAATTCAAAGACAATAGTTTTCCAGAACAGTCCAATCTGTAATTGTTCCGATTGTGAGAAAACCAGATAGACACCGAAGTAAGATTCCATAAGAAACAGAGAGAAAACATTTTGTTTGTGTAGACATTATACACGCACATGTAAGCCGCAACAGTCATGAACACTTCGCCACCCAATCCTGCATACTATCGAAAAAAAACAAAGTGTATTAAAACAGGAATTAGCCCAAACGAGAGCATAGTAATGCTGCTAATTGAGAAAAAAAGTGTATATAGAAAAAACTAAAAATAATAATATACCTAAAACGCTAAGGACAGCGGACCACTGAAACGTACAACCCAATGTTAAGCACTTGCCCATACGTGAATTATACGCTAGTGCAATCCTATAGCATAATTAAGTTCCAAGCCCCAAGAGGCCACTCAAATCACAAATGCAATGACTTTCTGTGCATCCTAGACATATAATCCCTGACAATCTTGCGCCAATTTGTTGGCGTTAAAGTACCCACTGCTGAGTCCAAAGAGCCCCAGCATAAACACCTATTCACCTTACTTTATAGAGAACGTGCGTCCAATTCTGTATGCTGGAGTCATCTGCACAGGTACGAACACCGTCGTGTAGGAGCGGTGACCGATTGGTTTAAAAGGCGCCCATATTTATATGTATATTAATGGCGTCCTGAGAAAATCCCCGGAAACGGGGAATGACGTCAATGCGCCAGTGCGTATTCTGCCCCAATGTCCTCCATCTTGGACTAGTTCCGATTCCTATAGTTATTCAGAGCGTTACAAACGACACAAGTCGTCAGATGGCATGGTTGCTCATGTATCCTCTAATAAAAGAAAATCTCGTCCTTGTCTCAGTACTCTATCGGTATAGATGCATTAAAAGTGTGAGAATTTTTTTTTTTTTCCCTCCAAGTGACAATTTCAATGAAGAACAAAAACTCTGATACGGAGTTGCACATTAATAATTAAACTGTAAACAAATCCAAGAGGTGTGCACAAGCACAGGGCGCCTAAAATTATTCATTCGCACATGTACGGCGCAAAAATGAGACACACGTAATTGTGGGCAATGTACATAGATAAGTTAAGAAATCAGTCTAAAAGAGTCAGCCATATTGGAATGGTTCCGAGTGACCGGGCAGTTGTACGACTTGTTTCTACCACATAAGGCGATGAGTATTACACCCCATAACAACCTGTCTAATAGTAAAAGTCAGGTTGAAAAACATCAAGGAGCAGTGAAAAAAATATAGTCAGAGAGTAAAAATTGAGAACCAGAAACACCTGTATACTATATAACCGGAACTCAAAAGGAAAGCCAAAGCAAAAAATGTAGATGATTGAAAGACGTAGACTAAAATAACTGAGTATCAGAAAACAAACAGTCAAACCACGTAACAAAAGGTCCAGTGTCCATAAATACAAACCATATGAATTCCAAACAGGAAAAGGCCAAAATCGTGTGTGAGTGAAGAAGACATACTAAGTCCAAGTTTGCCAACTTCAAGATAAGCGACTATCAATTATTTCAGATTTAAATCTACAGTGCTACATGTGTAGCATATCCAAGAGACATTCCCACACATTGTTAGACATAACAAAAACAATGTGTAAGCGATGACAACCACCGCGACAATCAGTATTAAATTCAGAAAGGTTGAAGTATAGGAGACATGTAAGATCAAAAGGAAATGTGAACATGGTGTGCAGAATGTACCAGTTTGTTACAACAAATTAGTACAATGCTTGATAGACGTAATATAGATATAGGGCCAGATCACAGACAAATATTACATGCAATGTAACAGTAGTATGCATAGTATGCTAGTTCGTTGGAATAGATCAGTACAATGCTTGATGGACATAATATAGGCATGGGCAAGAGGGCCAAAACACAGACAATGTACATAAGATGTTCCATTGGTATTGCGTATAATAATAACACCAGCATATGAGCAAAAGGTACAGAGTTCGAATGCGAGAATAGCGTTTATTACCCATGTGCTGTATGTATGCAAATATATGTGGATGTGAAAGCTTAAGCCAACTAATGAAGCATATATATTAGGAATAGAAACGGAACTCACACATCGCTTGCTGTAATTTCCAAATAACTAGAAAACACTTTTCCATATTTACCTGCCTCCTCCTCACGCCCACTTTCTACTTCTCAGTTGTTGTTCTAGGCATTATCTAAAGTTGAATGTATACATGCTCTTACATGTAAATCACTCCATGTTCTCTATGTGCTATAGAAACATATCTAATAAAATAAAGATACCAAAGCATTCTGCTCCCTAGTGACTTGGGCTCGCTTATCGTACACCAGGAATCCAGTATAAAAGCAAAGGCCTAAATAACATTTTATAATCCAGATATTTGTTTTCCTGTGTGTCTGTAACCTTGTGAGGAATAATGAGATGGGTAAGCATATGAGAACATACAGTTTAGTTTCACTTCCCTCTTATTTTAAAATAAGTGAATATTTCTGAAATGCCCAAAATGTTAGTAAAGTCGAGGATCCAAACATGGTATAACAGCTTTGTAAACAACTGGTGCTTTGTGCCGTGTCTCAGCATTCAAGGTAATAACATAAGGGGTGGTGGTAGGTCTCTTGTTAGCATGTTGATACTGTGCTTACTCACTCAAAGATTAGCAGAGCTGACCGAATGCAGCATGTGCCAGCTTCACATTTAGATGCCACTGCAAAGCTGTAGGGAAAACCAACTTGTAGGGGGTCTATAATACTGACTGGAGAAGGTTTCTGGGGTGCAATCGATACTATTTAATTTCCTTGTCCACCAAATATACCATCCTGAGGAGAAGGTATCTAATCTGGAGGTTGGGGGTTGATTTGGTACGATTGACATAAATCACCAAATGTATAGCTTTGAATCTGCATGGATCAGAACGAGTTCCAAAGGAATGCTTATTCTACAGGTGGGGAAGGGGGTTGTGCCAAGGGCGTGTTGGCTCCCACCATGTCTAATGTTAGTGATCTGGGAGGGTAACAGTTTGCTAGGATGTTTGTTGTGTTTACTGTCAAGGGACTGCTGATATCCTTACTGCACTCTGTGGATGGCAACATTCTTCAGGCTTGCAAGGAGTATAGTATCGGCAAATAGTTGCAGAGGAGGGATGCCGTGTGACCCGTAAGTTACTAGTAAATCTTGGGAATTTAATGTGAATCTAAAATAATATCACTAAGGAGGATTATTAACTTTGGTTGTCATATAATGCAAACTCAACACATACACAATCTTGTTTTCCATTCCCAATATTTTTAGTTAGTGTGAGCATCTACAATGACACTTACCAAGACTGCTTGAAAATCCACCTCTATTCCTTTAAATATATTAACTTGAAGTTTTCCCCAAAAATTGAACCCTTTCTCTTCCAGTCCAGGAGTTCTTTCAAGCCACGCCTTAGCAAAAACAAAAAATGGTATTAGTGATTTTTGTCTAAATCACTAAGGCATACAAATTTGTGCACACGAAATGAAATAAAGTGGGGTTACCTTTTATGCAGTACACGTAAAGAAACAACAAACTCATCTAAGCAGTGTGCTGCCTGAAAATGCATTAACTGAATAAAAAAAAATGTTGTCTATTTCTGTGCAGCCAATGTAAGATCGATACACATTACCAGATCTATCGCTGATCAATGCATGGCAATCAAGAAATAAACGATGAAATGAACAAAAAAATCTTCCGTCTCTGGATAACTGGCTTTAAACTATTGTTGTGCCAGCTTAACGAACCAATATAAAGTAGAGCTGCGGTCGGTTTGCACATGATGTCTGCATGTCCACATGTTACAACTATGTCTGAATACAAGTTTATTTAGCTGCCAAAAAGAGGAAGATTTAAGAACTATTAGACAAATGTTTTGGTTTAATAAAGGAGTAAACTACAGTATTCAGATGTGTCCAGCCGACATGCATGTCAGGATCCATGTTCTGAAGGCAACCGAAATGTATCTAACATTTATAAAACAATTGGTACCTAGCAAACCCATGAAAACGTCTTTTTCGTGCCAAACTTTGTAAGAGGACATGAAGAAAAATAGCATTACAAGTGCTGAAACAAGTGGAGAAAGGAGCAGGTAAGTTCTAAGTGAAACCACATTGAGACAAACTGAAAAAAACAAGTGTTAAAGGATTGACTGGAGAGGACAGGAGGTACACCAACCAATTAAAAAAGAGGTATAGCCTTTTAAGTTATGAACTGATCTTTTGGCTTGTAGGTTATTTTAGATCCAATTACCGATTTGTGCAAGTGCAAGTGATACAGACCTATTTGGGTTTTTGAACTCTAGTCTGATGTTATGTTCTTGGTCAAATACAGCTCTTCTCTACGTTTGTTTTTGCAGTTTGATGCATACAAATCAGTTCAACCGACAGTGCTGAAACAGTGGCTATTTTAGGGATGCTCCATCAGATTCAAGCCTCTTTTAAGGAACACTGCATGCCAGGTCTTGGATATCATTCAGAGGCAGGTACACGTCTGTTTGCTGGATTGTAAACCTTCTGCCAAGATTGCGTTGCTCTTCACAGGGACTGCCCAGCACCCTTAAATGAACAAGTTTGGCCAAAATCCGAATGTCCCACTGTTTCAAGGTTTTTAGCGTTCTCTCTGTGAAAAAGGGCAGGTCCCTAATGGATAGTGGAGGTTTTTAAATACAATTTAAGGCATGTGAGCCAAATAATTACGCAAAAAAGAACAACAAATATTCTTATTTACATATTCTCCACTTCCACTCTGGCCACCTGTACTGTGCCGTATATTTAGTTAAATGAACAAGTGAAAAGCTTTGTGTCTTGTGGCCTGATTACAAGTCTGATGGAGCAATATCCATGGGTGGGATATGGCTCTTACCGCCTAGGTGTTCCTGTATCTGGATTTTCTGGGCGTGGGATAACTAGACACTGTTTTATTGACTCGTAATTCCAGGTAGTAAAATCTCATTAGTCTTTGGCGGCCAGAACAGCCAAGCCTTGTAGGCCACTATGACCACGATCAGTAACATCGGAGAACTTAAACTTAAACTCTTGCTGCTATTGCGATTTTGCACGATTAAGGAGCCGTGTTCAATGCTTCTGGGGGGTAATTAAATGTTAAGCTGCTAGAAACCGATTTTATTCTGTTGCCTTGTAATTTTAATCGCCACTTTTAATCCTCACTTTGCACTTAATTAAGGGGGCTGAACAGCGCACGGCGATAGACTAGGTCAGCGCACACGTCTTCAGACGCTGGCATGCTTGCTCGGCATTAAAAAAAGGGCTGATGACGCAACCACGCAGCGGACACGCTACTGGCGCACAAAAGGCGCGCCTAGGGCAAGCCCTTCTGCGCCTGTCCGTGCCCGACCGGGCCCAGGGGCCAGAACCCCTGCCGGTTTTCAGAGGGCTAAGCATGTCTACACCAGGGAGGAGCTCAACTCTTATAAAGGAAGGCTTAACAGTGAGTGCACACACTCTATGCCAATTGATAGCTTTACTAAGCACTGTCGCACCTGTCACTTTAAATTGTGCCCCGTGCCTGAGCCCCCCTCAGACCTGTTTACTAAGGAAGACATTAAAATGTTTCTAGTAAACTGCCATTCAATGTCCAAATACTCATTGGAAATCTTCCTCTTATTAGAAGAAGAAAGCGTAGATGTCCTTTTTTTTAACAGAAACTTGGTTAAACAAAGATGCTGACCCAGTAATTGTCCAAACCCTGCCACCGGGCTATGCCATACAAAGACTGGACTGGGACTCAGGGAGAGGAGGTGGACTCACCATTATCTATAAGGACAAATGTAATTGCCGCACTGCTTTAAACCACCTACCTGACTGTAAAAGCATTTTTTTTTTAATTAGGTATCTCCCATGTGAGGACCTTCTCAGGGATCCTGGTTTATCGTCCCCCTGGCCCGTCAGATACATTTTGCAAGGACCTTCCCGATATTGTAGGCAATTTAGCTAGTTCCCTTCCCAATTTCACCTTATTAGGGGATTTTAACTTTCATTTTGATGATTCCTTACTCCCTTCCCTATTGGAATTAGTAAAGGGTTGGAGATGCTTCAATTTATTCAGTTGGTGAGCAGTCAAGGACCCTTAGCCAGTGCCTTGGTCGGACCATTATCTTATTCCATTTCTATGGACATCAATCCAGTTGTGAGAACTAGCAAACAAGTACGGGTTTGGTCAAAACTGCCTATAAAATCTGTAGTCACTACCCTGGATGATACCAAGTCCTACCTTAAAACTAATCCAGCAACAGCAAATGATGATTTAGATAGCTGGTTAACAAGGTCTCTTGATATTATTCTTCCTAAGAAACGGAGCGACAATAAAGTTGGAGCTGATCTAAATGCCTGGTATACTCCTAAACTACGGGAGATCAGACAGTCCAGCAAAAAGCTGGAAAAAAACAGGAGAAAATTTCCCTCAGCAACTAACAAAATTAAATATAGAGATGCTATAAAGATTTATAAAATGGAAATAAAAGCTGCCAAAGCTCTCTACTACGAAAAGAAAATCACTTTGGCGGCCAATTGCCCACACAGAATCTTTCGGATCGCAAAATCACTTTCAACTCCTCCTCCGCCCCCCATTGCTCATGTGGACATCCCTTTACACTGCAATCTAATTGCGGAATTCTTTTCAGATAAAATACAAAGTATTTATGAATCCTTTCCTCTGTCAACAGCCTCACAAACTTTATCCCCATTGGATGTGACAGCCCCAGATGAAGATTGCCTGCTGGAGGTCATCCCCCCCTTGAGCCTGACCTCCCTTCAAGGGCTTCTTGGTAATCTTAAATCGGGAGCACCATCAGATGTTGCCCCCCCCCCCTAACATTTTAAATTTAATTTCATATACTGTATCCCCAGTTATTCTAAATTTGATAAATGCTTCATTGGCATCGTGACTAGTGCCATACCAATGGAAACAAGCTATGGTTAGAGTACTTCTTAAAAAGCCCAACCTAGATCCTGAAGTGCTGGCAAACTATCTCCCTATCTCACTTTTACCAGGAATCGGAAAATTAGCTGAGAAGCACGTAAACTACATCCTGTCATCATTTCTGGAAAACCACAATTGTCTTCATCCTTCACAGACTGGGTTTAGACCACAGCAAGGCACAGAAACTGCACTTTTAACAGTGGTGGAAGAATTAAGACAAATTTTGGATGGAGGGGGTTGTGCTGCTCTTGTATTGCTAGATCTCAGCGCAGCCTTCGACACAGTGAACCACCATCTGTTAATCCAAAGATTTAGGAAGGCAGGAGTTGCAGGAACAGCGCTAAAATGGTTACAGTCCGTTTTAGAGGACTGATCGTTTGTGGTCTTCGAAGAAGAAACCACCTCCAAGGGAATGCCCCTTAGGTGTGGGGTTCCCCAGGGATCTTCCCTGAACCCCACTCTATTCAATATCTATATGAGTTCCCTAGCTGAAGTAGTAACACCTTTTGGCATTCAGATCATCACCTATGCTGATGATACCCGGTTGGTGGTTTCTCGTAATCAACAGGAAGCCTCAGGCTCAGGACTAGCCTTATGCCTTGAAAAGGTGTCGAGTTGGATGGATAGCTCCTGCCTAAAACTCAACTGAGCTAAGACTGAACTGATGCTCTTGGGCAACTCAACTACATTGAGCATTGACTAATTTTGGCCTAGCTGTCTAGAGACTCCTCCAGTCTCAAAAGAACAAATTAAAAGTCTAGGTGTATGGCTGGAAAGCAATCTTGATTTTAAAGAGCAAGCACGTACGGTTGCAGCCTGCTGCTTTGGGATTTTAAGAATGCTAAAAAGGATCCTTCCCTTGCTACCCTTCACCGCGAGAAGACTGCTGGTCCAGGCATTGATTTTGTCGCGCCTGGACTATGCAAATGCACTATATTTGGGAGCTCCACTTACCACTACCAAAAAATAGCAGGTAGTGCAAATGCAAAACTGTGCAGCACGTGTGCCTATGAATACTTCCAAGCACCTGTCAGCTAAGTCTGCACTTGCATCGCTGCACTGTCTACCTATCCAAGAGAGAATCTAGTTCAAGGCTTTGTGTATCACACACAAAGTTCTCTCAGGAAAAGGCCCTCCCAGCATCAGCTCCATTATTCAACCTTATCGCTCTTTAAGGTCTTTGGTCAGATAATAAACAATTAGCGGCAGTCCCAAAAAGAAGAAGAACACGTAGCGGAGGCCGCAGTTTTTCGTACAATGCCACTAAACTATGGAATCTTCTGCCTCTTGGTATCCGTATCGAGCCTAACTACCTCTCCTTCCTATAGCAACTAAAAACTTACCTGTTCCCCTGATTCTGCCTGTGGTTGAAGCTGCACCGCTTTAGCGCTGGGATGCCCCCGGGTAGCTATGTGCTCTAGAAATGCCTCTTCATTCATTCATTCACTCCACCCCAGCTTTTTTTTACAGCACGTGGGGTGCATTCCGTGCTTCCACTGCCAGGACTAATCTTCCTCTTCCCTCACCTATTCTTCCAACCCCCCTCCCTCCACTTTACACAAAAGCAGGTGCTCCCATTTACCATTTGCTTTAAGAAGGTGGTAAATGGGAGTGTTAAACCCTAGAGAACTGGGAATTCCATGCAGTTTTATACTTGGTAAATATGGGTCTGCACAGTTATTCTTCATTCTATGGTGTTTAAGTTATAGTAGGAGCGATTATATGTAAAGATACCAACAGTAACTCTGGCCGACTAGAATCTCTGCATATGTACTTCTAGCTCTTAAACTGGGGCATATTTGTGTGTGGATTTTAGGGAACACCATCTACACCGAGATCAACAAACAACTCACAAGGAGGCTGCAGACCATTCAGAACTCAGCGGCCAGAATCACTCTCAACCCCCATGCCACACACACCTCACCTCAAGGAGCTACACTGTCTCCCCATACAGAAACTAGCACAATTCAAACTCCTCACCCACACTTTCAAAGCACTACATAACTCTGTCCCAGTATACTTCAGCAATCGCATCTGCTTTCCCAAACCCTGCAGACACCTCACCTCGGCCGCACACCTATGCATTCGGTTACCCATATCTGGCGGCTGAGCCTTCTTCTACATCACTCTTACACATCCAAGCCTCCCACTCACTTCTTGAATTACACAAGAAGCTGACGACCTGGCTTTTCAAGTAATCACATAAGGCCCTAGATTAGGCTAGTTTGACACCCGCTCAGTGCCAAGATACCCTCCCATGAGAGCTTGCTTTACAAATCTACTGATAACATAACAGAATACATTTCAGCCTTTAACATCTTGAAAATTAAAAAACAGAACATGGGCAGGTGATTAAATTCTCATTGTGGCATTTGTGAGCCTGCTCCGACAAATTAATATTTGCAGGTTAGTCAACGATTTGAGAATCAATTACTGGGAAGTGCACCTAGGTCTAGATATGTAACAGTCTTTGAAGTGCAGTTTTAAACAGTGCACATTATTTCTGAGGGCACAATGATGAACCACCAGGAAACATCCGTAATTTAACCAATTGGCATAAATAGAGTATGAGTTTGGCACTGCTGATTTAAGCAAGCTTAGGTAATGTGACCAGTGAGTGACTACCGGCATTAATCAATTCGACAGAAAGGGGGGTTGGATGAGAAATGCAGAATACATAGGGCCAGATGTACTAACATTTTGTGGTGCAACCATGTTGCAAAATGCTAGTAGATATTTACAAAGCCATGCAATGGGCAATTTGTGCCGACTTGCGGGGCTTTGTAAAAATAACGTAACGCAACGCAGCAGCTTGTGCTGTATTGCATTACATTTAATTCTGGGAGGTGTGCCATAGGTAGAACATGGGCATTCCCATGCATCCACCCTTGAATATCATGCAATCCCAGATTTACAAAGGTTTGTAAAACCTGGGATTGCGTGAAATTGCTACACCTCCCAGAGTTTGGCGGAGCCATGAGAAAAATACTTTTTTCTCCTCGCTATTTCTTCTTTGCATGTTTGCTGCAATCTGCAGCACCCTTAGAAACAGGAAAATGCCTCTAAAGATTGTTTTTGTGTAGGAAGGTATTGCTTCCTGCATAAAAAAACAATTCTCCTTGTAATGCAGGCAACTTAACTTCGTGGTGCAAGGGTGCCTGCATTGGTGCTAAGCTGCCTGAAGTGCGCCAGCGCAAAGAAAGAGCAGAAGTGCGCCATATCTTAGTAGATATAGTGTATTTCTGATCTTACCCTTTCACGCAACACATCACAGCACAGCAAGTTGCTTACTATAATGCGTTTCCTGTATAGTTAGTAAATTGAGTGCTTAATTTGTAAAATATTAAGTGCCAGGGCTCTGACCAGGAGGCCACTGCAGCTTGCACCACCCATCGCCCCTTTCATCTCTGCCAAAACAACTACTAAACATCTCTCTTGCATGTTAATATGACAGTTCAGATAATTCCAGGTCCCCAAAGCTAAAGGAATGGCTAGGGAGGCAGGTGTTAGTAATATTATAATGTATATTGTTTTCCTAAATAACTGTGATACTGCTCATCTCTAAATTACATGAGCAGCGCCACCTTGTGGCAGACTGCCCTAAGTGTGGTGTTGACAATTAGGTGCCGCTGCTGAGCACCGGAAACCAATTAAGTGCTGGTGCTCAGCACCGGAAAGCTCCGGCTCAAATTAAGCACTGAGTAAATCTGGCCCATAATTTAGAAGAGTGAGTGAATAGTTGGAACACAATAACAACAAAGGTGGTATGTGAAGTGCTTTAAAAGTAAAATCCACAGATTTGGATCCTAATGGCCGTTTTAGATTCCCTTGCCTTAGTTTGCTGAAATGACCACATGCTTTAAATGAGGTCGCTGATATCGATTCACTCCCATTATTTGTATGTTTATTAGAAGTAATTTTGGACAGGCTAACTCCACTAGACCACCAACAGACGCCAATCAAAATAAAATATCTCAAACACTCCAGGAGTCGCCAAAATATGTATTGCTATAAAAAGCCGAGAGTGAATGACATTTCTCTTGTTACACATTGTGCGTATCTCAGAACACTTTAGTCCAGTGCACTGTCCCCTTCTCTTGTAGTACAGTTGTTTGCCTTTCCGGCACTGTTCCCTTCTTTTGCATCCCTGAGAATGATTTTGAAAATCTGAGTCAAATCGTTAATGAGCATTTAGAACACTTTCTAATAGCGCTTGATATTAGGAGATGGCATTCATATAAATGAGCACAATTTAAAACTTTTTGGTCACTCATAATTACCTCTACAAGCTGCAAAAGAGTTTGCTCCTCCTCAGATTTAAGCAACAGCTCGTTTTCTTTCCCTTTGAAATTATCGCGGTAGTGGCGTCTATTGTAAGGCACTCTCAGACTCTCTGGCACCCCAATCTTATTCTCTAAGAGACGAAACTGCAGGCTCTGAAATCCAGAGGCGGGTGTCAAGTATTCCCTATGGAGCAAAAAAATAAATAACAATGCATGTATATGTATTTTACTTTCATTTGACATTTTCGTGTGCCGTAATAAGGTGATCTTAGAAGCAGGGGCATAACACAGGGCCCCGCAGCCCGCACAGTGCAGGTGGGCCCCTAAGCTCCAGGGGCCACCTCAGCACAGCACTCAGGCTGGAGAGCTCCTGATTGAGCCCGGTGGGGGCCCCTCTACGTACTTTGCAGGGAGGCCCCCTCAATTTTCATTGCGCCAGTGATTAGAATTCTAGAGTTTCTAAAATTGTTGCATAACTAGTGTTCAAAATGGTGGTGGCTGGGTAATTAGTGAATTTTCTTCGCTATCTACTGGGCTACTGGCTAAATGGTAGAGACCATGCACTGTGTGGCTGGCGGTCGATGCAAACAGCAGGAAAACTTCACTAGTTTCGCTGCTGCTGGCTAAATAGTAGAGATTCTGCACTGTTTGGCTGGCGGCCATACACATAGCAGAAAAAAGTCACAATATACCTGCCCGCTGGCTAAACAGTAGAGATTTTTCACAGTTTGGCCAGCAGCGAGGCAAATTTAACATTTACCTGGCCACTGACGAAATAAGAGGTTGTCTACCATTTAGTCTGCAGTCAAGCAAACAAAAAATCTTTACTCATTAACAAGCTGCTGGCAAAACAGCAGACATGTACAATTATGCCAATAGCCACGCAAATAGCAACTACATGTAATTATTTATTTGGCTTCTGGTTAAGTAGCAGAAATTCTATAATATTTGACCAGTAGCCTGGCAAGTAGCAAAGAAATAGCTGTATTTACCCAGCAGCTGGCTAAATAGAGGAATGGATGTACTGTCTTGCAAATAACTTAAATAGAAACTTCATTATTCACCTGGTGGCTGTCTAAATAGTAGACAGTGAGCACAACTTGACCAGGCGCCATTCAAATAGTGGAGGAACTTCACTATTTACCTGGCTGTTCCCTAAACACCTTAAATTTTGTTTAGTTATGCCTTTTGCAAATTTCAACAGGTACGTACACCAGGTAGTACTGCAAACGAGGACTGAATACATTTGCTATCAATCTCCTAATGAAAGTTAGGGTCCTGATATATTATTTCATTAGCAAAAAGGGGTTGCAAATTCCTCACATACTTTTTGTGAATGGAATAGTGGTTTGCAAACCGACCAATATACTCTGTGACTGTTCACAAAATACCAATTCTCAGGGGGTTGTGGAAAGACCTGCCTAAGTAATATTCATTGGGCAGGTGCCAATTTGTGACCCGCTGTAATCACAGGGTTGGTGGGCCACAACAGACAGCACACTGCCATCTCTATGACTGCATTCCAAAATGGAAAACTTTCTTTACAAAGCAGCCTGTATTCCTTAAAGAGACCAGTGCTTTTGGTTTTGGAAAACATCTCCGACCTTAGGCTGCCAACATCA
The DNA here is from genome assembly GCF_964204655.1 of Triturus cristatus. NCBI lineage: Eukaryota > Metazoa > Chordata > Amphibia > Caudata > Salamandridae > Triturus > Triturus cristatus. The sequence goes on along the minus strand of NC_140582.1, from coordinate 563,464,628 downwards.
TTTCCAAAGGGAAAGTGGTACCAAGAGGACCCCTTCCTCATTTCAAATTAATTACCACCCCAACTTGAGGGGGATTATTAACTGGTTGGTAAGAGCAATTGCAGTCACAAACTATCAATAAATTCCTTTACAAATTGGAAAGAGGAAGGAGGAAACTCCTTTCATGAATTCTCCTATTTGAAACTTGGAAACAATTGCAGAAGGCCTTTTGCTAGTTTTTTTCCAATTCATTAAAAGTGGTTTTGTACATAATGATAGGCACTTTTGTAGTCAGAAATACTGTGATTTTGCAACATGGGGTCCTTAGGGCTAAAACTGGCTTAGATGCAGGTACTAACTTATAGATCTAAACGGTCCTAATTGTTTTAAAGTTTCCAAGGTAATTTGACAGATATGGCACAGCATGTCACTCCATTACGCCAGTAACCAAGACATAGCAACTTGGGAGACCCTTTATGAAGCTGCCCTGTGCTCCATAAGTGGTCCTACCCACAGAGGTGACTAGTGATAAGGATTAAATCTTTGCAAGACTAGATGAAGCTATTACTCTTCTAAAGCTATGCACTAATTCTTACTCACAAAGCCGTGGAAATGTACCAGGGCCAGATATCCTGAGGGACCTTCCCCTGTCAAATTTAGAGTTGTCCGCAGGACCTGTTGGCAACTCGCTACATTGACAGGAATTGCTCTCATGTCGGTTCATGTCAATGCATGTCATGTTTGAAGGACAGTATTGTCAGACATGATGGCCAGCCAACAAAAGTTAAAAAAACGTTTTGCTTTTCTTAAACAAACTCCCAATTTAAATAAAATATCTAATGGCCCCACATGCAGGGAGTTTTCTCCCAGGGTTACGGGGTAATTTGTTTTCCTGTTCCTTACAGCCAGGTTTCACTCTAAATATGGTAGACAGTATAAATTCCTTCCTTTGACGGCCCCTACTCTGTAGGGACATCAGAGGGAGCATTCCATCAAGGAGCCAAAGCACAGGAATGGGACAATAAGTAATTGATCTGAATTTCATTGGAATAGGAATTAATTTTCACACTAAATCAGAGAAAGACTTATAGCCAGCAAAGACACAGAAATAAATAAACTCACAGAGATTTGTATTTATTTCCTTTATTACAAATAATGTAAGAAATAAGACACTCGGTAACCAAGTACATTTTATTACCTTGATTCTTGTGGCCTTCGGATTAATCATTTCACAATTCCACTTTAATAATAATTTGCCAGACAGGAGATGTGGATCCAGTATAGAGGTTTCATAATTGATATGGGGTGTTTCTCTTTCAAATATAATTTTCTGGCTGTAGCTCAGACACAGCCTTTGTGCTAGGTGATGGCTGTCACAACAGTAGCAATAGTGCTTGCTCCAAGCAGAAGTATCCAAAAAAAGGACACAATGAAGCATGGCATCTTATCACCTGGCTATCATCAACTTTTCTAAGCAGACATCAGGCAGAGACAACAGGGCAGCTGACCATAGAACCTTTGACCCCTCTGACCTACCCCTTATTCCTATCTTCTACCCCATTCATAGGCCTGGGCGGTAAATTTCGTTCCGCTCGCGGAATTTGCGATATTTTGACATTTTCGCGTTCCGCGGAGAGCGCAAAAATGTCAAAACTTTCACAACCTGCCGCAAAACGAAAGTATTTTTCTTGTTCGTGCTTTAAAAATGCATTCTCGCGCGCGCGATCACGACTTACCGGGTCCCTGCGTTCGCCGACGAGTTTTCCTATCCGTTCGCGCGCGCCACAAGATGTTGGATTGTTGGTAGCTGGTCGCGATATCCCGCGAGAGCTTGCGATCGCGAACACATTGCGATCGCGTACAGGAAATAAGCATCGCGAGCAAGATGGCCGCACCCATTAGCGACCGCATGGGCAAGTTGGAGATATATTTCCCCGCGAGCATGCAAAAACACATCGCGAATGGGCGGGAAAAGCAATCTCCGCATCTTCGCGAAAGTTTCACATGCTCGTGGAGATTTTGCGCAATTTCGCGATAATTTGCAAAAGTCAATTTCGCAAATTCCGCCCACCCTTACCCATTTGGTCACTCAGGAAGAATCAATAAGCACCCATTTGCTAAAAAAGACCTCACAGAATGTTTTGAGCAACATTTTCCTGATTCTCCATCACTTCAGTTCTGAAGGGATGGATTAGAAGGATTAGAATAGGCAGGGCCAGGAACAGGGCAAAGAGGGCCAGAGAGGTCAGAACCAAGGAAACCAGGACCTGATGTTCCAAGTGGAGCAGGAGGACTAGGTCCTGGGGTACTAGTACTATAACTAGGCTGGTGAGGATCAAGGGAATCAGGACAACCAGAGCCATGAGGACTAATTGGACCAGACCAAGACCAGAATGACCATGGTCACACTGAGAGGATCTAATAAGGAGGACCAGGGCCAGTGGACATAGTAATACATGTACCACAAGGACCAGGGCAAGGAGAATCAGGATGACCCAAATCAGGAAGACTAGGAGTGCCAGCCCTAAGATAATCAAGGCTACGCAGTATCAGGAGGCCCAGGAAGAACTAATAGAAGCATGAGCTCAGGATCACAAGAAGGCTCTCATGAGCAGACATAAATGTAGGAATATGGGGACTGAGTCTATCCGTACAATCAAAGTATGCTGTCCCAATTCCTGGCTAGCTCACAGTGCCCCATCCAGACCCAAAACCATGACAGGGTACTAGATGGTATCTGCAACCTCTGAACATGTCCACTCTGATTCCCCAAGGAAATCGTGGCAACAAATCTACCCTTTGATTTTATAGGCATGCCCAGAGAGAGACACAAGAAATGTGCAAATTGGCTTTTCAAATATTTATTGAAGCTATAGCATTCTTGTGTAAAAATAGGAGCCCCGATTATTACCAGGAGAAAACCAAGCATTGGTACCAGAATTACAAGAATGGTGAATAACATGAACAATTCAGCCATCATGACAATATTTTGCGATTATATGATTATATAATAAGGCATACATAAAAAATCCTACCTACACTATCAAGAGCATAGTTGGAATACCCTCTGCCAGATATCTTGGGATGGTCACCCCCCCCCATACCTGTGTAAGATGCATCAGGCAGCCAGTCTGGGCCGCTGTCGGCAGTATACAGACTGGAATCAGCAGAACTGCATCTTAGTCACAGCGTCCAAGATGATCCATGGAAATGTTCTTCTGGTGCAGAAAGCTCAGAATAGGTTTATATAATAATGAACACTTGCAATCGTACTATGTCAGAAGTGCAGTGTTAATGTGTGTTTGTTTGTCTTTGCAACTCAGAGCTGTCTCCAGCTGGACAACTAAAAACAAGAGTATTGTGCTTTGAACAGATTGTACTAGATACTTGATAATAAGCCTACCAGGAAATTTACTGCCTGCAGAACCATTTTTAAGTATGATATCATGTATGTACAAAGCATGTGGAAAGTTACAGTTTGAAAAACATATGAAGTGTAAATGTGTAACTAAAATCGCCATTTTGTGCACACAGCTTTGGCAACAAATGATGGACAGAATGCTGAATGAATTGAACATTTACCCACAGTCCAGAGATCTGTGTTAAATCCATCATTTAAAAAAATAATATTTTTACAGAGTTTTATATAGCGCAAACTTGACCCGAATCGGGTATCAGAGCGCTTTACATAGCACCAGTTGCATTACATGAGGACTCATTCATTTCTGTTAGGCACGGGGAGATTAAATGATTTGCCCAGAATCACAGGATGTTCAGTGTCATTGCCGAGACTCAAACCCAGTTCCCCAGATTCAAGGTCGACTGCCCTAGCTGTTAGGCCAACTCCTCTCTCCTCTCCCTGATGGACGGAATGCTGAATGAATCAAATTTTTACCCACAGTCAAGAAATCTTGGTTTAATCCATTGTTCTTTTGCTCACTACGCCACCCCAGTTTTGGACCCAGCCATATGCAATTTAGTCTTGACCCTGCTCCTCATGGGAACAGTCCATCCCGAACTGCCAAGTCGAGTCCTCTCTGGACCGGAAACAGGCCTTCAGGGGCCAGTTTCAGGGTACCACCCCTCATGAGCCTGGCTAGCTTGAATCCAGTCAGTTTAAGCACAATCGTTCACAGAGAACTCATTTCCAACAATGAATAATTATTTTTTGCAAATATATCACTTTTTACAATGACTTTGTTAAGCCTAACAAAAAATAGTTTGACAATATGTTTAGATTAATTTACACATTGTAGCACTTAACAAAAAGAAGGTAGCCCCAAGAATAGATCACCAACACTCACTTCATACAAATTTTCTTTGGAAAAAAGTAGAAGAAAACTCACATAACACACAAATATTGGTACTATATTCACATATATGAAACAGTAAACATGTGACTCAACGTAACCCCAGTGAAGTGACCATAACCAACAAGTAATAAACAAGAGGTGACTGTATAAAAACGTAGGCTGCTCGTGTGTAAGGGTAGTGTTAGACTACATTTTTAACATTTCCTGTTTTCGATTTTCTTTTGTTAATTTGCGCCGCTTTTCCCTGTTTTTATTTACCCTCTTCCTTGCACCATAAATTGGCTCCATCACCGCTGCTTAGCGGGCTATCCCCAGCGCGTTAGGCGCCCGGAATTGTGTTCTTTTAACAGGCGCCATCTTGGATAGGGAAGGCTGCTAGTTTATCTCGGCGTCCCAGCGCTCCTGTTCACAGGTGGTTCCCGAGCACAGGCAATCTCATAGGAAGCCTTTATAAGGGGCCCTCTAGGTTGGTCAGGCATCCTAAGGCTGCTCGTGTGTAAGGGTAGTGTTAGACTACATTTTTAACATTTCCTGTTTTCGATTTTCTTTTGTTAATTTGCGCCGCTTTTCCCTGTTTTTATTTACCCTCTTCCTTGCACCATAAATTGGCTCCATCACCGCTGCTTAGCGGGCTATCCCCAGCGCGTTAGGCGCCCGGAATTGTGTTCTTTTAACAGGCGCCATCTTGGATAGGGAAGGCTGCTAGTTTATCTCGGCGTCCCAGCGCTCCTGTTCACAGGTGGTTCCCGAGCACAGGCAATCTCATAGGAAGCCTTTATAAGGGGCCCTCTAGGTTGGTCAGGCATCCTAAGGCTGCTCGTGTGTAAGGGTAGTGTTAGACTACATTTTTAACATTTCCTGTTTTCGATTTTCTTTTGTTAATTTGCGCCGCTTTTCCCTGTTTTTATTTACCCTCTTCCTTGCACCATAAATTGGCTCCATCACCGCTGCTTAGCGGGCTATCCCCAGCGCGTTAGGCGCCCGGAATTGTGTTCTTTTAACAGGCGCCATCTTGGATAGGGAAGGCTGCTAGTTTATCTCGGCGTCCCAGCGCTCCTGTTCACAGGTGGTTCCCGAGCACAGGCAATCTCATAGGAAGCCTTTATAAGGGGCCCTCTAGGTTGGTCAGGCATCCTAAGGCTGCTCGTGTGTAAGGGTAGTGTTAGACTACATTTTTAACATTTCCTGTTTTCGATTTTCTTTTGTTAATTTGCGCCGCTTTTCCCTGTTTTTATTTACCCTCTTCCTTGCACCATAAATTGGCTCCATCACCGCTGCTTAGCGGGCTATCCCCAGCGCGTTAGGCGCCCGGAATTGTGTTCTTTTAACAGGCGCCATCTTGGATAGGGAAGGCTGCTAGTTTATCTCGGCGTCCCAGCGCTCCTGTTCACAGGTGGTTCCCGAGCATAGCCCTATATATTCCCGCCATGCTGACGCGCAGCGTGATCGCGCAGCGTGTTCGCCGTAATCCCGCCGGAGTCACGCCAGAGTCCAGCCCGTCTGCGCCCGTCCGCGCTGAGGACGGGCTGGACGGTGGAGGAGTAGATGACTGCGTGCGGGTGAAATCGAGGTCAGTATATACGAGGCAAGATCTTGCATCATTAAAACCGTCTACACTCCCCTGCCATCATAGGTATGCTCCTGAGGGATTTTTGAGGTCCCCATCCTGTCCCTGTTCTGGTTCCCCTGTTCTGCGAGTATCTCCATCAGCTGAGGCCCTGAGGCCCAATTACGACTCTAGGGCTAGGACTAACACGGGTTTCCTTTTGAATGCGAGGTCCTTGGTCAAAAACAACCTAGCTTTTAAGGATTTCGTGTCGTCCAGAGCCCCGGACTGGGTTTTCATAACTGAGACCTGGGCAAAGGATTCCTCAGGTCCCGATCTCGTGGAGGCGGTTCCAGATGGCTATATTTTAGTCAGAATGGATAGAACGGGCCGGATGGGGGGAGGGATTGGTATTTTGCACAGGGACCATCTGTCCTGTCACATCATTCCCCTAGATGATCATCAGGAGTCCTTTCAGGCTCTCCAATTTTCTATTAATGGGGCTTATGGAGTGCCGTTTAAGGGCCTCCTGATTTACAGACCCCCAGGGAGCAAAGTAGACTTCTGTAGTCAAATGCTGGAGGTCCTAGAACCACACTTCGGTTGTGACCATCTCACCGTTCTGGGGGATGTAAATTTTCATCTAGAAAAGGTTGATCTGCCCGAAACCCAGTCTCTTTTGGATACTTTCTCGGGGTGCGGATTGACACAGCTAGTCAGAGGCCCCACACATTCGGCTGGCCATACGCTCGATGGGGTTTTCTCCAACGACATGCGGTTGGTCACCGAATTGCCTATCCCCCTTTCCTGGTCAGACCACTATGCAATTCCTCTGGTCCTTACTACCTCTCTGTCCAGTAATAGGGGCAATATGCCTTCCAAGTTTGAACGAAGACGTAACTTAAAAAAGTTATCTAATAATCTACTTGCTCCCAAGCTTGCAGGGCTCTTGATCACCCCGGGGGAGGAGGTAACATCGGCGGTGGAAAGGCTGGAGAACGGGGTTACTATAGCCCTGGACGAACTTGCACCGGCCATCTTGTGCTATTCGGCCAGAAGAACTCCATCCGCCCCTTGGTTCTCGGAACCACTCAGATTACTTAGGCAGGGATTACGGCGACAGGAGCGTCGTTGGCGGTCCAGTGGGTACGTGTGTGAGAGGGACAGACATAAAACTATGTTGAGGTTATATAAGAAGGAGGTTATAAAAACAAAACAGGAATATTTTACCTCTCTTACTGCCTCACTTTCCTCACCTAAAGATCTTTTTAAAATCGTGGACACGCTTACCTCACTAAAGATGCCAGACCCGGTGGTGAGCTCACAACAGCTGTGCAATGATATTGCACAATTTTTCAACACCAAGATTGTGGATATTTATTCAGCTCTGGAGCAACAAAGGGTGACTCTATCTATCCCCTTAGACTGTGTCTCGCCATCTTTATCTGAGGAGGTGCCCTCTGGAAGTCTGTCCAGTTTTCCCTCTCTTTCCCTACTGGATCTTGAGGGCCTCCTGACCAAGGTTAGGTCGGGTTCCCCCTTAGACCCCTGCCCCCTCAAACTTCTCAAACAGTGTAAAGACTGTCTTCTTCCACCCTTATTGGGTGTGATGAATGGGGCTATTAAGGAAGGGACTTTCCCCCTTCAGTGGAAGAAGGCGGTGGTCAAGCCTCTTTTAAAGAAACCCTCTCTTGACCCGGGTGTGCTTAAGAACTTCCGCCCTATCTCGTTGCTTCCAGCTCCTGCCAAGATGCTGGAAATCCATCTAAATAAGCATCTGGTTGATTTTCTGGAAGCCCATGATAAGCTGGACCACTCGCAGCACGGCTTTAGGGGAGAACACAGTACCGAGTCTGCCCTTACTATCGTGCTTGACACCATTCGCACTAGGGTTGATAAGGGACTGACTACTCTCCTCATCCTCTTGGATCTCTCGGCTGCTTTTGATACCCTGTCTCCCTCAGTATTAACATCAAGGCTGAGGGAGATCGGGGTCAAGGGCACAGCACTTAGTCTGCTGACATCCTTTCTCAATCAGAGGGAACAGAGGGTAAAGCTGGGGGATTTTCTGTCTCCATCCCTTCCTGTGCTTTGTGGGGTCCCTCAGGGGTCGGCTTTAAGTCCTGTGGAAATATGGATTTTTATGATCAGTTATGTCCCCTATCTTGGACCCCAACGGTTTCATGTATAAATCACAAGTACATGTATGTTCCCTCCAGTTCCAGTTATGAAGACGCAAACACATGTGCGTCCACCGTCAACATGTCCTCTTTCAGATCCGCCATGAATGGGCCGGATATTCTATTCCTAAGTATGAAAGGCCACCGGTTTTATATGGTTCATTTATCCCATTTTACAGTCCAGGCGAGTAGGCCCTGATTCTGCCATTAAGCCTTTTTCCTGCCTTCTGCCTCTGAAAGCTCCAGTCTGAGCTCGCATCTGTATCCATGAACTTTGTCCTACTCCCTGCGCGGCTAACGGTGCCTGACTCGGCCTGTCGGCCTATCTGCCTGCCAAAAACTGTATTTCACCTTCAAGATTATCTGCTCTGCTCCGCTCCTCATCCGATGCATTCCTGTCTAGTAGTTTAGGTAAACATTCCTCCAGCTACCGTGCAAAGGGGCCAGGCCTCGCTGCCCTCATGCAAGTAATTCATAGCCCTGTTTCCATGGAATATTCCTACCCCCTCGCATCTAGTGTAGACACTTAGACGCTTGTACACGCACTAAGAGTCAGTATAGTCAGTATAGAATAAGATTCTATCCTAAGAGACCTCTCTTTTTGGATAACACAGTTCTTTAAACATAGGATATTAGATATGATTTGGGATTAGGTTGACATAACCCCAGACTTCTGTCTCCACATGTAGAGCTAAATGTCAAGTCCCCTTCACCCTCTAGTTACACGTCAATCACACGTCATGCTGCTGCGCGCGCATCTCTGCCAAGTATTTTTGCTGACATTGCGAAATTCTTTCATGGAACCACCCATTTATGACATCATATCTAATGACGTTCTTTAGTTACGCCTAGTTACACCCATTTTAGTTACGCATGTATGATTTTATCTCTGTTATCAACTGTTACGCCTCCTGCATCTGTTTCACTATAATGCCTCTTCTATAAATATGATTATCTGTCAATAAAGTATGGTCCTTCACTTCCTGAACCTTCGTGGTGATGGAATATGGAGTCCATCAATTCGAATTGATTTCGGAATAAAGCCCGTTCCGAACCTCTAATACCACGGATTCTGCCTCTTATTTTACTGAGCTATTGTTATAGATTTTCCGCATCAAATTAAGTACCGGTAATTCAATTATTTACCACATATATGGCGCCCGAACAGGGACACTTTCTCATCTCACGCGCCGGAGGTGCGTTGCAGGCCCGGTCTCCTGCCACAGCTGGACGGACAACAACGCGTACCCACAGGATTTCCTGTATCTCCCTCCTGCCGAGCGGGGGTAACTGAGGCTGCGATCAACACCCAGACGAGGCGGTGAGAAGTGCGAAGTATCCCGACCAGAGCCTAGCTGAGAGAGCAAGATCCGAGGTATACAGAGGCCCACCAGGTTCCGAAGTTCCGAAGTTTCGAGTCGAGTCCAGTCCGGTCCGAGTCCAGTTCAGTTCAGTTCCGAGGCCTTCCGTTCCGAGCTACCCGGTGAGTACCATTGTCGGGGAGGCGTTCTGACGTGCACATAGGTTGTGCCGGTCAAGACGGGTTTGGGTACACAAATCCGGTCTGCACTGTTTCAGCAGTGTATCTGTACTGTTCAGCAGTATATCAAGTATGTCTAGTATATAATTCAGAATTACCTAGTTAGTGCCGAGTATTATGCTTAGTGACTAGTTCCCTAAATGGCCATCATTGTTGTTCATTAAATGTTAAATGTTAAAATGTTTTAAATACGTTCTGCATATTGTGGTATGAATGACTGTTCATTATTGTGTTTTGTTGTATTAAAACGTGTTCAGAATTAGGTATCAGATCAGTTCTCAATATGCCGCTCTTTTCGAAATTAAGACAGATCAAAACTAGAAAAGGGGTACTCGAAGAAGCTGTTCCCATTCCTCCTAGGGACACTCCAGGGTACTTCATGTATCATAAACATGGCCTAGACGCCATATTATTTCTTGATTTATGGGTAGACTACACCAAGGAATTACCAGAAAGTCAGAGGTGGCCCGCAGCTGGGACCTGGGATGCAGATTGCATCATGAAAGTAGAGGAAGAATTATGGAAAAAGAAAGCTAGACAATCACAGAAAGATGCCATTGAATTATGGCGTAAAGAATCGTATAGACGTACAGAAAAAGCACGTAGACAGGAAGAGAAGAGTAAGGAGAATTCAGATAAAGTCCGAGAAAATCTATTAATTGAAGAAGGTACCCGAGCAAAAGCAGAACAAGTAGACAGACAAAGAAATGCCCTTATGAATGGTATGTATCCTCTTCTGGCCGAAGGGTTACCTAAGGCTACTCTGGAGATACCCAAAGACTTGCCACCCCCATTGTTTCCGATAAAAGCACATCCCAAAGGGCATCCCAGAACCGCAGAAGATGTTTTTCTTTCTTCTTATTTAGACGAAGCAGCTCCCGGGTATGCTAGTACCGCGCCACATAGACCGCCTGCCGAGGGGGTTCAACGCCAAGACCCTCCTCCGTCTGTACCTCCGCTACAACAAACGCCGACACAAGTTCCGGCAAGCACATCTGTTTCTACAGCTGTACCCACACCTATGGTTGCTATATCACGTTCAACGAATCCTTTCACACCCATCACCCCAGGCGGCGCTACAGGAGGTACAACAAACATTTTTTCCACGCCACCCAGAGTAAACAAACTTTCCTTTCAAGAATTAGCCCACCAACGTACGCCCAAACTAGTAACTCCCGACACGCTTAAGGAACTTCTAGTAGATTGTAGATATGACCCTGTGCCCGGCAAAAAGGATGAAATGCTGCTGGCATCATTACGTATCCGACGAGCTGCAATATATTTAGGGAGGCTACCAGGAATGACTACACATTTAGAAAATATATATCACTTTGTCCAGTCAGGGCGAGACTCTGAAAGTATTAATAGAGCCATGGAGTACCAGAAAGTGGAGATACAGGGAGAACTGTTACGTTTCCTCATAAATTGTGTGGTCAGAAATCAAGACCGACCAGGAGTAAATCCGGAAGAAATGCAAATTCTTACCACATGGAGTCGGAATATATCAGAAGGGAGACATGATAAACGATTAAGTATAATAGCTATGTGCCGAAAAATACGCAAAGAAATAGAACGAATACACGAAGAAAGATTAGCAGTAGACCAGCCTGAACAAACTGAAGAGGAGGAAGAATTAGAACTGCCCACAGGACAGTTAGAAACAGTGGCCTATGTAGGTAGAGGAAGATCTTGCAATAATACTAGATGCTTTACTGATCCGATACGTCCGATACGTCCAGATAATAACAGAAATTTCCAAACACCTATAATAAATATAAGGTCCCCCGAACATGCGTTCCAAGCCGCTGACAAATTACTCCGAGAACGAAGGGGTTATCATATACTCGATTCTATGGACGAACAAGAATTAGCCAGGTCAGCCGTTCACTGGGTTGACAGTCCCGGAAAATATAGTGATGATACACTAGCACACACGTTTTTGAACCTCAACCCAGATGAACAGCGTTTAGCTGGTATCTATATGATTCAACAACTCCTCGTATTATATGAAAGCCAACACTCTGATCCTGGTCCCTTACCTGATATATTGACTGAATTACTCACGAATGAATGGAGAGGTTCAGGTACTGAGTTAATTAGAGAAATACTAGAATCCAGAAAGCAGTACATTCTTTTTGTATGCCCCGAACATGTCTCACTGCCCATCAAGGAAAGAACGACGTATTATATGGATAGACAGAATCCCTTACGCGAAGTGCACCCGATAAAAGGTGATGACAATCGGTTTAAACGTGTGTTTGTATACACACCCATATCCAAAATGGAACTATTAGAAATGAAGAAAGTGGTACCCAGTCATGACAAAGACCCAGCGGGTTTCCACCGTGAAATTAAAGACATGTTGCTCATGGGAGAGTATACCTATCCCGACATTATGAAAATATTAAAGGTATTAATGCCTGCGGGCATTTACGAAAAACTCAAGGAAAAGGATTGGGAGGTGGGAGACCAAAAGATAGATTGGACAGCATTAGAAAACGAAGAAACAGCTCGAGGTCCAGGTTTAGGGCTTGGGGAAAAGACCAAAATACTACCAGGTTTACTAGTACAGGTACTGCCACGTTTATTAACTACGAAAAAGGAAGACTGGGGTGCAATCTCAGCCTGTAAACAAAAGCAAGATGAAGACACTAGTGATTTTTATGCCCGATTCGAAAAATGTTTTGGTATAAATAGTGGAATAAAAGCAAGTAGCGAATCTTATCCACATCTGTTTGTGACCAAATTAGTTGAAAATGCCCTGCCCCAAGTTAAGAATAGAGTATTGAAATTCGAGAGTACCTGGCAAGGTAACACTCCGTCACAAATGTTACAAATGCTACAGTACCATCACAATAGAATTAGAGAGGAACAAGAACATGAACAAAGACGCATGAAAGACACGAAAATGAAAATGCTAGTTTCCCAGACAGTTCCAGCTGACGGTCATAAAAAGGGTATGACACAGTCCAGTGTTTCAGCAGGTTCTGTAAAGGGGACATGCAACTATTGTAAACAGCCAGGTCATTATGTACACGATTGTCCAGTTTTAAAACATAATATCGCCATAGGTAATACAAAAGAAAGACCACGGCCATTTAGACAGGATCAGAACCAACAAGGAGCCCCGCAGCATGCACAAGCCATGCCAGCTCCGCAGCAGTCTATGCCAGCTCCACCACCGCAGCCTATTGCTGCCACACAGACAACGACACAACAGATGTACCAGACCGCACAGTATGACTATCCTGATTATCAACGATACTCATGAAACAGCCTAGAGAGGGAAGTTGGCTTACCCCTTATTGAGGTCCCTGTAGATCAAGAAGGACCTTATGTACACAGTGAACTATTAGGCCAGGATAGAAAATTTTTACTTGATACAGGGGCAAGCCGAACAACCATAAAACGTAGTGAAGTTCCAGGGGCACCCCTCTCAGGCTCACAGAATATTTCCCTTGGTTTTTCAGGAAAACCTATCATTAATGAGGTATCACAGCCTCTTCCCCTTACGATTGGTCCTTTGACACGAACTACAGATTTATTGCTTACTAAATCATGTCCAGAAAACCTGTTAGGTATAAAAACATTGAAAGCTCTAGGAGCTATAATATGTTGTTCTCCGGAAGGAGTAAGATTGTTTTTACGTGATTTCAAAGGGCACTATGTGTCCCGAGACATGGATCACCGACTGCAGACTTTACCCGCACATTTATGGGCACAAGGCCCTACAGATGTTGGTTGCATGAACATTACACCGTATCGAGTCACACTAAAGACAGGAGTGGTACTACCACGTATGCGACAATACAAGTTACCACCAGATGCTGTATCGGCTTTACTGCAAATCATTGACGAGCTTATTACCCAAGGAGTGGTTGTGGAAACAGACTCCAATGTATGTAATTCCCCGATAATTCCGATTCTTAAACGAACTGATCCAAAAGCCCCGCCAGTATATCGATTGGTTATTGATCTGCGCGAATTAAATAAATGTATTGTACCACAATACCCCGTAGTTCCAGACATTTCTTCATTACTGACAGCCATTGATTCCGAAGCAACGTTCTTTACTGTAATTGATCTCAAGAATGCCTTTTTCAGCGTCCCAATAGATCCGGAAAGCCAATACTTGTTCGGATTTAGTTTAAATGGACGAAGCTTTAAATTCACATGCGCACCTCAAGGATTCACAGAAAGCCCCAGCATCTATAGCCAAGCACTGAAACGAGAACTTGACAGTATACACATGCCAGTCAACACTGCCCTGCTTCAATATGTCGATGATCTGCTGATCACCGCTAGAAGCGAACCTGAATGTGAAAAAGCCTCACTGACGGTTTTACAATTTTTGGCCGAAAAGGGGCACAAGGTGTCCCCTTCTAAGCTGCAATTCTGTGTCCAGCGAGTTGTTTACCTTGGGCACTCGCTGTCCAAGGAGGGAAGGCAGCTTACACCCGATCGCATCCAGTTAATTGCTAACATGCCAATACCCAAGACACAAAAGGAGGTGCGGGCTTTTATAGGCCTCACTTCATATTGTAGGCAGTGGATCCCTCAGTATGCATTTCTAGCAAAACCACTCATTCAGTTGACAACACAGGAGGCGGCCACATCGACTGTCCTCCCTTGGACTCAAGAACATACACACGCCTTTGAAAGCTTAAAGAAAGCTTTATGCCAAGCACCTGTTTTAGCAACACCATGTTACAATAAACAGTTTACACTCTTTGTTACAGAACGCGAAGGTACTGCCTTGTCAGTACTCACACAGGAGCAAGCAGGAGCACACAAACCATGTGCTTATTTTTCTAGTACATTAGATCCCGTAGCTCAGGCTCTTCCTGCGTGCCTGAAATCAGTGGCAGCGACAGCTTTAGCAATCAGACAAAGCGATGCCATAGTGTTAGGACATCAATTGACAGTACAAGTACCACACGCAGTAGAGGTTCTCTTGAACCGCACGCAAACACAACACTTGACTATAGCGAGACTCACCGGTTACGAACTGACATTGTTTCAGCCACACATAGAAATCAGACGTTGTAGTACATTGAATCCTGCCACACTTTTGCCAGTAAATGGAACAGACCCACTAGCACATGATTGTATTGAAATTATTACTATCACAACGAAACCCAGACAAGACTTGACAGACGTCCCATTGTCAGATCCAGACCTGACGCTGTATGTAGATGGTTCATGTATGAGAACAAGTACAGGAGAGCTAGTGGCCGCGTATGCAGTCACAACAGACACTGAAGTCATTGAAACAAATCGTATTAATACCTTGTCAGCTCAAGCAGCAGAGCTCATCGCTCTGACACAAGCCTGTATTCAAGCCACAAATAAGAAAGTCAACATATACACTGATTCACGTTATGCATTCGGAGTTGTACATGACTTCGGCGTGCTGTGGCGAGAGAGAGGTTATTTAACTTCTCACGGTGCCCACATTCAGCACGGACCCCTCATTCATGCCTTATTAGATGCAATACATCTACCCGCTGCAATATCAATTATGAAATGTAAAGCTCACACGAAAGTTACTGATATCATTTCCCAAGGCAATGATCTAGCTGACAGAACAGCTAAACAGACTGCTCAAACTCACACATCTGACATGACAAAGACAATAGTTCCGACACCAACACATTGCATGATGGTTAAGGATCCCGCTCTTGACGTAATTGACATACAGACACATGCTACACCAGAAGAAATAAAGAAATGGACTGAATTAGGAGGGATCCAAACCGATCAGGGATGGATGACGAAGGAAAAATCTATATGGTTTCTTCCCGACTCAATGGTTCAAGTTATCATTAATACAATACATAGTCCAGCGCACCTAGGAGAAAAAGCTATGCTAGACAGCATTCAACACATTTGGTTCAACAAACATTTACGAGCAGCAGCTAAACAAAAAGTTCGTACCTGTATGATCTGTTGTCAGTTTAACCCAGGTAAAAGCATTCCCGTAGAACAGGGTGGATTTCAGCCTCCTGATCCCCCTTTTGAAGTCCTCCAGATGGATTATATCCAGATGGAACGATGTCGAGGATTCAAATACGTTCTTGTAGTTGTTTGTGCTCTTTCCCGTTGGACAGAGGCATACCCGGTTTCAGATTACACTGCCCCGACTACTGCTAAACAGTTAGTTCGAGAATTCTTCCCACGGTACGGTTTACCACGTGCTGTCTACTCAGATAACGGCCAGCCGTTCTCATCCGAACTAATGAAACACGTTTCACTTTTGTTAGGCTATCAATGGAGATTTCACTGTGTCCGACACCCCGAGGCAGCAGGTCTCGTGGAACGACATAATCAAACTCTGAAAATTAGATTGTCCAAAATATGTAGACAGAAAGGTGTCGATTGGGTAGTAGCCTTACCAGTTGCACTCTTTTACATGAGAATGGTAGCGCACTCTCGAACAGGGCTATCCCCGTATGAGGTGATCTTCGGTAGACCACCAAATATGTGGGGGACGCCTATACCTCGTAAAATAACTGACGTTGACTGTAATATGCTGACAGATTACCTGGCTTCCTTGATGTCTGCACTACAATCTTGTCGTTCACAGGTAGCTGCAGCCTTTCCCGACAACACCGAGGTGAAACCCCATGACGTAGTTCCCGGGGACCTGGTGTTAGTGAGGAATTTTGACCGGAAGTCTCAGCTGGATCCTAGGTGGAAATCGCCTCAACTAGTACTGCTCACCACGAGGACAGCCGTGAAGATCGAAGGTCGCAAAGGCTGGATACATTCGAGTCATATCAAGAAATTTTATGGACTACCATCCGATATAGAGACTAAACCCTGTATTTCCTCAAAGACAGACTCAAAGCTCCCTTTGGTTGAGCAAACGAACTCAGAACTATATAGACTAAAATTGAGGTCCAGTCAGTCAGACAATTTGATTGTTTAAGTCCTCTCCAAGGTGAATCGGTCGAATTTGTCTCTGACATGTATCCTCTGGACCGGAATAGAGAAAGAAATAATCAAATGCAGTTGAAAAAACATGCGTACTGTAAATCACTGCGTAGTCATTGTACAGTAACGTTATTAATTTTGTTTTTCTTATGTCTTTTAATAATCGCTGCAAGTATATTGTTGCACATATATTATCCTATTTCTAAACATGTTTACAATGTTACTGCTGAACATTCTTTTAGTGAATTACCCCCGCATGAGTTGTCATATAGATTTGCGCTGCGCAATAACACTTTTATTAGTATGTTACATCATTCCCATCAGGCTAGCAATGCTACAAATTGTTGGATATGTGGCCGACTCCCTCCCTATCAGAACTATAAGGGAATTCTGCCTCTCTTTCCATATCCGTTCACACACAATGGCTCCTGTGGAGCATGGTTTAGTTTAATTAATTCCTTAGATTCAAACTCAGTAGCTTATCAAGACAACTGGGTATGGGGAAACCTGAACTTAGTTTTGCTTAAAGTCTGCTACCCTAACAAGGAGGGACTTCCCAAAAGAACAGGAACTGATCTAGAAAATGAAGTATATGGATTAGGTAATTTCACGCTTAATCTCATGATCCTGAATGTTGAATCCGAAGCTGCACCAATTTTGCCTGCTATGTCAGTATTTCCAGTTAAAGGTGAATTATGTGTAAGAAAGAATGGTTCCATACACATGGGCCATAGTAAATGCACCACTGTAATAAAATTCAGTGATCAAGGCAAGTCTACATTTAGAGCTTCTTGTCATTCCTACTTTATATGTGGCCAGACCGCATATATACGCCTACCTTTAGATTGGGATGGTACCTGTTACATAGCATTCCTTCTGCCACCTGTTTTCTTAGCTCCTCCTGATTATCATAGAAATACTCATTTAGTACACAATAGACAGCAGAGAGATCTCCCAATCGTCGATTACACTGAAACAGCATGGGAAAAATACACAGATTTCAATAAAGGTTTCTTTCCTTATATAGGTACAGTCACTAATAGTAAGTTGATACGTAGATTAACCAGAACCCTTGAAGCAGTAGTGAACGAAACTATTTCCGCCTTAGGCAATTTAACAGAAGAGCAGTCTGCTATGCGGATTGTTGTACTTCAGAATCGTCTTGTCCTTGACGTCATCCTGGCCGATAGGGGCGGAGCTTGTAGGGTCATCGGATCAAGTTGTTGCATTTTCATACCAGAAAATTCACCGTCAGTATATAAAGCCATAACCCGCCTTCATAAGATTGTAAGCCAGATACACCAGAGTCCAGGCACCTGGACTTGGTCCGGTTGGTTCTGGGGCGTGTTGTCGGCCTGGGGATGGAGAATGCTCTCCTTCCTAGGTATTGGCTTTCTCATACTATTCAGTTGCTGCTTATGTCTACAATGTGGGCCCGCGATTTGTGGTCTATGTGCCACCTCGTGTATCCCACATCCAAGTTTTCGTTCAAGATCCCGGAAGAAGAAAGAAGAACAAATGATGTTATATGAACAGATCGATGGATTGATGAAGATTGATATCTCCTAAGGGCAAGTAGGGGACAAGGAGGGAATGTGGAAATATGGATTTTTATGATCAGTTATGTCCCCTATCTTGGACCCCAACGGTTTCATGTATAAATCACAAGTACATGTATGTTCCCTCCAGTTCCAGTTATGAAGACGCAAACACATGTGCGTCCACCGTCAACATGTCCTCTTTCAGATCCGCCATGAATGGGCCGGATATTCTATTCCTAAGTATGAAAGGCCACCGGCTTTATATGGTTCATTTATCCCATTTTACAGTCCAGGCGAGTAGGCCCTGATTCTGCCATTAAGCCTTTTTCCTGCCTTCTGCCTCTGAAAGCTCCAGTCTGAGCTCGCATCTGTATCCATGAACTTTGTCCTACTCCCTGCGCGGCTAACGGTGCCTGACTCGGCCTGTCGGCCTATCTGCCTGCCAAAAACTGTATTTCACCTTCAAGATTATCTGCTCTGCTCCGCTCCTCATCCGATGCATTCCTGTCTAGTAGTTTAGGTAAACATTCCTCCAGCTACCGTGCAAAGGGGCCAGGCCTCGCTGCCCTCATGCAAGTAATTCATAGCCCTGTTTCCATGGAATATTCCTACCCCCTCGCATCTAGTGTAGACACTTAGACGCTTGTACACGCACTAACAGTCAGTATAGTCAGTATAGAATAAGATTCTATCCTAAGAGACCTCTCTTTTTGGATAACACAGTTCTTTAAACATAGGATATTAGATATGATTTGGGATTAGGTTGACATAACCCCAGACTTCTGTCTCCACATGTAGAGCTAAATGTCAAGTCCCCTTCACCCTCTAGTTACACGTCAATCACACGTCATGCTGCTGCGCGCGCATCTCTGCCAAGTATTTTTGCTGACATTGCGAAATTCTTTCATGGAACCACCCATTTATGACATCATATCTAATGACGTTCTTTAGTTACGCCTAGTTACACCCATTTTAGTTACGCATGTATGATTTTATCTCTGTTATCAACTGTTACGCCTCCTGCATCTGTTTCACTATAATGCCTCTTCTATAAATATGATTATCTGTCAATAAAGTATGGTCCTTCACTTCCTGAACCTTCGTGGTGATGGAATATGGAGTCCATCAATTCGAATTGATTTCGGAATAAAGCCCGTTCCGAACCTCTAATACCACGGATTCTGCCTCTTATTTTACTGAGCTATTGTTATAGATTTTCCGCATCAAATTAAGTACCGGTAATTAAATTATTTACCACAGTCCGACCCTTTTTAACATCTATGTTACCCCACTGGCCAGGCTTATTAGATCTTTTGGGATGGAGGTAATCTCTTATGCTGACGACACACAGATTCTGCTGTCCTTTACCCAACCCACTATCCTGGCTGCCTCCAATTTTAAAAACTGTTTGAAGGCAGTCGCTCAATGGATGGTGGGTAACTCATTGAAATTCAATGGGGATAAAACAGAGTTTCTGGTGTTCGGGGGAAAGGAGGATTTCTGGTCAACTGATTGGTGGCCGCCCTCTATGGGGGTGTGCCCTACTCCGTCGACCCTGGCCAAAAATCTGGGTGTTTTGATCGATCCCCTTTTGAGGATGGATCAACAGGTAAGCAGGACCATCTCCACCTGTTGGGGACTGATAAACATCTTAAGGAGGATCAGGCACTATCTGTCTTTCCAGGCCAGGAAACATACTGTCCTGGCATTGATTGGGTCCAGACTTGATTATTGCAATGCTCTTTATTTGGGCATCAATAAGGGCTTGGTGTCTCGTCTACAGATGGTGCAGAATGCTGCCGCTAGACTGGTCCTGGACCTGCCTAAACGGGCCAAGACCCATCAAGCAAGAAGGACCTTACATTGGCTCCCTATTGAGTCCAGGATATCCTTTAAATCCCTGACTTTGATTTATAGAGCCTTGGCAACTAATCGGTCTGGGGGTATGAAGGATTTGCTGGTCCCATACATTCCCCCCAGAACCCTCCGGTCGTCAAATAAACTTCTGCTTTCAGTGCCCAGGATACGTAAGGCTAGGTGGGGAGGTAGAGCCTTCTCAACTCTTGCTCCCAGGCAGTGGAATTCCCTGCCTCTGGAGATAAGATCTCTTCCCTCGGCTCTGGCTTTTAGGAAGGCCCTTAAGACCTGGCTTTTTGCCAGGGCCTACGCTTAGATACGATCTGCCTCTTTTTCGAACTGTTTTGTTTAGGCGCCTTGATGCCTTCGGGCTAAGTAGCGCGATTACAAGTTTCCATTCCATTCATTCATAGGTTATTGTCATATCTAAGGAAGCCCTTTTGAAAATTTAAAGTCATCTTTTTAGGGCCAGAAATGAAATGTGTTCCGGTATTTTCAGAATTATCCTTTATTACTTGTCGACAAAATTTTGACTCCAATCTGGATGTCGGAGCCTCTTCAGGACAGAAAACTCTGGAGACTTAAAGCACTTGGGCTCAAGTGTATGGAGCCAAAATTACTGGTTCTATGATTCACAAAGGTCCTTTTTATTGAACTCGTAGAACAAGGATGCACCACCAGATTTACGAAAAATCTATGGGATGGTAGTAGGATAGTTTCCCAGTAGGTATAGATAACTCCTCTAGCGACTTAGTGGAACCGTCCTAATGCCCAAATGAATTCCTATAGATCGTGTCAGGGATCCAAGGAAGGATGAGTAGAAAGGCAGACCGCTGATCCGGCTGCCTACACTTCAGTTCCAGATCTGATATTCGGACCAGCCTCAACTTGTCCACGATAGTTCTCTCACGCGTTAGCACGGATGGACGGAATGCTGAATGAATCAAACATTCAGCCCTAGTCAAGAGATCTGGTTTAAATTCATCAGTCTTTTGCTCACTACGCCACCCAAGTTTGGACTGAGCCATATGCAATTTAGTCTTGACCCTGCTCATTATGGGAACAGTCTAGCCCAAACTGCCATCATTTGTTTCTTTTTCTTTTTTTTGCCCTTAGTGGGAGGGCTATGCCCAGACGTGGGACCCATGCTCACAGCGCCACTTGATCCAACCTAGCCTGGCTGATGAGGGGTGATGCCCGCAAACTGGTCCCAGAATGCTTGTTTCCTTTCCAAGGAGGAACTGGCTTGGCAGTTTGGGTGGGACTGTTCCCATGAGGAGCAAGGTCAAGACTGATTTGCATACACCGGGGTCCAAACTTGGGTGGCGTGGTGAGCAAAAGAACAATGGATTAAACCCAAATCTTTGTGACTGGGGGTGAATGTTTGCATTGTTCAGCATTCTGGCCATCATTTGTTTCTTTTGCTTTTGTTGCCCTAAGTGGGAAGGGGATACCCAGATGTGGGGGTCCCGTGCTCACTGCACCACTGGATTCTAACTAGCCTGGCTGATGAGGGGTGATGCCCAAAAACCAGTCTCCGGATGCTTGTTTCCAGTCCAGGGAAGACCTGGCTTGGCAGTTTGGGCTGGACTGTTCCCATGAGGAGCAGGGTCAAGACTGATTTGCATACACCGGGGTCCAAACTTGGGTGGCGTGGTGAGCAAAAGAACAATGGATTAAACCCAAATCTTTGTGACTGGGGGTGAATGTTTGCATTGTTCAGCATTCTGGCCATCATTTGTTTCTTTTGCTTTTGTTGCCCTAAGTGGGAAGGGGATACCCAGACGTGGGGGTCCCGTGCTCACTGCACCACTGGATTCTAACTAGCCTGGCTGATGAGGGGTGATGCCCAAAAACCAGTCTCCGGATGCTTGTTTCCAGTCCAGGGAAGACCTGGCTTGGCAGTTTGGGCTGGACTGTTCCCATGAGGAGCAGGGTCAAGACTGATTTGCATATGGCCTAGTCTAAACTGGGGTGGCGGGGTGAACAAATGAAAGATGGATTAAACCCAGATCTTTGTGACTGGGGTGAATGTTTGCATTGTTCAGCATTCTATCCGTCATTTGTTTCTCCTTGGCTGGAGGGACACTTTCTCATAAAACTAAACTTAAAAACTAGTCTTTAAAATCAAGCTTAATAATATATATTAATATATATATATATATATCAACTTAATCTAAAATTATTATAAAATGCTGTTTAATAATAAAAGCAAATGAAAAGCCTTAAAATGTTTAACAAATGGCAATACAAAAATTTCCAATTTAAAATATCGAATACATTTTTTTTTAATTACAACATGATGGCGAATTACAAACTGGAGGCTCTTGAAAAGTTTACATGTTTGTGAGTCAGTGGGATCCTGAATGTTTCCCGCTGCCTCAGACAATGTTACCACAGGAGCCCGGGCTGCAAGTTCCAAAGAACAAACCAGTGGCATACCCGGTGCGGAAAATTTCTCATCACCCCCGGCATGACAAAATGGCAAAAATATGTGTTTAAAACATATATTTTTGCCATTCTGTCACCCTGCTCAGTGATGACACCCGGGGCAGCCCTCACCCACTGCACCCCCTTCCTATGCCACTGGAACACTGGTCATATCGAGCCCAATCAGCAGCCACTGATAGAGTGCCAGCCGGCAGTGTATCCGCCATGATCCAGAAATCCAGGAGTCGAAGCATCAAAGAGAGGCTCATAATATGCATCATGTAGAAAAGGTACTCTCAAAGGGCAACACTAAAGAGGAGTCCTCTTTGGACACACTTGCAGATCCATATCCATAGATTGGACCAATTGCATTCCAAGACACAAATCCAGTGCCCACTTGAAAGTGCACAGCAGACAGCGGAACATGGGCTGCACTCAATTAACCATACAGGTCGGAAGGACAAGGACCAATTGTCATTTAAGTCTTGCAACAAAGGAGCACCAAAGTATTGCATCATACGTTCATACCACAGAAAGACTGGTGGCAACTCCATCCCCATTTGGCCTCGAGGTGGAACAACCATTGCGGAGAAAGGAAAATAGACCAAAATTCCAGTAATGAGGAATAACACCGCTGGTATGCCACCAAAAATACTTGAAATCAGAGAGTGTATAAAGGATGGAATCATTTCAAATATAGTCTGAAATGTGGTGACAATTCTAGGTCCAATTACCTTAAAAAAACTATACTACTCCCACAGTATTTGAAGAATTCAATATACCGTCCACAAGCTCACCAAAATGTTGAAGGAGGTTTCTGTGCAGTAGTGATTGTATTTCAGCAAAAGACCTTTCTCTAGCGGAGGACAACACAATGTCCTTCTGATACAGTAAGGTTTTCAGTCTGCTCAGCATATCAAAGTTAACATTGAAAAAAGCTATTGAAGTCCGTACTGTTGCTGCTCTAACTGTATGTGCAGGCAAAAATAATACATTGTTTCAGCAGGTCACGACCCTAGAAACCACCACCACGTATGGTATCCCCGTTTTTATCCCACAACAACCATGGTAGTTCAGAACCAATAACTCCCATTCGAAAGCAATTTGAAAACCAGCCGAATCAAAACAGCTGGGGCAACTTTCAAATAGCACTGTAAGTAACAAATGGTCAAATGAAGTTTCACATTTGTTTCCACTGAGAAATACTGTTGTTACCCTATTCACCCACATAGTCAAAAGGCAGAACCCATGTCTCATGCAAAAATCTCCCTCCTAATGCCTCATATCGGCCTACTTTTAAATGTTTCAAACAAGATATGAAATGAAGCGTAGAAAGAGATAGTAAAATAAATGTGTATATTAACCGCACAGCAGGTGATGTTATAGCTACTGTGAAGGGCAATTTCTCTAAATACTCAATACTCAGCATTGTATAAGTCATACCTTTTTTTGCATTCTTTTTGGCGAGCATATGAAGTTATATGGCAAAAATAAATATGTTGTATTCAGGTATTTCCAGGGCACATGATTCAATCTTAGAATTAACAACGTCCAACTCAATTTCATCATAGAGCTAAGCTGACTTTGCCTGAGTTGTAACAAGGACATGTCACTTTGTGTTATATTGAATGCAGATGACACAATAATATTCAGAGAATAAATGCAAGTTGATATGTCGTCATGCTATTTTATACTACAGCTAAAGCCTTTTCCAAATTAGCCCTGTCAATTTCACGTATATGCTTAGCAGCTTACTTCTGGGAAGCTTTCCAAGGTCAATTGTAGATGGCATATAAAAAAGCATTTAGACCACAGAGATCTAGAGCCTAACAAGAAATCTTTTAAGTCCTTGTCATCAGAGAGGAGAGAAAATTGTTCCTTAACTGCAGATAATGTAGAATGCTGCAAACATTGCTGGCATAGTTTTCCGATGCTATAGTTCATGACTACTCCTGAGTGTCGTGTCTGCACATAACGTGGGTCTGGTCTGCTTGCGTTAAAACCATTTGTAGCATTTAAAAAACAGCCTTTAGTGTCCATTGGCCACAATAACCAACCCCGGAACGATGTAATTGTATGTATCATATTGTTGAGCTGTTCCTGTAAGTGTTGCTAATTATCAAAATGTGCAATTGAAGGAATGTTTGGTACTCATGTCTTTAATTTTAGTAAAAAACACAAGCAGGTTGTATGCTGCACTGTTTTGTGAAAGAAAATAATTTGTCTAGGTATATGATAAGCTCTAAATAAACCTTCAATTCCCTGCTATTGCCAATAGTGGGCTCCCCAATCTGATTTCAAATAGATGTTGTCTTTCCAAAATTAATATCCTTGTATTAATAATTGAGAAATAAAAGAATCTGAATAAATTAATTTGTGTAGGTTAGCATATTTGTCTTCTCCGGGAAAGGGGTAGTTTATAATAATAAGAGACATGGTCTAAGGGGTTGTTGTTAGAAAAATATGCAAACTTTTGCAGGTATCTTTTCGAAGTACCCTTTGGAGGGGTTGGGCAATGTTCCCATTGTGTGTAATTTAAAACTGCAAGTGGAGTACTAGCTCTATGTAAATAATTGTGTGCATAATGATGATAACAAAACATTTCACCATAGTTAGCAGAATTCAGATACATATCAGCGTCAAATACTGTATAAAATTCCAGCTCAGAAAGTATTGATTTAACTGTCGTCACATTCCAATTGTCAAGCAGAGTTCCAGGGGTAATAACATCCTTTATACTTATTTTGAATATATACAAATTTTGTAGAGTTTCTGCTGGACCAAAAATATCAAATGGGACCTTATCCCACACAATGCCATCCAGGATGGGAAATGCAGAAATGTTCATAAGGGGTGGGTCTCTTCCTCCTTTATGGGAAGAAGAATGAGGCTTCAATACCTCAGTTAGCGGCTCAATAGATAATGTCCATTTAGGAACAGAAAGAAAACTGTCAAAAATACAATGCAAATGAAGGGGAAAATCAATAAAAGGCCTATCCACCAATAAGACCAAGGTGAAATCATGTAAGTCTGTTTCACCCAAAAAAGTAATGCATGAATTCCATGCAATGATGTGTGTGACGTATCCGGAGAAAAGTCATTATTGACTGCAAAGCAGTCAGAGGCAGTATGTGCAAAAACAGGGACCTCACGGGGCAAAATTGAACTTTTAGGTACCTCCAATGTGGTTGATAATAAACAACTTTGTTGTTAGGTTAAATCTTCGAAAACTGTGGATTCACATATGGGGTGGTTACGGTATTAGTAGTTGTAAATGGAAGCAGTGGAACTTCAGTAACAGACTTCCCCAGATGGGGAGCAACTCTTTCTGTGTTATTTGATGACTGTAAAGGGATTTCCTGCATGGTAGTGAGAGGAGTCAGGTAACTACCCAGGAGCCTTTGAGGCCTACTGTGTAGGACTGGCCACATGGTGTGGTTTGATGAGGTCTATGGACACAAATCGTTTGTTTTTAAAACCATCAAGGGAGGACAAAGGTACTGTTCTGGTGCCTTGAATTGCCAGGACTGGCAGGGGTGCTCTGTATGATGGCCCAAACTCCTTCTTATTAACAACCTTTTCCCAAACTAAATCCCCAGTCTTTGATATCCAGCCAGGAGTTGCTGGTTGCACCTTTACTTCTTCATGGCAGAATGTTTGGTTAAGTTGTTTAGGTGCTCATCTTGGAATTCCTGCAATTCCGTAAAGACGGCAACATGTTTATTGATGTCAAAAGGCATATCAGCCACCACTGTACCAGGATTCCCATGGTCTGGAAGAAACATCTGGATGCCGAACAGCATTTCATATGGAGTTCAGTCATCCAAGGATCTCTTAGGTAGATTATTTAAAGCTTTCTGGACTCCACACAGATGATGGATCCAACTACGAACTGAACCTAATACTCTAGCTGTTTAAGTGCGGCTTTTCCTTTCCACAATCAAATTCCCCTCAGCATGATAGGGAGAGGAATAACCCTGGGCGTAGTGGGTGTAGCGGGGCTCAGCGGAGGTCCACGGAGTTGCAAACAAACTCTGTGGAACTCCGCTACACTACATCACACGCCTCCACCTCCCTATATTAACAAGTAATTCTACATTACTTAAAGTAAATTAAAACCACATACCTGTACTGCGGAGTCCCCGGGCTGCCCTTCTCCTCTCCCTCACCGTCTGGATAATTCTTGAGAAAACCTAGCGCGTGCGCATTTCTCGCAAGAAATGCACATGCGCAGGTGAGTGCGTATGCAAAGTTATCTCAAGGATTATCCAGACAGCGAGGAAGAGGAGGAGGGCAGCCCGGGGACGCCGCAGTACAGGTAAGTGGTTTTAATTTACTTTTAAGTAATGTAGAATTACTTGTTAATATAGGGTGAGGTGGAGGCGGGGGCTGGCCAACTCCACTCCACTGCGGAATGTGCAGAGATTTGCCTTCTCCTCGTTCTCTGCTGAATGCTGAGGAGGCAAATCTCCGTACACTCCGCGGGCAGAGCGGACGTCACCGCCCCGGCTTAGAGAGGAATAATGCACAGTCACACCCAGGGTGCCCATGGTATCCAGGTAAACCCTTGAGGCAAACACTGGTCCCTGGTCTGAGTGGAATGCAGCTGCTGCATATTTTGCAATAAAGACTTGCAGATCTTTAATAGCAGTCTGAGCGTCAGCCAATCAGTGTGGCGAAACCAATAGAAATATAGAACATAAACCCACTGCTTAAAGAATGTATTTAAAGGAACCGTCTGTGTGTAGAGGTCTGCAGTGGCTCAGAAATACACAAGCCACTGGTTTGTTTGAGATAGGAGAGGTGTCTGTGGTGGGTGTGCTACGGTGGAATTTTTAATTAGTTGACAAATGCCACAAGACCATGCCTCCAATAGCATTGCTATAGTAATTAAACTGTAGCCGTCACATCTGCATTGGCAGATGCCAACCCCTCATGAGCAGTTAGGATTAATTATAGACTTTAATCTGAATTTGTTATTACTCGATCCCCCAATCCGGCAATACGAGCAACAGGCCTGATTTAGGCACTAAAGAGGTAGGAGTATTTTGCTGGAAATTTCTGTGGTAATGGAGAGCCAGTGCGCGAAGCAGTGACAGCTACCATGATGTCTACATCCACTCTCGTATGGGAACAAGTAATTGCAGCTACCACGGCAGTTTGCACTGCTGCCTTTGAGGCTTCATCAGCGAGTGAATGCGCCTCAACGTGTATTCCAAAATGTTGGTGACTCAATGTATGAATGACATGAGCCCTTGCCAAGCATTTTTTTAAATGTGCCACCTTTCCTCAATGCAATTTATGCTTGATAGTGTTTCCTTTTGAGTTTCGAAATCCATTCAGGCACCAATAGTTCAAGTGCTCATTGAAAGATTGGACACAATAATACAAATCATACACAATAAGTGTGGTGAATTCAGGATCTGTATCCTCTATTGCCAAAATAAGAAATTGAAGTTCAGCCAAGTGAACGGTGAAATCCCCTAAGGATTTCGTAAATGTTTTTTTGAGGGTGGAATTCCCCATTCTGCATGTATCCACATACTTTTGGCAAGCGGTGGAGTATTGCTGTTTAGTTCCAACAGCAGGGTGGGGTGAACCATCAGTAGTAAATATAAATTCATACTGTTCAAAAGGCAAAACATCACTGGGCAGCCGTTATTCTTGTTCATACTGGATGAATTCATGGGTTTGAACTATAGGGTCAAAGACATAGTCTACGTCAATAGCTGTTAAGAAGGTGGCCCACTGTATCCATCTTGGATGTAAGCCTTTCACATGTGGAACCCTGGCCTTGGTGACAACCTCTAAGTTACCACAATTATGTGTTTCCTCTGAGCCAACAATATTTTATTTATAACAGCCTTCTAAACTGCAGACAATATTTTTCCTGGAGGTGCAAAACGCACTTCAGTATTGGATTATAAATCTGATTTATATATAATTGGTACTGTATCACCTTCATTCAGAGTAAGATATGCGTACTCTGTAGCCCTTTCAATTATGCATCATATTTTGGGCATTCAAGCATGTCTGTTTGCAGTGTTCTAGGAATCTGTGTATATTCTGCTGTCTAATGTGTGGTTGAGAAGTCTGGACGTATTAAGTCATAAAATGGTTTCACCCATTGGGCATAATCCGGTATGAATGTTCTTCCAAAATTGAGAAAGCCCAATAGTGATGGTAACTTTTTTATTGAGTTTGGTGTTTGAAAGAGTGTGCACTTCTCTAGGAAATGGGGTGCCAGGCTTTTTCCTCCATTTGATAACTCGTATCCCAAGAACAAGACACTCAGCTAGACAATTTCGTTTTTTTGGAAGATGAATTTGCAGCCTTGTTCAGCAAATCCCACAACTATATGATATACTTTGGCTAAGTGTTCATTCAAGGTCCTTAAGGTAAATGTCATCAACATAGGACAATGCTTCTGTTTCAGTTTCTTGTAAAATTGGTGCTACATGGCAGAAAACAGATCAGGGCTGTTACCATATCCTTGACGAAGTTGACAGAATCTTTTCTGTGATCCCAATGTGGTGAATGCGGTTATATTTCCATGCTTTCAGGTGCTACAGTTCTGCAAAAGAGCCCACTGGAAAAGTCTACAATTGTTTTGTATTTTTTACACTTTATGCTGTTCATTACTTCCACACTGTGTGTGTTTTGCACCACAAATGTGTGTGTGACTGTTTAGATGTCGGTAGTCTAAGACTAAGTGATACAAATGGCCAGGTTTCACTACGGGGAACAAAGGATTGTTCATTTGTGAGATACACGGCTCATTGATGCCTTGATATTCTGACTATCTTAGGATTTCTCTAAGTGGAGCTTTAGCTTCTTGCGTAATAGGATATTGGGGTTGCATTTGCAGGCTGGACCATATAGGAATTATGTGGTAAGGTAATTCTTTATCACATTGCTGTATAATGCCGGTGGTTGTGCAAGAGCCAGCTCCGTAGCATACACTTGTTTTACTGCTCAAGGGAAGAGGACAGAGAAAAATGGTGTTACTACATGTTCGCCTTGTGGGACTTTTCTAACAAACTCAGGTGGCCAATGCTTTTCAGCCAAGAGAATGTCATATGTCAGTGTTAGATTTCCCCCAAAAATGTATTTTATGGTATGAGGGATGTCAACTTCAATTTGGATTTCCAAATTAAATAATCAATCTGGAGAGCTAATCCGTTGATCTGGTGTTTCCACTTTAATGAAATCATTAGTTATTCTTGCCACCAGAAACTCTTGAAGAGTTTAACGGACTATTGTGAATTCTGCTGCGCTGTCTAGCAAGATCAGTGCCCACTCCTTGTTCTGAAGAAGTATCCTCAATATATGGAGCATATTTAAAAGAACAACCTTCTTTTTAGACTTGAAGTTTTTATTAAATTTTGATGATGACGTCAGACAAGCATTGTGAGTCCTTTCTTGCTTTCACATTCTCCTCTAGTCTGTGCTCCGATTGGGCTCCTCTGTCCAAATGTTTGTCGGGTGAGCCCTTTAAGGAATAAGAAGGACGAGCATCAATGTACTGATCCCTATCAGGTTGTTTAGGTATTTCATGGTTCCGTAATTTATAGTGCTTTTAGGAGGACTCAGGTTAAGGAGAGCCACCCTGTGACTTTCTTTTTTTAATGTTGTTGTTTATCAAAGTGTTTTTTAGAATACTCAGTTGCCTGTTTCAAGTTATCCTTTTCAGAATTACCCTTAAGTTGTGGTTTGTTTGGTCTGGCTCCCAAATTATTTTGGCCTGTAGATGTATGGGTTTCAGCAATACTTTTTAGTAGTTATCACTCCTTATCGGCTAATGGAACCTGTCTGAGGCATTGGCGTACTGCCAAGGCTGCTGCTTCCCCTTTATTGTTACTTAAAATAATTGAGGCAACCATGGCATAGTTGCCAATAAGTGTTGCCTCAAGTCCAGGGCTGGGGCAGCCCTGTATTCATTCTGAATCTGTTTTAGCACTTCAGACAAAAGAGCTATAACATGTGTTATGGTATATATTACAGCAAACAAATGATGGACAGAATGCTGACAATGCAAACATTCTCCCCCAGTCAAAAGATGTGGGTTAAATCCATCTTTCTATTGCCCACTATACCACCACAGTTTGAGCCAGCCATATGCAAATCAGTCTTGACCCTGTGCCCCATGGGAAACAGCCCAGACCGAACTGCCAGGCCTGGTCCTCCCTGGACCGGAAACAAGCATCCTGGGACTGGTCAAGCTATCCTGGCTGATGAGGGCTGAAAGCCCGTAACCGGTCCTAGGATGCTTGTTTCCAGTCCAGGGAGGACCTGGCCTGGCAGTTTGGGCTAGACTGTTCCCATGGGACACAGGGTCAAGACTGATTTGTAGATGGCTGGGTCCAAACTGGAATGGCATGGTGAGCAAAAAAACAATGGATTTAGGCCCAGATCTCTGTACTGGGGTGAATGTATGACATTGTTCTGCATTCTGACCAGCAATTTCTCTTTTTGCGTTTGTCACCCCGAGTGGGAAAGGTATGCCCAGATGTGGGTCCCGTGCTCTCCATGCCACTGGAGTCAAGCTATCCTGGTTGATAAGGGCTGAAAGCCCGAAACCGGTCCTAGGATGCTTGTTTCCAGTCCAGAGAGGACCTAGCCTGGAAGTTTGGGCTGGACTGTTCCCATGGGGCACAGGTTCAAGACTGATTTGCATATGGCTGGGTCCAAACTGGAATGCCATGGTGAGCAAAAAACTATGGATTTAGGCCCAGATCTCTGTACTGGGGTGAATGTATGACATTGTTCTGCATTCTGTCCATCAATTGTTCTTTTTATGGTATACATTACAGCAAAAACTGTGCCCCATGTGGAACATTCATCAAACAGGGAACCATTTCTAATGTTAGGCACATTGTGAGATTTCTGTTTGCTTTGGGGTTCTGTATAGGGAAACACTGCTTCAAGCTGGTTTGGTTTTTTGTGTAATCAGAAAAGATTTTTCTCCCATCTGGTGGGGACCCTACCCATTATTGTGTTAATAGTCACTGGACTAATTCACTGAGGTTGCTGTGATTGATCGCATAACAAATCGTATTAGTCTTCTGTATAGTCAGTCAGTCAAAAATCTTTGTTACATTTTGTTTCCATAGCAGAAAAAGCTAATTCATATAAAACAAGTACCTATGATGAATAAGCAAGAGATTCAGGATCCATACTTAAACGAATTCTAGAAATTCATATGTTAAACTTTTCTAGCAGTGTTGGATTTAACTTGACATTCTTTTAGAATTAAAAAAAATTAAAAAGAGTATTTCATTAAAGAAATACATGAATAAAATTAACATTCACAATAAAACAGTACTATACCCACGAGCCTGGACTAACATAAAATCTCAACCAGAAGAATTGTAAATACCTGACATAGTAAATATAGTATAAATTAATGACACCAATTAAAAGTCCATTATAACTATATAGTTTGTCATAAGACATAGTTATCATGGGTTTTCCTACCAGCTTATCTGCTTTTGTCTGGCAACAAATGGGATCGCCTGCATTTCAGTCAAGCCCAAAGGTATGACACATCAATGGGCCATCAAGCTGTTGAATAAATGATAGTTCTGGACAACACTGTCTTAAATTATATCTGCGCAAAAGCGGAATGATAAACCTTTTTCCTTTATGTGCAATAAAATGTGCAGTAGAGTAATAAGTGTAAATATGATTGTGTCGACACGCTGTTGTAGGGACACAAGCTAAGATCACTTAGAGAATGAGAATTTGCAGGGAAGCCACGCATCATTGGGATATACTTTAGATGGAATCTTTTCAAGATAAAACGGTGCTGCATTCTGGATGACAACTAAGTAGGAGTGGGCACCCTGTTTGTGGGGGCGGTCCTTGATAGAGAATAAAAGTAGCTTTATTCCTGTTTGCCTGCCATCTGTTTGCTTGCTAAGAAAATCTCCTTAAGCCTTGGCTTTGTAATTGAATTGAATTGAATAGCTTTATTTGAGATTTCAGGAAAATCATAAAAGCACACAATATAGCAGATAATAAAAATGCTTATCAGTGAAATACGACAATTCAAATGCTTAAAAACCATCTCAAAACCACTAAATACATTAAGAAAAACATTGGAAATCAGTGTAAGAATAAATAACAGACTAATTATACACAGCATAAAACATCAGGGTCACAAAAAATCACTACCCCTGAATCACTCCAGATAAAGAAATGAGTCAAATAAAGAAAAATAAGAAGAAAAAGGCAGGCCTCACATGTGTAAAGTTCATAGTTAGGCAGAGTGGGTAAATACATCGGTGCCTAAGATGGTTATAGATTGGACGAACATGATGATATGAAAGAAGTTAGGAATGGAGATATCATCACAAATACAGGGCGAGAGTTCTGAAATTTTGTAGCAAGATCCTTTGGGCAGCAGGAGCCGATGAATAAGATTAAATCTAAAATAAGTTAATAATCTGCGATGAAAGCTCGACATCTCCAAAGCCAGATAAGGCTCTCCTCCAAGAACTGATTTTATCATTACAAAATGACAAACCATAATGCTTTAAGCGGGCCCTTGCCTCTTGGTCTGCAACAACCATGTCATGAAAAGCCTGTTTAACCATTTGTATGTCCCTCCTAACTATAGCTCACGGGTGCATAAACTCAGGGCAACCCAATGACTTAAAGATACGTCTTACATAGGCTTGCCATCCAGGGCCAAGCAGTCTTATATATTGTTCCTATCCAGAGATAAGTTCTCCTTGAGCCAAATAGACAGCCAAAGTAGCAAAGGGTGAAGTAAAGTAATATCTGAGATATACCCTATGCCCACTTATTCATGCAGTATCTCAGAAGCTGTGCTAGCTGGTACTTTGAGAAAGCTTCTCAATAATGAATTTTTAACCACCTGAAGCTGGGATGCGGGAACATGTCCCCAAATTTGCAACCATAACATGCCAACTGCACACACTTGGCCCTTAAGTCTTTAATCATAGCCTCCACGTTAGTGTGGCCCAAATATTTAGCCAAAAGGCCAACCCCACTGACTGCTGCTTTAAATCTGGAAGACATTTTCTTTACAAGGGGTTGCCAGGAAAGTTGGGAATCAAAACGTATCTCCAGATAAGCAAAATGATCAACTCTGGTGATAAGATAAGAACAAATATCAACCCTGGTGATAAGATGGCCCTTCACTACCAAATGGTTGGTTATGGTGCTCTTATGGCCCACCATCATAACTTGAGACTTCGCATGGTTGGTCATGAGATCAAGGAAATCCTTGTATGTAACAAAAA
Organism: Triturus cristatus; assembly: GCF_964204655.1. Taxonomy (NCBI): domain Eukaryota; kingdom Metazoa; phylum Chordata; class Amphibia; order Caudata; family Salamandridae; genus Triturus; species Triturus cristatus. The sequence goes on along the minus strand of NC_140582.1, from coordinate 563,431,036 downwards.
TATCTAATTAACGCTGTAGGCCATTGGCTGTATGGTTCATAAGGACAGCATCATCTGCATATAAAAGAACAGGCAGATGTCGCATGCCCATAGTTGGCTTGTCAGCCCCCAAATCAACAGGGCTAAAGCCAAACCATTGATATACAAAGTAAAGAGGATGATTCCAGGATGCATCCCTGATGCACCCCTCTCTTCAACTCTAGGGGCAGGGTATGTTCCCCTTCTGCCCATATCTAAGGGATGCAGATAGTCCCTTGTGGATAAAAACCTTGAAGGAAAGCAGATGTGGATCAACCCCCATGGATCCAAGCACAGCCCAGAGCTTAGATCTATTAACTCTGTCAAAGGCTGAGCTTAGGTCCACAAAGGCCAAATGGACTGCCCCCTACTTTGCCCTAGTGTACTTGGAGATCAACAGGTACAAATTCAGTGTTCGGTCCACTGTGCTTCTCCCTACCCTAAATCCATAATGTACTTCATAGAGAATGTTCTTATCAGATGCCGAAGTGGACAAGCGATCCAGCAGGACCTTGCCTAGCACTTTAACCTTGCGAGCCACCAATGAACTGGGGAAATAACAAGCAGGTTCAGCTCTATTACCACTCTTAAAAATCAGAATTATAACAGAATATTTCCAAATAGCAGGGATCCCCCCTCTTATAGCTGCATTAAAATGCTTGAGTCAGCAGGGGGCCCAAATATCTACTTGTGTCTTAAATAGTCACCCAGAATGACATCAAACCCTGGGGCCTTGCCCTCTGGCAGGGGCAGGTTAGCTTTCTTAACTTCCTAGCGGTGCAGGCAAAGACCTGCAGTCTCCCAAAACCCAGGGATATCCTGATGACCAGATTCTAATTCATGGATCACTTCAAAGTGTCAGTCAGTCAGTCAAAAAAACTTTATTTGGTTTATCACAACCATAAAGCATACAACAAATAATTTAAAAACAGTCAAGTTTAAAAGAATGGTATTTCCAAAAATGTAATGCATTGATAAAATGTTTACAACTTTTATAAAGTTTCCAGTCCTGTTTCAACCTCAGTTATTTATTTCAAGTCCGCTTTTAGTAGAAGATTGTCGATCAGTGTGAATAACTTTACCCCACGGCAAATTAAAATGTTTACAGCTAGTTACAGCCTGCCTTCAGATGCGGATGTTTAATTTATTTAAGATCACTTTAAAGGACTTTCTTCTTTCTTCTTTTACTGTAGGGCAGGCGCACATCAGGTGGCATATGGATTCTGTGTGGTGTCCACATAAGTGGCAATATTCGGCATGATGTTTGCTTTTCCAGGTTGGAATCAAGTCCTTCGAGTTACAATATCCTAGTCGGTACAGCATAAACCTCTTTTTAAATGTTAGTCGAAAATGTGCTGTTAAATAAGCTTGTGGTTTTAGCTTTGTGTATGAATTTATTACCGACCAGGCATGTCGACGTTTAGTCAATCTTGTTTTGTCTTCCAAAAAAGTTAATTTCTTAGCCGTGGCATTGCATAATCTGTTAAATGCTGTTCTTTCCATCTTACTGTCCCAAACTTCTTGGATGTCTAATACTTTCAAGGCTCTGCTCAGATGTTCGCCCCATGGGTTTGGTATTTTCTGATCAAACTGGGCCTTTATTTCAGTCCAGCATAGGTAATTCAGAGATCCGGATTCTGACCCTCGGAATTTCCAACACAGTTTTGCGAAGATAGATTTTCTTTGATATTCCTGATTCTGAAGGCCAAATTCCAAGCGTATCTGTGCTGGTGACGTGGCTATGGGAAGGTTAAAAACTGCTTACTATACTTTTGTCTGCAGCTCATTTAAAATATCAATTTCCTGACTGTGCCATATTTCTAGGCCATATGCCAGTGTTGGAAGTAGTTGTGCTGCCATTATTTTCAGAAGGTGATTGTGAGAGGGGCAGCGCACTTTCTTATACAGCTGTTCGTAAGCGAAAAGGAATGAGTGGTCTTTTGCTTTTATATCTGTTTTCTGATCCATAAAGGACATGCTTCGGCCCAATTTGATGGCCAGGTATTTATATGAACTGATCTCCTTAATTTGTTCGCCCTTTCCGTGCCATTTATATTTTCCAGGCCTGGAGCCTGCTAGATGCACCACCTTAGTTTTCTTCTTATTTAATTTCAACCCTAGTTGATCAAAGTAATCTGTCAGGTTGTTGATAACTCTTTGCAACCCAATTGGGGTTTGGCTCCCAACCACTATATCGTCCGCGTATTGCAGGGACTGAATTGGCTCATTTGCCAATTTGGGAGGATGGCCATTTACTTTTAACAGGTGGTTGATTAGATCAGCTAGATAGAGGTTAAATAGACTCGGTGAGAGGACACAGCCTTGTTTTAGTCCGTTGTTTATGTTTACCTTGAAAGATATTCTGCTGCCGTCTCCAAGCTTCACCCTAGCCCAGGTTTCACTATATAGGGCTATTATGATGTCAATTTTTGTGGTAATCCCCCTGCTTTCAGTTTCATCCAAAGGCAATCTTGTGGCACTTTGTCAAAAGCTGGTTTTAGGTCGATGTAACATGCAAAGAATCCAGCTGTTTTGCTTGTTGCTTTTTCAATTTGGATCGTCAATGCTGCCAGGTTCGTGATGGTGCCCATACCCTGCCTGAAGCCTGTTTGATATTTCGTGATTATTCTCTTTTCCTCCACCCACATCTGCAATTGTTGTAAAATACATGATGCGAAAAGTTTGCTTCAACATCAATCAAGGCAATGAGCCTGTAATTTCCAGGCTCAGTACGACTTCCGTTTTGATAGATTGGATGAAATAGGTTCCCTCTCCGGGAATTTGGCATCTTGTTTTCTCAATATAGTTGATTAAAAGGTGGCGTGAGGTAGTTTGCCCAAAAATCAGGATCTTGCTTAAAAAATGCGTTTGGGAGACCCTTCAGCCCTGCAGCGCCTTCAGTTTTCAATTTTGTTATCACTACTTTTAGTTGTTTAGTTGTTATTAGGGTATTTAAGTCGTGAATAATGAGTTTCAGTTGGTCCCCTTCCAATTGTACTTTTTTCTGTTTGGGGGGACCTATTGAAATTGCATTTTGCTTTGCGTCCTCCAATATGTTCAAGTCTGTTTCTGCCCACGTATGAGTACCATTTTGTGTGTTATTATACAATTTGTCAATATGTTGTGTCCAAACTGAATCGCTTATTCCTGCATTTTGGTGCGTTCCTATTCCTTTTGTTAGGTTATTTATTAACCCCCAGAATTCACTACTGTTTGGCAATTTGCTTGCACAGAGCACTTTTGCCCAAAGGTTTTCAGTATGCCCCTTTTTTGCCTCCCTGCACATATCCTTGTATTCCCTTCTCATTTTTTTGGTCTCACTGTTGCCTGTAACTATTCCTATTCTTGCTGCTACGGCCTTGGCTCTTACCTCCTTTGCAATTTTCCTCTTCAGGTTGCGCAGCTGTATATTGTTATATGGTTCGTTTCTGGCGCCATTGGTCAATTGGCGTGCTGGGATTACTGGAAATTTGGTTAACAATGTCGTTCCTAGGTTCTCCCAATCTTGTGAACATACTGAGGGGAGGGCAAATCATGGACTGCATGTACCATGCACACTCAGCGGAGCACTAATCGTGAATTGCATGTAACATGATGCAAAAGAGCACATTTTTCTGGGATATGATGTAGTGTGCGGGCATACTCTTTTCCCTACCCAAACTGATTTTCATGACCTCCTCTACCATTTAAAAAATTGAGAGTATAGATCGAGCCAGAGAGTGCAGCCCCAGCCGGAGAGTACGGCCCAGGTGCGGAGAGTACGGCCCGGGTGAGGATATTCCGGCCTGACTGCAGACGTAAAGATGTGAAGCCAACCTTCACGCAGGGATGAAAGAGGTAGCTGAATGGATGAAGAACAGCCGCCTGAAACTGAACTCGGACAAGACGGAAGTCCTCATCCTGGGGTCCTCACCCTCCGCCTGGGACGACTCATGGTGGCCCCCCGCCCTAGGCAGTGCACCCAAACCAACAGACCACGCACGCAACCTGGGCTTCATCCTGGACTCCTCCCTCTCCATGACCAGCAAGTCAACGCCGTCTCCTCGTCGTGCTTCAACATCCTGCGCATGCTACGCAAGATCTTCCGGTGGATCCCCACTGAGACCAGGAAGACGGTCACCCAGGCCCTCGTCACCAGCCGTCTGGACTACGGCAACTCCCTCTACACCGGAACCGCCGCCAAACTCCAGAAGAGACTCCAGCGGATCCAGAACGCCTCAGCACGACTCATCCTGGACATCCCCCGTCGCAGCCACATCTCCGGACACCTGAGAGACCTGCACTGGCTCCCGGTCAACAAGAGAATCACCTTCCGACTCCTCACCCACGCACACAAAGCCCTACACAACCAAGGCCCAGGATACCTCAACAACCGCCTCAACTTCTACGCACCCAAACGCCAGCTTCGATCGACCGGCCACGCCCTTGCCGCCGTCCCCCGCATCCAAAGAGCCACCACAGGGGGACGGTCCTTCTCCTACCTCGCCGCCAAAACTTGGAACTCCCTCCCGACCCACCTCCGCCTGACCCAGGACCACCTCGCCTTCAGGAAGCAGCTCAAGAACTGGCTGTTCGAGTAATAGCGGACCTCCCTCCCCCAGCGCCTTGAGACCCTCTGGGTGAGTAGTGCGCTATACAAATGCTTGATTGATTGATTGATTGACTCGTAAATGACCTCTGTGAATACCAAAAGTTGAAAAGTTAAAATTTTGTCTCAGATTGCCTTTGTGAATCGGGTCCGGTGTGTTTTAGAGAGGTGCATGGATGGACTTTGGTAAAGTTTGTCCGAAAGGTACTTTGTATAAGTGGTTCCGGCTAGGTCTTTGCAGTTGGGATCTGGGTGGTACATAGAAGAAGAAGTGAGTTATATTGCAGAAGGTCTGGATGGGGCTATGTAGAGGTTTCTAGGTGAGAGCTTTGCAGTTTGAATGTTTGTGGAAATGTAAACTTTAAGTACAGGACCATCTGTACAGAAGGGTCATGATACCACTGTGCAGAAGAATTATTGATGCCACTTTGATGAGAGACCTGGATGGGGCTTGCCTCCCCAGTCAGCTTCCCAATGCTGATGATTTGGTAAGCTTCCTAACCATTAGCTTGATCCACCCTCTTGGAAAGTATGGGGGGCCTGCCTCCTAAATATTTTGCTCAGGGGGGCTTGGCCTAACAAAGTTTGAAGACCACTGATCACCATGGTCTTCAGTCTCTGGTAAGATAAATCAATAACTACACCGCAACATAGAATATTGAGCAGTAAAGGAAAAGAAAACAATTAAATTTGCATAACACACTGATGGAAGGTCTTAAAAAAACAAGGCAAACTGGCATTGGGCATTTCACTAGGAAACTGGAAGGGTGGGGGGCAGTTTTTGTTGCAGTGCGGCAGTTTTGAAAGCACCCCTGCAGAGCTCCATGTATATTCAGTAGTTTTCAGGCAACAATAAAAGTGTCAAGATAACTCTGGTGATTAATGTATCTTCTGGTGAGAGAGCAGAGATGTGTCTAGTGTCAGTTTTGACTCGTCTAAGGTAGCGCATAGGATGAATATGCCTGCTGCAAGGGACATGTACAATGCACATCACAGAACAGTATTTCATGTGCAGAGTTTAGTGGGTTACTGCGTTTGTCAGAAACTCTTTTGTTACTGTCCAGGTCATAAGTTAAAATCAGAATCTAGCACAATGTGCTATGAAGTGTCGTCAACAAGCTGTGTGCAAACTACATGGTACAAGTTAGAAAGTGTTTTTTTTTCAAGGCTTTCATTACCCTAATGTTGCTAAAAAGAGTTTGTTGGGTAGAAATAAATTCTTATTAGTAACGTCAACCATAGCCACTGTGGCATGCTCTGAAAACTGGGTTTTGCTTCTCTTCACCAAGCACTCTTTAAAAATGCCTACCAGTATGGACGACATGTATCCTACACTTTGCATTTCCCATTGTCTTTGTAATATTTTATATACACTGATTTATACACATACTATTCACTGTCTCTGTATTTGTCTCTGATGTAAAGTGCTCCGACATCCTACACTGGTATGAGAGGCACTATGAAACAAATAAAATACATGTGAGAGAGGGGCTATGAAGAGATGAGAGGCACTGTTGGAGGGTGATAGTGAGGGAATCCTGGTGCATTGTTAGGTCATCATTTCCTATGCTTTAACAGTTAATGTAAGTGAACATATATCGAAATATGTCTTGTGGAATGTGCCATTTCTGTCCAAATGTTCTTGGGGGGAACCCCCAAACCCGCCCTGTAGCACTCAGGCTCCCTTGCTGCACTCACTATTCAGACCATGGGGGCTGGTCTGACAAAATTTGCCAGGGCTGCTTTGAGTTCCCAGTCCGGCCCTGCAAAAAACAACATAGCAAATAGCTCGTTTTATTTAAAAGCATGTTTTTAATTACTCCCAGAACATTTGATTGCTACAAAATAATTGACAAATTATCCAAGGTAACTACTTTAGGGAATATAATAAAATGCTTTTGCACTCTGCTCGTTGTCAAAGCAAAGTACTACTGATGATATAACGTGTTTTTTCTTATTTTGGTAGGATAACATCTCTTCCTATGTGATGTACACTCAGCTTGGCTTAGCATAGAGCGACTAAAAACCTAATATGTAGCTGAGATACCTTATCTAAATAATGCCATCAAGATGTACATCATTTGTCTTCATGAACAATATCAGTAGTAAAAGACAGCTGCATGGTTCCTTCAAAACAAATAACTGTAAACTATGAAATAATGTCTTGACAGGGCATTCAATGGACACTGCTTATTATAAGCAACACACTCATGTGTTAAGAAAAAAAACTATTCAAAGGTACATACCTGAAATCGAAAAAGTCTAAAGCTGTCATTGTTTCCAAAACTGTAAACTGCTCCACCAGAAGTTTCAAGATTATTGAGATGCGATGCATTCGAGAAACAACCTTCAGCATGTTCCTCTCATCTCTCATCTTATTAGAGGAAAAAAATACTGTGAGACAAGTTGTGAAACTGGCAATGTGGCATGCCAACAGTCTTTTAAAGCTGCAAACTGACATGTGTTCAATGTGCGGATGGTTTACCCACAAATTTAAATGAACCAAATCTCCATTACTTTCTACTCACATCCCCTTTCCGTTCCTTACATGGTTATGCATTTTAATCTATTGAAACAGACAAACCACTGCTAATAAAACAAACTCCTCTCTGTCCAATTGTGTTTATTTAGGACCACAGTTTTCCATAAATATCCTGGGATAGGAGTTTCTGTTTATCGCTTTGTCACCTTTTGCAGTGGCGGCTCGCCGAAGGAGTGCTGCGGGGTGGTGAGGCGGTGGGGTAGGGGCAGGGTGGGGGGTAGTAAACTCCGGCATACAGCGGTACGGCGTTAAGTAAATAAATAAAACAGTTAAGATTGTGCGAGCTGCAACGCCAAATCGGCGTTGCAGTAACTGCATCCAAATTGTCTGCAGGACTTGTTCAAGGCTGCTTCCTGATGGTCCTAGTGTTTGACCCTCCCTGGCCAGCTTGAGGCTGGGGTTGTGATTTATGTCTTGGATGTTGCTGTGGGCATCAGATGATGGATGTGGATTTTGCCACCAGGCTAGGAGGGCTGGGTGTGGGCCTTCTTAAACATGCACCCTCCTGGTCTAGGGGTTGGGTGTGTTTGGTTCACAGTGCAGAAAAAAACCTTTGTTGAAGACACTTGCATGTCCCCCTTTTTCTAAGGTGTTGGATACGCAAGGGATTTCAACTATCGTCCTTGGTGACTTGAAGGATATGGTCCTATTTCTCTGTTTGTTGCTCTTGTTTGGGGTTTGTTTGTCCCAGTTGCCATGCTGTTCTTAATTGGGGCCATGTGGTACTGTTATGGTCCTTGTTCTGCCCTTCACTGACTCCCTGCTTGGTTTGGGGCTGACATTAATGTGTTGTTCTTGACAGAACTGCTGACATTTTTTGATGGATATGGATGCCCCTTCCGGGCAGCTGTGGTCCGTGCAGGTAACAGTGGTGGGGCTGAGTGGGAGGGGTTTCGAGAGACGATGCAGAGGGAAAATTAAATAAATAATTTTCCCTCGTTATCTTCCGTCTGAATCACCCCCCAACCCGGCTCCAACGTCCCATCGCTGTTACCTGCACGGACACTGGAAAACAACAGTAATGCGGCAGAATAGATCGAAAAGGAAATCATTTCTAGAGTGAAAATTATTTAGTCACTCACAAGGACTTCAATTAATGTCCAATTGCTTATTCTACTATAGGAATCACCTCCCAAATGTAGCCCAAACAAATATTTTTATATATATTTTTTTGAATAGGACAATTCAAACAATTATATATACACACATTATATATACAAAAAACAACAACAATACATATATCTGTACATGAACATCATTACTTATTACCCTAACGGATGCAGAGAAATCCTAAACAATGATTATTAATGGCAATCTGTAAAAAGAGAGAGAAGAAAGCCCTAAAGATAGCATACAACCAAGGTGAAATTTTTAACCCTCTGTCTGAATTGGGATGTGCAATACTTTCTTTTCAATACATTTAAACTTCTGCAGGGCTTCTCCAGATTGTGGAGTCGACGCGTTTGGGCCTCATCAGGACTGTGGCTGCTTCCAGGACCCTGAGGTGGGGTGGAAAGGTGCTGGGTACAGGCCTCACACATTTTTTCATGGTTTTCAGGATTTGACAGGATGTCCAGTTCCCTTACAGGACTTGGCCTTGTGTGCTTTGTGTACATTGCATGTTGGCCCAGTGATTGTGGGATAGCGATTTCCAGCTCCCCGTTCCGGGTTATGGTTCTTTTGCCCCCTGGTACATGTTATATTTAGCGTGGTAGTTTATGGTGGCTGACGGTGTGCCTGGCAGACTGCTGGGTCTGCCAATTGGTTGTAATTCTAGGAATGCTATTCCCCACCTTTTGCTTCATTTTTAAGTATAGTGGGACTTGGAAGCTGTTCTTCGACCTGTGTACGCTGCTTTCCATTTTCATGGGCCGAGGTCTTTGCTTCTCAGTCAATCCAGTGGTATTTTCTGCTCTTCACATTCTTCTTTTTCTGTGATGACTTCCTGCATCTCGTGCCTCCTTTGGCCCAAGGGCTATTGTTTGTTGGGCGTATCATATTTCTCTATATGGGTTTTTCCATTTCGGCTTGGCCTTTCTGTTCCATTTCCATGGGAGTGTTTGGTTTTGGACTTCTACTTGTGCTTCCTGTAATTGATTGGTTTGGCCTAGGGAATCTGATCGAGAGTCCTATTGAGAGGACTTTCTGTGTGGCAGCCAGTCTCTCTCTGTTAGACTTGGGGCTTGATGCTTAGGCTGCTTCTCTGTTGTTTGCCATGTGGTCTGCACTTGGATTTGCTCTGCCCAGTCGACTGCTAGGGGCATGGTTTTGCATTCTTGAGTGGAGTTTTGGCCTGTACCTACATATTTGTTTGGAGTATGTGGGATTTTGGTGGTAGTCTGCCCTGCCCTTCTCCTTCTCACATCTTGCCTTGCCACCGTTCTGTTCCTGCACATGCTTTAATGTGTTATGGGGTTTCCTGTTCCTCCTTGCTCCTGCTGCTCCCTCCTCCTCTGCTGGATGTGTGAGAGCATGAGCTGAACTTGTTAATGGCTTAAACTAAGTTCACTGCTTCAGATTCTCTGAACTTTCCTCGTGGTGGCTGTTCCGCAGTGTCAACAGGCAGACATTGTTGAATAGTGTCTATGTCTGTCACCATCAGGGATGTCTATGTGGCATGCTGAACCTTGGCCTTTGTGTGGGGAGTGATGCCCCTAGTGTCTTCTTGCCCTGTGTCGCTGACTTGCATGTGACAATTATCCCTGCTTCTGGCTTTCATCATTGGTTTGTGTTTAATACCTACCTTGTTTGGTGTAGTTTTGTGACCCCATTCTTGGTGTGCTGCTATGAATGTTTCTTTCACTCTTCTGGTGTCCCCCCAAGGAACATGGGATTGAGTCTGTTTAGGGGGCCCTTGTCTTCTCACCTGGGATGCCTCATGAGTTTCTTGTTCAGCACTCCTAGCCCTAAGCCCCTGTTGTGGGGTGCAGGTGTCATTGAAGGTCTCTCTTTTCCCTTGTTTTTGCTTGGGCCGAGGTGTGCATGTCCTTGTGGTATGCTGCTGCTATGGTGTTTGTTGGCTGTGGTTTCCTTGACTGACAGCTGTCTTTGGCTTCCTTGCCTCTCCTGTAACCTCATGGCAGTGAACTATTGTGGGCGTCCCCTATTCATAGGTTCCTAACGATCTGCACACACTGGTTGTGCCCACTGTCTTTTGGATTTCTAATGTTAGTTACCTTGGTTAGAAGTCGACTAAGGCAGGCTGTGGTAGAGATGGCCCTTGGTAAAGTTGAATTCTTTGTGATTTTTAGGTATAAAGTGAGGGTGTCTCTGTCTAGGAGCGATACACCTCATGATGTAAGGACAGGTATGAGGAAACCAAATGGAAAAAATGAAATCACCTGTAAGTAATCTCATGAAATTATTCATCCCCAATCCCAGTGCCAGGTTTACTATTATGCACTAAGGGCAGAAACTTAGGTACAACATACACCGAGGGTGCCCAATTTAAATCTGACTTTGTTTTATTTTACGCTTGAGTGATATTTGTGTATTCTTTCGTTCAGAAATATTTCACATAGCGCTTTATGTTACATTATAGCATTTTGGCTTTAGATTGTTAAATGAAGATGCTTGAGAAGCTGTTGATTAATGATGAGTGATATAAAAATGACTATACTACATCTTTTAATTACAAATTAACATATATCATATTTGTGTTTTCCTTCATGGGGTGCAGCTCTGTATGTTGTCAAGGCCACAGTGATTGCGATGAGAAATATGAGATTTAGAGACCCGTGAAAAAGAGGTTCAGTGAAAAAGAGGGCCAGTGACTGACTTAAGGACCAAAATCTCACCCATAAATAGGACTAGCAAGATGATTAGAACAGACCTTGAAAATAATTCTGTTATACATGAGTAGGTGTAATCTTCTATAATATCAGTAAATTCACATAGCACGAAAATCCTTCAAATACACTCTTATTCAACGTTGCATAATTATACACAGTGCGTGGCAAATATTTACTGCTAGTGGACAGGAAGAACATAAATCACCGTTTGCTGCACTTGTGTTGTTTATGCTATAAATGTAGTGCAAAATGAGGATGCACTTTGCCCTAAAATATACTGCCAACTTGTGGTTTTGCATATTTTTGGGGGAGTTTTATATAGCGCGAACTCGACCCGAAGGTATCAGAGCGATTTGCATGAGCATTAGTTGGGTTAAAGATGGACACATTCATTTTGTTAGGCACTGGGCGATTTAGTGATTTGCCCAGAATCATAGGATTCTGAGCGTCCCTACGGAGCCTCGAACCTTGTTCCCTAGCTCCAAAGTCAGCCGCCCTAGCCATTAAGCCACACCCTCTACCCTTGAATTTATGAGTCATTTTGGTTAATTATTCTGAAATTTCACGTAATTGAGCAAACGCAAACAATATGTTTCGCACATCCCTAGTTTAGACTGCCAGATTGCTTAGTGAACAGACGTGTGTCTCACAGGTGTTTGTAAGAGGTATGTGGGACAGTGTTAAGCATTGTCTTATATCTTAACATTTGAAATTGATTCGAAGGCTTGGCTCTCCTACATCAGCCAGAAGAGTGTGGATAGGATGAGTTTGAACTGCGCGGTACGAAGTTCAAATTGGTATGTGCAGCCAGACATATCAACTATGAGGCTGTGATTGTATTGAAGGTCCTGCCGTCCCAGGGCCGGCTTTAGGGCAGTGTGACAGGTGCGGCCGCACAGGGCACTGACCTGTGGAGGGGGGCACAGGGGGGCACTGTGACCTCAGGAGGGTGCTGTGTTTAGAAATATCTTATGATATGAGAGATGAGGGGCATTTTTGCAGGTGGTAGTGAGCGAATCTGAGGAGGAGGTCAAGGGATGTGGGGGTGCCAAAAGTGATTGTCGCGCTGGGCGCCACCAGCGCTAAAGCCGGCCTTGTGCCGTCCTCAGCGGGAGATACAAACGAAACGGGACGATCGGTGGCATCCTCTTCATAGATGGCAGATACTCGGGCCACATAAATATGGATTTGTGATACAATTGGGACCAGTTTTAATATATAGGACACACGTAAAAGAAGTGCTATACAAGTTGAGAAAAAAGATTTGTAGGGTTACACAGAATATTGATGCTTACAAGGGGAAATATCCTTGCAGTGTTTGCCGGGACGGAAGTAGAACCGGCTTGGAGATATAAACAAGAGACATTCTAGGAATACAGCCCTGATGAAGTCGCAAACGACGAAACACACGTTGGCTGGCTGGGCAAAGGAGGAAGAAAATTAAAGACCAAGAATGTATAAAAAAATGGTGTCATAAAATTTGACTTTCTTGACAAAGTTGAGTGTGTGGTCAGGAAATGTATTATTGTAATTTTTTCATTTGTAAGCAAAATTGTGTGTGTTCTGGAAGGAAGTAGATGAAAAGGTTCAAAAGTGAAGTACTAGTCACTTTTGACCCATTAGGCCAGAAGCAGTACCCTTTTCAGCATACACAGACCCTCACCCAACAAGGTGGCATGCTTCATCAACGGGTCATGCTCCATGGTGGGTAGAAGGTGCAATATTGAATGGGCTCCTTAAGGAGCACTTCGATAGAAATCTTTTTTTCATCATGTTTTCCAAATGGATCCCAGGAGACTGCCCCTTTCCAGTCGTCAGAGTAAGAGAGTAGTAGATTGGGATCAAAATTAAAATTGACTATGGATAATCAGAAGCAAATAATTAATTGATCTTAGAATAAATCCATGACAAGATTTAAAAGGAACAAGTGGACTCCTAAGATTGAAGTTATCTGTCAGTCTATAAGTTGGTCTCCCCTTTTAGCCCTGAAGGGGCCTGTGGAAATTCTTCAGGACCTAAAGTACCCCATTCTACCTTGAGTGAGTGACAAAATACAAGTAGTCGCCATTCAGAATTTGCAAATTGATCATTTGTGGTGGCCTAAAATGAAAAGATACCATAAACAAATATTGGAGATAACATGTATAACTCATGGTTTAAACATTCAAAGCTACACAAATTACCATTACAACTATCATTGATGGTGCTTATAAAGTAATTCATGCATCATGTGAGTGAGCACAGTAAACTAGTCACAGTAAAATGTGCTGGTGTCCCCCTCACTCTTGAGTGTATGTATCATATGCAAAATAACAGTTATTAGACTTTAGTCAAAGAAGATTGCTTACCCCAATTGTAGCCGGTAAGAACCACCTGGGGTGCGGGGCCCCAGTATACCCCCTTCTCTCTGTTTCGAGTGACTGACCGTTAAAGCAATCAGATGCTTCTCTCATCTACCTACTTGTTCAAAAGGAGCATGTACATGTCCACACCTAAGGCATTATTTCCTGTAGCTTTCTGTGATCATAAAAACAATAGCTCCCCACTTATCTGCAGGCGTGGCTTATTGTTTTATTGTTCGATAGAACATTTAAGACATGTTGGGCTTCCTGTTAGATATAATGGATGATATCTTTTCGTTTCAAGTTAATGAGTTCTTGTAGCATGTTCTAATGCTTGAATCTCAGCTGAGGTCAAAGCATTGAGGGGAATAAAATAAGAGAGATTGGGTAGATCACTGATGGCGGTCTCCTATTTAATTTCCTGGTAAAAATGCTTTTAATTGGATTTTCCTGGAACAAACAGCCAAATCACAATGAGGATTAAATAAAATTATTCTGGGTGTTGGGAGAAACTGTGCTCCATGTTAAGAATGCTCCTTTCAATGTATGACAAGGGTCACTCCGACAAATTCACATCTAAGTTGTTTTGCTGGTGCTGGGGGATGCTTCTTTACCCTTCATCCTGATCATCATAAGTGGTTCCTACGTTTATTTTACATGTGGGGTTTCTGTTGTTCTTTGCCTTCCTCTTGCTCTGGCCCTGCCTCTTCCCTATCAGGTTGATACAAATGACGGTACTGTTGTCTGTGTGGGAAGCCCCCAAAATTAAGTGGGCAAAGTGGAGAGGGTCAGAAGAATCCAGGACCTGTTGAGTGATAAAAGCCCCATGACAGGCCCATGTGTTTGTCCCTCCACTCAATCAATCTCGAGGTCCATTTTTGTGATCATTGTGTTTTCTTCTCCATATTCATTAGTTTCTGGGAGTGGTTGGTGGAACTGGTAATTCTCGGAAGTGTATGGGTAAACGTTCTCAAGTCGGAACTTCTTAATGCCTTTCTGTAATTTAGTTATCTTAGATTATGTGAGAAATTCTTTGTTCCCATTCTTCTTTTTAATAATCTTTTCTAACTTTTTCTTCTAGACAGACAAATGAACTGCAGTCTTCTGCTTATTTTCTAATCTCCAATATTTACAAAGGGGAACATCTGAGAAACTTCCGGCTGTATTTATGATTAGGATTAACCAGTCATAGATGCATTTCCATTCTATCTGTGACCATTCTTTTCTGAATAGGAGGTCTTCCAAAAATATAAAGGGTTCGTTTGTCGATTAAGCCATTTTATTCTATTTTGTCCCTTAAATATTGCATCGCATAGCCAAGTGCAGGTTTGGCTTGATTTTCAAGAAGTTAGGTGTTAGAGGGATCACTGTTGTCATCCAAAAAATGATGGGGTGGCAAGGATGGGAGCTACCATTTCCTTGAGAATGCGTGACAGACCGATTCTGTTCTTCTCGTTCCCTTGGTATTTATAGTTTTCATTTTTTTCAGTCCTTTGTAATTGAAATGTATCAATGTGCTGGAATTTAAGAACTTGCACAGTTTCTAGTGCATGGGGATGGAGTAGGGTATGAAGTGGTAATTAAATAGTTTCAGGTGTATTGCCTGGCACCATGGATGCCAAGAAGGACGTTATCTTTGTTATGACAGAGTTTACCAAGAGATGCCTGAGCATCATCCAATTCATAAGCAGTGCAATATCAACTATGTACAGGTACTGCTCTCTCCATCTCACTCAAAGATGCTGTGAACGGACAGATCACAGTGGCAGAGTGATGCATTTACTTGGAGAAAAGGCAGACAGAGTGCCAAAGGGCACCTCAAGAAACAACACTGGCTTCCCATCCAGAAGAGATGCCAGTTCAAAAGCCCTGCACAATGAAGGACCATCATACAACAACAAACACATGACCTCCCACCAACCAACTGGAAACCTACGATCCACCTCCCTCTTCCTTGCAGTCACCCCCCTGATCCACCGAAGTAGCAGCGGAGTACCTTCCTTCTCACACTTGGTGGCTAAAGCTTGGAACAACCTTCCCCTACACTTCAGGACTGCACTATCACTCTGGCAATTCAGGAATGCAGGAAGGGACTCAAAATCTGACTATTCGAATGAATAGATCACTACAAGGCAGTTAGCATCTCCAGCGCCTTGAGACCCTCACCGGTGATATGTTGCGCTTTACAAATCCGGTTCATTGAGAGGTAGAGCTGAGGTTTGGGTTATTTACTTCACAACAAGCAGGATGAGAGGTTTCTATCTGATTATGGCAGAGGGAGGGCGAGGTCTTCCAGCCAGATGCAGATGTGTGGAGGCAGGCTTGCATCATATGGTATCTTCATGGCCGATGACAGCAACTTTCTGGGATTAAGTGTTAACAATTCAAAAGAGTAGACACTGAACAGGACAGCGCTATTATGACCTGAATCATGGCACGAAAATCCTGGTAACAGTTTGCTTGACCCTGCTTTAGGATTAGACAAGGAAGGAGTAGCAATGGCATGGAGCTCAGTTAATGTCCCACTGATTATCCAATGTGTGCAAATGATTAAATAACATGCAGAGATGAGGGTATTGTCCTCAGTGTCGAAATGCAAAAGGGACAAGGCACAACAGACACTACCCGATCATGGAAGAAGATCATACAATCCTTCACTAACAGGGCAAATGATGGGAAACAGCACTGACCCTTCCTCACTCAGACTGCATACACAGGTAGACTTTAAGCTCCGCAAGAAACACAGATCACCCAGTGCTTAATTTGTAAAATATGAAGTCCAGGTGCTCAAATGTTTGTCGGAGGCCACACCCATGTTTCCCGGCTCGACCCACTTCCTTCACTAGCTCCACCCACTTCCTCTATTGGCTCCACCCACACCCTCAACTAGCAACCAAGCCATAAACCGTGAAAATGTCACACATGTCCTCAGTCCAGAACGCATGGAAATGTTACACATAAGCACCCATGCCAAAAACCATGGAAATGTCACACATAAGCAAGCACCCAAGCCATAAACCGTGGAAATGTCACACTTAAGCCCTCAGCCCGAAAAGCATGGAAATGTAACACATAAGCACCCAGGCCAGAAAGCATGCCATAATCCATGGCAATGTCACACATAACCATCCAGGCCAAGGCTAGGCCAAAAACCGTGGAAATGTCACACATAAACATCCATGATCCAGGCCATAAACCATGGAAATGTCACATATAGGCATCCAGCTGGGGTGTGTTGTTGACGTCCAGCCACAGTGAACCAGTGCTTAATTTGTAAAAACATAAGTGCCAGGACCTTTTTGGGAGGCCATTGCAGCTTGCACATGCATTGTTCCTCCCTGGCAGCACTGCTAATAGCAGTACCAACACAACTACTACACTTCACTCACCTAGAAGTGTGACAATTCAGACTATTTCAAGTCACTCAAAGCTATACAAATGGTGTGAGCAGTAGATATAAGTCATATATAATGTATATTAAATTATTAACCATCTGTTGCAGTGCTTAACTCAAAATTAGACAGATAGCCCCACCAGGTGCCAGACTTTCATAGGTACCGGAATACAGGTGTTGAGAATTAAGTGCTGGTACCGAGCACCAGAAAACACCAGCTGAAATTAAGCTCTGGGTGCTGCCCTTACTGCACTGCTTAATTTGTACCAGTTGTTGCAGGTGGTGGTAACAAGCCCTCGTTTTTGAAGAACTGGACTTATTGTTCAACATCAGACTAACTTTGACTCAGAGCAGGAGAGTGAAAGGTGAAAAAGATTGAATGGCGGAAGAGAAGGGTGGGGAAACAGAGACACAGGGAGAAAGCCGGCTTGAAAAAGAACACACAAGAGAGAAAGTAGTACAGAGTGAAGAAAGAGCTATGATGAGGTGGAATCAAGACAAGACAGCCTTCGTAGTTTGCAACACTGGCATTCAGAAGTTCTCCCAATGGTCTTGAAAGACAAACTTTGGGCCCCTGCATTTCTTTATTTCACACATTAACTAACTGGCTTTCATAGAGCATGCCTTGTCAGCCATGTTGTAATGGCACAGAGACCTGCAACAAGGCCTTATCCTCACACTTTCAGGTTCCCATCATCAGCTGAGCATGGTATGAGAATACAAGAGGGTTGAATAGGTCAAGGGCCTCGTGCTCAATTTTTAAGGTCATTAATGAGACACTTCTCCTGGCATATAAACGATATTTACAGTTCTTCTGAAGCGGGAAAAAAATCTGGGCATCGCTGGTCAGTCGGGCAAAGAGGGCTCCTGGCTGAAAGCATTCCTAGTGGGCAACGCTTCAATGTGTTTCTGGAATTGATCGAAGTTTGGCGAGGCATGAAATATGTGAGGCCTCGAAGTATAAGTGAAATTAGAGTCACTCTTGCGCCTGTCTCATGCCATCAGATAAATAAATAACATTAGCCTCTATGTTTGGCATTCGCTGTGTTCATCCACTTTATAGAACTGATCAACTAAAACTGGAGTGAGGTTTAAAACAGAGTTCCTAAAGACTACGCTACTTATTCATATATGGTGCCCGTTATCAGGAATGCGATTCCCTC
This sequence comes from Triturus cristatus, assembly GCF_964204655.1. Lineage (NCBI taxonomy): Eukaryota > Metazoa > Chordata > Amphibia > Caudata > Salamandridae > Triturus > Triturus cristatus. The sequence continues at coordinate 563,413,198 of NC_140582.1, read as the reverse complement.
CCCGCGCCCCACTCCTCCCAAAGTTGTCGATAGCAGGGGTGTAGGTATTCTAAAAATCGTTCAATTAGCATTAGGCTGGGGCGAAGAGGGGCTCACTGGCAGCTTTGCTACAACAACCCACGCCCCCTTCAAAAACACTGTGCGAAAAGCAATAATGAAATTTGAGATGGTGAAAGAGAGCTAATAATGAATGAGAACAGACCTATGCCTGCCACAACCAAAATGAATAAAAGTAAGTCAAAGTTTTAGCATAAACAGGTTTAAGGTGTGATCCAGTGGTCACAAACCAATAAAGACTACAACATGCACGTGTGCTTGCACTGTACTCACATGTCCATTTTGAAATATCTCCCGGACAGAGTCTAATTCCCACAATATCTGCTTGAACCATAATTCATATGCTGCAATAATAAAATATTTCAATTGTGAGTTAATCATAAAAACATACATTTAACATTTGCATATATCTGCTGAAATTCATAGACTTAAAAAGACTGCAGTCATTTATTTCTGACATGAAATAGCTAATACAGTATATAAAAAGTGTATATTATATATTAGAACGTTGGAATGTGGAGCACTCCATTGTAGACAATGGAGTGCTCCGTGCTTCTACGGGCCGGTAAAGGCCCGCAGAGCAACATTCCAATGTTTTACAAAAGCCTCGCGAAGCTCGAGGGGATTTAAATCTCCTCGAGCTTCGAGAAGCCTTTGTTTAATTTGTTAGAACATTCTGCCCTCTAGTGACAGAATGTTCTAATAGCCTTATGGCCCTTCGTAGCAGGGCTATACCGCTATTTAAGTCCCGCTGCTTTTGTTAAAGTCCCTCGCCTTCGGCTCGGGCCTTTAACGCTGCAGCGGGCCTTTAATAGCCAGTATAGCCCGCTACGGCGGGCTATAACGCTATAGTATAAGAGTGCTATCATTTGAATTAACATCTATGGGCTCAATTCATAAACTGCAGTTTATAGTCCATAAGTAGCAGTGTAGTAGAACTGTTCACATACTGTTATAGGCCACGGCCACCCCTATCTTCTCTGTGCAGAAATCTCTCCCATGGTAGCAGAGATTTCCACCCACATAATCCACACATGTAAGTACATTACTTTGTAGCAGCAGATGTGGGGAGGATTGGAGGGAGTGTTTGGAAAGCAGATAATAATTGCTCAAAAATAGGTGGGGGTTGTGGAAATTTAAGGAACATTTTGGGAGGGAAAAGTTAATACAACACACACCCCCAACAAAAGAATAAGACTGTTGCAATGCAAAAACACACTTCTAAAGTTACTAGATCCAGAAACGTGCCAAAACAGAGTTAAATGTACTCCAGCCTTGGAATAAATCAAACACAACATATGGCCAACGACTGATACTGCTGCAACAGAGTTTCATGGAAAACAAAAAAGGCAGGGAATTAACCTAATACCCCGTAGACAATATTGTTAACTTAATTTACCACTGTGTAGTTATACTTTGGACCTAAGGCCCGATTATGACTTTGGAAGTAAGACTGCCGGACTGCTATTGAGGCAGTCGGGAGTACGTCGCCAAGCAGCTGGCATCCCTACCACAACATTATGAGTTGACAGCTGGGCTGGTAGTGTTGCGGCAGCATAACCATGGCAGCGGCATGCTTTGCCTCATAGAAAGCCTGCAGCACATGCCATGGCTGTGGCATAGCCACTTGCACATCGGTGCACTGTGTACCATGCACCATGTCATGCATGGCATACAGTGCATGCACGACAGTGCGAGAAGAGGGGGGGTACAACATGTGCCCCGATGCACACCTCCCAATGGGCTACAATGCCCTGTGTCCTGTTTGGGGCCCCTTTTGCTGACTTTTTTCATGGTTGGGTCCCTGCTATAAAAAGGTTGGCGGTAAGGCAGGTCGTTATCTGCATGGCGGTGTCGGAATCAGCACTACCGCCAAAGACTGCCGCTTTTCCCACTGCTGCCCCCGTTGGGATCCAGGATCCTGGCAGTTGTGGCCGTCTTGCGTCGGGCTGGTGGTGGTTGAAGTGCCAACCTTGTAGTCGGGCTGTCGGAGCACCACGGAGGCAGCACTCTTGGGACCACCCTACTCGTAATCAGGCCTCTAGTTACCATAGGAAAAGCATTTTTTTGTGTGAAATTATAAAATTTGGGTGGCATTTGATAAATCTTAAAAAACTTTCCTAAAAAACAATACATTCACCTCAGTTCCCTGCCTGGAAAGTTTTGGGAGCCCCAAAACACAATTTCACTATGCACTTTTCATAGATATTTTTTAACACTGCTGCAGCCCAAATGGCTGAACTGAATTGTACCAAATTAGCAGAAGAATAGATCTTTACTTTGAAAGCATGCGTGATTCGTTGTAATCCTTTCAGTAGTTCTTGAAAAATTAAGGTTCAAAATGATTGTATATTTGACACCACTGTACATTCACAGAGGATTTTTAGAACCTTTGCGAAGAACCTGTTAAGATTTATCGATCTGCAAACTCAAACTACGTGATCTGATTAGCTTGCCCAACCTGAAGAAAAGTCACAGCCACTGTTTTCAGACTCAGTCCTGTGTACTAGGAAAACAAAATGTATAAGGGGCAGGGAAGGGGTACCCTGCCAATTTGGGCCTTTTGGGGGTCCCTGGGATCAAAGTAAAATTTGTGGAATCACCAAGATGGCCAGATATGACCCCATAAAAAGTTACAGGGGTACAGTGGATTCATGGCATCATGAAGAAAAGGAGAGACCGAGGCTTTGGGCATTGCTCAGCCACAAAGTCCATACACTTGGTTGGTATAGTAATGTATGGTTATAATTTATTACTTTACATTACATAAACCATAGAAATTCAAAGACAAAATCAAGGGTTAGACCAACCTCATTTATAGGTCTGGCAATAATATCTTACTCTACATTAAAACCTTACAAATACACTGAAGAACAAATGTTAAAGTAACATTATAGTTAGATGAAAATGTCTCTTAAAATAAAAAGTTTTAAACTAAAATAATACTGAAATTCACCAGTTCACTGCATCTCTCATGATATGTTGTAGGACATCACAAATAACATCATTGATGATCTCTGAAATGACATAATTGATGGCAAAATTGTGCATCGTGGTTTCTTTTTTTATTGTGTTGATAGTGAACAAGTGGGAGAGGCATGGCGCAGCGGCCAGAGAAGCTGACTCCGGAGCTCCGGCTCACAGTTCAATCCCTGGCGGTAGCTCAGCTCAGCATCATGTGACTCACTTAATCTCCCCTATGCCCCCCAGCACCTTGAAACCTTAAGGGGTGACATGTTGGCGCTTTTCAATTATGGATAATTATTATCATTGGCTCCCCTCCAAGGGCTTGTTCATGCCCTGGGGACCACCACCTCCCTGGTGATCATGTTAAAAAAATGGGGGGCCTTGTGGAGCCCCCCAGGGACCACCATCTCCCCGGGGCTATAAACAAAATTGCTCCCTGGGGACCACCTCCTCCCTGGGGCAGTTATTATTTTTAAAGGAAGAGGTGGGCCATGCACCCCCCTCCTGGGCTATATACAGTCTTTGGGACCATCTACCAGGGTTGGCCCTTGCACATCAAAAGAGGGGGGCCACACAGCCCCCGTCCTGGTGATTTATTTGGTCTTGAGGACCGCCACCCCCCAGGGCCGACTCCTGCTATGTCTAGGGTTGGCCACCCCCGGGACATAGCTGTTTGCTTTTGCTTGGCAAGAGCTGACAGCTCCCACCAAACAGAAGCAAAAACTCCACTTCTAGCAAGTGGGAGCCATCAAAGTGCTCCTGCTTGTTGGAAGCAGAGTTTTCAAACTCTTCCTGACCACAGACATGCTGACAGGGAAAGAGATGAAACTATTGTTCTTGCACACAGGGAGCTGCATTTCCAGCAGCTCCCTGTGTGCAATAGCAATGCCTGCTCTCGCAGGAGGCGGGGAGCTGGGTGGGACTGTCGGGACCTTGAGGCTACCCTCCGGTTCCCAAGATGCACACTGGGTACCCAGGGTTGGCTCCAGTGCACCCAGGTAAACATGGCCGGGCCTTGGGGGATGGGGTCTCGGTTACCGAAGTCAGGATGGGGAGGGGGGTTGCATATTCACTGAAAAAAAAGGTTACTGGGATGTTATAGTTAGGCTCAAATTTCACTCGCACAAATCCAGTGAAATTTAACTTATGCACTTACAGTGCACTGCTTATAACCTCACATATTGCATTACTCATGATATTGTTATTGACATTACTGATGACATCACTGGTGACATCTCAAATGACATCACTGATGACATTATCCACAGAACCACCCACACCCCCACACAACCTCTCACACATCCACTGACCTACCCATACAACCACTCACACATCCACTTACTCATCCACAGAGCCACTCACATACCCACTTGCTCACAGACATAGCCACTCACACAGCCACTCACTTACCCATATGCCTACTGGCATAGCCACCCACTCACCTATACACTCATTCACACTGCCACTTACTCACCTACACAGCTACCCCCACTCCCACTTATTCACTCATGCAGCCACTGATATACCCAGTCACTCTCCCATACAGCCTCTCAATAGAGCCTCTCACACACCCACACAACCACCTACATAGCCGTTCACACATCCACACAAGCACTCACATGTCTACACATTCACCCATACAACCACTCATAGAGTCAGTATCCAATACAGCCACTCATACATGCATGCTCAGTTAACTAAACACCAACTCAAACAGGCACTAACTCACCCATATAGCCACTTACACACCCAGTCACTCACACAGCCATTCAGACACCCATACAGCCACTCACACATCCACTCACCCACACATTTAGCCACTCACTCGCCCATCCAGCTACTCACACCCCCCTTATTCACCCATTCAGCTACTCACACAACCATTCACACACCCACTCACACACAGATACACATAGACTCACAGCCACTCACATAATACATGTTAGAAATAGTATCACTCATTAGTAGTACACAAAGTAAATAAATGTAACTTTTGTGGTAACTTAATATATATGTTTAACAATCAGAAACGTTTAAAAAAAACACTCAGAATCCCTAGATAATGTCATCGGAGATGCCATCAGTAATGTAATTTGAGATGTCATTGGTGATGTTATATCCCAATGGGAATGTTATCCCCATGGGAAAGTTCCCAATGGGAAAGTTTTTACTCATAAAAATCTGTTGTAGGAGTCACCATTCCCTTGTATGAGGGGTGGAGCGATGTAAGTCTACATCTATGTGTAAATCTCCACTCTGAAATGAATTAATACAGATTTGTAACTATACACATCTTTTCATCAATGTGAATTTGGCCCTTAGGGTTTTTGACCTGCCAAATAGAGAACCTATTTACGTAATTATAGGCAGCATACTCTTCATTCTGTTCACTGATAGTTTTCTACAGATTTCTTTAGACAGTTAAATAAACGAGAAGGGACCTATTGTGTGAAAAGATACGTTTTACATTGTGTACAGAAAATAGGGAGAGATAGATGGTACGAAGAGGGGAGAGTAGGCTTAAGGTTTTGGCAGTGAGATAGCAAAAAGATTGTGTTAGATCTGGGGGTCTCTAGTTGGCAGAGGTATTCACCTTAGACCAAATAGGGACCCTTGCTTCTAGTCAGGGTACAAGGACACACACGGTAGATAACCCCTGCTCACCCTCTAGGTAGCTTGGCTCGAGCAGACAGGCTTATCCCCAAGGCAATGTGTAAGGTATTTGCACGTAGACACCACAATGATCCCCCCCTCCGCACACCACAAACTTAGACCACACAGGTGAGTTATATCAAAAATAATATATCTTTATATAGTTTCCGCAGTTGAAATCAAGCATCACAGGTTTACACAATATTCGCTTTCTTGGTTGGTCGGGATCGTAAGACGATAGTCTCTAGTCTCTTGTGTGATTCGATACTCACTGAGAATGAATCAGTTTGTAGGCTCTTGATGTTTCGGCAGCTACGTTGCTCCGGCGGTGTCGCTGCACTCGTTGTAAAAGCGCTCCTCGGGCTGTTCGGTGCAAGGTTTCCACAGCTCCCTCGACGAGCCCCCAGTGACGATGTCGACGTCACCGGAGTCAGCCACTCACAGCGCGGCTTCGTGGAGCAGGGAAGTACGACTCTCGATCTGCTTCAGGCCTCCGGGTCGCGGCAAGGCACGTGCCGATGAGCACGTCGATCTTCTTGATGCGGCAACCGGGGTCAGTGCGGCACTCTCCAGCAAGACAGAGAGCAGCCAGCCCACTTCACAGGCAGATGTTGAGAAGCTTGGTAGAACAGTCCACGGTCCCTGCGGCACACAGCAGCGCAGGGGGGACACAGCAGAGTCTTGAGTTCTTGGCAACCTTTCTATCCCTGGGTTGCGAAACAGGAGGCCAGCTCTTCTCAGGCCCTTGGAGATTCAGTTGAAGACACAGCACACAGCAAAGTCTTGTTTGGTCAAGTGGGTAGGGTCAGCACACAGCAAGACCCCTTCTCCTCCTCAGCTTCAGTTGTACAGCGGAACAGGTCAGCCTTTAGAGCACACAGCACGGCAATCTTCCTTTAGTTCTTCAGTGGTCCGTCTTTCAGCAGAGGTTCCTCTCGATGGTCGAATCTGAAAATCTGTTGTCAGGGGTCGTGTACTTATACCCCTAAAAGGCTTTGAAGTCTTTGTGCAAGTGGGTCCTGAGCCCGGTCTGATCCAGTTCTGGGTGTTGCTGGAGCACTTTGTTTTCCTGGCCTCTACATTCTTTTCAGAGTGAGGGGCAGAGTCGTCAGCCGCCCAGCAGGAGGTGGAGCCAGCAGAGTGGCAGGCAGGCACAGCCCTATTCAATACCAGGTGCTATCTCCTCCCTCCACTCTTCTTGCAAATGTCGCTATTCAGCAGAGGGCTGACTCAGCCAACCTCCCGGGGGATCCCCAGCCCCTGTCACTCTCAAGCCAGACAGTCAATCCACAAGCACGCCCAGGCACACAGAAGGGTCAGACAAGAGAACAGCTACTCTCTAAAAAGTACTATTCTCCAACTCAGGATTTAAAAACAACCTCTCCTAAAAGATGTGTTATTAAATGCTGAGCTCAGGGATATCAAACACTCATGTCTTATCTTGTTCCTATGAGAAGATAGGCGGATAGCCATTGGCACCAGCCTCCCCCATGTTAGCCTATGGAACAAGATAACCTTGCAGCAGTGAACACACAAAATGGCCGTTGTTCACTACCAGAACATGTTACCTGCACTAGTACATGCTCTACCTTCTACATACACTGCACCCTGCCCAGTGGGGTACCTTGGGCCTTCCATAGGGATGACTGACGTGTATAAAAAGGGAAGGGTTAGGCCCGGTCAGTGTGGACACTGGCCAGGAGGACATGGCAGTCCGGGGACTGCAGGCAGGCCTGCGGCGGCAGGCCTGAGACACGGTTTTAGAGCTACACAGGTGGGTGGCGCAATCAGCGCTGCAGACCCACTAGTAGCATCGGTCATCACCAGCCCTGGCACACACAGTGCACTTTACTAGGGACTTCATGGTGATACAGATATGCCAATCAGGTATATCCAATCAATACGATATTTTACACAGGGAGCACTTATACTCTGGCACTGATTAGCAGTGGCAGAGTGTCCAAAGCATCTAAACCAGCAAGACGAAATCCATCACAGCATCAAAAATCCAGGTAGCAGAGGCAAAAGATAGGGGAAAAACCCACGCCAAGGATGTCAGGTCTAACAGATTGGCACTCTAATCTTGCATGTTTGATATCCAGAAAGCTTAGGAGGTTGGTCAATGCTGAACACAAGAGTCAGGTAGGATGAATGTTGCAACTTTTGCATTTTCACAGGTCCAAGCTAATGAAGTGCAGAGTCACTAAAACAGATGCTATTTCTCAGTTGGTATCCAGTGGAAAAACTGTATGTAAATGGGAATAGCGAATGTTTTTTAAGACAAGAGCAAGGTGTACATCAACATGGATGATTTGAAGACTGTAGTTGTGAGGGGGTGAATACCCACTTGAAATAAAAATCACTGTCCTTCTTGGGGTGAACCCTTGAAGTCACTGAATTAACCTGGACTCAACCTTTGGTATCTATTGAAAAGAGCAGACAGTCTTAACTTAAAGGCAATGGGCCCGATTCACAGAACTAACTTAAGACAAAATCCTAAACTTACTACCATTTTGGTATTCACAGATGGCACTTACTCATTTTGGTATTCACAGAAGGCACTTACTAATTTCGGTATTCACAGAAGTTAGGAGTCCTAACTTTAGGACTCCTAAATGCCTTCTGTGAATACCGAAAGTCTTAAAATTAGGATTTTTCTCAGTTTAGTAGTAGTATAGTTAGGACTCCTAACTTTAGGACTCCTAAATGCCTTCTGTGAATACCGAAAGTCTTAAAATTAGGATTTTTCTCAATTTAGTAGTCCTAAATTTAGGACTCCTAACTTTAGGACTCCTAAATGCCTTCTGTGAATACCGAAAGCCTTAAAATTAGGATTTTTCTCAGTTTAGGAGTCCTGTAGCTTGAATATGGGGTCTACCTTATGACACTTGCAGTACAAGAGGGAAAAGGGGCTGATGTGCTCTTCTCCTGTCACATATAGTCGGCCCATTCCTCTACTATTCTTGCACAGGTCCAGAAAGCGTTCTGAGGAGGGTACTCTGGGTGCATATTTATGCCTTTCAATCAGCATGTGGGTGCGAGTGACTCCTGGCCCCTTCCTAAACAATAGGGTAAATGTTCCTAGTGACAATCCTACCCATGTTTCAAGCACTCCCTGTGTGCCCTACTACAAACAAATCCAAGATAGTAAACTCCTCTCACCTTGTGCAGAGCTTGTGTGCCCACCCCAGTGGCGTGGCCAGCAAAATTAGCAGCCCTCTCCTCTGTGGTCACTCATAACATTCTGGAAGTAGCTCCTCTCCCTCTGGCTGGGGAGCCAGGGAAGGACTTGCCCAAATTTAAGCTAACATTTGTGTGTGACAGGGTAAGTGTTAGAAATGGGATTTCTGGTTGGCTAGTGCATGCGCCTAAGCCAGGCAGAAACCACCACTCTAGTCTAGGCAAGGGAATTACACGCTGATGATAACCCCTGCTCACCCCCTTGGTGGCTTGGCACGAGCAGTCAGGCTTATCCCAGAGGCAATGTGTAAAGCGTTTGCGCAACACACACACACAACAGCCACACACTAGGCACACTACAAAAGAAACTCCACACAATGTTATATAAAAAATAGCCTTTGTATTATCCAAAACTCATTAGAATACTTATCACACAATACACACTGTGCCAACAATTTACAGGGGACTATATACAGGACCAGGCCAATTAGGCCTTGGTCAGAACCATCAGAATACAGGTAGTAAATATAAAACACAGCCAGTAATTACTGGTACCATAATGACCTAAACATTATCACATTAGCATTAGACACCATCCTAAAATATCACAGCATGGCATTAGGCATAAACAACTAGGCCCAAACCTCATTAGCATAAACACGTTCTCCTGCGGTGCAGCTGAGTGCAAAACTGGGCCCTGGCACTAATTGTGCCATCTGAGCCCCACTCCGGGACTCTTAAAAACAATTGCCCCCAACGTTGGAGCGGCCCGCTCTCCTGCGGGACCGCTCAGGAAACCAGGCACCGTCAGTGTGCAAAGCAAAGTCCTCACTCACCGGGAGATTATGGGGTTCCACTGGTTTCCACCCTCCGGCAGACTTCCTTGGCAACACGCAGGGCTCCCACCTTCCTCTCTCTCTCCCAGTCACGGAGGCTGGGTGGGCTCCCGCCCTCCTGTTGGCATCACGCTGCCTACGTCATGCTGCCTACTCTTCTGCCCCGCCCACAACCAGGCAAGGCCGCCTGGCTTCCGGGTCCCTTGGGGAGGCGGCAGCTCTCTCTTTCTTCTCGGGCTGCGGCGGTGATCTCCTTGCGGGCAAAGTGCGGGGTGGACTCCCGCCGTAACAGCAAACACCACAGTGGGGTGGGCAAGCACTAAGTAAGCCACAATGCGGGGTGGGCACCCGCTATTCAAATCAGCTGCGAAGCGGGGTGGGCTCCCGCAAAGCACACAATGCGGGGTGGGCACCCGTTGCCATAAAGAGGCCACAATGCGGGGTGGGCTTCCGCTGGAGAAGCACAGATGAGGGGTGGGCACCCGGTAAACAAGGAAACTATGCGGGGTGGGCTCACGCCTCATTAGCAGCATGGGGGAATCCCTACGCAAGGGATTCCCTCTTCCACGATGGGCAGCTCAGCGCTGCAAAGCCCCAGCACTCTCCCCGTCCTGGGAGAGATAGATAGCGCTCACGAGGCGCTAGGTTCACAAAGTTCCAGGGGGACACAGCTGGGCCCAGCAGGCCAGCACACACGGCCCTCCAGCAGGGAGGCAGTACCTCGTGGCATTTCCTCCTGGAGCTCAGCAACAACAAGGCCCCCAGAAAGCACAGGAACACACTTCCATGGGTTCACAGCCCCTACATTTATACTACATTTCTCCTTCATCTGCAAAGCACAGGGCTTGAGGGGAACCAGTCCCAACTGGTTCTGGGGTTTTTTGGAGCACTCTGTTTACAGGGCTCCTCTTCCCCGTTGTCAGGTGGGGGCTTGGTGATCAGACACACCACAGGGGGCGGAGCCAGAATTGTACAGGCTAGGAACAGACCTATTCAGGGACCAGGAACTTCTCCTTCCACTCTTCCAAATGCAGATGTCACATTCAGCCTAGCGCTGACTCACACTGCCCCTCCTAGAGCAACACACACCTCACCAGCCCCTGTCACTCAAAAGCCAGACATGCAATTCACATCAGGCAGTCAGACACATAGCACACAGAAATGCCAACTTCTAAAAGTGGCATTTCTAGAATATTTATAATAAATCTGCACATACCATTGCATAGCATTTATTATTACTATTTCAAACATACCAAACTTGACCACGCTGCTCCTCTCATATCAGGAATTACCACTGAAACACTCATCATTGAATCCCCAATGTATTCCTCTGGGAGGGCAGCCCCATAGCAGTGAGAAACCAAAATGACGGTTTGTCACTACCAGGACAAATCACACACTTAAGGTACATGTACTACCTTTCACCTACAATGCACCCTGCCCATAGGGCTAGCTAGGGCCTACCTTAGGGGTGACTGACATGTAGTAAAAAGGGGGTTCACTGACATGGCACATACTTTAGGTGCCACGTCACAGCGACAGTAACACTGCGCACACAGGTCCTGCAATGGCAGAGGCCTGGGATAGGTTTGAAATGCTACTTTGGTGGGTGGCACAATCAGCGCTGCAAGCCCACCAGTAGCATTTAATTCACCAGGTGTAGACCAATCTTACCATGTTGATCACAGAGAGCACACACACTTTACACTGGACAGCAGTGCTAAAGTGCCCAGAGTCCTACAACCACCAACACCATGTAAAAAAAAAGGCTAGGAGAAAGGCAAAAGGTTTAGGGATGACCCTGCAAAAAGGGCCAAGTCCAACAGTAAGCCTCTTTGAAGTTAAATATGTTATTGGGCACAGCCCAGATGTTCATAATGCCAGAGGAGCAGAACATCTTCCAACACCCAAAGCCTTAGTCTCAGTCCAGGGAGGAAGTTCATACCTCATCAAGGGAGCATTCATCGGTCTTGGGTGACAGTTGGGCTCATACACCTAGACCTCCAAAGGCTTTGGGCAAGGAAAGGGTAACTTTCTAAAACCTACCCTTTCCTAAATGTATATTACACATCCAACTTCACCAGTGAATTGGGCTTGCAATAAATATTTCAAAAAGCTGGAGATAACAATATTAAATGTCATATTGTATTTTAATGTATTCTTACGGAAAAGCCAGCCCTGGTACAATGAATGTTGCTTTTTAAGCCTTTTCACTGTAAGGACATAGTTAACATTATTTTTTTTAATGCCATGCATCCTGCCTTCCTGGTAGTATGCCTACTTAGGGGTGAGTTCTTAATGTTTAAATGGAAGGTTTAGGTCTGTCAAGAATTTTTTTTTTAACAGGTCGATTTACACCTTAATAGTCAGGTTACAGATGGAAAACCTGTTGTCATGTCTCCACTGTTACTGTAGTAAGTGACACAATGAGTAGTGACATTTAAAAACAAGCTCTGGGTACGTTTTTACACCAATACTGGGGACCTATAGTTAAGTTAAATATGTCAATTAGGGGCATGCAAATTTCATCATGTTGAAAGAGGGAGCACAGGCACTTTACCACTGGTTGGTAGGGATAAAGTGTATAGAGTTCTACAGCCAACAAAAAATAGCCAAAGCAAAACTCTGGGAGGTAAAGCTTGAAAAAGATGGAGATTCCAGCAAAGACGATGTAGGAGATATTTATGTAAATGAAGAATAACAGAATTATAGTAATCCTGAAGCGATAAAATAATATATCAAACAACTGTTTTGCAAAAATCTATTTGAAGAAAAGTTCAAATCTTTTAAAGAGTTTTTATGAGAAAGAAGTAAGTAGAAACACATGTACAAATATGATTCTGAATGTATAAACATATTATAAGCTAATAAAACAGGTGGAGGTGCAGAACCTATTTCAGAAGGCCACCAGCTTGAGGAGGTGCCGGGGACACACTTCAGTTTGGGGCTAGTTAAGACATAGAGAGCTGTGGTTCATCCAATATGCAGTAGCACATAATCAAGCCTTTGAACTGGGACTGGAGAGACTGAATGTCTCCACTCAGTCTCCAAATGAGTAGTGTGTCATCCGCATATGAGAAGAAAGCCAAATCAAACGAGTGGACTTGAAGATGCAAGTGGGGCCATAAAGATATTTAAAAGTGTTGGGCTGCGGGTGAAGCCATTCAGAACATCACAAAGGATGAGTTTAAAAATAAGTTGAGATGAAGGAGGAGTAGTTGACTAAATATGGTTGTATAATAGGATAAAGACCAGTTAAGGACATGGTCTCATACCCTGGCCTTTGAAAGACAGGATTCCAGGATAGTGTGGGGGACTGTGCCAAATACATCTGAAAGATGAAATAGAACACATTTTGCTACTCCATTGAACTCAAGTTGCACATAGATTTCATAGAGACCAGTAAAAAATAATAACAATGGAAATAGTGAATTCCCAATTTACTGGAACAAAAAAGCAACTTCTGAAATATCTTCAAGGTAAGTGTAGCTTTACTATTATAACCTCCTCTGTGATATTTCTGGAAATAAAAATATGATCATGATGGATCTGCAAGTAGATAGCTTGACTGCAGTATTATGCAGTATGCCATATAGTCCTTTCCTAAGGAGAGGTGCTACCCAAGTACTGCAGATGTATACATGTATTAGGTGTGTACCTGAACCTTAATTTCCTTGCTTCACTGTCTTTTTCTTATTCTTTTTATTTGTTACTACTTGGAATTTTGTTAGAGACATCCATCCTCCTGATGGACAGAAGAGATCATACCATATCGGGCAACAGCCGTAGCGCACCAACAAGGTTTAAGACTTAAAGTTATTTTATGATTTTCAAATCCTCCTGATTTTAATCAAGGTTTGAATTACCTATTTGATTGTTCATCATCACTTACTTTTACACCATACCGGCTCTTGCCTCATACCCTCAGGGTGCTATCTCCTGCTTCCTGGTCCGTCACAGCATTCCCAATTGCTGATTGTGCAGAAGGAGCTCAGAGTCCTTCTCCTCTTTACATTAGCTGCCGCCATCTTAGATCGGCGGTGGTCTGGTTGTTCTCTTCCCATCATACAAAAAACAATCCTGGCTTTGAGGCACAGCGGACATGTGCAGCGGGCGTGCCAGAGGCAAGCCCGTCTGTGCCACAACATCACCAGGATCCAGGAACTCTGCATATTGGCTCCCAGATCTAACCACATCACACAGGATTTGCTAAACCAGCAATGAGATAAATAGACTCAGGCCCTCAGGTCAGTTTTGCTTCTTTCAGTCTTCACATTACCCAGAGGGACCATTCTCTTTCCTGAAATGTAAATTTGCTTGTACCTCTCACCTTGTACCTTCTCCCACTAGAAACAATGGCAGTCTCCCTCCCTCCAACACACAACCTAACACCTCAAGTAGCTCACCCACAGATAGCTGTGACTCTTCTAAGGCACAATTCTCAAACTCTTCAATGCTGAATAGCCTCTATTTTAATGCCAAGTCCATCCATAAACATGCTATAGAAATATGTGATTTACTCACACATCAGCTCCCAGACATACTTATTATCACGGAAACCTGAATCCATTCTTCTTCTCTCCCCTAGATTCCTATTGCATTCCCGGACAAATAGAAACTGGTCGGATTGGACAGGGAAGTAAGGCCGGGGGAGGGGGAGTAGCCATTGCTTTTCAGGACACTCTCAAAGTAACACTACTTGACTCTGCTAACGGACTAGGCAGACATAGCAATATTTAATGTCGAACCCCCACAGGGTGACATATGGAAAGGAGCCATAGGATGTCATCCTACGGCCCTAAAAAAGATTTTAGCCTCAAATTAGTAGATCTAATAGCTCCTCATGTGATATCCATGCCAAGCGTTCTTCTAATCGGAGAGTTCTACTATCATGCTGAGTAAGTATCCGACCCAGACATCACTAACCTACTGTCTAATCTTAAAATGCTTGATCTGCATTTGACAAAAAGAAGTCCCACACACTCAGCTGGCCACAATCTAGACCTCCTGTTCTCCAACTCCCAGCTCATAGACATTGACTCACCTGGACAGATCATTTTCAAATTACATTTAAAATCTCCTTTAAATATGTCCCTTCGAAATCTAAATCAGGAAAAAAGGATGAAAACAAGAGGCTGGAAGCAGCTGACTGCAGCAAGTGTTCAAGCTTCTTTTAAGACCGCCGATCTGAATAATATACCTGACATTAACTTATCCTGGGACTGGTTTCTAGAATCCTTTTCTGGTGCACTTCACACAGTTGCCCCCTACAGAACCCATACTACTAAACTGTTATGACCCAATGCCCCCAGTACACTGAAGAACTAAAAACCGACAAATCAAATTCTAAGAAACGGTCACGTATATGGTGGCTCTCTAAAGACGCCCTCGATAAACACCAATACAAAAAAGCATTAAGTGCATATCATGCAAGAATTAAAACAGCCCAAAGTCTCCAAACTATAAGCAGAATTGGCCAAGCAGAAAACTCTGCCACAGAGCCATTTAAGGTCTTAAAGGAGCACTCAAACCCCCATGCTTGCAGCCCATCCACAGTAGCCTCCCAAACACTCTGTGACACCTTAGCCGTCCATTTTGAAACTAAAATTGGTAACATCTATCACACCTTTCATAATAACACTACAGCTCTGATATATATTGATCCTGACAACTTTGCAAGCTATAACCGTCAGGCAATTCTCGAGAGGTTTGAACCCATTACACACACTCAACTACTAGACCTTTTAGCCAAAACTATATTCGGCTCCCTGGCTGATCTATGTCCCCCTCACATCACACCTTTGTTATCTACCTCTCTCACATCATCAATGACATACTTATGCAACCTATCTCTATCCTCAGCTACAGTGAATGGAAAATCGCCTATGTCACAGCTATTTTTAAAAAACTGCATGCTAATCCCATGGACCCGGTAAACTACCGTCCTATCTCTTTCCTGCCCTCGATAAGCAAGTTGCTGGAATCCCTTGTTAATAGACTACTCTCTACTTACTTAGAGACTCAAGTCCTGCTGGACTCATCCCAATCAGGCTCTCGTCCATCCCATAGTACAGAAACCACCCTTGTAGTGGTAGTTGACTCACTCAGCCTTTCTCTGGACATAAGCATGCCAGCTATGCTGGTCCTTCTTGATTTGTCAACGGCATTACGATACAGTGTCACATCCCATTCTGATACAATAACTTCATGAGATAGGAATCCACAGCTCCGCACTAAACTGACTAAACTGGCTAACAGACTTTCTTAAGGACAGGACTCAAAAAATTACACTTAGTCCTTTTCAATCTAAGAACTCTGTCCCTGGGCAGGGAGTTCCTCAGGGCTCGTCCCTTAGCCCTACACTTTTCAATATTTACATCTCTTCCCTTGGTCAGCTGGTCAAGTACTGAGGCTTTGAAATACTCTCATATGCAGATGACAAATTGTTTGTCATGTCTTTCGGACAAGATACTGAAAATGTTAAACAATGCTTTACAGCATGCATGAGAAAAATTGCTATGTGGATGTCTCTGAATTGCTTTCAGTTAAATTGGGACAAGAATGAGATTGCACTGTTTGGCAAAGCACAGTTCCTCTGGACAACAGATTGGTGGCCCTCCGAGCTCAGTCCAGCTCCTTCTCCCAAAAGTACTGGAAGAAACTTAGGTATTTTGTTGGATAATAAATTATCAATGAAAGATCAGATGACAGCTACCAGTGGCACGTGCTTTGGAGTAATGTGCCTCCTTAAGAGGGTATTCCAGTGGCTCCCCATCACCTCTCGGGAGACCCTCGTCCAGGTGCTGATTGTCAGCCGCCTAGACTATGGGACTATTCTGATCGTGGCATCTATTGAATTCCTCCACTCAAAATTGCAAGTGGTACAACATACTGCTGCCCAACTAGTTAACAAACAGTCATTTGGCACACCTTCAGCCCCCATGCTCAAAGCCCTTCACTGGCTCCCCGTAAAGAAAAAAGAGCAATTTTTAAACTTCTCTTCCTGACCTATAAGGCCTGTTCAGGCAAAGGACCCAAATACCTACAGTATAAATTGATTCTCTATCTCCCCCAAAGAAAGCTCAGATCAAGGAGTCAACTCTGTCTTCACCCCTTATGTATTTGACCATCTAGATATGGTGGTTGGCCCTTTTCGTATCGTGCTCCCCATCATTAGAATAAGCTCCCCCTTCATATTTGGGCATGCACAGAGTTCTCAAATTATAAAAGACATCTTAAAACTTGGCTGTTTTAATGTGCGCTTCGTCGCCCGTCTTACTACAGCGCTGAGATGCCCTTTCGGGGGCGAGTCATGGTGCTATATCAAGTATCCTTTAATATTTTATTATTAATATTCCTACATTTTTTTAGGTTAGTATCACCACATAACACATTTATTGATGTTATCATCAAATGCTGAAAATGTGTGCATTCCCATAAAATCAACATTCGTTTGTGGTAGAAACAAGCTAGTTAACCTTCGGTCAAATTGAGGTTCTCTATCATAGTACTTTCAAAGGGTTTGTGGCATTTCTGTATGGATTGCTCAAAACACGCACCTCACAGATTGTAGTCTTTGTACCATAGCTTCTTTGGGAGACTGGTATAAATGTTGTTGCAATAATCCAGACAAGCTAGGATGGAAGCCTGTGTCAGTTCAACACTGTGATCAGTTTGGAGTAGTGAAATAATTTTTCGAATAAGGGAAAGTTCCAAGTTGGTGCCCTTAAATACTGTGTTGACTTGAGAACAAAATTAAAAGTTCACAGTTTTTTTTGTTGCATATTTATATAGCGCGAACTCGACCCGAAGGTATTGGAGCGCTTTATATAGCACCGTATTACATTACACATTCAGGCACGGGGAGATTAAGTGATTTCCCCAGAATTACATGATGTGGACGCGACCTCGAGGCTCGAACCCTGGTTTCCTACACCAGAGGCAGCAGCGCAGCAGACGGACCGCATCCTCTCCCCAACAGTTCATGAGTATGCCCAGATTCCTCACTTTCGGAGAGGTTAAAGGGCTTTCTTCAATATAATAATTTAAGAGTATCAACCGCCTGCTCTCTCTATAATTAAATATTTTTCTACTAACCTAAACGGACCACTTCTTACCTTTACTTCCTTTAATTGTCTCTACCTCTCACTTTCTCCTTCTTCCACTCTTCTCTTATGTTACCTATCTCTATCCTCAGCTACAGTGTTTTGAGAATGGAAAAATGCCTATGTCACAGCTATTTTTAAAAAACTGCATGCTAATCCCATAGACCTGGCAAACTACCGTCCTATCTCTCTTCTGCCCTCAATAAGCAAGTTGGTGGAATCCCTTGTCAATAGACAACTCTCTACTTACTGTATTTGTATTTGTTCTATTTTTGATTTTGATATTCATCTTTTCTGATTTTCCTCTACTTTTGCTACTTTCTTTTCTTTGTTTATTTCATTTACATTTGCTGTTGCACAATGTTTTTCTATACTTTTGATATTATGTTATCTTGAATCTTTCATCAAATTTCTAAATATTGATTGAATGGAATGCTGCCAAAAGGAATTTTTAGTAGTTGAAATTATTGGACATTTTTATAGTGTCAACTTGGGAACATAAGAGATACAGACACTGATTCACAAAGGTAAGAATGGTACAGAAATAAATATGTAATTATTAAAAGCTTCTTTACTACTTTTTGACTACTCACATGCCATGAGGCATCATATGATTCAAATGAAACGTGAACTTTTACTCATTATAGCAACACTACCAACTTTGTTTCTGCTAGCTCTCGGTCCATTTGCATTAGATACTATCTCATACTTAGATATTTGCTTAGAGTTTCTACTGTCTGTGAAAAAACCTTGTTCCCTATTTGTTTCTGTAAAGAAGCATTGGCTCAAAAATAGCATATATTAACTTAAAATACTGCCCACTTTCATTTTATATCCATTTCTTATCGTTATTCCCTCTGACAAGATGTGCCATATTGGTTGTGACATATTTGACATCATTAAATAGAAGATTCAGCATTTCAGTGCTGCATGCAAAATAGGAGTTGATTTCTGGGCACAGGTCATTATTTAAACAATAAAGTTATGAAGCATTCTACAGTTGTGAAAGTAAAGATGTTTGTATTGTTTGGAGGATAGAAAATATGATCAACAGTAATTATCTGTACAGGGTTTTATTTTATTGTATTTATTTTGGCGGTTTTGTATAGTGTAAACAAGACCCTTGCGGGTATCAGAGCGCTTTACATGGCAAATATATTGAGATATACATATAAGTACAGTGAATTATGTGAATTCAGTTGAGGTAAAAATTAAAGACTAGCATATAATTTCAAGAGTGTATAAAAAAGGTTCAGGTGAATTTAGCCAAGAGAATCGATTTCACTTCTATTTTAAAAAAGGCTGCGGACGGGTTAAGTCTCGTTTCTGGGGGCAAGGCGTTCCAAATCCTGGGAGCCATTCCTGAGAAGGTACGGTTGTACGTTTTCTTCTTGGAGAAACGTTGTGGTTTAACTAGCAGATTGTTAAAGCTCCAAGTAGATCTGTTTCCACCTGATAGTACTAGTTTCTCCGCTAGGTAACTCGGGGTTTTGTGATGCAATGCCTTGTGTGTCATACCGGTGATTTTCAAATGGATTCGGGCCTCAAAAGGTAGCCAGTTGAGGGTACGCAGGTCAGGGGTAATGTGGCAGTTTCTTTTGGAGCCTGTGATGAGTCTAGTGGCTGTATTGATTGAGGCTCTTAGAGGTGCGGTTGTTGATCTGGGCAGGCCGCAGAGAGCAACATTCCCATATTCATTTTACAAAGAGCGGATGGGCGGATATGCTATATCGATCTGCACATCATCATATGTACATATGTCATAGAGATTGTAATGTATCAATTTTTAAACATTCAATATTGGGTGCTAATACCATGCTAAGTACTTATCCACCTGAAGTATTATACTTTTTGAGACCACAATGTAGTCCCAAAATTAAATCCACATCATAGGCACTGTAGCACACCAGAACAAAGTCACTATCACAGTTCTCTAGATACGTTGATCCTGATCAATATAACAACATTTGGTTCAATATAATTGTGTCCATTCAACTGTGCCAAATAGCACAGAGAGCTTCAAACAATGGTCCAATTCCACGTTGAGATGTCAATAATTAAACTTTATTCCAAATTCACATAGCAGCCGTCCCAGCCCAAAACATTAGGATGTCATCTATATATCGTCCTAAATACAGTACATTTTCCATAAGGGCACTAGGACCCTTTCTCCAAAGATGAATCAGTTCGAAGAGGCCCATGTAGAGGTTAGCAAATGAAGGCGAAAATTTCGCCCCCATTGCTACACCTCTGATTTGGCGATACCAATCTCCATTCTCCATTATGTACAAAGATGTTGTTATTTAGGACCATCTCAATAAGTTCCAACAACATCATAGAATGTTCTTATAGCTGGATTGATCTGGTGTCTAAAAAATGTTGTACCGCATTTAGACCCAGATTCCCTTGATAAATGATGTGTCCTTGATAAATGATGGTAGAGGCTGTAAAAAAGTGTCAATATATTCGGAGAGCCTCTCTGTGGGAGACCCAATACCTGAGATAATGGGTCTCCCAGGGGAAAAGGCCCCCCCCTTATGTATTTTGGGCAAGCAATATATACAAAGGTCACCTTAATTCATCTGTAAGAATGATGGACATCCTAATTAGGGATGCAGAATTAAAATGTAGCAAACTTTTAGTAGAAATTGCAAGTCTAGAAAAAGAAATACAAGATCTCAACTTACCAGAAGTCACAGAACGGAATTTAGTGATTCTTAAGGAAGAATTACGCAAACACCAGTTATATTTGAAAGACAAAAAGTACCAGGAGATTGGGAGAGATTAAAGAGATTATCAGAACGGAAGAGTCTATACTTCTGCAAAAATGTTTGATAACATCAAGACTGGTAACAATACAGAATCATTAGAACATATCTCTCAGACAACTGAAACAGCCAGCATTTCAGACACTTCCAGCAGCCTCTGACCCGTTTTCTTTAGAATTACAACGGTTCAGAAAAGGGAACAAACAGGCATTCAAAAGAGATATGGACCTCAAAAGACAAGGAGGGGTAAATCCAGAACCGGGCGAGAAAGAAAAAGTAGGTGTCACTACCAGATCAGTGGCACACAACCAGAAGAGTTAAATTATACAAATGATGTTGAACACTCAGATGCATTGTCAATCTATCAAGTCATGTTTTGAATGATCCTGAAATAAATGTATTAAGCAAGGGACTGAGTTTTTGTCTGAGTGCAACACCAAAATGTACATCTTTACATATAAATTGTTTTAAATTTGTCAGAAAAGCGAAACAAATTATTAAAACTTGTGGTCAATTGGGTGAGAGTATTGAATTTATGCCCTCAATCAGAGATATTAAGGATGTTCAGTTGTTACTATTTGTTACTATCACTAGAGGAACAGGGAGACACTCCCACATTACAAACTTTAGCAGCAGATCTTCATTTAGATACAAAAATCGAGGTTCACTCCTCAATTGTCAGGACTAAGTTTGATTGACAAATTCCAACAAAATGTTTTTTGTGATTTGTATAAATTAGAGGACAAAGTTTGTACCAAAAGTTCTTATTGTGAACAGACTATCTCTATAGAAGAAAGAAAGGCACTCCCTTGTCATCTGGGAGGCTGACAAGGGAGGAAATGTGGTGTTAATGGATAAATCGAACTACATGGCTGAGATAGACAGACAATTGGCGGATACAACAACATACATTCATTTAGACAGCAATCCATTACATACAACAAAAGAAATAGTACGTAATAAATTGATGTATTGGAAGGACAGGTGTCTTTTTTCAGACACGGAATTCAGATATCTGTACAATGACACTCCAACTATCCCCTGTATATATTGCTTGCCCAAAATACATAAGGGGGGGGCCTTTCCCCCTGGGAGACCCATTATCTCGGTTATTGGGTCTCCCACGGAGAGGCTCTCCGAATACATTGACACTTTTTTACAGCCTCTGGTGGTTAATCTACCGTCATTTATCAAGGACACATCTGAGGTGCTGAACAAAATCTCAGATGTGGAGTGGGTAGAGGGTCACTATCTAGTAACCCTTGATGTATGTTCCCTTTACACGAGTATACCAGGGAATCTGGGTCTAAATGCGGTAGAACATTTTTTTAGACACCAGACCAATCCAGCTATCCGAACATACTATGATGTTGTTGGAACTTATTGAGATGGTCCTAAATAACAACATCTTTGTACATAATTGAGATTGGTATCGCCAAATCAGAGGTGTGGCAATGGGGGCGAATTTTTTTTCCCCCTTTTGCTAACCTCTACATGATAGATTCCCATATTCCACTCTGGGAATTACTAGAGGTTGAATTGCCTGTTTAAAGTCATTTGCGGGTACGAAGGGTTTCAGTTTTCTCAGGGTGTTCATCTGGAAATTTGCTCCTTTAGTTGCAGCGCTGATGTGCTTCTGCATATTTATCTTATTGTCCAGGGTTATCACTAGTGATTTAGCGGAATCAGTGATGAGAGGTTGACCATCGAGTGCTGTTGGTTGCTTCATGCACTCGCGGATGATGGTTGTTTGGTTGGGGGGAGCGATTAAGAGAAATTCTGTTTTTAGAGTGTTTAGTTTTAAATGGTTCTTTGCCAGCCAGGTCTGTGTTTTTTGGAGCATTCAATTCAGGGACTTGATGTCTTCAAGTGAGTGGACATTACTGTAGAGTTGTGTGTCGTTGGCGTACATGTGATATTGGATATTTCAGGAGTTGAGGAGCTCAGTGAGTGGTTCCATAAACAGATTGAAGAGTGTCGGGGAGAGGGAGGATCCCTGGGGTGCTCCCAAAGTGACTGGGGAGGCGTTAGATAGAGATTGGTTGATCTTGAATCCTTGTGTTCTGTTTTGGAGGAAGGTAGTGACCCAGTTTAACACTGTACCTGATAGACACATTCTATGTTTCAAGAGGTCTAGTAAGTTGTTGTGTTTGACTGTATTGAAGGCTGAGTATAAATCAAGCAGGATTAGCAAACAGGCTTTGTTTTGATCCAATATTTGTAATGCGGCATCTATTATGTGGGTCATGGCTGATTCGGTACTGTGCCCTGATCGAAAGCCTGATTTAAATTGATCGAGTAGGTTGAAGAGGTCTATGTGGTTACTGAGCTGCGTGTGGACACATCTTTCTAGTAGTTTGGCCAGGTTCGAGATTAGGCGATAGTTCTACAGGTCTGACGGGTCCGCCAATGGTTTCTTTAAGATGGGGGATACCTGACCAGCTTTGAGGATATCTGGGATGGTTCCTTGCAGAAGAGAGGTATTAATAATCCTAGTCCACAGGGGCACTAGCAGTGGAGTGAAGGCTGCTGGTAGAGGGTCTGTGAAGTGATTGGAGGGATTCAGAGCCGTGTGCGTTTTTAAGATAGTTTCTTTGCTGCAGAAGTCGAAGGCGGTCCAGGAGGTGTTGTTTTTGAGGTCGAGCTTTGCAGAGCAGGTAATCAGGGTCCCTGTTGTGGTCAGTGAGTAGTTCATGTGTGGGTCGGTATGGGATAATAGATCGTTAAGTAGGTGTGCCTTTAAGTTTTCAGTTTTTGTTGTGAAAAAGGAGGCAAGTTCTTCTCAATTAGGGAGTGTTTAAGGATTAGATTAGGGGGAGTGGGAGACACCCTTAGATTGAGCTTTGATTATTTTGAACTGTCTTTTGGGACGATTCTTGGCTCGGTCTAATTGTTTACAAATGAAGTCAGCTTTTGATCGTCCAATCTTTCTGTAATAGGCATTTCTCGTGCTTCTTAGTAATTTGAGGTGGGCAGCGGATAGAGCGGCTCTCGTTGTCATTTGTAGTGACTCTTTTCAATTGTAGAGGTCCTAGGTTGTCTAGTACCCTGTTCATAGAGTGAAAGTAGTGATTGGTCAAATCATGAACATCCTTTAATCCATGTGTTAGACATCTGATTTAGTACAGTACTAGATAATATAACTGCTTTTTTGCAGTACCGGCTCCTGGAGGAAGTGCTGCGGGGTGGTGGGGCAGGGTGGTGGAGGGGCAGGGTGGCATACGGCCGAACCGAGGTAAGTAGATAAATAAATAAATAAAATGAATTACATTGCGCGCTCTGCATCGCCATTTGGCGTTGCAGCGTGCGCAATGTAATTCGTTTTATTTATTTATTTATGTCCTTACCTCAGTTCGGCCGTATGCCGGAGTTTACTACACCCCACCCTGCCCCTCCCCCGCTCCGCCCAGCGGCACTCCTTCAAGGAGCCGCTACTGCTTTTTTGACTTAGGTGGTGATTACGAGTGCTAAATTGGGTAGTGTGCTATTCATCATACTAGAAAAAAACGATTCTCCAGAGTTAGAATTTTAACGAGTGCTATAAATAAAAACTATCACAAACGTATTCCTCAAAAATGGGGCATAACATGCAGATCTTATTAGCATGTCTGATATATACAAGGCCATTTTCCTAATTTGTCCAGGGTTGACAGACTGAAGTGTATTTGGGGGAATCCTGAATTAAACTCACTTGTTATTCTGCCTCATCTGCAGACATGTTTGCAAAGGTCATTATTTACCATAGTACTTGTAATCAAGGACTGCTAGTGATCATATTTTCCTGCTACACACATACATTCTTATATACTTTGTCAATGCACACTACATTTATATTGAATATGTGAACCAAAGAGCTTTACCTTGATGAGTGACAATGAAAAGATGCTCATCATGGATTTTGTTTCCTTTTTTTTCACTCTGCAACTCTTGAGCATCCAGGACCTTGTCAAGCTTTGGAGAAATGATAGAGAATGTTTTAAAATGTGACACCTTGGTGAATATAATCCTAAAACGTTTTTAGTGGCAGGATTCAGCTGACACACCAGTTCTCAATTACTTGATGGGTTAATTTAGCTTATATTAGTTCCATCAATACCTAAAGTGATTGGCAGCTTTCCAAATGCCAAACTAGCTTGTTTTTTTATATATATAGAAATGTTTCAGTGAGCCAATATACAGAATAAACAATAGGGAATTATTTAAGGCTTAACTGTAAGGGAGTTGTAGTACAGTACATTTTAAGTCTGCACCCATACCTTTATGAATGACATCAATATGGCAATACATTTAACATGATGAATATCAATAATGAAGAATTAGCAATTGTTCCAAAAGAATAGGAAAACACAAAAACCATCCATGCACAAAATAGACAGTCTGAAGAACAATAACATATTGGGCTCGATTCACAGTAACAGTCTGAGATAAAATCCTAAACTTACTACTCATGGTATTCACAGAATGCACTTACGACTGTCCTAAGTTTACGTCTGCACTCGGGCCGGAATTTCCGCACCCGGAGCGGAAACTCCGCACCCGGAGTGGAAGCTCCTCACCCGGGGTGGAATTTCCACCATCGGGCCGGAATCTCCACTGCTGGGCCGGAATACCCACAATGCATCACATATAGTCAATTAACACCAGATTGTGGATATTCCGGCCCGAAGTCCGGCCCGATGGTGGGAAGTCCACTCCGGGTGTGGAGCTTCAGCTCCGGGTGAGGAGCTTCCGCTCCGGTTGCGGAAATTCCGGCCTGAGTGCGGACATAAACTTAGGACAGTTGTAAGTGCATTCTGTGAATACCATGACTATTAAGTTTAGGATTTTGTCTCAGACTGGTTCTGTGAATAGGGCCCATTGTGTATATTTCACTACACTATTTACAAAACGTGTAGTTGATATACTTTCTTGACCACTTTGAAACCTTGATTAAAAGTTCCTGGATTAGCTGTTCTTACTTTTTCCCTAGTTTTCTAGTATCGCACTTTCAAGAGCATAAGCTGACCCATTAACTCAACTCTTAATGCTGACAAAAAGCATTCCTTGATGCAATCGCACTGCCACTCATCATTGCCAATAAAATGCATACTTCTGACATTACTGTGGTGATGGTTGACATACAGTCTATTACCTCTTATGTCCTTATATGTCCACTTCTCTTTTGTTTGTGGAAATGTTTGCCATGTATGCACCCTGTCCTATGTTTTGTTATGGTGGTGAAGTGTGTGTTTGGTACAATGAGTAAGTTCACACATTATTTTTCACAATGTAAAATGCTGCAATACTTTGACAGTTCATATCCAAAGTACGATGTGTATATGTAAATGAAAGCATGTATATTAAATCAGCTACACTACTGAAAACCATTTGCTCAAGTGCACTGAACTTTGTCTTAATGTTAGTAAAGAATCGCCAACATAATAGCAACAGTGGCAAACTATGTATTTGTAATTTTTTGGTGTCTTTATCAGCACAAAAATATGAAATAAACTAAAGAGAAAATGTTCATGATGGTAAAAACAAAACACATTTTAGGTAATTTTCGGTTTGTTAAAAGCATTTTTATTCATTATTAAAGATTGAATGAGATATGTAATACAATTGGAACAACAAATACATTAGCATAATAAGTAAATTTTAAATGTATCACTAGCAAATAACCCTATTTTAATCATTAAATCCTAATAACAGTTAATTTTCTATAATAGTATTAGGGAAGAAAAGGTAAAAACAAATACAGCCATGAAGCACTAATCCACCACATTTTCATATGTGATAAAATAATCAACGGTATGCTAAATACATAGAGATGAAACCACATTAAATAGTTTATTTCATAATGCTGAATGTAATGTAATAATAAAAGGTAATAGAGTTGATTTTGGAAGGCACATATCTAAGTTGATTTATGTCAGTATAGCAGTATTTTTACCCTTTGACGTTTTCCTTAAGTCATTAAGGGCCAGATGTAGTTTTGTTTCGATCACAAAAAAACAGTAAAGATTTGCGACAAGTCATTTTGGGACCAGAAACATATTTCCAATGAGAACCCATTCCTTTTTGTGCTCTGGTTGTCACCCTAAATTGGGAACCAGTAACTTCTCAAAAATTAACAACTGGAGTTCCGGTCACAAACCACTGATATGTATGGCAACAATTTGCAATTTGGAAGGGACACCCACAACATGCCCCTTCCAAACTGTAAATCAGTAATTATTCAGAAACCCATTTTATGAGTTGGTAAAAGTTTACTGACTCCTAATATGGGTTTTATACATATGAAATGCCAGGTTTGCTGTCTCAGACACTCACAATTTGTAACGTTTAGTGTTTGCGAACACAAGATAGGTTAGTGCACTCAGCCTCTATTCATTTTATTTCTTTATTTATCTGTTTTTTTCATAGTGGTGCTGCTTCACACAATAGTACTACACTGAAAACAAAAAAATATATACATTGTAATTCATTAAATAGATGGTGCAACCTTCAGGAAATGAAAATGTTAATTCCGGTCAGAGAACACAGTGTATTGTTGAGGGAAGTAAATGTTTGCATTAGGTTTGGGGGAGGGGTGTGATTTCGTGGAATGCAAGTTGTAGAGGAGACAGTTAGTTCAAGTATATTTTAAAAGGATTCATTTTCAAGTGCTTTCCAATGGAGGGAAGCGTGGGTAGATACTTTTTCTCATCTGTGGGTGTGGTGAGCACCAAATGTTGATTGTTGCTCCAGGGAAGGACTGTTTCATAGTTTAAAAGGTCCTGAATTTAGTAGGATTGAGGTTTTACTCATCAGTCCTCTTAACACCAGCTATGGTAAGTAAATTGGTCATCTATGGAGGTTTATGCAAGGAGGATTGCAGTGTAAGTAGGGAAGCTGACTGTCATTGAGGTTTTCATTCAGTGAAATGTTTTGTTATGTACTAGTGTGTCGCGTTGTGTAAAGTTATATGTATTTGCAAAGCGCACTATTGCACTATTACCTACAAGGATATCCTGGAGCTGAGAATATATGTGTGTACCTAACCCTGCCTATGGCAGGTTGGTTAATTGAAAAATCGAGGTCTTCTGCTTCTTGCAGAATTGAAGATGAGATGAAGAGTCTCTGATGTGGAGTGGAAGGTCACTTCAAGTTTTAGGAGAGATGTAGGAGAATGCTCATCTTCCTGATCTGGTTCTGTACATGCATGGGATGTATGCAAGTATGAGGACCTGCGGAGCAGAGGTGTCTGGGTGTTTGGTGGAAGAAGATACAACTGTTCAAGTATGTGGAGTCTGAGCTCTGTGGTGCCTTGAATGTGTGGCTGTGAGGAATTTGAATTAAGCGTATTTGTGTATTGAGAGCCAATGCAATTCCCTGAGGTGTGGTGTGTTTTGAGTTGTGTGTGTGAGATTGAGGATGAGTCTGGCTTCTGAGTTCTGAGTGCTTTGTAGTCTTCGGGGGAGTTGCTTGGGAGCCATTTGAAGATATTCCTTAGCATCTGGGTTTTGGACTTTTTAATGGAAACGCGAACACTGTTTGAAAAATATAGTTTAATGTGAAATAACATGTCCATTTATTATTTCTTTAAAACACAGTATGATAAAAGCATTTATATGTTATGAATTTGAAAAGAATAAATGAAAAATGCCGTGGAACGAAATGCCTAATGGTATGTTTTAAGTCTGTATTGTGATTACAATTGTGAAGACTAATGATACTTAAATGCCAATAAAGAAATTTCCACATTTGAACTTTTGCATTAGCTTATGTCTATAATAAACTAAAGAGAGACTCTCAAAAGTTAATATGTACAGTTTTTGCAGCCTATCTTTAACCCAAATAGTTTAACATAGGTGGTTCACATTAGAGGGGGGTTAATGTCAAGATATTTATTCTTTATATTTTAAAAATAATGTGATTTAGCTGGATGAGTGTTCTTCCTTTAATCCTCTAGGCTTAGGCAATATACTAGCCAGTTTTAACAACCTTAATCTTCAGCTCTTCTATATTTGTGTTAAATTCCTGTTTGTATAGTGAACCCTTAATCTTCTTGAGATCTTCCATCTCATCTGCCCAATAGCTCAGTTTAGCCCCTTGCAAACTTTTCTTTTTGCCCAGGCTCTCAAACACTGTCTTTCACCACTGTCAGCAAGGAGAAGTGTTTCTAGGGTGTTGTACCAAAAAAACGTTTTTGGTATTTTTTTCTTTAATATGGTCATCATCTTGCAATCACTACTTATAAGGTTGAATTTGAAGGCAATTAGTAGACATGCATCACCTGTTGCAACTTATGTCAATCCATGGGACAGAGAGATCAACACTTTATACCTGGAAATATTTTTTCTTATAACATAAATGATGTTAGTTATACAGACATTTTTATATTTTATTGCATTCCATTGAAGACAAACAATGGGCCGTTCCCCTGGCTCTTGATTTTTCAGGACGAGGAAGGATTTCTAGGAAGAAAGTACAATTTGTGCTCAAGAATCCTAACCCAAGCATTGTGTAATGATTACCAGTACAGTGTTCTGAGGTAAGTGGTAAGGCCTTTACTAATAGGCATCTCACCCACAAGCAGCAGCAGTACAACTAAATGTCAGCTCAAGAATCTCTTCATCAGATTCTAGAATGAATGGGAAGGGAAGATTTCCAATACATCATGTGCCTCCTGCCATTTGGAAACAAGCTAAAAAACAGTTAAAACACTCAATGATCAGAATACACTTCTACAATGCAAATAATGAAACAGTTGGAAAAGTACAAATTCCATTTATACCCTATTAATCATTAGTTAAGAGAGAGGGACATTCTTCAGCGATACGCTCAAGAGGAAAACTACCCAATGCGAATAAATGAAAACTATTTACAGCGGAAAATCTAACCAAAATGCCACACATATAAAGTGCAATAATAGGCAAACAGAGGGTAAAGAATGAATGACGTACCTCTTACATAGGATGAAAATATGCCAAGACAAACACAGTAAAGACAGGGCTATGAGTGATCTTCACTCATAGCCCTGGAGAATGGGAAGTCTTCTGATAACTCATTTCCATCCCTCTCTGTCACTTCCACCCACATTTCCCTGCTGATTGGCATACTTAACTTACTTACAAGTCACTAGTATATGGTATCAAAATGGACTGCAGCACATATTGTGTCACTACTAAAGTGACAATGCAAAGGATGTCTCCAGGGCTGCCCCTTCATCTTAGGTAGGCAGTTTTAATGCTGTCAATTTGACAGGGCAAAATAAACCTTTAACCAGGCTTAAACCTTCCTTTTTAATACCTTTAATATATCTAACTCACCCCTATAGGAGGCTCCTAGGGCAAGGTGCACTGTATTTGAAAAGCAGGGCATATATGTGCTGAAAGATGTCCAAAGCAGTCTTCACAGTGGTAATGCTGACTCTCCCATAGAAAGGCACTGGGTTACATTATAAACCTTATAATACATTACATGTGCTTTGGAAAAGCTAGAAAAACTGTTATTCAACTAGTCATTGTATTAGTAATTTAAAAGCCAACCTACTGGTCAAGTCGGATTTTATATTGAAATTTTGCCACTTTAAGAATGTTGGAATGTTCCTGCCTGAACCAAATGTGCCTTTCTGTCAGTGTCACCCGACAATTATTGGCTCTCTTGTGGTGAGATTTGGTGAGAAGTGGATTACTTCCAAACTATGGACAAAGGGCATGGGTGTGGGGAGAGGTTTTTCTACATGAGCAGGATGACCTGGGGAGCGGTGCCCAGCTCATTCCTGATCTTCAAGGGTAGTATACTCTGCCACTGGCAGATGTAGCTCACACACAGGACTTTTACCTTTTGTCCTCATAGCCAGCCTGTCTTCAATCGGAGTGAGAGGGGGGCTGTCCTAGAACTGTTTTGAGGTCACCACAAGGGAGGAGCTGTTACATTATTTTATTTTGTAATTCATTTTATAATAAACCTCGGTTAGATCATTAGATTCATTAAAAAAACTCACAAGAGACAACAAACATTTCCATTCCTGATTCTGTATCATACATTGTTTATACATCTTCCCTGCTCACACGTGGTCCATAACATATTCGAAGTCCCTATAGATTTTGAAACGTATATCATGGAGAAAAGTTGCCTTTCTCTCACTGTTGTCCATTCCCCATCCCCTAATGGGTTTCATACATTTGCCCATATGCTTAAATATATTGCTCTACTGACACTGTCTTGCCTCCCATTGTGGAAGCACTATTACATCCCCAGCCTATCAATATCCTTGTTTCATTAAAGAGGCTTGATCATCTCAGACAGTGCTGCCTTTCTGTATAACATGGCTGCGAGTAAAGCTGTTTAATACACTCAAGACTTTTTGGAGAATCCTTGTAAAATCAATCTGTTAGACCTGTTAGCCTTATGGTGATCTTACCCCCCACATTTGTTGCATTTACCCTCCACTTTTTGCTGAAATTTATTTTTGTTGCACTTTACCACCACTAACCTGTGCTAAAGTGCTTGTGCACAATCCCTAAAACATGTTAACATTGGCAGTTGGACTTTGTTTATTCCTCCCAGACAGAGGAACTAGGTGTGCATTGATGGACCACCGACTGGCAGAATAGAGGAGGGGGAGTTGATCACAGCCTCACTTGCAACAGAATGGTCTGTGCACAGTCTTTACACAAATAACTTGTCAACCCTGCATTGTTCATGCAGCCAGCTGGAACCATGGCAGTGGATTCAGTAAACTTCAAGCACTTCAAAGAGAATTCTCTCGAAACTTCCTCTACTTCAAAGAAGGCACCAGGTTTAAAAATAGGACCCTCAGACCCACTCTTCACTTCATTTTCTGGACCTATGGAAGGACTCTCAGAAAATTGCCTGATGCTTTGGCCTGCTGTGCACGCCACAAGACTGCTTTGCTGCACCTGCACGGACTGCTTTGCTGCATGAAGCCTGCCTTAAACCCTCAGGGGCCTGCCCTTCTACTTGAACCCTGTTTTAGCACTTGAATGAAGGAATATCAGACTGACTACAAGGGATAGTGGGCTGGCTTCCTGATCAGAGCCTCAGGAAAAGAAAAGGCTCCAATCACATTGAACCTGCACCTGAACTCAGCCTGAGTGAGACCTAGCCCTCCCAAGTGATGCCCCTTCAGTCCTGGACCCTTGGTGGTAAAGATAAACGTGCCCAGAGATACAAATCCAAAACTTGGGACTTGATAATGTTTTGGCTTAAAACTGCTCTGACAACTGAGAGAACATCGGGTCCAACCTGCTCGTCCATCCACCCAAAGTGCATCGTCATTCGGCGACTTAGCAGCAGCTCCCGGTTTGATGTTTTCCACTGCAGCAAATCCTATTCAGTGCTCCTTTGCCAAAGGGATTCCCTGCTACGATCTCCTACCTCATCCTCTGGAGATTTTCAACTTCCCAAAAAAGACTTAGGGCTTGATTACAAGTATGCTAGTTGATAGGACCG
The DNA here is from genome assembly GCF_964204655.1 of Triturus cristatus. NCBI lineage: Eukaryota > Metazoa > Chordata > Amphibia > Caudata > Salamandridae > Triturus > Triturus cristatus. The sequence goes on along the minus strand of NC_140582.1, from coordinate 563,381,191 downwards.
CCGTACTCGCAGTGGAGTGTCGGGAACCAACTCACTGGTTGTGCAACCACCGCATTTTGGGTACAGCGTTACCACCTCCACAAGACCACTGCAACTGCCATGGATATGAGAGGCTCCAATATGGTTGACGGTGCTGCTACAGTACCGCCACAACAAAAACCCAACACTGGGTCTTGGCTCAAATCAGTAAGGCTAAGCCTTAACTATACAAAACAAACACAATTGCCAATACTGATAATACTTCCAACAATACTTCAAAGGTACATAGCAATGAAGTCCATGAAAACCTATTTGTTATTTAAATTCTTTCAAATTTATTCCAGACAATTTTAGTAGACTTTAAATTTTCTACTAAATCTTTTCAAACTATTTATCATTTTTTTTAAAAGACATATAAGAACATTACAATACCTTCTGTACACTAGACGTGAACAACTCTCAATTCCCACATTCTATACTTCAGACAATTCTCATTCCCCATTCAAACCCATTTATACCCCATAGAGAACTCCAGCCAAACATACACGAAACCTGGCTGCCTAAAATTGTTTACTAATCTTTTTCAGTGCCAGGTATCTAAAACCCAAACAACCAAAAGCTCCAAAAATTATCTTTCAAGTGCACTTTTCACCTAAACAAACATTTTTTGTAATTAAACATCAATTTTACAGTGCACAAAAGCAAGTATGGTCTACAATGGTTTGTTTGGCACACACACAAAACAAAAAAGGCCGACGCGTTTCAAACCCATTTCTTAAGGGGTTCTCTTCAGGACCACAGTGGCTCTTAAAGTCATAAATGAATCCACAATTCTTTTCACAAAAACTAGTATACAAAACTGCGAGTTTTTCCAAACTTCTAGAATGAAACGAAGCACGAGTTCTTAAATACGCGTCAAGACGCGAATACGGAAGCTAGGGCATTCTTTCCGCTGCATTTGATTTCCGAAAGGCATTCGTTTCAAATGATTCAGTTCGCACTTGTAGCTTCTTTTATATGCAATGGCGTCACTTCATTAACCGATCCACCATATAGTTCGCAGAACGCGGTTGTCTACAGTACCGCCAAGCATATTTGGAGTTTCCTAGCCGCCAAGTTTTTATGGTGGTGAGGCCACCATGACAATTGTGGCAGTGAGGGAACAGGATCTCCAATTTCCTCATGGTCTTGGGGTGCCTTCAGTGGGGCAAATGTTCCGCCTTCCTTTGTGCATTTACCCCTGTTTCAGCACATAATGGACTTTAAAGTCCATGCTTTTCTGGAACATATTGTGGCGGTCCCACAGCATTGCCTTTCTAAGGCTCTTCTGTGAGTCTTTGAAAGGCAGCACTGTGGGCCAGCGGCTGCAGGACCGCCTGTCCGAATTACAACTTGTAATCCGGCTGGTGGCCGGTGGTGGAGTATGGCAGTGTGGGAGTGGGGCAGTGGTGTGTTGCCCCGCTCCCCCACCGCCAAACTCATAATCAGGCTCTAAGTCCGAAAGCAGAAATCTTCACCATGACATTGTCCAGCGGCTACCAGAAGACTACGCTCCCTCCTCAGACTTCGCCTGCAGCCTTGCCCCACTGAACCTTACCTTCCCAGAAACATTAATTTATAGAAATTTGTCTAAGTTCGAAAGTAAGCGCCGGCCGGGCCCAGTACACTTTTTGTATCCAAATCACATTTCATTGTGGTCAGCCATATTTTTTTACTTTCACCCATTCTTGTGTGAATAGGGTACCATGGTTGGCGCTTCGATCTTTTAGGTGCTAGTTTTTACCTTAAACTTTAAAGATTCATAACTCTGGTTCTGCTGATTGGATTTTTGTCATTTTGGTGTCTAATAATTAAGTACATTTTACCGTATTGTTCTCAATTGGTATGAATTTTTCTTGTGTTGTGTTTTCACTTTATTACTGTTTTGTTTGCTTCATAAATTCTTTACACTTCCCCTCTAATTTAAGGCCTTGTGTACCGAATGATGTTCAGCGTTTTCAGATAGTGAAATGCATGGGCCAAGAAGATCCAATAAATGCACTAATATGATTTTTTTCATGGTTTATTTCCGTCCAGATTACAAAGAGCGGGTGTAAGTGCCTGTTAAGGGCTTCTTGCAGGTGATATCTTTCTGAAGTGTTTACACAAGTTCAATTTTCTGATGGTACATTTCTGCTTGCAACAATTCTAAATGTATGTTATAGTTGCATTTTTTTCACGTAAGTGGATGCAATGGATTTACGTGGCCATTTTGATACTACTTTTTACTATAGTTACCACCCTACTCCAAATTAAAGATTTTGAGTAAACACGCAGTCTACACACTCATTTCACAGAACTGGAAATCTTGTGTAGGTCAAGTTAAATTATATAATTGTAGAGAAATGGGGGAACCATTTCTTTGTGGTGTTTTAACTCTTTGTTAAGCAAAGATCAGAAATCCGATAAACTGCCTTTTTCCAGTGAGCAGGTTTGACATATTCAATGAAATTTAGCTACAAATTAAATTGAAGTCAAGAGAATATTTCATTTGACTACACACAATTATTTGTGAACGAGTTCTAATGATGCTGTGTATTTCTAATTAAAATTACTAACAAAATGAGCCCAAATCTATTGAGCCAGATGCCAGAACCATACTGATTCCAAAATGAGATCTATTGGCATTTCCCTTTCACAGTGACACTTTTTATAGAGTATCTTATGGCTCTAATATTTAGGAGGGGCACCGCTAACAGAAATGCGGCACGTGCAGTTGCACAGGGGCACCGGAGTTTGAGGGGCCAACTGGACCACAATTATAGCTGGATCTTCCAAGCCATTATTGGGTAAGAGCCCGTTTCCCCTTCACACGTCAAGCCCCTGAGAATCTCGCTCAGCATCTGGATTTAGGGGCAACTCACCACAATTACATCCGTAACTGATTGAGCATGCGTCGGAATGACACATCATGAGTGAAAGGTGTCAGAGTTCGCTCTAGAGATACAGGCATTGACGTATATGTGCACCAAAATGTCTAATTATCAGTGTGGCCTAAAAATGTGTAAATGTGTAAAAATGTGTAATTGTATAATATTTACTCATTAACTTTAGTTTTAGTATCGCCAGAATAGTACAATAGTTCCAATTTCCTTTTCAGATATCACATAGATGATATTTGGGGTGAAAAAACGACCTATCTATTATGTTTACGTTTATGTTTAGGCGTTATATATGCGGTGAAAATAGGAATGTAATGAAGGAATACGTTGCAAACAAAACCAGATGTGCATCGCATAAGGAGAGTCGCCTTCTGTGAAGCAGAAAGAGTGCAGCAGATGATTTGCAATGTGAATACAGTGTCCCCTGATTGCGAATGTGCATCATTAATCGAATTATTCACAGTACAGTGCCACTGTTTGACTTGTTCTGTGTGCCTGTTTTTGGGGTGGGGGTGCGGGCAGTGACTGCTGCAGTCAATCACCAGAAAACTAGAAAACGCTGAAAGAGAAGACATGCGACATGTTCGTGCTCACAGCTGCTCCCCACCCCCCTCCCCGGCTGGTCCTCTGCACTTACTTGCAGATAGTCTCCATAGATGCATCCGCCTTTGCTTGCTTTGTTTATCCCTTCCTGCGACGAATCTTCGCCTTCTTTGTCCTCGAGAGTCAGTTTATTGAAGGTAAATCTAGAGGCAGGAGAGATAGAACACGAGTCAGAGAAAAGGATATGGATGGTGAGGGCGCCGCCGTGTCTGAAGTTAAGTTGTGCCTCCGGGTACCTTGCACAGTCCTCATTAGTTCACAGGAAATGAAGTCGAGTGCTCAGACTTCGTCTAATAGCTAGGCAATCAAACAGCGGCATGTTAAAATGCCACAGCAGTCATCTTCAGCAGTGTCATGCCAGGCACAAGTGAGGCAGTATTCGAAATGGCAAAGTACATTACTCACTGGTGTTTGTTCCCCAAAAAAGGACAGCCGCTCATAATGGCTGTGGTCTGTGTTGATCTGATATCAGTGGTTCCCCTAGAATATCCCCTCCGGTTTTTCATTGCTTTACAGGTGGAAAGGCTTTTATGAAATGGCTTTCCAGGGCCCACCAATCACGATGTGTTTGCTGTCCCTGCCCACCGTCTAATCAGTCGGTTTTTTTTGTTTGCTGTTTGATCCGATCAGTGAACTAACCAATGTTTACTGATGGTAGAGGACGTGAGTGCTCGATGTTTTGTGTAATAGGGCCGCCACGTTCCACTTGCAATACATCCTCACCGGTGATACGTTTTTTTTTATTTGTGTTACATTTTTGTTAATATATTTCTTATAATTGAGATGTTATTATTGAATTTAATCTCTGTCAGTCTTTCTTTAGTTTATAACTCTAGTACGAGGTCATATGCATATTACATAAAACCTTTTATGGTTGATTTATCCCTCTCTTTGATGACGTCAGACGCCAGTAGAATTTCATTAACACATTAAAAAGCTTTAAGAACTGTAAAACCTTTAGAGCATATATTTTCCTCAGCTATATATAAACTCAAGATATATCAGACACTTCTCCTATGTCATATTCAAATACAGGATTTTATTTTCTTCCATAATATTCCATAATTCTGGACACACTGCGCAAAGGGATAACACTTTGTTTTCCGAGGTGTGACATCCTATATTCATTCATCCATGATTTTGAAAACTAACCTTTAATAGTTAATTCTATTTACTTGAAGTTTTAATTATTATTCATATACAATGTGAGATGTATTCTGCATCTTGGCCCTTACACACTACTAACTATAGTCTCACCTGCCTCACTGCTACCAATGACCTTCTTTTTGTTTCCCTGATCCAGTGATTTACGAGTTTGCTTTCTCTGGACTGCCTTGGAAGGGAATACTTCAGAGGCAAACCACAAGAGTCAAGACCCAAAGCAATAAAAACATGGTTATGAGAAAGGAGCAACCACAATGTGCCAGCAGGGATGACTTGATGGCATACAGGGTTATGGAACAAGAACACAAGGAGATCGCTTCAGAAGCAAGGTCAGAAGGAATGAGACACAGAGCAATGAAAAAGGATCAAAGGGGACAAGGTGCGGAAGTAACAAGAGGATGATAGTCAGAGGAGAGATAGGGGCAACACAGGGAGCAGACAAAATTATCCAGGACGCAGGCAACAATAGGAGGGTTACAAGGAAGGGACCAGGGAGGCCATTCCAGCAACTTGCTTATGGCCTATGGGGCATGGCATGGGGGGTATGTATCTGAAGATTAAAAGGGGTAAGAGGCAAGGCAACAGAAAGATGGCCATGGGGAAGGGATGAGGACGTGGGTCCAGATGGCAAAGGGCATTAAAGAAGGATCATTAGCAATAGGCAGTGAGTGAGGAGTTCTAAATACCTGGAAGTAGAAGAATGGAGAGGTGTCCCAACCAATGTTCCCTCTAATTTTTTTCCTCTATGTGCAACAGAGTAAAGTCTCTGTGCGCTGCAGCCAAGACTATCTGCGCCAAGAACCCAACCGCACCTGTAGACCAGGGCTTTAAGTGGGGTGAAAAAACTAGGGTTCTTTCAAAGGGTCGGGACTGATGCAATTAAGGGCATGGCTTAAAAGCAATTAAGCTAAAAATCTGTACTTAGCATAGTGTGCCACCTGACTGATAGTTGCATCTTCTGTCATTAAATCCAGATATATAATACAAGTAATGTTACACCTACAAGAAGCCAGAACTATTGGCTTTGTCAATGGTTGTGTGTTGCATAAAGATGTATATAATATTGAAAATGCTTCTGCTCTTGTGGTAGAGGTTGTGGCTTAATGCTCGAGCTGCCGACTTAGGAGATGGGTTTTGAGTCTCGGGTCAGCTTCACATCCTGTGAGTCTGGGAAAAACAATTAATCTTCCCATGCATACCCCCAAAAACCCAATATTAACAATAAATCATGTAAAGCTCTCCAATACTTTTGGGTTGAGTTCGCACTATATAAAACTTGCTGCATTTCTTTTCTAAATGCCTAGCTGATGGTTTGCATTTTGAAAGAATTTATGTTAAATGCAGTCCATGACGGACGTGTGATTAACATTAATTATTTAAAAAGGCCCACAATCAGCTGCATTAAGAAAAGAATTGCAGCAAGTCTACACACACAGCGTGTGCTTTCAGGATCCTCTGAAAGTACACATTTTGCCTTTAAACTTGATGCATTTATTTTCCTACAGCGCAGCTGCAAGGCTGATTGTGGTTCTTTTGAAAGTATTTATGTTAATCACAGCACCCGTCAAGGACTGCATTCAACATAAATACTTTCAAAAGGCAAATAATCAGCCCCACAACTGCCCTCTATTTAGAAAAGAAATGTTTCAAGTTTAAAAGCACGAACGTGTGCTTTCAGATGATTCTGAATGCACACCTCGTATTTGTAGACTTGCAACAACAAATAAATATATACTTTTATTTGATTTCTTAAAATCATAAAAGGGTGGAACATACCACCATGAGATATACAATGTAACACCATTAAACTAGATTCAAATTACAGCACACCTCGTATTTGTAGACTTGCAACAACAAATAAATATATACTTTCATTTGATTTCTTAAAATCATAAAAGGGTGGAACATACCACCATGAGATGTACAATGTAACACCGTTAAACTAGATTCAAATTACAGTAAAGCTTTTTTTTTAAATAAATAATGACCCACACGTAATGTAAATAATACCAAGGTCCAAAGTTTTGTGATAAGATACCTCAACCAGAGGTCTTTAAAATTAGTTATAAATGTGTCTATGCCACCTGCTTCAGGTAAAATTCTTATGCTAAAAGAGGAAAGAGAAGAGAAGAAAAGAATGGATTAAAAGATCTGGGGAGGGCTCAACCTGACTGCATGATGGAATACTGGACATCTGTCCTTCTTTTCAAGTTCTTTTGTAGCTAAGTCCTTCTTTTCAGGTTCTTTTGCTGCTATGTTCCACAATACGATTGCTAGACAATTGAACAGAGGAGCCACTGAGACATTTTATTACTGCCGCTCTGCAAGTCCCTATTTGTTCTTCTCTCAGGATTGGCCGTAAATGGGTCTTCCTCGTATTTTGTAGAGCTGGACAGATACATAGTAGGTGTGATAGAGACTCTACTCCATTACCACAGAGATGGCAGTCCGTGGTCGACCAGGTCCATAGCCATTTTGGAGTAAGATCTTTTTTCGTGAAAGACCCCAATTTCAATAGGGTCAAATTCTGCTTGTAGTGATCTGTGAAGCCTTCTTGTAGATATGGTTGCGGTTTCACCTGTTTGTAAGTGGGCATTACCATCCATGCCTTATACTAGCCAATAAGGCTTTATCTGTTTGCAGCGATAGTTGTTTGATTGCTTTATTGATGGTTTGTTTGAATGCAGAGTATGGTATCGGTGTGTACCAGGCTTCCTCAAGCTTTAATGTTGAAAGAGCTTGTTTTAAAATTTGAAAAATTGACTTGTTCTGCCTTGATTGTTTTTCAACCTCCTCCCAGCAATGATGGGCTAACATGTTTTCTTCAGCTTTCCTCATACTCCAGTAGTATTTGGCCATGGGCCCCTTGTCTAGCCGGTATCTGTTTTTTTAGACCGTATTCCAGGTGTATCTGGGCCTGGGAGATGTGACGTGGGATTGTGAACAATTTCTGGAAATCTGGATTGGGCTGTGTTTAAGGTTATTGAGTCCTTGGTGTTTAGCATTTCCGAACCGTACGTAATAGACAGCAAAAATGTAGCTGCTATGACCTCAAGTAGGTGATTTGTTGAACTACTGCTTAGTTTTTCCTGCAGAGTTTTAAAGGCAAATAGTAGTTGTTTTGCTTTGGTTTGCCCATGGTCTTGATGCTGTTTTGTAGCTGAGTTGACGAGTAAACCCTCAATATTTGTATACGTCCACCTATGATAAGATGCTGGAATTTATCCTCCGAACAAATTTGGGGTGTTTTTTTATGGATACTGGAGAAACATAAGCGTTCGATTTTTAAAAATGTATTATTAGTTGTTCTTTTGAGGTATATAGTGCTAATTGAGAGATCAGCCACTGCAAACCAAGAGGTGTTTGGGAGAGCAGCACGATGTCATCCGCGTATTGCAGGCTAACTATCGGGGTATTTCCCAACTTGGGGGGGTCGCCCTGGGCTAGACAAAGGTAGCTCTCTAAGTCGGCGGTGTAGATGTTGCATTAGTTGGGCGCCAAGACGCATCCCTGCTTTAGCCCGTTAGGGTTGAGCTGAGAGCAGGAGAGCACACGTAGAGGATTCATTCTCTTACGGTGATCGAGTGGATGCGATACCCCTCGATTTGCCTGCAGCCCATGTTGATTTATCTACGGCTGTACACAGGCAGTAACTCAATTGATAAGGGATTGATTTCACCTTGGCTAAGTGGCCATCACTCTCACCCATATACCGCTGGGCGACTTAGGACCCCTTTTTCTTTGACGACATCCCGCGTCTCAGAAACCTGCCAACCCAGGCAGTAACAGTGCCCTTCCACTTAATCACCTTTCACCCACGTCCTGAGGAAGACCCCATTTTGTCAGGTCCTGAAGAAAACCTACACGAACCAGGGGGTCGAAACGTCGACATAACCTACCTACCAGTAACATCGACAGTGCATGCTGCGCTGTGATTTTCAGTCTACATGGCAACTTATATGCACAGTGTATTATATCCAGTGATTAGTTTCATGTACAACATGTGGCATTAAGAGAAAAATGCCTGTCAATTTGATTGTCAATGAAATTATATATTGTCCTTTTCACATGTTCTTCTAATTTCACACTAATTCACTGAATCTTCCTTTCCCACCTTTCTCTTTTTGGGCATACTTGACCTATCCCGTGAAGTGTTATTTGCTGAAATGTTCAAGCTGTATACATGAAATTGGATGTTCAGTGTGATTAAATAACACTTGAACTCTTTTTTTGCTTTAATTTTTGTTAACTTAATGTTCGTCTTGTATTGTTTATGTTGTGCTGGGACCACGTTTTACTATATTAGCCCGTTAGTTGTCAAGAGTTTCTTAGTTAAGCTCCGGCCGTCCCCTTTTTTTATTTGAAGGCAAGTTTGCTAGTACAGGTTGACGATTGTTCCCAGTAAATTCGAAGGGGCTCCCCAGGCTTTCATTTTGCCCATAGGTCCGATTTTGGCACTTTGTCGAAAGCTGCTTTGAGATCTACAAAGCATGCATAGAGGACTCCCAGGCCTCTCTGGTGTCTTGATCTGCTTCTGGGAATGTTAATAGTGAGCAGCATGTTTCCATTATGGAGTCGATGTTGTTTTCGTTCCAAGTTAACCGTTTTAAATTATAGAGTTGCGTTGGTAATGTAAGGGGCTTGGCTCGCTCTGACCCATTTGAAGTGATGGTTAGTGTGAAGGTCTGCGGGTAGTGGTCCCTTTTGACTCGTTCCTGTATTTTGAAATTCCGTTATGTGGGGAAATAGATCAGGGTAAGCTGGGGTAAAATCAATTGTTGAGCCTGTTTTCCTTGTGACCCTCGTAAATGCTGCAGGACTGTCCAATGAACCTCGGCCATTTAACGTGTGCAAGAAGAGGTTGTCCAGTTCTGCTGCGCATTTCTTTCCAAAGGTATCTTGTCTACTTGTGTTGCCTTGTCTTGGCTGTATGAAGCTTGCTAGGTTTCGCTCCTGTCCTTGAAATATGTTCATGTGAGAATCCCCCCTTATTATTATCTTTCCACTTGGATAGGTGAGTTTTAGCATTTTGATTACAGAGATTAATTGCTTGATTCTTTGCCCCTTCTGCTTTCCTGCTGGATGGATATAGATGGTCTGGATTAGCAGGCACATTGAGGGCTGAAGATCTAGTTTAGTGCATTGCATTTAGGGGTAGTCGAGGTCGAGGGTTGAGTCTTTATCAGTAGATATGAAAGTCGATAGGCCACCTTTTGCCCTTCCGTACTGTGCCTCCTTTTTTGCTGGAATGAGGTTTTCTTTGCAGCCTACTAATGGGGAATATTTTATCTGCCAAGTTTCTTGGAGTAAGAGTATATCGTACTGTTGGATGAATTCTACAAAGTCGGCTTCTTTCAGCTTTGTGCCTAAGCCGTTTATGTTCCAGGAGCAGATCCTGCAACCCTGCACTTTCCCGGAGAGTGAGCGTGGTTTGCTACATACTTCTCCTCATTGCTGTCTTAGCGATGTCACTTCTCGGTGTGCTATTGTGATGGTAATTTTTCTGAGTATGTGTCCCTCCTCTACCTTAGTACTGGTCTGGTCTGGGCCTTTTGCTCCTTTTAGGGCGCCCTGTGTTTGTGTCGGCTGTTGTAACTGGCTTGGATACTGAGGGGGCTCCACATTCTTTAGCTCTCTGCCCAAATTAAGGAACTCTTCCCTGTGATGCAAAATCTGTTCTGTGAAACTATGATCAGTCCAGGTTGCAATTGTGGATTCTGGGCCTGTTTGGTTTAGATTCGATTTAAACCCAATTCTGTCCAGATCGCAGGATTTTATATGACTCGGGGATCGGAGTACTTCTAATAATTTTAATATAGCCCTTCTATTCAAAATATACTGTGCTCCCCTCGAGCTCTAATGCGGAATTAGCTCTATTTGTTTACTTGTATTTGGCCGTGCAGAGTCTGTATATTGTTTTTTGCCTGATTACTTGTGTTTGTAGACTTGCATAATTTCTTAGACAACCCCAATAGCTCTTGCATTGAAGAGACTTATTGACTTTGCCAATGCTTGTTATAATTATTAACACTGTCTTGGTATAGGTTGCACCCCGCTAGTACAAGTTTAGCACCCAAATAAGGAGAAAAGCCACCTTTGCAAAGGGCCTTCCACATGCGTTTTTAATAACTTTTGAACCATTTCAGCTTAATAATATTTGTTGTTAAAATCTGCAGAGTATGCAACAGATGATGGATTATGTGGAAAATGTGGCAAATCATAATTATGTGAAAAAATGCATTTAAGGTGCTTCTTAAGCAAAACTCGACTGTGAAACACTATAATAGACATCTTGTGCAATCAGGCATTTTTGTGTTGATGTGGGTTAGATTTTAGTGCTCTCATGGGAATAGTGTTTCCTGGAGAGATGTGCGCTGTTTTGAAATCTTAGCAACAGCAGCCACATAGTTTCGAACCACAGTGAGAAAAAGCACACAATCAGCCTTCAAGAAAAACTCAATGGAAATGAGCTGATTTCCTCTAACACAAGAAACAGCCCATGTTTTATTTGATGCTTTGCACTTAATCCAAGAGAAATGGGACATAAGACTTTCTGAACAGCCATGCTTGGATGGAGTGAAATGCCAGAAGAAAGAAAATCAAAAAAACATGCAGTGGCTGGGGAGCGAGACAGGGCAATCAATGATGGATGGAGGGGGCAAGCAGGGAGGGGCAAGCAACAAGGGGACATTAACAGCAAAAAAAATAAGCCAGGGTTTTGTGTATCACAAAGTTATAGAATCTGCTAATGGAGCAGTGAAGAAATGCTTTAAATTAAATATACATTTCCAACAGAAAGTGTCTGTTAGAAATGGGGGTCTCTAGCTGGCAGAGGTAGGTACCTTTGTCCAAATAGGGAATCCTGCTTCTAGTCAGAGTAAGGGGGATACACACTTTAGATAACCCCTGCTCACCCCCTTGGTAGCTTGGCATGAGCAGACAGGCTTATCCCAAAGGCAATGTGTAAAGTATTTGTACCAAAACTCACAGTAACACAGTGAAAACACCACAAAAGGACACCACACCAGTTTAGAAAAATAAAATATCTTTATCTAAACTAAACAAGACCAAAACGACAAAACCCAACATACACAGTTAAAAATGACTTTCAAAAGGTTTCAAGAACTTGTACCATAGAAAACTATGGCTGCGTGACTTTTCACCAAAGCACCTGTAGTTGCGTCAAAGTTCACCAAGCCAAAAAGTTGCAGCATAGAAAAACAAAGAGATGCGACACTCCTGAGACCCTGAAGAGGCGATGCGACAGTCCCGCTGCACACAGAGGAAGGGTTGTGTCGCTTTTGGTCTGTATGGGGAGTGATGCATCGTTTCTTCATGCCAGTTCCGGCCCGCAGGTGATGTGTGGGAAGAACTTGCCGCACAGGTACGATGCATGGAAATGCGGGATGTGTTGGTGATCGAGGCAGCGGCGTTATGCGGCGCTTCATCTGTCCTCTTCAACCGCAATCCCTCAAAGCATCTATTCTTGCAGCGATGACAGGCGCTGCATCGGTTTTCGCAGCTGGGCAATGATGTGTGGAAATTCTTCTCGAGTCGTGAAGATGTGTCAGAAAAACAGCCGCAAGAAGAGCGATGCATCGATTTCTGTAGTTCTTTGAGTTTCTTCTCTCTTCCAGCTCTCAAACATCAGCAACAACCTCCAGAGGCCCAAAATTGGCACAGGCACCTCTCGGCAGGCTAGAACTCACAGCAGCAGAGTTCAGGGAAGCTGGGGGGGGGAAGTCTTTGTGTCCCTGAGACTTCTGAACAGGAGGCCAGCTCACTTCAGGCCCTTGGAGATCTCCTTCAAGCAAGGGACACAGCACACAGCAGAGTCCTTCTCCTTTCCTTGGCAGAAACAGCAACTGCAGACACACAGCAAGGGCAGTACTTCTCCTCAGTCTCTCCAGCTTTTCTCCTTGGCAAAGATTCTTCTTGAATTCCAGGAATGATCTAAAGTCTGGGGTTTGGGCTCTGATACTATATACCCCAAAATGTCTTGGTTCTCTTTGTGCAAGGGGCTCTGAGCCCAGTTCAAACCAGTTCTAGCGGGCACTCTGCTAGTGCACAACAACATCCATTGTCAGTGTGAGCCTTGACTCCAGACACACAACAGGAGTGGTGCCAGCATTGTGGAAGGCAGGCACAGCCCTATTCAGGTACAGGTGCTACTCCTCCTACCACTCCAAATGCAGAACAGGCCTATTCAGCCTAGTGCTGACTCATCCAGACTCCTGGAGCCACTTCACCTCCCCAGCCCCTGTCACTCCAAAGCGAGACAGTCAATCCCCAAACAGGCAGAGGCACACAGGATGGTTGAACAAGAAAATAGCCACTTTCAAAAAGTGCTATTTCAAAAGCATAATTTAAAAAACATCTTTACTAAAAGATGTGTTATTAAATCCTGAGTTCAAGGATACCAAACTCCATTTTTTCATCTTATCCCTATGGGAAGGTATGCTTGTAAAATGTTACAGAGCATTCCCCATTCTGTCCTATGGGGCAAGATAACCTTTCAATAGTGAAAAACGAAATTGGCAGTATTTCCATATCAGGAAATGTTACACACACCAGTACATGTCCTACCTTTCACATACACTGCACCCTTCCCAGTGGAGTACCTTGGGCCTACAATAGGGGAGCCCTATATGTAAGAAAAGCTAAGGTTAGGGCCTGGCGAGTGGGTGCACCTGCCAAGTCGACACGGCAGTTAACAAACTGCATGCAGGCACCGCGGTGGCAGGCCTGAGACATCTTTTCAGTGCTACTCATGTGGGTGGCACAAGCAGTCCTGCAGGCCCGCTAGTAGCATTTGATTTACCCGCCCTGGCACACTCAGTGCACTTCACTAGGGACCTACTGGTAAAACAAATATGCCAATCATGGGTAACCAATCACAATAACAATGTACACAGAGAGCATATGCACTTTAGCACTGATCAGCAGTGGTAAAGTTCCCAGAGTCCTAAAGCCAACAAACACAGGACCAAGACCACTGACTCATTGTCGGTGAAACTGCTCTCCCACCCTCGCAGCTCCACCATTAAGTGAGGCCCTCTTGAGCCCTGCACTCCCATGGTGTTGGTGTTTGAGGCCCTGCTTCACCCGCAGGTTATACCTGTGCCTCATCCCTGGTGATCCAGTGGACCTCTGACTCCTTCTCTCGCTTCGCTTTCTGTCCCCTTCATCCTCTCCTTTCTGCTCCATTTCTTCATTTTTCACCCTTTATCTTTTTCACCCTTTCACTTTTTCTATAGCTTTTCTTCACTTTTTTCATTTTTGCTTCCGTTTCCCCGTTTTTCCCGCCGCTGCTGATCCTGCGGCCCCTCACCCCCAGCATGACCAGCCCAAGCCAGTTACCCTCCCCCTCCCGCCTCCCAACTGTCCAGCCCTCCCCGACCCCTACTTAATGGCAGATGTTCCGAAGGTATGCCAAAGGCAAGACCGTCTGCGCCCGTCCGCGACCCAAATGCGACCAGCGCCAGGAACCCTGGACCTCTGCACCACCAACACTACAGCCCAGCAGCACTCGACGCACTCAACCCAGGTCGCAATGACAACTGCAAGCTAGCTTCACCAGCTGACATACAAGGACCCCTCACCTCTCCCACTGCCGGCACACCTGCAGCACCGCCAGGACCATGGATCCAGCACAACCCGCCCACAAGAACACAACCACACCAAAGACCCCGCAATGCATCCTCCTCAACGTCCGATCCCTCCACAAACATGCCAACGAAATCTGGGACCTCCTCGACAGAACCACCCCGGATGTTGCATTCTTCACTGAAACCTGGACCAACACCACCTCAGGACCGGACATCGCCTTTGCCATTCCCCAAGGATACAAGATCTCCCGGAAGGACCGCCCCACCTGCCCTGGAGGAGGAATCGCCATCGTCCACAAATCCACCCTCTGGCTGAGCACACTCCACGACGAGCCCACAGACCTGATGGAACATCTACACTTCAAGATACAGGCCAACCCTACCACCACCCTCCGAGGAACCCTCATCTACCGAACCCCCAGACCCCGTCGACCATTTACCAAATCAATCACGGACATCATCTCCCCGCAAGCCATTATGTCCAACAACTACACCTTGCTGGGAGACCTCAACTTCCACCTCGACAACCAACTAGACTCCAACACCACATCCCTCCTGGACAGCCTCCACAACATTGGACTCCACCAGATCGTTTCCGAACCCACACACTAAGCAGGAAACACCCTCGACCTCCTTTTCCCAATAGGAAACTCCATCACTTTCAGCCACACCAACAAACTCCCATGGACAGACCATCAATGCATCCACTTCACCTTCAGAACACCCACCATCCACAGACCCAAGCACCTGCTCCCACGAAGAAACTGGACCAAAATCACCGGTGACCAGCTCACTTCCTCACTCGGCAACTCCACCTCAACCATCGCAGAAGACGACGACCCCAACATCGCAGCCCGAACTCTGCACAGATGGATCTTCAACAGCGCCAACACCATAGTCCCCTCAAAAAGAACAACACACACGCCAAGAAAGCCAGATGGTTAACCACCGAACTTCGAGAGTCAAGATGCGAATGCCGCCGCCTCGAAAAGGCCTGGAGGAACTCCAAATCTACAGAAGCTCACAACAACTTCAGAGCCGCCACCAACACCCACCACCAACTCATCCGAAATACGAGAAAAACAGTAGTCAAAGACAGAAACTCCACACATGCGCAGAACAGCAAAGAGCTCTTCAGCATCATCAAGGAGTTCGCCCAACCCATAAGCGAGTCTACTGACATCTCTCCCTCACAAGACCTCTGCGACAAACTCAGCACATTCTTCCACCACAAAATCAAGAACATCTACGACAACTTCGACGAAGACAGCCAACACACTGAACCCTCACCAGCCACCCGCGACAACCTGAAGCCAACGATTGACAGCTGGACAACCCTCTCCACTGAAGACACACTGAAGACGAGAAGTCAATCCACTCCGGGGCCCCCACGGATCCCTGCACCCACCACATCTTCAACAGAGCCGCCGACACCATCGCACCCATGCTTCGTCACACCATCAACCGCTCCCTGGCGAACGCCTCCTTCCCTGATGATTGAAAGCACACCGAGATCAACCCCCTCCTGAAGAAGCCCTTGGCGGACCCCACCGACCTCAAAAACTACAGACCCATCTCCCTGCTCCCATTCCCAGCAAACGTCATTGAGAAAGCCATCAACAGCTAATTCACCACCTTCATTGAATAGCACAACATCCTCGACTCCTCCCAATCCGTCTTCAGAAAAAAACACAATACAGAAACCACCCTCCTCGCTGCAACAGATGACATCCACTCCCTCCTGGACAGAGGAGAAATAGTAGCCCTCATCCTCCTCGACCTCTCAGTAGCCTTCGATACAGTCTCTCACCGCACCCTAACATGCAGACTTCACGATGCAGGGATCCGGGACAAGGCCCTCGACTGGATCCACTTTATTCTCTTCAGCAGAACGCAGCCGATCAGACTCCCTCCTTTCCTCTCGGACCCTACACCAACCACCTGAAGAGTCCCCCAGGGATCCTCCCTCAGCCCCATGCTCTTTAACGTCTACATGGCTCCACTCGCCACCATCGTCAGAACCCACAGACTCAACATTGTTTCATACGCAGACGACACCCAACTCATCCTCTCCCTATCCAATGAACCCAACGCAGCCAAACACAACTTTCAAGAAGGCATGGAAGCTGTCACAAAATGAATGAAAAGCAGCTGCCTACAAGTCAACATTGACATAACAGAAGTACTCATCATGGGCCCACACCCAGATGCCTGGAACAACACCCAGTGTCCCCCCGCCCTCGGAAGCCCACCCACCCCCATGGACAAGGCACGCAACCTCGGAATCATCCTGGACTCCGAACTCAAAATGGACTGCCAGATCAACTCCGTCACATCTTCCTGCTTCCACACCCTCCTCCTCCTACATAAGACCTTCAAATGGATCCCCCTTGAGCACAGGAAGACCGTCACTCACGCCCTCGTCACCAGCAGACCTGACTATGGCAACGCACTCTACGATGGAATAAACAAAAACCTCACCCTCAAGCTACAAAACATCCAGAACAGCGCCGCAAGACTGGTCCTCAACCTGCCAAGATATTACCACATCTCCCAGCACCTGCGCACACTCCACCGGCTCCCCATCAAGGCTAGAATCACCTTCAAGATTCTCACCCATGCACACAAAGCCCTCCACAACACCGGACCAGAATACCTGAACAGCCGACTCGGATTCCACGGACCCCAAAGAACCCTACGATCAGCCCAGCTCTCCTACACCATGGTCCCCCGTGCCAGGAAGACCATATCGGGAGGCCGCACCTTCTCTTTCCTCACGGCCAGAGCCTAGAACGCCCTACCACTCCCCCTCAGACTGACGACATCACTCCCCATCTTCTCGAGAAACCTCAAAACATGGCTCTTCGATAGACCTCTTCCTTGATGGACTGGAACCTGCACCTCCCCTCCTCCCCAGCGCCTTGAGACCCTTATGGGTGAGTAGTCACACTTAACAAACACATGATTGATTGATTGATTGATAGGTCAGGTAAAAATAGGAGGAAAAAGCAAAAGGTTTAGGGATAACCCTGCAAGAAGGGCCATTTCCAACAGTGTCCTACCACCTTCTAGCAGTATCAGTTTTCCTTGTGGTGCGTTTATACGTATTTGGTTACCACAGAGTTGTTTTTTTTCTCGTGCACAACATTGTTGGAAATCGAATATGATGTATCCTAGGGCATCCCCAGAAAAGTTCAGCCAAAAGGTGTGATGTGGCATTCTTGCATACCTTGTGGCCTGAAGCTGTAATTTTAGACATCCCAGAAATTTGGGAGCTTTTCATGTAGTAGTCAGGCCAGCTCTCATTAAGACCTTGTTTGCAAAAATGTGCAATGTACATATGTCCACTGCACAAACATCATCTAAACTTATGTTAAAGTTGCTGGCAGACAATTGGTGTTTGTGACAAATATACAGGGGAGCAAAGTTACAATACAATCCCAATGTTTTCTAGACATGCATGAAAATATACATAAACCCAAACACTGGATACAATCTGCCCTTTCTGAAAAGTGAACAGTATTTTAAGAAATGTGTGGCAGCAGTGCGGGCATGAGTGGGTTGTAGTACTCTGTGCGTGTTTTGTGTGTTCATATAAATAAACTAAGTTTTTATAATTTTAAGAAATTTCCTTCAGAGAATTATAGAGTGATAATATCAATCAAGTAAAGTAGCACTTTACATGTTTAATAGCAAGATCAGTAAAACCAAGGTACTAAATATTAACTATGATCGTCTAAAGTAATTAGTCTAAATCAAGTAAAGAAGGTAAATAGTGCACGTTAGATAGAAAGATTGCTGCTGAAACACAGCAGGGTTTTGGAGAAGTACTGAAAAGTTGCCATTCAGGAAGAGGCATCTTGTTTTACAGAACTTGAATCATGATCCAGTCAGTCAATGAAACTATTTTCTGTCAAACCCATTAAAACACACATGATTAAACAAAGTACAAAATGTATCCAGTATTATATGTATATATATATATAGATATTATCAACTGGCGGTCACCAGTAGATAGTTATAGTTAGGACCGTGTTTCCATAGGAAATCCGCAACATTCTCTTTGGAATAACTTTGGCACCGGTTGACGAATCCTTGCGAAATTTTCAAAATAGGTGGGGCGCTCCGCTCCGCTCCTACCCTGAAAGTCTCGGGGGGATTCGTCAAGCGGGGGTTGAGAAAAAAGGGGGGTCCCAAAACGCGTTTTCCCCATGCATTTTCCCATAGGACCTTTAGTCCGAGCTACAGCCCGAACGGCTGAACAGAATTACTTGAAATTTGGCAGAGAGGTAGTCCTCTGGTGTAAATCTGTTCAGTAGGTCCTGAGAAAATAGCATTTAAATCAATATATATATCTGTAAGCACGCTCCGTGCGCTTACGGTAAGCTTACCGTACGCGTACGGTGCCGTGCGCGAGCTCAATTCTGATTGGTGGTTACATGACTGTAAACATTCGAATCGGTCGAAATCAGAAAGTGTCGGCCGCCATTTTCTGTCTCTCGCACTGAAAAACAAAGGTGGATAACGTGAAAAGGGGGCAACGGAGAGAGTTGCAGACCCCCTAGCGTTTGTCAGGGGGTCCACGAAGGAACAAAAAGTACGAAAAATACATTTAATAATTTAAAAAAAAAATCGCGGAGTGTGCGTACGGTAAGCTTACCGTACGCGCACGGCAAAAAAAAACAAAAACAAAAAAAAAAACGAAATAACAATCACATTTATTAAATAAATTGAAGGACCCGCAAGGGAAAAAAAAAATTGTTACTGTGTAAAAAAAGGCGAGGCGCGCACGGAACTGCGAACCGTGCGCGCAGGGTGTGCACACGGTGAAAAACCAGAAAAAAAAAAAATAAATAAATACATAACTTAGCATTTAAAAAACCGTACAAATTCACTGAAAAAACCATAGGTTTCACACACGTTATAGTTAGGAATTAGCATTTAAAAAACCTTGCAAATTCACTTAAAAAACCATAGGTTTCACACATGTTATAGTTAGCTGTACATTTCACTCGTAAAAAACCAATGAAATTCCACGTTATAGTTAGATCAGGTAACTATAACTTGCGCGACCGCAATCCACAATGTGTCATTTTAGATGTCATCATTGATGTGATGAGTGATGTCACTGACCATGTCATGAGTGATGTAATATGTGACGTCATCAGCAGTTTATTGTGGGCGCGCAAGTTATAGTTACCTGATCTAACTATAACGTGGAATTTCATTGGTTTTTTACGAGTGAAATGTACAGCTAACTATAACATGTGTGAAACCTATGGTTTTTTAAGTGAATATATATATATATATATATATATATATATATATATATATATATATATATATATATTCAGACACAGCCTCCGAGCAAAGGAGCCCTTGACCCTTCAGGGTGGCCTCAGAACAACGGGCACGGAGCAGCCCGTCTTTAAACATCCGTCACAGCAACACATGAGGCCCAATACCGGAATAAAGGCATTTATTCACAGGTTTTAGCAGCGCAAAAGCCTCTCCATTTCCCTACGCGTTTCGGCGTCTTGCCTTGTTCACAGGTGGAGACATTAATTAGCACAGTGCATACGTGCGCGCTTAAAAGGTTTAAAATCACGTGACAGTCTTTGTGAAATACAGTCCCCATGATGCATTTGCACTGATATTCATAATCCAGTATATAGAATCTTAGTGATTATGTTCCTCTTTAAATGTTCAATTCGTTGCAGTGCATATTCTCAATAATAGTGGATATTATTACTCTCACCGTCACGTCGATATCTGGCATGGTGCTGTTATTCCATATTTGCCTGTGTAAATGCCTCAGCTCCAGCACGATCGGAAAGAGAAACGTCATCCCTCTTTCTGAATCCCTTCCTGCAGCCAGTGTATTTTCGCTCAAATAGGCTCCTTGGTTAGGATTACATTGGCGAGTGGGTCGTGCTCCAGATAAATATTCAGACACAGCCTCCGAGCAAAGGAGCCCTTGACCCTTCAGGGTGGCCTCAGAACAACGGGCACGGAGCAGCCCGTCTTTAAACATCCGTCACAGCAACACATGAGGCCCAATACCGGAATAAAGGCATTTATTCACAGGTTTTAGCAGCGCAAAAGCCTCTCCATTTCCCTACACGTTTCGGCGTCTTGCCTTGTTCACAGGTGGAGACATTAATTAGCACAGTGCATACGTGCGCGCTTAAAAGGTTTAAAATCACGTGACAGTCTTTGTGAAATACAGTCCCCATGATGCATTTGCACTGATATTCATAATCCAGTATATAGAATCTTAGTGATTATGTTCCTCTTTAAATGTTCAATTCGTTGCAGTGCATATTCTCAATAATAGTGGATATTATTACTCTCACCGTCACGTCGATATCTGGCATGGTGCTGTTATTCCATATTTGCCTGTGTAAATGCCTCAGCTCCAGCACGATCGGAAAGAGAAACGTCATCCCTCTTTCTGAATCCCTTCCTGCAGCCAGTGTATTTTCGCTCAAATAGGCTCCTTGGTTAGGATTACATTGGCGAGTGGGTCGTGCTCCAGATAAATATTCAGACACAGCCTCCGAGCAAAGGAGCCCTTGACCCTTCAGGGTGGCCTCAGAACAACGGGCACGGAGCAGCCCGTCTTTAAACATCCGTCACAGCAACACATGAGGCCCAATACCGGAATAAAGGCATTTATTCACAGGTTTTAGCAGCGCAAAAGCCTCTCCATTTCCCTACGCGTTTCGGCGTCTTGCCTTGTTCACAGGTGGAGACATTAATTAGCACAGTGCATACGTGCGCGCTTAAAAGGTTTAAAATCACGTGACAGTCTTTGTGAAATACAGTCCCCATGATGCATTTGCACTGATATTCATAATCCAGTATATAGAATCTTAGTGATTATGTTCCTCTTTAAATGTTCAATTCGTTGCAGTGCATATTCTCAATAATAGTGGATATTATTACTCTCACCGTCACGTCGATATCTGGCATGGTGCTGTTATTCCATATTTGCCTGTGTAAATGCCTCAGCTCCAGCACGATCGGAAAGAGAAACGTCATCCCTCTTTCTGAATCCCTTCCTGCAGCCAGTGTATTTTCGCTCAAATAGGCTCCTTGGTTAGGATTACATTGGCGAGTGGGTCGTGCTCCAGATAAATATTCAGACACAGCCTCCGAGCAAAGGAGCCCTTGACCCTTCAGGGTGGCCTCAGAACAACGGGCACGGAGCAGCCCGTCTTTAAACATCCGTCACAGCAACACATGAGGCCCAATACCGGAATAAAGGCATTTATTCACAGGTTTTAGCAGCGCAAAAGCCTCTCCATTTCCCTACACGTTTCGGCGTCTTGCCTTGTTCACAGGTGGAGACATTAATTAGCACAGTGCATACGTGCGCGCTTAAAAGGTTTAAAATCACGTGACAGTCTTTGTGAAATACAGTCCCCATGATGCATTTGCACTGATATTCATAATCCAGTATATAGAATCTTAGTGATTATGTTCCTCTTTAAATGTTCAATTCGTTGCAGTGCATATTCTCAATAATAGTGGATATTATTACTCTCACCGTCACGTCGATATCTGGCATGGTGCTGTTATTCCATATTTGCCTGTGTAAATGCCTCAGCTCCAGCACGATCGGAAAGAGAAACGTCATCCCTCTTTCTGAATCCCTTCCTGCAGCCAGTGTATTTTCGCTCAAATAGGCTCCTTGGTTAGGATTACATTGGCGAGTGGGTCGTGCTCCAGATAAATATTCAGACACAGCCTCCGAGCAAAGGAGCCCTTGACCCTTCAGGGTGGCCTCAGAACAACGGGCACGGAGCAGCCCGTCTTTAAACATCCGTCACAGCAACACATGAGGCCCAATACCGGAATAAAGGCATTTATTCACAGGTTTTAGCAGCGCAAAAGCCTCTCCATTTCCCTACGCGTTTCGGCGTCTTGCCTTGTTCACAGGTGGAGACATTAATTAGCACAGTGCATACGTGCGCGCTTAAAAGGTTTAAAATCACGTGACAGTCTTTGTGAAATACAGTCCCCATGATGCATTTGCACTGATATTCATAATCCAGTATATAGAATCTTAGTGATTATGTTCCTCTTTAAATGTTCAATTCGTTGCAGTGCATATTCTCAATAATAGTGGATATTATTACTCTCACCGTCACGTCGATATCTGGCATGGTGCTGTTATTCCATATTTGCCTGTGTAAATGCCTCAGCTCCAGCACGATCGGAAAGAGAAACGTCATCCCTCTTTCTGAATCCCTTCCTGCAGCCAGTGTATTTTCGCTCAAATAGGCTCCTTGGTTAGGATTACATTGGCGAGTGGGTCGTGCTCCAGATAAATATTCAGACACAGCCTCCGAGCAAAGGAGCCCTTGACCCTTCAGGGTGGCCTCAGAACAACGGGCACGGAGCAGCCCGTCTTTAAACATCCGTCACAGCAACACATGAGGCCCAATACCGGAATAAAGGCATTTATTCACAGGTTTTAGCAGCGCAAAAGCCTCTCCATTTCCCTACGCGTTTCGGCGTCTTGCCTTGTTCACAGGTGGAGACATTAATTAGCACAGTGCATACGTGCGCGCTTAAAAGGTTTAAAATCACGTGACAGTCTTTGTGAAATACAGTCCCCATGATGCATTTGCACTGATATTCATAATCCAGTATATAGAATCTTAGTGATTATGTTCCTCTTTAAATGTTCAATTCGTTGCAGTGCATATTCTCAATAATAGTGGATATTATTACTCTCACCGTCACGTCGATATCTGGCATGGTGCTGTTATTCCATATTTGCCTGTGTAAATGCCTCAGCTCCAGCACGATCGGAAAGAGAAACGTCATCCCTCTTTCTGAATCCCTTCCTGCAGCCAGTGTATTTTCGCTCAAATAGGCTCCTTGGTTAGGATTACATTGGCGAGTGGGTCGTGCTCCAGATAAATATTCAGACACAGCCTCCGAGCAAAGGAGCCCTTGACCCTTCAGGGTGGCCTCAGAACAACGGGCACGGAGCAGCCCGTCTTTAAACATCCGTCACAGCAACACATGAGGCCCAATACCGGAATAAAGGCATTTATTCACAGGTTTTAGCAGCGCAAAAGCCTCTCCATTTCCCTACGCGTTTCGGCGTCTTGCCTTGTTCACAGGTGGAGACATTAATTAGCACAGTGCATACGTGCGCGCTTAAAAGGTTTAAAATCACGTGACAGTCTTTGTGAAATACAGTCCCCATGATGCATTTGCACTGATATTCATAATCCAGTATATAGAATCTTAGTGATTATGTTCCTCTTTAAATGTTCAATTCGTTGCAGTGCATATTCTCAATAATAGTGGATATTATTACTCTCACCGTCACGTCGATATCTGGCATGGTGCTGTTATTCCATATTTGCCTGTGTAAATGCCTCAGCTCCAGCACGATCGGAAAGAGAAACGTCATCCCTCTTTCTGAATCCCTTCCTGCAGCCAGTGTATTTTCGCTCAAATAGGCTCCTTGGTTAGGATTACATTGGCGAGTGGGTCGTGCTCCAGATAAATATTCAGACACAGCCTCCGAGCAAAGGAGCCCTTGACCCTTCAGGGTGGCCTCAGAACAACGGGCACGGAGCAGCCCGTCTTTAAACATCCGTCACAGCAACACATGAGGCCCAATACCGGAATAAAGGCATTTATTCACAGGTTTTAGCAGCGCAAAAGCCTCTCCATTTCCCTACGCGTTTCGGCGTCTTGCCTTGTTCACAGGTGGAGACATTAATTAGCACAGTGCATACGTGCGCGCTTAAAAGGTTTAAAATCACGTGACAGTCTTTGTGAAATACAGTCCCCATGATGCATTTGCACTGATATTCATAATCCAGTATATAGAATCTTAGTGATTATGTTCCTCTTTAAATGTTCAATTCGTTGCAGTGCATATTCTCAATAATAGTGGATATTATTACTCTCACCGTCACGTCGATATCTGGCATGGTGCTGTTATTCCATATTTGCCTGTGTAAATGCCTCAGCTCCAGCACGATCGGAAAGAGAAACGTCATCCCTCTTTCTGAATCCCTTCCTGCAGCCAGTGTATTTTCGCTCAAATAGGCTCCTTGGTTAGGATTACATTGGCGAGTGGGTCGTGCTCCAGATAAATATTTAGACACAGCCTCCGAGCAAAGGAGCCCTTGACCCTTCAGGGTGGCCTCAGAACAACGGGCACGGAGCAGCCCGTCTTTAAACATCCGTCACAGCAACACATGAGGCCCAATACCGGAATAAAGGCATTTATTCACAGGTTTTAGCAGCGCAAAAGCCTCTCCATTTCCCTACGCGTTTCGGCGTCTTGCCTTGTTCACAGGTGGAGACATTAAATAGCACAGTGCATACGTGCGCGCTTAAAAGGTTTAAAATCACGTGACAGTCTTTGTGAAATACAGTCCCCATGATGCATTTGCACTGATATTCATAATCCAGTATATAGAATCTTAGTGATTATGTTCCTCTTTAAATGTTCAATTCGTTGCAGTGCATATTCTCAATAATAGTGGATATTATTACTCTCACCGTCACGTCGATATCTGGCATGGTGCTGTTATTCCATATTTGCCTGTGTAAATGCCTCAGCTCCAGCACGATCGGAAAGAGAAACGTCATCCCTCTTTCTGAATCCCTTCCTGCAGCCAGTGTATTTTCGCTCAAATAGGCTCCTTGGTTAGGATTACATTGGCGAGTGGGTCGTGCTCCAGATAAATATTCAGACACAGCCTCCGAGCAAAGGAGCCCTTGACCCTTCAGGGTGGCCTCAGAACAACGGGCACGGAGCAGCCCGTCTTTAAACATCCGTCACAGCAACACATGAGGCCCAATACCGGAATAAAGGCATTTATTCACAGGTTTTAGCAGCGCAAAAGCCTCTCCATTTCCCTACGCGTTTCGGCGTCTTGCCTTGTTCACAGGTGGAGACATTAATTAGCACAGTGCATACGTGCGCGCTTAAAAGGTTTAAAATCACGTGACAGTCTTTGTGAAATACAGTCCCCATGATGCATTTGCACTGATATTCATAATCCAGTATATAGAATCTTAGTGATTATGTTCCTCTTTAAATGTTCAATTCGTTGCAGTGCATATTCTCAATAATAGTGGATATTATTACTCTCACCGTCACGTCGATATCTGGCATGGTGCTGTTATTCCATATTTGCCTGTGTAAATGCCTCAGCTCCAGCACGATCGGAAAGAGAAACGTCATCCCTCTTTCTGAATCCCTTCCTGCAGCCAGTGTATTTTCGCTCAAATAGGCTCCTTGGTTAGGATTACATTGGCGAGTGGGTCGTGCTCCAGATAAATATTCAGACACAGCCTCCGAGCAAAGGAGCCCTTGACCCTTCAGGGTGGCCTCATTTAAAGAGGAACATAATCACTAAGATTCTATATACTGGATTATGAATATCAGTGCAAATGCATCATGGGGACTGTATTTCACAAAGACTGTCACGTGATTTTAAACCTTTTAAGCGCGCACGTATGCACTGTGCTAATTAATATATATATATATATATATATAAATTGTGAAAGTAATTATATTTAGGTTAAGTATAGATGTTCTATTCTTAGACCCGTGCGTACAAGCTCTGATATCGTCAAAGTACATATATGTGGAGATAAGAACAGTACATCTATGCTAGCCTTCATGTACAAATCTTCACTGTATAGGGTAGCTAATATTTTGGTCTCAAATGTTTGGCACGACAATATTAAAACCTCAATATTCTGGTAGAAACACAAATATCCAGAAGATAGATCATTTACGTGGATTATTGGATATAAAACTTAAAATCCTATCCAATTCCTTCTTTAACTAATAAGTCTGTATCACAAAACATAATTGAAAACAATCTGATAATTAAGGCACAGTCCATAGAGTGCTTTGTTATTTTAACTAACTCAGATTTTAATATGTTATTTCACACATTTATTCTAGTTTCTTTTCTTTTTCTGTAACCACTCACTGAAAGGTAGCCTCCACGCATACCTATTTGAATAAAATTAGCTGACTATTTCTTTTACCCCACCCACCCATCCGCATCCCTCTTTCTTTACGTCCTCTCACCCACCCATTCCCAGTTTCTTTCCTCCCTCTCACCCACAAAATCTGTTTCTTTTCCCCATCCAACCCAACCCACCCATTCCTATTTCATTTCCATTTCACACCCTCCAATCCATGTTACTTACCTCCCATCAAGTTTAAAAGCACAAATGTGTGCTTTCAGGTGATTATGAAAGCACACCTCATGTTTGTAGACTTGCTGCATTTCTTTTCTAAATATAGCGTGGCTGTGGGTCTAATTGTTTGCCTTTTGAAAGTATTTATGTTAAATATAGCCCTTGACGGACGCTGTGATTAACTACTTTCAAAAGACCTACTATCAGCCCAGCATCCGCGATCTAGTTACAAAGGAAAGACAGCAAGTGCAGCAGCATTTTCTGGCTTTCGGCGCACAAACGCTCTCCTGGGATGGGCTGTGTGTGTGCGCTTCACACACAGAACTATGCGTTCTGGAGGACAGAGGTGCCCGCTCGCACACGCACCTTCCAGGGAAAAGTGGTCCCAACATGATCTGTGAGTCCACATTCTGGACTACTTAAACTCGATGAGTAAAGTAGATTGGAAGCCCAAGGTACAGTGAATTTCCTCATGAAAGACTAAATGTCAGGACCACTGTTCCCCTGGCAGACGGGAGAAAACGTAGGATGATTTCTCAGAGCTTGCAAAGAAATTAGAAGCAGAAGAGTTCCACTGACCTCACATGGCCTGGAAATGAGAGATAGGAATCAATCTAAAACATGAAATCCTTGGCAGAAGTGAGTGGAACAGGAGAACAGATTTCTTTGGCCACTGCAAAGATGGCCAGATGGTTACATGAGCACCCATGATCATAACCTTAGTCCAGTAACTGAAAAGCTTGAGACATTTGTTAAACATCCAGCTGGCTGCTGGTTTTATGCCCATACATTTTTTGTCTTGCATGTAGTTAATATTACATTGAATGATACAAAGTTTATGGATAATATGCATAGAACATGAGATTGAAGCCAAATGAGTGAATCTGGGAAGTGAGCTGGTTGATACAAATTTTGAAAATGGTGCGGATGAGAGAGAAGCATTCAGAAATGCCACAAGTTGTAGCAGAAAAATAACGAGAAAGAGGAAGATGGAGAGAAAAGATTGTAGCTAGGCAAGGGCATATTTCTAAATGGCAATACAAGAGAGACGCACCAACAAATGTTTTGGAACCACAACCAAAATTTTAGAGTGACAAACCTTTGTGATGAACCTACCTTGAATGGACATGAGATGTGCGATTTTTTTATGTAATTAACATATTGGGTGATACCTCACTAGCATTTACAGACAACGTATTTTCCATTGTAATGGCCTCTAAATTTGCACAGACATCCACTTTTACTGATAGAACTATTTTGCATACAAATGTTAATGAGTGGAAATCGGGTTTCAGTGAATATTTATCATTTGGGAATCACTAAGTAAAGTATCCTGATTTGTTTTGATTAAATTGAAGTCTTTGATTTAATCACACTTCAGAACTTCAAAAATGTGTTTCATTTTTGCTTCTCTGACTGCTCAATGTGTACAGTTCATTTACAAGTATTTACAAAAAAATTATATCCTTCAGCCTTACCTTTCAAACTCCCTATACCCTAACAAGTTTGTCACAGTATTAAATTTACTTTTATTTCTCTGACTGCAAATTGAGAATAGTGTGTAGATACCAATCCCCATGTTAAAAATTATAAAAACAATATGTCAGAAGACATAGCCTGACTTTTGACTTTTGTCTTTGAAGCACTGCAAATGTGGCAAGATAAATACAAAATCTAAAGGCATCTCCATTTATTGTTAGGACTTTCATAACCCCTCAAAAAATTGGCTTGCTACAAACCCACCGTTTGGGAAACAATGATCTAGACTTTCATAACTTTTGCTAAAAGCAATGGTTTGAAGGTTTGCTTCTTTTTATGAGATTTTACCAGGAAAGGGGGAAGAGGGATGGGTCAAACGTTTCTGACTGTGAAGGCAACGTTGTAGAGGCACACGTAGTTTAGCCTTGTGTTCTCCCGTCATACAACTCTGCATCAAAGATAGGTTGCGCAGCCCAAGTGATATGTCGGTTCCAGGATGTGCTAGGCTGCGGTGCGAGGTTCTTTTACGTCGTTGTAAAGAAATTCATCGACAGGGTTTGCAGTGCAAAGTTCGGCATTGAGGATGCGGTGCCCAGTTAGGGCGATGCGTCGGGTCCGAGGAGCTGCGATGCCATTGTGGGCATCAAGGCCGCTATTGAAAAGAGATGTGAAGGCCTGTGTCATTATGTGTCACGCAGTCAGGGTAATGCATCGGTTCAGAGGACTGCAGAGGCCATTCTTGTCTTTGCAATAGGTCTAGTCTATGCAGCAGCAGCAGCGATGTATCTGTTGTGCTAGATCCCCTAGCACAACAGATACATCGCTGCTGCTGCTGCATAGACTAGACCTATTGCAAAGACAAGAATGGCCTCTGCAGTCCTCTGAACCGATGCATTACCCTGACTGCGTGACACATAATGACACAGGCCTTCACATCTCTTTTCAATAGCGCCACTCAGCTGAGTAGATGCATCGGTTCTGCTGGGGGCTGCACCGTTCAGCAGAGAAGATATGTTAGTCCCAATTGCATGCACCTTAGGCCCACTTTCGATAAGGTGCCGATGTTGGCCAATATGTACCCTGGGGCACTAGAGAGCGCATACCTCCCGGAACCAACCAATGAGGCGCTCATAGTCTCTATCTCTAAGCTCGCAGGAGATGCTGTGGCCTTGATGGCATTCCCCTTTGTCAATGCTTAATGTAAATTATAAGATTCCTAGCACAACCTTGGCAAATAGACTCCAGCACACCCCTACTGCTCTAGTGCACATTGACGAAATTAGATGGGTGGCACTATTATATGCAAAAGCAAGAGCTCACTGGTAGGTGTATATCGAACCCGCATGAGGTCCATTGAGCCACCCGGCAGGTCTGTTCTTTAACCCCTATGCTGTTTGTGCTGGCAGGTGTGCCTTTTGCATGCTTGATGTGAACGGAGGGCCGAGGGAGGGGGATCACCCCCTACATGATCGAGAGCAGATGGTCTTGCTCTATGTTGATGATATGCTTCTCTTCCCAACAGCTGTGGGTGGGGCATTTCATGGAGCATGGCATGTCTTGAAGAGCTTGGTTGAGTTTCTGAACTCCAACCAAACTGTAGGAAGTCCTGTAACTTTTCCATGTCTGCCATACTTGTGGAACCTCCGGAGATAGTGCTAACCGCTGACATTCAATGGGAACCGAGTACTTTTAAATACTTGGGAGTTTAAATTTATCCCACTGACAATGACTCTCGAGAGGGCAATCTGGGAAGAGCACTCCAGGGACTCCAGGGCATGGTTGCATTCCGGAGGATGCGGAAGCTTTCCATCATGGCACAAGTGGCCTTGACCAAGATTTTCATGCCACCTTAGTGTTATTTACTACTTTGAAAACCTGCCCATTTGGATATCAAAGACATGGTTACAGCCATGAATGGCTTGCTCAGGGAACTGATTTGGGATGAGCAGCGCCCTCTGGTGTCCCTGCGCCTACTCCCGGACAGACGACCAAGGGAGGCCTTGGTGTCCCAGACTTTAAGCTCTATTACTTTGCAGTGTAGCTACAGTGGGTGGCACACTGGCTGGGAGGACTTCACTTGGCTGAGCTGGGGGTCCTCAGGAAGTCACACAGGGAGGGTGAGTTACTGGCCATGCTGCTGGGGACCATAAGGGTCCTGAAGTCAAGGCCTCAGCTCATGCGCATAACTCTCAGTTGCTAGAGGGGGACCTGCAGATATGTGGGGTCAGCTCTACTCTACATGCTAGCAATTTCATTTGTGGGACTACCGGTGTGGTGGCGGGGGGCTACTTAACTGCCAAGCGATTAGAAGCATGGACAGGATCAGGTGTCGAGACCCTACTACTCCGAGTGCTCCATTCAGGACAATGGAGGATCCTGAGACAGATAATGGCTTTCTGGAAACCCATTGGCTGACTTATGAAGCACTGGCTGTGGCAGTGCAGTGATTGTACGAGGGGCCGGACCCAGAACCACCTGTCCATGACTTGCTGCAGACCTTGTTGAACTTTGGTAGAGGACTCCATCTTATCTCATTTCTGTATAAAATAGCGCTGTTGATTAGGGTTGATGAATTGCCAGCCGCCGACCGTGCTGGGGGAACCAACTTGGTAAGGCCTGCACAGGGAAGGAGTGGGCTTAAACCTTAAAGTGCTCTTACAAATGCACTCACAGCCCAAGGCTCAAATTCATTTAGTTTAAATATTTACATTGCACGTACCTCTCACCACACAGACTGAATGTGATAATCCACTCCACTGACATGGGCTGCCCTCCTTCACATGGTGTGATGCTGTCTGGTCATAGAGTGCTTCTGAGCATAGGTGGTGGAGGACCTGTACCACACTCTGGCCTGGCACCAACTAGGCACAGCAGGAATATGCCCCCTCAGGCACTATGGGAGGTGGCCAGAAAGGAAGGTGAGTAACAGATTCCTAGATCTGGTGCAGGGGATAGCACACAGAGACATAGCCAGACACTGGAAGTCACCACCACCCCTACTTAAAACCCATTAAAGAAATTGTGGAAGAAAATCTATGTACTATCACATACATACATATGTTAAGCAAAAACATTAATTTATGTATATGTATTTTGAATAACTGAAAAGCAATTTCTCCATGTAGACAGACCACCCTGTATATCTAAGGATCTACACATAAGTATACATACACACATATATGCATGCTTCTTCATAAGATCTTTGTACAATTATGTTATCCCTCTATATCCATACCCAAATGTACATACATGTAATAACATTTACATCGTCAAACATACATATGTATACTGTACATAATTATACATTGGCTGTCATAATATATATTTTTAATAGTAAAACATATTCTTATATCTGTACAGGCACCTTCCTTGTAATCATATTTCCATACTCAGACATACGTAGTATCATAGAAAGTAGCACAAACCCATATACAGCCACTCATTTAAACATATCTTATCAGTATACAAGGATATTCTTATATCTTTAATGTATATCTCCAGGCAGGCAGGATTGCAGTTTTTTTGTTTTGCGGTAAGGGACACCTTCCTGCTAAAATAACAATCCTTAGAGGTATTTTGCAATATCCATGTGCGCTGCACAATGCAGCACATGTTGAAGGAGAAAATGATGAGGAGAAACAAAGATATTTCTCCTGATTATGCCATAAATGGGGAAGGCATAGCATTTTGATGCATTCCTAGGTTTACTAGCTTTAGTAAATTTGGGAATGCTCTAAAATCCATGGGTAAATGTTATGTTGCATTGTGTATCAGGGAGAGGGCAGGAATGTGCCATATTTAACATTATGTTGTGCATTCCTGTCCTCGCCATGCACTGGGGCACTATGTGCTGCCTAGAGCCAACACAGGCACCCTTGCACCATGGTGCAAGGAAGCCTATATTGCAGGCAGGATTGACTTTGTGCAGAAAGGACACATTTTTTGAGGTTTTTGCCTCTTTCTGCATGCAGAATCCAGCACATGTATAAATAGTAAAAAACAAGGAGAAAGATATTTCTCCTCATTACGCCTCCCCTGGGAAGGCGTAGCATTTTGACACATTCACAGGACAACCAGTTATGGGAAATCTGGGAATGCACTAAAACCCATGGGTGGGTGCGTGGGAACACCCATGCTTTGCCCATGGAGTGCCTCCCTGGGGCAGCAGAGTAACACAAGGCAGCGAGTTGCCCTGCCTTGATTTACTCTGGATTTACCAAGCATCACAGAGTCGCACAAGCTGGCCTTGTGTGGCCTGGTAAATCTTATATAGGTTTCCCATCGCCCTTTTATTAACTTGCGTGTTGCAGGGTGACACAACCCTTTCACGATTATGACCCAAAGTGTTCACAATTCTTTTTTTCATATATTTCTAGGGGAACACCGCAGGTAATTCCTGAGTATTCAGCAGAAAGGCAAGCAACAACCGAAAGAGTTGGTTTGAAAGCATGAGTGAGCCATGTGAGAAGTAGTTGCGGATGAATTAAATAGGGCCACACTGATAAGGTTGGATGAAGTAAAGGGATCGTCTTGGTCCTGAGAAAAGCCGGGTGCCCAAAAGGCAGAAAGAAAACCAGCTGAAACATATTGACCTGAACAGAAGTGGGGTATTAGGCATCTCCAAAGATGTGATTTATTTATACCGGTAGAAATATAGGAATATGGGGGGGATTAACCTCTTAGCTGCGGCGCAAATTCCGCCGCAGCGCTCCCGCGGTGCTGACATTCCGATCGCGGGCGTGGTCATGACGTCTCCCGGCCGTCGTCCGCACACGCCCATCGTGACTCATGACGGCCGGGAGACGTCATGAGCACGGATGAGGTTAAGAAGTTATTTCATGTTTCTTCACAGGATCCCTAACAAGCAAAAAAGAAAAAGAGTTTTCCTTCCTATTGGGTTATGTTTGGGTTGAGCCCATCCAGGGGCATTAGGCCTACCAGTTATGGACCCAATGATGAAGAATGCCACACCAGTTTGATGTGGGTGAGGGTCCATTTAAAACATCAAGCAATTGCCTGGTGATTGGTTTGGTGGTGTTAGGGAGGTAGATCAGGTTGTGTGGTCCTTCTCCTTCTTAGTTGTTTGATTGTTATATGGGGAAAAAGAAAAGTGTGTCCTCTAGAGTTATTCTACTCCCCTATTTGAAAAGTGGTACGTACTTAGCCTAATATTAGCATTCATGCCTGTGGAGCTGCTGACTGTATGGCAGCTGCTGCTAGCAGTAACATTCTTTGAAAAAATCTTTCATACCATGTTATAAGACTCTTTAAGCCGTACACTGCCATGTGATGACCCAGGGTACCTTGATTCGAGGCGTTGCTCAATGTATTCAACTGCTGACAACTGGAGGAATCCCCCTGTTTCTCGACTTCATTTATTGTGAGGATTGACTGCAGGATCACGGTGCGGTGTTGGACTCTTAGATGTCTAAGAATGCCATAATGGGATGTTCTGACAGAATATATCTATGATTGACAGTGATGATTTACTGTTACCTTGATTGAATAAAAAAAATAAAAAACCTGCGCCTTATGAGTGTGTGGAGAACCGGTGGACTTACAATCCCGCCCTGTTGAGGCCTTTGTAAGGTGAAACACGGTTGGCTGCGTGTGTGTAGTGTGGTTGAAACAATGTAAATAAAAAACAGAAAAATCTACCACAGTGACGAGGACCTACGAGTTTTGATGTATGCAGTTTTTCCATACTCAATTGTGTTCATTGCCTACCTAAAAAATATAGCAGCAACATGAGTGGGTCCGGGGAGCTGTTCCTAATAAAATGAGACACATTCTCTGGAGCACAAGCTCATCGATATTGCTCGCTGCCAGTCAGGACAGCCCCCTTTGACATGGGGCTCTTACTCATGTCTTTCTTCATTAGAGCCGATTTCTGTACTATAACGAACACTGCTTCAAAGGGTATAACATTAGGGCCAGGCTCACCCATGCCCTGTCAGATCAGGCCGCAGGACACCTGCTATGCTGTTGTTAGGTGGCAGTGGGTTCTATTATCCCTCACTGGGGCCACCAATACCCTTGTCATTGTCTCAGTTCATCAACAGGCAGCACCATTATGTGGTTCAGGGGCATGAGAGCAGCCACTATAATGCCATGCTCTGTGTGCTGCTGTAATGGGGTGTGGGGGGGGGAGCAGCCTTTAAAGATGATCACAGTTTGTGCCCACTCCGTACCTACATTGAGAGCTCTCTTCCGCTGCCAGTCTTTGTGGATAACATTATAACTTATCCCCTTAGTATGGCGGGCCAAGCACCACTCTTAATTTAACCCCTGATTATTTCACATTCTTTATTAATTAAACCTGTCAAGTTGAAGATACATTTTGGCTGCAAATTCCCCCCTTTTTTGCTGTACATTTTTTATCTCCTTATACGATTCATCATTTAATGTCTCGTGAAATGGGTTTTCTTGTACTACTTAAATACGTAGCACCCCCACATATAATCAGTATTTCATATTTGACGATATCATTAGAAAACAAGCCATTCTTTATTTTATTTTCTACTCGCCTGTCAACAAAATTTATGTCCTATCTCTTTGTGTTTTTCTTTTCACATATACCCTCTTTCTACTTTAACGTCCATGTTTAAATTTATCATCCTTATTCTGTTCATATTTCCTCCTATTTTGCAGTTTTCCCTTGACATCACAAAGTCCTCTGCATTTAGTTTTTTGTACTCTGAAAATATATTGCTTCTAAAGCATTTAACTATTTTGTCTAATAATTGTTTTTTACCATGTTAATGAAAGGATGGTTAGGGTAACTCTAGCTGTAATTTTGGATTTACTGGCTCCAGTTAGGGGTAGAATTACCAATGGTGAGTGATGTAATATTTACTTTTATAAAATATAATTGGTGTCATATTTAGTAGTACAACCATGGGTACGTTTTGATGTGAGTCTTTCACCTGTGCTCTGGTTGTTGCTAGGGGTAGAGCTTGTTCTGCTGGCTGGTCTTTGTCTTCTGCCTTTTTGTCTTTCTTTCTCTGCATCACTCTGTGTGTGTTTCTTGACAACATTCTGCCTTTAACATCTGTAGGCCACCAGTTAACTGTTGGGGACTGTCATTAGAATCCTTCCCACTTTTGGATGGCTTCTCATGTGAGTGCACTGTGGACTTCTAGTACTTGATGTCTTGCTTTGGCAATGCTGCTTGGGGTTGAATTGCCTTGTCGGTTCACTTCTTCCTACTGTGCATTGGGGCTTTGGCATTTCTGGCTAACTGCCTATGTCTGCAAATGGTAGCATCCATGCCTGCTTTGGTGGATTTTCCTGATGTTAGAAGTGAACGAGGAATTGTTGAAGGGGTAATGTTTTGATTACCAGTAGTTAATCCCATTACTATAATTCTACTTCATTGTACAAATCCTTATTACCCTCCAACTCACCCTGCTGTGTGACACTTTTGATCATCGACTGTTATCCTGCTTTTGTAGCCAAGATATTTTATTTTATTTATTTATATTTGTGTTTTATAGAGCGCGAACTTGATAGGGCACGTATTTACAGATTAAGGGCCATAGGTGTGAAGGCAATTTTGCGATCGCAAACACCGAAATTCTGTTCATTTCAGCGTTTGCGATCGCAAAACAGCAGTGTCATATGTATGACACAAACCACCCCTCGCAAAATAAGGAATCGTAAATTTTGCGAATCCCTATTTTGCGATTGCATTTTAGGAATCGCAAATTGCGATTCCTTAAATGCAATGTAAAAAGCACAGAAAAGTGCAATTTGGACTTAAGGAATCGCAAATTGCCACCAACTTGAAGTTGGTGGTAATTTGCAATTTCTTTGAAAAATGCACTTTTATGCATTTTTCAAATTGCCATGTGACTAACATACATGCCCTTGGGGCATGTATGTGCGCCACATCTGCACCCATGCTCATTTCAGGGGTGCAACAGGGTGTCCTTTTGACACCCTGGCACCCTTGAAATTTCATTCGCAATTTGCCATTCCCTAATTGGGAATCACAAATTGAGAATGTCTTCCCATTCATCCCTATGGGCCTCTAGGCCCATAGGAATGAATGGGGAGGTATTCCTTAATTACGAATCGCAATTTGCAAATCGCAATTAAGGAATATGTAGGATTCTCAAAATTTATTGCAAATCCTACATACATAGGGTCTTGCGATTCTCAAATAGCGATTCGCAAAAAATCGCTATTTGAGAATGGCAAATGGGCATTTTCATACATATGGCCCAAAATATCCAAATACCCAAGACGAGATAACATATTTACAGATTGCGTTAACCAATGTTCGTGACAAGGCCCCAAGTTTCTGAAGGGGTGAGGTAGATAATCCGAAGGGAGGCAATAGATGGCCATAGATCAGGACCGTAGTGGTGGTAGAGGCAAAGTTTAAACGAGAAATTTACCCATAAGGAATGTTTTGGCATCCTTTTTGAAGCGAGACAAAGAGGGGATTCTTCTGATGTCAGGAGGGAGAGAGTTCCATATTCTTGGGACAGCCCCGGAGAAAGCCCGGTTGTAAGTTTTTTTTCCCCGAAAGCGTGCATGTTGGAGCTATGGGTTAATACGGGTAGATATGGATTTCTAGGTAGAATCTGATAAGAGAGCATGTAAGTGCTTTAACCGCTCTTTAATGTGGCATCAATACATTGCAGAGAAACAGAGAACTATGGTTAGAGAGCCTCTTTCACAGCCCCCACTGACCAACTACCCCACACACAGCCATTACTTAGAATCCTGCTAACTAACGCTTCTGAGCGAAGCACTCGTGAGCATGATTTGTACACATTACGACTCCTTCCTTTTCAACCCAACAAATCCTTAGTGAATATAAACAATAGTATAACAACAAAACAATTGTATTCTACAATTACAATAAAAATCCTAAACTGCACACTGCATTGAAGACACCATATACTCATACAAAGTATACATTTACATGATAAGATTTTGATAAATAATATAACAACTAACATAAATGATTAAAAAACAAGATAATTACACTGTGTGGATTTAGCTAATACATCTAATAGTTTTGAAATTTAGCTAGCACAAACTTAACTCTGTGTGGTCTACATTTATTCATCTGTACAGCTGACACTTTGCTTCTTCTTAGTGAAGAACGACTGTCAAAACTCCTCTGAATGTGCTCAGAGTCACCCATCTGATGGGCATTATAAAAGCTACAAAAATAACACACCAGAAACAATCCAAAGTGCGCAGCAACATGGATACACCATGACCAAGCGCGGAGGCCAACACGAACCCCACAAGACCCACAGACCACCAGCAAGGAAAAACGGGCTCGGGGAAGGCCAAGGAGGAGAGGGAGAGGAAGACGGTGTGCAGTTCGCAGGTAAACAAGACCAGTGTCACGGAGGTGACAGAACACAACCAGCAACTGAGCCACAATCAGACTACCTTGAATGCAGCTGGAGTGTCGAGGAGACCAATGGCGGAGGCCAAGAGGTGCTGGCATGACGTGAAAATCAAAACCAGGCACTAAACCGGTGCCAACAGGAAGGCAGCAATGGCGACAGAAGGTGGGAGTCCTGCACCACAGGAGGAGCTGGAGGAAACGGAGGCCACAGTCAACAGTACGGGGACTGTGCAAGGAGTCAAGAGTGCAGACACAGCTCGGGAGGACCAGACACTACATCAACAGGGTGAGTAAAGACCAGGGACTGGGGGGACGGGGGTAGATGGGAACAATGGCACACATGCACAACGATGTGTAGCATACTGCACACTGCACATCCACAATTACCCAGGGCCATGTCCCCCATCCCCGTGGCACACTGCAGCACACACACACACATATCAATCACAGCACATCCCATGGCAATGTGGCACATTGTGC
This sequence comes from Triturus cristatus, assembly GCF_964204655.1. NCBI lineage: Eukaryota > Metazoa > Chordata > Amphibia > Caudata > Salamandridae > Triturus > Triturus cristatus. Next base: position 563,343,377 of record NC_140582.1, on the reverse strand, counting down.
AACACCAACACTGCAGAATAGGGGACACACCTGTGTCCACCCATGCGCAGAAACAGGCCAATCACATGTGACAGAGCAGGGAACTGTGAGATGCATATGTACGTGTACAACCTCACATCAGTCATGTCGTCCAAATGTCCACTGTCCCCCCTCAAATTGCCAGCACCACCCAAACAGTCACAATGTACATTGTCACACAGTCTGCATGTCTACAAGAACAATGCACAAACATAAATGTCAACACAATGTCAACATGCATCTCCCCTTCAGATTGCAGAGGGACAAACAACACCTCCAGCAGGTCAGACCAGACAACCCATCAGTGATGCCAGAGACAACCACCACACCTTCGACACCGATGCCCTACAACAGCCCATGGACATCCCATGCAACCCACCACCAGAACCAGGGCAGACAAGCTACTTAGAGGAGAACCCAGGCTTTGCAACAGACCACAAAGCATGAAGCACCCACAAGAACGGCAGGCTCACAACACTTCACCGACCCACACATGGCACCCCAATGCCAGGTGTCAGAATGACAAAAAGAGGTGGCCAAACAGGAGCTGGTTTGGTCCGACCCCATGGAAGGCGAGCTAGATCACGTACGTGGGTGTCCATTACCCTTCAGGGACCACCTGCATCCCACAAAGGAGACCCACACTGCCATAGAGACACATGCAGATGCACATTCCCAGTACAGAACCACACCCAGGGGCATGCACATATCAGTCACACACCCACGTTGGCTCTGCGTACGATGGCCCGTATCCACTCCCCTTACGAATTGAGTGGGTAACGACAAAGCTACATGTCCAAGCCCTAACCCGCTGCTTGCGGTGACATGTCTGCGTCCGCTGTACACAGCACAATGTTATGTCCTAGGGCCCAGGGCCCTCATGCATATAACAAGACCACAGGGACACACACAGAGATCATGTTGAACTGGCTACGGGCACGTGCGCCCGGTCCCTTTATTGGCAGAGCCACATGTACAGTGACTCCTGTGCTAGATGGGTGTGGGGTGAGTATAAGCCAGTCCGCACGTGCTTGGTGCTGGCAACAACTTGAACAATGGACACCAGTGCATTGGAAACAGTAAACACCTGCATAACAGAGTCAACTGCTGAGCAGCATGGAGGGAGCCGGAGCAAGTACAGAGGTCCCCCGACATACAAACAGAAGTGTCTCTGAGTTTCAGTGGGCTGAGGTTGGGGCCTCAGAGCGGAGCACGCTCATGGGAAGAAAATGTCTAGGATTGTGTCATTTCTGGACATACCAGATGCAGCTGCAGTGGGGGGGTGTCACACCTGCATCATCGTCCTCATCGTCATCCCAGGTCTCCCACACTGCCTGAAGTGACTATGTTGCGTGAGCTCTCCACAGCACATAACCAAAACAGTAATGGACGATGATTCATGGTGCACTGAGCTAGTGGCACCTGGAGTGCTGAGCAGGGGATCAGGCAGAAGATGGCATCCACGACAGGTGCGAGCAACTCCATCAGTCTGCTAGTACGACAGTTTTAACACTGGCAGTTGGCAGTTGGCGGTTGGACTTGGCCCTGGCGATGGTGGCGTGTGCTTCCTGTAGTGATGTTACATCCGGGCCGGTCAGGACTTGATTTGTTTGATGTGTGAGCCATGGTGGGCCGCATTTGAGACCGGAGGCAGTGGACAGCGCAGGGCCACAGACACATGGCGTTGATGACCCCAAGGACATCGCCTCAGAGCCCATACAATATCTCAGAAGGGGTCCCGGACCTGACCAGCACAGAGTTGGTGTCCCCGGATGCACTGCGGCCGGCACAGGCACCCCGCCACGGGATGGTGACTTGTGGTGCAGTCAGATGGACCACGCGAGCTGGGCAGGTCCTCATCAATGTCTGAGGTGCATGTGGCAGAGAGTTGTGGGGGACAGTGGAATGTGTCCTCCAGGGCATGATGCAGAGGGTGGAAGCTGTCCGGAAGCAGAAAATGGAGGAGTGGAATGCCACGGCATTGTTTTAGCCACAAGGTCAGTATCACCGACATTATGGTGATGACAACCCCAAGTCCATGGACTCAGTCGCCACCAAAGTTCAACCAGTAAGTGTCCATGGGTCTCGAGAACAGACTTAGTGGCACCGGGGCTGAAAGGGGATGCGGTCTGCGTTGAGGCCTGTACTATGACATCAAGTCAGCCATAAAGAAACCAAGACTAAATTTGAATGGTGTGACCTACTTGCCTGCAGTGTAAGCCAAGAGCAGTAGTCCGCATGGGCACAGAGTATCTTGCAGGTGGGATGTACCACTAAGTCCTCGTGGCACCACATAGAAGGGTGCATAGTGCCATACACTCAGCCATACTTAATGTTCTCTGCCATGATGTAATCAAGACTCAGTTCCAAATGTGTGACCTATTTGGCTGCAGTGTCGGTCTGAGGCAGCGGTCAGTGCGGCCCAGACACGGTTCAGCAAACTCCTCCTGGATCTCTCACACACGACGCTGGAATGTCATTTGTATTACATTTGTAGATGATAGGTAGTGGCACCAGAGCTCTGCGGGTGTTCAGTCAGTGATGATGACGTGTCCTGCCTGGTACAGACTGGAATGGATTGGCGTGAGGCCTGCTGTGCCGCAGTGTAGGATGACGGCGTAGTCATCAAGGACCCAATGACACGTGTGGTTGGGATGCCAGGCACATTCTTGTTGTCACCACATCGAAGGGAGTACAGTGAAGTAAACTCTGCATTAATGATCAAGACTCAGTTCCAAATGTGTGTCCTACTTGTCCGCTGTGTATGCTGGTGGAGTACGTCAAAGATAAAGGAGTTCCGCAGGCCTGTGTCGCGGAGGACGTGATGGTTCGAGGACTCTGCCAATGTCAGGGGCCTCGGGCTTGGAGCTTGCACCGGCACGTGGTGGGCCCTCTTTGACACATGCCGGTGTCGGCAGGTGGGTATTGAGGCCTGGGTGCACAGGGCCTGGCAGGACTGGTATGGGAACCTGCGACCCGAGGTGCAGCATGCGCACATGATCGCTGGCAACACTGCTCACGGCATCAGCCTTGTGGCGGGGTGAGAGGTGCCGCCCTGGCAGAGACGTTGGGCATTCCGGAAGAGGACCACGCCCAGAGTTACGTGCCTTTTATTCACACCCCTACGCTGGCCTGGTGTACGCCGGGCCAGCCCACTCCACTCACGCTTACGGGGGGGACATAATGAGCTACATTTCCGCAATCGTCCCCACTGGCTGGGGTGACATGGTTGCATCCACTGTCCACTACACTCCAAACACCAGCTGTGTGTGTCGGCATGTATATGGCGTGGTCTGCATGCTGCAGTCTGGCGCGCACATCTACACCACACTTGGCGTAGTGTACAGTCTCATTCATAGGTCACTTGCCTCCTTCGCACATGCCTGGTCCCCACCTCTTCTGAAATTCTGCTATTGTGTGGCCAAGGTGCTATGCCGTTGACGGCTAATGTACATGGCTGGCCCAGGTTCCCACATTGAGTTGTGCTGTTGTGTCTGGTGGGTGTGCATGTTGTATGTGAGCTTGTGACGTGTACATTTCCTGTGTCGTGTGTTGCATGATTGTGGAGTTGAGGAGTGTGGTGTGTGCATATGGTATTGGGCAACGAGCAGTGTAATTCTGTAGGTGCCATCCTGGTGGCACAGGTTGATGATGGACTGTCGAAAGGTGTGGGAATCATGCACAATGCCTGGGTGGTTTGCGGCGGCGTTGGCGGGGATTCCCTGGTGATCCACTATTGCCTGCACCTTGGTGGGATATGTGCACTTTCTGTGGCGCCTATTGTGTGCAGTGTTGCCAGGGGCCACTAGTGGGTCATGTGTGCAGTCAATTGCCCCCTGACACGTGCGGGCAGCCAGCTGTGGCGTACATGCCTTGCTTGGTCTCAGGCTGTTCCTGCGCAGTATGTGCAAAGTATAGATGGTGGGATACCAAACTGATGGTGTCATCCATGGCCGTTGTGAGGGACTTGGATTGGCCTGGCTGTGTGACTCCTCCGTCTCAGGCGGATGTTGGTTGGAGGGTACCAGAGACCAACAGGTGCAGCACAGACATCAGCTTTGTCTGAGGTGGGATGTTGGTTATCCGCTGTGTTGGTACAGTCAGACTGTGGGCAATGGTGGTCAGGATGAGGAGGAAGATTGTCCCTTTGATCATGTAGTGGACAATGACATTCTTTGGTGTTGGGTCGGTGTGGTTGTAACATTTTTGGAGGGTAGCTCTCTTTGTCTGCAATGCCTCAGTGTTGGTCAGGGGGGCGGTGGGTGTCTGGGGGGTTGGGGGTGGTCATGGGGGTGTTGGCGGTGGGTGTTGCGGCCCTCTTGGGTGTCCAGACTGCATGTTCAGTTGCTCGGGGGCATCTGTTGTTCTTCATGTTTGGCTTTGGGCTGTGCTCCCTTGGCTGCTGCCGGTTGTTGTCCGATTTTACACCAGATCAGAGCAGTTGTTAGTTTCCTGCAGCTAACGCGCCTTATCACATGTTTCGTGGTCTTTTCGCAGATCTGTCTGGTGGTTGAGAATGTTGAGGAGTGGTGTTGTCGCGGCTTTTTGCTCGGAAATGCCTACTCTGCATCTTATTAGCGATAGTTGCCATGGTCATCTGTGGCGATGTTTTTTGCGGATGCTTTCGCGGAAAAACTGGTGATATCGGCTGTTAACACCAGCTTGTTAATGGGGCGATACATTTATCGTGACTTTGGCTGCGTTAAAGTGCCGTTAACTTGGCGATGGCTCCTTGAGAATATGGCCCTGAATGTGCTCTGATTCATGATTTCCAGACCCTAATAACATTTCTGCACATTCTCTGCTCACTTTCACAATTTTACCACAGGTCCACCGCTGACCATTCTCAAATTTCACAGCACTTGAATTTTCACTAACCTCTTGAACTTTATGAGGTTGACTACATCTCACTCCCCCCTTTTTTCAAATTAGCCATGGGTAACTTCACTCACACCCAATCCCCTTTATTGGTTTGCAACTGTTTTGCACACTTGGGGGCCGATTCCGATTCCGGCTGCAAAACAATCCGACCGACACGGACCCGGACCGAATACTGACCGACACGGACCAGCGCGGTACGACCCGTGCAGTACGATGCAACGTGCGTGAATTCCAACCGACACGTACGAAATACAAGCCATACGACCGAGCCGTAGGGAAAATAGTGATCCGGCCGGAAAACCGATGCGATTTTTACCAACCGACAGAAACCCGGAATGAACCCGACCGACCCACGTCGTACGATTAGCGCAGTACGATGCAATGTGTGTAAAACCAGACCGACTTGCACGGAGACCAAGCCGCACGACCGACACGTACAGACAACTCGGCACACAAGCAATAGAGACCGCCGCCAACAACGCGTACCAAACACAGAAGACAGGCAGCGTGAACGAGGCGGAGAAGCCCGCACGAGACAACAGCAGCATCCGTTTCCATCACATGAACGTCTCCTTCATGCCTACAAAACACAAAGGAAAAAAAGACAAAAAAAGGACCAAACAAGCAATGACAAAGCCAATAAATACCAAAAAAAAAACATGGGACAAAGACACACCCACAACTCCAACTATATAAAGGACTACAATCACTACCATCATCCCTTGCAAATAGGCGACAGCCAGCAGCAAACACCAGTACACAGCAACCACAGACACACTCACAACTTACCCATCACACAACTAACACACCATCAGCACCTCATACAAAAGCACACACACATACATACAGCAAAACCAACACCAACCCACCATCACTTGCACCCTCACACACACATCACTCACCACCACCACCCATCAACATGCCTCCAAAGAAGAATCCAAAGTTCACAGATAGTGAGTTAGAAATACTCGTAGACGAGATCATCAGAGTAGAGCCACATTTGTTTGGTACATTGGTTCAAAGGACCCCCATCTCACAGAAAACCAAGATGTGGGCGAGGATTGTGGACAAGGTGAACGCACAAGCACCAGTAAGGCGCACAAAGGACGACATCCAGAACAGGTGGTATGACTCGCGCAGGAGGGTCAAGAAACGCATCGAAAAAGATCACACCCTGAGTCAGTGCACCGGCGGTGGCCCTCCTGCCAAACCAGTCTACTTTAGGACCGAGGAGGAGAAGGTGCGGGACATCCTACCACCAGAGAGCATCCATGGCCTAACACATCCCAGAGCCTGGTGAGTACACAAACAACATACCCAAGATTGTGTGGCAAGGGGACAGTGAAACCATGCACCCCAAGCAAAGCTACACTAACCAATAGATAATCAGCCCAAGATGTGTATGCCAGTCAGACACACACAATACCTGCCATCTCATAGTGACTGGGGACTGTGTCATGACATGCACCAACCTACAAACAAATAGAGCAAGCCAGTGGCACTAAGCCAAATAGACCCTGCCAGACAGTTTGCCACCACAAACACACCACCTCACAGTGCAGCTGACTGTCAGGAAGGAATAGTGGGGATGCAGGTGAAGCGAGTGTAGCCAAAAGCATGATGGGGCCTGTAGTCAGTCACAGATAATGCACACCCTCCTGATTGGCCCATCAAGACCTCTCTGAAACATGCCCGCATCACAGGGAGTGGAAAATGACTGACAAGATGGCTGACACTGGGTCCTGCTGTGGGGAGCACAAGGACCTGCTAGGGCTTGTGTGCAAATCAGACGCAGTACACCACTGACTGACATCCTGAAAGACAACTTGCATGCCCTACAATGGAAGCACGTTTCATGATGGGAAGGAGGACTGACAGCCCTGACCATACTACTCAGCATGGGGAGACACCCCCCCCCCTCAACACAAACTCCATACAACTCACCGGGTACAATGCATTGACACACACCTCATTGAAATATCAGCAAAAGATACCCCGTACTGGGTGCTGCTGTGTGAAGCACAGGGGCTCACTTGGCACTTGTAGCCAAACAAACACCAGGATTTCACAGTCAGCCATCTTGCCATTGCTGTCACACCCCCTCACAGGGAAGCAGTGTCAAGAGGGAGGAAGTATGGGCATGCTGGGAAGGGGGGTGTAGCCAAGAGTATGATGGAAGTCGCAGTCACAGACAACCTACACCCACCCACATGGCCCAGCAAGATCAAACTGAACCATACTCGCCTCACATGGAGTGGGAAGGGACTGACCAGATGTCTGACAAAGGGGTCTGTTGTGGGGAGCACAAGGTCATGCTGGGACTTGTAGCCAAACAAACACCAGGATTTCACAGTCAGCCATCTTGCCATTGCTGTCACACCCCCTCACAGGGTAGCAGAGTCAAGAGGGAGGAAGTATGGGCATGCTGGGAAGGGGGGTGTAGCCAACAGTATGATGGAGTCACAGTCACAGACAACCTACACCCACCCAAATGGTCCAGCAAGATCAAACTGAACCATACTCGCCTGACAGGGAGTGGGAAGGGACTGACAAGATGTCTGACACTGGGCTTTGTCGTGGGGAGCACAAGGCCATGCTGGGAAATGGCCAACATTATACATCAGGACTACACAGTCAGCCATCTTGCCATTGCTGTCACACCCCCTCACAGGGAAGCAGAGTCAAGAGAGAGGAAGTATGGGCATGCTGGGAAGGGGGGTGTAGCCAAGAGTATGATGGGAGTCGCAGTCACAGACAACCTACACCCACCCACATGGCCCAGCAAGATCAAACTGAACCATACTTGCCTCACAGGGAGTGGGAAGGGACTGACAAGATGTCTGACACTGGGCTCTGTTGTGGGGAGCACAAGGCCATGCTGGGAAATAGCCAACAACAATATCAAACTCTGTCTGTGACAAGCTGGGAAAAAGCAGTGTACAGGCAGGCATCTGTTTGAAAAGTAGAAAATGTCATGTTTGTGAAACAACGATGCATGTAGAAACATAAATCACATTGTGTGTCTCTTCCAAACACAGGTGGTGCTGGGCACCCAGCACCAAATGATGAGGATACCCAGTCCCAGACTCTGGTGGACACTGAGATCTCTGGTCTGACTCTCTCACTGTCCTCTTCGGATGACGACGAACAACCTGGCCCTCCGGTGTGAGCCATCATGCAGCACCAGCAGCATCAACATCTGCCCCCCCTGTACCCACGCCTCCAGCCTCTGGACACCGACAGGGCACCCCCGCCAACACGGACAGACCAAGGACAATCAACACCCACAGCACAGGGACACAGGACCCCCGTAAGCTACAGCCAACACCACCAGCAACACCACCCAAGGGGTCCCAGTGTCACCTGTGCGTACCGTCGCTGGTCCTGCCCGTGTGGAGAGGGGTGCTGGGAGGGGTGGGAGGCACAGGGCACGCCTTGCATAGGGTCTGGACTGCATGATGACCCCCAACTGGCACACATCTTAGATGCGTACCAGGATAGCACCGGAGGATTTGGCCAGGTAGTGGGGATCCTCAAGGACATGCAACACGAGCAGGTCACCACCATGCCCGCATAGAGGCCAAGTGGGATGACATCACTGCGGTGCATCAGGACATACTCTAATGCCTCCGCCAGATCAACACCAGCCTGTCCACACCCCCCTGTGTGCCCACAACATCTGTCGCAACACCATCTGCCAGCGCCTCAGGGAGGGAGGAGGACTCTGGCGGAGAGTCCCCTGCACATGAGGCTCCCCCCCCCCCGGAAGTAGAGGGGTCATCCGAAGAAGGACACGTGAGAGGCAGATGTCCAAGCACATCCCCCAGGGCCTGCAAACCTGTTCTGGACAATGTTCTTTGTGCGCAACCCGTTCACCTTGTCCACTCGCACACAACTCGCCCACATGACATGGAGGGTTCATGTTGGGCCAATGTATCAGATGACTGTGGACTTTACTCTGGACATTTCATCTACCAGCACTTCCAACTCCAATGTGAACTTTGGATTCCCAAACCACTGTACAGCACCCACCATCCTGTGCACTTCCCTCACACATGTTAGTAAATAAACTCACCAGTACACCATACTTGCCTCTGTTGTGATTCCAACTTGTCATGTTCAGGGAGATGTCGATCTGCTACACAACACAGTGCATGCCAAATACTGCAACAATGTGACCAACGTAAGGTGAGTCATGGGGATGTGACACATGTGAGGGACACACACCACTATGGCAACACAAAACATACTCACCATGGCCATGTTACTCATCACACACAATGATGTTGACCTGAAACACATTGGCATGCACAGACACAACACCAAGCCCAGTCAGTGGTAACAAGTCCACAGGTGAGGTAAGCAGATGTCACTCAGATGTGGGAAGACAGATCACACACATAACAAAGCATAGCACAGGTTCATTACACATCAGCAACACGTTTATTCCACACTAGTTGCACGGTAATTCTACGTAACAGTGGATACACGCTCACAATGTGTTGGAGAATGGAAGTCCAGGGATGTGTGGTACATCAGTTGATGGGAATTATCAACTTCCACACTGGTGTTGACATCTGGGTGTTGGGGGTCAGTGTTGACCACACAACAGGCAAAGTACCCTGGGAAGGACAGACAAGATACAGTCAAAAGCACAGAAGAACAGGAGAGAAATGCAATACACATGCACAAAACATGTTGCAAAACACCTACACAAACACTAGTTAGCAGTACTTCCCTATTGTGGAGTACACACCATCTGAATGGACACATCACAGCATGCATCCAGTCAAGTGGCACACAGACACACTCAGACAGCAACAAAGCTGTCTCAACACATTCCAGTCTACCTCCATACATTCACATAACAACCCTGGAAATTCACATTCAGGTGAAGAAGTTGTTGATGAGCTGGGAGCGGACGTCACCATCATCTTCATTATCACTGGCATCTTGGCCCAGGCCGGGATCCTCCACAGGTGCCGGAGGTTGGTCGTCGTCATCGTCATCCTGGATGAGAGGCACCTCCTTCCGCACCGCCATGTTGTGTAGAATGCACCAGACAAGTATTATTTTGCACACCTTTGCAGGCTCATATGTGAGGGCCCCTCCGGTCTTGTCCAGGCAGTGAAAGCGGCTTTTCAGGAGGCCGAATGTCCACTCAATCACCCTCCTGCTCCGACCATGTGCCTCATTGTAGCGCATCTCGGCTGGCGTGACAGGGTTCCTGAGGGGTGTCAGCAACCACGGCATGTTGGGGTATCCGGACTAGTCACCTACACACACAAAAATGAACAAGTAGCTGAGTTTTGTAGGTGTGCGGAATACAGCAGAGACAAACACACACAATGAGAAACAGTCAGTACACGCCGACAAGCCAGGCACGCTGAGCTGGCATCTGTGACATCAGTGTTGCAATGAGACTACTCCTCATAATGTAGGCATCGTGTGCAGAACCAGAGAACTGTGCACACACATGTGTGATCGACATGTCAGCAAGACAGACCCCCAGAGCATTGATCGAATGGTAGTGTTTCCTGTTTCGGTATGTCTGCTCATGTGCCTGGGTGGTATCAGGGAAACATGTGTCCCATCAATAGATCCGATGACGTTCGGCATCCTCCCCAGTGTATAAAAGACATCCTTAATTTCAGGGAGTTCATCTGGGCTCGGGAACTTGATATACAGGTCGAGGAATTGCAACATCCCATCCAAGACATCGCGTAGCTCCCGACTAAACATCGTTTGCGACATACCACCAGCAGTAGCCACAGTGTACTGGAAGGTACCGGTAGCAAAGAAGTGCACGGCTGCCATCACCTTCACCTCTGGGGTCAGTGCTGTAGGGTATGTCCGGCCAGGTAGCAGATGTGGTGCCAACTGCTCCGCCAACTCCTCAATCAGTGGCCTGGTGAAGTGGTACCGTCTGATGCAGTCGCGTTCCTGCATGGTTGCAAGGTCTGGGAACGGACGATGGACAGCTGGGGCCCTGCAGTACAGAGATGCACAAAGGAAGATTGTCAGTACATCCACCCATGTGGCCATGACCACGATCACTATCACATGCTAGTTCATGACATTACACAATGTACTGAGGTGTGTGCTGTTGGGCATGGACACATATGTCACCTACAAGACCACCACCTCACATCTCAATTCCACATGTCCACATGAGTCCCATGTAGTGCAAGGGGCCAATCATCTGGCTGTGTCACCCAACCTATGTGCTGCTGCAACGTTAAAAAAACACACCCCAATGACAATTGAGGCCTCATGTCTCCCAGGCATCACAGATCTTAGCCATGCAGAAAATCAGGCTCCCTGTATTGCCACATCAACACAGCAATGGACATGGCGTAGCACGTACACACCACAAGGCAAGCGTAAGTCCCACAGGTAGTGGCCACTGTTGTTCCTGCCGGCCCTACATGTACGTCTTTTAGACACACACCCCACCAAGGTTGATGCATATACCACATGGATGTGGAGACTGTCACCCATTGGTAACATGTGATCAGACACATCTGAGACACAACATGCACACAGACTGTGGGTGCACATCAGTATTGTGGCTACAGGTCTCACTGTGATGTACATGCCATCACCCCCAGGACTCAGGGTGTATGTGACATGTCCTAAATATATCCAACCTGACACTGTGGCCTTGACTCATGCCCATTATTGTACAATTGCACATCACAGTGGTAATGTGCACAACACACAAAGGATTCTGCCCCCATGTACACGTGCACAGCCTGCGAGTGGCTGCACAAAGTGCCAGCCAAAAAAACAGCTGTGGCCCCCCCAAACACCCAGGGAATGCAGCCTTACATGCCATGGGACACTGTGTGGCCAATGCTATAGTGTGGCAGGTGTGCGCAGGTGTCCATGGCCAGTATATGTGTATTGTATCCGTATAATAGTCACACTAATGAGGTCCGACGTGGGTGACAATGCGTACGCATTGCACAGGTCATGTCCGAGCCGTGCGTACGCTTTGGCATTGAATGCAATGAGATCCGACGTGGGTGACAATGCGTACGCACTGCAAGGGTCATGTCTGAGCTGTGAGTACGCTTTGTCATTGAATGCAATGAAGTCTGACGTGGGTGACAATGCGTACGCATTGCACGGGTCATGTCCGAGCCGTGCGTACGCTTTGTCATTGAATGCAATGAGGTCTGACGCGGGTAACAATGCGTACGCATTGCACGGGTCATGTCTGAGCCGTGCGTACGCTTTGGCATTGAATGCAATGAGGTCCGACGCGGGTGACAATGCGTATGCATTGCACTGGTCATGTCCGAGCCGTGCGTACGCTTTGGCATTGAATGCAATGAGGTCCGACACGGGTGACAATGCATACGCATTGCACGGGTCATGTCCGAGCCATGCGTATGCTTTGGCATTGAATGCAATGAGGTCCGACGTGGGTGACTATCATGCATACGCATCGGACAGGCATGGTCCGAGACAGGCATACGCCTTGGCCATTGGATCGTATGGAGACGGGTGCATGTGTACATTCAAAATTCGCATTGTACAGTCAGTTGAACGAGCCGTGGGCACCCATTGGCTCTGGACTGTCATGGAGACGGATGCGGATTCAAATGTTGTACGAGTTGTGCACTGGAAATTCAGTTGAATGCCTACAACAATGTTGCAATTTCAAGTGTTCCATTAAGGTGAAGATTTGAACGATGCGGAAGGCGTTTACGAGTCGTACTTTTAAATGGATTGGCCAGATTCATAGAATGCAACCGTGTTGGACCTATCACTTGGGACACATGGCACAGAGTCTGCCTCTGCAGCACAGATATAAGGCTGGCTAGCCCCCAGAGAGCTCACTTGCCTGCACTACATGCTACTGGACCACATCCCTGCTACCACTGCTGCTGTCTATGCATCCTCTGGCTCCTGCTATGGCACGTACTCTGGAGAGGGCCCCAGCCTTCACTGAGGAGGAGAACCAGGCCCTGCTGGACGGGCTCCTTCCAGAGTACAGAAAGCTCTATGGGAAACCAGGGGAGCAGGTGAGTGTGCAGTCCACTGCCTTCCTAATTATGCATGTTGTCTGACTAGCAGTACTAGCAGTGTGTACACCAGTGTCAAGCAGTCTCAATGACTACTTTCATCCCCCAAAGTGTGTAGGTACATGCAATGAATAGGTTTCCTGCTGCTAGAGTGCATTATTGCAAGCTCAAACTATCCAGGCATTGTTAACATGTCAGACATGCATGTGCTTTTGCAATCCCCATGGTTGCACTACCTGTGTAATTTATTTCCCTTTGTGATGATGACATGTCTATCCAAATGTGTGCTGCAGCAATCTGGGGCATGTGTGTTAATGTACTTTTCACTTTGCCCTCCTCACAGGTTGATGCCCACCAGAAGCAGTAGATCTGGCTGACCATCGCCCGGGCTGTTCGTTCTCTGGGGGTCTACAAGGGCCGGATCCGCAACTGCCAGAAGAGGTGGCAAGACCTTCGGGGCTGGACCCGGAGGATAGCTAGAGTTACAGAGTGCTGTGTGTATAGTGACATACTCCTACATGTTCACTTGCATGTACAACTGATGTGTGGGTGATGCATGTTGGCACATTGGGGTGTTAGCATCCAAAATGCAATCGGACATATGTGTGAAAGTCAAGGAGGGATGTGTGTGCCATGGTTGATGTTGAGAATGACAATTGTCTTATCCTAAACAGTGTTGGCACTTTGAGCAGTGTTCAGCTGATGATGCCAGGGCTTGCCCTGTGATGTGATGTACTCACTGTGGTGTGTGCCGTCGGTGCAGGTGACTGATGTAGTTCTATTACTTCCTATTCCTATCCAGATTCATCCACGACCACAGGAGGAGACAGCTCCACGGACCTGGAGGAGTGGTACTGGGTTCATCCCACTACTTTTCCAATGGGCTACCAGATGTGTGGGTGCATGACACACTACTGTTAATTGGTGTATCATCATTGGGATTTGTCAGTTCTGAGTGGTGATGATGTTGTCAGACACAGATGGGACACAGTCAGGGTTCCTCAAGGCACTTGTTTGTTCGCAATATCATATAGTTGTTCCTAGGTGGTAGTGTTCAGTGATTGAGACATTTGTATGTGTGTGTGACTGCTCCCACTGTCGGGTTCACAGCTGCGATGCTGGCAGGTGTCAGCATGTGTGCCTTGTGTTTCTCCTTGGCATCTGCATTGTCCTGGGACTGTGGCAGGGATTCTGAAGGTTACATGAGCTTTGAGCTCATGGCCATGTACCGCATACTGTGCAGTATGTCTGTCATTCCCCAGGGTTGTAAACTGTCCTTGTGTGATGTGTCTGTGCACCTTAGTTCATCCCAACATTCCTGTGTTTGTCATGGGTGCATGTGCAACATCACCTGTCGAGTGTGGGCTTCACAGATACACATTGTTGCAGTTCAGGGTGTGTTGTGTTGAGGGTGGACTGATGTGAATGTTTGCATGGATGGTCCCCTAGCTCCCGTTTGTCCATGGATGAGGGGCCATGCTGAGTGATTTGTGTTTGTGTATGTGTGATGTACGTTTGTGGCACAGGACACATGTCTGGGTTTCCCAGTTTGTACGACATCTGCCTTTGTCATCACAGTGAAGGTGTCATGCATGCTTGTGTCACCCCACTGTCTGGTCCCGGGGGGTAGTGGTGTTGTGTGTAAGTCTCTTGCTGTTTTAGTTGGTGTTCATTCCCACTTGTGTCACATGTGTCTGTTGTGCTCCCTCTCATCTCCCAATGCCTGATTGCCCACTGAGGGTGTCCCAATGATGGTTTACTTTTGTATGGCACTGTGTCCACATCTGTGTCACTGTGGTTCAGCCCCTCTCATGTGTTGTGTAGTTGCCTGGGGATACTGTGACACACACACACATGTTGTGGCCGATGTGCAGTGTGAGTTTGCCTGTTTGTGTTTGTGCATCTGCACCAGTGCATTGGTATTGCTGTTGTGAGCCTTTGTCTGGATGCTGTTTCTGTGATTTTGCATGCTGTCCCTGTGAGTCATTTCACATCATTGTGCACATTCATCCTGGTTGTTGGGTGCCATTGCTGGCATGGAATGTGAGTTTGTGAGCTGACACCTATAGTCTACACATGTTGTTTTGATTGGTGTGTCTATTTTCGAGATGTGTGCATGCTTGGTGATGGTCACTTCTGCTGTTGTGTGATTGTACGCTGTATGCATTGTCAGCCCCCATGTGTGGTGCTTGTCTGCGTATGGCCGAGAGTGTGTTATGTTTTCACAGCACTGTTAGCCTCACCACATCTCTGTGTGTATGGGACACAACCACTAGTTTGCTCCAGAAGTGTTTGATGTGTTGGGAGCAGGGATCATTCATGCTGTTTGTTATTTGCAGCTTTGACCATGATGATACTTACCTTTTGGTCTCTGTGATGAGGGGGGTTTGGTCCCCATCACCACAATGCTCCACATCTGCTGCATTTTGTGAGCCCCTACTTAACTTCTGTTCTACACAGGGAGGGGGTGTTCTTTTTACATTGCCACAGTGCTATTGTGATGCTTGCCTTGTGTATGTCACACTCATGTGTTGGTCACACATGTGCTGTTACTTACATTGTCTGCTCGTAACCATAGTCACTGTTGTGGGCATTTGTCACAGAATACACACTGTTGTCATGATGTTATGGGGATGTATTTGGTGGACATACCTGATGTTGGAGTATGCTGGGTGTGTTGTGCATCACCCATCCTATGGCTGGGTGTGGCAGGGGTGATGGGCAACATAAGCACTATGGGTGGGGGTGGCAGGGGTGATGGGCAACAGGTCCCCTGTGAGTGGTAGTGGCAGGGGTGATGGGCAACATAAGCCCCATGGCTGGAAGTGGCAGGGGTGATGGGCAACATAAGCACTATGGGTGGGGGTGGCAGGAGTGATGGGCAACATAAGCCCTATGGCTGGGGGTGGCAGGGGTGATGGGCAACAGAAGCTCTATGGGTGTGGGTGGCAGGGGTGATGGGCAACAGGTCCCCTGTGAGTGGGGGTGGCAGAGGTGATGGGCAACATCAGACCTATGGCTGGGGGTGGTAGGGGTGATGGGCAACATAAGCACTATGGGTGGGGGTGGCAGGGGTGATGGGCAACATAAGCACTATGGGTGGGGTGGCATGGGTGATGGGCAACATCAGCCCTATGGCTGGGGGTGGCAGGGGTGCTGGGCAACATAAGCCCTATGGCTGGGAGTGGCATGGGTGATGGGCAACCTAAGCACTATGGGTGGGGGTGGCAGGGGTGATAGGCAACAGGTCCCCTGTGAGTGGTAGTGGCAGGGGTGATGGGCAACATAAGCCCTATGGCTGGGGGTGGCAGGGGTGATGGGCAACATAAGCACTATGGGTGTGGGTTGCAGGGGTGATGGGCAACAGGTCCCCTGTGAGTGGGGGTGGCAGAGGTGATGGGCAACATCAGCCCTATGGCTGGGGGTGGCAGGGGTGATGGGCAACATAAGCACTATGGGTGGAGGTGGCAGGGGTGATGGGCAACATAAGCCCTATGGCTGGGGGTGGCAGGGGTGATGGGCAACATAAGCACTATGGGTGGGGGTGGCAGGGGTGATGGGCAACAGGTCCCCTGTGAGTGGGGGTGGCAGAGGTGATTGGCAACATCAGCCCTATGGCTGGGGGTGGCAGGGGTGATAGGCAACATAAGCCCTATGGGTGGGGGTGGCAGGGGTGATGGGCAACATAAGCCCTATGGCTGGGGGTGGCAGGGGTGATGGGCAACATAAGCCCTATGGCTGGGGGTGGCAGGGGTGATGGGCAACAGGTCCCCTGTGAGTGGGGGTGGCAGGGGTGATGGGCAACATAAGCCCTATGGGTGGGGGTGGCAGGGGTGATGGGCAACATAAGCACTATGGGTGGGGGTGGCAGGGGTGATGGGCAACAGGTCCCCTATGAGTGGGGGTGGCAGAGGTGATGGCAACATCAGCCCTATGGCTGGGGGTGGCAGGGGTGATGGGCAAGAGGTCCCCTGTGAGTGTGGGTGGCAGGGGTGATGGGCAACATAAGCATTATGGGTGGGGGTGGCAGGGGTGATGGGCAACATAAGCACTATGGGTGGGGGTGGCAGGGGTGATGGACAACATAAGCCCTATGGCTGGGGTTGGCAGGGGTGATCGGCAACATAAGCACTATGGGTGGGGGAGGCAGGGGTGATGGGCAACAGGTCCCCTGTGAGTGGGGGTGGCAGATGTGATGGGCAACATCAGCCCTATGGCTGGGGGTGGCAAGGGTGATGGGCAACAAAAGCACTATGGGTGGGGGTGGCAGGGGCGATTGGCAACATAAGCACTATGGGTGGGGGTGGCAGGGGTGGTGGGCAACATCAGCCCTATGGCTGGGGGTGGCAGGGGTGATGGGCAACATAAGCCCTATGGCTGGGAGTGGCAGTGGTGATGGGCAACATAAGCACTATGGGTGGGGGTGGCAGGGGTGATGGGCAACAGGTCCCCTGTGAGTGGGGGTGGCAGGGGTGATGGGTAACAAAATCACTATGGGTGGAGGTGGCAGGGGTGATGGGCAACAGGTCCCCTGTGAGTGTGGGTGGCAGAGGTGATGGGCAACATCAGCCCTATGGCTGGGGGTGGCAGGGGTGATGGGCAACAGGTCCCCTGTGAGGGGGGGGTGGCAGGGGTGATGGGCAACATAAGCCCTATGGCTGGGGGTGGCAGGGGTGATGGGCAACATAAGCACTATGGGTGGGGGTGGCAGGGGTGATGGGCAACAGGTCCCCTGTGAGTGGGGGTGGCAGAGGTGATGGGCACCATCAGCCCTATGGCTGGGGGTGGCAGGGGTGATGGGCAGCAGGTCCCCTGTGAGTGGGGTGGCAGGGGTGATGGGCAACATAAGCCCTATGGCTGGGGGTGGCAGGGGTGATGGGCAACATAAGCACTATGGGTGGGGGGTAGCAGGGGTGATGGGCAACAGGTCCCCTGTGAGTGGGGTGGCAGAGGTGATGGGCAACATCAGCCCTATGGCTGGGGGTGGCAGGGGTGATGGGCAACAGGTCCCCTGTGAGTGTGGGTGGCAGGGGTTATGGGCAACAGGTCCCCTGTGAGTGGGGGTGGCAGTGGTGATGGGCCACATAAGCCCTATGGCTGGGGGTGGCAGGGGTGATGGGCAACATAAGCACTATGGATGTGGCTGGCAGGGGTGACGGGCAACAGGTCCCCTGTGAGTGGGGGTGGCAGGGGTGATAGGCAACATAAGCCCTATGGCTGGGGGTGGCAGGGGTGATGGGCAACATAAGCACTATGGGTGGGGGTGGCAGGGGTGATGGGCAACAGGTCCCCTGTGAGTGGGGGTGGCAGAGGTGATGGGCAACATCAGCCCTATGGCCGGGGGTGTCAGGGGTGATGGGCAACAGGTCCCCTGTGAGTGGGGGTGGCAGGGGTGATGGACAACAGGTCCCCTGTGAGTGGGGTGGCAGTAGTGATGGGCAACAGATCCACTATGGGTGGGGGTGTTTGTGGTGCTGGCCATGCAACCCCTATGGTGGGCTGTTGTTAGTGGCCAGGATGTGGATCCCCTGTGTGTGTGTGCCATTTTGTGGGTACGTGTCGTTTGTTTGTGTTGTAGGTGTCTGACTTACCACCTGCGCCGTCGGCGTCAGTCCCTGATCCGGTCATAGATGTAGAGTACAGGTATGACCTGTGCGATGGGATTCATGACATGTTCGTGTCGTACACGCTGCTTGTTGCTCTGTCTCGTACCCGCTGCAAGCTGGTCCGTCTCGTAGCCGTGTATTGATTTGTGGCACGAATCGTAGCTGATATTCTTGTTTTCCGGATGCTGTGACGTCCCGTGCGTGACGACCCGTCCGGCGCGTAGGAAGTACGCATCGTACTTGTCATGCAGGAAACTGCTATGGATACTGCTTCCGGGCGACTCGGTTCATCTTTAGGAGTTACGGCTCGGACGGAGAATGGGGCTTGATTCACAGCCTACGTGTCTGTAGTGTTTTTGGCAGTTATGCGCATCGTACTTACTCTACAGGATGGACTGGCTCCGGGTACGTGTCGGTCGCACGGTAAGGCTACGGACAGCTGTCCGACCGGCCATCGGAACCGGCCCCTTGATAGAATTTACCCTAATTTTACTCTGATTACGTCTGAAATTAATATTTTCCTGAAACTTCCTCTCAGCAGAACTGGCTGACAATACATTGTCTACCAAAACACTAGTCCACAATAACCAAGCTGGCCTGTGAAAATCAAAAGGTTCCCTTTCTCTTAAAGCACAAAAAGGGGTCATATTTGTTTCCTTATTGGGTGTGTTACGCTGTGCCCAAAGCATGGTCTTTATAGCATCTTCAACATCCACACCTTTCAAAGACCCTCCATGTACACATTCTACCACCATCCTGTTCATACGTTTAACAAGTTCATTTCCCTGTGAGCGATATAAACTACAATGTCTGTGCTTAATTCTAGTCCCTTGTAACAACTCCAACATTTACATTGAGGTAAACTAGACCCCATTGTCTAACTTCAATTCGGCAGGAAAACCCTCTCTGGCAAAAATGTCAGTCAAGAAAGTAAGAACCATCCTTGTATGAGATTCTCTGACAAATCTGACTTTCAACTATTTAGACACATGATCTAATATAACAATAGCAAATTGGTGCTGAGCTGGAAGATAATACAGTGGCCCCACAAAATCCATTGCCACTCTCTCCCATATGTTTTTGGGTGAATAAACAGCTATCACAGGTTGCACTCTTGTTTTTACCGCTTTGTCATTTTGCTGACAATTTCAAAACTTGGACACCTAGTCTTCTACGTCTCTGTCCATACTTGTCCATGATTACAAACCTCTTAGCCTTTTCTTGTTAGAAGTAATGCCTAAATGACCTTCTGGACTAAGAGTAAGCAACTTGTTCCTAATGTTTTAAGGTGGAATGAGTTTATAAGTGTGGAAAAGAAAATCTCCCTCCCTCAATCAATGATCAGGGTTTGTAAAGTGCGGCTACTCACCTGTGAGGGTCTCAAGGCACTGGGTGGTGGGGGGGGGGGGGGGGAGGAGGGCTGCTGGACCGTCTCAGTGCAGTGCTGGGGTTGAGTTGAAGAGCCAGGTCTTGAGATCCTTCCTGAATTGGGTCAGTAACTGGGATTGTCTGAGGTGGAGAGGCTAGGTGTTCAAGGTCTTGCAGCAAGGTAGGAGAAGGATCTTCCTCCGGTTCTAGTCTTGTGGATCCAAAGGACCGTGGCCAGGGCTGGCTGGGCTGAGTAGAGGTGTCTAGTCTGTATTTGAAATGAGAGGCGGTGGTTCAGGTATGCTGGTCCTGCGTCGTGGAAGGCTTTTTGGGATTGTGTGAGGAGCTTGAAAGGGACTCTTTTGTTGATTGGGAGCCAGGGGAGTTCTTAGAGGTGTTCGGTAATATGCCTGCGGCAGTGGATGTCGTGGACTAGTCTGGCTGCGGCATTTTGAACATTCTGTAGTTTCCTGAGGTGTTTCTGGGTGATACAGGTATAGACTGCATTGCCTTTGTAGAGTCTGCTGCTGATGAGTATGTGCGTGACCATTTTTCTGGATTCAGTGGGGATCCATCTGAATGTCTTTCGAAGCAGGTGAAGCGTGTGAAAGCAAGATGAGGAGATGTCATTGTGAGAGAGGAGTCCAGTATGATACTGAGGTTTTGTGCATGGTCTGTGGGAGTTGGCGGGGTGTCCAATACAGAGGCCCACCAGGAATCGTCCCATGTTGAGGGGTGGGTCCCTAGATGAGGACTTTGGTCTTGTCCGAGTTGAGTTTGAGGCAGCTGTTTTACATCCAGGTAGCAACAGCCCTCATCCTGCTGTGGAAGTTGTTTCTGGCAGTTGGAGGTTCATTGGTGAGGGAGAGGATCAGTTGGGTGTAGTCGGGAAAGGAGACAATGTTGACTCCATAGTTCCTGATGATGGCTGCAAGATGGGCCATGTAGAAGTTGAAGAGGGCGGAGCTCAGAGAGAGGCCCTGGGGTACTCCGTAGCTGATCTCCATGGGTTCAGAGAGGAACGGATGTAGTCGGACTTGCTGTGTTTGACCGGTGAGAAAGGAGTGGGTCCAGTCCAGGGCCTTGTCATGGATTCCGGCGTTGTGGAGTCTTGGGATTAGGGTGCAGTGGGAGATGGTGTTGAAGGCGGCCAAGAGGTCCAGAAGAATGAGGGCTGCAGTTTCGCCCCTGTCGAGGAGGGTGCAGATGGCATTAGTGGTGGCGAGAACAGCGTGGTTGCTTCTGTAACCAGATTGGGAGATGTGCAGGACATAGCTTGTTTCAAAGAACTTGGTGAGTTGGGTATTGATGGCTTTCTCATAGACCTTGGCTGGGAAGACAAGCAGGGATATGGATCTGAATGTCTTGAGGTCTGTCAGGTTGGCAGATGGTTTCTTTAGCAGAAGGTTGATCTCAGCGTGTTTCTATTCATCGGCGAAGGTGGTGGTCTCGATGGATCGGTTGATGGTGTAGCAGAGTTCGGGGGTGATTGCCCTTGCTGCTTTATGGAAGATGTGATGTGGGCATGGGTCCAATGGGGCTCCAGAGTGAATGTCCTTCATGGTCTTGAGAATGTCATCTGTGGTGAGCGGGGTACAGTTGAGCAGGATCTTTTGGGGTGCGGCATGGTTGGGTGAGGTGGTGTCAGTCTTGGTGGGAATGTCTTGGGTGTCAAAGATGGCTTAGATCTGCCTGATCTTGTCATGAAAGAAGGCCCCAAGTTTGTCACAGAGTTCCTGGGTGGGTGGGACATCTGTGGTCTTGCTGTCGGACATGGCAAACTCCTTGACAATAGTGAAGAGTTCTTTATTGATGTATGAATTGGTGTTTCTTCTGTCCTTGAGGGCCATTTTCTTAGTGGTTTTGAGGGCTAGGTAGTGTGTGCTAATTGCCCCTATGAAGGTTGTGTGGGTTTTGTTTTTCCTCCATTTCTTCTCTAGTGATCTTCAGGTGAGTCGGAGCAGTTGAAGATCCATCGGTGAAGGTAGCATACTGCGGTGTTGGTGTTGGCAGCTGTCGGCAGTATGGTAGTGCTGAGGGAGGAGGTGAGCTGTTCTATGGTGATGTTGTTCCAGCTGCAGCTGGGGGGGCAGTGAGGGCATTTATGTACGATGTGTTTTGTGAAGGTGAAGTGCATGCAGTGGTAGTTGGTCTAGATAAGTTCAGTGGTGTCGGACAGGGTCGAGCATGTGTTCTGCTGTGTGAGTTGGAGCAGTTACTAGCTGCTTGAATCCTATGTTGGTGAGGTTCTCCAGAAGTGATGCTGTGTTCTGGTAGTTGGGGTGGTCCAGGTGAAAGTTGAGGTCGCCAAATAGGATTTATTCAGTGGATGAGAGAGCCTGGCGGGCAATAAAGTCAACGATGGCTTCAGTTAAGGGCAGGAGGGGCCCTGTGGTCTGTAGACGAGGGTGCTGTGGAGGTTGTTGTTGGGGTTGTTCTGGATCTGGAAGTGGAGGTAATCCATTGTTGTCATTGGGTTGTCTGAGTGGGTGGTTAGGCGACTGGTGTTTTTGTGGACGATGGTGATGCCTCCTTCTGGTTGGTTGGCGCGGTCCTTGTGGGTGATCTTGTAGCCATTGGGGTGGCTGTGTCGGAGCCAGAGCTGGGGTTTGTCCAGGTTTCCGTGAGGAAGGTGATGTCAGGAGAGACGGAGTGGAGGAGGTCCCAGATCGCTGTGGCATGTTTGTGGAGGGAGCGCACATTTAGGAGGATGTAGCTAAGTCTGTCGGGTCTGCTGTTGGTCAGTTGGGCTGCAGGAGGAGCTGGAGTGCAGAGCTTGGACAGGGTGCAGCCGTAGTTATGGCAGTAGAAGGGTCCTTGGGTGTCCTTTGGTGATGAGAGGATTCAGGAGGTGCATTGTCCAGAGTTGAGGGCAGGGAGGGTGCTGGCATCAGTTTGGTGGAAAGTCCCAAGAACAGGGTCCATGGTGCTGGGCGTGGTCCAGGTGTGGACAGGCGCAGACAGGCTGGCCTTTGGCGTGCCTTTGGTGCCATTAAGTATTGTGCAGGGGGCTGGACAGCTTGGGGCGGAACCCCGGGGTTGTGGAAATCGCAGCAGCAAGAGGAAAAAGTGGCAAAAGGGTGAATGGGACAGAAAGAAAAGGCAAAAAATGCATTGAGACAGAGGGCAGTGCAGCAGCAAAGCTGAGACGCTATTCCACTAGAACACCAGGGATGCGGGAAAAAAGCAGTAATCAACTGAAAAAAGCAGAGAGAAAGGCAGACAAAAGCAGAGAAAAAGAGAGACAGAGGGCAGTCCAGAAGTAGCGCAGTGATGTTCTACCACCAGCTGGGATGCGGGAGAGGAGAGGTAGAAGGCAGAAAAAACAGAGCAAAAGGCAGTAAAATGTTGAGGAAAAAGAGAAACAGAGGGCAGTCAAGCAGCAGAGCAGAGACGCACTACCACTAGACCACCAGGGATGAGGTGCAGGCCGGTGCCTGCAAGTAGATTAGGGCCTTGAATCACTGACCCAAGGGTCAGAAGATCAGCAGCTGGGAACTCAGGGCAGCAGCTACCAGGTGGAGCTGAGCAACGTAGGGAGCAGTACACTGAAAGGTCAGTAGGCTGTTCTTTCTCCGCACAGGGTTAAAGCGTGGCAAAAGGGCAAAAGACTAAAAAGTGCCAAAAGGATGAAAGGGACAGAGAAAAAAAGCAGAGAAAGCCTGAAAAAAGTGAGACAGAGGGAAAGCCAGCAGCAGAGCAGAGACGCTCTTCCACTAGACCAGCAGGGATGTGGGAGAAAAGCAGTAAAAAACTGAAAAAAGCAGTTATAAAGGCAGAAAAAAGCAGAGAAAAAGAGAGATACAAGGCAGTCCAGCAGTAGTGCAGAGACCCTCTACCACTAGACTATCAGGGATGTGGGAGAAAATCTGTAAAATGTGGATGATAAGAGGAGAGAAAGGCAGAAAAAAGCAGAGAAAAAGAGGGACAGAGGGCAGTCAAGCAGTTGAGCAGGGATGCTCCACCACGAGACCACCAGGGATGCAGGAGAAAAGCAGTAAAAGCATAAAAAAAAGAAAGAAAGTCAGAAAAAAGCAGAGAAAAAAAGAGACCGAGGGCAGTCCAGCAGAATAGCAGAGATGTTCTACCACCAGACCACCAGGGAAGCGGGAAAACAGCAGTAGCAGAGAGAAAGGTGGAAAAAAACTGAGCAGAAGAGAGACAGAGGGTAGTCTAGCAGTAGCGCAGAAATGCTCTACCAGTAGGGATGCAGGAGGAGAGCAATAGAAGGACGAAAAAAGCAGAGAGAAAGGCAGGAAAAAGCAGACAAAAGGAGGGGCAGAGGGCAGTCCAGCAGTGGTGCAGAGACGCTTTACCACTAGACCACCAGGGATGCAAGAGAAAAGCAATGAAAGACTGAATAAAGCAGAGACAACTGCAGAAAAAAAGCTTAAAAAAAGAGAGACAGAGGGCAGTCCAACAGGAGCGCAGAGACGCTCTACCACTATACCACCAGGAATGAGGTGCAAGCGGGTGTCTGCGGGTGGAGGAGGGCCTCGAAGCACTGACCCGAGGGTCAGAAGATCAGCAGCAGGGAGCTTGGGGTCAGCAGTAACCAGTCAGAGCTGCTCATGGAAGGGAGCAGTCCACTGAAAGGTCAGTGAATTGACAACTCATCTTGAGTTTTCCATTAACTCTGTAACGCCAAAGGTAGACTCTTTTTTCTAGGCCATCCACATGTCACATTCCTTTTCACATCCTTCAAACATTATCTTCCTTCAAAGCATCCATCCACTCCTGTTCACAATGGCACCCTACATCCGACCAAAAAATACTTTAACAAATTACTTTATTGATTTAGTTTAAATCATAAAAGAGCAGGATGACTGCTAAAACACTTAAAATTCATAAACAAGATACATATTAATTAATAAATTCTCGTAAAAATGTGTGATAAAAGCTTTTAAAAATGGAGTACATTGGTACCTTCGGTCTTGTAATATTGAGTCAAGCTGTTAGATGAATTGTTCTTATATCGGCTGCGAGTTGATTGGCTACACTTTATCACTTTACTTGCTTTGCCGGTTCAAGTTCTCTATCTCTCTTTTCAAGTTCATTTGTAGCTAAACTCAAAAACTTTATTGCTTTGCAAGCCAATTGTATTATCGAGCCTCCTAAACATTTTATTACAGCGGATCTACAAGTCCTTATTTATTCTCTTTTCATTATTGGCCGCAAAAGTTCTTTTCGTATGGATAATAATGCTGGACAAATACAAAGTAGGTGGAGCAACGATTCGTCTCCTTGTCCACAAAGACGGCAGTCCATTGAGGGCCAAGTCCGTTTCCATTTTGGGATAAGTTCTTTAGTTGGATAAACTCTCATTCTCAATAAAATCAGCTGCAGCTTCATGAGATTTGCAAAATGTTCCAACAGGTATGGTTGAGGCATTAACATTTTGTATGTTGGCAACACAATCCATGCATTGGTTTTTGTAGTCAATGAGGCTTTATCCATTTCCTGAGATGTCCGATTGATCGTTTTGTTAACTATACGTTTGAACTCCGGGTAGCATAGGATTGTGTGCCATGCTTCCTCTAACTTTAAAGCTTCGATCGATTGCTTTAAGGATGGGTAAACAGAGTTACTCAATCTTGATTGCCTTTCAACCTCCAGCCAGCAGTAATGTGCCAGAGACTCTTCCTCTGCTGCCCGCATTCTCCAATAGTATTTTACCAGCACTCCTTGTCTTGACGGGATCTGGTTTTTTAACCCAAATTCTAATCTAATCCGGGCTTGAGAAATGTGGCGCGGAATTTTAAATAGGTTTTTAAAGAGACTAGTTTGGGCGATGTTCAGTTTTGTTGCATCCTTTGTGTTTAGGAGTTCTGAGCCATACGCGATCGAAGGTAAGAATTTTGCCGCCACAACCTTTAGTAAATGGGACGTCGAGCAGTCACTGAGTTTTTTTTGCAAGGTTTTGAATGCAAATAATAGCTGTTTGACTTTTGTTTTCCGCTGTTCTAGGTGTTGCTTATAATTAAGGTGGCGATCCAAAGTTATTCCCAGATATTTATATGTTCCCACCTGGTCCAGGCAATTGCTATTGATTGTGAATTTTAGTATCTTTTTTTGTGGATTCGCAAAACACATAACCTTTGTTTTTATAAAGTTTATGTCTAATTGGTTTGAGGCTGTGTATACTGCTAATTGGTTTATCAAACGTTGAAGCCCGCGTGGCGTTTGGGATAACAGCACGATGTCGTCGGCATATTGCAGACTTACTATTCTCACGTCCCCCAGTTTTGCGGGGTCCGCTAATGTCGAGCGTAATATATACTAAAAAATACTGGCCACTAAACATTCTACATCCTCTTCTTCTTCTTCAACCACTTTGCTGGAAATGTCAGATTCCAAAGGAATAGGCAGGCCTGAAAGGCAATTTGCCTACTTGTTCTTCCCGCCCGGATTGTGCACAACAAGAAAATTATGTTCCAAAAGTTTCAAACTAAGTCTAACAAGTCTGTCCATGACCTTACTAGTGTTAACATTGGAAGTATTTGAATGGGAGGTATCAGTTTGTGATCCAACAAAATTTGTACCCAAGACACAGTGGCGATGGCCACAAACCAAGGGTGGGGAGGCAAGGCAAGTGGAGGGAGTGCGGGGGGCTATTAGTATATATATATTTATATTTTTTGAAAGGATTTTACCTTAAGCTGTCATCTGCCTCCTACATCATGTCTCGCCTCTGTGTTCTTCCTTCCAGCAGACACTGGGACAGACTTCCTGTGAACATAGCACTCCTCCTCCCCCTTCCATTGTCTGGGTCTGTCCTGCCCTACATGAGCTGATTCAGAGCTGACAAATGAAAAATAAAGCAACGATAGAACATCATTTCATTTTTCACCTGCTAGCTCTGAGCAAGTGGGGCAACGCTCCTCCGCCATTGTGGAGGAGCTGCCCCTGTCCAGACATAGCATTTTAAATTTTCCATGGCCCAAGTTTCAAAGTACACAAGCGCAATGGTGTTCTCCATACCTGCACACTCCTGTGTCAAAACTGCACCTATTCCAATGGTACTAGCATCTACCGTTATACATATCATCCCCCAGGCAAAAAAGGACTAAGCAAAGGAGCATCAGTAAGCTTCTTTTTTATGACATCAAGAGCTACTTGCTGCTCCACACCCCAAGCAAGTTTAGCACTCTTTTTAAATAGCATATAGGCCCAAGTGGCATACACTGATTACTGCTTATATATAGTTGATATCACAATACTATATTCTTCAATTACTGTGTTCCTTCGGATTTTGAACTTCACACATCAATTTGTTTCTCCAAATCTTGGACTCCACAAGTCATTTATTTTGTTTGTTCACACAGCTTGTTGTTCACAGTAGCCAACAGGTGTTTTGTCGAAAATATCGACTTTGTCAGGGCTATTTGTGAATGAAGGGTAAACATTCCTGCTTTGTGTGCACCACTTTTTACCTTTTTTTAATTTGAATATACTGTGTCAACCGCCAGGTGAGTGCCACGAAACCCTTTTCTTTACCCTTCATATAGCTCTTTTTCAATAACCTTAGTAAAGGTTCTGTAACCGTGGCAAAATTCTGAATAAACTTGGCATAGAATTCACACATGCCCATAAACCCACAAAGTTCCTCTCGATCTTTAGTTGTGTCTACCTCCATTATGACTTTGAGCAACCCAAACATTCTACTTCCTTAACTCCAAACACACACTTTTCTTTATTTGAAACCCCTTATGGGCATAGCTTTTAGCATCCTATTCAGTCTGTTGTTGTGTTCTCACTCATCCTTACCATAAACCAACATGTCATCCAGAAGAATAGAAACACCAAGAATCATAACCAGTATGTCCTCTATCACTCATTGAGAAGTTGCAGCTGCCGAAGCCAAACAGAAAGTTACTCGGTAGAACTGGAAAACACCATCTGGAATGACAAAGGCATATTAATGCTCCAGACATCGAAACAATCAAATCATCAATATTGGGAAGGGGATGCCCATAAATCCATATAGCCTTATTTAAACTTCTTAAACCTATGTGCATACACAGTTCATTGCTTTTCTTGCAAGCAATAACAATAGGAGATAATCAAAATTAGGACTCAGTTGGTTCTATAAGTCCCTCTCAACATAGATTTCCACCTGTTCATTCAGCTCTTTCCTGTTGCTTAATGGAACACTACATAACTTATCTTTGACAGGCAGTGCTCCTTCCTTTGATTTGATATGGTGCTCAAAATTGCTTACCGTACCCAATTGCTCTGTAAATATATATTGCTTACCATACCCAATTGCTCTGTAAATATATATTTGTAGTGCTCTAAAATACTATTCATACTTGTGAAGGGCACGTTCACCTCATTTACACATAGAACTTGATGAACACACCCCGGTCTCAATTGAAGACCCAAACACCCTTGATGGTGCAACCCTAAAATGTCAGGGGCAGCAACTGACACATAGATTTTCTCTCACAACAATACGATCCCTGAATTGTATAGAGGATTCAAAAAACCCTTGCAAATCAATTTTGATACCATTGTGCCACCCCAGGATTGACATCAGGGTACAAAAGTTCTTGCAAAAGACCATTTCCCACTGTGCTTCGCTTAGAAATACTAGTAATTTTTTATTTTACATCAGTCAGCAAAGAAATTCAAACACCATTCACCACACATTTTTCAACATGATCTTTGCAAAGAGGTACATCTTTTTCGTGTATTTTTACACACAATTCCATATTTACATTTTTCATGTCACTGCTCAAATGATCTAATTCTTCTTCTATCACAGGATTGACTTTGACATTAACATTCTTCACAGCTCTACATTCTTGGGCAAAGTGATTCATAACCCCACATTTATTACATTATCCTCCTATTGCTGAACGGATGTATGACGTAACAACGCGAGTCATTACAACGCGTGAAGTTACATCGCAATCTTTACAACGACTGCGATGTTACTACGCTATGCCATTACAACGCAAGTCTTTACATCGACTTGCGCTAGATGGCGTGCTAACATTAGAAAAGCGTAATTTACTATTCCAACTCCAGTCCACTTAACAGTAGGGAAGGAGTTGGGATAGTAAACTACACTATTTGTAATGTTAGCACGCCATCTAGCGCAAGTCGATGTAAAGACTTGCGTTGTAATGGCATCGCGTGGTTATATCGCGTTCGTTGTAACGACCGCGATGTAACAGCATCGCGGTGTACTGACTGCGTTGTTAACGATGTTTCCCTTGCTGAACACTGTCTAAAAGATCCAAAATACATTTTTGCCACCACACGATGCACATGGAATCATTAGAAACATTAGTCTTCGGTTGTGTCAGGAACATCGTGGCCAGTGTTTGTATTCAGAATTGTCAAACACGAAGATATGTTCATTTTAAAAAGGCTTCAAAATATCCCCATTGGAAAAGGTTTCCTCCTGCAACTAAATCTGCATTAAGACATTGCTTACGCAGACTCAGAAATTCAACAAAGATGAATCAAGGAAGTGAGATGCTTAATCAAGATGCAGGTCAGCAGTCTAGTGTTTCCTGGAGGTCCAAGATCGAATAGTGATGTGCGCAAGCTCCTATAAGGAATGGTGCACTTTAACTGAAGTTTGTGAGGTGCCGGTAGTGTCTCACCTCAGCGCAGTTTCCTTGAAGTCAGTTTTTGCCTTTTTGTTCCAAGTCCAAGTTAGTGTCTTAGTTTCGCGCTTGTGTAGCGCATTTCAGATAGTGTTTCCAAGTTATTTTGCCCTCAATAGTGTTTCTCTTTTGCGCATGTGCAACGCATTTGGAGTTTGGCCAAATTCTGTAATACCTGTCGGTACAATTAAGGCAAATGTGTGACAAGTCGCTTAGACTCCTAAAAAGGACTCAAGCTCCAGTAGGAGTGAAAGAAAAGTCTTCTAAGTAAAAATTCCAGCTAAGTCAGAAATCGTACTCCTTAGCCTGAAAAGCAGAGTTTCATGTTAGAACGCCAATGAGGATTTCTGGTAGTTTCTTATCTGTATGCAAGAACAATTGTTCGGTAAAAGTCAACTACCTGGTAGGAGAAAATCTATTATACCTAGCACAACAAGAGAACTGTACCAAGAGTAATGCTCATGAAAGAACAAAAACGATACTGACAGTGGAAAAGACTATTTATTCTCATAAGAACTCTAACATCTTCACGTAGAGAATTCTTTGATTTATGAGTTCTAGAACCTTTAACCAACTGTCTAATATAAGAGAGAAGCAATTGCCTAGAATCTATTTGGTAATTAGAGTATAGATAGATACATATGTTTTAAAGTGTTACGGATATAGGAAAAGTTATTAAGGTATGCATGTATGATTCTTTACCCAATGCAGGTGTATCGTGACAAAGCCCAAATAGAAGAGTACACGAAGGTTGAGTAGAAGATTCCATAAATCTCCGCTGCAAGGCAGTCTCTCTTTTATACACATCCCCTTTCCCCCCTGCTGTTGCCCTCACCAAGAGATAGTGCTGTTGGTGGGAGTACTAGTGGAGGCAATTTGGGACTGTCTACTTCTCCTGTGGAATCTGATTAGAGTACCTTCTGACAGACTGAGGTGCCATTAAAAAATGAATAAAATCCTACTGAGTCAAGAATGGTGGAGTTGGATTTAAAAACCTTGGCAGGAATTTTAGAAAGTCTGCAAAACCAATTAACCAATGCAGTAGAAGAGAATAAGGGTCTAAGAGAGAAAATGAAAAGGTCCCAACAAGAAACCCATATATTTAGGCAAAGAATGGAGTAATTTGTAGCTGGAACATAAAAGGTCAGCATCGGAAGTTGCAACTCAGGTTATCCATTCAGTTTCCCACATAGTTCCTTTAGCAAATCCAGAAAGATATAGAGGGGATCCACATACGGCGCAAGTGTTTTTAACACAATGCTCATTACATTATTTATGTAGGTCTGTGGTTTTTGGAGAAGATCAGGCAAAAGTCGCTTTCATGCTGTCTTATTTGAGTGGTGATGCGGCCTCATGGTCAATGCCTTTGATTTCTCTTAATGACCCAGCCTTGTATGATTTTGAAGAATTCGAAAAAGAGTTTCTAAGAATTTTCGACAGGAGATCTACAAACCAAGCAACTGATAATGAACAATTGGAATTAAAACAGGGGAATCGTGACCTCATCACTTATATAGCTCTGCTTAATAAATTAATAGTGGAAAATGAGTGGCCAGAAAATATACGTTCAGCAGTTTTCTATCGTGGACTCAAAGAAGAGCTCAAATATTCCTTGGCCCAAATTCCGAAACGTCCCTGAGAAACTTCTGAGTTAATAGATTTGGATTTACAAATTGAGCATAGGCTTTATAAAAGAAGATCTGAGAGAAAGAGAGAGTTTTGTCCTTTTACTCCTCGATTGGATAGGATAAAGACTGAAAATAACAAGCCCGAATCTCATGTTGGCGAAGACCCCATGCAAATTAGTTCCATAAGAGTCCCCTTTCCAAAGAAGAACGAGAAAAGAGAAAATCAAAGAATTTGTGCATGTACTGCGGAAGCTCAAGGCATTTTGTGAAAGATTGCGCAAAAAGACCTGAGACAAATTTGGGGTTAAAAGACAAATCCCACCAGAGGGAGTTGCCCTGGTGGGAAAAGAAGGAGAGTCAACTCCAGATTACCAACAAGTCACCAAGACCCTTCAGTCTGCAGCTCCTCATTTAATTGTCTCATTAACAACAAGATTTTGACATACTGAAGTTAAGGAAGTATCCGTTATGATAGATTCCAGAGCCACCGGCAATTTTGTGACTTAAAGTATGCAAAGAAATAGGAATCTGTTCTATCAAA
Organism: Triturus cristatus; assembly: GCF_964204655.1. NCBI lineage: Eukaryota > Metazoa > Chordata > Amphibia > Caudata > Salamandridae > Triturus > Triturus cristatus. Next base: position 563,311,682 of record NC_140582.1, on the reverse strand, counting down.
AAGAAGAATCTTGAGGTGGTCAGAGCAGTGGATGGAACAAATTTAACGTCTGGACCCATTACTAAAGAGACGTAAACCATTGAACTGTTGGGACTGAAAGGTCACCTAGAGTTTTTAAGATTCAATTTAATTGATGCTCCTCAATTTCAACTCATACTAGGATTGCCATGGTTAACGGAGCATAATCTAAGAAATGATTGGTAGAGACAAACTGTAGAGATGTCTTCCGAGTATTGCAAGAAACATTGTTTTCATTGCAAGAGAACAAAGTCTGAGGGTTCACCTGCTTCCGAATTAGCTCAGCTTACCAATATGATTTGTGTCATGGAGTGGAAGGAGATTCCGAAAGAATATCAAGACCTGGCTCATGTTTTTGACAAAAAGAACGCAGGAAAAACTTCTACCTCATAGAGAAAATACCTGCAAAATAGAGTTGGAACCAGGAGCAATCCTTCCTTGCAGCTGTATCCATGCTCTTACTGAGTCCGAGAATCTATACCTCAAGACATATTTAGATGATTATCTAAAGAATGGGTTTATTCGACCCTCTCAGTCCCCTGTATCATCTCCATTATTTTTAATTCCTAACTAGAATGGGAGTCTTCACACCTGCATGGACTACAGAGCCTTGAACCAAGTTACTGTCAAGAATCGGTATCCTTTGCCCTTAATTTCACAATTGTTGGATCAAGTGAAAGGAGCGAAAGTTTACACCAAGTTAGATTTGAGAGGGGCATACCACTTGGTTAGAGTAGCAGAAGGCAATGAATGGAAGACATCCTTCCAAACCAAATAAGGCCTCTATCAATACCATGTGATGCCATGCGGTTTATGTAATGCTTGAAAATCATCTCTATGTGAAATTTGAAAAGTGTTCATTTCACACTAATCCAGTGGAATTTTTGGGATTTGACCTGTCTGCAGAAGGAGTAGCAATGGATCCGTCCAAGGTTGAAGTCATAAGGAATGGTCAACCCCAAAGAATGTAAAAGAAATCCAAAGTTTTATTGGGTTTGACAATTTTTAAAGACGATTCATACCCAACTTTTCCTCAAATGTCAGTCCCATCACTCAATTGTTGAAGAAAGGAGTAAAACTTTTGTGGTAAAAGAAGCAGAACTAGCTTTTAACTTTTTGAAAGAAGCATTCACCACAGCTCCCATTTTGATGCACCCAGATGCGGAAGAGGCTTCTATGTCAAAACAGACGCTTCAGATCTAGCAACTGAAGGACTGATTCTCCAAAGAAACAAGCAGACAGGTCAATTACACCCAGTGGCTTTTTGATCCAGGAAGTTGTCTGTGCGCCTGAAGTAAACTATTCCATTGCGGATAAGGAACTGTTGGCGGTTAAGGATGCTTTTCAAGATTGGTGACATTATTTACTCGGAGCAAAGCATGTGGCAACCATTTTTACCAATCATCATAATCTTCAGTTCTTGAATTCTGCCAGAACACTCACACCTCGACAATTAATGTGGTCTTTGTACTTTTCTGATTTCAATTTTGGAATTACGTACAAGTCAGGAGCAAAAAATAGTATAGCAGATGCTCTGTCACTACTACATTTGTCTGAAGATGTTAAGACACCTCAAACAGAACCCATCATTCCATCAAAGATGGTTTGCACCACCCAGTTTGCAGACCATGCCAAAGAAATAATGAAGTCTATCCCATGAAAGATATGGAAGATTGGGCAAAAGCAGACACAAGAAAAAAAGTTGAGAATGATCTTCCTTTTTTCGAGAATGGCCTATATTTACCTACAAAAAATTTACAGGAAAAGGCATTAAAGAGTTGTCATGATGATCCAATGGCAGGCCATAAAGGAATAAAAAAGACCATTGATGTGGTTAAGCGGCACTTTTGGTGACCATACGTGGCTGCTCACCTAAGACAATATGTGTCAACTTGTGTACTATGCATAAAGGGAAAACCAAGTCAACAAGCCCCCCAGGGGTTCCTACAGCCTTTACCAAATGCACCTAATCCTTGGCACAGTGTGTCAATGGATCTAATTGTGGATCTTCCTGACAGTCAGGGTACAATACAATTTTGGTTTTTGTCAGCTCCTTTTAAAAAATGAGCCACTTTATTCCATTGAAATCCATTCCAACTGCTTCTCAGTTAGTTCAATTGTTTAATCAACACATAGTTAAATTTCATTGTAGGAAGGTAGGATCTTTCTGCTTAGTTACCCCCACTTTTTGTCTGGTGCTGTGCTGGTTTTTGACTAGTATGACTGGGATCCTGCTCATCAGGGCCCCAGTCTATCTGCTTTCTACCTAAACTGTTATGTTATGTACCTAGGTACACTCCAGATTGGAAACTGGGTGTACCCTTATCAGTCCCTAGTATATGGTAACCATGTACCCAGGGCATAGGTACCCCAAAGGCCCCCCATGGGCTGAAGCATGTATTATGCCACCCATGAGAGGCCATGCAAAATGGAACCTACAGGCCTACTATTGCAGCCTGTGTAAGTTGGTGCATGCACCACTTACTTAAGATATAGGTTTACTATATCTAAGGGTCACTTCACTTAAAACCTATCAGTCACCCCTATAGCAGGCCTTAACAATCCTGAAGGCAGGGCACTTGGTTCTAAGTGGGGGGGTGCCACTGCAGGAACAGGACACCCCTGCAGCCTACGGAGTCCATTTACCCGGTTTGTCAGTGCATCAGCCATCTATGACATAGAGTGGTATTATGCGACCGCTTGATGACCAACTCTAAAACGGCTGAAAGTAACCCTATTAGTAACACTGTAGAATTATACCCCACACCGGTATGATTCCACCCCATCCCAGAAGCGAGCTTCGTTGGGTCCCTGGTGTTCCCGGTACCAGCCTTCTTGTCCCGGGCCGCACAAAATGGTTGCTGCCTACCAGAGACACATTTCTCCCCTCCTACTGCTGAGCCAAGCTTGAGCAAGGGAAGGCAGAACAATAGGCATTCTGTCACAGGGAGGTGTGACCATCTCCCAGACAGGATTTAGTGTATTAGGGCTGGGTTGGAGCGCTTGCCAGCGACCGAAAGTCTGCATGATGGTCACATTTGGTGTCCCTGTGCATAGTCCAATTCAAACTAGTCCTGGGAGCCATTGGCTCCTTCTCTGGCGCAAAACTGGACAACGGACAGGGCTTACCTGACCGTAGGATCCTAGATTCGATGTGGATAAGATTTTTAACCAGAAACCAATGAACTTCAACCGATTGGACACTGGACTTCGCTGATCTTCGTTTGGGCCCGACTTCGTCTCCCTCTCAGTCTGAAGCATCATCTGTGCCTGTGCACCATACAGGATCTGTGCAGGACCTATGGAGCATCAAGGACAACTGAAGATATCTCCCTTAGAGGGAAGGAGTCACTCCCCTGCATTTGCAGGCATAGCAACACTGCTGTCCGGTCTGCTGACCCTGAGCTCCTACAGACTCCAAAGGCTTCAGCAACACAGGAACTAGGTTTTCACACATCTCGAGGTCCGAGCTGCCCTCTTAACAAGTTTGAGGTCTGCAATACCTAAACCCCTGTGCACCGCGTACAATTGCAAGTGCATATGCTTGTTGGCATTTCCCGAACAAGGGCACTGGGCTCCAAGTAGCCCCACCGTCTGGCATCCTTTCCCACAAACAACTCTGTACTCCTCACACCTAGTGCTCCTTGGGTTGCTGCTTTGTGAAATAGCTCGAGGTCCCCTCATGACTCCTGCGCCTCCGGCCTGTTGGTCCACTTGAACTTTGCTTTTTTTGGGCTCCCCTGATTGCTCCATGTCTGCCCTGACTCCCCTGTGTTTGGTGAGTCTCCTGGTCCTTGCTGGTCCGAACCGTATCCATCCTTGACCTTCTGCATCGGTTGCCGTTGCCAAGGCTTGTTGGTGCTCCCGCCAGACACTGACCCCTCAGTACTCAACATGCTTTGGGAGACAGCTCGTATCCAGCTGCTGGTTGTCCTCAACATCTCCTGGTCCCTGTGGCTGCAGAGTCAAGAACTCCATCAACGCAACTGAAGCACCCGACATCGGTGGGCATTCGTCTACCTAGCCCCTGGTCACTCCTGAGTGACCCAGACTCTGTCCCCTCTGCTTTCAGGTATTGCTCTTCAACAAGAATCCAACTTTGGATTCCAAGTGACTCTTTTCTTCCTTCCAGCAGCAGCTCTTCTTCCAAGTCTTCCATTGGGTTCGACTGCGGTTTCCGACGCCACTCCAGACCTATGCACCCGGCTTCCCTGTGATAGGTAACTTGGGTTCCTTGGTATCTACAGGTGGGGTGGCTCTACAACCTCCTAACTTCCACTGGGGTTCTTTGAAGTCCACTGGGAAGGGTCCTCAAACTCTAAAACTTCAATGGCGACTTTCCCATAGAATTTGTAAGAGCAACCATGCACTCTTACCTTGTCTTGTGCGTAGTTGAGTTTCACAGAGATGCTATGGACCAACTTCCCAGTACCCTACCTTATAACCAGTGTTTTATGACCCACTACAGCTATGTATTAGGGTTCAAGGAGGAGGGCCGGATACTGGACGCTGGTGGGTTCTTGTTGTTGACCTGTGAGGCAACAAGTTGGGATTAACTTACATGTATAGTTCGTATTTTGAAATACAACTAGTTCTTACTTTCCTCTAATTTGTATATCATCTCAGTTAGGCTTCCTACCTGCGAACTTAGGCTGGGGAGGATTGCGTTCTAGTATTTCTTGTGATGGCTGGATTTTCACCAAGAAGATCCTTTGAGGCGGAGCATGCGTAGGCAGTGAAGAATATTCTAGATCTTCTTCTTCTGAAGAAAGAGATTGTATTTGCTGTAATGACCTTGGTACAACTCCAATGTTGTTTATAAAACCATATTTCTTTGTATATGTCTTTGTATTCAGACTTACATTTTTAGTTGCCCCTCGATGTGTTCCATCACTAAGAGAAAGTAAAAACAAAGAGCAAAACAAACAAAGTTCTACAACATCACATTAACTCTAATAATACACAAAGTCTCAATTGCTACTTTTCAGTAGATGATGGATCTTGTTAGTCTTTGAAAGTTCTTTTAATTTGCTAAATAGTGTTCTACTATGCTTTTTCTGTTGTGGAAAAAACAGTCCAAAAATTGTCTTGAGTATTTACTATGACCTCTCAAAAAACATTGCTGTCTTGCGATGGGCGCCGTAAATAACTAAAAGTACTTAGCTTTCTTCTTGTCTTTTTCTCCACAGGTGTTTTAGCTGAAATGTACTCAAGGTGCCTCCTGAAACCGCGAAGATGCTGGAAAAGAAACCAGACAACCGAAGAACTTCTGCGTCGATTTCAGGTAAGGCGTCCTTGGACACGGGTCCTTCCTTGGAGATGGGCGGAAGGCTAAGCGTTTTCTAGAAGGAGGGTGTGGCATTAAATAGTAATGCCACACCCAAGATGGCTACTATGCTGAGGCACGTTCAGCGTGATGCGGCGTACTGCATGCTGAGCTTACGGGTAACACAGACGCGAGGTTGGCTTCTTTTACCGGTAACACAGACAAGAGGCTAGTTTTGGTTTACAATAGAAGTCAGAGCCTCCTTGTATCTTGTTGCGCTATATTTCCTGCTAAAAGAGTTGCAAATACGTATAATACAGTTCGCAATGAAATTCTGAATCCAAGATCCATAAAGATATATATCCGTGTTCATTTTAACACCGTGAAGTGATAAACACTCATATTCATTATCAAACAATATTCACAGAGACAGTATGACAGTAGCGCCTGTTTGGCGACCCCTAGTATTAAAGTGATGGCCCTTCCCCTACATGACTTAAGAGGGTAGGTAAGGGGATGTGGCTGTCCCAGGAGGGTGTAACTGTGGAATCTGTGTATTTTGGTGTGATGGATGGAGTGGACTTCCTGGAGGACTGTTTTCCAATAAGCCTGTTTTTTGGGCACTGCTAAAGAATATGGGTGAGTGTGCTCGGTTGCCCACAGTTGCGCTAGCATAAATCGCTTCTACTGGGTTTCCATTTTGCAGTTCTAATCGGAGTATAGTACCAGTAGTATGCTATCTTAAAAAACATTTCTTTTCCCGCAGTACTACAGGAGAAGGCTCTGGCCTTATGAGTTATACCCCGCCATTCTTTAGGGGAGAACTCCTGCTCCAACTTCGATTCCCATCTATGCTGCACTGGGGTCTTAACACTATATTTGGGCTTAGTCAAAAAGGAGTAATTCTCTGAAAGCAGGCGCTTGTATGATGTGCGTGTAATGTACCATAGCTTAAATTTTGTGAGGGGGCGGCTAGCATGGGGTTGCACCTGAGGCTGTGTTTCCCAGTGTTGGATCACTAAATATTGTCAATAGGTGTCTTGGGGAATTTCATAACCTGATACCAATCCGAGAATATCCATAATCCCTTTCTCATCAAATAAGTCACCTATCCTTTTACAGTTGGCTTCTTGCCATTTCAGATAACTAGGGGCACATGCATCATTGTTTTTTGGGGTCACAAATGGGCAGATTAGCAGAATCTGCCCCTTTGCAACTGCAATTTTTGCCTTTGGGATGCATCATCCCAAATGCAAAAATCGCTATTTAAGTAATCGCAAAATTTGCGATTACTTAAATTGCGACTGCATTTAGGGAATCGCAAACTGCGATTCCCTGAATGCAATACAAAAAAAAATTGTGATTTTACTTCTAAGAAACGTAAATTACCATCAAGTTAAAGTTAGAAAAATGCACAAAAGTGAATTTTTAAAAGTTCTATGTTGCACACAAATATACCAACTAGGTACGTTTTTTTGAATGCCGAATTGAGCATGTTCTGATGGTTAAACCATATTAGGTACATATTACATATAAATGATATGTGAGTGACATAGGAATCACGCACGGTCGTGAAGAGAAAGCCAAGGGGATTGGCTTTTGAAACATGTTGACCAATTAGGAGGCTACTCATAACAGTAGACCACCTAAGTTTCCCCAGTTTTTTAACGTTACCAGCTAGGGAAGTGCATAAAGTTTATTTTTTCCACTAGCCAGGCAACTTTTAATTATTGCACCACTATCTCCTTTGACCCTATCACTCTAACTCTCGCAGTACACATAGCCTTTTTCATTGTATTAAGTGCTCCCGCATCTCTGTAGGTTGTAGCACACCTCGCCCCATAGAGGGACGGGAAGACTCCATGATGAAGCATGACACTAAGCGATTCTTAGTGTGTGAGGGGTATTTTAAAAACACATAGTGTTTTCAATGACAACTCTTTGGGTCACACACTAACTATCCACCACTTTAATTAGAATTTCTTTACACAAGGAAGGATATATTGAATATTGGTAGAATCTCTTTGTTTAATTGCATGTGTGTGTGCAACATGTTTTTTAATTGCACTTTCAGGGGTGCATCAGGGTGTCCTTGTGGTACCATTGCACCCTTGAAATTGCATGCACAATTTGCGAGTGCCTATTTGGTACTTGCAAATTGTGCATGCAATTCTCGTTGATTCCTATGGGCCTCTAGGCCCATAGGAATGATAGCGAAGCCATTCCTTATTTGTGATTCGCAATTTGTGAGTCGCAAATAAGGAATGTGTACGAAGCGCATTTTTTCTTGTGATTCCTACATGCATAAGGTATTGCGATTCCTAAATTGTAATTTCTTAAAAATCACAATTTAGGAATTGCAATTTCTTCGTTTGATGCATGTGGACCCTAGTCCCTTCCATTGCTAGGGGCGAAGTCTGGGTTGCCTGTACTCTGTCCCACGCCCCAATGGTCGCCCTCAGAACCGGTGAGATATAAGCTGCAGCTAGCCTATGCCACTTAGGAAGCCAGGGAACCTTCCATATGTGCATCCCTGCAATTGCACGATCAATGAAACACCAATGCTTTTCAAACTCTAATTTATACCACTCAATCATATACGGTAATTGCGCTGCTTGAAAATATTTCTTTAAGTGCGTAACCCCAAGACCCCCATCAGCCTGTTTCTCAAATTTTGATGTTGTGCCATGCGGGCCCTTTTCCCTTCCCATATAAAGTTCCCAATTAGGTGTTGCAGCTGCGCCAGTATTCAAGATGGAGGGCATAGTGGTAACGTCTCCATCACATATAGGATGCGAGGCAAAAGGGTAATTTTAAGGGCCGCTAGCTGCCCTAACCATGACAAGGTGTGCTTCTTCCAGTTAAGTAGGCCACGTCGGGTCTTATCCAGGAAGGATGAATAGCTAGCCTTGACCGTCTTTCCCATCGTCGGTAATATCTGCAGCCCCAGGTAAGGGACGCCCCGCTGTGCCCACGCGAATGGGAATTGCTGCCTTCATTGATCCTGCTCAGGGCAGGATAAGGCCGAGTGGCAGTGTCTTTTACATTGTAGAAAGAAATGGTAATATGGAAGTGCGCTGGACGCATTAATCAATTCTGCCACAGCACAAAGACAAAATGGCAGCTGCTACTGAGAGAGTGCCTGCGGCACCGATAAAATATTGTAAAAGTCACTGAATTAATCAAATGAATAGTGCACCAGCATCGCTCTACCTTCTGCCTTCGCTACATGTAAAGTCCTCCTTCCAGCATGTCGGTAGGGTGCCGAAAATGCCGCAAGAGGTCCAGAGTACGGCGGAGCTTTTCTCCTAGGCCGCCACCTTAGGTGGCGCTGAAACCACACCCCGTTCTCACTTTCTTGAACTTCAGAATGCAGAGAAAATTGTCTGAGGATCAATGCAAAGCTCACAGTGGTACATAAAGCTTGATTTTCTTTGGAGAAACAAGGTCCTACCTTATGGACTACCCTGTGAGTAATGCACGTTAATTTGAGGAGAATTCTTTCAAGCACAGGGAAGCAGTGTGTGAGAAGTTGGCCTGATGTATGATGTCACTAGTTCTAGTGTACACCTTATATCAGTCCAAACAACCCTTATGGTGATTGGTTGTAAAGTCAACCTTATAGACCAGCTATCCTAGTGGTAGCATGGACAAGAGCAGTCTTAGGCTAAACTCTGAATGGCATGTGAAGCCAGCTGTGATACCATATATAATCCCTTGAATACCAAATGAAAGGACACCACAACAGATATATATATAAAATAAAGTGTATTTATTCTAGTCAAACCCTCAGCACTCTTTATGAGATTAGAGGTAAGTACAACACAGTCTTATTCAAGCATACATTAAGTCACACAGGTAAGTAATATAGTTAGGCCCTAGGGGCCACGCAAACCATATACTAAAGAAGTGGTATAAGGACCACTGTCACGGAAATAGGATAGGCCTAGGCCTAGGGAATCGCTGGGGCTACACTACACTAGCAACAGTTAGGAAGTGGGAGGCCCACGGGATTCAGGTGCAGAGTGGAAACACTCACGCGTAATGCGTAAAAGTCTATAGAAATAGTACTTGTTAGAAATTAACAGTTTAAGGACACTTCTGAAGCAGCTAGAGAGTCGAGACTCGGAAACTAGACCCTAGGATAGTCACTACCCTTGTGAGCACCGAAGTACCCAAGTTACCTAGCCCACAGGCTGCGGGTGCATAGGTGTTCACAAGGGTAGTGACTATCCTAGGGTCGAAGAAACTGCAGTAATCTTTCTGATTATAAAAATGAATCACACACATTGAAGAAAGACCTTCTAGTGCGTGAATATCCTAAGAAGATTGTTGATACTGCCTGCAAAAGAGCTTTATACAACAACCGTGATAACCTGTTGGAAGACAGGGTTAAAGTACCAGACCCAGCGATGACTTGTGTCACTACATTTACACCTGACTCACACCGAATAAGAAAAATTGTTCACAAACACTGGAACATCCTGAACATAGGTACACTTAATTTACCTACTCCTCGTTTTGCTTTCAAGCGAACAAACAACATCAAAGATATTCTCATCCACACTAGGCCAAAAAAACAAACTACCATTCGCCAAAGCACTTTGTGGGGCCTTCCCCCGGTCACAGGCCCTGCGGTTCATGTTCCGTCTGCCACCTTACCAAGGCGACAAAAAATCTGGATTTTCCCAATGGGGTTTCATGGACCATCAATGCACATACCAACTGTAACTCCTCCAATTGCATCTATTTGCTGCGATGAAAATGTAACTTACTCTACATCGGCATGACCACAAGACAGGTAAAAACATGCATAATGGAGCATAGGAGCAATTTCAGATGCTTGAAGAGTAACACCAAGATGACCACACATTTCAAAGATACACAACATTCACCAGACTCTTTTGAATGGGGTGTATTAGAAACTCATCCTGGAATAACAAAACATGCTTTATTCCGCATTGAACAACAATGGGTCGTACGATTAGCCACTGACAAAACTGGGTTAAATGAGAATATATCTTGGAGCCTTCTGACCTAAATCATTCCTGATTTGATCATTTAGATAACTTATCATAAGTTGCTTTGATCTGACATGAACCTCCCACGTTAACAAATAATGACCACTTGACATTTAGGACTACCATACGGCCTAACCCGCGTCTTATGTCATCTTCTGATAACCTATAGTACATAAGAGCAACCACTTATGTATCACCACGGTTTGTTCTTTATGACCACTGGGGCCCTAGTCCGTGCTGAGGCTGACGTTGGAATTATTTCATGAGCCGTCTTTGGTCTATGTTGATTTTTAACCCTATTCCGCATTTGCCCTTTACAATCAACAGATGGGGGTATAATACATTCTGACACCTTTGTTATGTGTTTCTGTAATTTTATCACACTACCTTAGCAGAATCCACGGTGTTGATAATTCACTTGTTCCACAGGGTGCTTACGAGCAGCACACCACAGGCATCACAAGTTCAAAATTATAAATTTTATAATTTTTAAATCCGCCTCTTTGACTCTCCCCCCCACCTATCCGAGCATATGTTGTAGCGACTTGACTGGTTTCTTGGGGGCGTGCGGCGAGTCCGGGGCTTGGGCTCGTACGGTTGTGGAGGAAACACAGTGTTTTCCCCTTCCAATATGGCGCCTACTCTAATGTGACATTCTAGTCTCGTTGTTCCGATGAGGTACCCGGAAGTCCTTCTACCATTGTACGCCTGTACCGGTATATTACACGCGCAATGACAGCACTCACTTGTGATTCCCGGACCGGCGACGTGGGGGTAGGTCTACTGCCACCTCCGTTTTTGGAACCCGTGAGTACTACCATCCCTTTACTTATCCTTCTTTCGATGATTAGTCGTGCCTCGACCTCCCACATACTTGGCACCACACTGTAGAGGATCGCTGTTTGCACGACTTCGCGGCACTGACTCCGCGGCGGTTAACACCAGCAATGCCCCGTAATTATGTCCCCCGCGGTATTGGTGACTGCGCTCGTCTCTGCTCGCATTGTTTGTTTGCTTTCATCGTAACCATACGGTGTTCTTTAATTTGCAGACACGGTTTGACACCATCGCGCGGGACCCTGACAGGCTGTGTTTACACTCCTGACCTCACCGCGGTGGGGCGGTGGGCGGTATTCATACCTGCCGAGGCACCACGCGACGTCTCTCTGTGTTTCTGTACATTGTTACCTTACTCTGTGCGCCCTATATTGGAGGCGTGGCACTATTACGGTTCACTCTGAACCTTTGGTTTACTGATTTGACACTCAGTGTCTCTGTGTGTCTTCTGCAGCCCCGGGCGATTTGCCCCGGACTCTTTGTACATTTCGCATGTATCAGTTATGTCTCTCTTCATTTCATTTCCCGTTATTATTAGGACACTACACCTTAGTGTCTCCACTAGCCGGATCTGAAACACCAATGCCATGACCCTAATGGGTGAGTTAACTTCCTTTGTGTGCTTCTCTTGCTGCATTCATTTTAATTGTTTTCAATTCACTGTATGACAGACACGCCATCATGCATGTCATGAGCTACCTTCAATAGCATGAGGTTTGCATCAATTCACGTTGCATGTCCTGTCATGTACAATTGAATAATATATTGACTTGTATTTATAATATTGTCAATCTGTTTTTACTTTGCAGGTTATGTTTTTTGAGTTACAGGTACCACACTTTCTTTGGGTGCTGTAAGGGTGGTCATTTGTATAATTTACCTTAGACCACCACCACTTAAGTGTAGGTAGTTTATTCTGGTCCTGACGAATTGCCGTCAAATTGACTCAAGGGCAAGAAACATGTTGACCACTTGACAGACGCAATTAACCAGCATCCTCATAGTTGGTTATAGCGTTGGTTTGTCTTATCATTTTTAATTAGGGTTGGGTCCACGTTCATTAAAAAAATTTCTGAGTGGACCACCTCCCCTATTTTAGATTTTCCCCTACACACCACTATCACCTACACTATTTTAGGGCCCTCATATGCACTTCACCAATCGGCTTCTGGAAAAAAGATCTCCGCCAGGAAGGCCCCATCTTGGGTGCCGATCGGGGATTGCAGCGCCGCCCCGATAAGGAGCAGACCTGATGATGAAGCATGACACCTAGCTGGCTGGGTGTGTGAGGGTCTTTTTCCAACAAGGAGAAGTTTCTTCTCCCCTCCTACACTCTAGTATTCACTAGAGCTCACTCTTTATATATATCGCCTGCTTGCACATTAGGAACTGCATACTATCTTTGTCATGGCCAGGTTAAGGCCCTGATCGATTGTGCTCCGGCCTCCCCTAAAGCCAAACTGTAGGTCTGATAATATATTATTTTCTATAGCCCATGTTTGTAACCTCGTAAGGAGTATCCTTCCTGCTACTTTCCCCAATGAGTCTAAAAGCGAAATTGGTCTGTAGCAGGAAGGATCCTGTCTATTACCTTTCTTGTATATAGGAACCATGATAGATTCGGTCCAACTTTTAATTGGGCCCTGCGTAGAGGTTGCGTTAAGAACGCATGTTAATAACGGAGCCCAGAGGTCTAAGTAATGTTTGTAAATGTCGACAGGGACCCCATCAGGTCCTGGGGCCTTAGAGCCTTTGCTTTCATTTAATGCTGATAGCACTTCTTTTAGTGAGAAGGATACCTCAATTGGGTGGACCACAGTGTGTTCGAAAGGAAGTGTTGTTGGAGTATTCTTAGTTGTGATAGCCTCGGGAAGGCCAAACATTTTTGTAAAATGGCTCACCCATTGGAATTCATCTATCGTTACATCCACAGACGGGAAATTTTCAGATGAAAAAAATGGAGATCTGATTACTTTCCAGAACGCCTTACTATCTTTTTGGATACTAGCCCTGTGCAAGTCTTCCCATAAGGAATTTTTTAGTGCCCTTTTTCTTGACATAATTGCCTGATTGTATGATTTTCTTGCTTGCCGAATGGCGTTTTTGTCCTTTTCCTTATTGTGGATAGCTTTTTTTAGTGCACGGTGGGCTTTCGTGCAATTAGTATCAAACCATCTGATTTTCTTTTGTTCCCCCCTTTTTTTCTCTATGAACAAACAGTTTTTTATTGTTGCCGTAATATGTTTGAAACTTTCTAATACCAACGAAGGAGGGGAGTTTTCACTTAAACACATCACAATTTGATCCAGTGCTTTAACCACTACAGAAGATGTAATTTTGTCAGGATCTGTAAGTTCCCATTTCAATGAGTAACCATTTGTGCTGTCAATAGCCAAGTTAGCACAGATATGATGATATTTTTCCAGTTTATTTTTATTATGGAAGTTATCATTTTTACCTATAATTATTACTGTTTGAGGGAAATGATCACTTATAGCTATCTTATGCTTTATAAATTGCTTTACCCTGCTACCAAGATGACTTGAGACCAGGATAAAATCTATTACCGAACCTGCACCTCTCCCATTATATGTTGGTAAAAAAGGGATAGGAGGTGTTACTAATTCGTTTGCAAAGGTCAGGTCCAGCATAAAAACATTCTCATTCAGAGCGCTACCAAAGATGTTATGAGAGAAATGAGTTAAATTACGATTTTCCTCGTCTCTCAAGCCACATAGCTGGTTGTTATTATTGGAGCATAAATTTACGTTGAAATCTCCTCCCCAGACGATCTGAGCATTCCCTGAGCTAAGAGACTGGATGTTATACATAATTTGTCTGAATCGAACCATTACTTCTGTCTCTTTCTCTTTGGGGATATTGTTATAGAAGTTCACAAGCGTCAAAGAATCTTTATTATCCATTAAAAGGGTAAGAATTTGGTAGTAGGGATCAGATATTTCAAGCGAAAAAATTTTCGCAACCACCAAATTGGAAATATATATACATAAGCCTCCCTTAGGTCTTCCATGGCTGGAAGGACAGGCTGGGATGTGGAAGGTTTTAAAACCGTCAAAATGAATTTCGTTTTGGGTCCAAGTCTCTTGGAGACAAAGAATATCCGTTTTCCTGATGAAATCAAGAAAAAAGTCGTTATGAAGTTTGGAATATAGACCCGCTATATTCCAAAAAGTGATGTTAATCTGCCCTTCCTTTTTCCAGGATGGTGGTAATAGCTGGGAATCTAATCCCGATAATTCTGTGTCAGATAAAATAAGATTCTTAGGTTCCTCTCTATTTGATGTAGTATCGGGAGCTTCAGCGTGCATTGGTTTATTCTGCACCTGTCTATACACACTATTGTCTCGACCTTCTAATAGGGTCTCTAACTCAGGTGTCGCCCTTTGGGATGGACTAAAGGGGCCAATACCTAGAGTTCCTGGTGTAACCTCTAATTCACTTATTGACTTTTGGGGTAGTCAGTCCAAATCCTCTAATGATGCGAGTGCGCTAAAGCGATTGTGTACTAAAATACTATAATTTGAACTAGGCATACTCTGAAGGTCATCTACTTTCACTGATTCAAATGGAGGTCGATAGAAGAAACCTAGGGGGAGAATGTCAATCCCTATTTCAAGCGTTTTTCTACCCGCTTTCCCCAGAATCTTTTCAACTAGCCAGGGTGAGCGGAAGGTCAGAACCAGGCAATCACCTATAAAGGGTTTCCTGGTTCTTCCGATCCATCCCAACCTACATGCCATCTTGAACTCTTCAAACAGGGTTCAAGTATCTCCCACTCTATTCCCCAACCAATGTAATGCTTTGTTTCTTAAGGATTCGCATGTCTCCTGGTCATGCTGCCCTAGTTGTGGTACATTTGCCAAGATGACTGTGTAAGGAGTACAGGCTGGGGGAAGATCCAGGTGTGAGGGAGGCGATGACTTTATATATAATGGTTTAGTGACATGTGAAATTGATTTATCAGCGGTTGGATTACTGGTAGAGATATAATTTTGTTGTACCTTAGATATACTGGAATGATTATTGGTTCGATTGCTTAAAGTAACTCCAGGCCTATCAAATTGGAGCTGAGGTCTTCCTATTTTGCTGGTGTCATTCATAACGATGTTGGAAGGCTTTGAGTTTGGAAATAGATTGACCATGCTGTCGTTATTGATTGGGAGTTTTGCCAGGAAAGACTCTACTCGATGTAATCTTTCGCCGATGCTCTCGACTGCTCCTCTCACGTAGGAATCTAAGTTTTTTATAGATAAAAGTATACTCTCTAAATCAACCCCCTTATTAGGATGTTTTATCGTGTTAGCTGTTGTGACAGTTGATATGGGGGAGTGATGTGAAAGTGGGCTAGAATGGTTGTTATGGCTGTTTTTCCTTGCAGTGGTATCCCTATCTCTATGTACTGTGGGATTGCCCGAATCTCTCATACCCCTTCCAGACTTGCCAGTCTGTTTTCTTACTGTCTTTTTTTTCCTATTTGTTTGTGGGGGAGTGGTGTCTTCCCGAATGCTGTGCACTATAATATCAGATACAGTCTGTTGGATACAACCATTTGCTGCAGATCCGATGACATGATCCACATTTGTTACAGTTTCTTGGATAGGGATGACTTGCTCAACAACTTCTCCAGTCATCAGTGACCCAGCCACTAAAGATTGTTCCACTGAGGAGATTTGTTTCTCTATTGCCCCCATAGCCCCAGTCAAATATGTTAGGAGTGTTTGTTTTTGGGCTTTTTGAGGTCCTTCCCCTCAAGTGGGTCCCTGCTCAATGCTCTCCTTTTGCCCATATTAGAAAGAGCGTATTATTTAGTGGGGAAAAGGGTATCTGCTTATGTGGCTTCTTTCAAACAGGTTACAATAATAGAAGTCGTAAATCTTACGCCCCGAAGCTA
The DNA here is from genome assembly GCF_964204655.1 of Triturus cristatus. Classification (NCBI taxonomy): domain Eukaryota; kingdom Metazoa; phylum Chordata; class Amphibia; order Caudata; family Salamandridae; genus Triturus; species Triturus cristatus. Next base: position 563,295,628 of record NC_140582.1, on the reverse strand, counting down.
ATAATCCCGATGACAAACGTTACCTTCAAGGTTCCTCAAGTCCGTCCTGGCGGTCGATAAGTCTAATGGGAGGAGAGTCACAGGGCCACGAGGGAGTGCCCGGTCCGGTCTCACACGGGCACAGACGGGCAAGGACGGGCGGTGCGGAGAGTGCTCCTCGTTCTTAAGCCCCTCGGTCGGTTTGAAATGATGTCATGGGCGTGTGCCGGGTATGAGCAGGGCTGCTGGGAGTTGTGGTTTATCCCAGGACGCCCAACCGCTCTCCCTGGGTCGCCGATTCAGGCTCACTTCCCCGACCTGCAGATGGTGCAAATGATGGCTCTGGATTCTATTGCTCCCACAGTAAACTCCTGGACAGAAGAACAAAACAGGAAAGATTATTCCTGGTGTGCGCGTCCCGCGGTGCGGAGAGCGCTCCTCATTCTTAAGCCCCTCGGTCGGTTTGAAATGATGTCATGGGCGTGCGCCGGGTATGAGCAGGGCTGCTGGGAGTTGTGGTTTATCCCAGGACGCCCAACCGCTCTCCCCGGGTCGCCGATTCAGGGTCGCTTCCCCGACCTGCAGATGGTGCAAATGATGGCTCTGGATTCTATTGCTCCCACAGTAAACTCCTGGACAGAAGAACAAAACAGGCAAGATTATTCCTGGTGTGCGCGTCCCGCGGTGCGGAGAGCGCTCCTCGTTCTTAAGCCCCTCGGTCGGTTTGAAATGATGTCATGGGCGTGCGCCGGGTATGAGCAGGAATTTGTTTCCAGGTGATCTGATAGCTTTTTATAAACATATCTCTCCATTATCTTTGCTGGAAAAGGCAGCTGAGAAATGGCCAAAGATTTTGAAAAACCTGACATCCGCTGTTGATTTCTTTAACATGGGGGTACCAGTGCCTTTTTCCACTCAAGCGGTACAGTGCCTGATTCCAAAGACTGGTTGCAGATGTCTTATAGAGATGGTGTAAGAAAGTCAGCCAATTCCTTCCAGACCCTTTGAGGAAGTAGGTCCAACTGAAAACCTGAGCGAATCAAGAAGGTGGATGTCCAGAAAACCATCTCAGTCATCTATCCCAGATTGTTTAGAGAAGTCTGAAATGGATTATTAAAAGCAGAGTCCGATAAATAGCTTAGCTGATGGTCTCCTGTAGATGATGGGGGGTTAATGACTGCCGTGATTATTTTGACTTTGATGGCAAAAAAATCCACTAGATTGTCCAATAGGCTTTGCGAATGAATAAATACTTGATTAGTGCAATCAGGGTTAGACAGATTACCCATTCAGAGCTTCCAGAATCATAATACACTATTATTTTTGTTTGTTTAGTAACCTTATCCATTCCATTTATGAGACCCGTTTCTATCTTGCAAAACTCCTACCTCTACAGTTATCAATAAAAGGAACATCTGCAACTCTGAGGGGTTGAGTAAATAGGGGTTGCGAGTGGCACCCTGAGCTCTTCCTGGAAATTATGAATTACTGGTTGAATGTGTAATTCCTTGTTTTCCCTAGTATTCCACACAGTGATTATACATGCCTAAGGAGTTGGAGAAAGTGGGTGAAGCACAAAAAAAACCATAGAGTAATATGGATGTTATCATCCTTATTCTGCTGGTTAGTCCCACTGTAGACTAATCATGCTTACTAGGGACCTCATAACTAGGCCCAGTACTTTATAAAGAGCAATGAGATCAATAAAACACTTCGAAAAAAAACTGCACAATCCTGGTAAGGGGCAAAACATAAGAATGATAACCAACACATTAGGAATGTGTGGTTTCTTGCTGTAGCTCCTGTAGTGACGTGTAAATAAAGAATTACTGAACTCTTTTGCTTCCTTATCGACTCCGTAGACCGGCAAAGTAGGCGTTGGAAAGTAGCAAAGGAAATTCAGGTTTAGAACATGGGGTTCTTACATGCTGAAGAATAAAGAAGTGTATAACTACTTTCCACGTGTGACGTAGTCATGGGTGAGTGCCAGGGCTGGGTAGGACGCTACAACTAGCGACAAGTAGAGGAGAAGTAAGCCCTAGATCGACAGTGCTCTCCCAGAGAGTTTGCTATGGTCTAGCAAACTGCAGAATCGGAGCTGCCACCTGTTGATTCTCAGCGCAACCCTAGTCTGTGTAACGCCTTGAGGATAAAGAGAGCATCAATGTAAATCTACACTGTAATCTGACGTGCTATGAAGCAGAGACCAACCAGGTGGTTACGAAGAGATGTTTAAACGCAAAGCCAATTGACTATCATAGCGCTATCTGTTTGTCAAATCATTCTAATAAGAAAATACTTGTTTACTTACTGAAACAATTAAAGGGAGTCATCAGACCACAACCTGCTGTGAAGTGGCCACAGAGGGAGGGCTGGGGTTGTTGCTTGCGGATATGTCCGTAAATAATGCGGCCTACCACCAAAGGTGCTGAATAGGGGCTCAGAAAAATCCTACAGATCTCCTTCAAAATAAAGAGCTCCAGTGGAGACAAGGGCGGGAGTAGGCTCCTCCAACTGACAAAGTTGACCATGAAGCCAACACATCACAAGGCTCTAGAGATGGTTTACATGAACAAGTTCACCAAGAAGCGTTGGAGAGACCACTGTTCTCCACCAATGGTTATACTGCTGCTGCTTTACTAAAACTGCCATCATTATTTGATACCACCAAAAATCACTATATTGGAAATCAATGGACTGCTTGGATAGAGACTTTTGAGGATTTTATAGATGCAATAGATGAAACAGATGACGAAAATATTATGAAGTATCTGAAGAACATGGCTGTTGAAGGTGTAAAAGAAGCCATAAAAAAGATACCACACGATGGTGAAGTGACGTACCATTAAATCAAAGCAGCCTTGAATGACAAGCTCATTCCAGTGCTAAATATAGATTATGAAAGATATATCCTCAGTGAAGAATGCCTGAGATTGGGTGAAACCATCAATGAATTTGTTGATAGACTGGTTCTCCTTATAAAGCACTGTAAGTTCAATGAATTTAATGAGGAGGAAGCTACTTATAGACAGATGTCTGTCAGATTCCTTTGGACGACAAATGGTGTAGGAAACTCTGAGCTTAGAGCTGGTCCTTATGACTGCCCAAGCTGAGGAGCATGTTAATCGACAAGCAGCTTTCATGGATGCTAGAGGTACTCAGAGTCATGACCATGAAACTTAATCCAGAGCATAAAGCTAAGGGACGCACAGTGATGTCTCCACAGATAAGGAAAATGTGTTTCGGTGTGGATTATTGCTTCCACATAACAGTAGATGTCCTGCCATTGGACAGATATATAACGGCTGTTGCAAAGAGAACCATTTTGTGAAGGTTTGCACTAGGAAAGGAAAAGGTAAGTGTGTCAAAGCATGAAGACAAAATGGATGAATGAGTGCTACATCAACATTCGCCGCACTCCCAAAAGGCCAAGTGGCAACACCAATTGAGGCAAATCAACACCAAACAAAGTCAATCATCATCAAAATAATCATCAAAGAGTTCCTCAATGAGGGATTCAAGTGAAAGTGACAGTGGTAATTGTGCAAGGTCGATGTTTACTTCAGAGAAGCATGCACAAGTAAGACTAGTCGAATGTGAGAAAAAACCCAGACGAACGAAAGATCGACATGGAAAAGCACCAAAGACATACAAACATTGTCTGAAGATTACCCTGCTTGAGCTGAGGATCATGTTAATTGACAAGCAGCTTTCATGGATGCTAGAGGTACGCAGAGTCATGAACATGAAATGTAATCCTGAGCATAAAGCGAAGGGACGCAAAGTGATGTCTCCACAAATAAGGAAAATGTCTTTCAGGTGTGGATTATTGCTTCCACGTGACGGTAGATGTCCTGCCATTGGACAGATATATAATGGCTGTGGCAAAGAGAACCATTTTGTGAAGGTTTGCACTAGGAAAGGAAAAGGTAAGTGTGTCACAGCATGAAGACAAAATGGATGAATGAGTGCTACATCAACAACATTCGCCGCGCTCCCAAAAGGCCAAGTGGCAACACCAATTGAGGGAAATCAACATCAAACAAAGTCAATCATCATCAAAATTATCATCAAAGAGTTCCTCAATGAGAGATTCAAGTGAAAGTGGCAGTGATAATTGTGCAAGGTTGATGTTTACTTCAGAGAAGCATCCACAAGTAAGACTAGTCGAATGTGAGAAAAATCCCAGACAAACGAAAGATCGACATGAAAAGAACCAAAGACATACAAACATTGTCTGAAGATTACCCTGAAGATAAATGTGTGTTCAATACATTTTAATATTGATAGTAGTGCCTCGATAAGCATTATGCCTGAGGAGAAATATTATGATTTGTCTCCTTACCACAACTTACCCCATCGAAAAACAAAGTATATACTATACATGGGCTGCATTGACACCTTTAAAAAGTCAAGGTTCATTTGTAGCTACGATGAAACACAAGAAACAGTGGTACTAGTGCCCATTCATGTACTTCAAGGTGTGGACAGATATAAGTAAACTACATTATGAATGCTCATCTTGAAATAGTAAGTCAATTTCCTGCATTATTTCTTTGGTTAGGAAAGCTCAAGACTATTAAAGTACAGTTTCATATAAATGAGGATGTTCGTCTTGTTGCTCAAAGACACAGACAAATTGCATTTCACTTGTACAAAGCTGTTGAAAGAGAACTTAACTTGTTGCTCAAACACAATATCATTGAAATCTCCATTGATCCAATGCCATGGGTTTCTCCCTTAGTACCAGTGCTGTACACATTTGCATTGACATGCGTCAAGCCAATAAGGCTATCAAGAAAGAACTATATCCAAGTCTGCACATTGCCCATATAATTATTCAATTGAATGGTGCAAAGTTTTTTTCTCGGCTCAGCTTAAACACAAGATATCTCCAGTTGGAACTTGAAGAGTATTGCAGCTACATTACAAACTTCTCTACTGACATTGATCTATACGTGACTGAGTTTTGGTGTACCCTCTGCTGCAGAACTTGTCTAAGATGTCATTTGACGTATGATACAGCCGGTTGTAAATGCTTTCAACTATAGTGATGACATATTAGTCTTCTGAGCTACTCAGAAAGTGCATGACAGAGCTCTCATGCAATATGTGGTTTGCTAAATGATGCTGGTTTGACTTTGAATGCTGACAAGTATGAATTCCAAAAGACAAAAATGAAATTCTTTGGCCATAATTTTTCAAACAGGGGTATGATGCCTGATCCGGCTAAAGTGCAAGCGTTATCTACTACTAATGCCCCACAGGATATTTATATGTTACAATAATTTCTTGGAATGGTCAGTTACTATTCTAGAAACATACAAGACTTTTCCACTGTCAGTGCACCATTACGAGAACTGACGAAAAAGAATGTTGTGTTTCAGTGGTCATATGAGTGTGTGGAAAGTTACAAAAGAATCCAGCAAGCAAATGAGCATGCCACTGAGATGGCCTACTTTGATCCCAAGCTTCATACAGAGGTTGTAGTTGATACTAGCCCCGTCGTCTTAGATGAAATCCTTGCACAGCACAATGGGCAGGCAAATGCCCGAAGGCATGTCATGGCTTACCCCTGTAAAAGCTTGTCACAAACTAAATGTGCTTATTCACAGTTTGAGAAAGTCAGCACGGCAGTGGTGTGGGTCTGTGAATATTTCCCTGCATTCTTATATGGAAAGCCTTTCACAATAGTGACCAATCATTAAGCACTATTGACAAGGGGTGAGCGGAGTTCGTAGAGTTGCACTAGGCAGAATTTCACGGAGTTGCATGAAAATCCGTGGAATTCCGTGGAGTTCCGCGAATGGGCAGAGTTGCTCCATTCACCCACCCCAACTTTTGTTTTTTGCATAGCCTTATTGCATCATTTAACTTATCTGGCCATAGATTTATTGGAAATGGGCAGTTTGTCATCTGATTTGCATTGCAAAAATATATTTTTGACAGATCAATTTGCAAATTCTGCAGTTTGAGACCGGCTAGCTGTACTTATCAAATTGAGGACATTTAAACAGAATTGCCACTATTATCACTGATTTGTTTTTTGAGCTGCTTTGTGTTTCACCGTAGTAAATACCACACCAGGAGTACTGCCAAGAACAACAGTCACCAATATTCACTTAGCTCATACATTTAACTGAAAATGAAGAACAAACAGTATGGCATCACTGCAAGACCATTTCTCATATATGGTCCTCCTTGAGAATGTGCTGGAGGGCAGAGTGGAATAATAGACAAGCACTGTAAGCGCAGTTTGGGACTGATGCCCAAGCATGCCCAGCTCCCTGTTATTTAGCAGTGACGTTGACCACGATGGTCACTGTGTGTGCCCTGTTCTGTGTTGCGTCATACTGATGATCAAACAAAAAAAGCAGAGTAGATGTTCCTAAGTACTTTCAGTAACACAGAAAGTCTCAGAGGTTTCAGCAGCTGGTTCTGTCCGCCTTTCAAACAGCATTCCTGAGACCTCAGCATGACACATGATGGCCGGACCCCCCTGTGCCTGCTCTTTCAAAGACGAGCCTTGAAGTGTGGCTACACATCATGTGACTCTGAAATCAAGTGTCCTAGCTGTAAAGCGACACTCTTTTGGAGGGTCTTGACCGGTTTCCTACCTATTAAACTGTCTGAAATAGTCCCTCAGCCTGTAAAACAGACCATAACCCTCCCGCGCCAATCACTGCTGTGTAACGCAAACATCCCACCAACTTGTCATCAGACTGGAGAGCACCAGAACTACACCAACATTAAACAAGGCCCTTAAATAAACTACACCCTGTGTAAATAGAGCAGCCTGCCACAAACAAAATGTCAACAATATATGTTTTCTCCATTTTCAGCTGAAAAACACATAAGCATATTCTGCAAACCTAAAAAGAAGGCTTTGTTCCCTCACAACATTTTCTGACCCATGTCTGCAAATGAATACTATAGAGCTCCTTTTACTCTCATAGGACATGAAGCACATAGGTAGACACACACAGCTGCAAGCTGGGGCAAATGTTTGTCCGTGAGAAGAGAGGGAGCACCCCACCAATGTACTTTACAACTCTCACCTTCAGTTTAGTACCAGAGCCATCCTCAGTGCCCTCTGTCAAGCACCCCAAGCTGCCATCGCTGCCATTCTGAGGCGGGCCTTTCAACCTTTCACTTCCAAGAAGGCACAGCCAAAGAATGACCTAGCAGAGAGCGATTCAAACCCAGGGTTCATAGCTGCCGGCTGTGTGGACAACAGCAGCCAGCACAGGTAAACACGGCGGGAGCAGGGGGTAGGTCGACAGACGACGGACTAGGTATAACTTAAGTAATATATAAAGAATCCCTATTTCGTTGTCTATCGGCTTCCCCCCTGCTGCACCCTGCCCCACCCAACCACACTTACCTGTGCCAGCCACCGCCGTGTGTGGACAACATCAGGAGTAGCATAGTCCACAGAGAGCACGGATTGGCTGACATCGACGCAGTCAGGATGTCTCACTTAAGGCATGTGGCTCATCACTCACCAAACATCGATGTCACAATAGAGACAGTCCAGACAGATAGTTGATGATCCTGGGACTGCTGTTGGTTCTACCTCACCTATGCAGATCTCTGACCGTTTGACTGCCAGCACTCAGTTTCTGATGGCTCGATCAGGGCATGTGATCCAAGTGCCACAACAGCTCAATGAAGCGTTATAAGTGCATATAACATAACATGTGTATTTGTAAAGTGCACGTTCACCCCAGCAACAGGGCATCTTGGTGCTGAATAACAGATGTATATTGCTACCCAACTTAATGGTACTCATTTAATCGACCACAAATGGATAAAAGGCTGAGTGGAACCGCTGGGATTTGAACCTGTGACCATGAGGTCGAACACAGGCCCCTGCAGTGGATGCATTAGTCCACTTAGCCACCAGACCCGGCTATATAGATTTTTTATTAATTATTTATATAATTATTTATATATTTATTAATTCATTTATCTATTTATTGTAAAAAGTTGTAACTTTTTATTTACCAAAGGTAGAGATGTAGTGGCATGTAAATATAAAATGACAGAACTCTTTTGGTTCCTGATGGACTCAGTAGACCTGTGTGGTAGGCATTGGAGGATAGCAAAGTGAACGCAGATTTAGGACGTGGGGTTTTTGCTTACATACTGAGGAATAAAGATGTGTATAACCACTCTCCAAGTGTGATGTAGTCATTGGCGCGTGCCCAGGATGGGTAGGGTGCATCAGCTCCTTCACTGGAGGTGAATTTAATGGTATTTTAGAGTGTATGACAGTGTGATATGTTGCAGCATTTTTTCACAATGATCGTCCTGTAGCCAAAGGCACTTGTCATAAAACAAGCCTTTCCGCTGCGGCTCTGCTTCAAACTAGAGAATGTCATCACCTAACACCATTGTACAAAAAATAATAAATGCCTGCTAATGCTGTTTAGGAGAGAATATCCCTTTCTTCAAGCAAAACTATCAAGCTTTAGTACAAGTCAGTCCACACATCTCTTTGCTGCACACTATCTATCTCTCTCACATCCCTCCTAAAAGTTGCATTTGATGGACCTGTTCCACTAATGGAAATATGAGCAGTGCGTGTTCTTTGCAGATTGTGCGTGTGCGACCCGTATTCAAACAGAGAAAAACTGGTTTAGTCATGAAATTCTTCTAAACTAACAGTATTGTTGATGTAAGAGTCTTTCTTGATTTACAACAAAGGTTGGCCAAATTCAACAATACAAAAACAACAATTGATGGACAGAATGTAGAACAATGTCATACATCCACCCCAGTACAGAGATCTGGGCCTAAATCCATCGTTTTTTTGCTCACCATGCCATTCCAGTTTGAACCCAGGCATATGCAAATCAGTCTTGACCCTGTGCGCAATGGGAACAGTCCAGCCCAAACTTCAAGGCCAGGTCCTCCCTGGACTGGAAACAAGCATCCTAGGACCAGTTTCGGGGTTTCAACCCTGATCAGCCAGGATAGCTTGACCCCAGTGGCATGGAGAGCACGGGACCCACGTCTGGGCATACCTGTCCCTCTCGGGGTGACAAATGCAAAAACAATAATTGATGGACAGAATGCAGAACAATGTCATACATTCACCCCAGTACAGAGATCTGGGCCTAAATCCATCGTTATTTTGCTCCCATGCCATTCCAGTTTGGACCCAGCCATATGGAAATCAGTCTTGGTCCTCTGCCCAATGGGAACAGTTCTGCCCGAACTGCCAGGCCAGGTCCTCCCTGGACTAGAAACAAGCATCCTAGGACCAGTTTCGGGGTGTCACTCCCATTCAGCCAGGATAGATTGACTACATTGGCATGGAGAGCACAGGACAACTGTGTGTCTTTTAAATTCAACAATGCAATCCTAACAAGCAACAAGCACTTTAGAGAGAAATTACTAAAGCTAAATGAAGAGTCTTTCAAGTGCGAGTTGCATGTTTAATAGTCTGTGAAGGCAATTGCTCTGCTCTGACAGTAGAATGTTCAAGTGTTTTCTCATGCCTCCTCTAACACAATTTTTTGTTGAAACTTTAATGAAATATGCAACCTGTAGCAGCATGTAGATGCTAAATTTGCCAGACAAGCATTCAGTCCATTCCTCAGTAAACAGCGCATCACACTCAGAGCCCCTAAGCACAAGTTACAATGAGAAATGAGAAGTCCTGTGAGCAAAGCCATTCAAGCCAAAAGCCAAGAAATAATGAGGTACCACATGGAGCCCAGTGGATAGATGGAGCTATGTCAAAGAAAGAGCAGATACATTAACTCATAGGTACCTACACGGTTGATGGACATTTTCATTTACAACAAAGTATAAGATGAATTATCATATATTGACAAATTTATATAGGGTCAGCCCATTGACCTATCTCACTGATTGCATAAATCACACAGTACAGCAAAATGACATGTTGTAGGTAGCATTAAGAAAGAGCAGTTCAAACTGCATGCCCAATTAAAAAATCAAGGTAAAGGTTTGGACAAGCATGATGTTAGAGGAGCTGACGATAGGTGTGTGAAAAGAAGACGACAACCGGGGTAAGGCGGAGCTTCTTTATTGGCATCCAGCTGAGCAGTCAACCCGGCAGCAACTGCCATACATGTCCCATTCCACGTTCCATGCACGGAACCTACATTCCAGGTTCCGTGCAAGGAACCCGGTTAGCACACCCAACACACCCCCCTCCCTTCACAAATAAAAAAAAACACCCACCCTTTGCATGACAACAATCACAACCCCTCCTTAAAACTGTATTAATCACAAAATACAGAAAACTAAAATCTAATATAGTCCTGCAATTTGACGGGGGACGACCTAGCTCTGGCAGGGAGAAATCTAGTCCTCAAAGGACCTTGTTGAGGAACAAGGTTGCTCCCAGATGCACGATCCCTAGGGATATTAATACTAGGAACTGGAGTTGAATCATGAGTGTTGACACCAAGTTTGTTTTTCACAAACTCAACCTTTGACTTAGGCACCACCTAAACAGCAGACTTATTCCAAACCTTACCATTATCCAGAACAACCACATGATCCCTCACCTTACTGACCTTAACAGGGGCAGAAAACCGGGAAAAACCTTTGCGAACGAGCACTGGTTTCTTAATTCTTACCCAGTCTCCTTGACACACCGAAGACTGCTTAAGACAATCAGATCCGTACTCGAGTCGCAGCTCTGACATCAGCTACCTTCCCTAATCTTTGTGAATCTACCTCCTTCCTTAACATCCAATCCTTGTTAAGTTTAGAACCCGCAAATCTACCCCTCAGCAAGGTAAATGGAGACATTCCAGTACTGGAGTGTGGAGTAGTTCTTATTGCCCATAGCATGTCCGAAATCACTAACTTCCAATCAAGACCATTTATGGAGGCCAATTGCAACTGCTCTTTGATAACACGATTAAAACGCTCAACTAGCCCATTACTACGTGGATGGTAAAGAGAGGTGAGGATATGTTTAATGCCATGCTTCTTCAGGAAATCTTGCATTTCAGCAGACACCAACTGGGTACCATTGTCAGTTACTAATTCCTCCGGGAATCCCTCCCGAAGAAAAACCTCCTGAAGAAATTTGATAACGATAGCAGAATTAATTCCATCCACAAATCTAACTTCTGGCCACTTGGACATATAATCAATTAAAACTAGCACATACTTGGGAGAACTCCCTAAGCCACTGAATGGACCAGCCACATCAAAAGCCAGTTTGCACCAAGGTGATTCTTTGACAGGAATGGGACTGACCGAGGATGGACAGGTTACCTGAGTTTTGTCACTCAATACACACACACCACAATCGCCAACACAGTGTTCGATGGACCTGTCAACACCCGGCCACCAAAAATCTTCCCTCACTCTACGCTTCATCACCCAAATGCCTAAATGGCCTTCATGGGCTAAGTCCAAAACCTTATAGCGTAATGATAAAGGAACAACCAATAACCCACCCCTGCGCAAAATTCCATCAACCAGAGACAGCTCATCACAAACTCTCAAATAAGGAATTAACTCCGAAGGAATAGTAGTACTATTGGGCCAACCCAGAGTTACAAAGTCTATCACCCTACAGAGCTCAACATCCTCAGAAATGGCAAGTTTCCAATCAACTTCAGATAAGGCAGCTCCCGTATCAGCTATAGTGCTGACAGCACACACCATCTCCAAATGATCATTTTCAGGTTCAACAACATTTTCAGAAAGAGGCAACCTTGACAAGCAATCAGCCACACAATTCTTTACTCCAGCAACATATTCTAAACGATAATTAAATTTGTTGAGTCTGTACTGCCATTTAGCAATACGAGGCGTTGCTCTTCCCCCACCTTTGGTGGTAAAAAGATCCACCAAAGGTTTGTGGTCAGTCCTGAGAACAAAATCATTGCCCCACAAGAAATTGCGAAAATACTGTACACCCCACCATAGAGCCAAAGCTTCTTTTTCAATGGTAGAATAGGTCCCTTCGGCACCACGGAGTGTTGTAGAAGCGAAGGCAATAATTTCTTCCCTATTGTCCGATCTTTTTTGCATTAAGACAGCACCAAGTCCCACATTACTGGCATCGGTGGCGACAATGCATTGATCATTAATGTTGAATAGTTTAAGTGGCTGTGCTTGTACAATTGCTTCTTTCAACAACTTGAAATCAGACACACACTGATCAGACCATACATATTTCACATTTTTCTTAAGAAGACCACGCAGACACACAGTTCTATCAGAAAAGTTAGCTACAAATTTTGCGCAGTACTCAACTAGCCCCAGAAAAGAACGTAGTTGATCCCTGTTCTTAGGTTCAGGTGCATTTTGAATGTCATCCAGTAGTTTCATCTTAGGTTCAACTCCTCTAGCAGAGATATGGTGACCCAGATAATCTACCCCTTCTTGAAGAAATTTGCATTTGTCCTTTCTTAATGTTAACCCACTAGACTTAACAATTTCTAGTACATGCTGGACTCTGGCATTGTGCTCCTGTATGGTCTTCCCATGAATAAGAATGTCGTCCTGAAAGAATACAACTCCCGCAGTGCTCTTGAACAGGTTTCCCATGAGACGTTGGAACACTGCGGAAGCTGATGCCAAACCAAACGGCATACGTAAATAGCGGAACGCCCCATCAGGAGTTACAAATGACGTGAGATGTCTCGAGTCTTTGCACAGTTCAATTTGATGGTAAGCAGAAGATATGTCGAGAGAAGAAAAGTACTTGGCACCCTCCAACGTTGACAACATCTCATTAATGTTTGGTAGAGGTTGGCGGTCCACCCATATACAAGCATTCCGATCGTGCAAGTCCACACACATCCTAAGAGACTTATCTGCTTTGCGCGCTAAAACAATGGGTGACAACCACTCAGACCCTTCTATGGATTCGATCACTCCCATAGCACATAACCGTTCCAACTCTTGTCTCAACTCGCTGCGCATGCTAAGCGGTACCTTTCGCACTTTGTGCGTAACAGCCCTAGCGCCTTCTTTAAGAACAATGCAGTGTTGGAATCCTTTAAGTTTGCCTAACTTTCCACTAAAAACTTCAGGGTAATTTTGGATCCAGTCATTCTCAACAAGCAAATCAGTCGTGATGGTATGCACAGGAGAAACATCAGGAAGACTAGCATAGTATTGTTTAGCCTCACGTTTGGATAAAACCATGTCTGCATGATTGGGATCAAGGATGATTCCTAGTTCACCTTGTTCATGCCAATGCCATCCTAACAAATTAGCACCTTCTTCCACAATGAATACAGTACCAGAAATACAATCACCTTTGAATTCTAAGTCCCCCTTAAATTTGCCTAAAACCTCCACTCTTTTGCCACCATAAGCAAAAATCCTTATACTTGAGTGAGCTACAGGGATGTCGCCCAAACTTTTAAAATCCTTGACATTTATAAGAGTAAAAGGGGAACCAGAATCGGCAAGAAATTTAATGCCCTTCCCGTTCAAGCTTATAGTGCACACAGAAGATTTCCTTCTCTGACCCTCTCCAATGGAAGCTATTTCTACAACACCGTCTTCTGGTATAGATGACGAAGATAACATCAATAATTCATAACTTTCATCATCTTCATACTGATGCACACAGTCCTCTTCCATGGCCCTTACAGTACGTGGGGGTATCTTGCGGGCTAGAGTTGCTTTGCACATACGTGCCAAATGTCCCTTCTTCCCACATTTGAAGCAAGTCTGGTTTATGGCAAAACAAAACTTAAAATTTCCCAAATGAGAAGCACTGCCGCAACGATAGCATGAAGGATGTTGTCCTTCAGTTCTGGTTTTCGGGCAATTAGGCACAGGTGGCTCACGGGAAACATTTGTATTGGTGCCCCTGATTGGTTTGGTAGAAGCTTTTGTAGTAACTAGCTTGACCTCGGACAGAGATGTAGTATTAGATGTTGATGCAGGTGTGTTTAACTCTTTCATACAGAGTTGAGAATGCTCAACACTCTTCGCTAAGATAAGGGCAGTCTCTAAATCAGGATCATCTGAGGATAAAAGTTTCTGCTGCACCTTCTTATCGCATGTGCGTTCAATCAGCTGATCACAAATTATTTCATCACGAAATTCCCTGTAATTGCACTTGACAGCCAAAATTCTGAGAGCAGCAACAAAGTCATCTATAGATTCACCAGGCATCTGTGTGCGTTGCAAAAATGTATGCCGCTCCAGAACTACATTGCGCCTAGGATTGAATCTTTTATCAAGAGTTTTTATTAACGAAGCATAGTCATCAATGATTAGCGAATCGCCATCTTCACCTCCGCTGATGCACGTCCTAACCAACTCTAGAGGTAGAGTTTGCAAAATAGACCTGGCCTCAGCACCTAAATTGTACACCAGTAAAGCTTTTGTTTTTTTTTAAGTGAAAGTATCGCCATCAATTGCCTCTAGATAAGCCTCAAATGTGTCCTTCCATTGTTGCCACAGCATAGGAGGAGGACCAGGTGACTGTAAAAACGGAGGTGGAGCAACAACGTTATCCATTGATAATCTTGCGTGGGTGAGTTGCTGCCACTTTAAAATGATCACTGTTCAACAATCTTTGCCTTCTTCCATCTATTACAAGTAACGCGTAATGCCCAACAGTGTCAGAGCATTGTTACTGACGAAATAAATGACGCTTAGAATAACTATGCAGTTTTTCCCTGTACGATCTTCTGTCTCAATTGAAACGCTTGCCTTGAAGCGCACAACAGTTGCTAAGGCAACGTCAAACAATGAGGCGGACTCGCGATGAGACGGCAGTGCTCGAGATGACGCCGCGCGTCGATGTATGCGCCGAAGAGATTAAAAAAAAACTCAAGGGCCACAGCAGGAAAGCGATGCGAAGTACATAAATCAAACACTCTCACCAGGTGAAGATCGTCAGAAGGCACAACACCACGATGAACGCCGGGTCCAACGACTTCTGAGCTCAACGGAGCTCAGCCCAAGAAACATCAGCCATGAAAACCGCTTCAGGCAGGAAATCGCCAGAGTCACCGGACCCGCAGAAGGAAGACTGGACGCTGGACCAGCCCGTCGCCAGTGAAAAGAAGACGACAACCGGGGTAAGGCGGAGCTTCTTTATTGGCAGCCAGCTGAGCAGTCAACCCGGCAGCAACTGCCGCACATGTCCCATTCCACGTTCCATGCACGGAACCTACATTCCAGGTTCCGTGCAAGGAACCCGGTTAGCACACCCAACAGTGTGCAAAGCTTCTAATTCGCACCATGCAAGGTGCAGCACTCACTCTTATCTTCTTGCAGTTGAAGATGTCACAGAGGTATTCCACTTAAAGTTCAGGGACCGCCACCAACTACCTGACTGGTCTTGGGTAGATTTTGTGGACTACACCTGCAAGGCACTGAATGGTTGGGTGAAGGGAAGATGTTAGATCTGACGGCTTGGTAGACAGTCGTTCCAACTCTTCCCCTTCACCCCTCATGTTTGCTGAATTTATTATTTTGTTGGCATTATATCTCGGTGCAGTTTACCACTGCTAACCAGTGCTAAAGTGCTTGTGCTCTCTCCCTCAAACATCGTAACATTGGCCTACGTTTTTTAGGCTCATTTAAGTTACTGGTATGTCCTTTCTAAATGCTACTACATGTACTCAGGGCATTTAAATTAAATGCTACTAGTGGCTCTGCATCACTCATTGTGCACTTTAAAATATGTTTCTCGCCTGCCACTGCAGCCAGTAGTGCAGTTTTAAACTGCCATTTCGACCTGGCAAAATAACCATTTTGCCAGGCCGAAACCTTCCTTTTTAATACTTATAAGCCACCCCTACCGCAGGTCCTACACAGCCCATAGGGCAGGGTGCATTGGATTTAAAAAGTAGGGCCTATGTTTTTAGGTTATACATGTGCTGTCAGGTAATTAACTATTGTCAGGCCTATCTCTACGATAGGATAACATTGTGTTACCTTATTACATTTAATAATTGTTAACTTTTTAATTGGGAGCGGGTAGTTTACACAGTTGAATTGTAGGTTAAAACCCTCTTTAATGGCAAATTTGGATTTTAAGTCATAACTCTAGAAATTACACGTTTAGAAAGTTGGTATTTTTGTGCCCAAACTGCTTGCCCCTTTCTGTCAGTAGCCAAGTTCACATGACTGTGACTGTCTTTTCTGTGATGGTTTCTTGATTCCTTCCAGACATTTAGACAAACAGTGCTAGGCTTGGGCAGGTTTGCAGGGATAGCGCTATATCCAGTCCAACTTATAATTCAAAGGGCCTTGTCCACAGCACATACAAATGAACCTGACATCAGGCCGGCCCAGCCTTTTATCACTGCAGACAGAGAGGAGCCAAACCCTGGTAGGACAGGAAAACAGAAAAGAATCAGTCTGTGAGTGGGCCAGGGAACTCTCCCCACTCAAAATCTGGCACAGGGGATAAAAAGGTGGCACTTTCAGATGCACATATGTTGACTCCTGGGCCTGTGGAAGACTCCGGAGAAGGACTATCCTGCCCTGCTGTTAGAAGGACTGCCCTACTGTCTGAGGAAGGAAGACTAGACCTTCTTCTATCAACCCAGAACCACTAGAGTGACTCAAAACACTAGCTGGCTGGCCTCCCGTGTGAGCTATTGGGACACAACAAGCTTCAGAGGCCCTGCACCTGCCCAGCTGACCAGTAGAAACCTGACCTTGGGGTACTGCTAGTCTGTACTCCTCCTACCTAACCGTAAAAGCTGAGAATTAGAAACTTTTCTAAGACATTTTGCTCTGAAAACTGAAATGAGAATGGGACCTACCTGCAACAACAAAACCTCTTCAGCTGGACCTCTCAACGATAGTATCTGGCCTTGGGGAGCCCTTTTTATCTGCAGCCTGCAGCCTTGGCCTGCTTGGGTAATCTGAGCTCCAGAAAAACTTACTTCGAAGGAAGAAATCTTCCCCAGGCTCGACAACTACCAGCATCCCATTGAGGATGATGACCTCAACAGGCTTCTTTCAGCAACTCCCCTACAACGATGACCCCCTTTTCACTTAACGCCTGCCTCCTGGCCCCACTGAGGACTCTATCTTCTCGAAGAAATTTTCAAGATCTTTTCTAGGGCTGAAGGTAACTTTTAGACTTGGGCAAGTCTGGTTCCTGTAGCTGACCCTCGCTCCATTGCAGTCGTCCTTAGCTTGGGAATTTGGCCTGGCCATGCGCCCCGGATTTTTTTCATTTTTTTTGTTCATTTTATTTATTATAATTTACTTCTAAATTTGTTTGGGAATTTTCTTGTGTTGTATTTTCACTTTATCGCTATTTAGTCCTGCATAAATATGTTACACATTGGTTCTAAGGTAAGCCTGGCTGCTTTTGTACCAAGCTACCAGAGAATTAAGCACACATTAATTTAGTGACTTTTTGCAGTTCATCCTGGCAAGGATGGTGTTTATTATTTGAGTACAGCTTCCACCCCTCTCAACGAATAACCCAATCTCTTACAGCAGCAATGTAGGTGGTCTTGATGGGTGGTATAACCTGATTTTATGAGAACGAATGCTCAATAACGGCTTTGCAGAGTTGCACCAGCACTTGATAGACACAAATCTCAAAATACCATGAGAGCTTGCAAAGGAGAATGACCCCTGGATTACTACCAGAGTGCTCAAGAAAGTACTTGGGAGTGACTCCAAGAACAGTGGTTCAAGTTCCCCCACAGCAGAGCTAGACGAGGTCCAGGGTAAAACAAACATGACCCAAAATGGGGCCCAAACTAGTGTAGGGGAAAAGGATTCCCATGCCCCTTCTGAGAGTAGGGGTGGAGGTTCATGATAGGCGGACGCCTTGAAGCCTAGGTGCTTTGATTATTCCAAGTTAGGGCACAAGCTAGGAGCCATGCCTGTATCAAGAGACCATCCAATGGCCTATGGTCCCTTAATTGAGAGGTAGGCTCAGAGGGAAAACTTTTGATCTCTGAGGGTGGTATTTGTCACTTCCAGCAAATCACTGTGAATGGGATTTCTGTCACTGCTATGAGAGATACATGTGCCAGCCAGACCATGATCATGGAAAGACTGTTTTCCTCAGATCAGTATTTGTCACTGCAGGTGTGTAGGGTAACTGAGGCCCATAGGCAGGACTTTTTCCGCCCTATGTCTCTGGTATCCTTGGAATGGGGTGGGTAAGAGGACCAGAGGAGGATCATAGTCAGTCTCCAGATGCCCATTGACTACACCCTGGAAAACGAATTACTACCAATGATATAAGAGATAGGTGAGGTGGCTGCCCAGAGTGCCTCAAAAGCTAAGGTTTCTGAGGTACTACTTCCATACAGAGAGCATGCCCAGCTGGAGAGCAAGGGGTAGTGGATGGAGACAATCCACAGTGGGAGGACCAGTGGATGAGGGATTGCCAGCAATGACAGAAGAGCACCCCAAGACCGACCCTGTTGTGGCCACTACTGACCTGGAGGTGCTGTCTGTGCTGTCACAGAGACAGAGGACAGGAGACAAGCAGCAGGAACACCCCTGATGAAGCAGACAGAGTTGGTCACCCTCAAAGGGGGGGGGGGTCCCTCTGCAAATCCTAATTTGAAGGCACCTATTCAATCACAGTGAACTAGGGGCCAGATGTACGACCATTTTTTGTGGTTGCAAAAGGGAATTCAGACCGTTTGGGACCACAAAATATGTCTGTCCCATGTACAAACCTTATTTTGCAAGTCGGTAACCCATTACTGACTCGCAAAATAGGGTTTCAACTCGCTATTAGGAAGGGGCGTGCCAAGGGCGACCCTTCCTAATAGCGACACCCACTGCAATGTAAGATTGTTTTGCGGCCGCAAAATACTCGCAGTTTACCATCCATTTTAAATGGGTGGTAAGCCACTCTCAAACAGGAAGGGGTCCCCCTCCCCTTCGTGACTGGCACTGAAAATATTGACCACTGCCTACTCTTAAAAAATGAAACAAACATTTAATTTTTCTTTTTTAAATGCAACCTGTTTTCCTTTAAGGAAAATGGGCCGGGGCTGCAGTGAAAAAAAAAACCTGCTTTATAAAAGAGCAGACACAGACATTTACTTAATGGTTTGTGGTTTTATTGGTGTTGTGTTTTCACTTTATTACTGTTTGAGTGTTGCATAAATACTTTACGCATTGCTTCTAAGTTAAGTGTGACCTTTCATCCCAAGCTGCCAGATAGTTAAACACAGGATTATGTTTATTATTTGAGTGAGGCTTCCAACTTTCTCTACTAATAAGCCAATT
This sequence comes from Triturus cristatus, assembly GCF_964204655.1. NCBI lineage: Eukaryota > Metazoa > Chordata > Amphibia > Caudata > Salamandridae > Triturus > Triturus cristatus. Next base: position 563,276,446 of record NC_140582.1, on the reverse strand, counting down.
CCTTAACTCAACATCAAAGCAATACAATTGAAAAGGAGCAATTAATGAAGGGCTACCTCCACTATTGGTGGAAAGCATACGTGTATGGGTGACATAAGCTAGAGGAAGCTGCTGATCCAGATCTTAGAGCATTGGGAAAAAGGCTTTCCAGCCTACATTGAGACTGAGACTAGTAGGACTAATGCCTACAGCTTTGGCTATGAGCAGCTGGAAAAAGAAGCTGGATTTGGTGACGGAGATGGCCAAACTTAAGTGCAAAGTATTTTGTGATTTACTTCTAAGGGGTCGATTCCAATCCGGGTCGGACAGCTCTCCGAGAGCTGTTCGTAGCCTTACCGTGCGACTGACATGTACCCGTAGCCGGTCCGTCCTGCAGATGAAGTACGATGCGCATAGCTGCCAAAAACACGACCGACACGTAGGCTGTGATTCATGCTTCATTCTCCGTCCGAGCCGTAACTCCGAACACCGAACCGAGTTGCCCGGAAGCAGTATCCATAGCAGTTTCCGCCCTGATGCGTACTTCCTACGCGCCGGACAGGTCGCCACGTACGGCACGTCACAGCATCCGGAAAACAAGCATATCAGCTACGATTCGCGCCACAACTAAATCCACGGCTACGAGACGGAACAGCTTGCAACGGGTACGAGACGGAGCAACAAGCAGCGTGTACGAAACGAACAGATCATGAATCCCATCGCACAGGTCATACCAGTACTTTACATCTATGACCGGATCAGGAACCGATGCCGACGGCGCAGACGGTAAGTCAGATACCTACCACACAAACAAACGACACGTACCCGCAAAATGGCACACACACACAGGGGATCCACATCCTGGCCACTAACAACAGGCCACCATAGGGGTTGTATGGCCAGCACCACTACCACCCCCACCCATCGGGCTCATGTTGCCCATCACTACTGCCACCCACACCCCTATGGGACCTGTTGCCCATCACCCCTGCCACCCCCACTCATAGGGAACCTGTTGCCAAGCACCACTGCCACCCCCACACATAGGGGACCTGTTGCCCATCACCCCTGCCACCCCCACTCATAGGGCTCATGTTGCCCATCACCCCTGCCACCCCCACTCATAGGGCTCATGTTGCCCATCACCCCTGCCACCCCCACTCATAGGGCTCATGTTGCCCATCACTACTGCCACCCCCACTCATAGGGGACCTGCTGCCCATCACCCCTGCCACCCCCACTCATAAGGCTCATGTTGCCCATCACCCTTGCCACACCCACTCATAGGGCTCATGTTGCCCATCACTAGTGCCACCCCCACTCATAGGGGACCTCTTTCCCAGCACTACTGCCACCCCCACCCATAGGGCTTATGTTGCCCATCACCCCTGCCACCCCCACCCATAGGGCTTATGTTGCCCATCACTACTGCCACCCCCACACATAGGGGACCTGTTGCCCATCACTACTGCCACCCCCACTCATAGGGGACCTGTTTCCCAGCACTACTGCCACCCCCACACATAGGGGGCCTGTTGCCCATCACTACTGCCACCCCCACTCATAGGGGACCTGTTGCCCAGCACTACTGCCACCCCCACACATAGGGGACCTGTTGCCTGCCACCCCCACTCATAGGGGACCTGTTGCCCAGCACTACTGCCACCCCCACCCCTATGGGACCTGATGCCCATCACCCCTGCCACCCCCACCCATAGGGCTTATGTTGCCCATCACTACTGCCACCCCCACACATAGGGGACCTGTTGCCCATCACTACTACCACCCCCACTCATAGGGGACCTGTTTCCCAGCACTACTGCCACCCCCACACATAGGGGACCTGTTGCCCATCACTACTGCCACCCCACCCATAGGGGACCTGTTGCCCAGCACTACTGCCACCCCCACACATAGGGGACCTGTTGCCCAAAACCCCTGCCACCCCCACTCATAGGGGACCTGTTGCCCAGCACTACTGCCACCCCCACACATAGGGGACCTGTTGCCCATCGCCCCTGCCACCCCACTCATAGGGGACCTGTTGCCCAGCACTACTGCCACCCCACCCCTATGGGACCTGTTGCCCATCACCCCTGCCACCCCCACTCATAGGGGACCTGTTGTCCAGCACCACTGCCACCCCCACACATAGGGGACCTGTTGCCCAGCACTACTGCCACCCCCACCCATAGGGCTTATGTTGCCCATCACCCCTGCCACCCCCACTCATAGGGCTCATGTTGCCCATCACTACTGCCACCCCCACTCATAGGGGACCTGTTGCCCAGCACTACTGCCACCCCCACCCATAGGGCTTATGTTGCCCATCATTCCGGCCACCCCCACCCATAGGGCTTATGTTGCCCATCACCCATGCCACCCCCACTCATAGGGGACCTGTTGCCCAACACTAATGCCACCCCCACCCATAGGGCTTATGTTGCCCATCACCCCTGAGACCCCCACCCAGAGGGCTTATGTTGCCCATCACTACTGCCACCCCCACACATAGGGGACCTGTTGCCCATCACTACTGCCACCCCCACACATAGGGGACCTGTTGCCCATCACCCCTGCCACCCCCACTCGTAGGGGACCTGTTGCCCATCACTACTGCCACCCCCACCCCTAAGGGACCTGTTTCCAATCACCCCTGCCACCCCTACTCATAGGAGACATGCTGCCCAGCACTACTGCCACCCCCACACATAGGGGACCTGTTGCCCATCACCCCTGCCACCCCCACTCATAGGGGACCTGTTGCACAGCACTACTGCCACCCCCACCCCTATGGGGCCTGTTGCCCATCACCCCTGCCACCCCCACTCATAGGGGACCTGTTGCCCAGCAGCACTGCCATCTGCACTCATAGGGCTCATGTTGCCCATCACCCCTGCCACCCCCACTCATAGGGCTCATGCTGCCCATCACTAGTGCCACCCCCACTCATAGGGCTCATGTTGCCCAACACCACTGCCACCCCCACTCATAGGGCTCATGTTGCCCATCACCCCTGCCACCCCCACTCATAGGGCTCCTGTTGCCCATCACCCTTGCCACCCCCACTCATAGGGCTCATGTTGCCCATCACTACTGCCACCCCCACTCATAGGGGACCTGTTGCCCAGCACTACTGCCACCCCCACTCATAGGGGACCTGTGGCACAGCACTACTGCCACCCCCACACATAGGGGACCTGTTGCCCATTACTACTGCCACCCCCACTCATAGGGGACCTGTTGCCCAGCACTACTGCCACCCCCACACATAGGGGACCTGTTGCCCATCACCCCTGCCACCCCCACTCATAGGGGACCTGTTGCCCAGCACTACTGCCACCCCCACCCCTATGGGACCTGTTGCCCATCACCCCAGCCACCCCCACCCATAGGGCTTATGTTGCCCATCACCCCTGCCACCCCCACCCATAGGATGGGTGATGCGCCACACATCCATCATACTCCAACATTATGTATGTCAGCAAAATACATCCCCCCTAACATCATGACAACAGTGTGTAGTCTGTGACAAATGCCCACAACAGTGATTATGACTTCGAACATACAATGTAACTAACAGCACATGTGTGACCAACAAATGAGTGTGCCCTACACAAGGCAAGCATCACTATAGCACTGTGTCAATGTAAAAATAACACCCCCTCACTGTGTAGAACAAACGTTAAGTGTGGGGTTCCAAACTGCAGCAAATGTCGAGCATTGTGGTGATGGGGTCTAACCCCCCCTCATCACAGTGACCAAAAGGTAAGTGTCATCATGGTCAAAGCTGCAAATAACAAACAGCATGTATGATCCCTGCTCCCAACACATTAAACACTTCTGGGGCAAACTAGTGGTCGTGTCCCATACCCACAGAGATGTGGTGAGGCTAACAGTGCAGTGAAAACAAAACATACTCTCGGCCATGTGCAGACAAGCACCACACATGGGGACTGACAATGCATTCAGTGTACAATGACACAAGAGCAGAAGTGACCATCACAAAGCACACACACATCTCAAAAATAGACACACTGTGTAGACTGTAGGTGTCAGCTCACAAACTCCCATTCCATGCCAGCAATGGCACCTAACAACTAGGATGAATGTGCACAATGATGTGATATGACTCACAGGGACTGCAGGGAAAATCACAGAAACAGCATGCAGACAATGGCCCACAACAGCAATAACAATGCACTGATGCAGATGCACAAACACAAACAGGCAACCTCACACTGCACATCTGACACAACGTGTGTGTGTGTGTGTCTCAGTATCCTCAGGCAAATACACAACACATGAGGGGGGCAGAACCACAGTGACACAGATGTGGACACAGTGCCATACAAAAGTAAACCATCATTGGGACACCCTTAGTGGGCAATCAGGCATTGTGAGATGAGATGGAGCACAACAGACACATGTGACACAAGCTGGAATGAACACCAACTAACACAGCAAGAGACTAACACACAACAGCACTACCCCCAGGGACCAGACATTGGGGTGACACAAGCATGCATGACACGTCCACTGTGATCACAAATGTAGATGTCGTACAAACTGGGAAATCCAGACATGTGTCCTGTGCCGCAAACATACATCACACCTACACAAACACAAATCACTCAGCATGGCCCGTCATCCATGGACAAACGGGAGCTAGGGGCCCATCCATGCAAACATTTACATCAGTCCACCCTCAACACCACACACCCTGAACTGCAACAATGTGCATCTGTGAAGCCCACATGGACAGGTGATATTGCACATACACCCATGACAAACACAGGAATGTTGGGGGGACCTAAGGTGCACAGACTCATCACACAAGGACAGTTTACAACCCTGGTGAATGGCAGACATACTGCACAGTATGCGGTACATGGCCATGACGTCAAAGCTCATGTAACCTTCTGAATACCTGCCACAGTCCCAGGACAATGCAGAAGCCAAGGCGAACCACAAGGCACACATGCTGACACCTGCAAACATTGCAGCCCTGAACCCGACAAGTGGGAGCAGTCACACACACATACACATATCTCAATCACTGAAAGGTACCACCTAGGGACAACTACATGATATTGTGAACAAACAAGTGCCTTGGGGAACCCTGACTGTGTCCCATCTGCGACTGACCACATCATCACCACTCAGAACAGTCAAATTCCAATGACGAACCACCAATTAACAGTAGTGTGTCAGGCACCCACACCTCTGGTAGCCTATGGCAAAGTTGTGGGATAAACACAGTACCACACAGCATCAACAACAGGAACATATCAAGGGAACACTGCCTGTGTATGAAAAGGGATTTGGACACACACACACATGCTCATACAACACACACCATGGGCCCAGGCTATTTCATGAGACAACACATCCGTGACATAGCCTGAGGGGACCCAACTCCTGTGTAAGTCCAGCTGTGCCAAACATAGTCACAGCACGTCCAACTCATGTCAGCAGAACACTTGGTCAGTCAGCCATCAGTTACCACACAATGAAGGCTCTGGTCACAACAGCCTGGGTACGTGAGTCTCCTCTAAGTCATCTGCACATACTCAACACATATGTACAGCAAGTTGCACAGAGGACCCAGTTGCTCCTATACCAATGATGGCCACACCTGTAGGTCCAGTAAAGATGCACCCAAATTCCGGGAAATAGACAAATTGGACAATGGGAAGCACATCATATGTGCATGGGTGCAAGCCACAGATGTGACCATGCAAATGAAATATTTACAGAGATGTACTCAAATAGTTAATCATGACACACCCAGTTAGCTGCAAAGGATGACATGGATACCGACCAGAATAGGATACATGTTGGACCCGGCCTCGTGGCGTGGTCCCGGACCCTCCTACCAGACCAAACGGGGCAACCCCAACCCTTCGAGGTCCCCCTGGATTGAACCCCACTACCCGCGCCAGCCTTCGCGACGCAGGCTGCCCCCGGCCTCGGTCCCAGCGAAGCCCCGACATCGAGGCGCTAAGACCCGACCAAGGGGGGTCGAGTGGCCACTCCACAGATCCCGGAGGAGGAGAGTTTCGATGGGGCCTCCAGCCGCCCCCCGACACCTGGTTCTGATCGCCCTCCGGCCTCCCTGGGCGCTGGCTCCACCCCCCCCGCTGGGTGTCTGGACTCATCCCGGCCCCTCCGACCCCCCCAGGCCAGAGGGTCCGGACATCAAAGGGCTCCAGACATATATCTGGGGCAGCCCAAAACCAGGACAGTAGTTGTATCCTGGAGTCAAGAGCCCTGCTGATTGGATCGCGGCTGACCCTACGGAGAGAGACTCATTGCCTGGAACTTGGAAACTCGAGCCCTGCTGACTGCGTCGTGGCACCCCCTTGCTGAGAAGAAGACCCTCACGAAACATCGGAGCCCTGCTGACCTCGTCACGGCCCGAGCTCGCTGAACTAACCATCGGAGCCCTGCTGACCTCGTCGCGGCTCGACCTCGCTGAAGTAACCACTGGAGCCCTGCTGATCTCGTCGCGGCTCGACCTCACCGAAGCCGCCCCTCGAGCCCTGCGGACGACGTCCCAGCTCCCGGAACCCCCCCAGCTCGAGGATTGAGAGCTGGGCGCAGGGTGTCCCCATACCGGGCTGGTACTGAGATTGTCCCGCTACCCCGTCCCTAAAAAACCCTGAGACTCTTTTGGATCCCTCGATCCGCCTGTAAATATTGCCACGGAGACCTGCCTTGAATACCGATAAAAACGTGTGAGAAGTGATACCCTTGTTGTGTCCCTTTGTGGTGGGGGGGATTGCTTGGCTGTTACGATCATAGGAGAAGGACCTCGCCCAGGAGGCTTCTCAGCGGCGCTCGGCTACTTTCCTACGGAGCGGTGGCTCTCGGTGTGGTCAGTCCGACACCACCTGACTCCCCGGAGGTCGCCCTTCTCACAATACATATCTCATGGACCACATGGAGTACCTCACATCAACACCTCAGTATTCAAAATTGGAAACCAAGCATTACAGGTGCAAGGGCATGCTAAACATCATCAACCTAATGTATAGCTAAATCAAGTTGACAAGGATAAAGAAAAAAGCTTTATTCAGCATATGAAAATTGAAACGTCCGTTCAAACAAAAGGCCAATGGCCAGTCCATCATCAAATCACAAGGAGTGAACTTGAGTGACAACTGTCACACGTTGCTTGCCTGCACTGGAAGGACAGGGGACATCACCTTGGAGGGGCATACATGGGGGCAGGCAAGGCACCGCAGGGACAGGATCAGGGCGCAGCAGAAGGAGGCAGTGAAGGGGTGGTGGATGCAGGAGAGTCACTTGCAACTGCAGTGGAGCTGACTGAAGTGGTGGGTGCATCCACAACTGTTGGACACAAGTCAGATGGGGTGGGTGCCGGCACAACTTCAGTGGGCAGGTCATATGGAGTGGATTGCGTCCCCACTAAATCCATGTGAGCGGAATGGGGTGCAGGTGAGCTCAGCAGGACAGAGGGGGGACACGGTCCCCACATCAGTGTGACTGACCGTATGACCGGCTGTGGAGGAGCAAGTGGTAGGGGGAGGGCCTCAGCATTTTGGGGATGGTGTATCTGTGGGTTGGGGAACCCGGGGCAGGGTGTGGTGGTGGAACCTCTGGAGTGGTGGCCTGGGGGATGGAGGACGGAGACTTTGCCTTGGAGCTGCGTGGTGGTGGTAGGGTCTTGCTCTTCCGGCTCTGGGGGGACTTGCGGGTGGGGGTCTCAGTCTGACTGCGCCTAGGGGAGAGTGTCCGGGTGTGAGGGGCACTCCCCTCTGTATGTGGGGACTTCCTCTTCCCCTTGTAATCTGGGTCTGCTGAGTCGGTGGGGAAGAGGCCACGGTCATAGAGGAAGAGCTTCTGTGGAGATGGGGTTGCAGGTGAGGCAAGGGAAGGGGGCTGGGAGGGAGTGGTTTCGGAGGACTGCGGAGTGGTTGTGGATGACTGTGTGTGTGTCTGAAAACCAGCCCCTGTGAGTGTGGTATCAGTCCCCTGCCCTTGCTTGTGTGCACGTCTAGCCCTTGGTTTGTGTGTTTGTGTGCTGCCCGTGTCTGTGGCTTTGTGAGAATGTGCAGGTGTGTGTGTGCTTGGGATAGGTAGGCTGCTAGGAATCGTGGGTGGTGCAGGGGTAGGAGGGGTGCGGGACTGTTGGAGGAGGGACACTACTGCCGTCAGGGAGGAGGCCACGGACTGATTGGTCCTCTGTAGGGCAGACATGCCTGATGAAATTCCCTCCATAAATGACACCAGTTGTATTAACAGAGTGGTGTGTGCATGGAGGAAACTCAGCATCGATGTCTGCCCTACATGGATCTATCTAAGTAAGTCCATAGACTCCTCACCCAGGGCAGCAGGGGTCACAGGGACAGGGGGTGCAGTGCCTGGCACAAAGGAGACATGCTCCCGAACACGGGAGCCTCCACGGACCTCTGGGATGGGAGCCGATGGGAGGGTGGTGATAGTGGTGGTGGGGGCGGTGGCAGGGAGAGCCTCACTAGCTGGGGTTTGGTGGCTGCTGACACCCGCCTCCACAAGGGAGTCATCCTCATAGCTGCTGTGGCCCTCAGCTGGGGCGATGGTGCTAATGACTCCTCGGTGTGGCTCCACTCGCCCTCCGTGCCACTGGGTCCCCCCGACTCCTCTCCTTCTGTCCCTGTCAGGCTCTGTGGCTCCTCCTGGTCTGTGGAGCTGTCCCCTCCTGTGGCCATGGACGTATCTGGATAGGAATAAGAAGAAAGAGAGCAAAATCAGTCACCTGCACTGACTACACACACCACAGTGAGTACATCACATCAAAGGGCAAGCCCTGGCATCATCAGCTGAACACTGCTCAAAGTGCCAACACTGTTTAGAATAAGCCAATTGTCATTCTCAACATCAACCACGGCACACATATCCCTCCTTGACTTGCACCCATATGTCTGTTGCATGTTGGATGCTAATACCCCAATGTCCCGACGTGTACCACCCACACATCAGTTGGACATGCAAGTGAACATGTAGGAGTATGTCACTATGCACACAGCACATCTCTTGCCACTGACTCAGTACAGGTGTCCGGATGAAGGGATTGGCAGGGACTCATTTCACATGCTTGTGATGCATGCTAGCAACACACACTATGATGTTCTCATGTCCTGATAGTCAATGCCACAATGAAGTGCATGGTGCACACTTGAACACAATGCAGGATCACTCATAGCAAATTAAATGCCATGGCACTGGCATGCCTGGAAAGGCAGTCAACACTGTCTTCTGTCACAGGGACAGCGCATCCAGACAACAACAGTATGCACTGTGTCACAATCATAGCTCAGGGGTAAAGCAAACTCTGCTGCTGACAAGTGCACTTGCCCATCCCCTGCAAACAACATATCCAGGACCCAGAAGACCCCACTTCATGCAAATCAGACATATGAGTCTCTGCAAACACAACTCCATGTACATTAGCACATCACAGTCTGCGGTGCATGTAACCCAGCTGCCTGAAGTACACAGTTGCATACACCATTGTGCGCTGTCAGATGATCACACACCTATATGTAGGCTGTCCGGAATTCGGTTTAAACCGAATATTACCGACAGTACACTACCGGACGAAAATCAGCGGACTCGGTTTAAACCGAGTGTCACTGATTTTCGTTGCTGTTGCACCACTTGGCCACTTGATGGAGCCAAAGCAGTACAATGGCCCCCGATTGAATTTCATATGGCAGCAGGTGTGGAGCAATGTGCAGGAGAGGAGGTAACGATGTGTGATAATGGTAGGGCGGGACTGTTGTTCTGGGGCTGGCTTGATGGTGGTTATAAATGGGCGGAGTAGTGGGAAAGGCACAGCGGGGATTCATAGGCAAGGGATGGGTACAAGGGCTTCGGCCCTAACAAGCTGCAACACGAAAGATATAAAGTGCGGGCAGAGGATAAGGATAATGAAGAGTCGTGAAATGCCCGTGGATAGCAAGGGGGGGAGGGCGGAGGGCCGTCCAGGCACTTATATGGATATGGGGGTGGGTAATGGTCGGTACTTAACACGGCAGGGGCGTTTTAGGAGTTGTGCAGATTGTAATTGGGCACAGGAGCGCAAGGCTGTTAAACCAGACAATTGTAGTAAATGGCAGGGTATAAGGGGGAGGAGCGGGGGGCCGAGGCTCGGACATGCTGACTCAGGAGCAGGGTGTTGTTTGAATCTCGGAGTGAAGTTTGAATCTCGGCGTGTGAGCCTGGGCGGATGATATATCTCACAGAATACCACAAAGAAGGTATTTGTCCAGGGGTGACGCAACGGGGGCAGCATAAAAAGCACTTCAATATCAGAGACAGGTTAGTTAGAGGGAGACAAAGCGCGTAAGTGGGGGTAGCGAAAAGGGAGGGGCAAAGGGGGCCCTCGGTTCTCCAGGTTAAGTCAGGGCAGGTAGGGGTCTAATTACTAGGTTAAGGCTGGGAGCCAGGCTGCACCGGAGGAGGTTTTTGCAAGAGTCTGGCCGGTTAGGATCTATTGGGTGTTCCCCCCACATCTGGGGGTGGGGAGATTGCTGCACCAGGCACTATAGGAGAGCAGGGATTGGCGCCATTTCTTACAAGGGCGTGATTGATTTCCACACGGGGGTACCATGGAGGGGGTTAGAGGCACCAGTCCGGCAGTGTAGGGGAAAACACTGGGTGGCACGCACTTGGGAAATTTAGTGCTCAACAAACTGGGCCCGACCTACAGGAAGATCGGCCATCCATCATGCAGAGCAGAACAGTGCCTCACGTGCCTGCAATCATGGTAGCGTGTTGATGTGGGGTTGGGGGGCGCAGAAAGCGCTTTCGGCTTACAATGTAGCATTTCCGAAAAAATTAAGTGCCGCCGTAATTCAATTGGTGCTAGGAATAATGTTTTATTACCCCAGCAGGTGTTTTGCTGCGTCTGTAACACCGAGGTACCCGTGGCCAGGGCTTTGGCTTTATGTAGGACGACGAAAAATCTAGTGGGTCTTTTAAATGGGAGTGGTGGATGTAATTAAGGGCGAGGCTTAAAAACACGTATGCTAAAAACCTGTGCTTAGCATAGTGTGTCGCCCCACTGGTATTTGCGTTTTCTGTCTTAGCATCCCGATATATGATACAACAAGTAACATTACACATACAATGAGCCAGGTCTATTGGCTTTGTCAATGGTTGTTAGTTGCATGAGATAAATAAGCAGTAACTACGGCTTTGTTGTATGTATGCTTCAGTGCTGAATTGATGAGACACTGAAAGAACTATAACCCGTCTCGTTGAAGTTACATTAAATTATGAGCAGCTGCACAGTAAAAAAAAAAAATCACCCTGAGGGTGAGGGCAAAAATGGAGAGCCCAATAGAGACGCGTCTGACCACCTGCTGTAAGAATTGCCTGTGCCCAGCACCTGCAGGAGCCGATCCACTTTAAGTCCTGGATGTAGCCCTCTGGCAGTGTTAGCTACTTGTCGGGCATGGGGAGGTCATGAAACTGCCATGTTGAAAGCACTGAAGTGCAAACTTTCCACACTGCTCTTCACTGTGCGTTAAAACGGATTTGTAGGGCAGATTGAGTGCTTGGGTGTTTTTTCTCAGATTTCCAAAAAATGCTGCCACTGAGAAGAGAAGATACACTACTGTTTTTAAATAAACAGGGCATGTCGTGCTGAGAAATGCGAGGTACCATTCAGAATATATCTCGGAGGAGCGGCGCAAGCCTCTCACACTGGCCACAGCTGAGCTTGTATACCTGCTAAGGAAGGTAAAGGTGAGTATGGACTCCATATCCTTTTTCTTTGTTACTCCAGATTTCCCGGGAATTCTCTTTACACAAATATCACCCATCTGTTTCAAATTCTGAAAGGTTAAAAATACTATTGAGGCTGCATTTATTTTTATTCCAGAGAAACTGCAAGGGAGGCTGGCAATAAGGACACACAGGGATTATGCTGGAGGTGGAAGGAACAGTGGGTGGCAAGCTGGTGGGCACACACAGGCGGCGGAGCGTGCAATAATTTGAGTGTCTGGCATAGCGACAGCTAAAAGATTACAGAAGGCTAATTGCGCCCCCCCAGCCCCCCCCCCCCCCCCATTTACGGACAGGGAGCAGGAAGGTTGTCTGGGTGGTGCCAGTGCTACACCGTGAGGGTGGGGGTGTAATGTTGGGCCGCGGGAGAGACTAATTTGGCATATTGGCTGCACCGTTCTTTGGGGTACTCGTACGAGGAGACCAGCAGTCAGGTCAAGGTCCGCGATAACGTAGTCAGTTCTCCTCCCTCAAGAAATCCAAGGTTGCACAAACCCCCCCCAAAAAATATGCAGCAAAAAGCAACTGTTAAACCTTACTCTGGTTATGCATTGGCTCTACTATGAAGTTGCCTTAATGAAGCGCCAAAGTATTAGACATTTCAAATTATATTTGATAGTTGATAAAATATTTTAACTCTAAACATTTTTGCTCTCGTTTCAACTCCCCAATGCGTTTCCAAATGCAGCAGGCTGCTAATGCATGTTTGACTACTGTGCTGGTTTTGTTTGACTTGTATTTGTTTGGTAAAACGCATCTCATCGCTACTGTTGATGGGGAAACAAGCAGCTTCTGGACTCCTCTTGGGAGAAATTGAATGACCACATTTTTCAATTCAGTCTGCTCTTCTCTTTCATTATTGTGAATCGTTTGTTTTCCAAAGATTCACTGAAGAAGTATTGTATAGTGTACTACAATAAGTTCTACTTGTAAAAATGTATTTGGACCTCATATACACTGTCTACATACCATGCATCAGTGAAGAAAGCAAGCAATAATAAAAGCAAAGCGTTCCATAAACACCGGTAAAACACTGTTTCTGCTGTTTTTTTATGGCGCGAAAATGAGTAACCACTGAAAAGCACTGTTTTTTTAAAGTATTGAAATCACTGGAAAACACTGAAAAAACACCACCAGAATATACCTGAAATAGAAACTGAAAACAGGAAAGCCTACCTATATGTCACACAGGTCTTGTTTCTCACAGTCACATCTCAGATGTCCTGCTGACCCTCAAAATCATGGACACCCAGTTGTCCGTAACAGGAAGCCACACCATAATGACACAGAGGCAGACACCTGAAGGCACATGTCACGAAGCACAACCTGTAAGTTGCTACACAGGAGTGGGATTACAGAGTGTTTCTAAATGCCCTTGAGGAGGCATGACTGCTCAGGTCTATGTGAAACATTGTTTAGCCCTGGACAGTAGTCAAGTGGCTAAGCAAGTGTGACACAATTGATATACATACTCCGAAGGCCCACAAATTGGAGTCCCCTGCTGCATGGGTTTGTTTGAAATACTCCAGCCACATGTGGCGAGTCAGACCAGCAATTGTAACACATATCAAGGGCACACACAGATCACATGTCAGATCTCAGGCATTGGGTAAACAATTGAACCACCCATGAAACACACAACAGTCACAAGAACAGATGCTGTCCGGTAGCTGAAACATAGCTGACTGCAGGGACACAGTGCCCTTGTGACGCAAGCAACAGACTATAGGGACCACACCTGTGGAACAGATGAGGAGGGTGCATCACACAATTGAGGGACCTGAGTATTGGACTACAAGACCTACGTAATGTGGAAGTGTGACCAGGCCAGAAGACTGCAATTAGCATGTCAGACATAGTACACAGATTAGGCATGGACTTACCCCCTTCTTGCTGCTGTCTGGCCTTTAGCTGCCTATCCAGGTCCGGGAAGACCACTGCCAGGATCCGGAACATGTGGGGGGTCAGGGTCTGGTGTCCGCCCCTCCTGCGTGGAGGCAACAGCTTCAGATGGACTCTAGCTATCCTCCGGATCCAGCCCCGAAGGTCTTGCCACCTCTTCTGGCAGTTGCGGATTCGGCGCTTGTAGACCCCCACCGAACGAACTGCCCGGGCGATGGTCAGCCATATCTCCTGCTTCTGGTGGGCATCAACCAGTGATGATGACAAAGCTAAAAGTATATTAACACACATGCCCCATATTTGTGCTGCACACATTTGGATATACATGTCATCATCACAAAGGGAAATGAGTTACACAGGTAGTGCTACCATGTGGAAACACAATTCACCTGAATGTCTGACATGTTAACAATGCTTGGGTAGTATAAGCTTTCACTAATGCACTTTAGCAGCAGAACACCTGTTCATTACATGTACCTACACACTTTGGGTGATGACAGTAGTCAGTGAGAATGCTTGCCACTGGTGTACACACTGCTAGTACTGCTAGTCAGACAACATGCACAATTAGGAAGGCAGTGGACTGCACACTCACCTGCTCCCCTGGTTTCCCATACAGCTTGCTGTACTGTGGAAAGAGCCCATCCAGCAGGGCCTGGTTCTCCTCCTCAGTGAAGGCTGGGGTCCTCTCCAGAGTACGTGCCATAGCAGGAGCCAGAGGATGCAGAGGCAGCAGCAGTGGTAGCAGGGATGTGGTCCAGGAGAATGTAGTGCAGAAAAGTGAGCTCCCTGGGGGCCAGCCAGCCTTATATCTGTGCTGCAGAGGCAGAAGCTGCGCCATGTGTTCCAAGTGATAGGTCCAACACAGTTGCATTCTGTGAATCTGGCCAATCCATGGAAATGTACGACTCGTACACGCCTTCCGCATCGTTCAAATCTTCACCTTCATGAAACAATAGTAATTGCAACATTGTTGTAGGCATCCAACTGAATTAGTATAAGTTTTGAATCCGCATCCGTCTCCATGACAGTCCTGAGCCAATGGGTGCGTCCGGCTCGTTCAACTGACTGTACAACGCGTATTTTGAAAATACACATGCACCCGTCTCCATACGATTCAATGGCCAAGGCGTACACCTGTCTCGGTCCATGCCTGCCCGCTGCGTATGCATGATAGTCACCCGCGTCAGACCTCATTGCAGTCAATGGCAAAGCGTACGCACGGCTCGAGCATGAACCGTGCAATGCGTACGCATTGTCACCCGCGTCGGACCTCATTGCAGTCAATGGCAATGTGTACGCACGGCTTGGTCATGGACACTGCAATGCGTATGCATTGTCACCCGCGTCGGACCTCATTGCAATCAATGGCAAAGCGTACGCAGGGCTCAGTCATGAACCGTGCAATGCATACACATCGTCACCCGCGTCGGACCTCATTGCAGTCAATGGCAAAGCGTACGCACGGCTCGGTCATGAACCGTGCAATGCGTACGCATTGTCACCCGCTTCGGACCTCATTGGTGTGACTATTCGACGGATTCAATACACAATTACTTGCCAGGGACACCTGTGCACACCTACCACACTACAGCATTGGCCACACAGTGTCCCATGGCATGTAAGGCTGCATTCCCTGTGTGTTGGGGGGGCCACATTTGGTTTGTTGGGTGGCACTTTTGTTCAGCCACTCCCACGCTGTGCACTTGTATATGGGGGCAGAATCCTTTGTGTGTCATGCACATTACCACTGTGATGTGCAAAGGTACAGTAACGGGCATGGGTCACGGACACAGTTTCATGTTGGATATGTTTAGGACATGTCACATACACCCTGAGTCCTGGGGGTGATGGCATGCACATCACAGTGAGACCTGTACCCACAATTCTGATATGCACCCATAGTCTGTGTGCATGTTGTGTCTCAGATGTGGCTGATCAAATGTGCCCAATGGGAGACAGTCTCCACAGCCATGTGGTATATGCATCTACCTTGATAGTGTGTGTGTGTCTAAGAGACGTACATGTGGGGCCTGCAGGGACCACAAGTGGCCACTACCTGTGGGACTCACGCTTGCCTTGTGGTGTGTACGTGATACGCCATGTCCATGGCATTGTCGATGTGGCAATACAGAGACCCTGGGTATTCGCATGGCAAAGATCTGTGATGCCTGGGAGACATCAGGCCTCACTTGTCACAGTGGTGTGTGTTTGTAACGTCACAGCAGTACATAGGTTGAGTGACACAGCCAGATGATTGGCCATTGCACTACATGGGACACATGTGGACATGTGGAATTGAGATGTGAGGTGATGGTCATGTAGGTGACATATGTGTCCATGCCCAACAGTACACACCTCAGTACATTGTGTAATGTCATGATCTATCATGTGATATGAGCCTGGTCATGGCCACATGGGTGGATGAACCAACAATCTTCCTTTGTTCATCTCTGTTCTGCAGGGCACCAGCTGTCCATCGACCGTTCCCAGACCTTGCAACCATGCAGGAACGCGACTGCATCTGACGGTACCGCTTCACCAGGCCACTGATTGAGGAGTTGGCAGAGCAGTTGGCGCCACATCTGCTACCTGGCCGGACATATCCTACAGCACTGACCCCAAGGGGAAAGGTGATGGCAGCCCTGCACTTCTTTGCTACTGGTACCTTCCAGTACACTGTGGCTAAAGCAGGTGGGATGTCTCAAACTATGTTTAGTCATGTGCTACGCGATGTCTTGGAGGGGATGTTGCATTTCCTTGACCTGTATATCAAGTTCCCTAGCCCAGCTGAACTCCCTGAAATAAAGGATGCCTTTTCTACACTGGGGAGGATGCCGAACGTCATCGGATCTATTGATGGGACACATGCGGCCCTGATACCACCACAGGCACATGAGCAGGCATACCGTAACAGGAAACATTTCCACTCGATCAATGCTCTGGTGGTATGTCTTGCAGACATGTGTATCCCTGGTTCTGAGCATGCTGCCTACATAATGAGGAGTAGTCGCATTGCAACGCTGATGTCACAGATGCCAGCTCAGCATGCCTTGCTTGTCGGTGTGTACTGACTGTTTATCATTGTGTGTGTTTGTCAATGTTGTATTCTGCACTCCTACAAAACTCAGCTACTTGTTCATTTTTGTGTGTGTAGGGGACTCCAGATACCCCAACATGCCGTGGTTGCTGACACCCCTCAGGAATGATTGAGCGGACATTCAGCCTCCTGAAAAGCCGCTTTCACTGCCTGGACAAGACCGGAGGGACCCTCCCATATGAATCTGAAAAGGTGTGCAAAATAATCCTTGTATGCTGCATGCTACAAAACATGGCAGTGCGGAAGAAGGTGCCTCTCATCCAGAATGATGATGACCAACCTCCGGCACCTATGGAGGATCCCGGCCTGGGCCAAGATGCAAGTGTTTATGAGGATGAGGGTGACGTCTGCTCACAGCTCATCAACAACTTCTTCACCTGAATGTTAGTTTCCAGGGTTGTTATGTCAATGTATGGAGTTAGCCTGGAATGTGTTGTGGCTGCTCTGTTGCTGTCTGAGTGTGTCTGTGTGCCACTTGACTGGATGCGTGCAGTGATGTGTCCATTCAGGTGGTGTGTACTCCACAATAGGGTAGTACTGCTAACTTATTTTTGGGTAGGTTTATTGTGACATGTTTTGTGCATGTGTATTGCATTTCTCTCCTGTTCTGCTGTGCTTTTGACTGTGTCTTGTGTCTGTCCTTCACAGGGTATTTTGCCTGTTGTTTGTTCAACACTGACCCCGAACACCCAGAATCTGACAGCAGTGTGGGAGTAGTCAATTGACATCAAGTGATGTGCCACACACCCCTGGACTACAATTCTCAGACACTCTGTGACCGTGTGTCCACCGTAACGTACAATTGCCTTGCAACTATTTTTGAATAAACATGTTGCTGATGTGTAATGAACCTGTGCTATGCTTTATTAGGTGCGTTGTCTATCTTCCCACATCTGACATTTGCTTACCTCACCTGTGGACTTGTTACCACTGACTGTGGATAGGTGTTGTGGTTGTGCATACCTATGTTTTTCAGGTCAACATCATTGTGTGTGATGAGTAACATGGCCATGCTGAGTATGTGTTGTGTTGCCATAGTGGTGTGTCTCCCTCACATGTGTCACATCACCATGACTCACCTACCGTTGTTCACATTGTTGCAGTATTTAGCATGCACTGTGTTGTGTAGCAGATCGACATCTCCATGACACATGACAATTTGGAATCACAACAGAGGCAAGTATAGTGTATTGGTGATTTTATTTTCGAACATGTGTGAGGAAAGTGCACAGGATGGTGGGTGCTGTACATTGGTTTTGGAAACCAAAGTTCACATTAGAGTTGGAAGTGCTGGTAGATGAAATGTCCAGATTAATGTCCACAGTCATCTGCTACATTGGCCCAACATGAACCCTCCATGTCATGTGGGCGAGTTGTGTGCGATTGAACAAGGTGAACAGGTTGCGCACAAAGAACATTGTCCAGAACAGGTTTAGAGGCCTTGGGGGATGTGCTGGGACATCTGCCTCTCACATGTCCTTCTTCGGATGACCCCTCTTCTTCCTGGGGAGGGATCCTCAGGTGCAGGCCTCTGCGGTGCAGGGGACTCTCCACCAGAGTCCTCCTCCCTCCCTGTGGCGCCTGCAGATGGTGTCTCAACAGAGTTGTGGCCACACAGGGAGGTGTGGACAGGTTTGTGTTGATCTGGCGGAGGCATTGGAGTATGTACCGATGCACCGCAGTAAGGGCATCCCACTTGGCTTCCATGCGGGCTAAGTGGGCAGCCTGCTCCTGTTGCATGTCCTTGAGGATCCCCACTATCTGGCCAAATCCTCCAGTGCTATCCTGGTACAGATCTATGATGCGTGCCAGTTGGGGGTCATCATGCAGTCCAGACCCTTCTGCAAGGTGCGCCCTCTGCCTCCCACCCCTCCCAGCACCCCTATCCACACGGGCAGGACCAGCGGCGGGATGCACAGGTGACACTGGGACCCCTTGGCTGGTGTTGCTGGGGGTGTTTGCTGTAGCTTCCGGGGGGTCCTGTGTCCCTGTGCCGTAGGTGTTCAGTGGCCTTGGTCTGTCCGTGTTGGCGGGGGTGCCCTGTCGGTTTCCAGATGCTGGAGGCGTGGGTACAGGGGGTGCAGATGTTGATGCTGCTGGTGCTGCATGATGACCTTGATTGTCAACCTTTCCAAGAGACTGCTGAATGCAGAGGAAACCTCGACTCTCGAATTGGGCCTCAGTTTCGTTCCTACCCCAAAGGAAGACGACTTCAGGATGAACCAGGAACTACACCAATTATTCAGAAAAATTCGACTGCAGGCATTCTTTTTGGGTAAACCACCTCAGGACAGAGATGACACCGGTCTTAGACCCCCATCTAAGTTTACACCTACCTCCTCCATGGTACCACCAGAGGTCCTTACCTTTGAGAAGGCCGTACTGAAAGAGACGACTCAACTTATCAAAGGGCCTACGTATAACAACCTCCCTAGCAAGAATCGCCAGGCTTTGGAGTCACTCAGAAGAGATGAGACGATCATCATAAAGCCGGCAGACAAAGGGGGTGCAACTGTCCTCTTGGACATCACTGACTACGAAGCTGAATGTGAGAAACAACTCAGGAACACCAAATACTATCGCAGACTGAACAAAGACCCCACAGAAGATCTGTCTAAAAAAATCAAGATATTGGTCAACGAGGCTAGCACGGAGGGGTGGATCTCCCCCCAGGAAGCGGCATTTTTGATCAACGATGACCCCAGAACACCATACTTTTACATCCTCCCCAAAATACACAAGGGGGTCACCCCACCTCCAGGTAGACCCATTGTTTCGGGCATCAACTCCCTCCTGGAACCACTGAGCCAATTCAGCGAATATTTTCTTCGTCCTCTGGTGCAGAACACCACCGCGTACCTCAAGGACACACGAGACGTTCTCAATCTCATAGAAAAAATCAACCAAGAAAATATGGAATCTATCGACCTCCTCCTCACCATGGACGTAGAGGCGTTGTATACCAACATCCCTCAAGACGCCACCATTGAGGTTGTCAACGACCTACTCCAGAGGATGGAACCTCTTACCAATACACCAGTGGCCTTCATCATGGATCTAATCACACTAGCCCTGAAAGAGAATTTCTTTATGTACAAAACCTCAATCTTCCATCAGGTACAAGGTACCAGCATGGGTAGTACCTTCGCGCCGAGTCTGGCGGGGTTGTACATGGCCTCGTTCGAGAATAGCCACATCTTTCCAGACACAAACCCATACAAACACAACATCATCACATGGAAGCGGTACATAGATGACATTCTGATCTTCTGGAAGGGTACCAGAACATCCTGCGAGACCTTCCTGGAATGGGTTAATGGACTGAACCCACACCTTCGATTCACGGGGACTATGAGTCACACCTCTATCCCCTTTCTGGACCTCTTGATCATCCTCGAGGACGGCACCCTGAGGACCACACTACACAAAAAACCGACGGACTGTAATAGTCTCCTTGATTTTAACAGTCACCACCCCAAAGCCCTCCGGGAGAACCTCCCGTACGGACAATTCCTGCGCATACGACGGAATTGCTCAACCAGTCAGGATTATGAGAACGAAGCTAACCACCTTGAGGCAAACCTCCTGGACAGACACTACACCAAGAGGGTAGTCAGACATGCAAGAAAAAGAGCCCGAAATAACCACAGGGACACACTGTTGGAAACCAGAACCAAGACACCCAGTGAGTCCATCACATGCGTGACCACTTTTACACCCCAGTCCAACAAAATCAAACAAATCATAAAACGGAACTGGAAGATTTTGAACACCGACACACTGGACCTAGAATTACCACGTTTCGCATTTAAAAGAACAGCTAACCTACGTGACAGACTGGTCAACACACGACCACTACAACGTAGACAGGACCGACCCAACAGCACACTGTGGAACTTGACCCCTGTGTCAGGCCACTATCCATGTGGGAACTGCCACGCCTGTTCTACGACCACGCACAGTAAGCAACTCACTCTGGAGAACTTTACATGGGAACAACGAGGACACTCTAATTGCAACACCAAGAACTGCGTCTACCTCATTACATGCCCATGTGGCTTAAGGTATGTCGGCATGACCTCACGTCCCATTAAAGTCCGCATCAGCGAACACAAGAGTACCATCCGTCGAGGACGGACAGCCACGAAACTCACCAACCACTTCCTTGACCATGGGCATACCAGCGAACAACTTACATGGACCATATTAGAGTCCAGACCCTTCTGGAATGCTCAAGCCTTATTACGCCAGGAACAACGTTGGGTGTTCCGTCTCCGTACTAACACGCAGGGACTCAATGACGAGATACCCTGGGTAGAACTGTAATTTACAACTTACACACACTCTCGCTCCGGTGGACACACCTCTATACACCTGAGCGAGTGATGGGAAACACAGGGGGGAACTGTAACCAAGCATGGATACATCCTTGTGGCCGGGTGGACACTTTTCCCTACACCTGTGTACCTTTATGATCCCTCTGGCTCTCTGTCAAGGAGCTTTCCAGGAGAAGGAGCCCGTGGTCCCCTCATTGTTTGTTGCAGGACACATCCTGTCCGGGTTATCTGTACATGCCACCCTATTCAGCTATGGCCCTACCCGGGGCACCTCTGGGGCTCACGAGCCCTTTAGAATCACACATGTGCAAACCACCCACGAGCAGGGCACTATGTGGAATCAATATCGCATGCGCACTCCGCTTGCTCCCACTTTTTCACTCTACGCATGCGCACACCCCAGGACATACTCGCCCACGCATGCGCAAGACACGGCACACGCACAGCCCCCGGCCCTCGTACAGGAAGTGGTTCACTCCCCTTTTCCGACGCCTTAAATTGATACCTGCTGGCAACCGACACTATCTCCAGGCAGCCGCTGGCAGAGGGTAGGTGCTGACTGAGCCGGCCCCCGACGCAACCGTAAGTACTCGCAGGCAGGATCCGTTAGGGACGATCATGTATGCGCAGCCCACTCTCACGCAGGGTCCCCTCCCTTAACCTATTCACGCTCTGTTTGGTCCCTTCAGCAAATAGGGCGCTGGCAGCCTCGGCGGATCCTATGCAGCCCCGTTCAGAAACACGAGGGTAAGGATGGGGGCACCTTGCTCTTCGTTATACCAGTTTTGTGTGTTTGTATATCTTCTTGTTTCTTGGCATATACATTTTATATTTTTCAAGTGATACTTAAACAGAGTGTTCGCTCGCTGTCTGAGCTGTCAGGTTCTGTCACGACCCATCCCCCATGAGTCTAGTGGGTCCGTTACCTGGCCAGGTGGTGTGTTTGTATTTTTTGCCCGCTGCATATAGATTATCAGTGCCTGGGCTCTGTCCACGAACAAACGTGCCGCTTATTCTGGCGCCACTACTGCCATCCTCACTTATGTTCCCTTCGACTTCAGCAATTATGTTGAGATTTATACAGAAATTCTCTCTATTACTGTTGGTCCCCGCCCTGCACCGCTCCTCAACCCATGGGAGATACTCTACCATTGAATTAGCTGAGTGTGCCTGACACTGATGCTGGACGCCTGACACGTCACTTATGTACGTTCTTGTTGACATGGTCACCGGGGTGACCGCACTATCACTATGCGAATGGTACTCGGGGTCACAGACAGGTCCTTGCTGTGCTCTCTCGTGCAAACTGTGACTGATTATATGTACCAGTTCTGTCTAAACCATTCATGTGTGTTTGTCACCCCTCCCTCCTTCCTTTACCTCCCCTCTTCCCCATCCCTACCCTTCCCTCCTCTCCCCTCCCGTTTATTTCCCCTACAGGTTACACTAGTTTGGTACGTTCTTTTTGTCCTTGCTGACCAGGTCACTGTACCCCGCAGCCCCGTACCTCTTTTAACCTTTTTCTAAGACGTAAGTTACCCTTCTAATCTCTGGCACTCCCGTCTTCACCGTGCACTACCTTTCACTCCTCCTCGGTCCTGATGAAACGCCACTGACCCGTCCGGGCATTCTAGGCGTGAAACATGTCGACCTTTTATTACAGTCACACTAGCACCTTGCGCTGATTAAGTGACCCCGTGACCTTCTGGTCTTTTTAGTTTGCCAGAGGCTCCATAATATTAAAATTCACTTTTTTGGACACCCCTAGGCATTTTTATTCCACACACCTTGCACGCACGCAACCACTTACCTCTCGGATCCACCTCACTGCTTTTTTGCCCACATACCCGCATTCACCTGACGGCTTTTCTCTTTAAAAGACCTCCGATAGAGAGACCCTTCGGGGGACCGTCGGGCATTGCAGCGCCGGCCCGACGAGGAGCAACAACAAGCCCAATGATGAAGCAAGACATCCCTCGGGGTGTGTGAGGGCTTACGAGAGGCTACATAGAGTCCTCCCCTTCAGGATTGGATCCTTGAGACTGGGGAAATTTCTCTCTGCCTCTTTTCATCCCCCCTCTACCCCCCTCTCCTCCCCCCCTCTTTTTACACTCTTCCCTCTATCTCTACCTATGTTGAGCAGGTGATCGGAATTTTTGTTTCACCGCCAACAGGGAACAATGTCCTCATTGATTTAACTGTCATGAGTGGAGCACGGACATTGGACCATAACCAGCTCCTGGTCCCCCTCTCCTTTTTTTGACTGGCTGCTGTTGTAGGGATTCTGCGTATGCTCAGAACTATGCGCAGGAAACCAGAACCTTAGAGAATTGTGGTGTACCAGAAACTCCCCTCAGAACTAAGAACCCCTTATCCGACTAGCTTAGTGTCACATTCGTTATCCGAGATTTAGCTCGGCGGTCCCAATGTATAGACAACCCAGAACAAGCGACTTAGTTATTCTCAGGAATGGTGGGAACCCGAAATACCCGTTTGCACATATATATCAGTCCACAACAGAATAACTAAGACACAGTAAAGTTTAAAGAATTTATTCATAAACCTCGAGTCCTGTTAAACAATACTTTGGCTAACATAAGTAGACAAATGGTTAAGATCATTACCATTAACATTGTTACAATACCATAGAATATAAAAGGAGCGATCATATTATAATGACAGTCGAAAATAACCACCCTCCTTTCTCTAGTTACTAATAAAATATTATTAGACTATTAGAAGGTCTCATAGGCTTGCATAGGGGACCCCATACCGTATAGATCAGCTTAGGTGTATCACATCACAGGATCAGCTCAGTGTTCTCTGCAACAGCTCTTCTATCGAATGCTCTAACAATATGCTGCGCTGTGTTATTAAAGCCCTCGACTTTCTGGTATTTGCAGCTGCGTGCATGTTGTGACTAAACAGTGGTACGATCACCCTGAACATAATCAGCCGGCACCGTCTAGTGTCCTAGAACAGTTCTTTACTCGATGTACAGACCAAGGGCACTAGCAACTATTAAGGATGTATTAATAACATTCACTTGAGACAAGAGCGAGTCTGCATTTCTCAAAGTAATAACATGTAACAACAGTGTCGGGTGCAAAGGCAGCGAAAGCAACAAGATGGTTTTCCAACAGCTAACGTGATTAAGCTAACTTAGCACTGTAAATAGGGAGTGGCCTAAAACTAGGCCTGGGCCAAAATTCCGTTCCGTTCGCCGAAATTGCGATATTTTGGCATTCTCGCGTTCCGCGGAAAGCGCGAAAATGTCAAAATTTCCGCATTCCGCAGCTTAGCGATAATTTTTTTCTTGCTCGCGCTGTAAAACAATACATTCTCGCGCGCGCGCGATCGCCTTACCTGAATCCCTGCGTTCTCCGACAAGTTTTCTTGACCCGGTCGCGTTCTCCACGAGATGTTGGATTTTGGTAGCCATTTTGCGCTGTCTCGCGAGAGTTCGCGGCCGCATTCAAGTCATTTTTCACGCGATCACGTCATTTGTCGCGCGATCACGTCTTTCTTCTCGCGATCATGCACCGCGCGAGTATGAGAAGATTGAGATCTCGAACATGTCATTCTACATCGCGAGCCAGAGAATGAGGACGCGGGCACATGAAATCGAACGCGAACAGGAGAAAGAGACCGCGAACACGTCATATCCAACGCGACAGGGACAAAGAAGAGAACGCGATCATATCGTTTTCGACACGCCGGCGGAAGTAATGTGAAGCTGGAGAACTCAACAACGTAAAATTTACAATTTGGAGAGGAATATCGGCTCTAGCAGCATGAAACCATCTGCAAATACTGATTTTGGATGAAAAGAACTCCTTACATTCACATTTGGCTTTCCTTTTTTGTGCAAGGAGTCATTTTTTTTTTTTTTACAAGGTGGAGAGAGGGAGGAAGTGACACAGATTCTCCAACTTCCTGTTCCTGTCCAGCAGGCTCCTCCCAGTGCTTTGTCCATCTCCTGCTCATTCTGCCTTTGGATTTGGAGCTGGAAAGATCACTCTTTTTGTCTGCTGCATCATTGCAATTGGATTTCAGGATTTTTGGAATAGGATATTTTACAAGTAAGTGGTTGTTGTGTTTGATTGTGGGCATTGCAGTTGTTGTGTAACTACAATTTATTTTTGATAATTAATTATCATCATTCCTTTTTTTTTTTAAATTTATTTTAATTTTGTGGGTTGTAGTAGTAGGCCCGAGCTAGCCATGGGCATGGCCTCATGGGTGTGTGTGTGCATGATGAAGCAACTGTTCCTTTTGTTTTTTGAATATATTTCATTTTCAATCACATTTAGGGCATGGATGGCATTGGATTGAGTTGGGGAAGTGTGTTTTTTGGGGTGGCCTTGCTGATGTTGTTGGGCCTGGACATGTGGCTGGTGGCCATTTTGAGGCCTAGGCCTGCAAGCTTGCCTGGCCTTGTCTGCCAGCAGGCCTGCTTTCATCCACTGCTACCAGAGCAGGTAGCCACAGCTTTAGTAATCTACTGTTTTCTGTGTGCTCTGTTGAATTTAGACATCATTTTGGGCATGGATGGCATTGGATTGAGTTGGGGAAGTGTGTTTTTTGGGGTGGCCTTGCTGATGTTGTTGGGGCTCGCCATGTGGCTGGTGGCCATTTTGAGGCCTAGGCCTGCAAGCTTGCCTGGCCTTGTCTGCCAACAGGCCTGCTTTCATCCACTGCTACCAGAGCAGGTAGCCACAGCTTTAGTAATCTACTGTTTTCTGTGTGCTCTGTTGAATTTAGACATCATTTTGGGCATGGATGGCATTGGATTGAGTTGGGGAAGTGTGTTTTTTGGGGTGGCCTTGCTGATGTTGTTGGGGCTCGCCATGTGGCTGGTGGCCATTTTGAGGCCTAGGCCTGCAAGCTTGCCTGGCCTTGTCTGCCAGCAGGCCTGCTTTCATCCACTGCTACCAGAGCAGGTAGCCACAGCTTTAGTAATCTACTGTTTTCTGTGTGCTCTGTTGAATTTAGACATCATTTAGGGCATGGATGGCATTGGATTGAGTTGGGGAAGTGTGTTTTTTGGGGTGGCCTTGCTGATGTTGTTGGGGCTCGCCATGTGGCTGGTGGCCATTTTGAGGCCTAGGCCTGCAAGCTTGCCTGGCCTTGTCTGCCAACAGGCCTGCTTTCATCCACTGCTACCAGAGCAGGTAGCCACAGCTTTAGTAATCTACTGTTTTCTGTGTGCTCTGTTGAATTTAGACATCATTTTGGGCATGGATGGCATTGGATTGAGTTGGGGAAGTGTGTTTTTTGGGGTGGCCTTGCTGATGTTGTTGGGGCTCGCCATGTGGCTGGTGGCCATTTTGAGGCCTAGGCCTGCAAGCTTGCCTGGCCTTGTCTGCCAGCAGGCCTGCTTTCATCCACTGCTACCAGAGCAGGTAGCCACAGCTTTAGCAATCTACTGTTTTCTGTGTGCTCTGTTGAATTTAGACATCATTTAGGGCATGGATGGCATTGGATTGAGTTGGGGAAGTGTGTTTTTTGGGGTGGCCTTGCTGATGTTGTTGGGGCTCGCCATGTGGCTGGTGGCCATTTTGAGGCCTAGGCCTGCAAGCTTGCCTGGCCTTGTCTGCCAACAGGCCTGCTTTCATCCACTGCTACCAGAGCAGGTAGCCACAGCTTTAGTAATCTACTGTTTTCTGTGTGCTCTGTTGAATTTAGACATCATTTAGGGCATGGATGGCATTGGATTGAGTTGGGGAAGTGTGTTTTTTGGGGTGGCCTTGCTGATGTTGTTGGGCCTGGACATGTGGCTGGTGGCCATTTTGAGGCCTAGGCCTGCAAGCTTGCCTGGCCTTGTCTGCCAGCAGGCCTGCTTTCATCCACTGCTACCAGAGCAGGTAGCCACAGCTTTAGTAATCTACTGTTTTCTGTGTGCTCTGTTGAATTTAGACATCATTTAGGGCATGGATGGCATTGGATTGAGTTGGGGAAGTGTGTTTTTTGGGGTGGCCTTGCTGATGTTGTTGGGGCTCGCCATGTGGCTGGTGGCCATTTTGAGGCCTAGGCCTGCAAGCTTGCCTGGCCTTGTCTGCCAGCAGGCCTGCTTTCATCCACTGCTACCAGAGCAGGTAGCCACAGCTTTAGTAATCTACTGTTTTCTGTGTGCTCTGTTGAATTTAGACATCATTTAGGGCATGGATGGCATTGGATTGAGTTGGGGAAGTGTGTTTTTTGGGGTGGCCTTGCTGATGTTGTTGGGGCTCGCCATGTGGCTGGTGGCCATTTTGAGGCCTAGGCCTGCAAGCTTGCCTGGCCTTGTCTGCCAGCAGGCCTGCTTTCATCCACTGCTACCAGAGCAGGTAGCCACAGCTTTATTGATCAAGTGTTTTCTATGTGATCTGTTGAATTTTTAGACATCACCTTCCTGAGAGTGTAGTGTGGCTGTACACAGTACTAGTAGTATAACATAGCTCTAGTTAAAAAAAATTCATAAATGGCTAGACTATCTTTTGTTTGCACTAGTACAGTACTAAGTAACTGAACCACAAAAACAAATGCAACATTTCACTGATGTTCTTCTCCTGTCTTCTTTGCTCTTAGGTGCACAAAAGACAGAGTAGGAGGTGTCATCGGCATCACCTGGCTACCCGTTGTACTGCCAGCCAGACAGAAGTCCTGCTGCGCATCACGCCCACGTGTGACCAGAACTTGTTGTGCATCTGCCTCCTGCCTGACGTCGGAATAAGATGGCCCCAAAGAAAGGTACCAGGTCCAGTACCAAGAAAGTTGCTGGTGAGAAGAAGGAACAGAAAAAGGAAGTGCCATTAACCACGACTGGTGGTGTGCCGGCCAAGGTTTTTTTTGGCACCAAAGCGTTGTCCGGGAACCAAGCTGGGAGCAGCACAGCGGTCCAGCAACCCCACCAACCTAGGCCCAAGGGCTTTACTGTCGCAGAGGTAGCCAGTCTACTAACGGGCAGCGATGTTGAAGAAATGTCATTACCGCAAAGTAGTACACAATCAAGTTCAACGCAGGCGCAAACTCAGCAGATCAGTGTGCAGCCGCCGCAACAAGAACAGCAGCAGCAGCCGCCGCAACAAGAACAGCAGCAGCAGCCGCCGCAACAAGAACAGCAGCAGCAGCCGCCGCAACAAGAACAGCAGCAGCAGCCGGCGCAACCAGAACAGCAGCAGCAGCCGCCGCAACCAGAACAGCAGCAGCAGCCGCCGCAACCAGAACAGCAGCAGCCGCCACAACAGCCCATCATAGTACTTGTTGCTCCTGACATAGGGGCATTTCAGGAAATCGAGCTTCCTGCAGACAAAGCGGAGCGAAGTCAAACCACTGTTTCAGAACATCTATTGTCTTCCAGACCACCAGCAAGGAAAAGGAGGCTTAGTCCATCATCTTCTTCTTCAAGCCCCGCTTCTGATGATCGTGATGACACTTGGGTCCCACCAGCTCGGTCTGAGAGTGAAGTACGCCACAAGACATTGCTTCTGAAAAGGAAGGTCCCAGAAAAACTTAGAGTTATGGAGGTAGATGTAGAAGAGGGGGGTGATGATGTTGATGAAGACGAGCCAGTCATCACGCACATTACTCCCGCCCCAAAGGGATTGGAGACCGACATTCTAACCCTATCCAGAAAGGCTGCTACTGAGCGGGATGTAGCACGGATCTCACCAACACAGGTTACACCACCACTACCTCCAGCTGCCATATTTTCCAAGGCCCGCCAGGGACCTACATCCAGCTCAACCACCTCAGTAGGAAGTGGTAGTAAAAGTCACAGTGTAGGTGGACAGGGTCACATATTTTCAAGCACCCCCTCAAGTTCATCTGGTGTTGAAAGTGGCACATCCAGCAGTGCCAGAAAGTTCTCCTCCCCAGTTTGGGACTTCTTTTCTGTTAGCGCCAAGGAGGAGAACGTTGCTATATGCGCAATTTGTCGGCAAGGTGTTCGGCGTGGTAAGCTTGGTACAAACTATGGTACCGGAGGACAAGCAAGTCATCTCAGAATACACCACACTATTGTGTGGGAGGATCACCTACTTAAGTTAAAAGAAAGTAGGAAAACTAAACCCTTTGAAGTTGGTCAGGAATCAGGGAGCGATATTATTGTGGTGGCAGGTGAAGAACAGGGAGGCATTTCTAGCCTTGTCTCCAGTAGTGCAGTCACTGCAGTGGTAACGCCCACATCCTCCTCAGTAACATCAGAGTGGCACCGCAGTAAGAGCCATACTCAGAGTGTGGGTGAGACACCAAGGCGACCGGCGAGTACCTCAATGAGACAATCTGTGTCGTTGAGCCTTAGTGGGTTAATGGCACCACCAAGGAAAGTAAGCCAGCCTACCATTGACAGCATGTTTAGGTTGGAGGGGCAGTTCCAACGCAACCACCCAACGGCACGATTGTACAATGCGAAGCTGGCTAAAATGTTAGCGCTGGACCTTCTTCCTTTTTCATTTGTGGAAGGGGTGGGTTTCCTTGAATTTGTGTCTGCCATCCGCCCGAAATGGAAAGTTCCAAGCCGGTCCTATTTCGCAAGAATTGCTGTTCCGGCACTACATCATGATGTGCTGGAATTGGTTGGACAAGCTTTGCAGAAGAGTGCTGTGCACAATATCCACCTGACAACAGACATGTGGACCAGTTGCCAAGCCACAGATTACATGTGTATCACTGCACACTGGATCTCTTTTGTGGGGGTTAAAGATCAACTATCTGCACGAGGTGTTGTTGACACAGCTGCGATTTTTGAAGGTACTCGGAAACATGCAACTGTAGCCATGTTCGCCATGGAGAAATCTCATACGGCTGAAAACATTTTAGAAGAGTTTCGCACCAAGGTTTTGGAATGGCTGCAGCCCAGAGGGCTTGGTATTGGTTTTGTTGCCACAGACAATGGCAGTAATGTACTTAAGGCCATGGAACTTGGTTCCTATTTCAGGGTTCCGTGTTTGGCACACTGCATAAACATTATAGTGCAAGACTTTCTGAAAAAAGAACCCATAGTAAGCAATTTACTGTCCATCTGCCGAAGAATATGCACTCATTTCAGCCATTCTTTTAAAGCTCGGAAGCAGCTGAGGATCATCCAACGTGACCGTAGGATGCCAGTCAAGGCACTCATCCAGGAGGTGGCAACACGTTGGAACTCAACGTATTACATGCTTGATCGTCTGTACGAACAGCACAGGTCACTCAATGATTATGTCTGGTACAGAAGCAGTGATGCTAGTGTTAAAGGCATGACCCTTCAGAGGGAGCAATGGACCCTAATTCAATGCCTCACTGAGATGCTGTCTCCTTTTGAGGTCTTCACACGTGAAGTCAGCAAGGAGGACTGTACAATGGGCCAAGCTATCCCATTGTTGCAAATGCTAGAGCATGAGCTGAATAATGTGTCTGAATCCTACAAAGGTGTAGAGGACAGAAGGCAAGCCCATGACTTGGTGGAGAGCTTATCCAGGCGCTTATCAGAAAATGTAAGGATACAAAATAAAATTTTGTCACAAGAACATTACATTTGTGCCACAATTCTGGATCCACGTGCAAAATTAGGACTATTCCGTTCTTTTTCCGACACTGATGTTGCCCGCTACAAAAGTTGTATAGCTGAAGCAGCCATCAAGTTTGAAAACGAAGGGCTGCTAATTAAAAGCCCGCCACATCAACCCACAACAAGTACTGATACTGAAGCAGGCCATGCAGAATCAAGTGCAACTTCGTCGGCTGAGGGCAGTGCGGTTGGCTCACAATCGCAACACTCACCATCACCATCGACTACAAAAACAATAACTGGATCATTCGGCCGAGTACAATCATTATCAGATTGGTATGTAAAGATGGGCCTTAAGCACAGTGCTGATGCACAGAAAAAACAGCACAAAAGCTTACCAGCAGCAACCCTGAACATTGAGCGGATGGTCCAGGCCTATCTGGACGACCCAACAGAGGTGTACGTTGATCAAAACCCAGTGCAGAATTGGCATAGGAAAAGGTCTGAATGGCCACAGCTCAGCAGGCTGGCGATAAGCTATCTGGCTTGCCCTGTCGCAAGTGTCTCTTCCGAACGTGTTTTCAGTGCTGCAGGTTCCATTGTAACCTTGAGAAGGACCAGTCTATCTCCCAAAAACGTGGAGAGGTTAACAATGATCAAAATGAATCAGCACTTCATACCACCGAATTACACAATGCATGAATCAACAGAGGAAGATGAGGACAGCGGCTCAGGTGACGGAAGTATTGTGTCAGATGATTACCTACTACTGGAAGATCCCCCAGAGTTTGAGGACGAGCTATACTTCCCTGACAATTAGGCTCGCACTTACTGTCTTCCTCCCTTTTTTCCCCCTTTGTTTGTGTCTGTTGTTCCGGTTATAAACTTGTGAATCGCAACCAATGCATTATCACCGTCTTCTAATCTTCTAATTTAAGATACAAGTTTCAGGTGTCTGCCATTTGACACTACAGTCCTCAGAAACCAGCTCCTCCGCTCGATCATACTGCATCTCCTGGTCAATTCCATTTCCCTCATGAATGATGATTGGATGATGGTAACAACAAATTCTAACTTTCCTCGTCCTTCCAAAACAAGTGGACCATGAATCTGATGACTTCTATAGCTATCCTCCTTCAGAGCCGAGAGAGACTGGCCATTAACTGAAAATAAGATGCAACAGGTAATGATTGATGCCATGCATTGTCCGCAGAAAAGCAGACTGAGTGATGTAGATTTTGTTGTGTGTGTTGCGCATGAATGAATTGATGTAATTGTGCACTGCCACTAATCAACATTCTACAGAACACACTAATTTTCCTCTTCTGGCAAACAAGAAATGTGTACTTCTCCTGCATCTTGGTGATACATTGCTTTTAATTCAATACAGGAAGGGGACTCACTCAATCTGCGCAATGCAAATGACTGTGACTTAACAGCACCGTCCATCATGATGATGGCGAAAGAGACGGCCTGCAGCGTTAACGAGATGAGATGCAACAGGTAATGATTGATGCCATGCATTGGCTGCAGAATAGCAGACTGAATGATGTAGATTTTGTGGTGTGTTGCGCATGAATTGATGTAATTGTGCACTGCCACTAATCAACTTTCTACAGAACACACTAGTAATTACTAATTTTCCTCTTCTGGCAAACAAGAAATGTGTACTTCTCCTGCATCTTGGTGATACATTGCTTTTAATTCAATACAGGAAGGGGACTCACTCAATCTGCGCAATGCAAATGACTGTGACTTAACAGCACCGTCCATCATGATGATGGCGAAAGAGACGGCCTGCAGCGTTAACGAGATGAGATGCAACAGGTAATGATTGATGCCATGCATTGGCCGCAGAATAGCAGACTGAATGATGTAGATTTTGTGGTGTGTTGCGCATGAATTGATGTAATTGTGCACTGCCACTAATCAACTTTCTACAGAACACACTAGTAATTACTAATTTTCCTCTTCTGGCAAACAAGAAATGTGTACTTCTCCTGCATCTTGGTGATACATTGCTTTTAATTCAATAAAGGAAGGGGACTCACTCAATCTGCGCAATGCAAATGACTGTGACTTAACAGCACCGTCCATCATGATGATGGCGAAAGAGACGGCCTGCAGCGTTAACGAGATGAGATGCAACAGGTAATGATTGATGCCATGCATTGGCCGCAGAATAGCAGACTGAATGATGTAGATTTTGTGGTGTGTTGCGCATGAATTGATGTAATTGTGCACTGCCACTAATCAACTTTCTACAGAACACACTAGTAATTACTAATTTTCCTCTTCTGGCAAACAAGAAATGTGTACTTCTCCTGCATCTTGGTGATACATTGCTTTTAATTCAATACAGGAAGGGGACTCACTCAATCTGCGCAATGCAAATGACTGTGACTTAACAGCACCGTCCGTCATGATGACGGCCCGTTAACTTAAGATGAGAAGTAACAGGTAATAAATGATGATAATTAATGGCATGCATTGGACACCTGACTCTGAGCTATTGGTCTTTGTGTTTGCGTTGTTTGTTGTGCACAAAGTGATGTCAAAGTGTACTAGTGTTAATCTATCTTTCTGTACACAATAAAGAATGACTCAAGTCAGTAATATTTATATTTCTACTCTTGTTGTGTTATAAAAATTACACTTGTACTGCAGGCCGATCTTCAGTCAGTAGAAGTATCAGAGCTGATGATGAAGTCAGGAGGATGTTTCATGAGTGGCATAAAACGGAAAAGCCTAAAGGTAAACACGTGAACCACAACCACAGCACACCCAAATGTCTGTGTAGAAGTTGAATAGAGTGTAGCGGTGGGATGACTGCAGTGCATTGATTTTACTAACTTTAACTGTAAAATGCTATGTCTGGAATGGATAATGTGCTTTGCGTTTGTCCAACTCTTTGAGAGAAAAAAAAAAAGGACTCTAAAGTGTTAACGTAGGATGTGCTAATGGTAAGCACTGTGGGCCTGATCTCTCCTGTTACTGTTGAAGGTCTATGCTGGAAACAGACTACAATAGAGATGATGCATATGCATACATGCCACCTCGGAAAGTGTTCTTGTTGCACTACACCATCACTTGTGCATTTGTTTTCACTTTCTTTCTGAATATCCCCTTTGGATATTACAGGCCGGGCCTTGTCCAAAACTTTGTAAAACATTACAATGCATATTAATTACCTTACCAATCAATCACCTTTTTATTCCAGCCGGGCAGTGGCGAGTGGTGAGGCGACACACCCAAGATTGATGGACGAGAAGAACAAGAGGAATGCCGAGATGCAAAAAACCAGTCCACATTTTTGACCAGGATAAGACAGTAACAGTATCCACTTTTCACTTCTTTTAAATAATTTGATTAATATCTTGTAAACATTCTTTACAACAGTGTGCTCTTGGAGTTGTTATTATCAATCATCATTACGTTTGCTCTGTGTTTACGATTCTTCACTACCAATATTTAAAATTTCTATTTGCTATCTGTTAAAGTATTAAGGCCGGAACAGAACAAGAAATAGAAGTGTATGTAATCCGGGTCTCATCATGCATGCATTTCCTTTTTTATACCTTAACATATGGAATGGATATGGTATGGTAGTCTTCAATGATTGTCGTTTGTTTGTCTATGTATGCATACTGTTTTTCTATGTCAAACCTTTCCCAAAATCCCCCTTCCCATCCAATCAACGGACCCTAACCCTCTTCCCCCGGGCTGTGTGACTTATTGTCGAGGTGTAACTAAATTAAATGTACACCAATACTTAATCACACACTTGCTGGGGCGGATGTGGTGAAAGCAACACTACTTCAATTTCAATGCAGAGCGATGATCTTCTTCTGCTTGCCCACCCATGAGTAGGATATTTCACAGGTTATTTTATTTAACAAAGGAACATATACCTCAGCATGAATTGCCGGCATTGATTGGATTTGTTTGTTGTCATTCCTCATATACAGCACTAACTGTTAGACTGTAGGCATAGCCAAGTCGACAAAACTATAGTTTGTAACTCTGTCTAGTAGGCTATCCTCATAATAACCAGCATTCAGTTTTTTTGTCAAATATTTGAGCATATAATTGTTGCTCGGTAAATTCTGTGATGTACTTCATTCAACTACTCCTCTAACAGTCTCTCAAAGGCGATTGACTATCTCCTTTTCTTTTTTTTGGAAATGCTGCCACCCTGCCAGTGTATACTACTACTACTATGCTACCACCACCACCCCAATCATGGCATGTATGAAAAAGGAAACCATCTTCACCATGCAGCCAGTGCTGTGCCACAGTTGGACATAAACATCAAGCACCGGTAAGAGAGAAGTTTGGGGGAGGCAGAATCAATAATGGACATGTTGTCAATGATGTCAGTTTCAAACACCACTCCAAAGAATGCATAGTAGGACCAGTCAATGAGTGAGGTGTGTCGCATCTATCTGTTTGTGTCTTATACAGTCAGCAAATTATTGAAATCAAACACACGCTATGGGCGGCCATGCACCAGCAAAGAAACAGTGTGATGTAAAACAGTTACCCCACCTACAAAACATTAACAACATTGCATGTAACATAGAAAAATATATTTAATTGACCCTAACAAATAAACTAAACCCACAAAAGCTAACCCACCCACCTCCCTAACCCCAACGACTGTCCATAGAAATAGAGAACGCCCAAACGAGTGAAGAACGAACAGGAATTAAAAAAGGGGCAGTGACAGGGACTAACTGGTGGGGCGGGACTGGAGGAGGACACGAATCTGGTCCTCTAAATGGGCGACGCGGCGTCTAAGGCCGCGGCAGTTGCAGCCACAGTGGGGGGGGGGCACCGGAGATGGCACGGTGGCGGCGGGCAGCCGCCAGACGGTGGCGCCGTACCGCTGGAGGGCGGTGGCTGGGGCCCGGGGCACTGGAGGAGGCTTGAATTGCTGCTGCACTCTCCTCCTCCTCGGCTAGGACCACCAGCCGCCGGTATTCCTGCTGGATTGCCTCCAGCTTCCGGCGCCGTGCCTTGGCGGCCAACTCCTTCCGGTTGATTTTCGGAGTAGCTGTGTATCAAAAAGAAAAAAACAAGACAATTGTAAAATATAGTCTTAATAAAACAGTAGGACAAGGTAATTATTTATACACATAGTGGCATGGTAGAGTAGCACTATAAAATAAAGCACAGTAGTACATAACATTTTAAATGTCGCCCGTCCTTCTTCCTTCCACCTGTCTTACACTTTTTAGTTGAATAGTGCACCAGGTGCTCTTCTCCATAAAACTTTCAAAGCGGAGTTGAAATCAGATAGATGAGGCCATTGGTTACTCAATACTCTGGCTCCTAGTCCTATACCAATTAAAGGGAATTCTAGTCTTCTAGTTCACTCTTCAAACGTCCCCAAGAACTCATACTTACTTACGACATCGGATAGCGGGCGGACTTTGTCCGCCCGCCATCCGACTGCTAAAAAGGGTGGGGGTCCCGTGGGGACAATTAATTAGGATGATGCGCCCGGCACAGTGGCGGGCGCACCCTGTTATTTTAAATTTAAATTCTGGTTGGCTTTGCTGAAAGCAATGCTAAAATGTTGTGCTGCTTTTCCAAGCACAACATGACGGGCCTCGCACGGAGCCTGTCACGTTTTGCTTTGAAAGTCAGGGGGGTACCATAGCATCGGTAGGTACCCTCCATGGGGGCCCCCAAGCATACTCTGCAATGTGTGCATGCCTTTCCGTGGCGGACGGTAATGCCGCCACGCAAAAGCATTCCAAAATGCAGATTATATGGCTGCCGGTGTGGTGAGAGAGACACCACCGCCATATTGAACCCTTTTCCGCCTAGACATGTCTGAATATTTTCTACAGGGATGGCGGGAGGTTTGCCCCTGCTGTGACGGCAGTGAATTCCAGCCAGCCCGGCGGGGGCAATACGCCCACCATCCTAATGGGGCCCTAATTCACAACTTTACAGTATACATATACATACAGTACACCTTTGCAGTGAGTGTGCTGTCAAGTTCAACAATAGTTAAAGATTATGAATCTAACTTACCACCGCCTGCCACTGGTGCTGCCACTCCCCCTCCGTTGCTATCTGCAACTGCCACATCCTCGCCCTCTGCGTCGCCTTCGCTGGCCCCAGCAATGGTGGTCGGTAGTGCGCCTAGAAAACATTACACATTTATTAGGCAACATATACACCTCCCCCCTATTGATCAGTAGCAAGGTTGAAAAATGAGTTAATACTAACATAAATCACTAGTACAAATCAGGTAGTAGTAGAGTAGACACTAAGTTATATGATCATTGTAGCATTTGCTTGATTAGCCCTAGCCATGCACATGTGACGTTACCTTTACCTTGCAGCTTCTTAAGACACCTTTGAGCCCACATGACCTGCCTCACACTGCTACTGTCTAGTCTAAGCGCTGCGTACAGGCGGTCAACAAACATTAACAAGCCACTTTTTTAGGAAGAACTGGTGTACTACTGTTACTGTTAGTCCATATTGCTTATCCATAGATGCTACACTTTTTGGCACGGCTGAGAAATGCTTGCAAGTTGCAATATACTAACGCACACCATTTCCTTTTTTCGCATTACAGATGCAAGATTCGCTTCTACGAACCAGAGCTTCTGAACGATGCACCAACTACCAGTACTAGGTTCTTCTGAGGTGAGGGGTCCCTTCACTCACATCTTCATTTATAAATGTATATAAACTAAATTGCTATGGGATGGTGGTGCTGCCTTCCACCACTTCAGTTATCATGATTTAATTCCCAACTGTATAAGTGTAACAATGTATATTGTTTTAATGTTATTGATTTGCCGGTTGGTGCTGATAAGAAAACAGTGTACAGACCTTCTCAAATTGAAATAAAAATTTTAAACTTACATAGACTTTGTGGTATTTGGTGTGGAGTGGACTAACTTACACGATTGAGCAAATTAAAGTAAGGGTGTGCATGTGAATTGCTTCCACGACAGAGGTTGGGTGTGTTAATGTTCTGGGTTGTCTACTTGTTGGTTATCTTGGGGGGAGGGTTCCGAGACCTAATAGGTATGACAAGACAGTACTATAGTCAAGCAGTGGAATTGTGGTGGGTGCGGAATTTCTGATTGAGGTGTGCAAGGAAGGTCCAACCTACCATCACCAACATCCTATTTTCTGGTGCAAATGTATGTGCAAGATCCCTACAACAGTTGTATGTCCTATAGGGTATCATATCAAAATATTAAGAAATCTGGTAGGGCTGTTGCTGTGAATTTTCAAAGCCTAAACATCAACAAGAGTAAAAAGTAGTACAAGACAACGACCCAACGGATTGTACGAGCTACTGGTGAATATGAGTTTTATATTACAACCTTTCACAAAG
Organism: Triturus cristatus; assembly: GCF_964204655.1. NCBI lineage: Eukaryota > Metazoa > Chordata > Amphibia > Caudata > Salamandridae > Triturus > Triturus cristatus. Next base: position 563,238,485 of record NC_140582.1, on the reverse strand, counting down.
AGTGGCACTGGGCAAGACTAGCTACTACAGTACAGACAGACAGACTGATAGTATGTAGTAGTACTCAGTCATCATAGCGGAGGCAGGGATAAGCTTTTTGAAACCGTACAGATCGAAGGATAGTTGGTGGTAAAAAAATAGCATTTGGAAACACACTATAGTTCGGGAGAAATGGGGCAGTAAAAGTTATGGAATAAGAAATATTATTAAAAACAAGAAGACTTACTGGGGCCAGCAGAGGAGCCCTCAGCGGTGTCCTCCTCGTGGTGTTCCTGTCCCGCCGACTGCCCAGTCCCTGCCCGTCTGCCCCTGGGTGCTGATGAACAGGAAAGATATAAGAAAGAGACAAACATTGATGGATGGTGTCAACTTAAGCAAATACAATATTTTTCAACAACGGTCAAAAAACACTTATGTAAACAATTGCAATAACTACATTGACCGATCTCATCTGGTCAACATGTAATATCGGGGGATTCGCAGTTCGACTACTTAAGTTACTATTTATCAACAGTAATCCATTCTTCCATTCTGATTCCAGAAAACTAAGTTACAAGTAAGCCTAAGTATTAGTACAACGTACCACCCAACCTAGCCCACCTATTCCAGGCATGCCAATTGTACATTAAGTATGTATTTCGACTGTATTCCTCAACAATGTGTATGATCCAATCATGGAGGACACATGAACATGACTACATTTTTTGTATATACACAATTTTGGTTTGATTGATGCTGATCTGCTACTGCTAAGTAACTGCAAAGCCTACCTCCACTCATTGAACAAACTAGAAAGGTTCTAAAGACTGGCGCACTAGCAGCACGTCACGTAACTGAGTGAGGGGGGCATCACGCATACCACTAACCAATTAGAAGCTCATACAAAGTACCTAAACCTATGTATCAATCCGCCCCTATCTATTAGTGACAGGACAAAGTAAGGAGTGGACGTGAGTCACTGTAGCATTACGTAACTTAATTTCTCTAAAATAAACTCGTAAAGAATCACGCTAAGCAAGCGCAAACGCAAAGCTGCAAACAAGTAAGATTAGTAGTAGCGCAGAAGAGCACCTGTGTCATAATCACAGAAGACTTTTAAACGTTATTAACCTGGAATGTATTGCAAGCAGCAACATTCTATCTGGTTGGAAGGAAAAAAAGATATTCGCAATATATAACATAGAGCAGAAGAACAGACACAAAGTTGTAATAATTAAATAGGTACTCACCAAGCCCCGGGACCTCCACTCCTAGCAGGTCCAGCAGGTCCTGCTCACGGTCCAGGATGTCGGACCACCGGTGCGTCAGCTGTGCCTGGGTGCGCCGGACCCCAGAGATGCGCGACACTGCCCGGCGCACCTTCCCCCACCGCTGCCGACGCTCCCGGAGGCCGTACCCGGACCCAGGCCTGCCACCTGCTGCCAGGGTTGAGGGGAGGTGGCGCTGCACAAAGAAAATTAGTGCAGCCAACTCCGCCTCCCCAAATAAGGCCCGTGCATGCACCCCTTGTGGGCGCCGCCTTCCGCAAGGAAGGCGGTCGCGGCTCTGGCTGCGCCGGCGAACAGCCCTGCTCTTGGACATGGTTCTGGGGACGGGGCGGGAAAGAAAAGGTAAAATAAATAAAGGAGTAAAGGAAATAAATAGCAGGCAATACATAGAGAAAAAGTAGCTAAAAAACAAAAAAAAAGTACACAAAAACCAAAAATATAGAGGCAGGAAAATAGTTAGAGAAATAATAAGTAATAAAGATCCAAAAAAAGTGGCTATAAACAAAGGATTGAAAAGATTTAGGGAGGATTGAAAATCAGGCCCCAGAACCATGCAATAGAGTGGAAAACAAGATGGCCGCGCCCGTTGCGACCACGTGCGCAAGTTCGCGCGATATTTTCTCCCTGAGCAAGCAAAAAGCAACGCGATCAAGTAAAAGCGATCGCGAACAGGAAATATCGACCGCGAACATGCATTGCGCGACCCGGAACAGGAAGTAAACAACGCCAGAGGGCGGGACAAGTGAAAACAAGATGGCCGCGCCCGTGAGCGACCGCATGGGTAAGTTGGCGACCCGCGAACACGCAAAAAATACCGCGAACAGGCGGCAAAAAAACTTCCGCATCTTCGCGATATTTCCGGCGTGTTTGCGGAGATTTTCTGCATTCTCGCGATAATTTGCGGAGGTTAATTCCGCAAATTACGCCCACCCCTACCTAAAACCACGTGACATCCCCCTTTGATCGAACCACAGTATAACCAGGGGCGAATATTTTTACAGAACGCAGAGTTCAAGAACAATGATGCAGACTAAAGAGCTTGAAATGAGAGTTCAGAAAAATGAGAGGAAGAGAAAAAAAAATGTTAAAACACAATCTATCGTCCATAGAAGCCAACGATCGTTTGTGAAAAGATAGCCAAAAAATAAAAAAACTTTATCCGACTCGCCATCAGGCAGTCAATGAAGGAAAGTATAAGCAGCATACGCCGCTGCGGCTTCCAGTAGAAAATCATTTGAGTCATCCGCAAAATTGTCGGACATCCAGTTCAGCAAAGAAAAAGAACACACGTGTTCCACAGGGAAATGAGCATCAAGCACTCCACGTGGGCAAGAAGCAGGCATCTCGATGTAACTTCGTGCCAGGAAATCAACTGCTGCTTTCTCGATATCCCATAATCCGAGGACTCCATGCGCCGCACCCAAGGCCATAAACCCGACTCCAGAACAGTCAAACTCATGAACCACTAAGGGATACATCAGTCGATCAAAATCCAGGTCAGGTGACACCAAGTTTGACAGACACATATCCAGAGCCCATTGGAACGGACATTCGAGACAGTGAAAGACAGGTTGTACACAAGTGAAAAACGGGAATCGGAAGGATAATCCATAAGCGACACTCAAGGTAGCCAGTGGCAGAGTTCCATAAGATTCCCACATCCGGCTACGCAGATGGAACATGCTGGATCCGTGGTCGAGAAGCGCAAGTCGTGCAGCCATAGCGTAGTGCGCAGACCAACAGGAGTATGCCAGCAATTAATGCGAGTATCAGAGGAAACCCTCCGAAGACCCCAGAAAAAATAGAATGAAAAATAGCTGGTATTACACCAAAGATAGACTGGAAAGACGTCACAAGGCCAGAGCCTACAATTTTAAAAAAGTGCACCAGACCAGTCGTAGAAGAAGCATTGAAGATAGTATGTATTAGTGTGCCAAAATGTAGGGGGAGGTCAGTATTCAAAAGCGCTTGAACTTCCGTGCGAGTGTTCGCAACTTGAAGGAGAAATGTTTCTCGTGATGAAGTCAACGCAACCTCCTTTTGAGACAAAAGAGCCCTTATTCTGCTCATCCTATTGAACTCTGCTTTCAAGGTTGGAATCGTCGGCCAGATGGATATATCCAGTCGGCCTTGCGGGGGTGGGAACAGCACGTTATTACAGCAAACTACTCTTCGTGAAACTGAAACAATATAGGGAATTCCTGCTAACATCCCACAGCAAGCCTCACTATTTAGAAGCAGATAACTACCATTAGCAAGCAGCGTAAATGACGGCGTTATAACTGGCACAGGAATGCCTTTCAGAACGCAAGCTAATTTAGGGGCATTCATATTACACGATCCATGTAATTGGATATGTCTACATACTACAGAATGATCCGGAGCAGACGTACACTCCTCACCCTTCAAATAAACTTCTTTGCCGTCTCTCTCACAACGATATGTAAACGGGAGAGACCAGACTTCATGCAAGAAGGCAGAACCAAGTTTTTCAAATCTGCCTAAGGCATAATGTTTCATGCACGAACTAAACTTATACATAGAAATTGGTAAAGTTACCATTCCATGTACGAGCCACACTGCATAATCTAATTCAGCAACAGAAAAAGGCAAAGGTTCTAATTTTTCTATATGCAGTAGCGAATATGTTGCATCTTTCATAGACATGAATTGTTGTTTTGCCGACAGATTAAATGGGCGGAATAAAGACGAAATATTCATGTAATCCCATGGTACTTTCCCCGCCTTTAACGTCTGCAAAGTCCAAGCAAATTGCATAATCGATCGCAATTGATTTTGACCATGATATAAAACCGACACATCGTCTTGGACAATATCTACAACAGATGAAACAATGTTATCTAATGTATATATTCTTGAAGATAAGGTATTAATACTATTATCTATTACTGCCAACACTTTTTCCATATTGGCTTGGTCAATAGCACGGAGTCTGGAGGCAGCCTCAATCTGGGACAACTTCCATACTTCGTTGTAAACAGCATACACCCATCTTTTGGATCTTCCCAATGCTGGACCTTTAACAAAATCATTCAAATCAACTTTTTCATGTAAACGTGACAAGTGAAGTTTAACAGAATCCAATGTGGAATGTTGCAACCATGACTGGCACAATTTACCTACCGAGTAAGTAGTGACAGTGTGTGAGGACAGAAAACGTGGGTCTACTCTATCCTGTATGTACCCGGGAATTAACCCCAAAAATCTACGTTGACAGGTATCCGAACTTTTCTGCCATATTAACCAACCTGCAGGGTCTAATGCACTAATATTGAAGGTGGAATTAGAAACTAAAGACTGCAACATAGTAAGGGATTGATCTGTGTGATTTTCCCAACCAGGATAAGCTCTCAAATCGGGGATCGAGGGGGAATTTAATTTTTTAGAGATAGCCAATCCAAAACAGGTTGTCTGAAAAATAGTAGAATTTAAAAATAACATGTAGTTTGGGATGAGGCAGGCACGATGTAAAGCTTCTGTACCTTGTACTTGCCAAGATTTAGTTCCCCAGACCGACTTGAGATCAATAGTATGTTTCCAAACGTCATACCCTCCAATTGCCAAATCGTCCATAAAGGACTTGGAAAACAATAATTTTGTGTGGGTCAAACGCACCTTTGAAACAGGTTCGTCTTTAAGCTTAAAATAAAAAGAAGCATTATTGGATACACTGAAATCTGAAAAATATAAAAACTTTCCGACCAATGTTTTTGAACTACCAACCTTCGGGGCAGGGCAATGTTCCCACTGCGTAAAATTGACTAAACTACGAAATGTGTTGGCCCTATGAAGAAAATGTGTGCCATAATGTTGATAACAAAACTGTTCTGCATAGTTTTCATTATTCAAATACAAATCCTCAGCATCAAATGCGGCATAGTATTTTAAATCCGAAAACAGTGTCTCTATAACTCTAACATCCCAATCGTCAGATCGAATGTCTTGCTTAACCACATCACCCATAGAAACACGATATACAGATGGCACATTTATCACTTCCGTGGGACCATGAATTTGAAATTTAACAGTATCCCATGCTATTCCATCATGAACAGGCCAGGCGGTGATGTTCACAAATGTCTGGTCCCTCTTCATGATGTGCGACGATGAATGTGGGGCCAAAGTTCCATTAATCAATCTAATTGCAGCACGTTCATTCAGGTAGTGTCCATTTATCAACCTAAAAAACACTACCACAAAACCAATGGACATGAATAAAAAAATGCAAATGAGCACCAGCCAGATGTAAATCCAGGGGGGAACCAAAAATTGTCTCTTGAACCAGGCAAAAAATTTAGAAAATTTGGAAGGGGCAGTGGAAGTCAATGATTCAGTTCCAAAGGAATAATTAGACTGGACAATGTCAGTTGAATGCAAAAGGGGCAACGGGTCCTCAGTAGGATATGAATATTCAGCATCATCAGGTAAAGCACCATCCGCAGGTGGAACAGCAGAATCAGAAAGTACTTGCATTTCAATGGCAACCTCAGGTACTACGTCAGATGGTCGCACCACAACAGCACTGCGCATCATTGAAGGGCAAGAAACTGAAGGTGTCAGACTTTGGAGTATCGGCCACCCTGTGTAGCTTGACATTGTCAACCGAAATGTACCTGTTGTCTCTGTGACCAGGAAGTGGAGGCAAAACAATTGTGCGGGTACCCTCAACTCCAAGCACCGGCACTGGTGCACGATAAGAGGGTCCAAACTCCTTTTTCTTCTCCACCTTCTCACGGACCAGATCACCAACTCGGGGTAGCCAGCCGACTACCGGAATCTGCAATCCAGCCTCGGTCGCAGAAGATACGTGCTCTTTTGCTAGAGTGTCTCTTGTTTCTTGAAGATTCTGTAAGACAGTACAGTGGTCATCTAAGTCAAAAGGCGCGGCTGCCGCCGCCATGTCGAGACCCTCAAGGTCTGGAACAAACATTCGAACTCCGAAGAGCATCATGTACGGGGTCCTCCCACCCAGAGACCTTCTAGGGAGATTATTAAGTGCACGTTGGACGTCATACAAATGGGATAGCCAGTTTTTGCCAGTGCCTAACACCCGGGCCGTCAATGATTGCTTTAGGTCACGGTTCATTCGTTCCACAACACTATTGCCCTCAGGCCGATATGGAGACGAAAATTTGACTTGGACCCCCAAACTTCTCATAGCTTCTTTGTAAGCCTTAGAGGCGAACGCAGGGCCCTGATCAGAGTGAAGGGTGCCACATGCAAAACTCCCTATAAAGACACGCAATGCTTTGATGACAGTCCTGGCGTCAGCACTCCTGTGTGGCCACACCCAAAGAAAACGTGTGCACGAATCTACTGCAACCAAGATATACTTGTACGCAGTGTCCGAGGAAAAAGGACCGCAGTGATCTAAATAAACACACGCTAGTGGTTGATTAGAAATGTGCAGCTGCGTTTGTGGTGGACGTGCCACCGTAGACGGCTTTATTTGTTGGCAAATTCCACAATTGAGGACATAAGTCCGTGTATGTTTGTACAAACCGTACCACCAATAACGTTGTTGCAACAGTGACACAGTTGCGGACACTCCGGCGTGCGCTGACGCAACACCCTCGTGCGCAGCTTGTACCAATGCAGGTCTGCAGTCCGAATTGGGAATAACCCTATCCCCAACTTCATTAATCCTCACTAACGGGACGTTATCAGGACTTAAATGATAATGGTATCGAGAAGGGAAACCTCTAGGGAAGTTTTCCCCAGTCTCTGAAGCAGCAATAGCTGCCAAGATGTCATCATCGATCTTACTTTTGGATCTTGTAACTGCTGCTACTAAGTATGTTGCCACTGCTGTTTTAGCTGCCTCGTCAGCCAAACTGTTACCGACAGCATGGACACCAACTCGTTGGTGACCAAGAGTGTGAATAACACTCACAAGGGGTAGACTGCATTTCAGTTCAGACACCCTAGCCCAAAGCGTTTTATGCTTTATTGTGCTACCTTTTGAATCACGAAATCCATTCGCAATCCAAAACATCAGATTGTCGTTGTATGATTGTACACAATAGTAAGAATCACTCACTATAAGAGTTGTGACTTTATAATCAGCAAACTCCAGTGCAAGCACCAGAGCTCTAAGCTCCGCCAATTGTGCGGTACAATCACCCAAAGTCTGCGTATGCACCGCATCCTGAACGAATTCACCATTCACGAATGTACCAACAACAATTGCGCAAGCCGCTGAATAAGCGTGCCTTGATCCAGTTGCGGGTTGCGCGGACCCGTCAGTGTATATGACACAATGGAACTCCTCCAACGGGTGCAATGTAAGTGGAGCCGGATGAACTAATTCATACTCCAAACTCTCCTGAGTCTGAAGTCCTGCGTCAAAAATGTATTCGACATCAGGCGAGGCTAAGGAGGTCGCCCATTGTATCCACCGTGGATGCAAAGCTTTAGAATTCGGCACACTTGCTTTAGTGACTGCCTCTAGGGCAGGAAATGGTGTTACCACCATCATGCGCTTCCCCTGTGATAGCGCTCGTTCTTTCAGGATTGCCATCTGAACAGCTGTCAAAACCTTTTCGACAGTGGAGAAACGCATTTCAGCCGAAGTATATAAATGAGATTTGTAAGCAATGGGGACAGTGTCGCCTTCATTGTATGTTAAGTACGTGAACCCCTCAGCACCCGGCACAATTCTAATGACCAGGTTTTTGTGGTTATCACGAGTTTGTAAATAAATCGCAGTAAGAAGGTCAGACTGCAAAGAGTGCAATGCAGCCGAATGCTCTGGCAGCCAGCAAGATTTGGTAAAAGTAGGTTGCACCAAGGCATATAATGTCTTGATACGCTGGGCATAATCAGGAATGTAGGTACGACCGAAATTCAGAAAGCCCAGCAACGATTGAAGTTGTTTTAGTGTCGTAGGGATACGAAGGCGTGCGCATTTCTCAAGGAACTGCGGAGCCAAGCCTCGGCCCTCATTGTTGAGTTCGTACCCCAAGAATAAAACTGTGTACTCGGCAATGTGGGACTTCTTAAAGTTAAACTTGTAACCAAAGTCCGCAAACATACAAATTATGTTGTCCACGCGAGCAAGGTGTGGAAGCAACTCGTCGTCAGTCAAGTAGATGTCATCAACGTACGAGTATGCCTCCGGGTCTACCATCTCTAAGAGAGAGACCACACGAGCAGCAAATACTCCAGGACTATTTTTATAGCCCATTGGGAGTCTTTTGAACACTTTTTGTTTACCACCCGAAGTAAAAGCGGTCCACTCATAACTATGAGGGGATATGTTATGGCAATAAAAACCATTGGACAAGTCGAGTGTGGTTTTGAACCTTTTTCTCACAAGACTATCAACGAGAGCCGAACTATGGGTATTTTGCACCGCACAATTCCGGCAGTGTGAGTTTAAGTGCCGGTAATCCAAAACTAGGCGGTACGATCCGTCAGGCTTCGTTACAGTGAATAAAGGATTATTCATGGATGACACACACGTTTCAATTACACCCTGATATTCCAATTGTTCAAGGATAGCCGCGACGTGAGGCCGAGCCTCACGCCGCATAGGGTATTGGGGTTGTGGCTGGGGGTCGGACCGCAATGGAAATTCGTGGAGGGTAGAACTTTTATCCCACCCCACCTGATTACGATACAACGCAGGTGCAAGCACCCGCGCCCACTCCTCGGCTAACTTCTCAGACTCCTCCTTGGGCACTACGTGTCCAAAAGAAGGAAGAATAACTTCTTCCCCCCTTGGAGCGTTTAGAACGAAAGCCGGGGGCCAATCTTTTTCCGCCAAAAGTATATCATAGGTGGTCGTTAGATTATCCCAAAATACCGCGTTAATTTTTCATTGTATGTCACCCTCAATATTTAGAACTACGTCAAATAATCTCTCAGGGGGGGCTACGCGAGTATCAGCAGTTTCTACTGTTACATAGATTTTAGTTGCTGTCGCCTCCAGAAATGGACGCAGTGCTCCCCGCACTACTGTAACTTCCGCCGCGCTGTCTAGCAGCGTCAAAGCCCATTTCATGTTCAGAAGTTGCGTCCGCACCATCTGAGGCATACTTCGCTGAGATAGCAGCAACTTTCTTTTTCTGAAACGGAGGACGCGGACGTGCAGAATCCTCCTGCTTGCTTTTTACGTCCGCTTGTCGAGGTTGGTCACGTCCTTGAGCACTCCTGCCTCTCCCACGGTCTCCTCCAACAAAGTGTGAAGCCGCCGATTCCTGTGAAGAACGAGGAGAGCGCTGGTCAGGAACCTGAAATCTATCAGGTGACTTAATACGAGAACGATCACGCAAATCATAAGTGCGTTCAACATACGCCTGAACTGGGGACGCGGGACGAGTCTCCTGTTTCTGTTGCTGTTTATCTTGTTTTTTATTTCTCCAATTTTGTTTTGGAAAGTTGGGTTTATCATCTTTTGTAGACGAACTCACTTTAGTATGCTGTACTACATCAGGAATCTTGATGACGGGTTTCACGCCTAGGGCACTACGTCCAACCATCCTATAGGCCTTTGCAATAACTTTTGCAAACTCCCTCGGCTTATCTTCATCCGCAATAAGCGCCATCATGTTTCCCACTTGAAACTGCATGGCATCTCCCTTGAGATTTCCCATGATCATGGAACATACCACATCGAAGCTGTCGATAAGCCGCATTCCCAACTCAATAGCTGCTTCCGCCCCATGGTCCTCCTGGACTTTTTTGATAACGGAAGGTAGTACCGACATAGACGTAGTGCCGAAGCACTTCGAATAGGTCGCTGCAAAGACCTTGCCCCAATTGTCACAATCGACAATGTCTGGGACTAGTTCTTTTGGCAAAGTAATAGTGAGTATCCTGTGTTTATCCACAGGACTAGTGTTAGGAAACACGGCTTCTAGTTGATTGAATTTCTCTGCAAGCCAATAAGGATACTCATCCTTATTCTGGGGGCGCTTGCCAACAACCGCGTTTACCATTACAGGACTGATCACAACCGCATGATGGTGATCAGCCCCGTGTCCCGCCACTGTAGGTGCCCCCACCTGTACAGTGCGCGACACATACTGCACTAACGCCCTATGGACCGTAATCAGGGTCGTGTGCAGTACACGTAAGCTATCCACTCCTACCGTCAGGTAGCGTGGATGAGGTGTATGTCCGGCCAGCACCGGCCAAGTAGCTCCTTCAATAGACAAAGGACCCAGTCTCGCCGGGGTGACCGTGTGGGGGAGGGCGCCATTAAACCAAATAGTGTGTTGCCAGGTAGAAATAGGAATTTCTAATGCCATATATGGGGTATAATGTAGAGGCACCTGAGTTGCAGTGTATTTGTGGAACGTTTTATCAACGTCTTCCACAGCCTCAAAGGTAACCCAAGAGTAAAACAACTCATAAGGGTAAGTAGCACTTGCACTTACGACAAATACCACTGCCAGCCCGTCATCGGGTACCCCGTACGTCCTCAAATGAGCACTTAGAGACACCCTACTATGAGCGGGAATTTCTACCGCCATAAGGACTTAAAATAAAAGATACAACGAGATCTTTAGTAGCACTTGGGCTTATATTAGTATAACCTTTTTTATTATCAAGCTTGAAAGAACCTATAGCCTAAAACCTAGGTAGGTTAAGCCGTCACTCCCGTTATCCGGAAACCAGAGTGAGGGCGTTGTGGACTAATAAAAAGCACTACTAAGGCATCTCAGATATTAAGACCAAACGTTAGGTGCGCCATGTTGTAGGGATTCTGCGTATGCTCAGAACTATGCGCAGGAAACCAGAACCTTAGAGAATTGTGGTGTACCAGAAACTCCCCTCAGAACTAAGAACCCCTTATCCGACTAGCTTAGTGTCACATTCGTTATCCGAGATTTAGCTCGGCGGTCCCAATGTATAGACAACCCAGAACAAGCGACTTAGTTATTCTCAGGAATGGTGGGAACCCGAAATACCCGTTTGCACATATATATCAGTCCACAACAGAATAACTAAGACACAGTAAAGTTTAAAGAATTTATTCATAAACCTCGAGTCCTGTTAAACAATACTTTGGCTAACATAAGTAGACAAATGGTTAAGATCATTACCATTAACATTGTTACAATACCATAGAATATAAAAGGAGCGATCATATTATAATGACAGTGGAAAATAACCACCCTCCTTTCTCTAGTTACTAATAAAATATTATTAGACTATTAGAAGGTCTCATAGGCTTGCATAGGGGACCCCATACCGTATAGATCAGCTTAGGTGTATCACATCACAGGATCAGCTCAGTGTTCTCTGCAACAGCTCTTCTATCGAATGCTCTAACAATATGCTGCGCTGTGTTATTAAAGCCCTCGACTTTCTGGTATTTGCAGCTGCGTGCATGTTGTGACTAAACAGTGGTACGATCACCCTGAACATAATCAGCCGGCACCGTCTAGTGTCCTAGAACAGTTCTTTACTCGATGTACAGACCAAGGGCACTAGCAACTGTTAAGGATGTATTAATAACATTCACTTGAGACAAGAGCGAGTCTGCATTTCTCAAAGTAATAACATGTAACAACAGTGTCGGGTGCAAAGGCAGCGAAAGCAACAAGATGGTTTTCCAACAGCTAACGTGATTAAGCTAACTTAGCACTGTAAATAGGGAGTGGCCTAAAACCACGTGACACTGCATGATGACTCACACCGGAGGGGCCAGGTTGGTCGTCGTCATCTGAAGAGGACAGAGACAGAGTCAAACCAGAGAGCTCAGTGTCCACCAGAGTCTGGGCCTGGGAATCCTCTTCATTTGGTGCTGGGTCCCCAGCACCACCTGTGTTTGGAAGAGACACACAATGTGAGTTATATTTCTACTGGCATCAATGGTTCACAAACATGACATTTTCTACTGTACAAACAGATGCCTGCCTGTACACTGCTTTTTTCCAGCTTGTCACGGACAGAATTTGATATTGTTGTTGCCCATTTCCCAGCAGGGCCTTGTGGTCCCCACAACAGAGCCCAGTGTCAGACATCTTGTCAGTCCCTTCCCACTCCCTGTGAGGCGAGCATAGTTCAGTGTATGCTTGCTGGGCAATGTGGGTGGGTGTAGATTGCCTGTGACTGTGACTCCCATCATACTCTTGGTACACCCCCCTTCCCAGCATGCCCATACTTCCTCCCTCTTGACTCTGCTTCCCTGTGAGGGGGTGTGACAGCAATGGCAAGATGGCTAACTGTGAAGTCCTGGTGTTTGTTGTTGCCCATTTCCCAGCAGGGCCGTGTGCTCCCCACAACAGAGCCCAGTGTCAGACATCTTGTCAGTCCATTCCCACTCGCTGTGAGGCGAGCATGGTTCAGTGTATGCTTGCTGGGCCATGTGGGTGGGTGTAGATTGTCTGTGACTGTGACTCCCATCATAATCTTGGCTACATCCCCATTCCCAGCATGCCCATACTTCCTCCCTCTTGACTCTGCTTCCCTGTGAGGGGGTGTGACAGCAACGGCAAGATGGCTGACTGTGAAGTTCTGGTGTTTGTTGTTGCCTATTTCCCAGCAGGGCCTTTTGCTCCCCACAACAGAGCCCAATGCCAAACATCTTGTCAGTCCCTTCCCACTCTCTGTGAGGCGAGCATGGTTCAGTGTATGCTTGCTGGGCCATGTGGGTGGGTGTAGATTGTCTGTGACTGCGACTCCCATCATACTCTTGGCTACACCCCCCTTCCCAGCATGCCCATACTTCCTCCCTCTTGACTCTGCTTCCCAGTGAAGAGGTGTGAAGGCAATGGCAAGATCGCTGACGTGAAATCCTGGTGTTTGTTTGGCTACAAGTCCAAAGTGAGCCCCTGTGCTTCAGACAGCAGCACCCAGTACAAGGTATCTTTTGATGATATTTCACAGAGGTGTGGGTCAATGCATTCTACCCGGTGAGTTGTGTGGAGTTTGTGTTGAGGGGGGGAGTCTCCACATGCTGGTAAGTATGGTCAGAGCTGTCAGTCCTCCTTCCCACCCGGCCAGACATCCTACCATGAAACGTGCTACCAGGGCCTTGTGCTTCCCACAGCAGGACCCAGTGTCAGCCATCTTGTCAGTGTTTTTCCACTCCCTGTGATGTGGGCATGTTTCAGAGAGGTCTTGATGGGCCAATCAGGAGGGGGAGCATTATCTGTGACTACAACCCCCATCATGCTTTTGGATACACTCACTTCACCTGCATCCCCAATATTCTTTCCTGTCAGTCAGCTTCACTGTGAGGTAGTGTGTTTGTGGTGGCAAACTGTCTGGCAGTGTCGATTTAGCTTTGTGCCACTGGCTTGCTCTATTTGTTTGTAGGTTGGTGCATGTCATGACACAGTTCCAAGTCACTATGAGATGGCAGGTATTGTGTTTGTCTGACTGGCATACACATCTTGGGATGATTATCTATTGGTTACTGTAGCTTTGCTTGCGGTGCATGATATCACTGTCCCCTTGCCACACAATCTTAGGTATGTTGTTTGTGTACTCACCAGGCTCTGGTATGTCTGTTAGCCCATGGATGCTCTCTGGTGGTAGGATGTCCCGTACCTTCTCCTCCCAGGTCCTGAAGTAGACTGGTTTGGCAGGAGGGCCACCGCCGGTGCACTGACTCAGGGCGTGATCTTTTTCGATTAGTTTATTGACCCTCCTGCGCACGTCATACCACCTGTTCTGGATATCGTCCTTTGTGCGCCTTGCTGGATCTTGAGCATTCACCTTGTCCACAATCCTCGCCCACATCTTTGTTTTCTGTGACATGAGGGTCCTTTGGACCAATGTACCAAACAAATGTGGCTCTACTCTGATGATCTCGTCTACCAGCACTTCTAACTCACTATCTGTGAACTTTGGATTCTTCTTTGGGGGCATGGTGATGGGTGGTGGTGGTGAGGGATTTATTTATTATTTATTTATTAGGTTTTTTAAAGCGCGACAGCTACCCAAAAAGGGTTTCCCGGCGCTAAGAGATATTAACCACTTAAGCAGGACTCAAAGCTCAGGGGAGAGGCGGGAGCAAGTTACTGGCAGAAGAGCCAGGTCTTGATGGCTTTGCGAAAGCGGATATAGCTGATTTCCAAACGTAAATGCTGAGGAAGGGAGTTCCAGAGCTTGGGACCCAGTAGGGAAAAAGATCTGCCCCCATCCTCGCTAGGCGAACTTTGGGTACACAGAAAAGACCTTGATATGAAGATCTCAAACAGCGAGCCGGAGTGTAGGTACGCACAAGGGCTTGCAGATAACTGGGGGCATTGCCCCATTTAATTCTATGCATAAGGCTGAGTGTTTTGAATTTAACCCTATTTACGATTGGTAGCCAGTGGAGTGCCTTAAGGTGACCGGACATATGTTCCCTTCTGTTGCAGTTGCAGAGCAGTCTTGCTGCAGCGTTCTGCACCAATTGAAGGTGACGCATGATTACCTGTGGAGACCCCAAGTAAAGAACATTTCCGTAGTCTAAACGGGAGGTGATTAGACTTTTGAGTGTCGTCAGGTAGCATCCAAATGATTTTCCTGAGCCACCTCAAGATGGTGAAACAGGTGGATGTCAGGTTAATTACTTGGGGCTCCATGGTTAGGCCGTTATCAATGATAATGCCTAGATTGCGTACTTTTTGTGACGGAGTGGGTAGGGAGCCCATTTCGGGTGGCCAATGTTTTAGGTGCCAGAGATTTTGATTTGGGCCCAGAATCAAAACCAAAGGGATGTGTGTGTGAGGGTGCAAGTGAGGGTGGGTTGGTGTTGGTTTTGCTGGCTGTATGTATGTGTGCTTTTGGATGAGGTGCTGATGGTGTGTGAGTTGTGTGATTGGTGATTTGTGAGTGTGTCTGTTGTTGCTGTGTAATGGTGTTTGCTGCTGGCTGTGTCTCCTGTTTGCAAGGGATCATGGTAGTGATTATAATTTGGAGTTGTGGGTGTGTTTTTGTCCCAGGTTTTTTTATTTGATATTTATTGGCTTTGTCATTGCTTGTTTGGTCACTTATTTGTCTTTTTTAATTTGGGTTTTGTAGGCATGAAGAAGACATTCATCTGATGGAAACGGACGCTGATGTTGGCTTGTGGGGGCTTCTCAGCCTCGTTCACGCTGCCTATCTTCTGTGTTTCATACGTGTCGGTCAGAGAGATCTCTATTACTTGTGGGCCAAGTTGTCTGTGTGTGTCGGTCGTGCATCTTGGTCTCCGTGCGAGTCGGTCTGGGTTTACTTGCATTGCATCGTACTGCGCGGATCGGACATCGTGGGTACGGGTCAGTCGGGTTCATTCCGGATTCGTGTCGGTCGGTGAAAATCACGTCGGTTTTCCGGCCGATTCACTATTTTCCCTACGGCTCGGTCGTACGGCTTGTATTCCGTACGTGACGGTTGTAATTCACACGCGTTGCATCGTACTGCACGGGTCACACGGCGCCGGTCCGTGTCGATCCGTATCCGGTCAAAGGTCCGTGTCGGTCGGTACGATTTGCGACTGGAATCGGCCCCTAATTAGTTTACATATACTTACCATAAATATTAAAACCAGTATTTAGGTGGGTGTTGATCCACAGGTTTCTGTACATTATGCCCCATTAATTAATTAATGTATTCATTCACAATGTTTACGTTAAATGTTAAAAGAAATCCATAAAATATAAATTCTTATGCACAAGAAAAAAAATATGCAATGTTTAATTCATTATTATTCAAAGGCTATATGATAATGAAAGGGAAAACACAGATTGGAAAAACCAAAAGGTCTCGCTTTTCTTTTTAAAAGCAACATTCTTATCCACACTTGCATGAAAATATATCTATGTGATGTCCTGTTATTGCACTATTGCTGGTTGTCTGGTTGGCTTTACCTATTCTGGGGACTGACATAAGCTTAGATTTGAGGCCGTCTCCTATTGCCTTTAATTTAAGTGTTACATAACTTTTGAGTGTGTAAAAAATATAGTGTTTACTTTTTTCATTCATTGCTCAATTTGCCATATCCAACAAGTTCCCTACCCTTGGAAATCTTCATGAATTGATACTTTGTATTTAGTAACCTTATGGATCCCATTTACAAGACTGCTTATTTCTCCTACAGTAACTCCACTCTTCACAGTTATCAATACCAGAGACATCTGTAACTCTGAGCTAGTGAGGTAATGAGGATGACATGACACCCCTGTGGGACTCCTTACCGATCAGGAATTACCTACACCAGATTCCCAAACATTTGACTTCTTTGGACACTCACTTAATTATTACTGGGACCAAGGGACTTCCACTGAATCATTATTGGAATCCGGGGACCCCCTACGATTCATTACAAGAAGCCGGGGAACCCAGCCTAAGGATTGTCGTTGATTTGAATCGCAAAACAATACAGAAAAAATACAGATAAAACATTCATCAAACACATACGCAAATGATGACACATTGTATTTCATTTGCAAACACATGTAAATAAAATAAAAAAAATAATAGAAAGGTTGGAAATTTTCAATTTGATGCACCTGCACTGCTCCCACGAATCAATCTGAGGATACTACTTACATTTTCTAGGCTTCAATTTCAAGTTCCTTCAAATTTACAGTACGTTTTAAAATGTTCAATTGTACATTTAGCTTCTTTATTTATACACACTCTATTAATCTGTTAATATTATTTAATTTTCAAAGTATATATATATATATATTTATTGATCGACCAATAACATGATCATACACAATATAAAATCTCATATACACGTTATTGCATAAAAACATTAAAAAAAAAGGTTCTTTAAAATATTGACATAAAACATAGCGTGGCTCAGCTGTCAGATAGACTTAAGACAGGTTACACATTTTACAAGTCTAAAAGATGAAGATATCAATTTATGGACACATATATTAGAGCTCGTCTAGTCCCAAGCTCATTATGATATAACTTTCAATCTCTGCCACCAAACATATAACAGGTATCTGGTTATTTCAAAGACAATTGAAACTGCTGGTGAATGATCACCAGTATACCGAGTGCACAGCCAAATTGAATGGAATACACTAATTTCACTGTAATTAGTAACACTAGAAACTGCAATTAGTTGATGGACGACAATTGTTTGAACAAAAACCTTCACAAATGTATCAAAGAAATGTTTTTTATATATGTATGTGTGATCCAATAATCACAATGCAATCAGTATGCAACATCAATGAATGAAAAATTCAAATTGCGAAACAAAATACATCTTGATATAAGAACATGAAGCCAACAGTGTGGATTTGCGTCAATTCATGAACAAAAGCCCAATGCATTTCGGGATTTAGAAGACATCCCTTCTTCAGGGGCCACTGTGGAACAAAAATTACTGTTTTTAGAAACTGGGCTTAACAAAATGCAACCATTTATATACAAGAATAAACATGGTGGAAGATGCAGCGTCCTAGACAACAATGACGGTGAACTACTAGTCGATTTCAACACCTTAGCAATTACAAACCAAAATGACGGAAAATAAGTGTGCTCATGAAAAAAGAAAAGAAGTTTTTTATGAAAAGAAACAGTAGTATAAAGCCAACAACCAACGTGCTGCGTGCTACGTGCAAAAGTGCATGCAAAGTTGTGATAACCTTAAAGTGTAAGATAGAGAGAATCAGGCTTACTGATGAAAAGACGTGAATATTAACTCCTGTGGGCTGATCAAGGAAATTCGATGAGGTTGGGCTGTTCTTGAGACACGTTCTCTAAGAATAAAATAAACGTGTGGTTTTGATGAAACTGGGCGTGCTGATGTTGAAAAGTGAAAGGAGAAGAAGGAAAACTTACTGCAACACTCCCGTGAGGGAGACGGCGCAAGCAACTAAGGATGGTAAGTTGCGAGTAAAATTGGAGGGATCACTGAAATGCAAAATGCGAGAGAAATAAGAAATGAGCGAAGTGCTGACATAGAAAGAAAGGAGGATAATATGGAATAGCGCATAGCGTTACCTGTAACAAGACCAATGGCGGTGGTGTACAAGGAGTGTAGACAAAGGAAACTGCAAAGAAACAAATAACACGGAAAATGAATTACCTAAAAAACTCAGAAAGGATGTGGAGCTGGCTAAAAGGTGAGAGACCTGGGAATTCCGCTTACCAGTGTCTAAGGAGACCCAAATGTAGAATTTCAAAGCGCTCCAGTGCAGCGATGGAAACACGATAGGATGTGTTAGGGAACGAGATAAAAGCAACGCGGGCAAGATCCCATGACACCAATCGGGATTGACAGTGTCAATGGACTGCACAGAAAACTCCGAGCGCCATGTTGGAACAGGAGAACAAACAGAAAAATGGAAATGTGAATGGAAAAACTGAAATAAAAATGAAAGCGTGAACATGAGAAGGATGTATGTGTATAAACTTAAAAAGTAAGAAAGCTCAAACGCGAATGACGTGACGAAAAAATGGAAACAGAAAAACATTGACTACCTGACAAAGAGCAGGGAAAGCATCGGGGAAAGAGAAAAAAATAAAGTGAGTGAATAATGACGTAAACACCGGGAAGGTGAATGGTGGTGGACAAAAGGAAACTCTAGCGCAATCACGTGACGACAATAAGAAAAAAACATGTACGAACTGACATTGAGCAGGGGGGCGCCATGATGGAATGGGAAAACAATCGAACTGAATAGAGATAGTCAAGAGATGAAAGGACATGTGGGGGCAATGTGTCAAAGATATAAAGTGAAAGGAAAAGAAGGAAGAAATAACATGTGGAGACAATATGTAAATGTTTAAAATAGTTCATGCACTGAAAAAAGGTTCAAGTGGTGAAACTGAAAGGTGATTCAAGTGGTAAGAAAAAAATAACCAGGAATGAGCACACAAAATTATGAAATAAATGACTAAAGGATGTTACCTATGAAGAAAAGAAATGTGAACTGATGAAAAGGATACAGTGTGTATAAAAAGATTAAATTGCTGAGGATGAAATAAACTCACAATATAGTATGGTTCAGAGAAAACATAGCATTTCAAGTTTGTCATTTAACCCATGTGGCAATAAAGTTTGCAAAAACTTGGTCCACCAAACTTCTCTCTGAGATAGCAAACGGTCATTGTTAGTTGATACATTGAGTGGTATGATTTCAAGTATGGTGAATCTCAACTGGGCAATGGTGTGGTGATGTTCTAACCAATGTGTGACTAAGTAAGATTGTGACTTTTGGTGCGGATTGAACTTTTATGTTCAGAAATTCTGACTTTGATTTTATGTGAAGTTTTACCGACGTACAGTAGACCACATGGACATTTAATGGAATAAATCAGATTAGTGCTGTTGCAATTGCCAGTGTATCTCAGCTTTATGGTTTTACCTGAAAGAGGGTGGTGTATAATATTGCCTATGATGGTGTTGTGGCAATTGACACAATTGTAACATTTTTGCATGCCTTTGAAATGATCCTCTTCTGCTTTAACTGTAGATGACAGCATATCTTTGATATTTTTGCTGCGTGTATACGCAAAAAGTGGGTCAGTGTCGAATAGACCATTAAAATCTGGTTCATGCTTAAGTCTGTGTTTAATAATTGTACGGATTTTGCTCGAGTTTGTTGAGAATTGGGATACAAAGACATAACGATTTTGGTCACTTTTGGGTGAAGGCAAAAGAAGTTCTGAGCGTGTCTTAGTGCGTGTTCTTGAGATGGCAGACTCCAAAATAATGTCTGGATAACCACGTTCTTTGAATTTGGAACATTGTGTTTGCAGTGCTGATTCAAGATTGTTGCTGTCTGAAACTATTCTCTTAGTTCTGATAAGTTGAGAATATGGCAAATTGCGAATTAATGAAGGAGAATGGAAACTAGAAAACAATAAAAGATTGTTTCTATCAGTGGGTTTGGAAAAGACCGAAGTCGTCAAAGTGTTGTGGTTCATGGTGACGAGAACGTCCAAAAATGGAAGATTGTCAGCGCTGATAGTGTGAGTAAACTTAATGCGAGAATTTTTTGAGTTGAGTTCCTTGATTTGTTCGACAAGTAGATTTTTAGAGCTTTTCCAAATTAAAAAAATGTCGTCAATGAATCTGACATAAAATGCTCGATTCGAACTCTATAAAGTGTTGGAAAAAATGTGGTCGTGTTCAAACTTAGCCATGAACGTATTCGCGTAGGCTGGTGCACCAGAAAAACCCATTGATGTGCCACTGGTTTGGAGAAAAAACTCATCTTTCCATTGAAGGTAACTGTGTTGTAGGCAAAAAGTTAGAAGTTCCAACAAAAAAACTTTCTCAATGCTTGTTTCCGGTAATTGGAGTAAAGCCCATTCACTTGCTTCAATGCCTTCAGATAATGGAATGGATGTATACATGGTTGTTGGCTTTATACTACTGTTTCTTTTCATAAAAAACTTCTTTTCTTTTTTCATGAGCACACTTATTTTCCGTCATTTTGGTTTGTAATTGCTAAGGTGTTGAAATCGACTAGTAGTTCACCGTCATTGTTGTCTAGGACGCTGCATCTTCCACCATGTTTATTCTTGTATATAAATGGTTGCAAGTTTTTTGTTCAAACAATTGTCGTCCATCAACTAATTGCAGTTTCTAGTGTTACTAATTACAGTGAAATTAGTGTATTCCATTCAATTTGGCTGTGCACTCGGTATACTGGTGATCATTCACCAGCAGTTTCAATTGTTTCATACGAGGTGGGCTTCCTCGCTTCTGAGGAGCACGCCCAAACATATCGTATTTTGTCTAAAGTGTTACATTTTATTTTACGATCAGTAGGTGTGCGCTAACTTACTCAAATATTTAGTACTTCAAAGACAAACCATTTTGTTGAATATGCGTAAAGCTTCAAAGGGGCGTGGGAAGGAAAGCAGTCGGCAGACTGGAATAATCCATGATTTCCATGGGCTTGCATACATGGGGCACTAAAAAATAAAATGTTCTATGGTCTCTAAAGCAGAATGACAGGATGGGCACAAGGGAGATGTGATAACATTTGCCCAGCTATTTTTCCATGCATTTAATGGAAGAGTCCCTGTCCTAAACTGTAGATAAAGTGCTCGTGCCTGTGGGAGTTCGATGTCATCCATATAAATATACAAGTTAAAACTACTTTTAACATTTAAAGATTGAAGATTTAAAGTGCCTCGTGCTGCAGTATCAATACATGAAAAATCCATGTCCATGCTAGATTATCACTATTTCTGACACCCAGGTAATCGAAAGCCTTGACCTGTTTCAAATGTTGGGTACCCAGCATCAGTTTACCCTTGGTGGATTATTAATTGTTAAAACCCATGTATTTTGTTTTAGAGCAGTTAATCTCAAGGCCACGATCTTTGCATGCTTCGGCAATTTTTTTTAGAATATTCTGAATGCCCATGGGAGTCTTGGAGATGAGCAATGTGTCATCTCCAAATAGCAAGGAGTGCAAAGGGCTACCTGCCAGTCTTGGGGGATTGCCTCCACAATCATATAACTCTTTTATTAGCCCGTTAAAGTACAAAGTGAAAAGAACCGGGGCAAGCACACAACCTTGGCGTACACCCTTGGAAATTACTATGCTATTAGATAGGCTGCCATCTGACTTCCACCTAAATTTTGTGTAGGTATCCTGGTGTAAACACACCAATAAGTGAAGTAAGTCACCTGGGAGTCCTAATTTTTGGAGTGTGCCCAGAGCTTGGTGCGGTCAATGGAATCGTAAGCTGTTTTAAGGTCAACAAATACAATGTATAAGTGACCCTTCCGGATCTTTACTTCCTTCCAAATGAGCAGCAGGAATCTAAACACTTTATCTAGGGTACTCGTAGATGGCCTAAAGCCTGCCTGCAAGTGTGAGATTATGTTGTTCTCCTCTATCCAATTCTGGAGACGTAGCAGAAAGGCTTTGCAGAAAACTTTTTGAGAGACATCTATAAGACTTATTGGTCTGTAATTTGAGGGTTCCCCTTTATCTCCTTTTTTAAAAATAGAAACTATTTCAGCTCCTTTCCAGGCTGGGGGGATAGCCCCACCACGCTGGATGGCTTTATGGAGCCAAGGGCCCCAGATGTTAGGCTCTGCTTTGTACAGGTCTCCTGGAAGTCTATCTAGGCCAGGAGCTTTCCCAGTCTGGAGTGAGTTAATTGCTGTTATAACTTCCTTTAGGGAGAAACCTTCGGAATATTCCTGTGTTGAAATTAAATAACCTTCCCCTGCTACTGCTACTATTCCCTTCTTTGGGTCATGGTCCACACCAGTATAAAGCTTTTTAAAATATTCTTCCCAGACATGCTGGTGTATGTAATAATCATCTTCATTGACCTGCTTAGTTGAGCCCTTAAAAAGGAGGTGCCAAAAAAGTTGATTATCCTTCTCTCCAGAAGCCTCAGCCAACAAACGCCAGTTGTCAGCCTCCCAACTTGTGTTTGATCTGTCCTGAGCCCTCTTATACAACGTTCTTCTGTTCTTAATGTCATCTTGTGTCCCCTGCTTTACTGCCACTGTTAGATTGACCTTAGCTAGTCTGCAGTCCTCATTGTACCACAGGGCAATGTTTCACTTAGACATGTTAAAATTGGACAATTTACTAAAATTGGGTTTGATACTTTTGAACAGTGTTTGAAAACTGGCCACGACACGATCATCATCTTTTTGGTCTAAGTCACTAAGAGCCATAAAGGTCTGTGCCACTTCTTTATAGATTATTCGTAGTATTTTCCCATCTACCGTGACCTGGGGCCATTTAATTGTCCTGTTGTTGTTCGTGGTTACAATTGGTGCTGCTGTTTGATAGGATTGGTTATTAAAAATAGGAAGGCCTGTTAGCTCCAAAAAGAGGGCATTGTGGTCGCTATTCTCAGGGTATTGAATGATCATATCCTTGACATACGGCCACAAGTCAAGGTCCACCATAATATAATCCATCCTACTTTTGGTACTCCCCCTCTTGAATTTAGGATTGGCTTCCTCGTCGGATGGTGTCCGCCTGTTACAGGCATGCACCCCATAGGTTAGAGTAAGGGACCATACCTGCTGTCCAATCTTGGTGCATCTTTTAATAGGGGAAATCAGTAGCTTATTTACACCCCTAGGTTGCTCTTCTTCCTGTACCAACTCTTGTATAAAATCTACTGGCTCGCAAGTTGTATTAAAATCGCCAGCTAGGATAAGATAATGCTCTCCACTACTGGTTTTGAGAAAATTGGCAAGCGTTGTTACAGTTTCAGAGTGCTTATAATGGCTCCTAACCTATTATATATGTTGAATAATCCAATATGGATATTCCTTTTAGGCCATATCAAATCGATGCCAGGGATCTCCTGGGAATCTATCTCAAGTAATTTGATTTTGCACTCCAGTGTTGTCCTAACCCAAATTAACAGCCATACAGCTGGGCTGCCCGCTGTTGATGGCCTAGCCTCAATACTCAATTTAGTGAACCCCACACTATGCACCCGTTCTGTCGTCCGGGTTTACCGAAAAAGGCATACGTGACAACTGTCCACAATCCTGCCCCACTCAGAATCACTTAACTTAGATTTTATTCCTGTGATATTCCAAGAAACAACCTGATGTGACTGTTTAGCACCCACGTTTCCCTGTAGAGGGCAGCTGGTTCTGAGGTTTGCTAGCAATGTGTCCTGGGCAGTTTCACTGGTAATCCGTTAGGTAGTTGAGGTATTATTCACTAACTCATTATAGAGAGTATTACCAACAGTAATTATTCCCTCTGCTAGGATGCTTGTCGCTACAGCGTAGGGCGGCTTTGTATTCCCATGGTTTAGTCAATCAGGGCTATCCAAATCTGATAGAACTGTGGGTCTCTAGTTGGCAGAGGTAGGTACCTTTGACCAAATAGGGACCCTTGCTTCTAGTCATGGTAAGGGTGTACACTCCTAAAATAGCCCCTGCTCACCCCCTTGGTAGCTTGGCACGAGCAGACAGGCTTGACTCAGAGGCAGTGTGCAAAGCATTTGTGAACACATACAGTAATCCAGTGACAACACTACGGATGGACACCACACAGGTTTTATATAAAAAATAAGTATTCTTTATATAGACTTATCACAAGACCACAAACGACAAAAAATCCACAATACTGTACTTTATAAATGGTAGAAATAGCTTAGTTCTCTTAAGATGGTAAATGCGACACTTTAAGTTCAATGTACCTTTTGATGCGTAACGCTATACAACGAAAGTGTTGCAGGGAAAGTGATCCGTTGGTTCCTTACACGCAAGAACGGTGTTGCGCCAGTTCACAATTGCTGCGTAGGGGACGGTGATGCATCGGTTCTTCTCTGCATGGGGAGGTGATGTGTCGGTTTCTTACTGCACTTCCGTGGCGGTGCGACCTGCAAAGCCGTGATGCAATGAAGATCCGGCGCAATGAAACAAAATGGCGTCTTCTTCTTGATGCGACAACGATGCGTGCATGCCCGACAGCGTGCGGCAACTCAACAAATCTTCTGAGCCACAACAGGCCCTGTGATACGCTTCTCTGGTGATGCAACAGCGTCTGCTGCCATGGCGACACTCTTCTCCATGGATGCGGGGCGCCACGGTGATGCGATGCGACAGAGGCAGTGGTGGCACGCTTTCTCAGCGATGCGACGACAGCCGCTACAGCAGCGACACTCTTCTCCAGTGCTGCGACGGCATCTGCTGCGACGGCGACACTCTTCTCCGGTGATGCGAGGCGCTTTGGGTGATGCGATGGCGACAGCGGCGACACTCTTTTGCAGTGATGCGACGACAACAGCTGCGGCGGCTACACGCTTCTTCGTCTTGAGTCACGCTTCCAGCTACCAGCGACACGTAGTCTCTCAGAAGGCCCAGCTCAACAGCAGGCACTTCATTTCCCAGAATGGGTTGGTGAAGTCTGTTGTCCCTGAGATTTCAGCAGGAGGCAAGCTCTATCTCAAGCCCTTGGAGATCCTTCACAAGTTGATTTGAAAAGCACAAAGTTCCTTTCTCCTTTCTTTGGCAGTCAGGCAACCACTGCAGGCCAATCCCCCAAACATCACCCAGCTAGGGATAGTCTCTTCCTCAGTTTCTCTGGTTCCTCTCCTCAGCAAAGGTTCTTCTTGTTTCCCAAAGTGATATAAAGTTCTGGGGTCTGGGTCCCCCCTTTTATACTAATATTCTCTTTGTTCTCTGAAGGCAGAGAGGCCTTTTCCTAGTCCAAACCAGTTCTGGTCAGTCTTGGAGCACTTTGTTTAAAGGACTCCTGCTTTCCTTTGGCAGTGTGGGCCAGGGACATCAGACGCACCACAGGTGGTGGAGCCAGCATTGTGGATGGCAGGCACAGCCCTATTCAGGTCCCACGTGCAACACCTCCCACCACTCTACATGCTGATCTCTCTATTCAGACTTGGGCTGACTCACCCTGTCTCCTGGAATCCCCCAGCCCCTGTCACTCAAACTCCAGACAAGGAATACACAACCTAGCAGAGGCAGGCTTGGATAGTTAGGCAAGAAAATACCTACTTTCTAAAAGTGGTATTTTCAAACACAGAATGTTAAAACCAACTTCACTAAAAGATGTATTTTACCATTCTGAGTTCAGTCATACTAAACTCTAATTTCTACCTAGTTCCCTGAGTCAGTTAGGTTTATAAGATGTTATAATCAAACTGCCCATTCTGGCCTATGGGGAACAGGTAGCCTTGCAATAGTGAAAAACGAAAATGGCTGTAATTCACTATTAGGACATGCCACACACATCAGGGCATGTCCTACCTCTTAATTACAATGCGCCCTGCCCTTGGGCCTACCTTAGGGGTGTCTGATATGAAGAAAAGGGAAGGTTCAGGGACTGGCAAGTGGGGGCACTTGCCCAGTCAACATAGCAGTACCAGACTGTACACATGCTCTGCAATGGCAGGCCTGAGACACACTTTACAGGCTGCTTCTGTTGGTGGCACAACCAGTGCTGCAAGCCCACTAGCAGCATTTGATTTACATGCCCTTGGCACCCCTGGTGCACTGTACTAGGATCTGACCAGTACATCAAATAATCCAAACAATTTACAATAGGGAGCACTTGCACTGTGGCACTGATTAGCAGTGGCACAGTGCCCAAAGCATCTAAAACCAGCAAAAACACATGAGGCAACAGAAAAAAATGGAAGGGAGACCCACGCCAATGGTGCCAGGTCTAACAAAATCAGTAAGAGCTGCATATCTATTACTGACTTCCATGGGGATATGAACTTTTCTTTTTAATGAATTCAGAGCAATGCGAGCATTCGATGGGGGAGATAACCGGGCTGGCTTAAGATGTTTATAGAAGAAACCGAGTGGCACAAGCTCAATCCCTTGACCTAGGCCCCTCCCAGGTGGCTTCTTCCTACTGTGGCGTAAATGCTCTGCAAGATCTGGAGATCAGCAGTTAATCACTATGCACTCTCCTTTTTCAACCTTTCTTTACAGACCCACCCAGCTCATTCTTCAAACTAACAGGATGTCATGGAAGCGAGAGTGGAAAAGTCATTGTTCTGAGATAGCCAATGGCATACTTTGTTCCTCAACTGAGTGGTACATTCCTTTTGGTTGTCCATAAGTGGCAGAGCATTAGTTAAAATACCCACATATGGACAACATTCTGGAGGGAGGTGAAGAATCACATCATTACGGGGGTCAGCCCCTATGGGAGGATTACCTAACTGTAGATTGAACTGTCTAGATAGTTCAGTTCCTTTCCGATTACCAGAGTTGTGTGCCATAGTTTTGCGCTTAAGTGGAACTTCCTGTATGTCATGACCATTTACTTGAGCATTGGTCATAGCTAAAGGTTGTATAGGGTTACAGTGGTGATTTTTCATCATGATTTTGGACTACCTGCAGCTTTTAGTCTCCAATTGATCTACAGAATCCGGACATGAGGGGCCGTGATTCCCTGTCCCTATTGCTAGCATCGAAAGTGCCTTTTTTATATTTCCCACAGTAATTTCTAAGTTATTAAGCCTATTGATAATGGGTAGAAAACTATTTTGCATTATTTTCTCAAAGCCAGTTATTAAAAGTTTGATGTCATGTGAAGACAAAGCTGCAGGGAGGGCTGGCACAGCATAGGGGTGTGATGCTGTTGGTGATACTAAAATAGAGCTATTATGGTCCACAATTGGGGACACTATGGCTTTATTCTTAAATCTAATATTGGCTGCTAGTGTGGGCTCCAGATGTTTTTGCTTCCTCTTTCTTTTAGCTGGGGGGCAAGGTATTGAGGATGTTTGAAGTCGGGGCAGGGGCATCACAGAAGGGGTCAATTCTAATATAGATTGATCAACAGTAAGGCTCTCTAAGTCCATATTCTTTGTTTGGGCACTTGTGGAAATATCCTGATTCATACATGTGGTAGAGCCCCCCCTCTAAGGATAGCCAACGTTGTACTACTAATATCTCTTTATCTATGGCTTTCACATGACCTGTTAGGAAACAATCAAGGGTAGAGTTCTGGTGGGGTTTAGGAGTGCTCTCCCTCTCCCTCGTTTGCTTCACTTTCGCCATAGTCCAGGTTGGGTAGAGTCACACTAAATAGGGCTTAAGTCAGTGCAAAATATCCAGCAGACTTACTTGGCAAAGTTCTTCTTCAAAGGAGGTCGCTGATCCAAGCAATCCTATTCCAAGGAGGAATGAACAACAAACAGTGAAGTTGAAAGCCAAGAGGGTGGGCTCAGACCACCCTCGTCAAGGTGCCTCCGGGTGCGGAAGAGTGACGTTGGCGGCAGCAGCCGGGGGGGGGGGCTGGGACTGGTGGTTCTAGTCCCCCTCTCCCCCTTGGCAGAAAGTGGCGGTGGCATCAAGGTCAAGACGAGCTTCCCTTGCTGCGGGAGCCCGCGAAGATTTTTAAGGTGCCTCCGGGCGCGGGAGAGTGGCGTTGGCGGTAACGGCCATGTGGGAGGCTGGGTCTGGTGGTCCTAGTCCCCCTCTCCCCCTTGGCAGCAAGTGCGGTGGCAGCAAGGTCAAGATGGGCTTCCTGCACTGCGGGAGCCCACGAAGATGTTTTAGGTGCCTCCAGGCATGGAAGAGTGACGTTGGCGGCAACAGCCGCGTGGGGGGCTGGGACTGATGGTCCTAGTCCCCCTCCTCCCCTTAGCAGCAAGTGGCAGTGGCAGCAAGGTCAGGACGGGCTTCAGCGCTGCGGGAGCCCACGAAGATTTTTAAGGTGCCTCTGGGCACAGAGCAGTGATGTTGGGGCAACGGCCGTGATGGGGAGGCTGGGACTGGTGGTCCTAGTCCCCCTCTCCCCCTTGGCAGCAAGGTCGGTTCGGGCTTCCCACGCTGCGGGAGACCGCGAAGATTTTTAAGGTGCCTCTGGGCGTGGATGAGTGACGTTGGTAGCAACGGCCGCGTGGGAGACTGGGACTGGTGGTCCTAGTTTACCTCTCCCTCTTGGCAGCAAGTGGCGGTGGCAGCAAGTTCAGGACAGGTTTCCCGTGCTGCAGGAGCCCGTGAAGATTTTTAAGGCACCTAAGGGTGCGGAACAGTGACGTTGGTGGCAACGGTCACCTGGGAGGCTGGGACTGGTGGTTCTAGTCCCCCTCTCCCCTTTGGCAGCAAGTGGCGGTGGCAGCAAGGTCAGCATGGGCTTCCCGCACTGCGGGAGCCTGCGAAGATTTTTAAGGCCCTCCGGGCGCGGAAGAGTGACGTGGGCGGCAACATCCGCGTGGGAGGCTGCGACTGGTGGTCCTAATCCCCCTCTCCCCCTTTGCAGCAAGTGGCGGTGGCAGCAAGGTCAGGACGGGCTAATTTTCAAAGTAGTCGTGGACCCCCTAACTACAGTTTGAGAACCACTTACCTAATACCATTACACAAAAGATATACATACCAGCTCTTGTTATGGTGTTTTGGAGAGATGATCCCTTTCTTAAAGCAAAAACAATTTGTTGTATTTCAGCTTTTCTCCATACCTGTCTAAATAAATGTTCCCGTTTAGTACAAGCCAGTCTACAAATCTTTCTACATCACTGTCTCTCTCACTTGTCCACAAAATTGGCATTTAATGGACCTGTTCCCCTAGTAGAAATATGAGCATGGTGTGTTCTTTGCTGCTTGTGTGTGTGTCTCATATACAAACATGTAAACCGGTATACAAACAATATACAATATACTTGGACTGAAAGTGCTTCTCGTAGGTATTGTTGGGCTTTCCCTGAGGTGTACGACATGTCCAATGCCATTGTGTTGATGTTATAGCAGAGTGAGGCCCAATCCTTTTTGTTCAAAATGGCCCGGACCTGCAGCTTTACAGCGTTTGACCAGGCGGATTGCAGGGTCTAGTTTAGCGGCATACTCTCTGCTTATGTTTTCAGGGTCCCTGTTGATTGACCCAGCTTAGGTTGTCAAGGCGAGTATGCTTCTCTGAAGATCGTTTTCAAGTGATATTTAAGAGGGTGTTATAAGGGGCCTTGAGGATCCTGATGTAGTACTCAATTAAGTCTCACTGTATCACCAATTCGGTTCTGCAGAGCCCTAGTTTCAGCCGTAACCTGGGGGTCCTTGCTTGTCTGGGCACCTGCAGTAATGTTTTGTATGCTTTTATCTGGGCCGCCACTATGAGTTTGTCTAGAGCTCCTGGGAAGGCCAGGTGGCCGTAACTGATGGCCGGAATTAGTTTTCCCTTAAGGACTGTAAGCATTGGCTCTGCTGTTGGGCTTGACAAGCGTTGACTTAGGTGCCTCAGTGAGAGAATTACACAGTTGGTTTTAATGTTTAGATGTTTTATGTGTGTAGCCGCAGTGGCCCTCTCTGTTAGCCAAACCCCAAGGTAATTAAAGGCTGATGGTCACCCAGTTCCCAAGACGCTTGCTTTTTATGAGGGTATTTTCCAAATACTATTATCTTTGTCTTACACTCATTGAGTAACAAGCTGTTTTCCTTGTTGTACTCTTCAAGTTCCTTTAAGGCTCTCTGGAGACCCGCACTGGTGTGGTCCATTGCCACTGTGCCATCAGCATACTGAACGATTGCGAGCCTCTCCTTACCCAGTCTCTGGGGCACTAAACTGGCTTCTTTCAGGGCTATCCCCAAGTCGGAGGTATAGAAAATAAATGATAGTGGGGCCAGGACATAGCCCTGCTTGAGCCTGTTGTTGGTTTCAGTTGTAGGGCTTAACTTGACCTGGACCCATGTCCCCTCGTAGAGAGCTGTGATTGCTTTTAGGGCTTTCCCCAGAGTCTGCCTCGGTTGACTCTATCAAAGGTTGTGCTATAATCTATAAAGCAGCAAAACAGAGGCGAGTGCTTGTCTTTAACCGCCTGTTTGGAGAGATATGCCAGTGCCATGATGTTGTCCATTGTGAAACTGTTTGCCCTGAAACCTGTCTGGTAGAACTGGAGAATTCCGTATTTGGCTGCCCTTTCCTCCAAGTCCTTCAATACTGATCATGCGTAGGCCTTGGCTTCTATGTCAAGCAGGGCGATTAGCCTGTAGTTGGCAGGGTTTGCGTGATCGCCTTTCTTATGGATTGGAAATCAGATTGATCCTTTCCAGGACTGTGGTATTATTGCTGTCCCATACGAGTAGTTATAGAGTGGGGTCAGAATTGAGGCAAAAAATGCCTGAGCTGACGTAAATACTGGGGCAGGAATGCCATTAGGCCCTGGAGCATGGTCGTTTCTCATTGCCCTGATAATCCTTGTGGTCTCCCCTTCCGTGAAGTGGGCACCTTGAGTAGTCTCTGGACCTACTTCATGTTTCCTCTTGAAATGGGTTTCCATGTCTTAGGCTGCAACCTGGGTGTTCTTGGTGCTAATGGGTCCAGTGGCTGGTGAGTCTCTTGTGTACAATCCTTTAACGTATGCTTCCACTCATTGCCTGAGATGCTATTCTCTCTTGACGGGCTTTGAGAGCTCAACCGGCTGATGTAGCTCCATAATTTGTAGTTGTTATTTTCCTTTAGCAAGGAGAGCACATTGAGACATTTCTCTTCGGTGAGCTTTCTGTTGTGCTCATATGCTTTCTTCCTGCATGCTGTCCTCAGATCAGCTATGGGGATTACTTCCGACAATGTGCCACCTTTCTTTTTTTCCTTAGATGCCTTCCTAAGGGCGCATTTGCATTGTGTCAGGCACTACGGTGCCATGACTCAAGAGGCAATAGTTCTGTGCTGGGTCTCTTTTTTTGTGATGGACATTCCCCAGATATTTCTGTAACTCCCCTGTCAGGGTTTCCCAATAGCTTATTATGTTCAATGGGGATCCTCTCAAAGAGTCTTCTTCCCTCGATGCTACATACTTGTTAGAAGTCAGGCTTCATGTACAATAGTGAGACTACATCTCCCAGAAAGCTCAGCGGGAGATGTGGGTTGTGCAGATTCCCATACTGCTGTGGGAGTGGTCAGGTGAATGTGAGCTCTTAAGCCTTCAGCTGCTGTGCCTCAGTGCTTGGCTTTCCTCATTTTGTACCTTGCCCTACTCCCTGGTTGGATTGTCTCACCTAGGACTCCTGTTCCTATGTAACTTGTTTGCGAATTGCCAGAGCTTCTATTCAACGTATTGGACTACCTGTTATCTAGCATCTGTTAGCGCGAGGACGCGCTGCTGCCCCCCAACTGAGATTCTTCCCCTTGGCTTAAAACGGCATCCACTTTTTCTTTGTGATGTTTCCCTAGTGTGTTATCACACTGTGACCCCACACATTTTCGATACCCTGTTTTTTAGGGACGAGCTGCCTTTCTTTTTTGATTGTGCAACTGTGTGAATACCTTTGTTGTTGCCGTCACTGCCACCTCTGGTCCCTATCGAGCAGCCTTCTCTTGCAGCCAACGCGAGTACGCGTTGAATGGGCTCACGCGGCTGACACCTGCGGGGGACGCCCTGCCTTTCGTTTTTGCCCAGAGTACAGGCGCGGTTCATTCCGCCTTTCGTTTTTGCCCTGAGTACGGGTGCGGTTCATTTTCTAAAGTGCCTGTCAGCTGAATACGCGCTACCTCCTAATTTCGCTATGTGTTCTCCCCCGAGCCCTGCTTCAAAGTGTTTACGAGCCTGTTCAAGTTTACTGAATCATTTAAAAATGATGTAAGCGTTGGAGCGCTTCAGACTTTCAAAAAACGGATACTCTGTGACACCGATCCCTGGATTGTCAGAAAGTTTCTTCTTGGACTGTATTTAGATATAAGAGCAGACATATGCTCTAGGAATTTGTTCTTTATTTTAAAAGCTGGATAACAAGAAACTTTACTCACCAGCCTTTTATACTTTGCTTATTCTCAAGAGACCATCTTTTTAGGGACCTACCAGCCCTTGAACCAAGTAAGTGTGGGGGAGTGCACAATTTATATTGCTTGTGTAAGCATTGAGTGTATTGTGTTTGTTTAGATATAAATTGATTTAATCACTTGTTTGTTTTTCCTGTCACTTCCGCTATTGAAATTCCACGCCTTACTGGACTTGACCTTCTCCCTGTTGGCTGTGTTGGGACTTGGTCCCTTCATTTTGTAGGGATATTAACGTTCCTCTAGTGTGTTCTGCTTTATGCGTGATTCTGGAGCAACTGTTAACTTTTTGGACATAGCAATCGCTAGAGCTCTGGGACTAGAATTCATGTTGAAAAAAAGACCCTGAAAAAGTAAGGGCAGTAGATGGCTCGGAGTTGTCATCTGGCATGATAACGTACTAAACTCCCGACATTATCATGATGTGTGATAATGGTCACTCAGAAGTCATTACATTTGACTTGATTGATACCCCCAACTTTGGAGCCATTCTCGGAGTCCAGTGGCTCCAACGACATAACCCACAAATAGATTGGGTCTCTAGAAGGGTAACCTTACGCTCGCCATATTGTATGACCCATGGCTACCGAGAAATCACCCACTGGCATACTCCTTTATGTTGTGCCCTTTCAACAACAGACTCCTCTTTGTTGCCCGCAGAATATAAGGAGTTCTCAGAAGTCTTTGACGAAGTCAAAGCAATAGCCTTGCCACCTCACAGGTCCTATGATTGTAGGATTGATTTAGTGCCTGGCGCAGATCTACCTGTTAGTAGAGTTTATTCCCTCACGGAACCAGAGACGAAGTATTTGTCTGAATATCTACAGGATATGTTAAAAAAGGGATTTATAAGACACTCAACCTCCCCTGTCTTCTCCCCTATCTTTTCCATCCCCAAGAGGGAAGGAGGTTTGGGAGCATGCCTGGACTACCGCGCCCTAAACAAGGTGACCGTTAAGAACAAATATCCTCTTCCTCTCATCTCCAATCTCTTGGATCAGATTAGAAAGGCCACTATCTTTACTAAACTTGATATGAGAGGAGCCTACCATTTAATCAGAGTCAGAGAAGGAGATGAGTGGAAGATGGCTTTCCGCACCAAGTTTGGTCTGTATGAATACTGTGTTATGCCATTTGGTTTGTGTAACGCACCCGCAGCTTTTCAATTCTTTATAAATGAGATCTTGAGAGAGTACCTGGACGTGTTCGTCATCCTCTATATAGACGACATCTTGATTTATTCCCAGAATGAGAAAAAACATGTGGAACATGTGAGTTTGATACTTCGTAGGTTGCAAGAGAACCATCTTTTTGCCAAACTAGATAAATGCCTCATCCATACCCTCAAAGTGGCCTTTTTGGGGTTTGTCATCTCCCCAGAAGGTATACATATGGATCCTGCCAAGGTATCTGCCATCACCAACTGGGCTAGTCCGTCCACTGTAAAAGAGGTGCACTCCTTTTTTATGATTTGCAAACTTCTACAGGAGGTGCATTAGTCATTTCTCTGAACATATTGCTCCCATCACTAGACTCCTGAAGAAAGGAGTAGTGTTCAAATGGGACCAAGCTGCCGATACAGCTTTTCGAGCCTTGAAGGACAGTTTTACCTCTGCGCCCATTATTCGACATGCAAATGTGACACAACCGTATTATGTAGAAGCAGATGCCTCTCGATACACTGTAGGTGGGGTATTATCACAACGAGACCATAGCACAGGCACTCTTCATCCGGTAGCCTATTTCTCAAAAACTCTGTCACAGGCTGCACAAAACTACACCATCGGAGAGAGAGAACTTTTGGCCATTGAAATGACATTTCAAGAATGGCGTCATTATCTTCTAGGATCCGCGCATACAATCACCATCTATTCTGATCATTGGAATCTTCAATATTTCAGACCAGCCAGAGCTCTTACACCTAGGCAGATGAGGTGGGTGTCCTTTTTTTGCGAATACGATTTTGTTATCCATGTCCGACCTGGAGTTAAACAAGGAAAAGCTGATGCCTTGTCTCGTCTGGGAAAAGAACATAAAGACTCCGTGGAGGTACCCGTTCCTATCATTGCAGAACACAAGATCATTGCCATGGGAGAAGGTAGTGGAGCAGAATCTGACACCTTTTTCTCACTCCTTGAACAAGCTTTTACCTCTCTAGACCGGGAAGAGTGGTTAGCCGATCCCCGACATAAGATAACAGACAATCTGTTTTTCCATGATGACCGATTGTTTCTCCCCATGACAGAAACAAGAGAATTGATTATTAAGTGGTGTCATGCCTTACCCATGGCAGGACACCCTGGGGTAGCAAAGACTATACAACCCTGTCAAAGATGGTTTTGGTGGAAAGGCATGACTCAAGAGATCACCGACTATGTCAAAGCCTGTCCTACCTGTGCCAGACAAAAGACTTTACACTGTGCTCCTGCCGGACTATTGCAACCATTACCTGTTCCCAACAGCCCTTGGTCATCCATTAGCATGGACTTCATCACAGACCTACCTGCCACTCGAGCGTATACCACTATATTAGTGGTGGTAGACCTGCTGTCTAAAATATCTAATTTCATTCCCCTCAAGAAACTGCCCACTGCCATTGATCTTACAGATGCATTTATTCAAAATGTTGTCCGTCTTCATGGATTGCCCTCTGTGATAGTCTCAGATAGAGACCCTCAGTTTATATCCAAGTTCTGGCAAGGCCTATGTAAGGTTCTCCACATCGATCACCGTCACTCTACGGCCTACCATCCGCAGACAGATGGCCAAACAGAGAGAACAAATCAGACTCTCGAGCAGTTCCTAAGATGTTTAATCAGCACCCTCACAGGCGACTGGGTTCAAGCTCTACCCTTGGCAGAGTTTGCTTATAATATCACCACTCACTCATATCACCCTTTTTCTTTACAACAGGATATCATCCCAAATTCCTCCCTTTGGAATTACCCCCTTCTATTTCCCACACACCAGCTGTCACAGATCATCATGCACACCTCCTGTCCATTTGGGAAAAGGCAAGACAAGAAATGCTTGAAGCCAAAGAACATATGAAGGACCAAGCGGACAAACACAGACGTCCTGCTTCTAGTTACAAAGTAGGAGAGCAGGTTTGGTTAGCCACGAGACCTCTCCGGCTAGCTGGGCCATGTAAATTACAACCCAGATATCTAGGTCCCTTCAAAATAAATCAGATTATCAATCCCGTAGCAATAAAGCTGGAACTCCCACCAGAAATGCAAATACATCCTGTATTCCATACTTCTCTATTAAAACCATACACTCCTCCCTCATGTCCCGAACCTCCGCCTCCTCCTGTTAATGTTGAAGGAGAGCTGGAATATGAAGTCAAATGTATAGTTGATTCCTGAAGACATAGGGGTAGATTGCAGTATCTGATAGATTGCGTGGGATATACCCCTGAGTACAGAACATGGGAACCCTCTGAAAACATGCATGCGCCTTTATTGGTCGGACGATTTCATGCGCTACATCCCTCTAAGCCCAGACCTGTGAGTAGGCCTTTAGGGGGCAGAACTGTTAGAAGTCAGGCTTCATGTACAATAGTGAGACTACATCTCCCAGAAAGCTCAGTGAGAGATGTGGGTTGTGCACTCTCCCATACTGCTGTGGGAGTGGTCAGGTGAATGAGAGCTCTTAAGCCTTCAGCTGCTGTGCCTCAGTGCTTGGCTTTCCTCATTATGTACCTTGCCCTACTCCCTGGTTGGATTGCTTCACCTAGGACTCCTGTTCCTGTGTAACTTGTTTGCGAATTGCTGGAGCTTCTATTCGACACATTGGACTTCCTGTGATCTAGCATCGGTTAGCGCGAGGATGCGTTGCTGCCCCCCAACTGAGATTCTTCCCCTTGGCTTAAAACGGCATCCGCTTTTTCTTTGGGATTTTTTCCCTAGTGAATTATTACGCTGTGACCCCACAAATTTTCGATCCCCTGTTTTTTAGGGACGAGCTGCCTTTCTTTTTTTTATTGTGCAATAGTGTGAATACCTTTGTTGTTGCGGTCACTGCCGCCTCTGGTCCCTATCGAGCAGCCTTCTCTTGCATCCAACGCGAATACGCATTGAATCGACTCACGCGACTGATGCCTGCGGGGGACACCCCGCCTTTCGTTTTTGCCCAGAGTGCGGGTGCGGTTCATTCCGCCTTTCGTTTTTGCCCTGAGTACGGGCGCGGTTCATTTTCTAAAGTGCCTGTCAGCTGAATATGCGCTACCTCCTAATTTCGCTAAGTGTTCTCCCCCGAGCCCTGCTTCAAAGTGTTTACGAGCCTGTTTAAGTTTACTGAATCATTTAAAAATGATGTAAGCGCTGGAGCGCTTCAGACTTTCAAAAAACGGATACTCTGTGACACCAATCCCTAGATTGTCAGAAAGTTTCTTCTTGGACTGTATTTAGATATAAGAGCAGACATATGCTCTAGGAATTTGTTCTTTATTTTAAAAGCTGGATTACAAGAAACTTTAATCACCAGCCTTTCATACTTTGCTTATTCTCAAGAGAACATCGTTTTAGAGACCTACCAGCCCTTGAACCAAGTAAGTGTGGGGGAGTGCACAATTTATATTGCTTGTGTAAGCATTGAGTGTATTGTGTTTGTTTAGATATAAATTGCTTTAATCACTTATGTTTGTTTTTCCTGTCACTTCCGCTATAGAAATTTCACGTTTTACCGGACTTGACCTGCTCCATGTTGCCTGTGTTGGGTCTTCTTGTGGTCCTTCTTGGTCCCTTCATTTTTGGGGGATATTAACGTTCCTCTAGTGTGTTCTGCTTTAGCACTGAGGAGGCTGTATCGCTAAGAAAGGGAGGGGTTCTCTTTTCGCTCCCAGGGAACGGGCGCTTCTGCTGGAGGATTCTGTTTCAGGCCGACAATACTCCGACAGTCTGTGTCCAAGATAGGTGTCCATTTTATTCTTTTAAGGGCTCTAAATCGCTTTTCTCCCATGGGTTCACCAATTATTTGGTGGACATCCGCTGGTTGCGTTGCTAGGTGTAAGCTGGCTCGCAGTGGTCTGTGGTTGCTTTCCCCTCGTCCACTGCGAAGTCACTCAGTTTGTTGGCCTGCCTTTCATTAATTAGGATGTAATCTATTGTAGATGTGTTCCTAAAGGTCAGATTGGGGCACCACGAGGGAAAGCTAGATTTGTTATGCCATGAGGTGATTGTAGCTTAAAGCTTTTAAGAAGAGAGAGCAAGGACCCCAGTGTGTTCCCAGTTCTGTGCGAGTCTAGAGTCTGATCCAGTCCTCTGGTGTAAAAGTCTCCGGCAATGGTCACATTGTGATGTTCAAAGTTGATTAGTATTTCTTTCAGAGTGCAGGTTTGGCTCTTTATTGGTTTGATATAACAGTTTATTAGCAGCAGGCGGTAGGGCTGGTGGCTCGCCCTGATCCCATTGATTGTCATAGCTTGAAGTTCGGGAGTTTTTATTCTTATTACTGTGATTTTGAGTTTGCAGGCGTGACTTTAAAAAACAGACAGTCCTCCTGACAGGTGACCAAAGATGTTCTTTTTGTCGCAGCTGTGGGATGGTCGTAAAAGCTGACAAGTGGAGTTGTTGACATTGCCCAGGTTTCCTGACAGCACAGTATGTCACCCTTTGCAAGGTAATACTGTGTTGCCTTGTCCTTAAAAATGTTGCTTAGCCCTGGGATGTTCCATGAAATGAGGGTTAGTTTTTGTTAATGTTCGGTGGTAGGTTGTTGTTGGTGGTCAGCTGGTTTCCCCATTCCCCTTTCTGTGCTGACAAGATTTCGTCTTTGGTTAGGGATGCTGTTGCCAGAGTTCCTCTATTGATGCCTGCTTGATCTATCTCATTTGCACTCTGCGCAGGTTATCTCTGTGGGTGATAAAGAGATTTAACAGGGTGCTTGGTCATTCAACGATGTTTCTCCCTCCTATACTGTAATTGTTTGTTCATTTCAAAATTGATGGAGCCTCCGTCCTGTCATGGTGGGGATAAGGACATGTGGGTATTTCGGCGGGCTGTGTGATTGGGCGTCAATGCCCCAGCTTGCTAGGTGTTGGGCTTTACCAAAAACCGCCTGTTGAATGTACTGTTGACTGAATGTCACTGAGGTGGAGGCCCCATGGGTATCCCTGTCTAGCCTTCAGCACTTTACAAACACAGGTTTTTCGAAGGGATCGGTTCCAAAGTGGCTGTGTGTCCAAATAGCTGAAGGATGTTGGACTTATTCAGGATGTCGTGAGAGCCTTTGACCGAGTACCTGGGGGTGAACACTACCTTGTGGATTGCAGTCTTTTTATTGGGCTTGGGCACATTCAGTGGGCATTTGTTTCCCCCCTGAGTGAGGCTGTGAGGGCCCAGAGTTGGGGATCTGTTGTTGATGGTTCTGTACTGTTCTCTGCCTGCTGCCCCATTTGATATTCCAGCCAAGCTTTCTTGTGTCTGCTGTTAACTCTGGGAAAGGTTGGTGTGCCCCTTCACACCATTTGACGTCTCGGGTCTAAATGGGACTGGTGCCCTGGTTTGTGTGCATGCATCCTCCTTGGCTGGGCGGGACCCTTATGCCGCTGCCCATGCCGAATCTAATCTTGGCCCTGTTGGTTTCAGGCCCACCTGGAGCTGGCTCTGTCGCAATCGGACCTCGTTTTCCTGGACATTTTCTTCCCTAGTTGCCAGTAACTTGTTTTGCTGTTTAAAGTTAAAGATGGGAAAGAGG
The DNA here is from genome assembly GCF_964204655.1 of Triturus cristatus. Lineage (NCBI taxonomy): Eukaryota > Metazoa > Chordata > Amphibia > Caudata > Salamandridae > Triturus > Triturus cristatus. The sequence continues at coordinate 563,199,397 of NC_140582.1, read as the reverse complement.
AGTCTTGGGTTCCTTTTTTCCTCTGGGCTGCTGCTGTTCAACATTGCCGGCATGATTGGTCTTCTTTTGCTTTTCAATCTTTTCAGTTGATTTTTCAGCTTTTTCTTGACCCTCCTTGACAGGGGGCCTTGAGCCTCTGCTCCTACTTTCCTCTCAGTGATTACTTAGAGTGCTGCTTCTTCATGTAAATCAGGAATTTGTGTGCTGACGGGGACTTCCTTGGATTCCCTTCTTCTTTGGGTTACTGTGATGTCCATGCTTCTTTGTCCTTCCTTAGTTTCCTTTGATTCTGGGCTGATGGCAAGGTGGTGTTTTACAATGGAGACCGATGGCAGATTGTTCCCAGCTGTTAGCCTGAAAGATACTTGGGTTTGTGTTGATGGTTCCCCCTTGCCCCTGGCTTGTGCTAGCATATGCCTTAATACCTCAGGCCACTCAGACCACTTTTCTATGATGTCAGCGCATGAGCTTGTGTGGGCTAACGTGGCCTGATGGTTGTGAATTGTTGCCTCCAGCTTTGCCAGCATGTGACCTTGGTTGGCAAGGCACTGGGTGATTGATTGCAGTAGATCAATTTGGACCTTCATTTTTTGTTGACTGCCAGATCAGAGCCCTAGCTATTGTGTTTTGTGCTTCTCTTACAGCTTTCAAGTGTAGGTCTTCTTGGAGATCTTCTTGGCCCATTAGACTCCTGCCCTCCACATGAGGATCCTTTGCTTCTGCATTCTTCCCTAAGATTTTTGGCGTAAAAGCCAAAGTTCTTTCTATTGTTAGTTCTAATTTTTGTAAGAAGGAGGCGGTAAGTTAATCTGTTTCTGGGGAGTTAGCTTGACGGCTTTTTACAGGTGAAGGTGTTATAACTGGTCTTGGGGTGGATGACATTGAATCTTTAGCCACTTTGGCCTCATTGTCCTTGTCCCTCTGCCAGTGTATTACAGCTTCGATCAGTTAGGGGCCGTTTACCTTGGCTGTGGCTTCCTGGAATTCTCTGCGTTTCCTGTGTTTTGTGGGGGGCTCAGTCACTTGGGCCCCTTCTCTGCAGAGGTACCCGCACAGGTCCTTATTGGCCCCTTGGGACTCTCTAAGAGGGGACTGATCCTGTGCTACTTGTTCCCAGTCTCCTGGTGTTAGAATAAAAATGTCTTAGCTGTGCTGCTTATGTAATGTATGTCTTAAGTTATCATTCACGGCACCATTTTATGTTCGGCCGCCATTTTGAGCTATGATCGAAACTAATTAAATTAAATAAAATATTTGCTAATCCAAGGTGAAATTTCACCCGAAACAGAGAACCTCAGTGTTATATGCATTGCACTTTAGTTGGTTGACATGCATCCATGGAGAAATTGCAGTAAGACATGGTTTGATGGAATCAGGGGTGATAGCTTCACCTTTGTTAAATGAAAAGAAAAGCTGAGCGTCATCAGCGTAGGTGATTATTTTGAGCCCATAAGTTTCAACCAGAGAAGCTAGCATGGTCATAGATATTAAACATCCTTGTGCTAAGGGTAGAGTCCTGAGGAGCTCCTACTGTGACTTTCTTTGTGTCTGAAGAATATGGAGGCATATTGTGGCCTCTATCCTCATCCGTGCTGTTCCTCTGGGCCCTATGCGCTGTAGGCGAGAAAGCAGACTGGAATGGGGCACCATGTCAAAAGCAGCTAACAATGCCCAAAAGGGTCCGGACAGCCTTTCCCCTACATTCAGATTATTTCTGACAAGTTCAGACACTTACAGAAGGGCATTTTATGTGCTGAACTTCAACCTCAAGCCAGAATGGATGGGCTGAAGAAGTTCATTGAATTTTAAATAGTTTGGCAGCTGCCAATTTACACATTTAAAAACATATATATTTTAGACAACACTGGTAGCAAAGAGATGGGCCTATGATTCTGTGGGACGTAGTGGTCAGCGGTGAGTCTTTTAAGAAGGGGTAACATTTTGACTTGTTTCCAATGATGAAGGAACTAAAGCTGTTGGCAGAGAGTCATTCAATATTATATGAACTACTGAATTGATGGCACGAACCTCAAGAGCATCAGGGTTGTTTCTGTCAGTGCATTCAAGAAAGCAGTCTGAGTAACCTTAGCATATCCTCTTATTAAGCCAGGAGCAGGACAAGCGCTTGACCTTATCTGTAAATGGTAATGGGAGAGGGTCTAGCATTGATGGTCTTTTATTAGAGAAAATGAGGTCAATCACATGACCTTCCTTGTGAGTAGATTTTGAAACAAACTGACAGAATATCACACAAGCAAGCCACTTTTTCATCTAAGGGGCAGTCCCAAATAATAATACAGTCAACTAAGATAATACCATTAGAGAAACGCAGCGCTAAATATGATACAACCTCCTTCAGAGAATTTAAAAACTCCTCCTACTGACTGTGGAGCTTTAAATGAAAAGCAGAAGCCAGAGACTTCTACCTCTGATACCTCTGGAAGGTGGTACAGGTATATGCAAGCTTATATAATCGTGATGCCTTCTCCTCTCCCATTAGGACGAGCAAAATTAAATATCTCATATCCAGAAGGAATAGCCACTTCAATCACTGGCTGCGAGGTGGCGGAAAGACAGGTTTCTGTAATGAATACCACATTAGGTGATTAATCACAGAGGAGCTCATATATGAAGAACGCATATTTTTGTAGGAAGTGTACATTGATTAAAAAGGTTTTTACAGAGCCATTACGCCCTGTAGTCAAAGAAAAGGGAGCAATGGATGGAAGGTCCCCTTTATCCTTAATTAGAAACATCTGGACACATTTAGCATTTCATGAGGATTTATTCTCATGGAACATGTAATGAAACTAAGGGGCAGATTTACAAGCCCCTTGCGCCACTTTTGCGTCACGTTTCCCATATGTTAAAAGTGACGCAAAAGTGGCGCAAGGGGCTTGTAAATCTGCCCCTAAGTGTTTAAGGCCAACAGATCGAACTTCAAATAACAACTCTCACCATAAAATAGGGCATAGCGGCTTGTGCTGGCCGAATAAGGGGCGTTGATGGTTTAAAGGAGCATAGCCTTTGGGTCTTCCTGAAAATATGTATTACTAGAGTATGAACTGTCCCAAAATACAGCCTCTAGATATCCAGCTGGCAGCCCGACCATGGCCGCCTAAGAAGCTGCTATGCGGTCCTGTTAGCAGTCAAAGTGCATGAACGTTAAAAGTCAACACATTTTAAAAATCAACAAATAAATAGCACAGTCACAGTTTAAAACTATACTTTGTGCATATTTAGCCAAACCACATACCCACCATTACCTGTTGTGCACCGGCACCCTGGTTCCCGTTTTAAAGTAGTAGGACATCCAGGTCCCCCCAAAAATTAGAAAGACTAGAGAGTGCCCGACCCCAAATGTCACCTCTAGATTTCCGGATCAGGTAAAAATGGAACCCCAACTACGGACACCTAATTAGCTGATACGTGGTCCCGTTATCAGTCAAACTGCATAAAAGTTAAAAGCCAACACAGTTTAAAACCAACCAATCTATAGCACCATCACAATTTAAAATTACACTTTGTTCAAATTTAGCCAAACCACCCACCCACCAGATGGGCTTGTTGGGCATTGTGGTGTGTTCCCTGGCGCTCCAGGGTGGTTAATGGCCAGTTTGTATAAGGGGTGGGCAATGGGAAGATTTTTTTAAGTGGGGTTTGTTGGGTGTGGATGGCCTCTTTGGCCATTGCCACAGCCAGGAACAGGGCAGGATTAGCTTCTGTCATCAGAGACAGATAGATAGGCCAGAGTGTTTAGGGGTGGTTTTTATTAGTAGCAATATCTTTTGTTCTTCTTCACACACATATGCAAAAACAACAGTTGATGGACAGAATGCAGAACAATGTCATACATTCACCCCAGTACAGAAATCTGGGCCTAAATCCATCGTTTTTTTGGTCACCATGCCATTCCAGTTTGAACCCAGCCATATGCAAATCAGTGTTGACTCTGTGCCTCATGGGAACAGTCCAGCCCGATCTGCCAATCCAGGTCCTCCCTGCACTGGAAACAAGCATCCTAGGACCGGTTACGGGGTTTCACCCCTCTTCAGCCAGGATAGCTTGATTCCAGTGGCATGGAGAGCACGGGACCCACATCTGGGTATACCCGTCCACTCATGGTGGCAAATGCAAAAACAACAGTTGATGGACAGAATGCAGAACAATGTCATACATTCACCCCAGTACAGAGATCTGGGCCTAAATCTATCGTTTTTTTGCTCTCCATGCCATCCCAGTTTGAACCCAGCCATATGAACTGGGGTGATGGAGTGAGCTAAAGAATGATGATGGATTAAACCCAGATCAGTTGACTGGGGGTGAGTGCTTGTCCATCATCCCCTTTGGTTTTGCTTTGTTCGCCCTAAGTTGGCAGGGTATGCCCAGACGTGGGTCCCTTGCTCACTTTGCCACTGGATTCAAGCTAGCCTGGCTGATGACGGCTGATTAGCCGGAAACCGGTCCCAGGATGCTTGTTTCCGGTCCAGGGGAGACATGGCTTGGCAGTTTGGGCTGGACTGTTCCCATGAGGCACAGGGTCAGACTGATTTGCATATGGCCATGTCTGAACTGGGGTGGCAGAGTGAGCTAAAGAATGATGATGGATTAAACCCAGATCAGTTGACTGGGGGTGAGTGCTTGCAATGTTCAACACTCGGTCCATCATCCCCTTTGGTTTTACTTTGTTCGTCCTAAGTTGGCAGGGCATGCCCAGACGTGGGTCCCTTGCTCACTTTGCCACTGAATTCAAGCTAGCCTGGCTGATGACTGCTGATTAGCCAGAAACCGGTCCCAGGATGCTTGTTTCTGGTCCAGGGAAAACATGGCTTGGCAGTTTGGGCTGGACTGTTCCCATGAGGCACAGGGTCAGACTGATTTGCATATGGCCATATCTGAACTGGGGTGGCAGAGTGAGCTAAAGAATGATGATGGATTAAACTCAGATCAGTTGACTGGGGTGAGTGCTTGCAATGTTCAACACTCCGTCCATCATCCCCTTTGGTTTTTCTTTCTTCACACACATATGGCATCTGCTAATAGAGTGGTACATACCTTTAAAGTTTTGCAGGAGGAGGGCAGGTACGATTTACAGCAAGAAGGCTTGTTATAGCAGTCATGGGTGGGATTATGATGCCCTAAAATGGCGACTGCACAGAGAGAGGCTGCTTCAGTTATGGCATGCACATCACCGGATCGAAAACCTAAAAAAGTTTGACAGAACAGGGTGACCAGGAGATGGGCATGCTCCTTACCTACATTCAGTGTTGTAAGGCATGTGGTTACCAAGCCCATGGTGGAGCCCGTAATCAGGAGCAGGTCAGTGGGCATGCGGGGAGGCCCTAGTCTTGCATGCAGATCAGGCGCCTTGTTGAGGGGGCGCGTGGTGGGGCAGGGAAGAGGTCTTGTTGTCAGGGATGCTGCGATGGCGCAGATGCGCTGGCAGTTGGTCTATGTGGATGACGTGCTCATACACCTTAGATCAAAAAGGGGGGACGGAAGAGCAAGTTGTTTAAAGAGGTCCTACTCCTAAGCTCCTCCAGGTACTAATGTCAAGTATATCACAGGAAGGAGATTGTTCCTCTGTCAAGCCGGTGCACTGGTGGGTTCTACTTGGCCGGGATTAAGTCGCTCGGTGTTCTGAATTTCAGATCGTAATATCCTCACACACCTGTTAGAGTGTAATGCTTCATCATAGGGTGCACCTCGTCAGACTGGCGCTACAATGTCTGATGGGCCTGGTGGTTCTTTGGCAGAGTTCTTTGGATCTGAGGACGCCGTATTTGGTGGGTGCACATTGGCAATAAGCGGTGAATAGTGATGTGTAGAAGGTGGCTTAAAATAGGCACTGGAACCCAGAAATTTATAATTCAATAAGGATCCAGGACTGAGCAAAAACAGTGGTGCTATCTTGTGGTCCCTATGTGCCAGGATAGTGTTATAGGTGCATGGTGGACATGTTTCGGGCCATTCTGGGCCAGTCATCGGATGACACTTCTTCGGAACCTTAATAAAAAGTAATACCCCATCCTCGATTAGCGGGGAGACCCCCGCCCCACTAGGGGGTATTACTTTTTATTAAGGTCAGATCTCCCAGCGACTTAATCTCCGGCCAGGTAGCACCCACCAGTGCACCGGCTTGACAGAGGAAGGATCCCCTTCCTGTGATAAAGATGACTGACGTGCTCATGCCAGAGGTTGGCGCGTGTATTGACATTGATGCTGGAAGCTTAGCTGCGGTGGGTGATGTGTCGGCAGCCAAATGGAGGTGGCCTGATATGTTTGAAGAAGGGTGGGTGCTAGCAGCTGATAATGTGTCAGCAGCTGATTGGAAGCTGTGCAACGCTTTAGAGGATAAACACTTGGGAGCATCAGCCATGATGACGGCTCCCACAATGTTTACTGGAATCAATCATTGTTATCTATTCGGATGATGAGGGGACTATGGGGCTGTTGAGTGATAAAGTGCCCATTGAATTTTCTGGCAATATAGAAGCAGAAGGTAATGAGAGTTGGCTTGACATCAGCTGGTCAGTAGTTGGGTTAGCCCCGTGGTTAACAAAGTTCAAATGTAGGCAGTGGACAATTGTTCTTTGCATGCGCCTTCTGGTCAGGTAGGGGCCCTAGATATTGATGTTACTGGTGGTAACATGGGTGGAAGATGTGGATCACTTTTAAGAAAGATTCCTATTTGCAAGAAGGAGGACTTAGAAGGCAAGCAGAGGAGAGGGGGCAGTTTATACAGCCCATTGCAGCTTTTATTATGCCGAGGTGTGACAACTCCTCTGGGCTGAGTGGCTCAGAGGAGAATGGCCTGCTGCAGTGCCCTGATACAGGTGCCAGAGATGTACGGATGCCAGTGGGGGTAGGAGCACCACAGCAGGTTCTGGAGCAACTCACTTGACATCAGGGAAGCCCACTACTGCTGTGCTTGATTCAGATGTAGATGTGAATGACAGGGAGCAGCCAGGCACTAGCTGGGGTGCTGCTGGTTAGGAGGGTATTGCAGGGTGTGAGGATGAGCTGTTGGATTATGATTAGGAGGATGTGTTGGAGGAAGGTGAGATAGTGGAGGAAGTTCTGGATGCCCCAGTAGTACCAGCAAAGGCGTCAAAACGTGGGAGGACAGTTAAGCCCAGGAGGAGTCTTTCAGTAAGTGGTTGAGAAACTGGTCCAGTGCAACGCAGGGGAGTTGAAGAACACCAGGTGGTGTTTAGAGCCACATTTGTCGCTTCATAGAGGTGAGAGAACTGGGGTTTTGAGAACTCCTAAGTTGGTGGACGAGCCCAAAGTAGTTAGGGTGGTGTCAGAGGCAGTGGGTAAGTCTGATGGAAGCACCGGCAAGGTGTAAGAATGTGTTTGGAGGTAAGGAGATGGTGATGCAAACTAATATTGAATAAAATATAGTTGGCACACCGAGTGCTGCACAGGTTGATGGTAAGTCACGTGGGGAAACAGGGTCACTCTCAAACCAGGATAAAACAGGTAATTGTCAAGGTGGTGTTTCTGTGGGTAGAGTCAAATATAATAGTTTGCCTTACATGGGGGTGTCAATGCAGTTGGGGACACGTCTCACCCAGCAGATGAAGGACAAGATCTGTATTGGGGAGGTTGTTCTATAGGGAAGTAGAGGTGAAGGAGGGATCAAACAAAGAAGAGTGGGAACTGGCACGTTGACCAAAGGTGCCAACCACTATAGAGAATTGGGCTTCTGCCTTCTTAATTTTTGGTAATGTGTATTGTGAGCGCCATCTGGAGTGATGTGTTGCTCTTCTGAAGTATATAGACCTGGTACTGCAAGTGCAGATGGATTATGGAGGTTTTGGTTGGTTCAGGTATGATGAGAAATTTCAGGCTAGATAAGTGATTACTCCTGAGAAGGAGTGGGGTGATATAGATGATAATTTGGATGCAATGGCTGCACAAAGGTAAGAATAACCCAGTGATGTACACTGCTAGCGGGTTACCTTTGAAACCTAGCCCTTTCAGGAGTGTCCCACCCAATTTGGGGTGGGGACTTTCGGGAGAGGTCAATTCTGCCAAAATGGGTCTTTTTGGTCCTTTAACACAGGGCTCACAGTAGGAACAGTCATGTCTCCAATGCAAATTCAGACATGACTGCTCCAACTGTGGGGGTAAGCATCCATTGGTCCAATGTTTTGGGGAGGCTTAGTAGGGATGGCAAGGAAGCACAGGCCGGGGGACTAGGGTTGAGGTCACATGCAGCAAGTGGTGGGAAAGGGGCCCTACTTCTATTATATTCCAGATCTTATTTCATTGGTTGCAGTTCTACCCTAAGCAGGAGGATGCTAATAATTTGTATTGGTTTTTTTGGGAATGTTTTCATTTGTGTTATAAAGGACCCAGGATTTGACGGTGGATGAAGAATTTGAGGTCTGTAGTGGATAATCCTGAAGTAGTAAGGGCCAAGCTTGAAAAGGAGCTTGTTCAAGGGAGTATTGTTGGGCCTAGATAGCTTTTAGCCTTTGTTGGATTTGACCATCTCATATTGGGGGTAGTTCCCAGGAAGCAACAGAGGGAATTTAGATTGATTCATCAACTATCTTGACCCATAGGGGAATATATAAATGATTGTATAGCTCAAGAAGATACTGTGGTGCTTTATGAGTCAGTGGATGAGACCATTGCTTTGGTTAAGTCTTCTGGAGCAGGAGCGAAATTAGCAAAATCTGAAATTCAATCAGCCTTTAGGCTCCTGCCGGTGCACCAGGATGATTTTTCTGTGTTAAGGTTGCAGTTTGACAGTTTATTTACATTAATAGGATGTCGCCAATGGGTTGCTCATTGTTTGACACATTCAACCCTTTTTTACAGAGGTTATTTCAGATTTGGAGTGGGATTCGTTCTGTGACGCACTATTTGGATGATTTTCTAATGGTGACAAGGGGGGGTTTCTGGTGAATGCTTGCGAGCACTGTAGCTGTTTAAGGCAGTTATGGTGTCCCACCAGCTTCGTAGATGAATGGGGGCCCCAGCACATGCATTAATCTTCTGGGCATTGTGTTGGACTCCCAGAAAATGGAGGTTCGTTTGCCAGTAGACCAGGTTTAGAAGTTGAATTAATTGTTGGAGGAGGCTGTGGTTAAGTCCAAGTTGGAGTTGAGACAGGTTCAATGCCTTTTGGGTCATTCGAATTTTGCTTGTTGTGTGGTAAAGGTGGGACGTGCCTTCTGCAGACAGCTTGGTTTTGCTGTGAAGGGTGGGGATTTATCTCACCACAGGGTAAGATTGCATGCCAGCATTCAGGTGAATCTCAAGAAGTGGCTAACTTTTCTTAAGGATTTTAATGGTGTGAGTATGTGGAGCGACAGTGAGGATTGGATATGGCAGTTGCAAGTTTTTTCAGATGCTTCAGGAGCGCATGGTGTTGAAGTTTTCTGGGATGGCCTCTGGCTGGCGAAAGAATGTCTTGAAGCATGGCAGTCAGTCAGGCATGCATTGCTTTTTTGGAGTTTCTTTTCTTGGTGTTGGCTCTCGTGCTCTGGGGAAAGTCGCTATCTAACAGCAGGTAGTTTTTAATGTGGATAATTAGCCAGTGGTTAATTTGGTGGATTCTCTAAATGCCCAATATGAAAAGGTTTTGAGGCTGCTTCGGATTTTTATGTCAGGATGCTTGAAGTTTAATATTCTGTTCAAGGCCCGATACATACCAGGAATGAATAATGATATCACTGATGCACTATCTCGTTTGCAATGGCGGAGATTCCCTTGGCTTGCACCGGGTGCAGACTCATTGAAGACTGTGATGCAGAGGGATCTGTGGTTGTTGGAAATTTGAGGCTTTTGCCCTTGATTCAGCAATCTATTGCAGCTTCAACTCACAGGAGTTATGCTCAGGCTTGTAGAGTTTGTTTATTCAGGGGTTTTTCAGAGGGTGGATGGCCAACTGGTAATATTACACAGACAGGAGGATGCGGTTCACTTTTTTATGTTTCAGATTGATGCAGGACTTTCAGCTGTGATGATACTGCGTAAGATGTCAGGAATTTCTTTCAATGGTAAGTATTTTGGGGGCTATGATCCCACAGAGGGTGAAGTTTGTAAAATACCTTTTGCAGTTTGGGCTAGGGAGGGTGGGGTTCGAGAAGATAGGAGGCCAACTATTACAGGTAAGCTACTGAGGGACATCATACTGGAGGGCATAAGTTCCTCTCCTTGGGAGGGGGCTCTGTTTTTGTTGTGCCTGCCTTGGATGTATTTTGGTGCTTTTAGAGCGTCGAAATTGTTGGGTACGAGTGGTAAGGAAAATTTGTTGACGAGGGGATCAGAGGTTGGTTGGCTAAGTCCAAAACAGATCAATTGGGCAGGGGCCATGAAGTTCTATTGCAAATGGTAGTTATGTCTCTATTATGGCAACTATTCCAGCGATACATCATCTGAAGGCCGAAAAAGCACCAATAGACGCAGTGGCAACAACCCAAGAAGAAATAGAGGCCCATACATGCAAGGAGGAATACAACAACAACCACCCTTTGGATGGAACCCCTTCATGCAAGCGCCCTTCCAACCACCACAGTTTGGATACCAGTGGCAACCCTATCAACAACCTTTTTTAGGGCGAGGCCGAAGACGAGGAGGAGGCAACCGGAGAGGGCAACGGGTTCAATGGGATACCAACAGAGAAGACCTGACAGCACAGGACCAGGGACCCAGCACGAGCAAGAACGCACGGGAATACTGAACCTGAGCAAGAGAATCCTCTCCCAACAACAAGAAAATGTCCTAAAAAAAGGACTAGGCTTTGTCCCGACGAATCGGTCAAATTTCTTTGATCTAAGAATTGAACTTGCCGAATTTTTTCGCAGACTCCGTCTGTCGGTGTTCTTTGCAGAAACAGAGGGACCAGAGGAACTGAGTGAATTGACAGATAAAAATACAGGCCTACGAAAAAAATCGAAATTCATCCCCCCGAACCACACTATGCCACCGGCATTACTAGCCTTTGAGAAGGCAGTAACATTGGATATCGATGAATTGAAGGATAATACCAACCAAAGATTCAACAACTTCACATTGATTGAACGGCAGACACTGGCAGAATTTGACAAGATGCAGGATGTCATAATTAAACCAGCAGATAAAGGAGGAGCAACGGTGATACTACCCATTGAGATGTACAGAAATGAGTGTATGAGACTACTCAATGATCAACGGAATTATGCACGATTACAGAGAGATCCAACTGTGAGTCTGAAACGAGAAATACAAGAGATGGTCTCGGAAGCAGCACAAGAGGGGTGGATTACCAAGGCAGAAGAATTTTTTTTACAAGAACTTGACCCAAAAACTCCATACTTTTACATCCTCCCGAAAGTGCACAAAAACGTACATCCACCACCAGGCAGACCGATTGTGTCAGGCATTGGTTCGGCTCTCGAACCACTGTCAAGATTTGCCGACCATTTCTTGCGACCAATGGTGCAGAGAATGCCCTCGTACCTTAAAGACACACAAGACATCTTATTGAAACTTCAAACTTTGAGCTTCAGTCCTACCACCGACTACCTAATGACATTAGACGTGGAAGCATTGTATACCAGTATTCCACAAGAGGCCTCACTTAGGGTGATAGAAAATCTGCTGGGTCTGGAAAACTGGTCATCAATAACACCTATAAAATTTGTGGTTCAATGTGTACGATTAGCCCTAACAAGAAATTACTTTGAATTTGAAGGGGAGTATTTTCTACAAACCCATGGCACTTCAATGGGGATGACCTGCGCCCCCAGTGTAGCATGCCTGTACGTGCATGACTTCGAAACACGTTTCATCTATAGTGACTCCAACCCGTACCAATCCAACTTGGGAGTATGGAGAAGATTCATAGATGATATCTTTATAGTCTGGAAAGGAGATGCCGAAAAAGCAAAAGAATTTCTGACATGGCTAAACAACAGGGATGAATTCTTGAAGTTTACAATGACTCTAACAAAAGATTCCATCACATTTTTGGATTTGAAAATCTGGCCAGCGGAGGGGACACTAAAAACGGAAGTGTTCTACAAACCTACAGATGCCAACAACCTCCTCAGATATGACAGCTTCCACCCGAAAGCGCTGCGAGACAACTTGCCAGTAGGCCAATTCCTACGACTAAGGAGAAATTGTACGGAAAAAGCAAATTATGAAATTCACGCCAAAAAATTAACACAGAAATTGCAGACAAAGTGCTACCCTACAAAACTGATTAAACAAGCATATAAAAGGGCAAAAAACTGCAACAGAGAAGGGCTTTTGGAACCAAAAAGGAAACTGGATGACAAAAAACTGGTATGCGTAACCACATTCGGAACAGATTCCAACAGTGTAAAGAACATAGTTCTACGACATTGGAGAACACTGAACTCTGGGGGTCTTAAACTAGAGAAACCACTATTTGCATTTAAGAGAGGTAAATCCATCAAAGACTCTGTTGTACATACCAGACCAAAAAAGAAACAAGGCAGAACAGGCCAACAGAGCACACTCTGGAATCTACCAGAGGTAACCGGACACTACCCGTGCGGATCATGTAGTGTATGCAAATTAACAACACAGAGCAAAACAATCGACGTGGGCCTTAAAACACCATGGGAACAAAGGTCCTTCAGCAATTGCAACAGCCACAATGTGGTTTACCTAATGACGTGCATCTGCAATAAAATATACATTGGGATGACCACACGTAAGGTCAAGATCAGGATCAATGAGCACCGCAGTACATTTAGGTGCGGTAAAACCATCACAAAAATGATGAGACATTTTCAAACGCAGAAACACAGTGAAGATGACTTTACTTGGACTGTAATTGAGAGACTACCAGACAGCTGCAACGAAAAACAATTGCTAAAACTAGAGCAAAGGTGGATCTATCGCTTGTCAAGCACAACATCAGGACTGAACGAGGAAATTCCATGGTGCTCTATGACGTAGCTTTGCCACATAGCCTACATATCTCTGAATATGGCAATCAAAAGTAGATCTATTGCCCGTTTAAAACAACAACAGGAAATAAGAAGAAAATTCCGCGGGATGGTTTAATTTAGATTGGGCCAAAAAGTATACATATCCCTAAAACATGGTAAACAGGAGCAAAAGACCAGAGGCATAGTCCTGGAAAGACAACAAAACCTCCGACATATATAACAACAAAAGATTGGGGTGTAACATTAGTCCTCGATATATATAATTTAGGAACACAAGGGGATAACACCATGAAAGTCGGAATTAGGTAACAAACGTGCAGTCAACTAGATTAATCCACTGATTAGAATGACCTGCCGTTAGCAGATATACGAAACTCAAGTGGGGCTGCCTACATCATACCCACTAACACTGGTCGTGAGGTGAGACACGCTATTTCCGCAAAGATAATGGCGAAATAGCAACTCTACACACTTCAAGCGATTATCATTAAAATAACTACACGAGGGATCAACGAAATACTCCTCAAAATTGTAACTAACAAATCCTTCGCTGTGAGGGGGATCGAACACGGCGCACCAGACATAAATAAACTACATTTCCCACAAGTCTTGTAGTTCAGCCTCGTAAAAGTGTGAACAGCTGTGATTACGTTGCGTGACGTTAGAGAATTGGGTCAGAACCGCCCTCCAATCAGGCTCGTGCACCTCCGGTTAAAAGCCGACACCGCCGTACTCACATCCCCGACGGCAGACGGTGTGGTTGACTAGGTGCAACGGCGGTGCAGGGTCCTTGATGAAGTAAGTGACAGCGAGGGTACACTTTGTTATTCAGACGCCTGTTATCGCGTATGATTTGTGTTGATAGCAGAGACGCATGTAGAGCTTACCAATGGTTCCAAATTGTTCTGTTTAAATAATTTCAAAAAAAGACTAGCTATAACAAAAGGGACAGCAAACAAAACATATACAAATAGGGGGAAAGTTCACCCTGCAACACAGGATTTGAAGAACTAAGCAGGAATACTGGCACGGAAGCGAAATAAGAATAAATACGTCCCTGAATATATTTCCCTAAACCGTAAAAAGATAGTAACGCGGTAATAAGGTTCCGTGAACTAGAATCTTGTAGAGAACGAGATGTTTATCATTAGATCGGTTTTGAACGTGCTAATAGTTGCCTTTATTTATCTCTGATGCAGTGTTTGACTACAGGACTGCACCTAACACACGAGATCTGCATGATGCCAGTAGGCACAGGGCAGTAGGTGAGCGCCGGAAGTTCTTAATAATCGACTGGATGAAAGAGATATACATGATCACTATGCATGGTGATATATTTAAGAAATGAATAAACAACACAACAAGGGAATGGGTGCCTGAATAGAGAGCTATAGGATTGATGACTAGAAAATACATTATAGCCACAATCCTTTTCACTCATAGTCAATCACAAGCAGTATGATGATCACGTTGTGTGGTGTATAGATGTGGATGTGATGTGGCGGTGAGCAAACTGGAATGATTAATGTATTACACTAAGCCCTAACATAGAGAGCACATAGTCAGGTGGTACACCATCACTACAACTAAGAACCAACGACTACGAGCACAAGACGGGCTGTAGATAGATTCATGTTGTTGTGTCGTCAAAGAAACACATGTTAACTTTGTGTCCCATGTCCAATAGAAAAATTCTACTGAAGTCGGAAGGCACATACGGACAGGTGAGTGCATTAGGCCTCACGTACGAATGAGTTGCATGTAAGCACATGTACAGCTTAATCGCAGGGACCTTATAGCATAAGGAAAAGAAAGATATCGCCCTGACGAAGGCCCCAAGACCCGATTGGGCTACAAGACGGGCCGAAACATGTTGGCATACGGTAGCGGGTACAATTGAACAAATCGAGTTCAAAGAAACCCCGACAATAAGTTTTTACTGATATCATGAGTGCCCAATAATAAATAATTTAAAATAGGGTACACTCATAGGTATTTTTAATCTGATCTGGTTCCCTGCCTAACCAGTGGTTCATTTATCTAGGAACTCCCAGTATATCTTTGGTTGAGTCCGCCCAGAGAGTACCATCTTCTCTGGGTGTGGAGTAATTGCCTATGATGAAGCATGTCACTATTACGTGAGTGAGGCTTTTACTTCAATATCTTTGATATTCCACCTGTCAAGTAGATAGTTGAACAACATCTTTCCACTACTCTGAATCTGGTATTTCGCCAATTCAATAGTGGTTGCTTTTTGTGAAAAAAAGTTATGTCTCTATGTCTGGTAGGTTGTTACCACTCTTTTGTAAATGTTTTGCCTGTGGAGTCGAGATATGTGTTTATTCATGAGGATGGTTCCCCCCTGCATTACTTTCAGGTACTATACATATTGAGGGTGGCATTAGGTAAATTGGGTATATCAGCCAGAGAGAATGGCATACACTCCTTTCGTATAGGGGCAACTTCTGAGGCACAGATATTTGTCTTTTCTGATATTGGTATCATGAACATGGTGCCCTGAAGGTCAGAATGTTACAAAAGACATGTTTGCGCAAATCTGCCTGATGCTTAAACTATTGTCACTTTGATTTTGCATGCTATTTGCAAGTTCTTGCAGCAATTTAGTTTTTCTTTTTAGGTTGTGAGGCGGGTCCTGGCAGTGGCATCTCTACAGTCTGGATTGTTGGCCATTCGTTCATCCATTGGGCAGCAAAGCATGAGTAATCACACCATTTTGGTCAGCAACTGGAACTCAATGGATCTCAGGTGTTTGTTAAGTGGGAAGGGAAACGTGGCATGCACAGGGTTGAATTGCTGGGGTGCACTATCTAAAAAATTAGCATCTATTTTTTTTGTCCTGACTTGTAGGTAGTTATGTTATGTTATGTTAGGGATATTTATATTGCGCGCAGCTGCCCCAGCTAAGAGGCGTCCTGGCGCATGACAAGGTAGACATAGCAACACCTAACAAAACAAGAAAAACAGCAAAGCATAACATCTAAGGAGGAAGTTAAAATAGAAAGGTTTTTATAGCTTTGCGAAACGGGAGGAGATCCTCCATCAGGCGTATCTCCAACGGGAGAGAGTTCCACAGCAGTGCTGCTTTTACCCGGAAAGACCGACCTCCCGCTCGACTAAGCTTAAACCTCGGAACCACCGCAAGCGCTTGGCCCAAAGATCTCAGGGAGCGGGTGGGAACATAAGAGGACAAGAGGTTCGAGAGAATCCGAGGCGCTAGGCCCTTCAGAATCTTAAAGGCCACACATAAAACTTTGAAATTAATTCTAGTTTTAACCGGTAGCCAGTGCAAGGATCTAAGAGTACTGGAAACAGAGCAGGACCTGGGCAAGCCAACTATAGCTCTGGCTGCTGCATTTTGGACCCGTTGGAGTCGGCTAATTTCAGCCTGGTTCGCCCCTACCAGGAGAGAGCTGGCATAGTCCAGGCGAGATATTATAGTTGCCTGAACCACCAGCTGCCTGGTAGGGGGGTCAAAGAACTTCAGGACGGGTAGTGTCATACTCTACTTTCTCGCACCGCGTAGGGGACAGGGCCCTACCCCTGTCTATCTTGGTATTAGCGAACCGCAAATGGTGAATGCGGCATGTACGAGTGTTTTATATACCGTTCTAGTTATGAATGCACTGTGTACACGTCATTCTGCTTCACTACGCGGGTTCCATTTTGGAAGCAGTGGCCATCTTGTCATTGCCCTCACATAGGCTATAATGGAGCAAACACGGGCCTCACAGTACATGTGCTTTCCCGTGACTTCTCTGTGACCTGGGCAGCTGGCTCTGCTGCCCTGGGTCAAACCGGTCTCACGAGCTCCCCTTCCTCCGTCCACCTGTGATTAGCATCATGGCTTGACCCATCATAAAACCCTTTCATTCTACACAAACCTCCGGCTAATCTCTTCCACACCTGCTTGTTCCTGCTTTATGACTTGTTTCCCAAAACAGGAGATGCTCATGTTTATTGGGGGGTCTGCCAACATCAAATGTGGGATCTGAACCTTACTGTGTAAATCATTGTGGGCTGGCCGAACTGGAATGTGGGATAGTCATCATGACTCTGCCTTTTCTTTGTAATATATACTTGTATATGGCCGTATCATAAAACCTAGGAATGTATGCTTGAGGCCAGAAAAGGCCTATTTAAAGTGAAGTCAGTTTCTATGATTTTCAGCAGTCTCCTGAGAACATACACGCTGTTGTACTTCTAGGATACCTGTCATTGGTCTGCAGCCAATAAACGATTCTTTGACTTCACCCAGAAGACTCTGTGTTTCTGTAGGTCCGGAACAGGGTGAAACCCAGAAGTCATAGGGTGTGTGCCCCTGCACCGCTGGGACTAAAATACCCAGTACTTCAGTTTGGCGCCCAACTCGGGACGATTTCAGCGGTACCAGTCCAAGCCAGAGGTTCGTGAGGAGCTTCGTGTGGAAATTCCGGAGGAAGGCCGCCACTTCATCGACCCCTGCATGTCGACGTGGTCCGAAAGTCTTTTCTGCGAGGTTCTCCGCGTCCCGACGGCTACGAAGGACTGCTGCCCTGATTAATCGACCTGTTTTGGACCCTTGACGAGTTTGAGAGAGCGAAACAATCGAGAGAGTCTTCTGGTGACGCCATTGATCAGCAATATTCAGTTAAGTATAGGTGGAGCGTCTCCCATTTGTTTTGGTATCCTTCGGGATCATTTGAAATTAGTGATTTGGAGTTTGCAAACGCCAAAGCCAGAGGACTCGTGTATTCACGAGACTATCGTAATCGATAATCCTTTGACGTTTGGGATCTAGACTAGTGAGCGAAGATGCCTGGTTCTGGAATATTTGGTAGATTATCCTGTTTGGGTTGCGGAAAGGATTTCCAGCTGGAGGAATCATGTCCGGTTCCTCCGGTTGGAACCCCAACTTATGAGCTCTATGTGAAACATGGCGGAGGCCCCATTGCATATAACGAAGTATGGATCCACTACACCAGGAAAGATGGTGTTTTAAAATGGCCCCAAAATGGTAGTTTCGATACTGATATTTTAGATAATTTGGAAATTAAATTGTTCAAGAAGAAAGCCCGGCCGGCGATGTTTGACTCTTTCCGCTTATGGCGAAAGGAAGCCAAACAAAAGGAAATTAAGCTAGCGAAAAAGAATAAAAGAGAGAGAGGTATGACAGTAATGCAAGCAGCTGTACAATTTAAAGACAATGAGGAGGAGCAAATGAGTGAGCAATTGCACAGGCAGCGCAAGTTAGGTATCGACAAATGTTACCCAGTTTTACCACACTCTAAGCAGAATGAGTCCGAAGAAAAGGAGAAAGATCCCCTGATGTCACATTTGTTGAGTTCGCCACCCCCGTATGCTCAAAATGCCACGGCGCCTCCCCAGCTTGTAAATATGCCACCTCCAGTGAATATACTGCAAGCCTTGCCGCAGCCGCCAGCGGTGTTCCCGACTGCCCCCGCGCTCCCTGCGACTTTGCCTAATTCAGCAGCTGCCTCTTCTGACACTTTTCCTTGCACTACTTCAGTACCTGTTTCTACATCCTCTTTTCTTCCCTCTGTTTTTCCCCCTGTTTTCGCCTCAAATTCTCCTTCGGCGCGACAACGTTTAGCTAATGTGGTTACTACGTTAATGTCGCCTCTCTTTGATGCGTCTGGTGCGACTCCTGGCTTACAGCGTAAGCAATTGCGTAGTCAGTTGCCTAACCCCGATGAGAAAAAGGTAATAGATCGCATGGCGCGCAGATGGATTGTTTTCCCTTCACTGTATGATGTGGAGTCAGTGGTTAATGTCTTCCATCAGTGGGATGCCCCGAAACAGAGATATGTGTTTGAGAAAATGTGTGAGATTCTCTGTGAAGAATTGGAGGATAGTGGTAAAAACCAGAGCCCGCAGGAATTGTGTAGAGTGAGGTCTGATTTTGAAACTGGTATAATTGTGGATCGCGAAGTAGATAAAGCAGTCGCGGTTGTATTGTCCTTCAGGAATGGTGATTGTCAACAGTCGTTGTTTGAACCTGATGTCCTTGTGGGGAAAAAGGTAAAAGCGCGACAATACCCTATGAGAGAAGTTCCCCCGGTATGGAAGGAAGCGGTTGCAGCTGCCGGTAGTAACCCCGCTGTGGCAGCACATTTCCAGCGTGTTTGGGTGCATGTTCCATGGAAGCGCTCTGAGGTGTTAGCGCTTAAGCAGTCCTTGCCTGATCCCCGTAAAAACCCAGCAGGTTATTATAAAGAGTTGTCACAGACGGCAGGGTCATGCGTTATGAATCTGGCCGACATAGACATGTTGTTTGGTAATGTTGTCCCGCAGCCCCTATGGGGGTCAATCCGTAATGTAGATCATGATGCAGAACTAGGGGACACATGGGCTAACATTGTTGCTGCTGATGCTAGACAAACTGGTGGTGCGAAACCAGAACCTTTAGTAGCTGAACTGCCTGGTAGAATCATTACGTATATGAAGACAATAATGCCTGCGATGCGCGTAAATTGGGACAAGCTATCTGCCTGCAAGCAGAAGAAGGATGAGACAGTGTCAGACTTCTTTACCAGGTTTGAGGAAACGTTTATTGATCACAGTGGGCAGGATATGAGTACTGAGGGTGGCCAACGGTTATTTGTGGATAAATTTGTGCAGAATTTACTTCCTGATCTGTGTAAGAAGTTGAAAGATTCAGAGAGTTCTTGGGCTGTTTCTTCTTCAGCACAAATACTGGCTACTGCACAGTATTACGAAAATCGGGATAAAGACGAGAAGGATAGGACAGAAAAGAAAACGAAGGAATTGAAGACAAAGGTCCTTTTACAGCAGGCCTATCCACCACGTGGAGGTCAGAATAATTATAGGCAACCCCAAGGTGTCTATCACCAACCCCAACAGCTTCAGAACAATCAGCAAATGAACGGGTATTATCAACCACGTGTCCCTGTAGGTCCCAACCAATGTTCATACTGTAAAGAGGAAGGTCATTTTAAATATAGTTGCCCTAAATTACTACAGCGGAACGGTAATATGTATGGCGCAAGAGGTAGAGGTGGTCAGCAAGCTCCTAGAGGTAGAGGGCGTGGAAATGTTCCCCAGAACGCGCGTCCTCTGCCGCCTCAAAATACCATTAATAGCTTCGATCAGCAACCTAATGCGACTAGTATTACAGCTCAGTATTATAATAATGATTATTATGCAGAGGATGGTGATGCAGAAAATAATGATTACTAGGACAGCCACAGACAAAGAGAGGGAGTTGTTTCAGTGCCAGTGGATCAGAGTGGACCGTACGTTGAGGTGACTACAGCAAATGTAACGGAGCCTTTTCTGCTAGACACTGGTGCTGCAAAGAGTTCAATTATGCATTCCAAACTCCCTGGCGCACCTTTGTCTGGCAATATAAATGTTTCAGTAGGTTTTTCTGGCGCCCCTGTTAGGAACCCGATTTCCAGTCCCATGTCACTTTCTGTTGGACCTTGCGAGCTGAAAGCACCCCTGATTCTGACAACAGGTTGTGGTGAGAATTTGTTGGGATTAGATTTGTTGAAAAGATTGCATGCTACACTGTATTGTTCTCCTTCAGGAGTACAACTTACATTAGGTAAGAAAGTGATTTCCCCGATGTACTTGTCCAAAAATACAATGCCGCCTGAACTGTCATCCCTTCCGGATGCCCTCTGGGCTACTGGTCCCAATGATGTGGGCCTCTTGGAGATACCGCCATACGTGGTGACTTTAAAGGCTAATGTCAGACTGCCACGTATTCCCCAGTATAAAATCTCTAATGAAGGTCAGAAAGCGTTGTTAGACATTGTCAGCGACTTGATTAATAAGGGTGTGATTGAAGAAACAAGAGGCAACGTTTGCAATAGTCCGATTTTACCTGTCTTAAAACGAACGGATCCTTCACAGCCACCTGTTTACAGATTTGTGATTGATCTTAGAGAGGTTAATAAGATTGTTGTACCACAGTTCCCGGTTGTCCCTGATATAACTGCCTTGTTAACAATGATTCCAGCCTCTGCTGCATGGTTTTCAGTGATTGATTTAAAGAATGCTTTCTTTAGCATCCCAATTGCGGAAGAGAGCAGAGACATTTTTGGTTTTAGTCTGGGAGGCCGAAGCTTCCGCTTCAAACGCGCCCCCCAGGGCTACTGTGAGAGTCCATCCATATACAGTCAAGCTTTGAAAGCACAACTTGATGCACTTGTTTTACCCAGTGGCGCTATCCTGATTCAGTACGTGGACGATTTACTAATCGCCGCGGACACTGAACAAATCTGCAAAGAAGCCACATTGTCATTGTTGCGCCATTTATCTGCTTTCCATCACAAGGTGTCTCTCTCTAAGCTGCAATATTGTCGACAAGAGGTGACCTACTTAGGTCATCTCTTATCGAAGGAGGGAAGGAATCTGACCCCAGAAAGAATTCAAGCTATTGCACAGTTGAGTGTGCCGAAAACACAGAGAGAAGTGCGTGCTTTCTTAGGAATCACCTCATACTGTAGGCATTGGATCCCTAGTTTTTCTTTGTTGGCAAAACCTTTGTTAGCATTAACATGTAAAGACACACCAAATCCTATCCCATGGTCTGAAGAGTGTCAGAAAAGTTTTGTGGAATTGCGAAATGCATTGTGTTCGGCTCCTGTGTTGGGCACTCCTGACTATAGCAAACCTTTTACGTTGTATGTTCACGAGAAAGATGGATGTGCGTTGTCGGTGTTAACACAGCCTTTTGGCGACAGACCGCGCCCATGCGCATATTTTTCATCAACCTTGGACCCTGTAGCGAGGGCATTGCCAAGCTGTCTGAGAGCGACAGCTGCTGCAGCAATGTCTATCCAACAATCTGCTGGTTTGGTAATGGACAACACATTGATTGTTCTGGTTCCACATGCTGTAGATACATTATTAAATAGGACCAAGACACAGCACTTGACTAGTGCGCGATTATCAGGCTATGAGCTCACACTGTTAGCCAATCACATACACATAAAGAGATGCAATACGCTGAATCCAGCTACATTGTTGCCAATTCCAGCAGATTCAGATGAGATTGAGCAACATGATTGTCTGTTCAGAACGGAGGAAGAGACGAAAGGGAGAGTGGATCTCAAAGATACTCCCCTGACTGAGTGTGATGGCACTTTATGGGTGGATGGTTCCTGTTTCAAGCTCCCTAATGGTGACACGACTGCTGCATATGCTATCACGACTTCGCACACGGGTGTGGAAACTGCACGTGTGCCACATAATTCGGCCCAAGCAGCGGAATTAATCGCCCTCACGAGAGCGTGCGTGTTGTCTGAAGGAATGAGAGTGAACATATACACAGATAGCCAGTACGCCTTTGGCGTGGCTCATAATTTTGGGCGACTGTGGAAAGAGCGTGGGTTCCTGACGTCACATGGAGCTAAAATTCAGAATGGCAAGCTGGTGAATGATCTCCTTGAGTCACTGACCCTACCGTTGCAAGTTGCGATCATGAAATGCAGTGCGCACAGGAAAGTTACAGATGATGTTGGACGTGGGAATGCGTTTGCTGATGAGACCGCGAAAGAAACGGCACAGAATGTGAAGACTAGAATGTATGTTGCAGGCCCCGCAAGATGGGTTAATGATGTTGGGATGTGTGAAAACACAATAGAGAGTGTGAAGACGCTTCAAGCTGAAGCCACAGAGGAAGAGTTAAGCAAGTGGAGAGAAAGTATGGGTAAGTTGGATGAGAATGGTTGCTGGATTGATCTGACAGAACATAAGCGATGGTTATTGCCTGATGCATATGTACTTCCAGTGGTTACTATGGCACATGGAATGGCACATATTAGTACGAAAGGTATTTGTAAGTTGTTGGCTCCAGTATGGCAGAATGCTGGGATTCCCAAGTGTGCAGAGAATGTGGTCAAGAATTGCATGGTATGCTTGAAGTACAACCCTGGTAGGGGAACCCCAACTCCAGCCGGTCACTTTGCACCCCCATCATGTCCATTCGAAGTTTTGCAGCTGGACTTTATTCACATGGAAAGATGTAACAACCTGAAATATGTACTGGTGGTTGTTTGTGCTTTCTCGAAATGGATAGAGGCTTATTCTCTGAAAGATAACACTGCCCTATCCACAGCTAAAGCCCTTGTGAAAGAGTTTTTCCCTAGGTTTGGGATGCCAAGAATGGTGTGGTGTGATAATGGAAGTGAGTTCGTGGGTAAAGTGATGAAGAATGTATGTGAAGGTTTAGGCATCCAGCAGAAATTCCATGCTGCAAATCACCCCCAATCAGCTGGATTAGTAGAGCGCTACAATGGAGCCTTAAAGCTCAAGCTGGCCAAAATTCAGGCGAGCTCCGGTCTTAAATGGCCTGACGCTCTGCCTCTAGCACTCCTGTCTACCAGAATGACCGTACACTCACGAGTGGGACTTAGTCCTTACGAGGTAGTTTTTGGCCGTCCGGCCAACATATGGGGTGTACCGAGGCCTACGAAGTTCAGTGAGATAGAGCATCCAGTACTGCTCGATTACCTGTATGATTTGACTGTTAAACTGCGTGTTTTGCACCAACAGGTACATGATACTCTCCCTCAAGCCTCTGAAACTCCTGGACACCCTATCAACCCTGGTACGTGGGTGCTAGTCCGAAATTTCCAGCGCAAGAGCAACGACGAGCCTCGCTGGATCGGCCCTCATCTTGTTCTACTGTCGACAAGATCAGCAGTGCGAGTGAAAGGGAAGAAGCACTGGATCCATGGCACCCACTGCAAAGTAGTCCCCTTGCCTCTGCCATATGACCAGTGGGTCCAGGAGGGTATCGCCGACTCTGAGACAGACACTGTACCTCGTTTTATACCATCCAGTGACGCACGCATAAGAGGCACAGTTTCAGATCAAGAGAGTGACAATATTCTGCAGGAAGCTGTGCCGCCATCAAATCGACTGGACACTACCCAGCCTGAACTTTTGTTCCGAGACCAAACAGCACCTGGCCGTCTCCGTTATAATTTGAGACCTAGGCCCATGGACAAATAAAGATTTCCTTACTATTTCCTTTTTTGACATTTTTTGCTCTCCCATCTGAAAGACTTTCTTGATTTTTTGTTTTTCGAACCACCATCCGGGTTCTGCCGCAGGGTCGCGGTGCCAAGACTTTGGGGTACAGGCCGAAGACGCTAGGTCGACGGTTCTGGTTGGTCTAGGGCGTTTCCCTGGACTGACAGGCGTACTCCTTAGCAGAAGAAACTCATCCGCCGCGAGCGGCCCGAGTAGAGGATGGAGTTTTTTAAGATGGAGAGACCCATTGAGGAAATGAACTTTAAAGCAAGGATATGTAAAATTATGAAAAGTAAATGTTTTGTCTTTTTGTGCCTTTTTACACTGTGTAGTACAGTAATGTTTATTGTTGGATTTGTGTTTTTCTCCGCTCAAAAGCCCATTGCACCCACTCAACAGCCTATATCTCCTTCTACCGCCTCCTCTCACTCTTTTCACCCTTTGCCTGAGCACGAGCAGACCAGACGATCGGAGTTTGTAAATAACTCGTTTATCCAGCTCTTGCACCAGCACCAACTGGTAATGAATACGACCAATTGCTGGGTGTGTGGGTTAATGCCACATACCATTAACAAGGGTATTCCCTACCTGGTGCTGCCGTATAGTTACAATGGATCGTCATGGGCATTCCAGACCATGTTTCTCTATGCTCTAGATACGTACTCCCCTCGCCAACCGCGTTCCATCAGACCCATCACCAATAATAAGGCTTTAATGAAAGGAGTTGCCGATATGAGTAGAGATATCGACGCATACTCGTCCATTCCCAAAGAAGAGTTGAGACCTTATGTAGGATGGAACGCGACGGGGTATAGTATTAGTCTGGGTGAAAGACAGCGAAAAATCTCCTCTCCAATCTGGGTCGTACCCCACATGGGACGGTTCTGCTTACAGGGTAATGGTCAGAATCCTAGAGCTCAACTGGGAAGCAGTGACTGTACTGAAACGTACACTTTCCCGTCACAGTTCTCCCCTGCAATTCTGGCTGCCAAGGGCACATATTTCATCTGTAATGACCGAGCATATACATGGTTGCCCCCTGATTTCTCGGGCACATGTTATATTGCGAATCTGCTACCGCCAACATTTACTGCCGCCCCCGACTATCACAAGACCAGAGTTGTGAGAGGTGTGATTAGTAAGGAGGATACTGCCGGTCAGGAAGCAGGAGACTTCTTCTTGGGTTTCCTGCCGTTTTGGGGACCTATGGTGAATAGTAGAAACCTGCGACAACTGACACGTGTGGTTGAATCCACTATAAATGTAACGGCTGGTGCCCTTAGTAATCTGACAGCTGAGCTCCAAGCGGATCGCCTTATGACTCTGCAGAACCGCATGGTTCTAGACGTTATCCTTGCAGACCGCGGTGGAGTATGCAAGGTTATTCAATCCAGTTGCTGCATTTTCATACCAGATAACGCTCCAACAGTGTATCAAGCCATCTCCAAGCTCCATAAAATATCTGAAGCCATACACGTGGATAAGGGAGACTGGTCACTGATGGGGTGGTTTTGGGAACTGATATCTGCCTGGGGTTGGAAAGTTCTGATGGTCATTGGAATGATCTTAGCCATTCTTTTCCTGTTCTGTCTGTGCATACAGTGTGCTCCTGCGATATGTGGCCTCTGTGCTACCTTATGTGTAAGGAAACCTGTATCGAGGGACGAGCTAAGTAATAGGATGATGCTACAGCAACATCTCCATGACTTTGCGGACATTGACCTAGACTCGGATTGAGATGGGTATAGTGATTGCCTATGTAAGGGCAAAAGGAGGGTCTGTCGTACTCTACTTTCTCGCACCGCGTAGGGGACAGGGCCCTACCCCTGTCTATCTTGGTATTAGCGAACCGCAAATGGTGAATGCAGCATGTACGAGTGTTTTATATACCGTTCTAGTTATGAATGCACTGTGTACACGTCATTCTGCTTCACTACGCGGGTTCCATTTTGGAAGCAGTGGCCATCTTGTCATTGCCCTCTCATAGGCTATAATGGAGCAAACACGGGCCTCACAGTACATGTGCTTTCCCGTGACTTCTCTGTGACCTGGGCAGCTGGCTCTGCTGCCCTGGGTCAAACCGGTCTCACGAGCTCCCCTTCCTCCGTCCACCTGTGATTAGCATCAGGGCTTGACCCATCATAAAACCCTTTCATTCTACACAAACCTCCGGCTAATCTCTTCCACACCTGCTTGTTCCTGCTTTATGACTTGTTTCCCAAAACAGGAGATGCTCATGTTTATTGGGGGGTCTGCCAACATCAAATGTGGGATCTGAACCTTACTGTGTAAATCATTGTGGGCTGGCCGAACTGGAATGTGGGATGGTCATCATGACTCTGCCTTTTCTTTGTAATATATACTTGTATATGGCCGTATCATAAAACCTAGGAATGTATGCTTGAGGCCAGAAAAGGCCTATTTAAAGTGTAGTCCGTTTCTATGATTTTCAGCAGTCTCCTGAGAACATACACGCTGTTGTACTTCTAGGATACCTGTCATTGGTCTGCAGCCAATAAACGATTCTTTGACTTCACCCAGAAGACTCTGTGTTTCTGTAGGTCCGGAACAGGGTGAAACCCAGAAGTCATAGGGTGTGTGCCCCTGCACCGCTGGGACTAAAATACCCAGTACTTCAGTAGTAGTCCTCGAAGAACACCAAAACAGCAGGCCGCAGTTTTCTTCGAATGCCCCATAAAGCTGAGAGTGGGCTCAAGCCACACTCCCAGATTTTTCAGCTCTGTGACCGGAGTTGGAGCGGGCCCAAGCTCCGGTGGCCACCATCTATCCCACCAGAGCTCCCTCCCCCTTCCGACAACCATAACCTCGGTCTTCTTGGCACCCTCAGTCCACTCTGGAACCTGGGGGCCTCAAGTTCGGCATCTCCGCTGATAGTAACCGCTAGCTGAGTGTCATCAGCATAGGAGACCATGGTCATGCCCCATTGCTTGATGACATCAGCGAGCGGCCTCACGTAAAGATTGAAAAGCGTGGGACTCAGCGAGGATCCCTGCGGCACCCCCAGGCCCAGAGGATGGAATTTGGACTGATGGGGTGGGATTGCGACGCAGAAGGAACGGTCGTCAAGAAAGGAATGGAACCACTGTAGGGCAAGACCGCTGATGCCTATCTCCTCCAGGCGACGCAGGAGGATGCGGTGTGAGACAGTATCGAAGGCGGCGCTCAAATCTAATAATACTAGCGCCGCCGTCTGTCCCGCATCTAGCACCCAACGCAGATGTTCAACCATGGCGAGGAGAGCTGTCTCCGTACTATGCCCAGCACGGAACCCATTCTGGGTATCGTCCAGGATGTTGGCTCGAGTGAGATGGTCCGAGAGCACCTGGTTGACATGGGCCTCCATAACTTTCGCCGGCCAGGGGAGCAGGGAAATAGGCCGGTAGTTCTCCGGTTTGGAAGGGTCCAATGAGGGCTTTTTCAAAATCGGAGAAACCACCGCCCGCTTCCATTTAGCTGGAACCATACCCGTCGCCAGCGAGATGTTAATAAGAGAACGCACTATGGGGCGTCCCACAAAAGACTGATCTCTAAAAAGGACTGGTCTTAATGGATCTAGAGGTGACCCAGACTTGATATTGTGAGACACCCTATCAAATTCCTCAGACGAAAACAAAGGAAGGGACTCCATAATAGGGAGGCCAGGAGTAATCTCCAAGGTCCCCGGAGGTAGCCCCGCGAGGGGAAAAGCCCGAGAAATACCTTGCACTTTCTCCAAAAAGAAGGATGCCAAAGCTTCGCAATGCGAGGTAGAGGCCAGTGCCGGAGAGGAAGTTCTTTTGGCCAACAGATCTTTAAGGGCCTTAAAGATCGCTTTAGATGGATTAAAGCTAGTGCGGAATTCCTCCGCGTAGAACGCCACACGCGCTCTACATATAGCACGATGGTAGGCCTTCACGGAGGCCAAATATACCGCTTTCTTAGTCTTGTCATAGTCCCTCCGCCACTCTCTCTCCGCCCGTCTACAAGTGCCCTTCAACACACGAAGGGCACTATCATACCAGGGGCTAGATTCTCGAGAGCGAGATTTACTTGCCATAATGGGTATCAATGAATCAAGCGCCCTGGTAATCCACTGACAAAACTGGTCATAGCCCAATTCAACATTGTCCAAGGATCCCAACGGATCAGCGGCCAGGACATTGTGAAGGTCTTCTAGTCTAAGTTTATTCCAGTGTCTTCTAAAAACTGGTTTGGAAGGAAGACTAGCAGGAGTCTCCGGTAGAGGAGCCCGAATGGCCACCAAAAAATGGTCCGTCCACCCCAAGGGTGTTATAGAGGAAACTGTAGCTTCCATGAGGTTCGTAAAAAAGGGGTCCAGCGTGTGCCCTCCTACATGGGTAGGAAGTACTACCTTTTGGGACAGTTGAAGGGCCTCAAGGTCAGCTAAGATATTGTAAACCGCCGGCACGCTCTTATTGTCAAAATGGAGATTAAGGTCTCCCAAGATAGAAAAGTTGGCACAACCAATTGCCAACGAGCTGACAGCATCAGGGAAGGCTTCTCTGAATGCCACGTCACTACCTGGGGGTCGATAGACCACCATTCCCGAGATCGAAAACTGGGGGCTGATCAAAATCTTAAAAGAAGCACTTTCGCATCCCGCAATGTTCAGTACCTTCCAGCTACAAGGAAGACTAGATCTAACTGCAAGGGCGATACCCCCTCCTCTAGAAGAGCGATTTAGAGTAAAAACAGAATACTCAGGGGGGAAAGCCAAATTGATAATAGCTGCGTCATGTTCCCGCAGCCACGTTTCCGTGATCGCAAATACATCTGGAGACTCCTCCTGTATAAGATCAAGAACGGCAAGATGATGTTGAACCAAAGATCTCACATTCAGGTTAAATATGCGAAGTCCAGGCGTCATACCATCATCTCGGGGGGTTAGAAGAGGAGGCCTCTTAACGATAGATACCGGAGAGCCAAGTGCCCATCTCTGACACGCGCAGCGATAGGGTCCGCTTAACGGGTGAATAAGTGCCTGATCACAGGTAGGAATGGACAATGCGATCGACCGCAAAGTGTCGATGGAATACGTGATCATCCCCAAGCCAAATGCGCAGGGAGACTATATGAGACCACGGCGCCCCGTGCGTCCTCGGCGCGGACGGGCGCAGACGGGCGCAGACGGGCGCAGACGGGCAGGACTCTGGCACGACTCCGGCTAAGCGACGGCGTCACACTGCGCGATCCCGCTGCGCGGGGAGAGCGACTTTAAATAGAAGTCCCGCGAGGCTGCCCGAGCGCAGGAACGCTCATAATGGCGCCCGTCGGGAGAATAGAAACAAACCCAACCAAAGATGGCGCCCAACCAGGACTACAGACCACCCGTGACCCGGACCCACCAAAGCGGCGGTGCTACAAACAATTTTAAGTGCGGTAAGAGGGAGGGGGCACCCTACCTGATCCCAGATTAAAACCAGGGCTAACAAATTATTTTAAACCTAAATACAAAAACGGGAAAATTTGTTTTTAAAATATCACCGCTATCACAGCAGCGCGAGCGCAGCTATCGCAATACCTTGTCAGGTTACCGGCAAAGAAAGGGACCGCCTTAAATAGAAGTCCCGCGAGGCTGCCCGAGCGCAGGAACGCTCATAATGGCGCCCGTCGGGAGAATAGAAACGAACCCAACCAAAGATGGCTTCTAGGGGAGAATGACTTGGTGTCTTTATCAGGAATTGGATCGTTGAAAGCAATGAATGTCCACTTGGAGAGGTTTAAGGAGCGGTGGGCTGGGATGCATGTGTCATGGACTGAATTGGTGCCAGGGAGATGAGAGGTTTTTGCAAGGTTTTAGGAATGTCTGTTTTACAGCATACGGAGATTGTACAGAATGATGCTCATTGTTTAGGCAGGATGGTGTGCGCTTGTCTCGACTGGGCAACAAGTTTTATGTGTTGGAATTGAGGCTTAGGATTGCAGACTGTTTGGGGGAGAAGTTTTGGGATGAAGTTGGTATTTGGTGGGAGAGTTTTCTTATCGGGTGGGGCAGGAAAATGCCTTTGGATTTTCCTAGTTTGCAGGTTAATAGGCATTTCTTGGATGGGAGGGGGGTCCGAAAGCAGAGCTTTGTGAGGTCAGGGATATTGAGCAAAGATCAAAGGATGGAGGGCCATGAGTAACAACTCACCGTGGCTTGGGAAGGTCATTTCTGGGGGTAAGCTTCATTAGAGGGGAGGGGGTGGGTATTTAGGTGGTTGTGATGTATTAGTGAGGTTGGGTAGTTTTGTTGGGCTTGTTGCTGAGGTTGCTTATAATTTGCCAGGTCTGTTAAAGTGGCCTTTAATTGGTGTGAGTGTTGTGGTTTCATACCATCTGGCCCGATTAGAATTTGGGGGGAAATGGGCTTGCCCTGTCTCCCCTTGGGCTAGTCCGGCATGGTGGGGTTTTGCAGGGTACTCCGGGGTGGTTATTGGCCAGTTTATACAATGCTTAGGGCATAGGGGGGATGTTTTGAAGGGTGGTGTGTGTGGGTGGCCTCTTTGGCTGCTTTCACACTGAGGTACAGGGCTGGTTTAGCATATGTCATACCACCCTCTGTAATATGATGAAATAAATGGAAGTTGATGAGGTGTAGCATATGAATAATGCTTTATTAATCAGATGATAAGTATCAAGGGGGGCCCCACCAGGAGCAGCCCACTTGCTGCTCAGCTCGTCCTCAACTGATCCCCACACTCAGGCATTCCAATGCTCCATTCTAACCACGCACCAACATTCCACTCTGGCTGAGCAGCAAGACCTGCAATACTAGTCTACTACTCCCTCCCACCCCATTTCTTGTTTGTTTTGGTGGGGGGGAGGTTTTTTCATTGGGAGTTAAAGGGTTTTTATTGGGTTTTAAGTATTTTTCGAGGCTTTCATAGGGCAGGTCTTGGAGAAAGTTCAGTTGTTTTTGCTGCTGGTAGGCGGGTCTGGCTTAGAGCAGGCATTTGGGTTGGGAAGGGTCATTTCTGGGGGGTAAGCTTAACTAGTTTGGAGTGGGTGGGTGTTTAGTAGGTTGTGATGTATTAGTGAGATTGTGTAGTATTGTAAGGTTTATTGTCGAGGTTGTTTATAATTTGCCAGACCTGTTCTATTAAAGCAGCTTTTTACCACTTGCTTGGTGTGAGTGTCTGGGTTTTCGCCCTGTCTCGCCCGATAACTGTTGCGCATCTGCCCCCTGTTCTACGTTTTAAAATAGAATACATCTGGATCTTTGCAAAAACTAGGCCTGCCTCAAATTGGCACCGCTAGATATCCGAATCAAGTCAAAATGGTAGCCCGACCATGCACAACTAAGTAGCTGCTGTGCGGTCCTGTGTCCTGTCAGTGCGCCTCTGCTAGTAGTGTCATTGACCTATTCTGGGCACTGACCTCAGTTTGGGTGTGAGGAAGTCTCCTATTGTCTTACATTCAAGTGTTACATAACATTTGAGGATGTTAATATTTAATGTTTGTCTGTTAATTCATGGCTGTATGTGCCATAACCACTGAGTTGCCTTACCGTGGCAATCAGCATACATTGATATTTTTTTGCATTTAATCACATTGTAGGTTCCATTTGCAAGACCCTTTGATACCCTTCAGTAACTCTGCCCTTCACAGTTCTCAATACAAGGGAAATGTCTAAGTAACACCAAGGGGGGAAGTTTATGGGGGTTACAAGTGGTACTCTGAGGGGCTCATGAAACGTTAGGAACTATTGGTGGAATCTGTAATTGTAGTTTTCCTAGTATTTCACCCAGCGTTTATGCTTGCTTCAGGATGTGGAGTATGTGTGTGTAACATAACCGAACCATTGAGATACAGTGAGATTCAGCTGCTTAGTCCCATTAAAGGTAATTCAGGCTGACCAGGGGCCTCATATTCAGGCACTATTGTCATAGCAGCCAAGTTTTTAATAAAAAGCAATGCGAGAAAGGGAACATTCAGTGAAAACTGCACAAATGTGGTAAGTGGAAAACATATGATTACTAACTAACAAGTTAGCAATGTGTGGTTTCTTTATTAAATATCTAAATGGTATTGTAGAGTTTACGAAAGTGTACTATATTTCATCCTTTTTTCTATGATCATCCTCTAGCCACAGGCATATGCCAAGGAATGAGCCTTTCAGATGAGAGTTGTCTTCTAACTAGAGAACGTCATTACCTAACATCTTTACACAAAAAATAATAAATGCCAGCTAATGTTGTTTAGGGGAGATAATCCCTTTCTTCAACAAAAACTATTTTGCTGTTTATCAATTTTTCTTTTACATCCCTTCAAATGAATATCCCTCTTTAGTACAAGTCAGTCCACAGATCTCTCTGCTGCACATTGTCCCACTCACATGCCCCAAATACTGGGATTTTATGAGGCTGTTCCAGTAGTAGAAATTGAGCATGATTTGTCTTTTGCGGTGCTATGTGTGAGCAGTAAACAAACAGTAAAGCAGCATGAGTCATGAAATTCTTTGAAACTATCAGTATTATTGATTGATGAGTGTTTCTTCAATAAAACAAAAGTTGGCCAAATTCACCAACAAAATCTTGACAACCTGTGAGCACCTTTGAGGGTGATAAACGAAATTAGCGAAATTTGTTAAAGTCAAGTGAAGTGGTTTTCAATTGCGATTTGCTGACTAATTAGTCTGTGAAGGAAATTATTTAAAAAATTATAATTCGGCTTACATGCACCTTAGAATGTGTTTAAACGCTGCAGAAATGTTTTCACATAGAAAATATCCCGTAGAAAAAATGTGCCTGTTTTATAATGTGAAAGAATCATTTTCAAATGTATTATTAATTTAGTAAATAATTAATTGATTAATCATATGTAGGGAAAATGTTTGACTTAAACGTATGCAAAATAAAATAGAAGACGTTTCTTTGTACCAGGTCATCATTCTTAAAAGTGCCTACTTAGTTAGGCCTAAAAGTCTTTTCTTTTCACTGTTGTTCATAGCTTTGACGTTTACTTAGAACACTTTACCTAGCACCAGCAACTTGCTTAAGAATGTGCTTACTCCAAATCCATTTTTCTTTAGCTTCATTGTACCATGTTAGATCACTTATCCAAATACAATGGGTTGCTGTGACTGCTTGAATAAATAATGATAAAGATACAAGGAGGGGATCGAAGATATGTGGCCTATTTTTCTACTACACTTGACCCTGTAGCTGCAGGACTCCCCGGCTGTTCAAAGTAGTTGCAATAGTGAGTGCTAGTTTGGAAAAGAGTGAGACTATAGTGACTGGACACCCATTAATTGTCATGGTCCCACACTCAGTGGAATTACTGTTTACAAAAACCAAAACGTACCAGATATGAGCAGAGTTTTCTCACCTCCGATAATGTTACAATCAAACATTGTAATGTATTGAATATTTCTACTTTTATGGCTGTAACTGAACCAAATGTCAAATGTGAAGAGTTTGATCACAAAGCCAAGACCCAAAATTAAGGATGAACAAGTATATGAGCCCAATCATGTCCTATATGTTGATAGTTCATGTCTGAGAGGAAATGAAGGAACACTAGGAGGAGCATATGCCGTGTGTGCCATAAATGATGTGATTGAAGCTTTCTGGCTTCAGTCTGTTTTCTCCGCACAAGTTGCTGAGTTAATTGCCCTTACACAAGCTTGCAGTTTAAACGCACATTTGAGTCACCATATTTACCGATAGCCAGTATGGTTTTGGCGTAGTTCATGACTTTGGGCATTTATGGTCTCAACATGTTTTGTTTACTTCCGCAGGAATACCCATTTGAAACAGACACACGTACAGTTACCCAGAGAAATTGCTGTTGTGAAATGTCGAGGACACCAAACAGGCAGTGCGTGCATTGCCATGGGCAACAGATGCGCTGATTCCTTACCAAAGTACTATGCATTGCTATCAGGCACATTTAATAGTGATTTCAAATGTGAATCTGAGAAAGAAAGTGCTTTTACAATGATGATGGAAATAACTGATACTTGGGAAGTAATAAAAAGGGTACAGGAAAATGTGTCTGAAGCAGAACAAAATGGGTGGATCAGGTCAGGCTATGTATAGAATGCAAATGACATTTGGATGTCAGCTGATGGAAGGCCAATGCTGCCTGATAGCTTGTTGTTTCCAATGACCAATATTACCACAGGTAACAGACCTTTAGGGAGAGATGCCATGGTGAGACTTTTGCAACAAAGCTGGTTTAACCCTAGGATTCAAATGATTGCAGAGGAAAATTGCAGATGTGTCACATGTCAATAACTAAATGTAGGGAAGAAAACACATTTGAAGCACACACATAGGGAGATCAAATGGCCCTTTTAACAAATTTAAAATTTGACTGATTTTGATATATCCTGGTGATCATTTGTGTATTTTCAAGATGGGGAGAAGTCTACCCAGTGAGGGGAATTAACCTTCTCACTGTATCTAAACTGTTATTATGGGAGATTATATCGAGATTCAGGATGCAGGTCCTTCTTGAGTCAGATAAAGGAACACACTTCAATAATGAAATGATGAACATGCTATATGCTGCTCTACAGATTGAACAGAAGCTGCATTGCTACAGACCAGAAGTGTCAGGCATAGTTGAGTAGATGAATGGAACAGTAAAGTCTAGATTTGCAAAGGTTTGTGCTTCAACTTCACTGAAAAAGCCAGATGCTTTACCATTGGTTCTGATGAGTGTTCGAAGTATTCCAGACAGGAAGACAGGATTGTCCCCACACTCGCTGATGTGGTTCATTCTGTCTCTCATCAGGTATAGCTGTTACATGAGATCCTCATCAAGAACAGTGCCATGACTTCAATCCTGGTGATTGGGTCATGATCAAGAAGCACGTTTGGAAGACTTGTCTTGCACCTAGAGGGGAAGGACCCTTTTAAGTCATACTGACCATGAACTCTGCTGCTAAATGTGCTGACATTCCGAAATGGGTATATGCCTCCCACACCAAAAGAGTGAGTGATCGAGAAGAAGTGTCTTTGGTCTATGATCTGGAGAAAAGAGCACTAGTGGTTTCACCACCTGTTATAAGACCACCTAAACCTGCAGCACCAGTGCCTGCTGAAGTGCGGGAAGAAGCATAAGGGTAAAAAAGGGGTAAAGATCGGCAAGTTGAAAGATAAGTACAAGTACCTGAAATAATGAACAGTGGCATCAAGGTCTCAGATAGAGATCTAGCGGGGACTGAACTTCATGCTCACAGTATCTGTGAAATTGAACAAACAAGGAGAAGGACAAGATCCTGGTGAAGGAAGGAGCTCTGGGATAAAAGGAATCCATTGTCAAGCAGAGTGGCCAAGAAATCACTGAAAGGAAAGACTAAAAAGAGGCTCATCACTAGCACAAATTCCAGAAACAGTGTCTGAAGAGAGTGAGACATAAGGCGAGGTCTCTACTGATCAAATTATTAAGTTCTAAGGAGGTCTAGAAGAACTCGAGTACCTTGCTGAAGATATTGCGCACCTGAACAGTCTTACTTCATAAATGCAGCACTGAATGTTACAGTAGAAGATCTGTGCAACATGAATCCTGAATTGTTAGAACCCTCTTGAAATTTTAGAGACATTGATATTGGGAAGCTAATTTGAAAAAAAAGGAAAGACAAATTCAAAGCAAAAAGAACACATTTTGCCTTGAAAAAGCCCTTGGCCTATCTGGCCCCATGGACGAAACATGTGTTGGTTGTTTATTTTTGTTTTGTCTTGGTTCATTGGATCTGTTCCAAAGAAATAAATATAAATACTGAAGAATGCATTTTGGATTACATTACTACAGGCTATTAACATCAAATTATTGGGCACAACATTCTCCTGCTTTCAGTAGCGGTCCGTGGAGGGAGTTCCGTGGGGTGGTGAGGCGGGGCGGGGGAGGGGCAGGGTGGGGAAATGTAAACACCGGAATATGGATGAACGGAGGTAAGTTCACATTTAAATGAATAAAACTAATTCCTTTGCACGCGCTGCATCGCAAAATGCGATGCAGCGCGCGCAACAAAATTTGTTTTATTAATTTAAATGTGTACTTACCTCCGTTCATCCATATTCCGGTGTTTACATTTCCCCACCCTGCCCCTCCCCTCCCCGCCTCACCGCCCCACGGAACTCCCTCCACGGACCGCTACTGCCTGCTTTACTTCTACCAAGTTCCTCAACATAGTGGTTCTTGGTTGTAACCACTTGAGGGAGAAGTGCCAACCAGCGATTCAGGTCCTGTCCTTCTTTGTTGCTGGAATACCGGACAGTATCCACCCATTCACCTACAACTACAATAATTAACTAAGAATGGTGTGTTGCATAAGAAATAAGTGTAACTGTAGCATGTGTGTGGTTTTTTAATTAAGTTATAATGATCAAAATAGTAGTAGTAAGATTTTATCTAACCCCCAACTCAGAGCCCCCTGGTATCAATGTCACACATACACAACATTCTAGGGATGATATTTTTACTAAAACATTTGTGAGTTACAAGAAAGATGAGACTCTAGGCTAGTACAAGAATACGCGAATGCCATGGATGTTAGGAATTGCTATGCTTGTGCACACTTGCTGACTTCTGTTTCTGAGGACATCACGTATTATCACATTCCCTACGGAATCTCTTGTAGTATCTGCTTTCCCTAGTTTATAGGCGAGGACACTTTGAATATTTTTTCTCAAACTATGATCTAGTGCTATCACAAGTGTCTTTAACAGAAAGCATGAATTTACACCCACTGGCAAAAATGATGGATACCGCTTGGTATTACTTCTTCCGCATTCATCATTAGATAGTGTAAAGGCTTATAAAAACAATATAACATGCTTAATGCCACCTGTTGGAAATAGCCCTTTTTGCAGGGTCATCCCTAAACTTTTTGCCTTCCTCCTGTATTTTTTCTGACCTGTTTGTGTTGATTTTATGACTCTGGGCACTTTACCACTGCTGATCAGTGCTAAAGTGCATATGCTCTCCCTTTGTAAATATGATGTGTGAATTGGTATACCCATGATTGGCTTATTTGGTTTACCTGTTAGTCCCTAGTAGTGTGGCCTGTGTGTGCCCAGGCCTGGTAAACCAAATGCTGCTGGTGGGCCTGAAGCGCTGGTTTGCGCCACCCACAGAAGCAGCTTATAAAGTGTATCTCAGACCTGCCACTGCAGTGTCTGTGTGCAGTCTAGAACTGCCATCTTGGCTGTGAAGTGCACCCACTTCCCAGCCCCTGAACCTTCCCTTGGCATCATGTAAACCACCCCTATGGTAGGGTGCATTGTATGTGTAAGGTAGGACATGCTCTGATGTGTGTAGCATGTCCTGGTAGTGAATTACACCAAATTTATTTTTTCACTACTGTAAGGCTACCTGTTCTCCATAGGCCAGAATGGGCAGTTTGACTATTACACTCTATAGTCCTAACTGACCCCAGGAACATGGTATAAAAACGAGTTTAGTATGCCTGAGCTCAGAATATTAAAATACATCTTTTAGTGAAGGTTATTTTTATATTCTGTGTTTGAAAATACCACTTTTAGAAAGTAGGTATTTTCTTGCCTAAGCCTTCCAGTGTGCTCTGCTGTTATGTGTATTAGCTGTCTGGGTTTGGAGTGACAGGGCTGGGGAATTCCAGGAGACAGGGTGAGGTGTCCCAGTGGTGAATGGAGAGATCTGCATCTAGATGGGTGGGAGAAGTTGCACCGGGGACCTGAATAGGGCTGTGCCTTCCCTCCACAATGCTGGCTCCACCTCCTGTGGTGCGTCTGATGTCTCTGCCCTGCACCCTGAAAGGAAAGAAGCAGCCTGGTAAACAAAGTGCTTCAGGACTGAGCAGACCTGGTTCTGGCTGGGTTCAGTGACTTGTGACTCTTTAGAACAAAGACTTTTGGGGTATAAATATCTGTGCTGAAACCCCTACAATTTGTATTGCCCCTGGATCTCAAGACTAACCTCTGTCCGTGGAACTGAAGAAAGCTGCAGGAGAGGACTGTCCTGGTGTTGTGTGCTGTTCCCTGGATTGGCCTGCAGTAGTTTAATTGGACTGGAAAAAGGAGGGAAAAGGAGCTGTAAGAGAACTTTTAATTCTTGAACCTGCAATCACCCAAGGGCTAGAGAGAGAGCTAGCCCCCTGACTGAAGTCTCAGGACCAGTAGACTTGATTTCATCGCTAAAGCCTAAAAATCATCGCTACACCTACAGAGTGTAAGGAAAATCATTGCATCGCTGCCGCTGCAGGCTCGCTGGCCTAATCATCTCCCCGCACGTTTGCGGCCAGAAAATCATCGCTACAGCTGCTGAGCGTAAAGAAAATCGTCGCATCACTGCCGCTGAAGGCTCGCTGGCCTGATCATCGCCCCGCACGTTTGCGGCCAGAAAATCCTCGCTACAGCTGCTGAGTGTCCAGAAAATCGTCGCATCGCTGCCTCTTAAGGCCCGCAGTCCTGATCATCGCCCCACATGTTTGCGGCCCAAAAATCATCGCTACAGTGGCCGAGCGTCCGGAAAATCGTCGCTAACCTCCGTTAGCGAGTGGCCATGATCAAAGCGTGAGGAAAAACATCGCTAACCCGCCGGAGCGACATTTCTTGTGGATTATTTGACAACATCTCAGAACTGTGAGTAAAAAGGGTCGCAAAGACCATTGCCCTGAACTGAGCTTTACCTTCCCCATTGGAACTAATTTTGCAGCATCGAGAGAGAACTATTTTTTTTGTACAGTATTGTGGTTTCCTCGTTATTTGGTCTTGTGATAAGCCTCTATATAAAGATAACTATTTTTGATAACTACCTGTGTTGTGTCCCTTTGTAGTGTTCCTCACTGTATTTGCTGTGTATGATCATCAACGCTTTACACACTGCCTCTGAGATTAGCCTAGCTGCTCGTGCTACGTTACCACAGGGCAGCCGCGGCCCGTGGAGGGAGTTCCGTGGGGCGGTAAGGTGGGGGAGGGGCAGGGTGGGGGGGTTCTAAAAACCAGAATATGGATAATTACAGGTAAGTAAACAATTAAATAAATAAAACGAATTTCGTAGCGCGCGCTGCATCTCATTTTGCGATGCAGCGCGCGCTACGAATTTCGTTTTATTTATTTACTTAAATTATGAACCAACATTAGGATAGATGAAAAAGACAAATTGTCATGCAAGGTTTCTTACTGTAGGAAATTGGGTTTTTGGTTGAGGGAAGGTGAAACCCCCATCAAGCAATACAGGGGCGTAACACAAGCCCCCGCAGCCCCCGCAGTGCGGGGGGGCCCCGAGCTGCAGGGGGCCCCTCAGCACACAATACTTAGGTTTGAGAGCTCCGGATTAAATCCGGAGCGAGCGGGCCCCCTCAACTGCTCATATAGAAGCATTGCACACACTGTTCATTCAGGGCTGCAGTCACGGGGGAGCCTACAGTGGCCAGGACCCTCTTAATGTGATTGTGGCCCTCTGAAACAGGTTAAGTTTTCCATTATTTGAAAAACAGGACTTGGGCTGGCTCCCCTGACACCCCCTCCCTCCCCCCATAAATTATCTAAACACGCAATTACAGTGTTGAAGCGGGCTTTGTGTTTCGCTTTTCCGGATTCCTTGAGCTGGTTCGACTACGCATGCCTAACGTGTGTACTTGCGCTGGGAAAGTGAAAGCATTGTGCACACCCCTCTTGAGTGCCTCAGTGAATGTGGAGAGCTGGCATACCGGCATGTGGAGAAGACGTAGTGTTCTACTGTGTATCTTGTGCTTGAATTACAAGCACAGGTTGAGCCAGTGAATGATGATTATTAGAACGAACGCCCCAAATGCAGAGCACTGCCTCAGCAACCAAGTTTTGGACAAAGAACGAGACAGTGAGTTAGTTTCTTTTTATTGTTAAAAAGGTTAAGCAGAGCTCGCTGTGGAATGGGATAAGGGGCCTGCAAGTAAGGGAAGATTTCCTCTGCTCAGTGGGCCAGCAGGTCCTTTCTTCTGCAGACGTGTTTGTGTAATGTAGTTTGTAATCACTTTGCCATTTTTTAGAACTTTTGATTTTTCCTGTTTCATGATAGAAATTGTGTGTTCCCTTGTTTGGGCGATATATTGTTGGTAATTTTTAGTATTTAGTGTGTATCCTTGACGTGGGATGGTGGCACTTTGTTTGTGTGGCCGGAGTACATTTGGGTGCTGGATGAAACCTGCAAACTGATAGTAGAGCACCAGCCATGCAGTTACTAAAATTAAAAGCTTGTCTATCAGGTCAAAATTATTTTGTTTGAAGAAAGTGATCAGCTTACCTTTTGGAGTATTCTGATTATTATCTTAAAATTATAAACATTTATTAGCAAAATTCCTGATTTTTTATGAATTGTAAACCTGATGTTTTGTCACAAAATGAATACGTGTCTGTGTGCACACACAAATACACAGAAACACATATTTGTGGAATAATCAACAGTGCTGTCTGCAGCTCTGCTTTCTTTTGCTTGACATTGACAAATTTGTGTATTTTGTAATTTCCTTACTATGCATTTTCAAATGAGAATTCCAGTTATAACATGTGACTTGGAATCTATCTAGAAGGAGCAGGAAGGCAAAGTGTCAGGAAGTAGGAATGCACAAGGGAAGAATGTTGCCAAGTGAAAATCCATTTACTGAACTGTCTGTATTATGTTTTGCATTTTAAATCTTAGAGTAATTGTGCTGAAAAAAACACCACTTCATCAACAATTCCTTAAAATATTTTGGAGTGGGTGAAGCCGGAATATCACTTGGGTGGGTCAGCCTTCTATGGCACACTAGGAAAGTAGTGGACTATTATAGGAGTCCACTATCAGAACCCGTTTTGTTTTTCCATGTATTTGAGAATAATGTTGTGAAAACTCCATTTGGACTAATGTTTTCTAACCTTTCTGCGTGGGACAACATCTTCATGTACTCCAGTGGAAGTTAGCCTTGCTTGCTTGCCCAGTCGGTCCAATTCAGGGTTGATATTTACTTCCAAACACTTTAAAAAAAATCACCAGCCAACACTGATTAGAAGTGATCCCCCAAATACTCTGGATGGCATTGGATTCACTTGCTCTGTGCAGTGTACGGCTGGTATAAGACATTTTACTGGGGATGGTTTTAATTCCTAGTCTGGCCCTGCCTTCAGATGCTAGGGACTGCCGAGTGGCCAGGTCATGGTGCGATGGTATGCTTGTCAAGTCAGCTAGGGGTGCAGGTAGGCAGGAAGCTTCCTTTAGACAGGAAAGAAAACTGACCAGAGTGAGAGGTGGAAGCTGAGTGCAAAGCAAGTGCCTGCCTAGACATGCACCAACTCACCTCTACAGACAGGGTTATCATCTATAATCAGTAGAGAGGCTGCCCATGCTCCATGCCCATGCCCAAGATGGAGCTGTGCACATAAA
Source organism: Triturus cristatus (assembly GCF_964204655.1). NCBI lineage: Eukaryota > Metazoa > Chordata > Amphibia > Caudata > Salamandridae > Triturus > Triturus cristatus. Next base: position 563,158,109 of record NC_140582.1, on the reverse strand, counting down.
TTTGCTGTTTGGGCGTCATCAGCTTACTTTCTTCCCCTGCAGCCACTGCAATGTGTTGCGCAGTGCAGGATGGTGATGCTGCAGCAAATGCAGTAAGCTTTCAGTGCAACTGATGCACCATGCACTACCACCTACCAGTGTCTTCTGACTCAATCTTGAAGCTTGTTTAAGCCAGTGTCATCCACCTGCAGAGATGCAAGTGTTACCCACGTGTGGGTCCACATGCTGACAGCTATCATCATCCCTGACCAGAGTGTCTTTGCTCTGCACCGTTATTACACATGTGCAGCCAACAGTGACAGACACAGGTTTACCCTCTCTGCTTCTCAGCCATGCAGGTCAACAGCATAGCAGGAGCTACCCAAGGGCCTATAGTTAAACAACTCACAAAGCCTGACCACCACCGCATAACGAAGGGGCCGCTGTAACCCAAGGCTGCCCTTCCTGCATGCAGTTGAGTTCATACATCTGAGACATGAGTTGGAATGACTGTTACTCTCCAGTACATGCAAGGAGGACTGGATACCACCATGTAATAAGAGATGTGACCCAGTAACTGCTGCCCACAGCCAGACTAGTTAAAGCTGCGAGTAAATACCGGTGAAGTAATTCCTCACTATTTTCCTACTACATTTGGCCTCTTTTTGGTTCTCATAATCCAGCTATGGTCTGCTTTATTCCCTATCCCTTTCCTGATGCTACATTGGATTTAACCTACCACTAAGTTTTTCAAGCTAGCCAATTAACATGATTCTGCTGTTTGTGTGTGTTACGAAGAACTGCATTCTTGAAATGATAGACCCTTTAAAGACATCGAGTGCTAGGCAGTGCCTAATTTATGCAGTGACATACAGCACTCATTTTAGGGCAGTGGGGCTTATATTTCATTACAAGAATTTAACCAAGAAGAAATAAGAAGGTCGAAAAAGAGCATGGAGCTGCATGAGAAAGATTGGCAACACTGCCAAAGGGACAGGCCAGGAATAAACAAGGACCTCTAAGAGTGAGACGGAGAAAAGATGGATGATGTGGTGGAAGAATGAAGCATTAGGTGGAATCAACATGAAGCATCATTGGTATTTAGCATTCAGCAGCACTGGCTGCAGGCTCCAAGGAAACAGTCTGTTCACTGCACTTATTTAGTTATAAATTAAACACTTCTGATAAGGGAAGACTAAATGAGCTTGAAACCTTCTCACATAATTTGTCCAATTTCATGTATGGAAACCTTGCTTTTAATAGTTAATAACCAGTGGAACACACAATGCACTCAGTGCTTCTGTAGAGTGCATATATTTCCTGTTTGGCACATACATGATGTTTCGTTGTTGACATTTGTGTAGCACACAGTCTGCCATTATCAAGGTCTTTCAGCACTTTCATTCATTCAGCATGCCCTGCACACATTGCTTGCTGCTGTGGAACAGTGATGCCCATATATTTGAAGAATAAAGATAGAAATGTACATTTTTGTTCCATTTAGTAACATTTTTAATGGGGGATAATCCGAATACCCCGACCATCCCTCGAGGATATGGGCTCATATTAGCAGCAATGTTATGCAGATATATGAGCTCCTGTGCCTTAGGTATCATTGGCTGGTACCTACCATAAGGGTCTCTGCTTTCTTTGGTATTGAAAGCCGAACAGGACCCTACACCACCTGCTGCTTCCTATGGTGGTTTGGGTGTTCAACTTGCACTTTTTACACCCAATTAGTAAGGGGAGAAGTGAATCAGGGTAAGGGAAGAAGAGAAAAAGGTTACAAATAATTTGAGAATATCTTGGGAGAGGGTGAACATATGGGGAGAAAAAAGTGAAGAATAAGTGAGAGAACCACAAGGAGAAACAAATGAAGGGGAGATGGATATAAAGAAACATGTATAAAGTAACATCAAATTAACAACTTTCAGTGGGACAAGGTCTATGACAGTTTTTTTCTCAATCAATCGTATTGTATTTAAGCAGACAATACATGTATTGACCTTTCTTAAGCCACCTAAAGTTTTCCAAGATCTTTCATGAGTTTGAATAGCTAGCTGGGCTAACTCAGCCTTTTATCCTTTTCAGGTTTATAAACTGACTACAATTAATTGAATAATAATAATGTGTGTAATTTACAACCATTTGAACGTGTAAAACTTCTGTACTATCTGCTATTTAAAAGCCAAGTTATTATTACAATTCAGTATTAAGAAGTTTTGGGCTGGAATCACCCTGCTTGTAAATTATGATACTGTAATGTAAAGGGGCATGGCTAGGCTCATTTTGTAAAATATTCTCAGATGGAGAGCCTCCTTTCCTAGTACATTCCTGGGGAACATTGAGCCTGCTTTATCTCCCACACTCTGTGCAATATGAGGCAAGAGTATTTACACCACCCACTATGAAAGGTCAGCAGTGTGAGAAAGTGAATTATTAATTGGGGGTGCATGGTAGTCCACCACAAGTAATGAAGTCACTAACTTGTTAGGTCTCGTCAAAGGTTTCAGTAATGTAATCTTGAGCTCAGTCCCTGGTAGCTATGGTTCAGAGCAGACAGGCTCAACTTAGAGAAATTGTGTAAAGCATTTAGAAGCACCAAAACAGTTTAAAAGTCGAAAACAAAAAAGGATAATTCCCACAATCCAATTTATAAAAATAGGAAAATAATAATAAGCAAAATTACAAAAATCCAATAACATAGATATGAATTTTCAATGATCTAAGTGAAAGTCGAGACAAAAGGGCAAAGAACCAATGTTCACGGTAGACGGGTACCTAGGTGCAATTCGTGGCCAAGCACGATGGAGAGCGTGTAAGATATAACAAGCAGATTGTCCCTACTAGAGCCTGGAAGAAGAGAAGATCAAAAAAGTTCCAATCTGAAAAAGGACTTTGTCATTTTTCTGAGGAAAAACTCTCCTCTGTGCAGGACAAACCTGAAACTCAATGTGATGCTGTGGAACAGCCAGAAGGATACCCTTTGCAGTCGATATTCTTGAAGCTCTGAAGCAAAACTTATTAAAAGTTCACAATCTTCTTTTGGTGCCCAAAAAACCACAGAAGTACACTTCTAAGGCTCACAGGACCTCAGCGGGAGCACTTAGAGAGTCTCAGAGTACCAGGCAGAGGGCCTCATCAAAGTCTGGCACAGGTCCGGTGCCATTGGTCACTGGAATTCTTCTCAGGAATGCCCCCTTTAACCTTTTCTGTTCCTGGACCCAGCCAGGGAATCAGCCCTGTGATCCTTGAGATCGACTGGTAGGAGGTCCAACCCTCTCAGGTCCTTCTCACAGATCACACATGCCAAGTGCAGCAAATTCTTTTGCAAGTCCAGCAGTGTTCTGAGGAAGGCTGGGCAAAGGTCCAGCTTTGTAGGGTTCACCAGCCTGTCTGAGTGTGTGTGTGACACCCCAAGACATACGTAGTTCCTCTCTGACCAATGCAGTAAAGCCTCCTAAGCCCCTGCCTACCTACTTTTGCAGTCATTTCTGTTTGCTTTACTGCAAACGGGCCCAAAATGCAATGTGTCAGGGCAAATCCAAAATGGTGAATTAGACTACTCTAAACTTGGCCCTGAGGCTGGGATGTGAGTGGGGAGTGTACTATGGCAATCAAAGTGCCCACCCGCATCTACCATGAAAATCCAGTTTGAGGCAGGCACTGTACCCACAACCAACCCAGAGACAAAACTCTGGTAGGGCATAAGCTAAGCCCTACAGCAACCAAACAAAGGATACAAAGGAAATGCCTTGACATCCTGCTCTCTCCCTGTCCAGTGTGCCCAAAATATTGCATGTGGCTCAAAAGATCTGTTAAGCTGGATTTGACAATTTGGTGTAATCATGATGCCCACAGATCCACCTGGCATATTCAGTTGAGCTCTGAGGTGTCATCTATGCCCATTCAGGTCAGTCTACTGCTTGTTTATTGGAGGCATTTTACACCTTTCCCAGGCTTGAGCACAGGCTTTGGCTTATGCAAATTAGTCTTCTGACAGTTAAGGCAGGTAAAAGAAAACTTTCTAAAAGTTACCTTCCCTATTTATTAAAATACTGACTTCACCATTGGGTTTTTAATAACTATTAAAATAGTTGTTTACTTTGTTTGTAGCTTGTTCCATTCTAGAGATAGCAATCTTAGTATTTTGATCTTTACTATGGTTTTCTACGTAGTACAGCTAGACCTGCCACAGTGAAATAGTTGTTAGTCCTTGTAACTTTTAGGAGATGGTAATGTTTATTTTCTACATGTCCTTCTTTTAAATGCTATGCACCCTTCCTTGTGGGCTACAATGCTATCATAATTAAAAAAGAGGTTTCTATTTATCAAAAAAGCTATTTTATTAGGTCTCATTGCAGGTTTTACATTGCAGCAGTCTGGCAACTGCAGTAGGCCTAAAACTATGCATAATATGTGCTGCAGTCTACAGGTGACATTCAACTTCCAATGCCGTAGGTATAGTCCCACACGTTGTACTATGACCTTATAGACATAGAAAGGTTCAATAAACCAATCAGGCTTAGCCAATTTCAACATGTTGTGAGGGTCAGAGCACATACACTGGGCACAGAACCGAAATGCCACAGTGTGCAGAGTCTTATAACCCACAATACATTTCAGGAAACAATGGGGGTAACCATACAAAAAGGGCAATTTTTTCACATCCATTATCACTTTTCTAGCATTTTGGATTAAAACATTTTCTGTTTTCAGTACCATCCTTAAACTACCGCTCTCTGTTGAATCTTTATTCCAACTATTTAGAAGATCGTTATATCGAGTGCACCGGGTTTGTTTATCAGTTTGGTATGCACTTCTTACAAAGAAAGAGGAATGAGGAAAGCTAAAAAGTGAGAACATACAAATAGTAGTTCTGTTTGTGGCTATTTTGGAGCAGGCCATAGGCCTTGCATTTTTATATTTGTGCAGCGGGTGATCTATTGGGTACTGATCGGGCTCTAATTTATTGATGAGTAACACCTTTTTTCGGAATAATAATGATAGTTGCGGAAAGGCACAGATTTCTGTTGCTGTTTGTGGACTGGAAATGATTGTTCCTACTGGCTTTTTTACAGACATTTTGGTCACTGAGCGTCAGTGGGTAGCTGGCACTAATGTGAACTACATCCAAACATTTCATTTGTTGAACTCAGGGCTTGCTATTAAACCATAACCAGTGTGTATTGACGCTTTTTGACAAAATTGCTTACAATACTCAATTTGACTTATATTTTACTCTTAGATTCCTTGAAGTACATGCTAACTGAAACCCCGAACCTATGAAGTTCTGTTTTCATTTAGAGTTTTCATCAGTGTTACTTACACTTTGCACTTATAAATGTGCCTTAAATATTCTCAAATAACATTTTGGGGATTCTGCAACTGTAAAGCTGTCTTTGAATTCATCCCAAATTCATTTGAACTAATTTGACTGCTCCAATGAGCTTTGTAATGTTTTATATGCCATAAGTCTATTCCAACTCCCATGCAAAGTTGACTTCAAATTCTGGTTAATTGTACTCCAGTGTACTAGTCCAACATGCTATATGTGCAACACCAGAAATTCCTGTTCCAACAGATTCCATGGCGAATATCGTATCCCTCATGTAAAGATGTGTTTACAATAAGTGCAGTTTTGACTAACATACTTTAAAATGCAATATTTGTCTCCAACTTTAACCTCTTGGGCTAACAGCATAAAAAGAATAATTCGGTTTACCACCCACATCACCAATTGCACTGCATTTTTTCGCAAGCTACCACATCCAACTTGTCCCTACTCCACCCGAGAACATTTCCTTGTCAGTTCTGGGGGGCGTGCCCCCAAAGTATACACTCCTGGCTAAAGCCCTGTGTTTATTTGGCTGCATACTCTGAGAAAAATTTGATAAAATGGCCATCATGGTCCTAGAACTATATGCTTCAGGTGCTCCTTGCGACTTCAGCCTAGAGCGAAGCATAAAAATAGCTCGGCCCAAGAGAGTGACGTTGAAGGGAAATTCAATTTTCATAGTTAAGTGTTCACAAAAGGAAATGGTTTTAACCCATGCCATGCTAGCGTAAGCTACAAACCAAACAAAGGGCCCTTGTCATGTGCATGTTCTGTAAAGTATGTTGCGAGTCTGATTTTGCGAAGTATGTTTGTGGCAAAGAAGGAAAAGAAGAAATTAACTACATTTTCTGTAACTTTAGGTCTAAGCAGTGCTTTTGTGTGAGAACAAAAGTAATGCATCTAAGCGGCTAGGGGGCATTAAGTAGTTGGGGTACACCAGGTAGCCAACGGGCATGGCTAACGGTTGGGCATGTAATGGAATTTAAAAGTTTTTCTATGAGTGTATGCTCTTTCTTACTGCTTGTGAAAGACTTGTGAACCTAGAGTAAGTCGTCTTTTTGGCTTTGAGTGTTCAAAATGACCAATTTAATATTTGTTTACCCTCCTCTGCACAGGGGCTCACTTGCGCAGTAAACCTCGTTTCTCTGCCTGCAGCCATCTTCATTCATCATTACCAGCCTCCTTTATAAATCATTCATTCACCCGTTCCTCGGTGGCCCCAACTGAGTTGTTTACCAGGTACAAAATAAAAGAAACATACAGCGAATCTGAAACGAAGATTCGCCAACAAAAGAATCGATGAGAAAAATGGCATAAACGTAACACACCAGAAGAGAATGTAAAAATATCCTTGTGGAGATGGTGAATGGCAGGTTTATTGGATAGCTGAACCTAGTTCTAAGGAAGACCACGATTCAGCGGATGCCAGGTGAATCCTTTGCTTATGTGGAAGTATGTTAAATATTTGGTACACTAATACACCAGGGGCCATGTCACGTGCATTGCCTGCTAACTTCTGATCTGATGAAAGAGCACATTTGGACTAGCATTTGCACCAATCAAACTGTGCAAAATGACATTTACCTTGAGCAATCCCTGCAAATGTGACATAAACACAGTGCGAAAATAGCACTTTCACTGAGTCAGCTGTGTGATTGCTTGCACCTGAGGGTGCTTGTGTATTGTGCTATCTAATTTTTGCCATCATTTCACAGATATGAAGGTTCGCTGCCTCTGCCACATGCCTTCAAACCATCAGACCCTCCTTTTACAGGAGATAATTGGCACAAGTCTTCTGGCAACTGCCTTAACATAACTATATTGTGCTGCTCACTAGCAGAATTCCAGACTGTTGTGGCTTTGTGGTGACAACAGTGGTACTCCTTTTAATGCAGGTGACTGCTGTCCCCATACCCAAGCATTGACAGTACTAATGATTGGTGGCAGATGATTCCAGTCTTAGAGTACAGTCTTTTTTATCTTTTTAGCTGAACCTACCTTAGTTTGGGGTGTTGTCTTCTAGCTACATTTGTGAAGAAGGTCATTATTAGAACCCACACTCTGCCTGAGTGCAAGTTAGTGCTTTCCTACATGTGAGGAGGCCATTCAATATAATGGGGTTGCCCTGTGTCCCTCAGAACCTGCGTTTACAGTTATAAACGCGTAGTTTATACATATCAGGAGGGACAGTGACGTAACAATAGCCCCCCCAGAGTTCCAGGAGGCCCACTCTGGCACTATGCACGGGCAGGCCTGAGAGCTCCTCACTGGTTCTGGATCCTGGGGGGCCCCCCTCCATTCACTTTGCAGGGGGGCCCCCGCAAGTTTCGTTACGCCACTGAAGCAATAACCACAATCCTTGTCAGGGTGGATCACAAAAGTTACTAATTTAACCTGTTCTTAACCCTGGTAAACTGGCACAAAAGCAGGGTGGCTTAACTTAGAGGCAATTTGTCAAGTATTGATGCAGCACTCAAACAGTAGTAAATTGCAAATTAATGCAACACTAATACCAAATCTATTTAGAAAAACCGAGTAGACTTTAATTTTTAAACTGACATCATGAGATAAAGATACAATCAGTAGAACCGTAGCTATGCAATTTAAAATAAATTAAGTACTTATAGTGCCTAGAAGCTCAAAGCATGACTCATGGATGCCAGACTGAGGGAAGTCACAAGTTCAGGATGCCTATGGTGTGCGGGCCAAATACAGGTATCAGAATAGTCGTGCTGAAAAAGTTACTTTCTCAAAGCCTGGCACAGTTGAGTTGGCCTCATGGAGCAGGGTGTCCATGACAAATAGTCGTCACTGTAGCCCAAAGAGCAGGCCTGGCATTTTACAAAGATTCAGTCCAGTGTTGCAATGGTATTTGCTAGAGTTTCGCATCCCCGGTCACCACAGGCTGCTGTTGACATTGCACAAAGTGCAGATCTCATGTTTCCAGGTCATCAGTGAAGCCGGAAGAGTCAGGTTCACTAGAGCTTCACGTTGGCAGTCTTGGTGGAAGGCAGAGTTTTGGAGAGAACGGTCTCATTCAAGGTTGTGAAGAGCCCAGAAGCTAGAGAGGCACCTCTCGAAGATGAGGGGCTCACTCTAGCAGGTCTAGTTGCAGGTGAGGCAGGTCCTGTTGCTGCAGGTCAGCTGGGCAGTTGCAGGAAGGCCTCTGGAGCAAGTTGTGTTCCTGTAGCTCAAGAGCAGGTCAGCCAACTGACACTTTGGGTCACTCAGGTTAGCCTTGAATAAACGGAGCAGGTCCATTCTTGGTTCACAGAGAGCAGAGCGGGCCTCACACAGCAGGCTAGTCCTCTGAAGAACAAGGTAGGCCTCAAGCAGCATGGCAGTCCTCTGGTAGCAACTGGGCAGTCCTCTAAAGAACAAGGCAGGCCTCAAGCAGCAGAGCAGTCCTCCGAGGAACCATGCAGTCCTTCTTCTCTAGTCCACAGGTCCAGGACTATACTGAAGATTTGAACTGAAGGTCCAAAATGTATACATAGTGCCATCCTTTGATGTGGGAGAAACATGAAGTCTATTCTACCATCTGCTTCTGGAAATATCCTTCCTTCCCCTGCCCAGGCTCCGAGCAGTTTAGGGTGGCAAAGAAATTGAGGAAAAACCACACTAAGGCTGTCAGGTTTGACACTTACCAGCAAAACAATAGAATTATAACGAAGCAATTGCAGAAGGGCTTCCTCCCCTATGGATGTGAAGCTTCTGGTAACTGTGGGGTGATGGGTGTTAAATACTAGAGGAAGCTACTGATCCAGCTCTGAGAGCATTGTAAAAAAGGACTCTGAGCACACATCGAGCTTAAGGAGTCCAATGTCTACAGTGCTGTCACTGAGTCGCTGGAAAAAGGAGCTGTGTTTGAAATGGACTGATGAAGGAGAAGGCTACACTTAGGTGCAAAGTATTTGTGACTGATTTGTAGAGACGACTAGTGAGGAAGAGAAGAGAGCATGGATTTAATGTGAGGGCAACCAAAGATGCTCCTGGGAATAATATTAACAAATGTCGACTCTACAATATCAACAACCACTATATCGTCATGGCAAATGTACAGAAGAAAGTATGGATTTACCATTAATAACTTCACATACATTTACTAAAACCCTGCATTTTAGTGCTTGTAATATTAAGGAATAGATATAGGAATGATACTGAAATATGGGGGGACTAGAGAGGTGAGATCAACTGTGGTGCGAATTAAAAAAGAGAACTAGTTTCTAGGTTACACACACTAATCCATCTAGAACATTAAAACCGTGTAAGGTTAAGGCTATAGTTCTCACACTACACCAAGGTTTAGGGGTCTATTACGATGGCAGGCGGACAAAGTCCGCCCACCACCGTAACGGCAAATGGGACTGCCCGCCATATGTGCGGCGGTCCCACAATTCAAGTTAGGATGCGCCCGCCACACTGGCGGGCGCATCCCGCATTTGTTACATTGCGGTGGGCGGTGCTGTCAGCAGCACCCGCCACAATCTAAAAAGGCATGTTGTGCATTTGCATGCACAAGGTGGCACCTTGTGCATGCAAATGCAGGGGGGTACCATAGGTACCCCCCATGTGTACCCCCCAACATCCTGGGGGCCCACAATGGGCCCCTGAAAGTGATATCCGCCTGGCTTTCCATGGCAAGATCTCCGCCATGGAAAGCCCTGCACCGCCGCACATCATGATATGGATGACCATACACCGCCACCATATCTGAGCCCTTTTCCGCCCGGTTGCCTGTCCAACCGGTGGAAAACCGTCCGCCGCTGTCCCCACCGCCATCGTGATTTGGCGGAGGGAAATGGTAGGCGGGCAGTGGTAATTGGCGATCCGCCCGCCAACCTAATCAACCCCTTAGTTCATGCACTACATATAGAATATAGCCTGGATGAACCCTCATCATGAGTTACACACTTGTCCTGCTTGATGTGCAATGATTACAACAAATAACACAAAGATATACAATGTTTATTTGCTTTGCAAATCTCTTTCAAACCAACAGATGAACACAAACAGTAATACCAAATAGGTTGGTTTGTATGGCATGCTTGAACGGTTGAATGAATTCCTCATGTTGGGAGTGATTAATATACCAGAAATTTGTATTGGGTTGTGATCCTTGTGAGGTCATGATGAAGTTGACTAGCCCGTGAGGTGTTGGTGTGATGGCTCAAACATGTTGATCCAGGGACACTAGGAATAATAATATCCACATTGAGTTTCCTCATCTGCTTTTGACCTTGTCAAGGTGTCCGTTTTTAATAAAACAATCTTTGGGACACCCTTGACAATTTTCATTTGAGGATCACCCATAACAACCAAAGAGCTCCCTTGGTAATGAAGATTGAGCCCGACCAGAGACACTAGGGGCCTGATTCACAAAGATAAACGTACACGTTTGTGTAAGTTTACAATTGTTTGGTATTCACAAAGGGATTTACGAGTAGGGGTGGGCGGACTTTTTAATTCCACTGGCAGTTTTGAAGGAATTTCTTAATTCTGCATTACATGAGTAACGCAGAATTACTAATAAATTCCACAGCTCCACTGGTGGAATTAATCAGCACTGCAATTCGTTTTTAAACAGGGCTGGAAAAGGGAGCAGTCCCTCTGTTTAAAAACCACTGCTGATTAAAGTTTAATCTGCAGTGATTTTAACATAGAGTGACTTCTCACTCTTCCAGCCCTGTTTATAATACTGCAGTGCATACCCCATGGTGCCCTTACATACTTATGTAAGGGCACAGAGGGGTATGCACTGCGCTTCAATGCACTGCGGTGCATACCCCTCGATGCCCTTGCATACTTATGTAAGGATGCCAAGAGATATGCACTGCACTGTTACATACTTATTTAGGGCACCAAGAGCTATGCACTTCAGTGGGTAAACAGGGCTGAAAGAGGGAGCAGTCCCTTTATGTTTATATCACTGCTGATTAAAGTTTAAACTGCAGCGGTTTTTAAAAAGCTGCAGTAATTTAGACTGAGACTAGGTGACCCTCAAGTCAGACAAAGTACTTCCTGTTAGAGACCAGAGAAACTTACATGGTGACTAGATGTTAGACCTGTCAGCTTTAGGGTGACAGCATTTTCTGCACTATGCATGGTTACTTTATGGTTTTACCGTACTGTTTCAGTGTTTTTAATGAGGACGTCGCTCCATGAAATTGATTGTGGTGGATTGTAGATGGCAAATCTCCAGAACACTGCTTAGGTCAAGAAAACTATTCTTTATGGTCTATGCTTTTAGTTATGTTCCCATCGTTTTCTATAAATTATGTATTTTACCTAAACAGTCTTTGCACACTAGTTCTGGTTGCACTATGCACGGTCAGTTTATGGACCTTTCGCTCTGTTGTATACCACCCTTGGAGGTATATAGTTTATGAAATTACATGATGTGGTTATGATGTTTTCATTCTGTTTTAAAGAAATGATGATGAACTAGAATTGTTTTATTGCAGAAACCTGAGACGATCACCTTTATCTTTTTTAAACATATTCCTTCAAATGTGTTTGATTGTATTATGTGTTTGTGTGTTTGTGTTATTTTATTTTGGTTTGTGTACACTTTGATGGTTATTCATGACCAAATGAAGTATTTCTACTTCTACTACTTCTTTACAAATTTCCTCTGAGTTAAGCCTGACTGTTTTTGTGTCAAAGCTACCAGAGGGATAAGCACAAGTTCATTTAGTGAATTGTAATTTTTTGGTTCATCCTGACTGGTATTGTGTTTGTTGTTTGGACAGGGCTCACCTCCCCCTCCTTCAACCAGCAACCTACTTTCTCACACTTGAGGTCCCTGGAGTCAGGCAAAAGTGCTTATTCGTGCAGTATGCCATAGTACCTTAGTAAGCTATACTGCTGCACATGTTAAGCATCAATGTATTGGTTCAATCACAATTTACATTTACAGTGCCCTTGTTAAGTGTTACCCACATTGCGTTGGTAGCTAAATTACCATGACAGTTATTGCCTCTGTTTGTACCTCCATACACCTCTGCCATACCCTTACTTTACAGTTGGTTCTGCTGGAGGCAATTGACATGAGGGATGCCTGCATGCCTTAAGCCTTGAGTAAGTGTGCACTCCATGAGAATCACTGCAGTATTATAAGCCAATGTTATGGCAGCCGTACAACCCACTGTGGAAAGCACACTTCCATCTTCGGCCTGAACACACTCCTCTTTTTCTTTCACAGGACTGATAGGTTGAGTGAGACACCCTCTCTATCTGCACCCCTGAAGAAAAGTCTTGGCAGTACGTGTGTACATCATGTGTGTTCCCAACAATGCAATGCATTATCAGGGTTATAAGCACTTGGCCATTCACATAGTATCAATGCAGCTTAGATGGTGCACACTTTAGAGCACCAGTGTGTGCTTTAATGCGGGTACTGGCTTCCCTTTCCACAGGGTCTTTTTGTGTAGGAAGTGATCATGATACCCTGTGGTGAGTCAACCATGTTGACTATGGGCAACCTGGCCATATACACGGGTTAGTATACCAATTTGTAAAATAAAGAAATGAGCATGCATTAAACATCACTGCACCTCTGCTCATGCCTTTCAAGTTTGCTGATTCCTACCATGCACTGCAGACTCCTTAGTCAAGCTAGAAATCTAGGAAGTTAGTGCCAAGACAAGGCCACATAGAAAATGTTCAGGATCCAGTTTCTGACCTTGTAGTCATGTTGCCACACATGCCAACCAGTGTGGCCAACCACCATTGGCAGCAGACATTCTAATGGAATACCAGCATGCTACAGGTGCCACAGTACAAAACAGTGTGGAAGAGCAAGGCCAATGCACACTGATGCAGTATAGTCACAAATTATGCATTGCCCTGGAGCCCGCATGCAGAGGGGCTAGGAAGCCGCATCATGCTGTTTCAAGAGCAGGACTAGAGTGTATGACTCACCTGCCCAACCAACCAAGGTACAGTAGCAGAAGTGAGTCTGTGGCTCTAGGCAATAGGGGGCTGTGTTTGGAGGAGAACGGTATTGTGGTTGCATCCGCAGGGCAAGCAATAAGACGATGTGATGCAACTGGCCCAAAACATGGAAGAGCAGAGGCTGCATATTAGGTGAGGTGGGAACAATGAATAACTACAAAGTTATTGAGTGAAAGCACAGATAAAGAAAGCAGGAAAAGTAAAGTCAGAGTTTTGAGAGAGAGGAAGGCACTGGGGAAAGTGAAAACAAGAGAAACAAGCACTGACAGCGCAAATATGACTTAGCTATTGTAGGTAAGTGCTTTCTTTGCTGCAATGGCCATCGACAGCTTGTGCTGAATGCAGTTTTAGTGGTATTTTATTAATAATGAGAAAAAAACATAGTTTATAACAAAACTACAGAATTTACGTGCACATGAAAAGTAAAAATGTATTTCAAATGCTAAAATGTTAGCAATTAGCCATATTTACTCATACTAAGCCTCAAATGGCTGACGTGCCATTGTCTGACGAGCTGACATGACTAGAAATGCTAAACATGCACAAAATGTTTATTTCTTAACCTCACCATAAGCATGTTCAGAATTAATAATAGCTATATAAATGTTTTCATCTAAACCCTACAAAATGTTTCTGCTTTCACAAAGATCACTGTTAACTCATGATTAGTCTTTGTCATTTATTGATGTAATGAGGAAACTCACTTATAAAGATGCAGCATTTCCAAAGAAAAAGAATGGTTGCTTTGCTAAATGTTTTCTCTTCATTATATAGGTGTTTCAACTTCTGCATAAACCACTATTAGCAAATGAATAAACTTGATATATTTGAAGGTTAGAAATGTTTTTCATATCTGGGAAAGTAGTCTTGAATGGGAGAATGACCCACATGAACTTAGAAGTGAAACAACTTAGTGGCAATCTTAGGCAGTGCTGTCTGTGGACTATTGTATTCCTGTGAAAAGACAGAGAGTGAACGCATTCCTATGAGAGCATCAAAAGCTGATTGGTTGACCGAGGAGAGAAGAAGAAACATGAAGATTGAAACCTTTATTTTGTTTGTTTATAATAGTCCATGTTCCTAGAGTAGGTTGCCATTCCCTTTGCCACTTATCTAGATCCACATCCACTTCAACTTGCTTTATTCCCTGTGTCATTATTCACATTGCTTTGAGACTCTACTCAGTTTCTTGAATCTCACTTTATTACAAGTCTGCTTTGATTGATTTTGATTTATTGAACTGATTTTATAAGCCGAAGCTTTATTCTTGAATTCTCACTCTCTAAAACTGGAACTCTTCATGGGTTCTGATTGACACCATTTTCTTTCCACATTCTTAGAATAGAAATTCTTCCCTTTATGAAACATGCTTAATGCAGTTTATTACAATTAATTGAATGCTAACTGATTTATTATAGATTTCTAATAAGATTCTAATGACTGTTATTTATGAATTTAAATTGTGACCTAATAAAAATGACTTATTGAAAATGTAAATATTAAAACCCTTTAACTCATACCAAACTCTCATTATTGACTGAAATTAGATTAGAAATTGTGATTATAATTTATGTGATATACAGCTCCTGATCTTCTTTAAAACAAAGGCAAAGATCCATCGCATCATTGACAGTGGGAATTAGCCTGAATGATGGTAAACTGAGATTTTAATTCAAACTGATTCCCACTCCAATAAACATGATAGCAGAAGGATGATATATAGTACGAGAAGTGGAGCTATAAATAATTATCCTAAAGTAGAGAAATGCTTGAGTTCCATAGCCCAGAGCTTACAATTTGAAGATTGATGAGGTGTAGTTTCAAGGGCATTTGCGGGATTGAAGGTGTGAGTATCAATAGGGTTATGTGTTGTAATTTTTTTTTTTATTAAATAAAATACTTTTTATTCTTCTCTCAAGTTTATCTCATACAAAGCATAAAAAAGTAATTTTCTTTTTTTTTAAGCCCCTGAATCACACCATTCCCCCTCCCTCCCCTACAAATGTAATACATAACAAAACTGTTCAACCCCATTCAGAGCTTCATAAATAAACAAGTGCAGTGTGTAATAGAGTGATATACACAAATGAAATAGTACAGACAGGAAAGTGCTAGTGTAGTTCAATATCACAATTTTCATTTATGTTACCCAACTGGTTTTTATCAAGCGGGCTCAAGAAAAGTGTATTAGTGCCTCGTAAGACCCCAAATAACCCCCAGCTGGGGCTGTCAAATTCGGAGTCTGTTCCTCCCCCTGAATTGTTTTATTGATGTGCTTTGCTCATGAGGCATTAGAGTATGCGTGCTAAAAGAATTGGTGTTTTTTTATGTGCGGATTGTGAAGAAGCTGAAGAAATTATCCAGCTCTGAAGTAGTTTAAGTTCCCGGGATAGAAAAATAAGAATTGATTTAAGGTTTTCTTGTCTGCTAAAGATTTGTGGTGTAGGTCATGAGGTACCGTTGACTGCACAATTGAGCCAGGGATTATAACAAATTGTTCTGAACGTACTAATATTGATTGATAGTGACAGAACCTATTGCGCAAAATGTCAAGCTATATTGGTTAGGGTGATTGCCCGCTGGTCGAGATTTCATTCATGTGTGTTGAAAATCTTTATGTGTGAAATATTTCAATTGCTGAAGTTCTTTTATTTCTTTAGAGGAGCAGACAAAGATTGTTTATTTACATTCACGTAGAGTGGTAGAATTGTGTGTATGAGAAAATTGTAAAGGAGGCTCAACCACTGCAAGAAGTGAGATCATACATCATAGTGTGCAGCACTGAGATTGATTGGTTGGTGTTGCGCTGTTATTGGTTGATGACGACACAGAGTGCCTCGCTGTTATAGGCCAATTGTTGTGCAAGTGCTGCATTGAGATTGGTTAATGTGTCTTAAAGTTGTGAAGCTTTAACAGGATTGGAGAAAGAGATTTGATACATAGGGAATTGAAAATTGAAAACATTGAATTGAATTGAATCACTCAACATTTATTGTTGATGAAATTGTTTAAACATTTTGTATGAGAAGATGTAACTGTTCAAGTACCGGAAAGGTGAAGAGGTGCCACCCAAGGGTGCACTAGCACATTATATGACAACAAATATGGGGTTGCGTACGTTTGTAGCTTCATCAATGGTGCAAGATCACTAAAAATGAGGGTCCTTTGAGTTTTTCAAGATAAGGTACATTTGAATTGAGAGTCATTAAAAGATTGAGAGAAAAGCTATATGAGATTAAGCCACCTTTTACACCCACACAGTACGAAGCATTAAATGCTTGGAAGAAAACAGCACATGAAATAGAAAGAGAGAAATAGAACTAAAAGAGCAGTGCATAATTATGCAGCTGCTCGATGGGATGAATAACAATAGAGGTGGAGGAAAGCCATAGTCGAGGAAACTAGACTGTAACCAGCCATTACTACTGAAAAACCTAAGAAGTTGAAAAGAATAAAGCACAGGGAAAGAAAGATGAAAAAGAAGGAAATAAATCAGATACTGATAGTGATTAAGGTGATGAAATTTTGTATACATTGTTAGCCGCACAACCACTTCCTTATGTGGCCCCTGTAACAAAAACTGAAGGTGCTTTGACATACCCTGTTGACCCAAATGTGATTCAGACCAAAAGACAATTACAGATGACATAGCTTAGGACAACCTGTTATATCTAATGTTATTCCTGCCCAAGTTGTGAATGTTCTTACAGCGATAGCTCCAGGTGTCACTGCTTCTATTGTAACTGTACCAGCACCTTTTACTAGGATTATAACAACACAGCCATTAGAGGTTCGCACAACAACTGCTCTGATTAATATTGTTCCAGATGCAGTAATTCCAAATGTTGGAGGAGCATCTGTGACAGGGTTTATCCCAGCATTACAGAACTCACATAATGTTGCTTGCCCACCATCACAAATGATTCAATAATTGAGAGAAGGAAGAAGGATTGTCGTTACAACACCAAGAACACAGGGTGAGACTAACATAGTTGAGGATGGGTTTACCCCCATGGTTTGAAGAAATGACAGAGAATAAAAAGGCAGGAAATTCAGAAAATCAGGTTCCCACTACACAACAGACAGAGGAGGAGAGACCGCTAAATGTCCCGAGCTGAAAAGTGGAGCTAGAAGAAATAATCAGAGGGCGTTTGGATCTTGAGCATGTGATTAAGTACCATGTCCAGATTTGCTGCAGTTGTTTATGATAAATTAACTGAATTAGCCCGACAATATGAAGTTGATCTTTCAAAAGGTGTCCCATTGTAGAAATGTTTCAGAATACAATTAGATAATAAAGCTATTGAGACAACGCGTTCAGCAGGAATGCCATTACACATTACTGAATTAGTAAAAATGGATTCGTAAATGGAGTGATTTTGAAAAATTAGAGAACAATTGGGAAAAGAAGCATGAGAAGAAACAGAAACAAATAGAGGTAGCAGAAGTAGGAGCCTCGTCTATTCAGGTGGAGGGGATGTTCATATACCTTGAAGCAGAGGCGATCTTGTAGCATTTACAAATAATTTCCCAAAATTGAGAGAGAAGACTATACAGTGATATGCACAAGTTAACAGATTTGTCAACATTTCAAAGGTACTGTGGACTGATTTGAATTCATTTTTGATATTGTAGTGCCAAGTGATTTGCCGGCTGAATGTAAAATTGCTGTACAATGGCTGTGTGCAGAACCAGTGAGGGATGCCTGCACTATTGCACCATCCCCTATAGAAATGAAAAAATAGGACAAGGTGATTACATTCCTAAAAGGCAAAGTTCCTCCAAAAGATGTTGATTGGGTAAAGATAAAAAGAAACTCATATGAACCAAAAGAATCAGTGCATGATTACTATGAGCAATTGCTTTAGGCGTTTCAACAACACAGTGGACAAGAGCATCCTGACAAGCAGTTCGTTCTCGGGTTAAGACCAGAGATCAGTATGCACATACCACAGAGAATGATTTGCTGGCAGACAAAACAATTAGATGAGATCCTGAGGTACGCAAAATATTGTAGTGATGAACAAGAGATGAAACAGAAAAAGCTCAAGAAGTTCATGTTAGCCCAGATGAGTTTGGCTCAGAAAGGTTACAAGAATCAGTCATTTGCACAGAATCAGAGTGTGGTGCAAGGAGTTGGTTTGGAGACGCAAGGTGTTCAAGGAGGAATTGGTGTTTCACAGGGTAAAAGTCTTCCGACCGTTCCTCTCAGAAGCCACAGAGATCAGATGTGGAGTGCCCCAGGGGTCATCCCTGAGCCCTACCCTACCCCCTTCGATGCATGTGACGGAGCGGTTCCGTCATGCGCGTCGGTTGCGTTGTGCGCATGACGGAACCGCTTCGTCACGGCCCCGCCCGCACAATGAACCTTCAGCACGGCGCGGTAATCCACGCCGCGCTGAAGGGGTTAACGTCTATATGTCCTCACTCGCAGCCATTATCAGGAAACACAGACTCAACATCGTCTTCTACGCCAACGACACCCAGCTGATTCCCTCCCTCACCAATGAACCCTCAGCTGGCAGAGACAACATCTCTTGCCTTCCATGCTAGCAATGCCCCGCTTTTGCCCCATATTCAAATTGCTTCATACACCTGGCTTTCCAAATCACTGTACACTTTACTTCCAATTTGACCTTGTAATTTAGCCTGGCCTCCTCAGTTTACTTGATAGTCCCTCCCAGATGTTTTTAGAACAAGCGTTTTGCTGCTGCATCTCGGCTTCCAATGCCCCTACTCTATCCTCCAATCTATTGAGCTCTACACTTTCTGCCCGATTTTTTCAGTATGCTAGACATGCCAACACCCCTCTAATGTAGAATTTGAAAGTGTCCCAGATTATATCCAGTGAGGTAGAGCCGATGTTAATTGAGAAGAACTCTAAACTAGCTTTTTTCAGAGTGGCAACTACATCAGAATCCAAGAGGATAGCCCTTTTTAATGTCCTCCGTGTGTTACTTTGCCCTCTAAATCTCCTAAGTGTCGTGCTAACTGTAGCAAGATCTGAAATATGTATTGGCGGTAGGTTAACCTCTTTTATTTCCCCAGCTAGGGCTTTGTCAACCAAGATATAATCCAATCTGGGGAAGTGACCATACGTCTTAGTATAACAGTATAGCCTCTTCTTGAGCCAAGTAAGTATCCCCAGATATCCACCAGGCCTATATTATGGAGCATATTCTTAAGGGCTTGTCTTGACCTATGGGCTTGGGCATGAAACTTGCTAGTAGATCTATCTGCAAGAGAGTTCAGCAGGGTATTAAAATCTTCCCTAATTATTATCGGGGTTGTCACCTCCACTAAGTCCCACTCCTGGTTTATTATATATTGGGGATCATTGAGGTTCGGTCCATAAAAACTGACACACATGAACTCTGAGTCTGCATTTCTCAGAGCTGCCATAACCCACCTACCAGAACTATCACCTCCACCCCTGCTCTGCTCCTTATCCAAATGGCTACCCCCTTATTGTGCACTCTCTGCTCTGAGACAACGTATCTATCCAACTAAATTTAGAGACGTGGGCTCTACTCTCACTGGGCATTAAGTGGGTCTCTTGCAATATATTTATGTGAGCCAGGCTATCCTCTAAGTATCTCATTATCAGTCTCTGCTGGTTTTTAATTCTGAGGCCATTTACATTCCACAATATGAATGAGATCTCTGTGCTAGTACCCATCCTCATTGGGGGGACCTGGGGCCTATATTTAGATAGCCTATCATTGGGCAAGCAGTAAACCGTATTTTGAAGGGTGACATTGAGGACGTATTCTTGGTTTTTCTCCCACTGCTCCACACCCTGCACCCTACCTCACCCGGTGACCCTCCACCCACCCACCCTTGGGAACCCTGCCATTGCTGACAGGCATGGAGTGTCTGATGAGCTTCCCCACAGAAGATTGGAAAAACTCAAATTAGCTTAGCCTGGCGGATCCCCTTTTATCCCCCCCCTAGCATACTTTGTCTTGGTCATAATTCAGGAGCCCGCCCTTTTTTTATTAGTTCGATTAGGTCCTCTGCCTCTTCCACAGTTCAAAAATTGTGTATTTGATTGTTCCACATAACCCAGAGCATTGTCTGGAATTTTGCCTGAGTTTTTGCCCCTAAGTTATGGAGTTCCTCCATCATTTTCACTGGTTCCACTGCTTCTGGTCTGTTTCCCAATATACATCTGATCTGATCACAAGGGATTATTAACCGAACGTGAAGGGGCCATTCCTTAAAGTCATACTCAGTATTGCCTCTTTCACTGATGATGAAATTAAGTTCACTGAGATTTTCCTATGCGTCTGCCTTTGGGGATTCCTTTCAAAGAGGTCTCTTTGCACTTGTTGTATCTCCAGTTCAAGATTGATATCAGGTCTATCTTTGAGAACCATATCTTTCAGCAACTTAATTATAAAGGCCTTCATATTGGATTCCTCCTCCACCTCTGGAACATTCAGGAACCTACGGTTATTTCTATAAGAGTGATTCTCAATCTTCTCTTAACAATTGGTTCTGTTTTGTAAGCAAATTTATCTCTCAGGAGTTTTTTGTACTGTCATGTCTCATAAGACCGACCTCTTCTTCTAATGATCCAGTTCAAACAGCTACTTCATCTAGCTTTTGGGCAAGGATGGAGCAAGAGGCCTGTATGTCGGCCTGGTTAGCTTCTGATGTCTTGAACATTTTCTTCATCTCCTCCCTTAACCCTAAGAGGATGGAGACCAATGATTTATCCAAATGCTCCATAGTTGACTCCTCCACCTCTAAAGCTCTTTGAAAGCCACCCGGGTCTAAGCTTGCTTCATTAGATGCCACAAGGACCTCAAATCTATTGTGTGTAGAGATCTGAGCTACACTTCTTAGGTCATCCGGAGAACCACTATACACTTCAGTCCCATTATACTTATTTTATGGGTTGACTTTGCTAACTAAAGGCGGCTTATAAGGAGCTTCCATGTTGGATGGCATCTGGTTTCCCACCTCTCCCACTTCTCTAAGTTCGCTGGATAAACTTGGAAAGACAAGACTTTGTAGAAAGATTTTAAGGAGGGGGTCACCTTACTCTGAAGGGGCAGGATATTTTTACCCCTACTTCGCGGGCTCTTCCTAGGTGGTTAGCCACTTTTCCTAGTTTCCCAGGCATTGCCACTGTTGGCTCCAATTGCAACTGATGGCACTGTTCTACTGTGCAGGTAGTTTATTCCCGCCCAGTCTCCTTAGTGCAAGGGGCTACATATACTGGGGAAATTCATACCCAGGACTTACCCTCAATGCAGTTGTTACAGCTCTGTTATGTAAAGTGCACCTTGAGACCTTACCACGCAGTTTAGTAGACTTCTCTCCATTGACAAAAAAGATTGAGCTCACCAAACCTCTTCTACTGAACCCAGGATACTCCTCCAAATCTTCCAAATCCTCTGTGAGGACTGCACACAAACACAGCTGCAGCCTGTGGGAGGCTCTCCTATGCCTCCTTCCAGCTTGTGCTGTCCCTGTCACTGTAGACACGGACCTGGATACTGGCAGCCCGGGACCCCTGCAGCTCCCTCGCAGCTGCTTCCAAGTGAGAGATCACCCCAGCCTTGCAGCCTGCCTGAGCCGAGGGCGTTCCTGGACGACACAGGGGCAGGCACGTCAGGGAGAGCAAGTGCAATGCATGAGACACCGTACACTGGTAAGTGCTGGGGGATGAGAGGGGGCCGTCAACTACAGAGAGATGCTCTCCTTGTGAGAGCTCGCAGACGTTAGCTTGCGACTGCCATGTTCCCTGCCTTTCTGGAGCTTGTGTTTTGAAAAAAACACTGCAGGAATAAATCTAGCAGTTGGTAAAGTCAAGGTGTTTGTTTGTTTCGCACGACTACTCACCCATAAGGGTCTCAAGGTGCTGGGGGGTTGGGAGGGGGTCGCAGGTTGCAGTCCATCAAGGAGGGGGTCTGTCGAAGAGCCAGGTTTTGAGGTTTCATGCGAAGATGGGGAGCGATGTTGTCTGTCTGAGGTGGAGCGGAAGGTTGTTCCAGGCTCTGGCCGCGCGGAAGGAGAAGGAGCGTCCTCCCGATCTGGTCTTTCTGGTGCGGAGGACCACGGCGTAGGAGAGCTGGGCTGATCATAGGGTCCTTTGAGGTGCGTGGAATTTGAGTCAGCTGTTCAGGTATGCTGGTCCGGTGTCGTGGAGGGCCTTGTGAGCGTGGGTTAGCATCTTTAAGGTGACACTTGCTTCGATGGGGAGCCAGTGGAGTATGCGCAGGTGGTGGGAGATGTGGCAGTGTCTTGGCAGGTTGAGGACCAGTCTTGCAGTGGCGTTTTGGATGTTCTGTAGCTTGCGGTGAGGTTTTTGGTTATTCCGTTACCGTAGTCGAGCCTGCTGGTGACCAGAGTGTGAGTGACGGTCTTTCTGTGTTCGAGCCTCATTGAGGAGCAGACCAACATGGTGTTTACCAGAGCCCACATCCCAGTAGGCAAGCTGACAAACACCGAGCATGATGGGTGGCATTCGATTCTTTCAGGCACAAGATATGGGCTGCCCTGACGGAAATGTTCTCTGAATGCCCAGATGTAGGAGGATTGATGGCAGAATGCATGAAACCTGGGGAGGCTGTAACTGACTTTTTGGATAGTATGAGGGATGACAGGAGAAAGGACAGCCATGGATCGATACATGCCCCCAGGTACTTTCTTCTATAACATCCTCAAAAAGGGTCTGCCCACCAAAATTCAGAGTCGGCTGGACAGAATAGTAGGATTAGAAACCAAACCCTGGCGAGAAATACAGGCCTACATATTTCACTACTACAGATAGAAACAGGAAAAGGACAGGGAAAAACACGAGCAAGCTCAATGAGACACCACTCAGCTCGTCCAACACAAATTGAAAAAGACCGCCCTGGAGGGGGATGAGTTAGCCGCAAGTGTGCAAATGGCACCCGTCATGAAGTGAGCTCTGTCTCAGAACCCCAGATGGTTTCTACCCAGTCCCAACGGCAGAGGTCAGAGCGGCTGGTTGCAGCCAGACCTCAGAGAATTATTGTGGGAGCCGGCCTCGTGGCGTGGTCCTGTTTCCCCGCGCTAAGCCGCACGAGGTCCCATGCGCATCGGGACTCCTCCATCTTGGATTGCACGTCACTCCACGTGACCATCTGTATGACCCTGCTCTACCCGGCCTCGGTCCCAGCGAGGCCCGACATCGAGACGCCAACCCCTGGCCCGGGGGATACCACGTGAGCCCTTCCCACTCCCGGCAGAGGGCAGTATCGATGGGACCCCCAACCGTCTCTCCACACCTGGGTGTGACCGCCCCACAGCTCTCTGGGGCCTGGCGCCTCTCCTGCTGGGCGTCTGGCCGCCCCCTACCCGGCCTCTCCGCCCCCTCCGGGCGCAAGGATCCGGACATCAAAGGGCTCCCGTCCTATATCTGGGGCGACCCGACAACAGGGCGGTAGTTGTATCCTGGAGTCAAGAGCCCTGCTGATCGAATCGCGGCTGACCCTACGGAAGAAGACTCACCTTGAACCACCACTTGAGCCCTGCTGATGACGTCGCGGCTCCACCGTGCTTAAAGACCTTCACGAACCTTTGGGGCCCTGCTGACGCTGTCGCGGCCCGACCTTGTTGAACCTTACCACCTGAGCCCAGCTGACCTCGTCGCGGCTCGACCGAAGCGGACCTACCACCAGAGCCCTGCTGACCGTGTCGCGGCTCGACCTAAGCGGAACTACCATCCGAGCCCTGCAGACGCCGTCGCGGCTCTCCACGTCCGAGCCGCTCTGAGACCAGCATCCAAGGTCTGGCACAGAGCCCTCCCGTACCTGGTTGGTACTAAGACTGTCCCGCTACCCTATCCTCTTAACGAACATTGAGACTCTGACAGGATCCCTCTGTAAATATTGCCCGTATTACTGCCGATAAAGAATCTAATCTTGCAACTGCTATTGAGTCCTGTGTGGTGGTGTTACTGGGCCTAGTACGATCCTAGGAGAAAGACCTCCCCGAGGGGGCTTCTCAGCGGCGCTCGGCTATACCTTTGCGGTAGGAAGGTGCCCGGAATAGTCTCCCTGACTACCCGGTGGCCCTCCCTCCAACATTTGGTGGCCAGCGACGGGATCCGAGCCAGACGCAATCGTACAAGCAAGTAACACAACCACTGCCAGACCAGACGGGAAAAGAAAACCATGGATGGCCAAGAAGCAGCCGTGGCCGCAACCTTCCAGGTGGAGAAACTGGAGGAATACACCCACAAGGAACTCAAACAGTTCTGCAAGGACAAAGGGATCCCAACCACAGGATTGGGCACCAAGGAAGATATGCAGAGAGCCCTGAAAGCCTGGACAGAACCCGAGACCCCTCCACCCCGAGCCGAAGGGACCTCGGCCCGGGACGGAAACCTGCCGACCACGACCCCGACAAACGGGGAGCGAACCGTCCCGGACACCAGCCTTTCCCACAAAGAGATACGAGAATGGGAAAGGGCACGGACACACAAAATGGACCTTGCCCGACTCCGGCTGGACGGTGAGCTCCTACTGGCGGAGAAAAAGATAGCCCTGGAGCAACTACGGCTGCAAGAAGAAATCGAGGAAAAGAAAAGGCATCGGGAGCTAGAGGAGAGACGGCTAACCCTCGAGCACGAGAGGAGCCTTAAAGAACTTGAACTAAAAGCTAAAACTGGGGAGACCAGCAACCCCGGAGCCCGGGACGCTCTGCCCCTGACCGAGCCAAAGGTTCACATCCCCAAGGATGTCGTCAAGGAGTACTATAAAAATGACAACATCCAGCAATGGTTCCGAGCGTACGAGGTAGCCATGACCTCCCATCGGGTACCCCGGAAGGATTGGGGCGCCGGCCTATGGGGGAGGTTCCTCAGCGAGGGGCGGGATACCCTGCTGCAACTCCCCGACGCCGTGATGACCTCGTACGACCACATGAAGGAAGCCCTACTCACACACTACGGACTATCGACCGAGATGTACCGGCAACGCTTCCGGGACTGCAAGAAGATCCCCGGTACCACATGGGTCGAATACGTGGACTTCTTCAGCCGAGCGTTGGAAGGATGGATAAAAGGGAGCAAGGTCACCTCATATAATGAACTGTTCGACCTCATTGTCTGGGAGCACCTCGCCAACAACTGCTCTGTGGAACTAAGGCAACACCTCCTGGACAGTAAACTGACCGAGCCCCGGAAGCTCGCCGCCGAAGCGGACCGATGGGTCAACACCCGGGTCCCCCGGAACCCTGTGGGGGACTACACCCGGTGTACCACTGAACCTCCCCGCCAGCGAGGCGGAGGAGGGGGGTCCCACCGCAGTCGAGAATTCCCAGCCGGGCCGCCCAGAAGTCCGCCACGAGGGCAAGCAACCAACCCCGCTTCCCCGACCCAGGGCCGAAGAGGGACCCCTATCGCCCGGTCTGGACCACGACCGACAGTGACCTGCTTCGGATGTCAGCAGACCGGCCATTATGCAAGCGACCCGGCTTGCCCCGTGAACCGACGGAACGGGACCACGGGGCCACCTACCCGACACATAGCCGCTGCAGCCCTGGGGGACTACACCCGGTGTACCACTGAACCTCCCCGCCAGCGAGGCGGAGGAGGGGGGTCCCACCGCAGTCGAGAATTCCCAGCCGGGCCGCCCAGAAGTCCGCCACGAGGGCAAGCAACCAACCCCGCTTCCCCGACCCAGGGCCGAAGAGGGACCCCTATCGCCCGGTCTGGACCACGACCGACAGTGACCTGCTTCGGATGTCAGCAGACCGGCCATTATGCAAGCGACCCGGCTTGCCCCGTGAACCGACGGAACGGGACCACGGGGCCACCTACCCGACACATAGCCGCTGCAGCCCTGGGGGAGAGAGAGGACGAGGAGGAAAACCACGATGACGGATCCCCCGAGTGGGAACCAGCCGCCATGTCGCTTGTATGCCTAGGCTCCCGAGAAATGGTGCCCCGAGCCACCATCCCAAGCAACACCCAGAAGTACCAACAGTGGGTCACCATCAACGGGCGACGGGCCGAGGCCCTCCGGGACACTGGGGCCAGTGTGACCGCTGTCCGCTGCCATCTGGTGACCCCCGAACAGATCCTGCCACATGTCCTCTGCCCTGTCCGGACCGCAGACAACACCAAGAGCATGTGCCGGATGGCCCGAATCCCCTTCGAGTGGGGAGGAGTGTCCGGCACCCTAAAAGTAACTGTCAGCGACGACGCCCCGGTGGACTGCCTCCTGGGGAACGACCTAGAGAGCTCCCCCTGGGCCCAGGTGGAGCGCCAAGAGCATCTGGGGATGCTAGGACTACCTGAGTGGGCCTGCGCCACCACTCGGTCCATGACCACCCAGCCAGCCGCGGCCCCGGCTCCCGACAAGCCGGCGGGCCCCGAACAATCCACCTCCTCCGGCCCGGAGGAACCTGACGAGGAGGCCGGGCCGTCCGAACTTTCTTCCAACGAGGCCGCTCCCCTCAGCGAGATCCCCGAGCTGGCCCAGTGGCGCCACGACGGGGGCCCCACCCGCGAACAATTCCAGCAAGAGCAGAAGGGCTGCCCGTCCCTCGAGGGGGCCCGACAGCAGGCGGCCGCGCAGGCTGCGGGGGACCCCACAGGAACCCACTGGGTCTATTGGGACGATGACTTATTGTATAGCGAGCAGAAAGTCACCGAACTAGGGGCCGGCCGGGTGCTGGTGGTCCCCCTCCGATTTCGAGAGTTCCTCTTGAACCTGGCACATGACGTGCCCCTCGCCGGACATCTAGGGCGGGACAAGACTTACAGCCGCCTCGTGACCCATTTCTATTGGCCCCGAATGAGACGAGACGTGGACCAGCACTGCCGGTCCTGCCCGACCTGCCAAGCTAGCGGGAAGACTGGGGGACGAGTGAAAGCCCCCCTACAACCATTTCCAGCCGTCCACACCCCGTTCGAACGAGTGGGGATCGACATCGTGGGGCCCCTCGACCCCCGAACCGCCCTGGGCCACCGCTTCATCCTGGTACTGGTCGACCACGCCACCCGATACCCAGAAGCTGTCCCCCTCCGAACTGTGACAGCTCCAGTGGTGGGCCGAGCCCTGATGGGCATCTTCTCCAGGGTGGGGTTCCCCCGAGAAGTAGTGAGCGACAGGGGGACGAACTTTATCTCGAAGTACATGAGATCCCTCTGGCAACAATGTGGGGTCACCTATAAATTCACTACCCCTTACCACCCCCAGGGGAACGGACTGGTCGAGCGGTTCAACCGAACCCTGAAGGGGATGATCAAGGGCCTGGAAGAGCCCCACAGGAGGAGATGGGATGTCCTGTTGCCCTGCCTCCTGTTCGCCTACCGGGAGGTACCACAGAAGTCCCTGGGCTTCAGCCCCTTCGAACTGTTGTATGGGCACCCCGTCCGAGGGCCCCTCAGCCTGGTCAAGGAGGGTTGAGAGGCGAACGTCCAAAGTGCCCCGCCCGACGTCTACCGGTACCTCCTGACCCTGCGGAACCAGACTCGGAAGTTCCGGGCCCTGGCAGAAGCCAACCTTGAAGCCAGCCAAGAAGACATGAAACGCTGGTATGACGAGAATGTCTCCACCGTCGAGTTTGAGCCGGGCCAGCAGGTCTGGGTCATGTCACCCGTGGACCCCTGCGCCCTGCAGGACAAGTGGACCGGGCTCTTCAAGGTAGTTGAGAGGAAGAGCCCCGTCACGTACCTGGTCGACATGGAGTCTCCGAGGAACCCCCTCCGGGTCCTGCACGCCAACCGGCTCAAGCCCCACTTTGCCCGAACTGAACTAAGCTTACTGCTGGCTACTGACGATGGGGGTGAAAGTGACTCCGAGCCCCTACCAGACCTCCTGGGGTCCTCGAGCCAAGACGGCTCCTTGGAGGGCGTCCGCCTCTCCGCCACCCTGACACCAGAACAGCGCCATGACTGCCAGAAGCTGCTGCAACCCTTCGCTGCCCTCTTCTCTCTCACGCCCGGGGTGACACCCTGGTGCGTCCACGACGTGGACACGGGGGATAGCCCCCCTGTACGACACCGCGCTTATAGAGTGCCTGAACGAGTCCGAGCCTGCATAAAGACCGAGGTCGCCAAGATGCTCGCCTTCGGAGTCATCGAGCCTTCCGACAGCCCGTGGGCCAGCCCGGTAGTCTTGGTACCAAAGGCCGCCGCCCCCGGCACGGCCCCCGAACTCAGATTTTGTGTCGACTACCGGGGCCTGAACGCAGTTACCAAGACCGATGCCCACCCTTTGCCACGAGCCGATGAGCTGATTGATCGCTTAGGGGCCGCCCGCTACCTAAGCACCTTTGATCTCACCGCTGGGTACTGGCAGATCAAGCTCACTCCCGGCGCACAAGAACGATCAGCTTTCTCTACCCCCGATGGCCACTACCACTTCCGGGTGATGCCCTTCGGCATGAAGAACGCCCCAGCGACCTTTCAGAGGCTGGTTAACAAGGTCCTGGCCGGTCTCGAAGCCTTCAGCGCGGCCTACCTCGATGACATTGCTATCTTCAGCGACCACTGGGCCGCGCACCTAGGACACCTTGGGGAAGTCCTGGCCGCTCTCCAAAGAGCCGGGCTCACCATTAAAGCCAGTAAATGCCAGATCGGTCAAGGCTCTGTGACCTATCTGGGCCACCAGGTGGGGAGTGGCCAGGTGGCCCCCCTCCAGTTAAAAGTCGACGCCATCCAGGCGTGGGAGCCTCCCGCCACCCAAACCGCTGTCCGGGCCTTCTTAGGCCTCACAGGTTACTACCAACGCTTCATAAAGGATTATGGCAGCATTGTGGGCCCCCTTACGGAACTCACTTCGAAGAAGCGGCCCAAGACGGTGCACTGGACGCCCCGCTGCCAGACCGCGTTTGATGCTCTCAAGGCGGCCATGTGCGCTGCCCCTGTGCTACAGGCCCCCGACTACAGCAAGGAATTTGTAGTCCAGACCGATGCATCGGAGTACGGGGTCGGGGCAGTCCTCTCCCAGCTGGACGCCAAGGGCCTCGACCGACCGGTGGCCTTTATCAGCCGCCGACTGCTGCTGCGAGAACAGAGGTGGAGCACCATCGAGCGGGAGGCCTTCGCTGTGGTATGGGCTCTCAAGAAGCTCCGGCCCTACCTTTTCGGTACCCACTTCAGGGTCCAGACTGACCACCGGCTCTTGCGGTGGCTCATGCAAATGCGGGGCGAGAACCCCAAGCTGTTGCGCTGGTCCATCTCACTGCAAGGGATGGACTTCACTGTAGAACACCGGCCCGGCAACGACCACGCCAATGCTGACGGCCTGTCCCGATTCTTCCGCCTCGGCGAGGAGAACCCCCAAGAAGATGGGTGACTCTCCCTGCCTTCAGCTGGGGGGGACGCGTGTGGGAGCCGGCCTCGTGGCGTGGTCCTGTTTCCCCGCGCTAAGCCGCACGAGGTCCCATGCGCATCGGGACTCCTCCATCTTGGATTGCACGTCACTCCACGTGACCATCTGTATGACCCTGCTTTACCCGGCCTCGGTCCCAGCGAGGCCCAACATCGAGACGCCAACCCCTGGCCCGGGGGATACCACGTGAGCCCTTCCCACTCCCGGCGGAGGGCAGTATCGATGGGACCCCCAACCGTCTCTCCACACCTGGGTGTGACCGCCCCACAGCTCTCTGGGGCCTGGCGCCTCTCCTGCTGGGCGTCTGGCCGCCCCCTACCCGGCCTCTCCGCCCCCTCCGGGCGCAAGGGTCCGGACATCAAAGGGCTCCCGTCCTATATCTGGGGCGACCCGACAACAGGGCGGTAGTTGTATCCTGGAGTCAAGAGCCCTGCTTATCGGATCGCGGCTGACCCTACGGAAGAAGACTCACCTTGAACCACCACTTGAGCCCTGCTGACGACGTCGCGGCTCCACCATGCTTAAAGACCTTCACGAACCTTTGGGGCCCTGCTGACGCTGTCGCGGCCCGACCTTGTTGAACCTTACCACCTGAGCCCAGCTGACCTCGTCGCGGCTCGACCGAAGCGGACCTACCACCAGAGCCCTGCTGACCGTGTCGCGGCTCGACCTAAGCGGAACTACCATCCGAGCCCTGCAGACGCCGTCGCGGCTCTCCACGTCCGAGCCGCTCTGAGACCAGCATCCAAGGTCTGGCACAGAGCCCTCCCGTACCTGGTTGGTACTAAGACTGTCCCGCTACCCTATCCTCTTAACGAACATTGAGACTCTGACAGGATCCCTCGATCCCTCTGTAAATATTGCCCGTATTACTGCCGATAAAGAATCTAATCTTGCAACTGCTATTGAGTCCTGTGTGGTGGTGTTACTGGGCCTAGTACGATCCTAGGAGAAAGACCTCCCCGAGGGGGCTTCTCAGCGGCGCTCGGCTATACCTTTGCGGTAGGAAGGTGCCCGGAATAGTCTCCCTGACTACCCGGTGGCCTTCCCTCCAACAATTATCAAATGGCATAGAATAGGCCACATGGCCGACCAATGCCGGTTAAAGGCATATCATGATCAAAGATCGATAAGCCTAGCCAGTCACCGCAAAACCCCATCCACATAATCAAACCCAGGCAAACACGAATGCACCTTACATTCAGTTATAATGAAACAGTTAGCGACCACACCACTGCAACAAGGACCAGGTGGCTGGTTGAACACGTGGAGCCCAGCCAAACACTGACATGGGCCACAGTAGGGAGGAGCAACTGGTTTGTCAAATGGATCTTGGTTTTTTTTCAAGGTAAAATCATATTCCAGCAACAGGGCTGAAGCCCAGTCCCTTCTGTGGCACCTCTCTGTGTGCAAATAAGAGGCATGGCAAGAGGATGTCCCATTTATTCCCCAGGGCCTCAGGTAGGCCCCTTATCATGCTTTTCAGGGTCTTCTTGAATCTCTCAACAAGCCCATTTGTTTGTGGTTGGCAAGGAGTTGAGAATGTGTATGTTACCTATCTTTCCACATTGACTGCATATATGCAGACATGAAGTTTGTGCCCCTGTCAAACCCAACTTTCTTGTGGAAACCCACTCAAGTAAATAGCCCCATCAGGGCCTTTGCCACTGCATGTGCAGCCGTAGTCCGGAAAGGAACTGCCTCTGGGTACCTAGTGGCATGACCCTACAGAACGAGGGTACACCTGTTGCCTGACAGAGTCTGGGGATCCATAGGCCCAACAATGTTGATACCCACCTGGTCAAAGGGTGTGCCAACAATAGGCAAGGGATTAAGGGGGGGACTTTTGGCCTCTGCCCTGCCTTCCCCTCTGGCCTGGCCAGTTACACAAGTCCTACAGAATGTTTCTGAGTAATTCCTGATCCTAGGCCAATAGAAGTGTGGGACAAGCCTTGCAAATATCTTTTATTGGCCCTGGTGTCCTGCCAGGGGGATTTTATGAGCCAGCTCCATTAGAAGGTCCTGTGCATTGGGGGATCACAAGGGCCCTTGTTGTCTCATGCATAGGAACCTTAGGCTCACTGTAAAGAAGGCTGTCCTCCCAGTAAATGTAATGACTACCAGAGGCATCACCTTCTGTTTGGACTTCAGCCTGTAGACTCAGTCCCACAAGGGTTGGACACTCCCTTTGTACCCTACAGAACTCCGCTTTGGTGGATCCTCCTTCAACATGCCATCCCGCATGTGTAGACAAGTCACCAAGGGAAGCAATGCCCTCCTCAGTGGACTCCGGTATGGCCACCGCATGTGCCTCATCTATCTCACTCGGAGTAAATTCCCAGGGAGTACATTCAAGGGCTGGTTTCTCACACCCTTTGCCTTTTTCTTTCTTAGCAGCTGGCTGGGCCATTGTTCTAGGCTCCAGCCCTTTTTGACTCCCTTCCTGGGCAGCCATGTACCTTATCATATTGCAGATCCAGTCAGATAACCCCAAAATCTCCACATGAGCCTTGAGCTCCACTTCCATCAATGTAGTGTGCTCAAGGTCATTACCCAACAAACAGTCCACAGGCATGGCAGGGCTCACAGCACCTTTCTGAAGACCAGAACATCCCCATTCAAATGGAAAACGGGTGAAACTCTACTCGAGCTGTAACTACGCAGCTTTAATCCTAGAAACCTTACTTTTTCTCCCTTTTGAATAAAAAAAATATGTCCGGCTTTTCATGTCCTGATCCTATGTCCTTTTATTCTTCTTCATGAATTGTTAGATGGGCCTTCGAAGCTTCGCACATAGGCTTGCGTTACAGTCGAAATGAGGACCTATATTATGGCTAGCACTGTCAAAATTACCCTTTAAATGCGTAAATAGGGGTTTTGCATTTGAGTTGTTACTATCTCCCAGCTTCATACTGCTTAATATATCGATATCTGCAGTATAAGATTCGAATTTTTGACCTTAATAACCTGATCGGCTAAATATTTTTAGTTCTTGCTTATAGCCTACTGTAGCTATTGTCGTCGAAATACCTGTTGTGCAGAATACCAATACAATACCACTGATGGTATAAGAGAAGCTAGTAAAGTACAGAACATTCAACTGACATACCATGTTATCCTATGTTTTTATCTCTTCAGATACAGCTTAGCTCGGTGTGGAATGCTTTTATTCGGTCACTCGTAAATTATCACTGCAGTGGTTCTGAAGCTGACTGCATTCCAAGCAGGTTGAAGTCGAGTGTCAAACTTAACTGTTGGTTCCTCATGCCACGTTAAGCTTCCCTTCTCCCCATGTAGTGTTTTTTGCTGACTAATCTGGAACGGGATGCATCAATCATTCTGGTCACTTCCCCCTTCTCTCTCCTGCTTTGTCACTTCTGAGGTGGGGTGGTGTCTTGAGAGGAATATAAAAACCTGTTTGTCCTCTTTGTGGCTTTTTCTGCGATTTGGATTGAAGTCTGACTGCTTTTAATCTTTCTGCAGGGTGATCTTTTGTTGCATAACAAACTCCTGTTGGTGGCCTAGAATGCTTTTGGTGTCAGGCCCAGGGGTAATTGGTTTTATGCATTTAATGCAATTGGTGATTTTTGTGGCAGGCAGCAGTTTCCAACCATACCAACTATGCTTACCATAGCGTATGTGCCTTCGTGTTCTGCACTAGACCACTTTCAGAGACACTATTGGTAATTGCAAGGCAATCTAAAGGGGTTTGTTTGGTGCAGCAGATAACGCCAAGAAGAGCAAAATGGGAACTTGTAAACAAAACCCTGGCAATTCCTATGGTGGGGCACCAGGAGGAAAGTGATGGCATGAAAATATTGTGCTGAACAATTGGAAGCCTGAGCCATCTGCACGGCCTCCATGGTGTTTACCAAATACCAAATTACTCCTCCTGGCGGTTGTTAGCCATTCAGGTGGCCAGACCATTTGGAACACATTGTCGCTGTCTGCCCTCGTATCTGATGTAAGTAACCCATCTACCTTCTTTAATAAACCTGCAACATAATTTCATCTAACGTAAATTGAAATGGTCACAATTGTTTTTGCAGAAATGCTAGAGATGTTTTTAAGAAAGTGGGCTATTATTTGCTAAGGATGTGGGTCCTTCACAAGTAATAAGCCTGTATCCTTCTATCTGCTGGGAACCAACTACCCCATTTTAGTACTCTACTCTTAACAGCGTAGTGAGGCTGAGTAGTCCAAAGCCTACTCAGTGGAGGTGGTGTGGACTTGCACCCCAGTCTGATGGTGCATACCAAAAACCCAATAATGTGTTGTTTCTCAATACTTTTACCTAATAAATGTAAAATAGTTTATAACAAAAAAAGTTTATAACAAGCACACTACTCAATGTTACATATTCATTTAGGAACCTACATCGCAATAGGTGGAAATACCTATAATGACACCATCCGAACAGTTCACACCTCTAGTGAGCATTTTTCCTGCTAACCACAATACCATTTGCATGTTAGACACAATATCATGTAGTGTAGTTATCAGAAGGTAAGCAAACTGGCGTTGTCAGGGTGCCCGTCTACACTAAGGAGGGTCAGGGGTGATTTATACACCTGCAGGAGTTTACTCCCAATTCATATAACTATCATACAAAAAGAAACATCTGGGTCTCAAAAGAGGTGAGAAAAAACCTAGCTGAACAGGGATGATCCTTTTTTTGAACAAATTCCCTCACCCACCAGAGGTAGCATGCTTCATCGCTGGGATTCTCCTCGCACCATGGGAGCTCATCTCTGCGGGCTACAAATCCCTCACTGAGAAGTAGGAGGTCTTTGGATGTTTTGGGATATTAAGTTGAAACCTTGTTCCGAGCTAAAGGGTTGTGAGGTACTCTTAGCTTGCAAAAAATAAGAATAAAGTGATTAAAAGTGACTCCAGGGCAGGCGTACAACTTTATTCATGCGTGCCTTGGTCAGGGTTAAAAAGGAGACAAGCATTGGCCTAGCCAATAGGTCTCGCCTTTGGGACCTTATAATTGTTTAGCCCTGCAACAGTTGATGTTGTTGCACCAAGGATATGGTGCTGCATAACTAAATACTTATAAGGTCTCAAGAGCGAGACCTATTGGCTATGCCAATGCTTGGCAGCACACATGGAAAAAGCAAAATGCCATGGTTTGTTTATGTACAGGGAGGTGTCCCTTCCTGTACATAAAGAAACCTTTAAAAAAAAATGCCATTTTGGAACTTTCATGTGTGCTGCATGAAACAGCACACATGAAGGTTACAAAATGGCAGTTTAGGATTGTTTATGTACAGGAAGGGACACCTTCTTACACAGAACCAATTCTTCCCTGCACACAGACACCCTTGCACTCTGGTGCAAGCGTGCCTGTGTTGGTGCTAAGTTGTTAAACTTAGCGCCATCGCAGGGGGAAATGCAAGGCTGCACCACATTCTTGTAAATATGGTGCAGCCTTGCATTTCTGAAGTGGTGGAGCGTGTTGTTAAGCCCAGGAGGCTAACAACACGCTCCACCACTTCATTGTACATATCCCCCTTTGTCTTTTTATGTCCCCACTCGTTCTTCTGGTGGGAACTCTGACCACCCTTTTCGGACTCCCCCAAAGGCCTTTTTGGACACTTTGGTGCTGACCCAGATGTCTGCCACCTCAGCAAGTTTCCTGGGGTCAGTTAACTTGCTATCAAGTAGGTGTTGGTGCAGATCTGGAAAACAAATATCAAGCATGTACTCTGTTGCAATTTAAGTTGTACAGCCCTTAATACTCTTCAACCTTGTTGCCCCTTACCCAGTCTCCAGTGCCTTGCTGGCATGATCCAGGAAATCCACCCTTGTTAATTGTACTCATCATAGTCTCTCGCCTTGGCTGATTAATAAAGAAGCCATTGCAGACTCTTCTGTCATCCTGTCACCATAGTGAATCAGTGATATCAGTGAGTTAGAGTTCTATGTGACTTTGCTGATGTAGCTCGTACAGTTCCAAGCTATTTCACAAAGATGTGTAATATGCATCTATGCATTGCAAAAAAGGGAGACTGAGTTAGTCCATCAAGGGGGTCGAAAAATGAGAATAGAATCAAAGATCATTAACTGCAATGCATTAGTTCCAAATGTAGTTTTTGTTAAGGAAATTTGAAATGGGGATTTTAGGATTAGTATTGGCAACTCAATAATAGTTGATAGACTCAAAACTAGTATTATAGGTGACCTGTTTTAGAGTAGTACAATCATTTGACTGTGTTTGCCTGTCATAAAAATTATGTGGAGATTAACAGAGTCACCTTTTTTAAAAATCTTTTTCATTTCTAACAACAGCACACAAAGGCAAGAATAGAGGCGTTGCAGAGATTGGTTCGGGAGTGCCTGGTCAGCAGGAGGTGCTGACCACCAGTGCCATTGCTGAGGGCTCTGCTAACCCCAGTAAGTCCTATAATTTATTATTATAATTTCCCTAATGTTGGGTTTTATGATTGTTGTGGGCTTAGGGTAGAATCTTGAAGCATTGGAATGTTGGTGCTGGGTTCCAGGACGGGAGTTGCTGTTTGGAGGCTAGTGTTACTGGCGAGAAATAGAGTTGCTCTGACACCCTTACCTGCTGTCTTGCTTTCACGTGGTGATGAGGATGGGATACAAACCCACTTGTGCAAAGCACAATGAATTAACTTATTTTCCTTTGCCCACTATGCTACTTTGAAATGTTGCCCTTTTTTTATACTGTTTCCTTTTTTTCCAACTCACCTATTCAAATTTTGTTTCATTCCTGTTATCTCTGCATCATCATTTTTTTACTTATTACATGCTTTTTTTGGGTTGCTGACTTTTTCTGCTGTGTACTAGTCTCTAGTTCACTTATCTTGTACTTAGTTGGTAATAATCATTTATTATCTCCTATATATCTTGTGATACTATAAGACTAAGAAAACATTTCTACCATGAAGATTGCAGGGCCAAGTAAGCCAGTATTATATATAATATTCAGCATGAATGTTTGTTGAGAAGGCTTTCTTTTTCCTGCTCATGCTCAAACATTTGAATTAATGAGAGGGTGGCCATGGTCATGGACCCCGCTCCAATGTTGTGTGTTGTGTATTTCATTTATACAGTATATCAGCAGTTGCCATCACAGTCCTGTATGGCTGAAAAAAGTATGAGGTCCCATTGCATTTGCCAACCAACACCATACGTCTTTCATTGACCATTATTTCACCGCTTCATTGTGCTGCAATGACTGAGCCATCATGATCATCATAGGTTATAGCTCTGCCCCTCCATTATAAAAAGTTTTTTTTGCAGTCGTCACTATTTGGCTTGTCATACATTGTGAACCAAACAAATGCCCAGAGTGATATTTTTGTTAGAAGATACTACAGTGATAACGAAACTGTAGTCATGTATTGCAATTGTATTTTTTTGATTGAGAAAATTAAGGGGAGGTGTATCTTGCATCGAAAATATGTATAATGTTTTATTATAGCCACACAGACACGGGGAAAGTTCAGTGAAGTAGTGGATCTCCATGCGTCTCGGACCTGAATTCTGTCATCACATTGGCGGGCTTGCTGGTTTTTGCAAAAGGAGTTGTGGTCCTTGGCTCCTCGCCAGCCGTCCAGCCATTCCGCCACATTTTCAGGATTATCGAAGAACCAAGCCCTGCCGTCCGCCTCCACGCGAAGTCTCGCCAGGTATAGCATGGCATACTTCACTCCTTTTTCATGTAGCGACTTCTTGACGGCCAGGAATGATCTCCGTTGTTTTTGGACTGCTTGCGTAAGTTCCGGAAAAAAGGTTACATTAGCATTCTCATACCGGAGCGGTGGGGCCACTCTAGCATTTTGAAGAATCACATCCCTGTCACGAATATTTAGTACCCGCACCAGGATTTGGTCGCCCCCCCCAGGGACCCTGTGCGCTCTTTCGATTACAAAGAACTTGGGGCCATATGTATCAAGCCTTTTTCCCATTTGCAAATGGGCAGATTCTCATAATCGGCTCGTTTGAGAATTGGAAAAAACCTTTTGGGATGTATCATCCCAAAAGGCCATCGCAAAATAGAGAATTGCAAAATTTGTGATTCTCTATTTTGCAAATGCAATTAAGGAATTGCAAATTGTGATTCCTTAAATGCAATTCTGGAAGCACCAGAAATTAGCTATTTGGCCTTAAGGAATTGCAAATTACCACCAACTTCAAGTTGGTGGTAATTTGCGAATTTCTTTAAAAAAGCACTTTTTAAATTTTTTTAAGGTGCCAAATGTCACACATACAGGCCCTTAGGCCATGTATGTGCTCAAAATGTGCTCACATGCATATTTCAGGGGTGCAACAGGGTGTCCATTTGGCACCCTTGAACCCTTGAAATTTGCGATTCTCTAATTGGTAATCGCAAAATGAGAATGTTTTCCCATTCATTCCTGTGGGCCTCCAAGCCCATAGGAATGAATGGGAAGGTATTCCTTATTTGCAAATCTCAATTTGCGATTTACAAATAAGGAATATGTAGGATTAGCAAACCTTTTTGCAAACCCTACATACATTGCATTTTGAGATTCTCTAATTGCGATTTGCTAAAAATCGCAATTTGAGAATCGCAAAACTCTTTTTTGATACATATGGCCCATGGAGAGGCCCTTGGGCTGAAGTTGGGTAAGGATGAGGTCCTCCACAAAGTGATCCGGTGTTTGCCCCTCCGCCCGTTCCGGTACACCCAGAATTCGTATGTTGTTCCGACGGGTGCGGCCTTCATAGTCGTCCAGCTTACTTTTGGCAAACATCCGGAAGAGTTGTAAGTCATGGATCTCGGTTTGGAGATGCGAAGTGTCATCCACCAAACTCGTTGTTGTGATCTCCAATTGTTTGACCTTTTCGTTGATTTTCACCAGGCCCGCCCTAATGAGCGTGACGTCAGTGGAAATTGTGTCCATCCTTTGTTCCAGAGAGGACCGGACCCCAGATAGGGCCTCCATAACATCCTTGAGCGTCGGCTCGAGGCGATTCCCTTCTTTTCCACCTCCCGGTTTGTCTCTGATCGGCTGGTCCTGGGGTGATGCTTTGGGGAATGTATAGGGGTCCAGCTTGTTCTGTTGGACCACCTTGGATCCCTTTGCCCCCGACATCGCAGTATTCCCTGAGTTGGATCCAGGACTGGACGTCAGCAATAGTGTGTGGCAACCCCAAATCTTATCCTATACAAACGATATATTGACAACATTTTCATTTTGTGGCAAGGGACAAAGAGTGACCTCTTACAGTCCATTGAGAATCTCAACAAAGTAAACAAATGGATTGAGTTCACCTCGTCCATAAGTACTGCACAAATCACATTTCTGGACACCTGTGTGACCTTAGTTAACGGCGAACTCATAACCAGTGTATATAACAAACCCACAGACTGTAATAACCTTCTTCACTACCACAGCTTTCATCAACCAGCTCTAAATAAACATCTATCGTATTCACAACTTCTCAGGTTAAAACGTATTTCCTCCACTGAGGAATTATACCAAGAAAGTATGAAAACTTCTATTAACAAATACAGAGAAAGAGGATACCCAGAAGACATTTTACAGACCGCCATTGTTAAACCCAATACCAGAACTCGAGAAAGTTTACTATAAGGTTACAGACAACAACCCAAAGAAAAGAGAAGTGTATTCATATCCAAATTCAGTACACAAAGTTTTCAAATCAAAAAAACGTTATTAAAACAGTGGCATATGCTTAGAACCGAGTCTGACTTCAGAGGGATTTTTGATAAACAACCTACTTTTGCTTATCTCAGGACAAAGAACTTAAAACAGATTCTAAAAAAAATCTAAGGATGATACTGACAAGAAATCATTTCGAGGTACGACACCTTGCATGAACTGTGGACATTGCAACTTCATCTTTAAGGGAATACAATTCAACATCCCAGAAGAGGAACCTCAGTAAAACTGAGGGTGACAGCTACATGCAACAGCCACAATGTGGTCTACCTTCTAAAATGCCCATGTGGTTTAGCCTACATTGGCAAAACAGAACAAAAAAAATCAAATTTGTCTTAATGAACACAAAAGCAACTTCCGAACTAAAAATTCTAAGTCAACAATAGCCACACATTTCAACAGCATGCAAAACAACATCAGTCAGCTACGGTTCCTAGTTTTGGAACAGGTACCCATATTACCAGGACATGATAACACACAATTTCTCTTACAGAGGGAGAAAGTTTGGATTCATTTCATGGAGAATGTTAATCCTATGGGATTAAATGAAGGTTTGGACCTTAGTTGATTTCCCTGAAGTTTTATTAATTCTGAAGGACCATTGTAAGGTGCACTCTCACTAATTGAGATACATCAAGTTCCCATCTCATTTGTTTCTACTTTCATTTACCATTCAGTTGAGCGTTCCTGAAAAGTGTATACCTGCATCCCACAGAGAGACGAAAAGCGTCACTTTGTGCAAAACTGTAGATATTTATGCTTGTCATACGTTATTAGGGCGCTGTTTCATTGCCTTGCTTTATTACTGTTTTATGATTTACTGATATAGATTGTGTTCTTTAGCGGTTATTCTCATTCAGGTAGTTTACATTGGGTTCATTTACCATGAGCAATGGTGCAGTTGATTTTTACCTGATTCATGCATTATGAAAATTAGACTGCTGTATTACTCCATTTTGTACGTGACATTGCTTGTACATTGTTCTCATTAATATATTTGTTTCCCGCCATCAACTCTGATTTAGGAATTACCCTGTTGAATTTATATATCCTTTTTTTAAATGTGGACACATACACATATGCTTGTTTTGATACAGTCTTTTTTCTTGGCATGTTTCTTATTGGTGTAGTCTTTCCTCACTACGCACGCTTAGTAATGACCTTTCTTCTACTTCCAGGGTTACCGAGCACGCTTTAAACAACGCCTGCGCATCAATTTCACTTTCCTTTGGACCGAGTACCTACTTCACACTTCGTAAACACGAAACAAGGGTGAGTGTTACTTTCTCTTTTCACTTTACACGGATTAACTGACTAACGGGACATGTTGCTTACTCACATTTGCTTTGGATATTGCTATAGAATAATCATTCGAGCTTCTCTACGTGTCTCAATCTCACCGAATACAGTCCGTTACATGAGTTTATACAACCCACAACTATTGCACATTGTTTTACAATGTTGTCCACGTGACTTGTAGACTTGTTGTTTCAACTTGAAGTTGAAATCATTGCATGAAATCACTATTTTTGTCTGACACAAACACGTTTTCATTCTTTAATCTAAATTTTGGAACTCAACCAATTTTCAGTTATTACAACTCTAGTAAAATCACTGCAGCAATAAACGAGCAAGATTATGCTTTCACTACTTTGCATGAATTCTACCAAGCATGTCACTCAGGTTATCACTTTCATCAGGAATCTTTTTTATCACAGACTAACAACTCCAAAACAACATCATTGACTGTACTGATACCCAGTTTCTTTTTTATCTTCATAGACATAAAGCCCCTGAAGAAGGGCCTTGGCCGGAAATGCATTAGGCACCTCTATACATATTAGAAATATCTAAGTGAAGTGAATTCTAAAACTGTTGTTATGATGGAATAACACAGGACTATGTCTATGAAATATAAATGACAATAAATGAATACTAGAAGTAACTTCATCAAAAAAGTACTATGCATTTGAATTTTATTTCAGCGCTAGCGGGGGACGCCCCTCACTACGTGAGGTCAGCGCATTGTTCTACTAGTATTATTATCCTCACACTCAGGAGGATTCACCTTCCAGCACCACCGACCCATTGTCAGCATAAATACTCGGATCACAATGGAGTGCATCGGTCTCCATATTTTTTAGTACTACAATTGGAGATAGAACACACTAAACTGATTTGTCGGGGGGCAGGAGACATCAAGTGAGGTTATGGTCAAAATAGTCATCTTTAAATCAGAAATAAATAGCTATTTTCAGGTACAAGTGGCCCAGTTCTATCAGATACATCAAAGAGAGATGTATGAATATGGGGAAGCGGCTGGCAGATTATTGGCCCTTCGGACTAGACAGAGGGTATCTAGAAACAATGTAACTAAAATTGAGAATAGTAAAGGGCAGTATGAAACCAACTCTGCAAAGATCATGGGGTTTTTCGAACAGTTTTATCAAAAACTATATCAAGCAGATTCCATTGACTCTGCCTAACTGGCCATTAGGAATAGATATCCAATGTTGAGCAAAATTGATGAAGACAAATTTCTGGAAATCGAAACAGAATTTATAGTAACTGCTTTAAATTCCTTATCTTCTGGGAAGGCATCCGGGCTGGATAAAATCCAAATTGAGCTGTATCAGATACTTCAGCACGATCTGGCCCCACTATTGCATGATCTTTTTCTAGATGTGCAATACCGAGGAACCCCACCTACTTCTTGGCAGGAAACAGATATAATAATTTTCCCCAAGAAGGGGAAACTACCTGAGCTGCCCGGGTCGTATCGCCCCATCTCTCTGATAAATTCCAATGCCAAAATGTATTCAAAAGCTTTAGCTAATCTGCTGTAGAGGGTCATAGCCAAACTAGTCTCGCCATGGCAACATGGCTTTATACCGGGCAGGGGAACTACAGACCACATAAGACGGGTGATCTCGCTACTGGATATAGCGGAGGCAACTGGAGACGGAATGGCTGTGATCCTCTTAGACGCTGAGAAAGCTTTCGACCGTGTGGCATGGCAATATCTCTGGAAATCTTTATCAGAGAGGGGGTTTGGCCAACAACTAATGACAACTATTCGGGCGTTGTATTATAGACCCTACGCAAGGCTGCAGGTGATGGGAAATGCATCAAGAGCAATCGAGGTGGCCAGGGGAACAAGGCAGGGATGTCTGTGCTCCCCAAATCTTTTCGTCAAATACTTGGAGCCTTTTATTAATCAATTGACTTTGAACCCTGTGATCAAACCAATAATAACTAACAGCTATGAGACCAAGGTGTTGGCCTATGCAGATGACATCGCTATCACTACTTCCGAGCCAGAGACGTCAATCAAAGAAATTGAGAGTATGTCAGAGGAATTTGGGAGTAGGTCAGGATACCTGTTGAACAAGGGGAAGACACAGTAATCTGTACAAGTCAATATACCATACAAGACCAGCGTCAGACTGAATCAGCAATGTAACTGGGGGTCAGGATAGAATCCGATATGGATGGGCTATGGCAAAACAACCTTGACCCAGTGCTGGATGATCTAGATATAGAGCTAAGGTGGTTGGACAAACTGCATTTAACAATAGTAAGCAGGGTTAACGTATTGAAAATGAAAGTTTTCCCTAGAGTATTATATTTATTTCATTCTATCCCCTTAGAATTGACCGCTACTGAAATTCTGAAAATGAACTCAATGTTCTCAAATTTTATATGGCACTACCAAAAAACTAGACGCGCCTTGAGAATGTTAACTCTCTCACGGGATAGGGGAGGCTGGGCTGTTCCTAATTTGCTATTTTATTACTGGGCAGCTATCCTACAGCAGATGGGTGCCCTGTTGACAACAGATAGGTCTAGGAGGGAGGACGATTTACCCTCTGTCTACCATTTAGCTGTTGGTGAGGAAGCCACAGGGCTATTCCTCGGACAATTGGAGCCCAGCTATTATAAAAAAAAAACAATTTTAATGCCTAAAAGCAGCCTGGAAGGTCTGGAATAAAGCTTGCAAAACATTGAAAATCCCAAAATATAATGGACATACCTTTCTATGGGGCTCTTCATTCCTCCCAGCAGAGATATACGATGGCATGGCTAGAGGGTGGGAACGAGCTGGTATAGAAAGGATTGTGAGCTTATATAATAATAATCTAGAGATCATACCTTTCCCGGAATTAGTCTAGAAATTGGTGATAGACAGTCGGTCTCAATTTAAATTTTTTCAAATTAGGGGCTGCTTAAAAAATCTGACTAAAGGGTCTTTTAATCTTGGGGCAATACCATTATTAGATATGGTATATCGGGGGATGCGAGGATTGGGGATTACTATAATATACTGATGGAAACACTCGCCAATGACCTGGAAAAAACAGAGACAAAATCAGTGGAAAACATGAGGGATGAGGAGATCGACTTAGACATGTCATTGGAAATTGGGGAAAAAAATTCTATCGGCAAATCACAAGGCTCAAATTATAAGACCCTGTTTAATTTATATTATACCCCTGCAAAACTTTTCAAATGGGGGAACGGGAAAGTGATAATAGTCCAAGGTGCTTATATAGCCCTGCCGATAGTATACATATGTTTTACGCATGTAGTAAATTGACGCCTTTAAAATATGGCATAGAAAAGTGTTGGCAGCAAACAACCAACAGGGTGATTACTCTTAGCCCACCGCTGATTTTACTTGGGTATGATAATCGAGCTGGGCTATCAACATCACAAAGAGATTTTGTATTCATTACAATAGCAGTAGCTAGGATATTGATAGCCACTGCATGAAAGGACTCCGAACCTCCCATGTACACAACATCGCTCCATCGTCTGCTAAATATTCATACTCAGGAAATGGCTTTGTATACGAATAAAGGCTGGTGAGCCAGGGAGAAAGGAGGTAACATCTGGGCACCCATGATCAAGTGGTTCAACAAAAGACAAAAGAAGTGACCGACTCAGCTATAAGCTGCTATAATAAAATGAGAGGAATATTGGCTTTCTACAGAGGTTTGATATAATCTTTTGAAGGAAGAATTGTAGCTAATCTGTTTTCTGTCCTTTTTTTTTGTTTGTTTGCTTTCTGTTCTCTTCCTTTTTCTCTTTTTCCTTGTATTATTGTAGCCCACATGAAACTGGATAGTATGATTAGAATGTTTAAGTTTCAGCTGCAGCCTGCTCACAATGAATTTAGTGATGTAAATAATGGAATTGTGATCGATTTATATTTTTGTAGCTTGTGGCTAAATAAAAGAAAAGAAAAACAGGAATGTGGTGTTGGCACTCTTGTAAATCAACGATCTTCTGGCGCAGCCCTGCTGATGCAAAAAAAGATGGGCATGTGAGGGAGGCAGGCATTGTCCCCAATGTCAAGAAGGAATCATTTAGGTTTCTTCAATGTATTCTGGCAATATACATGACAAAACAATGGTGGGGCAGCATACATCTGACACAAAAATAATAATGCT
Organism: Triturus cristatus; assembly: GCF_964204655.1. NCBI lineage: Eukaryota > Metazoa > Chordata > Amphibia > Caudata > Salamandridae > Triturus > Triturus cristatus. The sequence continues at coordinate 563,113,375 of NC_140582.1, read as the reverse complement.
CCACTACCTACTTTTGTTTTGCAGAGATAGAGGGTCAATGAGAAATAATTGAAAAGTTCTATGGGGGCACTGGCATACTCAGTCCTGGAAGTAGAGTTCATTCTCAAACTCAGGTGGTTCACCCAGATTTTGGTTGGCTAACACACTTAAATTGGGCCAATACTCTTCATACTCTGTTGTTTCAGGAATGTGTAATTGTCTGGTGTTAAATGTTGGTTAATTTTGATCATAGTCACTCTCTCCATGTTTAGAGGTGAGAGACTGGTTCTTCTTACTGTAACAGCAATACCAGCTGCACTGAACACATGCTCAGCTGACACATTGGCTACAGGACAAGCCAGATACTTTATTGCCAGATGACTGAGCTCTGGCTATTCGCGCATCTTCCAATACCAATAGATCAATCAGTTTTGAGCCACATAGGGCTCTATTGGAACATCCAGATACTCCTGGAACACCCTCTGGATGGTCATTGGTGCTGCCACTAGCTCACCCTCTTTTGCCATTGCCTCTGCACTGAACCTAAGCCCTACTGCTTGAAACCAAGATAATACAGAGGGCGGGTCCAGTCCTTCTGTTGCTGAGGTGCCGGTTGTTTTGGTTGATGGTGTTGTTGGCTGCTGTGAGCGAAGACTGCCCTCTCTGGAAGTTGAAGGCCGCACCCCAGAACTGTGGGGTTGGACTCTAGGTTCCAGATGGTTTTCTTCCAGGTCTCTGGCTCGCTCAAAAATCCACCTCTTGCATTTTGAAACATCCCCTTCAGAAAAAGGAATGAAAGTGGGCACAATTTTTTTGTACCATTGATCAAGTAGTGTGGCGCAGATGTACTGTTTGGGCGAGAGGATGTCATGTTGCAGCCTTGTATTACAAGCTAAGCGAGGGATTAAGCTCTCAATCAAGACATGCGCTCCTGGGTTTTCATTCACACCTGAGGGGACGAACCTTTCAGACACCTTCTTTACATGGGACTGTAGCAGATGCAACAACAGGATAGCTTAGCCCAATGTACTCTTTTTTTTCCAACAGGAAGGAAGAGCCCCAAAGATTCCACGTTCCTTTTCCTGTTCGGCAGGCTCCTCCCAGTGTTTTGTCAGATGGTCACTTTTCATTTGAATTCGGAGCTGGAAGGATCACTCTCCTTATCTGCTGCATATATACCATTGAATTTAAGGACTTTGTATTTGAGATTTCACAAGTAAGTTCAAAAACTGGGAGTGACCAGCCGTAGGTCTTTACATTCAAGCAACCACTCAGGAACTTGGCTATCTTTTGGTAATTTATTTTAAAGGGGAAGTAGTATACATATCTCTGAAGAATGCAACATAAAGGTCCACTTTATAATTAACCACATCTTCTTCTTTTTCAGGTTCTTTGGGGTTCCTCTCTGCCAGTACCCTCAACAGAAACAAATATAAAATTAAGAATCTGTCCTTTTTATGTATTTAGCAGGTTGTGAATTAGTAGAGTGCCCTCTTACTATCCTTTCTGGCAAGGGGAGTTGGTTAATAAAGTTGAGTGGTTAAGAAGAGAAAAAAACAGCACTCTTCAAAGAAAAACATATAAATGTTCTCAGGAGTATTGCATGAACCCATCTCTTTTACCTTCAGGTTCTATTGTCTCTTTTCATTTCTTTATATGTTCCAGTGATTTACTTTTAATGGGTTATTTATTAGAGCGGGATTCGAAGAACAAAGTTTAGACACCCGTTGATCTTTCCTTTCCCAATCCCATCAGTCCCCTCCCTCCTTTTTCTCACTACACTATTTTCAGGAACCAGGAATGGCGTATGCACCTGGAAAAGCCACACCCTTCCTGGGATGTGGCAGGGCTCTAGTGGCAGCTGGCGGTAAGGAGACTCTGCTACTTCTTCTGCTGTCGCTGAAGCTGTCGGTCTCTTCCTCTGGGCATCGGGTTCCTTGGGATCTTCCTCGCCACTCATTCCCTTCGCTCCTTCTTCCGCCGCTTCTTCAGCTTCATCATCTTTCCTCTGCCAACGTGCGAACAGACGCTGCTCTTCTTCTTCCTCTTTTATGCGTCTTCCAGATTGCCGCGCCCCATCATCACCAGCCTCTTCCGGGTCGTGCTGCGACTCCTGGTCTCTTTTCTCTGCCTGACTTCAAGGTCAGGTGAAGTAAAACAAGCCGGCCTCAGTCTCCGGAGCATCCAGCTCATCAGGTCGGTGACACTGTGGTGTAAGGGCATTGTTTGTTTGGTTGGGTACATGCACCAGGATTTAGTTGTACTTTTATTTGAATTTTAAAATTTATTTTGGTGGTGGCCAGCTGTGTCAGTTGGGCATTGTTATTTTTTTAGCATGTATTTTATCTTGTTTTGTTAAGGAAAACTTTTGCACAGTTTAGTACATTTTCTTCATGTCTTATAATACATTTGCAACATTCATTTAATTCACTATGTGGCCTACTTGGCCAATGGTCCTTCCAGCCAGTAGGCCAAGTACTAGTTATGGGTGAATGAAACAACAGTTTCTGTGGTGTCTGTTGAATTGAAACATCATTTAACCAATGGATGGCATTGAATTACATTTTAAAATGTGTTTTTTAGGGGGTAATTCACGTTTTACTTCTGGAAACAGTGTATAGATAGGGTAATATATTTCAAATATATCTCATGCCTTTGGAAGATGTCTGTTGTATTTAGACAAGGTAATTTTCGTTTCTGGCACTGCTGAATTCATGATGTTTTTTACTCCTGAGTTACCATGCCTCGTTTGTCTGGCTACTGTGTGAGCGTGTTTGCCATAGCCACCATTTGTCTTTGTTCCCCATGCCATGTGGCCAGGGGCCATTTTGTTTGTATAGTCAGTGTCCATTGGCCTGTATGTGTTATTAACAATTCCTGCTTGTTGCTTTATCATGTGACTGGTGGCCATTTTGTATAGCCAGCCACTGTGCTTTTGCCATAGGCCTACATGTCTTCTTTGTTGTGGCCATACCTGCTTGCTGGTGGTTGTTGTGAACATGTGGCTGGTGGCAATTTTGTGTAGCCAGTCAGTGTGCTTTTGCCATAGGCCTGCTTGTCTTCTTTGTGGTGGCAATGCCACCTTGCTGGTTGTGGCTGTGAATATGTGGCTGGTGGCTATTTTGTGTAGCCAGCCAGTGTGCTTTTGCCATTCGCCTGCATGTCTTCTTTGTGGTGGCAATACCTCCTTGCTGGTTGTTGTTGTGAATATGTTGTGTGTGGCCATTTTGTGTAGCTAGCCAGTGTGCTTTTGCCATATGCCTGCATGTCTTCTTTGTTGTTGCTATGTCTCCTTGCTGGTTGTTGTTGTGACACTGTTGCTGTCGGACATCTTGTGTAGTTAGCCAATGTGCTTATGACATATGCCTGCATGTCTTCTTTGTTCCTCATGCCTCCTTGCTTAGTGTTCTTGATTTACCGTGTGGCACTGGCTGGCAGCTATTTTGTGCATTCAGCCAGTGTGCCTTTGCCATAGACTTGCATGGATGGATGAGATATCAGTGCTTGAGGATCATTGTAGTATGTATATTCAGAACATGATTTTGATGGACAGTGTGTATATATATTACATGCATTTTTTTATTTTTGGACCTCCAGTAGGTTTCTTCTGATCCTCCCATATAAGGATCAGCAATTATTAATTTTTATTATAATTTTTTATTTTATTATTTTTTTCCCCTCTTTCTTTTTTATTTTCACTAATTTGTAATTTTTTTATTTACATTTCTTATTACATTTTTGCATTTTATTTTTTCGATTTTATTTTAACATTTTAATTTTGTTTGTAATTTTAAAAAAATGCATTACTTTTTAAAAACTTTTTTAAATTGTAAATTTGTTTTCATTTTTTTGTTTTTTTAAATTCCTATTTGTTTTCCCAGTTTGCCTTGGTCGATCTATCATCCATACGTCCATCCATTCATTCACCATAGGCGCACAGCCACACAACAGCATTCCGTTTTTTAGGTATATAATTCAGTTTACTCCTGGACACCCTGGCTGCAGTGCAGTTTAAAATCAGCATCATTCATTTGTTTAATGATGATTATTTCATTTCCCCCTGGACCACATTGCCTGCCTAACACCAACCTCCATTTTTTTTTAAAGATTACTATTCCATTTACCCATGCAGTTCCATGAGTGCCAGCTCTATCACTCTCTATATTGTGTGTTATTCTGATGAAGAATTTAATTTTATGATATGGTGGTGTGGTTTGACTTTAAAGTGGTTATTATTACCTAAGTAAAGAACCACACTAATATTCCCTTTATCTGTACGAATTCAAACTATTTATATTTATTAAAAGGAAAGTTTTTTGTGTGAATCTTAGGACATGATAAGATATATGATGAATATGAAGAGTGTGTGAAATAGTTTTTTAATATATACATATGTTCTTTATATGAAATAGATTATTTTATGCTACTTAAAAAACCTTTTTTTCTTTACATAAAGTGATATAGTATATATGTTTTTCTGTCATATGGCTATTTATTGTATAATATTAGTGCTTAGTGTTTGCCTTAAATTGACAGCTGTAGTTGGTGTCATTATAGAGAGATGTGAGAACATAGTGATGGGCCATCCCTTAACTGTTAGGGTCCCTCACTCCAGCAGAGTTACAAAGTACAAACAACAAACACTTGCCACTGAGAATATTATACTAAAGAGATGTCTAATTGTGGATCCATCAAATTTCCTATCTGCAAATCAGGATTTCAGTGGACATGAAGTTTGACCATGACTGTCTATCAGTCATGGACTTATGCACCAAGTCAAGGCCAGACATAAAAGATAAACCTTTGGAAGAGGCTGGTTATGTTTTTTTTGTTGAGGGCTTATGTCTGAGAAATAATGAAGGCTTCCTGGGAGCAACATACGCTGTCTGTACAGTTCAAGAGGTTTTGCAACCTTAATGACTTCTAGGTGTTACCTCAGTACAAGTTGCAGATTATGTATCTAGGGATCTATTTCCATCATGGACGAGTAAATATATGAAACAGAAAGGGTATCAAGGGTACTGTGTTGGGATCTGCTAAGGACAAATCAGCACACAGGCATTCCAATGTCATCACTTTATAGGTAGGGTAATCTGAGTGGTGGACCAATTTCCTCACTTTACACTGGACAGAAGCAACACTTCGCATTTCAAGAATGAAGTAATGCTACTGAAGATGAGAAGTTGTCACCCCCATTTTTTTTGCTGATGTTTATCGCTGGCTTTTAGACCCTGCACACTGAATCACTGCTCTCCAGTGCACAGTATGTATGCTCAAACCAGTAAAACATGCAGAAATGGACTTATTCCTGATTGGCGTATTTAACTCTCATATAATGTCATAACATATTGTGTGGAAACTGCACCTAGGGCATGGAACTTTAAATGTCACCTGTGGATTCTATCACATATTGTGCCACCCACTAATGTGGCAAGGAAAACAGGGATCCGGGCCTATTATTGTAGCCTCACTGCTGCAGTTTATACATGTAGAGCTGCCTGTTAAAAAAAATTCCAATTGACAAGTAAAAACTTCCCTTTTATATACACATTTCGGTGTAGGCCTTGTAGCCCACAAGCAAGGGTCCATGGTATTTAAAGGTGATATAGCTATAGAAAATAAATGTTAACATGTCCCTGCAGTTTCAATACCTAAAATGCCATTTTCACTGTGGCAGGCCTACCTGTCCTTTATTTAGGTTAAAATACTAATACTGCAAACTCAAGAAATACACAAGCTAGAACAATAATGAAACCACTACTATTAATAGTTATAAAAACCCAGTTCAATACTGAACTCAAATTTGAATAAATATTAAAGAAAAGTAAATTTTTAAAAAGGTACCCTTTACCTGTCTGGGCTTTAAGGAGGCTAATTTGCATTGGTTCTCCAGCTGCACCTACCGTGCTCAGTCTTGAATGAGACATCAAATTCCTTCCTGGAGTACACAATAGACTGATGACCTGAATAGGCAGAAATTACTCCTCTGAGCTCAATAGAATATGCAGGGTGGGGGCTGCTCACCACAGTGTCAAACTGTGCATGACAGGATTGTCTGAAGCACATGGGAAGGAACAAACACAATACTAGGCCAGTTGTTCTGTAGGGCATTTTTGGTTGCTAAAGGGCCCTGCTTTTGTCCTACCAGAATTCTGTCTCTGGGTTTGTTCTGAGTACAATGCCTGCTTCAAACTATATTTTAGTGTTATATGTGGGAGATCACAAGCATTACCATAGTATGCTCCCTACACACACCAAGCCCTCAGAGCCCAAATTTGATGAGGCTGAAAACTCTTGCAATCTTGAAAATGCTTTGAAACATGGCACTTTGGGCTCGTTTGCAGTAGGGCAAACAGAAACTACTACAAAATTAGGCAGGTCAGGGCCTGGGAACCTTTACTCTAATGTTCAGAGAGGAACTGGGAGTAGCCTCCAACTTCTTACCGGGAGAGGGAGCCCGCTAGGTGGTGGGTGTTCTAGTGGGCCTCTCTGGGCCGGGATGATGAAGGATGATGAAGGATGAGCACAGGCCAGAGCGGAGCCTCAAGTCAGTGCGACCGCACTCTGCACCATCCTTCCACGCCCCCTCGGTTCACAACAATGTGTCTGTTGTTTATTTCACTATCTCCTATACAAATACTAAAAGTTTGGAGAGAGAAAGTGAATATGATTTTTTTTTACCTTTTATTAATGGACTTGTTGACTCAAGAGTTATGGATTATACCTCAGATTCAGTGTCTGAATCTTTAGTATCCCCCATGTCTCTTCCTTCAACATCGAAAATTCTTAGGGGCAGATTTGCAAGCACCGTGCGCACTTTTGTGCCATTTTTAACATGGGAAAAGTGACGTACAGGTGGCGCACGGGGCTTGTAAATCTGCTACCTTAGTGTAGAGGTTGAAAGGGAAGTGCTTTGGAGGGTAGGTTTATTGATTCCTGTTTAAGGTTCCATTCAAGCATCAAAGAGACAATCAACAAGAAATGCCTATCATCTTCTTTGATTTCATATGAGTTCTGGTGTCAAAAGAAGTCTTCTCTCCTACACACTGTTTGCTACAATGTATTGCAGTTTTTGTAGGAGGTGTTGATTTGGTTTTGTACATGTCAAAAAATGTCAGATTCCATTAAGGCCTTTCATTTTCCTTGCGTAGCATTAACAGAAGTAGAAGGCTGAGTAGGAACAAGGTTGATTAAAGGGTTCAGTTCCTTGAGACTAAGAATTAAAGATGTATTTACTTTTTTGGATATATAGGTGCCGATTCCGATCGGGTAAAAAAATTTAACGTACAACTCGTATCTGTATATTTTTACATACGAATTGTACAAGTCCCGTCCCACCGATGAAGTACGATTCGTACGTGAAAAATACATACAAATCGTATCGGGAAAAGGTCTACGAGACATACCCGGACAGTTTTACGTACAAATCGTAAAAATGAAATCCGAGGGCACAAGTACGATCCGTACCGCCCTTCTGAATACACAAGCGTATGTAAAACGTCCCGTACGTAGCGAACTCTGTACCACTCGTATCCCGGGTAAACTTGTGCCCGGGATACGAGTCATACAGCCCCCCTGACCCCCACGTATGTCCGCACGTACCCCTGTATGTCAGCACCGTACCCCCGTATGTCATCACCGTACCCCCCCATGTCTGCACCGTACCCCAGCCCCGTACTTGGACGCCCCGTATCCCAGCCCCGTACTTGTACGCATCGTACCCCAGCACTGTACCCCAGCCCTGTACTTGGACGCACCGTACCCCAGCACCGTACCCCAGCTCCGTACTTGTATGCACCATACCCCAGCACCGTACCCCAGCCCCGTACTTGGACACACCGTACCCCAGCACCGTACCCCAGCCCCATACTTGTACGCACCGTACCCCAGCACCGTACCCCAGCCCCGTACTTGGACGCACCGTACCCGAGCACCATACTTCTACGCACCGTACCTCAGCCCCGTACTTGTACGCACCGTACCCAAGCACCGTACTTGTACGCACCGTACCCCAGCACCGTACTCGTACTCACCGTACCCCAGCCCCATACTCATACGCACCGTACCCCAGCCCCGTACTTGGACGCACCGCACCCCAACCCCCATACTGGTACGCACTATACCCTAGCCCCGTACTTGTATGCACCTTACCCCAGCACCATACCCCAGCCCTGTACTTGGACGCACCTTACCCCAGCCCCATACTCGTACGCACCGTACCCCAGCACCATACCCCAGCCCCGTACTTGGACGCATCGTACCCCAGCCCTGTACTTGGACGCACCGTACCCCAGCCCCGTACTTGGACGCACCGTACCCCAGCCCCGTCCCCCAGCATCGCGTATGTACGGACCTTACAACAACATTGCGTATACGAGCAAGGTACAACAACATCGCGTATGTACGCACCTTACATACGCGAAAACGACTCGTACTGAACCAGGACACTGTAAAACAGCACAAGGAGGGTCAATTCGACTCGCACAACACCACAAAACACGTCTACAGTAGAAAAAAACATCAAAATGACTGACCTGGCACATCCAAACAGGCAAACAGAGGCCCAAACTCACAACCACCTCTTATAACACACCCACCAAAATTTCAAACTCAGGCACACCCACAAATGGACCAATAAAAAAGGCCCACACACACAAACCATGAGTCTTTGCAACAGACTCACTGCAGCTACAGAGCACACCCCAAGAACTGCACCCATACACCTTAACATATACACCTTCACACATACCCCCTCTTCACATTCCCACACACACCTTCACATTCACACCCACACACCCACAACCATCCACACCCTAACCCCACACAATGCCCACAGACAAGAATCCAAAATTCACAAGGGAGGAGCTGGACATCCTTGTCAACGAAGTCATCAGAGTCGAGCCACAGCTCTTTGGAACATTGGTCAGACAGACCAGCATAGCCGAAAAATCACGCCTGTGGCAGAGGATCGTCGAAAGGGTGAATGCTGTTGCACCCATCAGAAGGACCAGGAATGAATGCCAAGCCAGGTGGTACGATCTGCGGAGGGCAGTCAAGCGGAAAATGAACGAGGACTACGCCCAGAGCAACATCACTGGAGGCGGGCTGTCCCGCAGGGCGGTACATTACCATCCCTGGGAGGAGAAGGTGATGGCCCTGCTTCCGCCGGTGGGAGTACACGGACTTCAAGGACTTCCAGAGCCTGGTGAGTACACAAACAACTCATGGAACATGGGGGGAATGGCATCCACACCCCAACCACACAAAATGCACACAACTACCCCCAAGCCCTCACCGGACACAACCACACTTAAAAACAACGCTCATGCCACTAACATGTGTATGCCCCATTCACAAAGCAAGGCCATGCCATGTCCCAGGCTACACGAAGCACTAACCCAAGACTGAATGTCCGGGATGCTGGGAGGGTGGGGCTCACAAAACACATTGTTCAACTCTGAATCAGACACCATTGCCCTCGGCCCATATGGCCCAGGGACATACCCATGCACCATGCTCAATGCACAGGGACTGGCAAAGTACTGACAAGGTAGCTGACACTTGGCCCTGCTGTAGGGAGCACAAGGCCCTCCTGTGACCACTGCAAACTCAAACACCTACACAACAAGCTCAGATATCTAGGACAGGAACTCACACTCACTGTCATGGCAGCATGCTCCATGGGGGGACAGATACATCACCTGGGAGACCCACTGCCAAATCACACTACACCCACCAGCAGGCCCTGCCACACACACCCCTTACACAAGCACACACCCCCGGGGCAGGCAATGGATTTACCCACTCTCACAATGGACATGTGACACAACAAGATCAATCCATAGCCAAAGAAGCATCCAAGCCAAAAATCTACATGTGAAACACTCAGGAGAACATTTCAATCTGTCCCCCTCAACATACCCATCCACAAGTGAAAATTGAGGAGAATGCTAGGCACATACAACTACCTGGAGGAACTGTGCCAACTTGAATATGTATGAAACATGGATGTCACATGAAACAGCATTAACATTGTCTCTCTCTCACACACAGGGCAACCACATGGATCTCCCCCCAACAATGGGGGGAAGAATCACAGTCACAGGCTCGGGAGGAACCTGAGCTCACCAACAGCGACGCCTCTCAACACTCCGCGGATGACCCCAACCCACCTGGACCCTCTGGTGTCCAAGCCACTGCAGCACCTGCTTCAGGAACATCTGTGCCAACCACCACCCCCATTCCTGCCACATCCCAGGAGACACCCAGGAGCCCTGCCTGCACTGAACAACTGAGCCAGTCTGACCTGGAGGGACAAGGTTTGCCGGGCACCCAGGAGGAGGCAGACAACCCCGCAACTGCCATCCCTTAAGGCGTCCCGTAGACCCGATGTGCCCACAACAGCAGGCCAGGCTCGTGTGGGCAGGGGTGGTGGGAGTGGAGGCAGGCGGAGGTGAGAACCTGACCATCCAGCTGAAGGGACCGGTATGTCACACATACGCAACATCATGGACGCATTCCGGCGTGACACCAGGGCCATCAGCCAGGTAGTGGAGACCCTCACAGAGATTAAGAACCAGCAGGCCGAGCAACACGCCAGTCAACAAGAACACCAAGGACGGATGGAGGCAAGAGTGGCTGAGCTCCTGGCAGTGTAAACGGACATAAGCCGTTCACTCCGTCGGATCGCCGACAACATGGGCAACCCTCCCTGTGCCACCGGGTGAAGACCACCACCAGCCACAGGGAGGGAGGAGGAGGAGGATTCATCCGACGGAGCATCCCAAACATCATCAAGGCCTGCATCTGAAGATCCCGCGAGGAAGGTGGGTCGTCCACGGAAAAGACCGTGAGAGGCAGCGGACCATCCACATCTCCCAGGTCACCTGGCCTGGCACCTGGCCTTCATGCGCAACAGCATCACCTCATTCACTGACATTTTCTGCCACATGGACTTGCTGGTCACAGTCTGACCAATGATGACAAACACTGTGTTCTGGACTCTGATGACTTCAAATGCCAAGGACCCCATCTCCCCCGTGAACTTTGGATTCTAGGCACACTGTATAGCACCTATTTTTTCCCACAAAACACGCCCCCCACCGAGAATAAAACTAAATTTCTTTAATTAGACGTTGCAGTCATTTTGCATGACTCCTCAACATACGTGTGGGGAAATGTCAAACTATGCCTGAGTGTTGAACTAACTCCAGCCATCCATACCCTGGGATCTGAGTCCGGTACAGGACACACATGTGTCACAATGTATCATCCAATACAGACATGGAGCACAATACTCACCCGTGATGGCCTCAAGCTGCTGAGGGGGGGCTTGCAATACTGTGCGGACAGACCAATTTGGAAGAGTATCATTAAGGCGTAGAGGTCATCGCTCATGTGGAGGTTCCCGGGGAGGGAGTCCTAGGTATGTTTGGCCAGGTGGGAGAACTATCTCCTGCATGCTGGAGTTCGGTGGATGTGAAGAATGGTGGCCAGGGGAAGGTTGGATGCACGGAGTTGGCCCAATAGGGTCTTGGATGACAGACGTCCAAGGTTGGTTTGGGGTCTGGGGTTGTGGACTGCCTCCCGAGTGTGGGTGAGGAGTCTGAAGGTCATCCTGCAGCAGACAGTGATCCATTGCAGCTATCTCAGGTGGACGGTGATGTGGCTGGGGTGTGGGATGTTGAAGCTGAGGTGTGCAGATGCACCCTGGATGTGGACAAGTTTTCCAGGAGTTTGGCTGTTCTTGCTCTGTAGAGGGCGGGGCTGTAGTTGACACAGCTGGTGTTGTGGACCTGGGGGACGGTCTGTCTTGCCTTGGAGTGGATCTATCTGTGGATCATGTGCATCATGCGGAGGGTGTTGCAGCATAAGGTACACATGCTGGTGAGTTGCATGGCAATTGTGAGCGAGGAGTCCATGATGCACACCATCTTGCGTGTGTGGCCACTGGGTGCTGGTGCAGTGCCCTGGCGGGTGGGACACAAGGAGTTGACCCAGCTGTAAGGGGACAATCCTCAGATGATTACCTCAGTCCTGGCCAAGTCCAGCCTCAGGTGGCTGATGTTCAGCCATTCATCAATGGACCTCATGCCTTCTTGAAGGTTGGAACTGGCAATGACTGTGTCTTTGGTGAGGGTGAGGAGCAGCTGGCTGTCAATGGCATACGAGATGATGATGAGGTTGTGTGTGCATGTGATGGTGGAGAGGGGGGTCATGGACACATTGAAGATTGACACGCTAAGAGATGAGCCCTGGGCCATGTGCCAGATGACGCCACTGTACTACATGCTTAAGGCTTGAGTCCCACTCCCATGGCCTTGCTGGTGAGCTACTTGGTGATTCATCCTGGTCCATCCCCTGGATACCAGTGTTGGAGATGTGTGAGCTGACAGTGTGTGAGCACATCGTGTATAATGCTGTGGAGAGGTCAAGGGGGTGGCCTCACCATTGTTGAGCAGGGCAAAGTTGTTGGTGTTGGTGGCAATGATGACGTTGCAGTGGGGTGATTACTGTGGAAGATGGTCTTGTGCAGGTTGCCTGGAGCTCTTTACGTGGAGGAAGTTTGTCAGTTGCTCGTTGACTGTCTTCCTGATGACATTTGCTGGCTAGGGAAACACGGTGATGTGCCTTGAGAGCCTGCGTTCCTGCCGTCCGTTGTCTAAGAAGGGCCTGGGTCACTGCATGCCTCTATCTACCATGGAATGTGGCTAACTCCAATGATACATACATGACGTGCTGGACGGGGGCTACAAGGATGGGGAATGATGTGGGTGAGATGTTGTATGGGAAGGGGCATGATGGAGATCCCCAGGGGATGTTGCACATGAGCCGGGTGTTGTATCTCCTGATGATGGAAGTCCATAACCTGAGGGAGGTTGGTCCCGCATATAATAGTGCGTTCTGCCTCTGTGTGCCTCTGTGTGCCAAGGCTTGCATGTATGTCCATGAGCTTGCAGTGGTAGAAAGTTGCAAGGGATTGGCTCAGCCTTGCAAGGGAGGGGTGTCTTTTGGATGGAGAGCTGATGTCAGTGCACTCACAATACTGATGAGCTCCTTGATGTCGTGCATTTCTTTTGCCTCTGCCCCATCTGAAGGATCTCCAATTGTCCTTGCTGATGATATGGTGATGGCTGTGTGTGCCGTTTTCCAGGGTTGTAAGTCCACTGATGGTTATTTGTGTTGCAAGCTGTGCACAAGAGTCCTGCTAGACGTGTATGAGTCCAGTAGGTCTGCCTTGTCTCAGGTGGCTTAATTGTTGTTGTGCGTCACAGGAAAGTCCGTCAACGTGGCTAGATTGTTGGATCAGTTGCTGATCCAGTGTGTGAGGTTGCAGGTTGTGGCGGTGGTGTTGGTTCCAGTGTCCCACACAGCATGTCTGTGTTGACTTACATCAAGCATCTTTGGGGGATTGGTAGCGGGGTGTGTGGCAGTGTGTTGCTTGTCGGAGACGTGGATGCAAATGTGGCTGGACCAATGATGGATGCTGGTGTGGTTCTCATCCAGCCAGAAGTTCCTGGCCCACAGCCACATGTATCCTGTGGATGTGAGGGCATGCATGAAGATGGACATGTTGATGGCTTTGTGGAATTGTGGATGTAGGCCTGGAGATCTGTAGATGAGTGTTACTCTGAGGGTTTGCAGGGGGTTTATGCCAAACCGGATTTGTGACCCTGAGTGCGTACTTGGGAATTCATCCTCTGGGATTGTTAGTGCCTTCCCTGCGGGTGCTCTTGTTCCCGTCTGAGATGGCAAGGAAGAAGTTGTGTGCTGAGGATGCTTTTATCCAGGTCACTGTCATGAAGGTGATGTGTGGGCCTGTTGTGTTGAGGAGGTAACAGAGTCCAATGGCGTGCTGTTGGACGGAGCCGGTGTGGAGTAGGAGGGACATGACCTGGTTGGTGTGACAGGGCCTGGAAGGCAGGGCAGCGCTGTGTAGGCAGTTGGAGTTGCACACTCAGCATGCAAAGGTGTCGTGTGTGTGCTTAGGGTATGCCTGAGAGCAGGCAGTTGATTTTTGGTTGGACATTGCTTGGAGGGTGGCTGCAACATGAGACTGTTGTGTGATGTGGGTCATGCAAGGACATGAGGGTTGTGCAATGTGCACGTTGCATGCGCTGACGGTACTGCCTTTGGCACGGCATGGCCGTAACAGTGGCACAGACAAGCTGATGACAGGATAATGAATGGGTGGAGGGAGGAAGGGAGGAGCATCTTGGAGGCGTGTGGGTTGCAGAATCTGGGAACTTGGTGGGCCCTTGCCGCAGGGGCCGCAGCAGCAGGTGGCATATACGGGAAACTAGGCCGAAAGTAGCACACAAAGACAAGGATGTCAGAAAGGATAACTGCAACAGGCGTACGTAAAGGAAGGAGTGTCAGGTTACTCATGGCTCACCCAGAGAAAATGGATGAACAATCACCAAAGATGACTGACACAGGATCAGGACACAGAAGGCCGAGCTGCGCACAGGAGACACACACTGAGCAGGCGTTGACGGCCTGTTGGGGGGAGCAACCTGGCCAAATACATACACAACCTTGGACTTCAGTCACAATAGAGATTATTAGCCATGAAGAACTGCATGCATGTTGCCAAACTACACATACACTCATATGCACAATCTTTGACAACTATCCCAGAGATGACGCATGCAAAGTGGCAAGAGACCTGCATTGACAGAGATGAGGCACTTTGGAGGGTGAGGAACACCTTTATTACTCAAACTCACACTAAGGGAAATGCATCAATATGAACAGACTCACAGGTCATTTGACTGAACATGTGGGACCTACGCTGGACACCCCCTTCACAACACGGATGTTGTAAATCCAAATGAACTGGCACACAAGTTAAGGGGATGAGCCAAACACCTCCTGCTGCACACGGAGAGGCTGCAATTTCCCATTGAGCCTGTTATGGGGATGTCCCACACTATGTCCACCCGTAGCATCCCGTATGTTTCAGAGGGAAGTTTTACACACATTGATGCCTTCATCAGAATCCAAAATCCATTACAGATGACTTTCACGAAGGGTGACTATCAATTCATGGGAGTCATGCTACATGTTATGTGCCCCATGGTGAGTAGACATGTATGCATGGTAACACAACATGCACAGAATCAGTCCCCACACATTCCAAACACGTACCACCCCCAAAATGCCTTGCTGCAATCCTTACCCAAAATGACATTTCCCCATGTCCGTGCATGGAACGCTGATTCAGCACACGTTGCAATACTCATGAGGAATAGTAGGAGGACAACGATGACACGAGTAGACAACATGTGCAAGAACCTGGGAATGATAGACACACAAGAAGTCAGCTAAAAGATTTTTCTCCGCATACATGGTCATTTTCTAAACATGAACAATGTTGTCCCCATTCTAATTTAAAAGAAAGTGTCTCTGCTAAAATGTGTGGAATTACATCATCACTCGAGTGACACATCAGAACACACATCTAAGTCACTTAGCATACAGTCAGCTGGACACACACATTGCAACACATGCCACCCAAGGCTACAAGCATGCACACTCAGACCCAGTGACTCACCATTATGAGAAGAAGCTGCGTATGAGCTGACTCCGGATATCCTCCTCTTCCTCCTCCTCCTCACTTGCCTCGTGACCAAGCCCTTCATCCTCCGCGGGTGGATGTTCCTGCTCATCCTGCTCCAGGATGAGTGGCACTGCCTTTCTCCACTGCCATTTTGTGCAGCATGCAGCACACGAGGAATATTTTGCAGACCTTCGCCGGTGCATATGGGAGGGACCCGCCTGTCTTGAGAAGGCACCGGAATCGGCTCTTCAGGAGGCCAAACGTCCTCTCAATCACTCGCCTGGTCTGCCAGTGTGCATTGTTGTACCGGTGATCTGCAGCTGATCTTGGGTTGCGGAGAGGTGTCATTAGCCATGGCATGTTGGGATAGCCAGAGTCCCTTACATGGAAACATCATGTAAATAAGTGGGTCAGGAGATGCCGTGAGAGCCAAAGATACTGCAACACACAGGACAAACAGAGTATACCCACCAACAAGACATGCTCATTCGTTGTGCAGCCGCAGCATAATTTGTGGCACCCTGCTACGCCTCATGATGTAGGCATCATGTGCTGACCCTGGAAAACGTGCACAGACATGGGAAATCAGCATGTTAGCAATACACACCACAAGGGCATTTATAGAGTGGTAATGTTTAGGGTTGCGATAGGCTACCTCCTGTGCCTGTGGTGGTACCAAAGCCACATGTGTCCCATCAATGGACCCAATGACATGGGACATCCCTCCCAGGGCATAGAAATCACCCATGACACCTGTCAACTCCTCAGGAGCAGGAAAATGGATGAATTCATCAAGGTGCTCCAACATGGCTGCCAAAACATCACGCAGGACATGGCTGAACATTGTCTGTGACATTTGGGAAAAAGGGGGTGGTGATGGACAGAGTTTCTGAATGATGCAGAATACTCTTACCAAGTCAAGAGATCATGGTTTTAATCCATCACCGTTTTTTAGCTCACTGCACCATCCCAGCTCAGAACCTGGCTACATGCAAATTAGTCTGTACCTGTCCCAGTGCATGATGGGAACAGGGCAAACCAAACTACCAAGCCAATTCTTATACTGGGAAGGAAACAAGCTTCCCAGGTTCTGAGCTGGGATGGTGCAGTGAGCTAAAAAACGGTGATGGATTAAAAACATGATCTCTTGACTTGGTAAGAGTATTCTGCATCATTCAGAAACTCTGTCCATCACCACCCCCTTTTTCCCAAATCGTTTTTAACCACACTCAGTGTGGGAGGGTATGCTCAGACGTGAGTCCCTTGCTCATTGCACCATCAGGATTCAGGCAAGCCGGGCCGAAGAAGGCTGTGATGCCAGAAACCGGTCCCCGGAAGCTTGTTTCCTTCCCAGTATAAGAATTGGCTTGGTAGTTTGGTTTGCCCTGTTCCCATCATGCACTGGGACAGGTACAGACTAATTTGCATGTAGCCAGGTTCTGAGCTGGGATGGTGCAGTGAGCTAAAAAACGGTGATGGATTAAAAACATGATCTCTTGACTTGGTAAGAGTATTCTGCATCATTCAGAAACTCTGTCCATCACCACCCCCTTTTTCCCAAATCGTTTTTAACCACACTCAGTGTGGGAGGGTATGCTCAGACGTGAGTCCCTTGCTCATTGCACCATCAGGATTCAGGCAAGCCGGGCCGAAGAAGGCTGTGATGCCAGAAACCGGTCCCCGGAAGCTTGTTTCCTTCCCAGTATAAGAATTGGCTTGGTAGTTTGGTTTGCCCTGTTCCCATCATGCACTGGGACAGGTACAGACTAATTTGCATGTAGCCAGGTTCTGAGCTGGGATGGTGCAGTGAGCTAAAAAACGGTGATGGATTAAAAACATGATCTCTTGACTTGGTAAGAGTATTCTGCATCATTCAGAAACTCTGTCCATCACCACCCCCTTTTTCCCAAATCGTTTTTAACCACACTCAGTGTGGGAGGGTATGCTCAGACGTGAGTCCCTTGCTCATTGCACCATCAGGATTCAGGCAAGCCGGGCCGAAGAAGGCTGTGATGCCAGAAACCGGTCCCCGGAAGCTTGTTTCCTTCCCAGTATAAGAATTGGCTTGGTAGTTTGGTTTGCCCTGTTCCCATCATGCACTGGGACAGGTACAGACTAATTTGCATGTAGCCAGGTTCTGAGCTGGGATGGTGCAGTGAGCTAAAAAACGGTGATGGATTAAAAACATGATCTCTTGACTTGGTAAGAGTATTCTGCATCATTCAGAAACTCTGTCCATCACCACCCCCTTTTTCCCAAATCATTGTCTGTGACATGCCACCAACATCAGCTATGGTGAATTGAAACGTACCTGTGGCAAAAAAAATTAGGGCTGCCATCACCTTCATCTTGGGGGTCAGCGCAGTAGGATACCTGTGTCGCGGTTGGAGGTGTGGTGCCAGCTTGTCGGTCAAGTCCTCAATCAACTGTTAAGTGAATCTGTAACGTCGGATGCAGGTACGTTCCCTCATGGCACCCACGTCTGGCATTAGTCGGGGGACAGGCGGTGCCCTGCAGAAAATTGTATTGAATAACGAAGATTGAGAGCATAACAACATCAATGTCAATGAACAGAGCACATGCTAAACTGCTACTACACACCAGCTAAATACAGAGTCTGGTCTGTGCAATACATCCAGGACACATATGCCAGCTTGGTGATACTCCTACGAAAAGCCAGATACACCCGTTGATTGGCAAGTCTACATGACATGCCCTGAAACGAGCTGGGGGCCAGTCTGAGTGAACAGCCAGAGACATCACGGGAGTGACATACATCCACATAGCTGCATTTAAAGGATGTCATCTCATACAGACAGCTGACGGCAAGCTAGACGACAGGTCACATGGAATGTCAAATGTACAGATGAAACACATTGCGATGAAGGGGTACACGTGAAAACAGAAAACACAGACATTGAGACGACGCAGATATGTTCTCATGTGAAAATATCATGTCCGATGCATACAGACCCTGCTTACGTGGGATTCCACATGTGGCATGGTGTGCATAGATGTGTGCCATACCCATCTCCACACAGACACATGTTGGATGCAGCAACAGCAGATGTAGTTGACGGAAGACTAACAGCAAGCTCATGGGAACACATGACACACACATGACATAGTCACATCAGGGTACACTGATCGTGAAATGTCAGTTGTTAGTGTCCCTGTCCCTGGCATCAGGGGACAGTTGCGGGTGGTGGTGACTGTGCCATACCAGTGACACGTTTGTACTACAGGCACACATCTGCAAAGTGTGAAGGGGAAGTGTGCCAGATAGTGCCCCATCACACATGACATGCGTACACAGGTCATCACACATCAATTGTGCAACTACATGAGAAGACATGTGCAATATCACTGCCTGGCACACCTAGGCCCTGCACATGAAAGTCTGCAATGACAATGACTTGATGTACAGCCTTGTGCGAGTCGGAGACCTCCATTCCTTTAATGTGCGCCTTCTATCACCAGTGTAAGAGTGTGAAACGCCCCGTACACACGCTCTGAGAGCGTGTGTATGACCCGTATCACTATAGTAGTGGTGCCGTAAGAGTGCGCGTGGTACGGACCATACACAAGCTCTGAGAGCATGTGTACGGTCCGTATCACTATAGTAGTGGTGCCGTAGGAGTACGCGTGGTATGGGCCGTACACACGCTCTGAGAGCGTGTGTACAGCCCGTATCACTATAGTAGTGGTGCCATAGGAGTACGCGTGGTACAGGCCGTACACACGCTCTCAGAGCGTGTGTACGGCCCGTATCACTATAGTAGTGGTGCCATAGGAGTGCGCATGGTACGGACCATACACACGCTCTTCAGAGCGTGTGTACGGTACGTATCACTATAGTAGTGGTGCCGTAGGAGTGCACGTGGTACGGACCGTACACACGCTCTGAGAGCTTGTGTACGGCCCGTATCACTATAGTAGTGGTGCCGTAGGAGTGCGCGTGGTACGGACCGTACACACGCTCTGAGAGCGTGTGTACCGTCCGTATCACTATAGTAGTGGTGCCGTAGGAGTACGCGTGGGACGGACCGTACACACGCTCTGAGAGCGTGTGTACGGCCCGTATCACTATAGAGTGGTGCCGTAGGAGTGCGCGTGGTACGGACCGTACACACGCTCTGAGAGCGTGTGTACGGTCCGTACCACGCCTACTCCTACGGCACCACTACAATAGTGATACGCATGGATGTGTGAGTACGGTGCGTATCACTATTGTAGTGGTGCCGTACGTGTACGGGTACGTGTGAAACGCGCCGTACATGTTTTTTGGAATCAAAAATTACATAGGGGACAAGTATGAGGCCCAAAAGGCATGCTGGTTGTCATGGATACAGAGATTTCAGTTGCAATGTGGCCATCATGTGGGCTTGAAAAGTCAGTTGGCCCAAAAATTACAATGTTGGAAAGTGGTGTTTGCCTTGCTATGATGCTCAAAATTTGAACCATACTAATTCGTGTCATTGGTGTATGTTCAAAGGGATTGGAGGAAACGTAGGATGCGAATGAGTCTGACCAATCACTCTGTTCTCCTGTAAATGAAAGCCCCCAGCAAGACAGATATAAGTCAGACAGAACCCATGAGAGGGCACTTGCCTGCACAACTTTCCTGTCGACCACACTGCTGCTGTCTGTGCTTCCTCTGGCACCATGTCGCGTACTGTGGAGAGGGCCCAGCCATTCATACTTGAGGAGAATGAGGCATTGCTGGATGTCCTCCTCCCACAGTACCCCAAGCTGTATGGGAGACCAGAGGTGCAGGTGAGTGCTGACTCCACTACCTTTGACTGAGCACCTTTTTTGTGACTGTCACTTCTGGCATTGTGTCCAGGTGTGACAGACATGCAATGTTGTTTAGTGTGGGTCCCGGGGGGGGGGGAAAGGCTTATGTCTCTCATGCAGAGCATGATGTAGTTCCTGTGTGCACTCCTCACTTGCATTGTGCTTACTGTGACATTCACTGCATAGTGCATGACACATTCAGCCTGGCAAATCCTTGGTGGCATTTTTTGGCTATTGTCCTGAGGTGATTCAGTGGTCCCCCCGGTGCGACAGGTGACTGTACCCACAGATGTGTATGAGTTGAGTGGACCTGTGGTGAGAGTGTCCAAGTGATGTGTACGCCCTCCTGGACATTGATGTATGTGAATGTTCCTTGTCATGTGGGTGAGTGTCTATGTGAAGTGTTGCACTACAGCTGCATGGAGGAGGCAACAGCTCGACCCATCTGATGTGAGAAGTAAGCCGTGCTGTGTGTCTGACTTGCTGAGCTAGCCCGACACCTGTGACACCCCACAGGCAAGTGGCACATGTGCAGAGTGAGGTTTGTATCCGCTGTTGCCAATGGCAGGTGATTGATCTGTGCCTGTGTGTGTCTGTGTACTCTGCTGAGGTGGCGTCAGTGGCCTGGGGCATGTAACTGCTTTGAGGTGCTGTCCATCAGCCTGGTGTTGCATGTGATGCACAGTGTGTGCCATGATCAGGGAGTGTGTCGCACCCCTCCTGCCACCTGTGTACTTTCAATGCCATGTAGTGCATTGGGGCTTCCGCAGAGGCCAATGTCTATATGAGAAAGATACAAAATTATTCAAACCGCAGTCTGAGCAAAGGTGCACTATCCACCTGCCATGTAAGGTGCAGTTAGTGATGTGATTAAAGCTTAAAAGATGAACAACAAGTTCTGGCAAAATCATACAATGAATTATAACATGAAACACTTGATATCAGTATTAGATGTGAAGCCAGTTCTAAGCAAGAACAAAAAGCGTAATCAAAACAGTAACATAATAATAAATTACTGTGTCGTAATTTGATTCATCATTACTTCAAGGATGTCAATAAACTTCTGACAAAGCATGAAAAATAACTAAGAACAAAAAGTCAAAGGTCTTCTTTATTTTCTGGTGCAGAAATCATTTGTGTTTTCAGCCCAGCATCATGGCATTCCAATGCATTTCGGTTATAGAACCTTCATCAGGGAAATGCGCCAGACATCTCTGTATGCTTGTGCTATCAATCAAGGAAGAGATGACCGTATTAATCAAAAACCGCAACGTAAACAGCTACAACTCAGGAGTGTGTGGCGACTTCGTGCGATGAATATCTTCGAGCGAGAAACCGTTCTTTTCCTCGAGGGGAATTCAATGTTCATACAAGAGTGTTGGTGTTGCATGTGATGCACAGTGTGTGCCATGATCAGGGAGTGTGTCGCACCCCTCCTGCCACCTGTGTACTTTCAATGCCATGTAGTGCATTGGGGCTTCCACAGAGGCCAATGTCTATATGAGAAAGATGCAATTCCTTGGCAGCATCCTATGCCCTGTTCAACATATCAAAGATGTTCAAATGTGTGTCTCTGACATGGAGCAGGTGTAGTGATGTTGTCTCACTTTGTCATCCTCACAGGTAACTGCCTACGAGAAGGGGGGATCTGGAAGGAGATCGTCAGGGCCGTGAGATCAGCGGGGGGTCGCAGTCGGCGCCTAGCCCAAGTCCGAAAACGGTGGCAGGACATCCGGTGCTGGACCCGGCGGATCGCCGGGGTCCAGCTGTGGCTCTCAACTCCACGCCCCCACGGCGGGCGCCGACGCCTGACCACCCACATGACGCGTGTCCTGGCGGTGGTCTTCCCTGACCTGGATAGGCAGTTACAGGAGAGACAGCAGCAAGGAGGGGGTAGGTACATGTCTGTTTGTTGTGTTGTGTGTCCCCAGCTTTTAGAAGTGCTCTGTAGCCTGGATATACTGCCAGGGTTTATATGTGCAGTGCATATTCTGTTCCCCAAAGTCAACCAGTGCTCTTATTCATCCCTTCCCCTTTTTGACTTGTGTCCCCTTGTCTGTGTGTAATCACAATTGCACATGGTCATCTAGGCTGCCAGTTAATCCAAGTGCACATTGCTTTCTGCATCATGTGGGAGGGTGGTCTGTGACATGTGTTGGTACCTTGCCTGTGCCCTGTCCTGTTCACTCTGTTGGGGGTCCATATTTGTTGGCACTGATGATGAGTCTCAACATAGGAGTGTGAGGTTTCAAATGAACACACTTGCAGCATGCATGACCAATGTTGTGGCCTCATACATGATGTGGATTAGTGGGAGATATGCATAGTGCCAGGACGGTTGCTCATGTTACAGTCAGATCATACCAGGAACAAGGAGCAGTGTGCCCACTACAGTCCCCTGAGACACCCTTGCCTCGTAATCATTTGTGTCATCCAACACTGTGCCCATTCTCAGTGTGTTCAGCATATGTTTGCCTCTGTGGCATTGTTCCCTGGCCTCATTTGTATTTATCCAAAGTGTGCTACATGTGTCCACTGGGCAGGGAGACCCCATTTGGCTTGCGCATACTCACACTGGGCAGTGCCTGTGTGTCTATTCACAACTATCTGTTGATGGGCGTTTGTCACAAATATGTGTTGCCAGCCTCACAAGGTGATGTGGAGTACATTTGGGAATTCTTGCAGCACATTTTTGTAAACCCTGATTAAGAGGTGTCACTTCTTGATCTGTCTCAATCACATTGTCTCAGGTATGGGGGATTTGTGTGGGCGAGGCCTACATGGCCAAACCTTATGTCGCCTTGCCAGGTCTGACCTGTGTGTGATAATTGGCTGGACAGAGACTCTACGTGCAGTGACCCAGTGATGTTGTGCAGGGTTTAATGTTTGTGCTTTGCAGCATGTGTCAATTGTTCAAATACATGATTCCTGCTCATAAATTTTTTGCACCAGTGTGTGGTCCAGATGCTACGTAGTTTGGTCTTTGTGTGCTGACATCTGTGTGGACATTCTGGCTTGCCATGAGGGTGTCTCCTCAGTGCAGGTATGCCGTTTTACAACACAATTGCAGGCCCATTAGATTATGTATTGTCCTGGGTTTGGACATGTGTGCCACTCCACATGACAGGCAGTGGGTCAGATGTGTTGCCAACTGTGTCATCAGGTAACGGATGGCCATGTGACAACTGACATAATTCACGTTGTTAGTTAAAAGGTATTGTACCTTGGCACTCACAACACTTGTCAACAGGTCTTCATGTTTTAAATGCTTTCGTTTGATGTTTTGTTGTTAAGAACAATAATGTGCCTGCATGACAGATGTCTCCCAAGGAAGTGCACAACAAACCACCGTTACACTTTCAGGGAACACGCTGGCACATTTTAAAAGAAGCCACTGTTCTAATGAGACTGTTTTTCAGATTATTCATATACATGTTCCCCCAGTGTTGTGGAATTTGGGTAAGTCCTTGGTTGTTGGTGATACCAACTTACGAGTGTCAAGTCATCAAGACCTCCGTGGGCCCATGTATATGTACTTTCTGCAACACCATATCTTTCTAACAGTGGCTTCTTTAAATAAGACTGCCAGCTTCTGCAATGACTTGTTAAATGTAGTTTTGTGTGCACCTCCTTGGGAGCCATCTTTTATGAAGGCACATGTGTGTTCTGTTCACAAAATGGCACATTCCCACATTCTGAACATGTCGATTGAGTAAAGTATTGTGATTCCCAAGGGACCAACATTTTTTTGTTTTGTGTTTCAAAGTACTTATAGGTCTCTGAGTGTGGGGACACCTTTAGTATTGAGGTGTGTTGGTTTGCCTTGGGTGCACCACTACTGTCTCTTTCAGGGTAAACAAGAGGTGGCATGACTTCATTGTATTGCTGTGCTCACCTGTTCCCAGACACTAGCTTCTCAGTGTATTTCTCATTCAAGTTTTGTGCTGGTGTGTCCTATTTTTCCTTGTGTCCAAGTGGCATGGTGAGTCTACCAACTGGGGAGTACAGGGCTTACATATGTGCGGAGTAATCTAGCTGTTACTAATGATGCATTGCCTGATAAGCACTGTGACCTATTGGTTTTGTACTCATGTGTCAGATGTATACAGGTGACTGATGTTTTTCTGTATCTTCACCTTGCCCACAGCATCATCATTGGAAACCGAGGGAGACACCTGAACGGACCTGGAGGAGGGACCCAGCACCAGTGCCACCAGTGCTGGCGAGTCTGCAGGAGCCAGTGGAACGGAGGGTGAGGGGAGTCAGTCGTAGGACCCGTCTGGTGGCGATTCCAACTACGATGCAGACGGGTCCGAGGCTGACCTCATCGAGGGGGCGGAGGCTGCTACAACACCTGGCAGCAGCCCAACATCTGTCCCCGCCTCCTCCATTCCCATCACCGCCCTCCCAGTTGCTCCAGTCCCTTCTGTCCGTGCAGAGCCCCACCATGTCTCCTTCAGGACAGGCACCGCACCCCCTGCCCCTGTCACCCCTGCTGCCCTCAGTGCAGAGTCTGTGGACATACTGCGGCTGTTGCAGGTTGGGCAGGCATCTGTGCTGACTGTCCTCCATAGCCACACCACACTGCTAAACAAAAGAGAGGAAGTAAAATGGGTGGGCTATATTTAATGAGGTCCAGCGTACATGCCCTGGAAAAACATACAAAGAAAGAGTATGCTGTTCCTCCTGGTCAGGGGTGATTCTGTGAAGTACACAATCTACCCCGGGTGGAGATAAAGTGAAAAATGAAAATTGATGCCAAGGGAGTGGGGGACCCACAAGGGTGGAACTAAAACCCTCACACACCCAGCAAGCTAGGTGTCATGCTTCATCATCTGGGTTTTGCTCCTCGTCGGGTCGGCGCGGCAATACCCAACGGGCACCCTGTAAGGGGCTCTTTATCGGAGATCTTTTGTTACTTGCCGTAAGATGAGTGCAAGTAAGGGCCAGGTAGGTGTAGATGTTGGTGGGTGTATTAAAGAGGGTTGATTAGTCTGAATAACGTCATTTATTAGGTCAGTAAACCACCCTATTTAAAAACAGTGTGAGTGGTGGTAGTCTGGACTCATTAATTCAAGGACTAACAACGCTCAGCTCGGATGATCAACATGTTTCTCGCCTAATGGTCAGTAGGATCCAGCGGCAATTCATCAGGACCAGTGTGGTGCAAACTATCTACAATCGTGAGGGTGTATGACAGAGTCTCACATATATGTGTATGTACCTAGTCAAGTCTGCCCTAAGAAAGTGTGAATTAATCTATCACTTTCGCAATGGAGTGGCCTAGAAGAAAGGGAAGAAGCATAGAAGGCCAACAAAAATCAATTAAAATCACTTAATCATAAATGTACATTAGTGTGATGGAGCTGAAGACTCCTCGTGTGCATGCACTATATAGGAAGCAAATGCGCTCGGATATAGTGATTATGCACTAGTGGATGCAGTATGTGACACAGTGTCAAGACAGTCTTTAAAAACTTAGTTCAGGCAAAACCTAAATCGCGGTGATGATGTCATATAACTCACCTAAAAGCTAAACTAGTACCGCACCAATCGGTGCGTAGCAAGCCTTTTGGGATGGCGTGGTAGCCTCCTGTAATGTACAGTAAAAATAATCTCAACTCGGAGAGTATATGAACAATGTACACCTGCTGTGCGCAAGGTGCAGCTAGAGACATGCAGACTATGGTCCACAAGCCTGCAGGCAGCGAGGAACACCGTCCGAGGAGAGCCCCACCCCAAGTGCCTGACTGGCCGCCCACGCGAGCAGGCAGCCCATGTCAGCGTCAGAGTCAGCTCACCCCAAAACAGCGCTCACCTGTCCACCCACGCGTCCAGAGACCACAGTTCGTCCGGCAATGGGTACGCGGACCAAGCAGTTACTCACGTTTCTGATGCCCAAGGTGGTCGTAGGACCTACCCGCTCCGCCGAAACCGGGAAATGATGTTCACTTTCCAGCGCTCCATTATAAACCGGTTGAGACAGGTGAGAATGTGTTACTTAATTGAGCGTCCAGTGTCATGTGATTCGTGTAAGAAGACCCGCCCAGGTTCTACGTGACTGTGGGCGCCATCTTGGAAAGGGGTGCTTAATAAGAACCGACTAGAGTAGAGACAGTATCGGTATCCTATAAGCAGTGAGAGTGGCCCGGTTGGAATCTAGTCACTCTCTTGAGAAGGAGCTATAATGTACAAAGCCCTGTGTTAGTTAATTCTTGATGTGCGGGTTGCACAGCAGAAGGAGACATGTTTGTTGTGGGCGTCGCACAGAAGGATGAGAAATGTGAATTGGAAACAGGGTGTGTCTAGAGCCACCGGCACAGCGTTAAAGCACAAGGGAAGTCTAGCTTATACTGTAAACCAATCGGAGGTAGGTATCCATTCATATCTGGACAACCCCACTTCACATTCGGAGAGTCACAGGAGTGTAGACTAAATCATAATACTGTAGAAGCAGTGTAATCCTCTCAGTGCGTCAGTGCACCCCATGGTATATCATCATTCAATCCTCTCCTATCAGCTGTTAGTCTATGTACCCATCTTTGTTCGAGTTTGAACAGTACCTGAGATGTGATTCTCGGGTGTGACTCCAAAACAACCCATCTAAGGGAGTCTGGTGTGTGGTGTAAACTCTTAAAGTGGGTGTACAGTTTGGTGGTCTCCTTCATGCATCTTATATTGCTCTTATGCTCGGTGATGCGTGTTTTAATAGCTCGTGTCGTCATCCCTATGTATATTAGTCCACAGGGACATTTCAGTAAGTAAATGCAGTTGGTGGAGTTGCAATTCGTATGGCGTGTAAGTGCCCATGTGAAGGTATCAGAAAGGGTAATCTCCTTAGTGGTTATCGTCTGTTTGCAGGAGGTACAATTGCCACAAGGGAAATGTCCAACGACTGGTGGGAGCCCCCATAGTGTTCCCTGGGGGTTCTGTATTTCGTTATTGGCTGGCCTTGTGTGGATCAAAATGTCTTTGAGATTCTGGGTCCTCTTAAATGCGAACCTGGGTTGAGGAATGGACAGCTCCCCAGAAGATAAGATCCCCCAGTTGTTAGACCCGGCCCTCGTAACATAGCCAGACCTGACCCCTGCACCTCACTCCAGCCCCCGAGCCCACGGCCTAGCCGATCCTTCCCACCAGAACACACACACCCGACCCGGACTTCCCCGTCCGTGGCCTCCCTCCTTTCGGCCACACCGGGCCCGCGTGCCCACTTCATGCACCAAGATGGCCGCCCGGCCCCAGCGCGACCCTGGCCTAGAGGCGCCACTCCGGCTGGAGGACATCGCGCTCCCCTTGGGGTGAGAAAGGGAGGAGCAGTTTCCATCACACCTCTGCGCTTCCCTGGGAAGGTGGGTTTCGATCGACCCGCCGGCCTCCCCGAGGGCTGGCTCCACGCCTGCTGGGTGTCTGGGACTCCTCCCGACCCGGCCCTGAAAGGATCAAAGAACACTGGCAGGAAACCCCAACAAGCGACCCCCAGGTGACAAGACCCCTGCCTGCACAGACTCCGGACATCAAAGAGGAGTCGCCCTATAACAAGGGGTGCTCTGGGACTGTCCGGCAGATTCGCCTTGGAAACATCTGAGCCCTGCTGAGTGACTCGCGGCTCCCAGAAGATCGTAAGACCTCCGAACTTGTGCTTGAGCCCTGCTGAGTGACTCGCGGCTCCCTGAAGATCGTAAGACCTCCGAACTCGTGCTTGAGCCTGCTGAGTGACTCGCGGCTCCCTGAAGATCGTAAGACCTCCGAACTTGTACCTGAGCCCTGCTGAGTGACTCGCGGCTCCCACAGACTCTCCTGGTCCCGCCGGACCCCACGACAACAAGCGTATCCCCCAGCTCGAGGATTGTGAGCTGCGCGCCGGGTACGATCCTGCATCCGATCCATATCCCCAAAGACCGTCCCGCTACCTCCTAACCCCCTTCTAAGACTTTGTGAGCCCGCGCTCCACTTGTATATATTTGCCTTGCCGAGCATAAAGATCCTACAACTCCGATATGATAAAGATTGATTCTTAAGAACTCTCGGTGTGGTGTCTCTTTGTCGTGTGGTGCCGAGTGTACGATCCTAGATCCGAGGTTCCTCCCCTGGGGAATCTCTCGCCAGTGCCCGGCTACGATACCTCGAGGGTGGGTCTCAGGACAGTCAGGGCCCCCTCCGGGCCCCTCTGAGGTCGCCGTCTAACACCAGTGTTTTTTGAACACTATTTTCATTTCATTGGATGCTGGGGAGAACGAGGTAACACAGGTAAGGATGTCAGTTTGTTCCCTCTTCCTGGTCTCTAGAAGTGCCTCTCTGGGGTTGTTTCTAGCGCTTTTCATTGCTCTTTGTACTGTGTTAGTCGGATAACCTCTGTCTCCTAGGTTGGTCGATAGGATATCCGCCTCTTTCTTATAGTCCACTACTGAGCTACAGTTTCTCCTAAGACGGAGAAACTGACCAAAAGGTAAGTTGGCCCTCAGTGCCTTAGGATGGTGGCTGCTGTAGAGTAAGAGGTTGTTCCTATCAGTAGGTTTTTTGTAAAGGCTGGTTGTTAGTCCCCCAGAAGCCAATCTGATGTCAAGGTCCAGAAATGCTATGTGGGTCGTAGAAATGTGGCTCGTGAATTTCAAATAGGGGTTCTGCAAATTGATCCACTGGCAGAATTCATCACATTGTGTGCATGACCCATTCCAGAAAATTAGGATATCATCTATGAAGCATCTCCACATGCTCAGGTTATTGCCAAATGGATTAGTGGGGCTCCAGATGACCTCCTCTTCGAATGCGTCCATGTACAGACAGGCCACGCTCGGGGCGAAGGTACTACCCATTGAAGTGCCCTGGCATTGATGGAATAGCTTATTCTTGAATTCAAAGAAATTCTCAGTCAATGCCAGGGAAGCCAGGTCCATGATGAACGACACAGGAGTGGGTGATGACCATGCTTCCTTCCGGTGGACCGCTTAAATCACTGCGAGGGTTGCCTGTTGTGGGATGTTCGTGTACAAGGCCTCCACATCTAGAGTAACCAGGAGACTAATCTCCCCGTTGGTTTCAAACTCTTCGATAATCCTAAGGATGTCACTGGTGTATGAAGGTATTTTTTGGACCAATGGTTGTAGGAAATGGTCTACGAATCTGGACAAAGTCTCCAGGATACAACCTATACCGGACACAATAGGTCTGCCCGGGATCGGTGAGGTTCCTTTATGAACCTTTGGCAGAGTGTAAAAATATGGAATCACAGGGTCACGGACGTTGAGGTAGTCAGCCTCTTTTTTCGTGATCCATCCATTAGTCTCTGCTTCAAGAGTCAGACTGGTGATGGCATTCTTTTTTTTTTTTTTTTTTTTAAACTTTATTTAGTTTCAAAAAAACAAAATAATACAAAGACAATGGCTGTATGGTCAATAAAGAATCGGTGCAAAGATACACTACGACATTCATGGCACAAACATCAATAATAACAGGTGATAAAGGCATCCGCTCAGAGACCCCCTGCAGGCAGGTCACCCCACCCCTCTGCCCTAGTACCATCACACCAACCCCACATCCCAGGCCTGCACACCAGTTGCCATGACGACTCACGCGGTCGCCCTGCATCCCTCCACCAGGTCGTGGTCGAGGAGAACAGCTGCCCAAGCGAACAACAAGGAGGATCCAATGTGTCTTATCTGCATACGTCACCCCTCTATAGGCTCATCCTTGGTGCTGTGTAAACTACCCCACTCCCGTAGGTACGATGCCGGAGCTGGTGTGTGGCGGGGAAGAGCTCAGAAGGGTAGCTATATATGACTTATACGGACCCCAGATATCTTTGGGACGCGCCACCGTGGGAAGGAGACTGGAGTAGATCTCGCTATTGGTACTGCAGAAAGCCATGGAAGTAAGCCACGCACTCACCGTGGGAGCCACTCTAGCGCCCCATCGCTTCGCAACCTCACGCTTAGCAAGCAGGAGGCCCAAAGAGGCAAGCCGTCGGACAGACTTAGGGAAGTTTACCGTGTAGCCTAGCAACGCCACCTCAGGAGTGGGGACCAACGCAAGCCCCAGCATAGCACCCAGGATCTCATGCACTTGTGTCCAGTATGATTGCAGCTTGGGGCATGTCCATGACAGATGAGCGAAATCAGCGTGTGGTGCGGCGCATTTCCAGCAAGCGTGAGGCCGTGTGGGATCAATGGCGTGGAGTCTAGCAGGGGTCACATAGTAACGGCGAAGGAATTTGTAATGAAGGAGCTTATGGCGACTGTTGAGCGAGACCGTATTAGTAACCTTGCAACAGACCGTCCATTGCTCATCCGTGATGGGCCTACCCAAGTCCGTCTCCCAGGCGGCCCGCAGATGGTCATCTACAAAAGGAACCAGAGCCGCGCACGACTTATACAGTGTGGAAACCATGTGCGCGCCAGTGTCCTTATCAATAAGGAGGGTGAGAGGCTCAAAGGACTCTGGTTCGAGAGGGAATCCCGTGATGCTCGCCCGCGCCGCACAATAAAGCCGACGCAAGACAAACTTGTCCATGAATGAGGCCTCGCCGAAGCGCTCCTCCTCCTCCGACGAAAATATATGCCCTCCAGGATATAGATCTCCGATCTTAACAAGATTGAACTTAGTAAGAGTACGTTGAACAATGAGCTCACCCGTACCGGGTAACAACCCAGGGTTAGGGAGCGGGAGCGAGGAAGAATAAAGAAGAGGCCAGGCCAAATAACGAGCCAGGCGACCCCAGGCCCAGCTGGTGGTGGACACCGTTTGGATATCCACTGGGCTCCGGGGAACCCCCTTAGGCAACACCACCGACAGTCGACCCGGGAGAACGAAATCCGCCTCCGGCCGAAGAAACGGGATCCGCGCATCGGGATGATACCAGGCATAAACGTGCGCACACTGGGCGACCAAATAGTAGAGATACATATCCGGGACGCCGAAGCCGCCCCTATCATGGGGGAGCGTGAGAGTCCTCCAGCTGATTCGGGGGTGTTTCCCACCCCAAACCAGCCGAATCAAATGGGCCCGCAGAGTGGAGAAGAAAGCCCTAGTAAGAGGAATCGGAATATTATTAAAAAGGTACAAAAACCTGGGTAGTACGATCATTTTTATAATGGCGATTCTGGCCGACATGGAGAGAGGAAGCCGCAGCCACCTCTCCACCTGCGTCTCCAGCCTGGTAATCGCGCGGCCATAATTGAGGCGTATAATTTCGTCCGTGTTAAGATGAATCTGCACGCCCAAGTATCGCACCGAGTCGGCGCACCACTCCAACGGGAACTCAAACTGCCAAGGGGCCGTGCCACTAGTCAACGGAAAAATTATGGATTTGTGCCAGTTGATGCCCAATCCCGAGTGGGCACCGAAGCGTAGAATCTCCCGTATCAGGGGAGCCAGGTTAACCTGAGGCTCTCTGACATACAGTATTGTGTCGTCCGCATAGAGGGAAGCTTATAAGGGACCAGTCCGAAACTGGAGGCCCTATGCAGATGCCTCGCCTGAAAATGCCGAATTAAGGGGTCCATGGCCAAGATAAACAATAACGGAGAAAGCGGGCATCCCTGCCGTGTGCCTCTCGTAAGAGAGAAGGGGCGAGACAGCATGCCGTTGATGCGCAAGCGGGCTGTGGGGCGGCTATACAAAAGCCACGTGGTGGCGAGGAAGTTCTCCGGCTTGCCCATGCGTTGCATGACCGCCAGAAAGAAAGGCCATTCTAGCGAATCGAAGGCCTTTTCAGTGTCTAGAAGGATTGCCGCGGCCGGCGTGGCCGGATTGATTCTGTGGAGTACCGTGAACAGCGTCCGCAGATTGAAAGACGTAGAACGACGCGGGACAAAGCCCGATTGCATGGGCGATATAATGAATTCCATCAATTAAGACAGTCTGTTGGCCACAATTTTGGCCAGGATCTTGTAATCAAGGTTTAACAGAGAGAGGGGCCTATACGACCCACATAGCTGCGGGTCCTTGTTTGGTTTAGGGAGCAGAACTATAACCGCTTCGCTGAGGGTCGCCGGGAGGGACCCACGTTCCAGCGCCTCCGCGTATACTTCGATAAGCTGTGGCGCCAGGAGTTCCGAAAAGGCCTTGTAAAAATCCCCCGAGAAGCCATCGAGGCCGGGGGCGGTGGAACCATGAAGCACTTTGATCGCCCCCCGGACCTCCGCCACCGTTATGGGCTCAGCCATAAACTCCTGCATCCCCCTATCGAGGAATACGAGCGCGATTTCGGACAAATATGCCTCACGTGAAGTCGAGGAATCGTCCAACTTAGTCTTGTAGAGGTCAGAGTAGTAGGTCAGGAATTCGTCCCTTATCTCGGTGGGCCCCGTGCGGAGCGAACCATCTGCGCCCCGCACCTCAACTATCAGAGATTTACTGTACGGCGGTCGCAGAGCGTGCGCTAGTGTGCGACCCGGCCTATCCCCCTCCCCGTATCTACGCGCCGTCTGGTACTTCCCAAGGTACAAAATCTCTCTGTCCGCGGCGTCCCGAAAGTCAGCAAGGAGGCGGAGCCGCTCAGCAGACACGTCGCCAGCAGGCTCACGCCGCGCCGCGGCGTCAATCGCCTCCAACTGTGTCTCCAATTGCTTAATCGTAACGCGCAGCGCCTTCAGGACTCCGGCATGTTTAGCTATACAAATCCCCCGAATGTAGGCCTTGAACCCCTCCCAAAGCACGGCCCACGAGCCCACTGATCCGGTGTTAAGCGTGAAATAGTCCTCGATCGCCTCATAAATTTCATGAACAAATACGTCGTCCAGAAGCGCCCTCCCAGGGAATCGCCATTGCCGCTCAAAACCCTCCGACCGCGGGACGTCTAAGCACAGGGACACCGGGGAGTGATCCGAGTATGTTCTGGGAAAAGTCTGCATCGTTCGGAAC
Organism: Triturus cristatus; assembly: GCF_964204655.1. NCBI lineage: Eukaryota > Metazoa > Chordata > Amphibia > Caudata > Salamandridae > Triturus > Triturus cristatus. The sequence goes on along the minus strand of NC_140582.1, from coordinate 563,080,176 downwards.
CAGGGGGCCAGGCCCGGGGACAGGAGCCAGTAGTCAATCCTGGTCCAAGTGTTGTGTTGTCCTGAGAAGTGGGTGTAAGCAGTGTCGTGCGGGTTGCGCCTGCGCCAAATGTCCGTCAAAGAGAACTGGTGGCAAAGGTCAAGTAGTGCGCGCCGTGCTCTAGGCTTGGTGTGAGCAGACCCCGAAGTACTGTCCAAGCACTCGTCCATCAATAAATTGAAGTCGCCCCCAATTATGAGGCCTGCAGGCGCCAAAGTAGCAAGGTGGGAAGCAAGCTGCTGAAAAAATTCCGGGGAATCAGTGTTGGGAGCATACACACAGACCAGAACAACCGCATGACCCATCAACACCCCCTGTACTATACAGTAGCGCCCCTCCCCATCCCCAAGGAAAGATTGGCAGTGAAACGGGACTCTCTTATGGATCAGTACAGCTGCGCCCCTGGCGTAATTACTAAAGTTGGAGAAGTACCTATGAGCACCCCACGAAGCCGCAAAGCGGGAGTCGACCGAGGAGTGGAAATGCGTTTCTTGAATGAAAGCTATATCAACTCCATGTCGATTGAGATAATGTAGTATCTGTTTACATTTGCGCTGGTTGTTCAGCCCCCTTACGTTCCAAGACATGAGGGATAGGCCTAGGGGGGACTCATTCAGGCCCATGCGAGCCATCGGTGCCATGCAATCAGCCACGTGGGCATGGAAGCTATCGCGCCGCCGCGTATCTGCATAAGTAACTCAATACCAGCCATGTCAAATAACTCAAACCAACCAAGCCCATCCCCCCTCCCCCCACCCAGCCATATCACGCAAACGTGAGGCAAACCCCATCCTGTGGAAGAAAAACAGAGCTCCAAATAACAACACCAAGTGAAAGCGACTAAGCAGAAAAAAAATAGCATTAGAGCCAACAGCATTCCCAGCGGTGTCAACCAAAGGGGTATGGCAACGACCCGCCACCCACCCAGCACTGCAAGTCAGTTGTATAACCAAGTGTTCCAAAGTTCCCTGTAGCAATCATTGAAACAAGTCCAAGGTTAGGCCGCAGGTACCGACTCAGCCGACCCCAGAGCCAGAAAACAGGTCCTGACTGGTCGCCAGCCCACTACGTGGGGGAGACCGTCGATCATCATCGTCCCCCGGTGGGTCCCCACACCGCTTATATGTCCGACAGAACTCCTGCACCGCTATAGGATTGTCGAAGATCCGAACTCGGCCCTCAATTCCACTCGCAGCCGAGCAGGGTAGAGCATACCATATTTGAGGCCTAGGTTGCGGAGCGCCGCCTTAGCCCCCACGTATTTGTGTCGCGCCTCCTGGACCATGGCCGTGAAATCCGGGTAGAATGAAAGTCTCGAACCCTGCCAAGTAATCTCACCCTTCTCCCTAGCCATCCGCAGAGCCGTGTCGCGATCTCGGAAGTTCATAATACGGGCCACCAGCGGGCGCGGCGGGAGCCCCGGGTTAGGCCGCGGACCCAGGGAACGATGCGCCCTCTCAACCACAAAGCCAGGCGTGAAGGCTTCTCTCCCAAAAATGTCCGACATGAGCTGTTCCACAAACACATCCAGTCTGCCCGTAGCCGTGGACTCCGGAACCCCAGTAATGCGCACGTTATTGCGCCGACTGCGCGCTTCTAAGTCCTCGTTGTTGATGGCTACCTCCTTTAGGATTCGCTCCAGCCGATCCAGGCGTTTAGCTTCGTGCCCTGCGCCATCCTCCACCGCGGAGATCCGGGCCTCGGCCTCCACCAAGCGCTTGTCATGGGCCTGAATTTTAGCCCCCATCGTTTCCAGCTTTTGATCCAGGGTATCAAAGCGCCCATCTAGGGCCCGGAACCCAGCACGCATCTCCTGTAGCCAGTCTGGGGACGAGGCCCGGGCCGCCGAGGCACCAGGCGGGCCCTCAGCAGGGGCCTGCATTTCTGAGCGATGGTCCGCCGGTTGTTCGGGCAACTTTTCGAAGGGCAGCGTTTTCTGCTTTGGGTCCTTGCGACCCATGCCCTCTCTTGGTCGGACCGCGTCGCGGTAGGAAGGAGGCCCAAGGACGACAAAGAGGCGGCTCCAAAGGACAGGTCGGTCAGCACTCCATCCAGCCCTCGCCACGGGCGACGCAGCCACCTGCACGGGATCCAGCCGTGTTAAAGAAGTGATGTCCAGCCGCAGGGCAAGGCCCTCGCCCCCAGGCCCAGGGTGCGTCCTCCCGTGGCGCAGGGCCCAGAGCAGGCAGGGGCCGTCCAGCAGGGCAGCGGCCGATGTGGCCGGGCAGTCCGGCGCGGGGGAAACGGAGGGCAGGCCTCACCGGTCACCGAGAGCAGGATCAAACAGGCGAGGGCCCGAGGCAAGGGGCGGAGAGAAGCCGGGCACCCGGCCCGGCGCGGGGCCCACCCCAACCCACCTGCGCCACCAACAAGCCACCCCGCCGCTCCCCCCAAGGCCCCCCGACAAGAGATGCCCGGGGCCCCCGGGAGGGCAACCAGGGAAAGGGCACGACCGCGGCGCCGAGCACAGACCCCAGCGCTCGGCCGGACCCCGGCCCGCAGCGACGCGCGTAGTAGGGCGGGCCCCCACCGGCCCGAACCCCGGCGCTCAACACCCCCCCCCCCAGTCCCCCCCGGGTACCTGTCCTCCAGCCAGCCGCCACCTCCGAACTCCCGATCCCGGCCGCTGACTCAAGCCGCCATCTTGGGCCTCCAGGCCAGAAGCCCTCGTCGTCGTCTACTGGTCATCCCGGGCGCCGGCAGGGCCAGACTTGCGTATCGGAGCACTCCGGGGCCCCCGGGGATTCAACGCCGGGGTCGGACAGCCAGCGCCCGCCTAAGGGCGTCGGGAACAGAGAGGTTAGTGCTGGGCTGGCGGCGGAGCTTCAACGCCGCGCGGCCATCTCAGCCTGCAGCTTGGCCACGTCCCCGGTGATGGCATTCTTCAGTCTTGTCGTAGGGTCTGTTGTGATCGGTGTATAATACTTGCGATCACATAGTTGACGTATACATTCTGTCTCATAATCAGAGGTGGACTGAATTACTGTAGCACCCCCTTTGTCTGCCTGTTTAATCGTAATCGATTGGTCGGCAGCCAGGGCCCTGGCTGCATCCATTTCCTGTTTAGAGAGGTTGTGAAAGGTCGATTTATTCCGCCCCACTGCTAGGACTTTGAGAACAGCTTTTTCGAAAGTCAGTACTTCCGAAGGGACCATGCCCGCGCTGGGGGTGAAAGTGGATGGTCTATGTAGGCCAGTGTCACTTGAGTCTAAGGGGGGTTCGTTTTGAAAGAAGGCCTTTAGGCGAATCTTTCTAAAGAAACTATGCAGTTCGCATGCTTCTTTGAATTTGTCAACCCTGGGGGTGGGCACGAAACCCAGTCCCTTTCGAATCACTCGTAGCTTGACACTGTTCAGTGGTCTGTCTGATAAATTAATTACTAAGTCCTTTTGCCCCTGCGTTGGCTCCGGGTCTCCATCAGGGGTTGAGGTTGGTCCTGCCACTGTACATGCTTCACTCCTCGCTTTTGCCCTCTTCCTCTGCCCCAGCCTCTGCCTAAAAAAGGTTGGGGGTTAACCCCTGGGTAAAATTGAGGAAGGCATTGTGGGAACATTGGGTATTGCCAAAAGTGGGGTTGTGGTGGTCCGGGGAACATTGCTCCCCTCGATTTTGGAAGGCCCGGTTATTATTTCTTTCCTGGTTTGGGGTGTCCCAGCTCCTAGTACTCGAGTTACTGTTGTTGGATCCCCTCCTACTATTGTTACTTGACTCCTCATCACTTGAGTAACTAGTTCTAGAGGGCGTGAAGTCGGTTTTCAGGTAGGGGAAGATCTTTTCCTTGTCGAACCTCGAGATATCTTTTTGTAATTTAGCAATCTTTTGTTTTAATAGATACTCTCTATTCTCTGCTATTTCTGCATTTATCTCTGCTAACTTAGGTTTGAAGATGTTACTGTGTACTGTGGATTTCATGGTTGCCTCAGCAGCCTGGATCCGTATTAGCAGAGCATCAGCAAGTCTCTTAGCGGTGCTGATTATCAACACTAGGAGGTCTCGGGTGCACTTCCACGACACCGAGGACCAATCCTTCTTAAATGGGGGATCCTCCAAGAACAATCTGGGGAATATGTTGACAATGAGACCAATAGGGGCGATGTTGGCCCTGAGGTACTCTGTCATCAATGCTCCATGGATAGTTATTCTGAGCCATTCTTTCTTTAAGGAAACCAAATTCGTCCAGTCTTCCGACTGTGACACAGTTGCTGTATTCCCATCTCCTCCTAAGAGTGACGGTGTTCTTAAAATGTCAGTGACTGCATCCTCGCCAAAGCTAATTCCTAGTTCTCCATCCATTTTGTAGAGTATAGGAGCAGTGGCCAACTAACCCAAGGATTCTGGTTAATGTTCTGAAAGTGTGGGCCTACCAGTATCTATTAATACTGTAGGGAACCTCAATACGTTCCTGCGGTTGTCAGCCGCGCTGAACATCTAAACAAAAGAGAGGAAGTAAAATGAGTGGGCTATATTTATTGAGGTCCAGCGTACATGCCCTGGAAAGACATACAAAGAAAGAGTATGCTGTTCCTCCTGGTCAGGGGTGATTCTGTGAAGTACACAATCTACCCCGGGTGGAGATTGTGTACTTCACAGAATCACCCCTGACCAGGAGGAACAGCATACTCTTTCTTTGTATGTCACACCACACTGCTGACACAGATGGTGTCATTCATGGAGGGCATGTCAGCAACGCTGTCTGAACAACGCAGGTTTCTGCAGTCCATGCACTCTTCCCTGACGGCAGCAGAGACTCTCCTGCAGCGCTTCGTCCCCCCCTACCCCAGCCCCATCCACACTTCCCTCTCCCATACCTGTCACATGCACACCTAGACATTCCCAAGCACGCACCCCACCAGACACAGGCAGCACACCACCAAGTAAGGGCAAGCGCACACCTCCTGGCACGCACACTCAGGGGGATGTAGGCACACCCACTGGGTCTGGGACAAAAAGACATACACGCAGCCACAGTCTGAGGCCGCAGGTCTCACAACCCAGTCCCTCCAAAAGCACTCCCCTTGGCTCCCCTGCCAAACTGAAACCCAAAGAGGTCGACATGGGTGAGCTGGCCCTCACCCTCACTGTGACACCACCTGGCAAGTGGGCGAGGAAGTCCCCAGGCAGGGTAGTTGAGTCCCCCCCTGTCCACCCCCTCCCTCAAGAGCGCTGCACCCCATCCCTCGGCCACCCCCCCTCCGTTGGCCCTGGGGTTTCTTCCGGTGCAGGGGTTACTCTGGACGCCCTGGCAGCAGTGTGCAGCGCCGAGCTCACTTCCACCTTTGGCGCTGCCCCACCCCCTGTGGTGGAGACGTCCACCCCTGCACCACCACACCTACCCTTCCCTCTCCTGTCCCTGGTCCTTCCCCACATGATGCCCCCCCCCCCGGTCGACGGACCTGAGGGTTCCACTGTGCAGGCAAGCTAGGGGAGACGCGTGCCCATGTGTCCTCCCAAGGACTTCTATTATGGACTGGCCATTGGCCTTTGTATATAGTGTGATTTCATAATTTTTTTTATGCTGAATAAAGCATTTTATTTTTACTTTGAACACTATTGCATTTCAGGTATTGATGTTGGTGCTGAGGCTCCAGGAGTTGGTGTTGTGGTAATGTGTTATGGTTCTGAGAAATGTTCTAGTCTGATGGTCATGAGGTGGACCATGGTATCTGCGTGCCATCACAAGGTCTCTGCAAAGCATCATTGGTACTGTGTGTTATTTTGGTTTTGAGACATTTTTCCAAGGAGTGTTCCTTCCTCTGTGGCACCTGACATCTTCCCTGCAAAGAGTTGCACAATTGTTGTGCTGACCTGTGTCTACATTTCCTTTGTTGGTGACGGATCCCTTCAACTATGGCCATGCCTGCTCAACAATGTCTCCGGCTGCATCGTCTGTGCCATCCTTGCTAGTCACTGTACTTGTGTATTGAGTATGTTGAAATGCCTTCATGGAGAAAGTCTCCATTTTCAGCACTATACATGTGTGTTCTCCCGGCCTAGCACACATATGGTACTTGTTCTGCAGGGTATTTGGGCACCTGACTCACAATTGTGGGCATTGTATCTGTGGGAACTCCACCCTATTCCTTCCATGAGAGACAACATCTTGGTAGCTGGCCCAGCACCTGTACATTCCTATCAGTCCTGGGATGTGCGTGACAGTGTGTGTTCCCTTTGGCTCTCTTAGTTTAGAAGGCAGTGACATGACTACACAGTCTTGTGGCATGATCTCAGTGTGTGTATTGTGCTGCATCCGCCAGGGCTGGGTATGCATGTGTTATTTGTCCTCACACCCACATGTGGTGTGTCATGCAGTGGGGGAAAGACATCCATCCTCCTGGGAGTGGGACACTGCTGTCAGTGATGTGTTGTTATGGCACTATCATCATTGTCCAAAGTTAGGGATGCGTACATACAGCCATGGAGTTGTGGTCATCTGATAATGATGTACCCCCCCCCCCATGTCTCTGTCCACTGCTGGGAGTCCTCTGCACCCACCCATATAATTCTGTCCACTGCTGGGTGTCCTCTGCACCCACCCCTCACATGTCTGTCCACTGCTGGGAGTGATATGCACCCACCCCCATGTCTCTGTCCACTGCTGGGAGTCCTCTGCACCCACCCCTCACATGTCTTTCCACTGCTGGGAGTGATATGCACACACCCCTCATATTGCAGGCCACTGCTGGTAGTCATTTACACCCACCCCTCACATGTCTGTCCACTGCTAGGAGTGATATGCACCCACCCCCATGTCTCTGTCCACTGCTGGTAGTGAAATGCACCCACCCCCATGTCTCTGTCCACTGCTGGGAGTCCTCTGCACCCACACACATATGTCTATCCACTGCTGGGAGTCATTTACACCCACCCCTCACATGTCTGTCCACTGCTGGGAGTGATATGCACCCACCCCCATGTCTCTGTCCACTGCTGGGAGTCCTCTGCACCCACACGCATATGTCTGTCCACTGCTGGGAGTCCTCTGCACCCACCCCTCACATGTCTGTCCACTGCTGGGAATCCTATGCAGCCACACACCCACCCACCCCCTTGGTGCAGTACACTGCTGACCTGGGCCTACACACACACCAATATAAAGGTAATATGCTGCACCAGGCCGTAAGCCAACATTTGTGACGTGTGTACGCCTTGTATCCCAAATGTACTGGTGCCATAGGGGTACTTGTGAAACGGACCGTACCCCCGCATTCATAGGGTGTGTATGGTCCGTACCATGCGTACCCCTATGGCCCCAATCCAATAGTGATACGGCTCGTACCCATGCTATGTATGTGTGGGTGCGGTCCGTTTCACTATAGTAGTGGTGCCGTAGGAGTACGGGTGGTACGGCCCGTACACATGCTCTGAGAGCGTGTGTACGGTCCGTACCACGCGCACCCCTACAGCCCCAATCCAATAGTGATACGGCCCGTACCCACACTATGTATGTGTGGGTGCGGTCCGTATCCGTAGTGGTGCCGTAGGAGTATGCGTGGTACAGCCCATACACACGCTCTGAGAGCGTGTGTACGGTCCGTACCACGCGTATCCCTACGGCACCACTACAATAGTGATACGGACCGTACACACGCTCTGAGAGCGTGTGTACGGGCCGTTCCACGCGTACCCCTACGGCACCACTACTATGGTGATACAGGCCGTACACACGCTCTGAGAGCGTGTGTACGGTCCATACCACGCGTACCCATACAGCACCACTACAATAGTGATACGGACCGTACCCACGCTATGGATGTGTGAGTACGGTGCGTATCACTATTGTAGTGTTGCCGTAGGGGTATGCGTACACGTCCACTTCCGTAGTTGCAGAACGCAGGGATTGGTGGACACGCCCCCCGGAGTGACCAGACCCTGGAGGTAATGTATGTCCTCAATATTGTAGGTTTTAATTTGGGTAGGGGGTATGTTTCCTGCCCCTCACCCCCCCTTGGCCTCTGGGTGTTGTTCTCACCTTCTGCGGCATGTGCGTCGGGTTCGGTGCACCAGGTCGTAGGCTAAGGGGGCCGGGATGACATGTAGGATGGGGTCCATGGCTGTCCGTCGCGTACCGGGGCTCCGTTTTCGCATCGGACTCAGTTTTCCAGCATTTTTTGGCTGCCGTAAAAAAATAGCTGTGCGGAGTGACGTAGGGACGATTCGTACTTGCTGGTCCGTAAAACACTGCCTGACTCCGTACGGACGCCGCGTACGCGCTGTCCAGGATCAGACTCGTAGGTGTTTTTTATCCATACGGTGTTTTGTACGATTCGTATGGAAATGGTATTTCTGTACGAATCGTACTTGCTGGATTGTACGGTGGATTTCCCTGGTACGAGTCTTACGGAGAATACGCTCCGTACGACAAATCGTACCCGGGTTTTACAGGATTGGAATCGGCACCATAGTGTTGAATTTCCTTAAGAATGCCCCCATTTGAACTTTACAAGATGTTTCGGAAAAGTTCTTGTTGATAAAAGTTCTGTTTTTTCGTACCCATTACAAGTGTTTGGCATTTCAGTGATGTGGGTGCTCTAATCTCAGTTGCACCATATTTGAGAATCTTTAAAGATGGAACAGTGCATAGATTAAATACTAATCCTTACAGTATTCATAAGGTAAACCCAACATTCCATAGAAAACAGGAAATTGTCTTACCTGTATTGTATTCTGAATCAAGAGCAGGTGATGAGTCCTCTGCAACCACACACATGTCTCTGTCCACTGCTGGGAGTCCTCTGCACCCACACACATATGTCTCTCCACTGCTGGGAGTGATATGCACCCACCCCCATGTCTCTGTCCACTGCTGGGAGTCCTCTGCACCCACCCCTCATATTGCAGGCCACTGCTGGGAGTCATATACACCCACCCCTCACATGTCTGTCCACTGCTGGTAGTGATATGCACCCACCCCCATGTCTCTGTCCACTGCTGGGAGTCCTCTGCACCCACACACATATGTCTGTCCACTGCTGGGAGTCATATACACCCACCCCACACATGTCTGTCCGCTGCTGGGAGTGATATGCACCCACCCCTCATATTGCAGGCCACTGCTGGTAGTCATTTACACCCACCCCTCACATGTCTGTCCACTGCTGGGAGTGATATGCACCCACCCCCATGTCTCTGTCCACTGCCGGGAGTCCTCTGCACCCACCCCTCATATTGCTGGCCACTGCTGGGAGTCATATACACCCACCCATCACATGTCTGTCAACTGCTGGGAGTGATATGCACCCTCCCCCATGTCTTTGTCCACTGCTGGGAATCCTCTGCACCCACACACGTATATCTGTCGACTGCTGGAAGTCCTCTGCACCCACCCCTCACATGTCTGTCCACTGCTGGGAGTGATATACACCCACCCCTCATATTGCAGGCCACTGCTGGTAGTCATTTACACCCACCCCTCACATGTCTGTCCACTGCTGGGAGTGATATTCACCCACCCCCATGTCTCTGTCCACTGCTGGGAGTCCTCTGCACCCACACACATATGTCTGTCCACTGCTGGGAGTCCTCTGCACCCACCCCTCACATGTCTGTCCACTGCTGGGAATCCTATGCAGCCACACACTCACCCACCCACCCCCTTGGTGCAGTACACTGCTGTCCTGGGCCTACACCCACACCATTATAAAGGTAATATGCTGCACCAGGCCATAAGCCAACATTTGTGGCGTGTGTACGCCTTGTATCCCAAATGTACTGGTGCCATAGGGGTATGTGTGCTACGGACCGTACCCCCGCATTCATAGGGTGTGTATGGTCCGTACCACGTGTACCCCTATGGCCCCAATCCAATAGTGATACTATCCGTACCCACGCTATGTATGTGTGGGTGCGGTCCGTATCACTATAGTAGTGGTGCCGTAGGAGTACGCGTGGTACGGTCCGTACACACGCTCTGAGAGCGTGTGTACGGTCCGTACCACGCGTACCTCTACGGCACCACTACAATAGTGATACGGACCGTACACACGCTCTGAGAGCGTGTGTACGGTCTGTACCATGCGTACCCCTACAGCCCCAATCCAATAGTGAAATGGCCAGTACCCACGCTATGTATGTGTGGGTGCGGTCCGTATCACTATAGTAGTGGTGCCGTAGGAGTACGAGTGGTACGGCCCATACACACGCTCTGAGAGCGTGTGTACGGTCCGTACCACGCGTATCCCTACAGCACCACTACAATAGTGAGACGGACCAGTCACACGCTCTGAGAGCGTGTGTACGGGCTGTACCACCCGTACCCTTACGGCACCACTACTATAGTGATACGGGCCGTACACACACTCTGGGAGCGTGTGTACGGTCTGCACTACGCGTACCCCTACGGCACCACTACAATAGTGATACGGACCGTACACACGCTCTGAGAGCGTGTGTACGGTCCGTACCACGCGTACCCCTACGGCACCACTACTATAGTGATACGGACTGTACCCATGCTATGGATGTGTGAGTACGGTGCGTATCACTATTGTAGTGTTGCCGTAGGGGTACGTGTACACGTCCACTTCCGTTGTTGCAGGACGCAGGGATTGGTGGACACGCCCCCCGGAGTGACCAGACACTGGAGGTAATGTATGTCCTCAATATTGTAGGTTTTAATTTGGGTAGGGGATATGTATCCTGCCCCTCACCCCCCTCTTGGCCCCTGGGTGTTGTTCTCACCTTCTGCAGCATGTGCGTCGGGTTCGGTGCACCAGGTCGTAGGCTAAGGGGGCCGGGATGACACGTAGGATGGGGTCCATGGCTGTCCGTCGCGTACCGGGGCTCCGTTTTTGCGTCAGACTCAGTTTTCCGGCATTTTTTGGCTGCCGTAAAAAGATAGCTGTGCGGAGTGACTTAGGGACGATTCGTACTTGCTGGTCCGTAAAACGCTGCCTGACTCCGTACGGACGTCGCGTACGCGCTGTCCAGGATGAGACTCGTAGGTATTTTTTAGCCGTACGGTGTTTTGTACGATTTGTATGGAAATGGTATTTCTGTACGAATCGTACTTGCTGGATTGTACGGTGGATTTCCCGGGTACGAGTTGTACGGAGAATACGCTCCGTATGACGAATCGTACCTGGGTTTTACAGGATTGGAATCGGCACCATAGTGTTGAATTTCCTTAAGAATGCCCCATTTGAACTTTACAAGATGTTTCGGAAAAGTTCTTGTTGATAAAAGTTCTGTTTTTTCGTACCCATTACAAGTGTTTGTCATTTCAGTGATGTGGGTGCTCTAATGTCTGTTGCACCATATTTGAGAATCTTTAAAGATGGAACAGTGCATAGATTAAATACTAATCCTAACAGTATTCATAAGGTAAACCCAACATTCCATAGAAAACAGAAAATTGTCTTACCTGTATTGTATTCTGAATCAAGAGCAGGTGATGAGGTTTGTTTTAAATTGGATGTTGTGAGAAATGTATTTTCAGAGATGTTAGTTTAGGAAGTGTGATTATTTATGAATTTTGGGGTCATAGATAGAAGAGATAATAATTCCAACCTATTCTTTTGCTGGTGTCCCATTGTCTGGATGCATGCAATGAGACAGAAGATTTGCTGTTTCATGAGCTGCATGCAGTGGTGCCCCAATTGTGGATACTTATCCAGCAGCATCATGTGCAATCCATGTACTAAATGTGGTCAAAGTTCAGAATTGTTGTTTGCCTCTGGCATGCTGCAACACACTTCAATAATATTCTGTTTTTATTAACAGGATTATGTTTTCTGGTCTAATAAACTGTGTGCGGCGCGTGAGGGTTGTTTATTTCAAGTGCGAAGATTTTTCTATTAAAGCTTTGTCATACATGCAAAACAAGCAAAAGGATGAGTAAGGCAGATGAGCAGGTAATGTCTGGATTACGTACTGTTAATTTTCATTACTAAAATTCTGCACTCCTCATCCTATTACTTATGACCCTTCCTCCCGCCCTAGAATTGTTTGTAGTGACAGGAGCTTAATATTTACAGGAATCGGAGAAGAATGATTCCCCTTTCATAGTTGGCTCTTGTTAGAAAAAATAAAGACTGCTTGGAAGGGGTAGTGTGAGGTGAATACAGGGTCTTAATCATTCAAAACGTAAGTAATGTTATTAGTACTGCAGAATCAGAGAACCGGAGATTATTTGCAAGAAATCCAGACTTTACAGGCAGAGCAGAGGCACTGCAGACCGGGGCTGGAGTGTGATAGAGCTGTGTGCAGACCTATTTGTGGAAGGTAAGGTCGTGTTGCAGAGTGCTATACAAGAGCATTAGCTGAGCTGCCTGAAGATCTCGATACTGGATCCGAAATCGTGTTGTAGTAGGGCAGAAAGATTATGAATTACCAGATCAGGATGAAGACAGTAGAACAGGTCAGCCTGGGGAGCTGTTCTGGGTGAGCAAAAAATGCAGCCGATCAAGGCAAATTTGCATTGGCTGAGCTTGGTGTGGGTCTCAGTACTGCAAGATAATAGAAGGTGCTAAAAAGGACGGAAGTACTTTGCATTTTCATGTGGCCAGCACAGGAAGAAAATGGCAGCGGGCCTAAATCAGCTTTTCAGTGCATTGGCCGTACTGCGCAGAGCTTAATAATGGATATGCAATAAATAGGTCTTCCAAATCATGTTTGCAGTGCATTGATAGGCAGAGCTCTGAACATATTCTACCCAATGACAAAAGGCTACTGTGGTCTCATACTAACTGCACCTCAATCAAAAGCCTGCGTTTGTAAAACCGCTCCTGGCAATGAGCGAAGCCTGGACACCAGTGTATTTCTCCTTTCCAAATAGGACTTAGTGATGGTCGTAGGCAATATCACTTTCTTATTAAGTGTCGGCAATTAAAAAATGAAACTCATAGTCAACTGTGTTGTTCCAATGACGTTACCATGCCATGATTTCTCATCAGCACGCCCATTGAGTGATTTTTTTTTATAGTTTGGCAATACTTCATCCTAGTAAAACTCTAATAAACTAGTTCCTTAAAGCGTTATTAATCTAAACGCAATTATACACTCATTGCTTATGCGAGTTTATAGTAATTATTGTCTCGTTGTCAAGCTAAAGTCATTTCATAATCATAGCAGATATCAAAATTTTCAAGAGGGTTTTTTTTAGCAAAGAAATATTTTGCACCATTTGTCTTCAAGCAATGCAACCTTGTAGGGCAACTAAGAGGATCACTAACAAAGAGTTAGCAGTGCGGCTGCTTGAATGAATATTTAATTTAAATTTATTTTAAACAAAAGGTGTTGTTAGTGCCGAGATACTGCAAAAAATCACACTCACCATTACTGCCAGCCAATGGAAGCAGGCAGGTATTTGATGACAATGTGGAAGTATCAGCAAGTGGAGAGCCTAGCTCCTGCAGAGTACTTCCAATGCACCCCACTGCTGCTGTCTATGGTACACCCACACTACTCCGGATGGACTGACCCAACACCACACCCAGGTCGGGGGAGATGGTGAAATGAGAGGAACAGGCAGAGAAGGAAAACAAGTTCCTCACGTCCACTTTAATGCAAGTCTGATGTCAATCAATGAAAACACAGTGAACCGAAATGCTTCCGGGCGAGAAAAACGCAAGAGAATGTTTGCCCAAAAAGTAAGTGGTTTTATGGATCCACTAGGCCTAGTATTCTTTACTCTCAGCTGGGAGCGAATTAAATGTATAAGAGGTGATTGGGGAAGATTATAAATAGTTCTTAAAAAGTTTTTGGGGGTATCAACTCCAGATTGAAATGGCCCCTTCTCCTCCCAATTTTCCTTGTACAAAGCACCAACTTTTGTTTTAACTTTGCAACTTAAAAGGAAGCAGAGATGGGGCTGTGGCACAACATTCCTCCCAAAACATTATAATGAATAAATTGTGGGGCACATTTACGAAAAAAATCACGCAGCGCAGGAATGCACCATATTTCACATTGTATGGCACATTCCTGTCTTTTCTATGCACTGGTGCACAATGTGCTATCTAGCGCGAACGCAGGCCCACTTGCAACATGGTGTAAGGGTGCTTGCGTTGTAAGCAGGGTTGTTTTTGTGCAGAAATTGACATCTTCCTGCACAAAAGCAATCCGAGGCATTTTCCTCAGGGGATTTCCTCAGAGGAAACAAGGAGGAGAAATAAAGATATTTCGTCTCATTACGCCTCCCATGGGGAAGCGTATCATTTTGATGCATTACCAGGTCTACCAGTAATGGCACATCTGGGAATGTGCCAAAATTCATGGGTGGATGCGTGAGAACCCCCACGCTCCACCCATCGTACGCCTCCCTTGGGCAGAGAAATGCGAAGCAGCGCAAATTGCTGGATTGCGTTACTCTAGCTTTATCAAGCCACTCAGGGCCACGCAAGGCAGCCTTGTGTGGCTTGATACATGTAACTAAAGAGTTGCGTCACTCTTGCACCCTATTGCGTGGCACAAAGGCAACACAACTCATTAATAGAATTAACCCTGTATTTAAATGACCCTTACTACACTTGACGAGGCATTGAGGTGCTTTGTGAAGAGTAGCATGCTACTCAGAAACCCAAGGAAAATGGTAAATAGATTAGAAATATGTGCTTTCTTTTCCTACTACGATTAGTTGTGTTGAGGTTGTTAAGTTTGTGCTTTTGAAATCTCATACATTTACTCTACACCTAATGTTTTTGATAAAATCCGGCCCTTTTTGAGATCTGTGCGCCACTTTGTGGAGCTCACTGATAAAGCACGGGCACAGCACCACACTGACCCTGAGTGATCTGAAATCGATACATGGTGAATAGCTGACTCACTGTTCACATAAACGGTTTCATTGTTACACTCTGTACCTATTTAATTCGCTTGAATTTACATGACTTTAAGTTTGTTCACCCTGGAACTACATTTACCAAAACATGCACAGCATCGGCTGAAGGAGAGAATCTAAAGGAAGTGTCCGAGCCCTGCGTGCCACAAACCTCGATGTGCTCAGTTGTCACGTGATGTTTTGTTTAAAGCAATGGCCTTGTCCGTGAATTTGGTTCCAGGTGAACAGTCCTTGAGCTAAAATCCTCCCCACTGGGACTGCAATCTGATTGGATTGAGGCACTGTGATTTCGTCAGAAAGCACCCTCATTGAACTAACCTCTTGAACTCCAGCAGCATGTTACTGTAACTCAAACAGGCCATAGAGCCAGCGACCTCAGCATATTGAACCTCTGGTCTAAAAATATGTGTGATCTTTTTTGTGAACACCGTGTTTTATTGTAGCAAAATAACTAGTACACTTTTAAAACTAAGGCCTATATTTACATACATATTGGGCTGGGTTTGTGTCAAAAAAGTGATGCAACCGCATGACAAAAGTGATGCAGACCTGCACCATGCCTTCTTTTGGATTTAATTCCAAGTGCAAAATGTGTGTGGAAAACTTGTTTCAAAGCAGCGAAAAGCTTGGCATTACTTTGCTTCAAGTGGGCATTCCATGGGGGGGGGAGGGGGGGGGGGAGGATACATGGGCGTTCCCATGCAACAACCCACAGTTTTCTCCTAACTTTTTCTACATTGCATGTGTGCTGTACTGTACAGTATGGGAAACTGATTTCATATATATGCACACACACATACACTCATACACCTATATTGGTCCAGAAAGCATGCTTTTAGTGATTTGGTGTAAATCCATTTAGTAGTTTTTTAGATATTTAACTTAAAAAAATATAGATATCTGGGACACGAGTCCCTGTTGTGGACTTGCAGATCCTGCAAAAATTTGATTGTCTTGAACCGTGAAGTGTTGACAATCATTTTGGGGCTCAGCTTAAAGCCGAGTCCCAAAAACAAAGTAAAAAAGAAAGAAAAGGGGGCAGGATAGGAATGCCCTGACGCACCACATATGGTGGGAGGGTCCCTCTGGGACCCCGCTGGGGGTAAAAGGCATTTTTTAATCTTGCCCCGGACTCCCTAGTGGATCTGTGAATCCGCAGCAACATTTTATTAAAGAAAGATGGGCAGGACAACACGTCTTTTTTCTAAAGGCCCCCAGGTAGGCCAAATCCTATCTCCCCTGTTTTTTTTAAATCCTTTATGCAGGGGATGCCCGCATGGCATCCCTGCACTATGATGACCACCAACTCCCCGGTTTGTTTGTTAAATGAATGGAGGGGGCTGTTTGGATCCCCCCACAGCCCCTAGGGCCGCCACCTCCCCGGGGCTAAAACTTCTATTACTGGGGGCCAAGCAGACCCCCCCGCGGACTTCCACCTCCTGGGGTATTTTTGTAAAGAGTGTGGGGGCTGCGCGGATCCCCTGCAGCCCCGGGAACCAACACCTCCCCGGGGCTTTAAATGTAAGTATTGTGTTGGGGAGCTGTGCACCCACGTCTCTGGGGACCACCACCTCCCCGGGGTAGAATAAAATATGGGTGGGGTGCTGTGCAGCCCCCTTCATGAGCCCTAGATGGCCCTAGGGACCACCCTCCCAGGAATGGATCCTGCAATGGTAAAAGCACTGGGGCAGGGGGGCAGGTTGGTGGGGATTCAACAGATGACCACAAGGGAAAATAAATAAATAATAAATTTTCCCTCGTCTTTGTCTGTCAACATCCCCCCTGCACCACTCTTACCTGCACGGGACATAGCTGCCCCCGGGATGCTGCCGTTTGCATTGGCTTGGCAGCAGCTTTACCTCTGCTGCCAAGTGTTAGTAAACAGTGCTCACTTTCAACAAGCGAGAGCATATAAAATGCTCTAGCTTGTGGAAAGTGAGCACAATTGCTTTGACACAGAGAGAACTGCATATTAGCAGTTCCCTCTGTGTAAAAGCAATGCCGGCTCCCGCAGGAGGCGGGAAGCCGGCAGGGCCTGCGGGGGCCTTCAAGCTCCCCTGCAATTCCATTGGTGAATGGGTGCCCTAGAGGCACCCACTTTAAATGTGCAGACCTGGGTGATGGGGTCCACGGGGCCCAATTCAGCCCAGGGAGGAGGACTCGGCCTCCTCCCTTTAAATATATAAGTAATAAAATGGCTAGGCCCCGGGAGATGTAGTCCCTCTGGTTGTAATCGGCCTGGGAGGTGGGCTGCGCAACTCCCTCCTTTAAAAAAAAAAAAAAAGATAATGGGCCGGTCTCCGGCCCAGAGAAGGGGGACTGCAGGGACACACAGCCCCCCTTGCTTTATTTTTGAAAAAAAAGGCTGGGCCCTCTGGGAAGTCGGACCAGGGAGGTGAGCCACACAGCTCCTTTCCCATTCTTTAGATGCTTGGACCTGGGAGATGGAGTTCCTGGGGTCAAAATCGGTCCAGGGAAAGGGACCTGCGCAGGCCCATTTCTTCACCACTCTGCAAATGTGCCTCCTGGTACACTGCTGGTTGGGGATGAAGTCCTCTTGGATGCTGAGGGTCCTTAGGGGCCAACATTACCTCCTGTTACCTCCGGTAAGCCCCACACAGTGGGATTGTTGAGAGGTGGTCGTAGGCCAAGCTCCCTTTCTCCACCACTCTTCAAAAGCATCTCTTGGCTTTCACATGTGCAGTTACTCATCCATATACCACTGACACATCCACCCTCTCACTGACACAGTCATACACACACTCACTCAACCATACAACCCTCTTCACATGCGCTCACTAACCCATACAGCCACAGACTCGCTCACCCACTCACTCATCCATATAGGCAGTCACACACACCCTCATCCACCCACACACTTAGACACCCATACAGGAACTCAGACAGCCAATCAATCACCCATACAGCCACTCACATGCTAACTCACACACCCATACAGCCACTTAGACACCAACTGACACACTGATACAGACATTCACACAACCAGTCACCCATACATTCACTGAGACACATAATCACTCATTTATACACACAGTCATGCAGCCACTGAATCATCCATACAGACACTCATACACTCACTGATTCACCGGTACACCTTGGTGTATATATATAACGGAATGGCGAACTAAGCAGTCCTTGGATACCGGAAGGTGAAGTTACTCGCCGGCTGTTCTGGTCATTGATTGCTGCTTACTACTTGGTCAGCACTTGTTTGGAGACTCCGCGACAGGATCGTGCATTCACGGAGGAGCAATACGAGGACCTTGGGTGAGTGAGGTGACGGGGGAAGCGGTTGGTGGTGCCTTGGAGACTGCGGGTGCGGCTTCCGGGTCACCCTCGCCGTATACCTAGCACCTCCGGACACCCTTTGTTTTCTTAAAGTGCTCAAGTGCAGAGGAACTGTGTCATAGAATTGTTACCGACAGACCCTCGGCTCACTTTCTCCCACAATACCGGAACGTAACCTGACTTATCGTACCATTACTTTTGAAGCAGCGTACTATGACCATATTCCCGGAATTGACTAGTACGAATTACTAGTCAAGTAACAGAGACACTACCCCAGTAGGAATAATCATTGCATTATCATCGACTTACACGCACTAACAATATTGAATTATTTTTTTGCATCGTACCAAACTAATCCGAACCACAATACCCACAATCCACCATGGCCGAGAGAGTAAAAAATCGAGTACAGAGAGCATGTGATCTTCTTAACGATGACTCCAATCTCTCTCACAAAGCTGGCAACGGCGCATCTAGTGGAGACAAGAAAAATAGAACCGTCTCCTGCATTTTAAAGGAATTACAAGCGGCTCGCATCCAAGAAGTTAATAAATGATGGGAGAAAACTACACTTGAAAAATACATCGAATTCAAAAGAATTCCCAGAGGCTTGAGAATTCTCATTATGCCCACCCTTAATGACTTGGATATAGATTTAATTAAACAATGGCAAACTGATACCAACGAATGCTCATTCAGATTAATGGCCACCTTGATTGCTCACGCCGATAGGAAACTAGCTTTGATTGCCACAACTATTAAAGATTTGGAGACTGAATTGAATCAAATTCCCACCGATGAGGAAATTACCAAATCAATTGAATCTATGGAAAAGAAAGTCAATAAACATGAAGATGATGTGGAAAAACGTAAAGCCAACAAATTTAACAGGGACAGACTCGACTACACTTATGGCCGAATCTCCACTTTTGCCAGAAAATACGATACATTGAGAAATCGTGTAGTCATGGATAAACACAGCGGACAAGAAACTCCTGTGTCAGAAGAAAGCTCTGAATTGAGCTCAGCTGATGAGGATCAAACGACCTCTAGCCTGGATTTTTCCGGGGAAATGCGCCTCATGCAGATGACAACGCGACAAAGAGGGCGCGGCCAAGGACCACCACGGGGGAGAGGACGACCACAAACCCGAAACGGAGAACCAGGAGAGGCGGTCAGACCCAAAAGAGGAAGAGGAAGAGCAAAGTAAAACTAAAACCACAAAATCTCAACCTCATTGTGAATCTCTCCAACAAAATTCTCAATAAAGCGCAAACCTCATTGCTCAACAAGGGTCTTTCTTTCTGTCCCAACAAGGACATGGATCTTGCTAACATACGCATTGACCTGTACAAATTTTGCCGTAAAATTAAACTTAAAAAATATTTTGAAGAACGACCTTCTCAACCATCTTCTACACTCCCACCAAGCGAAACTATTCAATCTTTAAGTATTAAAGATATTCCAGCATTAAGAACAGCCACCTCATTACAAACAGAATCTTCTACTCAAGTTGGTGCCAGCAACCTTTCCTCCATGTCGGATCTACAATATTGTCAAGACACTGGCCTTGAAACTAACAGAGGAGGAAACAGCGGTTCTAAAAACCAATCAACTTTTTGTCCTCAACTTCCTCCTGGCAACAAAATTGATCTCTTTCAGGAAATCATGGTGGAGGAGGTCAACAAAATGTCTACTAACTGCCTTATGTCATCTACTAAAAAGCCTAAATCTTCAACCAAATCCAAGAACATGAGAAAGACATGGAACCTCACCTATGAAGAACACAATGCATTAAAAGAACTACGCAATGATCAAAACATCATTATCAAAGCCTCTGATAAAGGGGGTAACATCGTTATTCAAAATTGTGAGGATTATATCAAAGAAGCTGCCAGACAACTCAATAACAAGGATCATTATGAAAAATTATCCAAGAATCCTATCAGGGATTGGACAGAGGAATATCATCTGAAACTCTCCGCTTGGAAAGACAGAGAACTTATTGATCTGGAAGAATATTTGTATTTAAAAACCAATCATCCCACCACGGCAACCATTTATTTCTTACCAAAGATCCACAAGTCAATTATCAACCCACCTGGTAGACCCATTGTTAGCTCCATTGGTTCCTTATTAGAATCCACATCCCGGTTCATTGACATCTTTTTAATGAATTATGTTACAGCTCTCCCATCATACTTGAGGGACACAATGGACTTTTTACAAAAAATTGATCAGTTTCAGTGGCACGACAACTACATCATGGCTTCCATTGATGTTGCATCACTTTACACTTCGATTCGTCATTCTGATGGCATCGCAGCAGTAAAAAAATTCCTTGACACCAGAGCAATTTGTTTTTTGGAACATTCTGAGATGTTGATTGAAATGCTAACCTACTGTTTGACACACAACGTCTTCCTGTTCAGAGGAGAAGTGTTCCTGCAAAAACAAGGGACCGCGATGGGCACTTCATTTGCCCCAACCTATGCCAATCTCCTCATGGCAACATGGGAAACTGAAGTCTTAAAAGATGTTCGTGCAAAAAATATCAAATTTTGGTCAAGATATATTGATGACCTGTTCATCATTTGGGAAGGCGATATTGAGCTCTTTACGAACTTTCTGGTCTCTCTTAACACCAATAGTTACCAATTGACTTTTACCTTCACTACCAGCACTACTAAAATTGTGTTTCTGGATGTCGAAGTATACATACTAGATGGTAAATTTTGCACTAAAATGCATAGAAAACCCACGGCTAGCAATAGCATCCTTCATGCCAACAGCGGACACCCAGCCAAACTCAAATGGAGTATCCCCTACGGGGAGATGCTAAGAGCCAGAAGAAATTGCTCTGAAGTCTCAGATTTTAATACACAAATAGTCGAGATGAGTCAACGTTTCCTACAACGCGGCTACCCTATGGAAGTAATTCTAACTGCAATTAACCGAGTCAAAAACAATAATAGAGATGAATTACTCCAAGTAGGCCAAATCAAAGAGGACACTGCGTCCATAACTAGACTCATAATCGACTTTAACAACCAAAGTAAAGAATTCCAAAAAACAATTTCCAAACATTGGGATGTACTGCTTCTAGAGATACCCTTAAAAACATTCTCCCAGCTGGACCCAGAATTACTTACCGCAAAACTGCCTCTCTGGGAGATATTCTCACTCACAGCCATTTTGAAATCAAACCTCAAACTACCACGTCCTGGTTAACGACACCGGGATTCTGGAAATGTTCAAAATGTAAGGCGTGTGAACAGGGCCAAAACATCACTTCTTACCAACTACAGAATGGCCATCATGAAAAGATTCTAGATCACATCACTTGCGAATCGAAATATGTAATTTACAGACTGGGATGTCCATGTCAAAAATATTATATTGGCAGCACAATTAACAAACTTAAACTTCGCATCCTACAACATCTACGTGCTATCAAGAATAAGGACTTCACATATCCCATTGCTAAACATTTCTTTGATTTTCACTCAAGTGACAGTAATTTACTCAAGTATTCAGGTATCAAAATCATCAAACAAAAAGAAAGGGGTGGAAACCGCATTCTTGAGCTAAGAAGAGCAGAGTCGAGAATGATATTACTAATGGGTACAGAAAACCCATTAGGACACAATTTGGATGCTGAATTACATGTGCACCTCTAATTTATCTTTAATTGATCAATTATGATGGACTCATCCCTGTTCTCCCTTTTATACTCATACACAAATCCCACTGTTGATCAAAACATTGCAAAATCTTCGCCTGCTCTCATAACAATATTTTCATCTCTCTCCCCTCTGATTGCTGATTGTGATCTACATATGAATTTTACATTGTAACAGTTGAAACAATTATATGTTGGTAACATTTGGAATTTTTTGACAAATAATCAACTTTGACTTTACATACTTTATGTAAAATTCGCCAATGATTAACATTTTTTAGTGAGTGGTCTAAAGTTGTTATCACTCACTTTATGAATTGCCAAATAGGATTTCCTTATTTAGAATTCGTCAAAATTATTTAAAATTATCTGATTCCAATTGATTCCTCTAGAGCCTATAGGTACTTTACCTTGATTGCGATTTTTCTTAAATTCTTTAAAATTGTTTCCGCTTAAACTACATTTATTTTATATCACTATCTAATTTACAGCAATCACCATGATGGATGAATTATTGTGGTTCTTTGTGATCTAAAAACTTTATTTACTTTCAAATAACATACCTTGATCAACGATGTATTTCAAGTCCAGTATGTTTTCACTTTCTATTTTTCGTTTTTTTCATGTATAAAAAAATGCTTCTATAAAAAGACACTCTGGACATTAGGACTCTATGGTCCAGTTGAAGGCCGAGTGCCGAAACGCGTCGACCGTCCTTTTGTGCGTGTTACTGATGTTCTTTTGCTGAATAAACACTTCAAGTGTTCTCTGTGGTGCCGTGCTTTTCTTCATTGCGACGCACCCCAGGACTAAGGGTGAAGCGAGAGAGAAGTTTGTTCTATATATATATATATATATATATATTATCTACTGGCGGTCGCCAGTAGATAGTTATAGTTAGGACCGAGTTCCCATAGGAAATCTGAAAATTCTATTTTGAATAACTTTGGCGCCGGTTGACTTAGCTTCGTGAAATTTTCAAAACTAATGGGGTGCTCCGCTCAGCTCCTACCCTGAAAGTCTCGGGGTGATTCGTCAAGCGGGGGTTGAGAAAAAAGGGGGGTCCCAAAACCCGTTTTCTCATGCATTTTCCCATAGGACCTTTAGTCGAAGATACAGCCCCAACGGCTGAACAGAATTACTTGAAATTTGGCAAAGAGGTAGTCCTCAGGTCAGGCATGTGCCTTTTGCATATATGGCGTAAATCCGTTCAGTAGTTCCTGAGAAAATCAAAAGTAAAATCACATATATATCTGGGCAGAGCCTAACCACACATCTCATTGTGAGATCTGATTGGCTGTCAGCACTTCATCCAAGAAGTCTTGGCAGCCATCTTGGGACCAATATACATGATAGCACCTCATTAAAAAGCATTGCAGTTAATAGAAGGTTTTAAGACTTTAGTTACATTATAAATCATTTGTTGATGGTACCATACTCATTTTAGGAATTGTGGTATGTTCTAAGGTGATTTTACCATGTGAAAAAGCCTTCTGCTGGGATATCATGAATCATGTTTGAGAGAAAACTATTTTCACATGTTTTTCCCACAGAGGTTTGGAAGGTGATCTATAAGCTAAACTGAGATCATATTTTCTGTAAATTCACATTATCTTTCTCAGTCATGTGAGAATGAAGTCTGACATTCTCAGTAAAACATGTACATCCAACAAGGGCAGAGACTGTCAGTTGATTCCTTTGTGTTTTACTGCAGCTTCCCAGAGTGTTCCAAAGAACAACTAGAGCGCTACCACTCCTACTTATGATAAACGTATGGCACACCTGAAGCCATCTTGATTGGAATAAAGTGGTAACTCTTAAAATATTTAATTTAAAAAGGAACAAAATGAGAGGGTTCATTTTGCCATAGAATGTATGATTAGTGCTGCAGAAAGAAAAATTAGGGCACATTTTGAGTGACTTCTCAAATCCTCTTCTATTTCATTAAAGAATTCTAACATGCAGACTGAAACATGCACTTTCAATATCAGCAGCAGACTTCCCTGGTGAGCAGTAGCTTTACTAGAGTGCTAACATTCTGAATTTATGGCAAATGTGTGACACATCTGAATGCCTTCTTCATTGAATCAAAGTAAAAAACTGACAGTATGCCTACTAAGGAGACTGTAGTAAATGAGGAAATTAGGAAACTTCATAACAAGTCTCCCAAGATGGCCACCTGAGACAAAAGAGCCCAAATGTAGAACAAATATCACCGAGATGTAGCCAAAATATAGCCCAATGACAGAAATCCCAGAGTGTTTTAAAGAACAACTAGAGCGCTAACAGTCTTACTTATGACAAAAGTACGGCACACCTGAAGCCATCTTGATTGGAATAAAGTGGTAACACTTAAAACATTTAATTTGCAAAGGAACAACATGAGGGGGTTCATTTTGCCATAGACATTATGATTAGTGCTGCAGAAAGAAAAATTAGGGCACATTTTGACTTCTCAAATCCTCTTCTATTTCATTAAAAGTTCTGACATTCAGACTGAAACATGCACTTTGAATACCAGCAGCAGACTTCTCTGGTGAGCAGTAGCTTTACTACAGTGATCTAATGAGGAACTAGAGTGCTATCATTCGGAATTTATGGCAAATGTGTCACATCTGAATGCCTTCTTGATGGAACCAAAGTAAACAAGCATTGAAAATGCAATAGGTCTCGCCCTCGTTTAAGTTAAAGCAATTCTGGTTGTAATTGGGTGGCTTTTTAGCTTTGCTTTTATTAGTGTTTTTCAAAATTTCATGTACATAACATGCATATATGTATATGCATGCATTTATATTTGTATTTATATAGATATGCAGATTATATATATATGTTTATATATGTATATATATATATATATATATACACATACATATATATAAATGCATATGCATATATGTGCGTGTAGAGAGAGGTAGAGAGAGGTAGAGAGGTAGAGGTGTAGAGGTAGAGACGTAGAGGTAGAGAGGTAGAGGTAGAGAGGTAGAGAGTAGTAGAGAGAGAGGTAGAGAAACGTAGAGAGGTAGAGAGTAGAGGATGAGTAGAGAGTAGAGAGAGTAGTAGAGAGTAGTAGAGAGAGTAGCAGAGAGTGAGTAGGAGAGAGTAGTAGAGTGAGTAGTTGAGAGTGAGTAGTAGAGAGTAGTAGAGAGTGAGAAGTAGAGAGTAGTAGAGAGTAGTAGAGAGTGAGTAGTAGAGGGAGTAGTAGAGAGTAGTAAAGAGTGAGTAGTAGAGAGTAGTAGAGAGTGAGTATCAGAGAGTGATTAGTAGAGAGTGAGTAGCAGAGAGAGAGTAGTAGAGAATGAGTAGTGGAGAATGAGCAGTAGAGTGAGTAGTAGAGAGTAGTAGAGAGAGTAGTAGAGAGAGAGTAGTAGAGAGTGAGTAGTATAGAGTAGTAGAGAGTAGAGAGAGAGAGTAGTAGAGAGTGAGTAGTAGAGAGTGAGAAGTAGAGAGTGAGTAGTAGAGAGAGAGTAGTAGAGAGAGAGTAGTAGAGAGTGAGTAGTAGAGAGTAGTAGAGAGTGAGTAGTATAGAGTAGTAGAGAGTAGAGAGAGAGAGTAGTAGAGAGTGAGTAGTAGAGAGTGAGAAGTAGAGAGTGAGTAGTAGAGAGAGAGTAGTAGAGAGAGAGTAGTAGAGAGTGAGTAGTACAGAGTAGTAGAGAGTGAGTAGTAGAGAGTGATTAGTAGAGAGTAGTGGAGTAGTAGAGAGTGAATAGTAGAGAGTAGTAGAGAGTGAGTAGTAGAGTGAGTAGTAGGGAGTAGTAGAGAGTGAGTAGTAGAGTGAGTAGTAGAGTGAGTAGTAGAGAGCAAGTAGTAGAGAGTGTGTAGTAGAGAGAGAGTAGTAGAGAGTAGTAGAGAGTGAGTAGTAGAGAGTGAGTAGTAGAGAGAGTAGTAGAGAGTAGTAGAGAGTGAGTAGTAGAGAGTGAGTAGTAGAGAGTAGTAGAGAGTAAGTAGCAGAGAGAGTAGTAGAGTGAGTAGTAGAGAGTGAGTAGTAGAGAGCGAGAGTAGTAGAGAGTGAGTGGTAGAGAGTAGTAGAGTGAGTAGTAGAGAGTAGTAGAGAGTGAGTAGTAGAGAGAGTAGTAGAGTGAGTAGTTGAGAGTGAGTAGTAGAGAGCGAGTAGTAGAGAGTAGTAGAGAGTAGTAGAGTAGTAGAGAGTGAGTAGTAGAGAGTGAGTAGTAGAGAGTAGTAGAGTGAGTAGTAGAGAGTGAGTAGTACAGAGTGAGTAGTAGAGTAGTAGAGAGTGAGTGGTAGAGAGTAGTAGAGAGTGGTAGAGAGTGAGTAGTAGAGAGTGAGTAGTAGAGAGTAGTAGTAGAGATTAGTAGAGTAGTAGAGAGGAGTAGAAAGTGAGTAGTAGAGAGTGAGTAGTAGAAAGTAGTAGTGAGTGAGTAGTAGAGAGTGAGTAGTTTAATTTAAAAGGAACACAATGAGGAGGTTCATTTTGCCATAGAAAGTATGATTAGTGAGGAAAAAAGAAAAATTAGGGCACATTTTGAGTGACTTCTCAAATCCTCTTCTATTTCATTAAAAAATTCTGACATGCAGACTGAAACATGCACTTTCAATACCAGCAGCAGACTTCCCTGGTGAGCAGTAGCTTTACTACAGTGATCTAATGAGCAACTAGAGTGCTACCATTCAGAATTTATGGAAAATGTGTGACACATCTGAATGCCTTCTTGATGGAATCAAAGTAAACAAGCATTGAAAATGCAATAGGTCTCGCCCTCGTTTAAGTTAAAGCAATTCTGCTTTTTAGCTTTGCTTGTATTAGAGGTTTTCAAACTTTCATGTACATACCATGCATATGTATGCATATATGTATATGTATATGTTTGCATGAATTTATATTTGTATAGATATGCAGATTATATTTATATGTTTATATATGTATATATATATATATAGACATACATATATATAAATGCATATGCATATATATGCATATATATATGTGCATATGTGTGCATATACAGAGAGGTAGAGAGGTAGAGGTGTATAAGTAGAGGTGTAGAGGTAGAGAGGTAGAGGTAGAGAGGTAGAGAGTAGTAGAGAGAGAGGTAGAGAGGTAGAGAGTAGAGAGCAAGTAATAGAGAGTAGAGAGTGAGTAGTAGAGAGTAGTAGAGAGTAGTAGAGAAAGTATCAGAGAGTGAGAAGTAGAGAGTGAGTAGTAGAGAGTGAGTATTAGAGAGTGAGTAGTAGAGAGTAGTAGAGAGTTAGTAGTAGAGTGAGTAGTAGAAAGTAGTAGAGAGTAGTAGTAAACATACTGAGGGTCCCGGGGTTTGATTTAATGGCGAGTACACCCCATACTACTAGAACAAGAGGTGTAGCTATTTTGGCAAAATCTTTTTTAGGACCGCCTACACGTAAGACAGCTGACCCTCTAGGCCGGTGGGTGATTGTTGAGCTCAAAGCAGGTATCACCATATGTTCTATTTACGCACCTAACCAGGATGACCCATCTTTTTTTACCAATCTAGAATTGGAACTAGCATCCTGGCCCTCTACATTAATTTTTTGTGGCGATTTTATTATTTCTATAACTCACCGGGCCCTGATTCATAATCATGAGCAATTTAAATATGTGGGATATAAACCGAAGGCATATAGAGCCATACTGCAATTAAAAGAAAGTCTAGGCTTAGTGGATGCATGGGTCACGAAACGACATCAGGATCCGGGATATACCCATTTTTCACACCCACATAATAAATATGTCCGTATCGACTATATATGGGTGACAAGTAGTTGGCTCAACGAGGTACAAATAAATAAATTACCCAAAATTATCTCGGACCATAATCCCTTAGTGATCATATTAAGGACCAATAATATCTTAAGACCCCGGTCAAGTTGGTCCTTCGACAGAAAATTATTAGTTGATAATGACTATCTAGAATATATTAAAGTATGGGCACAAGGATTTATAGATGCTAATCGCTACAGTGCCCCACGGGATGTGGTCTGGGATTGTTTTAAAGCCTCAGTTCGCGGCGAAACAATAAGCTACGTGGCCAGGAAGAGGAAGGAGTTGGTTAGAGCTAACGAGTTGTCTCTCCTAGAACTAGCGAAGAAGGAGGAGAAACATACCGCTATAATAATGCAAGGTGGTGATGGAAGGCAGATTCTAAATGAAATGATGATTCTTAAAATGGCAATTAATAGCAGGTTAACTAAGAGAGCAGCAGAGACTTATCAATCTCATCGCAACGAGATATATGAGGCGGGTGAGATGGTTGGTAAGCAATTAGCTCTCCGCACGAGACAAAAACAATCTTTAAATCAAATTACCAGTATTAAGGCAGACGGCCAAGACCATATAACATCCGAAGCCATTTTAGAAGCATTTAAAAAATACTACCAGAAACTTTACCAAAATGAGGATACGCTGGACTCTTTAAAAATCAAGGACGAATTGGTTAGGTGGGCAGCAGACCAGACGGATAATCCAGGACTAGAAGAGGCCACCATACAAGATCTAGATAGAGACATAACCTTACTAGAGCTACAAACCGCCCTAGCAGAGCTTGCTCCAGGTAAGG
The DNA here is from genome assembly GCF_964204655.1 of Triturus cristatus. Taxonomy (NCBI): domain Eukaryota; kingdom Metazoa; phylum Chordata; class Amphibia; order Caudata; family Salamandridae; genus Triturus; species Triturus cristatus. The sequence goes on along the minus strand of NC_140582.1, from coordinate 563,051,840 downwards.
CCGCAGGCCCAGATAAAATACCTTTGGAGCTATATAAGATTCTTGGAAATACCATAACACCACTTCTCCTAGATTTATTTATAAGTATTCAGGTACGTGCCACTCCCCCCAGTTCTTGGAGGGAAACTAATATAGTCGTCTTTCCTAAAAAAGACAAACCACCCGATTTAACTACATCGTACCGCCCAATTTCACTTATAAATACAGACTCGAAGCTCTATTCCAAAATTCTGGCTAATCGCCTCGGGGGGATCATCGAGCGTCTGGTTTCCCCATGGCAGCATGGCTTCATTCCGGGTAGGGGCACTACGGATCACATCCGCCGTGCTATTGCCCTGTTTGAGGCCATGGGGGTTTCGGGCGGCCAGATGTCGATGATCCTCCTAGACGCGGAGAAAGCCTTCGATAGGGTTTCTTGGGCATTTTTATGGGCGATACTTGAGCAAAATAAAATCGGGCCATGTCTTATGAAATCCATCAAGGCTATGAACTTTATGCCAAGAACTAGGGTCCTGGCAATGGGTCTTGAGTCTGGCTACTTTTATATATCTCGAGGCACTCGCCAGGGATGTCCATGCTCTCCGATTCTTTTTGCCCTCTATATAAATCCTTTAATTCTGAAACTGTTAAAAGCAGAGTCTATTAAACCTATTATTATTGGCCCTTTTGATACTAAAGTCCTTGCTTACGCTGATGATGTGGCTATAATAACATCCCATCCCACTGAGGCTTTATCTACTATCGAACAGATTACCCAGGGCTTTGGTCGCCTCTCTGGATATTCGCTAAACAGAGATAAAACAATGGTTATCTGCACTCATAACACCCAATTTGCTGACCTAAGTAGAGTTGATAGTGCAATATATTTAGGTGTTCGGATATCCTCAAAAATAGAGGAAATAATTAAAATTAACTATGATCCCCTCCTCCAAAAACTCACGAACGATCTAAAAAGGATAGATGGTCTTCATCTATCAATTATTGGAAGAGGGAATTTCCTTAAAATGAATATACTACCCAGGGTCTTATATTTATTTCGCGCAATCCCGATATTAGTTGACGATAAAATTATTAAAGCCATGGAATCCCAGATGGCCAGATTTATCTGGGGTTACGGAAAAATAAGGAGATCAATTCGCTTTCTCTCCTTACCAACAATGAGAGGTGGCCTCTCTGTTCCGAATTTGGGATTTTATTTATGGGCCACTCTGATTCAACAGATGACCTCGTTACTTTTCGTCAAAATCCCAGAAGAAGAAATAGGGGGTAAATGTATACCATCAATCTATGAACTTCTTATAGGAGATAAGGCTAATGGCCTCCTAGTTAAACAGCTGGAACCCTCTTATTATAAGAAAACTAAGTTCAAGATTATATTTAGTGCTTGGATCACCTGGAGGAAAATAATGCGTCACCTTAACATACCTAAATATAACAAATATATTTCTTTGTGGCATTCTACAGTTTTACCATCACACACATATGATATCATGGCTACAAGATGGGAATACTTGGGAGTTATAACGCTAGGGGATTTTCTGCTACCAGGCACTACTAATAGTTTTCAAGTGCTGCAACGTAAATTTTCCATTCCGGATAATAATATATTTAAATTCATTCAGATTAACTCAATCTTAAAACTAAGGAGTTCTGACTTCGTCTTGAGTAATATCCCCATATTTGAATGCATGGCTAAATCTACAACCAAGATCGGTACTGTATATACAATATTAGTTGAAAATCAGCAGGATGATCTGGAAAAAACGGAAAGGAGATGGTCTTGCAATCTGAATAATCCCAATGTAGACATTGATATGTCTTTGTATCTTTCAACAAAATTATTTGTTTCATCCAATCTTAAAGCTCAGCTATACAAGACCATATATGATCTCTACTTTACACCGTCGAAGCTTTATTCTTGGGGGAAAAGGGTGAATTCAGAATGCCCAAGGTGTGGTAAAAGCGGGGCACACTTACTCCACATGCTCTATGAATGTAATAAACTCGCCCCTCTCAGGGATCTGATAGCTGGCTTTTGGCAGAATGTGTTTGGACACTCAATACCTGAATCCCCCACTCTATATATGCTCGGTTACGATAATACACTCGGGCACACAAAGAGAGAGGAAATCTGTCTCTTTTTAGGGACTGCAATTTATAGGATAATTCTAACAGCCCGCTGGAAGGATACAGACTGCCCCAACTTCCAGGTCTGGCTAGCTAGGTTACTGGCTATGTATAACCAGGAGAAAGCTATCTTTGCATGTAAAGGCAAAAAAGCGAGAGCCTTAGGGAATATGATTTGGGAACCGATAGAAACCTGGAAGAATAATAATGCAAATGTATGACTGCAATATGTTTAAATTATATGTACATTAGTTTGATGGATTAATCTTCTTATTTTTCTCCTTAATTGCATCTTGTAGGCATGTATTTTACTTTATATGTCCTATGTTTAACGTAAATTTCCCTCTCTGCAAATAACCATGTAAGTAATTTTTGTAATACCCGCAATAAAAATAAAAAAAAAATAAAAAAAAAAAAAATTAAAAAAAGCATATATATGCATATATATATGTGCATATGTGTGCATATACAGAGAGGTAGAGAGGTAGAGGTGTATAAGTAGAGGTATAGAGGTAGAGAGGTAGAGGTAGAGGTAGAGAGGTAGAGAGTAGTAGAGAGAGAGGTAGAGAGGTAGAGAGTAGAGAGCAAGTAATAGAGAGTAGAGAGTGAGTAGTAGAGAGTAGTAGAGAAAGTATCAGAGAGTGAGAAGTAGAGAGTGAGTAGTAGAGAGTGAGTATTAGAGAGTGAGTAGTAGAGAGTAGTAGAGAGTGAGTAGTAGAGTGAGTAGTAGAAAGTAGTAGAGAGTAGTAGAGAGTGAGTAGTAGAGAGTAGTAGAGAGTGAGTAGTAGAGAGTGAGTAGTAGAGAGTAGTAGAGAGTGAGTAGCAGAGTGAGTAGTAGAGAGTAGTAGAGAGAGAGTAGTAGAGAGTGAGTAGTAGAGAGTAGTAGAGAGTGAGTAGTAGAGAGTGAGTAGTGAGTGTGATCAAGCTCCCTGCGTGGAGAGAAACGCGTCGTGGAGGACACTGGTCCTGTGATTTACTGACATCTATTTGGGAAAAATTAAAATACCTGCTTCACCCACTCCTTGCAGTTGTGGGATTCTGTTATTTTCTTCGGAGGAGAGAGGTCCGTACCTTCATTTTCTGCTGAAGTGAAGAGCAGAGAGGGACGTTTTCTACATGTGTATATATATATATATATATATAGACATACATATATATAAATGCATATGCATATATATGCATATATATGTGCATATGTGTGCATGTACAGAGAGGTAGAGAGGTAGAGGTGTATAGGTAGAGGTGTAGAGGTAGAGAGGTAGAGGTAGAGAGGTAGAGGTAGAGAGGTAGAGAGTAGTAGAGAGAGAGGTAGAGAGGTAGAGAGTAGAGAGCGAGTAATAGAGAGTAGAGAGTGAGTAGTAGAGAGTAGTAGAGAAAGTATCAGAGAGTGAGTAGTAGAGAGTAGCAGAGAGTGAGTAGTAGAGAGTGAGTATTAGAGAGTGAGTAGTGGAGATTAGTAGAGAGTGAGTAGTAGAGTGAGTAGTAGAAAGTAGTAGAGAGAAGTAGAGAGTGAGTAGTAGAGAGTAGTAGAGAGTGAGTAGTAGAGAGTGAGTAGTAGAGAGTAGTAGAGAGTGAGTAGCAAAGTAGTAGAGAGTAGTAGAGAGAGAGTAGTAGAGAGTGAGTAGTAGAGAGTGAGTAGTAGAGAGTGAGTAGTAGAGAGAGTAGTAGAGAGTAGTAGAGTAGTAGAGCGTGAGTAGTAGAGAGTGAGTAGTAGAGAGTAGTGGAGTAGTAGAGAGTGAGTAGTAGAGAGTAGTAGAGAGTGAGTATTAGAGTGAGTACTAGAGAGTAGTAGAGAGCGAGTAGCAGAGAGCAAGTAGTAGAGAGTGTGTAGTAGAGAGTGAGTAGTAGAGAGTGAGTAGTAGAGAGCGTAGTAGAGAGTGAGAAGTAGAGTGAGTAGTAGTGAGTAGTTGAGAGCGAGTAGTAGAGAATCAGTAGTGGAGAATGAGCAGTAGAGAGTAGTAGAGAGTGAGTAGTAGAGAGTGAGTAGTAGAGAGTAGTACAGAGTGAGTAGTAGAGAGTAGTAGAGTGAATAGTAAAGAGTGAGTAGTAGAGAGAGAGTAGTAGAGAGTGAGTAGTAGAGTAGTAGAGAGTGAGTGGTAGAGAGTAGTAGCGAGTGAGTAGTAGGGAGTAGTAGAGAGTGAGTAGTAGAGTAGTAGAGAGTGAGTGGTAGAGAGCAGTAGAAAGTAGTAGAGTGAGTAGTAGAGAGTGAATAGTAGAGAGTAGTAGAGAGTGAGTAGTAGAGCATGAGTAGTAGAGAGTGAGTAGTAGAGAGTGAGTAGTAGAGAGTAGTAGCGAGTGAGTAGTAGAGAGTGAGTAGTAGAGTAGTAGAGAGTGAGTAGTTGAGAGTGAGTAGTAGACACTGAGTAGTAGAGAGTAGTAGAAAGTGAGTAGTAGAGAGAAGTAGAGAGTGAGTAGTAGAGAGTGAGTAGTAGAGAGAGAGTAGTAGAGAGTCAGTAGTAGAGTAGTAGAGAGTAGTCAGTCAGTGTCAGTCAGTGTCAGTCAGTCAGTGTCAGTCAGTCTGTCAGTGTCAGTGAATCAGTGTTAGTCAGTGTCAGTCAATCAGTGTCAGTCAATCAGTGTCAGTCAGTCAATGTCAGTCAATCAGTGTCAGTCAGTGTCAATCAGTGTCAGTCAGTGTCAGTCAGTCAGTGTCAGTCAGTCAGTGTCAGTCAGTCAGTGTCAGCTAGAGCAGCTCTGCTGACCTGGTTCTCTGGCTCTAGAGCAGCTCTGCTGACCTAGTTCTTATGCTACAGAGCAGCTCTGCTGAACTAGTTCTCTGGCTCTACAACAGCTCTGCAGACCTGGTTCTCTGGCTCTAAAGCAGCACCGTTGACCCAGTTCTATGGCTCTGAAGCAGTTCTGCTGACATGGTTCTCTGGCTCTATAGAAGCTCTGCTGACCTGGTTCTCTCCCTCTAAAGCAGCTCTACTGACCTGGTTTCTCTGGCTCTGCAGCAGCTCTGCTGACCTGGTTCTCTGGCTCTAGAGCAGCTCTGTTGACCTGGTTCTTGGGCTCTAGACCAGCTCTACTGACCTGGTTCTCTGGCTCTAAAGCAGCTCTGCTGACCTGGTTCTATGGCTCTAAAGCAGCTCTGCTGATTTGGTTCTCTGGCTCTAGAGTAGCTCTGCTGACCTCGTTCTCTGGCTCTAAAGCAGCTCTGCTAAACTGGTTCTCTGGCTCTAAAGCAGCTCTGTTGGCCTGGTTCTCTGGCTCTAAAGCAGCTCTGCTGACCTGGTTCTCTCCCTCTAAAGCAGCTCTGCTGACCTGGTTTCTCTGGCTCTACAGCAGCTCTGCTGACCTGGTTCTCTGACTCTAGAGCAGCTCTGCTGACCTAGTTCTTAGGCTCTAGAGCAGCTCTGCTGACCTGGTTCTCTGGCTCTACAGCAGCTCTGCTGACCTGGTTGTCTGCACTCACGACGCACACAGCCGACTTCGCGAAAATATATTTAAAAATAATATAAGTTTCTTATAAGTACAAATATATTATTTTGATGAATATCTTACATAATCTCCTGCCTTAATATGTATATTAAAGACACATACATATCATTTTGGAACATAAATTCTTTTTGCGGGAGTCGCTCACCCAGCGCGCCCCAGCACGTATATGATGTCACGCGGGACCTGCAAGCGCGCAAACATCTCGTACCGTAATGTGCATGTGTCGCGAATGCGCGGGAGCAGGAGTCGCCGACTGGTCGCATACCAATCGCGCATATCACGTGATATTAAATGTATATGATGTAACTGAAAAACACACAGCCGTCACACACCATACGCGGATCCTTCATGACTTTTCTAAAATGGCAGCTAGAATGCGCGCACCCACCGTGATGTGTACACTTTGAGTGCGCGACTGCGAAAAAAATTGGATTTTTTTTTAAGAAAATGATATAAATATATTAAAATAAAAAATGAAAACAAGAAAATGTATCAATATTTCAGTTTTAATTAAAAAATGTTTTTTGCAATTTTCAGAAAAATATATAATGTTATTTAATGAATAAATTATTTATAAATAAACAGTTAAAAAACTGTAGAAAATCAGTACAAAAAATAGATATAACTACTATCACACTTAAAAGTTAGCATTTAAAAAACCTTTAAATTCACTGAAAAAAAACATAGGTTTCAGAGACGTTTTAGTTAGAAATTAGCATTTAAAAAAACCTTAGAAATTCACAGAAAAAACCATAGGTTTCAGGGGTGTTATAGTTAGCTGCCCATTTCACTCGTACAAAACCATAGAAATTCCTCTGTTATAGTTAGTTCTGCTAACTATAACTCACGCGCCCACAATGCAATGCTGATGATGTCACATATTGCATCATTCATGACATGGTCAGTGACATCACTGATGACATCACTGATGACATCTCAAATGAATTAATAGAACACTATCAAATGCACTTATACACATATATAGACATTGACACATCAGCAGTCATCTTAGTCGGTTATGCAGTCATCCTACTCACTCATGAAAAAAATGTATCGCACTTAAATTTACTCACTTACACAATTATCCAACGACACCTCATTTATTCAAACACATAGTAACTCATCGTTAATATGTTAAAAAAGCACCATTACAATTATACACTCATTCATATATTTACTCTCACAATCACTGACTCTTACACAAACTTATTTATATACACCAACTCTCACATACAATGCCTTTTATTTTTTTACTTTGTTGAAGATGTACAACTAAAACATATATTCGCTCAACAAAAAACAAATAAATACACTCAGTCACCCAAACAACTGTTTCCACATGCGGTCTTAAACCCATACACCTAGTCAATCAACCATTCACACATCTATGCATAGAGTTACACACACCCCATCCAACCACACACAAACTCAGTGTCCCATACAAATACTCACCCAACTAATCAATAACTAATATACACACTCATGTAGTTAGTGACCAACTGAGGCAGCATGTTATACAATAACAGAGACAGTGCTGCACACATTCACATAGTTTAGTTACTAATCCATGTATTAGGTGAGACACTTTTAATTACTCACTTAAAAAGACAGTCAGACAGCTACTAAATCCCCCATCCAGACAGTTATATATCCACTCAATCTTCAATACAGATTGGTATATATATAATACATATTTAAATTTCTAACTAAACCACATTCAGTGGATGATGTCATCAGTGATGTCATCAGTGATGTCATTTGAGATGTCATCAGTGATGTCATCAGTGATGTCACTGACCATGTCATGAATGATGCAATATGTGACATCATCAGCAGTGCATTGCGGGCGCGTGAGTTATAGGTAGCAGAACTAACTATAACGGAGGAATTTCTATGGTTTTGTACGAGTGAAATGGGCAGCTAATTATAACACCCCTGAAACCTATGGTTTTTTCTGTGAAAATATATATATATATATATGTATGTATATATATATATTATCTACTGGCGGTCGCCAGTAGATAGTTATAGTTAGGACCGTTTTTCCATAGGAAATCTGAAAATTCTATTTTGAATAACTTTGGCGCCGGTTGATGAATCCTCGCGAAGTTTTCAAAACTAATTGGGCGCTCCGCTCAGCTCCTACCCTGAAAGTCTCGGGGTGATTTGTCCAGCGGGGGCCGAGAAAAAAGGGGGGTCCCAAAACGCGTTTTCCCCTTGTTATTTTCCATTGGACCTTTAGTCGAAGGTACAGCCCGAACGGCTGAACAGAATTACTTGAAATTTGGCAGAGAGGTAGTCCTCAGATCAGGCATGTGCCTTTTGCATATATGAAGTCAATCTGTACAGTTGTTCCTGACAAAATTGCAGTTAAAAGTACATAAATATCTATATGCGTGCACCGTGCGCGCACCGTGCGCGCCCGCTGCCGTGCGCGAGCGTAATTCTGATTGGTGGTTACATGTCAGTCAACATTCGAATCGGTCGAAATCAGGAAGTGTTGTCCGCCATTTTGTTTGTTTTGGGTGCGACACTGAAAAAGAGAGGTGGTGAACGTGAAAAGGGGGCAGGGTAGAGAGTTCCTGACCCTCTAGCCTTTGTCAGGGGGTCCCTGAAGGAACCCAAAGGGTGAAAAAAACATTTTAAAAAATCGCGGGGTGCGCGCACGGTGCGCGCATGGTGAAAAACCTTAAAAAAACATATATAATAATACAAACATAACTTAGCATTTAAAAACACGTACAAATTCACTTAAAAAACCATAGGTTTCACACATGTTATAGTTAGGTGGACATTTCACTCGCAAAAAACCAATGAAATTCCTCCGTTATAGTTAGTTCTGCTACCTATAACTCAGATAAACTAGTTCAGATAAATATAACTCGCGCGACCGCCACTCTATCACAAGGATGATGTCATCAGTGATGTCATGAGTGATGCCACTGACCATGTCATGAGTGATGTAATATGTGACGTCATGAGCAGTGGATTGCGGGCGCGTGAGTTATAGTCATTTGAACTAACTATAACAGGGGAATTTCATTGGATTTTTACGAGTGAAATGTCCACCTAACTATAACATGTGTGAAACCTATGGTTTTTTAAGTGAATATATATATATATATTATTCACCAAGATGCCCCAGCATTGAAAGGTGCACTCGACAGCACCCCTTGCCATCCGGCTCTTCCAGCCTCACTCGAGCCTGCCTTTCATTCATCATAGGGTGTCCTCATGCCGACGCGTTTCGAGGCTTAAACGCCTCTTCTTCATGGGCTTGGAAAGAACAGGCATTCAAGCAATCCACTTCCATATGAATGCGCTTTTATTGAAAGAAACGCCCTCAGTGGGCTTGGCTTAGTGCAGACTCTATTAGCAAAGCATTATGGGATATGTTGTCCCTGGAAGTGCATATCATTAAATCCTTCGTAGGTAGAATGTCCCTTTTCCAATAATAAATGCATTTCTATAACCTATAGTAGGTAGATGAGTTCAAAGCAGGCATCCGTTTGCAGATGGGGCGCTGTGCTTCAAAGAGAGACCATATTTCTCTCCACGGTCTTCCATTCAACAAGGAATGGTGCTCCTTTCCACGGTGGGCCGCCGTGTCGAAATATTATTCACCAAGATGCCCCAGCATTGAAAGGTGCACTCGACAGCACCCCTTGCCAGTAGTTCCTGAGAAAATTTCAGTTAAAAGTACATATATATCTATAAGCGCGCACCGTGCGCGAGCGTAATTCTGATTGATGGTTACATGACAGTAAACATTCCAGTCGGTCGAAATCAGGAAGTGTCGGCCGCCATTTTGTCTCTCGCAGTCTGAGGCAGTGAAAAACAAAGGTGGAGAATGTGAAAAGGGGGCAGGGTGGACAGTTCCTGACCCTCTAGCCTTTGTCAGGGGGTCACTGAAGGACCCCCAAGGATGAAAAAAACATTTTATTTTTTTTTCGAAAAAGCGCGGGGTGCGCGCACTGTGCGCGCACGGCACGGACAACGCATCGTGGGTGCTTGGTGCATGAAGCGCACCGAGTGCCCACAGCACGCGCATGGTGCGCGAACGGTGAAGAACCTGAAAAAAAAATATATTAATAAATACATAACTTAGCATTTAAAAAACCGTACAAATTCACTTAAATATCCATAGGTTTCACACACGTTATAGTTAGGAATTAGCATTTAAAAAACCTTGCAAATTCACTTAAAAAACCATAGGTTTCACACATGTTATAGTTAGCTGGACATTTCCCTCGTAAAAAAACAATGAAATTTCCCCGTTATAGTTAGTGCAGGCAACTATAACTCAAGCGACCGCAATCCTCTGCTGATGACGTCAGATATTACATCACTGATTAAATATGTGTCTTTCTGAAAAATAAATATTTGTAATATATGTATAGCTAAAGATTAATGGAAGAAGACATGGGTAAATAGGTGTCTAAATATAGTGATGTAATATCTGACGTCATCAGCAGAGGATTGCGGTCGCGTGAGTTATAGTTGCCTGCACTAACTATAACGGGCGAATTTCATTGGTTTTTTACGAGGGAAATTTCCAGCTAACTATAACATGTGTGAAACCTATGGTTTTTTAAGTGAATATATATATATATATATATATCTATATCTATATATATATATATATATATATATATAGATTCACTGAAAAAACCATGGGTTTCACACACGTTATAGTTAGGAATTAGCATTTAAAAAACCTTAGAAATTCAATGAAAAAACCAAAGGTTTCACACATGTTATAGTTAGCTGGACATTTCACTCGTAAAAAACCATTGAAATTCCCCCGTTATAGTTAGTTCAGCTAACTATAACTCGCGCGCCCGCAATGCACTACTGATGACGTCACATATTACATCACTCATGACATGGTCAGTGACATCACTCATGACATCACTGATGACATCTCAAATGACATCACTGATGACATCATCCAGTGAATGTGTGTTTTTCTGAAAATTAAATATGTTTAATATATGTATATCTCAAGGTCGATGGAAGAATAAATGAGTATATAAGTGTCTAAATTGATGATTTGTTTTTTAAAAATTGATTGTGTAACTGACTGATTAAGTGTATCTTTATGAATACATGGCTAAGTGAGTAATGTTTAAATGTGTAAATACCTGTATCAGTCTCTCACTTTGTATATAAGTGGCTGCATGGGTTGGTGAGTAGCTACATGAGTGTCTATATAGGTTATTAGTTCGTTTTTTGAGTATCAGTATGAGTGTCTGAGTGTCTTCATGGTTCGGTGGGGGTTATTATGTAGTGCATAGTTGCATGAAAGAGTGACTCACTGTTTGTATGTGTTGAAGACAGCATGTGTGTAGGACCGTATGGGTGGATGAGTGTGTGTATGGGTGTGTTAGTGAGTGAATGACTGTCTCAATAGTGTCTTTATGAGTAACTACATATGTTTTAAACTAGTATATATGACTATTGGTGTATATAAGTAAGTATATGTGCGAGTGAGAGATTGGAAGAGTGCCTGTATGAATAAGTATGTGTTTCTATAAGTGATTATTTAAAAGACTAAGTATGTGTAAGTTTCTGTAAAAGTAAGTGTGGTGGTGTGTGTATAACTGTATATGCAGGTAAATGGATGTTTGATTCTTTATTAGCATGAGTGACTATGTGTGAGTAACTCTATAAATGAGTGGCATTGTGTTACAGGATGTTTAGGTGTATGAGTACATATGATGTGTGAGTACATGTATGAGTGACTGTATAGGATTGTTGGTGGATGAGTGGATGTGTATGTGGATCTTAGAATTACTGAATAGGTTGTTGTAACTGTTATTTGTATGTCCATTTTTTTGAAAATTTCAGTCTCTATTTTTAAATGTGTGTATCAAAGGTTATATTAGGGTGAGAGGAGGTCTACCACTCTATCACAAGGATGATGTCATCAGTGATGTCATTTGAGATGTCATCAGTGATGTCATGAGTGATGTCACTGACCATGTCATGAGTGATGTAATATGTGACGTCATCAGTAGTGCATTGCGGGCGCGCGAGTTATAGTTAGCTGAACTAACTATAACGGGGGAATTTCAATGGTTTTTTACGAGTGAAATGTCCAGCTAACTATAACATGTGTGAAACCTTTGGTTTTTTCATTGAATTTCTAAGGTTTTTTAAATGCTAATTCCTAACTATAACGTGTGTGAAACCCATGGTTTTTTCAGTGAATTTCAAAGGTTTTTTAAATGCTAATTCCTAACTATAACATGTGTGAAACCCATGGTTTTTTCAGTGAATTTGCAAGGTTTTTTAAATGCTAATTTTTTTTTTTTCTTCTTATTTTTTTTACATATTTTTTAATTTTAATTTTCTATCCTTTTTTAAAGACTATGGTTAAATTTTTAAAATTCTACAATATGTTTTTATTTTACATTTTTTATAAAATAAACAGGTAAAATTTATTAGCAATACATTTTTTCCTTTTTTTTTAAATTTTTTTTTAGTGCGCGTACGGTAAGCTTACGGTAAGCGTACGGTTTACGCAATGTCCGTAATTTATCTACGCTGTTTGCGTATAGTTACGCAATTTGCATAGCCGCGCGTACTCCGCGTGGGGCGCGTACGCGTGTATGCTACACGTGCACGTTACGCGGAAGTGTTGGGGAGTGACTGTTATGCGCATGCGCGCGAGCGCGTGTCTTTTTTACGCGCATGCGTACTTTTGCCGTAAGCGCACCGTAAGCGTACGGTGGGTCATGTGATCATGAAACACAACTTTTGATTGGTTGAAACTACTTTCAGTTCTAGAACTCTCCTACACCACACCCATTCCCCTCATTTCTGCTTGTGATCCCTTAGGAGAAGGAGCTGGGTTGTCTTTGTGATACGATGGCAGAACAGCAGAGCTCTTCTGAGAGTGAGGCTAGCAGCACTACCTTGAGGCAGAGAGCGAGGAAACAAAAGACCTCTTACGTATGGGAGTATTTTTCTTTTCCAGAAGGCCAGCAAAAGGTAAATGCACCCTTAGTGACTTGTAAGCTGTGTAAGCGTGTACTTTCAAGAGGGAATCCTGACAGGAAGTATTCCTTTGGGAATCACACCATGATGAGACACCTTAAGGATGTACACAGAAGGACACATGCTCGACTTACTGAAGGTAACCCTTCAGTAAATCAACCAAGCACATCCACAGCAGCTCAGCCTGGACCATCATCTGCAGTGCCGAGTCCTTCTTCTGCAGGTCAGGTGAGCCCTTCATCTGTGGGGGGAGCATCTCCTTTTTCTGGTCCTCTGGAAATTAACCCTCGGTTTGCGAGGGTTGAAGTACGGTGCGCCACTTGTCATGATCTAATTAGTTATAGGGAGACCAGTATTTCCCTAGTGAACTGTAAAATAGATCAGCACACTTGTCGTACCATCTAATATTCCCAATCTTTCTTTCCTCTGTCCCTGCATGAACACAACGGCTCTTTTAAGAGCCAACCTTACCTTTCATCTATTTTTTATATATGTTTTTATAAACTTTTTTTTTTTTTTTTTTTACCGTACGCGTAATTTTTTTTTTTTTTTTTTTAAAACACTAAAAATCAATTATCACATTACAAGGTCCTTGAGAGACTACAATTAAAAACTGAAAATGTGATTGTAGAGAAGTGGAAAAAAGGGACCATGATATTATTGACTTACCATACCCACTCAAAAAAAGATTTATTCATTTAAATTTTTTTTTAATTGCTTTAAAAATGGTTCTAGTTTTCGAAAATTTTCTATCTCAATCTGAAAAAAAAGAAAAAAGTATTAATATTTAATAAAACATTTTATAATACAGTGCACATATTTACATATTTTTCAAAAAATATTTTTGCCTTTTTTTTGCTGTTTTCAGAATATATTGCATTTCACTATAAATTGTGAAAGCAATTGCATTCATCATTTAACAGCAGGCAAAAAAAAAATTAACAATCTCAAAGATTGTTTTAAAAAAGCCCACAATCTCTTTTTGCATAAACATAACTTTATAGAAATGCATAATATTCTTAAAAAATATCATCTAATATCAATACTTATTTCTTTAAAATACCGTCTGATATTTTTGTTTCAGAAGTATAATCACAATAATATATCTCAAATAACTCCACAATACATCGGGTTCCATTTCCTTTAGGCCAAATAGTAATTTTAAAATTCTTTTTTGGTTAAATTTCCAATGGTAACCCAATAAAACTCTAAAGTTTAAATTGTACAGATGTCACCGATTCTCTGTAACATTTTGGTTTCCGAAAGATTAATTAATAATTAAATAAGTCCACAATAGAATTGTTTACCTTTCCGCATGGCCAAATAGTAATTTAAAAAATCTTTTTTGAAAAAATTTCCAATGGCAATCCAATAACATTCCAAAATTGAAATTGTGCAGATGTTACCGATTTTTTCTAAATTTTTGGTTTTCCAAAGTTTCCTTAAAAAATGGAAAAATTCCACATTACAATTGGTTACCTTTCCATTAGGCCAAATGATAATTTGTTAAATCTTTTTATTTGTAAATTCCAAACGGTAATCCAATAAAATGGTAAAATTGTTTTGTCCAGATGTTGCCAAATCTCTCTAAAATTTAGGTTTCAGGAAGATTAGATAGGAATTTGCTAAATCAAAAGGCAAACGTTGCTTAAAAATCAATTGGAAATCATTACACAGTGTCCAGCCTTTTTCACATTTAAGATAAACTGTGTAATGTCCAGAAGTTACAGTAGGTCCATCATGGAAAATTATTGCAACTGTTACAAAAGTTTTTCCTGAAATTGATAATTGCTGTCCTGTAAACTTCTTTATTAAAGTATCCAATTTTGAACCATCAGCTCTACATCGTTGCATCATTAAAATTACATACTGTCCGTATTCCTTTAAAATTAATGTTGAAAACATGTCAGATTTACACTCACCGCATTGCATGCTATGATTACCATCTTTAACTAATTTAGCAAAAGTGACTGTTTTACTCTCTGGCAATGTTAAATAAATAAACCTTTCAGAATCAACATTAGAGCCACATATATTATAACAGTTTTCACAACTATGTTCCCATTTATAAGAGAGACCAAATAAATTTTCAATGGGAACCCCTTCTTCTTCCAGTACCTGAAGAAAATACATCAAGAATTCCTGTGCGTCTTGCTGTACATTTTGAGAAAACTGTGTTCGTCCTGAACATACATCTAAAACTTTTCTAATTTCAGTAGCACTTTCTATTTGAGTTTTATCATTACTCAGCTTTTCAAAAAGGAGACTCAGCACAGAACAGAATCTTTTTCCCTGATTTACTATTATCTGCTCTTGCAAACTTTCCAGATAAAATGCAACATTCAGCACTACATTAGCGTAGCAGTTGACACCAGAGCTATTTTCAAAATGACATCCTACAACCTGTTCTTCATTTTCCTTATTCTTTTTGCTTGCAATTACATCACTCCTCTTTTTTTTCCTCCTCTCTACATCTTCATCGGCTCCCCCTTTCCATCTAATGCAACTGTGAAATCACCAGAGCACTACGCAATAAATCTCTGCCTGTAATTCCTATTTGCACACAGAGTCATGTTTTCACATTAGTCACAAAACGAAATTTCTTTGCCAATTTGAAAGCACACTTACTGCTCTTTTTTTTGGCAAGTGATAATCACTTTTACAGACTGACACATTATGAATCCACTTTTCAGATTTTTTAAAAAGCACATGTCCAAACTGCTTTTTCAGACCAGCACCATTTGTAACCTGGGTGACTGCCTACACTCCAGCAAGGGCAACCAGCCTTAGTGATGCTGAATGTATTTGCATTACTGACTGAAACCTCAAACCCCACTCGCTTGTGAATACTGTGCATGATTCCACATGGTAAGCAGCTGGGTGTGTGCTAAGAGTCTGCTTCTGCACCAAAAAATGGCTCCCCCTTTCCATCTAATGCAACTGTGAAATCACCAGAGCAATACGCAATACATCTCTGCCTGTAATTCCTATTTGCACACAGAGTCATGTTTTCACATTAGTCACAAAACGAAATTTCTTTGCCAATTTGAAAGCACACTTACTGCTCTTTTTTTTGGCAAGTGATAAACACTTTTACAGACTGACACATTATGAATCCACTTTTCATATTTTTTAAAAAGCACATGTCCAAACTGCTTTTTCAGACCAGCACCATTTGTAACCTGGGTGACTGCCTACACTCCAGCAAGGGCAACCAGCCTTAGTGATGCTGAATGTATTTGCATTACTGACTGAAACCTCAAACCCCACTCGCTTGTGAATACTGTGCATGATTCCACATGGTAAGCAGCTGGGTGTGTGCTAAGAGTCTGCTTCTGCACCAAAAAATGGCTCCCCCTTTCCATCTAATGCAACTGTGAAATCACCAGAGCAATACGCAATAAATCTCTGCCTATAATTCCTCTTTGCACACAGAGTCATGTTTTCACATTAGTCACAAAACGAAATTTCTTTGCCAATTTGAAAGCACGCTTACTGCTCTTTTTTTTGGCAAGTGATAAACACTTTTACAGACTGACACATTATGAATCCACTTTTCAGATTTTTTAAAAAGCACATGTCCAAACTGCTTTTTCAGACCAGCACCATTTGTAACCTGGGTGACTGCCTACACTCCAGCAAGGGCAACCAGCCTTAGTGATGCTGAATGTATTTGCATTACTGAGTCCAACCTCAAACCCTTAAACTATTCTTTTTTTATACCAGTACACCTTAATTTATTGTGAAAACATAGTCCATATTATTTTACTTGTTCCTCACATTTAAATTTCTCCCAAAACAGAAAATAATAAACACAACTTCAACAAAAAGAATTGCATTTCTATTATTCATTTCTTAATTTACCATATACATCCCCTCTCAAACTCTAAACTCACCGTTATAATTAGTTAGTTGTGAAAGAAATGTGGCACTCAAACAGCAGATTATCAGAGCCAGGATCTCTGTTCTTTACACCTCTCTCCTCTCAGCAGAACCAGATAATGGCAAACTTTCCCTCTCTTTTTCCACATATATACATGTTAATTTCAAATCTCAGTGCTTCCCCCTTTTTTTCAAATGTAATCACACATTTCTATTGGTTGAAAACCAACCCTTTTCCAAAAGTACCCTTCCCCCAACTTGACTTCTGCCTAGTACCCTTCCCCCAACTTGACTTCTGCCTGCTACCATAGCAACAGCTCATGGAACACTGCTGTGTGGAGTTACGTCAGAAGTTCACCAAACAATGTTTCAATTCCACAGAGCAAGAGTGCTTGACTTTTCTAACCTAACAGCAAATCCATAGTACTGTTCTTTGGTAACACATTTTTCTGTACCAATACAAAACATGCTTCTATAAATTTACTCATACAGCCTAGTTTTTAGTGTAGAATGGTATGAAACAGCCAATCAGTTCTTTTTTAAAAAAAAAAATATGTATGCCTCCATTTCCAAACTGTCTTTCATTTCTTTTTACCATTCTACTGAAATACACCTCCTGAGTGCATCCAGATCTCCTTTGAAGATGTTCACAGTGTGGATTGTAGGACACAGCTATGTCTTCTGGAGTGAAAAGTTTGCAGAGAAAACAGGTATGGTGAGAGACCTTGCTTTGCCAAATGTAGACATTAAATGGATTGGTCAGAGAGGGTTAAAGTGGCACCAATTGATGCCATTGGTGAAATCCTTCATGCAAAACCAACACCCTGACCTCATAATAGTGCACTGTGGTGGCAATGACCTAGGCACTTTGACTGGGGTAGGTCTGGAAATGCTTATGAAGGACACCTTTGCACAACTGTTTTCACTTTTCCCTAAAACTGCCTTTGTGTTTTCTAACATATGCCAAAGGCAAAAATGGAACTGGTCCAATCATTTCTGTCCGCAGATTGACAAAGCAAGAAAGCACGTCAACAAATCTGTTTCTGCTTTCCTCCGTGACTATGGTATGGGTTCCATTTACCACAACAACTTGCGTTACGACATGCAAGACATTTATAGAGGAGATGGTGTGCACTTCAATGATGAAGGGAACAGAGTCTTCCTCTTGAACCTTAGACTCTGCATCGGTACTTACTTGTAGGCACCACTTAAAAATCACTTCATAAACACAACGGCTCTTTTTAGAGCCCCCTAATATCTAAACACTTAAATCTGCATTTCATTTCTTTTTTTTTTTTTTTTTTTAACGTACGCTTACCGTACGCGTACCCCCTGATTTTTTTTAAAATCAATAAATGTTTTCTTTGTACTTTTCTGTCCTTCTTTGACCCCCTTACAAATGTTAGGGGGTCTGTAACTCTCCTCCTTGCCCCCTTTTCTTGTTATCACTCTTTTTTTTCTGAGTGAAACACACGAAATGGCGGCCGCCGCTTCCTGGTTTCGGCCGATTCGAATGTTTACTAAGATCTAAGAGCCAATCAGAATCGTGCTCGCGCACGCCACCGTACGCGTACGGTAAGCGTACCGTAAGCGCACCGTAAGCTGGCTCAGATATATATATTGATTTAAAGGCTATTTTCTCAGAATCTACTGAACAGATTTACACCAAACCTACAAAAGGCACTTCCTTGACCTGAGGACTACCTCTCTGCCAAATTTCTAGTAATTCTGTCCAGCCGTTCGGGCTGTAGCCCTGTCTAAAGGTCCTATGGAAAAATGCATGGGAAAAACGCGTTTTGGGACCCCCCTTTTATCTCAGCCCCTGCTTGACGAATCCCCCCGAGACTTTCAGGGAAGGAGCGGAGCGTAGTGCCCCACCTATTTTGAAAAATTTGCGAGGATTCGTCGACCGGCGCCAAAGTTATTCAAAATAGAATGTTGCGGATTTCCCATGGAAACGTGGTCCTAACTATAACTACCTACTGGCGACCGCCAGTAGGTAATATATATATATATATATATATATGTGTGTCTATATATATATATATATATATATATATATATATATATATATATTGGCGACCTCTTGCACGAAATAATATTTTGCACCTAGTTGTGGTCCGTATCCGTTGTTTGCCTACGAAACAGATGCGCAATTGAAGTGGAGTGTTTGTATATATCTATATATTCAGTGAAAAAACCATAGGTTTCACACATGTTATAGTTAGCTGGAAATTTTACTGATAAAAAACCAATGAAATTCCCCCGTTATAGTTAGTGCAGGCAACTATAACTCACGCGACCGCAATCCTCTGCTGATGACATATGTGTCTTTATGAAAAAAAAATATTTGTAATATATGTATAGCTAAAATTTAATGGAAGAAGACATGGGCAAATAAGTGTCTAAATACAGTATTAGCATCAGCAGGAGATTGTGGTCGCGTGAGTTATAGTTGCCTGCACTAACTATAACGGGGGAATTTCATTGGTTTTTTATCAGTAAAATTTCCAGCTAACTATACCATGTGTGAAACCTATGGTTTTTTCACTGAATTTGCAAGGTTTTTTAAATGCTAATCCCTAACTATAACGTGTGTGAAACCTATGGTTTTTTCAGTGAATTTGTACGGTTTTTTAAATGCTAAGTTACTTTACGCCATTCGTGGCGTGCGCGCCCACTTAACGCAGTTCGTTCCGTGCGGCAACGGTGCGCTTCACGCACCGTGCGCGCACAGTGAGCACGCGGTGCGCTTTGCGCACCGCGCGCCCACTTTACGCAGTTAGTGCCGTGCACGCACGGTGGGCATGCGGGGCGCGTAGCGCACCGCGTGCCCACGTTACGCTAAATGGGCCATGTACGCACGATGCGCTTCGCGCACCGTGCGCACATGGAGGACATATGATGCGCTTCGTTGTGAAAGGTAATATTTTTATTTTTAACAAATGTTATATGCCATGCAGAAATGGTGCCCTTCGGGCACCATTTGAACATGGGGTGGGGAGAGTTTGGATAATTTTTTTTTTTTTATTAATTTTTACAGTACGCGTACGGTAAGCGTAATCGGCGAAATTATCGAAAAAATAAAAATTCCGTTTTTGGCCTTGGGGGGTCTTTGAGGACTCCCTCAACATGGCTGGGTGCTTAGGAACTATCTAAACAGCCCCTTTACATGTTTTTGGCCTTTGTTTTTTAACCCCCTCTCAGACTGCGAGAGAGAAAATGGCGGACGCCGCTTCCTGGTTTCGACCGATTCGAATGTTTACTAAGATCTAACAGCCAATCAGAATCGCGCTCGTGCACGGCGGCGTGCGCGTACGGTAAGCGCACCGTAAGCGCACCGTAAGCTGGCTCAGATATATATATTGATTTAAAGGCTATTTTCTCAGAATTTACAGAACAGATTTACACCAAACCTACAAAAGGCACTTCCTTGACCTGTAGACTACCTCTCTGCCAAATTTCAAGGAACTCTATTCAGCCGTTCGGGCTGTAGCTGTGTCTAAAGGTCCTATGGAAAAATGCATGGGAAAAACGCGTTTTGGGACCCCCCTTTTATCTCAGCCCCCGCTTGATGAATCCCCCCGAGACTTTCAGGGTAGGAGCAGAGCGTAGCGCCCCATTAGTTTTGAAAATTTCGCGAGGATTCGTCGACCGGCGCCAAAGTTATTCCAAATAGAATGTTGCGGTTTTCCTATGGAAACAGGGTCCTAACTATAACTACCTACTGGCGACCGCCAGTAGGTAATATATATACATATATACATATATATATATATATATATATTTAACACTCAACCTTTTCTAAAACACTTACACTCACTGTATTATGTCATCAGTGATGTCATTTGAGATGTCATCAGTGAGTGATGTAATGTGTGAGGTCATAAGCAGCGTATTGCAGGGGCGCAAGTTATAGTTAGCTCTGCTAACTATAACCGCAGAATTTCTCTGGTTTTGCTCAAGTGAAACCTGAGCCTAACTATAACGTCTCTGTAACCTTTGTTAGTTAGGACCAAGATCCATAGGAAGAGCATTTTTCGTTTTGCTTATAACTTTGGCGTCGTTTGATGAATCTTCCTGAAATTTGCCAAACTAATTCTTTGTTCCTATCAGCTCCTGTGTTGAATGTTTGGGGGTGAGTCGTCAAGGGGGCTGAGAAAAAAGTGGGGGTACTAAAATGTGTTTTCTCCATGTTAATTTCCATAGGAAACTTTAGACAAGGCTACAGGTCGAACGGGTGAATGGAATTACCCCAAATTTGGCAGGGGGAAGGGTCTTGGTCTAGAATGCACGCTTTTGTTTATTTGGTGTAAATCCGTCCAGTAGGTTTGGAGAAATATCGAAATTTACAGATATCGATATTTGGGAATTCTGCCATCTGATTGGCTGAGGCGTTAAGAGCACAAGCTTGCTGCCTATTGGCTGCAAGCCGTTGCAACTAGGAAGTATTGGCAGCCATTTTGTGATTCCGTTGAAACAAGTAAGGGGGAAAAGGGCGAAAAAAGAAGGAAACAGAAGGATAGGAGCACTGTAACCTCTGTGGGGGAGTGCGAAGTGAAGTAGTCACTCCTACCAGACTGAAAGTGCGGTGTTGCTCAGAGTGACATGGTGCTGAGATGAGATGCTGCTACACTCGGGTATGAAACCGAGAGCCTAAACCATGAGGTCATTGCTGTAAAGTGATGTGCTCTGGTGTTTGTAGCATACCTGTGGAAGTAGTGTTAGTAGGCGTTTATACCAAACAGGGAGTGGGAAACAAACAACTGACCTCCACCGTGCGTTTATACTATACAGGAAGTGGGAAGCAAAGTACTCACGCCTACCGGTGTGAAGACTCGGGGATCAAACCGAGCTGATTGTTGTAAAGTGATGGGCTGTGGGCGCTGTAGCATACTGGCTGCTGTAGTATAACTGTGTAAGTAGTGTTAGTATGCATTTATACTGTACAGGGAGTGGGAAGCAAACTACTCACCCCTACTGGTCTGAAGTCTTGGGGATTAAACCGTGAGCTCATTGCTGTAAAGTGATGTGCTATGTGCGCTGTAGCATACCTGTGGAAGTAGTGTTAGTTTGCGTTTATACAATACAGGGAGTGGGAAGCGAACTACTCACCCCTACCGGTCTCAAGACTCGTGGATGAAACCATGAGCTCATTGCTGTAAAGTCATGTGCTCTGTGTAGTATTCCAATGTAAGTCATAGTAGAATGTTAGTACGTAATGTTACTATAACGTAAGTATGTAATGTTAGAATGTAGGGCTGTCATGAGGGTAATCTTGGGGAGTTTGAAAACGGTGCTGGAGAAGACGGTTGCCTTGCTGTCTGGTCCTGTTGATGGCTGTTTAAGCTGTCTTCTTTTCCTGCAATAAATCTACTTTAAATCGGATCCACTGCTGTCTTCCTCTTCACTACATAAATTTGGCGACGAGCGGGAGAAGGTAAAAAGAAGGCAGCACTCACCAAGATTTTGAGCTTGCTTGCGTTCTGCTGAAGACCCGTTCTCTTGGTGAAGCTGTTTCTACTCATCCCATGGTCGTCAGCTGATCGAACAATGTGATCCTACCTCTGGTAGGATTTATATTTTTTGATTTTGGGCTTCCTCTGCCTCTGCACTACACTGTGGTTGCTGTACTACACGTGTGCAAGTAGTGTTAGTATGCGTTTATACTAATTCTGTAGTTATGCAATAACCAATGCATAATGGCCCTATGGAGTGCCACCTCCCAGGCGCAGGTCATACAATGTCCCGGGTTGTGCATCCGCGGGACATTTATGTTTGCTATTACAGGGCGGGAGCATTGCTTCCACCCTGTGATAGTAAATTCTTGTTTGCCTCGTTGAAGCGAGAGGAGGAAAACCTCGTATCGCTTCAATAAAGCGGATCCGGATGGTAAAAATGGAGAAAATAAAATGAAGCAGGGTCTCACCCGTTCATTTAAATGAGCCCACTGGTGTGTAATGTTCTGGGGCCAATCCTATTTTTATATTGCGGGTTCTCTGCAGCACTGGGGACCTTAATCACGCATGTAAATTAGGCGTGGGAGGGCACAGAGACGTTTCGCAGACTAGGGGATCGGCACCTCCCCGGGTATTGTTTACGAATTGTTCGGGGGGCTTCGAGGTCAACTCAAGACCAGGGATCGGCAACTTCTGGGGCTTTACTTAAATATGCAGGTTGGGCCTCGCCAGTCCTTGAAGCCTCGGTGGCCCTAGGCAGTGCCTTATTGGTTCTGAAATCACACGGGCAGTACTCATAGAACCCTTGCTGTTCTAGAATTACCCAGGTTTATTTATGTAATAGTCTGTTGGTTTATATTTGGTAGGTGTACCGCAAAATTACAAATGTTTTCCCTCATAACCTACTATCAACCTCCGATTTTCACAATAAACTACAGACAAGTGTTGTCAGAAAAAGAAGACCCATATACTCACTTATTTATTGGTAAAAAAAATAACTTTTATTAAAACAACACAAATAAATGGAAACGTAACTTTATTCGAACAACAGGAAAAAATGAAAGAAGTGGGTGGGACTCCTCCGGAAGCAGCGTACAAAACCTGCTGGAGAAAAAAGAAACATAAGTATGTGTGCCATGTCCAAGAGAACAAGCATTTGCAATGCATTAGGTCTCGCATTAACGCGAGTTTAAGCTATTGGCTTTGAAAATGACAATGCCTTTTATTGATGTTTTAAAAATGAATAACAAAAATAAAAGGCATTGTTATTTGCATTGTCCAAACTCGCGTAAATGCGAGACCTATTGCATTGCAAATGCTTGTTAATTTCTGGCAGGTCTACGAGCAGGAGGGACCCGGCCCACATAAAGCCCTGCGCACTGTACATTTCAAGCAAGCACCCTCTGCACGAGACTAAAGGATCCTTGCCCTTTGACCAAAGGCACCCTGCCCAGTGACACTAGCTCCTGCTCACAGTATGATGTTCCTGTCCCTAAAACTCACCACCATTGGCTCACTGCGTGAGACCAGAGGCAGCCTTAAGCCGCGCTCATGAGCTGGCATCAGAAAAGAGGCAATACCAGCACGCGCCCTGAAGTTCTCGTAAGGCGCTACTTAGGCACTCTAAAAACGTCAAAATAAATACAATGAAATAACAAACCCGGGAGTTGTGTGCATGTGCGCGTGTGCGCTAAAAGAAAATTTAAAAAATCACGCGAGTGGTGTTCAGAGGCGCTTGAGTGAGTGCGCTGGCGATGAGCGGGTACATGATCGCGCATCCTGCTCTTTTTCAAAGCACATACTCGTGCTTGTGGCGCGTGGCTGCGCACTCCCGCAAGCCGTATGCCGCCACAAGCATGAGTATGTGCTTTGTAAAAAGAGCTGCACGACGACTAAAGGTCTCCTATGCAGTGCATGCGCACTGTGTAGGTGAGACCTAAAAAGAAAGGTAGTCAGAATGAAAGGAAGAAAGTGAGAATGGGACAGAGAGCGCGTGGGTGGAAGGGAGAAGGGGAGGGAAGAGTGAAAAGAACAGAAGGAGGAGGAGACAGAGCATCGGCCTACTGCAACCAGCCCTCACTGTTCACCTCCTGTCACCCGTGTGTCTGGGACACTGGGATCCACAAGAAAGAGTGCGGTCCCGTAAGGCTTTCAAATGAAACAGAGCTATGAATGAGGCCACAGATTATATTATTATCTACGGTAACATTGCTTGTCTGCACCTGTGCACCCAGGCTGCTGCACCCCAGCCCCTTCCCCTGCACTGTGCTCAATTGCAGCTCTTGCGCACCGAGGCTTCACTGCTCACCTGCCATAACCGGTGTTTCCAACGACGTGCCGGTGCGAGCTCCAACTCCGGGGTGCCGCTCTCAGGGTGGCACAGCAGGTCTCCGGTTGGGGACGATGTCTTGCTACCACGATGAAAGGCCAGAGTATCAGCACTGGTTGAACACCTGCTGCATGCTTTTTCGTGCAACTAACTCAGTGTCTGAAAAGGGAGAAATAATGTAATGGTGGAAACGTCTTAAGGTAAATGAAGGTTGATTTCAAGCTTAACAGAGAACACCAGTTGAGTGCATCCTTCCTTCTTGAAGTACGATCTACCAACTGTTAGTGGTAATCATGGTTCAAAGAGGAGTTGGAGTGCACGAGACTACACAAGGGTAAATAATAATATATTATGCCAACGTTCACATACAAAGGAACAGAGCACATGCTAGAAGGATAATGTGCGCGTGCAATGCATTTGGGCAAGCCTGTGTGCATGTACACTTAGTAATCAGCTCACTACAGTGCCCCAAAAGCCAACGCCACGTGTCTGTAGGGCAGCGCTGCCCGCTGGCTCAGGCATACAGTACGGTCCAGCAGGTCCTTAAAATGAGAGAGAGACGTGACTGAATGAGGTCAGAGATCACATCGATACGCATGGCAAGATCGCTTGCTTGCACCTGTACACCCAGGCTGATGCACTCCATCCCTTCCGCCGCAGCGCACTCAATTGCAGCCTCTGTGCACGCAGGCCCCACTGCTCACCTGCTGTCATTGGTTTGTGTCCAAACACGACGGCCAGCAGGGTTCATAATTCATATGTAGTTTTGATTGCCAGGATGATGTACACCTCATGGATCCCTTTTTTTATTGTGCATTGTGATATGCGAGGTGGATGCAGCCATATCACCTGAAGCAGTGTGGAAGAACTGGGACATGTGGCATCGTCGTTATCCTATTTATACGTACGCAAAGTGGGCTGGGCTTCCGTACACCAGGCCAGCATAGGGGTGTGAATTATTATTCTGGGGACCTGTGCGTTGTTCAGTTCCTGCCTGGGCAGGAAGTGTACTTATGTGTGTGTCCCTGTTGCAGTTTTGACGTCGCACAATCTGCAATTTACATTAATGTAGCATGTACCGGGAGGGCGGCAACTATGGCTAATGAGATGCTGTCCGAAAACATTGAATGGACAACATCACATGTCGTTGTCAAGCTTGTGGATATGCGCAGACACGCATGTCAATGGTGTGCGGTATTATTGAAAGTGTTGCTATCGCGAAGTGCACACATGTGAATGTGCTCGGATGGAGGGAGGATCAGCAGTGAGGCTACGTCATACACAGTGATAACGCTCATTACAGTCAAGCAATGCATGTCAAACGTGAATCTGAAAGTCTCACATATGACACACTACTCTACTGGTAAAGCCTGACAACAGAGCATATTGCAACACAAATCTACATATTACTCTTTACTGCTTGTCACATGTGATCTAGGATGTGCACTCTGCCCGTGGCTGATGATACCCCTTTGAGCCACCAATTCCCAGGCCGAAAGGCAGCACAATGATGCGCCCACACACACACACCAGGGGCATCGTGTAACACACATTTGTTTTTTGATGTAACGTTTCAGATGCATGGCTATCACATGTGGAAGGCTACTGTACAGAGCATGATTATTGATCAAGATGATTGTTGCATGTTGTGTGTACTATAAGATATGTGTACAAAGCAAAAAAGTTTTCAAAAAAGCTCCGTTAGCAGAAGAGGTGTCTCTCATCAAACGGTGTAGAGAGAATGACTAAAATGGGTGGGATCCTCCAACTGTTACAATGGGAAATGTTATGAACCAATCAAAACCTTTTTTTTAAGTTCACATGGCAAGCGCGCACGGAGCGCACAAGGAGGCCGCACCCGACGCGATTTTGAGAAAATATATTTACCATAATATACGTTTATTACAGTTAGAAATATATGAATGTGGAAAATTTTTTAGATTATCACTTGCTCTCATATACAATTTAAACTTATTTAGATATAGTTTTGAGACATAAAAAAAGTAAATGAGGGAATGGAGACCCGGCGCGATACCATACGTCTATGACGTAACACAGGACCTGGCAGCGTGCACTCGTCGCATACGGAATGCGCAGCCGGCGTGAGCCTATACATAGATGACGCAACGCGCGTATTGGTACCGCACAGCTGTCGCATACCAAACTAGGAGCTGGCGCGACCTTATACATATATGATGTTAGGCAGGACACGGTGCTATGAAGCCATCGGATACGAAATGCGCATCCTTAACGAGTTTCACAATATCGCAGATAGGATTCGTGTGGTGATGGAGCTTGGTACACTACCGGTACGGGAGTCTAGTTTTCTAAAAAAAAAATAATATATATACACACTTTTTTGGTAAGATATAAAAAATTACAGAATTTTTCAAATGTAATAATAAAGGATAATAGAGTTGCAAAATATTACCCCAAAAAATAGAAAAAATATAGGTTTTATAAATGTTAAAATATGAAATTAACATAAAAAAACCTTTGAAATCCACAGAAAAAACATAGGTTTTACAGACGTTATAGTTAGGAATTAGCACGTGGATGATGTCATCAGTGATGTCATCGGTGATGTCATTTGAGATGTCATCAGTGATGTCACTGACCATGTCATGAGTGATGTAATATGTGACGTCATCACTAATGCATTGCGGGCGCACGAGTTATAGTTAGCTCAACTAACTATAACAGGCAAATTTCTCTGGTTTTATATGAGTCAAATGTCCAACTAACTATAATGTCCCTGAAACCTATGGTTTTTTCAGTGAATATAAATATATATATATATATATATATATATATATATATATATATATATATATATATACTTTGTTCGCACTAGCACTTTATCTTGAGCACTTTTGGGACCGTGCAATATTTGAGCATTAGCACTTTACATTTGATTCAGTATGAGGTTCTTCATTAAATCTGTTTATCAAACATTCATGAATTTTATCATTCGGCGAATCTGATTCACCACTATGGTTAGATTTTAATGCACTGAGTATTTATTAATATCCAGCATCCTTTTATGAATTTTTTTGTAAATACCTAATTTTTATAAGTTGGGTTTTATATAAATCATTGTAATTAATTGGATCCAACGCATTGAGTTACTATTTAAACTGCCTCATGTTACCAGCGCAACATGTGATCAAGACCGTAGTAACATGGTCGAAACGTGTCATGCTGGGCACTTGCCAATTCCTGACTGGTTGCTGTTTAATGAATTGTCTCTGAAAATAAAGCACTGCAACTTTGAAATACATCCGGTGGTCCGTACCTGCTTTCTCCGTGCCGTTTGTGGTGGTGAATCGGGATTGTGTCTATATATATAATTCACTGAAAAAAACATAGATTTCAGACACATCATAGTTAGTAATTAGCATTTAAAAAACCTTAGAAATTCACTGAAAAAACCATAGGTTTCAGGGGCGTTATAGTTAGTTGGACATTTCACTCGTACAAAACCAGTGAAATTCCGCCGTTATAGTTAGTTCAGCTAACTATAAGTCGCACACCCGCAATGCACTGCTGATGACGTCACATATTACATCACTCATAACATGGTCAGTGTCATCACTCATGACATCACTGATGACATCTCAAATGACATCACTGATGACATCACTGATAACATCATCCAGTGAATGTGTGTTTTTCTGAAAATTAAGTATGTTTTATATATATATATCTCAAGGTCGATGGAAGAATAAATGGGTATATAAGTGTCTAACTGGATGATTTAAAAAAAATTGATTGTAATAACTGACTGATTAAGTGTACCTTAGTGAATACATGGGTTAATGAGTAATGTTTAAATATATAAATATCTGTATCAGTCTCTCACTTTGTGTATAAGTGGGTGCATGGGTTGGTGAGTAGCTACATAAGTGTCTATATAGGTTATTAGTTGTTTTTTGAGTATCAGTATGAGTGTCTGAGTGTCAGTATGGTTTGGTGGGGGGTATTACGTAGTGCATAGATGCATGAATGAGTGACTCACTGTTTGTATGTGTTGAAGACAGCATGTGTGCAAGACTGTATGGGTGGATGAGTGTGTGTATGGGTGTGTTAGTGAGTGAATGACTGTCTCAATAGTGTCTTTATGAGTAACTACATATGTTTTAAACTAGTATATGTGAGTATTGGTGTATATAAGTGAGTATATCTGAGAGTGAGAGATTGGAAGAGTTCCTGTATAAATTAGTATGTGTTTCTATAAGTGATTGCTTAAGAGAGTAAGTATGTGTAAGTTTCTGTAGAAGTAAGTGTGGGGGTGTGTGTCTAACTGTATATGCAAGTAAATGGATGTTTGATACTTTGTTTGTATGTTTGACTATGTGTGTGAGTAACTCTATGGATGAGTGTCGGTGTGTAACAGGATGTTTAGGTGTATGAGTACATATGATGAGTGAGTACATGTATGAGTGACTGTATAGGACTGTTGGTGAATGAGAGGATGTGTGTGTAGATCTTGGAATTATTGAATAGGTGTGTTGTAAGTGGTATTGGTATGTCCATTGTTTTGAAAATGTTAGTTTCTATTTTTGAGTGTGTGTAGCAAAGGTTATATTAGGGTGAGAGGAGGTCTGCCACTCTATCACAAGGATGATGTCATCAGTGATGTCATCAGTGATGCCATTTGAGATGTCGTCAGTGATGTCATGAGTGATGTCACTGACCATGTCATGAGTGATGTAATATGTGATGTCATCAGCAGTGCATTGCAGGCGCGCGAGTTATAGTTAGCTGAACTAAATATAACGGGGAAATTTCACTGGTTTTGTACGAGTGAAATGTCCAACTAACTATAATGCCCCTGAAACCTATAGTTTTTTCTGTGAATTTCTAAGGTGTTTTAAATGCTAATTTCTAACTATAATGTGTCTGAAACTTATGGTTTATTCAGTGAATTTCAAAGGTTTTTAAAATGCTAATTCCGAACTATAACGTGTCTGAAACCTATGGTTTTTTCAGTGAATTTCAATGCTTGTTTCTAACTATGCCTACAGAGGTAGGACATGTGATGAAAGAAGAAACAACGCACAGAAAGAAAAAAAAGAAATGCAGAAAGAAGCAACAGACGTCCTCAAAGACAAAGAAAAGTGCAGGAAGAAGCAAGACATGTGCAGAAAGAACCAACAGAGGAGCAGAAAGAGGCCTTGTTACAAAATCATCCTGTGCCCACAACTTTTTCAGATGGGTACTGGTGTTAACCGACTCTGACTAACCAGGCCTAGAGCCAGTGGTATGCTAAAAGACACTTTGAATACAGTGAAAACACCTACATACACTAGGGAACACTATGCGTTGGGGTACCCCTGTGATTAGCATGACCTCCTCTGTAAGCCCCTAGTACATAATAGGGAAGGGGGGTTAAAACTACCTCTTAAAACGTGCCACTGGGTGCGTTTGCACACTGGTGAAGGGAGGGGGGGAGCCTGAGGTGACGTGTGCAAACACGCCCTGTAGGCGTTTTAAGTTGGAGGATAAAGTCCCCTTGAATCCTGAGGGTCCCCGGGGGCCAACTAACCCATCAGGTATGGCCAGTAAGTGCCACAGAGTTGCAACTTAAAACACGCCACAGGGTGTGTTTGCACACATGTCACCTCAGGCCCCACCCCCTCCCTTCACCACTGTGCAAAAACGCACCCCGTGGCGCAATTTTGAGTTGGGGGATAAAGTCCCCTTGAATCCTTATGGTCCCTGGGATCCAACTAGCTCACCAGGTACCTCCAGTAAGCGCCACAGAGCTGTGTTTCAGAGAGGTGTAAAAAGGAGCATGGCCTCCCTGGCGCATACTGGAGGTGGTACCTGGTAGGCTAGTTGGCCCCCAGGGACCCTCAGTATTCAAGGGGAATTAATTCCCCAACTTACAACTCGCCAAGGGGCGAGTTAACAATGGTGAAGGAAGGGGGTGGGGCCTGAGGGGACATGTCTGCAAACATGCCCTGTGGCTCATTTTAAGTTGGGGAATTCATTCCTCTTCAATCCTGAGGGTCCCTGGGAGACAACTAGCCCACCAGGCACCTCCAGTATGCGCCAGGGAGCTGCGTTGCAGAGAAGTGTTCAGAGGCCATGCCCCTTTTTACAACACTCTGCAATGCAGCTCCGTGGCACTTACTAGAAGTACCTGGTGGGCTAGTTGGCGGCCGGATCCGCGGATTCTCCGTGCATCCCGTGATTTAAAAAAAAAAAAAAGCAGGCCTAGGGGGTCAGGGTGTTTCTACCCTGCCCCCTTTTCGTGTTTTGCGCGTTTGTTTTTCTCTTTTCTTGTGCCTCGGTTCTACCGAGGCACAAGATGGCTACCAACACATCCTGGTTTGGAGTGTTGACAGCCAATTAGCATGAAGCTTGTGATCAGGAGGGTGCGTGGCTCCTCCGCGGCCATAGATCTCACTATCTTTATTTCTTAATTTCTCAAAAACTACTGAACGGATTTACACCATTTTTAAAAAGGTCACTTTCTGAGCCAAGCAGTACCTTTTTGCCAAATTTGGTGTAATTCCGTTAAGCAGTTTTTGCTATAACAGTGTCTAAAGTTTCCTATGGGAAAATGATTTTTTCACCACTATTTTTTTAATTTTTCAGGAACTACTGAATGGATTTACATCATTTAAACAAAAGGGTGCTTTCTGAACCAAGGGCTACCTTTTTGAAAAATTTGGTGTAATTCCATTCAGCAGTTCGGGCTGTAGCCGTTTCAAAAGTTTCCTAAGGGAAATAACATGGGGAAACCGCGTTTTGGGACCCCCCTTTTTTCCCAGCCCCCGCTTGACGAATCACCCCTACACTTTCAGGATAGGAGCTGACCGGAACGGGCCATTAGTTTTGAAAATTTTGCGAAGATTCGTCAACCGGAAGCAGAGTTATTGGGAATAGAATGTTACGATTATTCTATGGATAATAGGTCCTAACTATAACTACCTACTGGTGACTGCCAGTAGGTAATATATATAATTTACATGCACATATATATATGTGCGTGTGTATTATCGTATATTAACGCAATGTAAAAGGTGAGAATTTCAGGTAAAATGTAATGTTTTTTAAATATACTACACCACTGAAATTCAACAGTTATCTTTAGCTCAAGTAACTATACCTTGTGCCCTAAGGTAACTATAACTCATGCCCCCACCAAACACAGTTTTCTCCTCAATAATTTCATTGCAAACATTGCAGTGATATTATCAATGATGTCATAGAAGATGTCATTAGTGTTGTAATATGTGTATAATATGTGGGGTACTGAGCAGTCCATGATAAGGGTGCGAGTTAGCTTTACCTCAGGTCATGGGGTTGGAAATGGGCTTGCCATAGGTCCTGCGTCCAATCCTTTAGCACTGCCCCCTCCCCAAGCCACTTCTGGGCCACGAGCAGCATGGGGTTGATTGCAGGCCCTGCGTCCAAACCATAAGTTTAGCCCCCCATCCCCTGGATGCTTTTTTAATTAGGGGAACCAGGACACATGGTCCCCATCCCCAAGCCAATAGTGGCCCATTGGACTCCCATTTCCAGGACCAAAAGATATTTGTAAAGAGGAGAAGGCTATGCACCCTGAACCACAAGGGATCCCAGGGACCCAGTTCCCAATAGACCTTCACGGGGAGGGGGTGCATGGCCCCTTCTCCAAGCCACTAGCTGCTCCAAGGACCCCATCACACGAGCCCAAAACATACATGTTGAAGGGAGGGGGTGGATTGCCCTCCTTCACAAGCCTTTTAGGCCCCAGGAACCCCATCCCTGGGGGCTGAAATCCTTAGCATGGATAGGGGGCCAGGCAGCCCCCTCCCTGAGCCTTAATAGCCCCCTGGGACTCTATCCTCCAGGTCCGGATGAGATAAAAAAGGGCAGGGGGTCGTGCACCCCGAGCCTATTGTGGCACTGGGAACCCCATCTCCAGGACCTGTCTTTCTTTTAGGTGGGTGCCCAGGTGCCCACCTGGGGCACCCGCCAAATAGCAAGCTGGGGACCATGGAGAGAGCCTCAGAGCCCCTGCTCACCCAGCTGGCTCCCCAAATGCTGCAGGAGCCAGCATTGCTCCCACCATGGCAAAGCAGATGTTTATGCTTGCTCCCACTGTGCAGGGGTAAATGTGTGTTTCAAACAAAAGCCAGCTCCCACCAAGTGAGAGCAGACATGCCTTCCTTGCCCTCGCAACTGAAGGCAGGGAACGTATGTTTGCTCCTACCTTTGCAAGAAACAATATTTGCAAACAAAAACTTTTTTTATTAAAAATTTGCAAAAGCCTACGTTTAAATAGCACATATGTTAAATGCAACAATTTGTAGTAGGTAATCATATTTAAAAGTTATAAGCCTGCAAGAGAAGTAAATAACCGTTGATTCCATGTTAACTGAATATAATGTATTAAACTTCAAAGGCCTCTTTTCACATTTAATCCTTATTTTTTCAATAAGATGCTTTTCTCTTTTTCTGCAGATGTTGTAAGTTTCCAGAAGCCTTAAGTTAGTTAATGAATAGACATTTGTATTTTATCAAACAGCTGATAGAGAGGTTCTCACTGGGAGGTGAGGAGGCAACAGGAAGGATGATTCCTGAGAAGAACAGACTAGACTGCAGAATGCAAATAATATATCTTTTCACCTTATTCCAATTTATTTCGTTTCGGTAACTACATTTATGGAACATGCTTGTTGTATTATTACAATATGAACTGCTATTATAAAAAATATTGCTTTCTATTTTATAAACAAATATCAATTATTGGATTACATTAACTTTTAATACTGATACTTAAAAGATTAATTCCTTTTGAATAAAAAATTAAATCTTAAAAAGAAATAACGTGTGCAAATTCTCTTTATTGACTGTACTAAAAGCCATTAATGATTTAATATTTCTTTGGACTGATATTGTCAGGATCCCTAATGTGAGTCCCAAAGCGAAGCGCAAGGAACTTAGTTTAATAGGCGTTTTGTTTTCGAATGGGCTTCAATGGTCGAGTTTGTGGCATGTCCGCAATTCCAAGATGGCCGCTCAGGCGCTGGGGTCTGCGGTCTAGTTGTTTACAAATCCAGAGAGACGATGTGACGCGCGCACGCCTGAAGTAATGCGCACTTCACCAAGACATTTCCTCAGAGAAGACGTGTTCGAGTGTGTTCCCAGTTCTGAAGTGAATTTTTTGAGTAAGAAGCTTTCCAGAGTAACGCTTGAGAGTAGTTCCGAGTCAAGAAACCGATACTTACCGAAGAGGTCAGAAAAGCCGCTAGAGTCCGTAGTGGGCTATTTACCGGGAGTCGAGTACGGAGTCACCTCGTCTCTACAGGGATTAAACGAGTGAAGACTTCAGCCGCACCTGAAAAGAAAACCGAAGAAAGCTAAGTGAATTACTGATAGATTATTCGTTCACATTAAAATGTAAGCAGTGTTTGGTGACGCAATAAGTATAACACTTACCAAGGTCAGCAGAGATCAGCATACAGAGTCCTGTAACAGAAAATGAAGAACATTATAGGATTTACTGAGAAACGGTTCCTAAGGAAAAATTAATAGACAATACCAACAGTTAACTAGGAAAGTAAGGAGAAAGACTTACCAGAGTTATAGCAGCTCCGCAGTAACCTAAGGAGAGGAAGCAAACAGGAAAAGTTAAAAGCACAAAAGGCTTAATTTAGAAGACGACAGTTTTTAGAATAGCAAGAGGCAAGAAAAGAAAGAAGAGAAATCACGAGAAGAAAGAGAAGGCCACACACAGAAACATTAATGGTAGGTTTAAAAGAGAAAGAGGTAGAAGATGTTTAAAAACAAAGAATAAATAGGTATAATAAAAAGATATATGTTTTACAGATAATTAGTTACATCAATAACAAGAAAGAAGAAAAGGCAGAGTTGAACAGGAAGAGAGGCACAGAGTTCAGGATTCTGGGTAGGTAGAAAAATCATAAGAGAAGAGAAGAAAAGAGACAGAACAGAGTAGAGAAGGAATAATAATTTGTTGTGTGCTTAGTTACCCTTAGGAGTCTTCAGAAGGCAGAGTGATAGCTGAAGAAGAATTCCAGAAAGGAAAACCAGAAGGTCCAGAACCAGTCTCTTCTATTGTTTATTATTTTATCCAATTTCCCCCTTCCCCCTTGCTGATCAGTTAGAGCCAAAGACATTTCTTGGGGCTGAGTGATTAGTAGTGGGAGTCGGGAAGCTAGCGACTTCTGTTCCTGTGCAAGACAACGGTAACCAGCGAGAAGCTGAAGGTGAGCTCTGACAGATGTAGATGCTTTCTCCTTTTCTTTTCTCTTTGTCGATGAACAAAGGTCCATATGACCAGTGGAGGGGGTTACTTCATGATTACACCCGAAGATTAAGATACAGAAAACCCTGCTCTGCAACTTTGTAAATGCTCACGCCAGATGGGAGAAGACACATGCTTCCTTAGAAACTATTGAGTCATGTGGTGGGCTTCTCAGTACACAGTAATTGAGCCAGGCTCATGGAGGGGGGCTGTGCAGCCTCCTCCCTTTAAATTTCTGTACGGCCCCAGGGAATGGGATCCCCAGGGCCTTTTAAAGCTTGGGAAGGGTGACCACGTAACCCCCTCCTCTTTTTTATGGAATTCAGCCCTGGGGGAGGAGGTCCCCAGGGCCTAATAGGTCTCGGGAAGGAGGCTGTGTGCTCCTTCCCCTTATTTTACACATTGACAACAACAGATGGGTTTCTGGGTCTTACAGGTTCTAGGAGGTGGGGGGGAAAGAAAACATGTACATTCAAAATATAAAAACCAGGGGGTTTGGGGGTTTAACTTACCTTCAATAAACTTACCTTACGTGGTAAAGGTTTATCCGTGGTAAAAACATTGCATGGTACATGATATGTGGTAAAGGCATGCATTGTAAATGAATGCTCTGAATTGTCATACAATCGCACAATACACATATGAAGTGGGAAAGTTAAAAATCTGTCTGCGCTTAATATTTTGTCTTGGAAGGGTCCCTTTCCAGTATAAAACCTATGCAAGACTCATGTGGAAACATTTTCACTAAGGTGCCAAAGTGTGTGGGTGGTGCTCAGCAGCCTGATTGTGCTCCAGCGCTAGGGAGAAGGCAGGATTGTGCCAAATCATAGTAGATATGGCTATTTTCTGCTCTCTCCCTCTCACGCAACACAGAATGGCAACATTCGGTGGTTTGTTTCATTGTGTGACAGTTTCGTTAATCTGGGCCCAAGTGTCTTTCTTTCCAGTAAAACAAAATGAAGCCAAATAAAAAAAAAAACATCAAAAAATTACATTAGAATGTCGATATTTTCCATCTGTTCTAATACACTGTTTACGTACTGACCCAAAGTTGGTGTCAATGTTGGGTTAGTCCTTGTAGCAGCAGGGTTATTGCTTGCAGCTTGATCTCAATGTTCTGAGTTAAGAAAAAACCATAGGACACTGACATCACCTTTTTAGTTGAACTTTATAATAGTATCGAAGGGGGCAGGTGCAGTTGCTCAACAATAGAAGGCAGTGGCTGACTGGAGCTGAATTCGAGGCATGCTACGAGAAGCGCGGGGATGAGATCGTGAATTACTGGCTGATACATGGTGTGTGCACATCCTACGCACAAGTGCAGATAACTTCTAAGTTAATCATCCATTGACCTTGACAGCTGCCTGTAAAGGAATAAACATTGATTAAGTATGCAGGTTTGAGGAAGGCAGCTCAAAAATCAAATATTGTGGGTACGTGATGCTAAGCTAATAATAGCTGTCGAGAGAAAGCTTCTCTATGACTATCCAACAGCAGAAA
The DNA here is from genome assembly GCF_964204655.1 of Triturus cristatus. Lineage (NCBI taxonomy): Eukaryota > Metazoa > Chordata > Amphibia > Caudata > Salamandridae > Triturus > Triturus cristatus. Next base: position 563,015,833 of record NC_140582.1, on the reverse strand, counting down.
GAACAATACACGTCAACAATAATAAATACGAAACATTTCGAAGCTACACTCACATGAAAGGAAATGTGACCAATTGACTTCCCTTGGTACATTTGGATCTATCGCTTCTGCTGCGCATGCGAATGATATGCAAAACAAAGCAATGTTCCTTTCAGAAACATTTGTACAAAGCTTTATGACTGAAGGAGGGATAAAAAGCCCCCTCCTCCACATCTATTTATTTTGCATATGTTTCTTTTATAAAATAAATCACTTAAATAATCAAGGTGAAAACATGCCCACAAGTCACTATTTCATTCAAAAAAAACTAAAAGGTCCCTTTTTTTGGCCACAATAATCCAAAAATCACATTTGCAAATCAGTAAATACAAGTGAAAACCCGATGCAGTGCAGGAGATAAGTGACGCAATAAGGAAGTGCCCAGCACCAAGATAATATAGAACAAGACAAGAGGGTTTTGGCTAAATAGTCCAACATTTAGTGGAGCAGAGGAATCCTCACTTTTTAGTATCACAAATGTATCAAAGTCTTTATCACACCAAGAACACTAAATATCGTTGACGTTTCAACAGCACTCCACATAAATAACTTTGGGTGGGGTCTTACTCTGGACAAATGCTGGTAGCACCCTATGCATTGTTGCCACAAAGTAAGGAGAATTCAAGAAATTACTTGTAATCCGAAGGCTCCCAAAACAATCACGAATCTCATATTTTCGACCAACTGGGAGAAAAGGCTCTGCTCCGTGCCAAGCCACCAGGTCAGGAAGGCCTGGCCATTAAGCCCTGTTGGATTCAGACGTGGCTCGAAGCAGAGGGCTTTTGCTCAGATGGTGGAAGATGTGAAATTCGTTCCCCTAACAGTGAGCTAAGTATGCTGAGTGCCCACGTTTCCGGGGATTACAGAGTGTGCCCTTTTTTCTTGACACTTCCGCATGGAAATGAGGCCTGTGCAGCATCACAATCTTCATGTTTCAATTACTAACAGATCAATTGAGCACGAGAGGTAATAATGCAATTCACACTACACAACATTTGCAGTGCGCAAAGATTAAAGATGCAAAGTTACAGTTAAGGCATTATTGAACAGTAAAAGTAAAGAATATCTTAAGGTATCACAGACAGATATGCACAGAGAAAAGTAGTTACTGCTCTCAGAAGATTCACATGGTACAGCATATTTAGAGGGAATCTCCACAAGACAATTATGAAATAAATGGGACCAACAGTCTAGCACAAGCTTCAAAGGTATTTGCCCAAAGCGATGTGCTTTAATTCCAGGAAGGGGAATTCATTTACAAGATATTTTGCTAAGTAGTGGTCCAGAGGCCTTATGTTTTGCATACAGCTCAAATATTCTGGATGCGCAATTCTGAAAGAACTTTTGTTATTATTTTCAAAAATGCATACATAATATATCATGATTCACTTCCGCAGCTAATCATTAGGCACACTTCATCATCTAAGTAGAATGTGTGTCAAGTAATAGACCTGAGAATCTAGTTGGACAGCGCAGTATGTGAAAAGGCGATATCAAACAAACCTGACCATTACAGGTCATGGGCAGCACAGGTATTTTTCATGTTAGACTTAGCCTGCGGGGTCAGACAACAGTGACAGCACAGAAGTTACATAAATCTTACAGGTCTAGATTACATACGTGCACCTTGTAATAGCAACCTTGGACACTCAGGAATTAGATTACAGCAGAAGTAAGTGATAATAAAGCCATAAATCTCTATCAATATAAATCATAAAATGACTTTACGTGAACATTCTTTTTATTGAGGTTTTTATGGCATGAAAATAACAGCCGTCTGCATAGCAATGTTGATAAGGAAGATGGACAGTTATAAGAGCAGTTGAAACATTATTGGAGGTAATCATAGAGATATAAATTTCGGTTTGCACAATATCATAGTTTGAGTATTTGGATGCATGAATCACAGGAGGAGGTTGGGTAAAAAGGAGTTGAATACATTGTTGAAGGGGGCTCATGTGGAGGCGGGGCGCTTCATGAGTCAGTTCTGGGAATTGGGTAAGCATAGTGTCCCAGGCCGCTGCTATGGGTCGCTTGCGGAGACGCCAGGCTTCCTCTCAGTGCAGAGCAGTGCTCTCTGCTTCTCCCCAAGAGAGGAGTGCCTTGTGCCAGTGGGAAATCACTGGGGTTTGTTGGGTCTCCATTGCATGGTAAGCATATGCTTGACTATTATTGGAGCAAGAATGGCAAAATGTGCCCGTACTGTATGATACTTCCTCCTTTTAAAGATTCCCAACAGTAGTTACTTCCCAAAAACTCAATGTAGTAAAGTAATAGTAGCTAGGGTGAGGTGTATAAGGTTCCAATAAGGGGAAATGCTAGAGCACAACCATGACATGTGCTGGAGGTCGTCTGTTTGGGCCTGGCATCTGGAGTACGTTAGGCGGGCTGTGGGGACGATACAGTTTAATCGTGAGTGTGTATGATATGCCCTATGCAGCACCATGTACTGGATGTTTTTTATTCGTGCATTACGAGAGAAGTTTTGGGGGGACTCTCGGGCCATGGTCTATTCAGTCTCATGTAAGGGGCGCATCAAGTCCTCTTCACATATGTCACAGAGGTGTGCCAGGGAGGTCCTCATGTGTTCGCTAACGGCTTTATACAACCATGTAACCTGGTGATGCCCTACCCTCATGGTGTGCATGAGTGGAGGGCTGCTCATCCACTGAGTGTCACAGAGCCTGGAACGCTGCCAGTAGTTGCCCATGAAGGAGGAACTGGCCTGGTGGGATGTCATAGTCTTGACGCAGTTGGACAAATGTGAGATGGTGGCTGCTTTGAAAGCACTTACCTCCAATCTCCAAGGAGCATTCATACCATGCGGACAACTGATGAAGGATCTGGTGGGGCGGTAGCCATTTAAGGGAGATAGTGGAGGTATAGGGTTGCACTTGTCTTGTCAGTTAACAGATCCTGGCGAAGCACTTCCTGGCCTCCAAGAACCAGGAGCGGTGTACTTCGGTAGTGGGTTGTAATAGCTGGTGAAGAACATCAAGGGGGAGGGAACATTCCAAATGCTAGTTTTGAACAAGTTCTTTCTTGCCAACCATCGGTACACCAATTGAAGCTGTGACGTAAGGTAGTAGGACTTAAAGGATAGCGCACCAAGTCTATCCTGCCCCACTGGTAACTGGAGCTTGTTGAGAGCTACCGCTGCCACTTACCATCCCAGAGTAGGTCTCCCAGCATCAAATTCAAATTCTGGAGGTAATTGTCAGGGGATATAAAGGCACATTAACAAAATAGTTTAGTAGACATGAGAGAAAGATAATTAAAGAGAGGTTGATTTTGTTTGTGAGGGCAAGAGGTAGGCGCTGACAGAACCACATTTGGGATTTGAGGGCCCTGGAGACCCACTTCAGGATTCCCTTAAATAGGTCCTGTTGTGAGTGGTATAATCGGATGCCAAGGAAGCTGTCTGCCACTTTTGCTCATGTCAGCTGCACACCGCCCAGGTGTATACCCTGGGGAGGCATAGCCCACCACAAGGGGAAGACATACGACTTCCCCCAATTCACTCGCTGCCTGCTTCCCGCTTCCTCCTCAAAATCATGGAAAGTTGTGGATGTTGTCTTGATGCTCGCTGCAAAATCCCGGGGGTACTGCAGAAAGTCATCAACATACAATAACACTGCATTGGTGATGCCATTTAGGGGAATGCCCCAGCGTAGTACTTCCAACCGAAGTTGGTATGCCAGTGGCTCGAAGACAATGGCAAAAAGAATCGGGGATAAGGGGCAGCCCTGGGATGTGCCACAGCAGACCGGGAAAGGAGTTGAGATCAGGAGGCCAATACATACCCGTGAGACGGGACTGGCATATAGCATTTTCTTATAGGCCAGGAGTCGTCTACCAAGGCCAACTGTCCACAAGACTTTGAGGAGGTAATCCCAGGATGAAGCCCTTCTCTAAATCGAATATCAAGCATGCTGCCTGAGGGTATCACTGCAACGCCTTGTCCATTATGTAGAAAAACCTTCTGATGTTATTTGACATGCTGCGGCCCGGTACAAACCTATTTTGATCAGGGTGTACAGTGGTGGGTAATATCTGAAGGTAGCGTTCAGCAAGTATCTTTTTGATCTGTACCCAGAATGACAATCAGGCGATAGGAGGATAGGCGAGGTGGGTCCATGTCTTGTTTCAGGAGGGAAATGAGGTGGGAGTGTTGTAGGGAGGTTGGGATTGCTCCAGTGGTGAGTGCTTCATTATACACATCAGCCAATTTTGGGGGCAAGGCGAGTGGAGAAGCGATCATAATATTCTACTGGGAGGCCATCCATTCCTGGTGTCTTTTCTCAGGCTAGGTCATGGATGGCCTGTTTTACCTCTACCACTGTGATTAGTTCATCTAGTTCTTTGTGTTCGATTGTGCAATGGGAGGGGGTGAGGAATCTCCAAATCATGCCAGCAAGTGGAGCGGGGGGCACTCTTTACAACACTGAATAGTATTGACTGAACGCATGCATTATCACTGGTTGAGAGCATAGAAAGGGACCAGTGTCTGGGGCTATTTCTGTAATCAGATTGGATGCTGTTGGACTTAGCCCTTTTTGCAGGGTCAATCCCACAATTTTTTCCCTTCCTTTTTTGCCTTCCTCCTCTATTTTGTCTGACCTGTTGTTGGTGGTTTTATGACTCTTGGGCACATGCATCAAGGTAATCATTTGCGATTAGATAATAGGGAATTTTAAGGATTTGCTTTTGGTAATCACAAATACCTATGCAAGAAGGATTCGCAAATAATCTTGCCAATCCTTAACATTCCTTAATAGCGATTTGCAAATTGAGATTCCCTAAATGCATTAGCAATTTAGGTAATCACAATAAATTGCGATTACCTAATTTGTGAATTGAAAGCCTTTGATGCCTTGGTAATGCCCTTTTTCCAGTCGCAAACAGGCCGATTCTGCGAATCGGCCGGTTTGCGACCGTAAGAAAGCTTGATGCATGTGGACCCTTATCACTGCTCATCAGTGCTAAAATGCATGTACTCTCTCTAATAAACTTGGTAAGATTGGTCTACACCTGTTTGGCATATTTCATTTACCTATAAGTCCCTTGTACAGTGGTATCCCATATATCCAGTAAATTAAATGCTACTGGTAGGCTTGCAGGGCTCTTTGCGCCAACCACCGAAGTAGCCTTTCAAACCTGTCTCAGTCCTCTGCTACTGCAGGGCCTGCGTGGCATATAAAGTAGTTGCCACGTCTGCAACTCCCCTTTTACTACATATCAGTCGCCTCTAAGGTAGGCCCTAGGTAGCCCTTTGGGCAGGGTACAGTGTAGGTAAAAGGTAGGACATGTGCAATAACTGTGTGGAATGTCCTGGTAGTGACAAACAGCCTATTTAGTTTCTCACTGCTGTGAGGCTTCACTCTGATAGGTTTGCATCGGGGATTCCCTGATATGTGCTTCAGTGGTAATTGCTGACATGAGAGGGGATGCATGACCATGTTTGGTATGTTTGGAAAAGTAGTGATAAATCCTGCTTATTGTGGAAAGAAGATATATTATTACTATTTTAGAAATGCCAATTTTTAGAAGTGAAAACTTTTTTGATGAGGATGCACACCTTCCCTTAAAGCGAAACCAAACTTGCTGACTTAATTGAAACGTGCGTGCAACCAGTAAATGCGGATCGCCCGTGAACCGCACATACTGTAAAGTGTACATGACAGAGCCTTTCATTTACGCTCATATTACTGATGCACAGCTAAGAGCGGGAACAACTCCCTCCAAAGTATAATTTTCATCCTGGTATTCCATAGTACTCTTCGTAATCATCGTATTTATGTATCAACCTTTGTTAACAGTTTCATCCTATTCTTCACCACAACGGAGACAGCTGGGTTCAATCTGTATTTTTTATTCAACATTTCCAATCCTTGCTGTATGCCATTCTAGGCTTTGTACAACAGTACATTCAAATTGACATCCACATGAAGAGAGCACACCATGTAGTGTCCCAATGCATTTCGAGCCCAGAGGGCTCTTCGTCAGGGGATTCTGAAACATGTAAAATGAACAGTTTTGACTCATCCAGATAATGGTAACACACATAAAGTATCAAACTTAAAGAAACTGAAAAAAGGTGCTGTGCATAAAAATCCACTCTGTTTGAAATACTCTCCCATTATCCACGTCACTGTAATTCACAAATGCTATTTACAAGCTGTCCCCAAATAAATCCGAAACCCCGTGCTCCCCATGACTCATACATATATTCCAACCCATTCCTCTCCCTTCTATCCTTCAATCTCCTCCATTACATTTCTACCTTTATTTATGCACAGAGTGGATTTTTATGCACAGCACCTTTTTTCAGTTTCTTTAAGTTTGATACTTAAGCTTACATTGTGAATGGATGGTGTTGTACACTTGTAAATGTGTTTTAAAGTGCCCCTAGAACAAAGACATGGGCACTTTAAGTGAAGGGGCTGTGATTCCATGTGAAGGCGGGAAAACATTGCGTGGGACTGGTGACGTGGAGCTGTTGGGCTGGCAGAAGGAACCGCCACTTCGACTTACTTGGTGTGCTGATCTGGGACCTGCTGGGCCACTGGAAGGACTGCAGCCTTGCTAGGAGATCCTGATGTGCTTGCCAGCCTGCCTGCACCCTACTCCAAAGTTGTGCCCCAAGTGTTCTCCAGTAAGCATTGTGATACACCTGCCTCTGCTGGGCAGCACGTGGTGAGGCTCTGGTCAGTGTCTGGAATTGTCAAGCCTCACGCATTTGGTGGCGCCTTGCTCATCATTGTCACAGCGTGCTTTGAGAGCGCTTTCAATTCTGTTGTCCAAAGAGGGGGCTCACTTTGTGCTGGATCCCGTAGAGGAGCGTTTTTTGCCCTGCAGCGCGGGCAGCTCTGCCCTCTCCACTGGGGCTTTAACAACGGGAGGGGAGAGCTGAAAGGAACAGAGCGATTACCTCCTCCGGACATTTTACCTGCCTTTGTTTCTGTAGGCCGCCAGCCAGTGTTCTGTTACGTGGCCCCATGCTGCAAGGCCTCGCCGAAGAAGCAAGGAATCCCGGCCCGAGAATTTCTTCATGTCAGGAAAAGGCGGGGCACAGCCGCACCCGGAAGATGTTATGTTTGAGGGGAACACCCCCCTGCCTATGGAGTGGGTGGTCTAGCCTGTGACCCGGAAGAGGTCAGGTAAATAAATGGGGGCTGGACCTGATGATCCGGGTCAGTGCACCGAAGCACACACACTGCGTAGGTCTGTGTTATTTCCTCTCCCCGAGTCTGGAGACCGTGCTGCCTGCCTACCTTAGTGGCTGCATTCCCTGGGCCCCCGAGCACACAACAACTGGCGACGAGAGTGGGATGTGATGACCTCGTGACCCACGCGGGCTGTTTTCCTCGCTGCCTGCTTCCTTCCTGGGCCCGGGTGTGCTCCTGAGCGCCGAAGCGCTGCCTGACCCGCTCTGGTGGTGGCTGCCTCCCGGAGCGCAGATTCTCGCACGTGCGTGCGCCTCCGCGGCCTGTGTCTGCCGCCTCGCTGCTCCCGCTCTTCCTCCACGGCCCGCATCGGGGCCGATGTCGTCACGGTGACGGCGCACGCGCAGAGGCCTGGCGCCGCGCGAACAGCGCGTGTGAAGGAGCTCTCCTCGACCGGCCTGCTGCCTGCTGTTTCCTCGCAGAACATCGGGTCCCGGTGGTGCTGAGTTGCCGGAGAGACGGACGCCTGTTGCAGCCTGCTGATTCCTGGCCAGGTTCAGTACGTGTGGCTGTCGTGGAGGTGGTGGTGTGCATTCTGGGCTGCTGGAAGACGGCGGGGTGTTCCTGACTGCTGCATCTGGCCACGGGGGGCCGGTCCTGCGGCCTCTGATCCCAACGTGGGGCGCGCCATCCCAAGCTGACCGCCCGGACCCTGAGGCCTGTTTGCTGAGCACCTGGAGGCCGCGATTTCTCCACTACCTGTGCCGGAGGTGAGGGGTTTTGGTTCTTGTGGGACTGCACCCGCCCCTGTAGCACGTACTCTGTCCCGCGCCGGCGCCTGCTGCATCGGACATCTCGCCCAGCCGGTGTGAGGATGACGACGGTGCCCCCGATTGAGGCGTTCATAGTGGACGGCCCGCCATCCGCCCAGGTGGCTAAGTGGAAAGAGTGGCTGGAGCGCCTGGAGAACTATTATGCCGCAGTCGGCCTCAAGCCCGAACGACATCGGCCCATGCTTCTGCATCTGGGTGGTTCGGCCATTCACCGGCTGGCCAAATCCGTGGTGGAAGTGGGCCCTCCCTACACCTACGCTACGCTCAAGGCAGCTCTGACCGCGCATTTTGAACCCCTAGCAAATCCAGATTACGAACGTTTCCTCCTACGTCAAGCTAGGCAACTACCGGAGGAATCGGTTGACACCTTCTATGCTCGGTTGAAGGAGCTGGCGAGCACCTGTACCCTCCCGGACACAGACGACGAGCTGCGGGCCCAGTTTATCCAGGGCTGTTCGTCCGTCAAGCTGAGGGAAAGGATCCTCGAAACGCCCGGCATCTCCATGGCTGACATGCTTACCATGGGCCGGTCTAAGGAGTTGTCCAAAGTGCGTGCCGCACATATGGAGACAGCCCTTCAACGTCAAGTGAAGACGGAGCCAGTGAACGCGGTGGTGGCGACGACCTCGAAGAAAGCAAATTCAAAGAGAGCGGAGCAAAGCAAACCACCATCCTCGTCTCGTTCCTGCTACATGTGTGGAGGACCGTACCCGCACCAAGGTCAATGCCCTGCTCAGGGGAAAAGGTGTACGGCGTGTCGTCGTCTAAACCATCTGGCCAAAGTATGCCGCTCGGCGGGACGTCAACGTCAAAGTCGGCAGATCAATGCGGTGGAGGCCCCTCTACAGGAGGCTGAGGAAGATGATATGGACAACGATGAGGACGAAGGCACGGTCCATGTCATTCACGCCCTGCAACCGGATGGATGTCCGAGGCGGAGGGCCCCAAAGTGTCACGTCAAGATTGCTGGACATCTGACGCCGGTGCTGATTGACACAGGCGCGTCCATAAACATAATGGCCCAGTCCATGCTGAGATCCTTCCCGGAACAGCCTGTCCTAAAGCCCACGTCCATACAGGTGTTTGCCTATGGCTCCGGCACACCGCTCACGGTACTAGGCGTTTTCACCACCGACATCGCCCATGAGGCTCACTCCGTTCGCACAAAAGTGTACGTCACCAAGGAGGGTGCGGGAATGCTGCTGGGTTGTCGTACGGCGGAACATTTGCAACTAGTGGTGTTTGCCTTCGCTGTGCACCTGGAAGATGTTGAGTCACTGGTGGACGAGTTTCGAAACCTGTTTGACGGAATCGGATGTTTAAAGAACCACCTGGTACGGCTACACGTAGACCAATCAGTGCAACCGGTTGCTCTCAAGCACCGGAGAGTAGCGTTCCATCTGCGGCCGAAGGTCGAGGAAGAACTAAGAAAGTTGGAGGCCGCTGACATCATTGAGCGAGTGGAAGGCCCGACACCATGGGTCTCCCCCATTGTGATAGCTCGAAAACCGAAACAACCAGGTGAAGTCCGAATATGTGTGGACATGCGTTTGCCGAATCGTGCCATCAAGCGGGAACGCCATCTGACACCCACGGTCGACGACATCGTTGCGGAGGTCAGCGGATCGCACTGGTTCTCGAAGATGGACCTCCGGGCCGGCTACCATCAACTCCTGCTGGATCCCGAGTCAAGGGCCATAACCACCTTCTCCACCCATGTGGGACTGCGCCGCTACAAGCGCCTCAGTTTTGGGGTGTCCAGCGCGGCAGAAGTGTTTCAGGACACCATCAGGAGTGTATTGGCTGGCCTCAGTGGGGTTATAAACGTCAGCGATGACATCCTGGTACATGCACCGACTCTGGAGGAACACATGACCCGCCTACGATGCGTATTCCGGAGGCTCCAGGACAGTGGCCTGACGCTACATCGTGAAAAGTGCGAATTCCTAAAAAAGGAGATAGCGTTCTTTGGATATCACTTCTCACAACAGGGGGTATCGCCCGACCCCGCGAAAGTCCGTGGCATCCAGACGGCCCCTGCCCCGACCACAGTTACCGGAGTGAGGAGCTTCCTGGGCATGGTCACCTACTGTGGTCGGTTCATCCGGAATCTCACGAACCTAACGGCACCCCTCCGGGACCTCACAAAGAGCGCTGCCACATGGGAATGGGGTCCCGCTCAAGAGGATGCTTTTCAGGCCACCAAACACGCTTTGTCTGCTGAAACCACCTTAGCGTATTTTGACCCCGCCCGGGAGTCTGAACTATCGGTGGATGCCAGTCCCATTGGTTTGGGTGCCGTTTTGTCCCAGAAGCAACTGGACGGTGAGTGGGCCCCGATAGCCTACGCGAGCCGGGCTCTAACGGAAACAGAACAAAGGTACTCCCACATCGAAAAAGAGGCGATTGCAATACACTGGGGGTGTCGCCATTTCCACCTCTATTTGTATGGACAGCCTTTCACAGTTCACACTGACCACAAACCGCTGATTCCTCTCTTCATGGGCGTGTCGTCGAAACCACCTCCAAGGATTGAAAAGTGGATCCTGCAGCTGCAAGAGTACCAATTCACCGTCATCTACCGCCCCGGGGCACAAAACCCAGCGGACTTCCTGTCCAGACATGCCCGGCCGGTTACCCGAGAAGAGGAGTCTGAAGCTCAAGAGACGGAGGAGTACGTCAGGTTGGTGGTGGAACGCTCTCGCCCTCTGCCCATCAGGCTAGAGGACATCCTGGAGGCGACCAAACGAGATGATTGCTGGGAGATGGTGATCTCAGCGGTTGGATCTGGAAGGTGGCATTCCCTGCTGGAGAACCTGGCACACCGTACAGTTGATGCACAAGTGGCGTTGAAAGCTCTTCACAACGTCCGGTCCGAACTGGCTGTGTCCCCCGAGGGATGCCTGATGAGAGGCACGCGCCTAGTCATCCCCAGGTCACTACAGCAGCGGGTGGTGGATCTTGCTCACAACGCGCACCAAGGGGTGGTTAAGACCAAATCACGCCTGAGGAGCAAAGTGTGGTTCCCGGACTTGGACAGTGTGGTGGAGAGAACAGTCCGGTCCTGTGCGCTCTGCCAAGCGGCGGGGCCCGCTGATCCGCCTGCCCCAATCCTGACGGAGGATATACCTCCTCACCCGTGGAACCGGGTGAGTGCAGATTTTGGGAGCCTACCGGATGGCCGACACATGCTTGTCGTCATTGACGATTTTTCAAAATACCCCGAGGTTGAGATAATGGACTCCATTACTGCAAGCCACACCATACCTCGGTTCGAGAAAATCATGGCCAGCCATGGGTTAATCAAGGAGCTACGCACAGACAATGGTCCAACTTTCGCCAGCCATGAGTTCTCTGAATACCTCAGGTCAAGAGGTGTCCGACATGTGAAAATCACGCCCCGGTGGCCCCAGGCTAATGGTGAAGCGGAGCGTTTCATGCGCACCCTGAACAAAGTACTCCGGATAGCAATATCTCGAGAACAGAACATGGAGTGTGCCCTGTACAACTTCGTAAAAGAATACCGACTGACACCTCACTCGACCACCATGGCCAGCCCTGGGTCCTTGTGTAACCAACGGATGCTGAATGATGTGTTTCCTCAGGTGACAACATCCTCGCCTGCATATCGTCAAGTGTCCAAACGCCTCCGACAGAGGCGGGCCAAGAATGACCGAATGTCCCAGAGGCGCCATGCCAGAAGCAGCGCGTTGGTGGCCGGTGATTTGGTGCTGGTGAAGAACCGACATCCCCGAGGGAAGTTCTCCCTTCCTTTTGAACCCGAGCCCTGGGTGGTCCAGGCAGTAAAGGGCACGATGGTCACTGCCCAGAGGGGTCGTGAGACAGTCACCAGGAACGTTTCCCAGTTCAAAAAGTACCAGTGCCCTGCACAACAAAGTGAGGTGGGGCCAGAGTTTGAGGATGGCGAAACAATGGGTGACGTCGTCAATGAGGAGAATGACTCACCTGGATCTGCTCCCCCAATGCCCGAGGCAGCTGTGGAACATTTGCCGGGGGCAGCCGGAGCTGAAGGCAGTGGAGCTGGGAGCGAAGGGCGAGGTGGTCACCGATATCATCTCCGAGCCAACCCGGCGGTGTCGTCTCGACTGAAAGGTTTTGTGATGGACTGAGGAAAAGAAATGCAGTGGATTTTTCTCGTTCTTTTTTTCCTCGTTCTTCTTATTTTTCTCTCTCTCTCTCTCTCTCTCTCTCTCTCTCTCTCTCTTTGTCTCTCTCTCTATCTCTCTCTCTCTCTCCTGGTTCTCTCTCTCTCTCTCTCTTCCTCCATCTCTCTCGTCTTCCATACTGGAAGGGTTTTCTCTACCCGGTGTTGGTGTTTGTTTTGTTTGCCATGATAAAGGAGGAATGTTATGTTTGAGGGGAACACCCCCCTGCCTATGGAGTGGGTGGTCTAGCCTGTGACCCGGAAGAGGTCAGGTAAATAAATGGGGGCTGGACCTGATGATCCGGGTCAGTGCACCGAAGCACACACACTGCGTAGGTCTGTGTTATTTCCTCTCCCCGAGTCTGGAGACCGTGCTGCCTGCCTACCTTAGTGGCTGCATTCCCTGGGCCCCCGAGCACACAACAGAAGAGACAGGAGCCTCGCGGGCTCCATTCAGCCGCTTCCACACTGGGGCGACACGGGCCCCCTCGATACCAGGCATGGGTGCAGGTATTGCTAAGGAAGGCAGAAGTCTCCCAGCCGCATCAGGCCGCCTGCAGGGGAACGTGAAGAGTGGGGACCGGCGGACGCACCACGCAGGATGCCAGCTCCCAGGCACAGTGTGCTCATGCCGACATTTCGACCTCCCATCGGGCTAATCTCCAGGGGTGAGATCGTTTGATGTTTTCTTGCCCATACTGCATCTCGGTAGTCCCTGCCAAATTCCCTGTTCTACCGAAACCAGTGGAGTGTTTCCGGTTAGAAGGAGCAAGGGGGAAGTGCAGGGGAAGTGGTTTGGTGCGAACAAACCTGGAAGCACCTATCCTAAAGAATTGCATTGCCAGACTGGTGACACTGGCACAGTTACTTCTGTGATGGGGCCTAAAATGTGCTTATATATTACAAGGTGCTGTCGGGTGATGTGTGTAATCTAGGAGGATTTTCTCTAATTGCCCTGCTTATGATTCCTGTGTCATATCTTGCAGTTTGTGCCCTGATGTTGCGAGTTATGTGTTCTCCCTCATCACGTGTTTCATTATGTGTTTATAGCCATATTAGGGGATGAGGGTTTTTAACATGTGCGCTCCTACTAGTAGTTACTGGTTACACTAACATGTAATGTTTTCAGTGTGGTGTTCACTTATAAGTATTTACTAGAGTGCACTAATTGGTATATTTATGACAATTGCCCGATTGGCAAAAGTGGTGTAAAACTTTATGTGATGTCATGACAAAGTGCCTAGTGGCACAGTAGTTTATGTGATTGTGATCTAATGTGTTTTTATGGATAATACAAAGGATATTTTATATAATCTTGTGTGGAGTTTCTTTTGTGGTGTGCCTAGTGTGTCACTGCTGTGTGAGTGTGTTGTGCAAACGCTTTAGACATTGCCTCTGGGATAAGTATGACTGCTCTGCCAAGCTACCAAGGGGGTGAGTAGGGGTTATCTTCAGCGTGTAACTCCCTTGCCCTGACTAGAGTGGTGGGTTCTGCCTGGCTTAGGTGCATACCCTAGCCTACCAGAAACCCCATTTCTAACAGATGCACCCTGTGTAGTCCTTTCCACTGTAGCCTGACTGCTCTGTGCCAAGGTACCCATCTTACTATTATTGTGGTTCCTGCATGAACAGGGTGCATACCTCTGCCAACCAGAAACCCCATTTCTAACACTAAGGGGCTTACTAGGATGGCGGGCGGGCATTTGTTTGCCCGCCACCCTATTGTAAACGAGACCGCCCAACAGGCTGTTGGCAGTCCCGATAGAGGCATTATGATGTGACCGACACCATGGCAGTCGCAATGCCTATCTTTTGCATTGGGGCGAGTGCTGCTGTCTGCAGCACCAGCAGCAATGCAAACAGAGGATACATTAGATATCCATGCACTTTGAGGCAGGCACCATGTGCTGCCTGCCACTTGGTGCAGGGATATATAGGGGGCACCATAGGTGCCCCCCACAACCCACAGATCAGTGCAAGGGGGAAAGGGGCTCACTACAGGCCCCCAAAGTCCTTTTCCTACTGCCTTTTCATGACGGGTTAACCGCCATAAAACGGCGGGTGGAAAGGGACATTATAATCCCAATGGCAGTGCCTGGCAGGCACCGCCACAATTGTAGGGATTGGATGTCCCTCCGACATACCGGTGGGCTCAAGGAGCCTGTAGGACACGCAGCAGTCGGTCTTTCCGGCCGCCAACCATCCACCCACTATGGTAATATGGCGGGCGGATTACATGGTTCCGATGGCAGTGGAATCACCACTGATGGGTTGTCGGTGGTGGTCCCACCGTCATCCTAATCAGCCCCTAAGTTACTAGAGCGCAATCATAAGGAAGAGTAACTGTAAGGTCAGCCTAGATGAGATATATTTAAGCCTGGGCAGAGTTCGCAGAGTCCCGTTAGCTGGAACTCCGCCCAGCGCTGGGTGTTTGTCCACACTGTGCAATCATCACAAATGGCACCATGCACAGAACAAGCAGGCACAAGTGGGAGCTGCTTCCTTTTTGTTGCTCAAGTCGATTTTTTGCTCGAGTGCCAGCTCTCTCAACGCGAACGGACGGTTTCGCAATGCGAGTGGTCGCGAGCATACATGACCACTCGCAATGAGAAATCCGACCGCCCGCATTGTGAAATCTTGCCGTGAGTTCGATTTTCCATGCTTGCGCTCGCCAACTTGACATTGACGATCGCGAACGAGGAAAAATCTTGCCGGGAGGCGTATTTTCCTCGTTTGCGCTCGCCAACATGATGTTAATGAGTGCGAGCGAGAATTAAAACTCCGCTATGTGGAGCGGAGTTTTCGGGAGCACATCGAGCTCCATGTAATGCAGATTATGGAAAACCCTGCAAACTCCATGAGCAGGGTGGAGTTCACTGCCCAGACTTAGATATATCCAAGTTGCAATTAGAGTTGCTCTGGTTTCAGGAGTGCAGTGGCCATATTGCTGGAAATGCACCTCTACAAACAAACTGCGTGCAGGGAGTAAAGATAAGTTATTGTGATCCCGGAAGTGTTGGATGGCAGATTCAATGATCACAGTAAGACCACACTGCATGTAAGAAATAAACAGAACAAGATCATGGACGCTGATAATTAACCACTTTTTGGAAGCCCAGGTGCAAGACAGACAACTCCGATTATCTAAGGCCAGAGATGAGCTGCACAAAGAGCACAAAGAAATATTGTGGTGGGAGGTGCCTTACTGTATGGGACATAGCGCTAGGGAACAGGTATAAGATGGGTGCGAGCTCCAGTTTTCTTACATGGCTGCCCTTCCCCTCCTAATGTGTTTTATACTGCCCCCATGGGACCTGGCTCGCGTTTGCAATATTCACAGGGACTTTGGGAAAAACTGTTACAGAGAGACAGGCCCCAGGCAGGCACTAGGCAGAAGGGCTGAAGAGCACAGGCACCTGTGGTTTAGTTTCCATACGCCTGACTAGGGCCTTCACTGCCCTGGCACAAATTCATGTCTGAATCATGTCTGCATGGTTCAGCCCCTAGTCAGGACTGTACTCTGGCCCTGTTTGGATCAACCTTCCTTCCAGCAGGAATACTCTTCCTGTGGTAACCAAGGTGCAGGCCTTAGAAGAACAGCTGCTTGTGAAGGAGACAAAGGTTTGAGGGCCGCGGTGTATAGGAGGTCCTCATTCATGTCCATTGTGAGGACATGGGAGTGATCTCTGAGTGCTAGGGAGGCAGAAGATTCCTGTGGTCAAATTAGACTGATTTTGTGTGTTGAAATTTTTTATTGAGTTTTACAATAAAATACATGGTGATAACAATGATAAGAAGACAGCAATACATTGTTAATAAATAATTGAGAATTACTATAAGAATGAAAGATAACATTGGATATATAGCATTTGTTGATGGATACAAACGTATAAATATGGAATATATAAAAAGGCATATTGTAAATAGATAATTAAATAAATAAATAGACAAATAGTGAAAAATGACATAAATAATTGATGAAATATAAATAGATCAGATATAAATATGAGACAATGACTATACATAAGAGCATCATAATAATAATAATAGAGAAATTAGTTATCATAGAAAAATACGCACCTTGCAAAATTTTAGGACACAAAAGGTTTGGAAGAGAATAGTGGAATAATGTAAGGGAGGGAAAAAGGAAAAGAAGAAGATAAGAAGAAGAAAACAGTAAACTTGAGGAATAATGTGAAGAAGTGGAGCCAGCGTACGAAGAAGAAGGGAAAAAGAACAGAAAGGAAGGAAAAGTAATTTGAAAAGAAACTAGAAGAATGAAAGAAATAAAGCAAGTAATAATGGGAAAAACTTAATGTACAAAGATGTAAAGCAATGAATTAGTCTACTTGACTGGATGTATTAGGAGAACCAGAGGAGTTATCAGTATCACCAATATCGTCAACTTTAGCTTTTAGAAAAGGATACCAGGTCTGGAGAAACATATCAGCTTGATCCTGAAGGTTATAGATCGTTCATTCATGAGACGCCGTCTGTATCATTGCCATTAACCATTCTTCCTGTGAGGGTGGGGATGATGACTTCCAATGACGTAAGATACAAATTTTAGCTGTAGCCAAAGCAGTGTGGAGGAGAAGGAGTTGTGGTTTAGAAAGTTTTGGAGAGTGACGTAAATCATGTAAAAGAATGTTAGCAGGTGTGAATGGTAGATGTAAGGGCATTGTAGAATGTAAGGTTTTACCAACATAGTTTCAAAAAGGTTGTATTCTTGGGCACTCACTAATAATATGAGTTGTGTCACAACCAGAGATGGAACACCTCCAACAATCGGCATGCAAAAGTAAACCTGCTTTATGCAATTTGACCGGTGACCAATGCCAGTCATGGAGAAATTTAAGTCTAGCTTCACGGACTCCTTTATGCAGACCCTCCAGTATCTGTTCCCATTCAATAAATGTAAAAGGGATTGATAAACTGGATTGCCATTTAAGTTTAAGATTATGAGAGAGGGTTTGTGAAAAGAGGTGAAGCATAAAGGTTTTATAAAGACCAGAAGTCACTCCTTTATGTTTCCCCCACATAGTTAAAAAGGATAATATTGGAGAAGTTTGAAGCAACAAAGGGGGTGACCCTGAATGTTGTTTCAAACATTGTTGTATTATTATTAGTCCGATTTGTAACGCGCATGGCTGCCCCAGCAACGAGGCATCCCAGCGCGACCCCAACCAAGACCAACGTCCCGGAGACAGAAGCAAGATAAAAGCTAGACAGATAAACAGGCAATGAGTTCCAGAGTTTGGCGGCTAAGTTCCGAAAAGAACGGCCGCCCGCTCTGGCTTTGAAGACACGAGGGGTACAGACCAGGGCGCAACCAGCCGATCTCAATAGGCGTTGTGGAGCATACAGCTTGAGTAAGTTGGAAAAGCCCACAGGGGCCTGACCAGACAAGATTTTGTGCACCACACATAAAGCCTTAAACTGGATGCGTTTTTCTACAGGCAGCCAGTGTAGCTTAGGGAGCAGAGAGGCCACTGAGCTAGACTTTGGGAGTGCTACCAGCAGCCGCGCAGCAGCATTCTGGGCCCTCTGCAAACGCTTGATACTGGCCTTATTAGCGCCCAAATATAGGACATTACCATAGTCCAGCCTGGACAGAATTAGGGCCTGGACTATGGTTTGTCGCACTTTGGGGGGAAAGAAGCCTATCACGGGTCTTAGACCTCATAAAAGCCCAAAACACACCCCAGCCACTGTTTTGGATTGTGCTTCAAACGTCAGACCCTGATCAAACCATATCCGTAGATTCTTCACAACCTTTTTGGGAGAGGGCGCAGGTTTAAGACTCTCAGGCCAACACTGTTCGGACCATAATTCCCGGTCCTTCCCGAACAGTAAAATCTCTGATTTGCTGGCGTTAAGCTGCAAAAAGTTTGCCGCCATCCAGTTCGCCACTGCTAGAAGATCGTCCTTGAATTTCCCCAGATTGGCATCACAGTTCTTAGAGAAGGAGATCAGCAGTTGGGTGTCATCAGCATATGACACCAACACAAGCCCTCTACTTTTTGCTACCGCAGCCAGGGGGCGAACATAGATGTTAAACAAAAGCGGGCTCAAAACTGAGCCCTGCGATACTCCCTGATGCAGAGCAAACTCCTGGGAATGGAACGGAGCCATGGACACTTGAAAGGACCTTTCCTCTAAGAAGGAGCGGAACCAGCCCAAAGCCTCACCCTCAACACCAATTTCCTGCAAACGAGTTAGTAAAATTGCATGTGAAATGGTGTCGAAGGCGGCACTTAGATCCAAAAGGACCAAAGCCACTGTGTCACCCCTGTCCAAACTATCCCTAATAGCTTCCGTTACTGTCAACAGTGCAGACTCTGTCCCATGACGCACTCGGAATCCATGTTGAGAGGAATCCAGAATGGAGTTCTGTTCAATGTACTCCGAGAGGACAGAGTTAATATAAGATTCCGTCACCTTTGCCAGAAACGGCAGCTGGGAGATTGGCCGGTAATTGCCTGGTTCCACGGGATCCAGGGAGGGTTTCTTAAGTAGTGGAACAACTTTGGCATGTTTCCATACCCTGGGAACCACTGCAGAAGACGAGGATCAATTCACTAAACCCAAATACCAAGGAGCCATCAGAGAGCGGAGTTGACGAAACAAGGCAGGAGTCAGGGGATCAGCTGGAGATCCAGACTTGATCTTCAGACAGAGTACGTCAAACTTGTTGGATGACAGAGATGGAAAGGATACTAGGCTACTACCCGCCATAGGGCCAGGTGTAATCGGAGACTCCCTCCCGGCAAGCAGATCTGCCACCGGCAGGTTAAAATAGATCTGCTCAACCTTGTTCAGGAAGTGATGAGCCAGCTCACTACACTGTTGTTTAGAAACGATCGGGGAGGATGCCACTGAGCCTGCACTTTTCATACCTTTAAGCAAGGAAAATATTGACTTGGCCGGATTAGTACTTGCCAAGATTTCTTTAGCCACGTACTCAGCTCGCGCCTTCCGGATAAGTCGGTGATACTGCTTAATGGCAGCCCGATATTCTAACTTAGCTGAGACGTCATAAGAGCGTCTCCAGACACGTTCCAGCTGCTTACAACCCTTTTTGACTGACATAAGTAATGTGTCAAACCACGGGTTGGAAGACCCTCTACTTTTTGCTCCCAGACGGGCCGGGATACAAGTATCCAGGCCCAGAACAACCCCTTCATGGAAGCAAGAAATTGCTGCTTCCATGTCTGAGGGCATTAGAGGCCTATTATTATCCAAACAAGCAGATAGTTGGCAGAGGTCTAATTTGTGCCAGGGACGTTTCAACACGGGGACAGAACGTAAGGGTACAGCTTTTCCCTGCAGTCGCAGCACAAAAGAAACTAAGAAATGATCTGTCCAGGCCTGAGGAGCTGGAGAGAAAACCTGTAAAGGATGTAGATTAGAGAATATAGGGTCCAATAAGTGCCCTGCCCCATGTGTACTCTCAAGGACGCATTGCACTAACTGAAGGTCCTCCAAATCTCCCAGTAGGTTTGAATTCACCGCATTCTCATGCATCTCAAAGTGAAGGTTGAGGTCCCCTAAAATGGTCAAATTCGAAGCCCTGCCCGCATAAAGTGCAACTTTACTCAGAAAATCCTCCCTGAAGCCGGTTGCGGGGCCCGGGGGCCGATAGACTAAAAGACCGGACATAGTGAAATTGGGGTCAGCATAACTTTAAACACTGCACTTCCACATTCCGCAATGTTTTCTTTAATAAAACTACAGTTATAAACATCTTTAATAATCATTGCATTACCACCATGTTAGACCTGGCACCATTGGCGTGGGTCACACTTCCATTTTTGTCTGTGCCTCAATGTGTTTTTGTGTTGGTGTTAGCTGCTCAGGGCACTGTGCCACTGCCATCCAGTGCCACAGTGCAAGTGCTCCCTATGGTAAAATGTATCATGTGAACTGACTTCCACGTTTGGCATATTTGGTTTACTATCAGTCCCTAGTAGAGTGCACCAGGGGTGCCCAGGGCTTGTATATCCAAATGCTGCTAGTGGGCTTGCAGCACTGATTGTGCCACCCACCGAAGCAGCGGGGTAAAATGTGTCTAGATCTGCCACTGCAGAACCTGCGCGCGGTCCGGTACCGTCGCGCTGACTGAGCAAGTGTCCCCACTTGCCAGTCCCTAAACCTTCCCTTAACTACATGTTAGTCACCCCTCTGGTAGGCCCAAGCGCAGGGTGCATTTTAGGCATAAGTTAGGACCTGCCCTGATGTGTGTGGCATGTCTTAATGGTGAATTACATCCATTTTCGTTTTTCACTATTGAAGGCTACCTGCTCTCCGTAGGCCAGAATGGGCTGCTGGGATCGCTACACGCTGTGACCCCAGTGGACTCAGAGAGCATGGTAGAAAGTCATGTTTAGTATGCCTGAACTCGGGATAATAAAATACATCTTTTAGTAAAGGTTATTTTAATATCCTGGGTTTGCAAATGCTACTTTTAGAAAGTTAGCCTTTGCGTACCTGACCATCTCAGTCTGCCTCTGCTGTGGGTGTGTGTTCTGCCTAGCAATGGTACAGGAGCAGGGCTGGGGGATTCCGGGAGACAGGTTGGCTGCCAGGTGGTGGGTAGAGAGATTGCCCCAGGATGGGTGGGAGGAGTACACCCTGACTCTTGAATAGACCTGTGCTCTGCCACCACAAAGCCGGCTCCGCCCCCTGTGGAGCGGCTGATGTCTCTGCCCTACTGCTGAAAGGAAAGGGCAGAGTCACCAAAACAAGGTACTCCAGAACTGGACTGAGCCAGGCCCAGGCCCCCTGGCGCTAAAGAACAAAAGAATCACTGTATAAAAGTAGGAGCCTGGCTCCTAAGAAATCAGATCCAGATTGAACCACAAAGGAACTCTGCCCGACTAGAAGGACCTGGAAGAAGCTGAAGGAGGAGTAACTTTCCCTGACCTGAGGGATTGGCCTGCAGTAGGTGCCTTGCTGAGGAAGGAGAGGAAAAGACTGAAAGAGACTTTACACTTTGTTTTTCAACTATCTCCAAGGGCTTGGAAGAAGAGCTTGCCCCCTGAACTGAACCCCAGGACCAGTGGGTTCACCGTGTCTCCGCTCGTCTGAGAATTCGAGCCGTGTGCTTTCTCCCGCCGGAGTGCTCTGCGCACCTTCGCATCCCTCCTAGGGCCGTGACACCCAGAAGCCTGGCCGCCTCCACTCGCCGAGAGCCCCGCTCTACCTGAGTCGCTCTGGACCCATCGAGACTGGCCGTCCCGCTTCCCTGTCACCTGCCTGCTACTGGAGCGCGCTTGGTGCCCTCTCGCCCTCCAGCCGGATTTCTAGTTGGGAAGTGAAATCCAGCCTCGGACGACCGCCCGTACGTCGTAACGTATCCGGCCGCCCCGCTTCACCCCCAGCCAGAGTCTGACCGTGCCGCCCACTGAAGTAACCTCCCGCACAGTCCGTGTCGGAGGCCTGGGGCCGCACCTGTCTACCGAGAGCCGCCCGCTGATTCTCGATCCGGAGACCCTCGAGGTGCAGAACCTGCATCTCCCCCGAAGACTCGTCCAAGCACATCGCACGTTCCCAGGTACAGTGAACTCTCTATCGGACTCGGGGTCCGCAACGTTCTGATTTCCCCGTATCACTGTACCCTGGGTGCACTGCGCATCACCGTGACTGGACCGACCCAACCGAGCACTGCGAAGCGCTCGTGATAGACTAAGTGACCGAAGAAAAGAACAGTGCCTAATTAACATCTTGTGGCTCCCATTTCGCAACCGTTATTTATGGTCTTGTACATGCCTGCGTAACTAAGAATCCTTTATATAAAGTATACGTATTTTTGATACAACTTACGCCTGGTGTCCGTTTGTGGGGGATCGTTGTGATTTACTGGGTGTTATTATATCTGCTTAACCGACAGCGCCCTGAAGTTTAGCCCTGACTGCTCGCGCCACACTACCTATAGGGTGGGCAGGGGTTGTTCTGCACGGGTAATTCTCTCGCCCTGAATAGAAGAAGGGACCACTGCTTGTCACAAGTACCTACCTGTGCCAACCAGAGGTTCCCCATTCTAACACACCACCACACCCCCCCCCCCTCTCTATTGACTGTCTTCAGCACATATCCCTGGGGAAGGGCCAACCAGGGCACAACCACCGAGTCCTGCGTGAGCCAAGTCTCAGTTAAAAATAAGGCATCTGGGGCCTCATCTGTTAATAAGTCAAACACCTCCGCATGATGTTTCATGAGGGACCGAGAGTTCAAGCTAAGAAACTTGTACTCTGTGGCCTCTGGTGCAGAAAGTACCCTATCAGTTCCTAACAGCTGGAATAAGCAGGACTTACACTTGTAGGAGTCAACCTGGGGCTCCCGGCGAGACGCAGAGCACTTAACCTCCAACCCCAGAAGTTCCTCACGCGAATAACTGATAAAATCGACGGGAACTCGGGCAGGGTGCCTGAGCAACCGGAGACTGTCGTGCGTGGACGGGCACAGACTGACTTGCCTAAGGTGCGCCTTCGCGCGCCCGCGGCGCACCGGCTGTGCGCGTCCGGTGCGCGGCCGCAGTAGTGTCGACATTTAATGTCGCTTTGCCCAACGACTAACCCGTCAACCCTCACCCCACCAAGATGGCGCCTGACCTCCTCCCAGCCCCTCCTGCCTCCACCGCCGTCAGCGAACCTCGCTGCCCCTCGCAAATACCACGATGCGGCAAAGAGATGAGGTAAAATCAAGAGGATTTTATATTTAAAAACAGACTCACACAGTTCTTGTTTAAAAACCAGCCTCACATAGAATGCATAGATTTGAATTTTGACAATGAGGGCAGAAAAGAGAAGATACATACAGCGCCACGCAAGCACACAGCACTTTGCCCGGTTCTGTCTCCCGGCTCAAGCCTCAGGAGTCAGGGCAAGGTATTTAAAAGAACGTTTTATAGGAAGATTATTTTCCTCCCTTAATTGTGGGAATGATTTGAGGTCGCCATTATGAAGAAGTTGATCTGGAGAGTGAATGCCCGCTGCTTGCCACAAAGGCCAATATAATGTATGACCATTAATACGTATACCTGAATTATTCCATAAGGGAGCCTTGACGTGAATACTTGAGTTTGAATCTAATAAACGATGTCCTCTTTGCCAGGATTTATGCATAACTGATAAAATCGGGTTTTTGGGATCAGAACGACTAGTGCCACTGCCATACAGAAGAGAGAGACCAGAATCCATGGATAAAAGATGGCGCTCTATATAAACCCATTGCGGAATGTCTTTGATTCCAGGCAAAAAGTAAGAGAATTGAGAGCTGTGCAATGCGAGGGAATAATGTTCAATGGATGGGAGACCCATTCCTCCATATAGTTAGTGGGCTTTTAATTTTACCAATTGCAAGGTGAGGCTTAGCTGAACCTCAAATAAAGGTCTTAATCTTGGAATCTATTGATCGAAGTGTGGATAAAGGGATCTGAAGAGGGAGCATGCCTAAAATATAGATGAAACGTGGAAGAGTGACCATTTTAATAGCTTGGACTCTGCCACAAAGGGATAGCCCTAAAGTCTTCCATTTGTCAAAATCACGCTGCATTTGAGAAAGCAGAAGAACTAAATTGTCTGTAACCATGCCATCCAAGCCCTTATTGACTAAAATTCCTATGTACTTAAGGCGTGAAGACCACCAATGAAAAGGAAAGCCGTATATAGCTGCCTTTGTAGTTCCATCAGAAATGGGTAACGCCTCACTCTTGTCCCAGTTAATTTTATAACCCGAGAAGGAGGAGAAGTCATCAACGATTTGAAGTAGAGACAGAAGAGATCGTGGAAGATTTGTAAGAGTAAGTAGGATATCACCTGCATATAAGCAGATTTTAGAGTGTCCAATTGGGAGGGGAACACCTGTGATTTCAGCAGATTGGCGAATTGTGGCAGCTAGTGGCTCCATTGCTAAAAGAAAAAGAAGGAGGGATAAAGGGCAACCCTGGCACGTTCCCCTCCGAATTGGAAATGTATCAGATAGAAAATCACCGCAATTCACTCGAGCAGGATTGTCATATAATAAACATACTTTGGTTATAAATTGGTCACCTAACCCAAATCGTTGCATTATTGTAAAAAGGTATTCCCATTCAATGCGATCAAATGGTTTTTCTGCATCAAGTGAGAGGGTTAATGCATCCTCTGAGAGGTGTTTAGCAGACCACAATATATGGGCTAATGTATAGAGATGATTCCAAGAGGAACGCACCGGGACAAAGCCCACCTGGGTGTAGTGTATTAGAGAAGGTAAGACTTTACGGAGGCGGGACACTAGGATAGTGGATAATATTTTGATATCACAGTTTAATAACGAGATGGGACAGTGACTACTGCATAGCAGAGGATCTTTACCAGGCTTGGGTAGCACGGCGACAACTGCCTTATTAGGAAGAGGACCCAATGAAGATTCACTATCTGCCTCCTGAAATGCAGCATGTAATGTATCAATAATATTGTGTCCTGTCCATCGGTAGAATTCAGCAGAGAATCCATCTTGCCAGGAGCTTTGTGGTAAGGTAGGGCAGTAATGGCTTTAGAAATCTCATCCTTTGTGATTACACCTTCAAGTAGGGCTCTACCCTCTTCAGAAAGGCGGGGAAGGGTCACCCCCTGTGGGGAAAGAAGACATCTTATCTAGATCTATTTGGTTACCTGGAGTATAAAGGGATTGGTTAAAAGAGGCAAATTCATTGACAATCTCTTGAGGTCTTGTGAGTATGTCACCTTGTGCTGATCGAATAGCCGGAATGGCCATGGCTGCCTCCCTTGGATGCAATTGTGCAGCTAACAATCTCCCTGCCTTTTCTCCCTGGTCGTAATGTAGGCCCTTCATTCTCTGCAGAGAATATTCAGCTTTGGAGGTAAAAAGGCTGTTTAAGGCCATACGTGCTTGCTCTAGTGATTTACAATTCTGCAAGGTTGAGATTGTTGTGTATAGGCGAGAGTAAGACTGGATGTCGCGTTCTAGCTCTATTTGTCGCACAGCATTCTGCTTATTAGCGAGTGCTGCATCACGCAGTCCTGTGCCATTGGATGTTCATATGCCATGGTTTGCGCCCTGGCCAAGAGAGTCCTAGATCAAGAGACAGAAGGACAGGGGAGTGATCGGACAAAGTTGCTTCTAAGATGTGAGACTCCGTGACCAATTGAACCGCTCTGTGTGATGTCAAAAAGTAATCTAAGGAGAGAATGTGCCATGGGTGAGAGAAAAGAATGTGTATTCTGTGTCTATTGGATGACTAAGACGCCAATGATCAACTAATCCGTTGTCTGAAATCATATCATCTAATATAGCTCAATCTGCCGCATTTCCTTTATCTAATGGACCTGTTTTGTGTAGAATTGGGTCTCGTACCAGATTCCAATCCCCGCCAATGAGATATTGTGAGGCATCAATCTTCGTTAGTAGACTGTTCAACTGGAGGAAGAATGATTTTTTAGTTCCTGTCAGAGCGTAAACTGATCCTACGCAGATGTAAGAATTCCCAATACGTAATTTAGCAAACACATAGCGGCCATCAGGATCTGATCATGTTTTGGAGACCGTGACAGGGAGTGATTTGCGAATAAGGATTGCAACTCCACATTTGCGGATAGGACTAGTATCTGTGGGATCACCTTTTCGAATGCTGCTGTGGATGACCTTTTGCACCCAATCCCTGCAGAGTGTATCAGATTCTAGCGTATCTAAATGAGTTTCTTTTAATAAAGCCACATCTACGTGTTTGGATTGGAGAAAAGAAAGTACTTTCTTCCTTTTAATGTAGTGGGTGAGGCCATGGACATTCCATGTAATGGTACGTAGAGGGTGAATGCTTGTCATGCTGAAGTAATGTCAAAATGAGTTAGTAGTTCAAGATTCAATATATTTGTCAACGTAAAGGGAACAATAAATTAGAGAGAATACAATAAGAGGGGAGAAGGCAGTATAGGAAAAAAGTACTCTGGCTTACCACAGAGACACCAGTATGTTGATATTAGGGGAACAATCAGGAAGAGACAAGAAATAGTCTAGATAAATAGTATAGTGTGTTAGGGGGAAAGAAAAATAAGAGAATAATATTAAAATAACTTGTGTAGTAATAATATTTAGTAGGAGAAAATGACAAAGAGAAAGATATCAGAAATAAGAAAGATAAACAATAAAGAGTTTGAAAATGGAAAGTGTAAAGGAAAATAAGAATTTTTCTTTACTATAGCCGCGGGTTTGGGCTCACTAGAGCACCACCACGGGTAGAAACCCCGTCAAGAGGGTTGAGACTTAATGAGGACTGTGTAGGAAAATAAAGTAAAGATCTGAAAAGCCAAGTGTGTGTAAAGAAGATGTAAAGAGCCAAGCATGTAGAACAATGTCTGCTAAAAGGAAGAGACAAAGGTTAATAGAATACATTAATATATATATTGAAATTTATATGAGTTCAATATTACCTAAAAATAATCCACAATGTAGAACAAGTTACTAAATATTGGCGACTGGGAATACGATACATTGAACAGTAAATATATAAATATTAAAAATGGTGAGAGAAAAGTAAATAGAAATATATATACAAATAGTATCGAGGAAAGTGAAGGTGAAGCATCTGTAAAAGGAGAGGACAAGCGCTAATAGAATATATAAATATACATTAGAAAGATGCATGAGTTCATTAATGTAAAAGTATAGACAGAAAATGTTGAACAATTGATTGATAATTTATAACGTTAAATAAGATAAAGCAAGCAATAAATACATTTTCGATTAAGAATAGTAATATAAACTTAGAAATTAATAATAATATAGAAATGGGTGAAAAAAGTGAAGGAAAAGAATTACCAGATAGGATAGATAGTGAGACACCAGATATATATATAAATTCTATAACAAATAAGTATAAGCACAGAGTATGAAAAAAAATGAGTAAGAATGTATAACTATAAATAAGATACAGTAGATAATAAGTACGTTTTGTATTAAGAATAGTAGTATAAACTTAGATACAAATATAAATATAAATATTATTAAATAAATAATGGGAAAGACAAAATGCATTAATAAATAGAAATATTATCTAATATATAATATTTAACATATTTAATATTGACTTATTAAAAGGGAAAGATCAAAGCTAATAAGACGTGAAAGGATATAATAAAATCTCCATGATTCTAAAACATAAAGAGGAGTAGATAAATTGCATGTTGAAAGTTAAACAATAAATCAGAGTACTGAATATTAAGTAGAATAGATGTTAGGCATGGCAAAACCTGATAGTACATTGCAGTAAATGACAGATAATAAAAAATCCTGTAACCATTCAAAGTTGAGAAACAATTATTTGGATAAGGCAGAAACCCCCACTAAAGGAGGTAAACTTTGATGTGAAGAGCTAGAAAAGAGTTGTCAAGAGGATATGAGCTATCAATCATACCTGTAGCGAAATATAAATATTATGAAGGTCATTCTTCATCCGAAGCAGATTTTAAGGGAGATCGGGATTTGTCCCTATGCAGATCTTGTGTGAAGGCAGATACTGACTGAAGGGCAGAGATTTTGTCTTCATGACTACGAAATGATCGTTCAATGTCCCTGCCTTGTGGACGAACTTCACTAGTATTGCGTCGCCGGGTATCTGATAGCTGTGAAGGATGTTGAGAACCGTGGGAAGACTGTTCAATAGGGGTATATTGTACGTCCATGTCCTGAATGCATTGTTCATCTATAAAGTGTTGCAGGTCTTAAGGATTGTAAAAGTCTTTGGATTCGTCATTTTTGGTGATGTGAAAATGGGCAGGGTCAAACAAACCATATTTGATGTCCATTTTCCGCAACTGTGGCCTCATAGAGATGAAAGCTTTTCTCCTTTCATTCGTTTCTCGCGAAAAGTCAGCTGCAATGCAGATTTCATGGCCAGTGTAAATATATGAACCTTGTGTGCGTGCTGACATTAATATTTGTCGTACTTGCTCATGCCTCAAGAAGCAAGCAATGAGGGGTCGTGGTCGAGAATCTGAGGCAGTACGTGGAGCACCGATTCGATGAGCACCCTGGATTTCAAGCGGTGGACTGAAAGTGATGCCAGGAGCTTAGGAAGGACATTATATAAGAAGAGTCTGGCATTCTGACCTTCAATCTTTTCAGGAAAGCCAAAAAAATGGGCATTGTCTCGTCGGCTACGTTCTTCTAAATAAACTAGCTTACTGCGAAGAAACAAGAGATCCTGATCCTTGTTTTGTGTGGAGTTAAGTGTGGATTCTACCACTGATAAGCGTTGGTCTAGTTAATCCGTCTTAGTGTTAAATTGCACAATCTCTGCTCAGATGGATTTGGCCTCTGTGGCGAGAGAGAAATATTAATGTCCATATCTGTCAAACAACAACTGATAGTTGATATTTCTTGTAGAATACGATCCATAGTTTCTCCTGACATTGCAGAGGAAGTGGCCAAAGACGAATTACACATTGATGGGGCTGAGCCTTTCATTGCAACACTTTGTGATTGTTTGAGAACTTCTGCAAAGAGAGGTTGCTTGGAAGTTTTGTTCTCACTCTTATGATTACGCATTAGCAGGCACATGCATCAAAGGAAAATCCGATCGCAAACTGGCAGATTCTCAGAATCTGCCCCTTTGCGACCGGTATTTTTGCATTTGGGATGCATTATCCCAAATGCAAAAATAGCAATTTAAGGAATCTCTAAATTGCGATTACTTAAATTGCGATTGCATTTAAGGAATCCCAAATTGAGATTCATTAAAGTAAAAAAATCCTATGGGCCTGGAGGCCCATAGGAATGAATGGGACGGCATTCCTTAATTGCGAGTCGCAATTTGCGAGTCGCAATTAAGGAATGTGTAGGAATCGCTAATTTTATAGCAATTCCTACATGCATAGGCTTTTGCAATTCCTTAATTGCGATTCCTTAATAATCGCAATTAAGGAATCGCAAAAGCCTACGTTGATGCATGTGCCAGTTGGAGATTGTCTGTTGTATATTAATAGAATATTGATAGTAGTAGCACAAGACCTCTTGTCTGGATTATAACAGTTGCTAAGTCTGACAAATTAAGTACGTGTATTTGAAAGAAGTCAGGAAGACAACATTAATTAGACAGTAATCTGTGACAAAGTCAAAAAATCCTGATAGTCACAAGCAAGGGTATTTATCTCGTATATGCAAAATCAGTGTACCTTCACTTTGTAGAGACCAAGTGTCTGTCAGTATGTTGCGCATTATATTAGAAGAAACCACATGAGAAGACAATACTGAAAATGCGTCACAAATAATTGTTCTTGCCAATACGTTGCAGAAGTTTTGCAAAAATAATGAGTGCAATAGCCGGAAAAAGTCACCTCAGGGCAAGAGTCAGTAGCATTAGAAGTTAATGAACCACTGCAGGAGGCACCATGAGTAGCACAGTTAATAAATAATAATGCAGGAGGAGCATTTATTTAATGTGGTGTATTAGAGCTCCAGAAAGGCATGCACGTTGAAGGAAATGCTCCATGTTTAAAAGTTACTGGCAAGAAGTAATTTATTAAGGCTCCAGAGAGGCATGTAGGAGCTGGCCATGAGCAGCACAATAATGTGCAAATAAATCTGTGAAGAGGGCTTACCAGGATGCGGTGAGGAGCGGGAGCCAAAGAGCGTACCGTTTTTCAGTTGCACTCACGGTGAGAAGGGCCCCACATGAGGAGAGAATGGTGCGCTCCAGCTATGCAAGAGCTGGGGATTCACCTGACAGGAAAGGCTGAGCACCCGTCTTGTGAGAAGAATACTGCGGCGCTGAATATGGGCACTTAACGAGTATAAAGACTCGTAAAAATCAGCTCAGCCGCTGTAGCCACATTCCGCTGATCAAAATCATCAGCGCGTTGAGGAGAGCGTCACCTCTGTCCAGAGTTCCATCCGCAGCGGAGCTCGGCGTTCAGGTGGCCATCTTCCTGCATGGCCAGACCACACCCCTAAAGGACTTGTTTTTACCAGATGGAAAAAAAGTAAAACAGACTCTAAATATGCACAATAACAATATCTAATTATGGTTTTCCCTTTATCTATGTGTTTGCCCTACAGCTAGATTAACACAGTAAAGATTAGATAGCAACTCATTAGTAGTGTCTGATTTGATTCACTTAAGAAATATAGCCAGATTGAAAACTCATAATGGCCTCCAGTACTTGAGTGTGACACTTTGCTTGTAACACTGGCGAGTCCAAACTATTTGCAATTGTTGCAAACCCTAGAAGTTTTAAACTAAACTAAGTTTATTGTTGTTAGTTAATAAAATCCTTCACAATACAAAGGAGTGCATGTAAAATAAATCCTTTTTTTGTTATAAATAATCAGTTTTCTTAAAAGCATAGATTAATGTTACCACAATGCAGGGAAAAAAATAAATAAATATATATATATATATATATATATATATATATATATATATATATATATATATATATATTATCTACTGGCGGTCGCCAGTAGATAGTTATAGTTAGGACCGAGTTCCCATAGGAAATCTGAAAATTCTATTTTGAATAACTTTGGCGCCGGTTGACTTATCTTCGTGAAATTTTCAAAACTAATGGGGCGCTCCGCTCAGCTCCTACCCTGAAAGTCTCGGGGTGATTCGTCAAGCGGGGGCTGAGAAAAAGGGGGTCCCAAAACGCGTTTTCCCCATGCATTTTCCCATAGGACCTTTAGTCGAAGGTACAGCCCGAACGGCTGAACAGAATTACTTGAAATTTGGCAAAGAGGTAGTCCTCAGGTCAGGCATGTGCCTTTTGCATATATGGTGTGAATCTGTTCAGTAGTTCCTGAGAAAATTGCAGTTAAAAGTACATAAATATCTATATGCGCGCACCATGCGCGCACAGTGCTCGCACGGGGCGCGCACCAAATGTCCACGAGCGTAATTCTGATTGGTGGTTAGATGTCAGTCAACATTCCAATCGGTCGAAACCAGGAAGTGTCGGACTCCATTTTGTGTGTGACAGTGAAAAAGAAAGGTGGATAACATGAAAAGGGGGCAGGGTAGAGAGTTTCTGACCCCCTAGCCTTTGTCAGGGGGTCCCTGAAGGACCCCAAAGGGTGAAAAAAACATTTTATTTTTTTTCAAAAAATCGCGGGGTGCGCGCACGGTGCACACACCCCCCAGCCGCCATTTTGAGTTTTAGAGGCAGAAGAGAGCTAAAAACACAAGTGGAGAACGTGAAAAGGGGGCTGGGCAGAGAGTCCCTGACCCCCTAGGCCTTCTCAGGGGGACCATGAAAGACCCCTAAGGTCCCCCAAAAAAAAAGAAATATTATAAATATTGGGTAGTGCGCGCACGGCGGCAAAAAATTCATTAAAAAGATAGAATTAAAAATCAAGTTTAAGTGTTTAGATGTTGGTTGGCTCTAAAAAGAGCCGTTGTGTTCATTGAGTGTTGTTTTGTACCTACAAGTAAGTACCGATGCAGAGTCTAAAGTTCAAGAGGAAGACTCTGTTCCCTTCATCTGTGAAATGTACACCATCTCCTCTATAAATGCCTTGCATGTTGTAACGCAAGTTGTTGTGGTATATAGAACCCATACCATAGTCTCTGAGGAAAGCAGAAACAGACTTATTGACGTGCTTTTTTGCTTTCTCAATCTGCGGACAATATTGGTTGGACCAGTTCTACTTTTGCCTTTGGCATATATTAGAATATACAAAGGTAGTTTGTGGAAAAAGTGACATCAATTCCACAAAGGTGTCCTTAACAAGCATTTCCAGACCTACCCCAGTTAAAGTGCCTAGGTCATTTCCACCACAGTGCACAATTATAAGGTCAGGCTGTGGGAGATGTAGAAAGGTTTCACCACGGCATTAATTGGTGCCACTTTAACCCTCTCTGACCAATCCATTTAATGTCTACATTTGGCAAAGCAAGCTCTTTCACAATCCCTCTTTTTTCCACATACTTTTCACTCCAGTAGACATAGCTATGACCTACAATCCACACTGTGAACATCTTTCAAGGAGATCTGGATGCACTCAGAAGGTGTCTTTCATTAGAATGGCAATATGAAAAGAAAGATAGTTGTAAAATGGAGGCTTACATACTTTTTTTTAAATAAAAATAACTCATTGGCTGTTTCAGACCATTCAACACTAAAAACTAGGCTGTATGTTTAAATTTTTAAAAGCATGTTTTGTATTGGTTCAGAAAATGTGTTCCCACAGAAGATTACTTTGGATATGCTGTTAGGTTTGAAAAGTCAAGCACTCTTGCTCTTTGGATTAGAAACATTGTGTGCTGAACTTCTGACCTCTCTGCTCACACCAGTGTTCCATGATCTGTTGCTATGGTAGCAGGCAGAAGTCATGTTGGGGGTAGGAATCATTTGGAAAGGGTTGAAATTTGCAACCAATAGAAATGTGTGTTTCCATTTAAAAAAAATGTGGGAAGCAATGGGATTTGAAGTTAACATGTATATGTGTGAAATAAGAGAGGGAAATTTTGCCATTTAGTGGTTCTGGTGAGAGGAGTACAGCTCAGAGATTCTGGCTCTGATAATCTGCTGTGTGAGTGGCACATTTCTTTCTCAACTAACTACTTTTAAAGGTGAGTTATGAATTTGAGAGTGGATGTATGTGGTGTATTTTGATATAAATAATAGAAATTTGTTTCTTCTTTTAAAGTTGTGTTTTACATTTTATGTTTTGGAAGATATTTAACTGCCTTGAACTTGTAAGATATTATGGAGTATGTCTTCACCATAAGTTAAGGTGTACTGGTATCACCCAGGAATACTGTTTTGTGCCTAGAATCACATCATGAGTCTGTGTGCACACAGGAATTGTTGTCAGAGTTTTAATTCGTGTTGCTCTTGTTCCGTAAGACTTGCACTCGTAGGAAAGGGGCAGCTTGATTTGTGGACTGTGATGGTTAGCATTCAGCAGAAATCACTATCTCACAGATGAGAGGCAAATACTAACACATTTGAAAACAACAGGGTAGATTTTCCTTCCACTCCTGCAATGGGTGAGGTAGTTCCTACATGTTCAAAACTCCAATTAACCCTTACCACAGGTGATCTTACATACATCTCTGCAGTCTTCATGCAGTTGTGCAAGCGTCCATGCAGATCTCTCTTGCACCTGACAATACACAGTCTCCAGAAACACACTCTTAGCACACAGCCAGCTGCTTCTCCTGCACTCCCATGCTTACTATTCAGCACTGTGTCGTATTTCAGATGGCAGTGTGTAACGCTAACACATTCAACATCACCAAGGCTCATTTCCTTTGCCCTAGTCTAATCACTCACCCAGGTTCCACATGCTCATGGTCTCAAGTAGATGTTAGGACATGTGCTCTTTTCTGCCTCTCTAAACTATAAGGAAAATGTGTCAGGCTGTTACAGTAATTATCACTTGCTCTACCACAGTAGTAAATGTGCTTTGAAATTGCCAATCAAATATCGTTTTCTGCCTAGAATCACACCATGAGTCTGTGTGCACACAGGAATTGTTGTCAGAGATTTAATTTGTGTTGCTCTTGTTCTGTAAGACTTGCACTCGTAGGAAAGGGGCAGCTTGTTTTCTTGAACTGTGATGGTTAGCATTCAGCACAAATCACTATCTCACAGATGAGAGGCAAATGCTAACACATTTGAAAACAACAGGGTAGATTTTCCTTCCACTCCTGCAATGGGTGAGGTAGTTCCTACATGTTCAAAACTCCAATTAACCCTTACCACAGGTGATCTTACATACATCTCTGCAGTCTTCATGCAGTTGTGCAAGCATCCATGCAGATCTCTCTTGCACCTGACTATACACAGTCTCCAGAAACACACTCTTAGCACACAGGCAGCTGCTTCTCCTGCACTCCCATGCTTACTATTCAGCACTGTGTGGTATTTCAGATAGCAGTGTGTAACGCTATCACATTCAACATCACCAAGGCTCATTTCCTTTGCTCTAGTCTAATCACTCACCCAGGTTCCACATGCTCATGGTCTCAAGTAGCTGTTAGGACATGTGCTCTTTTCTGCCTCTCTAAACTATAAGGAAAATGTGTCAGGCTGTTACAGTAATTATCACTTGCTCTACCACAGTAGTAAATGTGCTTTGAAATTGCCAATCAAATATCGTTTTCTACCTAGAATCACACCATGAGTCTGTGTGCACACAGGAATTGTTGTCAGAGATTTAATTTGTGTTGCTCTTGTTCTGTAAGACTTGCACTCGTAGGAAAGGGGCAGCTTGTTTTCTTGAACTGTGATGGTTAGCATACAGCACACATCACCATCTCACAGATGAGAGGCAAATGCTAAAACATTTGAAAACAACAGGGTAGATTTTCCTTGCAGTACTGTAATGAGTGAGGTAGTTCCTACATGTTCATAAGCCCAATTAACCCTTACCACATGTGCTCTTACATACATCTCTGTAGTCTTCATGCAGTTGTGCAAGCGTCCATGCAGATCTCTCTTGCACCTGACAATACACAGTCTCCAGAAACACACTCTTAGCACACAGGCGGCTGCTTCTCCTGCACTCCCATGCTTACTACTCAGCACGGTGTGTTATTTCAGATAGCAGTGTGTAACCCTAACACATTCAACATCACCAAGGCTCATTTCCTTTGCTCTAGTCTAATCACTCACCCAGGTTCCACATGCTCATGGTCTCAAGTAGCTGTTAGGACATGTGCTCTTTTCTGCCTCTCTAAACAATAAAGAAAATGTGTCAGGCTGTTACAGTAATTATCACTTGCTCTACCACAGTAGTAAATGTGCTTTGAAATTGCCAATCAAATATCATTTTCTGCCTAGAATCACACCATGAGTCTGTCTGCACACAGGAATTGTTGTCAGAGATTTAATTTGTGTTGCTCTTGTTCTGTAAGACTTGCACTCATAGGAAAGGGGCAGCTCATATGATAGGATTTGAAAATCTCAAAAAAATATAGTAATATATTTAAATTACATAAAGGTATTTTTGTTTTAGTTTCCTTTAGGTATTTCTGAACAACACTGAAATAAATTAAACATGCCTATAAAATCAAGAAAGAGAAAAGAACAGCAAAAACATCTATATTTGAAGACAACTGGACAACTGGACAACAAAAATTAGTTGAAGAACCTCATGTTGGAAAAAAGAAAAAGTCTTCTGGTAAGCAGACTAAGGATTTTTTTAAAAATATCCTCAAACATAGAAAAAATGTACAAAGTATATCCACTGCAAATAGTGTTTCAAGAAGACAACAACAAGACAATAGAAAGAAAATACTAAATGCTAATGTACAATCAGAATCAAGAAAGAATGACTTAAAAAGAAAAACAGAATTTCAAAACATTCGTAAAAAAATGTTTCAGAGAAGAGTGGTGTTCAATTTGCTAAAGGATGTGAAAAAATATAGGAAGAAAGCAATATTTTATAAGAAAAAGAAACATATTGAATCAATTGTTGCAAAGGCTTTGGAATGAAAAAGAAAACTATTCATTTTAATTTTGAACAGGATCCGTACATTAGATAAAATAGTCAATGTAATGAAGTCAAAAAGCAACAGGAAAAGAGTAGTGAAAAAAAATAACTTTTGTAATGTGTTCTTAGGAGAATGGAAGCATAGTTCAAGTACTGAACCATTTTTTAATGAAGAGAGTTATCTTCAAAGTAATAGTTTGCTGCATGCAGTTGACACCAGTGGTCGAACTTATGAAGTTAAAGATGGTTGTGTAAT
Organism: Triturus cristatus; assembly: GCF_964204655.1. Classification (NCBI taxonomy): domain Eukaryota; kingdom Metazoa; phylum Chordata; class Amphibia; order Caudata; family Salamandridae; genus Triturus; species Triturus cristatus. The sequence goes on along the minus strand of NC_140582.1, from coordinate 562,979,935 downwards.
GGAAAAGGAGAAAATGGTTCCAAGAAATGAGGAAGAAGTGTTAGCTGATGAGGTTATGGGGAAACGTCCTAAAGCCCCAGTGTACACTTGGAATTGTAGTAGTATTTGTACTGTACGACAAGAATCTATTGATAAATTACGTGACTTTCTAAGAGAATATAGTAAAAAAAGTGTTAAACAGAAGATTAAGGTGCTTCAAAGACTAGATCCATGAAGAGTGAGAAAGAATACTGGTTTGCAAGGACATTCTCTGGCTTGTCTTTCTAGGAAAGTTTGTCAAAGTGTTTTTCACCATTTTAGGATGCTGGCAGTACATCATACTGAAATGAGAAAGTTTGTGAGAAGATTGTATTTTGCTAAAAGTCCAGCACTAAAGTTAAATGAGTTGAATAGTGCTCTGTTGCGTGGATCTGTATCAGATGTAGAGAAGGTTACTGATGATATTCAGTTTTGTTACTTTGGTCCAGAACAAGAAAGTGTAGGAAATGACACAGTTATTGAAGAAAATGTGGAAGAGAATGTAGAACCCACTGTTAGTAAAAATGTTGAAGATCAAATGACAAAATTTACTATCATCTCTAATGAAAGACCAAATATTACTTGTATTTGTTGCCGGAGAAGCCATTATAAAACAAGGAAGGTTGATCTCTATAAAAAAGTGAAAAAGAAAATAATTATGAGTGGAAGGATTTTGCTACATATTTGTTTCTGGAAAATTGTTTTGATTTGGGTGAAGATCAGCGTATTTGTAAATACTGTTATAACAAGTTAGAAGAAAATAAAATGCCAGCTAGAGCTGTACATAATAATTTAGAATTGGTTGATATTCCTGCAGAACTTAGTGATTTAAATACGTATGAGTCTATACTCATTCAATGTGTCCATCCGTTTCAAACTATAGTTCGTATGGAGCCCAAAACAGGTAAATTACCTCCTTCAGATTTACAAAGAGGTTTAAAAGGAAGAGTTGTCTATTTGCCATTAGATTTGAAAAAAAATATTGAAACAATTGATGCAGATAGTTTGGAAACTGAACCATTAGTTATTCTGGTTAATGGTGTACCTACAAAGAATAAGAACATTTGGCAGGAGCTAGTAGATGTACGAAAAGTACAAAGAGCAAATTTATATTTGAAAAGAAGTAATAAGTACTATGAATCAATTTATATGGATGAAGATGAAGAAGTTTTACTAGCAGACACAGGAATACCAACTGGGCAAATTGAAAAAGTGGATAAGTCAAAAGAAGAAGAAATTTATGAACATTTCAGCATACATCCTCTTCATTCTAAAGAAGTTATGGGAAACACTATTGATCTGTTTCAGATGAAAAAAGCAAAAGGAACTCCTGTGAGTGTATGGGAGGAGAGCTTGGAAGCTCGTTGTTTTCCCCAGCTGTTTCCTACAGGAAAAGGTGGACGATATGATGGACGTCAGTACAGATTCCTGCTTCTGAGTATCGGACTACAAGATTATATGCAGAAGATCCAAGATTTTGTCAAAGTATTCCTTATTTGTTCCATCTTATATTTGAAAGTGACTTGTCTGCTCTATCTTATGCAGTAAATCACATTTTAAAAACTGGAGTACATCTACATAATGTGTCTGCAAAGGATTTTATGAACAAAATGCAACAGCGAGATGATCATTTGGAATCTCAATTGATTAATCTGATGGCTTGTCAGCGTGGAACTAATGAATATTGATACCGATGCCATGGAGAATTGAAATGTATGTTACGGAATTTAGGAACTCCTACATGGTTCCTTACCCTAAGCTGTGCTGAGTACGCTTGGGATGATTTACTGGATTTTCTTTGAGAGGCAAATTCAAATATTGAAAACATCCAATACAAGACAGCAGGAGAATTGTGCTCATTGGATCCGGTTAATGTTTGCAGATATTTCAATCATAGATTTGAGGCTATGATGTCCTTCATCTGCAATAAAAAGATCCACCTCTTGGAGAAGTTGTGGATTTCTTTTGGAGAAAAGAGTACCAAGCAAGAGGTGCTCCTCATATTCATATGCTGTTGTGGATCAAGGATGCCCCAAAATTTGGAACAGATTCTGATGATGCAGTTTTATCTTTCATTGAAGAATATGCAACATGTGCTATACCTAAAAGCACAGAAGAAAAAAACTTAAAAGAGCAAGTTTTACGTTTCCAAAGTCATCGGTGTGGAAAATACTGTCGACGAAAGTACAAGAGTAAAGATAAATTCTACACAAAATGTCGATTTGGATTTCCACTACCTGTTCTTTCAAAAGGAAGAGTAAACAGTTTTATGTCAGCTGTGCGACATACCATTACAAGAAAATCTCCGAAAAATACCTACAACCTAAGAAGAAAAGAAGAGTCAAAATATATAAATGACTACAACCCAGTCATTTTATCCATGTGGAATGCTAACATGGATATTCAGTATGTAGCTGACAATTCTATTGCTGTTGCTCGGTATGTCACATCTTACATCACTAAATCTGAGAAAACGGAATTGAAAGAAATGTGGGAAGAGATTTCTCACGAGAAGACTGTCAGTAAAAAGCTATACATTTTCAGTTTAAAGATGTTAGCGCATCGAGAAATTGGGTCATACGAATGCTCAGATAGGTTATCATCTGCAAGTCTGTACTCCAAATCCAGAAGAATAATTTGGGTAAGTTTAGGCCTTGCAGGAATGCGAAATCGGGTACTGAAATCTATTCGAGAAATTGAATATTTAGCAGAGAACGAACCAGAAAGTACAGACACTTTGAAAACAAATATGTTGGACACATATTACCCAAACAGAAGTCATCATCTTGAGAACATGTGTCTCTATGAAGTGCTGCAGAACTAAATTTTTACACAGAATGCCACAGAAGACATCAACAATGGAAAATATAAAGTCATTGGTGAGGAAGGATGTTTGGTGAAACAAACAAAAGGAAGTTTGATTAATCACAGGAAGCTGAGTTGCGACACTACTGACAAAAAGGAATTTTACTACTTAGCACTTTTACAGCTGTTTAAACCATGGCGTTCAGAGGATGAATTACTTGGAGATTTTCAGAGCTATGAAGATTCCTTTAATGCATGTAAAGATAGCATAGAATGCAGTACTTTCACAAATTATGTACAAATGTTAAATGAAGAAATTGAACAAGAAGCTACAATTGCAGCTGAAGTAGCTTGAGACAGTTCTCAAGACAGTCAAAGTTCTGGTACGCTCAGTCAAGATCCCCTAGGACAACCAATCGTAGAAAATGAAGCTGCAATAGCCATGACTGAAGTGGAAACAGCTATGAATCAAGCTCAGGAAAATTTAATAGACTTACCAAATTTGGAACAACAACTGAATGATGAACAACAACAAATTTATGAAGAAGTCACAAAACAAATTGATCATGGATTACTACATGAAAATAAAGAGTGCTCATGCACATCATTTGAACCAATCAGAATGTATGTGAGTGGACAAGCTGGAACTGGAAAAAGTTTCTTAATTAAAGTAATTAGAAGCTACCTACAGAAAAACAACTGATTCAACTTTGTCATGTGTTGTTACTGCTCCAACTGGGTTAGCAGCATATAACATAAAAGGAATTACCTTACATCGTTTGCTAATGTTACCAGTAGAGCATGAAAACAAAATAAAATACCACAAGCTAACAGGAGAAGCATGTTTTGAAGTTTCAAGAGTATTGAAGAAAATGAAAGTTCTCATTATTGATGAGGTAAGCATGGTATCAAACTTAATGCTTGCCTTTGTGCATTTAAGAATGCAGCAAATTCTAAAGACAGACTATGACGTGTAATTTGGAGGAAAACATGTTATAGTTTTTGGGGATCTACTGCAGCTCACTCCAGTTAAAGGACAACCAGTATTTAATACTCTTGCACATGAAGACACGAAAAAGTCATTAGGAAGTATAGGTAATGTGAATATTTGGTCATACTTTGAGTACAAAGAACTCATTACCAATATGCGGCAAGCAAATGATGATGATTATGCAAGTATTCTCAAAGATATCAGAATTGGACTACTCACAGAACATGGCAGAAAAGCTTTACAGAGTCGATTACTATGTAATTTGTTTCCAACAGAACAAATAGTTCCAGAGAAAATATACAAGAAAATTGCAGAAAAAAATACTGTAATCTGCTTAATGCCAACACTACATGAATTCTCTATATTCAATGAAGAACTTTTGAAATTGGAAAATGAAGAGATTATGAAAATGGAAGCCGTGGATAAAATACAGCATGAAGGAATAACTATTATACTGACAGGCAAATTGAAAACTAAATTGGATTCTCTAGAGAAAAACATACCGAAAAGAGCTGGTTTAGAAAAGAATCTTTATGTATGTATGAACTGTCGAGTAATTTTAAGATGTAATTAGAATGTAGAAAAAGGTTTAGTGAATGGAGCTATGGGTAAAGTTGTGGGTTTTGTTAATTACCAGAAAAAAGATGGAATTGAATTTTTACAAATAAAATTTGATCAGATTGAAGAGGTTAAAGACATTAGTCGTTGTTCAGTTCGTTTTTTGCTTGTGAAAGACTTATATGTACGTAGGAAGCAGTTTTTACGTTTTCTCTAGCATATGCTGTAACTATTCACAAATCTCAAGGATTAACTGTAGATAGTGCTTTTGTAAACATTGGATCTAGTGTGTTTAAAGAAAGTATGGCATATGTTGCTTTGTCACGAGTGAAAAAATTATCTGGTTTATTCATGATAGACTTTGATGACTCAAAAGTTAGTGTTGATGCAAATTGTGTAAAGGAGTATAATAGATTAAGAAGAAGCTATGCTCCTCATTTAGGTCAGTATCCTGTGTTTGAAAAACGTGTTATTTGTCGGAAAAGGAGAATTGAGAATATCTGTAATGAGGATGTACAGAAGAGAAAACAAAAAGAGAGTGATGTGATTGCAAGCAACAAGAAAAAGGACAATGTTGAAGAGGTTGTTGGTTGTCATATTGAAAATAGCTCTGGTGTCAACTGCTACGCTAATGTAGTGCTGAATGTTGTATTTTATCTTGAAAGTTTGCAAGAGCAGATAATACTAAATCATGAAAAAAGATTTTGTTCTCTGCTGAGTTTCCTTTATGAGAAGTTGAGTAATGATAAAACTAAAATAGAAAGTGCTTCTGGTGTTAGAAATCTTTTAGATGTATGTTCTGGATGTACACAGTTTACACAAAATGTCCAGCAAGATGCACAGGAATTCTTAATGTATATGCTTATGGTACTGGAAGATGAAGGGGTAGAAATAGAAAATATGTTTAGTCTCTCTTAGAAATGGGAACATTGTTGTGAAAACTGTATGAACACATGCAGCACTAATGTTGATTCTGAAAGGTTCATACATTTAACATTACCAAAGAATAAATCAGTGACTTTTAGTAAATTAGTTAAAGATGCAAATCACAACATGGAATGTTCTCAATGTAAATCAGAAATGTTATCAACGTTATTTTTAAAGAAATATGGACAGTATATAATTTTAATGATGCAACGTTGTAGAGCTGATGGAACAAAATTGGACACTTTAATAAAGAAGTTTGTAGGAAATCAATTATCAATATCAGGAAAGACTTTTGTTGCAGTTGCAATCATTTTCCATGATGGACCTTCTATAACTTCTGGTCATTACACAGTTTATCTAAAATGTGAAAAAGGCTGGACACTGTGTAATGATTCTCAATTGATTTTCAAGCAACGTTTGCCTGCAGAATTACCAAATTCCTACTTAATTTTTCTAAAACCAAAATTTTAGATACAAATTGCAGCATCTGAAGAAACCATTATTTCGATTTTATAGGATTACCATTGGATATTTCACCTAAAAAGGATTTAAAAATTACCATTTAGCCTCATGGAAAGGTAAATGCTTCTATTGTGGACTTCTTTGACAGATATTATTTTGGTGTATGTGCTTAAGCAACAAGATTTACAGACGTTATTTATTGCAAATAGTTATTGTTCTTAGAAGATATTTATGTTACATTTCTATCAAGTTATGTTTTACTGAGGACAGATTCAGGGCTTTTTTAAACAATCTTTCAGATTGTTTATTTTTTTGCCCGCTGTTAAGCGATGAATACAATTGATATCACTATTTTCAGTGAAATTCAATAAATTCTGAAAACAGCAATAAAAGGGCAAACAATTACTTTGTTAAATATGAAAATATGTGTACTATATTCTAAAATGTAAAATATTACTACTTTTTTCTTTTTTTTCAGATCTAGTAAGAAAATTTAGGAAATTGAATCCATTTTTCTTGTAATGAAAAAAACCCATTTATTTCTAATTAAGTTATTTTGTTGGTCAGGTAAGTTTAAAATATCTGTATTTCTCACCCCTTCACTTTCATGCTCCCTTTTCTTCACTTCTCCTCACTCTGCTTTTCTCATTCCCCTTCCCTCTCTCTTCTTCCTTTACTGCTCTTTCGTAACTCCCTCACTCCTTCTCTACTACTCCCCTAGGTTTACTGCCTCCATCACTATTTTTTCAACCATGTTTCTCTCCCTGTCTCCATATGTCTCAGTCATTCTAACTGCCTTACTCCTTCTCAGTTCCTTGCGCTCTGTCTCTGTTTCTGTCTCTCTCCCTTTGTCTGTCTTACCTTTAATTTCCTTAACATCTCTGTTTCTACCACTCCTCCTCTCTCCATCACTCATTTTCCATCTATGTTAATTTTTTAACCTTCTCCGTCATTTTCCTTCCCTCACCTTCCCTAACTGTCATTATCCTTTACTCATAGTCACTCCTATTCTCCTGCTTCACTTCCTCCTGTCTGTATCTCACACCCCTTCACCTTTTCGCAATCTTTCCTTCACTCTCCCTCACTCTCCTTTGCTCATTGAAATCCTGACTCCCTTTCTCTCACTCCAGTTTCCTAAATCCCTCCATCGCCTCACTCCCCATCTCTCACTTTCCCTTACCCCCTTTTCTAATCCTCATACCCCTTATCTCACCATCACTCCACTTCTCTTACTTTCAATCCCTTTACCCTGCTGTACTTCATCCGCTTCATCTGTTACTCCCTTTTCCTATCTCCGTCCCTTACTCCCCTTTTCTCACTCCCCCTCCATCACTCTCCATTACTCACTGCCATTCCCTTACTCATTCACTCTTCTTACCTGTATCCTCTACCCTTAGTCCTTTTGTTGCAGTCAGTCTTTCACTTCCCTTTCATGACTGATCATACTTTCCTTTTGTCACTCATTCTGTCTGTCCTTTCCTCCTCTTCACTCAGTCATTTCAATCATTCATGTATACACTACACATTCATTCAATAAAATTACAACACAGTATATTAGGAATATAGCTCTTCTTGGAGAAGTGAAGTGAGTTCTGAAAAGAACTGTTTTTTTGTCTTTTTTGTTTTGTATTTTTTTTTAGTTTTTTAACAATTTTGTATTTTTTAAATTTTTTTAGAGCACCAAAAAAAACTGGTGATGAAAAACTGTTCAACAGGAACAAGAACAATAAATGAAAAAAATTATGGGCTGGAGTATGTGTGCTGCTGTATTTTGTTTTCGATCAAGTTAATACTGCTCTCAGCGTAGCAAAGAACAGCATTGCACACATTACAATGTATGTGCACCTTCTGGAAAAGTGGGCGGATGTCCAGTGACCTGGTACATGGAGAATCTGCGGCTGCAGATGATGTGCTCGGCTGAGCTGGTGGAGGGTTGTCTCTTAGGGCTCTAGTTGACTCTCGAGCATAAGGTACAGGATGCACTGTCTTGAAGTCTCTCAACATTGAATAAATACTAAACGAGTATTTCTTGGTGGGATCTCCTCTGGATAACACACTTCCACAAATAGTGCATGTCACCTTCGGGGCATTGACCTTCTTTTGGCCCTCTGGAAAGGTGAAGAATTTCCAGATAAAAGAGTCTTTTTGTTTGGTCTGCCTTGGTGGTACCACAAAGGTCTCCTCCTCACTCCCTGAAGTAGACTGCTGTTCTGCCATTTTCAAGTAAAATTGTACTAGAATAGCTGTTCAGCTCCTTGTCCCAGGAAATAAGAAGAAATGGTGAGGGGAGTGGGTGTGGTGTTTGAAGATTGTGGAACAGAAACTACTATGAACCAATGAAAAGTGTTGTTTCGTACTCGCATGACTTGCCGTGCGCGCACAGTGCTCGCACGTATGCGCGCACGGTGCACGCACGCATCAGAAATGAATTACTTTTAACCCGATTTCTAAAACATGAAAAGGAGGCAGGGAAAACACTCCCTGACCCCCTAGACCTTCTCAGGGGGTCCCTAAATGACCTTGTAAATAAAAAAAAAACATTTCATTTAATTAAAAAATTTGACGGTGCGCGCACGGTGCGCACACCGTGAAAAACCCTTAAAAAAAACCATTTTAAACTGTTTATAAGTTTATAGAAGATATTAACTATGCTGTTCAAATTTATCCAAATTAAAAAAAAAAGAGCTGAGCCATTCCATATTACAGGATACAGTCAATCTATAACTATATACATAGGTAGTTTATTGTAAAATAAATATATAAAAAATATAATAATACATACATAAATTAGCATTTAAAAAACCTTACAAATTCACTAAAAAAAACATAGGTTTCACACACGTTATAGTTAGAAATTAGCATTTAGAAAACCTTGCAAATTCACTGAAAAAATCATAGGTTTCACACATGTTATAGTTAGGAATTAGCATTCAAAAAACCTTGCAAATTCACTGAAAAAGCCATAGGTTTCACACACGTTATAGTTAGGAATTAGCATTTAAAAAACCTTGCAAATTCACAGAAAAAACCATAGGTTTCACACATGTTATAGTTAGCTGGACATTTCACTCGTACAAAACCATTGAAATTCCCCCGTTATAGTTAGTTCAGCTAACTATAACTTGCGCGACCGCAATCCACTGCTGATGACGTCACATATTACATCACTCATGACATGGTCAGTGACATCACTCATGACATCACTGATGACATCTCAAATGACATCACTGATGACATCTTTGATGACATCATCCAGTGAATATATGTCTTTCTGAAAAATAAATATTTTTTATATATGTATATCTAAAGGTTAATGGAAGAATAAATGGGTAAATAAGTGTCTAAATGGATGTTTTGTTTTGTAAAATTAATTGTATAACTGACTTATTAACAGTATCTTAGTGAATACAAGTATTAGTGAGTAATGTTTAAATATTTAAATATCTGTATCAGTGTCTCACTTTGTGTATAACTGGCTGCATGGGTTGGTGAGTAGCTACATGAGTGTGTATATGGGTTATTAGTTCGTTTTTAGAGTATCAGTATGAGTGTCTGTATGGTTCAGTGGGGGATGTTACTTAGCGTATAGATGCATGAATGAGTGACTCACTGTTTGTATGTGTTTTGAAGACAGTATGTGAGCAGGACAGTATGGGTGGATGAGTGTGTGTATGGGTGAGTAAGAGAGTGAATGACTGTCTCAATAGTGTCTTTATGAGTAAGTCCATATGTTTTCAAGTAGTATATGTGGGTATTGATGTATATATGAGAGTGAGAGATTAGAAGAGTTCCTGTATAAATAAGTATGTGTTTCTATAAGTGATTGTTTAAGAGAGTAAGTATGTGTACGTTTCTGTAGAAGTAAGTGTAGTGGTGTGTGTATAGCTGTATATGCAAGTAAATGGATGTTTATTTGCATGTGTGAGTATGTGTGTGAGTAACTCTATGTATGAGTGTAGGTGTGTAACAGGATGTATAGGTGTATGAGTACATATGATGACTGAGTACATGTATGAGTGACTATATAGAAGTGTTGATGAATGAGTGGATGCGTATGTAGATTTTGGAATCACTGAATAGGTTGTTCTAACTGGTATTGGTATCTCTATAGTTTTCAAAACTTTAGTTTGTATTTTTCAATGTGTGTATCAAAGTTTATATTAGGATAAGAGGAGGTCTGCCACTCTTACACAAGGATGATGTCATTAGTGATGTCATCAGTGATATCATTTGAGATGTCATCAGTGATGTCATGAGTGATGTCACTGACCATGTCATGAGTGATGTGATATGTGATGTCATCATCAGTGCATTGCGGGCGCGCGGGTTATAGTTAGCTGAACTAACTATAACGGGGGAATTTCAGTGGTTTTGTACAAGTGAAATGTCCAGCTCACTATAACACCCCTAAAACCTACGTTTTTTTCAGTGAATTTCGAAGGTTTTTTAAATGCTTATTCCTAACTATAACGTGCCTGAAACCTATGGTTTTTCAGTGAATTTCAAAGGTTTTGTAAATAATTTTTTTTAAATGTATTAATTGTTATATTGATTTTTATTATGCTGATTTCCTACATTTTTTAAACTTTATTTTTAAATATTTTATTTTTTAAATTACATTATAATTACATTATACATTACATTACAAAATATACTTTCTCAGAACGAATTACTTTAGTATAAATACTTTGCACATAGGCAATAGACTTTTAAGTACAGAAGTTACAGTTGTTGCAATGGGCAACACAATTTCACAATGCAACATTGAGCTCAATGGGAATTTCTAGTTAAATGCAAATAGTTACTTTATGGATTACTTTTCTAACTACAGGACTGGATCCTAGATTCAGTCCTGGGACATCTCCTGTAAACAGTAGAGTAAAAACGTTTTGGTTACAGTAGTGATTTTTAAGGAATATTATTGTATTTTAAAAGTTGACACTTAGAAACTTTTTCACATTGAATCACCAATGTTATCCTAGGGGAGGAAATTCACTTACCAGATATGTAGTGTTATCGTTACTTTTTCTTACTCAGTGGTGGATCCTGGATCCAGCACTGGCGCATCTCCTGTAAACAGTTGAAAGAATGCGTTTAAGTCATACAGGCGATTTTTAAGGAATATTTGTAGTTTGTGAAAATCGACAATTAAAAACTTTTCTGGTGAAAACCACACAATGGATTCCTATGGAAGGAAATACAAGTTACTAGTAAGTACGGTTAGAATTACTTTTCAGGGTCAGTGCTGGGCTAAAAGATGCAGCACTGGGTTCACTCCTGATAACAGGTGAGTAAATCGGAATTCGTTCTTCGGATGATTTTAGGTGAATATTTTAAACTTCCAAAACTCCACACTTAAAAGAATTTCCAAGTGAAACCAATCAATGTTAGCCTAAGGACAGAAATTCAAGTTACTGGTAAGTATGGTTAGAATTACTTTTCAGGATCAGTACTGAGCTCAAAGATGCAGCACTGAGGTCTCTCCTGATAACAGGTGTGTAAATCGGAATTCGTAGTTCTGCTGATTTTATAGGAATATTTTAAAGTTCCAAAACTTCACACTTAGAAGAATTTTCAAGTGAAACCAGTCAATGTTACCCTATGGAAGGAAATTCACTTAGCAAGGTAAGTAGTGTTATTGTTACTTTTTCTTACTCAGTGGTAGATCCAGGATCTAGCATTGGTGCATCTCCTGTAAACAGTTGAAAGAATGTGTTTAAGTCATACAGGCGATTTTTTAGTTATTTTTTTAGTTTGTGAAAATAGACACTTAGAACTTTTCTGCTGAAAACCAGCCAATGGATTCCTATGGAAGGAAATTCAAGTTACTGGTAAGTATGGTTACAATTACTTTTCAGGATCAGTACTGGGCTCAAAGATGCAGCGCTGAGGTCTCTCCTGATAACAGGTGAGTAAATCGGAATTCGTAGTACATCCAGTAAGCGCCACAGAGCTGCCTAGCAGAGAGATGTCAAAAGGGGCACGGCCTGCACCACCTCTCTGCAACGCAGCATAGTGGCGCTTCCTGGAAGCACCTGTTGAGCTACTTGGCCCCCATCGTCCCTCGGGTTTGAAGTGGAATATTTTCCCTAACTTAAAACGTGCCACAGGGCGTGTTTGCACACATCACGTAAGGCTCCATCCCCTCGCTTCACCACTGTGTAAACGCGCCCTGTCACCGTTCTAAGTTGAGAGATTAAGTCCCCTTCAATCCTAAGGGTCCTTAGGGTCAAACTTGCCCACTAGGTACCTCCAGTAAGCGCCACAGAGCTGTGTTGCAGAGAGGTGTAAAAAGGGGCGTGGCCTCTGAACACCTGGCGCATACTGGACATACCTGTTGGGCTATTTGGCCCTCAGGGACCCTCAGTATTGAAAGAGTATTAATTCCCCAACTTAAAACACGCCACGGGGTGCGTTTGCACAGTTGTGAAGGGAGGGGCTGGGGCCTGAGTTCTCATGTGTGCAAACATGCCCTCTGGCACGTTTTAAGTTAGAGAATTAATTCCTCCTCAATCCTGTGGGTCCCTGGGGGCCAACTAGCTCATCAGGTACCTCCAGTATGCGCCAAAAAGCTGCATTGCAGACAGGTGTTCAGAGGCCACGCCCCTTTTTACAATACTCTGCAACTCAACTCCGTGGCGCTTACTGGAGGTACCTGGTGGGCTAGTTGGCCCCCAGGAAACCTGCTCTCTCTTCCAAATAGCAAAGCAGATTGCTTTCCCACATGGGGAGCAGCGGCCGCGCGGCCCCCCTCCCACATTTGTAAGAAGCCCTGGGGGGTGGCTTGGGGAGCTTCAGAGCCCCCCACACCCAATTTTAAGTAGCCCCGGGGGTGGCGGTCCCCGGGGCTAGGGGGGTGTGAGAGCCCCCCGTACATAATTTAAAAAAGCCCCGGGGGTGGCGGTCCCGGTGCTGGGGGCCCCCTCTGGGCCCCCCTTTACATAAATCACCATTGCCCTCGGGATTTGGCCCCCTCGGGGGCTAAATATCAAACAAGCGTGCATCCTCCCGTTTTTTAGCCTTTTTGCGTTTTGCGAGGTTTTTTGGGGGGTTTCTTGTGCCTCGGTTCTACCAACACTTCCTGATTTGGAGTGTTGACAGCCAATTAGAAAGCAGCTCGTGCATGGCAGGGTGCGCGCTGGGTGCGCATTCGGTACGCGGATCCTCCGAGTCCATAGATATATATGTACTTTTAAATGTCATTTTCTCAGGAACTACTGAACGGATTTACACCATTTAAGCATAAGGCACGAGTCTGAACTGGGGACTACCTCTTTGCCAAATTTGGTGTAAATCTGCTCAGCAGTTCGGGCTGTAGCTGCGGCTAAAGGTCCTATGGGAAAGTGCATGGGGAAAACACGTTTTGGGATCCCCCTTTTTCTCAGCCCCCGCTACACGAATCATCCCGAAACTTTCAGGATAGGAGCGGACCAGAGCTGGCCAAAAGTTTTGACAATTTTTCGAAGATTCGTCAACGGGCGCCAAAGTTATTCCAAATAGAATGTTGCGGATTTCCTATGGAAAATAGGTCCTAACTGTAACTACCTACTGGCGGTCGCCAATATATATATTGGCCTTCTTTGAAGCATATTATTATAAAATTTCTACAATTCAATCGTTGATATATGTTGTTACTGAAATGTACTTTTGGGACATGTGATGTGTTCGATCATTTAATTTGATGCCAAGAACTTGAAAGCCATGATTCACCAGTTGACTTTTTAAATCAGGGCCGTGTTTAAAGAATGAAATTAGCAGCGCGTAACCTTGTCTTACTAATTATTGCAAGGGACTATTATTGTGTAAGTGTACTATTTTTGTGTAAGTGTATTCAGTTGTGAGGACCTATATGAAAACCAGACCAGAATTACCATCACCGTCCTCATAATAAGGGATGCTGAGAGCAGCTACCTGGAACCTGTTAACTGGCTGTTACTGTGCATCCTGGACCTGTAGTTAACAGGGAAACATCAATATTTATGTTTTATTCAGAAAAGCGACAATTCTGGAGCACTGGGTGAAATCTGTCTTACTTTTTGCATCCATAGCATATTAATAAACCTGTTGCGCCTGTACACCCTGCATTGTGGGTGTGATAGTGATAACATTGAGGTTATGTGTGGCGCTTGCCCCAACTTGAATTGTTTCTTGGTTTTAAATGACAAACTATTATTGAGTTCAGTTTCCCATAGATATTTATATTAATGTTTTGAGTTCGCCCCAGTTTTCAGTATAGGGCAGTAGACTGTACAGTAGGGTGGCCAGGCCACCCAGACCGTAACTTTGCAGGGCAGTGCGTTTGTGGAGGGGCATCCCCCCCAAATAAATGCATAGTTAGCTTGGTAGTTGGGTATGGGGGTTTGGAGCGGGTCAACTATAACCAGGAATCAATTCCAGCTCCACTGCTTCTGAAATTTTAGGTTCACCCCAGAGTCCACCCTGTTTTTAGTACTGCCTAAAATCTGTACACAGATGTGTTTAGTTTACCAGTGTGTATTCAATGACATGTTTGTAAGTTATTATCAACCGCCATTCCATTGCCATTGCTCTAACCAGTTCTTCTTATGCAGCCCCGAGCAGGGACCAGGCCTTAATCACTAATTTAGCTGATGATATGAGAAGACTTGTGCACATTCCACCACTCCAGCAATTACTATAAAACTGTTTAATTTACACTTAATATTTGCTTTCCAATTAAAGTAATGTTAAAACTTAATGTATAGCTCAGTGGTAAAAGTTCTTCATCCTCCGGAGGGAAAACAATTCTGAATTTGCTTTCTGGGATCAGAACCTGTGCCTTGCTGGTTACACAGAGTTCCCTGCAGCTGAATATCAGCTCACTGATTTGCTGGTATGAGTCAATTTATAATATATCTGCCTCGGGTCGGTGGTGTTGCCTTGATTTCTCTCTCCTTAGTGTGTGATAATCCTTCTGCATCTCATCTCCTCTCCTGAGTGTGTCACCACTGCCTTCAAAACAATATCTTCTCAGTGCTACACAGTGTGTTATGTTATTTCCATCTCTCTTCGTCCTCCTCGGTATGAACTCAACCCATAATGCATCACTGGTCATATAATGCCCACTCCTATGTGTTCCTCCACTGCAACTACTGTCAGGACTCCTCAGAGTTTGTTCTAAGGATCACTATATATGGGGTTTTCCTCTTTCATTACTGGAGGCTCTTTTTTAAACTGTTTTCCAACCAGTGCCTCTTTGAAACCCCACTTGTCTCGAATGCTTTGTATTTGGCGAGTGATAGAGTTGTTTGACTTAATAGGCCTGCCTTTCGAGTTACCTGACTATTCTTTGTAAGCTAGTTTTTACCATTTAGCAGACCTTGGAGCATATGTACAAGACCCCTAGCGCCACCGGGAGCGTCTCTTTTTTGACGCTCCGGTGGTGATTTACCCTGCACCATATTTACAAAGTGGTGTTAAGCCACTTTCTGTGGCTTAACACCACTTTGTAAATACGCTACCATTTCATGCATGTATCTGGATGAAAGGGGCGTGCAATGGGTTTTGCTGTGGGCGTTCCACTGCAACACCCGTTGCTTTTTGGGCTGCCCTAGATTTACAAGGAGTTGTAAATCTGTGGAAGCGTCAAAAACTAATGCCATGCAAGAGTAGGCTTTAGAATGGTGCACAAGGAGAAATGCTTTTGTTTCTCTTTGTTTTTGCCTTTTCTCTGTGTGATTCTGCAGCACACATATAAAGAGAAAAAAAGACATTTATGATGTTTTATGTGCAGGAAGGTATCTTTCCTGTACAGAAACAGTCATTAAATAATGGAGATTTGCTACTTCTATCTGTGATGCAGAATCCACCACACATAGAAGTAACACATAGTCATTATGGATTATTAATGTGTAGGAAGGGACATCTTCCTGCACATAAACAATCATTCTCTGCAACGCAGGTGCCCTTACACTATGGTTCCACTAAATATGTTGGTTTTCTAAAGGTTGCAGTGTGGCTTACAGAAACACCTGTGCTGGGGGAATTATAAATCATTGCTGTGTTCTGGGTAAGACTTAAGAGCAAAACTGGTCTGCCATGAAATGATATCGTTGAAGTAACTACAAGAATAAGAGATGGGTGCCGCCATAAATTGGTGCCAGGAGAAACCAGGTGTCAGGCCATGCAACAATCTATTTGGTTTCTTTCCCACACTCTTGCTTAACTCCATTATAATGCAATTTACCGGGTGTAAGTAATGGAAATCGGTGGTGCCAGTTTTTGAAAAGGGCTTCTTTGACAGTGAGTGGTGTTCCTCCAAGAAAATTCTTGGTCTCTTGCATTTATTAATTTATTTAACTTTTGGACAAATTAGCCAGAATGATTGAAATATTGTATTAGTTTCCTTGAAGAATCTCGGGTTTTCTGCTGCATTTATGTGAAAAGTGGACTGTAAACTTCAGTATTTGACAATGTTTTGTTAATTATACCACCTCTTTAAGAGTTTTCAGGCGGGTTTGATGTTACCATAAATAACTGTGGGTAGCCATCCAGGCTCAGTGGATGGAGCTGTTGGTAGAAATGGGCTGCTCCAGCAGTGCCCACATAAGACAAATTGTGGGCACCCGCACTTATGATTACTTTTACAAGTTATGCACTGGCACTAGCAACTTTCGAAAGGAAGTTACAGGAGAGCAGCGACCGAACATTTAGAGGGTACACAAGGTATATCAAAAGAAATACTTTAGAGGAGATTGAAAAGTGAAATGTACAAATACGATGAAGGAGCTAGAGTAGGAACAAGCATTTGCAATGCAATAGGTCTCTCATTTACGCGAGTTCGAGCTATTGGCATTGCAAATAACAATGCCTTTTATTTTTGTTTTTGTTTTTAAAGCATAAATAAAAGGCATTTTCATTTACAATGCCAATAGCTTAAACACGCGTAAATGCGAGACCAATTGCATTGCAATTGTTTGTTATTAATGTTTATAACACAAACCATTGTGTGCATCAAGAGGGCGGTGGGGGAGATCGAAGAGAATAAACATACATAAATTAAAAAAAAAAGCCCAGTCGAACATCTGCGCCTGTTCATTGGGACAATATGGAATGTTCACTACTAGGCATTCAAGTAATTTCTGGGCAAATAAGACAAAGGATTCTTAAGTACTGTAGGCGCCTGATGTGTGTGCTTTCCTTTTTTACCTGACCTCCTAGTATTGTTAACATAGCATCTGCGCTCATCGGCTTGTAGCTTCGCAGCACTACTGCTGTCGCTGCGCTTATTTCATCTCCTACAGCGGGTGCAGGGCTGAGTGGTCTGTACCCACATTCAACCGTGTGAACCCCAGGTGTCCAGGATAGCTCGAGCAGATGCCTTAAACCACCAAGCTCCCTTCCTGCAGGGTGACGTACCTTTCATGCCGTGCAGCTGCTCTGCGTGTACATTTCTGCGGCACCTTCCAGCCTCGCCATTTTCCCCAAGAATGAATTCAATGATTCAGCAGTTTTTTCGCGCAATAAAACGTGGGGTGCGCCTCCCTGAGCCCCCACCCTCTGCTCCCTGCCATAAAAGAGGGACAGTGAGCCCAAGATGGATGCTGCCTTGTGCAGCGGAGGGATGCGTGTCACACAGTGCAATGAAGAGCATTTTTGGCCCAGGGTGGGGGGCACCCTCCTGTCTCCAGGCTTATTATGTGCACCCGCCCTGCCTCCTCCCCTACCCCTGTTCTCACGCTGCTTCGTGTGCTTTGCCGCACGTGTGTTTTGCACGGTCTCATTATGCGCGATGCATAGAAGCAAACAATCACATAAATGAGCAGATAGTGCATGAATAAGCGCCCGGCGCTCACTTGTTCAGCCCCTCCATGTCCTTGGGTGGGTTGGTCTCACACTGACAGCTGACAGAGCCCTCACTGTGCCGCTGGGTGTATAAGAGTGACTGCCATTGGAGGCTGGTTTACTAGAACAAGCATTTGCAATGCAATCGGACTCGCATTTACGTGAGACCTATTGCATTCTAAACGGGAGTGCGGACGGGCGAGAAGGCATGGACTGCGGGAGGGGGAGGCACAGGAAGAAAATAGTGCTCACAGTATAAATAAAACATACTGTGCAACACTAGAGGTAAAGGGGCCAGTAGCCATGGAAGGATACAAATGACAACATGCCTGTCATAAGGAAGGACTAACAAGCCTAAAATCAATCAGAAGGCAGCTTTTAGGAACTAAGCCAATGAAAAAGATGGGCGGAGAGTGGGTGGAGGTTCCATGGAGCTTCCACGCCATACTGAATACTGCATGCCACGCAAAGCGAGCAGCGAATGCACGCTGTAGCTATAGGCTTGCCCTAAAAAGGGAAAGAAGGCAGTGAAGGTGAAGGTTAAGAGAAGGTGGATAATGGCGGGAAAGCTACAGAAGCAAAAGGAGAGAAGTCAGACGGGGGTACAGAGAACAGGGCAGTTAGGTTTAAAAAAAAAAATGTTTGTAGTTTTCATGACCTTGGCCTATGGCCATTAAATCACTTGACATGAGCACCAGGTTACATTCCTCAAAGTCAGATTCCAGAATCACAGGATGTTGAGGTAAAGCCAGGACTAGAACTTGACTGCCCAGTTTCAAAGTCGGCAGCTCTGGCCCTTAAGCCACTTCTTCTACCTAAAAAAAAGAGCAGTAGCGGCTGCTACCAATCTGGAGAGGAGGGGTTGGAGTGGGTTGTGGGATGGAAAGAAAAAATAAATTAAACAAAACACTTACCTGGCCAGCTGGCCGCCGCCTCTTCTCTGTCCTTCTGCAGGAAGGAGCAGGAAGCACCCGGGCTCCCAGGCTCCCCATAGCCAATCACAACGCTGCAATGCAGCATTGTGATTGGTCTGAGCCCCAAACCACGGCTCTCAGACGGGCACTGGGAAGCTCAGAGAAGATGCAAAGTGCTCAGGACTGTTTGGCCGGCCCAAGAGGGTCGGCCAAGAAGTCATGCGCACTTAAGGAGTGCACACCACTCCTCTCCCTGCTCTGGCCAGCCCCACCCCACCACAAGAGCCACTCACGTCAATGGGAAAGAGAAAATGAAAATAAAGATACGTTATTATCATTTTCTTTTTCCTATTGAAGTCAGTGGGGCCACACTACTCTACCTTAGCGGAGGAGCTGCCACTTGAAAAAGAGGTAAGTGACCAACAAAAGAGGGGAAAAAAGAGGAAAATGATGGAGAGGAAGTGAAATCAAACCGGGGAGAGGGAGAAGAGAATATAATGGCACAGCAGACACAGGCAGAGAAATAAGACTGAAGGTATAGGAAATACAGGTAAGAAAGAGATAGAAGGGAAAGAAGAAAGGGAATAAAGATTAAGACAGAAAGAATAGAATGAAATGGGGGCAGAGGTGAGAGAAAAAAGTGGGTAGACAGGGAGGACAAAAAATAGAAAGACAGATGGGTTGGGAGACAAGGATGAGAGAGTGTGGGGTTGAGATACAAAGGAGAAACAACAAGGCAAAGATAAGATATGAATGTGGAGAGAGAAATAGAGGGAACACTGGTGGGAGCAAAGAGAAAAATGGGTGAGGAGACAAAATGAAAAACAAAAGGAGTAGACAACATTTAAAGAAAGAGAAGGGAGGGAAAGAGAAAAGATAAAAAGGACTAAAAAGATGCACAGAAATGGTGAAACAAGGGAAGACAGAAACTCAGAGGACATAAAATTAAGGAGAAAAAGTGAGGGAGGGTAGAAGAAAAGGAAAAAGAAAGTAAGAACATAGAATGGAAAAGAAGCATTGGAGAAGATAGGATAAGAAGGACAGAAATTATGGAAAGAAGAGATGAGAATCAGATATGGTGGAAAACGAGAGAGCAGAGATTTGAGAGGAATAAGAGAAAAGGAGGGCAGATAGAAATGGAGTGGGAACAAAGAAGTAAAATAGGATGAGCAATGGAGGAGAGAGAAGGGGGATTAGTAAAATGGAGGAGAGGATATGAGAGAAATTAATGAGAGAGGGAAAGGGGAATGGAGCAGCTGAAGTGTGACAAGTAGAAGAAAAGTAGAAAGGGCAAAGGACATAACAACGAGAGAGAGAAAAGAAGCTGAATAATAATAGGTAGGAGAAAAGTGAAGTCAAGATATTAATGTAAAAAAGAAAGAGAGAAAGGAGGTCCAAAGGAGAGGCAGGTTAGAGGGTTGTTGAGAGAAAGGTGTAGGCATTAGAAAGAGGAGAGGATAAGGGGAGGTGTGGAAAAGAGGAAGAAAAAGAAGAGAGAGAAAAGAGGAGCAGGGAGAGGAGAATAAACATGGAGGAGGGACATGACTGTTAGACCTGGCATCCTTGGCGTGGTTCTACCCTAACTTTTTGGCTTCAGCCCTCCTGTTGTGCTTTGCTGATTTCATATTTGCAGGCTTTAGGGCTCTGCACACTTTACAACTGCTACCATCAGTATATTTAATTTACTGGGTAAAGTGGTACTACATGTGCCTAGGCCTGTACATGAAATGCTTCTAGTGGGCCTGCAGAACTGATTGTGCCACCCACCTAAGATGCCCTTTAAACATGTCTCAGACCTGCCGTCTGGGTGCCATCCCAGTTCTGAACCTTTGGAAGTGCACCTGAAGGTGTTCTGCCAGCCCATCCGTGGATCCATCAGATCCGGCGCATTTCCTCTGCAGCACAGTGCATCTCCTGCAAAACTAAGCATCACCTTTACTGCTCGATGCATCAGCCTCCGAACCGACGCATCACCTCTACTGCACGGACTCTTCCAAAGCGAGGATTCTCCATCACTTACAGCAGCATGTCAGAACTGTGCTGCTTGAAGCATGGTCACGCAAGGACATCAACTTGCATTTCGCAGCTCCCTTGACCATGGGTCACTAGTTTGCCTGAACGTGTGACTTTGTCTTGGTTTAGTGCAACCAGATAGCCCCATTTTGTGCTTTGTGCTTTTTGGCACTATTTTCACTGAAACTATGAAAATGCATATCTTCAGTGCTACTGATTGGATTTTTGCCGTTTTGGTCTTGAGTTATTTATTAGACATTGCTCTATTTTTCAAAATTTGTGTGTGATTTTTCTTGTGATATGCTATTATTGTATTACTTTTTTTATACTAAAGGTGCTGTTTTTTTTTTTTTTAATAATCCAGCATTTTTAAAGTCTGTTTTACAATTGGATTTGCTGCCTTTTAAATAACCTGAATTTGTATTACAGGGTAAATTTGTGAAAGACTGCTTACACGCACTAGTTGAACGCCAATCCTCGAGCAGATTGCACTTTAATTGACTCCACCTCCTCTTTCCTGGGAGTCACTACCGAGCTGCCATTTTCCTTAGGCGCAACCTGGTTGTTTTAGACACCTTTCACTATAAAATGACACTGATGATGTGATCACGCATTGGAAGCATGCAGCGGGTGCGACACTGGCGCACAAAAAGGTGCGCCAGAGGTGAGCCCATCAGTACACATCCAGTGCAAGCCACGCTACTGGTAAGCCCTGCCATAATGGGTCCCTGCATACTTACACGAAGGACAAACTTTTAACTTTATGTTCTTCATCCTGTTTTCTTACTTGTGAGACTACCTCTGTTAACCCCGGAGTGGGACATAAATGCTCTGGATGCCGGTTCTCTCTCAAAGCTCTTACACCTAGTAGCTCCTTAAATGACAAGGACTACAGTAGTATCTGGCATGCTTATCTATCCCCTCCTGATGCCTTGACTGCTTTGCTACAGCTTCTTATTAATTCACTAGGCCAACTTTCCCCTCTTGTCTCCAATTACCTGTTATTGGGTGACTCTAACCTTTATGTGGACGATCCCAACAACAAATCTGCACAGCAATTTTTGTTCTCATTGGAAGGTTTTAACCCAAACCAACTTATGAAGGAGTCCATTCACACAGCAGGTCAGGCACTGGACCTAAGTTTAGCAAACCCTGCAACAGTAGTGGTTAATCCAGTAGTGAAACATTTTTGGCTGGACCATGCACTCTTCCTTTTTATGATAATCTCTCCAAATCCCTGCGGCACACAAGAAAGGACTAAAACTTCTTCTAGACCTTGACACAAAAGGGGATATGTACAAGGAAGTGGCGGAGCCCGGTATTAGCCTCCTTGGCTTAACACCGCGCTCCGCCACTTCTGAAATGCAAGGCTGCACCATATTTACAAGAATGTGGTGCAGCCTTGCGTTTCCCCCTGCGATGGCGCTTAGTTTAGCAACTTAGTGCCAACGCAGGCACCATTGCACCATAGTGCAAGGGTGTCTGCGTGCAGGGGAGGATTGTTTATGTATAGGAAGATGTCCCTTCCTGCACAAAAACAAGCCTAAAATTCCATTCTGTAACTTTCATGTATGTTGCTTCATTCAGCACACAAGAAAGTGACTAAATGGCATTTTTTTAAAAATGTTTATGTACAGGAAGGGATACCTTCCGGTACATAAACAAACCATGGCATTTTGATTTTTCCATGCGTGCTGAACAAGGCAGCACACATGCAAATAATGCATTTCTCCTCGTTTTGCCAACTTAAGACCAGGATTTACCTGGTCTTAATTTTGGTGCTGCCTCCTATGTACGTCACCCTTGTACATAGGGGGCAGGGTCCAAATTATTGGGTGTTGCAGTGGAACGCCCACTGCAAACAACCACTGCCCACCTCTTTCATACTAACATAGTGTGGAAGGGGGCCTTAAATACAAGGAAGCGTTAAGTGGCTTAATGCTGCCTTGTACACAAGGTGCAGCCCCTATCACCACCAAAATGACAATAAAAGTGACGTTGTGGTGGCAATAGGGGCTTGTACATATGCCCCAAAATCTCTGATTCCCACTTCATGGAGTCACTGCAATCCCTTCCCTGTGATAGGGCAGGGGACTTCGAACAGGATGTACCAGTTTATAACAAATGATTGACTGAGGCTTTAGATATCATTGCGCCTCTATAATCCCACTCCTAAAAACAGCTAAAACCCTCCACCCCTTTGTTCTCTGATGTCCTCAAGTCAGAGAAATATGTATACAAAAGTTTACTCTGAAAAAATACCATGCAGCTATTCGGTTGGCCCCAAAAACCCTTATTGCATTATCCATCTTTGAGGCAGCAAACAAACCCTGGGAGCTGTTTAAACCTGCCAACTCTTTCTCTCTCCCCCTACTACTAAAATTACCATCTCTCCATCTGTGGAGTTATGTGATATCCTCTCTGCCTTTTTCTTCGAAAAGATTCAAACCATCTATGATCAATTTCCAGTGCTGGGTCCCTTTACTGTAGGAGCATTTTCTTACCCCCCCCTCCCACTAGTAAACTGCTGGTCTGGATCCCCCCAAAATCCTTGCCCCCCAACCATTCTTAAACTTGCTGCCCCGTGCTAAATCCTATCCTGAACAGACTGCTTAATGAATCCTTAGAGAAGGCATGGGTAAAAACAAGCACTTCTGCTCCCTTTGCTTAAGAAGTCTTCAGTTGACCCTAAAGTTTTTAGCAATTTTAGGCCTATTCCACTTCTTTCTACTGTTGCTAAGCTTCTTTAGAAAAACGTGAATAGGCAGTTGTCTCAATTCCTCGAGCCTAATTATCTGCTTCACGACACCCGATCAATTTTTCAAGCGGGTTACAGCACACCAACAGCCTTCCTTGAGGTCTCTGAATATATTAAAGAAAATTTGGAATAAAGCACTCTGGTTTTGGTTATGCTTCTTGACCTCTCCTTGTCATTCAATATGGTCACTCACGCTATTTTGCTTGAGAGACTGGAAACGGTTGGTATTAGAGACAAAGACCTGCAATGGTTGAAATCCTTTATTAGTGAATGCTTCCCTGCTGCCCTTCTTTTACCTCTATGGTTAAACCATTAGAATGTGGTGTCCCTCAGAGCTCAGCTCTCAGTCCCACTCTTTTTAATATATACATGGACCCTTTGGCCAAACTAGTTAAATCGTGTGGAGTTAGAGTTGTCTTTTATGTGGATGATACCCAACTCCTCCTGGCTTTTTAGGAAAAGGAAAAAACAACAGTTGATGGACAGATTGCAGAACAATGTCATACATTCACCCCAGTACAGAGATCTGGGACTAAATCCATCGTTTTTTGCTCACCATGCCTTTCTAGTTTGAACCCAGCCATATGCAAATCAGTCTTGACCCTGTGCCTCATGGAAACAGTCCAGCCCGAACTGCCAAGCCAGGTCCTTCCTGGACTGGAAACAAGCATCCTAGGACCGGTTTCGGGGTTTTACCCCTCTTCAGCCAAGACAGCTTGATTCCAGTGGCATGGAGAGCATGGGACCCACATCTGGGCATACCCTTCCCACTCGGGGTGACAAATGCAAAAACAACAGTTGATGGACAGAATGCAGAACAATGCCATACATGATGAGGGTTATGAACCCGAAACCGGTCCCTGGATGCTTCTTTCCGATCCAGGGAAGACATGGCTTGGCAGTTCGGGCTGGACTGTTCCCATGAGACACAGAGTCAGACTGATTTGCATATGTCCATGTCTGAACTGGGGTGGCGGAGTGAGCTGAAGAATGAGGATGGATTAAACCCAGATCAGTTGACTGGGGGTGAGTGCTTGCAATGTTCAACACTCCGTCCATCATCCACTTTGGTTTTACTTTGTTCACGATAAGTTGGCAGGGTATGACCAGACGTGGGTCCCTTGCTCACTTTGCCACTGGATTCAAGATAGCCTGGCTGATGAGGGTTATGAACCCGAAACCGGTCCCAGGATCCTTCTTTCCGGTCCAGGGAAGACATGGCTTGGCAGTTCGGGCTGGACTGTTCCCATGAGGCACAGGGTCAGACTGATTTGCATATGGCCATGTCTGAACTGGGGTGGCGGAGTGAGCTAAAGAATGATGATGGATTAAACCCAGATCAGTTGACTGGGGGTGCGTGCTTGCAATGTTCAACACTCCGCCCATCATCCCCTTTGGTTTGGCTTTGTTTGCCCTAAGTTGTCAGGGTATGTCCAGACGTGGGTCCCTTGCTCACATTGCCACTGGATTCAAGATAGCCTGGCTGATGAGGGTTATGAACCCAAAACTGGTCCCAGAATGCTTCTTTCCGGTACAGGGAAGACATAGCTTGGAAGTTCGGGCTGGACTGTTCCCATGAGGCACAGGGTCAGACTGATTTGCATATGGCCATGTCTGAACTGGGGTGGTGAAGTGAGCTAAAGAATGATGATGGATTCAACCCAGATCAGTTGACTGGGGGTGAGTGCTTGCAATGTTCAACACTGCGTCAATCATCCCCTTTGGTTTTGCTTTGTTCGCCCTAAGTTGGCAGGGTATGCCCAGATGTGGGTCCCTTGCTCACTTTGCCACTGGATTCAAGATAGCCTGGCTGATGAGGGTTATGAACCCGAAACCGGTCCCAGGATGCTTCTTTCCTGTCCAGGGAAGACATAGCTTGGAAGTTCGGGCTGGACTGTTCCCATGAGGAACAGGGTCAGACTGATTTGCATATGGCCATGTCTGAACTGGGGTGGCGGAGTGAGCTAAAGAATGATGATGGATTAAGCCCAGATCAGTTAACTGGGGGTTAGTGCTTTCAATGTTCAACACTCCATCCATCATCCCCTTTGGTTTTGCTTTTTTAGGAAAAGGATCCTACTACCCTGGATTCTTTCAAACTCTGTCTTAAATCAGTGGTTGAGTGGATCAATGTTAGCTGCTTAAAGCTAAACTCATAAAAGATGGAGAATATTTATTTTTTTGGGCACTAAATCTTTCCCCCTTCAGACACCAGTGGCAAGAAAGCTCAGGGTGAAGTTTGACTCGGACCTTCCCTTTGAGCTCCAAATCAAAGCAGTATCTTCCACCTTCTTCTTCACTCTTAAATCCTAAAGAAGAATGTTACATCTTATTACCATAGAGTTTCGCAAGACAATTGTCCACGCCTTGATCAGTTTCAGGTTCAATTATGCCAACAGTTTGTATCTGGGCCTGCTGACGTTGCTGGTACAGTGTCTTTAAATCATTCAGAATGCTGCTGCCTGGCTAATTCTCAGGATCCCCCTCAGGTTAAGGTGTCAGGCCACTTCCGGTATCTACATGGCTTGCAGTGATAAAAAAGATCATTTATAAGGCACTCATCTTTGTCTTTAGGGCCTACTACCACAAATGCCCCCTTACTCTCATGTGCCGCTTCAAGGCTTATGTCCAGGAGCGATCATTAAGATCCAATAATCTCAAACACATCCAACCTTCCTGTGTTCACAGGACCAGGAGAGGAGGTAGATCATTTGCTTTTCTGGCCTCGAACCTCTAGAATGCTCTTTTTCTTGTCTTGAGAAATAGCCCGCCCAAAATCTCTTTTAGAATGAGCTTAGAATGTTACTCTTTGACTAATGTCTTGACGTAATTTAGATTTGGCTTCTAGGCTTCCTTGTTGGTGAACTTTCCGCTTGCGCTGAGATGCCTTCTCGGAGGTAGCTGTGTGCTCGTCAAATGTATTGTATTGTATTATTGTATAATTACTTCACACATTCTGTCTAAGTTAAGCCTGACTGCCTTGTGCCAATAATACAGGAGGGTTGACCACAGGTTTATTTGGGATTGCTTGTGACTTCAGCCCGACAAGAATTATGGTTGCTGCTTGAGTAGGGTTTCACTCTCCTCAACCCGTAACCCAATTTCTTACAAGGACGAACGGGCAAGAGTGGGGAAAAGAAAAAGAGTGGAAGTGGTAGGATATAAGAAACTGAAAAGTAGGCAGTAGATGGGAGAGAGAAGGGCATAAGTAAAACAGATTCAAGACAGATAGGATGAGGAACCGTCAGTGGTACAGCAGGTATATTATTGAATGACCCATGCCGTGGATCTGAGGTGCCCACAATGTAAATTATGGCCATCTTTGAAAACTGTCCAAAGAGAAAGGGGAGTCATTTTCCTTTAATGCTTTAGGGCCAATGACACTCTTGCTACAACAGTGCATAATATTTTTCTATTGACTTAACAATAGGGTGTCCTTCTCAGCTTACCTTAGTGGAATACAGTCTGATATGCTATACTAAGGTACTCCACACACTCATTTATAAACTCTGTCTTACCATTAGCAGCAATCTTAGGTTATTGTGCAGTGGCTTCAACAGTGTGCTGTTTATGTATATTTCATTTTTTTTGTGAAATCAATTTTGAGTTGGGCACTATGGAAGACACTGAAAAGCGATACTACCCAGAGTGCTGCCTTAATTTTTCAGACCAATTTGGTGGTAAACAATGATTATTTTGAAAACATATTTTTCCATTTCATGTGTCAGTTGGCTTGGGGGTTTCGTACGGTAATGCTTCAACTTTCAAGTGTAGCAGAAATTACAGCTCAAGTTCCTGTCCCAGCATTACATAAATACAATAATAATTTTTTTTTTTAAATAGTGTGAGTACACTGAAAACTTTGGGCCCGATTTACAAATATAATGTGAGACAAAAGTATAACTTTACGACTTTTGTTATTCGACACTGGACCTTTACTACTCGTAAATGACCTGTGTGAATCCCAACAGTTGAACGTTATGACTTTTGGTATTAACAAAGGGCATTTACGAGTAGTCAGTGCTCTTTGTGAACACTGAAAGTCGTAAAGTCAGATTTTCGTCTCACTTTACCTTTGTGAGTCGGGCCCTATGTGTGTGCGCAAGAATGCAAAAAGCAAGTGTGAAACTCACAAAGTTTTTGAAAGAGAAGACTGTAGGACAGCAGTGGACTGCTTCTGCTCAGTGGCAATCACCTGTACCTGGCAGCATTGGACTGTTGCCTGTCAGTGGGCAATCATCTGTCCCTGTTTTAAGGTGTTACCTCTGGCAAAGACTTGAATGCTTCCCTTACCCCTGTATTGGTCGTCACATTGCGGCCCTTAGGAACCCTGAGCTGCACTATGGGGAGGGCCTGTATCGGCAGGCACACAGTTCTTGAAGCAGAATGTCCTGCATGCAGGAGGTCCTGCAGAAGGCAATTATGTCTTACAGTAAGCAAGTCTGGGTTAACTTTACCTCAGTAAAAGTTATTTAAACTCAGACAACATCTCCAGTTTTCGCCATCAAAGCTTTTGCCATCACCTGTCCCTTATTAATAGTTCCTGTTTAACTCCAATTGAGGTCAGGTTTATATCTGAGATACCGTTAGTGCAAGATGAACGAATATCAGATATTAGTCCACATACTTTTACTCATCATGCCTTTACTCTACAGACTTTACTTCTCAAGCCTTTACACTGCAATTAAAGCAATGATTGCCTTCACAATGCAAGTTTTTACTTCTCACTTTTTATATTTAATTTATGTAAACATATATTATATATATAATATTATATATAATATAATATATGTTATATGTGTGTGTATGTGTGTATATATATATATATATATGATCAAGATCGCTTTACGTGATTGAAACGCGTCATGGCAGGCATTATGCCTGAGTAGCTATGGAGTTAATTTAACTTTTTGCCAATAAACTATTGCACTGCGGCAAAGAGAGTACTGGAGTCGTGCATATATCATGAGTGAAGTGTGAAGGAGGTCCGTACCTGGGTAGTACCACCAAGCAAAAGACGGGCCAGGAAGTGTTGCTATATATATACATATTCACTTAAAAAACCATAGGTTTCACACATGTTATAGTTAGCTGGACATTTCACTCGTAAAAAAACAATGAAATTCCCCCGTTATAGTTAGTGCAGGCAACTATAACTCACGCGACCGCAATCCTCTGCTGATGACGTCAGATATTACATCACTTTATTTAGACACTTATTTACCCATGTCTTCTTCCATTAATCTTTAGCTATACATATATTACAAATATTTATTTTTCATAAAGACACATATGTCATCAGTGATGTAATATCTGACGTCATCAGCAGAGGATTGCGGTCGCGTGAGTTATAGTTGCCTGCACTAACTATAACGGGGGAATTTCATTGGTTTTTTACGAGTGAAATGTCCAGCTAACTATAACATGTGTGAAACCTATGGTTTTTTAAGTGAATTTGCAAGGTTTTTTAAATGCTAAGTTATGTATTTATTATTTTTTTTTTTTCAGGTTTTTCACCGTGCGTGCACCGTGAATTTTTTATTTTTTTTTTAAATCGTGAGGTGCGAGCAACGTGCGCGCACGGTGCACTTCGCACACCGTGCGCGCGCTTTGGGCGCTCGGTGCGCTTCCCGCACCGAGCAGCCAAAGTTCGCAGTGCGTGCCGTGCGCGCGAGGAGCGCGCACCTCGCGATTTTTAAAAAAAATAAAAATTGTTTTTTTCTCCCTTGGGGGTCCTTCTGTGACCCCCTGACCAAGGCTAGGGGGTCAGGAACTGTCCACTCTGCCCCCTTTTCACGTTCTCCCCCTTTTTTTTTCACCCCCTCAGACTGCGAGAGACAAAATGGCGGCCGACACTTCCTGGTTTCGACCGATTCGAATGTTTACCGACATCTATCAACCAATCAGAATTGCACTCGCGCACGGCAGGGTACGCGCACAGTGCGCGCACGGTGCACGCGTATAGATATTGATATGCTTTTAAATGCTATTTTCTCAGGAAATACTGAACAGATTTACACCAGACCTGCAAAAGGCACTTCCTTGAGCTTATAGCTACCTCTCTGCCAAATTTCATGTAATTCTGTTCAGCCGTTCGGGCTGTAGCTGCGACTAAAGGTCCTATAGAAAAATGCATGGGGAAAACGTGTTTTGGGACCCCCCCTTTTTCTCGGCCCCCGCATGACGAATCACTCCGAGACTTTCAGGGTAGGAGCTGAGCGGAGCGCCCCATTAGTTTTGAAAATTTTGCGAAGATTCATCAACCGGCGCCAAAGTTATTCAAAATAGAATTTTGAGATTTCCTATGGAAACACGGTCCTAACTATAACTATCTAATGGCGACCGCCAGTAGATAATATATATTAATATATATATATATATTCACTGAAAAAAACATAGGTTTCAGGGACGTTATAGTTCGTTGGACATTTCCCTTGTACAAAACCAGAGAAATTCCACCATTATAGTTAGTTCAGCTAACTATAACTCGCGCACCGAAATGCACTGCTTATGACATCACATATTACATCATTCATGACATGGTCAGTGACATCACTGATTACATCACTGATGACATCTCAAATGACATCACTGATGACATCATCCAGTGGCTGTGTGTTTCTGTAAAGTTAAAATTTGTTTCATATATATGCCAAGCTGTATTGAAGAAGGAGTGGTTGTATAAGTGTTTGTATGGAGGATCTAGTAGGTGCGCGACTGACTGTATAAGTGAGTGATTAAATGTGTCTTACTGAATGCATGGGTTAGTGACTAAACTGTGTGAAAGTCTGTATCAGTCTGTCTGTTGTTGTGTAAGCTGCTGCATAGGTTGGTGAGTAGCTGCATGAGTGTCTGTATGAGTTATTGATTGCTTGCCTGAGTATTTGTATGGCTGCCTGAGTGTCTGTGTATGTGGGTGGGAGGTGTGTGACTCTGTGCATAGATGTGTGAGTGGTTGATTCACTAAGTGTATGGGTTCAAGAGTGCATGTGTAAACAGCTGTATGGGTGGGTGAGTGTGTCTATGGGTGTGTTGGTGAGTGAATTGATGTTTCATTGGTACATGTGCAAGTAACTACATATGTAATACACAGTATATGTGAGTGACGGTGTATATAAAAACCTATATGTGAGAGTCAGTAATTGTGAGAGTGGCTGCATGGATGAGTGTGTATTTGTATCAGTGATTCTATAACAGTAATTATGTGTTAGTATCTGTATGAATAAGTGAGCTGGTGTCTGTATAACTGTATAGGTGAGTAAATGGAAGTATGATTGATTCTTTGCATGACTGACTAGCTGTGTCAGTAACTCTGGATATGTGGCAGTGTGTGAGTGCATGTATAGGTGTATAAGTGCATATGATAGTGATGTATTGATCAGTGACTGCATGTATGAGTGACTGTATGTGTGAATGAGTGAATGTGTGTGTAGACCTAGGAACCAGTCAGTGCGTATTTAGTTACTGGTATTGATGTGTCTATTTTTTCGAAAATGGTAGTCTTTATTTTAGAGTAGGTGTATCAAAGGTTATATTCAGGTGTGAGGAGGTGCATCAGATTTTCAGGTGTATGATGTCATCAGTGATGTAATTTGAGATGTCATCAGTGATGTCATCAGTGATGTCACTGACCATATCATGAATGATGTAATATGTGATGTCATCAGCAGTGCATTACGGGGGCGCGACTTATAGTTAGCTGAACTAACTATAAAGGTGGAATTTCTCTGGTTTTGTATGAGGAAAATGTCCAACCTACTATAACATCCCTGAAACCTATGGTTTTTTCACTGAATTTCAGTGGTTTTTTAAATGCTAATTTCTAACTATAATGTCTGTAAAACCTATGTTTTTTTCAGTGAATTTCATAAGTGTTTTAAATATTACACTACTAATCTGCTATTTGTCATTAGTACAGTTTTTCTAACTTTTCCAGTTCAGAAGAGAAAATAAACTGTAAAACTGTTGTGTAATGTAATATATTTCAGAAATCACAGTGTTACTTATCAAATAATACAACATAATTTAACATTTTGAATACATATTTTTCTCCCTTTTTCATCTGTTTTCAGATTCTACTTAACTTCACTATTCACAATGATGTCAGTGTAGAATTATCATAAACAGCTGAGAAAAAACAATCAACTAGATTGTTAAAAAAAAAGACTAATTCTTGCAACCAAAATACGAAATCAACACAAATAAAACATTCAATAATACTATTTCCAATTTTTAAAACTGGCTGGCTCGTAGAGAGAGAGCTGCGGTCCATTGGCTCACAGAAGGAGAGCTGCAGGCCGGTTCGCAGAGGAACAGCTGCGGGCCGATTGGTATAGGGAAAGGTGTGAGCTGTCCGCTTGCAAAGGGATAGCTGCTGGACGGTGAAGTGGGGAGAGGGAGCGGGAAGGGGGTACCTCGCAGAAAGAGAGCTGCAATATATTTACAGTCTTGGCTTGCAGAGGTACAACTGTGGGCCTGAGGACTTGCACTCGAAGAGCTGCGAGCCGACCGGTGGTTCGCAGAGGGAGTGTTGCGGGCCCGAGAAGGTTAATGGGGGCTATGCTTCAGAGAGCTGTGGTCTAACTCACACAGAGAGAGCAACGGGCCAACGTGCCTGCTAGCAGACACACAGCTATGAGCTATTGGGCTGTCTCGCAGAGGTAGAGCTGCGGGCCCGACGGAGTAGCTTCTAAAGGCACAGCTGCTAGCTGGTGATGGGGGACAGCAAGAGTGAAAGGGGTATTTCGCACAGACAGAGCTCCAGTATGTTTTCAGAGCTGCCTCTCAGAGGTAGAACTACGGACTCGATGTCTTGTAGATGGAGAGTTGTGAGCTGACGTGGACTGAATCACAAAATGGCTGCCAACAGTTCCTTGTTTCAACAGTTCACACCCAGGCTTGCAGAGGGGGAGCTGCGGCCCGTGGGCTCGACTCGCAGGGGGAGAGCTACGGGCCTTCTGCTCGCAAAGACAAACCAGCGTACTGACTCGCAGAGGTAGAGAGCTGCGAGCCGATGAAGCAGCGTACTGGCTCGCAGAGGTAGAGAGCTGCGAGCCGACACACTGGCTTCTAAAGGCATAGCTGCGAGCTGGTGATGTGGGGAGAGGGAGCGTGAAAGGGGTATCTCGCACAGACAGACCTCCGGTATATTAAATTGCCCCCGAGACCATTGTTTTATTTTCACTCAATGCAAGGCACAAGATGGCTGCTAACACTTACTGGTTTGAAGTGTTAGCAGCCAATCGGAGGCAAGCTCGTGCTTGGGAGTTAGGCTCCGCCCAGATAGATATATATTTTTTTCCTTTAATGTCTCAAAAACTACTGAACGGATTTACACCATTTCAACCAAAGCATGCTTACTGGACCACAACCTTTCTCCCTGCCAAATTTGGCGTAATTCCGTTCAGCAGTTTGACATGTAGCCTTGTCTAAAGTTTCCTATGGAAATTACATCAATAAAAAACGTTTTGGGACCACCCTTTTTTCTCAGCTCCCCCTTGACGAATCACCCCCAATATATATTACCTACTGGCAGTCGCCAGTAGGTAGTTATAGTTAGGAACTATTTTCCATAGGAAATCCGCAACATTCTATTTGGAATAAGTTTGGCGCCCTTTGACGAATCTTCGCAAAATTTTCAAAACTTTTGGCCTGCTCCGGTCCGCTCCTATCCTGAAAGTCTCGGGATCATTCGTGTAGCAGGGGCTGAGAAAAAAGAAAAGAGGGGGGTCCAAAACGTGTTTTCCCCATGCAATTTCCCATAGGGTATTTAGCCGCAGCTACAGCCCGAACTGCTGAACGGAATTACACCAAATTTGGCAGAAAGGTAGACCTTGGTTCAGAGTCGTGCCTTTTGCTTAAATGGTGTATATCCGTTCAGTAGTTCCTGAGAAAATCAAAAGTAAAATCACATATATATCTGGACGGAGCCTAACCACACATCTCATCGTGAGATCTGATTGGCTGTCAGCACTTCATCCAAGAAGTGTTGGCAGCCATCTTGGGACCAATATACATGATAGCACCTCATTAAAAAGCATTGCAGTTAATAGAAGGTTTTAAGACTTTAGTTACATTATAAATCATTTGTTGATGGTACCATACTCATTTTAGGAACTGTGGTATGTTCTAAGGTGATTTTACCATGTGAAAAAGCCTTCTGCTGGGATATCATAAATCATGATTGGGTGAAAAATATTTTCTCATGCTTTTCCCACAGAGGTGTGGAAGGTGATCTATAAGCTAAACTGAGAGCATATTTTCTGTAAATTCACATTATCTTTCTCAGTCATGTGAGAATGAAGTCTGACATTCTGAGTAAAACATGTACATCCAACAAGGGCAGAGACTGTCAGTTGATTCCTTTGTGTTCTACTGCAGCTTCCCAGAGTGTTCCAAAGAACAACTAGAGCGCTAACTGTCCTACTTATGATAAACGTATGGCACACCTGAAGCCATCTTGATTGGAATAAAGTGCTAACTCTTAAAACATTTAATTTAAAAAGGAATAAAATGAGGGGGTTCATTTTGCCATAGAAGTCATGATTAGTGCTGCAGAAAGAAAAATTAGGGCACATTTTGACTTCTCAAATCCTCTTCTATTTCATTAAAAAATTCTGACATGCAGACTGAAACATGAACTTTGAACACCAGCAGCAGACTTCTCTGGTGAGCAGTAGCTTTACTACAGTGATCTAATGAGGAACTAGAGTGCTACCATTCAGAATTTATGGCAAATGTGTGACTCATCCTAATGCCTTCTTGATGGAACCAAGGTAAAAAACTGAAAGTATTTCCTACTGAGGAGACTGCAGTAAATGAGGAAATTAGGAAACTTCATAACAAATAAGTCTCCCAATATGGCCACCAGAGACAAAAGAGCCCAAATGTAGCCCAAATATCTCCCAGATGTAGCCCACGTATAGCCCAATGACAGAATGTCCCAGAGTGTTCTTAAGAACAACTAGAGCACTTACTTTTTTACTTATGACAAAAGTATGGCACACCTGAAGCCATCTTGATTGGAATAAACTGGTAACACTTAAAACATTTAATTTAATAAGAAACACAAAGAGGTGGGTCATTTTGCCATAGAAATTATGATTAGTGCTGAAGAAAGAAAAAATAGGGCACATTTTGAGTGACTTCTCAAATCCTCTTCTATTTCATTAAAAACTTCTGACATGCAGACTGAAACATGCACTTTTAATACCAGCAGCAGACTTCCGTGGTGAACAGTAGCTTTACTACAGTGATATAATGAGCAACTAGAGTGCCAACATTCAGAATTTATGGCAAATGTGTGACATATCTGAATACCTTCTTGTTGGAATCAAAGTAAAAAACTGAAAGCATTTCCTACTGAGGAGACTGCAGCAAATGATGAAATTAGAAAACTTCATAACAAATAAATCTCCCAAGATGGCCACCAGAGACAAAAGAGCCCAAATGTAGCCCAAATATAGCCCAATGACAGAAGTGTGCAAAACACTTATTTTTTGTGTTTTTTCAGTTTTGTATAGTGCAGACTTGTCAGGTATTGGAGTGCTTTACATGAGCATTGGTTACATCACACAAGAACAAATTCATTTTGGTTGTAGACATGAGTAGATTAAGTGATTTGACCAGAATCACAGAATTTCGAGCTGAAGCAGAAACTCCAACCTGGTTCCCCAGTTGCAAAGTTTGCAGCTCTGGAAGTAACACCACATCCTCTCTCCTAAGTGCAACATTTAATCAAGTGGTCAACTGGATAAAAAAACATAAAGATAACAATTAATTTAAAAGTGCTTTGTCGCTATTTGACAACTCAGAAAATATGTCCTCATTTTAGTTTTTTAGAGCACTAACCATAATTTTGATGCAAATAAGACCCTCTCATATATGTAATTTCTAAAGGAAATGCTCTAGGTATTACAGTTTTGATTACATTAAGATGACGTCAGGCGTTCCACACTTTTCTAATAAATATAGAATGTTAGCAATCTAGTTGTTCATTAGGATACTGTTGAGAGGCAGAGGCCAGGGGCACAGACTCTGAAAATTGAAGGCAGGTACGAGGGTGCAGAGGCAACAATTTGACCACACTGGGCAGGCAGGAAGGGCCGTGGCAGCACAACAGACTATGGAGGGCAGTGGAAAGGGGGGCAGGGGCATCAAACCAACAATACAGGACTGGCAAGAGAGGCTGTGGCAATATAATAGACCATTGTGGGCAGAAGGAAGAGGCAGTGGTAGTACAACCATACATGCCAACAGACCCGATTCAGCCAGGAAACATCCAATGTTTTTAAGCTCAAATGGGCATTATTTGATCTGTCTCCTGTCTACAATCTCCTCTTTTTCAATGTAACTCAAAGGGGAAAATCAATACCCCAGTTTTTTTTCAAAATCTCCCTCTTGCCAAGTTCAAAATGTTCGCAAGTATGGTACATTGGATCATGGAAGGCAGGAGGAATTGGGGTAGGGACATGGACTTGGATAACACGGGACAGGAGGGACATGGAGAGGTACACCAAACTGACCCTGCAGGGCAGGCATCAGGGTTTGCAGCAGCACAATACACCACACAGGGCATGTGGGACGGGAGTGCAGCACAACAATCCATAGAAAGCAATAGGGAGGGGACAGGACCATGCACATGGACAACAGAGAACAGAGAGGAAAGAGGCAATGGTAGCTAGCTGACCAGAATGGACAGACAGGAGAGAAAGCTGCAGCATAACAGACCATAAGTGGCAAGAGGGACGGATCAGGGGCATAACAATGGAATAGACAAGCCAGGAGGGAGGGAATAGGGGTCTGCACATGGAAACAGAGGGCTGGGGGCAAGGGGGCAGGGCAGGAGCAGCAAGATGACCATGGAGGTCAGGCAGGATGGGCACTAGAAGCAAGATACACCATGGAGAGCAACAGTGAGACTATGATGGCATACACACAGACAATGGAGGGAAGGTGGGAGGGGGTCAGGGGTAGCTAGCTGACCACACAGGGAAGGTGGGAGGGGCCATGGCAGCACAGAAGACCATGCATGGCAAGCGGGAGGGTTAGTGGCAGCACAATGGCTATGATGGGCAAGAAGGAGGGTGCAGGGGCATGCACAAAGGACCATGGAGGATAGAAGGAAGGGTCAGGACCTGGGCACAGACAAGAGAGTTCAGGGGAAGGGGCCTCACAACAGACCGCGCGGGGCAGGCAGGAGGAGCAGTTGCAGCACAACAGACCAGGGAGGGCAGAAGGGTGTGGCAGTAAAATGGACCATAGAGGACAGGAGGAAGGGGATAGGGGCGTGGCATGTGGACAGGCAAGGTGGAGGTGGCAGTGACAGGTTACAGTCATCTGACAATGCTAGGCAGGTGGGAGGGGAGTGGCAGCTCAAAAGAACACTCAGAATAGATAGGAGTGGCAGGTCCATGGAATATGATGGGCAAAAAGTATGGAGCAGGGGCATGCACAAAGACATCGGAGGGCAGGGGGAAGGAGAATAGGGGCAGCAAGCTAAGCACAGAGGCTAAGCAGGAGGTCCATGGTGAGGCATAGACATGGGCAATGGAGGGCAGGTGGAGTGGACTGGTACATCATGCTAAATGGAGGGCAGTGGCAGCACATCAGACCATGCATGGCAAGAGGGAGGAGGCTAGTCCATGGATTCAGACAACAGAGGATAGGGAGGAGGGGGATGGGGCAGGAAGCTAACTGTTCAGAGAAGGTGGGTATTAGGAACTTTATTGGTTTTAAAACGTGTGTCTGTGCGAACTACTTAAAATATGAACAAGTATGCAGCATAATCTCACTTTTATTCAGGAAGAAGAGGACGTTTGTGACTGTGACTCCGGGCTCACTTGGCAGAAACACCCCCTGACCCTCCACCCCCCCATCGCAAAATGTAATGCCCATGAAAAGGGTAGGTGAACGCAGTGTTATATAAAATATAGTCCTGAGAGCACGATTGAAAATGAAAACTAGATATAGTGTATTATATAAACTATGGACCAAATAATATAAGATGAACCGGGCGTGAAATATAATATGCAATACATTGTGCGCAATGACAGATTCATTGGAGAGCGTGAGATAGCACAGGCACTAGCGTGTGCTATGCGATATGTGCCTTGGAGTGTCATTTTCGAGATGTCATTTGAGATGTCATCAGTGATGTCATGAGTGATGTCACTGACCATGTCATGAGTGATGTAATATGTGACGTCATCAGCAGTGCATTGCGGGCGCGCGAGTTATAGTTAGCTGAACTAACTATAAAGAGGGAATTTCAATGGTTTTGTAAGAGTGAAAAGTCCAGCTAACTATAACGCCCCTGAAACTTATGGTTTTTTCAGTGAATTTCTAAGGTTTTTTAAATGCTAATTCCTAACTATAACGTGCCTGAAACCTATGGTTTTTTCAGTGAATTTATACATATATCTATATATATATATATATATATATATATATATATATATATGAAGCTCAAGTCCACAGCAAAACGCTCCTAGCAGTTAGGAACGGGTGCCGGTCAATAAATGTGGCCGTGGGTCCACAGCATACGTTTCGCTCCAATACTCCACCAAGTGAAGAGACCTCACTCAGTTGAAGGGTGAAAAAACTCGGGTTTATTTATCGAGTCACGAACCCAATAGGACGCGTTTCGGCTTGTGCCTTTTTTGACTGTGATTACATTGACAGCTCCTTAATCACGTGGGAACCAACGTTAGTTCCACAAAGCTGCACAGCCGTGTGATAGCTTGAATCCAATGAATTAAATTCATATATTTCATTTACTTTTTCAACGTCTGCATTTAAAACAGTACACGCGTGCCACGGAACGCCAGATTTACAGAAGAGATTAAGTTACGTTTTTGGTTTTTAAATGGGATGCAGTTGAATGGGAATTTGAGGATTTAAGATTTGCCAGCATGTCATGATGCCCCTGATGAAGGGAATGTTATTCCCGAAATGCATTGGGTGTATGAAAAAATAAATCATGACATGAAATTCATCCTATGCTTCACAACGTTTTTGAATATGGAAGTTAAGATTGGATTGAATAAAAGGAATTGAACAGCAGAGAAAAATGGATACAAATTAACGTTGAAAAAGTAAATTAAACATATGAATTTAATTCATTGGATTCAAGCTATCACACAGCTGTGCAGCTTTGTTGAACTACATTGGTTCCCACGTGATTAAGTTATTGTTGCAGCGCAACGGGACGAAGCACGGGGAAAGTTCATGCATGCCAGAAATGTTTGAAAGGACAAAATAGGTTTAAATGGTCGAATAAGTGGAGTACAATGGAGTGCATCTCACCTTCTGAGAATTCATTACATTGACATCTCCCCCATCTTTATAGTTACGACATCATGTCACTTACAGCTTTTACATTCATGAACATGAAAAGTGGCCTGTTACATCACAGGCTCTATAAACACAACGCCATCACTGAGTGTTTTTTTGCCCCGTATGTTTCATTTTATTTATGCACCATAAAATCATCGTTTTAAACTATACATCAATGATAAGCCTAGAGGCGTAACAAATGAAACAATCAATTTTTGAACCAGATATGATTTTTCTCTGAATGAGCTTGAATCATGGGGCAAACATACCGCTTACTTAAACAGATGGACGTTGATGAATTGATAAATCAATAAAGCGGGATTCAATACATTTCTGTAGGCAGAACATTCTAAAGAAAATTCTTAGTGGCCTTTATTACGCCCTGAATGGGCTATAAGAGGAGTGAAACCAGTTAATTTCTTGAAAAACATAATTCAGTGGTTATACATATGTATTTACAACATAGGAGCAACTGAGTTCATGATGCTCCGAAAAACTGTTGTTTGTACATTTCATCCTAAATGTATAGCTAACTCCTCTTCTGTATTAAGACCTGCAGGTGCCTTTGTTTGGAGGTCTATGATGAATCGAGATTCGAGTCTGCGTAGTTTTAACTCTCTGTTACCTCCTCTTTCCTGCAGCGGGACATGATCCAAGCAATAGAAACGAAGTAAATTTCGATTGCTTTGATGATATTTAGAAAAATGTCTCGCTACAGGATATGTCAGGTCATTTCTTTCGATTGCTCTAGCATGCTCCAATATTCTCCGTTTGGTTGGATGAATTTTGCTACCTATATAAATTATTTGCACGGCATACTAGGCAATAAATGCAGAATGGAGTACTTCATGTAAAAAAATTTGTGATGCTTCTGGGCTTTTTCTGTCCTGGAACAGCATAGAATAGTGTTTTGGGACTATTTTTACAAGCCTTGCATTTAGCGCAAGGGAAAAATCCCAATAGATTGCTGATCCAATATTAGCACTGTACTTTCAGAGGTGTAGAAGGTTATCCTGGCACAATCCTGTATCCAGAACACCTGATCACATTACAACAATATTGTTAATACTCACTTTTCAACATACAAATTGCCACAATCTTAAATGGTTTTACAATATGCAAAATATAAATTGGCCCAGATATTTTGAAACAGAACATGGGGTTAAAAAAAACTTAGTGGAAGCAATGGTTCAACACCTTTGAAAGCTACTTAATTGCAATTGGTGGCTTCAAGTTCGAACCTATTAGGAAGTTGGAACTTCATTACAACTGCTTAAGATCAGAAGGGCAGCACATATTTGACCTGCTACCTGCCGCTGCACAATCTTCAGAAACTGTCTGGAATGTGTATGTGGCGGCTGTGTGCAGGCTACAAATCCACTTCAAAGACGACACAAACATAATTATGTTGAAACATATATTTTATATGCGATGACCATTACAACAAGAGTCAAGCAATAGTTTTCTGGCTAAACTATGTATCGTAATATCTACATGCTATTTTGATGAAAATATTGACGTGTATCTAAGGGATCAATTGGTGGGGAACTGTTATAAAAAGAATACCCAAGAGAGACTTTTATGTTATAGAAATCCATGCTTGAAAGAAACACTAGATATTGCAAGAGGCATTGAAAGATCAGTTTTAGCCTCAAAGGAACTGAGCAGATTTAGGAATGGGTCTGATTCAAAATCTGTCAATGTGGTTCTCTCTAAAACTAAAATATTTACCCCTAATGTTCCAGAGGGTAAGAGGCAAAGTGGCTATTTTGGTATGGTTCTGGAACACATTTATCCAATGCTAAAAACTGCCCGGCAGTGTGGAAAACATTTCATATGCACAACAGAGCAGTGAGACACTCCTGAAGCTACATCTCTCCTTGTCCCAATTTATCCAGAATTGTAATTATATTATGTATATCAACCCAAAAATAGGCCTCCATCTAATCTAATTGTGTCATTCACCACTGAAACTTTGTGGTGCACCTCCGCAGACACGCAGAGGTGCACCACAAATGTTCTTTGGTGAAAACACAAATCAGGGTGTCTTAGATGGAGTCCAATGAGCGACCCTGGCTGAACTACTCATATCAGCAGGAAACATAAGGATCCGCTGCAATTAAAAATGTTTTGCTTACTACAGACGAAGAATACACATGTACGATGCACCACTACAATTGCTGTGATGAAGTTCACACATGGTGAACGAAATGCATTGGCTGTTCTTTTTTATATCACCAATGAAAAATGAAAATAAAGGGGTACTAGACTATATGCAACTTGGAGCGGACTTATATATGAATGGACTTTAAATTTACGGTGCACTACCACTTGTGTGTTCTATGCGGAGAACATGTTTAAAAGGAAGAAAGATTGACATTTTGCAAGAGTGTGCAAGAACACTCAGATGGTGGGCATTGTAGAGCAGCAAGATCAAGATTCTGATCCTAGAGTATGTTCAAATCAAGGCGGTAGTACTGTAGATTTGTCCATAAAAACTGTGGAAACAGTGCTAGGTGCAAAGGACAATGGAGATCCACCGAGCTCAGTCTTAATAGGCGATTTACAAGTTCAAGTCGCTGTGGATTCAGTATCTTCTATTTCTTTTGTATCTGACGACTTGTAATATAAAGAGTGGAGTGATATTTAATTGTCAGATGTCGGCACTGTGCCATTCAGCGGACACGGCACAGACATGATGCGTTGCTTTTCCGTAAATGTTCATTATAAAGACAGGTCAATTTTTACTAAAGTAAATGTGGCAAAGAGAGGCTACAATATTCTAGGGTAAAAAGATCAAGTCAAATTTTGCATGGTTTTAAAGGCAGGTATTCCATGTCCCATTTCGCTGCTAGAGATCCCTGTATCATCTGAGACACTTCAGCATTTGTGGAGTAAGCATAAATCTCTGTTTGATGATAAGCCGTGTGAGGGGCAGTGGTATGAACATAAGATCATACTGAAGAAGCATGTGGCTATTCACAAGGTACGGAATGTTACCCTGAGTGTTTGTGGTGTCAATGGAAGCAGCATTTGGAGAAGCAGTGCACTGACAAGGTCATTGAACCTACTGATTCCTCGCAATGGATATCACCCATTGTAGTGGCAAAAAAGAAAATGGGAGACAACAGATTTTGCATTGACTTGAGATCTCCCAACAAGGATATTCTAATTAATTGTTTCCCATTGCCCAGAATTCATGAAATGTTGGCTCAGTTGGGTGGTGGACACATCTTCTTATGCACAGATTTATTTAAGAGTCGCATACAATCAGGTGGATTTGGTGGAGGAGTCAAGCTCTTTAACAGCATTTAACACCTTTTGGGGCTTTCAGGTTTGTAAGGATGTCACTTGGCCTGGTCTCTCCAGCCTTGGTATCTTAAAAATTGATGTTCAGAATATTAGGGGAATGCAAGAATTTCCTAGCATATCAAGATGAAAATCTTTTTAAAAGATACGAAGGAGCACCTGAGTGTGTTGTTCATGTTTTGTGCACTTTATAGAAACATGGATTTAGAGTAAAGAGAGAATAATGTAAGCTTTTAGTTGAGAGTTTAGACTACCTGGGGCACCACATTTTGGAAGCAGAGATTAAACCTAAACCTGATCTGGTAGATGCCAGAAATTGCAGTCCTAGACCTGAGATCAAGGATCAGCTAAGATCTTTCCTTGGTCTCTGTGAGTACTACTACTCAGGGTTCATTGATAATTTTGCACTTCAGACAGAGCCCCTTTGGAAATTGCTATTCACGGGTGAGCAATTTGTATGAGATAATTCTGAAATGTCAGCATTTGAGAACTTAAAAGAACTCATTGCGAAAGCACTTGCATTGCATGCCTTCGGGGATGATGTGCAGTCTAATGAAACAGTAGACGCTAGTGGGGTGGGCCTTGGAGCTGTTCTCACTCAGATGGTTGAGGGCAAGGAACGTACTACTGCTTTCGCCTCAAGGTGCCTCCCTACACCTGAGTACAAGTACAGCACAATTTAGAGGGAGGCATTAGCCT
This sequence comes from Triturus cristatus, assembly GCF_964204655.1. Classification (NCBI taxonomy): domain Eukaryota; kingdom Metazoa; phylum Chordata; class Amphibia; order Caudata; family Salamandridae; genus Triturus; species Triturus cristatus. The sequence goes on along the minus strand of NC_140582.1, from coordinate 562,937,343 downwards.
GTATTTGAGCAACAAAGCATTTTGAGAACCTTTTGTTGGGAAAAAGTTATGTCCTGGTAACTGACCAAAAACCTTTTGTGTTATTATTGTCTGGGAATGCTCACAACAAGGTCAGCCCTGTCGAAGATGTACACATTTGATTTCATGGTCAAGCAGTTTCCAGGTGGGAAGAATTCCAAAGCAGATTTTCTATCCAGGTTTCTTCTTGGCAGGCAGAAACATAAGGAATGTTCTGAACGTGATGAGAGTAAAAAAAAAGATCAAGGAACTCATTGTCAAGGGTTGGCCTGAAGAAAGTAATGTGAGTAATGGTCTTCAGTCTTTTCACAAGGTCAAGAACGACTGGACTATTGAGGATGATGCCATCCTTAGGGGAAATTTACTGATTCCCCCGTTGGAGCTAAGATCTAGATTCACCTTGCTAACCAGGGACATATTGTGATGAATGGCACAAAGAAAATGGCTACGCCTGTACTATTGTTGGCCAGAAATGGACCCTGAAATATATATGCATGTTGGTAGGTGAAGGAATTGTCAGGAAGTGGACAAATCTGTGTGTGTGTAACACTCCCCTTCATACAGTGAGGTTTCCCGATGTCCCTTGAGAAAAATTGGGAATGGATTTCATCAGCCCTATCTATAACCTCAAAGCTGGTATGAGGTTTGTGTTGGTGTTAGTGGATTATTACTCATAATACGTTGAGTGCAGATTTTTGAGAGAGCCAAGTATGTCTGCAATGACAGTGTTGTTGAGAGATATATTTCGAAGAGAAGGAGTTGACAAGGTATTGGTTACAGACAATGAGGTCCAGTTCAAATTGCAGGCAGTGCAATAATTTCTGAAGTTGTTTGAAGTTAAACACCTGTCAGTGGCCCTGTACTGGCCAGATGGTAACAGAATGGTCGTGAGGGTGAATAGGATGTTAAAGGAGGTGATGCAGTTGGCTATCAATGAGAGGATGATGTGTCTGAAGCTGTTAAAGAGAGGTTATGGAGTTTCACAATACCTTACACTCCCTCACTGGAGGTTCTACTTTTGATTTGCTAAAGGGCTGGTATGTTTAATATCCCGCACCAGTTTTAATATCCCGCACCAAGTATACACGGGACACCGGCTGCTTCTTAAGCGTGTCTTTATTCTTTCGCTTACCACGTGCAATCTGCTCTCTTCCTCCCAACTCCTCCCCTTCCCTTTCCTGCCATGCCTGACCTTGGAACATGGACTGGACAGGCATAGCGACATGACATCTCCCCTTTTTTTGTATTTTGAATGTTAAATGTTTCTCAGAGTTCCTCAATGAGTTGGGTAGGTCTCCGAATGACTACGTGGTCGGCTGGTTCGTGATCGGCTGGAGAGGCATTCCTCTCTCAAGTCAAAGGCCTCCAACACTCATCTCGGTTCTTCATGGCCTCTTTCTACTTGACTTGACATGTCCGTGTCCCAGTCAGGGCTTCGGGCCTGTGCATATGCTGTCGGGTCACATTTTTTGGAATGGGACAGATTTCTGGTTGTTCTCTTGGTTCCGGACTCAGCTGTAACCATGGTCCCTTTCCTTCTTATTACTTGCAGCGGATGGGCATAATAACGGCTGTCTGCCTTGGTTCTCCTTTCTTGTCTCACTACCACCCAGTCTTCTTCTCGGATTTCAGATGTCTTGGCATGTCTGCGATGGTCTGCGTATTCTTTCATTCTTGCTTTCTTGGTCTGATTTAGTTCTACCAGGGTCTTATGGTCTGAGGTCGTGATTGTGGATTGTGTGACGGTATCAGCGGTCGGTATCTGGGTGCGCGGGATTCGCCCGAGCATCAGAGTGGCGGGACATTGATTTGTGGTGCTGTGTGGTGATGGAGCAGGTAGTGCAAAATTTTGTATACCTCCTCTATTCTTGCATGAAAATACTAATTATATAATCTATTAACTATAATGATATTAAACGAGTATTGCATGTATACTAAACAACCTTACTAAACCTTAAACTACACATGGGATTTGCTATTTGCATGGTTAAAAAAACTCTTATAACTAAAATCTGTACACATATTAATGAATAGTATATGTGGTAATAGAATACTGCATGATATATGTTGCTTTGTGATGTTGCATCATCGAGGAGGATTGAAAAGGGTGAATATAATAGCTTTAAATGTCGCTATATGCTAGATAAATACAAGCACATAGAAGGATTAGCAAGGGGTTAACATTAGAATCACCATTTCTATGAATTAATAAATCTTTTGTGTTTGTTTCGCTTAAATTGACATCTGGACCTAATCCAATATGGCCACTGACATCGCAGAAGTGACCCCTGTCTCGTGAGGCGCGGAGTGAGCTGCGCATGTGCGAGAAATATCCTGAACCGCTTAGCGACCTTTGCTCATCATGTTCCCGGTCAAGGATGTAAATCTGGAGGTTCGCCAGGATATGGGAGCAATCAACCTTACAGTAAACCGGAACAATCCGACACTTCGCTGACAAAGTGACCTCACCCCTCGAACTGTACTAAGAATCTGGGAATAAGAATCGGACGATCCCAACCAGCCAATCACGACTGTCCTAAAGCTTGTATCTTCTTTAACTTGATCTTATTATAAAAAGGGTAGTAGAATAGGGAGGGGTACATTTCATTTTTCTAACTTCTTCCTTGTTCGAAGCTATGTTCGTGACGCCTTTCCTGATGGTCCAGATGATGCCCGACCGCTCGATGACTATAAACTTTCTCTAAATCCACGGGCTATGATAGATGCTTGCATGATTTCTGGTCCTTTGATAAATTGGGACTGTAACGTGCTGAGCAGAGGACTTTGAGCTTTGGCCTGCTTTTTGGACAATTACGACAAAATTTAGTTATGCAAAGCCAATGAATTAGAGGACTCTAAATAGCCAGATTAGGTAAATATGATGTTCTGCGATTTACTTGAATTGATCTAGAAATTCTAAACTTTGACGAGTCAAATGCAAATATAAATCATTATCAAAATTTAGATAAACAAATATTGATTAACGAGAAATAATGAGTTTGTGATTTTTCATTAAGGGAAATAAGGATTCTGAATCTTAAAATGTGTTTTAGCTGGTTCTAAAATCACTATCAACCAATCCAACTAGATTGGTCCGTTGACCAAGTGGGTGGAGTGCCTTGAGGTTTGGGATTAGGGATCTATAGGCGAAGGATGTTAGAGTATATTTTGTAAAAATAATTTTTCTCTTCCTATAGGTTATAAGGTGTTTCCCCCAAATGTCCAGCGCTTGAATTACTCATCCCTCCTGTGTGTGCAGACTCGTGAGAGAGACGTATAAGTGTTGGTGTTATGGGCCCCACCAATGACTGCTTGTGTGAATGAATTAGTGTGACGTCTGGTCTGCGACGTAGGTAGGGTATCGGTAAATGTTATTCCCCATTTCCCAGTCTTGCACTGGATCAGTTTTTCTGGTAGCAGAGTTATGGTTTTTATTGTTTTGGTTTGGTGATTATTGCTTGTAAATTGCTTATTAATTATTGATTGTGGGAAAGTATTGGTTTATGTATTAACACTCTATGTTGAGTCGCGTCGAGTTCTGTGTTGTTTGACGGCTTCTGGGATGTAGGAAGTCAGAAGTTTGTAATGGTTCTGTAGTAGAGCAGCGGTAAGCACTGCTCTCGGGAAAGACAGAATTGTTGTTGCCCTGTAGGTACATGGGGAAAACATGTGACGATTGGAGTTGCACGACGCATTGTCTGGGTTCGATTCGGTAACATCGTCGTGTGTTACCATTAGGGACATTTTCTGTATGAGAGAAATGTATGGTAGCGAAGGTCACCTATGAAATTTTGGTCTTAGGTACCAGGAGTCCAAAAGGCACTCTGATTACGCTTATCACTGGAAAGGTAATAGGTGTTCCCTAAGCTCGTTAGAAGGATAAAGTAGAGGGAAGTGTTACTTTATTACCGAGTGTCATAATTCTGTGGTAGGGCAGAGGTGAGCGCTGCTCTCGGAAAAGACAGAATTCTGTATGAATGAACTACATTTTCCGTATGAAAGAGTGTGAATGAAATAGCATTCAGGTTAATTGTGAAACTCTGGTTTTATTTCTCAGGAGCAGAGCGTCTCCAACTAGGTGTCTTAATTCTAGAAAAATGGTTATCTAATGCTTGTTAGAAGGGTAAGGTAGAGGGATGTGCTACTTTATCAACGGAAGTAACGATTCCGTAGTAGGGCAGAGGTAAGCGCTAACTATTCTTTTGTTAGCGAAACAGATAATGGTGGCGTTTTTATGTTGTTACTAACAGATTTGTGAGTCACAAAGAACGTAAGAAAGTTTGCCGATACATTTTGTAAAGGAGGGGTCGGCAGAAGCAGGAGTAGCGAGAAAAACTGACGTCAGAAAGACCACGCTGGGATTGGCCAGTCAGTAAGAAACGTAGACGCTCCTGATTGGTGCGTTAGTGTATGCCGCACTGAGAGTGGAGAATTACAGGGTGACGTAGACGCTCCTGATTGGTGCGTTAGTGTGAGTCGCGCTACGATTGGTTAAAACAACAGAATAGTCGTAGGGAAAATCTAGCGATACACAGAAAACAAAATGATGTATTACGATCCACCAGAAAAAGAGAAAAAGTCCTGGTTTGGAAAGATCAAGAGTTTATTTAAAAAGGACAAACCGATTGTGACTAGAGAGGGACAATTGCTTCCCCCGCCAAAGTCGCCCGCATCCTTTATGGTTGCGAAATATGGATATCATACATGTATTTGGTTGGACAATTGGGCAAAGTATACAAAAGATGATGGAGTTTTAGCATTTCCGGAACATGGTTCATTTAATTTAGCTGTTTTGAGAAATTTGAGAGAAAGAATGATGAATCTAGAACCGAGACCTAGACCAACACAGTTTGAGGCATTGACAGAATGGGAAGATGAAATTCATGACAGACAACGACAGAGGAGTGGCGGAAGGTACAAATATATGTTTGGTAGATCATATGGACAGGAGAATCATGATGATAGAATGAGGAGATGGCGAAGCGCAAATATGACTGAGGGTTTGTTTCCTGTGAGAAATGTTGAAGAAATTAGCAATAGAAAATGTATGGAAAAGAGAAATAATATCGAGTCAAGAGGGTATGGTGTGCATGAATCGGAGGATGATGTTCTTGATGACATGTTTTATAAAAATCCACCTCCTTATCAATCAGATACTACATTGTTGACACCAAGTACCCCAATGAGAGAAACTCCACGAAATATAAAATTTGAATCTGAAGAAACAGGAAGAAACGACCCTTGTAGAGAAATAGAGAAAACAAAACATGGTAAAACAGGTAATGAAATTTCAGCAGAACTAGCGAAAACCACTTTAGAATTAACTGAAAAAATTAGGGAATTGACAAAAAATGTGGAAGCCGTAACCGTTCCAATAACTATAGGACCTGTAATGTCTATTTTTGATAAACAGAAGGATAGTGAGCATTGTCTGTCGATTCCTTATAACAGTAATAAACAAATTGAAAGGCCAGAAAAAATTGCAGATGAGAACCCATGGAGACAAACAACAGGTATTTCAGAACAAAGTACGCCTAAAAACTTGACAGTAAATCAAAGTTTAGTGGATAGAATAATAATGACGACAGAATCAGTCCCAGGATCCCCAAAGAGATTAGCACAACAAATTACTGAGAAAGATAGTGTAGGGCCTACTTCAGAAGAATTAAGTGAATGGCTAAGGAGTTTGCAGCAGAAAGATAAAGAATCCCAATCTATAGATGTGGCCAAGCTAAAGATTGTTTTGGAAGAATTAATAGTAGGGACTATCCCCACGGAGAAGTTAAAAGCCTATCAGGATGAAGAATTACTATTTTTATGTAAAAGTATAACCTGGAGAGCAAGGAATCTACATAGAAGACTAGAAGAAGTGGCAAATGAAATGGGTATAGACTTCGAAAGAGTAAAAGCTTTACAAAAACAATACAGAGTAGATTTTTCTGAAAAGGATATTGAAAATTTGAATACCGCAGGAAGAACAACTCAGATTAATGACATAGTGCCATATGTAGGTAATTTCTATTTACCTATTCTTAAATACCGAATTTTACAGATTCGGTATTTATGAATCGGTAAATAGAATGTCGGTAAAAAATCGGTAAATTTTAACGATTCGGTAATATTCGGTATTACTGATTCGGTATTAACCGAATCGGTAATAAGGAATACCTTCCTATTCATTCGTATGGGCCTGGAGGCCCATAGGAATGAATGGGAAGCCATTGACTATTACCGATTCAGTAAATACCGAATCAGTATTAGGGGGAGCAGATTCAAGGGTGGCAGGGTGTCACATTGACACCCTGTTGCACCCCTGAATCGTGCATGTGTGCACATGTGGCGCACATATGTCTGCCACATGGCATTTCTAGAAAAGCACAAAAGTGCTTTTTAACAGGTATTCAGTATTTACCACCGACCTGTAGTTGGTGGTAAATAACGAATCCTTGAAACAAAAAAGCACTCACTTGGATTTGGTAATTTACCGAATCGGTATTTTAGCGATTTCTTAAAATACCGATTCAGTAAATTACCGAATCCTTAAAACCTGCCTCCTACATTAGAAAGGGCTAAATACCGGTTGGTAACGGGAAAATTACCGATTTTCAGCCGTTACCGACCGGTATTTAGCTATTTACATATGGCCCATAATCATTTTGTTAAGAAAATGGGGAGATGTAGATAAATGGAAGAGTAGGTGGTTTCGAAGACAAGATGATGCCTCAGATAAAACGTTTGCAGCTTTTCCCGTAAGAGAAAAAGAAAAGGTAGTAACAGAATGTCCCATGAGAGAAAATCCAGGAGGAGGATATGTACATGTCCCTTGGACTAGACAAGATATTTTGTAATTTACCAATGATTTCCCTCGAGTACGCGAAAAGCCAGTGGAGTGGTATAGGCAAGTAGATAGGTTCGTAAAGTTATCAAAAGTTTTATGGATTGATTTAAATAGTCTTTTTGACATAATAGTACCAGCAGATTTATGGACAGAATGCAAGATCATGATTAGCTGGCCTACACAAGAATACCCTAGAGACCCAAAAACGGATACCCCTGACCCTGAAGTTATGAAAAAATATGAACAGGTAATTGCCTTTCTGAAAAACAAAGTACCTCTCAAGGAGACTGATTGGGTAAAAATTGACAGGACTCATCAGGAAGCTAAGGAATCAGTACACGCTTATTATGAGAGGTTAATCCTCGCCTTTAAGCAGTTTAGTGATGATGAAAATTTGAGTGAAAAAGTTTTAAGTCACTTTGTATACCGATTTGTATATGGACTGCAACCAGAAATAAGTGAAATGATTAAACAGCATACAGTGGACTGTCAAAATAAGAAAATAGATGAAGTACTGAGACATGCAAAATATTTTAGTGATGAAATTGAAGCCAAACAGCGTAAGTTAAAAGAAAAGGCTATGTGGGCACAGGTAAAAGTGGCAGAAAGACAGGAAGCTCAATTGATTGAACAGGCAAATGGTCCAGATATGAAACCTAAATTTAATATTGGAAAAGGAAAGGGACAATTTAATATAGAAGAAGCCAAAAAGAAGTGGCCATGTCATAATTGTGGAAGAATAGGGCACTGGAAATCCAAGTGTAAATTTCCCACGAGTACTAATAGTGATAATGCATCATTAAATTCGCAGGTGCAGAAAGAGGTGAGTTGTCAACCGCAGCAACAGCAGCATGTTGTTGCCCAACAGAATCAGGCTCCAAAACCGCCTTTTCCACAGAGCGTAAATCCTCCGAAATACAGTAATGAGACAGGATTCTACAACGAAGAACAGGCAACTAAGCTGCTGCGCGCTAGTACTGTTTCACAGTATTGGCTACAACGCGATGAGAGTGAGTCAGAAGAAAGCTATTGACGGTGCTGAGGGGAGGAAGAAGAGTGCGTACTTGGCGCAACTCTAGAAGTAGACCAGACAGGCCCTTTTGTCGATGGAAAGGTAAACGATGAAAATATTACTTCATTCAACTGTCAGGTCAGCTGATGTTAAAAACCTTCCTCTCTCGGATGAAACAATCCAAGTAGTTGGGGTACCCAACAGACAGATTAAAACGTATCTCACTGAACCAGTAAAAGTTAACATAGGGAAATTTTCTGAAATGCACCGCTTTGTCATGTGTGATTCAACCCTGTAAATTTGTTAGGAAGAGATTTATTGTGCAAAATGAATTGCACCATATTTTGCACTCCCGATGATATAGCATTTGAGACCCTTGATGAAGATGTACTATATAAAACGACTATGGCTAATATGGAACCTGAGATTACTGAGGCATTTGCTGTATTTAACCCTGAAGAACTACCAAAGGAACTGAAAAAGACAGTAAAGGCAGAGGTCTGGGATTTCACAGGAGAAGATGTGGGATTAATGAAAAATGTAGATCCTGTAAAAGTGACTGTAAAGGAAGGAATAAGTTACCCAAGTATTCCTCAGTACAAATTGACACCCGAAATAATTGAAGGAGTTACTCCTATAATAGAGAAAATGATTACACAAGGTATTTTGAGAGAAATAATGAGGAGTCCATGTAATTCACCAATTATGGGCCTGAAAAAAGCCTAATGGAACATTTAGAATAGTACAAGATTTGAGAAAAATAAACAAAATAGTTGTGTCATGTTGTCCTCTTGTACCAAATCCATCTGTGATTTTGTATCAGATTCCACATGATGCAGAATGGTACACAGTAATTGACCTGTGTCATGCTTTCTTTTCCATTCCATTGCATCAAGACAGTCAGCAGATTTTTGCCTTTCGGTTTGGCAAACGCATTTTGGCATGGTGCCGAATCCCACAGGGGTATACAGAGAGCCCCTCAATATTTAACCAGATATTGAAAAAGTCCTTAGAAGATCTAGAGATGTCCGAGAGCTCAGTACTAGTGCAGTACATTGACGACCTGCTTGTGGCGTCAAAAACACGAGAAGCTTGTGTCGTGGATACCATAGCATTGCTAAATCATCTAGCAGATGGAGGACTTAAAGTATCCCCATCGAAATTGCAATTTTGTCAGAAAGAAGTACAATATTTAGGCCACAAAATTGAAAATGGATTGAGAAGAATAACTGCAGAGAGAATCAAGATAATAAAAGGAATGAGAGCCCCAATGACGCAAAGAGAAGTGAGAATGTTTCTTGGAATGGTCGGATATTGTCGCCAGTGGATAAGTAACTTTTCCCTGATTGCAAAACCTTTGGTACGCCTGACAAGAAGTGATGTAAAAGACCCCATTGAATTAAATAGAGAAGAATTAACAGCCTTTAAACAATTGAGAGACAGTTTGTGTGAGGCACCAGCACTTGGTATGACTGATTATGAGAAGGAGTTTGAACTATACTGCAGCGAAAGGAATGGATGTGCACTCTCTGTATTAATACAGAAACATGGAAAACTGAGACGACCAATTGCATATTTTTCAGCTATACTCGACCCAGTAGCTATAGCGTTGCCTGGTTGTTTGAAAGCAGTGGCTGCTACTTGTAAGAGTGTGGAACAGAGCGAAGGAATTGTGATGGGATATCCTGTGCGAGTGTTTGTACCTCATGATGTGGCAATCCTTTTAACATGGAGCCGCACTCAGTTCATGACGCATCGTCGGCTGACTAAATATGAAAAAGTCATATTAGGTGCAACAAATGTGAGCCTTGTAAGATGTCTGAATGTGAATCCTTCAACGTTATTGCCAGATGCTGAGAATGTGGAAGTCAGAGATGATGTGGATCATGACTGTTTGGAGGAGCTTGATGTCTGTACTAAACCACAACCTGATATAAAAGATGTACCTTTGACAGAAAGTGACTATGTTTGTGGATGGATCGTGCTTGAGAACAGGCAAAGGAATTCTGAGTGCTGCATATGCAGTATGCACGGTAGCAGTAGTAATGGAAGCATCTTACCTAAAGGGAGTAAAGTCAACCCAAGTTGCTGAACTTTTTGCCTTAACCAGAGCATGTAAGTTGGGAAAGAATGTGAGAGTGACTGTGATAACCGATAGTCAATATGGCTTCGGTGTCGTGCATGAATTTGGCCAAATTTGGTCAAAGAGAGGATTTTTTACTTCAAGGGGAACACCAATAAAGAATGCTGAAGTGGTTGGGAAATTGCTTGAGGCAATACAGCTGCCTAAGCAATTGGCTGTTGTGAAGTGTGCTGCACATTCAAAGACCGGAGATTACATTGCAGCAGGGAACCAATATGCAAATGATATGGCTCAATGTTGTGCGAGAAACCAGAATTTAGTAACTCGGGCAAAAGAGAAGGAAACTAATTCATGTCCCTTGTTGTTTACTAACATTGTGAATACATGGGAAGAAGTGAGGCAGTTACAGGAAGAAGCAGGAGATGAGGAAATGACACAGTGGGTAAAAGCAGGATGTGCACCAAGGGAAACAGATCATGTGTGGGTTTATTGGGATGGAATACCAGTTATGCCCAATAGCATGGTGTCAGCCATGGCCCGGATGTATCATGGACAAGCACACGTAGGGAGATATGCAATGCTTAGAATATTTAAGCAGACATGGTACAATGCAAAATTCAGACTTGTAGCTGAGAGCCTTTAACAAAGATGCCTTATATGTCAACAGTTCGATCCTGGAAGCAAAACAGTGGTAAGTCTAGGAACGATAGATCGAGAAGGAGGGCCTTTCACCAGAATGCAAATCGACTTCATTGAGATGCCTCCCTGTAACAGGTTGAGGTATGTTTTAGTGATGGTCTGCCTGTTTTCTAGATGGGTAGAAGCATATCCCACAAGAAGAAGTTTTGGAATTACAGTAGCAAAACTGCTTTTGAGGGAGTTCATCCCTAGATTTGGGTTTCCAGTCACAATTGAGTCAGATAGAGGAAAACATTTCCATAATGAAATCATGAAGCTAATTTGTGAGGCATTGAATGTAGAACAAAAACTGCATTGTGCCTATCGCCCAGAGGCTTCTGGTGTGGTAGAACAAGTAAATGGCACTATTAAAAACAGATTAGGAAAGATGTATTTAGCCACATGACTGAAATGGCCTGATGTCTTGCCTCTGGTACTCATGACTATTAGATCAATTCCAGATAGGAACACAGGTTTGAGTCCCCACGAGATTGTGATGGGGAGAGCAATGAGGCATGTATTCATACCAGTCAACAAGTTATTGCCTATCTCTGATGACTTGGTGTTGGATTACTGTAAGGGGCTGGCTCACGCCGTACATTCTGTGTTTCATCAGGTTGGATCGGATACCACCACCCTTGAAAAGAAGCCAGCTCATGATCTAAGCCCAGGTGACTGGGTGAGAATTAAAGTGCACAGAAGAAGGAACTGTTTGGTCCCACGTTGGGGAAAACCATGACATGTGATTTTAACTACGACAACAGCTGTGAAGTGTGCAGGAATAAAGAACTGGATCCATGCTAGTCATACCTTGCGAATTCCAAACCCAGTAGATAACAAGGAAGGAGAGTATTTTGAAGAATCGGAAACTAGCTCTGAATCTGATACTGAGGACACCAGAACAGGACAAAATTCTGAAAGCGGGGAGTTGGAACAAAATTTGACCGTTGCCCCAGAGAACATTCCCTTGAGGAGGAATTTGCAGATTTCTGACACCAGCTCAGACTCAGAGACTGAACAAGCACAGGTACATACAGGAAAAGAGAAAAACAGTGAAGAGACAATTAAAGAAGTTTTCGATAAAGAAATTCCTGATGGAAAGTTGAGCGAAATTCCACCTGAGGTAACAACAGCAGATGGTCAAGTGACAGATACAGAAAGTGAGGGAAAGATTTTTGTGGAAGACCCCCAAGATGTTTTAGGGAATTCAAACTCTCAGTTAGAAAAAGGGATAGTTAGTCAGCAGGAAATTGTGTGGAAGAAACACGAGGAGGGACAGAAGTAGGGAAAATAAAGAAAGTGGTGGAAAAGAAAACAGTCGAAAGTAAAGGTCAAGTTGCAACAGAATCAGAAAGCAGTGATGATGAAGTACCAGAAGGTCGAGTCCTGAGAAAGAGAGCATGGAGAGCTGAGAAAAATGATAAAGGAAATAAATTGAATAGACCAGCAAGAGATGAAATTTGGCCAAACAAAATAAAGAGATTGAGATACCGATTGACACGAGTGAATTCATCTAGAGCTGAACAAGTGAATGAAGTATCTAGTCAAGAAAAATTGAAAGACGAGGGAAAAACGACAACAGAAGAAAATAAGAGAACAAGAAAACCTTACTAGAAGTATAAGTCGCCGGAATGGTCATATGTGGCGCTGCCTGAAATAAAAGAAGAGGCGGATAGCCAAGAAAATCCAGAGGTGACTGTACCAGAAGTGGTTGAGGAAGACGAAGAATCGAAAATCCGGAGAGTTATCTTGTCCGACATTGGAGAAGAAACGGATGTTCAGGAAGTTCTGTATCAAGATTGTGAAAGAAAAGTAAAAGACGATCAAATGCCAAACTGAATATACCAAAAGTGATACCAATGGAAAGACAATAAATTACTGGAAAAGACATAACTGATAGAACCAAGTAGGTGCTTAGAGCCTTGGGTTAGACAAAACTAGTTGTGAAGTAGAAGAGACTAAGTCAAAAGACACTGATCATTTTTCGAAAATGGCAAACACAGAGAGTAGAAAAACTAAATGTGTATTTCTTAGAAGATGGTTAAAAATGTGTTGCTGTTGTACAGGATTACTAATGCTTCTATGGAGTGCGTTGGCTTTGATGATCTCATTTAAAGTTACACCAGACACAATAGAAGGACATAGTGAGAATAAAACTAATGTAGAAAAGTTTCAGAAAGTATATCCAACTAAAGTAGATAGAAATTATTTACATAAAGACAGGTCTATAAATGATTTCTCTAACAACGTATTTTCAAAATTACTGTATGAATATGTAAAGACGATGGACGTGAGGGACTGCTACGTCTGCATGCAGTTACCTGCATCTGTATCTATCACCTCCCAGTAACGTATGGAATAACATGTAGTGTAATAGCAAGTTTGTTTTACAAAATAGGGAAATTAGAATATTACTTTTCAGATGTAGATAACATATTTTCACAAGTACCTGTAATTAACACATTAAATAAAGTAAAACCTGCAAAGGTATTAGGTGATTTTTTCTTAGAAACTAAAGAAATAACATTAGAGTCAATATATAGAGATAATCTAACTTGTAATTTAAAGAAGGAGGAGAAAGTGTTCTTGGATATGGTTGAAGAAAGGAGATTGAAAATGCAAAAGAAAGCATCTGAGGGAAGAGAGGAAAGGACAGTCTGGGAAAAACATTTGAAAGGAGAAGCTAGTCCAACAATGGCTTTAGATTGGCCCCAGAAAGGAAGTTGTGCACTAGAAGGAATCAAACTGCATATGATAATTATTTTGTAGGTACAAGTGATTGCCATGATACATATCGAATCATGGGTGGATGGGGATTTAAAGGAGGGAATGATCCAGTTTTTCCTGGATTATATTTTATCTGCGGGAACAAAGCATATTATCGATTACCAGATAATTTGTTTGGCACATGTTATGTGGGCCTGGTTTTCCCAAAGATATTCCATGTGGGAAGAGGACGAGATGGTGTACATGAGTTAGGTAGACAACTAACACGTAGAAAGAGAGAATCTTGGTCAGAAATTGTGGGAGACATTTTTGGAGCATTGATACCAGCAGTGGGAATATCTCTGAATGCACATAAAATTAGAAAATTATCAACAGTAGTGGATCGTTGTCAACGAGCACCGCTGGAGGATTTTTATTGGTAAATACTGAGATGGTTGCCATGTGTGCCGTGATAATGCAAAATCGACTTGCCCTTGATATAATTTTGGTAAAAGAGGGTGGTGTCTGTGGAATGCTGAAAGTTCAACATTATTGTACTTATATTCCAGACGAAAGTCAAGATCTAACGTCATACATTAAAAATATAACTGATTTGCATGAGGAAATTGCACCACTTGAGGTTGAAGGTGTTTGGGAAAAGATTGGAAAGAAATTATCTTCTATTAAAGATGTCCTATTAGAATTAGGTAGTACATTTATAGGTAAAATCCTATTTCCACTAACCTGTGTAATTTTTCTAGTATTAGTTTTAAGACTAGGATGTTTATGTTGCAAAAGAAAGAAAATACAGAAAATATTAAAGAGAGAAACCTTGAAAAAGAAAAAAAGTAAAAGACGAGAAAGAGATTTTGAAGAAGTAGAATTAGAAGAAATGAAAGATAGTATGTATAGAAAAGCAAGAGGAGAAGAAATTGGGGAAACAGAAATGTGAACTAATAATCTATGAATTCATTTTCTTTTTATAATAAATGTACAACATTTTAGGTATTGTGGTGATAAAATCACCAAAGAGGGGATTAATGGAGCAGGTAGTGCAACATTTTGTATACCTCCTCTATTCTTGCATGAAAATACTAATTATATAATCTATTAACTATAATGATATTAAACGAGTATTACATGTTTACTAAACAACCTTATTAAAACTTAAACTACACATGGGATTTGCTATTTGCATGGTTAAAATACCTCTTATAACTCAAATCTGTACGCATATTAATGAATAGTATATGTGGTAATAGAATACTGCATGATATATGTTGCTTTGTGATGTTGCATCATCGAGGAGGATCGAAAAGGGTGAATATAATAGCTTTAAATGTCGCTATATGCTAGATAAATACAAGCACATAGAGGGATTAGCAAGGGGTTAACATTAGAATCACCATTTCTATGAATTAATTATTCTTTTGTGTTTGTTTCGCTTAAGTTGACATCGGGGCCAAATCCAATATGGCCGCTGAAATCGCACGCAGAAGTGGCCACTGTCTCGTGAGCTGCGCATGTGCGAGAAATAATCTGAACCGCTTAGCGACCTTTGCTCATCATGTTCCCGGTCAAGGATGTAAATTTGGAGGTTCGTCAGGATAGGGGAACAATCAACCTTACAGTAAACCGGAACAAGCTGACACTTTGCTGACAAAGTGACCTCACCCCTCGAACTGTACTAAGAATCTGGGAATAAGAATCGGATGATCCCAACCAGCCAATCATGACTGTCCTAAAGCTTAAAATTGTATCTTCTTTAACTTGATTTTATTAAAAAAAGGGTAGTAGAATAGTGAGGGGTACATTTCATTTTTCTAACTTCTTCCTTGTTCGAAGCTATGTTCGTGACGCCTTTCCTGATGGCCCAGATGATGCCCGACCGCTCGATGACTACAAACTTTTTCTAAATTCACGGGCTATGATAGATGCTTGCACGATTTCTGGTCCTTTGATAAATTTGGACTGTAACGTGCTGAGCAGAGGACTTTGAGCTTTGGCCTGCTTTTCGGACAATTACGACAAAATTTGGTTATGCAGAGCCAATGAATTAGAGGACTCCAAATAGCCAGATTAGGTAAATATGATGTTCTGCGATTTACTTGAATTGATCTAGAAATTCTAAACTTTGACGAGACAAATGCAAATATAAATCATTATGAAAATTTAGATAAACAAATATTGATAAACGAGAAATAATGAGTTTGTGGTTTTTCATTAAGGGAAATAAGGATTCTGAATCTTAAAATGTGTTTTAGCTGGTTCTAAAATCACCATCAACCAATCCAACTAAATTGGTCCATTGACCAAGTGGGTGGAGTGCCTTGATGTTTGGGATTAGGGATCTATAGGCGTGTGTGTGTAGACTCGTGAGAGAGACGTATAAGTGTTGATGTTATGGGCCCCACCAATGACTGCGTGTGTGAATGAACTAGTGTGACGTCTGGTCTGCGACGTAGGGAGGGTATCGGTAAATGTTATTCCCCATTTCCCAGTCTTGCGCTGGATCCGTGGCATGGTCCTGTATGCCCGTAGTACTTCATTTAGCACAGGCTGAATGTCACGATGGGCTAATTCAGCCTGTTGCATTGTCTTTTTTATGGTGGCCATACATCATTCTACCATCCCATTGGCTTGGGGCCACAAGGGAGTGATCTTTCGGTGTTTGAAATTCAGGTGTCTCGTGAATTCTGCAAAGTCTTGTCCATTAAAAGGTGGTCCGTTGTCAGTGTTCACCACTGTGGGGATTCCCCACGCGGCGAATGCTTCATCGATGACAGGTATGACAGTGGTCGCTTTGGTAGAGGAAATCTGGTGGGCGATGGGGAATGGAGAGTATTCGTCCATGATGATGATGATGTGCTTTCCCGACTTCAGAGGGCCAAAGTAGTCGACAGCTACTTGTTGCCATACGCTGTCTGGGAGGTCCGACATCTGCAAGGGGGCATGTGGTTCTTCTCGCCCCACTAGTTGACAGTGTGGGCAGTCTTGAAGCGTAGTTTCTACCATCTGGTCAAGGGAAGGGAACCAGACACACCCTCGCAGTGCTTTCTTCGTGGCTACCACTCCTCGGTGTCCTTCGTGTGCCAGGTTGATGGTTCCTTGTCTCAATTGGTGAGGAATGCCGATCATCCGGTCTCGTAGTAACAAGCCGTAGGCACTGATGGAGAGGTCATCCTTGACATGTTTGAATGCTATGAGTTTTTGAGTGTTGATTGTGTCACTCGTCTTTGGCTCTTCCAGATGTCTCCATGAGTCGGTGCGGATGCGATGCATGATGTCTTGGAGCATGGTGTCTTTAGCAGAAGCTTCAATGATAACTTCTAGTGGAATGGCAGGTAGGCAGGCCTGGTCAATAACGATGTGGAGATATTCTTCAGCTACAGAGTGTCGAGCTCGCGTCAGAGCTTGTGGATTCTGCGAGATGTAATCTGCTGGGTTTTCTGCCTTCCCTTGTCTGTGAATGATGGTATAAGTGTAGTCTTGCAAACGGATTCCCCATCGTTTGATCCGTGGAGGCATCTTTGCACGGGGGTTCCCAAAGATAGTTGTCAGAGCCTGGTGATCAGTGATGAGTGTGAAGTGCTTGCCATATTCAAATAGGTGAAAATGCTCACATGCCCACACAACCGGCAGGCTCTTTTCCGGTTGGGAATACGCTTTTTCCGAGTCTGTGAGGCTGCGACTGGCGTATGCAATGATGTGGCGTTGGTCGCCTTCGTCATCGTATTGCGCTAGAATCGCCCCCAACCCAACGGGGCTGGCATCCACTATAATTTCCGTCTTCTGTTTGGGGTTGAAGTATGCTAAGTTGATGGCTGAACTCACAGCTGTCTTAATTTTGTTGAATACTTGTTCACATTTGGTTGACCACTGGAAGCTTTGTCCTTGTCGAGTCAGTTCTCGTAGTGGGTAGCTTATAGTTGCGTAGACTTTGATGTAACGGGTCAATAACTGGCCATGCCCAGGAATGAACAGACGTAGCTAACATCATGTGGCTGTGGGGTGTCCGATAGTGCTGATACTTTTTCAGGGTCAGGCCTCATGCCCTCTTTTGAGAAAATATGGCCGTAGAATTTGAGAGTCGATTTATGAAACTCGCATTTGTCTTGGTTAAGTGTGAGATTGGCGTTAAGGAGGGCGTGACACACTCGGTCCAGCACTTTGTCGTGATCTTTCTGGGTCTCTCTGAACACCAAAATATAATCGCTGTAGTTGAATGCATTTGGGATGTCCTGTATTACTTGCCGAACAGCCTCCTGAAAGATCTCGGCGGCTGAAGAGATCCCGAAGTTGAGGCGATTATATCTGAAAAGTCCTTGGTGTGTGGTGAAAGTAGTGATGTATCTTGATTTTTCATGCAACTCAAGTTGATGATACCCCTTGTTGAGGTCCAGTTTCGAGAAGATTGTGGCTCCGTTTAGTCGTGTAATCTTATCTCTGATGTGGGGTCCTGGGTGCCGCTCCCTTTCGATGGCTGTGTTCGGAGCTCACATGTCCACACATAAGCGTACCTTGTTGTCTTGACCTCCCTTAGGCACAACTACTACTGGCCACACCCATGGAGTGAGTCCAGCTGATCTCTCTATGATGTCTGCCTTTAGTAAGTTTTGGAGTTCATCATCTACCGCTTGCTGTAGGTGAAATGGCACCTTCCTGTGATGTTGTGTCACTGGTGTCACTTGCTCATTGATATGCAGCTTGTCCTTACAGTGGGATAGCTTCCCTAGACCCTTGAACAGCTTTGGAAACTTTTTTTTTTTTTAATTTTTTTTTGACAATAAAGACTGCTGGTCAAACATACACAGGATCAAACACAATAAAAAACAGATTCAGCATAAAGGATTCTCAAATGATAAAGTTTAACATCATCCACTAAATAACCATCAGTCCGAATCAAAAAAAGAACCCCAAATTTTATCAAATTTTCTCCCTCCTCCCACCCGCAGAGCATAAATTTGTTCACTCTTTCTTACTCTCCTCATTTTCTGCATCCACTCTAATTTACTTGGAATCTGTTTTGACCGCCAGTTTTGCTGTAGTAAAGATCTTGCAACTGCCGTTGCTATATATAGTAGTTTAGCCAATTGGGCGGATATTTTAAGATCTGAATCAAAACCATATAGTATCAGTTTTTCATTAAAAGGGAGCGTATATTTAAAATAAATCTGGCAAAACACAAAAATATCGTCCCAAAATTCCCTTATATTGGTACAATGAGCCATTACATGAGACCAGTTGGCGGATGTGTGTTGTATACATCTAAAACAATTTGAAGGATAATTTGAATACATTTTGGAAATAGCAGCAGGAGTACGATATAATAACCATTTCCCCAAAAATAACATTCTACGCCAATTAGCTCCCCGAAGTATATTAAAGTTAAAATGGTTAATAGTCTTCCAAGTATTCATAGATAGTATATGGTTTTCTTGTTCCTTCCATTTTTTAATTACTTTTTGACTTAAATCCGTTTCCCTACTATATGCTAAACAACGTTTCCATTCCCCTGGTCTCTTTATACACTCATTTATAAAGAGATCTTTAACCAATTGCGTTGGTTGATTAAGCTGTTCAATATCAAGTTGTCCCAAAAATTTAAAAATAGTATTATATGACAAAACCAACAAAAAATTTGTCTGAACAAGACTTGCCATCTCTCTAGGAGTTATCCAGCCTCCATTTTTTTAAAAATCAGTTACTTTACTAAATCCTACTCTGGCCCAATTGTCCGCTATATCAGATCCACCTTTAATACCCATCAGTGGAAAAATACTGGACAGTGGAGTTGTTACTTTAAATAGTGGGAGTGAATATCTATTGAACATAGCAGTACGTTTTTTAAGAAACCATAAAAGAATCTTATAGCGAACTAATTTGGGAGATTTAAAAATCTGCGGGGGGGGGGTAGCTCATTTTCAAAACAAATTAAGTCGAAGAAACAATTAATAAACAAGTTTTGACCTTGAGTTTGATTCCTAAATCTCGACAAATACTGTATAAAATAAGCATTATAATAATCTCTAATATTTGGCAGAGAAAGTCCTCCTTGATTTAAATCCGCATAGAGAGTATTAATTGCTATACGAGGAGGCTTCTTTGCCCATACGAATGCAGAGAACATAGATTCAATCTTGGAAAAATACGTTCCTGATAAAAAACAAGGAATAGTAGAAAACAGAAAATTAAATAACGGAAGAATAGACATTTTTATCAGGGCAACCCGACCCAGGATTGATAATGGCAAGGAATTCCAACGTGTAAACATTAAGCGGATCTTTAGAAGAAGGGGATCAAAGTTAAGCATATATAAATCCTTAACTGACTGTGAGAAAAAGACCCCGAGATATCTTTTGGGTTTAGTATTAATGCAACACTTTAGATCGGGATGTATTTCTGGATCTCTATTCCCACAGATCATGATCTCTGTTTTCTTTTTATTGATCCGGTAACCCCCTAAGGCTTCGAAATCTTCGAAGATCTGAAGCATCTTAACTTGCGAATGAAGCTCAGGTTTAATTAATAACATAATATCATCCGCATAAAGTTTGATCTTACTCATTGAAGGAATTGGGGGAGAAATATTAACACAGTTCCTTATTGCAGCTGCAAGGGGCTCAATAAAGAACGCAAACAAGACTGGGGATAAGGGACATCCCTGTCTCGTACCTCTCTTAACAAAAACAGTGCCGACCATTACCGTATTTATAATAATATTTGCTTTGGCCATAGTATACAGATTTCGAATTAAATTTACAATTTTATGGGGAATACCAAAGTGCGTTAAAATAATAAAAAGTGTCTCCCAAACCACCAAATCAAAAGCTTTTTCTGCATCTAATAACAAAATCAATGCTGGGATCCCTCGTGTCTCAAAATAATCTAAGGCATCAACTAAATAATGTGTGTTTGTAAACAGTTGCCTTCCTGGAATAAAACCGTTCTGATCCGGGTGGATCAATTCTGTTGAGATTTGATTCAGGCGCATTGATATTATTTTAGTAACGATTTTATAATCTGTGTTTAGTAAAGTAATTGGTCGGTACGAATTTGGATCTTTAGCATCCTTCCCCTTCTTCAGAAAACTCACCACCGTTCCTTCTCTAAAAGAGTCCGGGATCGGGCCTCCTTCCAACATCGAATTTAATAATAACAAAAAAATATTTGAAAAAGTGCAAAAAAACATTTTAAAAAATTCAGCTGACAATCTGTCTGGGCCAGAAGCCTTCCCATTTGGTAGATTTTTAACCACCAATTCTACCTCTTCCAATGAGAAAGGACATAACAATGCTTCCTGATCAGTTTGAGAAAGGCAGGGCAATGCACAATTTTCTAAAAAATCCGATAGTTTTATTTGATCAATATTATGTTGCTGACTATAGATTTTATTATAATGAGCGAGCATTATCTTCCCTACCCCAATCGAGTCTAATGTATCTATTTGAGTCGCTGGGCATCTTAATCCTCTAATCAAATTGGCCGCTGCTTGTTCTCTCACCTGCCAAGCTAGAAACTTCCCAGTAAAATTACTTTCTTCGTATATTTTTTGAGAATGTCTGCGAAAAATCTCCTCGCTTTGAGCATAATAATATGCACTTAATGCCCTTTTGGCTTCATCTAATTGATGTGAGATCGTATTGGATGAGTTCGCCTGTCTTAATTCATTTAAAGCTTGTATTTTTTGTTCCAACGCCTCTTTTTTACTTTTAATTGCTTTAAATACTGCTGCATCTTTACTTATAATTATACCGCGAATAAAGGCTTTCATAGCATCCCAGATAATATTAATCGGGGCCGAATTGGCATTACGAGATACAAAATCATTGATCTCTGTTTTCAAAGACGTTACCCACATTTCATCATTCAAGTATGTTTTGTTGAATACCCAACGCTTGGGAGTCTTTAAGTTTGGATCCAAAGCAAAGTTAATAACCAACATTGCATGATCTGAGAACCCATTATGGATAGGCCTTTGATTCAACATATTAAGCTGTCTGGAGGCTAGAAAAAAGTCAATCCGCGAAAAAGACCTAAACCTGCCTGACCAGCATGTGTATTCTTTTTTTAACGGGTATTGAGTGCGCCATGGATCACAAAGGTCTAAAGTTTTTTTATAATTAAGAATAACTTTCAATGATTTAGGTTTAAATTGTTTCCTAGATTGCGTGGTCTTATCCAGCCTTAAATTCATAATTAGATTAAAATCTCCTCCAATAATGATATCTCCTACCACCATCAGTAAAGATTGAAATAGATCCTCATAAACTGAGGAGCAATCGTCTACCGGAGCATATAAACTAACAAATGTAAGAGGTCTCAATCTGTTTTTTATTATACAGGAGGCCCAGCACCAACGTCCTGAGCCATCCTCATTTGTTTGTATGATCTCAGGATAAATATTCTTATTCAGAAATATGGCAACCCCTCGCTGAGCTTCCGAAAATGAGGAGAAACCACGATATGAGGCCCATTTTTTAAACATAGAGAATTGATCCAATTTTACATTTGGGATATGAGTCTCCTGCAGCAATATTACCGAGGGATTTTCCGACTTAATCCACAACTCTATGGCCCGTAGTTTCTTTTTGTTATTTAAGCCGTTCACATTGAAAGAAATAATTTTCAAACAGTCGCTACTCAGTATTTAGATAGATTACATATTTTCTGGAGGAATCTCTCATTTTATCTTTTGTAAACAAAGAATCACCTATCAGACATAGAATAGCTAATAAACATAGCACTAAAGACTTCATTATTTTTACTTTACCCATTCTGCTCCCCCACCCGTGCATCCCCTTCAACTCATCCCCCCTTCCCCATTCACATGACCCCCCCCTCACCTGCGGCCCTATTTCCCCTTCCCACACTGGCCCCAGATCTAACCCCTAAACCTTGGGTGTCCTGGTGTTACACCCCTTAGGTCCTGGACTACTCCTCCCCCAAAAAATAACAGAAAAAAAGAAATAAAATAGATAAAAAAAAATAAAAAAAAACCCAGGGCAAGGAAGAAAATTTATCTTTACAACCGTCACTTTTCACCCTTCAACCCCTGAGTAATTTCCTTCAATAAATCTTGTGCTTCATCCAGATCTGACAACATATACTGCTTGCCCAGTGCCAAAACTCTAAGTTTAGATTGTTGAGCAATCATGGCCTGGGCACCATTAGCTTTAAACAGATGAAGCATTTTCACAAACTCCTTCCTTCTCCGTGCGGCGGTTGCCGACATATCCGGAAAAATCCGGCATTTAATCGTCTCATTTACAGCAAATTGTCTTAATTGATAAGCCTTAGACAGAACGGCTTCCTTTATCCGATAGTCTGAAAAATTTAACAGGATTGTACGAGGTAGAGTAGAATGGGGGAACGGCTGGGCAGGCACACGATGTGCTCTAGTAATTGTGAAATCCCCCTCATGTTCCGGTAGCACTTTCTGTTTCAAAAAGGAGGATACCCATCGTACTGTGTCGGAGCCTTCAAGCCCCTCCGGAACCCCTACGATACGCAAATTTGATCTTCTTGTGAAATTTTCCAACTCATCGAGTTTTAATTCCAAGGCTCGTCTGTCTTTATTAAGTATTTTAACTTCTTTTTTAGCTACCGTCATTTGATCCTCCAAGGTCGAGATTCGTGCCTCGGCTTCCTGAAAGCGAACTGGAAAGCTTGAAATTAAGTCCTCTATCTTCTCCAGTCGCTGATGTACAGCGGCTAATTCAGCCTTTTGGTATTTTTTTATTTCCCGAACTTCATCCAGAATTAGATTCAGCATGTCTTTGACTGACATCTGAATTTCACCTGTTGACTCCGTATTCATATCTAGGAGAGGGCTAAGAGGTTCGTCCGCCTTTAAAGTTGGAGTATCCAAAATTGATAATACTGAAGGTGGCTTTATTGATTTTGTTAGAGCACTATTAGATTCCAAAGCAGTCAATGGGTTAAATCGAGTAGTATCTTCAAACTGTGCTTCGGATATCAATATTGGATCGTTTTGCTTTTGAACAAGCAGCCGAGGTGAATGCTCATCTTGATACAGAAATCGAGATGGTATTAAAATGGAATTGGGTAGAGATTCAGACTCCGGCTTTGACGTCATCTCTGAGGGGTGGATATCTGCTGAAAGGATTGTGGTTTGGGCACCCTCTGGGTGAGGAAGACTATTAGTTACCATACTAGATTTTTTCTGAAATAGAGGAAACTGCTTACCATCTTTCAAGGCCTCGGTCGATTTAATATCGCTTTTAGCTACCTTATCAGAGTCATGCTGAGTGAAAGACAGTGATTTAGATGGCTCTGCAGACTGAAAAGCAACCAAACTGGTGCTGAGCTCTCTTGTTCCATTCTGGACTAAATTCGCTGTACTAAATTGCCCTATTGGGGCCGTGGAAGATCCTTCTAATTCATCTGAACTTTCTTGATGCTCTTTACCAGGCTCCTTATCAGTTGCCTTGTTTGAATTCTTAATCTCAGAGGGCAGCTGACGACGAGTTTTTGCCTTGGTGAGAACACGCGCATTCAAAAGTTTGCCCATGGTTCAAACAAGGATCATCAGAAAAAACCACAGAGAATACTCTTTTCCCTCTGTCCTTCCTCCTCCTTTTCACCTCGCCTAGTCCCGTCTCTTCCCCTCCTTCACTCTGTGCTTTCCCCCAGTCCATATACTGATCCAATTCCTAAGCGCCTGAGCAATCGACTACAGCTTGCTCACCTGCTGCCGTTCCCTCTAAGTGTTCCAAAAATAAAAATTTTCAAGCAGGCGCAGGCACTTTCAGATACGGAGCCACAGCGTTGCCTTCCAGATTACGTGCTTTGGAAACTTGTTGACAATGTCTGGTGAGTCATCCACTTTGTACAGGATCTCGACAACTTTCAGGCGTTCTGCGGTTGGTAAACTGAGCAGGCAGTCTGCAGTTTCAGGGCCTTCAATCACGTGGATTTGCGCTTGAATTTTTCTGTCTTTATATGTCAGTGTTGTGCGGAATTGTCCTAGACATGGCAGTGGTTCTCTGGACATCCATGTGTAGACCCTCACTGCAGCTGGCTCCAGTTACGGTTTGGGATTCATACTGTGGTATTCGGTGGCGCAAATATAGTTGAGTGACGCACTGGTGTCTAGCACAAATTTGGCGGATTGGCTTCCTATTTGTATGTGTAGTCGCGGGTACTTCTTCAGTCTATCTGGGTCTTACACCATGCACACATACTCATCACTGTCTTGTGATATAGGAGTGAGGGAGAACGATTCTCTGGACGTTGACCGCTGGGATTGGTATGGTCTGTGTGATTGTGTACTGGATCTTGACGAGCTCGTTGAGTGATCTCTCCGTCCTTGTACGGCCCTCACGTGGTGACGTGACCCCGTATTTTGCTTGGTCTGTCTCATCTCCGTGCGACGGATTTGGCAGGCGGCTTCGAAGTGGTTATCCTTCCCGCATCAGTAACATTGTTGACTGTTAGAATGGGGAACCTCTGGTTGGCACAGGTAGGTACTTGTGACAAGCAGCGGTCCCTTCTTCTATTCAGGGCGAGGGAATTACCCCTTCAGAACAACCCCTGCTCACCCTATAGGTAGTGTGGCGCGAGCAGTCAGGGCTAAACTTCAGGGCGCTAGTCAGTTAAGCATTTACGATCACACACAGTAAACCACAATGATCCCCCACAAACGGACACCAGGCGTAAGTTGTATCAAAAATACGGATGCTTTATATAAAAGATTCTTTGTTACGCAGGCATGTACAAGACCATCAATAACGGTTACGAAATGGAAGCCACAAGATGATAATTAGGCACTGTTCTTGTCTTTGGTAACTTATTCGATCACGAGCGCTTCACAGGGCTCGGTTGAGTCGGTCCAGTCACGATGATGCGCAGGGCACCCAGGGTACAGTGATACGGGGAAATCAGAACGTTGCGGACCCCGAGTCCGATAGAGAGTTCACTGTACCTGGGAACGTGCGATGTGCTTGGACGAGTCTTCAGGAGAGATGCAGGTTCTGCACCTCGTGGGTCTTCCGGATCAAGAATTCAGCGGGCGGCTTTCGGTAGACAGGTGCGGCCCAGGGCCTCCGACACGGACTGTGCGGGAGGTCACTGCGGAGGGCGGCACGGTCAGACTCAGGCTGGGAGGTGAAGCGGGGCGGCCGGATACGTTACGACGTACGGGCGGCCGTCCGAGGCTGGATTTCACTTCCCCACTAGAAATCCGGCGGGAGGGCGAAAGGGCACCAAGCGCGCTCCAGTAGCAGGCAGGTGACAGGGAAGCGGGACGGCCAGACTCGTGGGTCCAGAGCGACTCAGGTAGAGCGGGGCTCTCGGCGAGTGGAGGCGGCCAGGCTTCTGGGTGTCACGGCCCTAGGAGGGATGCGAAGGTGCGCAGGGCACTCCGGCGGGAGAAAGCACACGGCTCGAGTTCTCAGACGAGCGGAGACACGGTGAACCCACTGGTCCTGGGGTTCAGTTCAGGGGGCAAGCTCTTCTTCCAAGCCCTTGGAGATAGTTGAAGAACAAAGTGCAAAAGTCTCTTTCAGTCTTTTTCCTCTCCTTTCTTAGCAAGGCACCTACTGCAGGCCAGTCCCTCAGGTCAGGGAAAGTTACTCCTCCTTCAGCTTCTTCCAGGTCCTTCTAGTCAGGCAGAGTTCCTTCGTGGTTCAATCTGGATCTGATCTCTTAGGAGCCAGGCTCCTACTTTTATACAG
This sequence comes from Triturus cristatus, assembly GCF_964204655.1. Taxonomy (NCBI): domain Eukaryota; kingdom Metazoa; phylum Chordata; class Amphibia; order Caudata; family Salamandridae; genus Triturus; species Triturus cristatus. The sequence continues at coordinate 562,911,310 of NC_140582.1, read as the reverse complement.
GGATTCTTTTGTTCTTTAGCGCCAGGGGGCCTGGGCCTGGCTCAGTCCAGTTTTGGAGCACTCTGTTGTGGTGACTCGGCTTGTTCCTTTCAGCAGCAGGGCAGAGACATCAGCCGCTCCACAGGGGGCGGCGCCGGCTTTGTGGTGGCAGAGCACAGGTCTATTCAAGAGTCAGGGTGCACTCCTCCCACCCATCCTGGTGTAATCTCTCTACCCACCACCTGGCAGCCAACCTGTCTCCTGGAATCCCCCAGCCCTGCTCCTGTACTGTTGCTAGGCAGAACACACACACACAGCAGAGGCGGACTGAGATGGTTAGGCACGCAAAGGCTAACTTTCTAAAAGTAGCATTTGCAAACCCAGGATATTAAAATAATCTTTCCTAAAAGACGTATTTTATTATCCTGAGTTCAGGCATACTAAACATGACTTTCTACCATGCTCTCTGAGTCCACTGGGGTCACAGCGTGTAGCGATCCCAGCAGCCCATTCTGGCCTATGGAGAGCAGGTAGCCTTCAATAGTGAAAAACGAAAAGGGCTGTAATTCACTATTAAGACATGCCACACCATCAGGGCATGTCCTACCTTATACCTACAATGCACCCTGCGCTCAGGCCTACCAGAGGGGTGACTAACATGTAGTTAAGGGAAGGTTTAGGGACTGGTAAGTGGGGACACTTGCTCAGTCAGCGCGACGGTACCAGACCGCGCGCAGGGTCTGCAGTGGCGGACCCTAGACACATTTTACCCCGCTGCTTCGGTGGGTGGCACAACCAGTGCTGCAAGCCCACTAGCAGCATTTGGATATACAAGCCCTTGGCACCCCTGGTGCACTCTACTAGGGGCTGATAGTAAACCAAATAAACCAAACGTGGAAGTCAATTCACATAATACATTTTACCATAGGGAGCACTTGCACTGTGGCACTGGATGGCAGTGGCACAGTGCCCTGAGCAGCTAACACCAACACAAAACACATTGAGGCACAGACAAAAATGGAAGGGTGACCCACGCCAATGGTGCCAGGTCTAACACGTGTCCCCTCCAGCTGAAAAGTGGGGAGAACTACCCTACCCCAGGGAGTTCTGCATCACTAAGGCGGAAAAACCTGGACAGACCGTCAGCATTGGCGTGATCTGTGCCAGGGCGATGCTCCACCGTAAAGTCCATACCCTGTAGGGAGATGGACCACCTCAACAGTTTTGGGTTCTCACCCCTCATTTGCATCAACCATCTGAGGGGCCTGTGGTCGGTCTGAACCCGGAAGTGAGACCCAAACAAGTAGGGTCTTAGCTTCTTCAGCGCCCAGACCACAGCAAATGCTTCTCGTTCTATCGCACTCCACCTTTGTTCCCGGGGAAGTAGCCTCCTGCTAATAAAGGCTACGGGTTGGTCAAAGCCCTCCTCAGTGATCTGTGAGAGAACAGCCCCTACACCATGCTCTGATGCATCCGTCTGCACCAGGAACTCTTTGGAGAAGTCAGGAGCCAAGAGCACGGGCGCCGTGCACATGGCAGTTTTCAGGGTGTCGAAGGCTTTCTGACAGGTGTCAGTCCATATCACTTTTCTGGGCTGCTTCTTCGAAGTCAGCTCTGTCAAGGGGGCAACGATGCTGCCATACCCCTTGACAAACCTCCTGTAGTACCCGGTGAGTCCTAAAAAGGCCCTCACCTCCGTCTGGGTCTTTGGGGGCTCCCAAGCCAGGATGGTTTCCACTTTGGGTTGGAGGGGCGCCACCTGGCCGCTCCCCACTTGGTGTCCCAAATACACCACTGAACCCTGCCCGAGCTGACACTTGCTTGCCTTGATCGTGAGGCCTGCCTTGCGCAGCGCCATCAACACTTCCCAGAGGTGTTGCAGGTGTTCTTCCCATGTGCCGCTGAACACTGCGATGTCATCCAGGTAGGCGGCGCTGAACTCGGTCAGCCCAGCCAACACCTGGTTGACCAACCTCTGGAAGGTGGCAGGGGCATTCTTCATCCCAAAGGGCATCACCCGGAACTGGTAATGCCCATCTGGTGTAGAGAATGCGGACCTCTCTTTGGCCCCATCAGTCAAGGCGATCTGCCAGTACCCAGACGTTAAATCAAACGTGCTGAGGTACCGTGCAGCCCCTAACCGATCGATGAGCTCATCAGCTCTGGGGATGGGGTGCGCGTCAGTCTTCGTGACTGAGTTGAGTCCTCGGTAGTCCACACAGAACCGGAGTTCGGGCGTGGCACCCGGCGCTGCAGCCTTTGGGACCAAGACCACTGGGCTGGCCCAAGGACTGCTGGAGGACTCAACCACCCCTAGGGCAAGCATCTTCGAGACCTCCTCTTTGATGCAGGCCCTGACCCTGTCAGTTACCCGGTAGGCCTTGTGCTTCACAGGTAAGCTGTCTCCCGTATCCACATCATGGACGCACCAATTTGTGATACCGGGAACCAGGGAGAACAGGTCAGGAAACTGCCCCAGCAGCTGGCGGCAGTCACCCTGTTGCTCAGGGGTCAGGGTGGGTGAGAGGTTTACCCCATCCACTGACCCGTCTCGCTCTGAGGCTACCAAGAGGTCAGGAAGAGGCTCGGACTCCTCTTCCGTCCCATCATCGGTGGCCAAGAGCATGCCCACTTCGGACCTCTCCAAGTGGGGCTTCAGTCGATTGACATGTAGGACCCTTAAGGGGTTCCTCGGAGACCGCAAGTCCACCAAGTAGGTGACAGAACTCTTGCGCTCCACAATCTCAAAGGGTCCTGTCCACTTGTCCTGGAGTGCACAAGGCTCCACAGGGGCCAGGACCCACACTTTTTGGCCAGGTTGAAGCTCAACCAGAGTGGCATTCTGGTCGTACCACCGCTTCATTTCCTCCTGGCTGGCTTCCAGGTTTGCCTCAGCAAGTTGCCTGAAACGCCTAGTCTGGTTCCGGAAGGCCAGCATGTAACTGTATACATTCTGGGGAGGTTTCCTGGGAGATTGCTCCCAGCCTTCCTTGACCAGACTAAGAGGTCCTCGTACTGGGTGGCCGTACAAAAGCTCAAAGGGACTGAACCCTAGAGACTTCTGTGGCACCTCGCGGTACGCAAAGAGAAGGCATGGTAAGAGGACGTCCCACTTACGCCTCATGGGTTCCTCGAGACCCATAATCATGCCCTTCAGGGTTCGGTTGAAGCGCTCAACCAACCCGTTTCCTTGGGGATGGTAAGGTGTGGTGAACTTGTAGGTTACACCACACTCTTGCCAAAGGGACTTCATATATTTCGATATGAAGTTGGTCCCCCTGTCAGACACCACCTCTAGAGGGAATCCTACTCGTGAGAAAATTCCCATCAGTGCCCGTCCCACCACGGGGGCCGTCACTGTCCTCAGAGGGATGGCTTCAGGGTACCGGGTGGCATGGTCCACCAAGACCAGGATAAACCTGTTGCCCATGGCTGTCTTGGGGTCCAGTGGCCCCACAATGTCAATCCCCACCCGCTGGAATGGGGTACTGACCACAGGGAAAGGTTGGAGTGGAGCTCTCAGCTTCCTTCCACTCTTGCCACTTGCCTGGCAAGTCTGGCATGTCCTGCAGTGAGTGTCAGAACTCCTGCGCATTTGGGGCCAATAAAAGTGGGTGACAAGCCTTTCAAAGGTCTTGTCCTGCCCCAAATGTCCTGCTAACGGTACGTCGTGAGCCAGCCCCAGTAGGAAGGCTCTGAACCTCTGGGGTACCACCAGCGCACGGGCTGACCCAGGTTCAGCAACCTTAGGCTCGGAGTATAGGAGGTCGTTCTCCCAGTAGATCAAGTGAGTTCCGGACTGATCACCATTGGCCTGGGCTGCAGCCTGCTGCCGCATACCCTCTAGAGAGGGGCACTCTTTCTGCTCCCTGCAGAATTCCTCCCTGGTGGGGCCTCCTTCTTGCTGCCAATGGGTCAGCTCAGGCAGGTCCCCCAGTTCGGCTATCTGTTCCCCGGTAGGCTCCAGGGCATCCCCCTCAAGGTCTGCTTCCTCCTGGGCCGTGGGAACGTCAGGAGCCGGATTCCCGTGCCTCCCTTGCCCTCTCTCTAAGGCCGGTTCCTGGGCCTCTCCCTCAGGCTCCAGGGTTCCTTCAACACCCCTACTGGCTGCCATCGACCGGGTGGTCACGCACGCCCAATCAGGCAAGCCCACCATCCGCAGGTGAGTTGTCTTCTCCACCTTTTCCCAAGGGGAGCTCTCCAAATCGTTACCTAGGAGACAATCAACAGGCATGGCCTCTCTCACAGCCACTTGCAGAGTACCAGAGACCCCCCCCCACTCAAAGGGAACCTGAGCCATTGGACACTGACTCTCTGTGTTGTCAGCGTTGACAACACGGCAGAATGCGTGCGGGACAACCTGCTCTTGAGACACCAGGTGTTGCTTGACAGCAGTCACACTGGCTCCTGTATCTCTAAGAGCTCCCACCCTCTTGCCATTTATGGTCACCCACTGCCCATACTTTTGAGTATTGGGGGGCAGCTGGGCCTCAGCGACCATCTCACTGTCTCCTAATGAGACTAGGGTCATCTGTACGGGATCCCCCGCCCCTTGGACATCTATCTCCCTCCCCAAGGCTACACTACTCACCTGCTTGGGGGGTGGAGCACCAGAGGGTGCTGGTTTACCATACAGGGGGCACTTGGGATCCACGGAAATGTGCCCCAGGTTGTTACACTTGTAACATCGGAGGGGCCCTCTTTGAACAGGGTTACCTGTCGGGGCCCCGGTCTGCTTCGGGGGTGGGGGTGGCTGAGAACCTTTCCCTTGGTTCCCTTGGGAATTACTTTGGGGCCCTCTGTAGAACTCCCTCTGTTTACCCTTGTCCCCCCCACTCTTCTGCTGGGGACCCTGAACACCCTTGGCGGGGCCTCCTACGGGACCCTTGTGGACCCTGGTGCTGATCCAGCGGTCCGCCTCCTCAGCAAGCTTCCTCGGGTTGGACAGCTTGCTATCGATCAGGTGTTGGCGTAGCTCAGGAAAACAATTATCCGACAAGTGCTCCCATGCAATTAAATCAAACAGCCCTTGGTAATCATTCACTTTGCTACCCTTCACCCAACCATCCAGCGCTCTGCAAAAAAAGGTCACATATTCTACATAAGTGGTACCAGGTTTCTTGGTGCAATCCCTAAATCTCTGTCTGTACAGTTCAGGAGTTAACCCATACCTTGTCATAAGAGCCTCCTTCATGTGTGGATAGGATGTGTGGACATCAGAGGGGAGGTCTAGCAGTGTGTCCCGCCCCTCACTTAGGAACCTTCCCCACAACCCCGCTCCCCAATCCTTCTCAGGGACCCGGTGGGAGGACATGGCTACTTCATAGGCCCTAAACCACTGCCCAATATCATCCTGCTTATAATATTCTTTGACTACATCTTTAGGAATGTGCACCCTTGACTCTGTCGAATTGCTGCCACCAGAGGGTGAGTTGTCTAAACTCCTGGCCTTGAGATCCAACTCCCTCATTTTTACCTCATGCTCCATGGCCAGTTTCTGCCTTTCTCTCTCCATTTGCAGTTTTGCCATCTCCACCTCGTGTGCTCGTGCGGCACTCCTGTCGGCCAACTCCTCTGGCGACAGGCTTCTGCTAGGCTCAAACACACCTTCGGGGGGTATCACCTCCCGGGCATTCTCTGGGAACTTTGATTCGTGCCAGGCTCTCAGTGCGGTCACGTACTGATCCTTGGTGCTTAGTCCACTTTGCTTTATTCTGTACTTGGAGAGATATCCCTTCAGGACATCATTTGTGCACTTCCTCAGTGCCTCGGGCTCCCAATCGATGTCATCCACTCCAGAGAATACAGAGGGCGCTCCGCCTCCGTTGACTGAGCTAGGCATGGTTTCTTAAGGTGGAGATTCTTCTTTAGCACAACTGTCAATCAATCTGTGGCTGCGTTATAGGTCTGCTCTACGTGGTGATCAATAATTCACTGTATGTAAATCATAAATGCAAATTCGAAATCCCACCGCTGCCACCAATGTTAGAATGGGGAACCTCTGGTTGGCACAGGTAGGTACTTGTGACAAGCAGCGGTCCCTTCTTCTATTCAGGGCGAGGGAATTACCCCTTCAGAACAACCCCTGCTCACCCTATAGGTAGTGTGGCGCGAGCAGTCAGGGCTAAACTTCAGGGCGCTAGTCAGTTAAGCATTTACGATCACACACAGTAAACCACAATGATCCCCCACAAACGGACACCAGGCGTAAGTTGTATCAAAAATACGGATGCTTTATATAAAAGATTCTTTGTTACGCAGGCATGTACAAGACCATCAATAACGGTTACGAAATGGAAGCCACAAGATGATAATTAGGCACTGTTCTTGTCTTTGGTAACTTATTCGATCACGAGCGCTTCACAGGGCTCGGTTGAGTCGGTCCAGTCACGATGATGCGCAGGGCACCCAGGGTACAGTGATACGGGGAAATCAGAACGTTGCGGACCCCGAGTCCGATAGAGAGTTCACTGTACCTGGGAACGTGCGATGTGCTTGGACAAGTCTTCAGGAGAGATGCAGGTTCTGCACCTCGTGGGTCTTCCGGATCAAGAATTCAGCGGGCGGCTTTCGGTAGACAGGTGCGGCCCAGGGCCTCCGACACGGACTGTGCGGGAGGTCACTGCGGAGGGCGGCACGGTCAGACTCAGGCTGGGAGGTGAAGCGGGGCGGCCGGATACGTTACGACGTACGGGCGGCCGTCCGAGGCTGGATTTCACTTCCCCACTAGAAATCCGGCGGGAGGGCGAAAGGGCACCAAGCGCGCTCCAGTAGCAGGCAGGTGACAGGGAAGCGGGACGGCCAGACTCGTGGGTCCAGAGCGACTCAGGTAGAGCGGGGCTCTCGGCGAGTGGAGGCGGCCAGGCTTCTGGGTGTCACGGCCCTAGGAGGGATGCGAAGGTGCGCAGGGCACTCCGGCGGGAGAAAGCACACGGCTCGAGTTCTCAGACGAGCGGAGACACGGTGAACCCACTGGTCCTGGGGTTCAGTTCAGGGGGCAAGCTCTTCTTCCAAGCCCTTGGAGATAGTTGAAGAACAAAGTGCAAAAGTCTCTTTCAGTCTTTTTCCTCTCCTTTCTTAGCAAGGCACCTACTGCAGGCCAGTCCCTCAGGTCAGGGAAAGTTACTCCTCCTTCAGCTTCTTCCAGGTCCTTCTAGTCAGGCAGAGTTCCTTCGTGGTTCAATCTGGATCTGATCTCTTAGGAGCCAGGCTCCTACTTTTATACAGGGATTCTTTTGTTCTTTAGCGCCAGGGGGCCTGGGCCTGGCTCAGTCCAGTTTTGGAGCACTCTGTTGTGGTGACTCGGCTTGTTCCTTTCAGCAGCAGGGCAGAGACATCAGCCGCTCCACAGGGGGCGGCGCCGGCTTTGTGGTGGCAGAGCACAGGTCTATTCAAGAGTCAGGGTGCACTCCTCCCACCCATCCTGGTGTAATCTCTCTACCCACCACCTGGCAGCCAACCTGTCTCCTGGAATCCCCCAGCCCTGCTCCTGTACTGTTGCTAGGCAGAACACACACACACAGCAGAGGCGGACTGAGATGGTTAGGCACGCAAAGGCTAACTTTCTAAAAGTAGCATTTGCAAACCCAGGATATTAAAATAATCTTTCCTAAAAGACGTATTTTATTATCCTGAGTTCAGGCATACTAAACATGACTTTCTACCATGCTCTCTGAGTCCACTGGGGTCACAGCGTGTAGCGATCCCAGCAGCCCATTCTGGCCTATGGAGAGCAGGTAGCCTTCAATAGTGAAAAACGAAAAGGGCTGTAATTCACTATTAAGACATGCCACACCATCAGGGCATGTCCTACCTTATACCTACAATGCACCCTGCGCTCAGGCCTACCAGAGGGGTGACTAACATGTAGTTAAGGGAAGGTTTAGGGACTGGTAAGTGGGGACACTTGCTCAGTCAGCGCGACGGTACCAGACCGCGCGCAGGGTCTGCAGTGGCGGACCCTAGACACATTTTACCCCGCTGCTTCGGTGGGTGGCACAACCAGTGCTGCAAGCCCACTAGCAGCATTTGGATATACAAGCCCTTGGCACCCCTGGTGCACTCTACTAGGGGCTGATAGTAAACCAAATAAACCAAACGTGGAAGTCAATTCACATAATACATTTTACCATAGGGAGCACTTGCACTGTGGCACTGGATGGCAGTGGCACAGTGCCCTGAGCAGCTAACACCAACACAAAACACATTGAGGCACAGACAAAAATGGAAGGGTGACCCACGCCAATGGTGCCAGGTCTAACATTGACCAATGGCTGGACACTGACCCGTATGAGGATAGTCTTGACCACACCGGTAACATTGTGGTGGTTGTCTCCTGGAGTGACTGGTTGTGGTTCCGCTGCGGGAAGACTTCATGTGAGGTGACCTTGTAAATCTTCCTGAATTGTGGCGATCCGTCCGGTGCTTCGGTTCTGTGTGAGACGGAGGGCTTGTTCCTTTTTCTCAGTTTTGCTGGCCTCCATCTTCTTCGCGTGCTCTTCTGCTTGATCATTGATGCGGGTGAGTTCTTCTATCTCGTTAAGGGAGTAATGCTTTTTTAGCAATCGATGGCGTAGTGACTCAGATTGACACCCTTCAATGATACGTAGGCGAAGTGCGTCTTCTGTGTTGAATTTGTCGAATTCGCAATAACGAGCTAGACGCTTAATGCGGGAAATGAAGTCGCCCATGGGTTCATCTCGCTCCTGAGACGCGAGGTTGAACGTGTAGTGCTCGTAATCTAGGTTCCGCTTGTGAAGAAACTTCTTATTTAGGGCTTCTCTGATGTCCTCATAGGACGCAGCACTGGCTGGGGGTAGATCTTTAATAATCTGCCCGACATCCTTGCCAATTAGGATTCGTAGGGCTATGAGTTGTTGGTCAGATTCACGGACTTGTGACCCCTTCATGAAATCCTCGAAGTCCTCAAGCCAACTCTTCCACTTGGGGCCCATGCTATTTCCAGATGTCAGCGTTAAGGGCTCGGGAGGACGTAGGTATGATACCCCCATGGGTATTTGCCCTGGCGGTGGAGCAGCGCGTGCTGGGCCAGGTACAGCTTGTTGCGAGGAGTCAGGATCTGACATGGTGGGCGCAATGTAACTTCAGCAGGCCTCCGTGTCATCTACGAGTCTTTGTAGCGCTTTTGGCGGGCTCCAAGGAGCTTTTATGTGGGTTGCCTGACTTTAAAATGGCCGCAGCGTTGGGACCAGGCTTAGTCAATGCGGCGTGCCTGACTTCAAAATGGCTGCTGCGAGGACTCACACATGTGCTATTCCACCTTCAGGAAGGGTATTTTACTTGGCTTACCCCTGGCTTCATGTAGCAGCTCTCCGTGTGAGGCAGTTTGGTTTTTCCTTTGAATTCAGGCTTCCCGGCGTGCCTCTCGATCGCGGGCCGTCTCCGTGTACCGGCTGTCACTCACACCTTCTGACAACTTAAATGCTCCGCTCTACGTTCGCGGCAGCGCTTGTTTCATCCACTAAACCTGGACACTGCGGGAGGTAGTAGGTAGAGGGGGGTGACTCTGCATCCCACCCTCGTCGCCAATTTTAATATCCCGCACCAAGTATACACGGGACACCAGCTGCTTCGTAAGCGCGTCTTTATTCTTTCGCTTACCATGCACAATCTGCTCTCTTCCTCCCAACTCCTCCCCTTCCCTTTCCTCCCATGCCTGACCTTGGAACATGGACAGGACAGGCATGGCGACATGACAGTATGGATCTTGTAAGTTGAGTTCAGTTGGGTGTTGGAGCATATCCAGAGCAAGGATAGGTTACCTGACTTGGCACAGGTGTGTAGGAAGGTGGATATTGCTCAACTGAAAAGCAAACAGAGTTATGACAGAGACAAAAAGGCGAGAGAGGTTCAATTTCAGGTGGGTGATGTGGTCAAGGTTAAGAGACCAATAGGTGCCAAGAGGAGCAATTCTAAATTCTTTACTAAGTCACACATTGTCAAGGTCTCAAAACATGCAGTCTTGGTGGAAAATGTAAGTGGTGGAGCAAGAAAAGTGTGGTCCTAGTCGACGTCAAGGGTCATGAGGGAGTGGGTGATAGTAAGGGGGTTCTCAAACAGAGGGGTGGTGGATGTTTGAGCAGAATGTAGCCAGAAATGAAGGGAAGCCTCAGTCCAATGAAGGCTGTTTGGCAGCTTCGGGTGCATGTGACATGACTGAGGAGGCTGCGGTCGAGGTGCACAAGGCACATCCTTTGGATGGTGCAGTGGAATTTTCTGTTTCCTCAAGGGAAAACAGGAGACAGTTGGATTTGTTGGAGTGACTTGTTTAGCTCTGGGGTATTTGTCTTTGGTTGTACTGCAGGGTCGTGGTTAAAGTAATAAGTGTTATGTGGTTGTTATTATTATGTTGGTAATGGTGTTTTGTTTTGGTGTTCTTTAAGGGTGGGAAGATGTGTTGTGTTTACAGCGTAGTAGAATGTAGTCAAGAGGTGGAATGTGTGCAATGGAATATGGGTATGGATAATTCTTACGCCAGGTTCTAGTGGAGTCAGTTGCAGCTGACGCCTGGAGCTGTTGGCGGAGATTGGCGGTGTGCTGTCTGGCTTTAGGAGGTATATACCTCTTCATATACTAATGTGTCTCTGAGTTGTCTGTGCCGCTCAGAAGGACCCAACAGAAGGGTAACGGATCATTGGCACATAGAAAGGCAAACAAACTAGAACCACGGTCGAACAGGAAACTTGCAAGTAGTATGGAAAGGGGTTGGTCAAGTGGACGAGTCAAAATGCAAGAAGACATGCCAGCTACAGCTGCAGACAGACATGACTACATAAGGATCATTGAAGCTGCTTCTCTCACACAAATCTGCAACCCCTGGAGTGCAAACTAGGATAAGGACAATTTGTAAGGTGGTAGATATTTTAGTATCTTTTTGTATTCCAATTTAAAATAGTGTTAGGGCTGTTACTCATTTCTCTTACATGAGGGGTAAGAAGGCCTAGCCATTATTATTTAGCTATGAAGTCATTACCTTGTTTTGGAATGTATCCGTATTTGTTTGGTTTTGTATAACATCTTTAGGGAAAACATAAATTAAAATGGATCATTTCGTTATTGTTTCTACCAATAAAAAGGAAAATAGAAACTTCGAGTTTTTTAAATATCCTCAATGGATTCACAATGCAGTCAAACCGTAACCCTCAGAGGCGTCACCGATCTTAAATAAATCTAAGAGATTGGTGATAATATTTTTTTCATACCTCATGCAAAAATCCCTCTGTGTACACAGCTGCTGTAAATTCAGCCTGTACTGTTGATTCTGTAATGGAGAGAACAAACATTCACTTCTGCTTTGTCGAAAACTCAAAAGGAAACATGAGAACTGTTGAGTCGAATAAGGAGTCCAGACGTAGAGTAGATGGTGACTTCTTTATTCAGAGTTTAAACCCCCAAGAGAGCAGGGACCTGCGAACGCAGCCGCCGGCAAACAGCTTCTCACATGGGGCCTCATGTAGGTAAATAAAATTTACCGATTCTTAAATACCGAACCGTACCGAATCGGTATTTAAGAATCGGTAAGTTATATGTAGGTAATGATTCGGTAATATTTACCGAATCGGTAACATTCGGTATTCAAGAATCGGAATTTACCGATTCGGAAAATACCGCGGTGGTATTTACCGAATCGGTAAATACCGAGGTGGAATTTACCGATTCGGTAAATACCGAATCGGTATATACCGAATCGGAAAAACAACATCACATGACTGTTTGAAACAGCCAATCCTGTGCAACCAAACCCCACCCAAGTAGGAAGTGGCCACACCCAGGCAGGTGCACTCAATCAACAGACTCAGGAGAGGCTGGGAGTGCAGAGGAGAAGCAGGGAGCCAGTGCCTGATTGTTGAGATCAAACTTCACTATGTCCAGCCAGAGGACACAGAGAGAAGGAGGGGAAAGGAGGCGCAAGGTGAAATTCAGCCCCAAGGAACTCCAGGTGCTAGTGGAGGAGGTGGTGAAGCAGCACCAGAAGCTTTTTGGGAGGCAATCCCTGCAAGTGGCAGAGTGTGAGAAGCGCACTATTTGGCTGGCAATCCAGGCGCAGGTAAATGCTGTGAGAGTGACCCACAGGGACATTGACGTACTAAAAAAACGCTGGTACGACCTGCGGATCGTGACTAAGAGGAAGATGGGGGACATCCAGAAGGAGGCCAGCCGGACAGGAGGTGGAAGTAACAGGGCACCTGCCCTCACCAAACTGGAGGAGCTGGTGCAGTCGACAATCGAGCACGAGAGTGTCGTGGGCCTTGGGGATTCTGACAGCTCTGCCAGAGCCGCCACCCAACAAGGTAAGAGGAATGCACAGCAATGTAGCCCCCCCTACCCCTATCCCACATCCCCCATAGTGAAATGAGTATCCCACTCCAGTCCATGTGTTACTGCAGACAGGCAATGCATTATGGGAGATGTAGTCAGGGATCCCCCATCATGAACAGAATTGCACAGAACAATGATGCATGGTACACACATTAGCCTAAAGCAGACAGAGGACAATGTGAGAGTGTTACATCAATTCATTGTCATGCTTGCAATGCATGCCTTCAGGTACACTGAGCTGATGTTGCATTTCTGTCCACAGACGTAACATCGCGCAGGACTGCACATGGCACAGGAGAGGGGGCACACCGTCAAGCCAGTTCAGCTACGGGCAGCACAAGTTCTGGCCAGAGAGCGTTGCCACTGCCACCATCCCCAGTACCTGAGCCAGCATCCCCAGTACCTGAGCCTGCATCCCCAGTACCTGAGCCAGCATCCCCAGTACCTGAGCCAGCATCACCACTCATGCTGGAGTCACCGGCCACATCACTGCCTGCAATAGTGAGGTCGAGGAGGCGTGCTGCTGCCAGGCTGCGCGTGTTACACACATCATCTGATGACAGCAGGGGCCCGGAGCCAAATACTATGCCCCAGGATGGGAGACATACCACTGTGCCCTCCACCTCACAGGGAGAAGACACGGGTGCAGGACGTCGCCGCAGGTCGCGTGAGCAAAGTCCACCACCAATCGATCACAGCCATGGGGTCTTTGGGGGCCTTGAGGCCAACATGTTAAAACAACAGCGCCTGCAAACAAAGGCAGTCATTTCAGTACAGCGGCATGTGCGGGGACTGAGAACCACATTCAAACACATGGACAGGAACATCTGCGCAATGGCGGCGGGGATTACTGACATGGCAGCGGGCCTGCGGGACGTGTCACAGTCCATGCAGCTGTTGTGCAGCAAGTTGGACGCAGATAGAGCTGCAAGGCGCCGGGAACGGCAGAGGGGAGACAGGCACACCAGGGCACTCAACCGCCTGGCAACTGCAACATCACTACTCTGCCGGCGCTCAGTGAACATGCAGGAGGGCCTGACACACTGCAGCAGCGACGTTACTAGGGGGATGGTGCAGGTCACCAGTGCCCTGGAGGTCCTATTGACCAGTCAGGCGGCCACAAGTGGTGCAGGGGATGCTGCTGAAAGCATGGACACCAGCAGCAGGAGCAGCATCACACCCCCCGTCCCAGAAACACGCAGGAGCAGCAGGCGGCATGGGGCTGGCACCAGTGAGGAGGCTGAATCCGTGCCATCCCACAATGTAGCGCGTGGCCGCAAACTTTGATGCTGCACCGCGTAGCACTAGACTATTGGGTGACGTAACCCTGGACTTCACACTTGTGAATAAGCAATGTTGCCATAATGGCATAATCTTGGTTTCGTGGCGTAGTGGCGCATTATTAAACTACTACATGAAAACCAACAACTGCCTGTGTCCCCTTACTTACTCAGAAATAGTTGCATGTGATCTCTGCCCGTCTCACTCTCCCATCTGTTGCTGTTGGCACTCCATCTGCGTTGGCCTCTGGCTGTCCTGAATCATACTCATTGTCCTCAAAATCTGTTAGTTCCACCTCTGTACCTCTCTTCGTGGCAAGGTTGTGCAGCATTGCACAAGTGGCGATGATCTTGCAACAGATGATGGGTGTGTACTGGCGTGCGCCTCCGCTCTTGTGGAGGCAGCGGAACCTGCTTTTCAATAGTCCAAACGTGCGCTCCACCACGTTGCGTGTTGATTTGTGTGCCACGTTGTATCGTCTCTCACTCTGGGTTGATGGGTGTAGGTAGGGAGTGAGGATGAATGAGCGCACGGCATATGCACTGTCGCCTAGGTGAGTGAAAGGGAACCATCAGTCACATGGCTCAATACACTTTGATTTGCAAGTTTCATGGTGCGTCACTGTTACTTACCTAGCAGGTATCCCTCTCCAAATTCTCCGGCAAGCAGTCGTGTGTAGATCCCACTGTTCTGGAAGATGTAGGAGTCGTGGGTGCTCCCAGGAAACTTGGCAACAATGTCAGTGATGATGTTCCCTGCATCGCAGATAACCTGCACATTGATGGAGTGGGTGGACTTTCTGTTCCTGTAGATGTGCTCAGTGGCAGCTGGTGGGCAGATTGGGATGTGTGTGCCATCAATACAGCCAATTACATGGGGAACTGTGCCATGCGATAAAAGTCAGTTTTAGTTTTCTGCAGTTCAGCCTGTGTGTTTGGGAAGCTGATGTAGTGGTGCATTCTCTGCATCATGGCATCCAGGAACTTCCTGAAGAAACGGGACAGGCAACTCTGGGATACACCGCCCACCGCAGCTATCACCCCCTGGTAACTGCCAGATGCGAGGAGATGTAGGCTGCAGAGTACCTGCACATGTGGTGGTATGGCATGCGCCCTTGGTGTTGGATGGTCCAGGAGTGGGTGCAGGTCCCTTATCAGGTCCATGATGGTTTGGGGGTGTAGCCTGTACCTTTCATGTATCTCATCCTCAGTCAGTTGGAATAGTGTGATGCGCTGTCTGTAAATGCGTTCCTCCCGTCTCCAAATCCTCAGTCCTGCTGCCTGTAGACGTAGACGCCTTGCAATGACATACAGAGCGGCCATGTTGTCCACGCTGATGCATTTTGGGATTTCTTTTATGCAATGTTGATGATTACCACCTGCTTTCAATCTGTGTTAATTACCGACTCTTAATTACCGAATTTCATGGATTTCTAAATTACCGATTTTACCTACATGTCTTTTTCCGTTTTACCACTTCATATTTACCACTTCATATTTACTGAATCGGAAAATATGTATTCGGTAAATATGAATCGGTATTTTAGAATTCGGTAAATATGAATCGGTATTTACCGATTCATATTTACCGAAAACTGGTTTTTGGCCTCCTACATCTCACTTGACTAAATACCGGTCGGTAACGGGATATTTACCGAATTTCGGCCGTTACCGACCGGTATTTAGCTACCTACATATGGCCCATAATCTGCTCACCGAGCTCTAGAATCCCACATTCATCCAAGCCACGAGGTCAAGCTCGAGCCGCAACTCAACAACACTACCAGGCGACTCAAGAAAGGCTCGAGCACCAACACACCAAGAACTACGTTATTCGTTTACCATTATGTTTTGTCCACAAGCTGGTATAATGTGTGTTTAATCACTTAATTTGTTACTAGCATCGTATATTTACCGCTCACATAATATCCTCATTTGCTTTTTACACATTTAGAGGTGAAGTTAAGTGATAAGCCTTTATCAGCCTTTTCCAATCTTTATTTCGGCCATTTGGCCATAAAAGAAAAACAATACACATATACAATCACAATAAATCCAAACATTAAAACATTGGAAGTACATATGTTAAAAATACAATGAAAACTGTGCATCTAAAATTTTAAGGGGGACCCAACACCTTTAAAATGCGGTTGCGCGTATGCCAAACATTAGTAAGAAATTTAGATAATGCGAGGACAGTTGGACCAGAGAGATCAGATTTTAAAATCCTATACATTGGAGCATATTCCCTGCCGCCCATATTCCTAATCAAGGGAAGAAGCCAGTATTTCCGCGCTGCCCTGTAGCCTGGGCAGAAGAAGGCCACGTGTAAATCGGTTTCCTCCAAGGCATCACAAGCCGGGCACTGCGTCGTAGTGGGGGGCGATGACCAAGTACTTGTAAAGGACCGAAAGGGCAATGAGCCGTATCTCCATTGGAGAAACAGCTTCCTAGCAAGTACCGGAAAGATAGGATCCAATACCCTCTCAAACCTATAAAGGTCCTTGCTTTGCAAAAACACAGAGGATAGAGACCCTTCTGCCTGGGTAACTCGGGCCCTAGCTAATTTGCGTTCGTGGTATACGTTAGTTAGGGACCTTTTAGAGATATTCAGTGCGGCATTCGCAGGGTCAGTCCATAAGTCGGGGAGCCCTAGTTCCATGCAGGTGGATTGGATGTTTTTGACCCAAGGGATACGGAGCGCTTTTGGGTGGTTCAATAATTCTGCCAGTTCCGCCCTGTATGCTGCAAGATCATTACTGCTCCACAACCTACGCCAGAAGGCTATTGGTCTCAGGCTTATTTCATCAGATAATGGTCGTAGACCGAGGTCAAGCCTCAAGGGGAGGAGCGGGGTACTGGGGGGAAGCGCGGTTATCTGTCTTATAAACTTGTTTTCTATTAATGACAGGCTATGGCATGGTGTGTGTCCCCACAGTTCCGCCCCATACATGATCGCACCCCTGGCCTGGGCCTTGTATATCTGAATTAGGGCCCCCAGCGGGCGGTATGAGGAGCCGGTCATCATCCGGGCGATACCCCCAGTAATTTGTGTAAGTTTGAGGTTCGCCCTAATCTGGTGGGATCCCCAAGTCATGGTTTCATTGAGAGTCACACCTAGATATTCAAAGGTGACAACCCTCTCGAGCCGTGCTACTCCCAATTGCGGATTCGGCCGCAATTTTTGGCTCGGATTTAAAACCATGAATTTAGTTTTGGCCGCATTGATTTCTAGCCCTCTGTCCGTGCAGAAGGCTACAAATGAATCAAGGATCCTCTGTATCCCCATGGGGGTTTTAGATAGCAGCAGGGTGTCGTCCGCAAACATGATTGCGGGCACCCTGCTGCCGTTAAGTTTGGGGGCGTCAGTATAATCGGTGGCATTTAGGTGGGCGATTACCCCGTTGACGAAGAGGCAAAACAGGGTCGGTGCCAACACACAACCCTGCCTTACCCCTCGGTCAACGGGGAATCTATCGGTCAATTCCCCCGACCTCCCACACTTCACTCGGGCATAATTATTATGGTGAAGCCTCTGTAAGATTACTAGGATGTCCGGGGGGACGCCCATCTCTGCCAAGACGCTCCAGAGTTTTCCCCTGGGCACCAGATCGAAGTCGGCCCGTAAGTCCACAAAAATTGTGTACAGACTGCCGCCCTCGAATATTGCTGCCCTCCAATAGATGAGATTCAACCTAAAAGCCTGGTCCACTGTGGATACCCCCTTCCTAAATCCCGCCTGATAGGGACTAAGGGCACCCACCTCTTCCATCCAATCCTGGAGGCGATTCAGTAAAACCCTGCCAAACAGCTTCTGTGCTACGTCGATTAAGCTGATGGGTCTGTAGTTGGCCGGGAGGAGAGGCGAGCCCTTTTTAAAGATAGGGACCACCTCTGCCCCCAACCAAGTACCAGGGATTTCCATGCCGCTTAGAACTCCATTGAAAAGGGCAGTAAGGTAGGGGGCCCATACAATGGGCTCCTGTTTGAACATATCCCCAGGTAAGCCATCCAGTCCTGGCGCCTTTCCAGAAGCAAGACCTGAGATGGCAGCGGTGACCTCACCCAGCGTTATCAGCTCTCCTTCATAGCCTCATGTAGGTAAATAAAATTTACCGATTCTTAAATACCGAACCGTACCGAATCGGTATTTAAGAATCGGTAAGTTATATGTAGGTAATGATTCGGTAATATTTACCGAATCGGTAACATTCGGTATTCAAGAATCGGAATTTACCGATTCGGAAAATACCGCGGTGGTATTTACCGAATCGGTAAATACCGAGGTGGAATTGACCGATTCGGTAAATACCGAATCGGTATATACCGAATCGGAAAAACAACATCACATGACTGTTTGAAACAGCCAATCCTGTGCAACCAAACCCCACCCAAGTAGGAACTGGCCACACCCAGGCAGGTGCACTCAATCAACAGACTCAGGAGAGGCTGGGAGTGCAGAGGAGAAGCAGGGAGCCAGTGCCTGATTGTTGAGATCAAACTTCACTATGTCCAGCCAGAGGACACAGAGAGAAGGAGGGGAAAGGAGGCGCAAGGTGAAATTCAGCCCCAAGGAACTCCAGGTGCTAGTGGAGGAGGTGGTGAAGCAGCACCAGAAGCTTTTTGGGAGGCAATCCCTGCAAGTGGCAGAGTGTGAGAAGCGCACTATTTGGCTGGCAATCCAGGCGCAGGTAAATGCTGTGAGAGTGACCCACAGGGACATTGACGTACTAAAAAAACGCTGATACGACCTGCGGATCGTGACTAAGAGGAAGATGGGGGACATCCAGAAGGAGGCCAGCCGGACAGGAGGTGGAAGTAACAGGGCACCTGCCCTCACCAAACTGGAGGAGCTGGTGCAGTCGACAATCGAGCACGAGAGTGTCGTGGGCCTTGGGGATTCTGACAGCTCTGCCAGAGCCGCCACCCAACAAGGTAAGAGGAATGCACAGCAATGTAGCCCCCCCTACCCCTATCCCACATCCCCCATAGTGAAATGAGTATCCCACTCCAGTCCATGTGTTACTGAAGACAGGCAATGCATTATGGGAGATGTAGTCAGGGATCCCCCACCATGAACAGAATAGCACAGAACAATGATGCATGGTACACACATTAGCCTAAAGCAGACAGAGGACAATGTGAGAGTGTTACATCAATTCATTGTCATGCTTGCAATGCATGCCTTCAGGTACACTGAGCTGATGTTGCATTTCTGTCCACAGACGTAACATCGCGCAGGACAGCACATGGCACAGGAGAGGGGGCACACCGTCAAGCCAGTTCAGCTACGGGCAGCACAAGTTCTGGCCAGAGAGCGTTGCCACTGCTACCATCCCCAGTACCTGAGCCAGCATCCCCAGTACCTGAGCCTGCATCCCCAGTACCTGAGCCAGCATCCCCAGTACCTGAGCCAGCATCACCACTCATGCTGGAGTCACCGGCCACATCACTGCCTGCAATAGTGAGGTCGAGGAGGCGTGCTGCTGCCAGGCTGCGCGTGTTACACACATCATCTGATGACAGCAGGGGCCCGGAGCCAAATACTATGCCCCAGGATGGGAGACATACCACTGTGCCCTCCACCTCACAGGGAGAAGACACGGGTGCAGGACGTCGCCGCAGGTCGCGTGAGCAAAGTCCACCACCAATCGATCACAGCCATGGGGTCTTTTGGGGCCTTGAGGCCAACATGTTAAAACAACAGCGCCTGCAAACAAAGGCAGTCATTTCAGTACAGCGGCATGTGCGGGGACTGAGAACCACATTCAAACACATGGACAGGAACATCTGCGCAATGGCGGCGGGGATTACTGACATGGCAGCGGGCCTGCGGGACGTGTCACAGTCCATGCAGCTGTTGTGCAGCAAGTTGGACGCAGATAGAGCTGCAAGGCGCCGGGAACGGCAGAGGGGAGACAGGCACACCAGGGCACTCAACCGCCTGGCAACTGCAACATCACTACTCTGCCGGCGCTCAGTGAACATGCAGGAGGGCCTGACACACTGCAGCAGCGACGTTACTAGGGGGATGGTGCAGGTCACCAGTGCCCTGGAGGTCCTATTGACCAGTCAGGCGGCCACAAGTGGTGCAGGGGATGCTGCTGAAAGCATGGACACCAGCAGCAGGAGCAGCATCACACCCCCCGTCCCAGAAACACGCAGGAGCAGCAGGCGGCATGGGGCTGGCACCAGTGAGGAGGCTGAATCCGTGCCATCCCACAATGTAGCGCGTGGCCGCAAACTTTGATGCTGCACCGCGTAGCACTACACTATTGGGTGACGTAACCCTGGACTTCACACTTGTGAATAAGCAATGTTGCCAGAATGGCATAATCTTGGTTTCGTGGCGTAGTGGCGCATTATTAAACTACTACATGACAACCAACAACTGCCTGTGTCCCCTTACTTACTCAGAAATAGTTGCATGTGATCTCTGCCCGTCTCACTCTCCCATCTGTTGCTGTTGGCACTCCATCTGCGTTGGCCTCTGGCTGTCCTGAATCATCCTCATTGTCCTCAAAATCTGTTAGTTCCACCTCTGTACCTCTCTTCGTGGCAAGGTTGTGCAGCATTGCACAAGTGGCGATGATCTTGCAACAGATGATGGGTGTGTACTGGCGTGCGCCTCCGCTCTTGTGGAGGCAACGGAACCTGCTTTTCAATAGTCCAAACGTGCGCTCCACCACGTTGCGTGTTGATTTGTGTGCCACGTTGTATCGTCTCTCACTCTGGGTTGATGGGTGTAGGTAGGGAGTGAGGATGAATGAGCGCACGGCATATGCACTGTCGCCTAGGTGAGTGAAAGGGAACCATCAGTCACATGGCTCAATACACTTTGATTTGCAAGTTTCATGGTGCGTCACTGTTACTTACCTAGCAGGTATCCCTCTCCAAATTCTACGGCAAGCAGTCGTGTGTAGATCCCACTGTTCTGGAAGATGTAGGAGTCGTGGGTGCTCCCAGGAAACTTGGCAACAATGTCAGTGATGATGTTCCCTGCATCGCAGATAACCTGCACATTGATGGAGTGGGTGGACTTTCTGTTCCTGTAGATGTGCTCAGTGGCAGCTGGTGGGCAGATTGGGATGTGTGTGCCATCAATACAGCCAATTACATGGGGAACTGTGCCATGCGATAAAAGTCAGTTTTAGTTTTCTGCAGTTCAGCCTGTGTGTTTGGGAAGCTGATGTAGTGGTGCATTCTCTGCATCATGGCATCCAGGAACTTCCTGAAGAAACGGGACAGGCAACTCTGGGATACACCGCCCACCGCAGCTATCACCCCCTGGTAACTGCCAGATGCGAGGAGATGTAGGCTGCAGAGTACCTGCACATGTGGTGGTATGGCATGCGCCCTTGGTGTTGGATGGTCCAGGAGTGGGTGCAGGTCCCTTATCAGGTCCATGATGGTTTGGGGGTGTAGCCTGTACCTTTCATGTATCTCATCCTCAGTCAGTTGGAATAGTGTGATGCGCTGTCTGTAAATGCGTTCCTCCCGTCTCCAAATCCTCAGTCCTGCTGCCTGTAGACGTAGACGCCTTGCAATGACATACAGAGCGGCCATGTTGTCCACGCTGATGCATTTTGGGATTTCTTTTATGCAATGTTGATGATTACCACCTGCTTTCAATCTGTGTTAATTACCGACTCTTAATTACCGAATTTCATGGATTTCTAAATTACCGATTTTACCTACATGTCTTTTTCCGTTTTACCACTTCATATTTACCACTTCATATTTACTGAATCGGAAAATATGTATTCGGTAAATATGAATCGGTATTTTAGAATTCGGTAAATATGAATCGGTATTTACCGATTCATATTTACCGAAAACTGGTTTTTGGCCTCCTACATCTCACTTGACTAAATACCGGTCGGTAACGGGATATTTACCGAATTTCGGCCGTTACCGACCGGTATTTAGCTACCTACATATGGCCCATAATCTGCTCACCGAGCTCTAGAATCCCACATTCATCCAAGCCACGAGGTCAAGCTCGAGCCGCAACTCAACAACACTACCAGGCGACTCAAGAAAGGCTCGAGCACCAACACACCAAGAACTACGTTATTCGTTTACCATTATGTTTTGTCCACAAGCTGGTATAATGTGTGTTTAATCACTTAATTTGTTACTAGCATCGTATATTTACCGCTCACATAATATCCTCATTTGCTTTTTACACATTTAGAGGTGAAGTTAAGTGATAAGCCTTTATCAGCCTTTTCCAATCTTTATTTCGGCCATTTGGCCATAAAAGAAAAACAATACACATATACAATCACAATAAATCCAAACATTAAAACATTGGAAGTACATATGTTAAAAATACAATAAAAACTGTGCATCTAAAATTTTAAGGGGGACCCAACACCTTTAAAATGCGGTTGCGCGTATGCCAAACATTAGTAAGAAATTTAGATAATGCGAGGACAGTTGGACCAGAGAGATCAGATTTTAAAATCCTATACATTGGAGCATATTCCCTGCCGCCCATATTCCTAATCAAGGGAAGAAGCAGTGGCGTAGCTAGAGCTTCTGGCGCCCGGGGCTATCCCTCAGATTGCCGCCCATGGCCAGTAGCAAGGGGCGGGCGGAGCTGGGGAAAAAGGACGGCGAGCAGCGGGGGTGGATTGGCAGGGTTTAAGTTACGACACCACTCTCTACTCCACTGCAGGTGAAAGCAGAGGTCGGAGCTGAGTTTGCTGCGTGCGTCCACCCACTATTCTCAAGGTGAACGCCGTCCACCCTGCCAAGAAGTTGGGCCACACAGAAATATGCTGAACTTGTCCCTGTATCATTTTCAGACTCCTGGACAAGTTACACTCATTGTGAGATCCTCTGCTGGCTTCTTGTGAGGCATAAAATACCCCATTGATTGTACACCGCTCTATCTAATCTTTCTCTCCTCTTTGTATCAGGGATTCACTTTAATAATACAGCACAATGTTAACTTTGCACGCCACAAATAAACATTTGCTGAATGTCCTCAGGAATAAAGTAGCTTCCTTTTGGGACAGGGCCTTCTAATTTGCATTGGCTAGAGAATGACCTTCCCCTATTGTGCATAAAAAAAAACTTAAGACTTGTATGTAATCTGTATTGTATCATTTTGATCTATAATTCTCTATGATTTTCCTTGTTTTTATTACACTGTTTTTTCCTATTAAGTTGTTCTATAGTGCCAGGAATCCAAGGTATTCATGCTTGTATTAATAAACCATAGCAGCATAACATCAAATGTGAACTGAGCTCTCGGAGAGCGGCCAGCTGCTGTTTGCTCTCCCAATTCTCAGCTCGCAGTTTTGAACTGAGCACAAAGAGAACTGTGAACAGTTCACTGCTCACTGAGTGCTCAGTTCACAATTGCAATAAGCGTTTTGAAAGAGCTATTGGTTGTTCTCAGCTGAGGAAATCCTGAGGAGGTCATGAGGGAGAGCCCAAGAAGTGTCACTTGCATGATACTCCCACCTCAGAAACCTCCAATTCCCATCAAAGAGACATTACAAAGAAATATACTCTATTTTGAGAACGATAACATTTAGAAAGGGATTTGGAAAGAAAATAATGTGTATTAATGAGCCCTTGTAAGACTAAGGAGAGATAAAGGAGGGCCCTGAAGCAGGCCTGGCATATAAGTAACGATCGGGCGTGCAGTGGCCCACCCGAATGTATCCTTGGCCCACCCGAATAAAAATTCCTGTAACAGGGCCTGTTGGGAAGAAGCACTGTGCGGCAACACGCATGTCATGGGTTCAAATACCGGTAAGGTGGGCAAATCGTTTGAATCTGGGCAGAAGTAACTATCATTCAAGCGCCTTGGGACAATTTTCTGTTTGTGCGCGATATGACGACAGAACATTTGCGGTCATCCAAAAGGTGACTAAACATGGAGCCGAAAAACAATTTCATCCACACACTTTTGCAAACAATCCCCTCTAACCCAGGATAAAAGAGTATCGCGCGCCACAAGGAGAGGCCCTTGCGTATTCCCGCCATTCTACGTTCCACTCCATCCGTTCAGTGGAGAATGGTTTGATTTCTCACAAAAAGTACGCACCGTTATCGCCATTGGCTAAATCTGTGACTTGAGCAACACCTACAGGCTATGTTCAAATTATGACTACGACTGCCATGATTCCAAGCACAAGTTCAAGTGATATGGTCAAATGCTATGTGGCCACACTTCCAGCTTGTCTTGCCTTTTTGGCCACATTCTAGGAATTGTAGTTGCGTTTTAAACATTGAAAGTATGTGCCAAAAATATTATCTTAATAGCCAAAACTGGTTGGCGGTGTCGCACATGACAGGCACTAGTTGGTACATATACATTTGTACTCTTATAATTTAAAATTTATAACGCCGTACATAACAAGTGTTATTAGTGCACTAGTCAATAAGGAACTCGATTTATCGACCCAGAAGTAAATATAGTGTGGACCACGACGTGATTAATACTAATCAGCTGCTGATAATACAGACGAGCTGAGAATTGTAGCGCGCTGCAATGATGCATTTTACTCAGATAATGTGCAGATGGCCTGCATTCGTGCAAACATTGATCAGATCAAATGCTCTTTTGGACAAGTTTTGCGGTTTGCTTTTAAGGGAATGGCTCAAGGGGGTTGCTCGTGTCAATATTATGTCAACTGATGAACCAGGGTAAAAAGGGATAACAAATAAATTCCAAGATGCAACCTATGTTCATAAATCATTTTATGCGAAGGTTTTTCAGAAATAAAAACAGTACACAAAATAACAAAACAAAAACTGATTATAAAATAATAGGAAAGAAGGAGAGAAAATATATTGGTTACATTTCTTGTTACACAAACAAGGCAAATCAGAGAAAATTCAGTATGCCCCACATGCAAAAACCTGTGCGTCCTATGGACTGCTATAACGCCTGGTTGCTCAAACGCTTGAACGCCATTGGCGACGAGGCAGTCACCCACTCTGCTGTTCACATACAGTGGAAGAGCTGCGCGCTCAACAGACATCCAATGAAAGCACTTCCTACCCAGTAACACTGTGGTTAAGGGAAAGGAAACAGACCGGACATCCGACCCGTGTGAAATGCAGACAGTGTCTGCAGCAGATCTGTATTTCCCGGCACGAGACTCCTCCACTCAGAAGAGAGCGCACGTGGTGGTGTGCGGCGTGCGCGATAGTGTGCATCACCGCTGCAGCGCGGGGCTGGCCAAAAATTATGCCCAGGGCCATCAATCTTGTAGCGAGCATCAAGCGCTACCAATGACCACATAAACAGTACGCCGGCGCCGCACCACCACCAAGTTAGGTGGAGGTGGTGCAGAATTTTGTGTGGTGCGGCATTTGGGTGCAAGCAGGTGAGCTTGTACTTACAGTTACACGTGTGGTGTACTGGCTGCTCAGCGACAGCACCAGTGCCACGCAGCTGCCGCTGGCCACCACGAAAATAGTGCTACGCCACTGATTTCACTGCGCCACTTCTACAACTTGACTGCATCACAATCCTTCCGCCTGCTTCAAGCAGGCCTAAGGACTGATGCAGGGCCTTTCACGTGGGACTCGCCCATGGTCAATGGCACATTGCTAGAGTTGCCTCAAGTTTCTGGCACACTCCAGCAATGCGTCATTACTGTGCCAACAGATACGTCAGGATTCCTGACGTATCTGTTGACTACCTGGGACATGGAGCTCCATACAGTAAATACGACGCATCCACTGTGTTGCAAGGAGGGCGCAATGAAAAGTGTTGCATCGCTGTTTTTAACCAGCGATGCCACACTTTTCATAAACGAGGCCCTAAATTATTATCAATGGTTGTTTACAAAATGTACCTAGAAACGCTGCCTTTGTCACAGCTTTCCCCAAAGGAGTGCTGAGGGGGAGCACACAATACCACGTCTAATTACATTCATGTGTGTTTACTTTTCAGCAGTTGTATTGGAGAGCATTTAACACATATTTACTGAAAGTAGCAGTGTCCCTTGCTCACTGTGCTTTAAAATGTGCCATTTCCAATATATTATTACAAACAGTTGTAAATATAGAATAATAACAGTTAAAAAATACTTCAAAATGTGCAACATTCTTTTAAATCTCACCATATTATGTCTTTCATTAAAAGATATTGTGAGGGATCGAAACCCATGCCCATCACCAAGACCCAAGTGTTGTTATTGGGGATCGTGCCCCCCCAAAACACCTACCTCCGGCTACGGGCTTTTTCTGCACCATCTTCCCCTCTGTCTGCACCATCTCTGCCTGCACCATCTCACCATTTGCATGCACCATCTCGCCCTCTGCCTGCACCATCTCGCCCTCTGCCTGCACCATATAACTCTGCCTGCGCCATCTCACCCTCTGCCTGCGCCATCTTACCCCCTGTCCGCACCATCTCTCTTTGCCTGCAGAAATCTCCCCCTCTGCCTGCACCATATAACTCTGACTGAACCATCTCACCCTCTGCCTGCATCATCTCATCGCACCCTCTGCCTGCACCATCTCCCCCTCTGCCTTCACCACCTCCCCTCTGCCTGCACCATCTCACTCTCTGCCTGCACCATCTCACTCTCTGCCTGCACCATCTCACTCTCTGCCTGCACCATCTCACTCTCTGCCTGCACCATCTCTCCCTCTGTCTGCACCATCTCTCCCTCTGTCTGCACCATCTCTCCCTCTGCCTGCACCATCTCACCCTCTGCCTGCACCATCTCACCCTCTGCCTGCACCATCTCACCCTCTGCCTGCACCATCTCACCCTCTGCCTGCACCATCTCTCCCTCTGTCTGCGCCACATCACCCTCTGTCTGCGCCACATCACCCTCTGCCTGCACCATCTCCCCTTTGCTTGCACCATCTCCCCCTCTGCTGGCAGCATCTCCCGCTTGCCTGCGCTACATTACCCTCTGCCTGCATCATCTCACTCTTGGCCTGTACCATCTCTCCCTCTGCTGGCACCATCTCACCCTCTTCCTGCACCACGTCCCCCTTCCCTGCACCATCTCGCCCTCTGAGAGCACCATATAACTCTCTGACTGCACCATCTCTCCCTCTGTCTGCGCCACATCACCCTCTGCCTGCGCCACATCACCCTCTGTCTGCGCCACATCACCCTCTGTCTGCGCCACATCACCCTCTGCCTGCACCATCTCCCCTTTGCTTGCACCATCTCCCCCTCTGCTGGCAGCATCTCCCGCTTGCCTGCGCTACATTACCCTCTGCCTGCATCATCTCACTCTTGGCCTGTACCATCTCTCCCTCTGCTGGCACCATCTCACCCTCTTCCTGCACCACGTCCCCCTTCCCTGCACCATCTCGCCCCCTGAGGGCACCGTGTCACCATCTGTCTGCACCAACCCCCCCTGTGCCTGCACCATCTCACCCTCTGCACATCTTCCCCTCTGTCTGCACCATTGAACCCTCGGTCTGCACCATCTCTCCCTCTGCCTGCACCATCTCACCCTCTGCACATCTAGCCTCTGCCTGCACCATTTTCCCCTCTGCCTGTCCTGTCTCGCCCTCTGCCTGCTGCACCATCTCACCCCCTGCACATCTCCCCCTCTGCGTGCACCATCTCCCCCTCTGCCTGCACCGCCTCCCCTTGTGTCTGCTTCTCTTGTAACCCTATTACCTTCTATCCACCCCCACCGATGCTTTCTGTCTCCCAGTTCACAGCTCTTCTCAATGTGACGGAAAATAAACTCTCGGGAAATGTGCTTTGAATTCGTGCACGCGATACTAAATGAAAAGTTTAAATAAACAGAGAAGACACACTCACCCTCACCTTCACTCTGCCTTCGAACACACCGCAGGGACTGGGGAGGACTGGTCGGGCTGGGAGCAGGAAGAGTCTAAAACGAGGGGGTTTATGGAGAAGGGAAAGATAGGCATGTAGCTTTGCTTGCAGTAGACACCGCGGGGCTGGCCACAAATTGTTCCCAGGGCCGTCATTGGTAGCGCTTTACGCTCGCTACAAGATTGACGGCCCTAGGACCCACATAAACAGTAAGCCGGGCCCGGCGCCGCACCACCACTATGTTAGGTGGAGCAGCATTTTGTGTGGTGCGGCATTTGGGTGCAAGCAGGTGCGCTTGCACGTACAGTAACACGTGTGGTGTACTGGCTGTTCAGTGACAGCACCAGTGCCACGCAGCTGCCGCTGGCCGCCCCGAAAATAGTGCCGCCAGGGGCGGACCGCCCCCACCGCCCCCCCTAGCTACGCCATTGGGAAGAAGCCAGTATTTCCGCGCTGCCCTGTAGGCTGGGCAGAAGAAGGCCACGTGTAAATCGGTTTCCTCCAAGGCATCACAAGCCGGGCACTGCGTCGTAGTGGGGGGCGATGACCAAGTACTTGTAAAGGACCGAAAGGGCAATGAGCCGTATCTCCATTGGAGAAACAGCTTCCTAGCAAGTACCGGAAAGATAGGATCCAATACCCTCTCAAACCTATAAAGGTCCTTGCTTTGCAAAAACACAGAGGATAGAGACCCTTCTGCCTGGGTAACTCGGGCCCTAGCTAATTTGCGTTCGTGGTATACGTTAGTTAGGGACCTTTTAGAGATATTCAGTGCGGCATTCGCAGGGTCAGTCCATAAGTCGGGGAGCCCTAGTTCCATGCAGGTGGATTGGATGTTTTTGACCCAAGGGATACGGAGCGCTTTTGGGTGGTTCAATAATTCTGCCAGTTCCGCCCTGTATGCTGCAAGATCATTACTGCTCCACAACCTACGCCAGAAGGCTATTGGTCTCAGGCTTATTTCATCAGATAATGGTCGTAGACCGAGGTCAAGCCTCAAGGGGAGGAGCGGGGTACTGGGGGGAAGCGCGGTTATCTGTCTTATAAACTTGTTTTCTATTAATGACAGGCTATGGCATGGTGTGTGTCCCCACAGTTCCGCCCCATACATGATCGCACCCCTGGCCTGGGCCTTGTATATCTGAATTAGGGCCCCCAGCGGGCGGTATGAGGAGCCGGTCATCATCCGGGCGATACCCCCAGTAATTTGTGTAAGTTTGAGGTTCGCCCTAATCTGGTGGGATCCCCAAGTCATGGTTTCATTGAGAGTCACACCTAGATATTCAAAGGTGACAACCCTCTCGAGCCGTGCTACTCCCAATTGCGGATTCGGCCGCAATTTTTGGCTCGGATTTAAAACCATGAATTTAGTTTTGGCCGCATTGATTTCTAGCCCTCTGTCCGTGCAGAAGGCTACAAATGAATCAAGGATCCTCTGTATCCCCATGGGGGTTTTAGATAGCAGCAGGGTGTCGTCCGCAAACATGATTGCGGGCACCCTGCTGCCGTTAAGTTTGGGGGCGTCAGTATAATCGGTGGCATTTAGGTGGGCGATTACCCCGTTGACGAAGAGGCAAAACAGGGTCGGTGCCAACACACAACCCTGCCTTACCCCTCGGTCAACGGGGAATCTATCGGTCAATTCCCCCGACCTCCCACACTTCACTCGGGCATAATTATTATGGTGAAGCCTCTGTAAGATTACTAGGATGTCCGGGGGGACGCCCATCTCTGCCAAGACGCTCCAGAGTTTTCCCCTGGGCACCAGATCGAAGTCGGCCCGTAAGTCCACAAAAATTGTGTACAGACTGCCGCCCTCGAATATTGCTGCCCTCCAATAGATGAGATTCAACCTAAAAGCCTGGTCCACTGTGGATACCCCCTTCCTAAATCCCGCCTGATAGGGACTAAGGGCACCCACCTCTTCCATCCAATCCTGGAGGCGATTCAGTAAAACCCTGCCAAACAGCTTCTGTGCTACGTCGATTAAGCTGATGGGTCTGTAGTTGGCCGGGAGGAGAGGCGAGCCCTTTTTAAAGATAGGGACCACCTCTGCCCCCAACCAAGTACCAGGGATTTCCATGCCGCTTAGAACTCCATTGAAAAGGGCAGTAAGGTAGGGGGCCCATACAATGGGCTCCTGTTTGAACATATCCCCAGGTAAGCCATCCAGTCCTGGCGCCTTTCCAGAAGCAAGACCTGAGATGGCAGCGGTGACCTCACCCAGCGTTATCAGCTCTCCTTCATAGCCTCATGTAGGTAAATAAAATTTACCGATTCTTAAATACCGAACCGTACCGAATCGGTATTTAAGAATCGGTAAGTTATATGTAGGTAATGATTCGGTAATATTTACCGAATCGGTAACATTCGGTATT
The DNA here is from genome assembly GCF_964204655.1 of Triturus cristatus. NCBI lineage: Eukaryota > Metazoa > Chordata > Amphibia > Caudata > Salamandridae > Triturus > Triturus cristatus. The sequence goes on along the minus strand of NC_140582.1, from coordinate 562,881,545 downwards.
CAAGAATCGGAATTTACCGATTCGGAAAATACCGCGGTGGTATTTACCGAATCGGTAAATACCGAGGTGGAATTGACCGATTCGGTAAATACCGAATCGGTATATACCGAATCGGAAAAACAACATCACATGACTGTTTGAAACAGCCAATCCTGTGCAACCAAACCCCACCCAAGTAGGAAGTGGCCACACCCAGGCAGGTGCACTCAATCAACAGACTCAGGAGAGGCTGGGAGTGCAGAGGAGAAGCAGGGAGCCAGTGCCTGATTGTTGAGATCAAACTTCACTATGTCCAGCCAGAGGACACAGAGAGAAGGAGGGGAAAGGAGACGCAAGGTGAAATTCAGCCCCAAGGAACTCCAGGTGCTAGTGGAGGAGGTGATGAAGCAGCACCAGAAGCTTTTTGGGAGGCAATCCCTGCAAGTGGCAGAGTGTGAGAAGCGCACTATTTGGCTGGCAATCCAGGCGCAGGTAAATGCTGTGAGAGTGACCCACAGGGACATTGACGTACTAAAAAAACGCTGGTACGACCTGCGGATCGTGACTAAGAGGAAGATGGGGGACATCCAGAAGGAGGCCAGCCGGACAGGAGGTGGAAGTAACAGGGCACCTGCCCTCACCAAACTGGAGGAGCTGGTGCAGTCGACAATCGAGCACGAGAGTGTCGTGGGCCTTGGGGATTCTGACAGCTCTGCCAGAGCCGCCACCCAACAAGGTAAGAGGAATGCACAGCAATGTAGCCCCCCCTACCCCTATCCCACATCCCCCATAGTGAAATGAGTATCCCACTCCAGTCCATGTGTTACTGAAGACAGGCAATGCATTATGGGAGATGTAGTCAGGGATCCCCCACCATGAACAGAATAGCACAGAACAATGATGCATGGTACACACATTAGCCTAAAGCAGACAGAGGACAATGTGAGAGTGTTACATCAATTCATTGTCATGCTTGCAATGCATGCCTTCAGGTACACTGAGCTGATGTTGCATTTCTGTCCACAGACGTAACATCGCGCAGGACAGCACATGGCACAGGAGAGGGGGCACACCGTCAAGCCAGTTCAGCTACGGGCAGCACAAGTTCTGGCCAGAGAGCGTTGCCACTGCCACCATCCCCAGTACCTGAGCCAGCATCCCCAGTACCTGAGCCTGCATCCCCAGTACCTGAGCCAGCATCCCCAGTACCTGAGCCAGCATCACCACTCATGCTGGAGTCACCGGCCACATCACTGCCTGCAATAGTGAGGTCGAGGAGGCGTGCTGCTGCCAGGCTGCGCGTGTTACACACATCATCTGATGACAGCAGGGGCCCGGAGCCAAATACTATGCCCCAGGATGGGAGACATACCACTGTGCCCTCCACCTCACAGGGAGAAGACACGGGTGCAGGACGTCGCCGCAGGTCGCGTGAGCAAAGTCCACCACCAATCGATCACAGCCATGGGGTCTTTGGGGGCCTTGAGGCCAACATGTTAAAACAACAGCGCCTGCAAACAAAGGCAGTCATTTCAGTACAGCGGCATGTGCGGGGACTGAGAACCACATTCAAACACATGGACAGGAACATCTGCGCAATGGCGGCGGGGATTACTGACATGGCAGCGGGCCTGCGGGACGTGTCACAGTCCATGCAGCTGTTGTGCAGCAAGTTGGACGCAGATAGAGCTGCAAGGCGCCGGGAACGGCAGAGGGGAGACAGGCACACCAGGGCACTCAACCGCCTGGCAACTGCAACATCACTACTCTGCCGGCGCTCAGTGAACATGCAGGAGGGCCTGACACACTGCAGCAGCGACGTTACTAGGGGGATGGTGCAGGTCACCAGTGCCCTGGAGGTCCTATTGACCAGTCAGGCGGCCACAAGTGGTGCAGGGGATGCTGCTGAAAGCATGGACACCAGCAGCAGGAGCAGCATCACACCCCCCGTCCCAGAAACACGCAGGAGCAGCAGGCGGCATGGGGCTGGCACCAGTGAGGAGGCTGAATCCGTGCCATCCCACAATGTAGCGCGTGGCCGCAAACTTTGATGCTGCACCGCGTAGCACTAGACTATTGGGTGACGTAACCCTGGACTTCACACTTGTGAATAAGCAATGTTGCCAGAATGGCATAATCTTGGTTTCGTGGCGTAGTGGCGCATTATTAAACTACTACATGACAACCAACAACTGCCTGTGTCCCCTTACTTACTCAGAAATAGTTGCATGTGATCTCTGCCCGTCTCACTCTCCCATCTGTTGCTGTTGGCACTCCATCTGCGTTGGCCTCTGGCTGTCCTGAATCATCCTCATTGTCCTCAAAATCTGTTAGTTCCACCTCTGTACCTCTCTTCGTGGCAAGGTTGTGCAGCATTGCACAAGTGGCGATGATCTTGCAACAGATGATGGGTGTGTACTGGCGTGCGCCTCCGCTCTTGTGGAGGCAACGGAACCTGCTTTTCAATAGTCCAAACGTGCGCTCCACCACGTTGCGTGTTGATTTGTGTGCCACGTTGTATCGTCTCTCACTCTGGGTTGATGGGTGTAGGTAGGGAGTGAGGATGAATGAGCGCACGGCATATGCACTGTCGCCTAGGTGAGTGAAAGGGAACCATCAGTCACATGGCTCAATACACTTTGATTTGCAAGTTTCATGGTGCGTCACTGTTACTTACCTAGCAGGTATCCCTCTCCAAATTCTCCGGCAAGCAGTCGTGTGTAGATCCCACTGTTCTGGAAGATGTAGGAGTCGTGGGTGCTCCCAGGAAACTTGGCAACAATGTCAGTGATGATGTTCCCTGCATCGCAGATAACCTGCACATTGATGGAGTGGGTGGACTTTCTGTTCCTGTAGATGTGCTCAGTGGCAGCTGGTGGGCAGATTGGGATGTGTGTGCCATCAATACAGCCAATTACATGGGGGAACTGTGCCATGCGATAAAAGTCAGTTTTAGTTTTCTGCAGTTCAGCCTGTGTGTTTGGGAAGCTGATGTAGTGGTGCATTCTCTGCATCATGGCATCCAGGAACTTCCTGAAGAAACGGGACAGGCAACTCTGGGATACACCGCCCACCGCAGCTATCACCCCCTGGTAACTGCCAGATGCGAGGAGATGTAGGCTGCAGAGTACCTGCACATGTGGTGATATGGCATGCGCCCTTGGTGTTGGATGGTCCAGGAGTGGGTGCAGGTCCCTTATCAGGTCCATGATGGTTTGGGGGTGTAGCCTGTACCTTTCATGTATCTCATCCTCAGTCAGTTGGAATAGTGTGATGCGCTGTCTGTAAATGCGTTCCTCCCGTCTCCAAATCCTCAGTCCTGCTGCCTGTAGACGTAGACGCCTTGCAATGACATACAGAGCGGCCATGTTGTCCACGCTGATGCATTTTGGGATTTCTTTTATGCAATGTTGATGATTACCACCTGCTTTCAATCTGTGTTAATTACCGACTCTTAATTACCGAATTTCATGGATTTCTAAATTACCGATTTTACCTACATGTCTTTTTCCGTTTTACCACTTCATATTTACCACTTCATATTTACCGAATCGGAAAATATGTATTCGGTAAATATGAATCGGTATTTTAGAATTCGGTAAATATGAATCGGTATTTACCGATTCATATTTACCGAAAACTGGTTTTTGGCCTCCTACATCTCACTTGACTAAATACCGGTCGGTAACGGGATATTTACCGAATTTCGGCCGTTACCGACCGGTATTTAGCTACCTACATATGGCCCATAATCTGCTCACCGAGCTCTAGAATCCCACATTCATCCAAGCCACGAGGTCAAGCTCGAGCCGCAACTCAACAACACTACCAGGCGACTCAAGAAAGGCTCGAGCACCAACACACCAAGAACTACCGTATTCGTTTACCATTATGTTTTGTCCACAAGCTGGTCTAATGTGTGTTTAATCACTTAATTTGTTACTAGCATCGTATATTTACCGCTCACATAATATCCTCATTTGCTTTTTACACATTTAGAGGTGAAGTTCAGTGATAAGCATAAAAGGAAATAATCTTACTCTATGCATTTCGAATGGGTGATGTTTAATAAAAATATGAATATTAAGAAACATCAATTCAATTACAATGTTATCCACTAGAGGATGGTAAAGTACTGCAACAAAACTATTGTACGTGAGCCTTTCTCCTTCCCATCTAGTCTGCGAGAGTTGACATTTATAATAAAGCAGGTTGAACAGAGTAATATGTTGATTATTGTGGCTCTTCTCGTTTTTCATACTATAGGGATAGTTACACAAAGAAGCACAGACACATGGCCTTCAAGCGCAGGCACATAAAAGGCATCACACGTCGTCAATAACTTACTCTACTGGCACACATGTCCACTGACTGAGGGCAGCAGACGCACTGACGTTAGTTCTCTTAAATCAACATTTGCAGACGTGCCCGAATGCACGACTCCTGAACTTCAACCAACCCCTCACAATGTAAACTGCAGCATTGGAAGCCAGTGTTGAGGTCTAATGCCCGGTACAGACGGCTGCTACTGCAATTATGTGTTGTTCTAATTTAAACCTGGGTGCTGGTGCACGCTTGAGGGTGACTTCTTGACTTCCCTGCTGCCGTTCATGCGCAGCCTCCCAATAAAGACCTTTTGTGTGCTCCAATCCATTCTTTCACTAACACACTCTATCGGATAATTCGAGGTATAGATGGCTGTGAATCCAAATGTAAAATCCCAAAGTACCCTTTAGGTAGGTGTGCAGCATACCACTTGCCTGGACCGCTGGTACTGATTGACTGACCCATTACTATCAGGCGTTCCAGGGCAGGGTCAGGGACGGTGCGAGCGGTGTGGCCGCACAGGGCGCTGCCCTGGAAGGGGTAGTGGGGACGGGGGTCACTGGCCTCTGGGAGGGGGTATTTGAAGGCACCTGCTGCAGAGTTCCTTGTACCTCCAGATTTCAGGCAACAATAAAAAATGTCATGATAACTCTTGTAATGAATGTTCCTGCTAGAGAGAGGGATCAGAGTTTTGTCTACTGGCAGTTTTGACTCGCTATAGAGTAGCACAGAGGGTTAATATGCCTGCTGCACGGAACATCCCTGTATTTTATGTTGATAGCTGAGTGGAATAGTAAGGCCAGCCACCAGCCGTTACCGACGCCTTAAAACAAATCCTAAGTGTTTGAGAGAGGGCACCTTTTCCTGGACGGTAGTGAGGGAATCCGAGGAGGCGGTCATGTGGGGGTGAAGAGGGTGAAGGGAGTGTGCCAGAAAGGATGTTCGCACCGGGCTCCACCAGTGCTTAAGCCGACCCTGAGGCATTCACATTGGACATGTCAAAAGCTCTACTTTTTTGTTAGAAGTGTGTTGGACAAGTTTCTCTGTGTTGAACCCAGCTGTCCTGCAAATAATATCTCATATTAAAGCAAAATCTTGAGCTACAACTATATGGGAGCTAGGAAAAAAGGTCCCTTTCCAGAACCGTCTCTATTAAAAACACAGTGCCCTCAAAGAAGAGTGTTATTAAAAGACATACACAACAACATATTGCATAGATACTTTTGATGAACTGCTAGAATTTTTGTTGCACCTTTAAACATTGTGTGGCGTATTTACAAGGGAAGTGGCGGAGTGGGGCATTAGCCTTCCTGGCTTAACGCCTTACTCTGTCACTTCAGAAACGCAAGGCTGCACCATATTTACAAGAATATGGTGCGGCCCTGCCTTTCCCCCTGCGCTGGCACTAAACTTAGCAGCCTAGTTACAATGCAGGCACCCTTGCACTATAGTGCATTAGTGCTAGGGTGTCTGCATGCAGGGGAAGACTGTTTATGTTTAGGAAGGTCCACCTTTCTGCACATAAACAATCTTTAAATGCCGTTTTGTAACTTCTATGGGGCTTATTTATGAGTACCTGCGTCACTTTTGTGGTGCCCTTGCATCACTTTTTGTGATGCACCGGCAGCATAAAATATGCACCACGTTGCGCCCTATTTACAAAGTGACGCATCTATACAGATGCGTCACTTTGTAAACCTCTGCGCCACATTATACTTGCGCCGGGTACAATGTATACATGGTGGGTGTTCCCCTGCAAAAAGCCCCGTAGAAGTGGCACATTGAAATCTATGAGATTTCAGCGTGCCACTTCTAGGACGCCATTGCGTCAATATTTTACACCTGCCTCACAGCAAGCGTAAGACTAACGCAGACCCTTTCACATGGGGCTTGCCCCATGTGAAAGGACACATTACTGGAGTTGCTCTGTTTTCAGACACACCCCAGCAATGTGACACTTTTGCACTGACAGATATGTCAGTAATACTGACGTATCTGTCATTCCTTACGACATGATACATCATACAGTAAATATGACGCCTCTATCATGTCACAAGGAGGGCACAGTGAAAACTGTTGCATCGCTGTTTTCACACAGCAATGCAACAGCTTTCATAAATGAGGCCCTATCGAAGTTGCAAAACTGCATTGATTATAAATGATTGTTTATGTGCAAGAAGGGGGATCTTCTTGTACATAAACAATCATTGGCTTTTTGCTGCTTTCTTTTGTGCTGCACAGCACAGCACACATGAAAACAGCAAAAACAAGGAGAAATTAAACATTTCTCCTCGTTGCGCCAGGGTAAGACCAGGTTTTCCCTGGTCTTAATTCTGGTGCTGCCTCCTATTTACGCCTCCCTTGTATATAGGAGGCAGCATTAGAATCAATGGGTGTTGCAGTGGATCCCCCACAGTAACACCCATTTCACAGCCCTTTCATGATAAGCATAGCGTGAAAGGGGTCCTTATTTACAAGGTAGCGCTAAGCCACGTTAATGCAATGTAAATAAGGCGAAGCCCCTATCGCCACAGGGACGTCATAAAAAATAACGTTCTCGTGGCGATAGAGGCTTGTTAATATGCCCCTGTAAGTCATAAAATCAATAATTAAAAATATTGTTCAATTTAAATAGTGACAAATGTGGTTTACAAACAAATTGCCCCTTTGTGTGTCAAATATCCATTATTAACTTTAACAGGCTGACATTTTTTTAACAATATTCAGGACACATTATTTTCACGATATTCTGTAACCATGCCTTCTTTAAGCCTATATGTTCACACTTCTTTACTTGGTAATCACAAATTGTAAATCCAACAATATGAAGTGTAAACAGCAAAGTGAGCCAAATGAATGTTCAAGGGTGATTAGTTAATACCACTACATTATTATAACAGACGAAAGCATCAAAAACAGCAAGTGCTTCCTTAACAATAAAGCAAGGACCAAGAATTCCAAGGCATGAAAAATGACAATATTCTGTGTATATTGAATGCTGCCTGGAGTCTGGAAATACTCGCACTGTTCATGGAATTAGACTTATGGAGAGTAATACCACTGCTAGAGCTGCTGGGAGATGATGGAGAGGCTGACAGTGTGTAGGAGTAGGCCAGGGTGTGGTGGGAATGGGCGCAAAGGGCCAGGCATGAGGTAGGACTTTTTCAGGCATCGGGGATTTGCTTCTACTCTAATGCATGTTTTTTTTAAAAATTTCTCTAGTACTCCCTCACATTCTCACTAACTCATACTCCTCGTTCATCTTTTCGTTATGTGAATACTGGTCCAAAAATGCATTTTTCTTTCAGATGTGTCTAGATATGATATTTTGTGAGGTTGGGTAGTTAACTGGTAGGATGAGGGGCGGAGCTATCAAACCTCAAGATGGTCTCGGATTCTCAGAGTTCCCACTTTGCAATCTGCCCTCAAGGCTTCAGACAGCCTGTTGAGCTAGGGGCTATGGCTGCACACCACTGCCATGGAGCTGTAATCCCAGGTATATTGTGGGGTGATGAGAGAAGCACCCGGGGCTGCAACAAAGGAGATACAGGCATCTCCCCATACATTGAGGGCACTCTAGCGGAGGGGGTGGTGAGCTTTGCCTGCCCTGTGCCCGCATTGGGGGTTTGGCCAGGGGGTGCCTTGAAGGGAATCGAGCTGTGGCAGGGACACTGGTAGTGTGATCTGTGAGGTCTTAAGGAGAACCGGGCCACAGACATACAGGCTGCCTGGAAGGAGCAGAGCAGAGGAAGAGGCCCGGAGGAGCAGAGGCTGTAGGACCTCCGGCAGCGCGCTCACTCTGCTGGGACCTTCGATGAACTTCTATCAGTACCACCAGGAGGTGCAGCTCTCTGGAAGAATTTCACCATCCTCTTTCCATGAGACAGCAGTCTTGATCTATGGCCCACGGGCTCAACTGTACAGAGGGCACAATGTCAGAGAGTAAGTGAACCACAGAAAACGTTTTTCAGTCTTGCCTGAATAGATACGCACAGAAAGGGAAACGCACACGAACGGTGATCCCGAGATCTTTATAAGGGAGAGCACATGTTACTGAACTCCCATCAGTGCACTGAGGACTGACCTTGATAAGACCTTGATAAGAAAACTAGAGTTATTAAAGGGGGGATGCAGTCCATGGATGGGAAACTGTAGAGTCTCACTAGGCATGTATTGAAGGTAGAACTGGGGGCAGCGGATCCGTGGCCCACTTGTAGGCATTAGAGTCTCAAGGACAGGATACAGCCAATTGGCTGGAGGCGGTTGTGATGCTCAACACTTGGACCTGAAGGGATGGCAACGCTTCAGCAGTGAATTGAATCCCCTGATAATTTGAGGGGACGTGCCCAGTCTATCGTTGCTGGAGCTCCCCCTGGGTTGGGAGCAGGCTCACTTGCTCTGGAGCTTGAGAAAGTGGTGAGAGATTTGTTGGAGCTTCAGAGTACAGGAGACACACAACTAGTATGTAAGGCATACAGGCTACCACCAACGCCAAATGGAGGTGCTCCCAATATAGATAGAACAGTGATGATAAGAATGCTATCTGTGGGCGTCCACGACAAGGTACTAGAGGCAGTCTGGTAAACGGGTAAAGTGTAGTCTTGGTTCACCTAGGGCACAGAAGAAGATAAAGGGGCAGATTTACAAGAAAATGCCGCAACGCGGCACCGCAAGCCCTTAGGCTGGGCCACGCTGCAGCACTTTCAAAGCATAGTAATGCGACATATTTCCAATAATATTTCACATTCCTGTGCTCTCCCCTGCACTGGCGCAAAAACAGCTGCCATGCGCCGGCATAGGCACCCTTGCATCATGGTGCAAGGATGCCTGCATCATGGGAAGATTGTTTTTGTGCAGGAAGTGGCACCTTGCTGTACAAAAACAATCACTACAGGCATTTTCCTCTTTCAATGCGTGCTGTAGAATGCAGCACACGTTAAAAGAGGAAAAAAAGAGGAGAAATAAAAACATTTCTCCTCGTTGCTCCTGCATTCTAACGCATTTCCAGGTTTACGATTCTTCGTATATCTGGAAATGTGTCAGGTTACATGGGTGTTGCGTGGGAACACCCACAGCAACACCCATGGAACCCCCCTTTCACGCAAAGTGTTGTGTGTAAAGGGGCCATATTTACAAGGACAGGAAAAGTCATGCAGGGTGGCTTTTCCTGTCCTTTTAAGTATGATGAAGTGAAATGTGCCGCCGGTGCATCACGAAAAGTGACGCACTGGTGGTGTAAGGTGTTTGTAAATCTGCCCCTTAATGTCTGAGTGTTAGAAATGGGGGTCTCTAGTTGGCAGAGGTAGATACCTTTGACCAAGTAGGGGCCCTTGCTTCTAGTCAGGGAAAGGGGGATACACTCTTGAATAACCCCTGCTCACCCCCTTGGTAGCTTGGCACGAGCAGACAGGCTAATCTCAGAGGCAGTGGGTAAAGCATTGGTGAACACATACAGCAATACAGTGAAAACACTACAAATGGACACCACACCAGTTTAGAAAAATAAGTCATTTTTACCTAGATTTAACACACGTCCAAACAACAAAAATCGATAATACTGTAATCAAAAATAAGACTTTAAAATGGTAGAAAGAGCTTGGTTCAATGTAGATGGTAAAAGCGACACTTTACTCTCAAAGTACTTTGGATGCGTCACGCAAAACAAGCAAAAGGGTCACAGGGAAGGTGATGTGTCAGTTCCTTGCTTCGGGGGAGGTGATGCATCAGTTCCTTACTGCAGTGCAGGGGAGGTGATGCATCGGTTCCTTGCAGGAGAGGAGGTGATGCGTCGGTTTCTTACTGCGATCCGGTTACGATGCGACAAGATGGTGTCTTTGATGTGATGCGACAGAGTGGATGCGATGCGTGCACGCCTAACGGCCGTGTGGCAGACTCAGTAGACTCTTGAGCTGCGGCAGGCCCTGTGACACGCTTCTCTGGTGATGCGACGGCAACCTCTGTGGTGGTGGCACGCTTCTCCAGTGATGCAACACGCTTCCTTGGCGATGCAACGGCAAGCAGCTGAGGTGGCGACACGCTTCTTTGGCGATGCAACACCAACTGCTCCAGCGACGACACTCTTCTACCTCGTTGCGTCGCGCTTCCAGCTCTCAGCGACACACAGCCCAAATCAACAGCAGGCACATCAGTGCAGGTAGAATTCCCAGCAAGGAAATTCAGGGGGAGCTGGTGGTGAAGTCTTTGTGTCCCTGAGACTTCAGAACAGGAGGAAAGCTCAGCTTCAAGCCCTTGGAGATCTTCCTCAAGATAGTAAAGTTCACACAAAGTTCCTTTTCTCCTTTCCTTGGCAATAAAGTAACCACTGCAGGCCAACCCCAAACAGCAATAGCACAGGGGCAGTAATCTTCCTTCAGCTTCTCCGGTTCTTCTCCTTGGCAAAGGGTTTGTCTTGATTCCCAGAAGTGATCTAAAGTTCTGGGGTCTGGGCCCCAATATGTATACTGCAAAATAATTTGTTCTCTGAAGGCAGAGAGTGTCTGTGCCCAGCCAAAACCAGTTCTGTTCTCCCTGGTGCAGCTTCCAGGCAGGAAGTAGAGACAGCATTGTTGAAAGCAGACCTGACCCAGGTAGCTGAAGGGAAATCTCCTCCCCCTACTCTCTATTCTATGAAGACTCAGGAAAGTGAAAGGACATCTCCTCCCCTACTCTCTATTCAATGCAGGTCCTATTCAGCCCAGCCCTGACCCATCAGATAGCTGTAGCCAAGGACCTCTCCAGCCCCCTTTCACTCACAAACCAGACATGGAATACACAAACCTAGCACAGGCATGCTGGATGGTTAGGCAAGAAAACACCTACTTTCTAATAGTGGTATTTTCAAACACAGAATGTAAAAATCACCCACACTAAATGATGTATTTTAGCATTCTGAGTTAAACTTTATTTTCCTATCTTGTTCCTAGGGTCAGTTAGGATTATAAGATGTTATACTCAAACTGCCCATTCTGGCTCATGGGAGGGGGCCCCCTGAAAACTATATGAAGGGGCCCCCTCCGGACTCAGTCAGGAGCAGTCACGCGAGAGTACTGTGCTAAGGAGGCCTCCTGGACCTCGGGGGCCCCCCAGCACTGTGGGGGTTGCGGAACCTTTGTTATGCCACTGGCCTGCCTTTGTACACCTGAACAGCATATCTATAGGTGCTCGTAGGTGCAGCATATCTGTGGATGTCTCTTTCCTTACGATTAACTCAATGTATGGCATCCAGTTATTAGAAGGATATTGAACAAACCTAAAGTGGGTGGAATATCGATGTAACGAGCAACAGGTATTTTTTATGACATTATTTAAAACCTTCCTAGACTGGTTGATTTCCATAAATGGTATTTAAGCAAAAATTGCAGTGAATGTAGCCAAATACCTTACGCAGTAAACTATATAAACAGGAAAGAAATTGTAATGACTCTTGCCAAGAGTAAACTAAAGTGGAAGATCAACCAGCTATCAGACTTTCTCCCTCTAGAATCACCCCAATAGGATCTCATCAAGAAACCTGAGTGAAACACTGCAACAGTAATGACTAACAAAGGAGACAATACAACTAAATATTACGTCTTATCCTCTTCTCTACAGTTGGTAATTCAGGCTATAAACAAAGAAGTGTCCCTGGCTTCGGTGATTCGGGGACTAACATGACCCCTGAGTAGCCAGAGAATACTTTTAGAGAAACCTTTTGTGTACCTTTTTGATTAAACAGTAATAGAAAGAGTTTAAAAACAAATAAAATACTCCAGAAGCAATTCAGGCACTGATGTAAATGAGCTGCATCCGTGACAGGACCCAGCATATGTGATAATGTGATCTGTTTAAAATAGGTGCTTAATGGGCCGATCAGTAGCCTGAAGGCCTGTCGAAGGGAGTGGAAGTTTAAAGGCTCCACCTCAAAAGAAATTACTAGCTATCGACTAGAACAGCTTCTAGATACCCTGGCATTGGTGAAGGAACACCCCAGTTCACCAGATAGTTGTCGTTGTACACTATGGGATTTGCTATTGCACAATGAAGCTGAGACTGACTCCTCCCCAAGAAAGTCTTCAAGCTCTTACTTTGTTTTCAATCAGTGTGAGAACTTCTGTTTGTTATAAGAAAAGCTATAATGACTTTAGAAACAAACTGAGCCAAGCATGTTTAATGATAAATCAAAAGAACAGAAATCTGCAAAGTTAAATGAGAAGCAAATGTGATCAGTATGAGAATTAAAACTACCATAACAAAGGAAGATTGAAAGTGCCAGAATCCGAAGAGCTGTTCCCTCACAGAGACTTCAGTCTCAACAGAGTTCAAGTGTTATACTGACAAAATGCATTTCAGCTATTCTTTTTGATAATATATTTATTACTGGAGACCCACGAATTTAAAGCAAAATATGAAAAAAATTCACTAACCTTTAAAAGCTATTTTGATGAATCATATATAAAATCAGACACACTCTGTGAATGATTTGAACACATGGACCAGCAGCTGTCGGATGTGAAGGAACAGCGTATTTCCACAACAGAGTCATCAATCTGATTAAGGATGTTGCAGATCTAGAAATGATAAAGAAGGACCTTGAAAACAGGTTACGTAGGTCAAATCTTCGATTCATATACATTTGAGATAACAGAGATGGCTCGGGATCACTATTAGAATTAATTGATGAGACAATACATGTTACCAAGGTGATCTTACCATTACACGAGTGCATAGAGTTAACATTGGTCTACGCAGATGGACCATGCAGCCTCAAAATGTTCTTAGCCAACTTCATGGCTTTCTGTGTTAAAGAACATATAAGACATCAAGCAATTAAGCATTGTAGATTTAAGGTAGACAAAGACATTTCTTTCCAAATGTGTTCCAACGTGACTTTTGAAACTTCTAAGAGGCTTAGGGAGTTTAAACAACTGATAATGGACTTCAATTTGACTGGTGTACAAGCACTTGTGTTTCAGCAAGCCAAACTGAACGTTTAGCGTGAGCCTGGCTTAACTTTTCAGAAGTCTCTAAAGCCAGAAATTACTTTAAACAAATATCTCATGTGAATTAATGAAACAGTGTAATGGTCCAATTTACAGTGGTATGATTTTTAATGTTTGTGTTTACAACTGTTATTTATGCACAAGTACATGTTCATTCACCAAACACAGCATTGGAAACCACGAAACTGGACAGAGGAACCTAGAGCCGGTTGTATTCCCTGGGTAGAAAAGATGAGCATGAGAACGGAGGGGCACCAGGATTGGGGTGGTTATGGCTGTAGATGTTCATTTTCAGTGAGAACGGGAAGGAATAGTCTTTAACCTAGAGCTAGAGCAGCCGACCTCGGAACTGGGTGAAGGTGGATTTAACATTACTGTTTTAGAAATTTCACTTTTAGAAAGTGGACATTTCTCTGCTTACTGATATGTGTGCCTGACAGGCTGTATCCAATATAAGACTGGGGTGGGTGGCAGCAATTCATTGTGCATTCCCTCTAGACAGGCCACCACACAGGTAGGATAGGTGTGTCTGAGTACTCATCTACATACATCTGCATTCTGATTACCTTCCCTGGACAGAATGGAAGGGAGAGGCTAATACTTCACGTGAATAGGCAGTGTCCTGTCCCTACACAAAGGACTGATTACCCCCACAGATGGCATGGCAGACAATACTGAGTTAAAAGGGATGCTGGTGCACTTCAGAGAGCTGCTTTGAAGTCACCCCTAAATCAAATGCACTTTTGGGGTTATAAGTACTGGGACACCGACCCCCTAAAATCAGAAACAACTAGACTTGTAACTAAAGTTCTGCCATAAGAACTGCTGTGCTACTTAAATGACTCAACTGGACTGCTAATCTTGAAGGTGTGTTTTTCTGTTTGTTGCCCTGCTGCTCTCTGACTCTGCTGAAGGAGAGCTTGACTCTGCCTTCACTCCAAGTGATCTCCAATGGCTTGTTGGCATACCTCCTGTTGCTTGAGACTCAAGGATATCAAATTGCCTATCCCTGCTCCTGTGCCTGGCTCACTGGAAGTGGCACAGATACATACGACATGGATTTCGATGTATCCCCTGTTGGTGTGTAACAGATCCAGCGCATCGACCAAGTTGCGTGAGTAAAATCTGCTGCATCGCATCAGAACCAGCGTTTTGCCTCCAGAGATCAACGCATCGGATGGCGTATCGCCACCACTGCAGCTTGGTGAGATTGATGAATGCCCTCAACTTTGTGGCAGAATCCGGCACAACGCTTGACGCCTCTTGACTCCAGCACCCGTCTTCGGAACTGACACATCACCTTCACTACGTGGAGAAGATTCACGCATCTCGTTGTTTGCGTCCAGGAATGGTACTTTGTTCACTGGGGTCTGTGTGGGTCCTGCAGCCGGCCTGCGCACCATCACGGTCTGCCCGAACTTAGACTTTGCCCCGCATGACCTAAAGAAACCTTTTTAGGGTTATACTTGCATCTATGTGCTTGACTGCATTTATTCCTTTAAAATTCAATATCTTAACTTCTTTTACATTAGATTATTGTCATTTTTATATTTTTTTTTCAGAATATAATAATCTATTTTTCAAACCTGTGTGGAGTCTTTTTGTGGTGTAATCATTGTGTTACTGTATGTGTGTGTTGCACAAGTGCTTTGCACAGCCTCTTCTGATAAGCTTGACTGCTCTGTGCCAAGCTACCAGAGGCTGAGCACAGGTTATCTTTTAGTGGGTTCTTAGCTAACCCCGACTAGAGTGGTGGTTCCTGCCTGGCCTGTGTGCATACCTGATAGAAATGGAGGTCTCTAGTTGGCAGGTTGTTACCCTGTCCAAGTAGGAACCCTTATTCCTAGTCAGGATAATTGGGATACACTAAAGAAATAACCCCTGCTCACTCCCTTGGTAGCTTGGCACAAGCAGTCAGGCTTATCTCAGCAGCAGTGTGTTAAGCATTTGCACATAAACAACAGTAAAACAATACAAAAGGACACCACGCCAGTTTTAGAAAAATAATTAATATTTATCTGTGCAAACAAGACCAAAACGATAAAAGTCCAACATACAATAATCAAAATCTATACTCTGCAAGAATAACCTTAAAAATGAAGTTCCTTGAAGTTGGTATCTCCGTCTGGTGCTACAGGGGTATTGAAAACAACCAAATCCAATTGGGTCGGTCAACCGCGTCGGTGTCAGAAGACTTGTAAACAGTACCTTGTTTTTGGCCCGGTCGACTTCGGCAGTGTGTTGCCGGCAGCAGCTGTCATCGAGGCTGCACTGTGAGTGGAGCAGTGCAGCGTGTGGTGCCCTCAGGTTGTGGTCCGGTCAGCAGCATTGGTGGGACCAGGGCTGCGGTGTGAAGCGGGCAGTGCTCATTGTGGTGCCGATGGGCAAGCTTCAGTGGCCATTGAGGATCAGCAGTCGATGGGGCTGGCAGCGTACAAGCGGTGCCCCCAGACCACAGTGCAGACAACGGCGGCGATGCCAGCTGGGCGCGGCGTCGATGGGGGTACCAGGGTGGCGGAGTGAAGAGGGGCAGTGTGGAGTGCGGTGCCCACTGGTCACGGTGCAAGCAGCGGCTGGTTGGCGGTGGTGGTCATCATCGTTGCTGAGATCAGGGTTGCGGTGCAGATTGTGGAAGTGCCCTCTAAGATGCCTCCCAGTCACGGAACTGCCGGCATTCTTGGTGATGGCATCGGGTTGCGGTTCCCTTCTGTGGCAACTGAGACACGCTGTGCCATATGCGGTACCCAGAGGTACGTGAAGTCTTTGCTGTCCCTGAGACTTCGTGAACTGGAGGCAAGCTCTATCGCAAGCCCTTGGAGATACTCAGCAACAAGTGAAAACAAGTTAATTCAGTCCTTTCACTGCCTAAGGCAGAAGCAGCAACTGCAGGCCTACCCAGCAAAGGAATAAAACAGCAAATGGGTAATAGTCCTCCTAGCAGCTCTTCCAGCTCCTATCCTTAGTAGGTTCCTTGATCCCAGCGAGTTCTCTGAAGTCTTATATCTCCCTGAGTCTTCCAACAGCAGGCAAGCTCTACTTCAAGCCCTTGGAGAAAACTCTAACAGCAGGATTATGAAAGTACAATCCAGTCCTTTCCCTGCCCAAGACAGAAACAGCAAGCAGCAGGCCAACACAGCAGAGCACCCAGCAAAGTAGCATTTCCTCATGATGGCTTTTCCAGCTCTTCTTCCTGGCAGGTTCCTTAGTTCAGCAGTAATCTACTGTTCTGTGGTCTGATGCCCAATATTTATACTCAGTTTCTCTTTGTTCTTTTGGGCAGAGAGTGTCTGATCTCAGCCCAAACTAGTTCTGTCCTCTTTGGTCCAGTTGCCTGGCAGTAGGTGGAGACAGCATTGTGCAAAGGAGACAGGGCCTATTCACTTGCCAGGGAAATCTCGTCCCACCACTCTAAAGGCAGACCAGGCCTATTCTGGTGCTAGTGAAACTCCTCCCACTACTCTGAATGCAGCCTGGTCTATTCAGCCCAGCCCTGGCTCATCCAGGATAGGCAGGACACACCTCAACCCCTCCAGTGACTGTCTACAGTGAATACACATCCCCAGATCCTGTCTCTCCAAAGCCAGATAGATAATCCACAACCCAGAAGAGGCACACCGGATGGCTAAGCAAGAAAATATCCACTTTCTAAAAGTGGTATTTATTTTCACACAACATAAAAATCATTTTTAATGAAAGATGCATTTTTACATTCTGAGTTTAGGCATTCTAAACTCCAGGTCTCTATCTTGTCCCAACGGGAGGATATACTTGTAAGATGTTACGAAGTATCTCCCATTCTATCCTATGGGATAGGTAGCCTTTCCATAGTGAAAAACAAAATACACTGTATTTCACTATCAGGACATGTCACCCACACCCACAAATGTCCCACCTTTACCATAAACAGCACCCTTCCCATGGGGGTCCTAGGGCCTACCTGAGGGGTGTCTTACATGTAAGAAAGGGAAAGGTAGGGCCTGGCAAGTGGGTGCACTTGCCAAGTCGACATGGCAGTCACAACTGCATGCAGACACTACGATGGCAGGTCTGAGAACCCTTTGACGGGCGCCTTGTGTGAGTGGCACAACCAGTGCAGCAGGCACACTAGCAGCATTTGATATACAGGTCCTGGGCACACACACTGCAATATACTAGGGATTTATCAGTAAATCAAATAAGTCAAACATGGAAACATCAATCCATAAACCTAATTTACCTGGAGGTTAACTCTGAATAGCAGTGGTAAAGTACCCAGTGTTCTAAAACCAACAAAAACAGGGTCAAAAACAGGAGGCCAAAAAGCAAAAAGTCTTAGGTAATCCTGCTGAAAAAATCAAGTCTAACAATACCTCAGCCAACCAGGAATCCCATTTCTAACACTGGTGATCAACAGTGAGGATAGGACTTGTGTTTGTGCAATACCATGTAGTAACCCATTGTTCATCTCTCTACTTTGACCGATTTGATCCTTTTTAAATTCTCCCTGATCTACCATCTTTTGATTTTCCCCAAATCCTTTCGCCCAAGTCCATTTTTTTCTGTAATGTATGTGGTCCTACCTGGCAATATCGATTTGAGATGGCCAATCTGGAGGCATACACAATGACCTATCTCAAGAGGTTCTGCCAGGAGAGAAGGGTATTCCATGAGGGAAGTGCCAAGAAGGCAGAGCTTGAGAAAGCCTTAAGAGCATGGATAGCACACCACCCAGAACAAGAAGTGGAGGAGGAGAAGGGATTTGAGTCTGAGGAATTATCAGAGTGGGACCTGACAGAGGGTCTTGTAATGTAGGCTACAGAGGGGGGAATAATCATCTCCCAGGATTGCAATTCCACTCTAGAGCAGGCAACAGTTTGTCCCCAGAAGAGCTGGTGGACTGGAGTGAGGTGAGGCAATTGAAACTAGAGCTTAACAAGATTTACACAGAGCAACCCCTTGCTAAGCTTGAGAATGAGCAAGCTCTAGAAGAGAAGATGTTGGCCATGGAGGAAAGGAAGATGACCCATGAGCTTAGCCTCAGAGAGTAGGATATAAGAGCCCTTCAAGTATAGACCAGAAACAACAACATCTTCACATAAGTCCAGATTTCATATTCCAAAGTTATGGTACCCAGTTATGGAGTGGAGGATGACAAGGATAAATAGTTGGCAGCCAAAAAAGTGGCTTTGAAAGTGCAGGGGGTCCCAGAGGAGTTCTGGGGGGCTAGTCTTTGGTGGTACATGCCCACAGTGGGGAGGGACATGCTGATTACATTAGAGATGGGGGACCAGACCAACTATACTGCCACGAAGACCATTTTAGTCAGTAGGTTTGTGTTGAAGCCTGAGAAGGACAGACAACAGTTCCAGACCAGTCACATACTCTCTACACAAGCATGGGTGGTTTTCTTGGACTATACTGGTAAGGCACTGAAGGGCTGGGTGAGAGGCAGTAAAGTTAATGATTATGAAGGGTTGTACAACTTGTTTTTGAAGGAGCACATTCTTGATACCTGTTTTCCAGAGCTATGCCGATATCAAGCTTACTGACATCAGGAAGCTTGCTGAGGAAGTGGACGTCTGGGTCAGAACAAGAGTGTCCAGAAAGGTATCTGGGGGGACTCCCAAAAGGGTTGCCAGGCTTCCCAACAGAAGGAGGGGGAGAGAAAAAGTAGGAGTTCTCTTCAGACCCCCACAACAACTCATAGGGGAAAGGTTCTAGATGCCATTTCAAATCTGGCTCCCAGAAGAAAACTTACTCTGTCAAAAGTCAGCATCCCAAGCCTGTTAAGTGCTATGAGTGATATGGGTATAGACAATACAAGGTGGATTCCAAGTGTCCAAAAAGAGCACTGCCTCCCACTGGAGGAAAGATGCCAGGGGTGGCTAGTGTACTGCTGGGGGAGGAATTTGTCCCAGTTAATGGGGGGAGTTTGGATGGTTACCCTAGTGTCCTAGGTGACAGCGAGATGGCTCCAAAGATCCATGTGCAGTCACATACTATAAAGTATAGGCAATGTGTAACCATCAATTGGCAAGGTTGAGGCGCTGAGGGATACAGGAGCCAGTATGACTATGATAAGGAGTTAGCTGGTTTACCCAGAGCAGGTAAGTCTCTATGCATCCACCAGGTTGTGGTGGTTGACAACTGAGGGGGTCACTATCTTGTGGCCCTTGTTCCATTTGAGTGTGGGGGTTCAGGTCTTCTGAAAGGTGCAGTGAGCCCTGCCATGCCTGTGGAAGGAAGTGGAGTTCAAGGCTCATGTGGAGATGCTAGGGTTACCTGACTGGGTCTGTGCTACCACACGGTCCATGGCTACCCAGGATGGGAGTCAAAATGACCTGGAGCCTGGAACAATGGCCCAGCTAGCAGCTAAGAAGGGGAGAGCGGTAGACATGGGAATCTAGCACATGAAAGTACCCCCACTCTGTCTCAATACGTGGTGTCGCTCTTCTGCAAGCACGAACTACTAAATTTACGCTACTACGCTCACTCAGTCATAATAGGGGCAGATTTCTTCTATACTATACGCCTGAAATCATCTCAAAATGGGCTACGTCCAATTCGGTACCTAAAACCTTTTGTCCCAAATGCACATTGTACGCTGCTGATATTAGACATATGTTTATTACCTGTCCTTCATTATCTGCCTTTTGGTCTAGGATTGCCAGGGAGCTATGTAACCTCTCAGGGACTAATATTGTTATCTTGGAGAAAGAGATACTGCTGGGGCTAATAGATGAGCCAGGTTTAATCTCAGCAGCCTTATTTTCTATCATTATGGCTTGTTGTCGATTATGCATCGCCAGGGTCTGGATTGAACCTAAACCACCAACATTCGTGGAGTTTTGGCAGTTGCTAAGAGGGGTATATGAATTGGAGATCGCCCTGGCAAAGGTCAGGGGCCCTCGCTCTCAGAATAAAACAGAACGAATTTGGCAATGCCTGCAATGGGATTAAAGAGTAGAGATGATTTTGTTTGTATATACCATGTACCATGTACCAAGTACCCTTTATTTGCTTATCCAGTCTGTACACTCTGATTCTATGGTTTGTTTTGTATTTCGTCTGGTTGTTCCTCTCTTTTGGCTAAATAAAAAAAGAAAAAAAAAAGAAAGTACCCCCACTGAGTTGGATGGGGCACCTACGGTGGCAGCCTCAGAGTCTACTGAGGAGGACATTGCTTCCTTTGGTGAAATGACTGAGCTTCCTGGATGGCATGTCGAAGGAGGACTCATAAAGGAAGAGTTCTGTAAAGCACAAACTGAGTGCCCAACCCTTGTAGGCATGGGAAAGAGGCTGATGCCCAAACAGTATGTGATGCCTCTGGTAGCCACCACATCTACCGGGACGACAACCTCTTTTACAGTGAGTCTAAGGCTCCTGGGCATGGGACAGCAAGGGCCCTGTTGGTCATCAAATGTTACAGGGCCTTCCTGCTGGAGCTGGCTCATGAAATTCCCCTGGCAGGAAACCTGGTCCAAGATAAGACATTTGCAAGGTGTGTCCCCCACTTCTATTGGCCTAGGACCAAGAATTCCTCAGATGCATTCTGTAAGATTTGTGTGACCTGCCAGGCCAAACAAAAAGACATGGCAGAGGCTTAAAGCCTCTCTTAATCCCATGCCTGTTGTTGGCAAACCCTTTGAGAGGTGGGCATTAACAGTCTAAGGCCTGTGGAACCCTCTGACTGCATCAGGCAACAGGGTTATCCTGGTTCTGGTGGATCATGCCACTAGGTATATGGAGGCAATCCCGCCGAGAATTATGATTGCACCTGCAGTGGGAAATGCCCTTATGGGGATTCTTATCCAAGTGGGTTTCCCCAAGCAAGTTGTCTCTGTTAGGGGAACAAACTTCATGTCTGCTTATAGGCAGTCAATGTGTAAGGAGTGTGGGGTAGCTTACAAGTTCTCCACCCCTTAACATCAACAAACCAATGGGCTTGTTGAGAGGTTCAATAAGACCCTGAAAGATATGACACCTGGGACTGCCCACCTGTGTACCCATGATGTGGACACAGGGGAAAATCTCCCTTTTAAGAATAAATCTTACAGGTTGTCAGATAAGGTGAGGTCCAGCATTAAGGCTGGTGTATCCAAAATGCTGGTGTTGGGGTTGATAGAACTGTCTAGTAGATTCTGGTTCAGTTCTGTGGTTGGGGTACCAAAAGTTGCCCCAGCAGGCACCACACCTAAACTTAGGTTCTGTGTGGATTATTAAGGGCTTAATTCAGTGACTAAGACAGATGCTCAACCCATCTCCCTGTCCCATGAGCGTATTGACAGTTTAGAGGCTGCCTTCTATCTCAGTACCTTTCCTCTTATATCAGGGTACTGGCAGACTGCCCTAACATAAGTAGCAAAGGAGAGGTAAGCCTTCTCCACTCTGGAGGGCCACTACCCGTTGAGAGTGATGCCCTTTGGATTAAAAAATGCCTCTGTCACCTTCTAGAGGCTGGGGAACCAGGTCCTTGCTGCGATGGAGGCCTTCTCTGCTGCTTATCTGGATGACATAGCTGTCTTCAGTAGCAGCTGGAGGGAGCACCTTTCTCAGCTCCAGGAAGGGCATCAGGCTCTTCAACAGGCAGGTCTGACTATCAAGGTAAGTAAGTGCCAGAGGGCAGGGTCGGTGGTGTACTTGGGACACCTGGTAGGCAGGGGTACGGTGCAGCCCATCCTGGCCAAGATAGAAGCTATCATGGCTTGGGAGCCCCCCAAGCCCCAGACTTATGTCAGAGAATTATTGAGCCTCACTAGGCACTATAGGAGGTTTGTCTAGGGATATGGCACCATTCTTGACCCCTTGACTAAGCTGACTTCGAAGAAGCAGCATAGGAATGCCATTTGGCCATAGGCATGCCAACTGCATTTGACTCCCTTAAGCAGGCCATATTTACAGCTCCGATGCTCAAGGCTCCTGACTTCTCCAAAGAGTTTATTGTTTAGACAGATGCCTCAGAGCATGGCATAGGGGCAGTACTATCCCAAATTAATAAGGAGGGCCTAGACCAACCTGTAGCCTTCATCTCCAAGAGGTTACTCCCCAGGAGTCAGAGATGAAGGGCTACTGAGAGGGAAACTTTTGGCACTCACTTGCTGATTCAGACTGACCTCAGACCCTCAGGTGGCTCATGCAAATGAGGGGTAAGAATTAAAAACTGTTGAGGTGATCCATTTCCCTAGAGGGTAAGGACTTCGGAGTGGAACACAGACCTGGCATAGACCACACCAATGTCGATGGTCTAGCTCGGATTTCCACCTTAGTGATGACAACTCCCTGGAGGTTGGGTATATGTCCCTACTTTCAGCTGGAGGAGGGGGACACTAGATCTGTCATCCTTGACGTGGTCTTTCCCCAGACTTTTTGCCTCTATGTTTTGCAAATTCTTTTTGTTGGCCTTAGGACTCTTAGCGCTTTAACACTGCTAACCAGTTCTAAAGTGCATGTGATTCACCCCTAATCATGATGACATTGGTTTTATACTTGATTGGCATATTTGATGTACTGGTAAGTCCCTTGTAAAGTGGTATACCAAATACCTAGGATGTGTACTTCAAATGCTACTAGTGGGTCTACAGTACTAATTGTTCTACTCACATAAGTTGCCTTTCAAACCTGTCTGAGGCCTGTCACTGCAGTTACTGTGTTTGCAGTTTACTGCCACATTGACTTGGCATTTAAAACTACTTGCCAAGCCTCAAACTACCCTTTTTTTTCATATACGTCACCGCTAAGGTAGGCCCTAAGTAACCCTACGGGCAGGGTGTTATGAAAGTAAAAGGTAGGACGTGTACCTGTAAGTTTTACATGTCCTGGTAGTACCAAATAACCTATTTCATTTTTCACTTCTGTGAATCCTGCTCCTCTTAGAGGCTAGCTTTGGGAATTCCTTAATACACTTTTAAGCTGTAATTCCTGAGCAAAGAGGAGTAGCTATTTCATGTTTCATATGTTTGGAATGTTAATGATAAATCCTCCTTAGTGGTGAAGGTGGATTTAACATTACTGTCTTAGAAATGCCACTTTTAGTAAGTGGACATTTCTCTGCAGTTACTGCTCTTTGTCGCTCACAGCCTGTCTCCAATACATGTCTGGGGTGGGTGACAGCTCCACTTTGTGCATTCTCTCTAGACAGCCACAGCACAGGATGTATAGGTGTGTCTGAGTAGCCATCTTCATACATCTGCATTCTGATGGCATTGGCTGGACAGGATGGAAGGGAGGGGCTAACACTTCACTTGAATACACAGTGTACTGTCCCTATCAATTCTAGCGCCAGGACGCTCTCGGGCATTTGTAAGCTTTACAAATATACCAATCAAGTCAATTAAATCAAATCACACTGAGGACTAATTACCCCTCACAGATAGCCTGGCAGACAGGACTGGGTTGAAAGGGATACTTGTACACTTCAGAGAGAGCAGCTTTGAAGTCACCCCTCTCATCAAAGACACTTTTGGATATAAGTAGTGCGTCTCTGACACCCTAAACAAGACACTACTGGACTTGTAACTGAAGCTTTGTCAGAAGAACTGCTTTGCTGCTTAAAAGACTCAACTGGACTGCTGATTTGGAAGGCCTGCTTTTCTGTTTGTTGCCCTGATGCCTGCTACTCTCTGACTCTGCTGAAGGAGAGTTGAACTCTGCCTTCACTCCAGGCTATCTCCAAGAGCTTGTTAGCTTGTCTCCTGTTGCTTGAGATTCAGGGATAGCAAAGTGTCTACCTCTGCTCCTTTGCCTGTATCATTGAAAATCGCCCAGATACCTGCAACACGAATCTCGCCACATCTCCGGTCTGTGTGTAACAGAGCCAGTGCATCAACCCGGTTACAGAAGTAAAATTGGTGCATTGCATTAGAACCAGCCCTTTGCCTCCAGAGATCAACGCATCGGAGAGCATATCACCACTTCTGCAGCTTGGTGAAATCAACACATCCCCTTGACTTCATGGCAGCATCCGGTGCATCGCTCGATGCCCCTCAACTCCCTCACCCTTTTTAGAACTGACACATCGCCTTCACTGCATAGGGAATATCGACGCAACTCATTGTTTGAGACTAGGAAAGGTACTTTGATCAGCGAGGCCTGCATGGGTCCTGTAGCCAGCCGGCGCTCCATCGCGGTTGGCCCAAATTTTTACTTTGTCCCAATCCAGTGCTACCTAAAGTAAAGTTTGCTTCTCAGAGCTTTACTGTATTTTTTCTTTAAAATTCAATATCTCAACTTCTTTGCATTGGATTTTTGTTGTTTTGGTCTTTTGTTTTTCAGAATTTATTTATCTATTTTTATAAACCTGTGTGGAAGCTTTTTGTGGTGTATTCATTGTGTTACTGTTTTGTGTGTGTTGCACAAGTTGTTTACATACTGCCTCTTTATATAAGCCTGACCTCTCTGTGCCAAGCTACCAGAGGCTGAGCAGGCGTGGCAGACACAAGTAACATCAGTGGGACAGGGCTTAGGTTGTGGGGGGATGTGGACAAATGACAGGATATTGAAAGTATTGGAAATGGCCCTTTTGCAAGGTTATCCCTAAACTTTTTGGTTCTTCCTCCTTTGTTTTGCCTGACCTGTGGTTGTTGGCTATAGAACTCTGGGCATTTTACCACTGCTGATCAGCATATGCTCTCTGTGTAAGTTGCTATTGTGATTGGTTACCCATGATTGGTATATTTGTCTTACCAGTAGGTCCCTAGTAAAGTGCACTGAGTGTGCAAGGGCTGGTAATTCAAATGCTACTAGTGGGCTTCGCGGCACTGATTGTGTCACCCATATGAGTAGCCTTAAAAAGATGTCTCAGGCCTGCCACTGCAGTGCCTGCATGCAGTTTGTTAACTGCCATGTTGACTTGGCCAGTGTACACACTTGCCAGGCCTTACCTTCCCTTTTCTTACACATTGGGCACCCCTACGGTAGGCCAAAGGTACCCCCCTGGGCAGGGCGCAGTGTCTGTGAAAGGTAGAACATGTACTAGTGTGGGAAACATGTTCTGATAGTGAAATACTGCCAATTATGTTTTTCACTATTGAAAGGCCATCTTTCCCATAAGACAGAATGGGGAATGCTGTGTAGCATGTTTACCTGCATATCTTCCCATAGGAGCGAGATGGAAAATTGGAGTTTGGTATCCTTGAACTCAGAATTTAATAACGCATCTTTTAGTAAGGATGGTTTTTAAATTCTGTGTTTGAAAATAGCACTTTTAGAAAGTGGCTATTTTCTTGTTCAACCTTTCTGTGTGCCTCTGCCTGTTTGTGGATTGACTGTCTGGTTTGAGAGTGACAGGGGCTGGGGAGGCTCCAGAAGTCTGGGTGAGTCAGCACCAGGTTGAATAGGCCGATCTGCATTTGGAGTGGTGGGAGGAGTAGCACCTGGGCCTGAATAGGGCTGTGCCTGCCTTCCACAATGCTGGCGGCTCCACCTCCTGCGGTGTGTCTGATGACCCTGGCCCACATTGACAAAGAAGGAAGTTGTGCACTGGCAGAGGGCAACCAGAGCTGGTTTGAACTGGGCCCTGGACCCCTCATACATAGAGAACAACGACTTTTGGGGTATAAAACCCCTGAAAGTTAGACTACTTTGTGATCAAGAGGAACCTGTTGCCAAAGAGGACAACTGAAGAGACTGAGGAGAAGTACTGCCCTTGCTGTGTGTCTGGGGTTGGACTGCAGTTTGCTGTTTCTGCTGAGGAGAGGACCAAGGGACTTTGCTGTGTGCTGTGTCCCCCTGCTTGAAGAAAGACTTTGCTGTATGCTGTGTCCATCTGAAGAAAAGTCTCCAAGTGCCTGAGAAGAGCTTGAATCCTGTTTTTGAAGTCCCAGGACCAAAAGGACTTCATCCCCAGCTTCCCTGAACTTCCTTGCTGGGAGTTCTAAACCTGCCTGGAGGGCCTGTAACTGTGTGTGAGGCATTTTTGCTGTTGTGAGCTGGAAGTGCGACTTAACGAGGGAGAAGCGTGTTGCCGCCGCACCCGCCGCTGTTGCATCACCAACGAAGAGTGCCACCGCTGCCGCTGTTCGCCGTCGCATCCCCGGGGAAGCATGCTGCCGCCATAGAGGGTGCCGTCGCATCACCGGAGAAGTGTGTCGCAGGGCCTTCGCATCGCTGAGGAAGCGTGTCATCGCTGTTTGCCGCCACATCACCGGAGAAGCGTGTCGCAGGGCCTGTCGCAGCGCTGAAAAAGCATGCCAACGCCACTGCATCACCAGGGAAGGGTGTCGCAGGGCCTGTCGCGGCTCAGGAAACCAACGATTTCGCATCGCCTCCACATTGTCTCATTGCATTAAAGACGCCATTTTGTCGCATCGCACCAGATCGTCGCAACGCATCAAGGTGCCATCTTGTCACATCGTAACCGGAGCACAGGAAGAGTCAACGCATCGCCTTCTCTGTGACCCTTTTGTTTGTTCTGCGTTACACATCCAAGGTACTTTGAGAGTAAAGTGTTGCATTTACCATCTATAAGTTTATTCTTGCAACAACCTTTTTAAAGTCATTCTACTAAGTAACTGTATGTTGGATTTTTGTTGTTGTGGTCTTGTGTAGTTAAGATAAAGATATTTTATTTTTCTAAACTGGTGTGGTGTACATTTGTGGTGTTTTTTCACTGTGTTACTGTGAGTGTTGGTACAAATACTTTACACATTGCCTTTGGGATAAGCCTGTCTGCTTGTGCCAACCTACCAAGGGGGTGAGCAGGGGTTATCTAAAGTGTGTATCTCCCTTACTCTGACTAGAAGCAAGGGTCCCTATTTGGTCAAAGGTACCTACCTCTGTCAACTAGAGACCCCCAGTTCTAACAGAAAGTAAATTTAAAAAATCAATAAAATCATTTACCTTGCACTTGCTGCAATCCCGAGTCGGCAATGCGACGAACACAAGGTAAGTGGTTTTATTTATTTTTCATTTTCTTTTCCCTATACCGTCACCTGTCCACTTCCCTCCCACTGCCTGCCCCACCCCACCGCTGCTACCTATGCCGGCTGCGCTTGATGCTGAGCATCCTGACTAGACTGGTGGGTCCTGCCTGGCCCCGGCTGCATACCTCAGTCAACCAGGAAACCCATTTCTAGCACATCCCATAGACATTAGGGAGCAATTTCGATGTGCGTATTAGTTCTCTTGATGCCAGGATAGTGATAGATAAATGTTTGCTTTGATTTTGCAGATATATGTGACTTCAATTATGTAACATTGATTAAATATGTAAGATTCATTTTAAGTCCTGGAAGATCCTATCTCTGACAATTATAGGTCAAATTGCACTGACTAAAATGTCTATTTATTATCATTAATTGTCCTCTTTGCTGCCTCCACTTGTATTTTATATGACAAGTTTTAAACAAAGATTGAAGGAATGTGTACTCATTTTATTCTGGAAAATATGCACCTAGGATGGTGCTAAAATGGGAAAGACTTTATGTTAAGTGTAATAGTGTGGAAATCAATAAATACATTGAATTTTACCACAGTTAGAAGAATGCACTTTTGGGCACAATGAATAATCTACCGTTCAATTGCTTCTTTACACACGATTAGTCCTAATATAGAACATCAATGTTTTAGAAGCCAGGCTAATGAAGAAAGAAATTCGCTCCACGTGGTGTGGCCATGCTCTAAAATAGCACAATGTTAAGAGGAAATATTTCTTTACTGTATCAGCCAGCTGTCAGCGTAAACTTTACTGGATTTGAAGATCCCATTGTTGAGATATTCATTGCACATTAAGGATATTACTAGTGATTTTTATATTCCTGATAGTCGCATGAACCTTTATAACACAGCACTGGACCTCGCAGTTTGTTCCACGTTCTTCGGAATGGATCATGAAAATATCCATGGACCAATGCAGGGAATGCCTCTTCACTTGTAGGTTGAACGCAAGCTGGAATCCTGTGAAATTGTGAGGGAATGTTTGATGAAATATCGGAGGGTGTTCAATCCTTAAAGATTCTCAGTTGCTATAATATACTGACATGAATTTAGGGCCATATGCACTTACACATGATCACAAAATACTGGTCTCAATTTGTGACCAGTATTTTTGTGAACCGACCTATGTACAAATAGGTCAGTTCTTCAAAATCTGAATCATAGTGGGTCGGAATTTGACCTACTTCAAGCATATTAATAAATTAGGTTGAAAATCTGGCTAGCTCAGATTTGCCATCGTCACAAAGATAATGGCCTGCTGGGGTCATTTCTCTGATTGCTTTTGAATAAAGCAAACATTTTTTTTTTTTTTTAAGGAAGCTTGTTTTCCTTAAAGGAAAACAGAATGTGTTAAAAAAATTAGTAAAAGTTTCACAAACTTTTTTAGGAGGGGGCAGTTATCCCAGGAAGGGGAAACAGTCCCATGACGACCCCTTCCCATTTGTGAATGGCTTACCGCTATTTTATGTAGTAGGTAATATATTGATTATTTATTACCTGCTTTTCGGTCGCAGACTGTTAATGCATAGCACAAGGAACTGGTATTTAAAAGGGTTGCCCTAAACACACCCCTTCCAAATACCGATGAGGTGTGCTTTCCTACACCAATTTAATGATTCAGAAAACCTTTTCCTCATAGTTAAATGAGCTTAATACATGAGCTTGAGAAAGGGGTTTAGCGTTTGCAAATCCCCTGATCTACCAGTATCAGAGGGATTGCAAACGCTGAAATCCTTTGTACATCTGGACCTTAGTGTTACATTTGATGATGATTTTTCTTTTGTATCCTTCCTAGCAAGTAAAGAAGAAATGTTGAGATATAAAAAATGCAAAGAATCAATAATTGTTACGTGCATTAAGCCTAAAACTACTTGTTCATTTTACCCAGTAAATGCTTTTTCATATACTAGGTTGCAGAGGAACTTTTATTGAACGTTTTGTATCAAAAGGAGTCAATATCATTAAATACATTATTCATGCTACAAACAAGGGAATCCCCAGATTCCCGTTCTGCTGGGGATTCTAGCTCACTCCAATGAAGCTAATGCTGAGGTGCACCATGATCCCTCTTGATGTGGGGGTGATGGGAGTCCTCTCCCCAACCTGAGGCTGTGGGATCCCAGGTTGGATGGCTCACTGCCCCACTGCTATCCTTCTTTTTGGCAAGCCAAAGTACATTTGAGAAGTGAGTGCAGCCACCCGACTGTACATATTGGATGTTTGGTAGGTGTTGCAGGGGGTAGACGCGGGGATACTGCCATCGGATTGATGGAATCCCCTCTTACTTTGTAATTTACTGCAGAGAAGTGAAATGTGGAACTTTGGAGGCTACTGCCTCCCTCCATCAAGGTGAAAATAGAAGCCTTAATACCGGGCGTTAATCTGCCAGAAAGACACACAGCAGCCTTAAGTTGCTCCACTCCCTCTTGGTGGTGTCTCTAGGTTCTGTCATGCATTATTAGCGGTATTTCCTTCATTCGGCCAGGCAATTCATATCAAGGTCCATAAAGTTTTTAATAAGAAAACTGTTCACAAACAAACCTCCATTGAAAGATCTTGCAATATTATATGTTTTGTCAGAAATGATGCAAGGGTTCAATTGCTGAAGTTGAAACGTGTTCGTCTGGAAGTAAATTAGAAATGCATTCATTCGGTATGAACAGCATCCCCAAACCAGCCTGTGGCTTTAGTGCTAAAGACAGATAATATTTACTAGCAGCATCTGCGTCCGGTGGATGGTTGGATGTATTTGCTCTTTTAATGGATTGCTCATTAGCCTTTGTGCCTTACCGGGAAATCACATTAACAATACGCAGCAACACAGGCAGTCAAATGTCATTGATTATCGTGACTGTAAACCCCGCCTGCTCTGCCTGCAGTATAAAGCCTTACTAAGAAATGACTGTCTTTGCCAAAATCAAGGTGTTCGCATCCCTTCTTGTCTGCAAAAAACGAAGGCAATGGCTCAATTTGAAAACTCGAATGCATTAGAAAGACCTGGTAAGTGACGGCAACAATTGAATTCTTTGTTATCGAGGTTACAATTACATTTCAACCAACAGATGTGCTTTATTAGGGTTATGTAGAGATGTTATGTGTAATATTGAGCTGTCAAGCATTGGTAGTATATTTTCAGGAAGGCATATTACTTTGAAACATTGCTTCCGGCACTATTTTTCTACTTTTAGAACTTGTATAACATTTTGCAAGCGTTGACGCATTTTACGCTTAAAAAATAGAATGAAAAACGCAAGTGACACAAATAGTGCACTGGTTGTTCGAGTTCCTCCATTATGATTTTCACATGTGGTATAAGTCCGCGTCCTGTTGTAATTTCAGTCATTTTGCATAATGTGTGTGATGCGAAATTCCCAAGAATTACTAAAATGTATCCAGCAATTTACATTTTGCCCAGTCCCAGTATAAACTCCAGGTCAGAATAACTACCTATAACTGGAATTCACCGGACTTTACGTAAAACGGCTTATCTTGTAGTCATGATTATTAATGAAATTAAATTTTATCAATTCCCTAAAGTATCTGAGAATCCCCTCATACTCGTCGTTAAATACCAAAGTCACTTTATCTTCAGACACTACTTTCTGTAGAATTAGACGTACGTCTTTCATGTTTGGCTATGTTACGGTGTGTTATCTTGTGTCTTGTTTATTTTTGCGTGTTTCAAGTGTCATGGTGTGCTACGGTAAATTATAGATAGTTTGTAAATGAGAACCGCTTTCTCACTCCTAGAATGTTCAGGTGATGTATACACATTTCATGGTATATGGCAACAGAAAATATACAACCTTTGATGGTATTATTTCTTTGATTGCAAACTATTTTGGAGTAGTTTGCAGGTAGGAAATGACAAGTGCCAAATTCTGCACACTGAAAGGATCTCATTGCCTTCCCGAATTAAAGTATCTATAACGTGGCCTCCAGATGCAGGCAAGGGTGGATCATTGTACATGCAGGCTAATAAAACTTATTCTTATAGCATATACGTGTTGTCATTTTAGGTTCAGATTGCCTCGAGGGCTGGAAAGCGATCTTCTTTCTCATTGGTGACATTAAATGCAATCGGTTCGACCTTTCCCGGCCTTCTCTTCAAAACCCATCATTGGAGTGAAAGGGGTGCTGACAGTAAAGACAGAGACAAAAGACAGAGAGCACAGAGTGGGGATTAAACACCAGGCAGAGTACACCTGGCGGGCCAAGGGGTGAACGGTCAACAGTCGATGGGCACAAGAGCAAGGGACAAAGAGGTGAGATCCCAGCCTGCGAGGAAGGGCAGGGAATGCACAAGCACAAGGAAAGAGAGAGCACAGCAAGATAATGGAACAGAGAGATCATGCTGGCGGGCTAGAGAGAGCACAGCAGAGGGAGGAGAGAGAGCACAGCAGAGGGAGGAGAGAGAGCACAGCAGAGGGAGAAGAGAGAGCATAGCAGAGAGAGAAGAGAGAGCACAGCAGAGGGAGAAGAGAGAGCACAGAAGAGGGAGAAGAGAGAGCACAGCCGAGCGTCCAAAGAGAGTAGAGCAGAGAAAACTCAGTAGCTGGTCAGAGCACAGCAGATGGAGCATAAAGACCATATAGCATAGTAGAGGCAAAAAAGAGCACAGGAGTGGGTGGCAGGGAGAGGTCACAGCAAGAGGACAGCAGAAAGAATGCAGTAGATGTGCAGAGAGCACAACGAAAGGGGTGCTGAGAGCACAGCAGAGTGTTTAAAGAGTATGTAACACATAAGGGAAATGAGCAGATTCAGGGATTGATTGGGAACCGTAATCGGCCTTGGCAAACTACTCGGCTGGCCCCCTTGTTGGTCAGGGGGGCTGCGGCCGAGCTGTTGGCAAGGGACAGTTTCGGCCGATTTTGTTACAGGGGGCTGATATTGACGGCCCCTGGTAATAAAAACGGCCCCCCAGGGGGCCAAAACCGGCCCCAACCCTGGCGGCCCACAGGGGAAATGCCCGGTGCCCGCTATAGCCAGTCCAGCCCTGAGCACATTATGCGTGGCAGTGGGTGCACCGAAGTGGTGGGAAAGAGAGACTGCTGCTAAGAGGGCAGAGAGAGCTCTGGGGAGTGGGAGAAGAGAACGTCCAACATAGGATGAGAGGGAACAGCTGAAGGGCAGACTGAGGATTGCATTAGAGGGACTAGCAGAGTAAATAACTGAGTGAACCAAGCTCAAGGCAAGTAGATGAGTGACAAGCAGCCGCGGTCCGTGCAGGTAACAGCGGTGAGGCCAGGTGGGGGTGGATTCCAACGGACGTTGTAGAGGGAAAATGTATTATTTATTTAATTGTACCTCGGCATCGTCCCTCGAAACCTCCCCCGTCCCCCACGCCCCCATGCGGCCCCACCGCCTCACCGCTGTTTCCTGCATGGACCGCGGCTGGTGACAAGAGACACAGTTGGACTCCAAGTGAAAACGTTGCAAGAGAAGTCAGACTAGAGGCCCAACGTGGCCAGACTGATCGTTTGCAGTTAGATGAAGAGAGGCACTGTGGTGTCGAGTAAGCGCGGGGCTGCTGTGAAATCCATCTCCGATGTTAGACATGATGGTGACACAGGGGGACTCTGTTAGGTCTCATCAAGCAGGAGCTAGTCCCGAAAGACATCCACACAGTACTGCCACTGGGAACCTACTGGCCACTACACAAACGCAGTTCACCTCACAGGCCTGCTTATTATTCAAGACCTGTGCAACCATTGCCATACTATGAAAACCGTTATTTTCTGGTTTCATCACAAACGATTAATTCCTGCACTACATTCATGGGCCAACTGTTTATGGTCGGAGAATGTTCTGTTATCTACACTGAGACATAAAAGGCCAAGCCCCTCTCTTTGTGCTTTTGAAATCAGTGCTTCAACCAAAAAATTGAAATATACATGTTTACAGTATAGGTTTCCTAACACTTATGGTACAAATATAGTTCAATGTCAAATGTTTTAAAAATATCTCTAGGACACACAATTCAGACCCCCCAGGATATTGTGGCATAGATTTTCCAATTACAAATTTAGCGGCATTTTTGCGGAACTTTATTTTACTCATAATCATTCCTTTTCAGTCTTAAATCAATGAAAACTGTTTTAGCATGGCATTCCACTTTCAAATAGGCATGTTTAAAGTGTCTAAGAGTATTTGTTTGCTATGCTAAGTCCTCTAGACCTGTAATGGCTGACAGCAACACTTTACTCATGTTGCTGGCAGCCAATCAGAGAACTTGCTGGACTCTAACTTCTGCAGGGCCGAGATTGCCCAAGGGAAATAAAGAACCCAGGGCCAATCATAACTCTCTCCTTTTAAATTGGCATGCCCGCAAGAGTCTAAGACACTCTTGCAAGCCTCAATGCACCCCTGCTGGGTCCCAAAACAAAAAGAGAGGAGATTCGTTGGTACCCAACGCTGCTCCCCACTAAATTGGCAACAAGGTGTAGCATGGCAGTACATCTCTACTGCTTAATTGACTGCAATGTCTGCATTTTAAAATATTTTAGGGGATTTAGACATCTGCTACAGAGGTGCCCAGTAAATCTCAGGGAATAATATTAATGGTGCGATAACTCTGGAGGTTAAAGCATTTGTTGGAGAGATCTGTGTTTTGTGTTGTCCCAGATTTTCATCAAAGTAGTATAGAAGGTTAATGTGTCTCCTGCAAAGCACATAACATAACATGCAGATGAGAGATTTTTACTTTATGCAACTCGGTATGTTAGTTGCTGCTTTGAGCACAGAGATCCTTTTGTTAATTGCAGTTCATAGATTAATATCCTTCTAATATATCACAGTGAGCTGTGAAGGACATGTGACACCTACACCTTATAACCCTAACTGTGTCATGTAACACATCTTGTACATTGATTTATACAGGTACATGATTTATTATCCTATGTCACACAACCACATTATATAATAAACTACTTTCCTCATAAAGGTGAAAATGGCATCTTCTAAATGAAATAGATTGTGTGTCATACCGCACATTGCTTGACCAAACAGCATCAAAAAACGTTTTATCTACGAAGATCAAGGAATTGAAATATTTAGAATTATGGTTTAATCATTTTCATGATTAGCATATTTTCGTTGAAATAACACTGTACAACGCCTCCTAAGTGTGGACACTGGTTCACTTGCTCTTTGATCGGCAGTGCTCACAGCATCAATTCAGCAATAAGAAAGAATGCTATACAAAAGGAATACCAAACAAACACAGTGGGAAAAGCTTACTGCTGGATAATTCTGGAGACTTTCTTGGGGACATATTATCAAGCACGGCGTTAAAATTATCGCCGCTTTAGCTGAAGAAAACTGCCGCTAAAGCGGTGATAATGGGCTTGATAATTTCGCCGTTTCTTGATAATATGCCCCGTGGTTTTTAGTAAACAAATCATATGCTTTAATCACTTTACCGACTTGTCAGGTTGTGTTGCATACGTGCCATGTAGTATGGTGCAAGTATAAAAGCCC
The DNA here is from genome assembly GCF_964204655.1 of Triturus cristatus. Classification (NCBI taxonomy): domain Eukaryota; kingdom Metazoa; phylum Chordata; class Amphibia; order Caudata; family Salamandridae; genus Triturus; species Triturus cristatus. The sequence goes on along the minus strand of NC_140582.1, from coordinate 562,846,872 downwards.
ACATCTCCTAGGTATGCACTATCTCATTCAGACCAACACTAATATAGCTATTTTATCCCACATTAATGACTGCCATGTGGTCAGTCATGTGCTTGAGAAGCACTTACCAATCAGTAGGACATTCGCATATCTCCCACTCTGGAAGCGCTCGTTGATGATGGAATGTCGAAAGATGAAAGAATCATGAGCACTCCCTGTGTACATTGCCAGGACATTGATGAACGGGTCCAGATGGTCCACTATTGCCCACACACTCATCGAATATGTGTGTTTCCAGTACAGGCCTGATGTAGCCGCTGGAGGCACAAGCTGCAAATGTGTACCGTCCATTGCCCCCATCACATGTGGAAATCCTGCAATGGCATACAAGCCTTGCTTGTTTTCCTGTTGTTTCTGCCATGTATTGGGGAAGACGAGGTACGGGTTGTGAGGCTTATGATGGCATCCAGGATGGAGGGTAGGAATGCTGAAAAGGATGGCTGGGATACTCCAGCCACTCTAGCTGTGGTGGGTTGGAATGTTACAGATGTCAGCATGTGTAGAACAGCCAGTAGTTTGCCCTGCAGAGGGAGGTTGTTGCACCGCTCAGCTGTTGTCTGCAGTCTTGGTGCAATCTGGTGCAGGAGCTGGACAATGAACTCACTCCTGAGCCTGTAATGTGTGATGACCTCCTCCTCCTTCCTGAGGTCAATGAGGGTAATCCTCTGCCGGTATACCCACTCCCTTCTCCTGCACTGCCTCCATGGTGATGGTGATGGTGGATATGGTGGTGGTGGTCCTCTTGGCGCTCCAAGCTACAGTAGGGGTAAGTCCATGACATAGTTAAGTTGGCAGAGTGATTTGTGTATGTTCTGCTTTTGTACCAATGCCAATGCACCATTTTTATGCCTGGCTTGCCAAAGCATTACATTTTTTACGCTTTTGGGACTCTGTGCATCTTTTGCCAAAGTAACGTCACTGTCCCATATCCTTGTGAATACGACTGTGTCAGTTGTGCATGACTTTTAAGAGGGAATGCCTATCTTGCATATCATTGTCTTTATCTGGTGAAGCCGGATCTGGCGCTGGGGAAAATTGATCCTGGAGTGTGATGCTAGAGGCCTCTAGTGTCACTTCATAAATATGGAGCAATGATTGCTCTGCTGCTGTGGTAAAAAAAACCTGTGGTGGCGCTATCTCCTTGTTAATATGCCCCAAAATGTACATTAGCAAACAGGTCCATCTTGTTCTCATGCCAAGCCAAGCACAGATATTTATTTGTTTCCCACGTGCATTGCATTGAACCGCCTCTCATAAACCAGGCTACTTTCTCAACCATCAGTCTATTGTCCTGGCTTCTGTGTGTGGCACCGTGTTAGAGTACTAAATTGTTTGCAGTGTTCCTACACATTAAGAGAGTGAGAAAACCCAGGAGCCTCAACTCCACACTCAGGCAAGACCCAGAGCTCTGACCTAGCATGCACACAGAGTAGCAATCGTAAAATAGTTTTGTGATGGTGGGGCTTGGTCTGGGTTAAAGGAGTGTATCCATTCCAGAATTAATACAGGACATAAAGTAACAGATTACATCACAAATGTTATTGACATCAAACCACCACTGGCAGTGATGAAGATATCACTGATGCTATTCAAGGACACAGCAACTCAGATTGACCTAGGTTAAACATTTGGTCGTATGCAGCAGGATTGATATAGGTTTAGCATGTTCACTTAATATAGCTATGGTTGTTTTAAGTAATTAGGTAATTTCCATAGATAATTAACTTTCAGAATTATGAAGGTTGATGGTGATATAGCAAGGATGCAAATCCATGGACAAAAGCAACTTCCTAGAGCTGGTGTAAAACATAACTCCAATAATCATTGAAGCAACACACTGATGAATTTGTCTTGGTTTGCTCTTCAGGTTGCCAGTGCTGCGTAGGTTCATAAAAACTATCTGATTTGCTGAAGCCTTAGAAAATGACTGGAATTTCCTCAAGAGTATTGAACCTCTAAGATAAAAAATTATGTCGTTTGTTTTTTGTAAATGTATTTGTACAGTTTTACCCAACATAAGCCAAGCCAGTACCTTTACATTCTCAACAGTATATGAAATACACAACATGGAAAGAATATGAGGGGGCACTACAGGTATCCAAACGAGAGTATGATCAGCCACATTCAAACAAGAGGTCTAATTGCCATTAAACAATGGAAATATGGACAAAGGCAAGCGTACACCTCTTAACATTAATTTTAAAGTTCTGTAGAATGTTTTAAGTGTAACTAATGTATTGTGGCCACTTTTATCTTTAGGCAGTTGTCCACTGTTTATGCAAGGGACACAGAAAAACTGGGCTGTGTGACAATGACAGTGATTTGAATGAGAGCACCTATATCTTGTGCTAGATAGAATGTTTTCCTCTACTGAGCTTGTTATTTTAAATTTAGTTTAGTCTGTCTATTTTGTAACCATTCCAGCCGTTCTTCTTGTGATTACCTTGATTTCATGCACTGATAGTAATTTGTGATCAGCTATTGCTGATCTTAGTACCCCCTCTAGGTATTCTTTAGAAGATACCTCCATAGCTCATATCATAATGGATAGTTTTCTACAGTCTTGAAAACTCTTAAGCTACCCACCGACAACTCGAAATGAACCCTGCACCACTCCTCATACTCCTGCTCAGAGAAATCCCACCCGGCTTGTATGTGGCAATGTAAGAATCAGATGTCAAGCAAAGTCTGACTGCTATGGTCATCAGATTTTGCTTGAAATCTGACTCTTACATTGACTGCTTTGGAAGTAGGGATATGTGTGCTGCCAGCTCTTGTAGAAAGCTATTTTCAATGGATCAAAACTTTGTTCCCACCTCCTGAGAAAAGTAGTGTACGCTATTGTTCCCTTCCAATCCTTTTCTCATGAGCTGGGCATTGTTTCAGATAAGATCACTTTTGTATATGGCAACATTATGTTTGCTGGCCCTTATGGTCCTGGTCCTCCTCTTGCTAAAGTTGCATTATCTCCTTCTCGGCTGCCAAACTTTATTTCATGAGGACCAGATTCTCTCGCTCCTCACCTCTCTTAGATCAGCAGTCCCTGAATAGCCCAGAAGACCCTTTCCACTCAGCCTGAAGCAGGCACTTCCCTGTGCAGTAGCTCCAGCATTCACTTTGATTTCTCTTTCACTTCTGGTTCTGTCTTGCTGCAGCTAAAATTTCAGTTTTATGACTTCCCTTCTCCGAACAACATCGTTAGATCCTGTGAAGTTTCTAAACATTTTCCGATCTCCCTTCTTCCTCCAATTGTGAAGTTTGAAAAAAAATCCTGGTCAGATGGCAACGCAGTTATCCAATATAAATTGATAGTGACAGAAATAGTTTCAAATTGAATCCATAGCTCAAGGTATGTATCGGTGTCTGCAAAGAATAATTGCAAATACCCTTATGTATGGGGAAACGACATATTTTTTTCTTCGAAATGTGTTATTCGTATGAGAGGAAGTTAATCAGCGTGAAAATAGTAGAGGTATGCCCTCACATGGAAAAAAATGCGCATCCTTACATCCAAGGGATGTTCATTCAGTTTCCAAAGTCACACGGTGAACGCTTCCCACAAACAGAAATTCTGCTCGAACCAACGTTTCAACGAGAGAAGCCCAGGTCAGCATAAGGGAGGCGGAAGTTGCCTATGCCGTACTTCGACCAATGGTCGGGGTGTGGTCAAGCTTCCCTGTATGTAATAAACATCACTCGCAGAGCTACATGTCATATCTCTACTGGTTTCTTTGTGATCACTCGGGAAATGCCACCGCACAGCAAGTTTAGACACGGTGTTGTAGAAGAGGCGAACTTATGAATACCACATTCAGTCCAAGAGTGTAATTTTACTTTTTCTTTCATATGTTTTAAAGGATTGGTTGGAAAATTAAAGCTCTACTTCTTAAGACACCCTCGACCTCCCATCGAAGACAGAAAACAGTATGATCTGGAATTTGCGAATTCGACCTCTTTCCATGGCTTGCACAACCTGGTCGGCAGACGGAGCAGGACACGGAAGGTGCTGTGGACGTCCGTGGTCTTGGGCTCGGTTATTATCGTATGCTGGCAGATCTGCACGCGCATCATAAACTACTTCAGCTGGCCAACCACTACTTCCGTTACAGTTCAGTATGTGGAAAACATCGAGTTCCCGGCTGTGACCTTTTGCAATCTAAACAGGTAACCAGATTATATTTCTAGGGTAACAATACCATCTATAATTTTCTTACTCTAATATCAAGAACAAAGGATGAAAACGTGCAATTTGTTACTGCTAGTTATTAGAATAATGTGGCATGTGTGTACCGCACAATCTTTTCAGCACTTTTGGTAATCTGACTTTCCAAATGTTTTCGACTCGTAGTCGACTGTAATTGATCCAGACGTTCATTGCAAGACGAGTCTGGGGTCATTAATATAAACAATGTGCAAAGCAGCATAATGGACTTGTGCTCATGTTTAAAAAACAGGCTGACGCCCATTGTGCGTAATTTGCATCCTCTAATTCAATATTTTCAAGATTCAGTGCATGAGTTCTGGGCATCGGAACTCGATAAACAGACCAGCAGCCATCGCGCCTCGCCTGAGCAGTCGTCAGCTTATGCATACAACTCATGGTTGACAGTTCAGTTTCCCACGTGCATTTATTGCATTGAACCGCCCCTCATAAACCAAGCTACTTTCGCACCTCAGCAGCATGCACCTGTCTCATTTTAAGGATTTTAGGGGCCCTGGCCAAAAAATAGTTTGGGGAACTCTGTTTTGAACAACTTTGAATGTTGTTACCCATTTTTTGCTATTTCGAGCCCTATTTTTCCTAACAATATTGAATCAGATGTAAAAGATTAAGATAGAAAAATACACAGGGCTCAATTACGAAGTCAGACACGTTGCAGTCTTGGGACCGACCTCCGATCGGCGGTCCCGACACCGGAATTGCAATGCGACTGCACATGGTGCAGTCGCATACTCCCATTTCTCTATAGGAGCTTGTGCTTCCGGCTCCCATAGGTAAATGGGAAATTCTGTCAATTCCTGCACCAAGTGGCTCAGTGCAGGTATTAACAAAGGGACACCATATGTGCCCCTTTGGCTTCCAACCAGAAGCCGCAAGGAAAACGGGGCCCTGCTAGGGGCTCCCAATCTCGCTTTCCAACAGGCTTTCCATGTCGGAAAGCCCGTCATAGAAAGCCTGTCGAAAACTGAGCATCATAATCCCAACAGTGGAAACGTCATCCGTTGGGATTACGGCCAGTCTCCTTGAGCCCATCAGAATCCAGCCGGAACGACCGTCCGGTTTAAATTACAACCACCTAGATTGTGGTCAGAGGCTTTCAAACCAACATCGAAATAGGCCCCACAGAAATTAGATAAAGAGTAAGTTCACTTTCCCAAGGGGGCCTTTTGAAGTTGGGGGCTCTTGGATATTGCCACTTTTCCCAGGCTTTACAGCGATTTTGGCACGTGTAATAGCAAAATCCTGCATCCCGTTCACAGAATAGGAATGGTGGGATTTTGTTCTTGTAAATGGATTTACATAAACTCATTTTCAAAAGGACACCCGTTTGCTGACATTTTATTGTTAAGAAAACGGTTTCACAAGGGTGGTTTGCAGGCGTTCTAGGATGGACACCTGAAAACGCTGGTGAATGAGCAGCAAACCATTTTATAATGGTGGATATCCACACATTGTTTTCATTAGGTTCCCATGCTGAAAACCGATGGGCATTTCATTCTATCATATGTTGGAGTAAATCCAATGTTCATATTGAAAAGGCGGGGCGGGGACACCACCAAACTGGTGGGGTTATAATGGAAGTTGTTTCTTTAAGATGTGAATAATTTCCCCCACTGGAACCCAAAAACTACACACTTAACTTATGTGTTACATTTACGGATTTGAAATTGCAGACTTGCTTCATTTTCGTATGGGTGATGCTTTGCCTTGTCCATGCTTGTGGAAAGCTGCGGAACGATTAGTAAATGTCAAGAAGATCAGATATTTACTTCAAACATAGGAGTAATCTTATGGGAGAACATTTCTGACTTTCTCACTAGTCTATTTGTGAATTTCCACTCTAGAGAAAAGTTTGAACATATGCTTGGTTATCTCATGCCAGCCCAGAAAAGCAGGATCACCTACATTAGGGCTGTGAAAAGTGACAAAGTAAAAAAAAGTAGGTTGTGAGTTTTATTAAGGGTGGACGTTCCAAATACCCTACCGAAGAAATCGGAGGCATATTCAAAACATACAATACAAAGTTTGCAAATAACCACAAACTATGAGTTTTAACTAGCAATTTTAAGTGTTCTTGCCACAGTTTTGGAGACCCCCAGGTCACAAATAATGGAATTTGCATTAATGAGATGCTCAGTTTGAAATTCACAAGGCGTGTGAATGCAGGGGTGAAGGATAGGCAACTTTTTCAGTGGAGAAAAGAAGGATACAAATAGAAATAAAATTGTCATACTTCAGGTTTCATTGTGAATACAAAGACGTACTGGTAGGTGTTTTCACAATCAGAATGTGGCCCAGCAGACTAGAAGGTGAAGATGAATGAACTTGTGTGTATATTCAAGGGACTAAGAATCTGTCAAGCATAATGTCTTCTGTGAAGGCGGCCGTATTTATCTGGCCACAAGCTACCAGCCCAAAGGGAACCTAAGGTGCACTAATGCTTTCAACCGTTGCCTAAGTAAACCTGCTGAATTAAACATGGAGGAATATCCCTCAAAGTCTAAGAAACTCGCATTTGGAATAAAAAGAAAAACCCTAAGAGGTCAACTGGAAAAACCTGAAGCCCTCTCTGTTTAAGAAATCAAGGACACTATTATCACATCACTGCCTGAATGAAACGGCTCCTATTCCTTTGTTAGGCGCCAGGCCCTTCTAAATATTAGGTTCTTCTAACTTGTAATTGGACTATACTGAAGTTACAATTCTACTCACTAACACCTGGTAATCTGATGTTTCTATAAAATAACATGTTAAAGCTATAAAACTCCTTCAATACATATTTTGCAAACTGGTGAAACTTAGTCACACGACATGACATCATGTATTCATTTTTAAGTTGCCTTTTAGGTTTAGCTGGAAAGAGCAGCTGTTGCCAGACATAATGTGATCAACTTAAAAAAGAGCTTCCAGGGGCAGTACACGGGGGCCTTTGGCTTCACCAACATGTTAGTTGCCAGGAGTACATGTTTTGACTATGCAGAAGTTGTGTGCTGTCAAAGAAAAAAGTGCTTACCCCCCAGACTGCTGGGAATATTTTGTTTATCCCGCATCGTGAGCCACCAGCAGTATGGCTGCCTTGAGCTTGACCTTCAGAGGCACACCCATGACATTGTAATTCTGCTAAAGTGTCTAAGAAAACTAGGTCCTCTGTTGTCTTTACTGTTCTCTGGCAGTAGCACAGATGGAATCTGGAAGCAGGAATCTCACGAGGAATCTACTGCAATCACTGTGCCGTCCCCTTCCATCATTAACTGTAGACTACAGATTGCAGTTGTGTGTTGGAGAGCAGAATGGGAGGCCAAGAGCGACCCCAGGGGTATCCAATCATTTCTGTAATAAGAGCAGCTTGCGTTCAATGACAATCATACTGAGCTACTAACATGACCAGTAGGGGAACAGAGACTACGTCAGAAAAGATTACATTAGTGGCCACCATATGCAAGATCACCAGCAGTGATTACTTTAGTGCGCCAGGCAAGGTTGCAAACAGAAATGTGAAAATGGCATCTGCAATGTATCTACAGAGTTAGTACATGACAGCCATAGCTACAGTGTCCCCAGAGCAAGAGGATTCATTGAAGTAATGTCTCCCAATCACCTTAGGATGTATTACTGAAATAGCTGTAAATAGAAATCCAGCCATTGGTGGTCAGCTAAGTGTATGAGTTCTGAATATACATTTTGGTCTCAAATACATGCTTTTGAATTATGGAATACATATATTAATTCAACCTTTCAAAAGCTTTGACTTTAATAGTCAGGGCTGCGCACAGGAGAGCTATTTACAAGTGGCTGGGGAGCTGCCTGTTGTTCACGAGCTACTCGTTGGAGAAGTCTGAGCTACCCTAATCTACACAGAGTTTTAAGTTTGGCTTAACAGTGCAGCTGTCACCTGACCATATGATCAAGAAAGAAGATCTTTCAGAGTACTACTGAAAAAGGAGCTTAGGCTCCATTCACACATTGGTCCCCCAGAGAAAATGATTTGATTGGCCACATTTGGAAGCCTTCACTAAAAGACTGCTGGTATTGTACTTTTTGGCTTGTGGCAAAGCTTATATTTGATACAACAGGATTGAGCTGGTTTAGGTGGCAAGCCAACAATCATGGCTATAGGCTTGATCTGATTATTATGAAAGTTACGACAATGGGACTAGACCTCATGTATCTATTGTGAAAACCATATAGTAAAGTTAATGGACATTTTAGTGTGGATTGTTATTACTCTATATTAAAGGCCAGAGGCATGCATTTTATTACATGTAATCTCACAGATTGCCATGGAAGGCAGAGATTTTGGTGTTTTGCCAGCCTCTGTGCCAACGCCTGGGGATTCACTGGGAAAAGTCCTGTCATATTTCATAGGTTTAATCTATTTTTTATGGAACATTATGACAAGCCGGTAGAAATGACCTTCCTATTTTGAAGAGCTTTTAAGGGTGGATGCACACTGTTCTAAAACCTATAGACAGGTATTTTGGTAAATGGAATTTCACACATTACCACGGTAGGCAAGGGATATGGTGTTGGTGATCCACCCGTACAAACGGCTAGAAAGTGTGGAGCATAATAATCCTTATTAAGTTGTTTTAGGAGAGATAGTATTTTGCTATGCCAACTATAATTTTCTTCATATGTGTACTTTTATGATTGTATCCTGGATGGAAAGCTTATGCTCAATGCAGCATGTGCACCTTCCTGCACAACAGAAATCCTTTGGGACATTTTTCTCTTTCTGAATGCGCTGCAGAATGTAGCAGACGTAGAAAGAGGAAAAAACAAAGAGAAATATAGATATTTCTCCTCGATACACCTGAGAAGTGTAAGATTTTGGCGCATTCCCTGGGAACAGTAGTGACAGATTCCTTCAGTGTGATCTGTTTATAATGAAACGTTTTAATAACCCAAGTAAGCCTTATTTAACATATTGTAAAAAAGCATGTGGTAAAGGCAATACGCTTTTAAGGGTGGGTTGTTATTAAATTGTGCTAATGCCTTTTGGCAGGTATTTTTCTGCATGGAATTTCGCAAATTGCTGTAGTAGGTAAGGGTACTGGTTTTGGTATCCCACCCGTACAACCATGAGGATGGACGATTTCCACTGTGGTAATCCTTAAGGCGCTCTTTTAGTAGGGATTTTATATTGTTTGGCAACTGTATAATGTACATATTTGTTATTTCATTACCATAGACCTGGGGGAAGGCATATGACCACGACAGTAGGTCTGAGCTTGTTATTGTGAAAAGCCAATGACAAAGGTAATCGGCCTGATTGTTTATGATGAAAAGTTACGATAAAGCCAAAAGGCCTGAAATGTTGATTGTGAAAAGCATATGTTAAAGTCAGTAGGCATTTAAGCACAGATTATTATTAATTGGTATTTAAGCCTATATGTAGGTATTATGTAACATGGAATTTCACAAATGAAGAAATGAATGAATATATGAAGGAATGAATGAACAAATGCAGGCATGAATGCATGAATGAATACATGAATCAATGAATAATTAAATAAATCCATGAATTTGCAAAGCATTCAGCTACTCTAAACAGATTAACCCAGCACTAAATCCCATCTAGGTCACAGTTGCTATGGCCACCTTAGGCCAGACCAAACAGGTAGGTTTTGAGAGCCTTCCTAAAAGGGATTTCTTCAGAGATGCTCCTTCAAGCAATTCATTCTCTGCAAGCCAACACAGAAAAGGAACGTCCACCGCATTGAGCAATCTGAAGGTGTGATCAGGTATTAAGGATCATGTTTATAAAAGGCCTGCTGCACACAAATTAGAGCCTTGCAAATTATCCATTTCCTAATAGGAAGCCAGTGTAGTTTGTTAAGATGTCTAGGAACCGAATCCCATCAACAAATGCTGTATTGTTTGCAATCATTTGACCCATTTATCCTGGATCACAAGAGAGAGTATATTCCTTTAGTCCTGCCTAGCAATAATGAACGCATATGTCCATATTAAAGCATAGCTACTGATACCAATTCTTGCAGATTAAGTGCCTGGCAGGACTCATCTACAGTCTGGCCTGATATATCTGTGATTGCTTTATGTGCAAGATGAAGTAGCCCAAAGCTGTGAAATTGGCATATTTCAAAACTGCTGAGGAGATGGCAACCTCAAATGAATTCAAATAGTCAGGCACTTGCCCAGTTGGATGATAAATCAAAACTTCTGCAAAAGAGCTTTTGGATGCAAAAGAAATGCAGAAACCCAGTCATTGACCTCCCTTTAGATGATTAAAGTGAAAAGTGTAGCAGTGAAAACTTTCTGTACTATAATGGCAATCCCCCCATCTAGTTTTTTCTGTCTTGTCTATAATAGACATAGCTATGAGGAGCCGCTTGGCATACATTCATATTCGAGTCCGAACGCAGCCCAGATTCAGTGAGAAGCAAAGCATCTACATTCAAATATAAGCGAAGTTGAAAAATGTGTAAGGCATGTTTAGGGAGTGAGCAAACGTTCACAAGTCAGACTTTCAAAAACCCATCCAAAACCTTACGAACGTTTCCTCCAATTTGTTCACAGTATCTACAAGTGGAACATTGTGACTTGCAAGAGAATGTGGCAGATTCAGGCCGCAATGTATTCATATCAAATAACGTGTTCCTAGAATAGTTGCGAAGAATGACCTTACACAGGGCAAAACAAACAGAGTAGATGGCAATGGCTGTAGTCGAGGGCAGATGGGCTTGCCTTTGGTGCACTTTTGTTCACACCAGTGGCATGCCCACTGCACGCTACTGCTGTGTGTCCTTGCCACAGCCCGCATTGAATAGGTTAAGTAGAGCCTGAAACTGGACAACTAGAGAGCCCACCTGCAGCAAAACCCAAGCTTTCTATAGCAGCGCTTCTCCTAAAACCCACCGGGGATGTGCCAGGGTCCGGGAGGCAGAGTGCAATATTCTTTTGGGAAGAGGGGCATGGGGGCTCCCTACATGAGCCTCTGTGAGGCCCAGGAGGACCCCATCCCCTGGGTCTGTTGTGTAAAATAAGAGGACAGGGGCATGTGGCTCCCCTTTCCAAGCCTTAATAGGCCCCAAGGACCCCACCTCCCAGGGGTGAAAGCAATTAAAAAAATAGGTTTAATGGTTCCCTGGGGTATGAGGTCCCTGGGGCCTATTAAGGTTCAGCAAGGGTGGTTATTTGTCCTCCTTGCCTTTTCTAAGGAGTTCAACTCCAGGGGATAGGGTTCCAAAAGTCTATTAAGGCTCAGGGAGGGGTGCCACGTGCCCCTTCCTCTTCACACATATATTTTAATCACAGGGGATAGAATCCCCTGAGCCACTATTGGTTTTTTGTGGTTAAAAAGTTACAGTGTCACTGAAATTCTCGCCTAAGTGTAACATTACATTAACCTTTGTTTTTTTCAGGGAATATATATATATATAAGTTTGCTGCTAAAATGGCAATCGAACCTCGGTTCGTGAAATGACAGTCTGTTGTCTATGTTAATTCTTTGCACTGGCACTATAAAAATGGGGAAGTGTTGTCAGCGCGTCATGTGGTCAAGGTCCTTGTGGACCGAAACGCGTCATGGCGGCACAGCGCAAAATAGAAAAATAAAAATTCACAAGAGAAGAGGTGTCCATTCCTGATTTCCAATTCACGTTGCATTGAATCATACGGGAAAAGTTCACCTGAAGCGTATACCAGGACGGCTTCCCTGGTGTTAACGGACCCCCTCCTGAACAGGGCGCAGCAGCAGGAAGCTGTATCTGGTGGTGAAGCCGCAGCAGCCACCGGACATCGAAGAAAACACAGCCCGAGCCGACGAGTGGGACAGCGGGAGCATCTGTGTCGGAGGATGCGAGAGGTACTGACAAGTGCCACAGAAGGTAGGAGCTGCTAACGAAAGGTCTGGTGGGAGGTGTGCAGTAGCATATGCAAGCATATTGAGTGCAACTGCCACACGCCTAACTGAAAGTGCTTATAATGGCCCCTGACGTGCTGAGAGGCAGAGAGGAGGCAGCTGAAGACATGTGTCCTGAAATCCCTAATATCCAGCCAGTGAAACGGGTTAACAATGATGAAGCCAGTAGATCGGGAAACAATCTCAAAGAATTGTATAAAAAACTTGAAAAGGCCATGAAAGTGGAGCAAGCAAAATGGTGGGAGCACAAGTCTCTCACCAAATATTTGGAAGTAGAGAGGGTCCCTCGGGGCCTCCGTATTTTACTTGCTCCGAGTTATGAAAATCCAAACAAAGACAAGTTGCTTGAATGGGCTGAAAGCAATCTGGAAGCCTCAAAAAATCTGATGGAAATTTTGATTAAATATGCACAAATCGACAGGATTGAGTTACAAAAAGAAATAGATCAACTCAGCAACAAAATCACGGCTTTGTAAGGCTCAGACACTATTTCTAAAATAAGAGAAGAAATGACAACAAGACTAAAGAAGGAGGAGGACATAATAAAAAAGCGGAAAACATTCAAATTCCAGAGGGATAAACAAGATTATGAAAGGGGCCAAATCTTTACCTTCGCCCATAAATACGATGGTGTGAAGGCTTCACACAAAAACACAGGACAGACCAAGCGGAAAGAAGCAACCGCTGGCCCAAATCACCAAATATGGGAAGCTTCATAATTTTCTGACCTCAGTTCAGCAATCAACAGCCGGTCGGATATTGAGCAAACCAAAGACACAGCAGGTTTATCAGCACTTGACAAACAAAAACATACACTAGTAGATGAACTGCATTTTTTAAGGAAAGACAGGCGCCAGACGTTGCGTCCGCGAAATCCCAAGCCAAACAAAGGCAAAATGCAAGAAGACGTGAACGAAGGAAAAGGAGGCGCAAACTCCAAAAAGATCTTCAACTAGAAACCAGCAAGGAAAAATTGGCGCCGATAGTGATATCTGGAACTCAATCTAATAATTCCATCATAAACTTTTCAAACATTGACTTAGACAGCGCAGAACAACAGCTGTTGGCTCTTGGATTACCCTACTGTCCGGAAACACATTTTGATTACCCCCAAACAAGAGCAGACATATATACATTTATCAGGAAACTCAAGCTACAAAAGTTTCATTTACAACAACAAAACAAAACAGGCCTGCCCGCGGGAAATCAAAGCAAAACAAACGTAACTAGTGCATTAACAGCAAGGGATGTAAGATTATTGGGGGACTTACAAGCACTCGAAAATTATGACTTAAACAACACACCTCCTGATAACACACAAAATCTCTTGAAACAACAAGGAATTGAGGTTAATGCAACGATATGCACAAACCTCAAACCAAAATCAAAGTTTGTGCCAGTAATGCCACGGGATACTGACTCTGACTAACAGGCTACAGGTCGTGATGAATGACGCTGCACGACTTATTTTCAGACTCCCAAGGAGAACTAAGGCCTCCCCCCTGCTACATAGCCTGCATTGGCTCCCCATTAAAGAGCGAGTGGAATTTAAGACCTTATGCACGGCTCATAAGGCACTTTACGGTCAGGCACCAGCCTACATTACAGATCGTTTGGAGGTGTACAGCCCAGTGAGAACACTTAGATTCTCAGCTATTGGTCTGTCCCCGCTACAAATTAGTAACTAAGGGAGGAAGAGCCTTCTCTGTGTTAGTTCCTCAGCTATGGAACATGCTGCCTGAGGTGCTGCGCAGGGAAGGGAACCTCCTGCGGTTTAGAAAGATGCTAAAAACACTGTTGTTTAGAAGAATCCTGAGTGTAATCTAGACCAGGGAGTGTCTTTCTTTCTGTGTTTTGCCAAGATTATTGTTGTTACCATCGATTTCCGAGCGCCTAGAGACCTGCAGGTGATTGGGCGCGATATAAATCCAATATAACAATAACAACAATACGATAGATACATTAAGTGAGACCATAACTGCTGAAGTGAAAAAACTCAACCGAATAACGAAAGCTTGCAAGAAAAAATATAACATCAACCAACAAAAATATTATCAGCTGATCAGCAAATTATGTGACAATGACACCATCGTTCTTAGGAACTCAGACAAAGGGGGCAATGTTGCGATCTGGCCAAAACAGCAATATTCCAAAAGAAGCCATACTCAATGGCCTGTGCACACACGTAATTAGATATAGACAACTAGTACTGTCCAATTCTTGATCCAAGTATGGCTAATATAATGTTATTTGCAAATACGTTTAAACACAATAATGAACGTAGAACACTCCAGATGATTCGTGTTCGTTATGTTTATTGTAGATCTCTATGCCCAGCCGACACGTGTTTCGTCAGGGTCAATACCCAAGACTTCTTCAAGGCTGGAATAATATACAATAGTAGGTTTCAACATACAAAAAACTGTAAAAAGACTCATGATGACTTAACATCAAAAGTGCATCACCCTTCGTGACAGCCCAAAATACCAGAAAAAATATGATGGCAGAAATTGTGCTAACACAGAGCAAAGAAAATCCCAGTGCAAGTAAAGTGTCAGTGTGATAACACAAATCCAAATAAATATAATTTCCTGAACATAATTATATTGCATTCAATTCCCAAAACGCATTTTCCCCATGCAATTTCCCATAGGATCTGTTGTCGCAGCTACAGCCCGAACCGCTGAACGGAATGACACCAAATTTGGCAAAGAGGTAGTCCTCAGTTCGGACTCTTGCCTTTTGCATATATGGTGTGAATCTGTTAAGTAGTTCCTGAGAAAATGAGGGTAAAAAAGTTAGTGATATCTATGGCCGCGGAGGATCCGCGGACCGTACCTGCACCGTAAGCGCACCCTCCCCGAACCGAGCGCGCACCTTCCCGATCGCGCGCTGAATGCTAATTGGCTGTCGAGTGTCTCTCTACATTCGAAACCAGGAACTGTTGGTGGCCATTTTTCTGCCTCGGTAGAAGCGAGGCTGAAGAAGCAAGGGGAAAAAGTGTGTAAAACATATAAAGGGGGCAGAGTGGAAATACTCTGACCCTCTAGAGGTGCTTAGGGGTCCCAGAAGGACCCTCTGGGGCTCACCTTTTATAAAAAAAAAAACAGAGAAATGCGCGCACGGTGCGCGCATCCTATCGCGTTCGATGCACGGATCCTCTCGCGGTGGGTTCGCGGATCCAAGAAAAAAAAATGAAATTGTTGGGAGATAAAGATTAACCTTAAGTGGTTTGTTCTTGAGTGGCTCTAAAAAGAGCCGTTGTGTTGATTGAGAGTTTTTGGTACTTATAAGTAAGTACCTATACAGAGTCTAAAGTTGTTGAGGAAGACTCTGTTTCCTTCATCAGTAAAGTGTACTCCATCTCTCCTATACATCTCTTGCATATGAAAGCGCAGATTGTTATTGTAAATGGACCCCATTCTGTAGTCTCGGAGAAAAGCAGAAACAGATTTATTCACATGTTTCCTAGCTTTCTCAATCTGTGGACAAAAATGATCGGACCAGTTTCATTTCTGCTTTTGGCATATGTTAGTATACACAAAGGCAGTTTTAGGGAAAAGTGAAATCAGTTCTGCAAAGGTGTCCTTCATAAGCATTTCCAGACCTACCCCAGTCAAAGTGCCTAGGTCATTGCCACCACAGTGCACTATTATGAGGTCAGGGTGTTGGATTTGCATGAAGGATTTCACCAATGGCATCAATTGGTGCCACTTTAACCCTCTCTGTCCAATCCATTTAATGTCTACATTTGGCAAACCTAGGTCTTTGTGAATGCCTTTGTTTTCTGCATACCTTTGGCTCCAGAAAATGGAGCTGTGTCCCACAATCCACACTGTAAGCATCTTGTAAGGAGGTCTGGATGCACTCAGATGGTCTCTCTAAATGAAATGGCAGTTTAGAAAGTAAGATGTTTCTAAAATGGTGGCTAAGATGCAATTTTGAAAAAAGACAAGAAATCATTGGCTGTTTGACAACCTTCTACACTGAAAGGTAGGATGCATATTTCTGTTTTTTAAACGCATGATTCTTATTGGTTAACAAAAACTGATTGTAAGGAACATTATATATGATAAGCTGATATGTTGAGAAGTCAAGCACACTTGCTGTCTTGATTAGCAAGATTGTATGTGCTGAACTTCTGACCTGTGTCCTCAGTACAGTGTTCCATGACCTGTTTCTATGGTAACGGGCAGAAGGCAGATTGGGGGAAGGGTTGAAGTTTATGTCATTTGGAAAGGGTTGAAATTTTTAACCAATAGAAATGTGTGTTTGCTTTTGAATTTATGTGGGAAGGAGTGTGATTTGATGTTTACATGTATATGTGTGGAAAAAGAGAGGGAAACTTTGCCATTCTTTGGTTCTGCTGACAGGTGCACAGTGCGGAGATTCTGTATAAGAAAATCTGCTGTGTGACTGATATCTGGTGTGTGACTGATATACTTCTTAATCTACAAAACATCTTGAAAGGTGAGTTATTTAATTGTGAGGGGATGTATGTAGACTATTTTGATTGTAATCAGACTAATGTATTTCTTCTGCTAAAGTGTAGGGAGTACCTTTTTTTTCTCTGCAATCTTATTGACAGTGTGTGTGCATGTAGAAACCATTCTGTGATAAGCATTTGTGTTTTTCATGTGTTTGCAGACAGATAACTGTGCTGTTTTTATATTTTGGTAGAATTAGAAACCAGACATTGTTTATGAATTTGTGAAAGGAGTTATGTTATGTTTCTGTACTAAAATGTAGTAGTTCTTCTAGATGAAGAAATGTGTTTTGGTATAGTGCTGTTTGTGTAGAATCACACAGAGAGCCTGTGTGCATTTGGGAACCACTGTGAGAGAAGCGTTTGGTAACATCGTGTATTTGCTGACATATACCTGTTTTAAAACATGTCATGTTGTCAAGTTTTAGTAGCATTAGAAGCCAGTCTTTGCTTATGCGTTGATTAAATTAGTCAGGCATTGACATTAAAGTGCAGTCGTGAAATATGTAGATTGTGTGCAGTACCTTTACCACTTCCACTGTAGTGAATAAGTTTTGGTAAACACCTAGGGATAGTGGTGCTTGTCTAGAATCACACTGTGAGTCTGTGTACATTTGGGAATCACTGTGAGAGAAGTGTTTGGTAACATTGTGTATTTGCTGACATATACCTGTTTTAAAACATGTCATGTTGTCAAGTTTTAGTAGCATTAGAAGACAGTTATGGCTTATGCTTTCATTAAATGAGTTAGGTATTGACAGTAAAGTGTAGTTGTGAAATATGTAGATTGTGTGCAGTTCCTTTACCACTTACACTGTAGTGAATGAGTTTTGGTATATTCCTAGGGATAGTGGTGCTTGTCTAGAATCACACTGTGAGTCTGTGTACATTTGGGAATCACTGTGAGAGAAGTGTTTGGTAACATCGTGTTTTTGCTGACAGATAACTGTTTTAAAAGCTGTCATGTTGTCAAGTTTTAGTAGCATTAGAAGCCAGTCTTTGCTTATGTGTTGATTACATTAGTCAGGCATTGACATTAAAGTGCAGTCGTGAAATATGTAGATTGTGTGCAGTTCCTTTACCACTTCCACTGTAGTGAATGAGTTTTGGTAAACTCCTAGGGATAGTGGTGCTTCTCTAGAATCACACTGTGAGTCTGTGTGCATTTGGGAACCACTGTGAGAGAAGCGTTTGGTAACATTGTGTATTTGCTGACATATACCTGTTTTAAAACATGTCATGTTGTCAAGTTTTAGTGGCATTAGAAGCCATTCTTTGCTTATGCGTTGATTAAATTAGTCAGGCATTGACATTAAACTGCAGTCGTGAAATATGTAGATTGTGTGCAGTACCTGTACCACTTCCACTGTAGTGAATACGTTTTGGTAAACTCCTAGGGATAGTGGTGCTTGTCTAGAATCACACTGTGGGTCTGTGTGCTTTTGGGAACCACTGTGAGAGAAGTGTTTGGTAACATTGTGTATTTGCTGACAGATAACTGTTTTAAAATCTGTGATGTTGTCAAGTTTTAGTAGCATTAGAAGCCAGTCTTTGCTTATGCGTTGCTTAAATGAGTCAGGCATTGACACTAAAGTGCAGTTGTGAAATATGTAGATTGTGTGCAGATCCCTTACCTCTTCCACTGTAGTGAATGAGTTTTGGTAAACTCCTATGGATAGTGGTGCTTGTCTAGAATTACACTGTGAGTCTGTGTACATTTGGGAATCACTGTGAGAGAAGTGTTTGGTAACATTGTGTATTTGCTGACAGATAACTGTTTTAAAACCTGTCATGTTGTGAAGTTTTAGTAGCATTAGAAGACAGTTATGGCTTATGCTTTCATTAAATGAGTTAGGTATTGACAGTAAAGTGTAGTCGTGAAATATGTACATTGTGTGCAGTTCCTTTACCACTTACACTGTAGTGAATGAGTTTTGGTATATTCCTAGGGATAGTGGTGCTTGTCTAGAATCACACTGTGAGTCTGTGTGCATTTGGGAACCACTGTGAGAGAACTGTTTGGTAACATCGTGTATTTGCTGACAGATAAGTGTTTTAAAACATGTCATGTTGTGAAGTTTTAGTAGCATTAGAAGCCAGTCTTTGCTTATGCGTTGATTAAATTAGTCTGGCATTGACATTAAAATGCAGTCGTGAAATATGTAGATTGTGTGCAGTACGTTTACCACTTCCACTGTAGTGAATGAGTTTTGGTAAACTCCTAGGGATAGTGGTGCTTGTCTAGAGTCACACTGTGAGTCTGTGTGCATTTGTGAACCACTGTGAGAGAAGCGTTTGGTAACATTGTGTATTTGCTGACAGATAACTGTTTTAAAACCTGTCATGTTGTGAAGTTTTAGTAGCATTAGAAGCCAGTCTTTGCTTATGCGTTGATTAAATTAGTCAGGCATTGACATTAAAGTGCAGTCGTGAAATATGTAGATTGTGTGCAGTACCTTTACCACTTCCACTGTAGCGAATGAGTTTTGGTAAACTCCTAGGGATAGTGGTGCTTGTCTAGAATCACACTGTGAGTCTGTGTGCATTTGTGAACCACTGTGAGAGAAGCGTTTGGTAACATTGTGTATTTGCTGACAGATAACTGTTTTAAAACCTGTCATGTTGTCAAGTTTTAGTAGCATTAGAAGCCAGTCTTTGCTTATGCGTTGATTAAATTAGTTAGGCATTGACATTAAAGTGCAGACGTGAAATATGTAGATTGTGTGCAGTACCTTTACCACTTCCACTGTAGTGAATGAGTTTTGGTAAACTCCTAGGGATAGTGGTGCTTGTCTAGAATCACACTGTGAGTCTGTGTGCATTTGTGAACCACTGTGAGAGAAGCGTTTGGTAACATCGTGTATTTGCTGGTAGATAACTGTTTTAAAACCTGTCATGTTGTCAAGTTTTAGTAGCATTAGAAGCCAGTCTTTGCTTATGCGTTGATTAAATTAGTCAGGAGACATTAAAGTGCAGTCGTGAAATATGTAGATTGTGTGCAGTACCTTTACCACTTCCACTGTAGTGAGTGAGTTTTGGTAAACTCCTAGGGATAGTGGTGCTTGTCTAGAATCACACTGTGAGTCTGTGTGCATTTGTGAACCACTGTGAGAGAAGCGTTTGGTAACATAGTGTATTTGCTGACAGATAACTGTTTTAAAACCTGTCATGTTGTAAAGTTTTAGTAGCATTAGAAGCCAGTCTTTGCTTATGCGTTGATTAAATTAGTCAGGCATTGACATTAAAGTGCAGACGTGAAATATGTAGATTGTGTGCAGTACCTTTACCACTTCCACTGTAGTGAATGAGTTTTGGTAAACTCCTAGGGATAGTGGTGCTTGTCTAGAATCACACTGTGAGTCTGTGTGCATTTGTGAACCACTCTGAGAGAAGCGTTTGGTAACATCGTGTATTTGCTGGTAGATAACTGTTTTAAAACCTGTCATGTTGTCAAGTTTTAGTAGCATTAGAAGCCAGTCTTTGCTTATGCGTTGATTAAATTAGTCAGGTATTGACATTAAAGTGCAGACGTGAAATATGTAGATTGTGTGCAGTACCTTTACCACTTCCACTGTAGTGAATGAGTTTTGGTAAACTCCTAGGGATAGTGGTGCTTGTCTAGAATCACACTGTGAGTCTGTGTGCATTTGGGAACCACTGTGAGAGAAGCGTTTGTTAACATTGTGTATTTGCTGACAGATAACTGTTTTAAAACCTGTCATGTTGTGAAGTTTTAGTAGCATTAGAAGCCAGTCTTTGCTTATGCGTTGATTAAATTAGTCAGGCATTGACATTAAAGTGCAGTCGTGAAATATGTAGATTGTGTGCAGTACGTTTACCCCTCCCACTGTAGTGAATGCGTTTTGGTAAACTCCCAGGGATAGTGGTGATTGTCTAGAATAACACTGTGAGACTGTGTGCATTTGGGACCCACTGTGAGAGAAGCGTTTGGTAACATCGTGTATTTGCTGACAGATACCTTTTTTAAAACTTGTCATGTTGTCAAGTTTTAGTAGCATTAGAAGCCAGTGTTTTCTTATGCGTTGATTAAATGAGTCAGGTATTGACACTAAAGTGCAGTCGAGAAATATGTAGATTGTGTGCAGTTCCCTTACCACTTCCACTGTAGTGAATGAGGTTTGGTAAACTCCTAGGGATAGTGGTTGTTGTCTAGAATCACACTGTGAGTTTGTGTGCATTTGGGAACCACTGTGAGAGAAGCATTTGGTAACATTATGTATTTGGTGGCAGATAAGTGTTTTTAAACCTGTCATGTTGTCAAGTTTTAGTAGCATTAGAAGCCAGTGTTTGCTTATGCATTGAAAAAATGAATCATGCTTTGACACTAAAGTGCAGTACCATGTAGTATTGTCTTCACTGCACCAGATCTGAAAATGTAATTTTTTTACCTAGGTACTGTCCTAGAAGTAGTCTGATGATTTAGTTAGTTTCTAAGTACTTATGTTGTGAACCATTCATTACCAAATAGACTGCTTCAAATGTCTATGCAGTATGCATGTAGTTCTCTAAATACCTATACAGTTGTTTTTCACACCTTCAATTCCCTAGTCAGCATGCATACACTTCCAGGAAACACGCTGTCACTCCCTTTGCAGTCTTCTAGTGACCCATTCAGCACCATGTAGTAATCCATTCACTGTGCCAAAACCCAAACACTTATAAATTCACCAAGACACTCTCTTTCCAGTACTTCAATGATTCAGTCAAACGCCTAAGTATTCATGCACTGAGCCAGGCCTCAGCACATGGACTGCTTCAAACCCCTATCTACTATGCATGCAGTCTTCTAACTACCTAGACACTTGTCTTTCACACTTTCAATTCTCTAGTCAGTATCAATACAGACCAGCAAACAACCAGTCACTGCCTTTGCACTCCTCTAGTGACCCATTCAGTACCAAGTACTAATCCATTCCCTGTGCGAAAAGCCTACCACTTATAAATTCATCCAGGCAGTCTCCTTGCTGTAGTCTAATCATTCAGTCAGTACCCAAGTACTCATGCAGTGAGCTAGGGCTTAGCACGTGGACTGCTTTAAATGCCTATCCAGTATGCATTCAGTTCTCTTATCAGCTACACAGTTGTCTTTCGCACCTTCAATTCCCCAGTTAGTATTCATACACTTCTAGGAAACACCCTGTTTCTCACCCAGTGTGTCTCGTTTTAGTACTGTAATCATTCAGTCAGTTAGCATGTAGTCTTTTAGTGAGGTAGGCTTTAGGGTATGAACTGCTTCAAAGTAGTATGCACTATGTATGTAGTGTTTTAATCATCGTCACACTTGTGGTTCAGGGCTATAGTTTCTTAGTCAGTTTTTATATAAAATGTGTTTGTACAGTAATGGAATACTGTAAATGTGAAAGTTATTAATATACATTTATTTGTGATTCTTTTTTGCAGATACTGTTTTTCAACGTTAAAATCGAGAAATTATGCCAGAAAAAAAAAGAAAAAGAAAAGAGCAGAGACAGGAGGATTATTTGAAGAAACATCAACCACAAGTATTGAATGTACAAGATAATGTGGCTAAATGGAAAAAATCTTCTGGTAAGATCACGAAGCAATTTATTAAAAATGTTTGTAGGAGCAAACAGAATGTAGAGAATGCTCCAGTTTCAGAGATTTTTTTAAGTAAGAAAAAAAATCAAATTAGGAGGAAAAGTAAAAAAGCAAATGTTCAGTCAAAGGAGATAAAGTATGGTAAAAGAAGACAAAATCAGTATAAGGAATTACGCAAAAAAATATTTTACAAGAGAGTAGTGCATAATTTGCTGAAAGATGTGAAGAAATATAAAAAGAGAGCTTTATTTTATAAAAAGAAGAAGCATATTGAAAGCATTGTGGAAAAGGCTTTTGAAGTAAAAAGGAAACTGTTTATTTTATTGTTAAACAGAATTCGATCACTAGATAAACCAATATACGTAATGAAGGCCAAAAGTAGGAGGAAAAGAATTATTAATAAAAAAAATGTTTGTGATGTTTTTTTGGGAGAATGGAAACACAGTTCTAGTTCAGAGCCTTTTTTTAATGAAGAGAGTTATTCACTAAGTGAAAAATTATTGTATGCAGTTGACACCAGTGGTAGAGGTTATGAAGTTAGTGATGGTTGTCCAATGGAGAAAGAGAAAGTGGTTGAAAGAAATGCAGAAGAAGTGATAGCTGAAGAAGTTTTAGGGAGACGTGCTAAAAACCCTGTGTACACTTGGGATTACAGTAGTGTTTGCAGTGTACGACAGGAATCTATTGAAAAATTATGTCGTTTTTCACGAACCTATAGTAAAAAAAGTGTAAAACAAAAGATTAAGCTGTTGCACGGACTATACCCTTGCAGAGTGAGAAAACATACTGGTTTGCAAGGTCATTCTCTGGCTTGTCTTTCTAGGAAAGTTTGTCAAAGTGTTTTTCACCATTTCAGAATGCTGGCAGTACATCATACTCAAATGCGGAAGTTAGTGAGAAGGTTCTATTATGCAAAAAGTCCAGCACTAAAGTTAAGTGAGTTGAACAGTGCTCTTTTGCGTGGGTCAGTATCAGATGTGAAGCAGGTCTGTGAGGATATTGAGTTTTGTTACTTTGGGCCTCAGCAAGAGAGTGAAGAAACTGATACATTAGTAGAACAAATTGTTGAAGACAATGTAGAACCCGTAATTACAGAAAGATTTGAGGATGAAATCACAAAGTTTAAGGTAATTTCAGGTGAAAGACCAAATGTTTCTTGTATTTGTTGTCGGCGAAGTCACTATAAAAATCAGACTAGGGGTGTCAATCTGTATTTAAAGAGTAAAATAGAAGATAATGATAAGTAGATGGAATTTGCAACTTATTTGTTGGTAGAGGATTGTTTTGATTTGGGATGTGAGCAGCGTATTTGCAAATATTGTTATAATAAATTAGATGAGAATAAAATGCCTGCTAGAGCTGTTCATAATAATCTAGAGTTGGTTGCTATTCCTCCAGAGCTGATAGATTTAAATACGTATGAGTCTATTCTGATACAATGTGTTCACCCGTTTCAGGCTATTCGTATGGAGCCCAAAACAAGTAAATTACCTCCATCAGAGTTGCAAAGAGGATTGAAAGGAAGAGTTGTGTATTTACCATTAGATTTAAGGAAAAATGTTGAAACTATTGGTGTAGATCATGCAGAAAATGAGCCACTAGTCATTCTAGTTAATGGTGTTCCTACTAAGAATAAGAAAATCTGGCAAGAGTTAGTGGATGTTAGAAAAGTGCAAAAGGCATCATTGTATCTGTTAAAAAATAATGAGTACTATAGAAATGTGTTTGTTGGAGAAGAAGAAATAGATTTAGCAGAAGATAGTGAAACATTAAGTGGACAAATTGAAAAAGTGGACATGTCCAGATGTGAAGAGATCTATGAACATTACAGTGTACATCCACTTCATTCCAAAGAGGTGATGGGGAATACAATTGAGTTGTTTCAAATTAAAAAAGCAACTGGAAGTCCCATGAGTGTAGTCCCATGAGTGTATGGGAAGAGAGCTTGGAAGCTCGTTGTTTACCGCAGTTGTTTCCAACAGGAAAAGGTGGACGATATGATGAACGTCCTGTGCAGATTCCTGCATCTGAATATCGGACAACAAGATTATATGCAGAAGATCCAAGATTTCAACAATGTATCCCTTATATGTTTCATCTTCTGTTTGAAAGTGACTTGGCTGGACTTTCATATGCAGTAAAGCACATTTTAAAAACTGGAATGCATCTTCAAAATGTAACTGCAAAGGATTTTATGGATAAAGTGCATCAGAGAGATGATCATTTAGAATCTCAGTTGATTAATCTGATGGCATGTCAGCGTGGGACTAATGAATATTGGTACCGTCGACATGGAGAACTGAAATGCATGCTATGGAACTTGGGAACTCCTACATGGTTTGTTACACTAAGCTGTGCTGAGTATGCTTGGGATGATTTACTTGAATTTCTTCGAGAGGCAAATTGCAATATAAAAAATATTGAATACAAGACACCTGGAGAGTTGTGCTCTTTGGATCCTGTCAATGTATGCAGATATTTCAATCATAGATTTGAAGCTATGATGTCTTTCATCTGCAATAAAAACAATCCTCCACTTGGAGAAGTTGTGGATTTCTTTTGGAGAAAGGAGTATCAAGCAAGAGGTGCTCCTCACATACATATGTTGTTATGGGTTTAGGACGGCTCCAAATTTGGAACATATTCAGATGAAACTGTTTTGTCTTTCATTGAAAATTATGCTACATGTGCTCTTCCAAATAGTAGAGAAGAGAAAGACTTAAAACAACAAGTCTTACGATTTCAAAGCCATAGGTGTGGAAAATACTGTCGACGAAAGTACAAGTGAAAGGATAAGTTCTACACAAAATGTCGTTTTGGATTTCCACGTCCTGTATTAGCCAAAGGAAGAGTGAACAGTTTTATGTCAGCTGTACGACATACCATCACAAGAAAGTCTCCGAAAAACACCTACAACTTAAGAAGAAGCGAAGAATCAAAATACATAAATGACTACAATCCAGTTATTTTATCCATGTGGAACGCTAACATGGATATTCAGTATGTTGCGGACAATTCCATTGCTGTTGCTCGATATGTAACGTCTTACATTACTAAATCAGAAAAGACTGAATTGAAAGAAATGTGGGAAGAGATTTCTCACGAGAAGACTCTAAGTAAGAAATTATACAGTTTCAGTTTGAAGATGTTATCGCATCGTGAAATTGGAGCATATGAATGTTCAGATCGGTTATCATCTGCAAGTCTATATTCCAAAAGTAGAAGAATCATTTGGGTGAGTCTAGGTCTTGCAGGAATGCGAAAACGGGTTACTGAAATCTGTTCAAGAAATTGAATATTTAGCAGAAAATGACCCTGAAAGTACAGATATTTTGAAAACCAATATGTTGGACACATACTATCCAAGCAGAAGTCATCATCTTGAGAACATGTGTCTCTATGAAGTGCTGCAAAACTACACTTTTAAACGGAATATTACAGAGACCATCAACGATGGAAAATATGGAGTGATTGGTTCCGAAGGATGTCTGGTGAAACAAAGGAAAGGAAATTTAATTAATCACAGAAAACTGAGTTGCGACACTGCTGACAAAAGGGAATTTTATTATTTAGCCCTTTTGCAAATGTTCAAACCATGGCGTTCTGAACTGGAATTACTTGGAGATTTTCCCAGCTATGAAGATTCATTTAATGCTTGTACAGATAGCATACAATGCAGTGCTTTTGCACATTATGTGAAAATGTTGAATGATGAAATTGATCAAGAAGCTACAATTGCAGCTGAGATTGCTAGAGACAGTTCTCAAGACAGTCAAAGTTCTGCTGTACTGAGTCAAGATCCACTAGGACAACCAATTGTTGAAAATGAAGCAGCGATTGCAATGAATGAGGTGGAAACAGCAATGTATCAAGCACAAGAAGATGCAATACAGTTAGGAAACTTGGAAGAGCAACTAAATGTTGAACAGAAAGAAATATATCAGCAAGTGAAAGAGCAGATTGACCATGGATTACTTCATGAAAAGAAAGGATGCTCATGTACATCATTTCAACCTATCCGAATGTATGTGAGTGGTCAAGCTGGAACAGGAAAGAGTTTCTTAATTAAAGTAATTACAAGTTATCTGCAAAAAACAACTGAGTCGCATTTGTCTTGTGTTGTCACTGCTCCAACTGGGTTGGCAGCACATAACATTAAAGGAATTACTTTACATCATTTACTAATGCTGCCAGTAGAGCATGAGAACAAATTGGAATACCACAAGCTATCTGGAGAAGCTTGTTGTAAAGTTTCAAGAGTGCTGAAGAAAATGAAACTTCTCATTATTGATGAGGTGAGCATGGTTTCAAACTTGATGCTTGCCTTTGTGCATTTAAGAATGCAGCAAATTCTTAAAACAGAGTATGATGTGTTATTTGGAGGAAAACACGTCATAGGTTTTGGAGATCTACTGCAATTGACACCGGTAAAAGGACAACCGGTATTTAAAACACTTGCCCATGAAGATACCAGAAAGTCTCTTGGCAGTGTTGGTAATGTGAACTTTTGGAGTAATTTTGAATACAAAGAACTGACAACAAATATGCGACAGGCAAATGATGCTGAATATGGAACTATTCTTCAAGACATAAGAATTGGAATTCTATCAAAAAAAGGGAAAGAAGCTTTGGAGAGTCGATTACTTTGCAATGTCTTTCCAAATGAAAATGCAGTTGCTGCAAAAGTGTACGTGGAAATTGCTAAAAATAAGTCAGTGATTTTCTTAATGCCGACACTGCGTGAGTGTTCAATATTCAACGAAGAATTATTAAAATTGAAAAATGAAGAAATTGTGAAAATGGAAGCCATCGATAAAATACTAAATGAAGGAATCACTATTATTTTGACGGATAAGTTGAAATCAAAACTAGATTGTTTAGAAAAAAAATATCTAAAACTGCTGGTTTGGAAAAGACACTGTATGTGTATGTAAACTGTCGGGTAATTTTAAGGCGTAATTTGGATGTAGAGAAAGGTTTAGTTAATTGTGCAATGGGCAAAGTGGTGGATTTTGTGAATTATCAGAAAAAAGAAGGAATTGAATTTTTAAAAATTAAATTTGATCAGATTGATGAAGTTAAAGAAATTGGTCGTTGTTCAGTTCGTTTTTTGCTTGTTAAAGATTTATATGTCCGTAGGAAACAATTTCCATTTTCTTTGGCATATGCAGTGACTATTCATAAATCTCAAGGATTAAGTGTAGACAGTGCATTGGTGAACATTGGATCTACTGTATTTAAAGAGGGTATGGCATATGTTGCTTTGTCGCGAGTCAGAACATTATCTGGTTTGCTTTTGATTGATTTCGATGAGACAAATGTTACTGCAGATGCAAACTGTGTAAAAGAGTATAATAGGTTAAGAAGGGTGTATGCTCCAAATTTAGGTCAATATCCTGTATTTGAAAAGCGTATGGTTGGTCGAAAAAGAAGGTTAGAGAATATCTGTTCTGAAGGTATCAAGAAAAGAAAAGAAGATAATGTGATTGCCAATTGGACACTGTTGAAGAGATTGTCGGTTATCAGTTTGAAAATAGTTCTGGTGTCAACTGCTATGCTAATGTAATGTTTTTTATCTGGAAGGTTTGCAAGCACAAATTATGCAGAATCGGGAAAAATGATTTTGTTCTCTGTTGCATTATGTTTATGAAAAATTTACAAAAGATAGAAGTAAAATACAATCTGTTTCAGATGTTCGTAATCTTTTGGATGTGTGTTCTGGTTCTACACAATTTACACAAAATATCCAACAAGATGCTCAGGAATTTTTAATGTATATGCTTACAATTTTTGAAAATGAAGGTGTAGAAATAGAAAATATTTTTGGCCTTTCTTACAAATGGGAACATTATTGTGAAAATTGCATGTATACATGTGGCACCAATGTAGACACTGAGCGATTTCTGTATTTAACATTACCAGACTGTAAATCAGTGTCTTTCAATAAATTAGTGAAAGGTGCAATTCAAAACATGGAGTGTAGCCAATGTAAATCAGAAATGTTATCCACATTATTTTTAAGAAAATATGGAGAATACATAATTTTAATGATGCAACGTTGTACAGCTGACGGAATAAAATTGGATACTTTAATAAAACAATTTGTAGCAGCACAACTATCAATATCAGGAAGGACTTTTGTAGCAATTGCAATAATTTTCCATGATGGTCCTTCCACCACATCTGGACATTATACTGCCTATCAAAAATGTGACAAAGGCTGGACACTTTGTAATGATGCCCAGTTGGTTTTCAAACAACGTTTGCCTGGGGAATTACAAAATTCCTACCTAATATTTTTAAAGCCAAAGTTTTAGGAAGATATTTCACTCTCTGAGGAATTTATTATTATAATTTAATAGGACTACCATTGGACAATTTACATAAAGAAGTGCTAAAATACCATTTGGCCTCAAGGAAAGGTATATTTTTGAATTATGGACTTTTTGGTGGTCATTTGTTCGGTGATTATTTTAATGCGGCAACATTTACAGTTTTTATAAGTTAAAGCTCTAAAATTATGTAATCTGTAAGCATTTCATATATGTATGATTTGTATTTTCTGGTATTTTATTGAGAATAGTATGTTGTTTTTTTTTAACAATCTTTCTGATTGTTTTTTTTTTGCCCGCTGTTAAGTGATGTTTTTTTTTCTTTTCTTTCACAGATCCAAAATTTTAAATAAGCAATTTTTAACAATTTATATTAGATTGAAAAGCAGCAAAAAATGAATACCATTTTTTATTCGTATTACTGTAAAGGTAAGTTTAACTAAGTCTGAATATGCAGAATGAAGAGGCCTGCAAGAAGCTACAAAGTTGAAACACGTTATTAAAAACACTCTGTTTATGTATTTTTGAAATCTGACCATAATCAGATATCATGTGACCTGCAAAAAAAGAGATTTGAGGGGTTCATAATATTTCACCTTTTTAGCTATTGAAGCACTGCAATCATTTCAATCATTCTTCTTTGAACATGTTTGCAGACAAAACTCTGTGCTTACTTTTATCATTCACTAGGAATTTTAAAAACGGAAATATGACAGTTTTTGTAAAATAGTTATTGTGTAAGATACTGTTTCATATTTAGAAAGAGAGAAAAAGGCACTCTGTGCACTTTTTATACTCCATGTAAATACAACCTCATCATGCAGACCACTTTGCGTTGATAGGGTGTTCTATAAGTGTTGTTGTGCATGCTTGCACTGAATCCTCATAGAACAAGACATATGTCTTGATTTATCATAAATCATAAATCTCGATATGTGTGTGAATACTGTACCATTCTAAAATTGGTGTAGGAAAGCACAACAAGGAGAATTGTTTTCATTTATCCACATTTTTATTTCTTCAATGCATGCTGAAATGTTCAGCATACATTGAAGGAGAAAAATGCATTTTCTCATTGTTTTTGTGCAGGAAGGTGTGTCTTCCTGCAGAAAAACAAACAGCACATGACACAGATATCCTTGCACTATGGTGCAAGGGTGCCTGTGTCACTATGTGGCTGCAGTTTAAGCAGCCGTGCAGAGAGAAGCATAGACTTGCAACATATTTATGTACATATGTTGCATGCCTGTGCTTCGGAAGTTCTACAGCATACTGCACTTAAAGAGGTTACTGTGTGATGCTGCAGCACTTCCTCATAGTTCTGAACTTATACATTCACCATACGCAACTAATACATTCATTCAGTCAATTACTTACTACCCATACATTCATCTAAACTTTCACACACTAACAAAGAAATTTAGCTCTTATTTTAAACCAGGAACGTTAGTTCTTACAAGAACTTTTTTTTTCCTACTTTCTTCTTTTATATATTTTGTTTGGTTTTTGTAACAATATTGTGATTTTCTGGGATTTTCTGAAAAAAAAAAAACAGGAGAAACCAAACAATTAACTTCAGGGAACAATAAAAAAAAAAAACTAGCAAATGTGAATTTCTTGGCGGAGGCAGATCAGATCGATCGACTGCTCACCATAGCACAAAGTCTTATTGCACTTAGTGCAGAGCACTTTTAAAAATTGAAATTGAGGACGGATGTCCAAGGTTTGCGCTGATGGATGCACTCCTGATATGCTCGGCTGCGATGAGGTGGATGGCGCAGGAGCAGGAGTGTTTGTCATCCGTCGGCACTCTTCTCTTGCAAGATTATTTGGATGAATGGTCCTCATGTGCTTCATCATACTTGCCGTGCCGCAAGAGTATTTCTTGTTAGGATCCCCTCTCGATAGGACTCTTTTGCAAATCTTGCATGTGACCAAGGTGGCATTGGTCTTATTCTGCCCCTTGGGAAAAGTAAAAAATGTCCACACCACTGAAGAGAAACGTTCTTTGCGTGGTAACTCCGGCAAAAATTCATCCTCAGAAGTATGAGGTGATGCAGGTGATACCTGCTGCCCTGAAGCCATTTTTTGTGGAAAAAAGTTAGAGCTAAGTGTATACTTAGTCTAAAAAATCTTCTTCTCTCCAAAGAGATGGTTCTCCAAAGAAGCTCAAAGAAGAATGATTGAAATGGGTGGGGTCTTTCAGTAGTTAGAACAGGAAGTGTAATGAACCAATCAAATCTCTTTTTTTGCAGGTCACATGGGATCCGCGCACCGTGCGCTTATGCAGCACGCACCCAGCGTGCATACGCGAAATTGATTTT
Source organism: Triturus cristatus (assembly GCF_964204655.1). Taxonomy (NCBI): domain Eukaryota; kingdom Metazoa; phylum Chordata; class Amphibia; order Caudata; family Salamandridae; genus Triturus; species Triturus cristatus. Next base: position 562,816,004 of record NC_140582.1, on the reverse strand, counting down.
AAAAGGAATATAGGCTAGATGTATAAATATATTTCTTTTAAGAGTAGTTTAGAGTTTCTCTTCAATTAATATTCACATGAAATACATATATATGTTTTTTTAAATGTTAATTACTTCGCGGGATCCGCGCACCTACCGCGTCATAGACGCAGATGAGGTGTCGCGGAAGCGCGTAAACATCGTGTTACGTACATCGAACGTGTTGCGTATAGGCTGAGAGTCGTGTACCAGTCGCATTGCGATCGCGCACTAACCACGTACCCAATGCATACTATGCACGGATGCTATCGCGTAGGAATCAAGAACGGTGTGCATAGGGTGCGCGGATCCAAAAACATTGAAAAAATATATATATAAAATAAAGTTTTGCACATATAGTTCAAAAAATATTTTGAAAAATATAAAAAATATGTTTAAAAAAGCTATTAAATTCAAATAATATTTAAGTTTTAAAAGAATTAATTGAAAAAATAAGTTTAAAAAATGGTGATAAAAAAGTATTTAAAAAAAATGTAATTAATGAAATTGGCACACTGAATTTGAAAAATATACAAATCCAATCAAAATCATTAAACATGATATCTTCAGAGATAAGTTATAGATTGGAATTAGCATTTAAAAAACCTTTGAAATTCACTTAAAAAACCATAGGTTTCATGCACGTTATAGTTAGGAATTAGCATTTAAAAAACCTTTGAAATTAACTGAAAAAACCAAAGGTTTCAGGGGCGTTATAGTTAGGAATTGGTATTTAAAAAACCTTAGAAATTCACTGAAAAAACCATAGGTTTCAGGGGTGTTATAGTTAGCTGGACATTTCCCTCGTACAAAACCCTAGAAATTCCCCTGTTATTGTTAGTTTAGCTAACTATAACTCGCGCCCCTGCAAAGCACTGTTGATGACGTCACATATTACATCACTCATGACATGGTCAGTGACATCACTGATGACATCACTGATGACATCTCAAATGACATCACTGATGACATCATCCATGTGATAAATTACTGCATCTTCACACACCCTGATTTAACCGTTGATACACCAACTCAAAATTTCACGTCCATTCTCAAAACCATAGATACTCCAATACCAATAACTACATACCCACTCATTAACTCTTAGGTCTACATACACCTCCACTCACTCACCTGTACAGTCACTCATACTTACAGTCACTCCGTACAAGACTATCATATGCATTTATACACCTACATAGACACTCACACACCACCAATCATCCATAGAGGCACTCTCACACCTAGTCAGTCATGCAAATAATTAATCACACTCCCATTTACTCACCTATGCAGTTATACACACTCAAGTTCACTTACTCATAAAAATAGTTCCACATTCTTACGCTCTTATACAATCATTGATACAAGCGCACACTCATCCATGCAGCCACTATCACAATCACACACTCTCACATATACCCACTTATATACTCTTACACGCATATATACTGCCTTTCACATATGTAGTTAGTCACAAATGTACCACTGAGATATACATTCAATCCCTAACACACCCATACATACACTCACTCAAACATACAGTTCATCACAGATGCACTCTTAAAACCATGGACCCATAGAATCAACCACTCACACATCTATGCAGAGAGTCACACACAGCCTACGCACACAAACACTCAGGCACCCATACAGATACTCAGACAACCAATCAATAACCCATATGGACACTCATATAGCTATTCACAAAACCATGCAGCCACTGATACACCAACAGACAGAAACATACAGACATTCACACAGTTTAGTCACTAGTCTGCAGTAAGATACATTTAATGACTCACTTATAGAGTCAGTTACGTACCTAGAAAATCATCCATTCACACACTTGTACAGCCACTCATTCTTCCTCAGGCCTTTCACTATAAATATATAAAACATATTTAAACTTTACAGAAACACACAGTCACTGGATGATGTAATCAGTGATGTCATTTGAGATGTCATCAGTGATGTCATCAGTGATGTCACTGACCATGTCATGAGTGATGTAATATGTGACGTCATCAGCAGTGCTTTGCGGGGGCGCGAGTTATAGTTAGCTAAACTAACTATAACAGGGGAATTTCTAGGGTTTTGTACGAGGGAAATGTCCAGCTAACTATAACACCCCCGAAACCTATGTTTTTTTCAGTGAATATATACATATATATATATATAATATATATATATATATATATATATATATATATATGTATATATATATATATATATATATCCTTTTTACCGCGTCAAGACTGCAGGAATCCTCCATACATTAGCGAACATCAAACACGGACCTCAAGTAGGTATATATATATATATTACCTACTGGCGGTCGCCAGTAGGTAGCTATAGTTAGGACCTAGTTTTCATAGGAAACTAATTTTTTGTTTGTCCAATAACTTTGGCATTGGATAACAAATCTTCGCAAAGTTTTCAAAAGTTATGGCTCGCTCCAGTCAGCTCCAACCTTGAAAGTTTAGGGGTGATTTGCCAAGCGGGGGCCGAGAAAAAAGAGGGATCCCAAAACGTGTTTTCTCCATGTTATTTTCCATAGGAAACTTTAGACACGGCTACAGCCCGAACAGCTGAATGGAATTACACCACATTTGGCAAAAAGGAAGCCCTGGTTTCAGAAAGAGCCCTTTTTGTTAAATGGTGTAAATCCGTTCAGTAGTTCCTGAAATTTTTTTAAAAAAGTAGTCGAAAAATGCATTTCCCATAGGAAACCTTAGACACGGCTACAGCTGGAACTGCTGAACGGAATTACACCAAATTTGGCAAAAAGGTAGTGCTTGCTTCAGAAAGCATCCTTTTTTTTAAATGGTGGAAATCTGTTCATTACCTACTGGCTCTCGCCAGTAGGTAGTTATAGTTAGGACCTAGTTTCAATAGGAAACTAATTTTTTGTTTTCCCAATAACTTTGGCGTCGGTTGACAGATCTTCGCGAAATTTTAAAACTTATGGCCCGCTCCGGTCAGCTCCTATCTTGACATTTTCGGGTTGATTCGCCAAGCGGGAGCCGAGAAAAAAGGGGGGTCCCAAAATGTGTTTTCTCCATGTTATTTTCCATAGGAAACTTTAGAAACGGCTACAGCCCGAACTGCTGAACAGAATTACACCAAATTTGGCAAAAAGGTAGCCCTTGGTTCAGAAAGAGCCCTTTTTGGTAAATGGTGTAAATCTGTTCAGTAGTTCCTGAGAAATTGAAAAAAAAGTGGTCAAAAAATGCATTTCCCATAGGAAACTTTAGACACGGCTACAGCTGGAACTGCCAAATGGATTTACACCAAATTTTGCAAAAAGATAGCGCTTGCTTAAGAAAGCATCCTTTTTTTTAAATGGTGTAAATCCGTTTAGTAGTTTTTGAGATATTAAAGGAAAAATACCTTTATATATGTGGGCGGAACCTAACCCTCGAGTACGAGCTTGGCTCTAATTGGCTGCCAACAGTTCCAACCAGGAACTGTTGGCAGCCATCTTGTGCCTCGCATTGAGAGAAAATACATCCAGTCTTCCCACAAAGAGACACGTTTTTGACTTATTTAATAGGCGGGTGCCCAACCCGCCTATTTATACTTGTAAAAACCGAATCGGGAGCCCACCCCGCCGGTTCGTGCCCCCCTGCATGAGGCCGCCGCAAGCACACCTGGGATGAGCTGAGCCGCCACGCTGCCCGCGGCAACCCAGAAGTCAGGCAGAGACTGCCTGGCTGTGGGCAGGGCCTGCGAGTGCAGCAGCGTTCGTGGTGGTGGATGTATGAAGAACCTGGGTTTCTTCAATGTTCACACAGAACATGTACACGTTTTCCGTCAACAGAATGTCTTAGCTCATGTCATGCTCTTTGTACGTCCATATACACATTGTATGATCAGTAAAAATGTGTTTATCATACAAGAGCTGAGCAGCGGAAGTTTGAAGGTGTGGGGCCGAGAGAAAATGTCGGCAGGAGGAGTCTGCGATAGCTCCTGATCGCCGGAGCCGCTATGGGGAGTGGCGTCCATCTGTGGAACCCTTGAGCAGTGTGGACATGGAGGCGGGTCCTCCTTGCCGGCTGGATTGCAAGCTGCAGAAGAGCTAGAGGAGAGTGGGCGAGCATTCCTTCCCTTCCCTGGGGGTCAACTAGCCCACCAGGTACGTCCAGTAAGCACCACAGAGTTGTGATGCAGAGAGGTGTAAAAAGGGGCATGGCTCCAGACCACCTCTCTGCAACGCAGCTCTATGGCGCTTACTGGAGGTGCCTGGTGGGCTAGTTGGCCCCCAGGGACCCTCAGGATTCAAGGGGAATTAATCCCCCAACTTAGAACCCGCCAGAGGGCGCGTTTACACAGTGGTGAATGGAGGGGGCGGGGCCTGATGTGACATGTGTGTTCTTATGCAATCAGTCCGTCAAAACCCAAGCACTTATAAATTCACCATGCACTCTCCTTGGAGCACTCTAATCATCCAGTCACTACCCATGCACTCATGCAATGACCCATGCACTACCTCATGCACTGCTTCAATACCGTGAGCAGTACCCATGCAGTCCAGCCATGGCCCTGTCACTACCCATGCACTCCTCCAATCACCCAGCGAGCACCATGTACTTATCCAATCACTCCACCAAAACCCAGGCACTTATAAATTCACCATGCGCTGTCCTTGCAGTACTCTAATCATCCAATCAGTACCCATGTACTTATGCAATGACCCAGGCACTAACACATGCACTGCTACAATGCTATGAGCACTACCCATGCAGTCCAGCCATCACCCTGTCAGTACCCATGCACTCTTTCAATCACCCAGCCAGCATTATGTACTTATCCAATTACTCCACCAAAACCCAAGCACTTATAAATTCACTGTGCATTCTCCTTGCAGTACTCTAATCTTCCAGTCAGTACTCATGTACTCATGGAATGAACCAGGCACTAACACATCCACTGCTACAATACCCTGTGCACTACCCATGCAGACCTCTAACCACCTACACAGTACTAATTCACTCCTCCTATTACCCAGGTTGTACCCATGCAGTCCAGAAATCCCTCTGTCACTACCCATGCACTCCTCAAATCACCCATCCAGCATCATGTACTTATCCAGTCACTCTGCCAAAACCCAGTCAGTTATAAAATCACCATGCACTGTCCTTGCAGCACTCTAATCATCCAGTCACTACCCATGTACTCATGCAATGACCCAGACACTAACACATGCAATGCTACAATCCCCTGAGCACTACTGATGCAGTCCAGCCATCTCCTTGTCACTACCCATGCACTCCTCCAAACATCCAGCCAGCACCATGTACTTATCCAATCACTCCGCCAAAACCCAAGCAATTATAAATTTACCTGCACTCTCCTTGCAGTACTCTAATTATCCACTCAGTACCTATGTACTCATGCAATGACCAAGGCACTAACTCATGGCAAATACAAAGGAGGTCATGCTAATCACAGGGGTATCCCAATGCATAGTGTTCCCTAGTGTATGTAGGTGTTGTCACTGTATTCTAAGTGTCTTTTAGCATAGTACTGGCTCTGGGCCTGGTTAGTCAGAGCCAGTTACCACCAGTACCCGTCAGTAAAAAGTTGGGGGCACAGGAGGACTTTCTGCTCCTCTGTTGGTTCTTTCTGCACATCTTTTGCTTCTTCCTGCACTTTTGTTTGTCTTTCTAGACTTCTGTTGACACTTTCAGCATTTGTCTTGCTTCTTTCTGCGCTTTTCTTCCTCTTTCTTCACATGTCCTATCTTTGTAGGCATAGTTAGAAATTAGCATTTTAAAAACCATTGAAATTCACTGAAAAAACCATAGGTTTCAGGCACGTTATAGTTAGAAATTAGCATTTAAAAAACCTTTCAAATTCACAGAAAACACCATATGTTTCAGGCACGTTATAGTTACAAATTATCATTTTAAAAACCTTTGAAATTCACTGAAAAACCATAGGTTTCAGGGACGTTATAGTTACTTGGACATTTCACTCGTACAAAACCATAGAAATTCCCCTGTTATAGTTAGTTGAGCTAACTATAACTCGCGCCCCCGTAATGCACTGCTGATGACGTCACATATTACACCATTCATGACATGGTCAGTGACATCACTGATGACATCTCAAATGACATCACTGATGGCATCACTGATGACATCATCCATTTCAAAATCTGATGCACCTCCTCACACTCTAATATAACCTTTGATACATCCACTGTAAAATACAGACTACCATTTTCGAAACCATCGACACACCAATACCAGTTACTACATATGCACTCGCTGATTCCTAGGCCTACGCACACATCCACTCATTCACCCATACAATCACTCATACATACAGTCACTCATCAATAAAACACTATCATATGCACTCATACACCTATACAGACACTCACCCACTGCCACTCATCCATCGAGTTACTCACACACCTAGTCAGTCATGCATACTCCCATTTCCTCACCTATACAGTTATACACAACACCTCACTTATTCAAACATATACTAATACATACTCTCCTATACAATCACTGATACCAGTACACACTCATCCATAAAGCCACTCTCACAATCACTGACTCTCACGTATAGTCATTTATATACTCCAACTCTCACAAACACTGCCTTTTACATATATATTACTTGGACATGTACCACTGAGACATCCAATCTCTTACTAACACACCCATTCACAGACTCACCCACCCATACAGCTGTTTCCACATGCACTCTTGAACCCATACACCCAGTGAATCAACCACTCACACATCTATGCACAGTCACACACCTTCCACGCACCCACACACACTCAGTCTCCCATACAAATACTCAGGCAACCAATCAATAACCCATATAGGCACTCATGTAGCTACTGACCAAAACACATGCAGCAGCTTACACAACAGACATAATGATACACACATTCAGACAGTTTAGTCACTAACCCATGCATTCAGTAAGACACATTTAATCACTCACTTATACAATCAGTCACACACCTACTAAATCCTTCATCCAGACACTTATACACCCACTCATTCTTCAATACACCTTGGCATATATATAAAACATATTTAAACTTTACAGAAACCCACAGTCAATGGATGATGTCATCAGTGATGTCATTTGAGATGTAATCAGTGATGTCATCAGTGATGTCACTGACCATGTCATGAATGATGTAATATGTGACGTCATCAACAATGCATTGCGGGGGCGCGAGTTATAGTTAGCTGAACTAACTATAACAGGGGAATTTCTATGGTTTTGTACGAGTGAAATGTCCAACTAATTATAACGTCCCTGAAACCTATGGTTTTTTCTGTGAATATATATTTATATATCCAGCTCAAAACTTCACCACACAACGTAATGAAGGGACCGCACTTGTTCGAGGTTCCACTCGGTTATTTTATTATACCGAGATTAAGACAGGACGCGTTTTGGCTTCGCGCCTTTTTCGACTGTTTACAAAAGTGCCTTAGGTTCAACATGAATATATCCGGTTCCACACATTGAGCTTCGGGTGCAAAATAAATAAACATAGATAACAGACTCCAAAACAACAATTCAATGGAGGCGCCATCATTGTGTGTACAAATAAGCATAGGGGATGCTTAAAAATCATTGTTTTTGTGTAATTGTGATCAGTATATGTGACACACATTAAAACAATTCATTCATTAATAAATCTTAACCTCCCCTAATGGTGGTAGCTTATAGTAACGCAAAATTGAGCCCTGAATGGGCATAATGCATATCACATTCATTTTAAAGATATCCCCCATGGTCATATTCAACCGCCAATCAATTACCACATTTAAAGAGGGCTACTCTAATATTTCAAAACTCACATGATGATATTTAAGCCCAAAATGGGCATAGTTAAGGCACTAACAAGCCAAATTTCAGAATTCTTATCAACTTCACATCATGTAAGTGATACAAATTAAAAATGTGCAAAAGTGTAATTATAATCAGTGTACGTTACACGTATTGTGGAACAATTAAAATATTACACAATCTTATTTCTCCTTGAAGGCAATACCTCAAAAGATAACAAAAATTGTTACCCAAAATTATTATTAAACACTATAATCAAGCCCTGAATGGGCAAAACTGTCAACAATGATTGTATATCATCATAAGTCAACGTTAAGATGGTTGCCTCGTGTTCCAAATATATTTATATATATGTATATATATATATATATGTTGAATTGCTCCATACCTTCCTCCACATCCAGAAATCAATCCAGCGAGATTCGTCGAAAAGCAAGAGGCGGCATTTCAGGGGCTTTTTAGACAATTTATTTCACATCACCAGTGCATACAGGGGACAGTCTTCGCGTTTCGGCATTTGCCTTTAACGGGACCATAGAGTCCATGCATTTGGCTAGTCCTTTTAAAAACATTTAAGACCGTTGTCCTTTTACAGTGTTTACCATTAAATTAAATCAAGACTAAACCTGACTTGTTCTTTTTTCGTATCGCGTGATTTTTTCTTTGTATTATACATTTCATCTTGTAAAGTACATATTGTTGAAATGTAGCTTAGATACATTTCTTGCAAATAGGCAGACTGAATTTAAAGCAATTTAAAGCAGAGCTTGCAATGTAGTGATAAAATACTAGATTTTCCATAGTTGCTCTAAATGTACAATGCAAGAATTCACATTTTGGGCAAATTTTAACAATCGTAGAGAAGTGAATAAGGATAGAAGCCACTTATGTCAAAGTGAAAGAGGTGGGAGAGTGGGGAATGCTAGACTATAGGAATGTGCATGTACATATATATATATATATATATATATATATATATATATATATATATATATATATATATATATATATATATATATATTCACTGAAAAAACCATAGGTTTCACACATGTTATAGTTAGCGGAAATTTTACTGATAAAAAACCAGTGAAATTCCCCCGTTATAGTTAGTGCAGGCAACTATAACTCACGCGACCGCAATCCTCTGCTGATGCTAATACTGTATTTAGACACTTATTTGCCCATGTCTTCTTCCATACATTTTTAGCTATACATATATTACAAATATTTTTTTTTCATAAAGACACATATGTCATCAGCAGAAGATTGCGGTCGCGTGAGTTATAGTTGCCTGCACTAACTATAACGGGGGAATTTCACTGGTTTTTTATCAGTAAAATTTCCGCTAACTATAACATGTGTGAAACCTATGGTTTTTTCAGTGAATTTGCAAGGTTTTTTAAATGCTAATTCCTAACTATAACGTGTGTGAAACCTATGGTTTTTTCAGTGAATTTGTACGGTTTTTTAAATGCTAAGTTACTTTACGCCATTCGTGGCGTGCGCGCCCACTTAACGCAGTTCGTTCCGTGCGCGCACGGTGCGCTTCGCGCACCGTGCGCGCACAGTAAGCACGCGGTGCACTTCGCGCACCACGCGCCCACTTTACGCAGTTAGTGCCGTGCACGCACGGTGGGCACGCGGTGCGCTACGCGCACCGCGTGCCCACGTTACGCTAGATGGGCCATGTACGCACGATGCGCTTCGCGCACCGTGCGCACATGGAGGACATATGATGCACTTCGTTTTGAAAGGTAATATTTTAATTTTTCGTAATTTTTATAAGCCATGCACAAATGGTGCCCTTCGGGCACCATTTGCACACGGGGTGGAGAGAGTGTGGATAATTTTTTCTTTTATTATTTTTTTTTTAAATATTATAGTTTATCGCACATCTTATAAGCCATGCACAATTGGTGGCCTTGGGCCACCAATTGCACACGGGGTGGGGAGAGTGTGGATAGTTTTTTTTTTTTATAATTTTTTACCGTACGCGTACGGTAAGCGTAATCGGCGAAATTAGCGAAAAAATAAAAATTCCATTTTTGGCCTTGGGGGATCTTTGGGGACTCCCTCATCATGGCTATGTGTGTTGGAGCTGTCTAAACAGCCCCTTTACATGTTTTTGGGCTTTATTTTAAAACCTAACTCTCAGTGCGAGAGAGAAAATGGCGGCCACCGCTTCCTGGTTTTGGCCGATTCGAATGTTTACTAAGATCTAAGAGCCAATCAGAATCGAGCTCGCGCACGCCACCGTACGCGTACGGTAAGCGTACCGTAAGCGCACCGTAAGCTGGCTCAGATATATATATTGATTTAAAGGCTATTTTCTCAGAATCTACTGAACAGATTTACACCAAACCTACAAAAGGCACTTCCTTGACCTGAGGACTACCTCTCTGCCAAATTTCTAGTAATTCTGTTCAGCCGTTCGGGCTGTAGCCCTGTCTAAAGGTCCTATGGAAAAATGCATGGGAAAAACGCGTTTTGGGACCCCCCTTTTATCTCAGCCCCCGCTTGACGAATCCCCCCGAGACTTTCAGGGTAGGAGCGGAGCGTAGCGCCCCACCTATTTTGAAAAATTCGCGAGAATTCGTTGACCGGCGCCAAAGTTATTCAAAATAGAATGTTGCGGATTTCCTATGGAAACGTGGTCCTAACTATAACTACCTACTGGCGACCGCCAGTAGGTAATATATATATATATATATATATATATATATATATATATATATATATATATATATAGGACCGTGTTTCCATAGGAAATCTCAAAATTCTATTTTGAATAACTTTGGCGCCGGTTGACGAATTCTCGCAAAATTTCCAAAACTAATGGGGCGCTCCGCTCAGCTCCTACCCTGAAAGTTTTGGGGTGATTCGTCAAGCGGGGGCCGAGAAAAAAGGGGGGTCCCAAAACGCGTTTTCCCCATGCATTTTTCCATATAGACTTTAGTCGCAGCTACAGCCCGAACGGCTGAACAGAATTATGTGAAATTTGGCAGAGAGATAGCCATAAGGTCCATGAAGTGCCTTTTGCAGGTTTGGTGTAAATCTGTTCAGTATTTCCTGAGAAATTAGCATTTAAATCAATATATATATATCTGTAAGCCATTTAAATCAATATATATATCTGTAAGCGCGCAGCGTGCGCGCACTGAGCAAGCCCTGTGCGCGCACCCTGCCGTGCGCGAGCGCACATCTGATTGGTTGTTAGATGTCAGTAAACATTCGAATCGGTGGAAAACAGGAAGCGGCGGCCGCCATTTTGTCTCTCGCATAAAGAGGGGGTGATAAACAAAGGGGGAGAACGTGAAAGGGGGCAGAGTGGGGAGATATTGACCCACTAGGCATTGTAGGGGGGTCACAGTAGGACCTTGTAGGGCAAAAAAAAAGATTTATATTTTGAAAAAAAATATCGCCGAGTGCGCGCACCCAGCGCGCACCCGAAAATTTTTTCAAAACAAAAAAATAATAAAAAATCGCATTTGAGTGTTTAGATATTAGGTGGCTCTAAAAAGAGCCCTTGTGTTTCTTGTGTGTTTTTCGGTACCTACAAGTAAATACCGATGCAGAGTCTAAAGTTCAAGAGGACGACTCTGTTCCCTTCATCAGTGAAGTGTACACCATCTCCTCTATAAATGTCTTGCATGTTGTAACGCAAGTTGTTGTGGTATATAGAACCCATACCATAGTCTCTTAGGAAAGCAGAAATAGATTTGTTGACGTGCTTCCTTGCTTTGTCAATCTGTGGACAAAATTGGTTGGACCAGTTCCACTTTTGCCTTTGGCATATGTTAGAATATACAAAGGCAGTTTGTGGAAAAAGTGCCATCAATTGCACAAAGGTGTCCTTCATAAGCTTTTCCAGACCTACCCCAGGTAAAGTGCCTAGGTCATTACCACCACAGTGCACAATAATAAGGTTAGGCTGTGGGAGATGTAGAAAGGTTTTCACCAAAGGCATTAATTGGTGCCACTTTAACCCTCTCTGACCAATCCATTTAATGTCTACATTTGGCAAAGCAAGGTCTCTCACCATACCTCTTTTTTCTGCAAATTTTTCACTCCAGAAGACATAGCTGTGACCTACAATCCACACTGTGAACATCTTCCAAGGAGATCTGGATGCACTCAGGAGGTGTCTTTCAGCAGAAAGGCAATATGAATTGAAAGACAGTTGAAAAATGGGGGCACACATAGTTTTTTTAATAAAAATAACTCATTGGCTGTTTCAAACCATTCTACACTAAAAACTAGGCTGTATGTTTAAATTTTAAAAAGCATGTTTTGTATTGGTACAGAAAAATGTGTTACCAAAGAACATTACTATGGCTTGGCTGTTAGGTTTGAAAAGTCAAGCACTCTTGCTCTTTGGATATGAAACATTGTCTGCTGAACTTCTGACCTCTCTCTTCACAGCAGTGTTCCATGACCTGTTGCTATGGTAGCAGGCAGAAGTCAAGTTGGGGGAAGGGTACATTTGGAAAGGGGTTGAAGTTTTCAACCAATAGAAATGTGTGATTTCATTTGAAAAAAAGTGGGAAGCACTGAGATTTGAAATTAACATGTATATGTGTGAAAAAAGAGAGGGAAACATTGCCATTTACTGGTTCTGGAGAGAGGAGAGAGGTGTAGAGCTCTGATATTCTGACTCTGATAGTCTGCTGTTTGAGTGGCACATTTCTTTCACAACTAACTAATATTAAAGGTGAGTTATGAGTTTGAGAGGGGAAGTATGTGGTGATTTTTGAGAAAAATATTAGAATTGTGAATCTTCTTCAAAAGTTATGTTTTACATTTTGAGGTTTGCGAGATATTTAACTGTTTTGAACTTGTAAGATATTATGGAGTATGTTTTCACAATAAGTTAATGTGTACTGGTAAGAATGAGGAATACTGTTTTGTGTCTACCATCAAACCATGAGTCTGTGTGCAGAGAAGAATTGTTGACTGAGATTTAATTTGCGTTGCTGTTGAAAAGTAAGACTTGCAGTTGAAAGGAAAGGACAGCTTGTTTTTAATTGTGATGGTTAGGATTTAGCAGAAATCACTTTGAAAGAAAAGAGAGGAAAATGGTAGCACATTTGAAATTAGCATTAGTTCTGTAAGAATTGCAGACCCAGGAAAGGGGCAGCCTGTGTTTTGTGCCTACCAACACAGCATGAGTCTGTGTGCATATAGGAATTGTTGTCTGAGATTTAATTTGTGAAGTTGTTGTTCTGTAAGAATTGCAGACCCAGGAAAGGGGCAGCCTGTGTTTTGTGCCTACCAACACAGCATGAGTCTGTGTGCATATAGGAATTGTGGCCAGAGATGTATTTTGTGTTGCAGTTGTTCTGTAAAACATGCACTTGCAGGAAAGGGACAGCTTGTTTTCTTCAAATGTGGTAGTTAGCAGTCAACAGGAATCATTTAATCTGAAAAGAGAGGCAAAAGCTAAAACATTTGAAACCAATAGGGTAGATTTTCAATTCAAAATAGCAAAGGCACAGGTAGTTGCCATATGTTCAAAACTGAAAATAACCCTTAGCACACATGCACTGTTACATACATCCCAGCAGTCTTCATGCAGTTTTGGAAGTCTCTTTGCTCATCTGTCTTGCACCAGACAATACGCAGTCTCAAGAAACAAACTCTTGGCACACACGCAGCAGCTTCTCTCACACTCCCATGTGTAGTACTCAGGTCTGTGTGGTGTTTCAGATAGCACTGTGTAACGCAAACACATTCAACATCATCAAGGCACATTTCCTTTGCTCTAGTGTAGTCACTCACCCAGATTGCACATGCTCATGGTATGATGTAGCTGTTAGGACATGTGGTCTTTTCTGCCTCCGTGATCTAGAAGGAAAATGTGTCAGGCTGTAACAGTAATTATCACTTGTTCTACCACAGTAGTAAATGTGCTTTGAAATTGCAAATCAATTTCTGTTTTCTGCTTAGACGCACACTATGAGGTTGTGTGCGCACAGGAATTGTGGCCAGAGATGTAATTTGTGTTGCAGTTGTTCTGTAAAACATGCACTTGCAGGAAAGGGACAGCTTGTTTTCTTCAAATGTGGTGGTTAGCACTCAGCAGAAATCACTTAATCGCAAATGAGAGGCAAAAGCTAAAACATTTGAAACCAACAGGGTAGATTTCCCTTTCAAAATAGCAAAGGCAGAGGTAGATGCCATATGTTCAAAACTGAAAATAACCCTTAGCACACATGCACTGATACATACATCCCAGCAGTCTTCATGCAGTTTTGGAAGTCTCTTTGCTCATCTGTCTTGCACCAGACAATATACAGTGTCCAGAAACACACTCTTGGCACACACGCAGCAGCTTCTCCAACACTCCCATGTGTAGTACTCAGGTCTGTGTGGTGTTTCAGATAGCACTGTGTAACGCAAACACATTCAACGTCACCAAGGCCTCATTTTCTTTGATCTAGTCTAATCACTCACCCTGTAACACATGGTCATGGTCTCAAGGAGCTGTTAGGACATGTGCTGATTTCTGCCTCTGTAAATGATAAGGGAAATGTGTCAGGCTGTAACAGTAATTTGGTACTATTCAGGAACACTGTTTTGTTCCAAAAAACATAGTATGAGTCTGTGTGTATACAGGAATTGTGGGCAGAGATTTAATTTGTGAAGTTTTTGTTCTGAAAGAAATGCAGTCCCAGGAAAGGGGCAGCCTGTGTTATGTGCCTAAAATGATGATATGAGTCTGTGTGCACACAGGAATTGTGGGCAGAGATTTAATTTATGAAGTTATTGTTCAGTAAGAATTGCAGTCCCAGGAAAGGGGCAGCCTGTGTTATGTGCCTAAAATGATGGCATGAGTCTGTGTGCGCACAGGAATTGTGGGCAGAAATTTAATTTGTGAAGTTGTTGTTCAGTAAGAATTGCAGTCCCAGGAAAGGGGCAGCCTGTTGTCTTTACACAAATTATCCCTTAGCACACATGCACTGTTACATACATCCCTGCAGTCTTCATGCAGTTCTGGAAGTCTCCTTGCTCATCTCTCTTGCAGCTGTCAATACATAGTCTGCAAAAACACACTCTTGGCACTCACGCAGCAGCTTCTCCAATACTCCCATGCGTAGTACTCAGGTCTGTGTGATGTTTCAGATAGCATTGTGTAATGCAAACACATAAAAACATCACCAAGGCCTCATTTTCTTTGCTCTACTCTAAACACTCACCCAGGTTGCAGATGCTTATGGTATAAAGTAGCTGTTAGGAATTGTGCTCTTTTCTGTTTCTGTAAACTATAAGGAAAATGTGTCAGGCTGTAACAGCAATTATCAATTGATCTACCACAGTAGTAAATGTGCTTTGAATTTGCAAATCAAATTCTGTTTTCTGCTTAGAAGCACACCATGAGGCTGTGTGCGCACAGGAATTGTGGCCACAGATATAATTTGTGTTGCAGTTGTTCTGTAAAACATGCACTTGCAGGAAAGGGGCAGCTTGTTTTTTTTCAACTGTGGTGGTTAGCACTGTGCACAAATTAGTAAATCACAAATGAGAGGCAAATGGTAAAACATTTGAAATTAATGAAAAGCTTAAAAAATATTTTAATGAATTATAATTACAAAAAAGATTTTTTTTTAAGTTTCTTGCAGGTATTGCTGAGCAACAGTGAAAAAATAAAAAAATGCCTTTAAGGACAAGAAAGAGGAAAGAAAAGCAACAACAAGTATATCTGGACAAAATTGGGAATAAAAAAATAGGAGGAGAAACTGGTGATGGCAAAAAGAAAAAGTCTACTGGTAAGCAGAGTAGAGATTTTTTAAAAAAGATCTTCAAAAAACAAAAAAATGGCAAAAATAAATGTAAAACAAAGAGTGTTTTATGTACAAAGCAACAACAGAGTCAACAGCAAAAAACAAAAGCTAATGTACAATCAGAAGTATGTAAAAATGATTTAACACGAAAATTAGATTTTAAAAACATTAGTCGAAAAATGTTTCAGAGAAGAGTGATGTTAAATTTGCTAAAGGATGTGAAAAAATATAAGAAAAAAACAAAATTTTTTAAGAATTTTTTTTTCTAGAAAATATTGTAAGTAAGGCTTTGGAAATAAAAAGAAAACTTTTTATTCTAATTTTGAATAGGATGCGTAGATTAGATAAATTAGTCAATGCAATGAAGTCACAAAGCAAAAGGAAAAGAGAAGTGAAAAAAAGTAACTTTTGTAAAGTGTTCTTGGGAGAATGGAAGCACAGTTCAAGTACTGAACCATTTTTTAATGAAGAGAGTTATCTTCAAAGTAATAGTTTGTTGCATGCAGTTGACACCAATGGTAGAGCATATGAAGTTAAGGATGGTTGTGTGATGGAAAAAGAGAAAATGGTCCCAAGAAATGAGGAAGAAGTAATGGCTGCTGAGGCTATGGGGAGACGTCCAAAAGCCCCAGTGTACACTTGGAACTGTAGTAGTATTTGTACT
Source organism: Triturus cristatus (assembly GCF_964204655.1). Lineage (NCBI taxonomy): Eukaryota > Metazoa > Chordata > Amphibia > Caudata > Salamandridae > Triturus > Triturus cristatus. The sequence goes on along the minus strand of NC_140582.1, from coordinate 562,799,705 downwards.
GTGCGTCAGGAATCTATTGATAAATTACGTGACTTTCTAAGAGAATATAGTAAAAAGAGTGTAAAACAGAAGATGAAGGTGCTTCAAACACTAGATCCATGCAGAGTGAGAGAGAATACTGGTTTGCAAGGACATTCTCTGGCTTGTCTATCTATAAAAGTGTGTAAAAGTGTTTTTCATCATTTTAGGATGCTGGCTGTTCATCATACTGAAATGAGAAAGTTTGTGAGAACATTGTATTTTGCTAAAAGTCCAGCAGTAAAGTTGAATGAGTTGAATAATGCTCTGTTCCGTGGATCTGTATCAGATGTAGTGAAGGTTACTGATGAGATTCAGTTTTGTTACTTTGGTCCAGAACAAGAAAGTGCAGAAAAGGACACAGTTAATGAGGAAAATGAGAAACAGAATGTAGAACTCATTATTACTAAAAATTTTGAGGATGAAATGACAAAATTTACTATCATCTCTAATGAAAGACCAAATATTACTTGTATTTGTTGCCGCAGAAGCCATTATAAAATTCAAACAAGGAATGTTGATCTGTATAAAAAAAGTGAAAATGAAGATAATTATAAGTGGAAGGATTTTGCAACATATATATTTCTTGAAAATTGTTTTGAATTGGGTGAAGATCAGCGTATTTGTAAATACTGTTATAACAAGTTAGAAGAAAATAGAATGCCGACCAGAGCTGTACATAATAATTTAGAATTAGATGCTATTCCTGCCGAACTTTCTGATTTACATACATATGAGTCTATACTCATTCAATGTGTTCATCCGTTCCAGACCATAGTACGTATGGAGCCCAAAACTGGTAAATAACCTCCTTCTGATTTACTGAGAGGTTTAAAAGGAAGAGTGGTGTATTTGCCCTTGGATTTGAAAAAACATATGGAAACTATTGATGCAGATACTTTGGAAACTGAACCATTAGTTATTCTGGTTAATGGTGTACCTACAAAGAATAAGAAGATTTGGCAGGAGCTGGTAGATGTACGGAAAGTACAAAGAGCAAATTTATATTTGAAAAGGAATAATAAATGGTATGAATCAATTTATATAGATGAAGAAGAAGAAGATTTACAAGAAGACACAGAAACACCAACTGGTCAAATTGAAAAAGTGGACAAGTCAAAAGAAGAAGAAATTTATGAACATTTTAGCATACATCCTCTTCATTCAAAAGAAGTTATGGGAGACACTATTGATCTGTTTCAGATGAAGAAAGCAAAAGGAACTCCCGTGAGTGTATGGGAGAAGAGCTTGGAAGCTCGATGTTTTCCTCAGCTGTTTCCTACAGGAAAAGGTGGACGATACGATGAACGCCCAGAACAGATTCCAGCTTCTGAGTATCGGACTACAAGACTATATGCTGAAGATTCAAGATTTCGTCAAAGTATTCCTTATTTGTTTCATCTTTTATTTGAAAGCAACTTGTCTGCATTATCTTATGCAGTAAATCACATTTTAAAAAGTGGAGTACATCTACATAATGTGTCTGCTAAGGATTTTATGGAGAAAGTGCAGCACCGAGATGATCATTTGGAAACACAACTGATCAATCTGATGGCTTGTCAGCGTGGGACAAATGAATATTGGTACCGACGCCATGGAGAATTAAAATGCATGTTACAGAATTTAGGAACTCCTACATGGTTTCTAACCCTAAGCTGTGCCGAGTACCCTTGGGATGATTTACTGGATTTTCTACGAGAGGCAAATTCAAACATTAAAAACATTGAATACAAGACAGCAGGAGAACTGTGCTCATTGGATCCGGTTAATGTTTGCAGATATTTCAATCATAGATTTGAGGCTATGATGTCCTTCATCTGCAATACAAAAAATCCACCTCTTGGAGAAGTAGTGGATTTCTTTTGGAGAAAAGAGAACCAGGCAAGAGGTGCTCCTCATATTCATATGCTGTTGTGGATCAAGGATGCCCCAAAATTTGGAACAGATGCTGATGAAGCAGTGTTATCTTTCATTGAAGAATATGCAACATGTGCTATACCAAAAAGCACAGAAGAGAAAAAGTTAAAAGAACAAGTGTTACGTTTCCAAAGTCATCGGTGTGGAAAATACTGTCGACGGAAGTACAAGACCAAAGATAAATTCTACACAAAGTGTCGATTTGGATTTCCTAGACCTGTTCTTTCAAAAGGAAGAGTCAACAGTTTTATGTCAGCTGTGCGACATACTATAACCAGAAAATCTCCCAAAAATACATACAACCTAAAAAGAAAAGAAGAGTCAAAATTTATAAATGACTTCAACCCAGTCATTTTATCCATGTGGAATGCTAACATGGATATTCAGTATGTGGCAGACAATTCTATTGCTGTTGCTCGGTATGTCACATCTTACATCACTATATCTGAGAAAACAGAATTGAAGGAAATGTGGGAAGAGATTTCTCATGAGAAGACTGTCAGTAAGAAGCTGTACAGTTTCAGTTTAAAGATGTTATCGCATCGGGAAATTGGATCCTACGAATGCTCAGATAGGTTATCATCTGCAAGTCTTTACTCGAAATCCAGAAGAATAATTTGGATAAGCTTAGGCCTTGCAGGAATGAGAAATCGGGTACTGAAATCTGTTGGAGAAATTTAATATTTGGCCGAGAATGACCCAGAAAGTACAGATATTTTGAAAACAAACATGTTGGACACATATTACCCAAAAAGAAGTCATCATCTTGAGAACATGTGTCTCTATGAAGTGCTGCAGAACTACATTTTTTCACGGAAAGCCACAGAAGACATCAACAATGGAAAATATAAAGTCATTGGTGAGGAAGGGTGTTTGGTGAAGCAAACAAAGGGAAGTTTGATAAATCACAGGAAGCTGAGTTGCGACACTACTGACAAAAAGGAATTTTACTACTTGCCTCTTTTACAGCTGTTTAAACCATGGCGTTCAGAGGATGAACTACTGGGAGAATTTCAAAGCTATGAAGATTCTTTTAATGCTAGCAAAGATAGCATAGAATGCAGTACTTTCACAACTTATATCCAAATGTTAAATGAAGAAAATGAACAGGAAGCAAAAATTGCAGCTGAAGTAGCTAGAGACAGTTCTCAAGACAGCCAAAGTTCAGGAACACTTAGTCAAGATCCCCTAGGACAACCAATCATAGAAAATGAAGCTGCAGTAGCCATGACTGAAGTAGAAACGGCTATGAATCAAGCACAGGAAAATTCAATCAACTTACTAAATCTGGAACAACAACTGAATGAAGAACAAAAACAAATTTATGAAGAAGTCACCAAAAAAATTGATCATGGATTACTACATGAAAAGAAAGAGTGCTCATGCACATCATTTGAACCAATCAGGATGTATGTGAGTGGACAAGCTGAAACTGGTAAAAGTTTCTTAATAAAAGTCATCAGAAGCTACCTACAGCAAAAAACAGCTTCAAATGTGTCTTGTGTGGTAACTGCTCCAACTGGGTTAGCAGCCTATAACATAAAAGGAATTACCTTACATCGCTTGCTAATGTTACCAGTGGAGCATGAGAACAAAATAGAATACCACAAGCTAACTGGAGAAGCATGCTTCGAAGTTTCAAGAGTGTTGAAGAAGATGCAAGTTCTCATTATTGATGAGGTGAGCATGGTTTCAAATGTAATGCTTGCCTTTGTGCATTTAAGAATGCAACAAATTCTTAAAGAGACTATGACGTGTTATTTGGAGGTAAACACGTCATAGTTTTTGGAGATCTTTTACAGCTCACTCCAGTTAAAGGACAACCAGTGTTTAATACTGTGACACATGACGACACGAAGAAGTCATTAGGAAGCATTGGTAATGCGAATATTTGGTCGTTCTTTGAGTACAAAGAACTCACTACCAATATGAGACAAGCAAACGACGAAGATTATGCAAGTATTCTGAAAGATATCAGAATTGGACTACTCACAGAAGTTGGCAAAAAAGCATTACAGAGTCGTTTGCTACATAATTTATTTCCAAATGAAGAAATAGTTGCAGAGAAAATATACAAGAACATTGGTGAAAAAAATACTGTAATCTGCTTAATGCCAACACTACGTGAGTGCTCAATATTCAATGAGGAACTTTTGAAATTGGAAAAGGAAGAGATTAAGAAAATGGAAGCAGAGGACAAAATTCAGCATGAAAGAATTACTTTTACATTAACAGGCAAACTGAAAAATAAATTGGATTCACTAGAGAAGAACATTTCCAAAACAGCTGGATTAGAAAAAAATCTATATGTTTGCATGAATTGTCGAGTGATTTTAAGGAGAAATTTGGATGTAGAAAAAGGTTTAGTGAATGGAGCTATGGGAAGAGTTGTGGGTTTTATTAATTATCAGAAAAAAGAAGGAATTGAATGTTTAAAAATAAAATTTGATCAGATAGAAGAAGTTAAAGACATTTGTCGTTGTTCAGTTCGTTTCATGCTTGTGAAAGACTTATATGTACGTAGGAAGCAGTTTCCGTTTTCTCTAGCATATGCTGTAACTATTCACAAGTCTCAAGGATTGACTGTAGATAGTGCTTTTGTAAACATTGGTTCTACTGTGTTCAAAGAAGGTATGGCATATGTTGCTTTGTCACGAGTGAAAACATTATCTGGTTTATTTATGATAGACTTTGATGACTCAAAAGTTAGTGCTTATACAAACTGTGTAAAGGAGTATAATAGATTAAGTAGAACCTATGCTCCTCATTTAGGTCAGTATTCTGTGATTGAAAAACATGTTGTTTCTCGGAAAAGGAGATTTGAAAATATCTGTAATGTGGATGAACAGAACAAAACAAAAAGGACAGTGATGTGATAGCAAGGAAAAAGAAAAAGGACAGTGTTGAAGAGGTTGTTGGTTGCCATTTTGAAAATAGCTCTGGTGTCAACTGCTATGCAAATGTAGTGCTGAATGTTGTATTTTATCTTGAAAAGTTGCTAGAACAGATAATAGTAAATCATGGAAAAAGATTGTGTTCTCTGCTGAGTCTCCTTTATGAGAAGCTGAGTAACGATAAAACTGAAATAGAAAGTGCTACTGATGTTAGAAATCTTTTAGATGTATGTTGTGGTTCTACACAGTTTAAAGAAAATGTCCAGCAAGATGCACATGAATTCTTAATATATATTTTGAGTGTACTTGAAGATGAAGGAGTAGAAGTAGAAAACTTATTTGGTGTCTCTTACAAATTGGAACATTGCTGTGAAAACTGTATGAACACATGTAGTAGTAATGTTGATTCAGAAAGGTTCATATTTTTACCATTACCACAAAGTAAATCAGTGACTTTTAGTAAATTAGTTAAAGATGCCAATCACAACATGGAATGTTCTGAATGTAAATCTGACATGTTTTCCACGTTATTTTTACAGAAATATGGTCAGTATGTAATTTTAATGATGCAACGTTGTAGAGCTGATGGTTCAAAATTGGATACTTTAATAAAGAAGTTTACAGGACAACAATTATCAATTTCTGGAAAAACTTTTGTTACAGTTGCAATAATTTTCCATGAAGGACCTACTGTAACTTCTGGACATTACACAGTTTATCTTAAATGTGAAAAAGGCTGGACACTGTGTAATGATTCCCAATTGATTTTCAAGCAACGTTTGCCTTATGATTTACCCAATTCTTATTTAATTTTTCTGAAACCTAAATTTTGAAAATCAAAAACTGCATCTGAACAAAGCATTTTTTGTAATTTTAAAGGATTATAATTGAAGATATCACTTAAAAAGGATTTTTAAATTACTATTTGGCCTAAAGGAAAAGTAATAAAAACAATTGTGGACTCCTTTGACAGAAATTATTTTGGCGTGTGTGCTTTTGCGACAAGGTTTAAAGACGGTTTGTCTAGAAAATTTTTATTCATCTAGAAAAGTACTTGTAATATATATGTAATATTTCTAATAAGGTATATTTTAAGGTATATTTTAGTGAGGAAAGTTTTAGGGCTTTTTTTAAACAATCTTTCAGATTGTTTTTTTTTTGCCCGCTGTTAAATGATGAATTCAATTGTTTTCACTATTTTAAGTGAAAAATAAAAAATTCTGAAAACAGCAAAAAAAGGGCAAAACATTGCTCTGTAAAATATGTAAAAACATGTCATGCTTTTTGTAATGTATGATTGAATATTAATACTTTTTTTCTTTTTTTGCAGAACTGGAAAGAAAAAAAAAAAAAAAAAATTCTGTTCCCTTGCAAAATACTTTAAAAAAATGTTTTCAAAATAATTTATTTTTTTAAAAAAATAAGTGAAAAATATTTGTATTTCTCAATCCTCCCTTTTCATGCTTCCATTTCTTCACCTCTTTTTGTACATTAAATTTAAAAAAAAAAAAAAAAAAATTAAAAAAATAAATAAATCCCCCCCAAAAATTTTTGGGGTTTAGTTTTTAAGTGGCTCTTAAAAGAGCCCTTGAGTTAATGGAGGGAAGCAGGAAGAGAAAAACGAAAAAAAAGAAAAAACATCTATGGCCTACTGCACTCATGGGCATCAAATTTTCTCTGAATGAGATCAAGACTGGTCAAACACACAGAAATAAGTTTACCGCAATCAGTGCAGCGTGTGGACAACCTCGCAAAACTAGGTGGTCCAAAACGAGGTGTGGAAGAAGGCAAAGTCACCACTGCAGAAGAAGTGCTCGGCTGAGCAGGTGGAGGGTTTGCTCCAGAAGCTCGACGAAAAGTCACTGGATGCATTTTGTCAACATGCCTCAACATAGTGTGAATGCTAAAAGAATACTTCTTGTTAGGATTCCCACGTGACAAGACTTTTTGACAAAGTACACATGTAACTTTAGGTGCATTTACCTTTTTTTGTCCCTCTGGAAAAGTGAAAAACTGCCATATAAAGCTGTCTTTCTGCTTCCTGCTCCTCTGCCTCTCAAGAGTGTCCTGGTCACTGTCTGAAGATGGTTGCTATTCAGCCATTGTCTCTCAACAACAGAATAGCTCCTTCTCCAAAGGAATCAGAACTAATAATGAGGGGAGTAGGTGTGGTTTGGGAAGAATCTGGAACTGAAAGTACTTCAAACCAATCAAAAGTGATGATTCTTGATCACATGACTTGCCATGAGGGGATTGGGTGTGGTGTTGAAACAATCAGAAACTGAAAGTAATGATAACCAATTAGAAGTGTTGTTTTATTGAGCATATAACCCGAGGTGCGCGCACTGCGCAAGCTCCGAGCGCGCACCTCGTGATTACGCATGCGCGAACGCGTAGGAGCGCATGTACATACGTCATATGCGCGCACGTAACGCGCATACGTTGAAACGCATATACGCGAACATTATTGCGCGTAATTTAAGCGTATGCGGAAGTGAACCGCGTAGAGCACGTACGACGCACGCACGCATGCGTACTTACGTACGCATACGTACTGGGTGCGTGCTCCCAGCGCGCACTAGAACGTATGTATGCGTACGTAAATAACGTACGACGGTATTCATAAAAAACTTACGAAAACGTACTAGGAGCGCGCTCAGAGCGCGCACCCCAAGAATTTATATAAAAAAAAAAAAGTGGAGAAAAATTAATAGAAAAAATTAAATATACTGTTCAACTTTATCCTAATTGAAATTTTTTAAAAAAAGCAAAAACAAATAAAAGGATACAGATAATATATAAATGAATACATAGGAATTTTATTTTTTTTATTAAAAAAAAAAATATTTAATTAAATAATTGAAAAATTAGCATTTAAAAAACCGTACAAATTCACTGAAAAAACCAAAGGTTTCACACACGTTATAGTTAGGAATTAGCATTTAAAAAACCTTGCAAATTCACTGAAAAAACCATAGGTTTCACACATGTTATAGTTAGCTGGACATTTCTCTCATACAAAACCAATGAAATTCCCCCGTTATAGTTAGTTCAGCTAACTATAACTCGCGCCCCCGCAATGCACTGCTGATGACGTCACATATTACATCACTCATGACATGGTTAGTGACATCACTCATGACATCACTGATGACATCTCAAATGACATCACTGATGACATCATCCAGTGAATGTGTGTTTTTCTGAAAATTAAATATGTTTTATACATGTATATCTCAAGGTCGATTGAAGAATAAGTGGGTATATAAGTGTCTAAATGGATGATTTGTTTTTGAAAAATTGATTGTGTAATCGTTTTTTTCAGTGAATATATATATATATATATATATATATATATATATATATATATATATTCGAAGATCAATTGAATAAACAAATTCAGGGAACGGCCGTGGGCACCTGCTTCGCCCGCAGCGACACAAATCTTTTCATGGGCTGGTGGGAGAAGCAGGTAGCCTGGTCGGACTCTTATGATGTCTGGGTGGAGAACGTCATTTGTTGGCGTAGATATACAGATGATCTCTTCATCATTTGGAGGGGGACAGAGGAGTCAGCTAGGGATTACATAGCAGCCCTCAATAACAATTAAATCAATCTCAGATTCACTTACGAGATTAGCCCCAACAGTGTGAACTTTTGGGATTTACAGGTTTTTGTCAGTGAAAAAAGCTATGTACCTCACTGTATCGGAAACCAACAACAGATAATGCATTCCTCCTTGCTAATAGCAGTCATCTGCGTAGATTGGTGGAAAGCAAACTGTATGGGGAACTGTTACAGATAAAAAGGAACACCACACTTGAGAAATATTATCATCAATCAGCTCAGGAATGCATAGAGAGATTCAAAGTGCGAAGGTACAACAAGGGCACCCTAGAGGGGGCCAAACAAAGAGTGGATAGTAAGAATCGAAAGGACCTGCTAAAGGGCACAAAAGAAAGGAGACAGGATGACATCACTAACTCATTTCGGATGATCACCGACTTGTCTAACAAGGCTAATGTGGTGAGAAAGATCCTACAAACGCATTGGGGAATCCTGAGGTCAGACCCGATTATAGGCAACAACATTCCGAGGTAACCAGCGATGACATTTAGAAAACTGAGATCTCTCAGAGATACTTTAGTGGAAAGCCACCTATCCCATCCACTAATTGAAACCTCACTAACAGCAGTGAAAGGGTTTTATCCTTGTCTCAAATGTAAGGCGTGTGCTAATAGCAGAAGGGTCCTCACTTATGAACTCCCTGGTCTCAAAGAACCTAAGAGGATCAGGAAGTTGAGGAACTGCAATACCAGTTACACAGTGTACTGTCTAGTTTGCCCTTGCTAACACCGCTACGTGGAGAGCATGATTCATCCCACAAAAATGCGGATATTGGAGCATCTGGGAGCTATAGGTAACCACAATAGCTCATACCCAGTAGCTAGACACTTTGAGCTGTACCATAAAAGGAACAGGAACCTATTACAATTCTTTTGTCTGGACCATGTCCCACAAGAAATAAGGGGAGGTAACTGGGAGTTGAGACTTCGATGACTGGAATCCAGATATATACTAGATATGCAAACAAAAGCACTAAACGGTTTGAACAAAAGTGAAGAATTAGCAATCCACCTGTAACTCCTAATTGAGTAGTGAACTGCGATGTGGCAGGATGTATAAGTCTAATCAGGCTAAAGGAGTGTTTCAGGTGCGCCAGTGCCAAGCATAGAGTTCCTCCAGTTAAAGCCCCTACAGGGCTTAATCAATATTGTCGCCCATTTTGAACGAAACCCATAGAGGGCTTAATGAATCCATTTGTAATTTATGCCAAGTAATGCCAGCATATAAAATAGATGAATTGTTCATCTGATCGTAGCTATCAGAAGATTTATAAATCTCTTATGTCACTGTTGAAAACATTAAATGAGAGCTAGACATCGTAGCGCTGACACTGCGTGGAAACAATGAATTGCATTCCAAAAGCTCTGATATGTTGTAAAAATGGTGAATAAACAGGCAACCGGACATAAGTAGTGGTAGCCCATTCAGAGCAATATGAAATTAAATCATTTCTCACTGCAGTGTTTTAGCTGCCAAAAGATATATAAAATCATTATATAATTGATTAAAAGTATAAATGTTATGGAGCAAATAATGTATTGACAGCTTTACATTGCTGACATTTAATGGCAAGATGTATTGCTTTGTAAATGTTTTACATGTTTCCAAATTGCGCCCAAAAATCACTCAAGCCAAACCATGTTAATTTGTAGTCCTGCAATTACGTTGATGAATATTTTCTTAATGATTTTGAAATCGATGTATGAATGTGAAGTAAAGTGGAATGCTGGCCGACATTGACAAAGGCAGTTTTGCTGAAACGCGTCTGAGCATCTTGTGAAGACAAATAAAGATTTGTCTTGTACCCCTCGTGAGTGCTGAAGATATTTTGGTGCTGCGAGATATACCACGCTGCGTCCTTGTGGACCACGCATCCGCCCGCGAGTGCAAAATCGAGGGAGCATTTGGAGCAAGACATATATATATATATATATATATATATATATATATAGATATATATATGTGTGTGTGTGTGTGTATATATATATATATATATATATTCACTGAAAAAAAACATAGGTTTCAGGCATGTTATAGTTGGAAATTAGCATTTAAAAATGTAGAAATTCACAGAAAAAAACATAGGTTTCAGGGACGTTATAGTTAGAAATTAGCATTAAAAAAACCTTAGAAATTCACTGAAAAAACCATAGGTTTCAGGGACGCTATAAGTAGAAATTAGCATTTAAAAAACCTTAGAAATTCACTGAAAAAACCCCATAGGTTTCAGGGGCGTTATAGTTACCTAGACATTTGACTCATATAAAACCAGAGAAATTCGCCCGTTATAGTTAGTTGAGCTAACTATAACTCGTGTGCCCGCAATGCACTGGTGATGACGTCACATATTACATCACTCATGACATGGTCAGTGACATCACTCATGACATCACTGATGACATCTCAAATGACATCACTGATGACATCATCCAGTGAATGTGTGTTTCTGTAAAGTTTAAAAAATGTTCATATATATCTATGCCAAGGTCTATTGAAGAATGAGTGGATGTAGAAGTGCCTGAAAGGATTATTTAGTAGATGCATGACTGACTGTATAAATCACTGATTGAACGTATGTTACTGTATGCATGGGTTAGTGACTAAACTGTGTGAATGTCTATATTAGTCTCTCAGTTGGTGTGTGAGCAAGTGCATGGGTTGGTGAGTAGCTACATCAGTGTCTATATGGGTTATTGATTGATTGTATGAGTAACTGTATGAGTGTCTATGTGGGTGGGTGGGGGGTGTCTGACTCTGTGCATACATGTCTGAATGGCTGATTTACTGGTTGTATAGAGTCAAAAGTACATCTCGGAAGGGCTGTATGGGTAGCTGATTGTGTGTACAGGTGTGTTGATTAGTGAATTTATGTCTCAGTTGTATATATGTGAGTAACTAAATATGTTTTTAGACAGTATATGTGAGTGTTGGGGTGTATAATTGACTATACGTGGGAGACAGTGATTGCAAGAGTGTCTACATACATGAATGTGTACTTGTATTAGTGATTGTATAAGAGAGTAAGTATGTGTTAGTATCTATATAAATAAGGGAGGTGGTGTGTGTATAAATAAGTCAGGTGGTGTGTATATATCTGCATAGGTGAGTACATGGGTGTGATTGATTTTTGGCATGACTGAGTAGATGTGTGAGTAACTCTATGGACCAGTAGCACTGAGTGAATGTATGTATAGGTGTATGAGTGGATATTATACTGATGCAATGATGAGTGACAGCATGTATGAGTGACTGTATGAGTATGTCAAGCTCACAATATATATATAGGAATCAGTGGATGGATATCTAGTATCTGGTATTGGTGTGTCCATGGTTTCGAAAATGGTAGTCTGTATTTTAGAGTACGTGTATCAAAGGTTATATTAGAGTGTGAGGAGGTGTGTCAGACTATCATGTGGATGATGTCATCAGTGATGTCATTTGAGATGTCATCAGTGATGTCTTGAGTGATGTCACTGATCATGTCATGAGTGATGTAATATGTGACATTATCACCAGTGCATTGCGGGTGCGCAATTTATAGCTAGCTCAACCAACTATAACAGGTGAATTTCTCTGGTTTTATGTGAGTCAAATGTCCAAGTATCTATAACGTCCCTGAAACCTATGCTTTTTCCAGTGAATTTCTAAGGTTTTTTAAATGCTAATTTCTAACTATAACGTCCCTGAAACCTATGTTTTTTTTAGTGAATTTCTAAGGTTTTTTCAATGCTAACTTCTAATTATAATGTTCATTTAACCTATCGTGTTTACCGACACCCAATAAGAACAACACCCACTGCCACAACCCTCAGGACTTCCCCCCCCGTACAACCCCTCTCCCTACTACCCCCAAGGCAGTGCAGAACAGGACAGCGAACCCTCCAAAAACGGCATGGTCCCTTAGCCATATAATAGCTCAATGTTGGGAAATTTGGCAATCGATTGTTCATTAAATGTGAATTTTTTTCTTAAATACTAATTTCTAACTTTAATCTTCCTGAGACCTATTTTTTGTGAATTTCATGGGTTATTTAAATACTAATTTCTAATTACAATGTTCATAAACCCTATGTTTTTCTCAGTAATTGTTTTAAAAAATCTGATATTTTGTAACTTTAATATCCAAAATTTTTTTTTGTATTTTTTTAATGTATTATGTAATGTCTTCTTGGTTTTTCAAAATTAAACAACTACATACTGTATGAAAGGGAGCCCAGCCGAGAGCCACATCTGAAGACCAACACATGTCATAGACCTACTGATCCAGCAGCTCCGACACCGAAGAACGCCACAACACCCACCACCACCCCCAGGACCCCCCCTCTACCACTGAGGCAGAGCAGAATAAGACAGCGAACTTTACAAAAACAGCATGGCCCCTCAGCCACACAATAGCTGAATATTGGGACAGGTGTGAACAAACTGTATGTGAAGGAAGCAATTCACCCATGAAACACAATGCACACAATGCAAAGTGTAGCGGTGATGTGCTGGACACATCTCAGTATGCAGAACTCACACCTCTGCATTTGAACAAATACTACTGGTCCCTCCCTGTAAGCATAAGCGTAACCGGAGTGGGCTGGTTTGACATACGCCACTTCAGCGTAGGAGTGTGAATAAATAGGCCGGGGCTCTGGGCGTGGTTCACTTGTGAACTGTAAAGACCAATGACTGTGCCAGAGCAGCGGGCCTCACCCTGCCACGAGGCTGCCACCATGACTACGGATCTCCTCGACACAGGACCCCTGCAAACCCAGCGGCACAGCACCGCAGACTTATGTCTGTACAGACTACTGCCGTCGATCTACACTGCGGACAGCAGGCATTACAATTCAGATGGAGTAGCAATTGCAGATGACGCAGTCCAGTACGCAAGATACATTCCTCCCAGTACAGACCTCTCGGACCATGCATTATGCCAGGGTGCGCACACGCTGAGCGCCAAAGGTACCACTAACTTACTGCACCATAAGTCATCGCCACGTGCCCTTATTGAGGCAGAATTCAATAGACAAAAGACATTGATCCAAGTGTGGCCCTCCTGGACCTCGCATCGTCGCAGGATACGTACACGCTAAGTGCCAAAGGTACTACTAACTCAGTGCACCATAAGTCATCGCAAGGAAGAGTGAACAGTTTTATGTCAGCACTGAGGCATACTATCACTCGAAAATCACCCAAAAAAACTTATAATATAAAAAGAACACAAGAATCGAAGTACATTAATGATTACAATCCAGTAATTTTGAAGATGTGGAATGCAAATATGGACATACAATATGTTGCAGATAACTCAATTACTGTTGCTCGCATACTATCTAAATAGAAGTCCATACCTGGAAAACATATGTCTATATGAAATACTGTAACATTATAGTTTTTGAAAAAATAAATGAAGGGAAATATGCTGTAATTGGATCTGATTGATGTTTCTCAAAGAATGCCAAAGGAAATTTGATTAATCACAGGAAATTAAGTTGTGATACTCCAGATAAGAGAGAGTTTTTCTATTTAGCTCTTCTGCAACTCTTCAAACCTTGGAGGACTGAAATGGAATTACTTGGAGATTTTGACTGCTATGAAGATTCTCTCAAAGCATGATCGCAGGGTGCGCACACGCTGAGTGCTTCAGGTGCCACTAACTCACTGCACCACAAGTCATCGCCACGTGGACTTATTGAGGCAGAATTCAACGCAAGCCGCAACACATGGTGCCACTAACCCTGTTCAACAGAAGCCAGCAACACATGGTGCCACTAACCCTGTTCAACACAAGCCAAACGATCCCACATGTGGAACTGTGTCCTGAGTCCTGAATGGCAGTGACCCCAAGTCCGTGCCAGCGACCACAGCAGCAAACTCCCTTTGATCAGTTAGGCATATTTCTATATGTAAGGCCGGCGACATGTGGTGCCACTAACCCTGTACAACACAAGGCATGACACATGGTGCCACTGACCCTGTTCAACACAAGCCGATCTAACATGTGGACCTGTGTCCTGAGTCCTGAATGGCAGTGACCCCAAGTCTGTGGCAGCGACCACAGCAGCATACTCCCTTGATCAGTTAGGCATATTTCCATATGCAAGACAGGCAACACGTGGTGCCACTAACCCTGTACAACACAAGGCGCGACACGTGGTGCCACTAACCCTGTTCAACACAAGCCAATCCCACATGTGGAACTGTGTCCTGAGTCCTGAATGGCAGTGACCCCAAGTCTGTTGCAGCGACCAAAGCACCAGACTCCCTTTGATCAGTTAGGTATATTTCCATATGCAAGGTCGGCGACACATGGTGCCACTAACCCTGTTCAACACAAGCCAATCCCACATGTGGAACTGTGTCCTGAGTCCTGAATGGCAGTGACCCCAAGTCCGTTGCAGCGACCAAAGCACCAGACTCCCTTTGATCAGTTAGGTATATTTCCATATGCAAGGTCGGCGACACGTGGTGCCACTAACCCTGTAAAACCCCTAGGCGCGACACATGGTGCCACTAACCCTGTTCAACACAAGCCAATTCCACATGTGGAACTGTGTCCTGAGTACTGAATGGCAGTGACCCCAAGTCCATAGCAGCGACCACAGCAGCATACTCCCTTTGATCAGTTAGGCATATTTCCATATGCAAGGCCGGCGACACGTGGTGCCACTAACCCTGTTCAACACAAGCCGATCCCACATGTGGAACTGTTTCCTGAGTCCTGAATGACAGTGACCCCAAGTCCGTGGCAGTGACAACAGCAGCATACTCCCTTTGATCAATTAGGCATATTTCCATATGCAAGGCCGGCGACACATTGTGCCACTAACCCTGTTCAACACAAGCCGATCCCACAAGTGGAACTGTGTCCTGAGTCCTGAATGGCAGTGACCCCAACTTCTTGGCAGTGACCACAACACCAGACTCCCTTCGATTAGTGATGCGTATTTGCATATGGAAGCCCGGCAACACGTAGTGCCACTGAACCTAAACTACGCAGGTCGGTGGGGCCACCAACCTATGCATGTGGTTGTGGACCCTAGCTCACCGCTACCTCTGGCCTACACTGCGGTCAGCATGGCTCACAATTCAGATAAGGTCGCGATTGCAGATGACGCAATAGGCAACAGACATAGCTCCCACTGCAGCCCATCTGCACCAAGCAGCATCACAGGCTCATACACTTCGACATTATTCTATACATATTTCATCTTTTCATGATACGCCTACACTGCGGTCAGTAGAGCTTACAATTAAAATTAAATCTTGATTCATTATTGACAGAGTCCGCTAGGCAAGTAACTATCACAGGCCTAAAACCTACATTATATTCTTTTAGTATCCTTGCTTCAAGAACTTTTTTTAGATTAGTTATAGCTTTAGTACAATCAACAAATTCATCTTCAAGTGCCAACAAACACTCAATAACGCTCTACACTGCGGGCAACAGAGTTCGCAATTCGACTTTTTGACACGTGGTGCCACTAACCCTGTTCAACACAAGCCGCGACACGTGGTGCCACTAACCAGGTTCAACACAAGCCGATCCCACATGTGGAAGTGTGTCCTGAGTCCTGAATGGCAGTGACCCCAACTTCGTGGCAGCGACCACAACACCATACTCCATTCGATTAGTGACGCGTATTTGCATATAGAAGCCCGGCAACACGTGGTGCCACTGAACCTAAACTACGCAGTCCGGTGGGGCCACCAACCTATGCATGTGGCTGTGGGCCCTTGCTCACCGCTACCTCTGGCCTACACTGTGGTCAGCAGAGCTCACAATTCAGATACAGTCGCGATTGCAGATGACACAGTAGGCAACAGACATAGCTCCCACTGCGGCCCATCTGCACCAAGCGCATCACAGGCTCATACACTTCGACATTATTCTATACATATTTCATCTTTTCATGATACGCCTACACTGCGGTCAGTAGGGCTCACAATTAAAATTAAATCTTTATTCATTAATTACAGAGTCCACTAGGCAAGTAACTATCACAGGCCTAAAACCTACATAATATCTTTTTAGTATCCTTGCTTCAAGAACTTTTTTTATATCAGTTATAGATTTAGTACAATCAACAAATTCATCTTCAAGTGTCAACTAACACTCAATAACACTCTACACTGCAGGCAACAGAGCTCGCAATTAGAATTTTTGACACGTGGTGCCACTAACCCTGTTCAACACAAGCCGCAACATGTGATGCCACTAACCCTCTTCAACACAAGCTGATCTCACATGTGGAACTGTGTCCTGAGTCCTGAATGGCAGTGACCCCAACTTCATGGCAGCAACCACAGCACCAGACTCCCTTTGATCAGTCAGGCATATTTCCATATGCAAGGCCGGCGACACTTGGTGCCACTAACCCTGTACAACACAAGGCGCGACACGTGGTGCCACTAACCCTGTTCAATACAATCCGATCCCACATGTGGAACTGTGTCCTGAGTCCTGAATGACAGTAACCCCAACTCCGTGGCTGTGACCACAGCACCAGACTCCCTTCAGTTCTATTTGTTGTTGTTTTGTTTAAATAAAATATTTTATATGTATATCTATACATGACTAAGATTCTTGTTTGTCCAACCGCACTGGGATAATTCTAGGCCCCAGAAGGTTGTTGGGGGTATGTTGGTAATGTGGGAAAAGGGTGCGTTACCTGCTGATGTGGGAAGACACAGTGTGAAAGAGGTATCTCTCACAGAAAGAACTCTGGTATGTTTTCAGAAATGCCTCGGACAGATGCCGGCTGATGGACTGAATCACAAAATGGCTTTTCAATGCTTATGTAGTGTGACTTATGAACAGTTCGCACCCAGGCTCGCAATATATCAATATATTTATATTGATTGTGAATAGTGGGTCAGGTGCTGGATCTTGATGGGATACACTCCCTAGTTCATTTATTTTTCTGCACACGAAAAAACCACATCACAACTTTCACAACGAAAGGCAAAAACTGTGATGTGAAACAAATTCCGGCAATAAGCCGCGTTAGCACCAGAGATTTTACACCTGCTTTCTGCTGTTGTTAAGCAATACCACTACCTGCAGCATGAAAGAGAACACAGCAAAGAGCCACACCTGAACACCCACAGGTGCCATAGAGTCAATGAGCATGATACACGGATACCCATGAGGGCCATAACACTTATCGCAACAACCCCAGGACCTCCAACGCCCCCCGAACCCGCATCTGAACAAGTATATCCGTGTGGTCATTGTGTTAGCATGATAGGCACGGTTTCACAAGGACATCAGTGTGCTGTCTTCAGCGGACGTTACCATGTCACCTCAGCGTTGGCATTGAGCCTGAAGATGTAGCTACGCATGCATCCTCCGGCATGCACAAGTGGCAAAGGGAACAGGGTGTCTCACACATGTCCGTGTGCAAGAAGTGCGGTAAGTGTGTCTCTGTGTTCTGGTGTGGCCGCCACAAGGGCTGCAGCAGTCGATGTTGTTAAGTGGCATGCACCACTTCGAAACGGCAGTGTCACAGTGTGATTGGAATCCCGCAGGACATGCGTGAATAGCCATTACAAAGGTGTGCCGTAGGAGTGCACGGGATACAACAGCAGAGTGCACAAAAGTGTGGGGGCTCGTGCGAGGGAGGAGCAGCCGTTTGGCAACATAACACACAGTGAACCCACCCATGTGCCACGTGCTGGGCATCTCATCCATGATGACCAGGGTCATAGACATCCCACAACACCCACGACCGGCCTTTGTACACATCCTGTATGAATGCAGCTGGAGAAGTTACTGTAAGGATCAAAGGTTCTGTTTCTGAGCTATCTTTCGCTAACACATCTTCTGCTCCGAGAAGGAACTTGCAAGTGGCCAGTCCCCCCTGACAGATACGATAATATTTGCATCCGTCTCCCACACTACGCATTGCCTGATTTGAGAACAACGAGTGGACATCCCACACTCAAAAGTTCTTTGTCGTAGTTAGCGTGCGTGAAATGGCCTTCACACGCACTCCCACCATATTCCTGCCCGGCACCCATTGCACACAGACCCGGCTCATTGCACCAAGCTGTGCCATTTCATCCACAAGACTGGCACACGGCAAGCCAGTGCAGCTACAAGCAGAGCCACTGACGCATAGCAGGGCAGCCCGAACACATGGTCGACTCCATTCACGTCCACCTATACCTTGCACGTCTGCTGCATGTCCTGGGTGCACTGCCTTTGGCAGTGCTGCGGATCACTTTCCAGCACCATATACAAGTTACTGTGTTCCAAACAAAACTTCCTCCTATTTCGTATAAAATATTGCTGACACTACTTGGACAGGTGTGGCACAGCGCCCAGAGCACATGACTTCACAGCATAGGACACACAGTTTGGGCTCACTGTATCATCCCCGAGTCCAGCAGCAGCTCAATTTAGCAGCATGACACTCTAAGCAATATCTCACTTAATTTCCGTACCCCACACTTTCAGACCGGTAGGGGTCAGTAGTTCAGCGTCTTTATCCCTGAGTCCGGCAGCAGCTCAGCTTACGCCCCCAGCGCCATCAGACCCATATGAGTGAGTAGTTTGCACTTTACAAATACCTAATTGATTTGATACGCGCAAATTCACCTTCGCACTCCCTATATAACACCCCCTAAGCACCATACACAAGTTACAATGTTCGAAACAAAAGTTCCTCCGAGTAGGTATAACTACATGCTGACACTACTTGCACAAATGTGGCACAGCGGTCAGAGCACATGACTTCACAGCATATGACACACAGTTTGGACTCATGCTTTCATCCCCGAGTCTGGCAGCAGCTCAGCTTCGCAGCATGAGACTCTAAACAATACCTCACATATTTTCCATACCCCAGCACTTTCAGACCAGTAGGGGTCAGTAGTTCCTCCTAGTAGGTATAAACACATGCTGACACTACTTCCACAGTTGTAGTGCAACGGAGAGGGCACATGACTTCACAGCATAAGACACACAGTTTGGGCTCACGCTATCATCCCCGAGTCCCGCAGCAGCTCACCTTAGCAGCATCAGACTCTAGGCAATACCTCACTTAATTTCCGTAGCCCAGCACTTTCAGACCTGTAGGAATGAGTAGTTCGCTTCGCACCCCTGTATAGCACACCCTAAACACCCCACAGAGGTTACAGTGCTCCTACCCTCCTCTTTCCTACTTTTTTTGCCCTTTCTTCCCCTTACTCGCTTCGACAGAATCACAAAATGGCTGCCAATACTTCCTACTTGCAACCGCTCGCACCGCTCGCAGCCAATAAGCAGCAAGCTTGTGCTTATAACGCCTCAGCCAATCAGATGGCAGAATTCCCAAATATCGATATCTGTATATTTTGATATTTCTCCACAACTATTGAACAGATTTACACCAAATAAACAAAAGTGTGCTTTCTAGACCAAGACCCTTCTCCCTGCCAAATTTAGGGTAATTCCGTTCACCCGTTCGACCTGTAGCCTTGTCTAAAGTTTCCTATGGAAATTGCATGGAGAAAACACGTTTTGGGACCCCCCTTTTTTCTCGCCCCCCTTGACAAATCACCCCCATACATCCAACATAGGAGCTGATATGAACAAAGAATTAGTTTGGAAACTTTCATGAAGATTCATCAAACAACGCCAAAGTTATAAGCAAAACAAAAAATGCTCTTCCTATGGAAACATGTTCCTAACTATAACTACCTACTTGCGACCGCCAGTAGGTAATATATATACAAATATATATATATATATATATATATATAGATAGATAGCTAGATAGCTACATAGATAGCTAGATAGATAGATAGATAGATAGATAGATAGATAGATAGATAGATAGATAGATAGATAGATAGATAGATAGATAGATAGATAGATAGATAGATAGATAGATAGATAGATAGATAGATAGATAGATAGATAGATAGATAGATAGATAGATACGCATTTCGGCTGAAACACAGTCTTATTTACTAATGCCCACGCACCATTTTCACCCGTATTTACAAAGTTCAGTGCATGATGTGTTACCACAAAAACACATCACTTTCTGATCACAAGATGTGCGACCTGCAGTTGCCACCGCACTGGGGCTGCCCCTTGCTGCCTGTTCTGCCATGCCGCTGAGTGAAAAAAAAAGAAGCAGGAGATAGCAAACAGCAAAGCAGAAAGTAAGAACCAAATAAAGTGGTACACAAGAAAAAGAAAGAAAAAAAAGAAAGTTGCAAAAAATCAAGAAACGGTAAAAAAAAGCAAAAATCTTTAGAAACGCACACAGGAAGACACACACTGATTAAAAAAAGTAAATCAGAGGTGGATAAGTGGGATAGGAAGAGGATTGGCACGGACTGAGAGATAGGTCCAGAAGCATGCACAAAACAGCTGAGAAAACAGGTAAAACAAAATGGCCAAGCCCATGCAGACCCGTGGTGCCGTTCACATTGCTTTTTTAGCGCGGAACGCTCTACTAGTTTAAAAAAGCAGCATGAATTGGCAGAAGAGCATTCTTACACCCATTGGTGGAGTACATAATCTTACTAAGTGTTTTTTGGAACTCCGTGGAATTTTGAGGAGCACAACTCTGCGAGTTCTGACCAGGCCTAGAAATAAGACAGCATGACAATTGGTGAGAACATGTACCATATGATGATGGGGAGGATGGAAATTATGTAGATGAGAAAAATTAAAAAGAGGACAAACAAAAGCCATAGGCTGCCACCATTGTAGCACAGCTTATTCCCTGAACTTAACATTCCACTGCCAAGAAAAACCCATTCTGTTGTGTTGTGAAATGCTAGTGAGAAATAACAAGAACTTCATGAGATTCAAAGTAGCACTTGCTTTTAACAGCAATAAAAAATTAGGGGTTCAACCATCTTCACTTGTCAGGGTGTGAAGCAGCCTGCCTTGGGAACCAGCCATTTCAGACTTATGGGTAACTGACCCCGATATTAAAATATCCCTGAAATCAGGGAAGCAAGGTTGAATGCTCCCTGGTAGAAAGTGTGTGTTCACTTATGCATAGGGCATATAAAAATTGCCTAAATTGTGCAGCAATGGGACTAAGCTGTCAGCTTGACAAAGCAGGAACAAAATGGCAAAGAGACCTGTATATGAATCGATTAGATTCACATCTGAAAAATAAATATGTGGGAAAATACAAAATAGCAGAATGGGATTTTAAATGCAGAGTCGCTTAAAGCTAAATCAGCTAGATGACTCCGTGAATTGCCACGTCTCCGACATTTGCAATGCTCTGGAGACCACAAGTTTGAATTCGAGAAGAACAGACTCAGAATTCCATCCTTCCAAGGTTCCTCACAAATGACAGAAGGGAGTTATGAATTGATCTATCTTTAGCTATCAGTAATAGTGTTTCTTGTACACTGACCCAGCTCCTCTCATTGTGGATTGAATGATGTGGTAAATTGTCTGCAATTTAGTACATTTAACAAAATAATTGTGTTTGAGTGTGTCTGTATGTACTCAGACTATGAGGCAGTTTAAAATTGTTGGAGGCCCACGTAAAAAACGTGGGCACCCGCAATTATTTCTTTATTCTTTCCTGTACAAATTAAGCGCTGCACAGTCTCCAGTGAATGTCTAATCTTTCCTACTAGTTCTGGAATATCTTTCATTCGTACTTATGCAGCGCTCATGCACTCCATCAAGGCTGAGGTTCCCCTTAGTGTATCAAACCATTATAGGCTGTAATCAGCATATATTCTGCTTTCCTACTCCCCCTCCTTTTGAAATATGACTTCACTCATCTTTACCTATATGAGCTTCGAATTTCCTACCAGAGTTCTTCCACAAACATGCCACAAATTCATCAACCCTCCTTAATCAATTTTCCTGAGTCCTCTAGCCACGATATCCTCTCAGGTATGATTGCAGAAATGTGACCACTGATGAAGCAATTTTGCTTGGGCACATAGCCAGTGCTAGGGGTGCTGCGGACAGGATTGTAGGAAAATATCCAGTGTTGCAACAAGTGTTTATATCCATGTGATTCATTCTATATGGCAGATTGCTTGTTTGTACTCTCTTCTGAAAGCGTGGTTGCAGGCATATACTTTTCCTTGGAAATTATTCCAAATGGTGTTTTCCATAGATACAATAGCAGCCCTCTAAAACTGGTGAGGCAGAGTAGCAAGTCGTTTTCCATTGTATTAGCCTTTATACATGCTGCATTGGGGTTAATTACTATGCATTTATTTCTATCATGACCTTCATAGCCCACTTGATAAACAATCTCCTCCGTGAACATTTAACTTAGTACCACATTTACAGTATCTGAAGGCATGAAAGAAGCAGGAGACAAAGAAATCAGTGGCACTTTGCTGGTCCCTGGCTCAATGCTGTAGATTTTTAGATTTAGTGACCGATTACGAGTCTGGCGATCCACGGACTGCCAGACTCTTGAAGGCGCGGCAGTGGTGGTCTCCCGATCGCCCTATTACAATCAGAGTGATCAGACCGCCATTGTCCCACCTCAGCCGCCAGGGAACTGCCATTTCGTGGCAGTTTTGCATCTGTCAGGAGGCAACAATATGCTTGGCGGGACCGCCGTGGTCCTGCCAATCATATTATGGGTTTCTTCTTTGCCTCGGTTTTCATGGCTGTTCCTCCTCCATGAAATCCGTGGTGGAGAGAAAAAAAGGGGCCCTACAGGGATCCTTGTGCCTCTGCGCCATGGGATGCATGCAGGGGAGCACAACATGTATCCCCCAGTATGCATGCTCACCAGTTTCTGCACAGCATGGACTTAATAGTCCATGCCGTGCAGGAACTGTTTTTAACGTTCACATTGCGGTGCCCATTTTCAGCGCACCACCGTGGGAACAGAATAAAAAGCTCAGCAGGCACAAGAATTACTCATAATCTAGTAGGCAGCCTGTCTGTGTGGCGGCGATACAAACCCTGCACCACACCTCCAAACTCGTAATCAGACCTTTAGTCTCTAACTATGAGTAGCAGTCATAGTAAATGACTTGAAGCCATTGCTTACTTGGGTTGCCCCTTAAATTCTCGATTCAAAGGTTAAATTACTTGTATTGTTGTGAAAAAGCCAACCCTTCTGATCCAAATCGCTACAGAGCTGTACACACATATACACTATTTTAAAAAGAAAGGACAATAGAAAAATCACATTTGTGAAAATAAGATCAAAAATGTACTTTGCTATTGGAAATATTATTTTGATATATTATTTGTTGAAATAATTATCTCTTTCCATCTTGCTGTCAAGGTCAGGAATACTTCTCTCTTTTCCTTAGTTTCTCAAAGTATACAGCAAAAAATCCCAATATTGTATTATTATGGCATTGGTGTATTCATGATTTATTTGTTCACAATCAGTCACAGTAATAGACTCCATCTCATGAAATCATAGGCATCAACAATTTGAAATGTTTACTCTTTGTAGTTGTTACCCAAATGAAATTGTTATATTTCAGAATTGGCATGTGAAATGCACTACTAAGCAATGACATATTTATAAATTTACTATTTACAATGCTATCTACATCTATTTTCAGTGCTATCCAGAAGGAATTTTTGGGCCTTGGGCAGGATATATTTTTGGACACACTTGTCTGGAAAGGCATTGTATTTATTACCCATTTCCAGCTAATTTAAGCCCTCTTGCTGCCAAAAAACAATGACTTGTAGGTTCACTTTCAGAAACAGGAGAACATAAACAGCTCATGCTGCCCGGCATCTACCAGCCAAATAGTACTAAAAACTTTAACAAGCAGTGATAAATCTTTTCTTCATGCACTTGGTTTTGTGACCAGAATAATTGGTCGCAAAACACTGGTTGCAAATTGTGACCAATATTTTTGTGACAAGAACATATTTTTAACAGCTGATCTATGTACTAATAGGTCTTTTCTTAAACTTCTGTATCCTTGGAGGTCACAACACGACCTACCACATGAATATTATTGAGGTATGTCGCAAACTGTGACACTATGATTGGTGGCCATCACAGGGATGATGGCCTGCTGGGGAAAGCAGACCACCGTGTGTGTGAACACCTTTCAGTATAGTAAACATTTATTTTTAAAATGCAGTCTGTTTTCTTTAGTAGAAACAGCACTGTGTTTAAAAAGGCATGTTTACTTTTTTTGCTTAAGAGTTCTCAGTGTTCCCGTGGCCCACTGCCTACTTTTCAACAAACCTTTTTTTAAATTCACAAACAGAAAGAGGACTCTAGGGCAGCACATCCCATTTGCAAATGCATTACAACCTCGCTTGATGTATTGATAAAATATCAATATTTAGCAATCAGATTTCGTTTCCAAAACATTGATATATTAGATATTGATTAATTATTCAGAAGGGATGCTTAAAACTAGCCCCTTCCTGATATTAAATAAGTATCCAGTCGCAATTCCATTTTAGGAGTTGTTAGAAATGAGGGGGCTCTGGTTGACGCAGGTGTGAACCCACAACAAGCAGGGACCCTTTACTTCTTGTCAGGGCGAAGGATGACTCCCCAGAATAACCCCTGCTCACCCTCTAGGTGCGTGGCGCGAGCAGTCTAGGCTAAGTCTCAGGCGTACACGTTTAAGCAAATGCAATTACACATACAGTAAACCCCTTGCATGCACCACAAACGGACACCAATCAGAAAGTATATAAAAATAAGCTTTTATGTAGATTCAGCAGATTCAATACAAGGCCCAGTAACGTTGAACTGATGGGGCCACAATTCTTAGGAATACGGTAAAGTTCTCTTTGTTACGGAAAGTTCTTTAGGCGGGCACAAGGTAACTGTAGGCCTCAGCGCACTTCGTGCTGAGGCGGCGTCCGGGAAGCACGCGGCAGATGACAGGGAAATCAGAACGTTGCGGACCCTGGATCCGATGCGAGCTCGCGGTCGAGTTCGTAAGTACAGTACCTTGTTTCTTGACGTGAAGGTGGGTGCGGGATTTCAGCGGCTCTTCGACAGAAGGGCGAGGCGGCGTCCGAGGCTCCCACACTTCACGATGGGTGTCTGATCTTCAGGCTCACGACAAGAGCGGGGTGTTGCAGGTGGCGGGTGAACAAAGCGGGGCAGCCGGGTACGCAGATACGTCCGGGCCGTCCGAGGCTTGGAGATGCTCACAAACGCCGATTCCGGCGGGAGGGTGAAGGTGCACAGCGAGCCTCCAACGAGCGAGGTGACAGGGGCAGCCCAGCACAGCGTAGGGGGAGCGGCTCCGATCGAGCGAGGCTCTTCCCAAGGCGGGAGCGGCTAAGCAGTCCTGGTCACGGCTCAAGGAGGGACTGGGGCACGAGGGTCACAGCTCCGGCGAGGGAAAGGACACCACAGTCCAGCGGCAGGCGAGTGAAGATCAGGTAGAGCCCAATGGTCCTGGGGCTCCGTTCAGGGGGCAAGCTCAGTTCCAAGCCCTTGGAGATCGTTTTGGAAAAGCACAAGTCTTGAAAGTAAAAGTAAAGTAAAAGTCTTCAGCAACAGTTTCTCTTCTCTCCTTTGGCAGCAAGGTCACCACTGCAGGCCAATCCCCCAGGATAGGGACAGTCTTCCTCCTACAGCTTTCCCGGTGCCTCCTCCTCAGGCAGAGATTCTTCTTGGTCAAAAGCGGATCTAGTTTCTTAGGAGCAGGGCTCCTCCATTTATACAGCAAATCTTTTGTTCTCCCAGGCCAGGGGGGCCCTTGCCTAGTTCAGTCCGGTTTCTGAGCACTTTGTTTACGCGATGCAGGCTTCTTCTTTCAGAGTGCAGGGCAGAGTCCTCAGACGCTCCACAGGGGGCGGAGCCGGCATTGAGGTGGCAGAGCACTGTCCTATTCAGAGCCTAGGAGCACTCCTCCCACCCATCTACCTGTCGATCGTCCTATTCACCACCAGGCTACCTAGCCCTGCCCATCTGGGTTCCCCAGCCCTGTCACTCACACCAGCCAGACATCAGATACACATCACGCAGAGGCGGGCTGAAATGTTTAGGCAAGCAAAGGCCAGCTTTCTAAAAGCGGCATTTGCAAACCCGGAATATTAAAATAAACCTTGTGAAAAGATGTACCTTATTATTCCGAGTTCAGGCATACTAAACTCGACCTTCTACCATGTTCCCTGGGTCGGTTAGGATCATAGGGTGTAACAATCCAAGCCGCCCATACTGGCCTATGAGAACAGGGTAGCCTTACAGCAGTGAACAACAAAATGGCAGTCATTCACTACCAGGACATGCCACGCATCTAGGCTTGTCCTACCTTACGCTCACAACGCACCCTGCCCGTGGGCCTACCAGAGGGGTGACTAACATGCAGCTAAGGGAAGGTGTTAGGGACCGGCAAGTGTGGGCACTTGCCAGTCAGCATGTCAGTACCAGACTGCACGCAGGTTCTGCGATGGCAGACCTTAGACATATTTTACCGGCCGCTTCTGTGGGTGGCACAACCAGTGCTGCAAGCCCACCAGCGGTGTTTGCCTTTACATGCCCTGGTGCTCCTGGCGCACTTTACTGGGGTCTGACAGTAAATCAAACAATCCAATCATGGAATCCAACCAACATATACAATTTACATAGGGAGCACTTGCACCGTGACACTGGTTGGCAGTGGCACAGCGCGCTGAGCGGCCAACACCATAAAAACACATGAGGCACAGCGACAAAAAGAGGAAGGGAGACTCACGCCAAGGTGCCAGGTCTTACACGTGGACCACCTCAACAGCTTTGGATTCTCACCCCTCATATGCATCAACCATCTGAGGGGCCTGTGGTCCGTCTGAACCCGGAAGTGAGACCCAAACAAGTAGGGTCTTAACTTCTTCAGCGCCCAGACCACAGCAAATGCCTCACGCTCAATAGCACTCCACCTTTGTTCCCGTGGAAGTAACCTCCTGCTAAGAAAGGCTACGGGTTGATCTAGGCGCTCCTCATTAATCTGTGAAAGAACAGCCCCCACACCATGCTCTGAAGTATCTGTCTGAACGATAAACTCTTTGGAGAAGTTGGGAGCCAGGAGCACGGGCGCCGTGCACATAGCAGTTTTCAAGGCCTCAAAAGCTTTCTGACAGGTGTCAGTCCAAATCACTTTCCTGGGCTGCTTCTTCGAAGTCAGCGCTGTCAAGGGGGCAACCAGGTTGCCATACCCCTTGTCAAACCTCCTGTAGTACCCGGTGAGACCTAGGAAGGCTCTCACCTCCGTCTGGGTTTTGGGCGCCTCCCAATTCAGGATGGTTTCTATCTTGGGCTGAAGGGGTGCCACCTGGCCACTCCCAACTTGGTGTCCCAAGTACACCACGGAACCCTGCCCGATCTGGCACTTACTCGCCTTGATCGTGAGGCCTGCCTTGCGCAGCGCCATCAACACTTCCCAGAGGTGACGCAAGTGTTCCTCCCAAGTGGAGCTGAACACTGCGATGTCATCCAGGTAGGCTGCACTGAACGAATCTAGCCCAGCCAACACCTGGTTGACCAATCTCTGGAAGGTGGCAGGGGCATTCTTCATCCCAAAGGGCATAACCCGGAACTGGTAGTGCCCATCTGGGGTGGAAAATGCTGACCTCTCTTTGGCCCCCTCGGTCAAGGCGATCTGCCAATACCCAGACGTTAAATCAAACGTGCTGAGGTAGTTGGCAGCCCCTAGCCGATAGATGAGCTCATCAGCTCTGGGGATGGGGTGTGCGTCAGTCCTAGTGACTGAATTGAGTCCTCTGTAGTCCACACAGAACCGGAGTTTGGGTGTGGCTCCCGGCGCTGCAGCCTTTGGGACCAAGACCACGGGGCTGGCCCAAGGACTGCTGGAAGACTCAATTACCCCAAGGGCAAACATCTTGGAGACCTCCTCCTTGATGCATGTCCTCACACTGTCAGTCACCCTGTAGGCCTTGTGCCGCACAGGTGGACTATCCCCAGTGTCCACATCATGGACGCACCAATCAGTGACACCAGGGACCAGGGAAAACAGATCAGAAAATTGTCCCAGCAACTGGCGACAATCATTCTGTTGCTCAGGGGTCAGGGCGGAAGAGAGGATGACACCATCCACTGACCCATCTTGCTCCTTGGCTGACAGGAGGTCAGGAAGAGGTTCGGTCTCCTCTTCCATCCGAGCATCTGTTGCCAAGAGCATGCCCACTTGGGACCTCTCCAAGTGGGGCTTGAGGCGGTTGACGTGCAGGACCCTTAAGGGGTTCCTAGGAGACTTCAGGTCCACCACGTAGGTAACAGGACTCTTGCGCTCCACCACCTCAAAGGGACCGGTCCACTTATCCTGGAGCGCACACGGCTCCACGGGGGCCAAGACCCATACTTTCTGTCCAGGCTGAAGCTCTACCAGAGTGGCATTCTGGTCGTACCACCGCTTCATCTCCTCCTGGCTGGCTTCCAGATTTGCCTCAGCAAGTTGCCTGAATCGCCTAGTCTGATTCCTGAAGGCCAGCATGTAACTATATACATTCTGGGGAGGTTTCCTGGGAGATTGCTCCCAGCCTTCCTTGACCAGACTTAGAGGTCCTCTGACTGGGTGACCATACAGAAGCTCAAAGGGACTGAACCCCAGAGACTTCTGTGGCACCTCACGGTAAGCGAAGAGAAGGCATGGTAAGAGGATGTCCCACTTACGCCTCATGGGTCCTTCTAGGCCCATTATCATGCCTTTGAGGGTTCGGTTGAATCTCTCAACCAACCCGTTTCCTTGGGGGTGGTAAGGTGTGGTGAACTTGTAGGTTACACCACACTCTTGCCAAAGAGATTTCATGTACTTGGACATGAAATTGGTACCTCGGTCAGACACCACCTCTAGAGGGAATCCCACTCGGAAGAAAATTCCCATCAGTGCCCGTCCCACCACGGGGGCCGTCACTGTCCTCAGAGGAATGGCTTCCGGGTACCGGGTGGCATGGTCCACCAGGACCAGGATGAACCTATTGCCCATCGCTGTCCTGGGGTCCAGTGGCCCTACAATGTCAATCCCCACTCGCTGGAATGGGGTACCGACCACAGGGAATGGCTGGAGTGGAGCCTTCTGCTTCCTTCCACTCTTTCCACTTGCCTGGCAAGTCTGGCATGTCCTGCAGTGAGTATCTGAACTCCTGCGCATTTGAGGCCAATAAAAGTGGGTGACAAGCCTTTCAAAGGTCTTGTCCTGCCCCAAATGCCCTGCCAATGGAACATCGTGAGCCAGCCCCAGTAGGAAGGCTCTGAAGTCCTGGGGTACCACCAGCGCACGGGCTGACCCAGGCTCAGCAACCTTAGGCTCTGTATATAGGAGGTCGTTCTCCCAGTAAACGAAATGTGATCCTGACTGATCACCTGCGGCCTGGTCTGCAGCCTGCTGCCGCATACCCACGAGAGAAGGGCACTCCTTCTGTGCCTTGCAAAAGTCCTCCCTGGTGGGACCCCCTTCCTGCTGCCAATGGGTCAGCTCCGGCAGGTCTCCCAGTTCAGCTATCTGTTCCCCTGTAGGCTCCAGGGCATCCCCCTCAAGGTCTGCTTCCTCCTGGACCGTGGGAACTTCAGGGGCCGGCTTCCCGCGCCCCTTGCTCCTTCTCTCTGAGGCCGGTTCCTGGGCCTCCCTCTCAGGCTCCAGGACCTCTTGAGTACCTCTACTGGTTGCCATGGACCATGTGGTGACACACGCCCAATCCGGCATACCCAACATCTCCAGGTGAGCACTCCGCTCCACCTTAGCCCAAGGTGAGCTCTCCAAATCGTTCCCTAACAAACAGTCTACAGGCATGGCGGGCCTCACAGCTACCTGAAGAGTACCAGAGACCCCCCCCCCACTCAAAGGGAACCTGAGCCACCTTGCAGTGTCTCTCTGTGTTGTCAGCGGCAACAACGGGGTAGAATGCATTGGGGACCACCTGCTCCTGAGACACCAGGTGACACCTGACAGCTGTCACACTGGCTCCTGTATCTCTAAGAGCTTCCACCCTATGGCCATTTATGGTCACCCACTGCCTGTACTTCTTAGTGTTCTCAGGCAGCTGGGTTGGAGGGACCACTTCATGGTCTCCTAGCGAGACCAGGGACATCTCTGCGGGACCCCACCCACCTTGGACATCCCTCTCCTCCCCCAAGGCTACACTAGTCACCTGCCGGGGTGGAGCACCAGTGGGTGCGGGTTTACCAAACAATGGACACTTCACATCAGAGGCAAAATGCCCCAAATTGTTACACCTGTAACATCTGACGGGCCCCTTCTGAACAGGAGGACCTGTCGGGGCCCCGGTCGGTTTCTGGGGTGGGGGAGGCTGAGAACACTTCCCTTGGTTCACTTGGGGACTATTTTGGGGCCCTTTTTGGAACTGCTTCTGTTTACCCCTGTCCCCCCCACTCTTCTGCTGGGGACCCTGCCCACCTTTGGCGGAATCTCCCATGGTACCCTTGTGGACCTTGGTACTGACCCAGCGGTCCGCCTCCTCAGCAAGCTTCCTAGGGTTAGTCAGCCTACTATCGATCAGGTGCTGGCGTAGCTCAGGAAAACAATTACTGGACAAGTGCTCCCATGCCATTAAATCAAGAAGCCCTTGATAATCATTTACCTTACTACCCTTTACCCAACCATCCAGCGCTCTGCAAAAGAAAGTCACATACTCCACATACGTACTATTGGGAATCTTAGTGCAACCCCTAAACCTCTGTCTATATAACTCAGGGGTCAACCCATACCTAGCCATCAATGCTTCCTTCATATGGGCATAAGAATTATGAACATCAGCAGGTAAATCTAACAGTGTGTCCCGCCCTTCACTCAGGAACCGTCCCCACAACCCCGCTCCCCAATCTTTCTCAGGGACCCTGTGGGAAGACATGGCTACCTCGTAGGCTCTGAACCACTACCCGATGTCGTCATTCTTGAAGAACTCCTTCACTACATCCTTGGGAATATAAACTCTTGGTTCCGCCGGTACTGGCGGTGTGCTGCCACCAGAGGGATTAAGCTCCAAACTTTTTGCTTTCAGCTCCAGCTCCCTCAGCTTCATGTCATGCTCTAATTGTAGTTTCTTTTCTTCCATGGCTAATCTTTGTTTTTCCATATCCATCTGCCCATGAAGTTTTGCCATCTCTACTTCGTGTGCCCGGGTTGCTGCCCTGTCTGCCAACTCTTCTGGCGACAGGCCTCTGCCAAACTCATGGACACTTTATGGTGGAACCATTTCCACCTGATTCTCTGGTGCCTTTGACTCATACCAGGCCCTCAGCGCCTTCACGAATTGTTCCTTCTTTTTCAATCCAGTTTGGGCAATTCTGAACTTGGAGCAAAAACCTTTCAATTCTTCATTGCTATAATTCCGAAGTGCGCTTTCTTCCCAATCTATGTCCTCAAATCCAGAGATTATAGAAGCTGCCCTTCTGGCGGGAAGTGAACCAGGCATGGTTCTATCAACGGAGATTCTTGGCAAAACAAAAACAATTGCTAGTCTTGTGGCTGTGTTACTGGTCTGCTCTCACTACGTGGTGATCAGTGGTTCACTATACGCAAACCACAAATGCAAATCCGTAAATCCCACCGCTGCTACCAATGTTAGAAATGAGGGGGCTCTGGTTGACGCAGGTGTGAACCCACAACAAGCAGGGACCCTTTACTTCTTGTCAGGGCGAAGGATGACTCCCCAGAATAACCCCTGCTCACACTCTAGGTGCGTGGCGCGAGCAGTCTAGGCTAAGTCTCAGGCGTACACGGTTAAGCAAATGCAATTACACATACAGTAAACCACTTGCATGCACCACAAACGGACACCAATCAGGAAGTATATAAAAATAAGCTTTTATGTAGATTCAGCAGATTCAATACAAGGCCCAGTAACGTTGAACTGATGGGGCCACAATTCTTAGGAATACGGTAAAGTTCTCTTTGTTACGGAAAGTTCTTTAGGCGGGCACAAGGTAACTGTAGGCCTCAGCGCACTTCGTGCTGAGGCGGCGTCCGGGAAGCACGCGGCAGATGACAGGGAAATCAGAACGTTGCGGACCCTGGATCCGATGCGAGCTCGCGGTCGAGTTCGTAAGTACAGTACCTTGTTTCTTGACGCGAAGGTGGGTGCGGGATTTCAGCGGCTCTTCGACAGAAGGGCGAGGCGGCGTCCGAGGCTCCCACACTTCACGATGGGTGTCTGATCTTCAGGCTCACGACAAGAGCGGGGTGTTGCAGGTGGCAGGTGAACAAAGCGGGGCAGCCGGGCACGCAGATACGTCTGGGCCGTCCGAGGCTTGGAGATGCTCACAAATGCCGATTCCGGCGGGAGGGTGAAGGTGCACAGCGAGCCTCCAACGAGCGAGGTGACAGGGGCAGCCCAGCACAGCGTAGGGGGAGCGGCTCCGATCGAGCGAGGCTCTTCCCAAGGCGGGGGTGGCTAAGCAGTCCTGGTCACGGCTCAAGGAGGGACTGGGGCACAAGGGTCACAGCTCCGGCGAGGGAAAGGACACCACAGTCCAGCGGCAGGCGAGTGAAGATCAGGTAGAGCCCAATGGTCCTGGGGCTCCGTTCAGGGGGCAAGCTCAGTTCCAAGCCCTTGGAGATCGTTTTGGAAAAGCACAAGTCTTGAAAGTAAAAGTAAAGTAAAAGTCTTCAGCAACAGTTTCTCTTCTCTCCTTTGGCAGCAAGGTCACCACTGCAGGCCAATCCCTCAGGATAGGGACAGTCTTCCTCCTACAGCTTTCCCGGTGCCTCCTCCTCAGGCAGAGATTCTTCTTGGTCAAAAGCGGATCTAGTTTCTTAGGAGCAGGGCTCCTCCATTTATACAGCAAATCTTTTGTTCTCCCAGGCCAGGGGGGCCCTTGCCTAGTTCAGTCCGGTTTCTGAGCACTTTGTTTACGCGATGCAGGCTTCTTCTTTCAGAGTGCAGGGCAGAGTCCTCAGACGCTCCACAGGGGGCGGAGCCGGCAGTGAGGTGGCAGAGCACTGTCCTATTCAGAGCCTAGGAGCACTCCTCCCACCCATCTACCTGTCGATCGTCCTATTCACCACCAGGCTACCTAGCCCTGCCCATCTGGGTTCCCCAGCCCTGTCACTCACACCAGCCAGACATCAGATACACATCACGCAGAGGCGGGCTGAAATGTTTAGGCAAGCAAAGGCCAGTTTTCTAAAAGCGGCATTTGCAAACCTGGAAAATTAAAATAAACCTTGCGAAAAGATGTACCTTATTATTCCGAGTTCAGGCATACTAAACTCGACCTTCTACCATGTTCCCTGGGTCGGTTAGGATCATAGGGTGTAACAATCCAAGCCGCCCATACTGGCCTATGAGAACAGGGTAGCCTTACAGCAGTGAACAACAAAATGGCAGTCATTCACTACCAGGACATGCCACGCATCTAGGCTTGTCCTACCTTACGCTCACAACGCACCCTGCCCGTGGGCCTACCAGAGGGGTGACTAACATGCAGCTAAGGGAAGGTGTTAGGGACCGGCAAGTGTGGGCACTTGCCAGTCAGCATGTCAGTACCAGACTGCACGCAGGTTCTGCGATGGCAGACCTTAGACATATTTTACCGGCCGCTTCTGTGGGTGGCACAACCAGTGCTGCAAGCCCACCAGCGGTGTTTGCCTTTACATGCCCTGGCGCTCCTGACGCACTTTACTGGGGTCTGACAGTAAATCAAACAATCCAATCATGGAATCCTACCAACATATACAATTTACATAGGGAGCACTTGCACCGCGACACTGGTTGGCAGTGGCACAGCACGCTGAGCGGCCAACACCATAAAAACACATGAGGCACAGCGACAAAAAGAGGAAGGGAGACTCACGCCAAGGTGCCAGGTCTAACAGGAGTCAGAAAAACATTTTAGACTCCTAAAATTGCATTAGTGCATAAGAAACAGGATTTTAACAACCGCAAATGCTGAATTAGAGTTTTTGCAACCATTACATTGTTTAGACATCTCGATTGTAGGTTTCTTTGTCATACAACATTATTTTATAAGAAATTCGAAGTCTAACCAGCTTGTCTGTCCTTGCCTGTGTAGAACAGACATGGCAAGGGAAAGGGAGAGAAAGTGGCCTAACTGCTTTAGTGGTCGACCTCAAAGCTGGAGAACCGGGTTCAAGGCAGGGACACTCAACAACCTGTGATACTGGGCAAATTGTTCAATCTCCAGTCCTAACAATATGAATGTGTCTGTCTGTAACGCAACTGGTGCTCATGTAATGCATTCTGATACCTTTGTGTCAAATTCACACTATATAGACCAAAAAAATAAAAAAGTGGCTTTGTGGATACTTAGTACAAGGGTGTAACATAGGCCCTTTGGAGTAGGTTAGCTCCCAACCCTTCATGGGTCCCCAAACCCTTCAGAGGGGCCCCATTCCATCCAAGGCCAAATACTATCTGTGAGATATGGGAAATTCAGGGCCCCCCCTCTTCAAATTTGCAGGGGGACTCATAATTTTATGTTACACCACTGACTTAGTAGATTATTGCCTTTTTTCAAACAAGACTTGCACTCATAGTGCTAGAAATTCCAAGTTTACCTGCTGGATATTCATAATCACAGCTAAATGCCCTTCAGATCTGGCATTCTCTCTTTAACAAATGAAAATCTGTGGGGAGTTTTACCATTTCATTGAGTTAAATCTGGAACTTTCACCTTAATTCTCTTGCTCTGTCCTGTACCCCCTCTCCTTTCCCTTTATGTCTATCCTTCTTTGGTATTATAGTGACCTGTGAGACTCCTGAGTATAAGGAATGGGAGCAGCTTGAGACAGGAGAAGAGGAGAGATGCATAGAGACATGTATAGTGAGAGGTGAATTGGAGGTAGAGATAAAGATGGGATAGTGAGACATTGGTGTATATCACTTTTGTGTTTATTGACCTTAATATAAGATAATACCAAGATATTGATAAGCGCTGAGCCTAATTGCTAGAATCAGTGAATAACCAAAAGCATCTGGTATCTCAAGCAGTTTGCTTTGAAAAGTTTGGCCTTGCCAACACTAAACAATGTCACAACTGTTAACTGTGACACTGCTTGATGCATACATTGGGCTTAGCGCCTTAACGTTTTTCATCTGGCCAGAAACCTCTATTCTTAACTATCTTGCAAAGTGAGGTTTTGACAAAGATAAAACCTCAGGCCTTTGTGTGCTACTTAGAGAACATCTTTTTTCTTCAACAAAATTAGCCACAACCAGAAGATTCTGCCAAACTGTCCTGCAACCCGATTTCTCAGAAAACAGCTGATCAGCCCTACTACTAACACATGACAAATATGTTAGAGAAGCTTTCACATTTCTTTATTGCAAGCTTCTACAAAACTAGTAGTGGATGCATAAGGCTGCCTCCTCCCTAACCCAAATTTCTGGAGGAATGAAGAGCAACCATGTGACTTACCACATGGTGGAAGGGCATGCCTGTGACTCTATTAGTAGTCTCGGAAATACTTTATCGTTGTTCAGTAGACTTGTAATTCTACCTTCAGCCCCTGTGGCCTTGCTGCATGATACGCATCATATGCTAAAAAAGATGGATAAGAATGGTGCAGGCAGTGGGCAAGATATATCTAGCGCTGCTGGAGGAAGCACAATTTGCCTGAACTGGATAGGTGTTTGGAAAAAATTGTGAAATTTGCCTCCTAAGAATATGTGATTTATACAGTCCAGGACTCATTTTTATCTTCTCTCAAATATGTCACATTTTCCTTTACTCTATTGACATCATAACTTTATTGCCACTGGA
The DNA here is from genome assembly GCF_964204655.1 of Triturus cristatus. NCBI lineage: Eukaryota > Metazoa > Chordata > Amphibia > Caudata > Salamandridae > Triturus > Triturus cristatus. Next base: position 562,763,629 of record NC_140582.1, on the reverse strand, counting down.
CTTTTACCTGGTTGACTTAAACCATCTAGTTGGGAATTCATATTTGCAGAGTGGTGTGGGTATTGTCCACTGAATGTTACTAGTTGTTCTTTAACATAGTATAATGTTTGGTTGATGCCATAATAGCGACTTTACTACGATAGGTGTGACAGTGCTGGGTTCCTTAGTATCTCTTAATATTTTCTCTTATTAATGGGAAACCCAATATCAATAGGCTGACATTCATGTCCTAATGCCTATAAAGAAGAACAATCAACTAATGATTGACGCTGCGCACTGTGCTAAATGTAACAACGTTACAAACAGTTAGTCTATTTAACAAAGTTTCAAAAAGATACAAAACAATGGTGTTCGTTTGAGCATATATTTACAGCATATATGTAACGACAACCTCAAATTACAATATCCTGAATGAATCAGCAAATATACAAAGCGGTAGACATATATCAAGTGCAATACAAAAATTAGGTGTACCACATAATATTTTAAGTGATCACAAATAGATGTTTTTGATGAGCCCAATGCATTTCGGGACTTAGCTGTCCCTTCGTCAGGGGCAATCTGCGGAAAAAGTACATATATTACATTATCAGTAAAAAAAATTCGTTATTGTGTTTATACAAGAAGATCACATGGTGAAGAAAACGTACGGTTAACATGATGCATAGTTGTAAACGTAAATGACACGTGCGGTAGATAGGCCCTCCGTTTGTTGAAGGGAGAAAACTATAAAAGTACAAATACAGTCACCCAGTAACGTGCATATAGAGGTGGTGAATGTGACGCTGTAGAAAAAAGTGAAGAAAATGAGAAGCCATGCAAAGTAGAAGAAAGAAAAAACAAATACTAAGGATGTGCCTGATGAAATCTGGCTAAATAACCTCACCTCAAATATTATGTGAGTAAATCCATAAATGGAGTGGACAATAAAAGCAGGCTGACTGCTACTGCAAACCAAGAAGAACAACACAATGAGTGCCTGTATACATGTTACAAACATGCATCTAGAAAAAAACGAAGGAACACAACTTACCGACAAGAAAAGGTGATAGTCAATGTGAAATGGCTAAAAGGCAAGAATACAAAAATAATCAGAGAAAGTGAAGGATATACCGAGCCGCTAGTAGAGACGTAACGGAACAGACGCCATACTCACTTAAAAAATGCTGAGCCACCTAAGTGCTGATAAAGACGCGTTGTCCAAGTGCTAAACAATGCGGGATGTATAATAAATCAATCGCTCGAAGGAGGCATGTGGCAGCAAGTGTAATTATTCCGTTTCCGAAACAGCCACTACAAAGTAATGACAACGTATAGTTACTAGCTAATCTTCACGAGTGCGCACAGCTTAAGCATCTATAACAAGGGCCCGATAAAAAGCAGTGAACACTACTTACATGAGAGGCACGAGGAGGAAAAGCTGATCCGGTCCAAACGATAGCGTCCTGATGTCGCAACAGGATATCTACTAATGAACAACACGCTCCATTTTAAACGAGCAAGATACCGACGTGAACAAGGAACTAGTAGCAACTAAAAGAGGACTTGCATATAGCGCCATGATAGAGAGGGTGAAGTGAACCGATCTGGATAGAAACGAGACTAAATGTGCAGATGAAAAATAAATGACTAAAAAAGTGTCTGGAAAAACATAGACGGCGAAGACCAAAAGGTACTTAATGACGAAAGGAAACTAAACAAGCAAACGCGTGCTCGATCGGTATGTATACATGGTTAATGAAGTGTGACGGCTAAGAGTGGGAACAAAACACCATGACCATAATCGAGAAACTGTGGCTGGGTGAAAAAGTAAATAACGAGCAATAAACAAACCTGAAAGTAAATCACTAATGGCCTCTAAGCTAAAGTGTGTGAAAGGAGGAAGTAACTAAAGATGTGACTGAAAAGGCAGTTACATATAGGGTGAAACAATGTGATCTGGGGAAAAAACAGCCAAACAAACAAGTGACAGTCAGGAAATGTATGAAGTAATGGTGAACAATGAAAAAGACAGTTTTGGAAACATGAAATGGATATAGAGAGTGATTAAGGGTGTTGAAATAGCCCATAAACCCCTAGAGAAATGAAGAAGAAACTCAAGTACAAAATTACACATAAACTTATTATAAATGTATCCCAATAAAAATGAAGAGCAGTCACTGTGGTACAAGAGGACCTACACGTGGCCATGCAAATGCTATATTTATAAGAAACATGATAAATCTAGACGGTCATTAAGCCCACATGGGGCCAAGGTCTGCAATTTCTGAATCCAAAAGAGCTCTCTGCGTAAAAGGAGATTAGTGGTATCTACGCCTGGTTTGACATCAATAGACTCAATGATTTGAAAACGAAGTTGAGAAATTGAGTGTTTAGCTTCTAGCCAATGCATAGCAAGACTGGAAGTACTGATCTTGTTCCTGATCCTGGATTTATGCTCGGTAATGCGTGTTTTTATTTTTCGCTCGGTTTTGCCTACATAGGCCTTGCCACAGGGGCATTTAATACAGTAGATTACGTGGGTTGTGTTGCAATCACTGTTGTGTTTCAAGCATATGTTAGAGCCAGACGTAGGATGAGTAAGGATGTTCCCTGTGATGACATTGCTGCAATGGATACATGAATGACATTTACGGGTTCCATGGTAGACAGCAGGTTTGTCGGTGGTTTTTGAGAATTTCAATAGATTCCGTAAATTTTTGCCTCTTTTGTATGCAAACAAGGGTTTCTCCAGAAAGAGATGTTGAAAATCCTGCTCTTGTTGTAACAACTCCCAACGTGACAAAATGATTTTCTTGATTTTAGGTGAAGATGTGGAAAAATTACTGACAAATACCAGTCTTTTAGAGACGGTCTTTGGTTTCTGTTGCAATAAGTCTTTTCTTGGAGTTGACATGGCTCGTGTGAGGCATGTTTGTAGCACCTCTTGTGGGTAACCTCTTGACGAAAATTTATCAACAGTGATTTGGAGTTGGAGAGTACTGTTGTCAGGATCAGAACAAATTCTGCGGATACGGGTAAATTGTGACAATGGCAAATTATTGATGAGATGACGTGGATGAAAACTTGTGAAGGTAAGAAGACTATTGCGATCAGTAGGTTTGTGAAAAACTGTAGTGCGGAATTGATTCATAGATGTTTTGGTGACTTGTACGTCCAGGTAATGGATAGAGTCCTTATGGATGGTATGGGTCAACTGGATGTGAGTATGATTCCTGTTAAGAGTCTCTATCATAGAAGTGAAAGACTGTACTGAATCACCCCAAATTAGGAAAATATCATCTATGTAGCGACAATAAAGACGTATTTTGGACCACCATTCGGTGTTAGAAATGATATGATCCAGTTCGTATTGGGCCATATAGATGTTCGCATAGGCAGGTGCTCCTGAAAAGCCCATCGAAGTACCATTCAATTGGGCGTAAAATTTGTCTTGATATTGGAAATAGCTGTTATGTAGACAGAACTTTAAAAGCTGCAAGATCAGAACCTTCTCGATGTCGACGTCTTCCATTTGGAATAATGCCCATTCAACCGCTTCGAGGCCTGCTGCGTGGGGAATGGATGTGTAAAGAGCTGTGACGTCAATAGTGCACAAATAGATAGAATCCTGAGGTTCAATGGTGATTTGTTGGAGCATCTGTAAAAAATGAGTGGTGTCTTTTAGGTAAGATTGCCAAGATTGCACGAACTTCTGTAGGAAATGGTCCAAAAATTTACCAATGGGATCAAAGATGGATTTGCATCCAGAGACTATTGGGCGAAACGGGGGGTCTTGAGGATCCTTGTGTATTTTGGGGATCATGTATAACTGAGGGCGTTGTGGATTAGTTGATGATAAAAAAAGACGTGTGTTATTGTCAATCCATGTTTGTTCAAGAGCCTCATTGAGAACAGAATTCAGTAACTCCAAAAGCAGTGTTGTAGGATCGCTTGCTAATTGCAAATAGGTGTTGGTATCAGAGATGTGTGCCAATACTTTGGAGTGGTAATATTCTGTGTCCATCAGCACTATGGCTCCTCCTTTGTCTGCCGGTTGAATTGTGATCAAAGGATTTTGTGACAATTTTGACAGAATTAGTCGTTCATGTGTTGACATATTGTTGTGATGTTTAGGTCTGTAGTTTAGTTTCTCCAAATCTTTGTTGACCAATGTCTCAAAACTGTCCAGAGTTTTATGAGATGATGGTGGCATAAAGGTACTCTTGGGTTTGAATTGATGATGGGTGGAAATCTCATCTTGTGTGTTATCAAGTGCAGCATCATGAAAGAAATGTTTTAAGCGAATGACACGCATGAATCTGTAGAATTCCCATTGGGTTTGCAAATGATTGGTATGCATTGTGGGGACAAACGAAAGACCTCGTCCCAAAAGGGATTTTTCTTGATTGGAAAGATTATATGATGATATATTAATCACTAGGTCACTGTTTTGCCACTTCGTAAAGCTTTGCCGCTGCTTTCCTTTCCCTCTCCTGGTTTTTCTTGGGGGGTTGATTTGGACATGTCTCTTGTTGGAGGCGGACGACCCTGATCCGGTGCCTGTGATAAAAAAGACGACGTAGATGCTGTTGAGGTAGTAGGAATCGTGACTGTTGGTGTATGATCACCTGGAATAGAGGAAGCCGATTGTTGGACTGAATGAGCTGAAGACGCCGGAGTGCGGCTGGTGGTGGTGTCTTTTTCTGACGCTAAACTTTCATCTGAGGTAGTAGGTGTTTTTTTGTTGTCAAATCTTTTGCGAGTGTATATCTCCGCCCACGTATAAACCTCATTAAGTTTATAGTCGATAGTGTCACGTCTATACTTGCGTAGCTTGCCTTCTTGTAACTCCCTCTCATATCCATCCAGTTTCTGATTCAGGATTTCCAAATGTAGCCTCCAAGAGTCCGCTTCCATGCGAAATTCTAGTTCAGTTTTTAAGGAAGTAATTTCTTCTTCCAGATCTTTGATGGTTTTTGACAATTCTTCAATGATTAAAAGAATGAGATCTAATGAACACTTATTAAGGATTGAGTACCATTTGTCCATAAAGGCTGTGTTCAAATGGAAACGAAATAGCATTGGTTTGATGGCCAGGCGTAGTCCACGCGGAATTCTCTTTGCTTTATGATATTGGACAAGAGTAGAAGCATGAAGTCTCTGGTTAAGCTGTCTCCTGGTAATGAATTCCAGTTGGCGAAGTTGTTGGGTTATAGAACCACCATGTGAATCCGTGATCTTCACTTCTTGTATGAGTGAATAAATTTGGGAAGCCTCATCTGAGGTATAAGCTTTAGTGTTAGCTCTATTGTCTGTGATATTAGTAATAGCATCAAAAGACATGATTAGCGAGTGGGTGCTGCTGCAGAGACAGAAAGATATTGGTACAAGAAAGAGAAGGGCAGCGCACTCCGATTTTCTAATTAATCCAAGGGTATATTCTCAATGATATAGGTGCTGCAGCGTAATGCCCGCTGTCAATCGGGCAAAGGAAAACTAAATAAAGAAGAACAATCAACTAATGATTGACGCTGCGCACTGTGCTAAATGTAACAACGTTACAAACAGTTAGTCTATTTAACAAAGTTTCAAAAAGATACAAAACAATGGTGTTCGTTTGAGCATATATTTACAGCATATATGTAACGACAACCTCAAATTACAATATCCTGAATGAATCAGCAAATATACAAAGCGGTAGACATATATCAAGTGCAATACAAAAATTAGGTGTACCACATAATATTTTAAGTGATCACAAATAGATGTTTTTGATGAGCCCAATGCATTTCGGGACTTAGCTGTCCCTTCGTCAGGGGCAATCTGCGGAAAAAGTACATATATTACATTATCAGTAAAAAAATTTCGTTATTGTCATCAACTAATCCACAACGCCCTCAGTTATACATGATCCCCAAAATACACAAGGATCCTCAAGACCCCCCGTTTCGCCCAATAGTCTCTGGATGTAAATCCATCTTTGATCCCATTGGTACATTTTTGGACCATTTCCTACAGAAGTTCGTGCAATCTTGGCAATCTTACCTAAAAGACACCACTCACTTTTTACAGATGCTCCAACAAATCACCATTGAACCTCAGGATTCTATCTATTTGTGCACTATTGACGTCACAGCTCTTTACACATCCATTCCCCACGCAGCAGGCCTCGAAGCGGTTGAATGGGCATTATTCCAAATGGAAGACGTCGACATCGAGAAGGTTCTGATCTTGCAGCTTTTAAAGTTCTGTCTACATAACAGCTATTTCCAATATCAAGACAAATTTTACGCCCAATTGAATGGTACTTCGATGGGCTTTTCAGGAGCACCTGCCTATGCGAACATCTATATGGCCCAATACGAACTGGATCATATCATTTCTAACACCGAATGGTGGTCCAAAATACGTCTTTATTGTCGCTACATAGATGATATTTTCCTAATTTGGGGTGATTCAGTACAGTCTTTCACTTCTATGATAGAGACTCTTAACAGGAATCATACTCACATCCAGTTGACCCATACCATCCATAAGGACTCTATCCATTACCTGGACGTACAAGTCACCAAAACATCTACGATCACTTAAAATATTATGTGGTACACCTAATTTTTGTATTGCACTTGATATATGTCTACCGCTTTGTATATTTGCTGATTCATTCAGGATATTGTAATTTGAGGTTGTCGTTACATATATGCTGTAAATATATGCTCAAACGAACACCATTGTTTTGTATCTTTTTGAAACTTTGTTAAATAGACTAACTGTTTGTAACGTTGTTACATTTAGCACAGTGCGCAGCGTCAATCATTAGTTGATTGTTCTTCTTTATTTAGTTTTCCTTTGCCCGATTGACAGCGGGCATTACGCTGCAGCACCTATATCATTGAGAATATACCCTTGGATTAATTAGAAAATCGGAGTGCGCTGCCCTTCTCTTTCTTGTACCAATATCTTTCTGTCTCTGCAGCAGCACCCACTCGCTAATCATGTCTTTTGATGCTATTACTAATATCACAGACAATAGAGCTAACACTAAAGCTTATACCTCAGATGAGGCTTCCCAAATTTATTCACTCATACAAGAAGTGAAGATCACGGATTCACATGGTGGTTCTATAACCCAACAACTTTGCCAACTGGAATTCATTACCAGGAGACAGCTTAACCAGAGACTTCATGCTTCTACTCTTGTCCAATATCATAAAGCAAAGAGAATTCCGCGTGGACTACGCCTGGCCATCAAACCAATGCTATTTCGTTTCCATTTGAACACAGCCTTTATGGACAAATGGTACTCAATCCTTAATAAGTGTTCATTAGATCTCATTCTTTTAATCATTGAAGAATTGTCAAAAACCATCAAAGATCTGGAAGAAGAAATTACTTCCTTAAAAACTGAACTAGAATTTCGCATGGAAGCGGACTCTTGGAGGCTACATTTGGAAATCCTGAATCAGAAACTGGATGGATATGAGAGGGAGTTACAAGAAGGCAAGCTACGCAAGTATAGACGTGACACTATCGACTATAAACTTAATGAGGTTTATACGTGGGCGGAGATATACACTCGCAAAAGATTTGACAACAAAAAAACACCTACTACCTCAGATGAAAGTTTAGCGTCAGAAAAAGACACCACCACCAGCCGCACTCCGGCGTCTTCAGCTCATTCAGTCCAACAATCGGCTTCCTCTATTCCAGGTGATCATACACCAACAGTCACGATTCCTACTACCTCAACAGCATCTACGTCGTCTTTTTTATCACAGGCACCGGATCAGGGTCGTCCACCTCCAACAAGAGACATGTCCAAATCAACCCCCCAAGAAAAACCAGGAGAGGGAAAGGAAAGCAGCGGCAAAGCTTTACGAAGTGGCAAAACAGTGACCTAGTGATTAATATATCATCATATAATCTTTCCAATCAAGAAAAATCCCTTTTGGGACGAGGTCTTTCGTTTGTCCCCACAATGCATACCAATCATTTGCAAACCCAATGGGAATTCTACAGATTCATGCGTGTCATTCGCTTAAAACATTTCTTTCATGATGCTGCACTTGATAACACACAAGATGAGATTTCCACCCATCATCAATTCAAACCCAAGAGTACCTTTATGCCACCATCATCTCATAAAACTCTGGACAGTTTTGAGACATTGGTCAACAAAGATTTGGAGAAACTAAACTACAGACCTAAACATCACAACAATATGTCAACACATGAACGACTAATTCTGTCAAAATTGTCACAAAATCCTTTGATCACAATTCAACCGGCAGACAAAGGAGGAGCCATAGTGCTGATGGACACAGAATGTTACCACTCCAAAGTATTGGCACACATCTCTGATACCAACACCTATTTGCAATTAGCAAGCGATCCTACAACACTGCTTTTGGAGTTACTGAATTCTGTTCTCAATGAGGCTCTTGAACAAACATGGATTGACAATAACACACGTCTTTTTTTATCATCAACTAATCCACAACGCCCTCAGTTATACATGATCCCCAAAATACACAAGGATCCTCAAGACCCCCCGTTTCGCCCAATAGTCTCTGGATGCAAATCCATCTTTGATCCCATTGGTAAATTTTTGGACCATTTCCTACAGAAGTTCGTGCAATCTTGGCAATCTTACCTAAAAGACACCACTCACTTTTTACAGATGCTCCAACAAATCACCATTGAACCTCAGGATTCTATCTATTTGTGCACTATTGACGTCACAGCTCTTTACACATCCATTCCCCACGCAGCAGGCCTCGAAGCGGTTGAATGGGCATTATTCCAAATGGAAGACGTCGACATCGAGAAGGTTCTGATCTTGCAGCTTTTAAAGTTCTGTCTACATAACAGCTATTTCCAATATCAAGACAAATTTTACGCCCAATTGAATGGTACTTCGATGGGCTTTTCAGGAGCACCTGCCTATGCGAACATCTATATGGCCCAATACGAACTGGATCATATCATTTCTAACACCGAATGGTGGTCCAAAATACGTCTTTATTGTCGCTACATAGATGATATTTTCCTAATTTGGGGTGATTCAGTACAGTCTTTCACTTCTATGATAGAGACTCTTAACAGGAATCATACTCACATCCAGTTGACCCATACCATCCATAAGGACTCTATCCATTACCTGGACGTACAAGTCACCAAAACATCTACGAATCAATTCCGCACTACAGTTTTTCACAAACCTACTGATCGCAATAGTCTTCTTACCTTCACAAGTTTTCATCCACGTCATCTCATCAATAATTTGCCATTGTCACAATTTACCCGTATCCGCAGAATTTGTTCTGATCCTGACAACAGTACTCTCCAACTCCAAATCACTGTTGATAAATTTTCGTCAAGAGGTTACCCACAAGAGGTGCTACAAACATGCCTCACACGAGCCATGTCAACTCCAAGAACAGACTTATTGCAACAGAAACCAAAGACCGTCTCTAAAAGACTGGTATTTGTCAGTAATTTTTCCACATCTTCACCTAAAATCAAGAAAATCATTTTGTCACGTTGGGAGTTGTTACAACAAGAGCAGGATTTTCAACATCTCTTTCTGGAGAAACCCTTGTTTGCATACAAAAGAGGCAAAAATTTACGGAATCTATTGAAATTCTCAAAAACCACCGACAAACCTGCTGTCTACCATGGAACCCGTAAATGTCATTCATGTATCCATTGCAGCAATGTCATCACAGGGAACATCCTTACTCATCCTACGTCTGGCTCTAACATATGCTTGAAACACAACAGTGATTGCAACACAACCCACGTAATCTACTGTATTAAATGCCCCTGTGGCAAGGCCTATGTAGGCAAAACCGAGCGAAAAATAAAAACACGCATTACCGAGCATAAATCCAGGATCAGGAACAAGATCAGTACTTCCAGTCTTGCTATGCATTGGCTAGAAGCTAAACACTCAATTTCTCAACTTCGTTTTCAAATCATTGAGTCTATTGATGTCAAACCAGGCGTAGATACCACTAATCTCCTTTTACGCAGAGAGCTCTTTTGGATTCAGAAATTGCAGACCTTGGCCCCATGTGGGCTTAATGACCGTCTAGATTTATCATGTTTCTTATAAATATAGCATTTGCATGGCCACGTGTAGGTCCTCTTGTACCACAGTGACTGCTCTTCATTTTTATTGGGATACATTTATAATAAGTTTATGTGTAATTTTGTACTTGAGTTTCTTCTTCATTTCTCTAGGGGTTTATGGGCTATTTCAACACCCTTAATCACTCTCTATATCCATTTCATGTTTCCAAAACTGTCTTTTTCATTGTTCACCATTACTTCATACATTTCCTGACTGTCACTTGTTTGTTTGGCTGTTTTTTCCCCAGATCACATTGTTTCACCCTATATGTAACTGCCTTTTCAGTCACATCTTTAGTTACTTCCTCCTTTCACACACTTTAGCTTAGAGGCCATTAGTGATTTACTTGCAGGTTTGTTTATTGCTCGTTATTTACTTTTTCACCCAGCCACAGTTTCTCGATTATGGTCATGGTGTTTTGTTCCCACTCTTAGCCGTCACACTTCATTAACCATGTATACATACCGATCGAGCACGCGTTTGCTTGTTTAGTTTCCTTTCGTCATTAAGTACCTTTTGGTCTTCGCCGTCTATGTTTTTCCAGACACTTTTTTAGTCATTTATTTTTCATCTGCACATTTAGTCTCGTTTCTATCCAGATCGGTTCACTTCACCCTCTCTATCATGGCGCTATATGCAAGTCCTCTTTTAGTTGCTACTAGTTCCTTGTTCACGTCGGTATCTTGCTCGTTTAAAATGGAGCGTGTTGTTCATTAGTAGATATCCTGTTGCGACATCAGGACGCTATCGTTTGGACCGGATCAGCTTTTCCTCCTCGTGCCTCTCATGTAAGTAGTGTTCACTGCTTTTTATCGGGCCCTTGTTATAGATGCTTAAGCTGTGCGCACTCGTGAAGATTAGCTAGTAACTATACGTTGTCATTACTTTGTAGTGGCTGTTTCGGAAACGGAATAATTACACTTGCTGCCACATGCCTCCTTCGAGCGATTGATTTATTATACATCCCGCATTGTTTAGCACTTGGACAACGCGTCTTTATCAGCACTTAGGTGGCTCAGCATTTTTTAAGTGAGTATGGCGTCTGTTCCGTTACGTCTCTACTAGCGGCTCGGTATATCCTTCACTTTCTCTGATTATTTTTGTATTCTTGCCTTTTAGCCATTTCACATTGACTATCACCTTTTCTTGTCGGTAAGTTGTGTTCCTTCGTTTTTTTCTAGATGCATGTTTGTAACATGTATACAGGCACTCATTGTGTTGTTCTTCTTGGTTTGCAGTAGCAGTCAGCCTGCTTTTATTGTCCACTCCATTTATGGATTTACTCACATAATATTTGAGGTGAGGTTATTTAGCCAGATTTCATCAGGCACATCCTTAGTATTTGTTTTTTCTTTCTTCTACTTTGCATGGCTTCTCATTTTCTTCACTTTTTTCTACAGCGTCACATTCACCACCTCTATATGCACGTTACTGGGTGACTGTATTTGTACTTTTATAGTTTTCTCCCTTCAACAAACGGAGGGCCTATCTACCGCACGTGTCATTTACGTTTACAACTATGCATCATGTTAACCGTACGTTTTCTTCACCATGTGATCTTCTTGTATAAACACAATAACGAATTTTTTTTACTGATAATGTAATATATGTACTTTTTCCGCAGATTGCCTCTGACGAAGGGACAGCTAAGTCCCGAAATGCATTGGGCTCATCAAAAACATCTATTTGTGATCACTTAAAATATTATGTGGTACACCTAATTTTTGTATTGCACTTGATATATGTCTACCGCTTTGTATATTTGCTGATTCATTCAGGATATTGTAATTTGAGGTTGTCGTTACATATATGCTGTAAATATATGCTCAAACGAACACCATTATTTTGTATCTTTTTGAAACTTTGTTAAATAGACTAACTGTTTGTAACGTTGTTACATTTAGCACAGTGCGCAGCGTCAATCATTAGTTGATTGTTCTTCTTTATTTAGTTTTCCTTTGCCCGATTGACAGCGGGCGTTACGCTGCAGCACCTATATCATTGAGAATATACCCTTGGATTAATTAGAAAATCGGAGTGCGCTGCCCTTCTCTTTCTTGTACTAATGCCTATAAGACATTCAGTGCTGCAATGAGTTATGGACTTCTATGTCTCCTCTGCGCCCTCTTTGATATCCTTCTCAATCCACCCCTGTTTCCCCTCTAAATGTGTACCCTTGTTTTAGGCCTTTTCTACTTGGGCCATCTTGGAGTAATTATTCTTTTGCTCAACTTATAACTTCAGCAGAGTTATCAACATTGCTACAAAACTGGCACAATACTTTTGTACAAAGACTGTTTTCGTCTACCGACCACTGTTTTGTGCTCATGGCCAGTGATGGCTGGCATGGATCAGGGGTGGCAGGGTAGGGGGGCAGAAAAATAAAAAATACACTTACCTTTTTCCTGCAACCCTCCTCGGTCGTCTCTCAGCATCTCTTTAGGCCAGAGCCAAGCAGGAAGCACATAGGCTTCCTTAAGCCAATCACAACGCTACACTGCAGAATTGTGATTGGTCTGAGCACAGTGGTTCTGTGCTCAGACATGTTCTCAGACATGTTCTCCACCCAGGCTGTAAGACAGCCTGTGTGGAGAACATGCAAAGTGAGCATGACTGTTGGCCGGCCCAAGACGGCAGGCCAAAAAGTCATGCACACTTATAAAGTGCTCACCACTCCTCCCCCTGCTCTGTGAACAGAGCAGCCCAAGCCCTGCAGGAAAGAATAAAATGATAATAACATTGAGTAATTATCATTTTATTTTTCCTTTTTTACTCTGCTGAAAAGCAGTGGGGTGACTCTCCTCCGCCTTAGCGGAGGATCCGCTACTGCTCATGGTACTAATTATGTATGCCTTTGCATTGGCTGTTTCTGTCTTATTTGTATCTATCTGAGGGAATATATAACTTTTGTTCGCATGCCGTTAGTTCGCATGCCGTTACTACGCGGTCCTTAATACGACCACGTTTTTACTTAGCATACCTTTACTTCGCAATTCGGAACTACGAATTGCAGTAAGGGGGTGCTGGATGTTGGAATAGTATAATTTACTATTCCAACTCCAGTCTATGCGGACACTAGGGAAGGTGTTCGATTTTAAATCCAACACCTTCCCCCCCTTACTGCAATTCGTAGTTCCGAATTGCGAAGTAAAGGTATGCTAAGTAAAAACGCGGTCGTACTAACGACCGCGTAGTAACGGCATGCGTACTAACGCATGCTAAGTAAATGCCCCTTCCCATCTGAGGTAATACAAATAAACAATTATTGCAAAAATAGATGGTGAGATAGGTCAGGTACAAATAAACATGAGGTAAAGAGATGAAGGTGAGGTAGTCTGGAAGAAATATACAGAGATGGGGGAAAAGAAAGATGAAGCAGAGAGAGAGGAACAGTGAAAGGTAAGGTTTTATAGTGATGCACAAGGTAGAGAGTGAAATATAGATAGAAAGATGTCGAGAGTAGGTGAAGCATTGGGTACACTCAGGAAAGAGGCACAGAAAGAGATAAGGTAGGAAGACACATAGGTGAGCTAGTGAAAAAACTATAGAGAGATGAAAGGCAGAGAGAGAGAGAGAGTGCTGAGGTTGAGAGAAGAGCAAAATTAGAAGAGTTGTAGGAGGTCAGGTCAGGGACAGTAGGGTAGCAAGGCAGATAGAAAGGTAGAAAGTTTAAGGTAACAGAGGTGAAGTAGGGAAAGAGAGGGGAGGTTGATACAGAGGTAGAGAGAAAAGATGCAGAAGAAATCGGTGAGTTAAAGAGAGGGGTAGAGATAGAGGTAAGAGAGAGGGGATGTATGATGGAATAATGCATGGCTTTACCACTCATGTCTTTACCGCACAGTCTTTACCACACATATACCACGCATGTCTTTGCCACGCATGTCATTACCATAAACATACATAAGGGTAACTAACTATAAGTACAATTACCAATCATACCCTCACCATGCATACCACTACCCTGCTAAGGTTTACCATACAATTTATTTTCCTATAGGAAAATGGTGTTAAATACAAAATAAAGAAATAGTAATAAATGATAGCTAATATAGATAGTAAAAGGCTACACATATATATGATTAGAATGATGCAATTTTAACATTAAATACTATATTAGCAAAACATTTCTATAAAAGAAAATGATTTTGCCTGGTGCATCTCCAAGCATCCTAACATGATACCTCGCAATATGCTGAAAAAGCACACAATACATCGCAGCACTATGCAAAATATTTCCAACACAATAGTACCGCGCAACCCATGCCAAAGCAATGAAACAGTACGCAAATCAGTAAAATATTATTACAAAACTACGCAACACAACACAAACCAAGGTAACACTTTTAAAAAAATCCACATTTTCTAAATAATAATAAATGTGAGAAACACATCAACAGTACAGTTTATGAAACAGGTTTAACATATACACATTCACCTTTCTATCATTTCAATGTAAACAAGTTCCCTTGTCCCCAACCAAGATGGCTGTCGCATACTATGAAGTTCCAAAACGCATTATCTTTCACAAACAAAAGAATAATACATTTAGTCACAGTTTAACTCACAGAAAAAAAACACTTTCCAATGCATATTTCACTGTAAATTATCGATTATACCCTAAAAACTTACAAAAGCAGCCTGCCACCATTTTGTATTCAGTGGTACACTGCCTTCTGATGTGACCTTGCGCACCTCTGAGACCAGGAGAGTACATTTATAAACAGTGCTCTCTATCTACATGAGTAAGTATATTCTTGCCATTAATCACCCTAATAGAATGCTAACTATATAACTGGATCAATTCATTAAAAAAAATATATATATATTTTCCGACGTTCTGAAAGTTACCTTTAAACCCCACCTTCGATCCATTTACTACTGTTCCGACAATGTAAGTTACCATTCACCCTTTGTTTTGTAAAAAGAAAAATATTAGCAAAATAATATATTAGGTAGAACCTATGACCTACTCAGAGAAAGTGCTGGACAGCGTCAGGGAATGTAAATTTTCCCATTCTACTATAGCCACATACATAACTCAAGGAAGGTGCTGGACAATGACTGGGGCAAAAAATTACTAATATAACTCCGTCCAATACTTATCTATGGGAAGGAGCTGGTCATTGACTGGGGGGGCAAAATTACTATTTTTTTGTTTAACTTTTGTTTTTATTGTTTTTCAACAAATTTGCAGTTTACATTGCATTTTTAGGCCACCGTGATTAATACAATTCAGATCATAGCTTTACAGAAATAAAAACACTTATGTCATTTGACATGTTGGCCATCATCGTCTGTCACAGGTTTCTTGTATCATCAATTGGCTTAACAGCGTAGTATATTGTTTTAACTTACATAATGCTTAATCAACAACATAACATGGAATATTGTACCCTACACCTGGTGCACTTACAGTAGAATTATACATTTCCTTGTGTGTCACACCTGAAAGTTCCCGGTCACCTCTGTGTTAAACCAGCATTCCTTCTCCTCTATGTGTTGTGTGTATCCAGTCTCCCATACCCTCCAATGTACAATAGTTACAATTCAGTTGGTGTACCATGTTGTGTGGGGGCTAAATATATGCTTGGGAGGGGAGACAGAGAAAGCACTCATGAGCTTGTGCAGGTCATCTTGGTGAGGTGCTGATCACTACTCTTCATTACCTGTACTGTATGCCATCCTCACTCGCATGTCTGTCGACAATCGTGGGTGTTTCCGTTGGTGACTTTGAACGGTCGCTCCAGGCTATGCGAAAGTCTGACAATATCGCGGCTAATGCAGCAGCTATCAGCTGTTTACGCAGCCCCATGATGTCCTCCCGGTGAAGCGCTAAGCTTTCCGCCTGCGCCCAGCATAGCAGGGACTGGTGCTAGGCTGCTGCTACTGGGGGGGCAGGAGACTTCCATCTGCGCGTGAGTAGACGCTTGGCGGCTATTAGTCACAGATCTATGTACCTGGAAGTCAATTTGTGCCCTTTGGATCTGGGATACAGCCCCAAGATGCACAGTTCCCACGTCCAGTCCAGAACCCTTTCTGTGCACTGAGCTAAGCAACTGGTGACTGCCCCCCAGTATACTTGAATGGCAGCACATGACCTCAACATATGCAATAGGTCTGCGCCTACTTCATCGCATCTCACACATTTAGCATCAGTGCAACCAAAATATCTATTTATACGTTCCGGTGTCAGATAAGCTCTGTGAATTATATAATATCGAATGAGCCGGAACTGGACATTATGAGGTATTCGTGTAGGGCTCCCGAGAATATTTTCCCAGTCCCGGTCTGTGGTGGGCCACCACCGGTTCACGTCCCATCGGGCTCGGAGGGAAAGCAGATGCAGTGACGTGTGCGTTCGGAGAGATTCCGCAAACCACTTGGTTAAATGACAGCCTGTGTCCAGCTCATGTAAGTACTGTACAGTTAGATGAGTGGAAGGCTCCTGCTCTATATCGCCCTACAGTGCACTACGTGTATTAACTATTGCAGCATGTAGTAGAAATTGACCCTGTGTCAATCCCGAGTCCTTGGCCAGGTCTGCAAATGGGTGGAGCAGCGCGTCGTTATATAGATCAGTCAGCGTATGTACAGTGGCCTCTTCCCAGTGTGTAAGCTTTGCACTGGTTATTGCCCTGAGCCTTCTGGGGGTTTCCAGTATCAGGAGTAATGGCGCATATGGTATTACATGTCGTGTAATGTAAAGACTGTGCCATTAGCAGAGATACCCCACCCTTACCAGGAGCTGGGTAGGCACACTGCCTGTCTGACCCGGATGAAACAGCGTCACGATCTGGGTATGAGCGAGCTCAGGCACCTGCGTTGCTGTGTCCACCAGCTGGCGCGTGCCAAGCCAACATGCCACCCACTGGAGCTGCGCAGCTAAGTAGTACTGCTCCATGTTGGTTAATGAGAGTCCGCCCTGGGTGGTCGGTGGGTACATTTTAGCTAGTGATACTCTGCTTCGTGTCCCATTCCATATAAATTGCCGCATGTCTGACTAAATGTTTTTTTAAATGGTGGTTTATGGTGCACATCTTCAACAAAGCAAGCTCCACCGTAGCACCCCATCTCCTCAAGATCATCAACAACTTCCTTCAAAACTGCCACCTTCCCGGAGAGCTGGACGCACGCCGAGATCAACGCCTTACTCAGGAAACCCAAGGCAGACCCCAAGGACCTCAAGAACTTCCGGCCCATCTCCCTACTCCCGTTCCTGGCGAAAGTCATCAAGAAGATTCTCAACAGGCAACTGACCTCCTTCCTCGAAGAGAACAACATCCTGAACACGTCCCAATCTGGATTCTGCAGCAACCACAGCACCTAAACAGCCCTCATCGCCACAACCAATGACATCAGGGCCCTGCTGGACAACGAAGAAACTGTGGCACTCATCCTCCATGACCTTTCGGCTACCTTTGACACCGTCTGCCACCACACCCTCCGCACACGCCTTCACAGTGCAGGGATCCGCGGCAAATCCCTGGACTGGACCACCTCCTTCCTCACCGGCATAACCCAGAGTGTCTGCCTCCCTCCATTCCATTCTAAAGACACCAAGATCATCTGCGGCGTGCCCCAAGGATCGTCCCTCAGTCCGACACTCTTCAACGTCTACATGGCACCGCTCGCCAACATCGCCCGATCACACGACCTCAACATCATCTCATACGCCCAGCTGATCCTCTCCCTCACCAAGGCCCCCACCACCACCAAAACCAGCCTCCACAAAGGAATGAAGGCCATCGTCAAATGGATAAAGAACAGCCGCCTGAAACTGAACTCAGACAATATGGAGGTCCTCATCATCGGATCCACCCCCTCCGCCTGGGACAACTCATGGTGGCCGGCCACGCTGGGAGCTGCACCGACGCCCAATGATCACGCACCCAACCTGGGGGTCATCCTGTACTCATCACTGTATATGACCCAGCAAGTCAATGCCGTCTCCTCCTCCTGCTTCAACACCCTCCGCATGCTCCGCAAGATCTACAGATGGATCCCCACCGGAACCAGAAGGACGGTCACCCAGGCCCTCGTCAGCAGCAGGTTAGACTACGGCAACGCCCTCTATGCGGGAACCTCAGCCAAACTCCAGAAATGACTACAACACATACAGAACGCCTCTGCATGCTTTCATCCTCGACATACCCCGCCACAGCCACATCACAGCCCACCTGAAAGACCTGGACTGGCTCCCTGTCAACAAGAGGATCACCTTCAAGCTCCTCACCCACGCACACAAAGCACTCCACAACACCGGACCAGCATACCTCAACGAATGACTCACCTTCTACATCCCGAACTGCCAGCTTCGCTCCGCTGACCTTGCCTTCGCCACCGTCCCCTGCATCCGAGGAGCGACCGCCGGTGGCAGATCATTCTCCCAACTCGCCGCCAAGACTTGGAACACCCTCCCCATCCGCCTGTGACATACCCAGGACCTGCTGACCTTCAGGAGACTTCTCAAGACCTGGATGTTTGAGCAGTAGCAGCCCCCCTCCCCCTGCCCCCCACGTGCCTTGAGACCCTCACAGGTGAGTAGTGCGCTCTACAAGTGGACTGATTGATTGATTGAATGGCAGATTTGTGAAGTAGTAAAGGAGGCGCGTCAGGACTATCAGTTTTAGCAACGCAATCCTGCCCATAACCACCAGCAGGAAGGTGGACCAGAAAGACATCTGCGCTCTTATCGCTGTAACGGCTTGAGTGAGGTTTCCCTCAAGGAGATCCTGTGAGTCCCTATATATCAAGATCCCCAAATATCTGAATCCTTCGATCTGCCAGTGGACACTCCTGCCATTGATGGTCAGATGAGGGTCAGGGTAGATTCTGCGAATAGATATAAGCATGACCTTTCCCAATTTCCCCCTAATCCCGACACAGAAGGGAACTCAAGAAGTTTGGCCGCAATTGCTCCACTCACCTGCCCCACATCTATGAGATATATTAATAGGTTGTCTGCGTATAAGGAGACAGCAACCACACCGTCTCCTAGCAGTATTCCCCACTCATCTTGCGTAATGCAAAGTGCCTCAGCTAATGGTTCAATGGCAAGCGCAAATAACAAGGGGGAGAGCAGGCAGCCTTGTCTCATACTGTGTTTTACGGGAACACATCCAAGACATATGGGCCTGTCTTGACTCTGGCCGTGAGACGTGTGCGGGGGCAAAATTACTAATGTAACTCCTCCCAGTAGTTACCTCAGGGAAGGTGCTGGACCGTGACTGGGGCAAAATTATTATTCTAACTCTGCCAACTACTTACCTCAGGGAAGGTGCTTGACAGTGACTGGGGGCAAAATTACTATTCTAACTCCGCAACATACCTTCCTCAAGGAAGTTGCTGGACAGTGATGGGGGCAAATTTACTATTCTTTTTTCAATAATGTATTTTTAATGACTTTTTACAGATAAGCAACAAATGCAAGCAAAATAATCAAATTGGCAAAATGTAACGTTCAGCTGTGACATCTTGATCAAAGATCAAATGAGAATAAATATTACTGGCCCTGGATCCTAAAATGTTCCCACTAAGGACCCCATATCTTATGATGTTTTTGTGGGCACCCAGTGCTATGTACACTGGTTCCCTACTATTTTGGAACACCAGTCCATCACCCGTTCCAAGCCAACAAGTTTGGGGTTACTGGGTTGCAAAGTAAGCAACCCATTCCCAAACGATCTCTTGCAAAGCGCCTCCCCCCAAGTCTTCCAACCGACCCAGGCATGCAGTCCTTGGTGTAGAGTCATCAGCACATCCGCCAGACACCCAGGAGTTGGGAGCAGTATTGGTGTATGATAGGGTACCACCAGGTCATGTGATAACAGTCAGCTTTGTCTTCCCACATCTAAGACATGAGGGCGGCGGTAGCTTGCCCACCCTTCACAACCTCAGTTGGGTCAAGTATAGTGTGTAGGATGTTTACTTGGATCATCCAGAAACGGGATAAAACAGCCTGCTCCCATAGAGCTATGAGCACTTCCCTCTATTCCCTATCCACCAGAGCACCAACCCAAGTCTACCACTTAGTACGGAGACCCAGGAGCAGGCTTGGAGCATTAGTAACCAGAGAGATGTATATTTGAGAGACAGCCTGCCCCACTGAAGCTATAAGAATCCTGCTTTCCATGTGGCTAAATTCAGGACCCCCTTTAATATGGGCACATGTGCAGACAGGGTTTGGCGGAGCTGTAAGAACCTGACAACTGGGAGTGGTGTAATTGGAAGTTGGCTTGCAAGTCTGAGAAGGACCGCATATGGGAACCCTGCCACACATCCCCCAGATATAAGATATCAATCAGATCCCATTTCCCAAACCCTTCTAAGTCAGCTACTTGATGGAGCTATGTACCTCTCCATAGAGGTATCTGGAGCGTATCCCTACCTTCACAGGCCTTCCACTTCATGACCATGAACCATGTCATAAAGATCACCCTGGCAAGTCTGGGAGGGAGCGTGGGATTGGAAACCCATACACATGGTCCATCATCACATCACAGGTAACCCTGGGCGTAGTTCGCGAAGTAGCATTTCGCAAAGCTACGCAAAGTGCAGTTCGCACTACGCGAGCTACGCGTAGCACTTCGCGAACTGCGTAGTACCTTGTTCGCACTGTGCCAGATGTCGTTTTCAATGATTGCACAGTGCGGACAAGCAACCGGCACTGTGCAATCATTGAAAATGGCATCTTGCACAGTGCGAGCTGTAGTTTTCTGCTGCTCGAGTAGATTTTTACTCGAGCGGCAGCTTTCTCAACGCGAACTGGTAGTTTCTCATCGCGAGCGGTCGCGAGCATACGCGACCACTCGCAATGAGAAACCTGACCTCCTCGCGTTGGGAATCTCGCCGGGAGGTTTATTTCCCATGCTCGCGATCGCCAACTTGATGTTGCTGATCGCGAACAAGGAAAAAGTCTCGCCGGTATGTCATTTTGCTTGCTCGCGGTCGCCAACTTGTTGTTGAGGACCGCGAGCAAGCAAAAAATGACCGCAGCACTACGCAACACTACGCTACGCGTGTTCGCACTGTGCTACGTGCAATTCGCGTAGTGCGAAGTAGCACGAACTTCGCAAACTACGCGAGCGTAGCGTAGTGCTTTGCCCAGGCTTAATCACAGGACATAAGGGATTTTTCTGCCTTGTATGCCGGATACTCACAGCCTCCGAATAACCAATATTTCAGAACCACTAGTTGCGAGACCCAGTAATAAAAATGGAGGGCATCAAGGTGGACTGTACACACTTACCGAATGCTACGTGGGGAATCCCTGTTTGCCCACAAGAAGGGTCCCACTGTGGACTGGACAGAGTGAAACCAGGCCCCGGGAATGGAATGGAGAACATTCTGCAGGATGTAAAGAAAGCAAGGCAACACCATAATTTTAAATAATGCAATCCTGCCCATAATATTGAGGGGAAGGGAGAACAACCTCTCCAAATTACCACGCATACGTGTCACCAGGGACTTCAGATTCTGCAACCATATCTGGAAGGGGTGAAAGGTGCATACCAAGGTAAAGGTAGCTTAGGGGAATGGGGCTTACCAGTTGTGGTCATGCAAAGGTCCCATTAGTGGAAACTGCAGGGACTTAGAGTGAATGTCCTTGAGGCAGGATGCTTGTCCATAAAGCATGAGCATATGTAGTAGTCTGCCCCCTGTTGTCTCTGAGTCTTTCAAGAAAAACAAGACGTCAACAGCATAAAGCCCAATGCGGCCTTTCTTGAGTCCTGTCTTCCATTGGAACCCCCAAAACTGTGCATCACAACCAACCCAGGTCATCAGGGGCTCGACTGCTAAGGCAAAGAGGAGGGGGGACTACGGACAACCCTGTCTAGTCCCCCTTTGGATTGGAAACACTCCTGAAAGAGAACTGTTCACATTGATCCATGATGTGGGCCCGGCATGTAAAGTCTGAACAGAGGAAGTAAAATGGGGCCCAAAGCCTATCTGGGCCAGGACATCCCAGGGAAAGTCATAATCGAGGGAGATGAAAGCTTTTCTCAAAATCTATGACAAGGAGAGCATCAGAGCCTGGAAGTACATGGCGGTATGCCACTGCCGCTTGCACTCTACGGATGCAGTAACGGATGCCACGATGGGGCATAAATCCACATTGATATGGATGGATCAAAGCAGAGAGATTCTGAAGCATATTAGCACTTTAGAATAGATTTTTAGTTCTAAGTTTATAAGGGAAATAGGCTGGTAGGAAGCACAGTCTACGGTGGATTTCCTGGTTTTGTGGCAGACTACAATAACTGCCTCATAAAGTTCTGCTGGGAAACATCTGTCGGTTATCACGTTGTTGAAAAGGGCCAACAGGTGAGGAATGGGGTTGTGTGGTATTTGTTGTAGTAGTCTACTTCGAAACTGTCTTGCCCAAGTTTATTGCAGAGAGTTCAATGGTCAGGTGTTTGTCAAACTCTGTGATAGCTGACCTTTCAATTGAACACAGTGGTAAATCCGCTATCAATGGTGAGGAGTACTCACGTTGATGCGGTGGGAGGTGTGCGTATAACACACAATAGTAATCTGTGAATGTCGTTGCGATGTCTCAAGTCTCGGATACTAACCCTCGGCCAAGGTCACGGATGGTAAGCACCACCTTGTCTGCCAGATACCGAGAAGCAAGCATGTACAGGAATGCATTCAACGTGTCTCCCCATCTGTAAACCCTGCTCTGCGAGGCGATCCAACATTATCTGGCCTCGTTTAGACAAACCTGTCATACTCAGAGCCTATCCAAAGTGTGCTGAGGTGACTTAGTAGACTTCAGACAGTGCTATACGTGTTTCCAGTTCTATGATCTGGGATGCTTTATGTTGATCTCTATTGTGGAAGTGCATGCGTGCAACCCCCCCTCATATACGCTTTTGCCCGCTGCCCAGAGTATTTGCGGTGAAGCTACTGAGCCCAATTGCGCTCTAGGAAATCATCTTGGGCCAGGAATAAACTGTAGCTTTATCCATAAGGCAAACACAAGATGATGGACAGAGCGCTAAAACTTTTCAGACACTCACCCCATCACAGATCTGGGTTGAATCCAGACTCAACCACATGCAAATCAATTTTGAACCTGTTCCTATCCATAAGCCATGCATAAGGTGCCAAATCGAGCACTCTCCTTGGAGTTCATGTCCAAGGTAGGCCATTACTGGTGCGTGGTCTGAGATACCCAGAGGTAGGTTCTCAGTGCCGTTGGGCAGGTGTAAGCCAGTGGCTAGCATAAAAATGAAATCACTACAGGAGTAGATGTGGCAAAGAGGTGTGAGTAAAGGCCTACATACAGGGGTGCCAGGTGCGCTATACATCGCAAAGGCCGAGGCCTGCTGCCCAGTCCTTGGGGCTGGATGGTGGGTGTTGATGCTCGGGCCGGACCCTCAAGGTATCAGTTGTGGAGGACAACAACATATTAAAGCCTCTGCCCACAATGATGACCCTTGGGAAACCCCACTATAGCTTGTTGCATGGCTTCCAATGTACGGTTGAATAGCTGGAGGGAATATACACACTCAATCTCTTATACGGCTGCCCATTAACCAGCCCCTCCACTGCCGCTTAGCGGCCCTTTGGGCTGAGGAACTATGAATGACCACTATAAGAAAACGTTTATGGATCAACACAGCCACCCCCAAGAGCCCATGGTATGCCCTGCACGGTATACCTTGTCATATCCATACCTAGCCAGGAATGGGCATCAGGTGCCTAGAAGATGTGTCCCTTGGGCAAAAGTACATCTGATGCATGCCGTTTGGTCTGAGGAACTATGAAAGACCACTATAGGAAAACGTTTAAGGTCAAAACAGCCACCCCAAGAGCCCCTGGTATGCCCTGTATGATATACCTTGCCATATCAATACCTAGCCAGGAATGGGCATCAGGTGCCTAGAAGATGTGTCTATTGGGCAAAAGTACATCTGGTGCATGCCGTTTGGCAAAGCCCAAGATGGCACTCTTCTTTATGTGGTTTTCGAGGCTAAGGACATTTAAAGTCATCACTTTAAAGGCCATCAGACACCATTCAGTTTTCTAGGGTTCCAGGGAGTACCCAAGGGAACCTCCCATAAGTTAAAGGGAACAATGGCCACATCCAGCCTGAAAAAAAAACATTCAGCCTAACAGTCCAGAATACCCCAAACCTGCCCCCCAACTGCCCACCATCCCACACTTCCACCCAAGCAGCATCTGTTGCCCCAACATAAAGATCACACACTCAAGGAAGTCAGCCATGTCCCTACTGGATTCACTCATCAGTAAGGATACAGTGCTATATAGAATATAGAAAAAGGCAAGGGTTGTTAAGAAGATTCCTCCTCGAGTCTGGGCCTGTACGTTCCTCCCTGCTACATTGGGGGCACAAAGTTCACTGGGGGCTGGTTCTTCCATGTCTGTCACCCGCTGAGCACCCATCTTATGGGGGTGGGCGCGTCTGTGGGGGAGGAAGCGGGGAATCTTCTAGCCCAGGCATGGCTCTTTCAGGTGCCTTATCATCTGCCGCAGGTGCTGCGGCAGTTGCTGTCTTCCAGAGGTCCATCTTGATTCGGCCCTGCCCCCATGGAGGAGGCAAGTTCTTCTTCAGTGTTCGTATCGCAGTGGCCCATTTCCAGGCTGCCTAACAAGAAAAAAGATTTGCCTTTATGAATCACCCAGGAGTGTGCCAGGAAAAAGAGCGTGTATCACAAGTCCAGCGCTCGCAGCTTCTGCTTGATGGTCTTGAAGGATTTCTGTTGATACTGAGCCAGGCGTGTATAATCAGAAAACACCAAGGGCCCGATTCACAGAACTAACTTAAGACAAAATCCTAAACTTACTACCATTTTGGTATTCACAGAAGGCACTTACTCATTTTGGTATTCACAGAAGGCACTTACTCATTTCGGTATTCACAGAAGTTAGGAGTCCTAACTTTAGGACTCCTAAATGCCTTCTGTGAATACCGAAAGTCTTAAAATTAGGATTTTTCGCAGTTTAGTAGTAGTATAGTTAGGACTCCTAACTTTAGGACTCCTAAATGCCTTCTGTGAATACCGAAATTCTTAAAATTAGGATTTTTCTCAATTTAGTAGTCCTAAGTTTAGGACTCCTAACTTTAGGACTCCTAAATGCCTTCTGTGACTACCGAAAGCCTTAAAATTAGGATTTTTCTCAGTTTAGTAGTAGTATAGTTAGGACTCCTAACTTTAGGACTCCTAAAAGCCTTCTGTGAATACCGAAATTCTTAAAATTAGGATTTTTCTCAATTTAGTAGTCCTAAGTCTAAACTTAGGACTACTAAATTGAGAAAAATCCTAATTTTAAGAATTTCGGTATTCACAGAAGGCTTTTAGGAGTCCTAAAGTTAGGAGTCCTAACTATACTACTACTAAACTGCGAAAAATCCTAATTTTAAGACTTTCGGTATTCACAGAAGGCATTTAGGAGTCCTAAAGTTAGGACTCCTAACTTCTGTGAATACCGAAATGAGTAAGTGCCTTCTGTGAATACCAAAATGAGTAAGTGCCTTCTGTGAATACCAAAATGGTAGTAAGTTTAGGATTTTGTCTTAAGTTAGTTCTGTGAATCGGGCCCCAAGTTTCAAGCTGATTGAAAATGTGTAAGGGCCGGGTGCAGGTCGAGTGAAGAACCACATCTCTGTCTTTGAAGTTTAGTATCTTCGTAATGAGTGGACGAGGGGGAGCCCACGAAGCAGGAGACGCCGCCATCGGTCTGTGTGCCCGCTCCACCATAAAACATGAGGAGAGTTGCCCCTCCAGGACTCATGACTGGATCCGTTCCTCAAGAAAGTCATCAGGCACTGTTCAACCCCTTTGGGGAAGCCTAAGAATCAAAGATTGTTCCCTCTGCCCGATTTTCCACATCTTTAGTTTCTGGGACTCCGTGGTCAAGTGGGCCACCTCCGCCTTCAAAGTTTACACATAGTCGTCTGGATCCAATATCTGGCCTTCAGTGCCAATGACACACTTAGCAACATCACGGAGATCTTGGCAAAGAATTGCAACATCCACTTCCACTTCCCCAATCCTGGACTCTATCGCAGAGTGGGACGCTTGTATGGCAAGAAGAATTTCAGAGGTGTTGGGCTGACTCGTCTGAGGAAGGGATGGCGTGGATGTAGAGTCTTGTTTGGCAACGGGCACATGGGGAGCCATGAATTTATCTATTTTGGACTGCATCTGCACCATACTGGAATCGGGGCTTGTCCAAGGGCTCAGCCCAAAGTCCACAGTCATCTCCTGGGAGACAGGAGGAAGGAAGAAGCAGCCCAAGTAGGTCTGGGTCCCCGATATGTCGCAGGTGTTGGGTAAGATGTTGCCAAACCAGCTGGGGATGGGCAAAATAGAGGTCCTGACCCACTTGCACTGTGGAAGGACTTAACCCTGGCAGCACAAACAGTCAGGTTCCCCCCATATTGCAGAGCGGAGGCACAAAAGGCAATCGGGGTAAATTGCTCAAACCAGTCCCCCAGCAGAAGTGTTGCCCGCAGGGACAGAAGGGGACTGGTTAAGTCAAGAATGGGGAACCCAGGGGAAAATGAATCAGCTGTGAGCCCTACCTAATCCAGTCCAGTTGCTGCACTCAGGAAGAGGCCTCAAAAGGCCCACAGCATCCCCAGGACTGGCCCTTGTCAAATGATCCTGTAAAAGTCCCGCCAGACCTTCTTTGTTGTGTCTTTGGACTCCGTCAGCCCTGAATAGCTCGGGTGGGCCCCCTGTTGCGTTACAGCTGCATATAAGCTGGGTGCCTCCGGTGGGGTGTCTTCAGTTGGGGATCTGTCTCGGCCCACCCACAGGGCCAAAAGGATCAAGGTGCTGGTGTACCTAGCTTGGTGCCCACTCCCCACCACTATCGCAAGCCTTCTTCTTCACCCGGGAGTTTGTGTGGGGAAGCCTCTGAGGTCTCTCTGGCTGTAATGTGGGCTGTGATGCCTTCGTGGCGTCGCTCTACCAGGAGCGGGAAAAGGCAGCATCCACGGGTCCCTCAGAGTCAGTAGTGACGAGCCGACCCCAGGGAGGTGACACAGTCAGCAGCAAGATATTTGAGGAGTCTCCTCCGCAAGAGCCAAGAGATCACGGAGAGGCAACCACCAATTTTGCTAACCGGGCCACATCCCCCAAAAATGACTATTCTAACTCATCAGGTACTTACCTGAGGGAAGGTGCTCGACAGTGACTAGGGACAAAATTACTATTCTAACTCCACTAAGTACTTACCTCAGGAAAGGTGCCAGACAATGACTGGGGCAAACTGACTATTCTAACTCCACCAAATACTTACCTCAGAGAAGGTGCCGGACAGTGACTGGGGGTAATCTTTCTATTCTAACTCTGTCAAGTGCTTACCTCAGGGAAAGTTCTGGGCAGTGGCTGGAGGGCAAAATTACTATTCTAATTCAACCAAGTAGTTACCTCAGAGAAGAAGGTGGACAGTGACTATGGGCAAAATTACTATTGTACCTCTGCAAAGTACTTACCTCAGGGAAGGTGCTGGTCAGCAACTTGGGGCAGAATTACTAATTTACCTGTGCCAAGTACTTAAGAAGTTGGACAGTGACTGGGAGACACTTTGCTGACTACTTGACTATATTTCTTTCCCTTAGACTTCAAGACATTGAAATGTTCCCCTGGCTGGGGAACAAAATGAGTGGAATTTCAAAGAATAGATTTGAAGAAAAACAACTGTGCAGAGGCAAATAATTCCCCAAATAACACTTTAGCTGCAAACCAACAAGCAAATCAACAAAATCAGCAAATAAATTAGCACTTTCTTTCTAGTCTTAAATGGATATGCAAGAAATCAGAAGTTGAACATAATAGAAAGCTTCTCCAATTCACGTCTGAATATTTGGAACCACATAGGAGCAGAAAACAAACTGACCAGGTGTTCGAAATGGAATTCCTGGTTGGCTGAGGTATGCACCCAGGCCAGGCAGGAACCACCAATCTAGTCATGGTAAGCTAGATACACATTAAAAGATAATATGTGCTCTCCCTCTGGTAGCTTGGTACAGAGCAGTCAGGCTTATCTAAAGAGTCAATGTGTAAAGTATTTGTACAATACACACACATAGTAACACAATAAATGCACCACTAAAAGACTCCACATAGGTGAATATATGATGTTTCACCGCGAGCAAATACCACGCGGTAGGTTACAACGCGGACGTTACATTATCACGCATGGCATTACATCGCACTAGATGGCGCGCTGGACTTAGGAATAGTATAAATTACTATTCCTACTCTAGTTAGCGCAACAGCAGGGAATGTGTTGGACTTCAAATCCAACACATTCTCAGGTGTTGCACGCCATTTAGCGCAAGTCATTAAAACGACTTGCGATGTAATGCCATGCATGGTAACAACGCGGACAATGTAACGTTGCACATTGCTAGTAGTATGCCCAAGATACTCAATTTAAAGAAAATGGTTCAGAGAGAAAAACAGGTGAGCAATACTCAAAACATAAAACACCCCCCTGAAGTTACAGTTACTTTTCCTAACAAATCTTTCCTACTGTGTGACAATGAGAACCCTCTCAAACTATTACTAATTTTAGTAAAATGCATAACTTAGAGAATACAGAAATTTGGATCGTTAGTACTTTATAGTCAACTCTCCATCCATTCATCCATTCATCCAAGTTTACACTTTTCATGCCAACATTAACACTACGACCGTCCCATTAGCGTACAGCTTACTTCCTGGCAAGCAGTCCTCAACTTACACTTTTGATCAGTAATAAAATCCAAAACAGTGAATAAAAGTCATAGGAAAATTATAAATGATTTAGAATTTCAGATGATTAATCCCGCAATGCACTGCTGATGACGTCACATATGACATCATTCATGACATGGTCAGTGACATCACTGATGACTTCAATGATGACATCTCAAATTACATCACTGATGACATCATCCACATGAAAATCTGATGCACCTCCTCACACCCTAATATAACTTTGGATACACCCACTCTAAAATGCAGACTACCATTTTTGAAACCATAGACACACCAATACCAGTTACTACATACCAACTCACTGATTCCTAGGTCTACATACATGTCCACTCATTCATCCATACAGTCACTCATACATGCAGTCACTGTTCAATACAGCACTATCATATGCACGCATACATCTATACAGATACTCACACACCACCACTCACCCATAGAGTTACTGACACATCTAGTCAGTCATGCAAATAATCAATCACACTCCCATTTACTCACCTATACAGTTATACACACACCACTTCACTTAATTATACAGATACTAACACATACTCACTCTCTTCTACAATCACTGAGACAAGCACACACTCATCCATACAGCCACTCTCACAATTACTCACTCTCACATATAGTCATTTATATAATCCAACACTCACATATTCTGCCTTTTACATATGTAGTTACTCACACATGTACCACTGAGACATCCATTCACTCACCAACACACCCATACATATACTCACCCACACATACAGCCCTCCAGAAATGCACTCTTAAACCCATACACCCAGTGAAGCACCTACTCACACATCTATGCACAGTCACACACCCCCGACCCACCCATAGAGACACTCAGGCACCCATACAGATTGTCAGACAACCAATCAATAACGCCGACCGTGAATGCGCCCCGCCTTGTGGGTGCTTGTGGACTTTGATAGATGCGGCCGACCCGGCCGTGGGGCGCACCGCCGCAGATGTAAGCGGGTCCGCTGCTGGATGGTGTTTCAGCGGTGCAGGACAAACTGGTGAATGGCAGAATGAGAGAAGGAGTAAAAGGCACATCCGCGATTATTTACGTTGATTTTTACATTTTGACTGCCTTCAGCCCACTGGGGTGTTATTTATAGGACTTCCAGTCCCATCATGCATTTGGGAAATTACGAACCTGAATTGGAGTGTGATTGTATAAATAAAGGGACAAACACTGCTTTGTTCGTATGTTGGCAGTCATTTGTAAGCAGTTAGCCTTTGAAGAAGGGTGTATGCCCGAAACACGTCAGGCCCCTGCTGATGCTGGAAGTGCCGGGCTCTTACCAGACCTGATTAACGCCGACCGTGAGTGCGCTCTGCCTTGTGGGTGCTTCTGGACTTTGATATATATATATATATATATATATATATATATATATATATATTTCCACAATTCGGCTCCATTCAAGTAGACCCCTGGCGATTCTTTATCCGGTGCGAAACTGCAGCAGAGCCATGCCGTAATTTATTCACCAACAGCTTCCTTCTCAGGAAACCAAGTAGTACGCACTCACAGGATTCTTTGTTTACCCCAATTTCCTTTATTTATTCAATAGCATCCAGTTTCAAGGAAATACCAACGCGTTTCGCTATCAACAGATAACTTGATCACGTTAATATTGTGCATTTGAATCACCCTATAAAAACATCTGATGCCAAACATGTGATTAATGATGTCACTCATTTGTTAAACTAGACTTCTGGTCTTTGTAGTCCTCAAGCCATGTAAAATGTTAACATGTTATTTCAAAAATGACATTAACGTTTCCCCAATTTCATGCATATTTTCTTCACTTAATTCCTCGTATTTTTTATATCCTATTTTTATCCATTTTTCAATGACATACATTCGTTCTGCCATAATGTATTTTACTTATCATTTTCCTAATCGGCTCTCACTGAGCGGAAGGAGACAGTTTTTGTTTTATATTTTTTATTTACAAGTTTCAACTCGAACTTTATTAACTTCCCTGTTCTTTATTGGGATTGATTTACACAATCTACGATGTTATTATTTCAGACAGAATTGTGCAGCCGCACTTTTGTCATTTTATACGAGAAGTGATGAGTTCCTAGTTATTTAATTTAACCTGCACATTCGTTAAACCTCTATAAATCGGAGCTCCGATTTCAGCAATTTATGGTAAATAGACAGCCTTAGTTAGGTTTTATTATGACGCGGTAAGTTTAATTCCGCATCTCATACCATTTTTGCTATTCTAGAGCCCTCCAGTGGGCTTTGAAAAAAGGCGTCACATATGTTACTTAGTGACAATTTCTAACCTTTCCTTATCTAGTATAATTACTTTATTTTATGGCACAAAACATGCCCTCTAGTGGGCAATGTCATAATTTATTGTTATTAAATGACAGTCATTTAATTCCTACACAATTGTGGGACAGTTATCAATTAAATAATCCAATTATGTGAGGGGTTTGTTTATGTTCATATGACTTGATCATGAGCCTTTTCCCCTCCTCTCCCCTTTCTCAAGGCAAACATCACAGGATCTTCATGGTCATTTTATATTTCTATAAATGAACATACAGTTCTTCACTTTGATTAAGGCCACATGGCGTGTAAGTCCTGAAATTCAGAATTTGGCGGGATTCTCTACATCTCAAATTCTTTTCTCGGTCTCCCCCTCTTTCATGTGAAGATATTGTTTCAAGAGCATAAAAATGTAGGGATTTCCAATCTCCTCCATGGTTACTTTCCATGTGTTTTGCAACTGCGTTGTTCCTGTCTTTATGAACCGTTGCTCTCACATGTTCGAGGATTCTCTTTTTCAGCTCACACTTCGTGCTGCCTATGTATTTTAGTGAGCATGGACATTCAATCACATATACAACTAATTGACTTTTACATGTGATTAGTTCTTTTATTTGCCATGTCTTGTTGTTGGGTAATCTGACCTCTGTCATGTTTTTAGCAATTTGGCAAACTTTGCATGTGTAGCACTTTAAGAAGCCCTTTGTCCTTAGCCATTGCATTCCTTTCTTTTTATCATGATCTTGATGATGGCTGTGTACCAATTTGTCTCTCAAGTTTTTTGCACGGCGGAACGTGATGTTTGGGTGTTTACCCATGATTTCACTTACAGTTGGGTCCAATTGTAGGAGCTTCCAATTTTTCCGAAGGATATCCCCTATTTGTCTTGATTCTTTGGAATGATCCAAAATTAGTCTCACTGTGGGTTTTTCCAATTGGCTTATAGTTGATTTATTTCCACCCTTACAATTTTCATCCAGAATGTCCTGTCTTTTCTTTTCATTAGCACGTTTCCAACATTTTTGGATGATGCCTTTTTTATATCCACAATTTTTAAATCTCTGTGCTGTGTTTTTACTGTGCTCCTCCCATTCTTCTTGTTCTGAACAGATCCGCCGTAGTCTCAAAAATTCTCCATATGGGATGTTATCCTTCACCGATGACTTGTGTAAGCTGTTCGCATGTAATGTTGCATTAGTGGAGGTCTCCTTCCTATGCAGTGTGGTTTCCAATTTGTTGTTCACAATGTAGATCTCTGTGTCTAGGAATATTATTCTTTCTTTACTGATGTTATATGTAAATCTTATTTTGGCATCGGTTGAGTTTAAAATCTTGAAATACTCCTCAAAGTCCTGTGCCGTGCCATCCCACACTATCAGAAGATCGTCGATATACCTTAGCCACTTCATTACTTTGTTTACATATCTATCATTGTTAGGATGCCATGCCACTTGTTGTTCCCACCATCCCATGGTAAGACAAGTGTATCCTGGACTGAAGGAGAAGCCCATCGCGCATCCCTTTATCTGTTGGTAAATCTCCTCACCGAACAGAAACACAT
The DNA here is from genome assembly GCF_964204655.1 of Triturus cristatus. NCBI lineage: Eukaryota > Metazoa > Chordata > Amphibia > Caudata > Salamandridae > Triturus > Triturus cristatus. The sequence continues at coordinate 562,730,906 of NC_140582.1, read as the reverse complement.
TTTGAGTGAGGCACATTTGGATCATATCCATTAACATTTGATTATGTTGTTTAAATTTGATATCTCGCTCCTTGAGGAAATGACTGCATGCTAATAGACCGATGTTATTTTCAATATTCGTGTAAAGCGATATTACATCCATCGTGATCAACATATAGGATGCTTGCCATGGTAGTTCTTGCAGATGTCGCAAGAGATCAGTTGTATCTTTCAAGTATGAGCTTAAATTGAGCACAAAAGGCAATAAAAAGTAGTCGATATAATTTGCTACAGGTTCCATAAGTGATCCTTTCGCAGAGACTATCGGTCGACCTGGCGGTTTTGATGGGTTCTTATGTACTTTGGGCAGGAAATATATTGTTGCTGTGATGGGGTGCTCAGTACTCAGAAATTTCGTTTCGTCATCATCAATCAAATTTGATTGTTGCCACTTATGGATTTTCTTATCCAAATTCTCTTTGAATATTCGTGTTGGATTCTTATCCAATTTGTTGTAATATTCTTTATTCTTAAGTTGCAAATGAGCTTCTGACACTTAGGTGCCGATCACGATCCGGTAAAAAATTCCCCCGTGCGACTCGTATCGGGTCTTATTACCGTACGAATCGTACAAGTGCCGTACGAACTGGCAATCACGATTCGCATGGTAAAAAGTCCATACGAACCGCACTGGGAATCATTCCCCACACGTCCTCGGGTCGGAAAATGTGTCCGACACGTCCTCGGACGATTTACCTTACAAACGTAAAAATCCAAGTCCGACCGAGGAATCACGATCCATCCCGTGCGTCCGAGCGTACAACCGTATGGAAAAAACACCGTCCGCACCGAACACCCATAGCAACCATGGAGACATGTGCCCGCATACGCGCCCAACACTCCCCCCAGCCCCCGTACGTCCGACACGTACCCCCCGTATATGTATACCCCCACCCGTCTAGGTACACCCCAGTACGTTCCAGTCGTACCCCCACCCCAGTACGTGTCGTACCACCGTCAATGTACACCCCCCCACCCCTGTACGTGTCGTACCACCGTCTATGTACACCCCAGTACGTTCCAGTCACACCCCCACCCCAGTACGTGTCGTACCACCGTCAATGTACACCCCCCCACCCCTGTACGTGTCGTACCACCGTCTATGTACACCCCAGTACGTTCCAGTCGTACCCCCACCCCAGTACGTGTCGTACCACCGTCAATGTACACCCCCCCACCCCTGTACGTGTCGTACCACCGTCTATGTACACCCCAGTACGTTCCAGTCGCACCCCCACCCCAGTACGTGTCGTACCACCGTCAATGTACACCCCCCCACCCCTGTACGTGTCGTACCACCGTCTATGTACACCCCAGTACGTTCCAGTCGCACCCCCACCCCAGTACGTGTCGTACCACCGTCAATGTACACCCCCCACCCCTGTACGTGTCGTACCACCGTCTATGTACACCCCAGTACGTTCCAGTCGCACCCCCACCCCAGTACGTGTCGTACCCCCCGTGTACCTACACCCCAGTACGTTCGAGCCACACCCCCACCCCAGTACGTGTCGTAGCACCGTCAATGTACACCCCCCCACCCCTGTACGTGTCGTACCACCGTCTATGTACACCCCAGTACGTTCCAGTCGCACCCCCACCCCAGTACGTGTCGTACCCCCCGTGTACCTACACCCCAGTACGTTCGAGCCACACCCCCACCCCAGTACGTGTCGTAGCACCGTCAATGTACACCCCCCCACCCCTGTACGTGTCGTACCACTGTCTATGTACACCCCAGTACGTTCCAGTCGCACCCCCACCCCAGTACGTGTCGTACCACCGTCAATGTACACCCCCCCACCCCTGTACGTGTCGTACCACCGTCTATGTACACCCCAGTACGTTCCAGTCGCACCCCCACCCCAGTACGTGTCGTACCCCCCGTGTACCTACACCCCAGTACGTTCGAGCCACACCCCCACCCCAGTACGTGTCGTAGCACCGTCAATGTACACCCCCCCACCCCTGTACGTGTCGTACCACCGTCTATGTACACCCCAGTACGTTCCAGTCGCACCCCCACCCCAGTACGTGTCGTACCCCCCGTGTACCTACACCCCAGTACGTTCGAGCCACACCCCCACCCCAGTACGTGTCGTACCACCGTCAATGTACACCCCCCCACCCCTGTACGTGTCGTACCACCGTCAATGTACACCCCCCCACCCCTGTACGTGTCGTACCACCGTCAATGTACACCCCCCCACCCCTGTACGTGTCGTACCACCGTCTATGTACACCCCAGTACGTTCCAGTCGCACCCCCACCCCAGTACGTGTCGTACCCCCCGTGTACCTACACCCCAGTACGTTCGAGCCACACCCCCACCCCAGTACGTGTCGTACCACCGTCAATGTACACCCCCCCACCCCTGTACGTGTCGTACCACCGTCTATGTACACCCCAGTACGTTCCAGTCGCACCCCCACCCCAGTACGTGTCGTACCCCCCGTGTACCTACACCCCAGTACGTTCGAGCCACACCCCCACCCCAGTACGTGTCGTACCACCGTCAATGTACACCCCCCCACCCCAGTACGTGTCGTACCCCCCGTGAACCTACACCCCAGTACGTTCGAGCCCCACCCCCACCCCAGTACGTGTCATACCCCCGTGTACCTACACCCCAGTACGTTTCTGGCGCACCCCCAACACAACCTCCTAAGTACGGAGCGCACCCCATGCCCCAACATCACAACCGCATGTACGAGTCGTACAAAGCCACACACAAGGACATAATCGTACAACCAAATGGCCCATGTACACACCGTACACACGCTCAAAACGCACGTACACAACAAGGACAAAACAAAACAACACAAGAATACACCATTCGAAAGGCACACAGCCACTAAACATGGCCAACAACCACTAAAATAACACAATCACTGACCTGCAACTGTCAAAAACAAACAGAGGCCCAATACACCACCACTCCTTATAACACACCCACCCAAAATTCAAACACTGCCACACCCACCCATGGACCAATGAAAAGGGCCCACACACACAAACCATGAGCCTTTGCAACAGACTCACTGCTGCCAGACACCACAGAACCAGACTACAAGCAACACCACATCTTACACTTGCACACCTTCACACGACCACCCTCACAAACACCCTCTCATCACATTCACACACACACACAACCATCCACACCCCCCCCAACATCCACACACCCCCCCCACCCACACCATCCCCACCCACATCCCTCACCATGCCCACTACCAAGAATCCAAAGTTCAGTCACCGAGAGTTGGAGGTCCTTGTTGATCAAATCCTCAGAGTCGAGCCACAGATCTTTGGAACATTGGTCAGAAGCACCAGCCAGGCAGCCAAAACAGCCATGTGGCAGACCATCGTCGATGCTGTGAATGCTGTTGCGGACACCAGGAGGACCAATCAGGATTGCCAGAACAGGTGGTACGATCTGCGGAGGAGGGTCAGAGCCAAGAGGCAGGAGGAACACGACCAGGCCAACGCCACCGGAGGAGGGCCCTCCCGCAGAGCCGTACAGTACCATCCCTGGGAGGAGAGGGTGATGGCCATACTGCCGGTGGAGGCAGTTGAAGGAGTAGAAGGACTCCGAGACCCGGGTGAGTACACAAACAACGCACCTCACATGGGGGGAACTGCAACCACAACCAAAATTATTAACAGGCACGCAACCACCACAAGCCATCGCATGACTCAACCACACTCCATGAGCAGGCACATGCCACTGCTGCCACCATGCCCCATGCACCCAGCTGGACAATGTCAAGTCACAGGCCACAGAAGACAACAACACATGACACGGTAACCCGGATGGCGGGAGGCTGGGCACCAAGAATCACATAGTGCGACTCCAAAGCAGACAACAATGCCCTCTGCCCATATGGCCTAGGTCACAGCTAGACAAACACTGTGTCCCAACACAGGAATGACTTGCCAGCAAATGGCGGACGCCTTGCATCAACACATGGGGGTGAAGGCACTGTTTTGCACATGACAGCAGCTAATGAACAGCCAACATTGTGAAAGAGTGGCAGCACACACCACCACAGCAGCAGCGCACAGACACACAGCAGACAAAATGGGTGCCTGGAGATCAGAAACAAACTCACATCAACAGGCCAAGGGCCACTCAAAGATCTGCTAACAGTGTGTGCCCAGGAATCTGGGCCAAGGTGACAGAGGGTGACACACGGAGGGAGGGAGAGGGGGACACAGAGGGAGGGAGAGGGGGACTGAGAGGGAGGGAGACGGACAGAGGGAGGAGGCTGACACACAGAGGGAGGGAGAGGGGGACAGAGAGGGAGGGAGAGGGGGACAGAGAGGGAGGGAGACACAGGAAGATGGACAGAGGGAGGAGGCTGACACACAGAGGGAGGGAGAGGGGGACAGAGAGGGAGGGAGAGGGGGACAGAGAAGGAGGGAGACACAGGGAGAGCAAATCAGTCCTTTGGTGTGTGGGAATGTCTGCTCGTCAGCAGGTGGACTGCGTGCATGTAGACAAGGGTGGCCAGTGCCAGAACCCCCCCTCTTCATCATGGCAAAACGCAGGGCCATGTCACAACCTGTACACGAGCACAAGGACAGCCACCTGCATCATATAAGTGTGTGGATCCACTCCATGTGCACATGTACAGTGCTACAAGGAAGGCGCAAATGCATGGCTCGCCACACATGCACACTCCACTGCTGACTGCAGTCACACTTGACGCAGCAAGTAAGACTGTGCCACACATAGTTAAAGGGGCCAAATTGGTGCCCAAGGGACACACCCATGCACAAGTGCACTGTGAGTGGAATGCAAGACAGATCCTAATTCCAAGAGGAAATGTGCCAACTTTGTAACGGATGAAACATGGATGTTGCATGGATCAAAATTAACATTTTCTCTCTCACACACAGGTCAACGTCGTGCTGCACCCCCCAACACTGGGGGGGAACACTCACAGGACCCGGATCTGCAGGAGACCGATCCCACCGGCAGCGACCACTCTCACCACTCTGCGGACGACCCCGACCGACCTGGCCCCTCTGGTGTCCAACCACCTGCAGCACCTGCGTCAGGTACAACCGTGCCAACCACCACCCCCACTCCTGCCACATCCCAGGAGACACCCAGGATCCCTGCCCCAACACCACAATGCAGCCAGGCTCGCCAGGAGGGACACGGTGTCCCGGGCACCCAGGAGGAGGCAGGCGACAACGCCAATGCCACCCCTCAGGGGTCCCGGAGACCCGATGTTCCCACAAGTGCAGGCCAGACGCAAGTGGGCAGGGGTGGTGGGAGTGGAGGACGGCGGAGGCGCAAGCCTGACCAGTTGGCTGGGGATCCGGTATTTTCCCATGTCCGTAACATCCTGGACTCATACCGGCAGGACACCACGGGCATGGCCCAGGTTGTGTCCGTCCTCGAGGGGATCAAGGTCCAGCAGGCCCAGCAACATGCGGAGCTAATAGCCTGTCTACAGCTACACCAACGGAGGATGGAGGACAGACAGGCTGAGCAAGTGACGGCGTCCCAGGGGATTCACGCTGAACTCCGTCGGATGGCCGACACCATGGCCGACCCTCCCTGTGCCAGAAGGCGGAGAACATCACCACCCACAGGGAGGGATCATGAGGAGGAGGAGGAAACATCCGACGGAGCATCCCAGACGTCGTCACGGCGTGCTGCTGAGGTTCCCCGCAGGAAGCCGGGTCGTCCACGGAAAGGACCGTGAGGGTGGCTGCTACATCACCATCTCCCAGGACACCTGGCCTGGCACCTGGCCCACTGGAGCAACAGCATCACAGCATCAAGAGACATTCTCTGCCACATGGCCCTGCTGGTCACTGGCTGACCAATGTTGACAAAGACTGTGGCATGGACTCTGAGGATTTCCAATGGCAAGGACACCAACTCCCCTACTGAACTTTGGATTCCCTAATCCCGGAAAGCCCCTCACTTTGTCCCCCCCCCCCCCAATAATAAATCACACTATTAAGAGTAGATGCCTGCTGGTAGCATTATTACCTAACATGTGTCTTGTACAGTCTAAACATGCCTGAGTCATCTGTTCACTTCAACCACCCACACCCTGGGGCCTGAGTCTGGCACAGGACACATGGGTCACAGTTTATTAGGCAAGACAGACATGGAGCACCATACACACCCGTGATGGTCAGAACCAGCTGAGGGGGTGGCCGAACAACCGTGCTGACAGACACATTGAGTACAGCAACAGTCATGCGCAGAGGTCAGGGATCCTGGCCCGTGTCCTGGGGGGCACCCAGGTATGTGTAGACAGGTGGCAGAACCATGTCCTGCAAGCTTGAGTCCGGTGGATGCAGAGAATGGGGTCATGGACAACGTTGGATGCATGGGGATGGCACATGTCACAATACCCACACAGTCATGGACATCATGCCCAATACACAGTCTCAGCACACACACACAGCTTGCATCTTGCCACTCGAAACATTGACACATAGCCACAATCAGGGAATACCATGCCAGACATGCAGGATGCACCGTGCCAACACACCAGCATTGACTGAGAAGAGGCACCTTGGAGGCATAGGGACACCTTTATTAGTCATGTGTTTGGGATTGCAGAGGCAACTCGAAGTACACATGAACACATCATGTGGAGTAACATGTGGCTCCAACACTGGCACCCCCCTTCTGCAGCACAAATGCGTGATAGCCAGGGAACTGGCACACAAGCGTCGGCTAACAGCTAAACACCCACAGCTGCTCACGGAGAGCCTGCCATACACCATACATCCGCTGATGTGGAAGTCCCACGCCATGTCAAGACAATGTCAACCGTATATGTCCGAGGGCAGTGTCACACACATTGATGCCATCATCACAATCCACTATCCCATCACTGATGACTGACAACCAGGCAGCCCATCTATTCAGGTGTACCCAGCTGCATGTCGTGTCCCATGGGGATGCCACATGTCTGCAGAGGAACCAAACCCCGACCGGGCCAGTGTGCACACATCGTGAACAACTGCCACACCCAATACACCCCAGATGCATCCCTTACCCCATGGAGACTTCCAAACGTGTCCGTGCCTGTAACGCTGAGTCAGCCCACGATGTCATATCCATGAGGAATAGCAGTGCCACAACAATGCAACCAGCAAACGGCATGCGCAGGTACCTGGGGAAGAGAGACACACAAGAAGTCAGCCACAAAAAGCACAGCCACTTGCATGTGCAGTTACTCGACACATGTATGGATGACAACATGCTAGGTCACAATTATGACTGGGGAAATACTACCATCACTGCCACCATCACTCCAGTGACACACCCACACACACCTCTGACCCACGTGCCATACATGCAGGTGGAGACACACATCACAACGCATGCCACACGGGGACCAATGCGTGCACACTCAGACCCTGGTACTCACCACTAAGCAAAGAAGTCGCGTATGAGCCGAGTCCGGATGTCCTCTTGCGGCTCCACATCCTCCACATCACTAGCCCCATTGCCAAGCCCTTCGTCCTCCACGGGTGGATGGTCCTCGTCATGTTGATTCAGGATGAGTGGCACAGCTCTTTCAACTGCCATGTTGTGCAGCATGCAGCAGACCATGAAGATCTTGCAGACCTTCGCCGGGGCATAAGGGAGTGCACCGCCGGTCTTGTGGAGGCACCGGAATCGGCTCTTCAGCATGCCAAACGTCCTCTCTATCACTCGCCTTGTCCGGCCATGGGCGGTGTTATAGCGGAGCTGGGCCGGCGTGATGGGGTTGCGGAGAGGTGTCAGCAGCCAAGGCATGTTGGGATAGCCAGCGTCCCCTACATGGGAAGCACATGGACATCGTTAGAACTGGTGTAGCGGTCGTGCTGGTCGGCTATACAGAATACAGGACAGACAGACTGTACCCACCAACAACACATGCCCGTTCGTTGCGCAGCTGCATCATCATATCAGGCATCCCGCTACGCCTCATGATGTAGGCATCGTGTGCTGATCCTGGGAAACGAGCACAGACATGTGAAATCACCATATTGGACAGACACACCACAAGGGCATTGATGGAGTGGTAGTGCTTCCGATTGCGGTACGCCACCTCCCGTGCGTGTGGTGGTACCAAACCTACATGTGTCCCATCTATGGACCCAATGACATGGGGCATCCCTCCCAGGGCATAGAATCCACGCTTGACCTCAGTCATCTGTTCAGGGGTTGTGAACTTGATGAAGTCATCCAGGTGAATCAACATGGCCTCCAAGAAATCATGCAGCACACCGCTGAACATGCTCTGGGACATGCCACCAACATGAGCTATGGTATTTTGGAAGGTACCCGTGGCCAGAAAATGTAGGGCAGCCATTACCTTCAGCTGGGGTGTCAGTGCCGTAGGATACCTGTGCTGCGGTTGCAGGTGTGGTGCCAGTCTCGCCGTCAGCTCCAGAATCAACGGTTGGGTGAAGCGGTAGAGCCGGATCCTGTCATTCTCCTGCATGGTAGCCAAGTCTGGAATTCTTCGGGCAACAGGAGGCGCTCTGCAGTAATTTGGAAGTGACAAGGAAGAGTGAGTGCACTACGAGAACAACTCATGTCTACTGAGCACATGTAAATCTGGCAATACACACATGCCACATAGGGAGTCAGGCATGTGCTACATGCCCAGGACACGTATGGATGCAAGGTGACACTCCTTCCAAGACCCAGCTACACACGGTGATTGAGAACCTCCCCATGCCACGCCATGGAAATAGCTGTGTCCCAGTGCAAGTGCACTGCCCGATGCAAGACAGGAGTGACATACACCCACACATCAGCTGAAGTGTGATGCCGATTGCAGAGACTGGTAGCGGGACACTGGAGCCACAGGTCACATGACATTACACTAGTCCAGCCCACACACCTTGCCATGAAGGTGCACATGTCATGACTCACCACACATTCCTTGTGAGTTTGCTGACATGGCCTTGTCACGCTACTCCATGTCCCATGCATACATGTGCACCTCACATCCGATAACACATGTGGCATGGTGTTGGGAACAGTGTGCAATGACAATCTACACACAGCCACATGTTGGTTGCTGCAACGGCTGCAGCTTTTGAGGGTGCTACAACATCAACCTGATGTAAATCCCGGACACATATATGACATAGTCACATTGTGCACTGTGGGTAGTGACAAGTCATGTGTCATGACCCCTGTACCGGGCATCATGGGACACTTCCGTGTGTTGGTGTCCGTGCCATGCCAGTGACGCTCACCCCAAGTGCGCAGTCCCACATGCACACATGTCAAAGGAGTCAAGGGCATGCCTGGCACACATTGCACCCTCACACAGTACACATGTACACATCTCATCATACATCTGGTGCCTTCTCCACTCAGGAGGCATGTTCCACATCACAGCCTGTGACACCTGTGCCCCACACATGTAGTAATGCACAGACGATGCCTTGATGTCCATTCCTGGACAAGTATGTCCATCCATGGACAAGTATGTCCGCCCTATTCCTACATGTGTGTCGCCTATCACCACAGTGATGTGTAAAAACCGCCGTACTGCTGCTGAGAGGGCCTGTGCATGTTCCCAAATCACTGTGGGAGTGCTGCCGTATGTGTACCCATCGTGATGGCGAGCGTACAGGCATTTGTACGGTCCGTAGCACTACGGGTACGCATACGCGTGCAGACCCATAGTGATAGTGAGCGTAGATGCGTGTGTACGGCCCTATCACTATGGGTCTGCACGCGTATGCGTACCCGTAGTGGTACGGACCGTACACTCGCATCTACGCTCACTATCACTATGGGTCTGCACGCGTATGCGTACCCGTAGTGTTACGGACTGTACACTCGCATCTACGCTCACTATCACTATGGGTCTGCACGCGTATGCGTACCCGTAGTGTTACGGACCGTACACACGCATGTACGCTCTCTATCACTATGGGTCTGCACGCGTATGCGTACCCGTAGTGGTACGGACCGTACACTCGCATCTACGCTCTCTATCACTATGGGTCTGCACGCGTATGCGTACCCGTAGTGGTACGGACCGTACACTCGCATCTACGCTCACTATCACTATGGGTCTGCACGCGTATGCATACCCGTAGTGGTACGGACCGTACACTCGCATCTACGCTCACTATCACTATGGGTCTGCACGCGTATGCGTACCCGTAGTGTTACGGACCGTACACACGCATGTACGCTCTCTATCACTATGGGTCTGCACGCGTATGCGTACCCGTAGTGGTACGGACCGTACACTCGCATGTACGCTCACTATCACTAGGAGTACGCATACGCGTGCAGACCCATAGTGATAGAGAGCGTACATGCGTGTGTACGGTCCGTAACACTACGGGTACGCATACGCGTGCAGACCCATAGTGATAGAGAGCGTACATGCGTGTGTACGGTCCGTAACACTACGGGTACGCATACGCGTGCAGACCCATAGTGATAGTGAGCATAGATGCGAGTGTACGGTCCGTACCACTACGGGTACGCATACGCGTGCAGACCCATAGTGATAGAGAGCGTAGGCATGCATGTACGGGCCGTTGCCATGCATTTGGGGTGCCCTAGGGCCCCGAAACGCATCGTACCTGTGTGTGATGCTCCAAATTACATAGGGGACAAGTATTAAGGCCTACATGCATGCTGGTTGTCATGGAGACCAAGTTCAAAATTCGAAATTGTTCTGGAAGGTGCACAGCAGAAGTCAGTTGGAATTCTTCTACTTTGTTGCAATGTGTTTGTGGGGCTGACATCATGCAGGAGAATGAAACCGATAGAGAACCCACAGACTGCTAGGTTTGAAGTGATTGGTGGAAACATAGGATGCAAATGTGAGTGACCAATCACTCTGTACTCCTGTGCATGAGACTGGGCAGAAGGGCACATATAAGGCAGCCAGGTCCCATGAGGGAGCACTTGCCTGCACATCTTTGCATTCGTCGACCCAGCTGCTGCGACTGATTCCCTGGAACCATGTCAAGGGCTGTGGAGAGGACACAGCCATTCACCCTGGAGGAGAACATGGCTCTGCTGGATGTGATCCTCCCACAGTACTCCATGCTGTATGGCCGACCAGGGTATCAGGTGAGTGCATAGGCCACTGCCACATACTGTCCCTATGTTGTGACTGTGACTTCTGCCATTGCGTCCAGGTGTAACACACATGCCATGTACTGTCGGGGGGGTCCCAGGGGGGGGGTGCCTGATGTCTCCCAGCAGTGCCCTGAGACAGGAGGGGTGGGGGCCTATCACTCCCAGCAGTGCCCTGAGACAGGAGGGGTGGGGGCCTATCACTCCCAGCAGTGCCCTGAGACAGGAGGGGTGGGGGCCTATCACTCCCAGCAGTGCCCTGAGACAGGAGGGGTGGGGGCCTATCACTCCCAGCAGTGCCCTGAGACAGGAGTGGTGGGGGCCTATCACTCACAGCAGTGCCCTGAGACAGGAGGGGTGGGTGTGATGCACAGTGTGAGCCTTGATCATTGATTGTGACATTGCCATCATTCCACCTGTGTACCCACTGTGGCACGTACTGCTTTTTCCCTCACCAGGGGATGATGTCCCTATGACAAAGGTGCAATGCGTTGGCTGCATGACATGCCTTGTTGTAACCAGCTAATTTGTACCCATATGTCTCTCTGTGACATGTGGCTGGTGTATTGATGTGGTGTCACTTGTTCCTCCTCACAGGTAGGCGCCACTGCCAAGGAGCAGATCTGGCTGACCGCCGTCAGTGCCGTGAGGGTTGTGGATGGTCGGAGGCGGAGCCTGCCCCAGGTGAGGAAACGCTGGCAGGATATCCGGTGCTGGACGCGGAGGATTGCACGGCTCCTGCTGGGGGACTCACCTGAGAGCCACAAGAACCGCGGCCGCCGCCGTCTGAGCCACCTCCACAGGCGTGTGCTGCCGGTGGTCTTTCCAGACCTGGAGAGGCGCTTACAGGCGATGCAGCAGCCGGAAGGGGGTAGGTACATGTGTGTGTGTTGTGTGTCACCGGCATTTGTAAGGGCACAGTAGCATGAATTCACTGGCAGGGTTTAAGGGTGCTGTGCAGATCCTGTTTGCCCCAGTATAGCGCTGTGCCCCTGCCACCCTTCCCCTCCTTGCAATGTGCTCCCTGGTCTGTGTGTAGTCACTCCTTCACAAGGTAATGTAGGGTGGCGCTTTGTCCACGAGAACAATGACTGTAGCATCATGTGTGGGGGTGGTGTGTAACAGGTTGTGGGACCTTGCCTGTGCACTGTCAAGTTCACTGCATGTGGGTTCCATGTCAGTTGGCACTGATGCTGACTCCAGACATGGGAGTTGGTCTCTCATGTGTCATGCCTTACAGCGCGCATGTCCTATGTAGTGGCCTGTGACATGATGTGCATGAGTGTGCGATACACATAGTGCAGGGATGGTGACGTGTGTTGCAGTCATTACCATTCAGTAGCATGTAGTTGCGTGCCCACTACTGTCCCCTGGGGCACCTTTTCCTCAGTGGTGTATGTGTCATCATAAACGTGGCCAATCTCAGTGTCTACAGCGTAGGTTGTGCTCTGTGCCATTGTCCCCTGTCACCATGTATATAGACGTGCTATTTTGTACAGGTGTCCACTGTGCAGCCTGACCTGATTGTCCTTCTTCATACTCACAGTTGCCAGTGCCTGTGTGTCTTGTTATACTCATCTGAGGATGGGCACTGGTACCTCATTATTTGTACAGGCGCACCTTGGCTGTTTGGCGTCCAATCTTGCTTTTTGCCTGCCCCTGTGTGTATCACCCAGACTATGAGATGTTGGTGCCACCTGTGTCTCAACAATTTGCCTCGTGTAGGGTCTTGTTGGGGCGGGCAATGCCTATGTGTCAAATCCTGATTTCCACTTGCCGGGTCTGGGCAGTGTGTGATGTGTCTGGACACACACGCAATGAGCAGTGACCGAGTCATGTTGGGCATGTTTTCAGCATTACCTATGCAGCATGTGTCTCAAGTTCATGGATATGGTCTCTGGTCATCGGTATTTTCGCCAACGCTGTGTGGTGCAGATGCAGTGCTGGATTGTCCCCAGGGCCTGGGTGCTATGTCAGACTCCGTTTCCTGTCTTTAGCTATTGTCTCATGCTCTCCATGGTATTTCAGTGGCATGGTGGCTCAACCAACTGTGTGTTTCATGCCCTACATCGGTACCCTGTTCAGTAGATGTTAGGGATCTTCCTTTTCAGGCTATGCAATGTTACCTATGTAGATTGGACTCATGTGACAGATGTGTACAGGTGTCTGATTAATTTCTGTCTCTCCACCCTGCCCACAGCATCGTCGGGGGACACAGAGGGAGACATGGACACAGACCAGGCGGAGGGACCGAGCACCAGTGCCAGCCGTGACATCGGGTCTGGCACATCGAGTGGGACAGAGGCGGAGGAGAGTGTGGCCGAGGACCTGTCGACTGGCACATCAGACTACGAAGCTGACAGGTCCGAGGACGATGTCTCCGAGTGGGCGGAGGCTGCACCAGCAGCTGACAGCGGAACAACACCTCGCACCGCCCCCTCAGTTTCCATCAGCCGCCTCCCACTTGCTCGTGTCCCTTCCCAGCGTGCCCGGTCACAGCATGTCTCCTTCCTGCCAGGCACCGCACCCCCTGCCCCTGTCTCCACTGCTGCCGCCAATGCAGAGTCTGTGGACATCCAGCGGCAACTGCAGGTTGGTCAGGCTGCGATCCTTAATGTCCTCCATGCCCACGGCAAAACCCTCACCAACATCGAGGCTTTCTTGGAGGGCATTCATTCATCGCAGGCTGACCAACGCAACTTGCTGAGGTCCATCGACTCCACACTGACTGCAGCAGTGGGTCTCCTGCAGCGCGACCTCCCCCCACCTACCCCTGCCCCATCCACACTTCCCACTCCCATGCCTGTCCCACGTACACCCAGACGTCGGCATGCACCCACATCAACGGACACGGGCACCACACCAGCAGGGAAGGTCCACCGCACTCCTCCTGACACGCACACACAGGGTGAGGTAGGCACACCCACTGGGTCGGGGGGCAAACGTGTGACACGCAGCCATAGTGGGAGTCCGCATTCCACCCAGTCCACTCCCTCCAAATCCCCTCCCCTCAGCTCTCCTGGCCACATCTCCCCCAAGGACTCCTTCATGGCCGCTCTGTCCCTGAGCCCCACGGTTACACCACCACGCAAGCGGTCAAGGAGGTCCCCGGTCAGGGTGGTTGAGTCTCCCCCCCTGTCTCCACCCTCCCCCAGTGGCGCTGCGACCCATCCCTCTGACCCCCCCCCTCCTTGGGGCCTGAGGTCCCTTCGGGTGCAGGGGACTCCCTGGAGGACCTTGCAAAGGTGTGTAGTGCCATCCTGGCCTCCGCCTTTGGCCCTGCCCCACCCCCTGTGGTGGAGTCCTCCATCCCTGCACCCACAACGCCGCCCCTTTGCCCTGATGTCCCTGCGGTGCCTGTTGCTTCCCCCCCCCCTGATGCCCTCACCAGTGTGGAAGACGATGCCATTTGACTGTGCAGGCAAGGTAGGGGACACGCATCCCACTGTGTCCCCCATCCAGCTGAGAATCATTGACTGCCCTATGGGCTTTGTGAAGATTGAACTGCCTGCGATCCACGGACATTGTGCTCATGCTGAATAAAGCTTACTTTTATTTTCATTATCACACTACTGCTATGCTGGTATTGGTGTTGGTGGGGCTGCTACATGGTTTTGGGTGGTGTGTAAGGGTTTTGGTGTGTGGGATGTGTAGTAGTGTACTGCTCATTGGTGGGACCCTGGGATCTGTGTGCCATCACAAGGTGTTGGCTAACTTTCTTTGTTCATGTAAGCAGTTACTGCATGGTGCACTTGTCCCAGGGTGTATTCCTTCCTCTGTGTACCCAGCTTTCTTCCCTGCAGGGTGTTCCCAATGTTTAGCGCAGAGCTGTGTCTACATGAGCTGTGTGTGTGACGGAGCCCTTCTACTTTGGCCATGCATGCAGGGCCATGTGTCCACCTGCAACAATCGTGGCATCCTTGGTGATCACTGTACTTGTGTGTGGAGTCTGTTGACATGAGTTCATGGGGACATGTTCCCTTGTAGCCAGTATGCATGTGGATAATTCTGGCCTCACACACATGTGTTACACCCCTCCTGTCTCAGGGCACTGCTGGGAGTGATAGGCACCCACCCCTCCTGTCTCAGGGCACTGCTGGGAGGACTCTGCACACACCCCTCCTGTCTCAGGGCACTGCTGGGAGTGATGGGCACCCACCCCTCCTGTCTCAGGGCACTGCTGGGAGGACTCTGCACACACCCCTCCTGTCTCAGGGCACTGCTGGGAGGACTCCACACCCACCCCTCCTGTCTCAGGGCACTGCTGGGAGTGATAGGCACCCACCCCTCCTGTCTCAGGGCACTGCTGGGAGGACTCTGCACACACCCCTCCTGTCTCAGGGCACTGCTGGGAGTGATAGGCACCCACCCCTCCTGTCTCAGGGCACTGCTGGGAGGACTCTGCACACACCCCTCCTGTCTCAGGGCACTGCTGGGAGGACTCCACACCCACCCCTCCTGTCTCAGGGCACTGCTGGGAGGACTCTGCACACACCCCTCCTGTCTCAGGGCACTGCTGGGAGGACTCCACACCCACCCCTCCTGTCTCAGGGCACTGCTGGGAGTGATAGGCACCCACCCCTCCTGTCTCAGGGCACTGCTGGGAGGACTCTGCACACACCCCTCCTGTCTCAGGGCACTGCTGGGAGTGATAGGCACCCACCCCTCCTGTCTCAGGGCACTGCTGGGAGGACTCTGCACACACCCCTCCTGTCTCAGGGCACTGCTGGGAGTGATAGGCACCCACCCCTCCTGTCTCAGGGCACTGCTGGGAGGACTCTGCACACACCCCTCCTGTCTCAGGGCACTGCTGGGTGGACTCTGCACACACACCTCCGATTTCAGGATATGTACGCTTGGAACATACACGGTGGGGGTACGCTCAATGCATTCGAGGTGAGGGTACGAGTCTACTTACACTGGTGTGGTGGGGGTACGCTCCATGCATACGCGGGTGGGGGTACGGGTCGTACTTACACTGTTGGGCTGGGGGGTACGCTCCTTGCATACGCGGGTGAGGGTTCGAGTCGTACTTACACTGTTGGCATGGGGGGTACGCTCCATGCATACGCGGGTGGGGGTACGGGTCGTACTTACACTGTTGGCATGGGGGGTACGCTCCATGCATACGCGGGTGGGGGTACGGGTCGTACTTACACTGTTGGGCTGGGGGGTACGCTCCATGCATACGCGGGTGGGGGTACGGGTCGTACTTACACTGTTGGGCTGGGGGGTACGCTCCTTGCATACGCGGGTGGGGGTACGGGTCGTACTTACACTGTTGGCATGGGGGGTACGCTCCTTGCATACGCGGGTGGGGGTACGGGTCGTACTTCCACTGTTGGGCTGGGGGGTACGCTCCTTGCATACGCGGGTGGGAGTACGGGTCGTACTTACACTGTTGGCATGGGGGGTACGCTCCATGCATACGCGGGTGGGGGTACGGGTCGTACTTACACTGTTGGGCTGGGGGGTACGCTCCTTCCATACGCGGGTGAGGGTTCGAGTCGTACTTACACTGTTGGGCTGGGGGGTACGCTCCATGCATACGCGGGTGGGGGTACGGGTCGTACTTACACTGTTGGGGTGGGGGTACGCTCCTTGCATACGGGTTGGGGGTAGTGTCCGTACATATCCGTCCCCACGCTATGTGATGTTTGTGCGGCCCATACCCAGGCCTTTGCCACGTGGGTGTGATCCGTCCCGCCATTGTTGGGGTGACGTGTGTGGGCGTGGTCCGACTCGTACCCACGCTCTTCAGGCGTGGGTACGGGACGTACCTGTCTGGTTGGGTTGCCGGTTCGCGTGGTGACGGACTTCCGTTGTGGCGGTCGCTGGCTTATCAGGACACGCCCCCACCCCCTCGTGGTGACCAGGGCATGGGAGTCAGGTATGTCCAGGCCATGTGTGGTGTGTGACTTATGTGGTTGTTGTGTGGCCTGCCCTGGTCGTGCCACCCCCACCCCACCCCACTTTCCCCCCTCCCTTAGTTATTCTGACCTTCTGCGGCGTCTGCGTCGTAACCTGTAGAGGAGGTGTACTGCTATGAGGGCAGGGATGACTCGTAGGTTCGGGTCCATGTCTGTCCGTCGCGTACTGGTACTCCTTGCTCGCGTCGTCCTGTCGCGTACGGGTCCTCCTTGATCGCGTCGTCCTGTCGCGTACGGGTCCTCCTTGGTGGCGTCGTCCTGTGTGTCCGTCACGTACTGGTCCTCCTTGTTCGCGTCGTCCTGTCTGTCCGTCGCGTACTGGTGGTCCTTGTTCGCGTCGTCCTGATTTCCCGGCAGTTTTTGGCTGCCGCAAAATATTCACCGTGCGGGGTGACGTCGGTGCGAATCGTGATTGCTGGGTCGTGAATGGCTGGCTGCGAGCGTCCCGACGTCAGGTCGGCGTTTTCCCGGATCGCATTGGTAGGTGTTTTTTGGTTCGGTCGGGCTTTTTTACGATTCGTACGGTGATGGTGTACCCGTGCGAATCGTAATTCCTTGTTTGTGAAAATTGACGACCGGGTACGCGTCGGGCGGAGATTGTGCTCCGTCCGACGGTTCGTACCCGGTTTTTGCAGGATCGTGATCGGCACCATAGTCTGAGGTATTTAAGATGACGATGTTTCCCCCCTCATCTGCCATTTTTATAGTTATTGATTTGTCCTCCATTAGTTCTTTTAGGGCTGTTCTCTCTTCTTTTTTCAAATTATCTTGGTATTTTGTTCCACTGATTTTGTATATATCTTGTACCACAGCTTCTTGAAAGATGTCAATTTTATTGCCAGGAGGCAATTGGGGATAAAAACGTAAGGGAGGTTTTTTACCACTCAGGCCTGCTCCCATCTGTGGGCATGCTGTAGATTCATCAATGATATTTGTTTTTTCGGTCACATCCAAATTTACCAGAGTCAAAAGCGCCGGCATGGCCGTGGTTTTCAGAGCTGGTTCTCCCAAACTGACCTCCATTTTTTTCTTTTTCATTTTGGTAAAATTCACCATTTCTTGATTCTCTTTAAAAAAAAATGCAAGTTTGATCTTTCTTTTGTATTTGTAGATGTCAATACGTGTCTGAGCTAAGTCCATTGATTGTGTTGGACAAAAATTAATCCCGTGTTTTAACAAGGATATTTCATTATTTGACAAGGTGCATGTTGATAAATTCATTACTACTAGTTCCTCTTAGTCATCTGGGACATCTGTCCAATCTATTTTGAGGTTTTCTGGCGCATGCTCCTCGTTTTTGTGCCTGTCTCTTCGGATCGACTTTTTCCTTTTTCCTCTTCTTGTTGTCTTTTTGATGATAATGTGGGTGTCTGAGGTGTCCATCTGCGACCTCTTCCCCTTCCTCTTGGAGCTTGATATTGATTTTGGTTTTGTTCCCAGAGTCTTTGTTGGAGAACCAGTCTCATATCCCCTAAAAAATTCCTTGTAGATTTTTCTTCACTCGATTCCACATCAATTTCACTTGCTCCTGTTGATGTTAGTGATGTTACACTTGTGGAACTCTGTGCTCCTCTTGCCATCTGACCTTGCTCCTTGAAGATGTCAAATTTCTTTGCATATGTAAATATGCGACCCTGCGCATAATCTTCTTTGTCTCTTTGAAATTTGGACTGCTTTCTCATTTTTACCACTTCCTCGTGTTTTTCTACATATTTTTCCAAATCCTCTTTTAGTTTAGTCATTTCAGGATTCATTTCTACTGAGGCTAGTTCTTTTTCCAAAGCCTGTAGTTCTTCTTTTGTCTTCATTAATGCCACTTCAATGTGTTTTACCAAGATGGATATTAAGCCCAATGAGGAGTTCAAAACATAATCTCCCCATTCTTGTAAAAGTTCATTGCTTGCATCTTGTTGACTCGGCATTAGGGATATTCTGAGTCCTCTAGGGACCCTCCGCACCTCCAAATATTTCCTTAGCGTCGTAAGTTCCCACCTCCTTTTTTCTCAATTTCTCCCACATTTTGAGTATGCTGCGTGTGTCTGATTTTTTAATATCGTCGTTCCGTTCATTTTGATTCTGACCCTGTAATATTGTTTCTTGATCAAAAAAAGAGTCCAGGTGTTCATTACGTTTGGCGTTTCGTTTTGCCATATTTATTTCCTAGTAGACTGGAGCTAATCCTTAATAATTATGGCTATTTCGAACTGCTTCAATGATCTTAGAATTTTTTATAGGGTGATTCAAATGCACAATATTAACCGTGATCAAGTCATCTGTTGATAGCGAAACGCGTTGGTATTTCCTTGAAACTGGATGCTATTGAATAAATGAAGGAAATTGGGGTAAACAAAGAATCCTGTGAGTGCGTACTACTTGGTCTCCTGAGAAGGAAGCTGTTGGTGAATATATATATATATATATATATATATATATATATATATATATATATATATATATACATACACACCAGGCATCAAAATTATACATACAAATGAAGCATGAACCAGGAATCAGAAGGCCTTGCAAATACAAGATTTGAGACAGTCGCAGATCTGACTGTTTGCAGCACCAGCAATTGGTATTCAGAGCTTTAGGAGCAGCTTATATAACACACACCAGAGGTGAGCATGTGCAAGATTGGAGACCGAGTACAGCGTCAACAGCAATGTCTAAGCCAATCTGTGTGGCATTGCTGCCAACCTTTTTCCTTTTTTCCTGGAGTTTTTATATAGCGCGAACGCGACCCGAAGGTATTGGGTATCAGAGCGCTTTACATGAGCACCAGTTGAGTTACACAAGGACACATTCATTTTTGTTAGGCACAGGGAGAATAAGTGATTTGCCCAGAAAAACAGAATGTTGAGCGTCATTGCCGAGACTCGAACCTGGTTGGCCAGATTTGAGATCCACCACCCTAGCCTTTGTGTTGTCAGGGTTTTATAAGCGTTACTGCTGTGGAAGCCGAGGTGCCCTCAAAGAATGTTTTTTTTTGCTAAAAGCTAAAATTATTTTTGTTCTCAAGAAGAACATAGTAGCCTTTGGCATTTTGGAAACTACACTGTATGTGAACTTACTCTATGTGACAGGGCAGAATGTCATCACTCATAGCGAAGTTAGCTGACCACTTCCCTATGCTCTATGCTGGAGTGGGTGGAAGAAACATGTGAATGACAAAAACATACTAACGAACAAAGAGGGCTAGCAGACGGATCCTAGACAGAAGTATTTTAGGCATATCATTTTATTAAAATCAAACGGTCTTGGCAAATGCCAGGTCTAAAATCATTAGTCCTGTGGTGTGCAAGCCATTACACCGCCATATGCGGGATTCTAGCACCAAAAATCACTAACGTAGTAGGCAGGTGTGCAAATACAAGACGCCAGGCCAACACAGGCCAAAGTCTAAGCAGCAGGAACCATCATGGTCACAGGCATGAATGCTCCACAAATAAAGGATATGGGCAATCATATACCAGGACCTGGCAAACAAGAACCACTGAGTGTGTTGAGTGAGCTGAGAAATGACAGAGCTTGAAACTACCTGGAGGAAGGAGCACCGGATTTGCCCTCCTTAAGGGGTTGAACCCGTTTTGATGGTTCAGCAACAGCAAATACTTTTTGGTGAATTCTCGTTTTTGTGCCTCAAAATTTACCATGGTGTCGTTCTTATCTGTTACAGTTTTATGTGTCTCCATATAAACAGGACACTGAACGTGGAAAAGCCTAAAATCCGTGGGATACGTTTAGTGTGAGCTGTTGGCAGAGAGAGAATTTTGATATTCATCTGTGAGCAGAGGTAATGCCTGGATGACTGCTGGTCAGCAGCACAAGATGCTATATGTTCACAAGTAGGAAGGGTGAAAAGCTGGGTGTCTCTCTTCTGGGCAGGGTGGCAAGCTACACGTACACTAGAGGGTAGCAAGCGAAGTGGGCAGTGTGAGAAATCAGGTACACAGTCATGAGCAGTCTGAAGCTGGATGCGCACTAGTGGGCAGTGCAAGAAGCTCGGCCTACACTGCTGAGAAGTGTGAGAAGATTCAGTAATTCTGGTGGGCAGCGGCAAAAGCTTAATCCGAGGGCCCACCATGAGAACTTGATGAGCACAAGTGGGTAACCTAAGAAACTTCCTCAGTGATTTTAATGTGGCACCTTTCACTAACACCAAACGCAAGCCTTAAATCCACCCATTTGTCTGGATTCTACTCTGTATGTAAGGCGAGCTACAGAATAAACTCACAGGTGATTGAGCAATCAACACAGGCACAGAAAGCACAACATAAAACACAGGGGTGCAGAGCTGACAAACGCTGAGCCATAAGGGGGAAACAAGACTGAGCAGGCAAGTGAGCCTGTCTCTGCCTGGCATGAGCTGTGTGCAAATGACCACGGGCACGGGATATGAAACACATTGTAGTGAAACCCAAGGTTTCTCCAGACAAAACATGGGCGATTGTCCACTGACCCCCCCGCCCCTCCACCCCCCTCCAACCCCCATAGTAAAGCCAGCAGGGCATGCACCCACCCCAACCTACCCGATGCTGTAGAGCGTTTCTGGAGTCATAGGTTTTACCACGCCGATGCTGTGAAACAATGGGAGGGAGGTGGCAACTAAGGGGATAATTAACAGCAGGGGAAGGAACGGCCGCATCAGCCTTAATGTAAAACTGCTACCTACTAAAGGCCGGGCAACCCAGATAAAGCATAGCCAGAGGCTAAAGGGGCAGGTGGTAGCCCTGGGCTGGGTGATGACTACAGCTATGTGCATACAGTAACAAGCACCTTGGGGCTGAGATTGATGCCAGTATTGGCAGGTGTGCGCTGCTATACTGTGTCGAGTGGGGGATTCCCGCAATGCTGAAAAACTGGCACAGTGGTCCTTTCCATGCAGGTTTGGGGTCACTGGTGTAGGGAATGCTTGGAGGGCCGGCATGGGGCAGTGTGCCATGCTAAAGCTGCCTGCAATCGCTTAATGCTACCTTTTTTAGGTGTCTTCAGTGGGCCTGCTGCTGCCACTTCTCCGCTGGAACTCGGCCTCACGCAGTGGTGCTGAGTGATACCCCCACCCTCCTCTTCCTTGCCAGGCCTCTCACACATTTGGCGATCTTATGCAGGTCACTCTGCTATGCTTCTATCTTTCCGGCCAGTGTAGTCTTGTAGCTGGCACCAGGGTCGAATTGCTGGGTGTTACATTTGGTGGCTGGAGCGACACCTCGTCCCCCTGGTAATGGCCTTCCGTGTCTCCTGCACTGCACTTCCCTCTGGGCTCACTCTGCACCTGGCGGGCAGCAGGTCGCTTCGTGTGACCGCCGGCAAGGGCATTCCGGCCTTGGCTGCACTCCCACTTCAGGCAGATGACTCCAGCTGCAGGCTGCAACTCCCCGCCATCAAGACCTAGGCCTGATGCCTACAGGCCACCGGCCCGCAGCTATAGTACGGCGGCGGGGGGGCGAGGGAAGGAACGCTCACCCACTGTTCCCCGGCTCTTCCGCAGCATGCAATCCAGCTGGCAAGGAGGATGCCCCCGCCTCAATGTCCGCACTGCTCAAGGGTTTCACAGATGGATGCCACTCCCCGCAGCGGCTCCAGCGATCAGGAGCTACCACAGGCTCCTCCTGCCACCATTTTCTCTCGGCCCCGCTCCTTCAAGCTTCCGCTGCTCAGCTCTTGTATGATACACACATTTTTACTGATCATACAATGCATATATGGACATAGACAGAGCATGAGCTAAGACATTCTGTTAACGGAAAACATGTACATGTTCTGTGTGAACGTTGAAGAAACCCAGGTTCTTCATACCACCACCACCACAAACGCTGCTGCACTCGCAGTCCCTGCCCACAGCCAGACGCACTCTGCCTGACTTCCGGGTCGCCACGGGCAGCGCAGCAGCTCAGCTCATCCCAGGTGTTCTCGGCCTGGGCCTCACGCAGGGGGGCACGAACCAGCGGGGTGGGCTCCCGCTTTGCTTTTTAAAAGTATAAATAGGTGGGTTGTGCACCCGCCTATTAAATAAGCCAAAAACTCAGCTCTTTGTGGGGAGACTGGATGTATTTTCTCTCGATGCGAGGCACAAGATGGCTGCCAACAGTTCCTGGTTGGAACTGTTGACAGCCAATTAGAGCCAAGCTTGTGCTCGGGTTTAGGCTCCACCCACATATATAAAGGTTTTTTTCCTTTAATAACTCAAAAACTACTGAACAGATTTACACCATTTAAAAAAATGATGCTTTTTGAAGCAAGCACTATCTGTTTGCCAAATTTGGTGTAATTCTGTTCAGCAGTTCCAGCTGTAGTCGTGTCTAAAGTTTCCTGTGGGAAACAAATTTTTTGACCACTTTTTTTTTAATTTCTCAGGAACTACTGAAAGGATTTACACCAATTAACAAAAAGGGATCTTTCTAAACCAAGGGCTACCTTTTTGCCAAATTTGGTAATTACATTCAGCAGTTCGGGCTGTAGCCGTGTCTAAACTTTCCTATGGAAAATACTATGGAGAAAGCATGTTTTGAGACCCCCCTTTTTTCTCGGCCCTTGCTTGGCGAATCACCTCGAAATTTTCAAGATAGGAGCTGACCGGAGCGGGCCATAAGTTTTGAAAATTTCGCAAAGATTCGTGAAGCGGCGCCAAAGTTATTGGGAAAACAAAAAATGATTTTTCTATGGAAACTAGGTCCTAAATATAACTACCTACTGGCGACTGCCAGTAGGTAATATATGTATTCTACTTCTTTTGTTAATTCATTCTGATGGAGTCTTATTAAAAGGAGACACCTACTGTTCTATTTATTATTAATTCATGTGGTTAAAGTGACTTGTGCCTAACTAGTACATCTGTTTATGTACCTTTACTGCACGACTGTCTTAAAGTGTCCTACTATTATATATGTAATAATTAAGTGGCTCATGCTACCTTTTATTTTTTACCCCTCCCTTACTGCATGTATTTCATAAAGTGTCCCGTGCTATTGCATTCCATAAATAAAGTGACACATGCTACCTTCTATTCGTGTATCCTTATTGCACATCCCTTATAATGTGTCCCCTGCAATTGCATTTGTGTTAATATTGTGGCTTGCCCTTATTGCACAAAAACCCCTTAAGTGTCTTGTGCTAGTGCAATATATTATTATTAAAGTGACTTGTGCTACTTTTACGTGACCTTGTCTCTCATGTATTCTTTTCATTAATTTATTCATAGCCATTATTTCAATCTGTGGTGGACCTTCTCTTTCTATAATATACCATTCCCCCATGTCCTTTAACCTACCAAACACTGTAAGAAAGTATTTCATTTTCACAAAATATTATTGTTCTTCACAATTGTGGAGTTTTCACATGTTTTTCAGGTTCTATTTTTAAACAAATTGTGTATTGTAATTGTCTCTGGGTTTGATCGTTTGACCGGGGGAAAAGGTTATTTTTCTATCCTCTTTATTCTTCTCTACTTCTTGTTTCTTACTGTTAGTCACATAACTGATTAGGAAAGGGTTGTCCTCGATGGTTACAAGTGTGCATATAATTCCGCATCTGTGTTGTCCTGCCCATCATAATTATTAATTTAGACTCTGCTCTTCTCAGTTCCTGCTCCCTGTTCCCTCCTCTGCTGTTTTTCGGTATAAGTTTCATTCCAAAATCACTAAAACCTTTCAGGGAGTGATTATGCACTTTTTGAAAATGATTCGCCATCTGGTAACTCATATCTTCATTTTTGATAGCCCTTATATGTTGTAATAGTAGTAGTTTGAGTTTGTTGATTGTGCTGCCCACATAGTATTTATTGCAGATACATTTGTGTACATTAACCTATGAATTCTGTCTCACAATTACTTTTTCCTTGGATCGCTCGCTCCCCATCTAATGTTTGAAACGTCTTTTGATTGATCCCAAATTGACGAGCTCTACACAAACTACATTTTGTGAAACCTTTTATGCTGCTTGTTAGGCAGTTATTTGCCCAAATTACTTCCAAATGACTCTTAGTTAGAAGAACTCGCAGTGATTTTATAAATTTAAAGTTATTAAGGGGTTTTGGTCTACAACATCTGTGATTTAATTTTCTTTTCGCAGTATACTCCAATTTAATATTTTCTTTATCATTAGATGTGCTGAGTTGTACTCTAAAAAAGTCTCTTTGTTTCAATATTCTTTTTTCTTTTCCTTCTTTATTTCCTTCTGTCTGATAGAGTACTTTTGCTCTTGTCTTTTTACAAATTCTTTCTTGATCATCCTGTAACACATTTCTTGGGTAACCCAGTTGGATGAATCTTTCTGTCATTCCCTTTAGTTCTTTCGTTAGTTGTTCCTCTGTTGAGCAGATTCTTTTCGCTTGTAGCATTTGGGTGTACGGAATACTCCACTTCAATGCTGTTAGGTGTTCACTATTGGCATGTAGAATAGAGTTGGTATCCAGGGCTTTTCTATGTATGAGCACACCAGGAGGCGCGTTTGCAGAGTGGTGTAGAAAGGGGCGTGGCCTGCATCCACCTTTCAACAATCCCACTGTGTGGGGCTTACTGGAGGTAAGAGGTAGGCTAGTTGGCCCCTAAGGACCCACAGCGGTAAAGGAGATTTCATTCCCCATCTAAGAGCAAGCCAGGGAGCGCGTTCGCTGAGTGGTGGGCAAAGGGGGTGTGGCCTGGTATGAGAATTTAGCAATCCTGCTGTGTGGTACATATCGGAGGTAATAGGAGGGGTAGTTGGCCCCCAAGGATGTCCTTGGGGCCAACTACTCCTATTGTTACCTCCAGTAAGTCCCACACATTGCTAAGACGTCTTTGGAGGCCATGCCCCCTTTTTCCAGCACACTGTAAACCTGCCTCCCGGCAGACTAAGGGATAGGGGATAACGTCCACTTTACTCCTGAGAGACTTTGGGGGCCAAGAAACCCTCCTGATACCCCCTGTATGTCCTACGCAGCAGAATTCCTGAGCACTGGTTGGAGGCCCAGCACCCTTTCTCCACCACTCTGCAAACGCGACTACTAGTTAAAGGAGTGTTTGCAATGTAATAGGTCTTGCATTAGCGAGAGTTAGAGCTATTGGCGTTGTAAATGTAAACATTTCTTACTAATGTTTTTGGGTGTAGAGTGGATGTACGTTGTGTGTAGCAGAATTATGTGGTATGTTGTGCAGTAAAATGATGTGGATAGAAAGTATGTGGTATTTAGTGTATGGGAATTATGCAGAGTGGGATTGTGTGTTATGGAGAGTAATTATGTGGTATGGTAGTCTGTGTTGTGGAGTGGTAACCTCTGGTTTAGTCTTCCTCATTTCCACAGAAGCTCAACTATGAACTCAGTGAGACAAAAAAAGAAGGAATCACTGAGGAGCACTTGTGGACCTAGTCAGAGGTATGAGCAGGGCCACTGGAATTATGTGACTGTTTGGCTGCACAGACTTTCGCACAATTATACATTTTCTGCATTAGCCACATAATTCATCATCTGCTCTCTAATCTGCAGATTTGAACAAAAAAACCTTGTTTCTCGCTCAAACGGCTCAAACGTTACCAAAAATGCAGCGACAAGTGTTACAGCGTGGTGGAAGGCCCTTTGCAAACTTAGAACGGTCACCTGTTACTTATTGCTAAATGTGGGTGTTAAATTGGAACTAATGGTGTGCACGCCACTCTTGCTTCCTTCTGCACCTCTCTTGCACCGTGCTGCATTTCTGTTGCTTTTTTCCGCACATTTCTTTCTTTTTCTGCACTTCTCTTGCCTCTTCCTGCAAATCTCTTCGACTTTCTCCACCTCTCTTCCCTCTTTCTGCACATCTGTTGCCTCTTTCTACACCTCATTTGCTTTTTTCTGTACCCCTCTTGCCTCTTTCTGCACCCTTCTTCCCTCTTTCTGCACCTCTCTAGCCTTTTGTCTGTACACGTCTTGCGACTTTCTGTACCCTATTTTGCCTTTTCTGCACCTCTGTTACTTCTTTCTAGACTTGTTTTGTTTCTTTCTGTGCCTGTCTTGCTTCTTTCTGTACCCCTTTTGCCTCTCTCCACCCCTCTTCCCTCTTTCTGCACTTCTGTTGCTTCTTTATGCACCTCTATTGCCTCTTTCTGCATTTCTCCTGCCTCCTTCTGCACTTCACTTGCCTCTTTCTGTAACTCTCTTGCCTCTTTCTGTACCTCTCTTGCCTCTTTCTGTACCTCACATGCTTCTTTCTGCACCCCTTTTGCCTGTTTCCGCACCCCTCTTCACTCTTTGTGCACCTCTCTTGCCTCTTTCTATACTGCTCTTCCCTCTTTCTGCACCATTCTGGCCTCTTTCTGTACCTCTTTCTTCTTTCTTCACCTGTCGTGTCTCTTTCTGCACCCTTTGTGCCTCTTTCAGCACCTCTGTTGCTTCTTTCTGCAGTTCTCTTCCTCTTTCTGCACCCCTCCTGCCTCTTTCTGTATCCCTCTTGCCTCTTTCTGCACATCTGTTGGTTCTTTCTGCACCCCTCTTGCCTCTTTTTTCACCTCTGTTGGTTTTTTCTGTACCTCTTTTGCTTCGTTCTGCACCTCACTTGCCTCTTTCTGTATCCCTCTTGCCTCTTTCTGCACATCTGTTGGTTCTTTCTGCACTGCTCTGGCCACTTCCTGCACCTCTGTTCCAAAATCCTGCATCCCTCTTGCCTTTTTCTGTACTCTTCTTCTCTTTTTCTGCACCTCACTTGCTTCTTTCTGCACTTCTATTGCCTCTTTCTGCACCCCTGTTGCTTCATTCTGCACTTTCCATGCTTTGTTCTGCACCTGTCCTGCTTCTTTCTCCACCCCGGTTGTCTCTTTATGTACCACTTGTGCCTGTTTCTGCAACTATCTTGCCTCTTTCTCCAGTTCACTTGCCTCATTCTGTACCTCTGTTGCTTCTTTCTACACTTCTCTTACTTCGTTCTGCACCCCTGTTGCTTCATTCTGCACCTTTCATGCTTCTTTCTGCATCTGTCTTGCTTCTTTCTGCATCCCTGTTGTCTCTTTCTGCACTCATCTTCCCTCTTTTTGTACCTTTCTTGCCTGTTACTGCATCTCATTTGCCTCTTTCTGCACGTTTCTTGCTTCTTTCTATACCTCTGTTGCTTCTTTCATCAATTCTCTTGCCTCTCTCTGCACCTCTCTTGCCTCTTTCTGCACCTCTCTTGGCTCTTTTTGCACCTCACTTGCTTCTTTCTGCAGTTCTCTTGCCTCTTTCTGCACCCTGTTGCTTCTTTCTGCACTTTCCATGTTTCGTTCTGCACCTGTCATGCTTCTTTCTGCACCCCGGTTCTCACTTTATGTACCTCTTTTGTCTGTTTTTGCAACTCTCTTGCCTATTTCTGCTGTTTTTGTCGCGATCACGCGAACACCACAAACAGCGACAGTGAACTACACAACCCAGAAAACCTTGGGACAGGCCGGAAGGACTCGCGTCATCCAAGTACGCGTGCACCGTTCCATAAAGGACCTCCTCCACTAGGAGGAGGTGCTTGACACTCTTGCCCCAGTTTCCTGTTTGGAGCTCGCACGAAGCGAAGACCCAGAGTGCCGTGTGAGGTACTCCTCTTCCCCGTCGTACCCGGACCACGGACCACGGACAACGGAATCGTTCCTAACGACTCCCCTGAGAACAGACGCTACGCGGGACGACAGAGTCAAAGCAGCAGACGCCGCGACGGACATCGGCAGATCCCCGAGCACAACGGACATCAGGTAAAACCGCACTGGAGGGCATAAGCTCCTCCTTGATCTTGAGTCATTCCCGCTGTGAAGGAACAGCGAGGAGACATCAGCTTCCACGCTAATCAAACTTTCCACGCTCGCGCTGTGCAGGAACAGCGAGGAGACATCAGCTTACACGCTAATCAGACTTTCCACGCTCGCGCTGTGCAGGAACAGCGGTTGGGCGCTCGGTGGGGAGGAACTTAACTCCTTGCATTATTGTTTGCTCCACGGTGAAGGAACCGGGGAACAGTGCATTATGGTTGTGGACACTCGCTGGTCTACAGGGTGTTAGGAGGAGGACAAGACGCCGGATTGTAGGGGGCTGAAAAGTCCTCCCTTGTCCTCTGTTCCTGAGCCCATACCAGCGCTCCTTGCAGCCTCCGGACATTCTTTTGGGGGCATTGGCATCCTTGTTGGGGAGACGGTTGAGGCGAGACACCTGCGAAGGAGTGGGGTTCTACACACCAGGCGAATCCCTTTCCGTAAAGACTGGAAGACATCCGTCATAGTGAGTTAACGAGAGTGGGGGTAAGGGTGTGGGAGACTCCTTCAATAGTGTTTCCTGACTCATTGTTTGCTTTCTCATCCATAGTACCCATGCCAGACACCGCCTAGAATTCGTCCCTGCATTCCCTGCCTCAGACCCGAAGACCTGTCTTGGACCCAGGCCATTGTCCCTTCTCCTCCCTTTTCTCCCCGCTGCTTTCCGCACCACTCGGGTTTTATCCCTTGGTGGGTGTCAGTGGAGGGGAGAAGAAGGGGGATATACATCTCTTACATCGTTCCTGCTGGCTGGCTCAGGTTAGTGGGTTATGTAATACTGCTGACACGCTGACGCTCTCGCGACAGATTGTCAAGCCCAAGATTGCATCCCAGCCCGAACGATGGATACCAACGTAGTTCTGGCGTCTCTTCTAGACAGCCTCACGGCGATACAGGCAGAGGTCCATGCATCCCGCGTGGAAAACCGAGACCTGAAACTCGAAGTAGGTACACTACGGAGGGAAGTAGCGGGTATATCCCGCCAAGGCAAAACCGATAGTAGAGGAGCGGGTGGTTACATCAAGGATTGGACCCTCCCTCCTCCTGGGATAGGGCCCAAAACAGACCCAACCAAAGGGGTTGGTTCTTTTTCCTCTCAGGGTCCTACTTCCACTACAGAGAATGTTCCTACCGTTCATGTGTTACAAAACACCGGCATACCGCTAGCACCTCCTGAAAGATTCTATGGAGATCCAAAAAAGTTTGAGACATTCCTAAATCAATGTCGGCTGCATTTCCTTTGTAAACCCGCGGTGTTCCAGGATGATGCCGCAAAAACGGCGTTTACAATGTCCTACATGGGAGGCAACGCAGCCAGTTGGACCATCCCATTGATGGAAAGAAACGACCCCGTGTTACATCACTTCTCCGACTTCTGCATCGAAATGCGGAAGCTGTTTGATCGAAAATCCCATATGCTTACATTGGACCGGGAGTTGATGACCCTGAAACAAGGATCTCAAGATCTACTTACGTATATCACCACCTTCAATCGTTTGGTGGTGGAGACAGATTGGCCTCAGGACAAGCGCACCTCCCTGTTTTACCAAGGGTTGAGAGGAGAGTTGAAAGACGTTCTCTCCCAGGTAGTACAACTCCCTCCCACCTGTGAGGAATTCATCACGCTCACGGTTCAATTGGAACATCGTCTCCAAGAACGCAAGGGAGACAAAAGCAGGAGCGAAAACAGAGGTCCGTATGTACGACCAAGGATGGCCCCAGACGACTCCCAAAAACCCGCAGATACTTCGGAACCCATGCAGATAGGAGGGATCAAGGGACCACTAACGAACGAAGAACGGGAAAGAAGACGGAAGATGAGACTGTGCCTCTATTGCGGGAAGAGTGGGCACTTTATTCGAGAATGCCGAACAAGAACGAGACTCCCTGAAAGAAACAGTAGCCCCAGAATGCAAGTCTCTTCGGTGCACCAGGAAGAGACATCGGAAAACTAGCACACCCGAGTCAGGAGGAGATCCCTGGACCGGGTGGAAAACAAGCAGCGATCTCCCCCGCCGTTGCGAACACCATCCAACCAGCGGTGGCACATCTCAACGTAGGAATTACCCTTTGGATATACCCCGATACCCCTTTGGACATCTCTGCAATGTTGGATTCGGGGGCAACGGGAAATTACATGGATCTAAAATACGCGCACAGTATTGGGGTCCCCCAAGAAACGAAGAAACATCCCGAAGAAGTCAAAGCAGTGGACGGCACTGCTCTGTCGTCGGGCCCGGTCTTATATCAGACGACCCTTCTCCTCATGAAATTTGGGAAAGACCACTACGAATATATTTGTTTCGATCTCATCGACGCACCACACTTCCGTCTCATATTGGGTATGCCCTGGTTAACCTTGCACGATCCTGTTATTCATTGGGCCGCACGTACCGTCTCCTTGACGTCCGCCTACTGTCTTGAACATTGTACTCACCAAGTCATGTGCCAAATGGGGGAAGAGAAGACACAAGCATGCCTCCTGGCTTCCGAGTGCGTGGAGACCGGATTTTGCTGCACCATCACATTACCCGACGTTTATCAGGACTATCGTCCGGTGTTTGACAAACAGAGAGCTACGCGCCTTCCGCCGCATCGCTCTTACGACTGTAGGATTGACCTGGTTCCCGGTGCGGCCATCCCCTGCAGCAGAGTATACGCTCTCACGGAACCAGAAACAAAATACTTACAACAATACCTTACGGATAACCTGGCCTCTGGATTTATAAGGCACTCCTCTTCACCTGCGTCATCCCCGCTTTTTTTCATTCCTAAAAAGGATTGCGATGAGCTACGTCCGTGCATCGACTTCAGAGCCATCAACCGTGTCACCATCAAAAATCGATATCCCCTGCCCTTAATACCAGTGCTACTAGACAAACTTAAGGGAGCAAGATGGTTCACTAAACTCGATTTACGAGGGGCTTATCACCTGATCCGCGTCAAACAGGGAGATGAATGGAAGACCGCTTTTAGAACCAAGTTCGGGTTATATGAGTACATGGTCATGCCTTTTGGGCTATGCAATGCCCCGGCGGCCTTTCAATATTTTATGGACGAGGTGCTTCGAGGATTCCTGGACACTTTTTGTGTGGTGTATCTAGACGATATTTTGATATATTCCACCTCTCTAAAAGATCATGTGCAACATGTAACAGCAGTACTGGCCAGGTTACAACAACATTCCTTATTCGCAAAATTGGAGAAATGCTTGTTTCATGCGGAGGAGGTAGCCTTTCTAGGTTATATCATCAACTCCCGGGGGTTTCAGATGGACCATGGCAAGGTACAGGCGATCACAGACTGGACTACCCCACACAACGTCAAGGCCGTGCAGAGATTCTTAGGTTTCGCTAATTTTTATCGGCGATTCATTAAAGACTTCTCAAGAATCCTCACACCAATCACGAAGTTACTAAGAAAAGATACTCCGTTCCAATGGGGAACAGAAGCGGAACAGGCCTTCCAAGCCCTGAAGGACAGGTTCACGCAAGCTCCCATCTTAAGGCACCCTGATACACAACTCCCGTTTATTCTAGAGACAGACGCCTCACAGTATGCCATTGGAGGAGTCCTCTCCCAGCGACATCCGGAAACGGGACAACTCCATCCCGTTGCCTATTATTCAAAAAAGCTGTCCCCTTGTGAGATTAATTATTCAGTCACTGACAAGGAGTTGTTAGCGATAAAGCGAGCTTGTGAGGAATGGAGACATTACCTTTTGGGAGCCCGACACACAGTCGAAATCTTCACAGACCATCGTAATCTTCTATTTCTTAAAACAGCTAAGGCTTTGACCCCCAGACAACTGCGATGGACTCTGTTTTTTGCGGACTTTGATTTTGTTATCAAATATCGCCCGGGACCGCAACATGGGAAGGCAGATGCACTGTCCCGGATTGAAGAACCTGAAGGACCTATGGAAACGGAGGGAAAGGAACCACCATGTATCCTCCCGGAGAAGACCGTTCTTGACAAGACTATCGCACAGGTCTCTTCCCATGAGTTCTTGGACAACTTGAGAGCAGCTGTGGCAGAAGTGGACGCATGATACACCTTTAGGAGGCCATTTGGGTAGTCAGAAAACCACCTCCTGCATCGAGAGATCATACTGGTGGCCCACCTTGAGAAAGGACACTCAAGAGTACGTAAAAACGTGTTCCGTGTGCGCTCAAAGCAAGGCAATACATACAAAACCTACAGGGTTTCTACGGCCCATTCCTATTCCACCGCGGCCATGGCACACCATCTCGATGGATTTCATCGTGGAAATGCCCCCCTGCGAGGGATATACAGTCATACTAGTGCTTGTAGATCATCTGACGAAAATGGGACATTTCGTCCCCTTGAAGAAACTCCCTTCTTCGGCAGAGTTAGCGCTTGTCTTTCTACAACACGTTGTCAGGGCACATGGGATACCCAGTGTTATAATCACGGACAGGGGATCCCAGTTCACATCCCGTTTCTGGAAAGCGCTCTGTGAATCACTCACTATTGATGCACGAACATCAACGAGCTTCCATCCACAAACCGATGGAAAGACTGAACGATTGAATCAGACACTTGAGCAATACTTACGGTGTTTCACATTACAGAATCCCATACAGTGGTTCCCATTACTCTGGCTGGCAGAATTTGCGTACAATAACGCTGAGCATTCCACGTTGGGATGTTCCCCGTTCTTTTGCCTTTATGGACATCATCCCAACATGCTCCCTTTTGAATGGCCAGTGCAAACCAAACTTCCCAGCATCCAAGAACATCATGCTCACCTCCGAGCTGTCTTGATAGAGGTGAAAAACAACTTAGCCTCAGCCCAGGCAGCACACAAAAAATGGGCCGACCAAAGGAGGATTGTGGAAC
This sequence comes from Triturus cristatus, assembly GCF_964204655.1. Classification (NCBI taxonomy): domain Eukaryota; kingdom Metazoa; phylum Chordata; class Amphibia; order Caudata; family Salamandridae; genus Triturus; species Triturus cristatus. The sequence continues at coordinate 562,697,258 of NC_140582.1, read as the reverse complement.
CTCAGTATAAGGTGGGAGATAAGGTATGGTTATCTACCCGCAATCTCCAGCTGAAAGGGGTGAATAAGTTGAAGCCCCGCTACATAGGACCCTATAGCATAGAAAGGGTCGTGAATCCTGTGGCCATGAGATTGTCCTTACCCCTCACTTGGCACATACATCCTGTATTCCACGTGTCGTTGTTACAACCATGCCATGTCCACATGAGACTCCCAGACAGACCGCGGCCCATAGACATAGAAGGTCAGGAGGAGTATGAAGTGCACGAACTGCTGGACTCCAGGTTAGTGAGAGGGCGGGTCCAGTATTTGGTGGATTGGAAAGGTTATGGGGTGGAGGACAGAACCTGGGAACCGGCACACAATCTCCATTGCCCCGACTTGGTGGAAGCCTTCCACAGAGCGCACCCTGGTAACCCGGGCCGACCCCCGGGACGGCGGTCCTTGAGAGGGGGTTCTGTCGCGATCACGCGAACACCACAAACAGCGACAGTGAACTACACAACCCAGAAAACCCTGGGACAGGCCGGAAGGACTCGCGTCATCCAAGTACGCGTGCACCGTTCCATAAAGGACCTCCTCCACTAGGAGGAGGTGCTTGACACTCTTGCCCCAGTTTCCTGTTTGGAGCTCGCACGAAGCGAAGACCCAGAGTGCCGTGTGAGGTACTCCTCTTCCCCGTCGTACCCGGACCACGGACCACGGACAACGGAATCGTTCCTAACGACTCCCCTGAGAACAGACGCTACGCGGGACGACAGAGTCAAAGCAGCAGACGCCGCGACGGACATCGGCAGATCCCCGAGCACAACGGACATCAGGTAAAACCGCACTGGAGGGCATAAGCTCCTCCTTGATCTTGAGTCATTCCCGCTGTGAAGGAACAGCGAGGAGACATCAGCTTCCACGCTAATCAAACTTTCCACGCTCGCGCTGTGCAGGAACAGCGAGGAGACATCAGCTTACACGCTAATCAGACTTTCCACGCTCGCGCTGTGCAGGAACAGCGGTTGGGCGCTCGGTGGGGAGGAACTTAACTCCTTGCATTATTGTTTGCTCCACGGTGAAGGAACCGGGGAACAGTGCATTATGGTTGTGGACACTCGCTGGTCTACAGGGTGTTAGGAGGAGGACAAGACGCCGGATTGTAGGGGGCTGAAAAGTCCTCCCTTGTCCTCTGTTCCTGAGCCCATACCAGCGCTCCTTGCAGCCTCCGGACATTCTTTTGGGGGCATTGGCATCCTTGTTGGGGAGACGGTTGAGGCGAGACACCTGCGAAGGAGTGGGGTTCTACACACCAGGCGAATCCCTTTCCGTAAAGACTGGAAGACATCCGTCATAGTGAGTTAACGAGAGTGGGGGTAAGGGTGTGGGAGACTCCTTCAATAGTGTTTCCTGACTCATTGTTTGCTTTCTCATCCATAGTACCCATGCCAGACACCGCCTAGAATTCGTCCCTGCATTCCCTGCCTCAGACCCGAAGACCTGTCTTGGACCCAGTCCATTGTCCCTTCTCCTCCCTTTTCTCCCCGCTGCTTTCCGCACCACTCGGGTTTTATCCCTTGGTGGGTGTCAGTGGAGGGGAGAAGAAGGGGGATATACATCTCTTACATCGTTCCTGCTGGCTGGCTCAGGTTAGTGGGTTATGTAATACTGCTGACACGCTGACGCTCTCGCGACAGTTTTCTTGCCTCCTTCTGCACCTCTGTTGCTTCTTTCTAAACTTCTCTTGCTTCTTTCTGCACCCCTGTTGCTTCATTCTGCACTTTCCATGCTTCTTTCTTCATATCTCTTGCTTTTTTTGCACCCCTGTTGTCTCTTTCTGCACTCATCTTCCCTCTTTCTGTACCTTTCTTGCCTGTTTCTACATCTCACTTGCCTCTTTCCGTACTTTTTTTACTTTGTTCTACACCTCTGTTCTAAATTTCTGCATCCCTCTTGCCTTTTTCTGTACACCTCTTCCCTCTTTCTGCACCTCTCATGCCTCAGTCTGCCCATCTGTTCCCTCTTTCTGCACCCTTGTTGCCTGTTTCTGCAACTCGTTTGCCTGTTTCTGCAGTTCTCTTTCCTCCTTCTGCACCTCACTTGCCTCTTTTTGCACCTCTGTTGGTTCTTTTGCACTGCTCTTGCTTCTTTCAGCACCACTCTTGCAAATTTCTGCACCCCCTTGCCTCTTTCTTCACCCCTTTCACCTGTTTTTGCACCTCTCTTGCCTCTGTCTGCACCTCTATTCCCTCTTGCTGTACCTCTTTTGCCTGTTTCTGCAACTTTCTTGCCTCTATCTGCAGTTCTCTTGCCTCCTTCTGCACCTCTGTTGCTTCTTTCTGCACTTCTCTTGCTTCTTTTTGCACCCCTGTTGTCTCTTTCTGCACTCGTCTTTCCTCTTTCTGTACCTTTCTTACGTGTTTCTGCATCTCACTTGCCTCTTTCTGTACTTTTCTTGCTACTTTCTACACCTCTGTTGCTTTTTTCAGCAATTCTCTTGCCTCTTCCTGCACTTCTCTTGTCTGTTTCTGCATCCCTCTTGCTTCGTTCTGCACCCGTCTTCTCTCTTTGTGCAACTCTCTTGCCTCTTTCCACACCTCTCGCCCCTCTTTCTGCACCACTCTTGCCTCTTTTTGTACCTCTGTTGCTTCTTTCTGCACTTCTCTTGCCTCTTTCTGCATCCTTTGTGCCTCTTTCAGTACCTCTGTTGCTTCTTTCTGCACTTCTCTTCCTTCTCTCTGCACTCCTCGTGCCTCCTTCTGCACCTCTGTTGATTCTTTCTGCACTTCTCTTGGTTCTTTATGTACTGCTCTTGCCTCTTTCTGCATCCCTCTTGCCTCTTTGAGCACCTCTTTTGCTTCGTGCTGCACTTCTCTCTCCCCTTTCTGCACCCCTCTTGCCTCTTTATGCATCTCAGATGCTTCTTTCTGCACTTCTATTGCCTCTTTCTGCACCTCTCTTGATTCTTTCTACAGCTGACTTGCCTCTTTCAGCACATCTCTTGCTTTTTTCTGCAGATCTCTTTCCTCTTTCTGCACCTCACTTGCCTGTTTCAGTACCTCTCTTGCTTTTTTCTGCACCTCTCTTGCCTCTTTCTGCACCCCTGTTCCCTGTTTCTGCACCATTCTTGCCTGTTTCTGTACCTCTCTTGCCTCTTTCTGTACCTTTGTTACCTCTTTATGCACTTCTCTTGCTCTATCTGCACCCTTTGCACCTCTTTAGCACCTCTGTTGGTTCTTTCTGCACTGCTCTTGCTTCTTTCTGCTCCTCACTTGCCTCTCTCTGCAGTACTCTTGGTTCTTTCTACAACTCTGTTGCTTCTTTCAGCTATTTCTCTTGCCTTTTTCTGTACTTCTCTTCCTTCTTTCTGCACCCCTCCTGCTTCTTTCTGTACTTCTCTTGCCTCTTTGTGTAACTCTTCTATCTCTTTCTGCACCTCTCTTGCCACTGTTTGCACCTCTGTTGTTTCATTCTGTAGTTCTCCTGTCTCTTTTTACACCACTGTTGCTTCTTTCTGCACAGTTCTTGCTTCTTTCTGCACCCCCTTGCATCATTCTGCACCCCTCTTTTCTCTTTCTGAACCCCTCTTGCCTCTTTTTGCACCCCTTTTCCCTCTTTCTGCATGTTTCCTGCCTGTTTCTGCACCTCTGTTGCCTCTTTCTGTACCTCTGTTGCTTTTTTCTGCACTTCTCTTGCTCTTTCTGTACTGTTTGCGCCTCTTTCAGCACTTTTGTTGCTTCTTTCTACACTTCTCTTCCTTCTTTCTGCATCCTTCTTGCCTCTTTCTGCTACCTCTCTTGCCTCTTTGTGCACCTCTCCTACCTTTACCTGCACCCCCTTGCCTTTTTTACAACTTTGTTGGTTCTTTTTGTGCTGCTCTAGCTTCTTTCTGTACCTCACTTGCCTCCTTCTGTACGTCTCTTGCTTCTTGCTACAGCTCTGTTGCTTCTTTCAGCAATTCTCTTGCCTCTTTCTGCACTTTTCTTCCTTATTTCTATACCCCTCCTGCCTCTTTCAGCACTTCTCTTGCCTCTTTCTGCACCTCTGAGTTAGAGGTAGTTTTAATACCCTATTATGTACTAGGGCCTTACAGGGGAGGTCATACCAATCACAGGGATACCCCAAACCATAGTGTACCCAAGTGTATGTAGGTGTTTTCACTGTATTCTAAGTGTCTTTCAGCATAGCACTGCCTCCGGGCCTGGTTAGTCAGAGTCAGTTACCACCAGTACCAGTCAGCAAAAAGTTGTGGGCAAAGGATGACTTTGCAACAAGGCCTCTTTCTGCACCTCTGTTGGTTCTTTCTTCATACGTCTTGCTTCTTTCTGCACCTTCCTTTGTCTTTCTGGACTTCTTTTGCCTCTTTCTGCATTTCTCTCGCTTCTTTCTGCGCCTTCATTACTCTTTCTGAACATGTCCTACCTCTGTAAGCATAGTTAGAAATTAGCATTTAAAAAACCTTTGAAATTCACTGAATAAACCATAGGTTTGAGGGACCTTATAGTTAGAAATTAGCATTTAAAAAACCTTTGGAATTCACTGAAAAAACCATAGGTTTCAGGGACGTCACAGTTAGAAATTAGCATTTAAAAGCCATGGAAATTCACTGAAAAACCACAGGTTTCAGGGATGTTATAGTTAGTTGGACATTTCACTCGTATGAAACCAGAAAAATTCGGCCGTTATAGTTAATTGAGCTAAGTATAACTCGCACCCCCGCAATGCACTGCTGATAACATCACATATTACATCACTCATCATGAAATGGTCAGTGACATCACTGATTACATATACATATATATATCTATCTCAAGTTCCACAGATACCTCAAGGGCAGGGTGCACTCCTTATCAACACGCTCAAGTTGAGGGTACTCTTTACATTTACAACCCCAATGGGCTGCTGGAAGTTCTTTCAATAAAATCAATCCATCATCAAAAGTGCACTTGCAAAATACATCCCCGTTCATTTGTCAGTGCAAAATAGATCCACTCCGCTGATTAGGCCACCAGCCTCGGAGCCACTTCCATATGCGGTGGTGCATCCCTCGGCCGAATATATAAAGTTCCACAGATACCCCAAGGGCGGGATGCACTCGTTATCAGCACGCTCAAGTTGAGGGATGATGCAAATGTAATCGGTGTCAGCAGAGCCTGACACGTTTCAGGTAAACATACTTCCTCATAGGCTTTCTGCGTATTGAATAACTGCCAGCATTAAGACAACTGGTTCTTAGTCCCTTATTTATTTCGAAACACAATCACACTCGAATGAGTAATTTGCAAGCCAATAGCATTCTGGGACCGGTAGTCTTTACATTTACAACCCCAATGGGCTGCTGGAAGTTCTTTCAATAAAATCAATCCTTCATCACAAGTGCACTTACAGAATACATCCCCGTTCATTTGTCAGTGCAAAATAGATCCGCTCCGCTGATTACGTCACCAGCAGCGGAGCCGCTTCCATATGCGGCGTTGCATCCCTCGACCGGGTCGGCCGAATATATAAAGTTCCACAGATACCCCAAGGGCGGGATGCACTCCTAATCAGCACGCTCAAGTTGAGGGATGATAAAAAAATGTACTCGGCGTCAGCAGAGCCTGACGCGTTTCAGGTAAACACACTTCCTCATAGGCTTTCTGCATATTGAATAACTGCCAGCATTAAGACAACCGGTTCTTGGTCCCTTATATATTTCTAAACACAATCACACTCGAATGAGTAATTTGCAGGCCAATAGCATTCTGGGACCGGTAGTCTTTACATTTACAACCCCAATGGGCTGCTGGAAGTTCTTTCAATAAAATCAATTCATCATCACAAGTGCACTTGCAGAATACATCCCCGTTCATTTGTCAGTGCAAGATAGATCCGCTCCGCTGATTAGGCCACCAGCAGCGGAGCCGCTTCCATATGCGGTGGTGCATCCCTCGACCAGGTCGGCCGAATATATAAAGTTCCACAGATACCCCAAGGGCGGGATGCACTCCTTAGCAGCATGCTCAAGTTGAGGGATGATGCAAATGTACTCGGCGTCAGCAGAGTCTGATGCGTTTCAGGTAAACACCCTTCCTCCTAGGCTTTCTGGTACGTTATATTTAGAAATTAGCATTTAAAAAACCTTAGAAATTCACTGAAAAAAACCCACAGGTTTCAGGGACATTAAAGTTAGTTAGACATTTCACTCGTACAAAACCAGAGAAATTCAGCTGTTATAGTTAGTTCAGCTAACTATAACTTGTGACCCCGCAATGCACTACTGATGACGTAACATATAAATAACATCGTAAATCCGGTATTTGTAAAGCGCAAACTACTCACCCTCACTGGTCTCAAGGCGCTGGGGGCCATCGTGGAAATTTAAGTGAGCTATTGCCCAGAGTCACATGGTGCTGGGCTGATCTGCCGCAGGAGACGGGGATCGAACCGTGAGCCCTCTGATCCGAAGTCAGCTGCCATATTACATCATTCATGACATGGTCAGTGATATCACTGATAACATCATAAACATGATAATCTGAAGCACCTCCTCATACCCTAATATAACCTTTGATACACCCACTCTAACATACAGACTACCATTTTCGAAACCGTAGACACACCAATATCAGTTCTACATACCAACTCACTGATTCCTAGGTCTACACACACATCCACTCATTCACCCATACAGTCACTCATACATGCAGTCACTCATCAATACGGCACAATCATATGCACTCATAGACATATACAGACACTCACACACCGCCACTCATCCATAGAGTTACTCACACACCTAGTCAGTCATGCAACAAATCAATCACACTTCTATTTACTCACCTATAAAGTTATACACACACCACCTCACTTATTCATACATATACTAACACATACTTACACTCTTATAGAATCACTAATACAAGCACCCACTCATCCATACAGCCACTCTCACTATCACATATAGTCATGTATATACTCTGACACTGACATATACTGCCTTTTACATATGTAGTTACTCACACATGTACCACTGAGACATCCATTCACTTATCAACACACCCATACACAAACTCACCCACCCCACAGTCCATCACAGATGCACTCTTGAACCCATAAACCCAGTGAATCACCCACTCACACATCTATGCACAGAGTCACACATCCCCCACCCACGCACACAGACACTCAGGCACCCATACAGATACTCAGACATCCAATCAATAACCCATAAAGACACTAATTTAGCTACTCACCATCCCATGCAACCGCTTACACACCAACTGACAGACTGATACAGACATTTACATAGTTTAGTCACTAACCCATGAATTCCGTAAAACACGTTTAATCACTCACTTATACAGACAGTCACGCACCTACTAAATCATCCATTCAGACACTTATACACCCACTCAATCTTCAATACACCTTTGCATATATATATAAAAAAAAATTTTTTTTTACAGAAACACACAGTCACTAGATGACGTCTTTTTTTATATCTCTAAGCATTTAAATGTTTAAATATACCTTCCAATATTATGAATCAAGTAAATCCTTCAAGGTTTCAAGTTTCAATTTTTTCTTGTGAACACAACCTAATTATCTGAGATTACATCTTTTATCTTTAAAAATGAATAAGTATTTGACCACATGTCCGTTATGCATTTAAACACTCCACCAGGTACTATAAAATAAACTGCTTCCAACTCAACTGTACTTTCCAAATCCAAACCCAAAATAACTTTTCAAGTAGAATCATCTAAGGCGTGTGTCTAATGATAAGACACATTGCTGCCATATAAGCTTAAAGACTGTCCATTAAGCTGCTTCCTTAATGCTAGAATATAAATAGAAAACCCTAATATAGAGATCTTCATCCAGAAAACTCTCTGTGTACCCGAATAAACAGTTTGTAATTCCATGACTTATGATCGTATATTAACATACTAAGTCATGCCACTCGAATATATAAAGTACCCTTTCATAGAATGTACAACATAGAGCTCATAACCACCACTCAATACTTGGATTAAGCCATTACAGAGCAAACATCAGCAGATCTCCCAGTTTTATTTAAATAATCCAAAGCAACAAACACAAAAGAACCGGAGGGGGGGCACCAACGCTATGTCGACAATACTATCACAACATATCACCCATTCTCTCAGTTGTTCTAAAAAAATCTATCCTGCTTAAAACAACGGGCTCCTCTCATAACATGCCACAAACCAAACGCTTACCTATTCAGGGCTGTAGCCATGGCCCATTTCATCTCGAGTTCGTATGGAGCGTACCCCCACCCCAACCGTGTATGTACGACCCAAACCCTCACCCGCCTATGTATGGAGCGTACCCCCACCCCAACCATGTATGTACGGACCGTACGTACACTGTTGCGGTGGGGGGTACGCTCCATACGTACGCGGGTGAGGGTACGGGTCGTACTTACACTGTTGGGGTGGGGGGTACGCTCCATACGTACGCGGGTGAGGGTACGGGTCGTACTTACACTGTTGGGGTGGGGGGTACGCTCCATACGTACGCGGGTGAGGGTACGGGTCGTACTTACGCTGTTGGGGTGGGGGCTACGCTCCATACGTACGCGGGTGAGGGTACGGGTCGTACTTACACTGTTGGGGTAGGGGGTACGCTCCATACGTATGCGGGTGAGGGCACGGGTCGTACTTACACTGTTGGGGTGGGGGGTACGCTCCATGCATACGGGGGTGGGGGTACGGTCCGTACATATCCGTACCCACGCTATGGAATGCTTGTGCGGGCCGTACCCAGGCCTTTGCCACGTGGGTACAGCCGTCCCGCCATTGTTGGGGTGACGTAGGTGTGGGCGGGGTACGACTCATACCCACGCTCTTAAGGCGTGGGTACGGGACGTACCTGTATTGTTGTGTTGCCGGTTCGCGTCGTCAAGCACTTCTGTTGTGGCGGACGCTGGCTTTGCTGGACACGCCCCCACCCCCTCGTAGTGACCAGGGCCTGGGGTTCAGGTATGTCCAGGGCATGTGTGCTGTGTGACTTTGGTGGGGGTTTTGTGGCCTGCCCCTGGTCCTGCCCCCCCCCTTTCCCCCCTCCCTTTGTTGTTCTGACCTTCTGCGGCGTCTGCGTCGTAACCTGTAGAGGAGGTCGACTGCTATGAGGGCCGGGATGACACGTAGGTTCGGGTCCATGTCTGTCTGTCGCGTGCAGGTACTTTTTCACGTCGTCCTGATTTCCCGGCAGTTTTTAGCTGCCGGAAAATATTGTCCGTGCGGGATGACGTCGGTGCGAATCGTAATGCCTGCTTCGTGAATGGCAGGCTGCGTGCGTCCCGACGTCACGTCGGCGCTTTCCCGGATCACATTTGTGTGTTTATTTTCGTCGGTTGGGGTTTTTTACGATTCGTACGGAAATGGTATTTCCGTGCGAATCGTACTTCCATGTTTGTATATTTTTGAGACCGGGTACGCGTCGGACGGAGAATATGCTCCGTCCGACGGTTCGTACCCGGTTTTTACAGGATCGTGATTGGCACCAACATGTACACAGGGTGTCAGTGCAAGGGTACAAACTTTACCTAAGGTACAAAAACATTTATTGATTTAGTCCCGGGCTAGAGACAACAATGTACACAAGGTGAAAACCATGAATTTAAAGTATGATCTCCATCCATTTTTTATTTGGAATACTTAATGAAGTATATCTTTATGACTCAAAACATATTTAGCAACAGTAAAGTCCACAGAGCCCCAGTACCAACAAAAAAAGAAATTCAGAAAACAGGAGGGGTGAAGATGATCCTGCAGAGAGGGCCAGGTTCAACAGGTCATGTACAAAGTACATTAGTTGTCCCACTTCAAGCTCCTTATACTGCTGCTGTATAGGTGTACAGGTGTACAGATAGAATATCGAGTTGGAAATGTCGAACTACAGAAATATAGAGTCCTAAGTATCGTGAGTCCGAAATATCGACAGCAAGCATATCGTAGTCAAGAATATCGATTTTAAGGTACGAAATATCATTATTAGAAATATAGAAGTCATTAATATAATTTGCAAAAATATATTTGTTTAAAATATCGATTTTTTAAATAGTGTTATGTATTTTAGTATATATTTTAAATGTATGTGATGATTGTTTTGTATAAGAATTGTTTATGTTTTTTGATATATGTGTTACATTTTTAGTAGCTATCAATTTTATTTTAATTACATTTTGCGTTTTTTAGTTCCATAGCGGGTTGTGAGTTTATAGGGAAATAGGATGGGAAGTAATTTAAGTATAATAAATTAATGATTATTGTTTTATTTACTAATAATTATTTAATTGAGAGTTTATAGTGTTAATTGTGGGAAGTAATGTATTATTAATTAATTATTAATTGTTTTTTAATTAATTAATTGCTAGTTAATTATGGTAATTGTATACTTATTTTGGGTGTGGCTGTGGGGTTTATAGGGGTAATGCGTGGGAAGTAATTTATTTTTGATCAGTTAATAATTTGTTGTTAATTAATACTAATTAATTAATTGAAAATTAAATATAGAAATGCTGTAAGTAATTTTAGGTGTGTCTTGTGGGGTTAATATAGGTAAAGGGTAGGAAGTAATTTATGTTTAATTAATTTCTAATTAGTTGATCATTAATATGAATTAATTAATTGATATTTAATTAGGGTATTTGTTTAGTTTTTTGTGTGTGGTTTTTAATTTTATAGGGGTAAAGGGTACCTTAATTTTACTTACTTTATAACTAGTTGTTAAATACTATTAGTTCTTTAATTAAAAATAAGTTTTAATTGTGTAATACATTGTTTTACAGTATAATTTTAGGTGTGGGTTGTGGGGATTATAGGGGTAAAGTGTGGGAAGTCAATTAATTTGTATGAGTTTTAATTTGTTTTTGAATGAATAATATTTCTTAATTGGTAATAAATTATTTTAATTATGGAAGTACATTTTTTTAATTTAGATGTGGGTTGTTAATTGTGTGATGTTACAGGGTAGGAAATTAAAAAACTAAATTTATGTAATAAAATAGTGTTTTTCTTTCTAAATATTTTCTAATTAAACATATTTATTGGTTTGAATTTTTTTATTTTATTTAATACAATATTTGTAGGTATTTTTCATATGTATTTAGCTTTATAATATGTGTTTATTTTTTATTTTTAATATTAAATATATTTGTATTTTAATCTTTAACATATTTATATATTTTAATTTTTATTTTGTTTTTTAAATATGTTTTTGTTGTGAATATTTTGTTTTTAATTTTGAACTGACTGGAGTGGGAATAATAATTGTTACCCCTCTGCAATCCAACACTTTCCCTACTGTTGCACGCACTGGAGTGGGAATAGTAATTTGCACCCCTTCGCTATCCAACCCTTTCCCTACTGTTGCACTCATTAGAGTGGGAATAGCCATTTTTACCCCTCCATTATCCAACACTTTCCCTACAGTTACACTTATTGGAGTGGGAATGGCAATATGTACTCATCCGCTATCCAACACTTTCCCTACTGTTGCACTCACTGTAGTGGGAATAGTAATTTTCACCCATCCGCTATCCAACACTTTCCCTATTATTGCACTCACTGTAGTGGGAATGGTAATTTTTACCCCTTCGATACCCAACAATTTTCCTACTGTTGCAATGATTGGAGTGGGAAAATTAAGTTTATATATTTTAAAATATTTTAATGTTTAATTTATCATCGAATGTTTTTGTAATTAGATTCTAAGTTATTTGTGTGTGTGTATATATATATATATTCACTGAAAAAAACATAGGTTTCAGGAACGTTATATTTAGTTGGACAATTCAGTCGTACAAAACCATACAGACTTTCACACAATTTAGTCACTAACCCATGCATTCAGAAAGGCACATTTAATCACTCACTTATACAGTCAGTCATGTACCTACTAAATCCTCCATACAGACACTTATACACCCACTCATTCTTCAATACAGCTTGGCATATATATAAAACAAATTTAAACTTTACGGAAACACACAGTCACTGGATGATGTCATCAATGATGTCATCAGTGATGTCATTTGAGATGTTTTCAGTGATGTCATCAGTGATGTCACTGACCATGTCATGAATGATGTAATATGTGACGTCATCAGCAGTGCATTGCGCGGGCGCAAGTTATAGTTAGCTGAACTAGCTATAACACCGGAATTTCTATGGTTTTGTACAAGTGAAATGCCCAACCAACTATAGCATTCCTGAAACCTATGGTTTTTTCAGTGAATTTCCATGGTTTTTTTAAATGCTCATTTCTAACTATAACGTCCCTGAAACCTATGTTTTTTTTAGTGAATTTCTATGGTTTTTTAAATGCTAATTTCTAACTATAACGTGCCTGAAACCTATGGTCTTTTCAGTGAATTTCAAAGGCTTTTTAAATGAAAATTTGTAAGTCTAATGTACCTCAATCCTATGTTTTTTTTATTTTCTATACATATATATATGTTTAAAAAAATTGTGAATAATTTTTAGTTAGGAAATCTATATTCATTCTTTTTTTTTGTAATATTATACAGAAGTCGTGCACCCTTCGCGCATCCTACACGATGGCTGCGCACATTCCAGTAGCCATTTTGAAAAGTTGCGCTGGGGTCGCGACTTTGGCGTAATTTGTAAAGTATGAAATATCTTTAAATTAATTATAAATAAAAGTTTTGCTTTAAATGTTTGTCTAAATTTATTAATAAAAGTATTTTTAAAGTATTATTTTCAATATAATTTCGATGAAAGTAAAGTTACGAAATGCCCGGTGTAGCCGCTTAATCTGCGCAACATCTCCCCATGCATATTTCCGGGGTCGTGCAGTGATCGCGCTGAGATCGAGCTGAAGTCGTACTTTTAAAGTTCAAAAAATTACTATAGAAAGTTTGAATATGATATTAGACTGAACAGTTTTGCTAATATACTTAAAAGTTTATAGAAATTTTTATTTATAGTGTATAATGATATATATGATTTTCGTGGGTGCGCGAAGGTTGCGTGACGAGTGTGTGCACCCTACGCGACTTCATGTCAGCAAAAGAAAAAAGGAATCTGATTGGTTGAAATCAATTTCATTGTGAGAGAGGGAGGATCCAGCCTTCTGATATTTCCCTTACTTTTTGTCCTTGACTTCTCTTTATATTGATTTACCTTTTTTGTGTGTTTGTTCATTTTAAGTATGGCTTCTAGTTTTGCCGAAGTTGATCCACTTGCAGTAGAGGAGGAAGAACAGATGGTGCAGCAGAAGAAGAAAAGAAAGGAAAGCATCGTTTGGTCCTTTTTTAGTGTTCAAGAGGACCTGAGATGAATGCCGCTTCTGCCTCCCGTAACCTAGAACGGCCCAGTATGGTCAGTATGGTCAAACTGCGGTGGGACACACACTCGTTTACCTCTCATGGCACTGCTCCACACTTCGGGGAGGACGCTTACCATTAGCTGTGTTTTCTGATGACGTGTCGCGCCGGCCCCGTCCAACAACAGAACTGCTTCAGATCAAAACCAACTCTTCCACTCTCTCACCGGAAGTGAAACCAGGCGACGCGGACACTTTCACAATACAACAGCCGGGAATGCACTTTTCAGTAAAAAAACACATTCCTTCCTCCTAATCAAATAAAAGACTCACTGAAAAACAGGGGCCAGCTTCAATCGGTAAACAGCTGTTACAACAACTTTTTTACTACGCAATACCATTACAACACATGCATTACCATGCATGCTTTGTACATCGCAAAGTCATTACTATGCATTTTTTTAGAACGCATGGTCATTTACCATGCATGCCTTTACAACGAATTTCGTTGTAACGGTATGTATCGTAAATGACCATGAGTTCTAAAAAAATGTACAAGATCCACGTCGTTGTAAGGAAACATAGGCTGTTCCGTTTCCTCACAACGACATGCACAGCCCCTCAGAGACGACGTGAAGCAGGAACCACGAGGAGTGACAGGTAAAGGGTAGTGTTTTAGGGTTTAGGGTAGTGCAGTGGTGTTTGGGTAGTGTAGGAGGTCATGCTGGGGGTAGTGTTTTAGGGTTTAGGGTAGTGCAGTTGTGTTTTGGTAGTGTAGGGGGTCATGCTGGGGTAAATTTAGGGTTTAGGGTAGTGCAGTGGTGTTTGTGTAGTGTAGGGGTCGTGCTGGGGGTAGTGTTTTAGGGTTTAGGTTAGTGCAGTGGTGTTTGGGTAGTGTAGGGGGTCGTGCTGGGGTAGTGTTGTAGGGTTTAGGGTAGTGCGGTGGTGTTTGTGTAGTGTAGGAGGTTGTGCTGGGCTTAGTGTTTTAGGGTTTAGGGTAGTGCAGTGGTGTTTGGGTAGCATAGAGGGTCATGCTGGGGTAGTGTTTTAGGATTTAGGGTAGTGTGGTGGTGATTGGGTACTATAGGAGGTCATGCGGGGGGCAGTGTTTTAGGGTTTAGGGTAGTGCAGTGGTGTTTGTGTATTGTAGGGGGTCGTGCTGGGGGCAGTGTTTTAGGGTTTAGGTTAGTGCAGTGGTGTTTGTGTAGCGTAGGGGGTCGTGCTGAGGGTAGTGTTTTAGGGTTTAGGGTAGTGCAGTGGTGTTTGGGTAGTGTAGGGGGTCGTGCTGGGAGTAGTTATTTAGGGTTTAGGTTAGTGCAGTGGTGTTTGTGTAGTGTAGGGGGTCGTGCTGGGGGTAGTGTTTTAGGGTTTTGGGTAGCGCAGTGGTGTTAGTGTAGTGTAGGGGTCGTGCTGTGGGTAGTGTTTTAAGGTTTAGGGTAGCGCAGTGGTGTTTGGGTAGTGTAGGGGGTCGTTCTGGGGTAGTGTTTTAGGGTTTAGGGTAGCGCAGTGGTGTTTGAGAGGCATAGGGGGTCATGCTGGGGGTAGTGTTCTAGGGTTTAGGGTAGCACAGTTGTGTTTGGGTAGCGTAGGGGGTCGTGCTGGGGTAGTGTTTTAGGGTTTAGGGTAGCACAGTGCTGTTTGGGTGGTGCCGGTTGACGAATCTTCACGAAATTTTTAAAACTTTTGGCCAGCGCCGATCCGCTCCTATCCTGAAAGTCTCGGGGTGATTCATCAAGCGGTGGCCGAGAAAAAAGGGGGGTCCCAAAACGTGTTTTCCCCATGCAATTTTCCATAGGAACCTTTAGTCGCAGCTACAGCCCGAACTGCTGAACGGAATTACACCAAATTTGGCAAAAAGGTAGCCCTTGGTTCAGAGTCGTGCCTTTTGGTTAAATGGTGTAAATACGTTCAGTAGTTTGTGAGAAAATCAAAAGTAAAATCACATAAATATCTATGGGCGC
This sequence comes from Triturus cristatus, assembly GCF_964204655.1. Lineage (NCBI taxonomy): Eukaryota > Metazoa > Chordata > Amphibia > Caudata > Salamandridae > Triturus > Triturus cristatus. The sequence goes on along the minus strand of NC_140582.1, from coordinate 562,682,014 downwards.
TGTGGATCTGCGCACCCTGAGCGCACTCTGCGCGCACCCTCCCGATCACAAGCTGCATGTTAATTGGCTGTCAACTTGCTGTCAACACTCCAAACCAGGAAGTGTTGGCAGCCATTTTGTGCCTCTGTAGAACCGAGGCACAAGAAATCCTTGAAAAAAGTGCGCAAAATGCAAAAAGGGGGCAGGGTAGAAACACCCTGATCCCCTAGGCCTGCTTAGGGGGTCCCACAGGACCCCCTGGGCCCAAAACATTATTATTATTTTTTTAAAAGGGAAGATGCGCGCACTGATGACATCATCCACGTGGCAATATGATACACCTCATCATACACTAGTCTAACCTTTTATCACTCATTATAAAATATTGAGTACCATATTTGAAACCATTGACACAGCAATATAAGTTTCGAAAAACCCACTCAGTGATTCCTAGATCTACACATACATCTAAACACTTACCTATAGATTCACTCATACATGCTGACAACGATCAATAGAACACTATCAAATATACTTATACAACTACATCAACATTACACACCAGCATACATCCTATTCACGTATGCAGTCATCCTACTCACTTATGCAAACAATTGATCATACTTACATTTACTCAGCTACACACTTATACAAACACCACTTCATTTATTCATATAGAAAGATAGTAACTCATACATAGGTGCCGATCACGATCCGGTAAAAAATGTCCCCGTACGACTCGTATCGGGTCTTTTTACCGTACGAATCGTACAAGTGCCGTACGAACTGGCAATCACGATTCGCATGGTAAAAAGTCCATACGAACCGCACTGGGAATATTTCCCCACACGTCCTCGGGTCGGAAAATGTGTCCGACACGTCCTCGTACGATTCACCGTACAAACGTGAAAGGTGAACTCCGACCGGGGAATCACGATCCATCCCGGGCGTCCGAATGTACAACCGTATGGTGAAAAGACCGTCCGCACCGAACTCCCATAACAACCATGGAGACGTCCAAACAGGTGCCCGGTACGTGCCGTACCCCCCCCAGCCCCCGTAGGTACGCGCCGACCCCCCCCCAGCCCCCGTAGGTACGCGCCGACCCCCCCCCAGCCCCCGTAGGTACGCGCCGACCCCCCCCAGCCCCCGTAGGTACGCGCCGACCCCCCCCCCAGCCCCCGTAGGTACGCGCCGACCCCCCCCAGCCCCCGTAGGTACGCACCGACCCCCCCCCAGCCCCCGTAGGTACGCGCCGACCCCCCCCCAGCCCCCGTAGGTACGCGCCGACCCCCCCCCAGCCCCCGTAGGTACGCGCCGACCCCCCCCAGCCCCCGTAGGTACGCGCCGACCCCCCCCAGCCCCCGTAGGTACGCGCCGACCCCCCCTGTGTGTACACCCGTGTACGGTGCGTACCCACCCGTGTATGTACGGTGCGTACCCCCGTGTACGCTCGAGTCGTACCCCCACCCGTGTATGTACGGTGCGTACCCCCCGTGTACGCTCGAGTCGAACCCCCCCGTGTACGCTCGAGTCGTACCCCCACCCGTGTATGTACGGTGCGTACCCCCAGCGCGTAGCGCTGGGGGTACGCACCGCACATACACGGGTGGGGGTACGACTCGAGCGTACACGGGGGGGTTCGACTCGAGCGTACACGGGGGGTACGCACCGTACATACACGGGTGGGTACGCACCGTACACGGGTGTACACACAGGGGGGGTCGGCGCGTACCTACGGGGGCTGGGGGGGGTCGGCGCGTACCTACGGGGGCTGGGGGGGGGGTCGGCGCGTACCTACGGGGGCTGGGGGGGGTCGGCGCGTACCTACGGGGGCTGGGGGGGGGGTCGGCGCGTACCTACGGGGGCTGGGGGGGGTCGGCGCGTACCTACGGGGGCTGGGGGGGGGTCGGCGCGTACCGGGCCACCTACTCTGGTCGATTCGCGCCGTACTTCGCTTTTGCGGCACTTTTTGGGTGCCGTGAAAATATTGCCGTCCGGACTGCTGTCGGTTCGAATCGTAATTCCTGGTTCGTGAAACGCTGCCTGAAAGCGTCCCGACGTCACGTCGCAGCATTCCCGGATCACATTCGTATGTATATTTTCGTCGGTCGGTGTTTTTTACGATTCGTACGGAAATGGTGTTTCCGTGCCAATCGTAATTCCATGTTTGTAAAGTTTTACAACCGGGTACGAGTCGGACGGGGAATTCGCTCCGACCGACGGTTCGTACGCGGTTTTTAACGGATCGTAATCGGCACCTGAGTGTGTTATAAAATCACTATTACAAGTATACAGTTATCCATACAGTCACTCATAGAATCACTGAGTCTTATGTACACTTATTTATATACAACAACTGTCACATACACTGCCTTTTATATTTCTACTTTGCTGGACATGTATAATTGAGAAATATATTTACCCATCACTACACCCATAAAGACATTCACCCACCCAAACAACTGTTTCCACGTGCAGTCTTAACCTCATATGTGAGAAGTTGGCCTGATATATGCTGTCCACTAGTTCTAGTGGGCATCTTGTATCAGTCCAAACAACCCCTTATGGTGAATAGGTCAAAGACAACCTTTATTGAAAGCTATCCTAGTGGTAGCTATGGAGAGCAGCCTTCAGGCTAAGTCTTGAAGGAATGTAAAGCAGCTTGTTTTACCAGTCTATAATGTCTTGAATGATCAAATGAAAGGACAACCACACCAGGTATATATTTAAAATCTATGTATTTAAGATAAAACACACCCCTCTAGTCTCTTTATGAGACTGGAGTTTGAAGTACTTAATTTACAAGTTAGCAATCAACAGTAATAGCACAAATACACGTTTGGACCCTAGGGGCGTACCAAACCATGTACCAATAAAGTGGTATAAGATCCACGACTGAACTAGACACAAGGCCTAGAGCCTGTAGAATCACTGCGACCCCAAGGAACCACCCAATGTAGTGACACAGGGGACCCACTGGGGCCGTGTGCAGTGTGTAAACACAACCACGGGTTCCCGTTAGCTTCTATGGGCAATGTCGCGGTTGGAAATTTAAAGATTAGGGACACTTAGAATTGAGTTAGGACCAAACCCTTTTGGACTTGAGATGTTCTAGGGCTAGCACCCACGGGAGCACCAGAGTACTCGTATTACCTCACCCAGGGAAGCCGGGTGCATAGGTGTCTTTTGGTGTCGGGTCGCATCGTCGATTTCAATGGCAGCTGGAGAAGAAGTGCTGCTGCCGTGAAGAGGAGAAGTGTCCGAAGGGATCCAAGCCTGGATCTAGGATTGAAGGAACCTGAAAGCCGGGGAGATAGGATCTGAGTCACTTGCCAGTGACCGAGGGCAGGATGGACCAATGCCCACAGATGTCGGGTGCTTCAGGTGAGTTGACAGGTGTCTTGACTCTTCAGCCACGAGGTCCAGGAGGCGTCAACAAAGTCCGCAAGCTGCATTCTAGTTGTCCCGCAAAGTCTGTCGAGTGCTGCGGTGTCGGCGACCAGATTGGACCCAACAAGCCTTGGCAACGGCAAGTCTTGTGTAAAGAGAAGAAGGACGTCTGTGCAGACCAGCAAGGTCTGAGGGACTCACCCAGTGATGGTAAGTCAGGGCACGTCTGGAGCAACCAGAGAAGCCCAAGGAGTTGACTTCGTGGGGACCCACTAGCAAACAGGTTACCGATCGCAAAGGAGCCTCGAGCAGTTGCACTGGAACCCGGCCCACGGATCACTCGTGAAGTGGAGGCTGGAGATCTTCGGTGCAGTCAGTGCTCAAGGCTGGGGCTACTCGGAGCCCAAAGCAGAACTTCAAGGATGAACAGGAAGTTGATGTACCAGCAATAGTACGCGGTGCCCAGGGGTCACGGTTCCTCGTCACCCACGATAGCCATGGGCCTCAGCTTTGCTGTGGACTCAGGGTAGCCTCGGAGAACTCAGAAAATCCACCTCTGGTGATACAGAGACTTCGGCGTCCAGAGGGAGCTTCGGAATTGCAGACCGGACAGTTGCTTCTTTGGTGCCTGCCAAGCAGGGGAGTCACTCCTTGACCCCAAGGGAGATTTCTTCAGTCTTCTAGTCAGGATAGAACGTCGAAGGTCCACGATATATATTGCAGAGTTTCGTCCAGGGTAATCTAAAGTCGCAAGGACTGGGTTCCCATACTTATACAAAGTTTGGGGGTTGGACATACTCGAGGGACCCTCCTATGGGAGGGTTTGGAAAGAGGGGTGGTTACACCCATTTCCTTTGTCCAGTTTCACACCAGAGCAGGGGCAGATAGCCCCTGCAACTGGTTTGAACTGGACTATGCACAGGGACACCAAGTGTGCCCCCAGTGCAGGACTTCAAAGCACCAGAGAGTGCTCCCGCCCAGCCCCAATACACATCTGCCTGTCTGGGGAGGTGGTTACACCTCCCCAGACAGGAAATCTATTGTCCAGGCCTCCCCTGCTGGAGTTTCGGTCAGCGGCAGGAGGCCAGACCCGTGTCTGTGGCAGAGGCATCCATTTTGTGATGCCAGGGCTGTGGAAAGTCCTACCGGGTTAGACCAGTCTGAATATGTCTCTCCCTCTAGAAGGGTGGAATGCTACCCCCGCCGCCAGAACTGGCAGGGGGTAGTATTCCAAAGCATTTATCACCAAACACGACATGTTTCCGTGCAGCCATCCCAAAGTTAGCATTTACCGCGAGGTTATAATGCACTTAAGAGTATATTGTCAGGCTGCACCACAAACAGCATCAGAGGAGGTACTCCGAATGCTGCAGAGGGGCTCTGCTCATGCAGGGGCACCCTCTCACATAAAAACCAAGCACTCTGCCTTCAAGATTGTTAAGGCCTGCCATAGGAGTGACTTATAGGTTTCATATGTGTGTGCAATGGTAGTGATATAGGTAGCCTATACCACTGTAAGGGGTGCAAGTACCACCTTACCCAGGCTGCAGTAACAGACCTGTGGTGCCATTTTGGAGTGCTTCCCCGGAGGGGCATAATACATGCTTCAGCCCCTGGTAGGCCTCTGAGGTACCTATGCCCTAGGTACATAGTATACCATATACTAGGGGCTTATAAGGCACTCCAGAATCCAATTAGATATGTACCTAATGTACATGGAAACCATTTTGGAGAGGAAGCAGCTAGGCTGGGTTCCTGATTAGCAGGGCCACAGCCAGACTAGGGTAAAAAAAACTGTGAAACACCAGCAAAAAGTGTGGGTACCCATGTGAAGCAGATCCTACTTTTCTACACAACCCCCCCAAATGCAGGGACATTAAACTAACCTTGACCGGTTGAGTCTTCATGTTCTAAGTGGAAATACCTAGAGAGTCCATCTGCATTGGCATGGTTACTCCCAGGTCTATGTTCCACTGTAAAGTCCATCCCCTGTAGGGAAATGGACCACCTAAGCAGTTTGGGGTTTTCACCCTTCATTTCTTTTAGCCATAAGAGGGGCTTATGGTCTGTCTGAACAAGGAAGTGAGTACCAAACAAGTATGGCCTCAACTTCTTCAGAGCCCAAACCACAGCAAAGGCCTCCCTCTCAATGGCTGACCAACGTTTCTCTCTAGGGGTTAACCTTCTGCTTATGAAAGCTACTGGCTGATCCTGACCTTCATCATTCAATTGTGACAGTACAGCCCCTACCCTCACTTCAGATGCATCTGTTTGGACAATGAACTTCTTGGAGTAGTCAGGACTCTGCAGAATGGGAGCAGTGCACATGGCCTGCTTCAGGTCATCAAATGCCTTTTGACAGCTAGCTGTCGACTGAACCTTTTTGGGCATCTTTTTAGAAGTTAAGTTATTCAGGGGTGTCACTATTGATCCATACCCCTTGACAAATCTCCTATAGTACCCAGTCAGGCCTAAGAAGGCTCTCACCTGAGTCTGGGTAGTTGGAGTAACCCATTCCATTATGGTCTGGATTTTGCTCTGCAATGGTTGAACCTGGCCTCCACCTACAAGGTGGCCCTGGTACACAGCCTGACTCTGCCCTATCTGGCACTTAGTAGCCTTGATAGTGAGGCCTGCCCTTTGCAGGGCCTCCAAAACATTCCTCAGGTGGACCAGGTGATCCTCCCAGGTGGAGCTAAAGACAGCAATATCATCCAGATATGCTGCACTAAAGTCTTCCAGGCCTGTAAGGACTTGATTCACCAACCTTTGGAAAGTGGCAGGTGCATTCTTCAAACCAAAGGGCATTAACACAAACTGATAGTGCCCACTAGGGGTGGAAAATGCTGTCTTTGGCTTTGCATCATCAGCTAGTCTGATCTGCGCGTAGCCAGCTGTCAGGTCAAATGTGCTTAGAAACTTGGCTGAGGCCAAATTATCTATTAGCTCATCTGCCCTGGGGATGGGATGGGCATCAGTCCTAGTGACTGCATTGAGACCCCTGTAGTCTACACAAAACCTAATTTCTCTCTTTCCATCTGTGGTGTGAGGTTTAGGTACCAGGACTACTGGGATAGCCCAAGGGCTAACTGAGGGTTCAATCACACCCAAATCCAACATATTTTGGACTTCTGTCCTTATACAGTGCCTGACATGATCAGGTTGCCTGTAGATCTTATTCTTCACAGGTAGACTGTCCCCAGTGTCCCCTTCATGAGTGCACAAGGTGGTCTGACTTGGAGTCAGAGAAAACATATGTCTAAACTGGCTGAGAAGGTTTCTGCAGTCAGTTTGCTGCTGGGCAGTGAGGCTGCCTGCCAAGGCTACACCATCAACTGACCCATCGTCAGGGTTCTGAGAAAGCAGGTCAGGGAGTGGGTCACTCTCTTCCTCCTGTCCTTCATCAGTAGCTATGAGCAAGCCCATGTCTGCCCTGTCAACATATAGTTTTAGTGTGTTGACATGAAGTACCCTGTGGGGACTCCTAGGGGTTTCAAGGTCTACCAAGCAGGTAACCTCCAATTTCTGTTCAACAATTGTATGGGGTCCACTCCATTTGTCCTGGAAGGCTGCTGGGGCCACAGGCTCCAATACCCACACCTTCTGTCCTGGCTTGTAGACAGTCTGTACAGCTTTTTGGTCATGCCAGGCTTTTTGCAGTTCCTGGCTAGCCTCAAGGTTTTTGGTTGCCTTTTCATGTACTCAGCCATCCTGGAGCGGAGACCAAGCACATAGTCCACTATGTCTTGTTTTGGGGGCTTGAGAGGCAACTCCCATCCTTCCTTTACCAAACACAATGGACCCCTGACAGGGTGGCCAAACAAAAGTTCAAAAGGGCTGTAGCCAACCCCCTTTTGAGGCACCTCCCTGTATGTAAATAAAAGTCAGGGCAAGAGTATGTCCCATTTTTGCCTAAGCTTTTCTGGGAGCCCTTTATTCATGCCCTTTAGGGTTTTGTTGAACCGTTCAACTAAACCATTGCATTGTGGGTGATAGGGTGTGGTGAACTTGTAGTTCACTCCACTCTCCTTCCACATAGCAGTCAAGTAACTAGACATGAAGGTGCATCCCTGTCAGATACTACCTCCTTAGGAAAGCCTACTCTTGAGAACACACTCAAGAGAGCTCTTGCCACCACAGGTGCTGTAGTGGTCCTTAGGGGAATTGCCTCTGGGTACCTGGTGGCATGATCCACCACCACCAGTATAAATCTGTGCCCAGATGCTGTCTAAGGATCCATGGGACCAACAATGTCAATCCCAACCCTCTCAAAGGGAACCCCCACCACAGGTAGTGGTATCAGGGGGGCCTTTCTAGTGCCACCTGCTTTGACACTGGCTTGGCAGGTTACACAGGAGCGACAAAACTCCTTTGTGTCTTCAGACATGTGGGGCCAGTGAAAGTGAGGAACAATTCTGTCCCAAATCTTTTTCTGGCCCAGGTGTCCTGCTAGGGGAATATGATGGGCTAGTGTCAATAGGAAGCCCTTAAACTTCAGAGGTATAACCAACCTCCTGGATGCACCAGGCTTGGGGTCTCTACTCTCTGAGTAAAGGAGTCCATCATCCCAATAAACTTTATGGGTGTCACTAGCATTCCCAGCAGCCTCATCAGCAGCTTGCTTTCTGAGGGGTTCAAGAGAGGGGCAGGTTTTCTGCTCCTGGCTCAGATCAGACTTGGAAGGGCCCCCTGTCCCCAAGAACTCAACTTGGTCAGGTTCAAGCTCCTCTGGGACAGTTCCTTCTTCAGGCTCAAGATCATCTCCCTGAGGAAGCTGATAAGCATTCTGAGTCAAGGGGGAAGGCTCTGCCTTAACCCTACTGCTCCTCCTCTTGTGAGGCACCTGGTCCATTGCTCCAGAATCCAGGGCCTGTCCAGCTTTAGACATTTTGGCCTGTGACCTAGTCACAGCAAAGACATGAGCAGGGATCCCTAACATTTCGGCATGTGTCCTGAGTTCCACTTCAGCCCAAGCTGAAGTCTCTAGATCATTGCCAAGCAAGCACTATACTGGTAGGTCTGCACTTACCACAACCTTCTTAAGGCCAGTTACCCCTCCCCAGGAGAAGTTAACAACTGCCAGAGAATGGTCTGTTCTGACATCGCTAGCATTGGTCACTTGGTACATTTCACCAAGTATAATCTGCCCAGGATCCACAAGATCTTTTGTCACCATTGTGAAACTTGCCCCTGTGTCCCTGAATGCCCAAGCCTCTACTCCATTTATCAAAGGTTGTTGTCTGTATTTGCCCAGGTTACTGGGACTCACAAAGGGGGACATATCCATGCCCCCAACACTGACAAGCACAGCCTGAGTTGGAACTCTAACTAGGCCAGAGTCGATCTCAGAACCCAGGGTCAACCCTACTACACCCTTATTCTGAACATTGCCACCACCTATTGTAGCTGTCCCAGGGGGAACAGTTGCCTTAGGGGCAATGGTGGCTGGAGTAGATTCTTTGGACTTGGTGCAGTCATTGGTTTTCTGTTTACAGATTTATCACCAAGGTTTCTTTTGGCCTTTACCCTTACTTGACTGTGACTCCCCATTAGAAGAAGATTTTTGGGGCCCTTGTGAAGACTTCTGGTCTTTACCCTTGTCCGAGTTCTTAGAATCCTGCTTCTTTGGGTCACCACCTTGGTTCTGTACCTTCTGCCTCACCCTGGTTCTGACCCATTTGTCTACCTTCTTTCCCAATTCTTGGGGAGAGGTCAGATCAGAGTCTACCAGGTACTGGTGCAACAGCTGATTTTGACAGTTATTAAGAATCTGCTCCCTCATTATCAGATTGTACAATCCTATGAAGTCACACACTTTACTGCCCAGTAACCAACCTTCCAGATCCTTAGCAGCACAGTCAACAAAGTCAACCCAGCCTTGATTTTGTGCTTTTTGGGTGTCTCTGAACTCTAACCTGTATTGCTCAGTGGTTAGGCCAAACCCATCTATCAGTGCACTTATCAAGACCTGGTAATCATCAGCATCCTCTTCTCTTACAGTGAGGAGCTTATCTCTACATTTGTCTGCAAAGGAGAGCCATAAGATTGCTGCCCACTGACCTTGAGGGACCTTCTGTACTTTACAGGCCCTCTGCAAGGCAGTTATCTATTTGTGGATGTCATCCCCAATCTGGTAGGGAGGGACAATCTTACTTAGGTTTCTATGGTCATAAGACCTCTCCCTATCTCTAGGGAAATTGCTGCCACCAAGGACTCTAGTCCCTCCTTTTTACTACCTCTGTAGAGCTCTGGGGCTTCCCTATCTAGGGCCATCTGCTGCTTTCTGAGGTTGAACTTTTCTTGCTCATACTTCAGCCGTCTCTCTCTCCTCTGCTGGGAGGTTTCCCTCCCTCTGTGAGATGAGACAGAGGTCCCTATAGAGGAGTTAGACTGGACAGATCCCCTTGAGAGAGATCTAACCATTCTAGCCCTACTTTCAACTCTTCCTGGAGGAACAAAGAGGGGAGCATTATTGTCATCCTCATCATCCTCATCCAGGTGAGCTGGGTTCACCAGATTCTGATCATTGTCATCAGTCTGGTCAGCATTAGAGGTAGGGTCAGGGGAATTTCTACCCCTAGGCCCACCCTCACCTGCTGCCCCACCCACACTGCCTACCCCATCAGGCTCACTAGGCCCAGAGATATCATCCAGCTTAAGTATCTTTATGAGATACTGGGTGGTTGGGCTTTTGCCTGTCTTCAGCTTCCCAATGGAACATAAGGCTCTAAGCTGTGCAAAGGAGAGATCCTCATATTTATAGGGTAGAAGCCCACTGGCTTCTGGCAGGGACCCACTGGTTCCTGGCTGACTAGACATTACTAATGTGGTGTGGTGTATTGCACTACCTACACTAGTGTGGCCTACTAAACTCTCTTGAGTTGTAGAAAGGGTGTGCTATCCCTTAACACACAACTCTAAGTACATTAGAACCTACTGTAACTAAACTTGATATTCTATGTACCTTAGGAACCTTTAGTGGTTTTCAGTTAATCAATTCAATTGAGATTATCTGGTAAAAGAATAGCAAGCTGGAATCCCACACACTGCACACCAATGTGAGAAGTTGGCCTGATATATGCTGTCCACTAGTTCTAGTGGGCCCCTTGTATCAGTCCAAACATCCCCTTATGTTGAATAGGTCAAAGACAACCTTTATTGAAAGCTATCCTAGTGGTAGCTATGGAGAGCAGCCTTCAGGCTAAGTCTTGAAGGAATGTAAAGCAGCTTGTTTTACCAGTCTATAACCTCTTGAATGATCAAATGAAAGGACAAACACACCAGGTATATATTTAAAATATATGTATTTAAGATAAAACACACCCCTTTAGTCTCTTTATGAGACTGGAGTTCGAAGTACTTAATTTACAAGTTAGCAATCAACAGTAATAACACAAAGACACGTTTGGGCCCTAGGGGCGTACCAAACCATATACCAATAAAGTGGTATAAGAACCACGACTGAACTAGACATAAGGCCTAGAGCCTGTAGAATCGCTGGGACCCCAAGGAACCACCCAAGGTAGTGACACAGGAGACCCACGGGGGCCATTTGCAGTGTGTAAACACAACCGCGGGTTCCCGTTAGCTTCTATGGGCAATGTCGCAGTTGGAAATTTAAAGATTAGGGACACTTAGAATCGAGTTAGGACCAAACCCTTTTGGACTTTAGAAGTTCTAGGGCTAGCACCCTCGAGAGCACAGGAGTACTTGTGTTACCTCACCCAGGGAAGCCGGGTGCATAGGTGCCTTTTGGTGTCGGGTCGCGTCGTCGATTTCAATGGCAGCTGGCGAAGAAGTGCTGCTGCTGTGAAGAGGAGAAGTGTCCAAAGGGATCCAAGCCTGGATCTAGTATGGAAGGAACCTGAAAGCAGAGGGGACAGAGTCTGAGTCACTTGCCAGTGACCGAGGGCAGGATGGACCAATGCCCACAGATGTCGGGTGCTTCAGGTGAGTTGACGGGTGTCTTGACTCTTCAGCCACGAGGTCCAGGATGTGTCGACGAAGTCCACGAGCCGGATTCGAGCTGTCCCATGACGTCTGTCGAGTGCTGCCATGTCGGCGACCAGATTGGACCCAACAAGCCTTGGCAACGGCAAGTCTCATGGAAAGAGAAGAAGGACATCGGTGCTGACCAGCACGGTCTGAGGGATTCACCCAGCGAAGGTAAGTCAGGTCACATCTGGAGCAACCAGAGAAGCCCAAGCAGAAGAGGAGTTGCTTTTGTGGGGACCCACTAGCCAACGGGCTAGCGATCGTGAAGGAGCCTTGAGTGGTCGCACTGGAACCTAGCCCACGGGTCACTCGTGAAGTGGGGGCGGGAGATCTTCAGTGCAGTCACTGCTCAAGGCTGGGGCTACTCGGAGCCCAAAGCAGAACTTCAAGGATGAACAGGAAGTGGATGTACCAGCAATAGTATGTGGTGCCCAGGGTCACGGTTCCTCGTCACCCACGATAGCCACAGGCCTCAGCTTTGCTGTGGACTCAGGGTAGCCTCGGGGAAGTCAGGAAATCCACCTCTGGCGATGCAGAGACTTCAGTGTCCAGCGGGAGCTTCAGAATTTCAGACCAGACAGTTGCTTCTTTGGTGCCTGCCAAGCAGGGGAGTCACTCCTTGACCCCAAGGGAGATTTCTTCAGTCTTCTAGTCAGGATAGAACGTCGAAGGTCCAGGATATATATTGCAGAGTTTCGTCCAGGGTAATCTAAAGTCGCAAGGACTGGGTTCCCATACTAATGCAAAGTTTGGGGGTTGGACATACTCTAGGGACCCACCCATGGGAGGGTTTGGAAAGAGGGGTGGTTACACCCTTTTTCTTTGTCCAGTTTCGTGCCAGAGCAGGGGCATGTACCCCCTGCAACCGGTTTGAACTGGACTATGCACATGTACACCAAGTGTGTCCCCAGTGCAGGACTTTAAAGCACCAGAGAGTGCTCCCACCCAGCCCCAATACACATCTGCCTGTCTGGGGAGGTGGTTACACCTCCCTGCGACAGGAAACCTATTGTCCAGGCCTCCCCGGTGGAGTTTCGGTCAGCAGCAAGAGGCCAGACCCGTGTCTGTGGCAGAGGCATCTATTTTGTGATGCCAGGGCTGTAGAAAGTCCGACCGGGTTAGACCAGTCTGAACATGTCTCTCCCTCTAGAAGGGTGGAATGCTACCCCCGCCGCCAGAACTGGTGGGGGGTAGTATTCCAAAGCATTTGACACCAAACACGACATGTTTCCGTGCAGCCATCCCAAAGTTAGCCTTTACTGCGAGGGTATAATGCACTTAGCACTTTGTGGTCAGGCTGCACCACAAACAGCATCAGAGGAGGTACTCCGAACGCTGCAGAGGGGCTCTGCTTATGCAGGGGCACCCTCGCACATAAAAACCAAGCACTCTGCCTTCAGGATTGTTAAGGCCTGCCATAGGAGTGACTTATAGGTTTTAAATGTGTGTGCAATGGTAGTGATATAGGTAGCCTATACCACTGTAAGGGGTGCAAGCACCACCTTACCAAGGCTGCAGTAGCAGACCTGTGGTGCCATTTTGGAGTGCTTCCTGGGGGGTCATAATACATGCTTTAGCCCCTGGTAGGCCTCTGACGTACCTATGCCCTAGGTACATAGTATACCATATACTCGGGGCTTATAAGGCACTCCAGAATCCAATTAGTAGAACTAACTATAACAAAGGAATTTCAATGGTTGTGTACGAGTGAAATGTCCAGCTAACTACCCCTGAAACCTATGGTTTTTTCAGTGAATTTCTAAGGCTTTTTAAATGCTAATTCCTAACTATAACATGGTTTTTTCAGTGAAAATATATATATATATATATATATATATATCCAACAACCTCCATCCTTGGAAAGAGCAGAGGCCACACAGGGGAAGAACCATTGGAAGCACTTTATTTGAATCATGTTGGCGAATGCATTTCGGCTTTTCATCTAGCCTTCGTCAGCGCCCAAGTGTCCAGGAGGTCTGCAGCAACATGTATGTAACTCCCGCCTCCTTTTATGCTGATTAGCAAACGCACTGCCCCCAATTTTTCCCGCTCACCTGTGAGGGCTCAAGAAGTAGACTTGAACTCCAACACCCAGAATCCATTGTAGAGGACCCAGGTAGGTGATGCGTAGGGGTGAAGTTGTGACCTTATGGTTGTGCGAGGGTGCAGGGATTAGTGCGTGCAGTTTAAATCCATGTCCTACTTGTGAATCAAATGAACACCTCCTCCGGTCCCCTCACCGTTTCAACCCCAGAGTCAGGAATATTATCGGCGGGGGCAGCAGTGCAAATGTACTCCGCCCAAAATGAGGTAAATACCCCACAACCGCTTGATTTCCTCCCAGCATCCGAGGTGTGCCTGGAACTTCCAATACCTTGGACCACGAAGAAAAACTGCAGCCGCAGCTTAAAGCCAGTGATATCCAGGCCATCTTTGTAAAACGGGTGCCTCTGTACGCGTCTCTGGCTGACGCGACAAAATATCCAACAACCTCCATCCTTGGAAAGAGCAGAGGCCACACAGGGGAAGAACCATTGGAAGCACTTTATTTGAATCATGTTGGCGAATGCATTTCGGCTTTTCATCTAGCCTTCGTCAGCGCCCAAGTGTCCAGGAGGTCTGCAGCAACATGAATGTAAGTCCCGCCTCCTTTTATGCTGATTAGCAAACGCACTGCCCCCAATTTTTCCCGCTCACCTGTGAGGGCTCAAGAAGTAGACTTGAACTCCAACACCCAGAATCCATTGTAGAGGACCCAGGTAGGTGATGCGTAGGGGTGAAGTTGTGACCTTATGGTTGTGCGAGGGTGCAGGGATTAGTGTGTGCAGTTAAAATCCATGTCCTACTTGTGAATCAAATGAACACATCCACCGGTCCCCTCACCGTTTCAACCCCAGAGTCAGGAATAGTATCGGCGGGGGCAGCAGTACAAATGTACTCCGCCCAAAATGAGGTAAATACCCCACAACCGCTTGATTTCCTCCCAGCATCCGAGGTGTGCCTGGAACTTCCAATACCTTGGACCACGAAGAAAAACTGCAGCCGCAGCTTAAAGCCAGTGATATCCAGGCCATTTTGTAAAACGGGTGCCTCTGTACGCGTCTCTGGCTGACGCGACAAAATATCCAACAACCTCCATCCTTGGAAAGAGCAGAGGCCACACAGGGGAAGAACCATTGGAAGCACTTTATTTGAATCATGTTGGCGAATGCATTTCGGCTTTTCATCTAGCCTTCGTCAGCACCCAAGTGTCCAGGAGGTCTGCAGCAACATGAATGTAAGTCCCGCCTCCTTTTATGCTGATTAGCAAACGCACTGCCCCCAATTTTTCCCGCTCACCTGTGAGGGCTCAAGAAGTAGAGTTGAACTCCAACACCCAGAATCCATTGTAGAGGACCCAGGTAGGTGATGCGTAGGGGTGAAGTTGTGACCTTATGGTTGTGCGAGGGTGCAGGGATTAGTGCGTGCAGTTAAAATCCATGTCCTACTTGTGAATCAAATGAACACCTCCTCCGGTCCCCTCACCGTTTCAACCCCAGAGTCAGGAATAGTATCGGCGGGGGCAGCAGTGCAAATGTACTCCGCCCAAAATGAGGTAAATACCCCACAACCGCTTGATTTCCTCCCAGCATCCGAGGTGTGCCTGGAACTTCCAATACCTTGGACCACGAAGAAAAACTGCAGCCGCAGCTTAAAGCCAGTGATATCCAGGCCATCTTTGTAAAACGGGTGCCTCTGTACGCGTCTCTGGCTGACGTGACAAAATATCCAACAACCTCCATCCTTGGAAAGAGCAGAGGCCACACAGGGGAAGAACCATTGGAAGCACTTTATTTGAATCATGTTGGCGAATGCATTTCGGCTTTTCATCTAGCCTTCGTCAGCGCCCAAGTGTCCAGGAGGTCTGCAGCAACATGTATGTAAGTCCCGCCTCCTTTTATGCTGATTAGCAAACGCACTGCCCCCAATTTTTCCCGCTCACCTGTGAGGGCTCAAAAAGTAGACTTGAACTCCAACACCCAGAATCCATTGTAGAGGACCCAGGTAGGTGATGCGTAGGGGTGAAGTTGTGACCTTATGGTTGTGCGAGGGTGCAGGGATTAGTGCGTGCAGTTTAAATCCATGTCCTACTTGTGAATCAAATGAACACCTCCTCCGGTCCCCTCACCGTTTCAACCCCAGAGTCAGGAATATTATCGGCGGGGGCAGCAGTGCAAATGTACTCCGCCCAAAATGAGGTAAATACCCCACAACCGCTTGATTTCCTCCCAGCATCCGAGGTGTGCCTGGAACTTCCAATACCTTGGACCACGAAGAAAAACTGCAGCCGCAGCTTAAAGCCAGTGATATCCAGGCCATCTTTGTAAAACGGGTGCCTCTGTACGCGTCTCTGGCTGACGCGACAAAATATCCAACAACCTCCATCCTTGGAAAGAGCAGAGGCCACACAGGGGAAGAACCATTGGAAGCACTTTATTTGAATCATGTTGGCAAATGCATTTCGGCTTTTCATCTAGCCTTCGTCAGCGCCCAAGTGTCCAGGAGGTCTGCAGCAACATGTATGTAAGTCCTGCCTCCTTTTATGCTGATTAGCAAACGCACTGCCCCCAATTTTTCCCGCTCACCTGTGAGGGCTCAAGAAGTAGACTTGAACTCCAACACCCAGAATCCATTGTAGAGGACCCAGGTAGGTGATGCGTAGGGGTGAAGTTGTGACCTTATGGTTGTGCGAGGGTGCAGGGATTAGTGCGTGCAGTTAAAATCCATGTCCTACTTGTGAATCAAATGAACACCTCCTCCGGTCCCCTCACCGTTTCAACCCCAGAGTCAGGAATATTATCGGCGGGGGCAGCAGTGCAAATGTACTCCGCCCAAAATGAGGTAAATACCCCACAACCGCTTGATTTCCTCCCAGCATCCGAGGTGTGCCTGGAACTTCCAATACCTTGGACCACGAAGAAAAACTGCAGCCGCAGCTTAAAGCCAGTGATATCCAGGCCATCTTTGTAAAACGGGTGCCTCTGTACGCGTCTCTGGCTGACGCGACAAAATATCCAACAACCTCCATCCTTGGAAAGAGCAGAGGCCACACAGGGGAAGAACCATTGGAAGCACTTTATTTGAATCATGTTGGCGAATGCATTTCGGCTTTTCATCTAGCCTTCGTCAGCGCCCAAGTGTCCAGGAGGTCTGCAGCAACATGTATGTAACTCCCGCCTCCTTTTATGCTGATTAGCAAACGCACTGCCCCCAATTTTTCCCGCTCACCTGTGAGGGCTCAAGAAGTAGACTTGAACTCCAACACCCAGAATCCATTGTAGAGGACCCAGGTAGGTGATGCGTAAGGGTGAAGTTGTGACCTTATGGTTGTGCGAGGGTGCAGGGATTAGTGCGTGCAGTTTAAATCCATGTCCTACTTGTGAATCAAATGAACACCTCCTCCGGTCCCCTCACCGTTTCAACCCCAGAGTCAGGAATATTATAGGCGGGGGCAGCAGTGCAAATGTACTCCGCCCAAAATGAGGTAAATACCCCACAACCGCTTGATTTCCTCCCAGCATCCGAGGTGTGCCTGGAACTTCCAATACCTAGGACCACGAAGAAAAACTGCAGCCGCAGCTTAAAGCCAGTGATATCCAGGCCATCTTTGTAAAACGGGTGCCTCTGTACGCGTCTCTGGCTGACGCGACAAAATATCCAACAACCTCCATCCTTGGAAAGAGCAGAGGCCACACAGGGGAAGAACCATTGGAAGCACTTTATTTGAATCATGTTGGCGAATGCATTTCGGCTTTTCATCTAGCCTTCGTCAGCGCCCAAGTGTCCAGGAGGTCTGCAGCAACATGTATGTAAGTCCCGCCTCCTTTTATGCTGATTAGCAAACGCACTGCCCCCAATTTTTCCCGCTCACCTGTGAGGGCTCAAGAAGTAGACTTGAACTCCAACACCCAGAATCCATTGTAGAGGACCCAGGTAGGTGATGCGTAGGGGTGAAGTTGTGACCTTATGGTTGTGCGAGGGTGCAGGGATTAGTGCGTGCAGTTAAAATCCATGTCCTACTTGTGAATCAAATGAACACCTCCTCCGGTCCCCTCACCGTTTCAACCCCAGAGTCAGGAATAGTATCGGCGGGGGCAGCAGTGCAAATGTACTCCGCCCAAAATGAGGTAAATACCCCACAACCGCTTGATTTCCTCCCAGCATCCGAGGTGTGCCTGGAACTTCCAATACCTTGGACCACGAAGAAAAACTGCAGCCGCAGCTTAAAGCCAGTGATATCCAGGCCATCTTTGTAAAACGGGTGCCTCTGTACGCGTCTCTGGCTGACGCGACAAAATATCCAACAACCTCCATCCTTGGAAAGAGCAGAGGCCACACAGGGGAAGAACCATTGGAAGCACTTTATTTGAATCATGTTGGCGAATGCATTTCGGCTTTTCATCTATCCTTCGTCAGCGCCCAAGTGTCCAGGAGGTCTGCAGCAACATGAATGTAATTCCCGCCTCCTTTTATGCTGATTAGCAAACGCACTGCCCCCAATTTTTCCCGCTCACCTGTGAGGGCTCAAGAAGTAGACTTGAACTCCAACACCCAGAATCCATTGTCGAGGACCCAGGTAGGTGATGCGTAGGGGTGAAGTTGTGACCTTATGGTTGTGCGAGGGTGCAGGGATTAGTGCGTGCAGTTAAAATCCATGTCCTACTTGTGAATCAAATGAACACCTCCTCCGGTCCCCTCACCGTTTCAACCCCAGAGTCAGGAATAGTATCGGCGGGGGCAGCAGTGCAAATGTACTCCGCCCAAAATGAGGTAAATACCCCACAACCGCTTGATTTCCTCCCAGCATCCGAGGTGTGCCTGGAACTTCCAATACCTTGGACCACGAAGAAAAACTGCAGCCGCAGCTTAAAGCCAGTGATATCCAGGCCATCTTTGTAAAACGGGTGCCTCTGTACGCGTCTCTGGCTGACGCGACAAAATATCCAACAACCTCCATCCTTGGAAAGAGCAGAGGCCACACAGGGGAAGAACCATTGGAAGCACTTTATTTGAATCATGTTGGCGAATGCATTTCGGCTTTTCATCTAGCCTTCGTCAGCGCCCAAGTGTCCAGGAGGTCTGCAGCAACATGAATGTAATTCCCGCCTCCTTTTATGCTGATTAGCAAACGCACTGCCTCCAATTTTTCCCGCTCACCTGTGAGGGCTCAAGAAGTAGACTTGAACTCCAACACCCAGAATCCATTGTAGATGACCCAGGTAGGTGATGCGTAGGGGTGAAGTTGTGACCTTATGGTTGTGCGAGGGTGCAGGGATTAGTGCGTGCAGTTAAAATCCATGTCCTACTTGTGAATCAAATGAACACCTCCTCCGGTCCCCTCACCGTTTCAACCCCAGAGTCAGGAATAGTATCGGCGGGGGCAGCAGTGCAAATGTACTCCGCCCAAAATGAGGTAAATACCCCACAACCGCTTGATTTCCTCCCAGCATCCGAGGTGTGCCTGGAACTTCCAATACCTTGGACCACGAAGAAAAACTGCAGCCGCAGCTTAAAGCCAGTGATATCCAGGCCATCTTTGTAAAACGGGTGCCTCTGTACGCGTCTCTGGCTGACGCGACAAAATATCCAACAACCTCTATCCTTGGAAAGAGCAGAGGCCACACAGGGGAAGAACCATTGGAAGCACTTTATTTGAATCATGTTGGCGAATGCATTTCGGCTTTTCATCTAGCCTTCGTCAGCGCCCAAGTGTCCAGGAGGTCTGCAGCAACATGAATGTAATTCCCGCCTCCTTTTATGCTGATTAGCAAACGCACTGCCCCCAATTTTTCCCGCTCACCTGTGAGGGCTCAAGAAGTAGACTTGAACTCCAACACCCAGAATCCATTGTAGAGGACCCAGGTAGGTGATGCGTAGGGGTGAAGTTGTGACCTTATGGTTGTGCGAGGGTGCAGGGATTAGTGCGTGCAGTTAAAATCCATGTCCTACTTGTGAATCAAATGAACACCTCCTCCGGTCCCCTCACCGTTTCAACCCCAGAGTCAGGAATAGTATCGGCGGGGGCAGCAGTGCAAATGTACTCCGCCCAAAATGAGGTAAATACCCCACAACCGCTTGATTTCCTCCCAGCATCCGATGTGTGCCTGGAACTTCCAATACCTTGGACCACGAAGAAAAACTGCAGCCGCAGCTTAAAGCCAGTGATATCCAGGCCATCTTTGTAAAACGGGTGCCTCTGTACGCGTCTCTGGCTGACGCGACAAAATATCCAACAACCTCCATCCTTGGAAAGAGCAGAGGCCACACAGGGGAAGAACCATTGGAAGCACTTTATTTGAATCATGTTGGCGAATGCATTTCGGCTTTTCATCTAGCCTTCGTCAGCGCCCAAGTGTCCAGGAGGTCTGCAGCAACATGAATGTAATTCCCGCCTCCTTTTATGCTGATTAGCAAACGCACTGCCCCCAATTTTTCCCGCTCACCTGTGAGGGCTCAAGAAGTAGACTTGAACTCCAACACCCAGAATCCATTGTAGAGGACCCAGGTAGGTGATGCGTAGGGGTGAAGTTGTGACCTTATGGTTGTGCGAGGGTGCAGGGATTAGTGCGTGCAGTTGAAATCCATGTCCTACTTGTGAATCAAATGAACACCTCCTCCGGTCCCCTCACCGTTTCAACCCCAGAGTCAGGAATAGTATCGGCGGGGGCAGCAGTGCAAATGTACTCCGCCCAAAATGAGGTAAATACCCCACAACCGCTTGATTTCCTCCCAGCATCCGAGGTGTGCCTGGAACTTCCAATACCTTGGACCACGAAGAAAAACTGCAGCCGCAGCTTAAAGCCAGTGATATCCAGGCCATCTTTGTAAAACGGGTGCCTCTGTACGCATATACATATATTCACTTAAAAAACCATAGGTTTCACACATGTTATAGTTAGCTGGACATTTCACTCATGAAAAACCATTGAAATTCCCCCGTTATAGTTAGTGCAGGCAACTATAACTCACGCGACCGCAAGATATTACATCACTGTATTTAGACACTTATTTACCCATGTCTTCTTCCATTAATTTTTAGCTATACATATATTACAAATATATTTTTTTCAGAAAGACACATATGTCATCAGTGATGTAATATCTGACGTCATCAGCAGAGGATTGCGGTCGCGTGAGTTATAGTTACCTGTACTAACTATAACGGGGGAATTTCAATGGTTTTTCACGAGTGAAATGTCCAGCTCACTATAACATGTGTGAAACCTATGGTTTTTTAAGTGAATTTGCAAGGTTTTTTAAATGCTAATTCCTAACTATAACGTGTGTGAAACCTATGGTTTTTTCAGTGAATTTGTACGTTTTTAAAATGCTAAGTTATGTATTTTTTTTTTAAGGTTTTTCTCCGTGCGCGTACCCTACGCGCACGGTGCGCTTCTCGCACCGGGCGCGCGCTGTGGGCGCTCGGTGCGCTTCGCGCACCGTGCGCCCACGTTACGCAGTTCGTGGAATTTTACCGTTTCTAACGTACGCACACGCTACGCGTTCTCCGCGATTTTTCGCAAAAAAATTAACGGAAATTTTGGCCCTTGGGGGTCCTTCTGGGACCCCCTGACAAAGTCTAGGGGGTCAGGAACTGTCCACCCTGCCCCCTTTTCACGTTCTCCACCTTTGTTTTTCACCCCCTCAGACTGCGAGAGACAAAATGGCGGCCGACACTTCCTGGTTTCGACCGATTCGAATGTTTACTAAGATCTAACAACCAATCAGAATCGCGCTCGCGCACGGCAGCGTGCGCGTACGGTAAAACTGTGCGCGCTTATAGATATATATATATGCTTTTAAATGCTATTTTCTCAGGAAATACTGAACAGATTTACACCAGACCTGCAAAAGGCACATCCCTGACCTGAGGACTACCTCTCTGCCAAATATCAAGTAATTCTGTTCAGCCGTTCGGGCTGTAGCTTGGACTGAAGGTCCTATGGAAAAATACATGGGGAAAACGTGTTTTCGGACCCCTCCTTTTTCTCAGCCTCCACTTGACGAATCCCCCCGAGACTTTCAGGGAAGGAGCGGAGCGGAGCGGAGCGGAGCGCCCCACCTATTTTGAAAATTTCGCGAGGATTCGTCAATCGGCGCCAAAGTTATTCCAAATAGAATGTTGCGGATTTCCTATGGAAGCACGATCCTAACTATAACTATCTACTGGCAACCGCCAGTAGATAATATATATATATATATATATATATATATATATATATATGTAAAAACCTTTGCCACTGCAATCCTCAGTTTACTGACGAGGCAGACCCAATTTCAGTGCAAATTTTTCTTTATTAGCGACCCGTTTTGTCTGCCATGACGCGTTTCAGCCTGCAAGAGGCCTTGATCACATGACGCTTTCAAGAGGAAGTGCAAAATTTCAAGTGCTATGTGCATTAAAAAAAGTGTCACAAGGTCAATGGACATAGAAAACTAATACATATGTAAACGACAAATGCCTGTATGTCATTATGTTATACAATGATAACAAAAAACAAATAAAAAGTTTATAATACAGATTTGTCGTTGGAAACTAGATTTGATGTACCATGGTACCAATATGTTTAGGAGAATCAGAAAATTCATGAACTATTGTAAATATTAATCATAAAAAATGCCTGAACATTCCTAAACATTCTTAAATGCTTAGGAATATAAAATATACAAAGATATAACCCCAGTGGGTGTATGCATTTATGATATAAGCAAAAAGACCAGCAATTGGCTGTAATTACATAGGCTATGCCAACATTACTTGATAAAATCCTTGGTTTTTTTCATCAATAAAAACTGTAAGAATTACTGATCAGGATTAAAACAAGAATAAATATCACCATCATAAAAAACTACTTGAAATACAAAGAAGTTTTCATGGATAAATTACCAAATAAAAAATAAGGCATAGCCTAAAGTGCCTAAATAAGCATAGAATCACATAATAACATCAAGGGAAATCCAGTCCAAGAAAAAATGAGGCAATGTTCTAATGACATGGACACAAATAAAGTGCAATGGTGAAAAGTGAATATGTGCTGTAACACCTAAGTGATGAGATAAAAATGCATGTGCATGGGAGGAGGCTGCATTATGAGAGGAATTCATAAATAAAAAAAAACGCTATACGGATAACAGTTTGAATCGGGCAATGACATGTCACAGGCATGTATAACAATCCTCTCTGGCATTGAGACCGTTAGGTGTCTTAAGGGCATATGTATCAACATCTCCATTTGCGATTCTCAAATAGCGATTTTTTGAGAATCGCTATTTGAGAATTGCAAAACGGGATGTATTTCAAAAATTGCAAAACATTTGCGATTTCTTAAAATTCCTTAATTGCGATTAGCAAATTGCGAAATCGCAATTAAGGAATACCTTCCCATTCATTCCTATGGGCCAGGAGGCCCATAGCAATGAATGGGAAGTCCTTCTCAATTTGCGATTCGCAATTTGCTAATCGCAAATGTAGAATAATTTCAAAGGTGCAAGGGTGTCATGATGACACCCTGATGCACCCCTGAAATCAGCATCTGTGCACATATGGCGCACATACATGCCCTAAGGGCATGTATGTGCACCACATGGCACTTTGAAATATGCATAAAAGGGCATATTTCAAAGAAATCGCAATTTACCACCAACTTGAAGTTGGTGGTAATTTGCGATTTCTTAAGGAGAAATCGCACAACTTGGGTGCGTGTGACATTGCATTTAAGAAATCGCAATTTGCGATTTCTTAAATGCTTACGCAAACTTAAGAAATCGCAAATTTAGCGATTCCTTAAGATTGCGAGGCTGAAATGCCTCATACATCTCCTTTTGCGATTTTGTATTTGCAAACGCTGTTTTTTTGCGATTCGCAGCGTTTGCAAATACAAAATCGGTTGATACATATGCCCCTTAGTGTCTAATATCAAAATATAGCGAGTTTCCAATGCTCGGAGGCGGGCTTCGCGACTGCCCCCTCTTCTAAGTGGCATAACAGTGTCAATTACAAAGAATCTCAGAAGTTCTGAGTTATTATTATGGAACTCCTTAAAACGACGTGCCATGTGATAGGAGGAATCGCTGCTTCGGATTGCTCTAATGTGCTGGAGTATCCTCTTGTGGACCTGCAACTTGGTACTACCAACATATTGCAGGCCACACGGACACTCCAGCACATAGATCGCAAAGTCAGACTTGCAGATGAGCAATCTGGGAATGGAAACAGGGGTGTCTTTGAACAGAATTGAGTAAGAAGTTTTACTCACCCCCTGCCTGCAAGCTTTGCAGGCAGCGCACTTGATGAACCCCTTTCTGGTGTTGATCCAAGATTTGGTAACTACCAGTTCAGGGCTACTCTTGACCAGAGCATCACTCATTGATCCTGCTTTTCGAAATGTGATGTCTGGGGTAGCAGAAATAAGACTACCAATGACAGGATCATTACGTACCAGGCTTCAGTTCTTTCTGAAGATTTTAAGCAGGGCCTGGTGTTGCCTGTTATAAGTCAATACTAATCTTGTGACAGACTTGTCATCATTGACTTGAATGGCTGCCTTAGAGCTATTGTTGGTAAGAGCCACTTCCCTGGAAATACCATTAGCCTTTCTTGTGGCTTTGTCAATCAACTCCTTAGTATATCCTCTAGCCAAGAACCTATCTCTACTGGCCATCTGTGCTCCATCACATTCTATTTGTGTGCTGCAAATACGCCGGATGCGCAACATTTCCCCGAAGGGAATGCTGCGTATGAGGTGACCTGGATGGTGGCTGGTGGCGTGCAGCACAGTGTTGCCTGCAGTGTATTCTCTAAATAGTCTAGTCTCCAATCTCTTGTTATGAATGAAGACTTCTACATCTAGAAAGCACATCCTATTGTCACTGATATAGCCAGTAAAGTGTAAGCTAATAGAGTTGTTGTTGATAACATCAATGAAGTGAAGGGCCTGCTGTTCAGAGCCCTTCCAGATTAAAAATACATCATTGATGTATCTGTACCAGTATGCCACATGTTGGGCAAACTCATCTGAGACCCAGGGCCCAAAATCATTTCTTATCAGTTTAACACAAATCAATTGTTGATGTGGCAAGGTGGCATAATGTCCCTGGAAGATTTTCAAAGAATTCTGTTCTCTATGAATAGTTCTACTATAAGTAGATTACTGTGCCCAAAATGAAACAAATACAAATTTGGAAAAAAATATTAAGCATAGGAAAAAAGTTCCAAAGTTAGTTACCTGTCTGAAAAGAACGAAGGCCAAATTCAGAACACTGTGTGCCTGAATCAAAAATCAGTGTGTGGATCTGGAGAAAACATGAAATCTTTTAATCCTGTAGACAAAAAGTTGTCTACCGTTGTAGGTGAAAGTTGGAATACCTCGTTTAGAAGATTAACTGCACATATATGTGAACTATCGCCTTCAGCATTGGTTGCATCAGTAATGTTCGAATCGGATGTTACCTGCGTGCCTGTTGTTTCCTCTCGTACCTCAGCAGTAGCAATTTGCGTCTGTGAGATCTCAATGAATGCCGTCATCAGGATTGGTAGCCGCTGGGTACAACACAGAGCATCGGCCGTTACTGCGTCCAGCAGAGTATCAATATCCGTAGGCATGACTGATGGGAGTGTAAGACAGATGCCTAGCATGCATTCTTCACTGCAGAGCAGGCAGCGTAGAACAGGTAAGATGCAATCTTGCCAGATTGGTCTGAATGACAGAAACCATGTGGTGTTTAATTCTCGTTGACGAGGTAAACCCAAAATTTGGACGATGTGCTCATGACACTTCATCCCCAATAGAGCTCTCTCTATGGTGCCTGGAGTGATGCTGGTGATGAGGTTTGCCACATCGTAGCAAAAGGAGCAAAAATAGGATCCCTGCAACAAGTGCTAAAAGGAGCGGCAGTCTGCCAAACACAGAGTGCACGACGTTTGGAAAAATTCTGAGGACTGTTTGAAAAGGTGCTTGCTGGAGGTACCTGGTGGGCTAGTTGGCCCCCTGGGACCCTCAGGATTGAAGAGGAATACATTTCCCCACTTAAAACGGGCCACAGGGTGCTTTTGCACACATGTCACCTCAGGCCCCGCCCCCTCCCTTCACCACTGTGCAAACACGCCCAGTGGCGCGTTTTAAGTTGGGGGGTTAAGTCCCCTTGAATCCTGAGGATCCCTGGAGTCCAACTAGCCCACTAGGTACCTCCAGTAAGTGCCACAGAGCTGTGTTGCAGAGAGGTGTAAAAGGGGCATGGCCTCTGAACACCTCTCTGCAACGCAGCTCTCTGGTGCATACTGGACGTTCCTGGTGGGCTAGTTGCCCCCCAGGGACCATCAGTATTCAAGGTGTCCCGGGGGTGGGCACCCCAGGACACTGCAGGAGCCAGCCCTGGGGGGGTTGGTGGTCCCCAGGGCCATCACTAGCTCCATGAGGGGGGCTGCGGAGCCCCCCTCCCACATAATGCAAAGCCCCGGAGGGTGGTGGTCTCCGGGGCTCGGGGGTCTGTTACGGACCCAAAATTTAAATGTTAGTGCCCCGGGGAGGTGGCGGTCCCTGGGGTGAGTGGGGGGGCTCGAGCCCCCCCCCACACACAGGTGTATTTTATTAAAAAATAGAAGGCCCGGGGGGGTGGCGGTCCCCGGGGCTGCAGGGGAGCAGTGTGCCCCCCTCAAATAATTAATGAACGCCCCGGGGGTGGCAGTCCCCGGGGCTTGGGTGGGCCTTGGAAGCCCCCCACAGATTAAAGAAGAAGCCCCAGGGGTGGCGGTCCCCGGGGCCCCCTGCAACTCAATAATCTTGCCCCGGGGAGGTGGTGGGGGGGATGGGGCCCCCCACACTTTTTTTTCACTGCCCCTGGGACCTGGCCCACCTGGGGGCTTCAATCCAACGAAGCGCGGAGTCCGTGCATCGTTTTGCTTTTTATTTTTTCGGACGGATTTGCGCACCCAGCGCGAATTCGGCTGTTTAAAAAAAAAAATGCTTTTTTTGGGACCCCCTAAGCAGGCCTAGGGGGTCAGGGTGTTTCTACCCTGCCCCCTTTTGTTATTTTTCATCTTTTGTTTTTCTGTTTTCTTGCACCAAGGCACAAGATGGCTGCCAACACTTCCTGGTTTGAAGTGTTGACAGCCAATTAAAATGCAGCTCATGATCGGCAGGGTGCGCGGATCCACCGCGGCCATGGATATCGAAACTTTTATTTTTTGATTTTCTCTGCAACTACTGAACGGATTTACACCATTTCAAAAAAAGGGTGCTTTCTGAACCAAGCACTACCTTTTTGCCAAATTTGGTGTAATTCCGATTAGCAGTTCGGGCTGTAGCCGTGTCTAAAGTTTCCTATGGGAATTAACATGGAGAAAACATGTTTGGGACCCCCCTTTTTGCTCGGCCCCCGATTGCCGAATCACCCCGAAACTTTCAAGACAGGAGCTGACCGGAGCGCCCCACTAGTTTTGAAAATTTCACATGATTCATCATCCGGCGCCAAAGTTATTGGGAAAACAAAAAACGCTTTTCCTATGGAAACTGGGTCCTAACTATAACTTCTATATAGATATATTGTTTTTTCAATATATACAGTGTGAAGTAGTAAATGTTATATATTTTAATACATAACATTAATATAGGGTCCGATTACGATGGCAGGCAGACTTCTGTCTGTCCGCCATCGTCCCGCCTGCCTATAAGGCGGCGTTCCCACATATGCAATTAAGATGCAATCTACTATATTTAACATTGCGGCAGGTGCTGCCAGCTGCAGCACCCGCCACGATGCTAAACATGCACCTTTGACAATTCCCTGCACTACGTGGCAGGCACCATGCCGTGCCTGCCACATGGTGCAGGGAAATGTAGGGGGCACCATAGGTACCCTCTAGTGCTCAAGCCCCAGGCCCAGGGATTAAGGGGGGCCGGCGAAAAAGGGATGCCATAATCCATAGTAATCTGGCGGGTGGAACACCGCAGTTCGATATCAGGCTGTCGGTGGCAGGCCTTCTGCCATTGCAATCAGGCCCATAATGTTAGGTAAATAGATTCCATACATTTTTTAATACTATATCTAAATATGAATCTATATAAACACATATTTATATGTATATTTACCGATATTTATTTAACATTGCATTAATTTTAATTGTTTTAATATATACACAAGTAAAAAACAACATAATAAAACAAAAAAATATAAGCAATTCAATAAAAGAATATATTAAATAATGTCCCCAACATAAAAAAAAGCAAAACAATAGAACGCAAAAAACACATTTACTAAAAATAATGCAAACGTTTAAAAAAAATGATAAAGTCCGAAGGTATTCGGTCCATCGTGGTCAGTCACAACTTTCAACTTTGCCCCTGTCTTGCATGACTCGATGTGAGTGGTTGATGCTTTGCTCTTTTAGGTGCTATTTTCTACTCTAAACTTTAAAAATGTATAACTCCAAATCTACAGATTGGATTTTTGTTGTTTTTGTATCAAATAATTGATTAAAATATACTCTTATTTTCCTAAATTGGTGAGGGATTTTTCTTGTGATGTGTTTTCGCTTTATTGCTGTTTGTGTACTGCATACATACTTTACAAATTGCCTCTAAGTTAAGGCTGACTGCGTTCATGCCTAGTTACAAGGAGCTTAAGCACAGGTTAAGTTAGTGACTTTTGTGGCTCACCTTGATGGGGATTGTGGTTGTTGCTTGAGAACCTATCCCAGTATTTGTAAAGTGCAAACTAATCACCCCTAATGGTCTCAAGGCACTGGGGGCCATCAGGGAGATTAAGCAAGCTATTGCCCAGAGTCACATGGTGCTGGACTGAACTGCCACCGGCGATCGAACCATGAGCCTCGTGCTCTGGAGTCAGTCGCCCTGTTCGCTGCACCACACCTCACCACCAACTGTTGAATTTCTCAAAGGGACAATGTAGCACCCAAAATTCAATATAATTCTTGACTGGTTCCAGACAATTGAACGCACTCCCCTAGGACATTTAAAAACTAACCTTCATGTGGAGGACCGAAGTTGTAGACAGAGATGGCTCCAAATCAACAATGCTACTTGCACCAGCCACAATATCCCCACAATAAAAATTATACAGAGGGGATCAAGCCGAAAACAGTAATTCTTATATAATAAAAAGCTCATCCTAACTCACCTAACCTGGAGCAGCGTACCACCCTGCCGCCGCCTTCTCCTTTCTTCAAATTCTGATCCTCACCAAGCAACTAAGGTGCTGCCTGATAGAGAACACACAGAAGCTTGTGGGGGTGAGAGATTGCTGACAAGAACATACCCTAATTCTGTGTCACTCCAAATTCCTTCTTCATATTTTTTCTAAAAGCGACCAAGCAAACAAGTTGCCCTCTCTCCCACTGGCTCTCCAGGATGAGGGACCAATCTGAGGGGTCAATGAGCTCTAGCAAACACTTAGGTGGTGATTACGATGGCGGACGACCTCAGTTTGTCTGCCATTGAGTCAGGTAGTGGGCCCGCCTACCTACAAGGCGGCGGTCCCACCAGGGGTATCATGATGCCACTGCCACAGTGGAGGTCGCATCTACTATCTTTAACATTGTGGTGGGTGCTGTTAGCTGCAGCACCTGCCACAATGTTAAAGATGCACAGTTTACATTTCCCTGCACTACGTGGCAGGCAACAAGTGGTGCCTGCCACATGGGGCAGGGAATTGTGGTGGGGGCACCATAGGTGCCCCCCAGATGCTACAAGGAAGTGCCCTTGCACAGGCAGGGGCCTGTAACAGGTCCCCGAAGTCAATCTCCACCAACCTTTGAATGGCAGAGATGAAGCATCATAATATGGCATAAGGGGCCTGCTAGGCACTGCCGCCATTGTAGGTATGCTTTCTGGTTCCGACAGGCAATTGTAACGATTGCCTGTGTCAGACCCGTGGTGGACGGACTTCCCGTCTGCCAGCAAACCACCCTCCACCCTAATTTGGCAGGCGGAGAATGGCCGCACAATGGCGGTGAATCCGCCACCGGCAGGCTGCCGGTAGTGGATTCACCGCTATTGTATTGGCTCCCTTAGTTCGACTAAAACCAGTTCTGCTGATTACAGGGGTCTCATTGACGTCCTTCACCAGCCATCAGTGGGCCAAACAGCATTATTGAAGAAACAACCATACAAATAATATACACCAATATGTGGCACTTCCTCTGCTTCACATGCCATGCTCAGAACACAATAGTGCTGTTTGATTTATCAGTGCAATGGTCTGGGTGTCGCATCTAAGTAGAAGTTTACAGGAGTAGGATTGGTAGACATCACACTCCCCTGAACCCAGTTAAAGGTCTGTTCACTGTCGCCAGTCAACAAAAATCCATATGATGCCGCCACTGCTTTATATCAACAATGCAAGACATGAATAATAATCCTAAATAAGTATATAAGACATACTTAGGGGTAGATTGCAATGCTGTTCTGAAGGGCTTCGAAACAGATTCAGGTTTGCCGAATCCGATTTGAAACCCTTGTTTATGACCAAATCGTACACAATCAATCAGGTGTTTGTTAAGCGCGACTACTCACCCGTAAGGGTCTCAAGGTGCTGGGGGGTCGCAGGTTGCAGTCCATCAAGGAGGGGGTCTGTCGAAGAGCCAGGTTTTGAAGTTTCTTGCGAAGATGGGGAGCAATGTTGTCTGTCTGAGGTGGAGTGGAAGGTCGTTCCAGGCTCTGGCCTCGCAGAAGGAGAAGGAGCGGCCTTCCGATCTGGTCTTTCTGGTGCGGGGGACCATGGCGTAGGAGAGCTGGGCTGATCTTAGGGTCCTTTGGGGTGCGTGGAATTTGAGTCAGCTGTTCAGGTATGCTGGTCCGGTGTTGTGGAGGGCCTTGTGAGCATGGGTTAGCATCTTAAAGGTGACTCTAGCTTCGAGGGGGAGCCAGTGGAGTGTGCGCAGGTGCTGGGAGATGTGGCAGTGTCTTGGCAGGTTGAGGACCAGTCTTGCGGCGGCGTTTTGGATGTTCTGTAGCTTGTGGTTGAGGTTTTTGTTTATTCCGGCATAGAGTGCATTGCCGTAGTCGAGCCTGCTGGTGACCAGGCTGTGAGTGACGGTCTTTCTGTGTTCGAGGGGGATCCATTTGAAGGTCTTACGTAGGAGGCAGAGGGTGTGGAAGCAGGAGGACGAAACAGAGTTGATCTGGCGGTCCATTTTGAGCCCAGGATGGTTCCCAGGTTGCGTGCATGGTCCGTGGGGGTGGGCAGGCATCTGAGGGCGGGGGGCCACGAGGTGTTGTTACAGGCATCGGGGTTTGAGCCCATGATGAGTACTTCCGTTTTGTTGGTGTTTAGTTGTAGGTAGCTGTTTTTCATCCATTTGGTGTCGGCCTCCATGCCTTCTCGAAAGTTGTGTCTGGTGGTGTTGGGTTTGTTGGATAGTGAGAGGATGAGTTGGGTGTCGACTGCGTATGACACAATGTTGAGTCCGTAGGTTCTGACGATGGGGGCGAGCGGAGCCATGTAGACGCTGAAAAGTGTAGGGCTGAGGGAGGACCCCTGGGGGACTCCGCTGGTGGTAGATGTAGGGTCTGAGAGGAAAGGGGGGAGTCTGACCCACTGCGTTCTGCCAGAGGGGAAGGAGCGGATCCAGTAGAGGACCTTGTCTTGGATCCCTGCATCGTGGAGTCTGTATATTAGGGTGCGGTGAGAGACTGTGTCTAACGCCACTGAGAGGTCGAGGAGGATGAGGGTTGCTGTTTCTCCTTTTTCCAGTAAGGTACGGATGTCGTCTGTTGCGGTGAGGAGGGCGGTTTCCGTACAGTGTTTTTTTCTGAAGCCGGATTGGGAGGAGTCGAGGATGTTTTGCTCTTCGATGAATGTGGCGAGTTGGCTGTTAATGGCTTTCTCGATGACTTTCGCTGGGAACGGGAGCAGGAAGATGGGTCTGTAGTTTTTGAGGTCGGTGGGGTCCGCCGAGGGTTTCTTCATGAGTGGGTTGATCTCAGCATTTTTCCTGTCGTCAGGGAACGAGATGGTTGCCTGGGAGCTGTTGATGGTGTGGCAGAGCATGGGTGCGATGGTGTCGGTGGCTCTGTTGAAAATGTGGTGGGGGCAGGGGTCCGTGGGGGCCCCGTAGTGGATTGACTTCTTTGTCTTCAGTGTGTCTTCGGTGGTGAGGGCTGTCCAGTTGTTGATCGCTGGCTTCAGGGTGTCAGAGGTGGTTGGTGAGGGTTCAGTGTGTTGGTTGTCTTCGTCGAAGTTGTCGTAGATGCTCTTGATTTTGTGGTGGAAAAAGGTGCTGAGTTTGTCGCAGAGGTCTTGTGAGGGAGAGATGTCGGTGGACTCGCTAGTGGGTTGGGCGAACTCCTTGATGATGTTGAAGAGTTCTTTGCTGTTGTGTGCATGAGTGGAGATTCTGTCTTCAATCGCTTTTTTCCTCGTTTTTCTAATGCGTTGGTGGTGAGCGTTGGTGGCGGCTCTGAAGTTGTTGTGGGCTTCTGTGGATTTGGTGTTCCTCAAGTGCGGCAAGTGCGTCTGGACTCTCGAAGTTCGGTGGTGAACCATCTAGCTTTCTTGGAGTGGGTGTTGTTGTTTTTCTTGAGGGGGTCTATGGTGTTGGCGCTGTCAGAGATCCATCTGTGCAGGGTTCGGGCTGCGGTGTTGGGGTCATCGTTTTCCACAATGGTTGGGGTGGAGTTGCTGAGTGACAAGGTTAGCTGTTCGTCGGTGATTCTGGTCCAGTTTCTTTGTGGAAGCAGATGCTAGTGTGTGTGGATGGTGGGTGTTCTGAAGGTGAAGTGGACGCATCGATGGTCAGTCCATGGGAGTTCGGTGGTGCGGCTGAAGGTGATGGAGTTTCCTGTTGTGAGGAGGGGGTCAGGGGTGTGTCCTGCTGAGTGCGTGGGTTCGGTCATGATCTGGCAGAGTCCAATGTTGTGGAGGTTGTCCAGGAGGGATGTGGTGCCGGGGTCCAGTTGGTTGTCGAGGTGGAAGTTGAGGTCTCCCAGTGGGGTGTAGTTGGTGGATGCGATGGCATGCAGGGAGATGATGTCCGTGATGGAATTGGCAAAAGGTCCGTGTGGTCCAGGGGGTCGGTAGATGAGGGTTCCTTGGAGGGTGGAGGTAGGGCTGGCCAGTATCTTGAAGTGAAGGTGTTCCATCAGGTCTGTGGGCTCGTCGGGGAGTGTGCTTAGGTGGAGGGTGGATTTGTGGATGATGGCGATTTCTCCTCCAGGGTGGGTGGGGCGGTCCTTCCTGGAGATCTTGTATCCTTGGGGATTGGCGATGGCGATGTCCAGTCCCAAGGTGATGTTCGTCCAGGTTTCAGTAAAGAATACTACGTCTCGGGTGGTGCTGTCGAGGAGGTCCCAGATTTCGGTGGCGTGTTTGTGGAGGGATCGGATGTTGAGGAGGATGCATTGCAGGGTCTTCGGTTCTGTTGTGTTCTTGCGGGTGGGTTGTGCTGGGTCCGTGGTCTTGGCGGTGCTGCAGGTGTGCTGGCAGTGATGACAGCTGAAGGGTCCGTGGGTGTCAGCTGGTGATGCTAGCTTGCAGTTGTTGTTGTGGCCTGGGTTGAAAGCGTGGAGTGCTGCTGGGTCATAGCGTTGGCGGTGCAGAGATCCAGGGTTCCTGGTGCTAGTCACAGACGGGCCACTGACGGGCTTGCCTTTGGCGCGCCCGCTGCGCAGCTGCACAGAGGCCGCCAATAAGTAAGAGTCGGGGAGGGCTGGACAGCTGGGAGGCGGGGAGGGGAGCTGGATTGGGCGGGTCGCACTGGTCGTGCTGGGGGGAGGGGCCGCGGAGGCTGCAGCGGCGGGGAAAACGGGCTGAATAAGGAAAAAGGCAAAAAGAGAGAGAAAAGTGCAAATTAGGCAGCAAAAGTGCAAGAAACAGTGGAGGAAAGACACAAAGGACACAGAAGGAGAGTGAAAGGGGGAGATTGAGATGAGGGTAAATAACAAGTGAAAAACGGAGGAGAGACACAGAAGGAGAGTTAAGGGGGAGCTTGAAATGAGGGGAAAATGACAGAAAATGGAGGAAAGACCCAGAAGGAGACTGAAGGGGGAGATAGAAGTGAGGAGAAAAAAAGGAGTAAAAAAGGAGAGGAAAAGCAGAGTGAGAGAATGGAGACAGAGGTCCATTGGACCACCAGGGATGAGGCGCAGGTGAAACCTGCAGGCGAAGGAGGGCCTCGAACACCAACGCTCGAGAGTGCAGGGGCTCGGGGGAAGGCCTTACTTAATGGTGGAGCTGCGAGGGAGGGAGAGCAATTTCACTGACAATGAGTCAGTGGTCTTGCTCGCCTGTCCCCGCAGCGGCTGCCATTAAGTAGGGGTCGGGGAGGATTGGACAGCTGGGAGGTGGGAGCGGGGAGGGGAGCTGGATTGGGCGGGTCGCACTGGTCATGCTGTGGGGGGGCCGTGGGGGCAGCAACGACGGGGAAAACGGGCTGAAAAAGGCAAAAAGAAAAAGGCAAAATGAGAGAGAAAAGTGCAAATAAGGCAGAAAAAGTGCAAGAAAGAGTGGAGGAAAGACACAGAGGACACAGACGGAGAGTAAAAGGGGGAGATTGAGATGAGGGTAAAAAACGAGTGAGAAACGGAGGAAAGACACAGTAGGAGAGTGAAGGGGGAGCTTGAAATAAGGGGAAAACGACAGAAAATGGAGGAAAGACCCAGAAGGAGAGTGAAGGGGGAGATAGTAGTGAGGGAAAAAAAACTAGTGAAAAAGGAGAGGAAAAGCGGAGCGAGAGAATGGAGACAGATGTCCACTAGACCACCAGGGATGAGGTGCAGGTGAAACCTGCAGGTGGAGGATGGCCTCGAACACCAACACTCGAGAGTGCAGGGGCTCTGGGGAAGGCCTCACTTAATGGTGAAGCTGCGAGGGAGGGAGAGCAATTTCATTGACAATGAGTCAGTGGTCTTGCTCGCCTGTCCCCGCAGCGGCTGCCATTAAGTAGGGGTTGGAGAGGGCTGGACAGCTGGGAGGTGGGAGCGGGGAGGGGAGCTGGATTGGGCGGGTCGCACTGGTCGGGCTGGGGGGGAGGGACCGCGGGGGCAGCAGCGGCATGGAAAACGGTCTGAAAAAGGCAAAAGGAAAAAGGCAGAAAGAGAGAAAAGGGCAAATAAGGCAGCAAAAGTCCAAGGAAGAGTGGAGGAAAGACACAGAGGACACAGAAGGAGAGAGAAAGGGAAAGATTGAGATGAGGGTAAAAAACGAGTGAAAATTGGAGAAAAGACACAGAAGGAGAGTGAAGGGGGAGCTTGAAATGAGAGGAAAACGACAGAAAATGGAGGAAAGACCCAGAAGGAGAGTGAAGGGGGGTGATAGAAGTGAGGGGAAAAAAACAAGTGAAAAAGGAGAGAAAAAGCAGAGCGAGAGAATGGAGACAGAGGTCCACTGGACAACCAGGGATGAGGCACAGGTGAAACCTGCGGGTGGAGGAGGGCCTCAAACACCCACACTCGAGAGTGCAGGGGCTCTGGGGAAGGCCTCACTTAATGGTGAAGCGGCGAGGGAGGGAGAGCAATTTCATTGACAATGAGTCAGTGGTCTTGCTCACCTGTCCCCGCAGCGGCTGCCATTAAGTAGGGGTTGGAGAGGGCTGGACAGCTGGGAGGTGGGAGCGGGGAGGGGAGCTGGATTGGGCGGGTCGCACTGGTCGTGCTGTGGGGGAGGGGCCACGGGGGCAGCAGCGACAGGGAAAAACGGGCTGAAAAAGGCAAAAAGAAAAAGGCAAAATGAGAGAGAAAAGTGCAAATAAGGCAGAAAAAGTGCAAGAAAGAGTGGAGGAAAGACAAAGAGGAAACAGGAGAGTGAAAGGGGGAGATTGAGATGAGGGTAAAAAATGAGTGAGAAACGGAGGAAAGACACAGTAGGAGAGTGAAGGGGGAGCTTGAAATAAGAGGAAAACGACAGAAAATGGAGGAAAGACCCAGAAGGAGAGTGAAAGGGGAGATAGTAGTGAGGGGAAAAAAACAAGTGAAAAAGGAGAGGAAAAGCCGAGCGAGAGAATGGAGACAGATGTCCACTAGACCACCAGGGATGAGGTGCAGGTGAAACCTGCGGGTGGAGGATGGCCACGAACACCAACACTCGAGAGTGCAGGGGCTCTGGGGAAGGCCTCACTTAATTGTGGAGCTGCGAGGGAGGGAGAGCAGTTTCACTGACAATGAGTCAGTGGTCTTGCTCGCCTGTTCCCGCAGCGGCCGCCATTAATTATGGGTCGGGGAGGGCTGGACAGCAGTTCCGAACGACTGGTTATGATGCCCGCAAACCATTAGGGCTGTCCAAATCGGTTCTGAAAGGTATTCAGACAGGTCAGGCCTTTTGGAGCCAAATCATATAGCTCCATGGAACGGTTTCCAAGCGAGGGGTTATGATGAACGATTCGGACAGCCAATTCGGTTTGCCCGAAACAAAACAGCTGTCGAAGCCTGTCCCCCTTCACCTGGGGCCTTCCGAATCGGGCCTGTGGGGGTTCCGAAGGGACCCCCCTTTCCAAGCATGCACAGTGTGGCAGGCACCATGGGGTGCCTGCCACAGGAAGCACAATTTTCCCCAGCCACCCCTTTCTTCAATGGGAGCCTGTGTTCTCGTAACAAACACAGGCTCCCATTGAAGTCAAAAGAGTCCGACCGAATTATATCCAGAAGCATCCAGATGCATCCAAATCGCTCTGTTAGACTCCCCCGATCCGCGTTGTTCGGGAAGCATTTTGGAACCGAATCAGTCGTAATGCTTTCCGGACAAGATCGTAATCAGCCCCTTAGTGCACCACTCCAGGGCACAGAACAGATTCTGGACTTGAATTCATCATGTACAGGCCTAGGCATCAGTGCACACATTAGATTAGCATGTTAGCTGGATCAATAAAAATTCAGGATACCAGTTTATCATGCAGTCAGGTCACTCAGGGCAGGGCTACGAGCCTGTTTACCATGCAGGAGACATTCCTATCCAAACATCTCTGTAGGCACATGCACACCCACCTCCAAATATTGAGGCAGTACCATACCCAAAACACCTGGTCAACTAGAGCAAATGCCCTTAACACCTCCTTGATGATTGTACGTTGATTTACAACACTTGTCTTTATACCATGACATGACCACCTCACTGCATGCTCTTTCAAAAGCTAAACGCACTTCTCTTCCTGTACCACTATATCTCAGTCCAACCTCATTGTGAGCAATTGTTCATACAACTTCTGCAGATTGAATCGTCTGTAGCATCAGGACCTGGTGACCTTTGAGCCCACCCTACTCGTAACAGAGTTTTGAAAGTAATACAGTTAGCAGAAGCTTGTCCCTTATAGTGCTTGCCAAGTGAGCTGAGAAATGCCCCCCAAAACCGTTCAGCTACCTTTCTATGTCCTTGTGGTGTGCTACTTTTCAGTGTACTGAGGTGAGTTTTTAAAGGCGATTAATCTATCTCTACCAATTCAGCAGGTTATCTTGCAAATGAAAATAGCTAAAAATACGTTTCTATCATACAGTTGCAGTTTAAAAACTTCTGGTAGCCATGGCTACGGCAGTTTGGATCTACAATTAATTATCTCGAGGCACCAAAGCTATGGAATCGGCGGAGACAATAACAGTCGACATCCATCTGCTCATTACAATCTTGATTATCCACTGTTTATTAAAGCTTGCTGTGAAAGAAGTCATTAAGCATGCTGTCGCTCTATTAGGGGAAGCTCACGCAACAATTAACCTTAATTCAAGAAAGAACTTAATTTCATTTTAATTGCCTTCCAAAGGACGGTAGATTTTTGTGTATTAACCGCAAGTATTTTTACACATCTGTGTATTGTGTTGTATTTGTCAGTGTGAAAAGCTCATACGGATGCATTTAGAAAATAAAACTGAAGGGTGCAGTGCCAACCCAGCTCGTGTAGGCGGCGCTGAAGTATAACACCAACAATATTTCAGTTGGGCTGCGAATGTTTTCAAAATGCAAGTGAACGCATATAGTACAGTTTACATATTAAATGCCATATTCTCAGCTCAAAACTTAAGTGTGATCTGGGTAATGAAGCCTCGGACTTGAAAATAGCATATTTCCAAATGAAAACGTTTTGGCCCTTATGTATTCAACATTCACAGTCCTTTATATTACAGTTCCACCTTATTGCTATTTGCTGAAAAGGAATAAGGGGAAACTATCTGGGCCTTATTATGGATGTGGCGCACAGACCTACTCTCCTCAGTGGAGCAAGAATGCTGGGCGCAGACTGAGAGAGAATCCAGCTCACAGAATGTGTGTTTTTACCCCAGTGCAGTGCGAATCCACAACTTCACTGGGAACAGCCCATTATTGAACGAGAACCGTCTGTCTAAAGCCATTGATCCGCCTCTCTCCCTAGGACTCCAAAAGCCTCCCTGCAAGGGGGTGCCCTCCACGTGCACTAACTGTGCCCCTCCTCTGTTCAGCACAGTGACTGCGCCTCCTGACAGCTTCTTTGCTGTTGTCCCAGAGTTTAAAAAAAAAAAAAAAAAAGCCTCCGGACTACTGATGCATGTTTTTATAATTGTATGAAAGTTACTGAGCAGCCCAAAACATATCAAAGAAGTCACATTGTGTTATAGAGCATGTTGTGCAGATTAATCTTTTGTTATTGTTTCAATGAATTGAAAAAGTATCCAGAATGCAGTTTATGATAAGATTAGCTCTGCTCTGGTCGGTCACTCATCACCTAATCAAAGCAGCCTGGCTAAGCCTGTTAAAGCTGACCAATCAGCAGAGACCACTAAAAGGCTGGATCTTGGCTTACAGGAGAGAAAGTTCTGTAACTTCTCTTCTGTATTAGCTATGATAAATTCAGCAGTGGCGAGATGTTGACTTAATCAATACCAATCTTTCAAGTCATTGAAAGTTATTTTCTCTTTGCCTAGCAAAATAAAAATATGTGTATAAGTAGTGGACTTTATCAATACCAATCTTTCAAGTCCTTGAATGTTATGTTCTCGTTTCCTAGCTATATGTATATCTAAATAAAATATTGAAAAGCTAGCCCGTAGAGCCAAGTATCTACAATGAGAAAAACTGAAATGGGCAGTTTTTCCTCACCAGGGCATCACAAACATATTTTATAAGGTCCCTGCTTATATTTACATGCACCCCCACCCCTGGGACACCTAGGGGAGACCTGGGGGGCTGCCCATGTACAGTTAAGGTAGATTATCATTTAAGTGCCCATACCACCAATGTCGAGTTTGCACAGAATTTACTTTTAAAGACAGCCTGCAAGGCCAGGCTGCCTTAAAATGACAGAGGCAGTGCACACATACAAGCTCAGATTATCTGCTGGCCTCTAAACGTCCATACCATATTACATACTAGGGACTTACTGGCAGTTTGAACCCATTAGCCCTATTATATACTAGGGACTTATAGGGCATGTCAATATCAATTGTGAGAATTTACTTTTAAAGACAGTGTGCAAGGCTGGGCGGCCTTTAAAATGGCAGAGGCCCTCAGCAGTGCACACATGCAAGTTCAGGAAATCTTCTGGCCTCTAAACGTCCTTACCTTATTACATACTAGGGACTTATAGCCAGTTTAAACCCATTAGCCCTATTATATACTAGGGACTTATAGGGTCTGTCAAAACCAATTGTGAGAATTTACTTTTAAAGACAGGCTGCAAAACAGGACTGCCGTTAAAAGGACAGCAGGCACACAGCAGCACACATATGCAAGTGCAGGAAATCTTCTGGGCTCTGCCCCATTATATACAAGGGACTTATAGGTAAATTGCACCCCTTGGCCCTATTATCTACTATGGGCATATAGGGTCTGTCATTGCTAATTGTAAGTGTACCCTATTACATGTACCTTTTTATTCATAGCACTGGCCCTGGTTAACAGAGCACCACAGGGTACAATCAGAGACAGTTAACACCAGTATCATTTAGCAAATAAAATGAGGGTGACCAGGGCAAAAGGATGACTTTCTAACAAAAATGGATAAACATGATGTATTGAAAGGTTAAAAATGTAGTTTATATGTGGGAAAGTAGAACTGAATAGAAACATTGCCTATACTGAAACTTAAAATTTACATAAATTAGTTACCAACTCTATGGACTATTGTGTTTTCTAATAGAAGACAAGGAGTGATTTTGTTCTCCTGAGATCATAGAAAGCTGATTGGTTGACTGGAGATGGAAGGAGCAACATGTTGTAAAAGCTTCAGAATATGTATTTAATAATGCATGTTCCTAGAGTAGGTTACCACTTGCCATTAAGATTTTTCCATTTACCCTTATTCCATGCTGTTTTGATTATCTAATGAGTTTCTTGAACCTCTCTTTAGTGGAAGTTTTGCTTTGAATCAATTTGGATCTATTAGGCTGACCTAAGTGCTGAAGCCTTTAGTTTTTTTTCTCTCACTCTTACTCTCTCGAACTAGAACTCTTTATGGGTTCTGACTGACACCTTTTCTTTGATTCCTAGAATAGAGATGAGTTCCTTTATGGAACATGCTTGATGCATTTATCATGATTTCTATTGACTAGTATTGATTATTGATTACTGTTCATATCTGATATTTGAGACTAATACAAATTAATTTGTGACCTTAATAAAGATGAATTACTAAAACGATTGGATTAATAACACCATTTAACTCATACCAAACTTTCTTTATTGACTGAAAACTGATTAGTGATTGTGATTATAATGTATGTGATGTACAGCTCTTGATCTTCTCTAAAACAATGGCAAAAATCCATTGCATCAGAGATTGTGGATGAATTAGCTTGGGTGATGGTAAACTGATAATTTAATTTAAACTGATTTCCACGATCCAGCAAATTTGGTAGAGAGAGGACAGTTTACGTTATGAGAAGAGGAGCTAAAATTAATTGGGCCAAGTTAAGGTGATGCCCAAGTCCCACATCCCAAAGCCTAAAATTTGAAAACTGACAAGGTGTGGTTTCAAAGGTGGTTGCTGTATTGAAAGTATATTAATACGGTTATGCGTCGCAGTTGCAGTTGTTGTTGATTTTGCTTAGCATGTTGAAAAAGAGTGTTGAATCAATTGATGATGTTTATTTGTTTATTGTGAAGAAGTTAAAGAGGTAATCAGACTCAAAGTAGCTTAAGATCCCGGGATAGAGATAAAGATAGATAAATAAGAGTTTGATATATGGTGTATTTGTCTGCTAAACATTTATGGTGTAGGTCCTGAGGTGCCATCGACTACACAATTGAGGTAGGGATTATAACAAGCTGTTGTGAAGGTACTAATATTGATTGGTACCAGAACCCAACTACACAAAAGGTGAGGCTACATTGATTAGGGGGATTTTCCTCTGGTCAAGATTTCATTTGTGTATGTGAAAAATCTTTCTGCATGGAAAAGTTGTAAGGCTTTAAAATATTAGAATTCAGATTGTTAAATTCCTTTTGTTTTTTTAGAGGAGCAGACAAAGATTGCTTATTTATGTTCCGTTAGAGTTGCAGAGTTATGTGCATGAAAAAAATTGTAAAGGAGGGTGAACTGCTTCAAGTAGTGAGATCCTACATCATAGTGTGCTTCGCTTTTATTGGTTGGTTGGTTTACTGTTGCACTGCTATTTGTTGATGATGACACAGAGTGCCGAGATGCTATAGGTTGACTGTTGTGTAAATGCTGCATTGAGATTGATTAACGAGTCTTAAAGAATTGAAACTAAAACAGGATTGTAGAAAAGAGATCTGACGTTTACGGGATAGATTCAAAACATTGCGAATCTGAATTACATTGTTTGCTATTTGTGGAATATACTCAAATCAAGAAA
This sequence comes from Triturus cristatus, assembly GCF_964204655.1. Taxonomy (NCBI): domain Eukaryota; kingdom Metazoa; phylum Chordata; class Amphibia; order Caudata; family Salamandridae; genus Triturus; species Triturus cristatus. The sequence goes on along the minus strand of NC_140582.1, from coordinate 562,640,879 downwards.
TGTTTAAAAAAAATGTAAATGTTTTGTGGGAGGCTATGTAACAATTCCAATGCAGGAAGGTGAAGAGGCAAAGGAGCAACAATCTACTGGTATTTGGCATTCCAAAAGAAAGAGGGATTGGATGTTGTGGGTTTATGGTGGATATATTTAGTGAGGCATTTCCCGAACCAGTGGAATGGAACTGGTCCAAAGAGGTTCAAAGAGCCCATCAAGTTCCTTTTGTTCAGAAGTAACTGATCAGGGAAGATAGAAACCCACAGGCCATACGTGTTTAGATAGGGAACTTCCTCCTGAGACACACCAAAGGTTAAGCGCACAGTTGGGGTTTGTTCCGTCCTTGTCATGCCTGACTTTTGCCACACAACAGTTGAGAGGAGATGGCATTTGCGACAATTAATCAAACCTTTTCAAGATAAAAGAGCCAAAATTAAAACAAAGACAAGATAAAAGAGCAAAAATTAAAACAAAGGAATTCCTGCAGGAAGTGAGTAAATTCATATTGGTAGACTGAAGAGGACTCCCCCCTATATAATAGGCAGACTATACTAGGTGTAAAGGGAGGTTTGTGGGGTCTTTCCAATACGGGTCTTAATGTTTTTTGATTCTCACTTAGGATAGCAAGATGAATGGTAGTATTATGAAGCAGATACAGTGGTCTGGGTGTGTGTCAGAGAATGTGTTTTCCTCACTACAGACCAATGTGCTGTCTGTCGGCCTCTCAGGGGTGGATGGGTGGGGGGTGGGGAGTGTAGGGGTGGGGGTTGTGTGGGGTTTGAGGGTTTGGTTTGGGAAGGCGTGGGGGTATGGGGTGAGGACATGGGGGTAAGTAAAAGTAAAACCCAAAGCAAGAGTAAGAAATGAAGAGGGCAAGGAGATAGAAGAATGGATTTTATGGTGTCAAAGTGGTGCGGAATGGGTATAAGGGCAAGACCTTGGATTTCAAATATGTAAACTATCTATTTGCTGAGCAAATGTGGGGGGCCTGAATGATAAGGCTGAACGGCTGAGGGTGGCAGAAATGTTGAGGTCTCTAGGGTCTAAGGTTATATGCCTACAAGAAACACATGTCCCTTGGGGCAAGAGAGAATTTTTAACCCCTTCTGTGCCCATGATGAGCTGGACTCGTCATGGAGCACAGTCGCGCTGTGCCCATGACGAGTCCAGCTCGTCATGGCACCCACCCACGGGGGAAGCGCTGGCGCTCCCCCCGTGAGTGGTCGATCTTTTTTTTTTTACTGGAAAGGCAGGGGAAGACCTTCCCCTGCCTCCCCCCGGCCCCCCGCGTCATCAATGACGTCAGCGCGCGAGCCGCGCTGACGTCATTGGAGGTCTCCCGTTTGCTCTCCGTGGCGCAGGAAGCAAATGGCTTCCTGCGCGTTGGAGAGTAAAGGTGAGTTTTGGGGCTGGGGAGGGGTTTTTTTTGCATCGGTGGGTTTGGGTTAGGGTGGGGGCACTTTGGTATGCCCAGGCATGCCACGAGGCTCGGCTTCGTTCCTGTGTGCCTGTTGTTGCTTCCCTGTAAAATGGATCCAAATTTGAAAAACGCTCGTCTTTCTAGTTGCTTCCCTGTGAAATGGATCCAAAAATGCCGAGAAATGCCCTTCTTTGTAATTTTTCAAATCCAAAGTGCAGCAGCATGATTTTTGCATCGGTGGGTTTGGATTAGGGTGGAGGCACTGTGGTATGCCCAGGCATGCCACGAGGCTCGGCTTCGTTCCTGTGTGCCTGTTGATGCTTCCCTGTGAAATGGATCCACATTTGAAAAACACTCGTCTTTCTAGTTGCTTCCCTGTGAAATGGATCCAAAAATGCCGAGAAATGCCCTTCTTTGTAATTTTTCAAATCCAAAGTGCCTCAGCATGATTTTTGCATCGGTGGGTTTGGGTTAGGGTGGGGGCACTTTGGTATGGCCAGACATGCCACGAGGCTCGGCTTCGTTCCTGTGTGCCTGTTGTTGCTTCCCTGTGAAATGGATCCAAATTTGAAAAACGCTCGTCTTTCTAGTTGCTTCCCTGTGAAATGTATCCAAAAATGCCGAGAAATGCCCTTATTTTTTTCAAATCCAAAATGCAGCAGCATGTAGAGAAATAGAATTTCTTATATGAGAATAATAGCAAGACAGAGGGGTTGCAAAGTGGCCAGATTGTTTTTTTTACATCCAAATACACCAGCATCACTTTACAGAGTTTGCCAGTGAAGTGCTACTTTCATTTTCTCGTCTTTCTTTGAAGAGCATTGTTGTTTCCAGGTTGGGAGAGTGTACCATTCCTGGAGGTAATGCAATACCTAGTTGATGGGTGGATTGGAAAACACAATATGTACCATGGCTCTGTGTTTATGGATGTGGTCTTTTTATACCATACTGCTTACGTTTCGTAAGGATGTAAGCAATGGACAGTGAAACGGTTCCCTACAGGGCCCTCTAGTCATGTCCATAACTTTTCAGGTGAAACCACTCGCTGATTTCTGAATAGTTAGTGAGAGATCGTTTAGGTAAACATGTTGTTTCTGCTTACATTTCACATGCTTTGCATTCCCTATGAGTGGTTGCTTTTTTTTTTTTTTTTTAGGCAGCATATTACTCTTATCAAGTGCATAATTTGAATTGTGCCACATCCAAGTGTTTATAGCGGGCACAATTAGATTACAGCTGAAGGCAGTGCGAGTTTCAGTGGGCAAGTATGGTGTTCAGTGGGGATGTGGCACTATGGCCAGAGCTGTGGAAATTGGAACTGGGGAACCGGGTTCTGCATTCATGACCAGTCCACCACACCACTGTAGTGAGGGAGCACATTCCCATGCTAGACCGTAGAAGGCCCCACTAGACCTTAGAAGGCTTGATGTCTTAGCACAAGCAGGTGTACCCTAGTGGTGTCAATTGTGGGTTAACCTTGAAGGCCTGTCCACCACAATCCATACTGAAGTCCATCTCAAATATCCCACCTCCCAGTGTTCCCCTGGGTCTCCCGGTAAAAATGATGCCTCACTTGTGTGGGAGGCCCAAGTACCCGCGACAGGTAAGGGCCCAAAACGAAGTGAGGTGACATCAAAATTGCCTATCTCAAAACCACCTGGTTTTGCAAGGGGGGTGACCTGGGTTTTTGGCCCAGTGCTCGGCGGCCATCTAGGGAAACCTACCAAACCCATACATTTCTGAAAACTAGACACCCGGGGGCTTCCAGGGAGGTATGTCTTGCGTGCATCCCCCAATGTTTCCTTACCCAGAATCCCCTGTAAACCTCAATATTAGCTGAAAAAATCGCTTTTTTCACACATTTTTGTGTGGGAAAGTTGTGGCATCACCGGGCTCACTCAAATTTCCCACCTCCCAGCGTTCCCCTGGGTCTCCCGGTAAAAATGGTACCTCACTTGTGTGGGAGGCCCAAGTACCCGCGACAGGCAAGGGCCCAAAGCGTAGTGAGGTGACATCAAAATTGCCTATCTCAAAACCACCTGGTTTTGCAAGGGGGGTCATCTGGGTTTTTGGCCCGGTGCTCGGCGGCCATCTAGGGAAACCTACCAAACCCATACATTTCTGAAAACTAGACACCCGGGGGCTTCCAGGGAGGTATGGCTTGCATGGATCCCCCAACGTTTCCTTACCCAGAATCCCCTGAAAACCTCAATTTTAGCTGAAAAAATCGCTTTTTTCACACATTTTTGTGTGGGAAAGTTGTGGCATCACCGGGCTCACTCAAATTTCCCACCTCCCAGCGTTCCCCTGGGTCTCCCGGTAAAAATGGTACCTCACTTGTGTGGGAGGCCCAAGTACCCGCGACAGGCAAGGGCCCAAAGCGTAGTGAGGTGACATCAAAATTGCCTATCTCAAAACCACCTGGTTTTGCAAGGGGGGTCATCTGGGTTTTTGGCCCGGTGCTCGGCGGCCATCTAGGGAAACCTACCAAACCCATACATTTCTGAAAACTAGACACCCGGGGGCTTCCAGGGAGGTATGGCTTGCATGTATCCCCCAAAGTTTCCTTTCCCAGAATCCTCTGAAAACCTCAATTTTAGCTGAAAAAATTACTTTTTTCACACATTTTTGTGTGGGAAATTTGTGGCATCACCGGGCTCACTCAAATTTCCCACCTCCCAGCGTTCCCCTGGGTCTCCCGGTAAAAATGGTGCCTCACTTGTGTGGGAGGCCCAAGTACCAAGTACGTGGCAGAAGAACAACAGATCATATCATACAAGCTTAAACATTATTTGATATTGTGGAAACATCGGGTGACCAGATGGCTATGATCCTCCTTGAAGCAGAGAAAGTTTTTGATAGAGTGTCGTGCGGTTACCTATGGTACATAATGGAATGAAAAGGGTTTAGCCCACGCTTTATTAAGGCCATAAGAGAATTTTACAATTCTCCCTATGCTAGACTGCAAATTATTGGTCTAGAGTCAGGGTAAATTGATATAACTTGAGGGACTAGACAGGGGTATCCCTGCTCTCCAATTCTGTTTTCCCTTAACATAGATCCATTTTTAGTTCAAATTGCTCAAAACCAAGGTATTAGCCCATTTCGAAATAAGGGAATGAAACCAAGGTGCTTGCATATGCAGATGATGTAGCAGTGGTAACTACTGATCCTGAGAAGTCAATAGTTGAGATCGAGCAATTAGCCAGTGAATATGGAAGGGAATATGGCTATTTATTGAACAGAGAAAGAACACAGATTATCTGTACGGACAATATTGTGCGAACAGACTCTTGCTGGACCGTCACGGCAACTTATCTAGGGATCAAGATCAACCCCAAGGTATCTACTATTCACCATATTAATCTTGAAACATTGATTGGTAAGATTAACACTGATTTAAGGCATATAAATGGACTACACTTATCAATCATAGGTAGATGCAATGTCCCAAAAATGTTAGTTCTGCCTAATGTACTTTATTTGTTTCGATCTATCCATTTTGAGATTGAACTGGTCCTTACTTAGGATGCTAGATGGCATTTGTACACATTTTATATGGCAAAATCAGTAGATTAGGAGATCCCTTAAGATCTTAATCCTCACACAGGAGCAGGGAGGGTGGGCAACTCCCAGTTTTATGTTCTTTTATTAGGCAGTTCTCTTACAACAGAAGGAAGTACTATTTATGGCAGGTAGTGGGAATAGAGAAGACCATGGAAATAGAGCTATCCTGCCTAGCATTTACGAACTGGCGCTTGGTAAAGAAGCCTGGGGGTATCTTCTTTGACAAATAGAGCCGAGCTATTTTAAAAAAGTACGATTTAAAACTGTAATTGTGGCCTGAGCAGTTTGGAAGAAGGCCCAAAATTAATGAAAATTAAACAGTAACAGATATAATCCTATGTGGCGTTCCTTGCTGTTTCCAGCTAATTTTTGTGATGTTATGGGTGGACAATGGGAACAAGACGGGCTTATCATGATAGGGGATTTTTATGCTGCAGACCAAATGTGTTAATTTGAGGAGCTCCAACAAGATTAAGGACCAGCAGAGGAGTCTTCTTTTAAGTATGTACAGGTAAGGGAATTTTTTTAGACATGTTAATGCCAATAAGATTTCCTTGAGAAGAACACCTTTTTGGAGACAATTAGCCAGTTGGATTGCAGGATTGGACAAATATATAGTTTTATAAGGGAAGGGATACACCCATGTATGATCTGGAACAGATCAAATCGAATTGGGTGAAGAAATTAGGAGAGGGGGACATGGATCTGTACATGTTCATTGGGCTAGGAATTAAGGTTTTTCTTTCATCTACCCTGAAAGCTCAGCACTACAAAACAACTCAATACAAATGTTATATGAATGTGAGAAATTGCTGCCTCTAAAGCAGAGTATCCAGGAATACTGGGAAAAGTTGTTCGGGAAGGAGATAAGTATAGGGAGAAGCATTGTCTTTATGACACCAAAAACACACGGTTGAGACTAACCTATTTGAAGATGGGATTTTTACCCAATGGTTTGTAGAAATGGCAGCGAATAAAAAGAAAGAAAATCAGGTTGTCAATAGCCAAGAGACAGAGCAGGAAAGATGGCTAAATATCCCAAGAATAAAAGTAGAATTAGAAGAAATAATCAGAGGATGTTTAGATATTGAGTATGTGTCTCAGTATAAAGCAAAGGAACTGAAATATTTGAGTGAAGAACTTACAAGCTGTGCAGCAAGAACTCTAGAAAAACTAACTCAATTAGCTAAAAATATGAAGTTGATCTTTCAAAAAGTGTCCCATTACAGAAATGTTTGAGGATACTATTGATACTGAAGCTATTGAGACAATGTGTTCTTCGGGGATGCGACAAGACGTTACTGAATAAGTAAAAAGCATTCTTAAATGGAATGATTTTGAGAAATTAGAAAGCAAATGGGGTAAGAAGAATGAGAAGAAAAAGAAGCAATGAGAAGTAGTTGAGGCAAATAATAAGCCACTGACAAGTACCCCAGAGGAAGGAGTAGGATCTGCTTTTACATTAAGATAAATACCAGGTAGAGGATATGTTCAAGGACTTTCGAGCAGAGGCAATTTTCCAGTCTTTATGAATAATTTACCAAAATTGAGAGAGAAGCCTGTACAATGGTACACACAAGGTGGCAGATTTCTTGAAATTGTGGTGTGGATTGATTATAATAAATTATTTGATGTTGTAGTGCCAAGTGACTTGGTGGCTGAAAGTAAATGATGTACAACGGCTGTGATCCAGCGGTAATTACCTGGTAATTTCCCTATTCAAAACCACATTACCTGTGCTTTACCACTGTAAAGAGTGAACATGATGGACCTTTTGATGACCGTGTTTCACCAAACAGGAGACTTTACATAAATCTGAAAATTAAATGCAAACAATATTAGAGGCAATAATGAGAGGGGTGAGTTATTTTAAAGGGTTTTATTTTAAGTCAAAAGTTAAGGTTCTCTCACTCTTTATTCATTAGTCAAATATCAATCAGGTTACAGAATTGAAAAATATCATTAATACAGAACATATTACAGTCTGCATATAAGCATCACATATAAGAAGGGAAATGTGGCGCACAATGTCAGTCAAAACTCTTAAAGAGTTTCTAAGACAAAGAGTAAGTCTTACAAGGTTAATCAATAATTAATAATGGCAAAAATATCCCATAAAGAGAAAAAAATGCAGTTTAGCACCTACAATCTAAATCTCTTCTGATCCTTTCAGCTCTTTCTCTCTCTGACTCTGCTTCGCTGTGCTAGTCTGTGTCTCTGTCTCAAGCTGCACCATAGCCCCCACAGAATGCAGCCCCTCCCTGTCTCTGTGTCCAGCACAGAAACTGGTCCTGGCCCTCAGAAAAAATGGAAAAAAGAGGAGGCAAAAACAAAAGCACTCCTCCCACTTGTAAGCCATATTTCAAGTAAAAGTTCATGTGCTTGGTCCTCATAGCTGGTCCAATCAGAACTTCAAGACACATCATCTCCCCATGGGCTGACTGGATACGTCATTAATCAGGCTTGTTCCTGTTCAAATTTCAGTCTTGTGATTTATGAAAAAAAAAGTGTGTTCCACTCTCGGGAGGGGTGAGGGAGCATCACATCACCCAAACACAACCTGAAGTTTTTACTAATTTTAGTCTTGTTGACTATTTTTCTTTTTTACTGTAAAGATTTTAATTAATTGTACAGTTAATAAATAAATACAAATACAAAGTTTGAGGTTTGCAAGGGATTCTGGGTAACAGAACCGAGTGAGATCCACACAAGTCACCACATCCTGGATTCCCCTGGGTGTCTAGTTTTTAAAAATGTATAGGTTTGCTAGATTTCCTTGGGTGCCAGCTGTGCTAGGATCCAAAATCCACAGGTAGGCACATTCTGATAAAAAGTCTGTGCCTAGTGGACTTTCTGGGGAGGGGGGGAAATTGGGGGCTATTGCTCTGATATGCCCCCAAGGGGGGCAGAAAGACTGGCTATTTTTTTGGGTGGGTGGGGACATTGGGATGCCCATTCTGGGCAGCCCCCACCCCATGTATAAAAAAGCTAGCATAATCACTGGCGTCTAGTGGGCAGATCAGGGGCTATTACCCCCATCTGCCTCCTTGTGGGCATAAAGACTGTAGCATCTTTCTTGGGGGACATGGGGGCATTGGCATATCCATTATAGGCAGCCCTTCACCTGAATTTTGAAAAAATATACCCCTGGTGCCTAGTGGGCTTTCTCCCCCCCGAGGGTGCTGATAAGGGGCTATTGCCCCGTCTGCCTCTGGGGGGTCAGAAAGACTGTGGTAATTTTTTGGGCGGTGGGGTCATTGGCATGCCCATTCTGGGCAGTCCCACCCCGAACTTTGGGGGGAAAAACCCCTGGTGGCTAGGGGGCTTTCGGCACCCCCAGTGGGCAGAAAAGGGGCTAATGCCCCATTTGCCTCCTGGGGGTGGGGGCATTGGCAGGCCAATTCTGGGCAGCCCCTACCCCTAAATATTTTTTTTTTAAATCCCTGGTGCCTTGTGGGCTTTCTGCCCCCACCCCAGGGGCAGATCAGGTGCTATTGCCCCCAGCTGCCTCCTGGGGGGGCAGAAAGACTGTGGCATTTTTGGGGGGGCATTGGCATGCCCATTCTGAGTAGTCCCCGACCCGAACTTTGGAAAAAAATCCCTGATGCCTAGTGGGCTTTCTGACCCCCCCCCTCCACCCAGGATGGGCAGATAAGAAGCTATTGCCCCATCTGCCTCCCAGGGGGGCAGAAAGACTGTAGCATTTTTTGTAACATATTTATTTTAAAAAACCAGGGGCCTAGTGGGCTTTCTGCCCCCTGGGGGGACAGATCAGGGGCATTTGCCCCTATCTGCCTCAGGGGGGGCAGAAAGTCTTATGCCTTCTTTGGGGGGTAGGGTGGGGGCACTGGCATGCCCATTCTGGGCAATACAAAAAAATCCCTGGCATCTACGGTGCTTTCTGCTCCACAAGGGGAGGACAGATTGGGGGCTACTGTCTCCATCTGCCCCCCAGGGGGGGCAGAAAGGCTGTCTGGCAAAACGTAATGGATGGGGGAGCAAAGGCCCTTGCCTAAGAGGCTGCTCCCCGTCCCTGGTGGCTAGTGGGTAGATCCCTGCTTCGGGTTCACCCTCCTGGGGTTGAGATAGCCCCACGAGCACTGAAACCTTGAAACTGAAACTAAGTTTCAGTTTTATTTTCAATGTAATGACGACAGTGCGCCATGCGCGCGATCGTCATTACATTGAAAATCAGCAAAGGGCCTCGGGAGGTTGGGGAAGCTCTTCCCCACCTCCCGAGGACCCACCAAAAAAAGAAAATCCCTCTGCTGTTTGCAGCAAAGCGATTTAGTGCCCCTGTCCTCATGACGGAAAGGTTCAGTCATGAGCAGCAGTGAGCACAGGAGCACTGGTGCTCATTACGGAACCATTCGTCATGACGGAACCATTCCATCATGAGCACCGAAGGGGTTAACAAGGCAGTAGGAATTTAATGGCCAGTAGAGCCCGCTAGGAAACGGGTTTCCTGCTCGTACAAAGAGCAGGCCAACTTCATGTATTTTACGTTTTGTAGAAATATTGTTCCCACATTGGTGATGCTTTCCCTCGTTGGTTACTTGACTATATGAGTACGTACTGAACATTCTTCCTATTTCTCTGATGAAAGTTCTATGTTTTAAATTGACGCAAAACAGTTATCTCATTGCTTTGTGGTGAAGTAAAGAGGGGTTTGAGTGCTGCACAAACACAATTACAGATAACTATCAATGAAATGCATTGTCGAATGGCAGCTCAGTGTTCAATATTTATTCTTTGTAGCATGTGGTCGCACTGAATCTTTAACATTAGTAGTGATAAGTTATTTCTTGGCAGTCAGTTTAAAAAAAACAGAGCAAGAGTCCACTCCTGGGGTTTCTAACTGGCCTTTTTTTCATGCAGGTTCCAAACCCAGGCAGTGGCCAACCTCAGCGTCGTATTTTTCCTCTGGGGTATTGTGTCTGCGGTTCTTCACATCTCCTCGATTGAAGGCAACTCAAAAATTGCTCAAGACATTGCAGATTTCCTGCAATTAAATCAAAACTTCAGCATTAAGGAATTCACAAGGAACAATGGATTTTATCTCAACAAGAGTACCCTTCTCAGATGCGATTTTTTTGGTAAACCATGTTATGCAGAGGTAATCTCGTGTTTAATATTTTTTTCATTAATAATAGCAATTATCTGTCTCTTTAACATCCACCACTTAATGCATGCCATTTGAAGAGCTGGTATACCTTATTTTTTCAATGATACATGTCAGCATTTGCTTAGGCGTATAAATCTTGTTTTCTAAGTCTACATTTTTCTTAGCTTGCTTAATGAAAAGTCCAGGGATGTGGCAGCTACAACAAAACAGTGATCGTTTTTTAGCAATAAGTGTGAACATTTCACGTAATATGAATGTGTGAAATGTTATCATATTTCACATGAAATTGAGCAACTTCTAAACAGGTTGACTATGAATCCTCCAAGTTAGTCAAGAATTGAAAATTCTTTTTGCTTAGTGACTTTTTTTATTGCAAGACTGAGTAAAAATTATCATTGTTGATAAAACAAAGTTTTCCTGGACCGATGGAAATGGGACAGTAATAGAACAAGCAGGGACGAAAAAACTGTGCTGAGTAATAAGAGTAGAAACAAATGCAACTTGCCTTCCGAATTCCTCTGCCAAACACGGGCATGGTTATTCTAAGTGCGAAGTGAAGATATTCCCATTGACCCAGCATTACTGCTGGTTACAATTACAAATACATCAGAATTACCGCATGTGCTTTCATTAAATGCACTGATTGCATGGTATTTATTGTGGTTTTAGTGCCAGTGCAAATAAACATTGGGAAAGCCAATAGGTTTGGCATTGTCCTCTTGCTTTCCAGAAACTATTGTTTTATTTTGTCATGGCTTTTGCAAAACATTATTGTGTTGGAAGCTGATGGGTGTTTGTCAATTTAAAAAAAAAATTGATCAAAGGCAAAAATGTTTTTTGATCTCATAAAATAAAAAACATGACCACAGTACTCCCTGGCACCAAAGGAAACTACTGGGTGTGTGTTAATATGGTCCTTATGAAAGGGCAGCATGCCGTAACTCATAGTAAAGTTAGCCAATGGCTGAATTGGAGTGACACATTGGCCCTTGATGCATGATCGAGTGGGTTGGAGAAAAATGTAAATGGCACAACCACAGAGAAATAGATGAGGTGTAGCTGAAGATCCCTATAAGTAATTATGTCATACACATAATGTATGTAAAATCAGAAGGTGTTGACTAACACAGACCTGAAAAAGCCAATTGTTATGCCACTAACTGCCAGCCTCTTGCCTTTGAGAAGGAAAGAAAGAAAGAAAGAAAGAAAGAAAGAAAGAAAGAAAGAAAGAAAGAAAGAAAGAAAGAAAGAAAGAAAGAAAGGAAAAAGATGAAAAAGGAAAGAAAGTAGAAAATAAGGAAGGAAAGAAGGCAATAAAGAAAGAAGGAAAGTAAGAAGTCAAGAAGGGAAGAAAAAAGATAAAACAACAGAAAGCAAGAAAGGAAAGAGAGAACGAAAGAAAAAGGTTAAAAACAAAAGATAAATATATAAAGAAAGATAGAGAGAGAAAGAAGGAAAGAAAGAAGGCTAGAAAGAAAGAAGGAAAGCAGTAAAGAAAAAAGGAAAGGAAAAAAGAAGGAGGGAAATGAGGTTTGAAAGCAAGAAAGAAGGAAAGAGGGATAGCAAGAAAGAATGAAGGAAAATGGGATGAAAGATAAAAGGAAAGAAGGATTTAAAGAATGAAAGAATAAAGGAAGGCAAGAAAGAAGGAATGAAGAAAAAGGAGAGCAAGAGAAAAGGAAAGAAGCTATGAAAGAAAAAAGGAGATAGGAAAAAGAAGGAAAGGAGGAATGACAGAATGAAAGAAACAAGGAAATAAATTAGAATAAATGAAAGAAAAATGGAGTGAATGATAAAAGGAAAACAAAAAAGGAATGAAAGAATGAAAGAAAAAGGGAAAGAAAGAAAGCAGTAATCAAAGACAATATGAAAGAAAGAAAGAAAAAAGGAAAGATAGACAGAAGGAATGAAAGAAAAAAGGAAATAAGGAATGAAAGTAGGAATGATAGCAAAAAGGAAAGAAAGAAGGAAAGAGGAATGAACAAATAAAAGAAAGCAGGAAAGAAGGAAGGAAAGAAAGAAGGAAAGAAAGAAAGAAAAAAGGAATGAAGGAATAAAAAAGTGTCACATGTGCTGCAAACTAAAGACGACAAAGGCAAGTTTTCTTCCTGGACAAAGAACCATTGGAGATATTGAGTCCATAATAAATGTGTTCTGAAGAACTGTCTGCTTAGGAATTCAAATGTATAATATTGAAGCTCTTGATAACTTAATATCGAACAGTTTCAAATGGATACAATCTGTTATGCTGTGGAAGTCCTTTTGGAGTGTCCTTTGTTTATCTGATAATATTGTATAAACAAAGAACTTTCCCAAATGGAATTTACAACAGCAATGACAGGAGACAGGAACTGAGACAATGTGGAATGTAGCCTGTGGTTACATCTGTTATAAAGCATCCTGCTATCACATCAGACGCTAAACACAAAGGCAACATCAAAGTAATAAATTAAAAACAAAAACTTTGGCACTGAAGGGAACTGGCTTGTGGGCAGAGGTGCTCTTTATGAAAGAGCAAAATGTAGTCACTCAAAGGGAAGCTATCCAGCGACTGAAGTAGGCTGACCTCCTACCTCATGCTGTATGCTGTAGTGGGCGGAAGCAAAATGTGAATGATACACTAGCAGACTAATGGATGTAGAAAGTTGGGTTGATGTGGTCCAAAGGTCCGGCTTTCCCTTCCTGTTATATGTAATACCCTTTTAGTTGTGGGTAGGTCGTCACTCGAGGTTTGGACCTTTCATTGCCTCCATATGAAAGTGTATTTAAAAAGGATAAGTGCGCCCTCCCTCTTATGTTTTGTGTTAGTTAATGCCTTCATCATCAGGTATTCCGCAGTGCAAATAAGACCAAAAGCAAATTATTATACGTATTTGAAGTTGTGAGTATTTTTCTCAATGAAAAATTTCTTCAGTTCATCATTGTTGGAGTGTTTAACATGAATAACAAGTGCCAGAACATTCCTAAGCAGCTGACACGTGTTTTGCCCCCTTATGGCCCATTCGCATGGGACTTTTTCAAGGCTGTGAAAAATACATGAGATATAGTGAGTGATAAGATTGCGGCTGAAATAGAGTCAATCCATCACCAAGTGTGAAGAAAAAAAGCAAAATTCAAAAATTAGGGGAACAAACCAGAAAAAGAAAAAAGAAAAAAGAGGGAAGCACCCAAGTGTTGCAGAGACAATTTGCGTGATCAGGTTAATTGCCATTATTATTTTAGGGGATGTCACAGATTGTGAAACCCAAAAAGAGTTGAGAATATAACTTCATTAAATGAAAACAGTGCATAACAAAAGTGCTGGCAGGCTAGGCATCACAAGCAGATCTGTGCTGAGACAATTGAGAATAGTGGTTTCAGATACAGCCATATTTGGCAATGATAGAGAGAAAGATTTTAAGTTACGTTAATAATTTAATAAAAGTGCACGTATACCCAAAGGTGTCTTGGCACTGACTCAGAGTAACAAATACAGAGATTGAATTGAAACAAAGTTGTTGAAAAGCCAGGTTTTAAGGAGCTTTGTGAAGCTTTGTGGAGCGACTTTGATGTTGAAGGGTAGGAGATTCCAGAGTTTAGAGGCTCCTGAAGCAAAGCAACTTCCGCCCACAGAGATTGTTTGAGATACTCCGGGCCAGAGTTGGGAAGGGCTTTATAGTTAGGGCAAAGTGCATTACATTTAATTTGGTTACCTACTGATAACCAGTGGAGTCCTTTAATGGCTTGGGAGAACGAATTAACTGTAGGAAGGTCAAGAAGAAGTCTGGCTGCCGCATTCTGTAAAGACTGCAGTTTGCTCAAATATTCCTTTTGAAGGTTTAAGTACAGACCGTTGCAGTAGTTTCAGTTTGCTAAGACTAATAAAGTGATTACTCTTTACTTCGAGTTTGGGGCAATGAAGGGAAGGATTTTCCTGATTATTATAAGGTACTGAAATTAAGCTTGTCATTGATTGTGACTCCATGTTTTTGCTTTTAGGAATGGGGATGGGAGTGCTTCTATTTCTGAAGGTCAGCAGGTAGGGGTCCACAACTGTGGGTAATTTCAAAAGAGGAAAACTTTGGTTTTGTCTGAGTTCAGTTTAAGGCAATGTTTGCTCATCCAGCCGCCAATAGCTCTCATACAGTTATGAAGTTGGAGGCTTGTGTGGTTAACATTGTTGGAGGCAGACAGCACAATTTGTATGTCATCTGCATAGGAAGTGGGTGAGAATACAAAGGACCTAATGAGAGAGGGTAATTCAGTGATATATATTTTGAAGAGTAAGGGGCTAAGTGAGGACCCCTGTGGGACCCCATAAAGAAGGGAGAACGGTTTGGAGTTGAAACTATCCAGCATTACTGGGTGTTCTCTGCTCCTCAGAAATGATCCCATAAGTGCAAGAGCTCTGTTATTAATGCCCAGATGTTCGAGGTGGTAGATCAGTGTCGAATGATCCACTGCATTGAAGGCTGCAGGTTAGTCAAAAAGGATGAGGGCTGCCGTGCCTCCCTCATCCAAAGCAATCCGTAACTCATCAGTGGCTTTGATCAGTGCGGTCTTATTGCTGTACCCAGCTCTAAATCTAAATTGAGTGGAATCCAATAAGTGATTGAATTGAATGTATTGAGTCAGTTGAGTGTTCTTAATTTTCTCCACCATCGTCGCAGAAAAGGGCAGTCTTGAAATAGGGTGGTAGTTGGCTGGGTTTTCCGGGTCCAGATTGGGTTTTTTGAGAAGTGGAAGGATGGAGGCCTTCTTCCACATAGTGGGGAAGATTCCCATTACAAGCATCTTGTTAAATATGTTGGTCAAACATGGAGCTAAGGGTTCAGGAATCCGCTTTAGAATGAAGGGAGGGCAAGGATCATAAGGAGATTCTGATTTGTTAGACTGGATGAGCTTAAGCACTTCCGTGGAGGTAGTGGTAGTAAGTTCACTAAGACTAACTTGAGTGGGATTGATCAATGTGTTTGATTCATTGCTGAGGCAGTGTACAATTAGAGAGTGTTTGCTGAGATCACTAGGGGCCTCATTAGGATGTTGGTCGGGAAGCCTCCAACTGCAGGTCAGAGGCTTTCTGACCGACATCCCTGGTTTGACTTCCGACTGCCTAATTACAATGTAGGTGGTCGAAAGTTAAATTGGCCAGTCATTCTGGCTGGCTTCCAATGGGTTCAAGGAGCCCGTTGGCCAGCCAGAAACCTCAACTTAATCCCTATGGACTGTGATTCCACCGTCGGTATTATGATGTCGGTTTCAGACAGGCTTTCCATATCAGGCTTTCCGACATGGAAAGCCTGTCAGAAAGTGACTTTGTGGGTCGCTAGCAGAGCCCCCTTCTCCCTACGTCCTCTGGTTGGGGGCCGAGCCCCCCCCCCCTGTAAATCCCTGCATCGTGTGGCAGGCACCTTGGGAACCGCCAGCAGCACATGCTCCCATAGACAAATGAGAGTTTGAGACTGCACCATGTGCGTCGCATCTTAATACAGTGTTTGAACTGCTGACCTATGGTTGGTCAGTTCCCACACGGAAACTGTGTTGAGCGGACTCAAGTTCACCCGACATCGTAATAAGGGCCTAGGTGTGGATGAGGTAAACAAGCTGTAGATTTGACATACTTTAACGCAAAGGTGGTGGGCTATGTTATCACAAAAAATGTGACTATTATTAGTTCTTTAGTCTCAGGAAGTTTAGATAGCTTGCTTATTACCTGAAATAATTCCCTCTCTGAGTTTTTGGAGGATTCAATTTGGTGGGCAAAAAATTCATATAGGCCTTTGTATTTCTGAAAGAGGAAGTTTTTAGATTGTTTTTCTCCATTTCCTCTCCTGCCTTCTACACTTTTTAGGTCTTGGCTCGAAGGCTGCGCTTGCGCAGTCTCGCTCCGAGATTTAATGACTTGGAGAAGAGGGGCTTGAACCCGCCCCTCTTCTCCCCTCTTCTCCATTGGCTGGCCTCTTGAATGCTGGCCAGCCATTGGAGAAGAGGTTTGTCTCTCCGAATAGGCCCCGTCCTTTTCGGATTCGGGGGCGTGTTTTTTGCTACTTTTCCAATTATCTCCTCCAGCCAATGGCAAGAGGAGAGAAAAGAATAACACGCCCCCGAATCCGAAACCGCCGCTGCCTTTCTCCGAGGCATTTCTGCTTCGCCTCGGAGGAAGGCGGCGGTGTTCATGGCGTTCTCTCCCCCTGCTCTTGGCTCCCGTGTTGGCTTTTACAAACACGCTTGGAACCACACGTAGGTTACACATGACAACTGACTTACTTGATCCTCAGTTCACTAACACCATTGTCAACACGGCAAGGGCACCATGTTTCCGTTTTAAAAGTATCACTTTTAGTAAATAACACTAAATACAAAGAAACAATGTGATGGACTGAGGAGAAACGCTCTCGAGTGTTAAATATGCTTTTTTTCCAATGTTGATGTTTGTTTGTTCCACTATTTACATGCCAAATATTGACACAAGCTCGGCTACTGTACGGGATCGTAGAACCAGAGCTGAGCCCTCTTAATTTATTGTCTCGTCCACTTCTAACATTTTGGCAAACGTATCTTCATTAGTGTGAAGCCCCACGTGCCTTTGTTTTGGTTGACCCGGTCGCTAGCTCGGTGCTACTGCAACAGCCGGCGGAACGCTGATGCTCATTGGATGACAGCCGGCAATAGGCTTCCGTACCTTCCTTCTCTCGATGCACTTTTCCGGAGATAGCCAAAGCACCGAAGACGTCATGTTCAGCGACAGCCCTAAAGGGCTTGGTAAAAAAAAAAGAAGTACAAAGAGAAAGGAAAAGAGAAAGAGGCGGTGGCCCTGTCTGTACCCGAGGCAACCGGGACGCGGCACTCTTCACCCCCACCCCACACACAGTCCCTCCCGCGACCCCTCCTACTCCTGGAGCCCGGCAGACATGGCGGCCAACATGTACCGCGTCAGAGGTATGTGGGGGATGATGAATGGGAGCAGGAAGCAGCCGCTGCGCCGCACTGACAGCAGCAGTGATAGGAGCAGAAGTGCGGCGGGGCGGGGGCGACGGCGGAGGGGATGGCATGACCAGTGAGAGCATCCCTGGCAGCAATAATAGCATCATAACGCACCACACGTTGTACAGCTTTGCAGTATCGCCCAGCGTTGCTGCAGGCCCGTACCACTCCAGTGCACATCATGCAGCATTAGAATAGAACACACTGACCCTGCGTACCCTGAGGCGGCACCTGTAACTTCAACCGGAGGGCCCCGACACCACCTTCCCCCGTTCACACACGTGTGTGGGCCATGGAGATGCTCTTGTTCTGTTTGTTGACCCCAGCAAGTAGGTGCCCTCACTCAAAAGATGGGGTTTGTGACGTTCGACCGCCCACCCAAAGTAGACACTCCTCTATTAAGTCGCCTTTAAACACTATTTGAAGTAGTAATAAAAGTAAATTGTAGAGCAGTGCCACCTACTTTGGGTAACCAATATGTACACGTGGCCTGAGCAAGTAATGCTTTCTAAAACTGTTAGGGAATTGCAACAAAAAAAAAGTAATGGGAGGCTGGTATAGCGAAGGTAGCGTCGCCACTAAAAAATAAAGGACAGCACCAACAGAGGCTGTGGAGGGGCAAAACTGACAGAATACTATTTTATCTTAAAGTAGCACACCGGTAACCTGAGTGGAGCAGAAGGCGCCCTGGCAGATAATCTGCAAGCAAACCAAAACCATAGTGATTTACCAGAACGAGAGCAGTGTCAGTACCTGGTAAAGTGTAAGAAACATTTAGCAGCGGTGGAAGATGTCTTGTCTACTTTTCTATGCAACTTTGTTTTTTTGTATCTCCAATAAGCACTATTTGCTGGGCTTTTAAGGATCTGGGACATGTTAGGTCCTGTTGTTTTTGCGTAGTGTTTCAGTACTGGGTTCAATAGTTTCTAAATATTTTCTTCTCTTTTTAAAGCATATTAATTTTTTATCCATTCTTAGTATGCGCCACAGTTTGTGTACCATTACTTCATGGTGGGCAGAAGTGTCTATGCCCCTTTAGCCGTAATCGTTTAACTACCAGTAGGGGTACGTTAAGCAGTTTTCCTTGAATACCCCCATTTGATCCCCATCATCCATCCCAACAACACTGTGTCAGGAATCCTGGGTAGTGGCATGTCCACGATTTCATCCATTGCATGTAATACTTCGACCCAATATGTTCTTAATTTCGGGCAGTCCTATATGATATGTGTTGTCATTAAGTCTTAGGCTGCACATCTACATCTAATACTTATCTGAATATTCTGGCTACTAGTTGTCATCTTTTACTTTTCTCAATCATTGTTCAATCTCAGTTAGTGGGTATTTTGCTGCTTCTGTTGTCTGTGTGTGCATGACCTAGTGTCTGATCGGTGCATATTTATCCATTTCTGTTTCCCCCGAACCATAGTCTGTTTTAAGTTGTTCAACTGTTTTTAATCTTCCTTTAATAAAAGAAGTTTCCAATGGAGAGGCATCATCTTCCAGCTTTTAAACAAATACCTCCCTAGCCTGCTATGGGCAAATTTGTGGGTCCCAAGTTGTGGTATGTAGGGCAAGGGGTGTTTGTGAGTCAATCGGTTTCTCCTAGGTTAGAGGTTCTTAAAGGTTTAGCATATGTGGACCACCACTGATTCACTACGGGAAGCCGTGGACCCTCGCTTAAACATTTTCTATTATTTGAAGCTCAAAACATTACATAGATACGGAAACAAGTATACATCTAACCTATAAACAAATGATGAAATATTTGATTTCATTCACTAGCAAAGCATTGCAACCATTGAGATTTTAATGGGAAGTTTGGAACTTTTTAAAGGGTAGTTTCTTTTTTAAAAGATGAAGCAATATGCCAGACTATAGTATACCGCTTTGTCGTTTTTACTCCTAATGCATGCTTTTTTCTTCTTCGGCACATAGCAGTGCTGCTTTAATTTGGAACACCAATCATCCATGCTAGATTCCCTTTGCTTTACTAGCAGTGCTCTCACAAGTCAAGATAAGAATACCAACTACATTTTTATCTACTGTAAGAAATTGTATTATCACTTTCACTCTCTCTTTCACTACCTCTCTCTCTATCTCACTACATCACAACATCACTCTATGCTTATATATCACTACCTCACAACATCCCTCTCCCTCACTACCTCACTCTTTCACTACCTCACTCTATCTCACTACCTCACTCTCTATCTACCTCACTCTCTATCTCACTACCTCACTCTCTATCTACCTCACTCTCTCACTACCTCACTCTCTATTTCAATACCTCACTCTCTCTCTCTATCTCACTACCTCACTCTCTCTCTGCTAATGCAATAGGTATCACATAAGCAAAAAAAAAAAAAGCTAATGCCAATAGAAATGACAATACCATTTATTTAGGGATACAAAAATGATAAAAAAAATAATGAGCAATACCAATAGCTCTACCTATTATATTGCCGAGACCATTGCATTGTAAATGCTTGTTTTAATAGGCGGAGAGCCTCAGTAAACCATGGAGCAGAAGGTTTCTTCCTGCCTGCTTTGGATCTTTTAAGTGGGACAGCTTTAGAGATTGCAGAGCTTAGTCACTCTGAGTATTCAAGTGAGGCAAGCTCTGGGTCAGATGAAAGCATGGGCTGTGCATAAGAAAGCTTTTGCAGCAGTACATTGTAGTCTGTGTTGTTCCAGATGTGGTAGCTAGTACGGCTGGTGTTATTTTTTTCTATTTTGGATAGAAGAGGGGATGTTAAGTTCAAATGTGATGGCAGTATGGTTGGACCGAGTAAGTGGAAGAAAGTCCTTAATGGTAATAAGTCGATTATTTGAGAAAATGGCATCTAAAGTGTGGCCAGCTGAGTCTGTGGGCTGGTGCAGGAGTTGTGGAAGACTTATGGCATTCATGGTTTCTAAGGTAGCCACAGTGTCTTTGTCCTTGAGAAGACCAAGGTGAAAATCAAAATCACCTAATATAGTGTAGTCACTATTGAAGGCCCTGACGTCAAGGAAGGTGCTTATGGATTGGAGGAATCAACTTCTCTGGCCTGGTGGGTGACAGATGAGTAGTCCTCTGAAGGACTCGTTGTTGGTTACTTCTCAGCATAAGGTCACTTCTAGTCTTGAAGCAGTCTTTAAAGTTAATCCATAACCCTCTGCCTCTTTTTAAGGGTCCAGTCTAAAAATAGAATACCTTGGGGTGAGTGGGTGGGGGGATATTGATGAGGTCTGGGCGGAATGATTAATTTACTCACGTTTCTGTGATAAAAATAATGCCTAGCTGATGGCCCTCTATGAATTCTGCCAGTCCTTGTGCATGTTTCACTAGAGAGCGGGCTTAACAAGCGAGCAGAGAATTTTCAAATGCGCCTCGTTAAGACCACTGTTCCTCTGGGCGGTTTGCAGTGATCTGATGAGGGAAATTAAATACCCGCAATTGCTACATGAAGCATTAATCCCTAGACATAGCTGCATGGGGTCAGTACTGATACAGCCTTTTTTTGAAGTGTTGAGCGAGCAAAGTTCATTACTTGAAAGGGTGATTCTGTTTAGCCTCTCTGGTTTGAAACAGAACGGGTTCCCGGCACGATATGGGCGAAGGTGGGCTTGGCTTAGGCGCGCTCGCGGAGCCGGATGCACCAGGCTGCGTTTTAAATAGTGCCCAACTGACGGGGGTGTGGCTACAGAAACCAGCGCCGGACCTCGACGATTCTTTAAAACAGGTGAGCAAATGAAAAGTGGCAAACCTGGGGCCCAGAACCCCACTAACCTTACACAGGCTTCCCTGCGAGGGATAGGTACTGGGAACAGCAAATAATGAAATCAGAGATGAGTAAGTATAAAAGAATAAAAGCATAGGAGGGACTGACCTCTCCAATTTTGCACCCAACGTCGGGAGCCAGGCAACTTAAAACTGGAAGCGAGAACCGAAAGCACCCGCTTCCTACAAGGATAGAAAAGGCACTTAGAAATGCCTATAGCGTCCGTGATGCTCTGCTGAAATGTAGTTGCAAACATCCAGGTGTTCTTCCATTAGAAATAATAGTATACAGATAGTAAGGAAATATGTATAGGTGCGCATCTGTACTAAGGAAAGAATTACAGCAGGGAACAACAAACACAAATACCCCGTAAATACTTCAGAATTAAGTCATCTAGGTTCCCTTTTGTGTATTCCTTTTTTTAGATATTCGATGATAATCAATTGGCAAATTCCATCTAAACAGAAATAAAATGAAATGCAGCCAGTAAACTAACCATTGCAGCAGAAAGGTATATGCCACTGGTAGAATGTAAATTTTCATATTATCAAGAAACATATCCTAAGTAGTTGAAGGATAGGGTATCAAAGAGTGTGTCTATATAAATGCATCCCAGGATGGTTCTAGGTAGGGTGGTGCTACATAAGCAGCCAAGTAAATACAGGCTAAGGCATCATAGACAAGTGTCTATATAAATACAACCCAGATTAGTTCTAGGTAGGACAGGGGCACATGAGTATCCCTGTGCATTGTGGCTTATATAGAGGGACACCAAATGGCTGCATTCCATGGTCTGAAAAGTAATTGCATTAATCTATCAGTGAGGCGGATCGCAATAACACCAGTCTCTCAATTTGCCCATGGGCGGGATGGGACCTGGTACAGTTTAAAACTGAACTCTTCAAGTTCGGCAGGAGGTTGAAATTACATTCTTTCTTTGCTGACAAGGCACAACACAAACCACCAACAACAATCTACCAACCAAAAACCAGCAACCTGACTACTAAGGAGTTCGAAGCATCCACTTACCGACAAATCTATCAGAAGAGGAAGAGGATCAGGATATTTAATTATCTGAAATTTCTACAGATCAAGGAATTGACATCCGACATTCAAAACCATCTATTTTACCCACAAAGTCATACTTCATGCCTATCCTGCCACCTGGAAATACAGTTGACGCCTTCTTCACGGCCGTGCTGAGGGACCTTGACAAGGAACATCAGAAATGTCTATCTTAAAGGAAATGCCTACCTTCAAACATTACATTTAAACAATGACATACACTTACAGAACTTCGAGAAGACCAAGATACAATAATCAAAGAAGCTGACAAAGGCGGCATTGTGGTCCCTCTGAACAAAGAAGACTACCTTCATGAAGCCTACCAACACCTGACTGATGAAAAGTGCTATCTTATAAGTATAAAAAACAACACAAAATATGAGCGATTATACCTAACAGTCTCTTTCATCCAAAACCAAAAGTTAAATGAGTAACAAAGGCAAAACTTTATAAAAACAGACTTTAAGGACATCGAGACTTCAAAACACTACATGGAAGGAAATATAAACGGAAGGAAGGCAAACTTAAAATACAGATTTTTTTTTTAATTATATCAACCCACTACAAATGCAAATGACGCCAGAGAGAACCGCCTGACCACCATAACAAATATTCACTGCACACAGGGGGTAGCAGTTATACACTCCAATACCTATCACACCAATCCTCTCAGGCACACCCAGCTGTCAACATGAAGGCTGCTGTCTTGTAAGCTTGTACAGAAAGCCTTGCTGCTGGGTGGAGAGGCCATGCACTGGGCTTAAAAGCAAAACCATTTTCTCTACACACGAGAATGCCCACGATTGCCAGAACAAGACTCAATCCATTAAACGTGGCACGATCCTGTAAAATAAGGACATTCCACGCAGCATAGAGAAATGTATCTCACAACGTGGCTCCTGGTGTTTATGGCGTCACCATTCCTCTGACTCCCCCCATAAATTCTCATCGTATCTGCAGCTGTTCAGTGTTATGCCGCTGCATGTTTCTGTGGTCTACAATCATGCTGTCATTTGTGTGATTTTTACACCAATACAGGAACAGACATAACACAACAGGAACATTACTGAAGGGTGTGAGCGGTGGCCTCTTAGTCGATTATGACATTTATCATTTGCATTGATGAAGTGTATCATATGATTGTAATGAAGCCTATGATTCGCATTTATTGTGTACATCAATCCCGTATCTGTCATTGTGTTGCCATATTTTTGGGAATACCTGATGCAGAATGACACTACTTGACTCCATGCCACGTTCGATGACTCGCTGTTCTGCAGAGTATATGGTAGAACCCATATTTCACATCTCCATATTCAGCTACTCTACTGCTAGCAAATAAACATTGGTATGGAAAAATAGCCATCAAAGAGATAAACAATTCATATTTCCTACTGTGCATCCCCTATAGGTGGCGTTGGATATCCTCAGATGCTCATTAACCCACTCAGAACACCAACCACTGCACGTGAGCATAGTTCCAACGGGGATGCGTTTGAACCAATGAAATTGTAGTGGACGCATTTGAAGAATGGACCTTTCCTGTATCTGCACTGGAGGGGGGGGTTGCCCTTAAGAAAAGATGTACACCACATGCCAGATATGTTACATGCTACACAGTGCATTCAGGCATCCAGCTCTTATACAAATGCCTAAGGAGGAGGGCGCTGATACAAGTGATGATGATTGTGGCAATCAACCACAAAGGAAACATGATACATTTCACGAGGATGATGGTACCGCTGTCATCAGGAATGATAAACATCTTTGTAAATTGCTTTTTATATATGCAAGATAAAAAATGCACTGGCCGCTAAATCCTACGCCCACCACATCTAAAGCCCAAAAAAGCCTTGTTCCCTGACTACAACATCCTACCAAAAACATTGACATTATACACTAGTCATCTCTATCCTACTGAAAGATCGATAAACAATGTGCACCGCATGTTGTTGCAAGTTGTGCTGTCTTTGCTGTTCACTTTCTGAACATTGGCTTGATACATTTGATAAGACTGGGATGTGGAGAAAGAAGGAATATTAGATTGATATCCCTAGCACAATACTTTGCCTTTAAGGATATTGCAATTTCGTGCCTTTCAAGAAGCTTTGCTGGCTGAAAAATGCAGATCCATCTTTCTTTTGGCCTTCTACTGTCTGTTTGCAGATGGTCAGGTTGGAGTTAGTCTTTTGATAGCATGACTGAAAGAACTTCTTTGCTGTCCAAGCTCTTTCCTGTGCTTGTCTGCAAATGATTTCTCCTCTCTGTTGATACTGTATAGATCACTCTGCAGGTATGCACATATAATAAAGGAGTATTGTGAGGATTGTGGAGTTTTATATGGTGTGGTTGGGTGACCTCACCAGGTAACACACTCACGAAACCATCTTGGGTCCAGTCAGGCTGCTCTGTAAAACGTCTAGCTCAACACTGGGTAGCTGTGTCTTCGAGTAGCAAGGCTTAGACAAAGGAACTAGTGTAAAGTATTAAGACACAACAAACAAAAGTAAACAAAAGTTGCACAACATGAAAGAAATCCCAAACCAATTTCTTAAAATAGGTAATATTTTTATCGATTTTTAGACAGAAGGATGAGAAAATTCCTCCGGAGTGTTCCAGAGATATAGATTTTCAAGTGCAACTGAAATGTCAGCTTTTAAGTCCCAACCCCAAATAAGCATTGGTAAACATAAAGTCTAGAATTTTTTTTAAACGTTTAAAGACTTGTGTCTGACTACTTCAGCCAAAACTGGATGGCCATTTCTGACAGACAGAAGAGGGGGGAGAGCAGTAGGGAATACTGGGACAGTTACCTACTCACCAAGGCAGACTCAAGTCGAGTTCCACACTTTATGCAAGGGCTGCCATAGACTTCAATAGAGTGGTCCTGATACTGAGGGTACAACATGCTGAAGATGCTGAAAGTTGCTCTGGATGCTGTGTGGTTGATGGGTGGGGTCTTCCTGGCATTATTCCTCAGTTGAGGTGTGGCGACTTGGGCCACAGTAGTTAATGTCCCTCAAATTCTTCTTTGAACCAGCATAAGTCCAGTTACGACTGGACTTTTGGTCTCCAGTCACAGCAGATCCAAAGTTTTCTGTAGTGATGGCTTATCTCCGTCTTTGGCAACCAAGCTGCACTCTGATGACTCTCCTGGGTCCGAAAGCCTTAGATGCAACTTTTGTGTGTTGCGGATTGCTCTTCATGCCTGCATATCGGCGGTCAGCGGTGATTTGATGATAGTGGCTACTAACTGACCAGAACTGACTACTTCAGCTTTTTGGTCATGGTGCTGGAACAGGGAGTCAGCTAACTGACTCTTGGAGTTCACCATCCCTGTCTGGGGATCTGGAGGAACTTTTCCAGGAGCCAGGCATCACAGGAACAGTCTTCTCTTTCCTAGCCCAAGGGGCAGCAGGTGCCAACCCATGGTTAGTGAAGCCTCTCTTACCATGTCAAGGGATTAGTAGAGCTGTCCTTCTTTAGTTCTTTCTCCTGTCCAAATGTGATCTGAGGTTCAGGATGTCATGGGTACTATATTTATGCCTGGAAAGTGCCCGAGGGGATGTAGAGGTCACTATCAAATGGACCACCAGGTCCCCTCCTGCCTTGTGATGACCTCCTGCTATGTGTGGCATCTTAGCATTCTCAGAGTGCACTATTCTGCTCAATCTCAAAATGTCAGAACCCCTCTCTGACTGTAAAGAGCTTGATATCCAACCCTAGAGGTGTGGCCTGTACATCTATGGAAAAAATGGTTTGGTTACTGGTTTCCCCTCTCTGCTCCTGCTGCGAGCCTGTCTACTTGCACAAAGGGACAGCCCCTCTGAGTGTGGTTGCCAGTTGCCCATCAAATGTGGCTTCTGCTGTGACACTCACCTTTTGGTCCTACAGGAATGTGGCTTCCTGTTAAGGGAGGTGACACCTCTCTCTGCAGCAGTCCTCTATTGTTCCTGGATTGAGGAGGGAGTCATTTATTCTACTCTCCAGGGAGGCAGAAGGCTCTGTGATGGCCAGCATACGTGACCGTCCACCAGATAAACTGGGCATCAGAGTGGCAACTTTCTAAAAGTTGCTATTTCTTAAAAGTGGCTATTCGACTTGGGTGTTAAGTCGGGTATAATGCCACAATTAATTAGATACCTTGAAGTACCAACTTTTGTAGTCCCATTCAGACATTGTCAAGGCTGAGGTGCACCTCTGTACTTGCCAATTGGGCCACTAGTTTTTCAAAAGTAAAAAAAATAACAATTTAGGAGTTTTACTGTTAGAATATAAAAAAAATGCATGTCCTACTTAATTATATGCAGCACCCTGCCGTAGGGCCTGATAGGCCTTCCTTTGAGGTGAAATATATATTGCTATGGGATGTTTAGGCTTTGCTATAGGTTCAAATGACAAAGTCAAACTAGCAGCTTTAAACTGCCCCACCATTTTTATAGAAAACAGGCGAGTGCTGTTCACAGTGGCTCTAAATGCTTAAACTGCCAGCCGCAATAGGGGTTACTTGAGAGGTTAAAGGCCATATGGAAATCCTTAGGGGCAGATTTACAAGCCCCTTACGCCTTCCTGCGCTGTCATTGCGTCACTTTTTTTTGACGCAACAGCGGTGCAAAAAATGCGGCCTATTTACAACGTGACGGATCTAGGGAGATGTGTCAAGTTGTAAAGCCCTGTGTCACATTATACATGCGTCAAGTATAATGTATGCAGGGTGGGCGTTCCCACGCAGGAAGGCCTCGTAAAAGTGACGCAGTGAAATCTACAAGATTTCAATGCGCCACTTTTAGGACGCCACTGCGTCAAAACCTTACGCCTGCTTGAAGCAGGCGTAAGTAGTGATGCAGTGTAGTGGAAATAGGCCTCAACACGCATTGCTGGAGTTGTGTCGTGCTTGCGACACGACTCCTGCAATGCGTGACTTTTCCGCCAACAGATGCGTCAGAATTTCTGACGCATCTGTCAATCCTTGCGCCATAGTGCACCATATTGTAAATACGGTGCATCTATGGTGGCGCTAGGGTTTCTAATGGTGGCGCAGGGAAAGTGACGCATCTATACAGATGCGTCACTTTCTTGTAAATCTGCCCCTTAGTTTGGTAATCGACTTACTGTTTTTTCAGTTTCAACATTTGGAGCCACAGTGAATGTACGGCACTCGCCTGTTTTCTATAATAAGGTGGATAAGTATTCCCCTCTATTAGTCATGTCTGGTGGCCTGTACTTTCGATATTTGACGAACACTTTTGGATGATACTGGCATCCGGGTGGATTATTATCACTTGATAAGACGGAGCCTGTTGGCCTGTTCTATTCCGCTTTTTCTTCTTTTATTGTCATGCTTGTTTGACGTTTGCTTCTAGGTTGCTCCTTCACTACTCACACTTATAGTCCTGAGCACCTTCTTTATTCTTTAACTCCTTTTATAATTTTGAAAACAATGTGTTAGAATCATGTGTTTATGAATGATGTGTCTAAATTTTTAAGCTTTCTAGAATTATTAACTAAAATCAACTGAAGTGCTTATATGTGTATGTATCTGTCATTTCTCCTGATTTTACTGGAGTTTGCTGCGCCAATCCCTCACATGTTATGTTTCATGTATCGTTAAAAATGTAGTGATACAATCAGTTTTCTTCGTTGTGGTTGCTTTCTCCGTCCAGCCATTGTTTGTCTGTATCACACATTACCCAGTCCTTCAGGTTAAATATGGGTCACTCCATAGGTTGTAATGAATTTCTAAAAGTGGAATTAGGGGTGACTTAAATGTAATTTTTTAAAAAGGGAAGTTTAATGCTTGCCAAAGGGTTTTAAATGCCAAGTTGACATGGCAGTGTAAACTGCACACACAGGCTCACAGTGGCAGGCCTGAGACATGTTTTAAAGGGCTACTGGTGTGGGTAGAACCATCAATGCTGCAAACCTACTAGGAACATTTAATTTACAGTCTGTAGGCACAGGTAGTGCACTCTACTAGGGACTTACGGATAAACTAAATATACCAATTGTGGATAAGTCAATGGAACCATGTTAAGGGGAGAGAGCACATGCACTTTAGCACTGGATAGCAGTGGTAAAGTGTCGAGAGTCCTAAAGCCAACAAAAACAAGGTCAGAAAACAAGGAGGAGGAAGGCAAATAATTTGGAGTGACACTTCAGAGAGGGCCATTTTCCAAGATGATCACCCTCCATTCTAAATCCGGGGTAGACTAATCAATACCTTGATAGACTTCCCTGCTTAGGGCAATAGAACATGGACAACGGCCCACTAATGCAGGGGAACTTGCCAGTTCTATGCCTCTCTGAACCCAGTTGGATCCCTCTGTCTATACTCTCTGGGGCCACTGAGCCAAACCTTGAACAATCCTTCTCCTTACCTGTGGAACCCATCTATGCAGCACATAACTTTAACCTGCTCACAGATCGATCCCAGTAGGTAGACAGTACCACCATGGTCAACAAAGTGATGTGGAAAATTCCACCCTTTGGGTGTGAAATTTGTCCCCAACCCAAGGAAAACTCTGTCCACAAGGACAGCAACCAACAAAGGCCACTGACAGCTGTCAGTGTCAAGAGCCAGGCCCCAGACTAACCAGTGGCCTCTGTCCTCTGTGGCTTCTCAGAGTAGGATGCAGTAGCCCCAGGTGTCTTGCGCCTTTTCTTTCCACTCCACCTCCCACCAGTTAATGGGTAGTATCCTGAAACTGGTCCTTCAACCCATCATTGTATTCTTAGGTCAGGGGTGAGTCGTTCCACCCTCTGTCCCTCCATCTCTGCTTCTGTACCCTCCATTTGTGAGTGGCACTCCCAGAAAACTGAACTATCAGGACACCTGTTGCGGCGACCCCTCCCAGTTCTCCTGACATCGGGGGCAACTCATTCCCCAGAATACAGTTAATGGGCATCTGGGGACAAACTTTGACCCTCCTCTAGGTCACCTTCTCATCCCACTCTAGGGACACCATGGCAATAGGATGGATAAAGTCCTGCCCCTCGGCCTGAGTCACCCTACACACCTGGTCAGTGTACTGCTCTGGGGAGACTAGCCTTTCCACAACCATGGGCTGGCTAGCCCCGGTTTCTTTCAGAGCAGTGACTAGGACCCCGTTCACTTTTACCTGGTGGAAGTGACAACTCCCACCCTCAGGGATCACAAGCTCACCCTCTGAGTGTATCTTCTAGCTGAGGGAGATCAGGGCATGGTTAATGACCTGCTCCTGAGGACTACTAACCCCTAAGGCCCTATAGGCCACTCCTATAGAGATCCCACCAGTGGGTGGTTTCTTTAGACAGAGTCCCCCTGCTTGTGTCCTGGGAACAATAAAATAAGGGGGGTTAGAAATGGGGTGCCCTGGGCCACCTCGCACCAGAACCTCCTTCTCAAAAAGGAAATGGTAAACATAGCCTTCCCCCTTAATATGAGTCTTGCCTGGGTCTCCATTGAACTTACCTGCACTCTGCTGGGGGAACCCGAACCACCCTTCTTGGGGTCACTCCGAAGTATATTTTTAGCCAATCTGGTGCGGACCCAGATGTCGGCCTCCTAAGCAAGCGTCCTGGGGTCAGACAGCTTTCTATCATCCAGATGTTGGCGCAGCTCTGTAAAACAAATGACAAGCATGTTCTCCTTCAAAATTAGGTTGTACAGCCCTGAATACTCATCAACCTTGCTGTTCCTCACCCAGCCCTTCAGTGCATAGTCAAGGAAATCCACCCATGTCTGTCATGAGGTCTTGTGGCTGCCCATGATTCTCTGCATATACTTCTCAAGGGTCAGTCCAAACTTATTGACCTGGATGGCTTTCATTACATGGTAGTGTGGCTGTTCCCCTACCTCCAATGTTAAGAGTGTTTCGCTCCCCACTGAAGACATGTACCTCCACAAACTACCCCCCACCCCCACAACTCCTCATGGACTTTGTGCATTCTTAGAGCCACTTCATAGGCTGAAAACAATTTATCTATGTAATCACCCACCACATAGCTGGCCACCAAGGGGCATATTATCAACGGCCAGCGATAATTATCGCTGGCCATGCTTGGCGATAATTTTGTTATCGCAGGCTATCTCTGGAATTTATCGCCCTGGTAGCGCGTTATTAACAACACGTTTCTCTAGCGCGATAAACATTCCAGAGATAGCGAGGCTATCGACGTTTTGCAGGGAACATCGCTGGTTTTCCAGCGATGTTCCCTGCAAAACTGCGATAACCTTGCTGATACGACCCACAGGGTCGTATCAGCATAATCCACCCCAATGTTAGGGATAGGTAAGTCTGCATTTTAACAGACGTTAGTTTTTGGAGAAAACAGCGGTTTTCTCCAAAAACTAACGTGTGCTAAAATGCTTGGGCAGTCTTGTAAATATTGCGATGTGAACATCAGCGATATTTACAAGGTTGTCCTGCCCAGTTTCATTAGAGATGCAAAGGGAGGCGTTGGGTAAAAGGGTGCTAACATGCACTAATGCATGTTAGCACCCTCTTGTTAATAGGGCGATAGTTTTATCTCCGCTTTTTTGGCTTTAAAAGCCAAAAAAGCGGCGATAAAGCCCTTGTAAATATGCCCCAAGTCTTTTGGTATGTGAATCCTTACTCCACCAGTGGGCACTGTAGTGTTCCTGCCACCATTACTGCTAGACTCCAAGTGTAGTAATTTGATATCCAGCTCTCTGAGGCTCAGCTCATGGACTAGTTTACTTTGTTCAAAAGCTAACCTGCTCTCAGCCAGAGCCTGCTCTTTCTCCAACTTATCAAGCTCCAACTTAGGTTATCTCTCCTTCCTCCTGTCCTCCAGCTCCTCTGGGGACAGATTCTTAGATGAAATACAGCTGCCAGCTCCAGGGATCACCAATCCCCCTGTCTCTATGTTGAATTCCCTCTCTTCAGGCATCCCAAACCCTCCTCAGAGTATAGGATCAGCTTCTCATACTCCTCAATCTCTTGCTCTTCCTCTTCTGGGATCCCAGCCCCTGCATTATGGACCTCCACCTTCCTGCTGAAGCCTTTAATAGACAGTTAAACCCCCTTTCAAAAATCCTTGGGATGGGCCACCGTGTAGGTTTCCAACTTGGCCAGCTCAAAATCAATTACTGCATGTGCAGATGCTGATTCTCCAGAGAGAGACATGGTTTTATCAAAAAATCAAAAAGCCTAATAGGGAGAATTGAAACAGGGTTTGAATTGATCTTTAGTATGGAGAAGTAGTGAACAAAACAAATCCTATCCTCACCGGTGGTCACCAATGTTAGAAATTGAAGTTTCTGGTCGGCAGAAGTATGCACCCTGTCTGAGCAGGAACCACAATCCTAGTCAGGGTAAGCCAGATACACTCTAAAAGATAACTTGTGCTCAGTCTCTGGTAGCTTACAAAAGAACAGTCAGGCTTATCTAAAGAGGCAATGTGTAACGTATTTGTGAAACACATACAATGAAAATACCTCAAAAGACTCCACACTGGTTAGAAAAATGGAAAATAATTTTATTTAAAAAAATCTAAATCAAAACGACAGAAATCCAATAAGTATAGGTCAAATTATGAATTTTGAAAAAAAAATAAGAGTTGTAGCACTTAGAAGCAACATTCAGCGACACCATTGCCCCCTAACAATCGACTCTCACCACCACATCCTACTTGGCGACCTCAACTTTCACATCAATGACCCCAACAACACCAACTCCATCACCCTCCTGGTGAACCTGAACAGCATCTGCATTACCCAACTGATCACCAAACCCACACACAAAGAAAGACACACACTCAACCCCAATTTCACCTCCAGCGACAGAATCAAATTCAGCCACACCACAGAACTCACCAGGACTGACCACACCATCGTACACTTCACCATCACTGACGCCCAGCACATCATCACCCGATGTCAGACCCCCCCCCACTGCAGCTGGAGCAAGGTCATCCAAACTCAGTCATCACAGGCCCTCACTACCACCCAACCTGAAACCTCGATCAGACCTTCCAGAATTACATCGCTGCCCTGACAACCTGAGCCATCATGTCTTCCATCCACTTGGGGTCATCCACCAACCCCTGCCCCCACCACCTCTACAACCTCACAACAATCCTAATCAGCATGCAACTCACCAGCATCCTCAACACTTCCATCTCTACAGAAACCTTCCTGGACAGATGGAAACACGCAGATCCCAGACCCCTCCTAAAGAAAGCCTCCGCTGACCCCAGCGATCTCAAAAATTATCATACCATCTCCCTGCTCCCCTACCAGGCTAAAGTACTCAAGAAAGCCATCAACGAGCAGCTCACCAAATTCCTGGAAGAAAGTACTTACTGGATGCCTCACAATCAGGATACCGTGCCAAACACAGCACTGAGACCACACTGATAGCTGCCACAGACGACATCAGGTTACTCCTCAACCGCAGAGAAGCTGTGACCCTGATTCTTCTTGACCTCTCTGTGTTGTTTGACACCATCTCCCACAAAACCTTCATCAACAGTATCTACAATATAGGCATACTGTGAGACGCCCTCAAGAGGATCACCTCCTTCCTTACAGGATGCACACAGAACATCCGACTGCCTCCCTTCTCATTTGCACGCAAAGAGATCATATGCGGCTTCCCACAAGCATCAACCTTCAGCCCCACAATGTCCAACATCTACATGAACTCCCTAGCAAACATCGTTAGTTCCAATGAACTCAAGATAATCTCCAATGCAGAAGACACTCATTGATCCTCATGCTCACCGAGGACCCCTCCAACGCCAAAACCAACTTCTGCAGCACCATGACCAACGTAGCTTCCAGCTCAACTTTAACAAAACTGCAGTACTGATCTTCAGGAAGGACACCTCCACATGGGACAACAGCTGGTGGCCTGCAGATCTCTGACCTACTCCCACACCGACAGACCATGCACACAACCGTGGAATTATCCTCAACATCCAAGTGACCATGAAAAGACAATCTAACTTAGTTGCCTCCTGCTTCCACAAACTTCGCATGCTCTGCAGAATCTTCAGATGGATCTTAACCAACACCAGAAGGACTGTTACTCAGGCCCTTGTCACCAGCTGCCTAGACTGCTGAACCGCCCTCTGAGCTGGCATCTCCATCCAGCTCCTGAGAAGACTCCAGACCATACTGAACCCAACTGCCAGACTCATCCTGGACCTCCCCAAGGGAATCCACATCACCTCCCACCTGAGAGACCTCCACTGGCTCCCCATTCAGAAGACATGCCATTTCAAGATCCTCACACACGCCTCCAAAGCCCTTCATGACTTAGGACCTGCCTACATCAACCACTGATGGAACTTCAACCCACAAGTTGTCTACATATCAAGTGGACGTAGCGTCTTTTGCAGGTAATTATCCGTATGTACCTGGCTGGGAATTCGCTCTTGTTCTATTCTCTTTATGTCCCCTATCTTTACTACTGGGTTCTTATTGCAGAATCACTTATCCAAGACAGTTCATATTACAAGTTGTCTACATATCAAGTGGACGTAGTGTCTTTTGCAGGTAATTATCCATATGTACCTGGCTGCAAATTCGCTCTTGTTCTATTCTCTCTATGTCCCTTATTCTTACTACATGGTTCTTATTGCAGAATCACTTATACAAGATAGTTCATACTTGGCGGTTAGCTTCTGTCTCTCTTCCAAACTGGTAAGTTTTTATCTACCAGTAATATGGGGTCCATAGGTTGCTTTTGGAACACATAATTGCTATTTTGTAGAATTTACTTTACACAATTAGCCTTGCTTTTACACTTCTTTGGTTGTATAACTATGGGTTCTTTTTTTCTCTCACTTCCATATTCTTTTCACAGTTAGCACTCTCTATCTTTATATCCTTTTTCTTTTCTATTATTGTAGTGTTACTTATGGAGTTTACCTACTTGGAAGTACAGTCTGTATCTTTACATAGCCTCAGTGTACTGTTTTGTCTTATACGTGATTTATGTCTCTTTATTGTACAGATATTTATGTGGCTCTTCCTGAAGAACGCGTCCCGCACACCGAAACGCGCGTAGAGAAAAATCGTATATCTACAACTTTCAGCCACTCGTGGTTCATACCACTAGAATATTCATCTTGTCTTTTATTACTTTTGAGTAATTTGTTTTATGGTATTGTCTAAACTGATTATTTCCGTAATTTGTCAAATGTGAATATATTGTTGGTTTATATGTCACTTTTATGTTCTATCATGGCTGTTTATGTTCAAAAATAATTTTTAAATTTTATATGAATAAAATGATATAATTTTAACTTATTTTTGTAGTACACTGAGCCTATGTAGCTATTATCATTCCACGTATAAGACTTGATTCACAAATAGTCCCTAGTTGCCTAGGAATGTTCTTGAGGAACTTCAACCCGCCCCACCTGCGCCCCTTTACTCTCACCCTCGCACACATCCCCTACATCTCTGCCAAGACCTGGAACAACCTTCCCGGCCAGCACCATACAGCCCCCTTTCTGGCATACTTCAGAGAGAGATTCAAGACATGGCTCTTCGACTTATACACAGCACCCAGATACCCCTAGGGGTGACAGTGTTGCACTTTGCAAATGCGGATTGATTGATTTATTGATTGAGCCAAAGTCAAAAACTGAGAACTTAAAACTATATGAAATGTCCAAAAAAGTTTAATAGCACTTTTGCAAATTTCCTGTAATATGAATATAATTCTACTAATTTATCATTTAATGTTAAACATAATATCACAGTTAGTGTCCAATGATTATTTTGTGTTTTTTGCCTTCACTCGTTAAGGAATTCAAACACGTGTTCACTGAATATGGAAATTGTTTCACTTTTAATTACGATGGTGCTCCAGCAAAAAAAAAAGTGAGTCTGTCTGGAAGAGGCCTGAGCTTGCTGTTTGATATTAAACAGGTATGTTTTTTCCGCTAGTAAACATCTGTGATTATAATGTTTGGTATTTAAGGTGTGAAAAAACATTAAGAGAAATATATGTTTGGTGCTCCAGGAAATAAGCAACTAGAAACATCAGTATTGTTGGCATCGTGTTGTAAATTGCTTTTTAGGGGTTTAAATCCTTTGAATTTACAATGAAAAGAAACGTTGGCAAAGCTAATAGGTCTCGCCTTTTAATGACCTAGCCGACCTTTCGGTTTTGCCAAGCTTTTTACCAAATGCAGAAAAGCAAAAGGATGAATATGCATACATTCGTCATCATACATGTGCATGTATGCCTCATGATGCTATGGCGGCTCCAGCATGAGATATACATGTGCATCACAACACATGCATATTTTATGGCACAGCAGCCATTGTTTTCTAATATACGATTCTAAGAGGCAGACAAACATCTTGAAGCAGTAAATTAATTTACCACTCTACTTCTCTGTAGAAAGGATCTACCATGAAGAATGTACCACTGACACTATGGTGGAGCGGGCGGACTGACGGGTGCAGAGTAACGTAAATACTGAGCGTCAGGAACAGCTGTCAGCAGTGTAGAAGTGGGGTGGAGAAGTGCTTTAATGAAACTTAAAAATCAAAACAAATGTAGGATGGACGTGGAGAGTTGGGGGGCACATCGGACACACTTGAGGGTAGTGGGCTACATGCAGAGTTCAGGACGCTGAATGTGAGGGGGAAGAAGCACATGGGGGAGAAAGCAAGCAAACACATCTGCTCTCAAGGAGTAATGGAAGCAAAATAAAAAGTAGTCTGCTGATGTGCAGCTGTGGAAGGATGCAAGTCATCCAGTGAATAGGATCATAAAGAAGTTATGCTCAGGAGAGGGGGACACACACGAAGAGAAATTAAAGCTATTGAATACTGTGAAAGCAAATGAGATTGACAAGAACAGTCAATGGTAAGCAATGGACGGGCACAGAGTTCACTGTAAGCACGAGAATTGTGCACAATAGGTTTTCAAAAACATACAGCTAAAAGCTGATTGTAGACTAGACATAAAAGAGTTCCCTCAATAATGCAGTGCAAGGATACAACTCATCTAATCAGAACACTGTGAGACAGTATTTCCTCCTAGGCAGCACAAAAATAGGTAGGAAAACCATCAAATCAAGTGGCGCACACAGCAGAGATGAACAAGAAGGACATCGAGTCATGAGCAAAGGGATGACACAAAGCCCACTCTAAGTAGCAATAATTCTTCCCCGAGACAGTTTAAGGTGTCTATAACCAAAGCTTTGCCCTAAACAAAATGACACTCTTGTAAAGAGATCCGAAAGCACCATAATGCATATCAGGCACATACACAGTGTAGTGTGAAATGTCCTATTACTTACCGGTAATCTTCATTACTCCTGGTCCCGTAGTCCTCGTCCCATTCCTTACAAAGTGGAGATTACTATCTCCGCGACAGAAAAAAAGAACAGGAGCATGCTGGGATACCTAACCCACTCCCTCCCGCTGGGAGTACATAAGCGGTACCAGCCCAGCATGCAGCCTGAAAATACCAAGCCAACAACCGGAAGGCCGGCCGCCAGGGAGGGAGGGAGGGAAGTAAGGAATGGGACGAGGACTACGGGACCAGGAGTAATGAAGATTACCGGTAAGTAATAGGACATTACCCCCAGGTCCCTCCGTCCTCGTCCCATTCCTTACAAAGTGGAGAATACCAAAGCAGAGAACCCGGCCTACCGGAACCCCACCAAAGCCAGGGTCACCAGACCGAGAAAAACGGACCCCAACAGAAGCAATAGGGAGCCCACAAGAAAAGCAGGCAGGAGAACACAACCAGCCAGGCCTCCAACCAAGCCGAAAAGAACCCAGACCCCAAAAGAAGCAGGGGACTAGCAAGAAAGGACCGCAAACGAACACAAGACCCCCCAGGAAAGCCCGAAGGAGGCCCCGCACTCAGAAGCAAGACCCAAGGAAACCCCCAGAGGGGCAGAAAGAGAAACCACCACCCCTAACCACCAGGGAAAGGGAACCCCGGAGAAGCGGAAGCGCCCCAAAGGAGCAATCCAACCAGGAAGGACAAACAACCCGGGAGAAAAACCACCAAGGGAGAAGCCCACAGCCCCAGGCAGCACCAAGCAGCTGCAGCAATTGGGACAAAACAGCACAACCAGGCCCAACGCAGAGCACCCGAGAGCATGACGCACAGGGAGACACGCCAAAGACCCAGGAAGGAACATAGTAGGGCAAGCCAGAGAGCGAACCCCCCAGAACAGAGAAGAAGGCGACCCACAGCCGGACCAATCCACAAACACCACACCAAGAGGCGAGGGGAATGAAGAGGAGAACGAAGAGGCACGTCAAACTCGGAAACACCGAGCGCGACCATCCACAGGACCAACCCCAACACATCAGGGGAAGACACCCGCAGAGCCTCAAAGACCGAAGAGGAAAGGACAGAAGGCCCAGGCCAAAGGCAGGAAGACAAGCCGTCAACCCCAGCAGAGACACCGGAAGGCCGCAGCCAAGGCCGCCACGTCGGGAGAAAAAAAAAAAAACCCGGTCACAGGAACCAGTCAAAAGGCCAGGACCGAGGCAACCAAAGGCAGGAGACACAGGGACACGAACCCAGGAACCCACCTAAGCAAGGCCAGGGAGAGCAACAAGCGCCACCCAAAGCAGACTCCACACACGGTCAGCGAACAGCCAGGAGAGAACAACCAAGGGCCGAACACAGAATCGGGGAAATAAACCCCAGAACCGGAAAGGAGAAACCCCCACCAACCAAGAGCCGACCCATAGGTCAGGAGGACACCAAGGAACCTCCTAAGGCGTACCCCAAAAAGGGCGAAACAGGAACGACCAACAAGGAGGCCAACAGCCCAACAACGCAGGCAGCCCAGAAGACCCAAGAAGCCAACCGGACAACGGACAAGCCAGCCAGCCCGGAGGCCCCAAATTGGAGCAGCAGAACCCGAAAGGAGAGGCAAAGGGTCAACCGACCCAAACCCAAAAACCCCAAACAAGAAGGGACCAGGGACCGGCACCAAAGCAAGCCAAGCCACCAAGAGAGGAGAAGCAGCCGGGGAACAGAGAGGGAGACCGGCAAGCCACAACTGGCAACCAACACAGAGGTCACAGCACACCAGCCAGGCGCAAAGGAGCAGCTCAGGAAAGAACACAGAACCAACCCGGCACCCAGACCAACAGGGCCAGAACCACCGGCCAGCAAGAGGCCAAAAAGAGGCCCAAAGCACCAGAGAACGAGCGGCCAGGGAAGAACCCAGGCAGGGACCCAGGCAGGGAACCCGCAAAGGAAGGCCCAAAAACAAGGACCGGAGGGAGGAAACACATCAGCACCCCGGAACAACCCCGGCACCCCCAAACCAAAGGAGAGGAGCCCGGAGAAACCAAAGGCGCACAACCCCCGGGGGGAGCGGGCACACACCCAAAAAGGGAAGAACAAAGCACGCAGAGCCAGCAAGAGCAACGGCCAGAGACACCACAGGCCGAAAGCAGGCCGTACGGGAGCGAGAAACCCCCAAGCCCAAGGAAAAGGCCCACAAGGGGAAAACCAGAGCCCCAGGACCCAGGCAAAGTCAACCACCAGCACAAGGCCGAAAAGAGGAGCGGGGACGTAGCAACGTGGCCCACACACTACGGGAGGCTAGACCACAACCGGCAGTCCCACCAACATAACCACTGGCCAAGCCCAAGATAAGGCACGGCGAGGAGGACATCGGGAGCGACACCCAAAGCATGAAAGAAGGGCACAGGGCAACCCGAACCCAGAAACAGGGAGAGGCCCAGAAGCAGTGCACCCAAGAAACAAGGAACCACCCAGGCAGAAGCCAAGGAAGACCCACAACCCCCAGCCACCACAGGAGGCAAAGGAGCGGCAGCGAGAGGCAAACGACCGCAAGCCACAAAGAAGAGACACGAGGGGAAAGGAAACCACAACAGGAAACCAAACCCCATCAGTCAACCCAGCGCACCACAACACAGCACCAGGCAAGAGGGAAGAGGCAAGCAGCAACACCAGCCAGAAAGCCCACCAGGAAAGCCCCGGAGTCAACAGCCAACCAAGGCCAAGACCCACCGGAACAGAGGGAAGGCACAACAGCCCCTTCCCCCCCCCCGGGAACCCAAGAAACAGGGAGTCCGGAAGCAACAAGGACCCAGATGCAGGACGCAAGAAGCAACCCAGCCAAACACAAGCAGAGGCCAAGCGCAAAGTGGAGGATCCTCAGACGGGGGAACACCGGGGGCCACAGGCCCTCCCCCCCCCGACCACAACCAGCACGAAGTACACCCACAGGGAACCTGCCGGGGAAGGAGCCCACCAACCCAGGCAGGAAGATACGCCGGAGGGCAGGAGAGAGCGGACGCAAGGGCACCGGCGTGCCCAGCCGCAACACCAAGACAGGAGCAGGCGCCAGCAGGGAGGGAAGGCCACAGGCCAGGAAACCCCACACGTTGAAGCTCAGAGCACCGGACAGGCACAGGGGGGCAGAAAAAAACAAGGCACCCCGAGCACGGGCCACACCAACACCCCTGGAAGGACGCAAGAAGCGCCCAGCAGCCTGAGCCGCAGGCAGGCACCCAGACAGGCACGCACCAGGGCTGGCCATAAAAGAACAGCAGGAACCAACAGGGCGGACAGGCAGCAGGCTGAAGAATCCGTGCGAACAGACAACCAAGCACCAACCAGGGGGAAACAGAAGTACGCAGGGCAGGAAGGCAGGAAGCCCACAGGACAGAGGAACGAACCAGGACGAACCTCACCAGAAATGAAAATAGCCCAGGGGAGCAGAAGCGAGCACAGGGGAACGGGGGACAGCCACAGCACCCGCCCGCCCCGGCACACCCCCAGCAGTGGAAAACAGGGAGCCAAGGCCGCAGGCCAGCACAGCAGAAGAGCGCAGCACATGGAAGAAAGAAAAACGGCACCCACCAGGGGGACAGGCCAACCCCATAAAACAGAGACCGTCCCCCAACCCCTCCGCCCAGACGCCATTCAGCAACAAGCGTCGAGCAAGCGGAAACAAGGAGCTTTAAAGATGAGTGAGAAACTTTGCCACCTCATGCCACTCTGACAGAGTGTGCGGGACTCGAACCCTTGTCCTGTGAGACCCTTTACAACCGTAGGCACAAGACTCACCATTGAGCTATAGCTCCTGATGACAGGGAACCCAGAACCGGAGGAGGAAGCACCCCCCCCCCCGCAGCATCGGGAAGCAAGGCAGGGACACAGCGCAGAAAGCCACGCAACGCCCCCAACCCAGCAAGCAGGAACAGGGAGCGCCAGAAGCCAGCATGGACAAACCCCAACAGGAATCAACCAGCAAACGGAGAGACCAGAGGACGCCAGGCCCCAGAGTAAAAAATCGCCAGGCAGCAAGCACGGCGAGAATACCCCCGCAGCAGCCAAGCAAGACCCCCAGCCAAGACCGCCGAAGCAGCCCACCGTGCACAGCCAGACCCAGCAGGCAAAGCACAGAGACAGAGGAACAAGCATGGAAGAAATCGGAACCGCTATGCGGTACTCACCACAGGGGCAGGAAGAGCACACCAAAAGCGCCCTGCCCCCAAGACCCAGCCCAGGCGCCCTCCAAGACACCAGCGCCGGGCGAGGAAGAGAGCTGCAGCCACCGATCAGACATTGACCCCCATCAAGCATCGTCCCTGCACCAACCTCAGGAACAGCAGGGGCACTGGTAGGAAAGGAGGCGAGCAGCACACCAAGGGAGACCAGGAGCACCGCCCGGCGCAGCCCCTGGGCTCCCATCACATCCACAGCAGCGCGTCTTCCAGCCAGGCCAAGCCGTAGGAGGACGCGCGCGGTAACCCGGAAGGAATCCGGACATCCGGCGCCCCAGCCGCAAAGGGCCGGGCGCCAATCAACGCGACTCCCAGCAAGCCCAGCAGGCCAGGAGACGCGGAAGAGGATGTCGAGGACAGCCCAGCAGCCCCACGAGACATCCAACGAAGAAATCACAGGTAAGATCAGCACGTCCTAATCTGTCGGAAGACAGAAAAAAAGAACAGGCTGCATGCTGGGCTGGTACCGCTTATGTACTCCCAGCGGGAGGGAGTGGGTTAGGTATCCCAGCATGCTCCTGTTCTTTTTTTCTGTCGCGGAGATAGTAATCTCCACTTTGTAAGGAATGGGACGAGGACGGAGGGACCTGGGGGTAATAAAGCTGTGGTTCACTCCATAGTCATGGAAGACTGAAGAATATGGTTTCAATTGCTGTATTGCATATGATGAGGAGGCATGGGGAATTCCACCTACACTATAAATGTGAAATGTTTGTCCGGCACATGCCACAGAGAATAAAAGAAGGTGCCTCACAATTGTGAACCATAAGCGCCTGAAGAATATGATTTCAGTTGCTTAAATGTGGGACTCCACAATTGGATTTAGCAGAAGCAGAGCCAAACATTTTAAGTGTGTTTATTTGTATTCTGCCATGGACTCAAATGAGTCATACGCTGTAGTATGCCTACAATATAAAGATGAGGTGAGTGTTTTTGTTCTGATAGAGCACAGTGATAAACATGCTT
Organism: Triturus cristatus; assembly: GCF_964204655.1. Lineage (NCBI taxonomy): Eukaryota > Metazoa > Chordata > Amphibia > Caudata > Salamandridae > Triturus > Triturus cristatus. The sequence goes on along the minus strand of NC_140582.1, from coordinate 562,599,528 downwards.
GTGGTGAGGAACATGCAGGACGTGATCGTTTCTGCTTTCTGGCCTTTGTAGATTACTCTGTCGATAGTAATGATTTTAAGAATTTTTACATGAAAACTATCAGGAGGTCAGACAACAAATTATAGCCAATGATCAAATTAGATAACTGACGCAACTATGTTCTATTACTGATTGCTACTACAATAAGAATTTCTTAAGCATTAATCACACAAATATCTTACTTTAAGATAGAGAATTAAACACGGTACTTCTGGTCTCTGCATTGGCTATTTCTTGGTCGGAAACAATTAACACTAATCCAAATAAAGACTTTCCTGATGGCTTAGTGAGCAGTTGGACCCCTATCATGTTCTATCAACAACAAGGTCTGTCTAAAAAATTTACAAAACGTTTTGGGTACCGGCAGGTGCGAGGGCTATAATATCATGCCTAGAGATGTGCAACATTTGTCACACCAACAATACTTTTGCTGTTTTACATATGAAGAGAACATGTGATTCTTGGGCAAAGTTTAGAGTTCTGGCCGACCCTGGAATACCCGATGAGGACTCAACTGAAATTTTCTTGAAGGTAAAGGACTAGAAGAGTAGATGCCTCCACTTAGAATCCACTCTCAGTCAGCATGGGGATCCAGATTACATGAAAGCCTAGTCACCTTCACCCAGATAGTAATTGTTGAAGGAGAGAGGGACTTCTGCACCAACCATATCATTCACCCTGTGAAGAGGGTGTGACAAGTTTGACTTTAGGCTCCATGAGAATTGCCAGGCTCCCCCACTGTCCAGACAGATCCTTCCATTTCATGGACAGGGATTTGGAAGCCTTGGGAAGGCTTCCTAGCTCCTGCAGGGTTAAATGCTCGACAGGCCCCAGTCAGAGCTGCAGCATGCTCATGACATTCATGAACCGGTTGTTGGTGTCCAAAACTTACTCAAGATTCAATTTTGCTGGCCCAGGAAGGCTTTCCCTGTTCAGATGGAGAAGAAAACTTCCTGGTCATAGCTCTTTCAAGCTCAAGATCCCATGGGCTTGTAATCCATTCACCAGCCCACAATGTCCTACCATGTCCCAAAGTGCCTAGGAAAGGGTTACGTAGACCTGGGGAGGCTTTTCCTCCTCCAACAGGATGAAAATCTCTGATAAGGTCTCTGGTCAGAGCCCGGGAAGGCCCTACATGCTGGCCTGGGGCAGGGCCCTGGACTGACTCTGCTTGTCCAGGGTGGCCTTGAACCCCTTGCAGCCTTCCAGAAGTCCCCCCAGCATCTCAGCAGCTAAATCTCTTATTGTAAACCATCCAAAGCTCTTACTGGCCCCAACCACTTGCCTAAGGTGTTGCTCCATGCCCAATCTGTCTCCCAAATGCAAGGTGAAATTTGCACCCATTTCCCCTTCCAATGCATGGTATGAAGAAGTTTGAGGTGGTAGGGAAGATCCTCTGGGCTCCTTTGAGACTTTTAACCAGCAAGGTCTTCAGAATGTTGAGTAGAGGTTTTCAAATATTCCCTTTCATCAAACATGGTACACAGATTATGAGAAACTTTAGTAACGTTCCTCCAGGTCAACAGGCACAGGGTGCACAGAACCCATTTCTACAGTTGGGTTTAGAGCGACCTCCGGCCAAATCAAATTTGTCTCCCAGTCAAGAAGGGTTTTGGGATCCATGCGGCCTGGTAAGGGCTCCCCATTTCTGGAAGGGTTGAAAGCCTTCACAGGTACCGGTCAGACCTCCAGCAGCTCGAGGTGCCACCCCTAGCCTGGACTCTATTTGCCAACCCCTGCTATAACAAAGTGCCGAGGTTTCACAGGCCAAGGGTGGATTTCCCAGCTCTGGCATGCTTACAAGCTCTGACAGGTCGTGGTCAGGGATCCTCCAAGCCCATGGTGCATTTCTCTGGGCCTGGGCTCCATTTGATAGGCTGTGGTTAAACAAAGTGCCCAGGATGGTCTTTCAATGACCCGGCAAGAGCTCACCAGCTTCCATTTCTGTCAGAGTTGATTGTTTTAACCAGGACCCATTGCCTTTATTAGAGCATAATTTATTTGTTTTCCATGGATCTCCATCTCTTGACTACTCTTGGAGTGTCTTCCAATTGTGATCCAAATTCTTTGAGGACTACTTCTCCTTTCCTCATCAGGGCATCTTGAATATATTATTGGGCTCTGTTCATGTAATTCAGCACATTTGGTATTTTTCCTTAGAGTTTTGTATTATGAAGATTCTCTTTTAATTGTTTCATTACATGACTCTGCAAGCTATTTCCTTGTAATCATTCAGCAGCTCGGAGGCCTTTTAGCCTTACCAAACAAAGATATATTCTTTTGCAGGTATGTGGATCAACCTTCTTCCAGAATTATCTCTCACTCCCTAATAACTTCAGCATTCCCTAGGGGTGTATCCACAGAACTTTCTTCATCATCTGTAACCAAACATACAACTCCTTCCATCCACAGCAAGACCACTGACTCATAGTCAGTGAAATTGCTCTCCCACCCTCACAGCTCCACGATTAAGTGAGGCCTCCCCCGAGCCCTTGCACTCTCGAGTGTTGGTGTTTGAGGCCCTCCTGCACCAGCAGGTTATACCTGCGCCTCATCCCTGATGGTCCAGTGGACCTCTGTCTCCTTCTTTCGCAACGCTTTTCCTCTCCTGCTCTGTTATACTCGTTTTTTGACCCTCATTTTATCTCTCCCTTTTACTCATCTTCTATCTCTGTCCCCCATTTTTCGTGCCTTTTTCTGTTTTTATTTCACTCACACTTTTCTCGCCTGTTTTTCCCCGATGCTGCTGCCCCCACGGCCCCTCCCACCAGCACGACCAGTGCAATTGGCCCAAGCCAGATCCCCTCCCCGCTCCCGCCTCCCAGCTGTCCAGCCCCCCGACCCCTACCTAATGGTGGCCACTGTGGGGACAGGCGAGCAAGACCACTGACTCATTGTCAGTGAAATTGCTCTCCCACCCTCGCAGCTCCACCATTAAGTGAGGCCTCACCCGAGCCCCTGCACTCTCGAATGTTGGTGTTCGAGGCCCTCCTTGTACCTGTGCCTCATCCCTGATGGTCCAGTGGACCTTTGTCTCCTTCTCTCGCTCCGCTTTTCCTCTTCAGCTCCGTCTTACTCATTTTTTTACCCTCATTTTATCTCTCCCTTTTACTCTCCTTCAATCTCTGTCCCTCACTTTTCTTGTATTTTTCCGTTTTTATTTCACTCTTTCACAATTTTCTCGCCCATTTTTCCCTGACGCTGCTGCCCCTGCAGCCCCTCCCCCCAGCATGACCAGCGCGACCAGCTCAAGCCAGTTCCCCTCCCCGCTCCTGCCTCCCAGCTGTCCAGGCCTCCCTGACCCCTACTTAATGGCAGCCGCGCGCAGCAGGTGTGCCGTTGGTGCGCCAAAGGCAAGCCCTTCTGTGCCCGTTTGCAACCAGCGCCAGGAATCCTGGACCTCCGCACCGCCAACACTACGACCCAGCGGTACTCCATGCACTCAACCTAGGCCGCAACAACAACTTCAAGCTAGCATCACCAGCCGACACCCACAAACCCTTCAGCTGTCACTGCTGCTATCACACCTACAGCACCACCAGGAACACGGACCCAGCAAAACCCGCCCGCAAGAAAACACCCAAACTGAAGACCCTACAATGCATTCTCCTCAATGTCAGATCACTCCATATACATGCCACAGAAATCTGGAACCTCCTTGTTAAAAATGGGATTTCTGGCTGGCTAGGGCTTGCGCCAAAGCCAGGCAGAAACCACCACTCTAGTCAGGGCTGGGGAGTTACACGCCAAAGATAACCCCTGCTCACCCCCTTGGTAGCTTGGCACGAGCAGTCAGGCTTTTCCCGGAGGCGATGTGTAAAGCGTTTGCGCGCGTACCCAGCAACAACACCCAAGGCCCACCATAAAGGAAACTCCACACAAGGTATTATATAAAAATAGCCTTTGTATTACCAAAACACATTAGATAAAAACACACTTTACAATGTGCCAACAGGCACGGGCAGAGTTTACAAGGGATTATATGTACAGGGGACAGGGCCACATGGACCACTGTCAGGAATTAGCACTTTGTAGAAATTAGCACTTAGAACATAGGAATAATGCTTTAGAACATAGCACATACAATCACTGTAGCACTAAATAACACATGTAGCACACGACCAGTAACTACTGGTAACAGGTAAGTACCACCTACGCAACCCTAACCACCTTAGGAAAATATTACGCAGGGAATCAGGACCTCACTAGTACCACCTGTACTAGGAGAAAAACAACCACCTAAGTATCACAATACCTGTAGGGGTCTAAGCACATTACACATGATGCATCGCAACACATTCAGAGGTGTAGGGAAGGAAAACACATGATGCATAAAATACATTCAGCGGTGTAAGAACAAGGCACATGACGCATAGAAACACATTCAGAGGTGCAGGTTAACACAATTGCGCAAAACTCACATAAGCCACCACCTGTGGCAGTCCCTAGGCCAACTGGCCTTGTAGGGGGCTAGGACGCCCTTTGTCCCAAAGTCAGGGCAAGATTGCGCAGGCTGCGCAAGCCCCCAGCGTGGAGGGGCACAACCTAAACGTTGCAGCTGCCCACTAAGTGCTGGGCAGCTGGGAAAAGGAGCGTGGGCACCACTGTGCCTTTTAAGACAAATATGGCATGCCTTGGAGCCTCCCTGGGCTCTGCCAAAAAGAATGCCCCCAAGTGTTGGAGTCCCTCTGGACTCAGCAAAGTGAAAGGCTGCCCCACAACGTTGGAGTCCTGCACAGGGACTCGAGAAATTATGCCCCCAGACGTTGGAGCCGGTCTAGGCTCTAAGCAAACAAGGGGGCCACCGTTGGAGCAACCCGCTGCCTTTCGGGGCCGCTCTTATCCGCAACACAAATGGCCCCGTATGTTGGAGTCCCTTTGGACTCTAGGACGATGCCTCTTTCCACACGGGCTGCCGCTGCCCACTGTCAGGCGGGGCAGCGGGAAGGGGGAGTGAGCACGGCGCTCGCCGGGCCCGGACTTTGCTAGGGGGGGGGCGGGCACCGAGAAGCGTGCCCCCGACACACCCCAACTACCCAGTGGCTGCGCTACGTTGGAGTCCCCCTCTGGGACTCAGGAACACCCCCAACACCACTCACCGGATTGCGCGGCTCCTTCCGGGTGGTTCCTCCAGCGCGGGGCTCTCCTCACTCAGGGGAGCTCCGCTAGACTCGGCTGGCTTCTTCCGCTTCATGGCAGCAGCGCGGGGTAGGCTCCCGTCCACTTCTCTTCCGGGCGAGTGTCCCGGGGCGCAGGGTAGGCTCCTGCCTGCTCCGGGGCTCCAGATAGCCGTGAGTCTTTGGTAGGAGGCGGGGTAGGCTCCTGCCCTCCTATTTCCTATTACCAGGCCGCATGGATCCCAAAACCCTTCTTGACTGGGAGACAAATTTGATTGTCCCGGAGGCCCACCCTCAGCCTGCCTGACTTCCGGTAAGCCCGGCCGTGGCGGTGATTCTCTCTGCTTTCTTTGAAACGCGGGGTGGGCTCCCGCCTTCGTATTAACGTCGAAATAGACAGAACTAAGCGGGGTGGGCACCCGCCAGAAAAATACTTAAGTAAGCGGGGTGGGCACCCGCCGATGACCACGGCAATGTCCCTGGCAGGGTGGGCACCTGCCAGGGGACTTCAGGATCGGCACAGAACGGGGCAAATGCCGGGTGGGCACCGACTGGCAGAAATAAAGCGCTCCTGGGCGCTAAAGGCAAATCCAAGCACTTCCAGGTGCTTAGGGACGCCAATAAACACAAAGTCCAGCAAAGTTCTCCCCTGCACACAGCAAGGCAGGGGTGGGGGGCAAGGCTGGACCCAGAGCCAGCTCACTGGGCCTCCAGGCAGGGAGGTAGTCCAAGTGGCGGTCCTCTGGTCCAGCAGCAGCAGCAGCCCCCCCCGCCCTCAGGTAGGATCCTGGAAGAGAAGAGATTCTGTGGGGACACAGCCCCATTTTTATACATAGCTTTCCTTTGTCTCAAGGTGCAGGGAAGGGGCGAACCAGTTACAACTGGTTCCTGAGCACTTTGTTTTGCTCAGCCCCTCTCCCTATTCAGAGTGCAGGCCAGGGTCATCAGTCGCACCACAGGGGGCGGAGCCAGCATTGTGTGGGGAAAACCCAGCCCTATTCAGGACCCAGGTGTACTCCTCCCACCCATCTAGCTGCTGATCTCCCTATTCACCACTGGGTGACTCCTCCTGACTCTGGGGATTCCCTAGCCCGTCACATGACCTCACTCAGCCAATCACACGACAGGCGGTCACTGCACACTTTACACTAATATGCCAACTCCTAGAAGTGGCACTTCCGCACATGACATAATCACGCATTATACATCATTGCGAAGCATTCGATCACACGAGTCCGCACATACCAAACTCGAGCCTGCACACCCCACGCATCAGGAACTACCAGGGACATATATATTCCCCATGCATTCCTATGGGAGGGCAGGCTTATCTCACCACATGCACTCAGAGTGCGCACACACTTTACTCTGGGACACAGGGAAAGTGCGCAGAAACCAAAAATCACTACCACCAGGTCACCAGTAAAAGCAAAAAGTTCAGGGGTGAACCTGCCAGAAGGGCCAAGTCCAACACTCCTCTACAGCACCACCCCGGACGTAGCATTCTTTTCAGAAACCTGGACCAACACCACCTCGGGACTGGACTTCGCCATCACCATTCCCCAAGGATACAAGATCTCCAGGAAGAACCCCCCACCTGCCCAGGAGGAGGAATCGCCATCATCCACAAATCCACCCTCCGCCTGAGCACACTCCCAGACGAGCCCACAGACCTGATGGAACACCTGCACTTCAAAATACTGGCCAGCCCCACCACCACCCTCTGGGGAACCCTCATCTAACGACCTCCGGGACCCCGTGGGCAATTCGCCAACTCCATCACGGACATCATCTCCCCCGCATGCCATCCCATCCACCAACTACACCCTGCTGGGAGACCTCAACTTCCACCTCAACAACCAACTAGACCCCAACACCACATCCCTCCTGGACAACCTCCACAACATTGGACTTCGCCAGATCATGATCCAACCCACGCACTCATCGGGACACACCCTCGACCCCCTCTTCAAAACAGGAAACTCCATCACTTTCAGCCACACCACCGAACTCCAGTGGACAAACCATTGATGCATCCACTTCACCTTCAGAACACCCGCATCCACAGACACCAGCACCTGCTCCCACAAAGAAACTGGACCAAAATCACTGACGACCAACTCACCTCCTCACTGAGCAACTCCACCCTGACCACTGCGGAAAACGACGCCCTCAACACCGCTGCCCGAACTCTACAAAGATGGATCACTGACAGCGGCAACACCATAGCCCCCCTCAAGAAGAATAACAACGCACACACCAAGAAGGCCTGATGGTTTACCCCTGAACTCCGAGTGTCCTGGTGTGCCTGCCACCACATCGAAAAGACCTGGAGGAACTCCAAATCCACAGAAGACCACAACAACTTCAAAGCCACCACCACCGCCCACCAGCAGCTCATCAGAAACACGAGGAAAACTGCAATTGAAGACAGAATCTCCACACACGCACACAACAGAAAAGAACTCTTCAAAATCATCAATGAGTTTGCGCAACCCACCAGCAAGTCGACTGACATTCCTCCTCACAAGACCCCTGCAACAAACTCAGCACCTTCTTCCACCGCAAAATCAAGAACATCTATGACAACTTTGAAGAAGATAACCAACACACGGAACCCCCACTAGCCATCCCTGACACCCTGAAGCCAATGATTGACAGCTGGCCAGCCCTCACCACCGAAGACACACTGAAGACGATGAAGTCAACCCACTCCAGGGCCCCCATGGACTCCTGCCCACACCACATCTTCAACAGAGCCGCCAATACCATCGCAACCATGTTCCGCCTCGCCATCAACTGCTCTGTGGCGAACGCCTCCTTCCCCGATGACTGGAAACACGCAGAGATCAACTCCCTCCTGAAAAAGCCCCCGGCGGACCCCACTGACCTCAAAAACTACAGACACATCTCCCTGCTCCTGTTCCCAGCGAAAGTCATTGAGAAAGCCATCAACAGCCAACTCGCCACCTTCATTGAAGAGCACAACATCCTTGACCCATCGCAATCCGGCTTCAGAAAAAACCACAGCACAGAAACTGCCCTCCTCGCCGCAACAGACGACATCCACTCCCTACTGGACAAAGGAGAAACAGTAGCCCTCATCCTCCTCAACCTCTCAGCAGCCTTCGACACGGTATCCCACCGCACCCTAATATGCAGACTCCACAACTCAGGTACCCGGGGCAAGGCCCGCGACTGAATCTACTCTTTCCTCTTCAGGAGAACGCAGCGGGTCAGACTCCCCCCTTTCCTCTCGGACCCTACACCAACAACCAGTGGAGTCCCCCAGGGGTCCTCCCTCAGCCCAACGCTCTTCAACGTCTTTATGGCTCCTCTCGCCCCCATTGTCAGAACCTAAGGACTCAACATTGTTTCATACGCAGTTGACACCCAACTCATCCTCTCCATAGTCAACAAAGCCAACGCAGCCAAACACAACTTCCAAGAAGGCATGGAAGCTGTCGCCAAATGGATGAAGAGCAGCTGCCTACATCTCAACACCGACAAAACAGAAGTACTCATCATGGGCCCACACCCAGATGCCTGGAACGACACCTGGTGGCCCCCTGCCCTCGGTAGCCCACCCACCCCCACGGACCACGCATGCAACATTGGAATCATCCTAGACTCCAAACTCAAAATGGGCCACCAGATCAACTCCGTCACATCCTCCTGATCCTCCGCCTCCTACGTAAGACCTTCAAATTGATCCCCCTTGAACACAGAAAAACCGTCACCCACGCTCTCGTCACCAGCAGAATCGACTACAGCAACGCACTCTACTCTGGAATAAACAAAAACCTCAGCAGCAAGCTCCAAAACATCCAAAATGCTGCAAGACTGGTCCTCAACCTACCACGACACTGCCACATCTCCCAACACCTGCGCATACTCCACTGGCTCCCCATTGAGGCTAGAATCACCTTCAAGATCCTCGTCCGCGCACACAAAGCCCTCCAAAACACCGGACCAGCATACCTCAACAGCCGAATCAACTTCCATGCACCCCAAAGAACACTACGATCAGCCCAGCTCTCCTACGCCGTGGTTCCCAGCTCCAAAAAGACCAGATCAGGAGGCCACTCCTTCTCCTTCCTCGCGTCCAGAGCATGGAACGCCCTTCCACTCCACCTCAGGCAAACATCTTCACTCACCATCTTCACGAGAAACCTCAAAACCTGGCTCTTCGACAGACCCCCTCCTTGATGGACTGGAACCTGCACCCCCCTCCTCTCCAGCACCTTGAGATCCTTACGGGTGAGTAGTCGCGCTTAATAAACCTGTCATTGATTGATTGATTGATCCCCTAGCAACTAACCTCTCCCTTTGCCTCTCACTGGCTCTGGACCTACTGCCTTGTGTTCACTTCAATCTCCTCCAATGATTATGCCCACATATTTATTTATTTATTTTTAGAGTTTTCTATAGCGTGAACAAGACCCAGATTAGGGTATCAGTAAGTGTAAAACATTTTGCAAAACAAAGCAGAGAAAGTATCAAAGCATTTTTAACAAGTTTCAGCAGGTAGCGTGGGCGGTAAGAGAGATGATTTGTTTGAAGCAGTGTGGACAAGTTTGAGTACAAGTAAGTCATAGAAGCAAAGGTGTCATTAAGGGGAGTGTAGAGAGAAGTTTGAAGTAGTGGACTGGAACAGTGCCTTGTGATATTCACATTTGTGGGACTAGAGTTCTCCATCAGAATTCTATCCCAGTGATGACCCAACTCATATCCTTCGCCACGTCCTGCAATTCAAAATGTTCCCAATGTTGGACATGAACAAACACTTTGCATTAATAGACCTAGAACTTTTTTTCAGGTAACAGAGGTGAGCAGGGCGAGAGACAGCACTGCTTCTTTCAACTCACCCATATAAACCTAAAAACAGAAATACACATTGCTTACCTGTCTAAATGATATTCTGGCACTTTAGGATCTTTGCTCCAGGTTGGTTCATTGTATTCCAGCAGATATTCCACCAACTCAGGTGGTAAGCAGCCGGCAGCTCCATTCTACTGTGATCTAAATCCCCAATAATCCTATTTTAAAATGAATCCTGTAAGGGCCGCCGCCGCATAAAAGGGGCCGTTTTATATTTGTAGCCATAGAAGAGTGTTCTTGTCCACTGTAAGGTGAACAACCTAAGAGCAGAGATAGTTGCCTGCTTTCTTAAAAGCTGCTGGCATTAGGCAATTACTAACTCAGGCAAATAATCACATAACAGTGCCAGGGAACGCATTATTAATTGTGTAATGTAGGCAAGGATGATTTTAAAAACAGCAAAAATGTGCCTTCAAATGCTTCGGCAACACCCATAGATTTTGACGCTGCCCAAGATTTACAAGATCATGTAAACCTGGGGAAGTGCCAAATCCTTATGCTACTGAGGTGATGCATACTGAGGAGAAGTTTCTTTATTACTTCTTGTTATTTCCTCTTTCTATGTGGGCTGCATTCTGCAGCCCACATAGAAGGGGAGAAAAACGCCTATTAGGATTGTTTCTGTGCAGGAAGGTGCCCCTTCCTGCAACAATCCTATCGACAACACAGGCACCCTTGCACCATGGTGTAAGAGTTATTGGCTCTGGCTGCTGAAACAGTGCCAGTGCTGGGAGAACGGCTGGGAGAAAGGATGTTCTTTCTCCCAGTGCTGGCACCATTTCGCAGCCTAGTGCAAATGCAGACACTCTTGCACCATGGTGCTTGTGTTGGCTGCAGGATTTTTTTTGTGCAGGAAGGGGCACTTTCCTCCACAGAAAAAATGCTAAAAGCCATTTTCCACATAGAAGGAGAAAAAAGCGAGAAGAAATAAAGAAATGTCTTCTCGTTATGCCTCACCTCGGGAGGAGTAAGGATTTGGTGCTTCCCCAGGTTTACATGATCTTCTGTCAAAGTCCATGGGTGTTGCGTGGGAAAACCCACTGCAGTACCCATGGAATGCCTCCCAAGTGCAGAGGCAGGTAGCACTGTGCTTTGCGCTGCCTTGTCTTACTCCATATCTATGAGATCATTCAAAGACATGCATGATAGCTTTGTGTGGCCTCATGGATATGATTTAATAATCTGCACTGCTGAAGCGTTACAAAAAGTGACACTCCAGTAGGACAGAGGGCTCGTAAATAAGCCCCTTAGTATACATTGAAAGGATTGTACCTTCTAAATTTGTACTAATAATGAGTTGAAAGTTTCATAGCAAATTCACAAGAGCATGTAAACGTATGTAAAAGAGTTCCCTGTAGTACAATTCCCCATACTCCCAAATGCTTTTGTGAACCAGGCCCCTTGAGTACAGAAAGGGCTGGACTTCCTTGTGAATGCCCAGACATAAAAAAGGAACTAAATGAAACCAAATGAACAACTGTTACTCTTCAAAACCTTAAACAGTTTCCTGAAGAGTAAGGGGCATGCCTAATTTAGCTCTTAAAAGATCTAAAGGTGTAAGACACTTTGATGGCTATGCTGGTCTTACAAATGGCAGATGATGTCACAGGTGTACATGGAAAGCTTGGCCACTTTTGTCAAAGTTAGTTTGTTCTGTGGGTGCTTAGATGGGCCACGAGTAGTACTAATGCCTGTTTATTTCATAAAGAAAGTTACAATGCTGTAGCCATCCACCTGGTTAAGAATTTTAATTTTTTTAATTATTCTACCTAGACTTAACTGTTTTCATCTTGGGTGATGTCAAAATGAAACTTTTTATACAGATGTCAATGAGGCACAAATTGACAGTTGAAAGTATAGTTGTAATAACTAATATTTTCGGATTATCAAAGGCTACATGACAACCTAAAATAATTTATATATTTAATTTAAATTATATTCATGAGAATTCTTAATCCTTAAGTTAATTTATATATATATATTTTTTTTTTACAAATATATTTCTTTTAAACATGACCGTGTTCATATGATTTATGCACAAATAGATATACTTTAATGAGTCTGCCCACTTACATCTTTCAAACTCACAGATTGAGGGGATATGAAGCAGAGAAAATGATATACAGTTTTTGTTCTATCAACATGGTCGCAAGCTATATAGCCTTTGTAATTGTTTTTATTTATCAGTCAGAATTCACAGATGATCCTTCACTTGGATTTATTGATGCTGGTATCACGTTTGTTGTCCACCCTCCCAAGGAACCGCCACAGTTTGATGGCTTAGGGTTATCGACCCCCATAGGGATGCACGCACATGCTTCAATCAAACAGCTCAAGGTAACTTATTTTTGTTGCTTAGATATCTATATTCGTTCATCTGAATTATGGAAAACAGAACTGAATGACTGTCGTATTCGTTTCTAAGGTTTCTGTTTGTCTAGGCTTTGGATCATGTGCTGCAGTGTTTGACGTTATAATCTCTTACTTGAGGTCTAAATTTAGCATCAACATCAGAATCCATAAGGGTTATTGGCAGGAATCAGGTTAGGCATTAGTTATGGATGGTCTGGAGCCGCTAGGGCACCTCGAAGCTTAGACAGGCAGGAGCAATAGAGTGCTAACTCCTGGGAATGCTCCCACTCACTTCCTGGGTTAAGGTCAATTCCAGGTCCGGAGGGGTAGAGCCTTATTTAGACTTCCTGAAACCTTTATCCAGTGCCTGGCAACAAGGTTCATGGTTGCATTATATTTTTCTATTCTCGCTATTGTTCGCACCTCTTTTGGCGTCATTCAATGTTTGTTGTTTTCCCCTTTCGGTCCCCTCTGTTTGTCCTAGAGTGCCCTCTTAATTCCTCCTTCATTTGTCCTCTAGGTTGTCTGTCTATTAACCCCTGTTTCATGTAGAGCCCCATTTGTGTGTCTTCAGCAGTCTTCTGGGACCTATACTAGATTCCTGGTCAACTTCGGGCTTGACATAGCATCTTTTACAGCTGAAACAGTTAAGCTTAACATCAGTTGTTACCTCTATGTTATGTTCCAGCTGGCATTTATATTGGCCCTCTGACCTGTGTCTTACAGCTGGTCTGATCTACTGAAGATTTATACCATCATGCCAGAGGGTGCCATTTCTCGAAAGACGCAACTTCTCGGAGAGTGAGCTCCATTCCTCGATTTCTCTTATCCCTTTACCCTATTTTTCCCCCTGTTGCTGTATCTGGCCATGTTTATCACTCTCTTGACCAGTACAGAGGCTAGGAGATGACAGGGGATTTCAGCCAATCCCCAACTCATAACCCTGTCAGTTTGCCAGGCTGAATATAGACCTGTCAGAAGTTTCCATTCAGATGATATTGCATCCTACTAACAAGACACATAAAGAGTTTTAAAGTGCTCAGCATGAGCAAGTTCTTCTCATGAGTTGTTTTAATCAACTAAATCATTTTTCAGCTATACCAATACCTTGTAAGTTAACAATAACTGCACAACAATTGATACAAATAATGCTGATAATGTGATTAGTATCCCAGGAGTGGACCGAAGTGCGATGGTCACCCTAAATTTGCTGGGGAAACTTGGAGGGGATCCCCAGAAATTTCAAAACATTATGTTCCAGTGTGAGTTTTACTTCTCATCCAAACCTCAAATGCTTAATAATAACACTTCCAAAGTTACGTTTGAACTCCCTTACCTAACGAACGCTGCCTCGATGCAGATTAATCCATTTATGTTAAATCAAAGTCCACTGTTGTCCAGCTGGATTCAATTCATGGCTCAAGTCTGCACTATCTCCCATCACAAACATATTACCATTGCCACAGGAATTCTGCAATTTTGTGGCTGTGGCGTTTTTTTGCATAATTCTGGATTTGCCGCATTTGCCGCATTTGCCATGTAATCCATCACCTCTGCATAATCAGCACAGGTTTGTTTCTAGCTCAAACAGATCAAAAGTTACAAAAAACATGGTGAAACATTTTCCTGCGCACTGAAGGCCTCTTCACAAACTTTGACTGGTTGTCTTTCAGTTGCTTATTGCTGTATTTGGATATTAAATTGGTACTAGTTAGGCAAAATCCTTTCCCAAAAGGTGTTATCATGTGTCAAAATAATAAGGTAATACTATCACAAATTGTGCCGCATTATGCCACATAATTTGCTTTTTTCTTGACATACCTTGGTCACCTCTGCTGCATAATATTTTCCTTCTCTGCAGCATAATTCCAGTAGCCCTGCATATTACAATATCAGCCCCTGTTGGTATACTGATGCTCAAGCAGGGAAATCGGGATATAGTAAATTACATCTCTCATTTACAACACCTGCCATCTGATGCAGTGTGGATAGATGCGTCTGTCGCTGCTGCCTTTTATCAAGGTCTCCAAAAAGCTCTCAAAGATGCCTTATCATTAGTGTTGAATTGATCTACTATATATGAGGCTTTTATCAACCTAGAACTGCAAATAGATGCCCAGAAGCGACTTCGAAGATCTGAGGCCATGTCATCGAAGAGCCAGGCCTAATAAAGTCCTGGATTGCAGTGGTGTTATGCCTCAGGCTGAATAACCCATGTGTTGGACTTGGCCCTTTTGGCAGGTTCACCCCTAAACTTTTTGCCTTTTCTGTGACCTGCTATTGACAGTTTTTGGCCTCTGCGCACTTTAGCACTGTGGCCCAGTGTAAAGTGGGTGCGCGCTCTGAGTGCGTAGGGTGAGATTGGCCTGCCCTCCCATAGGAATGCATGGGGGATATGTGTGTTCATGGTAATTCCTGGTATGAGAGGAGTGCAGGGGCGAGTTTAGTATGTATGAACTTGTGAGAATAAATGCTGTGCAACGGTGTGTGCAGATTTATGGTGACTGGTGGAGAAGTGCCACTTTTAGAAGTTGCCATTTCTGTGTGCTATGTGTCTGCCTGCCTGATGTGGAGTGCATGTCTGTCTTGTGAGTGACAGGAGCTGAGAGGTGTGGTTGACTCCAGGAGACAGGGTGAGCCAGCCCAGTGGTGAATAGAGAGATCTGTATCTAGATGGGAGTTGCATCTGGGACCTGAATAGGGTTGTGCCTTCCCTCCACAATGCTGACTCCGCCCCCTGTGGTGCATCTGATCACTGAACCGAGAGGAGCTGGGCAAAACAAAGTGCTCCAAATCCCCCCTAAACCAGTTCTGACTGGTATCCCCAAGCCCTGTGCTGTGACACAAAGGGAGGTTGTAATATAAATATAGGGGCTGTGACCCCATCTCTGTGTTGTGTTGTTCTCCTGTCTTGGGGGGGGGTGCTGCTGCTGGGTTCCAGGAGGAACCGCCACTAGGGACTGCCTCCCTGCTGGAGGGCCCTGTGAGCTGGCCTGCCTGGGCCCAGCCCTTTGCCCCCATTCATCCTGAAGGGCTTTTCCTGGACTTGGGACTTCAAGAGCCTGTGAGCGCTTTAATTGTCATTTTTGAGAAGCGCCTGAGAGCGCTTTACTTTTATTTGGAAGAGTGCTATATTTAAATTATTCCCAAAGGGAGAGAGCGGGGGTTGTGCAGCGCTGAGCGCAGCCCCTTTAAGAGGGAATCCCCATCGTAGTGATTCCCCCGTGATGCCGATGTAATTGCGGGTGCCCACCCCGCTTATGCTTTCTTTTATTTACTTTGCGGGTGCCCACCCCGCTTGTTTGCTTTTTTGAGAGGGTGCCCAACCGGCTTTATGTTTTATTAATTGAGCCGGTGCCCACCCCGCATTGGTCCAGTTGCTGAGAATCGAAGCCGCAGGCCCAACCCGGAAGCCGGGCGGCCTTGCCTGACTGAGGGCGGGGCCGGTGACGGGTGCCGGAGACTCACGGGCTCCATTTCCACCTTCCCCCATAGCTGAAGAGAGGGGGAAGGCAACTGAGAAGAAGACGGAAGCCAGCCCATGCGGAGCGGGGCTCCCTTGAGCATATGGAGAGCCCCGCGGTGTCTGGAGAGGCCTGACCGGAGCCTCAAGGGCTCCCAATGTTGAAGCTCCCGCAGCAAAGAGAAGAGAAGGCGCCGGAGGCAGAGAGCAGTGCCAGAGAGAGCCTACAGACCCGGTGAGTGAGGGCCTGTCCTGTGTTGGTGCCGAGTGAGGCACGGCGCCAGTCCTCAGTCCTGAGAAGCCCCCGCCTGATAGGGGGCTGCTCCAATGTGGGGGCAAGTTTATTTAGAGCCCCGTGGGGGTCCAGAAAGCACAGTGGTGCCGGTCCTCTTCTCGGATATTATTACAGCTGCCCCGCTGGACAGTGGGCAGCTGCAAGGTGGCGCATCTTTATGGAGAGAGCACCAGAGCAGCGCCTCTTTGATTATTTTCTACAGCTGCCCCGCTTGCTAGAGGGCAGCTGCAACATAGTGGGCATAGTTGTTCTCAGGGCACAGTCGGTGCCAGTGCTCCACATTTGAGTTTCACAGCTGTAAAGCACTTAGTGACAGCTGCAACGTTTAGGTCTGCGCATTTGTGCACCTTTTGCGAGATTGCTGCATTGGCAGCCTCCAGCCCTGACACTTTGGGACAGAGGGTATTGGAGCCCCAGCAACAGGCCAGTCGGCGAGGGGGTCAGATGAGTATTGATAGAGCGCTAGGCCTCAAGGTGATGCCCCGGGTGTTTATGTGATGGTGCTCATGCTTACAGGTATTGCCTAATGGATTTATGCTTGTGAGGCCTACTGTGATGCCTATTGCGCAATGCGTTCTCCTAATATGTTTTATGCCTAATGTGATAATGCTGAGGTCATTATTGTACCAGTAGTTACTGGTTTTGCTCTACATTTACTATATGTGCTACAATTACTGGTTGTGTTCTACGGTTATGATAAATCTTACTTTTACTATTTCTACTAAGTGATGATTCTGACAGTGGTCCATGTGGCCCTGTCATGTGTATATTATCCCCTGTAAATATTGCCCAGTGTCAGTTGGCACAGTGTATATTGTGTGATTACTATCTAATGTGTTTTATGATAATACAAAGGCTATTGTTTATATAACGTTGTGTGGAGTTCCTTTTGTGGTGTGCCTAGTGTGTTGCTCCTGTGTGGGTGTTGCGCAAACGCTTTACACATTGCCTCCGGGATAAGCCTGACTGCTCGTGCCAAGCTACCAAGGGGGTGAGCAGGGGTTATCTTTGGCGTGTAACTCCCTTGCCCTGACTAGAGTGGTTGTCTCTGCCTGGCTTTGACGCAAGCCTTATCCAACCAAAGATCCCATTTCTAACACCATGCAGATTGGGGAATCACAAAAGGTCTTGTCAAAAGTAGCAAGAGAATGCTGCAGGAAGGCGGATCTGTGTATATACAATAAAAGGACTTGACATCTGGTGAGAGCCTTTCCTCTGCACCAGTGAAATTACCCAGCTTGTCCATGAATGACAGATCTAGGATTGGCTGACGAGTACATTATCCGTGATGGTCCTTGCCTTGGTAGATTCCAGAGCATTTAGTTGTTTTATGAATAATCAGTTTTGGGTGGGATTCCAGATTACTATCAGGGAAAAAAGTGTTAAAGAAGAGGTACAAGTAATATATGGCACTTCTCTCAGTTTGAAACAGTACGTTTTGAGACCTTTTTTATTACTAATAGCTGCACTTTTTCTATTGCCCTCAACATCACATGGCTTAGAAATCATAGCTCTGACTATAATACTAATATGGAAATAATCACCTTTAACCCATTGTACCTTAATACCCATTGCTTTCAAACAAACAGCCACTGAAAAGCCTCGGGCCTAATACACAACCAGCATTTTGTAGTACGTTTTGTAGTACTGAAATAGTACTCCAAATGTACTACAAAAAGCTGTTGAAAAACTGCTCTTTTAAAGTACTACTGCAAACAAACAATAGTGAGTCCAGAACCACACTTGGTCAGCCACTGCTACTGCAAACAATTCCCATAGAAAATAAAAATTATAAAATATTAATGGTTGGTTTCCCATAGGAAATAATGTTAAACTAATTTTAATTACACAATTACATTTTTTATATATATATATATATATGTATATATATATATATATTAGCTACTGGCGGTCGCCAGTAGATAGTTATAGTTAGGACCGAGTTTCCATAGGAAATCTCAAAATTCTATTTTGAATAACTTTGGCGCCGGTTGATGAATCCTCGCGAAATTTTCAAAACTAATGGGGCGCTCCGCTCAACTCCTACCCTGAAAAGTCTCTGGGTGATTCGTCGAGCGGGGGCCGAGAAAAAAGGGGGGGTCCCAAAACGCGTTTTCTCCATGCATTTTCCCATAGGACCTTTAGTCGAAGGTACAGCCCGAACGGCTGAACAGAATTACTTGAAATTTGGCAGAGAGGTAGTCCTCAGGTCAGGCATGTGCCTTTTGCATATATGGAGTCAATCTGTTCAGTAGTTCCCGAGAAAATTGCAGTTAAAAGTACATAAATATCTATAAGCGCGCACCGTGCGTGCACCGTGCGCGCACCTTTACGTACGCGAGCGTAATTCTGATTGGTGGTTACATGTCAGTCAACGTTCGAATCGGTCGAAATCAGGAAGTGTCGGCCGCCATTTTGTTTGTTTTGGGTGCGACACTGAAAAAGAGAGGTGGCGAACGTGAAAAGGGGGCAGGGTAGAGAGTTCCTGACCCCCTAGCCTTTGTCAGGGGCTCCCTGAAGGACCCCGAAGGGTGAAAAAAACATTATAATTTGTTTTTTAAAAATCGCGGGGTGCGCGCACGGCGAAAAACCTTAAAAAAATAAATATATATAATAATACATACATAACTTAGCATTTAAAAAACCGTACAAATTCTTAAAAAACCATAGGTTTCACACACGTTATAGTTAGGAATTAGCATTTAAAAAACCTTGCAAATTCACTTAAAAAACCATAGGTTTCACACATGTTATAGTTAGGTGGACATATCACTCGTAAAAAAACAATGAAATTCCCCCGTTATAGTTAGTTCAGATAACTATAACTCGCGCGACTGCCACTCTATCACAAGGATGATGTCATCAGTGATGTCATGAGTGATGCCACTGACCATGTTATGAGTGATGTAATATGTGAAGTCATCAGCAGTGGATTGCTGGCGCGCGAGTTATAGTTATCTGAACTAACTATAACGGGGGAATTTCATTGGTTTTTTACGAGTGAAATGTCCACCTAACTATAACATGTGTGAAACCTATGGTTTTTTAAGTGAAAACATATATATATATATATATATATATATATATATATATATATATATATATATATATATATATATAATGTGACCAAGACCACGGATGTGGTCGAAACGCGCTGTCCTTGTCTGCATCTTTGCAATTAATTTCCTGCAACCTTGATCATGTGGGCTCGAGCAATCTTTATTTTCGAATTTCTGGTCCTCGTATATATATATCTATTACCTACTGGCGGTCGCCAGTAGGTAGTTATAGTTAGGACCACGTTTCCATAGGAAAACCTCAACATTCTATTTTGAATAACTTTGGCGCCGGTCGACGAATCCTCGCGAATTTCTCAAAATAGGTGGGGCGCTACGCTCCGCTCCTACCCTGAAAGTCTCGGGGGGATCCGTCAAGCGGGGGCTGAGATAAAAGGGGGGTCCCAAAACGCGTTTTTCCCATGCATTTTTCCATAGGACCTTTAGAACGAGCTACAGCCCGAACGGCTGAACAGAATTACTCAAAATTTGGCAGAGAGGTAGTCCCTAGGTCAAGGAAGTGCCTTTTGTAGGTTTGGTGTAAATCTGTTCAGTAGATTCTGAGAAAATAGCCTTTAAATCAATATATATATCTGAGCCCGCTTACGGTACGCTTACCGTACGCTTACGGTAAGCGTACGGTGGCGTGCGCGAGCGCGATTCTGATTGGCTCTTAGATCTTAGTAAACATTCGAATCGGCCGAAACCAGGAAGCGGCGGCCGCCATTTTGTGTATTTCACTCTGAAAAAAAAAGTGAAAACAAGGAAAGGGGGCAATGAGGAGAGTTACAGACCCCCTAACATTTGTAAGGGGGTCAAAGAAGGACAGAAAAGTACAAAAAAAACATTTATTGATTTTAAAAAAAATCACGGGGTACGCGTACGGTAAGCTTACGGTAAGCGTACGGTAAAAAAATAAAAATAAATAAATGAAAAGCAGATTTAAGAGTTTAGATATTAGGGAGCTCTAAAAACTGCGTAAAGTGGGCGTGCGGTGCGCGAAGCGCACCGCGTGCTTACTGTGCGCGCACGGTGCGCGAAGCGCACCGTGCGCGCACGGAACGAACTGCGTTAAGTGGGCGCGCACGCCACGAATGGCGTAAAGTAACTTAGCATTTAAAAAAACGTACAAAATCACTGAAAAAACCATAGGTTTCACACACGTTATAGTTAGGAATTAGCATTTAAAAAACCTTGCAAATTCACTGAAAAAACCATAGGTTTCACACATGTTATAGTTAGCGGAAATTTTACTGATAAAAAACCAGTGAAATTCCCCCGTTATAGTTAGTGCAGGCAACTATAACTCACGCGACCGCAATCCTCTGCTGATGCTAATACTGTATTTAGACACTTATTTGCCCATGTCTTCTTCCATACATTTTTAGCTATACATATATTACAAATATTTTTTTTTCATAAAGACACATATGCCATCAGCAAAAGATTGCGGTCGCGTGAGTTATAGTTGCCTGCACTAACTATAACGGGGGAATTTCACTGGTTTTTTATCAGTAAAATTTCCGCTAACTATAACATGTGTGAAACCTATGGTTTTTTCAGTGAATATATATATATATATAGATTCACTGAAAAAACCATAGGTTTCACACATGTTATAGTTAGCGGAAATTTTACTGATAAAAAACCAATGAAATTCCCCCGTTATAGTTAGTGCAGGCAACTATAACTCACGCGACCGCAATCCTCTGCTGATGCTAATACTGTATTTAGACACTTATTTGCCCATGTCTTCTTCCATACATTTTTAGCTATACATATATTACAAATATTTTTTTTTCATAAAGACACATATGTCATCAGCAGAAGATTGCGGTCGTGTGAGTTATAGTTGCCTGCACTAACTATAACGGGGGAATTTCATTGGTTTTTTATCAGTAAAATTTCCGCTAACTATAACATGTGTGAAACCTATGGTTTTTTCAGTGAATTTGCAAGGGTTTTTTAAATGCTAATTCCTAACTATAACGTGTGTGAAACCTATGGTTTTTTCAGTGAATTTGTACGGTTTTTTAAATGCTAAGTTACTTTACGCCATTCGTGGCGTGCGCGCCCACTTAACGCAGTTCGTTCCGTGCGCGCACGGTGCGCTTCGCGCACCGTGCGCGCACAGTGAGCACGCGGTGTGCTTCGCGCACCGTGCGCCCACTTTACACAGTTAGTGCCATGCACGCACGGTGGGCACGCGGTGCGCTACGCGCACCGCGTGCCCACGTTACGCTAGATGGGCCATGTACGCACGATGCGCTTCGCGCACCGTGCGCACATGGAGGACATATGATGCACTTCGTTTTGAAAGGTAATATTTTAATTTTTCGTATATTTTATAAGCCATGCACAAATGGTGCCCTTCGGGCACCATTTGCACACGGGGTGGAGAGAGTGTGGATAATTTTTTTTTTTATTATTTTTTTTTTAAATATTTTAGTTTATCTCAGGTGTAATAAGCCATGCACAATTGGTGCCCTTCGGGCAGCAATTGCACACGGGGTGGAGAGAGTGTGGATAATTTTTTTTTTTTTTAAATTTTTTACTGTACGCGTAATCGGCGAAATTACCGAAAAAATAAAAATTCCGTTTTTGGCCTTGGGGGATCTTTGGGGACTCCCTCAACATGGCTATGTGTGTGGGAGCTGTCTAAACAGCCCCTTTACATGTTTTTGGGCTTTATATTTTAAAAATCACTCTCAGTGCGAGAGAGAAAATGGCGGCCGCCGCTTCCTGGTTTCGGCCGATTCGAATGTTTACTTAGATCTAAGAGCAAATCAGAATCGCGCTCGCGCACGCCACCGTACGCGTACGGTAAGTGTACCGTAAGCGCACCGTAAGCTGGCTCAGATATATATATTGATTTAAAGGCTATTTTCTCAGAATCTACTGAACAGATTTACACCAAACCTACAAAAGGCACTTCCTTGACCTGAGGACTACCTCTCTGCCAAATTTCTAGTAATTCTGTTCAGCCGTTCGTGCTGTAGCCCTGTCTAAAGCTCCTATGGAAAAATGCATGGGAAAAACGCGTTTTGGGACCCCCCTTTTATCTCAGCCCCCGCTTTACGAATCCCCCCGAGACTTTCAGGGTAGGAGCGGAGCGTAGCGCCCCACCTATTTTGAAAAATTCGCGAGGATTCGTCGACCGGCGCCAAAGTTATTCAAAATAGAATGTTGCGGATTTCCTATGGAAACGTGGTCCTAACTATAACTACCTACTGGCGACCACCAGTAGGTAATATATATAGATATATATAGATATATATATATATATATGCACTTGCCAGCTTCGTCCTCGTTTTCAAACAAAGTAAAGCACTCCCGGGGGGGTCGTATCATCTCATCTTTAATCAGCAGGTAAACAAAACAGACGCGTTTCGGTGATTCCTTCGTCAGTGTTTGAGTTACGGGCGCCGCACCTCAATGTGAGCATTGCAATAATGATTACTAGCATCTATGCATCGACGTACCATGAATAACGTGAGGGCATGTAGCTATTTAGCATATTGTAAATATCTGTACAAAGAACTTTGACTTTATGTACATTATTTGCTGAAATTATTTTATAAATTACCCAGCAATGGAATGAATTGTGATAACGGATGGGAATGTTTCATGATAGATTGATTGTTTCAAGATGGCCGCTGCGTTAAACGCAATAGCAAGGCTAAAGTTAACCGTCATTTATGTTGTTGTTGCATGAGTGACGTAAAATGAATTTAAATGCGTCCTCGCGGCGCCCGTAACTAAAACACTGACGAAGGAATCTCCGAAACGCGTCTGTTTTGTTTACCTGCTGATTAAAGATGGGATGATACGACCCCCCCGGGAGTGCTTTACTTTGTTTGAAAACGAGGACGAAGCTGGCAAGTGCACATATTACAAACGTGGGGCACCACCACGTAAAAGCACCCGTCTACGAGTGCCCTGGCTCTTCGGTGCAAACCTGGTAGCGTGATTGATATATATACATATATATATATATATATCATGTGAACAAGGGCGCCTAAGCCCGAAACGCGTCATCTGTTGACTGCTGCTAGGTTTTAAATAAACATCTTGCCTGGAAAAAAGAAGTGGTTCGTTTCTCTTTCTTCGCTGCCGAGGCTTTGGTAGAAGTGGAAGGAGTGTTGTTTGCGATATATATATATATATATATATATATATATATATATATATATATATATATATATATATATATATATATATACACACACACAAGACAACCTCATCGTCCCACCAAAAGTGCACCAGAAGCTGCATTTGCAGAGTGGTGTAAAAAGGGGCATGGCTACGCAGCTCTGTGGCGGATACTAGAGGTACCTGGTGGGCTAGTTGCCCCCCAGGGACCCTCAGGATTGAAGGGGACTTAATCCCCCAATTTACAACGTGCCAGGGGGTGTATTTGCACACTTGTTATATCAGGCCCTGCCCCACTGTGCAAACGCGCCCCCTGGCGCGTTGTAAGTTGGGGGGATTAAGGCCCCTTGAATCCTGAGGGTCCTTTGGGGCCAACTAGCCCACAATGTACCTCCAGTAAGCGCCTAGAGCTGCATTGCAGAGAGGTGTACAAAGGGGCGTGGCCTCGGACCACCTGTAGGAGAGTAGGATCTGTTTCACATGGGTACCCCACTTTTTGCTGGTGTTTCAGTGTTTTTCGACCTTAGTCTGGCTGTGGCCCTGCTAATCAGGACCATAGCCTAGCTGCTTCCTCTCTAAAATGGTTTCCATGTAATTGGATTCTGGAGTGCCTTATAAGCCCCTAGTATACGGTATACTATGTACCTAGGGCATAGGTACCTCAGAGGCCCACCAGGGGCGGCAGTATGTATTATGCCACCCCTGGGAAGCACTCCAAAATGGCACCACAAGTCTGCAACTGCAGCCTGGGTAAGTGTTTGCTTGCACCCCTTACAGTGGTATTGGCTACCTATATCCACACATATACAGACACATATAAACCTATAAGCCACTCCTATGGCAGGCCTTGACAATCCTGAAGGCAGAGTGCTTGGTTTTGTGTGAGAGGGTGCCCAAGCATGAGCTGAGCCCCTCTGCAGCTTTCGGAAATACTTCCTTATGGCTGTTAATACTAACTTTGGGATGGCTGCATCAAAACATGTCGTGTTTGGTGTCAAACGCTTTGGAATACTACCCCCCTCCAGGTCTGGCGGCGGGGTGTAGCATTCCACCCTTCTAGAGGGAGAGACATGTTCACACTGGCTAAACCCGGTAGGACTTTCCTGAGCCCTGGCATCACAAAATAGATGCCTCTGCCACAGACACAGGTCTGGCCTCCTGGTGCTGATCCAAACTCCGGCAGAGGAGGCCTAGACAATAGGTTTCCTGTCTAAGGGAGGTGTGACCACCTCCCCAGACAGGCAGATGTGTATTGGGGCTGGGAGGGAGCACTCTCTGGTGCTTTGAAGTCCTGCACTGGGGGCACATTTGCTGTCCCAGTGCATAGCCCAGTTCAAACCGGTTGCAGGGGCTACCTGCCCCTGCTCTGGCATGAAACTGGACAAAGGAAATGGGTGTAACCACCCCTCTTTCCAAGCCCACCCATAGGTGGGGCCTTATAGTTAGTCCATCCCCTAAACTTACTATAAGTATAAAAATCCAGTCCCGAAGACTTTAGATTACCCTGGACGAAACTCTGCTACATATATCCTGGACCTTCGACATTCTATCCTGACTAGAAGACTGAAGAAATCTCCCTTGGGGTCAAGGAGTGGCTCCCCTGCTTGGCAGGCATCAAAGAAGCAACTGACCCGTCTTCAATGCTGCAGCTCCCACCAGACGCTGAAGTCTTTGCTTCACCAGAGGTAGATTTCCAGACTTCCCCGAGGCTACCCTAAGTTCACAGCAAATCTGAGGCCCGTGGCTATCATGGGTGACGTGGAACCGTGACCCCTGGACACTGTGAACTTTTGCAGCAACACTATATTCCGGGTCCTCCTCGAAGTTGAGCTTTGGGCTCCGAGTAGCCCCAGCCTTGAGCACCTCCTGCACCGAAGATTGTTGGCCTCCACACCACGAGTGACCCGTGGGCCAGCTTCAAGTGCGAACGCTCAAGGCTCCTTCGCGATCACTAGCCCATTGGCTAGCAGGTCCCCACGAAGGCAAATCCTTTTTTGATTGGGCTTTGCTGGTTGCTCCAGATGTTCCCTGACTTACCGTCACTGGGTGAGTCCCACAGACCTTGCTGGTCTGCACCGCAGTCCTTTCTCTGAATTCCAGTGACTTGCCGTTGCTAAGGCTTGTTTGGTCCATCCAGGTCGCCGACACCACAGCACTCGACAGACTTTGTGGGACAGCTCAAATCTGGCTCATGGACTTCATTGACCCCTCCTGGATCTCGTGCCTGAAGAGTCAAGATACCCGTCAACTCACCTGAAGCACCTGACATCTGTGGGCATTGGTCCATCCTGCCCTAGGTCACTGGCAAGTGACCCAGACTCTGTCCCCTCTGCTTTCAGGTTCCTTCCATCCTAGATCCGGCCTGGGATCTCCACGGACGCTTCTCCTCTTCACGGCAGCAGCAGTTCGTTGTAGGCTCCCATTGAAATCAACGACGCAACCCGATACCAAAAGACACCTATGCACCCGGTTTCCCTGGGTGAGGTAACTCGAGTACTCCAGTGTTCTCGTGGGTGCTAGCCCTAGAACTTCTTAATTTCAAAAGGGTTTGGTCCTGACTCGATTAGAAGTGTCCCTAATCTTTAAATTTCCAACCGCGACATTGCCCATTGACGATAACGGGAATCCGCGGTTGTGATTACACACTGCATACAGTCCCCGTGGGTCCCCTGTGTCACTACCTTGGGTGGTTCCTTGGGGTCCCAGCGCTTCTACAGGCTATAGGCCTAGTGTCTATCCCAGTTGTGGTTCTTATACCACTTTTTTGGTATATGGTTTGGTACACCCCTAGGGCCCAAACGTATATTTGTGCTATTACTGATGATTGCTATCTTGTAACTTAAGTACTTCGAACTCCAGTCTCATAAAGAGACTAGAGGGGTGTGTGGTAACCTAAATACATATATTTTAAATATATACCTGGTGTGGTTGTCCTTTCATTTGATCATTCAAGAGATTATAGACTGGTAAAATAAAGCTGCTTTACATTCCTTCAAGACTTAGCCTGAAGGCTGCTCTCCATAGCTACCACTAGGATAGCTTTCAATAAAGGTTGTCATTAACCATTTACCATAAGGGGCTGTTTGGACTGATACAAGGTGCCCACTAGAACTAGTGGACAGCATATATCAGGCCACCTTCTCACACCACCTCTCTGCAAAGCAGCTCTGTGGTGCATACTGGAGGTACCTGGTGGGCTAAGTGGCCCCCAGGGACCCCCAGTATTCAAGGGGAATGAATTCCCCAACTTACAATGTGCCACGGGGCGCGTTTGCAGAGTGGTGCAGTGAGGGGGGGGCCTCTTTTTTAAGAATGACTTCAATACAGGCTTTGGTATGGGTGAATCACAATTTAAACTGAGCCCAAATGAATCATTTGCTTAAGCAAATGATCAGAAGAAAGCTGATTTATCCTTTAGTTTAACAAAGATTTCCATTCTCAAAGCGGCCCTAAGGGTGCCCTCATCCCCCAAAGGAGGGAGTTCCCCCACCTCAAGACCGCTACCAAGAATGAAGTATATGAAGAGACTAGATTGAATTCCAAGCGTAGAACATGTGGGGCAGCCAAAGTGTTTAAATTGCAAATTTGGCGGAAAAACCGGCCATCAGCCTTACCAAAGGCGAGCCAATAGTTCCTATCCAGTACTTCTGCAGCATATGTTAATGAAGGGGGAATTTTAACCTTAAATAATGACAGAACATGATTAAAATGGCGTCTCCCACAGGTTTTATAAAATCTGTTAAAAGCTCCAGCCTGGGTGGCAGCCTTACCAACACACCGTTTAATATGCTCTAAGTCTCGCCCGTTTTAAAAAAAAAACCTTCCCCAGATACAGATACGAGTCAACCGATTCAAGTTCTTCATGCCCCAACAACCACTTATACCCTTTCTTTATTCTGAGACCTTTCTTGCCAAAGACTAAAATTTTGCTTTTAGCAATATTCGTTTTCAGAAAATGGTCCTCCGCATATTTGGTCAGGGCATCCAGACGACGTTGAATGAATGAATGAAAAAAATATTTAGTACAGCGCACTGTGGCCAAGCGGCTTCCTGGCGCTGAGAGCTCTGGCCATCAGTCACAGAAGAAGCCCAGGGATTTAGCAGGAGTACGCCTGAGAGAACAGAAGGGTTTTCAGTGCTTTACGGAAATGGGAATAGATAGGAATAGAACGCATAGACAGGGGAAGGCTGTTCCAGAAACGGGGGGCCAGGACAGAAAATCTGGTGCCTCCCGTTCTGGACTTGCGGAATCGAGGGACATTGAGGAGGGCCAAAGTGGAGGAGCGAAGAGTGCGGGTGGGGGTGTGAGAGGAAATGAGAGAACTGATAAAAGCCGGGGCAGAACGGGCATGGGCCCGAAAAACTGAACAACCAAATTTAAAGAGGGATCTCTGATGAACGCGGAGCCAGTGAAGGGACTTGAGTGCAGGGGTGATATGATGGGTTTTGGGGAGGTGAAGGATGAGACGGGCAGCCTGGTTCTGGATAGCTTGTAGGCGACGTATTTCATAGGCTGGTATGCCCACATACAGGCTATTCCCGTAATCAAGACGGGAAGTGATCAGGGCCGTAATGATGATTTTGAGGGCGTCAAAGGAAAAAAAACAAGAAATTTTTCGGATGAGCCAAAGAGATAAAAAGCAAGAAGATACGACGGAACTAACTTGGGCGTACATAGAAAGGTCCTGGCTAACCCTAATACCCAAGGTCCTAACAGAAGAGACAGGTGCAGGAGAGGGACCAAAGGTAGGGGGCCAGAAGGCAGAGGACCAAGGACTAGATGAACCACCCATCAAGACCAGCTCAGTCTTGTCCGGGTTGAGTTTAAGATGATTTAAACTCATCCACTCAGAAATGAAGACCAGGGTGGAGCGAAACTTTGAGAGGGACAAAGAAGAGGAAGAAAGATCAAAGACGAGCTGGAGGTCATCTGCGTAATTATACACAGAGACTCCCAGACCGAGAAGAGAAATGATAAGAGGATAGATATAGAGATTGAAGAGAAGAGGGGAGAGAGAAGAACCTTGAGGGACCCCACAGGAAACCAAACGGGTGGGGGCAGAGAAGCCGGAAAGATGAACCGCTTGAGAACGTCCCTTAAGAAAGGACGCGATCCAGGAGAAAGCGGAGCCCCGGATGCCCGCTGCGCTGACACGGTCGAGAAGGATGGAATGGTCAACCGTGTCAAACGCAGCGGACAGATCGAGGAGCACCAAAGCTTGAGGAAGGGTGGAATCGGCTTTCGATTTAAGCTCATCAAGAACTGCGAGGACCACCGACTCCGTAGAGTGGCCCGGGCGAAAGCCCGCTTGATGGGAAGCCAAAAGGTGGTTCTCCTCGATATAGGTGGACAGGCAGGAGGTGACGTGACTTTCCAGGATCTTGCCCAGGTAAGGGAGAAGGGAGATGGGCCTGAAATTTGAAGGAAGGGAGGAATCTAAACCAGGCTTTTTAAGGATGGGCAAAACAATAACGGATTTAAAGGATGAAGGAACTGAGCCCAAGGAGAGGGAGGCGTTGAGAAGGGAAAGGGGAGGAGTAGGGCAATTAGTGAATAACACTCTCAGAATACGTGCCGGGGCACAGTCGGCCGGAGAGCCGGACTTAATATTAGTGAGCAGGGCAAGAAATGAGTCCAAAGAAATAGGCGAGAAAAGGTCAAGAAAAGAAGAGGGCGCGGGAAGAGCAGGAGAAAAAGAAGGAGGGGATACAGAAGGGATGTTGGATTTGATCTTAACGATCCTCTCAATGAAATAATCGTTAAGTAAGGAACAGAGAGCCTGTATGGGGATGAGATTAGGACTGGCGCGATCTGAGATCGCCAAGTTATGAACCAGAGAGAAAATCTCTTTGGATTTATTAGCGGAAAGAGCAACTTTCTCTGAGAAGTACTTAGTTTTGGCTGAGAGAACGGCTCTCTTATATTCATTTAAGAGGAGTTTGTATTTGGCCCGGAGGACAGGGCAATAATTGCGTCTCCAGTGACGCTCAGAACGTCTGAGGTCCAATTTGAGAGCTTTTAGCTCGGTATTGAACCATTTATGGGCATCATGAAGACGGACGGCCTTAATTTTCCTGAGGGGAGCAACCCGATCGCAGGAGGAGGACAGCCAGGTGCTAACCGCGTCAGCTTGGGAATCAAGAGAAAGCTCAGAGAAGTCAGGAATAGAAGAAGCAAGGGAGAGGGAAAGGGAATTCAAATCAGCCCGGTTCCAACTGCGTGCAACAATGTTTTTAGGTAAGGGAGGTTTATCAGGGGCACCAAGATTGATAGAGAAGGATATGAGAGAGTGGTCGGACCAGGTGCAAGGGAGGATGCTGGGGGAAAAAAACGTGCAGCGTGATGGCCAAATTTGGTCAAGTATATGACCCTGGTCGTGAGTGGGGGCAGTAACATGGGCCGAGAAGTTAAGACACTGAAGGGTGGCCGAAAAATCTTTGGAAGACATATCTTCCTTAGGATCGACCGGCCAAAAATTAAAATCTCCCAACAGGAGGACCGAGGAGTTATTTACCACGAGCGTGGCTAGAAGTGCCTGCAGGGTGGCTACAAACAGGGGCATGTTCTGAGGGGGTCGGTACATAAGGACAACCGTGAGGGGAACTAAAAGGTTAACTGAGCGGGCCACCAGAAAGTCCACGCTGGGTATGGGGGAATGGGGAAGGAGCTGAAATTGCAAGCTGGAGCGGATAAACATGGCCACACCCCCACCAACCTTGCCATCAGGGCGATCCGCCCGGAGGGCGTAATAGGAATCGGGGAGAATGGCCAGGACGTCAAGGAGTGAATCGGTCGAAAACCAAGTTTCAGTAAGAAACAGAAAGTCAGGGGACTCGGTGTTCAAGAGGTTAAATAATTCCAGTTGATGCTTTCCGGCCGAGCGAGTATTGAGGAGGCAGGCAGAGACAATATAAGGAGAGGAAGGGGGATGAGTGGCCGGAAGGGACCCCAAAGAAGGAGGGGGGAAGATAGACGAGGCAGGGGACATGGAAAAAGGACAAGGTGCGGAAATGCCAAGAGAGTCAAGGCGCTGCAACAGGGGAGGGGGTAGTGGTAGGTTAACTGAGTGGGACAGCAGTTGAGCAGAGGAGTAGACCACTAAAGGAGCAGGATCTGTGGCCCCTGGTCCCGGCCCGTTGCGGACGGGTGCAGACGGGCTTAACTTTGGCGCAACTTCGGCCGCCTTCGTCGCGCCCGCTGCGCACGTCAGCTGCGCTGCCGGGGTTGTGGTGCCATGAAATAGAGTACACAAGAAACACAGTATGGGCGTAGCAGGGGGTGGAGGGACCAAAAGGCTGCACCGCCAACCCCAGAGCAGCCCAAGATGGCGACCTCGCCCGTCCCCGCTCCAATGACCTGACCGGCAAAGGAGGAGAGCAATCAGCGAGAGACGCTCTGGAGCGCGTGTAGGTAGTGGGGCTTAAAACAAAGGAGTGCGCAAAGTCCAGAGTGCAGTCACAGGGACACACAAAGTTCTGATTAAAAATGCAAGGAAGGCAGGTAACGTTGCTCCCGGTAAGCGCCTCGGGAGATCTGGAGTGCAGGTCAAAGCTGGGCGTGGATGTTGCCGTGCACCGGATATACTTGCCAGGGGGGGAGGGACCAAAAGGCTGCACCGCCAACCCCAGAGCAGCCCAAGATGGCGACCTCGCCCGTCCCCGCTCCAATGACCTGACCGGCAAAGGAGGAGAGCAATCAGCGAGAGGCGCTCAGGAGCGCGTGCAGGTAGGGGGGCTTAAAACAAAGGAGTGCGCAAAGTCCAGAGCGCAGTCACAGGGACACACAAAGTTCTGATTAAAAATGCAAGGAAGGCAGGTAACGTTGCTCCCGGTAAGTGCCTCGGGAGATCTGGAGTGCAGGTCAAAGCCAATAGGAGTTAAATCAAAAATTACAACTTCATCTGCATATGAAAGTGAACCAATGGACATTGTACCAATTCTAGGGGTGTTCCCCCCTCCCTGAGTTTAACTTGCCGGGGCAATCATATATATAAAGGGAAAACAAAATAGGAGCCAACAGGCAGCCCTGCTTAAGCCCGTTATAGATCTCAATCCTACAAGATAACCCCTGCGAGCCTCCCATCATCACTTGACACCAAGGGGTCCATTAGGATGTTGGGCGGTGGGACCACCGCAGCGCTGGTGGTGCGGAAAATTGCCTTTTTCCGCCCACCAGCAGTGGACATCACGCCCGCCATATTAGTATGGTCAAACATAGGCCAATTTCCGACCGCCGCCAAAGTGCGCCACCACCGCGGCGGTGGGAGCCAATGGAGACCCTCCGCCGTGCGGAATGATGTCCGCCCCGCTCCACAAATTAGGATGACTCAAGCAAGCAGACGCACCGCAGCGGAGACACCGCCCCACCAGAGACGGTGGAAACTCAACAGCGGAGCACGAAAGCAGTGTCCCGGTCACGACCGCCATGGACCCAGCTCTGCACGTCTTTCCAGTGCTGTACCTGCTACATCACCAGAAACTCATGGACCGCCGCGGATGATGCCGCAGGTACGCAAAAACTCAACACACAACCCACGGCCTGACACAGGGTCCAAATCCACATCAGACACCCTAGGGGGGTCAGGGACACATCCACAAGGGTACCCACATATCACCCACCTGCCACAAAGTCACCCCGCTGCATCCTGGACACACAGCTACCCCCACCATGCAGCAATGTCCCGGTCATGTCACCCCAGCAACGAACACAAGCAAATACATGTGCCCAATGCAGAAGGCAGGGCCAGTGCCAGGCATGGGCAGGGCACAAAGACCACAGGAACACACCCACTCCCACCACATACTAGCACATCCCATGAAGGCACATGCCATGTGCCCACCCTCTGCACCACATGCACCACTAAAAAGCCAGGGCAATACATACCCTTCACCACACAACAAACAATCATGGAGACACACAATACAGGAGTGGCTGCACAGGAACACACAACACACAACACACAGCACAGTAGCACAGGGCCAGGGGAACACACACAACACCACACTCAGGGAAAAAGCAATGAGGACAAGCAACAAATGAGCACACACAAGGAATCAACATCCAAATGGACACACAGCCTGCACAGTCACACAAACGAATCACAGACTGACACATACACACATACACACCCCACATGCCAACAGTAATGGAGCACAACAAATAGGGAAACCAAAGTGGGCTGCACACAAATGGAAGGCCATGGAGACACACAACAAGCATGTGTACATCACATCAACACAAGGAACAGAGCACAACAACCTCACACCATCAAAGCACACATGGCTGGCACAGTCAGTGAAATCAAACCACAGACAGCTCAGTGCAACAACACAGGGAGACAGAAAGGCAAACCATATATAGGCACAAGGATGAAAGGATGAAAGGAAGGCCCTGAAGTCAAACTGGGAACAGCCACACATCCATACAACTACTTCACAGGAGTACACCAGCAGCACTACACACAGGGACCATCTACAAACCTCAGGACTGACAAACACCAGTAAGAATCTACACACATACCCCTCTCACACCAGCAGCACAAAACAACAGTGCCAAACATACTGAAGGCTGGCAATACTTGACAGGCAATACACACACAAACAACCACACACCCTGGGCCCAGCCACAAACATCACACACACACACACACACACACACACACAGGGATGCCACCACAAATGTGGAAACAAATACAACAGACAAACACATAACCCAACAGAAACACACATAGAGCCACAACAACAACAACAGACATCCCCTGTGGAGCTAAACTGGGGAAAGGCAATGGGAGCACAGACACAACAGGAGTGCACAACCTCATCACTCAGGAACAATGCACAGACAACATACCAGACACACACAAGAAGTGCACCATCACAGAACAACACAGCCACAGCAAATAAACAACAGATGCACAGGCAGAACAATTACATAGCAAACATAGCACAACATCAGGGGGTGCACACCAGGCAATCACAAGGCAACACACACACACAGCACTGCATGCACAACACGCTGTGTGTGCACACTAAGCATACCAGACACACACAGACATCAGTGACAGAACAGCAACCCACACAACACCATACAGCACAGCATAAAGACAACAGCACACCCAGGAAGTGAAGCAATAACACAAATAACACACATACATCCAACACAACACCCAATAGATGCACAAGTTTGGGACACAAAGGTGGAAACAACTTGACCACAGGACTGGGCAGCACACACAGTTGAACTGCATATCAGCAACCATGACTGGCAAACAGCACAAGAACATCACAAATGACCCATTGGGGAAATGCGCTGAGTGACACATTGACCCTGGACAAAGAACTGCACCACAAAGCACAGTGGCACAAATGAAGTCATGGGGAGGAACACACTCATACAAACCAAGGGGACAGCTCACACCAAAGTGAAGTGTACTGCATGTCAGTAGGGGACATGGCAGGAGTGTACCATACACAAAGAGAGGGAGTGCAGACCAACAATGGGTAGGCAGCTGAAGCACATATAGGGGATGGCATGACAACACACACTTGCCACACTGGAGGCAAGAAGGCACCATGGGATGGCACGGCATGAGAAAACACAACCACAATGGCAGTGTGGAGCAGCAGGTCTGCACAGACCCCACAAACAGCCACCAGACACATGGATTTGCAACGAAACACAGCACTGAATTGCCAGTAACACCCTCTGCATACTCATAAGTGACAAAAACAACAAGTAGGAGTCAGACAGAACTGCAATGACAGACCAACACACTGCACAGTGCACAACATACAACTCACACATGGTCATACAACCACATCCACAGGGATGAACAATCGAAACAACAGGCACACAACTGCTGGGTGACACATGTGTGTAGTTGACATTGCATAGGCATGCACACATCAACACTCCCCACAAACTCACCCCCTTCACACTGCACACTACCTGGCCATCCAAGAGCACAAATGGAAAGTAAGCCATGGGACTAGGATGACTGGCCATCACAAGATGACCACACACATACAACACTGGGCACACATATAGGAAGAACACACACATGATGACCGTGGGCAGCCTGCCTGCAATACTGTGTGCAGAAACCCACCCTGTGCTGGCAGTGCCCCCCAACCTGACATGTGTACAATAGAGCCAACATGAACTAATCAAGTGAATGACTACTGCTAACCATTCGAAATTGACACCGTTGCCACCACAAGTATCTGAGCCAAGAAGAACTGAAGACCCTGTCACCCCTGAAAAAAAGAGAGCAAGTGAGCCCAAACATTGACCATGTTGAAGTGCCACACAGACCATGTGGTACAGTAAACCATTTACATACAGTTAAAGAACTTTATTCAGTAAGGACACTGACAAAATAGACAACTGGAGCAACTGTCTTTCTTCACACATTGCACAGAAAGGCACAAGAAGAGTAAGGCACAAAATGCAGAGCATGTCCATGTGAAGCTGCACAGGCAAGGGCAAAACAACAAGGCCAGTGGCCAGGGCAGAGTGCAGAGTATGTCCATGAGA
This sequence comes from Triturus cristatus, assembly GCF_964204655.1. Lineage (NCBI taxonomy): Eukaryota > Metazoa > Chordata > Amphibia > Caudata > Salamandridae > Triturus > Triturus cristatus. The sequence continues at coordinate 562,564,637 of NC_140582.1, read as the reverse complement.
AGCTGCACAGGCAAGGGCAAAACAGCAGTGAACAACAAGGCCAGTGGCCAGGTGTAGGAGAGTAGGATCTGCTTCACATAAGTACCCCCCCACCTTGTTGCTGGTGTTTCACTGTTTTTCGACCTTAATCTGGCTGTGGCCCTGCTAATCAGGACCCCAGCCTAGCTGCTTCCTCTCTAAAATGGTTTCCATGTACATTAGGTACATATCTAATTGGATTCTGGAGTGCCTTATAAGCCCCTAGTATATGGTATACTATGTACCTAGGGCATAGGTAACTCAGAGGCCTACCAGGGGCTGAGGCATGTATTATGCCACCCCTGGGAGGCACTCCAAAATGACACCACAGGTCTGCTACTGCAGCCTGGGGAAGGTGGTGCTTGCACCCCTTACTGTGGTATAGGCTACCTATATCACTACCATTGCACACACATATAAAACCTATAAGTCACTCCCATGGCAGGCCTTAACAATCCTGAAGGCAGAGTGGTTGGTTTTTATGTGAGATGGTGCCCCTGCATGAGCAGAGCCCCTCTGCAGTGTTCGGAGTACCTCCTCTGATGCTGTTTGTGGTGCAGCCTGACCATATACTCTTAAGTGCATTATAACCTCGCGGTAAATGCTAACTTTGGACTGGCTGCACGGAAACATGTCGTGTTTGGTGTCAAACACTTTGGAATACTACACCCCCGCCAGTTCTGGCGGCGGGGGTAGCATTCCACCCTTCTAGAGGGAGAGACATGTTCACACTGGTCTACCCGGTAAAGACTTTCTAAAGCCCTGGCATCACAAAATGGATGGCACTGCCACAGACACGGGTCTGGCCTCCTGCTGCTGACTGAAACTCTGGCAGGGGAGGCCTGGATAATAGGTTTCCTGTCCCAGGGAGGTGTAACCACCTCCCCAGACAGGCAGATGTTTATTGGGGCTGGGCGGGAGCACTCTCTGCTGCTTTGAAGTCCTGCACTGGGGACACACTTGGTGTCCCTGTGCATAGTCCAGTTCAAACCGGTGGCAGGGGCTACCTGCTCCTGCTCTGGTGCGAAACTGGACAAAGGAAATGGGTGTAACCACACCTCTTTCCAAACCCTCCCATAGGTGGGTCCCTAGAGAATGTCCAACCCCCAAAACTTTGTATAAGTATGGGAACCCAGTCCTTGAGACTTTAGATTACCCTGGACAAAACTCTGCAACATATATCCTGGATCTTCGATGTTCTGTTTCAACTATAAGACTGAAGAAATCTCCCTTGGGATCAAGGAGTGACTCCCCTGCCTGGCAGGCACCAAAGAAGAAACTGACTGGTCTGCAATTCTGAAGCTCCCGCCGGATGCCGAAGTCTCTGCATCCCCAGAGGTAGATTTCCAGACTTCCCCAAGGCTACCCTGAGTCCACAGCAAAGCCGAGGCCCATGGCTATTGTGGGTGATGTGGAACCACGACCCCTGGACACCATGATCTTCTGCTGATCCATCATCTTCCTGGTCTTTCTCGAAGTTGCGCTTTGGGCTCTGAGTAGCCCCAGCCTTAAGCACCTCCTGCACTGAAGATTTCTGGCCTCCACTCCACATGTGACCTGTGGGCCAGTTTCCAGTGCGACCGCTTGAGGCTCCTTCGCGATCGCTAGCCCATTGGCTAGTGGGTCCCCACGAAGGCGACTCCTCTTCTGACTGGGCTTTCCTGGTTGCTCCAGATGTGCCCCGACTTACCTTCACTGGGTGAGTCCCCCAGACCTTGCTGGTCTGCACCGACGTCCTTTCTCTGTTTCCAAGTGACTTGCCATTGCCAAGGCTTGTTGAGTCCAATCTGGTTGCCGACACCTCAGCACTCGACAGACTTTGTGGGACAGCTTGAATCCAGCTCCTGGTTGTCGTCAACGCCTCCTGTACCTCGTGGCTGAAGAGTCAAGACACCCATCGACTCACCTGAAGCACCGACATCTGTGGGCATTGGACTATCGTGCCCCTGGTCACTGGTAAGTGACCCAGACTCTGTCCCCTCTGCTTTCAGGTTCCTTCCATCCTAGATACAGGCTCGGATCTCTCCAGACACTTCTCTTCACGGCAGCAGCACTTCTTTGCCAGCTTCCATTGAAAACAGCAACTCTACCCGACATCAAAAGACACCTATGCACCCGGCTTCCCTGGGTGAGGTAACTCGAGTACTCTGGTGCTCCCGTGGGTGTTGGCCCTAGACACCTCTAAATCCAAAAGGGTTCACTCGTAGTCATCCTCTAAGTGTCCTTAAACTCTTAATTTCCAACCGCGACTTTCCCCATAGAAGTTAACGGCGATTCGTGGCTGTGTTCTCACACTGCATGCGTCCCACCGTGGGTCCCCTGTATCACTACCTTGGGTAGTTCCTTGTGGTCCAAGCACTTCTACAGGCTCTAGGCCTTGTGTCTAGTCTAGTCGTGGTTCTTATACCACTTTATTGGTATATAGTTTGGTACGCCCCTCGGGCCCAAACGTGTATTTGTGCTTTTACTGTTGAATACTGACTTGTAACTTAAGTACTTCTAACTCCAGACTCATAAAGAGACTAGAGGGGTGATGCTGCATGGGAGAGAGAGATGTATGGTCAGGTCAGTGGCAAAAACAGAACAAACATATGCAAGCAATGCATGACAAAAGTTGAGCAAATCTTGATGTTGCACACCACCCTGTGCAATCACTTCGTGCCAACTCACTACATAGACTCAAGCAGTGCGTGGAAACTGGAAACTCAGGCATGAGTGAGCCATGTGTTGACCACACAGCACAACACCCTGCTTGTGGCTCTGGTCAAACAGACACACAACTAGTTCTGAGCACACCTTGGGACATGATGGGGGCACACTACTTGTTGCCAATGACAGAACTGGATGGAACAGGAGGGGACAACACAGACCCAGACTTCAACATGACAGTCCACAATGGACATTAGCCCACGCCACCCACCATGTCGTACCTTGGGGACAATAGAATGCTGCACATTGCTGTAAGATGTCTAGCCCTCCTCAATATGGGTTCATGCAATGGACGCATCGATGTACGCACGGTCAGATTGGGCACACTGCCATTCCCTCCCATGGGATTCCCAAGACTACACCAATGCAGAAGAAACCTGAAGAGCACAACTCAGAATGTAATGTGAAGGTACAGCATCCGAATCACCTTTGTAAGTACGGGTAGTGCAAATGCATTCCACAGGCACCCAGGCCAGCAGCCACTTACATGACACAGCATCACACTACCAACATCACAGAGGCCAGTGCTGGCACAGGCTCTGTACACATGCAGCCACTCCCAGCCAAAGTCAGACTCCCCAAATGCTCACCCCTGGCTTGCTGCTGATGCTCCTTCAAACGTGCATCCAGCTCAGGCTGTGACACTGCCAAGATGCGCCCCATTAGCGGTGTCATACTGTGCCATGCCAGACGCCCAGTGCGAGGAAGCAGCCCCAGGGTCATCTCCGCCACATTCTTTGCCAGCCAGCTGATGTCGTCCCATCGCTTGTGGCAGTGGGTGCGCCATCGGTTTGTGACCCCCAGGGCTCGCACCTTCGCTGCAATGGCCCTCCACACGGCCTTATGCTGGTGTACCTTGAGCTGCAGGCATGGGAGACAAGAGGGAGAAATGATCAGGGACACAGTGTCATGTACCGACATCCATCAGTATATCAGCAAGATGCTAAATCATCACATATCCAATGATAGGTCAATCAGAGACTATATCACAGCCCACATGGGACCCCTGCATGGGGAAATCTGATGTTAAAAGCATGCAAGTGTGAGGGGGAACACAGTCCCTGCACATCTCACACACATGCAGGATGCCAGCACTGAAACACCCATATAGCCTGCCCACATCTCCAGTCCATTGTTGGCTTGAGGAACACATACATCACATGTCAACCTGTGTTTGAGGGTGGACTCTCTGTGTCCAAGACTGCGCAGCCATCAATGTCCCTGTCCTGTGAATAGTTTGAATGTGTCATGGTGGTAACATGGATGGACTCACAAATACAAAATGCCAGTCACAAGGGCAGTTGTGTGCAAACCACAGTGCTGAGATGGACCATAGCTGGAGTGCAATGTGACTAGACTGATGTCCTACTCGGTAAGTTTAGTGAGTTGTCCTTGTCTTTGTAGGCGGGGACTGTGCAGGCCAGCTGGGCTCACACTGAGATGGACTACAGGGGCACACACAGCCATCCAGCCAAGCAATCACTGTCCTGACTACAGCATGAACAACCTTCTGTGCCACTGTATGGCTGACAACACAACACAGGTCACTCATACATACATGTGAAGGGAGGGAAAGCTGTGGCATTGGGTACACACACCCTCCCACTGGAGACAGCATGTCAGGCAGTGCATGGCACTACCCCACACTCCCAGGCACATACTGCATCAGTCCAACTACATGTGTGGCCCCCTGCCCTACCCCACTACTGTTGAAGACTTACCACGACATTTGGGGCACCATATAGCCTTGGGTACTGTGTGAGCACCTTGTCCACCAGGACCTCCAGCTCCTCGCTCGTGAAGGGACTGGCATGGATATTCTCTGTCCTTGCCATCACTGTGGACGTGAGACAACAGCAGGGGATTTTGGTGGCGAGGGGTCTCAGACAGCAGTCCCTGGAGGCAGCAGCAGGGGAGGGATCCCAGGCAGCAATCCCTGGAGGCAGCAATTGGTGGTCCAGGTCTGCCTTTTTCAAATGCATCCAATGACCGCCTCCGCGGTGGCGGAGCACACCTACCGCGATCTTCAAAATTGCATCAGGTCACCACAATCATGGCTCCCATTGGCTGTAAGGGCATGATCCATGGTGGTGATAAAACGCTGGGGCCATGGGTGCGCTACCGCGATGGTGCATCTTTCAAATCCAGCCAATGTCTGCCTCCACGGTGGCGGAGCATGCCTACCGCCATCTTCAAAATTGCATCATGTCACCACAATCATGGCTCCCATTTGCTGTAAGGCCATGCTCTATGGCGGTGATACAACGCTGGGGCCCGGGGTGCGCTACCGCGATTGTGCATCTTTCAAATCCAGCCAATGTCCGCCTCCACAGTGGCGGAGCACGCCTACCGCCATCTTCAAAATTGCATCATGTCACCACAATCATGGCTCCCATTTGCTGTAAGGCCATGCTCTATGGCGGTGATACAACGCTGGGGCCCGGGGTGCGCTACCGCGATTGTGCATCTTTCAAATCCAGCCAATGTCCGCCTCCACGGTGGCGGAGCACGCCTACCGCCATCTTCAAAATTGCATCATGTCACCACAATCATGGCTCCCATTGGCTGTAAGGCCATGCTCTATGGCGGTGATACAACGCTGGGGCCCGGGGTGCGCTACCGCGATTGTGCATCTTTCAAATCCAGCCAATGTCCGCCTCCACGGTGGCGGAGCACGCCTACCGCCATCTTCAAAATTGCATCATGTCACCACAATCATGGCTCCCATTGGCTGTAAGGCCATGCTCTATGGCGGTGATACAACGCTGGGGCCCGGGGTGCGGTACTGCGATTGTGCATCTTTCAAATCCAGCCTGTGGACGTGAGACAACAGCAGGGGATTTTGGTGGCGAGGGGTCTCAGACAGCAGTCCCTGGAGGCAGCAGCAGGGGAGGGATCCCAGGCAGCAATCCCTGGAGGCAGCAATTGGTGGTCCAGGTCTGCCTTTTTCAAATGCATCCAATGACCGCCTCCGCAGTGGCGGAGCACGCCTACCGTGATTTTCAAAAATGCATCATGCCACCGCTATCGAGCTTCGCAGTGGCTCTAGGGCGAGCTCCATGGTGGTGAAACACCGCAGGGGCCCGGTGTGCGCTACCGCAATTTTAGTGGCGGGGCATGCCAACCGCCATTTCCACATGTCTCCGTGCCTATGACTACCGCACTTGTGTGAATGGGGGTGCTGGTGACACACCGCTGGGGCCAGGTGGCAGCAACCGCGATATGGGTGTCATGCATTGACACGAGGCACCGCCATTCATGCGGCGGAGCATGCCAACCACCATATGGGCATGTCTCCATGCCTATGACTACCGCACTTGTGTGAATGGGGGTGATGGTAACACACCGCCGGGCCCAGGCAGTAGCTACCGCGATATAGGTGCCATGCATTGACAGGAGGCACCGCGAATTGGGTTGCGGAGCATGCCAACCGCCATTTCCACATGTCTCCATGCCTATGGCTACTGCGCTTGTGTGAATGGGGGTGCTGGTGACACACCGCCGGGGCCAGGCGGTAGCTACCGCTATATGGGTGCCATGCATTGACACAAGGTACCGCGATTTGGTTGGCGGAGCATGCGAACTGCCATTTCCACATGTCTCCATGCCTATGACTACCGCACTTCTGTGAATGGGGGTGCTGGTGACACACCGCCGGGGCCAGGCAGTAGCTACTGCGATATGGGTGCCATGCTTTGACACGACGGTACAAAAGGGGATGGTGATGGATGGAGCATCAGAACCAATCAAACACTCACACCCAGTCAACAGATCTGGGTTTGATCCATCACCGTTCTTTAGCCCACTCTGCCATCCCAGTACAGACATGGCCATATGCAAATCAGTCTGACCATGTGCCTCATGGGAACAGTCCAGCCCGAACTGCCAAGCCATGCCTTCCCTGGATCGGAAACAAGCTTCCTAGGACCGTTTTCTGGCATTTCAGCCGTCTTCAGCCAGGCTTGCTTGAATCCAGTGGCAAAGTGAGCAAGGAACTCACGTCTGAGCATACCCTGCCAACTTATGGCGAACAAAGCGGTACAAAAGGGGGTGGTGATGGACGGAGCATCAGAACCAATCAAACACTCATACCCAGTCAACAGATCTGGGTTTGATCCATCACCGTTCTTTAGCCCACTCTGCCACACCAGTTCAGACATGGCCATATGCAAATCAGTCTGACCCTGTGCCTCATGGGAACAGTCCCGCCCGAACTGCCAAGCCATGCCTTCCCTGGACCGGAAATAAGCTTCCTAGGACCGGTTTCTGGCATTTCAGCCATCTTCAGCCAGGCTTGCTTGAATCCAGTGGCAAAGTGAGCAAGGGACTCACGTCTGAGCATACCCTGCCAACTTATGGCGAACAAGGCGGTACAAAAGGGGGTGGTGATGGACGGAGCATCAGAACCAATCAAACACTCACACCCAGTCAACAGATCTGGGTTTGATCCATCACCGTTCTTTAGCCCACTCTGCCACCCCAGTTCAGACATGGCCATATGCAAATCAGTCTGACCCTGTGCCTCATGGGAACAGTCCAGCCCGAACTGCCAAGCCATGCCTTCCCTGGACTGGAAACAAGCTTCCTAGGACCGGTTTCTGGCATTTCAGCCATCTTCAGCCAGGCTTGCTTGAATCCAGTGGCAAAGTGAGCAAGGGACTGAAATGGGGGTGCCGGTGACACACTGCTGGGGCCAGGTGGTAGATACCATGATATAGGTGCCATGCATTGACACGAGGCACCACAATTTGAGTGGTGGAGCATGCCAACCGCCATTTCCACATGTCTCCATGTCTATGACTACCGCACTTCTGTGAATGGGGTGCTGGTGACACACCGCCGGGGCCAGGCAGTAGCTACCGCGATATGGGTGCCATGCTTTGACACGAGGCACCGCTATTCAGGTGGCGGAGCATGCCAACCGCCATATGGGCATGTCTCCATGCCTATGACTACTGAACTTGTGTGAATGGGGGTGCTGGTGACACCCCGCTGGAGCCAGGCGGTAGATACCGCGATATGGGTGCCATGCATTGACATGAGGAACCGCGATTTGGGTGGTGGAGCATGCCAACCGCCATTTCCACATGTCTCCATACCTATGACTACCGCACTTTTGTGAATGGGGGTGCTGGCAACACACCGCCGGGGCCAGGCGGTAGCTACCAAGATATGGGTTTCATGCATTGACACGAGGAACCACGATATGGGTGGCGGAGCATGCCAACCTCCATTTCCACATGTCTCCATGCCTATGACTACCGCACTTGTGTGAATGGGGGTGCTGGTGACACACCGCCGGGGCCAGGCGGTAGCTACTGCGATATGGGTGTCATGCATTGACACGAGGCATAGCGATTTGGGTGGCGGAGCATGCCAACCGCCTTTTCCACATGTCTCCATGCCTATGACTACTGCACTAGTGTGATGAGATAGTCGAGTAGTCACCACATTGCTGTGGTGACCCAGTCCAACAGACAGATGCCATTCACAAGGCAGTGGGGGGAAGCACAGTCCAAAGAGTCAATGCACTGGTGGAGAGGTTTGCCATGATGGCTGGCTCCGTGACTGGGGTCTGACATGTGCTTGGCCTCCAGATACTCCCAGGGTCTTCTTGGGACGGCCCCTTCTTAGTTTGCAGGGGGGGCCCTGCTGCAGGGCCAGTGGGGTCTGAGGACTCACTGCTCTCTGTGGGTGCAGGGGAGGATGGTGAACTGTCATTGTGCAGCCCACCAGAGGGAGGTGGAGGTGTTGTCTGTGGCGCATGCTGTCCCTCAGAACCGCCACTTGCTGGTCCAGGAGGTCCACGATTTGTCCCATGCGGGTGTCGATGGACCTCCTCAGCAGGATGAGCTTGTTCAACAGATCGTCCAACCAGCCCGTTCGTCCCTGGGCCTGTTCGTATGCACCCAGGACTCTGGTGATGTGTTTCAGGGAGTGGGTCCCAGCCTCCTGGTGTTCCTGGGTGACCCTGCCCCTCTCACCTGCCCGGCTACCACGGACCTGTTGCCTCACCACTGTGGGCACCCGCATCCTCTCCCTGCCCTCCTCCGTCGGTGGTGTGTGCTTGGCATCTTCTGGGACAGGAAGGGTGTTGCATGCAGCACTGGTGGTGGTGGCCGCAGAGGCAGTGACAGCAGGGGTCTGGTGTGGAGTTGTTGTTGCCGCAGATGTGGTGGGGGGGACGATGGGGTCCTGGGACATGTTGCTCCCTGGCACACCAGATGGACCGGCCTCGAGCTCATTGTCCATGGAATCCTGGAAGTCAACATCCGAGAGTCCATGTACCGGGGGTTGAGACTGGCTCTGCAGGTTGCTGGTGTTGTCCTCGGCAGTAAGTTCTTGGTCTCCTGTGGGTCAGATGTGTAATGGTCATTGCAGTACACCCGGAAAGCTGTGTGTTAGCTGTGTGCCATTCACTTTTTGTACACTGTACAATTGACATTTCATCACATTGTTGACTATGTGCACTACTGTGCTTCCTGACATGATGCAGTGGTACAATAATTACTTTTCCATGGTGTGAGGTGTCAAGGCATACCATGCAAACCATGCACAATTGAGGTTTACATGGACTTGTTGCCATCTAGGGCCTGGCACAACATGTCTTTAATTGAGGAATCATAGTTTATTTGTCTGACCTAGCAGACGTCACATCTGGCCATGGACTGGCCATTGTCATCTCCTGCATCCCTTTGTCCTGTCATGTGCATATCTTGATTTGTGCCAACACACATGCTTTCATATTTTTCAAATGGTCCTTGTTGCACTTGCCCCATGGTGATGCACATGTAACTAGTTGCTGTGCATGATTGTGCCCTGATTTTCTTCTACCTGTGCATTGCTCTGTCACACTTTGGTAGTTGTGAAGATGGCTACCTACCTGTAAGTTTGTTTGGTGTACTGCAATGGCTTCCAACTGCTCCTGGGTGGGGTGGGGGAGGGCTCCATCTTGCTAGGCTGTGGGAAAGGGGGCATGGTGGGGGTAGTGGTGCAGGTCCCTCACCCTCAGGCACCCTCATTGTGAAGATGGCTACATACCTGTAAGTTTGTTTGGTGTACTGCAATGGCTTCCAACTGCTCCTCGGTGGGGTGTGGGAGGACTCCATCTTGCTAGGCTGTGGGACAGGGGGCATGGTGGGAGTAGTGGTGCAGGCCTCCCACCCCCAGACACCCTCATTATGAAGATTGCTACCTACCTGTAAGTTTGTTTGGTGTACTGCAATGGCTTCCAACTGCTCCTGGGTGGGGTGGTGAGGGCTCCATCTTGCTAGGCTGTGGGACAGGGAGCATGGTGGGAGTAGTGGTGCAGGCCCCCCACCCCCAGACACCCTCATTATGAAGATTGCTACCTACCTGTAAGTTTGTTTGGTGTACTGCAATGGCTTCCAACTGGGTGGGGTGGGGGAGGGATCCATCCTGCTCAGATGTGGGCCAGGGGACCTGGTGGTTGTTGTAGTGCTGTCTGCCTGTACACATGCCCCCATGGTTATGTTGTTAGCTATGTTTGAGGTGAATGGGAGTGGGTGAATGTTGGATCTGTGAGCCATGTTTTTGTGAGTGTGTGGTGCAGTTGGATGGTATGTGTCCTAGGTGGTGTAGCTTTGTAGTTGTGCAAGGCAGTACATTGCAGAGTGGCGGTAGTCATTTGTTTGTACTTACCAGCCTCCACTCCCCTGACTACTCCTGTGAGACTCTCTGGATGCAGTATGACAAGCACCTTCTCCTCCCATTGTGTGAATGGTTTTGGTGGAATGGGAGGGCCACGCCAGCTCACGGTTCTTGCTCCTCCTCTCCTTGACCACCCTCTTCAGATCATTCCAACGCTTCGTGATCTCCTTTTTTGATCTTGGGGTGGTCCCTACTGCATTGACCCTTTGGTCTATCCTGGCCCACATTTGTGTCCTTGTGGCTAATGGTGTCTGTTGGACCAGGGATCCAAAAAGCTGTGGTTCCACCCTGACTATCTCATCGACCATGACCTTCAACTCACTCTCAGTGAACGTGGGCATTTTCTGTGTGGCCATGGTGTGTGGTGTGCAAAGTGATTGTGGGTGCAGGAGTGTGAGTGGTGGTGGTGCTGTGTATGGTGTGTGTTGTGCAGGGGGGTTAGTTGTGCTAATGTGGAGGTGGTGGTGGTGCTGTGTGTGGTGTGGCTGGTGATGTTGTGTCCTTTGCTTCTCCTGTCGGCTGGAGTATGTGTCCCTTCTCGCCTGGAGTTTTGCAAGGGATTGTGGTCAGGGAAGGGGCTGGTTTTATACTCAGCTATGTGGGTGTGTCTAATTGGGGTGTCGCTGACAGGTCTTTTGTCCTGGGATTTGTATTTTTCGTTTTCCATGTGGTTGTGTTATTGGGGTGTGTTCTGTGTATTTGGAAGGCATGGCTAGTTTTCTGTGTGCACTTTTTGGCCTTCTTGTGGGGTTCTGGCTTCGTCCACCATATTTGTGACGGTTCGTCCGCCGCAGTGGCTGTGGTTTAGCTCTTCCGCTGGCTCTCCCATTCATCCCATTGTGCGACCGCAGAGGTCGGAGACGGCGGTACGGCACGCAGGAATGTCGGGGATATACTTATTTCTGGTGCGGTGTCTCCGCTATACTTGCGGCAGGTTGATGTTTCAACCTGCCGCATTTTGGGCGGTTAATCCTTATTTGGCCACCGGTTTTCCCAAGGTGCTGGCGGGCGGTTGTTTTCCGCTTCCATGGTGGTCAGGGTGCTTTTCCGCCCGCCATCCCAATGGGCCTCCAAGTGTCTGTATGTAATTCTATTATAAGGCCCAGGAGGTGGTGTGGCATACCAAGATGGGAAAGCTTTCTCCACAGCTTCTGACGATCCACTTTATCAAACGCCGTGGAGAAATCAATGAATGCCGTATAAACTGACATGCTTCGCGAGAAGACATGTTTCTCTACAATGGTCTGGACAGCCGCAATGTTGTCCAGCGTTCCATGGTTCTTTCTGAAACCTGTCTGTTCTGGCGGTAAGATGTTCTGGTCATGGGCCCATTGCTGTAGATGATAAAGTATACCTTTAGCAAATACTTTGCCTGATGCGTCCAACAGCGCAATCTGTCTGAAACTAGTGGGTAAACTTTTTGGGCCCTTTTTAAACAAAGGAACTATAATACTCCCCTTCCAAGAGGAGGAATACTAATCGTTCGAAAACAAAAATTAAACAATGGTGCCAAAAAGGCTCCCTATGCAGCTGATTCCTTTTTGATTAACATAATCAGGATACCATCCGGTCCTTGTGCGCCGGAGGTTCTGGCATTCTTTATGTGACCTACTACTTCATCCCTTTACGGGGGACCATATTCAATAAAGTAAGACTCCACTGTTACAGGCATCTGAAAAAGCACTGAACTATTGAATTTAGATAATAGTGAAATATAGTCCACCCACTCCCTGTCTGGGATCGGAATGGGAGAGCCCTCTGTCTTGAGTCACAATATTCTGCAATCAAGTGCCAATACTTTTTTGAATCTTTGGCTCTCGTGGCTTCCCTCAACCCAATCCATTTAGCATCAATCTCGTTTCTCTTTTCTCTGAGTCTAAAACGACTTCTTACTCGCTTAAGGCAATTAATTTCCTGTTGTTTACCCGTGGAAAATTGTAGATGTTGTTTTCGGACTAAGTGGTTAATTTCTTGGTTTAGTACCTTCATCGAAGGGGTACCAGTGAATTCAGAGCTTAAATTTGTTATCTCCCTCATTTGAGCCTCAAAGAACTGTATAATATTATCGTAAACATGGTCCTGCTGTTCTACAAAAGTTTTCTTCACTATCACACCTACCTCGGTGGTATTTTTTTGCGTCCAAAATAAATGTTCATTTGGTTTGGTAAAGACCACCGAGCCCTGGCCCAAGTTTCCTTGTTTCAGTGCAGGTAGATTAAAGGCCAAGGTCAAACTTATTACTCTGTGATCACCCCATACAGACGGAGAGACCTCAAAGTTTTCACAGGCCCCAAACATTTGGGTGCCGATTCCGATCCTGTAAAACCCGGGTACAAATGGTCGTACGGAGCGTTTTCTCCGTACGACTCGTACCCGGGAATTCCACCGTACAAACCAGCAAGTACGATTCGTACAGAAACACCATTTACGTACGAATCGTAAAAAACACCGTACGGCTAAAAATACATACAATTGCGATCCTGGACAGCGCGTACGCGATGTCCCCACGGAGTCAGGCAGCGTTTTACGGACCAGCAAGTACGATTTGTACCTACAGCACTCCGCACGGCTATATTTTTACGGGAGCCAAAAAGCGCCGGAAAAGCTAAGTACACTGTGATGCACGAGGAAAAGGGGGCCCGCTACGCGACATACACGCCATCACCCACATCGTACGTGTCATCATGTACGGTGCGTACCCCAACATTGCATATGTACGGCCCGTACCCCACACCCCCCGTATGTACAGCGCGTACCCCCACCCGCGTATGTCTGCACCATACCCCAGGCGTACCCCCCACCCACGTATGTCTGCACCGTACCCCAGGTGTACCCCCACCCGCGTATGTCCGCACCATACCCCAGGCATACCCCCACCCGCGTATGTCTGCACCGTACCCCAGGCGTACCCCAATCGTCCTGTATGTACGGTCCGTACATATGTGGGTGGGGGTACCCTGGGGTATGGTGCGGACATACGTGGGTGGGGGTCCGCCTGTGGTACGGTGCGGACATACGCGGTTGGGGGTACGTGCCATACATACGGGGGGTGGGGGGTATGCGCTGTACATACGGGGGTGAGGGGACACGCCGTACATACGGGGGGTACGTGCCGTACATACGGGGGTGGGGGGTACGCGCCGTACATACGGGGGTGGGGGGAACACGCCGTACTTACGGGGGGTAGGGGGTACGTGCCGTACATACGGGGGGTGGGGGGGTACGCGCCCTATATACGGGGGTGGGGGGTACGCGCCGTACATACGGGGTGGGGGATACGTGCCGTACATACGGGGGTGGGGGTACGCGCCATACATACGGGGGTGGGGGGTACGGTGCGGATGTACATGGGAGGGGTGGGAAGTTTGGGGGGCTGTACAACTCGTACCCCGGGCACAAGTGTACTCGGGGTAGGGGTCGTACAAAGTTTGCTCCGTACGGAGCCTTTTCCATGCGCTTGTGTTTTCGGACGGGCGGTACGGATCGTACTTGCGCGCTCGGACTTCAGTTTTACGATTTGTATGTAAAACTGTCCGGGGACGTCTCGTAGACTTTTCCCAAGGCGAATCATATGTATTTTTCACGTACGAATCGTACTTCGCCGTTTGTACGGGACTTGTACGATTCGTACGTAAAAAAATACGGATGCGAGTCGTACCGGAAAGAAAAAACCAGGATCGGAATCGACCCCTTGGTAGGAAACAACCACATAGTCCAGTAGGCTTTGTGTATGATGGGATTGAAAAGTAAATTGTGCTATTTTATCAACAGGCATCCTCCCATTTAAAATGACCAAATCTGCACTTCTAGTGCTATCAAGCAGGAGGAATCCCCGTTTATCCGTTTTTATTTTATCCAGTAGAAAGGAATCAGGAATATGGCAGATTTCCTCTTTATCTGAATTTGCATAAATCTCCAGTGCAGTATTAGAGATTTTCGCATTTAGATCTCCCACTAATACCACTAAGTTGCATACTTCCATGGTAGCTATCTAATTAATATATCAAAAGAGTGTGCTCAGCAGATGGTCAAAAATTTTCCCAGGGGGGATATAAGGATTTGCCCCAAAAGGAAGGTAGGCCTGCCAGACTCTCCCAAACATGCCAGCTTCAGGCAAATACAAAGATTTGATGGATGGTAAAAGAATTTCTGATTCCAATTAATTGAATTCTTGAGCAGAATGGAAATTCAATTTTTCCTCTTGATGACCCAAGCCAGCCATATTCCAAGACAGAAGTATCCTCCCCTCTGGCTACCTCAGAGGAGCACTTCTTTCTACCTCCGGACAGTTGGTATTCAAGGCTTTTGCTACCCATCTCCACTGGGCCAAATCATCTTCTATGTCAGGGGCCTGACGGGAAACTACGGAATGAGGCACCAGGTTTATTTAGTGACCCCTTTTGTTTATGAGACCATAATATTTTTGGCATTACCCAAGGGGTACTCAAAGTCGAGGCCCATAGCGTCTAACACCACATACTTACCAGCCCTCAGAGGTTTTGGACACTGAATTGTAGGACACATGGAGGAATATTACTCAAAATATGATACAGGCATTATATCTAGCCCTTAAAAAGTACTCACAATTCTGTAGAGCCAAATTGGCCACTAACAAGGAGTGTAAGGCAACTCTGGAGTAGGAGAAATTCTCATGCTGAATAATATTCACATTTAAAATATCCCTGCTTTCTATCAACTTGAGTGCCTCTATTTCGGAAAAAAGTTTGAGAATGAATCCTCTGTTTATCGGCAAGGATTCATTCACAAATAACCAAATGCGATCCACAATGGGCGAAGGAGCATTCTGCGCCACATTATCTTTCTTTACAGCATCTCTTTGGGGGATCCATAGAGGCACCCTATCACCACGATTGACCGCCTGTACCTCCTCGTTGGACTTAATCTTCAGATGCAACATATTAGAGGTGGATGGGACTTCTGACTTTTTATCATCGGATGCTATTGACCCTGTAAGTGTTCTATTCAACCCCATCTGTAAGTTGCCCTGCATTTGAGGCTCCACCTCGAGATTGCCATCTGCTCTGGCCCCCAAAGCTCTGGACCATATCCGGTGTACCGGAGCCCTACCTCCCATTAACGTTCCCCTTCCTGAAGGATCGCCCACCTCACTAAGCTGGAGAGAATGAGGTACTTGGGGAGGCTGCAGCAGTAGACTTAATGATGTTGCTGCTGTTCCAGTAGCCCCCACTCTCCCAACAGGAGACATATGTGCTGTAATGGGGATCATGGGTGCACCCTCCCCAACTAGCAGTTTGGGACCACCCGCCTCTATTATAGTCTGGACCTCGCTCTGGCTGTCTGGGATCTGTGGAAAATACAATTTTGACACTTTTCATTTAGGGAGTCGTCTTCTCTTTTTATGTTTCTTTTTCATATTTTACCCTTTGAGGTTTGTTGCAGGACCTCCCCTCTTCCCTGCTTTTGATCCTCTTTTCACTGATTATTTGGGGAGTTGGGCCTGTAACATGGATGGGGTTGGGACCTCCCCCTCTGTCTCACCCTGGCCCTTTCGCCCAACATAATCCACAATTTTCTCATCTTCCTCAATGGCTCCACTGGCCCCCTTTTTTCCCTTACTGAACAAAGGATAAGGTTTTAGTGTGACATTCCCCAAGGGGGGACCCACTACAGCCTCCCCAAAAAGTGAGCTGAAACAAAGCTCTTCATTTTCAAATTACACAAAGGTTGAATAGGGGACAGTGGGAAAAGAGGTATTCCTGCTTGCACAGACACATCTCTCTGCTCTCCCTGGGGAACGAGTAAAACAGGCCTAACATCTGTCTGTTCTTCCAATTGCGCAGGTGTATTAGGGGAGGGTGCAATTGTGGCCAATTTTTTGGGCATTTTCCACTTCAAACAACATTACAGAGATCATTTCCAGCATATGATCTGAGCTTAATACAGATTTCTCCAGTAAAGACAAAATGGGACTTAATAGTCTTTCGATACAGACAAAATATTCCCGAAGGCACACCATCCCTCTCATTACCCAGCTTCCGTTGTGAACAGGGCAGGAATACATCATGAACATCATGCGCATCATAAACAGACTCCAAAGAATTACTGTTCAAGTGACTTGTACTACAATATAGAAGAGGCAAAGGGGAGGAGCTTACAATTGGAGTGTTCTTCTCCCTGAATCTACTCATTGGATAACCGTCCTTATCAGCATAGTCGCGAGGGGCTCCCCAGCCCCTTGCTTGAGCTTCAATATCAATGTCTGGGAGTGTAAAGTCTTCCCTTGGATTACATTTTTCACAAACTGATGCCTTATCCACCATCGCAGAGACATCCCTCCCGGCATCCACCCCAACATACCATCATCACTGGTTCCCTTACCGGTGCCCCTCTCTTCCGTAGCAGTGACGGATACAGCCACAGTCTTACAGTTTGGTTTTTCCCTATTCAAGGAAATGATTAGCTAACTCTGCTGGTTAAGGATATGTTCTGGACCCAACTTTGCATGTGAGGCAACACCCGATGCGGCGGATGTACCAACATGTGAGTGCTCTATTTTTAATTGGTTCAAGGGGATATGTTGTAAACTCTGCTGGCTCTGTTGGAACTGTTGGATCGGATGGTTAACACATAAGCCAGGACCCAGATGTGCACGTAAGGAGGTATCAGGTAAGAGTCCACTTAGTCCATCCTCTATGCCTAGTTTTGTCTGGGCCGTACTTCCTCCAAAAAAGGGGGAGAGGCATTACTAAGATGGACTTGGAAAACAAACCTTCTTGGCCCAATATTGCCTCCACAGCAGAAGTCCGGGGAATTGTCCGAAAGAAGCCAGTGACGGTTGTGTGGGATTTATACCAAAGATGCTGTAGATGTCTGGTTCCATTATATGATCTCCTCAATTTACTTGTATGGCTTGGAGATGAGGTAAGTACACGCCCAGAGCGTAATTTTTTAGAGGACATCTCACGCCGAAGGGATGAAACTCTCACCACCCACCACCGCCACCACCTCCACTCAATTGATTGTTCAATTACTTTGTGCTTCAGTTGAGAAACTTACTCCCGCCGGCAGGACTCACTGCTGGCTTGTTACTTAAGCTACCACTGTTTCTGTAACGGAGAGCAGTGGCGGGAAGGCGGGAAGGTGAGGAACAACGAGGATCAGCGCGGTGCTCTGCCCCCCAAAAGCCCCACTAGAGCACTAAAGCACTGCATCTTTCCCCCACCAGCAGTGTGCTGAGAGGTGCGTTTGCAGAGTGGTGGAGAAAGGGGGTGTGGCCTCCGAACACCTCTCAGCAATCCCATTGTGTGGAGCTTACTGAGGTAAAAGGAGGTCTTGCCGGCCCCTAAGGACCCTCAGCAGCCAAGGGGACTCCAACCAGCAGAGTGATGGAGAAAGGGGGATGGTCCTCTGGCGAGTTGCCATCTTTTTAAAATTTCTATTTTTTAGGAAGGGGTCTCAGGGCCCCCTTCCCTGGACTGTTTTGGGCTGTGGGGACCCTATCCCCCAGGGCCTACCCCTTTTATAATTATTTTTGAATAAAAAAGGTAGAAGGCCATGTGGCCTCCTCGGACCCCATCCCCCGGGCCCTGGCCTTTCTTCTTTTAAAATAATTGAAGGAGGGCCACGTGGCTCCTCTTCTCTGGGCCATTTTAGAGACCGGGGACGCCATCCCCGGGGCCTAGCCTTTTCTCTTTTCTCTTCTTCATCTGAAAAATAAAGGAAGTGGGCCCCCTTCCCTGGGCCAATTACAGCCCCGGGTGCACCATTTTCCGGAGCCAAGACTTTATATATTTTTTTTTTAAAAGGGGAGGGGGCCATGTGGCCCTCTCTCTTGTAAATTTTGGCCCCTAAGACCTCATCTTCCAGGGTCAAGTCTTTATATATTGTTTTTAAAAAGAGGAGGGGGGCCTGATGGCACCCCTCCCTGGGCCTGTCTCGGCCTCAGGGACCCCATCCCTTGGGCCTGACCTATTCATTTTGAAGGCCCCCGCGGTCCCTGTGAGCTCCCTGCCTCCTGCAAGATCTGGCATTGCTTTGAGACCCGAGGATCTGCTAACATGCTGCTTTCTGGATCTCATAGCAATTTTTTGGGTTCCCTGCTCACTTGAGAGTGGGCAGGGAAATGGGCATACTCCGCTTTCAGCAAGCGAGAGCCTTTTCTGCTCTAACTTGCTGGAAGCAAAGCAAGTTTGCTATGGCTTGGCAGTAGTGGTTCTCCTACCAAGCCATGGCAAACTGCAAGGTCCTGGGGGTGGGGACCCTGGGACATAGCTGGAGCCAGCCCTGGGGTAGTGGTGGTCCTCAGAGCCATCTAGGGCTCCATGAGGGGGGCTGCGTGGACCCCCGTTAATGTAATTAAGCCCAAGGAAGGTAGTGGTCCCTGGGGATGCAGGGGCTGTGTGGCCCTGTATGTAATTGTAGAGAGTCCCCCCGGGACTGCAGGGGGGTGCTGCATGGACACCCCCCACATTACTATAAGAACTTGCCTCCAAGACCTGGCCCATCAAGGGGCCTACATTAAACGCAGCATGGGAGCTTGCGGTAAATTTTTTTTAAAAGACATTTTGGCTGGATTCACAGAACCAGCGCGACTTTTGTTGAATTTTTCTTTTTAAATGCCTTTTTGCCCCTGCGGTG
The DNA here is from genome assembly GCF_964204655.1 of Triturus cristatus. Classification (NCBI taxonomy): domain Eukaryota; kingdom Metazoa; phylum Chordata; class Amphibia; order Caudata; family Salamandridae; genus Triturus; species Triturus cristatus. The sequence goes on along the minus strand of NC_140582.1, from coordinate 562,545,620 downwards.
GTCCCTGTGGGACCCCCACCTCCCCAAGAGGCCTAGGGGGACAGGGTGTTTCTAACCTGTTCCCTTTTCTGTTTTTAATGTTTTTTTCTTGTGACTCGGTGCAAGTTGACTGCTTGCCGGGTTTGAAATGCTGGCATATTTAAAAAAAAAATCAAGGTGGAATATAAACCAGGGCTTCCCTTGCAGGTAAGATGCTGATGCTGAGCCCATCGGCGTTCGATGTTTCTCGGTCTTTTGTGATTTTTAATGGTGGTTTGCTGGTAGGACCCCACCTGGCAACTGGTCCGATGCATTCTTGTGATGAGGTGCAATTGGGTCCCCGTGACTTGATGAAATTGGCACAAAGCCAATGGCAATGAAACATGTTGGCTGTTCAGGCTAAAATGGTCCAAACATGACACTGTTGTTATAAATAAGTACGGACACAATGAAAATTAAAAACTGTTGTTTTGTGTCTCCATAACTCAATTTTAACCTTGTGGGAGCAGCACAATTGGCCTCCTATTTCAACAGGGGTCTTTAGGGTTCAGATAGTTCGAATTTGGATAAATATCACTTTATTCTGACAAATTGCTTTTTCTTAGCCACACATCATTGGAAGTTGGTTTCCGTTTTTGTCTGGGAAGTGCAAATGATGACACAGTGAGCTAACTGGTGAGTACAAACCAGCTGCTCCCCTGGTGTTGCTTATGTGAGGCACTTACTTGACTCACCTCACATTTTAGATTTGAACATCTGTCAAGCTCTATGGGATATCGGCTTGTTTTTAAGTAGTTCTATAATTTAAAAAAGGGACAGATGAGGGATATGACTAGATATCAAACCCTGTCTCACTCAAAAAGAAATGGAGTGACACTCCTTTACATTTCTGATTTATATGTGTGATATATAATCAAGTCTTTGTATGTTGAAATGTTGGCAGCCAATCAGATATCCGCATAAGATCTCAGGTGGGATTGCGGATCCTCCACGTTGTCAATTGTATATCTTAAAAATCTCTATCTTTCTCCACAACTACTGAACGGATTTACATCATTTAACAAAAAGGTTGGTTTCTGGACTAACAGCTACCATTCTGCCAGATTTGGTGTAATTCTGTTCAGCAGTTGAGGCTGTAGCTGTGTTCAACGTTTCCTATGGAAACTAACATGGAGAAAAAGTGTTTTGGGACCCCCCTATTTCTCAGCTCCTGCTTCGTGAATTACCACAACATTTTAAGGATAACAGCTGAAGTGACTGGCAAAGTAGTTGTGGAAATATCCCCAAAGATTCATCAAACGATGCCAAAGTTATTGGCAAGTGAATAAATGCTCTGCCTACCTTTCCATATGGGCCACCACTAGGAATTTGATTGATATATATATATATATATATATATATATATATATATATATATATATATATATATATATATATATATATATATATATATATATCAAAAACCGCAAAGGTAGCGAACTCGCTACCGTTAGCCCTCCCCCTACTCACTTGTGATGGTGGTCCGCAGTGAGGTGGCAAACCTCTCCGTATTCCGACAACGCTGTAATTCCTCCTTTTCCGAATCCTCAGCAACCACGGACACCAATTGAGCTTCAAAACGATCTTTTTAATGAGAGCAAATTAGGCAAACAATACTCTACGCGTTTCGGGATCACACTCCCTTGATCACGAGTAAAGCAAAGTGAAACAGGAAGTGCAATAAATAGTCATGTGATTATTTTGATAAACAACGAAAACAGACACTTAGGCTACTCGTTACTTTCACGAGGCCATTTTTTTCTTGGAAGCAACTTTAACAAGTTAACAATGACAGTGCATTTCGGGCGACTGAGTGACACGTTTGTTGTGATCTGACCATTCATTGCAATGTATGCTAGTCAGTGACTATTCCAGTCCATACAAATGTATGCATTTCACCCAATTCTGATTCGCTCGTGATTGTTTCAAAACATTCACTGCTCCAGCCCAAGTGGGCATTATATGCAAACGTTCAAATAACTGGTTTGAACGACAATTACTTCTACTTGACATTTAAATCCATATAAATGTATTTCACTAAATTCCAATTCGCTCGTGATTATTTTCAAACCATTCTCTACTCCAGCCCTAGTGGGCATTGTATACAAATGTCCAAATTACTTTTACGAACGATAGTTAATTATACTTGATAGTCTAGTCACATATATGCATCTTCAGTCAACATTTCTTGCCCCAGTGGGCTTATCAGAGATACTCAATCTTCCATATGTCACCCGAATAGGACAGAGTGTGCATCTACAAGAAAAAACAAATAAATCAATCAACAATTGATCCAAAAAATTAAAGTAAGACTATACTTCCTGAAACTATGCAGTTTTAAAAATTCATAAAAACATTTTAAGCAATGACATTTAAACACGAGTTGCTGACTCTAGTTTCAAAAAATGCTGACCTGTGAAGATTCAAAACATAAACTTGTTCAATTCATCCCAAGTGCACCGCTAACTCTTCGTCACAGTTATGGCCTATCGGAGCCAAAGTACCATATTGGATTATAAGTTTTGACTCCAATCGTCTGAGGTCCTGTACTCTATTTCCTCCCCTCTCATTCATCCTTATTGTGTCAAGGACACAAAAACTCAGTAAATCACTGTTTTGATTGTGATGACTCAGGAAATGTCGTGCAACAGGGTATTGTTTATCGCCATGCTTGATGGCGCGAAGGTGTTCTAAAATTCTAATCTTGGCCTTATGTATGGTGCTGCCAATGTAGGCTTTTTTACAAGGACAAAACAGGGCATAGACGGCATAATCTGTGTTGCATGATGTATGTTTTAAAATCTTGTGGGGCTTGTTGTTTGGAGAAAGGATGCATTCCTTGCAGTTTTTGCTGTGTTTGCACGCCTTACACTTTCTGCAAGTGTAAAAGCCTTGTACCCCTAGAGTGTTGGTCTGTGTGGGTTCAATGGTTCTGCAGAGTGTATCCTTTAATGATTTTGCCTTTCTATATGTGATTTGTGGAAACATTTCCACACTTTTTGAAAGGTACAAGGCTTTTACACTTGCAGAAAGTGTAAGGCGTGCAAACACAGCAAAAACTGCAAGGAATGCATCCTTTCTCCAAACAACAAGCCCCACAAGATTTTAAAACATACATCATGCAACACAGATTATGCCGTCTATGCCCTGTTTTGTCCTTGTAAAAAAGCCTACATTGGCAGCACCATACATGAGGCCAAGATTAGAATTTTAGAACACCTTCGCGCCATCAAGCATGGCGATAAACAATACCCTGTTGCACGACATTTCCTGAGTCATCACAATCAAAACAGTGATTTACTGAGTTTTTGTGTCCTTGACACAATAAGGATGAATGAGAGGGGAGGAAATAGAGTACAGGACCTCAGACGATTGGAGTCAAAACTTATAATCCAATATGGTACTTTGGCTCCGATAGGCCATAACTGTGACGAAGAGTTAGCGGTGCACTTGGGATGAATTGAACAAGTTTATGTTTTGAATCTTCACAGGTCAGCATTTTTTGAAACTAGAGTCAGCAACTCGTGTTTAAATGTCATTGCTTAAAATGTTTTTATGAATTTTTAAAACTGCATAGTTTCAGGAAGTATAGTCTTACTTTAATTTTTTGGATCAATTGTTGATTGATTTATTTGTTTTTTCTTGTAGATGCACACTCTGTCCTATTCGGGTGACATATGGAAGATTGAGTATCTCTGATAAGCCCACTGGGGCAAGAAATGTTGACTGAAGATGCATATATGTGACTCGACTATCAAGTATAATTAACTATCGTTCGTAAAAGTAATTTGGACATTTGTATACAATGCCCACTAGGGCTGGAGTAGAGAATGGTTTGAAAATAATCACGAGCGAATTGGAATTTAGTGAAATACATTTATATGGATTTAAATGTCAAGTAGAAGTAATTGTCGTTCAAACCAGTTATTTGAACGTTTGCATATAATGCCCACTTGGGCTGGAGCAGTGTATGTTTTGAAACAATCACGAGCGAATCAGAATTGGGTGAAATGCATACATTTGTATGGACTGGAATAGTCACTGACTAGCATACATTGCAATGAATGGTCAGATCACAACAAACGTGTCACTCAGTCGCCCGAAATGCACTGTCATTGTTAACTTGTTAAAGTTGCTTCCAAGAAAAAAATGGCCTCGTGAAAGTAACGAGTAGCCTAAGAGTCTGTTTTCGTTGTTTATCAAAATAATCACATGACTATTTATTGCACTTCCTGTTTCACTTTGCTTTACTCGTGATCAAGGGAGTGTGATCCCGAAACGCGTAGAGTATTGTTTGCCTAATTTGCTCTCATTAAAAAGATCGTTTTGAAGCTCAATTGGTGTCCGTGGTTGCTGGGGATTCGGAAAAGGAGGAATTACAGCGTTGTCGGAATATATATATATATATATATATATATATATATATATATATTCACTGAAAAAAACCATAGGTTTCAGGGGCGATATAGTTAGCTGGACATTTCCCTCGTACAAAAGCCTAGAAATTCCCCCGTTATAGTTAGTTCAGCTAGCTATAACTCGCGCCCCCGCAATGCACTGCTGATGACATCACATATTACATGACTCATGACATGGTCAGTGACATCACTGATGACATCACTGATGACATCTCAAATAACACCACTGATGACATCACTGATGACGTCATCCAGTGATTGTGTGTTTCTGTAAAGTTTAAATATGTTTTATATATTTATAGTGAAAGGCCTGTGTAAGAATGAGTGGGTGTATAAGTGTGTGAATGGATGATTTAGTAGATGTGTAACTGACTCTATAAGTGAGTGATTAAATCTCTGAAAGTGCAGACTAGTGACTAAACTGTGTGAATGTCTATCTGTCTGTCTGTTGGTGTGTAAGCAGCTGCATGGGTTTGTGAACAGCTACATGAGTGTTTATATGGGTTATTGATTGGTTGTCTAAGTATCTGTATGGGTGCCTGAGTGTTTGTGTGGGTGGAGTGTGTGCATAGATGTGTGAGTTGGTGATTCAGTGGGTGCATGGTTTTAAGAGTGCATCTGTGATGGACTGTATGGGTGCGTGAGTGTATGTATGGGTGTGTTAGTGAGTGAATATATATTTCATTAGTGCATGTGTAATTTAGTACATATGTGAACAGCAGTATATATGTATGTAGAAGTACAGAAATAACTATAACTGAGAGTGTGTGATAGTATGATTGGCTGTATGGATGAGTGTATGCTTGTATCATTGATTGTATATGACCATAAGAATTTGCTAGTATTTGTATGAGTAATTGAGCTTGTGCGTGTATAATTATATAGGTGAGTAAATGGTAGTGTGATTAATTACTTGCCTGACTGAGTATATGTGTGAGTAACTCTATGGATGATTAGCGGTGTGGGAGTGTCTATATAGGTGTATGAGTGCATATGATAGTCCTGTACTGAGTGACCATAAGTTTCAGTGACTGTACGGGTGAGTGAGTGGATGAGTGTTTAGACTTAAGAGTCAGTGATGGGGTATCTACTTATTGGTATTGGATTGTCTATGGTTTTGAGAGTGGCAGTAAGTAATTTAGAGTGGGTGTATCAAAGGTTATATTAGGGTGTGGCAAGAAGCATCAAATGATTACATGAATGCCATCATCAGTGATGTCATTTGAGATGCCATCAGTGATGTCATCAGTGGTGTCACTGACCATGTCATGAGTGATGTAACATGTGACGTCATCAGCAGTGCATTGCATGGAAGCGAGTTATAGTTAGCTGAACTAACTATAACGGAGGAATTCTAGGGTTTTGTACGAGGGAAATGTCCAGCTAACTATAATGCCCCTGAAACCTATGGTTTTTTCAGTGCATTTCTAAGGTTTTTTAAATGCCAATTCCTAACTATAACGTGCATGAAACCTATGGTTGATTCAGTGAATTTCAAAGGTTTTTTAAATGCTAATTCCTATCTATAACTTACCTCTAAAGCTATGATGTTTAATGATTTTCATTGGATTTCTAAATTTTTCTATTTCAGTATGTCAATTCCTTTAATTATGTTTTATAAAAATATTTTTATCGCCATTTTTTAAAATAATTTTTTCAATTAGTTCTTTTAAAAATGAAAAAATATTATTTGTTTTTACATTTTTTTGTAAAAATTGATTTTTTTAAAAAATTTGTTTTATATTATATAAAATATTTTTTAAACTATATTTTCAATACTTTTTTTTTTTCTTTCATTTTTTTGGGGATTCGTGTACCCTATGAGCACCTTTCTCAATACCTGTGCGACAGCATCCGCGTATGGTATGCGTTGGGTACGTGTTTGGTGCGCGATTGCAATGCGACCGGTACACGACTCCAAGCCTATACGCGACACGTACGATGCACATTACGTGACGCTTGCGCGCTTCCGCGATACGTCATTTGTGTGTATGACGCGGTGGGTGTGCGAATACCGCGAAATATTTTACATTTAAAAAAACGTATATATATATATGTATTTCATGTGAATATTAATTGAAGACAAACTGTAAGCTACTCATAAAAGTAATATATTTTTAATCTAATTCTATATTCCTCTATATTGAATTTCGCGGATGCGCGCTGGGTGCGTGCTGCCTATGCACACGGTGCGCGGATCCCATGTGACCTGAAAAAAAGAGATTTGATTGATTCATTACACTTCCTATTCTAACTATTGAAAGACCCCACCCATTTCAATCATTCTTCTTTGATCTTCTTTGGAGGAGCATCTCTTTGCAGAGAAGAAGCTTTTTTGGACCGAGTTTACACTTAGCTCAAACTTTTTTTTATACAAACTATGGCTTCAGGGCAGCAGGCATCTCCAGGATCTCCTCATTCATCTGAGGATGATTTTTTGGAAGAACCACCATGCCCACCAAGATATTCATCTGTGGTGTGGAAATTTTTCACCTTTCCTGAGGGGCAAATGAAAACCAATGCCACCTTAGTAACCTGCAAGATCTGCCACAGAGTGCTGTCCCGTGGGGATCCGAAAAAAAATATTCCTGCGGAACAGCAAGTATGATGAAGCATCTGAGGACCCTCCATCCGGTGAACCTTGCTCGGGAGGAATGCCACAGAATGAGAGTTGTTCCTGCTCCATCAGATCCATCCCAGCCAAGCAGTTCAAGGGTGGATCCTTCTGTGCAAAATTTGGACATCCGTCCACAGTTTCAAAACCTGAAAGTGCTCTGCATAAAATGCAATGCTGTTTTATGCTATGGAGAGCAGTCAATCGATCTTATCTGCCGAAAGCAAGAGAGTCATCATTGCTAGGTTTTTTTTTTTCCCTGAAGTTCATTGTTTTGTGCCTCCAGTTCTGTTTTTTCCTTTTTTTTTTAAAGAAAAATCCCCTAAATTTCAAAATTGTTAAAAAAACTAACAAAAAAAAATCTAAAAGAAGAAAAAAAAATGTTATTCTAAGAACTAACTTTCCTGGTTTAAAAAAAGAGCTATATTTGTTTGTTAGTGTGTGAAAGTTTAAATTAATGTATGTGTAGTATGTAATTGACTGAATGAATGCATTAGTAGTGTATGGTGAATGTATAAGTGCAGAACTATGAGGAAGTGCTGCAGCATCACACAGTAACCTCTTTAATTGCAGTGTGCTGTAGTACTTCTGAAGCACAGGGATGCAACATATGTACATAAATATTTTGCAAATCTATGCTTCTCTCTGCACAGCTGCTTAAACTGCAGCCATGTGGTGACACAGGCACCCTTGCACCATGGTGCAAGGATATCTGTGTCATGTGCTGTTTGTTTTTGTGCAGGAAGACACACCTTCCGGCACAAAAACAATCAGAAAGTGCATTTTTCTCCTTCAATGTATGCTGAACATTTTAGCATGCATTGAAGATTAAAAAATGAGGAGAAATGAAAACAATTCTCCTTGTTGTGCTTTCCTACACCAATTGGAGAATGGTGCAGCATTCACACACATATCAAGATTTATGATTTCTGATAAATCTGGGGATGTGTATTGTGCTATGAGTATTCAGTACAATCACGCACAACAACACTTATGGAACACCCTTTCAACGCAAAGTGGTGTGTATGATGAGGTTGTATTTACATGGAGTAGAAAAAGTACACAGAGTGCCTTTTCCTCTCTTTGTAAATATGAAAGTGTCTTGCGCAATAACTATGTTACAAAAAGTGACATAGTTCTGTTTTTTTAAAATTGCTTGCGAATGATAGAAGGTAAGCACAGAGTTTTGTCTGCAAAGATGCTCAAAGAAGAATGATTGAAATGATTGCAGTCCTTCAATAGGTACAATGGAAATTATGAACCACTCAAATCTGTTTTTTTGAAGGTCACATGATATCCGATAACAGACAGATTTCAAAACTACATAGGTATAAACAGAGTGTTTTTAAAAACGTGTTCAAACTTTGTAGCTTCTTGCAGATCTGCCCATTCTGCATATTAATACTTAGTTAAACTTACCTTCACAGTATTAGAAATTAAAAATGGTACACATTTTTTTCAGATTATTTTTTTTAATGTAAATTGAGGTAAATTGCTTATTTTAGAATTAAGATCTGTGAAAGAAAAGAAAAAATAGTTATAACATGTAATAATACATTTTTTACAACACAGCATAATTTAAACAAAGTAATTTGTTTGCCTTTTTTGCTGTTCTCAGAATATATTGAATTTCACTAGAAATAGTGATTTCAATAGTACTCATCAATTAACAGCGGGAAAAAGAAAAACAATCAAAAAGATTGTTTAAAAAAACCCAACATGCTATTCTCAGTAAAATACCAGAAAATACAAATCACACATATATGAAATGCTTATGGCTAACAAAATTTTATAACTTTAACTTATAAAAACTGTAAATGTTGTCGCTTTAAAATATTCACCGAGTCAATGAGCACGAAAAAGTCCATAATTCAAACATATACCTTTCCTTGAGGCCAAATGGTATTTTTGCACTTCTTTTTATGTAAATTGTCCAATGGTAATCCTATTAAATTATAATAATAAATTCCTCAGAGAGTGAATTATCTTCCTAAAACTTCGACTTTAAAAATATTAGGTAGGAATTTGGTAATTCCCTAGTTCAAACGTTGTTTGAAAACCAACTGGGAATCATTACAAAGTGTCCAGCCTTTGTCACATTTTAGATAGGCAGTGTAATGTCCAGATGTTGTGGAAGGACCATCATGGAAAATTATTGCAATTGCTACAAACGTCCTTCCTGATATTGATAGTGGTGTTGCTACAAATTGCTTTATTAAAGTATCCAATTTTCTTTCATCAGCTGTACAACGTTGCATCATTAAAATTATGTATTGTCCATATTTTGTTAAAAATAATGTGGATAACATTTCAGATTTACATTGGCTACACTCCATATGTTGATTTGCACCTTTAACTAATTTATTGAAAGACACTGATTTACAGTCTGGTAATGTTAAATACAGAGATCTTTCAGTGTCTACATTAGTGGTACATGTATACATGCAATTGTCACAATGATGTTCCCATTTGTTAGAAGGGCTAAAAATATTTTCTATTTCTACAGTTTTATGTTCAAAAATGGTAAGCATATACATTAAAAATTCCTGAGCATCTTGTTGGATATTTTGTGTAAATTGTGTAGAACCAGAACACACATCCAAAAGATTCCAAACATCTGAAACAGATTGTATTTCACTTGTATCTGTTGTCAATTTTTCATAAACAGAATGCAACAGAGAACAAAATCTTTTTTGCCGATTCTGCATAATTTGTTCTTGCAAACCTTCAAGATAAAAAACAACATTGACCACTACATTAGCATTGCAGTTGGCACCTGAACTATTTTCAAACTGATAACCAACAATCTCTTCAATAGTGTCCTTTTTCTTTTTACTTGCAATCACAACATTATCTTGTTCTTTTCCCTTCTCTACACCTTCAGTACAGATATTCTCAAACCTTCTTTTTCGACCAACCACACGCTTTTCAAATACAGGATATTGACCTAAATTGGGAGCATACACCCTTCTTAACCTATTATACTCTTTTACACAGTTTGCATCTGCAGTAACCTTTGTCTCATTAAACTCAAGCATAATGTTCTGATTCGCGACAAAGCAACATATGCCATACCCTCTTTAAATACGGTAGATCCAATGATCACCAATGCACTGTCTACACTTAATCCTTGAGATTTATGAATAGTCACTGCATATGCCAGAGAAAATGGAAATTTTTTCCTACGGACATATAAATCTTTAACAAGCAAAAAACTAACTGAACAACAACCAATTTCTTTAGCTTCTTCAATCTGATCAAATTTAATTTTTAAAAATTCAATTCCTTCTTTTTTCTGATAATTAACAAAATCCACCACTTTACCCATTGCTCCATTAACTAAACCTTTTTATACATCCAAATTACGCCTTAAAATTACCTGACAGTTTACACATGCGTATAGTGTCTTTTCTAAACCAGCTGTTTTAGATATTATTTTTTCTAAAGAATCCAGTTTTGTTTTCAACTTTCCCATCAAAATAATAGTTATTCCTTCATGCTCTATTTTATTGATGGCTTCCATTTTTATAATTTCTTCATTTTCCAGTTTCAATAGTTCTTCGTTGAATATGGAACACTCGCGCAGTGTTGGCATTAAGCAGATCACTGATTTATTTTCTGCAATTTTCATGTACACTTTCTCAGGAACTACATTTTCATTTGGAAACAAATTGCAAAGTAATCGACTCTCCAAAGCTTGTTTGCCATGTTCTGTCAGAATTCCAATTCTTATATCTTGAAGAATACTTCCATATTCAGCATCATTTGCCTGTCGCATATTTGTTGTCAGTTCTTTGTATTCAAAATAAGTCCAAATGTTCACGTTACCAACACTACCAAGAGACTTTCTGGTATCTTCATGTGCAAGTGTTTTAAATAGCGGTTGTCCTTTTACCGGAGTCAACTGCTGTAGATCTCCAAAAACGATGACGTGTTTTCCTCCAAATAACTAGGGGTGGGCGGAATTTGCGTAATCGCGTTACGCAAATCTCCGCGAAACGGTAAAAATCTCCGCGAACATGCAGAAATTCCGCGAACACGCGGAATTGCTTGTTCGCGATGCTTTTTTCCTGTTCACAGTTGCTGTTTGCGTGCTTGGGGAGAAATATCTCGCGAACACGCATTTTGTGAACGCGAACAAGAAAAAATTTCGCGAAGTCGCGGAAAGCAGATTTTTGGACAATTTTGCGTTCTCCGCGGAACGCGAAATTACCGAAATTCCGCAAATTCCGCGAGCGGAACGGAATTTACCGCCCAGGCCTACAAATAACACGTCGTACTCTGTTGTAAGATTTTGCTGCATTCTTAAATACACAAAGGTAAGCATCAAGTTTGAGACCATGCTTACCTCATCAATAATGAGAAGTTTCATTTTCTTCAGGACTCTTGAAACTTCACAGCAAGCTTCTCCAGATAGCTTGTGGTATTCCAATTTGTTCTCATGCTCTACTGGAAGCATTAGTAAATGATGTAAAGTAATTCCTTTAATGTTATGTGCTGCCAACCCAGTTGGAGCAGTGACAACACAAGACAAATGCGACTCAGTTTTTTTCTGCAGATAACTTGTAATTACTTTAATTAAGAAACTTTTTCCTGTTCCAGCTTGACCACTCACATACATTCGGATAGGTTGAAATGATGTACATGAGCACCCTTTCTTTTCATGAAGTAATCCATGGTCAATCTTCTCTTTCACTTGTTGATATATTTGTTTCTGTTCAACATTTAGTTGTTCTTCCAAGTTTCCTAACTGTATTACATCTTCTTGAGCTTGATATATTGCTGTTTCCACCTCATTCATGGCAGTCGCTGCTTCATTTTCAACAATTGGTTGTCCTAGTGGATCTTGACTCAGTGCAGCAGAACTTTGACTGTCTTGAGAACTGTCTCTAGCAATCTCAGCTGCAATTGTAGCTTCTTGATCAATTTCATCATTTAACATTTTCACATAATTTGCAAAAGCACTGCATTGAATGGTATCTTTACCAGCATTAAATGAAGCTTCATAGCTCTGAAAATCTCCAAGTAATTCCAGTTCTGACCGCCATGGACGGAACATTTGCAAAAGGGCTAAATAGTAAAATTCCCTTTTGTCAGCAGTGTCGCAACTCAGTTTCCTGTGATTAATTACATTTCCTTTCCTTTGTTTCACCAGACATCCTTCGGAACCAATCATTGCATATTTTCCATCATTGATGTTCTCTGTAGTATTCCGTTTAAAAGTGTAGTTTTGCAGCACTTCATAGAGACACATGTTCTCAAGATGATGACTTCTGTTTGGGTAATATGTGTCCAACATATTCGTTTTCAAAATATCTGTACTTTCTGGTTCTTTTTCTGCTAAATATTCAATTTCCTGAACAGATTTCAGTACCCGATTTCGCATTGCTGCAAGACCTAGACTCACCCAAATGATTCTTCTACTTTTGGAATATAGACTTGCAGATGATAACTGATCTGAACATTCATATGCTCCAATTTCACAATGCGATAACATCTTCAAACTGAAACTGTATAATTTCTTACTTAGAGTCTTCTCGTGAGAAATCTCTTCCCACATTTCTTTCAATTCCGTCTTTTCTGATTTAGTAATGTAGGACATTACATATCGAGCAACAGCAATGGAATTGTCCGCAACATACTGAATATCCATGTTAGCGTTCCACATGGATAAAATAACTGGATTGTAGTCATTTATGTATTTTGATTCTTCGCTTCTTCTTAAGTTGTAGGTATTTTTTGGAGACTTTCTTGTGATGGTATGTCGCATAGCTGACATAAAACTGTTCACTCTTCCTTTGGATAATACAGGACGTAGAAATCCAAAACGACATTTGGTATAGAACTTATCCTTTGACTTGTACTTTCGTCGACGGTATTTTCCACACCTGTGGCTTTGGAATCGTAAGACTTGTTGTTTTAAGTTTTTATCTTCTCTGCTACTTGGTACAGCAATTGTGGCATATTCTTCAATGAAAGACAAAACAGTTTCATCTGAATCTGTTCCAAATTTGGGGGCGTCCTTGATCCATAACAACATATGTATATGAGGAGCACCTCTTGCTTGATACTCCTTTCTCCAAAAGAAATCCACAACTTCTCCAAGAGGAGGATTATTTTTATTGCAGATGAAAGACATCATAGTTTCAAATCTATGATTGAAATATCTACATACATTAACAGGATCCAAAGAGTACAATTCTCCAGGTGTCTTGTATTCAATATTTTTTATATTGGAATTTGCCTCTCGAAGAAAATCAAGTAAATCATCCCAAGCATACCCAGCACAGCTTAGTGTAACGAACCATGTAGGAGTACCCAAGTTACGTAGCATACATTTCAGTTCCCCATGGCGACGGTACCAATATTCATTAGACCCACGCTGACATGCCATCAGATTAATCAACTGAGTTTCTAAATGATCATCTCTCTGATGCACTTTATCCATAAAATCCTTTGCAGTTACATTTTGCAGATGCATTCCAGTTTTTAAAATGTGATTTACTGCATATGAAAGTCCAGACAAGTCACTTTCAAACAGAAGATGAAACATATAAGGGATACATTGTCGAATTCTTGGATCTTCTGCATATAATCTTGTTGTCCGATATTCAGATACAGGAATTTGCACAGGACGTTCATCATATCGTCCACCTTTTCCTGTTGGAAACAACTGCGGGAAACAACGAGCTTCCAAGCTCTCTTCCCATACACTCATGGGACTTCCTCTTGCTTTTTTCATTTGGAACAACTCAATCGTATTCCCCATCACCTCTTTGGAATGAAGTAGATGTACACTGTAATGTTCATAGATTTCATCACATCTGGACATGTCCACTTTTTCAATTTGTCCACTTAATGTTTCAGTATCTTCTGCTAAATCTATTTCTTCTTCTCCTACAAACACATTTCTATAGTACTCATTATTTTTTATCAGATACAATGATGCCTTTTGCACTTTTCTAACATTCACTAACTCTTGCCAGATTTTCTCATTCTTAGTAGGAACACCATTAACTAGAATGACTAGTGGGTTTTTTTCTGCATGGGCTACACCAATAGTTTCAATATTTTTCTTTAAATCCAACTGTAAATACATAACTCTTCCTTTCAATCCTCTTTGTAACTCTGATGAAGGTAATTTACCTGTTTTAGACTCCATACGAACAGTAGCCTGAAACGGGTGCACACATTGAATGAGAATAGACTCATACGTATTTAAATCTATCAGCTCTGGAGGAATAGCAACCAACTCTAGATTATTATGAACAGCTCTAGCAGGTATTTTATAGTGACTTCGCCGACAACAAATACAAGAAACATTTGGTCTTTCACCTGAAATTACCTTAAACTTTGTGATTTCATCCTCAAAAGGTTTTGTAATCACGGGTTCTACATTGTCTTCAACATTTTGTTCTACTAATGTGTCAGTTTCTGCACTCTCTTGCTGAGGACCAAAGTAACAAAACTCAATATCATCACAAACCTTCTTCACATCTGATACTGACCCACGCAAAAGAGCACTGTTCAACTCATTTAACTTTAGTGCTGGACTTTTTGCATAATACAATCTTCTCACTAACTTCCGCATTTGAGTATGATGTACTGCCAACATGCTAAGATGGTGAAAAACACTTTGACAAACTTTCCTAGAAAGACAAGCCAGAAAGTGACCTTGCAAACCAGTCTTTTTTCTCACTCTACAAGGGTCTAGTCCTTGCAACACCTTAATCTTTTGTTTAACACTTCTTTTACTATATGCTCGTAAAAAACTACATAATTTATCAATAGATTCTTGTCGTACACTACAAATACTACTGCAATCACAAGTGTACACAGGGTGTTTAGGACGTCTACCTAGAACTTCATCAGCTATCACTTCTTCTGCATTTCTTTCAACCATTTTCTCTTTGTCAATTGGACAACCATCTCTAACCTCATAACCTCGACCACTGGTGTCAACTGCATACAATAATTTTGTGCCCTTTTGCTCTGTAAATAACTCTCTTCATTAAAGAAAGGCTCTGAACTGAAACTTTGTTTCCATTCTCCCAAAAAAACATCACAAACATTTTTTCTATTAATTACTCTTCTCCTCCTACTTTTGGCCTTCATTAAATGGATTCGTTTATCTAGTGATCGAATTCTGTTTAATACTTAAATGAATAGTTTCCTTTTTACTTCAAAAGCCTTTTCAACAATGGTTTCAATATGCTTCTTTTTATAAAATAGAGCTCTCTTTTTATATTTCTTCACATCTTTCAGCAAATTATGTACTACTCTCTTGTAAAATATTTTTTTGCGTAATTCCTTATACTGATTTTGCCTTCTTTTACCATACTTTGTCTCCTTTGACTGTCCATTTGCTTTTTTGCTTTTCTTCTTATTTTGAATTTTATTTCTAGTTGAAGCATTCTCACAGGTTTCAGCATTCTGTACATTCTGTTTGGTCCTACAAACATTTTTAATAAATTGCTTTGTGGTCTTACCAGAAGATTTTTTCTTTTTAGCCACATTATCTTGTTCATTCAATACGTGTGGTTGATGCTTCTTCAAGTAATTCTCCTGTCTCTGTTCTTTTCTTTTTCTTTTTTTTTCTGGCATGATTTCTCTATTTTAATGGTGAAAAACCGTATCTGTAAAAAAGGATCACAAATAAATGTATATTAATAACTTTCAAATTTATACTATTCTATTACTGTACCAACACATTTTATATAAATACTGACTAAGAAACTATAGCCCTGAAGCACAAGTGTGACGATGGTTAAAACACTACATGCATAGTGTATACTACTTTGAAGCAGTTCATGCCCTAAAGCCTGCCTCACTAAAAGACTACATGCTAACTGACTGAATGATTACAGTACTATACGGAGAGACACTGGGTGAGTGACAGGGTGTTTGCTAGAAGTGTATGGATACTGACTTGGATATTGATGGTGTGAAAGACAAGTGTGTAGGTGATTAGAGACCTATATGCATAGTGGATACATGTTTGAATCCATCCATATGTTAAGGCCTGTCTCAGTCCAATAGTACTTGGATACTGACTGAATGTTTTGAGTATTGCAAGGAGAGTGCCACGATGAATTTATAAGTATTTGTATTTTGGTGCAGTAAATACATTAGTACATGGTGCTGAATAAGTCACTGGAGAAGTATAAGGGGAGTGACAGGGTCTTTGCGGGAACAGTATGAATACTGTCTGGGATATTGAAGGTGTGAAAGACAAGTGTGTAGCTGGCTACAGACCTACATCCATAGTGGATAGACATTTGAAACAGTCCATAGAGTAACACTTGGATCACTGCAAAACTACCTGAGTACTGACTGAATCATTAGAGTACTACAAACAGAGTGACTGGGTGAATCATTTTAAGTTTTTGGGATCTAGTGCAGTGAATAGATTAGTACTTAGTGCCAAATGAGTCAGTGGAGGTGTGCAATTGAAGTGACAGAGTGTTTATTGGAGTTTATAGATACTGACTGGGAAATTGAAGGTCTGAAAGACAATTGTGTTGGAACTTAGAGACCTCTATGCATAGTGGAAACATGTTTGAATCAATCCATGTGCTAAGACCTACCTCACTCCATTAGTACTTAGGTACTGGCTGAATGATTACACTATTGCAAGAAGCGTGCCTGGGTGAATTTATAAGTGTTTCAGTTGTGGCGCAGTGAATGCATTACTACATGGTGCTGAATAAGTCACTGGAACAGTGCAAGGGGAGTGACAGGGTGTTTGTTGGAAGTACATGGATACTGACTTGGGAATTCAAGCTGTTAAAGACAAGTATATAGTATGTTAGAAGACTGCATGCATACTGCATAGACATTTGAAGCAGTCCATGTGGTAATGCATGGTTCACTACATGAGTACCTGGGAACTGACTGAATCATTATACTACTGCTCGGAGAGTGCCTGGGTAAAACTTTTAAGTTTTTCAGTTTTGGGTCAGTGAATAGATTAGTACATGGTACTGGATCAGTCACTGGGTGAGTGCAAGATGAGTGACAGGGTGTTTATTGAAGTATATAGATACTGACTAGTTAATTAAAGAAGTGAAAGATAAGTGTGTAGATAACTAGAGGCCTGCATGCATACTAGATAGACGTTTTAACAGTCCATGAGCTAAGACCTCAGACACTGCATGATTACTTGGGTACTGACTGAATCATTACACTACTGCAAGGAGAGTGCATGGGTTAATCTTTTTAAGTTTTTGTGTTTTGGTGCAGTGAATAGATTACTACATAGTGCCAGCTGAGTCAGTAGAGGTGTGGAAGTGGACTGAAAGAGTGTTTACTGGAGTTTATAGATACTGACTAGTTAATTGAAAAAGTGAAAGACAAATGTGTAGGTGACTAGAGGCCTGCATGCATACTGGACAGACAATTGAAGCACTCCATGGGCTAAGCCGTGGGTCACTGCATGAGTATCTGGGTACTGACTGAATCATTAGAGTACTGCAAGGAGAGTGCCTGGATAAATCTTTCAAGTTTTTGGGTTTTGGCGCAGTGAATAGATTAGTACATGCTGCTGAATGAGTCACTGGAGGTGTGCAAGGGGAGTGACAGTGTGTTTATTGGAGTATATAGATACTGACTGGGCAAATGAAGGTGTGAAAGACAATTGCGTAGGTGGTTAGAGGCCTGCATGCATAGTGGATAGTCATTTGAAGTAGTTCATGTGCTAAAACCGGGTTCACTACATAAGTATCTGGGTACTGTCTGAATCATTAGAGAAGTACAAGGAGAGTGCCTCAGTGAATTTATAAGTGTTTGGCTTTTGGCGCAGCAAATGCATTAGTACATGGTGCTGAATGGGTCACTGGAGAAGTGTAAGGGCAGTGAAAGGGTGTTTGCTGGAAGTGTATGGATAATGACCGGTGAATCGCAGGTATGAAAGACAAGTGTGTAAATGGTTAGAGGACAACGTGCATAGTGGATAGGGGTTTGAAGCAGTCCATGTGCTAAGGCATGGTCACTGAATGAGCACTTGGGTACTGACTAAATGATTAGAGTACTGCAAGGACACTGCCTGGGTGAATTTATAAGTGTTTGGGTTTTGGCGCACTGAAAGGATTAGTACATGGTGCAGAATGGATCAGTAGAGTAGTACAAAGGCAGTGACAGGGTGTTTCCTGGAAGTGTATGGATATTGAATGGGGGATTGAAGGTGTGAAAGACAAGTGTGTACGTGGTTAGAAGACTACATGGATAGTGCATAGGCGTTTGAAGCAGTCCATGTGCTAAAGCCTGGCTCACTGTATGAGTACTTGGATACTGACTGAATGATTAGAGTACTGCAAGGAGAGTGCCTGGGTGAATTTATAAGTGTTTGGGTTTTGGCACAGTGAATTAATTAGTACATGGTCCTGAATGGGGCACTAGAGGAGTACAAGGGGAGTGACAGGGTGTTTGCTGGAAGTGTATGGATACTGACTGTGGAATTAAAGGTGTGAAAGAAAACAGTGTAGATGGTTGGAGGACTGCATGCATAGTGGATAAGCGTTTGGATCAATGCATGTGCTAAGGCCTGCCTCACTCCGTTACTACTTGGATATTAACTGAATGTTTACAGTATTGCAAGTTCAGTTCCTGGGTGAATACATAAGCAATGACTGCCTTCTAATTCTACCAAAACTTGAGAACAGGAAAGGTTTTTAAGCAGTTATGTGTATGCACAGATATGAAGTACCCAAATGATTCTCTCACAGTGGTTCCCAAATGCACACAGACTCACAGTGTGATTCTAGACAAGCAACACTATCCCTAGGAGTTTACCAAAACTCATTCACTACTGTGGAAGGGGTAAGGGGACTGCACACAATCTACATATTTCAGTACTGCACTTTAGCGTCAAAGCCTGACTCACATTATCAATGCATAAGCAAAGTCTGGCTTGTAATGCTACTAAAACTTGACAACATGACAGGTTTTAAAACAGTTATCTGCCAGCAAATACATGATACTACCAAATGCTTCTCTCACAATGGTTACCCAAATGCACACAGACTCACAGTGTGATTCTAGACAAGCAACACTATCCCTAGGAGTTTACCAAAACTCATTCACTAGTGTGGAAGGGATAAGGGGACTGCACACAGTCTACATATTTCAGTACTGCACTTTAGTGTCAAAGACTGACTCACTTCATCAATGCATGAGCAAAGACTGGCTTGTAATGCTAGTAAAACATGACTACATGACAGGTTTTAAAACAGTTATCTGTCAGCAAATACATGATGTTACCAAATACTTCTCTCACAATGGTTACCCAAATGCACACAGACTCACAGTGTGATTCTAGACAAGCAACACTATCCCTAGGAGTTTCCCAAAACTCATTCACTACTCTGAAAGGGGTAAGGGTACTGCACACAATCTACATATTTCAGTACTGCACTTTAGTGTCAAAGCCTGACTAATTTTATCAATACATAAGCAATGACTGGCTTCTAATGCTACTAAAACTTGACAACATGACAGGTTTTAAAACAGTTATCTGTCAGCAAATACATGATGTTACCAAATGCTTCTCTCACAGTGGTTCCCAAATGCACACAGACTCACAGTGTGATTCTAGACAAGCAACACTATCCCTAGGAGTTTACCAAAACTCATTCACTACTGTGGAAGGGGTAAGGGGACTGCACACAATCGACATACTTTAGTACTGCACTTTAGTGTCAAAGCCTGACTCATTTTATCAATGCATAAGCAAAGACTGGCTTCTAATGCTACTAAAACTTGACAACATGACAGGTTTTAAAACAGTTATCTGTCAGCAAATACATGATGTTACCAAATGCTTCTATCACAGTGGTTCCCAAATGCACACAGACTCACAGTGTGATTCTAGACAAGCAACACTATCCCTAGGAGTTTACCAAAACTCATTCAGTACTGTGGAAGGGGTAAGGGGACTGCACACAATCGACATATTTTAGTACTGCACTTTAGTGTCAAAGCCTGACTCATTTTATCAATGCATAAGCAAAGACTGGCTTCTAATGCTGCTAAAACTTGACACTATGACAGGTTTTAAAACAGTTATCTGTCAGCAAATACATGATGTTACCAAATGCTTCTCTCACAATGGTTACCCAAATGAACACAGACTCACAGTGTGATTGAAGACAAGCAACACCATCCCTAGGAGTTTACCAAAACTCATTCACTACTCTGGAAGGGGTAAGAGGACTGCACACAATCTATATATTTCAGTACTGCACTTTAGTGTCAAAGCCTGACTCATTTTATCAGTGCATAAGCAAAGACTGGCTTCTAATGCTACTAAAACTTGACAACATGACATGTTTTAAAACAGTTATCTGTCAGCAAATACACGATGTTACCAAATGCTTCTCTCACAATCCTTACCCAAATGCACACAGACTCACAGTGTGATTTTAGACAAGCAACACTATCCTAGGACTTTACCAAAACTCATTCACTACTCTGGAAGGGGTAAGGGGACTGCACACAATCTACATATTTCAGTACTGCACTTTAGTGTCAAAGCCTGACTCACTTTATCAATGCATAAGCAAACACTGGCTTGTAATGCTAGTAAAACTTGAAAACATGACAGGTTTTAAAACAGTTATCTGTCAGCACATACATGATGTTACCAAATGATTCTCTCACAATGGTTACCCAAATGCACACAGACTCACAGTGTGATTCTAGACAAGCAACACTATCCCTAGGAGTTTACCAAAACTGATTCACTACTGTGGAAGAGGTAAGAGGACTGCACACAATGTATATATTTCAGTACTGCACTTTAGTGTCAAAGCCTGACTCATTTTATCAATGCATGAGCAAAGACTGGCTTCTAATGCTACTAAAACTTGACAACATGACAGGTTTTAAAACAGTTATCTGTCAGTAAATACACGATGTTACCAAATGCTACTCTCACAATCCTTACCCAAATGCACACAGACTCACAGTGTGATTTTAGACAAGCAACACTATCCTAGGACTTTACCAAAACTCATTCACTACTCTGGAAGGGGTAAAGGTACTGCACACAATTTATATATTTCAGTACTGTACTTTAGTGTCAAGGCCTGACTCATTTTATCAATGCATAAGCAAAGACTGGCTTCTAATGCTACTAAAACTTGACAACATGACAGGTTTTAAAACAGTTATCTGTCAGTAAATACACGATGTTACCAAATGCTACTCTCACAATCCTTACCCAAATGCACACAGACTCACAGTGTGATTTTAGACAAGCAACACTATCCTAGGTCTTTACCAAAACTAATTCACTACACTGGAAGGGGTAAGGATACTGCACACAATCTACATATTTCAGTACTGCACTTTAGTGTCAAAGCCTGACTACTTTTATCAATACATAAGCAATGACTGGCTTCTAATGCTACTAAAACTTGACAACATGACAGATTTTAAAACAGTTATCTGTTCAGCAAATACATGATGTTACCAAATGCTTCTCTCACAGTGGTTCCCAAATGCACACAGACTCACAGTGTGATTCTAGACAAGCAACACTATCCCTAGGAGTTCACCAAAACTCATTCACTACTGTGGAAGGGGTAAGGGAACTGCACACAATCTACATATTTCAGTACTGCACTTTAGTGTCAAAGCCTGACTCATTTTATCAATGCATAAGCAAAGACTGGCTTCTAATGCTACTAAACCTTGACAACATGACAGGTTTTAAAACAGTTATCTGTCAGCAAATACATGATGTTACCAAATGCTTCTCTCACAATGGTTACCCAAATGCACACAGACTCGCAGTGTGATTGAAGACAAGCAACACTATCCCTAGGAGTTTACCAAAACTCATTCACTACTCTGGAAGGGGTATGGGTACTGCACACAATCTACATATTTCAGTACTGCACTTTAGTGTCAAAGCCTGACTCATTTTATCAATGTATAAGCAAAGACTGGCTTCTAATGCTACTAAAACTTGACAACATGACAGGTTTTAAAACAGTTATCTGCAAGCAAATACATGATTTTACCAAATGCTTCTCTCACAATGCTTACCCAAATACACACAGACTCACAGTGTGATTGAAGACAGCCAACTATCGCTTGTACAAAATACATTTACTATTCTACAAAATCTAAGGTGACTGCACACATTTCAGAAAATGTTCTACTACACATTAGTACCAAAATGTTTCTGTCAAAATGATTCCTAAATGCACACAGACTCGCTGTGTGATTCTTGACAAACAACACTATCCCTTGCACTATACCAAAACACATTTGTTAATCTATGAGTACTACATTTTAGTATAGAAACATGACTCATTTTGCAAATTCATAAACAATGACTGGTTTCAAATTGTACCAAAATATAAAAACAGCACAGTTATCTGTCTGCAAACACATGAAAAACACAAATGCTTAACACAGAATTGTTTCTACATGCACACACACTGTCAATAAGATTGTAGACAAAAAAAGTACTCCCTGCACTTTAGCAGGAGAAATACATTAGTCTGATTAAAATCAAAATAGACCACATACATCCCCTCACAATTAAATAACTCTCCTTTCAAGTTGTTTTGTAGATTGAAAAGTATATCAGTCACACACCAGATTTTCTTATGCAGAATCTCTGCACTGTGCACCTGTCAGCAAAACCAAAGAATAGCAAAGTTTCCCTCTCATTTTCCACACATATATATGTAAACATCAAATCACATTCCTTCCCACATAAATTCAAAAGCTAACACACATTTCTATTGGTTAAACATTTCAACCCTTTTTAAATGACATAAATTTGAACCCTACCCCCAATCTGCCTTCTGCCTGTTACCATAGAAACAGGTCATGGAACACTTAACTGAGCACACAGGTCACAAGTTCAGCACACAATGTTGCTAATCAAACAGCAAGTGTGCTTGACTTTTCAATACAGACATATCAGCTTATCATATATAATGTTCCTTTCAATCAGTTTTTGTTAATCAATAAGAATCATGCGTTTAAAAAACAGAAACATGCAACCTACCTTTCAGTGTAGAAGGTTGTCAAACAACCAATGATTTCTTGTCTTTTTTCAAAACTGTATCTTAGCCACCATTTTAGAAAAATCGGAGGGCCCGATTCACAGAACTAACTTAAGACAAAATCCTAAACTTACTACCATTTTGGTATTCACAGAAGGCACTTACTCATTTTGGTATTCACAGAAGGCACTTACTCATTTCGGTATTCACAGAAGTTAGGAGTCCTAACTTTAGGACGCCTAAATGCCTTCTGTGAATACCGAAAGTCTTAAAATTAGGATTTTTCTCAGTTTAGTAGTAGTATAGTTAGGACTCCTAACTTTAGGACTCCTAAATGCCTTCTGTGAATACCGAAATTCTTAAAATTAGGATTTTTCTCAATTTAGTAGTCCTAAATTTAGGACTCCTAACTTTAGGACCCCTAAATGCCTTCTGTGACTACCGAAAGCCTTAAAATTAGGATTTTTTTCAGTTTAGTAGTAGTATAGTTAGGACTCCTAACTTTAGGACTCCTAAATGCCTTCTGTGAATACTGAAATTCTTAAAATTAGGATTTTTCTCAATTTAGTAGTCCTAAGTTTAGGACTCCTAACTTTAGGACCCCTAAATGCCTTCTGTGACTACCGAAAGCCTTAAAATTAGGATTTTTCTCAGTTTAGTAGTAGTATAGTTAGGACTCCTAACTTTAGGACTCCTAAATGCCTTCTGTGAATACCGAAATTCTTAAAATTAGGATTTTTCTCAATTTAGTAGTCCTAAATTTAGGACTCCTAACTTTAGGACCCCTAAATGCCTTCTGTGACTACCGAAAGCCTTAAAATTAGGATTTTTCTCAGTTTAGTAGTAGTATAGTTAGGACTCCTAACTTTAGGACTCCTAAATGCCTTCTGTGAATACCGAAATTCTTAAAATTAGGATTTTTCTCAATTTAGTAGTCCTAAGTCTAAAATTAGGACTACTAAATTGAGAAAAATCCTAATTTTAAGACTTTCGGTATTCACAGAAGGCATTTAGGAGTCCTAACTATACTACTACTAAACTGCGAAAAATCCTAATTTTAAGACTTTCGGTATTCACAGAAGGCATTTAGGAGTCCTAAAGTTAGGACTCCTAACTTCTGTGAATACCGAAATGAGTAAGTGCCTTCTGGGAATAACAAAATGAGTAATTGCCTTCTGTGAATACCAAAATGGTAGTAAGTTTAGGATTTTGTCTTAAGTTAGTTCTGTGAATCGGGCCCTTACTTTTCAAACTGCCATTTCATTTACAGAGACCATCTGAGTGCATCCAGACCTCCCTTCACGATGCTTAGAGTGTGGATTGTGGGACACAGCTATATTTTCTGGAGCCAAAGGTATGCAGAAAACAAAGGCATTCACAAAGACCTAGGTTTGCCAAATGTAGACATTAAATGGATTGGACAGAGAGGGTTAAAGTGGCACCAACTGATGCAATTGGTAAAATCCTTTATGCACATCCAACACCCTGACCTCAAAATAGTGCACTGTGGTGGCAATGACCTAGGCACTTTGACTGGGGTAGGTCTGGAAATGCTTATGAAGGACACCTTTGCAGAATTGATTTCACTTTTTCCCAAAACTGCCTTTGTGTATTATAACATGTGCCCAAAGGCAGAAATGGAACTGGTCCAATCATTTTTGTCCACAGATTGAGAAAGCTAGGAAACATGTGAATAAATCTGTTTCTGCTTTTCTCCGAGACTATAGAATGAGGTCCATTTACAATAACAATCTGCGCTTTCATATGCAAGAGCTGTATAGGAGAGATGGAGTACACTTTACTGATGAAGGAAACAGAGTCTTCCTCAACAACTTTAGACTCTGTATAGGTTCTTACTTATAAGTACCAAAAACTCTCAATGAACACAACGGCTCTTTTTAGAGCCACTCAAGAATGAAACACTTAAGCTTGATGTTTATCTCCCAAAAATTGCAGTTTTTTTTCCTTGGATCCGTGCACCCAACGCGTTAGGAACCGCGCACCCAACGCGAGAGACACCGTGCACCCAAAGTGTTAGGATGCGCAACTCTTAATTTGACCGTAAAAAAAAAATAGCCCCTATCACTAATTTTTATTATCCCCGGGGACCTCATCCCCTGGGGTTTATTAAAAAACATTGGGGACCGTGGGGGGAGTCACAACGCCCCCACGGTCCCAGCCGGCTCCCCGCGTCCTTCGGGAGCCGGCATTGCTTTTCCACATGGGGAGCTGCTAACATGCAGCTCCCCATGTGGAAAAGCAATATCGTTTGGATTTTAAAAGAGAGAGCAGGTTTCCCTGCTCTCTCTTTCAAAATCCAAACGAAGTTTGCTATGGGAGGGCGGGAGACTCCCGCCCTCTCATAGCAAACAACAGTGTCCTGGGGGTGGGCACCCCAGGGCACTGTAGGAGCCTTCCCTGGGTTGTGGCGGTCCCGAGGGTCCTCAAGGGCTCCAGGAGGGGGGCCATGCACCCCCCTCCCCCAATAATTTTTCAAGATTTTTCCCCCGGGATTTGGCCCCCCGGGGGCTAATTATTAACGAAGCGCGGAAGTCCACGCTTCGGTTTTTCTTTTTTTTTTCCGGCCGGCTCCGCGCACCCTGCGCGCATTTCGCCGTTTTCTTTAAAAAAAACAAGGGGGCCCCAAGGGGTCCTTCTGGGACCCCCTAAGCAACACTAGAGGGTCAGTGTATTTCTACCCTGCCCCCTTTACAACTTTCACACACTTATTTCTCTTACTTAATCAGCCTCGCTTCTACCGAGGCACAAAATGGCTGCCAATAGTTCCTGCTTTTGAATGTTGACAGACGCTTGACAGCCAATTAGCATTCAGTGCGTGATCGGGAGGGTGCGTGCTCGGTTTGCAGAGGGTGTGCTCAGGGTGCGTATAGGGTGTGCGGATCCTCGGAGGCCATAGATATATCTATCTTTTTTACTCTAATTTTCTCAAGATCTACTGAACGGATTTACACCATTTAAGCAAAAAGCACGAGTCTGAACTGAGGACTACCTCTTTGCCAAATTTGGTGTAATTCCGTTCAGCAGTTCGGGCTGTAGCTGCGTCAACAGGTCCTATGGGAAATTGCATGGAGAAAACGCGTTTTGGGACCCCCATTTTTTCTCAGCCCCCGCTTGACGAATCACCACAAAACTTTCAGGATAGGAGCGGACCGGAGCTGGCCAAAAGTTAGAAAAATTTTGCGAAGATTCGTCAACCGGCGCCAGAGTTATTGGGAATAGAATGTTGCGGATTTCCAATGGAAAATAGGTCCTAACTATAACTACCAACTGGCGACCGCCAGTGGGTAAATTATTACCTACTGGCAGTCGCCAGTAGGTAGTTATAGTTAGGACCTATTTTCCATAGGAAATCTGCAACATTCTATTTGGAATAACGTTGGCGTCGATTGATGAATCTTCGTGAAATTTTCCAAACTTTTGCCCAGCTCCGGTCTGCTCCTATCCTGAAAATTTCACGGTGATTCGTCAAGCGAGGGTCGAGAAAAAAGGGGGGTCCCAAAACGCATTTTCCCCATGCATTTTCCCATGGGACCTGTTGACGCAGCTACAGCCCGAAGTGCTGAACGGAATTACACCAAATTTGGCAAAGAGGTAGTCCTCAGTTCAGATTCGTGCCTTTTGCTTAAATGGTGTAAATCCGTTCAGTAGTTCCTGAGAAAATCAAAAGTAAAATCACATATATATCTGGGCGGAGCCTAACCACACATCTCATCGTGAGATCTGATTGGCTGTCAGTACTTCATCCAAGAAGTGTTGGCAGCCATCTTGGGACCTATATACATGATAGCACCTCATTAAAAAGCATTGCAGTTAATAGAAGGTTTTAAGACTTTAGTTACATTATAAATCATTTGTTGATGGTACCATACTCATTTTAGGAATTGTGGTGTGTTCTAAGGTGATTTTACCATGAGAAAAAGCCTTCTGCTGTAATATCATGAATCATGTTTGAGAGAAAACTATTTTCTCATGCTTTTCCCACAGAGGTTTGGAAGGTGATCTATAAGCTAAACTGAGAGCATATTTTCTGTAAATTCACATTATCTTTCTCAGTCATGTGAGAATGAAGTCTGACATTCTCAGTAAAACATGTACATCCAACTAGGGTAGAGACTGTCAGTTGATTCCTTTGTGTTCTACTGCAGCTTCCCAGAGTGTTCTAAAGAACAACTAGAGTGCTAAGAGTCCTACTTATGACAAACGTATGGCACACCTGAAGCCATCTTGGAATAAAGTGGTAACTTTTAAAACATTGCATTCAAAAAGGAACAAAATGAGGGGGTTCATTTTGCCATAGAAAGTATGATTAGTGCTGCAGAAAGAAAAATTAGGGCACATTTTGAGTGACTTCTCAAATCCTCTTCTATTTCATAAAAAAATTCTGACATGCAGACTGAAACATGCACTTTGAATACCAGCAGCATACTTCCCTGGTGAGCAGTAGCTTTACTACAGTGATCTAATGAGCAACTAGAGTGCTAAAATTCAGAATTTATGGCAAATGTGTGACACATCTGAATGCCTTCTTGATGGAATCAAAGTAAAAAACTGAAAGTATAGCCCAATGACAGAATGTCCCAGAGTGTTCTAACGAACAACTAGAGCGCTAACAGTCTTACGTATGACAAAAGTATGGCACACCTGAAGCCATCTTGATTGGAATAAAGTGGTAACACTTAAAACATTTAATTTACAAAGGAACAAAATGGGGGGGTTCATTTTGCCATAGAAATTATGATTAGTACTGCAGAAAGAAAAATTAGGGCACATTTTGGCTTCTCAAATCCTCTTCTATTTCATAAAAAAATTCTGACATGCAGACTGAAACATGCACTTTGAATACCAGCAGCATACTTCCCTGGTGAGCAGTAGCTTTACTACAGTGATCTAATGAGCAACTAGAGTGCTAAAATTCAGAATTTATGGCAAATGTGTGACACATCTGAATGCCTTCTTGCTGGAACCAAAATAAAAAACTGAAAGTATTCCCACTGAGGAGACTGCAGAAAATGAGGAAATTAGGAAACTTCATAACAAATAAATCTCCCAAGATGGCCACCAGAGACAAAAGAGCCCAAATGTAGCCCAAATATCACCTAGATGTAGCCCAAGTATAGCCCAATGACAGAATGTCCCAGAGTGTTCTACAGAACAACTAGAGCGCTTACTGTCTTACTTGACAAAAGTATGGCACACCTGAAGCCATCTTGATTGGAATAAACTGGTAACACTTAAAACATTTAATTTAAAAAGGAACACAATGAGGGGGTTCATTTTGCCATAGAAATTATGATTAGTGCTGAACAAAGAAATATTTGGGCACATTTTGAGTGACTTCTCAAATCCTCTTCTATTTCATTAAAAGATTCTGATATGCAGACTGAAACATGCACTTTTAATACCAGCAGCAGACTTCCGTGGTGAGCAGTACCTTTACTACAGTGATCTATTGAGCAACTAGAGTGCTAACATTCAGAATTTATGGCAAATATGTGACATATCTGAATACCTTCTTGATGGAATCAAAGTAAAAAACTGAAAGCATTTCCTACTGAGGAGACTGCAATAAATGAGGAAATTAGGAAACTTCATAACAAATAAATCTCCCAAGATGGCCACCAGAGACAAAAGAGCCAAAATGCAGCACAAATATCATCCAGATGTAGCCCACATGTAGCCCAATGACAGAAGTGTGCAAAACACTTAACTTTTGTGTATTTGCAGTTTTATATAGTGCAGACTTGTCAGGTATTGGAGTGCTTTACATGAGCATTGGTTACATCACACAGGATCAAATTCCTTTTGGTTGTAGACATGGGGAGATTAAGTGATTTGACCAGAATCACAGAATGTTGAGCTGAAGCAGAAACTCCAACCTGGTTCCCCAGTTGCAAAGTCTGCAGCTCTGGAGGTAACACCACATCCTCTCCCCTAGGTGCAACATTTAATCAAGTTTTCAACTGGATAAAAAAACATAAAGATTACAAATAATTTGAAAGTTCATTGTCGCTATTTGAAAACTCAGAAAATATGTCCTCATTTTAGTTTTTTAGAGAAAAACCACAATTTTGATGCAAATAAGACCCTCTCATATATGTAATTTCTAAAGGAAATACTCTAGGTATTACAGTTTTGATTAAATCAAGATGACGTCAGGTGTTCCACACTTTTGTAATAAATGTAGAATTTTAGCAATCTAGATGTTCATTGGGATACTGTTGAGAGGCAGAGGACAGGGGCACGGACTCTGAAAATTGAAGGCAGGTAGGAGAGTGCAGATGCAACAATTTGACCACACTGGGCAGGCAGGAAGGGCAGTGGCAGCACAACAGACTATGGAGGGAAGTGGTAAGGGGGGCAGGGGCAACAAACCAACAATACAGGACTGGCAAGAGAGGCTGTGGCAATATAATAGACCATTGTGGGCAGAAGGAAGAGGCAGTGGTAGTTCAACCATACATGCCGCCAGACCCGTTTCAGCCAGGAAACGTCCAATGTTTTTAAGCTCAAGTGGGCTTTATTTGATCTGTCTCCTATCTACAATCTCCTCTTTTTCAATGTAACTCAAAGGGGAAAATCAATACCCCAGTTTTTTTCAAAATCTCCCTCTTACCAAGTTCAAAATGTTCGCAAGTATGGTACATTGGATCATGGTAGGCAGGAGGAATTGGGGTAGGGACATGGACTCGGATAACAGAGGACAGGAGGGACATGGAGAGGTGCACCAATCTGACCCTACAGGGCAGGCATCAGGGTTTGCAGCAGCACAATACACCACACAGCGCATGCAGGACGGGAGTGCAGCACAACAATCCATAGAAAGCAATAGGGAGGGGACAGGCCCATGCACATGGAGAACAGAGAATAGAGGGGAAAGAGGCAACGGTAGCTAGCTGACCATAATGGACAGACAGGAGAGAAAGCTGCAGCATAACAGACCATAAAGGGCAGGAGGGACGGATCAGGGGCATTACAATGGAACAGACAAGCCAGGAGGGAGGGAATAGGGGTCTGCACATGGAAACAGAGGGCTGGGGGCAAGGGGGCAGGGCAGGAGCAGCAAAATGACCATGGAGGTCAGGCAGGATGGGCACTAGAAACAAGACACACCATGGAGAGCAACAATGAGACTATGATGGCACACACACAGACCATGGAGGGAAGGTGGGAGGGGGTCAGGGGCAGCTAGCTGACCCCACAGGGAAGGTGGGAGGGGCCATGGCAGTACAGAAGACCATGCATGGCAAGCGGGATGGTTAGTGGCAGCACAATGGCTATAATGGGCAAGAAGGAGGGTGCAGGGGCATGCACAAAGGACCATGGAGGATAGAAGTGAGGGTAAGGACCTGGGCACAGACAAGAGAGATCAGGGTAAGGGGCCTCACAACAGACCGCGCGGGGCAGGCAGGAGGAGCAGTTGCAGCCCAACAGACCAGGGAGGGCAGAAGGGTGTGGCAGTAAAATGGACCATGAAGGACAGGAGGAAGGGGATAGTGGCATGGCATGTGGACAGGCAGGGTGGAGGTGGCAGGGACAGGTTACAGTCATCTGACAATGCTAGGCATGTGGGAGGGAAGTGGCAGCTCAACAGAACACTCAAAGTTGATAGGAGTGGCAGGTCCATGGAACATGGTGGGCAAAAAGGATGAAGGAGGGGCATGCACAAAGACATCGGAGGGCAGGGGGAAGGAGAATAGGGGCAGCAAGCTATGCACAGAGGCTAAGCAGGAGGTCAATGATGGGCCATAGAATTGGGCAATGGAGTTAAGGAGGAGTGGACTGGTACATCATGCTAAATGGAGGGCAGTGGCAGCACATCAGACCATGCATGGCAGGAGGGAGGAGGCTAGTCCATGGATTCAGACAACAGAGGTTAGGGAGGAGGTGGATGGGGCAGCAAGCTAACTGTTCAGAGAAGGTGGGTATTAGGAACTTTATTGTTTTTAAAATGTGTGTCTGTGTCAACTATTTAAAATACGAACAAGTATGCAGCATAATTTCACTTTTATTCAGGAAGAAGAGGACGTTTGTGACTGTGACTCCAGGCTCACTTGACATAAACACCCCCTGACCCTCCGCCCCATCGCAAAATGTAATGCCCGTGAAAAGGGTAGGTGGACGCAGTGTTATATAGAACATAGTCCTGAGAGCACGATTGAAAATGAACACTAGATATAGTATATGGTATAAACTATGCACCAAAAAGTGTGATATAAGATGAACCGGGGCGTGAAATATAATTTGCAATACATTGTGCATAATGACAGATTCATTGGAGAGCGCGAGATAGCACAGGCACTAGCGTGTGCTATGCAATATGCGCCTTGGAGTGTAATATGCACAGGGCAGTGTTGTGTAACCTAACTAGTCTCTAAAGTTGTAATATAAAATATGTGCTGGGGAGTGTAACATTGCATATGCACTGTGACAAAGATATGGATCCCAGATTGTAATATGTATGGCATAGCGCTGTGCGTTATAACATAGGCATCGAGGAAGGCACGTTAGATGGGGCAGTATAACCCGTGCGAAGGCAAGTGTGGCATGACATATTCACGGGGTGGTGTTACAGTGCACATGGGCTAGAGAGTGTCATAGCATACGCACTAGCTGGTGGAAAACAACACAGAGGTGTGAGGCACTCGGCAGGCACTGGTGGGTGTAACACAGCATTGGGCTCAGCCAGGAGCACGCTGTGATTCTCAAGTGAGGTTCGTCTCCTTTCCAGAGAGTAAAATAAAAAGTATTACACATCCGGCAATGGATGTGTGTTTTATCAACCGTGAGGGGGGTTTCTTGCATAGTTTGGTCGAATTTTTGTCAAATCCCCTTTGAATTGCTTGGTGTGCGTGTATATTAAATGTGCCCGTCAATAGCTACCCATGTTTGTAAAATAAACGACAAGGGTGTCTACTTGGAGAGTACCCACCGGCGGGGGCGCCAGGATTAGGCACGGTAGGGCGTCAGACATGTCAGAGCTACACTAGCGGTGTAAATACATTCCATGTGGATTCATTCTATGCATAGTCGCCTTTTAATGAATATCACGTAAATCGTCAGGGTGATAGGTACATACGATTTGTCCAGCATTTCCTAGGTTTTTCTATAAATATATATATTTTTTAAAATATTAAAAAGCAAAGGCCGGCCCCGGGGATGGGGTCCCCAGGGCCATAAGTGGCCTGAGCAGGGGGGCAACGCAGCCCCCTCCTAAAGAATTTAAAAAAAAAAAAAGGCCATGACCCGGGGGTTGGGGTCCCAGGGGCCGATTAAGGCCTTGGGAGGGCCAAATTAATTTTTTTCGACAAAAAAAATTAGGGTGCAGGCCCTGGGGGATGGGGTCCCCAGGGCCAGTAAATTAGAAAAAGAAGGGGGGCCACACAGCCCTCCTTCTTAAAAAAATAAAATAAATAAAAGAACGGCATCGCGCCGGAGGCCACGCCCCCTCCTTGCAGCACTCTGCAAACGCGCCCCCTAGCCAGTTGTAAGTTGGGGAATTAACTCCCCTTCAATACTGAGGGTCCCTGAGGGCCAACTAGCCCAACAGGTATCTCCAGTATGCGCCAAGGAGCTGCGTTGCAGACAGGTGTTCTGAGGCCACGCCCCTTTTTACACCTCTATGCAACGCAGCTCTGTGGCGCTTACTGGAGTTACCTAGTGGGCTAGTTTGACCCTAGGGACCCTTAGGATTCAAGGGGACTTAATCGCTCAACTTAGAACGGCCACAGGGCGCGTTTACACAGTGGTGAAGGGAGGGGACGGGGCCTGAGGTGACGTGTTTTAAATTGGGGAAATAATTCCCTTTCAATCCTGAGGGACCTTGGGGGCCAACTAGCCCACCAGGTGCTTCCAGTAAGCGCCACTGCTCTGCGTTGCAGAGAGGTGGTGCAGGCCGTGCCCCTTTTTACACCTCTCTGCAATGGCGCTTACTGGACGTACCTAGTGGGCTATTTTGCCCCTAGGAATCCTCAGGATTCAAGGGGACTTAATCTCTCAATTTAAAAAACGGCCACAGGGAATGTTTACACAGTGGGGAAGGAAGGGGACGGGGCCTGAGGTGACGTGTGCAAACACGCCCTATGGCGCGTTTTAAGTTGGGGAAATAATTCCCCTTCAATCCTGAGGGCCCCTAGGGGCTAACTAGCCCACCAGATGCTTCCAATAAGCGCCACTGAGCTGCGTTGCAGAGAGGTGGTCCAGGCCGTGCCACTTTTTACACCTCTCTGCAGCACAGCTCTGTGGCACTTACTGGAGGTACCTAGTGGGCTAGTTGGACCCTAGGGACCCTCAGGATTCAAATCAACTTAATCTCCCAACTAAAAACGGCCACAGGGCATGTTTACACAGTGGCGAAGGGAGGGGATGGGGCCTGAGTTAACTTTTGCAAACAAGCCCTGTGGCACGTTTTAAGTTGGGGAAATAATTCCCCTTCAATCCTGAGGGACCCTGGAGGCCAACTAGCCCACCAGGTGCTTCCAGTAAGCGCCACTGCGCTGCGTTGCGGAGAGGTGGTCTAGGCCGTGCCCCTTTTTACATCGCTCTGCAACGCAGCTCTGTGGCGCTTACTGGAGGTACCTAGTGGTCTAGTTGGACCCTAGGGACCCTCAGGATTCAATGGGACTTAATCTCCCAACTTAAAACGGCCACAGGGCGTGTTTACACAGTGGGGAAGTGAGGGGACGGGGCCTGAGTTGACGTGTGCAAACTCGCCCTGTGGGTAGTTTTAATCCCCTGCCCTATCATATACTAGGGGCTTAAAGAGGAGGTCATGCTGATCACAGGGGGACCCCAACGCATAGTGTTCCCTAGTGTATGTAGGTGTTTTCACTGTATTCTGAGTGTCTTTTAACATAGCACTAGCTCTAGGACTGGTTAGTCAGACTCAGTTACCACCAGTATCCGTCTGAAAAAGTTGAGGGTACAGGAGGATTTTGCAACAAGGCTTCTTTCTGCTCTTCTGTTTGTTCTTTCTGCATGTTATCCTTCTTCCTGCACTTTTCTTCGTCTTTGAGGACTTCTGTTGTTTCTTTCTGCATTTCTTTTTTTTCTTTCTGTGCGTTTTTTCTTCTTTCTTCACATGTCCTATCTCTGTAGACATAGTTAGAAATTAGCATTTAAAAAACCTTTGAAATTCGCTGAAAAAACCATAGGTTTCAGGCACATTATAGGTAGGAATTAGCATTTAAAGAACCTTAAAAATTCACTGAAAAAAACATAGGTTTCAGGGGCGTTATAGTTGGCTGGACTTTTCACTCGTACAAAACCATTGAAATTCCCCTGTTATAGTTAGTTCAGCTAACTATAACTTGCGCGCCCGCAATGCACTGCTGATGACGTCACATATTACATCACTCATGACATGGTCAGTGACATCACTCATGACATCACTGATGACATCTAAAATGACATCACCGATGACATCATCCTTGTGATAGAGTGGCAGACCTCCTCTCTCCCTAATATAACCTTTGATACACACATTCAAAAATAGAAACTAAAATTTTCAAAACAATGGACATACCAATATCAGTTACAACAACCTATTCAGTAATTCTAAGATCCACATACACATCCACTCATTCACCAACAGTCCTATACAGTCACTCATACATGTACTCACTCATCATATGTACTCATACACCTATACATCCTGTTACACAACGCCACTCATCCATAGAGTTACTCACACACATAGTCACTCATGGTAATAAAGAATCAAACATCCATTTACTTGCACATACAGTTATACACACACCACCACACTTATTTCTACAGAAACGTACACATTCTTAGTATTTATCACTTATAGAAACACATACGTATTCATACAGGAACTCTTTCAATCTCTCACTCTCACATATACTCACTTATATACACCAATAGTCACATATACTAGTTTAAAATATATGTAGTTACTCATAAAGACACTATTGAGACAGTCATTCACTCACTAACACACCCATGCACACACTCATCCACCCATACAGTCCTGCACACATGCTGTCTTCAACACATACAAACAGTGAGTCACTCATTCATGCACCTATGCACTAAGTAATACCCCCCACCGAACCATACAGACACTCGGACACTCATACCGATACTCAAAAAACCAACTAATAACCTATATAGACACTCATGTAGCTACTCACCAACCCATGCAGCCATTTACACACAAAGTGAGAGACTGATACAGATATTTACATATTTATACATTACTCACTAAGCCATGTATTCACTAAGATACACTTAATCAGTCAGTTATACAATCACTTTTTCAAAAACAAATCATCCATTTAGACACTTATATACCCATTTATTCTTCCATCAACCTTGAGATATACATATATAAAACATATGTAATTTTCAGAAAAACACACATTCACTGGGTGATGTCATCAGTGATGTCATTTGAGATGTCATCAGTGATGTCATGAGTGATGTCACTGACCATGTCATGAGTGATGTAATATGTGACGTCATCAGTAGTGCATTGCGGGCGCGTCTGTTATAGTTAGCTGAACAAACTATAACGGGGGAATTTCAATGGTTTTGTACGAGTAAAAAGTCCAGCTAACTATAACGCCCCTGAAACCTATGGTTTCTTCAGTGAATATATATATATATAAATTTACTGAACAAACCATAGGTTTCACACATGTTATAGTTAGCTGGACATTTCAATCATAAAAAACCAATGAAATTCCACGTTATAGTTAGATCAGGTAACTATAACTTGCGCGCCCACAATAAACTGCTGATGACGTCACATATTACATCACTCATGACATGGTCAGTGACATCACTCTTCACATCAATGATGACATCTGAAATGACACATTGTGGATTGCGGTCGCGCACGTTATAGTTACCTGATCTAACTATAACGTGGAATTTCATTGGTTTTTTATGATTGAAATGTCCAGCTAACTATAACATGTGTGAAACCTATGGTTTTTTCAGTGAATTTGCAAGGTTTTTTAAATGCTAATTCCTAACTATAACGTGTGTGAAACCTATGGTTTTTTCAGTGAATTTGTACGGTTTTTTGAATGCAAATTTTTTTTGGAGATTTTTTGTAAACCTATGTATAAAATAATATATGTACTATATCCTGCATTATGGAATGGTTAATTTTTTTTTTTATGCATTTTTTTTCCGTGCGCGTACGGTAAGCTGACGCTACGCGCTCCGTACGTCATAAGTACGGTACGCTTACATGATACGATGCGCGTACGGTAAGCTGACGCTACGCGCTCCGC